>NC_143134.1:9827500-14665000 GCF_059928025.1 Delphinapterus leucas
ACAGCTCTCAGAGGATACGAGGACCCGCAGTGCGGGACAGAGGCCATGGGGCTGAAAGCCCTACTCAAAGCAGGGCCGGTGTAGACTTGGAGGTGAACGAATGTATTACACTGCGCACGGGTTAAGTCTCCGTCACCGGTTCCTCAACAGCAACTCTAGATTTCATTTATGGAAATTAATTTACCTCCCTCACCAGTTCCTCAACAGCAACTCTAGATTTCATTTATGGAAATTAATTTACCTCAAAAATGGAGGGAGAAAGTTAGTGCGGCAACCAACTGCCTTCCTGACTTCCCAACAATTTCTCTAAATGTATTTTATAAAAATTACTTCACTTCAGAATTGAAGGAGTATCTGGAATCCAAGCAATATCATAATTCTCTTTCCAACTGGCCCCCAATTTTCCTACATTTCTCGTTTAAAAAGAAAAGATTTCAGTGAATTGAACATCTCACTTTTGCATTTAAAAGGAAAAGAATACATCCCAAAATACGAATGACAGGATATCTTTTTACATCGTTCAATCAGCTCTCTCTGATTAAGAGATCAAAGACGACGATTTTGATCCTCGGTTCTCATTACTCTCCAGAGCAGGGGTCCCCAACTGGCTGAATGTTAAGAAGCAGGCTGCACGGCAGAAGGTGAGCAGCGGGCCAGCAAGCGAAGCTCCGTCTGTATTTACAGCCGCTCCCCATTGCTCACGTTACCGCCTGAGCTCCGCCTCCTGTCAGATCAGCGGTGGCATGAGATTCTCACAGGACCCCGAACCCTACTGTGAACCGTGCATGCGGGGGATGTAGGTTGCGCGCTCCTTATGAGAATCTAATGCCTGGTGATCTGAGGTGGAGCTGAGGCGGTGACGCTAGTGCTGGGGAGCGGCTGCAAATACAGATTATCCTTAGCAGAGAGGTCTGACGGCACAGAGACCATCATAAATCAACTGCAGACTCAGGTCAAAACCTTATCAGTGAGTGGCAAGTGAAAACAAGCTCAGGACTCCCAATGATTCTTCATTATGGTGAGCTGCATAATTATTTCATCATATATTACAATGTAATAATAAGAGAAACAAAGTGCACAATCAATGTAACAAGCTTGAACCATCCCCAAACAATTCCCACCCCACCGCCAGTCCATGGAAAAATTGTCTTCCACGAAACCAGTCCCCGGTGCCGAAAAGGTTAGGGACCGCTGTTCTAGCACAAAGACTCTAAGAAGTAAAGTGAACAATGCTCTTCTTAGCTCCTTCAAGGGGCACCTTGGCAACTTCAAACCCGATACCTAAACCTGCACCTGTAATTCCCTGAAACACAGATGACATCTCCCAAGTCCCCACGTCCACAGAAAAGGAAGCTATCACCCCCCTGAAGGCCGCTGGTGCTCCGGGAGACCCAAACACGTGACTTTCCACAGTTAAAGCTGATGACGCCATTCTGTTCCCTGGGCATAGAAATATCTCCCAAGATTTGTCTGATTCTGAAAGCTGAAGACAGCAAACCTCTTTACACTTTAAATATGTGCAGTTTATTATATGTCACTGATAACTCCATAAAGTTATTTTAAAAGAATGAGTATCCTTAACAATTAGGCCACCCTACGTCTGCTCAAAGTGAGCCAAAGGAATAGTGTCAAGCAGGTGAAAATTCATGCCAGAACGTATCAAGGAGATAATCCGTAGAGGCTCCAGGATCTAATCCACAGAGTATGGCCACCGTTATTTTAGTCTGGAAAATTCTAAACTAGGCATAACCAAAGATTCACCCAGCTTCATTAAAAAACAATCTCCCTAAAGTCACCGGAGAGACCTTGTGCTTTGAGGATGGTGGGGTCCGGATGTATCACCAAGATAAACTGATGAGAAAATACATGGCTGGGTAGCGAATGCTGGGCGTTCTGGCTGAAAAATGTCAAAGTTGGCCACATCTGAAACCAGTTCATTCCTGATGTCGGCTCAAAAGGTCCTTGGGTTGCTCACTCATTCATTCAACCCATGTTTACTGAGGGTCAACCTGGGGGAGGTGACACGCGGGGACCTCGGGAGAGCGGGTGAACCAGACAAGATGCTGACCCTGGGAGCTCACGTTCCATGCAGGGCGGACACTGGGAGACAGTAACATCCACAGATGAGACAACTACAGGTGACAAGATGCGGTGGAGTGATTACGATGCCAGCGGTGGTGACGGCCATAGTCCCCCCTACACACCTCTCACGAGTTGCAGGCAGCGCACAGCACCACTGGACGACCCTCACCCTGAGGGCACTACTATTTTACACATGAGGAGACCAGTCACGCCACAATCACCGATCCAGCCAAGACTGGAATCCAGGCCGTCTGGGCTCCGAGCCCAAGGTTTTCCAGGATCACAGCACCTGGTGGGTGAGGCAAAGCAGGTGGAAGAGGAAGAACCTCTTTAGACGAGGTGGTGAGGGCAGGTGTGCCCACAGAGGTGACATCGGGGCAGCGATCTAACCCGAGGATGCAGCCCTTCCTTCCGGCAGTTAACTACAGAGCCAGACAGCTGCCTACCAGGCCACGCCCACCTCACGCCACCTGCACACGAGGAGTGCTCACTTTCACATTCTATCTGCAGCAGAGTTGCTAAACAATTTTTTTTGTTGAAAAAACTGGGTGATAGTTTATATGAATGACTAAGAATCAAAATATTGTAGGACACATTTAATAAAAATGTATAGCTCATAAGCCTACAATACACAACAATGTTTGAAATTCATCCAAAATGCCATATTCAGCTCTTACTTCATTCAAACTTTGGGCTTGCTAGGAATTACGTCATCTTTGTCCCAATGACCAGGAAATGTGAATGAGTCAGCTCTGAATTAACGAGGGTGTTAAAATCGTTCGGTTTTGGAGAAGCCCGATATTTCTGAACAAAAAAAAATAGCAAGCTACTGATTCCTTTTTAAAAGCGCACTCACTCCTTGACAAATACACCCTTTTGCACATATCCTGACACGGTGTCTCCAAGAGTCCCCTGGGTTTCCCCAAGAAACATCTATCTTCCCTACAGAACAGAACCCACAGCCTCGGGGCTCTGATGGGAGAGTGCCCAGGGGAGCGTGATGGTGATCAAGGCAGGAGACCCCTCATCTTTACAGAGACCCGAGGGGCAGAATTCAAGGACATTCACGTGGCCGTTCTCTCCCTAGTCACCCCCAGCCAGACTCTCCTTCTCTGCTCAAACTCTGAAGAATCTGGTACTTTAATCAGAGGTCATGTGTCGGCAGGTCACCGTTTTCTCACCTCCTGTGATACAGGTGGGGAGCCCGGTGCACAGTCCTGGTGCTGGAGGGGAAGGCGGAAGGGAGGTGGGGAGCAGGGATGGGAAGGGCACAGCACCCCACCATTGCCTCTCATGCCCCGGGTCCCCCGACTCAGCTCTCTGCTCAGCCACCACTGACACTCAGCTCCCAACTCGACCCCAGAGGTCCTGCTCCAAGCCTGCACCCCACCCCCTAGCCCATCCTGCTCAGAGTTTCTGCCCCAGGCAAGTTCCACGGGCATCTCCACGAACCAGCCACCCAGCAGGAGTCAGGGTTCCAGCTTTCGCTGTGACAAGCCCAGATGCCACTCTGCAGACTCAGTTCTGAACTCACTTCCTCACAAGATGTGGCGCTGAGATTCTCTTATAGGACCACTGCTATCCTCTGGGTCACGGTCCGATCTGAGCTCCAAACCATGGTGCACAGGACACAGCAGGGCCAGGCCCTCTGAGACACACCATCACACACAACCTTCTCACACCTTGGGGGGGTAACAGTCTGGGGGAGCAGCACCATGAAAAAAAGCAGAAGCGGGGCTTCCCTGGTGGCGCAGTGGTTGAGAGTCTGCCTGCCGATGCAGGGGACTCGGGTTCGTGCCCCGGTCCGGGAGGATCCCACGTGCCGCGGAGCGGCTGGGCCCGTGAGCCATGGCCGCTGAGCCTGCGCGTCCGGAGCCTGTGCTCCGCAGCAGGAGCAGCCCGCGTACCGCAAAAAAAAAAAAAAAAAAAAAAAAGCAAAAGCACCTAACACTGGTGGAAACCTAAATGTATATCTACAAGGTATAAGAAAATAACTTGCAAGCGGATTTTTGTAACACAGTCTGTTTTTACAGTGAGGTATGGTCTGGACCCTAAAAGGGTTTACAGAGCAAGAGAAAGACATTATTCAGGAAAAATTCCCAGTTTTTGATTCCCATGGTTAGCTGGCTTCACTCCATATGAGGCTGCCCTGTAAGACAGTCTACGCTTTACATGAACGGCTGAATTTCGGTAGGTTGCTACTGAAATCTGCCACCCCTTCTTCCCCTAAAGGCTGAATCCCCATGCTAATCCCCAGGTGCCAGAAACTTCCATCCTACGGCCTGACATCAAAGGGAAGCTCACGGTCTCCCCGGGAGAGACGATTTGTTCACCTCGTCTCAACTGGCAAAACTGTGGTTCAAATGAGGAAAATACTCTTGCGAAAGAAAAGAGGCAGAAGAATGAAAGTATTTTCCACTTGGGCAGAAGTTTATCTTACCAACCGAAGTCAGAGTAAATAATCCTCATGACTCAAGTGACTCTCGGTGACTCTGGGTTTGCCGTGGGTGGATCTTTTACGCCTATCACGCAATTCTACACCTGCCCAGTAACAAAAGCACAGCAATCCTCTTCCACACCTCACACGCCAAGTGCTAGCAAGTAGGATTGCTAATACCCAGCAAGCGAAGACAGGCTCTCACGACTAAGCTTGCGGTACCCACACTCCTCACTGTAACGATTCAGATGCTTGGGAACGCGCGTAACTTTTTGTGACCGCAGTTAGAATATGTAAATAATGTGCAGGAAGGATTACCTGAGAGCTAAGAATTTTTTTTCTACTGTTTACTTTCCGAGGAAAAAATATTTTAATAAACAGGAACACCTGAAGGATACGGATAAACTTCAAGGCTTTTTACATGGTCTGAATTACCTTTCCACAGATTCACGGTAGTCCAGGGGAGTTCTACTAGGAAAACGTTGGCCATCTCACAGTCTGTGGGGAGACTGAACACTGGCTACGATGACACAATTTGTCATTTTTGTCCTCAGAACCACGCCAAAATAAATGCCTCAGATGAAAAGACGGGAACACAAGTGGTGTGGGTTTTCTTTTTTTACATCTTGAGATACATGCTTTGACATCTCAAACAAGAGAATTACTTTCAATTTCCCGATCTGTGCTGTCTCTTACTCTCTGGCCTGTGCACATGCTGGTTGTGCGGCATGGGTGTCCTTTCTGCCATAACAATGCACCTTTTCCATGCACATTTACCCAGGACACAGACATCACTAAGAAATCGCTTCTTCCCAGAAGCCTTCTGTGACCTCAGCTAACCTTGTACGGTTGTTTGGGCTGGTCTTTCGTTCTTTGAAAATCCCTTCAAATTTTGTTTTTGACATGAAAGTCTCATGACTAAAGGACATGAAAGTTTATGATAGGTATAACTGATTCACTTTGTTATAAAGCAGAAACTAACACACCATTGTAAAGCAATTATACTCCAATAAAGATGTAAAAAAAAAAAAAGTTTACGATATATGATGTAATAAGGCTGAATGTAACTTCCTAGTTCATTCTTAATTTGTGTTATTCTTTAAAATAATACATGTTACTTTACACATGTTCCTAAAAAGTCTTCGCTGAAGACTTCGCTGAATCGGGTTGGCCATGCCTTTCCGAGTAAAGCTGGTTAAAGGGGGCAGCGTGGCTAGTTATTGCTGGGATGGGGTGAAGGCGGTTCATTGCTTATTTAACGTTTTCTGGAGGCTACCGTGCAAATCACTGTCGCAGTTCTGAGACGTGGGGCACGTGGAAGAACGCGTAAACAGACAGAAACATGCATCTCTCACCTTAGTCGGGACCTTCACCAGCCTCTGACCACACAGCTGCCGACAGAAAAGAGTGGCTGCAGACAGCACAGGGACCGGCAGGGAGCCCAGGGTCCCACTCAACAGACACACCGATGCTCTTAGCAGGGGACAAAGTTCAGAGTTCAAACGTTTCACAGTCTCCTGGTCCTCAGGAATTGTAGGGCAGGGTAGAGGAATTCCATCCCAGGATTTAGAACACGTGCGTTCCTGGGGCTTTGTGCTATGAGGGCTTTTTTTTTTTTATTAATCGATTAGGTTTTCGTCTTTCTTTTTTTCCCCCTAGGTTTATTGAGACATAATGGACATGTAACACTGTATCAGTTCAAGGTGTGCAACAATGATGCGATGCAGGTACATACTGAGAAGTGATCCTGAGGATTTCTGAATACTCAAATCGCACACTGAAGGCTGATTTGCTAAGCCGAACACTAACACAACTGACGTTTCTACAGACTGACTTACCTCGACATACGAAATTGGAAATATTCCTATTTTGTCTGCCAGCATGCCTTCAGCCCAGTTTTCGTCCACTCTGCGGATCACAGTCAGAACGTCATCCTGAAGAAACAATGAACGTTACTCTACCTCATCCCAGGAAGCTCGCCACCTAATTTTCTTTTCAATATGGGACTCAAGTCGTAAGAGTACATGAGTAAAAGTTCCATGACGTGTCTTCAGCTTGTGAGTGGAAGAAGCTGATGAACTGAATGGTAATTACCAGTCAGCTTGGCATCCCCCATCAGACCAGACAGCTGTAAACTACCAGCCCCTCCACCGAGGGGCTGACGGCTGAATTTGTTTAGACCCACAAATTGCAACCTCAAATCCCACCCAGGCCCCCTGAACCCCTGGTCCAGATAAATTTTCAGGTTCTTTTCACTTTTTCTCTGATAATACACCAAATACCCATTTAAGTATACACCCTACTGTTTTTCTTTACCAAAAAAACACAACATTCTGCTCAAAATCCCAAAGCATTTTATCAATTCAGTAGATATAGTCCTGTGTGCTTTGCAGCAAAGAAATTTTCATGTATAATAAGGAAGTAATGATGTTTCACTTTGTTATCCGTAATTCAGGGAATTAAAATCCCCGAGTGGCGCACACACACCCCGAAACGTAGCTCAGAATTACATTTAGGCCCTAAATACGAAAATGATACCACACAGCGCATCAACCAAAATTATCTTTCACAGAGAACAGTCTGTGCACAAAATTACTGTCTTTGTGACTCTGAGAAGCCTGCTTCCAGATATTTTTGGAAGCACAGTGAGACAGTTCACATGAAACTATCATATGTTTTTGCACAAGGAAACAGAAGCCATAGTCTATGCAGCCAGGTACAGAGAAGGCGATGCTGTTCTCACTTTACCTTTGCAAACGGAAGGCAATCTTTGTCGGCTTCCTTGTCTTTAACTTCAAAGTCATAAAGTGCTTTGCACTGAGGCGGGGGCTGAGGTAACGGTTTGATGATCTGCACGAAGTTGGTGGGGAAAAAGCCATGGACCCCGTTGACCTCCCCGTGGTACCAATTTTCATCCACTTGTCGCCGCAAAATGATGATGTCACCTTTGCTGAATTTAAGGTCCCCGGGCTCTTTGCCTTCGTAGTTGTATAATGCTTTGGCACATGGTAACTGAGGTATTCCCTAAAGGAAAGAGAAGAGTTTTAATGAAACAATGGTCCCCAAATGTCTGAAAATCCAACTGTATTATCATGGTTGTTAAGTCAAGGTCAACTCCACACTTTGCCCTACAAAGAAAACCTCACATTAAAAAACTGTATACGGGGCTTCCCTGGTGGTGCAGTGGTTGAGAGTCCGCCTGCCGATGCAGGGAACACGGGTTCGTGCCCCGGTCCGGGAAGATCCCACATGCCGCGGAGCGGCTGGGCCCCTGAGCCATGGCCGCTGGGCCTGCGCGTCCGGAGCCTGTGCTCCGCAACGGGAGAGGCCACAACAGTGAGAGGCCCGCGTACCGACAAAAATAAACAAAAACTGTGTACGTATGTGTCACCAAGAGCAAACAAAACAAACAGGAGACCATCCCCGGCCCCTGAGCTGATTCTGTTCCTAAGGCTAATTTAGTGGGGCTTTTGCCTTATTTGGGGTTTTTAATACATGGAAGTGCTGCTGTGTCTGGCTTCCTGGCGTAAAACTCAAAAACTCATAAAAAACTTAATTTCCGCTATTAACTACTTTACTCGGCAGGATAAATGATAAGCACCGAAAAAAAAAAAGAAGAGGAGGAAAAACTTAGAACAATTCATTCATTTACTAACTGCTCTTAAGCTTGACAGATAAGCATCAGAGTTTGGCTTTTGGGGAAAACGTTTCCCACGGCATTCACTGTGGGCAGCAGCTCTTTCTCCATCGTGGACTCAGGGATGAGCTGGGGCCAACTCTGTGCCGGGGTCTGGAACGGCCGCTCAGAGGTCATAACCCGTGATCATGCACACATAGCCTTTACAACCTACATACGACTGCTCCCCCTTTGCTCTTTCCTGCCTAGAGAGCACCGTCAGGCTGAGATGCTAACAGACGGGGTTTTGGATGTGACCACACTGCATTATGGTTTTAAGTGACGGCTTTAACACGTGCGTGTGCCCCCAGGCAATCTAATCACCAAATGGACTGGATACGATACTCCCTCTCCGGTGGCACTGGAGGTGCCCTTCCTGAGCGTTAGGTGTCACTTTAAGACGACTTCTGGCCTCTCCGGGTCACGGCTGCCTACCCTTGATTCAGAGGATAAACGGCACATCAAACACCCGAAGTAATTCACTGAAGGAGATTCCTGAGCTCCTGCTTTTTCCGTACTTACTCATTTATTCATCATCCGGAAAACATTTATCAAGCTTTCCCTTTTTCCCAGGTGGTGTGCGAGTGCTGAGGACTGAAAGAGGGACAGGCACAGCTGTTCCCCTTAAGAGACAAGGCTCTAGAAGTCGTTAGGCCAGAGGGCAGGGACTGAGTGACCCGGGGACGCAGGGACCGAGCTGTGACAGCAGCAGGGGGCAGAGGTCTTGGGGTGGAGTGGGTGGGAAATGGAAACACTTCCTGGAGGAAGGGACACACGAGCCACATCTTCAAGGAGACAAGAGGAGCCAGCAGGAAAGCCGGGAAAAGAAGAAAGAAAGAGAAAAGCAGGGGCGCTGGGGGCAGCACCCCCAAAGGCAAGGAGCACGCGGGGCAGAGCGACCGGCTTGACGGAGAACGCGATGCTCAGGAGGGAGCAGGTGTGTGAGTGCACACAGGTGGGCAGGCAGCTTACAGGGGCCCTGAGTGACAGGCTGGAGCGTCTCAACTGCTGTGTCCTTCAGGCAGCACCAGGCGGGAAGAACCCTGCCAGGAGGGCGAGTCCGGCCGGGGGGTGGGGGTGGGGGGGGAGAAAATGGGCAGGGGGCGGGCAGGCAGGGGGACGGCGATGGTTTTTTTTTTTTAAGCTATTTTAAAGTCTCTCCCTGCCCCCGCCCCCTCCAAAAAAGTGGATCAAACCCTGATGGCAACAGAACTTCCTAACATAGTTTTGCATAATTAGTTTAGCTTCCAGTCAGAGATTCAGCGTCTGGCCCAACTTTGCTTGGTGAGGTATTCTTGCTTGGCGTCAAAGGAAGAGCCGGCTGCTGCTGTCGACCGCTGCGGGCGGGGGGCCTGGCCAGCCTCGCCCGTGGCCTGCTGGGTTTGCTTAACAGGAGCTGCTCCGGAGGACACCGGAGCCCAGCCTTCCAGAAGTCCTTGGACCCTGCAAAGGCCCTCTGACCTTCGGACCCTGCTTCTAACGACACGACCCCCGTCACCCAGGCCTGACCGAACCCCGTCGACTACTCCAATGCGCCCTTCGGTTTCCCCTGCGAGACGCTGATGCCGCCCGGTCCTTTCTTTGGCTTTTGGTTTTTTTTTGCGGTACGCAGGCCTCTCACTGTTGTGGCCTCTGCCGTTGCGGAGCACAGGCTCCGGACGCGCAGGCTCAGCGGCCATGGCTCACGGGCCCAGCCGCTCCGCGGCACGTGGGATCCTCCCAGACCGGGGCACGAACCCGCGTCCCCTGCATCGGCAGGCGGACTCTCAGCCACTGCGCCAGCAGGGAAGCCCCGCCCAGTTCTTTGAACCGGGTCGCAGTCCTGCCGTGCTGGCTTCAGGGAAGGGTCATAGGTCCCGTCCCCTCTCACAGAAGGGCCTCGCCATGTCTTCTACTTTACCGTGTGTTTCTGGAAGTCTGGGAGTCACAGTTCAACAATACTTCCTAAGACACACTGGAGGAAATGACAGTAAATAAACAAGCAGTAAACAGCGCTGAGCGACGGAGCCGGAGGAGTGACAATCCCGGAGCGGCTGCTCACCTGCTGTGTGATCCTGAGCAGGTGAGCCTCTCCGGGCCTAATTTCACCTTCAGGGTGCCATGAGGACCAAGAGAAGTAAAGTGTGTAAACCACTGCAAGTGGCCAGTGGGCAGAAGCGCCATCACTGGCACCGCCCAGCAGGAAGGGCCGGTCAGCATTTCCAGAGCACACTCACTGTGCAGCAACCCAAAGCCTGCTCCTCCTAGGGAGGCGTCGGGACTTCACGGGGGGCATTTCTGAAGCACACGTTTGTTTTCATCTTCTGGGTGAACAGAAGAAATTACAGACGCACCGACACGCCCTGTCTAGTAGGGGGTGGCGTTCTGTGTGAGGCTGTATCTCACTCCGGCAGGGCCAGTGCAGGGAGCTGGAAGGCTGTGTGAATTAACTGAAGATACTATTACTGGCTCGGTGACGGAGAGCGCTGTGCACCATTATGGCCTGTCCTCTCGGTTTTCTCCCCACCTCGATTAGCTCTGTTTGGCCAGCCAAACGCAGCACCGAGACCCAGATCCGGCACTCAGGACCGCTTGGACTGCTCCCTGGGGAGACCTGTCAGCTCCCCAGTGACCCACAGGACGGCTCTTTTCTCATGGGCTGGTGTGGGAGGGAAGGAATGTATTTCTCCGTAGATCATTTCCACGCACCGGCGGCCTGACGGACTTACTAACATTCCCATCAAAGCAATTCTACTAAGTGTTCCTAAAATCATCCAACATTCTTAACACATGAGCAGCAAGAATAAAACTTCAGGGAACAGTGATGTGCGTACGGTCAGCCCGGTTACATCCCTGACTGCCACCGGAAACGCACCAACTCACACTGATTTGTGAATCGGGTTCTCCCAGTGACCGGGAGCCACAGAGAAGCAATCCCGAGGTCAAGGGCCACCTAACCCACCAGCGGACACCCGGGCACCCGGCCCTGTCCTTCTCTGCTGTGCTTTTCCAATTAAATTCCAAGAGGCTGAAAAGCCAGTTGTGTCAGACTTCCCCAAAGGCGGCTTCCTGTATGAAATAAGACGAACCCCACCCTGATTTCAAATCCAGCGAAGTGCACTGATCTTTTAAAAGACTGATCGCCACACAGATTGTGGAAGGTGAAGGAGAAACGGTTAAGCGACTGAAGAGCAATAAAGACTGCATATTCCTCACGCAGCGTCTGAAGGATGAAGCCAAAACCACCGCCTGAGAGCCCAGGCCTGGTCTCGCAGGGAAACGTGCCTGGAACCTCAGAGCCCCTCGGTCACTGCCCTGCAAAGGCCTGGGAGTCGTGGCCTCGCCCGGCCCCTGGCCTCCGGGCCCTCGGCAGCCTTTCCAAACTGCTGCCTGGCCAGGGCCGCGGTATCTGCAGAGCTCACATTTCACTTGGCTACACATGAAAGGGAGGCTCCGAAGCCAAGAGGCTGCAGAGAACCCGGCACTGCGGCCAGCCTCGATCTGCAGCTGCCACTCAGGCCTCGGCAAAGAGCTGGGCAGTGTAGGCAATTTGAGGTTTGATAACGTTTTGGTAAACAGTGACTATTTTGCTCATGTACAAGAGAGTAACTATGCCAGTGCGCCAGTTCTACTTTTCCAATAATGTTTGCTTCCCCATTATATACACAGGTATTTTACAGGGCATTAAAATCCTCATGAGACCGGCACACAAATATTTCTGATTCACTGCTTTCCACTCCATTTCCGTACCATCGACTGTATTCCAATATATCTGGCAAAGCGCTGCTTGATGATCTAGCTGAGATCCCAAGAGGTAAATAAAACATTCACTGCCAATTGATTTTACAGACGCTAAATGCCAGTGCCCAGATACACATGCAAGACAGCCTCTCTAAATTCAAATTCCTTCATGCGTTTCTTACTGCTCCATTAAGTAAAAAAAGATTCAAAGACCTACTAAAAAGAACATCTAGAAGATATGCTTGTCACAGGAAAGCCATAAAATGTGTATAATTTAATAGTTTAGCTGTATTTCAATTGGCATAAACTCTGGCTGGTTGCAACTTGACTTTCAAAAACTTTCCAGAAAGAACTGAGGCCCAAAGAAATAACCAGATAGGAAGCACTAAGCACTGCACACAGAGTAACAAGTAGCAAAATGGTTTAGGAAAAGATTGTTTAAATGTTCCTTGTACACAAAATACATGTTGGCCCTTCCCTACCCCCCACAAAGTGAAATATCTCTCTGGATGTAACAGCATTTCATTAAAATACTGATTCTTTAACAGTGAATAAGTCTTAAGTGCTGTTCTCAGAATCTCTGGGTTGGATTACCACTCAAATACGACTTGATCATCCCTTGAAATGTTTCCACTTCAGTATAACAAACATCCAAGATGAATATTACAAGGTTATTTTTCCAAGGCAACAGCAGAAGGGGCTGTGAATGCCATAATCCCACAAAAGCCCATCACTTTACTTGCTCTTTCCTTTAATATTTCTGTGTGGACAGCACTCTGCCGGGGCATTTTGATCTGATCACTTTCTTAAGCCTCCACCTCCATTTGCCACATAACACTTTCTCATGAGACTGACTTCAACCGTATCTACCAGCACTTGGAGGACAGCAGCTGCGTATAGACAGAAATGAAGAAAACCATGTTTTTTTTCACTCGCATTTATTCTTTGTTTGTCCTTATTCTGCTAGGCCAGTGTCCCCTTCCCTGCCTCCAACCGTCTCCTCTGCCCAGACCTGGCCCCTCCACCCGCCATGGAACAGGGCTGCCCAGGCTAGCCTGCCTGCTTCTGTGGCACGCGGCCGCCCCTCCTCCTACCACCCTCCCCCTTCCTCTTCCTCACACCCCTCCCGGGTTCCCACCCTCCTCTCCTCCCAGAGCATCTCCTGAGCAAGCAGCAAGCAGCCGGGGACACTTTCCAGCCTTGTTTTAGTGGCATTAACGTTGTAGGGAAGGGTCGGAGAGAGGGAGAGGGAGGGAGAGAGAGAGAGAGAGAGAGAGAGAGAGAGAGAGAGAGAGAGACGGAAAAAAAATAAACTAAAGGTAAAAAGAGAGGAGACGAAGCAGCAGCTTTCTCACCAATTTCCCTGGACTGCACTCTCACTGCTATAGACTCGAATGATACATAACTGGCTACTTAACCAGTATTTAACTAAATGTAAAGACATAACAAAGTTAATTTGAGTCAAATAATTATGTTCAAACATCCGGGGAGAAAGTGAAGAGTTTTCCAAACTTAAGAAAAACTGATATGAGACTCTGCTGTTTCTCCAGGAATCACAATACTGAGGATCAATAAATACATCTGTGTGGGGTGCAGTCAGGCCCACCCCGCCCCCGTCCCCTCTCCTACTTGTCCAGGACAGCCTTGTCCAGAGCACAGTGTCATAGGCAGCGCTATAGGGAAGACGGAGGCCAAAGGGAAAGACCTGTATTTAGGGGATTAAAAACCCTAAGAGGGCTTCCCTGGTGGTGCAGTGGTTGACAGTCTGCCTGCCGATGCAGGGGACACGGGTTCGTGTCCCGGTCCGGGAGGATCGCACATGCTGTGGAAAGGCTGGGCTCGTGGGCCATGGCCGCTAAGCCTGCGCGTCCGGAGCCTGTGCTCCGCAACGGGAGAGGCCGCAGCAGTGAGAGGCCTGTGTACTGCAAAAAAAAATAAAAATAAAGAATAAATAAATAAATAAAAATTAAAACCCTAAGAATTAGAGAGGGGAAAAGAGAACCAAAGGGCCACAACAGCAGCAGCGGGAGCAGTTCTGGAAGCGTGGGCCTGGCCACACCGCCTGTGTCTCTGGAATCTGAAGATGATCCCGGTTACCCTCTTCAATCAGATTAACGTCCTACACCATGACTTTCACGGCCCTCCTTTTGGATGCTTTCACGTCATATTTTCCACCCTCAGCAAGAGAAGCAGTCTGCTTTCATCACCTCCGGCCTCAAACGTGCCACGCCTCCTGGCTACTGTCTGCCTGTCTGCGTCCCCCCCAAGATTCCTATGCTGAAACCCTACCCCCCAAAGGTGATGGTATAGAGGCGATGGTGTAGAGGTCATGGTGTAGAGGTGGGTGCTTAGGTCAAGAGGGTGGAGCCCTAGAGAGTGGGATCAGTGCCCTAATGAAAGAGACCCAGAGAAATCCCTCATCCCTTCTGCCCTGTGAGGACACGGTGAGAGGTACCAGCTGTGGACCCAGGAGGGGGCCTCCACCAGACACCTGATCCTGGACTTCCCAGCCGCTGGAACAGCGAGAAATCATTTCTGTTGTTTACAAGCTGCCCGGTCTGTGGTATTTTATGAGAGCAGCCCGAACGGACTGAGACAGCCCTTCACGGAAGGCCACAGGGCAGCCCCCCTCAACCCCACCTTCCTACCCGGAGGGCCCCCAGCCCCTGGACATGTGCTTAGTTGACAAGGAGTTCAGGTTTCTCCCACTTACAGTTTTCTGTCTGGGACGGATGCCTCTGTTGTTTGGAATCAGATGTAAATAAGACCAAGTTCAGGGTGCAGGTCAACGGGACAGACCGTTTCCCAGACGCAGAAGCCACGCCTGCTTTAGGACCAGAGCGGGTGCGGCCTCCGTGGGGAGGACACACCCCGCCCCTGGTCTGGAGAAGGGGCTGCTCATCCCGCGCCCGGGCACACGGTTCTCACATCCACCCATCACTCGGCTCACAGCCTGGTCCCCACGAGAGCGCAACACCTGTGCACCTGAGCTGCATGGCCATCTCTCATCATGAGCACCCACCTCGGTGCCTGTGATTACATCCCTGCTAGATGAATACATGAAAAAATGAACATCATCGCTAGTGGGCTGAGTGCTGAAGTGTGGATGGCAAAGTGGGAAAAACCACACCAAAGGAAAAGCCTCTTAAAAGGCGATTCTACAGTGGGTCAGGCTCACCAGCTGTGAACGCACTGACCAATGCCTCCACGCGTGTGTCGTGTTGCTTGGGGACAGCTACCCACCCTTGTGGACTGTTATTAGCACCTCCTCTGGGGCACAGTGCGAGGTAGATACAGGGGAACGGCAGGAGGAAGGAGGCTTATCACTCCCCGTCCCTTGGGGCTGCCGGGGAGCCTGGCACACCGAGGTGCACGAGGAGAACCTGGAGAAGCATGAGCCACTACCGCTCACTGGTGGCCACTTCAGCGTGTGCTAGAAACATAGCTAAAAACGGGATATGCCCTGGAAGAGGGCAGCTGAGGGCTTTGGACTGAGTGAATTGTTGGCATTTGAAAAACGTGAAGCAAAGTCTGCAGCACACCACAGCAAACAAGTATCTTCCTTACAGACTCTTTTGGTGGTTATAAGCAAACAGTCACACAGCTGATATATAGCTTCTTTTTCTTGGATGGCCTTTAAACCGGGAGTGTACAACTGACAGACAAACCATTAAAGAAAACAAATCTTATGGATGCTTCCAAGGGCAGAGAGCTCTTGAGAATACAGTCACTGAACTAAAATGCAGGAAATTCATGTCGCTCATTGCCCTGAATATTAGTTTCTCTGTTTCATCACATTTAATAATTATGATAATATTCTGCAGAGAGCAGGAAAATTTACTGGGAAAATTTGCTGCAGTAACTTGAGCTGCCATCTTGAGGATTCATGGCAGGATGAGGGACACTTCCGGGTAAAAAGTCAACTTTCTATCTATTTGGAAGACAGCTAGATTCCTGGCAAGGCCCCTGCCCCAGCCCTGCCTGGACCTCCCACCTGCCACTGGAGTTGTGGGGAAGAACGGCCCTGCATGAGGGGCTCTGCACAGCCCCCATCCAACCCTCACAGAAACCCAGGGAGGTAGGGAGAGCCAGAAACATGGCGGGGTGGGGGTAGGAGCAGGTTTTCATACCAAACGGGAAGGTCAGGTGAGACCTCTAGTTCAACTGCCTGGTTTAGATGTTTGTCTCCAGTGTTTTCATTGATGCAGTGGAGAGAGATGCTCACATAATTTAAACATGACATCAAATGTGAAAGACAGTTCATAGTTTCAGAACTGAAACAACACTGGAATAGAGCCACGCATATATGGACAATTAGACAAAAGTGTCAAGGCAATTCAACTGGGGAAAAGAAAGTCTTTTCAACAATGGATCTGGAACACTTAGCAGCCCATGGAGGAAAAAGGCATCTTGACCCCTACCTCACATCACATACAAAAAATAACTTGAGATGGATCCCAGAATCAAATGTAAAATCTAAAACTGTATAAGTTTTCCAGGAGAACACACAGGACACTATCTTAGTGATGAGGCAGACCTCCCTCACCTCCCCCCCCAAATCTTAACCATAAAACTTTATAAATTGAATTTCATCAAAACCGAAAAATTCTGTTCATCAAAAAAGACAATTCAGAAAATAAAAATGCATGCTACATATAGGGGGAAATATTTACAATACATATACATGACAAAGGACCTGAATTCAGAAATATAAAGAACTGCAAATAAACAACAACCAACAAACCCAATTGAAAAACAGGCAAAAGATTTGAACAGACACTTCGAAAAGGAAGTAGACAGGTACTCAACATCCTTAGTCATCAGGGAAATATAAAATACAACTACAAGGAGATCGTATTTCACACCCATCAGAGCGATTACAATTCAAAAGACTGACAACAGAAAATGCTGTCAACATCACAGAATGAACACCTCACACAGGTTGAGTCTAAAATGGTACAACCACTCTGGAAAACTGCTCGACCGCTTCTTATAAAGTTACAGACACACCTACTCACAACCCAACAATTCCAGTCCTGGGTGTTAATGCAAGAAATGAAGACATGTCCACACACAGAGCCACACAGAAATGCTCCCTGTGGAACTATTCACAACACCCCAAACCGAAAACCCAAACGTCCATCCGCGGGAGGTGGGCACTGGACTCCCCAGCCATTTAAAGTAGGTAAATAAAGAACAACGCACTGATGTGCGCACGCGGGAAATCAGAATAAACATATAAAATTACATCTACATGACTTCCACGACAGGTAAAGCTCATGTACTGGAAATAAATCCTCACGGGGCATGAGGAAATCCCTGAGATTACAGATGTATTCTATATACCTTGACAGGGATGTTGGTTATCCAGGCGTGGACATGTGTTACAACTCAGTAGTTCCACACTTAAGGATTTCCACACTGTAATTCACATAATGTAAATTTTACCTCAATATTAAAATGTGTAAAAAATAACCAGTGGCGGCACTGAGGGAAGACCTTAGAAATGACCACATATGCCAGATACATGGCAATGTACGCACGTGGAGGAAAAACCACACGAGCATCACAGTGAGTGACAAGCCACACCGGCCATCAAGAGAATGGCAAAACTGGGAAAACAAGAAACCCGGTTCAGAAACAGAGATCGGGGCCCAGCGGGAAGGAAACCCATCACCAAGGCACAGAAGTAAGTGTCCACTGTCATCTGATCCCACACCAGCACTGGGGGCCTCTCACCAGATGGCTAGGAATCCATCAACTAGGGATCCAGCCTGACTCCCACAAACAAAAGGAACACACAACTGCAGGGTTCTCGGTGGGGAGAGAGAGATACAGATGATTTTGCCTACATCTCAACTATACTTCTTTTTTTTCCTATAAATTTATTTATTTAATTTATTTGTGGCTGCATTGGGTCTTTGTTGCTGCGCGTGGGCTTTCTCTAGTTGCGGCGAGCGGGGGCTACTCTTCGTTGCGGTGCGCGGCCCTCTCATTACGGCGGCTTCTCTTGTTGCAGAGCACGGGCTCTAGGTGCATGGGCTCAGTAGCTGTGGCATACAGGCTCAGTAGTTGTGGCTCACGGGCTCTAGAGCAGAGGCTCAGTAGTTGTGACGCACGGGCTTAGTTGCAACGCAGCATGTGGGATCTTCCCAGACCAGGGATCAAACCTGTGCCCCCTGCATTGGCAGGAAGATTCTTAACCACTGCGCCACCAGGGAAGCCCCTCAACTATTCTCTATACGTAATATTTGAAAATACTATGACAGACGAGCTGCAGAAGCTGAGATGTATCCGTGGGGCAGTCGGTCTTCCAATACAACAGAAAAGTCTCACACAGGGAGAGTAAGTCAGCTCCGTATTCACTGAAGAAAACACACAGGCTAACACGGATGCATGCATTATTTAAGTGGGATGAAAGAGTGTCCTGACAGCAAGGGCTGTTAAATATTGCAATGGGTTATGACACCTCTGTCACTGGAGACTCTGAAAACTCCGACCTTCTCACGAGGTGGGTTCTGCCCAAAGGCAACGGAAGAGATGATGACTTAGGATCTCTATGACTTCTGAGCCACCAGACCATTCGAAAGGCTGCTTTTATTCCTGATGCTTCTGTCTCTGTTTTTTAGGGGTGGAATCTCCGGGATGAGGAGGGAGATGAGCTGCAGGAGGGGGACACCGAGGACACGTGTGGGAAGAAGACATCTTGGAATGTGAAGGAGCTGCAGGACCCAAGTGCAGGGGCCTCAACGCCCCAGGGTCCAGGTCACAGGAAAGCAGAGGCAGCTCGGCCGTGGGCCACAACACGTAACCTGCGTGTCACCATCACTGCTCTCCAAAGGACCGCTCTGATGGCCCATGCAGCATAAAGATGGCATGTAATCACAGAGCACGGACACCCTCTCACTAGGAAATCATCTATTATCAGGACAGAGAGCTGACCCTGTGAACCCAGAGGGTGCAGTCAAGGTCTTTAAAAAGCAAATACACAAACCCTACCTAGGCGCATACGCTTCGGGATTTTGGCTTTCAAAAAGCATTAAAAGTACAATCTTAGTAGGCCCTTTCAGCTAAGCTCTTTCACCTTTGACTAAGTCTGTTGTAAAAAGATGCCTGAAAAATACTTGAGGATGTTCTGTGAGTAAAATGAGTGTTACTGGAAAACAGTAACTGCCTTATTCCCTACTTTCTCCAAATATCTGACTATGTAAGAGGAAAAGAAATACCCATTTGCAATGAATAATTACACCCCTAGAGAATTATTTTGAAACAAGCAATTTTACTGACGCTCCCTCAAAAACAGAAAAAAAAAAAAAAAACCCAGTAATCCAATTCAAGTATATTGATCTCCAAAAATAAGAAATAAGAGAAACTTAAGGGGAAAAATTTACTAACTAAGCCACTCCCGACAAGCCCAAATCTAACTCTTCTCTCTTTTTCTAAATAACTAAACAGTAGGATATGAATTACAGGTATTTTTAACCAAAATGAACCATTAATCAATAGATATATAATTTTTTATATTTCTAGATGATTAAACATCTAGCAGTGAATATAAAATTAAGCAAGACTACTTGTAATAAGCATGTAATATATATGGCATAAAAAATAACAGATCATTCTAGCTGCATTCATAAAAATAGATAATCTGAGATAATGAGAAAACTGATCATCAGAGATGGCTATGGCAACAGATTAATTATAGCTAAAACTCTATTAATGTAATATACTACATCTATATGTTTTTCTAATTTATCTTACTGACGCATAGTTGATTTTTACTGTATAGCAGAGTGATTAACTTCTATATATATATTTTGTGTGTGTGTGTGTATATATATATATATATATATATATATATATATATATACAATCTATTTTATACATCTATATGCTCTTTCAAAAGTTGTTTAACTAAATGTTTCTTTGGGCAAAGCAACCAGGTTTTCACGTCCACCAGGCCGTGAGCCCCTTGAGGTCGCGGCCAGGTCTCACCTTCACATCGGCTGCCCAAAATTAACCCGTTAGATTTCACTCCATCCTACAGAGATCCACCAGATTAATCGTCTTAAAGAATAGCTTTTATCAGATTACCTGTCTGATCAGCCTTTCTGTAATTCCCTTTCTAGCAAACTCAGTTCAAACCCCTCTCTTTGGCACTTGAGACCCCAAACGATTATCTCAAATACCTCACCCTCCTTCTCAACAAGTATCCAGTATTCTAACCAAAGTAGAGACCCTCTAGTTCCCCTAATATGATCTCTCTTTCCCAAGCCCTGGGACTTTTCTCCAACATTCTCTCCACCTAAGGAGCTCTCTTCCACAGACCACTTGTCAGAAGCCTATGCACCTTGCAACACACAACTCAAATACCACACTGTCCAACCTCTTCCTTATTCCTTAATACAGATGTATATTCTCCGTCTGGACCCCACAGGGTTTTGCCTATAGTTCTCTGTTGGCTTTACTGCACCTTTAAAATATGCATTTGAGATCTTAACTGATGACAGTACAGAGACTGAAAACGCCTTGAGGGTAGGGATGGTCTCTGATGCCTTCCTGAGTCACCTGCAGGGTCCAGCACTGGGCCCTATTCACAGTAAGCGCATTTACTGAAATGACTAGGTCCCTCCCTCCTCCAGGCACCCCTTCCCACCTACCACACAAACCTAAGAGAGAAGAGGACGTTCCCTCACCTGCCGCCACCCCGCACCCTGTGTCCAAGGCGGCAGCGTGCGTCTGGTGTCCTACAACCAGGAACTCTGCGGTGGAAGTTAGTGGGGCAGCCTGGGTGGTATCTGCCGATACGTACCAACCAAACAAAAGGTCAGGGCACCGAGACGGGCGCCTGCTTGTATTTGTGGTTATTTTACCTGATCCAGGCAAGGAAGAGATGTCGTAAATCAGTGGTGTGCAGTGGTGGCTAAACACATGCGTTTAGTTGCCTTAGTGGCCTCCCACCAAGGTCATACTGAATTTACTAAGAGTTGTTTTTCTTTAAATAAACTATAGCAGTTCTAAAAAAAGAGGGAGAACATCCATTAGCATACCAGAAAATTTTAGGAACTTCGAGAAGAATGAAAGCAAGTGATATCACAAAAGTTTCACTGGCTGAAGTGAAAAATGCATACGGCAGGGCTAACAGCCAAGATGATGGCCCTCCTTGTGGAGTCAAGGCTATGAACCCAGACAAAGGGAGGGGGGCTAGGAGAGATGAAAGGGAGCTCTACGAAGCCCCGTATCCGCAAAGAAGGAAGACAGGCAATAAGGGGAAGGAGCATCAGGAAAGAAATACAGGAATGGAAAAAATTTTTTCATGCACTGAAGACACCCAAGATCTCAGTTGCAACAGTTTCACGAAGTACCGAGCAGAATTAGTAAGGGTAACAAAGATTCATACTCAGGGCTTCCCTGGTGGCACAGTGGTTGAGAGTCCGTCTGCCGATGCAGGGGATACGGGTTCGTGCCCCGGTCCGGGAAGATCCCACATGCCGCGGAGCGGCTGGGCCCGTAAGCCATGGCCGCTGGGCCTGCGCATCCGGAGCCTGGGCTCCGCAACAGGAGAGGCCACAGCAGTGAGAGGCCCGTGTACCGCAAAAAAAAAAAGAAAGAAAGAAAGAAAGAAAGAAAAAGATTCATACTCAGACACAGCTTATCGCACTTTAGGACTTCAAAGATATGGAAAAAATTCTAAAAGACTCAGGGCAAAAGAGTTTATCGTGGCAGAACTAAAGTCTGACTTCCTGGCAGCAGTACTGGATAAAAGAGGACAGCAGAGCAATGCCTTTAAACTTCTAAGGGAACATGATTTAGAAAATCTCAGCGAGCTAACCTGTTACTTGTATGTGTGGACAAAACAGAGACATCTTTGAACACACAAAATCTCAGAAGGTTTATGCCCTGTGCATTTCAAATGAAAAAAAAAAATTACTGGAGGAGGTACCTCCCATCCGACCCCTCGGATCCACCCACCGTCCAACAGAAGACTCCTAAGAGATGACATGTGATGCAAGAAACCTGATGGCCCCGTATGATCAAAGATGGAAAACAAATGTAAAGAGGACCCACCGGACTTAGGAGCTGGACCCATCCCACCGCGGTGAGGCAGGACCCCTGACACAGGTTACGTGTCCTCCCTCATGGATTCAGACCCACTGCGGTGATGAATGGTTATATAATCGCAATACCGCAAATGCTGTTTTTTTGTAATCTATCTCCAGACACAGCAAAGAAGAATTAATTATAGCTACAGAAGGGAATGTTATAAACTCTGATAATATAAAAAGTCATATGCTGAACAAAAACCAGGAGTTCTGGAAGAGGAGGTGGGAGGTGGAAGAAGAAATCTAAATTTTATCACTGGGTATCTGGAATTGATACTAAGGCTAAGCAATCAAGAAATGGAAACATTATTCGAGGTTGTAAAGGTAACCAGCAAAAGCACTACAGAAGGGCTTCCCTGGTGGTGCAGTGGTTGAGAGTCTGCCTGGCGACGCAGGGGACACGGGTTCGTGCCCCGGTCCGGGAAGATCCCACATGCCGCAGAGCGGCTGGGCCCGTGAGCCATGGCCACTGAGCCTGCGCGTCCGGAGCCTGTGCTCCGCAACGGGAGAGGCCACAACAGTGAGAGGCCCGCATACCGCCAAAAAAAAAAGCACTACAGAAGAGAAAACAGTGTATGCACCTACCTCTTGGAAGCCGGACTAGCTATGAAAGGATAGACACTTGTATTTTTTATTTTAGACTCTTCTGTGTGGTTGCATATTTTCTACCATGAATAAAAAAATAAAAGGCATAAGAAAAAGGAATGCAGTGTACCCCTATATTTTTCTTCACCAACACATGTAGCCTTTAAAAGGAAATGAAAAGAAGGAAAGCTACGTAAACCCTAAATACCCCCACCCGCCCCCACTGCCAGCACCAGGCCCGCCCCTCACTGATAAGGATATTCAGTCGCGTAAATAATCGACTCTCATACTTCAATGCAGTATCAGCAGAACATCAGTAACGTCCCCACTTTGCCCCCTTGTCGTTCAGGCTCTGTCTCATGACAAATACAGACTTTTTGGTTTGCTGGGCTAAGTTCCTTTACGGATACAAAAAAGGAGTAAATGTATACAATAAGTCCAATAGTCTAGAAGAAGGGGGAGGGGACCTAAATTATCTCCACCACCACGCTCACTTCTTTACAAGAACTTTGATGCGCTAATCAGTGTGATTTCGCCCCAAGACGTGTCTAGTTGATGGTGACCCTGAGATGAGCAGAGTTAAACATGTCCGCTTCGGAGAAAAGAAAAACCTAAATATCAATACCTTCCCTCAAATGAAAAAGGGTTAGTTTACTGAACCGGTGAAATACGTGGCAGTCACCTGACATGTCGCCTTCAAAAATACCTACTTCTTGTGTGAACTTAAGAAATCAAACTGTGTTCCTGACGACCGGGTATCTACTCACTGACAAGCTACTTTGAAACAGCGGGGTCGGGGGAGGGGGTGGTTAGCAAGCTGACAGAGTAAGAATTCTTAGAACCACCGTCACAAAAACTTGATTCACCAGAGAGACAAGATTTCTGTATGTTTAAAATAAAGCCATTATTTTCTCACAAAGCCTTTTGGAAACGTAAGAGCAGTCCTAGCACACCATCATCACTGATCTGACTGCAAGGACACGCATCACACTTCATTTTAATCTCTCCTGAGTCTCAGGGTGAAATCACACTGATGAATGCATTCAAGTTCTTGCAAAGAAGCAAGGAGCATGGCTGCGGATACAGTTTAGGTCCTTTTCTTTCCTTAAACAATTGGACTTACGGTATACATGTGCTCCTTTTTTATACCCATCAAGGAACTCAGGACAGCAAACTAAAAAGTCTGTATTTATTATGAGAGATAGAGCCTGAATGACGAGGGGGCCAAGTGGGAATGTTACTGATATGCTGTGTACACTTTATATATACATGTATACGAGTATGCGTATGTGTATATACGCATATATATACAGAGAGAGAAAGACAGAGACAGAGCAATGGGGCCCGGGCTCATACCCGATAACACAATAAATAAAACCTGGTGCTTTGCAGACGTTAGCGAGCACCCCCTGGCTCGGCCGTCACCGAGCGCTGCTGTCACTCTGGCTGCGTGGGGCTGGCGGCTCCCAGGCGGTGCTGGACTGCAGGTCCAGGAACGATGCTCCCCACAGGTTGGGGGAATCCAGGTCAGGCTCCTTCCCAGCCTCCTGAGCTGCTTCTCCTTCCTCAGCTGCTCCGAGCCCAATCTTTCCTAAGTTCCCCCCAAGGTGATCTCACCTGTTGCCTTCTAAAACCACGTATACCTGCTGTTACCAACCAACCTTGACTGTATATTAGGATCAAGTAGAAAGTTATTTTCCTTCTTTTAAAGTTGTTTAAGGTCCCACCCCAAACCAATTTAATAAAAATCTCCAGGACTGGGTCCGAAGTGTCGGTTCTTTTAAAGCTCCATAATGGTTCTCATGTAGATGGCCAAGACCTGCTGGTTTATACACTGATGTCTCCCCAACGCGACCTCAGCCACAACCTCTCCCTGGGCGCCTGCCTCTCCCGCCTCCCTGCTGAGTGTCTAACAGGTGCCCCCAGGTTTGCAGGTAGACCCCTTGCTCTCCGCCTGCTTCCAACACCTGATCCCACCAGTGTTTCCCGCCTGGGCTCCCTGAGCTGCTCGGGCCCAAAGATGCTTCACCACGATGCCTCTGCTCCTGTCCCCGACACCCCGCTCATCAGCAAGCCTGGGGCTCTGCCCTCAGACTCCATCCCAAGCCGGTGCGCTCGGCACCACTCCCAGTGCCACCGGCCTAAGCCAAGACGACACTCGCTCTAACGGCCACTCCCGAACCCCTGGAGCCTGCTGCCCAGGCTGTCCTGCCTGGTAGCCTCCCCGAGGTTTCCCTCCCTCCCGCTGAAAACAACATACAAACTCCTTCCCACCAGGACGCTTTCCACACCCGGCCCTCCCTGCTCACCTCTCTGGCTCTCCCCAGCCCCCTCCGGCTCCAGCCCGACACCTCCCAGGCTCTTCTGCTCCGGCCCCTGAGTGCCTGCATCTTCCCCCGGCCCACCCCAGACCATCTGGGTCTCCCACAGGGCACCGCAGGGGAGCCCTGCTGCCCCCAACTCCCGTGGCTCCTTCCACCTGCCCCGCATTCATCACGCCTCAGGTTGCACTGCTCAGTCACCTACCGGCTAGTAAGCTCTAAAGACAGCGCGTTGTCTTGTTCGAGGTAGGATGGCAGGCCTGTGTCCGTACCAGGCAAGCTGTGGGCACTTGGTGCATGCTGGCTTTTATGAACAAAACGCTTGTGTCCTCCTCAAAATTCATGTGCTGAAGCCCTCATGCCCAGCGTGATGGTATCTGGAGGAGGGGCCTTTGGGAGGTGACAGGTTTGGATGAGGTCACGAGGGTGGAGTTCCCGTGATGGGATTAGTGCTCTTATAAGAGGAGATGCCAGAGAGCCTGCCTCCTCTTCCTCTCCCCACACGTGGGCACCAAGAAGGTCACGTGAGCAGCACGAAGGCAGCCATCTGCAAGCCAGGAAGGCTCTGTTCCCGCCAAGGATGGAATCTACCAGAACCCCCAGCCTCCAGAATTGTTGTGGAAGCCACCCAGCCTGTGGTACTTCGTTACAGCAGCCCGAACAGAGGGAGACACTGGTGAAATGAATGAATGAGTCGTCAGAAAGAAACCTGGATGGAGAATGCTGAGGTGTGCCCCAAAGCCCTGTACCTGCACATCCTTTGGGGTGGCCAGCATCTGTATCGATGCTCTGAATGGAGGTGCTGAGTGTGTGATGGATCTGTTGCGACACACACCTAGCAGGGAGGGCCAGCCAATACACTACGACAGAAAGATTTTCACCGATGATCGATATGGGCCAAACCAAGCAACTGTTTTTACCAGAACGAACGTAAATTTGTGTATTTCATCGTTTAAAACCACTCACACAGGTACAGGAAACTACAGAAGACCTGCCTGAACAGCAGACTGAATGAAAAAGACTCAAGGGCTTTGCTGTCAGCAAGTTCAAAATAAGCCACCAGTACCATGGAGATGCTAATCAGGACATTAGTCTGCATGAGTGCGATGCTGGTGACAATTGGGGAGGGACAGTCCTTCCACGACTGACTCATCGATGGCACGAGGGAACCTTGCTGGTTCTGTGTATCCTGGTTTAACGGGAATATTAGGAACATGATCTCTAAACACACAAGGAGAATGGTCTAGAAATCATGTTAGAAGGACTTAACTAGGGGAAAACAAGTAGAAAGGGAAGATGACAACAGGAGTAGTTGAGCACTGACAACGTGCGGTGCACACACTCACATGCACAACAGCCAGCGAGGCAGGAATCACTACTACTCCCGCTGAATGGCTGCAGAAACCAAGGCCGCACCCTGGTGACGGGTGCGGTTCGACCCCAAAGCTCACACTCACATCAGAACGGAGCTTTTAGAAACTCGACCATTTGATGCAACAGAGCAATATTCTTCTTCTTTTTTTTTTTTTTTTTTTTTTTTTGCGGAACGCGGGCCTCTCACTGTTGTGGCCTCTCCCGTTGCGGAGCACAGGCTCCGGACGCGCAGGCTCAGCGGCCACGGCTCACGGGCCCAGCCGCTCCGCGGCACGTGGGATCCTCCCGGACCGGAGCACGAACCCGTGTCCCCTGCATCGGCAGGTGGACCCTCAACCACTGTGCCACCAGGGAAGCCCTAGACTTATTCTTTCTAATAAGGTATTCCTTATAGTTTCCAGGCCTAAAACTAGAACAACAAAGGGACATCACGATGGGCCAAGCTCACGGGCAGTGGAAGGAAGGATATTCCCAGCAGCGGCTCCTGGTCAGCAGCAAGGACTCAGGTGAGGGCTCAGGTGGAGGCTGCCCGCTCGTCAGCATCCTGCCCTGAATGCGCTCTGGGCCCCTCGCAGCACTATTCTTCAACAAGACACGCCTCCTTTTCCATCCAAACATCTACTCCAAGCCCACAAAAAAGAACACTGGCCATTTTTCCAACTCTTCACAGTGGTGTGAGCCAGGTACACTGGAAAGGACAACAAGCCACGTCTAAGTACAGCGCTCGTCTCTCGTTTAGTTATTATGAGACAAGGGATGTCAGCCGTCCTCTGTCACCCTGCACCAGCCACCTGATGGACACAGGCGTTCTCATAAGGTGCATTTGCTCACCTCTTTGTCCTCCCATTTCACATTCTTTTGGAAAACAGATCTTCTATTAAAGATTTCCTCAGCCTGTACGCTGCAGATCTTTATAAACACCTATCTGGACCAAGGAGACATTTTTCATCCTCCAATTAAATAAGGAGATATAAGCAAAACAAAAGACAGCATTTGCAAGAACAAAAACAGAGTCATAAAATCAAGCACTGAAAGATCTCCACACTGATCTTAACGAACAATAAATCTGTAAATGCAAGGAAAGTTTATGAAATAAACATGAAAGAACATTCATAATCCACTGTATATGTCCATATCACTAAGAGGATTACTCCAATATAAGCTATTTTACATGTTAACAATTTTATAATGAGGCACATTTTAACTGTGTTAACTGTGTAATCTACTATTTTAAATTTAAATGTTTTAAAATAACTCTGTATTTTCAAGTTGCTCACATACATGGAGACCGGTTTCCACGGAGGTAAGGGGTGAGAAGACAGAGGAAAACCCCTAAACATATAGTTCACTGATACAGTTCCCTGCGTGACTGAATAGAAAGCATTCCGTGTGTACGTATGGGCTGAACACACATCCAGACAGATACTAAGTTGATACGTAAAGGTGCTAAAGCCTTGGTTCTCCCAGACGGGGTCCTTGAGAGTTAAACAAATTTTAGAAACACTGAGCCTGACCCCTGTTTTGAGACACAGAATCACAGGGTGCTGGGGCTGGAAGGAACCTGCAAGATTATTAGCCCAGCTCTGGCACGTCAAGACAAAAAAGGTGACGCTTATCTCAACATCACGCAGCTGATCAGTGCCAAAGCCAGGACCCTAAAACCCGAGAAGATGTGACTTTATGGGGCCAAAGACACTTGGCAAGTGTGATGCAGTTAAGAGCCTTCAGACGGGGTGCTTAACCCCGGGCTGAGCGGGCTGAATGTAATCACAGGGTAATTAGAATCAGAAGCACCCTGGCTGCAATGGGAGTCAGAGGCAGCTGTGCTCAGGGTGAGCCCTGACGCTGTGGACGCCGATGTACAGGCTGCCCCGTCGCGAGCTGGGAAGGTGGAGGAGGGTCCCGGTCCAGGCCCACGTGGCCTCCAGACAGTGGAAGCGGCAGGAAACTCTCTGGGAGCATCCGGAGAGCGCTCAGCCTTGCCGCCGCTGCAGTGTCGGCCCAGGGAGACTCACGGGGCCTCGGACCTACCAAATTGTAAGAACATACATCTGTGTTGCTTTAAGCCACTAGATTTGTGGTGATTTGTTACAGGAGCCCTAGGAAACTAACTCACCACGCGAATCCATAGCCACCACTCGCATCCCCGGCCCAGTCCGAGGTCCAAGGCCACAGGGGACAGGCCCGGCCTCACATCACGTCCGTCTGTGCGGAACTTCCCGTCTGTGCTCGGGTCCCACGAGGATAACGGGGCAGCACTGCACGGCTCGGGCCGGGAAAGCAAACTGCAGGGGGCCCAGGCCAAAGACAGCCCCGCACAGACGCTGGGCAAGGCCATTCCCTGTTTACTTGAGCTCATTCTTGCAACTACATTTGCTTCCAAGTGAAATACAATTTACTCTGAATAGATTTTACAGTGTTCTACAGCTGGTTGGACTTTCCAAAAAGCATCTTGTCAGAACTCTGTATTCTTTCCTAAAACATATTCCTCCCACTGAGTCACATCAGAAGCCTTGGTGGTGACTACAGATCACCTCTTGAACGCAAAGCCCTTCGATTCCAGTCTGCAATCGGCGTCTCAGAGGAAGGTGCGGCTCCAGAAGACATGTCACCTGCACGCAGAGACAGCCTGCACACCCCCTGGCCACAGCTCCTGCACGGCGGCCCGAGCAGAACACCCAGGTGGCCACAAGTGGTCCTTTCCTTTCAACATCCAAGCCAGTGCAGCTCGGTCTGGGACTGGGTTGTCCACGAAGAATAAAGCAGTGAGAGGAGAAGAATCAAACTGAACACCTGCCGAGAAGAAAAGCATGCCAACCAGACCTCCAAAGGCTCGAGTCCCAAATCCCGCTCGTGTAAATACTGAGCCTCCACCGCTGAGCTGTGGGCATCGCCCAACCAGCCAGCAACCGTGCAGGGCACTCCACACACCGCACAACTGGGGATGCTACCAACCACTGCCCAGGTCAGAGCCTCCAAGCAGAGTCAGAGGGCGCCAGGTGGCTTGGGGCTCTTTTGACCCACAGGGTCCAGCCCCCAGCCTCTCCCCGACCCCATGTGTTTTGCTTTTATTTACTTGGTTCAGCCTTTGGTTGTTGCCTACTCAAGTGAATAAGATTCAGCAAAAGCACCTCAAATACACTGTGCGATCTTGAAAAACACTAATTTACATCAGATTCGTGCGCATTCGAAGCAAACTCAGACACGTGACTCTTCCCCTCAGTAAATTTTAACATAACCACTGCCCCCTCCCCCAAAACAACTGAAACCCAATGCTTTCAGGCACTTTTATTCCTCAATTTCTTAATCTCTAATCTCAACAAACAAACAATTTAAACAAATCTTCCAATGACTCGGGCACCCATGGGCATTCTCCTCACCAGCTCGAGTCTCACCTGCCCACAACCCTGCCTCTGTCCTTAATCACACGCTCACTCCAGGAAACAGAGGAAGCTGCACTCTTTTCTGGCTGAAGTAAATCAAATCTGAAAGGAGCCCACCCAAGGTGCTCAGGGAAAGCACACCCTGTGCAGGAGGGCTCAGTCCTCCCACTGGGACGCGGGGTGCTTCTTTACAACTGTCTGGGGCCATGGTCCCGTACCTCTCTTATCTGGGAGGGGGTTCAGAGATCACCTCTTCTACTCCTCTTGTTTTACAGAAGAAACACAAGTGCAGTGTCTTTCCTACCCTGCTGCAATTCAGCCACAAACCCCTACTACTCGGAGCCTTCCAGGCTGGGCCAGACCCTCCTGAGTTGCTCCAGGCAAGGGCAGAAACAGCGCTGTGGCCCCGGCTCCATCCTGGGAGCCACAATGAAAATAATGGCCTTTCTGGGAAATTCATCCTCTTTCTTTCCTCCCTGATTTGCCTGGTACACCGTCTTCTCCCTGCTCCCTACCTGTGTCCCACATACAAAATTCTTTTCACAAGCATCCCCTTTAGACAAACCTTTTAATAGAGAACTCATTAATCAAGATTAATGAGATCTTTTACGTACCAAAGAAGTTAAACTAATGGTGAAATCTGAGGCACCCTGACGATGTCTGAGTGTGTAAGAGTCCTCGTCCCAGCTCTCTTCCATCTATAGCATGTGGACAACTATCTACCATACTCTCGTAAATTTAACTACTTATGTCATTCAATTTTTATTCTTTTTTTAAACAGAGATCTCAAGTTGATGATTTTCATTTTTTTTTTTTTTTGGCTGTGCCGCACAGCTTGCAGGATCTTAGTTCCCCAACCAGGGATCGAACCCCAGTCCTGGAAGTTAAAGCACCGAGTCCTAACCACTGGACCACCAGGGAATTCCCCCAATTTTTGTTCTTAATTTCATTTTATCGTGGTAGGACAACTTCACATGAGATCTATCCTGTTAACACACTTTCAAGCACACACTGCAGTCCTGATGACAAAGGGCACAGTCTGTTTAGCAGCTTCAGAACCATCATCCTTCCTGCATTACTGAAACCGTGCGCCCTTACACCCACGCCCTTGCCCACTCGGTCCTTTCGAAACTCTGCGGCTGTGGTCCACTCACTCCCATTCTTCTATGACTGTGGTGCCGAAGAAGAGGGGACGGAGACCAACCCGAGACCACGACCCCGGGGACCTCAAGGTCACCCAGCTGGTCAGTCCTTCCTGCAAGTGGCCTTGGGGCCTGAGTGAGGCCATCTCTCCATTCTCTCCAGCCACCTTCCTGACCAAGTTTTTCAAACTCAAAATTAAGCTCCACCGTCTGACAAAATTGGTCTGATATTTACACCCCCACCACTCTCCAAATCCTCTTACTGGGCCTCACTTTTCTCTACGGTACCCACAGTCCTCTGCATGTCTACCTATACACCTACGATACTCTGTGACATACCTATTTTTGCTGTCTACTGTGCCTCGCCTATTAAAAGAAGGAGGAGAGGGACCATATTTGTTTTATCTATCGCTGTATCCCCAGCCCAGAGCTGTGCCTGGCATGATGCAAATATTCAAACCATTTTTGTTGAATGAATAAATGGAGTTTTTGTGGGAGAATGAAATAGAATATTTGAAATGGAGACTATTCCAGAAAATCCAAATATTTGCCACATTTACACTACATATCCTTTTTTAAATTTTTTTTGGAAGTATAGTTGATTTGCAATGTTGTGTTAGTTTCAGGTATACAGCAAAGTGATTCAGTTAAACACATTATATATATTCTTTTTTCAGGTTCTTTTCCCATTATAGGTTATTACAAGATATTGAATATAGTTCCCTGTGCTATGCAGTAGGTCTTTGTTGGTTATCTATTTTATGTATAGTAAGTGTGTATACGTTAATCCCCAAATCCTAATTTAGCCCTCCCCCCGTTTTCCTTTGGTAACCAGAAGTCTGTTTATGTCTGTGAGTCTATTTCTGTTTTGTAAATAAGTTCATTTGTATCATTTTCTTTTAGATTCCACATATAAGTGATATCATATGACATTTGTCTTTCTCTGTCTGACTTCACTTAGTATAACCTCTAGATCCATATATGTTGCTGCAAATGGCATTTCATTCTTTTTATGGCTCAGTAATGTTCCATTGTATATATGTACCACACCTTCTTTATCCATTCCTCTGTCGATGGACATTTAGGTTGCTTCCATGTCCTGGCTACTATAAATACTGCTGCAATGAACACTGGGGTGCATGTATCTTTTCGAATTATGGTTTTCTCCAGATATATGCAAAGGAGTGGGATGGCTGGGTCATATGGTAACTCTATTTTTAGTTTTTAAGGAACCTCTATACTGCTCTCCATAGTGACTGTACCAACTGACATTCCCACCAACAGTGCAAGAGGGTTCTCTTTTCCCTACACCCTCTCCAGCATTTGTTATATGTAGACTTTTTACTGATGGCCATTCTGACCAGTGTGAGGTGATACGTCATTGTAGTTTTGATTTGCATTTCTCTAATAATTAGTGATGCTGAGCATCTTTTCATGTGCTTGTTGGCCATCTATATGTCCTCTTCGGAGAAGTGTCTATTTAGGCCTTCTGTCCATTTTTGATTGGGTTGTTTGTTTTTTTGTTTTTGAGTTGTATGAGATGTTTGTATATTTTGGAAATTAATCCCTTGTTGGTCGTATCATTTGCAAATATTCCTCCCATTCTGTGGGTTGTCTTTTCATTTTGTTTATGGTTTCCTGCAGAGGCAAAAGACCCGTACTCCAAAAACTGTAAGTTGCTGATGAACAAAACTGAAGATCACACAAAAAGATGGAAAGATACACTGTGTTCTTGGATTGGAAGAATCAATATTGTGAAAATGACCATACTATCCAAGGCAATCTACAGATTCAATGCAATCCCTATCAAATTACCAATGGCATTCTTCCCAGAACTAGAGCAAATAATTTTAAAATTTGTATGGAAACACAGAAGACCCTGAATAGCAAAAACAATCTTGAGAAAGAAGAATGGAGCTGGAGGAATCACACTCCCTGACTAGACTATACTACAAAGCTACAGTAATCAAAACAGTATGGTACTGGCACAAAAACAGACACATAGATCGATGGAACAGGATAGAAAGCCCAGAAATAAACCCACAAACCTATGGTCAATTAATCTACGACAAAGGAGGCAAGAATATACAATGGAGAAAAGACAATTTCTTCAATAAGTGGTGCTGGGAAAACTGGACAGCTACATGTAAAAGAATGAAATTAGAACAATCTCTAACATCATATACAAAAATAAACTCAAAATGGCTTACAGACCTAAACGTGACACCCAATACTATAAAACTCTTAGAGGAAAACATAGGCAGAACACTCTGACATAAATCGAAGCAATATTTTTTTGGATCCACCTCCTAGAGTAATGGAAACAAACCAAGTAAACAAACGGGAGCCAATTAAACGTAAAAGCTTTTGCACAGCAAAGGAAACCATATACGCTACATCCTTGACTGAATACAATCAATTTAATAATTTTAAAGTTACTTGTGCATTACTCTATAAATTAAAAGAAAGATAATATGTTGTTACAACTGATTTGTTAGATACAGCTGATTTTCATGTTCAAATCAGGTAAAACACAATCATTTACAAAAGAGGCTGACCAAGAAAATCACTTCTGCAGCAAGTGCTTGGACGTGAGGACCCATGTAGCATGACCATGTTTCAACACACAGATAATTAAGAATGCCAAAACATTCTCTCTTACAAAGTATTCTTAATTTCCTAACATTTCCTTAAAGTTCAACATTCCTCAAAAATACGATGACGGAGACTTTGAGAGAATGGAAATTAACATAACAGAAAAACCAACCTCCACAGTTTACAATATAGGAGACACTTTATTAGTTTCTATCACAGATTCATTTGGGATCTTTAGGTGCAGTCTTGGTCTAACATGACTTACGGGAAAGGTTTCTCCTGAACACAAGTGACTGATTTGGGTCCCCGTTAACAAACCCACTCCTTTCTTGCTTCAGAAGGACGGAGAAGAGGCAGTGGTCCAGACCTCAGATGGCCCGTCCACCTCCTTAAAGACATCACACTGCGACACAGGTCAGTAGGCAAGGCACTGCTTTTTTCTACCATAAAAGGAAAGGAGAAAGGTGACTTTTAGCAGGGTTTTTCGAGACTTTCTAATAACTGCAGAAAAATTTTTTTGACGTCAACAAGAAACAAATGAGTTAGGACATGACTGTGTGTTGGAAGCCTTGGCCAAGAGAAGAGGTATGTAGAAAAGGGATGTTTCATTTCTGTAAAATCACCAATTTATGAGTGTACAAACCTCAAGCTGACAGGTTTTCTCCATGAGCAGGGCTCACAGGAAGGGCTGTCTGTTGTTAAAAGCAGTATTAACAACCCGATCCAAAAATGGGCAGAAGACCTAAATAGACATTTCTCCAAAGAAGATATACAGACTGCCAACAAACACATGAAAGGATGCTCAACATCATTAATCATTAGGGAAATGCAAATCAAAACTACAATGAGATATCATCTCACACCAGTCAGAATGGCCATCATCAAAAAATCTACAAACAATAAATGCTGGAGAGGGTGTGGAGAAAAGGGAACCCTCTGGCACTGCTGGTGGGAATGTGAACTGATACAGCCACTATGGAGAGACAGTATGGAGGTTCCTTAAAAAACTACAAATAGAACTACCATATGACACAGCAGTCCCACTACTGGGCATATACCCTGAGAAAACCGTAATTCAAAAAGAGTCATGTACCACAATGTTCATTGCAGCTCTATTTACAATAGCCAGGACATGGAAGCAACCTAACTGTCCATCGACAGATGCATCGATAAAGAAGATGTGGCACATATACAGAATGGAATATTACTCAGCCATAAAAAGAAACGAAATTGAGTTATTTGTAGTGAGGTGAATGGACATAGAATCTGTCATACAGAGTGAAGTAAGTCCGAAAGAGAAAAACAAATACCGTATGCTAACACGTATATATGGGATCTAAGAAAAAAAATGTCATGAAGAACCTAGGGGTAAGACAGGAATAAAGACACAGACCTACTAGAGAATGGACCTGAGGACACGGGGAGGGGTGAAGGGTAAGTTAGGACGAAGTGAGAGAGTGGCATGGACATATACACACTACCAAATGTAAAACAGACAGCTAGTGGGAAGCAGCCGCATAGCACGGGGAGATCAGCTCGGTGCTTTGTGACCACCTAGAGGGGTGGGATAGGGAGGGTGGGAGGGAGGGAGATGCAAGAGGGAGGAGATATGGGAACGTATGTATAACTGATTCACTTTGTTATAAAGCAGAAACTAACACACCATTGTAAAGCAATTATACTCCAATAAAGATGTTAAAAAAGAAAGAAAGAAAGAAATGACAAGGCAAGTTAATGCACTGAGGAAAGTTATTAATAAATATGTGGATTTTTTCATTCACTTAAAATACTTCTCAGCATGTCCAAATAAAAAAAAAAATTCATTCAGAAAGCAGTATTAGCTCCTGTCACTCCTTCTGCCCAAATCTGAGACCTGAGGTGTGGGGTGAGGGGCCCAAAGCCCGAGCACAGCCCTTGGTGACACACGGAAAGCCATGCCCGGAGGCCCCAGACCCGGGCGCCCCACGAGCAGGTGGACCGTCACCCCCAGCCCGCCTCCCAGACCCACGTGCTGGAGCATGGGCTCTCCTGCAGGCCACCTGCGTCTTCCCAGCAACTGTCTGCTGGACGCGTCACAGCAACGCGCTGCATTCAACCCTAGATTTTAACGTGTTTCCAGCTCCATCGGCACCTCACACATGCACATACCGACACAGGTCTGACCTGGAAGATTCTAGAAAAAGACAGTGAGGCCTGTAGGGGAACCAACGCAGGCTGCGAGTGGTGGGCGTTAGACCTGGGCTTCACCCCCATCACAACTTCTTCACCTCCCTGGCCTCACGCAAGGGAGCTCTTCTCCTTTTGAGCCATTCATTCAAATTTAACATGAGGCCATCCTGAAGAGAGCGAAGGCTCCCGACCTTCACCATCAATCCACAGCCACCACTCATGACCTGTGGGCCACTGAGGAGATGCCTATCTCTGGATGATGAGGCTGGTCCAGAAAGGATCCCTAACTTCCCAATCACCCGGGCTGGGAGGCCATTCTATTTTTCGCACGCTGGCTCCACAAGGAATATGCCAAGACAGAGTCTGTGTCCCGGGGTGTGCACTAAATTACAGCTCGGAGAGCACCTCCTCCAACTAAACCAGCAGAAAACACACAGCGGTGGACAAGATCACACATGCGAGGGATTATCTTCAAGATAAAGGCTTTTACTTCCTGACTCAACTTCTTGGTGGCTCCTAGTTTTTAAATAGCAATGTTGCAGGACCACCAAGATAAAAGCCTCCCTATTCCAAACATTTTTTAAGTGTGTTGTTTGTGTTATCTGCTTCCTACGATGATGTTTCAACTGAAAGGGACAAGCCTGGGTAGGAATTTCAAGATTTCCTTTCCTACATATAAAGAAGCTGTTCTTTCATATTTCTCACTCATCCCGCAAGTGTTCACTAGGTGCCCAGCCTCACGCTGAACTCTGCAGATAAAATGATGGATGAAGAAGACATGGCCTCGGGCTTCCCTGGTGGCGCAGTGGTTGAGAGTCCGCCTGCCGATGCAGGGCACACGGGTTCGTGCCCCGGTCCGGGAATATCCCACATGCCGCGGAGCGGCTGGGCCTGTGAACCATGGCCTCTGAGCCTCCGCGTCCGGAGCCTGTGCGTCTGGAGCTTGTGCTCCGCAACAGGAGAGGCCGCAGCAGTGAGAGGCCTGCGTACCGCAAAAAAAAAAAAAAAAAAAAGAAGACATGGCCTCTCCAGGTGGGAGCCCACAGCAGCTGGGGAGCAACAAATCCCAGGAGAGATAGGGCCGGGAGGAAACGGAACCTTTCGACTCCAGACCTTCTCAAACAGTTGAAATATTCTAGATATGCTGGAGAGAAAGAATTCTAAAAATTTTAAAGTGAGTTATAGTCTCAGCTGACCTCTTTAGAGGCACAGAAATGAACTATGACTCTCAGGGAGCATCATTCTTTTCTTCTAGGAAAATTAACTGAAAGGTGATTACTACCCGCTGACCCCCATTCTCCAAGCTGATGTGGAAAGGAAACAAGAGGGATGAATAAAGAGCTGGCATCCACATAGCGGTCAGAGGACGCAGGCCAGGCGCTGCTCACCCCGGGGGGCGGGGGGGGGGACTGGGGGAGGGAGGGCAGGACGAGGCCCAGAGTTAGGGAAGGACGGGTCAAGGTGGGGGTCGGGGGGGGAATGAGTCCAACACCAGGGTCACAGCCTCCAGCCCGAGGTTCCAGGAGTCTGTTCTAAGCTGGCTTCTAACTCAGCCTCCTGTATCCCCGAGCCCTCAGTAGAGTCTGTTACACAACAGCTCTGGGACAAGTGGTACTTTGGGAAGGAAGGAGAGGGGATGCTTTCCCCTGCTTGAGGCAGTGTGGCTGAGAGAGGGCCGCCGGCACGGCTGGGGAGACAGAGACGGGACAGGACAGTCAGGGCCCAACGGGAGCAGGGGTCCAAGGCCACAGAGGCCAGAGAAGGTCCACACGGGCCCTCCACCCACCTACTCCCCGGAGCCTCAGAAACGAGTCACATACTGGGCTGCCCAAACTCCGTGGGATGGGGACTCCAGCCGTTTTCTGTAACTAGGAAGGAAAGAGCACAGAGCTGAGAGATGTCGGGATCTGGAGCTTATACAGAAAACTTAGTGCAAATAAAGCAACGATTCCCCCTTCCAGCACGGGTCCTGATGGCCCTATTTCCCGAGTGCTTACCCTAAAAGAGAGCGCTGGGAATGCCCGACTCACTGCGAGGAATCTGTGCAGTTTAGGTATCTCTTTATAACACTGAACTTATTTCTTCTCAAAGACTGACTATGAAATGACTGTGTATATCATATTCTATTTTCTTTCTCATTCTATTATCAAGTATCCTGTTCCGGGCTTCCCTGGTGGTGCAGTGGTTGAGAGTCCGCCTGCCGATGCAGGGGACAGGGGTTCATGCCCCGGTCCAGGAAGATCCCACATGCCGCAGAGTGGCTGGGCCCGTGAGCCATGGCCGCTGAGCCTGCACATCCAGAGCCTGTGCTCCACAACGGAAGAGGCCACAACAGTGAGAGGCCCATGTACCACCAAAAAAAAAAAAAAAAGTATCCTGTTCCTTTAGGTGAAGAAATAATGAAAACTGCACTTACAATTTTAAAAGGAACCCTTTATCTTTATATATTCCAAAACATGCTTTAGAAAATACCAATGTTATTAATAAAAATAGTATTTCCACAGGTACGTTTTCTTGACTATTAAAATATGCTCTCCTATCAATAAATAATCTGTTCTTTACATTTGGTTTATACACCCTCTCCACTCCAGGGTAAATTAAGATTCTCTTTAAAATCTCAAGGTCTCTCTTTTACATAAAAGGATTCTTTTCGCTATTTCTTTAACTATGAGAGCTACTAGCAACTACTGTTCTAGTTTCTGGTTAAAGTTTAAATTAGCTTGTTTCACAGAGTTTTATTTTCTTTATGACAATCTCTTTCGCTCTCTCTTCTGGTTGACAAGCAATATGTTTAAGCTTATTTCCTTATTCATGAGAATACATTTCATATACTGTATCCAGCAATAACAAAGTAGTCAAGATCTTACTGAAAACTAATCATCTAAAGAAGATGTGATACATACATACGATGGAATATTACGCAGCCATAAAAAAGAACGAAATAATGCTATTGCAGCAACATGGATGGACCTAGAGATGGTCATGCTAAGTAGGTCAGACAGAAAAAGATAAAGATCATATGATATCACTTATACGTGGAATCTAAAAAAAATGGTACAAATGAACTTATTTACAAAACAGAGTCACAGATGTAGAAAACAAACTTATGGTTGCCAGTGGGGGAGGGCTGGGAATAAACTGGGAGACTGGGATGGACACATACACACACTAGTGTGTGCGTCAATCTTCCAGCAAGGAGTGTGAAACACAGGCTATTTTCTCCTCCAATATTTTGGTAGCTGCATCAGTAGGGAAATACTTCATCAATGTATCACTTGTAACTGACTTTTTCAACGGAATTATGCAGCTACCTGGACATTTTCAACAAATTACAAACTGTGGAAAAGAAAAAAAAAATTATACATACACACGCAAATGAAAACTTCTGGGAAGACATTTAAACTGTCTCATTCTCGTAAAGATAGCTTTGGCTTAAGGAGTTATTCTGAAGAGACTCTTATCGGCTCAAGTAGAAGCTCTGCCAAGCGTCTAAGCACTCTGTACTTTTCTCAGTTCTGTCTCCACTGATGCAACACTCAAGGGCCCTCAGAGTAGAGTGACCATTAATCACAACAATGAACGCAACGCCCTCCACAAACCACTTAAACCAACTCAGGAGAGGCTCTCTGCAATCAGGTACATGGTAGAGCAGCGCGGCCTGCAGCACCCGGTGCTGATACCCTGCTGGTATTCAGTCCCATGAAAGCCCCTCCTTTACAGAGCTGGTCCCCACATGGGGCCAAGCGGGCAGAGCCAGGGGTCCAGCATGAGCTCCCCGCCCATCACAGCTCCGGCTGCAAAGCCAGACAAGGCAGCATCCGGGCAGGGGGAGGCCTCGGTTACGGCATGTACACTACGGCTCCGCTACCGGCCTCTCTTCTACGGATCTTTCGAGTCACAGATTTTCTGTTTCAAGGGCCATCAGCACAATACCCCAGGAAACCAGTATCTCCCTGTACCTTCAGAGAAAGTGGGGCGCATAGGGGAAGAACGAGCCGTGGACCCCCTCCACCAAGCTTAGTTAGCTGTTTGCTCTCAGACAAACCGCTCAACCTCTCTGAGCTTCTTCACTCATGTTGTTAGGCTGAAGCAAGGACGAACATGCAAAGCACCCGAGGCTACGGATTGCCGCTGTGCTCCCCCAGCCACATTCAGGTTTAAGTTTCAGCAGGAACACGGTGTCAGCCTCCAGCGGACCAAACACGAGGACTCCTCCCCCGGAGTTATTTGAGAGAGATCTTTTCCCTTCACATAAGGAAGTGCCGGTAGCTATTCCAGAGCTGCTAGGTTCCGCTTCAGTATATAGAAATATTAAGTCTGCAAGTTAACGCTGTCATTCAGAACTGTTCCCTCTGGGACAGACAGACTTTGCCCCGCTACTAAGGGTGCTGTGCCTGCTGTGTGGCTGAGTGACCATTACAGCGTGGGCCCTGTCAGCGAGCACATCCCGCCGTGCACACGGGGAGGGGGAAAGGTCTCCCCACGGCCTGCCCGTCACCGGAAGAGAAGGTTCCTGGGCTTGGGGACTGGACCGAGGACAAGGTCTCTGTTTAGAAGTCGACAGACACCCGCTCGGTGATGGAAGAGGACAGCCCACGAGCTTTGGGAATAAATCAGCTGCTCCAGGATTGGAAATCTGAATGAAAGAGTCTTTTCCAGGTGTATGTTCCTTTGATGTTACTGGGGGTTTTTTTCCTGCCCTCTCCTCCCTGGATGTTTGGCAAAAATCCTCTTTTTAAAAATCTTTATCCGCTGTGCTAGGGCAACCTAAGGGATGTGAATTTTGTTCATATTCAGGCCAGAGCTGTAAAGGGGACCAGGGGACAGGCCGACTCCTGGCAGCGAGCACAAGAGCCCCCGAAAACCTGTCCCAAGAGAATCTCCAAAATATTAAAAGAAAGACAGACACACTCGGAGAAAATGAAATCAAGACAGTCCTCCATCTAAAATATTTTCTGTATAATTCAAGTATGACTGAGTGTGTATTTTAACCTTTTTGTTGTGAAATAAATCATCCACAGAAACGTGCAAAACAAGAGACGCAGTTCAAAGACCACAAAGGGAAACACTCACATAGCACCACCAGGTCAAGAGACAGACCCTGTCAGGACTGGAAGCCTCCCCGTGATCCTAGTAACAACCAGCTCCCCCGCTTTCCTAAAGGCATCCACCATCCTGCCTCTTACCTAAGTCTGCATCCTTAAGCACGACGGCTCTGTGGTGCTTTTAAAAATGTTACTTAGGGGCTTCCCTGGTGGCGCAGTGGTTGAGAGTCCGCCTGCCGATGCAGGGGACACGGGTTGGTGACCCGGTCCGGGAGGATCCCACATGCCGCGGAGCGGCTGGGCCCGTGAACCATGGCCGCTGAGCCTGCGCGCGTCCGGAGCCTGTGCTCTGCAACGGGAGAAGCCACAACAGTGAGAGGACTGCGAACCGCAAAAAAAAAAAGGCAAACTAACCTCTGAGTTGTTCTTTGGGTTATTGTAATTTGCAGTTCTGGAGTTTTCATTTGGTTCTATTTATGCTTTCCAGTTCCCCTGAATTCTTGTCTTTCCTCGAAAATAGTGAGCGTAATAATTTTGAAGTCTCTCATGACACCAATTTGTGACACTTCTCTGCATCTTTCCACTGCTATTGTTTTTCTGTGTTGTGCTAATGTTTCCTTCCTCATCCAGTGTTTATTTCTGATTGTCAGATGTTGTTTTTGGCAAATTGTTAGTAGAAATAATTTGAGGGTTAGGGTAATATTATATTCTTCCAAAGGGGATTTAAGCTTGTTTTTGCTGGACACCTATGGGACTAGTACTCTGGAATCACCTCCATCTCATTTCAGGGAAAGAGATCATTTGAAGCTGGGCCTCCATCCTCCCTGATCCTGGCCCCATAATTCTTCACTATCTTATAACCTCCCCAATGCCTCTAAGTAGAATACTTCTTTAATTTAAAGACAATTTTTCAAAAGAGAAGTTTTAGGTTCACACCAAAATTGAGAGGAAGGTACAGAGAATTCCCAAATGCCCTCCACCCCTACACATGTATACAGCCCCCCCATGATCAACGTCCTGCACCAGAGTGATACGTGTTACAACTGATGAACCTAGGTGAACACGTCATAATCATGCAAGGTCCACAGTCTACATTAAGGTTCAGTCTTGGTGCTGTATATTCTGTGGGTTTGGATAAAAGTACAATGACATGTATCCACCATCATACTATCATACAGACTATCTTCACTGCCTGAAAAATCCTCTGTGCTCCACCTACCCTTTCCCCACCCTCACCCCCTGACAAACACTGATCTCTATACTCTCTCCATAGTTTTGCCTTTTCTAGAGTGTCATAGACTTGAAATCATACAGTAAGTAGCTTTTTCAGATTGGCTTCTTTCATGTAGCTATATGCATTTAAGATTCCTCTCTGTCTTTTCGTGGCTTGGGAGCCTGTTCCTTTTCAGCACGGAACAATATTCTAATACCTGCAGTACCAGAGTTTATTTCTCCATGCACCTACTGAAACACATCTTGCTGCTCAAACAACAAGTTATATTTTAATTTGCTTTCCTAGTCTTCCTTAGCAAGAGGGTTAACCCAACTTACCCAGCCCACTGCCCTAGACCTGTGTTTTATTTTAACAAGCTGATCCTCTACTATATCTCCTCAAAGCCAACCCATATATTCACCCATGAATTTGCCTACGATTGCTTTAGTTTTATCTAACAAGATATTTATTCTCAACTGTAGTTTTATCCAACTTTAGTCTTACTCAACAAGACGTTATTATCAACTATTTAAAGTCCTTAAGATAGTTTCGACCATTTTATTCTAAAAGTACTGAAAAAGAAACACTCAAAAGTAAACAAAAGTCAAGTAAAAGAAGACACAGAGGGCTTCCCTCGTGGCACAGTGGTTGGGAGTCCGCCTGCCGATGCAGGGGACGCGGGTTCGTGCCCCGGTCCGGGAGGATCCCACATGCCGCGGAGCGGCTGGGCCCATGAGCCATGGCCGCTGAGCCTGCGCGTCCGGAGCCTGTGCTCCGCAACGGGAGAGGCCACAGCAGTGAGAGGCCCACGTACCGCAAAAAAAAAAAAGAAGACACAGAGGGGAAGACCAAGTGAAGGCCATGAAAGGTGGGACCCACAAGCCAAGGAGAGAGGCTCTCAGGAAACCAACCCTGCCCACACCTTGACCTGGGACTTTTAGCCTCCAGAACCAAGAAAGTAAAAAACAAAGAAAGAAAAACAACAAAAGGAAAAGAAAAAATCATCTGTAATTCTGTAACTTTTGCTTTTAATTACACGAAGGCCCACTGCATAATAACTGTGCTTGTATTTATGTTTTATAAAACAAACTGAATTTGGAATGGCATAATAATCCTTTAAATATAAATGAAATTATTAACATTTTATATTAAAATCACAGACTTGGTACTCTTTCCACAAATAAATGATGAAACTTTTCTAGCACCTCTTGGTTAGAATAGTATTATATCCTTTTAAAGTATGAATAAAAGTTAACTCCTGACTATAGGACACCGAGGAAGAGAAAAATATAAAAAGTTCCAACAGTTTTCTTTGCTGTATAAGAAAACTACAGTTGATTTGCCTGCTGGAACTGCTAAATAAAAACTGACACCTCAAAATGAGAAAGTTCTCCTTTGAAGGAAAAATTAAAATGTTCCATAATAGTGGTTTAGAAAAATCAAATGGCCCAAAGTTACTGCATCAGATAAGATTTTCCACTCTTTCTGGCAATATTTTTGAACTGGAGAAAAAGTTAAATTACCTAATGGAAAGGTTAAAAACAAGGTCCTCTGTCCCCCGCTTTCATTTGCTTTCTATAATCAAAAATTGACTGTCAAGCTACTGTAGTTTTCATCACTTTAAACCACAAATGAAAGGCCTCATTTTTAGACCACCAGCAAATGAATACTTTTATACATAGGTACCATCCTTAGTTATATTGATATTAGTGCTCTCCTTCTGCAATGCACATATGTCTACAAATACCAGAGTATTAAAACATCAAGTTCTAACTCTTTATGTGCTGTAATTTTCCATAGGGCTGGTCAATATAAATGTGTATTTAAAATTACACACCTTTGTACATGTCCCAAAAATACACGTATTTGTTTTTGCCCCTACTTTTAATATCATATTCAATGTAATATATATATATATACACACACACACACACACACACACATATATACATACCAACACATGCAACCTGATTTGTACAATATTTGGAAAGAAATTTGTGTTATTAGAAATAATGCATTCCCTATGGAAAGAAATTTTTAAATTGACCTTTTTTAGATCATCCAATTTGTATAAATCTTTATAAATGTATAAATAAATATAGAGCACACAAAAATGAATATTAAAGAGAATAAGTAGGATTGGAAGAATTAATACTGTTAAAATGTCAATACTACCAAAAGCCACTTATAGATTCAATGCAATCGCTATCGAGATTCCAATGCCATTTTTTACAGAAGTAGAAGAAAATTCCTAAAGTTTATATGGAATCACAAAAGACCCCAAAGACAAAGAAACCCTGAGAAAGAAGAACAAACCAGGAGGCATCATACTTCCCGATTTCAAGTTACAGTATAAAGCTAGTCATCAAAACAGTATGCTACTGGCATAAAAAGAGAGAAATAGACCAAGGGGACAGAATTAGGAGCCCAGACGTAAGCCTAATCGCACCCAGTCAACTGCTATTTGACAAAAGAGCCAAGAACATTCAATAGAGAAAAGACAATCTCTCCAACAAATGGCGCTAGGATAATTAGATATTCACATATAAAAGAATGAAGCTGGACCCATTATCTTACACCACTCACAAAAATCAACTCAAAATGGATTAAAGATGAAAATGTAAGACTGTAACCGTGAAACTCATAAGCTCCTTGACATGGGTCTTGGTGATTTTTTGGATACAACACCTAAAGCACAAGCAACAAAATAAAAAATGAACAAGTGGAACTATATCAAACTAAAAAGCTTCTGCACGGCAAAAGAAACCATCAGCAAAGTGAAAAACCAACCTATAGAATGGGAAGAAAATACTTGCAAGCTATATATCTGATATGGAGTTAATATCCAGAATATATAAAGAAAACATAAAACAATAGCCAAAAACAAACAACCCAATATAAAAATGGGCAACAGACCTAAACAGACATTTCTCCAAAGAAGATATATGAAAGGCCAATAGCTACATGAAAAGATGCTCACTGCCACTAATAATTAGGGAAGTGCAAATTAAAACCACAATGAGGTATCACCTAACCTGTTAAAATGGCCATCATTTTAAATGCTGGTGAGGGCTTGGAGAAAAGGGAATCCTTATGCACTACTGGTGGGATTGTAAACTGGTGCAGTCACTATGGAAAACAGTATAGAGGATCCTCGAAAAATTAAATATACAGTTATCGTATGATCCAGAAATTCCACTTCTGGACATAAACCCAAAGGAAACAAAAACCTTAACTCTAAAAGATAGCTGAACCCTAAGGTTCATTTCAGCATGGTTTACAATAGCCAAGACATGGAAACAACCTAAGAGTTCCTTGACTGATGCGTAGATAAATAAGTTATGAGAACACATACACACGCACACAGAGTAATATTATTCAGCCATAAAAAAATGAGGAAATCCTACCGTAAGCTACAACATGGGTGGAACCTGAAGGCATTATGCTCATAAAAGTGAAATAAGTCAAAGACAAATACTACACGGTCTCACTTATATGTGGAATTAAAAACAAAAACCAAACTCCTAGAAAAAGATATCTGACATGTGGTTACCAAAGGTGGAGACTTGGGGGTGGGGGAAGACTGCAATTTGAGGAAGGTCACCAAAAGGTAAAAACTTCCAGTTATAACATAAATAACTGCTAGAAATGTACAACGTGATGACTATAGCTATCACTGTCAGACGATAAACAGGAAAGTTGTTAAGAGAGTAAATCCTATGAGTTCTCATCACAAAGATGTATTTTTTCCTTTTTAAATTCCTTATTTCTTTTCATTGAAATAAAAGAAGAGGATAAATAAAAAGAAATCACGCCTAGACACATTATAATGAAATTGGAGAACATCAAACACAAGATAAGATTTAAAAGTGAAAAAAAGGTAGAACATATAACAAAGGAATAACAATTAGGCTGAAAACAAATTTCCACCCAAACAGAAACGATGGAGACCAAAAGTTAGTGGAAATATCTTTAAAGTGCTAAAAAAAAAAAAAAAAAAAAAAAGGGAAGAAAGAAAAAAGAAAAAACAAGCCGTCAACCCACACTTCAAACCTAGAATTAAAAGTATAAGAGAAAAAAAAGACATAGTCACACAGATAAAATGTGAGATTATTTATGACTAGTAGAGTTCTATCCACTAGAGCTTCTAAAGGAGGCACTTCAAGAAAAAAAAAATGTTCCCAGAAAGCAAGTCTGATATGTAACTGACCTACTGAACACACAGAAATAAACAAAGGCAAAATGAGGAGAAAGAGGAGTATTTCCAAAGGAAGGAACAAGACAAAACCCTTGAAAAACAACTAAACAAAGAGAAGAAATCTACCTTATAAAGAGTTCAAGGTAATAATCATAAAATGCTCAACAAACACAAGAGGAGAATGGATGAACACAGTGAGAAATTTAATAAAAAGTTAAAAAATATAAATAAGAACCAAACAGAGCTGAAGAATACAATAACTGAAATAAAAAATACACTGGAAAGAATCAACAGTAGATTAGATGATACAGAGGAACAGATCAGCAAACTGTAAGACAAGAGTAGTGGAAATCACCCAAGCTGAAGAGAAAAAAGAAAAAAGATTTTCTTTAAACAATGATAGTTTAAGAGACCTCTAGGACAACATCATTCATACTAACATCTGCATTATAGTGGTCCCAGAAAGAGAAGACAGACAGAAAAGGGCAGAGAACTTTTTTGAAAAAATAATAGCTAAAAACTTCCATAACCTGGGAAAGGAAAGAGACATCCAGGTCCAAGAAGCACAGAGAATCTCAAACAAGATGAATCCAAAGAGGACCACACCAAGACACACTATAATAAAAACTGCAAAAATTAAACACAGAATCTTAAAAGCAACAAGTGACAAGCAACTAGTTATGTACAAGGAAACTCCCATAAGACCATCAGCTGACTTTTCAGCAGAAACTTTGCAGACCAGAAGTTTGCAGTTCTATCTGGCAAGGCTATCATTCAGATTTGAAAGAGAGATAAGGAGTTTTACAGACAAGCAAAAGCTAAAAGAGTTCAGTGCCACTAAATCAGCTTTCCAAGAAATGTTAAAGGGACTTCTCTAAGTAGAAAAGAATTACAAATATGACTTCTCTAAGTAGGAAAGAATTACAATAGGGAAAAAAAATCTACTGGTAAAGACAAACATACAGTAAAGGTAGTAGCTCAGCCAATATAAAGCTAGTAGGAAGGTTAAAGACAAAAACAGTAAAATCATCTATATCCACAATAAGTAGTTAAGGGATATACAAAACAAAAAGATGGAAAATGTGATGTCAAAAACATGGGTAGGGGAAGTAAAATGCAGTATTGTTACAATGTGTTCGAACATAAGAGATCACCAACTTAAATTTAGGTATATGTTGTTTTATATGAATCTCATGGTAACCTCAAACCAAAAACCTATAATAGATACAGGTAGAAAAAAGAGTAAGGAATCCAAACATAACACTAATGATTGTCTGCAAATCATTAAGTGAAAAGAACAAAATAAGAAAGGAACAAAAAAGAATTATAAGAACAACCAAAAAAGAATCAATGAAATTGCAATAAGTACATACCTATCAATAATTATTTTAAATGTAAATGGACTAAATGTTGCAATCAAAAGACACAGCATATATGCAGCCTACAAGAGACTCACTTCAGAGCTAAAGACAAACACAGACTGAAAGTCCGGGGATGGAAAAAGGTATTCCATGCAAATGGAAACAAAAAGAAATCTGGGGTAGCTTACTTATAGCAGACAAAATAGACTTTAAAACAAAGACTGCAAAGGGACTTCCCTGGTGGTCCAGTGGTTAAGACTCTGCGCTTCCACTGCAGTGGGCACAGGTTTGATCCTGGTCAGAGAACTTAGATCCCATCCCGCATGCCACTTGGTGAGGCCAAACCCCCCTGCCAAAAAAACCCCAAAGACTGTAAAAAGATAAAGAAGAACATTACATAATGATAAAGAGATCGATTCAACAATATATAGCAATTACAAATATATATATGCACCCAACATAGGAGCACCTAAATACACAAATCAAATATTAACAAACATAAAGGGAGAAACTGACAGAATCACAATAACAGTAGGGGATTTTAACACCCAACTTCCATCAGTGGATAGGTCATCCAGACAGAAAATCAATAAGGAAAGACTGGCCTTAAATGACATATTACATTAGATCAGCTTAATGGATACATACAGAACATTCCATCCAAAAGCAGGAGAACGCACATTCTTTTCAAGCGCACATGGAACAATCTCCAGGATAGATCACATGCTGGGCCACAGTACAAGCCTCAATAAATTTAAGGAAATTGAAATCATATCAAGAATCTTTTCCTACCACAAATGCTATGAGACTAGAAATCAAATGCAAGAAGAAAACTGCAAAAAACACAAACACCTGGAGGCTAAACAACATCCTACTAAACAACCAGTTGGTCACCGAAGAAATCTAAGAGGAAATTTTCAAAAACCCGGAAACACGACGTTCTAAAATCTGTGGGTTGCAGTGAAAACAGTTCTAAGAGGGAACTTTCTAGTGACATAAGCCTACCTAAGGAAACAAGAAATATCTCAAGTAAACAATCTAACCTTACAACTAAAGGAATCAGAAGAAGAGCAACAACAACAATAAACCACCAAAGTTAGTGGAAGCAAAGAAATAATCAAGATCAGAGCAGAAATAAGTAAAATGGAGATTTAAAAAAAAGGAAAAGATTGATGAAACTAAGAGCTGCTTCTTTGAAAAGATAAACAAAAATAATATACCTTTAGTGTATATCAGAAAAAGAGAGAGGGCTCAAATCAATAAAACCAGAAATGAAAAAGGAGGAGCTACAACTAATACCACAGAAATACACAGTATCATAAAAGACTATTAGAACAATTATACACCCCAGAAAATGGATAACAGAAAGGAAAAGGATGAATTCCTAGAAACATATAACCTCCCAAGAAAGAATCAGGAAGAAACAGAAAAGATGAACAAACCACCAGTAATGAAACAATCAGTAGTATAAAAAACAAAATAAAACAAACAAACAAAACTCCCAACAAACAAAAGTGCAGATGGCTTCACAGGTGAATTCTACCAAACATTTAAGGAAGAGTTAACATCTATCCTTCTGAAACTATTCCAAAAAATTGCAGAGGAAGGAACACTTCTGAAATCATCCCACAAGGCCAGCATCACCATGATAACAAATCCAGACAAAGTCCCCACAAAAAAAGAACATTACAGCCCAATATCACTGATGAATATAGGTGCAAAAATCCTCAAAAAATTACTAGCAAACCGAATCCAACAAAACATTAAAACGATCATACAATTAAGTGTCATTTATCCCAGGGATGCAAGGTTGGTTCAGTACTGGCAAATCAATCAAGGTGATACACCACATTAACAAATTGAAGAATAAAAAGCATGATTATGTAAATACATGTGGAAAACGCATTTGACAAAATTCAACATCCATTTATGACAAAAACTCTCAACAAAGTGGGGGTAGAGGGAACATACCTCAACATAATAAAGCCCATATATGACAAACCCACATCTTACATCATACTCAATAGTGAAAAGCTGGAAGTATTTCCTCTAAGATGGGGAACAAGACAAGGATGCCCCACTCTCACCACTTCTATTTAACATAGTATTGGAGGTCCTAGCCACAGCAATCAGACAAAAACTAAAACAAAATTAAAAAATAAAAGGAATCCAAATTGAAAAGGAAGAAGTAAAACTGTCACTTTTTAGATGACATGATACTATATATATAGAAAGACCTCAAGATGCCACCAAAAAAACTATTAGAATAAATGAGTTCAGTAAAGTTGCAGGACACAAAATTAATATACAGAAGTCAGTTGTTTCTATATACTAACAACAAATTATCAGAGAGAAATTAAGAAAACAATCCCATTTACAACTGCATCAAAAAGAATAAAATACCTAGGAATAAACCTAACCAAGGAGGTAAAAAGAAAAAAACTTGTACTCAGAAAACTTTAAGATTTTGTTGAAAGGAACCAAAGATGACACAAACAGATGGAACGATATACTGTGTTCATGGATCGGAAGAAATAATATTGTTAAAATGTCCATACTACCCAATGCAATCTACAGATTCAATGCCATCCCCACCAAAACACCCATGGCATTTCGCAAAGAACTAGAACAAATAATTCTAATACCTGTATGGAAACACAAAAGACTGCAAATAGCCAAAACAATCTTGAAAAAGAACAAAGCTGGAGGTATCATACTCCCTGATTTCAAGTTATACTACAAACGTACAGAAATCAAAACAGTATGGTACTGGCACAAAACAGACACATAGATCAATGGAACAGAACAGAAAGCCCAGAAATAAATCCATACACAAATGGTCAATTAATCTGTGACAAAGTAGGCAAGAATATACAATGGGGAAAAGACCTCTTTAATAAATGGTATTGGAAAAATCTGGACAACTACACACAAAAGAATCAGTCTGAACTACTTTCTCATACCAAACACAAAAATAAACTGAATATGGATGAAAGACTTAAATGTAAGACCTGAAACCATGAAACTCCTAGAAGAAAACATAGGCAGCATTCTCTCTAACATTAGTCTTAGCAATATTTTTTTGAATATGTCTCCTCAGGCAAGGGAAACAAAAGCAAAAACAAACAAATGGGACTACATCAACCTAAAAAGCTTTTGCACAGCAGAGGAAACCATGAACAGGAAAAAAAAAGGCTGCCTACTAAATAGAAGAAGATATTTGCAACTGATATACCTGATGAGGGGTTAATATCCAGAATGTACAAAACTCATACAACTCAACATCAAAAAACAAACAACCCAACTGAAAAATTGGCTGAGACCCTGAATATACATCTTCCCAGAAAAAAGACAAACAGCCAACAGACACATGCAAAGATGCTCCACATCACTAATCATCAGGGAAATGCAAATCAAAACCACACTGAGACATCACACCTGTCAAAATGCTATCATCAAAAAAACAAGTGCTGGAGAGGGTGTAGAGAAAAGGGAACCCTCCTGCACTGTTGGTGGGAATGTAAATTGGTGCAGCCACTGTGGAGAACCGTATGGAGGTTCCTCAAGAAATTCAAAACAGAACTACTATATGAGCCAGCAATTTCACTCCTGGAACAGATGTGAAAAAAACAAAAACACTAATTTGAAAAGATACATGTACCCCAATGTTCATAGCAGCACTATTTACAATAGCCAAGATATGGAAACAACCCAAGTGTCCATCAACAGACGAACGGATAAAGAAGTTGTGGAGAGATATACATATACGTATGTATGTGTATATAAATATAACATGAAATACTACTCAGCCATAAAAGAGAATTAAATTTTGCTACAGGCAGCAAAATGGATGGACTTGGAGGGCATTATACTAAGTGAAATAAGTCAGACAGAGAAGGACAAATACTGTGTGATTTCACTTACATGTGGAAACTAAAAAACAAAAATGAACAAACATACAAAACAGAAACAGACTCATAGATACAGAGAACAAACTGGTGGTTGCCAGACGGGATGGGTGGCGGGGGATGAGTGAAATAGGTGAGTAAGATTAAGAGGTACAAACTTTCAGTTATAAAATAAGTAAGTCATGGGGATGTAATATACAGCATGGGGAATATAGTCAATCATATTGTAGTAGTTTTGTGTGGTGACAGATGGTAACTAGACTTATCATGGTGATCAGTTTGTAATGTATAAAAACGAATCACTATGTTGTACACCTGAAACTAATGTAATATTGTAAGTCAATCATACTTCAATAAAAAAAGAGAGCCTCTACATAATGACAAAAAATTAACTGGAAGTTATAACAAATCTATATATTGTATATTTATTAAAGTTGCCTCAATTATGTAGATATAAAATTTAATAAAAACACAGGAGAAACTAATAAACCCATCATTTGGTAGGAGATCCCAAGACATGTTCAATGTAGTAAACACAGGTAGTACACTCAATAATAAGAGTACACATTATTTTCACATAAACGTTTTCAAAAACTTTGTATGTGCTAAGCCACAGAACAACTCTCAAGATTAGTTGATTTCAAGATTAGTTATTATACAGACCATGTCCCCTAATCACAAACCAATTAAGTTAAAAGTCAGTAATACATGGATAAATTTGAAATACCTATACTTGGAAAAAATTTTTACCATTTCTAAATAACCCATAAGTGAAAAGTAAAGTCTGGAAAGGAAATTTATAGATTAGTGAGAATGAACCACAGCTCACAACAACATGGATGAATAAGAAACACAATACTGAGTGAAAAAAACACATTATGACTAGTGTATTTCCATTTCTTTGAAACTACTTGTACTAATTTGGTCTTTACCAAATTGTGTACTTTTACACAACTCTATTTTTACAAGACGAGTGAATAATAAACACAACCTGGTAGAGGAATGGGGCAGTGAAAGAACACACGTCACCTCTCACTCGTATTGGTCACACACTCTGACAATTCAACAGAGGAGGCTCATCATATACGCAAGTTTCATAACACATCCACCTTAAGGTCTCTCCTGGGTATCATGTGTTACCATCATCTGATAACAGGCACTTACACCTGTGACCAATTCAACTCTCTACGTACTCCTTTCGTCATTTTAAATCCTCTTTTATTTAAAAGAAAGCTCCACTTCTACTCACTAGTCTCTTCCTAATCACAGACTAGGAAAACACTTCAGATCCCTGAACAGACTAGGGAGAAACATACTTCTGATCCCACACGTCAGTCAGCTGACAAGCTTCTAGAGCTTCAGGGGCCAGAACCACGGTGAGGCTCCCGTCACAGTAAAAGGGCAGCAGAAGAGAACAGACATCTCCAGGGTGCCCTGGAGCCAGGCAGACACAGGGCCAGTTAGAGACAGAGCACGCGAGGATTCCAAACACACACAAAACAGGCGGTGAACTCCCGCCACCTCCAATTCCCAGCGATCTAAAAAACTTTTCTATGACAAGATGTAAGGCATATGACCAATGTTTCTGAAAGAAGCATTTTCTGGAAAGGATTACATTTACTGAACAGCGACAGGAACATCGGAATTTGGAATTCAAGTTTCTACTGGGAAAAGAATGTTTTCTTTAATGAACCTCCTCCCTCCAATTGCCAGAATCAGCATTAGCAATTAACAAATACCCATGCTAACTTACTCCACAGGGAATTCAGTGATGCAAAACCCAGGATGAACTGGGAGATTGGGATTGACATGTATACACTGATGTGTATAAAATGGATGACTAATAAGAGCCTGCTGTATAAAAAAATTAATTTAATTTTTAAAAAAATTTTAAAAAAAAAACAAAAACGCCAGGGAACAGTTTATCTCCGCTCGGAATATCTTCAAGAAGGGATTAGCGGGGGCTGGGCAGGAAGGATCCAAAAAAAAAAAAACCCCAGTATCTACTAAACTAAAAACACATACGCACACATGGGAATTATTTTACTTTCATCAAGTTCTGAAAGTAGTAACAAAACCAGGGAGAGCAAAAAGAATCACTTCACACGAGTGTTTCAGGAAAGCTGAAAGCAGCAAGCATTTAGACCTCATGTTGCTGAATTTGTTTGCTTTTCCTCAGCCTCTGTCTCCTTAGGTTGCTAATTTCCCGCTCGAGGTTATAGTTCTGCATTCATAACACCATCATCGTTGCCATGGTAACTTCCTGCGACGTCACAGAGAAAACACAGCTGAGTCCCTCCGGCAGCCCCGACTCCCCCGTCAAATCCTACGTTGATTTTACTCCTTCCAATGTAAATACGAGGGTTACTATTGAAAGTTCTAGGGAGAAGGTCTTAACACCGAAACCCCACCTACCATCCCCACCGAAGCAAGAAGAAACCCAGGAGCCCAGAACCCTGGTGAAGTTGTAAGCAGAAGAAGCCAGCTCCTGGATTTGTACCCGAGCTCCCCCGGCTCTGAGACACGGGCCTCGGGCACAGCATCCAATGGTCTCCAGCCTCCGTTTACCCATCTGTAAAATGGCCAAGGACCTCACTGGATTGCTCTGAGAATTAAATAAGATGATATAAATGAGACACAGCACAGCGCCTGGCAAATGTCCACTTAAGTCAGAGGCCACCTTGAGCTCCCCGGAACTTTCAGTGATCTCTGACCTCCAGATACAGAATTAAACAGGAAGCTATGGGTTCAGTCACTCAGGAGGTATCCATTGTGTGCCTGGTCTGCACCACCCAGTGCCCAGGGGCCGGGAAGGGGGAGGGCCGTGCGTGTGCTGTGGCCACAACAAAGGCTGTTTCTCCCCCCAACTTCTTCAGTTTAACGTGCACCTCTTCTGCAGGAAGCTGGCTCCTGGGATGAGATCAACCTTGGTTCTGGGCCCCATCTTCTCCTGTGTCCACACATCCAGGCAAATAGAGCACAGGTTTATAACTGAAACAGTGAGCCTCTGTGTGGACGAGAATGGAGTCCAGGGTGGACAGGACTATTTCAATTTACCATCTCCTCCGAAGGAGGGGATGTGGTTCTTTTCGGAAGGGAATTTAAATTGAACCAAAGTCTTCAGCTTGCAGCCAGCTTATAATTATTATTTGGGTTTGAGGCACAGGGACAACTGTCTGAACCTCTGAAAACACAATGGAAGTAAATATCTACCTTTAGAAACCAAAGTATCAGTTAATTCCAGGCCTGTGGAAGTGCCTATTTCTAAAGAAATAACATAATAATTTTACCAGGCAACTTCATGACAAGTGGAGAAGCAGTTTACGTTTCTTAGATACATTTGTCATCAGATACTTAACCTGTGCACCTAAAGTAAAGCTTAATAAATTTACCATTAGAAACGCGGGGGAAAAACAAATACCATATCGCTTATATGTGGAATCAAAAAAAAAGTGATAAAAATGAACTTATTTACAAAACAGAAGCAGAGTCACAGACACAGAAAACAAACCTATGGTTACCTGGGGGAAGGGAGGGGAGGGATAAACTGGGAGACTGGGATTGACATATACGCACCAGTATATATAAAACAGATAACTAATAAGGACCTACTGTACAGCACAGGGAACTCTACTCAAATACTCTGTAAAGACCTATATGGGAAAAGAATCTTTAAAAAAGTGGATATATGTATATGGATAACTGATTCACTTTGCTGTACACCTGAAACTAACACAACATTGTAAATCAACTACACTCCAAGAAAAATTTAAAAATTAGAAACACTGAGGTGGTCTTCAATAAAAAGAACTTTGAAAGACACAATTGTGTGCCTTCTGAGCAGGGAAGGAAAAAAAAAAAACTACAGGAGGAAAACATAGCATTCTGTATCTAGACAGTAATGTAAGTTCTCCTGAACACTGTTTGGGCTAGAAACTCTTAGAAAAAAAGGGTTGGGCTTCCCTGGTGGTGCAGTGGTTGGGAGTCCGCCTGCCGATGCAGGGGACACAGGTTCGTGCCCCGGTCCAGGAAGATCCCACATGCCGCAGAGCGGCTGGGCCCGTGAGCCATGGCTGCTGGGCCTGCACATCCGGAGCCTGTGCTCCGTAACGGGAGAGGCCACAACAGTGAGAGGCTCGCGTACTGCAAAAAGAAAAAGAAAGAAAGAAAAAAAGCGTTCATGGTCAAATACGCTTGGCAATACTGCGTGAGACTGACAATCCACATGAGTGTATTAAGGGCTCGAATAAGTTCTGCAGTAAAGAAACTATTTGTATTTGACCAAATACCCACAGAACACACCTGAAGGAATGCTGTTGTTGAATACTTTCCAATACCACATAGTAACATAGTTACTGGACACAGAAAGTGCAACACAGGGTATTAACTCAACACTCAAAACATTTTGCTGTTTGTAGTTCCCTCAAAAGAAAAACATCCTAGTGCTGTTCTCTAGTTGTTTAACAACCTCCACCAGAGATAAGAATTATGGTCTAAAAATGTGTAAATCGTAGCTAAATGATATAAAAGAACGGAAGCCTGTTTGGTTGAGGATACACCTAGAACAGTATCTGGCATATAAAAATACGTGTTGAATGAATGACTGAATAATCCTCTTTCTTCTTCTTCATTCTAGTCAAGAGATAGCTCTTCTGATTTGCCCTCCAAACTCCCTAAGAGGAAGCAGGGACCAGGGATGCTATGAAATCACACACTTACGAGCACATGACAGAAGAAAGAACACAGACCTGGTGCAAAACAGGGCTGTGTGACCTTGAGCACTTACTTTTTGCAAAACAGGAATTAAAACTGTTTTTATCCCAACAGACTACTATGAAGAAAGTGCCTGGCATGATCGTGGCACAGAGAAGGATTCAAAAAATACCAATCCCTTCTCTCTCCCTCATTCTGACTGACTTTTCCCTAATTTAAACCCCGAGGAAACAGCAACTCAAAGGTAAGTAAAACGTCCTGGGGGACTGTTGAGTGAGCTGAATAAGCCAAAATAAATCCCACATCAAATATGAGACAAGAAGGAATTCGCTTCCAAAGACTGTAACACTGCTCCCCGTTCGCCTTCCTCAAGGTCTTGAGTGCTGGAGCGTCTTTTAATCTTGAGGTGCGCATCTTCTTTAATCACACTAATTCAACAAAGCTCCGAGCATATCATCTCATTAAATCACCCTATTCTCTGTCGAAGGCTTCACAACTTCAAAATCAAACAGCCAGTTTTCACCATAAAACACTGTCTCTTTCTTCCAACAGCTCCACACCTAAAAATGTACCCAAATAAGCCAAGTTTAGCACTGCACATATGCTAACAACAATTCGAGTTTGAAGATGGGCATTGAGCACACACCTAACTTACACAAATAAGACTGCATCTGGGGCCCGCCCTAGCGGTCCACTGGGGAAGACCCCGTGCTCCCAACGCAGGGGGCCTGGGTTCGATCCTCGGTCAGGGAACTAAGATTCCACATGCTGCTGCAACCGAGACCCGGCACAGCCAAATAAATAAATAAATATATATATATATATGTATCTTGCCAAGCTGTCAAGAGTCTGGGCTCCATGCTTATCCTGTTTCTGAAATCCGAAGTAATCTGTAATACTGAGAAGCTGATTTGATGATGAAAAGCCTTTATAACAGGGCTGGGTTTCCTTTCTCTGTGCCAATCAGGAATCAGGGAACGAAGGAGAGATGGGAATCACATATTAAAATGGAAATTCGTGCAGTTACCTGATACGCTGACAGAATAAGGGGGGAGTCGGGAGAAATTGCTTCATTAAATGCACTATTTACGTTCCAGTAAATCCAGCGTTTGAAAATGTTGACATTTGTTTTGAAACCAGATTCAAATTTAGTACACAGTATTTCTTTCTTGGCAAAAGCTGCAAGTGAATGCCAGTAAGTCCGGCTGTTTTACACACACTCTGTGTGGAGGGTATCAGAGGACCTATGAATCAGGTCAAAATTAACACCACATGGATGACCTTGGAGAAAAAGAAATGACTTGTCAGAGTCCTATCACAAAAACTAATTTATATTTTTGTAATCCCACTGATAAGGCAGTAATAAGCATGGCTAACTCCCCCATGCGCTATCTCTTTTATATTAATAACCCTGATTTTGCAAAACTAAGATCAAATCACCCCAAAATGCAGGCCTATTTCCAGGCCTGTCAAATGTACTGCCCTGCACAGAGGGGCACACGGAGGCGCTGAGCACATCCTTCTGGGGTTGTTGTTAAACCATCTGACCTCATTAGAGTGTTGACAAATACTCACCTGTCAGAAAAGTCTCCCAGCATATTTTTTCACTTAGTAACACAGCCAGGAACTCTTGGAGGAGCCCGGTGGCATCCCTAACTGGACTCATAAATATCGCTCTTCCCCCTTCTTGAAATTTGCCAACACACCACACTGACACTCAGTGAAAGTTTTCTGACTCAAGAAAAGGAAAGATAACACCAGGAATATGTGAAGAATTTCTTAACAAAACACACACACACACACACACACACACACACACACACACGCACACACACACCCGACTTGGGAAAACAAGCAAACCACAGTCACAGGAGTTCTCAAATCCGCTTTGGCGAAAAAGCCCCTGAAAAAGCAATTCCAGCCCACTTGGGGCCTTCTACAACTGGGTCTTGCCCTCACCACCAACACAAGAACAATAAATAAATTTTTAATTCATGTTTCTAAATGGAATAAATAGTGACAGGACCTGGAAGGCAGCCAATGCAGCAGCCTGAGAGGCACCGCGCCCGAACTCTCTCAGATCAATCAATCCTTCCAGGCATTTGCAACAGCGGATCTGCAGAGGGCCCTGAATATCCCACTTGAAGAGAACGTGGAGGAAACGTGACCAAACCTAGGAGATACTAACTGACGTAAGTGACACCACACTTCCAGTTACCTGAAAATGATACCCTTTTGCATCACACATGATTCCGGCCACAAGGGACGCTGGAAGGTCCACTGGGTTCATGACCTCTTGCAATAATTTCGCGACCTGTCCTCACCCGAGGCCCGACCAACACTGCCCTAGAGTCTAATGTCCAAAAAGACTGCTCATAGGATTCAATCAAATTTAAAAAATGAAGTCAAAACACACCTGGGCCAAGCAATTGCCCTGCGCGGTGAAGGTAGGTTATACAGCGAACCCCCATCCCAAGCCCTCAGGACACCGGGTGTGCAGCAGGAGACACACCGAGCTGCAGACACACACAGGGCAAGGACAAAGCGGATGGGCAGTAATCCAAAAAGACACGGCATCTGCTGGCTTCTGGGTAGTACACCAGGGTTCCTACATTTTAAACCAAGTCATCATGATACACTCCAACCTTTCAGGATCGCCTCTGGCCTTGGAACCAATATGCGCCCAGGGAGGCTGAGAAGCTGGGGCTCTGTCCACACATGAGGTCATCAGAGCTCCTCCACAAGCCACCCCGGTGGAGGACGCCGCTTCAGACAGCTCCCCCTTCTTTAACTGCTCCTCTACCGCCAGGACCCACGGAGACGCAGCAGAGGGCTGCTGACACGCATGCCATCCTCCAGAGGGACCCCCGGGAGCACCCAGCCTGTGTGGCCTGGACTCAGATCACAGACCTAGTGGCCACACCACGGGGGGGACCCTGCACTGGAGAGGAGCGGGCAGGCGTGGCAGGGCCCAAACCAAGCCGAGTGGCACTTCTGGCCTGCCAGCCGGGCCCTCCTGCACCACAGAGCAAGTGGCACCTTCTCCAGCAGAGGAAGCGGGTCTAGAAACGCCTAGACCGAGCTCAGACGTGCTAATTCAAGGCGTCCAGTTTGGGCTTTTCTCCTAAAAGGAAACCACCTTCCTTCACTAACCCTCCTTCACCCACGCCCCGCTGTCTGACCCCAAGTACTAGCAGTTTCTGCCCAGAGTTGAAACGACCTTTGCCCTCCCACCCACCCTGGCTTGGCCCGGAATTCCATCCATCCTTTGTGCCCATGGAGCCCACTGGGCCTCACTCTCCACCCACTTTTACTGTATTCCTCAAAAAACTCTCTACCAAGGAAGCAGTTATCACTGGGCAGAGAAAAACAGGATGAAAAAGCAATCTGTACAGCATAAAGCTATACCTCTTTTTAGGAAGACAGACACAAAGGTTTCTAAAAAACATACACATGATGTATTTCATGTGAGTTTTAACAAAACTTGGGAAATGTTGCTATCAAGTCAAATGTTTCCTTCCTAATGATTCAGTAAACAATTATTTTTCATTCCTATTTAATACACACACCTGAAGGCCCAGTAAATGACAATCAGCCACCCTAGCTACACCAAGTCCGCTGTGTCCTGACAACCCAAGGACAAAATGAGGTGACAGTCAGACTTGAATCAGTGTCAAACGTAGGGCCTGCAGCTGCGAGCCAGCTCCTAGAGAGCCCCGGACATTAGTTGTGAGTCACATGTAATTGCAGGGACAGAGTCCAGACGTAGGCTGTGAGCCCCACCGTGCACAAACCCCTAGGCGTGAATAACGGTATCAGAACTTCCTCAAGACTCTGGTTTCTGTGGCTGGAAAATAAGGAGGAGTTGGAAAAAAAAGAAATAATAGAAATGGGGAAAGACGAAAACCACACCAAACAAAATAAAAATGAACTCCGAAGTGGAGAGCTGTCTTTGCCTTAGTCCTTCGGTTCTCAAAAAGAAGCCCCCTCCTCCAAGAAGTCTTCCCTGATGCCAGGTCTGTTTGAGGTGCTGCCACCCTGAACCCCCTCACGCACTCCCCTGTCTACAGCACGTATTGCCCTGCAGGTCACCGTGCAGTCACTAGTCCACCCTCCCCACTGGGATTCAAGCTGAGCGAGGACAGGGACCATGTGGCGCCTGTAACTGTAGTGGTTTCAATATCAAGCTTGGCCTATGATGAGTCAGCCACTATTACTAGAAAAAGGAAATCAGATGTGTTCAAACCCTGACTCAACACTGTGACGTGAAGTACTCAAATTTCCTTACCTGCAAAATGGAGACACTAAGGTAGATAAGATTGTATGTAACACACCGGGCTGGCGGGCGGGCAGGAGGGTTCCAGGCTTTCCCTCGGGCCTCTCTGCCTTTTTACCCTTCGCCTCCCTCTTCTTCCCCTTCCTGCTCCTCCGCCTGTGTTTGCCTTCCACCTTATTTCCATCTTCTTAACACAGAGGATCATTTGCATCTGAAAACTGCAAGCTTCACCTTCTAATTCACACTAAGGCAAAATGTTTTGTGTGACCCGCTTCCCTCATTGTCTGGATACCTTTCAACCTATGATTATGCATAATATAGGCAAATAATGAAGCAATGCTAATTTTATAAATGATAAAGAAACATTATGCAGAATTCAGTTTATTATTTCCAAAAAAGATGTAAGCCTAATAGGGTGTTTAAAAAAACTTTTTAAGCCTATTGAAATAAAACTGCATTTGCCTAAGTAGTTTATGAAAAACATTTCTTTTCATAATAACAGGCACAACTTTGCATAATTATTATTTTATTGTTTTATGCTGCTTCAATGTTACACTCTCAAAGGAAAAAAAAAAGAAAAACCACCATGTTCATCAAAACAGAATTATTTTCACAAGACAATGCAAATAAGAACAAAAGATGAAAAACACTTACATCCTTATTCCTAAGCCCCATAAAAAGTCTCCACTAATCTAAAAAATACAAGTAGTGAATATAACAAAAAAGAAGCAGACTCACAGATACAGAGAACAAACTAGTGGTTACCAGTGGGGGGAGGGGCAAAATAAGGGTAGGGGATTATGAGATACAAGCTATTAGGTATAAAATAACCTGCAAGGATATCCTGTACAATAAGGGGAATATAGCCAATACTTTACAATAACTATAAATGGAGTACGACCTTTAAAAACTGTGAATCACTATATTGTACACCTGTAACTTATATAATATTGTACAGCAACTATACTTCAATTAAAAATAATAATTTTTTCAAAGAAAAATTATTAAAATCTATGCATTGCTTAAAAAAAAGTCTCTACTACTGTCCATAATTGAGCAGGTTTGGTATTTCAACCCATTCTCTAAGGAACTAAGTCCAAGGTCGCCATGCTGCCATCATTCACTGGAGAATCAGAACAGGCTGGGTACCACATCAGCCGGGTCTGTGGCGGATGAGGAACTAGGTCAAACCTTTCTTAGCAAGTTACCTCGATTTCAATGCCGGCCTTGTGTGCGTCCACAGCACGTTTCATAGCTAAAGGCACAGAGCACCATGGACAGTTATAGGCTAGACAACGAATGTATGAACCTATCTGTGTGGTTGGTAGACAAAAGCGTTCAGAAGTTTTATTTCCATGTATATCAGAGAATCTGTCAGATGCTGAGGAAACGGACACAAAATCGTGCTGACGCCACCCAAAGCCACCATCTGGATGGCTACCCCTCTGACTCCGCTCACAGATGGGGCTTTTCAAAGTGGTATTAACTTACATTTTACATCCTAATGCCGAAAATGCAAGAAAAGTGGCAAAAATCCAGTTTTAGATACTTTTTCCCAAATGTAGCTAATTAATCTTTCCACCATTCATACCACGACGTAGCCTTTTGCGAATAGCACTGCAGAGAAATAAATGTTTCTGTGATACCTTCATTATCTCGTTTCTAAAATAGCCTCTGAAATGTTTAATCATTACTGAAGAAAAAGGAAAAATTTCTAGTCTGATACAACAGAATGACACAATAAGTTCAGTACTCTTTAATATTTAAGCAGATATCTTTATTTTTTTCCATCATTTCCTTCTATTTTTTTCCTTTTAAATAGACTTTGCCTTTTAGAGCAGTTTTAGGTCCCCAGAAACAGTTAAGCCGAAGTATGAGAGTTCCCATATAACCTTGCTCCCCACACGCACAGCGCCCACTATCAACAACCCTGACCAGAGGGGTACACCTGTTACAATCAACGAACCTACAGTGACACACCTAGGTCACCCGAAGTCCAAAGTCTGCGTTAGGGTTCCGCCTTGTTGAGCGCCCTGTGGGTTCTGACAAATGTATAATGACACCCACTGTTACAGTCTCATGCAGAGTATAGATTCACTGCCCCAGAACTCCCTCAACCCTCCCCCATAACTCCTGGCAACCACTGATCTTCTTACTGTCGCCATAGTTTTGCCTTTTCCAGAATGTCATATGGTTGGAATGATACAATATGCAGCTTTTTCAGATTGGCTTCTTTCCCTTAGTAATACGAATTTTCAGGTTCCTGCATGTCTTTTTATAGCTTGAGAGCTCATTTCTTTTTAGTGCTGAATAATATTCCACTGTCTGGATGGACCACCATTTATCCAATCACCTACTGAAGGTTCCTTCCAAGTTTTGGTAATTATAAATAAAGCTGCTAAACACATCTGTGTGAAAATACGTTTTGACTCACCTGGAGCACAAGTGCTGGACCGCCTGCTAAGAGTATGTTTAGTTTTGTAAGCAGCACCAAACTGTCTTCCAATGGCAGCACCATTCTGCATCCCCCCGGCACTGAATGGGAGTTCCTGTTGCTCCACTTCCTCAATAGGTTATGGATGGTGTCGTCAGTGTTCCAGACTCTGGCCATTCTAATAGGTGTGTAGTGGTGTCTCGCTGTCTTAATTTGCATTTCCCTGCTGCCACATGATGTGGAGCATTTTTTATATGCTTATTTGCCATCTGTGTATCTTCTTTAATGAGCTGTCTGTTCAGGTCTTTTGCCCAGTTTTAACAGGGTTTTCTTTTTTTTATTGAGGTATCATCGGTTTAAAACATTATGTAAGGATCACATACATTATATTTCAACTTCTGTGTACACTACAGCACGCTCGCCACCAAAAGTTCAGTTTTCATCTGTCACTATACACTTAACTCCCTTTACCCCTTGTTGTTTACTTTCTTACTGTTGAGTTTCAAGAGCTGTTGCAAATTTCGGATAACAGTCATTTATCAGATACGTCTTTGCAAATATTAGCTCCCAGCCTGTGGTTTTTCTTCTTACTCTCTGGATAGTGCCTTTGGCAGAACAAATTTTAAATTTTAGTGAAGTCCAGCTTATCAGTTTTTCCGTCATGGGTCATGCCTTTGGTTTTGTATCTAAAAAACTCATCATCAGATCCAAGGTCACCTAGATTTTCTCCTATGTTATCTTCTAGGAGTTTTATAATTTTACATTTTATATTTAGGTCTATGATGCATTTTTAGTTAATCTTTATGAACAGTGTGAGGTCTGTGTCTAGGTTCATTTCACTGCCTGTTGTTGTCCAGTTATTCTAGCACCTTTTGTCAAAAAGACTATCTTTTCTCCATTGTATTGTCCTTGCTCCTATGTCACAGATCAGTTGACTATATTTATGTGGGTCTATTTCTGAGCCTTCCATTCTATTCCATTGATCAATTTGTCTGTTCTTTTGTGAATACCACCCTGACTTGGTTACTGCAGCTTTATATTAAGCCTTGAAGTCAGGTAGCATCATTCCTTCAACTTTTTTGTTCTTCTACATTGTGTTGGCTCTTCTGGATTCTTTTGCCTTTCATGCATACCTTGGAATCGGTTTGTTGATATCCACAAAATAACTTGGTGGGATTGTGAATGGGACTGCATTAAATTTAGAGATCAAGTTGGGAAGACCTGATATCTTGGCAATACTGAGTTTTCCTATCCATGAACATGGACTATCTCTCCATTTAAGTTCTTCTTTGATTTCTTTCATCAGAGCGTTGTAGTTTTCTTCAAATGGATCTTGCACATATTTTGTTAGGTTTACACATATTTCATTTTTGGAGGTGACAATGTAAACAGTATTGTGTTTTTAATTTAAAATTCCACTTCTTGGTTGCTAGTATGTAGGAAAGCAACTGACTTCTGTAAATTAATTTTGTATGTGCAATCTTACTACAATTGCTTATTAGTTCTAGGAGTTTTTTCACCAAATCTTTAGAATTTTCTACATAAACCATCATGGCATCTGCAAACCAAGACAGTTTTATTTCTTCCTTCCCAATCTGTATACCTCTTATTTCCTTTTCTCGTCTTACTGCATTAGCAAGGACTTCCAGTATCATGTTGAAAAGGAGTGGTGAGAGAGCACATCCTTGCCTTGTACCTGAACTTAGTGGGAAAGATTTGAGTTTCTCACCATTAAGTATGATGTTAGCTGTAGGGGTTTTGTAGACAATTATCAAGTTGAAGACGTTTCTCACTATTCCTAGTTTAATAAGAGTTTTTATCATGAATGGGTATTGAATGTTGTCAAATGTTTTTGCTGCATATACTGATAATCATGGCATTTTTCTTTTCTTTAGCTTGTTGATGTGACAGATTACATTAATTCACTTTTGAATGTTGAACCAGGCTTGCATACCTAGGATAAATCCCACTTGATCATGGTGTATAATTCATCCTATACACTGTTGGATTCAATATGCTAATACTGATATTCTGTTGAAGGTTTTTACACCTATGTTCATGAGAAATATTGGTCTGTAGTTTTCTTTTCTTGTAATGTCTTTGTCTGATTTGGATGTTAGGGTAGTTCTGGCCTTGTAGAATGAGTTAGAAAATATTCTATCTTCTTAAAGAGACTGTGGAGAGATCAGCTCGGTGCTTTGTGACCACCTAGCGGGGTGGGATAGGGAGGGTGGGAGGCAGACGCAAGAAGGAGGAGATATGTAGATATACGTATATGTATAGCTGATTTCACTCTGTTATAAAGCAGAAACTAACACACCATTGTAAAGCAAGTATACTCCAATAAAGATGTTAAAAAAAAAAGAAAAGAGACTGTGGGGAGTTGATATTTCTTCCTTAAATGTTTGGTAGAACTCGCCAGTCAACCCATCTGAGCATGCTACTTTCTGTTTTGGAATGTTACTAATTACTGATTAAATTTCTTTAATAGATACAGCCCTATTCAGACTGCCTATTCAGTGACATCATTTTTGTTTGTTATGGAAGTTGCATTTTATTTCTCTCAGGAACACCAAATTCATAGATTTATGATTGAATATGCAGGATAATCACTTGTTTTCTAATAGTCAAGTAATGTAGTATATGTAGTGCATGCTAACTATGTGTCTAAATCTTTATTTCTAAGCCAGGCAAATAACTAAAGAATCCTTTAAAAATCCATATTCTGTATAAGGTTTAGGAAAATTGGAAATTATACTGTTTAAAATTAAGAGGTTTAAGCATTTAAAAAGTTAGTTTAGCATTCCTCTCCACAATTCCTGAATTAAAGACATCCAGCTATTTTCAATTGCTTTCTCCCATTTTTGAAATATTATATTTTTTCATATAAAATTTTCTATAATTGTCCTTACTCATTTTGTTGTTGTTGTTGAGTGTAAATAAGATGTATGCAATGACCACCATATCGGTTCAGAAACAAGAAATGCTTTCTCCTCGTGTTTTCGTATCAAAGAGTCATGTTACACTCTAATATATGAAGAATATGTCTTGAAGGCAAGTCATTTGAAAATTACATCTACAGGTACAAAACAGTACAACTGCCTAGTTATTCCAAGCAAAAATTCTTTTCTCTCATCTACTAGATACACACATACACACACACGTAAACTAAATATAACAGTTAAACAATTATTTGGGTGTAGTTAACTATTTCTTTAAAAGACTTAACAGTAAACTAATTAAAAATCAAGTTTGGAATAAAGTTTTTAAAATCTTAGAATAAAATGTTAATAAAAACCGTCTTGGGGTACTGTCACAGTGTAAAGGAGCTGGAATCGATTGGGAGGCCATGTGGAGAGGGGCCAGGTGATCTCTGCTGAGGGGCCAGGCGGGAGGGGGCGGTCATCGTGGACTTCCCAGCCCCAGCCAGGCTCCCAGCTGAATGCAGCCTACAGGGTGACGCCCGCAGACAGCACACCGGGTATAGAACCACCCAGCCGAGCCCAGCCAACCCAAGAACCAGAGGAAATGATAAACTCTTGCTTTAAGACATCAGCTTTAGTGGTCGTTTGTTACACAGCAATAAACTGCAATACAGCAACATAGGAAAGTATCTTCATAACCTGGGTCAGTACAGATTTCTTCAGCACCTCGTCAAATTTCTTAATGGGAATTATTCTTCCATCGCTTTTGTATTATCCATTAATTGCTAACTCAAAAATTATTTTTAGAAAAGCAGTTCATGGTCTTCAGTACTTTTCCTGCTATTTAGACTTTTGGTAAATGAAACACATTTGGTATTCCATTTTTCAGTGTTATATATTATGACACAGTAATATGCCATTTAGTGCCTTGAACAGTAGACTTCCCAGGGTCAAATTTTAAATCTGCCTGATGTTATTTCTTACATGGTCGGGAGGCCTTGGTCACCCGCCATGAGCTGGGCAGGCAGGTCAGGACCAAGGCCAGTACAGACAGCTGTAGGAAGAACAGAGCAGCCCGGGAGAAGTCTCAAAGCTGGAGGCAAACACCAACGCTAACTGCTGGGCAACAGAGAGATGACCCGACAAAGCGGTACAATCAGGAGTGTCCGTCACCAGGCGGTGAATCGGAAAGACAGGAGCAGGGTAGGTGATGGCTGACCGAGTCAGGAAGTCATCAGCAAAGGCGCCTAGACACTAGTCAGAGCTCAGGGGAGGCTGGAAGGAAAGCAGAGACAGAAAGCGAACCCAGACCTGGAGGGCATCTGGTTGGGCACTAACCAGGGCTGGGCTGGATAAGACCGGATGTGATTGACAGTGAGGGATAAAACACTGACCTGGTAGCGGGGAGCGGGGGGGCAGAGCAGGGGGTGACTGTTTGCGGGGAAGAGGAGTTCTGCAGACGGATACACAACACCGTGAATGGACTTAATGCGTGAGAACTCTACACTTAAAATGGTAAATTTTATGTTACATATATTTTATTGCAATAAAAAGAAATGTTTCAAAACTGAGGGAAAAGAATGCTTTCTATCATCATTGGTCAAAAATACTGGGTCTCGGGACTTCCCTGGTGATGCAGTGGTTAAGAATCCACCTGCCAATGCAGGGGACACGAGTTCAAGCCCTGGTCCGAGAAGATCCTACATGCCGCAGAGCAACTAAGCCCGTGCACCACAGCTACTGAGCCTGCGCGCCACAACTACTGAGCCTGCGTGTCACAACCCATGAGCCTAGAGCCTGTGCTCCACAACAAGAGAAGCCACCGCAGTGAGAAGCCCGCACACAGCAACGAAGGGTAGCCCCCGCTTGCCGCAACTAGAAAAAGCCCGAGCACAGCAATGAAGACCCAACGTAGCCAATAAATAAATAAATTTAAAAAAAAAAAAAGAAAAATACTGGGTCTCTTCAATTACCCTGGGAAATTCCTATAATCCCTCAAATCACTGCAGTGCAAGAATGATCTGCAGATTGAACTTCCAACAAGAAATTAATTCAAGTATGAATGCCTTTACCCCTATGGAGAATACGCAGTAGCCAGGATTTGCATCAGAATCAAGTTTGATGCAGCCATCTTTACTTCAAATGTGTGTGTACATACACACTTACACATATACATACATATACGTATACACAATAAATATACATACACACATTTATATAAAACACTTGCCCCTCCCCCCCATGAAATTCACCAGCCTGACCTGGAAACCCCTCACCATTTCCCTGGAGCTGGGACTGAGAGCCTGGGGATGTGGCTGCAGCCACTCTGACACAGGCAGGGACCAGAAAGGACCACCAACACCCACGACCAAAATGCAGAGAAAGCCCAGGTCACTTATTGTTCATCAGGGAATTAGAGCAGCGTTAACTACCTAATGAGAGCTGGCTGAAGCCAATACTGGGATGTGTTTGTAGGCATGCAAAGTAGGTAGTAGAGTGCCTAATAAATACATAAATTTATTAATGGGAGGAATTATGTAAGAATAAAAGGTGTAAGTAAAGGTAATCTAGTAGATTTTGCTCAGGCTATTTAGGGGTTAACTGTTCTTCCAAGGTGCCTTAAAAAGTACACAGTAATTTAGAGCACTTAGAAATCAGACTTTGGACAGATCCACCCTGTAACGCACAGCCTTGAGCACAGAAGCGTGATTCCTCCACCCAAAGAGCACGCACCACAGAGCCCCCAGACCCACACTCCTTCATAACCTTCCTTACGCAGCACAGAACTCACAGTAAACCCAGCTACCTGATTTCTCAACGCATACAAGATTAGAAGGCGTATCTGACAGGTGCAAGGATAATAACGTGGAAGAGGTGATAAGAGTCTGAGCTGGGTGGAGACCTGGAGCCACAGTGAGCACAGGGCGGGGTCCCAAACCCTCAGGGGAGGGCCGTCCACACTGTGCAGTTTTTGTCCAACCAGTGAAGGGAGCGCATGAGGCGTTTAAGGAAAGACTTCATAAAAATTACAAAAAGAAAAAGGGTTCTGTTATCCGACGTCATAAACAACACTCTGACAAATATTCATCCATGAAGATACCTTCTTTCCCACCAATGTCAAGCCGAGGAGCCACTGCCTGAGTTCAAGGCTATCCAACACTGCCTGCTAAAAACGAACATTTTCTCCCCGGACAGCCCTCGCCAAGTACTGGAAGGATGTGAGCAAGGGCAGCTTGCGTTCCCTCCCCTGTGTCCACTGTCTTCTGCTCCCTGTGGCCACTGCGGGAGGGGACCCGGGACACAGCTGCCCCCCTGACCCAGAGCCAGGTCCCTGCGTTTCCTGCTGCTGAAACCAGGGGCTTATAAGCGTTGAAGGTGGGAATATTTCTTCGTTTGTGCTCCTCTATTTTCTCTTATCAAGCCAGCAATCACCAGAATCAATGATTTACTTGTCACCCTGTGTAAAAGCATTCCGTTCACTTAAATGTCATGCTTTTTATTCCGAGATTTTAATTGTGTCTCAGTGACAAAAATGATACTGGGATAGTTTTGTTTTTTTTTAAACAATCAACACCCGTGCAATCAATTCAAATCAGCTTGTGCTAATCTAAACTAGGGGAAAAGCAGAAGGGAGGAAAGAAGAAAAAAGAGGAACTTTTCATTAATACATTAAAGAGATACCAAAATTACTTCAACTCAAAGTGAACCGTCAGTCTGCCAGTATGCCTCACTGCCTGTCTACAACTAGAGAAACCTAAGCCACGAAATAGCTTGTGTTCTAGACTGCACATGCTTTTGACTGTTTTAATAGTGAGACTGAAATTGACACAATTTTCTGTCTTTACTATGAACTCCTTGTAACGGGAAGAAGAACGCCCAGAGCTGGCTGCCTCTTCACAGGAAGACTTTTCATTCTGAATACATGTCACTTGACAAGTTCTAGGAGTAAACATTTATACTAGCTTTCCTTGGTCAGCAATGAATGGGCCCAATGAACTTCTGTGTGATCCTCTCTTCCACAAGATATATTTCCTTTTTCTAGTACTTCTGGAATGCACATTTTGGCATGGGTGGCTTGAGGAACGGGGGACACTTGCTCGGCTTCAAGAACGGCCACTGTCTGGCCTTTGGAGGTTTTAGCAATTCAAGGTCTGGCCCACCGTCCAGCAGTCTGGGCACCTGGGCACCCAGCTGCAGGGCGAGTCGCTTCCACGACACTGGGCTCCTCAACCAGACGGCTGACCACACAGCTCCGAGCTCACTGTCACGCACACCCGCCTGACCACGCTATCAGCCCCCTATCACGTAGGGGTGGGTGGCACACAGGCAACGCAACTGGAGAAAGAGTCTACCATCCATACGCTTCACGAGGAAGTCACAGCAGAGGCTCATTATTGTGAAAATGAATGAGATCGAAGGTCAGTCACATGTAAAATGTGCCTGCAAGGCAGAAGTTTGACAGACAGACAATTCTGGTTCAAAGTTTAGTTAAATTTGAACGTCACGTGTCAAAATGGTTTACACACAACTTAACTGTAATTCCAAGGGGCCCCGAGCGGTTCGTCAGAAATGAGAGGCATACGCTGCCTTTTACACAGCTTCCAACTTGCTGACAACACCCATTCCATGCCTCGGGGGACCCGGAGTGGCCGCAGTGGCATCAGGATGAGACAAGGGGCACCAAACCATAGCAAGTCAAGACATGATTTTATTCCTTTTGTCATTTTTCTTTCGAGTGGAGGATTTCTACCTCTCTGCTCCTGGCAATGTTTATAAACAGAACTTTGAGAAGCCTCCAAACACACACAAAAAATCAGTCTTTTCAACAAAGTGTGATAAAGAGTGAACCAGCTGAGTCCTTACCCTGCAGACTCGGTGGAAGCCCTCTGAAGGCTCCAAAAACAAAACTCAAAAACTGCCCAGATGGCTGGTTTTGATCTCCATCAAAGAAAAATCATGCATAACTTAAGCTTTACCATAATCCATTATACTAACAACTCCGTTCTGGGGAAATTTAGAAAACGTTGACATTGGAAAAGAAGATTTGGCCCAACACATGCACTGGGTTATAACCTTCTCCACAGCAGCATTTCATTTCAGCCTAAAAACACTATACTCTTGGTAATGTACCTCACAATCTACCATTACGTCTTATAATAACAGAATGTAGCTCTTTGAGCATGGTGACCATTTTGAAATACTCATAAATATTGAATTACTATATTGTATACCTTGAACTACCAGAGTGGTATGGGTCAATTATACTTCAGAAACATATAAACAAACTCAGAAAAAGAGATCAGATTTGCTGTTATCAGAGGTGGAGGTGGAGGGAGGGGGGAATTGGATGAAGGTGGTCAAAAGGTATAAACTACCAGTTACAAGAAGTACTAGGGATGTAGTATACCCCGTGATTAATATAATCAACACTGCTGTATGTTCTATATGAAAGCTGTTAAGAAAGTAAATCCTAAGAGTACTCACAGAAAGGACAAAAAAAAAATTTTTTTTTAATCTATATGAGATGGGCATTCACTAAACTTACTGTGATAATCATTTCACGATGTATGTAAGTCAAATCATTATGCTGTACCCCTTAAACTTATACAGTGCTCTATGTGCATTACATCTCAATGAAACTAGAATGAATAAATAGATAAATATTTTTTAAAAGAGCATAGCTGGGCTTCCCTGGTGGCGCAGTGGTTGACAGTCCGCCTGCCGATGCAGGGGACATGGGTTCGTGCCCCAGTCCGGGCGGATCCCGCATGCCGCGGAGCGGCTGGGCCCATGAGCCATGGCCGCTGAGCCTGCGCGTCCGGAGCCTGTGCTCCGCAACGGGAGAGGCCACAGCAGTGAGAGGCCCGTGTACCACACACAAAAAAAGAGCATAGCTGTTAAATCCAAGATGACATAACACTTCATTTTTTCCTCCCTAAAATTTGCCATGAATTTTATGTTTCATCATGCACATAATATCTACATTCTACAACTCCAATAGCTTTTTATTAGAGGGATCCTGAGTCTTTGTATAGCACATATACTAAATTGCTAAGCTAAAGCATAACCATAGTGCTTACTGGATAATCAGACTACAATATAATAAACTGTACAATTCGTCCTTCTAAAAGTAAGCCTTCCTCCCTTCCTCCACCCAAAGGACACGCCACTAGCTCCTCCATGTAACATTATGAAGTGTGATAATAACATATATCCGATCCATTTGTTTGGTGTTTAAGGCTGACTTGTTTCCCTCCCAGGCAAAACATTCTGCAACATAAGATCAGCGACGATTATTATCTGTTTTTAAATTATAAGTCGTTGGTTGTTCTGTATATTTTGACACCTTCCTAACAGGGATTTAAGATAATAGAGCTTAACTCCAAATTAACAACATCGTTAGATAAATACCGGAACAAAATAAAAACAAAGTCTGCTTCAATAAAAGTGGAATCGTAATCTGAGAATAAAATTCAGTTTACTGCTTCCCTTGTTAATCTTTCACCTTCTAAACTGCATTTTACAACTAAAAGTGAGAGAGAACTGGGGTTAACAACTCTCTACTTTGTGATTCTTTACCTTTTATGGGTTAATTCCCCGAGATCCGTCCTGCTCCCCACCATACCCCTAACTCACCACCTCTGCTGAGAAAGCGGTCTGCACAGCAAGTTCTGCGTGGGCTGACCCAGAACCCGAAAGGACGGGACGGAGCCCCTGGATGCGCGCGGTGTGGACGGCACCCCTGGTCCTGTGGGTGTGGGCGGCACCCCAGGACGCGCGCGGTGTGGACGGCACCCCTGGTCCTGTGGGTGTGGGTGACGCCCCAGGATGCGCGCGGTGTGGACGGCGCGCCCGACACATGTGGGTTACCAGGTGCCCCACACGCCCACCGGCCTGCGCAGCCACAGCCCCCATGGGGGAGGCACCCACGACGTAGCCTCCTAGGTCCCTGCGGGTGGCCCAGGTCTCCCCCATATGCACACTTCCCGGCCCACACCTCGGGGGGAGGGGCCTCTCCTCCAGGAAGACACGGAAGGGCACCTACTCAAGTGACGGGGGACGGGGTAGGCAGATAAAGGCCCAGGAGCGCTCTCAGGAGCCGCCAGATCGGACACGGCACAGCGGCAAGGGCCCCCAAAAGACGGCGGGAAGTGGAGGTGCGGACGGAGCGCAGGAACAGGTGCGGCCAGCAGGGGCGAGAGCGGCCGTGTCCACGCCCGCCCCACAGCGCCCCTCTGGAAAGGACGCGTCAGTGCAGGTCACGGGCACTAGGCGGTCACGGCGCCTTCTGGCGGGGGACGGGGTGCATCGCGAACTCGACCGGCAGGCAACGCGCTCACACGCTTGTTCTCCAGGGCAGGACATGGATAGACAGACCCGCGGGCAAACACAAAAGCTTACGACAGGTCATGAGGGGTACCGAGAGGAAAGACAAAGCAAAGTAAAGGCGCAGTGATGCTGGGGGGACTCTGCAAGAGAACCAAGGAGGAGGTGACATGTGAGCAGAGACCAGAACCAAGTGAGAGAAGTGACTCAGGCAGAGGAAGGAAGGATGGGAGAGCACGTGCAGAGGCCCGGAGCAGGAGGGCGGGAGGAGCCTCGGAGGACCCGGGAGGCTGGGGTAGAACAAGTGAGCGGACGGGAGACAGAAGCCACGGCAAAGGCAAGCAGAGGGGTGCACTTTCCCAGCAAGGGCACTGCTGTCACTGGGGTAGGAGAGGGTGGTCCCGTCCCGCTCAGCATCGTGGGCCCTGAGGCACTGGAAGCCCACAGGACCATCCCTGTAACCATCAGAGAACCACCCTCGTGCCAAACACCGCTGCAGGAACAGGAAGGGGCAGAGCCGCCCCTGAGAACTGCCGGCCAGATCCCATGTGGCTTTGCCGTCATGAAGAGTCGGTGCGACTTCGTTCTGGGCATGACCGAGAGGCCTGCAGTGCTGGGAGCAGAGGAAAGAGCACTGTCTGTCCTCTAGAGCTGTGGCCAGAAGCTTATCTTAGAAGACGTCTCTGTCTGCTGCTCGAGGACCTGACTCTGGGAGGGGAAAGCAGCCTGGGGTGACAGGGTTCAGGACACTGCGGTCATCGGGGATTACGACAGCCTGGACAGGGTGGGCATGGCAGGGGTGCTGGAGAGTAGCAAGGGGCGGGGGGGATCATGAAGAAAGGGCCAGCAGAGACTGCCTGGGGCAGAGCATTGAAGAAGGGACATCAAAGAGGAGGCTGGAGCCCTGAGTCCCTTGGGGCCGGCCCGGGCCACGTGGTGGCCTTCCGCAGGTGCCAGGGTAGACCACCCCCCCTCAGCAGAGACCCCAGCACAGTGCGCGCGCCACGCAGGGACAAGGACAGACCGCAGAGGGAGCCCAGGTGCAGCAGCCCCGGGGGGCTGGGGGCAGGAGGTCACCTAGACAGGCCGTGGGGTGATGCCCGCTGCCCGAGACTCCCCCGGGGGCACAGGGTGACAGGCCACGAACCAGCCGACCCGGAGAAGGAGGAGAAGGGCAGCGCGTCCAGCTTCAGCCTCAGGCACCTCGGCCAGACGCCTCCCCAGCAGGAGAGTCAGCTGGATGTGGGCCCAGAGCCCAGGCAGAGGACAGGCTCACCGCTCGGCCATCAGCAAGGCGGCCCCCACTGAAGCCACAGACTGATGTCACCACCTGGGGGGGTCGGCAGAGAAAACCTGGGCTTGAAGGCTGTCACAGGAGGAGGCAGAGGAGCCTCAGGAAGCAAGCTGTGTGCCTGGAGGGGGACGCAGGTGAGGGACACCTGGAGGGGGACGCCGGTGAGGGGCAGCGCTTGTCAAAGGAAGGGAGTAAGGGGCGGGGGTAGCTTGAGGGAGGGGCAGGGCGGGGGAGAGGTCGTGTGAGAATGAACTTGAGGAGCTTAGAGGGAAGACCCCAGTGTTAGGGAGAGACGGACCCTCGGGGCGATGCATCTAAGGGACAAGACAAAGAAGACAGCCAGCAGCGTACTCTGAACGTCACCAAGTGGGGAGAGAGCATCCTGACGGCCACTATCCCAGTAACGACATCAGAACAGGCCAGGCTGGGACTCAACGCTTGTCTCGTTTTGTGCGTTTAATGCAAAGGAAAGAGGTAGGTGGTTAAATACCTGTGTTAAGTGAATGAAAAAGCAGCTTCCAGATAAGGCAGAACACGCTGAACATACAAGAGTATATTTTGTTTCTGAAATTAAGTTAAACTCCTACTGGGTTTGTTTTTCACGATCACTTGACATTACAATTCAGCTTCAAATTCATAAATCAAAAGGATTCTGCTTTCCACCATAGTTGTCGTGTCTCTCAAGGTTTTTCCTGGTCACCAAAACACCCCCATTCCATAGCAGTGAAAAGCAAAACATGTAAGATGCTACAAGGAAGAAAATTTCGATGATGCTTCATTAAAAAAAAAAAAAAAAGGGCAGGAGAGAACAGAATACCTAGATGAATTAAGTACTTAATGAGATAATAAATCATAGCTCATGCTAGCTTCATTTAACCATCCTTCCCTCCCCAAAGGGAGGTACGGAAACAGCACAAAGCAACAACAAAAAGCTTTAGGTCAGAATCTTTCTAAATATTTGGCCATGACACACCATCAATTTAATAGGAAACTACTGCAGACAATGACAGTGTATCTTCATAACTATATTTATTCAGTGCACCAAAACTGTCATGAAGGTAAAGCCTTATAATAACTGTGACTGGGTAACAAACTGAATGAGTTAAAATAGCATTAGTTACCCTTAATTCTAAATCTAAGTTGTACGCACCTCCATCACCAAACTGGTTTTACAAACACATAAAAAAAGAATTGGTAGTTCCATTAATTCCAATTACAAAATGTTAACAAGGATAGGAAGTTAAAAACTCACTAGACTGTAACATCAATCAATAATCTATTTTCAAAAAACTCAATGTATTAAACACTAAATAGATGTGAAATGGCACATGAGAAGCAAAGAACGATTCCCTATTTCACATAATTTTAAAATGTTCCTCTTGAATAAAATGTATCTGTCACCAAATATTCCATCTTTCACTGCTAGGTACACGGTAAAATGATTCAAGGAGACCACCAATGGGGACAAAAGTAAGTGGGTTTCTTAACAGGTGTGTCAAGTTGGAATTTAAGCTTTACGACTTGTAACGGAGCCCCCAGCAACACAGTGTTTCTTTTAAAATCTGAATGAGCACTTTATACCCTGAAACAACATTTGCCGGGGGTAGCTGGGGTCCTTGGGGGTCCCTCGGCTTCTCTGCATTACTCATCTCGCTGTACCACACAGTGATGGTAATTACTCTCCACCGGTGGAAACACCTTGAGAGCAGAGACCTCGGATGCCCAGGCAGCAGAGCAGTGCCATCAAGATAAACCCGGCCACTTTCAGAGGAATGTCAAAGGGCAAGTGTGGCTACAATGGAATTTCCCGCAGGGAAACATACCGTCCAGGATTCTGGAGCAGAATCTCCTGCATCCCCAAATGCTTCAATTCAGGCCACTCATAAGGAAAACTTTTTAAAAGGTATTTCACAAGAGGGAATGAAGGGAACTCTATAAATCCTGGAGTCATGAAGTGACTCTGAATCCCAAACACCTGATCTGAACTTTATTAAGGATTTTATTTCCTATGAAAATAACAGGATATATTTTCAATTCTTACTTTTCTTCAACAAGTCGTTACACTGTGTCACTTTTTAAGTGTTCCCAGGAGGAGTAAGCAGAGCACCACTGAATACATATTCTAAATGCACATCTTCTATAAGAACTAAAAAATCTGCACCAGAAAACACTGGCTGTAAAACCAGGTGATCTTCAAATACAGGGAGTCAACCTAAACAGATCACAGTTCGCATGCGTGTTAGTTTCCTGGGGCTACGGTAACAAATTAATACAAACTTCATGGGTTAAAACCATCCAAATTGATCGTCTTAACAGTTCCGAGGTCAGAAGTCCAAACTGGGTCTCGCTGGGCTAAAATCAAGTGTGGACAGGACTGCACTCCTCTCTGAAGGCTCCAGGGAAGAACCATCCTCTGGCTTGTGCCCCCGTACGGAGGTCACCCACGTTCCTTGGTTTATGGGTCTTTCCTCCACCTTGAAGTTGCAGCAAAAGCTGAGCCCTTCTCACGCGGCATCACTCTGCCCTTCTCTGCTTCTCTTCTCCTTTGAAAGGCCCTTGGACCCCACCGGACCCATCTGGGCACTCCCAGGTCATCTCCTCACCTCAAGGTCAGCTGAGCAGCAACCTTAATCCCATCTGCGCCCTACTTCCCCTTTGCCATGTGACAGCATGCTCCCCGGTCCCAGGATTGGGGGGGAGGGGGGCCATCGCTCTGGCCCCCCACAATTTGTAATAATCTACTAGTACACATACCATTTTATTTTTTTCATAGAGACACACAGACACATGCCACATACACACACACACACACACACACACACACACTCTCTCTCTCTCTCTCTCTCTCTTTGGATGTTCCTGCTCCAATTATGAGTTCTTGACCGACTCTGCTGAATAATTCTACAAACATCTGTAGAACTTGGTAGTGTTAAAGCTTTATTTTTTTAAAGAAATCTGTTCTTGAAAGAAATTTCAGATGGCTCCTAGAGTACAAACCAGAAACTATCTTTAAGTAAAAAATAATAAAAGTAACAAAGCCCCACCAAAGAGCTGTTTTAGGTTCATGGAGAGTTTGATACCTCCTATAAGCCCATTTAAAAGGGCTTATTCCAAAAAAGATCCAAAGGCTCCTGGAGGTATAATTCATTCTGCTACAGTCAGGTTGACCTATGGCTACACTTCTATTAAGTTAATTTTACTGTGTCTCAAAAGAGTGAGTTTTTCCAGAAACTCTCAAGGTCCCCATTCAGTTAACCAAAGATATCTGAACTCTGTCTCAACTGTCACTGCTTTCCAATAAAAATAAAACATGACATTTTAATTCCAACCTCAGTTGTGGGAACATGGACTCATCTTTACAATTCTCCTTTTTTTTTATTAAGTGAAGAGGCTTGCATAGAATAAATATGTGAATTTAATTAAGAATACTTTCGTCAAACTCAATTCAATTCTCAAATACTTCTGTTGGCCACTTTCTTTAAATAATGATCAGAGGAACAGTTTCTGAATCTTCTAAAGAGCAATTTTAATAATAATTTATTCTAAAATACATGACCTTTTTGTTCCCCAAATTGACTGTGTTCCTTGGAACACTTGGAAATATAAATTGGTATATCTCAAAAAACAACAAAACCCCCAAAATACAAAAAAAAAACCTCTTCTGTGGTCACATGTGTTTGGGAAAGGATGTATATATTATCCTCTTTTAGAGGGTCACCAATGCACATTAACTGTTTAAAATTTACAAGTCCCAAAGCACTGAAAGCTCTAAGTGTTCAACCTCACTGTTCTCAGAAAGTTTTCCCAACGCCCCTGTGAACCTCCGGGGAATGAGAACATCTGCACAGGGCATCGCTCACTGAGCACTCAGAGCAGCCTCATCACAAGTGGGAACAAAACCAGCCCCAGCTTAGCCCAAGAGAGTTTATGGGATCTATTTGCAAATATCAAATGTACAATCAATGACATATTGCAGCTAGGATTAAGATTTACTTGAGAGCTTCCCTGGTGGCACAGTGGTTAGGAATCCGCCTGCCAATGCAGGGGACATGTGTTCGAGCCCTGGTCCGGGAAGATCCCACATGCCGCGGAGCAACTAATCCCATGCATCACAACTACTGAAGCCTGCACGCCTAGAGCCCGTGCTCTGCAACGAGAGGCCACCGCAGTGAGAAGCCCGCAAACTGCAACGAAGAGCAGCCCCCACTCACCGCAACTAGAGGAAGCCCGCACACAACAACGAAGACCCAACACAGCCAAAAGTTTAAAAAAAAAAAAAAAGGATTTACTTGAAACAACACAACTGTGAAAATGTACTGTAGCCTCTAATGGTATTTATATGCATGGGTCATTTAAAAGAAACAATGTTTAACTCAATATGACTTTAAATGATCCCTGTCTAAACAAACCATACCATGTCTATAAATAGTCAAAATGTATCTTACTCAAAATGCTGGTCCTCAAATACAGCCATGGATGTTTCATCCACTATATATAAGCAACAGATTCGTAAAAGGCATTCCAAAGGTTTTCTTCTTCATCCACGGAGTTAATCAAAAAGAATATTCGGGCTTCCCTGGTGGCACAGTGGTTGAGAGTCCGCCTGCCGATGCAGGGGACACGGGTTCGTGCCCCGGTCCGGGAAGATCCCACATGCCGCAGAGCGGCTGGGCCCGTGAGCCATGGCCGCTGAGCCTGCGCGTCCGGAGCCTGTGCTCCGCAACGGGAGAGGCCACAGCAGGGAGAGGCCCGCGTACCAGAAAAAAAAAAAAAAGAATATTCAATTCAAATAAGCTGAGGTTAATTTTGAAGGTATGGGGAATTGCTTTTAAGTGGTTCTCACCGTTTTTCAATAAAAGTCTAGAAATATTTCAAACTAAACTAAAAATCTCACCTTTAATCTTAAACTATTAGCTGTTCAAATATTAGTGACTCTCCCTTTTTAAAAAATTCCATAAATGAGTTCTACTTCTTTAAGTTTATAGTCATTAAGTAGAAACAATACACTACGCTCAACAGGTTAAAAAACACCGTCTTTGGTCAATGAGCGACCTGCTCTGCGAGATGCTAAGATACAGCATAAAGGCCACAAGATTGTGGCCTGGGCAGGATCCCAGCTCTGCACACAAGCTGCGTGCCCTGGGCTGCTCACCTTCCGGCATCCACGTTTCTTCATGAACAAACGGGATGCAAGGGCCCTGGGTTAAAAGATGCAGATGGGGAGAACAGCACCAGCACGGGCATTCAGCAAACGTGTCCTGTTATGGCATTACTGCTGATTTCACGACACTCTGGCTGACCATGCTTGTTGCCCCAAATTTGTTTGTTATTCGCAAACACAAAGGAAAATACATCCGTCCCCCACTCAAGATCCTAAATTGTGAAGATTAGCTTTTCCCCAAAGCCGTGACAGGATACTTCTCCTCCGATGACCCATAAGCACCGACTCCCACTTCTGCTCCCATCAGAGTCCTGAACAATTGATGGCTTTTTCTACTTCTGCCTGGACCATCTCTCTTCAATTATTGATTCCTTCAGCTATATTCACCAAATACCCACTACCCGTCGGGCACTGTTTGACACGAGAAATATAAAGATATATAAGTATCAGGTCCTGTCTTTAAAAAGCTATTAGCCTAGAAGGAGAAAAAATTTTTTTCAATAGTTTTAAAAATTCTAGAATGGAAATATATCCAAAACATAGAACAGACTATTGGCAAAAAGGCAGGCCTGGCTATGTTGCTAAGGAGAGGGGCCCGAGGCCGGGGAGCTAGTCAGGTGGACAAGGGGAGGGAGGCTGCTGAGCATCTGTTCTAAGCGCTGGCCGGCTGGGGAGGGCACGAGTGAGGGCCAGCGAGGGGAGAGGGTAAGTGGACAGCAACCCTGCAGCCTGTGGACAGGGCCAACACGGTGAGGCTCTGTGCTCTACACAGTAGAGGGCCTGAGAGATTCAAGCAGAAGCCTTAGTGCTCACGTTCGCGTTTGGAAAAGATCACTGCAGCAACGTGGACAGTAAAATAAAGGACATAGGAAAAATGGTAGACCAAGTCATGGAGCATCATGGTTTTCACAGGCCCCAATAGCGGTAGCCCGACTGGGCATCCTCACGCCCTTCAATGTGGGACACTGAGCCTCAACTAGGTCACGGCCTTGCCCCAGGTCACACGAAAACGCTGGAACAACGGCGGAGATGGCCCTGAATCCAGGTCTCCTCCTGCCACTGGCCCCTCCTCTGCACCCCTCGAAGGTCAGATCAAAGGTCACCTTTGGTCACATCACGTCCCTGGCGTGACCAGGGCAAATGAACCGACCTGGGATCAGATGCCTTCTGATTGAAACAGCAGGGTACACACATCACAGCTACACCAAATGAAGCTGATGTGGTAAATCTGGGAAAACTGTGTTTGAGCCCTGAAAGCCGGCTGCTACGAGAGATTTTTACCCTTCTCCGGTGATGTGCTCAAACCCCCAAAGAAGATTCATGCCCATCAAATAATTAATGCAGGGGCTTCCCTGGTGGCGCAGTGGTTGAAAGTCTGCCTGCCGACGCAAGGGACACGGGTTCGTGCCCCAGTCCGGGAAGATCCCACATGCCACGGAGCGGCTGGGCCCGTGAGCCATGGCCGCTGAGCCTGCGCGTCCGGAGCCTGTGCTCCGCAACGGGAGAGGCCACAACGGTGAGAGGCCCGCGTACAGCAAAAAATAATAATAATAATAATAATAATTAACGCAGGACTTCAACTCTTTCATCCCTGTGAAGTACCACCTGCTTACCCATCCCGTGCTCTGAGATATCCCTCGCCTGCCACCCTGATCCTAAGTGACCCCCAAACTGAAAAGGACTCCTGCTTGCTGCTGCTGTTGTTTTTCCATTCTTACCTCACTCTGCCAAACCTGTCCACTTAGTCCACCTAAGCACCCCTGGAAAAGCAGCGTCCTCACCCAGACCACTCCGGAACTGGGCCTCCACGGGGCGCGCTTCCAATGTTTTAGGTCCCTCCTAGTCCCGTGGAGGGGTTTGGGGAGGGGGCTGCTGTTGGCGTCTGGTGGGGAGGTTTCAGGGATGCTGCTAAGTAAGGATCCTACGATGCACAGAACAGACCCACCCAAAAGGAACCAAAATGCCAGTGGTTCGCAGTTGAGAAGCCCCGATCGAGAATGATCCCAGGCCAAGCAGTGCAAGCTTCAAGCTCTCACAGGGCGCAAACTACACACAACTCTCGCAATACAGGGCCACAGCAGTCAGAGAGCGTGGGTTCGGGTGGAGAACCTGTACTGCATCTAAACAGAGACATCCTGATCACTGCCTTCATGGAGGATGAATCAGCGCACTTCCGACAGCAGACTTCTCACTGGCCAGCCTTGCTAGGACAAGCACCCAACGCTTCTGGAGACGGACTCCTACTGTCTCCAGTAGGGGGTTACAATGGCCTTGACCGCACGGGATACCACCGGACCCGGAGGGCTCTTCCTATGAAAGCCATCCACGTGAACAGACTTCTACCTCTCGGTCAGGTTTCTCATCCTTGGCATGGCTGGCATTTTAGGCTGAATAATCCTCTAGGGCGGGGTCTGTCCTGTGCACTGTAGGACGTTTAGCAGCATTTCTGGCCTCTACCCACTAGAGGCCAGCCCCACGTCCCCCATCCAGGTCAACATAGGTCCAGACACTGCCGGACGTCGCTGGGGGTCGAGACCACTCCACTGATGACCTCTGCTCCAGAGCTTACACACCAGACTTCTCACTTAGGTTTACACATCTGCATTTTCATTCACTGATTTGCTGGGTATAAATGTATTTAATAACTAAATCAACACGCTCTTTAATGTTGATATTCTTGAAATAGGATACCACCTGTAACCCTACCGTGGGAAACACGACTCAGCAACACTTCCCTGATTCTTGATGAACACAAATGGAAATTTATCAACACTGTTGGCACCAAGCATCAGGACAACCTGGCTTCCATGACAACAGAGCGATACCCTGACAGACCAACCTGGCCATCTGTCTGTTTTGCTTAGAGTTAAGTTTCTAGAGATGTCCTTTACTCTGCGGCATGACGAAATTCACAGTAAAAGGTAGTTAGTAACTGCCATTTACTCAATATTTACTATGAATTCCATACTTGCTATTCTAATAGCAATACCCACTCTGTTTTTTTTGTTTTTTGTTTTTTTGCGGTACGCGGGCCTCTCACTGTTGTGGCCTCTCCCGTTGCGGAGCACAGACTCCGGACGCGCAGGCTCAGCGGCCATGGCTCACGGGCCCAGCCGCTCCGCGGCATGTGGGATCCTCCCGGACCGGGGCACGCACCCGTGTCCCCTGCATCGGCAGGCGGACTCTCAACCACTGCGCCACCAGGGAAGCCCCCCACTCTGTTATAAATGATACAGTAACTCTATTTGACAGGTGCTACTGCTATTCCCATTTTAACAGGAGGCAGTCGAAGCACCGAGTGGTTAAGTAACTCACCCAAGGTCACACAGGAAATCCACAACAGAGCTGGCATTTCAGTCCAGAATCCACCCTCCTGCCTGTCCTGCTCCTCCGCCTCTCGTATAAAAGCATGCCATACTCATAACTACAAATCATAAGGTAATGAGCACACTGTAGGGGGATTTTACTTAATCTCTTTCAAAGACACGTCCTCTGCACCATAAGCGACAAAACGCCGTGGACACCACGCGCGTTAGGCCACCTGCCATGCACTCCCCACGGCTGTGGCCACTGCGCTACGGCAGAGGCTGGGTCCCCCACCAGGCTTGTCCCGGGGCTGCTCACAGACCCCGCTGCTCCCTGCAGGATGCACCTCCCGCTGCCTTCAAACTGGGTCAGGGCGTAGCAAGGGTTTGCACAACGGAATGTGAGCAGGAGGGAAATGTGTCACTTCCGGGGGGCGGGCGGGAGATGCTTTGGAAGCCAGAGCCCGCCGGCCAGCCCCCTCCTGGAAGCACAGCTGAGACAGAGCCTCCATGGCGCCGGGGCTCAGAGGACCGCACGCGGGGCACACGGCACGAGTGAGCACCGAGTGTGGGTCATGGGGGCCCCTCAGACTGCAGGGCCGTCTGTCACCAGCCACAGCTTAACCCGCCCTCAGTGACACATGCCCTTATCAGCTGAGGGACCCTTACCTGGCCACTCAACTCTCCGTGTCTATTTCCTTATCCCTGAAACCGAGATGGTAACAGCGACCACCACCCGGTGCTGCAGTGAGAATCACGCAGGCTCACACGCGTGAAGACCCGGAACCCGCCCGGTGCGGTCGGCACCCGCTGTCCACCCTAACCCCTCCCGCACGCCGGCCACCTCGCCGCCAGGGTCGAGGGGCTTCACGCCACAAGGAAGGGATGGACAGATATACGTACTGCTCCCGACTATTCTAAGAAGGAAACGATAAATACGCAGACTCAGACGCTAACAAATAACTCACTGACCATACGGAGTTTTCTCAAAACACTAAAAATAGAACTGCCAAACAACCCAGCAATTCCACTCCTGGGCATAGATCAGAAAAAAATGAAAACACTAATTAGAAAAGATACATGCATGCCCATGTTCACAGCAGCACTAACTACAGATGCCAAGATGTGGAAGCAACCTAAATGTCTATCAACAGAGGAATGGATAAAGAAGATGTGGTACATATATACACAATGGAATATTACTCAGCCATTAAAAAGGCAAAAATAATGCCACTTGCAGCAACACAGATGGGCCTGGAGGGCATTATGCTAAGTGAAATAAGTCAGACAGAGAAACACAAATACTGTATGGTTTCACTTACATGTGGAATCTAAAAAATACAACTAGTGAATAAAGCAAAAAGAAGCAGACTCAGAGATACTGAGAACAAACTAGTGGTTACCACTGGGGAGAGGGAAGGGGGAGGGGCAGTACGGGAGTAGGGGATTAAGAGGTACAAACTATTATGTATAAAATAAGCTACAAGGGGCCTCCCTGGTGGCGCAGTGGTTGAGAGTCTGCCTGCCGATGCAGGGGACACGGGTTCGTGCCCCGGTCCGGGAAGATACCACATGCCGCGGAGCGGCTGGGCCCGTGAGCCATGGCCGCTGAGCCTGCGTGTCCGGAGCCTGTGCTCCGCAGCGGGAGAGGCCGCAACAGTGAGAGGCCCGCGTACCGCAAAAAAAAACAAAAAAAAAAGCTACAAAGATATACTGTACAACGTGGGGAATATAATCAATATTTTTAAAACTGTAAGTGGAGTATGACCTTTAAAAATTGTGAATAACTATATTGTACACCTCCCTGTAACTTACATAATGTTGTACGTCAACTATACTTCAATTTTTTAAAAAAAGTAAATAAACAAACAACTAATAAAAAAGAAAAAAAAACTAAATAATAACACCCATGATGTCCTCTGGTACAAAGTGATGGAAAAAGGAAGAAAGCAGAAGAGAGATGACTGCATTTAACCAGCCCAACTGTGGCTCCTGCCTCACCCTCTGCCAATAACACGCATATAAACAAACAGAAATACACACACATCCCCTTCTCAGTGAGCAGACAATCTGCCCGCCAACTAGAGATTCAACAGGAGCCCAGAGTGTGGTGCCAGCTGGCTGTGTGACACGCACAGTAATTAATGTCTCCTGAGGTCAAGGAGGCGGGGACAGAACCGGCAGACAGAGGAGGAGTGATGGGATGGGGAACCAGCGGGGGAGGTTCCTAGACACACAGGAAAGGTGACAGGCAGGGAGAGGATCGCGCTTACCATCAGGGAACCTTTCGAGGAGCATAATCTTCCAAAGGCCATTCTCACCAGGTGCTCTTTATTTACCTGGGAGAAGAGTAAAACTGCTTTCAAGAGCGGAAACCATTGTCCATGCCCACAGGAGGTCGCCCACAGCAACCACCAGCTTGTTACAAACGCAAGGTTCTGAAGTCTTTACGAGACATAATTTCGGTGAAGAAAACAGAGGGAGACTTTCTTAAACATAGAGAGAAGAACCACATTTACATACTGAAAAGTATCTTACGCTACTGAAAAATAACCTAGTCAGGGGACTGGTGTGATAAAATGTGTATGTGGAGCTTTACATATTTTTTTAAAATTTTTCTTGGAGTATAGTTGATTTACGATGTTGTGCTAGTTTCAGGTGTACAGCAAAGTGAACCAGTTATACATATACATGTATCCGCCCTTTTTAGATTCTTTCCCCACATAGGCCATTGCAGAGTACTGAGTAGAGTCCCCTGTGCTGTACAGTAGGGCCTTATTAGTTATCTATTTTATACATAGTGGTGTGTATATGTCAGCCCAATCTCCCACTGTATTCCCCACCCCCCCCGCACATATTGTTTAAGTGCAGATCTGGATGACAAGGCCCTGAACGTGGCTGGTGGGAGGTCCACCAGCTGAGTCACGGGCAGAGCCATGAAATCTGGGGAGCTCGCTGGTGGCGAGTTACAGAGGGTGCTGGACAAATCAAGGGGAGCACCCTGCGGCCGGCCAGAGGAAGAAGGTAGTGAGGACAAAGGTCAGATGCAGGCTTCGCCCTGTGAGGAATCAGTGCTGAGACCGCAAAGGGTGGGCACCCCGCAGCCTTACCCAGGGGACAGCAAAACCTGTGCACGGTCTGGCTGTGGAGCCCTGGGAGAGCCCGGGGAAAGTGCAGGGGCCCTCTCTCCAGAAAAAAATACATTTTCATGGACACCCAGAATTTTAAATTTTGGTGGCTAGTCCATTACAACAAAAAGTCTGTTCTGACCACATACATCTACAGACCAAGCCTGACTTTGGCCAGTTCCTAAACACAAGACTATACCAGAGACACCTGGCTGACCTCAGTAATGCTCTGATGATCTTTTGCCTACTTACTTCCCTCCTCAAGCGGAATTTTTGCCTTTTCAAACCATATGTGGGTCGCTCTTTCGGCCACGACTCCACCAATAAGGAAGGTTAACCAATCGACCTGCTTTGTACAAAGGGATGTTTTTGTCGAGGTCACACATTCTCTGTTCAACCATGAGGGGTATCCTGCAGCCCAGGTGTGCAAGCGACGTGCGCACAGAAGCTGATGCCCAAGGGGCAGGGCGTAGGGGAACGAACAGGAGGTTAGCAGGGTGAGCTCGGAGCCACACACGTTGTCCAGAACACAAAACAAAGAAGTGCCAGGAGCAGCCCTGGAGCCAGGCAACAGGCTAACGTGCATTGGCACCAAACAGCTGTTCACAGGCTTCTCGAAGAAATGAAACGGCGTCGTCTAAGGTTTAAAACTTTCAACCGCTCCAGCGTTAGCGTCTGCCTCGTTACCAAATATTTCTACCTCAATGAAATAAGTATAATCTTTTAAAATACTCGGGAGAACTGCAATTAATTAACTGCAAATCATAATATAACACGAGACCCATCAGTGAAAAACTTTTCTTTAAAAATAATGAAGGGGGGGCTTCCCTGGTGCCGCAGTGGTTGAGAGTCCGCCTGCCGATGCAGGGGACACGGGTTCGTGCCCCGGTCCGGGAAGATCCCACGTGCCGCGGAGCGGCTGGGCCCGTGAGCCATGGCCGCTGAGCCTGTGCATCCGGAGCCTGTGCTCCACAACGGGAGAGGCCACAATAGTGAGAGGCCCGTGTACCGTAAAAAATAGTAATAATAATAATAATGAAGGGAGGCTTCACTGGTGGCGCAGTGGTTGGGAGTCAGCCTGCCAATGCAGGGGACATGGGTTCAAGCCCTGGTCTGGGAGGATCCCACATGTCGCAGAGCAACTGGGCCCGTGAGCCATGGCCGCTGAGCCTGCGCATCTGGAGCCTGTGCTCCGCGACGGGAGAGGCCGCAGCAGTGAGAGGCCCGCGTACCGCGATGAAGAGTGGCCCCCGCTTGCCACCACTAGAGAATGCCCTCGCACAGAAATGAAGACCCAACACAACCATAAATTAATTAATTAATTAATTAAAAAATAATAATGATGAAGGGACTTCCCTGGTGGTCCAGTGGTTAAGACTTCGCCTTCCAATGCAGGGGGTGTGGGTTCAATCCCTGGTCGGGGAGCTAAGATCCCACACGCCTTGCGGCCAAAAAGCCCAAACATAAAACAGAAGCAATATTGTAACAAATTCAATAAAGACTTTAAAAATGGTCCACAACAAAAAACAATTTTTTTTCAATAAAAATTAGAAAAATATAAATAATGAAGTCAGACAGTCAGCATCACAGAGGACAGACCCTCCAAGTGGACACTGGGACACCTACTCCCGGAATCTTAAGATGGTCAACTTTCTGAAAGTCAATGAATACTTCTCAACATGCTTTACAATGAACTCAGTTTCACTCAGTTATTTAAGGAAGTGGTTTCAGAAACTGTCTCCAACTTGGGATGCCAACCTGCGTTATTCCTTTCCTAGCTACGCTGCCGGCGCACAGTGCTCGCTCGGTAAACGGTCCAGGCCTAACTGAACACTGCCCTAGCATCCTTCTCACTGCAGGGAGGCCTCAGAAGGGAGTGAAGCCCTTCTGAAATGTTTACTAGGGGCTAAAAAATTTAAAGCTATGCCAACAGCTCAAGTCTATGTGAAACGGACCTAAGTTTAAACCTTCCAATTAATATAGGAAATGCAGGCTGGATACACCTAGAAGGGGCTTGAACAGATTTGCTTCAACAAACACGCCCTTCGGCACAGGCAGTGAACTTCAGCCCCACTTCTACGTAGGAACGTTTGGCCTTATCTTGTAGGGGTGCTGTTTGTGCTTTAAATTACCATCCCCTGCAGTAAGGGCCTCAGAGGTGAGGAAGGGTTCGAATGCACCTGAGCAAGGAGATGTGCTTTGGTGCAGGCCTGCCGCCCACATGGGCACCTGAGCTCCACGCACAGACACAAAGAAAGCCAGCAGGCCCCAGGGTGGGATCCAAGATCAGCGGCTCCAGAAATGCATCCAAACCAAAAGGAGAACATGGCTACCCTTCTAAAAGCTGGGGCCGAGACCCCACTGGAGTGTCATTCGGGCACCTGGACCGGGGACGTGAGGCCAGCTTCCCTCCGCAGGCCCTCGGCGCCCTGCAAAGCCAACCCAGTTCTCTGCCCTTATGGCCGCTCCCTAAATTCGCGACCGGGTAATTAAAACAGCAGAAGGCGTAGCATCAAAAAATGTTTTAAAAAAATATAAGATGACATTTCACTTCAATATTTCCAATGAAATCTGAAAACTTTACATATCAACAATAATACTTATAGGCCCCAAATATTATAAATAGGCTCCTTTGGTGGGAAAGGAAGGGATGTGATTCTTAATCAAATATTTTTCTAGTTGAAGGACTTCCCTGGCAGTCTAGTGGTTAAGACTCTGCACTTCCACTGCAAGGGGCACAGGTTCAATCCCTAGCCAGGGAACTAAGATCCCACAAGCCGTGCAGTGTGGCCAAAAAAAAAAAAAAAATATATATATATATATATATATGTATGTATATTTTTTTTCTAGTTGAATTAGAAGACTTTTTTTTAAACAGAGGAGTAAAAATTATAATGATAAGTGACTCTGCCACTGTCCCCAAAGGGGAAATACTCTGCTGAAGCCATTTCGATCATTAATCTGATCTGTGATTTAGTCCCAAACATACAACTGCTTTCTATGAAAACTCTTCTCCCCACACAGACACCTCGCTCGTGCAGTGACCCAAATTCTAGCATCCGCGTAATCATTTCTATCAAGCAATGCTTTTAGGATGCAATACCACTTTCAAAATTTTCCAAAGTTAAGAGAGATTCGAAAACATTCAATCCCTGTGTCTTAATAGCTAAGATCTGTGTTTACATCTTGCAAGTGTTTTCTTCAACCATTAGCACAAGAACTTGTTCAAAATACAGATTCCCGAGGGCCCCAGGAAACCGAAACCAGTGGGTCTTGGGGGAGGAGGGGGGACTAGGAATCTGCATTTTTAATAAGCACCCTGGTGTTTCTGATGCAGGTGGTCTCGGAAAATAGCACCGCAGGGAAGACAATTCATTTCCATTAGAGCTGTCTGTCCAGGCTTCAACTCCGTGATTTTTTTTTTTTCCATTTGACACGTCTTAAACACTTGGATGAGTGTTTTTCAAGGAAAATCTGTGAAATGTCATTTTCACCGCAACTACAGCACAACGCCAGAAGGCAAGGCACAGCAGACAGAGTGAGGAATGCAGGAAAGCTCACCTCCTCTAAGGAATCATTTAAAATTACATCTGCATGCGATCTTGATCGTTCCAGGCTAAGTCTCTCATTTTCACCTTTAAACAATATTTTCAGCACTCCCCTGACTATTAATTTTGTTATCTCCATTCTCCAGTTACCTCATCCCGCTACAAAGTGAGAGGATGCCTGACATTTAAATCAGCCTCAGCAGCCTCTGCCCTGGGCTTTCAGGAAGTCTTGCTTTCATGTACCACGCTTTTCCTATTGGAACTCTTTAGAATCAGATTTTATTTCTGATCCTAGATGTCATTATTTTCCACAAGATGACTGAGAACCTACTGGAAATCTCCACCCAGCCACAAATGTAATTTGTTGCACCGAACACGGTCAACTCCTATTTTCAAATCACAAATTCAGATTTTCACTCAAATAACTGCAGACAAGGAGAGCTACCCTGGCGTTACCGGAGTTGACATGTGAAGTCTGTCTCCAGGGCAACAGAGTAGTAAGGGAGGTTCTGAACCGCACTCCTGCTCGTCTGTGATTTAGCAACAGGCTTCTACACGCTCCCATCATGCTCTGGCCATCCCTTTGTCTGATCTCGAAATTACACGGAGTGACTTTTGGGTGCTTGTCCTACTATTTTGTTTTAAGACACTCTATTTCAAATTTTCTTGCTGTTTCCACGTATGTTACCTTTTTTTTCCTTCGAATTTTCACTATCAAGTCATTACACGCAGCTGCTCTACACAAACACACAAACTGGACAGGAGCCGCACCACCATTTTCAAAGTTTTCCATGTGAATTGAGGACTGTGTATTCAGTGGCTTAATTAGAAACCTGCAAACCCCTCCACACAATGCCCTAGTGCTGATTCAGTAAGAACTTCCTGCTGCTTTTGTAAAAGCTCTTCCCAGTTTTTTTTTAAAGCCACTACACAGCCGATCTCTTTCTACCCAATTCTGCAGTTTCACAATACATCTCCTTTTTTGTGAATTCAAGAATTCAACTATACTCCCAATGCCAGAACGTCAATCAATGGCTTGAAGGGGAAAGACAAACACCACCAAAATGCATATGCGAATATTTAAGACAATATTTAAGATAGAATATGGGAAGGCTGTCTAATAAAATAATACAGAGGACAAAATAATGAATTTTTTTGTGTTGCATGTATTTGACCAAGACACAATGGCAACCCCAGTGATAAGCTTTTCTAAACTTAACCCGTGGCTTGCAGTTCCGTTTTTATAACCTACTAATTCCTTTAATGTCTTTAAATTGTACTATTATTTAACAGTTTATTAATAGGAAACAAAAAGGATAGTAAATAAGGCTGTGCATGAAAAAGGTACTGATATTATAAACAAAGCAAAAATGTGAGTTACCCAGTGTTTATTAAAGGTTATACAAAACGCGGGATACACATACACAGAGATGACTACGTATACGTGTATACACGTATACAGAGATGATACAACACACAGAGGTGAATACGCTACAGTAAACAACCCGTATTCTGTGAGCAGATACTCCAGCATAATGACAGCATGACTAGGCATCGAACATCCGTTTAAAAGAACACATTTATCTTTTGCTTTACTACAAACCAAATTCCTAGACTGGCCTAGATTTTAAAGGAATGTGCTTATGCTTACCATATTAAGAAGAGTGGTTTTGTTTCAAAGATTAAAGGAAGAATAAACTTCTCAAACAACAACACTTTGACAGAGTAACCTCCAAGAAGGAAGGAGAATGTAACTGTCACCTCTGAACGGATCCACTCAGAGTTAAGGCCTGTGTCTGTGGATGAACCATGAACAAAGGCCCTAATGCTCGCGCACAAGCCTCACTGCCCGATGATCTACATATTCAAATGTCCGTGTTAATGTCTCCATCTAAATTTGTCTATCGCTCACCTACATCCACTGCATTCTGACAGCCACAGATGAAGTATGCTTGTCTTCTTACACCAGGATTAGCAAAAACAGTCAGAAAACAAAGGTCCAACTGGCCTAACACCATCAGCCATCTACCCTCAAGATCCCATTCTTGCAGGAGGAAACCTACATGGAGAAAACCGCACAATCCAGTCATAACTAGAGCAATGAGAGTCAAGCCCCAGTTTCTGCAACAAATAACACGGTCAGAAATACAGCAAATGCAGCTGAAAGGAAAAGCAAAATCGCTGTGGTAGGTCGGTAATAAAGACTGTAGTCTTGTAAGGAACGGCAGGATATCCTGTAAAACGAACGTGTAATTTACAAATCATTTTTAAAGCTACCAGAAACCAAAGGAAGGGCAATAGGGGAGGATTTACAGAAGACCACCTTCGATACTTCTTCCCATAAAACTGAATCTACGGAAGAGAAAAGCGCTCCTGTTAGCTTTTAATGAAAAGGCAGGGAAAACATCTCTGGTTCATTCTCCTGTGCAAACACCAACTGCTTATGTCGAAAAGAAAAACAGTTTTTGTCAGGGGTGTCACATCTGTTGTAGCTGCACTAGTTGAAGACCTGGCGGGTATTAGAGGACTTCACAAGCCAGGTGGCCCCTCCCCTGGCCCCTCCCCCTGGCCTGCAGCTCTCTTTCATGCTAAGGGTACGTTGTCAGGCAAGGTGCTACTTATTCAAGTTCTACTCTGAAACTCAAATCATTTCATTGTGTGCAGAACAGGACTCAACTATAGTTTACTCCAAATTGGAGCATGAGAAAAATATTTCAGAGAGAGCTCAGCCTTCCAAAAATAAGATTTGGTTGGTGGGGGGCGGTAGCAGCTTGAGAACAAAAATGGTCCCCAGCACGTCTCAGTCTTCCCACCTAAGTGTGCTGGGCAGGTGTTATCGCGGAGCTGGGGGGGGGGGGTCTGTGACCCTGCCCTTCTGCAGCCTGTCACTCTGTTCTACTCCACAGACTCTGACGAGGTCATGCTTAATGGCCAAAAAATCCACCACATGCCTAAAGGAGAAAGTAGAAAAAGATAGGCAGGCCTGCGGGTGTGACGTCTGTTGAGGCATGCAACTGTTATTTTAAACATAATTAGACTAATTGCCTCGCCATCTCCACCGATGCAACTGCACACGCAATTAATTAGAACTGATTTTAAAAGCCCTGTTTGGAATCTTTTGTTCCCCACTTCCTACAGATCAAATTATCAAGGAACAAATTCAATTTTTCAACTTTTATTTTAAGAGAGGCACACACGTGCATTAACTGGGTCTGATCCACTAATGCAAGTCATTTAACCAGCAATTACTCTACTCTGAAACTAAAAGCCAATTCAAATTTTCAACACTACTATAAAATAATTCCCTGGGAAGTATGACCATCTTGCAAGACTGCTGGTGAAAAACACGAATAATCTCATAGCTCTCCACCTAGAAAGGAAGGTGAAAGAAAACAAAGTTCTGGGACCTCCCTGGTGGCGCAGTGGTTAAGAGTCCACCTGCCAATGCAGGGGACAAGGGTTCGAGCCCTGGTCCGGGAAGATCCCACATGCCGTGGAGCAACTAAGCCCATGCGCCACAACTACTGAGCCTGCGCTCTAGAGCCCGCGAGCCGCAACTACTGAGCCCACGTGCCACAACTACTGCAGCCCGCGCGCCTAGAGCCTGTGCTCCGCAACAAGAGAAGCCACCGCAATGAGAAGCCCAAACACTGCTAGGAAGAGTAGCCCCCGCTCGCCACAACTAGAGAAAGCCCGGGGCACAGCAACAAAGACCCAACACAGCCATAAATAATAAATTAAATCAATCAATCAAAAAAAAAGACAAAGTTCCATTTCACAGGAAAATTAAAGTATCAAGAAAGCTGCCTCTTACCACGTGTTTTATTCTCCACAGGTTTTTCTACCCCCAGTCAAACGTAGTTCACTTTAAAAAAGACATTAAGGAAAACACAACAAAGTAGTGAATATAACAAAAAAGAAGCAGACTCACAGACATAGAGGACAAACCAGAGGTTACCAGTGGGAGCGGGGAAGGGCTATGTAGGGGGAGGGGAGGTACAAACTACTGGGTGTAAGACGGGCTCAAGGATGTATGTACAAAATGGGGAATAGAGCCAATACTCTGTGATTACTATAAATTGAAAGTAACCTTTAAAAATCATACAAAACATTTTTTTAAATCTAAAAAGAAAAAAAGGACTCCAAGGGCCATTTAACAGAGTCGGGTGCGATGGGCTGGCTGATTGGGAAAATTGTGAAAAGGTGATGACTGAGGACAAAGGCTGAGATACCGGAGCTGGAGACGGGTGGGGAGGGGCAGAGGGGCAGGAAGATGAAACAAGAGGTCGCAAGCTGGAAAAGAGAAAAAGCAAGCTTGACGGCTGTGGGAAGGAGAGGTGGTGGGACCAGCTGGGGGTTCCTCCCGAATCGGCATCTGTGAAGGGACTGATGCCGGAGGGCAGCGTCCACAGCCATGCCGGAGGTGCGCCCGCCCAGCCGCAGTGACCACCAGTGACCAGCCCCACACGGCAGGCCTGAAGGTGGGAGCGGTCACAGCTCACCTGATCTGCGCTGAAGTCTAAGCTCCCGAGGCGGCCGCACTCTGACAAAGGACAGCGATCCATGCGGGGCACAGCACGGGCTGTCACTACAGAGGGGCTTCTGCCCACGGGATCTGAGGCCAAGGAGGCTCACGCCCTTGCTGCGGGTTCCGCAGACCCTGCAGCTGACCACGGGAGCGGGAACGGGACAGAGAGCCAGCCACGCGGTCCTGCGGCCACGCACCCAGCAGGGGCCGCGGCCCCCCGGATGGGACACCAAGGGTCCCCCCAGCGTGACCTTGGAGAACCGCCTGGAACCGTTTCTGGACATCCTTGAAATCTATGTGGAGACGGACCGTGTGCCAATACGTGGGAAAGCACAGAATTCTCCAGGACCGAGAAGTACAAAGACCCGTTCCCCCGCTGGGAGCGCCCGGGCAGCGACGGGAAAAATCGGTTTCCAGCAGGCGGCGACCTCCCGGGCAGTGAGCCGAGGAAGCACGTGGGATCTGGTGTGGTCCCTGGTGACACACAAGGGACCACGGGGGATGCCCCGGTGAGTCCTGCGTGTAACAAACACAGCCGCGACCAGATTCTGAACAGGAAAGTGGCTCCTGACAGGAACCGACAGGAACCAACCCCCGTTCAGCTGGGGTATTCTGTAAAGGAAAGTACAGGCTATCTTAGAACGAATTTGCACCCCCACTGCATCACAGGAGGGATATATATGCCGGAGTCACGACACAGCCGAGATGACTAGGTGTTTCCACCCACTCCTTAAACAGCTGTAGGTACAGAAAACAATGTCACTCCTCCTCCCAAGAGTATGTGAAGCCCAGGATTTGCAGAAATATATGAAAAAGACCATGTTCCTCTCTGTGCTCTCATTATTCTGGGAGCTTCAACAGAAGGAGTGCTGAAGCGCTCTGTCAGTGATACAGGGCGTGTGTTCATTTCCAAAAGCTAAAAGCAGAGGCGCCGCTCTAGTCTGAAATCACGTTGCTCACCTCTTGGGTTGAACAAAAGGGCTCACAGCAAGATTACTTTTTAAACCGTTCCACATTTATCCTCATAAAACAGAACAATACAAAATGAATGGCCAAATAAGCAGACATGACACTTTAATGTACTCATCTATAAAAGTTCTCAGTTCCAACTTAAAACATCTGAATGATTCACGATCATTTTCCCATTTGCCACATTTTTTCAGCATGACGTTTGCGGAGTGGTGGAGACCAACATACTTCAAGTAAAACTCATTCACCAATTTCTTAATTTAACAAATTCTTTACCGAGGGCCTATTATGTGCCAGGCAGCGTTCTAGCTGCCGGGGATACAGACAGACATAAAATGAATCAAAGTCCTGGCCCTCACGGAGCTTACTGTCTATTTAAGGGAAAGAACAAGTAAGTAAGTAATCCATGATTTTAAACGGACCTAAGTGCCACAAAGAAAAATTAAGCAGGGCAAGGCCAGCAGAGTGACAGGAGGAGGCCGAGGGGCTTTGGGGGATACGGCGGTCAGAGAGGATCTTCTGAGGAAGACAGCAAACTGCAGAAAGGGAGCGGGCCACGCTGAGATGCAGGTGAAGGCAGCCCTGCCCTCCAGGGAGGGCAAAGAGCAGGTGACAAGGCCCCAGGCCTTGGTGATGTAATAAACGGCAAGAAAGCTTGCGTGGCTGGAGCGAAACACGTGGCTGGAGCGAAACACGTTAAGCGGCAAAGACAAGGTGGCAGGAAGGGCGGGGCTTGGGTACTCGGCTTCCGTGTAACCATCCTGCAGTTTTGAACAACAGGCGTCACGTCACGCTGACGGAAACACCAGGGACCCCAGGGGACCCGGCGGGGCAGGAGGGCGAGTTAGGAGGCGATTTCAAAAGTTAGAGCTTAATCTGACGCTCTAATGCTTTCACCCTCAGATCTCGCAGGGGGTGGTGACCCACTTCTTCAATTCACCTCTTTCTAAAGAAACAAGACATGGAGACGTATTAGCACACATGCCTCGGTGACTTTATTAGTCTGAAAAACTGACAACTGTTGTTTCAAACAATCTCGGTCGAGCAGCCTTAAAATCAAGCACAAAACACAAGGACCATCCTCCCCTCCTTCACTGTAACTACGTGAAAGTCATGTATGAGTGAATAGCTCTTTTGTCCTTAAACAGGCTATTTGAAAAACAGAAGCACACTGTCTTTTATTGTCCATTCATGGTTCACATAGCCCCTGGGGTTGGCTTTCGTCCTTCAAAAGCCTTTAATGGACAGGTACACGTAAGCCTTGCTCTGTAGACTGTGAGAGCTGGAAGGCGTGGGGAGGGCCCACGGCTCCCCTGCGTGCCTGAAAGGAAAGGGGTATCAGGTACGCAGGGTGACCTCACCTGTAAGGTATGCGCCAGGGACTCAGAACAAAGGTGGCTTCCTTCCTTCATAAGGAAACACAATCTGTCCAGAAAACTGCTTCATTGCTCTTGAATGATTTAGGGCTGCACCGTCTACTAGAAACAGCTCCAGTCTTTAACCTCTGTTTATTTTATTAACAAAACTGTGTGTTACATCATTCTTTGTTCAAACCTTAAAGGAAAGCCCGGCATATTCATTAATCAAAACTATATATTATTGTTCAGGTCACCTTTGATCATGTGTTTGTGCCAGGTACGTGTATTTATCAGTGAGAGACTGTAAGGGACACACGGTATGTCTCCAGGGTCAGGACTCTGGTTTCCTGTCCACGTGAAATGTGGAAGGAAGGCAATTAAGCTGGTGTTTTAGGTTGTACTTAGTATATAAAAGGAAGGCCCGCATTTTCACATTTTAGGGCATGTTGAGTTTTCCGGCGTATGAAATGTTATCACTGCTCCCTTTTTCAGATAGGGATATCGAAGCAAAACAAGTTCTTGGCGCACAGAACGCATTCAGTCATGGCTCGCCTAGATGCAACCAACAGAACACCAAGTTGCTGAAGTATTACTTCTCTCTTTCAAGATCACAAAACATCTTGCTACATATTTTTCCCCCAAGGTCAGGTAGTCAAGAATTTACTCTCTTGAATCCCACGCACATTACTGCATAGGATCAGCTCTTAAAGTGATATCAGAACTACGGTTGCTACTATTTTCACCCTAAAGTTACTGATAGACAGTTGTGATCTAACTTCTCCCAGCTTTGCAGACTGCCTTATCAGGACATAGCTGCCAATAACTGGGAATGCTGCATACTTGTCAGATAACACTCAACTGACTAGAAAAACTGATACTAAGTATCAAACTGAAAATCAATCTTGGCCTCAATCTGTCTTTAATTCACCTATTCTACTCTTTGGTTTACGTTACCAATGTGTCTGGTAACTTCCATGAAATGGTGACCTTTCGATCCAGTAACAGAGGAAAAAACACAACCTGTTTCCATACCTTCTGAAACTCCAACATTTATATGTAAGGCATGTTGAACAGATCCCACCCAGTTACAGAAGGGATGGGTGGACCGCAGCAGGGCTGCAGCTAAACAGAGATAAGACACCAGCCAGCTGTTAATGCCAGGACTCCCTGCCCAGACCCGGACCTGATGCCACTATTGGAAGGAGAAAAAAGCCGCCGGCAGAGGGATGAGAAATCTACATATCAGGTTAATGTGAAAAATAAACTTGCCTCTCAGTCCAGGAAGAAAGCTAGGCTCACAAAGAAGAAACTTAAATAAACCTAGCAACACATGCGAATTTGCATGATAAACATGGATGTAGCATCATGCTCCTTTGACAGAAAACTCTGCAGGTACAGCACGCCTAGAATCTGCAGTGCGAAGCATCTCTAAGGTTACCGAGCCTACCTGATGGGCTGGCTGTTCCTCAAGATGGACCACTCTCTTAACTATAATGAAATGTTGGGTCGATGTAGTGCTACTTATTGGTGAGTATCACACAGCTCAGTCTCCTGACAGAGGTGATAGCAACTCAAGGTATTTCCACGCATTATAGTTAAATATCTGACACATGAACAATCACAGGGACTCATGCTTGCAGGTATTTGAACCAGAGCTGGCTTAGGATTCGAGAACTGGAAAGTGTCCCTTGGGGCTACTTTATTCTTCTAACTGCCCCTTTCTGCTTCATTTTCAGGGATTTAGGGTGTGGAGGTGCCATTCACTGCTACCCACATCATCACCTGTGCTTCCTGCCATCCGCAGGATTGCCGACCACAGGAATTACTCAGTATCTCGATCACCTGCACCAAAACCGAGGCCTTGATTACAGGTAACATTTTCACTCCAACAGCAGACTTGCAAGCAGAGCAATCAGAAGGTGTTTGGTACTTCAGCATGTGCTGTTAGGAAGCTGGACAGCCACATGTAACTCAATGAAGTTAGAATACTCCCTCACACCGTGCGCAAAAATAAACTCAAAATGGCTTTAAAGATTTAAACAGAAGACAAGATACCATGAAGCCCCTAGAAGAGAACAAAGGCAAAACATTCTCTGACATAAATCATACCAACGTTTTCCTAGGTCAGCCTCCAAAGGCAACAGAAATAAAAGCAAAAATAAACAAATGGGGCCTCACCAAATTTATAAGCTGTTGCACAGCAAAGGAAACCATAAGCAAAAGAAAAAGACAACTCTATGGACTGGGAGAAAATATGTGCAAATGATGCGACCCACAAGGGCTGAATTTCCAAAATATACAAACAGCTCATACAATTCAATAACAAAAAAACAAACAAAGAATCCAATCGAAAAATGGGCAGAAGACCTAAATAGACATTTCTCCAAAGAAGGCGTACAGATGGCCAAAAGGCACATGAAAAGATGCTCAACATCGATAATTATTGGAGAAATGCAAATCAAAACTACAGAGAGGGGCTTCCCTGGTGGCACAGTGGTTTGGAATCTGCCTGCCGATGCAGGGGACACGGGTTCGTGCCCCGGTCTGGGAAGATCCCACATGCCGTGGAGCGGCTGGGCCCGTGAGCCATGGCTGCTGAGCCTGCACATCTGGAGCCTGTGCTCCGCAACGGGAGAGGCCACCGCAGTGAGAGGCCCGCGTACCGCACAAAAAAAAAAAAACAAAAAAAACTACAGTGAGGTATCACCTCACACCAGTCAGAATCACCATCATCAAAACGTCTACAAATAACAAATGCTGGAGAGGGTGTGGAGAAAAGGGAACCCTCCTACAGTGTTGGTGGGAATGTAAATTGGTGCAGTTACTATGGAGAACAGTATGGAGGTTCCTCAAAAAACTAAAAATAGAGTTGCCATATGACCCAGCAATCCCACTCTTGGGTATATACCCAGACAAAACTATCATTCTAAAAGATACACGTACCCTATGTTCACAGCAGCACTATTTACAATAGCCAAGACATGAAAGCAACCTAAGTATCCACTGACAGATGAATGGATAAAGAAGACGTGGTGCATATATACGCTGGAATATTACTCAGCCATAAAAAAGAATGAAATAATGCCATTTGCAGCAACATGGATGGACCTAGAGATTATCACACTAATCAAAGTCAGAAAAAGACAAATACCATATGATGTCACTTAAACGTGGCATCTAAAGTACGACACAAATGAACCTATCTACAAAACAGAAACCGACTCACAGGCATAGAGAACAGACTTGTGGTTGCCAGGGGGGAGGGATGGTGGGGGAGGGATGGACTGGGAGTTTGGGATTAGCAGATGCAAACTAGTACATATAGGATGGATAAACAACAAGGTCCTGCTGTAGAGCACAGGGAACTATATCCAATATCCTGTGATAAACCATAATGGAAAAGAATATGAAAAAGAATGTATATATGTATAACTAAATCACTCTGCTGTACAGCAGAAATTAACACATTATATATCAACTATACTTCAATAAAATTTTTTAAAAAATAAAGAAGGTGTTTGGTAAAGGTCAACACCATCATTGCTAGCTAATTCCTATTAGATCCACTTCCCTTTCCTCTGTGTCAGAGTGACAATGTGTCAGGGGTGAGAGATAACAGATCACATATTTTAACTTTCATAAGACTTTTGATTCAATTCAGCAGAACATTCTTTCTAAAAAACTAGGAAACATTATTTCTAGACCACCATGGTGGGGGTGACGCAAACGTTGCGAGGGCCGCCTTCCACAGAGGATCTGATGACAGAAGTTTCCCCAACCTCTGGTAACACGCATAGCTGTCTTAGATCATGGAGAATGAACACAATTCAGGGCACCAGAGGGATACGTGTGGTGAGGTCTCTCTCTTATGAAGACAAAAGGGTCGGTCCAAGTGGACCTGGGGTTCTGGAATCTGAGCTGTCAAGCCCATCAAGATGTAGTTCCTGAAATGAACACCCACTACGTTTTCAACCGTAAAGGACAGAAAAGGGACACAAGACACAAGATTCCCACTCTCAAGTAACATACAACTTGGTACAGGAGACAAAGCTAAAAAAAAAATCATGAATTAGAGAACAAATACCAAATGAGAGCGGAGAATCCTCAAAATAAATGGAATAAACAAGTTAAGTATGTGTTTAAGATCAAGGGTCCACATATGATAATTCTCTATTACAGAAACAGCATTGGGGGTGGACAGGTTTCAGTTCCCACGGATGGTTACTGACTCCACCGTGAGGATTACAGAAACAAGAGGTGGTTTAATTAGGAAGGTACTCAAAACTAAGGGCTCAAATAAGAGATGGGAGAAAACCAAGCTTTCAGGAAGAGAAAATCTGAGGGTCCAGGCGAAGCATGAATCAGCAACGCAGCGAGTTATTTTTAAAGATATACAAGGAGCACTGCACTCAGGAGGGTCACGTGATAGTCCTTCCACAGCGCGAGGCTCTATTCTACCCAGAACTTCTTGACCAGGCTCAGGGCTCCTCTGGACCGGAACCCAAGCACGAGGAGAAGCTGGCGGGCATCCAAAGTAGAGCGACTAAAACGATCAAAACATTAGGAAACAGGTCCTAAGAGGACATGTAAAGGAAGTGCAGTATTTAGGCCAGATAAGGGATGGTTAGGAGCACTTCTTTCCCATTAGGGACGGGACGAGAGGAATGGGATTAAACTGCAACGACAGGGATTTGCATTTGATACAAAAAAAAAGAAGAACTTCCTGGCTACAAAGAGTGTGCGTCTGGAGTAAGTTGTCAACAAGGTTTGAAACGTCCTTCTCCAGAGACTTTAAAATACAGTACATGATCATCTTCATAAAATGTTCACTCAGTGGCCTTTCTTACCCTACAAAGGCAGGAAGTGAATATTTTAACTATAAATAGAAGCTCCATTTAAAAAAAAAATCCAGACTTATTAAAAGTGGAAGCACTGCAAGGCTCTTCACTGTTACTGCATTTTCAAAATTCATCAGAAAGTTACCAGCTACACAAATGTACTTATTTAGCCAGAGATGGGTCTAGTCACATAAACAAGATCAGCTGCTCTAGGTAGGAGATATAAAAAGAACCAAAACATGGATAAATTAACCAGAGTGTCTATCCAAAAACATCACGGGGGTGCTCTGGAAGGAGGGGAGGGCAAGGGTGAGCGGGGTAAACAAAAATCGGCCGCAAGGAATAAAACACACATTCTACATCCAGCATCCATTAAAAGACCCTTGTGAGGCCATTGTAATCTTTCCTAACACCAGTTTTTAAAAATTAGAACCAAACTACAAAGCACACCTAGTCTTTCTTACAGAAGTCTTAGGAATCTAAGACTTTTCAAAACGATGCCAAAGAACAAAGTCAAAAGATAAGTATTTTAAATTATTTCAGCTATTATTTTCCCCACATCATCAAAAAGAGAGATAGGGAGGGAGGGAGGGAGAGGAAACAGTCACGGCTGGCCAGCACACAAGGAATTCCACGGCCGCTGGGGCCACAGAAGCAGGAGGAGAGACATGAGGGCCCCAGCTCCTCTCACAGCCCAGGCCCAGGGTCACACCCAGCCAGTGGCAGAACCTGGACGAAACCAGATTTGGCATCACTCGCAGTCACTGACTCATGAACAGCTTGTGAACCTAAAGTTTAAGCTGCCTGTTTAAAACAGAACAAAATGCCCGATGACGTGTACATTACAAATGTCGGTTGATTAAATCACCAGACTCCACCAGCATGCATGCACGCGCGTGCACACGCGCACACAAGGTTGACTGCACCGCGTAACTGACAGAGGGCACTCCAAGCTCTCGCTTCTGGAAAGAGGACCGGCATCTGAGCGTCCCAGGTCCCAGGCACTGGAGGGCGGACCCTCACGGCTCCACGAATGACTTGGGCTAAGGAAGGTGCCGAGCCTCGCAGGTAGCAAGGAGCAGAGGGGATTCTGCCTGGTGCCAACCCCCCTGCCTGTTCTGCCCCATGGCCTGCTCTCCAGCGCTCAGAAAGGAGCGTTGGTTCAGAGCAAGACTCAGCTCCCGAGTCCCCCCCGACCCGTCTGAAGGAGCCTCTGTTTTCTGGGACATCTCCCCACCCCGGATGAAGCCCCCGCTGCCCCAGACGGTCCCCGATGCCTCCCGTGGACTCTGCAAACTATCAACAGCATCCCTCCCCACTCCCACCCCACGTGTCCCTGTGTGCAGGATCCAGTCCACAGTCACTGCCCTCCTCTGCCCAGGCCTGTGCGACCCCAGAGAAGCTCAGCTGCTTCCCGCCCGCATTCAGCAAAAATACGCCGCCCGCCAGCTGCCGGTCAGAGTGGGACGGCACGGCGGTGAGATGGGCTCAGGCTCCTCGAAGGGGCAGCATCCCTGGACGTGGGGACACCCCGTCCCCAGCTGTAGGGGGCCTCAGGCAGCGGGATGACACTGCGGGCGGAACAGGGGGAGGTTGTTCCGCCCAGGAGGCCCAGCGAGCAAACCAGCCCCAAGTCGGGCTCTTAGCTGCCCCCACCTTCCTGCTGAAAGCCTGGCCGACCCTACCGTCCGTCTGAAGGTCCCTGTGGCAGGCAGGGCCTCCAGGGGACACCGAGGAGATGCCGGTGTCCCGGGGTGACTCAGAGGCACATTGCAGGTCACCGCACCCAGACGATACCCAGACGCCAGCCTCAGTCTGTCCTAAAAGCTCATGGCCAGAGCTGGCCCTGGCTTGGGCGATCGTGCCAGAATTTTCAGGGCCGCACAGGAACTCAGATACAGAAATCCCTCGTTTTAGAGAAGGGGGAACGCCTGCCTATGGAACAGAAATCATTGGTTGCAAGTCACCATGCCAGGACTAACACCAAGGCTGCATCACTTCACCACCACGCAAGTGGTCCTCAAGTCACACTTCCTACATTCTCGCACCTCGTTCAGCGAGACCAGAGCTTTTGGTGCCACAGCTGGGCTTTCTTGGGCAAATATTTCACAATGTCACCTAATGACGACCTTCAACCAACACTTCGGTTTCAACAAAATCACTACCTTTGTATGACAAGAGTTTGGGGTTTCCGTATCTTTTAATATTATGGACTTGTCATAAAAATAAGTAGAAAACAGAAAAATGAAAATGCTAATGGTATTACGTACTATGAAATACGTAATACGGAATGAAAGTAATTAGACTGACCAAAAGTGGTAACGTATTTAGCCTGAAAGACTTAAGCACTTCAATTGTGCTCAACTGCGGGGGAGAAAAGGTTAAAAATATATGAAATGCCGGATATAATATATCAAAGAGTGTGTTTAAAAGACAAACTGAACCATGGGAGAAAAAAACTGAGACGTCCGCTAACTAAATGTCACTTCAAATGAGCTGACAAATAAAAATGTAAGCTCTGAGGTTTCATTTATTACATACATTGTTTAATCTATGTGTTTAAAGTGTTAAAGAACTTTTTAAAAGTTCTTTAAAGATATATGTTTAAAAACCAAGCAGTTATATAATGAAGAGTGTTAGAAGATTTTTAGCTCTACAGGAATTTAATCCCCTCGTAAGAAATCTAATGTTCACCCTTTCATCCTTGGTGTCCAAACACCCTTCCAGGAACCTTACACCGATGCCAGGGCTGCTGGTACCCACACTGAGGCTCTGCTCCGTCGCTGCTGGATTATTTGTGGGAAAGGAGGGGGGTCCTTCACATGAATTACACCCAGGGATGGAGTCCCTACAGCAAACCCGCATTTCATCCTGGGCAGTTCTCACTACATTTTAAAATAATGAAAATTCACCCCTGTTCATTCATTGCTGAATTATAAACAGTGAACACAGAATGTTTCGAAAGGATTTCTGTCCTTGCAAAAAATACTTGGGAGGAATTTTTACTTCCTTAGGCTAAGAGAAGAAAGTTCAAACTTGGCAGGCCTTGCCTTTCTGCGCTATGTTTACTGCAACGTAATTCACTTGCACAGCCTGCTTACTGCTACCTTCTTCCACGTTCCACAAGACAAATCATCTACTACTTAACTGCTACCGCCAACCACATGGACAGGCACCTCCATCCCCTTCCCCACTACCAGGAGGAGCCCACTCACGGGCCGTCCCTGAAGCAGCTGTGTCTGCAGCTGCATGCCTGCCAGTCTTCAAGAGGCCAGCACTCCATCCTCCGGACAGGGCACAGGCTCGGCCAAGGGCAAGCATGGCGGGGCCGCGCACAGGGTGCTTGGAGCTCACAGGTTCTCTCTTTAGCATCACTGCTCTCAGAAGTCTCTGAAGGTTAGAAAAAAATGAGGAGATATACGCAGTCTTTATGACAAAAGCTGGGGAGGATGAAGCCTGAGCTCCACAGTGAGGGGGCCTCAGCAGCTCGGCTGCTTCGAGGGTAAGGTGTGCACCCCAGGACGCTGTGCTGCTGTGGAGAGCCCGCCTGGCCCACGCCCGAGCGGCACCCGAGTCCTCGCCATCCTGGGCGCGGCATGCAGCGGCTCCACCAGGGGCGCACGGGACCCCCAATACCGTGCACCCCGCGCCCGCCCGGCTGTGGGGGGAGATGGGGACGCAGACACACGGGCAGAAGGCCCTGTGAAGAGGAGAGGGGGACAGGAGGGGTGCGTCCACAAGCCGAGGACAGTGGGGTGTGCCGGGAGCCCCCAGAAGCCAGCGGAGGCCACAGCTCTGCCGACACCTGGATTTCAGACTCTGGCCCCAGGACTTCTGTTGTTCTCAACCACCGGCCGGGGGTGCTTCGTTACAGCGACCACAGGAAACTAATACACATTCAACAAACCTCTCCTGAGTGTGTCCTATGGGCCAGGCACCACAAAGGTTCTCAAGAGTCACGGGTGAACCAAACTCAGCAATCCTGGCCCCGGGCCCCGCGTGGAGCTTCGGGCCCTCCGGTTCTGCGTTCCCGTGAAGAAACGGAGCCCAGAGCAGCCGAGCAGCGGCCAACACAACCCGGACCTCCACACCTCCCAGTGTGTGCCAGCCACACCGGGGAAGGGCTGGGCCCACCTACCTCCATGGCACGGGGGCCGCCTGCCCCTTTTTATCAGAACAAAACAGGCACCAGGGACGGTGAGGTGAAAGGAGCCCCGCTAGTTACACTGAGGAAAGCTTCCAGGGCCGCAGCAGTGCGAGGACGAGGGGGACACGGTTGAGAGGGCGAAGCAGGGAGCAGACAGGCCTGGGGTGGCGGCTGGCTCCATCCTGACAGAGGGGGGCCTTGCACGAGTTTCTAGGCCTTTCCAGCCACCCTTCCCTCGTCCATAAAACGAGGATACCTTCCTGACCAGCAACGAGAGCAGGCGGGAAGCTCTGAGAGAGACGCCATTTCAGAGAAAACCTCAAATTGCACAATAGCACGTATAACACGATCCTATTTCTATTCAGTTTTTTCCTGGGGGGGGAAAACACACAAAAAAACCTCTGCACAGTGGTCACCTCTGGAGATTAGGGACAGACAGATTAGAAGCCTTGATTTTCCCCTTTACATCCTTCTCTACCACAAATTTCTTACTATGAGCACATATTACCTTTAATTTTTTTAATGGAGAGAAAAACAGTATACAGTCATTTAAAAAGCATGGAGCATGATAATTCAGTGAGTTGTACACTCACAATTCGTGCACTCTTCCGTATGTATAGTACACCTCAATAAACAGGTGTTTTCTTTTTAACGAGGTAGGTGTATGTGCTGAGCCATGACAAGATTTCCCAGATATATTCTAGTCATCAGACATGCAGAGTATGGAATCCCACTTATGTCAAGAATCAAAACAACCAGATGCATACACATATAAACACATAAGAAGAGATACAGAAGGACACACATTATACTTCCAAAGTGGCGAACGTTTTTATAGCCAGAATGTTTTTAGGAACTCATTTTGCAATTTACATTTTGAACATTTTTTAAATAACAATACTCCTTAGCTGCGGAGGGTTGTCTGAGATTTACACGGTAACAGTCACAAGATACAAATGTGATACAAAGAAAACTCATTCAGCATTTTCCTGTTGTACACAGGCTCCCTGCCCATCCCAGCCCTGAGCCTCGATGCAGGCCTGACTCAGGAAGAAGGGAGCAGTCAGGGTTGAGGTGGACAGGAGGACTGAGCAGGGGTCAAGGATGACACGATGAATAAATAAGAAGAGGTCAAGAATGTCTGCAACACAGTGTTTGGCAAAAACAAACACCTTTTTCTATTTAGACTCGGCCACTGGGAAACATCAAAACCTCTCCCTCGGTCCAAACCACTACCTGGAAGTCTTGCTTCTTAGGTCCAGGAGGGATGGTCCCTGCTGTGCCCTGACAGCCACCCCCTGGCCAGGGGAAGCGGGTCCTGCCCACTCTCGCCCACCTCCTCCACGACCCTCATCACAGGCACGATCCTGTATCTCACCGCACAGTTCGGGGCCTCACCACCTGCTGCCTTGCTGGCTGTTTCTTGCGTGCTCGCCCACTCTCCCCGACGCGCACGCTCGACCGCGGCCCCGCCCCACGGCGTTACCCCCTCCCCCCATTCCCCGCCCTCCTCCGGCTCCTGGACCCCGCCAGTCCAGCCGGCCAGGCTCCACCAGTGGGGCTGGCAGGGACTGAAGGTCCACTCGAGGTGACTCGGCATCCAAGGGCGCAGAGGCCTGACCCCGCCCTCCCACAGGCCTGTAGGCCCAGCCCTGCCAGCGCGCAGGGGACCAAGGGGACCGAGGCCACGCGGGGCTGACCCGGAGGAGCCCATCCACGGGCGGCACTGGGGCTGCACAGGCCGGCCGACTGAACAACAGGCGTTTATCTCATCATTCTGGAGGCTGCGCGCCTGAGACCGAGGTGTCGGCGGGGCTGGCTACCCCCGGGGCCTCTCTCCTCGGCGTGCAGAGGGCTGGCCGTGTTCCCACAGCGTCTCCCCTCTACCCGGCTCTGCGTCCCGATCTCCTCTTAGGAGGACGCCAGACTGTGGATTAGGACGCACCCGCGTAAGCTGCCTTCACCTTAAGCACCTCTTCGAAGGTGCCACCCCCGAGCGCAGCCTCACACTGAAGACCTGGGGGCCAGGACTTCAACCTATGAGCCTGGGGGGACACGTTTCCGCCCCTAACAGTCAGCTGCAGGGAGAGAGGGCGCTGGCACTATGGAGAAATGAAAGCAGCAGGGAGGAAAGCTCCCCTGTGCCCCTCTTCTTTCCCCGTCCCCCAGGCCTCTGAGGCACGCTCCAGGCATGTCCTGAGCCCGATGGCCATCTCGGTCCCAAGGACCCTTCCTTCCGGCCCCAAGGGCAGGGCACTGACCAGTATGGCCACGCGGTCCTGGGTGGCTCCCGGCCCAATGCTGCACCAGAGGCCTCCTCTTAGGTCACGAGCCCCTCCCTCGCTTTGTTCTCACGCACTGTCTTTGTTTCTTCCTGGGAGCTCTGCCTCGTCCGGCCGTAGGTCAGGGCCTCTGGAAGACTCTGTCCCTTTCCCCGCCAACCCCTCTCAACTAATTAATACCATTTCACCCTTAAGACCTCAGTTCAAATGCCTCGGCCTGAAGAAGCTTTTGAAGACACACAGGCAGACACACACGCACTAAACCAGGCCCTCGCCTATCATCTCCCCAGCTCCCAGCCTAACACTGAGCACCTGTAATGACCTACCTGTACTGTTATCATGATATTACAGGTGTGTCTCTCCCACCAGACACACAGGTTCGTAAGCAGAATCTGCGTCTGGTTTGCCCAGCACTATGTATCCAGCAGCTAGGGCAGTGCCTGGTACCTAGTAAGTGCTTGATAAATATTTGCTAGATTAAAGGAAAGAATACAAGTGCAAGTCAGTGTAAATCAGGGGTCATGTGATCAGTGTGCGCTGAATACGCTCGCTCTGAAGGAGCGGCAGTGTGAAATCATTAAGTACCAGCACCTGGACAGACAGATGCACGCACAGGTATTAGACCTGGAACCAGTGGAGCCACAGCTAGAAAGCAGAAATTTATTCCATTAGGTCACAATTCTATAGGGATTAATCAAACCTGTCCACATCGGACTCTGTACATACTTATATATATAAAATCCACCTTCTGCAGGTATTTTTCAGCCCATGGAAGCAAGTATCTGCAGCCACCCGCTCCCTGCACCTCGTCCCACTGGTCCACTTTGGCGCCAAACCAGCAGGGATTCTTTACTTGGCGTAAAGAGCTGGTGGTTTCCAGTGGTGACGCCGACCCAACACTCTTCCATTTCCTCCTTCCTATGAGGCAGGAAGCACTAAAATTCTGGGAACAAGATGTGTGTCACACGCTGGAAACGTTCGTATCTGCTGATAACATCCAGTCTCCCGGAGGTACACGCCTGAGGAAGCCACGTGGCCACGATCTAACGGAACGCGGAACATAACCAGTAACCGAACAGCATCCCACGTGGTATCGGCACTGGCTTCCACCACACGTGGGAACAGGCTCTCACACCCCCGGGTCGAGTCAGAACAGCTGAGGATCTAGGATTTACGATGTCATTCACCCAGGGGACACCTCAGGGGCTGGCTGACAACTCCACGGGTCTCACTTTTAAAAGAAGCATTTTCTAGTTTGGGATTCGCAGATGCAAACTATTATATATAGAATGGATAAACAACAAGGTCCTACTGTAGAGCACAGGGAACTAATTCAATATCCTGGGATAAACCATAATGGAAAAGAATCTGAAAAAGCATGTGTGTGTATATATATATATATGTATATGTATGTACGTATCACTGAATCACTTTGCTGTACACCTGAAACTAACACAACATTGTAAATCAACCATACTTCGATAAAATAAATTTTAAAAATAAAATAAAGTAAAAACTAAGAGGAGCGTTTTCTGAAATGTATATATCTTTCAGGTCCTTGGGCTGTTTGTGTAGCCCTGGTTGTTTTGAATATTTCAAAGTAGAAGGTACCAGTAATTGCTAATGAGAAATTATTTTAGACTTGGGGGGAAAAGAAGTGCTTTTGACAAGAATTACAGCATCTGCATCAACCCACATTACTGAATAATTTTGTCTGTTCATTGTCTTGTCCTCCACTCTCTGTGCCCCCCGCCCCCCCAAAGTAACAGACATGATCATCTCCTGCTTTTACTGGCCTCAACTACTTTATCCAAATTATTAGGCTCAAGCTCAACTGAGCTTCTTGGCAAGTAATTTTTCTCATGCCAAAGAAGAAACATAAAGTAAATCAGGAAAATCATATCAGCCAGAAAAATAATACTGACATCATCAAAATCACAGAATAATGTACCTAAGAAATGTGAAGCTCAACCTTGGGAGATTAGCAGTTCAAATAAATGAACATTCCAACATCACACTGTCAGCTTCCACATCAGAAAGAAAACTTAAAATCCAAAGGACACTGAGCTGAATGCTTGAGCCCTCTTCTTAAATTCCTTTTTATCAGTAATCAAACATTCACCACATTCCTCACAACAGGTAAGGCAACGTGTCAACAACTGAGACACTTCTATTCACAGCCAGAAGCTGGGCCTCTCCAGTCTAATTAACAAGGAAACAAAATCCCTCCAAGGAAGCAAATCTACCCCCTAATTAAGCGAAGCAGACCTAGGTCGGGTGTCTCAGAAACGATGGTTCTGAGGTTGAAATATTCATGAGGCCACAGATACTAATCGTGTAAACTCCATTAAAAGAAGGCAATCTAAGAAAACGCTGTAAGCTAGACTAATTTCAAAACCAGGGGGCTTCAAATAAGCAAAGAAAACCTCCAGAACCCAAAGTTCTCACTAACTTTAAAAAAAAAAAATTAAATATGACTCAAAAGAAACCTGAGAGCCTGGGGATAAAACTGTTTTCCAGCAATTAAAACACTTTGCGTACTCTGCATCTAGTGATGTAACTACATCATTTGTACAAGATAAGCTTGAGAAGAAGGAAAGGAATGGTTAGAAGGTAGTCGTTCCCTACAGCTCCCAGAGGGCCACATCTGCGAATTTACACTGGTTAATGCCATCCCAAAGGGTTATTCCTACCTCACATGAAAAAAGTCAGTTTTGAGTGTTTACAACGAATATTTGAAAAAAGAATTCTCATCCAGATTAACTGTTCTTTAAAAATGGATTTTCTCAGTTTGGCCAATTATCAAGATTGTTTCTTCTGACAAAATTGGAACTGCTTTAATTATCGAATATCCACAACTACTTTTCAGGTTTACAAAAATGAGAAAAGCATGCCTTCACGGGGTGCCATCACCGGCAACATAATTTACATTTCTTCAAAATACCTTACCTTCTAGAAATTTCAGTCGTGGTAACTGCCCAGATACTTAGCCTCACTTCAAATTATTTCAGCCCAAACCCAAAACCCAAGAAAAATCTTTCTGATGGAAACATTTCGTTTCACTCCCTATAAAACCCAACATAAAGCTACATCCTCTTCTGTCTTAGCATGGCTCTCAATGACATTTTGTTGCTACAGCAACAAAACTCTGCTACCTGTGGCCATGATTTGTTAAGAATTCCTCCAACCAGAATATTCTGTGCTGTGCATTCATAAAACCAACAGAATGGCTCCAAGCCACTTAAAAATTAAAGCTCGTTGTCCTACTTGTGATCTACCCACACACATATTTATAACATGTCTACATATACGCGCACATACATACATACTCATGGCTCTCCCAACGCCATCGAAAAGGTAAAACCGCACCAAATTTCCATTTTTAAACTCGGCATAAAAAACTTCTGTATTTTAGATTTCATTGAGTAATTGCTACTGTTTCCCAAGATTTATCTTAAAACGTAATAGAGGCCCACCATCCGGGAGAGAATTTTAAAAACAAGAAAAATTATTTATATCCAATCTCATTCCAAAAAGAAAAAAAAAATTCCCAAGGCACAATCTCCTATCTGTTCCAGTAACGTGACTCCTTTAGCCATGAGCTGATTTAGAAAACATCCAAAGACTAAAGAATACACACTGACCATCAGTACCGTCACCGACCGCACCGCCTCTTCAGGCTACTCACCCTCACCGGGGGGCTCCAAGCTTGCGCCCGAGGCTGCTGTCCACCCTGGGGGCAAGGTGGATCTTTCGAGCTACAATTGGCCGCAGCGCTGCTCTGAGCCCTCGAGGCGTTGGTGCAGTTGGTGCCACTGCCCCCCGCAGGGCCGGGTTTCCAAGGCCTCTGCTTGATGCCATCCAGCAGTCTGACCAGCAGGATGTTGCTTGGAAGCTGCTCCACGCCCGCGCCAACCAGAGTCCGGCACTCGGGGCATCTGAGTTCGTTGCGGGAACCGACGATGCCCAGCAGACACCGTTTGCAGAACGTGTGCTGACAAGGCAGGACCCTGGCAGAGACGTCGAGCCGCTCCAGACACACGGGACACTCCAGAAGGTCCAGAAGGGCCGACTCATCCATCTTCCTCTAGTTCACCGAGGGAGACGCTCCACGCGACCCTGAGAGTGGCTCATGTAACATCCATGTCAGACGCTGCTCTGGGGGCACCGGGGCAGAGGAAGAAAAGACAGAAAAGTGTGATCGTCTGGGGGAAAGGTGCAGAGGAGAGCCAGGAACCAAAAAGCACACAAAAGTACTGCCTCTGAAGAGCATAGCCTTGCTCTGGAACATGGGGCCTGAACTCCAGCGTCAACAATTAAAAACAAAACAGGCTTTCTAAGCAATTCACAACGAGTCCGTAAAGGTATCTAGTTCAGCGCGCAGAAAGAGCTACCAAGTACTATTCAGGACTCTTGCCATAAATGGGATTTATGAAACGTAATAAGAACATAATTTCTTCGGCTCTCAAAGTGAAATCTGCTGCCTTAGTAAACTCCTCAACTCACCTGAGAAGGTGAGAGTGGCAAATGAACGTTTCCTCCACCTGAAATTCCTTTTCAATCCCAAGTTCCCAGTATTTAAGCCACTCTGGTGGTTAAGAAACCGCACCTCATGTGATTTCTGTGGCACATGGTCCCAATATTAAATACATATGTTTCTTCGCTGCTCTTAAAAATAGAACTGTTTAATCCTGCCCAACCAAAACGAGACGAAGGTTCACAATTCTAAACAACACACTAAAGATGGTCCCGAAAGCAGCTCAAATAGAACAGCACCCATCAGGGCAGCGGTTGCCAAACTCAGAAACGATTTCTGAACGGCCTGTGTTAATCCCATTCAGAAAATCTGGCAAAATTATCACCCAAAGAACTTGAGAATGGAATGCTGGACTGAGAACCGAGGGCTTAATATGAAAATGGGGCCATTCAGGAAAAGAGCGTTCAAACCAGAGCCTGCACCGCTCTCCCCTACCCCCAGTTCAGTGTGGACGTGTCCAGGGGAACCGGGTGGCGTTGTGGAGGTCGGCAGGAACTGCTGCCCCTGACGGCGGGGCGGGGTCAGACCGCCCCTCTGCTCGCCGCAGGTACTGCGGGCCCGCGTGGACGCCGGTCCAGGTGCCTGGCCGTCGGTGTAGACGCGCCCGCAGCCAGGGGCGGGGGCCGCCCGCGCAGACACGCCGGGTCTGCTGCCGGGAGCCGCCCGCGCAGACACCCCGGGGCTGGTGCCGGGAGCCGCCCGCGTAGACGCTCGCCGGGGCTGGTGGAGGGGGCCGTCCGCCTAGACCCCGGGCCAGGGCCGGCAGGGCCGGGTGGGTCCCCCCGCCGCCTGGCCGCCGCCCCGCGCCCACGGGAAGTTTCGGGAGCTCAGGACCGCCCGCAGCCAGCGTCGCCAGGTCCTCCCGCCGCGCGACCGGGCGCGCGCCGCCGCCGCAGTGACCCGGGCCGGGCCGGGCCGCCCAGCTCCGCTCTAACCCGGCCCCGGGGGACGGGGGCCCGGGGACTCGGGGCCGGGGGCAGGTCCTACCTCTGCGCGGCGCCCTCTTTGTCCGCACGCCCCGCGCTCTCCCGCTCACCGGCCTCAGACGCCGCGGCCGCACCGAGCTCCGCTCGCCGCCTGCGCGCTCCCGCCGCCGCCTGCCGGGCCCGAAGGAGGAGGAGGGGAGGGGCGAGGAGGGAGGGGCAAGGAGGGAGGGGATGGGAGGGGCGAGGAGGGAGGGGAGGGGAGGGGAAAGGAGGGGAGGGAGGGGAGGGGGAGGAGCAGGGGAGGAGGAGGAGGGCGGAGAGCAGAGACTGAGCAGGAGGAGGACGGGCTGGGGAGGCCGGTCGCCCGTCTCCCGCGCCCGGGCGCTGCCGGGGTCCAGGGTAGGTCCCGGGGGCACGGGGGAGGGGACTTGAGCGGCCGCCGCCGAGGCTGGGAGCGCGGCCGAGTGGGGACGCGCTGCCCGCATAGGAGCGGGTGCCACCAGGTACCCCGGACACAGAAACCGGGCGCGAGCCTCGGGACCCGGCCCAGGACCCGGAAGGCGGGGTCGACGGGACGCCCGGCCCGGAGGCCCGTCCTACCCGCCCGGGACCCGGGGGTCAGCCTGGCCCGGGGCCCGTGTGGCCCGAACCAGCCCCGCGGCCTCTGGGGGGGCCCCCGCACACACCTGTAAAGCCAGGCACACACCTGTAAACCGAAAGGTCCTTTGGAAAAACACGTTGTCCACAGGTTTGGGGGTTTGTTTCTCAGCCTCAGTTTAGAGGTAAAACAAGTTAAAAATTTGTCATTGATCTCAAAATTGTCATTTTATTTGCATTTGCCATCCACATAACAAAAAGTTTTCCCAAATACCCTCCTCAAAGGTGTGCAGAAAATAAGGAGAAAGGGTGACAGATAACGCCTTTTCGAGAAACCAATGGCCGACCTCTAAACAGCCTGACCATTTGAAGGGAGTTGATGAGCGTCTAGTCTCCAGCCAGGGCCACAGCGAAACCAGTGCAGACAAAGGAGAATCACCTGAGTATGGAACCGCTGTGACACTACAGCTAAGTCTCCCTCACTGTGTGCAGTCACCTGCTCAACGCTGGAGATGCGGTCATCTAGTCCCCACTAAAACTCTGTCCATCTTCCCTCTTTAGCTTTGTGCTAATGGATGAATATGTGCACAGCCCTACTGTATGAGTACCAGAAATGATAGCCCACTTCCCCTCCATTAGAAGTGAGCAAATACATATATAGAGAATGGATAAACAACAACGTCCTACTGTAGAGCACAGAGAACTATATTCAATATCCTGTGATAAACCACAATGGAAAAGAATATGAAAAAAATATATATGTATAACTGAATCACTTTGCTGTACAGGAGAATTAACACCGCGCTGTACATCAACTATACTCCAATTTAAAAGCATTGATTAAGAAAAGAAGTGAGCAAATACACATGCATTTGAGTTGAGAAAGACAAAGGAAGAAATGATCAGAATAGAGCATTTTTAATCCAGTAATCCACCACCAAGTCACTATGAAAGTGACTACTTAGCCCATAAACTTCTGCGCCTGCAACTGCGCGCCTGAAGGGGAGGCTGATTGGAAGGTCACGGTCAGTAAACAGATAAACATTAAACAGATAAACATTATTATATGCCATTTACACTTATTAAAACCAAAACTCAGATAGGTTCACTCATCACAGTAAGCCACGTTGGACCAAGACTCAGCCTCATGTCTGGATTCCAAGTCCAGTTTTCTCCCCACCATCCCAAGGACCTCTTTCACAGGTCACCTCAAGCAAACCTGAATGCTCTTTGTGTCCTCCAAGGGAAAGCTGACAGTTAACCAGGTAATGACTCTGGAGATCAAGGGACAATTTTACTTTATTTTGGTCTTATTTTGGTTGCTTGTTTGTATGTAGAGAAGAGTACACAAGGTCCTGGGTGGAATGGTCCAGCTTTTGAAACTCCGGGCCAGAAAAAGCCTAGTCGCGCACCCATTATCAAAGACCTGGAGACTGCGTACAGGGTTCCAGGATGGAAGAAGCTCTGACGAATGTCACCTGGGACGTGGCTCAGTTCTTTCAACATCCCCACTGCTCATTCACTCTATTTTTTAGAATGCAACTCTTTGATTAGCTTTAATTACTCCAACTGTACAGTGAAGTTTTAGGCAAATTACTTGAACTTCTTGAGTCATCTTTCCTCCTGTCAAATGGTGAAAAAAAATCATCCCTTTCTTAGACTGTTGTTGAGGAGTCTATGAGACAGTGCACTTGTTCTTTGTAACCTGTACATCTCTTTTAAAGGAAGGTATCATCATTATCTTTATCAGCCGAGAATTACCTGGGAAAAGTTATACTGGGCCAAATCCTTTCTTTCCAGGGTCTTTAAAAAGTTTTCAACAACACTAATAATTGCAGAATACTGTCGAGAGAATACTACAGCCGAAGGGAGAGTTGGGGAAAGAGAAACATGTTCACCTGACCATTTCTGGGAACTGAACCTGAAGGAAAGAATGTACACATGATATATTCATGGCCCCTGTGACTTTGAGCAGATACATGAAAAATAAACACACCCTGACATGATAATGGTAGCTTGGATTTATACAGTTCTTGTCCAACCAAGACTTCAAAGTGCTTCCCTACACGCTATCTCATTTATCTTCTCAACAACCCTCTGAAGCGGTGAAGACAGATATAATCATCCCCATGTTGCAGACGGGAAATAATGAGGTGTCGAGAAGTTATTGCTCGCAGTGATGACGTTCTGACACAAATCAGACTTTTCAGTTCCCAGTCCAGAGTGCTTTTTGGTAAGCTCTGGTACCGTGCTTGCACATACGTATACATACGTGTGTCTGATGATCAGCTACCTTCAAAACTAATTCCTCCTTCAACCCTCCTACACTGTTGGTGGGAATGTAAAATGGTGTAGCCGCTGTGGAAAACAGTATGGAGGTTTCTCAAAACACTAAAAATAGAACTACCATATGATCCAGCAATTCCATGCCTGGGTATTTATCAAAAAAAAATGGTAAAAATGAAAACCCTAATTAGAAAAGGTTCATGCACCCCAATGTTCATAGCAGCACTATTTACAATAGCCAAGACATGGAGGCAACCTAAGTGTCCACTGACAGATGAATGGATAAAGAGGATGTGATATATATATGTATATATATATATAATGGAGTATTAATATAATATATTATAACATATATTATACATTGTATATAATGGAATATTAATCTAATATTATATATTACAATATAATATATATAGGAATATATATATAATGGAATATTACTCAGCCATAAAAAGAATGAAATAATGCCATTTGCAGCAACATGGATGGACTTGGAGAGTATTATGCTAAGTGAAATAAGTCAGAGAAAGACAAATACTGCATGATATCACTTATATGTGGAATCTAAAAAATACAACAAACTAGTGGATATAATGAAAAAGAAACAGACTCGCTGACACAGAGAACAAACTAGTGGTTACCCGTGGGGAGAGTGAAGCAGAGAGAGGCAAGATAGGGGGAGGGGTTTAAGAGGTACCAACTATTAGGTATAAAATAAGCTGCAAGGATACCTTGTACAACACAGGGAATATACCCAGTATTTTATAATAACTATAAATGGAGTATAACCTTTAAAAACTGTGAATCACTATATTGTACACCTGTAACTTATATCTTGCACATCAACTATACTTCAATAAAAAATATTAGAAGCCTCAACTTGTAACCAGCCTCCTTTAAAATTAAAATGAATAAAAATTCAATGATGTGTGATGAGAAACATTAAAAAGGCATAAACTAATTCTTCCAACATAAATACATTAAGAAATCAAGAATTGTGCACCATTAGTTACCACCTCAGAAAGTTAAACAAAAGAAAGTTATAAAACATTTATGTTTCAGTAATTCCACAAGAACCTAATAACCAAAGAGGCACTTTGGAAAGCATCCAGGTGAGGCAAAGCTGTACTTGACCTGTTTATTATTACTGTGTTAACAATTCTTATCTATGTTTATTGATATTTAATGACACATTGAAAAACCTACATAACTTTTTCAACAACAAATATTTGTGCAATTTCCCAGCAATTGCACACTTGATTTTAAGTTTTGTGGTTAAACAAAAAGCTTGTAGGGACTTCCCTGGTGGTCCAGTGGTTAAGAATCCTCTTTCCAATGCAGGGGACACGGGTTCGATCACTGGTCCGGGAATTAAGATCCCACATGCCGTGGGGCAACTAAGCTCCTGTGCCACAAATACTGAGCACGTGAGCCACAACTAGAGAGAAGCCCGCACGCCACAATGAAAGATCCCGTGTGCCACAACTAAGATCCGATGCAGCCAAAAATAAACAAATATTTAAAAAAAGAAAAGCTTGTAAGACGTATTTGTTAAAAGTAACTTGATTTGATTCATAATAAATATTTATTACAGAAAAAAAAAACTAATTCAAAAAAAAAAAAAAAAAAGGCCTTCCCTGGTGGCGCAGTGGTTGAGAGTCCGCCTGCCGATGCAGGGGACACGGGTTCGTGCCCCGGTCCGGGAAGATCCCACGTGCCGCGGAGTGGCTGGGCCCGTGAGCCATGGCCGCTGAGCCTGCGCGTCCAGAGCCTGTGCTCCACAACGGGAGAGGCCACAACAGTGACAGGCCCGCGTACCGCAAAAAAAAGAAAGAACAACTAATTCCTCGTCCAGTTGCCACAATGTTGGTAAATAGCAGCACGATTTATTTATCCAGGGTTTAAACCAGGAACCCAGGGGTCATCGTGATTTCTCCCTTTTCCTCTCTACCGCTCTCCATCAAGTCTGCCTGCTACACCCCCAGATATATTTCAGTTTCTACCCACTTACTTTGTCATCTCTGCACGTTTCTTTCAGCTGTCACCGACCTTGGCCTCTGCCCCTCCTCACCAGCCTCTCTGCCTCCAATCCTGCCTTCACAGTCTGCCCTGCATATAGTGACATTCAGAGGAAGCTGCAAAATGTGCAAAACATCACGTCACTGCCTCGCTGAAAACTCCTCAATTGCTTCCCATCACACTTGGAGTAAACCTCAGACACCTTTCATGTCTGACAAGTCCCCACGTCACCCGGTCCCTGGGCTAGCAAGTTCTGTACCACGTCACCCCCGTTATCTGTATAGTACTTTTCACAGGCTAAGCTTTCATTCCTTTCTTATTGCCTATCTCCCTCACCTGAACACAAGCTCCCTGAAGAGGACCGGGGCTGTCTTCATCACCACGGGAACCTTGACAGCAACTCATAGTGGCGGCCAGAGGATAATTCTCAACTACGAGTGAATCGAGTAAGGGATTGTATGTACTGCCGTCCCAAAGCGACAAATACACTTACTACTTCACGGCCCTTTGGATAGGAAATCAGGCAGACAGTGCTCCAAATTCCGCTGAGTGGTTCTTATAATCGATCAATCAATACATTTTTAGGTAGACAATGAGGACAGGTTCTTCCTCTTATGTTTCACAGGGAAGCTTGTAGAAGTAGCCAAATGCCAGCTATGTAACCCAGAACATAAATGTGATGCAAGTTTATCTTTGTTTTGGGTCTCAGCTAATGGTGTCACCATTGACTTAGTTCCCCGAGAAAGCAAGAAAATGGAGCGCTGTCTTCACTCCTTCCCACACCTCCCATCCAGACAGGTGATCCAGAGATTGTCAGAAGGGGTTCCCAAATCTGTCCCTTCCTCCCAATCATTATTTCACGTCCGTTTATCTCCTATCCGGGCAATAACTACCTTCCCTGATTACTTGATTCTGGATAGACCACTAGAGTCAGGGCTCCCCCATCTACTAACAGGGTGTCCCCAGGCAAGTTTCTGTGCCTGCGTCCCCCGGAAAAGGGGGCATAATACTCCTCCCTACCTCAAGGTTTTTGTGGCAGTATTACATAAGTTAGTAAAAATACAGTGCTTGGAACTATGCCCAACACATGGTAAGTGCTTCATAAATGATAGCTAATATTATTCTTTTCTTTAGAACCTGGATTCAACCCTGGATCTAACCCTGGATCTACTACCTGTTAACTGAACAACTTTGCAAAGTTCTTTAATTTTCTGAGTTTCGACTTCTGTATCTATAACAAATGGATATGATGCCATCCTTTGAAAGTTTGTTGCAAAAAAAATATTGATGACAAAACTGGTTGAAAAATCTAGCACAGCACATTTCTAGCACGTTGCGAGGACTCAAAATTTTGTTCCCTGCTTCTTTTTCTGTGTATCTGTTTGCATCTGTTCCACATAATGATGGAGTAGATTAGATTATCTCTAAGGTTCTTTCCAGCATTAAACATTTATCTCCATCCTAATTGCATAAAGGACATCTAAGGGCAGTGGAATCCCCATGGAAAAAGGCAAGTGGTCCTGGGGCACTGGAGTTGTCAGGAAACAGGGCTCTTAGCAGCTCAAGGAAGGCAAGCCCAGAGGAGGTATTTTGGTCTCAGTAGTGGGAAGGTGGTGCAAACTCCACTGTCTGGCAAAAAGTCTGAGCAGATGGAATATTTATAGGCCCTCCCTGGGGACTTCAGCTCAATCAGAGTGGGTGCTGGGGAGCAAGACCGAGGAGTGGGTGTAGAACTGCATCTTCCTCCATCATCCCTGAAACAGGGTTGCACGTCTGAGGAGGCGCTTGACAGCCAAATACCTGGGGGAGCTGGGGCTCTCTAAGTGCCTCTGATTCTAACCCAGCCTTCAGGGAGTGTGTCCTGAGGTGTAGTGCGGCCAGAATCACCTGCAGAGCTCATTAAAAATGCAGATGTCCCAGCCTTGTACCTAGAGACACTCCCTCGGTAGGTCCAGCATGGGTTCAGGAATCAGGTGATTCTCACATAGTGATGCTGGGACCACAATTTAGGAAAGGCTAACCTAGTCACCCAGAGCTGACTAGAGAAGCTAGTCCATCGAGGGCCATCTGGGCTTTGGTTAAAAAAACCAAGGAAGGATATGGGAGCTCCAGCCATTGCTGGTTTGCTGGGGCAACAGGAGAGCCCCTGCGTGTTGCAACCTTCCTTCATTCTGGTTGGCCCCCCTTCCTGCCCACCCCACCATCCGGGGCTCAGCCTCTCCTCTTAATAAACACTGCACAGATTTATAAAGAATACCAGTTTAGGGACTTCCCTGGTGGCGCAGTGGTTAAGAATCCGCCTGCCAATGCAGGGGACACGGGTTCCAGCCCTGGTCTGGGAAGATCCCACATGCCGTGGAGCAACTAAGCCCGTGCACCACAACTACTGAGCCTGTGCTCTAGAGCCCACGATCCACAACTACTGAGCCTGCATGCCACAACTAATGAAGCCCGCGCGCCTAGAGCCCGTGCTCTGCAACAAGAGAAGCCACCACAATGAGAAGCCCGTGCACCACAACGAAGAGCAGCCCCTGCTCGCCGCAACTAGAGAAAGCCCATGCGCAGCAACGAAGACCCAACACAGCCAAAAATAAATAAATAAAAATTAAAAAAAAAAAAGAATATCAGTTTAAAAGGGAGCCAGAGGATTAGCTTTCCCAGAGAAATACACATGGCTGGCCCCGAGTTACCCCAGGACCCACATGTGGACCAGGGTCACCCATATCAAGCCTCAGGAGGTCCCGCTGCCTATACCATGAAATTTGTATGAAAGCACATAGGAGCACTGGGTGCTCTAATATACTGCTGACCCAAGTTCAAAGATAAACGTAACCTCTGTGAAGAAAATGTAATAGGATGTCTTCCTTTCTATGGAAAATACTTTCTCTTGTCAAGCTCCATTCTCATTTTAAAAGTTTAAACCTTGAAGTAGTCTTTTTGCTTCTAAGCAGTCTTTGCCCAGCCCAAACCATTAGAGAATATGCATCACTTTATCTCACCACCTCCAGGAAATGAAATCCCATCATCTTTCTTGGCAACCCATCTTTATATATTAAAGGTTGTTTATCAATTTTTCAGACTTCTTTTTCTCTGTTCAAAGTAAATATAAATGTTGACTTTTCTAATGGCATTTAAATAGGCCAGCTTAAACACACACACACACACACACACACACACACACATACACACACACAAGCATGAATTCACGGGAGATTCATAATGTATGACCCATGTTTCTGTTTTCATTATAATATTGGGTGAAAGATGGGCCTTTCTCCATTTACTCTCCCTAATTCACATGTACACTCAGACACAGCCTATATTCTGTGATCTCGAAATGAGTGGAAATGATCCCATCATAACATTTTCTTTTGTCTACAGCTAACACGTCACCTTCCCTCTTTCTTGCCGCTAAATAAACGTGAGTTTATTCATGTTCTTTTTAATTTAATTTAATTTAATTAATTAATTTTTGGCTGTGTTGAGTCTTCATTGCTGCGCGCAGGCTTACTCTAGGTGCGGTGAGCGGGGGCTACTCTTTGTTGGGGTGGGTGGGCTTCTCATTGCGGTGGCTTCTCTTGTTACGGAGCACGGGCTCTAGGCGCGCAGGCTTCAGTAGTTGTGGCGCACAGGCTGCGTTGTTCTGAGGCATGTGGGATCTTCCCGCACCAGGGCTCAAACCCGTGTCCCCCGCATTGGCAGGCGGATTCTTAACCACTGCGCCACCAGGGAAGCCCTATTCGTGTCCTTGAAAGCATAACTATCATGACACCAGATACTAATGGTGCTACGCATCAAACCTGTTCTTCTGAAAACTTGCCTGAATTCAGTAAGTGATTTTCCTCCTTTCGCTGAAATCGGATTCCTCACTAATTTTCTGTGCCTGTCCCCTCGACCTACAGTGCCAGAATTTTCACCCCAACATTTCACATTGCTCCTTAGAATTTCTGTCCTCATAGCGTCTTGTACACGTTCTTCCTTTTTTTAAAATTTTGGGTAATGTGTGAATCAGGCAAGCATATAAAGTTTAAAAGGGCGATGGGAAAATCTTTTTTTAAAGTAATAAACATAATTTTAAAAATTAACTTTCCATCATCCTTTAATGCCACATAGGTTAATCTGATGAAATACCTAATAAATTTATTACAAACACTGCCCATGTAAATTATGTAATGTATAATAAAAGTACTGAATAACGCATCTGAAATGTATTAATGGTTGATATTAATGAATTAGACCTAAGCATGGCAAAACAGAAGATGTTCTTAATCATCTCACTCAATTTAATCTCTTTTCCTTGTGATTCAAAGTGAGTGGCTCCAATAAATAAATAAATAAATAAATAAGAAAAAATGAGTGGCTACAGAGCTTTTTAAAAAATAGGACACCGAGAGGGTGTCAGCCCACTTGACATTCTCTCTCTTTGACAAGATTGTGGAAGACTAAAGATTAACATAATTTCCCTGTTTTCCATGATGCTTTTATGCAAAAATGACGATTTGCATAATTTCTTTTCAGTGTCAATTGAATTTCTGAAGCTCTTTTTCAAGCAAACTTCCACATGTCTCCAGTGTACACCATCTGTCTCATCTCTCTTTCTCTCTTTTTTTTAAGTATTACAATTACCTTGTAACAGTAGCTGTCAAATCTTTATTCCCCAAGGATTCTTTCTTTTGATAAATGAAAAGGAACTGTATACACTGTTACGTGTGGTTGTACGAATGTGCCACGGGTTCAGGAAAGGTTAGATGTTCACAGCAGTTACCGCTACACTGACATATTGGGGGAAATGTGATCAGGTAAGCTGACTAGAGATTTTCAGTCAGATTCTTTACTCCAGGAAAATGAAGCAATGTTTAGTCAAAAGGTGGGGAGGTCTTAAAGCAAGAAAGAATTTGAACATAGTCTTTCCAAGAGTTCTGTGGCCCATACTCCAAGCATTAGAAAAAATATGGAAAAAGGAGGGTGGCCTTACTCAGAGGCTGCAAATTGCTTATAAAACCTATTGGCATTTGCAGATGGTTGATGCTTTTACTGGGAAATCAAGTTTTATGTTTATACAGTAAGGGTACTCAGTAGGAACTTCCAGGAAATCTCATGGATTGCCAAGAAAAAGTCCATATTGAAGTATGATTTTGAAAAAAAATTCTGCCAAAAACATTTAAAAGCCTTTTTAAAATTGACGTGTGTGAGGAAATGCAATAGATAGAACTTACATAGGACTCAGAATTTACAACCAATATATTTTATAGCATTTCATAAAAAGGTTACTTGCAACTTGATTGCAACCAATTTGTACAGATGTAATTACTGAAATTTTGTAAGAAGCTGCAAGGTACAGTTAAAGCTTCAGCTATCCAGAATTCTGGAAAAATGGGTCACTCTGGAAAACCAACTTTTATCCGGAAGAAAATATTTGAGAGATACTATACCTTCCCCTGATTTTTGAAATAAAAAACATCAGAGATTGCTTGCTTCGGCAGCGCATATACTAAAATTGGAACGATACGGAGAAGATTAGCATGGCCCCTGCACAAGGATGACACGCAGATTCGTGAAGCGTTCCGTATTTTTCTACCAAACGTAAAATAGATAGCTAGTGGGAAGCAGCCGAATAGCACAGGGAGATCAGCTCGGTGCTGTGTGACCAGCTAGAGGGGTGGGATAGGGAGGGTGGGAGGGAGGGAGCCGCAAGAGGGAAGAGATATGGGGACATATGTATATGTATAGCTGATTCACTTCGTTATAAAGCAGAAACTCACACACCATTGTAAAGTAATTATACCCCAATAAAAACGTTAAAAAAAATCAGAGATTAACATTTACAGATGACTCCAGGCCGTCACTACAAATATCAGTAATTGTACACACAGAATAGTTAGGACCGTGGCCTCAGACAGACTTGGATTCGAGGGCTTTGGAAATGTTTACTTATGTGACTTCAAGGAAGTTCTTTAGCCTCTGTCCGAGTTAGTTTCATCATCTGGAAAATGGAGATAACGGTACTGACCTCGCAGGTTGCTGTGAAGCTTAAAAGACAGAAGACATTTGAAGCGCCTGGTGTACTTACATGGCACTTAGTAAGAGCTCAGTAAAGCTTCAGCAGTCTTATCAGTAGTATTACTGTTGACGTGATTATTCTATTTTTTTAATTTATTTTTTATTATAGAAGTATAGTTGATTTACAGTGTTGTGTTGGTTTCTGGTGTGCAGGGAAGTGGTTCAGTTACATAAATATATACTATATTTGTATGTGTGTATATATACATATTTATATATACTTCTTCATATTTTTTCCCATTGTAATTACAGGGTATTGAATATAGTTCCGTGTGCTGTACAGTAGGACTTATTGTTTATCTATTTTATATACAGTAGCGTGTATCTGCTAATCCTAAACTCCTAATTTATCCCTCCCCACCCTTCCCCTTTGGTAAACACAGTTTTGTTTTCTAGTCTATTTCTGTTCTGTAATTAAGTTCCTTTGTATCATTTTTTTAGATTCCACATATGAGTGATACCATACGGTATTTGTCTTTCTCTGTCTGACTTACTTCAATTAGTGTGATAATCTCTAGGTCCATCCATGTTGCTGCAAATGGCATTATTTCATTCTTTTTAATGGCTGAGTAATATTCCACTGTATATATGTGCCACATCTTCTTTATCCATTCCTCTGTCGATGCACATTTAGGTTGTTTCCATGTCTTGGCTGTTGTGAATACTGCTGCAGTGAACATTGGCGAGCATGTGCCTTTTCAAGTTTTGGTTTTCTCTGGGTAGATGTCCAGGAGTGGGATGGCTGGGTCATAGGGTAGCTCCGTTTTTAGTTTTCACATGATTGTTTTACACTGAGGTATTTAGGAGCACTTTTTCTTAATAACATCAGAATTCTATGTTTTAAGTCTTGCGTTTAGCTTTTTTGTTTTTGTCTTTCTTCTCTTTCTCTTGGCACCAGAAGCTGCCCAAACCTCTCATGGTGAGGGTTGGAGGTCGGAGGGGTTAGGGGACAGGGAGAGGGGGACGATCCACAGCCCTGTTCTGTTGGCGCCCTTCCTGCTCTGAGCTCCAGACCCGTCTCCCAGGACCTGATTCTTTGCTGAGAGCAGCCCCTGAGTCTGAGCGTCCTTGACCTCCGATGCTGGCCTCTCACACCCGACTCTTCCCCCCCTGCTCCCCAACCCCTCACCCGCCTTTGGTAAATAAGCGTCACCTGTGGATCTTGTCTTACACTGCCCTTGGACCTCTGCCTGCACAGATACTTTCCTGAACGTGCTTGTCACCCGTCCTGCCTGCTGCTGCTGGTTCTGGCCCGGCCTCCTCAGCTGGGGCAGCGGATCTACAGACTCTTACCTCTCACTGTCTCACAGTAGCCATCTTTCTCGATTAATTTATCCAAACAGCTGGCGTTTCAGCAGTCAATTAACCCAGATTGTAAGGACTGTGTGCAGAGCCATAGAAATGAGTCAGAATGGAGCAATACCACCAAAACTCATCTTCTCCTTCTTATCTGTATCCACCCGTCCCCCAAACCAATGTATGGTGTTGTAACCACGTGGGTGAGCATCCCTATCTTTCTACCTGCTCATGTAACCATACATAAAATGGTTATATGTATTGGGAAGTTAGCTTTGTTGAAAAAATAGGATTGTATCTTACATATTTCTCTGCCTCTTGCCTTTTTTCCCCGCTACAAATATATTGTAGGAATCCCTTTTAGTCAGCTGGCAAAGAGCTTACATTCTTTATCATGGTTATATAGCTTTCCACAGGATGCTTGTATCCCAATCACCTTCCTATTAATAATCATTTACTGTTCTGTTTTTGCTACTAAAAAAGCCACGATGAAGATTCTTGTCTCTATATCCTGATTTACAGAATAGATTCTCCAGGATGGAATTTCTGGGTCAAGGGAAATGCATTAAATAATTTTTTTAAATTGAGATATAATTGACATATAATATTATATAAGTGTGAGGTGTACAACGTGTTGGTTTGATACACGTGTATATCGCGATATGACTCTCACAGTGGCGTTAGCTAACACCTCTGTCATGTCACGTAATCATCATTTCTGCTTTGTGTGGAGAACAATTAAGACTTAGTAACTGTGAAGTTTATAATACAGTGTTATTCACTAGGATCACTGTGTATTAAATCTGCACAACTTATTTCTCTATTAGCTGTGATGGAATACCCATTTTTAATAGATATTGCCAGATTTCACTCCACAAAAACTGAACAATCTAGATTTCTACCATCAAAGGATGAAAATACTCACTCCACATCTCCAAGTCACACTTTCTGGCTGCCACTTTTTCAAATTTGTGTCATTATGATAGGTGTCTTATGACAGGTGGCCAATATTTTAATTGCTTGTCCCTGACGATGAGGTAACCTCTTCTTGTTTGTTTGTTGTCCCCCTGCCATGTGGGTTTCCTCTTATTTCCTCTTTATCTTATCAGTTTAATCAGAGCCCCTAGTATGTTAAAATATTAGCTCTTCTGTAGGTTGGTGCTGCCCAGAGTTTCCCCAATTGCTAGTTTTTTCACTTTCTATATAACTTTTCAATTTTGTTTAATTTTGAAACAATCTCAAATTTACAGAAAAGTTGCACGTGCAAGATAAAGAACTTCCACTTTCCTGAACCATCTGAGAATGAGCTGCCAATATGATGCCCCATCACCATACAGACGTCCTCCTACGAACCACAGCACAGCCATCAAGATGGGAACACTGGCTTTCAGACATCACCACCAGTGAGTTTGGTCGATAGTTAATAAGAAGAAGAAGAAGGAGGAGGAGAAGGGGGAGGAGAAGCCTGCCCAGCCATGTCCTTTGGAGCAGAAATCCGTCTAGTTCAGCGTCACACTTTGCACACAGCTAGCACACCTCTTTACTCCCCTTCAGCTTGGAAATAATTCTCATTCTTGAATCCTTGAATTCTTGAATTCTCTTGAAGGTTACAGGCCAGATACTTTGTAGAACTGGGGTTTGAAACTACGCCTCATCATTAGAGTCGGGCTATGCCCCTTTGGAAGAAAATTCACGGTAGAGATGCTGTGTTCCTGCCCAGGCATCCACCAGGGGCACACGAGGTGGGTTGGGTGATGTGCAGTGAGACAGCTTGTTTCAGATGGTGCCACCCGTGCTCTCCACTGCAAAGTTACATGTTCTCTCTCGAGTATTTTCTTAGGAAGTATTTTGAGATGAAAATAGGCCCTTACTTCTCAAACTTGATGTGTATATATACACACACTCTCGTGGGTTTCAAATGCCTCCAGAGGGTTATAGCCATTTCTATCATTAGCTATTTTGATGCTTAATTTTTCCCCGATCTGTGGGCATCCTTCATGCTGGCTTCTGTGTCTCTGAGTTTCGGGAGCATGTCTTTGCTTTCTGGCACTGTAAGGCACTCCAGGTTTCTCGTGGACTCACTGTGCCTCAGCCTTGGAATCGCATTTCTCCCAGGAGCCCTGGCTCCTTTCAGTGGTGAATGGTTTTCAGAAACCAAGATCCTAATACTGCTGTGCTCGTTGCTTTTGGAGTATCTCGGGCTCAGGCCACCTCAGTGGACCAAGGAGGAACACAGACACACACACACATATTTATTTCTATATCTGTACGTATGGAAATCCATGAGCTCAGGATACTTGCAATTCCAATCAGTACCACAGGGCTGATTCTATTTTCCCTCCTGTATGTGTACCTCCCTCCACCCGACCCCCATTTTCCTCAGCATGGGTACTTCTTTGATTAGTCCTCCCATGTGTCACCATCCCCATACCCTAGGCTGGCCCTGCCTCTTTGAGGATGCCCTCTCCCTGCCTCAGCTCTGGACCCCTGCTCTCCACACTGGACACCCTCCCTGCCTGGCCCAGCCTCGGGCCAGACCACCCTCTGACACCTGCACCAGGATGCCCTCCTCCGCAGACCCCCTCACCTTGCCTGGGCCCTGACGTCTCCGGTGTGAACCCTTCAGCCAGACACCTTCCCTGCTCATCTCTGACACTCACACCTGATTGCCCCCTCCCCCCACCGGTGGACACCTTCTCTGCCCTGGGCTGCCCTCCTGACACCTACTCCAGCCTGCTACTCTGTTGGGACAGCGGCACCATCATCACCCCAGGCTCTGTTGCCTTGGCTGGGACACTCCTCTCCGCCCACACCGTCCTCAGGCTGCAATAGCCCCAATCCATGGACACCCAGCTCGCTCAGTTTCACCTAAAGCCCCTGGGACCGAATTGTTCAGGAAGGGGAGGGAGGGGGGAAGGGGAGGGAAGAGGAAAGAGTGCTTTATGGTTTTTCTATATTCAAATATGTCAGTCGTTTTATTTACAGCCTCTAGGTTTTCTTCTTACTTAAAAGGTGTCCCCAAATTCTGGGTCACAATCCCCCTAAATCATCATCTCCTTCTTCTTCTCCTTCCTCTGTACACTGAAGTCTTCACTCCAGCTGGAGCTTATTCATCTTTCAGGATGGCATGTGGTTCACCGTGTTATTCCAGATGGATGGCCGTTTGTGCAGCATCGCTCAACTCCACATCCCCTCCAGGCGAGAAAGGAGAGGATTAGATTTCAGACGTGGGATTGAAGACAGTCAGTGCAGAGCCGCCAGCTCAGGTGGGAGTGTGGAGGGTGCTGAGTCCCCACCTCCCCTGCAAGTCTGCTGAAGCCAAGCTTCAGGAAATACACTCGTAGTGGTGGACACTTGATGGAAAAGGATCCTGGCATTTCTCCCCCTGGCTGTGGGACCGGGCACACATCTTGAAGCTCCAGGGTCTCTTGTGAATACAGCACTAGAGCTTGTCTAGTGCTGAGGGGTCTGCAGGGGGCAGGTGGGCTGGAGCAAGCCCTCCAGCGGCCAGTGGGAGAAGCTATAGCAGCAGAATAAGGAGCGTTTTCACCATCCGACAGTGAAAGGATGCTTCTGCTTTTTTCATAGACCCCTTAGTAGCAGGGCTCGGGTCATCTTGCAATGATTCCTTGAGAGACAGCTGCTTGCCAAGGTGAACTGAATTCCAAAAAACCCCACAAAACAAAAGGTAAAAGGCAGGGATGAGGGATGGCTGGGGTGCCTCAGAGGTGGGCGGGTGAGTGCATCAGCTGCTCCAGGGAAAGATGCAGGTGTGGTGATCTCCTCGGGCATCTCCCAAGGCTCCGCACACCGGAGAGAGAGCCAGAACTTGAGAGCGTGTGTCAGGAGAGACCGAGGGAAAAGTACAAGTGGTGCCGGCTCCACGGCTCACAGCCCCAGCTCTGGGGGGCCTGGGGGCCTGCGGGGCAGGGCACAGGCGCAGTGAGCAGTCACGCCCCTCCCCCAGCACTGGTCCAGAGGGCAGTGAAGGGCCTGCCCCAGGAAGAGGGGAAAGCGCGGACCTAATGAGATAGGTTTTCACTTAGGTGGGATCAAACCGCCAAGTCCCTAAAGATGGGACTGTTTTTAGAAGAAAAGTGGATGAAAAGCCATGGGAGCTACCAGAAATGTCACCAAGAGCCAGGCAATGTTTCCCACAAAAACGCGGAGGCAGTGGTGGGAGAGAGGGAAGCAGCTTTCTGACCGCGGCCCCCGGGCCAGCAGCTCAGACCGCGGTCCTTACACGGGTTTTCGTGACTTCTGATTTCCCTCATCAGGCTGGGAGCTCGTCTACTCAGGGGGTCTTTCTCAAGAGATCAGCTCTTAGACTGACTTACCTTTTCTACTTGTGTTGTTTTCTATTCATTAATTTCTACTTTATTCTCTTTTCCAATTTTTTGGGGGCATTCATTTTGTTGTGCTCGTTCTAATTTAGACTGAGCTCTAAGTTTATTTTTCTTCTTTCTTTAATAATAAGGCATTTAAGGCTATAAATTCCCAGTTGGAATAGTTTGAGCTGTGTCATGTATGTGTTGGTATGAAGTTTCCCCCATCGTTGCTTTGTACAATAGGTGATTTTTAACTTCAGTTTTATTTACCCTTTGATGAAGGGTGATTTAGGATATTGGTTCTTAATTTCTAAGTAATTAGAGGATTTTGGAAGGGATGGGAGTTCCTTTTCATTATTTATTCCTTTTTGAAAAATTACAATCAGGTGGGCTTCCCTGTTGGCACAGTGGTTGGGAATCCGCCTGCCAGTGCTGGGGACACAGGTTCGAGCCCTGGTTCGGGAAGATCCCACATACCGCGGAGCGGCTGGGCCCGTGTGCCACAACTACTGAGCCTGTGCTCTAGAGCCTGTGAGTCGCAACTACTGAGACTGCGAGTCACAACTGCTGAAGCCCATGCACTGTAGGGCCCAGGTGCTGCAACTACTGAAGCTCGTGTACCTAGAGCCCGTGCCCCTCAACGGGAGAGATCACCGCAGTGAGAAGCCCATGTGCTGCAGTGAAGAGTGGCCCGCTCACCACAACTAGAGAAGGCCCACGCAGCACTGAAGACCCAATGAAGCCAAAAATAGACTTAAAAAACAAATTACAATCAGGGAATGTGGATTATAAAATCTCTACTTTGGTGAATGAGCTCATATATCTTAGATATTATTTGGGACCAAAGACAAAATTAATTTTTATAGATGCTCCATTAAAATACAAAAGGCAGGTGGAATTAAGAAGGCAAAGTAGGAAGACCATGAGCTCACCTCCTGCCATGGATGCACCAAAACTACAACTACATATAAAACAACCCTTTCTGAGAATACCCTGTAGACAAACATAGAGGTTCTTCTACAATTAAGGATGTAAAGAAAAAAACCACATCAAGACAGGTGGAGGGGCAGAGACATGATCCAGTCAGGACCCACAGCCCCACGGATGACCCAGAAGCAGAAGGTCACAAACTCTGAGGTCCTCCCTAAGGAATGAGGGGTTCAAGCAGCACATTGGGCACCCCAGCCCTGGTGACCAGCACTGGGAAGATGACCCCCTTGATGGGTTTTGAAAACCAGCAGGGCTTACAACTGGGAGAACCGGAGGGCTGTAGGAAACCGAGACTCTAGTCTTAAGAGGCGTGTACACAAACTAACTCACTAGTCCCCGCACAGAGGCAGCAGACGGAGAAGCACCTGGTGTTCTAGCCAGCCTGCCAGCTCTGGCTCCAGCTCTAGCCCACCCTCCACAGGCCCCAGGAGAAGCCCCACCCCACACTGTGCTACAGCTGCAGCCCCACCCTGCAAAGGCAGTGGCCCCCGGGACACCCTAGGAAAAGCCCCAACTTGTTCCCATTCAGTTCCAGCTCCTCCACCAAAGCCACCAGGCACACAGAGTCTGCATAGAGTCACTCTCACACAAGTACACACCTTCAAGACCAGGACATGTAACTCTTTTACCTAATTCATAGAGACAAACACAGAAAATCAAACGGAATGAGAAGATAGAAGCATATGTTCCAAATTAAAGAACAAGATAACTCCAGAAAAAAGGGACTTCCCTGGTGGTGCAGTGGTTAGGAATCCGCCTGCCAATGCAGGGGACATGGGTTCAAGCCCTGGTCAGGGAAGATTCCACATGCTGCGGAGCAACTAAGCCCATACACCACAACTACTGAGCCTGTGCTCTAGAGGCCGCAAGTCACAACTACTGAGCCTGTACGCCACAACTACTGAAGCCCGCATGCCTAGAACCCATGCTCCACAACAAGAGAAGCCACTGCAATGAGAAGCCTGCACACCACAACGAAGAGTAGCCCCCACTCGCTGCAACTAGAGTAAGACCGCATGCAGCAACAAAGACCCAACACAGCCAAAAATAAATAAATAATTTTTTTTAAAAAGGAAAGGTTTAAAAACAAAAAAGAACTCCAGAAAAAAATCTAATGAAATGGTGATGTAAAATTTACCTGATAAAGAGTTGAAAGCAATGGTCATAAAACTGCCCACTGACTTTGGACAAAATAGAGGTCATGGTGAGAACCTGAATAAAGAATTAGAAAATACAAAAGAAGACTCGATCAGAGCTGAAGAATAAAATAACTGAAATGAAAAATACACTAGAGGGGATCAACAGCATATTAGATGATACAGAAGAACACTTAAATGATCTGAAATACAGAATAGCGGAAATCATGCAATCAGAACAGCAAAAAAGAAAAATAAATTTTAAAAAATGGGGATAGTTTAAGGGACCTTTGGGACATCGGGTGTACCAACATTCCTATTACAGGGGTTGCAGGGGAGAACAGAGAGAGAAAAGGGCACAACATGTATTTGATAAAATAATGGCTGAAAATTTCCCTAACCTGGGGCAGGAAACAGATATCCAGGTCCAGAAAGCACAGAGTTTCAAATATGATGGACCCAAAGAGATCCACACAAAGACATACTATAATTAAAATGACAAAAGTAAAGAGAGAATTTTAAAGGCAGCAAGAGAAAAGTAAAGGGTCATATACAACAGAATCCTCCATAAGTCTATCAGCTGATTTTTCAGCAGTAACTTAGCAGGCCAGAAGGGAGTGGCATGATATATTTAAGTTGCCGAAAGGGAAAAAACCTACAATCAAGGATACTCTACTTGGCAAGGTTATTCAGAATTGAAGGAGATATAAACAGTTTCCCATATACAAGCAAAAACTAAAACAGTTTATTGTCACTAAACCAGCCTTACAAGAAATGCTAAAGGGTCATGTTTAAGCAAAAAAGAAAAGGCCATAATAAGACACAAGAAAATATATGAAGGAAAAAAATCTCATTGAAAAAGGCAAATATATAGTAAAAGCAGTTGATCAACCACTTAAAAAGCCAGTATCAAGTTAAGAGACAAAAGTTATAAAATCGGGACTTCCCTGGTGGTGCAGTGGTTAAGAATCTGCCTGCCAATGCAGGAGACGCAGGTTCCATCCCTGGTCCGGGAAGATCCCACATGCCATAGAGCAACTAAGCCCGTGTGCCACAACTAATGAGCCTGTGCTCTAGAACCCGCGAGCCACAACTCCTGAAGCTGCAAGCCACAACTACTGAAGCCCACGTGCCTAGAGCCTGTGCTCTGCAACAAGAGAAGCCACCGCAATGAGAAGCCTGTGCACCGCAATGAACAGTAGCCCCCACTCACCACAACTAGAGAAAGCCCGCGTGCAGTAACAAAGACCCAATGCAGCCAAAAATAAATAAATAAAATAAAGAATAATTTTTTAAAAAGTTATAAAATCAACTATAATAAGTAATAAAGGGATACACAAAAGGATATAAAATATGATATTCAAAACATGAAATGTTGGGGGAGAGTTAAAAATGTACATCTTTTAGAATGTGTTTGAACTTAAGTGACTATAAGCCTAAAACAAATACAATAATCCTAAAATTTGTATGGAGCCACAAAAGATCCCTAATAGCCAAAGCAATCTTAAGAAAGAAGAACAAAGCAGGAGAAGAATAGCAGAAGTTAGTTTCCCTAACTTCAAACTGTACTACAAAACCACAGCAATCAAAACAGTATGGTACTGGCTCAAAAACAGACATATAGATCAATGGAGAATAGAGAGCTCAGAAATAAATCCATGCATCTATGATCAATTAATCTACAACAAAGGAGACAAGAATATACAATGGAGAAAAGACAGTCTCTCCAATAACTGGTGCTGGGAAAACTGGACAGCTATATGTAAAAGAAATGAAATTAGAACACTCCCTAACACCATACACAAAAATGAACTCAAAATGGTTTAAAGACCTAAATGTAAGACCTGAAACCACAAAACTCCTAGAAGAAAACATTGACATTGGTCTTAGCCATATTTTTTTCAGATCTGTCTCCTCAGGCAAGGGAAACAAAAGCAACAATAAACAAATGGGACTACATCAAACTAAAAAGCTTTTGTACAACAGAGGAAACCATCAACAAAACAAAAAGGCCAACTACTGAATGGGAGAAAATATTTGCAACAATATGTTCAATTAGGGGTAAATACCCCAAATATATAGAGAACCCATATAACCCAACAGCAACCCCAAACAATCCAATTTAAAAAATGGACAGATGATCTGAACAGATATTTTCCCAAAGAAAACATACTGATGGCCCACACGCACATGAGAAGATGCTCAACACCACTAATCTTCAGGGAAATGCAAATCAAAACCATAATGAGCTATCACCTCACACCTGTCAGAATGGCTATTATCAAAAAGACAAGAAACAATATGTGTTGTTGGAGAAGGGGAGAGAAGGGAACACTTGTGCACTGTTGGTGGGAATGTATATTGGTGCAGCCAGTGTGGAAATCAGTACAGTGGTTCCTCAAAAAATTAAAAATAGAACTACCATATCATCTTGCAATTCCTTTTCTGGGTATTTATTTGAAGAAAACAGAAGCATTAATTCAAAAAGATATATATTCCCCTATGTTCATAGCAGCACTATTTACAGTACCTAAGATATGGAAGCAACTTAAGTGTCCACCAATAGATGAATGGATACAGAAGTGGTACATATACACAACGGAATACTACTTGGCCATAAAAAAGAATGAGATCTTGCCATCTGCGACAACATGGATGGACCTAGAGAGCATTATGCTTAGTGAAATAAGTCAGACAGAGAAAGACAAATACACTTGACCCTTGAATAACACAGAGGTTAAGAGTGCCAACTCTCTGGCAGTGGAAAACTCACATATAACTTTTGACTCTCAAAACCTTAACTATGAATAGGCTACGGTTGACCAGAAGCCTTACCAATAACATAAACAGTCAATTAATACATACTTGTATGGTATATGTATTAGACGTTATATTCTTACAATAAAATAGAGACAAAAGTGTTATTAAGGAAATCATAAGGGAGAGAGAATTCATTTACATTACTGTACTGTGTTTATTGATACCATAAGTTTATGTTGTCTGTTTACAAGGTGAATTGTCTTTCACTACCAATGTCAATGTTGTCTTATATGATACAAAACACTGTCGATTCTACTTGTACCACTAACACTAAACATCAAAAATGAAAAGATAAGGTGAAAAAGAAATTCATATTTATTTACAGGTAAAATGATTCATGCATTGATAATGAAGAAGCAGCAATATGGTTTTTATGGTAGACTAACCTATATACTAATGAATCAATTGTTACAGTAATTTTATGACATGCAGTATTACAGTCATATTTATAATACTGTACCAGAAATAATTGTTTTACATTTTCTAAAATAACACCACTCTCCTGTGATGGTAGGCTGGTATTCACTTTCTGCAGTTACGAGAGAGAGAGAAAGAGAGACAGACAGACAGACATACTGTATGGTAATGAATTCTTTGAAAGTTATAAAACAGTAAGAAAACTAATACATTACTAATTATATATTAAACAACACCTACACCTGTGTAAGGATAGACTAGTATCTATATATATTTTATGCATTCATGACATACCTAACGTTTTCTTAATTCTTTTGATATTTCTAGTCTATCTGGTTCATCTGTGAGTTTTTTCAAATTGTCACAGATCTCCAATTTTTTTTTCCAATATTTTATTGAAAAATATCCGTATTGAAAAAATCCTTATGTAAGTGCACCTGTGCAGTTCCATCCCCTATTGTTCAAGGGTCAGACACACAGATGCAGAGAACAAACTGGTGGCTGCCAGAGGGGAGGAGGTGGGGGATGGGTGAAATAGGGGAGGGGATTAAGAGGTACAAACTTCCAGTTATAAAATAGGGAAGTCACAGAGATACAACGTACAGCACAGGGAATATAGTCAATAATATTGCAACAACCTTGTGTGATGCTATAAAAATATCAAATCACTGTGTTGTACACCTGAAACTATTATAAGTCAACTCTACTTCAATAAAAAATAATACAAAAGAAGTATAGTTATGAGATGCAGAAGTCCCATACATCTTTTAAATCAAATTTGTTGGTTGTTTTATTCTATTCCTTTGTTTCTTTCTTTTTTTTGTTTTTGGTCTAAATTTGTCTGATCCTGAGAAATGTGTACTAAAATCCCCTGTTATAATTGCATTTTTACTACATTCTCTGAATAGTTTTTGCTTTATATATTTAGCTACTATACTGATGGGTGAACATGGTTTATGGTTGTTATACCTATTTTATAAATTTGTCTTTTATCATTACATAATATCAATCTTTATCCTGTTTGTTCCCATAGTAATGGCCAGACTTGGCTTCTTTGGGTTTATATTTATCTGATGGCATCTCTTTACATCCTCTGAATTTCAACCTCTCTCGCTTGTTTAAAGTGGGTTTCTTAAGTAAAATGTGGCTGGGTTTTGCTTTTTTACCCACACTGACAGTTGTCAGTAGATATTACCCTGCTGCCCTCTGATTTCAGAGTTGCAGATAGAAATCTAAAGCCAGCCTTACTCTTCTGCGTCAATAACTTGTTTTTCCTGTCTGGGAGACTGTGGAACTTTATCATTATCCTGGAATGAGGACATTTTACTGCACTCTATCTTGAGTGTCCTTTTTTTGTGTGTGTGCTCTTTCCTTGGAACTCAAAGAATCCTTTCTATCTGAAGATTCAAATGTTTCTTTAGCTCTAGAAGATTTTTCTTCACCTATTTGCTTAAATATTGCCTCTCCTCCCTGGCTTGCTTTTTCTCCTTCTGAAATTCCTACTTACGTATACACTACAACTTCTGCATCTACCCTCTGGTCCTCTTATATTTGCTCTGTGGTTACTGTCCTTACATGTTTGCTGCTTTGAGAGATTTTTTCCGCTTGTTTTTCCAGGCCTCTGTTCATTTCTCAACAGTGGCCGTACCCTTTTTCAGCACATCTGCTGCTTTTTTAAAGCTGAAGCTCGTGTTGCTGAGTCCCGGTGATGGCGGCTGAACGCTCTCTTTGTAAATCAGTGCCCTCCTCCAGCCTCTCCTCTGCTGGCAGCTGCCCACCCAGGGAGCTCTGCTTATCCTCCCCTACCTGCAGTGCTGTTCACCCTGCAGCCACATCTCAAGGAACAGTGATCCTATGAGTTATGGGAGGCTCGGTGGTCTCTGCCCACCCTAGACAGACATGGTATCAGCTGGAAAATTCTCAATTTCTCATCCCAGCTTCTCTGCCTGCCCCGCTCCAGGTTCCTCAGCTACAAAGCTTAGTTTTCTTACAGCCTTGAAGATACAGAGGCTTCAGCTCACCTGTTAACTCCCAGCCACTCTGTGAGGGCCAGCGAGACCAGCAGGTCCTTCAGGGATGCCAGATAAAATGGATTCCATGGGAAACATTTACACTCCGAGAATTATTCATTATTTATGTGAAGTACAATTTTTTTTTTTTTTTTTTTTTTTTTGCGGTACGCGGGCCTCTCACTGTTGTGGCATCTCCCGTTGCGGAGCACAGGCTCCGGACGCGCAGGCTCCGGACGCGCAGGCTCAGCGGCCATGGCTCACGGGCCCAGCCGCTCCGCGGTATGTGGGATCTTCCCGGACTGGGGCACGAACCCGTGTCCCCTGCATCGGCAGGCGGACTCTCAACCACTGGGCCACCAGGGAAGCCCCCTGAAATACAAATTTAACTGGACGTTCTGTATTTCTCTCTCTCTCTGGATAAATTTGGCCTTCCTATCCACCTGGGTGGTTCTCTTCTAATCCTTCCCCTTATCTATGGATTCCATGGCCCAAGCTCTCTCCAACTTTGGGACTCTGACCCTTGTATCCAACGATCAGATCATTCCTGGATGTTCACTCAGAGTTGATCCTATTCAGATTCCTACCCTCAGGGGCTAGTCTCAATCAAACCAGTATCTGAAGGATGAGATAGGATGTATGTTAAAAAGCCAATCAATGCAATCAATCCTGCTGAAATTCAGATTTCTGAGATTTCAAAAGAATTCATTTCAAACCTTGAGTTCCCACGTTTGTCCTGCTTCCACCCATTCTAGCTAAAGAAAAATAGACTAAAAAGCATACTTGTGGTTCTGGTCTGGCATGTCAGGAGCTTGGAAGTTGCCACTCCATTCTAACAGGGTAAAAAGCTGAACACACTTGAGAACTAAAATGTTGCAGCCATCAGGCCATCACATTACAGCAGCCTGGATGGTGCACCTGAGGACACTCAGAATGAGAAAGCACAGGATGTTGGCCCAGAGAGCTGAGGTGCACATCAAAGGAATGATTTCAGTGAGCCCAGCCTTTGCATCTTCCCATACACAGAAAAGCTCTAAATGCATTAACTTGAGAGGTCTAGCTTTCTTTAATTAACGGTAATCTTTTGATGTTCCGGCTACCTGGTCTTTGTTGCAAAAACTCTTGTGTATCCTGGCTCCCCGCATCACCTCCTCAGAGCAGTCTCTCAGAGTTATCTGAGATGCTGTCTCCTGGGCCTGAAGTCCTAAGCAGGTCCACCTCATAGAACATAACTCTCAACGTTTAGGTTGTGCATTTTTGTTTTAGTTGACACATGAAAATCAACTCTCCTGAGATCTCTCAGAGAAGTGAGGGAGCAGAGCAAACCAGTGTCACCAAAACTGGAGACAGACAGATGGATACAGAGGATTGGTAGTGACTGGTGTCTGGTGCACATATCCACAGCTGAAACGTCTGCTGGAACCAGTGGCCGGGTAGGGAACCCTGCACTGTAGCTGACACGTTGCTGGAGGCCCGTGTGGACAATGGGCATGGGGTACAATTGTGTGAGTTGCCCCTGTTGGAGCTCTACCAGCTTCTCACAAAATGTCAGAGAGAATCCCCTCTGCTTCTGGTAGGGGAGGGAAACACATAGGGCCTTCTGTTCTTAACAAGGTGTCTGTCCTCAGGTGAAGCTAGTCAACCAGGGCCTAACCTGCTGGGTTTTATCAGAGGCTAACTGACCTGGGGGAAGGGAAAAACCCAACTCCAGGCCCCTCTAGCTGCCCCGTCCCACCTGTGGTGGGGTGGGGGGGGGGGATGCCTGAGAAGTACAGGTGAAGCTCACAGTCCAGAGGCACAGGTCACAAAACACTAAGACCCAATCCAGGACCACAGAACGCTTCCCCGCCCCTGCACCGCAGCACCTCATTACTAAGAGCCCACTTACAGAAGTTGCTTCTCGCCAGCACATCACATCCAGCTATCAAGAAAAATGACAAGAGGGGCTTCCCTGGTGGCACAGTGGTTGAGAGTCCACCTGCCGATGCAGGGGACACGGGTTCGTGCCCCGGTCTGGGAGGATCCCACATGCCGCGGAGCGGCTGGGCCCGTGAGCCATGGCCGCTGAGCCTGCGCATCTGGAGCCTGTGCTCTGCAACGGGAGAGGCCACAGCAGTGAGAGGCCCACGTACCGCAAAAAAAAAAAAAGAAGAAAAAAGAAAAATGACAAGACATACTAAAGACAGAGCAAGCATCAGAACCAGGCTCACATACATCAGAGATGATGGGATTATAAGACATGGAATATAAACCAACTGTCATTAATATGTTTAGGGCACTAATGGATAAAGACACTAGTCCTTATTAGACAACATCCAAGAACAGATGGGAAAGGTAAGCAGAGAGATGAAAATTCTATGAAAGAACCAAAAAGAAATGCTAGAGATCAAAAACACTCCTAAAAAAAAAAAAAAAAGAACTGTATATCCAAGAACTCTGGGACAACTACAAAAGGTACAAATACATGAACTAGGAATACTAAAAAGAAAAGAGACCAAGGAACAGGAGAAATGTTTGAACAATAATGACTGAGAATTTCCCCCAAATTAATGTCAGACACTTAACTACAGCTCCATGCAGCTCAGAGAACACCAAGCAAGATAAGTGCCCCAAAACTACACCATGCATATCACTTTCAAACCACAAAAAAAATCAAAGATAAATGAAAAATCCTGAAAAAAGCCAGAGGGGGAAAAAAAACTCACCTCTACAGGATCAAAAATAAGAATTACATCTAACTTCTCCTCAGAAACCATGCAAGCAGGAAGAGATTAGAAAAGGAAAGTATAAAGTACTTGAGGTGCTGAGAGAAAAAAACCCCACCAACCTAGAATTCTATACCCTGTGGAGTCCTCCTTCAAAAATGAAGCAGAGGACTTTGCTGGTGGCGCAGTGGTTAAGAATTAGCCTGCCAATGCAGGGGACACAGGTTTGAGTCCTGATCCAGGAATATCCCACATGCCACAGAGCAACTAAGCCCATGTGCCACAACTACTGAGCCTGTGCTCTAGAGCCTGCAAGCCACAACTACTGAGCCCGCATGCCACAATTACTGAAGCCTGCATGCATAGAGCCTGTGCTCTGCAACAAGAGAAGCCACCATAATGAGAAGCCTGTGCACCGCAATGAAGAGTAGCCCCCACTTGCTGCAACTAGAGAAAGCCCACGCACAGCAACAAAGACCCAACGCAGCCAAAGATAAATAAATAAATTTATTTTTTAAAAATGAAGGAGAAATAAAAGCTTTTTCAGACAAAACAAAAATTGAGGGAATGCATTGCCAGTGACCTGCCTTGCAAGACATATTAAAAGAAGTTCTTTAGAGAAAAGAAACATGATATAGGTCAGAAACCTGGATCTACATGAAGAAAGGAAGCACAACAGAGAAAGAATAAACACTTTCATTTTTCTTATTCTTAATTGACCTAACAGATAACAGTTTGTTCAAAATAATAATAACAACAGATTATGTATGTGTATATATGTGTGTGTGTGTGTGTATATATATATATATATATATGTAAAATGCTGATGTATGCTAATGTATAAGTGGAATGAATGACAGCAATAATACACAGGCAGGAGGGGGAAATTAGGATTATTTATCATATAAGTTACCCACACTACCTATGAAGTAGTATAGTGTTATTTGAAAGTGGACTTGGATTAGGTGTAAATGTATAGTGCAAACTCTAGAGCACCCACTAAAAAAGTAAGAAAGAAGAAGCATAAATGATGTGCAGAGAAGGGGGAGAAAATAAAATCATGTTGAATGCTCAATGAAAACCACAAAAGGCAAAAAAAGACATGGAAGTAACCTAAATGTCCATCAACAGAGGAATGGATAAAGAAGATGTGGTACACATATACTATGGAATATTACTCAGCCATAAAAAAGAACAAAATAATGTCATTAGCAGCAACATGGATGGACCTAGAGATTATCATACTAAGTGAAGTAAGGCAGACACAGAAAGACAAATATATGATATTGCTTATATGTGGAATCTAAATAAAGGTTACAAATGAACTTATTTACAAAAGAGAAGCAGAGTCACAGATGTAGAAAACAAACTTATAGTTACCAGGGGTTAAGGGGGAGAGGGGTAAATTGGGAGATTTTTGGAACTGACATATACACATTACTGTATATAAAATAGATGACTAATAAGGATCTACTGTAAAGCACAGGAAACTCTACTCAGTACTCTGAAATGGCCTATATGGGAAAGGAAGCTAAATAAGGCTGGATATATGTATATGTATAACTGATTCACTTTGCTGTACACCTGAAACTAACACAACATTGTAAATCAACTACACTCCAATAAAAATTTTTTTAAAATAAATAAAACCACAAAAGGCAAAAAAAAAAAAGACTAGAAGACAGAAATAGGAAGAAAGAAGAAGGGCATAAGTAGAACATAGTAACAAATATGATAGACATCAATTCAACTATATCAATAACCACTTTGAAAGTCAGTGGTCCAAAGTGTACCAATTAAAAGATGGAAATTATCAAAGTGGATCAGAAAACAAGACCCAACTATATGTTGTCTACAAGAAACCAACTTTAAATATACAGAAACATGTAGACTAGAAGTAAAAGGATGGAGAAAGATGTATCATGTAAACATGAATGAAATCAGGAGTAACTATAATAATTTCAGACTGAGCAGACTTCAAACTAAGGCAAGTTATCAGAGATTAAAAAAGGGCATTACATAATGATAAAGGGGTCATTTCTCTAAGAAACATAACAATCCATAGTGTATATGCACTTAACAATGTTTCAAAATATGAGGCAAAAACTTATACAGATGAATCTACTATTACAGGTGGAGACTATTTCTATCAGAAATAGCTCCAGCAGGCAGAAAATCGGTACGGACATAGTTGAAATCAATCATCTAGATATAATGGACATTTATAAACTATTTCATCCAGCAACAGCAGAATACACATTCTTTTCAAGCTGGAACATTCACCAAGATAGATCACATTCTCAACCATAAAACATACCTTCACAAATTTAAAAGAATAGAAATCATACAATGTCTGTTCCCAGACCACAATGGAAATAAGTTAGAAATCAGAAACTGAAACATAGGTGGAAAATCTCCAAATACTTGGATTTCAAACAACAAACTCCTAAATAACACATGTATCAAGGAAAAATACTCAAGATAAATTTAAAATATTTTAAACTAAATTAAAATATAACATCAAACTTTGTGGGATGCGGCAAAAGCAGTGCTTAGAAAGGAATTTACAACACTGAATGCACATATTAGAAAAGAAGAACTATCTAAAATCAATCATCTAAACTTCTACCTAAGAAAACCAGAAAAAAGAAAACAAATTAAATCACAAGTAAACAGAAAAAAAGAAATAATAAGAATTAGTGCAGAATCAATGAAATTGAAAACAGGAAATTAATAGAGAAAGTAAATGAAATCAAAAGCTGTTTCTTTGAAAAGATGGATAAAATCAATAGACCTCTAACCAGGCTAATTAAGAAAGGAAGAGAGAATACACAAATTAGTAATATCAGAAATAAGAGAGGGGACATCTCTGCAGATCCCATAAACATTAAGGGATAATCAAAGAGGAGATTGGTTCAAGATGACAGAGTAGAAGGATGTGCCCTCACTCCCTCTTGCGAGAGCACCAGAATTACAACTAACTGCTGAACAGTCATCAACAGGAAGACACTGGAACTCACCAAAAAAGATACTCCACATCCAAAGACAAAGGAGAAGGTGCAATGAGATGGTAGAAGGGATGCAATCACAATCAAATCAAATCCCATAACCACTGGGTGGGTGACTCACAAACTAGACAACACTTATACCACAGAGGTCCACCCACTAGAGTGAAGGTTCTGAGCACCACCTCATGCTTCCCAACCTGGGAGGCTGGCAGTGGGAGGAGGAATTCCTAGAGAATCAGACTTTGAAGGCTAGCGGGATTTGATTGCAGGACTTCAACAGGACTGGGGGAAACAGAGACTCCACTCTTGGAGGGCACACACAAAGTAGTGTGCACATTGGGACCCAGGAAAGGAGCAGTGACCCCATAGGAGACTGAACCAGACCTACCTGCTAGTGTCGGAGGGTCTCCAGCAGAGGAGGGGGGTGGCTGTGGCTCACCGTGGGGACAAGGACACTGGCAGCAGAAGTTCTGGGAAGTACTCCTTGGTGTGAGCCCTCCCAGAGTCTGCCATTAGCCCCACCAAAGAGCCCAGGTAGGCTCCAGTGTTGGGTCGCCTCAGGCCAAACAACCAACAGGGAGGGAACCCAGCCCAACCCATCAGCAGACAAGCAGATTAAAGTTTTACTGAGCTCTGCCCACCAGAGCAACACCCACCACCAGTCCCTCCCATCATGAAGCTTGCACAAGCCTCTTAGATACCTTCACCCACCAGAGGGCTGACAGCAGAAGAATGACAATTCTGCAACCTGTGGAAGGAAAACCACATTCACAGAAAGATAAACAAAATGAAAAGGCAGAGGGCTATGTACCAGATGAAGGAGCAAGATAAAACCCCAGAAAAACAACTAAATGAAGTGGAGATAGGCAAATTTCCAGAAAAAGAATTCAGAATAATGATAGTGAAGATGACCCAGGACCTCAGAAAAAGAATGGAGGCAAAGATCGAGAAGATGGAAGAAATGTTTAACAAAGATCTAGAAGAATTAAAGAACTAACACCTAGAAGAATTAAAGAACAAACAGAGATGAACAATACAATAACTGAAATGAAAACTACACTAGCAGGAATCAATAGCAGAATAACTGAGGCAGAAAAACAGATAAGTGACCTGGAAGACAGACTGGTGGAATTCACTGCCATGGAACAGAATAAGGAAAAAAGAATGAGAAGAAATGAAGACAGCCTAAGAGACCTCTGGAAGAGCATTAAATGCAACAACATTCTCATTATAGGGGTCCCAGAAGGAGAAGAGAGAAAGAAAGGACCTGAGAAAATATTTGGAGAGATTATAGTTGAAAACTTCCCTAACATGGGAAAGGAAACAGCCACCCAAGTTCAGGAAGTGCAGAGAGTCCCAGGTAGGATAAACCCAAGGAGAAACACGCGAGACACACAGTAATCAAATTGACAAAAATTAAAGACAAAGGAAAATTATTGAAAGCAACAAGGGGAAAATGACAAATAACATACAAGGGAACTCCCATAAGGTTACAGCTGATTTCTCATCAGACACTCTACAAGCCAGAAGGGAGTGCCACGATATATTTAAAGTGATGAAAGGGAAGAAGCTACAACCAAGATTACTCTACCCAGCAAGGATCTCATTCAGATTTGACGGGGAAATCAAAAGCTTTATGGACAAGCAAAAGCTAAGAGAATTCAGCACCAGCAAACCAGCCCTACAACAAATGCTAAAGGAACTTCTCTAAGTGGGAAACACAAGAGAAGAAAAGGACCTACAAAAACAAACCCAAAACAATTAAGAAAATGGTCATAGAAACATACATATTGATAATCACCTTAAACGTGAATGGATTAAATGCTCCAACCAAAAGACACAGGCTTGCTGAATGGATACAAAAACAAGACCTATATATATGCTGTCTACAAGAGACCCACTTCAGACCTAGGGACACATACAGACTGAAAGTGAGGGGATGGAAAAAGATATTCCATGCAAATGGAAATCAAAAGAAAGCTGGGGTAGCAATACTCATATCAGATAAAATAGACTATAAAAGAAGGAATGTTACAAGAGACAAGGAAGGACACTACATAATGATCAAAGGATCAATCCAAGAAGAAGATATAACAATTATAAATATATATGCACCCAACACAGGAGCACCTCAATACACAAGCCAACTGCTAACAGCTATAAAAGAGGAAATCGACAGTAACACAATAATAGTGGGGGAGTTTAACACCTCACTTACACCAATGGACAGATCATCCAGACAGAAAATTAATAAGGAAACACAAGCTTTAAATGACACAATAGACCAGAGAGATTTGATTGATATTTATAGGACATTCCACCCCAAAACAGCAGATTACACTTTCTTCTCAAGTGTGCATGGAACATTCTCGAGGACAGATCACATCTTGGGTCACAAATCAAGCCTCAGTAAATTTAAGAAAATTGAAATCATATCAAGCATGTTTTCTGACCACAACACTATGAGATTAGAAATCAATTACAGGGAAAAACTGTAAAAAACACAAACACACGAAGGCTAAACAATACGTTACTAAATAACCAAGAGATCACTGAAGAAATCAAAGAGGAAATCAAAAAATACCTACAGACAAATGACAATGAAAACACGACGATCCAAAACCTATGGGATGCAGTAAAAGCAATTCTAAGAGGGAGGTTTATAGCAATACAAGCCTACCTCAACAAACCAGAAAAATCTCAAATAAACAATCTAACTTTACACCTAAAGGAACTAGAGAAAGAAGAACAAACAAACCCAAAGTTAGCAGAAAGAAAGAAATCATCAAGATGAGAGCAGAAATATATGAAACAGAAACAAAGAAAACAATATCAAAGATCAAAAGAACTAAAAGCTGGTTATTTGAGAAGATAAACAAAATTGATAAACCATTAGCCAGACTCATCAAGAAAAAGAGGGAGAAGACTCAAACCAATAAAATTGGAAATGAAAAAGGAGAAGTAACAACTGACACCGTAGAAATACAAAGCATCCTAAGAGACTACTACAAGCAACTCTATCCCAATAAAATGGACAATCTGGAAGAAATGGACAAATTCTTAGAAAGCTATAACCTTCCAAGACTGAACCAGGAAGAAACAGAAAATATGAATAGACCAATCACAAGTAATGAAATTGAAACTGTGATTAAAAATCTTCCAACAAACAAAAGTCCAAGACCAGATGACTTCACAGGTGAATTCTATCAAACATTTAGAGAAGAGCTAACACCCATCCTTCTCAAACTCTTCCAAAACTTGCAGAGGAAGGAACACTCCCAAACTCATTCTATGAGGCAACTGCCACCCTGATACTAAAATCAGACAGAGATACTACAAGAAAAAGAAAATTACAGACCAATATCACTGATGAACATAAATGTAAAAATCCTCAACAAAATATTAGCAAACAGAATCCAACAACATGTTAAAAGGATCATACACTATGATCAAGTGGGATTTATCCCAGGGATGCAAGGATTCTTCATTATATGCAGATCAATCAACGTGATACACCATATTAACAAACTGAAGGAGAAAAACCATATGATCATCTCAATAGATGCAGAAAAAGCTTTTTACAAAAGTCAACACCCATTTATGATAAAAACTCTCCAGAAAGTGGGCATACAGGGAACCTACCTCAACATAATAAAGCCCATATACGACAAACCCACAGCCAACATCATTCTCAATGGTGAAAAACTGAAAGCATTTCCTCTAAGATCAGGAACAAGACAAGGATGTCCACTCTCACCACTATTATTCAACATAGTTTTGGAAGTCCTAGCCATGGCAATCAGAGAAGAAAGATAAAAGGAATACAAATTGGAAGAGAAGAAGTAAAACTGTCACTGTTTGCAGATGACATGATACTATATGTAGAGAATCCTAAAGATGTCACCAGAAAACTACTAGAGCTCATCAATGAAGTTGGTAAAGTTGCAGGATATAAAATTAATGCACAGAAATCTCTTGCATTCTTACACACTAATGATGAAAAATCTGAAAGAGAAATTAAGGAAACACTCCATTTACCATTGCAAGAAAAAGAATAAAATACCTAGGAATAAACCTACCTAGGGAGACAAAAGACCTGTATGCAGAAAACTATAAGACACTGAAGAAAGAAATGAAAGATGATACAAACACATGGAGAGTTATACCATGTTCTTAGATTGGAAGAATCAATATTGTGAAAATGACTATACTACCCAAAGCAATCTACAGGTTCAGTGCAATCCCTCCCTATCAAATTATCAATAGCAGTTTTTACAGAATTAGAACAAAAAATCTTAAAATTTGTATGGAGACACAAAAGACCCCGAATAGCCAAAGCAGTGTGAGGGAAAAACACAGAGCTGGAGGAATCAGACTCCCTGACTTCAGACTATACTACAAAGCTACAGTAATCAAGACAATATGGTACTGGCACAAAAACAGAAATACAGATCAATGGAACAGGATAGAAAGCCCAGAGATAAACCCACACACCTATGGTCAACTAATCTATGACAAAGGAGGCAAGGATATGCAATGCGGAAAAGACAGTCTCTTCAATAAGTGGTGCTGGGAAAACTGGACAGCTACAGTTTACATTTACAGTTTCATTACAGAATGAAATTAGAACACTCCCTAACACCATACACAAAAATAAACTCGAAATGGATTAGAGACCTAAATGTAAGCCTGAACACTATAAAACAGAGGAAAACGTAGGAAGAACACTCTTTGCCATAAATCACAGCAAGATCTTTTTTGATCTACCTCCTAGAGTAATGGAAATAAAAACAAAAATAAACAAATGGGACCTAATGAAACTTAAAAGCTTTTGCAAGGCAAAGGAAACCATAAACAAGACAAAAAAGACAACCCTCAGAATGGGAGAAAATATTTGCAAACGAATCAATGGACAAACGATTAATCTCCAAAATATATAAACAACACATGCAGCTCAATATTGAAGAAAGAAACAACCCAATCTAAAAATGGGCAGGAGACCTAAATAGACATTTCTCCAAAGACATACAGATGGCCAAAAAGTACATGAAAAGCTGCTCAACATCACTAATTATTAGAGAAATGCAAATCAAAACTACAGTGAGGTATCACCTCACACGTCAGAATAGCCATCATCAAAAAATCTATATACATCAAACGCTGGAGAGGGTGTGGAGAAAAGGGAACCCTCTTGCCCTGTTGGTGGGAATGTAAATTGATACAGCCTCAATGGAGAACAGTATGGAGGTACCTTAAAAAACTAAAAATAGAATTACCATATGATCCAGCAATCCACTACTAGGCAGATACCCAGAGAAAACCATAATTCAAAAAGACACATGCATGCCAATGTTCACTGCAGCACTATTTACAATATAGCCAGGTCACAGAAGCAACCTAAATGCCCATCGACAGACGAATGGATAAAGAAGATGTGGTACATATATACAGTGGAATATTTCTCAGCCATAAAAAGGAACGAAACTGGGTCATTTGTAGAGATGTGGATGGATCTAGAGACTGTCATACAGAGTGGAGTAAGTCAGAAAGAGAAAAACAAATATCATATATTAACGCATATATGGGGAACCTAGAGAAATGGTAGAAGAGATGAACTGGTTTTCAAGGCAGATTAGAGACACAGGTGTAGAGAACAAACGTATGGACACCAAGCGGGGAAAGCGGGAGGAGGATGGTGGTGGTGGCACGAATTGGGAGATTGGGATTGACATATATACAGTAATACGTATAAAATGGATAGCTAGTAAGAACATGCTGTATAAAAAAAGAAATAAAATTAAAAAAAAGATTTATGTCCACAATGTTCTATGATAATTTCTTCAGAAATTAAGACAGTATTAAGCGAGCGTATTAAGTGAAACAAAAATCAGTTCCTAAGAGCTACACATAAACTGAATAATGCTCTCATGTAACAAAACATTCATTCCTTGGCTGGGCCTTGTTCGGGAGTCACTGTAACCATCAGGACTCCCTTCCACCCTCAGCTCGCTGTGGCCTGTGGCACCACAGACAGGCTGGACCTGTGAGCAGTGTCCCCCCGGTTCTCCATGGCGTGGGTTGAATTGTGTCCCCCAAGAGATTGTATGTTCAAGTCCTAATCCCTGGAGCCTGGGGAGGTGACCTAATGGGGCAACAGGGTTTTTGGCAGATGCCAAAGATGCAGTCACCCTGGATTTGAGTGGCCCAAAAGTCCAGTATCTGGCATCCTCAGAAGAAAAGGGAAGTTTGGCTGCAGAGACACAGACACATAGGGGTGGAGGCCATGGGAGGACAGAGACAGAGGCTGGAGTGTTGCTTCTACAAACCAGGAAAGCCAAGGATTGCAGACAACCATATGCTACATGAGGTAAGGAAGGCATCTTCCCCAGGCCCCTGGAACATTCTTCTCTAGGCCCTTTGGGGGAGCAGGGCCCTGCCAGCAGGGATCTTGGACCTGTAGCCTCCAAAACTGTGAGAGGATAAATCTCTGTTCTAAGCCACCGAGTTATGGCAGCCGTGGGAAACTTACACACCTCTCTCCCCAAAAAGCCTCTGAACTCTGCCCTAGGAAACCACTAATCTACTTCTTGTCTCTATAGATGAATGTATTCTGGATATTTCACAGAATGAAATTGAATTACACAGTACGTGACCTTTCTTTCATTGAGTGTGAAGTTTTCACTTAGTATAAGGTTCATCCACGTCGTAGCATGTATCACAGTACCTCACTCCTTTTTACTGCGAAAGAATATTCCATCAGATGGGTGACCTAACCATGTTTTCCTTATCCATTCATCAGTTGAGGGACATCTGGGTTGTTTCCACTGCTGGGTCTTTTGAATAACGCTGCTATGAAGATTCACGTGCAAGGTTTTCTGTGGACGTGTTTTCACTTCTCCTGAGCACATAGCTAGGAGTGGGCTTGCTGAGTCACAGGGTGACTCTATACTTAACCTTTCCAGGAAACGCCGTGCCATCTTCCAAAGTCACTGCACCACGTTACGTTCCCATCAGCAGGGTCTGAGGGTACCAATTTATCCACATCCTTTCTGACACATGTTATTATCTGTCTTTTAATCACAGCCGTTCTCATGGATGGGAGGTGTATCTCACTGTGATTTGGGTTTGTGTTTCTCTGATGGCCAGTGAAACTGAGCATCTTTTCACATGCTTACTGGCAGCTTCTTTTGAGAAAAGTCTATTTGGATCTATTGCCCATTTAAAAAAAATTGGGCTGTCTTTCTTTTTGTTGTTGAGTTGTAGGAATTCTTTATATATTCTGGATAATTGGTTGTCTCTTACTTACTGTGCTTTTTGTATATTTTATGGCGTTTAGCTATTCCTTGCCGTTCTCAGTACACTGAGAGCAGGATGGGGAGTATGTCTGTCTCTTGCGCATCACTGGTGTTCAGAAAGGATCATGTGGTTTTCATTTTATGCTTAACGCACAGGCTGGAATAAACATCTTCCAGAGCTGCTGGGTCACAGTTTGGGGTAAAGAAAGGAACATAATCTTTACTGACTGCCCACCAATGCAGGTGTTGCTACCGGGTGACCCTCACAACAAACTAAGGAGATTCCGTGTCATTATCCCCAAGAAACAGGTGAGCCCAAGGGAATTACTTCCCAGACATCACACAGTTGATAAGCAGTAGAGCTGCTTTTGTCCCTAAAGCCTGTGCTTTTTAAACATCCTGCCCCTTTGTCCGTTCATGATGTGGTAAAGCAAAGAGACATCAAAGCAGAAGGACCCTCCCCCGGGCCTCTGACGCATGTACACGTCACCTCCCGATTTCACATCTCACCCGAGAAGTATGAACAGTTTACATGGTTCTCCAGCTCATAACTGCAGGAAGTCTGTGCAGATGCCTCTCTTGCAGTGAAGTACAGGAATATCCGTATTGTGCCAATTCTTCTGTTAAAACTGAAGCCCAGGATGGGAGTATGTGGAAATTCACTGAGCAGTAGAAGAAGGAGCCTGTGCTTCTGGAGTTCCAGCAGGGAGCACGTGAGTCCTGCAGAGGCTCCCTGACGGGCCCGCGACAATGAACTTCTGCGACATTTCCCAGGGGCTCCGAAGTGCACCTGGCTCCTGCAGCGCGTGGTTCTGGCTCCAGGCCAGCAGCGCGCCTGCTGGACCTGCAGCCAAAGGCCATGGGCTCTCTGCCGAGCACGTGACCGGCGTGTTTCTGCCACAGAGTGTGCCCTCCTGGAGACCCGCTGACACCCAGTTCTCAGGGATCCAATTTCAGTTTTATGGACAAGTGTCTTCACACTTCCAACCCTAAATATAGAGGTGAGATGAAAACTAGGAGTGATAGTTGGGGGGGTCTTAAAAGCTCTCTATAAAGTCCCCCAAACCTTTCAAATCCTCAGTCATCTCTGGGAAACAGTGCATCTGATTATCTTCATTTATAGCCTATTCTGGAAATTTCTCTCCTGGGAAAAAAGCCATCTGCAAGCTATTCTTTTTTTTTTTTTGCAAGCTCTTCTTGTTTGTAAATGAATTATTTTCTTAAATGTCAAAGGAAGACATCAGAAAGTACAAAAATAATTACAAGTGGAATAATTTCCTGAAATTACCCTAGTTGATTATGGGCAAGACAACCCATAGGTCTCAGGAAAAATGAGAATGAGATTAATACGGTCATGTCAATAGTTTGACTTATTTTCCAGGGCTTTCCAAGCAGAGAGAGAGAAAGAAATTATTTTGCAATGAGATAAGGCTAAGCCCACCCCTGCAAAAGGGAATCCCCAGAAAGATTGCTGCTAATGCAAGAAAGATCATGTCTTTGGGATTTTCTCACATGGCCTGTGCCTGTGTACTTCTGTCCCGTGGGGACCTGCTTCCTGCTTGAATGCCCCCATGAGGCAGGCTCCACGAATGCCCCCAGGACACCATTCCTGCCAGAATTCTAGAGATAGTGGACAATGGAATTTTGCCTTCCTGGTCTGAGAAAAGGGCTAAGAAATGTTAGATTTCCCCAAAGGCCAGTTGAAGAGTGAAGCCCAGCGCTGGCCCTTCCCTCTGCACTGCTGGTCCTCTGTCTCCCTCCATGGCTGCAGCCTCCCAGGGCCTTGGAGGTGCTTGACAGCTGCAGCTGGAGTGATACTTTCTTATCCCAAGGTGGCAAGTGGCTTCTGCAGGTTCTGAGACCCCACCGACAGTCTGCATGTTTGAATGCGTGAGACCTAATTTTAACATCACTTAGAAGAAGCATTTTGTATTTATTTACACAGTGAGTGTATCTTTTTTATTCTCTGCTTCCCCGGGGATGCGTTAATTGAAGGTCATGCATCCTAGGTCTGGAAGGGATGAGGGTGACGAATAAGTTTCCTCTGGTCGCCAACTCTCCAGCTTTCCTCACCTGCAGCTTGGCCGAGTATTATCCATCTCATCTGAACACCTAGTTTGAACTAAAGATGGCTTGAGAGGAGTAACGGCTGAAAGGATGCAGTTTTCTCTTAGATCACTTACTCAGCGGGTGCTACAGATTTGGGGGACTTCTTGTCTTGATTGACTAGTTGGCCTTTCCTTGGGTTAAATCCAGTGAATATCTGAAAGAATCACATAGACTAGGCCCAGAAAATTGTCCAGTATATGTAAAACGTGATTTTAAATGTAAATCTATACTCCTCCTTCCCCAAAAAGCCAGTCATACTGGTGACAATAATGTATTTTTGCATATTTTTGGAAAATACAAAATCACAGGCAAATCACTACAGCACCTCTGGAATCACAGAACTGACTTACTGAGCACCCACTATGGGGCAAGGCCAGTCACTTTATGAATGTGATTTCTAATCACCACACGGTGGATATCATTACTTGCAATTTACAGATGAGAACTGAGGTTCAGGGAGAAGTCGTTTGTCCGAGGTCTGAGCCTCACGGGATCAAATCCACAGTCCACCAGGATCGAGCAGACCACATGGGTCTGAGGTCCTAAAGCTGAGCTCAGTAAAGGACACGGTCACTGTGGACAAATGGGAAATGCACGGGATGCCAGCACACACGATCCTTTAGACTACAGTGCATCCTCTTGAGAGTGCACGCACCACCTCCTCCGTCTGGAAGTACTCCGTGTGCAGGAGTTGGGGCAGTGCAGTGGGGTGCAGGGGGCGCTTCGTAGGAGAGTGGAGGGTGAGGAGGTGGCACTGACAGTTAGTCTCAGGCAAGCTGTTCAAGGACCTAAGTGCCAGGAAAGGGGCCTGACCTTGCCCTGTGGGCAAGTGCTTCACCCCTGTTATTCCACTTGACACCGAGAGGGTGACAGCTGGTTCCCCCAGAGCAGTCGGGGGACTCTCCCAAGACCACTGAACTGCTGAGCAATGCGGGTCCCCGTTTCTGCAAAGCCTGGGCTCTCCCCGCTTTTCCATACCACTCGCTAGCCTCCAAGCCATGCAGTCCTTCGGGATTACAAACTGCCATGAGAAACCACCGAGAAAAAGTGAAATGTTTCACGTGGGAGAATAGCACATGGCCAACCCATTTTTCCGTGAGCAGGGCTTGCAGAGGTTCTCCTGGAAGGGAACGAAGTCCTAGGGGTGGATGTTAGGAATGAGGAAAGGGTGCGTCATCACCTTGCCTTGATTATGAAAGTAGTAAATACTCTATAGAAGACTGGGAGATAGAGACTGTCAAGCAGAACACAAAAGTCCCTGATAATTTCACAGCTAAGAGACTTTACCATTTTGGTACTTTTCCTTCCAGCCTTCAGCACACGCTGGCCAGAAACATGAGTGTCCTTCTTTCCTTTACACTTTGCATCCATCTGACCCCTCCCAGCCTCTCTTGTACAGGCCGCCCTCACCCCTCGCCTGGACCTTTCCCTGGAGCATATCCCACCCGGTCTCCGGGGCTCCAGCCCAGCCCAGCCCTCCCCGGCACACATCACACATCACACTCCATCCAGGGCAGTTTTCTAACATGCAACCTGCCGGAAGGCCGAGGACGGCTTCCACTGCCCCTGGGATAAGGCTCGAAGCACTCACCCTGGCTTCCAAGGCCTTCACCTCGGCGCTGGCGCCTCACCTGCGTCTCCCATACCCAGCTCCACACACCTGGGCGCGCCCCACGGGAGCCGCCGCTTGCGGCTCAGGCCCTTGGGAAGATTTATTGGCCCCCTCCCTCTCTTTGCACCGGGTCAGAGGCTCCTGCCACAGTCTGATTTCTCCCTTGTAATAATCACTGCGTCATCATCGTCCTGTTTAACTGCCTGCCGCCTCCTCATGGTGGGCTGGGAAGGGGGTCTGCACACCCATGCTCACTGCCCCACAGTCTGCATGGAGCTCAGTCCTGGACGAGGGAGGGCACAGCGCATCCCGACGTGAAACGTACAGTTGCCCAAACTAAGAGGCCCAAACATCTTAGTCATCTTTCCGCGGGTTCTCCTGGGTCTTCTATGTAGAAAATAATGTCATCTCTGAATGACAGCTGGGCATCTTCCTTCTAGGCCCGATCCCTTCTGTTGTTTTCCTCATCTTGCTGTGCAGCTAAGAAGGAGACCTTCAAGGCAACGTGGAATAGATGTGCTGATTGTTGGCACATTTGTACCTGATTTACAAAAGGAAAGATTTACCATTTCAACATTAAGTATCATGTGAGATGTAGATTTTTGACTGTTACTCTTTGTCATTTTAAAGTAATTCCCTTCTAGTCTTAGTTTACTAAAATTTCTCTTTGCATAAATGACAATGAAGGCCAAATTTTATCTAGTGCGTTGTCTGCTTCACTGAGATGGTTTATCTTCTTTAATCTGCTGATGTATTGAATTATATTAGACTTTCTAATGTTCAAACGTGCCACATCCTTGCATTGGTCATGATGTATTATTGTTTTATACCCTGCTGGATTTGATTTGCTCAAATTTTATGGAGAATTTTAAAAATCTATGTTTATTAGTAAAATTGGCCAGTAATTTTCTTTTCTATTCTTATTCTTGTTTACTTGTGACATTGAGAATCTTTGTAGTCTCATGAGTTGGGGAAACTCTCTCTTTTTTCTATTCTCCCAGACAATATATGTACGCATATATGTATGCAAAATAGAGATTCCTTAAACGTTTGGAAGAACTCATTTATAAAGCTCCTGGACCTGGTGCGGGTTTATGCATCTCTCCATTAACTGATGGACAATTGTTAATTGTCTTGTTCAAGTCATCTGTGTCCTTCGACCTTGTGCTTCTTGTTTTTTGGAACGATTCTTAAATTTGTGTTACATTTCAAATTCAGTTTTCAACACTGTCAGTTCTGCTCTGTATTGCCTTTACAAGCATTTTAATTTTGTTTTATTCTTTTAATCCAGGGCTGTCTTTGTCTCAGGCTGCATCCTTACCCGTTGCTCTTTTGTAGCTTCCATACCATTCTGTAAAGTTAGTATTTTCATGTAGTTGTTTGAGATCACAAACAAGCTGGTTTCCAAGGCTGGCATCCACTTTTGCTGTAGTAAATCTCCCCTAAAGTATAAACTTACTCTTCTTCTTTAGGGCCATGCTCTTCATACTTTAAAATTTTTATGGCCCCTATATTGTTGTGGTTTCCGTTCATTCATCCGTAAACATGAAAATCTGGAAATGCCTATGTACACTGACTGTTAGAAAATATTCAACGGTACCTATTACCTTGAATACGTGGCTGTATCTAGAAGGTTCCATATCATTCTAACGTGCATTTTTCACACGATGCCTTGGTAAGAGAGTCTTGTCCACAATGCTCAGCCCCTGCCACATCTTCCAAGGAGCACAGGCCCATACTGCTTTTTCACCTGGTGTAGTCTAGATGCAGTTGACCACTGGAAACTTCACACAGGTCCTCCATCTGCGGACAGAGGCATAATAGAAGGAGGCCATCAGTAACCAACAGCACAGCACGGGGATAACACATGGGCCTCATCTCAGCATCCTCATGACACACCAGGGAGTGACTCCCTGGATAGCTTTGTCCAGGAAGATTCTGAGGCCCCCTCTGGCTTGGTGGGAAAGAGTACATTGATTCATTAGTGATATCTACCAGGGGCGTGACAGTGGGAAAAGGCAGAATGAAGCCGCTGTCTGCTGTCCTGTTCTAAGGGCTGTTGACAGCTGTGGCTGAAGATACAGGAATCTAGACTTGGCTTAAAGGGCCCTCGCCTCCCTGAAGCTTATAAGGGAGTCCGTTCCACAGGACTCAGCACTACTGGACAGTGGAATGTGCTTGCCCCAGACACTAGTGACCAGAAATTGGCCAAAACCCCATCCAGTAGCAGACTCAACCCAGGCCCACCATGTGGTTCATTAAGTGCAGAACCGCCCAAGCTGCCGTCGGTCTGGCTGTGGAAGCACCTGGCTGTTCACGGCCACTGCAGAGCTGGGTCTGCACTGGCCTTGGAAGGGGCGTCTCCCGTTATGTCTGTGAGGACCTGCGCCCCACACTCTCCCTCTCGCCTACAAAAGAGCCGGCCACCAGTGGGCGCTCAGCCCTCCTCATCCAGGTAGCACGTGAGGCCACCCTGGCACAGGCCTGGACCCCCAAATGGGGGGTGACCCAGGCTGGAACAGAGCCCTTGTCTTGGATCTTATGGCTGAGCAGTGGGATGCTAAGCAGGGATGCAGACGCCGGGTGCTCTCCCCACAGGGATGCGGACGTGTACAGAGGAGGAGAGGCAGTTGCCCTGACATCAGAGGGGTCTCCCGAGCCTGTGATGGACACTCCACCCCCAGACTTTGCTTGTTGACTCTATAAGTCCACGTTTGATTCGGGTTTCTGCCCCTTACGACTGGGAGAGTCTTGATGAACAACACGGGGACTCCTTTCCCGAGACGCCAGAGACGTTGGTCTGTCTCCGTTGTGGAAGGACTGGTGGGCAGAGGCTTCCCTCGCTGGCACCGCCTCCACTGCCCTGGAGGCTTTCCCGAGGCCCGGGTGCCCCTCGCCTCCTCCGCTGAGGGGAGGGTCCTGCGGCTGGAGCAGCTGCCGCTCTGGGTCCACAACCCTCCAACCCCAAAGTGGGGGAAGGCACAGGGCAATCCGGATAGCGACCTTCTCCCACTGACATTTATGTCTCAGTTCAGCCCGTCTACGCTGGGGTCCCAGCCTGCGGCATGTGGCTTTCAGGCTGTGCTGCTGCCGCGGGGGCCTCCCGGGCTCTCCACGCAGGAAGCAAGAAAGGAGGTTAGAGGCTGGCGAGCCAGGGAGAGCCCGGCCGACGTGCTGGGCAGGAAGGATGGTGTGCAGAGCAGCCTCCGGTCCACACTGCCTGTAGCCTGCCCTTGCCAACGACCCCATCCTCCTTGCCCTTCCTCCCGCCTGGTGCTCCATGACGACAGCGCTGCTGATAGGATGGGTTTATGACGTTTAACCACACAGGGAGCCAATTAATCATTTCATAAAGCTCAACGTGCAAGCTCAACGTGCACTGATATGATTCCTTATCTGAGCTCTCCGGGGCGGGCGGGGGGATTGGGAGAGGAATGCGTGTCTCTCACCTACAGAGGAGTTGTCAACAAATCAGCTCCCCATCTAATTCGAGGGGACAAGTAGGGATGATTTGTCCTCAGGAGAGCACTCTTGAGTCCACGTGACTTTGTGAAGATAACACGTGTTCATGTTCCTGCGTGCCCCGTCTCTACTTCTTGACTCAGCAGATTTTTAAAAGCTAAAATTTCCCTCTTCTCTACTCCCCTTCCCTAACCGACACAGATATACAATGTTATAATAAATCGACTTCTTTACAATTGTTCTGCTTCTCTGACAAGTGACTCGTTCACATGTTTTAGAGAATTTCAAGGGAGGGGATGGAATTAAGTGAGGCATGTGCAGAGCGTGGAGGCAGAGCTAGAGTGGTGCCCAGAGCCTGATGACAGAAGATTCAAGAATGGTGTCTGTCAGTAACTGGGAAGAGGCCGAGATTTAACCTACTGTCAAACCCACAGGTAAATCTGCAGCTTCCTGGATGCTGGTAGGAGATACAAGACTCCTGGGGTCAGAGGCATGGTATCACTCACAGGAATGGCAGAGCCCAGGTGTCAGCATTCTGCATGGCCCCCAAGCCCCAAACCCCACAGGTGATGGAGGCGGGCCAGATGATGCCTGAACACGCAGTGGGCTGCACTTCAGGGAAGTCCTGAATATGGGGAACCTAAACCTGTTACAAGGGGCAGTAGTTGTCCTGCCCTTGGCTCTGAAGGGAGATACTGTCTCCAAGGCTGATCCTTGAAAAGATGATCCAGGACAAAGGGCGGTCAGTGCCTTCCTTGTAAGACACACAAAAATGAGAACATGGAAGCAAACTACTAAGTGTCCATCGACAGATGAATGGATAAAGAAGATGTGGCACATATATACAATGGGATGTTACTCAGCCATAAAATGAATGAAATAATGTCATTTGCAGCAACACAGATGGACCCAGAGATGATCACACTAAGTGAAGTCAGACAAATATCATTAAGATACCGCGTAGGGCTTCCCTGGTGGCGCAGTGGTTGAGAGTCCGCCTGCCGATGCAGGGGACATGGGTTCGTGCCCCGGTCCAGGAAGCTCCCACATGCTGCGGAGCGGCTGGGCCCGTGAGCCATGGCCGCTGAGCCTGCGCGTCCGGAGCCTGTGCTCCGCAACGGGAGAGGCCACAACGGTGAGACGCCCACCTACCGCAAAAAAAAAAAAAGATACAAATGAACTTTTTTACAAAACAAAGAGACTCACAGACATAGAAAACATACTTATGGTTACCAAAGGGCAAAGGGGTGCAGGAGCAATACATTAGGAGTTTGGGATTAGCAGATACAGTTGAAACTTTAAGTCTTCAAATTCACACTACTCTATATAAAATAGATAAACCACAAGGCCCTACTGTAGAGCACAGGGAACTCTACTCAGTATCTTGCAATAAACCATAATGGAAAAGAATATATATGTACAACTGAATCACCTTGCTGTACACCTGAAACTAACACAACACCGTCAATCAACTCTATTTCACTGTAAAAAAAATGAGATACTCATGGAAAATTTTCCTCCAACAATAGCCAATCCTCATTTCAACATGGTTGTATCAGTTTCCTGAAAGCCCCAGAGCCAATGACCACAGATTAGGGGGCTCGAAACAACATAAACTTATTCCCACACAGAGGCCTGGAGTCTGGAATCTTTTGTCATATATATATGACAAGATGACAAATTATATATATATATATATATATATTTGTCTGTGTCTCCTATACTCTTCCCTAGGATTTCAGACAGCTTACAAATACATATCAAGATCACAGTAATTACATATCGGTAAAAATATGTTGCAACGGGGAAAAATTGATAGATAAAATAGAACTAGGAGTGAATTGACGCAAGAACATATACTTCTAAAGTTTAAGCAACAAATTTGATTCTAAGTTTTCTGCCAGCCAACAGAAAGAGAAAAATGTGATCAATTACACAAGGTTCAGAAAACCCACAAACTAGTTGCTGTGTTACCGAATCAGGTTCATTTTGCCCGTCTCACAGCAGAGGTTCACAGCAGAGGGTTTATTCTCCAGGCAGGCAAGTGAAGACATGGAAGAATAGACCTCATACCTGCCCCCAAGGCAAGGGGCCAGTGGTATTTATAGGATAAAGAAGCAGGGAGGTCTGAGGCTGGGGAGCCTGGGGAAAGGGCATTGGAAACAGGTGCACAGTCTTCAGGGCAGGTGTACCTGGACTACAGGCCGATGCAAGTCCTAAAGGTCACCAAGTGGACACTGGCACAGGCTAAGTCGGAGGGTCTGGGGTCCCATCCAGTCTCAACCAGCTCAGCTCGAATTCGACACAGCTGATTCCAAGTTTCTGGAAAACAACTCAGGCAAACATCTTATTGTTTAGGCTCCATGCTGCCTGGAGGAACTGCAAGTCTTAAAATGACCGATTAGTGACAGCAGGTGAAAAGGATCTGACTAATAATTACACATGGTTTCACTTGTGAGAAGCATGTCTATTTCTAATATTAAGCCTGAATCATAAATTTTCCCCAAGGGTCTTTAACTAATAGGGTATAATGTAACAAAATGAGCACAAATCTCAACAAAAAGGAGTTGTAGGGTATTTTTAGCGCAGTAAGCAGCTCTACCTGCAGTGCTGAGTTAGGGAAGATCTTTCGGTCTGTTTTGTTCATGTAGCTGCAACCACATCACACTGGCTTTGGGACTGTTCAAGACAAAACGTGAAAGAAGAAAGAGGAAGCCCGCGTGTATTTATTGGGTGCTCACCAAGGGCCAGACACGTTTTATGCGCCTCACTCAATGAAGCATTTTATATGATATTTCACTCAGCAGGACTTTGAGGCCGCTCCATTTTACAGATGTGCAGACTGAGAGGTGACTGACCTAGGTCACCAGACTAGATATCACTTCTTTCTAGAACAAATTTCATCAGCCAAAGTGACTTCCTCAGCGTCTATTACTGTTTTATGTTTGTGACCTAAAGAAGCCTCTCATTTGTATTAACTGCCCCAAGAATATTAATAAAACGTCCATTCAATGAATTTCTGAAGCTCCATGCTGGACACCCCAGGGAAACCAAGGGGAACTAAATACAGTCCCTTTCCCAACTATGGAACTCACAACCGAGTGAGCTGTTCCTGGTGACACACTCTGAGTAGGTAAGTCATATTTCAAACCAACGTGAGACTTTTGTTACAAATTTCTGTGGCCACAGTTGAGGTCTTTCAACTTACTTTAAAGATGGTATTATTGTATTTTGTAATGGCCTTTGACTAAAATCAGGAATTAGTTAACTCTTTAAATTTTAAGTCTTCAAAGCTAAAAGCTCTACTTTGGAATTTCCCAGGAAGAGGAATGAAGAAGGGAATAAGAATTGAAATATTCGGCAATAATTCAGGGAGCCCCTTCAAAGCAAATGCTCTCTCCTGTGATTCTAGCTCCCCCGCCCCCACCCGCCTTCCAGTCCACAATGGGGCATAAAATCCACACAGGGTATCTTTAACTTAAGACAATTTAAGAAAGAGTGACCATTAACCGATTTACATAGATACAAACGACAGATTCCAAACTGACTAGCGTTTCCTCGGAAAACAAAAGCATGGTCTTTGCAAGTAGCAGCAGGATGCATAGAACCTCTTGAGGGTGGGGTGGGGCTCGAGCAAGCAAGGGGCAGAGGGAAGATGCCCTGTTCAGAGAAAAAGAGCCTGAAGACAGATTCCACTTTTGTGAGAAGCCACAGTGGACACCATGGCTGATATATTGTTGGGAAACGGGAGTTGAAGGGGGAGAAGCTAAAATCTGAGAAACAGATACTTTTTTCCACGTCTAGTCTGTAGAAAAAGCCAAAAGTATTCATCCTATCCTATCCCAGCAACTTTTTTTCGGCTCTTCTGATTATCTACAGGTCACCCTTAAGGAGGTACATTCCACTGAGACTCTCCTAAGTTTCAGTATTCTAAGAAGCATTTTTGTGCCCTCGAAAAAAAAAATCAACTCATTTTTTATAAGGTCCTTGTGATTCCATCAGACGGCCCCACTTGGAGCTTGGAAGCAATAATGGCGACCAGCTTATGCAGCTAATTAGCTGGTGATCTCTTCCAGAATGATGTCAGGGAAGGGCCTGACCCGCCGTGAACACTGTCTTTGGCAGTGCAAGCAGCCGTGACTGCCAAAAGGTGCTATCTGTTGAAGCGTGAAACCAAACCAGGGCAGGATAAAAGGAGCTTAGTCCTTATAAAAATAGTATTGTTTTTCGTTAATGAGCTCTTTCTAATCAAGTGCTCTTAATCAGGAATGCTTTTCTTAACTGAAGTGTTGAGTTTCCATTTTCAGGTAAGAAGTTTTGTGTGCCACATGTAAAAGTTATCTGATGGGGCTCAGTCACTTTTATTGGCCAGCTACAGGAGTTCGTCATTTTCATTGCTTTTGTCTAATTAATACTACGCAAACTTTATACCAAAGATAAAATTTATTTTCTAGAATTTCCACAGGCTGTAAGGGATTTCTGTATTCATCCATTCAACAAACATTCACTGAATCCCTACTCTCAGCCAGGCATGGGGCCAGACATCAGAAATGCAAAGACAAATAAGACAGTCATTGCTGTTAAGAACCTTGCAAAGCCTTTCGGGAAGGAATACTCAATCAATAATTGTTCTGCAATGTAGGAAGTGCAAAGCTTTGCGGTCTGCGTGGTGTCAATGTTTTCACAGAGGAAGGAGGAATTTGCAGTGTCTGAAGCAGTAGGATGTCAAAGAAGACGGAAGGGGCCACCCCCAGATGGCACCTCGGCTCCTAAATGGAGCCTGTGAGAACAGGCACCAAACCAGCCTCGCCCCTTCAGGAATCTTCATGCCAACCTAGTTGTTTTCACCTTATGTATCATTTATGCCACTACTTACTGGAACTTATTCTCCTGAATGACTCACTTCGAAGATTACATTCAGTCTGCGACGTGCTCTGACATCGTGCTTGTAAGTGACCGGGTTGGCCTGGGTCACTGTCCACCACTTTGCGTGTCCCGAAGCCTCCTGTACTTTTGCTACCAACAGTCAACACTTGGGACATTCCTTCAAGCCACTAGAGCACTGCAGCTTCTTTTATCTATATATTTAAATTGGGTTTCCCTTAGGCAGGCATAGACTTGGCCTTATTATTTTTTTTAACCCAAACTGACAATTTCTGCTTTTCAGTTGGGGTACTTAACACATTTGCACATAATGCGATTATTGATATGGCTGGGTTTAAATCTGTCCTCTTGTTATTTGTTCTTGATTTGTCCCACTTCTCATTCGTTTCCCTTGTCCTCTTTCTCTCTTTTTTTTTTTGATTAACTGAATTACTGTTATAATTTCATGTTATCTCTTGTTGGTTTATTATACATAACTCTTTGTTTTCTTTCTTTTGGTGGATGTTTTAGAGTTTATAGTATACAACTTTGCTACATACCATGTAAAATTACAGTACAATTTTTTTTTTTTTTGCGGTACGCGGGCCTCTCACTGCTGTGGCCTCTCCCGCTGGGGAGCAGAGGCTCCGGACGCGCAGGCTCAGCGGCCATGGCTCACGGGCCCAGCCGCTCCGCAGCACGTGGGATCCTCCCGGACCGGGGCACGAACCCGTGTCCCCTGCATCGGCAGGCGGACTCTCAACCACTGCGCCACCAGGGAAGCACTACAGTATAAATTTTTGATGTCAAATATACGTAAAAATGGAGAAGAGCATCTGAAAAATTTCTCCTCCATAAAAGCAGTGATAAAATTTGCAAAAATCGTCAAGTTCAACTTTTTCAGAGCTCTGGAAATTAACCAAAAGCTTTCAGCAATCCAGGGAGCATTTATTTAATAAAAATGACAACCTCGTTAAGAGCAGTGAGATTCGTGGCACTTTAACTTGCCCTACTCTCCTCTCCCTTTCTCTGGTTCTGAGGTAGCCTGGAAAACGAACATCTCTTAATCCTAATGAAAAACAGCAGACTGGCAGCCACCAGAGGGCGCAACTTTGGATTGGAACTCCTTCAAACCCTCATTCCCAGAGAACTCTGATTATATAACCTCTTTGCTGGTTCCCCGGAAGACCCCACTGCCAAGGCTGTTTTAGTTAACCTTAGAGCTCACTAAGTACAAAACTCTCTTCTCCAAAAGATCTGTTGAAAATAATCAGAGGCACTTGTTGAGTATCATGGCTGCCTCAGGCAGTGGCTAACAGTTGGGACAATCAATAAGCTAACCAAAAAACGCAAAAGGAAAAATCTGGGGACTGAGACCCCGTAGGGGCTTTGAAATGCTCTGACATATTCCTGGGAATTTAGAAGGCTATGTGCTTGCACAGGGCTGTGAACATGCTCAGGAAAGACCTGAGAAGGCCCTAAGCTCTCACCCTTGCCAACAGTTTGTTCTTTTTGAGGCTTACATTCAAGGTGGTCCTGTTAGGAACGGTCAGAGCAGCCTTGGGTCTAGGAAGAATTCTGCGCTGCTGCTGAGGCGATATCTTTCTGAGTAGTCTACCCAATGCCCCGTGCATTGTCAGGTTTTTCCACTCCAGCCAGCGGGGACATGAACGCTTCTTGGCCATCTCTTTGCTCTAAAGATTGTTCCACCTGCTCTGTTCCATTAGTGCCTTCCCGGAGTTTCCTTACACACACGCTAATCAGGACTGACTGAGGCGAGGACTTGGGGGAAGCCTTCTGCTGGTTTCAGCTTGTCATGTGCAGCTTTCTCCTGTCCAGGGCTTTATTCTGCGAGTTTTAGCCGTCTTGGTGTCCTCAAATTCTCAACTCTGTTTCCTCATCCAAGGGAGACCAACACGGTCTTGTTTGCCTTCCTCTCCCTGTGCTGTATCCTCACAGCGTTTTCTAGGCAGTAAGCTGGGCAATGATAAGAATCACTTAATCTGTTTCCTTTCACTCAGAGATCATTGTTCTGTAGGGCTTTGTGTCCAATGTCTGAAAACTGTATTTTGTCTGTTTTTGAAGTCGTTTAAGGTAGGAGGGTGTGAGGATTAATTTTACGTATCTACTAGATGAGGGCTTCTGTATGAGATGAACATTTAAATCGGTGAACTCTGAGTGTAGCAGATTGCTGTCCATAAATGTGATGGGCCTCATCCAATCAGTTGAAGGCTTGAAAGGAACAAAGAGACTGGTCTCCCCGAGCAAAAGAAAACTTCTCCAGCAAACAGTCTTCAGATTCCACCTGCACCACCAGCTTTTCTGGGTGTCTGTCTGCCAGTCTTTGCACCATCGACTCTCCCCAGTCTCCAGGCTAGTGGCCTTAGAACTAGACCTGCCCCGTGTCTCTCCTGGATCGTGGGCCTGGTCCACACTGCAGATTTTCTATTTCCTGACTCTATAATTATGTGAGACAGTTTCTTATGATAAACATGCATCCTATTCATTCTGTTTCTCTGGAAAGCCCTGAAATTTACAGAGGGTAAATCTGTTCCATATTATTCCATCATGATGCATTCTAAAGCTGTAATAATTAAGACAGTTTGGCATTTATGCATTGCAAAGAAAATAAGATAGTGAACTACAATAGAGAGCCCTGAAACAGATCCACAAGCACATGGATACTTGACATATACTGGGATTGCACATTTCTGGGGAAAGGATGGCCGTATCATTATTTTTGCTGGGGCATATGTTTATCTACGTGAAAAATGAAAAAAAAATGATTGCATTATAACCAAAAACCCATTTTAGAAGAATTAAAGAATCTAATGAAAACTTTTGGTAACTAATAATGTAAAGTATATTAATAACCTCTGAGTATGAAAAAAAAAGAAACATTTTCAACAATGCCCCCAAAGCACAAATTATACAGGGATTACATTTTTAAAAAGTGAAAATCAACCTATAAATTTGGAGTAGATATATGTAGTACATACAGCAATCAAATATTAATATTCAGAAAGTATTTAATCTTTAAAGTCAACAAGGTAAAAAACTCAACTTTAAAAAGTAAGCAAGATATTTTAACAGGCATTTGCCAGAAGAGAAAACCTAACTGGCTAATGGAACAATCAAAATGGGCTCAGCTCAGGGAAATTCAAATGGAAACCACTGTGGGACACAACTTCACACCCACGAGCCTGACTGGCGTTAAAAGGATGACAATAATAAGTGTTGGTGAAGTGCTAGAATAGGAGGGCAGACCATGGATAAACGTAAGAACTGGGACAAACACTTTGGAATATGATCTCCCCTCGTAAATCTGAGCCGTGCTTCTAACTCAGTAATTCTTTTCCTACAGAGTAGGAATTCTTGACACTCGCACGTATCAGGAGACATGTGTAAGAGCGCCACTGTCTGTAACAGGAGGAAAAAAACTGGAAATATTCCAAATATCCTTTGATGGGACAGTGGAAAACTAAACTGTGATATATTCACACATTTGAATACTTTCTAGCAGCTTAAATGAACGAACTTCAACTATTGTCAACAACATGGATGAACCTCAGGAAAATAATGTTAAAAATTTAAAAACAAGTTAGAGGAGAATAATACCATACAACTATTTATACAACATTCACACACAAGAAAAACTATCCAATATATATTTTAGGTAAAAATATATAATCAGCAAACCCCAAAGATGATAAAACTCAGCAGGATGTTATCTCTGCAGGGGAGAAAGGAGCTGTGTTCAGGGAAGGGCCCAGTGGGTTTCATGACAATATTTTGTTTCTTAAGCTGGGTATATGGGCATTTATCTCATCGTTATGCTTATAAAGTATGTAAATCATATATATTCCATATTTATCAGGTATTTCATAAATTTTAAAAAGTTAAAGAGGGAAAATGGAAAAAGAAATTGAAGGATGGAGAAGCAAGAAGGCAATCACAAGAAAACAGTTGAGAGAATCGGGATCAATCAAAACAGGGAATGAGATCAAGAGCTGATCATGAGAGGGACTTCCCTAATGGTGCAGTGGTTAAGATTCTACACTCCCAATGCAGGGGGCCCAGGTTTGATCCCTCGTCAGGGAACTAGATCCCGCATACCACACCTAAGAGTGTGCATGCCGCAACTAAAGATCCCACATGCCGCAACTATAAATCCCGCATGCTGCAACTAAGACCCAGTGCAGCCAAAAAAAAAAAAAGAGAGAGAGAGAGATGATAATGAGAAATGTGCATCCCTAGAAATCCCAGAAAGTGCCAGCTGAGTTTCCCACAGTGCTTGGAATGAGGACTCAAGCCATTTTATTTAAGTATTAAAAGAAGGGATTTAGTGAGGACCTATTATATCCAGGCCCTGTATCCAATGCTGATAATGAGCCTCATTTCTCAATGTTGGTCTTTTAAATACTTGTTCTATTTTAAAAATTATTTTGTTGATCCCAATTTACTTAGACATCTTTATTACCCTGGTTCTGATTTCACTTTAGAAAGATGGTAATGATGAGTAGAAAAGTACCCCCTTGGAATTCTATGCCACCCCAAATAAATAGATACAAATATCATCATGGTAAAGTATCAAATAAGAGAATTAGCATCCTTGAGAGGACCCACATGTAACCTTAAGAAACAGGTGGTCCATCTAGTAGTCTCTTGCTTGACATGAGTTAAGAACTAACAGATGGTTTTGTATTAACAGGTCACTTTCTGGGAGGTGTGGTTCTGCAAGCCTAATTCGTTTGAAATTGGTTATAACCGTACCCTGGTCTGGAGTCATGGATAACAGAGACTTGTATCCTAGTAAGAAATTTCAGTGATTTACCTTAAAGTAATGTTGGTAATGGCTGTGAGATTTGAATGATTAAAGCTGTATGGGAAATGGAGGAAGATCAGTCCCAAATGAAGTAAACTGTACTCGTGAAAGAGTCCTGTGTTCCTTTAAAATGAGAAAAAATGTTCCAGTGCTAATTGTGAGGCTTTGATAAATGAAACTGTGTTGGCTACTCTATCCCTGGACACATTCAAGGATTAGAAGTTCCACAAGTAAGGAACCAAGTGCAAAAGCATGTTTACTTTAGAAGCTAAGACATGCCCGTAATCTTCTTGTTGAGTCATGACTCAGCACACAAAACCAACATTTTCATGTTAATTCTCTAGAATGCTTTCTGTTGAATAATTTACAAAATTACTATAATTGTCATAAAAAGCAGTCTCATTATGCTTGATTTCCTTTCTAATTATTGGGGACGCTGATTTAAGTATAATTAAATAATTATAACTGAGTGTTTTTATTTATTTATTTATTTATTTATTTATTTATTTAGTGGTACGTGGGCCTCTCCCGTTGCGGAGCACAGGCTCCAGACGCGCAGGCTCAGAGGCCATGGCTCACGGGCCCAGCCGCTCTGCTGCATGTGGGATCTTCCCGGACTGGGGCACGAACCCGTGTCCCCTGAATTGGCAGGTGGACTCTCAACCACTGCGCCACCAGGGAAGCCCAACTGAGTGTTTTTAACTCATTAAATGTACATTTCAGAATCTTGATAAATAACATTAGATGCTATTTTCAAAAACTGTCTTGCATTACATTTATTTTTACCATGTAAATAGAACCTACAATATACCCCCCTGGAGATGGAATTCTTATATTCTTATAACTCTATAATCGGTTGTGAAGGTGCAGTTAATGCTCCAAGGACTCTGTCTCAATGTGTGACACCAACTCCTAATAGAACATTTTTAGAAAGACAGCATTCCTCGTAGTTCCTGGCTGGGAATAGTGTTTCTCTAAACGCTCAAAATCTCAGTTTTACACCTAGACAACTATTTTAAATGGGAACAAAGCAAATGTCTTCAGTAAATTTTTCAAAATTTTGAAACAGATAAATTTGCTAACATTTTCAGTGAGCTAGTTTATGAAATATTCCCACAGACAATTTCTCCTTTGATAAAACCACTCACTTTGAACTTGAGAGAATGGGATCCTGACTACTGGACCTCAGGGAGAGCATCACTTGGCAGGTGAATAACAGAATTAAGTCAAGTAAGTTAATCAGGCAGCCGAACCAAGCCCGGGAATCGGGTCTTCTCACTACATTCCCAGAAAGAAAATTGAATATGCATACACAAGCACTCATTCTGCATTTTGGCACATTATGGTGATGGGCACAAACATGTATCCCAAATATGGCAGCCTGGGTCACTTGCCTAGAATGGTTCAGAGTGGCCAGAAACTACCATCCCACCACTGGCCCTGGGTCTCCTAATTACAACCCCTCCTCCCTTTTATGATAATTTATTTCCTTGTTTTTCTCTGTAATTTTACCCTTTATGATTGTTTCCCTAAGCCTACTTCTTTGAGGCTTTGAGTAGGTGGAATTCCGTTGGGTACATTCTGTTATCTTGCTTAATTCACACAAAACTCTTAAAGATTCATTCATGTTTTTGAATGTGGTATAATATTCCTTCATACAAACAGTTTAGCTATCATCCCTTTTAATGTTGATGGACATTTGGGATTCTTCCAATCTGGAGCTTCTAAAAACGATGCTGCAATAGGCATTCTTGGGCATGAATTCTCGTGAACATGTGCACATATTTCTGTTGGTTATATACCTCGAACTGGAATGCTGGTTATCAGATCTGCATATCTTCAACAATCTACAAGACGATGTCAAATCATTTCCAAAAGAGTTGTACAAATTTACACTTCCATCACAACATGTGAGAGTTTACTTTGCCCCACAAAATTACCAAGTATTGGATTCATCTCATCTTTGCTAATCTGATGGGTGTTTAATGGCTTTGCATTGTGGTTAATTTGCATTTCCTTGTTTAACAATAAGATTGACCATCTTATCAACTTTTTTTTGGCCATAAGGCTTTTTATATATTCTAAATACTAGTCAAAATTTTTACTCTGTGGCTTGTCTTTTCAATTCCATTATGGTATCTTTTGAGGAATGGAAATTCTTTGTTTTTCTTTTCTATTATGGTTTATTACAGGATACTGAATATAGTTCCCTGTGCTATACAACAGGATCTCACTGTTTATCCATCTTAAATAGTTTGCATCTGCTAGTCCCAAACCCCCAATCCAACCCTCCACCGCCCCCTGCCCTTGGCAACCACAAATCTGTTCTCTATGTCAGTGAGTTTGTTTCATAAATAGGTTCATTTGTGTCATATTTTAGATTCCACGTATAAGTGATATTATTCGGTATTTGCCTTTCTGATTTATTTCACTGAGTATGATCATCTCTAGGTCCATTCATATTGCTGCAAATGGCATTATTTCATCCTTTTTTATTGCTGAATAGTATTCCACTGTATATACGTACCACATCTTATTTATCCATTCATCTACTGATGGATGTTTAGGTTGTTTCCATGTCCTGGCTCTTGTAAATAGGCTGCTATGAATATTGAGGTGCATGTATCTTTTAGAATTATGGTATTCTCTGGATATATGCCCAGGAATGAGATTGCTGGATCATATGGTAGCTCTATTTTGTTTTCTGAGGAACCTCCATACTGTTTTCCATAGTGGCTGCACCAATTTACATTCCCACCAACAGTGTAGGAGGGTTCCCTTTCTTCCACATCCTCTCCAATGCATATTATTTTTAGACTTTTTGATGATGGCCATTCTGACTGGTGTGAGGTGGTACCTCACTGTAGTTTTGATTTGCATTTCTCTAATACTTAGCAATGTTGAGCAGCTTTTCATGTGCTCTTGGCCATCTGTATGTCTTCTTTGGAGAAATGTCTACTTAGGTCTTCTGCCCATTTTTCGATTGGGTTGTCTGTTTACTTTGTCATTGAGTTGTATGAGCTGTTTGTGCATTTGGGAAATTAAGCCCTTGTCAGTCACATCATTTGCAAATATTTTCTCCCATTTTGTAGGTTTTTTTCATTTTGTTTATGGTTTCTTTTGCTGTGCAAAAGCTTATTAGTTTGATTAGGTCCCATTTGTTTACCTTTGCTGTTATTTCTATGGCCTTGAGAGACTAACCTAAGAAAACATTGGTATGATTTATGTTAGAGAGTGTTTTGCCTATGTTCTCTTCTAGGAGTTTTATGGTATCATGTCTTATATTTAAGTCTTTAAGCCATTTTGAGTTTATTTTTGTGTATGGTGTGAGGGTGTGTTCTAACTTCATTGAGTTACATGTGGCTGTCCAAATTCCCCAACACCACTTGTTGAAGAGACTGTTTTTTCTCTATTGTGTATTCTTGCCTCCTTTGTTGTAGATTGACTGTAGCCGTGTGGGTTTATTTCTGGGCTCTCTATTCTGTTCCATTGACCCATGTGTCTGTTTTTGTGCCAGTACCATGTTGTTGATTACTATAGCTTTGTAGTATTGTCTGAAATCTGGGGGGGTTATGCCTCCAGCTTTTTTCCCTTCAGGATTGCTCTGGCAATGCTGGGTCTTCTGTGGGTCCATATAAATTTTAGTATTATTTGTTCTAGTTCTGTGAATGATGTCATGGGTAATTTGATAGGGATCACATTAAACCTGTAGATTGCTTTGGTTAGTATAGCCATTTTTTAACAATATTAATTTTTCCAATCCAAGAGCACAGGATATCTTTCCATTTCTTTGAATCACCTTTGATCATTTATCAGTGTTTTACAGTTCTGAGCTTAATAGTTTTTCACCTCCTTGGTCAGGTTTATTTCTGAGTATTTTTTTTTAAGTGATTTTAACAGGGATTTTTTTTTTTTTTTTTTTTTTTTTTTTGCAGTAGGCGGGCGTCTCACTGCTGTGGCCTCTCCCATTGCAGAGCACAGGCTCCGGATGCACAGGCTCAGCGGCCATGGCTCACGGGCCCAGCCACTCCGCGGCATGTGGGATCTTCCTGGACTGGGGCAAGAACCCATGTCCCTTGCATCAGCAGGCAGACTCTCAACCACTGCGCCACCCGGGAAGCCCCCAGGATTGTTTTTTTACTTTCCCTTTCTGATATTTCATTGTTAGTATAAAGAAATGCAACCAATTTCTGTATGTTAATCTTATATACTGCTATCTTGCTGAATTCACGTATCAGTTCTATTAGTTTTTGTGCAGAGTCTCTAAGGTTTTCTATATACAACATTATGTCATCTGCATATAATGAAAATCTCACCTCTTCCCTTCCAATATGTATACCTTTTATTTCTTTTTCTTGTCTGATTGATGTGACTAGCACTTGAGGAATGGAAATTCTTAACTTTGATGTAGTTGAATTTATCAATCTTTCCTTTATGGTTAATATTTTAGAGTTGCTTAAGAAATTCTTCTCTACTGTAAAGTCCAGAAGATATTTGCTTCTGAAAGATTTTTTCACATTAATATTTTGTCTGGAATTGATTTTTGCATGGAGTAATCTAGGTCCAGTGTCCTCCATCCCTTCTTTCCTTCCCTCCCTCCCTTTCCCTCCTTCTTGTCTTTTTTCCTATGTAGATATGCTACTGTCCCAGCACCATTTGTTTAAGAGACTCTTCTCTACACCCCAGAAGTGCTACTTCCATGAAACATCCATATTTGGATGAATATGTTTCTGGGAAGTCTACTCTGTTCCACTGGCATACTCATTTTTCTCTGCACTATTATATCTAAGTTGCTATAGTTTTATAATAATTCTTGATACCTGGAACAGGTATCAAGAATTATTTTTATTTCTACCCTTTTCTTTCTAAAAGTCTCTTCACTGTCTCTACCTTTTTATTTCTAAAAGTCTCTTCACTATATCCGGCCTTTTCTATTGGGTTGGCCAAAATGTGCCTTCGATTTTTAAGTAAAAATAAACGACCCATTTTTCATTTTCACCAAGGACTTTATTGAACAAACTATTCACCCTTTTGTTCTATTACCTTCTGCCATTTTTCAGGCAACTTCATAATTCCATCTTCCAGAAACTTTTTATCTTTTTGAGAAAAGAACTGTTCCAGGTGCCTTTTACAGTTTTTCACGGAATTGAAATTTTTTCCATTAAAAGAATTTTGTAAAGACCTAAATAAATGGAAATCTGAAGATGCAAAGCCTGGTGAATATGGCTGATAAATCAGAACTTCCCAGCCAAGCTGTAACAGTTTTTTCCCGGTCATCAAAGAAACATGCGATCTTGCGTTATCCAGATGGAAGATTATGTGTTTTCTGTTGACTAATTCTGGACGCTTTTTGTTGAGTGCTGCTTTCAGTTGGACTAATTGGGAGCAGTACTTTTTGGAATTAATCGTTTGGTTTTCCGGAAGTAGCTCAAAATATAGGACTCCCTTCCAATCCCACCATATACACATCACCTTCTTTAGATGAAGACCGGCCTTTGGTGTGGTTGGTGGTGGTTCATTTCACTTGCCCCACGATCTCTTCTGTTCTACATTATTATACAGTATCCACTTTTCATCACCTGTCACAATTTGTTTTAAAAACGGAACATCTTCATTACGTTTAAGTAGAGAATCACACGCGGAAATACGGTCTAAGTTTTTTTCACTTAACTTATGTGGAACCCAAACATCGAAGTGATTGACGTAACCAAGCTGGTGCAAATGATTTTCAATGCTTGACTTGGATATTTTGAGTATGTCAGCTATCCCCCGCATGGTATAACGTTGATTGTTCTCAGTTAATGTCTCCATTTGATCACTATCAACTTCAACTGGTCTACCCGACCGTGGAGCCTCGTCTAGCAAGACACTTTGCAAACCACTTTTGACAAGTTCGATCAGTCACAGCACCTTCTCCATACACTGCACAAATCGTTTTTTGCATCTTGGTTACGTTTTTACCTTTCCTGAAATACTAAAGCATAATATGCCGAAAACGTTTTCTTCCATCTTCAGTGTTAAAATGACTACACAAAAATTCACCAATTTTGGGGCTTCCCTGGTGGCGCAGTGGTTGAGAGTCCGCCTGCCGATGCAGGGGACGTGGGTTCGTGCCCCGGTCCAGGAGGATCCCACATGCTGCAGAGCGGCTGGGCCCGTGAGCCATGGCTGCTGAGCCTGCACGTCCGGAGCCTGTACTCCACAATGGGAGAGGCCACAACAGTGAGAGGCCCGCGTACCGCAAAAAAAAAAAAAAAAAACCCACCAATTTTGATGTCTTTTTTAAAATGCATGCTAATATGACAGCTGTCACATACAATCTAAAAAAACTGTTTTGAATGAAGTTAAAGACAACTAAGTGCTACTAGAGCCATCTTATGGAAAAAACCAAATGAACATTTTGGCCAACCCAATATTTTCATATAAATTTAAGAATGAGCTTATCAAATGAAGATTTAGATTTTGATTGCACTAAACCAATATATCAATTTGGTAGGAATTGACATTTTTATACTGTTGAGTCTTCTAATTCATGAATATGGTACTCCATTAATTTAGGCTTTCCTTTATGACTCTTAATAATGTTTTATAATTTTCCCCTTGGAGGACTGCACACCTTTTGTTACTTAATATTTCTGATGCCATTATAAATAGGACCTTTTATTTTCTATACGTTTCTTGCTGATATACAGAAATATAATTTGCTTTTATATATTGATTTTTTATCTAGGAAACTGACTAAAATCATTTATTAATTCTAAAAATTTGAGTTAGGAGGTTTTCTATGCACATAATGGTTCTATCTGTGAATAATGATTCTCTTTCTGTTCAAAACATACAATTTTCTTATATTATTGCACTAAGATCTCCAGTACAATGTTGAATAGAAATGAGAGTAGTCAGCAACCACAACTTATCTCTCCATTTATTTATGTCTTTTAAAATTTCTCTCAAAAGACATTTTGTACTTTTCAGTATATAAAGCTGTTCAGATATTTTGTCAGATGTATCCCTAAGTATTTAAAATAATTTATGCGATTTCATTGGGAGATTTAAAAATGCAATTTCTGACTGTTGCTAGCATACAGGAAAACAGCTGATTTTTGTATATTCAGCTTGGATCCTCCAATATTTCTAAATTCATTTATTAGTTCTAGTAACTATTTTGTAGATTCTATCATGTTTTCTAAATGTAGAATCTTATTGTCTGTATAAAAGGACAGTTCTACCTCTTTCCAATCTGGATCACTTCTATTTTCTTTACTTGTCTTATTGTACTAAGTGGAACTTGCAGAACAATGTCAAATGGGAAGAAACATTACAATTTTCAAAATTAAGTATCATTTTAGCTGTGACTTTTTCATAAATGTCCTTTATCAACTTAAGGAAATTCCCTTGTATTCCTAGTTGCTTAGATATTTTTTGCAACATGTGGTGCATTTTCTCAAAGAATTTTCCTGTGAATATGCAGATAATCATTAACTATTTCCTTTTAGTTTTGTGTCTTTATATGTTCCGTGGTGTAGCTTTCTTCATGTTTCTTGTGCATGAGATTTGTTGCGTTTCTTGACTCTTTGTATTTATAGTTTTAATTAACCTTGGGAAAATTTCAGTCATTATCTCTTCAAATATTTTTTAATGTCTCCTCCCTTTCTCTTTTTCAGAAATTCCAATTAGACATAATTAGGCCACTTGGATTTGTTCCAAAGCTCACTGTTGCTGTTCTATTATTATTACTATTATTATTTTGTTTTATTATTAGAAATCTAGCTTCTACTGTTATGTTTTCAAGCGCGATAATCTTTTCTTTTGCAATGTCTATTCTGCCATTAATTCTCTTCAGGGTATTTTTCATCTCACACATTGTGGGTTTCATCTTTAAGTGTTTCATTGGATCTTTTATTTCTTCCATGTTTATTTTTTTTGAACTTATGTAATATAGCCATAATAACTATTTCTAATTGAAATCTTTATTGAGATAACTGTAGTTCACATGCAGTTGAAAGAAATTATAGAGACCCACTTTATTCAGTTTCACCAGATGTTAACATTTTGCAAAACTAGTACAAATCACAACCAGGATATTGGCATTGATATAATCCATCTCTAATTCGTACTTCCCCAGCTTCCCTTGTACCAACATGTGTATGTGTGTATGTATGTCGTTCTACAATTTTATCACATATGTGTTTATGTATCCATCACCAGAGTCAAGATAAAGAACAGCTCCATCGAGGCAGAGGGGAAGATGGCGGAAAAGTAAGACGTGGAGATCACCTTCCTCCCCACAGATACACCAGAAATACATCTACACGTGGAGCAACTCCTACAGAACACCTACTGAATGCTGGCAGAGGACCTCAGACCTCCCAAAAGGCAAGAAACTCCCCACGTACCAGGGTAGGGCAAAAGAAAAAAAGAAAAAACAGAGACAAAAGAATAGGGACGGGACCTGCACCAGAGGGAGGGAGCTGTGAAGGAGGAAAGGTTTCCACACACTAGGAAGCCCCTTCGCGGGCGGAGACTGTGGGAGGCGGAAGCTTCAGAGCCGTGGAGGAGAGCACAGCAACAGGGGTGCGGAGGGCAAAGTGGGAAGATTCCCGCACAGAGGATCGGTGCCAACCGGCACTCACCAGCCCGAGAGGCTTGTCTGCTCACCCGCTGGGGTGGGCGAGGCTGGGAGCTGAGGCTTGGGCTTTCGTCGGAGCGCAGGGAGAGGACTGGGGTTGGCGGCTTGAACATAGCCTGAAGGGGTTAGTGCACCACGGCTAGCCGGGAGGGAGTCCGGGGAAAAGTCTGGACCTGCTGAAGAGGCAAGAGACTTATTCTTGCCTCTTTGTTTCCTGGTGTGCGAGGAGAGGGGCTTAAGAGCGCTGCTTAAAGGAGCTCCAGAGACGGGTGCGAGCCACGGCTAAAAGCGTGGACCCCAGAGACGGGCGTGAGCCGCGGCTAAAAGCGCGGACCCCAAAGATGGGCGCGAGCCATGGCTAAAAGTGCGGACCCCAGAGACGGGTGGGAGACGCTAAGGCTGCTGCTGCCGCCGCCACCGAGGGCCCTGTGTGCGAGCACAGGTCACTATCCACACCCCTCTTCCGGGGAGCCTGTGCAGCCCGCCACTGCCAGGTTCCCAGGATCCAGGGACAACTTCCCCGGGAGAACGCATGGCGGGCCTCAGGCTGGTGCAACGTCATGCTGGCCTCTGCCACCGCAGGGTCGCCCCGCATTCCACGCCCCTCCCTCCCCCTGGCCTGAGTGAGCGAGAGCCCCCGAACCAGCGGCTCCTTTAACGCCGTCCTGTCTGAGCAAAAAACAGACGCACTCCAGCGACCTACATGCAGAGGCGAGGCCAAATCCAAGGCTGAGCCCCTGGGAGCTGTGAGAACAAAGAAGAGAAAGGGAAATCTCTCCCAGCAGCCTCAGGAGCAGCAGATTAAATCACCACAGTCAACTTGATGTACCTGCATCTGTGGAATACATGAATAGACAACGAATCATCCCAAATTGAGGAGGTGGACTTTGGGAGCAACAATATATATATATATTCCTTTTTCTCATTTTCTGAGTATGTATGCGTATGCTTCTGTGTGTGATTTCGTCTCTATAGCTTTGCTTCCACCATTTGTCCTAGGGTTCTATCTGTCCGTTTTTTTAAAAAATTTTTTTCTTAATAATTTTTAATAACTTTTACTTTACCTTCTTTCTTTCTTTCTCTCTCCCTCTCCCTCTCTCTCAATCTCTCTCTCTCTCTTTCCTTCCTTCCTTCCTTCCTTCCCTCCCTCCTTCAGACAACGAATCATCCCAAATTGAGGAGGTGGACTTTGAGAGCAAGATTTATGATATTTTCCCCTTTTCCTCTTTTTGTGAGGGTGTATGTGTATGATTCTGTGTGACATTTGGTCTGTATAGCTTTGCTTCCACCATTTGCCCTAAAGTTCTATCCGTCCCTTTTTTTTTCTAAATAATTATTTTTTAATTTAATAACTTTATTATATTTGACTTTATTATATTTTACGTTATCTTCTTTCTTTCTTCTTCCCTTCCCTCCTTCCTTCCTTCCTTCCTTCCTCCCCACCTCCCTTCTTTCTTCCTTTCTTTCCTTCTTTACTTCTTTCTTTCTTCCTTCCTTCCTTCCTTCTCTCCTTTCTTTCTTTCTTTCTTTCTTCCCACTTCTACTAATTCTTTCTCTCTACTTTTTCTCCCTTTTATTCTGAGCTGTGTGAATGAAAGGCTCTTGGTGCTGCAGCCAGGAGTCAGTGCTGTGCCTCTGAGGTGGGAGAGCCAACATCAGGACACTGGTCCACAAGAGACCTCCCAGCTCCACATATCAAATGGCGAAAATTCCCAGAGATCTCCATCTCAACACCAGCACCCAGCTTCACTCAACGACCAGCAAGCTACAGTGCTGGACACCCTATGCCAAACAACTAGCAAGACAGGAACACAACCCCACCCATTAGCAGACAGGCTGCCTAAAATCATAATAACACCACAGACACCCCAAAACACACCACCAGACGTGGACCTGCCCACCAGAAAGACAAGATCCAGCCTCATCCACCAGAACACAGGCACTGGTCCCTTCCACCAGGAAGCCTACACAACCCACTGAACCAACTTTAGCCACTGGGGACAGACACCAAAAACAACGGGAACTATGAACCTGCAGCATGTGAAAAGGAGACCCCAAATACAGTAAGATAAGCAGAATGAGAAGACAGAGAAACAGATGAAGGAGCAAGATAAAAACCCACCAGAACAAACAAATGAAGAGGAAATAGGCAGTCTACCTGAAAAAGAATTCAGAATAATGATAGTAAAGATGACCCAAAATCTTGGAAATAGAATGGAAAAAATGCAAGAAACAGTTAACAAGGACCGAGAAAAACTAAAGATGAAACAAGCAATGAGGAACAACACAATAAATGAAATTAAAAATACTCTAGGTGGGATGAATAGCAGAATAACTGAGGCAGAAGAACGGATAAGTGACCTGGAAGATAAAATAGTGGAAATAACTACTGCAGAGCAGAATAAAGAAAAAGAATGAAAAGAACTGAGGACAGTCTCAGAGACCTCTGGGACAACATCAAACGCACCAACATTCGAATTATAGGGGTTCCAGAAGAAGAAGAGAAAAAGAAAGGGACTGAGAAAATACTTGAAGAAATTATAGTTGAAAACTTCCCTAATATGGGAAAGGAAATAGTTAATCAAGTCCAGGAAGCACAGAGAGTCCCATACAGGATAAATCCAAGGAGAAATACGCCAAGACACATATTAATCAAACTGTCAAAAATTAAATACAAAGAAAGCATATTAAAAGCAGCAAGGGAAAAACAACAAATAACACACAAGGGAATCCCCATAAGGTTAACAGCTGATCTCTCAGCAGAAACTCTGCAAGCCAGAAGGGAGTGGCAGGACATACTGAAAGTGATGAAGGAGAAAAACCTGCAACCAAGATTACTCTACCAAGCAAGGATCTCATTCAGATTTGATAGAGAAATTAAAACCTTTACAGACAAGCAAAAGCTGAGAGAGTTCAGCACCACCAAACCAGCTTTACAACAAATGCTAAAGGAACTTCTCTAGGCAAGAAACACAAGAGAAGGAAAAGACCTATAATAAACGAACCCAAAACAACTTAGAAAATGGGAATAGGAACATACATATCATTAATTACCTTAAATGTAAACGGACTAAATGCTCCCACCAAAAGACACAGATTGGCTGAATGGATACAAAAACAAGATCCATATATATGCTATCTACAAGAGATCCACTTCAGACCTAGAGACACATACAGACTGAAAGTAAGGGGATGGAAAAAGATATTCCATGCAAATGGAAACCAAAAGAAAGCTGGAGTAGCAATTCTCATATCAGACAAAATAGACTTTAAAATAAAGACTATTAGAAGAGACAAAGAAGGACACTACATAATGATCAAGGGATCGATCCAAGCAGAAGATATAACAATTGTAAATAGTTATGCACCCAACACAGGAGCACCTCAAAACACAAGGCAAATACTAACAGCCATAAAAGGGGAAATCGACAGCAACACATTCATAGTAGGGGACTTTAACACCCCACTTTCACCAATGGACAGATCATCCAAAATGAAAATAAATAAGGAAACACAAGCTTTAAACGATACATTAAACAAGATGGACTTAATTGATATTTATAGGACACTCCATCCAAAAACAACAGAATACACATTTTTCTGAAGTGCTCACGGAACATTCTCCAGGAGAGATCATATCTTGGGTCACAAATCAAACACTGGTAAATTTAAGAAAACTGAAATTGTATCAAGTATCTTTTCCGACCACAACACCATGAGACTAGATATCAATTACAGGAAAAGATCTGTAAAAAATACAAACACATGGAGGCTAAACAATACACTACTTAATAACGAAGAGATCACTGAAGAAATCAAAGAGGAAATAAAAAAATACCTAGAAACAAACGACAATGGAGACATGATGACCGAAAACCTATGGGATGCAGCGAAAGCAGTTCTAAGAGGGAAGTTTATAGCAATACAAGCCCACCTTAAGAAACAGGAAACATCTCGAATAAACAACCTAACCTTGCACCTAAAGCAATTAGAGAAAGACGAACAAAAAAACCCCAAAGCTAGCAGAAGGAAAGAAATCATAAAAATCAGATCAGAAATAAATGAAAAAGAAATGAAGGAAACGATAGCAAAGATCAATAAAACTAAAAGCTGGTTCTTTGAGAAGATAAACAAAATAGATAAGCCACTAGCCAGACTCATCAAGAAAAAAAGGGAGAAGACTCAAATCAATAGAATTACAAGTGAAGAAGGAGAAGTAACAACGGACACTGCAGAAATAAAAAAGATCATGAGAGATTACTACAAACAACTCTATGCCAATAAAATGGACAACCTGGAAGAAATGGACAAATTCTTAGAAATGCACAACCTGCGAAGACTGAATCAGGAAGAAACAGAAAATATGAACAGACCAATCACAAGCACTGAAATTGAAACTGTGATTAAAAATCTTCCAACAAACAAAAGCCCAGGACCAGATGGATTCACAGGCAAATTCTATCAAACATTTAGAGAAGAGCTAACACCTATCCTTCTCAAACTCTTCCAAAATATAGCAGAGGGAGGAACACTCCCAAACTCATTCTACGAGGCCACCATCACCTTGATACCAAAACCAGACAAGGATGTCAGAAAGAAAGAAAACTACAGGCCAATATCACTGATGAACATAGATGCAAAAATCCTCAACAAAATACTAGCAAACAGAATCCAACAGCACATTGAAAGGATCATACACCATGATCAATTGGGGTTTATTCCAGAAATGCAAGGATTCTTCAATATACGCAAATCTATCAATGTGATACACCATATTAACAAATTGAAGGAGAAAAACCATATGATTATCTCAATAGATGCAGAGAAAGCTTTTGACAAAATTCAACACCCATTTATGATAAAAACCCTGCAGAAAGTAGGCACAGAGGGAACTTTCCTCAACATAATAAAGACCATATATGACAAACACACAGCCAACATCATCCTCAATGGTGAAAAACTGAAAGCATTTCCAGTAAGGTCAGGAACAAGACAACTTTGCCCACTCTCACCACTCTTATTCAACACAGTTTTGGAAGTTTTAGCCACAGCAATCAGAGAAGAAAAGGAAATAAAAGGAATCCAAATCGGAAAAGAAGAAGTAAAGCTGTCACTGTTCGCAGATGACATGATACTAAACATAGAGAATCCTAAAGATGCTACCAGAAAACTCCTAGAGCTAATCAATGAATTTGGTAAAGTTGCAGGATACAAAATTAATGCACAAAAATCACTTGCATTCCTATACACTAATGATGAAAAATCTGAAAGTGAAATCAAGAAAACACCCCCATTTACCACTGTGACAAAAAGAATAAAATATCTAGGAATAAACCTACTTAAGGAGACAAAAGACCTGTATGCAGAAAATTATAAGACACTGCTGAAAGAAATTAAAGATGATACAAATAGATGGAGAGCTATACCATGTTCTTGGATTGGAAGAATCAACATTGTGAAAATGACTCTACTACCCAAAGCAATCTACAGATTCACTGCAATCCCTATCAAAGTACCACTGGCATTTTTCACAGAACTAGAACAAAAAATTTCACAATTTGTATGGAAACACAAAAGACCCCGAATAGCCAAAGCAATCTTGAAAATGAAAAACGGAGCTGGAGGAATCAGGGTCCCTGACTTCAGACTATACTACAAAGCTACAGTAATCAAGACAGTATGCTACTGGCACAAAAACAGAAATATAGATCAATGGAACAGGATAGAAATCCCAGAGATAAACCCACGCACATATGGTCACCTTATCTTTGATATAGGAGGCAGGAATGTACAGTGGAGAAAGGACAGCCTCTTCAATAAGTGGTGCTGGGAAAACTGGACAGGTACATGTAAAAGTATGATTAGGTCACTCCCTAACACCATACACAAAAATAAGCTCAAAATGGATTAAAGACCTAAATGTAAGGCCAGAAAGTATCAAACTCTTAGAGGAAAATATAGGTAGAACACTCTATGACATAAATCACAGCAAGATCCTTTTTGACCCATCTGCTACAGAAATGGAAATAAAAACAAAAATAAACAAATGGGACCTAATGAAACTTCAAAGCTTTTGCACAGCAAAGGAAACCATAAAGAAGACCTAAAGACAACCCTCAGAATGGGAGAAAACATTTGCAAATGAAGCAACTGACAAAGGATTAATTTCCAAAATTTACAAGCAGCTCATGCAGCTCAATAACAAAAAAACAAACAACCCAATCCAAAAATGGGCAGAAGACCTAAATAGACATTTCTCCAAAGAAGATATACAGACTGCCAACAAGCACATGAAAGAATGCTCAACATCATTAATCATTAGAGAAATGCAAATCAAAACTACAATGAGATATCATCTCACACCAGTCAGAATGGCCATCATCAAAAAATCTAGAAACAATAAATGCTGGAGAGGGTGTGGAGAAAAGGGAACCCTCTTGCACTGCTGGTGGGAATGTGAATTGGTTCAGCCACTATGGAGAACAGTATGGAGGTTCCTTAAAAAACTACAAATAGAACTACCATATGACCCAGCAATCCCATTACTGGGCATATACCCTGAGAAAACCAAAATTCAAAAAGAGTCATGTACCAAAATGTTCACTGCAGCTCTATTTACGATAGCCCGGAGATGGAAACAACCTAAGTGCCCATCATCGGATGAATAGATAAAGAAGATGTGGCACATATACTCAGCCATAAAAAGAAACGAAATTGAGCTATTTGTAATGAGGTGGATAGACCTAGAGTCTGTCATAGTGAAGTAAGTCAGAAAGAGAAAGACAAATACCATATGCTAACACATATATATGGAATTTAAGAAAAAAAATTTCATGAAGAACCTAGGGGTAAGACAGGAATAAAGACACAGACCTACTGGAGAACGGACTTGAGGATATGGGGAGGGGGAAGGGTGAGCTGTGACAAAGCGAGAGAGAGGCATGGACATATATACACTAACAAACGTAAGGTAGATAGCTAGTGGGAAGCAGCCGCATTAGCACAGGGATATCAGCTCGGTGCTTTGTGACCGCCTGGAGGGGTGGGATAGGGAGGGTGGGAGCGAGGGAGACGCAAGAGGGAAGAGATATGGGAACATATGTATAACTGATTCACTTTGTTATAAAGCAGGAACTAACACACCATTGTAAAACAAATATACCCCAATAAAGATGTTAAAAAAAAAAAATAATAACAGCTCCATCACCACAAGTATCCCTCAAGTTGCCTTTTTGTAAACACACCCATTCCCTCCTCCTGGCCCGTTCCTACCCCCTGACAAACACTGACGACCTGTTTACTAATTCTAAGTTTTTATCATTTTGAAAATGTTATGTAAATGTAATCATACAGTATCTAACCTTTTGAGATATGCTTTTTAAAAAAAGTATAATTCTCTGGAGAGTCATCCAAGTTGTTACATGTAACAACAGCATACTACGATACTACTATTGCTAAGTAGTATTCCATGGTATGGATGTACCACTTTATTTAACGATTCACCTGCTGAAGAAACTCAGGGTTGTTTACAGCTTTTGGCTATAGCAAATAAATCTGCTATGAACATTCCTGTACATGTTTTTGTGAAAATGTAAGTTTTAATGGTTCCCTAAATAAATGCCTGAGATAGTTAGATCAGTTGTGTTGTAGTTGCACGTAGCTTCATAAGAAACTGCCAAACTGTTTCCGAAGTGGCTGCATCACTTTACATTCCCTTCAACAGTATATACACAATCTGGTTTCTATGCACACCCATCAGCTTTTGGTGGTGTCTCTGTTTTTAATTTCAGTTATTCTGATAGGTGTGTCATATCTCATTGTAGTTTAATTTACATTTCCAACTGCTCAAGATTTTAAGCACTTTTCATGTGCATATTTGCTACCTGTATATTCTCTCTGGTGAAATATATATTCATGTCTTTTACCCATTTTTAGATAGATTTTAATGTTGAGTTTTGAGAGTTCTTTATACACTCTAGATATTAATCCTGTTGGATATGTAGATTGTAAATATTTTCCCCAGTCCATGTCTTCTCATCCATTTCACATGATCTTTTGCAGAGCAAAAGTTTTAACTTTTGATCAGGTTCAATTAATATATTTTCTTTTTATGGATCATTCTTTTGGTGCCAAATATAGGATTTTCTTATACCTAAATCTCAAAGATTTTCTTCTATTCATTCTAAAAGTTCTATAATTTTATGTTTTACATTTAAGTCCATGGTGTATTTTGAGTTAATTTCTTTCACAGGTTGTGACATTTAGGTTGTTTCATTTTTTTTCCTATAGATGTCCATTTTCTCCAACACAATTTGGAAAAAAGGCTATCTTTCCACCATTGAAATGCTTTTGCATCTTTGTCAAAATCAGTTGTACAGGGCTTCCCTGGTGGCACAGTGGTTGAGAGTCCACCTGCTGATGCAGGGGATATGGGGTCGTGGCCTGGTCCGGGAAGATCCCATATGCCACGGAGTGGCTAGGCCCGTGAGCCATGGACGCTGAGCCTGTGCGTCCTGAGCCTGTTGCTCCACAACGGGAGAGGCCACAAAAGTGAGAGGCCCGCGTACCGCAAAAAAAAAAAAAAAGAAATCAGTTCTACATATATGTATGGGTCTATTACTTGCTTCTTCATTCTGTTCCATTAATCTATATGTCTATTCCTGCACCAGTACTACACTGCCTAATTTACAATAGCAATATAGTGAGCCTTAACTTGTGTAGGGTTAGTCCTCCTACATTATTCTTCTTTGACAAGATTGTTTTAGCTATTCTAGGGCTGTACCTTTCCATATTAGTTTTATAATAAGCTTGTCTGTTTCCAAAAACCCTTATTGGGATTTCAATAAGTCTCATTAAACCTATAGATCAATTTGGGAAAAACTGAAATAATTACTATGCTAGATTTATAGATTCACAAAGTCAGTATGATTCTCCATTTACACAAGTCTTCTTTGATTTCCATCACCTGCATTTTGTAATTTTCATCATATAGACCATATTGATTCTGTATACGGTTTGGGAAGTACTTCATTCACTTTAAAGTGGCTATGTATGGCATTGTGTTTTAACTTCAGTTATGGCATGTTCATTGTTTATAGAAATGAGAATAATTTTTTATATTGATCTTGTATCCTGCATGTTTGCTGAACACATTTATTAGTTCCAGGAATTTTGTTTCTGTATTTCTTCCTTTCCCATTCACATGTCTGTTATTTCTTTTCCTTGCCTTATTATGGTGGCAAGAATTTCCAATACTATGTTAAATAAGATTACAGACAGTGGGCATTAGAGAGTGTTGGCTCTGATCTTCAGGTAAAAGACTGTAGTGGTTCCCCATTAAGCATGATGTTAGTTCTAGAATTTTTTGTAGAGGTTGTTTATCAAGATGAGGTAGTTTCCTCTCTATTTCTAACTTGCTAAGAGATTTTTATTATGAATTAATACTTTTCTTAGCCTGTTGACATAGATTACACTGTTTGAATTTTCAGTGTTGAACCAGGTTTGCATACCCAAATAAATCCCATTTGGTCTTGACGCATAACTCTTTTTTAACAAAATTTTGGGGGGCAGATAGCATTGATTGATCTATCTTAATCTCACAGCCCTAACTTTCCGTCCCTCCTTCCCTTTCCCCTTTGATAACCACTAGTTTGTTTTCTCTATTTCTGAGTCTGTTTCTGTTTTGCTACATGTATTTTTTTGTGTTATTTTTTAGGTTCCACATATAAGTGATATCATATGGTATCTGTCTTTCTATTTCTGACTTCCGTCATGTACTATGATAATCTATCCATGTCTATCCATGTTGCTGCAAATGGCAGAAATCCATTATTTTTTTATGTCTGGGTAATATTCATATACATACACATATACACATAAACACACACCACATCTTCTTTAACCATTTATCTGTTGATGGGAACTTGGATTGCTTCCCTATCTTAGCTATTGTAAATAGAGATGCTATCAACATTAGGGTGCATGTATCTTTTCAAATTAGTGGGGTTTTTTCCCCCCCAGATACTTACACAGGAGTGGAATTGCTGGATCACATGAGTTTTTAGTTTTTTGCATAACCTCCATAATGTTTTCCATAGTGGCTGCAACAATTTACATTCCCACCAATAGTGTAGGAGGGTACCCTTTTCTACACATCCTCACCAATATTAGTTATTTGTAGACTGTTTAATGATAGCCCCACTGACAGGTGTGAGGTGATATCTGATTGTAGTTTTGATTTGCATTTCTGTAATAATTAGCAATGTTGAGAATATTTTCACGTGCCTGTTGGCCATCTCTATGTCTTCTTTGGGAAAATGTCTATTCAGGTCTTCTGTCCTTTTTTTGAGTGGGTTTTTTTTTGTTTGTTTTTAAGTTGTATGAGCTATTTATATATTTTGGATTAACCACTTGTAACTTGTATCATTTGCAAATATTTTTCTCCCATTCTGAATGTTATCTGTTCATTTTGTTAATGGTCTCTTTTGCTGTGCAAAAGCTTTTAAGTTTAATAAGGTTCCATTTGTTTATTTTTGCTTTTATTTCTTCTGCCTTAGGAAAGAGATCTGAAAAAATACTGCTGTGATTTACATCAAGAGTGTTCTCTTCTAGAAGTCTTATAGTTTCAGGTTTTACATTTAGGTCTTTAATTCATTTTGAGTTAATTTTTGTATATGGTGTGAGGAAATGTTCCAATCTCAATGTTTTCCATGCAGTTCTCCATTTTTCCCAGCAGCACTTATTGAACAGACTGTCTTTTCTTCATTGTACAATCTTGCCTCTTTTGTTGTAGATTAACTGACCATTTATACATTGGTTTATTTCTGGGCTCTCTGTTCTGTTTCATTGATCTGTGCCTGTTTTTGTGCCAGTACCATACTGTTTTGATTACTGCAGCTTTGTAGTATAGTCTGAAGTCTGGGAGGGTGATCTCTAGCTTTCTTCTTTTTTAACAAGGTTCCTTTGGCAATTTGGGGCCTTCTGGGGTTCCATGTGAATCATAGGATTATTTGTTCCAGTTGTGGGGAAAATGTCAAGGGTATTTTGATGGGGAATGCATTAAATCTGAAGATTGCTTAGCCTAGTATGGCCATTTAACAATATTAATTCTTCCAATTTAAGAACACAGATATCTTTCCATCTTTCTATCATCTTCCGTTTCCTTCATGAATGTTTTATAATTTTCAGAGTAGAGATATTTCACCTCCTTCAATAAGTTTATTCCTATGTTTCATCCCTTTTGATGTGATTTTTAAAGGGATTTTAAAACTTTCTCTGATAGTTCACTATTGGTGTACAGAAAAGTAACAGATTTCTGTATATCAATCTTGTATCCCATGACTTTGTTGAATTCATTTATTAGTCTAATAGTTTTGGGGGTAGAGACTTTATAGTTTTCTATACAAATTATCACATTATCTGCAGATAGTGAAAATTTTACTTTTCTTTTGCTTGTGTGATTGTTGTGGTTAGGGCTTCTAACACTATGTAAACATAAGTGCAAGAGTGGGCATCCACGTCCCGTTCCTGAATTTAGAGGAAAGGCTTTCAGCTTTACACAGTTGAGTATGATGTTAGCTGTGGGTTTGTCATAAATAGCCCTTATTATGTTGAAATACGTCCCCTCTATATCCACTTTGCTAAGAATTTTCTTTTAATCTTGATGTTGAATTTTGTCAAATACTTTCTACACCTACTGAGATCATCAAGTGATTTTTTTATGCTTCTTTTTAACATCTTTATTGGAGTATAACTGCTTTAAAATGGTGTTAGTTTCTGTTTTTATAAAAAAGTGAATAAGCTATACATATACCACCGTATCTCCTCCCGCTGGCATCTCCCTCCCAACCACCCTCCCTATCCCACCCCTCTAGGTGGTCACAAAGCACTGAGCTGATCTCCCTGTGCTATGCGACTGCTTCCCACTAGCTATTTTACATTTGGTAGTGTATATATGTCAGTGCCACTCTCTCACTTCATCCCAGCTTACCCTTCCCCCTCCCCCGTCCTCAAGTACATTCTCTACGTCTGCGTCTTTATTCCTGTCCTACCCCTAGGTTCACCAGAACCTTTTTTTTTCTTTTGTAGATTCCATATATATGTGTTAGCATATGGTATTTGTTTTTCTCTTTCTGACTTACTTCACTCTGTATGACAGACTCTAGGTCCATCCACCACACTATAAATAACTCAGTTTCGTTTCTTTTTATGGCTGAGCAATATTCCATTGTGTATATGTGCCACATCATCTTTATCCATTCATCTGTCGATGGATACTTAGGTTGCTTCCATGTCCTGGCTATTGTAAATAGAGCTGCAATGAACATTGTGGTACATGACTTTTTTGAATTATAGTTTTCTCAGGGTATATGTCCAGTACTGGGATGGCTGGGTAGTTCTACTTTTAGTTTTTTAAGGAACTTCCATACTGTTCTCCATAGTGGCTGTATCAATTTACATTCCCACTAATAGGGCAACAGGGTTCCCTTACCTCCACACCCTCTCCAGCATTTACTGTTTGTAGATTTTTTTGATGATGGCCATTCTGACTGGTGTGAGGTGATACCTCATTGTAGTTTTGATCTGCATTTCTCTAATGATTAGTGATGTTGAGCATCCTTTCATGTGTTTGTTGGCAATGTGCATATCTTCTTTGGAGAAATGTGTATTTAGGTCTTCTGCCCATTTTTGGATTGGGTTGTTTGTTTTTTGATATTGAGTTGCTTGTAAATTCTAGAGAATAATCCTTTGTCAGTTGCTTTGTTGGCAAATATTTTCTCCCATTCTGAGGGTTGTCTTTTGGTCTTGTTTATGGTTTCCTTTGCTGTGCAAAAGCTTTTAAGTTTCATTAGTTCCCACTTTTTATTTTTATTTGCATCACTCTAGGACATGGGTCAAAAAGGATCTTGCTGTGATTTATGTCATAGAGTGTTCTGCCTATGTTTTCCTCTAGGAGTTTTATACTGTATGGCCTTACATTTAGGTCATTAATCCACTATGACTTTATTTTTGTGTATGGTGTTAGGAAGCGTTCTAATTTCATTCTTTTACATGTAGCTGTCCAGTATTCCCAGCACCACTTACTGAAGAGGTGTCTTTTCTCCACTGTTTATTCTTGCCTCCTTTATCAAAAAAAAGGTGACCATACATGAGTGGGTTTATCTCTGGGCTTTCTATCCTGTTCCATTGATCTGTATGTCTCTCTTTGTGGCAGTACCATACGGTCTTGATTAGTGTAGCTTTGTAGCATAGTCTGAAGACTGGGAGCCTGATTCCTTCAGCTCCATTTTTCTTTCTCAAGATTGCTTTGGCTGTGAGGGGTCTTCTGTGTTTCCATACAAACTGTGAAGTTTTTGTTCTACTTCTGTGAAAAATGCCATTGGTAGTTTGATAGGGATTGCATTGAATCTGTAGATTGCTTTGGGTAGTATAGTCATTTTCACAATGTTGATTCTTCCAATCCAGGAACATTGTATATCTCTCCATCTGTTTGTATCATCTTTCATCAGTGTCTTATACTTTTCTGCATACCTGTCTTTTGTCTCCTTAGGTAGGTATATTCTTAGGTATTTTATTCCTTTTGTTGCAATGGTAAATGGGAGTGTTTCCTTAATTTTTCTTTCAGATTTTTCATCATTAGTGAATAGGAATGCAAAAGATTTCTGTCCATTAATTTTGTATCCTGCTATTTTACCAAATTCATTGATTAGGTCTAGCAGTTTTCTGGTAGCATCTGTAGGATTCTCTATGTATAGTGTCATGTCATCTGCAAACAGTGACAGCTTTACTTCTACTTTTCCAATTCGGATTCCTTTTATTTCTTTTTCTTCTCTGATTTTTATGTCTGAAACTTCCAAAACTGTGTTGAAAAACAGTGGTTAGAGTGGACAACCTTGTCTTGTTCCTGATCTTAAAGGAAATGGTTTTTCACCATTGAGAACGATGTTGGCTGTGGGTTTGTCATATATGGCCTTTATTATGTTAAGTTCCCTCTATGCCTAGTTTCTGGAGGTTTTTTTTTTTTTTTTTTATCATAAGTGGGTGTTCAATTTTGTTGAAAGCTTTTTCTGCATCTATTGAGATGATCATATGGTTTTCCTCCTTCAATTCGTTAATATTGTTTATCACATTGACTGATTTGTGTATACTGAAGAATCCTTGCATTCCCGGGATAAACCCCACTTTATCATGGTGTATGATCCTTTTAATGTGCTGTTGGGTTCTGTTTGCTATTATTTTGTTGAGGATTTTTGCATCTATGTTCATCACTGATATTGGCCTGTAGTGGTCTTTCTTTGTGACATATTTGTCTGGTTTTGGTATCAGAGTGATGGTGGCCTCATAGAATGAGTTTGGGAGTGTTCCTCCCTCTGCTATATTTTGGAAGAGGTTGAGAAGGATAGGTGTTAGCTCTTCTCTAAATGTTTGATAGGATTCGCCTGTGATGCCAGCTGATCCTGGGCTTTTGTTTGTTAGAAGATTTTTAATCACAGTCTCAATTTCAGTGCTTGTGATTGGTCTGTTCATATTTTCTATTTCTTCCTGGTTCAGTCTTGGAAGGTTGTGCTTTTCTAAGAATTTGTCCATTTCTTCCAGGTTGTCCATTTTATTGGCATAGAGTTGCTTGTAGTAATCTCTCATGATCCTTTATGTTTCTGCAGTGTCAGTAGCTACTTCTCCTTTTTTATTTCTAATTCTATTGATTTGAGTCTTCTTGTTTTCCTGATGAGGCTGGCTAGTGGCTAATCAATTTTGTTTATCTTCTCAAAGAACCAGCTTTTAGTTTTATTGATCTTTGCTTTGTTTCCTTCATTTCTTTTTCATTTATTTCTGATCTGATCTTTATGATTTCTTCCTTCTGCTAACTTTGAGGCTTTTTCATTCTTCTTTCTCTAACTGCTTTAGGTGTAAGGTTAGGTTGTTTATTTGAGATGTTTCTTGTTTCTTGAGATAGAATTGTATTGCTATAAACTTCCCTCTTAGAACTGCTTTTGCTGCATCTCATAGTTTTTGGGTCGTCATGTTTTCATTGTCATTTTTTTCTATGTATTTTTTGACTTCCTCTTCGATTTCTTCAGTGATCTCTTGGTTATTTAGTAGTGTATTGTTTAGCCTCTATGTGTTTGTGTTTCTTACAGATTTTTTCCTGTGATTGATATCTAGTCTCATAGCGTTGTGGCCGGAAAAGATACTTGATACGATTTCAATTTTCTTAAATTTACCAAGGCTTGATTTGTGACCCAAGGTATGATCTATCCTGGAGAATGTTCCATGAGCACTTGAGAAGAAAGTGTATTCTGTTGTTTTTGAATGGAACGTTCTGCAAATATCAATTAAGTCAATCTTGTTTAATGTATCAATTAAAGCTTGTGTTTCCTTATTTATTTTCATTTTGGATGATCTGTCTGTTGGTGAAATTGGGGTGTTAAAGTCCCCTGCTATGATTGTGTTACTCTAAACTTCCCCTTTTATGGCTGTTAGCATTTGCCTTATGTACTGAGGTGCTCCTATGCTGGGTGCATAAATATTTACAATTATTATATCTTCTTCTTGGATTGATCCCTTGATCATTATGTAGTGTCCTTCTTTATCTCTTGTAATAGTCTTTGTTTTAATGTCTATTTTGTCTGATATGAGAATTGCTACTCGAACTTTCTTTTGATTTCCATTTGCATGGAATATCTTTTTCCATCGCCTCACTTTCAGTATGTATGTGGCGCTGGGTCTCAAGTAGGTCTGTTGTAGACAGCATATATACGGGTCTTGTTTTTGTATCCATTCAGCCAGTCTACGTCTTTTGGTTAGAGCATTTAATCCATTTACATTCAAGGTAGTTATCGATATGTGGGTTCCTGTTACCATTTTGTTAATTGTTTTGGGTTTGTTATTGTAGGTCTTTTCCTTCTCTTGTGTTTCCTGCCTAGAGAAGTTCCTTTAGCATTTGCTGTAAAGCTGGTTTGGTGGTTCTGAATTCTCTTAGCTTTTGCTTGTCTGTAAAGTTTTTAATTTCTCTTTCGAATCTGAATTGAGATCCTTGCTTGGTAATCTTGGGTGTAGGTTTTTCCCTTTCATCACTTTATGTCATCACAAATATGTCCTGCCACTCCCTTCTGGCTTGCAGAGTTTCTACTGAAAGATCAGCTGTTAACCTTATGGGTATTCCCTTGTATGTAATTTGTTGCTTTTCCGTTGCTGATTTTAATATTTTTTGTTTTTAATTTTTGGTAGTTTGATTAATATGTGTCTTGGCATGTTTCTCCTTGGATTTATCCTGTCTTGGACTGTCTGCACTTCCTGGACTTGATGGTCTATTTCCTTTCCCATATTAGGGACGTGTTCAACTATAATCTCTTCAAATATTTTCTCAGTCCCTTTCTTTTTCTCTTCTTCTTCTGGGACCCCTATAATTCGAATGTTAGTGTGTTTAATGTTGTCCCAGAGGTCTCTGGGACTGTCCTCAATTCTTTTCATTCTTTTTTCTTTATTTTGTTCTGTGATAGTTATTTCCAGTATTTTATCTTCCAGGTCACTTTTCCGTTCTTCTGCCTCAGTTATTCTGCTATTGCTTCCTTCTACAGAATTTTAAAATTCGATTTATTGTGTTGTCCATCATTGTTTGTTTACTCTTTAGTTCTTCTAGGTCCTTGTCAAACATTTCTTGTATTTCCTCCAGTCTATTTCCAAGATTTTGGATCATCTTTACTATCATTACTCTGAATTCTTTTTCAGGTAGTCTGCCTATTTCCTCTTCATTTGTTTGGTCTGGTGGGTTTTTACCTTGCTCCTTCATCTGCTGCATATTTCTCTGCCTTCTCATTTTGCTTAACTTACTGTGTTTGGGGTCTCCTTTTCACAGGCTGCAGGTTCGTAGTTCCCGTTGTTTTTGGTGTCTGCCCCCAGCGGCTAAGGGTTGGTTCAGTGGGTTGTCTAGGGTTACTGGTGGAGGGGACTGGTGCCTGTGTTCTGGTGGATGAGGCAGGATCTTGTCTTTCTGGTGAGCAGGACCGCATCTGGTGGTGTGTTTTGGGGTGTCTGTGAACTTTTTATGATTTAGGCAGCCTCTCCACTGATGGGTGGGGTTGTATTCCTGTCTTGCTAGTTGTTTGGCATAGGGTGTTAAGCACTGCAGCTTGCTGTTCATGGAGTGGAGCTGGGTCTTAGCATTGAGATGGAGATCTTGGGAGAACTTCGCTGTTTGATACTACGTGAAGCCGGGAGGTCTCTGGTGGACCAATATCCTGATCTTGGCTCTCCCACCTCAGAGGCACAGGCCTGACACCCGGCCGGAGCACCAAGATCCTGTCAGCCACACGGCTGCATGTGTTGGAGGGCCTCCTGCAGAGGTGGGGGGGGGGTTGTGGTTCACTGCAGGTACAAGGACACTGGCAGAAGTTCTGGGAAGTAATCCTTGGCATGAGCCCTCCCAGACTCCACCATTAGCCCCACCAAAGAGCCAGGCTGCTTCCCTTTGTTAATGTGGTGCTATCACATTTGTTGATTTGCAAATGTTGAACCATCCTTGCATCCCTGGAATAAATCCAACTTCACCATGGTGTATGATCCTTTTTATATATTTTTGGATTTGGTTAGCTAATATTTTGTTGAGGATTTTTGCATGTATATTCATCAGAGATTGGCCTGTAATTTTCTTCACTTGGAGTGTCTTTCTCTGGTTTGGTATCTAGATAATGGTGGCTTTGTAGAAGAATTTGGGAGTGTCCTGTCCTCTTCAACTTTCTGGAATAGTTTGAAAAGGATAGGTATTAGATCTTCTTTATATGTGTGCTAGAATTCCCTGGGAAGCTGCCTGGCTCTGGACTTTTTTTCCTGGCAGTTTTTTAAATTATAAATTCAATTTTACTACCAGTGATCCATGTGTTCAAACTGTCTCTTTCTTCTTGATTTGGTCTTAGGTTGTATGTTTCTAGAAATTAGTCCATTTCTTCTAGGTTGTCCAATTTGTTGGCATATAACTATGTGTAGTATTCTCTTATGATTTTTTGCATCTCTGTGGTATCAGTTATTATTTCTTCTATTTCACTTATTTTATTTGGATCCTCTCTCTTTTCTTCTTGGTGAGCCTGGCCAGAGGTTTGTTGATTTTGTTTATCCTTTCAAAAAACCAGCTCTTGGTTTTATTGATTTTTTTCAATTGTTTCCTTAATCTCTATTTTATTTTCTCTCTGATCTTTATTATTTCCCTCTTTCTGCAAGTTTAGGTTTCATTTGTTATTTTTCTTTTAAGTGGTAGGTTAGGTTGTTTATTTGGAACTTTTCCTGTTTTTGAGGAAGGCCTCTATTGCTATGAACTTCCCTCTTAGGACTGTTTTTTGCTGCATCCCATAGATTTTTGTATAGTTGTGTTATCATTGTCTCAAGGTATTTTAAAGTTTCCTCTTTGATTTCATCATTGACCCATCGGGTTTTTTATTAGTATGTTGTTTAGTCTCCATGTAGTTGTTTTTTTCTTGTTTCTCCTTCTGTGTTTGATTTCTAGTTTCATGCTGTTTTGGTCAAAACAGATTACTGAAATGATTTCTACCCTCTTAAATTTGTTGAGGCTTGTTTTGTGTCCTAGTATGTGATCTATCCTAGAGAATATTCCATGTGCACTTGAAAAGAATGTGTATTCTACTGTTTATGGATGTAATGTCTTGAAAAATATCAATTAAGTCTAAGTGTTCCATTGTTTCATTTAGGATCTCTGTTGCCTAACTGATTTTCTGTCTGGAAGCTCTGTCCACTGATGTCAGTGGGGGTGTTAACGTCTCCTACTATTAATACTACTTTTGTATTCCTGTCAACTTCTCCCTGTATGTTTGTATTTATATTTTTAGCCTCTCCTATATTGGGTGCATGTATGTTAATAAATGTAATATTCTCTTTTTGTATCTATCCATTTATCACTATGTAGTGTCCTTTATCTTTATGGCCTTTGTTTTAGTTATTTTTTTGCGTTACGTGGGCCTCTCACTGTTGTGGCCTCTCCCGTTGCGGGGCACAGGCTCCGGACGCGCAGGCTCAGCGGCCATGGCTCATGGGCCCAGACGCTCCGTGGCATGTGGGATCTTCCTGGACGGGGGAACGAACCTGCGTCCCGTGCATCAGCAGGTGGACTCTCAACCACTGCGCCACCAGGGAAGCCCTGGCCTTTGTTTTAAAGTCCATTTTGTCTGATATGAGTATTGCTACCCCACTCTCTTGTCATTTCCATTTGCATGAAATATCTTTTTCCATCCCTGAAACATATCTAAATCATTTTGCTGTACACCAGAAATTAACACAATATTGAAAATCAAAAATACTTCAATTAAAAAAAAAAGTAATGTGTTTACTTTTCAAATATTTGGAGATTTTCTAGCCCTCTGTGCAGCTCTCTGCTTTCTAGAACTCTGCAGTGCAAATTATGGCTGCTTTCACCTCTCTAAATTCTAACTTCTATATCCTCAGTTTAGGAAGAACCCTGGGTTTTTTATGGGTCCCCTGACGTCCATGCTATTTCTATGCAGTAAACTTGGGCAATCACATGGTTTACCGTATGTTTCCCTTTGTTGTCTGTCTCCCATTGTCTGAGAAGCATTGCTTCATGTATTTTGTCCAGTGTTTGAGTTGTTTAAGGTGGGAAGGTAAATCCCCTCTCTTTTACTTCTTCATTGGCAGCAGTGGGAGTCAGGATTCATTTTTATCCACCCATGAGACATTTTTACTACGTATGTAATTTGGAATGACAATTATTTTCTTTCAGTCCATTACAGATACCATTTCAGTGTTTCACTACTACTGCTGAAACACCGTCAGTCTTTAACATTCCTTTGAAAGTAATATGCCTTTTTTATCTTCAACTTCTTTTAAGATGTTTTTTTGTCTTTGATTTTACACAGTTTTACTTTGAAGACACCAAGCGTGCTTTTCTCTTACTTTATCCTGCTTGAAATTCACTATGCATCTGCAATCTGTGGACTGGTGTCTTCCAACAGTTTGGAAAAATTCTCAGCCTTTATCTCTATGAATAACTTTACCCCTTTCTTTTTTTCCTAGGACTCCAATCAAACATACATTAGACGTTCCCACTGAATCTCTTTCCTTCTCCTGTATACTTTCCATCTTTTTCTCTCTGTGTGCTTGTTATGGATAATTTCTTCCAGTTTGTTAATTCTCTTCCCTGCCACATACAGTGTGCTGCCAAGTATGTCCACTTGGTTTTTAAATTTTGGTTATTGCATTTTTCATGTAAATGAATTCTATTTGGTTCTTCAAATCTACATCACTTTTTAGCTTTAAACACAGTAAATATAGTTGCTTTATAACACATCTCTTATAATTCCAAATCTGAAGTCTGTGCATATCCTGTTCCTGATATTTCCCACTTACATTGTCTTGATTTCTTGTGTACTATTATATTTTTAACTCTGTGTTTATCATTGCTCTTAAAATGTTATTTATGGTGCTTTTCAAGACACGAAAGAAATGTGCCTTCCTTCAGAGAGGCACTGGAATGGCTTCTTCTGCATTCACGGGGCACTACCAATTGGGAACCACCTTAAATTATGTTTGAGTCTAAATTCCCCGACCCACCCAGGTTGTGTTCCTCAAGATACAAAACCAGTTGATGGCTGGTTTGTGGCTACAACCTCCAGGGGATTTTTGGTCCTCTTCTCTTCTGACAGTCCCTGAGTTTGGGGTTCTCATTGATTGTGAGGATGTAGCCTTCTGGAGCGTTACCTTGACACAGGGTTTCCTACACGATTCTCCAGTGTGGTGGATGCTTGGCCTTACCTTTTGCACCTTTGCTCCATGAGCCCATTCTACCCAAGTGAGAGACACTGGACATATTCTCCAGTCAAAAGTGCTTATTTATTCTCCAATATTCCAGTCATCTCTGGGTTGACGCTTTCTCCAAAGTGATGGCCTTGCAATTCATCTTTTTACCTCTTCTGTTTTCAGGTATATATTAAACACACACATACATAAGAAATCTTGAAAGATCCATCAATGAAGTGATAAAGGGTAGAGTACGTGCTAATTTATGGATAAAAAGCCAACTTTATTTAACATTTATGAGTTGTTTTCAATAGCGAGGTAAATTAGAATAGTGTGCTGCTCCCAGAAACAGAACATCTCTGCAGAATTCTTAATGCATTAATTCTAAATGTACCTTTTCCTATTAAATCTATTCTTTTTCACTCTCTAGAGGAGATAAATTTTAAAAGAATGTGGAAGTAATAGCACAGGGTAAGGCCAGGAACTGGTCTGACCCTGGCCATCTACACAAGTGAATGCACTCATGTGACAACTCAGTGTCCTCACCTAAGAAATGTAGGTAACACTAAATTATCCTGATAGCCCTCGCTCGCTCTAACATTCTATGAATCTATAGATACTTCCATGTTCCTCCTCCAACACCTACAATAGACCTTACTGCACAATAAAAACCCTCTTTACCACTGGCAGACAACCTTTCCATAATAACACCCCAGAGCCACTCACTACCAATTGACTGAAGATGGCACATATCCTATTTGTCACTCCTATTCTTGTATAGATGACATCTTTTGAAATATGGCTAAACAACTCTTTCTACTGTGTTATACTCCTACTTGCATTTCTAGGTTAAGAATTTAAAAATACTCACTCCCACAAATCATTATCATCATTTAAGACTGTAGAGAATTAAAGTACAGAATTCAAATATTCTTCTATTGAAAAAAAAATTAAAATGTTCAGGTAAAATAATCCAAAGTATTCTCAGCTCTCTGTAAAAGCATTCTATTAATAACAGTGCTATTAAATAAAAGACAACCAATAGTGTACTTCAGGTAGAGAATAAAAATTTAATAGCAATATCATAAAATAAACAAACATATAAAAATCAAGTATTTAGCTTTGGATGTTAGAAATAATATACATAATTAATTCAGCATACTACTGATAGTGCTGCAACATACGATTTTTCTGTTCAAATTACAGATAATGCCAATAAGGCTTCTTTGTTCTCAGAGTTTCCAAAATTCTGCTTTTATTACTAAAAGCATCTGGACTTGACATCTCTAATGATGTAATACCTGGCATACTGCAGTTGAAGCTGTGTGACCACTGTCTTATTGACCTACCAAAATTTTCTCCTCATGGTATTGAAAGAGGTAAACATTTCCCCCCTTTGGAATACTAGTTACCAAAACTGTCACACTGTCAAAATAAAAATGATTCATTTCTCCTTTTGAATCTCAATTAAAAAACACATGCATGAGAGGAAGCTGAAAACCAAAAGGGCAACTTTATGTTATATGCTAGATAAATGTTAAAATTCACAGACTAATTTTTAGATATAGTCTTCCTTGTTCTGGTCCTCAAAAAGAAACAAAAGTAATTAACTACCTTTTTCAATATCAGGAAATATATTTTTGCTATTCTTTTGTAATCAAATTTTTCAATGACTTCTAAGACTGTTTTTATAGCCTGTTTCCATTCAGCTAGTTCAGGAGACACTCTGGTTGAAAAAGGGCTGAGAATATAAACTTTAAAGCTAAAAGTTCCATCTTCGAAATGTTAAGATTTAAATAGAGCCCTTGACAAGGTTATTTAATCTAGAATTGCTGGCCATGAAAACAAGTAGACAGAAAAAAGGGTCATGCTTAAATGCATAATTGAAAAAGCAAAGGCAGGTCTTTCACAACAGAAGTTACTCTTTCAACTTAAAGACATTTGCTGAAAGTAAAAATTACCTTGCTGCATGGTACACCTTCTTCAAAGCCATTGAGTCCAGTCTGGATCACTGTGTCTTACACTTTGGTTGGAACATTTAATAAAGTATATATTCTGTAGGAGATAACTATAGAACTCAATAAACAAAATAAAATAGATAAAAAACTAGAATCTTAATTGAAAAATGGCATGTTCCTCCATCATTTTCATGTAATCAGCATGCTCATTTTAAATCTAATATTTCATTTATAAAAAATCGCTATATTTCCCACTGAAGCTTGTTATTCTGATGAGCCAAAATTTAAATGCTTTCATTCCGTTGAGGATTAAACGTTCTGAGCATTATTCATCATTATCTGTACAAAAAGAAAAAAATTTAATTCATTCATTGCAAATCAAGCTCTATGTATTTACTTAGTAAAAAACTCATTCTCTGTCACACTAAAGGAGAAGAGCCTTACTGCAGTTTTAAATGTAGTTTTTATTACAATATCACAAACTCAATGTAAAATATTCAGACAGTACAATAAAGAATTAAGTGGGAAGCAAAAATCACCTAACAGCCAAAGACAACCAAAGCTAATAGTTTTATATAAATCTTCCCAGATTGCTTACTTATGCATACACAAATATGTTTTAAAAAATTACAACAAGATGCAGTTCTGAGACTCGAGTTTTTCCCTTTGAAACACATAATGGATGGAAAGATGGACAAATAAGTGATAAAGCAAGATTATAAAATGTTAATGGAAGAATCTAGATGGTGGGCATATGGGTGGTAACAACATTTTCATATGATAAAAATTTTACAATAAAATGTTAAAAATGAATAAATCATAGATATATTCCATGTCAGTTTCAATGGCTGTGTAGTATTTTCTTTACAGATATGGTATATTTAAATTAACCATTTGTGTTTATAGACATTCTAGTTATCTCCAATTTTCATTAGTCTAAAAAAACACTGTGGAATGAATTAAACAGACTGCTTAATTTAACCTTACATAACAGTCACTATCTTCATACTCCAGAAAGCTCTTCCGTTAAAATCGAAGTGTCATCTCTAATCACTGCACTGCTTGAAACCCCTCACGAGCTCCCCACAGGCTTAGGACAGAACCTGTGCTCCTTATGTGGACTGCAATGCCCTTCAGGATCTGGTCTTTTAAGTACTTCTAGCCTTGTCTACTTCCATTGCCCATCTTCCCCAGCTATCCCCATAATAAATGCTCTAGTAACACTGAAGAGCTTACAGTTCCTGTAGTACAACAGCTGGCACCCCTCTATGTACAAGGAGACATATACCTTGGGGGATAAATCCCCACTTATCTTTCAAAATCCAGCTCTGACGTCCTCTCCCCTGGGAAGAATTATCCTGACACTTTATTTCTTCCAATATAGCTGGACCATCACTTTATACAACATGTTTTATTGTTTTCAGTGTTACACTTATTGCTGTGTACTATAATTTACTTATTTTTTTTACAATAACAAACTGTTTCAAACAGAAAAGTACAGAGAATAAACTAATGAACACACAGGTACCTAATATCTAGAATTAGTAAAAGTTAACTTTTGGCCACACTGGTTTGGATAACTGATTCAAGAAAAACACATTAAAGAGAGACAGCATCCTTTTCCCATCTTATTGCCTTCTCCTCCTGCTGAGGGGTGTTATCAGTATCCTGAAATTGATGTGTGCCCTTCCTTCCCATGGCTTTTTATTTTTATTACATATATGCACATTTAAATAAAATTGCTGTTAAACATTATATAAATGGTATCATGTACTACTTATTCAACTCATCATATTGGTGGGGCTTATCCAAGTGATAGATGAAAATTTCATTCCTTCACTATAACTGGTGTACAGAATCTCATCACATAAATAGCACAATATTCTATCTAAAATAAATGTAGAAGGAAGGTCTTTGTTTCCTTCTTAGCCGTTTACAAGTATGGACTGCTAAGATCAATGTTCTACACGAGGACCTGCTGGCCTTTGCCATTCTATGACTGTCTACACTTGGCTCCTCCTCTCCTTAAAGAATAAATTTTTTAGGAATAATATAAAGCAGTTCACACATTGTACTATCTCTATTTGATCTGTGACTCTAGACTAGCTAGTACCTAGCTAAAGACTAAGTGGCATTAATTTTACCAATTGCTACAGCTGTAAGCATTTAGCAAATCTGCAATGTGACAATATGAGGGAGTTGTATACAGTGGGTTCTTACCACATCTGCACAGTGACAGGGGAGTTGTATACTGTAGGTGCTTACCAAACCTGCACTGTGACAGTATGAGAGTGTTGTATACTATAGGCGGTTACCAAACCTGCACTGTGACAGTATGGGGGTGTTGTATACTATAGGCGGTTACCAAACCTGCACTGTGACAGTATGGGGGTGTTGTATACTGTAGGCGCTTTCCAAACCTGTACTGTCACAGTCAGGGGAGCTGTATACTGTAGGTGCTTACCACACCTGCACTATGACAGGGGAGTTGTATACTGTGGGTACTTACCAAACCTGCACTGTAACAGCTGGGGGAGGTGAATAGTTCAGGCTGTCTTTTGAGGACTCACATAATTTCTCATTAAATAAAACAGAAATGTGTTGTAGAAAATCTTTTTAACTTCTAACTTAATGCCCCTGATACCACTACTGGGTGTACTACATATCATTATTCATCCCCTCCCTCATTACGCCCCACCAACACAGAAAATAAAAGTGTCTAAGCACCATATGCAGATGACATGGTTTTACTGTTATCTCCTAAGATGTGGCCTAAAAGACGACAGTCTGGGGAAAGACAGCTAGATATGCAGTATAAGAATTTCGAATAAGAAGGACTCTAAAGGGAGAGATCAAGATGGCAGAGTAAGAGGATGTGGAGCTCACCATCACCCGCACCAGGAACACATTAAAAATACATCTACATGTGGAACAGTTCTCACTGAAAACAAACTGGAAACTAGCTGGATTGCTGTACAACCAAGGCTGTAAGAAAGGTTCTCAGAGAATCTGGTATGATGGGAAGAAGAGAGATCAGGTCGTGACCTGTGCCCCTGGGAGGTGACTCAGAGGAAAAGGGAGACTGCAGCGATGGACACTTGCCTTGGGGAGTGAGCGGGTCGAGCCACAGACTGGGCGTCCCAGTCCTGGGGTCCTAGACAGAGGACACAAGCCCTGTTGGCTGGCTGGAAGATGCTGTGACAAATACAAGGGCTGGAGAAGTCTGGAGTCCAGTTGTGAGGAGCTCGAGTGTTGGCCCCAGAGGCAGTGCAGAGAGAGGTGTGCTCTAACGGCTGAGGTTCTTCCCGGGACCACCTCATCACACAACCCCAGCCCAAGCAGAGCCAATTCTCCAGCCCCATTCACTCCAAGCCACAGTGTAGCACTGGAACTGGGGTAGCCAGGACTGGGGAAGAGACTGAACCTTGGGACACAGAGGTGACCCAGGCCTGAGGCAGAGCTGGGTGGGGCAGCAGGTGCCACTGTTGGCACTTACTCAAGTGGTACCAAATGATATCACTTATATGTGGAATCTAAAATATGACACACATGAACTTATCCATGAAACAGAAGCAGACTCACAGACATAGAGTACAGCCATGTGGTTGCCAAGGTGGGGTGGTGAGGAGGGATGGATTAGGAATTTGGGGTTAGCAGATGCAAACTATTATATATAGAATGGATAAACAACAAGGTCCTACTGTACAGCACAGGGAACTATATTCAATATCCAGGGAAAAACCATAATGGAAAAGAATATAAAAAAATAATGTGTGTGTGTATATATATATATATATATATATAACTGAATCACTTTGCTGTACAGCAGAAATTAAAACAACAATGTAAATCAACTACAGTCAATAAAAAATTTAAAAATAGGAAAAAAAAAGAAAGAAAAGGCAGAGGAACTGCTCTCAATTCAAAGAGTAAGAGAAAACTCTGGATAAATAATGAAATAGAAATAAATAATTTTCCAGATAAAAAATTCAAAACATTAGTAAAGAAAATGTTAACTGAATTAGGGAAAAGAATTGATCTAAACACTGAACATTTTAATGAAGAACTAGAAAATATAGAAAAGGGCCAATCAGAAATGAATAATACAACAGCTGAAATAAAAACACACTATAAAGAAATGAATCACTAAGTGATACAGAAGACTGCACAAGTGATCTGGAAGATATAACTGAACAATGGAAACCACCCAATCAGAACAAGAGAAAGAAAAATTGCTTTCATTTAAAAAAGTTTGTTTAAGAGATATTTGAGATAGCATTAGGTGTTCCAACATTCACATTATAGGAGTCCCAGAAGGAGAAGAGAGAGAGAAGGGGATCAAAAATGTATGTGAGGAAATTATGGCTGAAAAATTCCCAAACCTGTAGAAGAATATAGATATCCAGGTACAGGAAGCACAGAGTGTTCCAAACGAGATGAACCCAAATGGACCCACACAAAGACCTATCATAATTAAAATGGCAAAAGTTAAAGATAAAGAGAGGATTCTAAAGGCAGCAAGAGAAAAACAAAGAGTTATATAAAAGGGAACCCCATAAGGCTATCAGCTGATTTCTCTGCAGAAACTTTGCAGGCCAGAAGGGAGTGGCAATATATATTCAAAGTGCTGAAAGGGAAAAACTTGCAACCCAGGACACTCCACTCAGAAAGATTATCATTTAGAACAGAAGGAGAGAGAAAGAATTTCTCCAACAAGCAAAAATTAAACAAATACAGCAATACTAAACTGACTCTAAAAAGAATGGTGAACTGTGTCCTCTAAATGGAAAAGAAGTAAAAACCTATAAGAAAGGGAATATACGACTAGGAAAGGCAAGTATATAGTAAGGATTGAAGATCAACCACTTAAGCCAGTACATAGGTTGAAAGACAAAAAAAAATGTTAAAAGCAACTATAATTACAACGAACAGTTAAGGGATAAGCAAGAATATGTAACATATGACATAAAAAACACAAAATGTGGGAGATGGAGTAAAAAATGTAGCTCTTTTGGAATACCTTTGTACCTAAATGACTAGCAGTTTAAAACACGTAGATATAATTATGAGTCAACATGCCAACATATATGAATCCCATGGTAACCACAAATCAAACCCTACAATAGATACACAAAAATCAAAAAGAAAAAAACACAGCATACCACTAAAGAAAATCATCAAACCATAAGAGAAGAAATTAACAGAGAAGAACTACAACAGCCAGAAAACAGAGAATTACAACAGCCAGAAAAAAGAAAACAGTAAGTACATACCTATCAATTAAGTACTTTAAATATCAATGGATTAAATGCTCTCATCAAAAGACATAGGGTAGCTGATTAGATTTAAAAAAAAAACCCAAAACCAAGGCCCTTCAGTATGTTGCCTACAAGAGAGACACTTCAGGGCTAAAAGCAAACACAGATTGAAAGTGAGGGGATGGAAAAAGATATTTCATGCAAATGGAAAAGACAAGAAAGTGCGGGTAGCAATACATAATATCAGACAAAAATAGACTTTAAAACAAAGGCCATAAAGAAAGATAAAGAAAGATATTATAACAATAAATGGATCAATACAAGAAGAGAATATTACATTACTTAACATACACGCACCCAATATAGGAGCACCTAAATATATAAAGCAAAAACTAACAGACATAAAGGGAGAAACTGACAACACTACAATAATAGTAGGGGACTTTAACACCCCACTTACATCAATGGACAGATCATCCAGACAGAAAATCAATAGGCAACAGTGGTCTTAAATAGCTCAATAGACTAGTTGGTCTTAACAGATCTCTATAGGACTTTACATCCAAAAACGGCAGAGTACATATTCTTTTCAAGTGCCCATGGAACATTCTCCAGGATAGATCACATGCTAGGCCACAAAACAAGTCTCAACAAATTTAGGATAGAAATTATATCAAGCCATATATCAATTACAGAAAGAAAACAGGGAAAAGAACAAACACATGGAGACCAAACAACATGCTACTAAAAACCCAATGGGTCGATGAAGAAATCAAAGAGGAAATCAGAAAACACCTCAAGACAAATGAAAATAAAAACACAACATTCCAAAACCTTATGGATGCAGCAAAAGCAGTTCTAAGAGGAAAGTTCATAGGCATACAGGCCTTCCTCAAGAAATAGGAAAAACTTCAAAAACACAACCTAACCTACCACCTAAAGGAATTAGAAAAAGAAGTACAAACAAAGCCCAAAGTCAGCAAAAGGTAGGAAAAAATATAAAGAAAATAAATAAAATAGAGACCAAAAAAAAAAAAGACAGAAAAGATTAATGAAACTAAGAGTTGATTTTTGATAATTTTTTATTTTTTTGCGGTACGCGGGCCTCTCACTGTTGTGGCCTCTCCTGCCGTGGAGCACAGGCTCCAGATGTGCAGACCCAGTGGCCATGGCTCCCAGGCCCAGCAGCTCCACGGCATGTGGGATCCTCCCGGACCGGGGCACGAACCCGTGTCCCCTGCATTGGCAGGCGGACTCTCAACCACTGTGCCACCAGGGAAGCCCTTGATAACTCTTTTTGATAAAGAAAGTTAATAAACCTTTAGCGAGGCTCAAAAAGAAAAAAAAAAGAGGACCCAAATAAACAAAATGAAAGTGAAGAAATAACAACCAATGCCACAGAGGTAACAAAAAAATCATACTACTACGAACAGATATGCCAACAAATTGAACAGAAGAAATGGACAAATTTCTAGCAACACACAACCTGTCAAGACTGAATCAAGAAGAAACAATCTGAACAGATCAATCACTAGTAGTGAAACTGAATTTGTAATAAAGAAAACCTCCCAGCCAACAAAAGTCCCGGACCAGAGGGCTTCACAGGGAAATTCTACTAAACATATAAAGAAATAATAGCTATCCTTCACAAACTATTCCAAAAAATTAAAGAGGATGGGATGCTCCCAAATTTATTCTACGAGGCCACCATTACCCTGATACCAATACCAGACAAAGGCACTACAAGAAAAGAAGGTTACAGGGCAATCTCTTTGATGAATATAGATGCAAAACTCCTCAACAAGGCTTCCCTGGTGGCGCAGTGGTTGAGAGTCCACCTGCCGATGCAGGGGACAAGGGTTTGTGCCCTGGTCTGGGAAGACCCCACATGCCGCAGAGTGGATGGGCCCATGAGCCATGGCCGCTGAGTCTGCGCATCTGGAGCCTGTGCTCCGCAACGGGAGAGGCCACAACAGTGAGAGGCCCGTGAACCGCAAAAAAAAAAAACAAAAAAAAAAACTCCTCAACAAAATATTAGCAAACCAAATCCAAAAATATATAAAAAGGATCATACACCACGATCATGTTGGATTTATTCTCAGGATGCAAGGATGGTTCAACATTTGCAAATCTACGAATGTGACAGCACCACATTAACAAAGGGAAGCATAAAAAAAATCACATGATCATCTCAATAGGTGCAGAAAGCATTTAAGAAAATTCAACATCCATTCATGATAAAAATTTCCATCAAGGTATGTATAAAGGGAACTCATCTCAACATGATAAGGGCCATTTATCACAAACCCACAGCTAATATCACACTCAACAGTGAAAAGCTGAAAGCTTTTCCTCTATATTCAGGAACTAGACAAGGATGCCCACTCTTGCCACTTCTATTTACATAGTGTTAGAAGCCCTAGCCACAGCAATCAGACAAGAAAAAGACATAAAAGGCATCCAAATTGGAAGGGAAGAAGTAAAACTATCACTTCTTGCAGATGACATGATACTTTATATAAGAAAACACTAGTCTCCCCACCAAAACTATTAGAACTAATAAATGAATTCAGCAAAGTTGCAGGATACAAGATTAACATATAGAAATCTGTTGCTTTTCTAAACATTAATAATAAATCATCAGAAAGAGAAAAAAAATCCTGTTTAAAATCACATCAAAAAGAATAAAATACACAGGAATAAACTTAACCAAGGAGGTGAACAACCTATACACTGAAAACTGTAAAACAGTTATGAAGGAAACTGAAGATAATACAAAGAAATAGAAAGATATCCTGTGCTCTTGGATTGGAAGAATTAATATTGTTAAATGGCATACTAGCCAAAGCAGTCTACAGATTTAATGCAATCTCTATCAAAATACCCATGACATTTTCCCTAGAACTAGAACAAATAATCCAAAAATTCATATGGAACCACAAAAGACCCTGAATTGCCAAAGCAATCGTGAGGAAAAAAAAAACAAAGCTGGAGGCTATCTCCCTCCCAGACTTCAGACTACAGTAAGTCCCCTACATATAAATCTTCAAGTTGCAAACTTTCAAAGATGCAAACATGCGTTCTCATGTCCAATCATATAAGTTAGTTCACATGTCTGGTGTACATTGTCACATGTATGCGTCCTCTATAAGTGGTTGTGCTTTTGTGTACGCTACTGTACAGTACTGTATAGAGTACAGTAATACAGTATATTTCAAGCCCAGAAAGCACACGTAAACGCAGCGGTGTGTAGCTGGTATGGCTAAGAAGTGCCAAGCGATAACAATGGAAAGAAAAGTGAAAATAATTGAGAGAGTGGAGCTACAAGAGGAAGAAGTAACTGAAGAACCGAAGAGATTCACGATGCAGGAAATGGTAAGGGGATTCTCTTTGTTTGAGGAAGCACTGTTAGTCTCTGAGGCTCAGGACCCAAACATAGAATGGTACATGAAGGTTGCAGCAGCCATTCAGAATGCAATCCAGTGATACCATGTCATCTATGATGAGACAAAAAGAGCTACTACACAGACATCATTGGATCGTTTTTTCAAGAGGGTAGATAGAACTGAATCCAGCAAGGAAGCAGAACCTGCGCCATCAACGTCAGGCATGAGTGAAACTGCAGCTTGCTCTCTGTCTTCTATTGCTGATGATCTTTCAGCTCTGCCATCTCCCACTGCCTCTCCCTCCTCCAGTTAGTAGCTCTTCTTGCCTATTCACTCGATGCCAGCCCCTGGATGCCAGCTGTTGTACTGGACTACTGTACTTTTCAAGGTACTATAAGATTAAAAATATTTTATTTTTTGTGATTCTTTGTTTTTTACATATTATTTTTGTGAAAAGTATTATAAAACTATTGTGGTACAGTACTATATAGCCGACTGTGTTATTTGGGTACCTAGGCTAACTTTGTTGGACTTATGAACAAACTGGACTTCCGAATGTGCTCTCAGAACAGAACTCATTCATATGTAGGGGACTTACTGTCTACTACGAAGTTACAGTAATCAAAACAGTGTGGTGTTGGCACAAAAACAGACATATAGATCAATGGAACAGAATAGAGAGTCCAAAAACAAACCCACACACCTATGGTCAATTAATCTATGACAAAGGAGGTAAGAACATATAATGGAGAAAGACATTCTCTTCAAGGAGTAGTGCTGGGAAAACTGGACAGATGCATGTAAAAGAATGAGATTAGAGCATTTCCTCACACCATATACAAAAATAAACTCAAAATGGATTAAAAACCTCAATGTTAAACCTGAAACCATAAGACTCATAGAAGAGAACATAGAGCACTCCTGACATAAATCATAGCAATATTTTTTTGGATCCATCTCCTAAGGCAAAAGAAATAAAAGCAAAAATAAACAAATGGACCTAATTAAACTTAAAAGCTTTTTGCACAGCAAAGGAAACCACCAGCAAAACAAAAACACAACCTTTGGAATGGGAGAAAATATTGCAAATGATATGACTAACAAGGGATTAATATCCAAAGTATATAAACAGCTCATACAACTCAATATAAAACAAACCCAAAACCAAAAATCAACCTAACCAAAAATGGGCAGTAGAGGGAGTTCCCTGGTAGTCCAGTGGTAAAGAATTTGCCTTCCAATGCAGGGGGCGTGGGTTTGATACCTGGTCAGTGAACTAAGATCCCACATGCCATGGGGCAACTAAGCCCACGCACCACACCTACTGAGCTCGTGTGCCCCAGTGAGAGAGCCCACGTGCCGCAAACTACAGAGCCTGTGCACTCTGGAGTCTGCGTGCCACAACAAAGAGCCTGCGCTGCAATGGAAGATCCCACACACCTCAACGAAGACTCCCGTGTGCCACAACTAAGACACAACACAGCCATAAATTAAAAAACAAACAAATAAATAAATGGGCAGGGGCTTCCCTGGTGGCGCAGTGGTTGAGAGTCCACCTGCCAATGCAGGGGACACGGGTTCATGCCCCGGTCTGGGAGGATCCCACATGCCATGAAGCGGCTGGGCCCGTGAGCCATGGCCACTGAGCCTGTGCGTCCAGAACCTCTGCTCCGCAACAGGAGAGGCCACAGCAGTGAGAGGCCAGCGTACCGCAAAATAAATAAATAAATAAATGGGCAGAAGTCCTGACTAGACATTTTCCAAAGACATACAGATGCCTAACACACATGAAAAGATGTCCAATGTCACTAATTACTAGAGAAATGCAAATCAAAACGAGATATCATCTCATCACCTGCCATCACCAAAAAGCCTACAAATAACAAATGTTGGAGAGAATGTGAAGAAAACGGAACGCTTGTACACTGTTGGTGGGAATGTAAATTGGTGCAGTCAATATGGAAAAAACTAAAAATAGAACTACCATATGATCCAGTATTCTATTCTTGGGTATATATCCTGAAAAAAAACAAAAACACTGATTCAAAAAAGATACATGCACCCCAAAGTTCATAGCACCATTATTTACAATAGCCAAGATATGGAAGCAAACTAAATGTCCATCAACATATGAATGGATAAAGAGGATGTGGTACATATATACAATGGAATATTACTCAGCCATAAAAAAGAATGAAATCCTGCCATTTGCAGCAATGCGGATGGACCTACAGAATATGCTTAGTGAAAGCAGTCACACAGAGAAAGTCTAATAGTCCATGATACCACTTATTTTGGAATCTTTAAAAATAATACAAATGAATATTCATGCAAAAAAGAAACAGACTCACAGATACAATAAACAAACTAGTGACTACCAAAGGGGAAAGGGAAGGGGGGAAGGGCAAATTAGGGGCATGGGATTAAGAGATACAAGCTACTCTGTATAAAATATATAAGAAACGGGGTTTCCCTGGTGGTGCAGTGGTTGAGAGTCCGCCTGCCGATGCAGGGGACACAGGTTCGTGCCCTGGTCCAGGAAGATCCCACATGCCGCGCAGTGGCTAGGCCCGTGAGTCATGGCCGCTGAGCCTGTGCTCCACAACGGGAGAGGCCACAACAGTGAGAGACCCACGTACCACAACAACAACAACAAAAATCCCTTGCTTGCAGACTCACACCAAAACCCTATCAGTGAGTGGCAAGTGACAATTAAGCTGCATCTAACGGGGTAGACTGGACATAAGCAACACACTTCGGGTGTCACTGTATCCCATCACCCCCACATGGGACCATCTAGTTGCAGGAAAACAAGCTCAGGGCTCCCACTGATTCTGCATTATGGTGAGTTGTATAATTATTTCATTATATATTACAATGTAATAATAATAGAAATAAAGTGCACAATAAATGTAATGCGCTTGTTTCATCCCCAAACAATTCCCACCCCACTCCCCACTCTGTGGAAAAACTGTCTTCCACGAAACCGGTCCCTGGCGCCATAAAAGTTGGGGATGGCTGATTTAGAGAATTCAATATACATTTTACAACCAGCTTAGTGAGTTGATATGTTTAGCTGCTTTACCTTTTTTTCCAGGCTAAAGGAATTACTGCAGGCTTTATGATCCAGAACTTGGGGTCCTCGTGCCCTTTCATTTGTGTGGTAGAGTAAACCTGGTACTGCTTCTTGAGGAGTGCATTAGCCGGCATGATTGGTGGTGTTTTGCAGGGGAATGGCCTTCTGTGTAGGCATGTGTCCTTCTGAAACCACTCAGCTGTCACAGGACGGTGTCAATTCTACCTCATGGCTCAGCTGACTGTGCTTTTTCTCCAAGGAAGGGGCAAGTTTTCCAAATACCTGTCAAGCAACACTAACTCCCAAGCACACTGTTGCTGACTACTCATGGAAAGCATCTTGAAACGATACTTGTGAGAACTGCCTGAAGGATGCAGTCTGAGTATGAACAGAACTAGTCTGATACTCTCCACAGATTCACTCAAATACAATCATTTTTCTGGCCTCATGCCATTAACTTCCACATGCCATATTATGAGAAAGGGTCCTATGAAATCCAAATATTGTAAAAGTTACTGAGAATGTTTTCAGGCCATAACAGGGCTGTTTTATAAAATGGTGTCCAAGATTTCAATTAAATCAGGAATATACAAGTTCCAGATAATGTTTATATTTTATATATTCATTTTGATGAAAATATTTTATATATATATTAAAAACCCCCATGTTTTATAGTAATAAACACAACTGACAGACATTTGCAAACACTAAGACTTCAGTTTTTCACTGAGGTCTATGGACTTAGATTCTTGGAGTCTGAAAAAGTATTTTCCCCTTTAGAGGACTCTACATGCTACCCGAGTTTGAGGAACACTGTATCATAGTCTCCTTTTTAGAAGAATCACTGGACATTTTTCCTTTGTTTCAATACCAAAAAGAGCTGTCCTCTGAGTAACGGACATATTTAGTTAGGTTTCCTGCTTTGCTACAAATCTCAGCACCAAATTTGTGAACTATCTTCCCAAATTGTAGAGACACTTCGACCACGAACTTTCTGTTCCTACTTCAACTTGGCTTAATATTATATTGCTTGCACTCATTTGCCTGAGGTATTCATTTGCCTGATATGTTGACTTTCCCAAACACTTGTTTTTAACTTAATTTCAGTTTGTTCTGTGTGTATGTGTGTATAAACACACACACACACATATATATACATTGCACTATATATCATGTAATTAAACCTTTTTTGGGGGAACGAGATGGAATATAAATAAATCTTATGAAAATGTATACTGCCAAAATTACGCATCAACACTTTAAATCCTTGACTTTAGTCTACAAATCATACCTTTAAAGTAATAGTATTAATTTTTGACAAATATTTTTAGAAATGCTTTTTTTTTTTTTTCGGTATGCGGGCCTCTCACTGCTGTGGCCTCTCCCGTCGCGGAGCACAGGCTCCAGACGCGTAGGCTCAGCGGCCGTGGCTCACGGGCCCAGCCGCTCCGCGGCAAATGTGGGATCCTCCTGGACCGGGGCAGGAACCTGTGTTCACTGCATCGGCAGGCGGACTCTCAACCACTGTGCCACCAGGGAAGCCCTAGAAATGAATTCTTGTTCAAAATATTCCAAATCAGTTTACAAACTAATTATACAAATTAGGCTCATTACTGCATGGTAAGTTACTGAAAAAGATCACATATCATTTATCTTGATTACCCACTTCATTCACTAAACTTGGTTGCAAGTAACTTTAAGCTTTTTCCAAAAAAAATTAAATGCTCTCAGAATAGACTTGTATCAAGAAAGACAATCAAAAGAATCTGGTATATAAGCTGTCAGGGAATTTCTGAAAGAGAAGTTTCAAGATATTTTGTGTAATGGAATACCTTCATTAGAATAAGTCTGTATCTCTGCTTTGAAGACACTAAACGTTTATTTGGATAAGTACGTTCTTATATTTTTTCCCCAAAGTGGAATTATTTTATTGTCCTTTGACATTTTTTTTTAATAAAGAAGAGCTCCCTTAAATTTCTACTGATAGGTTTCATAGCAACCACCATAAGCTAAAACGTGATTCTGTTTGTGCCATTTCTGATAATCTGAACTACTACATAGTGAAGCACACACGCAGCACTACCTGCTGGCTTATAAAAAGGACTGGTTTACATTCAGTCTGTTCCTTGCTGCTAATGGCCTGAACTACTCCTTGGCAGTTATTCTGTTAGCTTAAGAAGAAAAGTAATGAAAATGCAGTGGGGTCTGAAGCTATAAGAGTACTTACTGGGCTTCCCTGGTGGCACAGTGGTTAAGAATCCGCCTGCCAGTGCAGGGGACACGGGTTCGAGCTCTGGTCCAGGAAGATCCCATATGCCATGGAGCAACTAAGCCCGTGCGCCACAACTACTGAGCCTGCACTCTAGAGTCTGCGAGCCACAACTACTGAGCCCGTGTGCCACAACTACTGAGGCCTGCACGCCTAGAGCCTGTGCTCCGCAACAAGAGAAGCCACCACAATGAGAAGTCCGCACACCGCAACAAAGAGCGGCCCCTGCTTGCCGCAAGTAGAGAAAGCCCACGCACAGCAACAAAGACCCAACACAGCCAAAAGTAAATAAATAGATAAAATTTTAAAAAAAGAGTACTTACTCTACCTGAAGATTTTCTAGTTTCAATTTAACGGTAACTATTAGAATTTTATCAAGAATTTTACTTCCATTAAAGCAACTCAAGAAACAGTTTTTGCTGAGCTTACAGTTAATGTAAATAAGTCTACATAACCATAAAGTTTCTCCCAAAATAAAAAGCATTCTTGAGCTGTGATTTTAGCAGACTTAATTTTTCATGAGTCTAAATGTCAAATATTTTAATAAAACCCTGGTTCTGAAATACCTGAACTGAACACCCCTCTGAACACGAAGTCCGGGTCCTCACCAACTCACGCCAACTGCCTCTACCGTTTCCATCAGGTGCTCCCGCTGCCTCTTCCACTATGTCAGTCCTTTCACTTCAGAAACCTTCACTGGTTTCCTCCAGTTTCTTACACATTTCACAGGGTCAATCACAAAGACTAATTCTCAACAGGAAGCTCCTAATACAGTCAGTCTAAGCCTAACACAAATGAATCGCTGGTTTGTTCTTTTCCCTACAAGTCACGCCTTCTATGTTTCTTTCCATTTTTCCCAGTTTGATCTCCCTTCTCTAATTCCTACTGCACTGAAAACATTTCAGAATGAGCACTTCTATGTACAGTTTTACACTTTCTTTCCTATCTATCTGTCTTATCTCCCAAGGAAACTGTACACAACATGTAAGCACAGACCATGCCCTTCAGTGGCCACAGAAATGAAGTGCCAGGCCCACGGGGGCTCCATAAACACTCTGAAAATCCACCACAGTGCATGAGGTTGGAGGTAATGCTCCATCTGATAGCAAAGGAAACAAACTCGAGACAAAATAAATCACCTTGTGTCATGACCAGCTAGTCAGAGTCGAGAATGTAACTCTGGTCTCTAGGTTCCATGCTTAGTGCTCTTGACCAATTTAAGGGGAAAAACATTTTTAACTTTAATAACTTTTAATAAAGTCCTAACACATTCTGAGTGATTCTATTGGTAAATATTTTCCAAATATAAAAATGGTTTACCCTCAAATCACTGTAGATGAACTCTACTTACTCTCAACAAAAGAGAGTACATTTGGTTCTAGTTAGGAGAAACCTTACATATGTGTCTAAAAATTTAATTCTGCCTCCTTAATAAAAAAGTATTCTAATTTCTAGAGCTGTCCAATAAGGAGGCTTTTTAAAAATCTCATTCAAAATGTTACTTGCAAATTAAATTAAAATATTGACTTAAAAAACTTAAGCCAATAAAAGCTTATGCCAGAAACAGTCAAAAAGAAGGACACAGTTAATTGCTTCAAAGTACTACATATCATTCCAATATAGATTTCACCAAAATGCATGTGATATAACGTCATCAATTTACATTTGTCATTTTATTTTTTGCACATTTATTTAAAATATAAGGATGTGAGGAAATCTTACCTTCTTGATAGGCGCCATCTGCCATAACTAAATGAAGAATCTTAGAATAAAGATGCTGATGTTCATTTCCCAAAAGATTCTGAACTACTGTTGAACAAATCTCAATATTTTCATCTTCATCTTCATGAACAGCCTATACCAAATTTCCAAATATACATTAATATTTGAATGTTAACCTCCTCTAATTGGAGACTTTGTTTATTATTTATAATGGGTCTACTGACCAATAAAAATCACTGACATTTCACTAGTAATTCAAACAGAGCATATTTCAAAATTAAATGCTTTAAGTGACATTTTACTCACTTTTATTTTCTCGTAAACCTCAAAGAACTTTTCGAAGCCTATTTCCTGCTCTAGGTGAAGCCTTAGTTCCTCTAAATGATTAAAGACACTGTCGTATTCACATTCACTAGTTATCTCACCATCACTGTTATCTAAAAAACATAAATAAAAAAGAAGACATTTTATGATGTAAAAGACTGAATAAAATAATTCTTACCGTAACTGATTAAAATCCTGTGACACGTGAATACTGTCATTGGTAGACTACTTGTACATTCAATATAAAGTTTCTGTCATTATAATACTTGTCATTTATGTAGGTAATCAATGTATGTATATATAAATTTGTCTTAACAGGAATGTTACTTTAGAAATCTTTTCTTTTATAGACATAAACAGTGAGTCAGGTTAGAATAAAAACTACTCCAAGAGATGTCACTGAATTTAGCTAAAAAAAAAAGGAAAAAGCATACCCATATGTTCTGCACTGAGGCAACCAACTCTATTTTTAAAAACTTGATATTAAACATAGGGCAAAACATGAACGAGCATATAGATGACCTAAGATGTATATCATAAAACTGGGAAGGCACTTAAAAAGTATTATAAATGCTTTATATGTTTTATGTCATGTACATGTCCAAGGTAATTTGAAAAATTCTAGTAAAAGAAAAATGAATGCAGAATCATTCTTTTTCACATTACCTCTTCTTCTCAAATAAATCGTTATTTAAATACACAAATTTTCTATGCATCTTAGGGTCAATGGTATGAACAAGGAGCTGTTTCCAAACCAAAAAAAAAGTGTCAAGGTTTTAAAAACTCTTTCAGTTTAACCCTGCTGGTTAAGCACTGTATGTGGAAGCCCTTTGTACAACATAAAGGGCTAAGAAAACTAAGTTACTATCTTTATTACTAGGAAAATAAGTCAAGAAGTGGAGGATAATAGGATAAAAATGCTTCAAAAAGCATTTCCATACTTTAGTGGCAAAGAAATGGGACAACTATGTATGCAGACTGTGTGAGAAGAGAGAGTGAACGCAAGTCAGCGACGCAGAACAGGCTTCAGCCTCACTTCAGGCTGGAAGGGGCTCGTGTTGGAGGCCAGAAAGAGACACGCTGCTCGCAGTGTGGGCCACCACGCACCCGAGTGCCACTCCTCGTTGAGAGCGCTCTCGCTGCTAGGGCTGTCGTCCTCATCGCCCGCGTCCGTGCCGTTGGCAGCCTGCTCCGCGTCGCTGGTCTTCAGGCCCAACCCCTCCTCCTCGCTGTAGTCCTCCCCAGGCTGCTCCCGCAGCAGCTGCTCCATGGAGGCCTGAAGCTCTTGTAAGTCTGTGTCAGCCTCTTCAAACACACTGAGAATTAAAAATTAAATGGAACGTTACCAAAACTTTACCTTTCTGAAATTTTACTTCAACTCCATATACATGCGCTCCTTTCTACTTAAAAGTACTCGTTGTGGGTAAAAAGAAATCTGAAAAAACACATAGTTTTTAACAAAGGAAATGAGAATTCACACAACTGATAAATAAAGCACACAACACAGCTTCTGGAATACGTACGCCCGAAGATGACTTGTATAAAATGGTCCTGATTTGTCAGAGAGAATCATGTAACTATCAACATTATTAATTCCTTACGTTTTGAAAGAATGCTTCAATATTGAAGAGCCAGACTAAATATTTTTCTTTCATGTAGTTTTGAAGGTTCAGCAAAATCTTGGTGTGGATGTGCGACAGCTGGGCACTAGCCTCACTGCGGGGGTCTTACCCTCCAGGCACTGCCCAGAGTATTAATTCTACTTTTGTGCAATTACAGATGCTGAAATGAACTGATTTATGCAAGTAATATCTTACATTCATATAATACCTTAGTTATTAAAGCTCTTTATCCTACTATTTAAATTTTATCCATACAAAACTCACTTTAGAAACACGGAAACTATGAATCAAGGTGCTCAAGTGACTTGTCAAGGCCACGTGGTCAATAAATGACAAAAACGAGACTGAGATTTAGGCCTTCTGACCACGTCTACAAGACCCAAGAAGCACACTCAGCAGCTCCATTCCCCCAGGGAGCTGCTTCTTTCTCCCTGGGGCACACAAGTGGAAGAACTTGTAGACTAACGGTTAATTCATGTTTTAGATACGTAAAGTCCTCTGAAAGATTAGGGACCCACAGTGAGGATTTCAATAGTGGAAAAGCAGTATTAAGCAGAACACAAGGCTGATGAAGCCCTTTCTTAAAGTTTAGACTCTAATTGAATAAACAAATACTTACTGAAGAACTAAAACATAAATATTATTATGTGAGACCTCATACAAAATTTTCATTAACAGAAAAATAATTTTTAATGTAGAAATATCTTTATTTTGTACATATGTGTACAAACTCCTACACTTTGACTCTGCAGCACTTAAAGAAAAGCAAACATCATCTAATTAGAATGAGAAGGACAGTGTCTAATCTTTTGGATCATCCTTCTAGGAGCATTTAGCTTAATATTTAATTACCAGACTTACATACCACGCACATCTGCTAGGTACCATTGCTATGTGACTAGGCATTAACCTGTTGGTAAAATCTTCCTGTAGAGGAATAAGTTTCCACCACAGATGGTATTAAAGCAAGTGGGCTGCTAACTATGCCAGTGTAAGAAAAGTGTAAGAGGATTAAGATTTTTTATGAAACGAGCACTCAGAAAATTGACTCAGGTACTTTAAAACCTGGTCCTGAATTTTCTTTTCAGTAGGTTTTATTATATGACCATAAATAAAGTTTGGATCAAAAAAATACATATTTTCCAAAGAAAAATGTCAAGTGAAATTTCCCTATATGCATATGGAGTAACTTACTTGAAAAAAAACTTACTTTTCAAATTTTAAAAATAACATTAAAAGCTTCTAACTTAAACTTTAAAATAAAATTCTGTCATCAACTAGTAATTAAAAGAATATAAGCCACAAATAAGCTATATTCACTTAAAAACTGATGACTTATAAAAACTCTGAGGAAAAAACTGTTACTAAGGATTTTGTCAACCACAGAGGTGCTGAAATGTTGTCCTGTTATCCAACAGGCTTAATAAAAATACAACGTAAAGTGCTTAATGACCACAGCCAAGCAGAAGAAGCAAGGATAAAAAGGTAATTTTCCTCCGAATTTTGAGGGCACCAGCAAAAATCTACAGAACTCTATGGGGGGAAAAAAAAGCCAACCTTTATTTTATTTATTTTTTTGGCCACACTGCATGGCTGTGGGATCTTAGTTCCCCGACCAGGAGTTGAACCCGGGCCCTCGGCAGTGACAGCAATGGAGTCCTAACCACTGGACAGCCAGAGAATTCAAAAGTCAACCTTTGAAAGATAAAGTTTGGCTAGAAATTTAAAAAGAAAGGGCAAGCCTTAAGAAAAACAAAAACAGAAAATAAAATGCACCAGATGCAGTGCCCGGCTCAAGAATTAGAGGGAGAAAAATCATGAGACTGATATCATGCTTTCAATTAGATCAAAACACACATTGTTCCTACTGAAAGGCAGAGGTAAAAAGGAGAAACTTAAATTCAAACAAATCAAAAAATAAATCATAAAAATTATAGCATTTTGCAACCTATTTTCCCGGTGACTTGAATACACTTCTTGAACACTCTGGTTTTATTTCCCCCCAAACGCTGTAACATTTGTCGGATGGGCTGAGAAGGCTGACTGATATCAAGGAAGGTGGAGGGGTATTACTGTCTAAGGAGCTGCCAGTTCCCAGCTCTTTCAGGAGTGTTGTTAAATTTTCCTCTGGGATTCTAGATTCCTCAGGAATTAATAAGGAGGGAATCTTGTGAAGGCAGTTAAGTGCAGAACTCACATGTGAGCATGTGCGCACACATACACGCACACACACTATTCCACCTGCTAACTCCCCACTGCCATGGTTTTGAAATCACAGGCGGCAGGAGACCGATGGGGAGCTTTCTGGCATCTTCCTGGGGAAGAGGAGAGTAGTGAGTCCTTCAGTCCCCCACTGCAATCCCTGTACCATGTGGCATCAAACTACCAAACATTCATTATCCTGCTGAGGTTCACCCAATTACGCACCAGCCAGTAAGACAGAGAACACATGGTGACCCTGTCCTTACATTCCTCAAGTGACATTAAGTTACAGTGTTTAGAGGCAGACACACATAACAAAGTTTCCTTGACTGTACTTTAAAATACATTGTAAAAAGTTAAAGGAGTAGTGCAAGGTCAGCTACAGATCATGTTTGAAAACTGTGGGTGAGGCTCCATCTCTAGAACATGTGTAAATTCAGAAATCCTGTTAGTGTCGGTATCTACGAATGTCATCATGCTCACATGTCCTCAGAGTCGGAAGGTCCTTCCTTAACATGCTCATCTTCCATTTCATCCATTTCAAGATTGTCCTGACGTCCATCTCCGACAATGGGGACATCCATCAGTGTTCTGAACAGCTTTGAGAGGTCTGGAAGTGAACATGTCCTCAACATCTATAAAAAGGCAACCGATATCTTATTAGGAGTGAGAAAGTGAGAAGAAACGAGAGAAAAAATTAGAAAATTGGAGCTAATAATAATTTTGTTATTTATATATACACATCGATCATCCATTTAAAGCTAGAAGCTTCAGGGGCGACTTGCCTAAGCTGAGAACCTACTTCTCTTGAACTTCAGCTCGTATTTTTTCAGTGATGAAAGTAAGCTTGCGAGTTCTGCTTGGGTTTCAATGTGAAGTGGGCTTTAAAAGGTAGGGAGGGTGTTTATCTGGGGTGTGCACATGGAGGGAGCTGGAGCTGGAGCTGGGTCAGGCCCTGCCACCCCTCGGCCACAGCACCCCTCCTGAGTCTTCCTCTCACTTCTCGACATCCAACGCGCTCCGGGTATTTTTGCCCAAGCTTGGCTAAGCAGCACCCCACACAACTGGTGGCCCTTAGTGTCCCTTTGCCCTAACAGATGCTGGGTGGCCAACAGCTTAAGGCAGGGCCTTCAGTTAGTGCAAAGAAGAGCCCACTGGGGCCTCCCTGAGCAGCAGACTGCAAGCAGCCGACTGCGAGCAGCGAGCGCCTTTCCCACCAGAAAGGATGGCTGTGAGGATAGGCACCTCCAAGTTCACGCTGACAGCACCTGGAGCAGCAGGGTGAGGAAGAGCCCAGCACACCGAGATGAGACAGCACAACACAGCGGAGGTGCCTGAAACGTGAACCGCGTTGGATAAGACCAGGATAACAGGAACAGCCTCTGTCCAGCACCCTTTCCATAGTCGGAACGTGACGGACAGACGGGGCTACGGCACACACATCTACAGAAGTCAGTCTCAGGGCTGGTCAACCCTAAAGGGGTCGGTAAGATCTGAAACGTGACTCCTAAGGCCCTGATAGGAGCCCAGCACCAGATGGGAGACTGTGCAGAACACACAATGTTTGGCACATTAATGAAAATGTATATACTTGGCCAATTTTATTGGTACAATCTGTTAGTGAGAATAAAAAGGAATAGAATTCTATTATTTGAACGTAATTTACATATCACAGCACTCAAGAGAAAAAAAATGGTGATGCGCTACAAGATGGCGCAGATACACTGCCTGGTTAAAGCACTTAACAATGGTACTGTCAGCAGAATTTACGCTTGACTTGTTTGTTATTTTAATGGTTTGAGCCACATATATTATAAACCCGGGGTATGCAAAATATGTAGCCACTAACAGTTTACCCAGATACATGCTAATCGATAAAAATAAATAGCATATACGCATTATATACCTAAATACAAGGGGACTACACAAAAGGATGCAATATTTTTTAGGCTGAGATAAATTTTAACCCTGGTAAAATCATCTCAATTCTAGTTTATTCCTGTCATTAATTAAAATAAACTTCATCACCTAACATAAAATGATAGGGTTAGAAAGAAATTTCAAGTGGTCTGTACCTCTGGGAATGGGTTTACACACCCATCAATCCAACAGTTCCTAAAGGTCCTATATTTAAAATCCTAATGTTCACAGTCTTCCCTGACAGACTGCTAAAGTTTTAGACAGGATATTCATCTTCATAAGAAGAATTTTATATAAGAACACTTCCAGTTCTGTAATTCTGAGTCTACTAGATTTCTTTCATATTGTTTAAATAATATTCTATAGTTCTGACATTAATAGAAAGAAATCCTCCTGAAAGTAGTTATTAATCCAGAACATGTTGCCTGACATCTTACTTCATTTATAGTCAGACTCATTTTTTCCAAAATTTTTTGTAGTATGATTATTTATGCAGCTAGCATTTGGTACCATTATAAATCAAACAGGAAACCAATGTTTTAGAAAACCTTAAAACATTTTAAAAAATGCAGTTCCTTTAGATCTCTCACTGTTGGTTCTATTTTTTCTCAAAAATGAAGACAACCACATAAAGAATGAATGAATTTAGTAGTAGTTGCACTAATAGAACTTCACATGAAATTCTACTTAATTCCATCAACTCAGTTTTTCATCTGTAGTATTTTTAATATAAAATTATGTGTTAGTAATCCTCTGGCTGTACTATAAAATAGTTTATGATGAGCACATTTGTTTAGCTTCTGCTTACTGCAATTCAACGGTAACACTACACCCTCAAAATAGCTTGTACAAATACTTGCTCACTTCAACCCATAAACAAGGTTAAAAATGGACTTAAAACATTAAAAAATTATGAACACTTACGAAAGGGAAAAATTACGGACATTTTCTAAGAATTGATATTTTAGCAAATCAAAAGAAGACATTTAAGGCGCTTGTGTTATTTGTGAATTGTACATTAATATTTACTTTCCCTCACTCTGCATTTGCTATAACAAGAAAATAAATTCTTCAGTTTTCATAGAGATCAGTCTTCCACTCTACTCCCCACGTGAGATCACTAGAAGGTCTCATCTTTACACTATTTCATCCTGACCTATTACAAATTTACCTTCAATAATCTTCATTTATGTGTTATACTCTCAATTTTGTTAAGTCACTCCATTACAACTGCCTTATGAAAGCTGCCACTGTATTTATGGTGTTTCTTGTCAGAAACAGTGCAGCCCAGAAGACAATGTAAGTCTAGATCTAGTAGAAATACCCTTTCAAAGTGAAAGTGAAATTTAAATGTTTTTAAATAAACAAAAGCTAAAAAAAATCATCACCAACAGGGACACAAGAAGTGTTAGAGAAGTTCTTAAAGTGGTAGAAAAATAATACCAGATAAAAATTCGAATTCTACACAAAGGGATGAAGAATGTTAGAAACGGTTAATATGTAAATATAAAAGGCTTGCTTTCTCAATTTTTACTTTCTGTGAAAGATAATTGAATGTTGAAAGCAAAAACAATAGAAATGTATTGTGGAATTTATAATACATGCAGAAATAAAACACATGGCAACAATTCCACAAAGGATAGGCAAGAGTAGGGGAATGGAAATGTACTGTTGTAAGGCTCTGATGCTGTTCATGACACGGTACAATATTTGAAGGCAGACCAAGATAAACTGAAGATTTATACTGAAAACTGAGAATGACCATTAAATATTTTTTAAAGTCTACTTTATAAGCAAATAGTAGAGATTAAATAAAATACTAAAAATACTCAATGCAAAAGGGAGAATAAAAGTAAAAAAGGAATGAAAGAAGTAATGAGACAAATAGAAAACAAATAGCAAAATAAGTTTAAACTCAATCATAATGATAATATATTGAAAATTACACTAAATATAAATGGTCTAACCACTTTAATTAAAAGACTGTCAGAGTGTTAAAAAGCAAGACTCAACTATATGACAACTACAAGAAGTCTATATGAAATAAGTATGATTTCTTAATAAAGAAATGGGGCTTCCCTGGTGGCGCAGTGGTTGAGAGTCTGCCTGCTGATGCAGGGGACACGGGTTTGTGCCCCGGTCTGGGAGGATCCCACATGCCGCGGAGCGGCTGGGCCCGTGAGCCATGGCTGCTGAGCCTGCGCATCCGGAGCCCGTGCTCCGCAGCAGGAGAGGCCACAACAGTGAGAGGCCCGCGTACCTCAAAAAAAAAAAAAAAAGTAAAGGATGTAGGGACTTCCCTGGTGGTGCAGTGGTTAAGAATCTGCCTGCCAATGCAGGAGACACAGGTATGAACCCTGGTCTGGGAAGATCCCACATGCCGCGGAGCAACTAAGCCCGTGCGCTACAACTACTGAGCCTATGCTCTAGAGCCTGTGAGCCACAAATACTGAGCCCACATGCCACAACTACTGAAGCTCACATGCCTAGAGCCTGTGCTCTGCAACAAGAGAAGCCACTGCAATGAGAAGCCCGCACACCACGATGGAGAGTAGCCCCCACTCACCGCAACTAGAGAAAGCCCGTGTGTAGCAACGAAGACCCAATGCAGCCAAAAGTAAATAAATTAATTAAAAAAAAAAGTAAAGGATGTAAAAATATATACCATATAAACACTAAGCATAAAAAAGCTAGAATGGCTATGTTAAAACCAGGCAAAGTAGATTTCAGAACAAGGTGATAGGATCAGGGATAAAGTGAGTCATTTCATAATGATAAAGGGGTCAATTTATAAAGAAGACATAAATATTATTAATTTACATTCAATTGACTGGAAATGTCAACAGTGCTTTCCCAGTCATTGATAAACAAGTAGAAAGAAAAGAAAAAGGATACAGAAGACTTGAACAACACTATTCCAGAGTGACACTTCATAACAATAAATGTATCAATTCACCCAGAAGACAGAACAATACTAAATTCTTATTCAGTCAGTAACAGAGCTTCAAAATACATGGAGCATAAGTTGACAGAACTGAAAGGAGAAATAGATAGTTATGCAAGTATAGTTAAAATTTTCAATCTTCTTTTCTCAGCAACTAATAGTTAATGTAGACCAAAAAAATCAGTCAAGATAAGGAAAACATGAACAACACCACTGGACTTAATTCTTGACATTTACAGAACAATTCACCCAACGACAGAAGAATCTATACTCTCTTAAGGAGATCTGTTAGTAGGAGTGGCTGCAGCAAAGGAAACAGGAGAGTGACAATGAATGCAGAGGAAAACCAGGAAAGTATGATACGCAGGATGCCTACAGATAAAATGATTATAAAAGAAGGTGTATATCAACTCTGTTGAAAGAAAAGTCAAGAAAGGTGAGAGAAAAAGGTACAGGGAACTTGATAATGTACTGGTAATTGGTGATTTTGGCAAGAGAAGCTTCAGTGGAGAAGTGGGCTGACAACCACACTGGAATGTACTGGGAAGTGAGTGGCGGGGACACTGCAAAAATACAACAAAGAGAAGTGCAGTGGGAGCAGGGGAGGACGTGTGCTTACAGGAAGTTTGCCATTTATGATGGGACCTGTTAGAGCAGGTGTCCTGTGGGAATAACCCATCACAGAGAAAGACATTCATGACGTAGGCTGGAGGGCAAAAGTAAAGGAGTGACTTCTTTAAGAAGGTGAGGGAGGTTAGGATCCAAAGCTCAAGAAGGATTTCCTTTAATTAAAAAAAAGGACAAAAGTAGTATGACTTAACATTTAAAAAAAAAAAACTTTTAACAAAAATCTCTGTAGGAGGTTAAATTATCCCATTTTAGTAAACGGATTATATAAACGCTTATAAATAGTTTCCACCTTTTCTTCATGATTCAAAGCCACCATTATGAACACTGATTATTTACTATTTTGGCACAGTGATGAACTCTCATGAGCTCAGAAATTTACGGGACAGGCACGCATGGCTTTCTGTCCTTGCCTTAAATGGCTATAGACTGCTTTGATTTTCCAGAGATTTTTCTTGTCCCCTCCCTCTACATGAAATCTGCTTTGCTGTAAGTCCAGAGTAAGTACTTCTACAGAACTACTAAGGCTGAACTAAGGTCATGAAAGGAAATCAAGTAATCAAATGTATTATTCAGTTAAAAGTCCATTAACTTTTATAGACAGCAGTAAGTTATTAAAAAGCTCTGAGATAAAGAAAGCTATACACCTTCACGACAAAAGTAAGTACATGAATCATACGGTGATCCTTTTCTGCCCACCAAGGATACACTAAGTTTACACCTTTGAAAACCTGAATGCTATCAGATGAGTGAGAGAATTTAGCCATCTCTACATTTAAGAAAATCATAAGAAAATACTCCACAAAGTAAAAACATATCCATCTGGAAAATTAAACTGAAAATCATTTTTCATTTAAAAAATATTTTAAAAACAGTTAAGGACAAGAGAATTCAGGTAATTCATTCATATGCAGAGTTAACTATATGAAAAATGTTCAACTCACTGGTAAAAACAGAAATATAAACTTTAAAGAGTTGATACCATTTCTCACTCATTAAACACACAATTTTTAAGTAAATGATAATAGTTGGTATTATTTAGAGTATGAACTCTCACATACTATTTATAGCACTATACAATGTTTCTTGAAGGAAAATCAGACATTATACAATACACCCTTTTGAATTACACTTACAGAAATTTATTTTATGGAAATAATTGTGGACATGAACAAAGATACAGATGAATGTGGTTATAACAACAAAAATTGAAATCTAAAGGCCCAACAATAAAAACAGATTAAAGAAAGCATGATATAGCAGAATAATGGAATTTGTTGCCATTCAGAAGGATATGAGAGAATATATGACAGTATGACAAAATGCTGTTTTTGTAAAAATAACATTTGTAATAATTTTATAATATGTACTAAATAGAAAAGCAGGTTACAAAGAGTATGCATAATATCCTATTTTGTTAAAAAGTTACATATATGTAAAAATTACATATATGAAAAGTAATATAACAAAATGATATGTGATTACTTACATTTCTAAATTTTCTATAATGTTCTAATCTCTTAATAAGAAAAAAATTGGTTACATATTTTTAAAACAGAGAGTGAGAAAACATAAGAGGTCTGGAAAACTTTTACCAGAAAGTGCAGATACACATCTACTAATCCTTCTAGGTATAAATTAAGCAACACGGCACTTCTATCCCTTTAAGACATAATGCTCAAGCTTAGTCTAATACTAAAAATGGAATTGGGGTTGGGAATGGGAAAGGGGGACAGAATAAGAGGGTGTAAGAGGGATGTTCTGCTCAAATAAAAGTAGACCCTATGAAGAGACCCTGCACATGGAGCCAATGAGGCAGCCTTTGTCCTAGCTGTACTCTCAATGGCAATTTCTTTTCAGTATTGGAGAGAAGATGGAGGGGTTTTCTTGTTTCTGTTTATTTTGATGAGTGTGTTTTCGTGTGTATGTGTTTGTGCTTTTAAGGGATTAAAGCTCAATATTATAGCTTATCAAAGAAAAATAGTAAATGTGAAATGTTATCAAATGGACAACGTTTTCCATCTGAGGAGCATACTTGCCTTTGGGTTGTTTGCATCAAATAGACCAGTTGAAAGTCCAATCAGCAAGGAATTCTGTTTTTTATTTCTTCGTGGTGAACCAGAGTGAGATCGAAGTGGAGGGGATTCTTCTGGTGAACAGAGGACTGACTGGACTTGAGAGGCTGCTTTCAAGTGTTTATGGAAAAATGGTTCTGGTTGCATAGATTCATCTACATCACACTCAGAGTGTGAAGAACCATCCAATCCAGGTTCTGTGGAATAAAGGAAAGATTACATGACAAGTCTATACAGTATTCAATGTGCTAAGTGATACTGAAAAAGTATACTATTTAACATGAATCATAGCAAAAAACTCCATGAAAAACAAAATCAAATATATATGTGATTTTATTACCTTATAAATAATCTTTAACCGGGTATGTTTTATTTTCAGAAAGATTTAATTTGTTAAATTCTTCCATTATAACAGAAGTTCAAAAATGTGACACAAATGCAAGGACATGTGAAAAAGTACTGTTTAAACACTCAACAGCTCCAGGTTATCTTTGTTCCTATAGGTTAGATATTAAAAAATTGTACTTCTTATATTTTAATTAATACTATTAGAAATAAGAAGACCACTTATTTAATGTCCTGAGATACTGGCTTAGCTTTGGCAAGCAACTCTTTTTGTTTGAACATTCAGTAAGATAACTGACCAAAAAGTTACACTGCCCACGTTGCCAAACAATACAGGCTTATAAATGCAGAGTCCAGCAGCCATAAAAAAGAATGAAATTCTGCCATTTGCAGCAACATGGACCTGGAGAAAATAATGCTTAGTGAAATAAGTCAGGCAGAGAAAGACAAATACTGTACGATATAACTTATATGTGGAATATAAAAAATAATACAAATGAAGCTATGTACAAAACAGAAACCAATTCACAGACACAGAAAACAACCTTGTATTTACCGAAAGGGAGAGGGAGCGGGAAGGACAAATTAGGAGTATGGGGTTAACAGATACACACTACTGTGCATAAAATAGGTAACCAACAAATATAGCACAGGGTACAATACCCAATATCTTGTAATAACCTATAATGGAACCTAATCTGCAAATTAAAAAAATGAATCACTATGCTGTGCACCTGAAACTAACACAATATTGTAAATCGGCTATACTTCAAAAAAAGTAATAAAAAAATAAATGTGGAGTCCAGTGCTCTATGCCTATTATATTTTTTAGATAATTCAGGTTAGTGGTTAGCGATGCTCTCTATTAATATATAGTCCAAATAGAACAGGTTAGTGCTAACGACCTTCCAGAAAGTAATCAGGCCAATACAGTGATGCTCACCTACATGAACTTCACCAAGGTGATCCATGCTCCTCGGGGCTCCATCTTCAGAAACTTCATTTTGCTGAATGGTGATCCTATCTTCCAACCTGCCACAAATAGAAACACCAGTTAAGGAAACATGGTTTACTAGAAATAAAAACACTCTCAAATACAAAAGAGTGGGAGAAACAAACAGAGTGGAACACAAGTTCACTAGAGCCCTGTGATCCCTCTTCTGAATACTCTTCTCAGTTATACACACACTGTCTCTCATAAACACAATCCTACGTTTCACCCGTTCAAACCTTCACCAGTCACACTCGTTCACAACAACCAGGCTCAACATTCTCATCCCACTGGTTGCCAAAGTGCAGCCCCTAGATGTCAGCAACACATGGAGACCTGTGTGCAATGCAAATTCTCAGGCCCTGCCCTAGTCCTGTGAGTCAGGAACTTTGGGGGATAAGGCTGAGACAGTTGTTTTAAAATGTTGCAATGTTTGAGAACCACTCTGTAAGCAATCAAAATGCCCCTTAATATCAGAGAATAGAAAACAATGATGATATACACTATGAAATATTACACAGCTATTTAAAAAATGAAGTAGAGATCTGTATAACCAGATATGGAATGATAGTCAAGATATATTATTAAGTAAGCAATTTTCAGACCAATTTATATTAAATGGTGTTAGGATTTGAAAAAATGCTGGGTAGCACAGTAAAAGGAATAGAATAATATGCACAAAAACGTTTTAACCCTTAAAGGGAATGTATGTAAAGAAGGACTCACAATTTTTATCTCAATACATGCTGGGAACTAAAGGGTGTATTAATTTTTTAACAAAAATGCAAAAACTAGAAAAATATATTGCAAAAGTTGCCAGTAATTTATTTCTGGGGTTTTCGTTTATAAGGCAGTTTTAATTTTGCTAGTACTTTTTAGTCCATTTCAAATTTAAATAATTTTTCACTTTTTCAGTTTTAAATTTTGAGCAATTTTCTATTTTTATTTCTAAAAGTTTTTCTTTATTTTTAATCATACAAGTAATACATTTCTTCATTTGAAATGTAATGTTCCTTGGTTCCTCAAAAAGTGAAACATAAAATTACCATATGCTGTGGCAATTCCACTCCTATATATACTCAAAAGAACTGAATACAGGTGTGCAAACATAGAATTGTACACGATGTCCATAGCAGTACTATACAAAAGAACCAAAAGGCAGAAGCAACTCTGGAAATGACCCACCATCATCTGCTGAATGTCGTCAACTGCTCAATGGATAAACATACAGGGTATATTCATATAATGGAGTATTATTCAGCTATAAAAAGGAATGAAGAACTGATACATCCTAAAACACAGATAAGCTTTGCAAACAGTATGATAAGTAAAAGAAGCCAGATGCAAAAAGCCACACACTGTACGGTTCCACAGGAAATGTCAAATCCAGAATAGGCAAATCCACAGAGATAGAAGCAGATCAGTGGTGCCAGGGGCTGAGGGAGGGGAACATGGGGAGTGGCTGCTTATGGGCACAGGGCTTCCTTTGGGGTTGAGAGAATGTTCTGGAAGCATACAGTGGCAAATTGCATACTTTAAAATGATTAAAATGATAAATTTTATGTTACATAAATTTTACCTTAATTTAAAAAAAGTGATTCTTTTAGGAGTCCCCTAACCACTCAATTCCCAGTTGCCTTTACTGTTATCAGTTTTGTGTACATCTTACCATACTTTCCCCTTAAATTTACATACATGTTTATTCACTTAAGGATATATAATAATTTTAATAGGATTATCATAGCATTACTCTAATATATGGAAATGTTTTTTATTCAATATAATTTTATTCTGTTAATCATTCAATATTTTGACATATTTCCATATTAATACATAGAGCTCCATTTTATTTCAGTGCTGCATACCCACTATGCAGTATACTGAGAACAGTATTTTAGCTACTTCCATATTAATGATTATTTAGACTATTTCAAATGATTTCCTATGACTCTCCTGCAATAAACATGCTTGTACAGCTTTGCATCCATGTCCAAGTCCAGCCCACCTCCTGCTTTCACAGATAAAGTTGCACTGGAGCAGCCATGCTCACCTGTTTATGTGTTACCTATGGCTGCTTTTGCAGAACAAAGGCAGAATTGAACAACTGCATCACAGACCATATGGTCTACACGGCCAAAAAAGTTTACAATCTGGCCCTTTACAGAAATCATTTGACAATCCCTGTTACAAGCACGGCAAAGGAAGGAGCTTCCAATTACTTTTTAAGAAGGAAGATAAAAAGAACACCAAAATACAACAGTGATTCCCCATGACGAAAGGGAACTACAGATGACTCTCCAGAGTACTAATGCAAAAATCCTAAAATGAAGCATTAGCAAACAGAAGTACATTAAAATAGTAGCACATCATGGCCAAGTAGAGTTTACTAAGGTATGCAGGATAGTTCAGTATTAGGTAACCTATTAATATAATTCATTATACCAATAGATAAAGGAAAACAATTATATGAATGGTTCCATATGAATGGTTCCAATGGTTCCATAATTATCAAAATCCATAGATACCGAAAGGTCATTTGACAAAATACACATGACTTTTTTAGCCAGTAAAATACGAGTAAATACTGCTCTGAGCTAGAAATTATAGTCATGCCTAACGAGGGTTAACATTAGAATCATTTCACTGAAATTAAGAACAAGACAAAGATAGCCCTACTTCCGATATTTAACACTGTATAAAAGGTGTACTAAGCAATGCAACTGGAGATAAAGAAACGAGTGTTAAAAGATACTGGAAAGGGCTTCCCTGGTGGCGCAGTGGTTCAGAGTCCGCCTGCCGATGCAGGGGACACGGGTTCGTGCCCCGGTCTGGGAAGATCCCACATGCTGCGGAACGGCTAGGCCCGTGAGCCACAGCCGCTGAGCCTGCGCGTCTGGAGCCCGTGCTCCGCAACGGGAGAGGCCACGACAGTGAGAGGCCCGCGTACCGCAAACAAACAAACAAACAAACAAAAAAACTGGAAAGACATAAAGCCATCATTATTTTCATATGATATGACTGTATATCTGAAAAATACAAAAGATTCAACTGAAAATCTATCATGAACGACAGTAGATACCAATAAGATGGTGGGGTACAAAATCAATATAAAGAAATCCACAGCTTTCATATATACAACCTTCTAGTTACAAGATCTCACAGAGGAACAGGCACCATTTACAACACCAAACAAAAGATAATAAAGCTAGGAATAAGCTTACCCATAAAAGCACAAAGCCTAGATAAAGAAAACTCCCAAGCTGATCATAAAACAAGGCCTATTCTGTTCTTCTTGGACAGGAAGAACACACACAGCATGTTCATGTCCCTGCATTAATTTATGATAGCGTCCCGATAAAATATAAACTGATTTTTTTTATGTGAGGGAAGGTGGGCTAAATTTAATAAATTCTAAATTCAGATGAAAAGTTATACAGGCAAGAAGAGCGATGAAAGTGAATAAGCCTTACATGATCTTAAAATACCTTTTACATTTTAATTAAAACAGTGTGTACCAGCACACTGAACAAAGATCAATGGAACAGGAAAATAAAGTATAAGCATGAACCCAAATAATTAAGAAAATTCAGTACATATTAAAAGTGGCATTTTAAATCTGTGCAGGAAAGGTGGGCTCTTTAATAAATGGAGTTACGACAACTGTGTAGCCATCTGGAAGAAAAACCGAGTCCATGGACACCAGGATAAATTCCAAATAGATCAAAGAGGTAAATGTAAAAAGTGCCTACATGAAATTACCAGAAGAAAAGACTGAAATACTCTTTCAAAACCTTAGAGAAAACAAAGTTTCTCTGAATAATTATCAAAATCCAGGTAAACATGACAACGTAAAAACAAACAACCAAAAAACTTCTGCATGGCAAAAAAATAAAACATAAGTGATCAACAGTGAAAAAATAGTTACAATTCACATAATAACCAGGGCAAATATTTAAGGAGTTCTTAAATGTATCAAAGACCAAACAACCAAATTTTAAAAATGGGTCAAAGATGTAAACAGGGAAGTCACAGAAAAGGAAATACAAATGCGACTTAAACATCTGAAAAGATGTGCTCAACTTTACTAATAAAAAGAAAGAGATAAACTAAGACCCCAAACTGAGATACTACTTTTTACCTATCAGATTGGCAAAAATCAAAAACTTTGGTAATAAAAGTTTGGCAAGGCTGTGGGGAAAACAGGAGGTTTCATACATTCTTTCTGAGTGCATAAACTAGTACAATCCCTGGGGAGAATAATAATTGCATTTATAAAATCATACTTCTTTGTCTCTATCCTCCAGATACACAGTAGTCCCCCCTTACCCACAGGGGGATACAGTTCAGGACCCCCAGTGGATGCCTGAAACATGGACAGAACCAAATCATGTTTTCTGTTCATGCCTTTTACCCACAAATTTAATTCCTTTTCATCTTAACTAAGCACCTATCACACCCTGTAGGTGTAACTTTTTTTTTTCCGGTACGCGGGCCTCTCACTGTTGTGGCCTCTCCTGTTGCGGAGCACAGGCTCCGGACGCACAGGCTCAGCGGCCATGGCTCACGGGCCCAGCCGCTCCGCAGCACGTGGGATCCTCCCGGACCGGGGCACGAACCCGTATCTCCTGCATCGGCAGGCAGACTCCCAACCACTGTGCCACCAGGGAAGCCCTGTAGGTGTAACTTTTGCAGTTTGAGGTTCGACAGCAAAACTAGCACAGATTTCCTTTTCCATCTTCACAACTTCACAGATAGAAGTGTCATTCTTAACATAGACCTTAGCAACCTCGGGTATACGATTTTTTTCTTTCTGTTAGGTCGAGAACTTTCACCTTTCACTCACTTAAAGGAAGCATCTTGTGGCTTCTCTTTGGCACATCCGAACTGCTAGCATCACTACTCTTGTGCTTTCGGGCTGTTATTAAGCAAAATAATGGTCACATGAACACGAGCACTGGGACACCCAGACAGCAGATCTAATAACCTAGATGGCTACTAAGTGACTGACACGCAGGTAGCACACACAAGTGGACAGGCTGAATGAAGGGATGGTTCACATCCTGCACAGGAAACATGGGGACAGCAGGATATGTCACACCACTCAGAACACCACACAATTTAAAACTTATGAATGTGTATTTCTGGAGTTTTCCATTTCATATTTTTGGACTGTGGTTGATGGCAGGTAACCGAAACCATGAAGAGCGAAACCCTGTTGAATAAGGGGGGATGACTGTACCTATATACATGCAAGATACCCTTATTATTTAGGTTATCCACTATAGCATCATTTGTAGTATCAACTACTGTAGGAGACTAATCAGAGTTATAGTATATTCATACAATGGACTACTACATAGCCGTGAAATAACAAAAAAAGAGGAAGCTCTCTGTGTGTTAGTATGAAAAAATTCCCAGGTTACTGACTAAAATAAAAAATGTGTACATTATACTAACAACTGTATTTAAAAGCGAGGGAGACTGTATATACACTTCTGCTTCTGTTTATGTTAATATTCATTACTATTAAACATGTCTGGAAAGAGGAGAGAGTGGGAATTTGCTGGATGGGGATAGAAGTGGGAAAGAGACTTTTCACTGTTTATCTTTATACACTTGCGGATTTCTGAACCACATGAATGTAATATCTATTCCCAAATTAAACTATTTTTATAAGGTATTATAATAGGATTTAATATAATATTGGGTTATTACACTATTTCTTTAAAAGATATTACAAAAAGGGACCAGGTTTTGAAATGTAAGAAAGAGGTAACGTACTCAGCCTCCTTTGCTTCTTTAATCTCACTAACCCACACGTCGAGTACAGGGCATTGCAAGCCACCGTCCCCGTCTGCTCTACTTGGCTCCTGTAGAAATTCTGCTTCCAAGTTATCAGGCTCTGCATGGTGAAACATAACAAGAAAGAGGTCTCAAAGCAAAATCCATTTAGAGAAAATGGAATAAACCTCCTATAAATTATCATACCTAGTTTTAGGCTAAAGTATTAATAGTAATTACAATGAAAAATTTAATATTTTATCTGTAGATCTTTAATCTTACTGTGTTGACTCTCTAGTTGTTTCTGAAATAACAGACTTTCCTTGTGCATTTTCACTGCAATAAAAATACCCCAAAGAAATACAGTACACTGTATTTTGATTATTATAAAAAATTTTCTCTTCATTAAAATTTCAGTAATATGTAAATTGCTTTCTTGAAGGTATAAAAACTAGTTTAAAGAACAACACTATCTGTGGTTAGAAATATGGAAGGGGAGAAGATATTATTGATTGTTACTGATGGGAAAGTTCAATCATCAAAAAAAAACCAAACAAAAAAACACCAAACACCCCATTACCTGGACTTTTACAATGATATTGAGAACATAATTGCAGTGCACTAAATCTATTTTCCTAGACTCTCAGACAATTAACAACCAGGGTACTACCTCTGTTTTCTGGCAGTAGCTCATTTTTCAACTGGGTGATAGTTCCTGGAAGTAAATAGTAATGAGAAATGGTTTCTGTCTTCATTTGTTAACTTTTCTTTTTCTTCTTCAGTTCTTATTTCAGCCACCATGACCACCGCTTTTTTTCCTAAAATCCAGATACTCTTTCCTTCTGTATTTTAAAAGTTTCCAATCAGTTGTCCAGTTTAGAAAGATGATTGGTATTGTACCAATCTTTAAAGTTCTTATCTTTTACTCAAATGATTATTTGGTCATGCATACGAGGTAAGCAATTGGGGGAGGGGGATCCTTAAAATTTTTTTTAAATGAGTATTTGTTCTCTAACACCTTAAGCCCTATCAATATGACTCATTCTACAAACTAGATTTGTCAAGGTACTGCCCATAAAGTCGAAAATATTTACTATGTGACTCTCTGTAGAAGAAGTTTGCCAACTCTTGCCCTAGGCTATACAGCCTCTATTATATGCCTAACAGGGTTTTTCTTTCTTTTTAAGAAAAGGCGTAAGGTACGTGTTAACTATGATTCTAATGAATAAGACTATTTACGTAACTATTAAATTACTATGGTGAATTAAAGACAACCACACATGAAGCAAGGTGTCCAGCGTTCCTCTCATCTAGAAGGGACTCTTTTGCCCCTCTCGTTGAGTTTGCCCCGGCAGTGAGATCGCCTGGACCAGCTGAGTACAGCTGGAGTCTTGTAAGCCAGTTCCACGTCCAGCCTTGAAGAGAACTGGCAGCTTCCACCTTGGAATCTGGAAGCCTAAGCTACAATGAAAGAACTTTAACGATCCTGCAAAGACCACATGGCAAGGCCCTGACACTAGGCTAAGGGGTGGGACGCAGTGGAACAGGCCCAGCCAAGCGCTGCCGAGACGCCACAAGTGGGAGTGACACCATCTCCCACCCTCCAAGGAGGTGCAGCTGACAGCTCAACAGCACTGAGCGATGCCAGCTGGTGCCACAAGGAGGAGGAGAACCTTCCCAATTCCTTATGCATGAAAGTGTGAGATAAAACGAAACAGTTCTTTTAAGTCACTAAGTTCGGGGAGCAATCTGCTTTGTAGCACTAGATAAGTAAGACAGAATTTCATATCTGAAGGTGGGGTGCTGCCATGACAAAGCTTCTACAAGAACAAGCGGCTTCCACAAGTACAAGTGGCTTCCACCTGGGGATCTGGGAGCCCTGTGAGACGTCAGACCACCCTGCTGGAAAGAGTGCATAGAAAGGCCTGGAGACCGCATGAAGAGGAAGGGGCGAGCCGGGCCCAGCCTCTGAGCTGTACCTGTCAGGACACCAGCTAAGCCCTCTCGGACCCATGAGACCAGATGATCACAGAGACAAGAGCACATGGATTAGAAAAGCACATGGCTGAGCCAGGCATTGACTCAATTCCCAACACACAAAATCAGGAGACAGAGTAAAATGGCTGTTCTTTTAACACTAGGTTTTGGGGTGATTTGCTATGTGGCGATAAAAAAAAAAAAAGACCAGTTACTAGAAAAAAGAGTGAACTTAATTTGAGATGAATCACCCAAACATATATACATATTTTGAAGATCTGTTTATAAAGAAGACATTAAAGTATTATTAAATCAAATCAATCTCATTTTGCCCCATTAAAACAATACCATCCAAATTTCCTTCTGGTTTCAATGCCGTCTGTGGAGATGGCTCACTAAAGTTTGGACTGTCTGTCTCAACAGAAGAATCAACAGTAGCTGATGGGTTCATTTCAGGTGAAATACATTTTATTTTTTCTTCGCCAGTAATTAAGGGTTTGCACTCCTCCCCTTGAGGAGAAATCTCTGAAACAACAAAAAGATGAAAAATCATGCTACATTCTCAAAGTGACTTGAATTTTGTCTGTAACAGCACTTAGAACAAAGTTTGTTATTACAGCAGGTAATTACTGGGTAAGTTCTGTAATGTACTAGAAATTAATAAATGATTAAGGCACATGATAGCCACACAATTCAAATTGGAAAGGCATTTTTGTTATAAAGACATTGTTTTTCAGGCTTTTCAGATCAGTTAGAAAAATGTTTGCCTTTACTTAAAATCACAGCTCTCATTAAATTTAAAAGTGAGATAGTACTAAAACTCACTTGACAAGTATTCTGGACTTAGACATTTCAGCATTAAAGCAAGTTAGGGGTTTCCCTGGTGGTGCAGTGGTTGAGAGTCCGCCTGCCGATGCAGGGGACACGGGTTCATGCCCCGGTCCGGGAAGATCCCACATGCCGTGGAGCGGCTGGGCCCGTGAGCCATGGCCCCTGAGCCTGCGCGTCCGGAGCCTGTGCTCCGCAACAGGAGAGGCCACAGCGGTGAGAGGCCCGCGTACCGCAAAAACAAAAAAACAAAAAAAACCCAAGCAAGTTAGTACACATCAGTGCACTAACCTTTTTGAAAGTCTGACACCTAGGTTAAGAGCTAATTTAGCGTGTCTGGGTGGTGTTCTCCACATGAGCACCCAGTGATACCGCTGCTCTAGTACCTAGTTTTCTACAGCAATATATATTCCCCTCTAAGCTCTGTGCCTCATCTGTAATCACTGATGACAAGCATGGCTATGAAGCATGACCAAACTGTACAATTGAATAGGATATTTTTCTAAAACTATGGTGAAATACACATGTGATATGGTTGACCCGCATGACTTTTCTATTTGCTGGGATTGGGTCTGCATTATGCCCATGGATAGACATGTTAATGATTATGAATTATAAAAATCCCTTAAAATAAAAAAATTTTAAATCAAAAATTTCCCAGGGGATAGAGACATATTTCAGTGTCAAGCATAAAGATTCTTAAATATACGGAATTAGGTTACATCATTCATATGTGTGTGATGCTGTAATAATACTCTCAAATTAATAAAAAGATTTCAATTTCTACCATTGTTGTATGAATGTAATTTTATTTTTTAATAACCACACTCATGTATGGTTTTGATTATCCCAGTTGAGTTATTGTGTATGTATGCATAGGAGTGTTTTGTTCAAACATATTTTTGAATTTTCAATAATCATAAATCAAATCTTACCTTTATGTATAAAACGCTTTATATAATATAAAATATATAATATTGTACATAACATTCAGAATACAATTATTTTGGCATGTTGGTTTGTATTTTTAATGTCCCAGTTGCAGTAATTATTTGAAACAGACTGAAACTTGGTAATAGTCAATAAAGCTAAAAAAACCAAGTGGTAAAACAAATAAACAAATAAAAATAAATTTCTAAGGTGGCTAACATACATTTCTAAGGTGGCTTACTTGCCTTTTCCTTTACATGAAACTTTTACATATATATATAAATGTCACAATGATATATTTATGTCCAAATGATATTTTTAAAATTATGAACTAACTGTTTTTGTGTGTTTCTGGTAATTGCTCAGAGACTTCCCATACTTTAAACTGACACCAGGAGAGGATGGATTCAGCTCAGAAAGATGACTGCAGTTACCTGGAAGATGCCCAGGGCAGTCCCGTCCATTCCTTGGAGAAGCTCCTTTCCAGCTCACTACTGGGAGCCCCCCTAACACCCATTCTGTCTTAGCTAATCTGCTGGACTTCTGTCTACACCAATAAGCCTTCCTGTATCTATCTGGGCTGGTCAGTACATCTCCATGATGTTTTCTTCTCCCTCCCTCGGTCACTCTAATGCTCACATCTTGGAGATCCTGTCATTCAGTACAGCTCCTCAAAAAGTTCACTGTTAAATACCCCACCTTCTAATTCCCAACATCCTGTGTTTCCACTCACCTTCCTCTACTACCCCAACTCTAAAGAATGTTACCCGACCAGGACCTAAAATGCACTGATCCTACCATGGTTTCTCTCCCCATCGTCCCCATTAAAATCCATCTACAGCCCATCATTAAAAACATTCTCTTCCATACATCCTCAACTCACGGTATTCACGGCAAAACCCCAACTCCACATCAATTCCATCTTCTGCCTGTCGTGTCTGAACACATGTGGCTGGAACAGTTGGAGAAAAACACAGAACCTTGCTGCCTGGTCCCAACTTCAATTCATCATCACTGAAGTCAGGTGGGGCCTTGGTGTTGCCCATGTCCTTCTATAACACTGGGCTAGCAGGCACTGCCTGGTTCAGTTAACTCCTTAGGAAAAGCAGTTGTGTACAGGTGCTTCTGAGCTGCTTTACTTCTTACTTCTTCCTGGTCAATGAGAACAGAACTACAGTGCTCCCCATGTTCTGGAACATCTTCCCTTCACCAAGCCTCATCGACAATGTGACAGTGGCAGAGGTCACATCTGTGCTCTGCTCATTCAGTCTAAGTGTTCTGCTATAAAATAATGTCTATTAAAACCAGGAACAAGGACGCCAGACTGCACTATGATTACTGAAGATTGCTCTGGAGGGTCTAACAATGCAGTGAGAAGGAAAGGGAATAATCAAATAAATACTGCACAAAAAACCCTATTTCTTATTACTGATGAGATAATCTGCACATTTATAAGATTTACGATGTCAAAAAAAACCTTAATAGATTTAATGAAATAATTCAGTAAGGAGTCTGGCTATAAAATTTTACATAGCTGGGTAACAGAAAGAATAGCTTTATTTTAACGAGAAATAACAACCTAGGGAAATGGAAAAAATACATCATCTATATTATAATAAAGACAAAAATATACCCATTGTATAAAAATTAATTTACCAAAAAAGGTTTTAGAACTTAAACGAACAAAACAAAATGTTACTGAAAAACACAGAACAAGACTGGTGCAAAAAGAAAGACATACTTAAATTCTTGAAATAAAAAAAATTCCAAAAATCATGGGGACTTCCCTGGTGGTCCAGTGGTTAAGACTCCGCCTTCCAATGCAGGCGGTGTGGGTTCGATCCCTGGTCGGGGATTCCACATGCCGCGGGGTGCAGCCAAAAATTTAAAGAAAAAAAATTCCAAAAATCAATATACAAATGTAATACAATTCTAATCATAATACTCAATTAGATAAAGTGAACTTAAAATTCCTTTGAAATAATAATTGTCTAAAAACAACCAAGGACGGGACTTCCCTGGTGGCACAGTGGTTAAGAGTCCACCTGCCAATGCAGGGGATGTGGGTTCGAGCCCTGGTCCGGGAAGATCCCACATGCTGCAGAGCAACTAAGTCCGTGCGCCACAACTACTGAGTCTGCGCTCTGGAGCCCGCGAGCCACATCTACTGAGCCCGCAGGCTATGACTACTGAAGCCCATGCACCTAGAGCCCATGCTCCACAACAAGAGAAGCCACCACAATGAGAAGCCCGCACACTGCAATGAACAGTAGCCCGTGCTCGCCGCAGCTAGAGAAAGCCTGCGCACAGCAACAAAGACCCAACACAGCCAAAATTAAATAAATAAATAACTTAATTATTTTAAAAAATACTACTATAGAAAAAGTAAACTAAAAACAACCAAGGAAAATATTTTAGAATTCCAAGTAGGTTAAAGATTATATACGTACATGCATGCAAATGTGTACACATGCCTGTTATCTATCTATCTAATCCAAAGATTTGCCAAATTTTTCACCCAATAAAGGAAATTCAGAAGATATAAAGAAAAGATATACTTGCATGAAAATTTTAAAAAAAGAAAAAAAAAACTCTGTATGGCCAAAAATAGCATAAAAATAAGTGAAATAGCAGAGGGTGGGAAAAAACTGTGATGATATACTAGATAAAGGTTATTTATACCAGATTAAAAATTCACAAGAAAAAAAATTGGAAATGTAATATAAAAAAGGCAAAGAATATACACACAATTTACAGAGAAGCAAAGCAAAATGGCCAAAAGACTGTGACATGATGAAATTCACTCACAATCAGAAAACCACAAATGTAATCTTAACTTGTAAGATTGGTAACAATGAAAAAAAAGTGATAATATTGACAAGGCCTGCTTAATATTTGAAAATCAATCAATGTTATTTGTTACATTAATATAATCAAGGAGAAAAATCATACAATCATCTTAATTAAGTCAGAAAAAGGGTGAGATAAAATTTAATGACTATTTATAAAATAAGACTAGAAGGGAATTCCTTAATCTGAAAATGGGTATTTTCAAAAAAGACTTGAGTTAACATGATACATTTACTCCCTTGAATCAAAAACATGACCCTTCTATTCAACATTCTACTAAATGGCATTTTTTGAAGAGAAGTTGTTAATTTTATTATAGTCCAATTTATTCAGTCCTTTTCTTTACAGTTGGCATTTTTAAGGACAAGTTTAAAAGGACAAGCCACTAAAAGACAAAATATATTTAGAACACATGTAACTAACAAAAGGCTTCTATCCAGAATATACAAAGAACTCCTAAACACCAAAGGGAAACCAACATAATGGAAAAATAGGCAAGACACTTGAATAGGCACTTCAAAAAAGAGCATATGCATCTTAGTAAGAAATTTTTGGATATGATACCAAAGCACAAACAAAAATAAAACAAAATGGTGGGTCTACATGAGTAAAAGCTTGTGCACAGCAAGGAAAAATCAACAAAATAAAGAGGTAATGTACGGAATGGGAGAAAATATTTGCAAATTATATATCTGATAACAGGTTAACATCTAAAATATTAACTCAAACAACTCAACAGCAAAAAGATGGACAAATTAAAATTTTTTTGCCATTATTAATTAATGACAGCAATTTAAAAATCGGCAAAGGAACTCAATAGACATTTCTCAAAAGAAGACATATACATGGCTAACAGATATACGAAAAGGTGGCTCAACATCACTAATAATCAGGGAAATGCAAATCAAAACCACAGTGAGAGATCACCTCACTCTTGTTAATACAGCTATTATCAAAAAGAGAAGAGATGACAAATACTGATGAGAATGTGGAGAAAAGGAAACCCTGTGCACTGTTAGTGGGAATGTAAATTGGTGCAGCCACTATGGGGAACAGTACTGAGGTTCCTCAAAAAACTAAAAATAGAACTACCATATGATCCAGCAATTCCACTTCTGAGCATTTATCCAAAGGAAATTAAATCAGTAACTTGACGAGGTATCTGTACTCCTATGTTGACTGCAGCATTATTCACAGTAGCCAAGACATGGAAACAACCTAAGTGTCAATGAATGAATAAAGAAAGTGTGGTATATATATATATATATATATATATATACACACAGTGGAATATTACTCAGCCTTAAGCATGAAGGAAATCCTTGGAAGATACTATTCTAAGTGAAATAAGTCAGACACAAAAAGACAAACACTGCATGGTATTACGTATGACTGGAATCTAAAAAAGTCGAACTCAGAAACAGACAGTAGAATGGTGGTTGCCAGGGGCTGGGAGGTGGGAAAAATGCAGAGATGTTGGCAAAGGGTACAAACCTTCAGTCATAAGATGCATAAACTTCTAGAGATCGAATACACAGCATGGTTAATTACAGTTGCCAATAATGTACAGTACACTTGAAATTTGGTAAGAAAGTAAATCTTAAGTGTTTGCATCACACACACAAAACGCTAACTATGTGAGGTGATGGGCATGTTCATTGGCTTGATCGTGGTGATCATTACACGAGGTATACTTATGACAAAACACCATTTTGTAAACCTTAAATATATATAATTTTTAAAATTTGTCAATCATAACTCAATAAAGCTGGAAAAAGAATTAAAAGCCATATGAACGGCTATTTTACTCTGGATACAACCTATTCCCACGGCCACACCCAGCTGCAAAAGGAAGCTGGGAAATGATGTCTCTGCCTAGGCAGCCATGCGCCAACCCAAATCCAAAGTGGGCGTGGGGGCATGGGGAGACGCTAGTACTAAAAAGGAAGGAGGGAAGATTGGACACCGCAGGACAGCAGCGATTTCTGACACACACACACACACACCCTGTCCCATAGATGCCAGTAAAATGGAGGAATATATCAAGAAAAAAGAAGCCATGGACTCCAGACAATAAGAGACCTAACATCAGGACAGGTTAGGGGAGAGGCCAGGATGACATCTTTCCAGCAGGTCAAAGGAAAAACTCGTCTGGTTTGGAGCAGGTCAGAGGGGATTCCAAAGAAATGGTTCGAAGATTAGACCCATATAATACCTAATGTATCTGGACGATCTGAGAAGAGATAAACATATCTAGGGAAGAGTCTGGCAACAAACTAGAAATAAGTTTGTGAAAAACAAAGCAATTATTCACTAAAGGGAAAACAAAATATTGTGCAAGAAAGAAAAGTAGTCACGGTACAATTACCACAGCTTTGATTAGAATATACATGGTCAAAGTAATACCAACACTGTACAATGATTTCACCAAAATTACAAGCATATTTGGAGGATCTGGGGATAGGAAGTACAGTTGTATATGGTGAGATCAGGGGGAAAAAAAACAGATGGAGGAAAGGCAGCTAAATTCTTATCTTCCAAAGTAGGAAGTCCATAGATAATGTCTAAAACTAAAATAATAATAAACACTTTTAAAAATCAAGAAGTAAGAGTATAGGTATATGATTTATAATTATGTTGATAAATAAGAAAACAAATAGTTAAAAGAACTGTAAGTGGCTGACTTTGGGAAGCAGAAAATAACGTGATGAGTGAGGTCTAAGAACTGCAGTTTTTTGTAAAAGACTTCCAGAGCTACTTGGCATTTTTAATTATCTGTACAGATTACTTTTATAACAAGAGAACTAGATTTTTAAATAAAAACAAAATTTATGTGATTAACAGGAACATAATCTCTAGGTAGCAAGGTTCTAGGTAATTTCAATTTTCTACAGCACAGTTTTTGGTATTTTCTAATGTTTTACAATGAAAATATACTATTATAGTCAAGGGAAAAAAAAGTTAGTTTAAAAAAATGTAGGGACTTGTTTTCCTGGCCATGACAATGTAACTCATACTGCTCACTGAAAATAAATATAAATGATGAACAACAACAAAAAATATTGAAGAAGCTATTTGGAAGCACTGGCGAGTAAGTGATGCAGGCAGGGTGCACTGGGCCACGACTGACAGCAGCAAACACTAGGATGAGCTCCACTCCATCCCAGCTTCCCTGCGGGCACTTCCTAAGTCCAGCACAGGCAGAAGGCAAGTCTTACTGGGATAATATGTCTGTGGCTACAAAGTGGCCCAGAATGCAAAGAAAAAAATCACCAAAAAGTTCCCCTCAGCACAACAAAAAAATCCCCTCTATTTTCGGCTAACTCCTAAACTATGCATTCATTCACAAGCAACACTCTGGGAAAACCAGCACAAATCAGCAGCCAGGAGGGTGACGTGCTGGGCAAAGATGAGCATCTGCATGGTGCTGGGAAGGAGAGTAGAGATCGGGTCCCAGGAATGCGGAGGGCATGGTGAACAAACACCATCAGCACTGAGAGGAGGTCTCAGGCAGATCAAGGTGTAGGAACAAGAGCTACCGCCTGGAAACAAACAGGCCACAACTAACTTCAACAGTATCAAGGTAATCTGCTGGCATGATTTAGTTTTAAGAAGAAAACTTAATCTTCTTTGAAGAAAGATAACATTACCCAGAGGCTATTACATTTTTCATCCACAATGTCTGGCATCCAATCAAATACTGTAAAACTCAGGTACAAAAATTCTAACCTGTGCTGTGGTTTTGTATAGCCTACAAGTTATGAAAAACGTTTACATTTTTAAGGGCTGTAGAAAATTTTTAAAAGAAGAAGAATATGTATATATGGGCTCACAAAGCCTAGAATATTTACAATCTAACAATTTATAGAAAAAGTTCATTGCTCTATGATATAAAGCATGGTTTATAACAAAGAAACAGGAAAAAAATGACAGAAAACCAAGAAAAAGAGACAACAGAAATAGAACAGATCTAGCTAACAACAGAAACAGATCTAGATGACTCAGTTATGAGATTTCTCAAGGAGGGACCTTAAAATAAGTGATTAGTATGGTCAAGAAAATAGAGATGGGCCAAATGGACAAATCCATGAATACTTTCAACAGAGAACTGTAATCTATAAAAAATATGAAATGGACATCCCACAACTGAAAAACACAGTATCATATTAGGAACCCACTGGATTTGTTTAACAGGTTAGAGAGAGCAGAAGACAGAATCAGTGAAATGCTAAAGGGCTCAACAGATTTAAACAGACTGAAGCAAAAAGGAGAAAATGTAAAAAAGCAGAACAGGGCTTCCCTGGTGGCGCAGTGGTTGAGAGTCCGCCTGCCAATGCAGGGGACATGGGTTCGTGCCCCGGTCCGGGAGGATCCCACATGCCGCAGAACGGCTGGGCCCGTGAGCCATGGCCCCTGAGCCTGCACGTCCGGAGCCTGTGCTCCGCAACAGGAGAGGCCACAGCAGTGACAGGCCCGCGTACCGCAAAAAAAAAAATCTTTTCAGACAAACAAAGGACTACAGGAAATACTAAAGGAAGTTCTTCACACTATAAGAAAAAGATATTAAATGGAAGTGTGTGACCTCAGTTAGGAATAAAGAGCACTGTAAAGAATAAAATATGGGTAAATGTAAAAAAATATTGATTGTTTAGCATAATAAAAACAGTAATAATGACGCTCCTTATGAGCTGTATAAGATAAAAATAAAACATATAATCATAGTGGCATAAAGGGTTTGCAGGGGAATAAATAGAATAATATTGGTAATAGGGCTGTGTATGGTTTGAGAAGGGATATAAATACTAAATTTAGGTATATATAAATGAGCATTATGGTAGAATTAAGCAAGGATGCAAACTGTAATCTCTAGGACCATGACAAAGGGCAAATGAAAAATGTACAATTAAAAACAAATAGAAGATAAAAATGAAATGTTTGATTAATCCAAAAGGAGTGAAAATAATGAAAGGAAAAAAACAATAAAGAACAGGGCTTCCCTGGTGGCGCAGTGGCTGAGAGTCCGCCTGCCGATGCAGGGGACATGGGTTCGTGCCCCGGTCTGGGAGGATCTCACAGGCCGCGGAGCGGCTGGGCCCGTGAGCCATGGCCGCTGAGCCTGCGTGTCCGGAGCCTGTGCTCCACGGCGGGAGAGGCCACAGCGGTGAGAGGCCCGCGTACCGCAAAAAAAGAAAAAAAAAAAAAAAAAAGAAACAAAGAACAGATAGGACAAATAAAAAACATATAGGGACAAATATATACACAGGCTAAGTCAAAGCAAATCAGTAATTACATTATATGTAAATAAATTAAACTCTCTGAAAAAAAAACAAAGACCGTGGGGCTAGATTTCAGAGAAGAGACACGTTTAAACATAAAGAGTCAGAGAAAATGAAAGAAAAGGCTACAGAAAAAGATATACTAAGGAAACATTAACCAAAAGAATGCTTGCTGGTGTAGCTCTATAATAGGACATAAAGCAGCCTTTAAAGGAAGTAATGTTACCAGAGATAAAAATGGACATGTCATAACAATAAATGGTCAGTGCAGCAGGAAGATGCACAAACTGACCAATGCAATGATCTAAACACTTTAAGGCAACAACTTAAGTTGCTATGCACTAAATAACTTAGCTTCAAAGCAAAAATATCAAAAATTGATAGACTTAAAAGGAGAAAATGAAAAAATCCACACATACACATGGAGATATTAATGCTCTTCACTCAGTACCTGATACAACAAGCAGACAAATAATCAGTTAAAAATACAGGAGATTTAAACATCATGATTAAACAACACAGAATATATTGGGTGGGCCAAAAGGTTCGTTCATTTTTTTCCCCGTAAGATGGCTCTAGTAGCACTTAATTGTCTTTAACTTCATTCGAAACAATTTTGTTAGATTGCATGTGACAGCTATCATATAAGCATGCATTTAAAAAAAAGGATCTACATCGACAGATGAATGGATAAAGAAGATGCGGCACATATATACAATGGTATATTACTCAGCCATGAAAAGAAACAAAATTGAGTTATTTGTAGTGAGGTGGATGGACCTAGAGTCTGTCATACAGAGTAAAGTAAGTCAGAAAGAGAAAAACAAATACCGTATGCTAACACATGTATATGGAATCTAAAAAAAAAAAACCTAGGGGCAGGACAGGAATAAAGACACAGATGTAGAGAGTGGACCTGAGGACACGGGGAGGGGGAAGGGTAAGCTGGGACAAAGTGAGAGAGTGGCATGGACATATATACACTACCAAATGTAAAACAGATAGCTAGTGGGAAGCAGCTGCACAGCACAGGGAGATCAGCTCAGTGCTTTGCGTCCACCTAGAGGGGTAGGATAGGGAGGATGGAAGGGAGGCTCAAGAGGGAGGGGATATGGGGATATATGTATACATATAGCTGATTTACTTTGTTATACAGCAGAAACTAACACAACGTTGTAAAGCAATTATACTCCAATAAAGATGTTAAAAAAATTCAATTCAAGCATTACTCAAGCAAAAAAATAAATAAAATAAAAAATAAAAATAGACTTAACAAATTGGTGAATTTTTGTGTAGCCATTTTAATATTGAAGATGGAAGGGAAAAAAGCAACATTTTCGGCATATTATGCTTTATTATTTCAAGAAAGGTAAAAACTCAATTGAAATGCAAAAAAAGATTTGTGCAGTGTATGGAGAAGGTGCTGTGACTGATCGAATGTGTCAAAAGTGGTTTGCGAAGATTCGTGCTGGAGATTTCTCGCTGGACGATGCTCCATGGTCGGGTAGACCAGTTGAAGTTGACAGCGATCAAATCGAGACATTAACTGAGAACAATCAACGTTATACCATGTGGGAGGTAGCTGACATACTCAAAATATCCAAATCAAGCACTGAAAATCATTTGCACCAGCTTGGTTATGTGAATCGCTTTGATGTTTGGGTTCCATGTAAGTTAAGCTAAAAAAAGCCTTCTTGACCATATTTCCGCATGACATTCTCTACTTAAACGTAATGAAAATGTTGCGTTTTTAAAACAAATTGTGACGGGCAATGACAAGTGGATACTGTACAATAATGTGGAACAGAAGAGATCGTGGGGCAAGTGAAATGAACCACCACCAACCACACCAAAGGCTGGTCTTCATCCAAAGAAGGTGATGTGTATACGGTGGAATTGGAAGGGAGTCCTCTATTATGAGATCCTTCCAGAAAACCAAATGAATAATTCCAACAAGTACTGCTCCCAATTAGACCAACTGAAAGCAGCACTCAACAAAAAGCGCCCAGAATTAATCAACAGAAAACGCATGATTATGCGTTTATCCATCAGGATAATGCAAGACCACATGTTTCTGTGATGACCAGGCAAAAACTGTTACAGCTTGCTTGGGAAGTTCTCATTCATCCACCGTATTCACCAGGCACTGCACCTTCGGATTTACATTTATTTTGGTCTTTACAGAAGTCTCATAATGAAAAAAATTTCAATTCCCTGGAAAACTGTAAAAGGCACCTGGAACAGTCCTTTGCTCAAAAAGATAAAAAGTTTTGGGAAGATGGAATTATGAAGTTGCCTGAAAAACGGCAGAAGGTAGTGGAACAAAAGGGTGAATAGGTTGTTCAATAAAACTCTTGGCGAAAATGAAAAATGTGTCTTTCATTTTTATGTAAAAACCAAAGGCAATTTTTGGCCAACCCAATACATACATAAATACAGTAACTGTGAAATACATATTCCTTTCAAATGCATATGAAACATTTACAAAAGAGACCATAAGTTGGGCAAGAAAGCAAGTACCAAACATTTCAAAGGACTGAAATCATGTACACTATGATGTTCTGTAACCACAACACAGGCTACAAAGCAACAACAGAAAGATAACTAGAAAAACCCCCAAATGTTAGGAAATTAAATGCAAAACACTTGCAAATGGTCCACCGACACAAAAGAAATCACAACATAAATTAAGTTTATGATTTAAATCTTCCCACAGAGAAAACACCAAGTCCAGATGGCTTCACAGGTGAATTCTTCCAAATACTTAAGGAAAAAATAATACTAATCTTTCACAAAGTTTTCCAGAATATAGTCAAAATGGGAATGTTTCTGTCAATAATAAACGCTGCCTGCCCCATCGATAAACAAAGTAAGCCATCACATTACAGCTGCCCCAAAGGTGAGCCCTGAGGAGACTCAGGGTAGAAACAGGATACTCCCCCCACCAAAAAGTCACTGCTGCAGCCACTCCCCATCCCCCTCTGCCCCCCTCCCCAATGGTGCACCCTGAGGGGACTCAGCAGAAAACACAGGATTCTGGCCCCACACAGCTGAGGTGCATATCGAAAGGTAAATATCAAAAATAATTATTTCAGTGAGCCCAGACTCTTGCATCCTCCCATACATAGAAGAGTGCTTACTAATTCCTTAACTTGAGATGTCTGGTTTTCTCGAATTAACAGCAATCTTTTGAAGTTCTGACTACCTGGTGTTTGTTGCAAAACCCCCTATATATCCTAGTTCCTCCATTACCTCTTTGGAGCAGCCCCTCGGAGCTGTCTGAGATGCTGTGTGCTGGGTTTAAGTCCTCAGTTTGGTTCACCAAATAAAACAATTCTCAACTTTCAGGTTGTGTTTTTTTTTTTTCAGTCGACATTTGCCACCTTGTTTCATAAGTCAGGAAAACCTTAATTCCAAACCACTATAAGCACTTTACAAAAAAGGAAAATTATAGGCAAACTTCCCTCATGAATTATTTTCTTGGGTAGAGAGTATAGGTGTCACATGTTAAGAAGGGAACAATAGTCAAATTCAACAAAAATTTTTAGAGAACATCCTCCATGGCTTAAATATTTAAAGCCAAAGAGATATGGGAACATATGTATACGTATAACTGATTCACTTTGTTACACAGCAGAAACTAGCACACCATTGTAAAGCAATTATACTCCAATAAAGATGTAAAAAAAAAAAAAATATATATATATATATATATATATATATATATTTAAAGCCAAATAGAGAAATTCTGGCAAGATAGCAAAGAACATAGTTTTTTTTGTTTTATTTTTTTTTATTTCCCTGAACCCCTCCACAAAACAGACAAAACCAAGAGAACCAAACACCCACAAATAACATCTAAAGCAAATCTAGGTGACCTCACAACCCCCAAAACACATGTGAACAGGGACAAATCACAGTCAGCTCCAGACTCAGGTGGCAATAGCATCTGTGCAAATGAAAGCAGAGGGAAACAATGGGGCACCCAATAGACCCCAGATCAGGAGAACCCCCAAAAGCCAGCAAGTATTCACAGGCAAGCACAATGGGCCAACTTAAGGAGAGTAGCCAAAACAGGAAGTGTTTTTACACATTCCAATTTTCATTTAAAAGGAAGGACCAATGGAGAAGTCAAAAAGTGTGGGGCAGTCTGCTCCTAAGAATTCTCGAAACTAACCACCTGAAGCTCCCTTCGAGATCAAAGCCCCACATTGAGGAAAAATCGCTGGAAAGAAAATCCAAATTGATCTGTGCAGGGATAACAGAAACAAAGGACAGAGAAAAGAGGGGGAAAGGAGCAAAGACAGAAGAGCTCAGACTCTACGAGGCCATGGTTTTTAAACATGTCATAAAAATAACAGAAGAGGAAGCTCAAGTAATGAAGTTAGAAAAGCTACTTTTACCCACTCTTCCTTCCTAAAATTTTAGCAAATCTAATTTCACATGAAAATAAGTAACATAAAAGGATCACTGTTAAATTCTATACAAAGTTACTGTCAGGAAAAAAAAAAAAAAAGTAGAATAGGGGGACTTCTCTGGTGGCACAGTGGATAAGACTCTGTGCTCCCAATGCAGGGAACCAGGGTTCAATTCCTGGTCAGGGAACTAGATCCCACATGCGTGCCGCAACTAAGAGTTCGCATGCCGCAACTAAGGAGCCCTGGAGCTACAACTAAGGAGCCGGCCTGCCGCAACTAAGAGTCCGTGCAACCAAATTAATTAATTAATTTTTTTTAAAAAAAGGAAGAAGAAGTAGAATAATGTCCTCATAGATGTGTTTCCCAACTTTGGCACTATTGGGTCAGATAATTCTTTGTTTTGGGAGAACACTTGTTACAATATGCACTCTGTGTGGCCTCTCCCCACTAGATACCTGTAGTAACCTTATCAGTGACAACCAAAAAGTCTCCAGACAACGCCAAGTGTCCTCTGTGGGCCAGAGATAATAAAAACCCATGAAACAAATTAAAATTATAACCTACTACTCAAAAATCAAATAGAAAAACTAGGAACATGGTAGAAGATATAAGAGAAAAACATAAAAATATAAATTACAATATAATACAATTACAGTGAGAAAAGAATCTGAAATGAGGCAGTTGATAGAGCTCAGGAAAGATTAGAAAAGAAGGAAAAATTCTGACAAATAAAGATTCTAGAAAAAACACAAGATCATATAAGCAAAACACACAATGTCTTAAGAGATATGTAAGGTACATAGGAGAAAAAAATTTTAATTAAAGAAAATAATTGACAAAAAGGATTCAAGAGGGGCTTCCCTGGTGGCGCAGTGGTTGAGAGTCCGCCTGCCGATGCAGGGGACATGGGTTTGTGCCCTGGTCCAGGAAGATCCCACATGCCGTGGAGTGTCTGGGGGCCCGTGAGCCATGGCCGCTGAGCCTGCGCATCCGGAGCCTGTGCTTCACAATGGGAGAGGCCACAACAGTGAGAGGCCCACGTACCGCAAAAAAAAAAAAAAAAAAAAAAAAGATGCAAAATATACTTAGAAGTCCCTGAAGCAGACTTAAGGAACAGAATAAAGAACTCAAAAAACTATAATTCAAGAATATTTTCCTAAAAAAGACTGGAAACTACATATTAAAAAACATACCATGATGAAGAAAACTACAAAACTCTAATGAAAAAGATCAAAGAAGAACTAAGCAAATGAAGACATATTCCATGTTCATGGATAGGAAGACTCAATACTGTCAAGATGCCAGTTCTTCCTAACTTGATACATGGGATTCAATGCAATTCCAATTAAAATCCCAGCAAGTTATTATGTGGATATCGACAAACTGATTCTGAAGTTTACATAAAGATGCAAAGATCCAGATTAGTCAACACAGCATTGAAGGAGAAAAGCAAAGCTGGAGAAGTAACACTTCCCAACTTCAAGACTTACTAAAAGCTACAGTAATCAAGATAGTGTGATACTAATGAAAGAACAGCAAACAAATCAATGGAACAAGCAGACAGCCCAGAAGTACAGTCAACTAACATTTAACAAAGGAGCAAAGGCAATTCAAAGGAGAAAGGACAGTCTTCTTAGCAACAAATGGTGCTGAAACAGCTGGACATCCACAGGCAAATAAACAACTTTACACTCTTCACAAATATTAACTCACAATTGATTACAGTCCTAAATGTAAAACTCAAAACTATAAAACTCCTAGAACATAACATAAGAGAAAATCCAGGTGACCTTGGGTTTGGCAATGACTTTTTAGATACAACACCAAAGGCACAATCCATGAAAGACATTTAATAAGCTAATTTCATTTATCTTAAAAAACTTTTGCTCTGTGAAAGATATTGTCAGAAGAATGAAAGACAAGCCACAGACTGGGAGAACGTATTTACAAATGAAATAAAAACAAAGGACTGTTAACCAAAATACATAAAAAACTCTCAGAACAAAAATAAGAAAACAACCCAGGATCTCCCTGGTGGCACAGTGGTTGGGAATCCACCTGCCAGTGCAGGGGACGTGGGTTTGAGCCCTGGTCCAGGAGGATCCCACATGCCGCGGAGCAACTAAGCCCGTGGGCCACAACTACTGAGCCTGCGAGCCACAGGTGCTGAGCCTGTGCTCTACAGCCCATGCTCCGCAACAAGAGCAGCCACCGCAATGAGAAGCCCACCCACCACAACGAAGGGTAGCCTCCACTCACCGCAACAAGAGAAAGCCTGCGTGCAGTAACAAAGTCCCAACGCAGCCAAAAATAAATAAGTACATAAATAAATTTATATTAAAAAAAAATCCATCACCTTACATAGTTACCAAAAAGAATTAAAAAAACCAAACCAAAACAAAACCAAACCCAATTAAAAAACGCACCAAAGATCTGAACAGACACCTCACCAAAGAAGATACAGAAGGCAATGAAGCCTATGAAAAGATGCTCCACATCGTATGCCATTAGGGAACTGCAAATTAAATCAAGGTAACACCACTGTACACCTACTATGGTTGCTAAAACCCACAGCAGTGACAATAACAAATGCTGGTGAACGATGTGGAGCAACAGGAACTCTCAGTCCACATGCGTGGGAATGCAAAATGGCACAGCCACTTTGGAAGACAGTTTCGTGGTTTCTTACACAACTAAATATACTCTTACTCCATACGATCACAGTTGGGCTCCTTGGCATATACTCAGGATGAGTTGGAATCTTACGTCTACACAGAAACCTGAACACAGATGTTTACAGCAGTTTTATTCATAATTGCCAAAACCTGGAAGCAACCAAGATATTCTTCAATAGGTGAACAACCTATTAAATAACCTTTATTGACAAACTGTGGTATATCTATACAATGGAATATTTTTCAGCACTAAAAAGAAATGAGCTGTCAAACCAGGAAAAGGCATGGAGAAAACTTAAATGCATACTGCTAAGTGATAGAAGTCAGTCTGAAAAGGCTACACACTGTGTGATTCCAACCATATGACATTCTGGAAAAGGCAGAACTATGGAGACAGTATAATGATCAATGGTTGCTAGGAGTTTGGGAGAAGGAAGGGAAAGTCAGATAGAACACAGGGATTTTTTAGGGCAGGAAACTATTTTGTATGATACTGAAACGGTGGATAAAGGTCAATAAATATTTGTCAAACTCCACAGAAAGTACAACAGCAAGACTAAACCCCTAAGGTACACTATGGATTGGGGTGATAATAATGTGTCGATGTCGATTCATCGACTGTAACACATGCACCACTCTTGGTGGGGAGTGATGGTTAGGGAGGCTCTGCATGTGTGGAAGAAGGGGGTATATGGGAACTCTCTGTACTTGCCGCTGAATTTTGCTGTGAACCCCAAAATACTCTAAAACAAAAGTCTATGAAAAGAAACAAACCAACTAACCATGTACTAAAAAAACAAAAAACCAACAACAAAATATATTTTAAGAAGTTGGATTTTAAGGAAAAAGATATCCTTTGAGTATCCAAACAAAAAGACCAAGTCATTTAAAAGGAAAAGAAAGTAAGATTGTCACCAGACTTCCTGACAGCTATGCCTTATGTCACAATACAACACCGTTATCCATTAAAGACATTCAAGGAAAGGAAATGTAAGTCAAGGATTTATATTTAGCCAAACCTACCTTCAAGAAGAAAGTCTTCACACAAACTTATGAACATGCAAAATCTTTGGCTGCATTGTTCACATGAGCTCCTCCCAAGGAATCTATCACAAAAGAGCTTCAACAATCAAAATGATCAAAGAGACATTGACATAAGGATTGGAAGACTAAAGACAACACAAGTCCATCCTGTTTGTCATTTAATCCACAGAACAGTCCTGAATGGCACTGTTTCCATTCTACACACCGAGCACTTGGAAGTCAAAGTCAGAGGAATTTGCCCCATGGTTGCTGGCAAGTGATGAAACCAGAACTTTCTTTCCACCACATGAAGATGGCTCTCACACACGTTAACAAAACCTTTGCAACTTTGCAAATTGCCTAGAATTTCGTCCTCTCCCGTAACTACCCAGTGGGCTCTTTTGTATCTTTGGCCCAGCTCAAAAGCACCTGCTCTCTCTGTGGCTTTCCCTGACCCAAAAAGCCCAGCACCATCAATGACACAGGACAGTACTGATAACCCAGAGCCTCCTCAGCTGTGGGCCCACACCGTCTCATAGGCGACACCTCTGACACACACTCTGCCACATGTGATCTCCGTGATGCTAACAAGTGCAACTTCTCTGTCTTAAAATCTCAGCACAGAGCATATTCTTGTAGGTAAATGTAGTTAGAAGAAAAATTTTAAAGACGGCAGATGACAGCACCTGGAAGCCTTCCACTCTCACAGATAAAGTCAATTACATAAACATCTCTGCACTACCTCTTAATTTTGTGGGTACTTCTATTCTTGCCCTTTTCATGCAATATTACCCTTTATTTGTTATGATTTGTGTCTGCCTTCTGAGAGCAACGACCATCTTTTACGCTTTGTAGCTTTACCACCAAACACATAATAGTATGCACAGGTAATAAGTATTCAATAGTTGGTAAATATGATTTTTTAAAAAGACAAATCATGAAAAAAAAACTCAGTTCCAATTCTATGTAGATGGACTATTTATATGGAGAAGGAAAGTCCTGCTTTCACACTGCCTAACTCTTACCATAGACCATTATTACATTTATTTAAGCAATAAAAATTTTACATAAGAGGAATCTGAATTTAAATGTAATAGTTCTAATGGGACTGAACATATTTAGGACTTTTAGACTACGAAATAATCTGAAATTTTTATTATTTTTGAAATGTTTTAGCCTGGAGGTACTTCTTTCTAAATAACGCCTGGAGCATTTGAGAACAGGCTCAGACTGAGGTGTAGGAATTTGTTACTACTATTGTATTTTTGGTTGTGATTGTTATTTGGCATCAACAGCACAACTTCCAGACCCAAGAGTGTGAACAAACTGATTACAAATATACACACTCATGTACTTGCCCTTTTTTCAAACAAATGATTTTATATACTTTGTTCAAATTGTTTTTTTTCCCTTTAATATTAAAGAAATGCTATAATGATTAGTGGCTGGAAGGCTCACTATTAATAAGGAAAGAACAACCTACTTTTGCTACTTCTGTAATAAGTATGTAGGTTCATTTCCGTAGCTAATTGTCAGCATCTGGCTAATTCCTTTTTACACAATGTGAGTAGCTTCACCTCCCAGGTTATTCTTCTGTCAGTTTTGGATATAAGTTTCACTCCAAGCTTTAAGGAGAGGCAGATAAAAAGAAAGTGAGGGTGGGAGTGAGCATAAACCCACAGAAAAGTGAAATACACACACATTCAGGCCTTGACACAACTTCCATCTTCGACTCCCTCTTGGTTTGAATCAGCTGTTAACTCCTAAAACACTTGTTTGATAACAGGAGCACTCTCCTCTTTGCGTAGTTGTAACACTGAGACCCACCACACTCATGGACCACAAGCGTGTTCCTCTTGCCTCACAACAACTCATCCCCCCAGGCCTAGGATAACGCCTGCCGTACCTACAACAATATCTTTTAGTCCTTCAGTCCACTCGACTCCTGAATCCCCATTAAACATACACCACTCATCTCAACGCACTGCTACTCCATCTTTCTTCATGTCAAACAGCATTCTGACTGCTCTATTTTTCCGGCTCCCCCTCTCCCATATACATTTCCTCTTCCTTTATTTTTAGACCCCACCCAGGTTACTTCAGATCAAAACTCAAGACTACCATTTGAGACAACTCCCCAGAAAATGCAACCATTCTCCAGCTAACTAGAAAATTATTATAACAAAAGGTAGTCTATTACAAACAATTCATTTAAGATAGACACAACTTTAAAAATACAACTCCATTTTTAATATTATTTCTAGTATAGAAAAACAACTAGTTTCTCTGCTTACCACTTCTAATAGTTGTATTTTCCAATAGTTCTGTCTGAAGTTGTAGTTCAGCTTCTCCAAGTACCTTTAGAACAGAATCTATAGGACTTTTTCCCCAGACTTTTCTTGGAGATCCACCAGGATCTAATTTAATAACCTCTCCCACTGTACGTTCTAGAAGAAAAAGATAAAAAAAAATATCTTAAGGCAGATTTAAGATCTTCTACCCAACTGAGTGCTTCACAGGAAAAAAAGGTTACATCACACAGAGAATATAACGATGGTGCTTAAAAATGGACCTAGAGATTATCGAACTAAGTGAAGTCAGATAGAGAAAGACAAATATCATACGATATCACTTACATGTGGAACCTAAAACAATGGTACGAATGAACTTATTTACAAAACAGAAACAGACTTACAGGCTTCAAAAACAAACTTATGGTTACCAAAAGGGAAAGGTGGGGGGGAGGGATAAATTAGTAGTTTGGGAGTAACATAAACACACTACTATATATAAAATAGGTAAACAACAAGGGCCTACGGTACAGCACAGGGAACTCTACTCAATACTCTGTAAAGACCCATATAGGAAAAGAATCTTAAAAAAAGTGGATATAAGCATATGTACAACTGATTCACTTTGCTGTACACCTGAAACTAATAGAACATTGTAAATCAACTATATTCCAATATAAAATAAAAATTAAATTAAAAAAATAATAAATAGTCATCAACATTAAAAAAACAAAACCAAACCCAAAAAAAGGACTTTCAGGGAATGAATAATAAATGATAGAAAAAAAAAAACAAAAGCAACTAATACTACTAATAATAAATATATCTAAAGTTGCCTTTTAAAACACTTATGAATTAAACTCTAGTTTTAGGGAATATAAAAATGAAAAAAACATAAATTATGTTTCTGTAAAGTTTTTATTTGAGAAAAAAAAATTTTAAAACCTAAGATAATTAAGAATAACTTGGGGTAGTACATAAATAGATAAAATATAAATTAATATTTTGCTTCTATAAATTTCACTGAAGAGAATAGAAAAAATAATCCTAAAATAAATGTGCATATGGATTAAAAGTAGAGAAAAGTATTTCTAAGAAAATTTGTTTTACCTTATTTATCGTACGTAGGCAACCGACACTTTCTTTTTGACAATAATAATTTGGGGTAAACCTTTTTACTAAAATTTAGCAAAGGAAAAGCCAGAAAAGGACCTACTGAAGTTTGAGTCTTCAGAACATTTGATAATAATACATGAAGCATACAGGCACCTAGCAGTAACAGACAGGGTATTATTATAGAGTGTAAGTCATATAAACTTTCAAAGGTGACCAAATACATGTCGATACAAATTTTTGTGTACTAGTCCATGAAAGTAAATACCTGCAGCTTAGCAGGTACTTTCAGTTTTGTTCAGGGAAAATGATTACCAATAAGGAGCAATTTTTAAAAGGATAGTTAAGAAGGGTAAAGAACCCAGAGCCAACCCATAACTTACAGCCACATGGTGTTGGATAAAGGTGCCAAAGCAATCTAAAGGGGGTGGGTGGGAAACGGGGTGAAGGGGGGTGGGGGAAAAGTGTGGAGCCAGCACCCGGCTGTACACAGACAATACTGTGAAGAGCTCTGCTACAAGGAGGGCTTCAGAAATGGGGGCAGTGGAACAACAGGGTCCGAATGAAGAAAAGGAGGCCGCCGTGCAAAGGGCTTGGGAAAGAGGAGAGGGGAGGAGGGCTGTGAAGTACAAAGAGCAGCTGGGCGCCAGCGGCGGGAAGGGAGCCTCACAAAGGCAGAAGGGACAGAGCGAGAGGCGGTGGGGCCACGGGGTGCCGGCGCAGGCACCGGAAGGGATGCTGGGTTCCAATGTGCACTGCGACCGAGGTCAGGCAGGTACTAAAATGGGTGCGGGGATGCACTTTTACCCTCAAGGCTCTTTTCCGTAAGGTTCCACCACCCGGCACCACCCTCATCTCTCTTCTCCTCACAGCTTAGCTTCTGGAAGAGGCTCCTTCCTCAGTTGCCATGCGCTCCTTAATCCCTGGATTCTGTTTCTGCCCCTAGCCCTGTAGCAACGCTGCTTTCATCAAGGTCACCACGCCTCTACCGACAAACTCAGTGCAGATATTCTAGCCCTTGTCTTGCTGCTGTCTCTTTTTCTTGTAAATCTATACCACACTCTCAGCTTTCCTAACTCTGATGCTTCCTCATCTGCTTATCAAAGTTCTTGCCCTGACAAACCTGTAGAAGAGTTGCCCCTGAAGCCCTTACAAGTCTGTCCTCGAGAGTCTCTTACATATGTCCGCTTTTATTATCTCTCAGTTAAGGTCTTCAGTTTTTGTCTAGATGAGTGCAACAGCCTCTAAAAACTGGTCTCAAGTACGTCCACTCCCAGTAAGATAGAACAGGGTGACCAGAGTTATGCTATTGCCTGGATAACCAAAACAACTGGACAAAATATATAAAACATCAGTCTCAAGACACTGGACAAGAAGTAAGATAAGAAGAGGTAAGAACATGGATCCTGGGAGAAGAGAAACAAACAAGACAACTCCTATGACGGCCCCTCCTGCTGCCTTGGGAGTGTCCAGCTGCAGCTCGGGGGGGGGGGGGGGGGAACCCAGGCAGAGCCCAGCAGATTCCCTGAGTTCTGGCGACAGAGCTGGGACTGACCCTCGGGAGACTAAGGCAGAAGAAAAAGAAGTCCAGAGACTTCCAGAAGGTAGCCTTGAGTATTCAGCAGAGCAGTGAAGGGAGCAATGTGTGAAGAAACGACCTCAGGTAGGAAAAGAACCACCCGAGAGACTACAGGGAATACAGGACGTGAAACACTGCTTGTTCCCAGCAGCCAGATTGGAAAATATCATAATTCGTGGTGACTGGACACTCAGAAGGGCTTTCCCTCTGTGCTAGGAAGAATTTGCACTCGAGTTAAATGTGGCCCTGATCTCTTAAATCTTAAAATCAGACAGACATCTTAAAATCTTAAAAACAGACATAAACGAATCAAACTGAGCCCCACTAACTTAACTGCATTCCAGAACAAAGCTCCAGAATAATTACAGAAACACAAAAAATCCTGGCACCCATCAAGGTAAAATTCACAATGTCTGGCATCCAATCAAAAATTGCCAATCATGCAAAGAAGCAGAAGAATGTGACCCACAATAAGGAGAAAAATTAACCGATGAAAATGGACTCAGAATGGAGACAGACATTAGTATTCTCACACCAGCACACTAATAAAGTTTTTATAACTGTATTCCATATGATCAAAACGTTTAGTACAGACATGGCAGATCAAAACGTTTAGTACAGACACGGCAGACACTTAGACCCAAATCGAACTTCTAGAGATGAAACCCACAATATCTGAGATGAAAAATACACTGGATGGGATTAATACTAGATTAGGCAATGCAGAAAAAAGTAAGTGAATTTGAAACTATCCAGAACGAAAGGCACAGGAAACAACAGAATCTTAAACAATGAAAACCACATCAGTGAACTATGAGACAACCTGATACACGTGAGGCTGCAGCCCCCAGAGGACCGAGAGGCAACACAGGAAAATACCTGAAGAAATATTGGAAAAGACGTTTCCAATCTGATGAAAATGATAAACCACAGACCCAAGATGCTCAGTGAACCCCAAGGAAAAGAAACGTGAAGAAAACTGTGGTAAGGCACTTCACAGTCAAACTGCTCAAAACTAGTGACAGACACAAGTCTTAAAAGCAGTCAGAGAACAACAGCATGTTACGGAGAGAGGAACAAAGGTAAATCTGATTTCTTGTCGGGAACAACGCGATTAAAAGGACAACAGAGCAACATCGTTAAAGCACTCAAAAATGACACTGCCAACCTAGAACTCTATACCCAGAGAAGACATCTTTTAAAAGTTAAGGTATACAATTTTTAAATTTGAAAAAATTTAAATTATACCTTATAAAATAATATAATTAAATCTATATTAATTTAAAAATGAGGTATAAAATTAAGTAAAAATACTCTTCAATATACAAAAGTTGAAAGAATCTATCACCTGCATTGCAAGCAATGTTAAAAGAATGAAGGTGATACCATGGATACATAAATCTAAACAAAGAAATTAAGAACATCAGAAACGGTAACTACATGGATAAGTACAATAAATGCTTTTTTTCTTAGTGTTTACACGTCTAAAGGATAACAGGAGTTCTGACTCCTGGGAAGATGGAGTACTAAGCACGCGTCAGCCGTGCCCCCACTGACACAGTTCTCAGGACCAGGACCCGCACAGGAGCAGCTGCACGGGACACTGAGCAGCAGCCAGCAGCTGGAGGGGTGAAGAAGACAGAACCTCAAAGCGCCCCCAGCACGTGGTACACTCCATCCCCCTCCCGTTTTCCCCAGTCAGGAACCCAAGGGAGGGCACTGGGCTGCGGACAGAGGAAGCTCTAGGAGGGGCCTTCCACTCTGTCTCAAGGGCCGCGCCAGGGAACCCTGACGCCTGGAGAGAGAGAGAGGGTGAGATCTCTCGCTCTTCCCTCAGCTGCCTCCTTTCCAGCCCCCACGCGCTGCCACAGGTAATCAGAACCCAGAGCCCGTAAAGCTGGGGAGAGGACGCTTCCGTCCTGTTTGGTGGAGACGTGGTACCCAGACAGCAGGGCTGTTTCCTCCGGCTCTTGGCCACCCTGCTCCTGGCCACCCTGCTCCAAGCACAGGGCAGAGTGAGATAACCAGAGCCTCAGCTTTCTGACCAGAGGACCAGAGACAGAAAACACCGGGGAGACAGTGCAGACAAAGGAACTCCAGAAGGCAACCTCCTGAAGTTGACTGCTATTACCTGAGCTCACCTCCTGTGCACACGTGGATCTGATCCTGTGTTGTGTATCAAAGACTGAAAACTGAGCCAGCAGACCGAGGAACACCCAGGCCCCAGACCAGTCACCACGTGGTACACAGCCGGACAAGTCAAAGCAGCACTGCCAGGCTCTGAAAAAGGAGCCGATACTGAAAGCACAGGCCACAGAAGGCAGATGGGAACTCAGGACCTGACTCTAACTGGGCCGACTGCAAAACTCTCAATATTCTCCATCAGATGTAAACAAGACCCAGAGCCTTGTGAGAGAATATTCTGAGTGTCTAGGGTATAAGTCAAAATTACTCAGCATAAGAAGAACCAGGAAAATCCTAACTCTCTCGGGAGGTGGCTGCTAGCAGCCGACAGCAATGTAACACAGATGCGAGAGTGATCTAACAAGGATTCTAAGACAGTTGTTATAAAAACGCCCCAGGAAGCAATCATGAACACTCTAGACAGCAAAGGAGAAGAGGAAGTTGGAGAAAAGAAAGAAGATATAAAGACAATTTTATGAAATCACAGTGTCCCTAAAAAAAAACCATCCTGGAAACACGGCCCGACGAGTGCCTCTGCACAGTGCCTGCTGCTGCTCCTGCGCAGCGGTGTCGGAGTGGAGAAGCGGCAGCACAGTCCCCGCGGCCTGCGAAGCCTAAGCTATTTCCTACCTGGCCGCGGACACAGCCCTCTGCAGGCATGGTCCGCTCCAGCTGCGGCTTCTCCGTGCTCTGGGCCCGCTCACCGGAGGCTTCGGGGATTCTCACCTTCGCGTCCGCGCTAGCTGCATCGGCTCCCCAGGGTCCCAGGCTCTCCCCAGCGTCCTGGGCTCAGGGCAGCTCACGCGTCTCAGCCCTCAGCACGCCACGCCACCCAGAAACCACCTCCTGGAGACTGACCAATGCCCTGACACGCGCTCTGCTCTCAGGGAGGGGCTCCGTCTCAACCACTGTGGTGTCCTCACTGCTCAGGAGTGTGTGTGGCAGGTAGTGGGACTCAATACAGAACTGCTTGCTGTGGAGCCTGTGGACTTTTCTCCAACACAAGAAAGAACTCTACCAAAGTGGTCCATCAGAAAACTCACGTAGAACTGTACTTACTTAGCTTGGACAGACCGGCCCTTTAGAAAGTGAGCCCCCTGCGAGCACGTGTGTCTGTTGGTTCCCTGCTGCACCTCCAGCACCAGGAACAATGCGAGAAAAGGGCAGTGGCTCAGGAATCATCACTGCGCAAAGGGATCACCGCGTGAGACCCTCTCATGTGACACCCCTGCTCAATGCCGACAGGACCTTCTGGGTCTTTGCTGAAGTTCACTACTCTGATTCTCACCAAGAACTACCCCTGCTAACAGGTGACTCTAACGTGGGAGAAAGGCCTGAAGTACAGTAACACAATTTAAACGTGCGCCACTAGTTCCCGCTCTCACACTACAGACTGTTGTGGAAAACCCTTGCCATGTGAAAGCTGAATCGTCTTCTCCACGTTTCACCTATTACAGAAGCCCTCCCAGCCTCTCTCAGCCCCTCTAAGCATGCCGGGCCGCACCAGGCAGGACACGAGCACGCTCATACGTACTTTCAGTCACAGAGAAGGATGTGTCCAGTGCCAATTCATCCACAGGAATCACCAGGTGGCCTCCAGCCTCCCATTTCTTGCGATCCGATGAAACCGATTTTTCTTTTTCCTGCTCTCTGGCGTCTTCGTGAACAATTATTGCACCCATTTCAGAGTGACTCTGCTTTCCGTTTTCATCTTCTTGAGCTTTAAGATTTTGATTTAATCTACGTAGTATTTCGCGCTTACTCTGAAACAGTTAAAATGTGGTATTTTAATAGGTATATGATTAAGTAAATGATTGAGAGAGAAAATTTGAAAATTGTACCTACCGAAATAGCACTGTGAGTCTTTTGCATTTCTTCTGAGGTTTCTTGGGCATCAGTCAAACTTCTGTCCTTTAAACACATATAGTGACAGAGTAAGAAATAATGTTATTTTAAAAGTCCACCTTAAAATTTTTGATATTTTTACTTTTTGTTTTCATTAACATTTCATGCTCCTTGTGAATCTTTTTATTCCTGTAAAATGTTAACACAGCTTTCTTCATTATCAGCAATGAGAAATAGTTACATATTATCATTTAATAGATGTAATATATACTAGAAGAGCCAATTCTCAATTATTTGTCATATTTTTGGATTGCTTGATCACATATTTAACTATATTCTCTTCCTCTTTGGCACCTGATTCTTGGTAATTTTACATTTACTGTAGAAATTTTAAAAATTAATTCATATACTCAGAGCTAGGGAAGTTTTGATGGATGAATAATTCAAGACAGGCTGTGTTATTTTGAAGCTGTCTTTATGTTTCAGGTACATATATTCTTATTAAGCCATACTACTTACTAAACATAATTGAGAACTGGCTTTTCTCCCTAAGTAAAGAGTAAAGAGTTCTGAGTCCTTGGTACCAAAGATAAAATAAATTTTGTTTTATGATTAGTATAATCAGAGTAATCTAGACGATCTAGAATTTGTAAATATATGAAAAGAAGAAATTAGTAGTTATGAAAACTGCGAAAGCAAAGGTATCTGGAAGACTCAGGGCAAGGAAAAGCGGTTCTCAAAGTTTTAAGGAAGCGATACTTAGCAAGAAGACACATAAAGAAAAACCATTTAGTTACATGGATTACCTCCAATATTATTAAATAGCGGTCAGTTTTAAAGTAATACATGTAAAACAGACAAAGAGCATTTTACCCAGTAAAGTGGCAGGCATTAGCAGTCGCTACGACCAGAGAGGTGAGCAGCTACGTGGGATGTGAGACTGGGGACCAGGAAGGGCCCGCACAGGGGCATCTGAAGTTGGAGTGAACAACGCAGCACACACTCGTTACCAGAGAGAAGAGAGACTACACCTGCTTGAGCAACAGTGGCTTCCTATATCAAGTCCTTGAGGGTGACCAAGGCTGGTATTTCCCACTCAATCTTATTTTCAAGATAAACACAAAGGCTGTAAAAGACTGGTGTGCCAATAACGTCAGTGCTGTCTGCAAAAATTTTGCGAAATTCAACAAATAAAAGGCGCAGACTTCAATGACCAGGAAAGGACAGAATCAGGGTAATGTGTAATATGACTCGGACTCTTCCCTCTGCCTACGGATCTCTAGGCTGAAATTCCACACCACGAGCCCCTTTCCCTGAACCTCAGAATAGAGTTTTTCACATTTCAGAGAGATGCCCAAAACATACTTCCAAGTTTAAACTTGTTACTTGCCCACAGTTCTCTGTTTTACTATCCATATGACATGACAGAGATTCAAAAGTAGAAGGTTAAAGAAATAATTGATGAATTAAGTGCAATTATGCTGAGTCCTCTAACATTTGCCATGCCAAAAAGTTTTAAATACATGTACACGTCCTGGACACTATTCCCAGAGTTAATTAAGTACCAGAGAGACATTATTTGTTTAAAAAGTGAACCTTGGCTAATTGTGAGTGCTAGGGTATAAAAACATTTTCTGCATTGTTTTTCATACATTTCTATACGTTTTTTTGTCCAACAGTCTTTTAAAGTAAAAAAGAGAATCATTTCAATATATTCTTACCTACCAGGTGGTCTTAGATATAAAACCTAAGACCAGTGAGGCTCCAATATTCAGAGTAAACCACACATGAAAACCTTAAGAAGTAATTTTTTCCCTAGAAAAACTTAATGGGACATTAGGAATTAATGTAATTTCATTAAATTTAATCCTTTTAATAATCTTTTGACTTTGAGGAGTTCTAGATTTTATGAAACTTACCATACCCACTTCTTTCAAAGCAGAAGTCACAGAAATAACAGGTCTCATCTGTTGCTTTGATGGAGAGCCACCTGTTTCCTGCTGTCCTGAAGGTGGAGACATATCAGAATTCTTTATCCCTTTGGCCACCAACTGTAACAAAGAATGTAAGTACATTGGGGAATTCATATTTGCATGAAGAGGTAAAATGGTGTATATAAGGTCAGTGTCTACATACTCTAACCACAAGGAGTTTTCTTCATTCCTCAAGTTTTGTTGTGCAAAAGGCAATGTACTAGGTGCTGGGGAAAGATCAGCGGACACAGGGAAACATCTCTGGCCTCACGTGTAAACCTAATCATGCGCCACGTGGTACTAAATAACTCCTTTCCACTGCATTAACAATGTTTCACAAACAGCCTTCTAAAGATTAAACATGAGTCCTCTTACTCTAATTTTAATCCATTATAAAATTTGGCGAAAAAAAAGATTATTTACTAATCTTATACTTCAAAAAGAAATGCTTCTGCAAATTCTACAAGTTTGGCACAATCTTAAAGTCTGAATATCAATTACCCAACATGAGAGCCCTGATTATAAAAATGTCAACATAAATAAGAAAGGAAGAATTGAAAAGTACAGGTAATAAGATTTACGTCACTAAAAATACCATTTGTTATATTCATATATGTTTTTGCTTTTATCTTGACATTTAGACTCTGTAAACAATGTGAAATGATGTTCTGAACTTTCAGTAAATATAAGGAAATGGCATTTCGCAGTATGCTCACAGGAACATGGCAGCAAGTCACTCCCAACTTCTATCTCTTCTTCAAACCAGTAAACAAGAATTTCTGTTGAGTAAATACCAATATTCCAAACACAATATTTATTGAGCATCTTCTAAGCATAAGACAGTAATCCAATTCTAATATTTACTTTTCTGTACTTTCATTTTACACCAATATCTGTTTTGCTCAAAAGGAGATGGAAATAGCTAACACAGTATTGAAGGAGAAGAACTAAGTTGGAGGAATGATACTACCTGACTTCAAGACTTACTAGAAACTACAGTAATCAAGATAGTGTGATACTAATGAAAGTAGAGCAAACAAATCAACTGAACAGAACAGAGCCCAGAAATAGAGTCAACTAACATTTAACAAAGGAGCAAAGGCAATTCAGTGGAGAAAGGACAGTCTTCTTAGCAACAAGTGGTGCTGGAATAACTGGACACCCACAGGCAAACAAACAACCTTACACCCTTCACAAATCTCAGCTCACAATTGATTACAGACCTACATGTAAAACTCAAAACTATAAAACTCCTAGAAGATAACATAGGAGAAAATCCAGGTGACCCTGGGTTTGGCAATGACTTTTTAGATACAACACCAAAGGCACAACCATGAAAGAGAATTAATAAGCTGGTTTCATCAATATTAAAAACTTCTGCTCTGTGAAAGACATTGTCAAAAGAATGAGAAGACAAGCCACAGACTGGGAGAACATATTTACAAATGAAATAAAAAGAAAGGACTGTTAATCAAAATACACAAAAAACTCTTAAAACTCAAAAATATGAAAACAACCCAATTAAAAAATGAGCAAACAACTACTGAGCCCACATGCCACAACTACTGAAGCCCACGCACCTAGAGCCCATGCTCCACAACAAGAGAAGCCACCGCAATGAGAAGCCTGCGCACCACAACGAAGAGTAGCCCCTGCTCGCCACAACTAGAGAAAGCCCCCGCGCAGCAACGAAGACCCAACACAGCCGAGCATAAATAAATAAAATAAATTAAAAAAAAAAAAAAAAGGGCAGAAGATCTGAACAGACACCTCACCAAAGAAGATAGAGAAGGCAATGAAGCCTATGAAAAGATGCTCCACATCGTATGCCATTAGGGAACTGTAAATTAAAACAAGGTAACACCACTGCACACCTACTATGGTGGCTAAAACCCACAGCAGTGACAACAACAAATGCTGCTGAACGATGTGGAGCAACAGGAACTCTCAGTCCACATGGGTGGGAACGCAAAATGGCACAGCCACTTTGGAAGACAGTTTCGTGGTTTCTTACACAATTTAATATACTCTTACTCCATACAATCACAGTTGGGCTCCTTGGCATATACTCAGGATGAGTTGGAATCTTATGTCTACACAGAAACCTGCACACAGATGTTTACAGCAGTTTTATTTGTAATTGCCAAAACCTGGAAACAACCAAGATGAATGGATTAAAAAACCAGTACATACATGGAAGAGTATTCAGTGCTAAAAAGAAATGAGGTATCTAGCCATGCAAACACAAGGAGGAACCCTAAATGCATATTCCTGAGTGAGAGAAGTCAGTCTGAAAGGCTACATCCTTTAAGTTTCTAGCCATATGACATTCTGAACAAGGCAAAACTACAGAGACAGTAAAGAGATCAGTGGTCGCAGGGGCTGGTGAGGGAGTGGGGGTGGGTGGGAGGGATGAGCAGGCAGAGAGCACAGAGGGCTTGCAGGGCCTGAAGACACCATATATGATGCTATAATGATGGATACATGTCATTCTACATTTCTCCAAACCACAGAAGGCACAACACTAACAATGAACCGTACTGTAAACTATGAACTTTCGGTGAGGATGTGTCCATGCAGGTCCATCCACTGTAACAAATGTACCATCTAGTGGGGGATGTTGATAATGGGGGAGGCTGTATGCACGTGGGGGACAAGGGGGTACATGAGAAATCTCTGCACTGTCCTTTCAATTCTGCGGTGAACCTAAAAATGCTCCAAAGAAAATAAAGTCCTTATTAAAAAAAGAAGAGGAAGATGGAAACACTGCTTTAATCCCACAGTTCAGCACTGTTGAAGTATACTGATATTTAACGTTATTATAAATAACTTAAAAAAAATCTAGAGCTCACAAAACTGAGTATTATCTACCTGAAAAATTATATACAAACGTGTTAAAACTTTGATTGTCTTATTACCAGAGTATATTCAAAAAAGTATAAATTCTGAGGAAATATAAACATACGTCAATTGGCTCTGATCAAATAGCAGCATTTTTAGGACAAGTATGTTACTTCCCTAGATGATTATTTTGAAGGAAACAAATTAATCTGGGTGTGCAAACTCTGCCATTTTATTTAAATCAGTAATTACTGATTGGAGAATTTGAGAATTATTTGAGGGTTACAGCTCAATCAAGTTAGGAAAAAACCCAATATATAATAGACCAGAACTAATTGCAGAAAGCAATTTTCAAAAAAGGAGGAAAAACCAAAATGATGACAAAGTGCTTTCTCTGAAAGGATTATAAACTAGAAGAGAACAGGGAACAGATAAATCAATCAGCATGCTGCAGCGAAATAAAGTGGGCAGATGTGTGCTCAATGCTCTGGGGAAGAAGGAACTCCAGACCAGGGAAAGAGTGTGAGGTCGGGCAGCCCCGCACACAGCCACGCGAGTGCACACAGGCAGGAGGGGCCCACAGCTCTGGCCCACCTGCCCTCAGTGTTTCTTAGCCTCTCTGGACCCCAAACCTCTCTAAGATGGGAATGCGGTACTCACTGGATTAAATGTGTAAAGCGCACAGCTGTGTGCCTAATAAATAGTAGTAATTATTATAGTTCAGCAAACACTTATTTAGTTTCCATTAAATAGGGTTATTTGCCTTAAACACTCAGAATCCGGTTTCAGTGCCTGACGAGATGAAGAAGTTTACACAAAGCAAGTTTCTGATCTCTAGAGTACAGCACAGAACAAAACCCTCCTATCAGTGCAGAATCAGAAATGAAAGTGTTAGCACCGTATGCAAAGGTTTTATAGAAGTCAGTATGAAGCAGAAACCTGAAACACAAACACCTTACATTACAAATTTTTAAAAATCTAAGATAAAAAAGTGATCAACAGAGTAATTTAATTGTATGAATAAACAAGAGTGATAATATGAATTTAACCAATTTCACTGAAGCAAGAATAGCACCAACCTCCCTTCTCAGCCTCTGATACAATTTTCATTGATGCTTACAGAGACTATCTCAAAAGTCATTCCCAAAATCACTGGTCAGCTGCCTAGAATAAGAACTTTAAGGAAATTCTTAATAAAAGAAAAAAAAAATTCACCCATATACCCCTGCTCTGGCTAATTGCACTTCATTTATCTATAGTTCTTTTTAATGTTTAGCCACACACACACACACACATAATTCTTATACAATTTAAACAAGACACTGGCACAGCTCTCTGAAACTGGAGATATGTGACCTAAGAAGAATTTAAAAACCTCTATGGAATACTTAGCAAATTTGTCCTTAGTTAATGGCAAAAGTCACATATAAAGGGATTGAAAACCTTTTATTTTGACCTTATAGTCTTAAGTTGTAAAATATATTAGAGACATTCCTATATTAGTCTCAACCTTAAGAGAAACCTCAAGTAACAGAAAAAAAATCTGCTTATTGATAAAGTGCTATGAGTTAAACAGGGCCTGAGACCAATGACAATCAAATTCAGTCCAGCAGGACTATCTCTGTTAAATTCTCTGCACGCTACTCATCTTTGAAAGGAAGTCTTTTCTTTTAATCAACAAAAGGCAATTTAATGAAGAAAAAGTTTCACACATGACTATTAAAATTCTACTCCATAGTATATTAAAATCTGTCTTGCTGCCATACATATGGCTAACGACTGGTACAGACAGAGTCTCTAAGATATCTGATTCACTGTGTAAGAAAGTCATTGGCACCTTTATAAGAAGGATCGTCTGCAGCCTTTAGGAAATGCTTACGTTCCATAATCAAACATGTACTAGTCTCTCCCCGGGTCAGCTAAGCTAAACATAGCAAAAGAACCTGAGATAACAAACAAGCAAAGAAAGATATATGAAATCTAAACCAAAGAACAAAAACAAACAGAACACCCAACTGACTCTTAGAAATACTTTATAACAAAACTAATTCAGTTATTGAAAAATTAAGGGTAATTCAGGGTAACTACTGAGACGTGGTAACACCTTTATAAGCCAAGGTAACACACATCAGTAACTTACTAGCGCAGGAGAACTTGGGCCTTCTGTGTAAACATCATGGATATACTATTTTTAGCCAGAAACGTTAATGCTATTCAGTATTAACCAGACCTTGAGATAGAAGATAATAATGTATCTTTAAATTTGTCAAAAGAGAAAACATTAGATTGAGCCCTTAATTCAGAAAGATGACTGAATATGGTAAAACAACACAAAAATTAATTAAATTAAGAAAACAAAACAAAGTTTCATAGAAGAAAAAACCATAAAACAAAAAACAAATAACCCAATTTTGTTACAAATTGATCACCTGGTTATGTCTAGAACACCTACTTTATTCTAACAGTTCTTCAAAATTCAAAGTTTAAAAAAAAAATTGCATTAGGACACTAATGCACAAGTCAACACTGACTTGAAAGTTTCATAAGTCAGGTTTAAGAAACAAATTGCTTTAGAAGATTTTTTTCCCCCTAGCTATTTTATCACCAGGTTAATAAATTCAAGACTTTTTCATACTGCTTATATTTCCACAAGATTTTTAATTATCACTGTAAAACTCCTTCTATTTTATCTGTCAGTTTTACTATTTGCTGAAAAATTAACCAGCAATGCCACCTAATGACAAAACTAAAAATTTCACCAAATACTGAGGCCAGGTCTATAAATACATGGAATTATAAGTTTAGCTACTATTGAAGTATAAATATAAATACTATTTCATCTCTATATGCTGAATGACTAGTAAGATTTTAATGTATATTAGAAAAATATTATTAAATGCCCTGATTTAATATTTTGAGTACAAAGCAACTTCACACATAATTTTATGTAGCCTAAAGATACATCTTGGCCAAATGTTAGCAAATTCATATTTAACTTCTCAAAGCCTTGTCTCTGAAGTACCAAAAGTATAAGTGTTTGTATCTGAATTTTTTTTCTGAACTAGTACTACTATAATGCATTTGTAAGCATGTCTAAGAATAGGAACATGCCAAGGTAGCCAGAAGGGTAAGTGTGTCCACCCTAGGGGAGGCTTTATAGGCCTATGTGGCAGGTCTAAAGAACACGACAAAGACAGAACACAAATGAAATACACAAGAAAGAGTTCAACGCAATTCAAAAGAAACTCGTACTCAAAATATAGTCTCTGAATTTCCCTAATTCTATTTTTCACTGAATTTTAGATTACTAAATACACTGCTACCGTTTTAAAAAACTGAACCTATCTTCCTTGTATGTTTTACTTACAATATAAGCATAGACGCTGCCTGGGAAAAGCAACATTATTATTTGGGTGGAAAACCTCTATCATCACACATGAAAATCATTCTCCATTCTAAAGTCCTATTTAGTACTACAATTTTTACCATTAAGTGTGCCAAAAAGAAAAATTTATAAAATTGGGTATACATGCCAAAGAATCAGAATAATTAAGGCAGTGATTTTTACTGTTTGTTAGATCAAGGATACTCTTAAGAATCCAATTAAAGATAGGTGGTCTTCCTGGGTAAAAATGCATCAACATACATACAATCAAACCTTTAATGCACATTTCCGGGAGCGGAATAATGCTAAGCCCAACCTGAAATACCTTGTTAGCCACTCCTGAGTTAGAGTAGGAACAGACACAAGTACCTATAATACATCTAGCTTGTGCTAAATTAGACTTCCTGTTCGAACAATTACTTGGTAAAATAACTTTTATCCACTCTTGTAGATTAAACTGGACCTAAGTACTTACACCGTGAAGGTTATTTTTCAAGGCAACACTGAGACACAACAACATTAGAGGTGGATGAGGCAATCAAGGCCCCCAAACATTGAGGCAGTCCCCCAAACAGGCTAATTAACTGGCAGAGCTGAGACTAGACCCAGGTCTCCTGACTCCCAGCCTGCCGCTGTCCTCACCACTCCAGCACGCGTCCTCTGTGCACAGCTCTGCACAGCACGAGCCACAGAATTCCTGGTGAACTCACTGCTGCTGCTATTCGCCAGGTCCCATGCAGAGCACGACACACAATCTGTGAAGGTTCTTTGGCTGAAAGCAACAGAAACTAACTCTGGAGGAAGGAGATGCGGGGGATGGAGTTGGAAGAGAGGAGGGGAGCGGGGAGAAGAGAGAAGAGAGCTGTAGGCGGATCACAAAGCAAAGGGAAGCCCTCCACGAGAAGAGAACAGGAGCCGGGGTAGCTGCATGGATCTGGCAGCAGAAGCTCACTCCTGGCTTCACCAGGTTCTCTCGCTTGATTAAATCAACTCCAACTTCCAACCTGCTCAAACTTCACGCCCTGGAGAAGGTCCAGCTGGTCCACCTTAGATCACCAGCCTGTCCCTCAGCTGGGAGAAGCCAGGGCACCTTGTTCGACGGTCTTTCCAAAAGTGCACACAATGAAATAATTCTCCCAAACGAAAGGGGGCTGCTTGCCTGTTGCACCTCAAAAGCCAGGCTCACTGCCACAGTTTAATTAACGTCGCCACCGTAAAAACCTTTGTGAAAAAACATGAGGAAATACAAAGTTGTGCTGCACTAGGAACTAGTATTATCTATCAGGAATATAGCCATAATATCTGTCATTTGTGTGCACTTTAGAACTATCTAAGACAGATCTACCATTAAAATTAACAAAAATTTACACTGGTTTTACATGGCTTAGAGAGCCGAGACTTCTATGGGAGCTTTTCCTGGACTGTACTATAAGCATGTGGTTGCTCGTGCAAGTGTACTGGTGGGTGTATGAGGTCTAGGGCAGCCTCTGGCAGAAGAGGCCGGGCTCCAGCTGCCATCTGAGGAGTCAGAATTGCTACTGTGCACGTGTGCAGCTGCCCAGCAATAAAGGTCTTATGATAAGAACGCAGAGCACCTGCTCAAAGCCAAACCACCACTGGACACAGTCTGTAAAGCACCCTTGCTGGAACATAACACCTAACAGTGCTTCCAGAGGTGCTCCCCTTCCCCTCCTCCACCAACTGAGGACCCTCTGCTCCTGCTGCTTGGGGAAAGCCAGCCTGATGTCAGGAAGATCATCAGAGGATTCCTCGGCATAAGTGGAATCCTGATTCTCTTTGATGTTCTTGAATCCTTTGATGTCAAACATATATTTCAGAGATCTCTGGAACTCTGTTAATATCCAGTGAGACTTGGCTCAGAGAGCATGATTCCAAAGTGACCTCAGGATGTGTCTATTTAGATAGATGAGATTAGATGGCAAGACTAAGGAGAGAAGATTCTGAGGTAGCCAAGATGGGGGCAGTGTGTCCACCCTGGGGGAAGCTTATAGGCCTGTGTCCGAAGAATGGGACAAACACAGACATGAAATACACAACAAAGAGTGAAATGCAATAAAAGAGGAAGTCATCATATTCAAAACACAGTCTCTGACCTAACCAAGGAGCAGACATTCACCAACATGCCGCCTGAACTGATGCGAAGAAGTGTGCAGACTGGGCACCAGGCTGTGACAGCTTAGATGATGGGGCACGACCTCACCCAGCGGGCAGCACAGTGAGGAACAAGTGACAGAAAGGAAGCCTGCTTGGGGAACTGCGCTTTAGAAAACCATCCTACAAGATGTGCTCAAGACCGCGTTTAAACATGCTTGTGGGCTATGTTTCTACCCACCAAGGGCAGATTTTGGGAAAGAAATATAATGACAAACCTCATGCTTGCGTTCTCTGAGATATACTAACTTGAGCTGTTAGAAGTGTGACGTTCTAAATCACGAACGTGAGCGGTGCCTATGTGACTGGGAGAAAAGGAGACATCTCCCAGTGATCAAGGTGCTCTTCCAGGGTCCCACGTGCCAACCACAACATGAACGATGACACAGCCATCCGCTCCACCTTGTGTAAGGAGCCATACAAGGTGTATATACAGGCAGCACAGGGAGGGCCTCTGCAGGCACACCGAGCAGACAGACGTGGAGCACTGACCCACCTCTGAGACTCCAGGGTGTCACCACGCAGGCTGCTGTCATCAAACACTCAGAAGCCCCGTGCAGCTCTGCATACCAGATCACATTCTTAAAGTAAGGCTAATCTGCACTAAGCATAAGCTCCTCACTGCATTTAATGGCTACCTTCCTCTCACAATCACCTTCATGTGCTATGCAGACGGCCAGAATGGATTACTAAAGACGCAACTATAAACTAGGAGGGAGCGATGGCCCTTAAAGCTTGCAACTGCGATCCTGCAGCTGAACACAAGGATGACAGCAGCAGGCTCAACCCAAGGAAAGCTGATTAAAAAGGATACACAGGCAGTTTCATACTGATTCACCCTGATAGAAACTGCCCCACTGTGCAAATCAGCAAAGGACGAAATGTTTCTGTTTCCTGGGCCCAAGAGAACAAAAGTAGACTGTTCCCCACTCCACTATACAGAGGCCACCAAAGCTAAGCTCACCCTCTTTTCCACATCAGGTAAGTTTGAAAGGATTTGGCTAAGAGGACAAATGACTAACTCTGACTATGAAGATGAGATATTTCTACTTCTGACAAATGTGGTTGCTACAACATTCTCTTGCAGAAGAGGCAATAAGTTAGCACAGCAATTATTTCATACTCACACCATAACATAGGAAATGAAATAGCCACCCAAGTCCAGAAAGCACAGAGAGTGCCAGGCAGGATAAACCCAAGGAGAAACACGCTGAGACACACAGTGATCAAACTGACAAAAATTAAAAGCAAAGAAAAATTACTGAAAGCAACAAGAGAAAAATGACAACATACAAGGAACTCCCATAAGGTTAACAACTGATTTCTCAGCAGAAACTCTACAAACCAGAAGGGAGTGGCACGATATATTTAAAGTGATGAAAGGGAAGAACCTACAACCAAGATTACTCTATCCAGCAAAGATCTCATTCAGATTTGATGGAGAAATCAAAAGCTTTACAGACAAGCAAAAGTTAAGAGAATTCAGCACCACCAAACCAGCCCTACAACAAATGCTAAAGGAATTTCTCTAAGTGGGAAACATAAGAGAAGAAAAGGACCCACAAAAACAAACCCATGGGCTTCCCTGGTGGCGCAGTGGTTAAGAGTCCGCCTGCCAATGCAGGGGACACGGGTTCGTGCCCCGGTCCGGGGAAGATCCCACATGCCACGGAGAGGCTGGGCCCGTGAGCCATGGCCGCTGAGCCTGCGCGTCAGGAGCCTGTGCTCCGCAACGGGAGAGGCCACACAGTGAGAGGCCCGCTTACCGCAAAAAAAAAAAACAAAACCATAACAATTATGAAAATGGTAATAGGAACATACATATCAATAATTACCTTAAACGTGAATGGATTAAATGCTCCAACCAAAAGACAAGGCTCACTGAATGGATACAAAAACAAGACCCATCTATATGCTGTCAACAAGAGACCCACTTCAGACCTAGGGACACATACAGACTGAAGGTGAGGGGATGGAAAAAGATATTCCATGCAAATGGAAATCAAAAGAAAGCTGGAGTAGCGATTCTCACATCAGACAAAACAGACTTTAAAATAAAGAATGTTAAAAGAGACAAGGAAGGACACTACATAGTGATCAAGGGATCAACCCAAGTAGATATAACAATTATAAATATATACGCACCCAACACAGGAGCACCTCAATAAATAAGGCAACTGCTAACAGCTATAAAAGAGGAACTCAACAGTAACACAATAATAGTGGGGAACTTTTAACACCTCACTTACACCAATGGACAGATCATCCAGACAGAAAATTAATAAGGAAACACAAGCTTTAAATGACACATTAGACCAGATAGGTTTTATTGATATTTTGAGGACATTCCATCCAAAAACAGCAGATTACATTTTCTTCTCAAGTGCACATGGAACATTCTCCAGGATAGATCACATCTTCGTTCACAAATTAAGCCTCAGTAAATTTAAGAAAACTGAAATCATATCAAGCATCTTTTCTGAACACAACCCTATGAGATTAGAAATCAATTACAGGGAAAAAAACGTAAAAAACACAAACACATGGAGGCTAAACAATACGTTACTAAACAACCAAGAGATCACTGAAGAAATCAAAGAGGAAATCAAAAAATAACTAGAGACAAATGACAACGAAAACACGACAATTCAAAACCTATGGGATACAGCAAAAGTAGTTCTAAGAGGGAAGTTTATAGCAATACAAGCCTACCTCAAGAAACAAAAAAAATCTCAATCTATAACCTTATACCTAAAGGAACTAGAGAAAGAAGAACAAACAAAACCCAAAGTTAGCAGAAGGAAAGAAAGCATAAAGATCAGAGCAGAAATAAATGAAAAAGAAATGAAGGAAACAATAGCAAAGATCAATAAAACTAAAAGCTGGTTCTTTGAGAAGATACACAAAATTGATAAACCATTAGCCAGACTCATCAAGAAAAAGAGGGAGAGGACTCAAGTCAATAAAATTAGAAATGAAAAAGGAGAAGTTACAACAGACACCACAGAAATACAAAGCAACCTAAGAGACTACTACAAGCAACTCTATGCCAATAAAATGGACAACCTGGACGAAATGGACAAATTCTTAGAAAAGCACAACCTTCTGAGACTGAACCAGGGAGAAATAGAAAATATGAACAGACCAATCACAAGCACTGAAATTGAGACTGTGATTAAAAATCTTCCAACAGGGCTTCCCTGGTGGCGCAGGGGTTGGGATTCCACCTGCCGATGCAGAGCACACGGGTTCGTTCCCCGGTCCGGGAGGATCTCACATGCCGCGAAGCGGCTGGGCCTGTGAGCCGTGGCCACTGAGCCTGTGTGTCCGGAGCCTGTGCTCCGCAACGGGAGAGGCCACAACAGACAGAGGCCAATGTACCAAAAAAAAAAAAAAAAAAAAAATTCCAACAAACAAAAGTCCAGGACCAGATGGTTTCACAGGTGAATTCTACCAAACATTGAGAGAAGAGCTAACACCCATCCTTCTCAAACTCTTCCAGAAAATTGCAGAGGAAGGAACACTCCCAAACTCATTCTACGAGGCCACCATCACCATGATACAAAAACCAGACAAAGACACTACAAAAAAGGAATATTTCACACCAGTATCACTGGTGATTACAGATGCAAAAATGCTCAACAAAATACTAGCAAACAGAATCCAACAACATATTAAAAGGATCATACACCATGATCAAGTGGGATTTATCCCAGGGATGCAAGGATTCTTCAATATATGCAAATCAATCAATGTGATACACCATATTAACAAATTGAAGAATAAAAACCATATGATCATCTCAATAGATGCAGAAAAAGCTTTTGACGAAATTCAACACCCATTTATGATAAAAAATCTCCAGAAAGTGGGCATAGAGGGAACCTATCTCAACATAATGAAGGCCATATATGACAAACCCACAGCCAACATCATTCTCAGTGCTGAAAAACTGAAAGCATTTCCTCTAAGATCAGGAACAAGACAAGGATGTCCACTCTCGCCACCATGATTCAACATAGTTTTGGAAGTGCTAGCCATGGCAATCAGAGAAGAAAAAGAAATAAAATAAAATAAAAGGAATACAAATTGGAAAAGAAGAAGTAAAACGGTTACTGTTGGCAGATGACATGATACTATACATAGAGAATCCTAAAGATGCCACCAGAAAACTACTAGAGCTAATCAATGAATCTGGTAAAGTTTCAGGATACAAAATTAATGCACAGAAATCTCTTGCATTCCTATACACTAATGATGAAAAATCTGAAAGAGAAATTAAGGAAACATTCACATTTACCACTGCAACAAAAAGAATAAAATACCTAGGAATAAACCTACCTAGGGAGACAAAAGACCTGTATGCAGAAAACTCTAAGACATTGGTGAAAGAAATGAAAGATGATACAAATAGGTGGAGAGATATACCATTTTCTTGGATTGGAAGAATCAATATTGTTAAAATGACTATACTACCCAAAGCAATCTACAGATTCAATGTAATCCCTATCAAATTACCAATGGCATTTTTTACAGAACTAGAACAAAAAATCTTAAAATTTGTATGGAGACACAAAAGACCCCGAATAGCCAAAGCAGTCTTGAGGGGAAATAAACGGAGCTGGAAGAATCAGACTCCCTGACTTCAGACTATACTACAAAGCTACAGTAATCAAGACAATATGGTACTGGCACAAAAAGAGAAATATAGATCAATGGACCAGGATAGAAAGCCCAGAAATAAACCCACACACCTATGGTCAACTAATCTATGACAAAGGAGGCAAGTATATACAAAGGAGAAAAGACAGCCTCCTCAATAAGTGGTGCTGGGAACACTGAACAGCTACATGTAAAAGAATGAAATTAGAACACTCCCTAATACCATGCATAAAAATAAACCCAAGATGGATTAGAGACCTAAATGTTAGGCCGGACAGTATAAAACTCTCCGAGGAAAACATAGGAAGAACACACTTTGACATAAATCACAGCAAGATCTTTTTTGATCCACCTCATAGAGCAATGGAAATAAAAACAAAAATAAACAAATGGGACCTAATGAAACTTAAAAGCTTTTGCAAAGCAAAGTAGAAACAAGACGAAAAGACAACCCTCAGAATGGGAGAAAATATTTGCAAACAAATCAACAGACAAAGGATTAATCTCCAAAATATATAAACAGCTCATGAAGTTCAATATTAAAAAAAAACAAACAACCCAATCCAAAAATGGGCAGAAGACCTAAATAGACATTTCTCCAAGGAAGACATACAGATGGCCAAGAAGCACATGAAAAGCTGCTCAACATCACTAATTATTAGAGAAATGCAAATCAAAACTACAGTGAGGTATCACCTCACACCAGTTAGAATGGGCATCATCAGAAAATCTATAAACAATAAATGATGGAGAGGGTTGGAGAAAAGGGAACCCTCTTGCACTGCTGGTGGGAATGTAAACTGATACAGCCACTATGGAGAACAGTATGGAGGTTCCTTAAAAAACTAAGAATAGAATTACCATATGATCCAGCAATCCCACTACTGGGCATATACCCAGAGAAAACCGTAATTCAAAAAGACACATGCACCCCAATGTTCACTGCAGCACTATTTACAATGGCCAGGTCATGGAAGCAACCTAAATGCCCATCGACAGACAAATGGATAAAGAAGATGTGGTACATATATACAATGGAATATTACTCAGCCATAAAAAAGGAATGAAACTTGGTCATTTGTAGAGACGTGGATGCACCTAGAGACTGTCATACAGAGTGAAGTAAGTCAGAAAGAGAAAAACAAATATGGTATATTAATGCATATACGAGGAACCTAGAAAAATGGTACAGATGAACTGGTCTGCAGGGCAGAAATAGAGACACAGATGTAGAGAACAAATGTATGGACACAAAGAGGGGGAAAGTGGCGGGGGTGGTGTTGGGATGAATTGGGAGATTGCGATTGACATATATACACTAATATGTATACAATGGATAACTAGTAAGAACCTGCTATATAAAAAAATTTAAAAAATGAAATTCAAAAAAAAAAAAAAGAAAGGGGAAAGTAAAAGCACTAGAATTAAAACATGATTTAAACAGCATAACAATCTGAAGCCAGGGAAGACTGGGACCAGTAGGCCAGAAGATAAGTACCAGATAATAGTAATTATGATTTGGGAGGAACATGAGATACCCTGTGACAGTTATTGTCTCATAGTCAAGACCTGTTCATGATGTGGCAAACAAGACGAGAGTTGTCCACTATTGGACTCCGGAAACTACAGAGAAAAACGGTAACTAGCGGAGGGTGGAGAAATCAAAATTGCTGGGAGGAGAAAACGAAAGGGAACTATCAAAAAACCCTTAGACTTATTCTGATTTCTGGAGTTCTGTCCCTTTCACTCATGCTTCATAGCTAAATGGTTCTTTTTCTTTAGGAATATGGTACGAGAATCTCCCTGTATATGACATCAACGGGTGGATTCAGAAGAAACACAATCATGTTAAGAGATAACACAAAAGACATCTGATAAAACGCCAAAACACAAGTCTGATAAAAACTGTAAAACCCAGACGTAAAATTATATTCCTTACTATTTTACCATACATAACAGAGAAATGACTAAAGTATTTCCATTAAAGACAGGAAGAAAAGTATTATCTCTATTACTATTTAACTCTGTCCTAGAAGTTCTGGCCGATGCAGCAAGAATAAAGTGGTAATAAAAGGCAAAACTTAAAGAAAGCAGGGGAGTTAGGCGTACTGGCTATGAATACTAAGACTTCGATACCTGACAGGCACAGGTTCCTATCCCAATTCCACACTTCCTGAAAATGTGACCTCATCTAATTGTTTTATCTTTCTTTATCTGCTTTGTAAAGTTGTAAAGAGTAAGCAAAGCGATCCATGGGCAGTGGCTATAATTTGCCTTGCATACAATAAACAATTATGAACTGTAGCAATTACTGTTATGATGTATATCATGACTGCCTGTCAGTGATATTGTTGCATGCTGAAACCCCTCAACATTGGTAGAACAGGCACACTCACTGCATAAGAGATAAGCAAAACCCAACAACTTCTCCAAATATCAGCACTATTCTGTTAGAAAAAGCCAAACATTGAAAAGCAGAAATGGAATTATAAACCATCAAGAAATGAGCTTTATAAGAAATATAACAAGTATGAGTTAAAAATGATCAAAATTATGTAAGAGATATAAAAGATACAAGTAAATGTAGATATTTAACACGCTTCTGGATAAAGACCATTATAAACACGTCAGCTCTTCTTAAGTTAATTTGTAGGTTTAAGGTAGTATGATCAAAATCCCTACAGGATTTAAGAAAAGAAAAAAGAAAAAATATTACTCTAAACTGTATCTCTTAGAGAAAAAGAGAGCAAGTAAGTAAGGAAAACAAATGAAAAAGAAGAGTGAAGGGGAAATGAGGGAAGAACCCTTCCAAGAATTAAATATATTCTAAACCCATAATTACAAGCACAACGGGGCCCTGGGGAACAGACGTGGACTCATCCTCCAGGACACACAGGCGTCTAGTCTCTCACAGGCAGCATTGCAGATCAGGGGCAGAAGAAACGTTGCAGGCACTAAGTGATGTTGGGACTTTGATTAGCTACTTGGCAATAAAAAAGACTAAATAAAACACATTGGGTTCTCACCTCAAATCAAACCCCAAAATAACTTCCATATGGATCGTCCTTAAATGATGACAAAGACAGAGAGATGTAGGGGAATTGAACGAGAGGGAGAAAATAGGACCACAGAACCATAAGGCTGGCGCAGCACCCAGTGAAAGCCGGCATGCAGGAGCCCGGCAGGACGACAGGGGCAAGGCTCACATGCTCCTCCCACAGCTTCTTCTCTCTCTCGTACGCCTCCTTCCTCCTACGTTCTAGCTGCTCCTTCAGCACAGCCGCGCGGGCGCTCACCTGGGCCTGGAAATGAAGACAATCAGCACAGCTAGTGCCAGAAAGAAAGGCGCACGTTTGCCTGTTTGTTTGTCCAGGTCTATAAAAATATTTCCTTATTAGCCAAAAAAGAAGTGGGTGAGTGTGGTTCCAGAACACAAACGTAAGCTGCATGCCCAGCACCTAAACGGGCTGCCAACACACAGCAGCTGCTCAGTAAGTATTTCTGGAATGAAAATAAATGCAGGTACAGTCAAATGGAAATAAAAATTAAAAAATTTACAACTATGACTATTATGCACAAACTTGTCTTCACAGAAACAGAGATTACGTTTTTCACTTTTAGGGTTACCATTTTCTCTTCTTAAGGTTACTTGTGTGAGTTTCATGTATTTATGCTGTGGCTTCATCAAATTGCTCTCCATAAATATGACATGAAGAGAGCAAAACGCTATTTTTCGGAAATGGAAAAGTGAGGGATAAAAGGGAAAGAAAAGTTAAGGCAAGAGAATAAGTTGGTTTACTACGAAAGACTTAAGAACACAACTTTCTATCTCGGGTTTCCATTTCCTCTAGGAAAACCTGTATCGCTTCCAGTACATACCTTCAGCACTTCCACTTTCTTACGCCTCACGTCAGCCTCCTCACTTCCTTCCTGTCCTTCGGAGCTGTCAGCTTCTTTCTACAAAATAAGTAGTGAGCAGACCACTTAGGATAGAACCGCAAACTCACTGTAGACTTCACATGAATAAACTAACATCTAAAAATGAAAAATGGCAAGTCGTTCACAGCTGCAACTGAACGCTCCACAACCGTCAACTCCTATGGACACTGAGAAAAAAGACAGAACAGAAGGATATAAAACGTACCATTTTATATGTCCGTGGGTACCACTCACACTTTCCTCTCAGAATCCCCCCGGAACAAAAGGTCTTATCAATTTTAAGTCATATAAATAAGATATACTGTAACACTATGTATAGTTTTCTGGTCTTTGACCTTCACTGCCTTCATCAGACTTTATTTTGTGTTAGTGGCACATAATCTCAGTGTATTATAATGTCATTCAATTACTTTTTGAAAAAGATTTTCAACCTGCCTTTTCACCACGAAGCTTCGCTCTAATCTGTTGGCGCTCATTGAAATTCTGCAGTCTTATTTGTCTCAGCCTTGCCAGATAAACCTACGAAGAGAAAAAAACCGCAACATTTTATTTAAAAAAAAAACAACTACCGTTTTCATTGCTAAAATGTTTTTTATTTAAAGAAAGGTGTTAATGTGAATATAAGAAATAAAAGTTTTGAAATCTGGTTAATGGCAATGTAATATTAGCTTTCAAGTGTTTAATCTACATCAATTTGTTTCTGAAAAGAAAAACAACACAATAACAAATTTTTAATTTTATCAAAAGAAAAGAAATTGAACTCAGAATTCTGAATAACAGTTATGGGGCAAAATTATGACACAGTATGTCAGTCAAAATATATTAACAGGTCCCTACAGACCTAAAGATCGTCCAGTCATTGTTAGGAATTTAAACCATGCAGGAAAGGAAGGCAATCAACTCAAAGTGACGGCGTGAGGCAGCGAGCATGCAGGAGGCGTACCTCTTCCTCTTTGCTTCTCGGCTTCCCTCCTCGTGAAGAGCTGCGCCTGCCTTCGCACAGAGCTGCCAGGTTGTGCAGGGTGCCCTGTGCATCATTTAATGTACTAAGGTTAAAGAACGACTAAGGCTACAGCAGCATCTTACCTAGGGACCGCCCGGCGCCACTACTTCTGGTGGCAAATACTGATCATGTCTAAATGATTAGCTGATAAACTGATAAAAGACGCTGGCATTCTCCTTTGGCGATTTAACCAACACATTCAGTGAGAACAGAAGGAAGCAATTAAACCCCAAATGTAATTATTCAAATAGAGACCAGCTACCTTTTTATTAGCCATTTACGTCAACATGTTTTTTAAAACTGCTTTGGAGGTTAACTAAACCCCAAATCAAAATCTTCCTCTACAAAGGCCCATCATTGCTACAGGTTCGCTTACATAGTAAACACACACGTGCACACACACACACGCACACGACAGGGAATAACATGAGCTCCAATTCCCTGCACCCGGGCATGCCCTGGTCCTGGACTGCAAATGACCCGCCCAACCACACGCTGACTAACATGGTTTATCACAAGCATGGAATGATCTCCTCATTAGAAATTACTCATAATTGCCCACTTTCTCTTCCTGCGGCACCAGCTGTGGATCAAGAGCCTCCCAACTGAAAAATCCTCGTCCCACTTCCCCTCCTCACGTCTTTCTGTCGGATTGCTGAACGCGTACTTTTTATATTTCCCTGCTTTTACCTGCTTCCCATTTATTTTTAAATCTGCTACACTCTGTGTTCTGATCCCACTGTGACTCTGAAAATCTTTCAAGGCTACCAATGCCCTCCAAGTTCGTAATTCAAATAGACTCTTTTGAGCAAATTTTGCAATGAACATTTCCATTGGAAATTAGTTTTCATTGAATCCATTTAGCTTATGTCAGTATTTTTTTCTCTTATAAAAATCATATATGTTCACTGTTGAAAACGTATGAAACAAAGAAAATACAAATCATTCGTAATTCTACCATCTGAGAAACTTACAGTTTCAGTGTTCTCCTCCAGACTTCCTTCTATGCCTATGTAGGAATTTAACCATTTTAGTTTGAAGTATTATAGATAACAACAGAAAGGTGAGAAGTAATGTACAGGGAAGTCCCATGTATGCTTCACCCACCCTCTCCCAACTGTATCGTCCTGCATAACTGTGGTACCTATACACACTGGGAAGCTGGCACTGCACGAACCAGACATTTCACCAGTTACAAGTGCTCACGTTTCTGTATCGCCATCAGTACAATTTTATCACACGCGTAGCCTTATGTGACCACCATCAAATCAAGATACTTAACTGTACCATTACTATGTCACTTGATAGCCACATTCACTGCTCCCATCTCTGCCCGTCAACTACCAATCTGTTCCCCACGCCTACAATTATATTTCACAAGTTCTATATATACGTATGGAATCGCGCAGTATGCATCCTTCTGAGGTTGACTGTTTTCACTTGGTATTACTTCCTCGGAGTCCATCCAAGACACTGGACGCATGACTGAATGGCCTGTTCCATCTCAGTGCTGAGCAGCAGACTATGGTATGGAAGTACCATAATTTGTTCATTCATTCACCCTCTGAAGGACATTGGGGTTTCACAGTTTTGGCTATGAAGAACAAAGTTGCTGGGCTTCCCTCATGGCGCAGTGGTTGAGAGTCCGCCTGCCAATGCAGGGGACACGGGTTCGTGCCCCAGTCCAGGAGGATCCCACATGCCGCGGAGTGGCTGGGCCCGTGAGCCATGGCCGCTGAGCCTGCGCGTCCGGAGCCTGTGCTCCGCAACGGGAGAGGCCACAACAGTGAGAGGCCCACATACCACAAAACAAAACAAAAAACCCCACAAAAACAAAGTTGCTAAGAACATGCATGTAATAAGTTTCTTAGTGAAAATAAGTTTTATCTTCTCTGGGACAAATGCCCAAGAGCGCAGCATTACCTGCTCTTGGTGTGACAGATCCATTTGTAGTTTTAAAAGGGACTGCCAAACAGTTTTGCAAAGTGGCTGTATCAGTTAACATCCCTACTAGCAATGTTACGGTCACCCACTTTTTCCACATCCTCACCAGCATTTGGTTTTATCACAATTTTTATTTGAGCCATTCTGATGGATGGGTAGTGATATACTACTGTGGTTTTAATTTGCATTCCCCAGATGGCTAATGATGTTGAACATCTTTTCATGTGTTTATCTGCCATCTGTGTCTGCCATTCATCCTCTTCACTGTTTAGATTGTCTTTTGCCCATTTTCTAACTGGACTCTTCATATTTTTAATGTTGAGTTTTGGTGGGTTTTTATATGTTCTAGATACAAGTCGTTTGTTAAACATGGGGTTTACAAATATTTTCCCCCAATCTGTAACTTGTATATTCTTCCTCTTAACAGGGTCTTTTGCAGAGCAAAAGTTTTAAATTCTCATGAAGTCCAATTTATCAAGTTTTTCTTTTATGGACTGTGCTTTTGGTGTTAAGTCTAAGCACTCTCCGTCTAGTCCTAGGTCTTGAAATTTTCTTCTTTTTCTCTAAGTTTTATAATTTTATGTTTTACATTAGAGTGCATGATCTGTATTGACTTACTTACATTACGTGTGAGGTCTAGGTCAAGGTTCATATTTTTGCCTACAGATGGATGTCCAATTTCTCCAGCACTAATACTGAAAAGGCAATCCCTCCCCCACTGAACTGCTTTTGCTTCTTTGTCAAGAATTAGCAGGGCATATTGGTGTGAATTTACTTCTGGGTTCCTCACACTGTTCCACTGACCTATGTGCCCATCCTTCCACTAGCACTATACTGCTTCGATCACTGCAGCTACAAGCAAGCTGTGGCACCAGGAAGAGTCATTCTTCCCACTTCAGTCTTCTTCAGAATTGTTTGGCTATTTTAAGGCCTTTCTCTGTCTATATAAATTTTAGAATAAGCTTGTCTATAAAAAAAATGTTTCTGAGGGTTTACTAAGAATTACAATTATTAGTAAAACAATTTAAGAATACTTGCCATTTTCATTACCTTGAGTCTTCCAATTAATGAACATGGTATGATTCTCCAAATATTTAAATCTTCAATTTCATCAAGATTTTGTCATTTTAATTGCACAAATCCTGCATGTTTTATTATACTTTTGTTCATTTTCTTTGGAGCAATTGTAAATGGTATTGTGTTTTTTAAAATATGTTTCCACTTGTTCATTGTCAATGTATAGAAATCAGTTGATTTTTGTGAAGTGACCTTATACTTTTATAACAATAATAAATTCATTTTTTAGTTCTAGGAGTGTTTTGGTAGAGTCCTTCAGATATTCTATGCAGATAATCATGTCAACTGGAAATAGCAATAGTTTCATTCCTTCTTTTCAATTTGTATGTCTTTTCTTTCTTTTTCTTTCTTTACTGCAGTAACCAAAACTGCCAGCAGTATGTTGATTAACAGTGGTGAGAGCTAACTTCCTTGTCCTTTTGCAGACTGTAGAGGGAGAGCATTCAGTCCTCTACCTGTAAGTATTGTTAGGTGTAAGTTTGTTTATAGATGACTATTATGAGGTTGAGGACATTCCCCTTGCTTTCTACTTACTGATAGTTTTTATTTATTATGATGCTGAATTCTGTCAAAACATTTTCTGCATCCATTGTTATGATCATATGATTTTTCTTCTTTAGCCTGTTGATATGGTGGATCTCATTGATTTTTTTTTTTTTTTTTTTTTTGCGGTACGCGGGCCTCTCACTGTTGTGGCCTCTCCCGCTGCGGAGCACAGGCTCTGGACATGCAAGCTCAGTGGCCATGGCTCACGGGCCCAGCCGCTCCGCGGCATGTGGGATCTTCCCGGACCGGGGCACGAACCCGTGTCCCCTGCATTGGCAGGCGGACTCTCAACCACTGCACCACCAGGGAAGCCCCTCATTGATTTTCTAATACTGAAACAGACTTGGGTTTCCAGACTAAATCCCAGTTGGCTGTGGTTGGATTCAATTTGCTAAAATTTGTTGAGAATTTTTGCATTTAAGTCAATGAGATATTAGTCTGTGGTTTTCTTTTTTGTGCTGTATTTGTACAGTTTTGGTATCACGGTAATACAGGCCTCAAAATGAGTTGGGAAGTGTTCCTTCTGCTCTGACAGCCTGAAAGAGACGGTATCATTTTATCAAATTGATGTTAATGCTTTCTGTGTTTGGTAAAATTCTCCAGTGAAACCACTTAGGCCTGGAGATTTATTCTTTTTCAGTTTTTAATCAAAAGTTCAATTTTAAAAATAGTTACAGGACGATAGAAGATATCTATTTCAATTTGGCTAAGTTCTGGTAGTTCGTGGTTTTCAAATAGTTGGTGCATTTCTTCTAGGCTGTTTAACTTATGTGTAAAGTTGTCATCTTTTTACTCACTATAAGATCTGTAGTGATATCCTGTTTCATTCCTGATATTGGTGATTTGTGTCATCTCTTTCTTTTTATCAATCTTGCTAGAGATTTATCAATTTCATTCATTTTTTTCTAAGAACCAATTTTTTGTTTCATTACATTTCTCAGAAGTGTTCCTGTTTTCAGTTTCACTGACTTCTACTCTTAATGATTTCCCTCATCCTGCTTGCTTTGGGTCTATCTTGCTCTTCTTTTTCTAGCATCTTCAGATAGGAACTTAGACTACGGATTTGAGACTTTTCTAATGTAAGCCTTTAGTGCTATAAATTTCCTTCACAGCAGTGCTTTAGCTGCATCTCACTTATTTTGATATGTGATGTGTGTATTTTCATTCATTCTTTGTATTTTTAACTTTCCTCTTAGATTTCCCCTTTGTCTCTGTATTATTTAGAAGTATCTTTAACTTTCAAGTGTTTGTAGATTTTCTTGTCATCTTTCTATTATTGATTTCTAGTTTGATTCCATTATGTTCAAAGAATATATGTCATATAACTTTAATTCTTCTGAATTAGTTAAGATTTGTTTTATGATCCAGCATATGGTCTATCTTGGTGAATGGTTCGTGGGCACTTGAAAAAATAATGTATTCTGCTATTGTTGGATAGGGTGTAAATTAGATCTTGGTGGCCTGTGGTGGTGTTTAGCTATTCTATACCCTTGCTCATTTCTGACTAGCAGTTCTATCAATCACTATGTTCAAGTCCCCAACTATACTTGTGGATTTGTTTATTTCTCCTTTCAGCTCTATTAGTTTTATATATTTTGAAGTTTGGTTGTTTGGTATACGCCCATTAAGGACTGCGATAACTTCTTATCGGACTGATTCTTTTGTTATTATGTAATGTCTCTCTTTCTCCCTAGTAATTCTGTTTGCTACGTTAACAATAAATTCTTTTAGCTTATTTCGTTTGAGAACGTCTTTATTTCCCCTTCATTCCTGAAGGATGTTTTCATCAAACATAGGATTCAGGGTTGACAGTTCTTTTCTTTCAGCACTTGAAAATTTTTATGCCACTTCTTTCTGGACTCCACGGTTTCAGATGAGAAATTTGGTGTTGTTCCAATTGGTAGTCCTTTATGTCTAATGTGTCATTTCTCTCTATTTTAAGATTTGTTTTCTTTGTCTTTTACTTTCAGAAGTTTAATATTCCTAGGTGAAGATTTCTTTAAATGTATCCTATTTCGGGGTTTGCTCAGCTTCTTGAAGCTTTAAATTTATGTCTTTCACCAAATGTGGAAAGTTTTCAGCTATTATTTCTTCAAATACTTTTTACACTCCCATGCTCTATTATCCTTTGGGCTCCAATGATACAAATGTTAAATCTTTTGTTATTGTCCCACAAATCCTTAAGACTCTGATAATTGTTTTCAGTCTTTTTTCTGTTAATCAGGTTGAGTAAATTCAACTGATCTGCCTTCAAGTTCAGTGATTATATCTCCATCAGCTCCACTCTACTACTGATTCTACCCAGTGAATTTTAAATTTTGGTTATTACGTTTTCCAATTATATAACTGCCAATTGGTTCTTTCTTTAACTACTAATCCTTCACTGAGATTTTCTCCTTTTTTCATTCCAAAGAATTCCTAATTGCTTGTTGAAGCATTTGTTTAAACCAGCTTGAAAATCTTTGTCAGATAATTCCAGTATTCCATTGGCCCTAGGTCAGCTCAATGTCAAGTTGTGGTTTTCCTGGTTCCTGGTATGACAAGTGATTTTTTTATTGTATCCTGAATATTTTAGGCATTATGTTAGAAGACTCTTGATCCTATTTACATGTTCTGTTTGAGCAGGCCATTTAGGTCCTGGCCTACTGTTGTGGGGCTTCACTCCAATGACAGTTTGGCCTTCTGAACTCTTGTAATGTTTATCTGGTCTGCTTTGTTGTTCTGGTGCTGATGGAGGTCCTGCTCAGTCCGTTCTGCTGTTATTCTATGAGGATGAAGTTGCTTCCCTGGGTCACCTGCTGTTACTGAAGATCTCCTGAGGGTGGGGGTGAGGGGCAGATGCCACTGGGCCTGGTCTCCTTGTCATTAGGTGGACAGAATGGGGACACAGCTTTGTGGCAACTTCTGCTATGGATAGATGGAGAACCTGCTCATGTACCAGTTGTTGAGTAGACCAGGACGGTCCAGGGCTTTGTTGCCACTGATGGGTCAAACTGCCCTCCAAGTCACCTGCTGATGCTCCAGTTGTGGGATGGGGTAGGGACACCCTGGGGCTTCACTGCTGCCCACAGTTTAAATCACTCACCAGGACCCCCCTGTGGCACATATTGGGGTTCTTCTTTCCTAGTATGTTGGCAAGTGAGAGGATTTTCTGGGGTTTTTTTGTTTGTTTGGTTTCTTTGTATTTTTGTCTATGTCAATGGTGGATCTGGATTTCAGGCAGGTCCTACACCCAGTCCATGGTATACAGGAGATGTAACTTCCAGAGTATTTAACTGTATTTAGGTGGGAAAAGCAGGGAAAACTGAGTCTATGCCATCTTGTCCTGGAACAATGCAGAAGTCATTTTTTAGCAGCTAGGGTTTCTGCACTGCAATACGCTCTATGATAAGACCAGTACAGTTGACCCTTAAATAATATGGATTTCAACTGTGAGACCCACTTATACTCAGATGTTTTTCAATAGTAAACATACTACAATCCTACACAATCTGCGGTTGTTGAATCCATGGATGCAGAGCTGCAGACATGACTTGGAGGAACCATGTATATGGAGGGTAGGCGGAGGGTAGGCTTAAGTTATATGCAGATTTTCAACAAGAAGGCAGGTTGATGCCCTCATCCCCGCACTGTTCAAGATTCAACTGTATATTAAGGTTCCACAGAGTTACCTAGGATTGCTGTAAAGACTAATAGAGAGCTTTCTGGGTTGAACTGTATTCCCCCAGAATTCACATGCTTAAGTTCTAACCCCTAGTACCTCAGAATGTGACCTTAGTTGGAGACAAGATCTTTATCAAGTTAAAAGAGATCATGAGGGTGGGCTCCAATCTAGTATAACTGGTGTCCTTAGAAAAAAGGGGAAATCTGGAGACACACGCCTGTACAGGTAGAACACCATGTAAAATGAAGGGAGAGGCTGGGGTGATGACTCTACATGTCAAGGAATGCTAAAGATAGCCAGGCAACCACCAGAAGACAGGGAGCGGATTCTTCTCACAGCCCTCAGAAGGAACAAACCCTGCTGACATGCTGATCTCTGACTTCTACCCTCCAGACTGTGAGGTAATCAATTTCTGTTGTGTAAGACATTCAGATTGGAATTTTGTTTTGTTACAGCAGCTCTAGTAGACTAATACAGAGATAATGCACATAAATTGTTTAACATAATGTCTGGCATAGTAAGCTTTCAATAAACAGCTGTCATTTATTACTTAATTTTTGGTTTAATTGTCTATCTCCTTTACTGTTTAAGTTCTCTTGCTGGCACAGAACCTAATATATTAGTCAATAAATGTCTGTGTAATACTAAAAAAATGAGTGAAAGAATGAATTAAATATTTAACACTTCACTGCACATTTTAAAGGCATTTTTCCATTAATGTAAATAAATAAAGAATGATTTAAGATGAGGAAGTAAGACAATAACATTTCTCAAGGTAAATAATACTGCTTCATCATTTTTTATAAAATTCATAAGTGTTTTGTTAAATCATTCAACAGAAGAAAACAGATAACCAAGGAAATTCTTGTATATGTGTACCAGGAAACATGTACAAGAATGTTCAAAGCAGAAACTAGATTCAACTTAAATACCTACTGTCAGGTGAATTAACTGCGGTATATTCATACAACAGAATATTATACAGCTAAACCCAACTATGTAAATGAATCTTAGAAAAATAATGACGAATGAAAAAAAGCAAGTCCTAATCTATATACAGTATGATGTAATTTTTATAATGCTCAAAAATAGGCAAAAGAGAACAAGACATCATTCAGACACATATATGTAAGAGGAAAAAGCACTTTAAAAAAAATCCATAGGAATGATATATCCAAAATTCAAGATAATGGTCACCTCTGGGAGAAGACAGAGGCACAGTCAAGACAGGGGTTGACAAACTATGGTTCAGGGGCCAAATTCAGCCCGCCACCTGTTTTTTTATTTTTCATAAGCTAAGAATGGTTTTGCACATTTTTAAATGGTCAAAAAAATGAAGCGAGTATTTCATGACCACATAAAAATTATATGAAATCCAGATTTCAGTCCCTAAGTAAGTTTTACTGAAAGTCAGCCATGCGCACTCATTTACACAGTGTCTATCGTTACTACTTTGCTACAATGCATAGTTAGTAGTTATGACAGAGATCTTATGGTTTGAAAAGACTAAGATATTTACAATCTGGCCCTTTACAGAAAAACACCCACCAATCCCTAGATTAGGGAATAGTACACAGATAGAACTTAGTGTTCTAACTGCTGGGTGTGTTATTTTGCTTGATAGTTTACACATATATATTACATATATGCTTTTTTATGTGCCAAAAATTATATTTTACAAGGACAATAAGGGAATCATTTTTTTAAAAGAAGTGAAAAAATAATCTTCTCAAAATGAACAACTTAGTGTTGAAGAACTCTACAAGAGTCAGCAAACTACAATCCTCAGGTCAAACCTGGCCAGCTGCCTGACGGTGTAGATAAGGTGTTTGTTTGGTTTTTTTAAACATCTTTATCGGAGTATAACTGCTTTACAATGGTTAGTTTCTGCTTTATAAAAAGTCAATCAGCTACACATGTACATATATCTCCAGATCTCCTCCCTCTTGTGTCTCCGACCACCCTCCCTATCTCACCCCTCTAGGTGGCCACAAAGCACCGAGCTGATCTCCCTGTGCTATGCGGCTGCTTCCAACTAGCTATCTGTTTTATATTTGGTAGTATATATAAGTCCAAGGCACTCTCTCACTTCGTCCCAGATTCCCCTCCCCACCCCATGGTGTTCTCAAGTCCATTCTCTATGTCTGCGTCTTTATTCCAGTCCTTTCCGTAGGTTCTACAGAACTTTTTTTTTTTTCTTTTTTTAGATTCCATATATATGTGTTCGCATATGGTATTTGTCTTTCTCTTTCTGACTTACTTCACTCGGTATGACAGACTCTAGGTCCATCCACCTCACTACAAATAATTCAATTTCGTTTCTTTTTATGGCTGAGTAATATTGCATTATATATATGTGCCATATCTTCTTTATCCATTCATCTGACAATGGACACTTAGGATCATTCCATACTCTGGCTATTGTAAATAGAGGTTCATTCCATGCTCTCTGGCTATTGTAAATAGCGCTTCAGTGAACACTGTGGTACGTGACTCCTTTTGAATTATGGTTTTCTCAGGGTATATGCCCAGTAGTGGGATTGCTGCCTCATACGGTATTTCTATTTTTCGTTTTCTAAGGAACCTGCATACTGTTCTCCATAGTGGCTGTACCAAGTTACATTCCCACCAACAGTGCAAGAGGGTTCCCTTTCCTCCACACCCTCTCCAGCATTTATTGTTTGTAGATTTTTGGACGATGGCCATTCTGACCAGTGTGAGGTGATACCTCATTATACTTTGGATTTGCATTTCTCTAACGATTAATGAGGCTGAGCATCCTTTCATGTGCTTGTTGGCAATCTGTATATCTTCTTTGGAGAAATGTCTATTTAGGTTTTCTGCACATTTTTGGATTGGGTTGTTTTTTTGATATTGAGCTGCATGGCCTGCTTGTAAAATTTGGAGATTAATCCTTTGTCAGTTGCTTCACTTGCGAATATTTTCTCCATTCTGAGGGTTGTCTTTTCGTCTTGTTTATGGTTTCCTTTGGTATGCAAAAGCTTTCAAGTTTCATTAAGTCCCATTTGTTTATATTATCATTTCTCAAGGAGATGAGTCAAAAAGGATCTTGCTGTAATTTATGTCACAGAGTGTTCTGCCTATGTTTTCCTCCAAGAGTTTTATAGTGTCTGGCCTTACATTTAGGTTTTTATCCATTTTGAGTTAATTTTTGTGTATGCTGTTAGGGAGTGTTCTACTTTCATTATTTTACATGTACCTATCCAGTTTTCCCAGCACCATTTATTGAAGAGGCTGTCTTTTCTCCATTGTATATTCTTGCCTACTTTATCAAAAATAAGGTAACCCTACGTGTGTGGATTCATCTCTGGGCTTTCTATCCTGTTCCATTGATCTATCTTTCTGGTTTTGTGCCAGGACCGCACTGTCTTGATTACTGTAGCTTTGTACTAGAGTCTGAAGTCAGGCAGCCTGATTCCTCCAGCTCCGTTTTCCTTTCTCAAGATTGCTTTGGCTATTTGGGGTCTTTTGTGTTTTCATACAAATTGTGAATTTTTTTCTTCTAGTTCTATGAAAAATGTCACTGGTAGTTTGATTGGGATTGCACTGAATCTGTAGGCTGCATTGGGTAGTAGAGGTATTTTCACAACGTTTATTCTTCCAATCCAAGAACATGGTATACCTCACCATCTGTTTGTATCACCTTTAACTTCTTTCATCAGTGCCTTAAAATTTCCTGCATATAGGTCTTTGTCTCCTTAGTTAGGTAGGTTTATTCCTATGTATTTTATTCTTTTTGTTGCAGTGGTAAATGGGAGTGTTTCCTTAATTTCTCTTTCTGATTTTTCATTATTAGTGTAGAGGAATGCAAGAAATCTGAGCATTTTGTATCTTACTACTTTACCAAATTCATTGATTGGCTCTAGTAGTTTTCTGGTAGCATCTTTAGGATTCTCTACATATAGTACCATGTGATCTGAAACACTGACAGCTTTACTTTTTCTTATCCGATTTGGATTCCTTTTATTTCTTTTTCTTCTTGGACTGCTGTGGCTAAAACTTACAAAACTATGTTGAATAACAGTGGTGAGAATGGGCAACCTTGTCTTGTTCCTGATCTTAGCGGAAATGGTTTCAGTTTTTCACCATTGAGAACAATGTTGCCTGTGGGTTTGTAATATATGGCCTTTATTATGATGAGATAAGTTCCCTCTAGGCCAACTTTCTGGAGGGTTGTTTCATAAATGGGTGTTGAATTTTGTCGAAAGCTTTTTCTGCATCTACTGAGATGATCATATGGTTTTTATTCTTCAGTTTGTTAATATGGTGTATCACATTAATTGATTTGCTTACATTGAAGAATCCTTGCATATTTGGGACAAACCCCACTTGATTATGGTGTATGATCCTTTTAATGTACTGTTGGATTCTGTTTGCTAGCATTTTGTTGAGGATTTTTGCATCTATATCACTATGTTCATCAGTGATACTGGCCCGTGGTTTTCTTTCTGTGTGACACCATTGTCTGGTTTTGGTATCAGGGTGATGGTGGCCTTGTAGAATGAGTTTGGGAGTGTTCCTCCCTCTGCTATATTTGGGAAGAGTTTGAGAAGGACAGGTGTTACCTCTTCTCTAAATGCTTGATAGAATTTACCTGTGAAGCCATCGAGTCCTGCGCTTTTGTTTTTTGGAAGATTTTTAATCACAGTCTCAATTTCAGTGCTTGGGATTGGTCTGTTTATATTTTCTATTCCTTCCTGGTTCAGTCTTGGAAGGTTGTGCTTTCCTAAGAATTTGTCCGTTTCTTCCACATCGTCCATTTTATTGGCACAGAGTTGCTTGTAGTAATTTCTCATGATCCTCTGTATTTCTGCAGTGTCAGTTGTTACTTCTCCTTTTCCATTTCGGAGTGTATTGATGAGTCTTCCTTTTTTTGTTGATGAGTGTGGCTAATGGTTTATCAATTTTGTTTTCTTCTCAAAGAAGCAGCTTTTAGTTTTATTGATCTTTGCTATTGTTTCCTTCATTTCTTTTTCATTTATTTCTGATCTGATCTTTATGATTTCTTTCCTTCTCCTAACTTTGGGTTTTTTTTTTGGTTCTTTCTCTAATTGCTCTAGGTGTAAGGTTTAGGTTGTTTATTTGAGATGTTTCTTGTTTCTTGAGGTAGGATCGTATTACTATAAACTTCCCTCTTAGAACTGCTTTTGCTGCATCCCATAGGATTTGGGTCATCATGTTTTCATTGTCATTTGTCTCTAGGTATTTTTTGATTTCCTCTTTGTTTTCTTCAGTGACCTCTTGGTTATTAAGTAGTGTATTGTTTAGCCTCCATGTGTTTGTATTTTTTACAGATTTTTCCCTGTAACTGATATCTAGTCTCACAGTACTGTGGGCAGAAAACATACTTGATACGATTTCAATTTTCTAAAATTTATTAAGGCTTGATTTGTGACCCAAGATATGATCTATCCTGGAGAATGTTCCACGAGCACTTGAGAAGAATGTGTATTCTGTTGTTCTTCGATGGAATGTCCTATAAATATCAATTAACTCCATCTTGTTTAATGTATCATTTAAAGCTTGTGTTTCCTTATTTATTTTCATTTTGGATGATCTGTCCCTTGGTGAAAGTGGGGTGTTAAAGTCCCCTATTGTGATTGTGTTACTGTCGATTTTTCCTTTTATGGCTGGTAGCATTTGCCTTACATACTGAGGTGCTCCTATGTTGGGTGCATAAATATTTACAATTGTTATATCTTCTTCTTGGATTGATCCCTTGATCATCATGTAGTGTCCTTCTTTGTCTCTTGTAATAGTGTTTATTTTAAAGTCTATTTTGTCTGATATGAGAATTGCTACTCCAGCTTTCTTTTAGTTACCATTTGCATGGAATATCTTTTCCTTCCCTTCACTTTTAGTCTGTATGTGCCCCTAAGACTGAACTGGGTCTCTTGTAGACAGCATATATATGGGTCTTGTTTTTGTATATATTCAGCCAGTCGATGTCTTTTGGTTGGAGCATTTAACCCATTTACATTTAAGGTAAGTATCGATATGTGCATTCCTATTACCATTTTCTTAATTGATTTGCATTTGTTATTGTAGGACTTTTCCTTCTCTTGTGTCTCCTGCCTAGAGAACTTCCTTTAGCATTTGTTGTAAAGCTGGTGTGGTGCTGAATTCTCTTAGGTTTTGCTTCTCTGTAAAGGTTTTAATTTCTCTGACGAATCTGAATGAGATCCTTCCTGGGTAGAGTCATCTTGGTTGTAGGTTTTTCCCTTTCATCACTTTAAGTATGTCTTGCCACTCCCTTCTGGCTTGCCGAGTTTCTGCTGAAAGATCAGCTGTTAACCTTATGGGAATTCACTTGTATGTTATTTGTTGTTTTTCTCTTGCTGCTTCTAATATTTTTTCTTTGTATTTAATTTTTGATAGTTTGATTAACATGTGTCTTGGCATGTTTCTCCTTGGATTTATCCTGTATTGGACTCTCTGCTCTGCCTGGACTTCATTAACTATTTTCTTTCCCATATTAGGGAAGTTTTCAACTATAACCTCTTCAAATATTTTCTCAGTCCCTTTCTTTCTCTTCTTCTTCTGGGACCCCTATAATTCAAATAGTGGTGTGTTTAATATTGTCCCAGAGGTCTCTGAGAGTGGCCTCAATTCTTTTCATTCTTTTTTCTTTATTCTGCTTTGCGGTAGTTATTTCCACTATTTTATCTTCCAGGTCACTTATCTGTTCTTCTGCCTCAGTTATTCAGCTATTGATCCCTTCTAGAGAATTTTAAATTTCATTTATTGTGCTGTTCATCATTGTTTGTTTACTCTTTAGTTCTTCTAGGTCCTTGTTAAAAGTTTCTTGTATTTCCTCCATTCTATTTCCAAGATTTTGGGTTATCTTTACTACCATTACTCTGAGTACTTTTTCAGGTAGACTGCCTATTTCCTCTTCATTTGTTGGTCTGGTGGGTTTTTACCTTGCTCCTTCATCTGTTGTGTGCTTCTCTGTCTTCTCATTTTGTTTGACTTACTGTGTTTGGGGTCTCCTTTTCGCAAGCTACAGGTTCATAGTTCCTGTGGTTTTTGGTGTCTGCCCCCAGTGGCTACGGTTGTTTCAGTGGGTTGTGTAGGCTTCTTTGGAGGGGATTAGTGCCTGTGTCCTGGTGGATGAGGCTGGATCTTGTCTTTCTGGTGGGCAGGTCTGTATCCAGTGGTGTGTTCTGGGGTGTCTCTGAGTTTATTATGATTTTAGGCACACTCTCTTCTAATGGGTGGGATTGTGTTCCTGTCTTGCTAGTTGTTTGGCTTAGGGTGTCCAGCACTGTAGTTGGCTGGTATTTAGTGGAGCTGAGGCCTAGCATTGAGATGGAGATCTCTGGGAGAGCTTTCACCATTTGTTATTATGTGGAGCTGGGAGGTCTCTGGTGGACCAATGTCCTGAACTTGGCTCTCCCACCTCAGAGGCACAGACCTCACACCAGGCAGGAGCACCAAGACCCTGTCAGCCACACAGCCCAGAAGATAAGGGAGGGAGGGAGGGAGAGAGAGAGGGAGAGGGAGAGAGAGGGAGAGGGAGAGGGAGAGAGAGAGGGAGAGAGGGAGAGAGGGAGAGAGGGAGAGAGAGAGGGAGAGAGGAAGAGAGAGAAGGAGGGAGGGAGGGAGGGAGGGAGGGAGGGAGGGAGGGAGGGAGGGAGGGAGAGAGGGAGAGAGGGAGAGAGGGAGAGAGGGAGAGAGGGAGAGAGGGAGAGAGGGAGAGAGGGAGAGAGGGAGAGAGGGAGAGAGGGAGAGAGAAAGAATGAAAAAATAAAGTTATTAAAATTAAAAAGTAATAAAAAAAAGAAATAAGAGAGCAACCATACCAAAAAACAAATACACCAATGATAACAAGCATTAAAAACTATACTAAAAAACAAACAAACCAAAAATACGGACAGACAGGACCCTAGGACAAATGGTAAAAGCAAAGCTATAAAGAGAAAATCACACACTTAAGCATACACATACACACTTACAAAAAGAGAAAAAGGAAAAAAATATATACATCATGGCTCTGAAAGTCCATCTCCTCAATTTGGGATGATTCGTTGTCTATGCAGGTATACCACAGATGCAGGGTACATCAAGTTGATTGTGGAGATTTAATCCACTGCTCCTGAGGCTGCTGGGAGAGATTTCCCTTCTCTTGTTTGTTCGCACAGCTCCTGGGGTTCAGCTTTGGATTTGGCCCCGCCTCTGCGTGTAGGTCGCCTGAGGGCATCTGTTCTTTGCTCAGACAGGACTGGGTTAAAGGAACCGCTGATTAGGGGCTCTGGCTCACTCAGGCAGTGGGGAGGGAGGGGTATGGAATGTGCGGTGAGTCTGGGGTGGCAGACGCCGGCGTGACGTTGCACCAGCCTGAGGCACTCCGTGTGTTCTCCCAGGGAAGTTGTCCCTGGATCACAGGACCCTGGCAGTGGCGGGCTGCACAGGCTCCCAGGAGGGGAGGTCTGGAGAGTGACCTGTGCTTGCACACAGGCTTGTTGGTTGCTGCAGCAGCAGCCTTAGCATCTCATGTCCGTCTCTGGGGTACGCGCTGATAGCCGTGGCTTACGGCCTGGAGCTCATTTAGGCAGTGCTCTGAATGCCCTCTCCTCACACACCCCGCAACAATGGTCTCTTGCCTCTTAGGCAGGTCCAGACTTTTCCCTGGACTCCCTCATGGCTAGCTGTGGCACACTAGTCCCCTTCAGGCTGTCTTCACACAGCCAACCCCAGTCCTCTCCCTGGGATCTGACCTCCGAAGCCCAAGCGTCAGCTCCCAGCACCCGCCTGCCCCGGCGGATGAGTAGACAAGCCTCTCGGGCTGGTGAGCACTGGTCGGCAGCTATCCTCTGTGTGGGCATCTGTCCACTTTGCCCTCCGTACTCCTGTTGCTGCGCTCTCCTCCGTGGCTCTGAAGCTTCCCCTCCACCCTCCTTGTCTCCACCAGTGAAGGGGTTTACTAGTGTGTGGAAACCTTTCCTCCTTCACTGCTCCCTCCCACTGGTGCAGATCCTGTCCCTATTCTTTTGTCTCTGTTTTTTCTTTTGCCCTACCCAGGTACATGGGGTAGTTTCTTGCCTTTTGGGAGGTCTAAGGTCTTCTGCCAGCATTCAGTAGGTGTTCTGTAGGAGCTGTTCCACATGTAGACGTACTTCTGATGTATCTGTGGGGAGAAAGGTGATCTCCACGTCTCACTGCTCCGCCATCCTGAAGGTCTCCTAGGTAAGGTTTTACCAGCACAGCCCCGCCCATTTGCTTCGGCTTTCACTGCCACGGCAGAGTTGAGTAGTTACTCAGGACAGCCTATGGGCTGCAAAGCCTAAAACACTGACTACCTGCCCTTTTACACAAAAGGTCTGTCTATCCCTGCACTACAAAATCATCAAATCCACAAGTTTTACATAAAGTAAAGCAAATACTAATATGGGATTTAAAAACGAACAAACAGCAAAGCAAAATAGCTAGAAGAATGATCTCGAAAGTCAGACACACTGGGCTTGCATGCTGCCTCTGGACATACCAAGTGATCTCGGGCAAACTACTAATGACTGAGTCAGTTTCACAACCTGTGACCTTGGAATAAAAATCCCCACTGCAGAGAATTACTGTCAGGATTAGATTCTAAGTAACTTTAGTTAATTTTTATAAATACTGCTCAGAGAAAAACAAACAAACAAACCACCTGGCTTGAAGTGTTACTTGTTAAGAGTTTCCTTAACCTGCATTTTTTTTAAATTTCAAATTACCTGAACAGGGAAAATTTTAAATTCGCATACAAGCATATGAAATTACTCTGAAATCCATGATTACTTTAAATTACAATTCAATCCAAAAATTATTTATGTCCCAAATGCTTATTCATAGGTCAGGGACTTGGATTTCATTTTGCCACAGAAACAATGTTGTAATCATTATGATTTCCCAAAGCAGTTAATAAAATTTACTGATCAAATAATTTAACTACAGCAGTTTCCCAATTCCAGAGGATTAATCTTTAAGACTCAGAACTTATTCTTAATTGTTTAGGTTTGGTTATTTATAATGAGATTGTAAGTATTAGAAAACACATATTAGGTTTAAGATATGTATCTGTCACAATACCTTTAAGACTCCTCTTCATTAGCAAAATGGATATTTTATGACTGGTTATAAGGATAAACCACAGTGCAACATATATACATTTTCAAACTGTACAAACAAATCATGAGTATTAATATTTATCAGTGGAAAAATGTTTATTATGTGCTGCCTTAAATCACTGGTGTTAATATATTTTTCTTGAAGAGTCAGGGTTATTACCATAAATATCCATCACAGTCCTGTGCTATAGGCACAGTTGTTACATAAATACCTCAGTATTTACAATGCTGAATGCTGTCAGAGTCCAAAAATAAGCATTAATGACCACTATAAACGTAGTCCCCAAGTAACACCAGTTTCTCCTCATTCATCACGTCAAGGTCTCTGTTGATCCATCTCTCCCTGATTGTGGAATGTTGTAAATATCTGACAACATAGTGCATGTCTAACGCAAACTGTCTGACAAAGAAAATTATTAATCTTGCCAAAGATGAAGGGTTTCATGAAGATGATAACAATGATACTGGAAAAATTTTCAAATCACATGCAAACCGTCTACAAATACGACAGGATTAGATAAATTAAGTGAATTTTTAAAAAGTGCACAGAATGATGATGTTGGTCCTTCAAAATATTATTGGTATTAAAAAATTCAGGGCTTCCCTGCAAAATATTATTGGTATTAAAAAACTCAGGGCTTCCCTGGTGGTGCAGTGGTTGAGAGTCCAGTGCAGGGGACGCGGGTTTGTGCCCCAGTCTGGGAGGATCCCAGATGCCGCGGAGCGGCTCGGCCCGTGAGCCATGGCCGCTGGGCCTGCGCGTCCGGAGTGTGTGCTCCGCAACGGGAGAGGCCACAACGGTGAGAGGCCCGTGTACAGCAAAAACAAAAACAAAAACAAAACACATAAAAAAAATTTCAGAAACGATCTTTGGAAAACTGCCAAAATCTCAGCCATTTTCACAAGAAACAGACATCTTTTATAATATAGTTATAAAAACTGAAACGTACAAACATTTTGAAGTGAAGGGTATACCATCTTTCATCAATTCTAATATGAACATTGTTCACATTTTAACATCTCTGAAATGGGGTGCATCTTACAATCAATAGCATCTCTATGATCTGTTATAATTTTATAAACTGTGGGCCAGGCAGCAGTTACAACATAGATGTTACTGCCAGAGAATGTATGAGCTTTGTCAATTTTTTATTTCTTGGTGTCATAACTGGAAAACCTCAACTCCTCAGTTTTAAATTAAAAAAATCACGTACTGGCTTGTTCAAGAGGAAACAGGAGCCTAGCAGTTGTTGAAAACCTTCCATTGATTCCCTCTGATAAGAGCAAGAAAGCACCAGCACCAAAGCCTGCAGACTGGTGCTGACGCCCTGAGAGAAAATTGGGGTTCTCTCTTAAGAATCGCTGAAATCTCAGTGCACTTGGTGGCATAGAGGATAATATTATTTGAGAAAACATGAACGTCAATGATCCTAATTTTAAAAACGAATGATTGGAAAGTCAAAGTATGAAAGTAGATTTAGGAATGAATACCTTTACTGATTTATTTCATTCATATTTTCCTTTGTATGGATGCTCAAGAATAACATAATAAAAAAAATCCAAAAGACTTATTTCAACAAGTACAAAATAAAAAGGTTAAGTGATAAAAAGCATTGTATCAAGTTAAACTGGCAAGATTTTCTCTCTTTTAGTCATATATAAAATAACAATATGCCTTATAGTTGTATCTTAGATTTGATAAAATACATATTGTATTCATTATACAATTCTAACAGAAAAATTATAATCCTCCTCAAGTTAGTTACTTTCAGAATCAATATGGATTTGGAAGTATATCCAAAATTCTAACAAACGTAAGACAAAATAATTTTAAAATTTCATTTTTCAAGGTAAAATCTCAATCAAACCCTTTTTCCACTCTTTACTACAAAATGTGGGTCTCTATTTTAGCTGGATTTACTTTAGGTGGCTTTACCCAACATGAATGCTGCTGGGCTAAGGAGGGTCTCCTACACGAGACACAGGGCTGAATGACTCAGCACCTCATGCTGAGTGAGCGACGGTTCCCAGGCTCCTGGCTGTTTTCAGAGGAGACTGCAAAGCTCTCCCTGAGGCCTCTCCTCCCTCAGGTTCCCCGGATGATTCATTAGAGCTGATAAACTCTCAGAGCAGCCATGTGTCCCTGCTCCAGCCTGTGCAGCATAAACGTGCAGTACAGACCTGTGGCACAGAATCAATCGTTTTCCCATGGCAATAACAGGATGTCTACTCTTTGAAGATACACGAGGCTGGCAAAATCAGAAAGCTTTAAGTAAACTACCTAAGATGCTATGCAAATTAACAGTAATTATTTCTAGAGTTAACCACCATATCCTCCTCAGCAGGAAACAAATGCAGTGGCAGTAAAAACATGTCTACCTTCCCCCTGAATCTCTCCCACAGCTTCGGCCACAGTCCCCAAGCCAACAAGGCAACAGAAAGGTACCGTGAACTCTCTCATGAAGATAAGGCAGATGGAATCTCAGTAGAAACTAGAAACAGCATTTTCTGGGAACTGCACGTAGTCTGGTATGGTCGAAGCTGAAGGGATAAAGAAGGGAACAGGAAAATCAAGAGCAGTAAGAAAGACAAAGGGTAGACCCCTTGTGCTAAGCTACCAGGTTTAATTTATCCTCTAAACAATAAACAACCACTGAGTAATTCCAAGCATATGGGCAATGTGTTCCATGTGGCTTCAGAAAGATCACCTTGGCAGCCCAAGCCAAAGGTGCATTAGAAGGATCCTCAGTTAGAAGCGGTGAGATGAAAAGACTAACAAGACGTTAGGATCTCAATGAACAAGGGCAAAAATAACAAAAACAGAAAGGAGGAGGTGGCTACGGGATATTCAGAAGGCAGAAAACGCGATCTGGTCGCTGACTGGCTATGAGTTGGGTGGGACGTGACAAAGAAAAGATGCTACAAGATGGCTTTCAAACCAGAACCCAAAAGTCAAGCCATATTTGATGGTGATTCTCTGCAGCAGGATGGGTACTACAGGAAGGGCCATGGGTCTGAAGACAATGAAGTGAATTTGGTTTTGGAAATAAAAGAATGAAGTACAGAAAGCTCTAGTCCCAGGTAAGATGGAAGCACACACACCCCCTTTCCCAATGAACACATGATAAAGTGCAGGCACATCTGGGGACCCTGAAAAGTAAACAGAGGCAGGCAGAATTGAGAATGCCAGAGCTCAGAGTACCTGTAAATGCATGATGAGGGTACCACACTTTTAAAACTGCAGTATCTTATGACCTAAACCTAACTTGGCGAAAACCCCGAAACTGAGCACTCTGGTAACAACAGCAGTAACTCTGGTTATCTCTTCCAGTTCTGGAGTGGGGAGGGAAAACTTAAGGAGAAAGTAGGAAATGTTCCAGTTTTTTTCTTTCTGTCTCCTTTTGTTCTTGTGCTGCAGCCCTCAGGAAAGCTCACTGCTGTGGTGGCAACCGAGACAGCAAGAGGAACTTCTGGGAACCACAATGGTGAGGGAGGGACCCTTTGTCTCCTGTGATGATGATACTCCAAAAGCCACAGCAGGGCTTCCCTGGTGGTGCAGTGGTTGAGAGTCCGCCTGCCGATACAGGGGACACAGGTTCATGCCCCGGTCCAGGAAGATCCCACATGCCGCAGAGCGGCTGGGCCCGTGAGCCATGGCCGCTGAGCCTGCACGTCCGGAGCCTGTGCTCCACAACAGAAGAGGCCACAACAGTGAGAGGCCCACGTACTGCAAAAAAAAAAACCAAAAAACCAGAGCAAAGTCTGTGGCCTCTGCCTCTCTCTTTCTCTCTCTACCTCTGTCTGTCTGTCTGTCTGTCCTCCCACTGCTTCACTCTAGGAGTGAGGGAGCCCTAGGTATGCGAGGCCTCAGACTGAGAGGTGAGCCCAAGGAAAACGCGGGCATCAGACCAATGGCACACTGTGGGGCTCCGGAAAATGGCCCCAGAGTTGTTATAAAGTCCTGGGGTTGCCTGCATCTGTGTATGGACAAGACCCTGCTCTGCATGAGCACAGGGCTGGCTGAAAGACTTCCACCCAAATGCCGGGCAAACAATACTGCACAGTGCACACAAGTGACAAAAGGAAAACAGGAATTTGAAGCCTGACCCCGACAGGTCAACTGCCTGCTAAAACAAATAAAATCAACAGCCTCCATAAAATTTAAACAAAATCCAAAGTCTAATAATGTAATATTCCAAATGTCCAGGGTGCAACTCAAAATTAATCAGCACATGAAAAACGACAAAAATCTCAACCTACCTGGGAATATACAATAGACAGATAATGATTAGATGAAAGAGATGATATAATTATGGGACAGAAACTTCAAAGAAACTATTTTAGAAGTATCTGAACAGCAATCAAGTGGTGAAAAAAGGTTAACATAGAAAATACTAGCAGGGAAAGAAAAGAAACAAGGAAAAACCAAATGGAAACACAAGAAATGAAAAAATAAAATTACCAAAATAAAACCCTCCCTGGCTGGACCAAATAAGCAGAATAAAGATGAAAGGGGAAAGAGGAAGTGAACCTGAAAACAACAGAAATTAACCAATCTGAACAACAGAGAAAAAAACTGTAAAAAACTAAACAGAGCTTCACAAACCTGTGGAACAAGAACAAAAGGTCTAACATTCATGTCATCAGAGAACCAGAGAAGAGAAAGAGCACAGAGCTGAAAAAAATATTTGAAGAAATCATGGCTCAAAAATGGCATAAGGCATAAATCTACAAGTCCAAGAAACTTAGCAAACCACCAACAGAATAAACCTAAAGAAATCCATGCCCAGAGACAACTTAATCACACTGCTGGAAACTACGGACAAAGAAAGAATCTGGAAGCATCAAGAGAAAAATAAGACATACCTGCAGGAGAAAAAAAGGTGAGGATTTCTCTTCAAAAACTATGGAGGACAAAAAGCAGTGAAGTAACTTTTTAAATGAAAATAGAAAAGAACTGTCAACCCAAAATACTACACCCATCGAAAATACTGTTTAGAAATAAAGATGAAATAAAACTAAGAGGATTTATAGCCAACAGACCTAACCTAAACGAACTGCCAGTCCTTCTGCGACTGGGTGCGTGATCGAGCGGCTGTGCGCGTGCCGCACGGTGCTGGTCTCCGTTGCCGCTGAGAAGGAAGCACGGGCGGCGGCAGAGGCAAGAGAGCAGGCAGCGGCCGGCCGGGCCTTGGGAGCTCCCCGTGCGCAGAGGGCGGCGACCTAGACGGCGCATGGTGGTGCTAGGCCTCGCGGCAGCAGCGGCCCAGCTGTTGGCAGCGAGCCACCCCAAAACACACCACCAGACGTGGACCTGCCCACCAGAAAGACAAGATCCAGCCTCATCCACCAGAACACAGGCACTAGTCCCCTCCACCAGGAAGCCTACACAACCCACTGAACCAACTTTAGCCACTGGGGACAGACACCAAAAACAACAGGAACTACGAACCTGCAGCCTGCAAAAAGGAGACCCCCAAACACAGTAAGATAAGCAAAACGAAAAGATAGAAAAACACACAGCAGATGAAGGAGCAAGATAAAAACCCACCAGACCTAACAAATGAAGAAGAAACAGGCAGTCTACCTGAAAAAGAATTCAGAATAATGATAGTAAAGATGATCCAAAATCTTGGAAATAGAATAGAGAAAATGCAAGAAACAGTTAACAAGGACCTAGAAGAACTAAAGATGAAACAAACAACGATGAACAACACAATAAATGAAATTAAGAAAACTCTAGATGGGATCAATAGCAGAATAACTGAGGCAGAAAAATGGATAAGTGACCTGGAAGATAAAATAGTGGAAATAACTACTGGAGAGCAGAATAAAGAAAAAAGAATGAAAAGAACTGAGGACAGTCTCAGAGGCCTCTGGGACAACATTTAATGCAGCAACATTCGAATTATAGGGGTTCCAGAAGAAGAAGAGAAAAAGAAAGGGACTGAGAAAATATTTGAAGAGATTATAGTAGAAAAGTTCCCTAATATGGGAAAGGAAATAGTTAATCAAGTCCAGGAAGCACAGAGAGTCCCATACAGGATAAATCCAAGGACAAACACACCAAGACACATACTAATCAAACTGTCAAAAATTAAATACAAAGAAAACATATTAAAATCAGCAAGAGAAAAACAACAAATAACACACAAGGGAATCCCCATAAGGTTAACAGCTGATCTTTCAGCAGAAACTCTGCAAGCCAGAAGGGACTGGCAGAACATATTAAAAGTGATGAAGGAGAGAAAACTACAACCAAGATTACCCTACCAAGCAAGGATCTCATTCACATTTGATGGAGAAATTAAAACCTTTACACAAAAGCAAAATCTGAGAGAGTTCAGCACCACCAAACCAGCTTTACAACAAATGCTAAAGGAACTTCTCTAGGCAAGAAACACAAGAGAAGGAAAAGACCTACAATAACAAACCCAAAACAATTAAGAAAATGGAAATAGAACATACATATTGATAGTTACCTTAAATGTAAATGGATTAAAGGCTCCCACCAAAAGACACAGACTGGCTGAATGGATACAAAAACAAGACCCAAATATATGCTGTCTACAAGAGACCCACTTCAGACCTAGAGACACATACAGACTGAAAGTAAGGGGATGGAAAAAGATATTCCTAAAAGAACTAAAGAAAGCTGGAATAGCAATTCTCATATCAGACAAAACAGACTTTAAACTAAAGACTATTAGAAGAGACAAAGAAGGGCACTACATAATGATCAAGGGATAGATCCAAGAAGAAGATATAACAATTATAAATATTTATGCACCCAACACAGGAGCACCTCAATACATAAGGGAAATGCTAACAGCCATAAAAGGGGAAATCGACAGTAACACATTCATAGTAGGGGACTTTAACACCCCACTTTCACCAATGGACAGATCATCCAAAAGGAAAATAAATAAGGAAACACAAGCTTTAAATGATACATTAAACAAGATGGACTTAATTGATATTTATAGGACATTCCATCCAAAAACAACAGCATACACATTTTTCTCAACTGCTCATGGAACATTCTCCAGGATAGATCATATCTTGGATCACAAATCAAGCCTTGGTAAATTTAAGAAAATTGAAATTGTATCAAGTATGTTTTCCGACCAAAACGCTATGAGACTAGATATCAATTACAGGAAAAGATCTGTAAAAAAATACAAGCACATGGAAGCTAAACAATACACTACTTAAAAACGAAGTGATCACTGAGGAAATCAAAGAGGAAATCAAAAAATACCTGGAAACAAATCACAACGGAGACACGACAACCCAAAACCTATGGGATGCAGCAAAAGCAGTTCTAATAGGGAAGTTTATAGCAATACAACCCTAGCTTAAGAAACAGGAAACATCTTGAATAAACAACCTAACCTTGCACCTAAAGCAATTAGAGAAAGAAGAACAAAAAACCCCCGAAGTTAGCAGAAGGAAAGAAATCATAAAGATCAGATAAGAAATAAATGAAAAAGAAATGAAGGAAACAATAGCAAAGATCAATAAAACTAAAAGCTGCTTCTTTGAGAAGATAAACAAAATAGATAAACCATTAGCCAGACTCATCAAGAAAAAAAGGGAGAAGACTCAAATCAATAGAATTAGAAATGAAAAAGGAGAAGTAACAACTGACACTGCAGAAATACAAAAGATCATGAGAGATTACTACAAGCAACTCTATGCCAATAAAATGGACAACGTGGAAGACATGGACAAATTCTTAGAAATGCACAACCTGCCAAGACTGAATCAGAAAGAAATAGAAAATATGAACAGATCAATCACAAGCACCGAAATTGAAACTGTGATTAAAAATCTTCCAACAAACAAAAGCCCAGGACCAGATGGATTCACAGGCGAATTCTATCAAACAATTAGAGAAGAGCTAACACCTATCCTTCTCAACCTCTTCCAAAATATAGCAGAGGGAGGAACACTCCCAAACTCATTCTACGAGGCCACCATCACCTTGATACCAAAACCAGACAAGGATGTCACAGAGAAAGAAAACTACAGGCCAATATCACTGATGAACATAGATGCAAAAATCCTCAACAAAATCCTAGCAAACAGACCCCAACAGCACATTAAAAGGATCATACCCCATGATCAAGTGGGGAATATTCCAGGAATGCAAGGATTCTTCAATATACGCAAATCAATCAATGTGATACACCATATTAACAAACTGAAGGAGAAAAACCACATGATCATCTCAATAGATGCAGAGAAAGCTTTTGACAAAATTCAACACCCATTTATGATAAAAACCCTCCAGAAAGTAGGCATAGAGGGAACTTTCCTCAACATAATAAAGGCCATATATGACAAAACCACAGCCAACATCATCCTCAATGGTGAAAAACTGAAAGCATTTCCACTAAGATCAGGAACAAGACAAGGTTGCCCACTCTCACCACTCTTATTCAACATAGTTTTGGAAGTTTAAGCCACAGTAATCAGAGAAGAAAAGGAAATAAAAGGAATCCAAATCGGAAAAGAAGAAGTAAACCTGTCACTGTTTGTAGATGACATGATACTATACATAGAGAATCCTAAAGATGCTACCAGAAAACTATTAGAGCTAATCAATGAATTTGGTAAAGTAGCAGGATACAAAATTAATGCACAGAAATCTCTGACATTCCTATACACTAATGATGAAAAATCTGAAAGTGAAATCAAGAAAACACCCCCATTTACCACTGTGACAAAAAGAATAAAATATCTAGGAATAAACCTACCTAAGGAGACAAAAGACCTGTATGCAGAAAATTATAAGACGCTGATGAAAGAAATTAAAGATGATACAAATAGATGGAGAGATATACCATGTTCTTGGATTGGAAGAGTCAACATTGTGAAAATGACTCTACTACACAAAGCAATCTACAGATTCAATGCAATCCCTATCAAACTACCACTGGCATTTTTCACAGAACTAGAACAAAAAATTTCACAATTTGTATGGAAACACAAAAGACCCCGAATAGCCAAAGCAATCTTGAGAACATAAAACGGAGCTGGAGGAATCAGGCTCCCTGACTTCCGACTATACTACAAAGCTACAGTAATCAAGACAGTATGGTACTGGCACAAAAACAGAAATATAGATCAATGGACCAGGATAGAAAGCCCAGAGATAAACCCATGCACATACGGTCACCTTATCTTTGATAAAGGAAGCAGGAGTGTACAGTGGAGAAAGGACAGCCTCTTCAATAAGTGGTGCTGGGAAAACTGGACAGGTCCATGTAAAAGTATGATATTAGAACACTCCCTAACACCATAGACAAAAATAAGCTCAAAATGGATTAAAGACCTTAATGTAAGGCCAGAAACTATCAAACTCTTAGAGGAAAACATAGGCAGGACACTCTATGACATAAATCACAGCAAGATCCTTTCTGACCCACCTCCTAGAGAAATGGAAATAAAAAACAAAAATAAACAAATGGGACCTAATGAAACTTCAAAGCTTTTGCACAGCAAAGGAAACCATAAACAAGACCAAAAGACAACCCTCAGAATGGGAGACAATATTTGCAAATTAATCAACTGACAAAGGAATAATCTCCAAAATTTATAAGCAGCTCAGTCAGCTCAATAACAAAAAAACAGACAACCCAATCCAAAAATGGGCAGAATACCTAAATAGACATTTCTCCAAAGAAGATATCCAGATTGCCAACAAACACATGAAAGAATGCTCAACATCATTAATCATTATAATAATGCAAATCAAAACTACAATGTGATATCATCTCACAGCAGTCAGAATGGTCATCATCATAAAATCTAGAAACAATAAATGCTGGAGAGGGTGTGGAGAAAAGGGAACACTCTTGCACTGCTGGTGGGAATGTGAATTGGTACAGCCACTATGGAGAACAGTATGGAGGTTCCTTAAAAAACTACAAATAGAACTACCATATGACCCAGCAATCCCATTACTGGGCATATACCTTGAGAAAACCATAATTCAAAAAGAGTCATGTACCTAAATGTTCACCGCAGCTCTATTTACAATAGCCAGGAGATGGAAACAACCTAAGTGTCCATCATTGGATGAATGGATAAAGAAGATGTGGCACATGTATACAGTGGAATATTTCTCAGCCATAAAAAGAAACGAAATTGAGTTATTTGTAGTGAGGTGGATGGACCTAGAGTCTGTCATACAGACTGAAGTAAGTGAGAAAGAGAAAGACAAATACCGCAAGGTAACACATATATATGGAATATAAGAAAAAAAAAATGTCTTGAAGAACCTAGGGGTAAGACGGGAAGAAAGACACAGACCTAGTAGAGAATGGACTTGAGGATATGGGGAGGGGGAAGGGTAAGCTGTGAGAAAGTGAGAGAGTGGCATGGACATATATACACTACCAAACGTAAGGTAGATAGCTAGTGGGAAACAGCCGCATAGCACAGGGAGATCAGTTCGGTGCTTTGTGACCACCTGGATGGGTGGGATAGGGAGGGTGGGAGGGAAGCAGATGCAAGAGGGAGGAGATATGGGAACATATGTATATGTGTAACTGATTCACTTTGTTATAAAGCAGACCCTAACACACCCTGTAAAGCAATTATACTCCAATAAAGATGTTAAAAAAAAAAAAAAAAGAACTGCGAAAGGAATTTCTTCAGACAGAGAAATTATATAAGAAGAAACTTGAATCATTAGGAATGAGTGAATAGCAAGAAAAATGGTAAATATGTGTATAAATATTAGAAAGTATTCCTGTCCTACTGCCTGCTTAAACATGTTTGAAGTTGTAAGAAAAATTTATAACACGGCCTAATGAGGCTTTAAATTTATGTAAACGTAATATATAAGACAACTATGGCATAAAGGGGAGAGGGTAAGGGTACCTACATGATGGAAAAATTTCTACATTCCAAATTGAAACAGTAAAATAGCGTTTACAGCTGACCCGGGAACAACAAGGGGTTTGGGGCACCGACCCTTCATGCAGTTGAAAATGAGATAACAAATACATGTTGTTAAAAGCCACTAACTTGTGCTAATTTGTTACACAGCGAAACAAAAACAAAAGCAAAAACGAACCCCTCCAGTAATATGAGAAACAAAAAGAGATTACATTTTGGTAAGAAAGGTCAATTCACTCTAAAACCCCAACGATTCTAAATGTGTATGCTCTCTAAAAAAAAAAAAAAAAAAGAAAGAAAGAAAGAAAGGAAAAACTGACCAAACTAAAAGGAGAAACAGATAAATCTACAATTATATCTGAAGGCTTCCACTCTCCTACCTCAGTATCAAACAATGGTGGCATAATGTCAGCATGGATCAAGTACTAAAAAGCACCATCAACTCACTGGATATAATTGAAACATATAGCACTCCACCGAACCACAGCAGGGTACAAATTCTTTTCAAGTCTATGTGGAACATTCACAAAGATAGATCATATTCTAGATCAAAGTACAAACGCTAACAAATGTAAAATGACTGAATGAAGTCCTACAAAGTATGTTCTCTGATCATAAAATAAAACCAGAAAACAGTAACAGAAAAAAGTAGGAAAATGTCCAAACACTTGGAAATTTACCCATTTCTAAGTAACCCTGGGCCAAAGAGGATGTTTCAAGGGGAAATTACAATAAAGTTTGAACTGAATTAAAATGAAAATAGAACACAGAAAAATTTGTGGGGTGCAACTAAAGCAGTGCTTAGAGGGAAATTTACAGCATGCAATACCAATATTAGAAAAGAAAAAAGGTCTCACCCTCAGCTATCTAAGCTTCAACCTTAAAAGACCAGAAAAGAGCAAAATAAACAGAAATCAAGCAGAAGGAAGATAACATTGTGACTGTACCTTATGCTACTGAATTGTGTATTTTTAAATGGTTAAGACAGAAAATTTTATGTTTTGTGTATTTTACCACACTAAAAACATATTCTTTCATGGATCATAGGTCTAAAGGTTAAAAGTAAAACTATAAAAATTTTCTGAAAAATAGGAGCAAATTTTCATGACTGCTGGACAGGCAGAGAGTTTTTAGACATGATAGAGTAAAAGCATGACCCGTAAACAAGAAACCTGAAAAGGTACACTTTATCAAAGTTAACACCCTGCGCTCTGTGAAAAATATTGTTAAGAGAATGATAAGCCAAACTGCCACCTAGGAGAAAATATTGGCAAATCACTTACCCAATAAAAGATCTGTCCAGAATATAAAGAACTCTCAAAGCAAAACAGTAACAACACAACACAATTAATATGGACAAATTACTCAGACACACGGTTCCCTAAAGAGGATATAAGGATCACAAATAAGCACATGAAAAGGGATTCAACATCATTAACATTTAGCGAAATGCGAATCAAACCACAATGAGATACCCCTATACATAGATCAGATGGTCAAAATAAACGACAGCGACAATACCGAATGCTGATGAGGATGTGGGGCAACGGGCGCTCTTGATCACCGATGCTAAGAAGGCAAAAAGGTGCGAGTGCTCTGCCAAATGGCTGACTTTTGAAAACTCAAGGTAAGTCTACACTTACCACATGATCCAGAAAAGCCACTCTTGGGCATTTACCCTAGAGAAACAAAAACTTACTCTTTTCCAAACACCTGTAAATGAATGATCAAAGCAGCACTGATTATTAATCAACAAAAACTAGAAACAACCCCAAGGTCCCTCGGTGGGTGAATGAATAAATGAACGGTAGCACATCCATACAATGGAATACCACTCAACAACAAAAAACAAAAAGTTACTGATACATGCAACAACTTGGATGAACAGCATTAAGGTGAATGAAAGAAGCCAACCGCTAAAGGTTACATACTATTATATATACCACACACAAATACCATATAAGACATTCTTGAAAAGACAAAACCACAGTAACGGAGAATAGACAGTGGCTTTCAGGGTATTAGGGGTGAGGGGACAGCATGACTATGTTGAGAGAGAGCACGAGAGAGTTTTGGGGAGATGGAATGGTTCTGTATCCTGACTGTGGTGGTGGGTATGTGAATTTATACTTGTGTTAAAATTCATAGAACCGGAAAAGAAAAATAAAGTTAATGTTATTGTATGATGATTTACATAATAAAAGGAAAATTTAAAAATAAGGTACCAATGTGGCCGCTAGGAAATGATGTCCAGAAAGCAGCTAGACAGGATGGAAGTTAGGAGGGTAGTCTGCGTAACTGACAGAGACTTTGAGGTCACCAGTCCCTTGTAGAATAGTAAGTGAGATCACCCCAGGGTATTAACTTACAGTGAAAAATAACCAAGGACAGAACCCCAGGAAATATCAGCCTTAGAAACTACGGAAGAAGAGAATCCTGTAGAAGAAGATATTAAGAAATAATAATCAGAAAACTAAGGGATAAAGAAAGAGAATTTGGTGTCACGGAAGGCAAGGAAGAAATTTTGAAGAAGTAACTCATGAGATCAAATGTCACTGAAAGGTCAAGTAAGATAAAGATTTAAAATACTCGATTATATTTGGCAGGATGGACATCGGTGACTTCTGTTTCAACAGGATTATGAATAGCGGGTAAGCAACGACAGAGAACAGAGCTTCATTCATTTGAGGTGTCTGGCCATGAAGAGGAGGAAGGAGCCGGGAATGTGAGAAACATGAATATATTTATGGGCTATGCCAGGAAAGACGGGGAGTTCAGAAAAGAGAGGAAACAAGTGATAGAGTAAGGAGGACCCTTGAGGAAACAGACAGCATGGCCCAGAAAATAAGGCCATGAAAGCGTGGGCTCTCAAGTCAGACTGCAGGGATTCAAGCACGATGTAATCTATCATTTGGCTGCTGTAAAGCTCAAGCTATCGCTTTAGCTTCTCCACCTCTGCCTCAGTGAGATGTAACATGGAAAGACGACAGAACCTGCCTCAGAGCACTGCTATGACAAGTGAGTACAGGTATAGAGCTTAGAACTAAGCCTGACACATAAGCACCCAGTAAACGACCAATGTGAACAATTACCAGCATTAGAATCACCAAATAGGATGTAACAGGAAGATTACTTTTGAACAGAGGAAGTTATATGCTTCTCTGAGACTGGAGAAAACAAGGATAGATTGGGCACAATTATGCATAAGTTTATAAGTATGGAGGCAGAAAATGTGATGAAATGTGGGATTTTTAAGCCCAATTTTCTCTGTGATGTAATGATTATCTTCACAGAAAGGGAAGAAGGATGAAACCATGGAGGAAAGTCCTCACTGTGGGCAACAGGAGACGCTGCTGACCACGGAGATTCAGAGGACAGCCGAGAAGGACTGACAGCTCTGCTGAAACCAGAGGCATAAACCCATCTGACACTAGTCATCACAGCTTTCACTTTCTCCAGCAGTGTTCAGAAGTCTCAGAGTAAAACAGTCACCAACTGAGTTACACGTAATAAAGAGGGATATGCCCACTCAGAAAGAAGGGCTCTGTGGGAGCATGGGGAGCATATAATTGAGGGAATTTAATGATCGGCTACTCCCATGAGCTTTAAAAGCATCTCTTTTAGAAACTACACAAATGCCCATCAACTGAGGACTGAACAAATAAACTGTAGTACATCCACACGATGGAATATGACTCAGGAATAAAAAAGAACTACTCATACACACCAGCCTCAAAACTCTATATACTGTATAATAATTTTACATGGAATTCTAGAAGAAACAAGACCACGGTGACAGGAAGCAGACCGGTGGTTGCCTACAGCTGGTAGAAGACTGACTGTCACAGGGCACGAGGAAACTTCTTCCTCCAGTTTTACTGAGACACAACTGACTTACAACACTGTTAGTTTAAGATGTACAACATAATGACTTGATACACGCACATACTGAGAAAGGATCACTATGGTAAGTCTGGTTATCATCCATCATCTCACATACCGACAGTTTTTTCTCTGGTGGCAAGAGGAGCAGCCTTTTAAGAAATGATGGAATGGTGCTGTCCTGTGGTTGTGGCAGTGGTTACATGACTACATACACCTGTCAACACTCATCCAGATACACTCCCAACACTGGTGAATTTCACTGTATTTAAACTTCATGTTGATACAGCTGACTTCTTACAAGGCTCTGTGTGGACGCCTGGGCTGCGTGCTCCACCACCAAGCACGGGCTCGAGACAGCTCCTCCCCGTCACCTTGTCTACATCCCCAGACGCGGCCTCTAAGTCACAGGCAAAGGGACTGTGGCGGGCAGAACCTGGAGAAGACCCCAAAGGCTTTCTGATACCCACACCCACTCCCCAGGTATGCAAGTCTGATGGGTTGTAACCCCAGGATTAGGTCACGATAAATGGGATGAGGGGTGTTAAACCAGTGAGCTGACCATTAAATGCAGTTTTCCTGGCTGGTTGTAGAAGCGGCAGGTGGGGGGTTGATGTACAGGGAGTTCTTTGACGCTGAGAAGAAGGGGCCACATGGTCCCAGTCAAAGCTCTCAGACAGCGAGGCCTGAGTTCCACAGCAGCAAGGAGGGAAGTCCTGCCAGCACCCTGAGGGGTCGGTTAAGGTGGCTGAGCCTCCAGCTGAGGACACAGCTGTTGACACATCCACCTCAGCCTCAGGAGACCAGGAGCAGAGAACTGTTACAACGTGCCAGAGTCCTGGCCCGGAGAAACTGTAGGTCATAAATTTGTGTTGCTTTAAGCCACTACATTATGGTAATTTGTGTTATACAGCATGGAAAAGGAGAGGCCAATTTTAAACAACCCCTCTACCTCATCATAAAAAAGTTCCAATTTAGAACTTAAAATTGTGTGAACTTAAAATCTTAAAATCCCCACAGGTAACCTCAGCTTTCGCCTCTGTTCTTTACCTCACGCTTCCAGAATATATATTCTTGTCTAACACCAGACTCTAAGTTATTCCAGAGAGAAACTATATCTGAGTAAGCTTTAATTAAGTCATCTTTAATCAATTAATTAACCTATTACCCCCAAAGTGTTTAACACACTGCCTTGTTCTTATATTAGTGAATAAAGAAAGTAATATACGATGCATCCACCCAAATATACTGAAAAGTAAAAATTCTTCACTTTTTAGCCACATTTTCCTAAAGTAAAGTTTCACGTATACATATAGTCATGTAGGGAATGAAGAAACTCTATACAGGTTAACAAAACGAATCTTGGAAAGTCATATAAAAATCACTGTCAAAAATGCACTGATTTCTAAAGCACATCTTTTAAAAATGATAAAACAACAAAATGAAAATACTAATATCTGACTGCAGTGAGACCATGGCCTCCCCTTCTTCCAAAATTCTACACTTGAGAAGTTGTTAAGTGAATGCATACCAGCACTCCCAAACAAGTGAAACTCTGGGTAGTCCCAAGAACAGAAGGAACCCAGAGGTAAGGAAAGTACACACGTGGGTTTAAGATGAGAAGCGTCATGAGCACAGCCTGTAGGGAAGAGGCCTCGGCAGCAGATGTGAGCAACAGGAGACTGCTCTGCGATGAGCTGGCACCCGGGGCACGAGGGGAACAGCAGCAATGGCGCTTAAAGAAGAGGTCACCCAGCACACTGTCCATCTCCGCGAGCAGCTCCCTTCAGACACGAGTGATGAGAGAGCCCGGACCGAAAGGCCAGGCCGGTGCTCCAGGTGACCGGTGACACCCAGGAATGTGGGGTCTCCAATGCCCAGAAAGTAAGCTGCTACGTATTTGCCTGGCCGAACAGCAATGTGTCCCACCCATCCCCTACTGTGATGAAAAACTGAACAGAGGAGAAGTCAGCAACACATCCCCATCTCGCCAGGGGGCCACCCAAACAGAGGCAACGAAGGGCAAAATAGACACCCCCAAACATGAACACGCCAGAAAGAACACTAAATGTATGAGGGATGCCAGTACCATGAAACAGGGGGCAGACTTGCTGAAAAAAAAAACTGAAACACCGAGGTGACACGGCCAAGAGTGCACTAAGAACAAGACCTTATGATAACCAAAGTATCATTAGAGAAATGAGCACAAGATCACGGAGCTTTCAAGGAAAACTAAGAAGATTCATGGACATGAGAATACAAGTTTCTAAACTTAAGAGAAAACATCACTGAGCAGACAAAACAAAAGAACATGTTACGAGCTGAAATTCGGGCCCAGGAATCCTTCCAAAACAGTAAGAAGGGACAAAGGGATAAAAAAGATGAAATAAAAGTACAGAAAAAAAGACATTTGATGCAGAGGTTCCAATCTATCCATTTAACGGGAGTTCTCTTAAGGAGAAAAAGGAGAAGAAGCAGTATGTGAAGAAGCGTCAGTTAAGACTGTCCCAGAACTGAAGGTGAGTGCTCAGACTGAAGGCATCTGGTTAGAGTCATGACAGGTCAATTAAAAATACCGAGAACACTCAAGCGATATTTCAGAACACGGAAGGCAGAAAAACGGTGCCAAAAGCTTTCAGAGAGGCAAAACCCCTTACAGAGGAACGTTAAGGAAAACCACGTCACAAGACTTGAGAGCAACAATGAGACCATGATGAGGCAGCAGCTTCAAGGTGGGGTGGGGAGAGCTTGCCACCCACATTTCTTCACCCAGCAAACTACCAGCCAAGACTTCCACTTGCAGCTGTGCTGGAGTAACAGGGACCAGATCTACCCTCCCACCTTCGGCAACTACAAGTCTGGACAAAGTGGATGAAACAACGATTTTCCAACACTGGCAAACAGGCAGCACAAGACAGTGATCCTTGTGAGAAGGGTAACAAGTGAGGTAAGCTCAGCAACTGCCCAGCCTCCAGGCTGCAGCACAGGGAGAGGGTGTCCTGAGTCAGGGAAACAGCAGCCAGAGCTTGGGAGGCTGAAGAGCAGTACCATTTGCAGGAAGGGGTACCAAGGAAGAGAGAGCTGCCCAGAGAGTCCTGGAATCGGCAGAGGTTTCCCCTGAGTCTCCTGCTGAGGGACGGTTACCATGACGTCACCAATCCCTCAGGCTCACTGAGGGCTGGGAACACATCACACTTCCAACAGCCAGACTAGAAAGGCCTCCAAATCAACAGAGCATTGGAGTACCACCAATCCATCATCAGAGCGTCAAGAGTACTGCCTCGCTTTTCCGGTAAGCAGCCTGAGGTGACCTCTGAAAATGGTTCGCTATTCACTTGACCCAGAAAACCCCACAAAATCATGCAAGTCGAGAGGTTCAAATCTTCGTGTTCACTTTAAGAACACTTGTGAAACGGCCCAGGCCATTAAGGGTATGCATATCCAAAAAGCCACCAAGTATCTGAAGGATGTCACTTTAAAGAAGCAGTGTGTGCCATTCCGTCGTTACAATGGTGGAGTTGGTAGGTGTGCCCAGGCCAAACAGTGGGGCTGCACGCAGGGTCGGTGGCCCAAAAAGAGTGCTGAATTTTTACTGCACATGCTCAAAAATGCAGAGAGTAACGCTGAACTTAAGGGCTTAGATGTAGAGTCTCTGGTCATTGAGCATATCCAGGCGAACAAAGCCCCCAAGACGCAGCGCAGGACTTACACAGCTCATGGTTGGATCAACCTATACATGAGCTCTCCCTGCCACACTGAGATGATCCTTACTGAAAAAAACCAGATTGTTCCTAAAGCAGAAGAGGAGGTTGCCCAGAAGAAAAAGATATCCCCGAAGAAATTGAAGAAACAAAAACTTATGGCCCCGGAATAAATGCTGCAAAAAGTAAATGCAAATAAAAGTAAAAAACAAACAAAATAAAAGAGTACTGCCTGAGTGGTGGCGCCAAGTGCGTTCTAGACGAAAAGCTGTTCTCCACCTCCCTAGCAAAGCTGAGAATCAACCTTGAAAGACTCAAACTATTTTCAAGTAACATAACTGCATCGCAGAATAAATTTATTCATTTGTATTTAAATACAAAAAATCCAAACTAAAATACACAATGCCAGGCATCCAACCACAAATCACCAGGTAGGTAAAGAAGCAGGAAAAGATTACCCAAATGAAGAGAAAATCAGTCAACAAACAGACTCAGGAATGACACAGATAATAGAATTAGTGACAAGGTCATTAAAAAGGTGACTCTAATCATATTCCATATGTTCAAGAAGGTAGAGAAAAGTGTAAGTATTATAAAGACAGACATAGAAAGTATAAAAATGACCCAAATAAATTTTAAGAGATTAAAAAATACAGTATCTGAAATGAAAAATATACAGTGTCTGGATGGGATTAAGAGCAGAGCAGATTACACAAAGCAGACAAAAAGAGTAATGAACTTGAAGATACAGTAACAGAAGCTACCCAAAACCAAACACAGGAAAAGGACCAAAAAGAAATGAACAGAGCATCAGCAAGCTGACGTATGGCTACTGAGCACCCAGAGGAAAAAGGAGAGGAGAACAGAAAAGGATTTTGAAGAAATAATGGCTGAATTTTTCGAAATTTGATAAAAACAATAAATCCACTGATCCAAGAAGCTCAATGAACCCCCAACAAAATAAAAATGAAGAAAACTACACCAAGGTACATCTAAATCAATCCACTTCCAGCGATAAGGAGGAAATGTTAAAAGCCGTCAGAGAGAAAAGACACATTACACGCAGAGGAAAATTTAAGAATGACAGCAGACCTCTGGTCAGAACCGGCGTGCCAGGATGTAAGTGGAGAAACACCTTTAAAGAACTGAAAGAAAAAGAACTCTCAACCTATAAGACTACATCCAGCAAAAATATTTTTCAAAAAAGAAGACAAAATGCTTTTTAAGACATATAAATGCTAAGCAAATTCACCAGCAGACCACCACTACAAATTAACATTTAAGTGTGAAGACAAAATAAGGACCTCCCCAACAAATCTTTGGCAGTTTCTCTCCAAAAGGTTACGAGAGGATAGTCTCCATCATGAAGACAAACTGAGGGAGGACAGTAGTATATAAGGAACTGTGCTGAGGAAAGAAATGTGTAAATCTTGGTAAGTCTAATAACTGTTTTTAAAATCTGTAACTAAAATTCCAGATGCTACTAACATAAGAGAAATAGGGCAAGGGAAAACAAAGGAGGTTCTCCTCTGTCTACAGAGAGGATACAAATACAGATTAATTCCAGGTATTAGAAAAACAAGCTCATGGGTGTTACACATATACAGGGTAGCCATTAAAAAATTTAACTATTTTTCTGTGATATTACTTCAAAGAAAAAAAATCCTAAATTGGAATAATTATATTAATTAACTCATAAAGATATCACTTATGGACTTACAGTAAATCTAAGTCTAAAGAAAACACACTACCATACAATTGACCTATTTTCTACGTTAGCATGATGCTTCACGGGTGCTGAGCTGACAAACAATCACCATTTGTTCTGTGGACAAAAGGTGAAAAGGCATTTGTGCACCTCTGCAAGTCAAAACTATTAACTACTGAAATGATGATCTAAAACTATTAATATTTTCTTATGTACATGACTTAATTCAGCTAACTGGAATAATTAGAGGCTTTAAAATACTTTTGTTTCTAATTTACTTTTGAGTAAACGCAGTTACATGTATATTTACCCAAATGTTTATTTCCCATTTTTCTTCTACAATTCTTTGCTACTTAAAAGTATTTAAAACCAGAAGCATATTGGAAGAAAAAAGTAATGTAAGAACTTATTTATTTAATATAAATATCTGGGTTGCTATACCTACTTCAACTCTTTTAAAAGGAAGGATACAGCTACGAACTTACTCTCAATTAACCAAGGAACAATAGAATTTCACGCTTGGCATAAAAGAAATAGCTGAAGAGAGGTTAAATGCTCTGCAAATGTTCAGAGGAAATGTTTGTAAAGGATTACGACTCTTGGCGTTTATACCTACCTTGTTCCAGACCTTCACTTTGAATACTAACATGTTCAAAAATCTCAAAAACAAAATCCTACCATATGCCCCTCAGCCCGAGCCTTGTTCTGCCTCGCTTCCCGTCTTCGCTGTAGAAACTCTTCTACCTGCTTTGCTCTTTCCACAGCCAGCTGCCCCTTCTGCCTGAGGAATTTGGACAAACAGCAAAGTTAGAAATTCTGAACATTAAATATTTCAAAAAGTTTAAATTTACACTTATTCTACATATTTTCTTTAGAGATATTTGCAAAATATGAAGGCTGATATGAAGTAAAATCTTCCTCTGTAATGAAGAAATTGCTACACATATATTAGAATCTACCACTTAAATTGGAGACATTATTATTTTAAATAGAGGTAAAACTTCCACTGCTATGTTCATTTAATCTATTCTACTTATAGACACATAAAATGATTTTAGACTATACCTACAGAAAAATCTCAATAGTTTCCAAGTAGGTAAGCTTATTTCAGAACTCTGCATCAAAGATATCAATCAGTATGGAAGTAAGATTAAAGCAGCAGAGTAGCAACTTCAAAGCTCATCAAAAATAAGGAAGAGTTTGTGTGAATTTTCAAAACTGCAGTGAAAAGTAAAATCTGAATTCCTTGAATATCACAACTATTAAAAAGAAAAATGGATAGATTAGGGGAAAAAACTAAAAGCACACTTATTTGTTTCCATCTTTTTCAGTTATGTTTCTGTATCTTCCTCTAACAACTATGAGAGAATGTAAACATGTTGGCCTTAGACGACAACTAAAAAATATCAATGACATTTTGAACATCTAATATATATTGTGTGGGACTTCCCTAACCAGTGGAGCAGTGGTTAAGGATCCGCCTGCCAATGCAGTGGACACAGGTTTGATCTCTGGTCTGGGAAGATCCCCCATGCCATGGAGCAACTAAGCCCAAGCGCCACAACTACTGAGCCTGCGCTCTAGAGCCCGTGAGCCATAACTACTGAGCCCACGTGTCACAACTACTAAAGCCCACGTGCCTAGAGCCCTGTGCTCCGCAACAAGAGAAGCCACTGCAATGAGAAGCCTACACACCGCAACGAAGAGTAGCCCCCGCTCACCGCAACTAGAGAAAGCCCACGTAGCGACAAAGACCCAATGCAGCCAAAAATAAATAAATAAATTTATAATATATATTGTGTCTGTTACCGTGTACTAGGAAAGATACAAAAATAAACAAAACCCACCCCCCGTAAACAGAGAACTCATTGCATAGTATCAACTGCAGTAATTTTGTGAGTAAGGAAGAAAGATGAGAAAGTTATCGACTGCACTTCTCAGATATTGGCTACGAAGGCACACAAAATTCCTACAGCCTCTGTGATGGACCATAACTAAGTTATGTTCAGAAAAAGATATGAAATAATGCCTTCTCTCTTCCAGTAGATTTAAACACTTCTGATTTTCATACCCCAAATAGTCATTTCTTTTACATGTTTTGTTAACAATTACAGTTGACCCTTGAACAACACAGGTTTGAACTGTGTGGGTCCACTTAATGCGGATATTTTTCAACAGTAAATACTACAGCACTACATGTTCATGGTTGGTTGAATCCATGGATGCAGAGGAACCTCAGATATGGAGGGCTGACTATAAGTATATGCAGATTGACCCCCATATTGTTCAAGGGTCAACTGTACTGAGACATGTAAGAATTTTAAATATGAAATTAAATGGTAGAAATTTAAAATCTGATTTACCATAAAGCTATGGAAGACAGTGGCCTAAGATTCATTTAACTTTCATAGTGCTTAAAAGATATTCTTGTGAAACTCCATCATTGGAATTTTCTAGGATTAGATAATCTCTATAGCTGGTTCAGAGCCTTTCCAGTGTATTAATTTTGTAACCTGTAGCTTTACCAAATTCTTTGATGAGCTCTAGTAGTTTTTTGGTAGCGTCTTTAGGATTTTCTATGGACAGTATCATGTCATCTGTAAACAGTGACAGTTTTAGTTCTCTTCTTCCAATTTGGATTCCTTTCATTTCTTTTTCTTCTCTGGTTGCTGAGGCTAGGAAAATCTCCTTCGTATACTGGATTGGCCAAAACGTTCATTTTTCTGTATGTTACAGAAAAACCTGAACAAACATTTTGACCTGCTCAATATATAGGCAAGGCTGTTATTCTGGTCTGCTATAGCCCCATTTATATAAGGCTGGGCCTAAAGACGACAGATAAACTTTCAGAGAGTATGACGCTCAGATATGTCATCTGAAACTGTACAGCTACTGATAAGGCTCTTTTGAGGAGTCCTGGATGCTTACACCACCATACACAATTAGATAAAATCTCTGCTTTGTATCCTGACTGCACTGACTTCCTTTTCTAACCTTTATAAAAGTAAAACTTCTATAAAGTTTTTATGCTTGATTTCCCATTCTAAGATACTGAGTATCTCCAATGTTTGCCAGTCTCGGGCTCCAACTCAGCATATGTTAATTCATATTCACTGATTGATTTGTTTCACTAAATCAAATAATTCAGCTACAAAGAAATATTTTACTAAGAACCTGATCATACACGTAACAGCTTTGATTTAAAGAATGTTCACAGCATTTATGTAAATATAGTACTATCCATTCTATTTATTTATGTAATCTATAAGTTTTGCTTTACTGAATAGTTTTGTCCTAAGCTGGTTTAAATAAGCAAGTATATATAACTGGTTGCTTTCAATCACAAACTTAAAACCTGTAGTGATTTTTGCTTACCATTATTTCTTTTATCTTCTCATTTATTAAACAAATACTTATTGAGTGTCAACTATTTACCAATATTACATCTGTCTTTGAAGATATAAGATGTATAAAACAGAATTCCAGGAATGCAAAGCTGGTGCAACATATAAAAATCAATCAGAGTAATATACCTTATTAAAAGAATAAAGGACAAAACTAGTTTAATTGATTCTATGATTCCTTATAATATTTAAAAACCTATACTGTTCTCATTTTTCACATGCATTTCTGTTTACTACTTAATACATACCAAAAAGAACCCATTCTCATATTCTTATTCCCCTTTCAGTAGTAAAACTGTACTGAACTGTGAGCACAAACTATATATGTGTGCAAGGCTTATAGGGATAGAGGAAATAGTCAATTAACTTAATAGTCAGTTAATAGTCATTCTCTTCATTAAATGTTATTAAGAATTTATATGTGGGACATCCCCAGTGGCTCAGTCGTTGAGAATCTGCCTGCCAATGCAGGGGACACGGGTTCAATCCCTGGTCCGGAAGATCCCACATGCTGTGGAGCAATTCAGCCCATGCACCACAACTACTGAGCCTGTGCTCTAGAGCCCATGAGCCACAACTACTGAGCCTGAGCGCCACAACTACTGAAGCCCATGCACCTAGAGCCTGTGCTCCGCACAAGAGAATCCACTGCAATGAGAAGCCCATGCAATGCAATGAAGAGTAGCCCCCGCTCGCCACAACTACAGAAAGCCCGCATACAGCAACAAAGACCCAACAACTACAGAAAGCCCGCATACAGCAACAAAGACCCAACGCAGCCAAAAATAAATAAATAAAAGAATTTATATGTGTATACTCTTTTTTAAACAAATTAAATAGACCATATCTTTTGAGTTCCAAACTTATGCCACTTAAAATTAGTAGAACATTAATCTAGATTAATAGTAAAGGAATGATTAATATAAATACTATATAAGCCACAAATATACAGTAAGAAATTAGGAATCTGGAAAGTGAAATACAGAGACATTAAAATGGGTAAAAAAGAAATAATGAGACAAACTCTTTTTCATCCTGACAAGAGAAAAAAGGAAATCATTTTCTTTTTTTTATACAAATGCATGAATAAATGGAAAGATCTGGATAAGACACCTCATATCCATGGCTCAAACCTTTTACTAAGGGAAATTAAAAATTTTGAAAGATGACTAAAAATGGATTTGTTTAAGAGGTGAAAGCAACATAAAAATGGCAGCAATCTAGGTAGCAGAAATAATCCGAGAAATGAAAAATGAGTCAATATGGTTTAAGGTAGAAGAGTTGGGGTGGTATAGGGTTAATGAAATGAAAAAAGGATGTCGTGGGTGTATTCACTAAGCTTCCTCCTCTGTTTAAGTGGCATAATGTCTATCTGAGGGAATGCAATTGTTGTCAGCTTTACTCAAATGAAGCAATACAGAGGAAAAGACTTGGAAAAGTAAAAGCTCAATAAAATGCAAATGATTAGAGGCACTCAATGGTTTCATAAGATGGTCTCACGTGACTGAGGTTCTAACGTTAAAAGCTAACTGAATATAAGCTCACCAGTTGTAACAAACATACCACTCTGTGGTGGGGGACGCTGACAACGGGTATAGGGACAGCATGTGGGAAATCTCTGTACCGTCTCCCTCAGTTTTGTGGTGAAGCTAAACTGCTGTAAAAAGTTAGTCTTCAAAAAAAAAATGCTAATTGAGGTGTGTTATCAAGACATGGATATAAAAAGCAAAGTCGGACTAGCCAGAGTTACTGATAAAAAGGGAAGAAGAAAAATAACACCATGAAAAAGGAAGAAGCAAATATGGGTTATCTAAAATATGAGGAAAAGATAACCTGAAGCACGCTTAGATGACTATAAATTTCAGTTTGCTAATTCAGTTTGAATCAGGGAAATGAACTGACTACATATGACAATAACAAATTATAAAAACCAGAAGTTATGACAGTGTGGAGAAAATGCTCTATAATGCCAATGGTGCTAAAAAGTTCAACAAAAGAATAGGGAAGCAGCTGCATAGCGCAGGGAGATCAGATCAGTGCTTTGTGACCACCTAGAGGGGTGGGATGGGGAGGGTGGGAGGGAGACGCAAGAGGGAGGAGATATGGGGATATATGCATATGTATAGCTGATTCACTTTGTTTTACAGCAGAAACTAACACAACATTGTAAAGCAATTATACTCCGATAAAGATGTTAAATTTTTTTTAAAAATCATAATATTCAAATTGGAGGAGACCCTGAGTATTAACTAATCCAACTTCTTGCTGAATAAAGTATTCTCATATTCCCATCTAAATATCCCTGACACATGGTCATTCAAACCCCTAGTGTAATACTTTCAGTTTGAGAGCACTGATTAAATCCCACAACAGCCCATCCACTAAACACACCTCATAATGGATGGAAATCTGCTTCTTTACTTCTAATCACAGTACTTCTACAATGTGGATATACAAAGAAATCTAATTCCTCTTCTACAAGACAAGCCATCCAATTCTTCTGAACTTGTTCCTTTAAGCATGCTTTCTTTAATGGTAGCAAAATTTTCCCAGCTTCTCTAATTTTCCTCATAAAATGTTTCAAGCCTTAGTAAAGTCAATATGGCACAAAAGTTAAGTGAGTGAACTTTGGCACCAAACTGTCCAACTTCAACTCCCGGTTTTACTAATAAACAGTTATGTGGCCTTCAAGAAATTAGTTATTTATAGTCATTTATCATATATCAATTTCTTAATCTATAAAACTAGGAACAGTAATATGTGCCTTGTAGCACTGGTGATGACTAGATGAGCTAATAATAATCAACTCTCATTATTCCTGGTAGTTATGTTGTATAAAGTCACCGTGAATATGAATTAGTGCATACTGAATGATTACCCCGAGGAGAATTACAGAGTTAGGCTCCTGACAGCCTCTTGCTACAACATTTTCGCCAATGGATTAATATACAACCTTGTTTTATGTGTGTTTCTGTTTAAAGACACCTTATTACAGGGTCCATTCATTAACACTGAACTCTCCGCCAACAACACTGTAACTCAAACCTGAATGAAGCTTCTCTGATACAAATATTTCCTCCATAAGGAACATCACAGCCTTCTTGCACTTACGAACACGAGACAGCACATCAGCACAAGGCGTGAGGGCCATGTTAAGCAATGAAATCACCAGCAAAATGCCCCCAAATGCAGAAAATGCAGCTGAGCAGACTATGAAAGTACATTTGTTCATGAGCGCTGAAACAGGAAAGCAGAGCTGGCCTTGCTCCCGCTCAGCTGGGACTTGCGCACTGGGCAACTCAAAGTCCCTGGGGCTCTGCACATGCCCAGGAATGACCGTGAAGGGACTGGGAGTACTGATGTGCGGCTACACATAAATTTTAGCAAGCAGGCAAATCCACAAGCACACAATCCACAGGTAGCGGGGACGGGCGAGGCACGTAAATCCCCCCGCGGTGGTCTTGGTACAGAGTACGCAACCCGGCAGCAGCTCCTACGTTTATGTCACTATCATCCTCACCATCCCCATCCTCGTGGGCACATGCTTTGTCAATATTCTGCTGTGTGACCAGCAGTGAATATAGTGAAAGCTTCATTTCCTCCATTGCTTTAATTTAAAATTTTATATTTTTCAAAAACTTCTTTAGCTCCTAGGAGTAACTGGTACTAGTCAGGGGGCAATAAAATGGGCACAGTCATATACTGTTAGACTGAGCATAAATTGGCACAGCTTTTGTAGAAAGAAAATTAGTGGTATTTAGTTAATAAATTTAGTTAAATAAATTTAATTTCATAAATTCAATAAATTTAGTAATATTTCTTTCTAGAGCCTTCATAAAGAACATAACAGAGCAACTCCTTTAATCCAGGAATTACCCTTCTAAGATTGTATTCTACAGAAATAGTGAGAAATAAAAAATATGTTCAAAACACAAAGTGTTCAAAAAAGTGAAAAATTACAATGTATTATATTAGAGGATTTGCTATATAAACTATAGGTAACAGCACTGGAATCGAATACAGACATCAAAAGTCCCATGAAAACAATTTTTTGCATGGGAGAATTTTTATGGTAAAAATGTTAAATAAAAACAGATACCAAAAAAAAAAAAAAGAAACCCCAGCAGATAAAACTTTGTGCGTGATTTGATCTCCTCTAACTATAGAAAAAGAAATATGAACAAAAGATGCAAAAATAGACCACAGTCTTCATAGTGACTGCCTTGCAGGATGAGCAGTGATTTCTTCTCCTGTTTCTAACACCTACTGATACCTTCCAATATTCCTAAAGCTAATCTATATCACCTTGGTCAGCAGAAAAACAAGACCAAAAAGCCACTTGCGATTTTCCTTCAGGTTTTCTTTTTCCTTGAGCGAAAGGGAGAGAAAAAAGAGGTCTGAACATTTGGCTATGAATCCTAAGTGAAAGGGGGGCGACAGGATGGCCAGCTGCCACTATTTTAAAATCAGGAAATATGTGAGCTTTCTTGACTTCAGCAAAGGAAACAGCATTAAAATGGAACTTGAGGATTAAAGGAAGTAAAATAAATAAATGCCTTTGAATAAAGCAAAACACTGGCATGCAAAGATGACACTTAATGAACATTGTGGTACATGATTCTTTTTGAATTACGGTTTTCTCAGGGTATATGCCCAGTAGTGGGATTGCTGGGTCATATGGTAGGTCTATTTTTAGTTTTTTAAGGAACCTCCATACTGTTCTCCATAGTGGCTGTATCAATTTACATTCCCACCAACAGTGCAAGAGGGTTCCCTTTTCTCCACACCCTCTCCAGCATTTGTTGTTTGTGGATTTTTTGATGGCCATTCTGACTGGTGTGAGGTGATACCGCATTGTAGTTTTGATTTGCATTTCTCTAATGATTAGTGATGTTGAGCATCCTTTCATGTGTTTGTTGGCAGTCTGTATATCTTCTTTGGAGAAATGTCTATTTAGGCCTTGTGCCCATTTTTGGATCGGGTTGTTTGTTTTTTTGATGTTGAGCTGCATGAGCTGCTTGTATATTTTGGAGATTAATCCTTTGTCAGTTGTTTCGTTTGCAAATATTTTCTCCCATTCTGAGGGTTGTCTTTTCGTCTTGTTTATGGTTTCCTTTGCTGTGCAAAAGGTTTTAAGTTTCATTAGGTCCCATTTATTTATTTTTGTCTTTATTTCCATTTCTCTAGGAGGTGGGTCAAAAAGAGAAAAACAAATACCGTATGCTAACACATATACATGGAATCTTTAAAAGAAAATGGTTCTGAAGAACCTACAGGCAGGACGGGAATAAACATGCAGACGTAGAGAATGGACTGGAGGATATGGGGAGGGGGAAGAGTAAGCTGGGATGAAGTGAGAGAGTGGCATGGGCATATACACACTACCAAATGTAAAATAGACAGCTAGTGGGAAGCAGCCACATAGCACATCAGCTCAGTGCTTTGTGACCACCTAGAGGGGTGGGATAAGGAGGGTGGGAGGGAGACGCAAGAGGGAGGGGATATATGTATACCTATAGCTGACTCACTTTGTTATACAGCAGCAACTAACATAACAATGTAAAGCAATTATACTCCAATAAAGATGTTAAAATAAATAAATAAAAAGTTTTTAAAAAATGTGTACCAAATATTAAAAGATAGTCTGTCTTAGAATAATTTCATATCACACCAGATTGCAAACAAATGAGTCCTTGTACCAAGGTGCATTGGTAATTCCTGGATATGAATGACATTAAAATGAAAGTACTGATTGAGAAGGCAGACCCATTGAATTCTCCAGGCTGGATATACAGCTTGCTTCATTGTTAATGGCACTTGTGTGTTCACACAGTTGGAGAAACAGACTTCTGTTCGTTTGTTGCTTTCAGTATGTAATACTTTATACCAACAAATTTTAAAATGTTAAAAAAAAGACAACACTTTAAGTGTGACGGAGTAGGAAAAGTTATTGATCTACGACAGTGGAAAAGGATTATAATACATACGTGAACATGAGACAGTGGGTATTAGTAAGTATGAAATTAGGAGCATATCACACACACAATAGTTGAATTCGTCTCTTACCAATGATTACTAGTTATAAAAGGTAAGGGCATTTTTATTCTTATAGCAATATATAATTATACTAGTTTGAAAGCTTTTTATTATTTTCCTTTTTCATTCACAAGGAGTTTGCAGGAGAAGCAAATCCTTCAAATGTGTTTAAACTGGCTGATTTATCAACGCGTTTTAACTTGCTTCTTTTCCTAATTTAACCTACTGGAGTGTATACCGTAGCAGGATCTGAAAATAAAATAAATAAATTTGACTTCTTAATATTGAACTGTAAAACGAACATATTGAAAGAAGCAGGAGCTGTAAAGCTGCCCTCACGAGACAGAATGGCTTGCTGACCAAGGCAGAGTTGTGTGAAACCTGGTTATACTAACGTTACACATAAAAGCCCTAAGATGAGGACAGCGGTAGAGGCACAGTGGTGGCGATGGCGACAGTGATTGGGGTGCCCGAGAAGCTCCCTGAGGAGCCATCCAAGCAGCAACCGAGGGGGCTCTCCGGCTCACAGCTCAAGCCTCATGAGGAGACCCACGGCGGGATGTGAGAGCAGCCCAGACCACAGCTAGCTGAGGCTCGGAAGAGCATGGTGATCAGCCTGGGTACGTCCCCTAACCGGTGGTCACTCATCACTGAGTTTTCAACAGTTGTCAACAACATAAACGACTAATATAATTTTCACAAATCCAAACTTATTTAATCCCAAAGGATAATCTGCATTCTAAGATTGTGTCACCCTACTTTTTTCACATTAAAATGTTCATTCTTTTACCAAAGGATGGAATTAGGGCTGAGAAACTTTGTTTTAAAATGAGCTTACTTGGCAAATTAAAAGTTGGAAGTCCTCAATCAGGTCTCCAATTTTATTTTATTTTTCATTTTATAGACCTAGTAAGTACCTGTCAACCTAAACCAACGCCAGAAAAGTAGGAATTAACCAGGCAAAAATTTGGGCAGAGGGAGCAGCAGGCACACAGGAACAAGGATGAGGAAAAACATATCTTTTAAGTCTGCACTTCCAGAACTCTGGAAAGAAAGAGCAGAAGATAAGGCCAAGGAAGTACACAGCCCTCCAAGAGATGCTGCAGGCTATTTAGGGGCTGCAATTTGATCCAAGAGGCAATGAAAGGTCATTAGTTCAACTTTTTAGTGTATGCTATTTACAAACCTTTTCCAAGGGTATATTTATTTGGTCAGATAATTTTTCAGACTCAAAACTACATCAAATTCCCATTAAGTTTTCTCTAAATCAAGTTAGTTGTAGCTATGGTCTACTGAGATTATTTTGTTTCCTGATCAATCATACAACATATCTACTATTTCTTTCCACTTTATGTCTTCTGGAAATATGACTATATCCTTTGAATGTTTTTTCTATGTCCTCTTTAAAAATGGAGATTAGTTACAGGAGGACGCGCTTCTAAAACTTTTTTAATTTGGACATCAAAATATTAACCAGCATCCTCTGAATATAATTCTTTAACCAATGACTAATCCACCTAACAATTTTTATTTATATTTCTTTACCATGTCTATACTGAGACACTGTGGCAACAGTATCCTGCTGAAGTTTATATACCCTACTAGGTATCTAAGTAATTTTTTCACAATGCCTCTAAGGCCGAAAGAAATACCTAGCAGTCCCATTCATTAAACAGTTAGGTCAAAACTGCTTAACAGTATGGTCTACACTTTGTCCAACAGATGTAGTTACGTTTCCCTCACAACTGTAAAATATCCAAGGCACTGTGAGGCTCCAACTTGCCTCAGCGCACAGGTTGAGAACTATAGCTCTAGCCTACAACCCTAAAAAGAAATAAAGGCTGTATCTGACAAAATCCATTCTCTGTGAATTTATGCTGCATTGCAGTGATGACTGCTTCCTTTTTTCTTTCTTTCTTTCTTTTTTTTTTTTGCGGTACGCGGGCCTCTCACTGTTGTGGCCTCTTCCGTTGCAGAGCACAGGCTCCGGACGCACAGGCTCAGCGGCCGTGGCTCACAGGCCCAGCCGCTCCATGGCATGCGGGATCTTCCCAGACTGGGGCACGAACCCGTGTCCCCTGCATTGGCAGGCGGACTCTCAACCACTGCATCACCAGGGAAGCCCGACTGCTTCCTTTTAAGATGTTTGCAGCCTCTACTTTTAATCTTGCCTGGGATGAACATGAAAAAAACTAGTCTAGTTTTTAGAATCTGCCTTTTGAAAATTATATGATACTTGATGATCTCCAGTTTGCTACCAATTCTTCCATTTTCTACGTCCTCACATAAAACCAAAATAAATTCAATGAATATATATGAAAGTTCATTCAGTATTTGGTATCATGTTTAATCTTTAAAGTACCCAATATTTTAAAATTTTATAACCAACTAAACCAATAACTGTTTTGCCTGTTCACTAGTAGTATCTCAAGAAGCTGAGAAGTCCTTAAAACGGTGCTCAAGGAGCTGAACTCTACACTCAGACGGACTTAGTTTAAATCCTACCTCCGCCACTTACTAGTGGCCTGACCATACACAGGTTTTAAATCTCTGCAGGTCCTAATTTCTTCATCTTATTAAAAGAGTGATATCTAATTCAAAGGGATGCTGTGATAAGTAAATATAACTTGGTACATAATAAGTATGCAATAAATAATATCTATCATCAATAATAACAAGTTCAAAGCAACATAAGAAAAGGTATACTATATGTTTGAGTACTGCTAAACCCCCCAAAGTTAGCAGAAAGGAAATGATAAACGATCTCACAATCACAAATGGTTGAAAAGCTGAAAATTAAAATACTGAAACTATATCTGATGCTCAAACAAAGACTGAATGGAAGTTGTGTTCTAGTGGAAGAAGTAACTGAGATACACAGTCATTGAAGACAATATGAAACAAGTGTAAATGTATGTGAACATTTCAAGGTTATATGGGAGCCTGATGCAAATGGACCAAACTAGTCCATTACTCATCACTCCAACTGTGAAGAACCAAGAAACCTTATGGAAGATGAACAGCATGAAGAAGCATAACATAGTTTTCCCTATTTTCTTTATACTATACACATTTATTTTAAGAGATCTGATTAAAATGAAACAAAAAAAGGGGCTTCCCTGGTGGCGCAGTGGTTGAGAGTCCGCCTGCCGAGGCAGGGGACACGGGTTCGTGCCCCGGTCCGGGAGGACCCCACATGCCGCAGACCGGCTGGGCCCGTGAGCCATGGCCGCTGAGCCTGCGCGTCCGGAGCCTGTGCTCCGCAACGGGAGAGGCCACAACAGTGAGAGGTCCGGGTACCGCAAAAAATAAAAAATAAAAAGCCATACAAATTATATAGTAGAAAGGTCAATAATACCAGAGGATAAAACCCCACACAAAAATCTTCTTTACCATTTCATAAAAAACATGCATATGTGGAAGTCTGTAGCCCTCTTTTCTCAAAAATGGGAAGTATTTACAATTAGCTTAACACTTCAGGCTACTGTACATAATTCATAATGTTAATTTGTATTCCCCTCAATTATTTACCTCTGCTCAGCTACCTTTTAATAATCTTTTATAATTGGGAGAGCCATAAAGAGTTTTATCACACTCAAAAGTATTCTCTGTAAAATGACAAATTAAATTTTCACAAAATGGTATCTGCTCTTAACTGGAATGTTTTTATGGAAGAAATGGGAAGATCTAAAAAAAACACATATGCATACTTTAAAAAAAGGAACTATGCAAGTTAAAACTATTGACTGCAACCATATTAAATTAATTAATGGAAGAAAAGAAAAAACCCAATGAACAGGATCATAGTGAGCCATCAATCAGAGATGAACATGCAGAGAAAGACAAAGAGAAAAGTGGGGTTCTAAGTAATGAGGAAAAGGAAGACCCAAAGGCATGTCTTGGATTTCTGCATAGAATGTAATTCCATTTTAAATATATTCTGATTTATTTAAAGCAAGTGGATAAAGTTATTACAACCATATGTTGGTTCAAAGTTATCACATGTTCCTTTAAGTAGTATGTGCAGCCTATAACATATATAAGCTACAAAAATCAGGCTGAAGAGCTACATGTTTTCCACATGTAATCAAGGGCCAAATTTGCACATAAGAAAATGACTGCATCCAGAAGGCAAAAAATATTCTATGTATAATGGAGAAAACACCCAGAAGGTGTAGGTATTAGGCTGTACATGGCCTAAGACAAATTTACAAGCAAGGGTGAATTTATGGATCATCACGGTCCAACCTGTTTATATTGGCTTGTTTAGACACGGCCTTCAATCTTTTCCAAGTTTTTCTAAGAGCATCGGCATCAGAGGAATGGTGATGACCTGCAGCCCCCTTGGGAAATCCTGGATGTACTCCAGGTGGGATTCCTCTGCCAATAAATACGCATGATGACTTCCATTACTTTCTCTAAAGCAAAGCACAAGCAACTTCTGCAGAACATGCCATACCTTTCTGGAAGCCTTCGGCCATGTCTTTCACCTTTCCACTTAGCTTCATTATCTTCTGCTCTTTGTTGCTGCATTTGATCAAAAATGGCATGGTAATGTTCATACTGTCCTCGAGAAGAAAAAGATGATGGAGCCACAGCCCCTCCACTGCCAAAAAGGGGAGCCTAGGAATCAAACAAAGAGCTCTCACATGCTTGTCTCACAAGACCTAAAAGGTCTGTACTACCCTCAAAAGAAAAAAGTAAATTTCAACACTTGACTCTTAAAAAGCAATTACCTAATTTAACATGTTTTCCTACTATATTATAACCATTAACAATCAAAAACTAGTATACTTTGTTACTAACAATAAAGCTTAATTCAATGTAACTAAAATATAAACTATCACTAAATTTATGTAACTATGAAAAAACTTGGTCTTAATTAACAAGTTTTGAAACAAGTTTCTAGTATACATTTTATGTGATCCCATCCTATTAAGTTTAAATATGTATAGCTTATAAATAAAACAGAGCCTGCTTTTGTAACACTCAAAATTATATCTAACGAAAACATATGGCATTTAACATACCCCAAATCCAATTCAACAAGCAATGAGTATATAAACACCACTGAAACATACTCTAGGTGTAAATAAAAGAAACAAAACAACATACCAATCCTTAAGCAGTTGACAAACAAACTGGGAAACAAAGTGTAAAGCTTGAAAAACATTTCATTTCCTGTAGTAAATGAGTGGCCACAGGCACACTGTAAAGTAGTAAATACTGAACAAACTTACAAAATAGAAAAAAAAATTATGAGAAATAAAAATTCCAAAAAAAAAAATCACTGGAGAAAAATATTATTCAACCCAGCCTTGAAAGCAATGTAACAAAGAAAGAGTAAATGATTAAATATGAACCATTGTATTAAAGTAAAACTTAAAGTAAAAATAAGCACTGGAGGTGTATGTTTAGGTGTTGGCAGTAGGGGGAAAAAGGACGCAGGAAGACGCAATAAGTTAACTAGAAAGAAGGCAGATAGGAAGTGTTATTTGGTCCTAAAAGGTCATCACAGGTAACTACCCTCAGCTGTGAGAGTTCATAGAATAAACAACAGAAAGCACGCATACATTTTCTAGCAGGAAAGTGCACTAAGACAGTTTCTTAGAAGGTTGGTGGGACTTCCCTGGTGGTGCAGTGGTTAAAAATCCGCCTGCCAATGCAGCGGACAAGGGTTCGAGCCCTGGTCCAGGAAGATCCCATGTGCCACGGAGCAACTAGGCCTGTGCGCCACAACTACTGAGCCTGCGCTCTAGAGCCTGCAAGCCACAACTACTGAAGCCTGTGCGCCTAGAGCCCGTGCTCTGCAACGAGAAGCCACCGCAATGAGAAGCTCATGCACCGCAACAAAGAGTAGCCCCCGCTCACCACAACTAGAGAAACCCCGTGTGAAGCAACGAAGACCCAATGCAGCCAAAAATAAACAAATAAAGTTTTTAAAAAAAAGGTCAGTAAGTCAAATTACGCATGATAAGCAAGAATAAGAGAGAGAACAAAGTAGAGGAACTAATTAGAAGGCTTGCTGCACTGACACCAAGCCAAGAAGCCTGCGAACAAAGAAAGGCAATCAGAGAAGAAGTCAACGGTGAAGGGAGCTGTGGGTTCTCTGCAGAAATAACAAAGGATGAAGGCAAAGGCATAGGACGCAGCCTCAGAACACACGCACCCAAGCGCATGGAAAACTCACAGAAAACAGAGATGTCAGGATGAGAGTTGAGTAAGTGTAGAATGTTACAGAGGTCAGGGGGCAAGAACTGCACTGCAAAGAGGAAATAGGAACCTCAGAGGCAGAGGCCAGCAGCACCAAAACGAAGACAAAGTGACATGACTCAAGTGGAGGGATAGCACTCAAACGCGGATGAGAGCAGAAGCCAGAACACTGCCCGGAAAGGGAGAAGAGCTTCCAGGTGACGACATCCTGAGGAAGAAGTCTGGCTAAGGAAAATACGAGAACCAAATAAAAGGCATTTCAGTGTACCCAGTGAGGTAAAACTTGTGTTAACATCTTGACACAAGAATTGTGTACAGTATTATAAGAAAGCCTGATTTTAAAAAAAGTCAGCTCAAGATAAAAATAGAAAACTGATTCAAGATGCTTGAACAGCAAGAGATGAAAGTTGCTAGAAATAGGGAAGATACTTCATTAGGCAGGAAACTCCATCAAGGTGATTTTCATATACATTTTCAAAATGTGCATCTCAGGGCAAGATTATCAGAATCACAATTCTGGTAAAAGGTGGTCATACCTCATACGAGCCTGGTTCCTCGAGTTTAGTGTGACGCTAATATCAACTTAAGGCTGAGTGTTCTAAGGTTTCTCTCTAGCAAAATCAAACGTATGTACATATCTCTGAAGATACCTATACTCAAAATAATGCTGAAAACACTGTACTAGAATACTGAAACAACAGGATCTTTTAAACATGACTTTATTCACCAATTATAAGCGCAGGTTGATGTTCTGACAAATACAGACACTCTTGGAACCACTACCACAATCGAAAGCACATCCATCACCCCAAAAGGTCCCTCATGTTCCTTTGCAGCCAACACCCCCTCCCTCCTTCTAGCAAACACTGATCTGCTCTCTATCACAGAAATTGGATTTGCCTTTTCTTATCATTTCATACAAATGGATTCATACAATATGTACTCTTGTGCCTGGCTTCTTTCACTCAGTATGCTGTTGACTGACCCATGTTGTTGCATGTATTAATAGGCTATCCCTTTTCAATGCTGAGCAGCATTCCAATATATTGTCAAACAACAGATACACTCATATATAATGGTTATCTATATAATCAAACTATATATGTGGAACATTTCATAATTTTTCTAAAAACACACTTTCATAAGAGATATATCAAAAATGGATAAAGCATTGAAAATCAACTACAATTTAAAAAAAGAAAAAAATACCTATCAGAAGAATCAAAAAGAAAAAATGGACAAAGCAAAAAGTCCCAGATTTTGCAGATACTAAGTAATCAAGGACAGTAGGTTATTTATACTGTGCATAATGTCTTGGTATTTAGAGGTATATAATAATAGAATATTAACTTTGAAATATTTCCCTTAATGTTTAGTTTCTGTTTTATCTTTATTTTGGGGAATCTCCTTAATATGATTCACATTTTTACTGAGCTTCCAGGTCCTTATCAACTGTACAGAAATCAAACAGCTGAAGAAGTTAAATATTTCAAACCTCATAGGGACTAAGTACAGAAACTAACATAGACTTTGCTTTACGTCATGGAAAATAAATTGTTTTATTAATCCTCACAGAAAGCAGTATAGAAGTTTATGAAGCGAAGCAGAAACCTATTAAGCACATAGTATCTCACACTGTTGAGAAACTATAATCAAACATTGGTAAAACTGGACTTTAGGATTAAATATGGCTTTAGACATCATAGGGAAAAAAGGTGCTTTACTGCATAAAGAAGATATACGCAAAGGGAGAAGAAAAAATAATCAAATTCTCAACACTGATCATGGACTGATATAAAATGCTTGACAAGATCTGAGGGCCTGCACTTTGGTAAGATTTTACTTTCTAATCATATAAGATATGGGGTTAGTTATTTTAGAATGGGCCAAATTCTGTCTGAGTCATTCCTTATCACTCAGGAGGTTAAAAGTTCAATTTCATAGTAAATTGGATAGTACAGTACAAAAATAGTAAAGTACAATTTTAAAGATAAAATTGTATTACTAAAAACTGTATAAGTCTATATTAATACAGCATTAGAAAAAGTGACTCCTACTGGGTTATTGATATGTAATACGAAAAATGTGTCATCTCAAGACACTGAAATACAAACCAAGAAAGCCAGGGCAGAACATGTATATCTACACAAACAGATAAATTTTTATTCAAATCATATCTTTTTGGGAAAAAGAAACAAGTAAGAATGGTAATCATTTCAACTTAACAAATATCTACTGGGCACCTAAATACCAAGTTTATTGAGCAAGGTCAGGCGAAATCACAGTTTAAAGACCTTAAGTAACAGCTGACTGGATTATACAAATTAAAACTGATAGTACAGAGGAATAATAGTATGTATTCATTTTTTATTGCTGTGTCATAAAGTACTACAAACTCAGCAGCTTAAGACAGACCCATTTGGGGTCTCAGGAGTCTGGGCATGGTTAGCAGGGTCCTCTGCTGGGGGTCTCACCAGGCAGAAATCAAGGTGTCAGCCAGGGCTGCCACCCTCATCTGAGGCTCAGGATCCTCTTCCAAGCTCATTGGTTCCTGGCAGAATTCACTCCCTTGTGGCTGTCACGGCTAAGGTCACTACATTCTTGCTAGCTGTTGGTCAGAGACCACTATCAGCTCCCACAGGACACCTGTGCTTCCCTGCCACGTGAACGCGTGCTTTTTCCCAGGCCAGCAGAAGCTGTCTCTCTGACCTTTTCCCTTCCAGGCTGCTATGAGGGAGGCTTATAAAATAGTGACGTGACCACAGGAGTGGCTACCCCATCAGCAGGGCCATACAACACAGCCTAACTAAGGGGCTGTGACACACCCTGTTCACAGGTTCCCCCATGCTCCAGTGGAGGGATAACATCAGGCCTGACCCCTGGAGTCAGGAATTTTGGGACCACCTTAGAATTTGGCATGTAAAGGATGTTATGAGGGCGAAAGAAGAAATGCAAGATTCAGACTGGCAGAGCAAGGAAAGGAAAAGGAGCTTAACAGGTGAGTCCTTGCAGGCCAAGCTCAGGCACTGCTCTTGAAATTCATTCCTCCTTCCTTCCTCCCTCCCTCCCTCCCTTCTCTCTCTTTCTTTCTTTCTTTTCTTTTTCTTTTTTCTTTCTTCCTTTTTCTTTCTCTTTCTTTTTCTTTCTTTCCTTTCTTTTTTTCTTTCTTTCCTTCCTTCCTTTTCTTTTTCTTTCTTTTCTTTCCTTCCTTCCTTCTCTTTCTTTCCCTCCCTTCCTCTCTCTCTCTCTTTCTTTCTTTCTTCTTTTAAATGAAGAAATTAAGGCTCAGGAAAGTTAAGTAACTTCCCCAAGGTTGTACAGTGTGGATCTGCCCAAAGGAAATGTCTGACTTAACCTACCTAGGTAAATGGCTGGTTAGGTCACTGGTTACCTAGGTAAATGGCTGGTTAGGTCACTGGTTACCTAGGTAAATGGCTGGTTAGGTCACTGGTTACCTAGGTAAATGGCTGGTTAGGTCACTGGTTACCTAGGTAAATGGCTGGTTAGGTCACTGGTTACCTAGGTAAATGGCTGGTTAGGTCACTGGTTACCTAGGTAAATGGCTGGTTAGGTCACTGGTTACCTAGGTAAATGGCTGGTTAGGTCACTGGTTACCTAGGTAAATGGCTGGTTAGGTCACTGGTTACCTAGGTAAATGGCTGGTTAGGTCACTGGTTACCTAGGTAAATGGCTGGTTAGGTCACTGGTTACCTAGGTAAATGGCTGGTTAGGTCACTGGTTACCTAGGTAAATGGCTGGTTAGGTCACTGGTTACCTAGGTAAATGGCTGGTTAGGTCACTGGTTACCTAGGTAAATGGCTGGTTAGGTCACTGGTTACCTAGGTAAATGGCTGGTTAGGTCACTGGTTACCTAGGTAAATGGCTGGTTAGGTCACTGGTTACCTAGGTAAATGGCTGGTTAGGTCACTGGTTACCTAGGTAAATGGCTGGTTAGGTCACTGGTTACCTAGGTAAATGGCTGGTTAGGTCACTGGTTACCTAGGTAAATGGCTGGTTAGGTCACTGGTTACCTAGGTAAATGGCTGGAGGTAGGAGTGAGAGTGAGGAGGGACGGAGGGTGCTTTCAGGTAAAGACTAATACAGGTATCAGGACGTAGCTCCAGCAGGCCACACACAGTGGGGAAACTGCAGTACGGTCCTTAGCTCAGCATGACTAGAGCGCATGGCACGACCAGGATGAGTGCGGAGAGACTGGCAGGGCCCCGCTTAGTACGGGTCTTCTGAAAACGGAATCTTCAGGTCTGCGTGAAGCTAGAGGACTTTAGGCAGAGTGGAGACAAACTGTATTTGATTTTAAAAAGACGCCTCAGGCAGGAATGGTGTATCACAGCCTTCACAGCAAACTTTTTATGCAATTTTAACAGTGTCACATATTAGTTATCAGTACAAATTACAAACCAAATATGTGCAGGAAAACTAAGGAGTCATAATAGATGCTGAAGAACTCTAGTAAAAAGTAAGTGTATCCCCCCAAAAAGCCAATTGTATACCTTTTCAAGAGCAGGAGGAAACTGGAGAAAAAGCAGTAGTGTAAGTGCACTGGCACCAAAGGCCTACCTTCATTTCACCGCTTCCACCAGCACTCAGCACGTTTCTCCATCCTTGTTCCCTGGCCCTATTTATTTTCTCCAACTTTTGGGGAAAAGAAACAAACAAAACACCATTTCAAATATTTAGTATAAAGTACATGAAATACATTTAGAAATAAAATGGAATCAGTGTATCCCTTTAAAAAAAAAAAAGGGCGGGGGGGACTTCCCTGGTGGCGCAGTGGTTGGGAGTCCTCCTGCCGATGCAGGGGACACGGGTTTGATCCCTGGTCTGGGAGGATCCTGCGTGCCGCGGAGCGGCTGAGCCCGTGTGCCACAGCAACTGATCCTGCGCTCTAGAGCCTGCGAGCCACAACTACTGAGCCCGCAGGCCTACAGTCCGTGCTCCGCAGCAAGAGAGGCCACCACGATGAGAAGCAAGTGCACTGCAGCGAGCCGTGGCCCCCACTCACCGCAACTAGAGAGGACCGGCGTGCAGCAACGGGGACCCAACGCAGCCAGGAAAAAAAAAAAAAAAAAAAAGGCACATGTGTAGGAGGCAGTGCAGCACACTGGGGAAATGGACCATCCTCTTACCCTTTCCTTTTCTTGCCTTTTCATCTGTTCAGCCTTCATTAAACTAATCTGTAACAAGTTTTAAAGACAAACTTTTTAGAACACTTGAAACTATTATCCTCTCCAACTTGGCAGGGGAAAAAAGTAAGAGCGAAATAACTACCTGATCCTTTTGTTTCTTTTCTTTTTCATTCAATTCCAACCTTCTCTTCCTTGCTGGTTCCTTAAATAAAAAAAGAACATTTTTTTAATCAATAATAAATATTACTTCTTCTAGTTTCATCAGTAAAGCTAGCATACCAATGGTAGACATATGCCCAGGGAGGTTAAAAAACAGAAATAAGTTAGAGGTATTTGTTTGAAAGAAATAAGGAGGAAAGGTTTGGAGGTTTTATAAGATTTGTTTCTTCTTTTATAATTATTTTTACAAAGCTTTAAAATAAGCAGACAGATGTCTTTATACCTCAAACAGTTTCCTCCTTTCTTCTCCAGGATTCACTTTCTTCACTGGACTTTGATGGGCCTGGACAAAAAGTAAAACTACAAATTAGATAAGGATTTTGAAAAATTCAAATGTATGGAAATTTAAAACAGGAAAAAATGTAAAGCCAATACTGCCATAACTGTCTTTCAAAATATATTATCCCTGGGGCTTCCCTGGTGGTGCAGTGGTTAAGAATCTGCCTGCCAATGCAGGGGACGTGGGTTCGATCCCTGGTCCGGGAAGATCCCACATGCCGCGGAGCAACTAAGTCTGTGCACCACAACTACTGAGCCTGTGCTCTAGAGCTGGCGAGCCACAACTACTGAGCCCGCGTGACACAACTACTGAAGCTGACGCGCCTAGAGCCTGTGCTCCGCAACAAGAGAAGCCACCGCAATGAGAAGCCTGCACACCGCAACAAAGAGTAGCCCCCGCTCGCAGTGATTAGAGAAAGCCCACGCGCAGCAATTAGAGAAAGCCTACACACAGCAATGAAGACCCAATGCAGCCAAAAATAAATAAATAAATTTTTTTTTAATAAATAAAAATAAAGTCACCTATAAAGAAGTAGATAAAGGACATACACAGAGGTTAGCAAAAATAAAGGAAATAGCCAGTAACTACCACCCAAGTCAAGGCACAGAATACTGCCAACAAGCAGAAGCCCTCCACCAGAGAGGTAGCCACCATCCTGACTTTACTAATCACTATCTTGCTTGTCTTTATGGCTTTGCCAATTATGTACGCCTTCCTAAGCAATACAGTTTAGTTTTCTGTGTTCTGAGTTGTATATTAATGGAATTACACAATATATATTCCTTTGTATCTCACTTCTGGTGCTCCACATTGTTTTCAGAATCGCCCATGTTATTATTTGTATCTGCATTTGTTTTCTTCATTGATAAGTAATACTCCATTGATGTTGATTCCTTTCTTGCATAGTTATCTTGCACTTTTCTCAGCAGGTCTAAAGTATTTGAGAATTGGGAGACTGGGATTGACATATATACACTAATATGTATAAAACAGATAACTAATAAGAACCTGCTGCATAAAAATAAATAAAAAATAAAGTATTTGAGGGAGTCTGTCACTATGTCTCTCCATTTCCTTTTCTGATTACTCATTTCTGCATGCTGAACTTCTATCAGGCCACTTTACTGAATTCATTAGGAATGTTCTGCTGCTTCACTAGGATTTTCTACCTAGGGAATCATATCATGTGTAAATGTCTGTTTCCTCTTCTCTCCCAGTATTTATGTTTCTTATTTTTTTCTCTTTTTAATTACATTAGCTAGGCTTCTGGAATAACATTAAATAATAGCAATCATTGCAAACATCCTTGTTTTGCTCCTAACTTTAATGTAAATGCTTCCAATTTTTCAGTATTATGTATAATGCCTGACATGGGTTTCTAGTATATATAACTGTGTCATGTTAAGAACTTTCCCCTCTATTTCTTGAATGAAAGAAATGTGGATTTTTAAAATTTATTTATTTATTTATTTTTGGCTGCATTGGGTCTTCGTTGCTGCACGTGGGCTTTCTTTAGTTGCAGCGAGCGGGAGCTACTCTTTGTTGCGGTGCGCAGGCTTCTCCTTGAGGTGGCTTCTCCTCTTGTGAAGCACAGGCTCTAGGCACACGGGCTTCAGTAATTGTGGCATGTGGGCTCAGTAGTTGTGGTGCACGGGCTCTAGAGCGCAGGCTCAGTAGTTGTGAGCTTAGCTGCTCCACAGCATGTGGGATCTTCCTGGACCAGGGCTGGAACCTGTGTCCCCTGCATTGAGAGGTGGATTCTTAACCACTGCGCCACCAGGGAGGCCACTGGATCATTTTTAAAAACCATTTTATTGAGGTACGATGGACATACAAAAAGTTGTACATGTTTAATGTATACAACCAAAGAAGTTTTTTTTTTTAAACTGTTAAATTCTACTCAACTTTCAGTATCTACCGAGATCATTTATGTATGATTTTCTCAACTTACTAATGAAGTGAAATTAACCAGTTTCCTACTGTTGAACCATCCTTGCATCCCAAAATGTATCCTATTTAATAATTCTTAAATCATTCTTTTGATAAATGGTTTGAGTTTTTGAAAAACTTCTTTTAGGATTTCTGCATGTGTGCTCATAAGTATAACTGACCCATGGATTTCTTTCTTTTTTTATCTTGGGCTAGCTACCCAATTTTGTGAGCAATGTTAAGCCTACTGTATGATCAGTGTTTCAAACCGTTCAAAATACAATTCCATATACCAAAAAAGATTAAAAGTATTTACAGGAAACTCTAGTTATTTATCATGAACGAATTTTAAATTTTTCAGCTACCTCAGGAAAAAATGAATATAAAAAGAAACACTGTACAAAATTATTTACCAATGTTGGGTTTCAACTCAAAGGAAAGCAAATGCTACTTTAAAAAAATTATTTCAGTGGTCATTTACATTATTAGTCAAATAATTCAGCATTTGATTGTATCATTAAAGTGTCTCCACTAACAATTCCATTTCAATAGCAGCTGTATTTTGGCAAAAGTCAATGTTATGAAATTACTTTCATATACCACTTATTGCTTCTACTTCCTAAATTTTGTAAAATGACCATAATGGATAAGCACTAAAATTCTAAATGCAAATTCAGAATATTACAAAATAAATATGACCCACAATCAATATGAAATTAATATAATTCCAGAAATATATTACTGTTAAGATATTATATAGCTCACAACACATAAAAAAGAACTAGAAAGGCACCAAAAGTTTCCTTTCACTAAAAAAAAAAAAAAATTCAAAAAGATATTTAAAGTTTCTGCTTACTTTAGAAAGCAACATGATACATAATTTAAACATAATTTCTTCCTTAGGAAATGCAACTAACTTATTTTAATGAATACATTACTTAATCTGAGCACAATAAAATGATAATATTTACAATATGTAACATCATCAAATGGGTTGATAAACTGTTAAAATGAGAATAATGATTCTCTTATACTGTGTTTTGGCATTTTAATTAAATGACCATTATAAACCAAATCCATTTTATTGATACAGTATGTTTTAAACTCAAAGCTACATCATCAATGTGATAAGTGGTATTAAGTCTCATACCAGGGACTTCCCTGGCAGTCCAGTGGTTAAGACTCGGCACTTCCACTGCAGGGGGCATAGGATTGATCCCTGGTTGGGGAACTAACATCTCGCAAGCCGCGCGGTGCAGCCCAAAAAACAAAAATAAAAACAAAACCTCACACCATGACCAACTAAATGGCAAGTTTACTCCCTGACAAAACGACCCAAGCAGTAGGTTCCCGGAACCGTCCCTTCTCCTCCTCACTGTATTATTAGATCCTAACTCCTAACCTAATGCTGGCTAGTTATTTCAATTCAACCTTCACTTAAGCTGAACCATGTATCTCACCACCTCGCCCCAGGAAAGACACTAGGGTTAATGAGATGACAATAATACTGAAATATTTAAAGAACAGTAGCTTTCAAACTTTTTGTAAAAGCAACCCACTGTAAGAAATATATTTCAGGGCTTCCCTGGTGGCACAGTGGTTGAGAGTCCGCCTGCCGATGCAGCGGACACAGGTTCGTGCCCTGGTCCGGGAAGATCCCACATGCCACAGAGCGGCTGGGCCTGTGTGCCATGGCTGCTGAGCCTGCGCATCCGGAGCCTGTGCTCCACAACAGGAGAGGCCACAACAGTGAGAAGCCCGCGTACCGCAAAAAAAACCAAACAAACAAAAAACAAGAAATATATTTCACATCCAGGCCCAATTAAGATACATCACCACACACACCACAACCACACACACACACACACCCAAGTTCCATAAAATACTTTTACTATGTGTAGCTGAGTCTGTTACTTTCCATTCTATTACTTAAAAAAAAAAGTCCGTGCTCTTCACCCACTAAATGGTTTTGCTACCACTAATAGATAGCAAACCCCTCTTTTAAAATAGTCAAGAGAGCGTTCTGGGGGCACTATTACTGACGTACAAGGAAAAAACAGTTGTATATAATTTTTTTTATGGCATTACAATCACAAAGTTAACATTTCAAAGTATGTTTTATATATATATAGAATTTAAACTAGTAGGGAATGCTACCCAGGAGCTTCGTAAAAATACATATTCCTTCCATACAAAAGAGTATTACTTGGCAATAAACAGCAATGAAGTACTGATACATGCTACAACATGGATACATGCTACAACCTTGAAAACACTATACTAAGCAAAAGAAGCCAGTCACAAAAGACCAGGTACTGTATGACTCCAGTTACATGAAATGTCCACAACAAGCAAATCTATACAGAGACAAAAGTAGATTAGCAGTTGCCCAGGGCTAAGGGTTGGGGAAGAATGGGGAGGGAATGCTAATGGGAAAAGGATTTTGTGGGGAGGCAAGGAAAATGTTCTAAAGTTGATTGGGGGGATGGTTGCACAACTCTTGCAAATTCATTGGAAACCATTTAATTCCAAACTTCAAATGGATGAGTTGTATAGTATGTAAGTTATATCTTGATAAAGCTATTTTCAAAAAACACATATCCCCAAGAGTTGCTGAATTATAATTTCTGGACACAGAGCCCTGCGTACTACATTTTAACAAGTTCCACAGGTGAACCCTTATGTAGCAGGTCTAGCACTGGTCTCCACATTTGTGAACCACGACACCCAACAACTTAAAAATATTAACATGAGTGATACAGCATCTCACTATACATGACCAGCTTTACACCAGATTACACAACTGTGTGCAACAAGAGAATGTTTAACTAAGACACCTGCGTACTCTTGGGTAAGTCACATGAAAGCAAGAGTTACATTCATGTTTTGGTTCTCCAGATTGCAGCCTCACATAAGATATACAAATATTTGTGAAATAAAAATGCCAAGCTGTTCCTCTGACATCACACAAGTATTTTCAGAACACTATTTCTACACAGAAGAGAAAAATATGGTTACATAAAACATCCATATTAAACGAAAAGTGTTTTGTTTCTTTGCTCAAGTCAGAACCAAAATACTGAAACATACTCACAGAGCTCCCTCTGGTGGCTTCATAACCACTCCTCTGTTTTAACTGAAGCCTTTTAGAAAACAGCTATGATTATTAATAGGAAGTGGAGCAAAGAAAGTTTTTATGACATGCAGATATTTTTAAGATATGCTGAGTAATAAAAACTTAATGTGTATTAGCTTAATTTTCTGCAGTTAAAAAGAGCCAGACAGGACTTCCCTGGTGGTGCACTGGTAAAGAATCTGCCTGCCAATGCAGGGGATACAGGTTCAATCCCTGGTCTGGGCAGATCCCACATGCTGCGGAGCAACTAAGCCCGTGAGCCACAACTACTGAGCCTGCTCTCTAGAGCCCACAAGCCGCAACTACTGAGCCCATGTACCACAACTACTGAGCCTGCGCTCTAGAGCCTGTGAGCCACAACTACTGAGCCCGTGCACCACAACTACTGAAGCCTGTGCGCCTAGAGCCCGTGCTCTGCAACAAGAGAAGCCACTGCAGTGAGAAGCCCGCGCACCACAACGAAGAGTAGCCCCCGCTCACCGCAACTAGAGAAAGCCCGCACAGCAACTAAGACCCAATGCAGCCAAAAATTATTTTTAAAAAAGAGACAGGCACTATCAGTAAGGGGTTATGGTTTTCCTTATAAACTTCTCCTTTTCAAGCTTGATAGAAAGTTAAATTTAAAATTCTAAGAGCCATTATGAATTTGAATCTAAAAGATGCTTCAGATTTTCTGGGGACAAAATAAGTCTTTTAAAAAAATATATGAGGGCTTCCCTGGTGGCGCAGTGATTGAGAGTCCGCCTGTCGATGCAGGGGACAGGGGTTCGTGCCCTGGTCCGGGAAGATCCCACATGCCGCGGAGCGGCTGGGCCCGTGAGCCATAGCCTCTGAGCCTGCGCGTCCGGAGCCTGTGCTCCGCAACGGGAGAGGCCACAACAGTGAGAGGCCTGCGTACCGCAAAAAATAATAATAATAAAAATAAATAAATAAATAAAAAATATGAGTCATATAAAAACCAAAAAACAAACAACTTATTTTAAAAAATCACATTTAAAATAATTTAGACATTTAGTTTCTTTCCTTTAATTCTTTTCATTGTTAGGGTTTTTTTTTGCGGTACGCAGGCCTCTCACCTCTGTGGCCTCTCCCGCTGCGGAGCACAGGCTCCGGACGCGCAGGCCCAGCGGCCATGGCTCACGGGCCCAGCCGCTCCGCAGCATGTGGGATCCTCCTGGACCGGGGCACGAACCCACGTCCCCTGCATCGGCAGCGGACTCTCAACCACTGCGCCACCAGGGAAGCCCTTCATTGTTAGGTTTGAAAAACTTCATGCATGTGTCGTTTCTTTTATTTTTATTTACCTGAAATTTTTTCTAATTTGTTTTCATCATGGTAAAACACATATAAAATTTACCATTTTAGAAAACAGTATGGAAGTTCCTTAAAAAACTACAAATAGGGCTTCCCTGGTGGCGCAGTGGTTGAGAGTCCGCCTGCCGATGCAGGGGACACGGTTTCGTGCCCCAGTCCGGGAGGATCCCACATGCCGCGGAGCGGTTGGGCCCGTGAGCCATGGCCGCTGGGCCTGTGCGCCCGGAGCCTGTGCTCCGCAACGGGAGAGGCCGCAACAGTGAGAGGCCCGCGTAACGCAAAAAAAAAAAAAAAAAAAAAACTAAAAATAAAGCTACCATATGATCCAGCAACCCCACTCCTGGGTATATATCCAGAAAAACCAAAAATTCTAATTTGAAAAGAAACATGCACCCCAATGTTCACTGCAGCAGTATTCACAATAGCCAAGACATGGAAACAACCCAAGGGCCCATCAACAGACGACTGGCTTAAGAAGATGTGGTACATATATATAATGGAATACTACTCAGCCATAAAAAAGAATGAAAGTTGCCATTTGCAGCAACATGGATGGACCTAGAGATTATTATGCTAAGCGAAATAAGTCAGACAAAGACAAATACTATACGATATCACTTATATGTGGAATCTAAAATATAATACAAATGAATGTATATGTAAAACAGAAATAGACTCACAGACACAGAAAACAAACTCATGTTTACCAAAAGGGAGAGGGACAAATTAGGAGTACGGGATTAACAAATAAAAACTACTATACATAAAACAGATAAGCACCACGGATTTACTGTATAGCACAGGAAATTAATACCCAATATCTTGTAATAACCTATAATGGAATATAATCTGCCCCCAACAATAAACTGAATCACTAGAATGCTGTACACCTGAAACTAACACAATATGATAGATCAACTATACTTCAACTAAAAAAAATTTACCATTTTAACCATTTTTTTAGTGTACAATTCTGTGGCATTAAGTACATTCACACTGTCGTGCAAAGAAATCTGTCGTGAAACGTTGTTTAAATAAGCTGCATGATTATTTCATGTGCTAATTATTACTTAGTTCTCATTGGTCTGGTCTAGAAAATCATGCCAAATGCCTAAAAACTTTAAGGGCAACAACCTTGCCTGAACTCCAAAACTCTTATAACTATCACCTGAATCATGTACCTGTCACTATTTGATGGGATGGTATCTGTTATTCAGGATATTATTAATACCACAGCATGCTGCTCTTGCATACTGAATAAATGCTAACTGAAAATGAGGGAAACATTAAGAACACCAACATACTGTTTGATTCGACCAGCCATGTGAAAGAATAAACACTTGGCTACGATCCCGCCCAAGGGTGAGGACCACCTGCTACATCTTCAGCCCAGCCTCACCAAGTGCTCTGATCTCTCCACTGGTCAGGTGAACACTTGGCCCAGAGATAAGGCAAATGACCTTCTACAAGTCCACCCAAGTATGTATTTGGGTTACAAGAGAAAGTTAAAGGGATCGTACTAATTTTTAGTCTCTTCAGTACAGCTACCGATAATAACCTTAGCAGACTACTCGTCTTCCTAACTGAAGAAAATAGCTATTGAGTCTATTTTTTTCCTCCTGTGACCTTATGGAGTACAGACACATCCCAGTGTGCTCAGGAGTTGGTCATTATCATTTTTTTCTCTCTTGGTTTTGTTTTTCTAATAGTTATCAATGTGCTAACAACGGCAACAAAATGGCCTCTGCACAGTTTTACGAACAACTTTTGGGTGTTATTCATTCTTTTAAAGAATTAACACTTGAGTGACTTGACAAACTCTGTTAGTGCTCTCTAATTCACTCATCACTCACTTATCCAGTCAGTGTTTACTGGGGGCCCCACTGGTTCAGGCACCAGTGAACAACATCACCCCTGCTCTCACAGATTCACACCTCCACGGAGGAGGCTGGAAACAAGCACATGCAAGAAAAACAGCAGAGGAAAAAGCAGACGGAGCTGCGGGGGTGGGCCAGAAGGCTGGATGGCAGTTCTCTCCTTAGAGTTGCGAGCACAGCCTGGAAGGAAGGAAGGAGGAAAACCATGCAAGAGAGAGAGAGTCCTCCAGGAGAGGAGAGGAGCAAGTTCAAGTGCTCTTCCGCAGATAAGTGCTCGGCACGTCCGAGGACAGCAAGGTTTCATGAGCGCTGCTGGATGGAGACTAGCAAGGAGGGAGCAGAGATGAGACTTGCGGAGGTAACAAGGGCACCTTCTCTGAGCGGGAGGAAAGGCTGCTGGCACCTCTTGAGCAGGAAAGGGCGACGATTACCCTTCACCACCAGAGCAGCATTGAGGCTGCCGTGTGCAGACAGACGCAGGACGCCGGTCTGAGAGCAGTGAGGTCAGGCCGGGGAGGGCGAGGTGGCCTGGATCAGTGTTTGACAGAGTGGCGAGCAGCAGTCAGACTGCGAACAGGATAGGTTCTGCAGGCGGTGGACAGGATGTGACGGTGACGGGGCGTCAGCGGACTTCAGGAGCGTGAGGCAAGACAAGAAGGATGAGCCTGGGGACGGCATGGGACCTGGCGTTCAGACTTACACAGCCTCACGCTGGGATGCCCATCAGACACCCGGTTAGAAACGCGAGGACAGCACGCGTCTGGAGTTCAGGAAAGGAGTCCAGGCTCGAGATGCAGATGTGTCGGTTTACAGGTGCTGTCAGAGCGCGAGGATGGTCCGGGGAGGTGTCCCCGGCTGGCGTCCTGAAGCACTGGAGCGTCAGGGGTCAGCGACAGCAGGAGGAGCTTGCGCCACGGCAAGAGGAGCAGGCAGGCAGGGAGGAGGACAGTCAGCAGAGTGCGGTATCTAGACTCACGTGAAGAGAACGTTAAAGGAAGAGCAGGTAATCAGTGAGTCCAAAACTGAGGCAGGGGAACAAGACACCTGACCCCTGGACATACCCAACTGGGCTCCCTGCGGTCCTCGCCAGGAGCCGCGTCCTAACAGCTGTGACAAAGCAAGAGGAAAGGGGAAGCAAGGAGGGGGAGCAAGGAAGCGAAGACGTACAGACAAGGCTGGGGGAAGTTCTGCCATTAAAGGAGCAGAGATACAGGGAAAGGGCTGGATCCAGGGAGACATGGGAGGAAGGATTTTGTTAAGAAGACTGCAGATATAACATGTCTGTTTGCTAACAGGAGTGATTCGGGAGAGAGGAAAAATATGATACCGAAGAGAGGGTGAAGTCCTTTAGTAGGCAGAAATACTAACAACATATGGTCCACAAACAGCTGGGTCGGCTCTGGATCAAAACACAAATAGATCAGCAAAGTAACAGGAAGAAAGGCAGGATATTTACAAACACGTAGGACTGACTGGCAAGAGGGCTGCTGAGTGTGGGCAATTTCCTTCCACTTGCTTCTGTTTTCTCAGTGAAATAGGAAGCAAGGCCATACCCTGAGGTGAAGAGCAAGGAGAAAGCAGGAGATAACCATCCTGGAAAGTGGGAAGGGAACTGGACTGTGGAAACATAACAGGGTGGTGGCGGCAGTGCTTGCCTGACGCTGGGGGTCTAAATTTAAAGCGAGACCAGTTAGAACAGCTGCCTGTTTTCCTCACCACATTCCACTGGGGCAAGACAGTTGAGGTTCTGGAAACTATTACAACGAGAGAACATGAAATTAAAGCCGGAGAAAGAAAATAAAAATGAAGAAGGGATGGACAATGAAAAAACTAGCTAAGATCCACGGATCCAACAGAACAAAGAAGTTTTGGTGGCAGAGTCCTCAGGGAATGAGCTGAAAACACAGGAAGTAGTGGTCAGAGAGTGGGGTACTTGTAACTGAGACTACGAAATAGATGCTATTATGGATGACATGATGTGATGGCATGACTACAGGGGAGAGTTCCAAGGTGAGGCAGGAGACACGATCACTGATGAAAGAGAACCATCAAGAAAACAAGGCCGTGCACTACCGCAAGGGTCATCTTCTCAGATACTGAAGTCACCAAGAATCATGACAGTGCGGGGAAGTGTCTAGGATGACCCTCACGGAGGCGCAGCAGCTGACACGAAGCCTGGCGGAGTGGCTTAGGGAGCAGGGGAGAATCTGGCAATGACAAGCGAGGACCACGCCTCCATCGGCCGACCTCTAGGCCCAGCAGGACTGAGGGACCAGAGGGAAAACGGTCCCCAAGAGAGATGCATGACAGTGTTCAGGGCAAGCCAGATTTTAGAGCAAAAGAGGTGAAGACACTCTTGACAAGGTTGGAACACAGGGGATTTGGCTGATGATGTGCTCTCCAAGGCTCTGTGGAAGGGTTCGGGGGTGGGATCGGGGGAGGGCCAGAGCCTTAGGGAGCTGAGAGGCTACGGAATGAGGGCACGCCGGGGGCGCTGGGTGTCTTGTGGTGACTAAAGAAAAGAGGGCTAAAGGCTATGATGGAATTGCTCCACTTAGGCCTGAATAAACATGGTACCAAAAAACAGAAACACAAACGCGGTGTGCCAGCTGTCACGATGCCCCTCAGCTCGCAGTTCACCCTTCACCGTCCTGCTCGTGACCCTGGAGCTGGACAGGGCAAACCTCAGGCCTGCAGCAGGAAGCTTTGTCTGCAGACCATGTTGGAGAAAGCGATGCTGCACAAGGAAAGGGCTTCTCTTCCTCTTGTCCCTGTGGGTGCAGGACAGGCGGTGACACCACCCCTGCAGGCAGAGTACCCCCGGCAGCCTCTCTGCGACTTTCAGCGGCAGCCTCGAGGCCAGCTGCCCGCCGCACCCGGTGCCCCAGCCGGGCAGCCCAGCCCAAAGGGCCCAGCAGTGCCGGCAGGCTCCTCCAACCGGGCCTCTCAGCACGGTTCACCCTATGAAGGTTCCAGGCATCTGATCAGCTCCACAATGGACAGTCTCGCATCTGCCAGCCTCGGCCCTGGCACCTCAGCGAACTCCACTACCCAGGGGTCACCTCCATCCACACCCAGCAGGCTCTGAGTCTCGGCTTTAAGGGCAGGCGGGGTGATACTCTGGCCTCTGTCTCTCCTATGGGGCCCTGCCTCTGCACCAGGAGCAGTGCCTGCTTCCTGCGTCTGTCTGCTAGGCCTGTATTCTTTAGAGTTCTCTTTACCCCTTAGAAGTCAATTACCTAAAAACAGATCATAATGACTTACACCAAACTTCCCCCTATCAAATTATTATGTTTTCTGTCTCCTGACTGGATGCTGACTTACACAACTTATTTGAAGACTGCTTTACAAGGATCATGTTGAACTACTTTATCATAGCTTCTACCCAAAGAGACGGACCACCCCTCCTAGGAGGTCTGTCTTACAGCATTACACACACCTTTGTAACTACATGTGTGTGTACGTGTATGCATGCATGTGCACACACAGTGCAAACCAACAGGTTCCATATACCAGAGAACACAGCTAGTGACGTGAAGAAAAGTATCAAATTCCTGCAACTAATACTGTGTTCTTAGACACAACCCCTAAATGCTACAGGCCTTAATTTTCATCTGAAATATGACAGACTATATGATCATATTCCTCCAGCTCTATGATTTTATTTATCTCATCGTGAAATCGTAAATTCAAAATTTCCCCAGATTTTTATGATGTTTATCACAGATATTTACTTATTTTAGGCACAAAGACAAATGGCTCTGCTTAGGTTATTCAAAATTGATTTCATTTATAATGTTACTCTCTTTTTACTGCACCAGCTACTTTACTTAACTAATGTTTCTTTATGACTTCTGTAAGTCTCCCAAGTTTTAGAGACTGGTGAAGCAGAGAACAATGTTCTTTAGTAACTTAATGAAAACAATCCTATGAATATCAAGATTAACTGAACTGAGCTACAATAAAATAAGGTCAAACTGAGCATGTTATTAATACACAGTTTGTAGCATGATCATCATACCTGTTTATGTTTTTGGAGTGGTTTCTTTTCATGTAATTTTTTATCTCCATATTTCTTATACGTTAAAGGGACTCCATATTTAGCAGCAGGCTTTGTAATTTTCTGAGCAGACACAACAGAAGCCAAGCTTTGTCCTGAACCTGGTCTTTTGGCTATGTGAAAAAAATAGAAAAAAATTTTCAGAGTTCTTAATAGGAAACCCCTAATTTCAAAATTCTTCAAGATGGCCTTGTTCATGTTCACAATCACTGAGATCACTGAATCTGAAACTTTTCATTAAACGTCTCACTCCCTCCTTACCACACGGCAATGCCTCCATTAGGGCTATTCCACACTAAAGCCACTCTTTGAAAGAAGCAAGAAGCTAACTTGTTGAAATTTCTCACATGTTGAAATTTCTCACACAGAACAAGCACGTCCCTAAAACTGACTGTGGATGATGACTGCACGTATCTGTGAATATACTAAAAAACACTGACCTGTTGACTTTAAATGGGCGAATTGAATGGTATGCGGATTGTATCTCAATACAGCTGTTAAAAACAAACTTTAAAAAGAACATTCAATGTCTTAGAAATTACTTTTGAAATCAGAATATAAACCTCAAGAGCAACTGTTAAACATTAATTCCATCACTATGAGCACTTTAATATTTGCTTCATATGTAGTCTGAGTAATGCCTACACCTACAGACCCATTGAAGAAGACGTACTTAAAAGAATCTCTATAGCTAAGGGTCCCATGAAATAAGTATGTTTATGCACTGCTGGTAGGAATACAAACTGGTCAAACTTTCCAAAGAGCAATCTATATCAGGAACAATGTTTATGGGAATTCCCTGGAGGTCCAGTGGTTAGGGTTCCACGCTTTCACTGCCAAGGGCGCGGGTTCAATCCTTGGCTGGGGAACTAAGATCCCACAAGCCGCGCAGTGTGGCCAAAACAAACAAACAAAAAAGAACAACGTTTATGAAGTGATTTTAAAGACATAATCAGAGAAACACAAAAATTTATACACAAGGATAAACCCTGCAGCATTCCGTATTAAACTTCTATTGAAACTCAGACAAGATTCAGTCTTAGAACAATGACAAATTCAAAAAAAATAGACTAAAGTAATGAAAAAGAAAGTCTACACCATACGGCCATCAAAGATACTAAAGGAGGTCAAAGAGTCTCCTCTGCTCGAAGCCTTCCTGGAGCCCCTTCCTCCATGACCCCCTCCCCCTGCTCTGCCCCACTCCTCACTCAGCCTGCCCTCCATCCCAGGGGTGTACCATGTCCTAGAGCCACGTGATCAACCTCTGCCAACAAGCACGCTTCTTCTTTAAGAGGGGAATGGAGAAAAAAATTACCTGGGAGTTCACGAGGAAATACTACCATTAAATTCTGTTCTTCAAAGAATATTTAATTGTATTAGAAAATGATCAACATATAATACTGTGAATTAAAAGGAACGAACCTTTGTTTATATAACACAACCCCAATTTTCAATCATTACGCATCTCCTATCACGGAAAAAAATATACCAAATATAACAGTCTGTGTTAACATTAGGGTAATTTCTATTTTCTTCTTTTTAATTTTTATAATGAACACATACTGTTCATATAATTTAGTAAACTCTTACAAAAATAAAAATAATATAAGCCATTTGATTGGCAGTTTAGAGATTCACAACTAATGTGTGAGATACAGTGTGGTACAGTAAGTTTTTCCAAACACATACTCCAACTGTATCAGAACAGGAACTAGGAAATGTGAGAAAAACAATTTCCCCTTTGAAAATTCAACTGTAAGTTCCAATCGGAAGACAGATATACAAAGTCACACCGCTGCAACCTGGCTACTTATATTAACATAACCAAAGAAATACTGTGTAAAAAAAAAAAAGAAATACTGTGTGTACCAGAAAAGGGGCAAGAGGCAGAAAAGCACACACTCCCCAGAGAAGAGGGAGGATTACTCGTCTGGCTGCTGAGGTGTCTCATCTCAGAGGCGAGGCTCCCAGTAGGAGGAAGCTTCCTGCCCACGGGGAGGGGGCCCACAAGGTAGTGCCTCGCCATTACACATCTCCTCCATCCAGCTCCTCACACCAGAGTAGAGCAGAGCTCCTGCGCTGTGCTTCCCAGGAGGCTCGCCCACTGGGAAGAAAGTGCTAACACAGGGATTCCTTCCTGCCTGTGTGACAAGGAGGTTTTTGAAGAAGGTGTGACTCCTCTCCAGGAGGGACACGCTGACCCTGCCCTGGGTTTGTCTCATGAACTTGGTTCCAAGTGGATCTGATCTCCCAGGACTGCCAGTCTCGGCCGGCGCAGAGGATGAGCCCCAGGGTGTTTAAGAAGAGCTAAACCCAGCTGGCCTCCCTAAGAACACACAGTCACACCACATCCAGCTGATATGGACTCGCTTTTATGATACAGGATTTATTTTTATTAATGTGTTCATACTCAAACTGGAGTAGAACATGCAAAGCATTATGTTTGAAAAACAACACAATCTTCAAGTTTTAAATGACTTCCACTGATTTTAGAAACCCATTCTGAAATCATTCCATGCAGAAAAAATGTAATTTCCCTCTCACAGAGATACACTTACATACATAAACATAATATATAACCACACTCACAGCCCTACAAATATTCCACCGCTGCTGGCCATACTTAAAAGAAAATCTATCCTTACTAAGGTGCCTGACTTCACACTGATTTACATTTAAAATATTCTAGAATACTAAATATTTCTCAAAGAAAACTATTTTACATAAATATTAAGTATTTCTCAAAGAAAATTAATTTACATAAAGATTTGCAGTTAACTAGGGCATTTTATAACATTTTGTAACAATGTTCTCAGAATATGAGCTGAACATTTGAATATGACAGATTTCAAAATAGAATTCATTTAAATAAGGCAGATAATAAAGGGAAATTTTGTTATGAATTCATCAGAAAGTGTTGTATATTGCCATATAACATAAAAAATTTAAAGACGCACTTCCTCTGGATTACCCCAACTGACTACATCTACAAATACCTCTAGTATAATCAGTATACTGATTATGGCAAACAGGGGAAAGGATTCATATTAAATTTCATTTACCTGGAATAGGCTGTGTTCCAAACCTGGAAAATGTTTTTAGACAAAATTCTTCTGCAATAAGCTTAAATTGAAAGACAGGGGACATCGTTAGAAAAAATGTTAAATTACCAAATTAAAAAAAAAAAAACCTAGCCATTAATCAGAACACATTTTTTCCCTTTTTCAGTCACAATTATGCTGCCAAATAATCTGTACTAAAATCCAAGCTACCCATTCAACAAATTCCTCTCACGCTACCTTCTCCCCAGTCTTACCAATATCTTTTTATTATTTCTCTGGACAAGCTCTCTTCTTGAATTAACAAAACGCACCCCCCAGGCCCCTGCAGATTGCCTTGCCTGTTCTGTGTTTCGGCGATTTAACAACACTGCCCTCCATCTGGAATAACCTCTGTATCGAGGTGCATCCGTCTCCCTCATCTACTTCAAAACTGCTGAAGAATCACTTCATTATCCCTCCCCTGGATTAACCTCTCGGTTATTTCAACTTTACTCTGAATCTTCTCAGCATCTCCAATGAGTTTTCGATCTTATCAATATATAATTGTAAACATATTACTGGATAAATATTTGAATATTCTTTTTTTTTACATCTTTATTGGAGTATAATTGCTTTACAATGGTGTGTTAGTTTCTGCTTTATAACAAAGCGAATCAGTTATACATATACATATGTTCCCATATCTCTTCCCTCTTGCGTCTCCCTCCCTCGCACCCTCCCTATCCCACACCTCTAGGTGGTCACAAAGCACCGAGCTGATCTCCCTGTGCTATGCGGCTGCTTCCCACTAGCTATCTATTTTACGTTTGGCAGTGTATATATGTCCATGCCACTCTCTCACTTTGTCACAGCTTACCCTTCCCCTCCCCTATTTGAATATTCTTACACAACTTAAAAGTTATCTCCTTTTACTATTACTACAGCACTCCACTACTTATTTTGAGAAGCAGAAATCATTAGTATTTCCTGCAAGTAACTTTCTCTCCCTACTCACTATATTTTTTCTCTCTTTAAATGTAAAACTATGTTAGCAACAATATAATTGCTAAGTCGATTTAGGCCTGCTTTTTTTCTTACTGGGCAAAGAAGGGAAAGGCAAGTGAATTTTCTCTTTCTTCGAGAGAACAGAGGGGTGGTGAAGGGAAGACTGCCCACAGTGGAAGGGATCAGAAACTCCAACAGGCAAAAAGCCAGAAGCTAAGATGGTCGCCTTTCCCATCAGGGATCCCTATAGGAGCAGTTCTCAAAGCCTCATAATATCAGTGAATCAGCATCACCAGGAACTTATAAAATATGCCAATTCTCAGGCTCCATCTCAGACTAACTGAAATAGAAATAGAGGTGGGATTCAGCAGCATCCTCCAGGTAATTTTTATGTATGCTAAAGTTTGAGAACCACTGCATGAAAAGTCTGCTTCACAGGCAACTGAGAGCCAACTGTGTGAGTGTGCTTTCTCTTCTGAACATGTGCGGGTTTTTTTCCTTTCTTTTTCATGGAAGACATGCTTTATGATCTCCACCTTGCCCTAAATCTGAGTGTGAGTCTGTCTTTTCCCCTGTGTGAATGCACATGTGAACTGAGAGATGGGACATGTGGAATCCAAGAAGATTCTGGAATTCCTATGTTGTGGCATCCAATATAGTTGCCACTACCAACATGCAGCCATTTGGATTAAAATTTAAAATAAATAAAATTTAAAGTTCAGCTCTTCAGCCACACTAGCCACATTTTAAGCTGGTGGCTATGAGGTTGCACATGCAGATATAAAACATCTTCAGCCTCACAGAAAGCACTACAGGACGGCACCTACATTCCTAATGGACCAAAGCTTGTCCACGATCTATCAAGCCACATCCAAGAAGACATCTCCAGGATGTGCTGGACTGAGAACTATGCCCCACAGATCCTGGCTGACGGCACTGAGAGAATTCAGGGACTAGAAATTTAAAGACAGTACAGAATATTATAGTGATAATAATAGTTCATATGCTACAGTAAAAATTCATATTGTTTCAAAGTTAAAGCCTTAAAAAAAGTATCATAAACTTTGTCGTTAAAGTACTGAACAAGTGATATACAGCAGAAAAATCATAAGAACGAAAGTTTTTCGTGAAGAGTGAAATCTAAGTGGTGCATAAACAGCAACGGGGTACTTTGTATTTAGTAAGCATGTGTGTCAAACACTCTGTTAACGGCCATAATCTGCCCTTTTGTCTTTAGATGTTACAGGCTTTGTGTATATCAGGCTTGAATATTTCTTTTGTAGCTGGCTAACTGAATTCCAGTGCTTCAGCCTTGGGACTGCACGTCCTAACTGCTGGTATGCGGGGGAAAGAAACAGCGAGATTAAATGCAGTCATTCTTTCTTCTCCAGTAGTTGCCAAAAAACAATAGTATGCTGCACCATAAATCTGTCCTTGAAAATGTTATTTATAACAAAGGAGTCTTGTAAGACACCCACACTTCAGAGATTGTAGCTATGTCCTACATAAGTGGCCTTTAACCGCCAAATTTTAATTGGCTTTCTTGCTTACTAATGTGTTTTCCTGGATGTTAACAGTTAAATCCACATCTCTGTTTTCTAAAGATTGTTTGTTCATACGGATGTTCTGTTAAAAGCCAGAGGATATACGACACTTCCCTCTCATCTCATGAACGTATAAAAGTAATAAAACTATGATTTTGCTAGATATCTGATTTATACAAGAGTATAAATGATCACTGTTGATCATTTAAATCAACAAAGGCCACACAAACTACGTAAAATAATTCCACTTTCAGGTGATCATATTTATATCAATAACTTACACTAATTGACTTATAGATTTTTGATAAATCCTGTCAAAATAAAATTCAACACAACAAATATTTATTATGCACCTATATGCAGGTACTAGAGGAGGAATCATGAGTCAATAATCTATTACACATACATATAAATGCCCACACTTCAGCGGTTTCCAATCATTTTCTGTTACAGAAAAAACAATTACAATCATATGAATTATAAAGATAACATATTTATATTAGCATAATAAAGTGATACACTGATAATATTTAATATATATTGAGTATACTGAGTACTTATTAAGTATGAGACATCAGGCACTTCACATGCAGTGTCACTTTTGATTCTCACAACCGCCTCATTTACTATCCCATTGTTCACAGGTGAGGAAAGGGAAGCACACAAGTGTTCAATAATCTTACTGTCAGAAACCAGAGAAGACAGAGAGTACAGAAAGATGGGTGTCAGGGCTGGGGAGAGGGGAAGCAGAGTTACTGGTTAATGAGTATAGAGTCTGTTTTCCAAGATGAAAAGAGTTAGACGGATGTGGTGATCACTGTACAGCATTATGAATGTAGTTAGTACTACTGAATTGCGTACTCAGAACTTGTCACAATAATAAATTTAATGTTATGTCTATTTTACCACAATAAAATAAACTGGAAAACCAAACGAGAGGAACACAAGAGACAGAGGAGTAACTCTGTACTGAGGCGACGACGTTAGGGAACATATACTTGGGCTTCGCTCAGTTCTTGGCACACAGCCCTCAAATCCCTGTTATTCCCTCAGCAGGAAGAGCACAGAAGTGTCTGTTGTTGTTCAAAACAAGCCCCTTTCAAACACACCTGAATTTATGTTAATGCGATGATATCTGGAAAGCACCTAAGGGTGGAGGCTGCTTGCCAGGGAAACCAACCACCTGACTAGAGGGTTAAAACGTTCAATGCCACTCCCCTCCCCTACCCAGGAGAGGAAAGGGGCTGGAGCCAATCACCAAGAGCCAATGATTTAACTGATCGTGCCTACTAATGAAGCCTCCATAAAAACCAAAAGGACAGGGTTCAGAGAGCTTCTGAATCGGTGAACATTCAAAGAAGGACCCCAGTTCCTACACTCGGGACCCTTCTGGACCTCACCATACGCACCTCTTCACCTGGCTATTCATCTGTATCCCTTATCCTATGCTTTATAATAAACTGGTGAACGTAAGTAAATGCTTCTCCGAGTTCTGTGAGCCGCTCCAGCAAGATATTAATCAAACCAGAGGAAGGGGAAATGGAAAACTCTGATTTATAAGTCGCTCAGAAGCACAGGTGGCAACCTGTGACTTAAACTGGCTTCTGAAGTGGGGGTGGTCTTGTGGGAGAGACAGAGCCCTTAACCTGTGGGATCTGATGTGATCTCCAGGTACACAGGGTCAGGGCTGAAATGAATTCTACTTGGTATGTAAAAACTGCCACACATTTGGTGATGAGAAGTTCAGAAGTTCAGCAGTAAGTGTTAAGAGGAAACACAGAAGGTATGTTTTCCCTCCTATAGATGCACAGCTCAAAAGCAGACAGCAAGGGGAAGAGCTATGTGAGAACAGAAAGTAAGCTGATGCCAGTGTAAAGGCAAGCATTCCCCCACAGCTGCGATGTGCTCTCCTCCAAAGAGGAGGCCACGTCCTAGCCAAGCACCATAACCCTACTGTTCAATTTAATTATAAAATAAAAATACATACCTGAGGGGAGAGAAACTTTTCAATGCGTTTGGCTATAAAACCTTTCTCCAATATGGAGTTGACTGATGGTCTATCCCTAGGATTTCTTTTAAATAGTTGAGAGATCAAACTGCGGAGATCATAAGAATAATGCAAAGACACGGGTGGAAAAGATCCAGATATGATCTTCAGTACCAGGTTTTTCATATTGCCAGCTTCAAACTAAAATCCAGAAAATAAATTAACGTATATGAAACATAAGTCGAAAATGTCAGTTTCAACAATGAGAAACAGTACTTTTCCTATCAATATAGAACAGAATTGCAACCCTCTTCCCAGTTTTAATCAGCACATGCTCTCTAGAGCAAGGTTCACTTGGTTATTTACGAACACATTTGAAAGAGAGTATCAGTCCTCATAAAATGGTACCACTTGCTATAAGATTAACTTTTACTTATTCAAAAAACTAAAAGATGGGATATAGGTATCAATTAAAGAGTTTATAAAAACATAACAGTAATCAAGATGGTAAAACAAGCAAACCTGGTAGTCTTCATTTAACACCTGCCTTCCTGTGCCCCTGCTGTAGCAACTAGAACAAGAAATTAACTACAGAACTAAAACTATTTTGGTAAAAATATAATAAATAAAGGTACTGATTAATTTCCTTTTATACACTGCTCATTATTACTTTTAAGTGTGTGATGCTCCCAAAAGCCATGCGATCAGCGATGTGGCAAATATTCCAAAGGGGAATATAAGCCTTATCAATGGGAATATATATTTTAGGATTAAACACAATATAAACTCTAACTGAAGTGGGGGGGAAAAAGAGATGGGGCAGTTTAAAATCTAAAGAGATTTCATTTTGAAAGTAAAATTAAGCTTTTGACATCTCAGCTAAAATAGTATAGAACAGTTGTACACTATCAATATGTTCTTAATGCACACGTTAAGAAAACAAAACATGCTATAAGTTAGGCACTGGTGATTATATCCAAGTATAAAAGAGTTCTGTTAAATGTGGAATTCTCCTAGCATTTAAAATATGATATTGTTTATTAAGCTTTGAGTACAATTCCATCATCTAGAAATACCTATATACCTAAGAAGGATCCTAAATGCAGAAATAGGTTATTACTCTATTCTTTCATTACAATGAAGTTTTATTTATCTCTCAACTGATAAGCTCTTCATAAATAAAGGTTAATGAATTACTTAATTTTATGTGTCCACTGAAGGGAAAACAATTCCAAAATACAGAAACAATGGTGACAGAACAATGTATTGTAAATGAAAAGACTATCTAAAAATATGTAGATTTAGACCTACATGACTGTGTGTCACAGAAAAACTGACCAATTCCTTAAAGTACAGATCTAATATCCACCAGGCCATATCACTTTGGCAGTCTATGTTTTTTTCCTTCAGAAAAATAAAATCTTAAGGGAATACAGCAGAAGAGTATGCAACTATGAATAAACACAACAAAGAAAAATACTCCCCAAATAATATCAGGCAATAAAAACAAACTATAAAACTGCTTATACCATATAACCAAAATCTTGAGGAAAAAAAACAAAAACTCATTTTATAAATTATTCTATAAGTCTAGAAGGAAACAACAAAATATTACAAGTAATCATTATTGGCTGGAAGAATCGCTTTTGATATTTATTCGCTTACTTATATTTTAATCTCTTCCCTTAAGTTTTCTGTAATGAAAATATATTATGGCTTAATCAGTGGGGGAAGCATTTTAAAAAGATTTAAAAATGGAAAGTGATTAAAATTCAACCTATTTTGGATAAGAACTCCCCCTTTTTGGTGAATTATGTGTGATCTCAAAAGAATCTCAACAGTGAAATTTTTAAATACTCTATATTAAACATTATTTAAATTGATAAAATCTCCCCTCAACGAATATGCTGAGATATGTTCTTTAGATAATTTCAATTCCAAACACAAATAATTTGGATGCTTTGAGAAAAACTGCTAAAATGAAATTAATAAGTTTGTTAAGCTGAAATATCAAATTCATACGTGAATTTAACATTAAAAAGACAGCAAATTTGTCTTTAGAAATAATTTTCTGGAATAAAGTATGATACATGTATTATAATAACATATATAATATGTATATGTAATATATGCATACATATTAAGGGAAAATTGATTTAAATTTATACCTCAGAAAAGAAGAGAAATTTATAAACCGACAGAGAAGAATTTCTAGCACAAGAGGGTCATCTGAAAGACGGCATATGATTTTTTTAAATCAGAAACACTATACGTACTTTTTGACATAATTTTTAAAGTATCTCAGAAACTTCTACTTACTGCATGTTTAAGTGTGCACATCTCATAAAGGACACACCCCAGAGCCCAAATGTCACTAGAAAAGAGAAAAATAAGAGATCTTCTCTAAATATCAGAATTTACTTTAAAAGGTTTTTTAACTTAAAGGAGACAAAAGCAGCATAAAAATGCTTTGCAAAAGTATGTGTTCCATAAAACATGACCTTTCAAACTTAAAATTACAACCATAACCAAATGACAAAAGCAGCTATTCCAGATTAGAAAAATAACTGTTGCCCAAGTAATTACTTTAAAAGTTTCATTAAAGAAATCTAATATTTAAAAGGACAAAAATCAGTAAATTTCATGGATGCTTCATTTAGTTTTTTTATTTTGCATAAATCAAAATGTTTTGTTCAATTATTTGCAAAATACCACAATTTCTTAAATACTATAAAAGCAAAATACTGCTTTAATGAAGAAAATATTAATTTACTAAAATTAAATCTGAAACAAATCTGTGACAGCCAACTAAAATATGTAAATACATTAATTTATTTTCTCCTAATTTAAAGACTTAGTTACACTATCTTCTTTATCCACTCTCTTCCGCTCTTTTATCTTAAACAGATAGTTCTGTAACTAAAAGACTACCTGTATTTTTAAAAGGAAAAGACCCCACAATTTAGAGCTACAGTGGTCCTTGGAAGTCAAAAAAAAGAAAAACAAAACCACTGCTCCTGGAAGTTTAACTTATTGAAAAAGAATAAAGCCCATTATCGAAATCCTAAAGTTATCTTTACCCAAACTCTCACAAAAATCTACAAATATAAACCTGTAACCTCCAAAATCTGTTTAATTTTAAGATTCAACTAAGAAAAAAATGTAAATGTAATTGAGCTTTTAGTAACTTGTACATGTTACAAACTAAAAGCTATAAACAAAAACATTAAACTAATGATCTTATCAATAAAATACTTTAAAATACATTTGGGAAAATATGAATTTCAAAATATAATTGATGATGTTCATGCATTACATTTTTAAAGCATTTTTCCCACAAAACCAATATTACATAAAATTCTCCAAGGGATGATTAAATCCATTTCAAATTTAAAGACTAATATTTTCACAGTTGAGTTATCCACAAGACACAGAAACAGCATTAAAATGTAAAATTATTTTAGCTCAAAGAAAATACTATTTTATTTTAGAATATCTACTAATAATACACTGCATGGACTTGGCCGATCATTGTAATTTAAACTGATCTTAAATACATTCCTCAGATGACGTTCTCAGACCTTCTGCTCAGGTCTGAAACACAGCTTCCTCTCTACCCTCAAAAAAAAAGGGGGAAAAAAAAAAAAAGGGGGGGTGGGCAGGGGGATAGCAACCATGAACACATGCATTATTGCCAGCTACCACTTTCTTCCTTTTAGCTTCTAAGGGTGCTTTCAAAATTAAGACCAATGCTTCTTGGTTGGCATTTTTAAATTAGTGAGTATGAGAGAAAATAAAGGGTAACTGGAATTCAGTGGCAGAATTCCTCTTCCCAACACACATATTAGTCAATCTGTTAGCCATAATACGGCCCAGTGATTAGGAATTTGTGCTTGGGAGCCAGATGCCTGGGACTTGGAAGTTACTTTACCTCTTTCTGCATTTGGTTTCTTTATAAGGAAAGGAGGAATGAATAATACCTATAACTCACAAGGTTTATCGTGAAGATAAAAACAGTTAATGCATAAAATGCATTTAAAACAGTGCCTGGCATATAGTAAGTGTTCAATAAATATTAACTATGATAATTCAATAAGTGACTATTACAAACAGAAAGACGAAGAAGGCACTCTATTTCCCATTATAGCTTAAATAATAAAGAGATTCTATAGTTCCTTCAGCAAGGTAGTGAAATAGCTGCTTTATAATTCCCCTCATTATATACTAAAAAAATGTATATACATATGTATATATATGTCTACATATGTGCATTACTGATTTTAGAATAATATTCTGAAGATTAATAAAGACAGTACAACAGAGAAAGATGTAAAGGAAATAAACACATAATGAATATTTTAAATACCTTTTATTATTATATGGTTTGTTTTCACAGATTTCGGGTGACAAGTAGTATGGGGTCCCTATGCAAGTCCGAACCAGCTCCACAGTACTAGAACAAAAGAGAGTTACTGGAGAAGCTTAAGACATTTAAAGACATTACCACACATACATCACCAGGGATTAAAATTTCACTGAAGACATTATAGCAAACCAAAGTTTAAAACTGTATGTTACCTATTAAGAACTCTAGCGATTCCAAAATCTCCAAGTTGTATTGTCCCATCTTTGGTTAAAAATATGTTCTGTAAAAGAGATGAAAAAAAGCCAGAAATGTTGCTACAGTCCAGTTCTTAGTCAACGACTTCTGTCATAAAAATGAATCCAGTTAAAAAATAATGCTGGGATAAGTGGATATCCACATGCGAAAGAATGAATGTAGACCCCTATCTCACACCATAAGCAAAAATTAACTCAGAATGGATTCTAGACCTAAATGTGAGAACTATAAAACTCCTAGAGGAAAACACAGGAGTAAATCTCCATGCCACTGGGTTACGCAATGATTTCTTAGATATGACACCAAAAGCACAAGCAAAAAAAGAAAATACAGATAAATTGGATTTCATTAAATTAAAAACTTTTGTGCAAAGGACACCATCAAGAAAGTAAACAGACAACCCACAGAATTTGGGAAAATATTTGCAAGTCACGTATCTGACAAAGAATTTGCATCCAGCATAAAGAACTCTTACAACTCAATAATAACCAAAGACAACCCAATTTTAAAATAGGCACAGTCATATATTATATGATCCATTTGTATCAAATGTCCAGAATAGGCAAATCCACAGAGACAGAAAGCATACCACTGGTTTCCAATGCTCTATCATCAAACTGCGGAGCCAGGAGTTTGTGGGATTACATGAATTAAACTCCATTATCAGTCAGATGTGAACCAAGCACATGCTCACAGCCAAAGATGGCACAAGGCAGGGTTGAGTGGAATGGAGTAAAATGGTCTGAAATGGGATTAGGAGGCAGAGGGTCGGGAGAAAGGAAAGATGGGGTAGGGAGCCCCGCCATAGTCCCTCTCCTTCCCACTACTCATCCTGGGGCTACAAGGCTACATAAGCAGCTGCAGGCCTAAGGACGTAAGAAGACAGACACACAGCCTTGACATCACGAAACAAAGCCCCTCTGTACTACCCACTCTGGGAAGGGCGTGAGCCCAAGTGACGCAAACGTGAAAGAAACCTCGATGCAAAGATGAGTGAGCTGTGGGGACAAAGTATCTCCCACAAAAGAATCCAATACACGTGAAGAAAGCTACTGCAAAGAAAAACAACCAATAAAACAACCAGAACCAGAATTCACTACAGACAGAATTAGTTTTATAAAGCAGTCCAATAAAAACTTTGAAGTAAATATATTTAGAAACTTGCAAAGAAATAAATGAAGAAATAAATATGCATTTGAAAAGAACAAGACATTATGAAACAAAACCCAATTACAATAAGAACAGATCTATATGAAAAACCATTTAGAAACCTTGGGGAGAAAAAAAGTCATAATAAAGTCAACAGATGAGAAAAGCACTAGTTTACACAAAATTTCAAAGGGATTTAGTTAACTAGAAGATAGGTCGAAAAATTCATGTAGAATACAACTGAGAGAGACACAGATAAAACGTGAAAGAACAAATAAGGCACTTGAAGGGACGAATTGAGAAGCTCCAACATGTGTCTAGAAAAAAATCCAGGAGACAACTGTGAAAGTAGCAAAAGAGAAATAATATTTGAAAAAATATAACTAAACATTTTCTACAACATTTCTAGAAGAAATATACATTCTCAAAAGTACACAGCATAATGAATAAAAGTGAGCCTCACCAATTCACAAACTATGAAATTTCAGAACCATGGGACAGAGAGAATATCTTAAATGGGTCAGAGAGAAGAAACAAGGGCAAGAGATTGCAAATTCCTAAACAGCAACAGAAGAAGCCAAAAGACAAATGGGCAACATCTTAAAAATTCTGCAAGAAAACAATTTCTAACCAGAAGTTGATAACCAAATTCTCATCAAAGTTACAGAATATTGGACTTCCCTTGTGGCGCAGTGGTTAAGAATCCACCTGCCAAGGCAGGGGACACGGGTTCAAACCCTGGTCCGGGAAGATCCCACGTGCTGTGGAGCAACTAAGCCCGTGCACCACAACTACCGAGCCTGCGCTCTAGAACTCGCGAGCCATAACTACTGAGCCCGTGTGCCACAACAACTGAAGCCCGTGCACCTAGAGCCCGTGCTCCACAAGAGAAGCCACCACAATGAGAAGCCCACACACTGCAACGAAGAGTAGCCCCCGCTCACCGCAACTACAGAAAGCCCGCGCAAAGCAAAGACCCAATGCAGCCAAAAATAAATAAATAAAAAGTAAATAAATCTTTTCAAAACTTAAAAAAAAATAAAGTAGAAGAATCTTCAAACATGCAAAATCTCAAAAAAAAAAAAACAAAAAACAAATCCCTTCAACATAACCATTGTTTTGGATTTCTTCCATCATAATGAAAGAGCAGGACACGAAAAGCAGGCAAAGACCTAACACACGACGCCTGTGTGATATTCAGGGTTACAGTGGAGTGGGGACCGTGAAGGGAGAAGACAGTCGGATGCAGACTGCACCAAGCTCAAACATTCTAGCCCAAGACAATGCTGGCCCCATGTCCACATCCACTGAGAAGTTAGTAGTGACATAATAAACTTACCTGTGATTTTATGTCTCGATGAAGAATTTTTCTATCATGTACATGTTTCAGGGCCAAACATATCTGTACAAACCAGTCCAAAATCTAGGGGGGAAAAATAAGATCTGTCATTTCTTTTAAAATTTACATTTCACAGTAGCCTTTCCTTGATCATTAAAATGCTTCAGAAATATTCAGGGATGAGGGGAACTAAATCCTTAAAATAATCAGGCTATAATGTTTCACTTCACTGTACTGTAATTAATGTCACCAACATTAGGTAGATATTCGAGCCAACTGACACATTATGTGCAGCACACATGGTAAGTTTAAATGTAAGACACTGCTACTGAAGCATCTCCTATAAATCAGAATTAATGTGGAAAGAAATTTCCAGAGAAAAGTGAAAAATGGAATTACTTTATATTTTAGCACAGTATGATGGTAAGTGACTTTTCTTTGTTGTTAAATATATCGTTATTTCTATATACGTAAACAAAAATCATAAGACGAAAAAAATTAGGCTGGAAATTTGGAAGACATCTCTGACTTTTTTCTCGCCCCCCATTCATCACATAAAAACACACACTCTGGAGTTGGCCACTTGAAAGTAAAAAGGCTGAATTTCTACCTCACTCCTAACACCAAAAAAATTCCGAGTAGACGGCATTTTTAAACATGAAAAAATTAAAGTTTAAAGCGAGGAAGAAAACACAGGTTAATTTTCTATACTCTCTGACTGACGCAGGACTTCCAAAACATGATACCAAACCCACAAGTCACAAGAAAAGTTCCCTATATAAATTTTAAAACACCTGGATGGCAAAATATACAATTAAATTTAATAATTATTTGAGAAAATACCTGCAACGTAACTGATAGACTGCTAATCCTCTAATACACAACAGTTCTTCCACATCACTGAGAAAAACATGGCAGCCAAAATAAGAAGTGGACAGAAGACGGGAAAGGCAAATGACAGAGGAAACATAAGCCAATCAACACATAAACCAAATACTAACTTCCCTTGAAATTAAGAAAATAGCAATTAAACAAGATACCACTGTAACCTGACAAAGATGAAGTGATAAACAATGTTGGCCAGGATGTGAGGAAATAAGTCTTTGCATACCCTGTTTGTGAGAAAGTTAATTACAGTTACTTGGTAAAAATTTTAAATTTACATACCATTTGAAAGAGCAACTGAAATTTCAAATTTATCCTACAGATAAAATGTCACAAATACAAAAGAATATGTACAAGGATATGTACTCCAGCATTTTTGCTCCACCTAAACATCATCAAGGGCCTGGGAAAATATCACAGCTGGAATCACTAGAATTCTATGCAGCCACTGGGAAGAAGGAAGTACTTCTACGTATGTACACCGTGAAGGGAAAAGAAGAAAGTCACAGCACGGTATGCAGAGCGCACTCCTTTTTTTAAGTCTCTTTCTGTCTGTAACGTACCAGAGCTCTGTATAATTGTTTACAACTGTGTGCTGTGTGTAGGGGGGATGCACAGAAGGACAGCTACCCATCAGTTAACAGTGTCTTCTTCAGGGAAGTACATTTTCAGAAGAATGAATGAAAGGCAAGTAGCAGGCTTTACTTTTTATTCTTACCTCTTCAGTATTTTTTTTAAAGAACAAATGTTACATTAAAGTAACCTAAAATTAGAGACTCTGGGAGGGCTCATGCCAAGTGCTACTTCCCAGCATTTCTGCTGCCAGTGTCCTTATCCCCATGGTGAGCCACAGCCACCACCCACCTCTGCAGGAGACCATCCAACCCTAGCAGGCCAATGAATTGGGAGACAAGGGATAACAACTTTGTTCAGTGAGCAGAGAGTCCAAGAAGATGGCAGACTAATGTCCCAGAGAACCATCCTGCCAGGCTCTGAATGCTAGTTTCTTTTACAGAACAAAGAGGCATTATAAGATTCAGGCTGCTAATGTTGGCTATGCACATTTAGCCTTAAAAGAGATTAACTTGAGAAGCAAGAAGAATTACAATCCTGCAGCCTGGGGAACAAAAACCACATTCACAGAAAGTCAGACAAGATGAAAAGGCAGAGGGCTATGTACCAGATGAAGGAACAAGATAAAACCCCAGAAAAACAACTAAACAAAGTGGAGATAGGCAACCTTCCAGAAAAAGAATTCAGAATAATGATAGTGAAGATGATCCAGGACCTCGGGAAAAGAATGGAGGCAAAGATTGAGAAGATGCAAGAAATGTTTAACAAAGAATTAAAGAAAAAACAAACAGAGATGAACAATACAATAACTGAAATGAAAACTACTCTAGAAGGAACCAATAGCAGAATAACTGAGGCAGAAGAACGGATAAGCAACCTGGAAGACAGAATGATGGAATTCACTGCTGCGGAACAGAATAAAGAAAAAACAATGAAGACAGCCTAAGAGACCTCTGGGACAACATTAAACGCAACAACATTCGCATTACAGGGTTCCCAGAAGGAGAAGAGAGAGACAAAGGACCAGAGAAAATATTTGAAGAGATCATAGTCGAAAATTTCCCTATCATGGGAAAGGAAATAGTCACCCAAGTCCAGAAAGTGAAGAGAGTCCCACGTAGGATAAACCCAAGGAGAAACGCACCAGGACACCTAGTAATCAAATTGGCAAAAATTAAAGACAAAGAAAAATTATTGAAAGCAGCAAGGGAAAAACAAAAAATAACATACAAGGGAACTCCCATAAGGTTAACAGCTGATTTCTCAGCAGAAACTCTACAACCCAGAAGGGAGTGTCATGATATACTTAAAGTGATGAAAGGGAAGAACTTACAACCAAGATTACTCTACCTGGCAAGGATCTCATTCAGATCTGATGGAGATATCAAAAGCTTTACAGACAAGCAAAAGCCAAGAGAATTCAGCACCACCAAAGCAGCTCTACAAATGCTCAAGGAATTTCTCTAAGTGGGAAACACAAGAGAAGAAAAGGACCTACAAAAACAAACCCAAAACAATTAAGAAAATGGTCATAGGAACATACATATTGATAATTACTTAATCGTGAATGAATTAAATGTTCAACCAAAAGACACAGGCTTGCTGAATGGATACAAAAACAAGACCCATATATATGCTGTCTATAGGAGACCCACTTCAGACCAAGGGACACATACAGACTGAAAGTGAGGGGATGGAAAAAGATATTCCATGCAAATGGAAATCAAAAGAAAGCTGGAGTAGCAATACTCATATCAGATAAAATAGACTTTAAAATAAAGAATGTTACAAGAGACAAGGAAGGACACTACATAATGATCAAGGGATCAACGCAAGAAGAAGATATAACAATTATAAATATATATGCAACCAACAAAGGAGCACCTCAATACATAAGGCAACTGCTAACAGCTATAAAAGAGGAAATCGACAGTAACACAGAAATAGTGGGGGACTTTAACACCTCACTTACACCAATGGACAGATAATCCAAAATGAAAATAAAAACGGAAACAGAAGCTTTAAATGACACAATAGACCAGACGGATTTAATTGATATTTATAGGACATTCCATCCAAAAACAGCAGATTACACTTTCTTCTCAAGTGCGCAAGGAATATTCTTCAGAATAGATCACATCTTGGGTCACAAATCAAGCCTCAGTAAATTTAAGAAAACTGAAATCACATCAAGCATCTTTTCTGACCACAGTGCTATGAGATTAGAAATGAATCACAGGGAAAAAAAACACAAAAAACACAAGCACATGGAGGCTAAACAATACGTTACTAAATAACCAAGAGATCACTGAAGAAATCAAAGAGGAAATCAAAAAATAACTCGAGACAAATGACAATCAAAACACGATGATCCAAAACCTATGGGATGCAACAAAAGCAGTTCTAAGAGGGAAGTTTATAGCAATACAAGCCTACCTCAACAAACAAGAAAAATCTCAAATAAACAAGCTAACCTTACACCTAAAGGAACTAGAGAAAGAAGAACAAGCAAAACCCAAAGTTAGCAGAAGGAAAGAAATTGTAAAGATCAGATCAGAAATAAATGAAATAGAAACAAAGAAAACAATAGCAAAGATCAATAAAACTAAAAGCTGCTTCTTTGAGAAGATAAACAAAATTGATAAACCATTAGCCAGACTCATCAAGAAAAAGAAGGAAAGGACTCAAATCAATAAAATTAGAAATGAAAAAGAAGTTACAACATACATCGTAGAAATACAAAGCATCCTAAGAGACTACTACAAGCAACTCTATGCCAATAAAATGGACAACCTGGAAGAAATGGACAAATTCTTAGAAAGGTATAACCGTCCAAGACTGAACCAGGAAGAAATAGAAAATATGAACAGACCAACCACAAGTAATGAAATCGAAACTGTGATTAAAAATCTTCCAAAAAACAAAAGTCCAGGACCAGATGGCTTCACAGGTGAATTCTATCAAACATTTAGAGAATAGGTAACACCCATCCTTTTCAAACTCTTCCAAAAAATTGCAGAGGAAGGAACACTCCAAAACTCATTCTATGAGGCCACCATCACCTTGATACCAAAACCAGGCAAAGATATTACAAAAAAAAGAAAATTACAGACCAATATCACTGATGAATATAGATGCAAAAATCCTCAACAAAATACTAGCAAACAGATTCCAACAACACATTAAAAGGATCATACACCATGATCAAGTGGGATTTATCCCAGGGATGCAAGGATTCTTCAATATATGCAAATCTATCAATGTGATACACCATATTAACAAATTGAAGAATAAAAACCATATGATCATCTCAATAGATGCAGAAAAAGTTTTTGACAAAATTCAACACCCATTTATGATAAAAACTCTCCAGAAAGTGGGCATAGAGGGAACCTACCTCAACATAATAAAGGCCATATATGACAAACCCAGAGCAAACATCATTCTCAATGGTGAAAAGCTGAAAGCATTTCCTCTAAGATCAGGAACAAGACAAGGATGTCCACTCTCACCACTATGGTTCAACATAGTTTTGGAAGTCCTAGCCACGGCAATGAGAGAAGAAAAAGAAATAGAAGGAATACAAATTGGAAAAGAAGAAGTAAAACTGTCACTGTTTGCAGATGACATGATACTATACATAGAGAATCCTAAGAATGCCACCAGAGAACTACTAGAGCTAACCAATGAATTTGGTAAAGTTTCAGGATACAAAATTAATGCACAGAAATCTCTTGCATTCCTATACACTAATGATGAAAAATCTGAAAGCGAAATTAAGGAAACACTCCCATTTACCACTGCAACAAAAAGAATAAAATATCTAGGAATAAACCTACCTAGGGAGACAAAAGACCTGTATGCAGAAAACTATAAGACACTGAAGAAAGAAATGAAAGATGATACAAACAGATGGAGAGTTATACCATGTTCTTAAATTGGAAGAATCATTATTGTGAAAATGACTATACTACCCAAAGCAATCTACAGATTCAATGCAATCCCTATCAATTTACCAATGGCATTTTTTACAGAACTAGAACAAAAAATCTTAAACTTTGTATGGAGACACAAAAGACCCCAAATAGCAAAAGCAATCTTGAGCGAAAAAAATGGAGTGGGAGGAATCAGACTCCCTGACTTCAGACTCTAATACAAAGCTACAGTAATGAAGACAATATGGTACTAGCACAAAAACAGAAACATAGATCAATGGAAGAAGATAGAAAGCCCAGAGATAAACCCACACACCTATGGTCAACTAATCTATGACAAAGGAGGCAAGGATATACAATGGAGAAAAGGCAGTCTCTTCAATAAGTGATGCTGGGAAAACTGGACAGCTACATGTAAAAGAATGAAATTAGGACACTCCCTAACACCATACACAAAAATAAACTCAAAATGGATTAGAGACTTAAATGTAAGACCAGACAGTATAAAACTCTTAGAGGAAAACATAGGAAGAACACGCTTTGACATAAATCACAGCAAGATCTTTTTTGATCCACCTCGTAGAGTAATGGAAATAAAAACAAAAGTAAACAAATGGGACCTAATGAAACTTAAAAGCTTTTGCACAGCAATGGAAACCATAAACAAGATGAAAAGATAACGCTTAGAATGGGAGAAAATATTTGCAAATGAATCAACAAAGGATTAATCTCCAAAATATATAAACAGCTCATGCAGCTCAATATTAAACAAACAAACAACCTAATCTAAAAATAGGCAGTAGACCTAAATAGACATTTCTCCAAAGAAGACATATAGATGGCCAAGAAGCACATGAAAAGCTGCTCAACATCACCAATTATTAGAGAAATGCAAATCAAAACTACAATGAGGTATCACCTCACACCAGTTAGAATGGGCATCATGAGAAAATCTACAAACAACAAATGCTGGAGAGGGTGTGGAGAAAAAGGAACCCTCTTGCACTGTTGGTGGGAATGTAAATTGATACAGCCACTATGGAGAACAGTATGGAGGTTCCTTAAAAAACTAAAAACAGAATTACCATATGACCCAGCAATCCCACTACTGGGCATGTACACAGAGAAAAGCATAATTCAAAAAGAAACATGCACCCCAATGTTCATTGCAGCACTATTTACAATAGCCAGGTCATGGAAGCAACCTAAATGCCCATCAACAGACGAATGGATAAAGAAGAAGTGGTACATAAATACAATGGAATATTACTCAGCCATAAAAAGGAATTAAATTGGGTCATTTGTTGAGACATGGATGGATCTAGAGACTGTCATACAGAGTGAAGTAAGTCAGAAACAGAAAAACAAATATCGTATATTAATGCATGTATGTGGAACCTAGAAAAATGGTACAGATGAACCGGTTTGCAGGGCAGAAGTTGAGACACAGATGTAGAGAAGAAACATATGGACACCAAGGGGGGAAAGCCGCGGGGGGGTGGGGATGGTGGTGTGATGAATTGGGTGACTGGGATAGACATGTATACACTGATTTGTATAAAATTGATGACTAATAAGAACCTACTGTATAAAAAAGTAAATAAAATAAAATTCAAAAAGAAACAAAACAAAAAATGTAACCTAAAATTAATTTTTTAAAAATTAGAAAAATAGAATAGTGATGTCTAGTGACGAGGGAAAGAGGGGAGTGGGGAGAAGAACCCCTACTCCCCCCCCTTTTTTTTTTTTTTTGCGGTACGCGGGCCTCTCACTGTTGTGGCCTCTCCCGTTGCGGAGCACAGGCTCCGGACGCGCAGGCTCAGCGGCCATGGCTCACGGGCCTAGCAGCTCCGCGGCACGTGGGCTCTTCCCGGACTGGAACACGAACCCGTGTCCCCTGCATCGGCAGGTGGACTCTCAACCACTGCACCACCAGGGAAGTCCATGTTTTTTTAATAAACAACCCTCTTGGTTCAGTTCGGTAGATATTTACTGGGGACTACACAAATTTTAAGGTCCTTTCCATATTCACATAAGGCGCTGTAAGTAGAAAAATTAAATATAGTTCTCTGAGTTCGTTCATACAGTGGTAGAAATACACTTTTAGACAAATACCTCATAAAATGCACAAGTCTTATAACAGAAATGTGCACTGAGAAAGCAATTAACTCCAGCAGGGAGGGGTCAGGAAAAGTATAAAACGAAAATGAAAATTCAGCTCAGCTGAGTCTTATTGTTATACAGTCTACCTGGAGTGCCTGGGACACATGCTAGAAACCACCAATGCCTCGTTTTACAGATTAATGTTTTTCATTACCATATTTCCCATACCTGTACTCCTTTATAATTTGACAAAAATGTATTCAGCACCAACAATGTACCTGATATGGGCTGGAATTGGCCAAAAAAGTTAATAAAAGAGCTCACAGAGCAGCAGTCAGCAAATTTATTCTGTCAAGGGCCAGAGGGTAAATATTTCAGGTTTTGCAGACCCTATGGTCTCTGTCCCAAGTCAGATTTGCCACTGTAGTATAAATGCAGCCAGAGATTATATGCAAACAAATAAGCATGAACTGCTTAAATAAAACTTTATTTACAAAGAAAGACGTGGGCAGAGTTTGCTGGCCCGCATCAGAGACCAGGAGGGAGATGAGTAAGTAGAGCAGAGGTGATGCTCTGAGTGTTGACAGCACAGAGGACAACAGCCAACTCAGCCTGGAGGCGATAAAGCAAAACCTGACAGAAGACGAGGTTCCAGAGCGAAGTTGTGAGGAGGAGGAGGAGGGCACAAGTCTGTGCTCCCTCTGTCCGTCTAGTTCAGCCTGTCTTACATCAGGGCTGGAGGGGAGGGAAGGCCATTAAATTATAGGCCTGCTTCTAACCGCTCCTCCTCTTCACTTCCTTGTACACATTAGCTCACATTAATATTTACAAAATAATGTTGGGATAATGGCATTCTCTTGCTCAAAAGAGAATGTCCTTATTTGTCCCTATTTGCCAAATTCCAATGGTATAAAATGCTGAGCCAGCCCAACTAAACACATGGTAATTATCATACACTTAGACGTCTGAATTACAGCTTTATGTGTACGTGTCATTTCCATTACTATAGACTGCCTTAGAGCACTAAAACAGTTCCACAATCCACCTTCTCTGCTCCAAAACTCAGGTTTCTTTGTGCAATGAAATGTGTTAAAATTTACTAAAGTATGCTGTTTTAACATGTTTATTCTTTGTAAAAAATCTTTTGAGAAACTTTTACTGCCAAATATTATATTAGTGGAAAAACGGAACTTGGCTTTCTCTCTAATAGAACCGTAAATTGATCTTAGAGCGCCTGTAAGAGGTTATAAGAGCTTACTTACTATTTAACTTCCGTGTAATTTGCCCAGAAAGCAGATATCCCAGGTCCACCAGAATAGTTTTCTCTGCTTTCTACTGACTTTACCGTTTCTGTTTTTGAAGAAAGGTTCCTCACCTATGAGAGTGCTAAGGATCCTTATAATTGTATTACCTTCATGTATATTTAAAAAGATTTTTAATTGTAGTAAAATACACAGAACACAAAATTTACCACCTTAACCATTTTAAGTGCATACTTCAGTGGTATTAAGTACATTCATATTGTTGTACAACTTATCACCACCTGTACACCTCTTTTCATTTTGTAAAACTGAAACATTAAATGTTAAACAGTTCTCCCCACTCCCCTCTTTCCCTCTTCCCTAGACATCACTATTCTGCTTTCTGTCTCTATGATTTCGAGTACTCTAAGTATGTCATACACATGGAATCATACAGTATTCATCTTTTTGTGACTGGCTTATTTCACTTAACATAATGTTCTCAAGGTCAATCCACTGTATTATATGTCAGAATTCCCTTCCTTTTATAAGGATGACTGATATGGAGGGTTATTTCTGTCACTTTGCTATTTGTTTTCTATATGCCTTGTGGTTCTTTTGTCCCTATTTCCTGCATTACTGTCTTCTTTGTGCTTAGTTGACATTTGTATTGTGAAACATTTAAATTCATCTCTCATTTACTTTTTTAAAAAAATTTATTGATTTATTTATCTTTGGCTGTGTTGGGTCTTTGTTGCTGTGCACCGGCTTTCTCTAGTTGCGGCAAGCAGGAGTTTCTCTTTGTTGCAGTGCACAGGCTTCTCATTGCGGTGGCTTCTCTTGTTCCAGAGCATGGGGCTCTAGGCACGCGGGCTTCAGTAGTTGTGGTGCGCAGGCTCAGTAGTTGTGGCTTGCGGGCTCTAGAGCGCAGGCTCAGTAGTTGTGGCACACGGGCTTAGTTGCTATGCAGCATGTGGGATCTTCCTGGCTCAGGGCTCGAACCCACGTCCCCTGCACAGCAGGCAGATTCTTAACCATGGTGCCACCAGGAAAGCCCCTCTCATTTCATTTTATATATTTGGTTGGCCAAAAGGTTCGTTCGGTTTTTTTCTGTAAGATGGCTCTAGTAGCACTTAGCTGTCTTTAACTTCGTTTGAAACAATTTTGTTAGATTGTATGTGACAGCTGTCATATCAGCATGCATTTAAAAAAAGACATCAGGGACTTCCCCGGTGGCGCAGTGGTTAAGAATCCGCCTGCAATGCAGGGGACACGGGTTCGATCCCTGGTCCGGGAAGATCCCACACACCTCAGAGGAACTAAGCCCGTGCACCACAACTACTGAGCTTGCGCTCTAGAGCCCATGAGCCACAACTACTGAGCCCGCATACTGCAACTAATGAAGCCTGTGCACCTAGAGCCCATGCTCTGCAACAAGAAGCCATTGCAGTGAGAAGCCCGCGCGCCAGAACAAAGAGTAGACCCCTGCTCGCCACAACTAGAGAAAGCCCGTGCGCAGCAACGAAGACCCAAGACCCAATGCAGCCAAAATAAAATAATAATAAAAAAATAAATAAAAATTAAAAAAGACATCAAAATTGGTGAATTTTTGTGTAGCCATTTTAATATTGAAGATGGAAGAGAAAAAGCAACATTTTCGGCACAGAAGGTAAAAACACAACCGAAATGCAAAAAAAGATTTGTGCAGTGTATGGAGAAGGTGCTCTGACATGTCAAAAGCAGTTTGCACAGTTTCATGATGGAGATTTCTCGCTGGACGATGCTCCACTGTCGGGTAGACCATATGAAGTTGATAGCGATCAAATCGAGACGTTAATTGAGAACAATCAACATTATACCACCTGGGAGGTAGCTGACATACTCAGAATATCCAAATCAAGGGCTGAAAATCATTTGCACCAGCTTGGTTATGTCAAACGCTTTGATGTTTGGGTTCCACGTAAGATAAGCGAAAAAACCTTCTTAACTGTATTCCCGCAGGCAATTCTCCACTACTTAAATGTAATGAAAACGTTCCGTTTTTTAAAACAAATTGTGACAGGCAATGAAAAGGGGATACTGTACAATAATGTGGAACAGAAGAGATAGTGAGGCAAACGATATAAACCACCAACAACCACACCAAAGGCTGGTCTTCATCCAAAGAAGGTGATATTGTTTATATGGTGGGATTGGAAGGGAGTTGTCTATTTATGAGCTCCTTCCAAAAACCCAAACGATTAATTCCAACAAGTACTGCTCCCACTTAGACCAACTGAAAGCAGCACTCGACGAAAGGAGTCCAGAATTAGTCAAAAGAAAACACATAATCTTCCATCAGGATAACGCAAGATTACATGTTTCTTTCATGACCAGGCAAAAACTGTACAGCTTGGCTGGGAAGTTCTGATTCATCCGCTGTATTCACCAGACATTGCACCTGCGGATTTCCATTTATTTTGGTCTTTACAAAATTCTCTTAATGAAAAAATTTCAATTCCCTGGAAGCCTGTAAAAGGCACCTGGAACAGTTCTTTGCTCAAAAAGATAAAAAGTTTTGGGAAGATGGAATTATTAAGTTGCCTGAAAAATGGCAGAAGGTAGTGGAACAAAATGGTATATACGTTATTCAATAAAGTTCTTGGTGAAAAGGAAAAATGGGTCTTTTATTTTGACTTAAAAACTGAAGGCACTTTTTAGTCAACCCAAAAAGTGTATACCTATTTTCTCTGTGTTAACAAGGGGATTACTTTCGATACCATAAAATTACAATACTCTAATTTGGACTTCTACCAGCTTAACTCCAATAACATATAAAAACTCTGCTCCTGGGCTTCCCTGGTGGCGCAGTGGTTAAGAATCTGCCGGCCAATGCAGGGAACACGGGTTCAAGCCGTGGTAAGGGAAGATCCCACATGCCACGGAGCAACTAAGCCCGTGCACCACAACTACTGAGTCTGCACTCCAGAGCCCTCAAGCCACAACTATTGAGTCCGCATGCTACAACTACTGAAGCCCATGTGCCTAGAGCCCACGCTCCGCAACAAGAGAAGCCACTGAAATGAGAAGCCCACACACTGCAAGGAAGAGCAGCCCCCCTCGCTGCAACTAGAGAGAGCCCGTGCGCAGCAATGAAGACCCAATGCAGCCAAAAATAAATAAATAAAATAAATTAAAAAAAGAAAAAAAAATACTGCTCCTTTACATCTCTGTCCTACTTCTTTCAGTTGCTGATGTCACCAAATTACATCTTTGTACAATGATATCATTGTTTTTATGTTTCAAAACGTAAAACTAATAATTTTTTTTAAAGTGCATTAGTCTCTTAAATCATGTAGAAAAACAAAATGGGGAGTTACAAACCAGTTACAATAATACCAGCTTTTAGACTAGTAATTGCTTTTTAAAAAATTTATTAGTCTCAAATCATGTAGAAAAAGGGGAGTCACAAACCACTGCTGTAACAATTCTAGCTTTTATAACTGCCCGTGTATTTACCTTTACTGAGCTCTCCATTTCTCCACATGGCTTCAAGCCACTGTCTAGTGTCCCTTCCTTTCAATCTGCAAGACTCCATTTAGCACTTCTTTCAGTGCAACTCTAGTAGTAACAAATAGCTTCAACTTTTGTTTATCTGGAAATGACTCTCATTTCTGAAAGACAATTTTGCCAGATATAGGATTGCTGGTTGATAGCTTTTTTTCTTTTAGCACTTTGAATATATCAGCCCAGTTTCTCCTGGCCTGTAAAGTTTCCACTGAGAAATCTGCTGGAAATCTTACTGACGATTCCTTGTATGTGATGAGCCACATCCCTCTTGCCGATTTCAAGATTCTCTGGCTTTCAACAGTTAGGTTATAGTGTGTCTGGGTGTGGGTCTCCTTGAGTTCATCCTACTTGGATTTCATTGAGTTTCTTGGATGTTTATATACATGTCTTTCATCAAATTTGGGAAGTTTTCAGCCATTAACTCTTCAAATACGTTGTCCGTCCCTCTCTCCCTCTTTTCCTTCCTATGATACACATGTTGGTCTGTGTGACAATGTCCCACAGGTCCCTTAAGCTCTGTTCATTTTTCTTCAATCTTTTATCTTTCTGTTACTCAGACTCAATAATTTCCATTGTCCTAGCTTCCAGTTCACTGAGTCTTCTTCTTCAGGAAAGGTTCAAATCTGCCTTTGAATCTCTCTAATGAATTTTTCATTTTAGTTATTGTATTTTCCAGCTCCAGACTTTCTTTTTTGGTTTCTTTTTAGATTTTCTATCTCCTTATTGATATTTCTGTTTTGTTCATATAGTTTTTTTTGACTTTCTCCATGTCTTCTTTTAGCTTTGAGCCTCTTTAAGAGAGTTGTTTTCAACTCTTTGTCTAGTATATCTGCCATCAGATCTTTTTCAGGGACAGTTCCTGTTAGTTTATTTTTTTTTTCCTATGAATGAGCTATACCTTCCTGTTTCTTTTTTTTTTGGTGGAAAGTAGTCATTTGAATCTAAAAATGCGGTACCTCTGGAAATCAGATTCTTCTCCTTCCCCAACATTTGCTGTTTTTTGTGTTTTTGTTGATTGTTGTACGTTGTCTCTGAGCCAAGATCAGTGTGAGGCACAAACTTAAAATCCTCTCAGGTCTTTTCTGAGTCTGCATGTTTCTCTGGATATGCATGGTGACTTTTTTTTTTTAAGATGTTGGGGGTAGGAATTTATTTATTTATTTTTGCTGTGTTGGGTCTTCATTTCTACGCAAGGGCTTTCTCTAGTTGTGGCAAGCGGGGGTCACTCTTCATCGCGGTGCGCAGGCCTCTCACTATCACGGCCTCTCTTGTTGCGGAGCACAGGCTCCAGACGCACAGGCTCAGTAGTTGTGGCTCACGGGCCCAGTTGCTCCGCAGCATGTGGGATCATCCCAGACCAGGGCTCAAACCCGTGTCCCCTGCATTAGCAGGCAGATTCTCAACTGCTGCACCACCAGGGAAGCCCCATGGTGACTTTTTAATTTCCCTCAGATCCGTGGTTGCTTTGAATGCCTTAAGTTTTAACGTCTGTCTCCCCAAAGGTGAAAAGAGAGAAATGTAGCAGGGAGGAAAAGAGCTGCTGGCCCTTTAAATCCTCTGGAAGTCACTTCAGCCAGAAGGGGAGAGGCTTGCAACAAATTGGGGAGGAACAATAACAATGGCTGCCCACCTCTTTCCCCCCAGATCTGAAGTAGCCATCAACAATCAGAGCACAGATCCCTGATACGTGGAGGACAGGGACCTGTCTGCCCACCCTGGTTCCCACAAGGTGCATGCAAGCTGCTGCTGGGATGCGTGCACAGCTGGATGTCTCAGTGCTGGGATGTGGGGGATGAGTAGCCCCTGCTACCTAACTAAGAGGTGAAATTGACTGAAATTAACCACAATTTACTATCCAAGCCTTCCCCTGGAAGTTGCAAAGATTCAAGAGATTCCAGAGACCCAAAATAGTTACATCAGATAGATTCTGCCACTGTACTGTTGTACAGGTGGGGAGACAGATTCCTAGTGTTTCCTACTCTACTATCTTCCCAGAATCTTCTCCATCTGTATTTATTTTAAAATACTTTATCTCTTTGATTAAATAGGTAACCAAATATTGCTTTTCAGGTACCCAAAACCGTCTCTTAATCAAGTGACCAAATCTCTGACAACTCTGTAATCTTTCCTTCCCAAGATTAGATCCTAAATTTAGAAAAAATAAAATAAAAATTCTAGGCTACCTCTCACCATATGTATTAGTTAGCTCAACATTTTTATAAGAGCTGCATGGGAAGACTTACCAAATCAACAAAGATGCTCAGCATTTCCTAGGTTAAGTTTGTATACATAAAATATTATTGGGCTTCCCTGGTGGCGCAGTGGTTAAGAGTCTGCCTGCCGATGCAGGGGACACGGGTTCGTGCCCCGGTCCAGGAAGATCCCACATGCCACGGAGTGGCTGGGCCGGTGAGCCATGGCCGCTGAGCCTGCGCGTCCAGAGCCTGTGCTCTTCAAAGGGAGAGGCCACAACAGTGAGAGGCCCATGTACAGCAAAAATATATATATATATTATTAATATAAATATTTCAGAAAATGCATGCTTTATGGAGGTCCTAGAGATTTGTCAATGACTTTGCTGTCCGTTTTTACCCTTAGGGAAAATATTCATCAAGCCAGTAACAAATACCCCTATGGAGAACTGTATTCTATTACTGGTTACTATAAGAAATTAACTACAGCCTTTCAGTCTCATTATCAAACAGGCCTTTGCTTCTTGATGACCAGAAGGCTCCTGGAAAAGACTGTACTAGGAACACTAAACTACTGACACCTCAGAAAACACACTCTTGAGTACAGGCTTCTGAGCTGACACTGCTGACGTTGAACAATGGACTGAGTCAATATTCCTAAGGCTTTTTCAGTCCAGAAGCTGATATACATCATAAAAGCAGACCCACCCAAAACCCAGCATGATAAGAATTACTAGGACTGAATGAACTGAATTAAATGAAATTTAATTACGTGTATTTATTTGAAATACAACTAGTATTATACATATATTTTTAACGTTTCATCCTTCTATACTTAATGAACATATGAAGTTCTCTTCTTTCTCTTCTTAAACTATCTCTACCCTCAATTTAGTAAATCGTGCTTTTCTAGACTGAAATATAACATCTTGAAATGATTATCTGCTTCTCACTGACCCTTTCAGAATTTAGAAATAGTTTTACTGAGTTTTACTTTTCAGGAATATTGTAATTTTCATTGGTTCAATAAGAATGTACACTCCTTTTTACCAGAATATAACTACACAAATCAATTGTGCAACCAAAGCCATACTTGGACTGTCTTATGTGAGGATGAATTTCATTCAATCAGTTATGACAAGCCTGCTGCCCACAAATACACACAGAGCCAATTCCTACATTGTGCCACCAGGGTACTGGCCTAGTGCCTGACTTACAAGGTCTCAGCATCACAGGTGGCAAGGTCATTTAGTAGTAGCCAAAAACCTTGGCAAATCTGAAAACCCTCAAGAAGAAAGAAAATCACCCAAATTTATAGGTACTGCAGGTGAAATTCGGTGGAAAATGTACTGGGCTTGGTTTACTGGCCTTGGGATAGAAGAACAAATAGTATTTTAAAAAGTCCAATCTAAGATTCCTTATGAAAACTTCTGGACAGAAATCAATTCTGTGGCCTTAGTAGCTACATAGTTGCTCAATTCTATAAGGCTCTGGATTTTCAGAGCAAACTCAAGGAAGTCTGTATGCCTAATTAACACTCTGACTGCACCTAAATATTAGGCCTAACCCTACGAGACCAGACTTTCTTTTAAAAGAACATACATTTGTAAATTACCAGGAGACGAGACCATCAGAAAATTTATCCAACACTTAGAAATAAGCCAAAAATAGTCAGTTGCACATCTTTTTAATATCTACGTGGGGAAAGGCCATTCAAGGATTGTTCAGCAGAATGTACTTACTTCATATCGTTGTTTACTACTGAGTAAAAGTCACAGACTTAGCCTGCTTCCTAACTTGACAAGGTTTTTTTCTAGTAAAGATGCAAACAAGGAAGTATCACTGAAGAGAATGGCTTGAGCAGTTGGAGAATTTCTTTGTCTCACGCGTCTCTGCTCCCACTTCCATTCTAGAGATGGAACAAAACCATCTCAGACTGATTTCAACCTACAGCCTACAGCAAAAATGGCCTCTGACCTCTGTTTTCCTGCTTCAAAGCTCAGAGAGTAGCAGGTTGTTTTTGTGTAAATAATTACCATTTTAAATAGGCTAACAAAACTTGTCATTTTGAAGGGTAGGAAAAAATGCTATTAACTTAAAAGAAAGACTTGCCAAATTTTTATTGTTTATATGGAATAATCTCAGATGGACGAAAAAACTAGAGTAAATCTCCATAATTTCTAGGATTACAAGAAAAATATATGTACACACACACACATATATATCGTTATGTACTAAGAATATTTATCCAACAGAAAAATCAAATCCATAGGGCTTCCCTGGTGGCACAGTGGTTAAGAATCCACCTGCCAATGCAGGCGACACAGGTTCGAGCCCTGGTCCAGGAAGACCCCACATGCCGTGGAGCAACTAAGCCCGTGCGCCACAACTACTGAGCCTGTGCTCTAGAGCCGGCAAGCCACAACTACTGAGCCCACGTGCCACAACTACTGAAGCCCATGCACCTAGAGCCTGTGCTCCACAACAAGAGAAGCCACAGCAATGAGAAGCCTGCGCACCACAACGAAGAGTAGCCCCCGCTCGCCCCAGCTAGAGAAAGCCCGCATGTAGCAACGAAGACCAAAAATAAATAAATAAATAAATAAATTTAAAAAACTAAACTAAACTAAACCCATAGATTATCAATGTACTTTACAGTATAATGTTACGGAATTTAACAGCAAGCATTTTAAAGTCCAAAAGAGACAAAAGAATAAAAATAAGCACAAGCAATGGAATATATCAGATAAAACTGTAATTAAAATATAGCACCTTGTACACAAACATTACTATCTGACCTTCACCACAACAGTACCGTCGGCTACCTGGTAGGAATATTCCTACTACTGAGTGAGGATGTAAAGTCACAAAGCAGTTAAGTAACTTGTGAACGTAATTACCAAGCTGATAAGTAGGACAAGCACTCAAACCCAAGTCTTCTCACTCCACGTTTTGGGCTCTGCCTAGTAGGCTTAATTGTGGAACATGAGGTAAGGAAAGCTTGAGGAATACGATACTACCCTACTCGATAGTACTTTTAACTCAAGCTCTCATCTTACCATATCTCCAAGTTGCTGCCAAGACCCTCAAAGTCCCCATCTGTGTGACGTTATCAGTCAGCTGATGAATTGTGCCAAGGCGGTGCTACCACAGACGCAGCCTTCCTCAGTACCTTGACATAAGCAGACTGGGGCCTCCGCTCTACAGTAAATTACAACCTGCTTGGAGAAACAACTCTAATGTGACATTATTCAGAGTACATTAATAAGGGTGCACGATGCACTGAAGGTGAGTGTAGACTGGGAGGAATCCCATGGACTATTAGGTCGGAGCTAGAAACAACAGATGTACAGACAGCAAAGCGGATGGATCAGAAACAGTCCTTAGGGGAAAAGTAAAACTGAATGAGATATAATACAACAGGTACACATTTAAAAATACATGTATACAAAACAATGATGGCTATTTTGCAGACACAGACAGAGATATTGATTAAAGACATTAGAAGGGCTGCCTAAGGATAGAGGGGAGTGGAACAGAAATGAGTACGAAGTGAAAAGAAACAAAGCAAGGGCTTTGCTGGAATGAAATATAATGCACCTCTTAAAACTAATGCAACTGATCTAGGGACTTCCCTGGCGGTCCAGTGGTTAGGACTACGAGCTTCCACTGCAGGGGGGCACGGGTTTGATCCCTGGCTGGGGAACAAAAATCCCGCATACGGCGTGCCCGAAAAAACAAAACAAAACCTTATACAACTGATCTATATGGACCGACATGTCAATGTAATCAAGATAATTTTTAAGCGACAAAAGCAAGACAGAGCATGGTATGTATACTATCCCATTTCTGAATACGCATGTCTCAGTGTATACGTGTGTATGTTCAATATGAAAAAGAAAGCACACCAAACCAAAAGCAGTGGTAATCTCAGGGACAGAACGGCAGGGGAAGACGGCTTTCCATCTCCAAACCTCTGAATAATTTTACAATTTAAGTTTGTAAAAAGAACATTTTATAAACTCTGCTGTTAGATAGGGGTAGGTTCAAACACCAACTGTGACTTTGGGCAAGCTACTTAACCTTAGCTTTCTTACCTATTAAATAGAGAAAACTACAGTACGCTAATTCAAAGGGGGATTTAAGAATTAAAAGAGACAACAAATGCAACACTCCTAGCACAGAGCTCCCTCCATTCTCCTACGTAATAGCCTGCAATTAAAATTAAGGATGGGTGATAATGAGAAATGCAATAGGAATTCAGAGAAAGAAAAGATCATGGAAAATCAGAGTACCTATGGAAAATCTAAAGAGGCTGGGACTTGAGCTGAGTTTTTTTAAAAATGGTAAAATGTTAGTCAGGGATGCGGAGGAGAAGGTACTACCAAAATAAAATAAATAATCAAAAAAACACACAGGAAGAAGAATGAGAGGTATAAACCTGTGTCCCAGTGCCAACCACAAAATGAATGTGCGATAAATATCTGGTACATCCATGAAAAAGGGTGCACACTAGGGAACAGGAAACAAGACTGTGTACGTAGAATAGCTCATATTTTAGAGATCCTTGAAATCAAAACGAAGACTGGATTTCACGCAGTTGCAGGGCAAGGCTTCTAGAGCTGGAGTTAACGGCAAAGCCACATTCTAAGATAAGGTGGCAGTAAGCCAACTGACAGCATACAGAGTAATCAATCAGCTACCCGCATAAAAATATAGTTACACACACACACACACACACACACACACACGACACAACGTATACGACACACACAGCAGCATCGCCATAGATGGAAACGAGACGGGACCTGAACTCAGGAGGGAGGTCACGAGAGCTGGAGTAGGCGCCCAGTTAATACTCGTAGTACAAACAAACAAGCACTGAATGAATTCTCAACAACACTTACGGAGTAAGAGCCAGTCTCCCACGTGCTAACTCACCTGGTCCTCTTGAAACAAAATGCCTTTCTGGGCATTTATTCGTTTAAACAGATCCCCTCCTTCACAGTAATCCATCACTATGTAGAGAGAGCCATTTTCTAAAAAATATAAACGTTACAGTCCATTTTTTAAAATGTACATCAAAAGCATAGCTACATTAAAGGTACCTAAAGGGTTTACTAAAAAGCAGCAATTAATTAAATACGTTGCACTAAACTAAAAACAGAACCACAGCCAGAAGAATTGAAGTGCAAAGTCAAGGTTTACTGGACGTACAGACTGTGCGGTAACTTGGGTTAACAGGCAACTCCATCATTAATGACTTTTCTGCCAAGAATATATCATCCCATTATCCACACTGACATAAACATCTCTGCAATATGGACAAAATGCAGACAGATATAGTTGATTTCATTTAATAGATATATTTCCTTAAACGTCAACTATAAAAATCACATTTTTCCAATCATTTGTCAGAGATGGGTAACCTTGGTTTTTAGCTGACCATTACTTTCCAGCTTTATTTCATCCACTTAATTACCTGTTAAACAAACAAAATAACAGATGCTGCGATGAACTGTCAGGACTCAACAGTGAGACAGTCTCTACTCTCCTGGAGCTCTCTTTGTAGTGATATATAATCTGTGAATGAACATGAAGATGGGGCACTTCCCTAATCACCTGTATGCCTCAGTCCACAGGATAAAAGACTTCCATGACCCTTCCTGTGGTAGAGAGGATGAGAAGAACACTTCTAATCCTTCTCTCCACCCTCACTCTTCCATAGGACTAAGACCACACCACTTCTTCCCAGGTAAGGAAGAGTGGCCAAGATCACCTATTACAGCTCAAGGAACAGCCTTCCCAGAGTTCACTTCTCTTGCTGCCTTGTGCTGATGGCCTTGCTCCCGGCACCTTGGATGGTGGTCTTGTTACTCGCGGTGCTCACATTCACCTTGTATACACTGCTTCCAATGTGCCCAGGGTTGGGAACCTACATGAATGAGCTGATTAAGAATCTGTGTAACTCTTTACAATTGATACGAAAAGATCATCCAAATATACATGTGAGAAATCACTGTGCGGAAAAAAAAAACAAACAGAAAACCGTACAATCTACTACTTATGAAAAATATGTATAGAATGTCACCATTTACATAGCATGAGAAACAAAAAGCCAAAAAAAAAAGTACCGTGTGCTATGATTTATGTATGCTTATTAACGCTCAGAACATTTCTGGAGGGAAACTCAAGATAGTGGTAAAACAGTGGGTACCTCCAGGAGGGAAAAACATGTGACTCAAAACTAGAAACAGAAGGCAAATTTTTTACTGTTATGTAACCTCTGAATTCTGTACCATCTGCATGTAGCAAAAATTAAATAAAACCATTACAAGGTTTTTTTAAAAAGGTGTGTGTGTTTGTGAGAGACAGAAACAGACACAGAGACAGGGAGACAGAGAAGGTTAAACAGGACCTGAGAAAGGAAATGGAGAAGCAATCCTGAAGAAAAATATCTGAGCTCTGCTATATTTTTTGCTGTTTAAACAATTGTCATTTATTTTGGGATAAGTACTAGTTAAAATGTAAGGTTAAAAGAAAAGTCTTTTCTGCATGAGGGAAATACTAATCTGTTTTGTATTCCTTCGATCATTCAAGCATCTGAGTGCCAACTATGTTCCAGGCACTTTGCACAAGATGCCAGGGATACAGAAATATAAGACACCACCCCTGTCACCAATGGGCTCACACAGTACTGAAGAAACACCCTCCAAAAAACCCCAACATAATGACCACCTAGAAACTGCTTGAAATTGAAGCAAAAAGACTGTAAGGCGAGTGACAAAGCCTCAAGGCATGTTAAAAACGACCGAGAGTTTAAGAGAGGACACGAACCACGACCTCTCAGCGAAGCACGCACTGCTGGCAGGCTAACCCTGTAATTCTAACACTTTTCTCCCTTCATCGCCTCTCACTTGAGAAGCTGAAAAAAATCCCAGATTCCCTAATTCCCAGTCTCCCCTACAGTTGGAGGTGGTCACTGACTCCATAACGGTCACTAAGATCTAGGAGGAAATCTGAACAGTGGCTTCTGAGAAAGCACTGGCTCGTCTGGTCACAGGACAGACAAGAGCAAGCTGCTGGTGCTGCCCTTGCCCCTTCTTTTGGCATCTTTTGGATGCAGGCGCTGCCTGGAGTTGCAAAGCGTCTTCTCAGGACAAGGAGACAGGATTAGGCTTAAAACCGTGCCTATTAAGGATGTCAGAGTAGAAATCAGACAGGGCCTAAGCTGCCATATACACCCTATACACAGGACAGCTCATCTTTCAGACTTCCTGTTAGGTGAGATCATTAAATATCTTTCTCACTTAAGCCAATACTGGCCAGATTTTCTGTTACCTGCAGCAAAAAGCAATCCAAATTTAGCCTCAAAGAAAAGCTTTCTTCAAGTACACAGAGAAGTTAGATTTTGGCAACACCAATGGGGAACAAGGTGAATGCCAACACAAGCTCCATAAGTGAGACTAAAAAGCTTCCATTAAAGATATAAAAGCTACTTTTGCAACAGTAAGAAGTAAAACAAACTTATGAGGTTAAAAAAACACAGACTGTAGGAAAATACAAATAAAAGAATGAAAGCAGTTAGAAGGTGATAGCTAGAGACAACTAAAAACAGAGAGCAATATATGAATAACAGTAGAGAAAACAGAACTGTATATAACACAGATACCCCAATACACAGTGACACAACACTTTCTCAATGATAAGGTCAAATTTTTAAAAATTTTAAAATGTTAGGAATATAGACAAAAATGTCTAATTATAATATTTAATATAATCTAATTATACATTTATATACCTGAAAATACTGTTTTCTCCCCACTCTCCAGTTTTACAAAACAATTTTATCTGAATTTTTCACATGTGTCATCAATATAAATGTCTTTTATTGATTCACCTATGTTTTCCCGATACACATGATCTTCATTTCCTTTTAAGTTAACTGAAAGAGAGCACTTTTAAAATCTGTTTATGTTGTCAGTGGAATTTTTTCTATGTCCTAATTCCCATACACATAAGATTGGGACCTTAAAAAAATCATCCTAGAGAGTTCATATGCATGATTGTCACAACATAACCATACTGCCTTTTAAGTGACTTTAGAAGGCTTACAATAGTATCTGCAATTATGACATCAGTATTAAATTTCTCTGATGCTTCTTTTTAAAACTGATTCTGCCTGAGGACCTCTATAAGCACTCAGAACTAACTCAGTGAAGTTTTCTTCCCCAAAACCACTTTGTTATTTAATGTATTTTAAAATTTGAGAACACATCCTGTAATACAAGACACTTTATAAGAAAGAATTCATCTGTAAGCTAAGACAACTTTATGACAAACAAATTTTGGAATATTTTTCCTTATCTTAAGATATATATGGATTCTTTAAAAACAGTGAAATGAAAACTTGCCTGAAACAAAGAAAAACCAGAATCTGCAGGCAGAAGGGGTACAAAATGTTCCAAGAGAGACAGAATCAGAATTATTAATACTAAGCCATATTCTGGTGAATTTCAATTCTAAAGAAAGAATCCTTCGAGCATTGAGGAAAGATAAATTACCTTCAAGAGGAGAAGCTTTATGCTGACCTCAAACTTTTCTACAGGAACATTCAATGCCAGAAGATATAATGTGATTGTAAGGGAAAAGGGGTCATCAAAGATATTTACTCACGTATAAAAGCATCAGTTAGACACTCTCAGAAATGCAAACAGTAACTGCATTGAGGGAATACAGCATCCATAAGCTCGTCATGAAAAAAAATTGATGAAATCCAGAAAAGTTGGAGATAAATTCAAGTATCTCTGGAAAGGGGTATCTAAGTTATAAAAGAACTAACAATAAGAATTGAATCTGTCTAAATATAGAACCAAGGCCAAACAACTCTAAGAATTATAATTTCAGAACAAAAGATAATATTAAATATTTTTACCCTGTCAAGATGAACAAAAATCAGTGGGGAGGAACTGTAAAGACACTAATTTCCTCACCTTTCATGGCAGACATTCAAAATAACAACAAAATTTTCACTTTTTTAACCAACTTGCTTATTTTTAAAAATTGAGAGATTTAAAATGTTCACATATGTAAGTTATTTTTAATCATTTTAGAGAAAAATTAAATATTTGTGTTTCAGAGCTCCCAAAAGCTCTATGAGAAACTAAGAGGTCCAAAGAGCTACATGATTAAAATGAGAAGATGGCTCAGGTGAGGCAGAAACAGGGACCAAATTCTATACCAAATGTATAGAATCACCAGACGAAACTACATCTTATAAATCTGAGAATGAACTTATAGGCCAGGGTTGGAGAGCTTGTGAGAAAAAGGAACTCTCATGCCCCTTAGTCTAAGGACTCCACTCCTAAAAGACTGCCACAGTACACAGACACCTGTACAAGGAGGTCCAGTGCAACACTACCTGTAACAGTGAAACACTAAATACAACCTAAGTACCCATAACAGAAAAGAGGCTAAACAAATTGTGATACAGCCATAAAGTGCATCTGATGGAAAACACTGCAGATGTTACAAGAAAGTTGTAAAGAATGGGGTGCATCAATACACAGTGACATGGAAAGATACCCATGAGAGACAAAGTGAAAAGAACTAGAAGCAGACATACATAGATACAATCCCACTTGTTTTTAAATGTCAAAGGCTACAAACATATGCCTGTTCCACACGGTCACAGAAAATACAGGAAGGAATCAATGTGGAATTATTCACATTGCTAACCCCTAGGGAATGAGAATGAGTGGGAGGAACAGAGAGCTTGGGGTTCATGCATGTCTGCACTCCTGAATACGTTTACCATGAGCATTTACTCCTTTAAAACTAAACGCCAGTAACAATATAACCTTATTTAAAGAACGTGCTATCCCTTTTGAATCATTCATATGTTTCTAGGTGAAGCATTCAACATAAATATAAAACGTCTGATAGAACATGTGTTGACATACATTCAAACCTTTTACCTTGAAATAGTAAAATCTTGGTGATGAAAGAAGAAACTAAAAGACACATGCTAAGGGAAAGATAAATAAAGAAAATTCAAGGTCCTGAGAAAGAAGAGATGGTTAACATTGTACTCTTTCACATGAGCTATAAAGCCTCATTTCACTGCCATCATAAAATAAATAAACTGAGTACTTTATGGCATAAGGTGTTAACGATCCATATACTTTTTAAAAGTATGTTCTACTTTACTAGATACCAAGTTTATTTGGGAACAAGGATACTTTAATTCAGCTGCTGAAACTGGTATGTAATGTGACCCTGAAATGGTCATTTAAACTATCTTTTACTTTCAATCTAGATTATCTTTCTATTTTGCAACTGACAGAGATTTATGATAATGGGAATGACTTCAATAAACCACCTTTTCCTGCCTTTAGAGAAGCTTTGTCTTATCTTAGTTCCTGCATTACCAAATATGATGGTAGATATTTCCAAAACAGCAATACTTTATAATATTTTAAGAACCTGAGAACACTCTCAAGCAGGATACTTTCTAAAATCAGAACATTTTCTCAGTGGCAGTGGTGGTAGCACTTAAAAGAAGTTTAGTTTTATAAAGGTGTAAATGACTGTTCCTCCTATGTCTAAAATGCATGCGTATACTTTTCTTCCTGAGAATAATTCACAAAAAGATCCTTAAAAGGGAAGTACACAACAGTTGTCCTAAGGCTTAGGAGTTCTTTTGAGCGCTCTTGCAAAATTTATCTGACCTTCAAATGATTCTCTATACTGGACAATATTTGGATGCTTCATGTTTGCCAGCACTGCAACTTCTCTCCTTGATTCTTCCCTTTCTTTACTGGACATCTTAAATAGAAGGAAAAAAGAAAAGAGTAAATTAAGTAAATAGACAACATAATCGTCCATCAAAAAGAGAGTGGTTAAAAATAATGCTACCGGGACTTCCCTTGTGGCGCAGTGGATAAGACTCCGCGCTCCCAATGCAGGGGGCCTGGGTTCAAACCCTGGTCAGGGAGCTAGATGCCACACGCATGCTGCAACTAAGGAGTCCGCAAGCCGCAACTAAGGAGCCCGCAAGCCGCAAGGAGCCAGTAAGCCACAACTAAGGAGCCCGCAAAGCTGCAACTAAGGAGCCCGCCTGCCGCAACTAAGACCCAGCACAACCAAATAATAAATATTTTTTTAAAAATAATAATGCTACCAATGAAGCACAGCCCAAATACTAAAATATAGCTAGAAGTTAAAAAGAATAAGTTGAAGGCACAAATACAACAAAAACATTTTAAGATGTTCAAACCAGATTAAGTCACAGAACAGTGGGTGAGGTTTCTTTTTTAAACACATAAACATGAGCACACATCACAGAAAAAAATCTGAAAGGATTTACAGACTCTTCTGCAATTAGTGGTTGTCTCTGCGATTACGGCAGTCTTTCACTTTAGGTCATGCATTGCCATATATTTTTTTATTCTCTCCTGTAACCAGACTTCTACTTGGATGACCAAATGAAAAATATACTTACGCTTGAGATGTTAATTTCTTTGATAACATACTGTCTGCCATCTTCTATAGATTTAACGAGAATGGCTTTTCCGAATGAACCTTCTCCAATCTTCTGTACTCTAACATATTTCTCCATGGTTCTTTTTCTAAGGCATCTTAACAGATAGGCTAGATATTTAAAAAAAAAGAGTAACAGTTAATAGAAACAAAGCATGTCATCTATAACAATTATAATATTTAATTCAAATTCTATTCCTCAGTGATTTGCTTACTTAAAAAAAAAGATATATAAAATCTTTACTGAAGGTTAAATAAACTTTAACTCAATTTTAGTCATGCAACCTAGAGATAGCTAAAAAGAGAAAACCAGTGACATTTCAATCTTATAACAATACTTTGGAAAGTCAAATACTGTACATACTTAATGGAGGATGAAGCAAACCTTTTCCTACATGAACTAATTAATTAGCAGCATTACTTTACTACCTGCAATAAGAACACAAGCTTAGCAAGACTATTTCCCAAAGTTATTTACCTAATCCTCTCTTATTAGACATTTAGGCTGTTTACAGTGTTTGCTATTATAAAAGAACTTTAGATTAAATTTCTGTACATACATTTTTATGTACTCATTATAAAGATTTCCATAGTACACACTGTGAGTTCAAAGAATATGCACATGTTAAAGCTTTCAAACACACTGCTTGTCTTACAGAAACGCCTACTAGCTTGCTTGCATTCTGACCAGCAGTGAATAAAAATGCCTGTTCCTACGTACTCTTTTAACAGTGGTTATTATTTATTAAAATATTTCAGAGGCAATAAAGGGTAGTAGTCAAAGAGCACTAAAACCTTAGAGTCAGAGAGCCTGGGTTTAAATCCTGGCTTTAGCACTTATTTGCTATTTGACCTTGGACAAGTTACTTATCTTTAAGTGGCACAGTTTGTTCATCTGTACAATGTGGCCAACAACAGGACCTGCTTATAGAGCTGCTGGGAGGATTAGTCAATTTCATTAATGTCTAGAGAACAGTGACCTACAGACAGTGAGCACTGTGTCACAATCTGTTCTTACTGTTATTCGTTAGGTTGGATGGGGGGAAGCAGTGTCTCACTTTTTTTTGTAAGCTCCTTTGCTTACCAATGAATCTGAAAAATTCTTCCACGTTTCTGAACTGTTCCATTAATTCTCTTTTGAACTATTCATTCAGGTTCTTTGTCCATTTTCTACTGGGATAGTCTTCTTTATTGTTTTTTAATTGAAGTATAGTTGATCACAATACTGTGTAAATTTCAGGTGCACAACAAAGTATTCCAGATACATGTATACATATTTTCAGATTCTCTTCCACTGTAGGTGTTTACAAGATTAGGAATATAGTTCCCTGTGCTATACAGTAGGTTCTTGTTGTTTATCTATTTTGTATACAGTAGCTTGTATCTGCTAATCCCAAACTGTTAATTTGTCCCTGCCACCCGTTTCCCCTTCGGTAACCACAATTTTGTTTTCTATGTCTGTGAGTCTATTTGTTTTGTCAGTAAGTTCATTTGTATCATTTTTTAGATTTTACATAAGTGATATCTTATGATATTTGTCTCTGTCTTACTTCACTTAGTATGATAATCTCTAGGTCCACCCATGTTGCTGCAAATGGCATATTTCATTCTTTTTTATGGCTGAGTAATATTCTATTGTATATATGTACCACATCTTCTTCATCCATTCCTCTGTCGATGGACATTTAGGTTACTTCCATGTCTTGGCTATTATACAGTGCTGCTATTATACAGTGCTGCTATAAACATTGCATCCTCTTTATAGTTTCTAGTTGCTTGTTACAGTGACCTGCATTTCTATCAATAATCTTTCTTAACTCCTTCAGCATTTTTATTACCTCCTTTTCTGAATCAGGGTCTGGTAGGCTGGAGAGGTCTGTTTCATTGTTCCTTCAGGGGATTTCTCTTGTTCTTTTACTTTGGGATAGTTCCTCTGCTTTTTCATTTTAGTTAAATTTCTCTGACTCTAAGAATTTAAGAGAAACAGTTATCTATCGTGGTCTGACAGGGCTGTTTTTATGTGGGAGTGTCCCTGTGTAGACTGCGTGAGTCTGATATTTTTGGTGTGAAGGCTGTTTTTAGTGTGGATGCTTGCCACGTCTTTCCTCAGGGTGTGCTGGCCCTTGTCCCCTTGCTAAGGGGTGTGTCTGGTGTTGTGGTGACCAGAGCCTGCAGTTGTTACTGCGTGGGGCCTCTTCTCTGCCCTGTAGTTGTCACAGCCCTGTCGGGGACAGGGTCTGCTCCTCGGCTGTCACAGGCGAAGCCCCCAGATCCAGTTCCAAGCTGCAACACGAGGAGTGAGGGCCTGGAGCACAGGGAGACAGGAGCCAGTGTGTGCTCCTCCCCAGGAGCTATCCACCAGGACACGCAACTCTGTGATGCCACCCGTGTGCACACGCACAGACTTCACTGTTAGTGAACTAGTGCTAGTGCTGCCCTCAGGGGCCACCTCAGGGCCGCCATGGATGTCCCTCAGGCATGCATGAGTTGTCCCAAAACCCACGCACCACCAAAAGAGCCCTCCACCGCCACAGCCCGGGACCCGCTGTGGGAGGACCGGTGACTGGCTCTGATTTCAGCCCCGCCTCTGTGTGCATGCCCACAAACTGCACAAAGTCCACGGCAGCCAGAGCCATGCCCGCTGTGAGCATGCTGATAATGGGCTGCTAGGGCGGCCCACACCCCTCCCTTTATGCACTGACAACAGGCTCCGACGGCGGGCCCACGCTCCTGCTGTGCGCACCCCCAGTTGTGTCCTGTGCCACGCTCCAGGCCCATCGGGCTGTCTCCATGCACCCAACCTGAGTCCCCCCGGGTCTGTGTGCTGAAGCCCGAGTTGCAGCACCCAGTAGCCGCACACGCCAGCAGGCGCAGCACAGGCTGCAAAGGGCAGCGGCATGGCCAAGATGGCCTGTGCTGCACTCTCTCCGCCCTGCAGGACAGCAGGCCGGCTTCCACACTGTCCTCTCAAGCCTCTGAAGCTCCCTATCTGTCCCACCGAGCCTCCCAGCCGGTAAAGGAGGTCCCCAGAGCGAGGGAACATTTCCTCTTTCACAGCTCCCTTCCAGGGGGCAGGTCCCATCCCAATTCCTCGTCTCCCTTTTCCCTTTGTCCTATTTAATTACTTGGGGATCTTTACTGCAGCTTTGGTTGTATGAGATTTTCTGCCAGCTTTCAGTAGGTATTCCATGAGAATAGTTTCACATATAGATGTATTTTTAAAAATGTATTATTTATTTTTGGCTGTGTTGGGTCTTTGCTGCTGCGCGCAGGCTTTCTCTAGTTGCGGCGAGCGGGGGCTACTTTTCATTGTGGTGCATGGGCTCTCATTGCAGTGGCTTCTCTTGTTGCAGAGCACGGGCTCTAGGCAAGCGGACTCAGTAGTTGTGGCTCACGGGCTCTAGAACACAGGCTCAGTAGTTGTGGTGCATGGGCTTAGTTGCTCCGCAGCATGTGGGATCTTCCCGGACCAGGGCTCGAACCCGTGTCCCCTGCATTGGCAGGCAGATTCTTAACCTCTGCACCACCAGGGAAGTCCCATAGATGTATTTCTGATGTCCTTGTGGGAGGAGGTGAGTTCCACATCCCTCTACTCCACCATCTTCAAGTTCATCTTCTTTTCATTAGTTTGTAGAAGCTTCTTTAATGACGATGTTAGCCCTTCTCCAGTATGAATTTTTTTTTGCTTATATGCCATTTGTCTTCAATTTTATTGAAATACAAACGTTAATTTTGATGTGAACAAATTTATTAACGTCTTCCTTATATTTCTGCCATCGGTATCACACTTAGAAACTTACTGTACCAAATACCATAAGATACTTGATTAAGGTTGTTAACTTCAGCAAGAGTAACTTCAGGAGAGTGGTGGAGACAGAAGCGAGAGTACAATAGGTTAGGTAGTGAAAGCTTAAAAAAGTGAAGGGAAGGGGAGGAGGATAGATGGAGGGAGGGGAAAGGAGAGAAAAAGTGTCCCAAAAGCAACCTCTAGAACTGCTTATTGGCAAGATCACACATACTGTGAAGATACATGAATTCACTTTGTTAATCTAAAAATAATAAATATTTTATTTAGGGGGGTGTGGCCAAGATGGCAGAGTAAGAAGACCCTGAGCTCACCTCCTCCCACAAACACACCAAAAGTACAACTATTTAAAGAGCAGCTACCTATAAGAACAACCGGAAGAACAGCAGAAAAGATTTTCTGCAACTGAAGATACAAAGAAGGAACCACAATGGGATGGGTAGGAGTGGTGGAGACCCAGTATAGACAAGACGCACAGCCATGGGCAGGTAACCCACAAATAGGAGAATAATCACAAATGCAGAAGTTCTCCCCGAGAAGCAAGGAGTTCAAGCCCCACATGAGGCTCCCCAGCCCAGGGCTCCTGCACCAGGTTGATGAGCCCCCAGAATACCTGGCTTTGAAGACCAGCAGAGCTTGCATACAAGAGAGGCAGAGTGCTGTAGAAAAAAAAGACTCTACTCTTAGGGGGCGCACACAAAATCTCACCCACTCTGAGATACAGCTCTGAGAAGCAATAATTTGAAAGAAGCTTATATCAAACCCACCTGCTAATCTTGGAGAGCCCCCTGGAGAGGCAGGAGGGCCACTGGGACTCCCCTGGGGACACAGACGCTCGCAGCAGCCATTTTTGGAAGTCTGTTCTTCCACGAAGACACTGATGGTACAAAAGCCAGCTTGGAGTCCTCCCTCTAGCCTATTAGCAACAGGAGCTTACCCAACCACTAACCAGATGGCAACAGCCCTGGAGGCCACCCCCTGGGGACCTGTAGTCAGCTACGCTAGTACCCAGCCCCACCCACCAGTGGCAGCCACCACAGGAGGCAGGACCTGACAATCAACCAGGCCACAGGGCAGCCCCACCAAAAAAGAAGGGCCCACATAAGGGACACTCCTAGAGCACATAGCTCTTGTGACCAAAGAGGAGTGTGCCACTGGGCCCCATAGGACAACGCCTACACAAAGCCACTTGTCCAAGATTGGGAAACACAACCGACCTAATTCATAGAAATAAAGATAGATAATTAATTCAGTAAAATGAGGAGACAGAGGAATACACACCATAGGAAGAAACAAGACAAAACCCCAGAAGGACTAAGCAAAATGGAGATAAGCAATCTACCCAATAAAGAGTTCAAGGTCACGATCATACAGATGCTCAATAAATTCAGGAGAAAAATGGATGAACACTCTTAGAAGTGTGACAAGGAGTTAAAAAACATAAGGAAAAAAACCAACAAATATGAAGAATACAATCACTGAAATAAAAAATACACTAAAAGGAATAAACAGTAGAGTAGATGATACAGAGGAACAGAGCAACAAACTGGAAGACAGAGTAGTTGAAATCACCCAGCTGAAGAGAAAAAAGAAAAAATAATTTTTAAAAATGAAGATAGTTTAAGAAACCGCTAAGACAACATCCAATGTGTAACATTAGCATTATAAGGGGTCCCAGGAGGAGAAGAGACAGAGAAAGGGGAAGAGAACTTATTTGAAGAAATAATAGCTGAACATTTCCCTAACCTGGGAAAGAAAACATATCCGGGTCCAAGAAGTACAGAGAGTCCCCAACAAGATAAAACCAAAGAGGTCCACAGCAAGAAACATTAAAATGAAAATGGCAAAAATTAAAGATTAAGACAGAACCTTAAAAACAGCAAAAGAAGGCTTCCCTGGTGGAGCAGTGGTTAACAGTCTGCCCACCAATGCAGGGGACATGGGTTCGAGCCCTGGTCCGGGAGGATCCCACATGCCACAGAGTGACTGGGCCTGTGTGCCACAACTACTGAGCCTGCACTCTAGAGCCCGTGAGCCACAACTACTGAAGCTCGTGCACCTGGAGCCCATGCTCCATGACAGGAGAAACCATCGCAAATAGAGGTCCACGCACTGCAAAGAAGAGTGGCCCCCACTCGCCGCAACTAGAAAAAACCCGTGCACAGCAATGAAGACCCAACACAGCCAAAAATAAATAAAATTTTTTTAAAAAAGCAGCAAAAGAAAAGCAACTAGTTATGGGACTTCCCTGGTTGTCCAGTGGTTAAGACTTTGCCTTCCAACGCAGAGGGTGCAGGTTCGATCCCTGGTTGGGGAGTTAAGATCCCACATGCCTTGCAGCCAAATAAACCAAAACATACAACAGAAGCAATGTTGTAACAAATTCAATAAAGACTTTAAAAAATGGTCCATATTAAAAAAATCTTAAAAAAAAAAAAAAGAAAGGCAACTAGTTATGTACAAGAGAACTTCCAAAAGATCATCAGCTGATCTTTGCAGGCCAGAAGGGAGTAGCATAACACATTCAAAATGATGACAGGGAAACGCCTATAACCCAAAATACTCTACCTGGCAAGGCTATCATTCAGATCTGAAGGAGAGATAAGAAGTTTTACAGAAAAGCAAAAGTGAAAAGAGTTCAGCACCACTAAACTGGCTTTACAAGAAATGTACAAAGACTTCTCTAAGTGGAAAAGAAAAGACCATAACTAGAAATATGAAAATTACAAAAGGAAAAATCTTATTGGTAAAGGCAAACATACTGTAAATGTAGTAGATAAACCACTTATAAAGCTAGCAGGAAGGTTAAAAAAGAAAAGTTGTAAAATCATCTATATCCACAATAAGTAGTTAAGGGATACATAAAAAGATGCAAAAAAAATGAAGACAAAAACATTCAATTTGGGGGGTAGGGAGAAAAAACACAAAATTGTTAGAATGCATTAGGATTTAAGAGATCATCAACTTAAAATAATCATAGTACATACACACACACACACATATATATGTGTGTGTGTGTGTATATATATATATATATATAGAGAGAGAGAGAGACAAGAGGGAAGGAGGGAGGGAGAGAGGGGGAGGGGAGGGGAGTGGGAGGGGAGGGGGAGGGGGAGGGGGAGAGACAGTGGGGAGAGAGGGTTAGGGAGGGAAGGGGGTTGTTATATATGAACTTCATGGTAACCACAAACCAAACATATAATAGATAGATATACAAAAAAGAGAAAGGCATCCAAACATAACACTAAAGATAGCCATCAAGGGAATTCCCTGGCAGTCCAGTGGTCAGGACTCGGCACCTTCACTGCCATGGGCCCAGGTTCGATCCCTGGTCAGGGAAGTAAGATTGCACAAGGCACACTGTGCAGCCATCAAATCACAAGGGAAGAGAGCAAATGAAAAAAAAAAAAAAAGAACTTAAAAAAGAATGAGAAAACAATTAACAAAAGAGCAATAAGTACACACCTATCAATAATTACTGTAAATGTAAATGGACTAAATGCTCCAATCAAAAGACACAGCATGTATGCTGCCTTACAAGAGACTCACTTCAGAGTTAAGACACACACAGACTGAAAGTGAAAGGGTGAAAAAAGGTATTCTATGCAAAGGGAAACGGAAAGAAAGCTGGGGTAGCAATACTTATAGCAGACAACAGACTCTAAAACAAAGACTGTAACAAGAGACAAAGAATAACAATAGACAATGATAAAGGGATCAATCTAACAAGAAGATATAACAATTGTCAATATATATGCACCCAACACAGGAGCACCTAAATACCTAAATCAAATACTAACAAACATAAAGGAAGAAACTGACAGAAACACAATAACAGTAGGCAAATTTAACACCCCACTTACATCAATGGACAGATTACCCAGACAGAAAATCAATAAGGAAACAATGGCCTTAAATGACACATTAGATCACATGGACTTAAGAGATATATATAGAACGTTCTATCCAAAAGCAGAACACACATTCTTCAAGCACACATGGAACATTCTCCAAGATACATCATATGCTAGGCCACAAAACAAGTCTCAATAAATTTAAGAAGAGTGAAATCATATCAAGCATCTTTTCTGATCACAACAGAGATTAGAAATCAATTACAAGAAAAAAACTGCAAAAAATAAAAAATGCAGATATGTTACTAAACAACAAATACATCACTAAAGAAATTGAACATGAAATCAAAAAATACCTGGAGACAAATGAGAACAAAAACACAATGATCCAAAATCCATGAGACACAGCAAAAGCAGTTCTAAGAGGGAAGTTTATAGCAATACAAGACTATCTCAGGAAACAAGAAATCTCAAATAAACCATCTAACCTTACACCAAAAGGAACTACGAAAAGAACAAAACCCAAAGTTAGTAAAAGGAAAAAACAGAGTTCACAGCAGAAATAAATGAAATAGAGACTAAAAAAAATAGAAAAGATAAATGAAACTAAGAGTTGGATCTTTGAAAAAATAAAGAAAATTGCTAAACCTCTAGCCAGACTTATGAATAGAGAGAAGAATATATAAAATCTGAAATGAAAGAGAAGTTACAATGATACCACAGAAATACAAAAGATCATAAGTGATTACTATACATAATTTTATACCAATAAAATAGACAACCTAAAAGAAATGGATAAGTTTCTAGAAACATACAACCTCCCAAGACTGAAACAGGAAGGAAAAAAAGTATGAAAAGACTGCTCACCAATAATTAAATTGAATCACTAATCAAAAAACTCCCAACAAACAGAAGTCCACAACCAGGCAGCTTCAAAGGTGAATTCTACAACACACTGAAGAAAGAGTTAACACCTATCCTTCTCAAGCTAGTCAAAGAAAACTGAAGAGGAAGGAACACTTATGAACTCATTCTACAAGGCCGACATCACCTGATACCAAAACCAGACAAAGATACCACAAAAAAAGGAAAATATCACTTTAAGAGTCAATATCACTGATGAACACAGATGCAAAAATTCTCAACAAAATATAAGCAAACCAAATTCAACAATACATTAAAAGAATCATATACCATGATCAGGTGGGATTTAACTCAGGGATTTAAGGCTGGTGAGATATCTGCCAATCAACCAATGTGACACACCATATGAAAAAAACGTGAAGAATAAAAACCATAGGATCATCGCAGTAGATGAAGAAAAAGCTTTTGACAGGATTCAACATCCATCTATAAAAACTCTCAGCAAAATGGGTATAGAGGGAACATACCTCAACATAATAGAAGTCATACATGAACCTACAGCCAACAGCATACTCAACGGTGAAAAGCTGAAAGGATTTTCTTTATGATCAGGAACAAGACAAGGATGCCAAATATTGCCATTTTTATTCGACATAGTATTGGAAGTCAAATCAAAGCAACTGGTAGCTTTGCTAGCCAAAGCAATCATACAAGAAGAAGAAATAAAAGGAATCCAAGTTGGAAAGGAAGAAGTAAAACTATCACTGTTTGCATATGACATGATACTAGAAATACCTGATATATAGAAAATCCTACAGATACCACCAAAAAGCTATTAAAACTAATAAATGAATTGAGTAAAGGTGCAGGATACAAAATTAATATACGGAAATCTGTTGCATTTCTATACACTAACAATGAACTATCAGAGAAATTAAGAAAAAAATCTCATTTACAACTGTGGCAAAAAGAATAAAATACCTAGGAATAAATATGACTAAGGAGGTATCAATAAAAGACCTGTATTTAGAAAACTATGACAATGATGAAAGAAACTGAAGATGACACAAATGGAAAGATATGCTGTGCGCAGGGATTGGAAGACTTAATATTGTAAAAATGACCATCCTCCCCAAGGGAATCTACAGATTCAATACAGTCCCTATCAAAATACCAATGGCATTTTTCAAAGAACTAGAACAAATAATTCTAAAATTTGTATGGAAATATAAAAGGCCCAAAATAGCCAAAACAATCTTGAAAAAGAAGAACAAAGTTGGAGGTATCACACTCCCTGATTTCAAACTATACTACAAAGCCACAGTAATCAAAACAGTACGGTACTGGCACAAAAACGGACACACAGATCAACTGAAGAGACTAGAAAGCCCAGAAATACATCCACACTAATATGGGCAAATTAATCTAAGACAAAGGAGGCAAGAATATACAACAGGGAAAAGTCAGCCTCTTCAATAAAGGTTGTTGGGAAAACTTGACAGCCACATGCAAAAGAATCAAACTGGACTACTTTCTCATACCATATACAAAAATAAACTCAAAATGAATTAAAGACTTAAATGTAAGACCTCAAACCATAAAACTCCTAGAAGAAAACATATGCAGTATACTCTTTGAAATCTTAGCACTATTTTTTTAGATACCTCTCCTCAGGCAAGGAAAATGGAAGCAAAAAAAAAAACATTTGGAACTACATCAAACTAAAAAACTTGCATAGCAAAGGAAACTATCCACAAAACAATAAGGCAGTCTACTGAACGGGAGAAGGTATTTGCAAACATTATACTTTATAAGGAGTTAATATCCAAAATATACAGAGAACTCATACAACTCAACATAAAAAAAAAAAACCATTAAAAAGTGGGTTGACTCTTAATAAACATTTTTCCAAAGAAAACCTACAGATGGCCAACACACACGCGAAAAGATACCCAACTTCACTAATCATCAGGGAAATGCAAATCAAAACCACAGTGAGATATCACGTCACTCCTGTCAGAATGGCTATTATCAAAAAGACAACCAAAAAAGGGTGTTGGAGAGGATGTAGTGAAAAGGGAATCTTCATGCACTCTCAGTGGAAATGTAAGTTGCTGCAGATACTCTGGAAAACAGTATGAAGGTTCCTCAAATAATTAAAAATAGAACTACCACATAATCCAGCAATGCCACTTCCGGGCATTTGTCTGAAGAAACCAAAAACACTAATTAAAAAAGATATGTGCACCCCAATGCAGCATTATTTAAAACAGCCAAGACATGGAAGCACCCGAATTGTCCATCAATAGATGAATGGATAAAGAAGACTTGGTATATATATATATACAATGTACTATTACTCAGTCATAAAAAAGAATGAGGTGATTCCTTGGTGGTCCAGTGGTTAGGGCTTAGCGCTTTCACTGCCGGGGCCCGGGTTCAATCTCTGGTTGGGGAAGATTTTGCAAGCCGCGTGGCATAGCCAAAAAAAAAAAAGAGAGAGAGAAAATGAAATCTGCTATTTGCAATAACATGGACATTACGTTAAGTGAAGAAAGTCAGATAGAGAAGGACAAATACTGTATGATTTCACCTATACATGAAATATATAAAAGAAAACAAATGAAGAAATGTAACAAAAGAGAAACAGATTCACAGACACAGGGAACAAACTGGTGGTTGCTAGAGGGGTGGCGGTGGGGGATGAGTGAAATAGGTTAGGGAGACTAAGAGGTACAAACTTCCAGTTACAAAACAAATAAGTCATGAAGATGTAATGTACAACATAGGGAATACAGTCAATAGCACTGTAATAACTTTATATGGTGACAGATTGTAACTAGACTTATGGTGGCCACTTTGTAATGTATAAAAAAATTGAATCTTTATATTGCACACCTGAAACTAATATAATATTGTAAGTCAACTATACTTCGATAAAAAATAAAGTATAAATAAATAATTTGAAAAATAGTGATTCACATAACTTGCTCTTTTCTATCTCCATTCCATAGCACGCAGGCTTTCTGTGTATGATTCCCTTCTAGGAGAAAATGAGCTTGTCATGAAGACTATATTACCATTTCTATGACAGTTTACCATATCTCTCATTGTAAGTGAACAAATTCATGTGCTTATTTCACCCATTAATACTAAATTTAATTTTATTTTGCCTCTAATATATTGATCCAGTCTCCTTAAATGACAAAATTCGTATCCTGGGCTTCTAAGACTCAAAGGCCACAACTTTGCCTGTGGTAAATCAATGGAATAATCATGCTTAATAGAAATTTGTGGCAAAGAGCCTTCTTCTACCTCAGGAAACTTTTCTACTTCAAACTTTCTGTAAGAAATGACATGTTTTTTTAGCAGCTGTAAGAGAAACAAGAAATTAACTATTATGACAGCACTACAGCATCGCTAGTGAGTTAAAGAAGAAAAGTCACTCCAAACATATTTTCAAGCCCAAGTTTGGTCAACCGGCATAATATAATAGCTCTCTGAGCACCAGCCAGAATTTAATGATTTCTCCAGGACATGATATCACATTACTATGCTGTTTAGAAAAAATATAAACTTATCTTAGAAAACTAAATTTCATAAATCAAATTACATTAAATAGGGCTTCCCTGGTGGCGCAGTGGTTGAGAGTCCGCCTGCCGATGCAGGGGACATGGGTTCGTGCCCCGGTCCGGGAAGATCCCACATGCCGCGGAGCGGCTGGGCCCGTGAGCCATGGCCGCTGAGCCTGCGCGTCCGGAGCCTGTGCTCCGCAATGGGTGAGGCCGCAGCAGTGAGAGGCCCGCGTACCGCAAAAAAACAAAAAAAATTACATTAAACAGTAAGCGTACAGTGAGACTACTTCACAACCATCATTACTATGTGACTTTTGCCAAGAAAAAACCCACAATTAGTCCATTTGGCCCTCCCCCAAAATGGAGTTGCCAATTCCTTTCGAGGGACCGCACTAACAAGATGGAGGCCCCGAGGGTCCTAGCACTGCAGTCCGCTGCCCACCACAGGACTACAGTGTGTTCTGGCACCTCAGGGAAGTGGAGGAGATCTACTGCCCCGGAAATGAAGAAAGACGGCTCTCACTGCCACCAAATAGCGTCCAGCGCAGACAGCTTTCTGGACGATGAAAGGCATGGTAGGTGAGTTGCAGAGCAACCAACAGCCCCCCCTATTCTGCAGAGTCTACACTTGACTAGTATCGGACGCCAGACGAAGTGAAGGGGAAAACACGGCAAGATAGGTAATTTCAGCGTCTTAAAGCATATGTAACTGGGGTACTTACTTCCTAGTCAGGAGACTTCTCAGCTGAATAACAACTCTAGAAGATTTTTAAACCAAAGGAAATAAAAGGTAACAACAAAATGTACTACAGGCTTACACATCCAAAATAGTCGTAACATGTAACTGAAGAAGCACACGGATCCTGTTCTAATTTCATTACTGTAATAAACCCAAATTATAAACAAATATTTGTCCTTTCTATGCTTCAGCTTCCAAAGTCAGAGGGAAATCGCATACCAACTTGACAGTATCTTAAGGTCTCTAACAATGACATGAATTTAATCCCTGTAATACATATGTGATACTGAAGATATTCAAAGTATAAAATTAGAGATTTTTTTTGATATTTAAGATTTCCAAGAGTCTTGTGATATGACAAACAAAGCAATGGATTCAGAAGAGGAAAGTTACGTGACCAAAAGCAAACCACCCGACTTCCCTGGGTCTTAGTTTCTTCATCTAAAAACACTAAAGATTTAAATATAATACTATCTTAAGGGCCCTACGAATTCTAAGTCTGTGACTCAAGGAGAAAAAAATTTTAAAGTAGGTCAGAAAGTAGAAAACTTCAACAATTTTAAATTGCACTATTAGTCACAAAGAGTAGGAATGGCAGAGAGATGGCCAAAGCCTTTCGTTCAGAAAAATCAAAAGATGCCCCAAATCTTTAGCCTAAATCTTTAAAAAGTCAAAAAATAAACTGCAACTTACAATTTAAGATACCAGACTGAACATATATATTTACCTCTGCTTCTTCCCTAAACCCAGCTAACACAGCTTGAAAGGATCAGAAAGGCAGAAGAGGAGAGACAGCAATGGCAATAAAATTCTGGAAGCTGACAAACACAAGAGCAAGCAGCAACTGACTCAGGAAACTAGAGAAAGCTGTGTCCTCAGCCACGAGTGGGGAGGAAGTCACTTCCACTACAGACTAGCTCAATAACTGGTGGAGACTTTGTAAGAAGCTGTCAGACACACAGCTCCTCCATCCCATCTCCCAGTCAGGCGACCACCCCTCCCATCTTGGCAGCAGGCGAGAGATGTCTCCAGATTAGGAACACCCATCACAGCTGAGAATGGAAATACCGTCTGGGAGACTGAATGAAAGCTGACATAATGAACGGTGAGACTGTTCCGGACCACGATGGTGCGCTTGTACCAGACCACCCTGCCTCCAAAAACATTCACGAACCCTGAGTAAAATATATAAAAGAACAGAAAGAAATTCACTGAGAGGTGGGAATATCCTAGTGAGTCCCACATTACCCCAGCCTTTTCCCTGAAGACATTTTCCAAACTGTGGCACAGCAGAATGGAGCTTGAGTAGAAAGCAGCAGTCTTATGGGCTGAGGACAGAGAGATCAGAGTTTAGGGCTGCCAAAATCCTGGGGAGGAGGAGAAGGAACAGGAGGCCAAAAATGTGCACGTAAATTCCTCTCCTGTCAGTCAGCCCACTCCTAAATTGTGCAGATACAGGGCAAGACTAAATCAGACTAGTCCTAACGACAGAAACAGACTCACGAACGACTCAAATACAGAGCTATCAGCAGGGGACTTCAAATAACCTTGATTAATAAGTTCAAGAAAATAAGAGGAAACGATGGACAAAAGTGATTTTTTAAAAGATGGAGAACTTCAACAAAGAACTGAAATTTATTTTTAAAAACTAAATGAACTTCTAGAACTAAAATATAAAATATCTGGAATTAAGAACTCATTACATGGGTTTTACAGCAGGCAGCATACAGCAGGATTAGTAATCTGGAAAATAAACCAGCAGAATATATTCAACAAAAGAACAGAGAGAAAAAATGAAGAAAAAACAAAAAGACATGCCCAGAAGGAAGGAAGGAAGAAAAGGAAAGGAAGTTTCAATATTCGAAAGATTTTAATTCTTAATCTCTAAATTTAATGCTTCCCTAGTAAAAACACAAACTCTGGGGGTGAGGATGATCAGACGAGCTGATTTTTAAAGTTAATGTGAAAAAAAGAAGAAAGAATAGCCAGAGATACTGAAAAAAAAAAAAAGCAATGAAGGAAGAGTTGTTCTACTTGATATCAAGACACATTATAAAGCAGTAATAATTATGAACTAGACAGGTAAATCATAGAAAGTCCAGAAATATACAAAAAAATTTTTTTAATTTGGTAGATGACCATCATGACATTTTAAATCAGTAAGGAAAAGATGGATTTTGAAATAAATAGTTTTCAGACAACTAGGTAGCCATATGGAAAAAAAATTAATCCATTTTCTTTGCTTTACACCAACACAAACTTCAGACAATAAAATACGTAAATGTCCATCGAATTTTTCTATACGGCATCACTCTTTTCAAGTATGTCAACTACGCTCCAGAAAAAATATCTTAGCCTCTAGTCAAGTTAGACATCTTTCCTCACTTTTTACTAAGAACACCTTTAAGCCATAAATAAATGTTTGACATAATAAAATTTTGTGCACCGAATGAGAAAAATGTCAGAGTATATGAATGAAAAGCTGTATTCCCACCAATCTGGAACATTAAGCCTCTGCAGCTGCTTCAGCTATTTGATGCACAAGCAAGTTGTCCTGAAGGGAAACACTGGTAAAGAAGTGTCAACAGATTTCAGGAAGCCCTCAGAGTACTGTCTGCAACCAGGATCTACACATATAGTTCTCCCCAAATAATGAATACCATTTTGGGTTATGGGAGAGGCTCGGTTTAACTCCTCAATGAGGAAAGGCCCTGTCTTACTTCGCATAATTCAAAAAAGGAGAAAGCAAAAGCGGGATTCCTAATACAGAGTTTTTCCAAAATATTTGTTGTTCTTCTCTGCAAGTCTATTCCTCTCTGTAAGACTCTTCAGACAACAATTAACAGCTTCCCTAGTGAAAGTACCAACATGTAAATAAAGGGTTTACATTCATGAAATGGATATATTCAAGTCCAGGGGATTAGACAGAGGAAAATATACCTGGAGTACAACGTCAATGCATTATTAAAATGACCTCAAAAGAACTCCTGTGGCCAAGTTCCATAACCTTTACTAAACTCCCAGTGGTGACTCTTAACGTGCAAAAACCTGTTTTCCCACAAAACAGGCTCCTTACCTCTCACCAAAAACAAGCGGGCAACGTTAAAACAGATCTGCAGATGCTCTAATTTCAGACAAATCTAAATCAGAAACAAAGAACTACTTCTCTCCATATCTGGCTTCCCTCCATCATCTCTGCAATACTGCTGCATCATAAGAAAAGGCCATTATTAGCATATACTGGATATTACTTTTAATCCTTCATAATTATTTCTGATGTAACTTACCCTGGCAATACAAAAATTTCTGCTTCTTGGGGGGGCGGATCTTACATTAAAGAACAAAAATCAGGCCCGCATAAAAAAAAAGAGTTGTGATGAACTCTACAAGTCCTAGAATTTTCAATGCCTTGAATGAACAAATTGTTGAATCAAACTATGGAAAGTGAAATATAAGATCATGGGCCAGCCAGTTAACTGCTACTCATTTTCTAGTTAAAAGGTATACGTAAAGATCGCAGACAAGATATAAGCAACGTAAATGACTTCTTACTCATACCAACGCTTCTATTCTTATTTTAATTCCATGATCACTATCGCTTTTTAAATAATGTCCAAAGGGTACTGAGTAACACACATGGTTCCTTGGAGAACTCCCATCTTGACGAGGTGCGGCTACTGGTGCTATTTTCCGCGCACTTCAGGGAGGACCCCGCAGCCTCTACCTCGGAAGTCGAGGCAAGCTCTCCCGTTTCCCGAGCGACCCCACCATCGCGCACGTCACACCGCCCCGAGCGCAGCTCACCTCAGGACCCAGGCCGTGGGCGGGCACCGTCCGGGGGTCGCCGCCTTCCCGCGGGGCTCAGCGAGCCCGAGGCACCCCCCCGCGGTCCAGAAAGGGCATTGGGCCGCAGCCCGCGCCACCCCGGCCAACGCCCCGGGACACGGGTCTGCGCCGCCGGACGAAACAAACCGGTTTCCGAGCCCCCTGCAACGGCTGCAGTGGCGTGGGGTGTTCCCCGGGCGCCGCCCCCCAACTTCTCAGAGGCGGCTGCCGGCGGCCTCGCGGGCCGGGCGCATTGGGGCTGGGTGCTCCCTGCCGGTTCGTCCCCCAGCCTCGCCACGCGGGCGCTGGCTACCCGGCAACGCGGAGATGCGCTCCGGGTTCAGGCTCAGGACTCCACAAGCGGCGCCCCAAATCCCGGAGCCAGGGCAGAGGGTGGGGCGTCCCTGGCGCGGGCGTGTGACGTCAGCGCGCCGAAGTCGGCGCGGAGCGGGGGTGGCCGGGAAGGGCAGGCGGGGACGGGGGCGGGCTCTCTAGGCGCGGGAGGAGAAGAGAGGAGGAAAGGGAGACCAGAGCGTCCCTCACTCACAGGAGCGAGGCCCGGCGGCCGACAGAACCTGCTGAAGCTAGTGTGGAGTAAAGCCTGTGATAAATTCGTCCCGCACATACCGCAAAAGGGATTTTTTTTTTAAACTTGAGGGCCATTTCTTAGGGATGCCATATTTTTAAACTAAATTTGCTTTAAAAAGCAGGACAAGTGAAATAAGTCAAATACTGTATGATATCACTTACATGTGGAATCTAAAAAATAATATAAACTAGTGAATGTAACAAAAAGTCAGCTATAATCCAACAAATATTTTTTTTCTTCCTTTATATAAATTTATTATTTTCGGCTGCGTTGGGTCTTCATTGCTGCATGCAGGCTTTCTCAAATTGTGGCGAGCAGGAGGTACTCTTCATTGCAGTGCATGGGGCTTCTCATTGTGTTGACCCCTCTCGTTGTGGTGCGTGGGCCTCCGCAGTTGTGACACAAGGGCTCAGCAGTTGTGACACACGGGCTCAGTAGTTGTGGCTTGCAGGCTCTAGAACACAGGCTCAGTAGTTGTGGCTCACGGGCTCTACAGCATAGGCTTAGTAGTTGTGGCGCACGAGCTTAGTTGCTCCGCAGCACGTGGGATCTTCCCGGACTAGGGCTCGAACCTGTGTCCCCTGCATTGGCAAGTGGATCCTCAACCACTGCCCACCAGGGAAGCCCTCTAATAAATACTTTAAAAAACAAAACAAACAAACGAAAAACAGCAAAAAGGAAACAGACTCACAGATATAGAAAGCAAACTAGTAGTTACCAGTGGGGAGAGGGAAGGAGGGAGGAGCACGATGGGGTATGGGATTGAGGTACAACTACTATGTATAAAATAAATGATAAAGGATATATTATACAGCACAGGGAAATATAGCCATTATTTTGTAATAACTGTAAATGAAGTATAACCTGTAAAAATATTGAATCACTGTGTTGTACACCTGAAACTTAAGTAATATTGTACATTGACTGCACCTCAATAAATAAATAAACAGAATGTTTTTTAAAAGCAAGCCTATTCCTAGTATATTCTGGATGATTAAAGCAAGAAAGTATTTTTAAGTCTTGAAATTTTTTTTTTAGTATAACTTGGTTTAAAGAGAAAAAAATTAAAACAAAAACAAAACAAATAAACAAAATGTGGTTCTACACCTTTACATCTAACGGGTGTACGCATTACTCGCTGGTATATTGAAAGGGTTAGTGGTCTGAGTACCTTTCTTCATTGCAGGCTTGCAGGCTGCAGATAGAGACAGACTTTGTGTAATAAGGAATCAGGTGCGGTGTAGTCCTTCAGCTAAATTGCCTTCCCTAGAGTAAAGCCGAGATACTGGAGAATCCAAACTTGAAGCTGAAGGAGGACAGTGGTCTAGCCACCTTAGTTACTCCCCAGGTTGTAGTACCTGTTTGTATGTCTTGTGTGTAGCATGGCAGAGGTACCACAGATTCTGCCAGAGACCTCAGATGTAAATGATTCAGACCTTGGCTTCAAAGAAATCTGCTTCCTTCCCCCTCATGCCCTCCCAAACACACCAGCGCCTAAAACCTCTCGGGTTCTCCTGCCAGTCTGGTTTAGTCCTGCTTTATAAGAAGTACTTTATTGCTAGTGTGGAAATTGAACGTTTTTGGCTTCTTTGCCAGAAGATGGCACTGCAAGTCATCCAACCTGGCAAGCTGGGGCAGTCTGCTTTGGTATATCTCCTCTCTTCAATCTCCAAGCAAAAGACTTGTTTCCCTCATTTCCCGACTCCTAGGCTAACCTTCTGTGACCCCTCCCACCCCCAGTCAGTAGGAATTTTGGTGTCTGAATGCACAAGAACGCCAGTTCTACCCACACCCCTTTGTACAGCAAAGCAACATGAAAACATTGCCAATTGCTAATCTAAGTAAACTCTTTGCTGCTTTCATGAAGAATGATTAGTCAGATCCTTCTTTAGGCTCCTGTCATAAACTGTTGGTGGGAACATAAACTGCTCTAGTCTTTGCAGAAGGCATGCCAGCTATATGCATATCCGTGACAGCAAGTTCACTTCTAAGACAAGAGGGCAAATATATATATATATATATATATATATATATATATATATATATACAAGGTAACCATCATTGTTTATAATCAGAAAAACTAAAAACAATGTAAATGTCTAACAATAAGGAATTGACTGAATACATTCCAATATATCCAAACAATGGAGTATTCTGAAAACATTAAAAAGGGTTATTGGGATCTATTTGTACTGACACAGAAAGATGCCCCTGACATACTGTTGAGTAAATAATGCAGTTTACTCTTAACTGTAACAGAGCAAAAGGCCAGTGCCCAAGGCGTAGAAAGCCAAACTCCCACAGCGATAGCAGGAGTTTGCAGCAAAGTAAGGGTTTATTGCAGAGATCCAAGCAAGGGGGTGGGAGACAATCCGCAGATCCACTCCCCCTTGGTCTACGAGTTCTGTGTGTGTGTTTGTTTGTTTGTTTAAAGGGGAAAAACAGAAGCTGGGGTTAATCATTGTCTTGTCACATTTCTTAATCGAAAATCAGGAGTCAGGATGTCTCTGGATTATGATTATCTGGCCAGGTGTTCCATGGCTGGGGGGTCTGTGAGCTCATCTTGCCCTGTTAATGATATCTATAATAGCAATTTTAGTACTTTAAAAATGTTAACAACAACAACAATTTTAGTCATCTGATTCTGGTTGATGAGTGTTCAGTGAGCATAGGATTGAGGTCAGAGGGAACAAGAAAAGGAATAAAATTTTGGATGGAGAGATGAATCATAAACTTGGTAAGGGAACTTGGTTTTAGGGGGACTCAGTTTCATAACCTGAGTTAAAAGGATTACCTAATTATTTCTCTTTCTAGTTTATATACTTTGGTAATATTTTTTTCTTTTTACAACAAGAGTGTGTTTAGGTTCCTTTGATTCTTTTTATTTAAGTATTTTATTGGATTTTTCTTTCAAACAAAAGTCTGTTCCTTGCAAAAACCCAATAACACAAACATGCATACATAAGGTCCGCATGCAGTCTGTTTAAGGTCCGCATGCAGTCTGTTTCCAGAGCTCACCCTGTGCTCACTCCCCCAGGAAACCACTGTTAACAGTTTCACATATATAATCTACATTTTTCTCTAAGCTCATAAAAACATACATGAGCTTATATTCATATATATTAGTTTTAATCTTTTAAAATGAGATTATAGTATATACATTATTTTGCCACCTGAATTTTTTTAAGAGTAAATCATGAACATTTCTGCAGAGATCAATTAATCAATACTCCATGAGATAAATGTACTGAAACCTATTTCATTAGATCCCACTCAACAGACATAGAGATGGTCTCCACTGGTATTATTATTTCTGAAAGATAGATTCTGAAAAGAGGGTTTGCTGGGTCAAAAAGCATGCTTTTTTTTTTTCTTTTTTCACTTGAATAGGTACTCCTGTGCTTTGGTTATATATTTCTGTGTAACAAACCACCCAAAAACTTAGTGGCCTAAAACAACAATGATTTATTATTTCTCATACTTCTGAGGCCAGGAAGTCAAGCAGGGGTCTGCTGGGTGGTGCTTTTGCTCCCTGTGGCCCCGGCTAGAGTTGCTGATATGTTTTATGGCATCTTTGACCATACAGAAATTTGTCAATTTGTTTGTGGTCAAACTTATCGGTCTTTTTCTTTGTCACTTAGGTTCCTCATCTTGCCAAGCAAATGTTCCTTCACCCCAGAATTATCTAAATAATCTCAATGTTCTTGGATTTTAATTGTCTAATGAATTAAATGCACCTGAAATTTATTTTTATATATAAGTAACATAGGGAGAATAGCTTGGTTTTCTTTCGGAGGAAAGCTAGTTATGCCAAAATCATTTGTTAAATGTGATTTCCTTTTCGACTGATTTGAAATGTAAACTTTACCATACACTACATTTCCTATTTATACCAGTGTCTATTTATGGATTTCTCTTCCATTTACCTATTAATTTCTTACTCAATGTGTCCATTTTAAAAAGAATAAGTTTGTTTTGGGACTTCCCTGGTGGCCCAGTGGCTAAGACTCCACCCTCCCAATGCAGGGGGCCCCAGTTTGATCCCTGGTCAGGGAACTAGATCCCACATGCCACAACTAAGAGTTCACATGCTGCAACTAAAAGATCCCACATGTCGCAACTAAAGATCCTGCACAGGGCAATGAAGATCCCGTGTGCCACAACTAAGATGCAGTGCAGCTAAATAAATATGTGTGTGTATATATATATTTTTTAAAAAGAATAAGTTTGTTTTAGTAATCAAGAAATTCTGTAAACAATGTTACCATACCAAACTTGGGTCCACCCTCCCTCGCTCAGTAAAGCCAATCTACTGACAGCAGGTTGTGAGGAAGGAAAGTGCAGTGTTCATTACAAGGTACCAAGCAAGGAGAATGGGCAGCTCATGCTCCAAACACCCGAATTCCCTGATGACTTTCACGGAAGGGTTTTGAAAGGCTGGGGAAGGGTCACAGAGTGCATGATCAGCTAGTGTACAATTCTCTGATTGGTTGATGATGAGCTGACAGGGTGATATTCCAGGAAACTCAATTACCAGTTTTCTGGCTCCAAGCAGTCTGGGGTCTATGTGCTGATGGTCAGCATGCAGTTAACTTCTTCCACCTGGTGGGGGCTTCAGTATCTGCAGAACAACTCAAGGATATGGCTCAGGATATTATCTACAGCCCTTGAGGAGGAAATAAATGTCCTTGAACTTGTTTTATGGCTACACTCTTATTATTCCATCTTGCTTGATAATTTTCCTTTGTTTATGTATTTTCTCAATTTTCTGATTATATTTGCTCTTTGGAACCTGGAGAAGGCCTAAGAGGATAAAGCTTTTCTAAAAACAACAGGCAGGGGACATGGGGGGGAGAGAGGGGTCTGTCCCCAGGGAAGACCCCACAGGACCCTGCTTGGTTTCAACCATATTTCCATTTGAAAAAAAAAAGAAATGCCAACACTAAAATAATTTTTTTTTCAGGCCTCACTGCATAGCTTGTGAGATCTTAGTTCCCCGACCAGGCACTGAACTGGGCCACAGCAAGTGGACGCACCGAGCGAGTCCTATCCTCTGGACTGCCAGGGAATTCCTAAATTAATTTTTTAAATTATGATAATTAAACAGACTTCTATCCTAACTATGGTTATAAAATTATACTTGTGGACCTCTTTTCTGGTGGAAAAAAAAAAGAAAATTCCTTAAACCTTTATTCATAGCAGTGTATAACATGGCAAGCAGAAAGGGACTATTACTGAAGTGCTCTTCTACTGAGGTTTTTCAGAAATATACCCTGTCATTCATTCACAGTAAATTGAGTGCCATGCTGGGTGATGGGGACAGACATATTCAGGGCTGGGTATTGTGGTTTGTTCTTTCCAGAAAGCAGGCAGCAATGAGACAAACTGGAGGATAACAAATTAGAGCAGGTGGTTGGCAGTCCACTTACACTGAGTGTTTTCCCTCTGTGAAGTTATAAAAAGGCCATGTGTTTGTGTAGCTTTATGTATGTGATCAAACTATCCTGACACACAAGTCATCTTTTGTGATTGGGGAAGAGAAAGACCTAAGACCTTAAATAGGAGGAAACACATGCTCTAAAATCCAGACCTCTTGAAAACATGTAATATTCAAATTCAAGAGGAAAACAACTCAGTGTCTGTGCACTCCATCTTTTTATATTCTAAGAGGAGAGCTTTTAGCTTTAAGCCACACTCCTGAAAGCCTACTCTGGCCTTATGCTAGATGTACAGTTTAAACTAACCAGTAGCTGCAGGGAGCTTGGATGGAAACTGCAGCAGCCTGGTGCATTTCTGGATCTTAATCTGGTAGGTCTAGCTTGATATGCAAAGATAAAACATTATCTAGTCAGGTCTTAAATTTCAGGCTTTCTGGGCTGGGTCACCACAAGAGCTCACATGAGAAGGAGGAGCTCTGTTGGAGAAGGAAGATCACAATTTATTTCCAGGAAGGATAAAGCAAAACAGTGAGCCCTGAGCTGGGTAGAGCCTGACACAGGAGTCTCACCATGAGACTGAACTGGGGACGGGCTTGGATGAATAGCTCAGAGTATATCAAATTCCAGGGAGGATTAGATAGGGGATCTATAGGAGAGAATCATGAAACTGGAAGATGAACCAACCTTACTCACTGGGGGCAGACACCAAAAACAAAGGGAACTACGAACATGCAGCCTGCAAAAAAGAGACCCCAAACACAGAAAGTTAAGCAAAATGAGAAGACAGAGAAATATGCAGCAGATGAAGGAGCAAAGTAAAAACCCACGAGACCAAACAAATAAAGAGGAAATAGGCAGTCTACCTGAAAAAGAATTCAGAGTAATGACAGCAAAAAGGATCCAAAATGTTGGAAATAGAATGGAGAAAATACAAAAAACATTTAACAAGGACATAGAAGAACTAAAGAGCAAACAAACAAAGATGAACACCACAATAAATGAAATGAAAAATTCTCTAAAAGGAATCAATAGCAGAATAACTGAGGCAGAAGAACCGATAAGTGACCTGGAAGATAAAATAATGGAAATAACTACCACAGGGCAGAATAAAGAAAAAGAACGAAAAGAATTGAGGACAGTCTCAGAGACCTCTGGGACAATATTAAACGCAGCAACATTCGAATGATAGGGGTCCCAGAAGAAGAAGAGAAAAAGAAAGGGACTGAGAAAATATTTAAAGAGATTACAGTTGAAAACTTCCCTAATATGGGAAAGGAAATAGTCAATCAAGTCCAGGAAGCATACAGAGTTCCATACAGGATAAATCCAAGGAGAAACATGCCAAACTATCAAAAATTAAATACAAAGAAAAAATATTAAAAGCAGGAAATAACATACAAGGGAATCCCCATAAGGTTAACAGCTGATCTTTCAGCAGAAACTCTGCAAGCCAGAAGGGACTGGCAGGATATATGTAGAAGTGATGAAAGGGAAAAACCTACAACCAAGATTACTCTACCCAGCAAGGATCTCATTCAGATTCGACAGAGAAATTAAAACCTTTACAAACAAGCAAAAGCTAAGAGAATTCAGCACCACCACACTAGCATTACAACAAATGCAAAAAGAACTTCTTTAGGCAGGAGACACAAGAGAAGGAAAATACCTACAATAACAAACCCAAAACAATTAAGAAAATGGTCATAGGAACATACATATTGATAATTACCTTAAACATGAATGGATTAGATGCTCCAACCAAAAGACACAGGCTTGCTGAATGGATACAAAAACAATACCCATATATATGCTGTCTACAAGAGACCCACTTCAGACCCAGGGGCACATACAGACTAAAAGTGAGGGGATGGAATAAGATATTCTATGCAAATGGAAATTGAAAGGAAGCTGGAGTAGCAATTCTCACATCAGACAAAATAGACCTTAAAATAAAGACTATTACAAGAAACAAAGAAGGACACTACATAATGATCAAGGGATCAATCCAAGAAGAAGATATAACAATTGTAAATATTTATGCATCCAACATAGAAGCACCTCAATACATAAGGCAAATGTTAACAGCCATAAAAGAAGAAATCAACAGTAACACGATCACAGTAGGGGATTTTAACACCCCACTTCCACCAATGGACAGATCATCCAAAATGAAAATAAATAAATGACACATTAAAAAAGATGGACTTAATTGATATTTACAGGACACTCCATCCAAAAATAACAGAATACACTTTCTTCTCAAGTGCTCATGGAACATTCTCCAGGATAGATCATATCTTGGGTCACAAATCAAGCTTTGATAAATTTAAGAAAACTGAAATTGTATCAAGTATCTTTTCTGACCACAACACTATGAGACAAGATATCAATTACAGGGAAAAAACTGTAAAAAAAATACTAACACATGGAGGCCAAACAATATACTACTAAATAACCAAGAAATCACTGAAGAAATCAAAGAGGAAATCAAGAAGTACCTAGAAACAAATTACAATGAAAACATGATGACCCAAAACCTATGGGATGCAGCAAAAGCAGTTCCAAAAGGGAAGTTTATAGCAATACAATAAGAAACAAGAAAACAACAAAACACAAATACACAACCTAACCTTACACCTAAAGCAATGAGAGAAAGAAGAACAAAAAACCCCAAAGTTAGCAGAAGGAAAGAAATCAGAAAGATCAGATTAGAAAAAAAAGAAAAAGAAATGAAGGAATCAATAGCAAAGATCAATAAAACTAAAAGCTGGTTCTTTGAGAAGATAAAATTGTTAAACCATTAGATGGACTCATCAAGAAAAAAAGGGAAAAGACTCAAATCAACAGAATTAGAAATGAATAATGTGAAGAAACAACTGACAATGCAGAAATACAAAGGATCATGAGAGATTACTACAAGCAACTATATGCCAATAAAATGGACAACCTGGAAGAAATGGACAAATTCTTAGAAAAGCACAACTTTCTGAGACTGAACCAGGAAGAAATAGAAAATATAAACAGACCAATCACAAGCACTGAAATTGAAACTGTGATGAAAAATCTTCCAACAAACAAAAGCCCAGGATCAAATGGCTTCACAGGTGAATTCTATAAAATTTAGACAAGAGCAAACACCTATCCTTCTCAAACTTTTCCAAAATATAGCAGAGGGAAGAATACTCCCAAACTCATTCTACGAGGCCACCATCACCCTGATACCAAAACCAAACAAAGATGTCACAAAAAAGGAAAGCTACACGCCAATATCACTGATGAACATAGATGCAAAAATCTTCAACAAAATACTAGCAAACAGAAGCCAACAGCATATTAAAAGTGTCATACACAATGATCAAGTGGGTTCATCCCAGGAATGCAATGATTTTTCAATATATGCAAATCAATCAATGTGATACACCGTATTAACAAACTGAAGGATAAAAACCATATGATCATCTCAATAGATGCAGAAAAAGCTTTTGATAAAATTCAATACCCATTTATGATAAAAACCCTGCAGAAAGTAGGCACAGAGGGAACTTACCTCAACATAATAAAGGCCATATATGACAAACCCACAGCCGACATCATTCTCAGTGGTGAAAAACTGAAGCCGTTTCCTCTAATATAGGGAACAAGACAAGGTTGCCCACTCTCACCACTATTATTCAACATAGTTTTGGAAGTTTTAGCCACAGCAATCAGAGAAGAAAAAGAAATAAAAAGAATCCAAATCAAAAAAGAAGAAGTAAAGCTGTCAATGTTTGCAGATGACATGATACTATACGTAGAGAATCCTAAAGATGCTATCAGAAAACTGCTAGGGCTGATCAATGAATTAAAGTAGCAGGATACAAAATTAATGCACAGAAATCTCTTGCATTCCCATACATTAATGATGAAAAATCTGAAAGAGAAATTAAGGAAACACTCCTATTTACCTTTGCTACAAAAAGAATAAAATACCTAGGAATAAACCTACCTAAGGAAACAAAAGACCTGTATGCAGAAAACTACAAGACACTGATGAAAAAAATTAAAGATGATACAAACAGATGGAGAGATATACCATGTTCTTGGATTGGAAGAGTCAACATTGTGAAAATGACTCTACTACACAAAGCAATCTACAGATTCAATGCAATCCCTATCAAACTACCAATGGCATTTTTCACAGAACTAGAACAAAAACTTTCACAATTTGTATGGAAACACAAAAGACCCCGAATAGCCAAAGCAATATTGAGAAAGAAAAACGGAGCTGGAGGAATCAGGCTCCCTGACTTCAGACTATACTACAAAGCTACAGGAATCAAGACAGTATGGTACTGGCACAAAAAAAGAAACATAGATCAATGGAACAGGATAGAAAGCCCAGAGATAAACCCACACACATATGGTCACCTTATCTTTGATAAAGGAGGCAAGAATATACAATGGAGAAAAGACAGCCCTCAATAAGTGGTGCTGGGAATACTGGACAGCTACATGTAAAAGAATGAATTTAGAACACTCCCTAACACCATACACAAAAATAAACTCAAAATGAATTAAAGAGCTAAATGTAAGGTCAGACACTATGAAACTCTTAGAGGAAAACACAGGCAGAGCACTCTAAGACATAAATCACAGCAAGATCCTTTTTGACCCACCATCTAGAGAAATGGAAATAAAAACAAAAATAAACAAATGGGACCTAATGAAACTTAAAGGCTTTTGCATAGCAAAGGAAACCATAAACAAGACGAAAAGACTACCCTCAGAATGGGAGAAAATATTTGCAAACGAAGCAACTGACAAAGGATTAATCTCCAAAATATACAAGTAGCTCATGCAGCTCAATATCAAATAAACAAACAACCCAATCCAAAAATGGGCAGAAGACCTAAATAGACATTTCTCCAAAGAAGATATGCACATTGCCACCAAACACATGAAAGGATGCTCAACATCTCTAATCATTAGAGAAATGCAAATCAAAACTACAATGAGGTATTACCTCACACCAGTCAGAACGGCCATCATCAAAAAATCTACAAACAATAAATGCTGGAGAGGGTGTGGAGAAAAGGGAAACCTCTTGCACCGTCGGTGGGAATGTAAATTGAAACAGCCACTATGGAGAACAGCATGGAAGTTCCTAAAAAACTAGAAATATAACTACCATACGACCCAGCAATCCCACTACTGGGCATATACCCTGAGAAAACCATAATTCAAAAAGAGTCATGTACCACAATGTTCATTGCAGCTCTATTTACAATAGCCAGGACATGGAAGGAACCTAAGTGTCCATCGACAGATGAATGGATAAAGAAGATGAGGCACATATATACAATGGAATATTATTCAGCCATAAAAAGAAATGAAATCGAGTTATTTGTAGTGAGGTGGATGGACCTAGAGTCTGTCATACAGAGTGAAGTAAGTCAGAAAGAGAAAAACAAATACTGTATGCTAACACATATATTTGGAATCTAAAAAAAAAAAAAAAGGTTCTGAAGAACCTAGTGACAGGATAGCAATAAAGATGCAGACATAGAGAATGGACTTGAGGACATGGGGAAGGGGAAGGGGAAGCTGTGACAAAGTGAGAGAGCGGCATGGACATATATCCACTACCAAATGTAAAATAGATAGCTAGGGGGAAACAGCCCCATAGCACAGTGAGATCAGCTGGGTGCTTTGTGACCACCTAGAGGGGTGGGATAGGGAGGGTGGCAGGCAGATGCAAGAGGGAGGAGATATGGGGATATATGTATACGTATAGCTGATTCACTTTGTTATAAAACAGAAACTAACACAATATTGTAAAGCAACTATACTGCAATAAAGATGTTTAAAAAATATTCTCAAGACTGCAAATCTATTCAATATAATTTCATGTTCTCCCTTAGGGAAAAAGGCAAAGGACAAGAAAAGGTCATTTTCAACTACTTCCCTGATACTGGTGAAATCAGGAAGAAATTCTAGACTAGAACCGCATCACTATTTTCCTAATAGAACTTCTCAATCCCTTTCCCTTCCTCTTGACAATGTGCATGAAACATAAGTGATAGAATCAACGTTCTTTTTCTGAAACAGCTCACAAATACATGAAGCAGATCTCCATGGCTTTGTTCATATCTCTGATTTTCTGCGGACTTGTTTTTTTTTTTTTGCCGTATGCAGGCCTCTCACTGCTGTGGCCTCTCCCGTTGCGGAGCACAGGCTCCGGACGCACAGGCTCAGCGGCCATGGCTCACGGGCCCAGCCGCTCCGTGGCATGTGGGATCTTCCTGGACCGGGGCACGAACCCGTTTCCCCTGCATCGGCAGGCGGACCCTCAACCACTGTGCCACCAGGGAAGCCCTGCGGACCTGTTTTTTAACGTATTTCTAAAGTTGTTATGGAATATGAAATAATCATATCTCCAGGTTTTTCTATTTCAGGGAAAACTTAGAGCAACTTGACTGAGGCCAGAGAAAAGAATCTAGGAGAAACTGAAATCTGATTCCAGATTTCTGTGAAAAAGTGCTCTTTTTCACTCCTTTTGCTAAGTCTATAAAATAGCACATTACAAGCTGCCACTTCCAGAGTGACAGAAATGCTGGCAGAAAGGAATGGGTGCCACCACGTGCACTCACTGGCGATGTCTACCATGTGTTCTCTGGATCTCCCGGGGAACCAGAAATGGTTGGAACAAGCACACTCTTAGCACTGTGCGTTATTCTTCTTTTTCACTTTCCTTGAGAGTTTCAAGGTTTTATTGGCTGGTTGGTGGAGGAGGAGCAAAGCTAGTACGAGTCTTGGTAGAGTTGTTGTTATTAGTGCTTCAGCTCAGTTCCAACCAGAAACTATGACTTAAAGTACAGGAGCCTGGCTTTATTCACATAACATAGTTTGCTGTGCCTCCAACTACTTCCTGTGTGCTGACAGCTTTTTATTTAGTCATTGGTTTGGTTTGGGTTTTTCCAGTTTTATTGAAATGCAGTTGATGTACAGCACTGCATACGTTCAAGGCGTACAGCATAATGATCCGACGCACATATATTGTGAAACAATGACCACAATGCTTAGTTAACATCCATCATCTCATGTAGATACCAAAAAAAGGAAAAACATGTTTTTTCCCCTTGTGATGAGAACTCTTCGTATCTGGTCTCTGAACAATTTTCAAATATACCACATAACTTTCAAATATACCACACAGTTAACTCTAGTGTTAACTATAGTTCCTCATGTTGGACGTTATAGCACAATACTTTGACTGCGACTATTGTCTGTTCTCAAAGCTAGGCACCTCTCCCCCAATTTAGGCTACATATCTTCAGTGAGAGAAGCAAACAGAGAATGTCTGTAAATCTCTTGTGAAAAATTCCACTTAGTTTAGAAAAAGTTTTCACTTCCTTTTCAACATTTTTCTAAGAAAGAACCTAAGAAACTTGTCCAACAGGGTCCCAAGTAAAATAAGAGAAAACTGGGCTTGGGTATGAGCATGGTTCCGTGAATTCTACCACGATACCAGCAATGAAAGAGTCCCGAGAAGTCTGACTGCATTGTGGGCACCCCCATCACCAGCTGGGCACCGTACCCGCTCTGAAGCCCAGGACTGTGTTGTCTGAGAAAACTGAATTCTGTCCTGGGAGAAAAGAAATAAATAGGATAGAAAAAGCTCATGTGTTAAGCACAGAGAAGTAAGTTACTCAGCTGTGAGACATGGTGGACAGATGAGGTCAGTAGGGCATATACTGATACTTGTGAACAGAGATTGAAAAGGCTGGAAAGCCCAAGAGACGCCACATGTTCATGAGGCACTAAACATACAAGAGGCATCGAATATGAATCAAGCACCATATCTTCACGGCACACTAAATGTCCGTGAGACACCCAACATTCATGGGTCTTAATCCTGCCACCCAGAGGTGACACTCTTACTGTGTCCCAAAAAGTGCTCAGCAGGTTAACAGGCAACCTGGGGCTGTGGCCAGGCCCTCTCGCTCTACATCTCTCTGAGAGAGCCAGAGTGTGTCGTTGGCTTAGGGCACCTTCCATTTCTGCACCCTCGCTCCAACCTCACCTCTGGTTCTACTTACCCCACCATCCACAGGAGGCTGACGTACCAAAAAGAGACAGGACATATGTACACTGCATGACCACAGGTTTTAATCTTTCCACCCGCCTTGCACCCTATCTAACTGTGTTGACTTTCTTTCTCCCTGGCTTCTCAGGGTGCGTTGGCTTTCTTTCCCTGACCTCTGGGAAAACTCGTCTGCTCGTGTATTTGGAGGGTACCATTGCACGGAGGTAACCTCCCACACAACATCAAGCAGGTAATCTCTGGGTATTACTCGGCCCTGTATATTAAAAATAATTTAAAAGGAGTGAAAGTCTTTTGCCTGATGTCCTACAATTTTCAACTCTTTGCACTCAGAAGTATACAAGGGAGAGTACACTTTCCTGGTAACAAGGGAAAGGATCCCTAATTTTGGCAGGTCCTAAGATATGTCCTTAGAAGGCTTTCGAATCTTTAGGCTTTCCAAATAAACCAGACACACAATTTTTGTAATATTCTGGGGCATAGTTTATTTTACTTGCAAGAAGCTGAATTTCTTGATCCTACAAAGGTCACCTGAGTGGTCCTCTGACTACCACACACGTTGGGTAACTAGGCCTCATGGTTCTGGGCTTAGATAGCAAGAACTTTGGGTGTGTTCTGCCTGTTTGTTTAAATGGCCTAGGCTGAGATTTGGAGTTAAGGAAATCTGCTGTGTAAACTCCTATAATTTTATGCGAGGCCTAGCGACAGGGAAGGGCAAAGGTAACGGTTATGAAATAAAGTCACAGTGAGAAAAACCTGCTTTGTGAGCTGGTGCCGGTGCTGAGTCAGGAAGTGAAGAGGCTGTCAGCCAGTGAGGCAGATACAGGATCTGGAAAAGCTGACGTTCTAGCCTATTAAGGCACAAAATCCTCTTGGCTGAGGGCAACACAAAGGGGTTTTCCTTTTCTCAAAAACACAAAACCACCCCAAATCCAGCTACTGCACTCAGGGAAGAGAGGGGCACCCTCGCCACCGTGGAAGGCGGCTGTGTGTTGAGAACAGGCCCCCATCTTCCTTCCTCTCCCTGTGGGCTGGAAGGCCTGCCACTGCTCCTCTGCCTGTCCCAGCCCTGTATTTCGAGAGTGTTGGGAGCAGGTAACTTGGTTCTTTAGTGTCACTGGTCCACAGACAAAGAGGAATTAGTGGATTACACCCAGGGGCCCCATCTTCACCTGATGTGGAAGAGCTTTTGGACACTGAACAGATGAGATTTAGATTTAGATGAGACCTTGGACTTCACACAGATGCTGTACTGGCACGAGGCCCTTGCGAACGTTGGGAAGGAGTGAATGCACCTTACCTGTGAATCATTAGGGGCTGGAGCGGGGGCTGATGCAGGCAGAATTCTGATGTGGCCCCGAGATTCCCAGGCCCTGGTGTACATGTCTGGTGTAACTGCTGCTCCTTGAGTGTGGGCTGGTCCGTAAATATGGTGGACTTCACTTCCATGAAAACGTTATTAGTCAACTGACCTTGAGTTCATAAAAAAATGAAATTATGATGGGTGGGCTTGACCTAATTACATAACCCCTCCTGCTCTTCAAAGAAGTCAAATTCAAGGGAAAGGAAGAGAAATTCTGCTGGCTTTGAAGAGGTAAGTCACTACGTTGTGAGAGCCATGTGGTTGGGACTGGAGACCGACATCTAGGAGCTTAGAGTGATCTCCGGTTAACAGCTGGCAAGAAAGCAACAAAACAGCGGCCTCAGTCCTACAACAACAAGTAGAATCATGTCACCAGACCCTACTTAAAGACCTTTTATATGATATGTTGTATGCAGCTATCAAAAAGGATGAGTTGAATCTAGAATGTTGATATTAATGCTTATAGAGTGCTATGTGCCTCAAAGGTACAAAAAAATACATATTTAGATCAGATATTCATTACTCTCTTGTGTTTTACTGGAGGGCCCCCAAAGTGTACATAATCAAAAGCATTAGTGTGTGATACAGAGTTTGATACAATTTGGTAGGGAGGCAAAGAAGCTTCTCTTGCACACCCTGCTGTGCAACACTCGACAGCAAACCCTCCTTCAGCACTTACCCCACCTTCTCCCGGTCGACAGGGCTCCTTTCCCCTCTCCAAAGGAAAACAGCCTCCTCTCCCTCCACGTGCTTCCCTGGACTCTAGGAACCAGCTGAGACCTATCTAGGGTCTCCTACCCTAAACACTTACCAGAAGGTTTGGCCAAGCCAAGCCAGTTATCTCTTAACAGGGCTACTGGTGAATAAAGTTTCCTCCATCATTTTATGTACGTAATATGTTTGCACATGCCTAAAAAGTCCCTGGAAAGATATCCAAGACATACTTAATAGTATCTTTTTGTGGTGAGCGGCACTAAGGTTGGTCAGGTTGTACAGGATGACATCAGCTTGCATTTCATATTTTCATACAAAGTACCACAAACTGGGGGTCTTAAAACAACAGAAATTTATTCTCACACAGTTCTGGAGGCCAGAAGTCTGAAATCAAGGTGTCAGCAGGTCTGCTCTCCTGAAGGGCCCTCGGGGAGAATCCTTCCTTACTTCTTCCAGCTTCTGGTGCCCCCGGCACTCCTTAGCTCTGAACAGCATCATTCCAGTCTCTGCCTCCATTTTCACATGCCATCTTCCTGTATGTCTGTCTTTGTGTCTCTTCTCTTCTGAGGACACCAGTCCGGTTGAATTAGGGCCCATTCTAATAACTTTCCTTGATCACGTCTGTAAGACCCTACTTCCAAATAAAGCATGGGGTAGGGGAGGGAGGGGGTTCTTTGGGGACACAGTCAATCCACACAAGCCATGATTACTCTTACAATTAAAAGACAACAGTTCAACGTGCAACATTCTACAAGGCAACTTGTCTCTTTAAAACATCAGTGCTATGAAAAATTGGAGGGGCTGTTGAACAATAAAAGAGATGTAAGAAACATAACCAAAATGCAACGTTTAAAACTTGTCTGGGGCTTCCCTGGTGGCGCAGTGGTTGAGAGTCTGCCTGCCAATGCAGGGGACATGGATTCGTACCCTGGTCCGGGAAGATCCCACATGCCGCGGAGCGGCTGGGCCCATGAGCCATGGCCGCTGAGTCTGCGCGTCTGGAGCCTATGCTCCGCAATGGGAGAGGCCGCAACAGTGAAAGGCCCGCGTACCGCCAAAAAAAAAAAAAAAAAAAAAAAAAAAGACACTTGTCTGGATCCTGGTTTGAAAAAAAAGTCTGCAAAAGATGTTTCGTTGTTGTTGACAACTGGCAAAATTTAAATATAGCCTGGTTATCAGACGATATGAGGGATTTATTGTTAACTTCCTAGCTGTGATATTTGATCGTGTTGGAGAGGTGTTATTCTTGAGATGCATGTTGAAGTATCTTTGGGGAGAGTTTCATAATGTCTGCCTCCGACTGTCACAAGTTTCAGGGTAAAAAATTACACCTGAATATAGATGAAGCTAATACAGCAGGATTTTTGCATCTAGATGACTGATCCCATCATGCCCATGATTAAAACATTTCCATGTTAAATGCAGCTACTGTAAGTTGATGTTAGACTTAAAAAAAAATCTTATTCTTTTATTTATCTTTGGCTGCATTGGGTCTTCATTGCTGTGCGTGGGCTTTCTCTATTTGCGGTGAGCGGGGGTTACTCTTCGTTGTGGTGGCTTCTCTTGTTCCGGAGCACGGGCTCTAGGCACGCGGGCTCAGTAGTTGTGGCACACGGGCTCAGTAGTTGTGGCACACGGGCTTAGTTGCTCCGCAGCATGTGGGATCTTCCTGGACCAGGGCTCGAACCCGTGTCCCCTGCATTGGCAGGCGGGTTCTTAACCACTGTGCCACCAGGGAAGCCCGACTTCAGACTTTTAAGACCGAAAATTTTAGAGTGTTTATCATATACCTTAAAGAAATGAAAAACCATATTTGAGTATGCAATAAACTCATTTCATACGCTCAGGTATTTTGGGTTTGAAAATTTTCATAATAAAAATTGTGCAGGAAAAACTACTCAAACAACAACAACCACAACCGTTTCAACAACTCCCAGTTACCTGGGATAAAACACAAACTCTTCCATACAACTTCATCAACAACCCACCTCCTCATCCCCCTTCCACCTACATTCCAGTAACAGCAGGGCACCATTCGCCTTTACACTTCTTCCTTTCCTTGCCACCAGGTGCTGTTGGACATCCCCCCCGCCCCCCCAGCTCCAGGTCAGAGGTCACCTGCGGAATTCAGGACGTCCCCACGCCGCAGAGCTCCGTCCTCTCATTCCAGCAGGTGCTGTTGGACATCCCCTCCCCGCCCCCCCCAGCTCCAGGTCAGAGGTCACCTGTGGGATTCAGGACGTCCCCACGCCGCAGAGCCGCGTCCTGGACTGTCCTTGTGCGGCCCTCCCTGCTCTGGGATTCCGCACTGGCGCGCCTGAGGAGTTCCACAGCTGTCTGCCAAAAGGAAATCAATTCAGCTCTGCCATTCGAGTCCTCAGGTTACATGTTTTCCCCAAAATAGTCAATTAACAAGCATTATTTTTGACAATTCATAAAGGCTAACCGGGTGCCGGCGCGGAGCCGGGTCCGCGCGTAAGCTCAGACAGACCGGCTGCCCACGGAATCAACGCTCCCGCCACGGTAGCCCAGTCTCCGCGCTGCTGGACGCCGAGGTCCCGCCGACGCCGAACGCGAACCTGAGATCCGCCGGACTGCGCGCAGTGCCCTTCGGGGAGAGCGGCCCAGTGCCACCTCAGTCCTCTCGCGAGGTCACCAAGACGAGGACCCCACACCGCGAGGGGCGTGACCCACCAGCTAGGAAAGGTCGCGCCCCCAGCCTGCCCCGCCCCAAGGCGCCACGGCCCCGCCCACTGCCTCGCACGGCCCTCCCACTACCCACACACGGCCCGCCCCCCGCCTCCACTGGCCCGCCTACCGCTCCCACGCGGCCCGCCCCCTGCCGCCACAAGTCCCTCCCCATCCTCCACAAGCCCCGCCCCTGCTTCAAAAGGTCCCGCCTACTGCCTCCACGCGTCCCGCCCCCTGTTCCCACACGGCCCAATGGGCGTCTACGCGGCTCCGACCGGCCGTTCACGGCTACGCGGTGACGTCAGGCGCCGACGCACCTGTCGGCCCTGCTAGCGCCGCTCCTGTCGGCTTCCTGGGGTCGGTGGGTCGGGCGGTACGGTCCCGAGCCGCAGTCCTTCCTGCGGTCCCGTCGCCCGCGGCCGGAGTCGGGCCGAGCGCCGAGGAGGGGTGCTGGTGGCCGGCCGCTCCAGTTCCTCCCCGAGTTGGAGCATGGCTGCAGCTGTGGGCCCTCCAGAGGGAGGTGAGCTCGGAGGCGGTCGTGTTTGATTCGGGGCAGCAGCGGGTCGAGTCCAGGGCCCCGGAGCCGGCGGCTGCAACTTGATGCGGCTCCCTCCCGGCTGAGCCCGTGGGTTGCGGTCGCGGTGGGGCTGGCCGCGCCGGCCGCCCTCAGATGCGGAGCCCGCCGGCGGCGCAGGACGCGGCCCCGGGGCTGCTGTCTGCCTCTGAGCGGCGAGGTGAGTGGCGGCGGCGGCAGGGGGTCCGGGGCCGTGGCGTCCGCGGGGCAGGGGCGGGCCGCTAGCCTCTCCGTCCTGGGACGCTGACCCTGCCCGCAGCAGGTGTGGCCCGCGGGCGTTCTCTGAGCTTTCACCTGCTTCCTTCGGGAACCGCCGAAAGACCTTTGAGCAGAATGGACGTAGGTGCCAGGAAGAGATTAATTGTGGGTTTTACTTTTGCGAAATTTGCCCAAATATAAAGTTCAGTGTCTCTTTAGATTTATGTGTATATCAAGACATAGTTTGTGTGTATATGTAACATTTGTGTTTTGTTCTTAGACTTGGACCGGAAACCACCTTAGACTCAGAAATCGATATTGTATATAATGTGCTTTATTTGTATAGCATTTCAAAACCGGAGCACCTAGAAGATAATTACACATACTTTATGCATATTAGAGACCGAGATTTGTGTTTCCTTTGGAAGAAAATTTTTTTTTTTTTTTTTAATAAGAAATGAATCAACAGTGACCGTACCATTTTTTCTCTTTGGTAATTCAAAAGTTCAGTTCTGCAAACTATAAACTTTTTTGAGTTTACAGCATGCAGTTCAGTTACAGCAGCTTCACTGTGGTTTGTCTTTGATTGTTGAATCTTTACAGAAATGCTTTACTTTTCATCTCTCAAGAGTTAATTTAGAAGAATCTTTTCTTGATGAGGTCGGCATGGAAATAATTTACCTGATGTCAGTCAATTTTACTTGCTTCTGTGAGTCACTGGAAAATACTGTCTGTGTAGCATGGGAGTACACAGAGAAGTTAAAATGCTCGTGTATAGGTTGTTGATTTCATCCTAAAAGGTGCTGTTGCTGATTTTCTTGTTACAGACTGTGGCTTAAAAACCAGGTGTGTGCCCTGCAGTTATTTACTCAGCTTAAGCCAGCTTTTATGACCTCTGGTTAATAGGAACAGACACTGTTGGAAGAACCCAAGGCAGATTGCAGCTCTCCCACACCTAACTCCCCACACTCTTCAAAGACTGAATCTTTGTTTGAAAAACAGGTCACATTATTTTAAGAGGTCAATATGAATGTATAGTACCTACAACTTTAGTTCGAACTTGTGTTTTAGCATGTGTTTTCAATCATACATAGCTCATTAGGAATGCCAATATTTAACCCGGTTTTGGATATATACAGTTTAGGGGAAGGATTTGCTGAGGTTAGGATTTTATGTCAGTGAATTGGCTGTTTTCCAGGTCATGTTGGTGATAAGCTTTCCGTTTCCTGTTGTGACATGTTGGTAATAATTTTCAGATGGCTCAGGAAGCCAGATTTGATCTCTGTGGTGGGTCAGATATCAAAGCAGTATCCTGTGAGGTTTGGCCACTATCACTGCTTTGTAGAGCTTTCATCTTAGTTTCTAGTCAGACTTTTCATCAGGGATCTAAAATATGATAAGTGTTAATATTTATTCAGTGAATTCTATGGTTCAGGATCTTTCCTAAGTGGTTTTGTGGATTATCTCAATTCTCACTCCAACCCCTTGAAGTAGGTACTTTGATTTTTCCCGTTATAGAGCTGTGGAAACTGAGGCATAGAGGATTTAATTAATTTGCCCAAGGTCTCAGTCAGTGTCAGAACTGAGACTGAAGCCTGGCAATGTGATTTCAGAGCTCTTGCTCTCACTGGCTGCGCTTCATTGCGAGCGAGACTCAACAAAATGCTGGAAGAAAAGATGGGGTGAGAGACATGGCAGCACAGGTCCATTTATTCTTCAGTTATAAAAATAATGTAAAATTACAGAAACTCTGGAAAATCTTTTTTTTAATCCTCACGCCACTACTCTAATAAACTCTTCTTGTGTTTTTTAATTATGCACTTTCACATGTGTATATAAACATTGTAGCTATGATACATTTTGATTCTTAAAGATCAGTGTTCTTTGGTTAAGTATAAGGTTAAGTATAAAATGAAAGGTGAACCCACGTGGGGAAAATGCCCATTTGCATTGCTGAAATATAGAGAGATTTGATCTGCAACTTTGATTGGAACCATGTCAGGTAAATACATTTCTTGCCCTCATGGGAAGTAGTTGAACAGTTTCTGTCTTGTAAAGTCATGGAAATTATTTAGTTTTCAAAGTCTAAGTTTTCCACAGCATCTTTTTGTTGGATTGTTTACCTTTTTACTTGTTATAGTCTGACTTTTATATTTGTGTGTGTGTTTTTCCTTTTAAAATCATCTAGCAGTTATCTTTTGACTGGATCTAAAAATATTTATGAATCTGGGAAATTTTCTTCAGAACAGAAAGCCACTTTCTTTAGCAGGTTATCCATTTAATACTTTTTTGAAGAGAAATATCTAAGGTGCAGTGATTTGGACATGCAGCTAACTTAATGGACAGTAGGATAAAATATCAAGAAATATTACTTTGGGGAGAAATGCGTTTCATTACTGTCATGTCTTGTAAGTACTGACAATTTGTATTAGGGTACATTCTTTTTTAATATAGTGATGTTCTGATCTAAGTTTCATGATGTTATAATGGGTAGAGGGGTCATTCCCTGCTGAAATAAATTTGAGAAACTTTTAATAAATTTTGTTTACGAAGTTAATGTTTACTACAGGTTTTCTCAAGAACCTTTCTTATTCTGTTAACCATTACAATTCTACACAGGGTATGTTTTATTACCCAGACTTATCTGACCACGAAACCTTGCATTGGACTTGTGTTCTCTGTACGCACTCACTCATCGCCAAATGTCTTTGTCACCTTCTTGGCTCCATGGCTTGATTCACACCAATGCTTCACTGTTGCTTCAATGAACTAACCTCTTCTCCCACCTCTGCCCCATAAAATCCCGCTTACCTTTTTTTTGGCCACACCACGTGCCTTGCAGGATCTTAATTCTCCTCCCAGAGTTTGAGCCTGGACCCCTGGCAGTGAAAGCACGAGTCCTAACCAGTGGACTGCCAGAGAATCCCTCCCACTTACCTTTTAAGATCCCGTTCAAGTGTGTCTCTTCCAAAGAAGTCTTCTCATCATCAATTACAGATGGATGCAATCTTTTCCCCGAGCTCTTGTAACAATTTCAGTGTCTTCTGTGACATCTGTCATGCGTTGCCTGTCATTATATGGATATATAGTAATTTATAGGAAAAAATTACCATATCCCTTTTGAGGATAGTATATTATGTGATTTATGCTGAAGTTTATTGAAAGCTGTAAGGCCTATACAGATATGATGCCATTAATAAATAAAAATTTTATCTGTATTTTTTTTTTTTACAGTTTCTGGTACACGAGTGGCCATTTTACAAACTTTAGTAAATGTGTAAGTGATCGTGTTGAAATTCATTGTCACGTTTTAATCTTTGACAAGTCTTTCGCACACCTAGTTCTTGAAATATTTACATGAGGAAGCTCCTTACTTCCAAGTGGCTACATCAGTCAGAGTTCCACCTCCCTCCGGTTATTGCTGTTGAGACTTTTTGTTTGTTTGTTTTTAAATTTTTGGCTGTGTTGGGTCTTCGTTGCAATGCGCGGGCTTCTTATTGCGGTGGCTTCTCTTGTTGCGGAGCATGGGCTCTAGGCACTTGGGCTTCAGTAGTTGTGGCACGTGGGCTCAGTAGTTCTGGCTCGCGGGTTCTAGAGCACAGGCTCAGTAGTTGTGGCTCACGGGCTTAGTTGCTCCGTGACATGTGGGATCTTCCCGGACCAGGGCTCGAACCCGTGTCCCCTGCATTGGCAGGCAGATTCCTAACCACTGTGCAACCAGGGAAGACCTTCTCTTGAGACTTTTGTTCATCTCTTTGGCTGCTGACATTTGGGATTTTCTTTTCTTCTTTCTCTGGGGTTGATTGTGCCTGCTGTTCTGTCAGATAGCTGACTGACACGCCTTTGCAACTTAGCCATGGTCCTCAGGCCTACCCAGTCCCCTTGATGAGAGGGCAGAACCTTGTTGGAAGCTATGAAGAAGCAGCGTGCCTCCCTCAGGCTCTGGGTTCCAGGTCTCCCTCGTTCTGCTCCCCACCCCCCAGTTCTGGTGCTGAACCGCTCAGTGTCTGCAGTTCTGGGGCTAGACTGGTGCACTCAGGGTCGCCATCCCCTCACTGCAGTCTGGCCTGGAATAGGACTAAAGCCTGGGTGTGTAATCCTGCTGTTGGAAAGAATGCTCTGGTTCTGAGTCCTACAAGCTGCTGGAGACTGCACTTTGTTTCTTCCAGCTGTTTTGAATCAGTCAAGTCAGAAACCGAGCAGATACCTTAGATTTCTCCTTCACGTTCCTCGCGTTTTGTTAGCTACCATGGCCTCTTAAATGTCCCTCGCAGCCCTTCCTACTTCTTCATGTGGCCATGACTCAGTTCGGTGATGACCTCACTGTGCTGTGTCCAGGGCTCTTCAAGGTCTCCTGGAGTCCTCCCCGGGTCACTCTTGCCCTTCTCCTCTGCCTTCCACACTGCTGCTGCTGTTGCCTTGTTAAAGTTTGTATCTGATCAGGTGATTTCTCTTTTAAACCTCTTAATGGTTTCCCACGTGTTGTCACGAGTAAGTTCCTCAGCAGGACCTAGGAGCGCCTGCCTTTCTCTGGCGTCCGTCCACCTCCCCGGCTACTCTCCAGCCCCTGCCTCTTCCATAAGCTACCCGAGCAGGTCTTATTATGCTGCTGTGGTTTTGCATGTACTTTTTTCTTTTCCTTTATTGACTTGGCACCTCATAGTTGGCCTAGTTGATGCGTCCTAATCCTTCAGTGCTCATTTCCTCTTTCAGTGTTTGCAGACTTTCCCAGGCAGCAGCTTGTTCCTGCTCAGTGTCATCATGTACCTTGAGCATACTTCTCCTCTGGTGCTTCTCACACCATATGTCATTGTTTGTCTGTCTTTCACGTTCACTGCCTTGGGAATAGGGACCATTTCTTACTCATCACCCCAGCACATGCTGGGTGCTCAGCAGATGGTTGTTAAATGCATTAATCAGTGACTCTCAGAACTGACTTTGGCTACGAGGTAGATGGTGATCCTGTAAACTGAGATAGGGAGAGGGGGAGGACGAGCAAGTTTGGGGCAAATATGTATTTGGCTTAGGTCTTGTTGAATTCGGGTTCCCATGCAACATCCAAGTACAGATGTATCCGTCATCCGTTAGGCATTTGCTATTCATTCATACTATAGACATTAATTGACCCAGCAAGGTTCTGTAGATATAGACCAGACTATTCCAAAATTTATATGGAAAGGCAGAGGAACTAGAATAACCAAAACAATTTTGAAAAATAAGAACCAAGTGTGAGAAATCAATCTATCCAATTTCAAGAGCTCCAGTAGTCAATACTGTCCTTACTGTTCTAGGTATAGACACACAGATCAACGAAACAGAACAGAGAAGTCTGAAATAGACTCACACAAATATGCCCCACTAATTTTTGACAGAGACCCCCAAACAATTCAGTGGAAGGAAAATAACTTTTTTTTTTTTTTTTTTTTGTGGTATGCGGGCCTCTCACTGTTGTGGCCTCTCCCACTGCGGAGCACAGGCTCCGGACGCGCAGGCTCAGCAGCCATGGCTCACGGGCCCAGCCGCTCTGCGGCACGTGGGATCTTCCCGGACCAGGGCACGAACCCGCGTCCCCTGCATCGGCAGGTGGACTCTCAACCACTGCGCCACCAGGGAAGCCCAGGAAGATAACTTTTTTGGCAAATGGCATTGGAGCAGTTGGCTATCCATACGTCCAAAAACAAAAACAAACTTCAACCTGTGTCTTACAACTTATACAAAGATTCACTCAACATGGACCACAGACTTAAATGTAACATGTAAGGCTATAAAAATTTTAGGAAAAAATTTAGGAGGAAATCTTTGGTAGGTAAATTTCCTAGAGTTGACGCCAAAAGCACACTCCTTAAGGGAAATACTGACAAGTTGAACTTCATCAAAATTACTTTTGCTCTGTGATAGACCCTATCAAAAGGAAGAAAACCAAGCTACAGAGTGGGAGAAAATATTTGCAAGCAACATATCTGACAAAGGACTAGTATCTAGAATATATATTCTAAAATATGAAACTGGGAAGTAAAACAATCCAGTTAGAAGATCGGCAAAAGATATGAACATTCATTTCACCGAGGAGGACATGCAGGTAGCAAGTAAGCACGTAAGAATATGTTCAACGTCATCAGCCATTAGGGAAATACAAATGAAAAGAACAGTGAGATACCACTACACACCTATCAGAATGGCTAAAAAAAAAAAAAAAAACCGACACCACCAAGTGCTGGTAAGGATGTGGAGAAACAGGCTCACCCATACATTGTTGGTAGGGCTGTAAAGTTGGGATGTTAAACTGGCAGTTTCTTTAAAAGCCAGCCATGCAGTTACCATATGGCCCAGCTGTTGCACTCCTTGGCTTTTATCCCAGAGAAATGAAGCCTTAAGTTCACAAAAAATCTGTACGTGAATATTTATAGCAGCTTTGTTTATAATAGCCCAAACCTAGAAAAGAGGCAGATAATTCTTCCACGGGTGAATGGCTAGACAAACATATGTGGTGTGTCCGTATCGTGGAGCACTATTTAGCAATGAAGAGGGAAGAACTGTTGACACACACAACCCCTGGATGAGAGTCATGCTGAGTGCAGAGAGCTAATCCCCGAAATGGTCGACTGTACGATTCCATTTATACAACGTTGTTGAAGTGGAAGAGTTTTAGAAATAGAAAGCAGATTATGGGTTGCCAGGGGTTAAGGAAGGGGTGGGGGACTGGAAGAAAGTGGGTGAGGCTGTAAAGGGCAGCACGAGGGGTCCTTGTGATGGAAAGTTCTGTGTCAGTCAGTGTCAATATCATGATGTGCAAGAAGTTACCGTTGGAAGAAACTGAGTAAAGGGTACATAGGAGCTCTGTATTATTTACAACCACATGTGAAATCACAGTATCTCGAAATAAAAAGTTTAATTTAAAAAAGTGAACCCCTCGTAGGTGCGTGGTACTGTGCTAAACATTGCAGAGTTGAGTACAGATGGGCACAGCCAGGCCTCATGCCACCCTCCGGAGGGGAGGACTTATCACGTGAATCGGGGTGACGTTACACCTGGGCTAAGTGCTGTCAAGGAGAGGTGTGAGAACTCACAGTGAGAATTTGACCTGGTCAGGGAAGCCTGGCCCGGGTAGGAGGTAGGTTAGGAAGGCTTTCCTTACAGCTGCATGACTTTGGGCCAGTTACTGCAACTCTTTGTGCCTCAGTTTCCTCATCTGTTAAATGAGGATGATAACAGCACCTAAGATTTAGCGTTTTGGTTGTATTTAGTCCCAGTCTTAAATGAGTTAACTTGTAATGTGCCTAGGATGGTGCCTGACATATAGTAAACTCTGCTTGAGAGGGTTTCTTTAAATTAATTAATTAATTTTTATTTTTGGCTGCGTTCGTTGGGTCTTCATTGCTGCACGCGGCCTTTCTCTAGTTGTGGGGAGCAGGGGCTACTCTTGGTTGTGGTGCACGGGCTTCTCATTGCGGTGGCTTCTCTTGTTGCGGAGCACAGGCTCTAGGTGCGCAGGCTTCAGTAGTTGTGGCATGTGGGCTCTAGGGCGCAGGCTCAGTAGCTGTGGCTTACAGGCTTAGTTGCTCCGTGGCATGTGGGATCTTCCTGGACCAGGGCACGGACCCGTGTCCCCTGCATTGGCAGGTGGATTCTTAACCACTGCACCACCAGGGAAGTCCTTGCCTGAGAGTTTGTTAACTGAATAAAGGGATGCTTGAATAAAGAGAGCTGAAGAATGCCTCGGAGCATTACCTAGATGAGGAGGTGAGGGTCTGTTCCCGGCTCAGGGAGCAGCTAAGCCTAGGGCAGGGGCTGGGGCGGGCCTGGTGGGGCTGAGAGGGAGATGTTCGCCCCGGGAGAGGCAGCAGAGGCCGGGCTGCATGGGCTTTGTGCGCTGTGTGGAAGAGTTTGTCTGCTAAGCATGGTGAGAAGTGATTAAGACCTAAATCCATGGCATGTGCAGAGATGACCCATCAGACCTGCTTTTAGAAAAGACCATGCTGGCTGTGGTGTGATCAGATGACAGAGGTCAGGGTGACTGTACATAGATCATTTGGGAACTCACTGTAGTGCACCAGGCCTTCTCCCTAGAGATTTTCATGGGTTAACTCTACTCTTCCTAGCTCTGCAAGAATATATTTGCAAGCCGCTGTGTCTATTATAATGTTTTGTAATGGTTTTAAGTATATTTTTGACAATTTAAAAGGAAAAAAATGACTTTGTAGTATTGTTTTCATTTTTTATATGCCAAATTTCAGCTGCTGTATTATGGTTTAAATAGCCTTTTGTAGTCAAGCCTGGGAGTCGAGTTTGAAACCTAGAGTGATTTAACACTGGTGTCCATGTTCCTTCTGTGTATTTCTTTTATGCTACCATAGAATCTTGACTATTTTATAGCAGTGCTGTACAATAAAAACAGTTGTGCTGCAAATTCAAGACACATATGAAATTTTCAATTTCTTAGTATACACATTAAAAAGGTAAAAAGGAAATGGTGAGATTAATTTTAATAATATATTTTATTAAACCCAGTATATCTAAAGTGTTATTTCAGCATGGAATCAATATGAAATTTTTAATGAAATACTTGACATTCTTTTTTGTCATGAAGTCCTACAAGTGCAGTAGGTATTTCTCCTTAGAGCCGTGTTTCAGGTCTAGTGGCTGCTGATCACACAGGTCAGCTCTACAGATTTCTGGATTAATAAGAATAGTTCTTTTTAAGTTATTGAATTTATAGAAATAGGAACCCATGCAGGCCTGAGTTTAATAAACCTTTGGAACAGAGTTGGTTGCTCTTGTTATAAGGAAAGGTATGGAGTCTAGATGTCTCAGAGGTGTTTGTGAAATGAAGTTTTTAGACATTTTGAAAGGGTTAAGTTAGCAGTCATCACTAGTGGTTTTTGAGGACTTTCAGGGATAAAATGTAGGAGCTATGTTGGAACTTGCTGATTGAGGGCCTAGGACACAGACAGTTTTATTTTAGAGCGATTTCTCAGTGTTCTATAGCCTCTAGCGAATTAACGCTCATTGACATATGTTATCACATGTATTAAGCGCTTCTAGTGTGACCGTCGTGTAAAGAAGTGAAGAATAGAATGTCTGTGTCCTTTGCAAAATCTTAGCATATGTGCTTTGCTAATCAAAATTTGCTAATCAAAATTAAAATGACTCTTGAACTATTAATCCTTATTTTCTTTTAAAAGCCTTTTAGTTATTTACTCAAGAGCCACAATATTGAATTTGATCACCTCTATGGATACTGCAGAGTTCTTAGCATAAACAGTTATTTTCATACTATTCTATTTTAACATTTACCTTAAAATAAAACTCCTGTTTTTTGTTTTTTTTTTGGCGGTACACGGGCCTCTCACTATTGAGGCCTCTCCCGTTGTGGAACACAGGCTCCGGACGTGCAGGCCCAGTGGCCATGGCCCACGGGCCCAGCCGCTCCGCAGCATGTGGGGTCCTCCCGGACCAGGGCACGAACCCGTGTCCCCTGCATTGGCAGGCGGACTCTCAACCACTGCGCCACCAGGGAAGCCCAAAACTCTTGTTTTAATTAGTATATTCTAACAAGTCTCAGTATAATAGGCTGTCTTTGGTGGAGGTAATCATAAAACATTAATAAAATTGCAAAGTGGTAAATACTTAATGTTTTCTTTGTAACTTAGGTGCTAGGTTTTGGTTATTCTCCCAAGACCAGATTAACACTGTTGTAGAGAGGATTTGTTTATTGAAGACTGAATTCATTTCTCTTTTTTCACCTGGTTGATTGAGAAAACAGTCTGGCATTTTGACCACTATTATCTGTATATTATGTTCCAGTCACTGTGCCAGATGCTGAGACTAGAGCTCTCAAGTTTCACCTTCTCTCAGGTGGTCTTTAAGTTAGGGAATTTATATAGTATACCTTTTAAAAGTAGTTATCAGTATTTTATTTTTCTAAAAAGTGTAAAAGCTTTACAAATAATTTTTAATCACTGCAGCTCTTTGAGGTTGTTTTTCCATGTGCCGAAGGAACATTTACTGAGGACAAGAGATTATCTTAAACCCCTTCAAATCTTCAGTGCCAGAATTCAGCACTCGAATTGGAGTGCACGTCACTCCGTTCATCCTTTACTTTCTATCTGTACTCATCATGACAAAGCTAAGAAGTCTTGCTTTACCAGGCTTACAGGGTGGACCGCTCCTACGGCTTCACCTTTCAAGTCCCACACACGAACCTCTCAAGCCTGTTGCTGGTGTCTAGCTCACTAATGTTGAACTGTCATTTGGGTGTTGAGCAAGTAGGTAGATGCGTTTAAAACATCAAACTATTTAGGAGTTACATTGTTTTTAAAGTATGGAGTAAGAACAGTGAAACGTGTGCTTACTTGTTATCTGCTGGGAAAAAATAGAAATCGTGACCTATTATCATACTTTTCATGGCTGATATTTGACCATGGGCTCTGAAGGTTTAAATTTTAAAATGGGGACTTCCCTGGTGGCGCAGTGGTTACGAATCTGCCTGCCAATGCAGGGGACGCGGGTTCGAGCCCTGGTCCGGGAGGATCCCACATGCCACGGTGCAACTAAGCCCGTGCGCCACAACTACTGAGCCCGTGCGCCACAACTACTGAAGCCTGCGCGCCTAGAGCCCGTGCTCTGCAACAAGAGAAGCCACCGCAATGAGAAGCCCGTGCACCGCAACAAAGAGTAGCCCCCGTTCACCGCAACTAGAGAAAGCCTGCGCGCAGCAACTAAGACCCAACGCAGCCAAAAATAAATAAATAAATAAATAAATAAAATTTAAAATGATGAAAGGAGAATGAAATTTTAAAAATGTGTAAATGACAGTATTTTAAAATTAGTATTTGCATCTGGTAAGGTATTCAAAAGGGACATACAGTTTCCCTCTCAGACCTGGTACTTCAGTCACTGTTCCTTTTCCCTGTGGGGAGCTTTCTTGGAACTCCCTCCAGAGATGGACTGTACATACACAACCAGTTGTGTACTGTATTTCATCCTCTACCACAGCGCCCCTTTTTTGGGGGACCCCCCACATATATTGTAGTGTACTATAAACCCTTCTCTGTACTTTGTCTTTTAACTTAACAATTGATCTTGGAGATTGTTTTATACCACTACCTGAAGAAATTCTTCTTTCCTTTTTACAGCTTCTTGGTGAGAATAGAATTATTAAATGATCCCCAAAGACTTAACACAATAGAGTTAGCTATTGTTACAGTGAATCAAGTTAGTATATATATATTTTTTTAATACAGAGATCAGAAGTTTCCTTCGACTTATTAAAGTAGGTGATTTTTTTTTTTTTTTCAGTATGCGGGCCTCTCACTGTCGTGGCCTCTTCCGTTGCGGAGCACAGGCTCCGGACGCGCAGGCTCAGCGGCCATGCCTCAAAGGCCCAGCCGCTCTGCGGCATGTGGGATCTTCCCAGTCCGGGGCACGAACCCGTGTCCCCTGCATCGGCAGGTGGACTCTCAACCACTGCGCCACCAGGGGAGCCCTAAGTAGATGATTTTTATTATATGTTGGGAAAAGGTTAAAGCCATTTTTCCCCCTTTGTTTTTTCAGATAAGCAGACAGCTAAATGGAGTCTGAGCAGCTGTTTCATAGAGGCTACTATAGAAACAGCTACAACAGTATAACAAGTGCGAGTAGTGACGAGGAGCTTTTAGACGGAGCAGGTGTGATTATGGACTTTCAGACTTCTGAAGATGACAACTTGTTAGATGGTGACACGGCAGTTGGTAAGTTTGGCATTACAACTCTTAGTATTTATAGTCATGAATGTCTGCTAATAAATATATACATTGTTTTATTGAGGTCAAGTTTTGGGGTTACTTTTCTTTTTCACTGTGGTATTTCATGTAACATAAACTTAACCATTTTAAGAGTGTACAGTTCAGTGGCATTTAGTACCTTTACAGTGTTATGCAACTACCATTTGTGTCTAGTTTTCATTACCCCAAAAGAAAGCCTTGTATATGGGTACACTTTAAAATTGTAGTATACATAGTACAGAGAGGTATACAGCTGTAATTGGAGCTGTCAGAAGAACAGAACTGATGGGATACACAGAGAGAGAGAGGCATGTAGAAAGAGATTTATTATGAAAGATTGGCTCATGTGATTGTGAAGGCTAAGTCCCACCATCTGCCATCTGCAAACTGGGGACCCGGGAGAGCTGGTGGTGTAGTTCCAGTCCAGACCCAAAGGCCTGAGAACCAGGGCAGCCAGTGGCGTAATCCCAGTCTGAGTGCGAAGGCCCAGATACAGGAGTGCTGATGCCGCAGGGCAGAAGAAAGATATCCCAAATCAGGCAGAGAGCAAAGTTATTAGTCTGTCGATTCAAATGCTTATCTCTTCTGGAAAGACCCTCACGGACACACCCAGAAATGATGTTCTGCCAGCTATCTGGGCATCCTGAAGTCCAGTCAAGTTGACACATAAAATTAACCATCACAGCAATCATCATATCACAAGCGTGGAAAGTAATGAATTTCTACAAAGTGAACACACTTATATACCTCAATCAACAAATAAAACATGACTGGTTCCCCCAGAATCCTCCCTTGTTCCTCCTTCCAGTTTCAAAGGTAACTATTATTTTGATTTCTATCACCACAGACTACTTTTGCAGGTATTTAAACTTTATATAAATGGATTTATACTATATCTATTCTTTTGAGTCTGGTGTCATTTACTTATGTCTTGATTCATCTGTTTTGTTTATATAGCAGTAGTTAAATTTATTTTCATTGCCGTGTAGTATGCCATTGTGTAAATATGCTGCAATTTATCTATTCTACCCATCATATATTTTTAAAGGGTATTTAGGTTTTTTAATTAAAATATTTTTTTTTAGATTTTGGCTATTAATAATAATGGTGCTGAGAATTTTCATATACATATATTTTAGTGCATATCATGTACACAATTCTGTAGGATTTATACCTCAGAATCGCATCTCAGGCTGTAACCTGTACATTCTGTCAGCTGTGTGTGAGTTTTGGTTGCTTCACACCTTCACCGATACTTGATGTTATCAGTTTTTAAAATGTTAGCTATTCTAATTGTGGGTGCAGTAATCTCATATTTTGGTTTTAATTTACATTTGCCTAATGACCTGTGAGTTTAAATGCCTTTGGTATGTTGATTGGCTTTTTAGATAGCCTCTTTTGAAGTGCCTGTTCAATCTTTTTGCCTATTTTATAAGAGTTCTTTATGCATTCTGATTGAGTCCTTCGTTAGGTTTATGTATTGCAAATGTCTTCTCTTGCTCTGTGGTATGCCTTTTCACTCTTTTTTTAGCCGCTCGGCGGCATGTGGGATCTTCCCGGACTGGGGCACGAACCCGTGTCCCCTGCATCGGCAGGCAGACTCTCAACCACTGCGCCATCAGGGAAGCCCCCTTTTCACTCTTAATGGAATCTTTTGATGAAGGTGTCGTCAATTTTAATGAAAAGCAGTTAATCTTTTCCTTTATTTTTTATACTTTTTGTGTTCTGTTTAAGATAGCTTCCCATACCTCAAGGTCAAGAAGATATTCTCTCGTTTTCTCCTAGAAGTTTTATTTTTTGTGTCTTTCACATTTAGATTTATAATCTACCTGCAATTACTGAGTTAAGTGTTCAGGTTCATTTTTTTCCCATATGGATAACTAGTTGGCTCATATATTGAAAAAACCTTCCATTCTCCAGTGTACTGCACTGACATCTTTGTCATCTGTCAAGTGGATGTATTTCTGTACGTCTGTTTCTTGACTTTTTACTCGGTTACATTGAAATACTTGGCTATCTTTGTACCAAAACCCAGCATATATATGAGTTTTGTTTTTCACATTGGTTTTATGTAAATGTAGTCCATTTACATTTAATGTAACCACTGATATATTTAAGTTCAAATCTACTATATTTATGTTCTATTCGTCACAGCTGTCTTTTTTTCCTTTCTTTCTTTCTCTCCCCCCCAGTACCTTGTTAGTTATGCATTCTCTTATATTCTGTTTGGTGGGTTACTCTAGAGATTATAACATGCACTCTTATTAGTTCTACTGTAAATTACTACTTTTACCACTTTATGGGAAATGTAAGGGCCTTACGATACTTTACCTCTTTTTATTCCCCCTCCTGCTTTTTGTGCCATTGTTGTCCTCTCTGTTAATTCTTTATATATTTTAAACTGCATGAGACATTATTATTGTCATCTTACGTCAATGCCTATTTAGATTTTGTGGCTTTACTTTTTCCATTGCTCTTCATTCTATCCTGCATTTTCATGTTTCTGTCTGGGATAGTTATCTTTCCGCCTGAAGAACTCTCATTAGTATTTCTTTTAATTATAATCTACTAGCAATAAATTCACACAGTTACAAGCCTTTGTTTCACCTTTGTTTTTGAACGGTATTTTTGCAGCTGTATTCCAGATCTACAGTTATCTTCTTTGAACACTTTAAAGATGTAATTTTGGTGTCATTTGCCTCCTGCTGAAAAGTCAGCTATCAGTTGTATTTTCCCCTACTCTGGCTTCTTTTAAGGCTTTTTTCTTTGTCTTTGGATTTTCAGAAGCTTAACCATAGGGTGCCTAACTGGTTTTCTTTGTATTTATTCTGGCTGGGGTTACTAGAACTCCTGAATTGTGACTTGATTTATTTATTTACTTTTTATTTCATCTTTGGATAATTTTGACCAGTGTGTCCTCAAATACTGTTTCTGCCATCTCCCCTGCTCCCCACCTCCGCCCGACCCCTCTTTTCGGACTCCATTCACATGTGTTACATCTTTTCACTGAGATCCTTGTGTCTCTTATGCTCTTTTCTGTATTTTCCTTTTTTCATTTGGGTATTTCAACTCATTAGGGTAAATACCAAGGGACATGATAGCTGGATCAAATACTATGTTTAGTTTTGTGAGAAACTGCCAAACTGTCTTCCAGAGTGGCTGTGCCATTTTGCATTCCCCCCGGCAACGAATGAGCGTTCCAATGCTCCACATCCTTGTCAGCATTTGGTGTTGTCAGTGCTCTGGGTTTGTTGCAACAGGTGTGTAGTGCTATCTCATTGTTTTCTATCAAGTTTTGAATTTCAGTTATTTATCAGTCATAAAATTTCCATTTGATTATTTTTTTTCTTTATTTTTTTGGCTGCATCGGGTCTTAGTTGCGGCATGCAGGGTCTTTGTTGAGGCACGCAGGGTCTTTCGTTGTGGTGCGGGCTCTGCGTTGTGGCGCATGGGCTTCTCTCTAGCTGTGGTGCGCAGGCTTCTGTCTAGTTGTGGCGCGCAGGCTCCAGGGTGCATGGGTTCTGTAGTTTGCGGCACACAGGCTCTCTTGTTGAGGCATGCAAGCTCAGTAGTTGTGGCACGTGGGCTTAGTTGCCCCATGGCATGTGGGATCTTAGCTCCCTGGCCAGGGATTGAACCCGCGTCCCCTGCATTGGAAGGCAGATTCTTTGACGCTGGACCGCCAAGGAAGTCCCTCCATTTGATTATTTTTAAGTAGACTTCTGTATTCTGGGAGAAATTCAGTGTTTGTGTGTGTGTGTGTTTTTCCCTATTAATCACTTGTTTAAAGTCTGTGTCTTCTAATGTATGGATCACCTGTGGGTCTGTATCTTTTGCCCCTTTTTCCTCTTGGTTTTCAGTCTTTTGGCCCTGACTGTGGATGGATGGGCTTTGTAATTTTTTTACAGACTGCTGGACATTGTATACAAATAATTATAGGCACTCTGGATGATACCTTCACCGTAGTGTATTTAGTTTTTTTTGGTAGGCAGGTAGTCTAGGATCCAATTACAATGATGCCATCAAAGATGGAGGGAATTTTCAGCCTGGTTTCAGACTTTCTGAGGGTTAGTCTATTGGGGGCTGACTTTATTTTTAGGGCACAGCCCCTTGAGGATTTTAGTAGAAAGCCTACTAAAGTGTGTTTACGAAGATTTCTCTTTTTTGGGCCCTTAAATTCAGTTTCTGTCTCTCTGGCATTTTGAAACTGATGACAGCTCTGCTTATCATTTTAGTCTCTTAACCACTGCCGTGTGCTTGGTTTCTCAGCCTCTTGCTCACGAAGTTTAGGAATTGTAGATATTTTTAGGGAAAAGCATCATGGCATGAACTGTTCTCTTTTCTCCAGGATATTGGCCCGTTCAAGTCCACTTGCCTTGGTGGTTTTGTCTCCATGGCCCCGTGAGACTGGCGAAAGCTCCCAGCTGGGCCTCTCAGTCACGGTGCTGCTCTGAACCAGGAAACGACTCAGGGCAAACAGTGACCAAGGCTGTTGGGTTTACCTGTTTTACTTCTTCTCTCAATGTTGGCACTTCAGGCTCTCATGCCTTGTATCTTCTCCGGCTGTTTTGTTAAATGTTCTTTGATTTAAAAACAGCAGCAGCAGTATTTTGCTGTTATTAATCATTGGCTCGCCTCATCATTGATGGAGTTTTTCCTAATTTTAATTACAAGTTATAAACCAGCTAAACACATGTATTCATAATTTGAAAAATCAGGTGAAATTTAACAGCATACCCACTTTTCTGTGTTTAAGTAGCTCCTTGGCCCTGTATGTGAAACAGAGAAGTAATGCAGGGCAGTAGAAAGACACAGGAGGACCTCGCTCTTTCTATCTTTCCACACTGCCGTCCAGTGTTGGTGATGTCTTCACTCATGGTTTTCCATAGGACACAGTGTCACATAGGAAGGAAGGGGCAAGGGGGGAAGAAAGGGTCTTTTTTTGTTCTTTTTTTTTTTTTTCTCTATCAGGGAGGACAATTTTCTAGAACACAGAACACACTCTTACGTCACTGGCCAGAAGTGGGTTACATGACCACACCTAGACTGATCACTGACTAGGAGGCTTATTGACTGGTTAGAACAATCATGATTTGTTCCTTGCAGTTAGGCACATTACCAACCAAACAAAATTAAGGTTCTGTTAACAAGGGAGAAGTTGGAATGACCATAGGGTAAGCAACCATTAATGTTTCTCATACAGAGTGTGTCCTCTGAGTTAGCCTAGTTGAAGGTACCAGTTGTGGAACAGCGGTTGACGACAACTATCTAAGTGTCAAATTGGGTGGTACAGATTATAAATTTTACATCTCGAAAAGAGGATATTATTTCAATACCTGTTTAGAATTGTGGAGTGTTCTGGAAAGGGAGATAATGCATGAAGGCCCAGCGGTAGGAAAAGGTATTAGGTTGTGAGACAGCGAATGTCCTTGGTAGGATGGTGATACCCTTTCTTTCAGCAGAGCCGAAGTGGTTCTGTTCATAGTAGCTGGGAGAGGACAGTCCTGCGGTAGAAGTGCGGGCCTCAGCGAGACCTCCCTGCCCGGGCCAAGGCAGGTGCCCAAGAAGAGAGCTCATCTCTGTGTCTGCTCTGTGTATGGAGCATGGAAGTAGACAATGGACAAGCAGTTGCGTCTTTGTGTGTGTGTGTGTGTGTGTGTGTGTGTGTGTGTGTGTGTATTATGCAGGCCTCTCACTGTTGTGGCCCCTCCCGCTGCGGAGACCAGGCTCTGGACGCGCAGGCTCAGCGGCCATGGCTCACGGGCCCAGCCGCTCCGCGGCATGTGGGATCTTCCCGGACCAGGGCACGAACTCGTGTCCCCTGCATCGGCAGGTGGACTCTCAACCACTGCGCCACCAGAGAAGCCCCAGTTGAGTCTTAAATATTCTTTTATGACTCAATATCTCTCTAGAATACCAAAGAATAATTAATCACTGGAAAGAACTGGTAGTGTTTGGCATATGTGTTGAGTAGATATCTTACGTTCATTGGCTTTCAAGTTGTAGACCTGAACTTACATCTTGGCTCTGCCAGTTACTCGCTCTGTAACCCTTGCAAGTCACTTTGCCTGAGTTTTTTCCTCTGTAACTAGCAGTGGTACTCTTTTCTCCTGTGTTCCTTCCCCTTTAGGTGTATTAGACTTTGTTCCCCCAACTTGAACAATTTCCTTTTAATTTAGCGTTCAAGTGAGATGTCAGGAACATTGCTGGTAGTATTAAAAAGAGATATAGCTCTAAAACTAAAATACGACTCTGGATTAGGATTTAGGTTGTAGAGATAAACCACTTTGGACTCCCCTGACTCCACTGGATAATTGAGTTACTTATTTGTTACATAGCTAGCCCTTGTTTTGAAAGCAAAGAGCTGGACCCAAATGTCAAAAATGAAATCAGCCTTGTCTGCTCGGAGTGAATCCTAAATAATCCAGAACACACTGTGACTGAAAAATAGAAGTTATCCTTAGTAATGACGACTAATTAGTAGTATCGAAAATCTAAGCTAGTGAAAAGCTGAAAAATTACACTTGATATGTATTTATATTAAGTATATTAAGTGAGTCACTTTAGTCTAAAATTCAGATTCTTTGGAAAATGCAAAATTTTTCATTACAAGTAGCAGGAAGAGAGTGCCAAGGTTTTGTTGTCAGAGTTGTATTCATGAAAGAGAACCATAAGGTTCTTGCTTCATTGAGGATGAAACACACGCGCGTTCCTCTGTACAACTGAAGTGTTATTCTTAAATGTACGGCTCTCACTGGGAGTAAGAAAACTGACTGACGGGGTAAAAACTAGAGTCGGCCACTGTTCAGCAAATTAACTCTCAACGGTTACTTCGTGTTAATGATGGTAATGAGTTTAACATTTAGATTCTTATATCCCTCTTCGTCATGCGTGAATTGTGAATAGTATGGCTTACTTGCTGTATCAGGAGTCACTCCCAGCTCTCTAGATTGTGTGTAGATGGTAGTGTCACAAACCGAGAGAGGAAGTGGGCAAGGAACGGTAGCATCCAGAGGGCTCGCTCCTGATTGCTTCCGTTTCCTGTCTATAGAGAACCTTAAACCAACTTTGGAAATACTAAATTCAAATGTCAGGTGTTATGTTTTTTTCCAAGACCTTGAGACATATAATCACTGGGAATGGAATGCAGAGACATCACATAGATGGTTGTATTCTGTTTCACACATGTATCGCATCCTGAGCCTCAGAACTCAGAAACCACATACAGCTGCATGGGCTGAGAGGTGGATCGTTCTGTTCTAGGCCTTGTGACCCTTCCACCTCTGCTCAAACTTAACTTACCTAGGGGCTTCCCTGGTGGCGCAGTGGTTGAGAGTCCGCCTGCCGATGCAGGAGACACGGGTTCGTGCCCCGGTCCGGGAAGATCCCACATGCCGCGGAGCGGCTGGGCCCGTGAGCCATGGCCGCTGAGCCTGCGCGTCCGGAGCCTGTGCTCCGCAACGGGAGAGGCCACAACGGTGAGAGGCCCGCGTACCACAAAAAACAAAACAAAACAAACAAAAAAAAACACTTAACCTTCTGAGCTGTTACAAGAGATTCCAGCATTTTCATTTGCATATCTACTGTTAGATATAGCTTTATTCAAAATGTTGTGATTTTATTTGTCACATACCCTCTGGGTGGTGTGTTTGTCAGAACTGTCTCTACTACAAATTTCAGCAGGAAAGGCCTGGCGAAGTGGATGCAGAGGGACCATGCCAGAAGCTGGCTGACCATCTACAGGATACCTCTTAGGATTTGGCCAAACCTCCCAGTCCAGGGTCCAGTCCTTTGTCCTGCTAGACACAGAAGCATGGTGTCAGCCCCAGGAAACTGAGCTGTTTCTTAGAAGTGGATTCATATTAACCAGGATCTTACATCTTGTTAGGTAAAAGTGCGAATGTATTTACAGTGAGTAATATACTAATGCTTTACTTCATTTGAAAGAAAGGACGTAAAGCAGTGTATAAAGATACACAAAATTCAGTAATATAAGTATTTGAGAAGGCTGAAACAAAAGGAAAACAGGTTGAAATGACATAAAATGTAGAGATGAATGAGGCCAATGAAAACATTAGCGATATACTACTTACTTTCTGAGGGGAGACTAGGAATTTGGCTCTAAGCTTTGTAGCAGCAAGTGAAATGAGGGAACCTGTTTAGTTAAGTGATTCACAGTGTTTATGAGAGAAAAACCCAATCAGTTTCTCAGCAGAAGCCCTATTACTGATATTAAGATAATCCATTTTTGAGAAACATTATGAAGCGGTTCCTATCTATGTACTAGACTGATTTTCACGACTTTGCTTGGAGTAAACAGCAGTGATTTTCACAGGGCTTTTGTGATAACATCCATCAGTATTGCTGACTTGAATCACAAGACCTAATTCCACAAGGGTACTGTATTATATGGTACAGGCATTGATTATTTATGATGATCTGGCAGGATCCATATGTGTATCTTAGAGTATCTTGGAATAGGTGGACAGTATGAAGAGTTTCAGAAGTCATCAAGGTATATTATTATCGTGATTTTTTTTTGCTGAAGGTTTGATATATATTAGATAGCAGTGTTTTTAGAATTATATTTCGGAATTATAACGGAGCTATTTACTTACATTTAGCTCGTTTTCCTTAAGAAGTTGAAAAGCCTAACAAAACCTAAGACTGAATAGAAGCCACTAGAAGCCCTCTTAATGAAAAGTGGGCAGGGTTGGGGGTCTTTGTTTTGAAAATAATTTTGTGCCTACTGGAAGTCATAGGTAAATGATTAACAGAAGGTCCAAAACTTATGTCCCATGTGACAAGATCATGATGATTGCAGCCTTGATAGATTTTAAAGGGAGTAGCTACCACAGGCATTAAAAAAAAAAAAAGTATTCACAAAATGCCTGGCTTTGACTAATATTTAAGTATACCTTTTAAGGCAATAGTTCTCAGACCTTTTTGTTCTCAAGATCCCTTTCTATTCTTAAAAGATTATTGAGGACCCTAACAAGCTTGTTTTTTTTTTTAAATGTAGGTTATAGCTATCCATATTTACCATATTAAAAATTAAATTTCAATGCTTTATTAATTCACTTAAAAATAACCACTCGTTATAACATTAATAACACTTTTTATGAAAAAATAACTGTTTTCCAAAGTAAAAATAAATTGAGTGAGAAGAGCAACGTTTCCTGTTTTTGTAACTATCTCTAATGTCTGGCTTAATAGGAAACATCTAGATTCTTAGATCTGCTTCCTCGTTCAACTTCGTGTAATGTGTTGTTCAGTTGAAACCTATGAGAAATATGTAAGAAAATTTGGCCTTATACAAATACATAGTTAAAGAAGAAATAATTTCATAGCCTTTGCAGATCATTGTGGATCTCCTTCTTTGATACTACACCCAAACTCGGCAGAGGGTAATTTCTTAAAGGTTAATTGCAGTGTGGTAAGTGAACCCATACTAATGAACTTTCTGTGTTGCGTTACATTAAAATCCATTGGCCTATCTTGTGCTTTTGAATGGATCTATTACCCATGCATGCTTTTATAATATGCATTAGTCATTTGGAAATTGAGGCACTGATTTATCGGTTTGCTAGGGTTGCGGTAGCAAAGTACCACAGACTGGGTGGCTTAAACGACAGTAATTTCCTCACAGTTCTGGAGGCTGAAGGTCCAAGATGGAGGTTTTGGTTGTTCGTTTCTTCTGAGGCCTCTCTCCTTTGCTTGTAAATGGCAGTCTTCTCCCTGTGTCCTCACATGGTCTGTGTATATCTGTGTCCTAATTGCTTCTTCCTTGAGGGTACTAGTCCTACTGGATTAGGCCTTGCCCCAGTGACCTTACTGAGCCTCAGTTACCTTTTTTAAAGGCCTTACCTCCAAGTCTGGTCACATTCTGAGGTGCTGGCGGCGAGGGCTTTTATCATATGCGTTTGGTGGGACATGGTTCAGCCCATAATTCAGATTTATGCAGATCTTGCTAATGTTCACACATTTTATTACAGAAAACCAACAAGTCACATTTTGTTGCCACCAATCCCACAATCCCATCAGAAGTCTTTAAGTGCTGGGCAGCTGTCAGGCTCACACTGGTGAATACAAGTTTTCCAAACTTTAAGTTTTGCTTTTCCTCAAGAAGGAACCATTGTTCCACGGTATACACAAAAAAGGCTTTGTGTATTCTTCCCATTAAAAGGGTGTATACTCAAGAGTTGCTATTTCGTAAAGCGAATAACCTTTACTGTTTTATGAAGGACATTTGGAAGGGAAACAGGCCTTTGTTCTCTGGTGGTGACGTGGTGGCACAGAGTACAGTGCCTGCTCGTCCATCTTGGTGCCCCTGCTTGGCTTTGTGCTAGGTGCCAGCCGTGTACCTGCTATTACTCATGTACCATAAATACTGTAGAGTGAAAAAGACAGATGCTGTTGTGGAGGCTCACTAACCCTCCCATCCCCACTCCGAGATCCCTGGGGCCTGTAATCAGGTTACTTTACATGGTAGAAGGACTTTGCAGTTTTGAGTAAGTGAGGAGTCTTGAGATGGAGCGATTTCTCTTGGATTATCTGGCTAGCTCCTTGCAAGGCGGAGGCAGGAGGCTGAGTCCGAGACCCGAGGCTGGGGTACTAAGAGGAAGGGGCCGCGGCCCAACCGGAGAAGGAAGCTGAAAAGGGCAAGGGGAGAAGTCTCCCCCGGAGCCTCCAGAAGGAGCACATCCCGGCAGACACCTTGATTGTACACGCCTGACCTCGGCAGCTGGAAGAGAACACGTTTGTATTGTTTCAGACCACTCAGTTTGTGGCAGTCTGTTACAGTAGCGATAGGAAACTGGTGCAAATGTATCATTTCAGTCATACACAAATGTGTTATTATGAAAATGTTTTAACCCCACAGACCCCCTGCAAAAGATCTTGGGCATCTCCGGGGGGGGGGGTCTGTGGGGCACACGTGACCATACTGTGAGAATTCTGACTTAAGATAAGGCCGCTGCAAAATGCACATTGGGTGACTGAATAAGGTGACTTGCTGTGTTGTATTAGAAGCTATAAGAATGGAAAGGCTTATATAAAAAGGGTAAAATCTGTTTGTATAATGTGATCCCAGTTCTCTTAAAATACTATATACACACACATACCCCGCACAAATTTGGAGGGAGATACACCAAAATAATTATTTTTTCCCCTGGGTGATGGATTTTTTTTTTTTAAATGCTTTGCAGTGTTTTCCAAATTGTCACCAATTTGTCTTCAGATTTATAAAACTGAGCCAAAACTTCCAACTCACTATAAGGTGTATTTGTCAATGTAGGAAGATAGAACGTATTTCATGAATAGTTTAACTTGCTTTATAACTTAAAATTTAGCCATGTGGCAAGTGGGCCTTCTTTGGTTCTCTTGTGCTGGGTGTTGTAAATGTCAGGTTGGGGCTTGTGCCTGGCCGGCATATCTCCAGGTCTTTGAACATGTTTCCTCTGCCTGTAATACCAGCTAGTACTGTGCTTTGCTTCTCAGGTTACACCTCACGCCCCTAGAAGGCCTTCCCTGACTTCTCAGGTTCGGCTTAGGGGCCTCTCCTGTGTTGTGAACTGTGTTGCTTCTGTCGTATGTTTGCTTTCCTGACTTTTCTTACTTGTTTTGGTTGTAGCTTGCCTTCCTCCTAGACTAAGCCCACTATCTTTCTGTCTAATTATCCTACTAATTTGTGTTGGCCTGTAAGCCATTAATTTTTCTGTCTGCATTGTTCTGTTTAGAGCCGATCCATTATGTACTGATGACGTATCTGAACTCTTGATGAGCAATCTTATTTTCCTTATTTCTGAATCTTGTGGGGCTGGGATATTAGTGAACTGTGGACAGCCACGGATGTTGTTTATTTCATCCTCCCTTCTTACAGTGTTTAATATATTAGCATACATCCAGTAGAAGCTTGTTAAAAGTTTGCTACTTTATAAAATATTCATCTGTTTAACATATTAGCTAGTCTTATTTTATAGTGTTTAGGAGTCTTTTTTCCTTTTTATTTATTGAACGAATATTGGTGTATTGAGAAAAGTTTTGGTTTAACTGGACATCTGTGAAACCAGTAGGATATTCAGTGGAGTGGTAGGAACTGTCATTCACCCATGTTGTTACAGCTGTATTGCACAGGGGCCCAAAGTGGCAGTGTCATCGTCATCCAGGAGGGAAAAGGCACAGGATGGAATATACTGTCCGTGTTACATCCAGCTCCCTGACGGTCGTCACTGTCATCACTTCTGTTTCTCATTTTTCTTATCTGAAAAATGAAGACAAAATATCAAATCTATTCTACCCACCCAACTCAGATTAGTTTTGAAAACAAAATAGAAGAATATAGTAAAAGAAATGGTGCAAATGTTGCTGTTATACCTGAGAGTCCTTTGTGGCAATTTATACTTAGTGTAGCCATTAAACAGATTACATCATGACATTCACATAGATTATCCTGGGTTCACAATAATCTTATATGGTTAACTTCAGGCCTTAGTGATGACTAGGCTTGCCTTGGAGAAATGCTAATTCTAAACCTGGGGCAGGGAAAATACAAGATGAGCCCAGGGTATGTGTAGTACCAGAGGAAGGAAGTGCTCAAAAACAGAAAGATGAAGGCGTGTCAAAGGAACACTGGAATCAACCTGAGAGAGTACCTAGTGACCAAACCTGGAACCATTTGAGCAAAAACCAATAAGGTAGAATTGGATTATAACCAAAGTGTAAGATAAATACAAATGAGTACATATACATACAAATAAATAAATGGGGGGGAAAAGACAAGTCTCCCATGTAGAATTACAAATAATTTATGTAGCTATTCCACCCTCATGGAGGAGGAGCTTAACTCCTACCTCCTCCTTTGAGGGTGGGCTAGACTTAGTGACTTACTTCCAAAGAATGGAGGAGGGGAAAATGATAACCGAGTACTGGATGTTCCCACCAGCACTGAGGCCATATGGATGTCACATACCTCCAGTACATGACGAGAAGGGCACTTGCCTTTGTGGTATTCTTTCCAAAGACCCATAACCCCAGTCTAAGCACAAGAGAAACAATAGACAAAGCTAGACTGAGGGCATGTTTTGCAGGACAGGGTCATGAAAAACAAGGAAAGACTGAGAAACTGTCAAGACCAGAGGAGTGGAGGGAGATGCATTGACTAAATGCAATGTGGTGCCCTGGATGGGACCCTGGAATAGAGACAGGACAGTAACAGAGAAGCTGGTGAACCAGAGAATGTCTGGGCTTGACTTAGTGGTAATGTACCAATGTCAGTTTCTTAGCTGAGCAAAATGTGCCCTGGACACATAAGATGTTAACAGCCTGGGAAACTGAGTGAGAGGGATTCGGGACCTCTTTGTACAATCTTTGCAACTTTTTTTTATAAATCTAAAATTAGTCCAAAGTAACGTTTATTGTAAAATATGGGTAGGGAAGAATTAACTTGTAAATAATAAAAGCAAATGTGCTTATTGCAGAAGATGTGAATGAGAAAAGGTAGTAAATTGAGATCACTTGTAACCCTCCTACCCATGGATAGCTGATTGTTTTCGTATCTTTTTTCTAGACTTAATTCTATGTATAATCCATTCAGCAAATAAGTCTTAGCCTCCTTTATGGGCCAGGCACCATGCCAGGAGCTCGGGATAGAGCAGCAAACAAGAATGATGTGAGTCTCTCTCATGGAGTCTGTGCTCTACTGAGAGAGAGCGAGCGCCATTAAAATAAATGATAATCCCACAAGAACCAGTTACAGTGGTGTTGTGGGAAATGCTGTAAAGAAGCAGTACGGGCGTGGGGACATGTGGGGGGGAATCTAAGATGCACCATTGGAGGCGAGAACTGAAAAATGAGGGGTCGGGCAGGTGAGGGAGGGTGGAGTGGGGGCCCTGGGAGTTCAGGTACAGGTGGGGGACCCTCAGGGAGGAAGGAGTTAGGAGCTAGAGGCGGGAGGGGCTGAGGCTGAAGAGGTAGTTAAGCGAGGTTGAAATCCTGCATTTTAAGGTTTGGGCACTTTTTCCTAAAGAGTGATGGGGGAGTAATATGTTAGTAATTTTAGAAGATTATTCGGCTGCCTTGTGAGCAGGTGGGTTGGAAGGTAGTGAGAGCAGGGAGGTAAGTGTGGTAGGTCAAAGGGAGGTGATGGTTCTCTGACGGGCAGAGTGACAGATGCAGAGCAGACGGATTCAGTATAGCTTCTGAGGTGAAATCAGGCAGACGTGCTGATTGTTTGGATGTGGTTTGGGGGGTGAAAGGAGAGTTAAGTGTTCTGTATTCCTAGCGCATGAAGCTGGTAATGCCATGTATGAGGCGGGACCTTTTTCAGTTAATATTAAAAGCATTGCCTTATGTACAAAAGCTTACCTTAATAATTTTTAATGGTTGCATAATATTTGAATACATGAATGTATTCTAAATTCCTAGCAAAAGTTACTGGGAGGAAGGCATTTATTAATATCTGTTTATGTGTAGTGAATACAGTGGTTTGCAAATGGATGGTAGGATTGTCGCTAAAGACTAAATGCTGCTAGACAGTTGGAGCTGGTCGCTTCCTGTGAATAAGAATAATGAAGTTCTTTGATGTCAGCTGCAGGTAGAAAACATTAATAAAGTAAGCCAAGAGTAATCTTTTAGTGAACTCAGTTCCTTGCATGGAGATTTGTAAGCAAAAACAAATTGCTGATAGGGTAAAGTTGTGGTATAGCTCAGAAATCCAAGAAATGTATTCTGAGTTAGGATAATCTGACTTTGCTACAGGTTTTCAGAGGTTACGTTTGTTCATGATGTCATCAGTAGGTGACAAGTTGATTTTAGTTTCATCGGGCATCTACCTATGACATTGGTGGCATGGTTCTAATGAGTGAGACATTTGGCTCTAAAGTTGAATTTGGCAACATAAATTCAACCCTTTAAAAAACATGAAATGGTTACATTGTGAATCCTCAGTAAAGGGTTTTTTAGAAATTCTTAAAATCAAATTAATAAAACACTGCCACTACCATTTAATGGTTATCTGTCAGCAGAAGGTCAAAACTCTTTCAAACAGTCTACTCAGAATTATTTTTAGAAATGAGCAAATAATTCTAGGGTTCATCTAATACTTATTCTGAGCAATGTTCTTAATACATATGACACCCTTCACATTCTGTTGACAACTACCTTGTAAACATTTTCTGCACCTGTATTTCCTACTTAATGTGTGTGGAGTAGGGGACTTCGCAAATTTGTGTGCTTGGATAAGGGTTAGGTCACACATTTAGGGAGAACGAACCCATACTAAGTTTATGAAGTGCTGTAATTCAAGATGTTACTAATGAACTAGGAAAAAGAACTTGGTATTGTAAAGTGGTGCCTTGGTGAAATTAGCCTAAAATACCAATGGAAAGCCGATCAAATACTGGTTGGATATCCTCAGGAAGGTCATTGGAAAGAAGTGAGCTTAGTTTTGATTTTCATATATAGAGCCTGAGGATTTGTACCTCAAATGTCACCTGTAATGGTTGTCTTGCTCCACAAAAAGAAGCCCATAGAAAGTTAACTAAAATTACTCAGTCAGTGAATAATTGTTTGGTACATGTACTCTATCCCTCTTACCCTAATGTCATGATGTAATGAATTGACTTTGTTCCTGTGCACGTAGAGCGTTACTTATGAACTGTTCTTGGGAGAATTGAGAAAATAGTCAGTTAAATCCCGTTTTGTGTTGTGGTTCCAGTTAAAAATTTCAGTTGAAAAAGGCTTCAGGAGTTATGAACTAAGCCTATAAAATCATCAGCTGAAGTAAATACATAAAATCGTAGGGAGTCTGTGGACCTGTTTAAACAGTTCTAAAACACTGTCATTTAGAGGAAGTTCTTTGGAAGAATCTGTGCTTAGAACAAGTGAAAGTCAGTGTAGATACTTATGAACCTGTTATCTGTAACTGATTGACACTGTAAATAAGATTTGACTAGAGGGGTTTAGGATAGGGAAGAAAAAAAGAATAATAAATCCACACTAAATGTTAGCAGAATTAGAGATATTTAGGATAAATTTCTAACTTTTCAGACTTTTGAATTGTGAGGTATAACACACATCAGAAAAATGCGTAAAGCATACTTCTGCAGCTTAATGAATTATTATAAGGCAAGCACCTTTGCAACCCACTCAGGTTAAGAAAATAAAGGATTACTGTACTCCAGAAGCTTGCTGATCACAACCCCTTCCCTTTCCCTAGACATAAATACTGTTTTCTCTTTGTCTAGTCACTTTTTTTAACTTTACTTTATGGTTTGAGCATCTAAGTATGCATCAATGGGATTATAATTTAGCTTTGCCCTGTTTTTGAAGGTTAAATAAATGGAATCATACGGTAAATTTTTTTTCCTTGCTTTTTTAAAAAAATTAATTTATTTATTTTTGGCTGTGTTGGGTCTTTGTTGCTGCGCTCAGGCTTTCTCTAGTTGCGGCGAGTGGGGACTACTCTGCGGTGTGCGGGCTTCTCATTGCGGTGGCTTCTCTTGTTGCGGAGCACGGGCTCTAGGCATGTGGACTTCAGTAGTTGCGGCACATGGGCTCAGTAGTTGTGGCTCGTAGGCTCTAGAACGCAGGCTCAGTAGTTGTGGTGCTTGGGCTTAGTTGCTCTGCAGCATGTGGGATCTTCCTGGACCAGGGCTCGAACCCGTGTCCCCTGCATTGGCAGGCACATTCTTAACCACTGCACCACCAGGGAAGCCCTGTTTCTTGCTTTTATGCAGCATGATTTTGAAGAATCTTCTTTGCTGCAAGTAGTAGCGTTTATGATGTTGCTCTAGACTATATCATTCTTTTTTATAAATACACCACAGTATACCTACTCATTTTACTACTGATGGATCTTTGAGTTCTTAACAGCTTTTGGTGGGTACAGACAGTGCTATTTTGAATACTATCCATGTATCCTAGTGGGTATGTGCACAAATTTAATTGGTCTGGGTGTGAACCTGTTGGGTTGTAGGCTATGTTCTCCATGGTGGTGTTCTACTTTACACTCAGGTAAGCATGTATGAGGGCTTCCCTGGCTCCACATTCACCGACCACTTGATGATGTCCGACTTTTAAGTTTGTCCATCTGCTGGCTAGGTTATGGATTCTGATTGTGGTTTTAATTTGCATTTCCTTGGTAGCCAAAGAGATTCAGCATCTTGTCATGCTGATGAGCCGTTTGAAAAACTTTTTGAAGTACCTATTCAAGTCATTTGTTGATTTTTCTATTGCCATATCTGTCTTAGAGGTATGTAAAAGTTATTTATTTCCTATAAACAAGCTTTTTGTTAAATGTGTTGTAAATATCTTTTATTCTGTGGGTGGTATTTCACTCACTGTCTTGGTCTGTTTGGGCTGCTATAACAAAAATACCACAGACTGGGTAGCTTCAACAACAGACATTGATTTCTCACAGTTCTAGAGGCCGGGAGTCTAAGATTGAGGCACTGGCTGACTCCATGTCTGGTGAGAAGGAGCTGCTTCTGGTTCATAGTCTGCCATCTTTTTCTGTGTCCTCTAGGGAGCTCTTTGGGGTTTCTGTTATAAGGGCACTAACCCTATTCACGAGGGCTCCACCCTCATGATCCAGTCACCTCCAAATACCACTACATTGGGGATTCAATATATAAAATTTTTAGTTTTCAATATATAAATTTTGGTGGGGGCTTCCCTGGGGGCGCAGTGGTTGAGAGTCCACCTGCCGATGGAGGGGACACGGGTTCGTGCCCCGGTCAGGGAAGATCCCACATGCCGCGGAGCAGCTGGGCCCGTGAGCCATGGCCGCTGAGCCTGCGCTCTGCGACGGGAGAGGCCACAGCAGTGAGAGGCCCGCGTACCGCCAAAAATAAATAAATAAATAAATTTTGGTGGGATACAAACATTCAGTCTGTAACATTCTCCTAATGGACAGACTGTGAACAGATGTTCTTAATTGTAATGTGGTCCTGTGTCATAATCTTTTGTGTTACGGCTAATGCTTTTTGTCATTAGAAAAATTTCCCTACCCTGAGGTCATGAAGATATTTTTCCCTATTATTTTGTAAGAGCTTTATTTGCCTCTCATATTCAAGTCTATAACCATCTGAGTGATTTTTGTGGGTGTGTATGGATAAGGGTGTATTTAATTTTTTTTTTTCATGGAGGTAGCCCGTGGTACCAATGCTACTTACTAAAAAAACCATTTTCTTACCCACTCTTTTATAGAGCCACCTCTGATATATATCAAGGGTCATATGTAAAGGAGGGTCTATTTCTAGACCCCCTATTCTGTACTGTTGGTTATTTTTCTAGCTTTATGTCAAAAGCACTCTGTTTTAATCACTCGAACTTTATAAACAGTGTCTGGTAAAGCAAGTCCTCTCACCTTGTCTTTAAGAGTGTCTTAATTATTCCTGGGCCTTTTCATTTCCATGTAAATTTTAGCTGAGTTTGTCACAGAAACTCCTGTTGGGGTTTTGTTTTGTTTTTAAATTGAAGTATAGTTGATTTACAGTATTGTGTTACTGTTTTTTTTTTTTTTTTTTCCTGCGGTACGCGGGCCTCTCACTGTTGTGGCTTCTCCAGTTGCGGAGCACAGGCTCTGGACGCGCAGGCTCAGTGGCCATGGCTCACGGGCCCAGCCGCTCCGCAGCATGTGGGATCTTCCCAGACCCGGGCATGAACCTGTGTCCCCTGCATCGGCAGGCGGACTCTCAACCACTACGCCACCAGGGAAGCCCTGCAAGTCTTTTTTTAAAGGAATTAAAAAAAAAAAAAAAAAAAAGGGAGCATGCAAATCCTAACCCAAAGAACATTGAGCCAAGTTCTGCATTGGGGTCTGTTTTAACTACTCTTCAGCTCTGGGTTGCTGTTTTTCTATATATATAGCATTATGTATGTCTAAAAGATAATAATTCTTTTAAAGGCTATTACATCTAAAAAATAAATAATTCCTTGTAATCAATGATCTTGTCTATTTCACATTTCCCCAATTGTTTCATAAAAAATTGTACATTGAAACTGGTTGATATATCTTTTAAATCCTTAAAAAAAATTCTATAGGGCTCCCCTTCCCTTTTTTTTTTCTTACTGTGTATTTGTTGAAGAAACGAACAAATCAGGTCATTTGTTTCCCATTTTGAGTTTTCCTGATTGTGTTCCTGAGCTGTCATTTAACATGTTTCTCTGTTTCCTGTATTTCCTGTAAATTGGTAGTTAGATCTAAAGATAAAAAACATTTTTGTTTTTTATTTTTTAAGCACTTCTGATGTTGTAGATTTCTTGGATCATGTGGGTTCAGAGGGGCTTGAAGGTTGAATGTTACATATAGTTATGTATGTGTAGTTATAGTGCATGGTTATAATCATATAATCATGCCCTGTGCCTCCCTGATTGTCACACCTCCAGAATCCCACATCAGTTTGAGGTTAGAATGGAGGGTGTATTTGGAAGTAGAAGTACCTCCCCCTTTTGAAATTCTAAGTCCTTTTTTATGCAGAGGTTCTGTCCCGCGTGTGGACTAAAAAAAAAAAACAAAAAACCGCAGTGTGAGAGTTGTGAGTTAATTTTATTTGGGGCAAAATGAGGACTATAGCCCGGGAGACAGCATTTCAGAGAGCTCTGAGAAAGTGCTCCGAAGAGGCTGGGGTCAAGGTCAGTATATATGTGATTGTGGCGAACGGGGAGTACATGCAGTCAAGCACGTATTTTTTGCAGAAGGTTTCTGCTAGTCACGAGGAGCAGACGTCACCAAGAAAGATTTTAGTGCTTTTCTAGATACGAGGAGATGCAAGAATTGGGCTCATAAAATCTTTTCCTAAATATATCTATCTGAAGACCTGTTCTGCCTGTTTTCCCCAGAGCCCAGAGTGCCTGCCTCCTTCCTGCTCTCCACCCTGAACTCCTCTCAGGGGGTGCGGAAGGTCAGCAGCTGCAGCGGGTCAGGATTTGATCCTTGTAGAGGTAGATGGCAAGTGCCAATTTGTAGGTGACATGAGCATTCCCCTGCCCTGCACCACAGCCGTGCCTAGGAGTTCTTGAATGTGTCTTCTGCTCTCTTTAACTGTAATTCAGCTTCTTAGTCTGATAATACCTAATCTGTGTCGAAGTCCTCTTCGGCCACACCTTCCAGTTTACCTCTTCCCTTTCTAAAGTGTAACTGGAAAGCACCTTAGCCTGAATAATAATTCTTTTACTTTAGGAGAAAGTGGCAGCCATGGACCCCATAAGCATGAGAAATGTGTTCGTTTCTGCAGTTTTTTTAATTTTCAGATTTATCATTACAAAAGTAATCATTTATTTCAAAATTAAGTAATTGTTTAAAATTTTTAAACAATGTAGAACTTTATATAAAGTGAAAACTGAATGTACCATCATCCTCCCCACTTCCACTTCATTCCTTCCTCAGTGATAATTGTTAAGTTTGGTATATCTCATTTGAAACTTAACTCTATACAGGTACATGACATATTATATATACATGCATACATATACAAATGTTTTGTTCTTTAAAAATATTCAAAACTTTTTACTTATGCTACAAAACTTTTATCTATGCAACACTGTCAATGTATTTTATAGGGGAGGTATTCTTCCCCTTCTAGTTAGTGTTAGCTAGCTATCATTTTCATTTTTCCTGTATGACCAAGTTGTAAATCAGGAAAAACAGGTTAAGAGAGTGCCTACAAATTACCCAGAAAACTTGTAGATAGCTTTTCATTTTATAAAAAGGCACGGTAGAGGGCTTGCGTGGTGGCGCAGTGGTTGAGAGTCCGCCTGCCGATGCAGGGGACACGGGTTCGTGCCCCGGTCCGGGAAGATTGCACATGCTGCGGATCAGCTGGGCCCGTGAGCCATGGCCGCTGAGCCTGCGCGTCCGGAGCCTGTGCTCCGCAACGGGAGAGGCCACAACAGTGAGAGGCCCACGTACCGCCAAAAAAAAAAAAAAAAAAAGGCATGGTAGGATGTAAGTAGTATAAAAATTAAATTATTTATAAATGCCATATAGCATATATTTTTTAAAAGTCTTATGCTAGTAGAACTTAATACACCAAAGTACCAAAAAGGACCAAATTTATACTTAATTTAGCAAAGTTAGTTCTTTGTTTAAAAGTTCGCTTTCCTTGTTTAAAAAAATCATTTCGGGGCTTCCCTGGTGGCGCAGTGGTTGGGAGTCCGCCTGCCGATGCAGGGGACACGGGTTCGTGGCCCGGTCCGGGAAGATACCACATGCCGCGGAGCGGCTGGGCCCGTGAGCCATGGCCGCTGAGCCTGCGCGTCCGGAGCCTGTGCTCCGCAGCGGGAGAGGCCCCAGCAGTGGAGGCCCGCGTACCAACAACAACAACAACAAAAAATCATTTCGGGTGGTTGGGGGCTCGGACGGGACAGGGTCGTGCCAGGGCCGGGGGGGAGGGTGGAGTTGCTGGGCTCTGACGCCTTTCTCCATGCAGAAAAAGGAAAAAAATCATTTCCAAGAAAATTGGAAAAATACAGAAAATGGAAGGAGAAAGCCACCCATGGTCATTTCATAAATGTTAATAGCCAGAATCAGAATTAGATGGAATAGTCCTATGGCAGTAACTAGTCTATATTCCTTTCCCAGAACCTTTTCTCCCAAATCCCAGGTGGGATTTTATAAGAAAGTATGTCTTTCTGAGGTTCAAACTTTTTGAAATATAAAAACTTTATTTAATCTAAGTTTTAAAAAGTTCCCAAATAACTAAGATGTACTAGACGAATAGAATTTCTCTCTTTACTGCCATCTGAGTCCTCTCTTGCCTTCTCTTGCCCCCAATTCTCATATAAAATCATTGAATTGGAGTAGACCTTAGGGTTGGCTCATTCAGTACTTAGGAAAACAAATTTTACAAAGCCTCTGAGTCCTGTGGAACTGCTTCTAATGAATAGCACAGTTTTGATTAGTGGCATCGTCCCGCCATAGCTATTTCAGAAGGAGAATCTCCTATTGTAATCACCTGAGAGGCAGCTGTAAAAGTTTGAACTCAGCTTAAATGAGCATCAGCTTTTTTTTTCTTTTGGTTGGAATGACAGTTTGAAACAAAGAGTTCCTTTATTTCTGAATTTCATAAAATGTCTAGCAAAGAGACAGAGTGCACTTTGAGACATATTTCACTAAAAGCCTTTTTATTTTATTTATTTTTTAGCACAACAAAAATCTTTGTGAGGTAGGAAAAGAAGTCAGGAGAGAGGAAATCTCCCACCCAGTACATACATCTCTTTTTGCAGTTTCACAACTAGCCAAGTTATTTACTTAGGATGTTAACGTTTCTTTCTCCTCAAACCTGGAATGTCTTACTAGCCAGTTCCTTGAAGGAAGGAAATAAGAGGCTGCTGAAGGGGATTAGTACCGATCCAGTTACTGAAATTTTGAATCCACAGTAGAAGTCCGCATTAGTACATTTCAGATAATTAGGAATAGGCTTTTAAACCTAAGTTTCCTGAAGCCTTTGGTATCTTCTAGGTCTTTATGATTCACGTGACGTTACCACCTACAAATTAGTATATTTTTACTGTAAAATCACAAGGCCTTATTAGTGTCGCTCGCATGTATCTCCATTAGGAGTGAAAAGGTTCATGCGTTTTGGACACGCAGAATTTCCGTTCACAGCTCTCTGTTGGAAACCGAGAAGTACGGTTTCTGTCGCCGTCCTGTGGTTGCCCCCTTGCTGTGGAAGCTGTTTGGTCTGTCACCCCCGGGCTTAGTCACCGTCACACGTAGCAGGGCCTGCTTGATGGGGAGGCGAGCCCGTCGCTCTGGCAACCGTGGCACCTTGGTGACGTCAGCCCGCGGGGCTGCGCGCGCCGACCGGTCGGGCATGGCGGTTGCCCAGCCTGCTGCGGCGGGGCTGCGGGGCGCGCGCGGGTGGTGAGCTCGCGAGCTTTCCCTCCGCTGTTTCTTGCGGACCTCCGCCATGGACGCCGCCTCCGACCCCTACCTGCCCTACGACGGGGGAGGAGACTGCATCCCCCTGCGGGAGCTGCACAGGCGAGGTAATGCGGGCGGGCGGCGGGGCTGCTCCCGGGCCGAGGGTTCGAGGGTTTTGGAGGGTCCCGGTCCGGCTGTTCCCTGCGTGCGCATCGCGGCCGCCGTCACAGCGCGCCCCGGTCCTGCTGGGTGGCGCGGGCAGTGGCGCTTCTCCACCTTACTTTACACCGCGAAATCCGGTGCGTGTCCCGGTGCCATTGGATTTCAGCTGCTGCCGGTTACCGTGGAGCCCCTGCACCCTAACGTCAATTCCTAGGAGAAGCTCTTACCTGCCTTTTAGAACACTTTCAAATGGCAGTAGAGAGGAACACTTTTATACGAATATTTTTATTTAGCATGCATTCAGCTGATTAACTACATTGTCTTCCACAGGTATCTGGTAAAAATTTATATGATAAAAACATATGGGATCATTTTTACACATCAGAAAAAATAAGAGTCAGCAGTTCGTAAAAGCCAGAAAAGCGCCCAGCATTCATTTAAGTCTTTCGGCAGGCACTGCCAGAAATGGTTACATGTTAATTAAACTGCCCTTTTTTTCATTTTTCTTAAACTGATTATTCTGAAAATAGACTGGCAGTTCTAGAAGAAAAACTGAACCTCAAGAAAAATCTCTTAGCTAGATGACTTCATTTATGAACCACATTAGTTTGAATTTCCTGCATGATATTATGAACTCCTTTTGTGAGCAGGGAAGTCATGATTTTCCTGAGCATATTTAGCCTCTTATTTAAAACATAGTTTGTATTCTGATAACACCTTTCTTTAGTATTAAGTTCCATTAGGATGAAAAATGGTAATATGTTTAACAGATACTTATTGGTTGGCTTGTGTCTTCTAGACAATATTTTAGGCTCTGAACAGTTGTAACATTATATATCCCATAGTATTCTGTTGTTAGCAAAAGCGTGCTTTTCAGATTTTGAGAAAAACTATATGAAGATCATGTTATATATTGTGCTTTCTCTTAGTTACCTTTTTAGTAAAATATACATATATATGTATATATAAATTATTTTAGAACATTTGGGGAAATACCTAAAAGCATAAAGAAGAAAATTAAATTTTCTCATAATCTTAGCACCTAGAATTGTTGGGTTTGTTTGTTTTTCCAGCTCTAATGTGTTCCTGTGCTTTCCTTTTTTTGTGTGTTCCCATCATGCCTTTTCTGGTAGGGATTTCTTTAAACAGGAAGCAACCTGAATGAATGGTGACTGTTCAGATGTCACAGTATTTGCTAATCAGTAATTAAACTGTGTTTTCTTTGAGCTGTTTCAACCTCCGTTTGTTGATTTATAACAAACCAGAAGACCTGGGGTTGGGAAATTTAAATTCCCAGTGTTAGCCGTGGCAATCTTTGACATGACTTGGCATACGGACCCCACGTCTGTATAAGGTGTGCAAGTAATAAGAAGTAAGCCAAAGCTTATGTGCGAGTAGGCATGGTTCCTGGTTTGATTATTACTAAACTAGAAGCTTTTGGCTTCTATTATATTTTCACAAATAGTCCTTTAGGAACCTTGCTTAAGGTCTAAGTCAGTCCCACTCTTGGCAGCTCAGACGGGTTCCTTATCCCTTGACAAGACCTTCCTCAGCCAACCTAAGCGGTTTTGTTTGAGAGTAACACTGTGTCTTTGTAGTACAGGTCAGTTGGTTATTAGGCTCACTTGACTGTTCTGTAGCATCCTAGCATCTGTAGGTAAGAGGTTATTTGTGTTCCATAATTTATGACCTTTTCTGGCCATGGGTCAAAACAAAGGAACTGGAGATGTGGAGACAAGCAGTTAACATGAATCAAGAAAAAGAATCAGCTTCTCTGTAAGGACAAAATTGCAATGACTAGAAATATCTCTTGGGACTGGAAAAGAGCGAAGAGGCAGATAACCCAAGTATAAAATTGTAAAGGATATCAGTGAAGGAAATAGACTGTTTACTGAATCCCTGAGTGCTAGAGTTAGGAATTACCTTTGTGGATAAATTAAAGTTAATGCTCCTTGTCCAGGCAAGATGGTAAATATGACAGTTCCCACTTGAGTAATACAGAAACTAGAAATGGATGTAGATTAAAAAGAGAATTAAGGCTTCCCTGGTGGCACAATGGTTAAGAATCCACCTGCCAATGCAGGGGACACGGGTTCGAGCCCTGGTCCGGGAAGATCCCACGTGCCATGGAGCAACTAAGCCCGTGTGCCACAACTACTGAGCCTGCGCTCTAGAGCCCGCAAGCCACAACTACTGAATCCCGCATGCCTAGAGCCCGTGCTCCACAACAAGAGAAGCCACCACAATGAGAAGCCTGTGCACCGCAACGAAGAGCAGCCTCTGCTCACCGCAACTAGAGAAAGCCTGCACGCAGCAATGGAGACCCAGTACAGCCAAAAATAAATAAATAAAATAAGTAAATTTATTGAAAAAAATAGAATTAGTTAATATATTGTTGATGGATTAGAAATTAATATGACATTTTAGAATAGTTATTTTTGGGAGTAAATTTCCTGTCAGACACTATTAAGTTCTTTCATAAAATATCTCTTCCATTTTCATCGGGGGGGGGGGAAGAAAACCTTTGGTTTATTTGCATTATTAGTTTTATACTTTGACTTTTTTCCTTATTTGTTCATGAAGTTTAGGTAGTTTGGAGGTTGAATTCTTTTTTATCCTAACAGGCCCTTATAAGTGCATTTGATCTTTGGGACTTTTAGCATTATTTGAATATTGTTTCCTTTGAAGTTTGTGTTGAGCTCTCTTGTGTGTATAAGGCACTCTCAGGTGCTGTGGAGAACTGGTGGGAGTAGTAATGGTGATATTAATAAAAGTTAATACCTACACTGTTCTAATAAGTGCTTTACGTGTGTCAGCTCATTGATGTGTAACAAATTATTTTAATCCCTGTCACAGACTGTGAAGTAGGAACGGTTATAATCCCCATTTTCCTGTTGACAAAACTGAGATAAAGAAATGTTCAAGGGGCTTCCCTGGTGGCGCAGTGGTTGAGAGTCCGCCTGCCGATGCAGGACACACGGGTTCGTGCCCCGGTCCGGGAAGATCCCACGTGCCGCGGAGCGGCTGGGCCCGTGAGCCATGGCCGCTGAGCCTGCGCGTCCGGAGCCTGTGCTCCGCAACGGGAGAGGCCACAGCAGTGAGAGGCCCGCGTACCGCAAAAAAAAAAAAAAAAAAAAGAAAGACATGTTCAAGAAGCGTCAGGATTCGGTGCAGATGGTGAGACAGTCTGATGGTGGAGACACACTGCTTTTGCACTGTGTGTGTCCCTGTGATAACTTGGCATGTGCAGTCTGGTAGGAGCGTAAGAAGGCTTCCCAGGTTTACAGACAAACAAACAGAACCCCAAGGAAGCTAATTTCTCGTGAATGGTACAGACTGCATGTTCTGTGAGTCTGTTTTGGGGGGGTGGGGGGGGGTGGATACCAGTCTTCTTTTGACAAGTGTTATCAAAGTCGGCCGAGTTTCCATGTCCACAGGGGATTTGATACGCGTTCCTGGTGGGGAGGATAGGCTAGTAAGTGCTCTGATGGGACCAAGTGCCTAGTATGTTGTTCCCTGATTAGTTTTGTTGTGTCACTGGGTCGGCTAAAGGGGTCCTTTAGGAAGGTAGAAGAGTGCCAGATCCCAGAGGAACTTGAATGCTAGACTATACTGGTCTTAGACCACAAGAGGTGTGGCTTTCTTTCTGAAATAAAGTTTGAGGTTTTTTTTTTTAATTTATTAAAAAATTTTTTTTTGTTGCACCGAGCAGCTTGCGGGTTCTTAGTTCTCTGACCAGGGAATGAACCTGGGCCCAGAGCAGTGAAAGCGCTGAGTCCTAACCACTGGACCACCAGGGAATTCCCAAGGTTTTTTTTGTTTTGTTTTGTTTTTTAAAGCTTCTACGTGAAATCATTTCTTGACATCCATTAGCTCAGACATATATTTAAGTAAAGCTTTTTTCTTCCTATTATAATAGATGAATTTGTTCATTTTTATTCCCTCCTGAAAGTATCAGTACTTAGCATTTTTTGCATGTTATTTGAAAATCCAGGTGTTAGATTCTTATTGCCACAGGGGCATTCTGTAGATTCTTTGTAAAATTATTTTAGGATTCGAGTCCTTATTGTACTTCTCTTACCTTTCATCTTCTAACCAACTAGAAAATTAAATCTCTTCTTACAAATTAATTCATCTGATGTCAAAAAGTCTTTGTATTCTAAAATAATAGTATAAAACAAAGCCTGTCTTTAGATTTATTTTGCCCACAGTATATGAATTTAAAATCTTCAATTAAATGTGTTTCATATTATTATCTCTAGCTCTATTTTCTAAAATTAGCTGACACTTTTAGTATGATTAATTTTATACCATCTCATGGCTTGTTGTGAGTTAAAAATGCTTTGTGTTTCAAGATATCAAAACGTGAGCAGGTCTCTTGCCACATAGATTAAGTTTGTGATTTTGGCTGTTTTCCCAGCATTCAGGTCTCTGTTTCGTGCTGACACGAGGCCACAGGGGACTGGTGGCTTAAATTGTATTTTAAAGTTTTTTGTTTTTTAATAAACAGATGTTTAATTCAACCTTAACTAGATCAAAGATGGATTTGCTTTAGTTTGTCAATTTATTCCCTCCGCCATTTAAGAGAGCAAATTCCATGAATCTTTTTTTTCATGTAATCTACAGATCATCTTATGTGCAGAGATAATAAATGAACATGGAACTTGTTTCCAGTTATACAGATGTCTTAATACCCACTTTATCATCCCTGCCTAAGAATGTGGCTTTTTATTTTGGGGTGTCAATAGAACAGAGAAGGAAACAGTGAATTGGGTAATTTAGCATTGCTACTTACTGGTCCTGTATCTTCTGTCAACTTCTTTGCCATTTGGTTTTAATTTCCAAGGCTTTGCTGTTTAAATAGGTGGCAGTTAAGTATGACTGTGAATGGCAGAACAAATTTAAAGAGTAAATACTTTATTTATCATATTAATTTATCCAGCAGATGTCCCGTTGACCACCTCCTAAGTACCAGCACTGTGCTGTTACACTTTTAATCTTCCATTTGGAAATCTGCTGACATTCTGGGACTTCCACTATCAACTTACAACACTCACTTTCCCCTCCCTCACCAGGGTGACCATTCCTTATCAATAGGGTCACAGAGGGAGGAGAAAATCCACTGGGGACTAGACTTCCTGCTCTTAATACACAGCTGAAACTGGGCTGTCAGGGAATATGCAGAATTTTAGATTTCTGCCTGCCTTATTCCATAATTTAAAATAAAGGCATATATGTTTTATGTGTGTGTGATAGCACAGTAATCTGCCTATGAGCTTAAACGGCAGGGATCACTGCTCTCAAATCTTTTGAGATTGACCCCAGCGGTAATAAGCAATAGTCTTAGTAAACAAATATATACCTACTTTTGCATGTAGAGCTATTATTTGGATATTCCCCTTTGAGAAAAGACTTAGACTGCGGAAGAAGTGTGATGGTGAAATTTACTAATAAATTAGTTCACTCTAAGGTGTAACAATTAAGTACTATTTTTTTGTAGCTCAGTTCAGCAAATATATATTGAGGCCTAGTGGGTGGGAATATAAAGGTTTTTATTTGTGGGAAAGCAGATAATTTCATTAATGTCTGTATTTCTCTAGTTCATTGTTTGTCAAATTACAGGTTTCAGCATGTTGGGTTGTGACAAATACTTAAAAAAAGAAAAAAAAGAGGAAGGAAGGAAACAGAAAGTAAAAATACCAGAGTATATGCCAAATAGTAAATATGCTAAACTTTGGTTTTACTTAGGTGCATATCTGTATACTGTGTCAGTGAGAAATATTTCTTGCTGTGGGCCACCGTTAAAAAAGTTTGAAAACCAGTTTCTTAGTAAACCCCTGGAGGGGCAGTTGGCTCTGCTTCCTGTGCCTGAGATGAGTTTGGAACAACCTGAGGATGAGAATGGGACGTGTAATTGTCACTGACCTCTGCTGAAGCACAGGGATGTGAGTGCTGGTACCAAAGCAGTGCCAGTGACAGCTTGTGCAGCAGACTTGTGGTCTGGGGCCAAAGGCAGAAAGGGCTGGTGATGGTGAAGGGTCGAGTTGTGTTAATTGTATGAGTGCTCAGTGCATGTGTGTAGGTGTTTTGGGAGAAGGCAGCATCAACAGTCTTAACCTACTCGCAGAGCAACAAGCAAACAAACCGTGAAGCTATTTTTAGGCAGTACTCAGAGTGGTAAGAAATGCCTTTGGAATCAAACTACTTGAGTTTGAATCCATGTTCCACTAATTACTATATGGCCCTGGGAATATCTCTTAACTCTCTGTGCCTGCCTTTTCTAATTTGTAAAATGGAGTTCGTAATACCTATCTCCTGGGGTGGTTGTGAGGATTAAATGAGCTAATATATGTAAAGTGCTGAGAACAATGTCTAGCACACAGTAAGCACTCAATACATGTTAGTTCTTTTATTGTTAGTATTACACACAGTGTCTGGCCTCTAGGTGGGAACGATTATCTTAATTCTGATGTAGTCTGCTTTATCTGTTTTTTCTTTTGCCACCTGTGCTTTGGTGTTTTGTCTGCAAAACCATTGCCTCACCCAAGGTCAAAAGGATTTACTCCTCTGTTTCCTTTTAAGAGTTTAATAATTTTAGCCCTTACATTTGGGTCTGTGATCCATTTTGAGTTAATTTTCATGTATGGTGTGAGGTAGGTAGGGTCCAACTTCATTCTTTTACATATAGCTAGCCCATTGTCCCAGCATCGTTTGTTGAAGAGACTATTCTTTTCCCATTGATGAAAATATTTCTTTAAATAATAATATAACCAGAAAACTACTAGAGCTCATTAAAGAATTTGGTAAAGTTGCAGGATGTAAAATTAATACGCAGAAATCTGTTGCATTTCTGTACAGTAACAACAAAAGATCAGAAAGAGAAATTAAGGAAACAGTCCCATTTACCATCGCATCAAAAAGAATAAAATACCTCGGAGTAAACTTATCTAGGGAGGCAAAAGACCTGTGCTCTGAAAACTGTAAGAGGCTGGTGAAAGAAACTGAAGACAACATAAACAGATGGAAAAATACACCATGTTCTTGGATTGGATGAACCAGTATTTCCAAAATGACTATAGTACCCAAGGCAATCTATAGATTCAGTGCAATCCCTATCAAATTACCAATGTTAAAATTTGTATGGAGGTACAGAAGACCCCCGAATAGCCAAAGCAGTCTTTAGAAAGAAAGATGGAGCTGGAGGAATCAGGCTCCCTGAGTTCAAACCATACTACAAAGCTACAGTAATCAAAACAGTATGGTCCTGGTAGAAAAACAGACATATAGATTAGTGGAACAGGATGGAAAGCCCAGAAATAAACCCATGCACTTATGGTCAATTAATCAACAACAAAGGATGCAAGAATATACAGTGGAGAAAAGACAGTCTCTTCAGTAAGCTGTGCTGGGAAAACTGGACAGCTACATGTAAAAAAATGAAATTAGAACATTCTGTAACACCATACACAAAAGTAAACTCAAAATGGATTAAAGACCTAAATGTAAGACCAAATACTCTAAAACTTCTAGAGGAAAACATAGGCAGAACACTCTGACATATATCATAACAGTGTCTTTTTGGATCCGTCTCCTAGAGCAATGGAAATAAAAATAAACAAATGGGACCTAATTAAACTTAAAAGCTTTAGCACAGCCAAGGAAACCATAAACAAAATGAAAAGGAAACCTACAGAATGGGAGAAAATATTTGCAAACAATGTGACTGACAAGGGATTAATCTCCAAAATATACAAACAGCTCATACAGTTCAATATCAAAAAACCCCACAACCTATTCAGAAAATAGGCAGACATTTCTCCAAAGAAGACATACAGATAGACAAAAAGCACATGAAAAGATGCTCTATATCGCTAATTATTAAAGAAATGCAAATCAAATCTACAGTGACGTATCACCTCACAATGCTCAGAATGGCCATCATTAAAACATCTACAAATAATAAATTCTGGAGAGGGTGTGGAGAAAAAGGAACCCTCCTACACTGTTGGTGGGAATGTAAATTGGTGCAGCCACTATGGAGAACAGTATGGAGGGTCCTTAAAAAACTAAAAATAGAGCTACCATATGATCCTACAATCCCATTCCTGGACATATATCCGGAGAAAACCATAATTTGAAAAGATACATGCACCCCAGTGTTCATAGCAGCACTATTTACAATAGCCAAGACATGGAAGCAACCTAAATGTCCATTGACGGATGAATGGATAATGAAGATGTGGTATATATATATATATATATATATATATATATATATACACACACACACAATGGAATATTACTCAGCCATAAAAAATGAAATAATGCCATTTTCAGCAACATGGATGGACCTAGAGATTATCATATTAAGTGAAGCATACTGGACAAAGAAAGACAAATACATGATATTGCTTATATGTGGAATCTAAAAAAAAATGTGATACAAATGAACTTATATACAAAACAGAAATATACCCACAGACACAGAAAACAAACTTATGGTTACCAAAGCGGGGAAAGCAGGGGGAATAAATGAGGAGTTTGGGATTAACATATACACACTACTATATATAAAATAGATAACCAACAAGGACCTACTGTATAGCACAGAGAAGTCTATTCAGTATTTTGTAATAACCTATAAGGGAAAAGAATCTGAAAAATAATAGATATATATGTATAACTGAATCACTTTGCTGTACACCTGAAACTAACGTAACATTGTAAATCAACTATACTTCAGTACAAAACCCAAAACCTAAACCAAAACAAAATAAATAACATAAATTAAAATTTTCCGACAGATAATTTAAAAACTCTTTGTTTAGATTATAGATGTTAATAAATAATAAAGTTGTGTTTACATAGGTATGCTTTTGTGTCTGGGGAAAAAATAAACAAGGCAAAAAGTCCTCTTATCAATAAAGTTATTTTTGCAAGAAAGCTGCAAACCAGTTACAGCTCATTGGATAAATTTTCCTACTTGCTGAGGTATTGATATTTTAGTGTTAGTGATATTTGAACTATGAAATATTGTTGGTGATATTTAAATTATATGAAGTCCATTTTATGGAAAGGTTGGTCATTGGGCATACATTTTATTTTATTTTTTAATGGTATTTCCATTTTTAATATATTTACTTATTTATTGGCTGTATTGGGTCTTCGTTGCTGTGTGTGGGCTTTCTCTAGTTGCAGCGAGCAGGGGCTGAGTTTCCAACTCAGGCTTTTGAAACCCATGTAAAAGGCAAAGTCTTAAAAGCCTTTGAGTTGTAAGCAGTGGGTTTCTGGGTTTCAAAATGTTTTAAGTAAAAAAGAGTTTCTGCAATAAGCCTTGGATTGAAAAAAGAACAGATGAAGAAGCAATTCTACACAGTTACATAAGGTTTGTGGGAGAAGCAAGGAGAGGGAATTGAGTAAACAAGAGAGTTTAAAATAGTTAAACTGGCAACTGGTTTCAGCTTTTAACATTTTATACAAGAAAAAAAGATAAGATCTAGTTAGCCACATTTATTTATAAGCTTTTAGCATATTTTCATTACTCAACATACTTTCTAAAAGCCATCTCATGTCATTAAATGCATATGCATATCATTTTCAAAGGACTTCAGACTACTGTAACTGTTGTGATGTACTGTATCATTTAGGTTAGTTTGCATTAAAAACAGTATGTACAATGAACATACGTGTACCTAGTCATCCTCTTTTCCAATTAATTTTTAAATTTTTAATCTTTTTCTTGTTATTAACTTTTTTTCCCACAGTGAAAGAAGCCACAGTGCTGAATGTTGTTTTCTGTGTTCTGCTGTGTGTTTCTTTCCCTGTGGTGGTGGGTGTTTCCTGAATTGGTGGAGAACACGTGTGGAGAGGACGAGGCGATCGTGTCGGATAAGGAACCTGATGAGTAGTATCTCCAAAAGGTGTCCTGGTACGTCTCTGCTCCTGTCTCCACAGATAGATCAGTGAGAGCTGCACATGCTTTGAGAAATGGGAGGTCCAAGTAAATCATGTCATTTTGTGTTCATGCACCTATAACAAGAGTTTTTACTGAGGCAAAGAGAGGCCTTGTCGGGGAAGTGCGGCCTCACCCCTTTATTTCATCCTGTCGACCTCTTTGTCTTCTGGACAGAGAACAGCTTTAGGAAAGTCATGTTATAATTTTCTAATTAACCAACCCTTAAAATAATATTTTAGGAAAGAAAGAGAGATGCGCTTAACATATGAGAGAACTTTAAATTTTATTATTTATTTATTTATTTATTTATTGTTGCAGCACGTGGGCTCTTCGTTGCGGCGTGCAGGCTCAGTAGTTGTGGCATGTGGGATCTTAGTTCCCTGAGCAGGGATCGAACCCAGGCCCCCTGCATTGGGAGCGCAGAGTCTTTTTATTTTTTTTTTAATAAATTATTTTATTTTATTTTATTTATTTTTGGCTGCATTGGGTTTTCACTGCTGCGCACGGGCTTTCTCTAGTTGTGGCGAGTGGGGGCTACTCTTTGTTGTGGTGCACAAGCTTCTCATTGCAGTGGCTTCTCTTGTTGCGGAGCATGGGCTCTAGGCACCCGGGCTTCAGTACTTGTGGCACGTGGGCTCAGTAGTTGTGGCTCACGGGCTCTAGAGCACAGGCTCAGTAGTTGTGGCGCACGGGCTTAGCTGCTCTGTGGCATGTGGGATCCTCCAGGACCAGGGGTCGAACCCGTGTGCCCTGCATTGGCAGGCGGATTCTCAACCACTGCACCACCAGGGAAGTCCGGGAGCACGGAGTCTTAACTGCTGGACCACCAGGGAAGTCCCACATATGAGAGAACTTTGATTTGTGCTTGTGGCATTACCTGCAAGGTATGTGCTACATTCATGCATAAGGTGAAGTGGAGAGGGGAAGCTGGATAACTTACACAGTTGCTTCTAAGAATTTTATTAACACACAAATATAATTTATTTGTGTTCATCTCATTTTATCATATGTAAGTTAAACTTTAAACGAATCTAGGTTGCAGTGAACTATACACAAAGAAATGATAATTAGGAACATTTAAAAACCATTGTTATTGTTAGGAAACATAATACCTTTAAAATTACTTGTACTGTGGGATATATAGGCATTTCTGTGATCCTGTTAGAAATGAGTGTTCCCTACCCAGTTTAGAATAGGACAGAAAGTATTTCCTTTTCTCCTTCTTTGTACTATTCAGATTTCCACGTTTGGCAGAACAAACTATAAAAGAAAATGCATGTAACGATGTCACACACATACTAACGTAAAAGTGTGAATCCTTTTTTTTTAATAGTCAGCTGATTCTTGAATTTTATTTAGCAATAGTAAAGCAGACTTTTTAAAAAAATAAATAAATTTATTTATTTATTTATTGCTGCGCGCGGGCTTTCTCTAGTTGTGGCGAGCAGGGGCTGCCCTTCGTTGTGATGCGTGGGCTTCTCATTGCAGTGGCTTCTCTTGTTGCGGAGCACGGGCTCTAGGCGTGCGGGCTGCAGTACTTGTGGCATGTGGGCTCAGTAGTTGTGGCTCCTGGGTTCTAGAGCGCAGGCTCTGTAGTTGTGGCGCACGGGCTTCGTTGCTCCGCGGCATGTGGGATCCTCCTGGACCAGGGCTCGAACCTGTGTCCCCTGCATTGGCAGGCGGATTCTTAACCCCTGCGCCACCAGAGAAGTCCAAAGCAGACTTTAAACATAAAAAATATGTTAATTGATTTTGCATTCAATATGATATATCTTTCATTTGTTAATAATAACCCAGTAAGAAACAGGATGAAAGGAGAGAGGTTAAAGCCAGATTGAAATGTCTGCGTTTTGGGACTTCCCTGGTGGTCCAGTGTTTAAGATTCTGTGCTTCCACTGCAGGGGGCATGGGTTCTATCCCTGGTGGGGGAACTAAGAACCTGCATGCCACGTGGCACAGCCAAAAAAAGAAAAAAAAAGAAATGTCTGCCTTTTTCTTCCGGGAGATTCCTTTTAATTATATTTATCAGAGCCAGAGAAATATTGTAATCAACTAGCAAAAAGGTGTTATTTTACTTTCATAGCAAAATCCATCTTGGTTACTTTCTAAGCCGATTTGATAGCAAGAGTCACAAGAAAGACTCAAACCTCTTTTCGGAATAATTTAGAGGCGAAACAGTGAATCTCTGTTTCTTTGGGCTCCCCCAAAACCAAGACCAATCAGCATTTCTCCCATACTTCGCTTTTTTCAAACAGCATTGCTGTGTCAGGTAGAAGGAAATAGGCATGAGAGAACAGACTGACTTCAAATAGTCTGTTGGGGACACAAACTGCTCTGGCTAATTCCTACCCTAAAATGTGCAGTGGCAGCCCCAGAAATTCCAAGGGATACACAGAAAAGTCCCAAAACATAGATCATTGGTGCACAGGGTCCTCTGGTGTAAAAAGTTGAATACTTTATATCTGACTTTCAGGACTTTTGAATTACTGTGTAGTTATGTAAGTTAGATGTCAGGATAGTTTCTCTAGACTAATGATTTGAAAGTCACTGAGGCAAGACACAGGGCTTCTGTGGATGTGTGTGTGGTGCTGCCTCCGACATTAGGCATAGTGGTCTCTCCCCGCCCCTCCCTAGCTCAGAAGCCTGTTGAGGGGATACACTCTGTGTTTGCTTAGTACCCACATGGTGCAGACGGTTGGGAATTCTCATCCTGGGGCTGGTGACATATTGTGTGCATGCTTGTTAGGTGCCATGGAAATTTTGCTTTTGATTTTTCATAGAAGATAATAATAAAGATCAGTAGTTCATGTCTCTTCAACTCTACCCAGATAAGGGCAGATAGGGGAAAAGTTTCAAGTTTGCAAAATATATCACAGTAGACTTAAAAAATTTTTTTCTATTAATTTCAGACTTAGAGATGTTGAAAAATAGTGCAGAGAATCCCATATACCCTTCACCCAGGTTCCTGAAATGTTAACATTTTGCCACATTTGTTCATCCTGTGTCTTGTTCTTTCTCTTGCTGTTATATCTACTGTTTTCTGTGTAACACATAATCTGTATGGCTATTTATATGTATGTGGTGCATATAATTACCACATAATTTTTTCCTGAACTCTATAAGGGTAAGATGCAGACGTGATACGCTTTAACCTCTAAATACTTCAGTGTGTATTTCCTTATGGAAGGATATATAGCTTATGTATAGCTAAGTACAGTTTTCAAACTCAGAAAATTGACATTGATACAGTACTGTTATTAGAGCTACAGGCTGTTTTCAGATTTGCTGCTTGTTGCCCTGTGTCCTTTAATACAGAAGCGCAAACATGTCTGTCCCAGACCTGCTGTGCTCGTCCAGCGCACAGGTCATGTTCTGTGGCTGTCTCTTTGGTCTCCTTTAATCTAGAGCCGCTCCTCAGTCATGCTTTGTCTTTCGTGACTTTGACATTGTTGAAGACTGCCAACCATTTATCTTGCAGAATTTCCCTCAGCTTGGATTTGTAGTGCTGATTATGCGTTTTGGGCAGAGCCCCCCAGAAGTCTTCCTAAATGGTATAGAGGCTTTGGTGCTTCCCTCCAAAATCCATCCTCACAATGACCAATTTTAGTATTATCGTACAGAAAGTGGAGTCAGATTTCTGAAATTCGTCAAGATATTATACATGCTCTTATTATTTTTACTCTCCTGTCGCTTTTTCTTAAGAAAATTTGTGGCCTTTCAGTTAGCTTTCACAAAGTGGAAATTAGTAAATAAAGTCAGGATATAGGGAGGAAGAAAGAGCTAGTGTGTATGTAAAGGCTGAAGAGGAAGGTTTAGAGCATATGTTTTACGTAAGCAAGCATGGGCCATTGCAGGGCTTGGGCCTTTAAACCCTCAGCCAAAATGGTGAATTATTTATTCCCGGAGGGCTTCTGCCAAAACACTGAAATCAGTACACTCCTCTCCTTTTAGAAGTTTTACACCTTTCCAAGGCAAGCACAAATGTATTAAATGGCGAGGTAAGAGAGAACGCTGTTCTATCTGGTAGAAGTAAAGAGACATTAAGTTTATTAGTACAATATTCAGTACTTATTACATTGTTTGAAATACTAACCCTTTTTGTGTTAATGCTTGTTCCTAATACCACCTCTTTGAATGATCAAGAAACAGAGCTTGCAACCCACAGTGACGTCTGTTTGGTTTCTGTCTGAACAGTAACAAAATGAGTCCCTGTCTTGGCGTGGTGGCTGTGTGTGTCTTTCCCTCCCACCACCCCACTGCTTCAAGACCCTCTCCTGCTCTAATCTAGGCATTGTTTATAGCGAGGGGGGAAGTTCAGATTCTGGCTTTGCCACGTGATCCTTTGGTGAATGACTTAACATTTATGATAGTGTCTTTGTGAACGAAAGAGAACAAGTCAGTTTAAACCATCAGACTGCAAGAGTGGTCTGGAAATTTTGCTCCATTCCTTAAAAGCCACAGAATAAAATAAACTGCTTTCTTGGGTTTCTTTTTATAGTGTTTGTTTAAACATTAGTATAGTGCCACTCCTTATAGTCTATATCAGTTAGTACATTTTTATTAAAATGATACACTTTTAGATGATTATTTTTGGCATAAAATCTATATTACTGCTACCTAATTTGAAGATGTAATCTGTAATCACTTATGCTAAGATCACCTGTTTGAAATTATGTACCAGCTCTTCTAAATTTTTAGGGCTTTAGAAAAATTCCAAATGCTTCTTTGCTTATACGTCTTTGTTATAAGGTATAACAAAATGATATATAACATATATCATTTAGATGCTTAATATTTGAAGATGAGTTGTCCAAAGTGACTTAGCTGTCTAAGGCTAGCATCTGGGCCTTTTGGTAGCAGTTTGTTGCTCTTTTCACTTACCTAATTGTTAGATCCATTAGGATTCCTTTATTCTCAGTCCCATTCACATCCCTATTAATAGTGTGTGTGTTTATTTAGAAAAGTAATATTCATTGATATTGATAGGTATATTTATATACCTACAAGGGTTATGCAGACAAAGTTCATTCTCTGCTTTTCTAACAAATCTACTTGTCAGAGGTAACCATTATTAACATGTTGTTTCATATCTCTTCATACTGTTTTCTCTGTATTTAAATATACATGTAAGCGTAACTTTTAAACCAAAATAAATTTTACTAAATGATTTTCAAATTAAACATGCTAATCTGCACTTGAAAATAGGGTCAGGGGTCAGATCTCGCTCTTCACCTGTAGATAAACTATTATTGAAACACAGCCATATTCATTCATTTACTTATTGTCTATGCCTTCTTTTGTGCTACCGTGGCGAAGTTGAGTAGTTCTGACTATACGGCCTCCAAAGCCTAAAAGGTATACTCTCTGGCTCTTTTGCTGACGCCTCTTTTAGATCCTAAGCATCTGGCATTTGTTTTTGCCTACTTTCTGGAGCACTAGTAAGATGTTCTCCCCGCACTGTGCATGATTTATGGACTTGTACAAGGATAAGTGCAGGAAGAATTCCTAGATATATGGCCGCTGGGTTGGAGATTGTCTGTGTAGCTTTGCCTGCCCAAAGAGGTTATACAAGTTTATACTGAAACTAATGCTTTTGTGGCAGGACCTCTTTTCCCCATAACTTTGCCAACTCAGTGCGTTAGCCAGCTTTTTTAATCTTTACCAATCTGATAGAGGAAAATGCTATTGTAGGTTTTATCTGCATTTCTTTTTCTGTGTTAGATTGAACTTCTTTTCAAATTTAATAGCCAGTTTTTATTTTTTGTGAATTGTCTATGTCTCCTTCCTTGTACCTTCAAGTCTGTTACATAGTGTGGACACTTGTCAAATATTTATTTAACTCTAATGAGGGAACCAGCTTGATGACAAAGCTGATTTAGGGAATAGTGTGTGAGTTGGAAAGGACATGCCATAGTCTTTTTGCCTATTTCCAAGTCTCAGATGAATTTTTCTAATGCTTTCCTTCCTCTGTTTTAGTGTAATTATTTCGAGTGATAACTATTTCTTTATGAATCCCTAATGAACTGCTGAGGAGGCAGCATAGTTCACCATTGTGTCTCATAGAACACACTCATTGTCCCCTTTTTGCTTTGTAGGAACTCATTACACAATGACAAACGGAGGCAGCATCAGCAGTTCCACCCACCTGCTGGACCTTCTGGATGAACCCATCCCCGGTGTGGGTACCTATGATGATTTCCACACCATCGATTGGGTGCGGGAGAGATGTAAAGACAGGGAAAGGCATAGACGGGTGAGTGTTTTCAGTAATCTTTAAAATGACAGTGCACAATCAGATCATTTAATAATATGTGATCTTAGCCTGCCAAAATATGTTATACATTAAAAGTACATTCAAGTAAATTCCTACATTTTATAAGTAATATGTTTTTTCTCTATGTAATTTTTTAAACGTTTATTTATATCCCATGTCTTTCTGGAAAGGATTTGAAGTAGCTTAAAATCAAAGAAGTATAGTAAGACAAAGCAGGAAGGAAAGGGAAAACGCGGCATGTGAATTGAGGGAGGATGAAGCCTAGTACAAGATGTAGCAGTCAGCATGATTTCTGGCTTTGAGCAGCACAGCAGCTACGGCAAAAAAGGAGACGTATTACATAATTTCAGTTGTTGGAAAAAGAAGCAGCTTACTGGGGAGATAGTTTCCCGGGGTTTTGCTGTTTTCTTTTATCTCCTTTCTTGGTTTTAAATTCTGAGATATTTCTCAAATTGAGTCCTGTATAGGGCATATTGAATGTTGTAATGAATCACTAATCAAAAAAAGAATGGCTTTTGCTAAAAAGTACAACTTATGTTAACTTTTTGTTGTCGACTGTGCCTTACTGATACAGTGTAATCCAAAAATAATTTTAAAAGAGAAAAAAAAATCTCTTGAAAATAAAATTCCAAATTCTAAAAGGCCGTTTGCAAATTTGAGCTCTGAAAGTTACTTGTAAATGAAATAATGGCTTGTACAAATTAGGTATTACCTTTCATAATAATGTATATATGTGTATTAAACCTAAAGTTGGACTTAGATTATATTGTTTAGGAAAAGTACTGCTTCTGAGCTTCATCAGTCAATATTTACCTTTTCTGGGAACATTATAAATGGAGTGTAACTGAAAATAAGAGGTAATACCATATTAGATACTAAAACTGAGAAATTTCAAAAATATTAATTCATTTAAAAGTAACAATAACAAACCCATTACATGTTAACATAAAAAACATATTTTTATGAAAAATAACTATTTTCCAAAATAAAAAATATTTAATGAGAGAGTGACATTGTATTACATCTTTATAAATCATTCATTCATTGTTGTCTGGTTTACTGAAAACTGCTGGTTTCTCATATCTGCTGCTACAACCTGTTGTGATATGTTTTGATTGAAGTACGTGAAGAAAATCCAGCCTCACACAGATGTGTAGTTGGAAAAGCCAGGAGTATTTTAATAACCTTTTTAGATCATTGTGAATATTCTTTGATACGGCATGACAGTGACAGTGACAAGTGGTTTCTTAAAGGTTAGATGCACTGTGTAATCTGAAACTGCGTCAATGAACTTTTTGTCTCCTATTACATTAAAATCTCTTGGTTCCTGTTGAACTTTGAATGGATGATTTTGTAATATTATGCCATGATCCTTTGAAAACTAGTAAAAAATTAAAAATTAAAAGAAAAAGAAAGAAAAAAATAGTGATTCATTGATTCATGCAGTTCTTTCAATAGTTGACACTTTTATTACACCATATCATTATACAATATCAAAAAAGGCACATTTGTTAATATCAACACTGATCTCCTCAGAAAAGTCTTTAAGGACTGGGATCTGTCATTCTTATAGTGATGGCTACAAGTTTTCTAACATTCATTTTTACTTGAAAGCTCAAATTCTATCATTGGAAACAAATACACATTTTACTTGAAATGACAGGCTTACTTGGTTCATTTTTGAGAAAAATACCTGTCAAATTTCCAAGTCTGAAAAACCATGGCTTCGTGGTTTTCTTTCAAGTAATATGGGTGTTCCATGGAAGTGGTTTATTTTGCAGCTCAAGTAGATCACACAGGTGCTTTTCCTCAAGGCCTCGCCTCTGGCTTCAGTGTGCATCGGAAGTGCTGTGTGTATACTTCAGTCATCACACGCAATGTTAGGAAGCCTCAGTAGACTGGGCGCAATACTTTTTACTGCTTCCTCAAAGACATTTCAAAGTGAAACTGGCACTTAACTTACCTTTTAGCTCTAAGTGGCAGTGAAGAATGTGATGACTGCCAGGGTGTTTGGATGCCACCGCCTTGACTCTGCTGAGGACCCAGCAGTTATGTTATCGCTTTTGCGTTGTCAGTGAAAGCATCAACATGGTGAAAAGGGCACATCGTGTTTTAATATTACTATGAAAATAGCTTTGACCATGAAGACCCCTGAGAAAAGGTCTCAGGGACACACAGGGTGTCTGGGCCACACCATGAGAACCACTGTTTGTTTTTTTTTTATTTTTTTTTAATTTTAATTTTAATTTTTGGCTGTGCTGGGTCTTTGCTGCTGCGCGCAGGCTTTCTCTAGTTGTGGTGAGCGGGGGCTACTCTTCGTTGAGGTGCGCGGGCTTCTCATTGCGGTGGCTTCTCTTGTTGCGGAGCATGGGCTCTAGGTGCTCAGGCTTCAGTAGTTGTGGCACGTGGGCTCAGTAGTTGTGGCTCACAGGCTCTAGAGCACAGGCTCAGTAGTTGTGGTGCACGGGCTTAGTTGCTCCGCGGCACGTGGTATCTTCCCTGGCCAGGGCTCGAACCCATGTCCCTTGCATTGGCAGGTGGATTCTTAACTACTGCGCCGCCAGGGAAGCCCCCGAGAACCACTGTTTTAATCCAGTGTGCCTAAATCACACACACTATAAATTCCATACCTTGTGTGATTGTTAGGTAAACACAGTTATACTTGGAATTATATTACTTTAGAGTCACTGACATATTCAGGGAGGGTTTAAGTGTGTTCTCAAGTGAGGGTTAGGAAAGGGTCCATAGATACCGTGTTTATAAAGTTATAGAGAAAACTGAAACTAAAACCACAACACATCCCTTTTTTTCTCTGGTTATGAAAGTAGTCCATGGTCCTTGAAAACATTTCAAATAATATAACAATAAGTGAAGTAGTCAGTGAGTGTCCTAGCTATTCACATCAATCATCTCCTTCTAAGTAAGTCAAATATCATTTTCAGTGCTTTAATATATGCTTATATAAGCATAAAACTCTGTTAAAGCTGGGAAGTTCTACACGTAGATGTTCTTACTGTTGTTCTTAAAGCATCAAATTAAAAAAAAAGAAAAGTTTCTATATTAGTGCGTATAGCTGTCTAATTCCTTTTTCCCCTAAACTTTTAATTACCCTTGTAGCCCTCCTACCCCAGCTTATTTTTATTTTTTTGCGGTACACGGGCCTCTGACTGTTGTGGCCACTCCCGTTGCGGAGCACAGGCTCCGGATGCGCAGGCTCAGTGGCCACGGCTCATGGGCCCAGCCGCTCTGCGGCATGTGGGATCTTCCCGGACGGGACCACGAACCCGTGTCCCCTGCATCGGCAGGCGGACTCTCAACCACTGCGCCATCAGGGAAGCTGCCCCCCCCCAGCTTATTTTGAAGCAAATTCAGCATTATATCATTTCAAATATTTATGTCAGTATTTCGCAGGATGGTAGCAATCTAATTCTCATTCCGTTTTTATTTATTAGCTTGACTTTTTCTATAAAGAGAACCTTCCCACACCAGTTACCTGGACTCCCTCAAGTTCGGGTTGTACAGAGAAGGGAGGAGGTTTGACACCTCATGGCTCCCTAGCATCCTCAGAGTTGACCAGTGAGGTTTTGGTTTGCTTGTTTGGTTGCTGTTTCTGTATCTTCATGGGTCTAAACATATTTGATGTATTTTAATCATCACAATTATTATCCTTATTGATGCCCATGTTATTCCATTTCTGACCAGTGGCAGCTTATTTAGGTTGGTGTGTGAGTCCTTTGGCCCGTGCTTAGTAGACTTTGATGTATTCTGGGAAGACAAGATAATCCTGGCTCATGTTACACGTTTCCTGCACCGAACCTGGACCTCTCCAAGGAGCTCTGGTTCCTTTGAAGGAAAATGGTACACAGGCAGCCTGAGCGCTGGAGGCTCTTACTGCTTGCAGGCTGGCCATTGTTTCTAGCCTCTTAAGTTTAGAGGAACCTTCTAATTTAAATTAAATGCTGTAGGGCTTTCATTTGACTTGTAGTCCTTAAACCTGTATCTCCTTTCAGCCAAGCCCAGAATCTCAGCATCACATGCATTGATTCTCCTCACAACACACACACAGCAGAGGTGTTATTTCAGAATAATGCTACCAACACTCTCGCCAGCAATATGCTTACTGAAGAGTTTTAGTGTTTTCTTTTTTTACGATACTTTTTGTCCTCAGTGTTTAACCCACTAGGGTTACACATACAAATTACTTTCTTTTATAGTCCCTGCGCCTCCCAACTTATTGCCTTCCTCCTCTTACAGGTAATGATTCACACTTTCAATGTTATGTTTTGTCCCTTTAATTTTTAAAATGCAAGCATATATAGTTATTTATTTTTCTTAGATAAATGGTAGCATCCTATACACACTTAGACACCTTGCTTTTCTCCCCCAAATGATACTGCATTTATCTCATTCTTTTTTAATGGCTACAGAGTTTTTCATGACATAGATGTACTGCAGTTTATTTAACCAGTACTATATTGATGAACATTTAGATGATTTTCAAATTTTTACTTAATGTTATATCTCATTAAACATTACAGTTATTCTTACTTAGAGGAAGAAGCAACATGAGGTTTATTGTTTTTGAAAGGAATGACCTACCTTCAATTCTAAAGAACGGTTAATATCTGTGATTGGTTGCCTATAATATAGAAGGAAAAAAATTGCCGCATTCAATTTAGAACTTACTGAGTCTTTTGAATGGAGCCTTGTGGCTTAAAATAGAGCAAATGTTTGAAATAGGCCAGATCATTGAATTCCGGCTGTAGTCCTCCCGTGGGATGAAGGACACTGAAGTCCTGGCCCAAGAATGTGGCTTTGTAAAGCAGCCGTGGTACTAGGACAGAAGAGGTTTGGGCAAGTTAGGGATCATTTCTTAGGAAGAGAGGAGAGACTTGCCCTCTTGTGTCTTAGAGTGAGATCTAGAAATCAAATCTGTTGCCGTCCTGCGAATCTTACCTCCTGCTCTGTATTTGTAGAGGACGTTTCTGCCTTACACGGTGATGGGACCCTTCCCCTGGGATTGGAGCGCTCCTTTCCCGCATATTACAGGCCTACACATTTTGGCAGCCCCTTTATTCACATGACTGCTTTGTACTGCATTTATGGGCATAGTACTGTTTATTCACTGACTTTACCTTTTAAAGACTGTTATGTTCCACTTAACTGCTAGAAGCAGAGAATGAGCAGGGAATGGCAGACATTTCAAGCTATAATGTCTTATTTCTGTTAATATAAAAGATGTATACCAGCTAAGATTGATGCAGTTTAAAACAGTCTGTGTCAGACTTTATGTGGTTTGTGGACCCCTTTGCTCTCATCCTGTGGTTCTTGTTAAAAATACAGATTTCTGGGTAAATGCTTGTCATCTGGGTCACAGGTGTCTGACCGTGATTCTGCCCCAAACTCACTTATCCCATTATTTAGTTTAGAAAGTACTGTTCCATGTATAGTAACTGAGAAAATTGTTAGATTCTAGAACTGGCTTCTGTTCGTAGTTTGGAAAATGAAGCATAAACATTTCTAATTTCAGATCAACAGCAAAAAGAAAGAATCAGCATGGGAAATGACAAAAAGTTTGTATGATGCGTGGTCAGGATGGCTAGTAGTAACACTAACAGGATTGGCATCAGGTAAAGAAAAATTTTAATGTAACCCTTTTTTGGTTAACAGGATAATAAACAGCTCTCCCCTCCTTCTTGCAGTTTTTTTTCAGGTACTTTTCGATTTTCAGAAGCATTTGTTTCTTTCCTTCAAAAAAATCTTCTTAAATATAAGACTAGGAGGCAGGAGGCGCAGAGTTCTAGCCTTGGCTCTGTCAGCGTACGTGTCTATCCAATTGGGCTGACCTTTCTCGCTCTGTTTCTTTATCTGTAAAACACATGGTTTGGACCAGATGATCAGTGAAGTATATTTTAATGTTAACATCACAGTAAATAGCTAATATTTATTGAGTGCTTCCTGTGTGTCATACACTGTTCCAGAAGCTTTACATGTGTGTAAACCTCATGGCAGTCCTATGGTCTGAGTCTTAACAGCCGAGGGGACTAAGCACAGAGAGCTTAAGCGACTTGACCGAGGTCATGTAGCTAGAGAGTCAGCAGGCCACGGTCAGAGCCCACACTTAAGCTCCGTGTGGGCTGCACCGCGCCCAGAGGCCCTTTGGGTGAGACTTTCATAGCAGTTGAAGATGTGAAAACAAACACGAAGGGCTGTTTTACTGACTTTCAGCTTCCACGGTGGAAGATTCTGTCCTGAAGAACACAAGGGAAAGTTAAAATTTGTATAGAGTAGAGGCAATCTGATACCCTTATTGGTTGGCCACTGTTTATGTGACCCACTGATCTTTTTATATGAGAAGGACCTAGATTTTGACCATAAATCTGTGTATTCTCTGTACTCTGTCAGTAAGATGATCTTGGTATATTTGATTTTCTGTTAAAAGAAAAAAAAAAAACCTGATAGTCTGTCACAGTAATTCATTAATGCCATGAGTTTCACTAATTCTAACAGATATTCCATTTTAATGAGCTTGAGATCCTTTGTAAATCTACGGATTAGGTTTCAGATTAAAAGACACTAGTAAAAACTATGACTTCACAACCTGAGATGAGCCCCTCCTGCCAGGTGATTGTCTTTGGAAGATTCCGACACATTTTAAAAATCACAGTGAATTTTAATGATGTAAGTAGTTTTAATTTCAAGCAAAGAATAACAGTTTTATTTTAAAGAATAGCTATTTACACTTTTTAAAAATAGAAACTTATTTCTAATACGATTTGAAATCTTAAATTTGTGTAGTATTCCCTTTATGACCCTTTATTTGTGGGGAGTTCCCAGCTTTCCTTGACCCTTTTAACCTGATAGTTCTGGGCTCCCCAGAAATGGACTGCCTGTTTTCACCACCTCCAACATTTTTTCCAGGGGCATTGGCTGGTTTAATAGACATCGCCGCCGACTGGATGACTGACCTCAAGGAGGGCATCTGCCTTAGTGCACTGTGGTACAACCACGAACAGTGTTGCTGGGGGTCTAATGAAACCACATTTGAGGAGAGGGATAAATGTCCACAGTGGAAAACCTGGGCGGAATTAATCATAGGGCAAGCGGAGGTGAGTCTTGCTTTGTCTCAAAGTGAATTAATAATTGATACCGTGAAATGAGTCTCCAATTCATTTAATTATAGAATTAATCATATGTTAGATGACTGCAGCTGCATTAAAGGAAAATAAAGAAAGAAATGTAATAGGATAGAATGGAAAATACGAGAATACGTTGCCGTGAGTAAAATGTAGGTACTGTTTCAAGAGGCTCTTCTATTAACTGCATAGCCACATACACATCTGCTGGGTTATGACGTAAAATGTATTTCTTATTGTAGAAAAGAAGTGCAGTAGGAGCTGTGTAACCACAAAGTGCCTATTAACATAATACATCACAGTGGTTTGGGAAGTATGAATTATCAAAAATTTTAGTGAAAATAAGGCTTCTAACTGGAGATATCTTGCAGAAATGCCTAGATTTTTCTTTGTGGCATGACAGTTTTTAAATGAGTATTTTACTATTGTTGATGTTCTATAAAGAACATTTCAGAAGTTAGAATATTATATTTTATATATATATATACATGGTTACATGGTAAGATATGGAGATGTTCTTTAAATTTTGTCATAGCTGAATTTTAGCACTGAAAAGAATATATCTGCTGGTGAGATGGGCAGTATGCTGTTTCTCACTTAATCTTCAGGAGAATCGCAGCAAAATGAAATCTGAGTGTGAAGGTAGTTTTGTCTTCACCAACTGTTTCCAAAAAGTGGTTTGTGGGTTGGCGGAGATTGAAGTGCAGCCGAGATTCTTGGCAACAAGACTTTGAGGATCAGGAAGAAGCTAGGAAAAATATTAAATAGATGGTCTCCTTGGTACGTATACAAATATGTTTTTAGACTCTACTTAAATATTTCGTTCATGTAAAGCTTTTACTATTGTGGCAGTAAACCAGGAGCCTTCTACAAGTTTTACCCAAGCTGCTTAGGTGGCAAGCACTTGAATTAGTGGTGCCCGTAAATTAAGTTCATGCTATTGAACTGTTTGTTTCTTAGGGTCCTGGTTCGTACATCATGAACTACATAATGTACATCTTCTGGGCCTTGAGTTTCGCCTTTCTTGCCGTTTCCCTGGTGAAGGTGTTTGCTCCGTATGCCTGTGGCTCTGGGATTCCAGAGGTAAGCCATGCAGTGTTTAGTGTCATCACCATTTTGCAGTTGTGATACTTATCTTTTTGCCTGTAGGGGGGAAAAGTAGTGGTTTTTCTGGGGAAGTGGTTTGTCTGTAATATGAAAAAGAAAAATTTTTAAATGTCAGCTGATAGTAGACATCGTTGAAAGAAATTCTTCCCTGTACTGATTTCATTGTTTGTTGTGGAGGTTGATTTTTTTCCCTCACCACTAATTTCGCACATGACTAAACGAATATCAGCCCTGAGCTAAACACCAAGAACCTGGAAAGTATCTTGCAGCCTCAAGTTCTTTGGTGACTTAGTTGATGTTTTGCTCATATGAACTGGATTTGATTACGTTCATTTTCTTTTTATAACTATCTTTTAATTAGATAAGTTAATAATCCTTGAATTTGGCAGATACCATTTATAACCCTTTTGTACTTTAAAATAAATATTTGATCATAGTGGGTCCATAGTACAAACTTCTGGGTTTTATTTTTTATCAACAGTGACTTAAAGAAGAATATACTTAGGATTGAACATGATGTGAACTTATTTCTTTTCTTTTCCCTTTTTATTTTTCTGTCTCAAATAAGTTACTAGCTCTTTCTAGTGCATTGCTTTTAAAAACAATTTTAGTGATTTTAAAGCTGTATTAATTAAGAATATCTTTAATAAGGAGCAATGCTGTGTAGTGTTCAGCAGTTGTCACTCATCCTTCTTAATATATAGGAAAATATTACACATTATTACAGCACTCTGAGAAGGCACAATATCGTTAAAGGCAAAATATCTTTATTTCTGACACAGAATGTCTGAAATGTATCTAACTTTATTATATGTCTGTAACAGAAATATCCCACTTTACCATTTGCTGGTTATGTAATTATACCCCTTGCATTGAAGTCTGTAGCCCCTTAACATGGCCTGGTATTTTAGTTTTGTTCGTGAGATAGGGTTGCCTTCTATCCTTGCTGGGGAAGAGAATTAGAATACGTTACAGATTTATTACATAGAGCATAACAGTTCAAGCTTTCAGAAAATGAATTGTGAATCTTTCCATTGTCCACCAAAATTTGCAGGGCGCGTAAAACAAGAGAGTAATCTATTAGTTAAGGTCTCATGTTTCTTAAAGGAAATTAAGCTGCCTTGATCTTTCCTTTGTAGATTAAAACTATTTTGAGTGGATTCATCATCAGAGGCTACTTGGGAAAATGGACTTTAATGATTAAAACCGTCACGTTAGTACTGGCTGTGGCATCAGGTTTGAGTTTAGGGAAAGAAGGGCCCTTGGTACACGTTGCCTGTTGCTGTGGAAATATCTTTTCCTACCTCTTTCCCAAGTACAGCACAAATGAAGCCAAGAAAAGAGAGGTAAGCGTCTTCTGTTGTTTATTTGACAGACGAACATCTGTTCCATAGACTTAATCAGTGAAGAATCTCCTAGTGTAAGGATCACATTGGATACATTCTGTATTCAGATTACAATTTTAATGTGTTCTGAATGATCTCCAGAATCTGTCTGGAGTCCATCCCCAGTGCGGCTCACTCCTGTATTTCAGGGAGGTTTAGATGGCCTGGTGTCGTTGGTTTCAGCTGCATTTCACAAAGATTTGCATTTGTTTTTGCTTTGCCTGACACCTCTCCTCCTCTGGAGTGTTTCCCAAATGTAACATTGTTTTTACTCCTGTTTCTCCGGATCAGTGTTTTTCCTGGGGTGGACCATCTCGCCAGCTGTTTTCCTCTGGAGGAGGTGTCTGATGCCCAGTGGGAGAGGTGTGTCATCTCACAGAGCTCTCTGGCACCTTAGGGAAGCTCGAAGGGTCTTTAACCTCCTGAGGTTACATCAGAGATTCACGTTAAAGGGATACAGGACTTCGTCTTGCCTGAGATCTTCTAGGATACCTTTAAACTTGATATATCATAGAGTTCCCCTGATGTTTCTAGGTTGGTGTGGATATTTTCTAGAAGAAAAGTGGGCTCCTGGGACCTTCTTATTAGCTGTAGACTTTGGGAGCCCAGTCCCTTCCTGTTTCCCCAGTCTCAGCTGCATTTGTCTACCCAGTGCAGTTCCTTTACTTGCTATTGTACCTTGACATTTGTGGGGTACGATTTTTATTTATTCATTATAAGTACAAAAATTTGTTTATTAGAAAATATTATAGAAATTAAATTCACCCAGATTTTAATGTGCACACTGTGAGGATTAGTAATGTTTAGGACATTAACTTGCTTCTGACACCTTGGCGCGTAAATGACTAGAGTTCACACGTTAGTTGAAAGCACTTAGGCTTCGTATTTTGGCCTTCTTCCCTTGACCACTTCCTTGACGTGTTTAAATTAAGTGATTCTTAGATATTTATGAAACAGACGAAAACATCTGTGACTTTTAAGTATGCGGGTGCTAGCTTGATTGTAAAATTCTATTATATTAAACATAGAATCAGAGAATTCAGTTAAGTCTGTTGTCTGCAATCCTGTTGGTGGAAAAAAACACAAAATAGCAAGTTAGATTTGCTCTCCCTCCTCCCCCAAATAAGCAGTCTGCGTTCTAAAGCCGGGTACAATTTAATTAAAACAAGTATTTGTTCATTTTAGTTTACCAACTACTGACTGTGGAGCCTGACTATGGAGTTCGTGCTCTTAACACTTACAATTTAATTTTTATTATTTCAAATTTCTCTTTCAGAGATGTCAGAATTCACCATTTGAGGAAATGCTTTGGTAGCCTCAGATATTTACTGGAGTAAAGTAGTAAAAGGAGTAAAGACATAGAAAAGTACTTGATTACCAGTAGATGCCCAGTGACTTGATATGCGTGTTTGGCTTCGCCCTGGTGGGAGGTGGGCAGCGTTCAGTGGCCGCCTGGGGACTGGAGGGAGGACCGTGAGTGCTGTTTCTTCCTTGCTGTGACCTGTGCTGGGCGTGCGCCCTCGGGTGGCCATGGTTTGTACCCTCACCTGAGGCTCCCAAGGGGGCAGTAGCGGACTCTTCAGAGGACTTAGGGAACTGAACCTGTAGGGAGCTCGATAGGTTTTAAGTTCCCTGGACATTTCACTAGGATGTGGGCTAGAGTAATTATTAATGATGCAGCAGTGAGCTCCAAAATCTGAAGAAATAATATCCTGTTTAAAAACAAACAAACAGCTCTCTCCACTGGTCTCTCCACTCGTGTCCTCAGTTACACATCTCGAAGGTTGTCTGTGGTCATTGCCTTTTCTTTACATCCTGCTTATTACATTGGTGTATCTCGCACAAATGTGTTTTGACTGGATATTGAATATAAGAGTGACCTTTCAATTAAAGCAGAAGAGAAGAAAATCTTTTTAGCAGAAATGTTTGTCTTTGCTTGGAGAGAGGGAGACATGTGAGTTAAATTCAGAAGGGCATTTTGAAAATTTGAGTAACGTGAAGAATTTGTGTTTGGTATATTTGAGTGTGTTAGAACATGTGAAATAACCCACATCCTCTTTGTAGGTGCTGTCAGCTGCCTCAGCTGCAGGTGTTTCTGTAGCTTTCGGTGCGCCAATCGGAGGAGTCCTTTTCAGCCTGGAAGAGGTACGTTAAAAACAGCCGCCACCAGCAATTAAAATTATGTTTAATTACCATTGCACATGTATTTTGGCACACTTTTCAGTTTTATAGCTAGTGTAATAGACACAGAATTTGCTTTTAAGTTTTCAAATTTATTTTCATAGTTATTTTTCACTCTTTCGTACATTAAAAAGTCATGAAAAGTAATATGTATGTTCTTTATTGAGAAAAGTCTTTAAAAATATTATTCATGTATAAAATGTTACTGATTATTTAAAATTTAACTTTGTTGAACATAATTAAGAGTAAGCAGAAACAGAAAATATTGGAAACAATCCTTATTGGCTAAATTATAGCCTTGTTTTTATTTGAAGGTTTTTAATCAGTTTCTAAGTCATCTTTTTCAGTTTTTCTTGTGTGATTATTTCTGTGGCAATTATTGATGTTTAAGGAAATAATCCCAGTCGCTTCAGTGGAATATTTTGTTTTTGTGTTCTCACTGGTGCTTAAGAGTTTTTACACATTTACACAAAGATGTGACTTAGAAATGTTTAAAATTTACTTTTCTCCCCCAGTAGTTTATGTCCTTCTTTTTGCTTTAATATCTAAGAGGGAAATTAAATACTTCTTTATGAACTAACAGGAGTTGGTGGTGGTACATTTATTCTTAACTACCATGATTGAATTGGCATTGAAGCTCATTTTAAAAATAACACAATGCTAGGTATCTTAAATGATTATTAGACATTTATAATCAGTTGATACTGTGAATTAGTAATGATGTGATAGCCAAAGTTACTAAATAGTGGTATTTTTCTTACCACGGTAAAATCCATTATATGTACCTTCTAGCTGCAGCAAAATTTAGACTGTTGATATTTACCGTTCAAGTTATAACATATCAGAACTATCTTATAAAATTACAGCATTAATTTTTCTTTTCCTTTTTTTTTAGGTTAGCTATTATTTTCCTCTAAAAACTTTATGGAGATCATTTTTTGCTGCTTTAGTGGCTGCATTTGTTTTGAGATCCATCAATCCATTTGGTAATAGCCGTCTGGTCCTTTTTTATGTGGAGTATCATACACCGTGGTACCTTTTTGAACTGTTTCCTTTTATTCTCCTCGGGGTATTTGGAGGGCTATGGGGAGCCTTTTTCATTAGGGCAAATATTGCCTGGTGCCGCCGACGCAAATCCACCAAGTTTGGAAAGTATCCTGTTCTCGAGGTCATCATTGTTGCAGCCATCACTGCTGTGGCAGCCTTCCCTAATCCCTACACGAGGCTCAACACCAGCGAACTGATTAAAGAGCTTTTCACAGACTGCGGCCCCCTGGAATCCTCTTCTCTCTGTGACTACAGAAATGACATGAACGCCAGTAAAATCGTTGATGACATTCCTGATCGTCCAGCAGGCCTTGGAGTATATTCAGCTATATGGCAGTTATGCTTGGCACTCATATTTAAAATCATAATGACAGTGTTCACTTTTGGTATCAAGGTAGGTGCTCCTGTGAGGTGATATGTAAGTAGTCTTGGCGTGTTCAGCACTTGTATGTGGAATGAGAACTGAAAGTTTTATCTGAAGATGGTTGCTTCGTAAATGTAGGCTGAAAAAGTTATCTTTTGGGTTCAATTTTTAGTAACGAAAAGAAGAGTTTTTTAGGAGATATTGTTGAGCATGGTATCTCTTGCTGGGTTAACAACTTACTCCAAACCCAGCAGCTTAAGAGAACCACTTACTGTGCCCTTGATGTTGGGTCAGTAGGATGGGAAGGTCTCAGCTGGGCATATTGTGTTCGTGGTCAGTTCCACGGTTGTCATCAAGACACGGCTCGGCTGGTCATTTCAAAGCCATTCGTGTGTCAGGCATCTCAGAGCCATTCGTGTGTCGGGTACCTGGGCTGAGCAGGTTCAGACAGCTGGCCTCCTGCACTGCCTGTCTGTCTCTGGTTTTTCCCTCGTGGCGGCCTCAGGGTGGGTAGATTCCTCACATGGTGGCAGTTCAGGGTCCCCAGAGCATGGTTCCAAGAGGACCGTTTCTATCCTAGCCAAGGATGTCCTGCAGCACACCTCCCGTTGAGTCCTGTTTCTCTGTGCGGTCACAGAGGCCCCGGGTTCAGGGAGGGGACGCACACTGCACCTCAGAGTGGGAAGGGGTGTCAGAGAATTGATCATCATGTTTTAAAACCATTTTTAGTAGCTTCCTGTTGCTGCTGTGACAAATTACCACTAAATCACATACATTTATTACAGTTCTGGACTTCAGAAATCCAAATTGGATCTCCCTGGGCTAAAGTGAAGGTGCAAACAGGGATTTACGGAGGTTCTGGGGGAGAGTCCATCTTCTTGCCTTTTCCAGCCTCCACGTGCCTTGGTTCCTGGCCCCCTTCCTTCTTGCTCAGAGCCGTGGCTGGTCAAGTCTTTGCTTTATCTCAGCATCCTGCCGCGAACTCTTCTAAAGCCTTCTTTCACATTTAAAAAGCCTTTGTGATTACTTCAGGCCCACCCATATCATCGGGGTAATCTCCTGTTTTCAGGTCAGCTGATAAAACAACCCTGCGGCGGACGATTCCCAGGAATTAGGGTGTGGGTGTTTGTGGGGAGCCCTGGCTCTGCCTCCTGTATCGCTGTGGGATGTTGGCTGGAGAGGGCCCTGTGGGCTCAGAGCTCAGTCACTAGGCCTGGGGGCACCAGGCCTTTCCACCCGGGGTTTCAGGCAGCTAGGCCTTGTGCCCTGGGACATTGCTTCTTTTGAATTTATGAAAGTGAGAATAACATTCATCAGTTAGTGATTTGCCAGAGATGTAATTCTTACGATCGTCAGTGATGTGTGTGGGAATCAGATGTCTGTCCTTGGACCCTCGTTCTTTAAAGGCCGGCCCCTGCGGCTGACGCAGCTGCTACCATTCACTGGTGACACAGCACCGTGAGCCACGGGAGGACAGCTGCAGCTCAGCAGACTGCAGCGGCGGCAGCCTTTGAACCACCGTCTCTCTCTTCTGTTGTGCTCTGCCTTAGTCCGCTGGGCGTAAGGGTTAAGTGATAGAAAAGCCGTGACGTTTCCCCTTTTTTCATAGTGAATCAAGTTAGAAGAGCCACTAAAGCCCCCACTTCTGCAGGGAGTTTGCTCTGTAAATCCAGCTTTCTCCCGCGGAAGCCAGAGGCAGCGGGCAGGCCGCCAGGGCCCACGTTGCCCTCCACTCTGGCTGAGGGCATACCTGGTGGGAGAGTGAAACGTCTGGTTTGATCCCTTCTATGTGCATATTCTTTTCATGACCTGATACAGTCGTCAACACGTATTGCTCTGTGCTGGGCTCGTTTCGTGCCCGGCAGGTTGGAGCTGTTGGTCTTTTAATATTGGTTAAATAGTTCGTCTGTACTGTTCCTGGTTTCCTCACTAAATTGAATCAAGAAAACTGTGCGCCTTTTAATCATTTAACGTATGTGTGTATGTAAGGGACTGGCATGAAGAGACCCCTGAGCTAAAGGAGAAATAACTCTTGGGTCACCTTCTCTTTGGGCTGGGGAGTGTGGGTTGTTACATTGTAACTGAGTTGGCGGGATTGTTGCCCTTACAGTTAGAACAAGGGTTTGCTGTAGTTCCCTTTGCACCAGGATTTTGCGTTGTGCCTCAAGGCTTAGACCGTAGGTCTGGAGCAGGCGCGCGGAGGACGTGCCTCACCGAGCGCTTGCCCCGTTGCAGGTCCCGTCCGGCTTGTTCATCCCCAGCATGGCCATCGGCGCGATCGCCGGCCGAATCGTGGGCATCGCAGTGGAGCAGCTGGCCTACTATCACCACGACTGGTTCATCTTCAAGGAGTGGTGTGAGGTCGGGGCCGACTGCATCACCCCCGGCCTTTACGCCATGGTCGGCGCGGCCGCGTGCTTAGGTAACGGGGCCCTGTGCGTGCGCGCGTGTGTCTGTGGCTGAGAGAGGAGCGGGGTGGGGGGAGAGGGCACGGCGAGGCATGTGGCCTGTGCGGCACTGGTTTTCATCTCGCCAGCCCCTGCACACTTGTTAATGCAAAGCCGTAGGAGGAGTTAACATCTTTTTAATATCGTGTGATGCTGTAGGGCAGAAAACATCTCACTACCACAGAGGCTTGATTTGAATCCTGGCCAAGGAGGTATTTGTTTTTTCGTTGTCAGGGTGCTTGCCTTACCTGCAGCCCCTCTAGTGTGGTTCCTGGGTTAGCACTCAGCAGAGCTTCGGGGTACCTTTACTCCGCCTCTGCAGAGGTTCCCTGTCAGCCTTAGTAGAAGGTCCTTTAAGATGCATTTACAGCCGAAGGAGAAAGCTAACTATTGTTCTAAGGCAAAGAAAAGCAAAATGTCTGCATTACATTCTTAAGAGTCTATTTCTTGTCCTCTTGGACATGAAAAATCATTATTTTATTTTATATTTAAAATGTCAACTAAACTTTGGTTATAATATTTAATTATAATTGGTATTTTGACTCAGTTTTGTTCAGTGAGCCAGAATTGTGTAGTTATTGATCTTCCAAAGTGTAATATTAAATGAAAGAATCGTTTTCTGCAGAGCAGAAAGTAGGCATCCACTTTGTGATGAGCGCCGCGCGGCGAGCGGTACAGAAAGAAATGTGAGCGTGGGCCCTCCCCTCACGAGACGCGGGTCGGGGGACAAGGCCTGCGCTGGTTAAACGGAGGAGCACCGCACGGGACGATGGGCCCCAGCGCAGGAGCGTCGTCATGGGCCCTGCGGGGATCCAGAGGGAGGGTGGCGGCAGGGGCTCTGGAAGAGGAGCAGGGTTGGAAGGAGCTGCCTTTGTTGAAGAGGAGAGTGGTGTGCAGGCAGTGGGGTCGGGACGGGTGAACTCGGCACGCGGGGGGGCTTTGGAGAGCCTGACAGTGTTGGAGTAGAGAGTGCGTTTTGGGCACCTTGGGAAAGAAAGGTAGATTGGTGAGAAGGAGGCAGTGACTTATGTCAGGATGAATTTCTATTTGGAATCGGTCAGGTCCGTGGCAGGGTTGTGGCTTTGCCATTTTTAGTGGGATAATTTTGGGAAAATTCCTTTACTGCTTGATTTTTATCTTTCTTATCTTTAAAATGGAAATAACAACTGCTTATTTCCTACAGTTGTTTTTGAGGATTATGTAAAATAAAATGCATATAAAGCTGTTAGCACAGTGCCTGGTAAAATACGTGCTTGGTTAAAAAAATAAAAGCCTCTGTAAACCACCTAGGGCATCCCTGGCATAGTGCAGATACCCAATATATAGTAGGTTCTTTCTCCCTTCTATTTTTAGGTTAAAAAACAAAAAGGAAGAGCTTTAGCTTCACACAGTATCAACTGACAAGCCCCGGTAGGTTTTTGAGCAAAGGAGCAACATGGTGAAAGTAGCACTTAGGGAAGATTAACCTGGGGACATGGCTTATAAAGTGGATGGAAGGTAATGGGGCCCGCAGTCAGGGAGGTTAGATGAAACAGTGTTCAAATTCAGGAGCCGAGACTTGAGGGTCTGACTAGGTGGGTAATAGTGAGAATACTGAGAAAGGGCCCCCTAGATAGATGTTTGCAGAGCACATCAGCTAGGACTAGGTGAGAGTCTAGATGTTGGGATACAGCAAAGGGATGAACCAGGAGTGGCCACTGGGTTGTCAGGAGGAGTGTGTTGTCTGGTCCTGGAGTTGGGGGCCGGGATGCGAGCTCTCTGGGGGAGAAGAGGGGTTTGGCTTTGAGTGTGTGGTGGTTTCTGCGACAGTGGGTCCCCCAGAGTCTTCACAGTTGGAAATGAGACCAGCGTAGCCGGAAGATAAGGTGTGGGTAGCCAGAGACATGGGACAGACACAGCGTGGGTGGAGGGGCCTGGGTCAGGGAGGCCTCAGCAGAGAGTAGGGTTCACAGTGGTGATCTGGTAGGTACCCAGAACAGTTCAGGTGAGTTTCCTAAGCGGGGCATTACACTGTTAACAGAAACCGCAACGCGTCAGAGTGTTTTATTCATTTTGAAGAGATTTAGAGGGGAGAAATGTATTAATTTAATATTCTACCCCCGAGTTTAATTTGTAAATTGGTAGTAAGCAAATTAGCTATGATGTGCTTCACCAAGTTCTTTAAGAATTAATTGTAATCTTTTATAGCGGTGAAATTATGTCTTTGTGATAGCAGTAAACCAAAATGGGAAACTGTATTAGTTGGTCAGCTGTGATTTTTTTTGTCTGAAGTAAACCAGTTTTAAAATGTTATTTTAATAGTCTTCTGTGTTATGAACAAAGAAGATTGGTTTCTCTAGATCTTATTAAAATAGCGATGATTCATTTCACTAAGTTCTGTTTATAATTTATGACCGACCGCCTGCCTAGTGCAAAAATTCTACCACCGTGGATTGATGAGGACCCTGCCCTTCCTGACCTGTGGTCTTATTTTTTCAGGTGGTGTGACAAGGATGACCGTGTCCCTGGTGGTCATTGTTTTTGAGCTCACTGGAGGCTTGGAGTATATTGTTCCCCTGATGGCCGCAGTAATGACCAGTAAATGGGTTGGAGATGCCTTTGGGAGGGAAGGCATTTATGAAGCTCACATCCGGCTAAATGGATACCCTTTCTTGGATGCAAAAGAAGAATTCACTCATACCACCCTGGCTGCCGATGTCATGAGACCTCGGAGGAGTGACCCTCCCCTGGCCGTCCTGACCCAGGACAACATGACCGTGGATGACATAGAAAACATGATTAACGAGACCAGCTACAACGGCTTTCCTGTCATAATGTCCAAAGAGTCTCAGAGATTAGTGGGATTTGCCCTCAGAAGAGACCTGACAATTGCAATAGGTACCCTTTTAAAGAACTACACACACATATACGTCTATCTACGGCTCTGTCTGTTGGTATCTAGATACCTAGGTGGACGAGTATAAATATGTAATAGATTTCTGAAAGAAAGGAAAGCTATAAAATTTAATTGGTTGGGTTCGTGGGGACAAGTGGTGTATTTTATGTCTCGTAATATCTTAGGTTTTTTAGGAAAGGAATTTACCCTTCCGTGGGATGTTTTCCAGCTAAATACTGTTTTATCTTTTGATTTGGCATTGTTATCAGGGACTGGAGTCCGGCTCTTTCTTTTCTCACTCAGATAAGTCTTGTTAACTTGACAATATTCATAATAGCATGTTATATAAGGCCTTAGTAACTGCCGAGGCATACAGCTAAATACCTTCTTGTAGTTAATAAAGTTGGCTTATTTGAATGCAAGTTACTGAAAACTCCATCGTCTTTGGTCTGTCTCATGTCAGATCCATAGGGTTTTGCTTTTTCAATTTTTGGATGTAGATTTACAGTATTAACTTGTAATATATAGTTTAAAGCAGCGGTCCCCAACCTTTTTGGCACCAGGGACCGGTTTCATGGAAAACGGTTCCTCCATGGATGGGGCGGGTGGGTAGGGGTGGAGGATGGCTCAGGCAGTGATGCGAGCAATGGGGAGTGGCCGATGAAGCTTCGCTGGCTTGCCCATCGCTCACCTCCTGCCGCGCGGCTTGGTTGCTAACAGGCCACGCGCCGGTACCGGTCCGTGGCCCAGGGGTTGGGGACCCCTGTGATAGAGGGTATTTTCGTCCAGCCATTGCCTTGATACTCCTGGTGTTCAGTAGAGGACTCGGAGCTGAAAATGTAGAGCGTTCAGCCTGTCCCCGAAGGTCATTCCTGTGAACCCGTCACCTCCCTCCAACTTACCTCTGTGGCCAAAGGGTTGTAAAATATTTCAGTTCTTGAGCCATTTGAAGAGGGAAGCCTAGATTGTGTAGATGGGCAGCATATCTCAAGGCAAACTGGAAGCTCTCAGTTTACAAGAGCTATTCAAGCAAAAAGAAGAAGGAAAGAATAGAAAAGAGCCTATGCAGAATATCCAGTTCAGCTAAGGAAAAGGCTGCAGCTTTGGGAGACCTGCTCAAAGCCTAGCATTCCCTTGAGCTAACAGACTGGTAGTTGTCCGAGTGGGCGGAGTGTGTGTTAGACGTGGCGGCGTTCAAGTGTTTTAGCCTCTGAGCCGTCACCACGGCCGACCTACAGTCGGAGGAGAGTTTCGCTGTCCACATTTTGTTCATTACGTTGTAATAGTAAGCAAAAAAGAAGAGGGTCAGAATTTTGGAATTTATGTAGAAATTTAAAGGAAAAAAAGCCCAGGTTTTTAAAAGATAAAGTGGTAAAGTTAAGAATTATTTATATTCCCATTGATTCTGTGGACATATTTTTAAAAGTTGATTTTATTACTGTCCTGAGAAATAGCACATTGGGGATAGCAGATAATGTCAGTTTAAGGGAAACAGGGGTACTTTAGATAGGTGAAATAGCAACTCATGTCATCAGAAGGGTTAGTCACAGCGTGATTTTCTTTAACACACCTTAAGTATTTGCCAGCATATATTTTGGTAAAGTTTTAGTTTTTGAATGGGAGAAGTAGACCTGTACACTAGAGTTTTGTATATAATATGTAGTTTATCGATATTTATATAAAATAGTTTATCAAAGGACCGAAAGGAATGCTTGAATAAATTGTGAACTATATACTATGTCTGGGGGTGGAAAACTCAAGATTTTAAAAGAGCAGTTCTCTCCAAATTTATTTATAAACTCGGCATTAAATTTTATGTTATATCGTTAAAAATCTTTTTTTATTTTATCTTTGGCTGCGTTGGGTCTCTGTTGCTGTGCGTGGGCTTTCTCTAGTTGCGGTGAGCGGGGGCTACTCTTGGTTGCGGCGCGCGGGCTTCTCATTGCAGTGGCTTCTCTTGTTGCGGAGCACGGGCTCTAGGGCGTGCGGGCTCCATAGTTGTGGCATGCAGGCTCAGTAATTGTGGCTCACAGGCTCTAGAGCACAGGCTCAGTAGTTGTGGCGCACGGGCTTAGTTGCTCCATGGCATGTGGGATCTTCCCGGACCAGGGCTGGAACCCGTGTCCCCTGCATCGGCAGGCGGGTTCTTAACCACTGCGCCACCAGGGAAGTCCCTTTTTTTAGTTTGTATGTAGATAGTACATTCACATAGTTCAAATTTGAGAAGATTAAAAGTTTATAGTGATGAATTGCCATACAGAGAAAGAAAAAAAAAAAGGTATATAACGAAAAATCTCTCACCCATGGCCTCGTAATCCCCAGTTTAGCTCCGTAGGCAACTGTCTCCTTACGTTTTCTGTAGGTGTCATTCTCTCCCTGTGTAAGTAAGTGTACACGTTTTCTCCTTTTTTATAAAACAAGTCACAGCATGCTACCCAATACGTGCTGTTCTGTGTCTTGTTTTTTTCACTAAACAATGTTTTTTTTGGACATCTTTCCAAATCATTTTATTTTTAACAGCTACACAGTACTCCACTGAGTGGATGTACTGTGGAATACCTCATGATTTTTTAAATCCGCTTCCCGCTGATGGACATTTAAGATGTTTTCAGCCTTGCTGTGATAAAAATTGCCACCTCACATATCTGATAACCTTGTGTACTTGACGTTTTGCCTATGCAGATGTAGGGAAGTACTAGAAATGGAATCGCTGGACCAGGGAGTAGTGCGTTTGTAATTTTGTAAGGTATTTTCAGATTGCACGAAGTCGTGGTTCTGCCATGGACTCTCACCCGGAGTAGATGACAGTTTACTGTGTTAAAGTTTAGTCCAAATGGAGAGACATTTCTCCTGCATTTTTTTTGTCCAGATGTGAAAGTGAGGCTCAGTGCTTTTTTATAGATTTGTTTAAAATGAAGCATATATTTACTACTACGTTTATAGTGTGAATTGAATCATCTTTCCTGTTTTCCACCTTAAGGTATAAAAGTGTACTTGCTCCTTTCTGATGATGTGCTAGGAGCTGTGAGTTTTACAGGGAGATTCTTAATGCATGAGAACTCGAATACCATTGACATATTGAACACGATTAGAAAGGTACATGGCGCAGTGACAGTTAGGCTGCTCCCCTCGTTGTACTTTTCTCCTGCCCCCTCAGGAGCTTCTTGTTCAGAGTAAAGCTTTAGCTTGTGCACCTGGGAGAGAGGATCTGCTGAAGGTTTCCCCCATGACAGTATTATCAGCCTTAGACTGTGAAACAGCGTTTACTCAATAATCCGAACTGCAGTACATGGACCAGCCTTTTGTTTATCTCTTTGTAGGAGTTAAAATTAGCTTTGTATCTGCCCCGGTAGTTGAAACACCATTTTATGAGTATAGAGACCTTTTTGGTGTCTGAAATTAATACAAGTGAAAGATCCCTGGGGGATGTTTTTGGAATCTGTCACTCCCAGGTTTCACAGAGCAACTGTCCTACATGCTAACAGCGCCTCCGTTCCTCCATTCACAAGCCATCAGCCTGATGCTTCTACGGGCCAAAAGCAGCTTAACGAGCATTTTTCAGAAGTCATTTATGTCAGTTGCTGGTGGGCTTTCTTCTTCTCTGTGCCCTTCTCATGCTTCCAAGGTGCTTTAGGGGATCCTAGCACTAGAACGTCACTGACCGTGACAGCACAGTGAAGCAGGGCCTTGCTGGACGGAAGGAGAAGGCGTTGCGGTGTGTGTTTATGAGCTGGGCTCACTGCTCGTGTAGGGCTGGTGCTTGTTATTTTGGCTTACATATTTTTGTGGCAAAACTCATGTTCAGAATGTGTTCAGTATGACAAATAGGATATTTGTACACACAGCTTTGGATTCATACTAACGAGGAGCGTAAGCTCTTTCATTTTGCTTGTGTGTTCTCTCCCTTTCGCGGGTTTCCTTCTCCTCCCCACGGTCTCTCCTCTGCCGTTTTCCGTGTCCTGGCCACCTGTTGTCTCACAGTTTGAGAGGTGGCAGAGAGGAAGTAGGCACAGGACAGAAGCACTTGAGGCGGAGCCCCGGAGAGCGGGAATGAACGGAGCCTGTGCAGATAAACCTCGAAAGTCGGTCGGTGTCCGTTACGTGTGTAACTGTACTTTCAACCCACCTCATGACGCACCTAGAAAATTAAGCTTGAACATCAGAAAAGAGGAAGAACTAGCGGGTTCACAGGGGTAGGATAGACAACACGGTCCAGGCAAGGATGAGATTCTCTGTGGTCCCGCCTCCGAGGCAGGAGGAGTGGCCCACGGCACAGGCAGGCCTCTTGGGGGTGCGTTCCTGTTGTCAGTGGTGCTCTCGTTACTTGTGTGCCTTTAAAAGCCCGTATTCCCAGTATGCTTCCTTGTCCCCCAAAGTTAGACCACAGCAAAGAAAATTATACCATGATATAATTATACCACAAGTATTTTATTTGCATGAAGATGATTTGTTATTGGTGGATCCTAATTCTGTCTAATTTAAGAAATTGCTAAATGGCTTTTCAGTCCATTTTTTTCTTGGTTAGGAAGAAGGGAAAAGAAAGAGGGGACCGAAAGGATACGTTTATTTATTGTTTTAAATCTCTGAATAAGCGGGTTGTCCTGAAAACAAAACAAACCAAAGAAAACCTACCAGTTTTTAATTTTTGGTCTTCTCTGTCTCTTCAGAGAGTGCCAGAAAAAAACAGGAAGGGATAGTGGGCAGTTCCCGCGTGTGCTTCGCACAGCACACCCCGTCCCTCCCAGCAGAGAGTCCCCGGCCACTGAAGCTCCGCAGCATCCTTGACATGAGCCCATTCACGGTCACGGACCACACGCCCATGGAGATCGTGGTGGACATCTTCCGGAAGCTGGGCCTGCGGCAGTGCCTGGTCACGCACAACGGGTGAGTGTGCTCGGCCCGGCCGCCGCCAGCCTGCGGGACGCTCTGGGGGAGCCCAGTCAGCCCCATCGCCCTCCCCGGGAGGGGGGTCCTCGGAGTCCCACTTAGTAATGGCGAGCAGAGTGTCAACTGCCAGGTCTTTGCCAAAACAGGAAGTGACATTTCTCAGGAGCACTTCGGAGCTGCAGGGAGCCGGGGGCGTCGTGGTGCGGGGTGGGCGGGGCCCGGCTGAGGATGCTTCCCCTCTTAGAGGGCGGCGGAGCCCGCGGCCTGCAGCACCGCGGCACCCTGTTCTCTTTTTGTAAGTATGCCATGGTTAGAGTATTCGTCTCCAGTACAATAATAGCTTTCTAAATGTTTTGCTGTTTACTCTTTGCTTTATCGTGTAATGAGGGAAATCATATATAATTAAACGAGGTTTGTGAATTAGGTGAAGACCTTTTGCAGACGCTTTGTTTCTGCTTTTCTGTGGTCTCCATCCACACATCTTTTGAATAAGGTGTTGGCCGATGAACACCAGTGCACTTAAAATGTATAAATTGATTTCTCTGCCCTTTGCACGTACACTGGCCGTGTTTCCCCACGGTAGGAGTGTGGGGAGGTATGGCCTGGCGGGTGTCAGGCAGCGTGGAGACGCACTGCGGGCCCGCCTCAGCGCACAGGCCTCAGCCTGGCGTTGCTCCCCTGCTCCTGGGCTGGCCTCTGCCTCCTGCCCTTTCTCTCCGGGCCCCTTGATCCCTACTGTGTGGCTCTTCCCACTTGGAATCCTCAGGCACAGTGTTTTACCTGCAGGCTGATGACAGCAAGGCTGGACTGTGTGTAGATGGGATGATTCCCCTGCGCCGCGTGAGGCTCTTTGAAACACCGCACACTTAGAGGACCCAGCGGTTTGACAAACGATCCCGTAGGGACAAAACACACGACCCCTCTGTAGAGAAAGGAGGGAAAGTGAACACCTCCCGATGGGGCACCTCCTTCGAGTTTCTCGTTTACCTCTGTGGCCCCCTGCACAGAGGTGGTCGTCAAGGCTGGGGAGATGTGTCCAGGCACGTGGTCAGCACGGCGTAGCTCAGGGGTCAGGTAGCCTTCCAGCTCGGAAGCCCAGCCTCTTGCTGCTTTACGTGGTGGTTGACCAATAGAGTCTGTCTTCTTTCTTTGTGATTTCTTAAACTGCTGTTTTCTTGGACAGTATATTAGCCTGTATTGGGTTAGGAACAGAAACAAAAAGCTAGAGAACTCGATCCATGATTGGTGTTTCCACTGTGCCAACCAGCTAAGATTAAGTCTAGGTAAGAGGAAATAAATCATTTGAGGGATGCAGCTCTTGATCAAGGGCAGGGAGGCTGACGATCAAATGCCACAGATGCTGATGGGAGAAGAGATGTATGTTGTAAAATAACTACTTTCTTCTGTGTAATGTTTGATTTAAAGAGTAATGGTACCAGACTTCATTGTTTAAAAAGCTTAATAAGTACACGCTAAATGGAGTACCTTATCATGAAGGTTTGGGGTCCTTTTAGTAATGAACGGCTCACTTGGAAGCCTAGCTGAGTGAGTTGGCTTATTAAATGTTGACCTGCTCTGTGTTGCTCTCTGTGCCTGGCGTGGCTTGTCCTCCTGTGTCATAACAAGTGTGGATGTCTTTCTCCAGTCCCGGTGGGGCATGTCACAGGCTGTGTGGGTTCATGCCCGTCATGCACTCTGCTGACGGAGTTCAGGTTCTCAGCAGCACAGATGCTGGCAAGGAGTGAAGGGGTGGGGGGACAGCTGATGAAGATCTTACCTGATCCCGCCTGTTTGTAAAGAAAGCGTGGGGTGGGAGGTGGCTTTTTATGTTTATTGGCCTTGATTATATTTTCCTTACTTCTGTCCTTCAAGGAAAATAGATTGGTAGATAAAAGAAGAGAGCTTATCTCTTCTGCATTTTAGTGGAGAGTCTAACGGTCAGCATGTTACAGTTCATACTGGGTCCTTAGAGGTGGAAAATAACTATGTATTTGGGGGGAAGAAGACCTGAGGAACCTAGACCCTGAGATGCAAGGAGAAAGTGAGACTAGGCGGGTGTCTGTCAGCGTTGAAGATTCCCCACGTTTTGTATTCTGATGAGCAGAATTTCTCAAAATCTTTTAGTCTTGGTGGAACCAGCAGGATGTTAACTAGAATGGCTCAAAAAAGAGGTCCGTGACCATATGCGTTTGTAAAGTGTTGGATTAAATACAGTTGAGGTTCTTTACTGTGGAGCTTCTGAGAGGGAGGTGAACAGCAAACTTGGTTTTCCAAACGTGCACCCTTTAGGGGAGGAAAACGGGAGCAGAGGAACTCCTGGAACTCGTGTTTCTTGGAAACCAGTATTGATACTTTGGGAAGATGCTGGGTCATGCCCTGTTTACTCTGACGTCATTGTTCGCCCCCCCCGCCACCACCACCTCCAGGGAACAGAAAATTGTTTCCTACGTGAATCACATTTTGCATTGATTTTCCTTGCACTTCTGAAAGTAATAAAGCAGCACTGAATTTGCCCTTATTACTCTCAAATCTCTTTTCTCCAGTAACTAAAGAAAGGAAATATGTGTATTTCCTCCTTTTTAGGGCTGTTACTTGGTAAATACGAAGATTACTTTAGAAGTCTGTAAATTTGCCATTGCGTCTTTAATAAATTCGTGACTGCCCTCACTGTGTACCTTGCGGTTTGCCAGAGGTTACTAACATATTAACTGAAATTAATCATTGTATGTAACTGGGTAGAAAAGAATGAGTAAGAACTAAACTGCGGTTCTTCTGCTGAATTGTCAGGGTGCTCACATTTCTTGATTCCAGCTATAAATGCAAGTGAATTGATGGTTTTTGTCTGTTTTACCTCAGACATTTAGTCAGAGAAGAACATTTACTGAGTTAGTGTTTATTTTATGTAGTGCATTTTTTGAGCCCTTTGGAGGGAAACTGGCTCCCACGCTCTGAGAACTGTTCAGTTAGTTTGTCTTTGTTCTTAAGGAAAAGTACGTTATTTTAAAACATAATGAGAAATCATTAGCAAAGCACCTGTTCCTGCCTTTCCCATTCCCTACCCTCCGTTTGCCGCCCCGCCCCAGCACCCCCTAGTGACTGCTTTATAACTGACGTCGGTGGGGGACCAGAGTCTTTGACGGAACGAGGTCCCCTGTGACTTCTCCAGGAAGTCAGGATGGTCTGAGGCAGCGCCATACATAGCTGACTTAACCGGAGCACAGGGACATCCAGTCACCCTGAAGGGCACGCTGGATGGGCTTTCAGAATTCAAAGATTAAAGCTTTTTAGGGTTCTTGACATTCGCTGTCTGTATTGCCATACATTGTGGTTGAAGTCATTCACTTCCATTATAAAGCCAGTTACCAGAATTTTGTTTTAATGATTAAAAAGCAGTTGAATTATTTTCAAGTACCCTCATGAGAATTTGTTCATCATCTTGCTTGATGTTATAATAATGATATTAACTGAGAAATAATCATTATTTAGAGAAAAATGTATAAAATCAAAAAATCATTTTTATTAAGCTTATTTTAAGAAGCAGAATTCGGCAGGTCCTGAAAATCGGGGAGCGCATGTATTAGTCAGCTTTATTTAGTGTGCGTTTTCTTTCATTTTAATTCCAAGTAATAGTCACGGGGTTTCTTAAGGAGGCCAGAGCCTGAGGAGCCTGGGCCGCCTCCGCCTTTTCCGCGGCGGGGTGGGCCCAGCGAGGAGGGCCGCGGGCGACATTGCAGAAATGAGAGGAGCGCTCTCCTCTGTGGGAAGAACGCTGCAAATGCACCTCCTTTCAGAGTTTCGTAGCTGTGATAGATGTTGTTTCTTTGTACTTTTTTGTAGTCATCGTCATTGTGTGCTTTTGATTTTTAATTTAAAAAGGATAACCACCCACCAGTGTTTCAAATAGGATCATGTCACTTTGGAAAGTCCGTAGAATTCATGCAGTGGGACCTGGGATTTCAGATCATTTTTGTGTTTGTTTTCCTGAAGCTCATGAAAGCATTCTTATGGTTCATGTTTTAATTTTTTCTCGCATTCTCTATCATTATGATTGGAAGCTCCTCCCGCCTAAGTTCTCCCGCAGTCATTAGCATCACGTGGTCTGTTGCAGGAGCGTCTTGGGGATCATCACCAAGAAGAACATGGTAGCGCACCTGGAGGAGCTGACGCGGCGCGCCGAGCCCCTGGTGATCACGCAGCTGCTCCCCAGACCTGGGGGTGGGGGGCGTGCTGTGACGTGACCGGGCACACGCCGCCAGACCGCCGGGGCCGTGGCGGGAACCTGGGGGCTGTGACCCTCCCGCCCCCGCACGCCCGCAGTCTGTCCGCGAGGCTGGGGGCGTGTCCAGGTCCCACCGTAGGGAGGGCCAGCGGGTCCCGCCTGCCGTCAGGGTCTTTCCTTGGATTTGGGGCCGTAGGCAGTGTGGTCGGCGGACGAGTGAACCCTCTTGGACGTTCTTGCGGCAAATACGTGCCCTCGAGGACAAGCCCGCTCTGCTTACAGTGTCCCCCAGCCCCACCCCGTCTCTGTCTTGTTCCCTGGTCTTTGGCCGTCTTGTGGGGACTCTGGCTCAGACGTGGTTGTCACCGGCCTCCGTTCTCTGCCGTACCCGCAGAGTCCTGGGGCGTGGGCCCCGGTGCCCTTCGCAGGCTGTTTCTAGAACGCTGTCAGCAGCTTTGAGAGCCATGTGCGGTGGTTCTAACTGGCTCTCTGTCCCAGTGGGGTCATGACTGGAGATGATTTTGAATCATCTGTTAAGTGGCCTGGCTTAGGCAGTTACTGCCTGGAACTGCCTCGCCCTGCAGTTGCCATCCCTCCGTGAGGCCTGTCCCAGTCCAGCACCGATCAGGCACCCCTGTTGTGCGCTAACCCTTCACAAGTGTTCCATGCATCCTTTTTAAAAAAAAAGCTACTAACCAGAGTAGTAAGTAGCTACCCATCCGTTCTGCTTTCTGCTTCATCTATGATCATCTTTCAGGACTCCTCCTTGACGCTCTCACCTGTCTTTCAGTGTAAGCAGTGACAACTCAGACTTTCATAAAAGCACTGCATCGTTTTTGACCAAAATCAAAAAAGGAAGACATTGATGACCGTACTAGAAATTTGGGTTGTCTCAGAGATTTACTCTTGGGATTCTGAAGTTTGGGATTGAAATTCTGTGTTGACCATTTTATATGCATTTTATCTCAATTGTATGTGCTTTCATGTAGATTCTGCATACAACTGGGCAATCCTTAAGTTATTTTTTTAAAGTTAGTTCATTTTGGCTTTAAAAAAAGCGGAACATTGAGGGGATTTGGTCACCAGACACTTCTTTCTTGATGCGGTGGGAACAAATTTTCCTTCTCAGGTGGGGTCAGCGTCCTTTCCTGTTCTACATCCTCCCGTCTTTGTCCCTTTCTCACTGGCACACGTTACTCAGAGTGGCTGTGCTTCAGGGGGGCCCAGTCCTCAGTCTCGGGGAAAGGACACCGAGCTGTTAGTGACGTCGTACTCGCTATATCCAAGGATGGGTGCTGGGTGTTTAATTATCTTTACCAGTAAAATGCTTTTAGAAAATACAGAATCAGGCTGCTTGCTTTGCTCTACTCCTGTCAACAAAAAGGGTTTAGCTATGGATTTAGCTCCTCTTTTCTTTTCCTTTTAATTTTAATGGCAACCTTCTGTTTATCCTTTTCAGACGCCTCCTTGGTATCATCACAAAAAAAGATATCCTCCGTCACATGGCCCAGACGGCAAACCAAGACCCCGCGTCCATAATGTTCAACTGAGCCCCATGACGTCAGAGGGAGAGGAGGCCGGGGAGGAGGCCCGCCTGCTGAGCAGCACCACGCTTTAACCCCCTTCAAAAAAGGAAGTAGAAAAGCCGGGCTGCTGCAGCATGGTTTGCAGTACTGCTGGTGGAATGGAGTGTTGTTTGGGGAGGGAAAGGAGAGAGAGAAGGAGGCGAGTGAGTATCTCCCATCCCACGAGGGGGCCACGTGGTGTGCTGTCTGCGCTGGATGCGCTCAGCCCGGGGTGTGGCCTGGGCCTCCCTCTACGGGGAGGGCGGCCGAGCCTGACCCCGGCCCCCGGCCTGCTCTCCAGCACCGCAGAGACGTGCGTGTTTCGGGAGGGATCCCTCTGAATCGAGCCATCTCTAAGACTGCAAGGTCTTGCCCTTTTTTAATCAAAACTTTTCTGTTTAACTCATGAAGTGTACAGTTAAAGCATTACCTTTCTACATTCCGGATGAGCTTCTCCCTCTCCCCGCCGCCCCTTCTCTCTCGCGCTCTAACAAAGCCTCTGTAAGTTTGTGTGCCCTTTGGAAGCAGTCCTTTCTCATATTGAGATGTACTGAGGTTGTACTGAGGTTTCACACAGAAGAAGGGAGTGTTTCTTGTGCCCTTAACCCTGTAGTTTGCCCCATCACGAGATGCTGGGTGCAGTCACGTGTGCGCCGACAGGGGCCCATGGCACCGGGAAGACCTCCACGGAGGAGAAATGAGCTCTCGCTCGGGTGCCGTGTGGTTCAGAACCAACAACGGTGAACTTGACTTGTGAGGATAAAGTTTTCTTTTTTGCTTTTTTTTCCGCCCCTCTCTGACTTTATGGATAATGTGACCTGGTCGTACGCAGATTTTGTTTCTAAAACTCCTGTAATACACAAGTACTGTTGAGCGTAAGGAGACAAGATGCTGCTTCTTTGACAGTGACGAGAAGGAAGAATTCTGTTTAGCTGCACCTGGTATGAGTTGCATGTTTAAACACTGGAATTTTCTTTTTCTTGAAATTAGATCAGCCTTTTTCTTTTCTTTTCTTTCCTCAAGGTGTTTTACTGCTGACGCTGAAGAAGAAATGTAATTCATAACTTGCACTAAATGTATATTTCTTTCTTAAAAATTTACCATTCTTATTTATATTTTTATGGATTAAAATTTATAAAATACAGATCAGTTAATATCGCACTTAAGTAATTTTACCTTTTTAATGTGATTTTTGTAGACTAATTCAGACTTAGAAATATGGAGATACGAACAAAGTTTACAGTGGGAACAAGGGTTTAAGATGTGGTTATGGTTATTTCTCTGCGATCAGATGTGTACGGAAACCTTTTCTGATCTTTCACTGCCATCCCCTGGGTTGTCTTCTGACCTGTCCATTTTGACTCATTAACTGGAAGCTGAAACACTACATGTTATTTTGCAGATTAAAACCAAAAGTTAAACACTGTTAACCTTTAAAAGAAAAATGAAATGAAAACAGTAGAATTGCAGAGGTGGCAGTTAAAACGTTAATCTGAACAGAACCTGTGAATCTTTGCATAGGTCGCGTCCAGGTGTCCAGTGACGTTTTGAATCCACACTGCACTTTTTTGCAGGATGAGTTGAAAATATACTGGGATGTGTTTGGAATTGTGGGTTTTGGAAATATCTGACTTAATCGTGGTCTTAATTCACTATTGGCAAAGGCAGTTTACTTGAAGCGCTGGCCTAAAAATTCTGGATTATGTATTTTTGGAGGCAAAAATGAATTTTTACGGGCACATTTTCTGAAACATAACTGGCAATGAGCTGTTTTTACATTTTAGCAGTGGTTCTTCGCTTCCTGGTTCTTAATGTATCTGTAAGATCTGTGAGATCACGGAAGATCTTTACGGTCTGCAAGGTTTATAAGATCATGAGGCCAGATTAGAGTGACAGTTGAGAGTTGAGCAAAATGTTAGGAATTTCGTGAGACCTTCTGAGTTTTTGCTGTCTGCCTGCAGTTAGTGTTTTGTCCCCGTTCCTCCCCCCTTGGCCGCCTCCAGGCTTTCTTCCTGGTGTCTGGAGGGCAGTCCTTCCTGAATGATGGTCCTGTGCGTCTCCTCTCGACCTGTCATCCGTGCATTTGCCCCCGAGAGGCGCGGCCTCGCGAAGTCACACGTGGCGTGGATTTTGTCTCCCACGTTTCCTTTCCGATTTCAGGTCCTGCTTCAGAGACTGACATCTCGGGCGGATGTTGATTTTCTTCTCGGTGTGTCCGCCCTGCTGAGACAGGGGAGGGGGGCCGTGTCTCCAGAGTGCTCGTGGTTGTCTGCGTCACTCTGTTCCACTTTTCCTTTTGGTACGTTGGGGTGTGTCTGCTTTTCAGCCAAAGGAGGGAACACTGGAGACCATGAGATCGATGTGCCTGGCTCATTGGCGAACAGATTGACCGATGTGGGTGGAGCGCCTCATTTGAGTACCCTGTTAGAGAAGGTATGATGAGAATGGGCAAGGGTGTCAGCATCTCTTCTTAATCAGCATTGTTTTCAGTTTTGGCTCATGAAGAATGCTTAGTTTGTTAATCTGTGATGTTGCCTAGAGCTGTATTTATCTGTTTTTATTTATACTCATGTAGTAAAGCTGCATATCATTACAGTAAAAATGGTTACTGTGATGAGTCAATCAGAAACTCTATTAAAATCTGTATGACAGTGTGTGGTTTGGCCTTTGATTCCCTCTGTCACCGTCCCCCGCGGTCACAGCCGTGGTGCAGCCAAGGCGCCCGGCGCGCAGCCTCGAAGGTGGGGGAGGGTCGTCCCGCGTCTCTCGCGTTACAGGGCCGGTGCTGTCCTTTGCAAGCAGGAGCGACAGGGGGACAGACGCTGGCATAACAGCGGGTGGACGTACCAGCGATGGGGTCGGCGGCGTCTGCGGGCCCGCAGAGAGATGGCTCTCAGTTTGCTGTCACACCCCTGAAAGGAGACGCGTGAGTCAGCGGCACCGTGTGCTTTTAAGAACGAGTGTGGAGGTTTGCTGACAGAGCTGCCTGCGAGGAGGTGGTGACAGGTGCGCTGTGGGAAGGCCTCCGAGGTGTCCGGTGGGAGGAGCCCGGTCCCCACGCGCCCGGTGGGCCTTGTGTCATCGCTCTCGCGTGCTGTTCACTCGACACGTGTTGAGCACCGGCTGTGTGCTCGGCGCTGCTCCCTGCTCCCGAGGCCTCCGGGCACGCGGGGTGTCAGATGCTGACACGTGTCAGGGTGCGCTGTGGTGGTTGCTGAGCACGTGTGTTTACGCGATCCCGGGGACCGCGCGCTGTCCCGGCCGGTGACTGGGGCAGAAATCCCCCGGCTCGGAGGGTCGGGGGGGGGGGGGGACACGAGCCACGGGGGGCGGGGATGCTGGTCGTGTCCGAGGGGCAGGGTTACTCGTGAGTGCGCCGTGGGGGCTGCAGGCTGACGCAGTTCCCCGCTGGGGGAGGAGCCATGCTGAGCACGCCTCCAGAGGCGGGAGCCCCGGCAGGTGCGGACGGCAGGTGGGGGACGGGGCTGGGGGCGGGGCGGGAGAGGAGCAGCAGGGTGGGCGGGGCAGGCGTCCGGCCGCTCTGTGGGTCCAGACCGTGGGGCGGGGCGGGGCGATGGGGGGGTCGCTCCTGAGGCTCGGCCTGCGGGGCGGGGCGTGCGGACCCTCGGGACGTGCAGGGCTGGAGCAGGGTGTCGGCCGTCAGGCCTCCCGGGCTTTGGGCCAGGGAGCTCGGAGCCCCGGCTGGGTTGGGCGAGGGCGTCCGGTGGGCGGTTGTGTGTCTGAGGTCCGTGTTCTGTTCGCGACGCAGGCCTGACCTGAGCCTCCTCGTGGGGCAGGACAAGGCCACCGTGGGGTCGAGCGGTCAGGGCAGCATGAGGCCGGGTGCAGAGGCCCCTCGTGGGAGAGGTGGGCCGCCGGGGCGCGTGAGTCACGGTCGCCGACAGGTGAAGTCAGTGAGGACGAGTCAGCCCCGTGGACGTCACTGATGACTTTGGCCGGGGCAGGTTCAGCGCGATCGGGCGGCCGCAGTGTGACCGGAGAGAGTTCTCCAGAGATGGGAAGGGGCTGAAGGCATCCGGGACCGCTTTCGGAAGAGCGGTGTGTGATGGACGGTGCTGTGTTGTAAGCTGCGGGATACTATGGCTTGTGCTGTTGTTCGTGGTGTTTTAAGGACACCGCGGGCCCCGACGGAGGCCCTGTACCAAGCCCACGTCACCAAACCACGGCTCAGTCCCTCAGCCAAGGGCAGGTCCAGTCCCCGGCAGCCTGGAGGTGCCCGGTCAGCACCAGTGAGGTCATCCGCCACGGGCCCCTCTGTCCCCCGCAGGTAGGTCACCTGAGCTCCAGCAGGGCACCGTCTCCCCTTGGGCCCAGGAGGGCCACCCGTTTTGCACAGCCCTTCTGACCCCCTCCTGCTCGCTGGATGGGATGAATCGCTGAACACAGCCAGCAAGGTCTTCGGGGTTTACTCAGTTGGATTTTGCTTCTTTTAAGCAATGGGGATGTTTGAGGGAGACTCACTGTTCTGAGAGGGGAGGGGGGTCTTGAGTAGCAGGAGGGACTCCAGGGGGCGGGGAGCAGGTTGGACAGGCGGCCTTGAGCAGGTGCTTTGAGCTGGTGCGACGGGGTGTGCCCTCGTGGACACAGTTGAGATCACGGTCTCCGGTGAGGTTTATTGCTTCCGCTTATTTTCTTGGGTGAATCATTCTACATGTGTTAGAGGTTACACAGAAAAAAATTTTCAAGCTCCAGGTGTGAGCTTAGCTAAATTTGAGCTAGGTAATGATTTTTGTTAAATTCTGATTGGGTCAAGGTGCTCTACTCATGAAAGAGCCCAGGTACTTAAAATGAACAGGAAGGCAGGTGACATTTGGAGGCCGCAATAGCCAATGAAGAGTAGATAAAAATATCTAGTAAACGAGCTTTCAAAGGACTGTGCCTTTAGTGCAGGAAAAAGGTAAGAAAGGAGTGCTTGGTGTCGGGCTGGCGGGAGGAGCTTGTTCTTGAATGGCCAAGGCTCGGTCCTTGGAAGGCCAGTCCCTCCTGAAACGTGCTGCCAGCCCTCGGACACAACCGCTGGGCTTTGAGACTGGAAATGTCTCTATTTCACAAGACTCTTGTCCTCACGAAGCTCTGCTCACAGCTATAGCATCCAAATTGTAACTGCCACGTTCTTGGCACTCCTGTCCAAATCCTGTCTTGGCTCCAGTATACCCAGCTTTCTGAAGATTTGCACTCAGGTTTGTGTAAGGTGTGGATGAGAAGCTGAATTTTTCTGTCCCCTTTCATTTATTCCTTGGTAGGAAATCCTGTTGAAATCCGCATTACTGATCACAAGAAGGCAAATTTTAAAAACTCACATTTGGGATTGTTGGATCAACAAGTAGCAAAGTTAAGGGAACCTAGGAGTTCTAGCTGAGCAAATGGTTTTAATGGAAGACACTTGAGTTTCGTAATCAGTATTTTAGATAAATGTGTGTGTTAACTATTTCTAAATACTGCCACAATACTGACAGGCACCCTAGAAAGTAAAGAAATCTGTGGGAAAAAGCTCAAGAGCTTCTTAAAAGATTATTTAAGATCAAACGTGATCTGTTTTTTTCCGAATCAAAGCACGTGTGAGCTAATTGTTACTGTCACGTTTTAACACAAAGCAGCTCAGTGTTCAGATGGGTCCAGGTAGCTGCAGGCAGGGCCTCACGTAACGGAACTCTGTCCGTTCTTAGAACGGGAGCCCTGCTGTCAGGATGAGGACGTTCCTGGGAGTGAAAGGGAGGGAGAGGCGCCATCAGCTGAGCCTTAACTGCGCACAGCGGCAGCACGGCCACGGGGAGGACGACGGCTGCCGCACGTGGGCTGCAGCAGAGGGGACTAGTGACCCCAGAAGTCAGGGCTCCCCAACTTCTGGGCATCTCACCAAGCAGTTCCCCAGACCGTGCTAGCGTGGGTTCCCCTGGCGCTGAGTGTGGGCCACGGTGGTTAACAGATACGCTTATGTTCAAGGGTTGGCGCTACTGAGGGACCTGAAAGCCCACAGCCTCACCAGGGAGGGAGTCCTGCCCCTGTCAAACTCCTGCCCGTCTCCTCGCCCTTCTGCCACGAAGAGTTCGGGTCTCAGGTGGGTTCTAAGGAGGCGGCTGACCCAGTTAACTTTGGAGAGTTGTGTGGGCAGGTCCACTCAGTCCTGCAAGATGGGGGGTGAGCCAGGTGACCTGCGGGCTTTCCCACCTTGAACCTCACGAGGGAAACCTCACTAAGGGGCCCTTTGGCCCAATCCACAGTTTGCTATTATTTTGTGTTTCACTGTGAGCTCTGAGGTTTTAAGGTGAAGGACGTTCTGTCAGGTTGAAGAAGGATCTGAAGCTGGTCAAACACAGCTACCCAGACTGTACTGGAAACCCAATGGAAAACTTGAATGGTAAGCTGACTGCGTGCTGTGTCGACACCCTAACGCTGTGTCGATTGGCAGGTACAGACAGAGCCCGAGGAGCGCTGCTGCAAGGAATGGACCTAACGGAGCGAGTGGACGCTCGTGCGGCGAGGTCCGGAGTGCCTGCAGCTGCTGTTCAGATGCAGCTGTGGAGGATCCGGGGTGGGTCCTGAGTCTGCTCCCCTGTGCCCTCCCTGCTGCCCAGAAGCCCAGTGCTTACAGCTGCAGCTCTCGTCAACTCAAGTCCCAGAAACACATTCCTCGCTGCCTACGTGTTAAACGCTGAAGCAGGACTCACTCCTGGGAGGGGAGGACCGCGTGCTCGTCCACAGGTGTCAGGCGGGACATCCTATGACGACATCGGAGAGGACCACGGCAGGTGCATCCCCTCTTCACACGTGATCAGGGCATCACCATGCAGATGATCTGACTGCACGTGAAAGAAAGAAATCCAGCCACGGGAGCGTCAGAAAAGTTTTTAGCAAATGTTTCCGTCCATTTATTTTCTGTACTCCTTAAAAACAAAACATCATGTTGAATTCATACTGAAGCTCTGAAATACTGTATGCCCGAGAGAGGCACCTCCCACTCATGCTGCAAGCTGGTCCACGTCCTCTCTGCTTCTGTCCGCCAGGTGAGCTTCAATAATTTCTGCAAAGAGATTCCTCTTCAACAGATTATACGCAAGAGGTAAAAGCTGGCCAGCAACTTTATGAAAATACTGAAAAACAAAAGAAGATGACATTAGCCAGAGGACGCAGCAGGTAATATACTGGAAAAAGCAGTTGTTAACCAAGCCCACTCCCCACACGCTGGCTTTCAGCCAGCATCTGCCTGACAACAGTGAGTTCACAACAGTGAGTTCTGAGACAGCGCCTGGCACCGTCCCTGGGGCAGTCGTGCATCTCTTCAGGACGAAGGGCACTTCTTGAAGGAAACTCAGAAGAAAACCAAGTAAAAACTGTAAGCGTCCTTATTCCCTCAGATACGGTTTATTCACCCCCTTTTGCCCCCAATACGCTCAAATGCCTTTTCCTTCTCGTCGGCATGTCCCCACCCCATAAGACTTCAATCATCATTTCCGTTAGCTGGCACCGTCGGAACAAGGAGCTGAACGTGAGTTTTCACATCGCACTGAAGGCTCCCCCGTATCTTCAGTTCCTTCTCACCCCATGTCAGCCTCCACCCCTGAAGTCGCTGCCTCTGTCAAGGGCCCAGACGCGCTCCAAGGACAAGGGAGGGCAGCTGCCGTTGGCGCCTGCTGCCTTGCTCCACCGTCCCTTCTCTTCTCCGATGCTGCTGGATTCTCAAGACAACCGAGTTTCTGTGAAGCTGGTCAAGCACTATTCCGATCGGTCACTGACCCTCTCTGGCTGTTAACCACTCTGATTATTTTTACTGCTAACAAACAGCCCTACACGAGAAAGACAGAGTCCCCAAAACAGACTCCCCGACAGTGGCGTCAGCCTGACCCAGTAACTGTCGATCAGAAACGCAAACGCTCAGCCCCCAGCGGGAAGGGAACTCGGTGAGGCCCAGGGGGACTGGGGGGTCGGGGGCGTGCCAGCCTGTGCGGAACAAGCCCCCAGGGCACCCTGACTCTGGCGGGGCGCCGCTCCAGCCCCCGCAGCGTCCCCAGGTGACCCTGCACTTCACAGCCTGCAGAGTCAGCTTCTGGGGTAGAGGCTGACGCGGGAGCCGCCTGCCTGTGTGGCCCTGAGCACCTGGGGCTCTTTCTGTGCCGCAGGTGACGTGGTAGGTGAAGGGAGAATTAGGTGGTCTCCACAGCAGGCAGACGGCCTGGGCGGGCCCCAGGTGGCGCGGAGGTGCGGGGAGTACGGCCCACGCTCACACGGCTACTCCCGGGGAGATGGGACTCAGGCCGGGGCCACCACTCCTTCTGCCTGCCCGACCCCCAGCCGCGGCTCAGCGGCCTCCTGCAGCTGCCTCGTACGTTTCTCCTACGTGATGAGCAGGGAGTTCATGGTAAAACAGCACCTCCTCTATGTTAAAGAATTTCCAGCATATTTACAGACAGCATTTACTCTTCATCCCGGAATTCAAGCACAAGAACAAACCCCCCACAGAAAGTGAGGCGGAGCCAGGAAGGTGTGTCCACACCCTAGCGAAGGGCACGGCCGTACACGTAAGTAGCTAGTAAGTCACTTGGGCACAACATCCGGGTCATTCACCTCGGCCAGAGTACAAGATGAACTTCAAATAAAAAACATGCTCACAACATCTGCTTAAAAATCATTTCAAAATGTTCATTTTGAAATTCAAGCTGAATCCATACGCCGCGCGCTGGAATTGCGGACAGCAATGAGCCCGAGTGTGGGGGGGGGGGCGGGCGGGGGGGGGGGATGCAGGGCGCAGGGCTGGGGGCGGGGAGGGAGGGGCGGGGTGTGGTCACTCACGTGGGAACCATGGCAGAAGAGGTCCATCCCCAGCTCCAGCCCCATCCCATAATCGCACTCATCATTAGCAAACTGCACGTAAGTCATCATTTCCTGAACAGGAGCAAAAGCTCTGAGTCTCTCAGCGTCGCTGGGGGCCTCCACAATCGTCTTGCAGATTCTCCTGAGACTGGCTGAAAGATCAAGGACACAAGGTTACCTGTAACCACCATGGCGCAGACGGTAACCTGGATGTTTCCTCATGACTCTGTCCTAGTGCGGTGGATGCCTCTTTGGTTGGCACTGTATTTTACAACGGCCATTTTATGGTTTTTCTACTTAAGATTCAAGCATAAAAATGGCTTACTTAACAAAAAAGACTTCTTGTATTAGCACAGTGGGACCTAGCTGCAATCAGGAATCACAGCAGCTTCCAGAGATTTTCCCTGGGCTAGTCCAGGTTCCACAGACTATGGCCAAACCTGACCCACCTGTTTTTAACTGCCCTCAAGCTAAGAGTGTTTTTCCATTTTTAAATGGTTGGAAAAAACAAAAACTATATGGAGATCAAGGGATAAAAAAAATCCAGACAGTAAAGTCTGCTCTTTTTGCCCCCTCCTACCTTACTTAAAAAAAAACAAAACAAAACCCAGAAAAAGACATAGGAGAGACAAGAAATCATTGTAGAATTAAACCTTTACCAGTACTTTTACCAAAGTGGGGGAAGTGCAGCTATGGCCAAAGTGTAATCTGAGGTAAGAACAGAGAAAAACTAACATTTATCTAAATAAAAACGAGTGGTTTAACATTTCTATCTGGACTTTCAACGTTTTTCTCCCTGCTTTCGGATGCCAGGGTGCGTCAGCTCCCACGAGGCACGTGAGAAGAAAGGCACCGGACGATGCCTATTAGACTTCCTTTCTGACAAGCTGGGAAAATCCGATAATGCGGACGAGCTGCCACTCACTCGGAGGAACGGACACGTTCCTGGACACGGGGCTGCCGTGCTGGCAGGGACGAGGTTCGGTCACGACATGAACAGTCACGCCTGGAACTCACGGTGCCGAGTTTCACGCATGAGAGACTGATGTTACTTACACACTTTACTGACACTAACCACAAACCCAGGCTGACGACAGCGGTGTCTGCCAGGGCTCGACCTCGGAACACGCGCCCCCGGCACACACCCTGCGCGTGCGGTCACGGGCTGCGCTCTGCCCCCGCCCCGTGGCAGGCAGTACTGCACTGGACAGACAGCAGTGACACGTTTACTGGAGGACAGACATGTTCTTCCACCGGCAACATTCTGCAGCGCGTCGCCTCACGGAACCCAAACTGCGAGACCGTGCGAGCAGCCTCCACCGTCACCACGCTTCAGTGCCGGCTGCTGCTCTGCTCCCCGCTGCCACCACCCCCCGCTCACGGCGCGGAGCCACAGGCTGCAGCACAGGGAAGTCAGGCCGCCAGCTCGGCGATCACGCGACACTCAGAGCCACGTCTCAGGTCCCCACCTCCCGGACGTGAGAATAATAGCCGCGTAAAGGCCTGGGTGAGGACTGAGTTAACACTGTGTACACATCGCCCGACAGCGTCAACCACGACACGATCCAGTGCTCAATAAATGGTATCCCCCGGGCCACGTTACAGTGTTATGTGTAGAGAGCCTCGGGGGAAACTGGTCAGGAGCAGACTTCACTGTGACCCGCTGAGCGCTGTCACCCGTCCACAGACCGCCAGCCACTTACACCTCCTGGCAAACAAAACAGTGAGACACTAGATCCTTAACTATGTCTGCTACCACTTCTCATTCAAAAATAAATAAACCACGGAAGGATCTAATGCTAGAATGTTAGAAAAAGGTACAAGTAGATAAAAGTGACCCTGGACATAAAACCCAGAACCCCAACCAGGGGAGGTAATGGTTTACTCCAGGGCACCGCAATTTAACACCCACCGTGATCGCTGTAACAAATGCCCTCAGTCTCCCCAACAGGACAGTAAAGCTGCTGCTAAAGCTTGGGGTGGACTGGCTCACAGGGAGGCGGCGAAGACCAGGGTTTGCCCCCCGCCCCCGGGACACAGCCCCTCTCCCCTCCGGCCTCAGGGAGGAGGTCCAGGAAGGTCCAGCATGTGCAGCGCAGTGTGCGTAACCCACCTTGGCATCATACCAAAACAGAAATGTGAAAGTAATTTTAAGCTATCTAATTTAGCCCAACATATCCGAAACAGTATCATTTCTACACATGGTCAACGTAGGAAAAACTTAACGCTGCTGCACTTTTTACACGGAAGTGAGTTAACACCAAGCCAGACCACAAGTTCAGCCCCTCCACCGCGGGGCCCACACGCAGTGCTTTTCCCTGGGAGTCCTCCAGGCGGAGGGCAGCTGAGGCCACAGCTCTGTTCTGAACAAGGGAGGGCCTGCATTTCACGTGCTGCGCAGGGGCGCCTCTAATTCCCTCTCGCTGAGTGCCCCTCGCCCCGCTGCCCCCAAGGGAGCAGGGTGACGAGAAGGTGGTGCCCTCAGGGGTGCTCAAGTAAAGGGGGTTGGGTAGGGGGAGCTGAGAAGCGATTTTCATCCACTTTTTTCAACGTGGCAATAATTAGATTTTGTGTCGTTTTTATACTTACAGATGAAGTAACTCAGCACTGGCTTCTAAAAGCTAATCAGACTTACATACAGATGAAAGACTGGTCACAAAGCACTAAACAAACGCGTGCTGTCTCACTAATTACTATATTGTACGTTGTTGGCTACAATGTCAAAGGCTCTGAAATAGTTCAGAAAAAGTCACCTAGACCAGAGGTTCACACTCTTTAAACTTGTAAAAATACTCTGTTGTGAGCGCTATCAGGCAAGCAGTGCGCTAAGCACTTACGTGCTCGGTTACACCCCAAGCACCCCTACGGATGGTATTCACCACTACTACCCGCATGGCGGGTGAAGAAGACCACGGTTCAGGGTAGTTCAGTAACTTGCTAAGGCTACACAGCGGCAAACCCAGCTTCAGTTCAGGCTTCACTGACCGTAGAGCCTGAGCCCTTCTTCACTAAGGGGAGGTGACTGTCCCCCAAATGGCACATGTCCTCACCTACTTCTCAACATAAGGAAACCTTTCTCCGTATACATTAACGCACATGCACATGTTCATGTGAGAAATACGTTACCATCCGTTTCAGGGAGCTCTCTGTATCCCACATCATTTTTGTCTACTGGGACAACCAAGCCTGCCCCATGAAAGGTCTTTGTCACGACCTAAATAAAAGGAAAAAACAAAACAAAAAAACAAAATTTAGTCACTGTAAATAGACGAAAACAACAGGGGGAAAAAACCCCAAAACAAAGCACACCCACAAACCCTCAAGACTTCTGCCAAAACGCAACATTCAATGCCCTTTTATTTCAGTAAATTTGGACCCCAGGGCACAAGTTTAATATTTCTTTCCTTTAAAATTAGCTACAAGTCAAGCACTTGAAGTAAGTACGACAGTGAAACAGCCGGCTTTTATTAACTGTGTCAGCTGTCTGAAGTCTGCGCCGTGCGTCCCACTACAGGAAGCAGGGCGCGGTGTCAGTTCCATCCACGGCCATGGGATCCTCTAGGCAGAGAGCCTGAGGGACTGGGCCCTGAAGGAGAAGGAATGGTTTTTGTCAGCAGGAAGACGTGGAAGGCAGAACTCCTTTCCATCTTGTGAAATTCAGGTCCCCCATTTCTACTTGGAAAATTCAGGCTCGTCAGCAAACTTCCCCAAAGTAGGGCAGTTTCTAGTGTTGTGGTGCCCTTCGTGGAGGCAAATAACATAAACCGGTGAGCTTTTCTTAAGTGTTAATTTTCAAAGACAAACAGAGGTCCAAACACAACCCCCATCGTAACCCTTCCAGTCTGCATCTTTCTCTTACACTAGTGGCATTCTTAGGTCTTTGCTGAACAAAACATCTGCTTCCAGTTATCTCTGTGCAGTCCAGTGACATTCCTGAGGGAAGGACGCTCTCAGTTTTAAGGTCCTCGCCCCCAAGTCTCTGTACCAGCTCTCCACCCTCTCGCTGCTTTCACTGTCTTTCATTAAGCAACACAGGGGACAGGTTATTCCAAACAAGTCCCAAGACAACTGCTCACCCCTTGGGAAAAAACAAATGAAGTCACAGTTACGTTGTATCTTACTCCTGATACCAAAATAACTTGCAGTTGGATTTTTGGATTAAATGTAAAAATAAACCCATAAAACTACTAGAAGAAAAGGCAAATATTGTATATGATTTGGGGTTGGAGAAGGAAAAGACTTATAGACTTGACTACATAAAAAAAAAAAAAAATTAGACTTCCCTGGTGGTGCAGTGGTTAAGAACCCACCTCCCAATGCAGGGGACACGGGTTCGAGCCCTGGTCTGGGAAGATCCCACATGCCGCAGAGCAACTAAGCCTGTGCACCACAACTACTGAGCCTGCGCTTTAGAGCCCGTGAGCCACAACTCCTGAGCTCACGTGCTGCAACTACTGAAGCCCGCGTGCCTAGAGACTGTGCTCCGCAGCAAGAGAAGCCACCACAATGAGAAGCCTGCGCACCACAACGAAGAGTAGCCCCCATTCGCCGCAACGAGAGAAAGCCCGTGCACAGCAACAAAGACCCAATGCAGCCAAAGATAAAAAAAAATTAACAAATCAAGTAAAAACCAAGAACGAAATTAACACAAATGATGAAAAACATCTGCAATATATACATATAACAATAAAGTTAATAAAGATGAATGTCTTTAAACTATAAAGAAAGTCTTACAAATAATGGAAAAGACTTAACACCCAAATGAAAACACAAGTAATTCTAACCTGATGGAAAAACGGGCAAAGTTCAAGCAGTTCACAGAAGGAATATAAATGGCCAGTGGAGAAATGAAAACGATTTAATGTCCTTTACAATCAAAGAAATGCTGAAGAAAACAATGGTAGATCATTTTATACTTTTCAGGATGGAAAGACCAAAGGGATTGGTAAGACCAGCACCGGCGAGGACCCAGGGAAAGGGGCGCACAGCCCCTGCAGGTGGGGTGCAAAGGAGTCCAACTCCTGGGTGGGGGGGAGTTCTGCAAACAGAAAACACACACACACTTAATTTTTTTTATACCTGTATAAATTTTTTTTAAAAACCACTTTGGACCTGGCAATACTACATCTAGGAATTTCTTCTAAGGAAATAATCAGGTAAGTGTGCAAGTAAAGGTGTGAACCGTTATTTATGGCAGGCTGTCTGCATGTGTGGAGTTTTCAGCACCCTAAACTCTGAACATAAGCGCAGCGCCCTTGTGACGCAGACCTGCCATGCAGCACATGGAGTGACGACCACAGTGTGTTCACAAAGCAGTGCTGACGCTGAACGCAAAAGGCAACAGTGATGGCACGACTGTCTTCTGCCCGACTCAGGCTGACACCCAACAAAAAACCATGCTATGTACGTATTTTCACTGATGAGAAACTGTACTAATTGTCCATAAAGAGGTATCAGTTATTAGTAAAGCATCAAAATCCTAATTTTATTACGAAGAATCAGATTACCAGTTTAGGAAAACCCTGCACAAGGGTGGGTGATGTTGTGAGGCATCAGAACTAGAGGTGGACAGAATGATGGACCCTCATTTTACAGCGACATTAACTCAATGTCGATTTAAAAAGTGACATCTAGGTACTGGAAGAGGTAAAGTGGCACATAGCCAGTTAGTCAGATAGGATGAAAGGAATGCTAGCTATGAAAGATGTGAGTTTAGGTCTCAGATCTGTCACGTAAAATTCTGCACAAGGAGCAAAGCCTCTCCAAACCTACTGTGCTTGCCTGTCGGTCGTAGGGGTGGAATGAGCAGCTCACAAGGACCTCCCACCAAAGCACTAGAAGGCACGGCTGGTATAAACACAGATTGCTAGTGTGCCACGGAGTGCTCCATTATCCTAGGATGCACGAGCTACTTCCACACAGAAGGACCAAGTCACTAACTCACATGCTAGTGGAGCTGAGCTTTTTTCAGGACTAGAAAAATATTTATTTCCATGAAGATCTCACAATAACAATAAAAGAATAAACTTCTAATAGAAAAGGATCTGGAAGCATTATCACCACATGTTGTCTTTGGGAAGATAAAATCATGGTTGTCTTAGCTCTTTTTTTCTTTGAATTTGTGTTTACCAGCTATTTTTGTAAGAACAAATACTAAAAAGAAACCTCATGGGGGAAGGGGGCCAGGACAAACATTCCTATGAAACTTAATCTAATACATTTAGATTAAGACTCACATTACATTAGACTCCTATCTAATTTATAGTTATGGGGAAGAATGAATGAAATCTCATCTGAAATTACTGTTGATGACAGAATGTGCTGCTGGCAGCTGTCTGCTCGGAGCAGCTTAGTCTTTAGTCAAGACAAATTAGGATACGTCACAACGGGGTGAGAAATGCTCCCCTTCCTACCCTATAAGGCGGGAGAGGCTCCCTATGAAAACTAGAAAGGTGAAATGGCAATATGAAATCTTAGAGCAACTGAAAAATGCCCCATTGCAAGGAGTTTTATTCAAATGAACATTTTTAGAAACTGCTTCCAACCTCAAGGACTAAAGAAAGAGTTGATAAGACTGCGATTCAGTGACTATAACTCATCAGAACATCACCCCTGCAGCCGAGTCAAGATCAGAAAAAGCACTGAAGTAGGATTTTCAGTAACTAAGTAAGCTGACGTACTTAGTTGCCAGCACTACTTTATTCTGGGTTAACGAGTACTTTATTTGGCCTAGAACACGCAGATGAAGCAGCCACACACAGGACACACTGCCGAGAGGCTGGCTGCCCTGACTCCGGTGACGAACGCCCTCCTTCCCCAGGGTGATGAGGACAGACTCCTACACAATTCTCATTTACCCCAGGCAAGAATTCTTCTAGCTTCTCTGTTAACTCACTCTGACAATTTTAAGTGAAAAACCCAAAGGATCCAAAACCCAAGAAGTATTTGCTGTTTACAAAACCACTCACACTGCAGGCGCCAAGGGAAGCGTTGGTTGGTGGGCTCCATAAGGCAAAGGAGAGGGGCCTCCTCATGCACCATTTCCTAGAGAAGTTTACACACCTCAGTACACACCACTCTCAAAACGCCAACTGCCTGAGGGGCTATAGCTATAAGGCACTGTAAGGCAGACCTTTACACATCTACCCCCAAAACTCTTGGCACGAAATCAACAGACCTTAGCCATTAAAGAAAGAAATTTAAGCAAATATTATGTATAAAGCTGCTTTCACTCTTCTGCAGGAGAAACTGGTAAATCAAGATTAACGAGTGAGAAGGCCTGGCTGAGTTCTGCACCCGCCGCAAGGGCACTGCGTCACGTGACCCAGCCTGGCCGACAACCTGCAGGACCTCCCAGGCCAGACCCTGGACAGCCTCCGAGGGAGCCCCGCGAGGGCAGCGTCCAGCTCTCCCCAGGATAGGGCAGCGAGGGATGGAGAGAAGGTGCAGGTGGCAAGCAATCAAGAGAGGAAAACCCCCTATTAAAACAGCAGAAGAGTCAGAGACTAACAGACGTAAATCATACTTTCTTATCTCTCTGTTTCATCTTCACGGTTCTCTGTTCCAGTGAGTACCCCAGTTCTCTGGCTGCTTCTGTGAGTTTCTCATCTATGGTTTTCAAGAGACTAATTTTCTTTTTATCTGTTACTTCTTTAAGTTTTTTCATCAAAAATAATCTGAAAAAGAAGTAAAAGCCCTCATTAGTATGCAGGCCACTGTGCTAAGCACACAGACCTTGGGAAGTTACGGGGAGCCGAGTTACAGACATCAAACTCCATGCAAGGGAAAGAGTACAGAACCACCACCAGAGCCCCCCAGAATCCCGAACAGGTTCTTCAAGCAAGAGAAAAGCACTATGAATAAACAGCTGCCAGTCACAGAAACAGCAAACAAGATTTGTCTGTATTATCTCTGTAATGTCTACAACAAAGACATAGGGTATTAACAGAATGAGGTTAAGCCAAGTTCCTGTCGCATCGCTTGATGCTAAGATCCGCGTACCGCCTTGGAGAAGTCTGACGTAACAGAAGAAAAGAGTGTGGAGACACCAAAAAGGATTTTCTTTTTGTTTGTTTTTTTCTTCGGTACGCAGGCCTCTCACTGTTGTGGCCTCTCCCGTTGCGGAGCACAGGCTCCGGATGTGCAGGCTCAGCGGCCATGGCTCACGGGCCCAGCTGCTCCTCGGCATGTGGGATCCTCCCAGACCGGGGCACGAACCCGCGTCCCCTGCATCGGCAGGTGGACTCTCAACCACTGCGCCACCAGGGAAGTCCCAAGGATTTTCTACTTTTAAAGAGCCAGAGGACGTTTAGAATACTTAAGCATCAGCAGATTCTTTTCAAGGTTACCTTCAAATCTGCATTAAGATAAATTTAAAAAATATAAAAGGAAAGCAAAACTATTCTATAAGCTGATACGAAAGCACAATTCAAAATATTTTTTAAAGGTATGTGAATAATACAATATATTATTGCCAGTTACGGAAATAATTTTGTGTCAAGAATGCTGCAGAGGGTGTGGAGAAAAGGGAACCCTCTTACACTGCTGGTGGGAATGCAAACTGGTACAGCCACTATGTTAAACAGCATGGAGGTTCCTTTAAAAACTAAAATTAGGGTTACCAGATGATCCGGCAATCCCACTCCTGGGCATATGTCTGGAGAAAACCTTAATTCGAAAAGATACATGCACCCTTATGTTCACTGCAGCACTATTTACAATAGCCAGGACATGGAAGCAACCTAAAAGTCCATTGACACAGGAATGGATAAAGAATATTACTCAGCTATAAAAGAACAAAATAATGACATTTGCAGCACATGGATGGACCTAGAGATTGTCATACTGAGTGACCTAAGTCAGAGAAAGACAAATATCATATATCACTTATATGTGGAATCTAAAAAAAAGGGTACAAATGAACCTATCTACAAAACAGAAATAGTTACAGATGCAGAAAACAAACTTATGGTTACCAGGGGGTAAAGGGGAGGGAAAAATTGGGAAATTTGGACTGGCATATATACACACTACCATATACAAAATAGGTAACCTAATAAGGCCCTACTGTACAGCATAGGGAGCTCTACTCAGTACTCTGTAATGGCCTATATGGGAAAAGAATCTAAAAAGGAGCAGATATATGTAGAACTGATTCGCTTTGCTGTACACCTGAAACACATTGTAAATCAACTATACTCCAATAAAAATTAAAAAAAAAAAAAGACTTTTGCCATCAGAGCAAGAGTGAAAGGAAGAGCTCGCAACAGTGCCCAGCTGGACACAGTCGGTCCCCTTCCTACAGCCACTACCAGGCTGCCAGGAGGAAACCCGCTCCTGCCCACCACTAACATTCAGCAGTTTGCTATGGGCTGGGCGCTGCGGGTGCTATTCTGATCCCCATTTTACAGATCAGGAAACTGAGGCACAGAGGATAATCAACTTACCCAAGCTGACAGAATTAGTGTGCGTGGATTAAAGTGCCGCAGAAGCCAAGACCACCAAAATCACGGTCTCATGATTGCAGCACAGCATCACAGTAAACCTCACCTTCAACCTCACCAGCCGCGTATCAAGAGGCTCTATCTACAACAACCATACAAAGCACACCGGCGACGCCAGGGCCCCGGGGCTGCTGTCCTCTGTCCACAGCACCCTTCCTCCCGGGCGGCTCTCGCCTTCATCAGGCCCACAGGAAACACCCTCTCAGAAGACATCCACCTCTCCTGACGGCCCTCGGTACTGGTCTTCTCATCCTTACCATTCCAGCTTATTAAGCTTTTGTCTCTCAGCTTCAAACCTACAATCCAATACTCTGCTGCAATGTGCACACAGAAACAGCCAGGGCGTTCTGTGCTGTCCCATTAAACCTAATGGGAGACTGTGAACCTTGAGTGAGTCCTGCAGTGGTCATGCAGAAAACACTGGTTCACTAAGTTATGCAGATCTCCCAAGGAGTGACCCTTTTCACTGTATCTGATTTACTCCATTCTATCACAATGTGAAAAAAACACATTCATTAATAGTACCACCAACCTCGTTAGCGAAGTCTTCAGGAAGTGAGAAGCTGTCAAGCTCACAAGGGTGGTTACAACTCTCCCCAATTCTAATGTTTGCTTTTGAAATCTTAAGTTTTAACACTGGCAACAAACACAGTCAGTTGTCTTCATCGGTTTGTTTGAGACAACGCCGGTCAAACACTCATGTCAGGGTAACCAGTGTCTGCCAGTCCCTCTCTTCAGCAAAGTGGAAAAAAGCTGAGCTCACAACTCGGCCTCACAAGACCTTTTTCCTCGAGACAAACCCTAACACCTAAGTGTGCCGAAGTGCCTTTTCCGTACCTCCCCTCCTGTCACGCAGGACGTTAAGAAGACATGTGCCCAGCGGCAGGGATCTGATCCGCCTTTACTGTGTCATCACGGACCTCTGTAGGGACACCCACGTCACGTCCCAGCTGTGATAACCTACGGTCCGCTGCCCACCAGGTCCACTGCCCCGACCCTGTCGAGGCTCCAGCAGGGCTTACCCGCCTCCACCTTTGTGCTGTTGGTGTGAGAACGACACCCTGTCATCACCCAGAGTTTGCAGCTCACAGACCTCCTGGGAAGTGGGCAGGCACCCCTGGGGGGCCACACCCTACTGTTTGATAGCTGCTGTTTAGTTAATGGTTTTAAACGTGACTACACGTCAGAACCTCCTGGGTTCCTGGTTGAAAGTACCCAGTACAGCAACGTAGGGTGGCAGAGAATACTGGGGGTGCAGACAAGAGGAAAAGAGCCTATTTAGCAGCGCGTCTCAACCCAAGAGCTGATGCCCTGCCTACACGTACTCTTGTACTACGCACCAAGTGTTTTCAATGGTCTTTAGGCCCGTACAAAGGAAGCGTTCATTAAATGTTCGTTAAAATGAATGTTCATTCACTTAAAAACATTCTCTTGAAATGAATTTTTTAAACTTAAGAATTAAAATTATAGACATACAGGTTTGAGATCTCTAAGTATATCTACACTTAGATACACCTGGAACGTGTATTTTTACAGAACGTTCCCGAGTCCTGCTCTAGACATGCTGAAGTGAATGAAGCTGAGGTGAAGCTCTTAACCATGAACCCGGGAGGCTTCCGTGTGTAGTCAGGTTTGAAACCATTAACTAAACAGCAGTGGTCAAATAGTGGTCTGTGGACCCCAGGGACTCCTGAGACCTTTTAGGAGTATGTGAGGTCCAAACTATTGCTACAATTATTTTAGGGAAAAGAACAGAATAAAAAGAAAATCATTCCTAATTTTGTTGTCCAAAGATAAGTATTTTAAAACTTTCAATCTATCTAGATTTCTCTCCGTGTGCATTAGAGGCTGTGAAAACGGAACCGTTCCACACTGTCTGTTATTTGACCTCTTCACATAATGTATCAGCTCCTTCCCAAAACAACAGATCAATATCCTGGTGTTACACTTTGTGGACATTTTCTATTTAGTTACCTAATTTTCTCTAACTGCTGGATATGTATGTTTTTTCTAATTTTTCCTATTTATAAATAATCTGAAATATACACAGATATTTATGTGCACCCATCCAAAATTTCTTCAGATAAATAGCTAAAAATGGAATCGCCGACTTAAGGTATAGCATATTAGCTGGCAATGTTCATTACCTGTTAAAAAATCTTTGAAAAAACATTTAAACAACCTTATTCCAACTGCTTTCCACAAACGTCTTACCAATTAACACATGTCAGAAAGGTTTCTTATACCCTAACCATCCTTGGGTATTACCATTCTTTAATCTTTACTCATCTTTGCTAGCTGAATTTGCATTTCTTTGGCTACTATTAAATATTACACAAAGAGAACTAGTTTCCCTGGGCATAAAAATACTTTGTGTATAACAAACAGTCTGCCTTAAAAGACACTACTGAGGCTGATATAGAAATTGTTTTGATTAGCTGATTTAAAGTCTCAGAATACTATATATACTGTAACACTTAAAAAGTATAATAACCTTTTTACCTTTATGTTTGAGATAAATTATTGGCGGTGCAAAACATTTTTTGTGTGAAATAGCATTAGGTACTCAAATATACTCACTTGCTGGTCTTCGCCTAAGTTATAAATCTATCACCAATGTATTTTTGTTTTCTATTTCCTTTTCTGTGTTCTCCAGTAAGCTAAAAAAATACCAGAACGATCTTGCATTATTTTTGATAACAACTGTATCTTTCTTCTTTTTTTTTTGTAAGACCACTAGGACTAATGAAAACTTAGTTGTTTTTGCTGTCAGAGTGTTTGTGGAATGATTCACCGAGCATCTACAAAGCAGGTGCTGTGCACAAGAAAAAGCCTCTGCCCTCATGAACTTACACGTTAGTGCAAGAGACAGACAATAAAGAAATAACTATAGTTGTTTCCAATAAAGACAGCACCAATTTAAATTCAATAATAAATCTGAAGGGTGTAGAGAACTATAAATTATAAACAGCAAGCAACGTTTTCTATAAATTTCAGAGTTATCAGAAGAGAAAAAAGAGCCTTTCTGGGACATCTCCCATGCCCTTTAGATACACCGGTATGCACACAGCAGCCCAGCAGGTGCACTGATCGACCTAGTTTTCTGTTTACTGCAAATTTGTGCTATTAAATCACAGGGAATGAAAGTCTTTTAAAAAGTAGGGTAGGGACTTCCCTGGTGGCACAGTGGTTAAGAATCCGCCTGCCAGTGCAGGGGTCACGGGTTCGAGCCCTGGTCCGGGAAGATCCCACATGCCGCGGAGCAACTAAGCCCATGCGCCACAACTACTGAGCCTGTGCTGTAGAGCCTGAGAGCCACAACTACTGAAGTCCGCATGCCACAACTACTGAAGTCCACATGCCACAACTACTGAGCCTGTGCTCTAGAGCCTGCAAGCCACAACTACTGAAGCCCGCATACCACAACTACTGAAGTCCACACGCCAAAACTACTGAGCTGGCGCTCTAGTGCCCGAGAGCCACAACTACTGAAGCCCGCACACCACAACTACTGAGCCTGTGCTCTAGAGTCTGTGAGCCACAACTACTGAAGTCCGCATGCCACAACTACTGAAGTCCACATGCCACAACTACTGAGCCTGTGCTCCAGAGCCTGCAAGCCACAACTACTGAAGCCCGCATGCCACAACTACTGAAGTCCACATGCCACAACTACTGAGCCTGCGCTCTAGAGCCTGAGAGCCACAACTACTGAAGCCCACACGCCACAACTACTAAGCCTGGGCTCTAGAGCCCGCGAGCCACAACTACTGAAGCCCGCATGCCACAACTACTGAAGTCCACAGGCCAAAACTACTGAGTCGGTGCTCTAGAGCCCGAGAGCCACAACTACTGAAGCCCGCACACCACAACTACTGAGCCTGCGCTCTAGAGCCCGTGAGCCACAAGTGCTGAAGCCTGCACCCCACAACTACTTAAGCCTGCATGCCACAACTTAAGCCCACGTGCCACAACTACTGAAGCCCACGTACCACAACTACTGAAGCCCACATGCCACAACTACTGAGCCCGCGTGCCACAACTACTGAGCCTGTGCTGTAGAGCCCACGAGCCACAACTACTTAAGCCCGTGTGCACAACTACTAAAGCCTGCGTGCCACAACTACTGAAGCCCACACACCACAACTAATGAACCTGCGCTCTAGAGCCCATGCGCCACAACTACTGAGCCTGTGCTCTAGAGTCTGTGAGCCACAACTACTGAAGCCCGCATGCCACAACTAAAGTCCACACGCCACAACTACTGAGCCTGCGCTCTAGAGCCTGAGAGCCACAACTACTGAAGCCCACACGCCACAACTACTGAGCCTGCACTCTAGAGCCCATGAGCCACAACTACTGAGCCCGCGTGCCACAACTACTGAGCCTGCACTCTAGAGCCTGTGAGCCACAACTACTGAGCCCACGTGCCACAACTACCGAGCCTGCACTCTAGAGCCCGTGAGCCACAACTACTGAGCCCACGTGCCACAACTACTGAGCATGCACACCTAGAGCCTGTGCTCCGCAACGAGAAGCCACCGCAGTGAAGAGTAGCGCCCACTTGACACAACTAGAGAAAGCCTGCGTGCAGCAAGAAGACCCAACGCAGCCAAAAACAAATCAATCAAGTAATTAAAACAAGGAAAAAGTAGGGTAAAGAGGTCACACAAAACATGGTCTACTTATTCTGCTCAAGGTGATGAAGGTGCTTTCTTCATTTTATTAGAGTGTCCATGGCCCACCTGCTGTGGCAGCTCCGGATGGTGTCTGTGTCCGCGCACCGCGGCCGGCTCCCTGGCTGGGCTCTGAGCTGCCCCGGAGCTGCCGCACCACCCGCCCTGTGCTTCAGCTCACGTTCCGGATGGGGCCGATGCCCCAACCGGCTGCAGATGTGGAGTCCTGACGTCAGGGGGTGGAGGTCCAGCTCCAGCCCCACCTGCACGCAGAGGTCTCCAGCTTCCCGGGTGGAGGGGAGGCGGGCAGGGGCCCCCTCTCACCGGCGCAAGTCCTGCCAGACCACGCGGTCCCAGAGCACTCGTGCAGCCACAGCTGGCGCTCCGGCTCCCTGGCGGCCGGCCCCCTGCGATGTAGCAACCGTGGCTTCACCGCACTCAACCTTCCATCTCAACCACATACCACGGGTTCTTGGAACGAACTCTTCAAGACTGTTTGACCTAAGATGCCTAAAAAATCTTTTGAGTTTGCCACGGGACAAACAAGGTCAAGATTAAGTAATATTTTCATTAAATAATTAGTTATAAAAGAGGTCTGTTGTTTGGCGAAAAGTTGAACTGTGGATAAGATGCCTGCAAAAGTCATGGAAATGATCTCCATGTATCTAAAAATTTTTGGTTACCTCATTTCCCCTCAGAGATGGACTGATACAGTACAAAAATTGTAAACCCATATAAATAGGAGACATACTGAAATAAAACATTTTCTTACTTGACTGCAGCAAACACATTATCTCCATTTTGAACAATTATACAATTTTTCTTTGCTTCATTTGTAGCGACAAATACAGGAAGTTCGTCAGGAGAATCCCTGTTTAAGCAAAAGATTAAAAATTTAGCTGCCCATAATTTTTATTATCAGCGAAGTAGAATTTTAGGTCTATAAACAACAAATTATATCTGCATGTTTCAAAAAATTGCCAATGAATTTGCCAGGTTTAAGCTTTAGTTTTCTTACGAATATCTATGACAAATCTTATTTATGTAACAGAACCTAAAATTAACAGTCTTAGGACCTAGTTACTTTTATACCTGAATACAAAGAGAGAAAGAATAAAGCTTGTTAAAAGGAGGTGAAATTATACACAATCATCTCTACCCCAGTTTAACAGTCCGTGAAAAAAAGCAAGGTGGAAAAACCAAAAGAAACAGGACAGAAAGGATCATAAAACATTGGCAGCGCAAGGAGCCAGTTCACATCTATAACCAAATCCCTTTACTCTACACCTGAGGGAACCGATGGAGACAAAGCAACTCCGCCGAGGTCCTGGTGAGGCGGCAGGAAGCCAGCAGACCCCGGCGCCCCAGCTCCCAGCCCCGCGCGCCCACGGCTCCCTGGCACCCCTGCACACCTTCTCCACGTCCTCTTCTCCCCGCCTCACTTTCAGCGCCAGCGCCGCTCCAAGTGGAGGAGCCACCCCCCACCCACAGCGCTACTTCTAACAGTCTAAGCTTCCTGCATGTATCATTTAACCCTCCGAACATTCCCGTCAGGCGTGTCTGATGATCACAGGACAGGAAACTGAGTCACAGCAAGTCACTGGCACAGGGTGAGCCAGGTAATAAGTAGGAGGACCAGCCTGCCTCCAAAGTGCGTTCTTAATTCTATGGCCCCTGGAAGCACAGGGCCAACTTAAGTCACAGCAGCTGCTCTAAATTACCTTTCCTAGGCTAAAAGAGCTTTTCTGAACTCCAAAGGAAAAAAAAGTTTAAAACTACAGAGGAAAAGCTGGAGAGGGTCAGCCTAATGAGCTCACCCATCCCAGGGTAGGTTAGTAGGTCAGAACGGCAGACAGCCTGTGCACCCACCAGGAGAGGGTACGTGTCCTTCGCCTTGCGTGAGGCCAGTGAACATCTGCTTACACTCCTTACGGGAAAGTAGCTGTATTTTAGGAGAAGAAAAGACCCTTTACCTGAAATAGCCCATGTGGAACTCAGTTTTACAATCTCCAACAATAATGGTCTGGAACTCAGGAGGATCATAGTAAAATCTCCAGTGAAGGTTAAAGTTCAGGCTTGCTGACTTTTTCTTCATTTTATGTCTTCCGGCAAGGATATCATAAGGACCCACTAATCGAAGTCCAAGGCTTGCAGAAAGTGAATCTATAAATTAAATATGTTTATTTAGACAGTGCCTTTCTGGAGGCAGATAGGAAATACTGCCTTTCATTCAGAAAATATTTCTAAGCAGTTGTCTTAAAAAAGAGCTTCTAAAGGAAAAGAAAGAAGTCTTTAGTTACATGTGAAGATGTCAGTTGTAAATACTCAATGGAAAAGAAATCAGAGCAATGAAGATGTGGCACTTACATTCAGGATTCCCTCTTAACTTTACCACTGATGACATTTCAAACATTCCTGCTGTTTCTTATTCTGGCCAAAACAAGACTGCTTTGTGTTCTTATACACTGCAAACCTTTACCTTGTCTCATTACTGTGTTGCTGTCGGCCTCAAGTATTTGTAGCACATCCAGACCAAGGGAGAGGCAACAGACAGCACAAGAGGACGAATAATTTAACTAAAAATGTGTTTAATGTATTTCCTTCCCCTTCCCTCCACCTCAGCTAATTATCACTCTCGACTCGTTGCCTCCTTGACCATCCATCTGGCTCACCCTAATCTTGGAAGAGCCCACCTTCTTTTTCCATCCACAGATCAGCCATCAAGTCTGTTCAAATGTACACGTTTACAGCACCAAATGGGCCTTCGTGCTTCTCTAAGAGCGAGGCAAGCACTTCAGGCAGGACCTGGATACGCAAGGAGGTGAGGATGGAGAGAGGAAGAAAATTCTTGGAAGAGGTAACAATGTGGAAAAAAAAGCATGGGGACAGTTTAATTTCCCCCCTCTACGAACAGATATAAATATACAGATGTTTTAAAGGGAGATCATGCTGTTTTGTAGTGTTTTTTTGTTCTTCATCCTGTCCTCATTTAAATCTTCTGAATAGTTTCTCATGTTATTAAATGTTTAATATGTCTACCATTGCTAGGCATTTACTGTTTCTTTTTTATTCTAAACAATGCTTCAGTGGATATCTTTGCTAACACATGTTTGTACACATCCATGAGTACTTTTTGAGAAGGTGCTGCACGGTTGCAGTGTTTTGATATACTGCCAAAATTCAGTTATCTCCCAGTACACATTTTCATCAGCAGTCTCTGGGACTGCTTCCCCCCACCTCATGTGAAGACATTTAAACAGTACCAAAGGGTAACAACGCAAGGTAACTGTTACAACATTATCAGTTTTTAGTGTACCTTTTCAGAGATAGTATACGCACATAGGAAGTATGTAGGGATGTGTGTGTGTGTGTGTGTGTGTGTGTGTGTGTATTCCTGACCTAAAAATACTAACGGCAGCATATGCTACACACTTTTTCTTTTGAAATATTCCAGGCACGATAGTTTATCATCGCTTAAAAATCTGCCCGATTCTTTTAAAACTATATATGTCCACTGAAAGATGGGTAAGTGATGAGCATTTAAGGCATTTTCTGCTTTTTGTTTCAGTATCATTTAACATAGTTTGGGTTCACCTAACCCTTAAGACAAGTTCCTAGGGGCAGCACTGCTAAGTCATACTAAAAGTCCTGGAACACACAGAAGTATGTGCTTGTTTTCTTGCAAACTCTCATCAAAGCATGTTGTGGAATGATGTACCTTTGCTAGTATAACATTTTATTTCTCTCATTTGAAACATCTTTGGAAAAGTTCCTTTTCCATGAACTGTTTAGATCCTGGGTCCAGTTTCCTACTGTCTTTTCCACTGGCAGAAGCCAGAGGAAGATTCTGGAGCAACTCACCAGCTGGCTGTTCAGGATCAAGTCCTTCACAGAACCTCCAGAAGTGATAGAAGTCTTCAGGCAGAGAAAGCCTGTAATGACTTTCTACTTCTTTTCGAAGGTCACTGGGCACGTCAGCTTCACAGCATTTACCCTTCTTCACGGCGACTGCTTTTTCACACTGAAAATCCGCACACACAACTCTGTTTCTCCCAAAGTAATTTCAGCAACTTGGACTGCTTAATAATATTGCTCATTTTTGTTCACCCCAACTCTATGAGTTTCCTTTAAAACTCTATAAATGGTATTTGAGTAAAATCCGGGGATTCTTTTGGGTGAGGAAAAAAAGGAAAGAACAGTTTATAATATATAGGTGTCAAGAGGGACACACACAGCAACTTTTTAAACATATTTCCCCAAGATAATGGAAATGCAGAAAACAAAAAACCAAAAAGTATAAAAGGTAAACAGCAGGAAAAAGAGGAATAAGAAAATGGAAGGTTTTGCCCTGTTCTGGTAAACAGGGTGTCATCGTGCCTTTCATTTAAACAGACTCAGTGACCACACCAGAAGCAAATTGCCAGAAATAATTGGATTTACCAGTTAAAACAATGATCTCAGAAAAGGTCGTTTAAGGCCAGACTAGGTTATAAAACTCAGCTCCAGCAGCTCTGCAGTATAAGTTCATTCTGTAAGTATGCTAGGCTTTAGAACGCTTGTTACATCTGTGACCTATTCCCACAAAAATAAAATGCTTGGTTGGAGGGTACGCATCTTCAGTCTTGGGAGCGGCCGTGCGTGGTGTTCTTTCTGGGAACCTGGATCCTTTCCTTCCTGTCCTTCCTTTTCAGCTATCAGTACATCAGTGCTGCCCAACCCGGAGGTATTCTGCCCCCAAGGGGACACGTTTAGCAGTATCTGGAGACCTTTTCGGTTGTACAAGCTTGGGTGTGTGTGTGTGTGTGTGTGTGCTGCTGGCGTTCAGTGGGTAGAGGCCAGGGATGCTGCTAAACATCCTTCAGTGCACAGGAGAGGCCCCTTAACAAACACCTATCTGGCCCAGACGTCCACAGGGGTCACGACTGAGAAATTCTAACCTCATGTTTCTCATATTCACATTCTTCCAGCAGGCTCAAGTTTATTGATGTTATTTTGGGTATGGTTCAGAGTCTGCAAAGTGTATTTATGAACCAGATGATATATACAAGAATGTTCTTGATGGCATTGTTTTAGGAGTGGAAGACAGGACAAATGAAAATGCCTATTGACAGGAGAATGGTTACAGGACTTTCAAACAATGGAATATTACGCTTAGTGAAAAGGAAATAGAGCCACACACAGTATGGATCTTAATAATATAATGCTGAATGAAGAAAAACGTCCCTGAAGATTACATGCAGCATGATAGCCTTTTTATGAAGTTCAAAAAATACTGTTCAGGCATAAACTCATGGGTGATAAAGCCATAAAAAGAAGACAGAGGAAAACAAACAATTCAGGATCGTAGCTACACTGAATGGGGTCGACAGGAAGGAGTTAGGCAGACAGGACAGGTGAGCAACATGAAGACAGAGAGCCACGGTCAGCCTTTCAGTGCTTGGCCTGGGCAACGGCCTCACAGGTGTTTGTCATATTATTAACCGAATAAGGTAAACAAGACCATGACCAAGAATAACAGTGTATCACGCCAAGGATTATAACATGTCTGTAAGAGGTCATAAAAAATTAAACTGAACAAGAAGGCTGTTCAAATAGGGATCCAGAAATTGATGGTGATAATAGCAAACAGTAATAAATATAACAGTAAAAACAGTCAGTAATAACTACTTGTTATGCACTTACTATGGTGCCAAGCCACTGTGCTAAACTCCTTCTATGGATTAACTCATTTAGTCCTCAGAAATTCCTTATGAGCTAGATTCTGTTATCCACATTCTACAGACAAGGAAACTGAGGTTAGGTGACTTCCCCTGGGTCCCTAACTAGAAAGTGGGAGAAGAGGCATTTAACCCCAGGTGGGCCGGCCCCCAGCCGATCCAACCACTTCATGCTGTCTCTTCAACTGCAAACACACAACAGCAGAAGCATGTCAAGTCCTGACCCAGCCTCCCCTCTGTGTGTATGCCAGCCTTTGCTGAGACTTCCAAAGACTGGCTCAAACTTAGGATGTTAGAAAGAAGAGCCTTAAATCTACCTTGCTGAAAGGCAGTGTTGCCTAATGGTTAGGCTGCCCTGGTTCATTCCTGACTTTTCCCATTTCCAGTTCTGTCACCCTGGGCAAGTTACCTAACCTCTCTGTGCCGTTCTCTCATCTACAAAAAAAGTCCTATGTAGTACCTCTATCACAGGGTTGTTACAAGGAATAAATTATTTGTAAAAATACACAAACAGTGCTAGCACAGAATATATAAATGCTGGCTATTGCTGTTGGCCATAGTCTCTGTAGACGCATCGTAATTTTTGATGCTTTATTTCTAAGACTAACTCTGTCAAAGTTGTTCACTGCCCTTTCAAAGGGAGAAAAGGGTGTTTTCAGCTCTGCCTCAGCTCACACGCTGGCTGCATCCCCAAATCCCTAATAACTCGAGTTTAGGACGGCTGTGCCCTTCAGGGGCTGCCCTTATCCTTTACCCTTCTGTTCCTGGAGAGCGGGACCGGAGTAAAGAACGCCCAGAACGCGGCCCTCCTGCACCGTCTCACCCCATCCAGCTGACAGCGCAGCCAGAGGGAGTTTTAGAAACCTCTACTTCTTTCCTGCTTGCAGTGGTGACAGAACGTGTGAGGCCTGCGGCTCTTGCAGTGGTGAGAGAACGTGTGAGGCCGCAGGAAAGCCTGAGCCGACGCCCCTCCGTGGTCAGCGCCCCTCCGTCCCCACCCCGGCCTCCCCGCGGCCAAGCTCGGCGCTGCGCCCGGCCATCCCTCCGCCGCGTCTCCCGCCTTCGGGGACGCCCTCCTTCCGGGGCGTCAGCAGCTCTTTCTACACTCGGCGGGGCCGGCCGGACCAGAGGGTTGGGGGAGCGTGCTGTGGGGGGACCGGTCTGAGTCAACCCGCTCCCCGGAGGAGGGCCCCTGACTGCGCCAACCCAGCCCCGGGGGAACCCCGGGCTGTAACCCGCCCCGGGCCCGCCCCCGGGGGACGCAGGGACGCGAGGCGCCACTCTCCGCTGCGGCTGGGGGCAAACGCGCCGCGCCGCCCGCGGACCCGCGGCCGCCCTTGGACCTCAGCGCTGTACCTGCGGCCCTTCCCCGCCGGGCCTGCGCTTCCCGCCGCCGCCCACCATCCTGTAGCCGCTGCAGGATGAAGCCCGTCCCGCCGAGAACTCGTCCGCCGCCGACTGCTTCCGGTTCAACGGCGACCAATCACCTCTCCGCGCCGCGGCGCACACAAATATAGGGAAGGCCCCGCCCCCACAACCGAGCGCGCGGCCGAGGCCCCGCCCACCCGGCCAGCTAGGCAGGTTGCCCTTCGTACGCGCGTGCGCGTCCCGCCGGCTGACCCGCCTGAGCTTCTCCGGGGGCACGTGGACCCCGGCCCAGACTCGGACACTGCGGAAGTCTCCTTCCTCCCCAGGCCTTCACTGGGGCAAGGCCGGTGCTCCTTCGTCTGCATTCGTTTAAAAGATTCCTCTATCTGTCCCTCCCCTACCGCGTTTTTCTTGCCCAGCCCTGATTCATCTTCAGTGGTTTGAAATCACACAATTTCTGTCCACCCACGCTTTTGTTTTACTTAACTGAGTCGGTCTTAAATAAGATCCTCTTGAGATCTGTATCTTTGAAAGGTATTCTTTTTTGTTAATAAAAGTTTGTCAGTAAGACAAACTGAAGTCTGCCTAGAATTAAGCTACAGTGTGTCCATACATTTGTATAAGATTGTTGACCTTGCTGGGGGAAAAGATAGTAATTCTTTGGATTATTATTATTTTTTTTGCCAAATTTGGGGTAACACAATTATCACCAACATACTTTAAAACAGATATTCTTGTTGGTGATGGTGCTGGTGGACTTTTGAAGGAAAATTCTCTGTATGAAAACGGGAATTGACAAGTAAAATCAGTGAAATGTTTAAGATCGCATAGTTGAAGGCTCTCAGACCCAATAAAATGCTAAAATTGAAAAGGATGCTAATCACAGTACAGACTGAGAAAACACACGCTGCAAAAATAGTAGCTACCAAACGAATATCTTTTTTAGAGCTAAAAGTTACTGGGATTACTATTTAGGGTTAGACTGTTAGTGAAACATGGATTAATAAAAGACAATGAAAATGGAATCAGAATTCCTCTGTATTCCTTAAGAGTGATTGATTCTAGGATTCAGCTAACTTTAAGCTCCTGATCCAAGATAAGATTTTAAAAGGAATATTTATTTCCAATCTTTTTAATGCTTTCAAGACAATAGATGTCACATCTGGCTTCTGGAATAAACACCTCTTTCTGCATTTGTTATGAGAGCTGCTGCAAATAAAAGACAAGACTGGATGCACTTGGAATTCCAGGTCCTGGGGTGAAACCAGACTCCTACTGAAGCAGTTACGAGGCTCTGGATGTGGGAACCATTAACACTACCAATCAGGAATGAGCCCCTGACAAGGCACTGCCCACCCCTGGAGGGTAGCACCGGCATTGATAAGGCCCAGAGCCCCTAGGGCATTCAGGTTCCTAGCCTGTCCTGGCAGAAAGGACTTCTTGTAGGGACTTGTGAGGGACCTAATTAGGGAAACCCAGGTGATTGTGTTAAACCCAGAGGACAGGGAGAGGTGGGAGGGGTCCATTTTTGTCTAAGTTGCCAGATCAAAAGTCAGAGGCAGCTTCAGACAGAGCTGGTCCCAGGTGGTTGCTACACTGATGGACTGCAGATGAGCTGTCGAATTCATCTCTGTTTTTTTTCCTTTTTTGCGGTACGCGGGCTTCTCACTGTTGTGGCCTCTCCCGTTGCAGAGCACAGGCTCCGGATGCGCAGGCTCAGCGGCCATGGCTCACGGGCCTAGCCGCTCCGTGGCATGTGGGATCTTCCCGAACCGGGGCACGAACCCGTGTCCCCTGCATCGGCAGGCGGACTCCCAACCACTGCGCCACAGGGAAGCCCCCTCATCTTTTTTTTAATGTAAAATCCTTGATGCAATCCACTTCAGTTTGTTGTTGTTGTTATTGTGTGTGTGTGTGTTTTGTTTTGTTTTTGGCTGCGCTGGGTCTTCGTTGCTGCGTGTGGGCTTTCTCTAGTTACGGTGAGCAGGGGCTACTCTTGGTTGTGGTGCGTGGGCTTCTCATTGCAGTGGCTTCTCTTGTTGCAGAGCACGGGCTCCAGGCACACGGACTCAGTAGTTGGGGCGCATGGGCTTAGTTGCCCCGCGGCATGTGGGATCTTCCCGGACCAGGGCTCGAACCTGTGTCCCCTGCATTGGCCGGTGGATTCTTAACCGCTGGACCACCAGGGAAGTCCTTGAGTTAATCTTTGATACTGCATGCTGACCCTGTCTGTGACCACTGGACCCTGGCAGACTACCAACTAAACAGTGACTAAACTCTGCCTGGTCTGTCCAGCTGTGCTTAATCCAGATCAGTAGCCCTGGGACCATTTATCCTTTAGTTAGCACTAGGAGGATGATCCAAACGCCTCTTTAAAAGGCTTCACAGATGCCTGAGCCTTCACATTTACACTGGATTACAGGTCCAGCTGATGCACCAATCCACTTTTTTTCTACTACAATTCCGTGGAATCTAGCTCCAAGCACCAAGTGGCACATCATGGGTTCTCAATAAATATTAATTGACTGGCAGATCTCCATTAGCAAACAGCCATGACCACCATTAAACAGTTACCCTTCCTTCCATCCGTTTAGTCATTTACTCATTCGAAACATTTATTAAGTGCCAGTTATGGATCAGAACTGTGTTAGGCACTGGAAAAGCCAAGATGATGCAGGTGGTGTGTTCCAGGAGCTCACAGGCCACTGAAGAGTCCTGGAGACATGGAGAATCCTGTATCCACATAAAGAGGTAGAAGCATCGGGTCATCTTTATCACACTCCAGTCTTCCAGATGTCTTGCTCCAGATCTGCCTCCTTCAAAGAACTGCTCTAATCATTTTATTCTTAGAAGACCACAGAGTTGATCAGACCTAAAAGTCTGAGCAAGTAGTGTTATTGCCAGGAAATGACAAATGACACAGCAGCAAAGGGCAGTACCGATTAGTACTTGATTAGGGGACCAAGCTCAGCTGAAACAAGGACTTCACCTGGTGATGTTCCGGGGGGTGGGGGTGGGTAGGCAGTAGCCAAGACCAAGCATGAGGAAAACAGCCAAGGAGACAGGAGATGGGAGCTTGGGGAGCAGTTACTGCAAGGATGCAACCAAATTCTGCTGAGTAATATCTGTCTTGGATGAGGTCATTCTCCTTACCCTCCAATTTTATTTTTTAATTTCTGAATATAAAGTTGTAATATACATTAATTTTAGAAAGTCTGAGTGTATGGAAAAATACAGAAATGATCATATCCCACCACCTAGAAGCAGCCTCAGCTAAACATTTAGTATAGTCAGTACTTCCCTACTTGTTTCTTTTTTTAAATAATTGAGATAATACTGCTCTTAAAATTTTATAACTTGCTCTAAAAAAATAAAGCTTCATAAAAAACATGAATACTTCATAAATATTTCAATGGCTACACAGATATGCCATTGGACAAATGTTTAATAAGATAATGAACTTTTCTCTTAGTAAGAAGTTTTCACTATTTTTCCTAACTTTATGTTGCTATGCATAACTCTTCGTTCAACATCTTACATTTTGGAAGGTTACCTTAGTGTGGATCCTCAGAAGGATCGCTAGATCCCAAGACATGAGAAACTTAGAGTCATAACACATACTGCAAATTGCTTTCTAAATAAAGCAGCTTGAAATTAGAGCAAAAAACGTTTTGTCATTTAGAAGTAGTATGTGAGAGTGCTCTTTTCAAAACAGCATTGGGAATTCTTGTTAAAAATAATCTTTTCTGGGCTTCCCTGGTGGCGCCGTGGTTGAGAGTCCGTCTGCCGATGCAGGGGACACGGGTTCGTGCCCCGGTCCGGGAAGATCCCACATGCCGCGGAGCGGTTGGGCCCGTGAGCCATGGCCGCTGAGCCTCCGCGTCCGGAGCCTGTGCTCCGCAACGGGAGAGGCCACAACAGTGAGAGGCCCGTGTACCGCAAAAAAAAAAAAACAAAAAAAACAAAAAAAACTTTGCTAATTGTTTTGTATTTCTTTTGAAGTTAAACAGCAAAGATGCTAGCTATTGACCAAAAGTTTGTGCTTTTTTTAAAACATAAATTTATTTTTGGCTGTGTTGGGTCTTCGTTGCTGCACGCGGGCTTTCTCTAGTTGCGGTGAGCGGGGGCTACTCTTGGTTACAGTGCGCGGGCTTCTCACTGCAGTGGCTTCTCTTGTTGCGGAGCATAGGCTCTAGGCGCACAGGCTTCAGTAGCTGTGGCACACGGGCTCAGCAGTTGTGGCGCACGGGCTTAGTTGCTCCGCGGCATGTGGGATCTTCCTGGACTAGGGCTCGAACCCGTGTCCCCTGCACTGGCAGGTGGATTCTTAACCACTGCTCCACCAGGGAAGCCCTCTCACCTTTCCTTAGCGTGAGTTTGTACTAGGAGGGAGGCGGTGGTCCAGCCAGGGACTACTTCCCAGTCCACCCTGCATCCCAGTGTGTCCAGTGACTCAGCGTTGCTGATGCACTGTGGGCAGGAGAGATGCGTGTCACGTCCAGGCCAGGTTTTCTCAGGAAGCATGTGTGCCTTCTCCACTTACTGTTCCCCTTCTGGGTGGCTGAGGAGGGTCCTGTGGCCCCAGGGGATGGCAGAGCCACAAGGTAGAAGAACCTGGATGCCTCAGTCATCATGGGAGGAAAGCCACTGCCAGCTAAGCACAGCTGAATTGAGTGGACTCTTTCATGAGCAAGAAATAAATGTTTATTACATTAGCTCACGGAAACGTTGGCAGTCACTTGTTACAGTAGCTAGCTTTATCCTCCCCAATATAGGTATCCACATAAAAGATGATCACACGGAGAGGACACCAAGTGCTCCTTTTCTTTCATTTTAACTGTAGAAGCCATATATACGTGTCACAATGAACATGAAAAATGCATTACCTAAAAATTAGGAATGGAATTGATGTCTAACACAACCACACTTTCAACCATTCATCTATCCATCCAGGCCATCATTTAACAAATATTAGGGGTCACTCATGTGTAAGACACTGAGAATTGGTTTCTGTGATTTCCTAAGCACATTCAGATGACCCCCAAATGACCTAGGCGCTGGGTACCATCCTACTTAGAGCCGGTGGCAGTCCACCCCACACAGACGTATCAGGAGCACTTCCGTTAGGGAAGGAGGTGAGATTTCGAGGTTGTGCAGCTCACACACGTTTAGGGAGTGTGGACAGCCACTGCCCCCAAGGACAGTTTTGGGGAAGAGGGTCCACAGGCTGGATTGAACCAGGAACGTATTGGTTATCAGGGTGATCCATGGATGCTCTGAGACCAGAGAGAAGAGAAAGCATCCTTGGGAAGAGCCAAGATGGGGGGATATGAAAAGTCAGGCGGGAAGTGGTCTTCGCGTTCTGCCGCGGATGCGTGAGCAGACCCTCCGGCGCTTCTCGGCAGGCAGGACAGCGAGGGCCCTTTCTGTTCCTTGATGAGGAGTGGCGTTCAACAGGTCAAGTTAAGAACAGTATTTTTTTTTCCTGTTACTACTTTCTGGTTTTGAGCTGTATCTTGGATAAACCGAGGCCCGCTGTCTTGGTTTGTTTAGCCTTTGCCCCCTCAGCAAGTTCATGTCCTTCTGGTATGTCATCAACTCAAAAGTCTCAGTCCAAATTCTCCTCTAAATACCATCGAAAGCAGATGTGGGGGAGACTCCAATTCCTCTCCAGCCGTGAATCCCTGGTTCCAAACCACAGTGGTGAGGCAGGCATAGTACAGACGTAGGAAGGACAGAGCGCCCAGCACCTCCAAAATCCAACAGGGCAAGGGTGGGTCACACCTCAAGGTTCAGGGATAACCTTGGGCTCAGTGTTCTGGCCTCTGGCCCATCTCACGAGGTTCTGCCTTCCAGACACACTGGGACAGGGATTCTGGAGCCCCCCTTTGCAGGGCTCTAGAGGGCCTGCCCCGGGGACTTTGCTGGGTGGGAGCCCAGGCATGCGGCTCTCTCCACGGGAACTCACCACACCACAGCTGAGTCCACTGGCTCCCCTCTGCTGTCCCCGCTGGCGTGGCCCTAGCGGGGGCTCTCAACAGAAGCCCCACTCCCCCCCTCGGTTCTCTGCCTGGACCTGAGGCTCTTGGAGGCATCCTTTGAAGTCTGGGAGGAGGCAGCTATGTCCCCATAGCTTTGCTCCACCAGGGGGGTGATGGAGTGCAGGGGGTGGGGCAGAGCCCCTCCTTTGAAATCGGTGGACCCCGGGCCCTTGCTCTCAGGGCCTGTGATGGGAGGGGCAGGCCTGATTCTCACAATAATTGATCAACAATTCCATCTTTGTCATGTCTCTCCCCTTGCTTTTTTTTTTTTTTTTTTTTTTTGCGGTACGCGGGCCTCTCACTGTTGTGGCCTCTCCCATTGCGGAGCACAGGCTCCGGACGCGCAGGCTCAGTGGCCATGGCTCACAGGCCCAGGTGCTCCGCGGAATGTGGGATCTTCCCGGACCGGGGCACGAACCCGTGTCCCCTGCATCGGCAGGCGGACTCTCAACCACTGTGCCACCAGGGAAGCCCTCTCCTTGCATTTTATTATAAGCAGTCAAGAGGCATCGGGCAATTTCTCTGGCACTTTGAAATTTTCTTGGCCAAATATCCAGTTTCACCCCTCGAAAGCCGTACCTTCCACAAAAGCCTCCGAGGTGAGCATAATTCCTCTAAGCTCCTTGCTACTTTGTAACAAGGTTGGCCTCTCCTCCATCACTCAGTCATCTGTTTGTCACTTCCATCTGTGATCTTACCAGAATGGGCATCCTCGTCCATATTCCCACCAAAACTCTGTTCAGGATTCCTTAGGTATTCTCTAAAAAACTGAGGCCTTCTCTAGAAGTCTATTCTTTTCTTTCTGGTCTCTGACCAGAATCGCTCTTCGTGGTCTGTTCATGGCAACTGGGCTTCTTCCAGCAGGAACCTCAAAGCTCTTCCAGCCTCTCACCATTACCCCATTCCAAAGCATCTTCCACATTCTTATGGATTTGTTACAGCGGCATCCTACTCTCGGTACCAACGTCTGCCTTACTCGGTTAGGGCTGCTATAACAAAAGCCCACGAACTGGTGGTTTATACACAACAGACATTTATTCCTGTAATTCTGGAGGCTGTGAGCCCGAGATCATGGCACTGGTAGATTCCGTGTCTGCTGAGGACCTTCCTCCTAGCTGATGGCTGTCTTTTCACTGTACCTGTACCCACATCGGCAGTAGGGGCGAGGGAGCTCTGTGGGGTCGCTTTCATAAGGGCACTAATTCCCTCATAAGGGCTCTGCCCTCATGACCTCATGACCTCCCAAAGGCTCCACCTCCTCACAGCATCACAATGGGTGTTAAACATATGAATTTGTGGGCACATAATCAGTCAACCTATAGCACCTGCCAGATAAATTATTTCTGGATAAATGGAAAATTCTTTTTCGCTTAACATTTGGGACATTTGAGTCATGGAAATAGGTGGTTTTCCTCTTTTTAGGCACAAATATTCTCTAACTGTTGACGCGGCACGGAATTCCAGGCCTTTCCCTTTCGTAAATCACCACCATGAAATTGATGAGAATGGCTTCAGAGGCCACCCACAAAGTAAGGAGGTAAACTCTGTTCCTTCTGTCCTCAGGCTTTATTTCCTCTTCCCAGGGAAATGCGTATTTGTCACAGGGCTGTTTATTCCTAGGTCTCTTAGACTCAGGGCACCTTGTCATGGCTACAGCTGCAGTGCAGCTGCTTCTTTGCATGCTTTTCTGCTTAGGTAGGAATCATTGCTTGATTAAATTAGCCACTGGAGGGCTTCATCCCAGTTTCCAGGGAAAAAAACGTCTGCAATTGTACTTTCCTGGCACATAACTGCATCTCTGCAGTTTTCAGTGGGTCATACCTATTTATACAGGTGAAATAAGGAGCCAGGGCATAGAGCTCGGCTACATTCAGAATGTTCATTTGAAAAGTCCAGAGATTTTTCTGGAAGCCTAGAGTGTATTTCTGTGGGAAACAGCATGAAAATGAGACTTGAATTGATAAGCTCTGGTTTATTTATTTTATTTTTATCTCAGGCATCTTAAAATTCATAGCAACTGTTTATATTCAGGATATGCAGTTCATTTACAGGTGTCGCATGAAAAAACCACTTATTGTTATGCACTATCCATTACTTTTCTTCCTGTCCAATGAAAAGGCTTTTATTATAATCCAGTCTGATGGTCCAGATGCTGCATACCTTCACTTTCACAGTGCTTCCTAGCATGTTCTACAAGATGACAATAGCTATTACCAGAAGAAAATTATCGGGACCTCCAGGAGGAACAAAATTGAGTGCAGTTCTTTACTACAGAGCTTATCAGCACACCCGTCTGCAACTCCTAGAGGGGAATTTCATGCACATTTGCTGCTCTTCTTGGAGATGAAAAGCAAGGTTTCAACGTTACTATATCAAAAAGACATGCCTGAAAAGAGAATCCAAAACCTGAGACCATACCTCTTCTGAGAAACGGGGAAAACCACATGGGAAGTATAAATTGTTGTACTCCCTGATGCTTTTGGAATGTCCTCCTGGACCTCATTGACAGGAACCCTTATAGGCATTACAACACAGGGGCAGACCCAGCAGTAACCGGGACACCCCCAGTTTTGAAGTTCTAGCTCACTCTCCTGTAGCTGTCAAGGGCTGCACTTACCATTTTATTTGTCTCTTTTTAATTTGGAGAAAAAAGTAGTAGCTGGGGAGTCTGGTAAATGCAAACTCTTGGTGACAAATGTGACTGTGTTTGTGGATTAAAGCACATGAGCCCAGACCAGGGGAGAGATGGTCACGTAGGGAATGAAGGAGCAGCGTGTGAGCTGCTGATTTTGGAAGAAAAATTACTAGTCTCATTATTTCACAATGAAATAACTCTATAAATCACCACACGTAACCATAGGTAACACACACTTCTTTAAAAAAGTAAAAAAGGCATTTTGCGGCTACTGAGAACTCACTGAAAATCGTGACTGGCTTTGGGCAGATGAATTGATTTTTCTTAGTTTTGATGGATCCACCCTCTAGATCATCCCGCTGTTGAATTCCCTAGTCTGAGTCTATTCTTTCCTGTATCGTTCATGTCTCTCCCCACCGAACCTACCCTCTAAACACACCAGAAGATTAAACCAAAGCAGCCTGCCCTACTGGACACTTCTTTTTTTTTTTTTTTTTTTTTTACGGTACGCGGGACTCTCACTATTGTGGCCTCTTCCGTTGCGGAGCACAGGCTCCGGACGCGCGGGCTCAGCGGCCACGGCTCACGGGTGCAGCCGCTTCGCGGCATGTGGGATCTTCCCGGACCGGGGCACGATCTCGTGTCCCCTGCATCGGCAGGCAGACTCTCAACCGCTGCGCCACCAGGGAAGCCCCCTACTGGGCACTTCTGATTGGCATTTTTATTTATCTGGGTTGAGGAAAAGGAGAGGAACCAGCATGAGCTGCCCAGGTGCATGAACACAGGACTGTGCAGATACAGACCCTCCTGTACAGGGCTGTCAGATCAAATCCTGCTGCCATAGGAAATAAAGAAGTAAACCCAGGCAGGAGCTCAGGAAAAACCTGTCACGTAGCCAGCACCAGGGGCTCTGGGAGCTCGCAAATGGGACACATATCTTCCAGACACGCTCTTCGGTTAGAGGTTTTTTTTTTTTTTAAATACAATTTGAAAAAAATTTACTTATACTTATTTATGGCTGCGTTGGGTCTTCATTGCTGAGCGCGGGCTTTCTCTAGTTGCTGCAAGCGGGGGCTACTCTTCGTTGTGGTGTGCGGGCTTCTCAATGCGGTGGCTTCTCTTGTTGCAGAGCATGGGCTCTAGGCACACGGGCTTCAGTAGTTGTGGCTTGCAGGTTCCGTAGTTGTGGTGCATGGGCTTAGTTGCTCCATGGCATGTGGGATCTTCCCGGACCAGGGATCGAACCCGTGTCGCCTGCGTTGGCAGGCAGATTCTTAACCACTGCACCACCAGGGAAGCCCTAGAGTTCTTAAAGGCTGCTCTTAGAGTGGAGATGGTGGAGTCCACTGCCCTGTTTAACCCCGAGACTATCTTCGTCGCTCCTGCTGAGGTGACCCCTTTGGTCAACTATCAGATAAGCCACACCTGAGCCATCGTTCTCCTTTCCTCACTTTGTTCCTTTGTCTGTTATTCCACCTCCACCTCCCATTTTGGAAAGTTCTCTCCAGGGTTCAGAAATGGACAATGTTGGTTCGAATCTCTGATCCTTCACTTCCCTGCTATGAGAACTTAGACAAATTACTTGATATCACCAGGCTTTAATTTTCTCAGCGGTAACTACAGATAATAATAGTACCCCCTTCACAAGGTTGTTGAAGGGATTAAGGGGTAATATCCATGTAAAACACCATATTGAGCTATTATTACTACACAGCATTCACATCTCAAATTCACATCCCACTCCCTCATAAAGTCTTCTCCGATGAGCCATGTTGGAAAGGATAGTTTCCTTTGCTAATTTCTTGTAGCACTTACTGTGCTCATGACCAATAGGGCCATAGTCTACGCGGCCTTGTGGTCTAGTTATTTGTGTACATGTTTTCTCATCAGAACTAGAGGCAAAGTTTCTGGATGGCAGGGAGTGTCTTATGCAGTATCTAGCACTGTGTTTTCCTGTAAATTTTTATTAAGTCAAAAAGTCAAATGGATATTTTAATGAATTTGTCGAGTCAATCAAAGGTGTAGGTGGTCAGAAACCAGTAGCGATCTTAATCCATTACTCACATATCTGGAGAACTGGGGCTGGGATTCAGCTCCTGGGGACCCAGAGGCACCTGAGTGAGTGGGTGCCCAGGTGTGGGAACGAGAGGCCAAGGAGAGAGAAGCCCCAGGTCCACTTGGCCGTGTCAGACCTTAGCTGAGAGAGAGGATGTTAACTCTGAACGAAGATTGAAATTTTAACTCATGGCACCAGACTGGATATAGTCGTCACTGAATCGAAACAAATTTTTAATGACTTAACATTGCTGGAGGCTTTTGGATATCTGAGGGTGACTGTAAGAATCTTTGTCCAAATGCAAGAGGAAGAGCCTGCCCCGAGAGTGGATCTGAATGGTCAGGTGGGGTTTCACACCAGGAGGCCTGCTGCAAGGTACCAGGTTCACGAGCTGACTCAGTGTGGCCTTGGCCAGTGGAACAGCAGCGAGAGATAGAAGCGTTTGCAGGGTGGGGAATGAGAGGGAAGACCGTCCCCTCACCCACGGTCTCACGGCTATTACGACCTCCATCTCTCCAGCTGCCTTGGCCGCTGCAGAGGATGTGGTGGTTTCCGAGACCCTGGGCTTTTACTTCTCTCTCCCCCAGGTGACAACCTTCTGCCATCTCCTGTGAGCTCCCTCCCCAAGTCACTGCCCAGCTTTTGCTTCTTGGACCTCACAGCTCAAGCCAGGAGCAAACCCTCCAACGGACCAGGCTCTCAGGGAAGTTCTGATCCTTCCAAATCTCTGTTAGATTGCTTTTATCCTAATGTTTCTATCGGGACGCAATTGCCAGTTGCCATGGTATTCTGTGCAAACAGAAGCTCTTTTATTCTGTGGGATGCTTTCATCATGCAGTGTCTGTCACAGAATGAACTGCTATTAGAACCAGTTTATAGGTTACACCTCTAGTTGGCAAGCCCTTGAGATTTTATTATGCATGTTAGCTGCACCTGATATCCATTTGAGACCCAGCTCACAAATTATTCCACGTGAAATTGTGAACTCTCAATTAGGTGCCGTTGATATTGGCTTGGGGAGGAAAAGGTACATTTTGAGGGCTGGCAGAGATAGGAACTAGGTAGACTGTTTTCCTTTAATGCCTAGGGATTTGGGTAATAATTACAGAACCCAGGTTTCACTGTAGCATCATAGCAAACACTAGTTCAGCGGCCAAAGGTAGAAACTAAGTTGAGGATGGTTGTTTTGTCATCTCTCCAGCTTCCGTTTCTTTCTTTTTTTTATTGAAGTATAGTTGATGTACAATATTACATTGAATATGTTACAGGTGTACAATATAGTGATTCACAATTTTTAAAGGTTATACTCCATCTATAGTTACTATAAAATATTGGCTATAGTCCCTGGGCTGTACAATTCTGTCCTTGTAGCTTATTTTATACCAAATAGTTAGCACCTCTTACTCCCGTACTCCTATGTTGCCCCTCCCCGCTTCTCTCTCCCCAGTGGCAACCACTAGTTTGTTCTCAATATCTGTGAGTACGTCTTTTTGTTATATTCACTAGTTTGTTGTATTTTTTTATTTTTATTTATTATTTATTTATTTTTTGCAGTATGCGGGCCTCTCACTGCTGTGGCCTCTCCCGCAGCGGAGCACAGGCTCCGGATGCGCAGGCTCGGCGGCCATGGCTCACAGGCGCAGCCGCTCCGCGGCATGTGGGATCTTCCCGGACCAGGGCACGAACCCGTGTCCCCTGCATCGGCAGGCAGACTCTCAACCACTGCGCCACCAGAGAAGCCCTGTTGTATTTTTTTAGATTCCACATATAAATGATATACAATGTTCGTCTTTCGCTGACTTATTTCACTTAGCATAATGCCTTCCAGGTCCATCCATGTTGCTGCAAAAGGGCAAAATTTCATTCTTTTTCATGGCTGAGTAATATTCCGTTGTATATATGTACCATATCTTCTTTATCCATTCATCTGTCAATGGACATTTAGGTTGCTTCCATGTCTTGGCTATTGTAAATTCTACTGCTATGAACATTGGGGTGCACGTTATCTTTTTGGATTAGTGTTTTTGTTTTTTTCGGATATATCCCCAGGAATGAATTGCTGGGTCATCGTTCTATTTTTAGTTTTTTGAGAAACCTCCATACTGTTGTTCTCCACAGTGGCTGCACCAACTTACACCCCCCCCAACAGTGCAGGAGGCTTCTCTTTTCCTCATATCCTCATTAACATTTGTTATTTGTCCAGCTTCCTTTTCTGTTTTGGCTGCACCACTTGGCTTGTAGGATCTTAGTTCCCCGAACAGGGATTGAACCCAGGCCCTCTGCAGTGAAAGTGCGGAGGCCTAACCACTGGACCGCCAGGGAAGTCCTGAGCTTCTTTCTCATCTCTGCCTTGTCATTGCCTCTCCAGTCCACTGTCACCCATGACTTCCCACTTCAGAGCCCTGAATTTGTAACTTCTGAGTAGTGTCCCCCTTTCCAAACTCTCCTGTCCTTCAGTGATAATTTATCACTGCTAAGAAAACAGCTGGAAATACGACATATAAAGCAAGCTCAAGTTATTAGTGGGAGCTAATGGCTGAATGCACGGCACTGGAGCTTGAGAGACCTGTGGGTTTTTTTTTCTCTCTCTCTTTTTATAAAAATTTATTTATTCATTTTTGGCTGCGTCGGGTCTTGGTTGCTGCGCACGGGTTTTCTCTAGCTGTGGCAAGTGGTGGCTTCTCTTGTTGTGGCTCACGGGCTCTAGGTGTGCGGGCTTCAGTAGTTGTGGAGCATGGGCTTAGTTGCTCCACTGCATGTGGGATCTTTCCGGACCAGGGCTCGAAACCGTGTCCTCTGCAATGGCAGGTGGATTCTTTTTTTTTTGGCCATGTTGGGTCTTCGTTGTTGCGCACGAGCTTTCTCTAGTTGCGGCGAGCTGGGGCTACTATTGGTTGTGGTGCGCGGGCTTCTCATTGTGGTGGCTTCTCTTGTTGCGGAGCATGGGCTCTAGGCATGCAGGCTTCAGTAGTTGTGGCACACAGGCTCCGTAGTTGTGGCTCGTGGGCTCTAGAATGCAGGCTCAGTAGCTGTGGCGCACGGGCTTAGTTGCTCCGTGGCACGTGGGATCTTCCCGGACCAGGGCTCGAACCCATGTCCCCTGCATTGGTAGGTGGATTCTTAACCACTGTGCCACCAGGGAAGACCCTCTCTCTCTTTTTTTAATTGCAGTATAGTTGATTTACAATGCTATGCCTATCTCTGCTGTACAGCAAAGTGACTCAGTTATACACATATATACAGTCTTTTTTTCATATTCTCCATTATGGTTTATCATAGGATATTGACTGTAGTTCCGTTTCCATTATGGTTTATCATAGGATACTGACTATAGTTCCGTGTTCTCCATTAGGACCTTGTGGTTTAACCTCTCTGAATGTAACAGTTTGCATCTGCTAACCCCAAACTCCCGGTCCATCCCTCCCCCTCCCCCCTCCCTCTTGGCAACCACAAGTCTGTTCTCTACGCCTGTGAGTCTGTTTCTGTTTTGTAGATAGGTTCATTTGTGCCATATTTTAGACTCCACATATAAATGATATATGGCATTTGTCTTTCTCTTTCTGACTTATTTCACTTAGTATGATAACCTCTAGTTTCATCCATGGTGCTACAAATGGCATAATTTCATTCTTTTTTATGGCTCAGTAATATTCCATTGTATGTGTGTATATATCTATCTCTCTCTATATATATATATTGCATCTTCTTTATCCACTCATCTGCTGATGGACACTTACATTGCTTCTGTGTTTTCACTATTGTAAATAGTGCAGCTATGAACATAGGGGTGCATGTATCTTCTTGAATTATAGTTTTCCCCTGGTATATGCCCAGGAGTGGGATTGCTGGCTCATATGGGAGTTCTATTTTGAGTTTTTTAAGGAACCTCCATACTGTTCTCCATAGTGGCTGCACCAACTTACATTCCCACCAACACTGTAGGAGGGTTCCCTTTTCTCTAGACCCCCTCCAGCATTTTGCTATTTGTAGACTCTCTAATGATGACCATTCTGACTGGTGTGAGGTGATACCTCATTGTAGTTTTGATTTGAATTTCTCTAATAATTAGTGTTGCTGAGCATCTTTTCATGTGCCTACTGGCCATCTGTACGTTTTCTTTGGAGAAATGTCTATTAAGGTCTTCTGCCCATTTTTGGGTAGGGCTGTTTGGTTTTTTGCTGTTGAGTTGTATGAACTGTTTGTATATTTTGGAGATGAAGCCCTTGTTGGTCGCATCTTTTGCAAATACTTTCTCCCATTCCGTAGGTTGCCTTTTCATTTTTTTTTTTATGATTTCCTTTGCTGTGCAAAATCTTGTAAGTTTGATGAGGTCCCATTTGTTTATTTTTTGTTTTTATTTCTATTGCCTTGGGAGACTGACCTAAGAAAACGTCGGAACAAAAATATGCCACTCTTCATAAATTTGTGCGCCATCTTTGCGCAAGGGCCATGCTAATCTTCTCTGTATCATCTCCATTTTAGTATAAGTGTTGCTGAAGCGAGCGCAGGAGCCCTGCTTTTAAACTGTGATGGGAAAATAAACTTTGCAAGATGCTAGTGGGGCAGGGGCCCCAGCTTGAGCCAACTCCCAAGAAGTGTATTCTCATCGGGGATTTGTCTGGAGGAGAGTGGTGTCTGCGGAGCCTCAGGGAAGGATGGAAGGATGCGGGCAGCTTGATGGATCAGAGCGCAGATTCTGCGGCCAGAGGACCTGCCTGGGGTCAGGCCCCCCAGCTGTACTGCCTAGTGGCTGGTGACAATCTCGGACAAGCCGCTCCATCTCCTTTTACCACTGGGGGTGTTGGCAGTTGCATGCCTCTCAGGGGGCTTTTAAGTTGACCTGTGTAGCCCACTTCAAGCAGAGTGTGGCGTGGATCACGTGCTGTAAGTGTCAGCTGTTAATGTGGCTGTGTCTCTCCAGCCCTGCGTGCTGGACGCCTGTCGAGCTGGCAGAGAGAGGACTGCGCGACACCGGGGCACGGCGGCCCTGTGTTTATCCTCAGCCGAAAAAGTGTGACCCAGAGAGGGAAAAGATCTGTCTGCCTGTTACCTGGAGCAACGCGACTTACTGTGGTGCAGTGAAGACCCCAGGCTGTAAAGGCCCCAGGGTTCCCTCCTTGGGAGACAGTGCAGACTCCACGAGGGCCCAGCCCCGATGCTGCCGGCGAGGGCCGTGGAGTGTGAACGGAGGGCTGCTCTGCACGCGGAGCCACACGGCTTACAAGAGCAGGCTGGGAGCAGTTTGCCCTGATCTGTAACTTGTATGGTCCGTCCAGATGAAAGGCTGGCAGACCTTGGGAGGCTCCAGTTACCCCAGTAGAAGAGATCTCATGATATCGATCGACTCTTGGAGACTCTTCTTTTCCTGCTTTCTTAGCTTCCCCTCCTTCCTAAACCATGCCGTTTTCTCCTAAACATTTGCGTTTTAAACATAGTTTTGGTCGTGTCTATGGGAACCGGAAACCAGGCTGGGAAGCTATTCACCCGTTGCCTCTACTCACGGCTTGGGGGGTCTTTCCCGTGGAAGCTGCCTCAATCTCCCCACTGCCCCCCCACACACAATATTACTCATTAATAAAAGACAATTAATAAAATACACAGACACAAATACCGTTAACGAGGCCGAGATAATACCGGAGCAATAGTGATGCTCTGTGCTGGCTGATGATGTAATTTACTCTGACAGGCGTCACCTCAATGCTCTGTAGGTACGAAGGGACCTGGGTGTGCTCCTGTCCTGTGTTCTTACTGAAAGAAGGAGCTGGCTCGGGCTTGAGGACTGACCTCGGGTGCCCCAGGCAGGGCAGGTCCCGCTCAGCGTCTCAGACTTCAGCCCCTAACCGCCCTCTAGATGACTGCTTTCTATGCTCGTGCTGTCTTTCCAGGTAGATGATCATTTCATGGGGACAAGAGTCCTTGTACAATTCTTCGGTATTTCTGCAGTATTTTAGCAAAGTCCACAACATAGTAAAGACTTACTAAATATAAACAAATTAGTGCCAGGGAGAAGACATTTCCTCTGTACAGTTCACGTGGCATCCACGCTCTTCCTGTTTGTGTGCCGTTTCCCCCACGAGGAGGGATGCGTCCCATCCGCTTCGTTCCCCTTACTTCTCCACACCTTCCCTTGGAAGGTGGCTGGTGTGGACTTTTTACATATCAGGCAAGACATTGCTGCCGTGTCAGTAATACTGAAACAAGGAGTGAGGATTCACAGGAAAGCTGACTGTAAGAAAAAAATTCTTTTCATTTGTAAACTCAGCTCTGTTGTGACTCGGCAGGGATGGTGAACAGACACAGGATGCAGTGGCAATCTAGTGGGTCTGAGTACCATCAGACATGCGCATGGAGATGAACATGTGGTAGAACAGACGCAGAAATGAAAAACAGGTCTTTACAGATGGATCCTCATTAATTTATTCAACAAGAGTAATTTTGTCCCCATTTTGTTGGAGCAAACTTTTGCTACCCGTGCACATGTGAGACGCTCACTTGCACAACTGCCCTTATGCATTTCTGCACACACCACGTTTTGAGAATGCAACTGAGAATTGGGTTTTTGCTCACAACTGCTCTCTTTTACTGCGTTGACAGAGAGATGATTGTTAACAGGCTTCTCTGTGAGGATCGTGCCTCTCTTTTCCCAAATGTTGCACACAGTGCTAAATTAAGCAAGCAGGCAATGCAGTTCTTTCAACACAAAAGCTATTCAGCCCTCCTGCCCTGTTGCTTCTGCTCAAGGGCTCCCTCTTCATCCTCCTCTTCTTCCTGCTTCCTTGTACCAGTTCTGGGCAGGGCACCCAGGGCTGCTGTCCCCTCCCAAGTCCCACCTAGGGGTGTGGATTTGTTTGCTAGGGCTGCCATAACAAATTCCCCCAGACTGAGTGGCTTAAATGACAGAAATGTATTGTCTCCAATTCTGGAGGCTGAAGTCCAAGACCAAGCTGTAGGCAGTTTAGCTTCTTTGGAAGCCTCTCTCCTTGGCTTGCAGACGGTCGCCTTCTCACTGTGTCCGCACATGGCTGTCCTTCTGCCATGTTTTCTGTGCCCTGATCTTCTTCTTGTAAGGACACTAGCTGTAATATGACCTCACTTTAACTTAATTACCTCTTTAAAGGCACCGTCTCCAAATATAGTCACATCCTGAGCTAGAGCAGTTAAGGCATCAACATACGGATTTTGTGGGGACACACTGAGCCCTTAACAGGGTGTTACTTGAAAATGCTGTTCTTGTCTAGTCTTGTTCTAATTAGAATAAAAATACATAAGCTCAAGCATGATTCTTGAAATATTAGAAGTAGATATCACCTTTTAAATATGTAGCAAACAGTTTCCTTTTCTTCTCTTAAATGATTAGTGATTTTTAGGGAAGGCAGAACAGCTCTTGGTAGCATTTTAGAAAATTTCTGGAAGTCCTGATTATCACAATGATTGGCAGGTGCTATTTTAAGGCTCAGCAACTGAGTATTTCTGTAGTAGCTACACACTGAACTACATTAAGAAAATTACAACTTCCTTTTTGTTTATAACTAAAATACATAGTTTATAATTTATATTATAAATGTATGTTATACTTTACAATTAGGGCATTATAATGGTTTTTTGAATTTGTAGGTAAACTACTTATGGATTTTGTATCAGAATCGTGATGGTGGCATTACAAAATATTTGTTTTAAGGAGTACTGGATTTGATAGGGTTGAGATTCTCTGCACCAGATGTTAAACTCCTGAGGGTCAGACTGTCTCTTTTCTTTCCCGAGCTCTAAACCACAGGAGGGCATAGGAGGTGTTCAATGTACGGCTGTTAATTAAGGAAATGCTTTCCACAGATCTTTTATTCTTACCATTGTGAAAATGCTGAAGAAGGAGAAATGTGAACAGCTCTGTATCCCGATGTTTTCACTGATGTCTGCATACCTTTGGGTAGTGTACTCTTCATTTTTGGGTTTTATTTATTTATAAATTTTTAAATTTATTTTTGGCTGCGCTGGCTCTTCGTTGCTTCGTGCGGGCTTTCTCTAGTTGCGGCGAGCGGAGGCTACTCTTCGTTGCGGTGCGCAGGCTTCTCGTTGCGGTGGCTTCTCTTGTTGCGGAGCTTGGCCTCTAGGTGCGCAGGCTCAGTAGTTGTGGCGCACGGGCTTAGTTGCTCTGAGGCATATGGGATCATCCCGGACCAGGGCTCAAACCTGTGTCCCCTGCATCGGCAGGCGGATTCTTAACCACTGCGCCACCAGGGAAGTCCCACATACTCTTCTTTAATAAAGGAGAATAAAGGGGTTGCCCAATCATGGGGGAAGGAGGAGACCTAGAAATTTCTTGTCCTGAGAGGAAGAGAGAGCTCCAGGGGGTGGGCGGTATCTTATGCCTCAATTGCTTGTGGCTACAGAGATTAATCGATACACTGCGGACTGCCTTGGTTCGTAGTCACATGAAGTGGATTCTGAATGTTTTCCGAAATGGAACCTCTTGTCATGACAGCCCTTCAAATTCCCCAGGGAAAAAAAAAGATGAAAGATGATTAGGAGTCAGACCCCAGAACCCCCAACCTTCACCCCTAGATCTAGGAAAACAAAGAAACGAATCAACACGCCGGGTCGGTCACGGCGACGTTGCAGGCGGTGTTCAGCCGGTAGAACCTTCATCAGGGTTTACGCCTGTCTGCAGAAGGAAGGGAAGCATGATCGAGCAAAGGTGAAGGTGGACTCTAGTGAAATCTTGCCGAAGGCGTCGGCTGACCCCGTCAGGAGCACTGACACGGAAGCCTTTTACATTTTCTCGAATTTCGCGGGGGGTGTGTGTGCGCGTGTGTGTGAAATTTTACACCCCACATTGACCAGTCTCGGTGCAGGTTGACCTCAGGAAGCGAGTGAGCTGGCCTTTCTCGGCTGAGAATGATTCCCAGAGGGACTTGCAGGAGGCTGAGAGTGGCCAGCACTCCTGGGGGGGGGGGGATGGGGGGGGGAGTGCAGGTGGCTTCAGCCCCAGGCGGGGGGATTAGGGTGGCCGCCAGTGTCCACTGCTTCTCCAATCCACTTTGCTGCTTCCCGCTGTAAAGTCAGCAAGTGCAGTTTCAAGCCTGTGATGGTTTATGCTGTGTAGTAAAATGGGGTCATGGTATGGTTTTCTCTCTCCGACTTGTGAAGTCTTCCGGTCTTCTCTTTGAGGATTTACAGTCTTGCTTTTCTCTTTTCCCTGAGAATAAATATTGAAGAATGAAACAAATGCATCAAAATCTGAAAATGGTCAATGTGATACCGCATCTAAGGCAGATGGAGGACCATTGCTCTCCTGCCCTAACAAAGATCGTTTTTCGCCTTTATGGGACTGAGGTGATAAAGTTCATGACTCAGCGTGGGAACTGTCAGGACAAATAAAACAATTTTGCTTAAACACTATCCTCTCATTTGCCTTCGAAGGTGATGAGGAAAACCATTGATATTCTGTGGCAGGACAATCAAACTAAGACAGAAAGAAGAAAAAAGAAGACAAATGACATGCCCCCTTTGGGCAGGCTTTTCCCAATGTGTGATGTGCATCTAACATTATACATTAACCAGACCTCCTCAAAGCAGGAGGATGAAATCAACCTGTGGGAAAAAGTTGGCCCCTTTCTTCAGAGGCCAGCATTGTAATATTGTATTTCTATGATTACTATGTTTCTTTTTCATCTCATACAAGGGTACCAGGGGCGGCATTGACCAAAGGCTTGTCTGTACATGCATAATTGAAAAAAAGGAAAAAAAAACTTTGTTGATTGAACTATGGATACAATGCTAACCTGTCAATATGATACATAATTTCTTTGCCTCAAAAATGTATAAAACTGCATCTTTAATTCCTGATCAATGGAGCAGTTCTCAGAGCTTCTGAGAATCTGTTTCCCAGGTTATAATCCTCAGTTTGGCTCGAATAAAATTCTCTTTTCTTTCTTCTTAGCTTGATTGTTATTTGATTTTTCGTCGATAACGGGAATCACCAAATTTAGCCCCCACAGTGCACACCAGCTCCCTGGGTCAGACTTTGTTTCCTGTTGGTTTTCTCCCAGCTTCTTGCCAGATACTTGTAGAGGAAATTCTCAGATCCTGTCCTCAGACGACCTCCCACATTCAAAGACGCTTCCTCAGCTGAGAGACTTAGGCTCCTTATTCAAACTAATTCTAGCTTCCAGGCAATCCAAAAGGCTGGCACTTGTTTTCCTGACTAGGAGAAGCTTTCTGCTTTGGGGCCAGAAAATCTATTTTGATTTCAATACCAGCAGCTAAAAGATGTGTGATACAAAGGGCATAAAACAAGCAGCAAATTTAAAGTAATATTTCTCGCGGTTTGCGTGGCACGGAGGGTCCCTCATCTTTCACACCGAGCATGTCCGTCTTTACGGAAGAATGTATGAATTCTGGTTTTCACTTCCCTCAATCTGTAGTCAGAACGTCCAGCTTATGCGGCATTGAATATAATGCTCAGAAAGGATGTTCCATTTTTGTCCTGATCTGAATAGCCCCTGGGACCTCCAAGGAGTTCCACAGAAATCTCTTCACGGGTCTGTCGTCTCTTACTGTTCAAACCCTGGGCTTTGACTTTCCATGTGGGTTCTCCTGGGTGTGATTTTGGAAGGCAGATGACCTTAGGGTTGTAAGATGCCACCAGATAGGTGGTGCAGGGCACCCAGCAGCTTCAGAGACAGGAGGAGGTGGGAGCTGCCTGGAGGTGTCTTCTGTGTCCGCTTGTCTTCAGGCTCTTTCATTCAACCTTGGGTGTGAGGTTCATCCCTATTTCTGTGGTGCATAGTTGTGGGTGATTCCCTGTCTTTGCTGTGTGCGGGTCATTTTAAACCTCCCCTCCGCCCCTTACTTTGGTTTCATCATCAAATCCTATCGATGTGATCTCCAAGTAGACCTAAAACCTGCGCCCCCTGCCCTCTCCGCACACACCACCCAGGCCCCGGCCATCCTGCCTGGATGTTGCATGGTCCTTGGCGAGTGCCCTCACTTCCATCCCCGCTCCCTTCCTGTCCTGTCTGCTCAGGCAGCCAGCATGGCCTTTCAAAGAGACCACAGTACCTCAGGATGATGCCCCATCTCCCCCCCGCCCCCAGGAGTGCTGGCCACTCTCAGCCTCCTGCAAGTCCCTCTGGGAATCATTCTCAGCCGAGACTGTGTCCACCCATGGTCACAAAGCACCTGGCTTCGGCCTGATACTGCCCCCCCCATCACGCGCTCCCAGTCTCTCAGGAGCCAAGCTCCACCCGCTTCTCCACGTGGGCACCTGTTATTTTTCCTTCTTAATCTGGCAGATTCCTACTCAGCCATTTCTCAGAGACGCCGCCTTCCCTGACGCCCCGTCTACACTGAATAGGTCGTTTTCATGGACAGTGACGGCCACGCCCCACGTTAAACAACGATTCGTCGTCTCACTAGGCTGCGGCATCACCGGGCCGGGTCTGGTTTGCTTACTGCATCTCAGCATCTGGCACAGTGCCCGGCAGGCAGCCCGCCCCCCCCCAACCCCAAATATTTTTGGAATGAACAACTGATTAAAGTTCCAGGGACATCACAGCGTGTACCAGAAAATGTACTCAGGGGACTTCCCTTTAAACCTTTATGATCTGCAGCTTTGCAGCTGAAAATGGGTAGATTGGGCATCAGGAATTCTGAGCACCGTGCAGCTCAGTCGGTGCCTGAAGGCAACAATCCCCTTCGTGAGCTGCTCTGGCCAAAGCATTCTCGAGAAACACAGCCCCTGAATTAGAAGCAGCGAGAACGCGATGCCGGAGTCCCAGCCTGGAACTGGAACGCTGATTCCATCCACACACGCTGCAGCCACAGGCAACAACATCCATCCCAGCCCCTGGCTGCTTGCCCACCACTGTAGCAAATATATAATTTATTAAGAAAACGTGCAGTGAATAAAATGACCTACGAAGCTGACCAAACTCTGAGTTGACAATGGCTTTTTAGGCCACAAGAGGGAGCTGTTTAAATTCCTGTTAAACATAAAGAAAAAAATTGAAAGAGAAGAAATTGGCAATCATAAGGTTGGCCAGATGGACACCTATTTATATGACGTTGACTCCGGAATTCCAAGTATTTTTTAAGCTACAAAAATTCCAATTCTTTTTTTCTGCAAAGTAATTTGCATTTTAAATAGTGTTATGAAAGGCAGAGAATTGTTTTTCCCTGAAAATCTAATTTTAAGTCTAATTTAACTAGTGTGAGGAAGTGTAAGTATTCAGCGAACGGACAAAGAGAAGAAAATTCCTTTTGAAATGAATCTTTTTTTTCTAAATCCTTTTTCTCTGAAACAGCCTCAGGGACGAAGTAAGCTTTCTTTAAAAAGTTTCTGTTTCGAGACAGACTCACAGACACAGAGAACAGACTTGTGGTTGCCAAGGGGGAGGGGGTTGGGGGAGGGATGGAGTGGGAGTTTGGGGTTAGCAGATGCAAACTAGTACATATAGGATGGATAAACAACAAGGTCCTACTGTAGAGCACAGGGAACTCTATTCGATACCCTGGGGTAAACCATAATGGAAAAGAATATGAAAAAGAATGTGTATATATGTATAACTGGATCACTTTGCTGTACACCTGAAACACAACATTGTAAATCAACTATACTTCATTAAAAAAAGTTACTGTTTCTTTCACTAATTAGCCTGTAAGATTTCAAATATCTAAATATCGGTGCCAATCATCAGATTTTTAAAAGAAATGTATAGCCTATGGCTTGAGAATTCATTAAGAACACTGAGTCTAATCGCAGATGTGTTTACCTACCACGAGTTAATTTATAGTAGCTCCGCCTGCCAGCCCTCCTGGTCACCCCGAGGACATGGTTGAGCTGAAAGGGCCTGACCCAGCGGCAGAAGGAGGCTTTTCTGAGAAGTTAGTGAGAGGGCACATGGGGGCTTTGATGCAGTCAAATGACCCGTGAGGATAACACATGGGGAGTGTCATGCGGTCCAGGCTCTGTGCTGGGAACTTCACATGGGCCAGCCCGTCTGTCCTGCACAGCGACGTGTGGAAGCCACGGTTATGTTTCAGTTTGGGGGATGGGAAAACTGAGGCTCAGAGAGAAAGCCCGAGTAGTCTTGTATTGTACTGAGTCAGGGAGCCACGATTTGAAACCCCCTCCAGGGGGAGGCCCTTGAATGGAATTCTACTCAACTGGCCAGTCTGAGTGTGGTTAAGATCACTGGGCCCTGGGTAATGTGATTCTTCCTTATAACGGGCCAAGGATGTCCATTGTTTCCCTATTGAGAACACCAGGATTTGGCCAAGATTCTCTTCTTCCCCTAAAATGTTTTACCCTAAGAGGGAGAGAGGAAAGCTTTTATACTGTCTCAAGGGAAGCTATTTCTGGGGTGATTGTCAGCAAAGAGTAAATGTGGTAAAGATGCTGGTTTTCTGCTGACTCACCCGGGTGATGTCAAGCCTTGTGGGAACACAGACAAATTCATCTGAATCATGATGAACACACACCATTTCATGTTCGAGAGAGGTCATCGAAAATGCTCCAAGCACATGACTTTTAAAAATTCCTACACTTTTCCTGTAGTTGTCTAGAGCCTGAGCATGTGTTCTGAGTAAACACTCAGACATGTGCTGCGAGCAGACATAGAAAGATCATCTTCCTGGCTCGGGGTGGGAATGGTGGTGAGGGAGGAGGAAAGACCTCTTGCTACTGTCTACTGTCTGCCTGCATTTTCTCCTGACCCTGCTCTCATCCCTACTCCTAGCTGGCCTCTTTTAAGTACTTGGAGAACATTGCTGGCTTTTCTTATCAGAGTACCCAGGAGAAAATGGCATTCCTGAATATAAAAATAAATGACCCATTTCTTATCCTTTCTTTTTTTAAAACGTCTCCTCACATCTTTACTCAAGTTTTTATGAACCAGGCACAGAGTTTGAATGAATTTTAAGAAGGACTGACAATCACAGTGCCTTGGGATGCCTGTCTTCTGTTGTTAGTGCAGGGTCAAGCCCGCTTGCCTTTTCGTTCCAGCGGTTGACCAGAGTCCAGCATCAGGACTGGGACATGATTCTGCCCTTAGAAGCATGTATTCAAATATGGCAGCATATTTGAAAAGGTTCTCTGGAATTAGACAGGCTGAGGCTCAACCCTCAGGTATCCCTTCCCTACAGGGTCGCCCGTTTAAGCATAGGCTGTTCAGGACTTCCCTGGCGGTCCATTGGTTAAGACTCTGTGCTTCCAATGCAGGGGATGCAGGTTCGATCCCTGGTGGGGGAACTAAGATCCCACATGCCATGTGGCACAGTCAAAAAAAAAAAAAAAAAAATAGAGGCTGTTCAATCCAATTTGAATTTTGGATAAACAACAAATAATTCTTTTCGTAAAAGTATATCCCAAGTATTACAAGGGAGATACTTGCACTTAAAATAATTCATTGTTCGTCTGAAATTCACATTGAACTGGGTGTCTTGTGTGTGCATTTGCCAAGTCTGGGAGCCCTTCTCCCTGCCTCTCACCGATCCTAGAGCTTCGTGGTTGAGGACAGGCCCTGGAACCAGAGCGCTGGGATGCCTTGCCAGCTGTGTGGACTTCAGCAAACTACTTGGCTTCTCTGTGCTTAGTTTTCCTATATGTAAAATGGGGCCAATAATAGAATCCCCGACCTCAGAGTTCTGTTGTCAGGATGAAACGAACTAATGCATCAAAGCACTTAGTAATCGAGGTGCTACTCAACCAATGTTAGCTCTTATTATTCCTATTACTTTTAGAGACGGTCGAAAACGTGGACAGGACCAACTCCTCGAAGTACTGAGGTCACTGTTAAGAGAACTAGACAAGATAGTGTGTTGAAAGCACTTGGCACCAAAACATTTAAACTTCTTTTTTGAGTTGCTATGTCATCAGAACCCTATCTTTCATCTCTTTTAAAGGATCCTAGAGGTCTGAAGACACAGCCTTTGTCCTGTAACCACTGAGGGTAGATCTCTTGTGTGTGGATGATTATATACGCATCTGGTTAAGCTTATACACTTATCAGGGATTCTGAGTCCAGGGACAGTAGGTGTTGGCTTAGTTCAGCCACTCAGTGGTACATGGGAAAGTGGTACCCAGTCCTTGGGTGGAGGCTTGAGAGCTTGTGGGGCGTGCAGGGTAGCCCCTGGCCGTCTATGGGCCACTGACTGGTCACATCCCAGTGTGCCCCCTGCCACCCCACTCTCTAGAAAGCTCTTCCGTACTCCCAGATGATGGGGGGAGGGGGCAGGAGCACGGCAGCTGGCTCAGCGATCCCCAGAGGCACCTTCGGGAGTTAATGGCTCCTCCCAGCAGGCTCATTCACCCCCAAGGACAGACTCGAGTACAAGGGGGAATGGTGATCCATGTAGAGCCCCAGACATGTCAGAGGGACTGTTGAATATAAATTCAAGCTCTGACCATTTTTATTATCTATTAACAGCTGAGATACTGAGGGTCTGTGAACACTGGAAGCTCCTGAGAGCTATGTGTCTTCAATATGGATGAGGCTCTCATCCTATCATCAATTTTTCTAACTTGGAAGTCATTGAAAACAGGACAAAAAGAAACAGACTCTTCTTTCCATCTATCATTTACTCTAAAGATGGCTCGGCGGGGCGGTCAGACTAGAGCCCTCCTGCACTCCTATTTCCAGGAAAGGCCAGAGAGGGGAAAAGACAGCTGAGCACATGTTTGGGCTCAGCTTTGTCTAGAGAGGAAGCAAGACGGGGATGAAGGTCAAGTCCAAACATGAAAGCACCTACCCCTCAGACACTGAGAGAGCCCCAAGCTGAGAGCCAGGATAAGGCGTGGATCTAACACATCTGACACCATCTGTCAGTTTACAGGCAAGGAAACCAGAGCCCTGGGCAGGCTGGTGACTTCCACAAGGCCGTGGGTCTGGGTAGTGATGGATCTGGAGCTAGGACCCTGTCCCCTCGTCTCCCTGGCTGCCGTCGACTATGTAAGATGACTATTGCCATTCTCACAGGTGCCAGCTGATATCTGCTGAGCACTTACACCTGTCGGAAGGGAGGGAGGACACAGCCCCGAGGAGCTGGGTGTCACTCCAGGAAGTGGAAATGGTTGGGACTGCACTTCAAATGCCCAAACATTTTAGGAGTCAGGGTGTGCGGCGTGTATGAGTGTGCACGTGTGGGTGATGGGCGTCCAGGAGGACCTTGGGACCGGGAGCGTTTCAGTGGCCACCATACAAGGTTAAAAAAAGCCTAAGATGTGATTCCTGCCCATCTAGTATTTATAAACCACCTGAGGGAGAGCCATGACTCGCTCTGTTATAGGCAACCAGCTCACCTGGTGTCTTAGAAGCGAAAGTGTAGCCCACTTTTCCGATCCTTGGGAGAACCAGCTTCTGTGAGTCCCTCCAGTGAGGAACACTCTTTTGTCTCACGAGGCGGGCATGTGTGGCTCCTAAGGAGACCAGGAGTCTTAAACATATAGCCTCCTATTTAACAGAAGATAAAACACCAGTGGCCTGGGCTTCCCTGGTGGCGCAGTGGTTGAGAGTCCGCCTGCCGATGCAAGGGACACGGGTTCGTGCCCCGGTCCGGGAAGATCCCACATGCCGCTGAGCAGCTGGGCCCGTGAGCCATGGCCGCTGAGCCTGCGCGTCCGGAGCCTGTGCTCCGCAATGGGAGAGGCCACAACAGTGAGAGACCTGCGTACCTCAAAAAAAACCCAAACAAACCAAAAAAAAAAAAACACAAAACACCAGTGGCCTACACTTTTTTACCAGTTTAAAATTTTCATCCAGAAATTGCTGTCATAATGCTTTTACCAGGAACATGCTGCAAAGTATTTTTTCCAGTGGCATTAGAGTCACACTTCTCAGTTTTTCTTTTCCTGACAATTTTCAGATGTCTGCCCTTTTCTCTCTCCTGTCTTCCACGGCCAAGCAGTTATTTTGTAATAGGACCCTTTAGTGTCACCTTAATAACAGTCGAAGATGCCATGCTGGGTGCTGTTTCCCAGAGATGAGAAAGACACAGCTTTCCCTGATGGAGCAGATGACCCAGTGGGGGCAGGAGAGCAGCAGAGGGGGAGGGGAGGAGGGGGTGGGACCGGGTGTGAACAGTGCCCTAAGAGAGGTTCCAAACATGCCACGTGAACTGGAGATTAAGTCCACTTTGGGGCAGCCTTGAGGGAAGAAAGGGAGGAATTAGGAAAGATGGTGTGTAAAAGACGGCACTGAAATTGGTCCTTGAAGCATGAAGAGGCAGGATGTTCCAAGGCTGAGAACTGTAGAAGAATCAGGGAAGAATGAACAGCCCAGTCTGGCTGAAAAGTAGGTTATTTTAGGGAACTGGTGGACATAAGACCGAAAAAATGCTCTGAGAGAATTTTGTTTGAGGCGGAGTTTGGTTTCAGTCGATGGGCAACGGGGAAGCCTTGACCATGGCTCGGCAGAGGAGCCATAGGTCAAATAACGACTGTGGTTTTGCTACCAGGCACTTTTGTTAGAAAGAAACAAACTGCAAACCTGCTGGTTGCCCCAGAGATCGTGTTCACACCGGGGACCACTCAGCTGTGCTGCTGAACTGGCTGCACCGAATCTCCTGCACTTTCTTTTATTTTTTAATTTTTATTTTAAAAATTAAAAAAATTGAAGTATAGCTGATTTATAATGTTGTATCCATTTCAGGTGTACAGCAAAGTGACTCCATTATACATACATATATATATATATATATATTCTTTTTCAGATTCTTTTCCATTATAGATTATTATACAATATTGAAGGGACTTCTCTGGCAGTCCTGTTTGCGCTTCCATTGCAGGGGCACTGGTTTGATCCCTGGCCGGGGAGCTAAGATCCCGCAAGCTGAGCCGCCAATCAATCAATAAATAAATTGAATATAGTTCTCTGTGCTATGCAGTAGGACCTTGTTCATCTATTTTATATGGAGTAGTGTGTATATGTTAATCCCAAACTCCTATTTTATTCCTACCCCTTTCCCCTTCGGTGACCATAAATTTGTTTTCTATGTCTGTGAGTCTGTTTCTGTTTTATAAGTCAGTTCATTTGTATCATTTTCTTAGATTCCACATATAAGTGATATAAGTGATATGGTATTTGTCTTTGACTTGCTTCACTTAGTATGATAATCTCTAGGACCATTGCTGTAAATGGCATTATTTCCTTCTTCTTTTATGGCTGCACTTTCTACATGAATATTGTTGTATCGGTGGTATGAGGGCTGTAAAGCACTACTTAGAGAATCATCAGAAGAAGACAGGCAGCAACGTGGATGCATCTCACAGGAAGTGTGCTAAGTGACGGAAGCCGGAATCAAAAGATGACACACTGTGTGAACCCATTTACACGACATTCTGAAAAAGCCAGGACAGCAGAGGTAGAGGCCAGACCAGTGGTCCCCAGGGCTTGGGGTGGAGAGAGGGTCTGACGTCAAAGGGTCAACATGAAGGAATTCCTTGGGGTGATGGAGTCATGCTGTTTCCTGCCTGTGATGGTTAGAAGAATCTCTGCGTAAGTTATAGCTCAGAGAACTGGACGTGAGACATTTTACTGTAGGTACATTTAAAACATAAATAAATATGAAAAAGCAGGTTAATTATGTTCAGTTTTCTGGAAATAATATTTTTAGTTATCCAATTTTTCAAGAACTGGTAAATTCTTTGTAGTACATATGGCAAGTCTGCATGTAAAAATTAATGTACAAATAATTATATAGCACTATATAATTATATATTATTTAATATATATTTAATTAATCAGAATTAATTATCTAACTATGGCTATCAGAAAAAACTTGCTATACATTCTCAAATGTTTGGGAACTTTATTAAAGATTGCGCTGGCCCTCATGTATTAAACAGATGACACCTATGAGAGTATATTGGGTTTTTTTATATTTAAAGATTTTTTTTTTTTACAAATTCTTCTTCCAATCTTGTTCATGTTAGAAATTTGCATAATAATCTTTTTGATTATAATCATATTAAATGTAACTCTCAGATCAGATTGGATCTCATAGATTTTGACTTAGTGATGACTTAAATGAAGTTTGTTTGTGAAGTCTGGTTGTTATAAATATTTTTCTCTCAGTAGAGGATCTCTATAATAGCTGGCCATGTTTTCAAAGTATAGCTGCTACAGCATATACTCCAAATCAAAGGTTCAACCCACGTTATCAGTGCGTGGAGGATGGAAAGTAAAGGGCTTTGCTGTTTATTACAGCTCAGGATCAGAAGAGGGGCTGACCCTGTTACAGATTAGAAGTTCCAAAATGATTTCCTTCTTTTTCCTTTGAAGCCTCTTTCCAGTTACCCTAACTTCACTCTGTGTCTTTGACTAAAATAGCGGTTGGCATTAAAATAACACATCGCCTTATTTTTTTTTTTTACATCTTTACTGGAGTATAATTGCTTTACAATGGTGTGTTAGTTTCTGCTTTATAACAAAGTGAATCAGTTATACATATACATATGTTCCCCTATCTCTTCCCTCTTGCGTCTCCCTCCCTCCCACCCTCCCACCCTCCCTATACCACCTCTCTAGGTGGTCACAAAGCACCGAGCTGATCTCCCTGTGCTATGCGGCTGCTTCCCACTAGCTATCTATTTTACGTTTGGTAGTGCATATATGCCCATGCCACGCTCTCACTTTGTCACAGCTTACCCTTCCCCCTCCCCATATCCTCAAGTCCATTCTCTAGTAGGTCTGTGTCTTTATTCCCGTCTTACCCCTAGGTTCTTCATGACATTTTTTTCCCTTAGATTCCATATATATGTGCTAGCATATGGTATTTATCTTTCTCTTTCTTACTTCACTCTGTATTGACAGACTCTAGGTCCATCCACTTCACTACAAATAACTCAATTTCGTTTCTTTTTATGGCTGAGTAATATTCCATTGTATATATGTGCCACATCTTCTTTATCCATTCATCCGATGATGGACGCTTAGGTTGCTTCCATCTCCTGGCTATTGTAAATAGAGCTGCAATGAACATTTTGGTACATGACTCTTTTTGAATTATGGTTTTCCCGGGGTATATGCCCAGTAGTGGGATTGCTGGGTCGTATGGTAGTTCTATTTGTAGTTTTTTTAAGGAACCTCCATACTGTTCTCCATAGTGGCTGTACCAATTCACATTCCCATCAGCAGTGCAAGAGTGTTCACTTTTCTCCACACCCTCTCCAGCATTTACTGTTTCTAGATTTTTTGATGATGGCCATTCTGACCAGTGTGAGATGATACCTCATTGTAGTTTTGATTTGCATTTCTCTAATGATTAATGATGTTGAGCATTCTTTCATGTGTTTGTTGGCAATCTGGATACCTTTTTTGAAGAAATGTCTATTTAGGTCTTCTGCCCATTAATGGATTGGGTTGTCTGTTTATTTTGTTATTGAGCTGCATGAGCTGCTTGTAAATTTTGGAGATTAATCCTTTGTCAGTTGCTTCATTTGCAAATATTTTCTCCCATTCTGAGGGTTGTCCTTTGGTCTTGTTTATGGTTTCCTTTTCTGTGCAAAAGCTTTGAAGTTTCATTAGGTCCCATTTGTTTATTTTTGTTTTTATTTCCATTTCTCTAGGAGGTGGGCCAAAAAGGATCTTGCTGTGATTTATGTCATAGAGTGTTCTGTCTATGTTTTCCTCTAAGAGTTTGAGAGTTTCTGGCCTTACATTTAGGTCTTTAATCCATTTTGAGCTCATTTTTGTGTATGGTGTTAGGGAGTGTTCTAATCTCATACTTTTACATGTAGCTGTTCAGTTTTCCCAGCACCACTTATTGAAGAGGCTGTCCTTTCTCCACTGTACATTCTTGCCTCCTTTATCAAAGATAAGGTGACCATATGTGCATGGGTTTATCTCTGGGCTCTCTATCCTGTTCCATTGATCTATATTTCTGTTTTTGTGCCAGCACCATACTGTCTTGATTACTGTAGCTTTGTAGTAGAGTCTTAAGTCAGGGAGCCTGATTCCTCCAGCTCCGTTTTTCGTTCTCAAGATTGCTTTGGCTATTCGGGGTCTTTTCTGTTTCCATACAAATTGTGAAATTTTTTGTTCTAGTTCTCTGAAAAATACCAGTGGTAGTTTGATAGGGATTGCATTGAATCTGTAGATTGCTTTGTGTAGTAGAGTCATTTTCACACTGTTGATTCTTCCAATCCAAGAACATGGTATATCTCTCCATCTATTTGTATCATCTTTAATTTCTTTCATCAGTGTCCTATAATTTTCTGCATACAGGTCTTTTGTCTCCTTAGCTAGGTTTATTCCTAGATATTTTATTCTTTTTGTTGCAATGGTAAATGGGAGTGTTTTCTTAATTTCACTTTCAGATTTTTCATCATTAGTGTATAGGAATGCCAGAGATTTCTGTGCATTAATTTTGTATCCTGCTACTTTACCAAATTCATTGATTAGCTCTAGTAGTTTTCTGGTGGCATGACAATGGAGACACGATGACCGAAAACCTATGGGATGCAGCAAAAGCAGTTCTAACAGGGAAGTTTATAGCAATACAATCCTACCTTAAGAAACAGGAAACATCTCAAATAAATAACCTAACCTTGCACCTCAAGCAATTAGAGAAAGAAGAACAAAAAACCCCCAAAGTTAGCAGAAGGAAAGAAATCATAAAGATCAGATCAGAAATAAATGAAAAAGAAATGAAGGAAACAACAGCAAAGATCAATAAAACTAAAAGCTGGTTCTCTGAGAAGATAAACAAAATTGATAAACCATTAGCCAGACTCATCAAGAAAAAAAGGGAGAAGACTCAAATCAATAGAATTAGAAATGAAAAAGGAGAAGTAACAACTGACACTGCAGAAATACAAAGGATCAAGGGAGATTACTACAAGCAACTATATGCCAATAAAATGGACAACCTGGAAGAAATGGACAAATTCTTACAAAAGCACAACCTTCCAAGACTGAATCAGGAAGAAATAGAAAATATGAACAGACCAATCACAAGCACTGAAATTGAAACTGTGATTAAAAATCTTCCAACAAACAAAAGCCCAGGACCAGATGGCATCACAGGCGAATTCTATCAAACATTTAGAGAAGAGCTAACACCTATCCTTCTCAAAGTCTTCCAAAATATAGCAGAGGGAGGAACACTCCCAAACTCATTCTACGAGGCCACCATCACCCTGATACCAAAACCAGACAAGGATGTCACAAAGAAAGAAAACTACAGGCCAATATCACTGATGAACATAGATGCAAAAATCCTCAACAAAATACTAGCAAACAGAACCCAACAGCACATTAAAAGGATCATACACTATGATCAAGTGAGGTTTACTCCAGGAATGCAAGGATTCTTCAATATACACAAATCAACGTGATACACCATATTAAAAAATTGAAGGAGAAAAACCATATGATCTTCTCAATAGATGCAGAGAAAGCTTTCGACAAAATTCAACACCCATTTATGATAAAAACCCTCCAGAAAGTAGGCATAGAGGGAACTTTCCTCAACATAATAAAGGCCATATATGACAAACCCACAGCCAACATTGTCCTCAATGGTGAAAAACTGAAAGCATTTCCACTAAGATCAGGAACAAGACAAGGTTGCCCACTCTCACCACTCTTATTCAACATAGTTTTGGAAGTTTTAGCCACAGCAATCAGAGAAGAAAAGGAAATAAAAGGAATCCAAATCGGAAAAGAAGTAAAGCTGTCACTGTTTGCAGATGACATGATACTATACACATTGCCTTTTGACTTAAACCTGTGTTTACTTTGTAGAATAGCAGGCTCCAGGATCTGAGTGCCATGTTCCTCAAAGCCACCATGATCGCAGCCTGCATGTTTACAGGGGTGGCGCTTCCCGCCAGAGAGAGGGCACCAACCAAACCCAACTTCTCTGAGAGCCACGGGTCTGCAGCCACAAACCACATAAAGTCCGGTGGCATGGGATGGAGTGAACAATTTGGGTGTCCACTGACGTTTTTATTTTTGTTCTCATGAATGACTGTCACTGAGGATAAAAGGAAATTATATGTTGTGAGGGCTATTTTTTAAATCAGCAAAAGTAGATTGTCAAGATTTTAACATCCTTAAATGTTCCAGGGCACTGCCTTGATCAGATGCAATTTAACATCTTCTCTTGTAAGTTTTACTGGGTTGGCCAAAAAGTTTATTCCGGTTTTTCCGTAACATCTTACGGAAAATCCCGAACGAACTTTTTTGGTCAGCCCCATATTTCTAATGCACAGTTCCTACCTCTGCCCCACTGTCACTGGGCAGGGCTCTCCCCAAGCTTTCACTGTGTTCTGGCTGCCCTTGCTTTCACCCCTTCATCTACATCTCTGCAGAGCTCACTGACAAGCAAGTGTATTTAAAATTCTTGAGCGGATCCTTTCTGTTCTCAGGATAAAATCCAGAATCCTCAACAGGACTGAAAAGGCCGGCATGGTCTGGCCCTTGCACACTCTGGCAGCTGCCCTTCTACTGCTTCGCGATGGTTTTCCTTCCTTAGAGCCTCGGCTCAAGCTCCCTCTGCCTGGAATGCTCTCTCTGGACCCTTCTTCCCCACCCAGGTCTCCGATCCCTGTCTGAGCATCCATTCCCAGAGGCACCCTCCCTGAACTCCCTCTTGGTATAAACATCTTCCATTTCCCCTTAGTAGCACCTGTCAAAATTGTAGTTGAGCAATTACTTATGAAATTATTTGTTGATTGTCTTCTCTGATGGAATTGGCCCCTGTGCTTCCAGGGAACATTTCTGGCTTGTGTTCTTGTGTTTCTCCGATGCCCAGTCAAGTGCCTTGTTCATAACACTTGTGCAATGAACATTTGTTGAGCAAATAATTGAAAATCCAAGGCAACCATAAGCTGACTATCGAATGAATCGAGTGGTGAAATGGGAAGGGGTACAGATTGATTCCAGCCTGCGAATCCATGGGTCTCAAATCTCCCTGTGCACAGGGTTACCTCGGGAGCTTCCCGAACAAGCAGCTTCCCTGACTCCACTCTCAGAAACACTGATATCATACATTTGGGGCAGCGGCCAGAAGTCCGCACGTGTAACGTGCATCCTGGGTGACGTGATGCAGGTGTTCGAGGATAGTCTTTGAGAAGCGCTGCTGTGAGTTGAGCTGCACGTAAAACCAGCCCAAAGTTATAACAAGTGCATTTGTGGAAGCGATTTGGACATGGTGATGAGATTCAACTAGCTACCTTGGAAACAGGCTTGCAACCTTAACAAAAGCTAAAACAGAAACCCCTTATAATCAAGCAGTCATGAAGATGTGGAAATAACTGGAAAGTTATTCATTATAAAATTGGGCTAGAATTCTGCATCTGAACAATAAACAAGTCAAGGGGCCTGATGTGGTTCAAAGTAAACCAATGTCGATGCATATAATAGAAGGTGTCAGTTACGATGACAAAAGGCTGATGTTTCCAAATTAATCCTTTACAGAAAACCCAAGTCCTTTCCTCCCCTAACCCCCAACAGCATGAGTAGCAGAGCTGTACACAGTTCTCCTGGGCATCTGTCAGCTTCGTGTTTCCTGTCACTTCTGGCACATACATCTTTTGGGGGCAGGGTGGCGGTGGTTTTATACATCTTCTAGTGTGATTACCCAATTTCACCGAATTTCACACCAGGTGACAGTGACTCAGAATCACTGTGAAGAGAAAAACACCCAGAAGCAAAAGATTACTGTTTTTGCCCTTTAAGTTTGTTCCATGTGGGGCAAAACCCAAGGCTGATTGGACTTTCCGGGGTTTTGTTTCAATGGGATAACAATGTGAAGAGCAGACCAAGGGACCATCTGCTTATGAAGGTCTGCTTCTTCATTACGTGTTTTGTTAGAGGTGCCAGAAATGCATTTTCTCTCATGCATTTGTGAGAACTTTTTACACTGTAGCCATCTGGGCAAATTACCACCCTATTTAAATTAAGCATCCTTAAAGAGATCAATTCATGGTCTCTGAGCTAAATTCCATGCAGCAATTAATGCCTGAGAGATTTCTCAAGAGCTCCCGGCTTTGTCAGTGCTGAGTACTAACGATCCTATTCCAGGACTCAGCATACAATCTGCATTACAGAGCCTGCTGTCTGCAGGTTGGGTTAGAATCTGTTAGAAGAACATGAATGACATAAAGGACATGTCTGGATTGTCATTGGGAATATCTCTGCTCTGTAATACACTTGCATTTAAGGCTTTGGATTCTGAGATAACACATTTGTTTAGAAAATCTTTGCTAATCTTTTGGACTTCTCTATCAATGCCTCTGTAGAACAGTAACTTTCTTTGCTGGAAAGATGGTGAAAATAGCCTTTGCGTTTCATTGAGTCTTTTCAATACCAGGATCTCTTTCATTTAGTTGGACGCCTGCCTTGAAATGAAGTTGTCACTGGACATGATCAACTGCTATCCTCAAAGTGTCCAGGTGTCAATTTATCCATAATGATCCTTCATTTAACAGCTGTGTTTTGGTATTAACGACAGTGTGAAAGTCGTTGGAGGAAAAATCTGGCAGGACCTGGCGTTCACCTGGGAAAGATCCAGGCCTAGGAAGATAAAATTCCCGTGTACTCTGCCACTGAGACCAAACTGTGTCATCCCCAGGGCCATGGCTGCTCTCTGGAATCCTGAGTCCTTCCCATTTGGGAGAGAGACCAAAAGCTGGGCAAAGGTGGTGGTGGGAGTAAGCATGGTTCTCGCACACTACAGGACCTATATCTGGCACAGGTGTGAGACTCTTACCAAAAACCAGCCTCCTGTGGCTGGACCTGCTTAAGAAACTCGGGTCTTGGAGAGTGAAAGACATCGGGCTTGCTTGGATGAGTTTTGCCAGCAGGGAGCTGTCCAGGGTGCTGATCCTGTAGACCTGAACCTCCGTAGTCCTTTTGCTGCCCTGCTTGCCCAGCACTCGACAATTGGTCAGAAAGGAGGCAATGCCTATTGCCTGAACCAAGTTCTGTCCTGTTGGCCTGGTCTGATCGAGGCTGACCTGGCCTGGCCTAACCTCTGCCCTGTGTGACCTGTGCCTGTTGGAGCTGGGACACCGTCCACTGTGACAGCTACCCTAGTTTTTTTTTTGCGGTACGCGGGCCTCTCACTGTTGTGGCCTCTCCCGTTGCGGAGCACAGGCTCCGGACGCGCAAGCTCAGCGGCCATGGCTCACGGGCCCAGCCGCTCCGCGACATGTGGGATCTTCCCGGACCGGGGCACGAACCCGCGTCCCCTACATCGGCAGGCGGACTCTCAACCACTGCGCCACCAGGGAAGCCCTGCTACCCTAGTTTTGCCCTAAATCAATGGCTCCCAAACCTGGCTCTAACCAGAATCGTGAATATCATGAATCAGAGTGTGTGGGAGCGGGTCTAGGAATCTGAGGGTCACTGTCCTGGAATAACTTCTTGGTTCCTTTACCATGTTTCCTTTCAGTATTGGGTCTAATTCCTCTTGTCTATCTCTTTCACTGAATGGAAAGTAAGTTGTAGTATCTAAACTTTTCAGAGAGGTTATTGAGGAAAAGTGTGTTGAAAAACCCATGCCCTATGGGTTTGGAGTCTGAGGTTCCTCAGAAGATTAAAAATAAAACTACCATATGATCCATCAATCCTACTTTTGGGTATTTATCCAAAAGAATTGAAAGCAGAATTCCGAAGGGGTCTTAGCACTCCCATGTTCCTTGCAGCCTTATTTACAATAGCCAAGCTATGAAAACAACTTAAATGTCCATCAAGGATGAATGAATAAAGAAAATGTGGGGACTTCCCTGATAGTCCAGTGGCCAGGACTCCGCGCTCCCAATGCAAGGGGCCTGGGTTCGACCCCTGGTCAGGGAACTAGATCCTTCATACCACAACTAAGAGCCCGCATGATGCAACTAAGAGCCTGCAAGCCGCAACTAAAGATCCTGCATGCGGCAACGAAGATCCTGTGTGCTGCAACTAAGTCCTGGCACAGCCAAAGAAAGAAATAAATAATTTTTAAAAATTATTAAAAAAAGAAAATGTGGTATTTACACACACAACTGAATATTATTCAGCCTTATAAAACAGGAAATTCTGACATGTGCTACACTGTGGATGAACCTTGAGGACATGATGCTAAGTGCAATAAACCAGTTCCAAAAAGACAAGTGCTGTATGATTCCGCTTATATGAGGGATTTAATGTGGTCAATCTCAAAGAAACAGAAGGCAGGATGGAGGTTGCCAGGGATAGTGGGAGCGGGGTGGGGAGTTGCTGTTTAACGGGTACAGAGTTTCAGTTTTGCAAGAGGGAAAAGTTCTGGAGGTCTGCAGTACAACAATGTGACTACAGTTAGCACCACTGAACACTGAAATATGGTTAAGATAGTGACTTTTATTTTACATGTTTTGCAATATTTAAAAAAATTAAAAAGAAACCACCTCCCATACTCTGGCAAATACTATATTTTGGGACAATCCAGTTCAAGGTAGAAATGAACAAATTGATAACTAGATCCACATATTTGCTAGACTCTAGTTACCTCAGATTTCACAGGATTGCCACATTTTATTTCTCTCTCACGGCCCAGATTTTATTTAACACTTCTGCTCATGGTATCAGGGTCTGAGTGTGGCTGCTTTATAGAAAAGGAGGTTCTTGAAATGATTTTTTATCCATATCTGTATCAGACCTTAGGGAATACTAAAGGACTCTTTTCTCTGGGTCACACTTCGAATTAAATTGGTTTAGGGACTTCCCTGGTGGTGTAGTGGTTAGGAATCCGCCAGCCAATGCAGGGGACACAGGTTCAAGCCCTGGTCTGGGAAGATCCCACGTGCCACGGAGCAACTGAGCCGGTATGCCACAACGACTGAGCCTGTGCTCTAGAGCCCACGAGCCACAACTACTGAGCCCGCATGCCACAACTACTGAAGCACGCATGCCTAGAGCCTGTGCTCCACAAAAAGAGAAGCCACCATAATGAGAAGTCTGTGCACAGCAATGAAGACCCAACAAAGTCAAAAATAAATAAATAAAATTTTTAAAAATTGGCTTAAATTTTGTTGATATTGTTTGGTTTCACTGAAACATATTTAATTCCCAGTCTAAGTGCTGGAAATCTGTAGAATTGAAAGAGTTTTAGCAGCAGAAAGTAAAGTTCACTGGGTCACTATTAACCACTAATGTTTGACATGTAAGCGAATGCAACGGAAAAAACTATTTTAGCAACAACTGCTCAAAAAACCAATCTAACTTTCCCTTTGGAGTGTCTGGGGAAATCCACATATTCCTGACTAGATCTGACCCCTTTTTCCCCACTAAACCTGCCTTACAAGCCATACAAACCTTTGGTTTGGCTTTGCTACTGCTCAGAGCTATTGGATAAATAGCTTCTGGGGAAATAGCCTGAGTGATCCCATCTCTAAGATGAAGAGAAAACCAAGTTCTCTGTACATCTACCCAGAACTTGTGACAACGCCAGGTTTTTGTTCAAGGACAACCAGAGGATGCTGGTAGAGGAACCAGCTTGGAGGAAAATACACGTTCTAAACTCAGGTGGACCAGGACAGGTGGCCACCAGCTGAAACATCAAGAGAGAAGGCACGTCCAACTCCCAAACTTCCCAGAGCCACGTACGTCCTTGCCAAAGCTGGTCAGCTCTAGTTGCTCCTTACTCAGGCCTATTCAAACCCTGCGTGTCCAAGTCCAGAGCTGTGATTCCTGCTTTCCTTTCCTTGTTTCCAAGCTCGGCTGGGTCCTTCAACTGCTTGGCATATATTTATGGCTGTCTGGACACGTGTTTCTGTCAAGGAAAGGGAGGACTGCTTACCTATCTCCCCTGTCCTGGGGAACGTTGTTCCGACTTGAGTTAAAGTTTTCTCACTAAATACAGATGGAACTTGGAAATACGGAATGATAGCATCCGGCATCACTCTGGGAGGTTTATTTCTATCTTAACCTCAGATGTCAGCATCACAGAATATTTCATCGTTAGCCAGCTGTGACTCCATTCTCCACCCCTCTTAGGATGTATGTTTAACGGGTGGCAAGTGATTATTTTCTATTCACATCAAGTCCTTCCTGTTTCTCGCCTGGACTGGCGAGATTATAAAAGAATGAGATGAGGTGAGGGGCTTTGTACTGTACTCCTGTCTCTCTTGTTTTCCAAGGATTTCTTGTAAATCTTTCTTGGGTATCTTAAAGACAATGGTTTTATCTCCCTTATCTACTGATTGTTGATTATCTAAAATTGGCTCCATATTGGGGTAAACCTAGGGGTGTCACCCTTCTATATTTAACAAGGACTTAACAAGGATTTTAACAAGGATTTAACAAGGACTGTTAAACAGCTGAAATCCACTTGACTGGAATGGAAATTTCCCCCGCACCTCTCCTGAGTTCTTGTGGCTGAACTAATAGTAAAACTGGCACAAAGATTAACAGGAGAAAAAGAAACAAATTTTAGTTCGTGTGCATGGAGGTCTCATAGAAATGGGACCTAAGAAGTGGCCAAAGCAGGCAGCTTTAGTGCTTTTAAGCAAAGAAACACATTTGTGAGGAAATGACATGACAGAAGAAAGCAACCTAGGTTTTGGAAGCTCAATTCGTGAAGAATCTAAACAGATTTTAGGCTGGGGGCAGCCAATTAAAGAATTCACAGGGTTTTTTGATACAGGCTTTTTGCCCCAAATCCCTTACCTCTGGCAATAAGGGCATCCTTCTACCTCCAGATGCAGGGGTACACCTTTCACAGGGGAGGTTTATTTCCTGCTTTCAGGGAGATGGACAGGAGGCTCAGAGCATCCCTCTTGTGTTGACTGTTTCTTAAGTAACCTTAATTCAAAATAATCAATATATCATTGATGCAAATTTTGGGGCCGCCTGCCCTGAGCCCCAGTAGTAGACTACACACAAAATGAAATTCATAAGAGGTTCCTAGAGTCTTAGTAAAATCTCTACTACCTCCACAGACTTGAGCAAAAATATTTACTGTCTTCTGAAATAATGATTTTTTTTCTCATAAAAAGAATACAGGCCCTTCCAGGTAGAAAACTGGAGAAATGCTTAAACGTACTAAGTGCAAAGAAGTAAAGAAAAGTAAGTAATATTTTCTTACAATAATAGGTGCTATGATTAAGTGCCTTTCTATGTGTCAAGTACTGTGTTAAGTGCTTTACAATCACAATCTTCTTTATATTTACAATAATCTTGAGAATCAGTATTATTATCCTAGGTTTACAGATGAGGAAACTGAGCCTTAGAGGTTAAGTGACTTGCCTAAGGTCACACAGCCTGTGTGCTGCAGAAAGAAGATTTTAAATCCATGTTGGTTTTGCTCCAAAACCCAGATTCTTAACCAGGAAGCTAGTTTTTAAATTTATAATTTTATGTTGTGAGAATTTCTCCATGCAGGGGAGCAAAATTTGCCACCCCAAAATGATCTTTGGCATGAGGATTGAATTAGGCTGATTAGTTTTAAGAAATAGAAGACTCGGGAAGTTTTTCTTCTTACCTCCCTCTGGATGGCCTAAAAGAATTTAGCTACAGGACCTGTTTCTGGAATAGAACCATCACCAGAAATACCTGCAAAGAACGTGGGCTGGTTGTGGTAGGGGAACTCGGCAGGGCGCAGAGATAAGAATCCTCTCTGTCTGCTGTCGCTGTCTGGCCCAGCAGACATTTGTTTACCAAACATTTGCTTTTCTGTCTCCATGTGAATTGCCTTCCTCCCCTTTGTGGTCCAAACCACCCCCCCCAGCATCCTTTTTTGTCTTTAGCTAAAGATGGTATTTAAGTGAGGGTTTGGGCCATTTTGACGAGTGACTCAGTTTTCCTGGGTCTCTCCCATGTATACATGTTATTAAACTTTTGTGTGATTTTCTCCTGTTTGTCTGTCTCATGTCAACTTAATTTGCAGAAGAACCTAGAGGAAAATGTCTTCTTCCCCGATGCTGTAATCAAAACAGTCTGGCACAAAGATAGACATATATCAATGCAACAGGTTAGAAAATCCAGAGATAAATCCACACACCTATGGTCAATTAATCTATGACAAAGGAGGCAAGAATATACAATGGAGAAAAGACAGTCTCTTCAGTAAGTGGTGCTGGGAAAACTGGACAGTTACATGTAAAAGAATGAAATTAGAACATTATCTAACACCATACCCAAAAATAAACTAAAAATGGATTAAAGACCTAAATATAAGACCGGATACTATAAAACTCTTGGAGGAAAACATAGGCAGACACTCTGTGACATAAATCACAGCAATATCTTTTTGGGTCCACCTCCTAGAGTGATGAAAATAAAAACAAAAATAAACAAATAAACAAAAAGGACCTAATTAAACTTAAAAACTTTTGCACAGCAAAGGAAACCATAAACAAAACAAAAAGACAACCCACGGAATGGGAGAAAATATTTGCAAACAAAGCGACCGACAAGGGATTAATCTCCAAAATATACAAACAGCTCCTGCAGCTCAAGAAAAAACAACAAACAACCCAATCAAAAAATGGGCAGAAGACCTAAATAGACATTTCTCCAAAGAAGATATATAGATGGCCAAGAGGCACATGAAAAGATGCTCAACATCACTAATTATTAGAGAAATGCAGGTCAAAACTACAATGAAGTATCACCTCACACCAGTCAGGATGGTCAGCATTAAAAAGTCTACAAATAACAGGTGTGGAGAAAAAGGAACCCTCTAAGACTGCTGGTGGGAATGTAAAGTGGTGCAGCCACTATGGAAAATAGTATGGAGGTTCCTTAAAAAACTAAAAACAGAGTTACCATATGATCCAGCAATCCCACTCCTGGGCATATATCTGGAGAAAACCTAATTTGAAAAGATACATGCACCCCAATGTTCACTGCAGCACTATTCACAATAACCAAGACGTGGAAGCAACCTAAATGTCCAGCGACAGATCAATGGATAAAGAAGATGTGGTACACACACACACACACACACACACACACACACACACACACACACACAATGGGATACTACTCAGCCATAAAAAAGAATGAAATAATGCCATTTGCAGCAACATGGATGGACCTAGAGATTATCATACTAAGTGAAGTAAGTCAGACAGAGAAAGACAAGTATCACATGATACCCCTTGTATGTGGAATTTTAAAAAAGGATACAAGTGAATTTATTTACAAAACAGAAACAGGCTCAGAGTTCAAAAACAAACTTATGGTTACCAAAGGGGAAGGCGGGGGTGGGGAAGGGATAAGTTAGGAGTCTGGGATTGACATGTACACACTACAATATATAAAATAGATAATCAACAAGGACCTACTGTAGAGCACAGGGAACTCTACTATTATTAGGATATTACTGAGGATATTCTGTAATACCCTAAATGGGAAAAGAATCTGAAAAAGAATAGATATATGTATATGTACACCTGAATCACTTTGCTGTACGCCTGAAACTAACACAACATTGTAAATCAACTATATGCCAATATAAAGTAAAAAATTTTTTTAAATTAAAAGCAAATAAAGTGAGAGGTCACATTCTGTTTTGTCTCAGTCATCTTTGACTGTTAGGGGGTTTCGGTTGAGCTGATCCAAGCTTTGGGTAAAGCTGGGCTCTGCCCTCTGTGAGGGACGTGGTCCCACCTCCTGGCTCTCCTTCTGTCCAGGCTCTGCAGGACTCTTCCCCTCTCCGCGGAACTGACCCCCTGGCTGCTCTCACAGCTGCCCTTCTTGGGTGGTTCTCGCCCATGCTTTTCCCATGGCCCTACTTCTGATTTAACCTGACATCAGCCTTTGCAAGTTTACACCCCTTGGTGTATTGAGATTCTTTCCTTCAGCAACAGATTTTTACTGCTTGTTATGTGCCCTGTACTGTTCTAGGATCTGGGAAAAGAGCAGCAGACAGGGCAGCAAAACCCCCTGCTTCATGGGCCTTAGGTTCTCATGGACACAGAGGGGAAGCCACAGGGAAACGAACACGCAGCACTTTAGACAGAGATGGAGCCATGAGAAAAGAAAGCCGCGAAGGGTGGCGGGAGGTGAAGGGAGAGCTTTACAGTGTTAAATGCAGCGACTGGGGAGTCTTCCCTGAGAAGATGATATTTGGGTGAGGACTTGAAGCCTCCCTTACCTTTGGAGGGAGCACACCGCGTGCTCCAGGGGAAGGACTTTCCAGGCTGAGGGACCAGCCAGCACAAAGGCCCTGGGCAAGATGTGCTGGCACGTTCAGGAACAGGAAGCGAGGCGGCACTGGGTCAGGGAAGTCGTGTTTTGGGAGGATTTGTGTGTCTGTGGGGAGCAGAGGAAAGGGCACCTGAAGGACACCCGCCTTGGACAGCTGGTGTGACTGAAAAACAAACCTCTCTTGGGCTGAGCCTTGAGAACTCGGGGTGGATTTGTTTAAACAGTGATTAGCCTGCCCCAACTAATCGAGAAGGACCCCACCGGCAAGATGATTACTAGAAGCCTCTTGAGAGATAATCATCTCTTTTTTTTGGAGGAAACTCAAAAAGATGTAAAGGACGGAGTAACATAAAGTCATTTAAAAATAAGTAGGAGGGACTAGAGGAAAAAACCAAGGAGGGGAGTAAAATGGTGCAGATGCAGGATCCAGAGGACTGGGTAACTGGAGTGGAATAGAGCAGTGGCGTAGGAATGGAGAAGGGATAGACGGAGTGAATTCATGGCTGTTTACAAAAAAAGAAAGGACAAACGGGAGCAGCTGATGGTGTAAGTGAGTCAAAGATATCAGCAGTGTCTAGGCTGGAGTTCGCAACAAAGGTGGTGCTGGCAGTGGTAGCGGGGTACACGCGGTAAAAGGGCATACAGTCCTCTTTTTGGTTAAACTCCATGGACGTTATTTAAAAACCTCTGGCAATACTGGACATGCTGACTCTATCTTCATTCTCTCTTGAATCCACTCTTTTCCGTTTTCTTTTTTTTTTTTTGGCCGTGCCACACGGCATATGGGATCTCAGTTCCCCCACCAGGGATCGAACCCTTGACCCCTGCAGTGGAAGCGCAGAGTCTTAACGACTGGACCGCCAGGGAAGTCCCTGTTTAACCCTCCAATTCTCGGCGTCCTTCGAAGATTCTTCTTTCCCTGACTCCCATTTAACTGTGGATGTTTTCCCAGGTGTAGACTTTAGTCCTTTTTTTTTTATTACTCCACACTAAAGGTTGGCAATTTTTTCTGTAAACGGCCAGATGGTAAATATTTTAGGCTTTGTGGACATACGGTCTCTACCGTAACAATTCAACCTTGCTGCTGTCATGTGAAAGCAGCCGCGGACGCTATGTAAACAATGGGCGTGGCTGGTCCCCGTAAAACTTTATTCAGAAAACCCGGCAGTGGGCGAGATTTGATCCGAGAGTCCAAGTTTGCCGAGCCCAGACTTAACACTGTGCTCTTGGTGACGTATCAGATCCCATCCACGTGACAATGGCTCCCACATGTACTGTATTTTTTTAGGACAGACTATCTCCTCAACTCCACAATCCTGTGTACTACTTCTTACTGGACACCTGCATCTAGAAACCTGCATTCCCAGTTTGGAGCTCACGTATCCCTTTCACCCCGAACAGTACCACACGTACACCCTTTAGGCTGAGCTCGGAGCCCTGTGAACCCCTCTCCCCAAGCAGCCACGTGGAGACAGGTAGGCCGTCTGTCATCTCCTCTGCTTAACTCAGCCACGTCCCCTTTGAACTCACCGCTACTCTTCATCCTCGCTCCCCTTCTGCTATCCCCCAATCTGCTGCCAGAGGCATCTTTCTACCACGATACGGTTAAGTTCCTTCCGTGGTTCAGAATTTTACTGAAGCCTCAGAATGAAACCCAAACTCCTCAGCGCGGCCCGCAAGGCCCTTCACCATCCAGCCCCTGATACTTCTGGAGCCTCGCTTCGTGTTGCCATCTGGCTGCCCAGGCAGTGAAATGGGGCAGATCTCAGATCTCTCAGCCGCCCTGGTGCTCTCACCGCCGGGTCTTTGCACACGCTGCATCCTGTGCCGGGAACACCTCCTCCAGGTGCCAATGCCCCTCCCTGATTAGCACCCACTAACCCGCACCCGGAGGGCCAGGATCGAGGAGGTGACCTCTGGCGGACAGAGTTGTCCAGGGTATAAAATCCTCTGCCTGCTCCTGTCGAGAATTTCAAAATTCTCAGCGTGTGGTGAATGTACATTCTGTTTCCTATGGACTACAACTGACTTTCCAAGAAAATGCTGTAGTCATTATAAGTCTAATTTATTTCATTGCCCCAATAACAACACGCTTTTTCACGACTGCATCTGAATGTGGGGAAAGAGGTGAGAAGGGCTGGCACCTGGCCAGGAGACTTGGTCGCAACATAGAAATACAGCATCTAGTAAAACATGATAAACTGACAGACTTGAAAAGAGAAATAAACTTCGCTATGTGTCTTCTCCTCAACTAATATGACATCATAGAATTTTTAAAGAATGGGAAATGCTGGAAACACGGAAGCACTGCAACTATAATTAAATTATATGTTGTATAGTATTGGATCGAGATGTAGAAAACATGCCTCTATGTCAAATGACAAATGGCCCGCTCCGTGGCTGTCAGATGTGAAGTGCATCTTATAAATCAGGAATAAAGAGGCGATGCCTCAAGGCAGTTGGTAGACCTATAAAGTGGGGATCTCCGGGCTGAGCTTCTCATCTCTTCTCTACATACACACTTCCCCCAAAGCTTGTGGGTTTAAAACCCCTTAATATTTAATATTCCAATGACTCCCAAACTAATACCTGTTGACATAACTTTTTCACTGGGCTTTAGACAAGGATACCCAGCTGTCTACTTAACATGTCCACTTGGATAAGGAACATGCCTTTCAAACTCTGTGCTCCCCACAGAATCTCCGATTTCCCCCACCCCATCCCATTTCAGCAGATGGCACTGCCGTTCAGCCAATTACTCCAGCCCCAAACCAGGGAGGGACCCTTGGTTTCTTTCCTTCCCTCACTCCCCGCAATCAATCCATCGTCAAGTTCTATGAGTTCTACTTTCAAAATATATCTCACATCTGTACGACCATTAACAACTGCTTAGATGTTTGCACCCAACTATGAGCTGTTGCCATGTTTTCACTCTTGCCCCTGCAACGCAGCTTCTACAGAGCTCTACAGAGTGGAGAGATCTTTTAAAAGTGTAAGTCAGACCATGGCCCTCCCTCTGCTACTTAAAGCTCTCCTGACCATGGTGGCCTGGGGGAGTCACAGCAGCCCTGCCTGCCTCTGCGACTGTATCTCCTGCCTCTGCCCCCTCTGGCTCTCCTGCCTCGTGGGTCACACCAGGCAATGTCCAGTCTGGGGTTTCTATACTAGCCGTTTCCCTCCCTCACATCTTCAAGTGTTTGCATATTATGATTTAGGTCTGATTCTTATTACTTAGGTCTTGGCTCAAATGGTGCCTGCTCAGAAAGGCCTTTCCTGACCAACCTAAGTAATTCCAATCATATCTTTCTTTGTTTTCTTCAAGATATTTACCACGAATTGAAATCATGTGTTCATTTATTTTTTTTTTTTAAGATTTTGTTGTTGTTGATGTGGACCGTTTTTTAAAGTCTTTATTGAATTTGTTACAATATTGCTTCTGTTTTATGTTTTGGTTTTTTGGCTGCGAGGCATGTGGGATCTTAGCTCCCCAACCAGGGATTGAACCCACACCCCCTGCACTGGAAGGCGAAGTCTTAACCGCTGGACCACCAGGGAAGTCCCCCATTTATTTGTTTTATGCCTAACAATTCGCACCGAATTGTGAGCTCCAGAGGGTGAGTTCTCTGTCATTCATCGTTTATACCCAGAGCCTGGAGTAGTGCCTGACTCATGGTGGGAGCTCATCAAAACTATTTGTTCAATAAATGAATGAATGAATGAATGAATGATCTGCCCACTCTGAGCATGACCTTTGTACTAGGGCCTGGCTCTTTAGGCTGATGGAAGGAAAGAGACATTTTGCCATCTGTACCTCCATGGGAGGGGCAGGTGGGTAGTGTGGAAAAGGCAGACCTGTGTTTTGAGACGTGTCTCTGTACGATGGGTGACCTTGCACAAGCCTCCCAGCCTTTCTGCCCTCAGTTTTCTAACCTATGCAATGGTAATAAATATACAGGCTGTTAGAGTATTTCAGTAACATTTATAGAATTCACGCCCAGCTGATATTTGTAGAACTTCTATGTGTAATTTATGAGTAAACAGCATATAATGATAGCAAAGAATATATACAAGTATAGCTGTAAATACATATATATTATTGCTCAGAAGAATGGTTAGTTCCTTTTGGGTTACCTTTCTAGCACGAAGCAGAGTCCTTAACAGTCTTATTTAATTGATGTTAACTGGTAATAATAGGGTAAATTTACAGAACTCACATTAAAAAAAAAATGACCTCCTCTTAGAGTGTTGACCCTGGGAGTTTTAAGAAGAACAAACAAGCTTGCTATTCAAGAAGCCCCTGCCAACTGTGACTAACAAACAGATCAAGGAGAAAGGGGTTGAGGGACCCCTTTAAAGTACTCAAATCCCTCAAATGCCGGTCAATCAACGGAACCCTCCAAATGAAGGCCGTTTCCACTTGGAGGCCTGTTGTACGTTTATCATCTCTTTCTCTCCCTCTTCTCTCAGAAGCGCTAATGAAATGTATTTCTCCCCCTTTTCTTTCAGGAAAGCCTATTAGAAGCTTTTAAGATCGGTTTATCCTGCTCCAGATTTTGAGGTTATTTTTCAGCCTTTGGTTGGTAGGGTGGATCACAAAATTAGAATTTAGAGTCGTAAGGGATTTGATACCATGTAGTTCAAACTACTTTGTGCATCTTTCTCATAGATTAAAAAAAAATTGTGCTGTCAATTATTATTATTATTTTGGGTTTTTTTGCGGTACGCGGGCCTCTTGTGGCCTCTCCCGTTGCGGAGCACAGGCTCCGGACGCGCAGGCTCAGCGGCCATGGCTCACGGGCCCAGCCGCTCCGCGGCATGTGGGATCTTCCCGGACCGGGGCACGAACCCGCGTCCCCTGCATCGGCAGGCGGACTCTCAACCACTGAGCCACCAGGGAAGCCCTGTGCTGTCAATTTTTAATACCGTTTTCAAGTCTTTGAAAGAAAGAATTTTGCTTTTCATAATTATAGGCCAGAACCACCAGCATTCCAGGCTGTGAACTCTTTCAGGGTGGTATGGTTTCATTTGTTTTATAAGCCCAGTGTCTGGCATGGCTCCCACAAGAAATGCTTGAAGAATGAATCATTCCTAACATGTCACTAGACAAGATTGCCAACATTTAATTGCTTACGTTCGAAAAGATACATGCACACCAATGTTCATGGCAGCACTATTTACAATAGCCAAGACATGGAAACAACCTCTCATCTGTCTGACATGGACAGACAACAATCTGTCCACCAACAGAGGAACGGGTAAAGAAGATGTGGTACATATATACAATGGAACACTACTCAGCCACAGAAAAGAATGAAATAATGCCATTTGCAGCAACATGGGGGGACCTAGAGATTATCGTACTAAGTGAAGCAAGTCAGACAGAGAAACACAAATATCGTATGATATCACTTATATGTGGAATCTAAGACAATGATACAAATGAACTTATTTATAAAACAGAAACGGACTCACAGACTTAGAAAACAAACTTATGGTTACCAAAGCGGGGGGAGATGAGGGATAAGTTAGGAGTTTGGGATTAACACATACACACTACTACATATAAAACAGATAATCAACAAGGACCTAGTGTACAGCACAGGGAGCTCTACCCAACACTCTGTAATAACTTATATGGGAAAAGAATCTGAAAAAGGATCCATGTATATGTATAACTAAATCACTTTGCTGTACACCTGAAACTAACACAACATTGTAAATCAACTATACTCCAATATAAAGAAATTAAGAAAACATTTAATTGCTTACAACAAAATAAAGGGATAAAGGCATGGATAACCTAAAATAACAGGTAATTCAAGAATGATTTTATCAGATTTAGGAAATGAGTGAGAGGCCCCCCAAATAAGTCTAAACTTTTTCACAGAATTTCCTGTTTTCCACACTACGTTACTAACTTAATATTTCCGTCGGTGATTGATGCTTAATTGTGCGGTAGGAACATAAAAGCCCTGAATTCCTCAGATAATTCACAGAGCAGAAAATCGATTTTAGGACCAAAATGAGAAATCAGAGTGTCAATAATGATTACCATCTCACTGACTTCACCTTCCACAGAACTCAGCTGGGATGGCACTGTCACATGTCCACATTCTACACGTGCAGACCTCTGTTACATGGCTCCACATTTTGTACCATATGCGTCTATAAAGCCACCGGATCATTCGTGATGAAACCTACAGCACAGAGAAGTTCAGTAACCAGCACAAGGCCAAACAGCTAGTTAGGTGGCAAAGCCAGAACTCTCAGCAAGGTCAGGCCCTCTTCACTCTGCCTCACTGGTTCTGCCCGACAAGTCACAGAGCTGAAGGGATTTGAAGGTGGCTTAATTGTATGACCTTGTGCCACTGATGAGGACCCTGGGGCCAGAGAGACGGGGACACGGCCCTCAGGCACACACAGCTGGTGTGTGGCAGCCTCCTCACCATGGACTTTCATGCCTCCTGGAATTGAATGGGGTCAGAGTTAAGGAAGTGGAAGTGCAGGTCCCAGAAATGACGTGGGAAAACACCCCCTACTTTGTTTCCTGACATACGAGCAGCAAAGTAGTCACAGCATATGTGCATTTTAGAAATCTCTCTCTAGCACAGCTGGAGGATGGATTTGAGAGGATCCAATCGCGAGGAATGACAAGGGCAGTTCTTCAGACAGCAGTGGTAATGGGGATGCTGTGGAGAAAGGTTAACATGTTGCTTTAGCAAGTGCAGGGGACAGGTGGCGGCTGGCAGACCTGGGATTAGGCTCCTGCATCCTCCCGGCTGTGCACAGTGGCATCACAGCTGTGGCTTATTGAATGTTGCGTCCTCCCAGGTGCACGGGGCACTGTGACAATCCGGCTCACGGCTACAGCTTTAGTGCTCGGCACACTGCCGGGCACATAAGAAGCCCTCACATACTGTTCAGTGGATTAAATGAATATTTCACTCTTCCGACATGGCTGGGGAGAGAGGCAGTCTGTGAACGGAGAGTTAAATCTTTAGTGTTAAAGCTTTATCTTTATAGGATGATAGTTAAAAATACAGTATTCGGGGGCTTCCCTGGTGGTGCAGTGGTTAAGAGTCCGCCTGCCGATGCAGGGGACACGGGTTCGTGCCCCGGTCCAGGAAGATCTCACATGCCGCGGAGCGGCTGGGCCCCTGAGCCATGGCCACTGAGCCTGCGTGTCCGGAGCCTGTGCTCCGCAACGGGAGAGGCCACAGCAGTGAGGGGCCCGCGTACTGCAAAAAAAAAGAAAAAAAAAAAAAATACAGTATTCAAATTCAGCGTCTTATAAACAACACACTGACCGTTCATTTTCTTTTCCTAGATGATTGTCACATATCCAGGTGTTCCGGTGCTCCATTTTCTTGAGTTGTCAGATCCTTGAGAGCAGCAAAATGCTGCATTTGTCAGATAAACCAAGATAAAGCTACTCCAGTAAGCCTGCTGCCAACCTCGCACTTAAGAATGGGAGGTCTTATGATTCCAACAGCCTTGGAAGGAAGAGACATAAAGAAATGTTTTTGAAGCCTGCAGACTTAAGGCTCATTTTAAGAATAATTCTAAGGAGCAGAGATGTCAAACATTTAGGTTTGATAGACAGTCTTCAGCAATTCTGGGCAATTCAAAAGAGGTACAGAGGAAAAACTGGTTCTTGTTCTCAGATGCAATATTAATAGATTCTTATCTGAAATATATTTTTTGCTATTATATAATCTGTGGCCTGAAAACAGACTAAATGATGCTGGCAAGAGTAATTTACAAGATGAAAACAAGGGAAAGGACAAGAAATATTGATCAAAGAGACAATGTTACAAATAAAAGGCTTTTCCTGAATTCAGAAAAAAAGATGGCATTTGAACTGAACAACCAACCAATAACTTGGACAGTTAGCAAACCTCTTAATTTCCACTGCATTAGATACTTAAATTGATCTTGGGAAAATGGTTTTTGCTCAGGCATTTATGGTAATTTAATTGTTCCTTATTATATGCTCAACAGTATTTTAGAAATTGTAGCTATTACAGAAAATTCATTTTATCTCTTCAACTTGGGCCAAGAACAGGTTTATTTTATTTTTTGAAACATTAAAGAGAAAGAGCAGTAAGAGTAACATAAATGTGTTGTAAGTAACAGCAGGTGTCACCAAAACGTCTATAAATAAAGGCTGGAGAGGGTGTAGGAAGAAATCCTAGTGCACTGCTGGTGGGAATGGAAATTGGTGCAGTCACTGTGGAGAACAGCATGGAGGTCTCTCAAAAAAACCCCACAAAAACCTGAGCTACCATAGAATCCTACAATTCCACTCCTGGGTATATATCCAAAAAAGACAAAAACACTAACTCAAAAAGACACGTGCACCCCAATGATCACAGCAGCATTATTTACAATGTGGGATCCTCCTGGACTGGGGCACGAACCCATGTCCCCTGCATCGGCAGGCGGACTCTCAACCACTGCGCCACCAGGGAAGCCCCCACATATGGATTTTGAGGAGACAAACATTCAGACGATGGCACTCCCATGATGAAGAAGGGCATGCATAAGTCTGTGTGTGTGTGTGAGTGTGTGTGTGTGACTGAGAGTACATGTGTGTTTTTAACTCAGACCAATGCTCCTGTCCAATAATGAGAGTAATTGAGGGATGATTGAATTATGATTAAAGTTCTACACTGCAGAGTTACCATTAACAAAGCCTGAAATCATAACCAGGACTTGGAATTCTCTAGAGTGAATACATTAAAACTGCCCTCAGGTGTGAGGATGCATGGATGCCTTTTATAGGAATGATCACTGGCAATTGCTATGGGCTTGATGCCATTCTGTGCAATTAATGTGTATCCCACTTAATTCTTACAAGAGCCCTAATGCAGTTGATATCACCTGCCTGCTACAGATTAAAAAAAAAAACTTCAGCAAAGATCAGTTATTAATAACCTTCTGAGACATACTGTGAGTAAAGCCAGGTATGAACCTGGATAAACTGGCTTCAGAGTTCTTAGATTCTGAACCACTGTACTGTCTACCCCCCAGAACGTTTCTATGAATTAAACCAAGGGCACTCTAGAGACAACAGTGGGTAGAGCACAAGAAAGGCATCATGGTTATTTGGTCACTCTCCTAGGATCCAGATGTAAGTCTTTAACCAGCTAGATGGGCGGCTCGCTGACTTTGAGCGTTTTCATAGAACTGACGGCAGGTGAGAAACATGTTGGCCCCAGGGAAGCCTCCAGGGTTTACTAAGCAGAGGGGAGAGCCGCCTGTTTCTTTACTGGTGATGGACTTTACCACGTATTATGATTCTAGGACCACCGTGGAGGAACGAAACATCATCAAAACGGCTATTTATATCTTTGTTCTTAGTTGAGAAAGTGCATTTTATAATGTGCCAGATTTGGTTGACTTTGCTAACCCAGCTGTGAAGTTTAAAATATGATCATTATATCATTTTTTTATGTCGTAGATCACATGTGGAAAGCAATTTTCCAGTTTTCAGTTCTGAAAAACAGTATATTTCATCCATCATTTAGATGCTTTGGTGCTTTTTCCCCCTTCTGTGTTCTTAAAGTCCGCTTTTTGAGACTGCTCCTGAATGGAGGTAATTCATGCTTATAAACATCATTTGAATCGAGAGCATCACAGATGTGAAGTCATGTCTTGGGGACCAGGTAATCCCGCGTGTTCAGGTGAGCCCCTGACAGGGAGTGCAGGCTTCCTGCAGCAGCGCTGCTCCCCATATCTATTTGATTGCACAGAGCTGCTTTATTTCTGGCCCAGGATAACTGATCATGAAAATATCCAAATGTAAGATAATAGTTCGTAATGAAAAGATTTAAATAGTAAGGTTTGAGTCTCTGGATCCTAGCTGTGATGAGGTCTCTGCCTCGTGTTTCGTAGTAGTTCTTATAAGGAAACATCTTATTTTTAAAGTGGATCCAGAATATGGGTATATCCTGTTTAAAATACAGATGCTCTTATACCCGGACAGAACTATAATTCAAAAAGATACATGCACCCCCGTGTTCACAGCAGCACTATTCACAATAGCCAAGACGTGGAAGCAACCTAAATGTGCATCAACAGAGGAATGGATAAAGATGTGGTCCATATGTACAATGGAACACTACTCAGCCATAAAAAAGAATGAAATATTGCCATTTGCAGCAACATGGATGGGCCTAGAGATGATCCTACTAAGTGAAGTAAGCCAGACAGAGAAAGATGAATACCATATGATATCATGTATAGTGTGGAATCTAAAATATGGCACAAATAGACTTACTTACAAAACAGAAATGGACTCAAAGACACAGAGAACAGACTTGTGGTTGCCAAGGAGGGGGAAGGGAAGGAGAGGGAAGGACTGGATATTCGGGGTTAGTAGATGCAAAACTATTATATACAGGATGGATAAACGACAAGGTCCTGCTGCAGAGCACAGGAGACTATATTCAATATCCTGGGATAAACTATAGTAGAAAAGAATCTAAAAGAGAATGTACCTATGTGTATAACTGAGTCACTTTGCTGTACAGCAGAAATTAGCACAACACTGTAAAATCAACTATACTTCAATAAAAAAATAAAATAAAATACAGATGCCCTATTTGTAAGCCATTTTCTTGTTCTGACATTGAAAGGCACTTGCAAAAATTACCATCTTCTTATCTTTTACGGTCAGTGAAAGGGGTCTTCAATTCGTTAATAAAATATTCTGGTGAATATTTACTCCATGCTTTAAGTGTGGTTTAATATTTTTAACGAACAATCACTGATAGTTCCACAGTCTATATTCTGTTGAAGGAACACTTATTTCTGTTTTCTGATGTTCCCTTCGACGTGGAGAAAGATCCACTCAGTATAGGACCGGCTTCTCCCCAGCCTCTCATTCACTCTCCCCGGGAGAGAAGGATTTAATCTGTTTAGTGCGCTTAGGCAGAGACGCTGGGCACCTGTAACCCCTCCCTCCACTTGCCTGCTTCGGGGACAGCCAACGGTCCCCTCAGCTACTCCAGCCGTCAGGACAAGCCTCGGGTGCAGGGCCGCCTGATTCCTTCTAGTGTTTGGTCCTAGGACATCCATTTCCTGCAGATGTAATCTGTCCACCAGTCGAGGCTTGATCAGTAAGACATGAGAGATTGTGTCTTACTGACTCTTTTGTCTTGTTTCCCAATTGGATCAGGACTCATTGTGGAGGGGAGTCCCGAGCATCTCTGTGCCAGTGGCCCGAGCCTCATGACATGAGCCAGGGCAAGCCACCACGTGGGGTGTGGTGTCTGGCGTGGCAGTGCCATCAGTGCTGGGGATTCTGTGCTAAGTGCAGACGCTCTCTCTGGGGAGCTGGGCAGCTCTGGGCTGCTCTGTCCACAGGCAGGGAGCTGCTTCTAAACTGGGATCCTGTTTCTCTAGAGGCAGAGGTGGCTCCCTAGGGCTGAATCTGAGGTGTTGGCCTTCAGCAAATCCGAGGGGTCTCAGAGGGCAGAGCAAGGAGGGTGCAGTGTTTATGCTAAGTGGGCAAGGCTGAGGCCGGTGCTGATTTCAGGGAGGGGTTCTCCCCTATGGCCTTCAGCGATTAGGGAGCAAACAATATTTGCCTTTTGAAAACAGACGCACCTGGTTTTTGCAGGGGCTCAAGAGCACTGGTGAGATCCCACCTGTACCCACGTGCCAGGCTAGGTAGGCAGCGTGGGGCGGTTGCCTCAGTGTCTATTCTGTCCTTGGGTTGTTCCAGCCCAGGGCGGGTACGGCCCATCCTGAACTCGTGTGGCTTGTCCATAGCCAGAGGAGCCCAACACCAAGAGCATATACAGTTTGATTCCGCTCATCTGATGCTCCAGAACCAGGCATAACTAATTTATGATGATAGATATCAGAATATTTGGTCTCTTTAGGGGGTCACCGACTGAATTGGAGCTCAGAGGGGGGCCTCTGGGTGCAGGAAAGTTTGACACCTTGATCTCGGTATTGGTTACTCAGCCATATACATGATAAAAATTCACTGATGTGCCTACTTAAAAGCTGTGCACTTTATTATATTTCTATTTTAAAAGAAAGCACCTATCTGAACATGCATCACACAGAGGACTTAATAGTGCAAACAACTTAGCTGCACGTTCCTTGCATCTGCCCCGTCGGTCCCTTAATTCTCACAGGCTACACAGCCTGTTGTGGGAAAGACCCTGTCAGAAATATAATACCTTACTGTTTCCAAGTTTATTTTTATTTTAAAAAAATTTTTAAATTTTTAATGATTTTGTAAAATTGTAGTTAACTTACAATGCTGTGTTAGTTTCAGGTGTATAGCAAAGTGAATATACATATATATATACATGTATGTATATATATGTATTCGTTTTCAGAGTCAATTATAGGCTATTACAAGATATTGAATATAGTTCCCTGTGCTATACAGTAGGTCCTTGTTGTTTATCTATTGTATGTATTGTAGTCTGTATATGTTAATCCCAAACTCCTAATTTATCTCTCGACTGAGATTTTTAAAAAATTTTTATTTATTTTTTAACATCTTTATTGGAGTATAATTGCTTTAAAATGGTGTGTTAGTTTCTGCTTTATAACAAAGTGAATCAGCTATACATATACGTATATCCCCATATCCCCTCCTTCTTGCGTCTCTCTCCCACCCTCCCTAACCAACCCCTCTAGGTGGTCACAAAGCACCGAGCTGATCTCCCTGTGCTATGCGGCTGCTTCCCACTAGCTATCTATTTTACATTTGGTAGTGCATATAATGTCAATGCTACACTCTCACTTCATCCCAGCTTCCCCTTGCCCCCTCCCCGTGTCCTCAAGTCCATTCTCTACGTCTGCATCTTTATTCCTGTCTTGCCCCTAGGTTCTTCAGAACCATTTTTTTTTTTGATTCCACATATATGTGTTAGCATATGGTAGCTGTTGTTCTCTTTCTGACTTACTTCACTCTGTATGACAGACTCTAGGTCCATCCACCTCACTACAAATAACTCAATTTCATTTCTTTCCATGGCTGAGTAATATTCCATTGTATATATGTGCCACATCTTCTTTATCCATTCATCCAATTATGGACACTTACGTTGCTTCCATGTCCTGGCTATTGTAAATAGTGCTGCCGTGAACATTGTGGCACATGACTCTTTTTGAATTATGGTTTTCTCAGGGTATATGCCCGGTAGTGGGATTGCTAGGTCATATGGTAGTTCTATCTTTAGTTTTTTAAGGAACCTCCATACCGTTCTCCATAGTGGCTGTATCAATTCACATTCCCACCAGCAGTGCAAGCGTGTTCCCTTTTCTCCACACTCTCTCCAGTATTTATTGTTTGTAGATTTTTTGATGATGGCCATTCTGACTGGTGTGAGATGATATCTCATTGTACTTTTGATTTGCATTTCTCTAATGATTAATGATGTTGAGCATTCTTTCACGTGTTTGTTGGCCATCTGTATATCTTCTTTGGAGAAATGTCTGTTTAGGTCTTCTGCCCATTTTTGGATTGGGTTGTTTGTTTTTTTGATATTGAGCTGCATGAGCTGCTTGTAAATTTTGGAGATTAATCCTTTGTCAGTTGCTTCATTTGCAAATATTTTCTCCCATTCTGAGGGTTGTCTTTTCATCTTGTTTATGGTTTCCTTTGCTGTGCAAAAGCTTTTAAATTTCATTAGGTCACATTTGTTTATTTTTGTTTTTATTACCATTTCTCTAGGAGGTGGGTCAAAAAGGACCTTGCTGTGATGTATGTCATAGAGTGTTCTGCCTATGTTTTCCTCTAAGAGTTTTATAGTGTCTGACCTTACATTTAGGTCTCTAATCCATTTTGAGTTTATTTTTGTGTATGGTGCTAGGGAGTGTTCTAATCTCATTCTTTTACATGTAGCTGTCCACTTTTCCCAGCACCACTTACTGAAGAGGCTGTCTTTTGAGATTACTTTTAAATTTCCATTTATTTATTTATACTTGATGCCTTCCTAGTACCTCTTGGCTGCTCTGGAGACTCACCAGGTATAAGTGGTGAAAGTCAGAGGCTCGTGGGTGTGGGTGATGACCTGACGTGTTTCTCCGTGTCCACCACATCACCTGGTGAATCCAAGGCTAGTGGTCCAGGCGTCCCCTCCTCTGGTAGGATGGGTCCCAACCTAGGTCTACTTCTGCACCAGATATAAAATATACGTGCTATATTTCAAATTCCTGCACATGTACAATCATCTAAACCAGAGGCTGGCAAACCTTTTCTACAGAGGACCAGAGTCAATTTTTTGTTTGTGAGCCATATGATCTCAACTGTGCGTGAAGGCAGACAGACAGATGAGATGGTAATGAGACAACAGGAAGTGTGTGGATGAATGACCAATCAGAAATCAAGGTTTAGATTCTGGGCTTTTCCAAGCTAGCTGTGTGACTCTGAGCCACTTACTTAACCTCTCTGGATGAGGCTTCACGTAGGACTCATTCCAAGGTATCTGAATTTCAAGACGACACCTAAAGAAGGCAACATTATAACTCAATTTCCAGTGGAGCCAAACGGCACACAGATGAAGGAGCTCATAAGAACATCTCACATCAAGTCGTGTCAGTATCCTCACCTCATTTATTATGACGTCCATGTGACCATAGCCACACCGAGTGATGTGAAGGGTTCTGTCAATCACATCCCAACTTGTGAAGCTGATAACAGGCTAGAGAGAGTTTTCAGGCCAAGCAGTAAGATTATTTCTTAATCTCATTTAAAATACTGTCCAGTCAAAGGATGTAAATATACATGTCCTGCCCCCTCAGTGCTTCCAAGCTTTACTCAAGAATTAAATACTTGCACAAGAAAATATGTTCAACATCGTTAGTCATCAGAGAAATGCAAATTAAAACCACAATGAGATCTCACCTCACACCTGTCAGAATGACTATTATCAAAAAGAACACAAGTAACAAATGTTGGAGAGGGTGTGGAAAAAAGGGAACCCTCCTGCACTGTTGGTGGGAGTATACATTGGTGCAGCCACTGTGGAAAACAGTATGGAGTTTCCTCAAAAAACTAAAAATGGAACTACCATATGACCCAGCAATTCCATTCCTGGGTATGTGTCTGAAAAAAACCAGAAACACTTATTCGAAAAGATACATGTACCCCAATGTTCATAGCAGCGTTATTTACGATTGCCAAGATAAGAAAGCAACCCAAGTGCCCATCAACAGACAAATGGATAAAGAAGATATGGTGTATATATACAATGGAATATCACTCAGCCATAAAAAAGTGCGAAATTTTGCCATTTTCAACAACATGAATGCACTTGGAGGGCATTATGCCAAGTGAAATAAGTCAGAGAAAGACAAATACTGTGCGATATCACTTATATGTGGAATCTAAAAAATACAACAAACTAGTCAATGTAGCAAAAAAGAAACAGACACAGATATAGAAAACGAGTGATTACCAGTGGGGAGAGGGAAGGGGGGAGGGGCAAGTTGGTGGTAGGGGATTAAGAGGCACAAACTGTTATGTATAAAATAAGCTACGAGGATATATTGTACAGCCCAGGACTATAGCCAATATTTTATAATAACTATAAATGGAGTATAATCTTTAAAAATTGTGAATCACTATATTGTACACCTGAAACTTATATAATATTGTGTATCAACTATATTTCAATTAAAGAAATCCCCCCAAACAAAATTAAGAATTAGCAAACACTCATTTGTTCTGTGTTTGTATAAAGGAATGGGCAGGCAATTGTTAGAATCATGGCCTTACTGCCTTTAAATTTTACTAATTAAACCAGAATTCACAAAAAATGTCCGCCACATCACGCTGGCCCCAGGGGCTGCATGTGAACAACCCATAGTAACTGCTCTGTTCTTGGGATGCCCCTCTCCTTTCAGAGTAGGTGAAATGTAGCACAGGTACTCAGGCAAAAGGAAGGAGAAAATGGTGCTTCTGTTGCTTACGTTACCTATTCTTCCCCTGTGGCAACAAATACTTTAAGAGGAAATGACTACGACATCATCCTTCTATTTAAAAGAAACGTGCACCGGTTTTTCTCAGTGCAGCCGTGGCCAGTCTGGGCATCGCAGTGTCGCGAGAGTCGCCACGGGCGGTGCGATGTGGGGAGTTTAGCGGCAGGAGGGTGGTGACCGTCCACGGGGCTTCCTTCACGCTTTCGCGTAGGGCCGGCCCTGCAGGACACACATGTTCCTTATTTGCAGATTCAAAGGGCATCTTGCTGGAAACAAATTCCGCACCTTGTTCTCCTCCAAACTATTTACACATGAGGAGGGATCATGGTCCATTGGCCAGTCAGCTATCCTTCATTGCCTGGAGGCAGCGGCCTGTGCTCCACGGTCCTTTCACCACCTGACCCTCCTCGACTTTTTTTTTTCTTTAATTTATTTTTTATACAGGAGGTTCTTATTAGTTATCCGTTTTATACATATTAGTGTATATATGTCAATCCCAATCTCCCAATTCATCCCACCACCACCACCCTCCCCCCGCTTTCCCCCCTTGGTGTCCATACGTTTGTTCTCTACACCTGTGTCTCTATTTCTGCCCTGCAAACCGGTTCATCTGTACCATTTTAAAACTTTTAAAATGTTCTTTTTCTCCACGTGCATCTTGACCTGCAGACATTCCCAATGGACTCTTGCCCCACGCGCCAATGATGTCCAGTCTGAGTGCCTTTGCACGGGTTCTGCCTTCTCCTTAGATACCCTTGCCCTGGTTCTCTCCTAAGTAAGCACCCCGTCTGCTCAGAGAGCACTGCCTTTGGCGAAGCTCTCTGGCCAGAGACGGGCATTTTCTCCCCACTGCGTGAGGATGGCTGCCGAGGGGTAAATGCTCCTCGGGCATCAGGCTCCCACTAGACTTAGTGCCCCAACAAGGTCTGTCCTCTTTTTGTGCCTGGCCGAGTGGAGAATTTAATAAATGTGTGCTGGAACGAATGAATGACCATTTTATATAAGAGAAGATAGTTTAGATTTCTAACATTCTGCTTTCATCACATTAACATTACAAATAGGAGTTATTTTTATTTTATTCATGGTTTTTACTTTTAAAATTTTATTTTTATTGAGGTATAATTGACATATAACATTATATTCGTTTCAGGTGTATGACACAGTGGTTTGCTATTTGTATATATTGCTAAATGGTCACCACAGTAAGTTATCATCCATCAGCATCCATAGTTATTTCTTTTCTTGTGATGAGAACTTTTACAGTCTACTCTCTCAGCAACTCTCAAATATGCAACACAGTATTATTAACTGTAGTCACATGCTGTACTTCTCAGGACTTAGTTATTGTATAACTGCAAGTGCGTCCCTTTTGACCCCCTTCACCCCCTTCTGCACTGCCCATGCCCCTCCCAACCTCTGGCAACCACCGATCTGTTCTCTGTACGAACAGGAGTCGTTAGAGGTCAGAGCCTGAGTCTCACTCTTCTTTGCCTTTCTGTGCTCACACAGCGCATGGTGGTGACACTTAACACATATTTGGTGGTTGAAGGGAGGGGCAAGCGGTCGAGCAGGGGATGTGGTGAAACCTCCACTCATCACCTCACACCACAAAGGAAACAGAGGAAGCTGTGGGCACCTCAGGCCCACAGATGCAGGTCTGATGAGGTGACAGAAAGGCTAGAGCCATCGCTGCAGAGCTGGCCTGGGTGAGCAGAATAAACATGCCCTCGTGAAGCCCTTAGGACGTTCGGTCATTTATTTAACAAATGTCTACAGAACCACAATTCCTAATCTGAAACTTGTGAGGCCAGACGTGTTTCAGAATTCAGATTTCTTTCAGATTTTAGGACAGTAATATACCATATAGCATGTAAAAATGGGGTCTAGGGCAACACTGTGGAATAAAGCACCTTAATGTTTCTCCAGAAAAGCGTCTTTGCATTTACACCACTTGTGGGATAAACTAAAATAGGCTCATGCAGCTCAGGTCAGGTTTTGACTTTGAAGGCATTCAGGTCAGGTCAGGCTTTGCTGCCAACTGTGTTACCAAACACTTCCTGTTTTCAGAGCTGTTGGGGTTTTCAAATTGTGGATGAGGGATTGCAGAACTATATCCATGATCCTCTGAAACAAACTTTCTCCAGAAGAAGAAACTTAGAAAAGAAGTCAACAAACACACACTCTATCAGTGATTCCCAATGTGGTTTTACCGAACAAAAGTCATCTTAAAGGATCTTATTAAAATTGGAAGAAAAAAATGAATTTGAATGTACTTTTTATTAAAAGATAAACCTTGACATCGCATGTATTAGTCTTAACCAATGGCAAAGTAGATCTGATAAGCAGGATAGAGGGTTTCTAAACCCACAACAGCTGTTCCTTGCAATCTTCACTGCAGGGAAAGTTGGGGCAGGGGTCGGGGGGTGGGGGCAGTGAAGGAACAAGTGGCAGCGGCTAAAATTAGAGGCCGCTCTGCCCCAGGGCCTGGTGATCAAATTTGTACTGTACCTGCAAGGGCTCCAGAATCATCACTTTCTCCTGTTATTTAATGCCGGACATTCCTTTATCTGTGCAGGATGCATTTCTTCACAGCCCTCCCGCCGCCTTCCCCGCCCCCCCCAAAAAAAGTGGACACAAGAAGCTCTGCCCCGTGTGAAGGTGCAGAACCAAATCCCCTCCACTGCGTTTCAGGCTCATTGCCTGTCCAGATGGCGTCTGCAGTTTTACCACGAGGTGAAACCCTCTTTAAAAGCTGTTCAGAAAAATACATAATATTCCCCCGGTTGTTCTGGTTCCTGAATGTCTTTAAACTGCTCACCTCCATCCGCAACTCCCCTGGCTTTTGCGGGGAAACTGAGATTCTTCGCACCCTACCAAGGCGACCTGCTGGAGGTTGAGAGAGAGGAGGGGCCTGGAACCCGCGCAGATTGCTGCGCTCACCAGGAATGGGCGTGTCTGCCCCTCTGACTGGAGCCCAGTGCTGTGTCCCCACCCTCCCCGGCCTGGGGCCCCCTGCTCACTCCGTGGAGCCAGCCTCAGGTTCCTTCTGCCTTTAATCTCTGCTTTGATCACTATGGACTCACTAACAAAGAGACCTTCAGGCTTGGCCTGGAGAAAATCTGGGATCTTCCACGGAGACAGCATTTTCGTCCTTGTACCACCTGTACACAATCGTCAGCCTCTCTTCCGAGCTTCCTCGTAGGACCAGGCATGGCTGGTCCCCTTGCTTCTGTTCCTGTGGGGTCATGCTCATTGCTTATGTGCCAGTGGGGTTACCTGGGCCAAGGCGAGAGAAGGACCCTCCCCTGCTCTCTCTTAGAAGGGGCAACAGGGAACAGGGATCTGCCAGCTGTGTCTAAACACTCAGATAAGGATGCTCAGCACACAGCCCCACCCCTGAGCCTTCTACCTGCCCCACATTTATAACAGTGGGAATGAGGCTCGTTTTAGGAAAAAAGAAATGGCCATCTGGGTTCACAGTGCTGGGGCAGGGGGCAGAGGGCAGAGGGCAGAGGGTGGGCGCAGAAAGGGAAATTTTACGATTGAAGCATGATCTCCAATTAAAGGATGAAGAACTTCACACTTGCACAGAGGGACGTCAGGGTCAAGCAGGTGGGAGAAGGGCCTGCATGGGGCTGGATGATGCGGACGGAACTGAAGATGTTCATCTGCGTGAGGCTGGCCCCCAGGAGCCTGCATCTCTGTGGGGTCCCGGCAGAGGTCAGCTGTGGAAACAAGCTCAGGCTTTAACCCTTTCCCAGATGGTGTCAGCGTGTATTAAATCCGGACACCATGACTCTCAGGCCTCTTGGCAGCAGAGACATTCGAACATGGCCGTTTGGGAGAAATGGGAGACGGTCACTGATGGAGCCCGTGCTGAGCTGAGCACCTTGCAGGATTCCTCACAACTCCCATCTCTAAGATGAATGCCCCCCCCACCCCGACGCCAGGGTCACCGAGGCCTGGAGGCTCAGTGCTTGTCTGAGGCTGCAGAACTGCTAGGAGGTGGCGGCTCAGCCCTGCCACAGTGGCGGTGATGCAGGGGGTTCTGGACCAGCCTCTCCCCTCCTCCTGCACGAGCCGAAGGGGACAGGAGGCGGCCGCCGGGGGGAGCCGGGAGCACAGTCTGAGTGCCCTTAGCCTGTGTCCACGACAGTCTGATAATAAAATCATGTAGATCAGCGATGATTGAAAGTTAAGACCCCCCTGCAGAGTGGGTGGAGATGCACAGGCAACGCAGACCCCTTCTTTGAGGTTTTGTCCATCACCACCGGCTGAGCCATGTTTTCCAGAAAAAAAAACAGAGCCGGGGCCGTGGTGGAGCCTGGAGGTGCTCGTGAACTCTGTCCTCATTTTCCTTTGACTTCTTAAGTCTGAGAGCGTAAACAGCTGGACAAGAGGAACAGGGGCCCCCAGGGAGGACACAGAGCAGTGGGCAGAGGAAAGGGATCAGAGGTGAGAGCAGAGGCCTCCAGTGGGGAGGTCTGGGGCTCCCACCCTCCTTTGATGTAGACGATCACGCTGCTTCCATTTTATGCAAAATGCCGTAACACTGGAGTTTCAACGGCCTCTTTCAGATAAGACTGCTGCCCCAAAGCCCTTTAGGAATGGAAATTCTGGGGAAACTGAGGGCCAGCAGAAACTCAGTAGAGCAGGTTCTATCAAGGCAGCTGGTTGACCTGAGCTGGGGACCCTTCTGCAGCCAGAGGTTGGGAGATGACTCTGCTCTGGGCGAGGGAAGTGATGGAAACTCTCTGGGAAGGAAATCAAGTTATTGGCCTGATTCTGCTCAAGACGAGAAAACCCATTCCTTCGTCTTCGTTCTCTCCAAGTCATATACATTTCACAAATGCGGTCTATTCAGGTGTTCCTCACACAATTTTCATAATTTGAGACTGAAATTCTCTTTTGAAGGATTAATGGGTAGCTGATAGGCACTCACCTGGGTCACACGTCCTGTCCAAAGTCCGCCTCGCCCTGTGACAGACAGCACAGCAGGAGGTTAAGGTGCACGAGCTTTGGCATCAACAGCCTTGGGCTTCGACCTGGGCTCTTCTCCTGTGTCTGCCGTCGCTTTGCAAAGCTCTCAGGGGCTCACTGCCTTCATTTCTTGAATGGACATAAAACCTACCTTGCAGAGTGTGATGAAGCTGAAACAAGGTGGCGAGAAGTACCAGGGTGTTCAGTAAACAGGAAGCACTGTTGCCGGGGAACAGGTAGGTCTCTGCCAGAGGCAACGTTCACAGATGGAACAATGACTGGAAGTTGACTGGGCGCTGTCAGCCTGGAGCTGGAGAAAGGGAACAGGGCACGGCTATTCCGAAAATCATTTACATGTGATGCATCCTCCCTCAGGCCGATTGACCTTGCTTATTACCTCCACCCCGGCTAATATGGGGATTAGTCTGTCTTTCTCAGCCCTTGCTCGTGGCTTGTCTGAAAGGGACTGTGGCCCAGAGCATTCTGAGTGGTCTGGGACTAAGTGTGTCCAGGGAATTCAGCTACAGTGAGAGGTATCCCCCGCTCCCCCAACTTGATTATCTATAAGGAAGGATCCTTCGGAGGCTTTCCCCCTAACCTGCTCATTGCTTACTTTTAGTCTTTCTCTCCATCTATACTCTGTAAGCTTAGCAGGATCAAATGAAGTTTCTCCCCTGACATCTCAAGACTGCAGTGAGATTGTGTCTCTGATGCTACACAGCACGTCGCAGCCTCCATGGGCACCAGGACGTTCCATTCTCTGAGACCCAACTTTCTCGCCTCAGTAACACCCGGGAGAAAAATAAAGCCATGCAGGGTGTTCTCACCGATCCTTTCAATGCCTTCCTTTCAACGTTTCCTTCTTGGCAGTGTGACCTCTGCTCTCGGCTCTGGGACCCTCAGGGTTTGATGACCATTGTTCCAACCAAACTGACACCCTCCCAGCGCTTCAGGTATTGAAAGGCACCTGGCTTGTGCTCACTTCAGTTGGAGGAAATACTAGCTCCATCGTGCCCTTTCATCTCAATGGTCAGTAAGCAAACAAATAAAGCCTGGAATGCTGTCTTCATCACTGCTTGCTTGCTTCTTACCGTCAAACGCTGGGGCTGGAACCTCTGTTCCATACACTTGAGACGCCCTGAGAACTGCAGTCATGGCCATGGAACAAGCCTCGCCCATCACTGGATTGCTAAGCAGGTACAGCCCAAATAAACTGGTTTTAAGTTTGTATCAGCCCTTCAAGCCCATGTTCCATAGGTAATTTACACACAAAAATGACGGGCAGTACCTGCTACATCATCTTCAAAAGCACCCAAATTCCTCGTGTGGATGGGAGTAGATGTGAGTTACCACCATGTGTGGCAACTTACCTTAAGCTGAAGGGAGCCGGGGGACCTGGCCCTGTGACCGGATGCTGGTATCCTTTCTTGAGCATCGTCCTTGGAAGAGCCTTGTGGAGAAACACAGTTGAGTCACTTGTTTAGCGAGCTTTAATATTTTGAAAGTTCGTGAAACTCTTTAGATTATATTACATAAGTATTTATGTTACATTAAACATTGACTTATTTGAACTATTCTTTAAAATGAAATATTACAGGATCAGTATTATTTAAACATATATTAAAAATAAATATTAACATAAATATTATATGTACCTATATTTGCTGCAAAACTTAAATTCTTTTTTCTGTTGGGGAAGTCCTTTTTGAAAATGAGCAGAAGCAGGTACCAACAAATAAAAAATATTATTTAAAATAAACAAATGATTTAAATGGTGCATGCTGAAGTGTGAGGGAGCCTGAAAAAATGCACCCTCCCTTCTCAGACCAAGTTCTGAAATGACAGAGGAATGTGAGGAAGAGTAAGGCAGGCAGGAGCTCCAAACATCAGCTGGTCTGTCTGTGAAGAGTGGGCTTCGGAACCCCGAACCCACAGGGACAGACCGGCCACGCAGCCCGACCTTCCTCCGAACCCTCCTGCAGGGGGCGCTGCTGAGCCCGAGCTCTCTGGAGGGAGGTGGGCGCTGGAGGTCCAGGGCCTCGGAAGTGCCTGGGCTCCACCACAGACCAGGGGTCCCCTCTGTTCTCCACTTAGGAGGAAGCTTCAGAACTGGGGAAAAAGCCACGCCAGCCCGCAGTGATTAACTCCTGAACTTAAGATTTCCATTTATGACGGTTCATTTATTTATTCCGTCATTATTTATCTGTTCCCTCTAATCCTCTGGTTCCTTTACGAGATGAAATAGTATGTGAAGTTCATCAGATTCTATTTTCAGACTGCCTGGGTTTAAATCCTGGCTCCACTGCTTACTAGCCATGACGTGGGGCAAGTAACATTTCTAAGCCTCAGTTTTCTGTAAAGTGTTTACCTATGTTATGATAATACATGAAAAGCATCGTTCAGTTCTTGGTGCACAGTGAGTGCTCAGTAAAGTCACTGATGGTGTTGCTCGAGCTGTTTGTTTTTAGTCTTCCTTGTACCCTCATGAACACACAGACCAGTGCGTCTCAAACGTCAAAGCTCGGACAGCTCACAGTTAGTCTACCTGGAGTGGGGCTAGAGCATCTGTGTGTCTACCGCTCCCTAGGTGATGCTGACCTGCTGGTTTAGGCACTGCACTTGGAGGTGTGGGACCTGCATGCCTTACACAAGGTGCTGGATAAGGTAGACACTTCTTAGTTTTCTCTTCTTTAGCTAAAACAAAATTCTTTAATAGAATCAGCTGTCTCTGTCTAATGCTTCTGTCCTCAATATTTTAAAGGGTCAATCCATACCTAACTAGGTGGTAAAAGGCTTCGGGATGGGTTGGACTCAGGTCTGCCCCTAACGTTTGCAGGGTTCAAGGCAAGATTTCAGTTGGAGGCCCATGTGCTGTATGTCCAAATAGTTAAAAAGTTATGATCAAACAAACGAGCTTAAATAAAATCTGTGCTACTCCCAACAAGCACATGGAAAGATGCTCAACATCACTATTCATTAGGAAAATGCAAATCAAAACCACAGTGGGATACCACCTCATACCCACTAGGAAGGTGCTATCAAAAAACAAAAACAAAACAAACCCCCAGAAAACAGCAAGTGCTGGGGAGGATGTGGCGACACAGGCACCACTGTACACTGCTGGTAGGAATACGAAGCGGTGCAGCTGCTGTGGAAAACAGTACGGTGGCGCCTTAAAAAGAAATTAAAAACAGAGTTATGTGCCGCCGCTGCGCCTTTCACCTCTTCGGGGGCAGGGGCCTGGGCCAGGTTTTACACATCTGCAAGCAGACCGTTCCGGAGCTCTGCCAGCCGACCTCATGGCGTCCTCTCCCACTGTGCCTCTGGGGGCTCACTATGAAACAAAGTGTGCCGTCCTCGGCTACTTGGGAGTCCTCTCTCAGGAGGAGCTGCGGGAGTAACATCTTTCCTCACCCCAAGGGGTTCGACAAGATATGGCTTCACAATCTCTGGATCAAGAAATTTTATTAAAAGGTAAAACTGAAATTGAAGAAGAGCTAAAATCCCTGGACGAAGAAATTTCTGAAGGCTTCGCCAGCACAGGCTTCACCCGGCACTCTTTGCCCGTGTTCAGCCCCACAAACCCCGACAAGTTCCGCAGAGGACCGCTTGGCCCACCTGGGGAGAAGGCGTCGCAGGAGCCGAGGGCGCCTCTGCGCGGGGTCTTGCAGTCGCCCCTCCGCCGGATGCTAAAGCTCTTCAGCCTGGTAGACAGACCCCCGTGAGGACTCCGCGGCGCACAGCAGCGGCAGACAGTTCAGGAAAGGAAGTGGAGGGACCGCTGCAGGCAAGCAGAGCTGCAGGGAGCACACAGGCTAGGGGCGTACCAGGCACGTCGGGAACGTACACTGGAGGCCGCAGTTCACGCCAGCGGCCGGAATAAGACGTTGGTGCCTCCGATTTTGCTACGACCAATGCTCTTGGGGTTGACAAGGCAAGCTCAGGAGCCTTGCAGCGCATCGCTGCAGTTTGGTGCGACTTTCCCGGAGGACCACGCCGCCGAGCGCATCAGGCAGCAGGGTGGCTAGGGCACTGCCTTTAATCTCCTTTAACCTGGAGTCCGCGGAGGAGGACGAGCAGCGCCCCGCGGGGCCATGGAGGACAGCAACGACATCCACGTCCCGCCCAGGGGCGGCTCCACGCTCGCCAGCCCCGCCGAGGCTCCGACGCCCGCCCGCGACGGCGTCCTGGCGGGCCGAGGGCTTCCCCGTGTCGCTGTCCAGCAGCCAGAGCTGGCGCACCGAGAGCCCACCGGTGTCCCCGGGTCCCGAGTCCTGTCAGCAGGTCACAGTGGACCCCGAAGAAGTCGAGAGCTTGGACAGCAACGGGGCCGGAGAGAAGAGCGAGCAAGTCCTCCACCTCGGACCTCGCGCACGTGGAGAAGCAGGGGTTCCCGAGGGCGCGGAGGCGGCGGCCAGGGAGCCTGGCCCCGAGGGGTCGGCCGCCCAGACAGCCGGCCTCACGACATCTCTGTCCGCAGAACTTGCTGAAGAAGAGTTGGGAGCGGCCGCGTCCGAATCTGCCGAACGGGAGCAGAGCCCCTGGTGGAGCCCCCAGCAGCCCCGCCGGGCGGGCGGAGAGCAGGCGGCCCGTGGGCGGGGCCCTGTCTGGCGGCCACGACAAAGCTGGCCCACCGCCCGAGGGCAAGTCCCTTTCGCTCGGCGGAGGGGCAGCTGCCGTTGCCATCCTGGAGGTGGCAGTTGGGGTGGCACTGGCTCTGAGAAGGAAGTAGATTTTTCGGATAGAGAAGACAAAAAGGCGTAAGGTTTTAGTCGTGTCGACCGGACTGGAGCGGCCAGGAGCTGGCTGGATAATCCCTTGGACATTCCGGGATCAGGAGGACTTGGGTCCACAGGGCAGGGGGCCGACCCACGTGTTAGGGCTTGAGCTGGAGGCTGCGCGCGGTGGTCTGATTGGAGGCCCCGGGCCTAGGCGCCTGTGCCCTGTAGGGTGCGAAGCCTCCGCCCACCAGCCCCGTAGCACCTTCCCCAGTGGTGACAGCCCCACCCCACGTGTCTCCCCGTGTTGCCAAACGTCCCCCGGGGACAACGTCATCCCGTGAGAGCCACAGTCTCAGAGCGAGAGGGTCCCCGTGGGGGGGCCTAGGGGGCAGACCCCAGGCAGGAGGGCGTGGTGGGCCCCTCAGCTGCTGGCGCACTCCTGCCTGGGGTCTCTCAGCTCCTCTGTTCTTCCCACCCTCAGTCTCGCAGCCCAGGTGCTCTGCCGGGTCTCAGCCGCCTTGCCCCAAGGGTGCCCCGAGGCCCTGTGGAGAGGGCTCTCCCAATGCTTCCCGCAGTTCCGCTTGTAAAGATGCTGCCTTTAGTCTTTAAACGTACAAGACGGAAGAGACCCGGGGCCCCTGCCCGTGACCGCGGGGCAAGTTTGTCTCCGCGTTTGGAAGCTGGAGGGTGGCTTAGCTGGCCTATCGAGGTTGCTTCCAGCCCTTTTGTCTGTGGGCGCCCTTGAGCCGACGGGGACTCGCCGGCCGGCAGCGTCTCTCTTGCTGGGCATCGCTGTCCGTGACCTGGACTAGGGTGATTCGCAGGTTCTGGCCTCAGCCTTCTTCCCAGTCAGGCCGCTCCTCGGCGGTCTCTTGCCAGGTGATAACGGTTTCCACACGTGGGCTTACAGGCCAGTGAATCATATCTCTCATTCAGTACACGAAGTCCCCTAAATATCATTGAAGTAAAAAGCAGGAAAGAGAGGCTGCCCTTGAGGTTCTCTAGCTTGGCTTTCAGAATGCCATAACCGAAGCTTACACTGAGCTTATCACGGCCCAAATGCCAGAGTGACAAACCATAATGATCACGGTCAGCATGTGCCCGTGGAGACTCAGCATAGCCTCATCCACTGACCGCATCCCTCACGGGGAACAGCATCTCTTCATGCCTGAGGTCAGTGTCACTGACGGGACACATGTGCTTGAGACAGGTCATCTCAGATTATCCTAGTAAATGTAACAGATTACTTTTTAAATCCTGAAATTTGTAATAAAATTACTTTATCTATCCCGATCACCAAACAACAACAACAACAAAAAAAAACAGAATGATCATATAATTCAGCCGTTCTGCTTCTGAGTATATACCCAAAAGAACTGAAAGCACAGTCTTGAAGAGATATTCGTACACCCGTGTTTATAGCACCATCATCTACAATGGCGAAAAGGTGAAAGCAACCTAAGTGTCCGTGGATGGATGAATGGGATAGAAGAATGGATAAACAAAATGTGGTCTCTACATACAAAGGAATATTATTTGGCCTTAAAAAAGAAAAAAACCTTGTCACATGCTGCAAAAAGGATGAACCTTGTGGACATTATGCAAATTGAAATAAGCCAGCCACAATAAAACAAATACTGTATGAGTCCACTTACCTAAATAAGTCAAATTCATAAGGACAGGAAGAATGGTGCTGGATGAGGGTAAGGGGGTATTGTTTAATGGTGGCAGGGTTTTAGTCTTGCCAGATGAAAACATTCTAAAGATCTGTTGTATTCAATACAACAATGTGAATGTAAATCAACATAAATGTCCATCGACAGAGGGATGGATGAAGAAGATGTGGTACATATATACAAAGGAATATTGCTCAGCCATAAAAAGATTGAAATAATGCCATTTGCAACAACATGGATGGACCTAGAGATGATCATACTAAGTGAAGTAAGTCAGACAGAGAAAGCAAACATCATATGTTATCACTTATCCGTGGAATGTAAAAAAGAATGATACAAGTGAACTTACTTACAAAACAGAAACAGACTCACAGACATAGAAGACAAACTTGTGGTTACCAAAGGGGTGGGCATGGGGGAAGGGATAAAGTCAAACCCACGCTCTTTCCTCTGGGACATGTTTTCTGGTGTGAAGTTCGGGAGAATATCCAATCATGAAGTACTGTCCCGTCATCCAACAGGCTTATCCTCTCCTTGGTGAGACAGGCATCCAAGTACGTTAGGTTATGAAGAGCACAGATGAAGGATGTTTAGTTGCACCAAGTATAGACTGGACATTTCGCCCGCAAACTCTGCTGGCCACACAGCACGGTTTTCGCTGCCCAGCAGGGACCTAGCACCTGCAGCCTGGGGCCAAGTCCAGCTGCTCTCCCTTGCTTACCTCCCTCCCAGGGCTGCCCTCTTGTTATAGAGGCAGAGGTGAGTCATCGCACAGGGAGAGCCTGGATCATAAAGCTGAAAGTATGTTCTATCTGGCCCTTGACAGAGAAAGTTTACCAATCCCTGCTGTAGAGCATAAAAAAAAATGAACCAACATCACAAAAGAACACATGACGAATGAGTACATGGCAGAACAAGCCATTTGCTGTAATGAATGTTTCTAGCTTAGCTATTTACAAGAAGAATAAAATGCTTTAGTTCTTAGAAAGCACCTTATTTCCACTGCATGCTGTTCAAATTATAAATAAATACATATTTTAAGACTGGGGCAAAAACATATAGGTCCTGGATTGGTTGACTGATGGATTGATTCATTTCTTGCTATTTTAAGTGGTGAGTTTTGTTGAAAAGTTAACACCAAAAAACAAAGAGAGCTTTAGCATCCCTCACTCCAAACAGGTCTAGCTGTGATCAAACTGTCAGCCAAACACAACACAAAGTAGGATATTCACCCCAATAGCTGTAGTTCGCATCTCTTTTACATGCAGGGGATGGATGTTTCACGGATAGACTGCGTTCTCCTGGCTCTTTGTAAATAACGCCCTTCACCACCTGAATACTGCATTCTTCAGCCTGGTAACTGGTTTTCAAATATTTCATGCCATGATTAGCTTGAGTGGAAAAACAGGAAGTAAGGCAGCAGCGTGACACAGCGGCAGTGGCTTGGGGAGCCTGGAGTTCTCATCTCCACTGTGCTGTTCCCTGGCCAAACCAGTTGTTTAATCTCTCTGCCCTCATTTCCTGCAACCCGACTTTGGAGACACACAGTGCGTGTGTAGAGGGGGAGGGCCTCCAAACCGCAGTCCTCCCTACCTTCCCTCTGAAATCCTGCGGTATGTACCTCCCTGCGGCCTGGGGATGCTTAACTGCAGAGTGAACCCAGCTGAGTTAATTATTTCAGCATCTCTTTAGAGCCCGTTCTACAGCCTATCAGCCACTTCCTGGCTATAAAGGGAGGCATTTGAGGGGTTTGGCTGGGGGTGAAAGGAAAGAGGGAGGCCAGTGTGTGTTGAGAACTCAAATCTCCACCTGGTACAAGTCTCTCGTTCCCAGGAAGAACCTTCAGTCCGATCTGCAAAGGTTGCTCTGCCCAGATGACCAAGCAGAGCTTGGCCCGACCGTCCGGATCACCCAGTATAGCCTTTCTAATCAAACTTACAGCAGACATGACCGGGCAGCTGGAGGCCCAGTGCCTTCCCCTGAGCTGTCTGCTCCACTGAGGGTCTGGAGGCTTCGTTCCCTGAAGTCTGGGCCACCCTCTTGATACCCCCCCTTCGGAAGTGCTGTGGTCGCTGTTCTTCACAGCATCAGTCTGGGCTCTGGGCTTTCCCTCCACCGTTGTTTCCTAAGCCCCTAGGTTGTTTCTAGTCCTGCCTTTTTCTCAGGCACAAGGGAAACTGGCCTCATTGGCTGGTCCCTGTGGAATCCCGTGGTTTTTTAGTTTTCTCCCGGGAAACCTCTTCATAAGGCAGCATGTAGTCTGCTCTCCACAGGGGATTATTTGGGAGTTGTTAGCGGAATGTTTTGCGATTCTTATCTATCAGATACTTTATTGATTGCTTATGTTATCTGTTGCTGAGAGGGGTGTATAAAATTTCTATGAGACTATGGATTTGTCAGTTTCTCTTTGTAAACCTGTCAATCTTTGCTTTGAAAAATTTGAACCTATGTCTTAGAGGTACACAGGTCCAGGATTCCATCTTCCTGGTGAAATTTTCCTTTCTAATCATTATGTTATTAATCTTTTCTTTTCTACTAATTTTTTTTTTTTAGTCTAAAAGTCTATGTTGTTTAACATTTGCTTGGTATAGCTAGTTTTTTCTCCTTAGGTTTAATTCACTTTGTTTTTGCTGGTATGAAACCACTGTGGTGGCCACAGCAGAGTCCTGAGTGCTCTGCAGTGAGATCAGGTGTGGACCTTGAAGGATCAGGAGATTCTCAATGGGGACACTGAGTCAGAGTGAGAGAGCAGTGCTTTGGAGATGGCATCAGGCAGCTTCAGCCGAGTCACCCAGGTTGGCAGCATACCACTGAACAGCTGAGCAGAGGGACGGGGACACGGCACTCCGGGGGAGGGGTGGGAGGCACAGGCACAGAGGCGCAGCGCCCAACCCCCTTGCCAGGAGGGAGAGGGCTGCTTCCCCAGCAGTCTTGCCTCCAAGAGGTCAGGGATGCCTTGCCCAGGTGATGACACAGGAATGGCAGCTGCCACTTCCTATGAGTGTTCAAATCTTGACCAATGTGCCATGAGGTTCCCAACAGCCCAGGGTAACTCAGAGGTGGTTTTTGGTCACCTCTTTCATTTCTCTGGAAGAGTGCGACCCTTAGTGCCTCATCCTCAAGAAATGGGCCCAGAAGAAGTCAAGGAAGGAAACGAGAGGGATCTCCTCCGGGAACTTGATCATCACGTCCTTGATCAGATGACCCAGCCTGGGTGTCCAAGACAGTCCCTGCCCCTGTCCTTGTCCTCTGTCTGTCCTGAGCACCAGCGGTACCTGCAGCCTTTAGCTTGGCTGATTTCGTGGAGAAGCCTAGTGTATCTTTCTCCATCAGTTTGTCCTTGACCTTTCTGGGTTCATATGTTTCTAACTTGTGTCTTTTAGCATATAGCTGATTAAAAAAAGCAATATAAAAAGTTCTGACTTCGGACTGCTTCATTTATCCATCATATCCATATATGACACTGCTGCATCTGGTTTTATTTGTACTACTACTGTGTTTTCATTTTGCCACTCCTTTTTCTTTTTGGCAGCTTTTTCCTGCTTCTTTCCTGACTTCTCTTTATTCTTTCTTTTCCCTGTTAAGTTTTGATTTTGTACATTCTATTTTTTATGGTATCCTTTAAATTTTTAACATGCATAATTGACATATCAAAGTCCAAAGTGATGTCTCTACCATTCTTGAAAACTTATGATGTTTTAATTCTACTTTCCCTGTGCTGTTTTTCACATTTTTGGTGCCCAGCATTTTAGGTGCACCTCCTTTTAACTGTCCTTTCCATTTTTTTTTTTAAAAAGAAAATCCTTACCCTCATTTACTTTCTGTTCACCACCCTCCTCACTCACTTCCCTTCCCCTCATTCCTTCCTTCTTGGTTCGGTTTTCTTTGTCTTTCAATTCTTTCTGTAAGGATCTGTTGTTCTTCGCCTTTGTTTCTCTGAAAAGGTTTATTACGCACTCTGACTCTTGAATGATGTCTTATCTGGGTCCAGAACATTAGGACTTTGGAGATATCATGCATGTTGCTGATGGCAACTGTCATACCTTTGCAGGTGATCTGGTTTTTTGCTTTGTTACTTTTAAGGTTTTCTCTTGATCCATGATGTGCTGTAGTTTCACTTCCATTTGTCTTTTATTTACTTATACTGTACTTAGAGAGCCCTTTAAATCTGAGGACTTATGTCTTTCCTCAATTTGGAATCCTTTTTCTTCTGAAACTCAAAAAGAGCTCTCTCTCTCTCTCCACGTATATGTATATATATCTTTTAAGTTCCATACTCTATTAAATTTTTTCATATCTTTTATAACTTCACTGTTTTGTGCTGAATTCTCGTTAATTTCTGTAAGTCTGAGTCATTTAAGCTCTCCATTGACGTCAGCAATTATACTTTTACAAATCAAGCATTAAATAAACGTTAACTGTTACGGTCCTTCAGTAACTTTAGACATACTAATTGCATAGCCTCTCTGGCTGCTCTAAGGGGCTTGGCTTCTGGAGGTGTCAGTTTTCACATGGTCTCATATGCTGACTCTTCCTTACAGCAGACTGCTTCTGTGTGAGGTTTGTGATTTTTTAATGTTTGGCCCATTTTTAGCTAGGTTTCTTTTTTATGTGGGAAACTCAAATGCTTTCGGTTTATTGAGCAATTTGAGGTTTGTTTCTGTTGGATCTGCTTGAGTTATCACAAATTTTTCTTTTTCTTGTTTTCTTTTTTTATAAACATCTTTATTGAAGCATAATTGCTTTACAATGGTGTATCACAAACTTTTACATTAATTTCTTAACTGTGGAATCTAGACCTGCCCATGGTACGAGACTGCAGATTTTTACAACAGTTTTTGTGCTTTTTGTACACACATATATGCACACACACACATACGTATGCGTGTGTCCCAGAATTCAAGATTTTGTGGGATTTAGAGCCATTTATTCTCTATGTCTACATAGTAGTTTTTTTTTGTTTTTTTTTTTTTGCGGTACGCGGGCATCTCACTGTTGTGGCCTCTCCCGTTGCGGAGCACAGGCTCCGGACGTGCAGGCTCAGCGGCCATGGCTCACGGGCCCAGCCGCTCCGCGGCATGTGGGATCTTCCCGGACCGGGGCACGCACCCGTGTCCCCTGCATCGGCAGGTGGACTCCCAACCACTGCGCCACCGGGGAAGCCCTACATAGTAGATTTTTAGTTTGCAACCAATTATTCAATATTTGGCCTTTCCTCATGGCACAAACAAAATCCAACAAACTCCGCAAACTTAAGGGAAAACTCCTTATTTTATCTGTCCTGAGGATGGTAATGAATTGGCCATCAAAAAATAAAAATAGGTTGGAGCTGAACCCTTTTAAATCTACCACACCACACTGGCATCACACTGAGGAGACTGCTTCAAGACGGCGGAGTAGAAGGACATGCTCTCACTCCCTCTTGCGAGAGCACTGGAATCACAACTAACTGCTTAGCCGTCATCGACAGGCAGACACTGGGACTCACCAAGGAGGATACCCCACATCCAGAGACAAAGGAGAAGCCACACTGAGAGGGAAGGAGGAGCACAATCACAATAGAGTCAAACCCCGTAACTGCTGTGCGGGTGACTCACAGACTGGAGAACACTTATACCACACAAGTCCACCCACTGGAGTGAAGGTTCTGAGCCTCACGTCAGGCTTCCCAACCTGGAGGCCCAGCAACGGGAGGAGGAATTCCTAGAGAATCAGACTTTGAAGGCTAGCAGGATTTGATTGCAGGACTTCGACAGGACTGGGGGAAACAGAGACTCCTCTCTTGGAGGGCACACACAAAGCAGTGTGGGCATTGGGACCCAGGGGAAGGACCAGTGACCCCAAAGGAGACTGAACCAGACCTACCTGCTAGTGTTGGAGGGTCTCCTACAGAGGAGGGGGGTGGCTGTGTCTCACTGTGAGGACAAGGACACTGGCAGCAGAAGTTCTGGGAAGTACTCCTTGGCAGGAGCCCTCCCAGAATCTGCCATTAGCCCCACCAAAGAGCCCAGGTAGGCTCCAGTGTTGGGTCGCCTCAGGCCAAACAACCAACAGGGAGGGAACCCAGCCCCACCCATCAGCAGACAAGTGGATTAAAATTTTACTGAGCTCTGCCCACCAGAGCAACACCCAGCTCTACCCACCACCAGTCCCTCCCATCAGAAAGCTTGCACAAGCCTCTTAGATAGCCTCATCCACCAGAGGGCAGACAGCAGAAGCAAGAAGAACTACAATCCTACAGCCTGTGGAACAAAAACCACATTCACAGAAAGATAGACAAGATGAAAAGGCAGAGGGCTATGTACCAGATGAAGGAACAAGATAAAACCCCAGAAAAACAACTAAATGAAGTGGAGATAGGCAACCTTCCAGAAAAGGAATTCAGAATAATGATAGTGAAGATGATCCAGGACCTCGGAAAAAGAATGGAGGCAAAGATCCAGAAGATGCAAGAAATGTTTAACAAAGACCTAGAAGAATTAAAGAACAAACAAATAGAGATGAACAATACAATAACTGAAATGAAAACTACACTAGAAGGAATCAATAGCAGGATAACTGAGGCAGAAGAACGGATAAATCACCTGGAAGACAGGATGGTGGGATTCACTGCTGTGGAACAGAATAAAGAAAAAACAATGAAAAGAAATGAAGACAGGCTAAGAGACCTCTGGGACAACATTAAATGCACCAACATTCGCATTATAGAGGTCCCAGAAGGAGAAGAGAGAGAGAGGACCCGAGAAAGTATTTGAAGAGATTATAGTTGAAAACGTCCCTAACATGGGAAAGGAAATAGCCATGCAAGCCACAGAGTCCCACACAGGATAAACCCAAGGAGAAACATGCTAAGACACATACTAATCAAATTGGCAAAAATTAAAGACAAAGAAAAATTATTGAAAGCAGCAAGTGAAAAATGCCAAATAATATACAAGGGAACTCCCATAAGGTTAACAGCAGATTTCTCAGCTGAAACTCTACAAGCCAGAAGGGAGTGGCATGACATACTTAAAGTGATGAAAAGAAAGAACCCACAGCCAAGATTACTCTACCCGGCAAGGATCTCATTCAGATTTGATGGAGAAATCAAAAGCTTTACAGACAAGCAAAAGCTAAGAGAATTCAGCACCACCAAACCAGCTCTAGAACATGCTAAAGGAACTTCTCTAAGTGGGAAACACAAGAGAAGAAAAGGACCTACAAAAACAAACCCAAAACAATTAAGAGAATGGTAATAGGAACATACTTATCGATAATTACCTTAAACGTGAATGGATTCAATGCTCCAACCAAAAGATACAGGCTCGCTGAATGGATACAAAAACAAGACCCATATATATGCTGTCTACAAGAGACCCACTTCAGACCTAGGGACACATATAGACTGAAATATAGGGCATGGAAAAAGATATTCCATGCAAATGGAAATCCAAAGAAAGCCGGAGTAGCAATACTCGTATCAGATAAAATATGACTTTAAAATAAAGAATGTTACAAGAGACAAGGAAGGACACTAAATAATGATCAAGGGATCAATCCAAGAAGATATAACAATTATAAACATATATGCACCCAACATAGGAGCACCTTAATACATGAAGCAACTGTTAACAGCTATAAAAGAGGAAATCAACAGTAACACAATAATAGTGGGGGACTTTAACACCTCACTTACACCAAAGGACACATCATCCAGACAGAAAAGTAATAAGGAAACACAAGCTTTAAATGACACAACAGACCCGATAGATTTAATTGATATTTATAGGACATTCCATCCAAAAACAGCAGATTACACTTTCTTCTCAAGTGCACACAGAACATTCTCCAGGACAGATCACATCTTCGGTCACAAATCAAGCCTCAGTAAATTTAAGAAAATTGAAATCATATCAAGCATCTTTTCGGACCACAATGCTATGAGATTAGGTATCATTTACAGGGAAAAAAACGTAAAAAACACAAACACACGGAGGCTAAACAATACGTTACTAAATAACCAAGAGATCACTGAAGAAATCAAAGAGGAAATCAAAAAATACCTAGAGACAAATGACAATGAAAACACGACAATCCAAAACCTACGGGATGCCGCAAAAGCAGTTCTAAGAGGGAAGTTTATAGCAATACAAACCTACCTCAACAAACAACAAACATCTCAAATAAACAATCTAACCTCACACCTAAAGGAAATAGAGAAAGAAGAACAAACAAAACCCAAAGTTCGTAGAAGGAAAGAAATCATAAAGATCAGAGCAGAAATAAATGAAACAAAAACAAAGAAAACAATAGCAACGATCAATCAAACTAAAAGCTGCTTCTTTGAGAAGATAAACAAAATTGATAAACCATTAGCCAGACTCATCAAGAAAAAGAGGGAGAAGACTCAAATCAATAAAATTAGAAATGAAAAAGGAGAAGTTACAACAGACACCACAGAAATACAAAGCATCCTAAGAGACTACTACAAGCAACTCTATGCCAATAAAATGGACAACCTGGAAAAAATGGACAAATTCTTAGAAAGGTATAACCTTCCAAGACTGAACCAGGAAGAAATAGAAAATATGAACAGACCAGTCACAAGTAATGAATTTGATTAAAAATATTCCAACAAACAAAAGTCCAGGACCAGATGGCTTCACAGGTGAATTCTATCAAACATTTAGAGAAGAGCTAATACCCATCCTTCTCAAACTCTTCCAAAAAATTGCAGAGGAAGGAACACACCCAAACTGATTCTATGATGCTACCATCACCCTAATACCAAAACCAGACAAAGATACTACAAAAAAAAGAAAACTACAGACCAGTATCACTGACGAATATAGATGCAAAAATTCTCAACAAAATACTAGCAAACAGAATCCAACAACACATTTAAAGGATCATATACCATGATCAAGTGGGATTTATCCCAGGGACGCAAGGATTCTTCAATATACACAAATCAACCAATGTGATACACCATATGAACAAATTGAAGAATAAAAACCATATGATCATCTCAATAGACACAGAAATAGCTTTTGACAAAATTCAACACCCATTTATGATAAAAACTCTCCAGAAAGGGGGCATAGAGGGAACCTGCCTCAACATAATGAAGGCCATATATGACAAACCCACAGCAAACATCATCCTCAATGGTGAAAAACTGAAAGCATTTCCTCTAAGATCAGGAACAACACAAGGATGTCCACTCTCGCCAGTATGTTTCAACATAGTTTTGGAAGGCCTAGCCACAAGCATCAGAGAAGAAAAAGAAATAAAAGGAATATAAATTAGAAAAGAAGAAGTAAAACTGTCACTGTTTGCAGATGACATGAAACTCTACACAGAGGATCCTAAAGATGCCACCAGAAAACTACTAGAGCTAATCAGTGAATTTGGTAAAGTTGCAGGATATAAAATTAATGCACAGAAAACTCTTGTATTCCTATACACTAATGATTTAAAATCTGAAAGAGAAATTAAGGAAACACTCCCATTTACCATTGCAAGAAAAAGAATAAAATACCTAGGAATAAACCTACCTAGGGAGACAAAAGACCTGTATGCAGAAAACTATAAGACACTGATGAAGGAAATTAAAGATGATACAAACAGATGGAGAGATATCCCATGTTCTTGGATTGGAAGAATCAATATTGTGAAAATGACTATACTACCCAAAGCAATCTACAGATTCAATGCAATCCCTATCGAATTACCAATGGCATTTATACAGGACTCGAACAAAAAAATCTTAAAATTTGTATGGAGACACAATAGACCCCGAATAGCCAAAGTGGTCTTGAGAGAAAAAAACGGAGCTGGAGGAATCCGACTCCCTGGCTTCAGACTATACTACAAAGCTACAGTAATCAAGACAATATGGTACTGGCACAAAAACAGAAATATAGATCAATGGAACAGGATAGGAAGCTCAGAGATAAACCCACGCACCGATGGTCAACTGATCTATGACAACAGAGGCAAGAATATACAACGGATAAAAGACAGCCTCTTCAATAAGTGGTGCTGGGAAAACTGGACAGCTACATGTAAAAGAATGATATTAGAACACTCCCTAAAACCATACACAATAATAAACTCAAAATAGATTAGAGAACTAAATGTAAGACTGGACACTATAAAACTCTTAGAGGAAAACATAGGAAGAATACTCTTTGACACAAATCACAGCAAGATCTTTTTTGATCCATCTCCTAGAGTAATGGAAATAAAAACAAAAATAAACAAATGGGACCTAATGAAACTTAAAAGCTTTTGCACAGCAAAGGAAACTACAAACAAGATGAAAAGGCAACCTTCAGAAGGGGAGAAAATATTTGCAAACGAATCAACGGACAAAGTATTAACCTCAAAATATATAAACAGCTCATGCAGCTCAATATTAAAAAAACAAACAAACAACCCAATCCAAAAATGGGCAGAAGACCTAAACAGACATTTCTCCAAAGAAGACATACAGATGGCCAAGAGGCACATGAAAAGCTGCTCAACATCACTAATTATTAGAGAAATGCAAATCAAAACTACAATGAGGTATCATCTCACACCAGTTAGAATGGGCATCATCAGAAAATCTACAAACAACAAATGCTGGAGAGGGTGTGGAGAAAAGGGAACCTTCTCGCACTGTTGGTGGGAATGTAAATTGATACACCCACTATGGAGAACAGTATGGAAATTCCTTAAAAAACTAAAAATAGAATGACCATATGACCCAGCAATTCTACTACTGGGCATATACCCAGAGAAAATCATCATTCAAAAAGACACATTCATGCCAATGTTCATTGCAGCACTATTTACAATAGCCAGGACATGGAAGCAATCTAAATGCCCATCGACAGATGAATGGATGAAGAAGATGTGGTACATATATACAATGGAATATTACTCAGCCATGAAAAGGAATGAAATTAGGTCATTTGTAGAGACATGGACGGATCTAGAGACTGTCATACAGAGTGAAGTAAGTCAGAAAGAGAAAAACAAATATCGTATGTTAACGCATATATGTGGAACCTAGAAAAATGGTACAGATGAACCGGTTTGCAGGGCAGGAGACAGAAAAGTAGAGGACTAACATATGGACACCAAGGGGGAAACGTGGCAGGGTGGTGGTGGTGGGATGAATTGGGAGATTGGGATTGACATATATACAGTAATACGTATAAAATAGATAACTAATAAGAACCGGCTGTTAAAAAAAAAAAAGATACCTGGGAGCTCCCTGGTTGCCTAGCGATTAGAATTCCGGGCTTTCACTGCCATGGCCCGGGTTTAATACATAGTCAGAGAACTGAGACCCCACAAGCTGCACAGCTCGACCAAAGAAGAGAAAAAAGATGTCTGCACTCCCATGTTTATTGCAGCATTATTCACAATAGCCAAGACATGGAAGCAACCTAAATGACCCTCAATGGATGAACGGATAATGATACCGTGATATATATATTGGAATGGAATATTATTCAGCCATGAAAAAGAAGGAAACCCTGCCATTTGCAACAACATGGACAGACCTTGAGGGTATTATGCTAAGTGAAATAAGTCAGAGAGAGAAAGAAAAACACTGTACAATCTCACTTATATGTGAGAATCTAAAAAAGGTGAACTTGTAGAAACAGAGTAGAATGGTAGATACCAGGAGCTGGGGGTAGAGGAATTGGAGAGATGTTGGTCAAAGGTTATAAACTCGCAATTAAGAGATGAGTAAGTTCTGGAGATCTAATGCTCAGCCTTGTGATTATAGTCAACAACATTGCATATATACTTTCAAAGTTGCCAAGAGAGTAGACCTTAAATGTTCTCACCACAAAAAAGAAGTGATGTGACGTGGTAGAGGTGTTAGCTAAAGCTATGGTGGTAATCATGTTGCAACATATAAAAGTATCAAATCAACAAATTGTATACCTTAAACTAGAACAATGTTATATCTCACTTATACGTCAAAAACAAATATATTTTGAAAAATTTCCATGCATTCATTCAAATATAATATAATAAGAATACAAACGTATATAATATAATAAGATATATATATAAATATAATAAATATAATAAGAATACAAACGTATACTAAGATATTTGTATTAATATTAGTGGGGCTTGACTGTACATATTATTTTTTTAATTTTTATTTTATATTGGAGTAGAGTTGATTAACAATGTTGTGTTAGTTTCAGGTATACAGCAAAGTGATTCAGTTATACATATACATGTATCTTCTTTTTCAAATTCTTTTCCCATTCAGGTTATTACAGAGTACTGAGCAGAGCTCCTCATGCTATACAGTAGGTCCTTATTGGTTATCTATTTTAAATATAGCAGTGTTGTACATATCAAAAATAAATAAATAAATAAAAGCAAAAATAAACAAATGAGACTTAATCAAACTTACAAACTTTTGCACAGCAAAGGAAACCATATACAAAATTAAAAGACAACCTACAGAATGGGAGAAAATATTTGCAAATAATGCAAGTGACAAGCGCTTAATTTTCAAAATAAACAAACAGCTCATACAACTTAAGAACAACAACAAAAATAATCCAATCAAAAAATGGGCAGAAGACCTAAGAAGACATTTCTCCAAAGAAGACATACAGATGGCCAACAGGCACATGAAAAGATGCTCAACATTGCGAATCATTAGAGAAAGGCAAATTAAAACTACAATGAGGGGGACCTGCCTGGTGGCGCAGTGGTTAAGAATCGCCTGCCGATGCAGGGCACACAGGTTCAAGCCCCAGTCCGGGAAGATCCTACATGCCGCAGAGCAACTAAGCTTGTGTGCCACAGCTACTGAGCCTGCGCTCTAGAGCCCATGAGCCACAACTACTGAGCCCATGTGCCACAACTACTGAAGCCTGTATGCCTAGAGCCCGTGCTCCGCAACAAGAGAAGCCACCACAATGAGAAGCCCATGCACTGCAACGAAGAGTAGCCCCCGCTCGCCGCAACTAGAGAAAGCCTGCGTGCAGCGATGAAGACCCAACGCAGTCAAAAATAAGTAAATAAATAAATAAATTTATTTTAAAAAACCCAAAACTGCAATGAGGTACTACCTCACACCGGTCAGAATGGCCATCCTTAAAAAGTCTACAACTAACAAATGTTGGAGGGGGTGTAGAGAAAAGGGAACCCTCCTACACTGTTGGTGAGAATGTAAACTGGTGCAGCCACTATGGAGAACAGTATGGAGGTTCCTCAAAAAACTAAAAATAGAGTGGCCTTATGATCCAGCAATCCCACTACTGGGCATATATCCAGATAAAACTATAATTCGATGATACACACATCCCTATATGCATAGCAGCACAATTCACAATAGCCAAGACAGGGATGCAACCTAAGTGTTCATTGACAGAGGAATGGATAAAGAAGATGTGGTACATATATACAATGGAATACTACTCAGCCATAAAAAAGAATGTAATAATGCCATTTGCAGCAACAAGGATGGACCTAGAGATAATCATACTAAGTGAAGTTAAGTCAGAAAGAGAAAGACAAACACCATACGATGTCACTTATATGTGGAATCTAAAATATGACACAAATTAACTTATCTATGAAACAGAAACAGACTCACAAACATAGAGAACAGACTTGTGGTTGCCAAGGAGAAGGGGGGCGGGGGAGGGGTGGGCTGGGAGTTTGGGGTTAGCAGATGCAAACTAGTACATATAGAATGGTAGCACAGGGAACTATATTCACTATGCTGGGATAAGCCATAATGGAAAAGAATACAAAAAAGAATATATATAACTGAGTCATTTTGCTGTACAGCAGAAATCAACACAACATTGTAAATCAACCATACTTCAGTAAAATAAATAAACTTTAAAAATACTGAAATGGGGGCTTCCCTGGTGGCGCGGTGGTTGAGAGCCCACCTGCCGAGGCAGGGGACACGGGTTCGTGCCCCGGTCCGGGAAGATCCCACATGCCGCGGAGCTGCTGGGCCCGTGAGCCTGTGCTCCGCAACGGGAGAGGTCACAACAGTGAGAGGCCCGCGTACCGAAAAAAAAAAAAAATACTGAAATGACTAACGGCACCTGGGTTTGAATCACTGCACTACTTTTCCTAGTTATTCTTCCTCTCCAACTTGGTCTCAGCTCTTTGCTCCCCAACAGGGATTTGCTGGTGTCCATCTCCCAGATCTTGCTTTCAGAAATCATTCCCCTCACTTCACAGAAAGTCACCCGATTACTTATTTGGGTTGGCTGGAAGCTCATCCCTCTGTATCCTGCTACCTAAGGGCTAGGCACCATTAAATGTTCTGAAGTGGCCTTTGGTGGTGTTCATTCTTAATCATTCATGTGTGAACAGAACATGGAAAACTGGAAATTAAATATCTAGGGATTGAAGAGTAAATTTAAAAATTGCCAGGGGACAAGACCCGTTTCTCCATGAAATATACCTGTTATATAATGATTATTAAATGTTAGTACAATGCCAGGATTGCTTTTTTGCCTTTTTCATCAGGTTAACATAAAACATGGAAAACAGTGGAAAACATAAAGCTTTTTGGTTAATAAACAAAATTTGCAAAATCATAATACCTGAAAATATTGGGTTGGCCAAAAATTTTGTTCGGGTTTTTCTGTAAGATGTTACGGAAAAACCCAAACTTTTTAGCCAACCAATAGATTTTAAAACTCTCATTTATTTTTTAGGTTAAAGTTTATAAAATATATTCAACCATTAGTGAACCATTTATATATTATTTTGCATCAAAGTTCACAATATATGTTCAAAACCAGATATACTGGTTCTTCAATTACACAAAAACATTTATCCAACACTTCACCTGAAAGAAGAATTACTATATGGAGCTTTTGTGTAAACCTCACGGAACTGGATTTCAAACCTCAGAAACACAAAGGAGATTTTTTTGAGAAACATTTAATTATACCGGAAAAAAAAGAGAGCGTTGGAAGATCATGAAATGGGTATCATTTCATGAGACCAGATTGAAAACTGGCTTCTTCCTTCTTTCACAAACCGTCCATGTAGCCCTGGTGATTGTGATTGACACTGGCATCACTGATGTGCCGAATCACTTTTAAAATATTTACCCAAACATTTTGGGTGCCTTATATAAAATCTGAGTCAGTCAAGCAATGCAATCCCATACATACTTCCTTATTAGACGTTACTGCATGCCAGGTGCTGTAGGGGGACAGAGAAGTTTAGGGTAATGCTCCAGAGCACGGGGAACTGCTGATCCAGCCAAAGAGAGAAGGCCACGCCTGCAGCAGTGCAGGAGCTCACCACACACTTGTTAAGAACGTGCATCCTCCACGCATGCACGTGACTCACGTGGAGCAGACATTCATTGAAAAGGAAAAGCCACTTGTGCAGGGCTTTGCAGGATGGGGAGGACAGAACAGCTAGGGAAGACCCTGGAAAACCTAGCGAGTCAGTGAGAATGGACAGAGGAAAAGGAAAGGAAAGGAACACAGTAACCAGGTATTTGTAACATTCCAGACTCCATCCATGCACTGTCTCACTAGGTCCTCATGTCATCCTATCAAGTGAATAATACCCTGCCTGCGTTTCAGAAGAGGATATTGGGGTGCGGGCTCAGATTCCCACGGCTGTGCTTTTCGCATGACACATCTCCTCTGTGAAAGCCTCAAAGGGGGGTAGTGCTTCGATGAGCGGCGTCCTCACTTGATAAATGGTGAGACAGGAGCGCAGGAATTCAAACGCATTTTCAAAACTGAAACGGCCAATTTGGGTCATGATCAGCTCATTCTGTCTGCCAAGCAGCACACTCTCCTCATGTCTAAATCCTTCTCATATTTAATAAATGTCCTTGTGTTTGGCCCTTTGTTAACTTGACTTATGAGGTTTTTATTTCCTCGTGACAGTTATCTCCAAAGTGATGAATTAACAATCCAGTCAGTATGGGTCTGTGGCTGAGCAATTAGAGAAATGTGGTTCTTGCTAAAACCCTCACCGGCCTGTGAGTTCCTGGAGAGAGAGAGTTGTTCCACCAAATCAAATGCTCAAGTCAGCGCTGGCGTTAATGCAAGGGCAGAATGGCTTTGAGAAATTAGTTAGGACCATAGATTTTTGCTTAGCTCACGTGTGTACCTCTTCATTGGCTTAAATTATACAGAGATGGATAGATATCTGAGGCTCAAAGATGACACAGAGATTTACAGAACATAGATTCACTGGAAGACGGGTTTCTGAGGTCCCTTCCTCGCTCCCTTAATCTTAACCTTTTCCGTTTCATTTCAGGCCCTCTTATGACTCCCACTGTAGGGGCCAAAGATCTCTAATGGGACTTCAGCTCATACACGGCGTTACATTTCTTTCCTTTTAAGGATGTCTCTTCTTTGAGACCTGCAAACATTCATCTTCTTCCGTATTACCAGCAGCAGCATGTTGCATTAATCCATGATTGTATTTTGTATCTTCAGAGCTCACAAACTTTTAACTACAATGTTTTTTTTTTAAATAAATTTATTTATTCGTGCGTTGGGTCTTCCTTGCTGTGCACAGGCTTCCTCTAGTTGCGGTGAGCAGGAACTACTCTTCGTTGCGGTGCACGAGCTTCTCATTGCAGTGGCTTCTCTTGTTGTGGATCATGGGCTCTAGGCGCACGGGCTTCAGTAGTTGTGGCACACGGGCTCAGTAGTTGTGGCTTGTGGGCTCTAGAGCGCAGGCTCAGTAGTTGTGGCGCAAGGGCTTAGTTGCTCTGCAGCATGTGGGATCTTCCCAGACCAGGGCTTGAACTCGTGTCCCCTGCATTGGCAGGCAGATTCCCAACCACTGTGCCACCAGGGAAGTCCCAACTACAATGTTTAAACTCACCAGAATGCTGTAGCATAAAAACATTTCTTGTCGAAGAATCCTTTGAGGTGATATTTTTAAAGCAGAATATTACTAATTTCATTGCAAAAGAAAAGAAAATTTGGTTGCCAGCTTATTACTGTAAAAAAATTGTGTGCAGAATGGAGAAAGTGGAAAAAAAAAAAAACCCAACCCTGACATCTGATATTCTTCTATAATTTTTTATGCAAATGACAAAATCGTACACATAAATGGGGTCATATTTTCTTTAATTTACATATATTTTTTCAATAATCTGTCACAGACATCTTTCTGTAGCAATAAAGATCTATTTTATGCATTTGAATTCTGCATAATATTCCACTGCATGTACACATCATGATTTATTCCTATTGACAGAAAAGTTGGTTGTTTCTAATTTTCGGCTTTTTTCAAAAAGGGTGTCATCAATATTAATTTATATACATATATTTTATCTACTTCTTTTGCCCTTATCCTTTGGATAAATTCCCAGAAATTGAATTTATGGATCAAATGCTATGCAAATTAACAAGTTTGCTATGTAGTGCTAACCTGCCCTCTAGAAATTCTGTGCCAATTTTTATTCTAACTAACATTATGTAAGGATATCTATTCCCACACACTCTTTAGCAATTTAATTAACCATTACATTTTTTCCAAATGGCAAAAATTGATACCTCACTTTTGTTTTCATTTGTATTTCTTTGATTATTACCAATGTTGGGTGTATGTTCTTTTGAGTAATGTCCATTTGTAGTTCTTCTATGAATTGTCTATATTTTTCTCCACTGCTTTAATGGAGGTGTTTACATTTTTCTTATTTATTTCTAAGATCTCTTTGCATATTATGGATCTTAAATCATTGCCATAGATGTTGCAAATATTTTCTCCACATTGTCATTTGTTAACATTGTTATTAAATTATGGCAATTTTTACATTTAATTTTTAACATATCTGGAATTTATCTTGATGTCATATAGGAAAATCTAGCCTACTTTCCCTCCAGATGGTTTAGTTTCCCCAGCTTCGTTTATTGAATAATTCATCATGGTGGATCGACTGCAGTAATGACCCCAACGAGCTCCCTGCTCCCTGCAACCAAGCTCTTTGCAAGTGTCCTCCTCTGCTGACTCTACTTGGGCATCTGACTTGCTTTGTCCAATGGGTTGGTAGCAAACATGATGCAAGCAGAAAGTTGAAAAGTGCCTGGGAATTGAGGCTCACCCCCTGCTGCTCCTGGAACTCTGTGCTGCATAAACAGGTCCAGGGAGCTTGTTGGATAGTGAGATGTGTGGCCCAGTCCCCCTGTTCCTCCCAGTGACTCCTGAGTTGTCTGAGCGAGACCATTCAAGCCTTCAGCTCCAGTCAAGCCACCAGCTGACCGCACACCCCGGAGCACCCAGACCCAAGAATTACCCAGCTCACTCCAGCCCAAACTGCCAAACCACCAAACCATGAAGTAAATAAATGGTTCTTCTTTTAATCTACTGCATTTTTGGATGGTGTGTTTCTCAATAAAAGGTAACTGGTGTATCCTTCTTCCCTATACTGATTTGAATGTCACAGTTTTCGTGTGCTGAATTCCCATTTACACATGTGTCTGTTTCTGAGCTCCTTATTCTGTTTCTTTGGCCTCCTTGCTCCTTCTTCTGGTAGTTTCACACTTTTAAACTTATTGTAGCTTTATGGCATGCTTTACTATTTGATAGGTTAATTTCTCTCCCATCACCCTGATTCTTCTTTTTTATTTAGCAGAAACTTGTCGAATTCACCAAAAAAAAAAAAAAAGTCTTGCTAGGATTTTATTGTTAATTGCATTCATTTCTTGGAGTATTTTGAATTTTCAGCACAGAAGTCTCTTATCTACTTGTATGTCCTTCAGCCATATTTGACATTTTTCTTCAGAAAGACCCCAGTAGGGGGTATATGTTAAAAGATTTGTTGTAAAAAAATGGTTAACAGGATTGTGGAGGCCAGTCCAAATCTGTAAGGCCATCGAGAAGGGTAGGCAGAAGACCTTGGGCATGAAACAGCTGTCCACAGCTGGGACGCAGCTGGAATTTCTCCTCCTCCTTCTGGGAAACCTCAGTGCTGCTCTTAAGGACTTAAACAGAGTGAATGAGGCCCACCCAGATTACCTAAAATAATCTCCCTTACTTAAAAGTCAACTGAATATGGATTTTAGTTATGTTTACAAAATGCCTTCAAAGTAACACCTAGATTAGTATTTGCTTCAATACTGGGGATATTGATTTAGCCAAGCTGACACAAAAAACACCATAGCATTTATATTAGTGATTTTTTTGTTCCAGAGTTTTCATCTTATTTTCTGTCCATTGATTTTCAATAGAAAAATGAGTGATTTAAAAGTTTTCTTTTCTTAAAAAAATTTATTTATTTATTTATTTATGGCTGTGTTGGGTCTTCATTGCTACGCACAGGCTTTTCTCTAGTTGTGGCGAGCGGGGGCTACTCTTCGTTGCGGTGTGCAGGCTTCTCACTGCGGTGGCTTCTCTTGTTAAGGAGCGTGGGCTCTAGGTGAGCAGGCTTCAGTAGTTGTGGCACAAGGGCTCAGTAGTTGTGGCTCGCGGGCTCTAGAGCGCAGGCTCAGTAGTTGTGGCTCGCGGACTCTAGAGCACAGGCTCAGTAGTTGTGGCGCACGGGCTTAGTTGCTCTGCAGCATGTGGGATCTTCCCAGACCAGGGATCGAACCTGTGTCCCCTGAATTGGCAGGTGGATTCTTAACCACTGCGTCACCAGGAAAGTCCCTAAAAAATATTTTTCTTGTATCTTGTACCTCTGTGCTTTTGTTATGCTTAATAGATTTTTTTGTTTTGTTTTTCAAACACGAATAATATTTTCATTTTCTACAGTCTTTTGTTGTCTTATTTTATTGGTCAGAACTTCCAGAAAAATCTTAAAGGATGTAAGACTTCTGCTTCTATGGACCTTGAGGGCATGATGCTAAGTGAAGAAGTCAGAGAAAGTCAAATACTCTATGAACTCACTTATGTGTGGGATCTAAAAAACAAACAACATGCGCTTCCCTGGTGGCGCAGTGGTTGAGTCTGCCTGCCGATCCAGGGGACGCGGGTTCGTGCCCCGGTCCGGGAAGATCCCACGTGCCGCGGAGCGGCTGGGCCCGTGAGCCATGGCCGGTGAGCCTGTGCGTCCGGAGACTGTGCTCCGCAACGGGAGGGGCCACAACAGTGAGAGGCCCGCATACCAAACAAACAACAAACACAAACTCATAGAAAAGGGGATCAGATTTGTGGTTACCAGAGGTGGAGGGTGTGTGTGTTGGCAGGCTGGTGTTGGGGCGGGGGGTGGATTGGAGGAAGGTGGTCAAAAGATACAGACTTCTAGTCATAAGATAAATATGTCCTGGGGATGTAATGTACAGCACGATGACTCTAGTTAACACTGCCGTGGAGGTATATTTAATTGTTAAGAGAATAGATCTTAAGAGTTCTTATCACAAAGGAAAAAACTTTTTTTTTTTGGTATCTATATGAGATGACGGGTGTTAGCTAAACTTACTCGGGTCATCATTTCACAATATCTAAGTTATTATGCTGTACATCTTAAACTTACACAGGGCTGTATCTCAGTTATATCTCAATAAAACTGGAAAAAAATGACTACTAACCACTATTCCTAATAGAATGACCCAAGGGGCAACACTATTAGATATATTGATTACTTTAGTTCAGAGAAAGCTCTGACCTTGGAATAATACCCACACCCCTCCCCCCCCCCAGAAAAAGACTTCTGCTTCTAGATGTTTTAGACTGACCCTCTTTCTGGACGCCACCCCTCCCCACCCCCCCCAAACTGTGCAAAATGTAAGAACATTTTTCCTAAACTCTTCAAACTGCTTAGAAGATGGCAAGGCCTTAGAGGAAAAGAACCCAGAGTCGGAGCCAAGTGTTCGGGTCCACTTTTGCTCTGGGAGTGTTTGGAGATCAGGAAGAGACAGGAAGAGCTGAGCTGTGTTCCCAGCCCCCCTGGGGCAGAGGTTGTAATCCAGGCCCTGCCAAGGGTGTGGGCCTAGCAAACCAGCCTTCACTGGGGCCTGCCTGGCTCTTCCAAACACTGGCCTGTAAAGAGAATCTGGCAGAATCCTGTCCTTGCGTGGATTCTGACCCAGATTCCAGCCATCTTGGTGGCCAGCAAAATTCTAAGCCCTTATGTGGGTTGAGGTGACCCAGACTGCTGGCACCCCAGGTGCTTGGCAAAAGCAATTCTTTAAAAATTCTCTTTGGAAGAAGATCACATCATTTTGGTCTCAATTTCTACAAATAGTTTTTCAAGTAAAATAGCCAGCATACCATCAGGAAAAGGCCCCCAAGTGATAACACTCCATGAACAAGAACCCACAGAAACAATCAACAACAGAAACAAACTTACAAAGACTCCAGATAACAGAATTAACAGGCAGAGGGTGACAAAGAACCTCCTTGTTTTGTTCCTGCTTTGGAAGAAAATCATTTTTGTGTCTCACTATTCGTTATGACATTTGCTCCACTGACCAAGATAGGGTGCCTCTCACTCTTAAATTATTAAGAATTTTTTTAAATTAGTAATGAACATTAAATCATATCAAATCTCTTTTCAGTATATATGCTTGGATTGTGACTTTTATCATGAACTTTGTGGATTTCCTAACATGAAACCATTATTTCATTTCTGAAATGAATCCTAATTGGTGTTAGTGTGTTTTTAAAAGTATGCTTCTGATTTTGTTAGTATTCTTATATTAATACTCATAAGTGAGACTGGTATGTGCTTTATTTGTGTTTTTTTTTGAGCCATCTGTCAGATTTTGGTATTGAGATCATAAAGACAATTGGAAAATTTAAAAAAAAACTTTTATGTTATGAATTTGTGTTTTAGAAGGTCAGAATTATTAAGGATTGTCTGTTCTGTTGGTCTATTTTAGATTCTGCTCTTTTTGGTTTATAAATTATAGGTGATTTTGAGCATCTTTGCAATAGTATTTCTTTCTTTGTGAGCTGATTTCGGCCTTAATCTAACATTTTTGGTTAGTTTGGTCATCATAGTCATATATTTTTAAGAGCTTTTCACATATTAATGAAATTAAGTCCTCATTATAAGTGTTACAAATATTTCCCCCAGTTTTAAATTTTACTTTGATTTGTTTATTGCTTTTGTTCTATGGAAATTTACAATTTTAAATCAATTTTATCAATCTATTTTATCTCTTCTGTGTTTTATGTTTTGCTTAGGAAGGACTTCTTCATTCTGATTATTTTTAAAACCCCCATATTTTTCCTCTTTTATCATTTCATTTTTTGATGTTTGACTTGATGGTCTGTTTGGAATTTATTTTGAAGTAAAGGATGAGAAAGGAATCCAGTTATTTCCCTGAGATGGCTATAACAATATGTAAAACATGATTTAACGAATCTTTTTACCTCAACTGATTTGAAATACTACTTTTTCTTCCCATTTTTATTTTGATCTATGTCTCGACTTTCTGGTCTATCAATCTATAGGGTCATTGCCAATACCAAACACTTTTACACTCCCTAGATTTATAATACATTTTAATATCTACATTTTCTAGTGGCTTATGATCCTATTATTATGTTTATTTCTACTTCATTTCCTTATGGTTTGATATTATTTTTCTTTTATAATTTTGTGATTACCTTCGTGGCTTAATATAAAGTTAATTTTTATAATGTTACATAATTAATTGAGAAAAAGTATGTTTGCTGATGAAAATTTTCATGTACAGTTTGAGGTAAAAAATGATAGCTGAATTGTTCATATCATCTGTTTCCTTATTGTGTGTTTGTTTCTTTTCTGAATGCTCATTCAAATTCTAAGAGAGGTGAGTTAAAATCTCCAAATATGATGGTGGATATGTCACATTTAGTATCCCACCAGCTTTTCCGTTCAGTGCAATTGTCACTTGGTGCAAATGTGTTTAGGATATGTTACTTTGTGGGTTGGTTGTAAACTCTTACCAATAACCATCCTTTAATTAATTTTTTCTTGAAGTCCACTTTGATATTGATGTTGTCAGTTCTGCTTTCTCCTCGCGTTGGTTTGTTATATTTTAATCTATTCCCCTACATTAATATGTCTGTCTCATTTGCTTTAGGCATATCCTATAAACATAGCTGACTGTGAATGTTTAACATAGGCCTTTAACTGATCCATATTTGGTTTTCTAAGCCCGTTATGAGGGTTTATTTTCCCAGTGCGGGTCCCCTGGGCTGGCGTGCCCACGTGGGGCTCAAACCCCTCACTCCTTAAGGAGGAATCCAAGTTGTGATGTCCCCTCTCGCTGTGGGTCGCCCACAGGGGGTGTGGGTCCTGAGTCAATCACGTCTCTGCCCCTCCTACCCGTCTGCGTGTGGTTTTTCCTTTACATCCTTGGTGGTAGAAGAGCTGTGCTGCCCATCTTCAGGTCGTTCTCAGGGGGAGTTGTTCCATGTGTGGTCGTGATTGTGGTGTGTCCATTGGAGAAGGTGAGCTCAGGGTCTTCCCAATCTGCCATCTTGAGTCCTGTTAACCCTAGGCAATCTTAATCACATTCTTTTTTTTTTGCTATTTTAAATTTTATTTATTTATTTATTGGCTGTGTTGGGTCTTCGTTGCTGCATGCGGGATTTCTCTAGCTGTGGCAAGCGGGGGCTACTCTTCGTTGCGGTGCGTGGGCTTCTCTTGCTGTGGAGCACGGGCTCTAGGCATGCGGGCTTCAGTAGTTGTGGCTCTTGGGCTCTAGAGCGCAGGCTCAGTAGTCGTGGCTCACGGGCTTAGTTGCTCTGCAGCATGTGGGATCTTCCCGGACCAGGACTCGAACACCTGTCCCCTGCACTGGCAGGCGGACTCTTAACCACTGCGCCACCAGGGAAGTCCCTTGATCACATTCTTGATCCTGTTGTATTTTCTCTTCACAAGACATTTTTTTTAATTCAACTACAGTGGATTTACAATATTATTTTACTTTTAGGTGTATAGCATAGTGATTCAGTATTCTTGCATTATATAATTCCATTTTAAGTTATTTTATGATAATGGCTATAATTCCCCGTGCTATACAGTATGTCCTTGTTGTTTATTTATTTTGTACACAGTAGTTTGTACCTGTTAATCCCATACCCCTAATTTGTCTCTCCCCACTCCCCTCTCCCCTTTGGTAACCACAAGTTTGTGTTCTATATCTGTGCGTCTGTTTGTTTTGCATATACAATCTTTTCTTTTCTTTTTTAGACTGCACATATAAGCGATATCACACAGTATTTGTCTGTCTGACCTCTTTTACTAAGCATAATATTCTCTAGGTCCATCCACGTTGCTGCAAATGGCAGAATTTCATTCACAATTTTTTACTAATATTCCACTGTGTATATAAACCACATCTTCTTAATCCAATCATCTGTTAATGGGCACTTGGGTTGCTTCCATGTTCACAAAACACAGTTTTAATGGATGGACACATAGCTTGGTTAGGACCTATGGGACACAAAGAACAGTTGGGGAGAACATCTGAAAAGCTCCCTTGCTCTCCCAAAAACAATCCAAGCTCACTATCTTGAAAGGATGTGGGCAAAACACACGTACTCCACGAGCCAGCCTTAAGATAAAGCTGATATCATCTTGAAAGCAAACTTGAGGGATGTGAAGAATCGATCCTGTTGTACTTTCTTCAAAGTGTTTATCCTCCTCTGATATTCTCATATTTATTTATATGGTGCTGATTGCTTTCCCCTTTTCACCAGCCTATAAACTACATGAGGGCAGAGACCCTTCCCATTTTATTCATTATTTCTTTTTAAAAACAATATTTTTAAGATTTATTTAGGCTGCACTGGGTCTTAGTTGCTGCATGCAGGATCTTAGTTGCGGCATGCGGACTTCTTAGTGGCTGAGTGCATGTGGGATTTAGTTCCCCCACCAGGGATGGAACCTGGGCCCCGTGCATTGGGAGTGCAGAGACTTACCCACTGGACCACCAGGGAAGTCCCTATTCATTGCATGTCTTTGACTGTTTTAACAGTGCCTGGCATGTAGGAGGAGCTGAGTGAATGGAGAAAAATATGAAACAGCAAAAGCTGCTTTTCCTCTTTCCAGTATTTCCAAAAGATGTTCCAATTATCAATTCTCTTTCCTCTATTTAATTTTCCAGCTCCCTAAAACTGCCTCCAACACACCACACAGACACACACCAAACACACACAGCACACACACACTACACAGCACACACACATACACAGCACACACACACTACACACCACACTCACACTACAAACCACACACACTACACACACTACACACCAAACAGCACACACACACCACACACCACACACACACACCACACACACACTACACACCACACTCACACACTATAAACCACATACACCACACACACTACACACCAAACACAGCACACACACACTACACACCACACACACCACACACACACTACAAACCACACACACCACACACACATTACACACCACACTCACACACACACACTACACACCACACTCAGACACCACACACACCACACATACACACCACACACACTACACACCACACACACCACACACCACACACACACACCACACACACACTACACACCAAACACAGCACACACACACTACACACCACACACACACACCACACACACTACAAACCACACACACCACACACACATTACACACCACACTCACACACACACACTACACACCACACTCAGACACCACACACACCACACATACACACCACACACACTACACACCACACACACCACACACACTACACACCAAACAGCACACACACACCACACACACATCACACACACCACACACACACTACAAACCACACACACCACACACACTACACACCACACACACACACACACACTACACACCACACACACAACCACACATACTGCACACCACACATACCACACACACACTACATACCACACTCACACACCAAACACACACACCACACACCACACACACCATCTATAACACACATAACACACCACACACACACACCACACTCACACCACACACACACACCACACGCATACACACAGCACGTACACATACACACACCACACACCGCACAGGCACACCACACACACATACACCACGCACACACCACACATGCACACAGCACACACACATACACCACACACACACCACACACACTCACATACTTGCAAGAGGGCAAATTAATACCCAGAGGTTAAGGGAATTCTGGCATGCGGGAGAGCTTAATTATGCACTTGATTTAGTAAAGTTCACAAAATGTCGGGTGTATTCGGTCACTCCTACCCTCCGTTTCACATCATTTAAATTATCTGAAATATGATCCAATTCTTATTTCTGTTTACTGCCTAGTTGCTGCCAAAGAGTACTGAATGTTGCTTTTGTTGTTTCTTCAAATATGATTCAATAGATATCAAGATTATATTGTAAACAGATCTGTTTTTGTTAGAGATTTAGTTTCAAATGATTTGGTTTGACCAACATAATCAGACTCTGGCAATGCAAGTTACACGCGGAAATCTGATATTAATATTTAGGCCACTTTCTTCAGCTATTTTATCTGGAACATGTGGTTAAGACTAGAAACCTGGATTCCCACATTGCCGTTTTTGCTTTACCACACCTTTACCTTGCTTAAAGGACCAGAGTTGAAATGACAAGCTGTTATGGCTCCTGTTTTGCAATGAGAATGATTTATTCTGTTAGTACACAACAGGAGTGCTATAAATGTTGAACACATGTATGGATGAATATAAATAAATACTAAAAAGGATTCAAACAAATTATTAGTTGCGCTCTAGTTTTTCGTTCTTAAAGCTTTCTGGAATGACTAGGGATGTCGCTGAAGAAACTGAAGGAAGAGAGGAAAATTCTTGTGCTTTTGGATAAATAGAGGCAATGACGTTAGGCTGAATTTCTGTAAAATTCTCATCAGTTGTCATCAGTCCACTCTATAAAACCCATTTGTCGCAGAGACTGCTGGGTGGGCAGGAAATGTTGGAGCTGCATCAAAGTTAGCAGTCATTCGTGCTATTCCCCCAATATTCCCAGTTCTTGTTCTCTGGGCATGTGGTCGAATCCTACTTCCTGGCGCCCTTGTGACGGTGTGGACCTATGTGACTACTTGTGGACAATGAGTTGTGAGCAGAAATGACAATGACCCATGTCACGGTTCAGCCAGAGCATTTTATCAGTGAGGTGAAACCCCCTCCAGAGCTCCCTTTCCTTCTGGAGTGACTACCAGCAATTCTCCTGATCGTGGGTGCCAGGGTCCTGGGATGAGGGTGGTGTGGAGTACCCAGCTGAGACCCAAGAATCATGCATTGATCAGGAACTGGGAACTGGAAATAAATCTTTCTTGTCTAAGACACTGAGATTTGGGGCAGTCTGTCAGTGCAGCAAAACCCAGCCCATTCTGACTGATATGTAGAATTTAAGTGACCTGCTCCAAGGGGGGAGCGCTGCTGCATCTCTTGCTTTGCTGCTATGTCTGGGCTCAACCCTCTGCCCTGTTTCTTACGGCCCTCAAACAACTTGTGGACTTTACTTCTGCATTCCATCTTGAATCTTACTGCCTTACCCAGCTGATGGGCTCAAATAAAATACATATAACTTTTATTAGAACTAAGATTTGAGGCCAGGTCTATCTCCTTATCTGTCATTCCTCTCATTTATTCATTTCTTCATTTATAAAACAAAATGTTGAGCATTTCTATGAGCCAGTGTTAACCACCAGCATAAAATGGCAAATAAAAAACTCATTGGGAGGGGGAGGGAGAGGGATGGACTGGGAGTTTGGGGCTGGTAGATGCAAACTATTATATGTAGAATGAATAAACTACAAGGTTCTATTGTACGGCACAGGGAACTATATCCAATCTCCTGGGATAAACCATAATGGAAAAGAATATTTAAAAAAATGCATATATGTGTATAACTGAGTCACTTTGCTGTACAGCAGAGATAGGCACAACACTGTAAATCATCTATACTGCAATTTAAAAAGATAATGAAGAAAAAAATCATGGGAATTCTATTCTACTTGGAAAGACAAAAATTAATCAAATAATTATACAAATAAATGTAATTACAACAGTGATAAGTGCTATGAAGAGGAGATTCACACAGTATCTATCACCTTATCATCTATCTGTCTATCCATCTATCATCTATCTGTCTACCTATCTTTCTCTATCTCTCATCTACTTATGAATACTAATAAAGCACATCTGACAAAACGTTCATAATTAGAGAATGCTGGTATCTAGGGATGATGTTATACAGATATTTTCGTATTATTTCTGCAGCTTTTCCCTCAGTATGAAATTCTGTCAAAATTAAAAGGCTTTTTCAAAGTACTGACTGGTATAGTAGCATGCAGCTTTACTGGCCAGAATCAGCTGGGTTGTTAATCTCCGTTTGGTACTTTATTCAAACTCTTGGTCAAATTATACTGCCTGGCATTGCCATCCCTCTTTCTGTATCTGTGCTAGTCATCATTCCTGCAATCCTGTGGCCCACACATGGTAGTGAAATGAAAGAAAATTTGTTTAAAATTGTGCTTTGTATTAAAACAAAGCACAGGGACTTCCCTGGCGGTCCAGTGGTTAAGAATCCGCCTTCCAATGCAGGGGTGGCAGGTTTGATCCCTGGTCGGGGAACTAAGATCCCACATGCCGGCAGGGCAACGAAGCCTGCGTGCGCTGCAACTACAGAGCCCATGTGCTCTGGAGCCCGCCTGCCACAACTAGAGAGAAGCCCATGCACTGCAACGAAAGATCCAGCGTGCCACAACTAAGACCCGATGCAGCCAAAGATAAATAAATAAATTTTGTTTTTAAAAAAACCCAAATTAAAAAACATTCCCTTTTTGGTTTTTTTTTCTGCTTTAAGAAAAGTGATATATAATAAATGCTGAAAATCAAGAAAAGATACAGAAAGTCTAATAAAAAATGAAAATTACTCATAACTAATCAGTTGGTGGTCATGGCTATTAACATTCTGGCAAAGTTCCTATCATATACTTTTGGTTTTCATTTGGCAGTATTAATTGTCTTTTGTATGTAACAAGTTAACCTGAAACTCAACTGTTTAAAACAATAAACACTCACCATCTCACACAATGTCTGAGGGTCAAGACTCTGGGATGAGTGGGTCTGGATCAGAGTTATTAGGGGGTTGTGGCCAAGCTGCAGCCACCTGATGGGGCTGGGTTAAGGGGCTTCAACCTCATTCCCGGAGCTGTTGCCAGGAGGCTTCAGTTCCTCACCAGGGAGGCTGTCCCCAGAGGCACAGAGCTGCTCACACTGTGAGGAAACTGGCTTCCCAAGGGAGTGGGGGAGGAGAGACAGAAACAGAGGAGGGAGGGAGGGAGAGACAGAGACAGAGACAGAGGAGAGAGGGAGGGAGGAAGGGAGAGGGAGAGAGACAGAGGAAGGAGGGAGGGAGGGGGAGAGAGAGACAGAGACAGGAGGGAGGGAGGGAGACAGAGAGACAGAGACAGAGGAGGGAGGGAAGGAGGGAGACAGAGAGACAGAGACAGAGGAGGGAGGGGAGGAGGGAGACAGAGAGACAGAGACAGAGGAAGGAGGGAGGGAGGGGGAGAGAGAGACAGAGACAGAGGAGAGAGGGAGGGAGGGAGGAGAAGAGAGAGAAACAGAGACAGAGACAGAGACAGAGGAGGGAGGGAGGGAGAGCCAAGACAGAAGCTGCAGTCTTTTAGGACCTAATCTTGGGAGTGCCATACCATCGTTTGTGCTGTATTCTACTGGCCGTAAGGCTAGCGCTGGTACAGTGTGAGAGACGACCCTACGAGAGGATGAATACTTGCAGGAGGTAGGAAACATCAGGCCCATGTCGGAGACTCTCCCCTGTATAACACTCTATCACGAGCATTTTACCATGTTATAAACTGTTTCCTATGACAGTATTTCAATGAATTAATAAAATTGAATTTATTAATTTCATCCATCAAATTACTGTATTAGTAATAATAATAGTTAATTGCATTCTACTGCTATAGGCCTTCAAATTCATGTACAAAGGGGCATTATAAAGCTATGAGGCTACTTTACATTTTTTATTGACGTATAGCTGATTTACAGTGTTGTGTTAAATTTCTGCTATATAGCGAAGTGATTCCATTATACACACACACACACACACACACACACACATACACACATACATTCTTTTTTATATTCTTTTCCATTATGGTTTACCCCAGGATATTGAATATAGTTCCCTGTGCTCTACAGTAGGACCTTGTTTATCCATCCTACATATAATAGTTTGCATCTGTGAACCCCAAACTCCCAATCCATCCCTCTTCCACCCACCCCCTTGGCAACCACAAGTCTGTTCTCTATGTCTTTGAATCTGTTTCTGTTTTGTACATAAGTTCATTTGTATCATATTTTAGATTCCACACATAAGTGATGTCATATGATACTTGTCTTTCTCTTTCTGTGCTGCATTTAGGTAAAATAAGCGATTATGAGGAAAATCGCCAAGTCCACCCATGTTGCTGCAAATGGCATTATTTTATTCTTTTTAATGGCTGAGTAGTATTCCATTCTATATATGGACCACATCTTCTTTATCCATTCATCCGTTGATGGACAATTAGGTTGCGTCCATGTCTTGGGTACTGTAGATAGTGCTGCAATGAACACAGGGGTGCATGTATCTTTTTGAATTAGTGTTTTCTCCAGATATGTGCCCATGAGTGGGACGGCTGGATCATATAGTAGCTCTATTTTTAGTTTTTTGAGGAACCTCCATACTGTTCTCCACAGTGGCTGTACCAGTTTACATTCCCAATGAGGCTGTTATTTTAAAAAGTGACATCAGGTTTTATCCATCCATCCAAATCAGTGCTGATCATTAAGGTGCTCACCTTGGGAACCTATGACCTTATTCTGATGATGCTGGGCTGTTGTCACAAACATGCCTGGGACACTTCTTTTGAGATTACAATCAGAGTCTTGCAGCATTTTATTTTCAGTAAACTCGAAGGTGGTATGAGGCAGCTATGTTAGCACGTAGAACATTCATTGGATTTATTCTTGTTCTTCTTCTGTTCAGTTTGTGATACCAAACCAGATGTACAGTCAAAAATGAGCTTTTGGCACTCAATTGCAGCTTAACAAAATGATATTTCTTTGCAAAAATAAGTTGTCATAAGAAGGAACTATATGTGGGATGAACACTGTTGATTCAGAGATTTTAGCTCTTTGGGCTTTGAATGCACTCCCCAGCCCTACCCCAGCCACCTGCCCAGTGAGTGTCCTGAAAAATTTTTTCAAGTATAGTTCTCAGATTAAGTTCTAGTTTTCTAGAAACTTACACCTGCCGACATATAGTCTTGTATTTACATTGCCCATCAATTTTGTTGGCAAAGGAAGTCATGGACCATGAGGCAATGTTAAGTCAGAGTCTAGTCTTATTTGACTGTGTTTCCCCGTCATTCTAGACACAAAGCACATACTTAAGACACACTTGTTGAATTAATGACACATTGAGGGGCTTCCCTGGTGGTGCAGTGGTTAAGAATCCTCCCGTCAATGCAGGGGACACGGGTCCGATCCCTGGTCTGGGAAGATCCCACATGCCACGGGGCAACTAAACCCATGGGCCACAACTACTGAGCCTGCACTCTAGAGCCCGTGAGCCACAACTACTGAGCCCATGTGCCACAACTACTGAAGCTCACACACGTAGAGCCCATGCTCTGCAACAAGAGAAGCCACCGCAATGAGAAGCCCACGCACCGCAACGAAGAGTAGCCCCCGCTCGCCGCAGCTAGAGAAAAAGCCTGCACGCAGCAATGAAGAGCCAACACAGCCAAAAAAAAACCAAACGAACAAAAAAGACACACTGAAATTCTGGCACTGTAAAAAAAAAAAAAAAAAAAAAAAGACATTTCAGCTAATAGTACTTGCCTGGTGGTCTAAATCTTAAAATCAATCATGTTGATACTTGGTACTACTATGTCCTTTTTTAATCCTATGTTGTGACATCATAGAATTTGTTCATTTTTCTTGAGTCCTGCAGTAACATTAGTTGGGCTAAAGTAGATAGCAGGCAGAATATGGACATTTCCCCAACAGCCCAAACTCCCCAAACAAAAAATAATGACCACCAAAACAAACCAATCGCCCTAATTACTAACAGAATTTGTAAAAAGCTGGAATACTTTTCTAACTTTCCTTGAAGTTGTAATGGTGTATCTGTGCATTTCCCACACTGAAACCGCTGTAGTTATCGGTTTTCTCTAAGACATCCAAGAAGTATGGGTGGACCGTATATGTAATCATAGTCTTTTCAAACAACTGCTCGGGGGATGGGATGGGGCAGTGGGGAAATAAGCAAATTGCTACCATTCCCCCAGAAAGCCAATGTTATATTAGCGGTTCTACTGTGGAGGAGACAAATAATCCAATTTCAAGGCTGGCATTAAGCATTACGCTCATCTCTCACTTCCTCACGTCAGTGGCAGAAAATTCTGTGATTCCGTGCCAAGCCCTCTAACACAGACACGGCGTGACTTTCTGATGTACTTGGCTTCTTCCTATTTTGAAGTTGTAATGTACACTTCCAAAAAGAATTAGAGGCAGCTTCCAATGTTGAAACAGTGAGACCAGATCATTAAAAGTAAAAACGGAACAAATTCTAATGAATGGACTAGAAATCCCTACAGGAGTTCTCTCACTAGAGGAGAAGTCGCTGCGTATCCAGGAAGAACGTGGGGTGCCTGCATCCAAGGAGGCCCTGGTGAAACCCTGGGGGCTCCGTCCCCACCATGCAAATGAGCAGTTCCCGTTTGCACTGTCCTCGTCCTCGGACACTGGCTGGCTCTTCTCTCTCTTAAAAGGTAACTGCACTTACAGAAAAGTTGACAGAACAGAACTTCCGAACACCCTTTAACAAAACCTTCCTTTTTTTTTTACATTTTCCCCTATTTTCTTGCTCACTCATTCCCTCCCTCTCTCTACAAGCACACACACATGTGTACACACACACACACACACCAGAATTTTTTTCTGAACCATTTGCGAGTATGTGGAAGACGTGCCTTTTACCATGAAATACTGTAGCATCATATTTCCTTCAAACAAGAAAAGGACTCTTTCTTACATAATCAGAACAATTTTCAACACCAGGAAAATTAACCATGATACATACCTCATCTACAGATCTTACTCGAATTTTGTCAAGAGTCTGACTAATGTCCTTTCGAGTAAAAGGAACAGAAGTTCTGACCCGGGTCCATGCAGGATGGGACGGCATTTGGATTTCATGTGTCTTAGTCTCCTTTCATCTGGAGCAGTTCCGCTGTCACTCTGTCCCTCACGACCTTAACGACCTTGAGGAATACTTTGTGGATGGCCCTCAGGTGGGGTTTGCTCAGGCTTGGTAATGGTTTTCGGTGGAATTACACAGAAGGTGCAGCCTGCCAAGAGGTACCTGGTGCTGGTTTGTCCCAATGCTGGATGTCAACCTGACCAGCTTCTGAAATCCTACCTTCTATTTTGTGACATGAGGCAAAATGACAACTTCGAGACCCTGGGACTCACAAATGGAGGGTGGCCGTGCACTGGCTACTCTCTGTCTGTTCCATCCTAGGTTTGTTTCAGACCCTGGGGGTGGATCCCTGGCACCATCACCGGCCTCCTCTGTCTCGGCCTCTGAACAGATTCAGCCAATGGGAGACGCCGACAAAAGATCAAAGCAGGGAGGAGAGAGGTGCGGGGGGGATGTAGCCCCCGGAAACCTCACTGCTGTGCGTTAGCCCCCAGGCTGCGGCAGTGGCCACGTTCCCCCCACGATCACAGCCACCGCTCCCCACTCGCCCCATCCTCTCAGCCCCGGGCAGGGGGTGGCAGGGGGCGGCTTCCTGCTGTGACCCATCCCCCAAGACGCCCTGCTGGTGCCCCCTTCGCTGCCCACACCCCTAAAAGTGGTCCTTTGTTAAAGCACCTTCATTTCTCAGACACGAGTTGAACTCTGTTCTGTGCGATGCCTCTCACTGGTCCGGCTCTCACTCTGTGTGGTGTTTCTGGGGAACAGATAGGGAGGAAGAGACTACTTTTAGAGAAGCATGGACAGAAAGGCCAGGGTGTGACTTGTCATCATTAAGAAGAACAAAGGCCAGCTGTTGGTCCCTCACCACACGTAAGACACCACGTGGAGTCCTGAAGAAACACAGGACATATTTCTTTTCCCTCCACCTGCTTGGAATGGACTCGAGGAGGCAGGTGGGAGCCCTGAACACGGGGGCAACCGGAAATGTTCTTGGCTGCAGCAGAGGAAATGGGAGGATGGAAGTGGATGGGGTGTCTTCCGTTGACCAGACACGTTACCCAGGGCCGAGCTTGTTCTTTTTCTTATCTCGTCTCAGGGACCCCTTGTACAGATGAAAACACCGAGACTCAGAGGAGTCAAGTGATTCGCCTGAAGTCACAGACGTAACCTGTGAACCCGCTGGGATTCAAACCCAGTTTTGTCCGAATCAAAAGCTCCTGCTCTCTTAGTTATAAAAGCAATACGGAGAAACACTTTCATAAAGGAGAGACTTGGGGAGAAATGCCAGGGAAGGGGAAAAGTTTGTGGTGTCTGGAGTCACTGATGGCTGATGGGAAAATCAGAATCACACAAGCAGACCCAGCGTGCGGTGCGGAGAGGGGGTTTGCAGAAGCCAGCCTCCGGGTACAGAAATCAGGCTGAGGGCCATTGCCTACGATCAGAAGCCAGGGATCCACCAGCACCGTGCAGATGCATGACTGTGCAGGAAGAAAGTCACCATCCACTGGACTGGGGTGGTCCAGACACCTTACTAATGGTTGGTGAAAATACCCTAAATATGACAATCTGCCACTTTTGCAGCCATTCAATTAGAAAAAGATAATATTTAGATGAGAAAAAGTAAAATGTTTTATATCACATATCCCTTGTTAATAAGTTAGATTAAAATTTAGTCCAAAAGATTGTGTACTGGGACTTCCCTGGTGGTGCACTGGTTGGGAATCTGTCTGCCAATGCAGGGGACACAGGTTCGAGCCCTGGCCCGGGAAGATCCCACATGCCGTGGAGCAACTAAGCCCATGTGCTACAACTACTGAGCCTGGGCTCTAGAGCCCACGAGCCACAACTATTGAAGCCTGCGCACCTACAGCCCGTGCACCGCAAGAGAAGCCACCGCAATCAGAAGTCCGTGCACTGCAACGAAGAGTAGCCCCCGCTCGCCACAACTAGAGAAAGCCTGCGTGCAGCAACGAAGACCCAACGCAGCCAAAAATAAATAAATAAATAAATTTATTTTTTAAAAAAGATTGTGTACTATAATGATATATTTGACTGTATAAACCACAAATCCTTCGATTTACACGACATCTTTCCTCCAAAGAGTTTAAAGGCTGACAACCCAGGACAGGTAAGATAATTCTAAGAGTCACAGCAAGGGCCAGTCTCAGAATTAGACATCATTAAAGCAACACAAATACAGCACTGTGCAATTCAAACTGCTTAAATGTCCCGTTCTTTCTTCACAAGGATTCTGTAAGACAAGTGTCTCACGCCCTGCGTCAGGGCCTCTGCCTTCTTCCAGGAGCCTCCCTCTCCCCCAAGTCCCTTTCTTCTCTCTCAACACCTTCCCCATTGTCTAGTCCCTTACTCTCTGCTGATTTTCCTTCCCTGCTGATGTAGTAACTACCATGTAATGTAATAGCTGATAATAATTTAAGACGCCACCATTCCTGGGGCTCTGAGTGCTAATGGAGGCTCTAAAACTAGGGGCTCCTCCATAGAGAACAGACTGGTGGTTGCCAAGGGGGAGGGGGTTGGGGGATGGGGGAGGGATGGACTGGGGGTCTGGGGTTAGCAGATGCAAACTAGTATATATAAGATGGATAAACAACAAGGTCCTACTGTAGAGCACAGGGAACTCTATTCAACACCTTGTGACAAACCATAATGGAGAAGAATATAAAAAATGTAGATATATGAGACGCAAAAGGGAGGGGATATGGGGATATATGTATCTGCAGAGCTGATTCACTCTGTTATACAGCAGAAACTAACACAACATTGTAAAGCAGTTACACTCCAATAAAGGTGTTAAAAAAATAGGTGTATAACTGAATCACTTTGTTGTACAGCAGAAATTAACACAACATTGTAAAATCAACTATACTTCAAAAAACCCCGAGGAGCTCCTCTACTCAAAGAAAGGCTGCTTGGATGGTGCAACCACAGGTGATGTGCCGTCACGTTCTGGGGTAAGGAGACCCCACATACTCCCTGTTTATAAGGAGCATCTGGGCGCGGCCGTCAGAAGTGCAGGGAAGTTGGTGCAGACCTTCCATGAGGCGGGAGGTGGGGAGAGGGAGGAAGTGCATCTGGTCCCTGCAGACCTACTTGCTTGTCTGTGAGGACCTAGGAATTGGGCGGGTAGTCCCTGGAGGCACCTGAGCCTGGCTGTGCGATGGGCCTGGCCTGAGCACAGCACCCCGACTCCTTTATCTTCTTAAGGAAATGACAGTGGATGACCCCCAGTGCCAGGAGCATTACAGTGGAGACCCACGGCCCTACGTGCTGCTCCCAAAGACTGAGGCTCACGTGGCAACTTGCAAGGCCACCTCCACAATCCTGCTGACAGCTGGCTCTCCCCCAAGGCTGTCACAAGGAAGAAAAATTTGATTTCGTAACGCATGCCCTTTGTAACGTGCAACTGTCCTCTTGGCTACAAAAGGCAATTTTTCCTAGGTTAGGCGCACAATGTTGATTTATTGGTCTTAGCGTGAAATTCCTGGAATGGACAGAAGGATGAGGGGTTAATTTTTTTGTTCTTCCTTATTTGCTAGGAAATAGCATCCAAAGGTCTTGGGAAGAACGGGAGAGGTAATTCTCCTCTCCTGACTTTGCAGACCTGGACCTAGGAAGGCAGAGCACAACGGACCTCTGTCCTTGGTGCCCAAGAGCCTCAACCATGAGTCTCTCCTGGCCACTACTTGAGGCAAAAAGCCATTGCTATGGATGGAGAGCAGGTGTCACAGAAGGGAGATCTGGGTTGTGCCTGGGAGAGGGGGAGGCTGGTTACCAGTGAGTGTCCTTCCCCCACCGTAGCCTGGACCCAGGGGGAGATTTGAAGTCGATGCCTTTCCAGCAGATCTGAGCCCGACGGCCCCTATACTCATACAGAGCCCAAACCTTGCAGAAGGGTCTCTCTCCACACGCAGGAGAATGCGGTACCTTGCCTCTGCCCAACAGCACTGGATGCATAAAACACCCCCTTCCCTCCTCAGCACCACGAGTCCACACTCGTTCCTGGGCGCTGGTCACTCTGGGTTCCACTCCAGCCCGGAGCTCTGATCCCCCATCAGCGTTTCCCCTCTTACGTTCAGCAGTGACCTGGGAACTGCGGAATCTCACTTTCAGGCCATGCAAAGTTTTCATCCTTCCCTTGCACGTTAAAGTTAAAATGTAAAGAACGGTAAGAGGTAAAGAAAGATTAATTTAATACAAGCCTCGTACAGAGGCAATGCTACCCAGAGCTTTGCCATCTGGGGTTTCCGGAAATTAGATTTAGATTATCCCTTACAAACTGCAGTTCACCTTCAAAGAGGCCAGATGCTATTTCCTATCAGTTTTCTTAATAACCTGTCAAGCATAATTCCTTTGCTCTCGGCCAAGCCAGCAAGGGAGGCCACCAGCCAGGCTGATCCAGCATCATTTACCAGCAAAGCAAAGGGGCTAAAGTCAGGGTGGTGCGGCCATCAGCCAAACCTAGAATAAAATATCTGAGGGGCAACTGCTCTCTCCGCCAGATAACTGAACCACTTTAGAGGTTCTTTATGGTCTGGGGTTTCTAGATCCCTCCCCCGCCCCCAAATATCCCTTACAGATGAACAAATTCCATCTATCCGTGTGCAGGGGCCGTGAGTCATGGAGCCCAGAGAAGCACAGCAGGTCGTTGTGGGGTGAGAAGATGTAGGTTTTGGGCAAGACTGCAAACACTCCTTGGGCTCAGCCCGCGTGTTCCGGCTGCGAATCCCCCCCGGGACAGCCAGGCTCTTGCAGTGAGGCTCGTTTTTAGTCTTGGGATTCATAGTTTATCTGTGTTCATGGTAACGTTTCAGGAATAGTAGGTACGGAAAAGCAGAGAGCAGGAGCAGGCTCAGAGCGAACATGCTCTCCAGGGAAGGTCGGTACCGCGGGGAGAGGAACTCAGACCAGCATCTCAAGAATTTCCTCTTGTGCATGAGTGACTCGCACACGCACAGACTGGACGGGGAGAAGCCAGTCAAAATATCCTTCTGGGGCTTCCCTGGTGGCGCAGTGGTTGACAGTCCGCCTGCTGATGCAGGGGACACGGGTTCGTGCCCTGGTCCGGGAAGATCCTACATGCTGCGGAGCGGCTGGGCCCGTGAGCCATGGCCGCTGAGCCTGCGCATCCGGAGCCTGTGCTCCGCAACGGGAGAGGCCACAACAGTGAGAGGCCCAGGTACCGCAAAAAAAAAAAAAAAAAAAAATCCTTCTGGTGCCATCCGTCTCTCACTTTGAGGAGTTTCTGGGTTTTTCCTTTGGGAGAATGATAGGACTGGCTTGAGATCTCTCCCTCTGTTACATTATTCCAGCTCCTCCCTGAGAGGCTGTGAGTTATTCTGCATTATGTTCTACCATCGATCTGCTCTTGATCAAGGGGCGTGGAAAATAATATTCAGTCATGAACAATTGGACAGATGCACCCACGGCTGCGGGTGCTGTGACCTCTGATGCCCTCAGACTCCTGTTCCCTGACCCCCCCAATGCTTGCCTCCTTGGGGATGGTCTCCAAGCCACACCTGCACTCAGACACATCTGCCGTCCCTGGTCAGCCTGGGTCTCTACCTTCCACAAAGTCTTCCAACCCACATTTGGACGCCTTTGTGTCACTATTGCAGATACTGTGTTTGTTTCTTTTTCGCTTTTGTTTTCCACCAAGAAGGCAAGCAATTCCGAGTCTGGGACCACACCTTTGGTAAATGCCCTTGATGGGCACAGGGCAGGAAGCACGGGGACATGGTGGGTCCCTCAATACTTATGTGTAGGCGTGCGTATGGAGAACAATCCCGGTTAGGAATTCCCTGCCAGGAGGAAGAAGAGGAGGAGGAATGTAGAAGGGCTGGGAGACTCAGCCAAAGCCGCCGGGACCTTGCAGGTGAAATGCCTTCACCTGTTCTGGGAGAGGGTGGAGTGTGTGTATCTGTTTCACACCCAACAGCTGAAGGGTAAAAACGTCCCCGTTTAAACGTCCCTGTTTAAAGGCACAAAGCCTTTCCGTGTCCCCCATTTCTTTAATTACAGGAAACAGCCTTCATTCAGCCTCCATGACCTTCCCTGAGTTCCTATGGGCAGATCCAAGCAGTTGTTAATTAGGGAAGGGAGACCAGGGAGAAACAGTCAAGAGCAGCCTTGGGGCAAGGTCCCGTTTCCCCATCAACAATACATACAACAATATCTTTGAGTTATTTTGCAGAGGTCGAAACCCCCTCCAGGTGGGAGAAGTTAACTATTAACGATGGCATGCTGCTCACAAACACATAGACCCCAGACCAGTTGGACCTGAACGTTGATGATGCCGACTCCCACTTACCTCACCACCAACCCATCAGAAGAATGCAAGACTGTTCCCGCCTAGATCCTTATCAGATGCCCCTGACCACGAGCCCCCAACGCTAAGACCTCTCCCTGCGCCCCAGGGAGAGGGGCACAGCTCTTGAGGCGCTAGCCTACTGTGTTCCCCCTTTGCCTGGCAAAGTAATAAAGCTATTCCTTTTCTACTTCACCCAAAACTCTGTCTCTGAGATTTGATTCGGAACCGGTATACAGAGAAGCTGAGCTTTCAGTATCGATAGTTTGAAAACAACTGGCTACAAGTCTCTCCAAGTGCCAGGCAAGACTCCAGCCTCCATGACCTTCCCTGGAGGGAGGGAGGATTCGAACAGTTGCTAATCAAGGGAGGGGCAGCCCAGATACCACCTGAGGCGAGATTACAGGGACCAGAGAAGCCCGTCAAGATTAGAAGACCACCTGAGACCCTGCACTGCACCCTAATCTCATCAGCAGCCCCACCCTTTTGTGGCCTCTCCCGTTGCGGAGCACAGGCTCCGGATGCGCAGGCTCAGCGGCCATGGCTCACGGGCCCAGCCGCTCCGCGGCACGTGGGATCTTCCCGGACTGGGGCACGAACCCGTGTCCCCTGTATCGGCAGGCGGACTCTCAACCACTGCGCCACCAGGGAAGCCCCCTTGAACCATTTTTATAAAACTCCTCATCAAATCCTGGGTTGGGACACAGTTATTTGAGGCAGGAGCCTGCTGTGACCCCCTTTGCCTGGCACAGCAATAAAGCTATCATTTTCTACTTAAAAAAAAAGTGGGGGGTCAATGTCCCGAAGACACCCTGACACCCTAGAGAGACAGCGGCCTGGGAACTGCCCTTTCACTGTCCTTTGTCCCAGAAGGCTTGGCTGGGGCCGCAAATCTGAATTAATCTTGCTCCACGATGAAAAAAATCAAGGCACAAAATCTGTGGGGATAATGACTATATCAGAAGATGACAGGGAGGGCTTCCCTGGTGGTGCAGTGGTTGAGGGTCCGCCTGCCGATGCAGGGGACGCGGGTTCGAGCCCTGGTCCGGGAAGATCCCACATCCCGCGGTGCAACTAAGCCTATGCGCCACAACTACTGAGCCTGCGCTCCAGAGCCCGTGAGCCACAACTACTGAAGCCTGCGTGCCTAGAGCCCGTGCTCTGCAACAAGAGAAGCCACCGCAATGAGAAGCTTGTGCACCGCAACGAAGAATAGCCCCCGCTCGCCACAACTAGAGAAAGCCCACGCGCAGCAACGAATACCCAATGCAGCCAAAAGTAAATAAATAAAAGAAAGTAATTAAAAAGAAAAAAAAAAAGAAGATGACAGGGGATTTTAGCTGTGATGAAAAAGTCTTATGCTGATGGAAATATGAGTAGCTGCTGAATATAAGATACGCTGATGTAGATATTTGCATATACCTAACACACACATGTAACTGGTACGTTACATATGTGCGTCAGGTGATGTATCACACACAGGCGCACAGGTGAGGAGATGAAGGGGCCTGTACCCCTGAGGCCTGCACTGTGCTGTGTAGTCTGAAGGACGACTGTAAAGGCCAGGGGTCTAGACTGTGTTGCCCTTAGCATTAGCTCTTAGTAAAGAGAAGAGGCTGAATGTAACCTCATGGGAGCATCCAGCGGTCCTGGCCCGGGCCGTACCTGCGGAACAGAGATGTAACCATGGTGTCAGGGAGGCAGCAGAGGGACCACGGGCTGGGGGAACCAGGCTGCCCTGTGATCCCACAGCGGCGGGGGAGAGGTGGGAGGGGCGCGGTGTGTGGACACTGCTGCCCTTGCGTCCTCTGCAGACAGGCGTGATGACACACCCGTCTCATCATCTGGGACCCCCTCTTAGAGTCACTACTTCACTTTACCCAGCACACCCGCGGGTCTTGCTGACGACCTCTATTCCACTGTTTTCAGCCTTTTAAAGCCTATTTTCTCTGGGTGAACACAAAACACGCCCTCAAGTTACGTAATATTTAGGAATAAACAAAATGTTGTGAGGCCCTCCTGATGGACAGTCCCTGCACCAAGTCACAGTCTGAAGCTCAGACGTGGGGACTTCACCTGCTTGGCTGCTGGCCGAGCTCCTGGAAGCCTCTGGAGCATAAGAGGGGCTGCCGTTGGCCCTGCATCCTGGAGAAGTGGCTGGGCTGGGAATCTGGATTAATCTCCCTCCACGGCACAACCATCAAGGTGCAGAGTGTGTGGGGATGTCGCATTCGCGGAGGAATGGGCGCCTGGGGCTGGGGCCGCCCGTGCTCATCCTTGTCACTGTATGGGGAGGACACAGGGAGCCGCCCTCAGCAGAGGGGACACAGGCTCACCCTGTCACGGTGCGGGGGGAGGGGCGGCAGTGATGCACCCGCAGCTGTAGGGCTGCGGTCTGGGCGACAGGCCAGGCAGTTTGGTCCCAGGACCGTCGAGGAGCAGGTCCTGGGCAGGCTGCCTGCTCTGGGGGTGGTGGCCCCTCCTCGGAGCCGCAGCCCTTCCCCTGTCACTCTGTCCTCTCCGTCTCGTCTCTTTACTTCCTTTGTGATGTCCTCGCTCTCCGACTACACGTCTCAGTTGACACCCACCTGTCTACACAGGCACACACACACTTGATTGTCTGCTATCTCCTTCCTATGCCCGGGGCCCAGGACGGGGCGTGACTCACGCCCGCCTCTCATCAAATGTCTGTGACGCGGGCACGGCCTGCATCCAGGCCTGGCTTCCGATGGGCCACGTTCTCTCTGGCAGATGACTTAACCCCGGCGGGGCCCTTCTTGTCTCCCGTAAACCGTGTGGGTCACACCTTCCTCAAGAGACTATGGTGAGGGTACAGCAAACACTAGCCCCGAGCACAGCGCCTGGCACACAGCACAGGCCCCCAAGATGATGGCTGGAATTTCAAATAATCTGCGCTTTGCTATCTAAGTGCCCTGAGGGGTTTTCTAGATTAAATCCTGTTCTGTGACTTGTCTTGAGCCAGGAGTGCAGGGCAAGGTGAAGCTCCTATTTACAAGTAGGATGGGAAGGCCAGTCTTAGGGAAAAGCTCAAAGGAGAAAAAGCCACAAGCTTCAGTTTTTCTTAAAAATAACACATGGTCTCTTTCCCAGGGGAGGGGAGACGTTTGGCCTTGCTTCCTTTTGTTTCGTGTTTGGTGAGAACACGTGAGTGTGCTTGTGTGCTCCTCTCTAGTTGGCCCTGGGGATGCTGGATCTGTGGCCCACTCTGTCCTTCTGAGAACAGACCCTTCCCTGGTAAATGTCCTTGAAACACGTACTTATTTCTGCTTTATTTGATTCTTGGTTGTGCTGGAGGATGGTGACAGCTGGGAACTGTAAAAGAAAGAAAGCTAAGAATAGAAAGAACCAGATCAATCTTAGTGTACTTTTTCTAAAGAGACAGACAATCCTTGGAATCGTGGTCGTGGAGACCTGGTTTATTTATTTAAAGTACCATGTGTCTATTTAAAAAAAAGAGAGACTCACAAAGAAAAGCTAACGAATGAATAAAGCAAAATTGATGGCCCCAAACACATGAGGATGTGCCAGGTAAGATTAATATTTTGTTCCTGAAAAAGGTTTTCTATCATGCAGTGTTGCATTGTTTGTGTTTATTTATTTGAGAGTTTATATCTTGGAACATTAGTCACAAGAATTACTACTTTCTTTTATCATAAGAAATTAAAAGAAGAGCTTGGAGATATGGTCTTGGGAGAAACAAGGGAAAGAGGGGCAGGCTTGCTGTAGAAAACACTGCTTTAGAAATAACTGAGCTACAAAATTTCATGAAACTAGAGAAATATTGTATATGGAGTTCCATGGTTTATGAAACATCAACGAGAACAGTATTTGCTAAAAGTGTCTGAGCATAAAAGTATAGTGTTTTTCAGGCATTTATGATTAAAATTTTTACTTCTTTTACTTATTTCTCACTGCTGGGCTGTTGGTTCGTAGCAGGTCAGGCTGGAGGCTGACTGGCCCGTGACTTTGGGTGAGAAGCCACTGCTCTTCTTCTGTAATTTGTTCTATAGGAATAAGATTATAGCTAATGAAGTTATGCATTAAAAATCATTTAAACGGCCCCCAAAAGAAATGACACTAATGCAGCAAATTACCGAAAAAGAGAATTCTTTGATTTTGTACCTGTTTTCGGGAAAGAAGGATAAAAAAAGACTTGGCAATTGGATTCTGTTTTGCAATATAAGACAGCTGTAGGCAGATGGCTGGTGCCCCCAGAAGAAAAAGATGGGTGTCCGCAGACCCAGCAATGACAGTTCTTTTTGATGGAGGTTTTTGGCCTCAGGCAGAACCTCAGGCCCAGGTCCTGGGTGTTTTCAGACAAAGGAAGGTGCCATGACGTAATAGTTTTCAATCTTAAACTGTAAACCGTGTTCTAGGGCAATCCTCACTGTGGAAAGTCAAGGCAATTCAGGAGCACGAAACACAAGATAAATTAATAGACGATGTTTGCTCATCCTTTTCTATTTGAGATCTGGAAGCCAAGAGCTTAAGCCCATGCAATGAACACCCCTTCCTGACTTGATACAACTCAAACGTCATGAGGGTAAACTAAAAAGCAGATAACTATTGAATGTAGTATTGTGGAGGTGTGATGGCCGTTGAAGGTCTTTTGGCACGACTGCAACGGCCACTGCCCTGGGTTTGTTCTTATTTCCTGTCTGGTCATTGCCACGGCCTTGCGCTTGGACCTCTTTCTCAACAGCCCTCCCCTCTGTCCTCCACATTCTGCCGGAGTGATCCTCACAAACACGAGCTGGATCGACTCACACTGCACTGAAAACTCCACACCGGCTCCCTCATCGCCATCAGACTGACGTCCAGTTTCCTTAATGAGGCGCTCAGTGAGGACCGGTCTTTAACACTTTGCTTGAATTTGGGAAGTGTTAACTGGGAGGGTTACCGGCAGTTTCTGTCGTGGTGGTGTTTTTTGTCTGTTTGCTTGTTTCCATTTTCTAGGAATAGAGACTGGAATTTATCTTTGGGAAATCCCCTTTGTTTGGAGAGACCATTATGACAGTGACCTTTAGTTATGCAGAAGTAACAGGAGAAGTAATGAGGACTTCAGGATTATTCTTGTGGATGACACTGATGAGATACCCCAAGAGAAAATGCTGCAGAGTGAGCTGTTAAATGGCCTATTTAATAATGTAATACTTAATAACTAAAATTGACTGAGCCAACTCCTGTGTGCCAGATACTCTTCTAAGCTTTTTGCATTAATTGATTTAATACTCATAACTCTCTTACAGTCCCTTACTATTGATGAAATAGAGACACAGAGAGGCTCAATAATGTGCCCAAGGTCACGTAACTGGGATTTCAGTCCAAGTGGAATAACTCCGAAACCCACACTTGTAAGCGCTACGTTCTATGGTACGTTCTCTGTTACATGATCAGGGCGGGACCCCTGCAGAGTTCAGGACACCCTTCCCTCCACCAGTCTGGGTATCCGATGGATTCTTTTCCTAAGTGTTTGTACATGAGAGGTGACACCTGCAGCTTGATCACAGCTGGAGAAATATACTGCTTTAATCTGTTTAAGCCACTTTGGAGGCAGGACTCAAAAAGTACAGTGCAGCTTGGATGGGATGCTGGTGTCCTACATTGGTGGTACTTAAAAACTAATCACTCGGATATTAAGAAGCATCCTGTGGACACTTTTTGAGTCTTATTTGATCCATCTTATTCCACACTTTTGAGAATAAAAGGTGGGGTTTTATTTGGAGGGGTTGACTCTTTCTACTGTCAACTGTTCTGGGGAGATAATCCAAACATAGGCATTTGAATTACTAGAGAAAAATTTTATATTTGGGGGTGCTCACAGAGTTGGACCTTGACTGCTATGTGGGGACTTGGGAGTATTCCTTTGGTGGAGGGTGAACTAGCCTGAGAACTCAGTAGGGATTTAAGGGTTGGGTTGGGCCTCTGGGCTCTAAGATCAATCCTTTCTCTTAGCAGTGCTAAATAAATCTGTTTATTGCACTTGTTTTCTTCCTTAATTTCCAAACTTTCAGTAATGTTTTATTAAGGGCCATAGTTTGGCATGATGACCCTTCTCAAGGTCAGAGAAGAGGTGGCAAAGGCCCCATCTGTGTACCCTCCTCTTTCCCTTCTCTTCTCCATATGGCACATGGGATTTCCATCCAACTCAGCATGTTCTTTCAGGCCTCCATGCTTTTCCTCATGCCAGACTTGGAGGCTATGAGGTAAATTTTATGTGCCAACTTGACTAGGTCACAGTACCCAGATATTTGGTCAAATGGCAGTCTGGATGTCACTGTGACGGTATTTTTTTTTTTAATGAATTAACATCTAAATCAGTAGACTTTGAATAAAGCAGATTATCCTCCATAACATGGGTGGGCTTTGTCTAATCAGTTGAAGGCCTTAAGAGAAAAGACTAAGGTCTTCTGAGGAAGAGGGACAGTGCCTTCAGACTGGAGCTGCAATACCAACACTTCCTCGAGTCTCTGTCTTCTGACCTACTCTGCAAATTTCCTACTTGTCAACTCCGACAATCAGTTTCTTAAAATAAATCTCTCTCCATACACACATCTTCTTGGTTCTGTTTCTTTGGAGAACTCTGACTAGTCATGGGGCCCTGACTTTGTGGGTGTGCACACCGTGTGTCAGGCGGTGTCACAGCATCGCACATGCCTGGCAGGCTGCCCCTGGGGAGGGGTTCACAGCTGTTCTTTTCCCAGTGGGAGCACTCCAGTCCTGCCCACATCACACTGCAGCTTGGAGCGGGATCTGGGGTGGACAGGTCCTGGGAGAGCCCTCCCACAGAGGCAGCCCAGGTCTCATGCAGCAGCACAACCACCTTTATTCCTGCAGCCACAATGCCCCAGCCTCCAGCGCCAGCCTAGCTCTAGGCCTCAGACGAACACAATGGAGAAAGGGGCATCACCTTGGGCTGCTTCTGGGCAGAACTGTGGATGCATACATAGGCTGTGCATAGGTCTGCTGTGACCACAGCAGCCTCACTTGCTTCAGAACTCACCTCCTTGGGGACAGAGCACACATTTAAGGGCAACAGAGCCTTATCAAACCTGACCCTCAGGGCTTCTACTCCAACAACTGGGGAGCAGACCCCACCCTTAACAGGGCTGTGACAGCCACAGAGCAAAAAGGAAGACCCACCCAACATCCAGTGCAGGCTCTGGTCACCACAACACCAGTCACACCCCCATCTATGCGATAATAACCAGAACACTCTGAGAAAAGATGTGGCTGGCATCCAGACCAAATACAGCCGTCACCCCAAAAATACTGGACTCACACAGTTTACAAAGGGACACTCCCACATAAAAACAGCCCTGTGAGACCACGACAGATAACTGTTTCTCCAAAATTCACAGAGACAGAGAAATTTAAGCAAAATGAAAAAGCAGAGGAACTACTCCCAGTTATAAGAAGAGAAATCCCTGAAAGAACAAACAATGAAACAGACCTCACCAGTCTCCCAGACCCTGAGTCTAAAAAGGAGGCACGAAAAATGCTAAAGAAATTAAGAAAGATTATTGATAGAAATGCAGATCACTGTAACAAGGAACTAGAAGGTATAAAGAAGACCCAATCAAAATTAGACAGCTCAATTGCTGAGGTAAAAACCAAGCTAAAAGCACTGAAAGCAGACTAAATAATTCAGAAGAACAAATTACGGACCTGGAAGATGGAATAATGGAAGTCACCCAATCAGACAGAAAGACAGCAGACAGAAAGACAAATGAAAAAACATGAAAGCAACATACAAGATCTATGGGATAATATAAAGTATGTCAACCTATACATAATAGGGATTCTAGAAGGAAAAGAAAGAGAAAAGGGGATCAAAAATGTGTCTGAAGAAATTATGGCTGAAAAGTTCCCAAGCCTAAAGAAGGAAACAGATATCCAAGTACAGGAATCACAGACTCCCAAACAAGATGAAGCCAAACAGACCCAAAAGAAGACATATTATAATTAAAATGGCAAAAGTTAAAAGAGGATTCGAAAGGCAGAAAGAGAAAAACAAAAAGTCAGTTAGTTACAAGGGGACCCCATAAGGCTATCATATGATTTCTCTACAGAAAATTTGCAGGCCAGAAGGGAGTGGCAACATATATTCAAAATCCTGAAAGGGGAAAATGTGCAACCTAGGATACTCTACCCAGCAAGATTATCATTTAGAAGAGAAGGAGAGACTAAGAATTTCTCAGATAAGCGAAAACTAAAAGAATACAGCAATACTTAACCTGTCCTAAAAGAAATACTGAACGGTCTTCTCTGAATAGAAAAGAAGCAAGAATCAATAGGAAAGGGAAAAACACAATAGGAAGCATAAATACATAAATGGATTGAAAAAATCACTTAACCCAGTACATAGATTAAAAAAACTTTATAAAAGAAATTATAACTATAATTAACAGCAAAGGATAAACATGAAGATGTTAAATAGGACATCAAAATCACAAAACGTGGGGAAGGGAAGTAAAAAAAAGCATATCTTTTAGAATGTGTTTGAACTTTTATATGACTATCAGTCTAAAGCAAGCAGATATAGTTATGGGTTAACATACTTGAAAAACAGGGTAACCACAAATCAAAAACATGCAATAGATTCATAAAACCCAAAAAGAAAGACTCAAGCGTAATACAAAAGAAAACTATCAAATCACAAAAGGAAAAACAAAAAGAAGGAACAAAGAAGAAACACAAAATCAGCTGGAATATAAGGTTTAAAATGGCAATAAATACATGCTTATAAAGAATTACTTCAAATGTCAATGAACTAAATGCTCTGATCAAAAGACATAGAGCGGCAGATTGGATAAAAACCAAGAAACTTCTATATGCTGCCTATAAGAGACTCATCTTACGGTGAAAGACAGACATAGATTGAAAGTGAGGGGATGGAAAAAGATATTTCATGTAAATAAAAATGACAAGACAGCAGGGGTAGCAATACTCATATCACACAAAATAGACTTTAAAACAAAGTCCATAAAGAAAGACACTACATAATGATAAAGGGATCAATACAAGAAGAGGACATTACACTTGTTAACATATATGCACCCAATATAGGAGCACCTAAATATATAAAACAAATACTAACAGATATAAAAGGAGAAACTGGCAAGAATACAATAATAGTAGGAGACTTTAACACCCCACTTACATCAATGGACAGACCTTCCAGACAGAAAATCAGTAAGGCAACAGAGACCTTAAATGACACAATAGAACAATTAGACTTAACTGATATCTTCAGGACATTACATTCAAAAAAACAAAACAAAACAAAACAACCCAGAATACAACAGACCACATACCAGGACACAAAGCAAGTCTCAACAAATTTAAAAGGATAGAAATTATTTCAAGCATCTTTTCTGATCATAACAGTAGGAAACCAGAAATCAACCACAGAAAGAAAAATGAGAAAAAACAATTACATGGAAACTAAACAACATACTACTAAAAAACCAATGGTCAATGATAAAATCAAGAGGGCATCAGAAAATACCGTGAGAAAACGACAATGAAAACACAACCATACAAAATCTACAGGATGCAGCAAAAGTGGTTCTAAGAGGGAAGTTCATAGTGATGCAGGTCTTTCTCAAGAAACAAGAAAAATTTCAAACAGACAACCTAACCTACCACTTAAAAGAACTGGAAAAAGAAGAACAAATAAAACCCAAAGTCAGCAGAAGGAAGGAAATAATAAAGATCAGAGAGGAAATAAATAGGGATTTAAAAAATAGAAAAGATCAATAAAACCAAGAGCTTTGAAAGGATAAATGAAATCAGTAAACCTCTAGCCAGGGTCACCTAGAAGAAAAGAGAGAGGACCCAAATAAACAAAATAAGAAATAAAAGAGGAGAAATATCAACCAATGCTGCAGAAATACACAAAATCATCAGAAAATACTTTGAACAGTTACATGTCAAAAATTGTACAATCTAGGGGGCTTCCCTGGTGGCGCAGTGTTTGGGAATCCGCCTGCCAATGCAGGGGACACAGGTTCAAGCCATGGTTCGGGAGGATCCCACATGCTGCGGAGCAGCTGGGCCCGTGTGCCACAACTGCTGAGCCTGCACTCTACAGCCCGCGCGCCTAGAGCCGGTGCTCCAAGATGAGAGAGGCCACCGCAATGAGAGTCCTGTGCACGGCAATGAAGAGTAGCCCCTGCTCACTGCAACTAAAAAGAAAGCCCACGCACAGCAACGAGAACCCAACGCAGCCAAAAATAAAAAAAAAATAAAAAATGAATGTCATTCTTTAACACATTATCTGTGAATAAAGTTTAAAAAAAATTGTACAATCTAGAAGGAATGAACAAGTTTCTAGAATCATACAGCCCATCAAAACTGAATCAAGAAGAAACAGATAATTTGAACAGACTGACCAATAGAAGTGAAATAGAATCTATAATAATAAGAAAAAAACCTCCCTGCAAACAAAAGTCCAGGACCAGATGACTTCACTGGGGAATTATACCAAACACACAAAGAAAAGCTTATTCCTAGCCTTCTCAAACTAATCCAAAAGATTGAAGAGGAGGGAAGACTGCCAAGATCATTCTATGAAGCCACCAACACCCTGATACCAAAACCAGATAGAGACACTACAAAAAAAGAAAATGGCAGGCCAATACCTTTGATGAATATAGATGTAAAAATCCTCAACAAAATTTTAGCAAACTGAATCCGATGATACATAAAAAGGATCATATACCATGATCAAGTTGAATTCATTCCAGGATTGTAAGGACAGTTCAACATATGCAAATCAATCAATGTGATACACCACATCAACAAAAGACAAAAACCACATGGTCATCTCAATAGATGCAAAAAAAGCATTTCATAAAATGCAACATCCATTCATTATAAAAACTCTCACCAAAGTGGGTATAGAGGGAACATATCTCAACACAATAAAAGCCATTTATGACAAACCCACAGCCAACATAATATTCAATGGTGAAAAGCTGAAAGCTTTCTCGTGTAATTCTGGAACAAGGCAAGGATGCCCACTCTCAACACTTCTATTTAACAGAGTACTGGAAGTCCTAGCCACACCAATCAGACAAGAAAAAGAAGTAAAAGGTATCTAAATTGGAAGGGAAGAGGTAAAACTGTCATTATATGCAGATGACATGATACTCTGTATAGAAAACTCTAAAGACTTCAAAAAAAACTATTAGAATTAATAAATTAATTCAGCAAGGTAGTAGGATACAAGATTAATATACAGAAATCTATTGTATATCTTTACACTAACAGAAAGAGAAAGTAAAAAAGAAAAAACTTATTTAAAATCACATAAAAAGTACCTAGGAATAAACTTAACCAAGGAGGTAAAAGGCCTATATACTGAGAACTATAAAACATCGATAAAGGAAATTGAAGATGATTCAAAGAAATGGAAAGATATCCCATACTCTTGGATTGGAAGTAATATTGTTAAAATGGCCATAATACCCAAAGCAATCTACAGATTTAATGTGATCCCTATCAAATTACCTATGACATTTTTCACAGAACTAGAACAAATAATCCTAAAATTTATATGGAACCATCAGAGACCCAGAATTGCCAAAGCAATCCTTAGGGAAAAGAACAAAGCTGGAGGCATAACTCTCCCAGACTTCAGACAATACCACAAAGCTACAGTAATCAAAACAGCATGGTATTGGCACAAAAGCAAACATATGGATCAATGGAACAGAATAGAGAGACCAGAAATAAACCTACACACCTACGGTCAATTAATCTTTGACAAAGGAGGCAAGAATACACAATGGAGAAAAGACAGTCTCTTCAGCAGCAAGTGGTGTTGGAAAAGTTGGACAGCCACATGTAAATCAATGAAGTTAGAACACACCCTCACACCATTCACAAAAATAAACTCAAAATGACTTAAAAACTTAAATATAAGGCATGACACCATAAATTTCCTAGAAGAGAACAGAAGCAAAAATTCTCTGACATAAATTGTACCAATGTTTTCTTAGGTCAGTCTCCCAAGACAATAAAAATAAAAGCAAAAATAGACAAATGGGACCTAATCAAACTTACATGCTTTTGTACAGCAAAGGAAACCATAAACAAAATGAAAAGACAACCTACAGAATGGGAGAAAATGTTTGCAAACAATGGAACCAACAAGGGATTAATTTCCAGAATATACAAAGAGCTCATACAACTCAATATCAAAAAAACAAAACAACCCAGTCAAAAAATGGGCAGAAGACCTAAATAGACACTTTTTCAAAGAAGACATACAGATGGCCAATAGGCACGTGGAAAGATGCTCAACATCGCTAATTGTTAGAGAAGTGCAAATCAAAAGTACAGTGCGGTACCACCTCACGCAGGTTAGAATGGCCATCATTAAAAAGTCTACAGGGCTTCCCAGGTGACGCAATGGTTGAGATTCTGCCTGCCAATGCAGGGAACACGGGTTCAATCCCTGGTCCGGGAAGATTCCATGTGCCGCGGAGCAACTAAGCTCATGTGCCACAACTACTGAACCTGCGCTCTAGAACCCGTGAGCCACAACTACTGAGCCCGCATGCCGCAACTGCTGAAGCCCGTGTGCCTAGAGCCCGTGCTGTGCAACAAGAGAAGCCACTGCAATGAGAAGCCTGCGCACCGCAACAAAGAGTAGCCCCTGCTCACCGCAACCAGAGAAAGCCCACGCGCAGCAACGAAGACCCAACACAGCCAAAAAAAAAAAAAAGTCTACAAAGAATAAATGCTGGAGAGGGTGTGGAGAAAAGGGAACCCTCCTACACTGTTGGTGGGAATGTAAATTGGTGCAGCCACTATGGAAAACAGCATGGAGGTTCCTTAAAAAACTAAAAACAGAACTACCATATGATCCAGCAGTTCCATTCCTGGGTATTTATCCAGAAAAGGTGAAACTCTAATTTGAAAATATACATGCTCCCCAATGTTCATTGCAGCACTATTCACAATAGCCAAGACATGGCATCAACCCAAGTGCCCATCAACTGATGCATGGATAAAGAAGATGTGGTACAGATACACAATAGAATACTGAGCCATAAAAAAGAATGAAATAGTGCCATTTGCAGCAACATGGATGGACTTAGAGATTATCATACTAGGTGAAGTCAGTCAGACAGAAAAAGACAAATATTATATGATACCACTTACATGGAATCTAAAAAAATAATACAAGTGAATCTATTTACAAAACAGAAAGAGACTCACAGACATAGAAAACAAACGTATGGTTACCAAAGAGGAAAGCAGGGGCAGGGGGGAGGGATAAATTAGGAGTTTGGGATTAACAATCACATACTTCTATATATAAAATATATAAGCAACAGGATTTATTGTATAGCTCAGGGAACAATATTCAGTATCTTGTAACAACCTATAATGGAAAAGAATCTGAAAAAAATATATATATTGTATAACTGAGTCACTTTGCCGTATACCTGAAACTAACACAACACTGTAAATCAACTCTCCTTCTATTTAAAAAAGCATTTATTCAACACTTCCCCCAAAATAATGAGGCCCATTTGTCCAGCTCCCAGCCAAGATCTGTTTCCATTATACTTTGCTTCCTACAATTGGGGCCTACAAATGACTAAAAGCATAAAGAATTTATTCATGGCAATGTTTGTTACAAGGAACTAACAACTCAAAGAAATCCAATTTTCCAATAGTCTTCTCTCGTAAGTAGTGCTTGGCAATGTGCACTCAATCAAATGATTTCTGGAGGACATTTTCGCCGTCCTGCTGGCAGCTCACTCCCATGGCTTTGGGGCTGTGATCGTTTTGTTCTCTGGATATTTTTGCTAAACGGTCATTGGTTAGTTCTCATGTGTCAGGCATTGTTTAGGTGCTGGAATACCATGCGGAACAAGACACAAAACTCCCTGCCGTCATGAAGACTGAATTTGTAGGGGGAATGGACAATAAACAAGATTAAATAAGAATATCATCGTCCAAGAAGCAAGGAACCTCGCACAGTTATGCAGGTTGTGCACTGCACAGTGTTCCGCGTCTAAGGGTGGGCAGTGACACAGCACTCACTGTGGCTTTATACATTTATTTCTACATCATTCTGGCAGAAGGAAATCAGTGTATGGAGAGGGGCGTCTTTCTCTAATTTGCACCAAGGCACTGCCTGGGCCAGTGGTGGCCCTACCAGCAAGAAGCAAGCCCGTTGGAGACTACTGCAGACATTGGGGAAGTCTTGCTGGTGGCTGGGACTAGGAAGGTGGCAGTAGAAATGGGGAAGATCTTGTGGTCCAATTCCGTATGTATTTTGAAAGTAGAGCTGAAAGGATTTGCTACAGACTGGATGTGGGGTGTGAGAGAAGATGGCCACCAAGGCTTTTGTCCTAAGCAACTGGAAGAACTGAGTTTTCCTTAACTGGCGTGGGGAGACTTCAGGAGGAGCTGGGCTGGGGGCAAAGGTGAGGAGCTGTGCTTCGGAAACGTGCAGGTGAGCTGTTGATCAGACCTCACGTGTAGATGTCACACAGGCATTGGAGACGGGGGTCTGGAGTGTAGGAAAGAGGCCCAGATTCAAGATATAAGTTACACGTTTTATGAGACCTACTGCAAACCACCACTGACCTTTTAAAGGCTTGTGATGTTAGTAAACATGTGATTTCTACCCAACATTTGTAACAAGTTCCTCCCCATTTCACACTTCTCTACCTCTTCATATGAACTGAACGCATGCATTTGTTTTCGCTTGCAGTTCTGCCTCTGAAAAGCTTGCAAAATACTTTGAACAAATTATGATTGAAAACATCTGCTCTTAAAAAATTATGACATTATGACTGAGTCCAGTTTTTAAAAATTTATCTTTAGAGAGAAGAGTAGAGAGAAGAGATGGCGCCCTGGTAGCCACCGAATTTTCTCAGAGGGAATTTGAATTTGACCATATGCGATCACTCATTTGGAGTTATTTTTTTATGGCAAGAATAAGGGTCACGATGATCAGTGTATGCTGTTACCAGTTACCATTTGAACTTCTCTAATATCGGTTCTGGAGTTTACAAAACTGGCAAAAACAAGACCAAAGTGAAATAGCAGGACTCTTTTACAACACAAAGGAATCTACTGCTCACGTTAGTCGCTAGATCTGTCAGGAATGGAGGGCAGCTAAAAACTGCTGGTTCGTACGGTAACTGCCAACTCTGCTTTCCCCAAGCAGGTCATCATTTATTTGCAGGTTTTCTGCAGTTTCACGATCTGTTTCTTTCTCTCGTGGGCGGAAGGGAATCGTACTCCTGGCACACAGGTTGAGTATCTGTGTATCAAAGTGCTTTCTGAAGGCCACTCTCATTGATTTCGGGCCTATTTATAGTTTTGTAATGTTTTCACCTCTTTAGCCAGCTGCCTTGTGCAACCAAGGGCAGTTAGGGGATAGAGGTGGCTGCAGGCAACTTGCTGTGTTCCAGAATCACTCACTCTATAGAGGTCCTACTTTTGGCACAAGTAAGAAATCCAAACTAAACTTTTGCAACAAAAAAATGCCTTGTTGGTTTCCATTTTTATATATCCACGTGTCCATATGTTGGCCTTGTTAGTTCTAATTGGCAGTTAGCCTGCCCCTTTAGTTTTAATATGGTGGTTGAGTAGCCCTTTATAAGTTGACTTGGAAAAACAGCTTTATTTAGATAGAGATTCACATAGCATACAATTTACCCACTTAAGGTGTGAAATTTTATATTTTTCAGTATATTGACAGGGTTATTTAACCATTACCATAATTTAATTTTAGAACATTTTTAGCTCTAAAAGAAATTCAGGGGCTTCCCTGGTGGCGCAGTGGTTGAGAGTCTGCCTGCTAGTGCAGGGGACACGGGTTCGAGCCCTGGTCTGGGAGTGTCCCACAGGCCGTGGAGCAACTAGGCCCGTGAGCCACAACTACTGAGCCTGAGCTCCGCAACAAGAGAGGCCGCGATAGTGAGAGGCCCGCGCACCGCGAGGAAGAGTGGCCCCCGCTTGCCACAACTAGAGAAAGCCCTCCCACAGAAACGAAGACCCAACACAACAAAAATAAATAAATTAATTAATAAACTCCTACCCCCAACATCTTCTTTAAAAAAAAAGAAATTCAATACTCACTGCATTCATTCCCCATCCCTCCGTCCCTCCATCAGCCCTTGGCCATCACTCATCTACTACCTGTTTCTATGAATTTGCCTATTCTGGACAGTTCATATAAATGGCACCACACAATATGTGGTCTGTCGTCACTAGCTTTTTTTACTCGGCAAAATATTTTCAAGGTTTATCCACGTTGTAGCATTTCTCAGTACTTCATTCTATTGACTAAGAATATTCCATGGCATGAATATTTCACGTTTCATTCACCTATGGGTGGACATCTAATTGAGGGACAACTGGGTTGTTTCCACTCTTTGGCTCTTATGAATAATGCTACTATAAACACTCGTGTACACATTTTCATGAGGACGTAGGTTTTCATTTCTCTTGGGTTGATACCTAGGTGTAGAATTGCTGGTTCGTATAGTAACTTTAACTTTCTGAAGAACTGCCAAATTGTTTTCCAAAGTACAATCTGACTTTAAAAACACAACCTGTACTGTGCTTCCCTTCTCTCTTAGACTAAATGTTTTTCTTTAATTTGTACGTTTCCAGGTATCATGTTGTTGTTACATGTATACACTTTGCAGAGCTGTCACCTCGGTCATGTCTTGAAAATACTGCAGTGGCAAAGTTGCCTGTTTCTCCCAGTCAAATGAATTTTTAGAGGACTGTTTCATTTTTCTGGGACTGTACACAATTAATGCAGCTTAAATTTTTTAATTTGAATTTAATTCTATTTATTTGCTTTTTGAATAGGCACTAGAGTCCCATGGTTCAAAATGCTGGGGGGGTCCAGTAAGTTACCTGGTATATCCCGCCCCCCGCCCTGCATGCTAAAGACGCCACTTTCCCTCTCTGGGGCAACAGGGCTGTCTACTTCTTAGGTGGTCTTCGAAGGAAGGCATTTTAACACAATTTTAGTTTGAAAAGAATAAACTGAAAAAAACAAAAAAACAAAATGAGTATGTGGGACTCTAAGGGTTTTGTTCTAAGCTTGGTTATTTTTGTTAATCAGAGTCAGAACACCATAACCTCAGAGATGGCTTTATTTCAGGTTCGAAGAGCAATAAAGAACTCACGAGTTTAATGATTGCCTTAAACAGCTCAAGGACATAATCGAAGCAGTCTACTCCTTAACTTTTAGTTTTGTCCTAGGAGCCAATCCTTGATCCACAGTCTTCTGGTTAGTATTTCACTTTGTCTACATTCCAGAGACATGTCACTGCTCATTCTATCTTCTCTAAGTCCACTCTGCCTTCCACGCTTCACTGTGTGGAGATCACCCTCAGACGTCTCCAGGCTGCCTCCCGCCTGACCCCCAGGCTCCCTCCGACTGCCTCTCCATCCGGGAACACAAGCTCTTCTCACCTCAGGCCTTGGACCTACAGGTTCCTCCCTTCGCCGAAAAGGTTTTCTTCTGTGCTTCCTAGCTGACAGGTCTCAGCTGAAGTGCCGCCCTCTCTGACCATCTCAGCTAAAGCTGGCCTCTTCTCCTTTCCCCCTACTGCATTCCACAGTTCACTTCATTCATAGCACCTACTACAGTATTTGTTTATTGAGACATTCATTGCCTGGAATCATCTATTCTAGAATAGTCTATGTTCTAAAACAAAATGGGTAAACTACAGTCCCAACCCTGTTCTTGTATGGCTCTGGACCTAAAAATTGCTTTACATTTTTAAAGCGTTGTTTACATTTCTTTTTAAAGCAAAAACAAAACAAAACAAAACCAACCATGCAACAGAGTTTGCAAAACCTTAAATACTGACTATCTGGCCCTTTACAGAAAAGTTTGACTCTAGGGCTGAACAATGTCTCCAGGGTAGACTGTACATTCCAAGGGGTGTGCGATATAATCCAGCGGGATCTTAATTGCTCACTCTTTTGCAGATATGAAGGCAGGAGCCACATTCTCTCCTTCCTTATTCTCATCATCTGAAACATACTCAACACAATATTTTTTGAATAAATGATGGCAGTGGACTTTCCATTTATTGAGCACATATTATATTCTCCAGACATTAACTATGCTCTTACTATACAGTATCTCCTTTAATGATCACAGCTACACTATGTCCTAGGTCCTGTTACCGTTATTTCACAAATGAGGAAACTGAGGCCCAGAGGGGTTGAACGACTTCCTGAAGGTCACATTGCTAGTGACAGGTGGAGGTCAAGGTCAGCTGTCTTCTGACTCCAAAACCAGTGCTTTTATCCGCTATTGGCTTGTCCCTAATTTCGTTCCTTTCGACTCTTTCTGTGCATCGGAATCCAGTCCCATTTGGAACCCTTCATGTCCAGAAAGATGAAGCCACAACGGCTTAGAAGGGTTCAATGTTTCCCCCAGCAGTCAACAAAAACGAAGGGGTGTGTATCTTCCTGACAGGGGTAGTCACTTTCAATGCTTTGTTGCCAGCTCTTGACGTAAGAATTAGGACACATGAGTTTGGGTGAGTTTGCAATTTACCAGATAAATCATTTAACTTCTATGAGCTAATTTCTCACCTATAAATTGCGGTTAATAGTCATATTTATCCCAGAGGTGGTTTTGAAGATTAACTGCATATGAAAATGCTTGCATACTAAGCTCTATAAAATATTAGTCCTTCTTTAGTCATATAACTGTGTAGGGGTATACTTTTTCTGCTCTCATAGCTCTGGCTGCTACTTACTGTAACATGCTTTGCTTCATAACCCACTTGGGGAACTGTTCAAAGCAAGCAGCACCGTCCTGGCTTAGGAAGGAATCCGAGCCCAGGTCTAAATGTGGCATTCTGTGTCTAGGCTTCTTCTAAACCTAAGTTTACTTGATCTTAGTCCAAAGTGCACACAGCTACTACCTGCATGTGCTTTAAAAGAGAAAACTGCAGTAGCAATCAGATCTCCTTTACCCACCCGTTGGAAAGTGGAAGAACAGAATGCTTTAACTGAATGGTACAGATGAACTTCTTTGCAATGCAGAAATAGAGTCACAGATGTAGAAAACAAACTTATGGTCACCAAGGGGGGAAGGGGAGGGTGGGATGAATTGGGAGATTGGGATTGACACATACACACTACTATATATAAAACAGATAACCAATGAGAACCTACTGTATAGCACAGGGAACTCAATGCTGTGGCAGGAAATCTAAAAAAGAGGGGATGTATGTATGCATATGGCTGATTCACTTTGCGGTACAGGAGAAACTAACACAACATTGTAAAGCAACTCTACTCCAATAAAAATTAATTTAAAAAAAAGAATGCGTTGTCAGGCCCAGCAATTTTAGAATTAAATTGGAAGCTACTATTTAGATTTTGCTGGTGCAACTCTTTTTTATCAGTCTTAAACTTTAAAAACTCCTTCAAGTCCTTTTTAAAAACCACAGCTCTTTAAGCTAATTTTATATTAAGTTACAAAATAAAACCCAAAGCATATACCACATTTTCACTTTAAATAATATCTTTCACACTTTTTAAATACTGAGCTCCCCAGGCCTTTAAGCTAAATCTGAAATGAAAACTTTCAAAAGAAACCAATTCTCTATGGAGGTGGGAGAGGGATGGACTGGGAATTTGGGGTTAGTAGATGCAAACTATTACATATAGAATGGATGGACAAGAAGGTACAGCATAGCTACTGTACAGTACAGGGAACTATATTCAACGCCCTGGGAAAGAATATTTTAAAAACTGCGTATATGTATGTACGTGTATAACTGAGTCATTGTGCTGTACAGCAGAAATTAACACAACCTTGTAAACTAGCTATACTTCAGTAAAAAAAAAAAAAAAAAAAGGAAACCTAATGGCATCAAATCCTTCTCACAGAGTCCTGACATTTTTGCCATGAACCCTTTACCTTTTTCCTTCCCTAAAGTGTGTCTTCCAACTTTTCCTCCACAAGGCCCTTTTGCAGGAGAAACCAGGTCCTAGTTTTCTCTTATTTTCTGCCTTTGTCCTGCCTCCAGTTAGGGACTTATTTAGAAAGTCCCAATACGTGGAGTATGTTTGCCAAAGTTCGTAAATATGTATAGATGTCCCTTACCTCTAAACGGTGGTACCAATTACAGCCTGACGGTTCATTTAGCAGTTAATCATGCTTTGCCTCGTGACACATTTTCTCTTTTCACTTGAACCATTATTACACTGCTATTTAATTTTACACGAATCTGTCTTTTCTCTAATTGCATTTCAGAACCCTGAAAGACCAGGTCTTTTGGACCCCAGAGCATGGAGCAGAGCCGCTGATGGCGGTGTGGCCTTTGGTACCAGACCCAAGTCTCAAACCCAGCTCTGTTCTTGATCCTCTGTGACTCTTTGTTCCTTGATGAGCCTGTTTCATCACCTGTAAAAGGGATGCGAATACTCCCCAGGCAGTTATCAGGATTGAACTGTGTGTTGGTGTGACGGCCGAGCTGCAGCATTGCAGGTGCCGGGGACGACTCCAGGTTCGGGGGCCTGGTACAGACAGCACCCTGTACATGCTGTCACTGAATCCCATGTACTCGATTCTTAAAGTGTAGAGAAGCAAGCCCGGCAGAGGCTCGGTGGCACACTGTGTGAGCTGTTGGCAGGGAAAGAGCTACCTTTGGCTCAAGCTTCAAAGAGCCACGTGGATTTTAATTCTCCTCGGGGACAAGTCAGCTGTTTCGTGAAGCTGTAACATTTATTGTCTCAGTAAATTTCCTTTAAATAATCAGTTCTAATCTCTCTTTTATGTCACATGAGACTGGGGGGGGGAGCGCAGAGAGGGATGGAGACACCAAGCCACCCGGATCCTCTGACCCGGCAGGTTCTCTTCTCTGGTATGTCCCTGGGGGCTGGTGACACTGGCCTGTTCCACCGAGGAAAGAGGGACCCAGGCTTACAGCCAGGTTTGGGCATCTTCAGACATTCGGAATGTGACGATGCTCAAATTCTCAATCCAGTCCTCTGGTTAGCAACTGATTTAGAGCTTCACGGCAGAAAGAGCAGTATGGACGTTCCCTAAAACACTAAAAATAGGACTGCCATATGATCCAACAGTCCCACTCCTGGGCCCATATCCGGAGAAAACTCTAATTTGAAAAGATACATGCACCCCAATGTTTATTGCAGCAATATTTACAATAGCCAAGACATAGAAGCAATCTAAATGTCCACTGGCAGATAAATGGATAAAGAAGATGTGGTATATATATATACAATGGAATATTACTTAGCCACAAAAAAGAATGAAATAATGCCATTTGCAGCAACATGGATGGACCTAGAGATTATCATACTGGGTGAAGTCAATGAGAGGAAGACAAATACCATATGATATCATTTATATGTGGAACCAAAAAAACTGATACAAATGAACTTATTTACAAAACAGAAACAGACTCACAGACTTAGAAAACAAACTTATGGTTACCAGGGGGGAAAGGAGGGAGGAAGGATAAATGAGGAGTTTGGTATTAACATATACACATTACCATATATGAAATACATAATCAACAAGGACCTACTGTATAGCACAGGGAACTCTACTCAATATTCTGTAATAACCTATATGGAAAAAGAATCCAAAAAAGAATGAATATATGTATATGTATAACCGAATCACTTTGCTGTACACCTGAAATTAACACAACATTGTAAATCAAGTATACTCCAATATAAAATAAAAATTAAAAAAAAAAATAACCGGGCTTCCCTGGTGGCGCAGTGATTGAGAGTCCGCCTGCCGATGCAGGGGACACGGGTTCGTTCCCCGGTCCGGGAGGATCCCACGTGCCATGGAGCAGCTGGGCCCGTGAGCCATGGCCGCTGGGCCTGCGCGTCCGGAACCTGTGCTCCGCAATGGGAGGGGCCACGGCAGTGAGAGGCTCGCGTACCGCAAAATAATAATAATAACCATAAAAAAAGAACATAATTTGGATGGCACAAAAGAAGGAAAGAGGAATGTAAACCCTGGCGAATGAAAGACCTGAAATTCCAGGTGGGTTTCTAGGAAGTACTGAGGATATGACAGGTACTACTTTTTTAAAAATTTTAATTAATTTATCTTTTTAACGTCTTTATTGAAGTATAATTGCTTTACAGTGGTTGTGTTAGTTTCTGCTTTATAACAAAGTGAATCAGCTATACGTATACATATATCCCCACATCTCTTCCCTCTTGCATCTCCCTCCCACCCTCCCTATCCCACCCCTCTAGGTGGGCACAAAGCACTGAGCTGATCTCCCTGTGCTATGCAGCTGCTTCCCACTAGCTATCTATTTTAGGTTTGGTAGTGTATATATGTCCATGCCTCTCTCTTGCTTTGCAACAGCTTACCCTTCCCCCTTCCGACAGGTACTACTTTAAAGCCCTGAGGATGGTCTTTGTTTAGCTGGAGAAAAGGAAAGAAGGAAGGTATCCTTGAATAATTCTTGAGGGTCGCAGAGCAAGTGACGCTGGGGGGTGGGGGGCAGGCAGAGCTGTTACGCGCTATTAGATTAATGTCACATCATTGCAACATATGGAAGAAACGGTAATGTTATTAGTCAGGTGCTAAGAGCAAATTACAGGAAAACAGTAACTGGTTAATAGAATCATAGGATAGTAGAACTGAAGGCACATGAAGAGATGACCTGGCCCAACCCTGTGTCTTCAGGCAAAGGGATGTCTAAACCATCCAGGCAGGTGTTTTCGCATCTCAAAGAGCTCACTAGAGATAAAGAGGCCTCCACATTTTTTTGGTGGCCCCTATGATTACTTTATCACCCTGAGAGTAAAAAAATCTGCATCCCTATCTAATCTCAGATGATTAATTTAGATTTGCAGTTCCTTTCCCACAAATAACCGCAGACGGTGCTTGCGTGATGGTGTCGCACCTGCCCCCTCTTATTGCCCTTGTTCTTTGTTACGAGAAGCCGAGAAGCTCATTCACTCAGCAGGTGTTCAAGCATCAAGCTCTGTGACAGGAGCTGAGGACGCAATGACAACTAAAACAGCATCCCGGCCTCAATCCACGTACAGCCTGGCAGGAGGGCAGCAGATAGGAAGAGAGGTGATGGACGGGTGGCCGGTAACATGGTGGGTGCAATAATGTCTATTACCAACATGTGAGTGTCCCTATCACCTGCTGGAGCTGTACTCAGTGCTCGGCACGCCATGTCATTCATCCTCAGGCCTCTCCTCCCTCATAAACTCACAATCGTAAAACAAGACAGAAGTGCAAACTTTTCCTGCCAGCTGGAACTTTCTTTAGCACACCCTAAGCGCTTCCTGCCAATGGCTTAGAGTGAACTGATGGTCAGTCGTCAAGCTTTATTTGTGAGATGTAAAGGAAGCGCTCCAGGCTGACATTCCTTTTCTCTCTCCTGCGTTTCGGCTTTCAAGACCATTGTGTTTCTGTGGGTTTCAAAATTCTATTCTGGAAGCCCAAAGCTTTCTTTCTCTTTGCATTTCTTCAGTAACAATTCTACTTCTCCCGCAGGCAGATGGAATCTTCTGGTTGAAGGGGGAAATGCCATATGTAAGAAAATGAGGAAGAGAAAGGAAGAAAACCACATTTCAACATAGCATCTCTGTTTTCCGGTAGAAATTTACACAGAGCTACTTCCACAGTAACTGAATCCAGGATTCCAGGCACATCCTCATCCAAACGTATTTATAATTTGACTGGAGATGAGTCTTCAGTCCACATAATGTAGATTATTTCTAACGGTGGAACTTCAAGCATCAAGGTAGCGGGTACGGCTTTTTATTTTCTAACACTTCTTTGCAGAACCCATCGAGCTAAGGATATTGTCTACGAAGTTGTTCCCTTATAGAAATCAGTTAATTTTCAACGTTCATTACAGCTCCTGTAAAGTGTTCGCAGGCACTTCTCGCCCTCCCACTTCTGACCCCCTGCGCGTCTATACTTCGCACACGTGTGATTGCAGCCTCTAAGGTCATCACTGAGCTGGTGACAGCCGTCAGAAAGGTCAGAAAGGTAGTCTCTGATTATACTTAACAGCTAACGCAAAGATGCACTTCTCCCTGCTCGGGTGTGTTTAATGCAAATGGCACGGCAATGTAGAGGACAGCGGTCGTGACCCATCGGTCAGTCTGTTCCCTGACGAGAAAGTAACCACGGGGGAAAGAAACGCCTCCTATCATGTACTGCTCAGGTTCCTAAGCTGAGGATGTACCGAAGTTTGAACTAAAAGCATGCATCTGGATCCTGAAGCTCACACTTGGTACAAATGCAACCGCAGGGCGTACTGGTTACCAAGGTGCTGTCTGGGGGACCCCCGTTGTCATGTGCCCCCCCCCCTTAGCCTCCCACTGTGACTCTGGTCAGGTCCTCGCCACCTGCCCTGCCTGAGCCCCCTGTTAAGAAGGCCAGGATGGAAGTGTATTCTTTCAGGTTCCTTGGAAGGACACTCACTGACCTCTCTCACTCTTTGGTCAGCTTTTCTTCCTTTCTGGATGAACGAGGACAAATCTGGGAACCCCTGAAGTGACACGATTCAAGACCATTTGGAGCTGTATGTCCGCCTGGGCACCCCAGAGAGGGTGTTGGGGGAACCTGGCTACGTGGTCTCTCTCTTCCTCCTGAAGCTCAGCTTATGTTTGTACGCACACAGCTCTCTGCTTCTCAGCCCCTTTCTTTTTCCTTGTATGCTTCTCCCCATCTCTCATCCCCTCCCCCAATACCCATAACCTTGTTACAGGATGGAGAGCGTTTGTCTGCTCTCCAGGCAGCAGGAGAAACAGCAGATGTGCTAGAGGGTCAGGGAGGACCCTGTACAGTACACACTACGTGTACTAAGAATACACAGGGAAACTTAATTGTTATCATCATTATTATTTATCGCAATGTGTCCTAACTATATTGCCTTTGGTGTGGTGACTTAATATTTCAAATGGACAGGCAAGACGTTTAGACCTAAACTATCAGGCCTCTAAGAAGGTTGTGATTTAAAGACGCTATTCACAACCCAAGGGAGAAAAAAAAAAAAGCAAAAATCCCTTAATTTTCCTTCTGAATGTTCTTGAATTTGTTCTGTCTTCTCTTTGGTGGGAAATGGTGGTGCTGCATACAGAGATCTGCCTGCCCTGAGTGGTACTTCAAGGCTCTCTTAGCTATTCACTCCGATTCTGATTCTCGAGGTCCAAGGAGCCTGAGGCCCTGCAGTCCTGTTGGTGTGAACTGCATTAGGAGGGGGCGGGGATGGGAATAGGGGTAGGGGTGGAGGCAGGGATGGAGATGAGGATGGAGGAAAGAGAGAGAGAAGTTGCAGAGAGATGGCAAGGGAAGAAGAAAGGGAAGTGAACACACTGTCTGGAATCAGAACCTACAGCTCCACCGGTCTGTCCCACAGTCCCACTCTGGCCCGGTGATCACCATGCCGACACCAGACGATAGCCTCTCTCTTGGAGCACAAAAGAAAATGAGGGTGTTAATAGCGAGGCCGGGAGTTAGGAAACAGGAAGCGAGGTGCTCCTGCAGCTGTTGGAGCCTGGAGCCATTCCTGAAATGTAATCCTGACATCCCCGTGCTGTGGGACAGCACAGTCGAGGTGCTGGTATCTTGGTTGGCAAAGCTCCCACCTCGGCCTCAGACTCTTGCTCCTGCCCCCCAGACTCCACACAGTGCCAACTAAATATCGCTCTGCATAGTCATTTATTTGGAAAAAAAAAATTTTTTTTAGAACTGTACCAGCTTTTTGGTTCAGCAATTGGGGCGCTTAAGTAAAATGTGAACCTGGCCATCAGGACCTGGCCATCAGGAGATGTGCTAGAAAAAAATACGACTTGGCAAAATCAAATTTCAAGTCAGCATCATTCACTACAAGGAAAACCACCCATTCAGCAGAAGGCAAGGCAAAGCTGAAACTGACCTGCAGAGCTAAACATTGTGCCTTAGACCAGTTTAACCTCTAATTCATTGGAGATTTAATGATCTCCTTTGTGTCTGGGTAAATCTGAAGTTAAGTGGTTAGCAGAAGGTCTTGGCTTATTAGATTTTTCTTTCCTTACAGATTAAAAAAATTTTTTTGAATTTAATTTTATTTTTTTTTTAATACAGCAGGTTCTTATTAGTTACCTATTTTATATATATCAGTGTATACATGTCAATCCCAATCTCCCAGTTCATCCCACCACCACCGCCGCCCCCTCCCGCTTTCCTCCTTTGGTGTCCATACGTTTGTTCTCTACATCTCCTTACAGATGAACTCTTTATAAACAGAGATGAGTTACTGGTTTAAATGTTTCCCGCAGCTGGATTTGGAGAAGCACTGTTTTATTAGTCCTAGACTGGAAGAATTAAGTTCCTCTTGTGAGACAGGGGAGGAAGCCAGGTTTCCCAGTGGGTCCGGTGGGATGGTAAGCAGGGCGTGGCTGGCGCAGAGCAGCTCGGATGCATGGGTCCCAAAGCAGGGCCCCGCAGAGCCTGGGAAGGCAGAACCATTTCTGCAGTGGTTCCCGCTAACAATCTCATTTTGCCCCAGGGAGGTCTAAACTCCCAGAAACAAGCATTTCTCTTCCTACCAGAGAAACAAAGGGAGACAACAGAGAATAAAAAGAGAGAAAACTTATGCAAATGACAAGGACCACTGAGGTGATGTTTGTCGCAGGAATGGGACAGACTAAAGGAATTCCTGACTTTTTTGAGCATGGGTCGCTCTTTTTTTCCCCTGTTGAGTTTAACTTTATTAAATTTATTAAGGTACTAATTAATTTTAATTAATAAAGTTAAACTACCTATGTAAATATATATGTATATATATTTAATAAACCACGAATTTGAACATAGCTTTCATGTGACATAATGTCATATGTCACAAGGTGAAATGAACACAAAGAATAATTCTGGAGTTGGCTTCAAACGACCCCTCACTATAGCCAGAGCTGGGGGACTGCTAAGGGAACCCTCCGCCACGGCCCAGCGTGGGTCTCTGTCCCCTTGTCCAGCTGGTGCTGTGGCCTTTGCTGACCCTCCTCCTTTTCCCTGTTATTTCACACCAACAGCAAACACTTGGGGGAAACCCCACATGCAACAATTACTTGAATTGTCTGTTGCCTGAGGAAATATATATACTTATATACAGCTGTTATGGTATCTTGAATGATTTTCTTGATCACAACGACACATGTTTGAAAGTAGTAGAAAACAGATGGGTGAGACCTAGCACTGATGTGTCTTCATGGCAATAACTGGGGGCATCAGATTCACAGACCACTTCACGGTAGTCGGAGCCCAGGGCAGCCACCCGACAGGGTCTGGAGGGCGGACATGCCTGGGGAAGATGGCACTGATGAGGGGGCGTTTGAACTCTGTGGGGCAAGGCCTCCCGAACCTCAGCTCTGCACCGTTGAGGATGCAGCTGACGTCCTCACGCTGTCAGCTGGCCAAGCCCCGCACTATCTAGAAGCTGATGCTGCTCTCACTACAGTGGCCTTTGGGAAAGGAGGGCTGTTGACCGGCCAAATGCGAGGCAGCTGGCATTCGAGTCTGAGTGACAGGAGGGGCTTCTCCGTCTGGAACTCGGGGGGCTTCCGCGAACCTCTTCCCCAACAGCATCTGCACCCAGTACTACTGCAGGACCCACCCCCCTACCAACGCGTTTATAGGTAGCCTCCCAGAAAGGTCTAGTAAAAAGCTCCCAGAATAAAATGTGCTGCTCAAGATAAGACGGAGTGCTTTCCCCGAAAGGAGAGTCATTGATCCCTTGGGCTCACCCTGGGGACCGCCCAGCATCCCTGGTGGCTCCACGTGCTTCTGCCCTAAGCCAGCTGGCAGAAGCTACAGGCTTGGCCCCAAGCGAACTGTCTTCATTTCTCATCTGGAAATTTGAAGCTTGCACCCAAGTGGCCCGGAGTCTGGGGGCTTTCAGGGCTGAGCCGTGTGGAGCCAGCTTTCTAAGAGGAGGGGTGTGGACTTGAACTTCTAGGGTTCCATGGGCTACTGCATCTTCCCCAGAACTCCCACTTGGGTTTGTTTGTTTTTTTTTCCTTAAGCTAAGCAAAAGTGGGTTCTGTTATTTGCAACCCAAAGAACTTTAATTATTTAAGTGCTTTGGGGCAGGGAAGTGGACTACCCTCTTTTCGACTGGAAGTTAAATCCATGGAAAGATGTAACGATTCTTAAAATTGAATTGTAGGCCACATGTGCGTTAGAAAGTTGTGGGTTGAGACTAACCCAGTGGGAATCTGAATTAACATTACCTCGTCTATGACCCACCTTGTGTTTTCTTGCAGCTGGGTGGGCTTTCTCTTGACCACTCCCAAGTTCCCTAACACTTTCCTGTTTCTTTCTTGGGCCCAGCAGAAGCTCATCTGAGGGCGTGGCATCCTTAGACTCTCTGACCAAGCTCATCTGGCTTAATGTCACTTTAAAGGGGACACTGCTTCCTCTTTCCTCCCCCACCCAGTGGGGCTGCTTTTAGAAAGAATGAATAAAAAATAAGTGCTCTAGGGCTTCCCTGGTGGTCCACTGGTTAAGACTCTGCTCTTCCACTGAAGGGGGTGCGAGTTCGATCCCTGGTCGGGGAACTAAGATCCCGCATGCCGCGCAGCGCAGCCAAAAAAGAAAAAGTGCTCTATTTAAAGCACTAATTTTATACTGGTCAATGTGAAAAAGAGATATGTTATTCTTGGGACTTCCTTGGTGGCGCAGTGGTTAAGAATCTGCCTGCCAGTGCAGGGGACATGGGTTCGAACCCTGGTCTGGGAAGATCCCACATGCTGCAGAGCAACTAAGCCTGTGTGCCACAACTACTGAGCCTGCGCTCTAGAGCCCGCGAGCCGCAACTACTGAGCCACGAGCCACAACTACTGAGCCCACGTGCCACAACTACTGAAGCCCGTGAACCTAGAGCCCATGCTCCACAACGAGAAGCCACTGCAATGAGAAGCCCGCGCACCGCAACGAAGACCCAACAAAGCCAAAAGAAAGAAAAGAAAAAGAAACGTTATTCCTACAAAAGGAGTATACGTTTGCATATGTAGTATAATTATGCCAATAGAGTAAAAATAAAACCAGTATTTATGTAAGAAACCTTCGGGGGCGCTAAATGGGAGTGCTGATGGCCACTGGGCAGGAGCAGTGGAGGTACAGGTGGCCCCCCTTGTTGTCATTTTCTCCAGTTTTCCAGATTTTTCCTAATGTGGGGTTATCGCACCTAGAATAATTTTTGACAACTCTGGATGCAGGGGCAATAGATAAATACACCTAGTGCGCTTTAAGATGAAACAATAGAGAGAGAGAAGGAAGGAAGGAGGGGGGGAGGAAGAAAGAAAAAACATAAAGAAAAAGACAAAGAAAGAAAATAAAAGAGGCAGAAGGAATGAGGGAGAGAGAGAAAGGAGGGCGGGACAAGGGGGAGTTAGACATTCTCAAGTCTTGGCAGATTGTCAGAGAAAAAAACCTGATAAAACGGTCTTGCAAAACTTTAAACTTTGACTTTTGGTCTTGGAGTCCTAGGAGATGTTTTTTTGTGTTTTATTAATGCCTGAGAGATGTTTGTGTCAGCATTTAAAAATGGAATAGAAGCTAATGTATATACTTTTTTCTTCAGTGCAACTGCTTGAAATGCCGAAATGCCTGACACTCCGAAGGATGAAGCAGCAACTTCTGACCAGCGCTGTGTACTGGACAGCACAGATCACACTTATTTGGCAGATAAAGAAATCAGCAGAGAGGTAAGTGGGAAGCTGTCACAGCCAGCATTTCTATGTTCAACCCATTTCATTCCGGAGAGATTAGGGACAGGAAGGAGGATGAGTGAGTTGGGTACACTAGCGACCTAAGGGTGCTCCCTGCTCAACATCTTGAAATACCTAGAAACCAGCCACTCAACGGGGTCGCAAGGAAGATGATCCGGTAGAGTAAGCCCTCCAAGCCCACTCCTATTCTCACGCTAACAGTACGTTTGCTAGTAGTTTGCAGTGTTCAGATTTGCTCACATACACGATATTCTCTCCTTCCCGTTTTCCAGCAATCACCTGAGGTTGCAAGAGAAAAACTATCCCCAGTTTCTATCTGAGGCCAAAAGATGAGCTAAGGCTCCTGTGTCTTGCAAGCATCTGTGATGGAAAAGAAGGTTTTGACCCTTAGTTCGGCCTCTTTCTCTGACACCGGCTGCCCTTCATCGGAGTCCCTGAGAAGAGCTGAGACCTGGGGAGCTGCCTCAGTATTTTGGGCAAATTATGGGAGCCCCACAGAGCAGGAGGGTCTCACACAAAACATCCTCTGGGGGCCGTGCAGACCCAGAATCATGAAGGTACAGGACGGAGACTGGTCTGTTGAACCTTCTAGAGAATACCCTGGGTGAGTTCCTCAGCCTCCTTATATACACTTCCCTCTTTGGGAAAGCGAGGATATACTGGCACCTAGCAGGCATCTTGTACAGATGAAGTGAAGAGATTCATGCACAGTGCTTTGCGGGGACACAGTGACGGCTCAGTGCGTCAACACAGAAGGACGTAAGCCAGAAAGAAAAAAACAAGTGTCATAAATTAATGCATGTATGTGGAACTTAGAAAAATGATACAGATGAACATATCTGCAGTGCAGGAATAGAGACGCAGATGTAGAGATCGGATGTGTGGACGCAGAGGGGGAAGGGGAGGGCGGGATACATTGGGAGACTAGGATTGACATATACACACTACCATGTGTAAAACAGCTAGTGGGAACCTGCTATAAAGCACAAGGGGCTCAGCTCGGTGCTCTGGGATGACCTAGATGGGTGGATGGTGGGGGGATGGGAGGGAGGTCCCAGAGGGAGGGGATATATGTCTACATAGAGCTGATTCACTTCGTTATACAGCAGAAACTAACACAACATTGTAAAGCAACTATACTCCAATCAAAAAAAAAAAGGAAAAGAGAGAAAGATGACAGCTGTGGTGTGATGGTTTCACCCCTGTTTCCACATTCAGAACCAGGAGGTGTGACCTTGGTTTTGAGTTGCTTCAGAACACTCCCGACTCTTTCAGCGTTTCCCCACATGCTCCCATCCTCCACGATTCTCTCTTCTCTTCTTCCCACTACAGCGCTGTCAGGAAGATGGAACTCCGTGTCCACCCCAGGAATCTCTCACCTTGCTCTGTGAGCTCTAGGGGAAACAGCGAAGGGACACCCTCACCTGTGGGGCTGTGGAAACACTGACCGGCCTCCTGATGTCCACCGGCATCATGGGAGGGACAGTGTGAAGCCCATGCCCAGTTCAGAGGAATATATTTTGACAAGGTCTTCTAAAACTAAACTCTCTCTCCCTGTGGAAACATCCCTCCCCCCACGCCACCCTACCTTGGGTCCTACCATCCTCACTACTATAAAAATTGAGTCGTTATCAAAATAGACGGGAGAACTATGCCTTCGTTCCAGATTCAGGGGTTATGTCCAGTAATCTTCCCGTCTCCTTTTCCAGGCATCTTGTGAACTAGAACCTCCTTCACGAGCTTTGGAAGTGTGCAGGGTGGACCCAAGAACACCTGAGAATCAAGGATATCATTGGGACCCATAGATTTCCTCCTCATGGACAGCCCTAGTGTGGGAGAAGAAAACCCAAATGACATAGATCCCACATCCCACAGGGGAAGCTGAAGACCAATATTCCAGGTTAAATGCAGTGCAGATGGTAACTGCTTGTCCCGTCTGCTGAATGCAAACACACAGCAAGACGGTAAAAGCACCGTCCAGGAGGTGATTCCTGCCCTGTTATCTGGGTGAGCACAGCTCATCCCAACTCCCTGAATTACCATCCTTTTAAGAGCAGCTCCAATTACTGCATCCTCCCCTATGGATTATTCAGATGGGCAGAATGGCTGTCAAATACTTCTTTGGCTACTGTGGTTGGTGACAAGAGAGTGTAGTACCACTAGGGCCCAAGTCTCACCAGAACATCACAAATATTCAACAATTACTGTGATCTGTGAAGTGCCATGTGTCCCCATTCTGGTCACAGCTCATATTTTTGTTTCTGTTAAAAATCTGCATCATAGCAGGAGTGTGGATATTATATACCTGTACAGCTCTTTTTTTTAGCAATTGGAAAACATATTCCGGGTAAAGCATGGCGCCAGCATAATCACAATCTTGATCTTCACAAAGGCCAAATAAATTAAACAGTCTAGTCCACATTTATAGCCGGAACCCCCAGCTGGGACTGGCCTTTTAAGCAATGTGCATCCCTAGACGTAAGCTGACTGGGCTACAGAAGGTTTATGGCACGTCTGCCCGTCACAATTACTGGAAAAAGCAACACAAAGACCTTGGCCTCATGTTTGAAGAAGAGCACGTTATTGACAATATGGTGAGAATGTGCTGGACCCAGCTTCAAGCTCAGGCCACTCACCAGCCCTATGACCTTGGGGCTCTGAACCCTGGCTGTGCCATTTGGAAAATAGAAAAAAAAAAAAAAAATAATAGCTTTTTTTCCTTTATCGCCTGGGTGTTGTGGGGAATAAATGAGAAACCTCTTTGTAACCGTAAACTGCTTTCACAAGTTGAAGATACTATTAATATTTATAGCCTAAACGCTCAGAGATTTTTTATAGTGGCTGCTGTGTGTTTGTTTTATTTCCCTTGGGGTAGCTTTAAAAAATACGGCCTGCATTTCTGTTATGATGGCATTTAGACCTCTGCTTCATCAAAGTCAGGGGCGAACTTACAAAAACTCTTTTTCTTGATGGAAATAGAAAGTCCCTATGTCTGGAGTGGCAAATCATCACCAGCAAATTCTGGGTTATGATGAACGGCCGTGAAGCACTGTTGATGGCCGAGGCATCATTACCCTTCTACACAAACCCCACTAAGACAACACTGTGCAACACCCGAAGATGAGGCCAGCTCGCGAGGGGTTATTTTTAGTTGAGATAGTGGAAAAGAAGAGAGTGGAAGACATACCGCCTGAAACTGCCTCCTGCCCGAGAGAAACTGGGCCCACGAGGCTGGCTTTCTGTGTTACACCCACCCTTCCATGCTGCTCAGCGGAGTTGCAAACGTTAAAACCACAAACATGCGGAAGCTCTTAGCTCTCTTCCTTTCATTGAATCAGGCTTTAGTTTGAAAGTCGCACGAGATCTAAGAAATTCTCTCTTTAAAAAATTAAGTTAGGTGCAGAGAGAAGCATTTCAGTGACCTTAAGCTTGGACACTGTTGAGTGAAGTCCTCCATAATCTAAATACTGAGGGGAAAACGCCCTGTTCAGTGTGAAATAACGCCCTGTAAGTAGTAAAACACTTGGACCAGTGACTGATAACAGAGACAGGAGAAAAATCTCCATGAAGGGGGAGAGTCAGTTCAAAAGCACGCTGGTTTGCTGCTAAGCTGCTGAGGCCAGCCTTGCAAAGCCCTCAGGTCTTTGCGAGGCCTCTGGGGACCAGGCTGGAGTATCGGCCTAGCGGCCCTAAGACAAGGGCTGCCTTGTGTTATGAGGGATCTCAGGAAGGGACCTGGATAAGATGGACTGAGCAGAAAGACAGCTTCTTATTCCTGGAGGGATTCATGCCAACTCGATTTCCCTCTGGCCTTTAAATAGAAAAATCTCTAGTTTCTTGAGCTACAGTGCAGAGTTGAGGCACAGCCTCTGATGTAAGGACAAGATCGGGAATCTTCTTGCCAAGGGAGGACTGGATCTCCTTCGGGGAAGACTTCCGTCTTGATCCATTTCCCATGACAGGGACATGGGGATCCTTGTTTAATTTTTTTTTCTGGGTAATATTGCATTAAATCATCTGGCAGCTTTGACTCAAATACGGCCTTAGCTCCTAGAGCCTAGGGAAAGACAAAGGAAGAGAATTTCAACGTGTTTTAAATAGGGTCTTTTGCTTGGAGTGGGTATTCAAAATGGTGATGGGGTGCGTACGTAGGGATACACACATATAGGGACTGTGAGACTGTGGGCCAACACCTAATGCCCATCAACGGCCGGGAAACCACTGCACGGGCTTGGTCTGCCTTTCCTTTTTTCTTTTTTTTTGCGGTACGCGGGCCTCTCACTGTTGTGGCCTCTCCCGTCGTGGAGCACAGGCTCCGGACACACAGGCTCAGCGGCCATGGCTCACAGGCCCAGCCGCTCCGCGGCATGTGGTATCCTCCTGGACCGGGGCACAAACCCGTGTCCCCTGCTTCGGCAGGTGGACTCTCAACCACTGCGCCACCAGGGAAGCCCCTTTTTTTTTTTTTGACTTTTCCAGTCTCTGTCCACAGCCTCAGTGACTTAGTGGTTGACGTCCTTACAAAGGGCTGTTAGGATAGCTCACAAGTACAATTATGCTTGTGCCCATTTTCCACAACCTAGATTAACTGCTAGGTCCTTTTATAAACCATAAAGCTCCTTTAAGGTTATTCGGCAAATAGTTCCAGAATACACATGCTCTAATACCTTGTTTCCTGCTGGCGTTTAGCTGTGATGTATGTTAATGAATACAGTGCAATCTTTATACAAAAGTAGTATCAGCTCTTTTCTAGGATGACGTTAGGAACTGGATATTATTTGATGGTAATTAGACAGAGGATGCCTCCTCTTATGAGGTTCTCACGGGAGCTATTCACACACACAGTAACAATAAATAAGAAATAGTGTATTTATTTACTTTTGCAAAAACTTTTAGAGCCTGATCTAAGCGTGATACCACCCATTCCCCCCCCAATGTGAACAGTTTCACCCAATGGAAACGTTTCCTAGCAATGTGTACAAAGGATTCAGGTAACCAGAGATTCTAATCACAGAAATAGTTTAGTACCGGCAGCTGCCAGGGTCCTTAACTCAGAGAGCAAGAAAATATTAAGACAAGCCTCAGGAGAGAATCGTGTGACCAGTGGCTATCTCCCAGCTTCTCTGTATAGTGTGTTACATTCAGGTAGGGTTGCAAAACAAAGAATAAACTATACGGTAACCAGCCGAGGCAGGAGGGTGAAAACCTGGACCCTGGGCTCATCTTCTTTTGGTCCTCATCGAAGTACTATTCCTTATTATGTGATGTCCACCTTCCTAAGAAGAAGCATGAGGCTTAGGCCAGAGGCCAGTGTGGAGCTTTCACTTCCCCATGACCCTGAAAGCTGAAATCCCACACACTCCACCTCTGGATAGCGATACGGCACAGAAACGTTCCACGCGTCAGGGAGACACCGATGGGCCAGCTCAGGGAGCCACGCAAAAGGAAAGGAGTGAAGGCCGGTCCCAAGCCGAGCCCTGGGGCCTTAAGTGACCCTTCTTCCTGGGCTTGACTGAATGTCTAAGAGTTACCTTAACCTGCTGAAGACTGGGGTCTGCACCCAGCCCCCGTTCTAAGCCTGCGTCTTTCCCATCTCAGTTAACAGCACCAGTTGCTAGGGCCAAAAATCGATGAGTCACTAAATTCCTCCCTTTTCCTCCCTCCCACCCACAATGTCTGACCCAGCAGCAAGTCCTGTTGCTTTTACTGCCAAAATCTCCTCGGAAGCTGCACACTTCCCGCTGTTTTCACGGCTATGACCTTAGTCCAGGCCTCCCCTGCCTCCTGCAGGGGCCACTGCGACACGGTCCTAGCGACGGCCCTGCTGCATCCCTGCCTCAGCACCACCATCCGGCACCGAAGCTCAAATGCCCATCAGTCCACCTCCCCTCCTGAGCACAATCCGCCAGTGGCTCCCACTGCGTCTGGGATAAAACTCCCACCTCCAGGCCAACCCACCCCCGGGGCCCCCAGGGCCTGGCAGCTCTCCACTTCCCCCGCTTCCTGCACCCACTCGTGACCACCCCCCACCTACCCCCCACTCTCTCCGGCCTCACCCCCAGCTTTCTGCATAACGGGTTCCCTGTCTTGAACCCTGTCTTTAGGCTAAACTGTCACCTCCTTGGAGAGGCCTTTCCGGACACCTTAAACTGAATAAGCCACCTTCCCACTGCAGCCCCACTACTCTGTTCCGTCTCATCCTTAGCGTTCTTTCATCTAAAACGCTCTCATGTGTTTGTCGATGTCCTTGTCACCCCCTCTGCGATGGCGCCCCACGCCACTTCACGGCCACGTCTCCAGGGACCCAAGCAGTGTCTGTGAAGCAGTGTCTGTAAATCTTGTTCAACGTGTTCTCGATAAACAATGGCTGAATAAGTAAGTGACTTTTAAGTCATCCTCCCCAAAGCAAACGTGGGTCCCACGATGTTTGGCCGTGAGACCAAGTGCTGGGGCATCTCTGCCTCCCGGGAAGAAGCGAGAAGGCGGGTGGCAGAGAGTAAGCATGTCTCCCTCTCCCAGGACACAGAGGTGAGCAGGCACGTGGGTCAGGGGCCGCCGAAGACACACAGTCACGCTGCGTGGCCCGTGGGTGTGTGTGACACGAACCCACACAATGGGAATTAGATGCCGATAATGCAACGGGATTTAAAGAGGGCAAGACCGGTGTGAAACACAAGCCTTGGGCTAAGCTTTGCCAAAGAAGGAAGCAGAGACTCGGGAAAGGGATACGAGGAGAAGGGCTTGCAGGTGGAGGAAGGGGCATAAAGGAGAGAAAAGGTGATGGTGGGGGGGGGTGGCTGGACACGCATTGGCTGTGGCCAGATTTTGCCCTGAGAAAGCCCCAAAGAGAATGATTAGATTCTGCTAAAACCATGCATTTTAGAATGCTCAAATATTTAGAATTCTAAAAGAATTCTAAATTCTTGACATTCTAAATTCTAAATTCTTTTAGACATTCTAAATGTCTAAAAGAATTCAGAGACAGAGAGGTGGGATGGAAGGTGATTTATTAAGGCATTCCTTCCCTAAGGCTCTGGTGGTATTTTTCTTGGGAACTGGGTTTCATTTGTTAACTAAATAGTTATTACCTGCCTCCTTGGTACCAGGCACTGTGCTGGTACCAAGAAGAGATCCCAGTTCCTGTTCCCAGAAGCTTGTAATCTCTCCAAGGAGGTAAACAGTACGTGGATACATTGAAAATAATGATCTAAGTGTAATTTAAAAACTGCATATTTCAGGCAAATTCTTTGATGCTAGCGATGTGGGAAGATACAGAGAAAGAAGATGCTACTCACAGGATGTATATGAGGCTGTTTGTACCACAGTGTGTTGGAAAGGACAGTGAGGTAAGATACACACAACAAACTAGTGGTCACCAGTGGGGAGGGGGATGGGATGGGGGAGGGAAAAGATAGGAGAGGTGTACAAACTATTAACTATAAAATAAATGAGCACCAAGATATATTGTACAGCACAGGGAATACAGCCAATATTTTATAATAACTATAAATGGAGTATAACCTTTAAAAATTGTAAATCACTATATTGTACACCTGTAACTTACACAATATTGTCCAGGAACTATACCTCAATTAAAAAAACCAATTCAGACATATAAGGCCCACATGATCAGGAACCACATAACTGGAAAAAAATAAAAGGACAGTGAGGTTGAAACTGAGGAGAACCCCATGGGGCCTTCCTGGGACAGACCCCATCCCCCACCCCATGTCCTCACCTGCCTCTTGTCAGTAGAAAAACTTTAGCCAAAGAACAAATTTAGTCAGAGAATTGAGAAAATGCAAAAGCAAGGGAAAATAGTCAAACAGACCATATAATAATAGTTTAGCCATTAAACGAAGTCAAGGACCTTTAGTTCCTCTTCAAGGACTAAAGATACTAGTCTGAGCCATATCCTTTGAGCTGTTTTGCAGATACTGAAATCCCCAACAGGTGGAAGAAGTTAACTACATGATGGCCAGAATGTAGCCATGCCATAAGCTGCTCCATCTTACACAAGTCCAAGAACTGGCCTCAAGGAAATGGGAACAAACCGACCGACCCTGGAGCTGAAAATTAACTGTACCTAAAACAATCAAGATGATGCTGGTCAGAGCACCAAGGACCAATTTCAAGATGACTGTCAGAGCTGACTATGCTGTTTCTGCACGTAGCCCTCACCCCGCATGTGCACCCCTGAAACTCCCATTTAAGAGCTCTTGCCCTTGATCGGCAAGGGGGAGTTGGTTCTTTGGGACATGAGTCCACCTTCTCCCCAGGACTGCCGGCTTCCTCAACACAACTACCTTTCCTTTTACCCAAGGAACTCTCAGTACCGGACTCTTGAGCCAAGAGCAGCTGAACCCAAGTTCAGTAACACGGTGCCTGTGATGAAACAACCACAGCATAGCTGCCAGGGTCCCACATGGAGCCCCTGCTCCTTCTTTTTCTCCCTCCTGCCTTTACACATTTCTGTCAGTTTAATCACAGCTGTGTAAAAATACACAAGCTATGAACAAGGCATGATCAACGTATGTCTGGCAGCAATGCCCGCAATTGGGATGGAACTGGCAAGTATGACTGTCATCGTGTCAGAGGCCGGTACCAGGTGGGAGCTCTTGACCCACCAGCTGCATAGGTAGAGAGCAGCTACTCAGCAACTTTCATTATTGGAAGAACAGAGCTTTTCACACAGGAGCAGTCACTGCCTCCTCCGAGACATGGGCAGTCACAGGCAATCACTAAATGATCAGTGATCTGGTTCTGATAGAGATTTCTTAGACAATCATGGAATAACCTGGCCTTAAGCTGGTCCTCTCCCTTGCACCTTGGACCAGAATTCAATAATCGTTACTTCTGTAAAGAGATGTAGATTCCAACACTCCCTGGTTGATTCTTGTTTTATCCCAGGGCATTGCCCTAAAATTATGTTACGGTGGCCCTTGAAGATCTGTTTTCATAATATACTGTTATAATCAAAAAAGTAAATTTTTAAACGTGAAGTCAACTCTGAACACAGCCAGGTACACCTTGTGGATTACTGAACAATCAACTACTACCAGGTGTCTCCTCCATGGTTTTATTCTTCCTGTATTTGTTTGCTAAGGCTGCCGTAACACAGACTGGGCGGCTTAAACAACAGAATTTTCTCTCTCACAGTTCTGGAGGCTAGAAGTCCAAGATCTAGGTGTCAGTAGGTTTGGTTTCTCCCGAGGCCATGGCTGCCCTCTCACTGTGAGGACATGGTCCTTCCTCGGTGCTCCCACCCCTCATATCTCTCTGTGTCTCCAAATTTCCCTTTTTTTTTTTTATAAGGACACGGGTTGGATCAGGGCCCACCTAATGGCCCCATTTTAGTTAATCACCACTTCAAAGGCCCTATCTTCAAATACAGGCACATTCTGAGGTCCTGGAGGTTAGGGCTTCAACATTTGGATTTGGGGGAACACAGTTCAGTCCATCACACTTCACAGTCCTGATATACAGTTGGTCCTGAGGGGCAGTGGGTGCGATTCAGAGACCTGGTAGAGGCCTTGCTCTGAGGCACCTGACACCTGCTCCCTGAACCCCGTGATGAAACAAAGGAGAGGTGGTGGGAGCTTTTAAAAGTCCTGCATCTCCTTTCCGCTATTTCCTGAGATTCCACGGAAAGAAGAGGCCTCCGCTGTAATCTTGTTCTGATGTAGGGGTAAAGATGGCAAACTGCACGAATTCTTAGGAGAAGGGCTTTACTTGTAGAAGCGGGATCCCCGCTTTGTGTGTGAGAGGCGACAGCCCACCTGGGCCTTGGAGAACGGGCAGCAGGTCGGTGTGAAGAGGTTAGAGCATCAGAGGCCAGAGGAAGGTATGACCGCGGGAGAGGGTGGTACGTGCGAAGAGGGGACCTCTTGTTTATTAGCACAGGCGGGCATTTTGTGGAAGTTATCACACTGCGTCACCCCAGAACGCCTGTGAGGTAAGCCAATTGGGGATCTACACTCCTTTCCAATGAAAAACAGAACAAAGGCTGGGAGAGGCTGGGTAGCTGTACCTGAGACAGGGGATGTGAACGCACGGGACCGCAGCGCCCTTCCCGCTCAGAGGTGCATGTATTCATTCCCACTGCCATTCTCACAAATCACCACACGCTTTACTGAAATAAACAACACAAATTTCTTACCTCCGTTTTTCAGGCGGGAAGTCTGGGGGCCTTGCCTGGTTTTCAGCTCCGGGTCTCCCAAGGCCAAAATCAAGGCGGGGCGGGCAGGGCTCTGCCGGGAGCTCTGAGGAGACCTGCTTCCAGGCTCCTTCGTGGGCAGAATTCAGGTCCGGGTGTCCCTGTGACCGAGGTCCCTGCTTCCCGGCCGCTGCTGTCAGCCGAGGGTCACTCCCAGCCTCCGGGGTTGCCCGCTCTCCTCAGGCCCTGGGCCTCACCTTCCAGGCCCGCCCTTCTCACACTTCGCGGCTCTTTGCTCTCGCCTCCAGCTCAAGGACGTCCTCCGCTCTTAAAGGCGCATGTGCGTACTTAAGGCCCACCTGATAATCCCGGAGAATCTCCCTAATTAAAGGCTTGTTCCTCCAACCACAGCTGCAAAGTCCTGCTTGCCGTGGCACGTGACACGTGCACAGGGCGGGGCTCAGACTGGGCACGCGGCGCGGGGGCGGGGCGGTCTGAGCTCCAGGGCGGGGCTGGGGGTCTCGGCCCTCCTTTCAGAGGCGACGGGCGAGACCCGTTCGAGCCAAACAGCCACGAGGGAGGACAGGGTGGCGGAGGGCGCTGTGTCCTGGTCAAGGATCTGCTCCGAGGGGGTGACTCTGGCAGTCATGGGGGATGTGGGTTGGGCTGGTGAGAGATTCGAGCTGGGAGATGAGTTTGGAGGCTTTCGAACTACCCAAAGTGGGCGCCACGAAGCAGTGAAGAAGGGCTGGAAGCCCGTTTGCCCCAACTCCAGTTCTCCTGGGGTCAGCTGAGCTGCCAGTTTGGCTGAGTTGTGAATCCCCTGTGTTTCCCTTCCTGGCCGCATGAGATACTCTGAGTGACGCCCCTGTGAAAACACCCAGTAAAGAAGGTAAAAAATTGATTAGAACTTAAACTGGCAAGAAGGCCGGCTAATGAGTGGCCAGGTGCCCGAGAGGGGGGTGGACCCCCCGAAGCTGGCATTTGCGGACCTTCCGGAGCCCCCTGAGGGATCAAAGACCAGACAAAGCCCAGGCCCTCGAAGGGCAGGGCTTCTCAAAAGAGACACCACCGGCACAGGCTAGGACCTGAAAAGGCACAAGGGTGCCAGGAATAAACCTGCCCCATCTCCCCCACTCCCCGCAAGGGGAACTTGCTCGTTTTCTGCTACTGAGTAGAGAGAACCCAGAAACAGACTCGAGAATAAATAGACACGATACACAAAAGAGGTGGCTTTTCAGATCACTGGGGAAAGAACAGACTTTTCAATAAATGGTCTTAGGACAACTGGGCATTCGTGTTCAAAAAGCGCCATTGGACCCCTACCTAAATCTCTCACACTAATCAAACTCCAGGAGAATGAAGGACTTAAATGTGAAAGTCAAAACCCTACAACTTTAGGAGACCGTGCTGGTTACCTTTGTGATCCTGGGGTAAGGAATAACTTCTTAAACAGAACCCAAAAGCACAAACAAAAGGGTGACAGCGATAAGTCTGACCACATTAAGATTAAAAATTTATGTTCATCTAAGGACACCTAAGAGGGAAAAGGCAAACTGGAGATGGGGAGATATTTATAACATATATTATGGACAAAAGATTAGTATTCAGAATCTATAAAGAATTCCCACTGAGCCAAAATGAGAAAGATAAATAACTAGAAAGAGCAATGGTCAAAAGACATTTCGGAGAAGAGAAAACCTAAGTTGCCTGTAAACAAACGAGAAGAATGTTTAACTTGAGTTTTCAGGGAAATTAATCTTAAAAGTACAATGAGAGTTAACACAAAAGTTTGTACCTCAATACAATAGCAACTGAATTTGTAATAGCCCCAAACTGGACACAACCCAGATTCTCCTAAAACTGGTCAAAGAAACGGGTCCATCCAGACCTTGAACTGCTTCTTTTAGCCATAAAACGGATGACCTGTGACCCATGCAAGAACCAGAGTGGATCTCAGGGGTGTTGTGCTGAATGAAAAAAGCAAATCCCAAAGGGTTGCACATTGGATGATTCCATCTGCAGCCTTCTTGAAATGAGACGAATTGTAGAAATGGATAATAGACGCTCGGCTGTCAGGAGTGAGGGATGCGGTGGGAGATCGGTGGGTGTGGTTGTTTTTGGCAACACGGGATCCCTGTGATGGTGGGAGTGTTCTGGATCCTTTCTGTGGTGGTGGATACACAAAGCAACACATGATAAAACCGCACAGAACGAAGTGCACATACACACAGTCGAGAACAGGTGACCTCAGCGGCGTCAGTGGGTGTGTCTGTGCCCGTGTCCAGGCTGTGACACTGCACTGACGTTTTGCAGGTACTGCCACTGGGGGGACTGGGTGGTGGGCTTAGGGTGTCTGTGTTGTTTCTAACAGCTGCGTGTGAATCTACAATGATCACATTATAAAAAGTGTAATTAAAAAATAATGCAAGAACAGCATTTCATACCTACCAGAGTGAGAAAATGTAAGAAGTTGGACAAAAAGTGTGGGCAGGGCTGTGGGGCAGCGTGAACTTTCACCCTCGGGTGGGTCTGGACATCCACGTGTCTGGACCCTCTTGCTGTCCTCCAGGCAATAGCACGACAGTCAATGGAAGCTTATGCTGGGACCTGAACACACACTCAAGCTCTAGGACCAGCTCTATTTTAGTGGGGCCGGTGCAAAAGAAAATGCAGAGCCCCTTACCCAGAAATGAAGAATGCCAGATGGAGACAGCAGAGCTTTGAGGCAGTGCAGGTCCTCGTAGGCAGTGGGCCCCTGTGTGACCACCCAGTTTCCATGCCACAAGCCGGCCTTCCCAGCCGCACACCTTAGAGGAGCCCCGGGATGTGGGCCCCGGGATCCACACAGGGATGCTCGGGGGAGCACGGTTGGCAACAGCTCAGATGTGGGCGGGTGAGTTGGGGGCACAGACATGCCCTGAAAGGCCAAGGGATGAATCAGTTACCTGGGATGGGGTTCGGAACATGATACCACAAACACGGTGTCTCGGCCTATTGAATATTTTAAGCTACTAGAGTTTGAGAAAATGGCAGAAGCATGAAGGTCCCTCTGAGCTTCCCCCACCTCTCTCCCCTGAAGCAGGTCACAAAGCCCTCAGGTGAGAGGTGCCCTCTGCACACCCAGATGAAAAGAATGTCTGCATCTCCACACATGGAGGGAACCAAGAAGAGTCCCGACAAGCAGGCCTTGCTGACCGCCCTCCCCCCCAGTTACTACATCACTCATCCTCCCCGAGCCCCACCGTCCTCCACGACTGCGCACTCTGCACCACACCCAGCATCACGTGCTCAGGTCTGTTTCTTTGGGTCCTCGTGTCCTTCTGGAGGCGCCCATGTCACGTGAAATTTTTTTGTTTATTTATTTATTTTTGGCTGTGTTGGGTCTTTGTTGTGGTGTGCAGGCTTCTCACTGTGGTGGCTTCTCTTGTTGCGGAGCACGGGCTCTAGGCACGCAAGCTTCAGTAGTTGTGGCACATGGGCTCAGTAGTCGTGGTGCATGGGCTCAGTAGTTGTGGCTCACGGGCTCAGCAGTCGTGGCTCATGGGCTCAGTAGTTGTGCCTCACGGGCTCAGTAGTCTTGGCTTGTGGGCTCAGTAGGTGTGGCATGCAGGCTCAGTAGTTGTGGTTCATGGGCACAGTAGTTGTGGCTCGTGGGCTCAGTAGTTGTGGCACATGGGCTCAGTAGTTATGGTTCATGGGCTCAGTAGTTGTGGCTCGTGGGCTCAGTAGTGTGGCTTGCAGGCTCTAGAGCACAGGTTCAGTAGTTGTGGCGTTTGGGCTTAGTTGCTGTGTGGCATGTGGGATCTTCCCAGACCAGGGCTCGAACCCGTGTCCCCTGCATTGGCAGGTGGATTCTTAACCACTGCACCACCAAGGAAGTCCCATGTGAAACTTATATTAAATAAATCTGCATGCTTTTCTCCTACTAATCTCTCTTTGTCGGTGTAATTTTCAGACCCAGACAGGGGCCCTGAGACAGTGGAGGAAAACTCTTTTCTCCTCTATACCTTTAACCACATTGAAGCACCTAAGAAACAAAATACTGACTAAAAAAAAGTCCCTAAAGGAACTACACTGTTGGTGGGAATGTAAATTGATACAGCCACTATGGAGAACAGTAGGGAGGTTCCTTAAAAAACTTAAAACAGAACTACCATACGACCCAGCAATCCCACTCCTGGGCATATACCCTGAGAAAACCATAATTTAAAAAAAGTCATGTACTACAATGTTCATTGTAGCTCTATTTACAATAGCCAGGACATGGAAGCAACCTAAGTGTCCATCAACAGATGAATGGATGAAGAAGATGTGGTACCTATATACAATGGAATATTGCTCAGCCATAAAAAGAAACAAAATTGAGTTATTTGTAATGAGGTGGATGGACCTAGAGACTGTCATACTGAGTGAAGTGACTCAGACACAGAAAGACAAATAGATCATATGATATCACTTATAGGTGGAATCTAAAACAATGATACAAATTAACTTATTTACAAAAAAGAAACAGACTCACAGGCACAGAAAACAAACTTATGGTTACCAAAGGGGATAGCGGGGTGCGGGGGGGAATAAACTAGGAGTTGGGGATTAACATATACACACTACTCTATATAAAACAGATAAACAAGGACCCACTGTATAGCATATGGAACTATATTCAATATCAACCTATAATGGAAAAGAATCTGAAAAAGAATATATATATGTTATATATATATATATATATAAAAGTTATGTATGTATAACTGAATCACTTTGTTGTACACCAGAAACTAACACAACATTGTAAATCAGCTATACTTCAATTAAAAAAAAGTCCCCAAAGAATACATACAACAAAGGCTACCTATAGCAAGTTAAGAAAGCCCTACAAAGCTGAACTATGTATATTGTTTAGAGAAACAAACACGTGGTAAAACTGTTAAGAAAAACGAGGGAATGATGGGGCAGAACCCAGGAGAGTGGTCCCTCTGGGGGGATCAAGTGGGCGGGGCTGGGGGGGATGGTGGGAGGGCCAGCAGGGCGAGGGTGTGTCCTTTGTTATAAATGGGCCTATGGATAGATGGGTTTTGTTGGACCAGTATTTTTCATACATTACTCATACTTTGCATTTTTATTTATTCATTATTTAATAAGTTGAAAATTAATTTAGGCAAGTTGGCCCTATTTTATGGGGGAAAACGAACAGTTCATTTATGGTAGGAAATTTCCAGACCTTTCTGCATTTCTACAAGCTGCTAGATGTCTCTTCTACTTTGATCAGGTAGCGGGGCTGCTGATTTACACGCGTCCACTGCTCAGATGTGCAAAGATGCGCAGTTCTTTTCCTGCCCCTCGTCCACCCGGACCCTCTGGGTGCTGCTGGGCGGTCGGGGGTCCTCTGTGTCTACAGATTTCAGTGGTCTTTTCCAGGCGACTCCTTCTCTTTGCGAAGCGTCAGTCTCTCAGCTGCCCCCTCCTGCCCCTAGTCCTCCGGGCGTGGCATCTGGGGTGTGGCGTGGGTCCACAGAGGGAGGCGTGTCTAGTCCGGCCCCTCTTGCTGTCCTCCTTAGCCCTCTGGTCTTGCCCGGCCCCAGGGCCGCCGGCTGCCATGAAGCTGGGGTGGGAGGATTTCTGGTTCCTCTTGGTGCATCAGCTGCTGGCGGTACCCCTGCCGACCCGGCCCCCAGGGTCCTGGAGCACAGCGGAGGCGGCTCTGGGTCTTAGCTGCATCTCCATCAAGCCTGAGAAGCCCCTTCAGCAGGTCCTCTTCGCCGGCACCACGGCAGCCCCCGGCTCAGGCCCAGTGCTCTGTCCTCGGTGCCCTTGCTCTCCCGGTGCACGAGGGCACCCTACCTCCTTGCACAGGAGCGGAGCTCTAAGTAGGTGGCCCTGCCTCATGCCGCGGCTGCCGCAGCCCGTGTGGCCTGGACCCGCCCCGTACGTCCCTCCTGGCTCCGGCTTCCTTGTCTCTGTGATGCTTCCCCTCAGGACCAGCAGTGGGAAGGGCAGCCCCTGATTTCCGACCCTCGTCTGTCTCCCCAGCCCCTGCTCCCCGGGCATCTGTCCAGGCAGAGGGCGGGCCTACCATCTCTGGTCTAGAGTGACATTTGTCCATCTCCTCCCTCCCTGGAAGGACCCAGAAGGTGTATTTCCCAGCACGCAGTCTTGAGCATTTAAGGATTTCCAGGGGAACCTGTCCAAGAACACGTATGCCTGAGTTTCTAGCAAATAAGCCCATTTCAAGCTACTACTGAGAAGCTGTAGAGAAAGTCCATCCCACGTAGAAAGTGGGACAACCACCCAGATGCCTGGTTATCGCCTTCGATCTTTACGCGAGGCCTGTGGGGGAATGAGACCCCAGAACTTAGCATCGTAATGAGGAGTCCTTTTCCCTCCCGCAGGTGATGTGAACTTCACTTTACACCAAGAATCACAGCAAACTCCAGACAATTCGGAAGTTGAATGTAAGAAAATTAAAGGGTAGAGGAACTAGAAGAATTAGATATTTATCAACCATCTGGGGGAGTAAGGACAGAGTGAATTTAGAAGTGGTACAGATCACAAGGAAAATAATGGGCAGATTTGACTATGAAATTAATTTTTAAATGAAATTAAATTTCTATTTAATTAATATTTTAAAATTATAAATTTAAATTCACTTTAATTACATAATTAAATTTTAGTTACAGTTTAATTAATAGTTGTTTAAATGTGAATCCAATTGTAATTAATTTAATTTTTAAATTAAACTTGCTTTAACCTAACTGGCTGTTGGTGAAATTGGTTGCAGTCAAATTGGATTTCGAGTGACTTGGTTTAGCAGAGGCTGGCCAGCTCCTCCTCTGGCGGCATGGCGGTGGGGACAGAGAGGAGAAGGATTTGAGTGACAAGGGAAAGTCAGGGCTGATGACTGGTTAGACAGGGCTGGCTGGTAGGTGCAGGCATCAAGGATGGATCTGAGGTTTTGAGCCCAGGTAGCCGGGAGGTAGTGGGACTAATGAACCCACATAGGGGCGGGGTGGCGGAGCAGGCATAGCTACTCAGCTAAAATCACTATTGGTCGCTGGTTCTCAGAATCACCTGGTGGGGGGTCATTAACATACCAATCGAGTGCTGGCCCATCCCCAGAGGCGCTGATTCAGTAGGTTTGGGCTGGGGCTTGAGAATTTGCAGTAAGGCTGAGGCTGCTGACCAGGGACCTCGCTTTGAGAATCACCCTCTGGTCTTTGGGGTAGAGGAAGTGGGTGGAACCCGGCAGCATTGTTACGGTGGCGCTGGAGCCCTGGAGAGAGGTCAGGGGCAGAGATAAAAATTGTTACCATTTACTGCACCGCTTCCCACTGGCGTGCCAGCAGTGGTGTGAGGGCCTGAATAGTCATCAGCCCCTAGGGTGGGGCTGGGCAGGGGCTGGAGAGGCCAGAGCCCTGCGGCCAATTCTTTCTGACCTCAGTCACCTCCACTTACCCTGGCTTGCGTACAAATATTTTTTCTTACGTAAGCAGTGGAATGAAAAACTGTAAAGCATGGGAAAGCTCTGCTTTACCGAGTACTCATGCTGGGGCAGGCTAAAGTGATGTCCCCATGAGCAAGATGCTATTATTATCCAGATTGAAGACAGGAGAAAATGGAGGTTTAGAGGGGTTAAACCACTTTCATGGTTGGCGTGAATGTCACACGGTTGGTTAGGAACCGGCAGATGCAGGATTAAAGCCCTGTCTGGCCCATTTCCAGACTTGGAGACTCTAATCATTATGCCTCTTCCAGGATTTGGACATTATCTGTATGGAGGTGACATTTATTTTTATTTTTTAAATTTATTTTTATTTATTTTTGGCTGCGTTGGGTCTTCGTTGCTGCGCACCGGCTTTCTCTAGTTGTGGCAAGCGGGGGCTACTCTTCGTTGCGGTGCGCAGGCTTCTCATTGCGGTGGCTCCTCTTGTTCCAGAGCACAGGCTCTAGATGCGCGGGCTTCAGTAGTTGTGGCTTGTGGGCCCTAGAGTGCAGGTTCAGTAGTTGGGGCACATGGGCTTAGTTGCTCCGTGGCATGTGGGATCTTCCCGGACCAGGGCTCGAACCTGTGTCCCCTGCATTGGCAGGCGGACTCTTAACCACTGTGCCACCAGGGAAGCCCCACAGGTGACATTTAAAGCAATGAGATTGCAGGAAACCACCGAGAGTTTATAGAGAATGTCCAAGCACATCACCTTGGGAACCTCCACATTCAGGGGATGAGGGGAAGAGGCTGAGCCCTAGGGGAGGCCATGGAAATGAAAGGAGATGGAAGCACCAAGAGCAGGAGTTTCAGTAGCGCCACATGCCTTGGAGCCGTCCAGAAAGAAAAAGACGAAGAGGAGGCCCCCGAATTTTCAGCTGAGGTCACTGTTGATCCTTAAAGGAACTGCTTCACCAGAGAAGTGAAGATTAGCATTGGGAGTGTTTCAGTTATCTGCTGCTAATTAATAAACAACCTTACAGCGTTTTAAAAATTAGCATCATCGTTGTGTTTCTGTAGGTTGACGAGGCCCCGCTCGCTGGTGGTTCTCCAGCTGCATACGTGTGTCGGCTGGGGCCCTGAGAGGCTCGATGGGGCAGGAACTTTCCCACATGGCCCCTCTCACCCTGGAAGTTGGTGCTGGCTGCTGGCGGGTGCTCAGCTGGGGCTGGTGACCCAGGACCCTGGTTTTCCTCCCCATAGGTAGTTTCTCCACAAGACCTGGGCTTCTCATGGGGCAGCAGGATTCTGGGAAGATGGGTCCCAAGTACATAAAGTCAAAGCTGTACATCTCTTAAATCTCTGAAGTTACATAACATCATTTCAACAATATTGTGTTAGTAAAAGCAAGACACACGTCAGACCCAGATTCAAGGGGGTGGGGAAATACACTCCACCTCCCCTGGGGAGGAATGACCAAGATTTGAGGCCGTTTTAAACCACCCAGAGGGTGGGTGCTGGGAATGTGGGTTACTTACCTTTCAAGAGCTATTGCAATGAAGGGCGGTTGTTTCAGAGCCCAGAGGTTTTAGGGAAGGGCCTTTGTAGGGTACAGGTTACTCATCTCATGGAGAGCTGGTCACCAGCATTACCACGTATGTACAGCTTACAACAGTGACATTTGTTACCTCACAGTTTCTGTGGATCGAGAGTCCAGGCTCGGCCGAGCTGGGTGCTCTGCGTCACGGCCTCACAGAGCTGTGGTCAAAGTATCAGTTGGGGCTGCGGTCTCATCTGATGCTCCAGAGGGGCGGGGCGGGGGAGAGGATCTATTTCCAGGATTTTGTGGCTTTGAGCAGCTTTTGATTCCTTGTGGACTGTTGGACCAAGGAGCACAGTTTTTTGTTTTTCGTTTTTTGTTTTTGCGGTACACGGGCCTCTCACCGCTGTGGCCTCTCCCGTTGCGGAGCACAGGCTCCGGACACGCAGGCTCAGCGGCCGTGGCTCACGGGCCCAGCTGCTCCGCGGCATGTGGGATCTTCCCGGACCGGGGCACGAACCCGTGTCCCCTGCATCGGCAGGCGGACTCTCAACCACAGCGCCACCAGGGAAGCCCCAGGAGCACAGTTTTGAAGGCCACTGGTTGGAGGCCACTGTGAGCTCCTTGCGGCCCGAGACTTCCCAATGTGGCGGCTCAAGGCCCGAAAGAGAGAGAGTGCTCCCAAGACAGGCACAATGTCCCTTAATCACATCCACACAATCACTTACATCCTGTCGCCTTTGCCGCATTCTAGTTGTTACAAAGCAAGTCACAGGTCACACCTGCACACAAGGTCCTGAACACCAGGAGGTGGGGATTCCAGGGACCGTCCCTGCCACAAAAGACTTGCATTTGCTTCTAGGCTGGAAGGCAGTGGCCAGTGTAGAGCGAAAATCCATCTTTAGAGACAGGCCAGGGGTGACTGGTGGACAGGGGCCAAGGTTCACGTAAGTTAGATTTGGAGAGGAGGACTTCTTTTCTTTTGAATATATAGGAAGGGGGAAGGAATTGGAGAAGATAAAAGAAGTTTTAAAGTGTAAAGGGGGACGTTTCCAAGAAAGCTCATGTGGTGGGCCTCCATCTTCCTGGTCAACAGGAGGTGAGGCTATTTACTGGGTCTGAGAGTTGAGTGGGGATTCATGTTTTGAGGAAAGGAGAAAGTATCTGAAACAGGTGCTGTGCTGAATGTCATCAAGGTTGATCAGAAGTGAGAAAAAGGAGAGAAAAGGATCTTGATCAGCACACAGAGTCAGTTTAGGTGAACACGCACTGATTTAGAACTGTCGGCCAACAGTGGTTGGGCCATTATTAAAACGGCTGGTTATGGGATTTAAGCCACCTCAGGAGGCAAATGAAGTCAAGAGCAAGTAGAAAATGGTAAGAACAGAGAGTAGAAAGGGCAAGAGATTCCCATGAAGGCAAGTAGTAGGTTCAATGACTAGGGGAATGATGTAAAGAGAATTTTGATTCTTAATTCTTAATCTCATTTGAATTTCCAGCGAAACGTGAAGTTCCCTCTCCGTGAAATACCCCCTCCCTTGGCTCCTGTAAGACACCCTCTCCTGCTTCCCTGAAGCCCTGATCTCTTCCTCCTCAGGGTTCCTCCTTAGGCCTGCCCCTCTTCCCTCCTCTCAGGGTCATTGCATCGCCTCCTGTGGATTTAATTACTCTCGAAAGGCTGCCAACTTCCCAAAGGTGTATTTCTAGCACAGATTTTCTCATTAGTTTCAGCCCAGGAGCCCACATGTCCCACAGGCACTAAAGCTGGACATTTCACACACGGAAAGCATCCTTTCTCTCCCTCCCCCTCCCCGATGTTTCCTATGTTGGGGAAGGGCACCCACACAGATGCTTTGCTCAACTAGGAAACCCAGTGTCATCCTTGACATGTCCTTTTCTTCAGCCCATCCCATCCCATCTGTAACACTGGACCACTTTTCTCCCTTCACTATGGCCACTCTCCCACCCCAGCTACCAACACATTTGGTCAGATCACCCCCTCAGGCTCCTGCACTGCCTCACTACTTCTAGTATCGATCCTCTACAATCTGTTTTCTTCCTTGTAGCCAAAGGGACCTTGCAAAATGCAAATCTCATTATGTCAATAGCCCCTACCCTGACATACACACACCATTTAAAATCCTTCACTGACTTCCTATGGCCCATAGAATAAATAATAAAGGATAAGATTTACCAGGAACTTATTATTTGTGCTGGGCACAGGGATTCACATTACTTGTGTTACAGAACAAATCCCTTAGCAGGATAATTCAGTGCCTTCATTATCTGGTCCCAGTGTAACCCTCCAGCCTCCTTGTCTACACCTCCCTCTCCACCTGGCTCATCCCAACTCACCCTTTAGGAATCAGTTCACAGGCTGATAGCACCTCTAGGAAGCCTCCTGCATCCTGGCTTCAATCTCTGTTATGGGACATGAACCCAGCACCACCTTCTATAGTATTAACCTTCTTGTTCGTGTCCACCACTCCTCTGTCTTATTAGTTATCCTACCTGCAATATCTTTCAGGGGGCCTGGTTCATAGTCATTTCTCAATAAATATTTGTTGAACCAATGAATGGATCTTGGAGTTAAGACAATTCCAAACATTGGGAGCTGTCAGGAGTGTTACCCTTGGGTACACTCACACTGGGGTGGGTGGTGACCTTGAGCGCCTTCCTGCAGACCCAACCCTGCTAAACCCTAGGAAGGGAGGAAACCCAGCAAGCGTATGCCCTTGTATGGATATACCACATTTTGTTTATCCATTAAGACAGTAAATTTTGGTATGCAGCCATAGAAACCTGGAACACAACAGGGGTCAAAGATGGGAGGAATTAAGAGTGCTAATTTCTGTGTTCTAACGGTTGAACTGTAGTGCACTACAGTGCATTTTATCATGGTCTGATAGGCATGAGGTTTTGCACTAAAGCTATCATGTTCTTCCAGGAAAATCCTGTGGTACACAGTGTTACATTATTTTGCATACGTTTTTATTTTTATAACATGAATCCTACATTGAAATATGCCTATTTTAAGTAGATAAAATAAGAGTTAATTCAATGTATGACAAATTGTAATAGAGTATTGTATAAATATATTGATATATTTCCTGGCCTGTTACCTAAAATTGGATTTAGGCCCAAAGTCATAAGCGATGAGGATATTTATTAATACTCTTTTAAGGAAGAAAATAAATCTAACCAATATGCAGAGCATTTTCTAATTCAATGTGGAAAACTTGGATTCCCAATAGTTAATCACATATACACCTTGGGACTGTAATCGCCCTCAGAGAGGCCATCCCAGTCCTTCCAGTATAAAGGGGTCCTCTGCACCCTTTTGTTTCTTGAGAGCACCTGGACACACCGATTCTTACTTGTTCACGGTCTCACTCTGCCACTAGAATCTGTTCTAAGTTCTGTGTCTTTCCCACTCACCCCTATGTCCTAGAACCCAGCACCATGCCTGATCATGGCAGGAGCCCAGGACTCAAGACCCAAGGAGAACACGAAACAGTGAAGGTGGTTGTGTGCTCAGGACGAGTAGTTTGAGATGCAGAAGTTCCTTCAACATTGGCTTAGTATTTCAGCATTAAAATATCTTCAAAGTGAACTGCAATTATGGACGCACGTTCCAAAGGAAAGGCCTGCCATTCTGCTTCCTGCCAACGTTGGTCGGCTTGCAAACTCCAGTTCTCACCCGGGTAGCATCACTCAGAGAAGTGTGAGAAATCCAGTACCTTCCCGCATAGAATTCTGTGCCCTCACAGCCGAACGAGACTCAGCATCACCCCTTCCGGGAGCAGATGGAGCTTCTCATGTTTCTCAGTTGACGCCCAATCTCTCGCCTTCCTGCCCCCCTTTACCTACTTGTCTGCCACCATCACTTCAGCCCTGATGCATGACAGTAAAGCAGAGCTATTTTCAGAGTCCTATTTTAGCCTCAAAAATTAGTCCAAGGGCTTCCCCGGTGGCACAGTGGTTGAGAATCTGCCTGCTAATGCAGGGGACACGGGTTCCAGCCCTGGTCTGGGAGGATCCCACATGCCGCAGCGCAACTAGGCCTGTGAGCCACAACTACTGAGCCTGCGTGTCTGGAGCCTGTGCTCCGCAACGGGAGAGGCCACACAGTGAGAGGCCCGCACACTGCGATGAAGAGTGGCCCCCACTTGCCACAACTAGAGAAAGCCCTCGCACAGAAACGAAGACCCAACACAGCAAAAATAAATAAATAAACTCCTACCCCCAACGTCTTCTTAAAAAAAAAAAAATTAGTCTGAGGGCTTCCCTGGTGGCGCAGTGGTCGAGAGTCCACCTGATGATGCAGGGGACGCAGGTTTGTGCCCCGGTCCGGGAAGATCCCACATGCTGCGGAGCGGCTGGGCCTGTGAGCCATGGCCACTGAGCCTGCATGTCCGGAGCCTGTGCTCTGCAATGGGAGAGGCCACAACAGTGAGAGGCCCGTGTACCGCAAAAAAAAAAAAAAAAATTAGTTCGAGTTCCTACACAGCCCTAGCAGTACTGCAATTTAATAAACGACATCGATTACCACCTATGTTATGTGTCTCAGTACAACCACGGATTTCATACAGCAGTGTTGTGAGTTCATCTCCACGTCTATGATGAAATCTTGAGCCACTATTCCCCATAGAAGAGTGCAGGTGGCAGATGAAAGGTTCCACAACTGCTGGGCTAGAGGGCTCAGGTAGCCTGGTGAGTGGGCTGCCCCTGGTAGAAGGCCCTCAGCATGTGCTCTCATCCTGGCGTTCACCTTTCTAAACCCCAGAGAGCCAGAAAGCCAGAACCAGAATTTTCCCAACTCCCTTGCACCTAGGGTTCTGGATGTGAACACACTGCAGCGTGAGACCCACCGTGGAAGGTGAAGAGGAGCAGAGGTCCTCCCTGTGCTGCTGAGACGGCTGCCGCACTGGGTCAGGGAGGCGCGGGGGTTTACGGCTGGACTCAGGATCCCAGCGTGTAGCCCTCAGTCCAGTGAGGATGGGAGGGAGGCGTCCGTGCTGGCAGTGGAGGTGACAGCAGCATCAGCCTCTGGTCTCTGAATCTCACCTATGGAGGTAAGTCTGGTAGCAGCTCTCCAGCTACTCCTGCACTCGGCTGTGATTTTGGAGGTGCCCAGTATCCTGTATGAAATCCCATTCTGCTTGAAAACCTGGACTGCGGCTGTTAAAACCCCACTAAGGACTCAGTCAGGCTACTGAGCTGGACTCTACGTGGCTGCTTTGGGCTCTCCTTGGGGACATAGGAAGTTTTCCTTGACACATAATAAACATTTATTAAATGCACTGCTTGTCCAACATGAAAGGGCTTCATTGAAAGATTAACTAATATGTCCTACATTAAGCAACTTACAGTATTTTAAAACCTCTAAATACTCCAGTTTCTCAAAATATAAGTCACACATGGAGGATACAAGATGATGAAAACCTAGTTCTTTTTTTAAAAATAAATTTATTTTTTATTTATTTTAATTTTATTTTTGGCTGTGTTGGGTCTTTGTTGCTGCATGTGGGCTTTAGTTGTGGCGAGCAGGGGCTACACTTCGTTGTGGTGCACAGGCTTCTCATTGCAGTGGCTTCTCTTTTTTTAAAAAATTTAATTTTAATCTTTTATACAGCAGATTCTTATTAGTTATCCATTTTATAGATATTAGTGTGTATTTGTCAATCCCAATCTCCCAGTTCATCATACCTGCGGTGGCTTCTTTTGTTGTGGAACACGGGCTCTAAGAGTGTGGGCTTCAGTAGTTGTGGCATGTGGGCTCAGTAGTTGTGGCACATGGACTTAGTCACTCTGAGGCATGTGGGATCTTCCCGGACCAGGGATTGAACCCATGTTCCCTGCATTGGCAGGTGGATTCTTAACCACTGCACCACCAGAGAAGCCCGAAAACCTAGTTCTTAATGAGACTGGTGGTCTCCAGAGGTGGGGGTAGGTGAAATGCGTGGAGGGGGTCAAAAGGTACAAACTTCCAGTTATAAAGTAACTAAGTCCTGGGATGTAATGCACAGCACGGTGTCTACAGTTAATAAACTGTGCTGCATATTTGAAAGTTGCTGAGAGAGTACACCTTAAAAATTCTCATCACAAGAAACAAATTCTGTAACTGTGAGATGATGGATGTTAGCTACACTTAACTGCGGGCACCATTTCACGCTGTATATGAATTGCAAATCATTAGGCTGTACACCTGAAACTAACACAATGTTCTACCTGAATTATACCCGAATGTTCTACCTGTCAATTATACCTGAATTTTTAAAAATGTGGGGACTTCCCTGGTGGTCCAGTGGTTAAGAACCTGAGCTGCCAGTGCAGAGAAAGAAAAAAAAAAAAAAAAGCTTATTCAATAATAAAGCTGTTTAAAAAAAAATTGGTTTAAAAGAAAATAAATAAAAAATGTGAAAAAAGCTTAGTTCTTACCCCAAGTGAGAGGGATACAAGGCATATGGCTCCTCACGTCATCTTAAAGCACCAAGAGACGACATCTGCAGTTACTTACATCTGTCCCTGGAAGAGGACCAGATATCCCCACCGCCGCAGACTTTGGACTTGGCCACGTAATGTGCTTTGGTCAATGGCATGTGCAAGAACCAGTTGTGTATCACCTCCAAGCAGAAGGTGCAGAGTCACTGTGAGATTTCACCAGTCTGCCCAGGTCCCAGAATGGGAGAACACACAGTCTGCAATGTGACAAGAGTAAGACACCTTTACTGTAAGCCAGAGATTTGGGGGTTGTTTGCTACCGCACAGAAATAGATTAATGCCCTAGAAGAGAAGAACTTCGCTTTACTGGCGGATTTTGAGTAAGTATTCTCAGAGCGGGTGCGATGTCAGGTTTCCTTCGAGGTGTAAGTAGGATTTCAGGGGACAGAGAAGGAAGCAGGCAGGGTGTATGTTTATATCCAAAGAGACAGATGTGGGAAAATGCAGGTGGATTGGGGAAGAGGGCGGAGAACAACGAGTAATCGGATAGATCTAGAATCTCTGGTGCGAATGGAGCGGAGTGGAAGATTCTTTCAACCACATTCAGAGGGACTTGAACATCACGGTCAGTGGTCAACACTTCTCAAAGTGGACAGGGAAGGCCATCTCTGGAGGAGGGAGCAGTCAGGAGATAGCCCGAGATTTAGGAACATTTACGGGCTAAAGGAAATGGGCCAAATCAGAGGTAATACCGGAAGATATAAGAGAGGAAAACTGGGATCAAAGACGGAGCCTTAGAAAGTTTTTCTGAAATCAGTAAAGAAAAACAACAAACTGATAATGAGAACTTTGGAGGCGGAGTGAGTTCACACCAGACAGCCCTGATCCCAGTGAAGGGGGTAGATTGTGGAAAGTGAGGGGTGGGAGTGGGTGGAATAGCCTTGTGGGGGGGAGGGGACGGCCATGGCCACAGAGGAGGGAACAGCTTCAGAGGCATCACGTAACTTGTCACCAGGATGGTGTAAAGTACATGGACCAGCAAGTACAGTACCTAGAAATCTTCCTGGCACACAGTTCACTGGTGCTCAGGAAATGCCTGACCCCTCTTTGGTTTTCCTTTATGTAATTTACCAGGTCCTTGAATATGGACGCTTTTCAGGCCGGAGCCCACAGGTCATTATGTCCTCTCTCCGAGGCCACCACTTTCCATCTGTGCTGTCGCAGGTGTCGCCCACGCCAGAAAACCCCACCGTGCACTCTTCATGGCTCACAGGCTGGCCTCGCCCCATCAACCCCCTTCTCAGAGTCAGTGCTGTCAGTTTGGGGTAAATTTCATGCACAGTCTAATCTCAGCACTTTACAGGCTTGTTGACTCACGTGGCTTCTTGCAATTCTAGTCACAGGATTAGACACTGGAGAAGTGGCAAACTTGGTTTGCAAGTAGATGCTGCATCAAAGATGTACCTCAAATCCAACAAAATAAATGAAGCCAGCACGAATCTCCTGCTTGGCACTGAGCGGGGCTGGCAGGGATTCCTCCCGGGCACAGCACGGAGGAACAAGTGAACAGCGGCTCCCGACGCAGCACCGGGAGTTCTAAGCTGCAGAGTCGAACCAGTTCAGCTGCTAACCCGACAAAAACTTGGTGTGAATATACGTGTATATGCTACGTTTCTGTGAGAGCACAGAACACGCGTCTATAAATAGTCAGCTGAAGCTGGCAGTGACAACAGAAGCTCTGTACTTTCTTGGCTTACTAAACTGCACAGAAAGACGGAACGCTGTGTGAGCCCTGCTACGGGAGGGGTGTGTACTCAGCCCACCGTGGAGGAGTCTGCTGAGAACGTGACGTCAGACGCCAGGGCCAGCTCTCGGCCGTGTTCTGGGCTAGTTCAGTGTGACGGCTTCAAGGAGGGCTTTGAGCTCAGGCAGGAAGGAGGAAGCGTTTCTCTAAGCTGGTCTAGGTTAGAGAAAAGCCCAGTAAATACCCAGGTGCTGGCAAGGCAGGGGTGGGGGGAGTCCAGGGGAACCAACACTCACGATGTGTGTGACGTTCACATGTGTCGCACGGATGCGCAGACACAGCTCTGCATCCGGTGCGTGCGCTTTTGAGAACTCAGAGTTTCAGGCACTGGGCAAAACCTTCCGGTGATTATAAATATAAGTTATATACAATAATTTGATTACAAATTAACGTAACATTTTTTGACGTCTGTACCCTCTAAGGAACAGTTTATTCAACATGCATCTTGAGTATCTCCCAAGTTCGAGGCACCGTGCTTGGTGCCAGGAACAGAAAGATGAGTAAAGCAGGGTTCCAGTCTTTGGGGAGCCTGCAGGGTTCCAGTCTTTGGGGAGCCTGCAATCCAGTGACGAGGATTCTGCAGGGCTGTTGAGTGTTGTAACATTGGAATATACAAAGCCTTTGGGACTCACAGAAAGTTGCTCCAGTCCCTTTTGCTGGATGATAATAAATTAGCCCGGGACTTAGTGGCATAAGGCAACCATCGTATTATTCTCACGGATTCGGTGGGTTAGGGATTTGGAGAGGCACGGAGCATGGAGGAGGGGGCTGCCTGTGTTCCACCGTGTCTGGGGCCCCACCTGGAAACGGGACGACCAGGTCTGCCCACCGGGTGTGTACACATGGCCTCTGCAAAGAGCTAGGCTTCCTCACAGCTCCAAGGGGATGAGTTCCAGCCAACAGGGTGGAAGCCACATTGTCTTTCAGGGCCCAGCCTCATAAGACACCAGTGTCTCTCCTGCCACAGACTCTGTTGGATGAAGCCTGCCCAGAAGCAAGAGGACGGATGTGGACCCAAACTCTCAGTGCGGGGAATGTCGAAGAATTCTGTGGCCATTTATAAAAACTGCTGTGGGGCTTCCCTGGTGGTGTAGTGGTTGAGAGTCCACCTGCCGATGCAGGGGACACGGGTTCGTGACCCGGTCCGGGAAGATCCCACATGCCGTGGAGCGGCTGGGCCCGTGAGCCATGGCCGCTGAGCCTGCGCGTCCGGAGCCTGTGCTCCACAACGGGAGAGGCCACAACAGTGAGAGGCCCGCGTACCGCAAGAACAAACAAAAAAAACTGCTGTGAAGAGAGCACCTTCCTAGCTGGGGAGTCAGGGAAGGCTTCACGGAAGAGGTGACGTTTGGGCTGCATCCTGAGGAGTGGAAGTTTGCCAGGAGAAGTGGCGAGGGTGTCAAGAACAGCATCCCAGGCTCACACACCCATGGGGACACAGAGGTAGGAGAAGGAGGAATCCAAGGGGGGGACCACGAACAGATCAAGCATCAGAGGAAAATCAGTCTCACTGCTCTCCCATTCTCTGGATACATCAAGCTTCGGAACTGCTAACTCAACTCAACCATTGCTCACTGATCTTTAAACCAGGTGCATCGCCTCGGGAAAGTGCCGTGGAGCAGGTGGGTTTAAAGTCAGGCTTGAAAGTGAAGGGACAGCTGTTCTTTAGCAAACACCTAGCACGTACTCCCTGTGGGCACCAAGGACAGGGCCGTTTCCACTCACTCGATCCTCACCACCACCCTACAAGGCGACTCCTGTTACTACCTCGCTGACAGATGGGGAAGCTGAGGTCCAGAGAGGTGGGGTTACCTGCTCAGCTGGCCAGGGGCACACCTAGGATTCAAAGCAGGTAGCCTGACCACAGAGTCTGGACACCTGACCCCTGCACGGGGCCACCCCTCAGACAGCTGGGGCAGAACAGAGGCTGAAACTGAAGGCCACCCTGGGAGATTGATCTGTGTGGAGACCAGAAGCCGTGTAGGGCCACCTGAAACGGCAAGGAATGTGATCTAAACTGTGTGCACACAGCTCACACAGCTGGTTCTGGGCTGATCCAGATAAGACAAGTGTTCTTCATTGTTCGCTAAAGCTCGCGTGCCCGGAGAGAGTACTTTCTGGTCCAGCACCTCTTCTGACCTCTCCAATGACGATGTAAGAGTCTAGACTCTGGAAGAAACCAGCAATGGGGCTACCCCACGGGGTCACGGGGCAGGGTCTCCCAGGCGAGGTCTTAACCTACATGGGATGTTTTAAGGCTAATCTAGAACAAGGCCAAGCATATTCTGTGGTTTGACTCGCAAAGATAAAATGCAATATATTACGGCAGTTTAATTTCCCCATCAACTCAGCACTGTTTTTACCGCCCTGAGCTGTGGTTGACCTAATGCTTTGCTGTGCTGTGTGGTGCCATTTAGATGCACATGCTGACATCACGACAGACAGCATCGCATGGGCAGAAGGTCTGAATGAAAACACCACAATGTTATCATCCCTCAGGTACTTAGTATAGAACCTAAGATGCACAATGGTTAAGAAAGTGGTGGAGGTACACTGTGACCTCAGGAAAACGGTGGGAGCAGCTGGCAGCTCAATTCCGGGTTCCGGGGAAGCGCTTTTAAATGGACATTGTGCTAATCTCATCATCTTCTATAAAAAATTTAGACCGTTTACTTTGTGATGACTTTACACGTTCACTGAGATATATTAGGAAGTGGTAGGAATAATAAAAACAACAAAAACCATAATATCAAGCCCTTGGCTCAAAAACGTCCTCCAAGCAGACTCATGCAAAAAGACCAGGGCAGGTGAAGTGGATCATTTTGAAATTGAAGGTAGTTTAAAGGATCAAATCAACAGTTCTAGAATTTGTGTACCGTCTAAAGGCATGACCTGGGAGGGAAGTCAGGCTTGTTTTGACAGGAGGTGTGTGATCACGAGGCTGGGACCAGAGCTGTGTGCCCTCAATCTCATGAATCACCTCTGGTGAGCTTCAGTGGACACACAAAATACGTAGTTTTGCTGCAGAGCAAAGGAAACCATAAACAAAATGAAAAGACACCTATACACTGGGAGAAAATATTTACAAATGATGAGAGCGACAAGGAATTAATTTGTAAAATACACAAACGGCTTATACACCTCAATATCAAAACAAACAAACAAACAACACAATCAAAAAATGGTCAGAAGGTCTAAATAGCCATTTCTCCAAAGAAGACATACAGATGGCCAAGAGGCACATGAAAGATGCTCAACATCACTAATCATTAGAGAAATGCAAATCAAAACTACAATGAGGTATCACCTCACACCGGTCAGAGTGGCCGCCATCAGAACATCTACGAACAATAAATGCTGGAGAGGGTGTGGAGAAAAGGGAACACGCTTGCACTGTTGGTGGGAATGTAAATTGCTGCAGCCACTATGGAGAACAGTATGGAGGTTCCTTAAAAACTAAAAATAGAGCTACCATATGATCCAAGAATCCCACTGCTGGGCATATATCCAGAGAAAACCCTAATTCAAAAAGATACATGCACCGCAAGGTTCACAGCAGCACTATTTACAATAGCCAAGGCATGGAAACAACCTAAATGTCCATTGACAGATGAACGGATAAAGAAGGTGTGGTACATATATACACAATGGAATATTACTCAGCCATAAAAAAGAACACAATAATGCCATCTGCAGCAACATGGATGAACCTAGAGATTATCATACTAAGGGAAGTAAGTCAGACAGAGAAAGACGAATATATGATATCACTTATATGTGGAATCTATAAAAAGAATACAAACGAATTATTTATAAAACAGAAACAGACTCACAGACTTGGAAAACAAACTTATGGTTACCAAAGGGGAAGGGGAGGGCGATAAATTGGGAATTTGGTTTAACAGATACACACTCCTATATATAAAATAGATAAACAACAAGGACCTATTGCATAGCACAAGGAACTGTTCAATATCTTGTAATAACCTGTAATGGAAAAGGATCTGTAAAAGAATAAATATATATAACTGAATCACTTTGCTGTACATTTGAAACATTGTAAATCAATTATACTTCAATAAAAAAAGTCTACACAATTATTCAGCCTTAAAAAGGAAGAAAATTCTGATACATGCTGCAACATGGATGAAACTTGAAGACATAGGCTAAGTGAAATAAACCAATCACAAAAGGAAAAAACAAAACAAAATAAAAAAACCCAAAACACATATTTTTGGCGAGTTTTCTAAAAAGTGGTTAATTAAATAAATGACTCTAAAAACTATGCTTCCTGCATGGATGGAGGGATGGATGGATGGAGGGATGGATGGATGGATTTCACTAAATGCCTTTCTCTCTAGTGAAATGACCTGCGTGGTCCCCCACCTGACTTCCTGTCCCAAACTCCAGTGGCAGCAGAAACAGAGACATCAAAGCACCTAGTACTAGTTTGTCAACCAGACCAACAGCCAGAAAAGCAGTCTCCTTTTTCTCTTTCTTGAGCCCATTATACATGTTTTCTGGTGCAGAGTAAAAGTGAGCCAAGAATACCCATTTGTATGCCACAAGCCTTCTGCACAGACTAGACATTCACACGCACTGTAACCGTCCCTTGGGGAAGCTATGAGAATATTCGTGGATTTCTAAGCTGTCATTTCAAAGACACATTTGTGGGAAAATGGCTCTACAAGTATTAAAGCATTCTTGCTTTTGTGGCATTAAGATGACATGAAAAGATGTCATATTCTCTTCTAGACTTGAATCTACTAAGTACTTATTTGGGTCTATTATAGACATTGAAAATTTTCTTTAGAAAGTCTTTCTTGCTGACAAAGCGAGGGTGTCATTAGCAATGGAATATCAAAACTTCCACTTAGATGGGCCTAAAGTCCACATAAGAGAGAGTACTGAGTGTTCCTTTTTATTTGTAAGTTATCTTGATAACAAGGGTTGAAGAGGGTGTATCTCATGCCCAGGGCATTTAAATCATTGCTGTTCCCCAGTATTTACTCTCCAAGGTTTTCATGCATATTAAAACTTGGCTACTAACATGGTTATTCCATGCTGAAACCATACATGGGATGTTTAGAGAGAGAAGATTATTCAATAGGCTGAGTTTTGGGAACGAGTTTGTTTTACCTTCCAGACTGAATTGCTTACAAGAAAGTGAGACTATTTTTGGATTCCTTTTTATTCTATGAATGTTAGGTCTATTGAAACTCTTTGATTCTTCTACCTTGTTGCTTAGAAACATTTTATTAAATACTGTCAGTGCCTCAATCTGATTTAAAATGTTACTCTTCTCTGTCACTGAAGAATGAACTTGTGCTTTGCCATTTTTCCCAGTCACGGCCTTTTAAGTTATTTATAGTTGTTAATATTTTATTGACACAAGAATGCTAGGTCAGAGTGAGCCAATAGTTCTGGCCTTTCTATTTTAAGGGCATTGGTTTGGAAAAGTTTGTGGCAGGCAGACACAGGAGTGATGGGGTGCCCTCAACATCCTTCATCTCTGACACTTAGAACCTAAGAGGTGGCAGGTAGATTCATAAACCCCATTTCAGATTCTTTCCCAGCACACCGCCTGGGTCCAACTGCCTATCTTCTGCCCGAAATCCCACCACTGGTGATATTTCTCTGATGTTGTTTAAACAGTTATCCGATTCAAACTTACTTGGAGATTCACTGAATAGCTGGATGAACGTAAGGCCCGGAAGAAGTGTGGGCTGAGACAGGACTCTTGAAAGCAGGGGCATCAGGAAGGGGGGTGGGTAGGGGGGACTCAGGGAAGAAGGGAAACTGACAAAACAAAGATCACAGTTTAATTGGGTTTAATTTGGCCCAATTTCCTCAAAGAGCCACTTCACAAAAGAGTTAATTAGGCCAGTAACTCATGTTAAACCTGAACTGCTAGTCTGGAAAAACACAAATTCTGCCTTTAAAAGTAAGCCCCGATTCATACCTTCTGAATAATGAAACAACTATATTTCAAATTAACGTATCTGTATTCTGTCCACTGACAGAGAGGATTTTATGTGGCTTAGAATTGCTACCTCAAGACTGGGAGCTTATTTAAAACCAAGTGAAAGAAAACTTCCCAAATGACCACTCCAATTAAATATGCACACACACTTCACCTTTATACGGTGGTCCCTGTACGTCATGCTCTAAAGATAAAGGGCACTGCCAACTTACACAGATGACTTGACCATCCTGACTGAGATACCTTGTGTAACAGGTAATTCTCACTGTTTCAGAATCTCTCATCCTCCGGGGTGATTAGCTTCAGTGTTACAACCCTAGACCTAAAATAATAGTAGCTATATCCAATACCAATGTTTTTTAAGTAAAAAGCTTGTTACCATAACATATACAGCAGGTCAGACTTCCTGGAAGTTTCAAGTTTTATGGGTGAACTGACTAAGCTTAAAAAAGGATGCTTCGTTCATTTATGAGAGGCTTTCTAACTGAGAGCTGCTAATAGGGGCACAAGCTGGGAAGAAAATATTCAAATGGATTGTAATTTGATTATGCCAATATCACTTCTGAAGACAAAGAGAACTTAGCCATGATTCAGACAGAAGAAGCTAATAATAACTTAATGTGGAGCTATTATTTTTGCCCATAAGCATCTGGGTGGTTGAAGCAATCTGATTGTATGATTAGGCACAAGTCCAATCTGGAGAAATATTTTGGTCTAAAATAGTTATGTGGGAAACCATTGGAAATATGTCTCAGCTTCTGAGAGATTTCAACCTGGTGAATCAGTACATTTTTACCCTGATATTTCATTTTTATATGCCATTGGTAAAAAAACACACAAAGAAACAAACAAACAAAAAAGCATGTTCCCCAGAATTTTATGTTAATGGCCCAAATCATGGCTGATAATATTATGTACCTCAGTACTCTGGGGAGCTTGTGATGTTTGACAGTTATATTTGCTCACTGATCCTTAAGACAGCTGAGAAGTACAAGGTAATGGCAAGATGCTATTTCCAGACAAAACTTGGGCCATCTCAGTGGAAAGCTATTCATAAATAATACATCTATAGATAGATGGGATTCAAAAACCAGAGCCTCCCTACAAAATGTTGCCCTTTGTATATGATAACTTCAACTTTCAAATTTTAAGAATAGTCAAACTCTACAGCATGTATTCTTAATTTCCTTTCCCCACCCCCCCTTTTTTTCTGTTGTTTCAACTGATGACCAGTTTCAGTGTCCTAAGACCTACCAGTCTGAAAAAGAATTGTCTGTTGACAGCTCTAGGGAGGTGGCTTGCTCAACTCAGTGTGCTGACAAACTGAAGATGGATGGAGCTTTCAAATCTGGCTGGGACATCTGGGAATGTTTTTCTCTTTAGCAGCAAGATGCCAGATCAGAGGAAAGAAAAAAAAAGAATATAATTTGTACAGACCCAAGGTTCTATGTTTACAAAGTCTATGAGCCGATTTTAGGGATGACAACAGTTATAGGAAAGTTTTAGATTTAGAGAATTCAAGCCTTTTCCATGTCTATATGGTCAATTAGTTTACAACAAAAGAGCCAAGAATATAAAACGGTGGGAAAACTGGACAGCTACATGCAAAAGAATGAAACTGGGCCCCTGTCTTATGCCACACACAGAAATCAACTCAAAATGGAGTAAACACTTGAATGTAAGACCTGAAACCATAAAACTCCTAGAAAACACAGGCAGTAAGCTCCTAGACACTGGTCTTGGCAATGATTTTTTGAATCTGACACCAAAAGCAAAGGCAACAAAAGGAAAACATAAACAAGTGGAACTGTTTCAAACTAAAAATCTTCTGCACAGCAAAGAAAACCATCAACAAAATGAAAAGGCAACTATGGAATGGGAGAAAATACATGCAAATCACATATCCGATAAGGGGTTAATATCAAAAAGTATTTTAAGAATTCATAAGACTCAATAGAAAAAAATCTGACTTAAAAATAGGCAAAGGACCTGAATAGACATTCTTCCGAAAAAAGACATACAAATGGCCAACAGGCACATAAAAAGATGCTCCACATTACTAATCAACAGGGAAATGCAAATCAAAACCACAATGAGATATTGCTCCATACCTGTCAGAATGGCCATTATCAAAATGACTAAAAATAACAAGTGCTGGTGAGGATGTGAAGAAAAGGGATCCCTTGTCCATTGCCGGTGGGAACATAAATTGGTGCAACAACTATGGAAAATGGTACGGAGGTTCCTCAAAAATTTTAAAAGAAAACTACCATAGGATCCAGCAATCCTACTTCTGGGTATTTATTCAAAGGAAATGAAATCACTATCATGAAGAAATATCTGTGCCCTCACACTCACTGCGGCAGTATTCACAGTAGCCAAGACATAGAAACAACCTAAGTGTCCACTGACGAATGGATAAAGAAATCTATACATCTCTATCTACAAATACATATGTAATACATACTATACATATATCACTATACATACATACACACACACGTGTGTGTGCGTGTGTGTATGTGTAATGGAATGTTATTCAGCCGTAAGAAAGATGGAAATCTTGCCATTTGTGACAATGTGGATGGAACTTGAGGGGATTACGCTAAATGAAGTAAGTCAGACAGAAAAAGACGAACATGGTATGATCTCATTTATATGTGGAATCTAAAACAAAACAAACTCATGGACACAGAGAACAGATTGGTGGTTGCCAGAGGCGGGGGTGGAGGGTGAGAGAAATGGGTGAAGGGGGTCAAAGTGTAAAAACTCCCAGTTGTAAAATAAATAAGTCCTGGGGATGTCACGCACAGCACAGTGACTATAGTTAACAACACTGTACTGCATACATGAAAGTTGCTAGGAGAACAAATCTTAAAAGTTCCCTCACACGCTCAAAAAAACTTTGTAACTAGGCGAGGTGATGGATATTAACTTACTGCGGTGGTCATTTCGCAATGTATACATACACAAAATAATTATGTTGCATACCTTAAACTAATACACTGTTATATGTCAAGTATATCTCAATAAAACTGAAGGGGAAATAAAGTACAGTAGAAAGTCAGTGAAATGTTATAAACACCCCATGTACTCCAGCAGAGTGTCAGTGTATAAGGAAGGTGCCATCACTTACTAAATACTCCCTCTGCCATTATTTATTAAATTCCCTCTCTCTACACTAAAAAAACTTAGACCTAAACATAAGACTGGAAACTATAAAACTCTTTGACATACCTCGTAGCAATATTTTTTTGGATCTGTCTCCTAAAGCAAAGGAAATAAAAGCAAAAATAAACAAAGGGGACCTCACGAAACTTAAAAGCTTTTACACAGCAAAGGAAATTATCGACAAAATGAAAAGACCTACCGTGTGGGAGAAAATATTTGCAAATGATATGACTGATAAGGGGTTAGTATCCAACATATATAAACAGCTCACACAACTCAACATCAAAAAAAACAACCCAATCCAAAAATGGGCAGAAGGCCTGAACAGACATTTTTCCAAAGAAGACATACAGATGGCCAACAGGCACATGAAAAGATGCTCAACATCGCTAATCATGAGGGAAATGCACATCAAGGTATCATCACATACCTGTCAGAATGGCCATCAACAAAAGGAACACAAATAAACAAATGTTGTTAAGGATGTGGAGAACAGGGAACCCCCCTACACTCTTGGAGGGAATGTAAATTGGTGCAGCCACTGTGGAAAACAGTATGGAGGTTTCTCGAAATATTAAAAATAGAACTACCATATGACCCAGGAATTCCACTCCTTGGTATATATCTGAAAAAAAAAAAAAAAAAAACTAAGGGTGGGGACCCTGCCTGTTCACTGCCGGTTTCCAACACCCAGAATATGGCAGACATATGAGTAGGCAAGTAACAACATCTGTTAAATGAACAACAGTGGTCATCATGACCATCGTTGTTATGTGCTGCAGTATCGTATTTTGATATCGGTATATTGATATATATTCTTCATGTTGATTTATAAGAACGTGGCTAGAGAGGAATGGAGAACAGTCCAGCCAGCAAGTGGGCCAGGGTGTCCTGGATAACCTGGTAGCGGTAGTTTCTCTATGACCCAGCGAGTGTAGACAGGGTGGTCTATTACCCTGCTTCTAAGAATAGGTGTCCAGGCAGTTGGATTTGGACAGTTGGGCATGCATTTTTCAGGCTTTCATATTGCCCGGTGATGGCCAATGCACACATCTTCAGATTGACATGAACACGCCAAGAGTTCAGTTCTGCACGCAATCTTCATGCTACCCACACCTCACACATGTATCAGCCACCCCCTCATCAGGTAAGAAAAGTCCCGGAGGCATGACAAACAGAAAGGGAAGCTGGATTCACGTGCAAATACTCTCATGAATTTGAGGACGATGGGTTTAAACAAACCTGAGACAGTCTGATGTATCGCGATGCTTGTATCAAGGGAGTGTAAATGGAACATCAGAGGCTGCGGCACTTCTATTCTGAACCACAGCATAATGACCATTTAGGCATTCGTGACAGAATCAACGACTCCACTTTTCTGACAAAGCCTGCCTGTCCGCTGTTCCCACGGGCTGCCTTCTCTCGGCTCCCAAGAGAGCATTTAGAACCTGAAGCCCTTTCCCTGCGCTGGGTGACTGTGCTCGTTGCAGAGCTGCCCGTCCCAGCCAGCCTGGCAGCCCGAGTCCCACATCCTCCTAAGAAGAGCGCCAGCTCCCTGAGGGTGTAGAATTCCCTGACAAACCATGGCTGTGGCTGGAGGACTTGATTCCAAGTGGTCCTCGTTTCTATGGCTACGAGACTTCCCTGAGTGGCAGAAAATAAGGGCAGATTGCTCTCAATTTCTCAATACATTGATGTAAAATGTTAAAAGAAAATCCACCCTCTAGCTGTTCATCCTCTCCCTCTCCACCTCCTACCACTGGCATTACAGCGAATGCCACTGAGGCCTCCCAGCCTCCATCTGCCTCTACTGCCCTCCTTTCTAATATAACCCTGGTTTTGCTCAGGCCTCCTCACCCCTCTTCATAGCTGACGTGGTTAGATTTCAGGCGAGACTGGCCCTGTCCACGGGGGGTTCATCATGGTTGATATAAGCCAGAGACTCCTTTAGGGACAGACATTTCACTCAGTCCAGGGAAAAAAAGAGATGTGTGACCAGCTCAGCTGGGTGTACTTCTGAGAAAGACTTCCCTTCCTTAAAACAAACAAAACGAACAAACAAGAAGAAATGGCCCTTTCGTATTTTCTGTTTCCGAATGCCGAGTGTGAAGGGTGATGCCTGTACTTGCTTTTCCACCTGGAGACCATGCGGGAAGCCAGTGAAGGTCCAGGGGAAATGGAACTGTTGGAGGCTGGTTAAAACCTCAGTACTTAATTATGCTGATGATTTAATCACCCTGAGAAACTCTCCACCGCCAGAGCTCTTATCATGTGAGAGTACAAAAAAAAAAAAAAAAATCCTAACGTTGCTTCAGTCACTCTGAATTGCGTTTTCTACCTTCCTGGCAGCCCAAGGCACCCTAACTAAGCCATGTGCCTCTGCTGTTTGCTCAACACGTCTTTATAAACCCCTGGCTTGGGGACTTTGGAACAACAGTAGGATTTTCTAGCAACGAATACGTCAATATATCAAATAGATGAGTCTCTACCTCCAACAGAAGACAAATCACTGATTCTATTGTTCAGTGTTGTTTGTATCGTATTTTCAGTTTACAAAGCGCCATTGCACACTCTCAAGTCCTGCCCTGTGCGCAGGTCCAAGAACAAGCAGGCACTTCCTAACTGCAGAGGTACCGAGAGAAAGCAGTGGTCAAACTACGTGTTTATAGACACGTATCTGTCAACCTCAAGCAGCCGGAAAGGACTTGCAAAAATCACAGCAGTAATGGGTGTAACTGTTCCAAGTGTTTGATTTTTCTTACGTTCTCCTCCCCGCTTCTCTGATGGCAATGTGATTCTCTTAGCCATCCAGGCTTAAAACCTCCAATTTATTTCTGCTTCTCCTACCCTCTTACTCCAGAAACTACTGTGGCCAAGCCCCCGACGAGGCCCTCAGAAACATCTCTCAGGTCCAGGCAGATCACCCTGCCGTTCCTGCCACTCACCTGGTTCAGACCATCATCAAGAGCCTCTGAAACCCCCACGAGGGGCTTCACTCTCCCCCTAGCATCTTTCCAAAGCACAGTTCTGTCCCGTCCACTCTGCACACTGGCCTTCAGGAGACTTCAACCCACGTCTCCCCTGCGCCCTGCATTCCCCACTCCAGCCCAACAGACGGCCCTCTGGGCCCTTTATTGCCTTCACCCCTCACCTCACATCCAGTCTGTCTCCATCTGCCCAAATCCCAACTACCCTTCACAGATTATCTGAAATTACTATTTGTTTTTCAATTTAATTTTTATTTATTTATTTTTGGTTGCATTGGGTCTTCGTTGCTGCACATGGGCTTTCTCTAGTTGCAGCAAGCGGGGGCTACTCTTCGTTGCGGTGCGCGGGCTTCTCATTGCGGCGGCTTCTCTTGTGGAGCACGGGCTCTAGGCTCACAGGCTTCAGTAGTTGTGGCACGTGGGCTCAGTAGTTGTCGCTCGCGGGCTCTAGAGAGCAGGCTCAGTAGCTGTGGCGCACGGGCTTAGTTGCTCCGCGGCATGTGGCATCTTCCTGGACCGGGGCACGAACCCGTGTCCCCTGCATCGGCAGGCGGACTGTCAACCACTGCGCCACCAGGGAAGCCCCATTCTGGCCTCTCTTTAACATTAAGTAAGGGTTTTTACCAAGAGCGGGGTGTTGCTAGTTCTTCCTCTTGTAATGAGATCCGTGCTGCTCTGGAGTTTCACACTCCATGATCACTAGTAGCAGAAGACAAACATCTGAGGCATGTGTTTCACAACGATGTTGCAATCTAGTCTTGCGCTACTCTTTTCGATCCCTAAAATCTCTGATGGTGTGCCACCTTTTCTCCAACATTTACTGCTTTTGGAAAAATCATCTACTGTAGATATTTACTACATACCTTAAGTACTTTCTAAAAAGTTTTAAGGACAGGAACCAGGTCTTGTTCATTTTTATGCTCTTGGAGCCTAGTGTTTCCTTGGCCCTTACAAACATCCAATAAAGATACGTGTCTGTAAACACACAGTTGGACAGAACTGCTTTCTCTCGGTCCCTCTGCAGTTAGGAAGTGCCTGCTTGACCTTGGAATTGCTCACAGGGCAGGACTTGAGAGGGTGCAGTGGTGCTCTGTAAACTAAAAGGAAGTTGAATTATTAAAGAGGGACTGGCTTTCTGTTGAATCCTGTTTTGTGTGTCCAAACCTTATCATCACCTGATTAATTAAAATGAAATAAAATTTTGCAAAAAAAATAAAGGGACATTATTTGGTTCAGCTGGTCACTAATCGACTGTATGAGGCAGAGTTCTTTAAGGGTTGATGAATGCAGAATCATATTAACTGCAAAACAGGATAGATACCTTCGTTTTCTATTTCAGAGAGATTCTTATTAATCTGAAAGAGTTTGAATAACATACATGCTTCAGGATTATTCCCCCAAATTTATAAGCACTTTTTGGCCTTTCATCTGAAGATTAGCACTTGAACTTTACAAAAAATGACTGTTTTGCTTTACTGAAAAACACCACTTTCAACGAGTCAAAAGATTATGTGTACCAATATCAATATGAAGGATGCTTTTAAACAAGCAAATGCCTATGTCTTCGTTGGGCAGACTTCTCTACTGATCAAGGCGATGTCCTACTGGTCATGTGTAGGCACCACGAGACGATCAGGTGCATGTTACCTAGTGGGCAGTTAACACCAGGACTTCCTGTTGGACCCCAGGAACCTGTACTCAGCTAATCTGCAGAAAAGAAATGCACCACAGACTCATGCTGGGGGAATTCTGAGACACATCTAGGCTTACCCTCCACATTTTCTTATGCTTATTTTTTTCCCCTACTGTTTAGATTAAATTTAATACACAGTGTAAAACAGAAGTAGACCCAGAGGTTATCAGATCAGGAAAACTGTCGAGTAAATAAACCCTATTCATGTCCCTGAACTTACTGCTTATTGGGTAAGAAGATGATGTAACTAGATACCATAGAAGGATTTGTTCTGACTCACTTTAAGGACAGGTGACGAAGCAAACACTTGATAATTGGTAAAACTGAATTCCTGCGTATTTAATAGGAGCAATTAAGATTTTATTTGCACAATATTTGTACAAAAGTAAAAACCAACTGGACCCACCTTTAATCCGTATCAGGATGGAACAGGTCCTTTATCGGGTGGAGATAAAGAAATCAAGGGCAGCTGAGACACACAGCGAAGTAGAGAGAAGCGAGTCACAAAGGGTTCAGAAGGATTTCTACCCTATAATTAATACCTAGAGTCTAGCCTCTTGTGACTGCAGATGCCAGGAAAGAGGATTTACAGCGAGGTTGGGCAGGGCTGATGTTACATAAGCAAGTAGGCGCCCAGTCACCCTGCCGGACGCCGGGGCAGTGGACAGAGCTCTGGGTCTGGGCCCTTCTCCGGTCTGGGCAGCAGCGATTACAGAACCAGGCTCCACAGGGGAGTGGGACAGAGTGGCCACCGTGGACCCCAGTGGAAATGTTCCCCCGTTACTGCCTCTGGATGGTTACTCAACGTTCGGATGGGAGGGTGGTGTTAGGACCAAGACAGAGACCTGGATGACCTGGTGGCAGGTGCGTTTCTGTCCAGGTGGATGCCATGGAGGGGGTGACAGGGGTTCTTATAGTTCAGATCTCAGTCCCCCCATGGCAAGACTGTGTGTGTGCCACGTGTTGATGTGGTTCTGCTATTGGAAGAGCATCCCCTTGATCTTCCGTAGTTACTGTTTCTGAGAGGGGCCAGGAGGGATCACAGCCCTGGAAGAAGCTCTTCTTCCTCCTTGTCTGCCTCTGGTTGCAGGGGGTGCTGGGGCGTGTGTGTGTGTGTGTGCACGTGTGTGGCGTGATGGGAAAGTCGGGCTCATGGCACCTCAGCAGTTTGTTATACAGGGAAGCAGTTCAGGGCCCAACAGCTCGAGGCCTCTCAGAAGGGTCTGCACAGTTCCCGAGGTCAACGGTGAACAGTGATGATGATGCTCTGATGGTGGTGCCAGGGCCAGGGCCAGGGTTGGGGCTGGTCAGTGGAGGGAGGCTGGGGAAGAGGGGAGGCTGGGTTTGTGCGGCCCGGCCTAGGACAGTAAGGAGGAATCAGCCCTAGTGGAGGGCAGCTTGGCCGGATCCCCTGTCAAGTTTGGAAGGCAAGGTGGAATTGAGCAAGTAGGCAGGCTGATCTTTCAAAGAGCCTGGTGAGCACCGGGGCGGGGGGAGGTAACTCACAGCACTGAACACAGTCGCTGTTTGGACGTGTTTATGTGCCTTAGTAGCGGCACATGGTGACCAAGAGTGGCCGGAGGGGATCAGAGGTCCCCAAGATGGAAACACGAGAGCCGGTGAAAGCCTCCACCTCCTGGGCTGCATGCTGGGGCCTCCTGTGGTGAGCCTGAGCCCAGCCCCTCCCCAGGAAGCACCTGACTTCAAGACAGGAGGAAAACACAGGTGCTCCCTGCCCGCCGGGGGCTGAGGCCCCACGACAAGACCAAGATGGAGGAGAAGCTGGGGAGGAAATGATGTTGACACCTTGAGACGAGGCTGCAGCTGCAAAGGGCCTTCATCTCCCCAGGAGGGCGGTGAGCGGTGGCCCTTCACAAACCCCGGGCACCGGCTGCACCAAGAAGCCCTCGTGGGCGACGCCACAGCACGCAGCTCAGCGGCAGCACACGTGTGAGTCGGGGTGACATGCCTGTTATGTCACATCCTGTCTCTCCTCAATCCTGAAATAATTCCCTCACTTAACGAGCCCGGTTTTCCCGCTCCTACAATGAGGCCCGTGGGCAGCGCTGCCCTGCTGTGCCCTGAAAGCAATTCAGGGGGGTACACACCCCTGGTTGTTCAGGAACATTTAAACCCATCAGCTGTGTGTGGGTTCATTTTCCACTGGGGCTGGTCTGCCCTGGTGAAGATTTAAGGAGAGGGGCAGCTTGGGCTCGAGGAAGGGGATTCTCCACTAGAACTTTGTTGTTTCTTTTGAGGTAAAAGAAACTTAGCAGGGGGCCAGGGCAGCCTGGGTGGTTAAGCACTGACCTGTCCCCGGGATGCATGGACCGTCCCCACCAGCATCTGAGCTGCAGAAAGGATGCGGTTTTTATTCTGCTCGACCCTCCAGGGTCTGAAAAGTGCCCTCAGAGAATACGACATGAAATGACATAGAGGTGATTCCAGTGTCACTATTCCTTTCTGTTGAATTCACTGCAGGTTTCTAATTGTGGAAAGCTGTCTCACCAAGACACCACCAGAGTGCACGTAAGACTTTTAGATGGCTCTCTAAAAAATTATATTAGGTTAAAGTTCAACAGAAAGAGAAGAGTTATAATCTACTCCTTGAAAAAGAAACCTACCCCATCCCGTGATGGGGGGAGTCTGTTCAAGTATGGTTTTAGGTTCCAAGAGATTCTTCAAAGTGTACTTTTTACCCTTCACTGGGCCCTATGAATGAAGACATTTAATCCAATATCAATCCTAATTAGCTAGAAGACAGATTTGTTTTCATTTAATTAACGTTTACTAAAGGCTAGTAATCTTTACGCTTCTGTAGGAAGCATTGTGGGGATACAGACATGATTGCTGTCTGCACAGAGCTCACGGTCTGGTAGCTGTAGATTCTCCTATGGTCTTGGGAAAATGACTTTTTTGTTTAGAACATGGGATCATCTGTTAGGCTACCCTGCCGGTAAGACAGGGAAGAAGAAGGGTGTGTCTTGTTATGAAGGGGAAACCAAAGAAAAGACTTAAGGGTTTATGCAATCATATATCTGATAGGGGACTTGTATCTAGAATATCATAAAGAACTATTACAATTCAACAACAACGACAAAAAGACTTAAGGGTTTACCCAGCTTTACCTAAATACTCTTTGATATGAAAAATGACAGGAAATGTTACATCCCACTGCTGATGAATGAGCATATACAGTTTTGTAAGGCTGTGAAATACTGCCTATGCAGAGGAAACAGAGCAAAACTTACGTGGTACAGAATAAATCTGAACCTCATAGTCAGTGCATGGTGTGCACGTCTCGTGCTTAGTCCTGAGTTTCGAGTGGGAAATACAGAACAGCAACTTTACTGATGTGGCAATTATGACAAAAACATTCTTGAACTTGATGAAGACACATTTTTGAACTGATGGAGACAAAGTATCCTAATGTAGCACACTCAAAATAAATATTTGAAAGAGGCTTCAATGTTGCTGTATAACGGAAAGTCTGCCCTCCACTGTCACTGGGAATCATTTCTTAGTAATGGTTTAATAACCTGAGTTTTGTAACAGGACCCTACTGATTAGCTTAGCACAAAATGCTTCAGTCGTTGAGGTTCGGGTCACTGAGGAGACAACCAGGACCAAAACTGGAGGGGTTTCTTGGCTGGAAATTAGGTAATGAGTATAATTTTCTGTAATTTTTTTATTTTTTTGCTGTACGCGGGCCTCTCACTGTTGTGGCCTCTCCTGTTGCAGAGCACAGGCTCTGGACGCGCAGGCTCAGCGGCCATGGCTCACGGGCCCAGCCGCTCCGCGGCATGTGGGATCCTCCCGGACCGGGGTACGAACCCATGTCCCCTGCATCGGCAGGCGGACTCTCAACCACCGCGCCACCAGGGAAGCCCAATTTTCTGTAATTTTTATGACTGATTCACACAAGCTAATGCATTTACCATTTTCCATATTTAAAAAATTCACTTTTATCTGGGCACAGCTGCCCCTGGCTAACAGCGTGAAGGAGAGTTGTTTTTCAGTTTTCTCCTGCTTCCAAGAGGTCAGCGTCCAGCTTCAGGCTGCTCAGGACCTCCGGCCAGGGCTGACCTGCTGGAAGTTCCGTACCCTCCTCAACACTCCTGGGTCCTGGGCACTCAGATTTCAGCTGGCTGTTAGAGTCATAGGAGCAAACCAACCCACACTCTGTACCCGTAATGCCTGATGGAAGCCAAATGTGATTACGAGTCCAGGGCATTTGCACAGTAAGAGAACAATATTACTTGGAAGGATTCTTTCACGGTGCCTTTCCAGCGGCTCCGAATGAGGACCCTTTGAGACTCCTCAGATGCCCCTGTTCTGGAATCTGCCTCCTGTGCCTTCCTGCGTCGGGCAGAGGATCTTTTCCTCACCACTGTGGCCGGCTGTCTTAAGTTCAACACTTGAGATGCTTTCTTAATATAACGTCAGAAGTGCCAGGTACCTCATCGCGGCCTAGGGGCTGGCACTTACCTGCCCGTCCCGTCTTACCCAAGGGAGCGGAAAACAAGGCTATCGAGATCCCCAGCATCACAGGGGTTGTCTGAGCCTTTACCCATGACTTGTTACCACTCTGCGCCTTAGTTTTGGAACTTCTGGACTGTCCCTAGACGTTGTACATTTGGGAGGGAGTATTTCTCTTTGAGACTTCTCAAGGCATGGAGCAACCACGCCTTTGTTCTGTGCTCTGCATCTTCCGGCTGCTCTAGAGTGCAAGGCGTGAACTGGGCATCCCAGAGTTCCTCCTCCAAGACACCTGCCTCACGTTCCTCCTTCTGAAGGGTTTTCTAGGATTTCAAATGTCTGGCTGTCTTCCCTTTGCGTTTCAGAAACCACACCTGTCTGTCTTCATTGTACAAGTCCTTTTAAAGCAACAGGAATTCAGACATCAAGAAACTGACAAATTCCCATATATTTCCATTGGTAAAACATAGTTATTACAGTTGGTTCCAGAGAAGCTTCCGTTATCTAGTTAAGTTTACCGATGTAAAAAAAAAATATATATATGTTCTGGGGTGGGAGGGAGGGAGGTGTGCTTGTGAAAGGGCAACTCAGGGGTCCTTGTACTCATGCAATGTTCTGCACCTTGCGGGTGGGGGTGGATGCACAGACCTACATGTGTGGTAAAATTTCACAGAACTAAATGCTCACACACAAATGAGTGCGTGGAAAACTGGGGTGACCTGGTTAAGACTGGAGAACTCTATCAGTATTGATGCCCTGATTGCGATGGTGTGCAATGCTTTTGTGAGAGATAACCACCGGGGGAACTGGTCAAGTGTACGTGGGATCTCTCTGTAGTATTCCTTACAACCACGTGGGAATCTAGAACTCTCAAAATAAAAGGTCTAATTACCATAGACTGGCATCTTAAAAAAAGCATTCATTTCTCACAGTTCTGGAGGCTGGGAAGTCCATAACCAAGGCTCTGGAAGATTCAAGGCCTGGTGAGGCCGGCTTCCTGGTTCAGAGATGGCTATCTTCTCGCTGTGTCTTCAGAGTGCTCTGGGCCTCTTTTATAAGGACACTAACCCCATTCATAAGGGCTCCACCCTCATGACCCCATCACCTTCCAGAGGCCCCACCACCCAATACCATCACATTGGGGTTTAGGATTTCAATACACGGTTTTCGAGGAGACACAAACATTCAGTCTGTTTGTGAGTATGGCATAATCATCTTATTCTTGTGTTACAGCAGAAAACCTTCTATTTTTAGCTACAGATAAAGAAAAGCATTTCTAGATCATCCAGCTGTTCTGCTTTTATAGTCATACTGAAAATCTCTCATGGATTCAAAATGGGAATAAAATGTCTGATTAATAAAGTAGTCTGGTTATTGAGTTAGTGAACTTGCATGAAACACAGCAATTACTATTGTCAAAGGATGCACAGAGAGTAAAATATATTTAACTCAATCACCTCAAATCCATTATGGGATGAGAGACGGTAACATAAAATAGTTAGATGATATCTAACTATTTATCTGCATATATTTTTAAAAAAACTTGGTTTTTTTTTTTTTTCAGGATCTGGCAGGGTTTCAGAAATATCACTAGTGTATCTCAATAACTACTATAATGACAAAAAGTTAGGAAAGTTGTATTCTGAACACACAAAAAAACTGATCCCAGACTTCCCATATGAGCTGTCATCTTTTTCCTACAAGTGTATTTAAATTTTCTATAATTTCTCAGGTCTTAACACTTTCAAAATTTCTTCTTCATTAGATGAAGACATTTCTACAAATATGGTGCCAGGTCTTAATTTTTGTAATGTTTCAGCTTTAGAATAATCTCAAGTGGAGCCAATATTAAAATGTACCTCTTGTATGTTCAAGTGTCTGCTGCATGGTGGATGAATTTTCTCAGTCTCTAACTGTAATCAAGCATCTTACTTCATGCATAATAGCTTGGTCCACTGGCCCAACAGGTGAGGTAATGCTAGCAGGAAAGACAGGAGACATCATCTGACAGTGAGGGCTATCTGCACAGCTGGTATGGAAGAAGTTCACCTCTTTTCTTCAGACAAACTTGTCCTTTCTTTCCTACTTCATGTAAAAACCTTGAGGTTTAGAACTAGGAATATTTTTAAAGCTTTGGGACAACTTTATTCACCTCATCAAACGGCTGGGTGGAAGAAGTATGCCACAGTAGAAGTAATAATCCATCAGACCTAAAAATCAGAGACGCCGATCATGTCAGGGTCTCCAACGCATGTGAGCTTCATACGAATCATGAAAACTTTCAGGAAAGATGCTGTACGGCAATGAAAACTAACAACAGAAAGACCCTCAATCTAGCTAGAGTTCTATGCGCAGGTAATTTTTTTTTGCATGATTCATGTGAATTCCCATTCCATAATGAGCTTTAAAACATGAGTCCATTATAAGAAAACCTACGCCATTGGTAGTGAGAAATTCGCTTCTTGAAAAATTCATATTGCTATGCATCAACCTTCATTCGTATTTTTTAGTTAATATGAGTTAATATCTTAGGAAAATTCTTATTTTACTCTTGGCGTCTTTATTTTACCCAACAGTTAAATGCAATTGGTGCTGGCTCTGATTCACCTATTATTGAAAAATACCTCAATAAGCCACTTAACACATACATACACTTCTTTCAGTGTGTCATCTCTAATGGTCCTTCCAAAACATACTAATCTACTGAGGCACTTAATTTGCTGGTTCTTTCATTTTTCTGGCAGTTGAACCATCCTTTACTTAATGAGCTGTAGCATCAGGGCATCTCCGGGGTTGGGGGAGCACCTACTTCGCCTACTTCTGCCTCCAACACCGTTGGCAGAAACCATTTAAACTCAAAAGGGTCTGTGCCACATGGCGTGTAATTCATGTAGTGGTGCCAGGAGCACCCACGTTTTTTGGTAATCGTCTCTTTGACATGAATACACTTATAATGTTCATTTGGGGTTGACAGTAAAGGAAACTTTTATTGTGGCAGGACAAACTCACGCTTTCAGCTCCAGATGCTCAACAAGGACCAGTGTGGAACCACTTTTAAGATTTTTGACTCAGCGCTTAAAACCTACCAGCACCGGAGCATGTCCTAAACGTGGTCACAGGCTCTGCTACAGCAGAGATGTTCAAGCAGAGCAGAACCCCTGCGTGTTAGGGACTCTGCCGAAAAGACAGGGAAATCAGAAAACCTGACACTTAGTTTCCAGCTCTGTGACTACACGCTTTGAAAATCACTCAGATTAATATTAAGCCTTACCTAGGCTCCTGTGATTAAGGCCCATGAGAATGCACTATTCCAAAACCTGTAAAAAAAAGAAGAAATTGGCAGCTGTTTGTTCTGGGTCTGAAGATATGTACCAGTCAAAATTACGCAGTTAGAACAAAACTTTCCTATCTTCTCTTCCCTGGTGGCACAATTGTTCATTTTTCCATGAATGCCACCATAGTTCTCTTAAACCTTTTTTTTTTGCTTGACAGAACCTCTGGATCTTAGTTATATGCACAGTTTATCCGGTAACCCATTCAATAATTTCGTTGGCCTCTCCAGATCTACAGCAAAACACTGATTTTCTTTCCCATTTGGTCTTGTCCTTTCTTGTTGTGTTTACATGACCTCATCCTATCTGAGAGGAATCCAGCTTTCAAAGTTTTCAAAGGGCACCTCCTTAGCATATTCTTGGATTCGGTCTGGACTGGGTTCTGTCTAGGTGTTTCGTGTTGGATCTATGACTAATGCCTTCTCCCATGGAATGTTCTGGGTAGGGGAGTTTCCTGGTCTTTGTGGATTTTCTACAATAAGCTTGATGTTACATGTTTAAAATTATTTCTTCGTATAGATAGCCATTTATAAAAAAATAAATGGCTATCCCGTTTGTCAGGCCAGAGTTAGGATTTTTGAATTTGGATAAAGTTTGTAGATTCACGTAACAATTACTTCATTTTTCCCTTTTCCCCAAGATGTGCCACAGATGCAAAAGGTAGGGGTGAGGACTGACTAAAGATTTCTTACCACTGGAAAGAGTAAATCAGGCCACACTCACACAGCCTTGAGCTGGGACACGACACGCTCAGAACACCTGTGCAAGTCCTTTATTAAAGCAACAACCAAAATACAGGATGGCTCACATGTTTTTTTGCTTTTTTGCTGCTATATCAATTTAAATATTAGTCATTTGTTTATACCTTTAAATTATTCTTAAAAGGTGAACATTTATAGCTCACAAATCAACAGTTTGACATTTCCGCCCAGATACATTTTTCCATCTTATTTCCTGGCTTTAACAAAGAAATTCCAGAGCCAGAGGAGCAGCACATCAAACGTTAAGTGCCAGCATCTTCTGTGAGCGGTGCTGGGGTGTCTGAGAGATACACTGAAGGTTTTAATTCCTCGTTAAATAAAAATAATTTATGCCAGAATATTCTTAGAACTATTTGCTTTCTGTTTTTACATTCTCTATGAGCTTCAGTTTCGACCGTGGTATTCTAAGCATTAGTCCCCTTAAAAATAACATTTCTAAAATATCTCAGTGAAAGATCATTATCACCCTCATACAACATTTTCTTGTATAACAGACACTCAGTCCTTCAGAAAGCATAAGAAGCAATTGTTTTTTTCTATTTTTTCCCCACCACTGATTTGTTTAATTCAAACCTTGTTAATCACTGGTTTAACCCTAAGGGTCATTAGGAAGATGAACTCTGTTATCTACTAAAGGATTTTTAAATGAATAGGTGAATGTAAAAATGACTAATACCGTGAAGGTAACAGGTGCTCAAAACACGTCTGTGAATATACAATGAGATTTGCTGGCTATGTAAAGAGTACCAATGAATTAGCTTAAAAAGCAAGAACAGAAACCAGGATTATGATCTAAAGGGACTGCCAAAAGGGTACGTGAAGACAGGTACAGGGAAGTAGTCGCTGAACTGCGCTGGGTATAAAGTAGAGTATCTGAAAGATAAAGTAAATGCTCCATTTTCTTACCCAGTGAAACACTGGGAGGAAACCCCTGTTCACAGAACCACAGGGGCTGCCCTTGAAGAGTTTTAGCACTGGTACAACACTGAAATTCAACCTGCACACACAGGAGTCTCATCTGCCTTTTGAAACGGCTCGTCCGCTGGCTGGGACTGGGGTTTCTGAGGCTCAGCTGGTTTGTGTTGGCTGCACTACATTTAGAGGCTGTCTGTCCAAATCTTGCAAACATTCTTTCTGCCTAACATTTTCTTCACGAGCTAAACAGCTGAACAGCTCTGAGATCACCAATAAAGAACAATCCAACCATTGGATGAGAAATGTTACCAGCCCAGTGAATAAGTTACACAGCCATCCTTCAAGTCAAGTCTTTCAATCAAGTTGCTTTCTTATCTCACATTTGCCCTTCAAAGGAAGTCTGAACAACATGGGATGTCTACAATTAAAAATGAAACACACAACGAAAAAGATAAAGAAGGGAAGGATTCCAGACTCCACTGTGTGGGAGGCCAGGCCTTTTGGCTTGGTTTTGAAAAAAGAAACGCTCACCAGCAATCATTCCGGGTGTAATGACACAGCACAATAATGCTCAGGATGGGTAAGGACATTCAGTTATTTTCAGAGCGATTTCTATACATTATAGATGTCACATTTGGTTCCTAGAGATTTAGTCAAGTATTACTATTTCTTTTTGTCAAGCATGATATACAAAAAGATGAGAATAGATGTGCCCTAAAAATATGAAAATATAATATATAAAACAAAACCATTATAAATTACATAGATTTGCAGTATAAAATTTTTTCCCATTTAGAATAAATACCATCCAAGTTTACAGATCATCTAAGTGAATTAAATATGCACACATATCTGAATCATTTTCAGAACTTCAAGAAAAAAAATCGCTAGAGATATGACCAGATGACTCAGAAACCAGAAACTGCTTACTTTTGAGAATAATGACCTAAGACCCAAAGGACATGGCTTGGGATTTAGTGCTAAGCTGTTAAAATTGCCCAAATGAGTCTGACGTATGCATGTGTGCATACATACACACACACACACGCTCACAAGCAGCCATACTTTTATGGATTTCTATGAAGCTGAACAGTTTATCTTTGAAAAATCAGCCCAAAGTCACGAGGTCATCTCTGTTCCATATTCTAGCAGGAGAGCTTTCCTATTCTGTAAAGAAGCTACAGGATGAACAGAAGAGTGTAGCCTTTCTGGACAGAGAAATCTTCGTCGTAAGCCAGCCTCCTCTTTGGTTGGCTGTTATTCTATCAAGAGCTTTCTGATGCCTTAAAGAGGGGAAAGGTTTTGAAAAATCTATATCATCTCGCCAGTCTAAAGAAGCTAAAACCAACCTGAAAACATTCTTTGGTCACACGTTTCTGCTCCTGCTCCATAAAAAATCTGCCCGTTTTTAACTTTCTATCCCTAATCAGTGCCTAGATGGGAGAGATAGATGACTTTTCCTGTAATTTCCACGTGGAAATGTGCACATGGGTTTTGGTGGAGGGAGAACTCGACAGAATGGGAAAAAGTTCATGCAGTGTCACAAAATGAGTGTGGGTCCCTGCTGTTGCTTTGGGCGTACAGATCCATGGTAAGAATCTGCTGACCTCCATGACAAGTGGAAAATTCTAAGAGGTGGAGATAAAACTCTTCTGCAACCCCAATACAGAAAACCCTCGTCCAGAGAGTGCAAGTGGGAGGTCAAGGTTTCTCTGGACTGTTCACGACTCACTTTTTATGTGACCACCCAAGACACTCCTACCTGATGGCAATGGGTCATTTGAGGCCAAGAGGACTCTGATCCAACTGAGTCTTGTCAGACCACCTGTCACACCAGTTATCTATACATAGAGAAACCCCTGAAGCCAAACCCTCTGCCCTCAGCTACAGATTTAGATGCTTTTGCTGTGAAGGTTGGCGGCAAGAGTATCTAACCTCACGTGCCCATGTCTGCTCCCAAGACTGCTTGTCTCCTGCAAGGGGGGCCATCACAAACTTTCCATAAAACTCTAAAATGTCTGAGCCGGATGGGATCTGGGGACCCAGCAAGTCCCACCTCCGTGTTTGTCAGATGAGAAAGATTAAACCCAGGGGGGTGTCGAAGGTCACTTATCGAGATAGCGAGAGTGAGGACTAAACATCAGGTCTGCTCTCACGATCCGTGTGGCCCAGGGAACCTCCATGGAAACCATGATGTGGCTGTGACCCTCAAGACGACTTCAAGGTTATGGCTCCCCTGCTCATCAATGGAAATGAACTAATACCTCTCATTCTTCCACGATGACATCTAAACTGCAGACGCTGCCCTAATGATTTTGGGTTTTGAGTTTTTGAAACCGATCCTCTTGATTCGCATCAATACTAACTTTCAGCATTAAGAAAATGAGAGGAACCAGAGAGGAAAGTGAAAAATCTTTCGAGTAATTGTGGAGGAGGGCCAGGTGATTCTGCGGGAGAGGGGACCATCTAGATGGAGCTCGAGCCCGTCTGGTCCGTCCCTCTGCCAGGGAAGGAACGGAGGCCCCACCTGCCCAAAGCCTGCGGTGCTTACTGGCACCATCAGACGAGATGCTAGCCTTTGGGTGACTAGTTTTGTCGTTTCTATAACATCATTCTGCCGCACATACAACTGCTTTCTTGTGGGACAAAATTAATTCAAGAATTCTGGCGTGAAATTTGATGCCATCACCCGAACCTTTCACTCTCTCCTTCAAGGGCGGACAAGTTAGCCCTGCAGTTCAGGGAAGTGGGCCTGGCTAGGCGATCCCACGGACCCTCACACTTGCTGCCCCAAACCAAGTGTTTGGGTCACCGGACGGCCCCTGGCGGCCCACATTCTACACCTACATGGATTCCTCAGATGCCTCTGTCTCTGGAAGCAACATGCGTTCCAGATCAAGCAGCAGCCGTGTTTGGAGGATGACGTTACTTAAACGTAAAAACAGCATTTTTCATGGACAGTTTGGGTAAATTCAAGTTTACAGTCTCCCTGCCACCTCAGCTGAGCTCACCTAAAGGCTCTCAGAATCGGACAGGCAACACATTTTTATTTGGCTATTAAAGTGCTATCCTGGGCAAGGTTTTTTTTTTTTTCTCAGTTTCACAACAGTAGCTTCATTGGAAACAAACAAACAAAAAAGCGATGGATGGAGACAGGCCTGGGAAATGACAAAAATCACGAGGCTGGTAACTGCTTTGGAACATTACAGATGACTTGTGGGTATCAGCCCTGACACCAAAGCCTCTGAGGTAAAAGTTTGGCGGGGGGTTTGAGGGGGTGGGGGGAGAGAAATAAGGACAAAGTGGCAAAGGGGACGAAACCAGAAGGAACGATTAGCATTCGTATCACAACGACTTGGTTATAGGGGAAGAGTGAAGGGGGGTTAAAACTGAGAAGAAAGTGCAACAGACCCACGTACGTGCAGTTGCTCTCGTAGCAGACCTATAACTTTTTAAAGGAAAAGCGCTGCAGTGTGCATTGGACAGGGCTCTTGACCTCAGAGTCTCTCACACCAAAAGGGCATCAGTGATTAAGGTATCTGGCAGAGAAGAGCCTCTGAGATTCATGCCGCGCGCACAGACACCTGCCCAAGGTCGCCGGCTCTGCACCCTGCCGCTGCTTGCATCCTCCATCGCGGGGCACGGTCCGGGCACACAGCATGCACGCAGGCGCTCCCTTCTGAAGGGGCCTGGCTCCTACCTACGGGACAGGCGTCTCCGGTAAGGCTTAGCGGCGAGGGCGGACTGCGTCTGGCCCTGGGGGTGGGGGGGGCGGCCCTGATTCTCGGGGTGTGCATAGCTTCTCGGGGGAGCGTTGTTAGACATGGCTTTCATAGACGACGTGGGCATTGCTGTCGCACGCCCCGGCCGGCTCTGTGGCTTCCAGGAGACCTGGGGGCAGGACATGGTCCGGTACCTCGACAGGCGTGGGCTCCTCGGAGGTCAGCGCCGCGGACGTGACCTCGGTGGAAGGCGCCGCGGACTCGGGGGAGTGCTCGGCCGAGGGCTCGGTGTCCTCCTCGTCTCTGGCCTCGAGGGGCCCCCCGTCCCGGTCATCCGTGGGCTCCCTCCGGGCCTGGGGGTGCACGGACACCTCGATGGCAATCTGCTGGGGCTGCTCGTGCAGCGACGAGGCGTCTGAGTCAGCGGTGGGGGACTCGCTCCGCTGCAGGGCGTCGGGGATGGTGTAGACCTCGTCCCCGGTGGTCGCCTCCTGGCCCTCAGGCGCGTGGCGCACGAAGTTCTGGCCCTGCTCCTCCAGCCCTACCACCTCCATGAGCTCCTCCACAATGGTCCTGCAGTTCATGATGAGCGGGGGCAGCGGCACGCTGCGGGCCAGCTCCTCGATGTAGCGGGCGAACTCCATGGTCTTGAACTGTGTGACCTTGGCCAGCTCCAACGTCTTGGCCGACGTGATGATGGGGATGCGCTTGGCGATCTCGAAGGCCTTCTGCAGCTTCTCGGCGCCCTCTGTACGGAAAAACTCGTTGATGGCCTTCTCGGTCTTCTTCAGGTGGCTACTCATCATGCAGAGGCGGGTGATGTTGAGGGCCAGCACCACGGCGAAGGCCACCAGGCACACCACCATGTAGTACACGCCCATGTCCCCCGACGTGAAGACCACCCTCAGCGTCACCGTGTTGTTCACGGTGCCGTGGACGTTGGCCGCCACACATGTGTATCGACCTCGGTCCGTGAAGGACACCTTGGTGATGTTCAGGAGGCCGTCGTGCATCTGCCACTTTCCTGCAGGAGGAAGAGGACAGAGTCAGCCAGGCCCTCCACTCCCTGCAGCCACTGCCCCGCACGTCGCTGAGCATATCTCCCACCACCACGTCTGCCACTGTCGACGGCGCCCACGGTGAACGCCGGCCTCGCCAGACGGTGACGGTGTTAGCTCGCCTAATCCTCACAACTCGGGGAGGAGCTACCAGCACCGGCCCATTTTACAGGATGGGGAAACTGAGGCACAGGTCCACTAAGCCACCTCCCCAGGGCCCCAGTTTGGAAGCAGTTGAGCTAGACGTGAACTCGAGCCCAAGAGGCTGTACTCTTAATACCAAATCATACTGTGTGATTCCACATCCTAGAGAAAAATTAGAAAAATAAACAGTATGGAAAATACTTGCTCTTACTAGAGAATTCCTTAATGTAGCACCTGATATTCTAGCCTGCCTGTGAGCGTGGCTCTACAGAATATATATGCTCATTGGAGAGTTTTAATACTTTTCAGAAGATAAAGTACTTTAGGATCAACATAAAAACTGGAGGAAATCAATTAAATTGTAATTGTTCGCCTGGGTTTCTCATATTGAGATTGAAGTAGTCCTGGTATGACCTCGGTTGATGGAAACATAAATAATTGAGAAGCTACAATGAACTACGTCACTTACCGTTACAAGCTAACTCTGTGGAGATTCAGAGGCTGGGTGTGAATAAGCAACAATTTGGTTTCGCTTTGCAAATAAATCACAGACCCATCAGGTTGAAACCAGGCCTCACACAATGGAGAATGCACACTGAAAAGCATTGTAATAGATAAGAATTCTACCCCCCTCTGGCCTGGAAAGGATCGTTGCCCTGGGAATGAGGTTCTTAATCTGAATTAATCTTTGCTAGGGATTACTCCTTAGTCTGCCTGTGTACCCGCAGGTCAGAGGACCCCGGGAAATGTGATCCTAGCTTTGCCTTCCAGGTCTTGGGTCTGAGCCTTTCTGAAAACCCTCCACCTCCCTAGACTGTCCTGTAGAGAGAGAAGGGTCCCGGCCCGGCCTCAGGGGAGTTCTGAGTAGCAGGACGATCTTACTGCGTAAAAGCACTCGCGTCCCCAAGCAAGCCAGAGGCCTCTCCTGAGAGATGTGGCAACTTAGCGCGTGGTTTCCTTTTAAGGGTGTATTATCGCTTTGTATTTTTTTATTTATTTATTTTTTGCGGTACACGGGCCTCTCACTGCCCATATCGCTTTGTATTTTTTTAAAAAAGAAGAAATTCGTGAGCACCAAAGTGACCAGGGTCTCCAGGGACTGTGGGATGAGACAGCAGAGGCCCCCGTTATTCCAGGTCCTCTGCTCCAAGGACCATCCTTCGGGAGGCTGGCCGGAGCCGTGGGTGCCGTCGGGGACCTGCAGCCCCTCCTCCCGCTGGTCTGGGGACCCTGGCAGGAAGCCTCTTGTAGATGCTGCCACATTCCTCTGCTTCCTGAAGGAACATCTGAGAAGAGTGGTTCCTGGTGTCCCCAAGTACCCTGCTTCTAATAATTCAGCCAGTGTACTTTCCCGAGAGTAGGAAACACTGGTTTGGGAAATCTAGCGCATTTCCGTCTCTTGTGAATGTGTGTGAACAGACCACCCTAGCGCCCGGCCTGTGAAACCTTCTCTCGTCCAGGTGGGCAGAGGCAAGCCTCCCACCCTGTCCGTTCATTCCCGAACATGAAACTTGATACTTCAGTGGCAGATTTATCCAAATAGAGAATAATCTGAGCAAGGGAAATGATCAATTTATTGTCTTAAAATGTGCATGTTTCATCAAACCACACTACAGCAGGCATAGAAAAAAATAACAACTCCGGTTGCCTGAAAGCTTATGATAGATGTGGAAGGTACTGGGTGCCAGAGAATTACAGACTCTACCTATAGGAGTTTCTCATACTGATTGTTGGAAAACAACAGGAAATAGGAAGGGAGAAGGTGAGAAGGTGAGGTTCTTTGTATGAGGAACAGTTAGGATCAATTTGGCCACCTCCTAACCTCCCACCCTCGCTCCCTCTGTGGAGGAATTATTATCTACAAATTCAAGGACACAGAGGAATTATCTACAAATTCAAGGACAGGGTAGGGGGAACCAGGGTGTGGAGGAAGAGCAGAAAGGAGTGCTGAACTCAGAAGGCAGGCACCTGACGGTAACAGGAACAGCTCTCTCCCCACACCTAGGCAAGGTGCTCAGCGATAACTGCACCTAACTGTGATAGAAAAGTGAAGTGTAGAAATGCAGGCCAGTTACAAGATGCCAACAGTTTCCTCTGACTATTCAAAGGGTTTCTGAACTTGGATTTTATAGTTTATCTTTAGGCATGTTTTTTTTTTGGTGGTACGCGGGCCTCTCACTGTTGCGGCCTCTCCCGTTGCGGAGCACAGGCTCCGGACGCGCAGGCTCAGCGGCCATGGCTCACGGGTCCAGCTGCTCCGCGGCATGAGGGATCTTCCCGGACAGGGGCACGAACCCGCATCCCCTGCATCGGCAGGCGGACTCTCAACCGCTGCGCCACCAGGGAAGCCCTAGGCATGTTTTTAATCGTCTATTGATGTATATTTATCTATCCTGGACCCAAACGATTCAAAACAGATACCGACTCAGACACTCCAGAAGTTCCCTGTTGCACGGTCAAAACAGGCACAGTCTGTAATCAAACACAATTAGGTGACACTTGTAGTTCGTTCTGGGGAAACCGGTGAGATGTAGAGTGCATAACTTATTAGTTTGGCACGTATTCTGCTTCTCAGCCCAGGGCCGTGGGTCCTTGGACTAACATCTATCATATACCTTATCCAATAATTAACCTTGTTTGTTCCGGAAGCCCGAAGCCCAGCCATGAATCTGCGAAGTGACTATATTTGCCTAATGATAAACCACAACAATGAATCACATATGATTATCCTGAAACAGGCAGGTATTACCCCTAATAGGAGCTGTGACACTACAGTTAAATAACTGAGACCCATCTCTCTGCCAGCAAGTCCCTGTTTCGAGTCCACGACAAGGACACCAAGACATCCCTCTCTTCAGAGTTCAGTCCTTCACTGTATTTCTCTTGAAACAAAACACACGTCACATTTACTTTATGGATTAAGGTACTAGTAATGCTGCTCAGGCTTCTCAGGTACGACGAGGTAAAGGGAACGTGTGACCTGGACTAAACATTCTTTTGCCAGATCTCAAAGCGAGTCTTGGGAAGCCAACACACACACACACACACACACACACACACACACACACACACACACACTCATTCTGATGACAGAAGATTCTGGCCTCAAAAGTGATGTATGTCTGTATCATGTCCTGTTTAAAGGCGGATACATTCCTTCCTTCCTAGCAACTAAGACTCTAAATACTTCCTCTCAGCCTCAGCATGACCTTCGATTAGTGAGAAATAAAGATTTCTGCATGTTCTCCTGCTGTATGCAGCCCCGAACACTATGAACCCCACCCTGGGGGTCCTACCACATCAGCAGGGGCCCAGGCTCATGGAGAATCACAGGCAGCCGCCCCACTAGGGTCGTCTCGAGAACACTCCTGGGCCACATGTTGCCTTTCTCCTTAGTCTGTAAATACCTTGTCCTGAGACCCAGCCTGGAAGGTCTGACTTCAGCCATCAGGAGGTCGAGGGAATAAAAAGGGCCCCAGTGACTGTCACAGGGACCTGAAGACCCAGCCACCTGGGGCGGGGAAGCTTGGTGCTGCAGCTCCAGGGATGATTTTAAACTGGAGTTGAGCAGGGATGTCACAACCATGTGCTGAATTCTCACTAAGCTGCATCATTTCAGCACAAGTAAACACCTAAAATGTGAGCCGCTGACACTGAGTCACTTCAACAGGCAATGATTTTGGAGGAAATGCACAACTAAAAGATCCTGCATGCCACAACTAAGAGATCCTGCATGTCCCAGCGAAGATCCCACATGCCACAACTAAGACCCGGCGCAGCCAAATAAGTTAACAAGATTTATTTTTGTTTTTTTTAAAGGCAGATGTTGAGCCATCACTTTCTGATTCTAATACCAAAGATTCTGTGTCAAACGTTTCCCTGACAGACTGGTTCAAGATGGCCGACTAGAAGGACGTGCTCTCACTCCCTCTTGCGAGAGCACCAGAATCACAACTAACTGCCGAACAATCATCGACAGGAAGACACTGGAACTCACCAGAAAAGATACCCCACCTCCAAAGACAAAGGAGAGGCCACAATGAGACAGGAGGAGGGGCGCAATCCCAGTAAAATCAAATCCCATAACCACTGGGTGGGTGACTCAGAGACTGGAGAACACTTATACCACACAAGTCCACCCACTGGAGTGAAGGTTCTGAGCTCCACGTCAGGCTTCCCAACCTGCGGGTGCGGCAACAGGAGGAGGAATTCCTAGAGAATCAGACTTTGAAGGCTAGTGGGATTTGATTGCAGGACTCTGACAGGACTGGGGGAAACAGAGACTCCTCTCTTGGAGGGCACCCACAAAGTAGTGTGGGCATTGGGACCCAGGGGAAGGAGGAGTGGCCCCATAGGAAACTGAACCAGACCTACCTGCTAGTGTTGGAGGGTCACCTGCAGAGGCAGGGGGTGGCTGTGGCTCACCGTGGGGACAAGGACACTGGCAGCAGAAGTTCTGGGAAGTACTCCTTGGCGTGAGCCCTCCCGGAGTCTGCCATTAAACCCAAGAGCCCGGGAAGGCTCCAGTGTTGGGTTGCCATGGGCCAAACAACCAACAGGGAGGGAACCCAGCCCCACCCATCAGCAGACAAGTGGATTAAAGTTCTACTGAGCTGTGCCCACCAGAGCAACACCCAGCTCTACCCACCACCAGTCCCTCCCATCAGGAAACTTGCACAAGCCTCTTAGATAGCCTCACCCACCAGAGGGCAGACAGCAGAAGCAAGAACTACAACCCTGCAGCCTGTGGAACGAAAACCACATTCACAGAAAGTCAGACAAGATGAAAAGGCAGAGGGCTATGTACCAGATGAAGGACAAGATAGAACCCAGGAAAAACAACTAAATGAAGTGGAGATAGACAACCTTCCAGAAAAGGAATTCAGAATAACGATAGTGAAGATGATCCAGGACCTCGGAAAAAGAATGGAGGCAAAGATTGAGAAGATGCCAGAAATGTTTAACAAAGACCTAGAAGAATTAGAGAACAAACAAACAGAGATGAACAATACAATAACTGAAATGAAAACTACACTAGAAGGAATCAATAGCAGAATAACTGAGGCAGAAGAACGGATAAGTGACCTGGAAGAGAGAATGGTGGAATTCACTGCCGTGGAACATAATAAAGAAAAAAGAATGAAAAGAAATGAAGACAGGCTAAGAGACCTCTGGGACAACATTAAATGCACCAACATTCGCATTATAGGGGTCCCAGAAGGAGAAGAGAGAGAGAGGACCCGAGAAAGTATTTGAAGAGATTATAGTTGAAAACTTCCCTAACGTGGGAAAGGAAATAGCCATGCAAGTCCAGGAAGTGCAGAGAGTCCCCAGGCAGGATAAACCCAAGGAGAAACAGGCTGAGACACATAGTAATCAAATTGACAAAAATTAAAGACAAAGCAAACTTATTAAAAGCAACAGAGGAAAAATGACAAATAATATACAAGGGAACTCCTATAAGGTTAACAGCTGGTTTCTCAGCAGAAACCCTACAAGCCAGAAGGGAGTGGCACGATATATTTAAAGTGATGAAAGGGAAGAACATACAACCAAGATTACTCTACCCAACAAGCGTCTCATTCAGATAAAATGGAGAAATCAAAAGCTTTACAGACAAACAAGAGCTAAGAGAATTCAGCACCACCAAACCAGCTCTACAACAAATGCTAAAGGAACTTCTCTAAGTGGGAAACACAAGAGAAGAAAAGGAACTACAAAAACAAACCCAAAACAATTAAGAGAATGGTAATAGGAACATACATGTTGATAATTACCTTAAATATGAATCGATTAAATACTCCAACCAAAAGACACAGACTGGCTGAATGGATACAAAAACAAGACCCATATATATGCTGCCTACAAGAGACCCCCTTCAGACCTAGGGACACATACAGACTGAAAGTGAGGGGATGGAAAAAGATATTCCATGCAAGTGGGAATCAAAAGAAAGCTGGAGTAGCAATACTAATATCAGACAAAATAGACTTTAAAATAAAGAATGTTACAAGTGACAAGGAAGGACACTACATAATGATCAAGGGATCAATCCAAGAGGAAGATATAACAATTATAAATATATATGCACCCAACACAGGAGCACCTTAATACATAAAGCAACTGTTAACAGCTATAAAAGAGGAAATCAACAGTAACACAATAATAGTGGGGGACTTTAACACCTCACTTACACCAAAGGACAGATCATCCAGACAGAAAATTAATAAGGAAACACAAGCTTTAAATGACATAACAGACCTGATAGATTTAATTGATATTTATAGGACATTCCATCCAAAAACAGCAGATTACACGTTCTTCTCAAGTGTGCATGGAACATTCTCCAGGACAGATCACATCTTGGGTCACAAATCAACCCTCAGTAAATTTAAGAAAATTGAAATCATATCAAGCATCTTTTCAGACCACAACGCTATGAGATTAGAAATGAATTACAGGGAAAAAAAATGTAAAAAACACAAACACACAGAGGCTAAACAATACATTACTAAATAACCAAGAAATCACTGAAGAAATCAAAGAGGAAATCAAAAAATACCTAGAGACAAATGACAATGAAAACACGACAATCCAAAACCTATGGGATGCTGCAAAAGCAGTTCTAAGAGGGAACTTTATAGCAATACAAGCCTACCTCAACAAACATCTCAAATAAACAATCTAACATACACCTAAAGGAAATGGAGAAAGAAGAACAAACAGAACCCAAAGTTCGTAGAAGGAAAGAAATCATAAAGATCAGAGCAGAAATAAATGAAACAGAAACAAAGAAAACAATAGCAAAGATCAATAAAACTAAAAGCTGGTTCTTTGAGAAGATAAACAAAATTGATAAACCATTAGCCAGACTCATCAAGAAGAAGAGGGAGAAGACTCAAATCAATAACATTAGAAATGAAAAAGGAGAAGTTACAACAGACACCACAGAAGTACAAAGCATCCTAAGAGACTACTACAAGCAACTCTTTGCCAATAAAATGGACAACCTGGAAGAAATGGACAAATTCTTAGAAAGGTATAACCTTCCAAGACTGAACCAGGAAGAAACAGAAAATATGAACAGACCAATCACAAGTAATAAAATTGAAACTGTGATTAAAAATCTTCCAATAAACAAAAGTCCAGGACCAGATGGCTTCACAGGTGAATTCTATCAAACATTTAGAGGAGAGCTAACACCCATTCTTCTCAAACTCTTCCAAAAAATTGGGGAGGAAGGAACACTCCCAAACTCATTCTATGAGGCCACCATCACCCTGATACCAAAACTAGGCAAAGATACTACAAAAAAAGAAAATTACAGACCAATATCACTGAGGAATATAGATGCAAAAATCCTCAACAAAATACTAGCAAACAGAATCCAACAGCACATTAAAAGGATCATACACCATGATCAAGTGGGGTTTATCCCAGGGATGCAAGGATTCTTCAATATGAGTAAATCAATCAATGTGATACACCATATTAACAAACTGAAGAAGAAAAACGATATGATCATCTCAATAGATGCAGAACAAGCTTGTAACAAAATTCAACACCCAGTTATGATAAATACTCTCCAGAAAGGGGGCATAGAGGGAAACTACCTCAACATAATAAAGGCCATATAGGACAAATCCACAGCCAACATCATTTCAATGGTGAAAAACTGAAAGCATTTCCTCTAAGATCAAGAAAAAGACAAGGATGTCCACTCTCATCACTATTATTCAACAGAGTTTAGAAATCCTAGCCACGGCAATCAGAGAAGAAAAAGAAATAGAAGGAATACAAATTGGAAAAGAAAAAGTAAAACTGTCACTGTTTGCAGATGACATGATACTATACACAGAGAATCCTAAAGATGCCACCAGAAAACTCCTAGAACTAATAAATGAATGTGGTAAAGTTGCAGGATAGAAAATTAATGCACAGAAATCTCTTGCATTCCTATACACTAATAATGAAAGATCAGAAAGGGAAATTAAGGAAACAATCCCCTTCACCGCTGCAACAAAAAGAATAAAATACCTAGGAATAAACCTACCTAAGGAGGTAAAGACCTGTACTCAGAAAACTATAAGACACTGAAGAAACAAATCAAAGATGACAGAAAACAGATGGAGAGAAATACCATGTTCTTGGATTAGAAAAATCAATATCGTGAAAATGACTATACTATCCAAAGCAATCTACAGATTCAATGGAATCCCTATCAAATTACCAATGGCATTTTTTACAGAAGTAGAACAAAATCTCTTAAAATTTCTATGGAGACACGAAAGTCCCCGAATAGCCAAAGCAGTCTTGAGGGAAAAAAATGGAGCTGGAGGAATCAGGCTCCTGGACTTCACACTATACTACAAGCTACAGTCATCAAGACAGTATGGTACTGGCAGAAAAACAGACGTTTAGATCAATGGAACAGAACAGAAAGCCCAGAGATAACCCCACGCACCTATGGTCACCTTATCTTTGATAAAGGAGGCAAGACTATACAATGGAGAAATGACAGCCTCTTCAATAAGTGGTGCTGGGAAAACTGGACAGCTACGTGTATAAGAATGAAATTAGAACACTCCGTAACACCATACACAAAAATAAACTAAAAATGGATTAAAGACCTAAATGTAAGACTGGACACTATAAAACTCTTAGAGGAAAACATAGGAAGAACACTCTTTGACATAAATCACAGCAAGATCTTTTTTGACCCATCTCCTAGAGAAATGGAAATAAAAATAAAAGTAAACAAATGGGACCTAATGAAACTTAAAAGCCTTTGCACAGCAAAGGAAACCATAAACAAGATGAAAAAACAACCCTCAGAATGGGAGAAAATATTGCAAATGAATCAACAGACAAAGGATTAATCTCCAAACTATATAAACATCTCATGCAGCTCAATATTAAAAAAACAAACAACCCAATCAAAAAACGGGCAGAAGACCTAAACAGACATTTCTCCAAAGACATACAGATGGCCAAGAGGCACATGAAAAGCTGCTCAACATCACTAATTATTAGAGAAATGCAGGTCAAAACTACAATGAGGTATCACCTCACACTGGTTAAAATGGGCATCATCCGAAAATCTACAAACAATAAATGCTGGAGAGGGTGTGGAGAAAAGGGAACCCTCTTGCACTGTTGGTGGGAATGTAAACTGATACAGCCACTATGGAGAACAGTATGGAGGTTCCTTAAAAAACTAAAAATAGAACTACCATACGACCCAGCAATCCCACTACTGGGCATATGCCCTGAGAAAACCATAATTCAAAAAGAGTCATGTACCACAATGTTCACTGCAGCACTATTTACAATAACCAGGACATGGAAGCAACCTAAGTGTCCCTCGACAGACGAATAGATAAAGAAGATGTGGTGCATATATATATAATGGAATATTACTCAGCCATAGAAAGGAACGAAATTGGGTCATTTGTAGAGCCGTGGATGGACCTAGAGGCTGTCATACAAAGTGAAATAAGTAGAAAGAGAAAAACAAATATTGTATATTAATGCATATATGTGGAATCTAGAAAAATGGTACAGATGAACTGGTTTGCAAGGCAGAAATAGAGACACGGATGTAGAGAACAAATGTACGGACACCAAGTGGGGAACGCAGGGGGAGGGTGGTGGTGGTGGTGGTGGGATGAATTGGGAGATTGGGATTGACATATATACACTAATATGTTTGAAATAGATAATGAATAAGAACCTGCTGTATAAAAAAGAAAATTAAAAAAAACAACAACAGGGCTTCCCTGGTGGCGCAGTGGTTGAGAATCCTCCTGCTAATGCAGGGGACACGGGTTCGAGCCCTGGTCTGGGAGGATCCCACATGCCGTGGAGCAACTGGGCCCGTGAGCCACAACTACTGAGCCTGCGCGTCTGGAGCCTGTGCTCCACAAGAGAGGCCGCGACAGTGAGAGGCCTGCGCACCGCGATGCGGAGGCCTGCCCCCGCTCGCCGCAACTAGAGAAAGCCCTCGCACAGAAACGAAGACCGAACACAGCCAATAAATAAATAAATAAAAATTTAAAACAACAACAACAAACCGCCTCCTTGACACTCGGGAGGGCAGTCCCCGGTTCCGGTCCTGTGGTCGGATGGGAGCTCCCCCGCTGCCCCTCGGGATGGCCTTCCCCATCCCATTCTCCCATTCTGTCCTGATCCTGATGCACGGCTGGAGGCTGACACCCCAGGAGACCGGCCGTGCGGCTCTCGGGCATCCTTCACGGTCTCCCCGGATACTCCAGGCACGAGAGGCCCATGTGGAAATCTCCCCCATGTGAACTGGGGCATTGCCTTTGCAAAGACAAATGCTAACAGAGGTTCGCTTGTAGCTGAAGCACGCTGAGTGCTGTGCTGTGTGACGAAGTTAGAAGGACAATGGTATTTTTTATCTTGTTCATGCATTCGGTCAACAAACATTACTGAATACATTGTCTGTCACCAGGCTCCCTGTCAGAAGATGCAGCTACAAAGATGAGTAAGACATGACCCCCGGCTGCAGAAACCAGCGGGCCCCGAGAGGGCTGCAGACTCGCAGCCAACCCGGGGCACGTGGCGCATGCCCTGTGCGGGTAGCAGGGACGGTAAGGACGCTGCTCAGCGGGGGTGCGGTCCCGAGCGGGACGGGGGTGCAGGCAGAGGAGTAGGAGGGAGAGGAAGCACTTCCAAGGCCAGAGGGGGCAGCAGGGCAGGTGAGCAAAAGAGGGGAGCCCGTGTGCACTGCTGCAGCTGATAGACGTTGTACAAACCAAGAGGGGATGCGCCACCTGCACGTCCCCTGCTCTAACCCCTGGTTCAATCAGCAGAGGAAACCTCGAAGTCTAGATGAAGATGCTGGCAAGCGTGGGAATTTTAAATGAAGGAAAAGGTCATTTCAAATCGGGGGGAAGAATACTGGGATCACTGACTACTCATCTGAAAGAAAATGAAGTTATATTCCTAGTTTATGTGATACCTAAAAATAAATTCCAAGTACTCTAAACATAAAATTAAAACTATAAAGTTAATAAAAGATATGAAAACATTTTTCTAACCTTGGGACCGGAAAGGCTTTTTCAACATTTCAAGAATCCCAGAAACTCTAAGAGAGAACCCTGATGGGATCGGATTTCTTCCAAATTCAACGTTTTACACTGTAACATCTGTTACATTAAAGTTGAGAGCAAATGAAAGAGTGGGAGAAAATTCTGGAATATTTGACAAATGCTTAATAACTATGAAACATAAAGAACTCCTATAAATCAAGACAAAGAACCCAAAAGGAAAAAAAAAAGGGAAAGGAGACGGACAGAGAAGTCACAGAAGAAAGGAATGCAGGTAGTGTCTAAGTGCACAAAATCACTTGTGGTTAAATCATAATTAAATTTAAATAGATTGAAGTAATTTTTTAAAACAGATGACTTTTCCACCTTGCAGAGCGCCAGAGGAAGGGGGGCCCTGATTATACAGTGTGTTGCTGGGAGGATGGGAAGGCACACTGCAAGGCTGGGTTTTCACATTGACCAAAGTGCAAGATGAATGGAGCCTGTGACCCACTTCTAGAATTCTTGAAACGCTTCAAATCAGGCAGGCCTAGATTGACTGGGAAAATATCAACGAGTGTAAGAAAATCAAGGTAGTGAAAAAAATCTCCTTGTCAGCATCTTTCTCCCCAGGGACACAGTTCTAGAGCCTTCCTCACGGCCTACATCCTCTGGGCGAAGCCGTCACCGGGGTCGCAGGCCAGGAAGGCGGCTGACCTCGTATCACTGTGTCACTGTGGGGCCCAGGCACGGGGAGGGGGAGGCACTGAGGGCGGCACGAGGTCATGTCGACAGAACTGGGTCAGGGGACCATCCAGCAACTAGAGAAGCAGGTCAGCGGTGTCACGTGGTGACAGTTAAAACCCATGCCACCGGGCTTCCCTGGTGGCGCAGTGGTCGAGAGTCCGCCTGCCGATGCAGGGGACACGGGTTCGTGCCCCGGTCCGGGTGGATCCCACATGCCGCGGAGCGGTTGGGCCCATGAGCCATGGCCGCTGAGCCTGCGCGTCCGGAGCCTGTGCTCCGCAACGGGAGAGGCCACAACAGTGAGAGGCCCGCGTAACGCAAAAAAAAAAAAAAACACCACCAACAAAAACCCGTGCCACCAAGAAAGGCCACGGCACACGGGTTACTGTGACTTGACATGACAGATCAGGACGAATGCCGGTGCCAACACCTTCCGACCAAATGACCGCTGGACAGAAACAGCAGCACCAACTCCTCCTGGAACCCAAGCATCATGAGAAAGGTGACGGCACAATCACAAAGATGCTGTAACTCCAACTTCCCTCCAAACCCATGTCTGCCGAAATCCCCAATCTTTCCAGCCGTCCTGAGGATGGCTCAGCATTAAAAATTAACACCATGCCCCACTGAAAACCTCTTAGAATTTCCCTCAAATTATTTATTAGAAGAAAACGATTTCTCTTTTTCTTTGGAGATGTCTTTCCGTGAAAGTGTCAACAAGCTGATGTGTGGTTCGTCTACATTCCCGGTAGGTGGTATGAGAACATTAAGCCTCTGTTCACAACGCCATTTAGACACGGAAGCTCTTAAACTTTTCAAGGAGGAGAGTTCAGTCTGCTAAAACAAGGGGGTTATTTTCCTGAAACCAACTTAAAACTCTTCAGGTGGTGAGAGTTCCAATAACGTTTATGCAAACAGAAAGCAAGTGCAACACTCACTTGAATGATGCCGCACTGAATCCACACTCTTCAGATAAGAACCAAACACGCGCATGTGTCTATAAGCATGGGGTCTATTTTCCAACATGTGAAATAGAAGCTATTGAGGGGAAAGGATCCAAGCCTTTTTACAAAACAGAATTGAGAACAAATGGAGCCCCGCATGGCTGCACCTGTTACGGGGCTTCTGCAGGAGACGATAGCTCCCCCGAGCCACTGCAGAGGCCCAGGTTATAAACACTGCAAGCTGCAAGGGCTCCTGTGACACCACCCCCAGCTTCCCAAGCGGGCTCTTCGGATGGTCCTGGGGCAGCTCTACCAAGCTGCTTCCTACATCATGTGGGACAGAGGTGGCCTGGGATCATCAGGGATTAGCTCGGCTCTCAGCTCAGGAAGGTTGGGGGGAGGCCCGGGCAGTTGTTCACAGCCTGCAGTTGTGCTTTGCTTCAAGGCATAAATAATATCTGAAAAGAACCCGTCTTTTCATTTCCTGGCAAAGGAAACATCTGACCCTCCGGCTCATTCGGCCTGATAGTCTCCATTTTTAAAAAAGTGCCAAGCACGTCAGTCCACGCAGGCTGGCAGGAGTCTCTTCTGAGAGTGGGCGTAGGTGGTCTTCTGAGAGCACCCTGCACTGGGTGGATGGAAATAGCATCTCAGCCCTCACATCCTCATCTGAGGGGGATGGGGAAGGGTCCTCCCACTGCTAAGACTAAAGCAGTCTGGGCTCACACCGCAAAGGGGGAGCACAACCCATTAAAAAACAACGCTATAAATGGTGGCTCATTACCAGGCTGGCCCTCGACGTGACTCAATTTGGCAAATGAACCGAAGTACCACTTTTATGGAAAAACACATTATGGGTTCACGCAAGTGACTTAACGGACTTTGGAATGATTCTTTAGGGGGCTGAGGTTGCTTCTTTAGTTGAGACCAGGGTTTCTTCTCTTGGGCTGGCATTTTGCATCAGATAATTCTTGGGAGGGGTCTGTCTGTGCATTGCAGGATACTGAGGGCATCCCTGGCTTCCACCCTCTAGATGCCAGCAGTCCTTCCCCTCCTGCCCCGGCTATGACAACCAAAAACAACTCCAGACTTGGCCGGTGTCCTCTAGGGGAGAGAACCAGTGGGTTAGGCAAAGGGAAAGTTCACCCTGTGCATAATATACTCCGTAACATCCACACTCACTGCTCTGAGGCTTGGGTGCGTTGGAGGGCAGCGGGCCCCTTGCACGCGGAGGGTACGTGTCGGGGGGTGGGGGATGTTGCTGGTGGAGGGGGGAGCGCCACTCTCGCCATCACATCCATCGCAGCGTTAACTCGAGCTTCTAAACAACACTTAAGGGATATAAGTGTTTTTGGTCTTTACTGAATGTTTTTTTAAAAGGTTGGGAACTTGAGAGAGCAAATAAGAAATTGCCCAGAAAACTATTTCCTTTCTTTACAAAACACACCATACTACGAAGCAGAGACAGACGCACTTGGGATCCTGACTGTGACAACACAGGACATTGGTGATGTGACCAATGACGGTGGCAGCTGCCGTTTACTGATGGCTTGGTGGGTTCCACGTACTGGACTGACATTTCATACACGACACAAATTGCACAGCCCTGCCTGGCGGTCAAAGAGGATTATCTCCGCTTTACAGATAGGAAAACTGGCTCCGAAAAGTTGAGGAACTTGCTCAAAGAGATGCCATTGTGCTGTTCTGCTGAATTTGCAGTAATATATTTATAGTTACGTAAAGTCTGTCTAATGCCTTTTGAGGAGTTGATTTTTTAAATCTCAAATATTGAACATATTTAAGAGAAATTCGGTATAACACTTCCATAGGTTAATGCACTACTCCACGCTTCATCTCAGAGGCAAAGGATGCTGTAAACTTAGTGCTGTGGGCGCTGACCCCCTCCTGGATATGCTGCAGGGGGTGATACACTCAGGTCTCAAGACGTGGCTGGCACAGTTCGTTGAGGCCCCCTGACAGAAGGAGTTGAAAGCATCTCACGGGCTACTGAAAACATTTGCAAAGCAGACGATAAAAACACTAGAGCCATGTAAACTAAAGCAAAATGTATAACAATAAATTCCACAAAGGTCGAGTAGCTGTGAGACAACTGTGAACTTTGTACAATTCGGCTCAGCTTACTTACGCTGTGCGTGTTTATTTGCAGAGATAATTCTTAGTTATTTTTGGTGGCAGAATGCTACAGGGGAATGGAAAACAAATCCACAGGAAAGTCTACAACCTCACCTGAAGGAAGAATTTCCAAGTTAATCGCTAACGAACCAGGCATGTTTACAAAGGCCTATGCCTTTTCCAAAGCTGACTTTTTAATTTTTTTAAAAATTTTTATTGGAGTATAGTTGCTTTGCAATGTTGTGTTAGTTTCTGCTGTACAGGAAAGTGAATCAGCTATATGTATACATACATCCCCTTTTTTAGGTTTCCTTCCCATTTAGGTCACCACAGAGCACTGAGTAGAGTTCCCTGTGCTAAACAGCAGGTTCTCATTAGGTACCTATTTTATACGTAGTAGTGTATATATGTCCATTCCAGTCACCCAGTTCATCCCACCCTCCCCTCCCCCCTTGGTAACCATAAGTTTGTCCTCTACATCTGTGTCTCTATTTCTGTAAAGCTGACTTTCTTGAAATGTTTATTGATCATCTGATAAAGGTGCCAACGTGCATTTCAATGGTTTTTAAAGTCAGAGTATGAAGCTACAGCAAAAATACACTGGATAACTGGTACCTGAAATAACAGGGGACCACTTTCTGGCACCTATATATTCCTACTTACCTCCAGCAAAAGGAAAATTGAAAACAGGACATTTTGTGGCCATTTGTGGTTCCTCATGTTATTGGACTCGTGGGTTATTTCTGTAACATGGTTGGTGGACCACCCCAAACGTGTCCTTCCGTGAACTCCAAAAAAAGTCTTCCCCCAGAAACAGCTCACACATTAGCCTCTCCTCATCTGTGGGAATGAAGTGACAACACGAGGGACACAAAGCAAAGCAACTGCTGCCCCTGCCAGGGACAGGAAATAGCCCGTCCCTTCTAGGACCTGCGGGGCTGGCGCCAGGAACAGCCGTCTCACCTTCTCAGCACCAACAAGAAATGGAACTCCTCCTGGAATCACAAAGCACACGTGGTGGGCAACTCGCCAGACGGCTCTGAACACACCTGGGTGTGTGCAAGCCTCGTACGCAGGTCATGGCGGGGTCCTAACCCTGCTTCTTTGTGACGGTGACGGGGCTGGTGCAGCGACCATCCAGCCTCTCATCCACTCCGTCTGGTCAGAGGCTTTCACCACCCCTCGCCTGCCAAGACCTGGGGGACGAGCATGTGCTGGTGGGCACAGTGGGCACCACGTACCCGCTTCTCATCTGGATGTGTGAGCACCAAGGCCACCAAACCCTCACACTCACTGGAAGGACCAGAAACAAGGTGTGCAACGTGGTACAAGGGCTTAGTCAACGGGAGTGGTGGCTAATGGGAATTACACTCATTTTGTTTGGTTTCAGCAGTGGTTTGCTGTGTACACAGGTAACATTCCTACGCAGGAGCACCATTTTCCATGCTGTATCAGTCACCTCCTTGTTATTAACACTGCTGCATTTAAACTCCTAGCCAATCGGCCCAGAAACTGAAATCTACATCCTGGTTAGCACGTGGGCATCTTCCTGTCAGAAATGGAGACTTAGAGACCATGGGTCCTCGGAGTGGCACCACCACGCACGTACTTTATGATGAGGATAAATGTTCTGCCGTTTCCCCTGTCTTGCCTGGTTGTTCTGAATATTGCTCCGTGTTACTTGTGTCCTGAAATGCCTGTTACTATGTACGGTAACTACCAAAGCTGAGCTGGAACATCAAGTGCCAGGATCACGAGTTCTTTTACAAACTCCACAGTGTGTCTTCCTTACGAGGTTTGAGAACAGCCAACGGATTTCTCAGCACGGCCACTGGCCACAAGCACGCCCAGAGGCTTCTGATGCCCCGCCTTGCGCCCAGGCTCTGTCTCCGAGGCACTGGTGTCTGCCCCTTCCTCTCCCGGCGCCCACGGATGGAAGAGAAGTGAGCCCAGGGGACCCTGGCTCCTCCAACCTCCCAGTGAGAGAAATGACATACGGGGGCCACTTGCCAAGGCTGGACCCCTACCATCAAGACTTCGCGCAACCTCCCTGGCGGGGCCACTACGACTCCAAGGCAGCCCTCACAAAGCCACGGTTAGGTCCAGGCCCCAGCCCCACTCTGTTCCCACGCTTCCCTCCTCTCCCGGATACACGGCTCAGAGCCCCACCCTGGCTCTTTATACCCGGGGCCACCTCTGCTCCGGGCCCACGGGAGCCGCAGGCTCGGTCTGGAGTCCCTGGTCCCCCGAGAATCCTCCCTGAGGCCAGCCCAGCAGAAAGACTCGGTGGGGTCCAGGGACCTGAGTGTGTACACGTTGCCATGGTCACCGCCCCCGCACAGGTGTGACGTCACTTCCTCCTGTCCTGCAGTAGGAGGAAGGGGCTGCGCTGTCCCATCTGCCCACTGTCAGCACGGACGGTCCAGTCACAGCCACTTAATGACCACAGGACCGGGGAAAAGTCACATAAAAGAGGGGTTGGGACTGCACTGTCTCCAGGGTCCCTTCTAATGGGAAAGTTCTGCGGTCCCATCATTTTACTTGGTGGGGAGGGAGTTCCCCTCTACCAGGTGAAGCATGCAAACGTACACATGGTATTTTCGTGACCATGATACTTGCACTAGAGGGGAGAAGCTGCATGATGCTGCCTGGCCTTGAACGGCTGTGTAAGGAGCAGCACAGGCAGTGAATGTCGGGGCATGACTGGGAGCCGAAGCCTGGACTTGTCAGACACCCCATCACCCGGCACCTAAGGAGACACAGTGTTAGCCTCTGGGCTTTCTTTTTTTTTTCCTTAAGATTTTTTTGATGTGGACCATTTTTAAAGTCTTTATTGAATTTGTTACAATGTTGCTTCTGCTCTGTGTTTTTACTTTTTGGCCACACAGGATGTGGGATCTTAGCTCCCCGACCAGGGATCGAACCGGCACCCCCTGCATTGCAAGGCGAAGTCTTAACCGCTGGACCGCCGGGGAAGTCCCGGCCTCTGCTCTTTTTCAGAGCGATTAAGATAAAATGAGGAAAAGAGATTAGCAATGCAGGCCTTCCTGGGGCAAAGACTCTTCTGGGGGTTAGAGGGCTGTGGGCTGGGAGGTACACGAGGGAAAGGGCGGGAGAAACGGAGCAGCTGCTAAGTCAGATCCGGGTCCTTTCACCCTCACCCCCACCTGCCAGGTCATTACTGGAGATGCTCAGAAAGTACATCCCGGGCCTTCAGGTCAATCAATCAGGCTTGGTTCTCACACCTGAGATAGGAAGCATGTAGACTCCTGAGGGCCCACAGTGCCCCGCTCCGGCCACAGTCCTTCCTGAAGTGAGCTGGTACGTGGGAAGGGGATTTGCACCTTTTGGCCAGAAACTCATTCATGAGAAGCCAAGCACTCCCCCTATGCCACGGGTTATTTCTCCCCCCTGGCCAACAGTCTAGAAACTTCAGCCAGGTCCCCGGGAGCACACATGATCTCTGGCTGCTGGTGAGAAGCTGCACAGAGACTGCTCTCAAAAGATGTGACCTTTAAACCCACAGTCCACGAATTTAACTGACCTTTAATGATAGACAACTGCTATGTTCCTTGAAACAAATTAAAACTCCCATATAAACAGAACATATACTTAAGGAAAATCCACTTTACATCCACCCCTACAATATCCTGTACGCATTATACTGCAACATTCCAAGAGGCCCTTTAAAAGACTCAAACAATACATACAATATTTTCGTTACTGTAATACTTTCATTAGAGGGGAGAAGCTGTTTGCGTTTTGTCTTCTGAGTCAAGAGTGAAAGAATGAATTCATTACTGCTTTGAATCCTTAAGGATATCTACTTCTTGGATATCTCTCTCTTGCCTTAGAAATATAAGACAAAAGGAGATGTTGAAATGATCTGCATAAGAACAACGGACACTGAGGGTGCCGGCCCCCAAGTCCCTCCCCGTAGTTTCTGACACGGGACACGACTGGACAGCCTACCTGCCCCTCGGTCCTTGCTGTCCTCATGCAGCAGCTTGCCCACGGAGTTATACCACTTGAGCTGAGGCTCAGGGAGGCCATAAACACTACAGTTGATCAAGGCACTGTTCCCTTCCTTGACGATGATATGGTCGGTTCTGGCAATGACCACGGGCACTGAGCCCACGACCGTGTCAGTGCCATTTAAAGTGCTGTTGGCCACACTCTTAGCAGTCGCCAGAGTGGACACTAGGATTAACAAGGACGCAGAAGGCAGCAGGCACACAGGCAGAGGGCGCGTCACTCCGTCCATCCTCTTCGCTTGCTCTGCAAGGCACCAGAGCAGGTAGGCCAGGGGAGTCTTCTAGCAGACAACACCCCGCTCACAGCAGGCCAAGGGCCAAACCCGGCCTGGGTCCATGGAGTTGGCTCTGGATTAAGAACCTCTGTAAAGAAAACAAACAAAAAAAACCACGTAAATGTTAGCGCCCATACTTTAAAAGGATTATTTATAAAATGTTAGAAACCCAGCTAAAGTACACATCTGTGTAATTTTTAAATAGCACACAAATTCAGAAGATGTTCCAAATATTCATGGAAATCGTGATGATACACGTCTGTTATTTTTGCTACTGAAACATATGACTCTTAGCAGGAACATGTTAACTTTGTACCACACGACTTCCTGGGGCTCAAAACCTGATTCTGGGCTTCCCTGGTGGCGCAGTGGTTGAGAGTCCGCCTGCCGATGCAGGGGACACGGGTTCGTGCCCCGGTCTGGGAAGATCCCATGTACCGCGGAACGGCTGGGCCCGTGAGCCATGGCCGCTGAGCCTGTGCGTCCGGAGCCTGTGCTCCGTAACGGGAGAGGCCACAACAGTGACAGGCCCGCGTACCGCAAAAAAAAAAAAAAAAAAAAAAAGCTGACCCCTGCTTCTTTCATCCCACACCTCGAGGCCTCCTCCCATCCCTCACCTGTCCCCGTCGCGGACACCGGTGGTGCACCTGGGCCCTCCTAACCTCTCTGCTGGCCGAAATGAATTCCAGCTCCTGCAGTGTGCACCTGGGCTCTGCCACATTGGAAGGGCCCCCAGAACCAGTGCGGTGTCCCCCTCACCCCCACCAGGACACCCCCTTCCCCTTTCAGGCAACTGAGCCGGCTCCTGGAGCTTCCAGGCGACCCGCACCACCCACCCTCATCACTCCCTGAATGCCTTGCTTTCCATCCTCACCTGCATCCCTGGATGCAGGGGGTGACATGACGGGTGGCTGCACTTCTTCACCCAAGGATCTAACTTTCACCTACACCTCTACTCTCCATTTCATCCACTAATCACACGGCCACACCCAGGACCCTTCTTCTCTCCAAATTCTAAATTCTGGAGTTCCAGTTCATTCTGAAGTTCTCAATACCCGTCTTTCCCTGCACCCCACCTTCTCAGTCCCCTCACTGGGCTTCCTGGCCGCCCTACTCTCCTCAGGTCCTCCCTCCCACCCAGCTGGCTCACTTCCTTTCCGCCCCCCGCCCGCACCCGGACTGCACCCCCTGCACCCTCAGCTCTCACTCTCCCGCCACAATCCCTCTGCCAGCGCCCAGCCGCGATCCACCCATCGCTTGCCGTCCCAGCTCCTACTCCTTGGAGACTGGAGCAGGACTGGGTGGGCATCCTACACCCATGATGTGACCACAAGAATAAGATGACGGTCACCAGCCCCAGCCAGGTCCTCCGTGACAGCTGGCAATCCAGGAGAACTTCACTGAGGAGGTGGCCCCAGAGCTGAGGGCTCTTTGGGAATCAACCATGCCTAGACCCCAGAGAAGAGCATTCCAGGAAGAGCTGACAACCAAAGGAAACGGGGCGCTACGAGACGGGCCCAGATCACCTAGGGCTTTGGAGGACACAGTAAGGAATCTGGATTTTAGCTGACGTTCATTGAAAAATGTTAAGCAGGGAAGGGACAGGATATGATTTGTCTTTCTTAAGATCAACTTTACTGTGGCATGATTTACAAATTAAAAAAGTGCCCATTTTACGTATGCATTTTAATAGACATTGACAGATTTATACACTCACATAACCACCACAATAAACAAGATATAGAATGTTTCCATCACGACCAAAAGTTCCCTTGTGTCCCTTCCCAGTTTTAGTTTTGCCACGCACCCATTCCAGTTACTTCTGTGTACGGCGTGAGGGAGGGATCTCCCCACACGAACATCCAGCCATTTCTGCACCACCTGTAGAAAAGACCATCCTCTCTCAGTGGATTGTGTCTCAAACACAGTGACTCTATTACTAAACTCTTCCTTCTGTTCCACTAGTGCCAATGCCTGCCCTGAGTCCAATGTCATCCTGACTGTACTGTCTGCCTCAACTTTCTTGGTATCTACAGAGTCTGAAATTGTCCCTGACACTTTACATGCCCAATGGATTGCTGAACGAATGAATCTGTCTGCAAAAGCAGAAAGCAGAAATTATCACTTCAATCGTGTGGACAGTGACACTGAAGAAGTACCAGGGGTGATAAAGCAGCCTCAGACCACAGACTTCTTCAGTCGGAAAGACACGGGTTTTCGTAGAGCTACAGCCTTCCACACATACAACCCACAGGGCCGGGTGCCTTCCTGCCCAAGGCGGCCCACACACGACTTCCCAGTAGGAACTGTGGGGCCGAGGAGCATGACAGACACCCTGCCGTGGCTCTGTCAATGGTTTTCTATACTTGGGCTCATCCTGTGGTTTCCATTTAGCAGGAAAGCTGACCTGCGCCATACAGAACGCTTAAGAGCATGGCCTCAGGTTTGAGAGCGACTGGGATCCCACCTGGATCCAACCACCCCGATGGTCTGGGTGTTTCTGGCCCAGGACTTACCACATAAGGACTGTTACAAGGATTCATGATCAAATATACATCAAGCATGCATTGCTCAGCTTGAAAAATAAAAATTACTAATACAGCATACAAAGCATCCTTTACTGAAACTACGCTTCTCGAGTTTATTCTTATTTCAGGTTGTTATCACACCTTGTTTTTGGTTTTGCTGAATACATTATGACTACCATGCCACCACCAGAAGTCATGACAAATGGTTTCTGGCACTGGTTCCTTTGGTGGGACTCAGGTCTGAGAAGCATGAGCTCTGTGGGCAGCGAGCGCCTGGGGACACTCACTCCCTGGCATGAGGCCGGGGCAGACGCCCCACCAAGGATCTCAGGGAGGATCAGAAACAAGTCGGCGAGGGAGACAGGTTCTCATAAATGTGTGCAGTAAATACACTGTGACCTTTTTTCCCACAACTAGGGAGAATGCAGCAAATGGGAGATCACAATGGGTTTTAAGGTGTGTAAATCAGAGCTGCTTTCAAACAAAGGCTGGCCACATGGTTTCTACTTTCCAACACATTGTGTCAGCCAGGACAAAGGGAAGGGGAGACGGCTGTGCTGTCATCTTTTAATCACGTCAGTGGGTGTTCTGGGCTGGACACACAGCGACTGCTCTGAAACGGCACTAGCTCACGTAGAGGCCTGACCAGGTAAGGGGAGAGGCTTCCCCTCTGCTGTGGGCACGTTGGAGAGCTGACTCATCCCTCCCATCCTCTCCCATCTGAAAAGTCACTGGGGTGCTTCGAAAGCAGAACACGTCGCCTATGTGCTGTTTGGAAGCCAAGATCTGTACTCTAAAACTCTCTGTGAACACTCATATTTGAAAAGAAAGCACTCATTTTTGAAAATGCGCACTAACGAATTAACAGGCTTTGGTAAGAATTCACCGTGTCTCACACCATGCCCTTTCAGTTCGGATTCTCAAAAAAGTATTTATTATGTGTTGGGCACACCGCCAGGCGCTTGGGGGTGGCAGGGGGCGTTGGGAGAGCTAGGAACCCAACAAGCCATAGGCCGTGTCCGCTTACAATCTCTTGTGGAGAGAGACAGGTAAATTCAATGCGCCGTGCAGGTGCTGGGAGACTGGGGGTGGCTGTTGGCCGCATCCAGGCCCAGCCCAGCTCCCCTCCCCACCTCCAGGAGTCCCACCGCTGATCCATCTCAGTCCTAATCGTCCCGGGGCAGATGCAGCTTGTGCCAGCCTCCTGACACCCCTCGCACCCAGGCCCTTGCCTTTTCCCAGTTCTGTGCTGGGGAAACATCCGCTCAGTAACAAGGAGAACGCGTGGAGGGCAGGAACTCGGCGCAGTTCTGCAGAGTTTCCTCCATCTCGGCCGCCCACGGTCCTGCTTCCCTCCCATACCTGCCCTGTGGCCACGCTGGGGTGGGATCCACTGGCACCTGCTCAAGAGGAGGGAGGTGCAAGAAGAACATAAAGACATCGCGTCCCTCTGAACGCTGGGGAAATGTTCTACAAACGTACTTTGTTCAGCCTGTCGGACTCTGCAGACAGCATCGTGACAAGTTCAGTTGATAACACTGTCACACTGGGAAAGACATTTCAGCCACTGTAGAATTAACCACGAGGACTGTAATCTGGCAGCTTAAAACACAGTCCTTCAAAATACAACAACGAAGGCCACAGATTCCCAAACCCGGGTTTAGAGACAGCCACAATGGACAAATTGTTAAGGTTCACATGTTTGCTCAGGGCCTTTGGGAAAACGTTCACAGAATACTTGACTTCTTTTTTTTTTTTTTTAACGAATGAAACAAAAGAGAAAACGCTTAGCAAATATCAAATGTCCTTTCTTTAACTTGACCCCTTTCTTACTTTCCAACAATTGCATCTTATCTAAAAGCATTTTAATAAAATGCTTTGTGGAGGCTTATTTGCTATCTCTGCACCTATAATAAAACATGACTACTGACCATGAATTTCTGGAGTTGGAAGGAAAAGGGCCTCTTGTTTCAGGGTGTTTTGAACTACATGAACGTACAGGATTGTTTTTTCTTGGCAGTGTTCGCGCTGGCATTTCCCCATCAACTGTGATGAATAATTTTATACTCCACAGAATGGGGTTTTGTCACAAAATCTACGAAGCGTTATCACCATTTTTCATTTGTGTGTAAATGATGTGACGGGCACAGGGGCCACCTTTTAGATAAGACACGATCTTGATAGGTCTCTACTCAGCAGGCAAGGTGGGAAATCTCAACTTCCGGTGGAATGGACAGGGCCTGATGTGCTCATTACATCGTAGATGCTAACGTTCAAAACTGGTAGCCAGCTGCGGCCACCCTAGTTACAGATATCTTTCTGCAACTTCCTTTCCCATGCATGATAATGAAAACTACCTATGCTAACCTGTTTTACAAACATGGTTTAAAAAAGATTTTCTTTTGCAATGTTAAAGAAAAATTCTACCAGCCCATTCTTTCTCCCCTAACTTGAGTTTTTAGGTAGTTAAGGTGATGTCTGAACATGGGCTACGGGAATCCAAAGTCAAAGATGAAGAGCTTTGTGGAAGAAGCACGTTCCTGCCACGGTGACTGTAGCCCAGCATCACATCATTTAAGCTCTAAATCAGCTAAGTTCTATCTCAATGTCCAAAGTCACGCTACAGAAAGAGGTTCATCTGGGCCTTCTTTCTTCCCGACATGTGTCCTAGAATCCGTCTGTGCAGGGACTCCTGATGTCTCTAACCACACAAAGGTAACTCTTGACTCAGATGGTGATAGTTACATGAAAGCATGAAGAGCATCCTGTTTAGGTGACTTTCAGAAGCACCGAGCACCAATCCAAACCACTACACTTTAACTGAGAAGATTCCTTGTGCGAGGCACACTGCCGGGGTGTGGAACACACAGGGAAGACACGGTCCTCACCCCTGTCACCCAAGAGTCAAGGAGGAGGGCAAAGTAAATCAATAATTACAGGACAGTGTGGCAACCGCCCCATCAGAGAGGGGTCAAGGATCCACATGGTACAGGACAGGAGACCCAAGCGGCAGAGGGCCCAGGAAGAACTTTCTTCCAAGAAGTGACCCAGCGGTTTAATTACAAAGGAGTCCACCAAGGGGGCCGGGGCCAGAAGCTGACCCTATAAGAGGAAATGGTGATTAGAGAGGACCCAACACACTCGGAGAAAGGTGTGCATTAGGCATCACTGGTGACGTGCACAAGACGGGGGGGCTGGAAAGGCAGAGTGCCCGGATAACAAGGGGGGGGGCCTGTAACACCAAGGATGGGGTGCGCCCACAGGTAACGGGGGGAGTGACCCCCAGACAAGGTCGGCAAGCTCACTGCACAATTCAGAAGGAGCTAGAACAAAAGGTCTCATTCCTACTTTATCAACTACACTGATGTTCAGGCCTCTATTTTTCTGATACACAAAAGGCACCTACTTTTCAAAAACGGATCTGTTTTAAATCACTGCTTTTCAAACCTAACAATGAATGACAGGCCCAGAGATGCCATCTAAGTAATAGGTTATTTTTTATGGGCGCATCGTATGAAGAAACCCTTCTTGGATTTCATCAGTTTTTCCACAGGGTACGTTTTTCTGGTCAAAAGTAAGAATCATATAAAATAAAGCTCTCATAAATATAATGGTTAGAAAAGGAGAAAGAGAAAAAGAAGAGTATTAAAGGCTTCCCTCTACAGACAATGACTACTGTCAGGTGAGATAAAAATGGTCCCATCGCATGGGTTTGTTCACAGAACAAGAGCGGTAGATCTGGAAGAACCTGGGTGTCTCTTCTCAAAGGTGTTTTTTTTTTTACACAAGATGAGAAAGGGAGACCAAAGAAGGTAAGCAACGGCCTAGGGTCACACAATTTATTGGCTTCAAACCAGCATAAAACGTCACGCCCACGTCAGGCCTGATATCACGTTAAAACCTCTCATTCCGTAAAGGCGATTTTTCATTATTCTAGCAGTTGAGACAGGCACAGAGGACTATTCTAATCACAAGCGTATCTTTTAGAAGAGCTTATTGATGTTTTAGGGTGTATTTAACGTCTTCTAATTGTCACTCTAAATGAATAGGCTAAAACACTTTTGGGCCCAATTAATGTAAATTCTTAATTGATCAGAGAGATACTTCCTCAGGAATCTGACGGTCCAAGGAATAAGCCAAACCTGGGAACTGAATACAGATGGGACACATACACTGGTGGATGGTGCCTTTGTGCTACCAAACCTGTTCCTGAAACACATCACGATGCAGATAAAAGGTGAGGATGCTGTGTTGGTATTTTTCTCTTACCTTTGAAACTCTGATGATCAGATCCTATACGGGCCCTAAAGCTGGTCCAGAAGCACCTGGAGCTGCTTGTCTTTCTCTGCCTGTCTCTACCACTAGATATGTTGTCCAACATCTCCCAACACCACTTAAAAAAACTGTGTCCTTTCCAAACATCCTCCCTACTCTTTGGAACGTATATAGGGAGATACATATTTCACCCTAGTGCAGTTAATGTCTCTTACGGGCTAACCTACAGCACAACTTCAGCCAACCTTCAATTCTTGTTTTAATTTCATTGCAAGCCCGTTTCCCGAGACACTCTTGATGTATTTCATGCATAAGCTCCTCTGTCCAGAGCGAAGCCAGACAGGAGCTGGTGGGCGTATGGGAGCCTGGACGCATCAACAGGCCGGCCTGGAAAAGTGGCCAGAGGATTCGACGTCTTGGGGCGATGTTGGATGGACACGCTGACCCCCGGCTGCCTGCCCGCAAGGCCAGCGTTCTGCCTGGACAGAGGGGCAATCCGCCCCCCCCACCACCCCGACTGCCAAAATCAGAGACCAATATTCTTAACCTGCTTCCTAAATATGATGTTTAGGCCCGAAGCGATTGCGAGTTTAGATTTCCTCGCGGATTCTGGCACATGCCGTAAACACTTAAGGCCGTGGCAGTGAAAGCCCCTTTCTCAACCCCACCTGCCTGTACACAGACCACCTCCCAACTGCCAAGGGTGAGGCACTGTGTGCACTGAGGGGGGCCCTTTTCCACAGAAGCCATCCCTAAGGGATGATTATTTCTCCTCCAAATCCACCATCCTGAACCGCAACGAGCAGTGGTGTGGCTGAGCTGTGGAGGGAAGAAACAGGGAGGTGTCTGTGTCCAGACCAAGGTCCCCCTGCAGGGAACAGTCAGGGCAGAGCACCAGGTTGCCAGCTGTCCAGGACTTGGTGGATGGCCAGGAAGTGGCCTGGGTACCACACAGCACGTGGGGACTTGTCCTTTGCCGGGGATGCACCTTCCTGAGTGTTCCCTCCATCCCGTACAACAGGGCGCCAGCTCCTGAAGCCTTTAGACCTCCATCCACACCCTCCAGATGCCTCACCTCAACACAGAGGGGAAGCAGCTCGGGTCCCTAGCGGCGCCTGTATGCGCAGGCGGAATGGGGTGGCTGGGGGCTGCGGGGAGGGACCCTCCTCCCGTGGCAGGGGCAGGGCTCTCCCTCAGCCCCACCCCTGGCGAGCTCAGCGCCACCACAGAGCCTCGCTGCTTGCGTGGACGGCGGTGAGGACCCGGGTGCCGTGGCCACACCACCCAGCGCCCCCTCTTCAGACCAAGGCCCACCACGGAGTTAGCCCCTGCTGTGCCCCTGCCCGGGCCCTGCCAGCTCCGTTTCGCTTGCTAATGCTTGACAGAGAGGCCCTGCAACTGCTCTTGCGACCTGGGGGTATCACTGTTATCCTGGCGATGCTGTGACCGGACAAATTCTCTTTAAATTCTATGTGAACTACAGAAAGGTGTGGTTGGTGCTCAAATACCTGCCGCCATCCTGGGCACCAGGTGTTTGTTACGTACTTTTGTAAATGTCTAGTAGCGGCCTGTGCACGGGGAGGCCTCAAGGAAAATACACCAGGAACACTCTTTAGTTAGCGCAAGGCACATTTCCCAGGGCTCCTCACTGAAGGGTAAAAGCCAGAGGGCCGGGACTTCCCTGGTGGCGCAATGGTTAAGAATCCGCCGGCCAACGCAGGGGACACGGGTTCGAGCCCTGGTCGGGGAAGATTCCACACACCGCGGAGCAGCTAAGCCTGTGCCACAACTACTGAGCCCACGTGCCACAACTCCTGAAGCCCGCACGCCTAGAGCCCGTGCTCTGCAACAAGAGGAGCCACCGCAATGAGAAGCCTGCGCACCACCGCGAAGAGTAGCCCCCACTCGCCGCAACTAGAGAAAGCCCGCGCATAGCAACAAAGACCCAACGCAGCCAAAAATAGGTAAATAAATTTATAAAAAGAAAAAAAAAAGCCAGAGGGCCTTCCCATGGCCACTACAATATCTGCTCACTGGCTGCCTCCCAGCCTCAATTTCTGACCTTTTTGCCCCTCTCGCTCCCTGCCAGCCACCTGGGCTCCGCTAACCCCGGAAGACGCCAGGCTCGCGGGAAGCCGCCCGCGCCATTCCTTCCTCAGGTCCGAGCCCCTGGGATGCCGGCAAGGCTCCTGCACACCCCCATTCTGACTCTCAAATGTCACCTCGTCAGCACCCTCCCCCTTGTGTGATGTGAGTCGGTGTACTCCCCCCTCCCTCTCCCGGGGGGCTGGGCTTCTGTCCCAGATGAGGGTGGTTCGTGGTCACGTGGGTTGCCGCCCCCCTCAGGGCAAGCACCTGGCTGCCCACTGGGTGAGCTTAAACCCCTCTGGGTCCTTTCCTTTAAACAGCTGACTAACTCACTGGGCATCCACACTGGCCCTGCTTTCCTCCAAATTCCACCCATTTCTTAGGAATTCTAGGTAACTGTGTCCATTCTTTACCACAAACCTAACTTTAAAACATAAACCAAGGTTTCCCCAGAGCTCAGTCTTCACGGCACATCCTTCCCTTGCAGGAGAGGCAGGTGCTCCCACGTGGACCTGGGAGCAGAGGCCCAGGACCTGGGCGGGGACCATGGGGGTCAAAGGATCCGCCGTTGGAAGATTCGGGCCTGCGAGGCGAGTGAGGTTTACGTGACTCTCTTCTACACCTGAAATGTACATTCCTATGGCTGCTGAAATGGAATTTATATTTCACAGCGTCAAAACCATCCCTCATTCCTTGTCTTGCTGCTGTCCGATTAAGGCCATTCAGAGTCACCGCAGAGGAACTGGATCACCCAGGGTTTCTTCTTTCATCAGGATAAAATCTCATCTATTTGAGAAACTATGCTCAGTAACTGCAGAGTAGTTAAAATTCTTTTCTTTCTCCCTCCTTTACCAGCCCATTTTCACAAAGTGTAATTGTACGACCAACGTGTTTCCGAATCACACGAGTGTTCTTACTAGACTCTGAGAACTGGAGGTCAGGAAAAACAGATCAGAAGAGATCCTGAATTCACACTCTGCTTGATTTCATTTTTATTAACAGCATGAAGTATACTCACCTAGCATTTATGGTTTACAAGACACACCCGAGGACGTTACTCAGCCTCGCCTTGCCACAAGCCTATGACGTGGGGAAGGACCACGCAGATCTGTCTACAATGACAGCCGAAGAGGCAGAGGCCAAGCCGCCAACCTGTGCATGGAAGCCCCTCCAGGACCACATCACCCCAGGGCTCCTTTCGCCTGCCCACGGTGACCTGGGAGTGGACACCACAGCCCCGGCAAACTGGCTAAATGCCACTAACATCCAAACTGTCATAACTGTTATTTTAAAATGATAATTTAAAAATACTGTGATTATGTATTATTTAAAGAATTATTATTATTTTAAAATTCTGTGCATAGAGCAATACTTTGCAAAATTCAGTTGGACCGGAATAATCTTCTAGCTGAGTTTAATGCATATATCCTAAGGTCAGTCCTCCCCCAACTTTAAGTGGGTTTCAATGTGGCACTATGGAAAATTATCTTAACAAAAACACCAGAAGAAAGCTGGAAATGTGGATTCAGTGGTTTCCATGCAGAATCTCTGAAGGAAGCTTTGCTTTTCTCTCAGCTCTGACGGGAGAAGGCCCCTGCTAGGCTGAGCACACTCTCTGGGTGTTCTCAACAATTTCTCAGTGGGGCAGTCAGATTCATCTGAGTGATAAAAACAATTAGGACTCAGCCATCCCAATTAAGGGGAACTCCAAGTATTTAGGAGGCCACTATTATCACTTCGGTTCCAATTGCTGTGGGGCTGAAAAAAACTTTTAAGACCAGGTCTTTACCCTAAAGGTGCTTACAATCTTGGGGATAGCCTGTATATAAAATGATACATAATTAAGCACTACTGGGTGAATACCACAGAAATTCAGACGAGGGCCAGCTGGAAAGGTCAAAGAATGTTCACTGGGACTGGCCAAGTCTTGAAGGGTGAGTAAAGGAGACAGGACAGTTTCCCTAGCAGGAGTAACGGCTTAGTTTAGCAAGTAGGGGTGGAAATAAAGCATGGCCTCCCAATTAAAAACAAAAATCTTCACTACAGTATGTTTCAGCAGGACTCATGCCGTGGATCTGCTGTGTGTGCTCATCTCAAGAATGCTGGCACATCAGGGCACTCCTCCAGAAGTTCTACTTAATAAGAGGGCCTCCAGGGCTTCTTAGGAGCAATGATAAAGAGGACTTTGGGACAGAGATCCATTACCCCAGTGAAAGAAGGAGGGGAGACAGCCAAAATCTGGAGGAAGGGATGGATGCCCTACAAAGGCAGGAGGGAATCAAGTCCACTATAGGTCCTGGGGTCAGATGTACAGGGAGAAATGCCCAGCCCCCAGTCAGGTAAAGGACTGGTAATACTCAGATATTTTCTGGAAATTAATTTCACGTTCCTCAGAAGTGTTTTAAAATGGAGAAAGCCGTGTTACCTTTGGGGAGTCTAACAAGAGCTGACTCACTCAGAGACCAAGTCATCTAGGGCTGTCCAAGCCCTGAAGGGCAAAACCCTTCCCTCCAGCACATCCAGTAACAGGGCAGTGCAGCCCAGCGCCGTCTTTAGCATTGCAGCAGAAATCTACAAAATGAAACTAACAACAGCATCTGAGAAGCAAGCACAGCTCCATGGCTGCTGGAAGTTTAAGCTGCCCCACGGCCATCCCAGGGTGTGAAGACCCAGAAGGAAGGACTGGGTGGGAGGCAAACACTAATGCGGTCAGTCTTCACTCCAATACCTTCTCCTGCAGAGGACCAGAGAAAGTGGGCTCTGCACCTTTAAGAAAGCACAGGGGCTGTACACCTACCTACCCCCCTCCCCTTTGCAGGGGAGAAAGGGGTTAGCTGGCCAATTTGGGATGGTCCCCACTGCCGCAAATATCACAGAGCTCTCGCTAGTTTCGAGAGGGTACAGAAAGGTACAGACGTGGGAACAGGCACATCCCGTCTTGTCTAGGAGACCTACTGCTTTAATGAATCCAGCCTGCCACCTCCAGCGCTGTCAATGGGTAAATACTCCGATCCACTGATTCTTTTTTTTTTTTAAGGAGCAATCTCTCCCCTTCCAGTCTTCCTGAGCCCTCAGCCAACTCAAATCCTCAATGGAAGGAAAGGGCTGGGATGATATCTAAAATATCTGCTCAGCAAGCTTCTTCTTTCCCACTGATGACAAAGACACCTTCAGCCCAGCTTCAAAGAGTTACCTTCTAAATCCAGAATTAGGAAGTCCACCCACAGCGACTTCCTCTGTCTCACTGGCAAGCCCCAGAGGCTTCTGTCCAGAAGCTGGACAACCACCAGGGAATTAATCCCTTCTTTCTTTCTCCCACGTCACTCTGATGGGCCCCGTCCTGGCTGACCTGCCTCGAGTCCTGCCTGCCTGCAATCCACACACCATGTGGCTGCTGAAGTGGGCTGACTCTGAGAGATCCGATTCAGACGTAGTCCAGGTCTTCATCCCGCCACCAGCGTACAACCCAAGTCCATGGCAGGACACACGTGATCCTTCATGCTCTGTCTCCCGCCTGCCTGTGTAACCTCATCCCTGGAGCTCCCTTGGCACCTCTGCACCGTGCTTCCTTCCATATTCTCACACATCTGGCAAACCCCTACTCAGCCTTCAAGTTCAAAGCCAACCAGGACTGCCCAGGTAGCCCCCGACACCCCTTTTCTCACCAACCTTCACCCAGAACTTCGTATTTTCACTGTAACCGTCTTTGTGCACATCCATCCCTCCGCTAGGTTATAAGCTCTCAGGTTATCAATATTTGCTGAATGAATCAGTGAATGAATGAGAGAGGCTTATCTGAAGGTACAGATTTGGGGACATCGGTGTGTGGGTGACTGATGCAGTCATGAGGAAAAATAAATCACCCAGAAGGAACACAGTGGGCCACAAAATGAGAGGACTAAGGTTAGAACCCAGGGAGGACAGACCCTCAGAGGACGAGGGGCCCGTATCCCAGAGCCCAAGGGAGAGGAGATTCAAGATAGATAGAACGGTTTACACTGACCTTGTCCTAGACATCGGAAAACAGTTATTGCATCACTATATAAGGAAGTATGGGTAAAAATCTTACAAAGTTATGCAAACGGAAGCTAAACAATATAGATCCACAGTTTCATTTTCATTAAGATAAGTTTTCATCAAGTCTTATTGTTGTTCCCAGGATCGGATTTTGCCAACGCAGGGCTTCCTGCACCATGTTGTCTGAAAAATCTCTTCTCTCTTACTAATTTTTCTACATATAGTTCGGTTTCAACTTGGAGCCACTCCTGGAACACTACGGTAGAAAATTTCTTCAGATGAGGTTTTCCAGACACACAGAGATGTCAATTCAACCAGACCATACGTTTTTATACACTATTAAGCCCTTGTACGTAAAAGAGACTGAATAATATGTTTGGAGAGAATGACTGAATTTCTTATATTTAAACCCACAGGTTAGGGCATCTGGTAGTGTAGCTGTTGCCCATCCCCCAGCAAATATGGAGCCCACAGCAAACACTGCTGACGGGTTGTCGGAATTTCCCAGCTGAGCCTGTACAAGCCCACGACATGGCAAGCAGCTCCTACCAACTGGTCAGAGTTGGCCCAGGTGACGTGGCATCGTTCTCAAGGTAACTATGTTAAACCTGACTTTCCCCCAGGTGCCTGCCCACATCTGGTCTGCACGGGCGTGTATTCAGCTGAGCAGCTGCCTGTTAAGAGGGCAATGAACAGAAACAAAGTAGCCCAAACGTGACTCGCCCTTCTGCTCTACTTTCTACGTCCTTCCTGCATCACTAGCTGTGAACACAAGTCTTCTTAAGCTCTTAATTCCACACATGCATACTAATGTCATTTCAGATCAATGGAGAGAACTGAATTATACCACACGACACGCTGGTTCCAGATTCCCATCTGCCACTGACCACCTCTAGTGACACACCCTTTGTCGAACTGTCCTGTGAAACCTGGGGTTTAGCTGTATACTGCTTTTTCAGGAAGATAAAACTGGCATCTGTTTGTCCATCACATGCTCCTGTTTAAAAATCCTCAGTTGATTTCCCATCGTTTATCTATAATAGGATGAAATCCAAACTCCTTTGCCCCGGCCCCTGATTCCATCACACCAAATCTTTCTTTGTATATGGCTGGATGACCTTTCTATGGCTCCTTTCTAAGGCACCAAGTCGTTTATTGACTTATACACACATTTGTTATCTTTCAGTTCTGTGGGTGAAAAGTTCCACATGGGTCAGGATGGGCTAATCAAGGAGCTGGCAGGCCTGTGCTTCTTCTGGAAGCTCGGGGGGCAGCCATCTGTGTCCCGGCCTTTACCAGCTTCCAGAGGCTGCCCCCATTCCTTGGCCCCTTCATCTTCAAGGCTAGCAATGGCCAGCCAGTCTTCCTCACATGCATCTGACACTGACCTCTGCTTCCCTCTTGCGATTACATGGGGCCCACTGGATAATCCAGAATAACCTCTCCATCTCCAGATCCTCCATTTAACCACATCTGCACAGTCCCGAAGTGGACATCTTGGTGGTGGTGGGGGCATTACCCTAACTACCATCATGGTGGTCTGCCTGGACTTCCCTGGTAGAAGACTCCTATCCAATTCCTTAGGCATTCCTTAAGATCCTACGGAAATGTCACTATTTTCACGAGGCCCCTCCCCTTCCAACCCAAGACACGTCTCTGGCAGCACTGACTTTGTACTCCAGTTTATTTGTGCTCAAGCCTGTCTCTCTGACTAGACTGTGAATCACTGCGTCTTACTCATTTTTGCAGCCTCAGGGGCCTAACTATAAAAGATTGTGGGGAAGAAAAATGAATATTTTAATGAGTAAAGGCCTCAGGCAGAGGCAAGACCAATAAACACACAGGACTTCTGAGTATAACTCAGAAACTAGTTCTGACAGCTCTTAACTGGTTCTTATCACATAATCACCCAAGCCCCTTAATCCTTTAACGATTCCAGGGAGGTCTTCCTGCAAACTTAAAATCAACCATTTGCATCTAAGGCTGTTTCTGACTTTAAAGTGATTTGCCACAGATCACAAAGTGTTGTCAAGTGTCCTCCTGAGCTTGGCTAGAAAAGGGCAAGCCACATCCCAAATGCTTGGTTAGATGCTGAATGAGGGAAGTGACCTTATTTGCACTATTTCTGAATTCCAAGGAAATGATTCTCATCTAACAAATGTGACTGCACTTTGTTGGGGGTTAAAAGCAACTTTGCCACAATATTTGTTTGACATTTCAGTATCTGGAAGTTCTTGCATAGAACAAAAAGTTCAAATTAAGCAAAGTTTAAATGGCCTCAAATCTTTAAATTGCAAGGCAAACAAGGAATTGAATAAATTTCGGTCTCGTGAATGGGCAAAGCTGTACTTTTAAAGGCAATAGTTTGCCACGAATATCCAATGTGACTAATAGGACTATGCACTATAGAAACCTAAAGACATGGAATTAAAAGTAAAATCTATGTGCCCAGCAGTTGAGCTGCAAGAACCCAACAGTTAGGTACAAAAGAGGAGAGATTATCACCTGTTTCCGAATTTGAATACAAAGTCTACTCTGCTATTTTTTCTTCATTAGCAATAATAAAACCTCTCTTCAACCTAACTCCTGTTGGTTTTGTTAGTTTCAGGTTAGCAGAATGTGGAGTTCCCAAAGCCAAGAGTGGTGTTTAAATGTGCCTTCTGTTAAATTTCATTGTCTTTCCTAACACTGATAAAATACGTAGGATTTTCAGATCCACAAGGGGGGGGGCTATGGATCTGTATCAAACTTCACATTCACCAAGCGGAAACTCAGGCCTAGCTGCTTCCTCCAGGTCAGCAAAAAGCCAAGGGTGAGGGTAGATGGTCCGAACACCCACTGAGGAATGGAGCCTGAGAACATGGGCCCTGCCGTAACGGATAAGCTGTACATACATGTAGTACACACGGCAGATTTTGAACTGGATGCATTTTTATAGAAAAGGGAAGCACAATTTCTTAGTATTTGTGTCAGTCTTTTTTCAAACTTCTAAATTCTTCTATAAATATATTAAGAAAAACATTTAGGGCAATGAACACCACCAACCAAACTCTTTGGCTAAAATGGAGGACTGCAGGCCTAATTTGCAGAAAGAGTCATCATGTTGCCGCTCTTACTGTCTGGACACTTCACTCCTGTTATTACATCTCGGTCACCTACACGCACAACACAGACCCCACTTGGGGAAATGGTCTGGAGCATCTGAAATGAGAGCTGGAGCCATCTCACGAAAGAACAAACATTAAAAGCTATTCACAACCCAGTGAAAAGCAAATGCACCTCAAAAGTCTAGGTCTATGAAGAACGCAAACCAGATGTTTTGTAATAACCTTAATAAATAAAACAACTGAACCCACTAAGTGGTACTTATGGAAACTGGCTTGAGAGTTAGAGCTTTAGTTAGAGGTGGAACTCGTTCCCACTAGGAAAAGGATTGTTTGCGTTGCTCCTAAAATCCAGTAATCCTAAGGGTGATAATGGTACTAAATGTTTTAAGAACCAACAGAAACGTTGGTGGGACCTACAAATTTCGTTTTCCATAAAAGTTAAACGCCCAGTAGAACTACATTGCTCTAACTTAATCCCTTCTGAAAATAAATTTTCTTGCATCTTGCGTTTCATCTTGAACAATTTTACTATGTTCAGCATAGTAGCAATGGAGAAAAAAATGTGTTTCCTTTCGAAACAAAAGTGAGAAAACTTTACAAAAAAAAATTGCGCTTCTGCGACGCTACGCTTCCAAGTTCTTAACATAAAGCCAAAGTAACGCACAACATAGAAGACTACAGTAACCCAACCTTTCTGCAACGAGTATGCTTAAAAACAATGACCATTCAACCACAGTACATTATTTTCTACAGTGTGAGCGGGTAATGGACCTGCATACATTTTTTTTCTTTTTGGCTAGCTTGCTTTAAAAATCTTGCAACTTGCAAGCTCAAGTTTTTTGGAGGGGAAGGCCGGTTAATGGTCGAGCTTAAAATAAATCGGCTCTGCAATTACTCCGTTTTTTAAGCCGATGAAACACGTTTACCCACTCCACGCCATGAAGCAATTCGATGTCAACTTGCTATGGAGTCAAATGCGACAAACTCCGAGAGCTCCAGTGGAGGCGGCGGCTGGCGGCGCGCACCGATCCCGCACCGCTGCGGCACCAGGACGCGCAGCCCGCGCTCAGGGCCTGCCGGACCCGGGACACTGCACCACCGCCACCCCCCGTCCCGGGGACACTGAGGCCCGGTGACCCGGGCGACCTGGAGTCGGCGAAGGCCCCGCCGCGGCTTGTCGTCCCCTTTCCACGGAGGCCGGGAGGCTCCTCGGCAGCGCACTGTGGACACCACGCTCCTGTAGCCGTGGGAAGGCTATGGCACAAGCTTGGGACGCCGTGTCCCCGACCCGCCGCTCCCGGATCTCGCAGCATCCTGCGACCCAGGAGCCCGCCGCGGGGACCCGGGCGCCTCCCGGCGCACAGCCCCGGCCGCGGGCCCCTCCAGCCCGAGAGCCCCAAAGTTGCGCGGCCGCGTTGCCGGCGGCGGCGACTCGGCCAACACGCGGTGCTGGGCTCCCCGCCGCCAGCGCCCCCGCCCACCGGCGCCCGGCTAACCTGACGCCGCCTCGCCACCCCGGCGGCCGCCGCGCGCCCCTAGCCATGGCCATCCCGGGAGCCGCGCCGATGCCCGCAGCCTCCCGGCGGCCGCCTCTGCCCCAGCGCTGGCGGCGGCGCGGGCTGCGGGCTGCGGGAGCGCGGAGCCACCCGCAGCGCAGCGGGACCGAGCGGCAGGGCGGAGCATGCCCAGTGCGCGCGGCGTCGCCGGGTCTTCTCGGCAGCGCGGCGGGGCGGGGCGGGGCAGCGGGCCGGCCCGCGGGGGAGGGGCCAGGGCCGGGGGGCGGCTCCTCAGTCCCCGCGGCCCCGCGACTGGACCCCACGCTCAGCTGTAGCCGGCCGGCGCCCGCCCCGCGCGGCCGTGCTGCAGCCTCGGCCGCCTCGGCATGGGTCCCGGGTTCCCGCACGCGGGGCTCGGGACCCGCCCTGGGACCGTGACCCCGGACCTACCCCGAGCAGGGCCCCCGTGCGGCCGCGGTGCCCTCGCCGGCAGCGCCCCCGCCGCGCGCGGAGCCTCAGGAGCGGGACGTCCACCGGAGGCTTCTGAGCGGCGGGCTTGGGATTCTATTCTCCTCCTTTGTGACTATCTGGAGGTTCTAAGTTTTCTCTAGTGACCACTGTGGTGTTTTGTCAGTGAGGAAAGACGGGTTTTCTAAGGCGCCTGCAGAAGTTGAGCGGCCCGGCCCCGCAGCGCAAGCTACCCTTTTCCACACTGCGGGACTGCTTGGTGCCAGGCCAGCCCCCAGCTCCTTCTCGGGCTGCCCCCGCCCCTGCCGACCCCGCCCCTCCCCGCCCCTCCCCGCCCCCTCGGGCTGCGGCGAAAACCCGGAACTGCAGATTTCCCACGGCGCCCGGGAGCCGGTAGTCGCCGGTAGTTGCCAGGCGGGAGAGCTGCCGGGGGCGGGGTGACGCAGCTCCGCTCTCCTCCTCTCTCCCTGTCCCCGGCGAGCTTCGCGGGGGAGCGCCCCGACCCCTGCCGCGGGCCCGGCCGCAGAAATGGGTCAGGATCCGACTGAGCATGCTCGCCGGCTCGCTGCCGCGTCGGACGCCCAGGTGCACCCAGCCGGGCCTCCGGTCGGGCCGCGCGGGGGCGGCGCAGGTGCGAGGTACCCGGCCGGGCCGCGGGCCGGAGTCTGTGTGGGGGTCTGGGTCACAAGTGAGTGGAATTAGAAATCCTATTTCAACATTAGTTTCATTACCTCAAGAACTTTCAGCTGGTTTCTTTTTCAGGAAACCCAAATCTTTCATGCTCTTCTCGTATTTAATAAGCATCCTTGACAACTGCATGAGGACACGAAGTTTTCACCTGCTTTTTCGAAGATGAAGGCCTTGTTCTCACTCTCAGATCATTGCGCGGTGTTAGAGTCCATTTTTTCTTCAGACAGTTCGTCCTCTTGAGACTCCACGTTCTCCAGGACCCTGCAGAGCGCGCTCGCGCCGCCTTGGATGCACTTGGGTGGGCGTGGGAACTTGCTGCTAGCCATCGGTTTCGGAGGAGAAGACGGGAATGGAGAGCTTCCAGGGAAAGGAGGCTACAGGCAGGAGAGGAGGAAACTCAGGAACCCAGAGAGATGCTTTCAGGTGAGTGGGGTCTTGCGGGTTTCCTGTCTGGGGAGGGGGACGCTGCCGCACCGAGCTTGGTGCCATGGTGGTGGAATATGAGGGAAGGGGGCAGGGCACAAGCTTTAAAAGAAAACATAGCCCGAGGACATGACATAAACTGGTTACAACCAGCTAGGTCCAAGATGGCGGACTAGTCAGCATCCACTAGACCTTGAGCCTCAGTATAGGCTCATTGTAACACATCAGCTAAATGATAAACCCACAGGTGCCATGACAGTTCCAAGGCCGACCCTAAAGGTCAAAAAGTAGGCGGTGGCCAATTCCTGGAAATCCCCACCCTCCCCCCAAATAGCTGGAATACTCCTCCACTCATTAGCCTATGAAATTACCCACCCCTATAAAAACTGACAACCCCATGCCCTGGTGCCGCTCTTGCCTCTGAGATGGCCCACACTCTTGTCTGTGGAGTGTGTTTCTAAATAAATCCACTTCTTACCTATCACTTTGTCTCTCACTGAATTCTTTCTGTGTTGAGACGTCAAGAACCTGAGCTTCATTAAGTCCTGAGACCAGGTGTGTGATCTCACTTAAAACAGCATGGGTTCAAGTCCCACTCTGAGTTACACGGTTTCATTGGGATTCCCTCCAAGGGCGGCTTCACTCACCCCTAGTCCAGCCCCAGTTCAACGCCAGCGTGCTTGGGGACACCCCCTGTAGTGAAGGTCCCTCTGGGGAACAATTTCCTGGGGGGCTTACTCTGGTGCTCCCCAGAGCCCTACCTTGTGCTGAGGTCCCCCGCCTCCGTCTCGTGAACTGTGAGGCTCCATCATTGCCCATGCCTCGTGAGCCCTGCCCTTGAGCTCGCCCAGGCCCCTTGGAGGTCCACACCGCGAAGAGTCTAGCCTGGGAGAGGATGGGTGAGAATTTGAACCCGGTATGTCCCCAACAGAAGTCACGAGCTGTAGTTGCTCCTCCCTTGCATGTCCTAGCTTGGTGACCGGTACCCCTTTCTTCTTAGCTATGCGCAGCACACATATGGATGTTATCCCAGATTCGCTCATTTGCTTTCCCCCGTCCCAGCTAGTCGCTGGCCTGTCCACCCTGCCCTTAGACCTCGCTGGATGCAGACCCTCCACCTGCACCACCCTTTTCGGGCCGTGTCATCTTCCCCATCAACCCCAGAGCAACGACCTTCCAGAAGGATCCTCCCTCTGCCTCCACACACTTCTTTCTCAGCAAATTATATTTCAGTATATCTGCGAAAAATCCTTACACGGATTCCTGCTGCCTTCAGGAGAAAGTCCAAGTTTTTAAGCATGAACTGGCCCGTCTGCCTCTCCTGATTGGCCTCCAGCCAGTGTCCCCTCGTGCCCCCCATTCTAGCTGACCCTAAAAGTCACACCTCTGTGTTCCCGTAGTTCTCTTGTCCCTCCATTTGCCTCTCTTACCTCTTGGCAAACGGTTACATCTTCAACACCCAGTTCAGGCTGGATCTCCTCTGACCTCCCCAGGGGTTTTTCTTGGGTACCTTGCCTGTGCCGTGTGCTCTGTCTCCATCTGACCTTGATTTATTTTCCTTCATCTCCGCTGCACTGAGGCAGCGTGACCACAAGGGCTCCTGTCAGCCCTCTCTGTGTCTTCGCTCTCAATCCTCGGTAAGATTTTTACTTAATAAATGAATGATAGGTATATGTACCCATCTAATGTTTAAAGTTCATTAATTTAAAAAATTCTTCCCAAGAATTGTAAGTAGAGTGCACGGAAAAAAATACTAGAACAAAGTCACATCGTATGCTGTTTGCCAAATGGTTCTACTCTTTTGAGTGATGTGAGACCTCAGATTTGACTTTCAACCCAGTGGATTTTCTTCAGCTTCAGAGATCAGGGCATGTCTGAGGTCCTTGTTTATCAGTATGTGGCTGCACAAAGTTCCGTGTTGTATTGCTTATTAATCCACAGACTCCATTGTTCTCACTCCTTGTCTCCTTCTACAGTGTAGTCATTAGCTTCTAATTACAGGTTACTCCTTAGAATAGATCGTGTTTGATTTTTTTTCTAATGAGAGTGTGGCACACAGAGAGGGCAGGTTAACCATTTAGGAAGGAACATGCTTTTTGCAGTTCAGCCAGCTTGTATTGCCTGCCAGGAGCACTTCCAGCTGACTGTGGGGGTGACTGGCCACCTGCTTCAGATTCACCGGGGAGGCTTAACCCACCCAGACCTCCTGAGCCGAGTGGATGGAGGGGGGAGGGGCGGGTGGTGGTGGTGGTGGCCGTGGCGAGTTTAACAAGCCCTCCAGGTGATTCTGGATACATTTGAGAAACACAGTTGTAAGTCATATGGATAAAAGGAAAAAAACAAAGTATTAGTCCAGAACTTCAAGTAAGTAGCCCGTGTGCTGGTTTTCTCTGGTGGAGAGAAGCACGTGGGTGGGGAGAGAGTTGGCCCGTTTCAGAAGCGTTACCCGTGTTTGTGCGTGTTAAACAGCCGGGGCTTGTGTCGGGGAGTCTGGGGATCTCGACCAGCACGAGGTAAGGCAGCTGCTTGCTCATCGGTGTGTTGAGCCGCTCGGGGCTTTACTTGGTGGCCTCTTAGGCCACGTGTGATTCCCCAGCACCTGTGTCCTCAGGGCAGCCCCCTTGGTGGGGGTGAGCGGGCTGTGGAGGCTCTGACCTGACCCCTTCCTGGAAGAGGCCAGGAAGAGCTGTGGGACTCTCATTAGGCAGCGTCCTTGTTCCTGGGAGCCTGACCAGGCCAGTGAGGAGGGGGTGGGGGAGGAATGGAAGGAAGCAAGCCTTTCTCTCCACAACCCTGTGACTTGCTGGCCGAGGAGGGTGAAGCTTCTTGAAAAGTCTGAGTCAGGGTTAAGAAAATACTCCTTCCTCGTCTGGGTGTAGACGGAGCCCTGATGTTGGTCCTTTGAGGGGTGTGTGCACATGTGTTGTCTAACCAGTTAGCCAGGAACCGCAGAGCAAAGGGCTGCGTGCAGCCCGGTGACCCAGCTGGGGGTCCCGCCCTCCCTGATTGTTTTCTGAGGCCACAGCAAGGCCCTGGTCACCTTCCAGCTAAGCCTGCTGCCCACTTTGGGTTTCACTCCTGACGGTGACTTGGATTTAGGGACACGGGTTATTGGCAGGAGACGGGATGGATCCGGGGGTCACCTCCGTGTGCAGGGCCTTCCTGAGAGGCGGTGGGAAAGGCAGAGGCGGGAACCTCTCCGTGAAGAGCCGGGAGAGGCTGCATGCGAGGTGGGGCGGGGCCAGGGGCAGGGGCATTGTGAAAACGGACTTCACAGCTGCGTTTCCCTTGCATTCTGAGGAAGTTAGGTCTTGTGCGTTGCTTGGTGTCCTGGTCTTTGAGTTTATAATTTCCTCGGGAAGGAGGGAAGGCCAAACATGCACTTTCCCAGCACGGGTCCAAGTTGGGTGACCCGTGTCATGAAACTAACATACACATCACTGGTCAGCACATGGGAGAGAGACACCCAGGGATGCCGAGGTGTTCTCCAGGAACACAGCGGCTTGGGAGGCCCCGCGCCCAGGTCAGGTGCGGCTCGAAGCCCTGGGCTCCGCCAGGGGACTGTCGGCGGCCTCTCTGACCTGCGTAAGAGTGACCGGGACCCCTGCACAATGAGGACTCCAAGGTGAGCTCAGAGAGTCGAGGTGTGAGTTCTGTGGAGGCGATTCCACGCCTCGCGCTTTTCTCAGCAGTCATTTGCTAGAATTAAGAGGGAAGGAAAGGAAATTCCGTCCGTGGATACATGTGATAAAAAGTGGACACAGGGGCTCCAGCAGGGATGCAGGCGAGGGGGGAGCCCCGAGGGGCGGCTGAGCTGAGCCGAGCCGGGCGGGCAGAGGCCAAGGCGGCTGACTGGGGTTACGAGGCCATGTGGTGGGTGGGAGGGGCCGGGGGAAGGGGCCTCGCCCGAGGCAGGAATGGAGAGAGTGAGATGCTCGCCCCACAGAAGGTGGAAAGAGCTGGTTTTCACAGGAGATTTGAAGGACTGGGAGGTGGGAGGCTTTGCTTTTACTTGGGTACCGTCTTCCTCTGGAGCAGTCCCGTCTGCCGGCCGAGGTTAGGGTCCAGGGAGCCGGTGGCCCAAGCCCAGGCCCTGCCGGGGGAGGGGGCTCCGCAGCGGGCAGCATGGAGGCGCTGGACATCCACACGTGATGCGTCACCACGGGCCGGGGCTGACACGGGGCCTGAACCTTATTTTTTTTTTTTTGCGGTATGCGGGCCTCTCACTGCTGTGGCCTCTCCCGTTGCGGAGCACAGGCTCCAGAAGCGCAGGCTCAGTGGCCATGGCTCACGGGCCCAGCCGCTCCGTGGCATGTGGGATCTTCCCGGACCGGGGCACGAACTCGTGTCCCCTGCATCGGCAGGCGGACTCTCAACCACTGTGCCACCAGGGAAGCCCTGAAACTTACTTTTGATGCTGTTACAACTGCGGCTTGAGCCTCGCCTGGGGATGAAGTTTCCTAACAGACCGGAACTTCCCTCCCGGCACAAGAAACACAGCGGAAGCGTGCCGGCCTTCACTCAGATCCCTGCCCCCGTCTGCCTGATAATAAGTACAGTTTCCGCCTGTCACTACAGGAACAGTTGTGTGATGTGTTCTCCATCGTGGCGAGTGTGCTCATGAATAGTTTTTCTTTGCTTCTGGCCCGCACGGGGGTTGGTACAGCCGAACTGTCCGGCTGAGGGCACGGGGCTCTCCTGGACCACGCTTGCGTGTCAGGCGGACACAAACTCTGCAGCTTCTCTTTAGTAATCTTTTCAAGCTCATCTCGTGTAGGTTCTGGCACATAATTGATGCCCATCGATTTTGTGGAATCACGTGTTGAAATTGGTGTTAGAACTCCAGGTTGGAGTATCTCGGAGGCAGGCGTGTAAAAATACAAAATCTGTCATTCAGCTGGTTAGTGGGAAATGCCATCCAGACTTTGGCCTCGGTCTGTGTCATCTTGATTCGGCTTTTCTTTCTGCTGAAGTGTTTCAGGTCGGTTACCAGACTGTTCCTCCCTTGATTTGGGTCAGCTGGTAAAAAACGCAGAGCTGCAAATATATCCTGGAGGAGTGTATGGCTGAGTTCATGAAAATGTTTGCAGGCAAAGGTGCTAAGTGGCTGGTTTATTTTAGCATCGTGGTTCAAGGGTTCTCTACTGTAATAGGCCAGCATTTCTGCTATTAATTTCAATGAGCCTTTCCTTTTGCTTTAATAGGAGATCTAAAAGTGTCTTGGAATCAACCATCCCTAAAACTTGAGGAATGTTGTAATCGTATGTATGAACTAAACGAGCCAGTTTGCTTAAGTTGAATGGAAATTGCGATTTGCTGCCCACAGTGTGGGGTGTAGGGTCAGGTGAGAAGTGCAGCTAGGAATTGCTGAGATGCCTAGTGACATTGGCTGGCGATGTCGGCAGCAATCAGAGTGGAGTAGGAGAGGGCTTTGCCCGGCTGTCTCCACGTGGCTGATTTCAGTGATTTATAATTGCGTGTCTGTGCTTTGGCCTGTAGTAGTAATGACTGCAAATGGACTGAGCTAACCAGCGCAGCTTCAGGAATCTCTGGCTGGTACATGAATATTACATTTAATTACATTAAAAGTCTGCTATTGCTTATTCCCCGTAAGAGACGCAGCAGGTAGTACCTCATCATCTCTTAGGCACTTAGCAACCTATAATTCACCTGGTGCTGGGCCCCGACTCCTGAGGGCACCAGAGAAGCAGGAGAGCCAGGGACAGCTCTGAAGGTGTCAGTCCTAGCTGAGCACCAAGCTAGGCCTGCGGGGAGACCACGTGCCCGCTGCGGCGTGGAGTTTGCATTGTCAGGTTCCCATGACCGCCTTCCACTACCTGGGGCTTTGGTTCTGAAGGCTGAATCTGGTTTTCTGTCTCTCTCTTATTTTCGCTTGTTTTGACTCTCACACGACTTCTTCTTGAGAGCGTTATTTCCTTCCCTTTCGTAGTGTCATGGGGACAGTCATGAGAAAACTACCAGGGAAAGGAGGAACCAAGTCAGTGCTGAGACCCCCGGCGTCAAGCCAGGCTGGTCCCGCTGACCTCGTGTCCAGGATGGCTCCCGGGACCGCACGTGGGGAGGGTTGAATTGATTTATTTCTTACGAGATTCTGGCTCAGGTTTCCTTTAAACGGTAGTTGTTATTAAAGTATTCAAAATGTGATCTGACAGGCAAGTTAGGAGCATAGAATTACATCATTCTAGCATTGCCAGCTTTTAGACATGAAATACACCTTTCTGGTGTTTGTGAGATATTGTCAGGAACCAGTTAAGAGAGCAGGATGGCAGCTGCAGCTTCTCCAAAAGTGCCCCCTGTCCCTGGGTCCGCCAGGGCCTCACTTCCTGTGGGAGAAGGCCATGGTCTGAGTGGGCCTCTCTGTGGGCAGGGCCTGGGGGGCCAGGAGGCTGAAGGGTGAAAGCGCAGGGTGATGCGATCTTCCGGGGGCTCGCGGTTACCCTGTTCCGCTTCCTCTCCCGTCCCTGTCCTCAGGGTCGGGGGTGATGGAGGAGGGTGCGGGTCCTTTGCCTTCAACCCCCCAGTCTCCCACCCCTCGTGGTGGCACCAGGTTGAGGCCTGGCATTGGGGCTGGATGACCCTCCCGCTGCCCTCCTGTCACCCCTGCTCCCCCCCAACCCCCTGAGCACAGGCTGATAACCTGCTGGTTTCTGGGGCTAGACTCTGTTACCCTGACCCAGCCCTGTTGAGGATTCCCAGCGTCCTGTGGGTCCCCCTGGGCTTTCCTCGAGCCCCTCAAAGCCAGCAGCCTCTTTGAGCTGCAGCTCAATCCCGAGCCTCAGTGAGAGCCCTGGGTTCCTTTTGGCGGACTGTGGAGAGATAGGAAACAGGAGCTTAAGAGGGAATGTATGTCCGCACTTCATCCTCTTGCCAGGTGAGTGCAATGTTTTCATGGAATCAGAATCTTTAATATCTATAAACACGTATTGATCGTTTTAGAGTGAGAATATTTTTCAGTTGCTGCACTGTCAAGCTGCATCCTCCTAAACATTAAGCTGATGGTACCCACTTGAAGTGTTAAAGGGGCGGTGTTGTACAATCGTTACCACAGTTTACTCTTAATGTCGGTGCAAGAAGTTAGCCATAGAATCTGTGACTTTCAGAATGCATTAGATGCAATATTTTGGGCCAGTGAGACTAATACTGCACATAAGTGGGAAAATTGAGTCTCATACATACATTTTAATTTATTATGAAATTAATATGCCAGATTTGTCTAACAATTTAGGAACATTGCATAACTTATAGTGACAGTTCATTTACGAAAGAACTAGGGTGTCTTTGTCTTAAGCCATAAAACAAATTGGAGAGTGATTCTTACCCCGTGAGTTATTTATGTAGGGAGATTAATAAAAACATTAAGCATGATGAATGCATTTGCTGTGACAGGGTTACAGCAAGAACAAATAATAACGAATGCCACATTTTTAATGGGGCTAAAGAATTTTACTACACAGCAAATTAAGGAATCTTATTTTTATCTGGCACAACATTAAAATTGTTTTATCATGCAAATGGCACTGAACACACATTGCGCATCCCCCCAAACTAGTTGGAACTCCTTGAGGATGGAGGCCACGTCTCCTGTCCGTGCAGCCTCTGCATCCAGGGTGTTATCCTACACATGGTTGGTACTGGCTCTGTCTGCTGAGTAAAACCTGAACTTAAGAGTGACTTAAACAGTTTTTTTTTATTTAATTAATTTATTTTGGAGTATAGCTGGTTTACGATGATGTGTTAGTTTCAGGTGGACAGCAAAGTGAGTCAAAGTGAGTGGACATACACATATATCCACTCTTTTTTAGATTCCTTTCCCATATATATAGGCCATTACACAGTGTTGAGTGGAGTTCCCTGTGCTATGCAGTAGGTCCTTATTAGTTATCCATTTTATATGTAGTGGTTTTAAGTGAGCTAGTCTTCATGAGGAAATGTACATGAAAGAAAGGCAATGACTTCCATTTGAATAGTTGTTTACCTAAAAAACCTGAATGGTGATTTGATTAGAAGCAGGTTGGTGTTTGGGGAGGTGGCTTTTCATGTATGGCTAATCTCAGAGATTAGTATGTAGTAAAAATTACTCTAGAAAAGCCCTTGCCTTGACCGTAAAGCTTAACATTCCCGTTTGAGTATATAATCTCTCTCCAATGGGAGAGTGAGAGGAACGTCTCTGTACAAATGTCCGGGCAGTCCTGTCCACGGTCTTGAAGGAATCCCTCTACTCGTTCTGCCCTAAGATTAACCTTTCTTCTTTAGTACATTTCACCATGAGGATTAAACGTAAGGAGTTGCATTTTCTGCATCCCACGTAGGGAAGGGTCAGATGCGGGGTCAGAGACCACAATGCCTTTTGTGCTAAAAGTGGGGTTTCTGTGATGGGAAGGAGCCTGGAAGTCACGGCAGTTCTTTGATTGAGTTATGTTAGGTGAGAGGCGGCCGTTCTGGAGCTGGGCTGCGCGCACTTGTGTTGATCCAGCTTGAACTATTCAAGAAAGGCCTGTTTGGTTGGTTACTGCTCTCAGGTCACAGGACACACCAGCGTGACAGTAAAGCTAGGGTATCATTTATGTTTGGAATTTAACCTCACTTTGTTGTGGTTTTAAGATTGTCACGGGAAGTTGCATATGAGGCAGAGCGGACGAGTGTAGCTTGTCACCGATATTAGAAAACCGGAAAGATCGGGTGGGCAGTTGGACGTTGATTTTATGTCTGAATTGCATCATCAGTACTGTCTGTGGACCAGAGGTGCAGTATTCCTGCTCCATTGGTACGAGTGCACTGTGTGTTTCTTGGCCTTTCCTTTTAACGATGACCTTGCTAATCTAAGTGTCATCAGGGTCCTGTTTGTAACCTGCTCAGGAACCTGGGTGACCAAAGCCAGTGCGAGATTTACTCTGAAACAACCTGATGGTTTAAATGCCAGGGATGCTGCTTAAGTTTAGGCTTAAGTACCAGGGCTCACAACGGCTTCTCTTCCAGCGCGAGGCATGCTGACAGCGGGCTCCAGGTACAGGGAGCCAGGTAGGAACTGCATGTGGAGAGTGTGGATTCCACAAGCTCCGTGAGTTTGGTGTCTTCTCATTTGTATTAATTACATTTAATTTTTATTAATAGTAATTCTATTTAATTTAATAATTTAGTAATAATTAAGTTTCATATTCCCAACAACGAACCCTTCCCGGCGGCCTGGTGTCCCTCGGTGGCCGAGCAGCTGGACCTCCGTGTGCTGAGTTCCTCAGAAGCCAGAGGCTCTGCCTACTGCTTGTCCTGCCGGCGTCCCCTGGCCATCCTGCCGAGGGGCGTCTCTCCCCCACCCGTGCACTCCTGCCATCTGAGCTGCCCTGCATTTACCAGGGCTCCTGGTCCTTCCCCGACGTGCCATGACATTGTGCGCGAGCGAGTGTGTGCCCTGCAGGGCCGTATGCGTGGATGTCCCCGCGTCCCAGCACCTGGGAGGGGCCAGACCCCAAGCCCACTCGGGGGAGTCCTGCTGGGCTTGTACCAACTGTGCGCCAAGGAGTGATGTCCGTGGGCAGGACCGCAAAGGCGGGCAGGCTGGGTCCGTCCTTCTCTGTGCTATGGACGGAGTCCTGTCCGCCCAGAGGTCCCATGTGGAAACCTAACCCCCAGTGGGATGGACTTAGGATGGTGGGGAGGTAGTCGGGTGGTGAAGGGAGAGCCCTCCTGCTGGACTAGTGCCCCTGTGAGCAGAGCTGGAGAGGACCTCCCCCAGCATGGGGACATGGCAGAGGCAGCCACGCAGGCAGAGGGGGGCTTCCCGGGAAGCCGGCCCTGGCTTCGGACTCCCTGCCTCCAAACTGCGATAATAACATCTGCTGTTTAAGCCCCCAGCCTGGGGAATTTTGTCACAGCAGCCTGGGCTGCCTAAGACAGTGCGTTTCCAGAAAACATTTTTCTGGAACATGGTCTTTCCCAGACTCCTGTCTCCCAGTGGAGCCATCAGCTGACAGCAGGGCCATGGGGAGACCGTCTATGGGGGAGTGGCAGCGTTCGTGTCACCTGAGTGCAGGTGCTGCTGGGAGGGGGCAGAGAAGCTTCCTTTTTGTGAGGATGCACTGAATGAAGCTTTCAGAGTAGAGCACGCGGTACTGCCGTGGGGTCGTTTGTATGTGGTGTTTATGGGACTGAGATTCCAGTGCAAGTACCAGAGATACAGCTTTTGAAGAGATGGTTCTGGGTTTTGCTTGTTTTGAGATCCTTTAGGATAATTCAAAAGATCGCCTACAGAAAAAGCCTATGATTTACGTGTTCACACTGAAACTCTTGGATTCTGATTTTTTCTTTGAAAATTTTCTGAAAAATTAATTTGTTAAAAATGTAAACTTTTCTAAGTTATTCCCCACTCCTGCCTCTTTTCTTGAATTGCTTTTCTCTGTACAAAAAACTTGTCAGGAATTGTAGTGCTTGAATGGTTATTTCTCTAGAAAAATTGACTCACTCCATTCATTTCCATTTTTCCTATTTCTTTTTGCACTCCTTGTTTTCCTGTTATATATTTGGCTCTTACTATAGTTTTTTCTATCTTTAATTTTTTTTAAAAGTTTGATCACCATTGAGTATACACAAGAATAAGTTAGAAACATAAAAAATATTTTTTTTCCACAAAGTAAGTTTTCTTGCAATATAAGGAATTATATTGTCTTTCGGAGCCTGTTATAGGGGAACGTGATGAGCAGATCATAAGAATGAGTGAGGACTTTTCCCCCCTTTCTCTGCCATGGACACTAATCGGTTTACCTGTGATTATCTGCTATGTGTAGAGGATGATGTCCTGGCCGATAAAACTTATTTCAGAGTTTGAAACACGTGTTGATCTAGGAGCACAGACAGACGTTTCCAGGAGGTATCTGAGAAGACCTTACAGTCCCATAAGAGCAGACCTTATAAAGCGTGTAATAGTTTATAATGTACATGTTGGCCAGGTGTTGTTTTTAAGTTACCTCAAGTCCTTTTTGGAAGTAGGGGTGTCTATTAATAAGTTACCCAAGACACAAAGAATCGTGGCCAGTGTTTTCAGAATCAGCATGGTACTGCCACCGGACAGAGGGTGTGAGGGTCAGAGTCAGGGTCACGGCATCCTGGGCCCTCTTTCAGGTTGGCATCGGAGCTGAAAGCCCAGCTCTGCCACACGAGGTGGTCCCTATGCCAGCGGATGCCCTGCTTGACCAAGAGCAAGAAGAACTTCTCAAGGAAAGCATTGTGAATACCTTGATGCTCCAAACAAGCCGATGATGGACAGAGCGGAGATGCGAGCGGCCCTCCACGTGATGTGGAACCCACAGGGTGGCCTCATCGGCCCCTTGGCTATTTCACTGGCTGCCACCAGCAGCCATGCTTGATTTTTTAAGGCAGCAAAAGAGGCTTTACCCAGACTCTTTGAATTTAGCCAGCCTCTGCAGGAAAGTTTTTTTTTCCCCCGATCTGTAATTCTAATGGCTGACTGCATCTGAATACTTATGTTGGATTTCACCGTGTATGTTTACACATACCAAATATTGAGATGAAGGTAGTGAATTCTGGTTGATGTGTGTTAGTAGTTTGCTAACAAGTAGTTTGTTACTACGTACCACAAACTGAGTGGCTTAAAGGGAAACTTGTTTCTTAGTTCTGGAGGCTAGAAATCCAAGATCACGGTGTCAGTAGGGCCGTTGTCCCTCTGGGGAAGGATGCATCAGGACTTCAATATATGAATTTTGGGGGACACAGTTCAGTACATAAGAGTGTGATCGGCATGAAGATACTCAGTTTATGGAGGGGTAGACCCAGTAGGGTCTTGGGAGACGGTTGGATGCAACCTGATTATTTTGTACGTGAGATCAGTGGGCAGTGAAGATCGTATTATTTTAAAAATTAGGGCTTCCCTGGTGGCGCAGTGGTTGAGAGTCCGCCTGCCGATGCAGGGGACACGGGTTCGTGCCCCAGTCCGGGAAGATCCCACATGCCGCGGAGCGGCTGGGCCCGTGAGCCATGGCCGCTGAGCCTGCACGTCCGGAGCCTGTGCTCTGCAACGGAAGAGGCCACAACAGTGAGAGGCCCGCGTACCGCAAAAAAAAAAAGGTAAAGGGTCCTTCAAATGCTGCAAAATAATTAAAGCTCCTTTGTTTGCCCATGTGTCTCTCCAGCCCCAGTGGTCCTTCTCTTCTTTCTCCGACTCTGCCCATCCTCCTGGCTCCAGCCCACCTCCATCACTACCAGGAAACTTTCCCTAGCTGTTCTCACCAGCAGACGGCCCGACTCTGTACCACCGGCTTTTAGTAACTCGGTTCCTTCTGTCTCCTGACTTTTATTCACTGAAATTTGAAACGTACACACCATCTTATGTTTTAATCACGCCATGCGTTTATTAGTCTCCTGGCATTTGTTGATGGAAAGATTTCTGGTTCCGTTATTGAAAGGAAGTCTGACACATAGGCATGTAAAATTGTTCTGAAATATAAGGTGGGTTGTTTTGGTTTGGTTTGGTTTGGTTTTTGACCATGCCACGCAGCAGGCGGGATCTTACTTCCCAGACCAGAGATTGAACCTGGGCCCCCTGCAGTGGAGGCGTGGAGTCCTAACCGCTAGATTGCCAGAGAAGTCCCCTGAAATACAGGTTTTAATCACCTGGATTTTGAAGAGTGGACATGTGGGGCTGGGCTGTGGAGTGGGTGGTAATGGGTGACCCAGGTAATGAGCGCCTGGCTGGCCTTTCTTTACCTAAATGTGAAACTCGCTGACATTCTGCACCTTGATGACGTTAAGTCTTTTGTTGGGACTGTAGGTGCAATCATACCTTTGAGAGCTTTAGAAAGCTCCCAGGGACATAAGACTCTGATGGTCTCATCTGTATAACAAAGCTATGGGCTCCTTGAAGGCGGGAACCTTCTCTCTCCTGCTTCATGCCAGCTTCCTGCTGGGGCAGGGCCATACTTGTTGACCTGTCACACCAGCTAGGGAAGCCAGAGGTTGACTTAATGTAAATAAGGTCAACAGAGGAAAATGTGTTATCTTAGTGGACTAGACTCGGCAAATATTTTGAGAGTAAACATATACTTACCATGATTATCCTACAAGTTTTACCATTTTAATTTTGAGTACTATATGAAATATACTTTTAAATATTATAAAAATCACAGCCACATATTAATCTTTCCGAAAAGTTGAAAGTAAATTTTGTTATTTCTCTACAATGAATGAAAACTTGAACTTTTTGATGAAAACTTGAACTTTTTTTTAATTAAATGAGACCCAGCAGTATGCAATATACAGTTAGTGACAGGCCTCACATAGGAGGACAAAATATGTTAAATATCTTAATGGGAAAATCAATGTTTAAATATATTACTTCCTCCCACTATGACTTAGAATGGCCTAGACATTATGCATTACGTGGAGTGTGCAGAAATGACAATTAATTCACTTAATACCTACATGTATTATCTTGTATTCTTGCAGTTAATTGAATGAACAGATTCAGACAACATTATTCATGAAACTCAAGGCCATAGTATGATTAAACAATGCTGCGTTCATAATTCCTGCTATATATGAGATACATTTGGATTTTTGTGGTGGTATCACTCAGAATCAAAAATTTGTCATCCTTTCTGGGAGCTTTTGAAGTCATCATGAGGCAAGCCTGCCACCTGCTGGTCAAGGCTTGTTACTTCAGTCTACATTTCAAATAACCTGGGCACTTTTCGTTACAGCCAAAGAATGTAATGTGGGACTTCCCTGGTGACGCAGTGGTTAAGAATCCGCCTGCCAATGCAGGACACACGGGTTCGAGCCCTGGTCCGGGAAGATCCCACATGCCACGGAGCAACTAAGCCCGTGCATCACAGCTACTGAGCCTGCTCTCTAGGGCCCGCAAGCCACAACTACTGAGCCCACGTGCCACAACTACTGAAGCCCATGCGCCTAGAGCCCGTGCTCCGCAACAAGAGAAGCCACTGCAATGAGAACCTCGCACACCGCAATGAAGACCCAACGCAGCCAAAAGTAAATAAATAAATATAACTTAAGAAAAAAAAGAATGTGATACAGTTTGAAGCAATCCTATATATGGACTTCTGAGATTTCCCAGGCTGTCATGAATTATTGAAGCTTGAACATCCTAACCATTGTCATTCCCACAAGCCTTTCATGTTTATTCTTCCCTTCTGATGACCGTTGATGATAAATCTAGGGCTGTATATTTCTGGCCCTTTGATACAGAGTCCAAGTGCCAATCAGGCTTCTTTCTCTTGAGCAGTTGTGTGCCAAGTCGGCCCGTAAATGCAGCCAACCCTCCTGCAGAGTCTCACTCCTCTACCTCTTCTTTCCTGACCACATTGCACACACACACTGGTGCAGCCGCCATGTCCCCGTGGCGGACCCCAGCTGGGCTTCCCCCACTCCTCTGTCTGGCCCTGAGCCCAGCCCAGGGTCATTCATCCCCCAGGTGTCCCAGAACCTCGGCTTCCTCATCTGTGAAGTAGGGCTGGTGACTCCTCTTAATGCCTTGAGCATTAAGTCAGGTAATTGTGGGAAAGCACTTGGCCTCCTGACTGTAAGACTCTGCCGTGTGTGTCCATCGTCAGCAGTTCAAAGACTCGCCAAGATACAGCCCTGTGACTTTTCTCCTCATCTGTGTCACCCAACCTGGCTTTTAGTTCTCTTTTTCTTCCCTGTTGTACTTTGAAGACCCGCTTCGTGGGCAGGCAGACTGCAATCCCAGGGACTGGATGTTTAGGGCATCACCATGAACAGCATAGAAACCGCGTTGAGGCTGGAGAGAAACGTCGGTGGGTCCTGCGAGCATTTGAAGCTTCTCCATGTTGATTCGGCTGTTGATGCGTCTGCACTCATTAAACGTGACTTTGTATTTGCTGGAAAGAGGGGTAATTGTCATGACTCAGGAAAGAGCAAGGGAGATAATTAGTGCAGTAAGTGTTAAGTGATAACCATACACAGTGACCAGGGGAGGTGCTGGGAGCACGAGGTCAGGACAGGACCCTGTCCAGAGCCCTGCGAGAAAGTCCCCTGACTGTGTCAACCCCAGTAATAAGGTCCCTTCCGCGGCTGTTTTATGTGTTGTGTTACAGTTGGATTTCCCCAGGTTTTTACCTTTTTTAGGCCTTCCGAGCTTCAGGTGCCTGAAATTTCTGCTTCGCTTGCTTCTCAGTGGAGCTGACGGGTGTGGGTGTGGCTGGCACTGTGCCCATCCTGGGTGAACGTGGCCGCAGTGTAGAGTAAGCCCTCGGCAACCCCGCTTATCTCCTTAAAGGTGGCGTTTAGCGCGTTCTTGCTGCACGCAAAGGGTTCCGTAAACGTCTGTTTGAATTACTGAAAAGAATCTTCAAGTTGTCAGGGGCCTCATCAATTTCACAGTGCCGCATCACTGAAGTTAGGGGACAGTAGGCTGGATGTGCGTCGTCTGGTCTTGTTGGGAATCAGGAGAAGGTGGGCACCGCCTGGGGACTGTTAACTTTGCAACAGTTGAACTGTTATGTACTGGAATTGAATTTGACCTACACTTTCTATGGCTCAGACCTGAGCCCCCGGGACTCAGTCAGCCTCAGGCCAGCGCGGGCTGCTTGTGGTTGAAGCATTTGGAGGGGGATGTTGATCACTGTATTTTCACTTATTATAGACGGATTTGCATGGTCATTTTTAGCTCCCCAGTAAAGGGGTGCTGGGGACGGGACCTCACCTGGAACTTCCTGACAAGGGCACACTGCCCGCTCACATTTTCCTACACGTCGCCAGGTGTTTACAGTGAACACAGCTGTGTGGGGTCTTCCCCTCCCACTGTGTCCCAAGCCCCTTCCAATCAGCTTTTCACGCCGCCTCTACGCCACGAAGCTGCTTTCGTCCAGGTCACCGGTGACCCTGCTCTGCATGACGTATGGGTCGGTCCTCGGCGCCACCTGACCTCAGCAGCACTGGGCACGACGGGTGTTCCCTCCTGACCTTTGCCCTTTGTCCTCTGGCTTCCAGAGCGCACACTGGCCTGGCTCTTCGCCTCTTTCCTCCTCCTGGTCTGACTTGGCCGCCCCCTCGCTGCAGCTGTCTGTGTCGGCTTCCCCAGGCTCAGTTCCTAACTCTCGTCTCTCTCTATCTGGTAGTCATTCAAGTTCAAGGTGGTTTAGATGCTGCCATTTGCTGACGGCGCCCGCTGTAAGCAGCTCTTTGCAGGAAACCGCCCTCAGCAGGAAGCCCCTTTCCCTGTCACTTTAGCAGAGCTGTATCGTGACTTTTCACCAGGCACCCCATGCTCTCCTCATCTCCGGCCCAAGCACACCTTTCAGGTCTTCTCATCACACGATACTTTGCCTAAAGTTGTCCGTTCTTTCTGTAGATCAAAGATGTAGAAATGAAGAATCAGTAATTAATAGTGGCCAGATCTCTTCCCTAGCGTCCGCTCCAGTAATCTCCTGCATGAACTGTGTGACCAAACTTGTGATCGAGAGCACATCTAGAGGAAGATGACGAGGATTCCACGAGCCTGTACACAGTGGGGGACGGCGATGACCCTGACCTCCCATCTCAGTGATTAACTGAGATTACTCCCCTCCTTCCCTTAAAACTACCATGGCGAGCAGAATCTCAGAGGCGGTTTTGGGGAGACTTGGAGTCCACCATCTCCCCACGTTGCCAGCATCCGGATTAAAGGAACTCTCCTTTCTAGCAACATTTCTCTCTCTCTCGAGTGTTGATTTTTGAGTGGTAAGCAGCCGGACCTGATTGGGTAACCCCAAGGCTCACCTCCAGCCCCAACGTCTCTCCAGACTCCAGGTGGACACTTCCAGCCACTTCATCCATGCCTCCATCTGGGTGTTCTGTCAGGAAAAGAGATGGTGCTCTCTGCGTTCTGAGTACATAGATTGTTCAAGGGATTGGGACTTGAGCCCATGGTGAGAAGGCCTCGGGGAGGGTCAGTCAGCCAAGCTGTCGCTCTGTTTCACCTGCAGCAAGCACACACTGGAAGCCGCCAGGTGTCAGGGTCCTCCGGCCAGCTCCCTCAGGCTCCTGCAGTATACTGTCCTGAAGATGATGGGAGTATTCGAGCCCTGGTCCAGGAAGATCCCACGTGCCATGGAGCAACTAAGCCCGTGCGCCACAACTGCTGAGCCTGCGCTCTAGATCCCATGAGCCACAGCTACTGAGCACGCATGCCACGACTACTGAAGCCCGCATGCCTAGAGCCCGTGCTCTGCAACAAGAGAAGCCACTGCAGTGAGAAGCCCACGCACCGCAACGAAGAGTAGCCCCGGCTCGCCACAACTAGAGAAAGCTCGCACGCAGCAACTAAAACCCAATGCAGCCAAAAATAAATAAATACATAACAAATAAATTAAAAAAAAAAAAGATGCTGTGGGTAACAGGCACCCACCAGCAACCCAGATGTGGGCAGTTATCACAGAGCTCACTCAGAAGCCACTGCCAACCTCCCTCTGCCTACAACCACTCCCAGGGAATTGGGCCTCATATCTGAGGCCTCTCATCGGCTGACTGATGGAGAAGGGATTCCGGGGAAGGGGTTCCCGGCCTCTGGTCAGCAGATACTTTGAGAGAGGCCACTGCAGACAGTGACGCACAGATGCCTGGCAGGCTCCTCAAAAGTGACACGTCCAAGGCTAAGCCACAGTTCTTTCTTTCAAACTGGCTTCATCCTTTGCTTCATCTTTGTGGTTGTCAGCTTCACTTCCGGTTGCTTAGACAAAAAACTGGGGGTTTTGATTCCTCGTTCTGTCACCCCTCACATTCAGTCCATTAGGAGACCTCCTTGGCTCTGTTCTTAAAAACCTGGACAGCAGCCTCTCCTAACGACCTGTCTGCCCTCTGCTGGGTCCGAGCCGTCATCCTCCCGGGCCTGGGTTACTGTAGTAGCCTTTGGACAGGCCTCCCTGCCTGTTGCCCTCAATTCCACAGCCAGAGCCACCCACTCAAACTGGAGGTCCTCTCTGTCTTGTGGTCACAATCCCACCATGGCTCTCCCACTCCCTGAGAGTGAAAGCCACTGTCTTCACCACGGCAACAAGGTGCTCTGGCCACCCCACTCTCCTCTCCCAGTGGGTCCCTGTTGTTTGCTCTGCTGCAGCCACACTGGTGCCCTGGCTGTCCCCTGAACCGAAGAGGCTCAAACCTGGGGTCTTGCTACCCCCTCAGACACCCGCTTGGCTAATGCCCACTTGAGTTTTTGCTCACCTTCTCAAGGAGCAGGCTAGCACCTTAATTTCCGGCTGCACCGTGTTCCTCGCCAGCCTCCCAACCCTCTCTGTCAGGTGACCCCCCCATGGCCCTTTGTCCCATCTCACAGGCTATATGATATACTTGTGTGTTGTGCTTATTATTTGTGGTAAACCTCCCGTGCTAGAACGTAAGCCCCATGATAACAAGTGTCTTTATTCACTGATGGGTCAGAAACACTTATAACTGTGCCCACAAATATGGGCATTCAAAAATACTGGTTAAACATGTGGATATATCCTTTTGTTAAGCAAAAAAAAAAAACCCCCAAAAGCAAACAAACAAAAAACACCGGGGTCATATTGTATAAATAAACTGCTTTAGCAAAACTCTTTTGCATGGTGTCTCTTGAATATTTTCCCATGTCAGTAGACATGCAACTCAAACTTTTTTTCTAACTACATTAAATGCCACCGTATAGTAATTCTCTTTAGTGTTTAATTAGTTTACTTGTTTTAATGGTAATGTCTTTTTAAAAATAACTTTGTTGAGACGTAATTCACACACCACAAACTTCCTCATTAAAAGTACACAACCCAGTGGCAACGCATATTTACTGGAGGCCTGCCCTCAGCCAGGCTCTCTTGCAGGCCTCGAGGACGCAGCCAAGAGGAGCATGGCATAGCTCCTGTCCTCAGAGATGAGGGCTTGGGAGAGAACATCAATTAACAAATGCACACAGAATTACTTCTTACTGTGGGAAGAGCTACAAAGGAAAAGAGATCAGGCTACTGGCCTGGCCACGGGGTCTGGGCCTCCTCTCCAAGTGTGTGGGACCTGAGTCCTCAGGGTGAGTGGGGATGGGGGGGCGGGGCAGGGCGGGGGGACACTAGAAGGAACTCGAACCACTCAAGTTTGGGTTTTGTTTTTTTTTTAACATCTTTATTGGAGTATACTTGCTTTGCAATGGTGTGTTAGTTTCTGATTTATAACAAAGTGAATCAGTTATACGTATACATATGTTCCCATATCTCTTCCCTCTTGCGTCTCCCTCCCTCCCACCCTCCCTATACCACCCCTCTAGGTGGTCACAAAGCACCGAGCTGATCTCCCTGTGCTATGCGGCTGCTTCCCACTAGCTATCTGTTTTACATTTGGTAGTGTATATATGTCCATGCCACTCTCTCACTTCGTCCCAGCTTACCCTTCTCCCTCCCTGTATCCTCAAGTCCATTCTCTAGTAGGTCTGTGTCTTTATTCCCGTCTTACCCCTAGGTTCTTCATGACCTTTTTTTTTTTTTCTTAGATTCCATATATATGTGTTAGCGTACGGTATTTGTTTTTCTCTTTCTGACATACTTCACTCTGTATGACAGACTCTAGGTCCATCCACCTCACTGCAAATAACTCAATTTCATTTCTTTTTATGGCTGAGTAATATTCCATTGTATATATATGCTACATCTTCTTTATCCAGTCATCTGTTGATGGACACGTAGGTTGCTTCCTTGTCCTGGCTATTGTAAATAGAGCTGCAATGAACATTGTGGTACATGACTCTTTTTGAATTATGGTTTTCTCAGGGTATATGCCCAGTAGTGGGATTGCTGGGTCATATGGTAGTACTATTTTTAGTTTTTTAAGGAGCCTCCATACTGTTCTCCATAGTGGCTGTATCAATTTAAATTCCCACCAACAGTGCAAGAGGGTTCCCTTTTCTCCACAACCTCTCCAGCATTTATTTTTTCTAGATTTTTTGAAGATGGCCATTCTGACTGGTGTGAGATGATATCTCGTAGTTTTGATTTGCATTTCTCTAATGATTAATGATGTTGAGCATTCTTTCATGTGTTTGTTGCCAATCTGTATATCTTCTTTGTAGAAATGTCTGTTTAGGTCTTCTGCCCATTTTCGGATTGGGTTGCTTGTTTCTTTGTTATTGAGCTGCATGAGCTGCTTGTAAATTTTGGGGATTAATCCTTTGTCAGTTGCTTCATTTGAAAATATTTTCTCCCATTCTGAGGGTTGTCTTTTCGTCTTATTTATGGTTTCCTTTGCTGTGCAAAAGCTTTTAAGTTTCATTAGGTCCCATTTGTTTATTTTTGTTTTTATTTCCATTTCTCTAGGAGGTGGGTCAAAAAGGATCTTGCTGTGATTTATGTCATAGAGTGTCCTGCCTATGTTTTCTTCTAAGAGTTTGATAGTGTCTGGCCTTACGTTTAGGTCTTTAATCCATTTTGAGGTTTTTTTTTTTTTTTTTTTTTTGTGGTACATGGGCCTCTCACTGTTGTGGCCTCTCCTGCTGTGGAGCACAGGCTCCGGACATGCAGGCTCAGCGGCCATGGCTCGCAGGCCCAGCCACTCCGCGGCATGTGGGATCCTCCCGGACCAGGCACGAACCCATGTCCCCTGCATCGGCAGGTGGACTCTCAACCACTGCGCCACCAGGGAAGCCCTTGAGTTTATTTTTCTTTATGGTGTTAGGGAGTATTGTAATCTCATACTTTTACGGTATGTAAAACCTGTCCAGTTTTCCTGGCAGCACTTATTGAACAGCCTGTCTTTTCTCCACTGTATATTCTTGCCTCCTTTATCAAAGGTGACCATATGTGTGTGGGTTTATCTCTGGGCTTTCTATCCTGTTCCATTGATCTATATTTCTGTTTTTGTGTCAGTACTATACTGTCTTGATTACTGTAGCTTTGTAGTATAGTCTAAAGTCAGGGAGCCTGATTCCTCTAGCTCCATTTTTCGTTCTTAATATTGCTTTGGCTATTCGGGGTCTTTTGTTTTTCATACAAATTGTGAAATTTTTTGTTCTAGTTCTGTGAAAAATGCCAGTGGTAGTTTGATAGGTATTGCATTGAATCTGTAGACTGCTTTGGGTAGTAGAGTCATTTTCACAATGTTGATTCTTCCAATCCAAGACCATGGTATATCTCTCCATTTATTTGTATCATCTTTAATTTCTTTCAGCAGTGTCTTATAATTTTCTACATACAGGTCTTTTGTCTCCTTATGTAGGTTTATTCCTAGATATTTTATTCTTTTTGTTGCAGTGGTAAATGGGAGTGTTTTCTTAATTTCACTTTCAGATTTTTCATCAGTGTATAGGAATGCCAGAGATTTCTGTGCATTAATTTTGTATCCTGCTACTTTACCAAATTCATTGATTAACTCTAATAGTTTTCTGGTAGCATCTTTAGGATTCTCTATGTATGTATCATGTCATCTGCAAACAGTGACAGCTTTACTTCTTCTTTAACGATTTGGATTCCTTTTATTTCTTTTTCCTCTCTGATTGCTGTGGCTAAAACTTCCAAAACTATGTTGAATAAGAGTGGTGAGCGTGGGCAACCTTTTCTTGTTCCTGATCTTAGTGGAAATGGTTTCAGTTTTTCACCACTGAGGACGATGTTGGCTGTGAGTTTGTCATATATAGCCTTTATTATGTTGAGGAAAGTTCCCTCTTGGCCTACTTTCTGCAGGTTTTTTATCATAAATTGCTGCTGAATTTTGTCGAAAGCTTTCTCTGCATCTATTGAGATGATCATATGGTTTTTCTCCTTCAGTTTGTTAATATGGTGTATCACGTTGATTGATTTGCGTATATTGAAGAACCTTTGCATTCCTGGGATAAACCCCACTTGATCATGGTGTATGATCCTTTTAATGTGCTGTTGGATTCTGTTTGCTAGTATTTTGTTGAGGATTTTTGCATCTATGTTCGTCAGTGATATTGGCCTGTAGTTTTCTTCCATTGTGACATTTTTGTCTGGTTTTGGTATCAGGGTGATGGTGGCCTCGTAGGACGAGTTTGGGAGTGTTCCTCCCTCTGCTATATTTTGGAAGAGTTTGAGAAGGATAAGTGTTAGCTCTTCTCTGAATGTTTGATAGAATTCACCTGTGAAGCCATCTGGTCCTGGGCTTTCGTTTGTTGGAAGATTTTTAATCACAGTTTCAATTTCAGTGTTTGTGATTGGTCTGTTCATATTTTCTATTTCTTCCTGGTTCAGTCTCGGCAGGTTGTCCATTTCTAAGAATTTGTCCATTTCTTCCAGGTTGTCCATTTTATTGGCATAGAGTTGCTTGTAGCTGTCTCTCATGATCCTTTGTATTTCTGCAGTGTCAGTTGTTACTTCTCCTTTTTCATTTCTAATTCTATTGATTTGAGTCTTCTCCCTTTTTTTCTTTATAAGTCTGGCTAATGGTTTGGCAATTTTGTTTATCTTCTCAAAGAACTAGCTTTTAGTTTTATTGATCTCTGCTGTTGTTTCCTTCATTTCTTTTTCATTTATTTCTGATCTAATCTTTATAATTTCTTTCCTTCTGCTAACTTTGGGGTTTTTTTGTTCTTCTTTCTCTAATTGATTTAGGTGTAAGGTTAGGTTGTTTATTTGAGATATTTCTTGTTTCTTAAGGTAGGTTTGTATAGCTATAAAGTTCCCTCTTAGAACTGCGTTTGCTGCATCCCATAGGTTTAGTGTCGTGTTTTCATTGTCATTTGTTTCTAGGTATTTTTTGATTTCCTCTTTGATTTCTTCACTTATCTCTTGGTTATTAAGTAGTGTGTTGTTTAGCCTCCATGTGTTTGTATTTTTTATAGATCTTTTCCTGTAATTGATATCTAGTCTCATAGCGTTGTGGTCGGAAAAGATACCTGATACGGTTTCAATTTTCTTCAATTTACCAAGGCTCGATTTGTGACCCAAGATATGATCTATCCTGGAGAATGTTCCATGAGCACCTAAGAAAAATGTGTATTCTGTTGTTTTCGGATGGAATGTCCTGTAAATATCAATTAAGTGCGTCTTGTTTAATGTATCATTTAAAGCTTTTGTTTCCTTATTTATTTTCATTTTGGATGATCTGTCCATTGGTGAAAGTGGGGTGTTAAAATCCCCTACTATGATTGTGTTACTGTTGATTTCCCCTTTTATGGCTGTTAGTTTTTGCCTTATGTATTGAGGTGCTCCTATGTTGGGTGCATAAATATTTACAATTGTTATATCTTCTTCTTGGATTGATCCCTTGATCGTTACGTAGTGTCCTTCTTTGTCTCTTGTAATAGTCTTTATTTTAAAGTCTATTTTGTCTGATATGAGAATTGCTAGTCCAGCTTTCTTTTGATTTCCATTTGCATGGAATATCTTTTTCCATCCCCTCACTTTCACTCTGTATGTGTCTCTAGGTCTAAGTGGGTCTCTTGTAGACAGCATATATATGAGTCTTGTTTTTGTATCCATTCATCCAGTCTGTGTCTTTTTGTGGAAGCATTTAATTCATTTACATGTAAGGTAATTATCGATATGTATGTTCCTATTAGCATTTTCATAATTGTTTTGGGTTTGTTATTGTAGGTCTTTTCCTTCTCTTGTGTTTCTTGCCTAGAGAAGTTCCTTTAGCATTTGTTGTAAAGCTGGTTTGGTGGTGCTGAACTCTCTCAGCTTTTGCTTGTCTGTAAAGGTTTTAATTTCTCCATCACATCTGAGTGAGATCCTTGCTGGGTAGAGTAATCTTGGTTGTAGGTTTTTCTCCTTCATCACTTTAAATATGTCCTGCCAGTCCCTTTTGGCTTGCAGAGTTTCTGCTGAAAGATCAGCTGTTAACCTTATGGGGATTCCCTTGTGTGTTATTTGTTGTTTTTACCTTGCTGATTTTAATATGTTTTCTTTGTATTTAATTTTTGATAGTTTGAATAATATGTGTCTTGGCATGTTTCTCCTTGGATTTATGCTGTATGGGACACTCTCTGCTTCCTGGACTTGATTAACTATTTCCTTTCCCATATCAGGGAAGTTTTCAACTATTATCTCTTCAAATATTTTCTCAGTCCCTTTCTTTTTCTCTTCTTCTGGGACCCCTATAATTCGAATGTTGGTGCATTTAATGTTGTCCTGGAGGTCTCTGAGACTGTCCTCATTTCTTTTCATTCTTTTTTCTTTATTCTGCTCTGCAGTAGTTATTTCCACTATTTTATCTTCCAGGTCACTTATCCGTTCTTCTGCCTCAGTTATTCTGCTATTGATCCCTTCTAGAGTATTATTAATTTCATTTATTGTGGTATTCATCATTGCTTGTTTCCTCTATAGTTCTTCTAGGTCCTTGTTAAATGTTTCTTGCATTTTCTCTATTTCCAAGATTTTGGGTCATCTTTACTATCATTATTCTGAATTCTTTTTCAGATAGACTGCCTATTTCCTCTTCATTTGTTAAGTCTGGTGGGTTTTTACCTTGCTCCTTCATCTGCTGTGTGTTTTTCTGTCTTTTCGTTTTGCTTATCTTACTGTGTTTGGGGTCTCCTTTTCGCAGGCTGCAGGTTCGTAGTTCCCGTTGTTTTTGGTATCTGTCTCCTGTGGCTAAGGTTGGTTCAGTGGGTTGTGTAGGCTTCCTAGTGGAGGGGACTACTGACTGTGTTCTGGTAGATGAGGCTGGATCTTGTCTTTCTGGTGGGCAGGTCCACGTCTGGTGGTGTGTTTTGGGGTGTCTGTGGCCTTATTATGATCTTAGGCAGCCTCTCTGCTAATGGATGGGGCTGTGTTTCTGTCCTGCTAGTTGTTTGGCATAGGGTGTCCAGCACTGTATCTTGCTGGTCGTTGACTGAAGCTGGGTCTTGGCGTTGAGATGGAGATCTCTGGAAGATTTTCGCCGTTTGATATTACATGGAGCTGGGAGGTCTCTTGTGGACCAGTGTGCTGAAGTTGGCTCTCCCACCTCAGAGACACAGCACTGAGTCCTCAGAATAAATAAAAGGGAGAAAAAATAAGAAAGAAAGAAAGAAAGGAAGGAAAGAAAGGAGGAAAGGAGGAATGAAAGAAGGAAAGGAGGAATGAAAGAAGGAAAGAAGGAAGGAAGGAAAGAAAGAAAGGATAAAATAAAATAAAGTTACTAAAATAAAAATTATGAAAAAAATTTAAAAAGTCAAAAAAAAAAAAGAATGGATGGACAGAATCCTAGGGCAAATGGTGAAAGCAAAGCTATACAGACAAAATCTCACACAGAGACATACACATACACACTCGCAAAAAGAGGACAAGGGGAAAAAATAATATATCTTGCTCTCAAAGTCCACCTCCTCAATTTGGGATGATTTGTTATCTATTCAGGTATTCCACAGATGCAGGGTACATCAAGTTGATTGTGGAGCTTTAATCCACTGCTTCTGAGGCTGCGGGGAGAGATTTCCCTTTCTTTTCTTTGTTCACTCCTGGGGTTCAGCTTTGGATTTGGCCCGGCCTCTGCATGTAGGTCTCCGGAGGGCGTCTTTTCTTTGCTCAGACAGGACGGGGTTAAGGGAGCAGCTGATTCTGGGGCTCAGGCTCACTCAGGCCGGGGAGAGGGAGGGGTACAGAGTGGGGGGCGAGCCTGCAGCGGCAGAGGCCGGCATGACGTTGCACCAGCCTGATGCGTGCCGTGCGTTTTCCTGGGGACGTTGTCCCTGTATCACGGGACCCTGGCAGTGGCGGGCTGCACAGGCTCCCGGGGAGGGGCGGTGTGGATAGTGACCTGTGCTCGCACACAGACTTCTTGGTGGCTGCAGCAGCAGCCTTGGCGTCTCATGCTTGTCTCTGGAGCTCCTTTAAGCAGCGCTCTTAATCCCCTCTCCTCGCGCACCAGGAAACAAAGAGGCAAGAAAAAGTCTCTTGCGTCTTCGGCAGGTCCAGACTTTTTCCCAGACTCGCTCCCAGCTAGCCATGGCCCAGTAGCCCCCTTCAGGCTGTGTTCATGCCGCCAACCCTAGTCCTCTCCCTGAGATCCGACAGAAGCCCAAGCCTCAACTCCCAGCCCCCCCCCCCCGGCCCACCCCAGCAGGGGAGCAGACAAGCTTCTAGGGCTGGTGAGTGCCAGTCGGCTCCGATCCACTGTGCGGGAATCTCTCTGTTTTGCCCTCCGCACCCCTGTTGCTGCGCTCTCCTCCGTGGCTCTGAAGCTTACCCCCTTCGCCACCTGCAGTCTCTGCTCGCGAAGGGGCTTCCTAGTGTGTGGAAACCTTTCCTCCTTCACGGCTCCCTCCCACTGGGGCAGGTCCCGTCCCTATTCTTTTGTCTCTGTTTTTTCTTTTTTCTTTTGCCCTTCCCAGGTACGTGGGGAGTTTCTTGCCTTTTGGGAAGTCTGAGGTCTTCTGCCAGCGTTCAGTACCTGTTCTATAGGAGCAGTTCCACGTGTACATGTATTTCTGATGTATCTGTGGGGAGGAAGGAGGTGTCCGTGTCTTACTCTTCTGCCATCTTCTCCTCGAGCTTGAGTTTGGGATTTTTAAGGCATGAGCCACCCATCTCCTTGCATGGCCCTGCAATAAACCTTTCTCTGTTCCAGACTCTGATGTTTCAGTATTGTTTGGCCTCTCTTGTGTATGAGGCACATGGACTTGTGTTTTGGTAACAATTATAGCGAGCCAGCCAGGATGTCTGTGCCAGTGGCCAGTGGACCCCAGCCAGGGGCAGCCCCTTTCCTGAGTTCCCAGCAGCTGCTGGAGCTCATTTGCTCCAGGGAACTCGGAGGGGCTCTCCCTGATAGAGGTCGGCCGCCCCAGTGCACGAGGCTGTTGGGAGCAGGGAAACATCCGGAGCTGTGGTCCACATTTGGTGTCTCTTGGGGGTAAGTCACTCCAGCTTGCGCAGGCTGGGAATTCTCTCCACTCCATTTGGGCTGCTTCTCTTGCAGCAAGTGAGCCACTTTGGGTCCGTTCTCTTGAGAGCTGGACCACTCTGTTTGGAGGCCTCTGTCTGGGAGTGGAAGTGGAATTTTAGACTACACTTCCTCTGATTTTCTGTCTATGCGACTGTAGCTTATTTGTTGTTTGTGTTTTTGTATATGTCATTTTGGGGTGAGCCGCTCTGGCTTGTGCTTTTGTTTGTGGGACCGTGTTTGTTATTTGTATATTGTATGTGTGTGAATCAGTACTTGCATTGGCTTGTTGAGACGTCTTTGGTGAAAAACGGAGCTCAAGTGTGATGACACCAGGTATCCTTTCCCATTATGTTCGGTTTTGCCTGTGGTGGAGCTTTGGTTGGGATTTCCCATTTGCAGTGGGTGGGAATCTCCTTTTTGGTGCTAGGGAACTGTGATCCTGAGAGACCGTTTTGCACTGCATTTGTTTGTTTGGTATTTGATAACACCTGCTGTGATAATCAGAGCTCTATTCCATCTTATAGTGCCCCTAGCATAAAAGAAAGAAGATTTTTTTTTTTTTTTGCGGTACGCGGGCCTCTCACTGTTGTGGCCTCTCCCGTTGCGGAGCACAGGCTCCGGACGCACAGGCTCAGTGGCCGTGGCTCACGGGCCCAGCCGCTCCGTGGCATGTGGGATCCTCCTGGACCGGGGCACGAACCCATGTCCCCTGCATCAGCAGGCGGACTCTCAATCACTGCGCCACCAGGGAAGCCCAGAAAGAAGATTTTTTAAACACTGCATGAGCACTGTATTTTTTACACTCTAAAGAAAAATTGGTTAAGATGAAACTCTTTTGGAATTCCAAAACTGGTTTTTTTTTGCCTATGCAGTTAGAGAAAGCTGGCTTGATGAAATGCTTTTTTTTCAGAATTCTGACCCTGAGAAAATAAAAATATTTCTTGGAAAAAGCTTGAAGTTAACTAAGTAAACTTATTCCAACATTTATTTTTGGTTTTGCATTTACCAGGTGAATTGCCATGACATTTGTGGTCACGATTCCCTATCTTTCCATTTGCATGTTGTTTGTTGTTAAAAAGAGGGATCTTTGTTTGAAAAAGTTAAGGAAATTGTTGAACTTCACCCTTTTGTTTTTGTCCTGTAGGAAGTAGACTTTGTTCTTTGTGTGTACGTTTGATTTGGTCTTGTGTGTATGTTTGATTTGGTCTTGTGTTTAGGTATGCTGGCTATGGGAAACTCAGATTTGTTTCCCAAATGCAGCGCCTTGAGGGGCATTCTCCAGATTTGGACCATTTTTGGTTATAATACTGCTGAATTAACTTGTAAATGAGCTCTATTTAACTGACTCTAAAGTAAGTGCTTACAAATTAAATACTTCCTAATACTTAGAAAATTGGCCAAAATGAATTTCAGGGCCTCATGATCTGGGTTGATATCTGATCTGGTATTGCAGCTAGCTTAAGCTTGTTGGTTTGTTAAGTATAACATTTCTGTTGTACCTAGCTTTATTAGAAATCAAATAAGACCTTATATCTGTTGCAAATTTGTCAGCAAGGAAAATAACTTGATATGATGAAACTTTAAGTCTATCTAGAATAGCCTATCTAGATTTTGGTAACTTGAAACTGAACTAAGTTAAATGACAAGCATTCATTGACTATCTGGGTCATTTCAAATAGGATAAAATATTTGAACGCTGGTTGCTGGGCAAATCTAACTTTATCTACCTTTGTCTTCTTAGGAGAGAAAAACTAAAGCATAAATTTCCAATCAAAATGCTGGAATGACAAACAGTTCACAATTACTTGCCTCTTGGTTTTCTCTAAAAATTAAGGTGTTTAAGAGTTGAGGATTCTAATCTATATATGTAATTAAAGCTACTAAAAATCGAATGAAAAAATTTTCAGTATAAAGTGAGGAAGTAGGATCTGTGTTTTGAGTAAAAATGGAGTTTTGTGCACGGTTGGGCTGAGATTACATTAAAATTAGGTAAATAGATTTTGTTATTAAAAGTGAGCTCTGCGGGCTTCCCTGGTGGTGCAGTGGTTGAGAGTCCGCCTGCTGATGCAGGGGATACGGGTTCGTGCCCCGGTCCGGGAAGATCCCACATGCCGCAGAGCAGCTAGGCCCGTGAGCCATGGCCGCTGAGCCTGCGGGTCCGGAGCCTGTGCTCCGCAACGGGAGAGGCCGCAACAGTGAGAGGCCCGCATACCAAGAAAAAAAAAAAAAAAAAAGTAAGCGGTGCAAGAGTAGATTTGGTTCCTCTCTGCTAAGAGTACAAGTTTATTTAGAATGCTGCTTTTGATAAGAGGTTATATGAACTTCCTTGCCTTTAAGTGATCTGTATTTGCTTTTAAGATCTCTTCTCACTTTGGATAAGAAACAAGTATTGTCTTACAGTGACTGATGATCTTATTTGACCAAGTGTTTTGAAACATTTTGACAAACTTCCCAAATATCAAATTTTAATTAAGGTTCTTTTGACCTCCAGCTAACTTTGGGATTCTTTAGGGGGCCCTTAAGTCATGTCAAGGAGGAATATTTAGTAAGTATTATTTGGTGTATTGAATTACTTGGGAAGCATTGTCAAAGGAGTGATAAGCCTTCTAAGATTATCCAGTACAGATAAACGTTACTGCTATAGATATTATAAAGTGTCAGAAATGTAGATATGCTCTGGTATAATCTATCAGCCATAAGTCTGGTTATATCATTGCAACTTGATTAAGCTTCTTTGGCAAACCATTGTAATCAGATCTTTAACTTTGCCTTTTAAAGTCTTTAATAGACAGTTAAGCTGATGCTTTGCAAAAGCGCTTCATCTTCAGAAGATATAATAATTGTAAATATTTATGCACCCAACATAGGAGCACCTCAATACACAAGGCAAATACTAACAGCCATAAAAGGGGAAAGCGACAGTAACACAATCATTGTAGGTGACTTAACACCCCACTTTCACCAATGGACAGATCATGCAAAATGAAAATAAATAAGGAAACAAAAGCTTTAAATGATACATTAAACAAGATGGACTTAATTGATATTTATAGGGCATTCCATCCAAAGACAACAGAATACACATTCTTCTCAAGTGCTCATGGAACATTCTGCAGGATAGATCATATCTTGGGTCACAAATCAAGCCTTGGTAAATTGAAGAAAATTGAAACCGTATCAGGTATCTTTTCCGAACACAACGCTATGAGACTAGATATCGATTACAGGAAGAAATCTGCAAGAAATACAAACACATGGAGGCTAAACAACACACTACTTAATAACCAAGAGATGACTGAAGAAATCAAAGAGGAAATCAAGAAATACCTAGAAACAAATGACAATGAAAATACAATGACCCTAAACCTATGGGATGCAGCAAACACAGTTCTAAGAGGGAAGTTTATAGCTATACAAGCCTACCTTAAGAAACAAGAAACATATCAAATAAACAACCTAACCTTACACCTAAAGCAATTAGAGAAAGAAGAGCAAAAACGCCCAAAGTTAGCAGAAGGAAAGAAATCATAAAGATCAGATCAGAAATAAATGAAAAAGAAATGAAACGATAGCAAAGATCAATAAAACTAAAAGCTGGTTCTTTGAGAAGATAAACAAAATTGATAAACCATTAACCAGACTCATCAAGAAAAAAAGGAAGAAGACTCAATAGAATTAGAAATGAAAAAGGAGAAGTAACAACTGACACTGCAGAAATACAAAGGACCATGAGAGATTACTACAAGCAACTCTATGCCAATAAAATGGACAACCTGGAAGAAACGGACAAATTCTTAGAAATGCACAACCTTCTGAGGCTGAACCAGGAAGAAATAGAAAATATGAACAGACTAATCACAAGCACTGAAATTGAAACTGTGATTAAAAATCTTCCAACAGGGGCTTCCCTGGTGGCGCAGTGGTTGAGAGTCCACCTGCTGATGCAGGGGGCACGGGTTCGTGCCCTGGTCTGGGAAGATCCCACATGCTGCGGAGCGGCTGGGGCCGTGAGCCATGGCCGCTGAGCCTGCGTGTCCAGAGCCTGTGCTCCGCAACGGAAGAGGCCACAACAGTGAGAGGCCCGCGTACTGCAAAAAAAAAAAAAAAAAATCTTCCAAGAAACAAAAGCCCAGGACCAGATGGCTTCACAGGCGAATTCTATCAAACATTTAGAGAAGAGTTAACACCTATCCTTCTTAAACTCTTCCAAAATATAGCAGAGGGAGGAACACTCCCAAACTCATTCTACGAGGCCACCATCACCCTGATAGCAAAACCAGACAAAGATGTCACAAAGAAAGAAAACTACAGGCCAATATCACTGATGAACATAGATGCAAAAATGCTCAACAAAATACTAGCAAACAGAATCCAACAGCACAGGAAAAGGATCATACACCATGATCAAGTGGGGTTTATTCCAGGAATGCAAGCGTTCTTCAATATACCCAAATCAATCAACGTGATACACCACAATAACAAATTGAAGGAAAAAACCATATGATCATCTCAATGGATGCAGAGAAAGCTTTTGACAAAATTCAACACCCATTTATGATAAAAACCCTCCAGAAAGTAGGCATAGAGGGAACTTTCCTCAACATAATAAAGGCCATGTATGACAAACCCACAGCCAACATCATCCTCAATGGTGAGAAACTGAAAACATTTCCTCTAAGATCAGGAACAAGAAAAGGTTGCCCATGCTCACCACTATTATTCAACATAGTTTTGGAAGTTCTAGCCACAGCAATCAGAGAAGAAAAAGAAATAAAAGGAATCCAAATCGGAAAAGAAGTAAAGCTGTCATTGTTTGCAAATGACATGATACTATACATAGAGAATCCTAAAGATGCTACCAGAAAACTACTAGAGCTAATCAATGAATTTGGTAACGTAGCTGGTACAAAATTAATGCACAGAAATCTCTGGCATTCCTATACACTAATGATGAAAAATCTGATAGTGAAATTATGAAAACACTCCCATTTAGCATTGCAACAAAAAGAATAAAATATCTAGGAATAAACCTACCTAAGGAGACAAAAGACCTGTATGCAGAAAGTTATAAGACACTGATGGAAGAAATTAAAGATGATACAAATAAATGGAGAGATATACCATGTTCTTGGATTGGAAGAATCAACATTTTGAAAATGACGCTACTACCCAAAGCAATCTACAGATTCAATGCAGTCCCTATCAAACTACCACTGGCATTTTTCACAGAACTAGAACAAAAAATTCCACAATTTGTATGGAAACACAGAAGACCCAAAATAGCTAAAGCAATCTTGAGAACGAAAAATGGAGCTGGAGGAATCAGGCTCCCTGACTTTAGACTATACTACAAAGCTACAGTAATCCAGACAGTATGGTACTGGCACAAAAACAGACGTCTAGATCAATGGAACAGAATAGTAAGCCCAGAGATAAACCCACGCACATATGGTCACCTTATCTTTGATAAAGGAGGAAGAATATACAGTGGAGAAAAGACAGCTTCTTCAATAAGTGGTGCTGGGAAAACTGGACAGGTACATGTAAAAGTATGAAATTAGAACACTCCTTAACACCATACACAAAAATAAACTCAGAATGGAATAAAGACCTAAATGTAAGGCCAGACACTATCAGACTCTTACAAGAAAGCATAGGCAGAACACTCTATGACATAAATCACAGCAAGATCCTTTTTGACCCACCTCCTAGAGAAATGGAAATAAAAACAAAAATAAACAAATGGCACCTAATGAAACTTAAAAGCTTTTGCACAGCAAAGGAAACCATAAACAAGACGAAAAGACAACCCTCAAAATGGGAGAAAATATTTTCAAATGAAGCAACTGACGAAGGATTAGTCTCTGAAATTTACAAGCAGGTCAATAACAAAGAAACAAACAAACCAATCCGGAAATGGGCAGAAGATCTAAATAGACATTTCTGCAAAGAAGATATACAGATTGCCAGCAAACTCATGAAAGAATGCTCAGCATCATTAATCATTAGAGAAATGCAAATCAAAACTACAATGAGATATCATCTCATACCGGTCAGAATGGCCATCTTCAAAAAATGTAGAAAAAATAAATGCTGGAGAGGGTGTGGAGAAAAGGGAGCACTCTTGCACTGTTGGTGGGAATGTAAATGATAACAGCCACTATGGAGAACAGTATGGCGGTTCCTTAGAAAACTAAAAGTAGAACGACCATACGACCCAGCAATCCCTGTTTTGGGCATATACCCTGAGGAAACCATAATTCAAAGAGTCATGTACCAAAATGTTCATTGCAGCTCTGTTTACAATAGCCAGGACATGGAAGCAACCTACGTGTCCATCAACAGATGAATGGATAAAGAAGATGTGGCACATATATACAGTGGAATATTACTTAGCCATAAAAAGGAATGAAACTGAGTTATTTGTAGTGAGGTGGATGGACCCAGAGACTGTCATACAGAGTGAAGTAAGTCAGAAAGAGAAAAACAAATACAGTATGCTAACACGTATATATGGAACCTAAAAAAAGAAACAAAAATGGTCAGAGGAACCTAGGGACAAGATGGGAATAAAGATGCAGACCTACTAGAGAATGGACTTGAGGATACAGGGACGGGGAAGGGTAAGCTGGGACGAAGTGAGCGAGTGGCGTGGATATATATACACTACCAAATGTAAAATAGATAGCTAGTGGGAAGCAGCTGCATAGCACAGGGAGATCAGCTTGGTGCTTTGTGACCACCTAGAGGGGTGGGATAGGGAGGGTGGGAGGGAGGGAGATGCAAGAGGGAAGAGATGTGGTGACATATGTGTATGTATAACTGATTCACTTTGTTATAAAGCAGAAACTAACACACCATTGTAAAGCAATTATAATCTAATAAAGATGTTAAAGTGCTTCATTTTCAAGAAGATTCATAGGAAACACTTTCTGACAAACACAGATCTAGAGTAAATTTCAGATATACCGCTGAACTGAGTAAGAAATTTAAAATCCTAATGGAAGATCCGATGGCTTCATAAAAAGTAAAAGGATTGGTTATTGTGTAAACTGGTGTATATGGTTATGTTTATGGGTTTTGTCTGGAATATTCCTGATTTGGATCTGTGTTCTCCAGATATAGGGAAGCCCTTCCCTTCAAGTTACTCATGACTTACAGTAATTTGGTAAATTATACTTCTGTGAGTCTGGCTATCTGGCAACCAGTCTCCCACAGAGTGCAAGATCCAGACTGGTTTTCAGTCTTATTTTCCTGAATCCCTTATGCAAGATCTTTCTTATATAAGACTTGGATCCAGGACTTGGAACTTGGGAATATTTCCAACGTGGTATCCATTCCCCAAATCAAGGTAGGACTACACCCCATTTCAGCAGGAATTAGCTAGAGCAGTCATCGTCCGATTCCCTGAAAGACTTGGGGAAGGTTGAAACAGGATTGGAAGTGGAGACCAAGTCCCACCAAAACCGAATTCCTCTGCCGAGTTTATGATTAGCCACTCTGTCCAAAACATACCCACGTGCTCTCCGCAAGACTGAGGAGTATCAAAGAAAACGGGGGAATTGTAATAGAGCACAGCAGCGTGCAGCCCCTAGCCCAGCCATTGCTGTTATCACCCCCTCCCCATGCTGTTACCAGGCAGTGGTTACCGGGAGACCACAAACACCATGGTTAGAGCTGTGTCAGAGGTCCCACTCGACCATTTGTTGGCACCGCTATGGGCCCCTCCCCCAAGTGACCAGCTGTCAATGAGCCACCGTTAGTGGGCCCATTCAGCCAGTGCTCCTCAGGCGAGAGTGAGGTAAGAGGCGGATCTTGGCCTTCTCCCTGGGGCCCTCCAGCTCACCCGGCCTCGGGCCTGGCAGGTGAGCTGGGGGGCCCAGGGAACAGACTGGGGTTGTGTCCTGCAGGGCTGCAGAGCCCTCACCAAGGCCACCCACTGGCCCGGCCCAGGCCCTGAGGCGGCGGTGACCCTCATCCCCATCCCCGCCACTGTGACTAATGGCAGCAGCAGTTTGGATGGGACAGAGTGTGCAGGACCTGACTTTGTCATCTGTGTGGCCTGAGGAGCCTGAGGGCCAGTTGGGTTCTGGGCGCCTGGCTCCCTCAGTGATGACGGCTGGGCAGGGTCTGGGGACCCGGCCCTGAGGGTGCCGCCAACTGAGATCTGCCTCTTCAGCAGAGCCTGGGCACTGGTGGGAGGACCCAGACCTGGTGCTGGACGAAGGCTCCAGGGCAGGGTATGCACCCCCTCCCCAGCCCCCCGCAGGGACCCCTTCCTTTTAGCCAGAGCCTGGACCTCGGAGGGCGAAAGTCGAGCCTTGGGACCTTGACCTTTCTTTTTTTTTTTTTTTTTTCTGTACGCGGGCCTCCCACTGCCGTGGACTCTCCAGTTGCCGAGCACAGGCTCCGGGCACGCAGGCTCTGCGGCCATGGCTCATGGGCCCAGCAGCTCTGCGGCATGTGGGGGAGGTTTACAGGAACATTGTGACCTGACCATGACCCGACCTCAACAACAACGGATCTGACACCAAGAAGCCTGCAACAACTAACTACGCCCCTCCCTCACCTTTCCTGTAAGGGGGCTTTGCTGAAAGCTTTCAGGGACATAAGGGTTTTTAAGGCTTGAGTCATCCGTCTCCTTGCGGTGCCCTGCAGTAAACCTTTGTCTGCTCCAAACTCCAATGTTTTGGTATTGTTTGGCCTCACTGTACATCGGGCAGTGAGGTAACAGTTTGTGTACACTTTTATACCCTGACTTTTCATCCCATATAATCATTTTACCATACTGGTGTTTAGTGGTGGCCTAAAACTTAGTTAAGTGGATGAACCATAATTGATGTAACATCTTCCTATCGTGAGACCTCTAGTCACCAAACCTCTACTCCCACCCCCAGGTTTTGGCTGTTTTAAATTACAATTACTCTCTTTGTAGTTTTTAGTGTCTTGCATATTTACCTGTCCAGAAGTGGGATTCCTGGTGGGCAGGAGAGGGTTAAGGCAGCAGCTCTGGGTCCCTGGGACCATGCACATACCCAGGAACGGGCTGCTTCCATGTCCGCCCTTGGCTGGCTCCTGACGGCCGAGCTCTCGGGGTACACAGACTGGAGGAGTGTTCTGCATGCCTGGGGGCTGATCCCTGCTGTCATGGTTTCTGCAGGTGGTTTATGCTGAACACCTGCTCTCCCTCTGCGGCAGGTGGGGCAGTCTTGCAGCCACGGCGTCACCCATCCTTGCTGAAGGAATTAAGTGAGTCCCGTGGCACTGCTGGGAGAGGACTCTCGGAAGCTTGTGTCTGGTTTCCCCCAGACTTTGCCCACGTGACTTTCCCTTTGAGATTTTGCTCTATCCTTCTGCTATAATAATCTGTAACTGTGAATAGAACAACTTCTGGTCCTCTGAGTCCTTCCAGCGACCCATGAAGCCCAAGGGTGGTCTTAGAGACCCCGACATACCTGGGCTGGTGGGCATTCAGTTGCAGATAACGGAAACTACTCTGGCTAGTTGAAGCAAAAAACATTTTTATCATGTATTCCGTGGTTTCCAAATGGTTGGCATGACTGAAAATGTGGATGGAGCGTTTTCCACAGGGCTGGGGACAGTTTCCAGCCCCGCATTTCCCTATTTCTGCCAGAAGAAGCAGACTCACCCAGCCGGGCAGTGGCCTGCTGTGAGGTCCTGCTGCCTTAGCTGTGCCGGGAGACGGGAACCCCATATCCTGTCCTCTTGCCTCCTGACTCAGTTCTGAACGCAGGCGTCTGGGGGACAGAGCTAACACCTGGGGCTGTGTCTGCAAGGCCATCTGGAAATGTGGCATTTCACCTTCCAGAGCTCAAAGACACAGGAAGGAGCTCAGCCTCTGAGCCAAGCCACAGCATCTGATACGCTGTGTCAAAGACTACAAACCTGTTAGTGTTTCTGGATCCTGCCAGACAGCGTTCCCAGCTTGGAAAGACGCACAAGGGCAAAGGCACCAGGCGAGGCTCCTGTCTGTGGTGCTTTAACGTTTGAGAGGCAGGAAATCTCTGGCAATGAAAGTGAACCCTGAGTGATAAGGGGGCAGCCTGCCCATCTCCTGCGCATCCTGTCTCTGCCTTGCTATTTTCCTATGAAGAAGCAGATTCCCATAGACTGTCGTTAGAGGGCATGTTTCCCAGCTTGAAAGGGGGCTGTACATCAACTCCCCTATGTCGGGGACTTAACAAGAAAAAATAGGCCCTCCTGTGTATAGCCCAGGCTGAGCAGTTTGGCTCTTGTTGGAAACCACTGAATAAAATACATGGAAGGCCGGTTTTACTTTTATGAATTAATTTGCACTTTCCTCTCTCTTATCCCACTTCACAGGCTCGTCAGCTCCCCCATCTCAGCTGTCCTCTGCTGCCTGCGTGTCTCCAGTCTCCCAAAGGACCACCACCCCTTGTCTTAGAAAGGGGATCCAGGCTTGGAGCCAGCCAATTGGATTTGAGCTTTAAGGTAAGATTTTTGTTCAAGAACTTTAGCTGCCAGAGGTATAACATGGCATTCAGATGCTGGGAAAATAATAACCATGATGGAGATGTTTATATACACAAGGATGGTGGGAATGATAAAGAGGTAAACTTCCTAATTCCTCAGAGGACCACATAACTTTACAAGGACTGGGTCTTGGAATGCTGGTAAACTCTTCTACAGCAATAGAAAATGGATACAGGGTGTTTATGATACTGTGCTAATAAGATCCCATTCTTGTACATATTACATGTACATGCATAGAAAACATCTAAAAGGATGGATATGAACGTTGGGGGTGAGACACCCAGTGGCTTTTACTTTATTCCTTATACTTACTGGGTTGTTTGAAAAAAATTAAGTGAGCATATATTTAATAATCAGATGGGGAAAATAAAGATCTTAAAGGTGAGAAAGAAAATCATTACAAGTATATCCTAAGTACCTCAAAGGAGTCTAGTAGATTGAAATTACGTAACTGATAAGAATGCATTTTTGAAAGTTGTGTAGTTTCATAAAAATACAATGTAGTACCTTTTTCTCAGTCCTTAATCTCTCCTCCTTACTTAGAATTAATAGGCACACCTTTATGTATGTTTAGATTCAGAATTTTATTTTAACTGAATTTCTATGCCATAACATAATATCTGTGATACTCTTACTAAAAATTATGTATAACAGTCAAATACTAACAATTTTTGCAAAAAGCTCTCATTACATTTTCTTCAAAATAGGAAAAGTTCACATTATATACTGTTTTGAACAAGATTGTTTGCTTACAAATAATTTACTGTAAAAGTGTTATTTTCAAAGAAAATTTATGGGAAATGATAAAGCAACTATAAAAATCTTTACAATAAAATCCAGGATAAAAGTACTTTTGGGGGGTTGAAAATTTATCAACATGTATATGTGGATTATAAATATATTTTGGCAATCTGATGGGTTCAAGGGCACTTTAAAAGTTGTCTAGTTAAATTACTACAGATATGACATGTTTGGTGAAACCCAATCTGTAAGTCTAACACCAACAATCATTTCTTCCTGCTAAAACATAGAAATAATTTATCTGAAAACTGAGTGCTATGAAGAGTTGGATTTCTTCATAAAGATTCCTTTATAAATTGGGCTAATCCCTGGAAGGCCTAAAAGCGAACAGAGAGAAGAATTAATAAAATTAGGCTGTTGTTTAGGAAAAGTCTGTCATAACTTGAGAAATTTAAACAAAGAGTATCCATCTTAGGTTGAGATCAGACAGTGAAAAGTCAGGATTAACCTCAGTTTTATCTGGGTCAGAGGCCGTCATGTCCACTAATATACGTAGACGGAAGCACATCAGAGGCCCAGAAAATTTTTCAAATCCTTATTCCCTCAAGATCATCATCTTCTCCCAGAACACGAATTATCTTTTTCATATACTCTCTCACCTGCACATGCCTTCTGTATAGTTTCAGCTGTCCAGCTCTATGCATATATAACTTATGAAAAGCATATTTAATGACATGAGAAAGGAAGTCAATCAAGAACACAGCCGGAGACAGCCCATCTCCAAGGATAAGTATACACTCTTCTTACACTTCCTGGACTCTTCAGTTTATGGCTCTTCTGTGGGTTCCCGACACACAGTTCTTAGGAACTTGCTTCTTGGTTTCCTGTAATCCTGGTTAAAGCTGGACTTTATGATTAAGCAATTACTTAACTCCAATCATTCATATTATTCTATTTGACCCTTCCACCAGAGATAGAGATGGATGGCTTCATGAATTTGTACTATGGCTCATGTTAATTCCAAGAAGGAGCGAAAGAGGTTCTCTTTGTAACTTGTTGATAATCTGCCAACACTGTTGAGCAGGTCTGAAATCTATTCGACTCCAACTTGGTCGCATCATTTGTCTATAGAAGCCTGGCAACTTCTTTGAATGGTAGTTTGTGACTTCCAACTAATACCCATTTTGCAGAAACCCAAGAAGCTATCAAATAATGTTGTAACTCACAAAATGAACACAAAAAATAAATGGATATCTACTTTTACTCTAAAGAGAATATTGTACTCACCATGTCCATCTGCTCTGGAGAAGCTAAAGAGAAGGATGCTCTGAAGTAGGGGCAAGGAGCTGAACTATCAGGGTAGAAATGATATCCAGGAAGCATGAATATCTAAGAGAGTTTATGGAAAACAGGTGATGTACCATTAAAGAAAACTAAAAGAAAATATAGGTGAATCTAATCTCAGAGTGGAGGATGACTTTTAAACTTAAAAAGCAATGAAAGAAATCACAAGAGAAAAATCAATTTATATAAAATTACTGCATGTCATATAATAAAACTAAAAGCATAGAAACCTGTGTTTACATAAATACAGCAATTCTACCTCTTCTCCATATATTATAAAGAATGCACAGAAACAGGAAAAACTTTAAAATGGACAAGGACAGCTTATTCAAGAAATAGAAATGGTAATAAACATGAATAAATGTTTAACATAACTAGAAAAGTAAAATAAATCCAATGAAATATCATTTTTAAAAATATTTCATTTTTTTTAAGTTAAACTATAGTTGATTTACAATGTTGTGTTAGTTTCAGGTATCCAGCATAGTGATTCAGTTATACATATGTGTATATGTATATGTATATCTATCGATCTATCTATTCTTTTTCATATTCTTTTCCCTTGTAGGTTATTATAAAATACTGAGTATAGTTCCCTGTGCTATATAGTAGGTCCTTGTTGGTTATCTATTTTATACATAATAGTGTATGTATGTTAATCCCAAACTCCTAATTTATCCCTTCCCCACTTTCCCGTTTGGTAACCCTAAGTTTGCTTTCTATGTTTGTGGGTGTATTTCCATTTTGTAAATAAATTCATTTGTATCATTTTTTTAGATTCCACGTAAGTGATATCATATGATATCTGTCTTTCTCTGTCTGACTTACTTAGTATGATCATCTCTAGGTTGATCCATGTTGCTGCAAATGGCATTATTTCATTCTGAGTAATTCTGGCTGAGTAATATTCCATTGTATATATGTACCACATCTTCTTTATCTGTTCCTCTGTTGATGGACATTTAAGTTGCTTCCATGTCCTGGCTATTGTAAATAGTGCTGCAATGAACATTGGGGTGCATGTATCTTTTTGAATTATACTTTTCTCCATATATATTCCCAGGAGTGGGATAACTGGATCATATGGTAACTCTACTTTTAGTTTCCTTATGAACCTCCATACTTTTCTCCATAGTGGCTGCACCATTGTACATTCCCACCAACAGCGTAGGAGGGTCCTGTTTTCTCCACACCCTCTCCATCCTTTATTATTTGTAGACATTTTGATGATGGGCATTCTGACCAGTATGAAGTGATACTTCATTGTAGTTTCGATTTGCATTTCTCTAACAATTAGTGATATTGAGCATCTTTTCATGTGCCTGTTGGCCATCTGTATGTATTCTTTGGAGAAATGTCTTTTTAGGTCTTCTGCCCAATTTTGGATTGGGTTGTTTTCTTTTTTGATATTGCGCTGTGTGAGCTGTTTGTATACTTTGGAAATTAATCTCTTGTCAATCGCATCATTTGCAAATATTTGTTCCCATTCTGTAGGTTGCCTTTTTTTTTTTTTTATGCTTTCCTTTGCTGTGCAAAAGGTTTTAAGTAGGTCCCATTTATTTATTTTTGTTTTTATTTCCATTAATCTAGGAGACAGAATGAAAAAGATATTGCTGTGATTTATGTCAAGGAGTGTTCTTCCTGTTTTGCTGTAGTTTTGTATTATCCAGTCTTACATTTAGGTCTGTAAGCCATTTTCAATTTATTTTTGTTTATGGTGTTAGAGAATGTTCTAATTTCATTCTTTTACATGTACCTGTCCAGTTCTCCCAGCAACACTTACTGAAGAGACTGTCTTTTCTGCACTGTATTTTCTTGCTTCCTTTGTTGTAAATTAATTTGCCATAGGTGCATGGGTTTATTTCTGGGCTTTCTCTCCTGTTCCAGTGGTCTATATTTCTGTTTTTGTTTCAGTACCACACTGTTTTGATTACTGCAGCTTTGTAGTATAGTCTGAAGTCGGGGAATGTGACTCGTCCAGCTCCATTCTTCTTTCTCAAGACTGCTTTGGCTGTTAGGGGTCTTTTGTGTTTCCATACACATGTTAAAATTATTTTAGTTCTGTGAAAAATGCCATTGGTAATTTGATACAGGGATTGCATTGAACCTGTAGTTGGCCTTGGAGAGTAAAGGCATTTTGACAATATTGATTTTTCCAATCCAAGAACATACTATATCTTTCCATCTGTTTGTGTTGTCTTCAATTTCTTTCATCAGCATCTTACAGTTTTCCAAGTACAGGTCTTCTGCCTTTTTAGGTAGGTTTATTCCTAGGTATTTTATTATTTTAGATGTGATGGTAAATGGGATTTTTTCCTTAATTTCTCTTTTTGCTCTTTTGTTGTTAGTGTATAGAAATGCAACAAATTTCTGTGTACTTATTTTGTATCATGCAACTTTACCAAATTCATTGATGAGCTCTAGTAGTTTTCTGGTAGTATCTTTAGGATTTTCTATGTATAGCATCATCTCATCGGCAAACAGTGACAGTTTTACTTCTTCTTTTCCACTTTCGATTCCTTCTATTTCTTTTTCTTCTCTGATTGCTGTGTCTAGGTCTTCCAAGACTTTGTTGAATAAAAGTGGCGAGTGGGGCATCCTTGTCTTGTTCCTAACCTTAGAAGAAATCCTTTCAGATTTTCACCATTGAGTATGATGTTAGCTGTGGGTTTTTCATATACAGCCTTTATTATGTTAAGGTGTGTTCTCTCTATACCCACTTTCTGGAGAGTTTTTATCATAAATGAATGTTGCATTTTATCAGAAGCTTTTCTTGCCTCTATTGAAATGATCATATGGTTTTTATTCTTCAATTTGTTAATGTGGTATATCACATGGATTGATGTGTGGGTATTGAAAAAAACTCAAAAAACACAAACATGTGGAGGCGAAACAATATGCTACTAAACAACCAATAGATCACTGAAGAAATTAAAGAGAAAATCAAAAATACCTAGAGGTAAATGAAAATGAAAACACAAGTATCTAAAACCTATGGGATGCAGCAAAAGCAGTTCCAAGAGGGAAGTTTATATCAATACAATCATACCTCAGGAAACAACAAAAATCCCAAATAAACAACCTAACCTTACACCTAAAGCAACTAGAGAAAGAACAAACCAAACCCATAGTTAATAGAAGGAAAGAAGTCATAAAGATCAGAGCAGAAATAAATTAAATAGAGACTAAGAAGACAGTAGAAAAGATCAATGAAACTAAAAGCTGGTTCTTTGGAAAGATAAACAAAATTGATAAACCTTGAGGCAGACTCATCAAGAAAAAAAGGGAGGGCTTCCCTGGTGGCGCAGTGGTTGAGAGTCCACCTGCCGATGCAGGGGACACGGGTTCGTGCCCCGGTCCGGGAAGATCCCACATGCCGTGGAGCGGCTGGGCTCGTGAGCCATGGTCGCTGAGCCTGTGCGTCTGGAGCCTGTGCTCCACAGCGGGAGAGGCCACAACGGTGAGAGGCCCGCGTACCATAAAAAAAAAAAAAAAGAAAGAAAAAAAGGGAGATGGCCCAACTCAGTAAAGTCAGAAATGAAAAGAAGTTACAACCAACACCACAGAAATATAAAGGACCATAAGGGACTACTACAAGCAAGTATATACTAATAAAATGGACAACCTAGAAGAAATGGCCAGATTCTGAGAAAGGTACAACCTTCCAAACCTGAAGCACGAAGAAAGAGAAGATATGCACAGAGCAGTTACCAGCACTGAAATTGAACCAGTGAGTTAGAAACTCCCAACAGGCAAAAGTCCAGGACCAGATGGCTTCACAGGTAAATTCTATCTAACATTTAGAGAAGAGTTAACACCTATCCTTCTGAAACTATTCCAAAAAATTGCAGAGAAAGGGACGGTTCCAAACTCGTTCTATGAGGCCACTATCACCCCACTACCAAAATCAGACAAAGACGCCACAAGAAAAGAAAGTTACAGGCCAATATAACTAATGAACATAGATGCAAAGATCCTTAACAAAATACTAGCAAACCGAATCCAATAACACATCAAAAAGATCATACACCATGATCAAGTGGGATTTATCCCAGGGATGCAAGGATTTTTCAACATCTGCAAATCAATCAGTGCTAAATCCCCTTGTAGAGTTATCAGATTTGGGGGTGACCTTTCAGCCTGGAGTTGAAAGATAAGTAGGCATAGGCCAAGCAAAAAGTAGGGGAAGAGTCTGTCAGGGAGAAGATACAGAGTGTAGTGTCCCCGAGGTGCAAAGAAAATTGGTCACTCATAGAGGTGGAAACACTTAATACATAGAGTGAAGGAATAAAAATGATAGGTAATGGTGTCAAAACGGTGGGACACCTGCTCTTCTTGGTGACTTCTGTGGCCAACAGCTCGCTACCCCAGAGCATGTGTCTCCTGCTTCCTGTGCATGAAAACACACTGTCCGCAGCCTCTTTCTAGATGCCTGTGGTTGCGTGATTGAATCCTAGCCAGGAGAGGGGAAGTTGTGGTGCTACTTCTTGGCCTGGCCCGGAACGTCTCCCTGTGTGACCCACCATGCCCTCAATGCTGCGGTCATCATGGATCCGTGTGTTGAAAAACTCAGAGCAAGAAGGTGGCAGGAACCTGGGTCTCTGACTCACGGCAGGAGCAGAGGAGCCTGTAGACCACATCTTTGAAAACTGTGCGTGAGTCAGAACTGGGTTGTGACTGGATTGTGTTAAGTCTTTGAGATTGTTGTCTAGTAAAATCATGATATTCAGAACTTTAAGAAACTGCTTGTGTTTTCATGGTGTAAATCTGGCCCTTGGTTGTTGAAGTTAGGTGAGCTGGGAATGAAATGATTTGGGGGCATTCTGGGGAGAAAATTTCAAGGCTGAAGATGAGGTTTTTTTTTTTTTTTTCCTGATTAACAATGAAATGAAAACTGTCATTTCTACCAACATTGGGGAACAGTTTAGGGATGTGCCAGAAGCAAGTTTCTGTGGAGAAGGAGGGAGTGGTAATAATCTTGCAAGGTGACCAAAATCTGGGTTAAGAGAGTTGTGTTAAAGATAGAGATTATTTAGAAAAGTTGAAGGTCCATGCAACAGGGTATATGGAATAAATAAAAGGAACTGAAAAAACTATAATAAAATATGAAGCCTGTATCCTTATCTCCTAGCTCAGGGATACAAACAAATAGCCACTTATCAAATATTGTGAATAATAATGGCAGTGATAACAAAGCAAAGAAAATGTAATAAAATTGATTTATTGTACTAAAATGCACTTATATGAGTTAAGTCATTTAAGTATTTATTAAGCGCTTTCTATGTGCTGTTATTAGCATTAAGACAACTAATAAAGCATGAGTCCTGCGGTCAAGTATGATGATTACAGGGAATGAGTGACTTTCCCAGGGGAATGGATTGGCTCGCCGGTCCAGGCAGCCAGTTCTCAGCTCTGACCTCTAGACTGTCTTTTATGCTCTAGCACAGGAGTTTGCCAACAACAACACGATCTGTTCTTTGTACTCACTGCCTCAAGACAAAAGTGATCCTAGAAACAGATCTTGGTGTTTACAAAAGAGTGACGAACATGATAAAGGAATTAATTAATGGAGAATGGTTGATTGATTTGCTAAATTGGAAAGCTACACAGAAGCATATTTAGATGTCTCAGCTTAATTAGTGCCTCTGAATGAAATCTAAGTAGACATGATTTAAGTATAAAAGGAGAAAAAAAATTAGAAATCCTTGTGGGCTAATTTTAAGTGAAAAAAGCAGGATATAAACTTTTCTGTGTAATTTTCATCCTGTAAAATAATTGCACAGCCATATCAAACAAGCAAACCACCCGATTAAAAAATGGGCACAAACCTGAATGTACGTTTTTCCAGAGAAGACGTACAGGTGGCTAAAAAGCCCATGAAAAGATGCTCTGCGTCATTAATCATCGGATTAACGCCAGTCATTAACCATTAGTCATCAGTGCAAATCAAAAGCACAATGAGGTACCACGTCACGCTTATTAAAATAGCAACCAGCAAATGGACAACAAATAACAAACGCTGGCGAGGATGCAGAGAAAAGGGAACCCTTGTAAACTGTTGGTGGGAAGGTAAATTGGTGAAGCGTTATGGAACATAGTATGGAGGTTCCTCAAAAAACGAAAAATAGAACTACCATATGACCCAGCAATTCCACTTGTGGGTATATGTCCAAAGAAAATGAAAACGCTAATTAAAAAAGATACATGCTTGGGGCTTCCCTGGTGGCGCAGTGGTTGAGAGTCCGCCTGCCAATGTAGGGGACATGGGTTCGTGCCCTGGTCTGGGAAGATCCCACATGCCCCGGAGCAGCTAGGCCCGGTGAGCCATGGCCGCTGAGGCTGCGCGTCCGGAGCCTGTGCTCCGCAACGGGAGAGGCCACAACAGTGAGAGGCCACGTACCACAAAAAAAAAAAAAAAAAAGATACATGCACCCCAGTGTTCATTTCAGCATTATTTATAATTGCCTAGATATGGAACAACCTAAGTGCCCATCAACAGATGAATGGATAAAGAATATGTGATATATATATATATATATATATATATATATATATATATATATAGTGATGTGATACACAAAGTTATAAAATGAATGAAATAATGCCATTTGTGACAACATGGATGGACTTGGAGGGTATTATGCTTAGTGAAATAAGTCAGAGAAAGACAAATATGCACTTATATGCAGAATCTAAAAAAATAAAATGAATAAACAAAAAGAAAGAGACACATAATAGAGACAAACTGGTGCTTACCAGTGGGAAGAGGGAAGGGGGAAGGGCACGACAGGGGTAGAGGATTAAGAGGTACAAACTATTATGTATAAAATAAAGAAGATCCAATGAGATATTGTACAGCACAGGGAATATAACCAATTTTTTATAATAACTTTAAGTGGAGTCTAATTGTTAAAAATATTGAATCACTATGTTGTACACCTGAAACTAATGTAATATTGTAAAGCATTATACTTTCATAAAAAAACAATTTCATAGACAAACTACTAGATATATACAAGCTGTTCAAGAAAATATTTCACAAATGGTCATAAAATCTGGGTGGTAAAATTATGGGCTGTTTAAAAAATTTTCAGTATGCTTTAATGAAGAATCATGTTACCATGAGTATGCTTTACTTTCCTAATCAGGAAAAAAATCCTTTTATTTTAATACTAATGGCTTATGGTTACCAGTGGGTAAGGGGAGGAGGGTTAAATTGGGAGTTTGGGATTGACATATACAACTACTATATATAAAACAGATAACTAATAAGGCCCTACTGTATAGCACAGGGAACTCTACTCCATACTCTGTAATGGCCTATATGGGAAAAGAATCTAAAAAAGAGTGGATATATGTATATGTATAACTGAATCTCTTTGCTATACACCTGAAACTAACACAACATTGTAAATCAACTATACTCCAATAAAAATTTTTTAAAAATAATAAAAAATATTACTGGCTAATACTCATCAAGCATTTACTATGTGCCAGGTATTGGTCTAAGTACTTTATCCATATTGATTGCTTTCATCATCATAGCAACCCTAAGAGGGAGAGCTTCTTATTATCTGCATTTTACCCAACGCCACATATAAGGGCAGGGCTGGAGCTGGGATTCACACCCAAGGACGTGCCTCCAGAGAGTGTGCTCTTAGCCACTAAGCTAATCAGTAGCTGAGCTGAATGACTGTATTTCCCCTGGTTTAGACCAGGAGACTAATTCCGTAACCCAAAATCTATTATGTTCTTAGTAAGGAGTTAATGCATCTGATAGGCAAACATTATGCCTTGGGTTGGTGGGCAGTGATAAACATCTCTCGCCATTTTATTAAGATATTACTTTAAAGAAAAAATGTAGCTTTTCTTCCTGTTTTACCTCTTTCTTAAAGGCTTTCTCTTCAATCAGTTTTCTTACATCATGAAGGCCCTTAATTTTAACCCATAAAAACATTCCAGCAGTAGGAACTTGCCATTCTGCCAAACCTACAAACAAAAGAGAAGAAATATTTCCCGAGACCATTTTTGATGATGTCAACTATATCGCTGAAATGACAAATTGCAGTAACTATAAACTAGTGTTTCCAAAAAAGTTCCTTCAGTGATAGCATTTTTAAAAATATAGTTTTATGAGTTCTGAAAACTGATGCTCTGGGTTTTATTTTAAAAAGTAAGGTGAGGGTTTGAAAGGGAGAGAGGGGACTCGTGTGTTTATTTATGATTTTAGTGGGTCTCAGGGCAGTGCGGGAAATCCAGTGCCATGCCCACCACCCTTCCTTAGAATTGCCCCTAAGCCGAACATGGCTCTTTCAGTTTTAGGAGCGGATTCCTCAACTCTTTCTAGAGGCTTCTAGTGTTTCAATAAATCCTATCATTTATGTAATTGTTCATAAGTCTAATGAATTGAAGTTTTTATCAGAATGTAGTTAATTATGAAAGGAGTACATAAAATTAAGAAATTCTGGTCATTGGTAGGCTTTATGCTTCATTGAACATAAGGATAGAGAAACCAAGAAGGAAGAATAATTATTTTGATTTTGATTATTACCTTTTAAAAAAAAAAAACCTTGATGTTGATTAAAGCCTTTTTTTCAACTTCACTATAGGAAGTGGTAGAATAGTACTCTTATCAAAAAGATAGTAATTGTGTTTTTACCAGGACTATGTAGGGAAAAAGATATGAGGGAAATAAGAAGTGAATACTTTGTATTTACCGTTATTCTTGCCAAAGGCATTTTTAGTGGTGTAATTAATGCCATGCAATTCATTTTACTTTCTTCCTTAATAGAAAATTAAATCTAAACCATTCTGAAATCAAATTAGCAATAGAAAATATTAGATAAATGAGGTTAATGATTAAAAGGCAAATTGTCTGTAATGAGAAACCTGCCTTAGATTGTACTGTTTTGTCTTTATAGAGTCAATAAAGGAGTATGTTGTTGATTTCACAATTCCTCTTCTATTTGGAGGAAAATTTTGAAAACCTTTTGAGTACAGGTATTATTTAACTTTAAGTAGGTTATTGCTGGTTGATTGTTAGACTAACTGGTCGTTTTTCTTCAAACCACAGTTACTTTGCAGCACTCAGTTATAGTAGAAATGCGTAGAATCGTGCCGGGGTTTGTGCTCTTACTTCTGAGATCATTCATAGGGTAACATTTTCTTGACAAGAATACTCCTGGACCCTGTTTCCTTCCCCAGGGTTATTAACAATACTCTGTGGTGTGTATCACTCACTCATATAAGGGCTACTGTTCATCCCAGGACAGGATGTAAGTTCCACTCACCACTTAACCACTTGTCTGCAGCTGCCAGTAATGCATCCCTCTGCTTCCTATAGAAATCAATAACCCTAGAAGAACAATAAAATGCAAAGGATGTGTTTAGTACATTGATTGCAGAAATTAAAAGGCTCTGGAGTCCATTCTGTAAGAATCTATTTTCTATCTTGATGAAAATGTTGAATTCTTGATGAGGAAAGAGAGCGTATTTATTTGACCTGTCTGATGGTAAACATTTTTACCATTGTGGGCTTTCCATTATTTTGGAATAATTCAAAAGTGAAAATTAATAGAGCAAAGTCCATTTCTATATAAAGTATGGAACCTAAAATACAGTACCTCTCTACATGAGCCAGGAAGCCCTCTTCTCCCCATTGGTGTAGAAGCTGTGATACCAGCAGCTAAAAGGGATGAGAGAGTTATAAGGTTCATCCTCTAAAATGTGTTTTTTTGCCAAACGTAACAGCAAATCACTCTTGATTATGTGCAAACGACCCTAAGAAGGTGCAACAACCTGCACGAAGCCTTATAGGGTCAGCGACTTATAACAACGTTGATTAATAACAATGACAACAATAATAGTAAAAATAACAAAATATTTATATGGTCCTTGCTGTGTGCTGGAAACTGCTGTACCATATGAATATATTTCAGCTAAGTTAATCTTTGTAATACCCTTATTAGGCAGGTCATTATTTCCACTCTACTGATAAAGAGAATGAGGCACAAGGTGAAATTAACTTTCCTGCAGTCACTGCTCATCACAGAGCCTGGACTTAGGTCAGACTGTCCAGCCCCAGATCCACCCAAAAGCTGCCGCCCTGGATGGTCTCTAACTATAAAACACATACAGTCTATATAGGAAGTTATACAATATATTTAGAGATTTTTGTATCCAGAATGAAAGTCCTAAATGTTCTAAATGGATAGTGAAATTTGGTTGCTAACAGATACAGAAAATATAGAAAAAGCCCCCAACTTGATAAAACATGGGATATCTGCACTTTGTGGAATGTATAATGTCAAAGAAATGTCCATTCTACATAAACTACCCCTTTTGCGTTCTTAGGTAGCAGTTCTGTCCTTAAGGTCTGATTCTCAGGGTTGCCTTAGGGATGGGTCCAGTAATTTCTCAAAGCTTGTAAAGAAATTTATACATTCTCCAAAAATAATTTTACTGTATTTTAGTTAAAATACATTCCAGCCGCTGTTTGTAGGGAGCTTAGCACATGGGCAGTGAAGGCAGACATCGGGCCACCACACGGGTTTGAACCCTTGCTCTCAGATTCCAGGACAACGAAGCTAACAGTGTGTTACTTCACCAAACCTCTTCCGCCCTGTTGAGTCCAACGCAGTTTTTATGGGATTCCTGGGCTAGATGCCAGGACACAGCTGAATAAGAAGATCTCTGACCTTCAAGGAGTTTGGTCTACACTGTGAAACAGCACCAGGTCCATTCCAATCTCTTTTGCTATTTAGAGCAAACATCTGCTGTGTGTGGTCTCCTAATTCAGTCCATGCGGATCTAGAGATGCAATCAGTGATTTCTCTCTCTGCCATGTTCACTCAGTCATATTTGCCAACATCTGTTTTATTTTATGATCTGATTCAAAAAATTCCTACCTGAGTGAAAGTGCTGGTGTGCATTGTTGAAACTTCTGTGTGTAAAACAATTCTCTCGATCAAGGGCTTTGGACCAGTTATAAACCCTATTCGCAACCTGCACAAAGAGAGAAAAGTCACAGTACCAACCCTGCATTAACAATTAATACCATATTAGTGATTTCATGGGGAAGAAAGTTGCGACCTGGGGACAAATGGACCTAGACAGTTAACACATTCTAATAAAACAACTTCTTATTTAAAATACACATTTAAATTAAATTGTACAGTTAAAATAGAATGCATATCTGACCAGGTATTTCTAAATGTGCTGTTTCATATATGCAACCAAAAACCTGACCAGTCCCCACTAAGCTATAGCTTAACGGCCAAGTATCTTTGACCACTCGGAAGGATTGGTAGAAAAGCCTGTTATTAATAGATAAAATCAAATGGGAATACAAGTATCTTAAATGAGAACTGTTTGCAGTAAAAGATGCTGAGGTGCAGCCTCTGTCACCTTTAGATGCAGCCTGCAGGCACAGCCAGGGCCTTACCCAGAGGACAGGACTTTGGAAAAAGAGTCAGCTCGGATGACACGCCCATCAACGTCCATGGAGAGAAAAGTCGGTGCCCGGGGCTTGAAATGGAAGAAAAATACTGTTGGTTTGGGAAGTCTGTTAGAGACCGTATCCCTACTTTGTGTAGAGACTGGGGAGGAATGGATTTGGAGAACAGTAGGACAAACATCCTTTTCCTTGTCTTCATCTCAGCCTTTGAAATGGAGTAAGAACCAGAGATGCACGTTCTTCTATTCGTATCTGCCGATCTTCACGGCTTTTCTGCCAAACACACACACATGTCCTCGCACTTGCTCACGCTGCCACTCCTGTGAGTTTAGAGGAACCTCACACAGGACCTCCTTGTCCCAAGGCTTGAGATCCAGGATGAACAGATTTCGAGGAAGGATTCAAGAAAAACTAGTTTGGAAAAGACTAAAGCGAAGAGGGCCGTCAGCATTCAGGGCTGTTTAGGAAGAGATGCTGAGCCTTAGACCAACTAGAAACAAAACAAAGGTGCAAGTGAAGACGAGCAGTGTAGTCGGTCTGCAATGCTGAAACTTCCATATTTACTTCAAACGTAAATGCCAACAAGAAAGGGGGCCATGGTCGTGTTGAAGGTGGGCGGCAGGCAGACATGGTATTCAGGCAAACTAGATAAAAAGCCAAGAGTTCTGTTTCTTCTCCGTAGATATAGAGTGGGGATTGAGTGCGTGTGTTTGTTCTGTGCAGCCCTGAGAGCAAATACAGTGTTGGATTTTGCGGAATTGGGCATTGGGAGTCTGTACCACTACTGTTGTCTCCTAGGAAACCATGCTCGTGGACAGTGGTGTACATATATAGTGGGAAAGGATCTAAAAGCCCATGATTCTGCAGGAAAGTCCCCGACCCTAAGTGACAGGGATGGCGAGTGGGCAGCATGATGCTAGGAACGCCCCTCCTCTGCCCACCACCGCCTCATGACCGAGCGCGGCCATCCTTCTCCTTCTGCCTGGACACGCCTCCCAAGTCCTCCGCCAGTCAGCCACCCCCGAGAGACTGAGGTTGACACCCAAGGAGACACCCACTCCGTAACCCTGGCACGATGTCTAAGGAGCCACGACCTGGATTTGGAGTCCAGACGACCCTCACCCTTGACTCACTCGACCCTCCACGTGCCTGGCACAGAGAGCCAGCCGCTATTCTAAAGGAAAGGAATTTCTGGAAAGAGCAGTAATACCAGAGATGAAAATGCTCGGCAGCCCGGCTAAACTCACATCAGCACAGTAACTTACAGCCACTTGTCTGCTGATTGTGGGCTGAGTTGACACTGCACTTACCTTGTTGAACTGCATAAAATAGTAAGGATCGTCTTCTATGATGAGGAAGTCGTATTTTCTTGCGAGCTAAAAAAGGTTAAAGGAGCATATTTATTTCTTCAGAGCGCCCGAAGATGAAAATCACTTGGAATCATAGTTCTTTGTACTTGTTTCTGTGTAGCTTAATATGTGATTTTAGAACAGTGTTTATAGTGAAAATCTTAGGCATCATGTTCAGCTACCTAGAGGAGACTTTACAAAAGGAGCCTGCCTCCTGTTTTAAAGGAATGTCTTTGTAACCTGAAATGACAAGAAGTAGGAAAGGGAAGGGACAGGTTGAAAGTACAAACATAAAATAATGAAAATCAAACTTGGGGCCAATTATTATATAGCCTCATAGAGTTTAACATCACACCAAGAGTAACATTTCCTTCAATGAAAATATCAATTAAAGGGAAAGAAAAATCTCATAGTCAACAAGTGTAATAGTTTCTTGAATTTAAATTCATGGCGACCCTGGCATAGATGACTTCCTTTTATTAAAAATCATCTTCCTTGAGAGCAAGGGGTAATGAGAAGGAACTTGCAGAGCGCTCTTCTAAAGGGTCAGAACAAAACAAGAACACAGCCACGGAACACATTCTTTGAAAATACCTCATAGATTTCCTTTTTGCGGTTAGTTGTTAATGAGTTCCCGGCAGGGTTGTTGCCATTTGGGACAGTATAAAGAAATTTGGGGGTGTTTTTCTCAGGGTTCTTTGAATCTTCTGGTTTCCATTTGGAGAGTATTTCTCTGAGGGAGTCTGGAATAATCCCGTGCTCATCACTGGAAACATTAATCATGTTGCAGCCCAGGGGTTGCAGCTGTCCAGTACAAAGAGAAAACAAAGCCAGAGACTCAGACTTGATACAAAATATCAGTGTCACTGGTTCTTACACTAAGGAGAATGTTACCATTTATACCCTTAAACAAAAAGCTGTTACCATTTATACCCTTAAACACAAACCTGCACTCAGCTCTACGCCCACAGTGCGTTATCTTTATAATTATGGTTAGAACTGGTTCATAAAATAGGTGTTTATTAAGGAATGTTTTTTGACAAAGTAAATTAATCTTATAAAGCATCTATGGTGCTAATACATAAAATAGTTATAAGCAGAGGTGATATTCAAAATATTGGACAGGTGGTGTAGCATGGGCACATCAGATACAGAGCAGGTTGGAATGGGGTCCTGGAGGCCCCCTACCATGCCAGCATTGGCTCTGTACTATGGGGTGTTCAGGTTGGTCTTAGGAGAGGGACCAGGGGAGCCAGGGTGGTGCTGGGGAACCAAGGAGCGTCAGGGCAGTGGCTCACCAAGGCATGTGGATAGTATACTGTACCGATTGCAAAGGCTGAAGACACAAGTAGTGGCCTTGTTTATAGACATTGTTTTATGAAAGGTTTGTGTTATTATGTTTTATGTCTGTGGACAAACATAAAGAAAAAAATCGGAACTTAATAAGTAACAAGCAAAGGAAATCATCAACGAATGGAAAGACAACCTACAGAATGGAGAAGCTATTTGCAAACAATGGAACCGAAAAGGGATTAATTTCCAAAATATACAGACAGCTCAATATCAAAAAAAACCCAAACAACCCACTCCAAAATTGGGCAGAAAATCTAAATAGACATTTCTCCAAAGAAGACATGCGGATGGCCAACAGGCACATGAAAAGATGCTGAATGTTACTAATTATTAGAGAAATGCAAATGAAAACTGCAATGATGTACCACCTCACACCAGTCAGAATGGCCATCATCAAAAAGTGTACAAATAATAAATGCTGGAGAGGTTGTGGAGGAAAGGGAACTCTCCTACACTGTTGGTGGGAATGTAAATTGGTGCAGCCACTATGGAGAACAGTATGGAGGTTCACCTTGTGATCCAGCAGTCCCCTTCCTGGTCATATATCTGGAGAAAACCATACTTCTAAAAGACACATGCACCCCAATGTTCATTGCAGCAGCATTTACAATAGCCAAGACATGGAAGCAACCTAAGTGTCCATTGACAGATGAATGGATAAAGATGTGGTATGTATATGTATGTATGTATATACATACACACACACACACACACACACACACATATATACACAATGGAATATTAGCCATAAAAAGATTGAAATAATGCCATTTTCTGCAACATGGATGGATCTAGAGATTATCATAGTAAGTGAAGTAAGTCAGATGGAGAAATACAAATATCATATAATATTGCCTATATATGGAATCTAATAAAATGATACAAATGAACCTATTTACAAAACAAATAGACACACACAGACATAGAAAAGAAACTTCTGGCTACAAAAGGAAAGAGGAGTGGAGGGATAAATTAGGAGTTAGGGACTGACATATACACACTACTATATATAAAATAGGTAACCAACAAGAACCTATTGTATAGCACAGGGAACTATACTCAGTGTCTTGTAATAACCTATAATGGAAAAGAATCTGAAAGTTATACATATATATGTATAACTGAATCACTTTGGTGTACATCTGAAATGAACACAACTTTGTAAATCAAATACAATATATTTCAATAAAAATTAAAAAAATAGCAGTAACTGAGTGAAGTTCTCAGAAAAAATATTTTCAAAGGATAAGCAAACAGTTTTCTTAGCAGTCAAATGTAGAATTATGCACTGAGAATAATCCAGACCCCACTTATGGTAAATTTAAAAGGTCTTAGACTTAGAAATCACATAAACATGCAATAAAAGAAGTCAATATTGGACCATGAGATAAACACACATGAACCGTCGGCATATTCCGTCACAGCCTAGCGTTGGTCTCTGTTTGGGTGTGTGAAAATGTGTGCGTATGTGTGCTGTTTACATAGACAAAAATTTTATATTTATAGGCATTGTGTAATCTTATGACTTAGGAGTTTAGGAAAATAATTAACAATTAGTATCCAGTCGCCAAGAAAAGGTAATTACTTTAGTTTTTAAAATTATGGCAAAATATGTAAATAACAAAAATTTGCCATTTTAAAGTGTGCGACTCAGTGGCATTAATTACATTCACAGTGTGTGCATCCATCGTCACTATTAATTTCCAAAATCTTTTCATCACTCCAAACAGACACCCTGTATCATTAAGCAATAACTCCCCACTTCCCCCTCCCTCAGCCCCTGGTAACCACTAAGCAACTTTCCGTCTTTATGAGTTTGCCTATTTCAGATATTTTGTACAAGTGGAATCATACAATATGTGTCCTTTTGTGTCTGGCTTCTTTCACTTGACATAGTGCTTTCAAGGTTTATCCATGTTGTAGCAGGTGTCAGAACTTCCTTCCTTCTTCTGGCTGAATAATATTCCATTGTGTGAATGGACCACATTTTATTCATGCATTGATGTACACTTGGGCTGCTCCATGTTTTGGCTATTGTGAATAATGCTGCTATGAACGTTTATGTTTCTGTTTGAGCCCCAGTTTTCAAATCTTTTTGGGTACATACTAGGAGTGGAATTTGTGTGTCCACGGTAATTCTATGTTTAATTTTTTGAGGCACTGATAAACTGTTTTCCACAGGGGCTGCACCATTTTACATTTCCACCAGCAATGTACTGCGGTTCCAATTTCTCTACATATTCACCATTACTTGCTATATTCCATTAAAAAAATAATAGTCATGCTAGTAGGTGTGAAGTAGTATCTCACTATGGTTTTGACTTTCATTTCTCTAATGACTAGTGATGTTGAGCATCTTTTCATATACTTACTGGCCATTTATATATCTTCTTTGCAGAAATGTCTATTCAAGTCCTTTGTCTATTTTTATTATTATTATTATTTTTTGCGGTGCGCGGGCCTCTTACTGTTGTGGCCTCTCCTGTTGCGGAGCACAGGCTCCAGACGCGCAGGCTCAGCGGCCATGGCTCACGGGCCCAGCCGCTCCGCGGCATGTGGGATATTCCCAGACCGGGGCACAAACCCATGTCCCCTGCATCGGCAGGCGGACTCTCAACCACTGCACCGCCAGGGAAGCACCCCTTGTCTATTTTTAAATTAATTTCTTTGTATTTTAATTGTAGGAGGTCTTTATATACTCTGGATATTGAACTCTTACCATATATATGATTTGCATGTATTTTCTCCCACTCTGTAGGCTGTTTTTTCACTTTCTTCATAATGCCCTTTGACGCTCAAAAGAGTTTAATTTTTGATGAAGTCCAGTTTATCTATATTTTTGTTGTTGCTTGTATTTTTGTTGTTATATCTAAGAATAGTGCCAAATCCAAGGTCAAGAAGATTTGCCTTATGTTTTCTTCTAAGAGTTTATAGTTTTAGCTCTTAATTTAAATGTTTGATCCATTTTGAGTTACATCTTTATATGGCATGAGGTGAGGGTCCAATTTCTTTCTTTTGCACGTGGAAATACAGTTATCTCAGCAAAATTTGTTGAAGAGACTTTTTTTTTTTCCTGTTGAATGGTTTTGGTACCCTTGTCAAAATCAGTTGGTCACAGCTGTATGGTTTATTTCTGAACTCTCAATTCTATCCCATTGGGATATGTATCTATCCTTAATGCCAGTACCAGCCGGTTTTGATTACTGCAGATTAAGGCAGTTAGTTTTGAAATTGGGAACTGAGAATCTTCTAACTTTGCACTTTTTCAAGATTGGTTTGCCTATTTGGACCCTTTCCAATCCCAAATGAATTTGAGGATTGGCTTTTATATTTCTGTAAAAAAGGCTATTGGAATTTTGGTAGGGATTGCATGGAATCTGTAAATTGCTGTGGTAGTATTGACAGCTGAATAGTATTAAGTCTTCCAACCCAGGAGAAGGTGATGCCTTTCGGTTTATTGGCATCTTCTTTAATTTCTTTCAGCAATGTTTTTTAGTTTTTAATGAGGAAGTCTTTCACCCATTTTGTTAGATTTATTCCCAGATATTTTATTCTATTGGATGCTATTACAAATGGAATTTTCTTAATTTCCTTTTCAGATTGCTCATTAGAAAAAGCAATGTTTATAATATATTTTTACCCCTACTTGGGAGTGTTGAGGGAATATGCCTTTCATCAAGACTAGCTAATTGCTTTCTATATATATTCATTTTTCACAAAGATAATATTAAATTAAAAAAAAAGATAATCCATGAAGTTAGATTCAGTAGAGCATAGCGGTCATCTCATTAAATCCCCTACTCTAAGCCAGAATTACTTTGCTAGCATTTATGTCAGGTGGCCATTGAGAGTTACTCTGAGCCCCTGCAGTGATGGCCAGTGCGTTCTCCTCAGAGAACTGGTAAGGCTGATGGTTAGACAGTTGTTACATTGAGTTGAAACTGTTTCCCTGTAGTTTCCACCCTTTGGTTCAAGTTCTATGAACCTGAGAACATGCACAGACAAATCTAACTCCTCTGTCACATGGCTAGCTTTAATGTACTTGAGGACAATTCTCATGCCCCTGTGGAGTCTTCTCTCTCTGCAGAAAAGAGCATAGTTCCTAAAACAATTCAACCTATGGTATTATTTCCATTTCTTTGTTCACTCTGGTCGCTTTTCTCCGACTGTGCTCCAGTCTGTATTCACATCGACCCAAAAGTATTGTGCCCCCGACAGTGGTGTGTTCTGACCAGGGCACAGCAGAGCAGGTGATGCGATTCCTCGTTCTGGATATTAGAGTCCCGTTAATTAACACTGGAGAGGAAAGTCCTGATCGTACCATGTTACTGTACAGTTATCCTACACTGACATATGGCCATCCTTACGCATGTGGTCATATAGGTGGTAGTGAAAACATGTCTGTGTAAATTAAGTCACATTTCAGGTGGAATATTAACAAATTTGGACATGATTTTGCAAGACCCAATTTTAGCACCTCTACATTTAGACCTTGTAAGGAGAAATGTATAAAGCAGAGGGAACATTTCACATATTTTGCAAATATTAATGATTCTCCTGTTTAAGAAGATGCTATTTTATGTTTCAGTGGACAGAGAATTCTCAAGGTGCAGTGGTTTCTTATTTGTTATAAGAAAGAGAGTTGCCTTTTGTAGACATGTGTACTCACAGCATGAACTGTTCCTGAATAAATAGGTTCATTTACGAGGATATTATCTCCAGGATTAACGATCATCTCAAATACCTAACAAAAGAAGCATAGGTTGGCTTCATTAGTCTGGTTTCCAGTCTTAGAAAACACCTCCCCCCCTTTTTTTTAGTTTGGGCTCACTAGGATTCTAGAGAAGGAGTTGGCAAGTTTTCTGTAAATGCCAGATGGGATGTGAGCCCTGGTGTCTCCATTGCAACTACTCATCTCTGCCTCTATGGTGAGAAAGCTGTAGACAATACGTCAGCCGATGGTGTGGCTGAGTTCCAATAAAACTCTATTTACAGAATCAGACAAGGACTGGCTTGGCTCTCAAGCCACAGTTTGCAAACCTCCGTTCTAGGTTGGAAAAAAAAAAACATAACTGATTTGGCTCCTAAAATTTATTTATTCCTTTTATTCCTTTTCTGAAAAATTTTAAAATATTTGCTATAAGCCAGGCCTGTGTAAAGGATGGAGATAAATGATGAGCCTAAAGGCATGGTTTTTACCCTCACGGAGATACTAGTCCACCATTCTGACTAAATCTTACACGAGTCACAGAATCATTCTTTCCTGCCCTGTGATGTTTCACAGTCCCCAGGTCACGCCTCTCCTCCCTATTATTTTAACAACCTAGAGCTCTTGATAAACAGCATGGCCATTATACATTGGGACAGAAGATTGGACTTTTCTTTCCTGATTTGGTCTAGGATATTCCTTATGAGCTTTTTGCATTTTATGACAGTGTCATCCTCTGACAAGTTTCTAATTGATTCAGGATTTACAGGACCTCCTAGGACCAAACAAATCACTGGGTGGCTTGCGTATTATTATCCATGGATCAGATGAAAACCTCATCACATACATTGGGACATGAGAAAGTCATATATCCTAAATGAGGAGGGAGGGCTGTTTATTATCTGAGACACGGACACCTAAAATAATATCCATCCTGGAGAACAAACTGAGAGAAATATTAAACTGGATTCCCAGGAGGCCTCTGGAACAAGCATGGCTATAAGCCAGTGAGTTACTGATGCATTTGGCCATCTGTGCTCTCTTCCTCTTTGATATGACTGATGTTGCAACAGACAAAGAAGAAACTTTCTTCTGCATCTTTCTGGAAAAAAAAAATGCACATAATGTCCCTTCCTAAGAAAAGAATTTCACTGAAAAGAACTTTTTTGTCCTACTAGTCTGGAGCATCACAAATGGTTCTCTTCAAGAAAAAAAATCAAACAGCAGCTAATCCTTTTATTTTTCCTAATTCAGTCCAAGAAGGGGGAGGAAAATTATAAAGTCTTACTTTAATACCTTATTCTGTAAAAATAATTTAATTGAAATTCATTAAAACTAACTGGATTATAACATTCACATTTACATAAGAAAGAAGAGCAAGAAAGCTACTCTGGTTTGAGATAAACAAGAGTCATCCTTTCATCTAGATGTGAGGACTGAATGTAGAGCTTCCTTATCCAGGACTAATTTTTCATGAAAAAAAAAAAGAAAAAAATAGATGAAACTGAGAACCATATATGCAGTCTCTTTATCTGGGGACCTCCCAGTGGTGGTTACCTCTGTGGAGTTCCTGGAACCCAGGAGAGAGGCAGAGAGAGAGAGAGAGAGGGAAAGAGAGAGAGAAAGTAACCCAGAGGAGAAGTCAGCCACAGACACAGACATATACGTAGATGTGAAGAAGCACAGCCAAGAGGGAGTCAGGGTACAAGAGGCAGCCGGCACAGACGATGACACCAGCAGACACACAAAGGAATGACGTTTCATCTCAGGAGTATCAGGATACACCCTCAAAGAATTTAAAAGTCATACACTGAAATGTTATAGCCACAAGCAAAACTGAAATTTAGCCTGAATCTCTGAGTCAGATGAAAGTAAGCAGCGCTCACTAAGCTGCAGGTAGGGGTTGAGTTCTCCCTGAACGGGAATCTTGTCCTAATGACTCAGAGCTCCGGGTCAATGATGATGGGATCTCTGTTTAAGAGAAATCAGGTTGCAAATGAAGCAACTGACAAAGGATTAATCTCCAAAATATACAAGCAGCTCATGCAGCTCAATATCAAAAAAACAAACAATCCAAAAATGGGCAGAAGACCTAAATAGACATTTTTCCAAAGAACACATACAGATGGCCAAGAAGCACATGAAGAGATGCTCAACGTCACTAATCATTAGAGAAATGCAAATCAAAACCACAATGAGTTATCACCTCACACCATTCAGAATGGCCATCATCAAAAAATCTACAAACAATAAACATCAGAGAGGGTGTGGAGAAAAGGGAACCCTCTTGCACTGTTGGTGGGAATGTAAATTGATAGTCACTATGGAGAACAGTATGGAGGTTCCTTAAAAAACTAAAAATAGAACTACCATACGACCCAGCAATCCCACTACTGGGAATATATCCTGAGAAAACTGTAATTCAAAAAGGAACATGTACCACAATGTTCACTGCAGCACTGTTTACAATAGCCAGAATATGGAAGCAACCTAAATGTCCATCGACAGAGGAATGTATGAAGAAGATGTGGCACATATATACAATGGAATATTACTCAGCCATAAAGAGGAACAAAATTGAGTTATTTGTAGTGAGGTGGGTGGACCTAGAGTCTGTCATATAGAGTGAAGTAAGTCAGAAAGAGAAAAATAAATACCGTATGCTAATGCATATATATGGAATCTAAAGAAACCGGTACTGATGAACCTAGTGGCAGGGCAGGAATAAAGATGCAGATGTAGAGAACAGACTTGAAGACCCAGAGTGGGGAAGGGGAAGCTGGGATGAGGTGAGAAAGTGCCATGGACATATACACACTACCGAATGTAAAACAGATAGCTAGTAGGAAGCTGCTGCATAGCACAGGGAGATCAGCCCGGTGCTCTGTGACCACCTAGAGGGGTGGGATAGGGAGGGTGGGAGGGAGAGGCAAGAGGGAGGGGATATGGGGATGTATGTATGCATATGGCTGATTGACTGTTGTACAGCAGAAACTAACACAACATTGTAAAGCAGTTATACTCCAATAAAGATGTGAAAAAAAGAGAGAGAAATCAGGTTGGTGAATGTCTTTACGTTCCATTTATGATTCTAGGTGAAGACAAGGAAGACTTTGTAGGCCACAAAACATGATGCTCTGTGGTTAAGGGAGAGATGGCTGTATGGGTGAATGTAGTATTTGAAGCTTCCCGCGGGTGCCCTTCCTTCCAATCTTACCTTACAGAGACCTTCTTGGCTGCCACATGTGACACACATGTCCATTTGTCCTTGGCTGGGTGGATAATGGATGGTGGGAGGATTATGCAATTTTACTTGTAACTGTTTTAGCCAGGATAACAGCTCTGGGAGTCTAAAGCATAAAATGCATGTAAAAATTGACAGTAGTGAAAATCATAATAATAGTAGACAGGAACTAAATGGTGGCTTTATAGCAGGCACTTTAAAGGTCCTCAAATGCTTTTTGCCAATATTAATATCTTTACTTAAAAGACAAGGCAACAGACTTAGAGATTAAGAAATCCACATAAGTTAATCAGTTGGTGATTAAAAGAGCTTTCTCATTCCAAAGCCTGTACTTTTTCTTTTACATTAGAGCTCTCACTGCATAATTCATTTTTTGTTTCCCTTAGGGAGATTTCTGTAGGATACCTAGAAGTGCAGGTTCAGTAAGTTCTTTGCATCACGGAAAGAAAAGCCTAGGTATACATTATATACAGTACAGTTTTTATGCACCCAACATGCATTATTCTTCAATCACAGACCAAACAGGCTTTGATAAAGTATGATTCATAGACACTGTGCAAGTTACGCTTTATCACTGGAAGAAGACCAGCTAAGGAAAGCCTTGAATATGTGTTCCAGTTTGCCTTTATGAAATTAAACACATCTGAACTGAGGGCAACATGTTTACATAGCTGCCTGTTTAGAAAGGGAACATAATCATTAAAAAATTTCCCCAGGGGCTTCCCTGGTGGCGCAGTGGTTGAGAGTCCGCCTGTCAATGCAGGGGACACGGGTTCGTGCCCCGGTCCGGGAAGATCCCACGTGCCGCGCAGCGGCTGGGCCCGTGAGCCATGGCTGCTGACCCTGCGCGTCCAGAGCCTGTGCTCCGCGGCGGGAGAGGCCACAGCGGTGAGAGGCCCGCGTACCACAAAAAAAAAAAAAAAAAAATTTCCCCGGGACCTAAACTGGCTGCTTGCTGGGTCATCCTTTTCCTCCTTTCTCCTACCCTGCTTATTCACCTAGCTATATTCTCTCTCTGTCTTTTATTCCAGTCTCAGCTCAAATGGAACCACCTTCCTAAAACCTCTCCCTCCCCTAGTCGTATAAGGTTGAGAACAGTCCCTGGCCTCTTAGGCATTCAGTATCATTGCTGCAATTATTTTTTCTTCTAAAACTCTTCCCCAAACCTTCCTCACTGCTGAATACCCAGTTAAAAAACGCACACATCACTCTTATCAGAGGGCTGTAGAATGTTGCTCATGAAAATGAACCAACAAGGTTACATTATTTACTGATCGGTACCCAGCACTCTGAGAATACTGCAGTGCTCTCTTCATCATCTCTTCATCAAATTGGATGGTCTCTCCGTTGTCTATGGTGATAACCGCAGACTTGAAAGGGAACGTGTTGGGGTTTGGTGCTCCAGTCGCCAGGGAGAGGACAGATTTCGATGACTTGCCCAATATCTCAGCTACAACAAATAAGGAGGAGAAGAAGAAACACTTTCAGTGAAGACCTTCCTAAACAGAGATGGTTCAGCATGCTGCATTAAAGTCAGTAAAACTTTAAAGTGTAACGATTTCTAGTGATAGAATGCTAGTCCGAAAGAAACACAGAAGATGCCTTTTTTTGTGGGCCGACCTCACCGGTGGAGGAACTAAGGAATAGACACGTGCATCTAAGAAGGCGGAGTGATCAGGCAGACAAGCCAAGGGTCACAGTAACAGAAGACGGGCTTCCACTCGGCCCTTCCGTGCCCGGCTCCGCGCGCACCCCTCTCTCTCCGGCGAACCCGCCCTCCCCACTCCGCACTCGCCCGCACGCTGAGCCGAACCCCGACTCCTGTGCCCGGAAGAGCCCTCTGGAGCCGAAGCAGGACGTGTCCACAGCGGCCTGCCCTCTCTCTACTGCTGATGGCCCACACTCGTGCCCGTTCCAGCGCGCCTTCTGTACCAGGTCTGCGCAGAGCCGGGCACAGGCGGCCCGGAGCAGCTCTGCGGGGACCGCCCCCTCCAGTGGGAGAGCAGGGCCCGGACTCACCCATGACTCGAAGGGCGGAAGGCTTTCTGGCCGCGCTCGCAGCCGTGATGAACCGTGTGTAATTCATTCTCGGATTCCAAGCGGCAAGCCCCGCCTTAGGTGGTTGAAGCCTGGGAAAACCAAGGATCCGTGTCAATCCTGCCCCCTAATTCCTGCCCTGGAAAGGCCACCTCTGCTGTCCCCCGCGTGTGGTCTGGCGCGCGGAGCCAGGAGAGGCCGCCGAAGGCCCGGCTGTTGGCTGCGCGAGAGCCTGGTTAGGATCCGGCCTGGCGCGTAGCAGGACTGGCAAAGTCCACTGGCAGGTTAGGATGCGTGCCCCTCCCGCCCCACTCCCTTTGGTACCTCCCCCTGTCGCGCCCCTCCATCCCAGCCCCGCCCCCCCCGCCCCGCCCCTCGATTCCGGCCACGCCCCTGACACGCCCCTCCATCCCGCCCCCGCCCTCGTATGCCTTTAGCCCGTCCCGCCCGTGACCGCCTGTCCTGCTGGGGTCCTGACCACGCGCCTGCAGCCTGCTCTCTTTGTTGGCGCAGGCAGTGCGGGAGGCCGCATTTAATGATTTACCACTGGGTGTTTTGCACAAGGTACTTAATCTTTCTGGGCATCAGTTTGCTCACAGGGCTGTGGGCAGGATGAAATCAGGGAATCTCAGACACTCCTCAGCACAGTGACTCGATCTTACAAAAGCCTTCAGTAACTGTTAGCTATTATTATGACTAGTAACAACGTTTTTAGCAAAACTAAGGACTCAGTTTCCTAATGGTTTTTGCTGGAGAAACTGGCAACTTTTAAGGCAGATTATGTCCTTAGTTCATTCATGTAGGCAATTAAGGGTCTTTGTGAGGTTACCTATTTAAAGAAGTGTTGCCTCTGCATTTTTCTAGAAATTTGCTCAAGAAGCTCTAACTAACCTCTAAATTATAAACCATAGTTAATTATTAAATAAAAGTGGAGATTTTGATGTTACTGGAGATTCAGGATTCCCCTCCCACCCCCTTAGTGTGGTTCCCTTGGATACTTAGATACCTTAGATACACAAACTTAAACTTCTTCCCTTTGGTTGTAGGAACCTGTTTGTGAAAGGTCTTTCGTGTTCTCAGGTCTATGCTGCTTATAATATTTATTACATAGAGACTTTTTTTTTTAAGTACGGAACTAATATCCGCCCATATTTCCAATCAATAGCAATAAAACTAAAGGATCAAAAACTAAAGAGATTTCAGGCCAGCTCATCATAAGATGCAGGCTCTCAAACTTCATGGGTTTGCTGAATTTTCTGCTTGGCTGCTGGAGTTTGACAGGTGAGAGGCTGAGGGTGCTGATTCATTATGAGGTGGTGATGATTTAGGTCAGGTAGGGAGGCAGAGAGGTGGCCCATCAGGGTGGCTACTGGAACGCAGGGGACCTGAGGGTTGTGCTTAGAAAATGCAGGCAGAGGATGGCCACAGTGGTGGGAAAGGGTAGGCAAGGGCTGAGTTGGGACAGCTTACCTGACAATCAGAAGCTGAAAACTGAAGAGATAGTTGATTGCCAGAGAAATCCAACAGACCAGACTTTGAAATTGTCAGGAGCAACCGCAGAAGGAGTTGTTTCCCGGGTGTGGGGTGAGTGAGCAAGGTCACAGCTCAGGCTGCCTTTTAAAGACTTGGCTTAGGACTCCTGGGGACAGAATGTATGAAAGGGCCAGGGCTTGTGGACCCAGTCATCCTGTAAACAATTGTTGAGTGCTTCCTCTGTGCTGGGGGCTGTAACACGTCTAAAGAGATGGTGGAGACCAGCCACAGGTCTGGAGGTTGGAAGTGCAGGATGAAGGTGTCAGCAGGGGTGGTTCTCCCTGAGACCTGTGACCAGGAATCTGTTCCAGGCCTCTCGGCTAGACACTGGTGGTTTGCTGGTAATTTTTAATGTTCCTTGGCTTGTGGTTGCATCTTCATCTTCACATGGTGTCTCCCTGTTGTGTGCATGTCTCTGTGTTCAAACTTCCCTGTTTTATATGGACACCAGTCACATTAGACTAGGGCTCACCTTCATCACCTCACGTTAGCTTGGTTACCTCCGTAAGGACTGTATCTTCAAAGAAGGTCACATTTCTAGTTACTAGGGGTTAAGACTCCAAAGTATCTTTTTTTTTTAAATTGCAGTATAGTTAATTTGCAATGCTCTGTTAGTTTCAAGTGTACAACAAAGTGATTCAGTTCTACATATGTATCCTTTTTCAGATTCTTTTCCATTATAGGTTATTACAAGATTTCAAATATAGTTCCCTGTGCTATACAGTAGGACCTTATTGTTTATCTGTTTTAGATATAGTAGTGTGTACATTTTAATCCCGAACTCCTAATGTAACCTCCCCCTCCCTCTGCCCCCACCCCTCGGGATCCCCTTTGGTAGCCATAAGTTTGTGTTCTATGTCTGTGAGTCTGTTTCTGTTTTGTAAATAAGTTCATTTGTATCTTTTTTTCTTTTTTAAGATACTGCATATAAGTGATATCATACGGTATTTGTCTTTCTCTGTCTGACTTACTTCACTTAATATGATAATCTCTAGGTCTCCCCATGTTGCTGCAAATGGTGTTATTTCATTCTTTTTTTTATGACTGAGTAATAGGTACCACATCTTCTTTATCCAGTCATCTGTCATGGGATAGCTAGATTGCTTCCATGTCTTGACTATTGTAAATAGTGTTGGTATGAACATTGGGGTTCATGTGTCTATTTGAATTAGAGTTTTCTCCAGATATATACCCAGGAGTGGGGTTGCATGACCATATATTAACTCCATTTTAGTATTTAAAGTAACCTCCATACTGCTCTCCTTAGTGGCTGCACCAGTTTACATTCCCACCAAAGTGTAGGAGGGTTGATTTTTCTCCACACCCTCTCCAAAATTTATTATTTGTAGACTTTTTAATGATGGCCATTCTTATTGGTGTGACATGGTACCTCACTGTAGTTTTGATTTGCACCTCTGTAATCATTAGCGATGTTGAGCATCTTTTCATGTGCCTGTTGGCCATCTGTAGGTCTTCTTTGGAGCAGTATCTATTTAGGTCTTCTGTCCATGTTTTGATTGGGTTGTTTGTTTTGTTGATATTAAGCTGTATGAGCTCTTTGTATATTTTGGAAATTAATCCCTTGTGAGTAGCATCTTCTGCAAATATTTTCTCCCATTCTGTAGGTTGTCTTTTTGTTTTGTTCATGGTTTCCTTTGCTCTGCAAAAGCTTTTAAGTTTAATTAGGTCCCACCTGTCTATTTTTGTTTTTATTTCCGTTACTCTAGGAGAGGATCCAAAACGATATTGCTGCCATTTATGTCAAAGAATGCTCTGCCTATGTTTTCCTCTAGGTGTTTAATAGTGTCCAGTATTACATTTAGGTCTGTATGCCATTTTCAATTTACGTTTGTTTATGGTTTAGAGAGTGTTCTGATTTCATTCTTTTATATGCAGCTGTCCAGTTTTCCAAGCACCACTTACCGAAGAGACCGTCTTTTCTCCATTGTATATTCTTGCCTTGTTTGTCGTAGATTAATTGACCATAAGTTTGTGTGTTTATTTCTGGGCTTTCTATCCTGTTCCATTGATCTATATTTCTGTTTTTGTGCCAATATCATACTGTTTTGACTGTAGCTTTGTAGTAAAACCTGAAGTCAGGTAGCGTGATTCCTCTGCCTCTGTTCTTATTTCTCAAGATTGCTTTGCCTCTTAGGGGTCTTCTGTGTTTCCATACAAATTTTAAAATTATTTGTTCTAGTTCTGTGAAAAACGCCATTGGTAATTCGATAGGTATTGTGTTGAATCTGTAGATTGTCTTGCATAGTATGGTCATCTTAACAATATAGATTCTTCCAGTCCAAAACACAGTATATCTTTCCATCTGTTTGTGTTGTCTTCTATATCTTTTATCAGCATCTTACAGTTTTCAGAGCACAGGTCTTTGCCTCCTTAGGTAGGTTTATTCTTAGGTAGTTTATTCTTTTTGGTGCTGTAGTTAATGGGATTGTTTCTTTAATTTCTCTTCTGATATTTCCTTGTTCATGTATAGAAATGCAACAGATTTCTGTAAAGTAATTTTGTACCCTGCAAATTTATGGAATTCATTAATGAACTCTAGTAGCTTTCTGGTGGTGTCTTTAGGATTTTCTATGTATACTTCATGTCATCTGCAAACAGTGAGAGTTTTACATCTTCTTTTCCAGTTTGGATTCCTTTAGTTTCTTTTTCCTGTCTGGTTGGTGTGGCTAGGACTTCCAAAACTATGTTGAATAAAAGTGGTGAGAGTGGGCATTCGTGTCTTGTTTCTGAACTTAGTGGAAATGCTTTCAGCTTTTCACTGTTGAGAATGATGTTAGCTGTGAGTTTGTCATATATGGCTTTATTATGTTGAGATATGGTCCCTCTATGCCCACTTTCTGAAGAGTTTTTATCATAAATTGATGTTGAATTTTATGAAAAGCTTTTTCTGCATGTATTGAGCTGATCATATGGTTTTTATTTTTCAGTTTGTTAATGTGACGTATCACATTGACTGATTTCTGAATATTGAAAAATCCTAGCATCCCTGGGATAAATCCCCTTGATCATGGTGTATGATCATTTTAATGTATTGTTGGAGTTGATTTGATAGTATTTTGTTGAGGAATTTTGCATCTATGTTCATCAGTGATATTGGCGTGTAAATTTCTTCTTTTTTTTTTAATGATATCTTTATCTGGTTTTGGTGTCAGGGTGATGGTGGCCCCATAGAATGAGTTTGGAAGTGTTCCTTCCCCTGCATTTTTTTCTGGAATAGTTTCAGAGAATGGGTGTTAACCCTCCTCTAAATGTTTGGTAGAATTCACCTGTGAGGCCTTCTGGTCCTGGACTTTAAAGTTTCTGATTCAGTTTCAGTACTGGTAATTGGTCTGTTCATATTTTCTGTTTCCTCCTGGTACAGGCTTGGTACCTTCCTAAGAATTTGTCCGTTTCTTTGTCCATTTTATTGGTGTATAGTTGCTTGTAGTAGTCTCTTATGGTCCTTTGTATTTCTCTGGTGTCAGTTGTAACTTCTCCTTTTTTATTTCTAAGTTTATTGATTTGAGTCCTCTCGCTTTTTTTTCTTGATGAGTCTGGCTAACAGTTTGTCAATTTTGTTTATCTTTTCAAAGAACCAGCTTTTAGTTTCATTGATCAGTAGGGAAGCATTAACGACTTTCTTACATGGGTGGGGGGGGGCAGTTTCCTAAAGTGGACAAGTCAATATTTAAATTTAATTCAGAAGGAAACCATGCCAAATGACAACTATTTTCTTTTTATGGCTGTTCCTATTTGCCTTATATATTGAGGTACACCTATGTTGGGTGCATATATATTTACAATTGTGATATCTTCTTCTTGGATTTATCCCTTGATTGTTATGTAGTGTCTTCTTTGTGTTTTGTAACAGTCTTTATTTTAAAGTCTATTTGTCTGATATGAGTATTGCTACTCCAGCTTTCTTTTGATTTCCATTTGCATGAAATACCTTTTTTCAACTTCTCACTTTCAGTCTGTGTGTGTCCCTATATCTGAAGTGGGTCTCTTGTAGACAGTGTATATAAGGGTCTTGTTTTCGTTTCCATTCACTCAGTCAGTGACTTTTGGTTGGAGCATTTATTCTGTTTATGCTTAAGGTAATTATGGATATGTATGTTCTTATTGCCATTTTATTAATTGTTTGGGGTTTGTTTTTGTAGGTCATTTTTCTTCCCTTCCTCTTTTTCTCTTCTCTTCTGATTCGATGACTAATTTTAGTATTGTGGTTGGATTCCTTTTTCGTTTTTGTGTGTGTATCTATTGTAGATTTTTGGTTTGAGGTTACCATAGGTTTTGATAGAGCAGTCTTTATATAAACAAGATTGTTTTAAGTTGCTGGTCTTTTAATTTCAAATGCATTCCAATATCCTGCATTTGTGCTCTTTTCTTCTCATGATTGCTGATTTTGCTATCATATGTGTTTGTCGATGATTTCCTATGTTTGCTGTATGTTCGCCTTTACCAGTGAGCTTTTCCATTCATCATTTTCTTGTTTCTAGTTGTGGCCTTTTCGTTTCTGCCTAGAGAAGTTCCTTTAGCATTTGTTGCAAAGCTGGTCTGGTGGTGCTGAATTCTCTTAGCTTTTGCTTGTCTGTAAACTTTTGATTTCTCCATTGAATCTGCATAAGAGCCTCTGCTGGCTAGAGTATTCTGGGTTGTAGGTTCTTACCTTTCATAACATTAAAGATATCATGCCACTCTTTTCTGGCCTGCAAAGTTTCTGTTGAGAAATCAGCTGGTACCCTTATGGGAATTCCCTTGCATGTTATTTGTTGCTTTTCTCTTGTTGCTTTTAATATTTTTTCTTTGTCCTTAATTTTTGTCAATTTGATTACTGTGTCTTGGCGTGTTCCTCCCTGGGTTTATCCTGCCTGGGACTCTCTGTGCTTCCTGACAACTGTTCATTTTAGGTCAACTTGAAAGAGCCATATTGATTCCCACCAGGACCAAACGCTGCAGCTCATTCATATGCTGGGAAAATACTAACTGTGATGGAAATGTTTACATACACAAGGATGGCGAGAATGACAGTGACATAAACTTCCTAGTTCCTTAAAGGACCTGATGACCTTACAAGGATGGGGCTTGGAATGCTGGTAAATTGTTATACAGCAATAGAAAATGGATACAGGGTATTTATGATACTGTCCTAATGAGATCCCATTCTTGTACATATTACATGTACATGCATAGAAAACATCTAAAAGGATGGATATGAATGTTGGGGGTGAGACACCCAGTGGCTTTTACTTTATTCCTTATACTTACTGGGTTGTTTGAAAAAAATTAAGTGAGCATATATTTAATAATCAGATGGGGAAAATAAAGATCTTAAAGGTGAGAAAGAAAATCATTACAAGTATATCCTAAGTACCTCAAAGGAGTCTAGTAGATTGAAATTATGTAACTGATAAGAACGTGCTTTTGAAAGTTGTGTAGTTTCATAAAAATACAATGTAGTACCTTTTTCTCAGTCCTTAATCTCTCCTCCTTACTTAGAATAATAGGCAGACGTTTAGGTATGTTTAGATTCAGAATTTTATTTTAAATAGATTTCTGTGCCATAACATAATGTCTGTGATACTTTTACTAAAAATTATGTATAATGGTCAAATTCTAACAATTTTTGCAACAAGCTCTCATTACATTTTCTTCAAAATAGGAGAAGTTCACATTACATACCATTTTGAACATGATTGTTTGCTTACAAATAATTTACTGTAAAAATGTTATTTTCAAAGAAAATTTATGGGAAATGATAAAGCAACTATAAAAGTCTTTACAATAAAATCCAGGATAAAAATATTTTTTTGTGGATTGAAAATTTATCAACATGTATATGTGGATTATAAATATATTTTGGCAATCTGATGCATTCAAGGGCACTTTAAAAGTTGTCTAGTTAAATTACTACAGATATGACGTATTTGGTGAAACCCAATCTGTAAGTCTGACACCAACAATCATTTCTTCCTGCTAAAACATAGAAATAATTTATCTGAAAACCGTGAGTGCTATGAAGAGTTCTATTTCTTCATAAAGATTCCTTTATAAGTTGGGCTAATCCCTGGAAGGCCTAAAAACGAACAGAGAGAAGAATTAATAAAATTCGGATGCTGTTTAGGAAAAGTCTGTCATAACTTGAGAAATTTAAACAAAGAGTATCCATCTTAGGTTGAGATCAGACAGTGAAAAGTCAGGATTAACCTCAGTTTTATCTGGGTCAGAGGCCGTCATGTCCACTAATATACGTAGACGGAAGCACATCAGAGGCCCAGGAAATTTTTCAAATCCTTATTCCCTCAAGATCATCATCTTCTCCCAGAACACGAATTATCTTTTTCATATACTCTCTCACCTGCACATGCCTTCTGTATAGTTTCAGCTGTCCAGCTCTATGCATATATAACTTATGAAAAGCATATTTAATGACATGAGAAAGCAAGTCAATCAAGAACACAGCCGGAGACAGCCCATCTCCAAGGATAAGTATACACTCTTCTTACACTTCCTGGACTCTTCAGTTTATGGCTCTTCTGTGGGTTCCCGACACACAGTTCTTAGGAACTTGCTTCTTGGTTTCCTGTAATCCTGGTTAAAGCTGGACTTTGTGATTAAGCAATTACTTAACTCTAATCATTCATGTTATTCTATTTGACCCTTCCTCAAGAGATAGAGATGGATGGCTTCATGAATTTGTACTATGGCTCATGTTAATTCTATGAAGAAATGAAAGAGTTTCTCTTTTTAACGTGTTGATAATTTGCCAACACTGTTGAACAGGTCTGTCATGTATTCATGAAAGCAATAAAATTCAACTCCAATTTGGTCGCATCATTTGTCTATAGAAGCCTGGCAACTTCTCTGAATGGTCGTTTGTGACTTTCCAACCAATACCCATTTTGCAGAAACCCAAGAAGATATCAAATAATGTTGTAACTCACAAAATGAACACAAAAAATAAATGGACATCTACTTTTACTCTAAAGAGAATATTGTACTCACCATGTCCATCTGCTCTGGAGAAGCTAAAGAGAAGGATGCTCTGAAGTAGGGGCAAGGAGCTGAACTATCAAGGTAGAAATGATATCCAGGAAGCATGAATATCTAAGAGAGTTTATGGAAAACAGGTGATGTACCATTAAAGAAAACTAAAAGAAAATATAGGTGAATCTAATCTCAGAGTGGAGGATGACTTTTAAACTTAAAAAGCAGTGAAAGAAATCACAAGAGAAAAATCAATTTATATAAAATTACTGCATGTCATATAATAAAACTAAAAGCATAGAAACCAGTGTTTACAATAAATACAGCAATTCTACCTCTTCTCCATATATTATAAAGAATGCACAGAAACAGAGGAAAAACTTTAAAATGGACAAGGACAGCTTATTCAAGAAATAGAAATGGTAGTAAACATGAATAAATTTTTAACATAACTAGAAAAGTAAAATAAATCCAAACAATGAAATATCATTTAAAAATATTTTATTTTATTTCACTTTTTTAAGTTAAACTATAGCTGATTTACAATGTTGTGTTAGTTTCGGGTATACAGAATAGTGATTCAGTTATACATATGTATATGTGTATATGTATATCAATCTATGTATCTTTTCTTTTTCATATTCTTTTCCCTTATAGGTTATTATAAAGTATTGAGTATAGTTCCCTGTGCTATACAGTAGGACCTTGTTGGTTATCTATGTTATACATAGTAGTGTATATATGTTAATCCCAAACTCCTAATATATCCCTTCCCCCCTTTCTCCTTTGGTAACCATAAGTTTGTTTTCTATGTCTGTGGGTCTATTTCCATTTTGTCAATAAGTTCATTTCTATAATTTTTTTAGATTCCACATATAGTGATATCATATGATATTTGTTTTTTTTCTGTCTGACATCACTTTGTGTGATAATCGCTAGGTCTGTCCATTTGCTGCAAATGGTATTATTTCATTCTTTGATTATGACTGAATAATATTCCATTGGGTATATGTACCACATCTTCTTTATTCATTTTTCGATGAACATTTAGTTTGTTTCCATGTCTTGGCCATTGTAAATAGTGCTGCAGTGAAACATTGGGGTGCATGTATCTTTTTGAATTATATCTTTCTCCATATATATATTCCCAGGAGTGGGATCCCTGGATCATATGGTAACTCTATTTTTAGTTTCTTAATGAACCTCCATACTGGTTGCACCAATTTAAATTCCCACCAATAGTGTACGAGGGTTCCCTTTTCTCCACACCCTCTCTAGCATTTATTATTTGTAGACTTTTTGATGATGGGCATTCTGTCTGGTATGAGGTGATACCTCATTGTAGTTTTGATTTGATTTTCTCTAATAATTAGCGATATTGAGCATCCTTTCATGTGCCTGTTGACCATCTGTATGTCTTCTTTAGAGAAATGTCTTTTTAGGTCTTCTGCCCAATTTTGGATTGGGTTATTTGTGTTTTTTTTTCTTTATATTGCGCTGTATGAGCTGTTTCTATACTTTGGAAATTAATCCTTTGTCTGTCACATCATTTGCAAATACTTGTTCCCACTCCGTAGGTTGCCTTTTTGTTTTCTTTATGGTTTCATTTGCTGTGCAAAAGCTATTAAGTTTAACTAGGTCCCATTTATTTATTTATTTATTATTTCCATTACTCTGGGAGACAGAGCAAAAATGATATTGCTATGATTTATGTCAAAGAGTGTTCTGACTGTTTTACTCTAGGAGTTTTATAATATCTAGTCTTATATTTAGGTCTGTAAACCGTTTTGAGTTTATTGTTGTATATGATCTTTGAGAATGTTCTAATTTCATTCTTTGACATGTAGCTGTACTGTTTTCCTAGCATTCTTTATTGTAGAGACTGTCTTTTCTCCATGGTATATTCTTGCTCCTTTGTCATAGATTAATTGACCATAGGTGTGTGGGTTTATTTCTGGGCTCTCTATACTGTTCCATTGACCTATATTTCTGTTTTTGTGCCACTACAATACTGTTTGGATTACTGCAGCTTTGTAGTGTAGTCTGAAGTCAGGGAATGTGACTCCTCCAGCTCCGTTCTTCTTTCTCAAGACTGCTTTGGCTGTTAGGGGACTTTTGTGTTTCCATACAAATTTTAAAATTATTTGTTCTAGTTCTGTGAAAAATGACCTTGGTAATTTGATAGGGATTGCACTGAACCTGTAATTGGCCTTGGATAGTAAAGTCATTTTGACAAAATTGATTCTTCCAATCCAAGAACATGGTGTATCTTTCCATCAGTTTGTGTTGTCTTCAATTTCTTTCATCAGCATTTTATAGGTTTCCAAGTACAGGTCTTTTGCCTTTTTAGGTAGGTTTATTCCTAGGTATTTTTTTCTTTTAGATGTGATGGTAAATGGGATTTTTTTCCTTAATTTCTCTTTCTGATCTTTTGTTGTTAGTGTATAGAAATGCAACAAATTTCTGTGTATTTATTTTGTATCATTCAACTTTACTGAATTCATTGATGAGCTCTAGTAGTTTTCTGGTGGCATCTTTAGGAGTCTCTATGTACAGCATCATCTGCACACAGTGACAGTTTTACTTCTTCTTTTCCACTGTCGATTCCTTCTATTTCTTTTTCTTCTGTGATTGCTGTGTCTAGGTCTTCCAAGACTTTGTTGAATAAAAGTGGTGAGTGTGGGCATCCTTGTCTTGCTCCCCATCTTAGAGGAAATCCTTTCAGATTTTCGCTGTTGAGTATGATGTTAGCTGTGGGTTTTTCATATATAGCCATTATTATGTTAAGGCGTATTCCCTCTATACCTACTCTCTGGAGAGTTTTTATCATAAATGGATGTTGAATTTTATCAAAAGCTTTTTTGTCTCTATTGAGATGATCATATGGTTTTTATTCTTCAATTTGTTAACGTGGTGTGTCACACAGATTGATTTGTGGATATTGAGAAAAACTGCAAAAAATACAAACATGTGGAGGCTAAAAATATGCTACTAAACAACCAATGAATCATGGAAGAAATTAAAGAGAAAATCAAAAAATACCTAGAGATAAATGAAAATGAAAACATGATGATCCAAAACCTATGGGACGCAGCAAAAGTAGTTCTAAGAGGGAAGTTTATAGTAATACAGTCGTACCTTGGGAAACAAAAAATCTCAAATAAACAACCTGACCTTACACCTAAAGCAACTACAGAAAGAAGAACAAACCAAACCCATAGTTAGTAGAAGGAAAGAAATCATAAAGATCAGAGCAGAAATAAATAGAGACTAAGAAGACAATAGAAAAGATCAATGAAACTAAAATGGAACCCGGGTCTCTGACTCACAGGAGCAGAGGAGGTTATAGACCATGTCTTTGAAAACTGTGCGTGAGTCAGAATTAAGCTGGGTTGTATTAAGTCTTTGAGATTGTTGTCTAGTAAAATCATGACATTCAGAACTTTAAGAAACTGCTTGTTTTTTCATGGTGTAAATCTGGCTCCTTGTTGTTGAGGTTAGGTGAGCTGGGAATGAAATGATTTGGGGGCATACTGGGGAGAAAATTTCAAGGCAGAAGATGAGTTGTTTTTTTTTGTCCTGATTAACAATGAAATGAAAACCATAATTTCTACCAACATTGTGGAACAGCTTAGGGATGTGCCAGAAGCAAGTTTCTGTAGAGAAGGAGGGGATGGTAATAATCTCCTTGCAAGATAACCAAAATTTGGGCTAAGGCAGCAGTATTAGAGATTACTTAGAAAAGGTAAAGAAAGGTACGTGCAACAGGGTATATGGAATAAAAGAAAGGGACTGAAAAAAAATGACAATAAATATGAAGTCTGTATCCTTAGCTTCTGGTTCAGGGATACACACATCAAATGTTCTGGAGAATAATGGCATTGATAAGAAAGCAAAAAAAAAAGTAATAAAATTGATTTATTGTACTAAAATGCACTTATATGAGTTAAGTCATTTAAGTATTTATTAAGCACTTTCTATGTGCTGTTATTAGCATTAAAACAATTAATAAAGCATGAGTCCTGCGGTCAAGTATGATGATTACAGGGAATGAGTGACTTTCCCAGGGGAATGGATTGGCTCGCCGGTCCAGGCAGCCAGTTCTCAGCTCTGACCTCTAGACTGTCTCTTATGCTCTAGCACAGGAGTTTGCCAACAACAACACGATCTGTTCTTTGTACTCACTGCCTCAAGACAAAAGTGATCCTAGAAACAGAACTTGGTGTTTACAAAAAAGTGAGGAACATGATAAAGGAATTAATTAATGGAGAACAGTAGATTGATTTTGTAAATTGGAAAGCTACACAGAAGCATATTTAGATGTCTCAGCTTAATTAGTGCCACTGAATGAAATCTAAGTAGACTTATGATTTAAGTACAAAAGGAGAAAAAAAACCTAGAAGAAATCGTTGCGGGCTAATTTTAAGTGAAAAAAACAGGATATAAACTTTTCTGTGTAATTTTAATCATGTAACATAATTGCAGAGCATTATTTAAAAAAAACCCAGACTAAAAAATGGGCAGAAGACCTGAATAGATGTTTTTCCAGAGAAGAAATGCAGATGAACAACAGGTACATGAAAAGATGCTAAACATCACTAATCAACAGGGAAATGCAAATCAAAACCACAAAGAGATATCACCTCACACCTGTAAATATGGATATTAACAAAAAGAACACAAATAACAAGTGTTGGCGAGGATGTGGAGAATAGGGAACCCTCCTCCGCTGTTGGTGGGAGTGCAAATTGGCGCAGCCACTATTGAAAACAATATTGAGGTTCCTAAAAATCTAAAAATAGAGCTACCATATGATGCAGCAATCCACTCCTGGGTATATATCCGGAAAAAAGAAAACACTAATTTGAACAGATACATGCACCCCAATATGCATTTCAGCATTATTTATAATAGCCAAGATATAGAAACAACCGAAGTGTCCATCAACAGATGAATGGATAAAGAAGATGTGGTATGTGTGTATACACACACACACACACACACACACACACACACACACAATGGAATACTACTCAGCCATAAAAAAATGAAGTCCTGCCATTTGTGACATGAATGGACTTGAGGGGTATTATGCCTCGTGAAATAAGTCAGAAAAAGAGAAATAACATGTTATCACATATATGCAAAATCTAAAAAAATAAAATGAATAAATACAACAAAAAGAAACAGGCTCAGAGATGATACAGAACAAACTAGTTGTTACCAGTGGGAAGAGGGAGGGGAGGAAGGACAAAATAAGCGTAGAGGATTAAGAGGTACAAACTATTATGTATAAAATAAAGAAGATACAGGATTTATTATACAGCACAGGGAATACAGCCAATATTTTATAATAACTTTAAATGGAGTCTAATCTTTAAAAATACTGAATCACCATGTTATATACCTGAAACTAATGTAATATTGTAAATCAGCTATACTTTAATAAAAAAATAATTTCGTAGCCAAAATACTAGATGTATACAACCTCTTCAAGAAAATGTATCACAAGTGGTCATAAAATCTGGGTGGTAAAATTATGGGCTATTTAAAAATTTTTCATTATGCTTTAATGAAGTATAATGCTATCATGAGTATGCTTTACTTTCATAATCAGGAAAAAAAATCCTTCTATTGTAAATACTAATGGCTTATATTTATCAAGCATTTACTATATGCCAGGTGTCAGTCTAAGTGCTTTATCCATATTGACTGCTTTCATCATAGCAACCCTAAGAGGGAGGGATTCTTATTATCTGCATTTTCCAGATGAAACTCAGGAAGGGCAGCTCATCCAGTGCCACATATCGGGGCAGGGCTGGAGCTGGGATTCACACCCAAGGACGTGCCTCCAGAGACTGCTCTTAGCCACTAAGCTAATCAGTAGCTGAGCTGAATGACTGTATTTCCCCTGGTTTAGACCAGGAGACTAATTCCGTAACCCAAAATCTATTATGATCTTAGTAAGGAGATAATGTATCTGATAGGCAAACATTATGCCTTGGGTTGGTGGGCAACGATAGATATCTCTTGCCATTTTATTAAGATATTACTTTAAAGAAAAAATATAGCTTTTCTTCCTGTTTTACCTCTTTCTTAAAGGCTTTCTCTTCAATCAGTTTTCTTACATCATGAAGGCCCTTAATTTTAACCCATAAAAACATTCCAGCAGTAGGAACATGCCATTCTGCCAAACCTACAAACGAAAGAAGAGAGGAAATGTTTCCCGAGACCATTTTTGATGATGTCAGCTATATCGCTGAAATGACAAATTGCAGTAACTGTAAACTAGTATTTCCAAAAAAGTTCCTTTGGTGATAGCATTTTTTAAAAATATAGTTTTAGGAGTCCTGAAAATTGGTGTTCTGAGTTTTATTTTAAAAAGTGAGGGGAGGGTTTGAAAGGGAGAGAGGGGACTCGTGTATCTTTCTGATTTTTGTGGGTCTCAGGGCAGTGCAGGAAATCCAGTGCCATGCCCACCTCCCTTTCTTAGAACTGTCCCTAAGCCAAACGTGGCTCTTTCAATTTTAGAAGAGGATTCCTCAACCCTTTCTAGAGACTTCTAGTGTTTCATTAAATCCTATCGCTTACATAATCGTTCAGAAGTCCAATGAATTGAAGTTTTTATTGCAATGTAATTAAGAAGTACTTAAAATTCAGGAAAACCGGGTGTATTTGTAGGCTTTATATTTCATTGAACATAAGGATAGAGAAACCAAGAAGGAACAAGAGTTATTTTGATTTTGATTATTACCTTTAAAAAAAAAAACCTTGATGTTGATTAAAACCTTTTTTTCAACTTCACTATAGGAAATGGTAGAATAGTACTCTTATCAAAAAGATAGTAATTGTGTTTTTACCAGGACTACATAGGGAACAAGATATGAGGGAAATAAGAAGGGAATACTTTGTATTTACTATTATTCCTACAAAAGGCATTTTTAGTGGTGTAATTAAAGCTGGGTAATTCATTTTACTTTCTTCCTTAATAGAAAGGTAAGCTGTGACAAAACGAGAGAGAGGCATGGACATATATACACTACCAAACGTAAGGTAGATAGCTAGTGGGAAGCAGCCGCATAGCACAGGGAGATCAGCTCAGTGCTTTGTGACCGCGTGGAGGGGTGGGATAGGGAGGGTGGGAGGGAGGGAGATGCAAAAGGGAAGAGATATGGGAACATATGTATATGTATAACTGATTCACTTTGTTATAAAGCAGAAAGTAACAAAACAAAGAGTAATTTAAAAATTAAAAAAAACAAATAGCAAAAAAAAATCTAAAGCATTTTGAAATCAAATTAGCAATAGAAATACTACTGATTAATGAGGTTAATGATTAAAAGGCAAATCATCTGTAATGAGAAATCCACCTTAGACTGTACTTAGTTTGTACTATTGTACTGTTTTGTCTTTATAGAGTCTAGTTAGAAAAGGAATATGTTATGTCACAATTCCTCTTCTATTTGGAGCAAAATTTTGAAAACCTTTTGAGTACAGATATTATTTAGCTTTAAGTAGATTATTGCTGATGTTAGACTAATTGGCCAGTTTTCTTTAAACCACAGATTCTTTGTAGCAGTCAAGTATAGTAGAAATGCGTAGAATCGTGCCAGGGTTTGTGCTCTTACTTCTGAGATCATTCATAGGGTAACATTTTCTTGACAAGAATACTCCTGGACCCTGTTTCCTTCCCCAGGGTTATTAACAATACTCTGTGGTGTGTATCACTCACTCATATAAGGGCTACTGTTCATCCCAGGACAGGATGTAAGTTCCACTCACCACTTAACCACTTGTCTGCAGCTGCCAGTAATGCATCCCTCTGCTTCCTATAGAAATCAATAACCCTAGAAGAAGAAAACAATGAAAAGGATGTGTTTAGTACATTGATTGCAGAAATTAAGAGACTCTGAAGCCCAGTCTGTAAGAATCTATTTTCTATCTTGATGAAAATGTTGAATTCTTGATGAGGGAATAGAGCATATTTATTTGACCTGTTGGGTGGTAAACTTTTTACCATTGTGGTTTTTCCATTATTTTGGAATAATTCAAAAATGAAAATTAATAGAGTGAAGTCCATTTCTATGTAAAGTATGGAACCTACAATACAATACCTGTCTACATGAGCCAGGAAGCCCTCTTCTCCCCATTGGTACAGAAGCTGTGATACCAGGAGCTAAACGGGATGAGACAGTAATAAGGTCATCATTCATCCTCTGAAATGTGTTTTTTGCCCAAACCTAAAAGCAAACCACTCTTGATCATGTGCAAACCACCCTAAGAGGATGCTACAGGCTGTACCAAGCTTTGTAGAGCCAGCAACTTATAATAAGATTGATTATTAACAATGACAAGAATAATAGTAAAAATAACAAAATATTTATGTGGTCCTTGCTATGTGCCGGAAACTGCTGTACCGTATGAACGTATTTAAGCTAAGTTGATCTTCGTAATACCCTTATTAGGCAGGTCATGATTTCTAATATACTGAGGAAGAGACTGAGGCACGAGGTGAAGTTAACTTTCCTGAGGTCACTGCTCCTCAAAGAGCCTGGACTTAGGTCAGACTGTCCAGTCCGAGATCCACCCAATAGGTGCCGCCCTGGATGGTCTCTAACTATAAAACACACAGTCGCAGAGGGTTTCTACAGGCGTGTGCTCCGTTCACCATGTTTCTGTTTGGCTGAAGGCTTCCCTCAGCTGTGTGGCTGACAGGGTCTTGGTGCTCCGGCCTGTTGTCAGGCCTGAGCCTCTGACGTGGGAGAGTCCAGTTCAGGTCATTGGACCACCAGAGACTTCCCGGCTGCATGTAATATCAATTGGCAAGAGCTCTCTCAGAGATCTCTGTCTCAATGCTGAGACCCACCTCCTCCCAATGGCCAGCAAGCTCTAGTGCTGGACGCCCCATGCCAAACAACTAGTAAGACAGGGGCACAGCCCCTCCCATCAGCACAGAGGCTGCCTAAAATCACACTAAGTTCAGTCTCACCTCAAGAAACAAGAAAAATCTCAAGTAAACAAGAAGGAAACAGTAGCAAAGATCAATCAAACTAAAAGCTGGTTCTTTGAGAAGATACACAAAATTGATAAACCATTAGCCAGACTCATCAAGAAGAAGAGGGAGAGGACTCAAATCAATAAAATTAGAAATGAAAAAGGAGAAGTTACAACAGACAGCGCGGACATACAAGCATCCTAACGGACAACTACAAGTAACTCTATGCCAATAAAATGGACAACCTGGACGAAATGGACAAATTCTTAGAAAAGCACCACCTTCCGAGACTGAACCAGGAAGAAATAGAAAATATAAACAGACCAATCACAAGCACTGAAATTGAGACTGTGATTAAAAATCTTCCAACAAACAAAAGCCCAGGACCAGATGGCTTCACAGGCGACTTCTTTCAAACATTTAGAGAAGAGCTAACACCGATCCTTCTCAAACTCTTCCAAAATATAGCAGAGGGAGGAACACTGCCAAACTCATTCTAGAGGCCACCATCACCCTGATACCAAAACAAGACAAGGATGTCACAAAGAAAGAAAACTAAAGGTCAATATCACTGATGAACACAGATGCAAAAATGCTCAACAAAATACTAGCAAACAGAACCCAACAGCACATTAAAATGATCATACACTATGATCAAGTGGGGTTTATCCCAGGAATGCAAGGATTCTTCAATATACGCTAATCAATGAATGTGATAAACATTATTAACAAACTGAAGGATAAAAACCATATGATCATCTCAATAGATGCAGAAAAAGCTTTGGACAAAATTCAACACCCATTTATGATAAAAACTCTCCAGAAAGTAGGCATAGAGGGAACTTTCCTCAACATAATAAAGGCCATATATGACAAACCCATAGCCAACATCATTCTCAGTGGTGAAAAACTGAAACCATTTCCTCTAAAATCAGGAACAAGACAAGGATGCCCACTCTCACCACTATTATTCAACATAGTTTTGGAATTTTTAGCCACAGCAAGCAGAGAAGAAAAAGAAATAAAAAGAATCCAAATTGGAAAAGAAGAAGTAAAGCTGTCACTGTTTGCAGATGACATGATACTATACATAGAGAATCCTAAAGATGCTACCAAAAAACTACCAGAGCTAATCAATGAATTTGTTAAAGTAGCAGGATAAAAAGTTAATGCACAGAAATCTCTTGCATTCCTATGCACTAATGATGAAAAATTTGAAAGAGAAATTAAAGAAACACTCCAATTTACACTCCTAGGAATAAACCAACCTAAGGAGACAAAAGACCTGTATGCAGAAAGCTATAAGACACTGATGAAAGAAATTAAAGATGATACAAACAGATGGAGAGATATACCATGTTCTTGGATTGGAAAAATCAACATTGTGAAAGTGACTACACTACCCAAAGCAATCTACAGATTCAATGTAATCCCTCTCAAACTACCAATGGCATTTTTCACAGAACTAGAACAAAAAATTTCACAATGTGTATGGAAATACAAAAGACCCTGAATAGCCAAAGCAATGTGAGAAAGAAAAATAGAGCTGGAGGAACAAGGCTCCCTGACTTCAGACTCTACTACAAAACTACAGTAATGAAGATAGTATGTTACTGGCACAAAAACAGAAATATAGATCAATGTACCAGGATAGAAAGCCCAGAGATAAACCTATGCACATATGACACCTTATCTTTGACAAAGGAGGCAAGAATATACAATGGAGAAAAGACAGCCTCTTCAATAAGTGGTGCTGGGAAAACTGGACAGCTACATATAAAAGAATGAAATTAGAACACTTCCTAACACCATACACAAAAATAAACTCAAAATGGATTAAAGACCTAAATGTAAGGCCAGACACTATAAAACTCTTAGAGGAAAACATAGGAAGAACACTGTTTGACATAAAGCACAGCAAGATCCTTTTTGACCCACCTCCCAGAGAAATGGAAATAAAAACAAAAATAAACAAATGGGACCTAATGAAACTTAAAGCTTTTGCACAGCAAAGGAAATCATAAACAAGACAAAAAGACAACCCTCAGAATGGGAGAAAATATTGGCAAATGAAGCAACTGACAAAGGATTAATCTCCAAATATACAAGCAGCTAATGCAGCTCAATATCAAAAAAACCTCACAAACAACCCAATCCAAAAATGGGCTGAAGACCTAAACAGACATTTCTCCAAAGAAGATATACAGATTGCCAACAAACACATGAAAGTATGTTCAACATCACTAATCATTAGAGAAATGCAAATCAAAACTATAATGAGGTATCACCTCACACCAGTGAGAATGGCCATCATCAAAAAATCTCCAGACAATAAATGCTGGAGAGGGTGTGGAGAAAAGGGAACCCTCTTGCACTGTTGGTGGGAATGTAAATTGATACAGCCACTATGGAGAACAGTAGGAAGGTTCTTTAAAAAACTAAAAATAGAACTACCATATGACCCAGCAATCCCACTACTGGGTATATACCCTGAGAAAACCATGATTCAAAAAGACATGTACCACAATGTTCATTGCAGCTCTATTTACAATAGCCAGGACATGGAAGCAACCTAAGTGTCCATCGACAGATGACTGGATAAAGAAGACGTGGCACATATATACAATGGAATATTACTTAGCCATGAAAAGAAATGAAATTGAGTTGTTTGTAGTGAGATGGATGGGCCTAGCGTCTGTCATATAGAGTGAAGTAAGTCAGAAAGAGAAAAACAAATACTGTATGCTAACACATATATATGTAATCTAAAAAAAAAAAAAGGCTCTGAAGAACCTTGGGGCAAGACAGGAATAAAGATGGAGACATAGAGAATGGACATGAGGACATGGGGAGGGGGAAAGGTAAACTGGGACGAAGTGACAGAGTGGCATGGACATATATACACTACCAAACGTAAAATAGATAGCTAGTGGGAAGCAGCTGCATGGCACAGGGAGATCGGCTCGGTGCTTTGTGTCCACCTAGAGGGGTGGGATAGGGAGGGTGGGAGGGAGATATAAGAGGAAGGGGATATGGGGACATACGTATGCATATAGCCGATTCACTTTGCTATACAGCAGAAACTAATACAACATTGTAAAGCAAGTATACTCCAATAAAGATATTAAAAAAAAATTAGTTCCAGAAATTGAACAAATGTTATGATCAAAATAAGAGATAAATTGACAAAGAAATAAACAACCCCCCCATGTACAGTCGATACATGAAGTTATACAATATATTCAGAGATTTTCTATCCAAAATGGAAGTTCTAAATGTAAATGGATAGTGAAATTTGTTTGATAACAGATACAGAAAATATGGAAAAGTCCCCAACTTGATAAAACACGGGGACACGTGCACTTTGTGGAATGTATAATGTCAAAGAAATGTCCATTCTACATAAACTACACCTTTTGAGTTGTTAGGTAGCAGTCCTGTCCTTATGGTTGGTTCTCAAGATTGCCTTAGGGATGGCTCCAATCATTTCTTAAAGCTTGTGAAGAAATTTATACATTCTCCAAAAATAATTTTACTGTATTTAATTAAAATACATTCCAGCCACTGTTTGTAGGGAGCTTAGCACATGGGAAGTGAAGGCAGACATCGGGCCACGATGTGGGTTTGGAACCCTTGCTCTCAGATTCCAGGACAGTGAAGCTAACGGTGTGTTACTTCACCAAAACTCTTCTGTCCTGTCGAGTCCAACACAGTTTTCATGGGATTCCTGGGCTAGATGCCAGGACACAGCTGAATAAGATCTCTGACCCTCAAGGAGTTTGGTCTACACTGTGAAACAGTACCAGGTCCATTCAAATCTCTTTTGGCTTTTAGAGCAAACATCTGCTGTGCGTGGTCTCCTAATTCAGTCCATGCGGAACTAGAGATGCAATCAGTGATTTCTCTCCCTGTCATGTTCACTCAGTCTTATTTGCCAATATCTATTTTGTTTTATGATCTGATTCAAAAAAATTCCTATTTCCTAAGTTGTCCATACCTGGGCAAAAGTGCTGGGGTGCATTGTTGAAACTTGTATGTGTAAAACAATTCTCTCGATCAAGGGCTTTGGACCAGTTATAAACCCTATTCGCAACCTGCACAAAGAGAGAAAATGCACAATACCAACCCTGCATTAACAATTAATACCTTGTTAGTAATTTCATGGGGAAGAAAGTTGTGACCTGGGGACAAACACACTTAGTTAACACAGTCTAATAAAACTACTTATTTAAAATACACATTTAAACTTAATTGTACACTTAAAATAGACCACGTGTTTCTAAATGTGCTCTTTCGTATATGTAACCAAAAACCTGACCAGTCCCCCTACAGCTATAAATTTAATGGCCAACTATCTTTGACCACTGGGGACAGATTGGGAGAAAAGCCTGGTATTAATAGATAAAATCAAACGGGAATACAGGTATCTTAAACGAGAACTGTTTGCTGAGGTGCAGCCTCTGTCACCTTTAGATGCAGCCTGCAGGCACAGCCAGGGCCTTACCCAGAGGACAGGACTTTGGAAAAAGAGTCAGCTCGGATGACACGCCCATCAACGTCCATGGAGAGAAAAGTCGGTGCCCAGGGCTTGAAATGGAAGAAAAATACTGTTGGTTTGGGAAGTCTGTTAGAGACCGTATCCCTACTTTGTGCAGAGACTGGGGAGGAATGGATTTGGAGAACAGTAGGACAAACATCCTTTTCCTTGTCTTCATCTCAGCCCTTTGAAATGGAGTAAGAACCAGAGATGCACGTTCTTCTATTCGTATCTGCCGATCTTCACGGCTTTTCTGCCAAACACACACACATGTCCTCGCACTTGCTCATGCTGCCACTCCCGTGAGTTTAGAGGAACCTCACACAGGACCTCCTTGTCCCAAGGCTTGAGATCCAGGATGAACAGATTTCGAGGAAGGATTCAATAAAAACTAGTTTGGAAAAGACTAAAGCGAAGAGGGCCGTCAGCATTCAGGGCTGTTTAGGAAGAGATGCTGAGCCTTAGACCAACTAGAAACAAAACAAAGGTGCAAGTGAAGACGAGCAGTGTAGTCGGTCTGCAATGCTGAAACTTCCATATTTACTTCAAACGTAAATGCCAACAAGAAAGGGGGCCATGGTCGTGTTGAAGGTGGGCGGCAGGCAGACATGGTATTCAGGCAAACTAGATAAAAAGCCAAGAGTTCTGTTTCTTCTCCGTACATACAGAGTGGGGACTGAGTGCGTGTGTTTATTCTGTGCAGCCCTGAGAGCAAATACAGTGTTGGATTTTGTGGAATTGGGCATTGGGAGTCTGTACCACTACTGTTGTCTCCTAGGAAACCATGCTCGTGGACAGTGGTGTACATATATAGTGGGAAAGGATCTAAAAGCCCATGATTCTGCAGGAAAGTCCCCGACCCTAAGTGACAGGGATGGCGAGTGGGCAGCATGATGCTAGGAACGCCCCTCCTCTGCCCACCACCGCCTCATGACCGAGCGCGGCCATCCTTCTCCTTCTGCCTGGACACGCCTCCCAAGTCCTCCGCCAGTCAGCCACCCCCGAGAGACTGAGGTTGACACCCAAGGAGACACCCACTCCGTAACCCTGGCACGATGTCTAAGGAGCCACGACCTGGATTTGGAGTCCAGACGACCCTCACCCTTGACTCACTCGACCCTCCACGTGCCTGGCACAGAGAGCCAGCCGCTATTCTAAAGGAAAGGAATTTCTGGAAAGAGCAGTAATACCAGAGATGAAAATGCTCGGCAGCCCGGCTAAACTCACATCAGCACAGTAACTTACAGCCACTTGTCTGCTGATTGTGGGTTGAGTTGACACTGCACTTACCTTGTTGAACTGCATAAAATAGTAAGGATCGTCTTCTATGATGAGGAAGTCGTATTTTCTTGCGAGCTAAAAAAGGTTAAAGGAGCATGTTTATTTCTTCAGAGCGCTCGAAGATGAAAATCACTTGGAACCACAGTTCTTTGTACTCATTCATTCATTCATCCAAGAAGCTACTGAGGGCTCCGTGTCCTAGGAGGACAGGAGCCAGCCCTAAAAGCTCTGTCCTCAGGGAACTTACGATCTGGTGGGAAAGACAGAAGGAACGTGAGCCAGTGGATAGTGAACAGAGGGTCAGGAGGGAGGTTTTGAGGGCTGGGCAGAAGGTTAAAGAGGGTGGATGTCTGAGAGAGAGAGAGTGACATGGAAGCTCCAGGAGAGCTCAGGCCGGCAGGAAGGACCAGGCGTGCAGATTGACAGGGCAGAGGATTTTAGACTGAGGGACCAGGAGCAAAGGCCCTGGGGGTGAGAAAATACTTTGCATGTTTAAGGGATAGACGTTTATAGAAGGCATAGGTGTGTCAGGGACAGAAGGAAGGCTCTGTAGCTGCAACAAGAAGAATGTGAGAGACCTGAGAACCGAGGCCCAGGTCGCATAACTGTGCGTGGCAGGTGAAGGACTCTGATCTTGTTTTAAGTGCAGGGAAGCAGCTGGAGGAGGGGTTGTAGATCTACACTTGAGCAGGAAGGATGCCACGAGCCGGGGGTGGGAGCTGTGAGGAGGGGGGCAGTCATGGGGTCCGGGAGGGCGGGCGGGCGGCCAAGGAGACGGTGGGTTTGGATAACGTTGGTGGTGGGAGCCACGGGATGCATTGGAGGTGGGGGTGAGGGGAAGACAGAAGGAAGAGAGGGGAGGAAGAGGTGAGTTTAACACTACACCAACAGTAACGTCTCTTTCAACCAAAATATCAATTAAAGGGAAAGGAAAACCTCATAGCAAGAGCGTAATAGTTTCTTGAGTTTAAATTTATGGGGACCCTTTTATTAAAAATCATCTTCCTTGGGCTTCCCTGGTAGCGAATGGTTGAGAGTCCGCCGGCCGATGCAGGGGACACGGGTTCGTGTCCCGGTCCGGGAAGATCCCACATGCCACAGAGCGGCTGGGCCCGTGAGCCATGGCCGCTGGGTCTGCGCGTCCGGAGCCTGTGCTCCGCAACGGGAGAGGCCACAACAGTGAGAGGCCCGCGTACCGCAAAAAATAAAATAAAATAAAAAAATCATCTTCCTTGAGAGCAAGAGGCTAATCAGAGAAGGAACTTGAGAGCACTCTTCTAAAGGGTCAGAAAGAAACAAGAACACAGCCACGGAACACAATCTTTGAAAATACCTCATAGATTTCCTTTTTGCGGTTAGTTGTTAATGAGTTCCCGGCAGGGTTGTTGCCATTTGGGACAGTATAAAGAAATTTGGGGGTGTTTTTCTTGGGGTTCTTTGAATCTTCTGGTTTCCATTTGGAAAGTATTTCTCTGAGGGAGTCTGGAATAATCCCGTGCTCATCACTGGAAATGTTAATAACGTTGCAGCCCAGTGGTTGCACCTGTGGAGGACAGGAGAAAAGAAAACCCAAGACTCAGACATGATACCAAATATCATAGTCACTGGTTCTTACAGTAACGAAAATGTTACCATTTATACCCTTAAACACAAACCTGCACTCAGCCCTACACCCAAGGGCTGAGGTGGTATTTTCTGATTCCACTGTTGCCCCGGTTAAGCTTCCATTATGGTTCAAAAATATTCCCTGTCAATTCCTGGAGGAAGGGTAGACATCCCTGCTCATATATGGCAGGCTTGGCCAGGGGTCTGGCTTTGGTCAATAAATTGCGTGCAGAAGTGATGGGTGTTCCTTCCAAGCAGAAGCTTTAAATCCCAGCTTGGGTCTCTCGTTCCCTGTTCCCCCTGCTCTAAGACTGGCAGCGGTCCAGATGAGGCTGCTTCTGTCACTCTGGGGCCTGGGATGAAGATAGCATGGCACAGAGCTTGGTGGCCTGACCGTGGACACGGCGTGTGAGAGAAAGACAGGACTTTGCAGCCATAGGCCAGCGAGATAAGGAGTCAGCTATTCCACAGCATAACCCAGCCTCTTCTGACTGTATCATCTTTATAATTATGGTTAGAACTGCTTCATAAAATAGGAGTTTATTAAGGAATTTTTTTACAAAGTAAATTCATCATATAAAGCATCTGTGATGCTAATACATAAAATAGTTATAAGCAGAGGTGATATTCAAAATATTGGACAAGTGGTGTAGCACGGGCACTTCAGGTGCATCCTGTAGGCCCCATGCCAGGTCAGCATTAGCTCTGTACCATGGGGGGTTCAGGGTGGTCTTAGGAGAGGAGCCAGGGGAGCCAGGGAGCATAGTGGCAGTGGCTCATCAAGGCATGTGGAAGTGTTTCAATACTGTACCAATTGCAGAGGCTGAAGTTGAAAATAGTGGCCTTGCTTATAGACATAGTTTTATAAAAGTCTTGTATTTTTATGTTCATAAAGAAAAATTGGGACTTATTAATAACAAGCAAAGGAAACCATCAACAAAATGAAAAGACAACCTACAGACTGGGAGAAAACATTTGCCAACTGTGCAACTGACAAGGGATTAATTTCCAAAGTATACAAACAGCTCATACAGCTCAATATCAAAAAATAAAAAAAAACAACCCAATCAAAAAATGGACAGAAGACTGAAGTAGACATTTCTCCAAAGAAGACATACAGATGGCCAACAGGCACATGACAAGATGTTCAACATCCCTAATTATTAGAGAAATGCAAATGAAAACTACAATGAGGTACCACCTCAAATGAGTCAGAATGCCCACCATCAGAAAGTCTACAAATAATAAATGCTGGAGAGGGTGTGGAGGAAAGGGCCTCTGACATTGTTGGTGGGAATGTAAATTGGTGTAGCCACTATGGAGAACAGACAGTATGGAGGTTCTTAAAAGACCAGAAGTAGAGTTACCATATGATTCAGTGATCCCACTCCTGGGCATATATATGGAGAAAAGTATAATTCAAAAAGATACATGCACCCTAATGTTCATAGCAGCACTGTTGACAATAGTTAAGACATGGAAGCAACTTAAAATGTCCATCAGCAGATGAACGGATAAAGAAAATATGGTCCATATATACAACGGAATATTACTCAGACATAAAAAAGAATGAAATAATGCCATTTGCAGCAACATGGATGGACCTAGAGATTGTCATACTGAGTGAAGTAAGACAGAGAAAGACAAACATCATATGATAGCACTTATATCTGGAGTCTAAGACAAGGATACAAATGAACTTATTTATAAAACAGACAGACTCACAGACATAGAAAACAAACTTATGGTTACTAAAGGGGAAAGGTGGGGAGGGATAAATTAGGAGTTTGGGATTAACATATACATACTACAATATATAAAATAAATAAACAGCAAGTTCCTACTGTATAGCACAGCGAAGTGTATACTCAATATCCTGTAATAACCTACCATGGAAAAGAATGTGAAAAAGAACAGATATATATATATCTGAATCACTTTGCTGTATACCTGAAACTAACATGACATTGTAAATAAACTATATTTCAATAAAAATTAAGAAAAAACCCCCAATAATTGAGTGAAGTTCTCAGAAAAAAATTTTTCAAAGGATATGCAAACACACATATTAGTGGTCAAATGTAGACTTATGCACTAAGTGAGAATAATCCAGACCCTACTCGTGGCAAATTTAAAAGGCCTTAGACTTTAAAAACACATGTACATGAATAAAACAAGTTCATACTGGGTCACGAGATAAACGCATATGAACCGTCGGCATATTCCCTCACAGTGTGGCACGGGTTTCTGTTTGGGCATGTGAAAACGTGTGTGCATCGTGCTATTTACATAGATACAAGTTTTACATTTACAGGCATTGTGTAATCTTACATCTTTGGAGTTCAGGAAAATAATGAATAATTAGTATCCAATGATTAAGGCCATTATTTTACTTTAGTTTTTAAAATTGTGGTAAAATATATATAACAAAAATTCTGCCATTTTAACGTGTGGGATTCAGTGGCATTAATTACGTTCATAATGTGTGCATCTCTCACTATCAATCTCCAGAATCTTTTCATCACTCTAAACAGAAACCCTGTAGTCATTAAGCAACAGCTCCCCATTTCCCCCTCCCCCAGGCCCTGGTAACCTCTCATCAACTTCCTGTCTCTATGAATTTGCCTGTTTTTGATATTTAGTACAAGTGGAATCATACAATATTTGTCCTTTTGTGTCTGGCTTCTTTCTTTGAGCCCCTGCAGTGATGGGCAGTGCTTTACTCCTCAGAGAGCTGGTAAGGCTGATGGTTATACGGTTGTTACATTGAGTTGAAATTGTTTCCCTGTAGTTTCTACCCTTTGGTTCAATTTCTATGAACCGGAGGACATGCTCAGACAAATCTAACTCCTCTGTCACATGGCTAGATTTCATGTACTTGAGGACAATTCTCATGGCCCCGTGGAGTCTTCTCTCTCTGCAGAAAAGAGCATAGTTCCTAAAACAATTCAACCTATGGTATTATTTCCATTTCTTTGTTCACTCTGGTCGCTTTTCTCCGACTGTGCTCCAGTCTGTATTCACATCGACCCAAAAGTATTGTGCCCCCGACAGTGGTGTGTTCTGACCAGGGCACAGCAGAGCAGGTGATGCGATTCCTCGTTCTGGATATTAGAGTCCCGTTAATTAACACTGGAGAGGAAAGTCCTGATCGTACCATGTTACTGTACAGTTATCCTACACTGACATATGGCCATCCTTACGCATGTGGTAATACAGGTGGTAGTGAAAAAATGTCTTTGTAAATTAAGTCACATTTCAGGTGGAATATTAACACATCTGGACATGATTTTGCAAGACCCAATTTTAGCACCTCTACATTTAGACCTTGTAAGGAGAAATGTATAAAGCAGAGGGAACATTTCACATATTTTGCAAATATTAATGATTCTCCTGTTTAAGAAGAAAGATGCTATTTTATGTTTCAGTGGACAGAGAATTCTCAAGGTGCAGTGGTTCTTATTTGTTAGAAGAAAAGAGAGTTGCCTTTTGTAGACATGTGTACTCACAGCATGAATTGTTCCTGAATAAATAGGTTCATTTACGAGGATATTATCTCCAGGATTAAGGATCATCTCAAATACCTAACAAAAGAAGCATAGGTTAGCTTCGTTAGTCTGGTTTCCATTTTTAGAAAACACCTCCCCCCCCCTTTTTTGTTTTTTTTAGTTTGGGCTCACTAGGATTCTAGAGAAGGAGTTGGCAAGTTTTCTGTAAATGCCAGATGGGACGTATGTTGTGAGCCCTGGTGTCTCCATTGCAACTACTCATCTCTGCCTCTGTGGTGAGAAAGCTGTAGACAATACGTCAGCCGATGGTGTGGCTGAGTTCCAATAAAACTCTATTTACGGAATCAGACAAGGGCTGGCTTGGCTCTCAAGCCACAGTTTGCAAACCTCCGTTCTAGGTTTAAAAATATATATATATATACATAACTGGTTTGGCTCCTAAAATGCATGTATTCCTTCTTTGAATAATTTAAAAATCTTTGCTCTAAGCCAGGACCTATGGAGACAAACTGATGAGCATAGTGGGATGGTTTTTATCCTCGTGGAGGTGCTAGTTCATTGAAAGCTAGATTCTAATCAAGTAACTACTCAGATAAATGCATATGTAAAATCGGTGATAAGCACTATTACGTATCGATGCCAAGGCTCTACGTGCTCATTGTAGGAGGACTTGGGCACTCAGGGAACTTAGAGCATTCAGGGAGGGCTTCCCTGAGGACGTGACGAGTAGGAGGAGGGGTGACAATACGTGCACAGTTTGAGAAACTGAAAGAATCCTGTGGCTTGAGGTGGAGTGTGAAGAGGAGAGTGGAAGGAGCTCAGAGGGAAGTGGGCAGAGAGCGTCCCAGGGAGGCCTTCTGGGCCAAGTGAACCCAGTGAGAATTTTAAGTAGAGGGCGGGACCGGGCAGTCAGGTGACCAGACAGGCATTTGAGAAAGTCATTCTGGCTGCAAACTCAAAGTATCAAAAAGGAATGAGAGTACAGGTGGAGTCTGGGAAGTTTTTAGGCTCACTTGGGAGGTTTTTGCTGCAGTCTTTGGGAAAGGTAAGGGTGGTCTGGATGGGTTGATGATGGTGGGGCTGGAGAGAACTGAGCGGTATTTAGGAAATCAGAACCAGCAGACCTAACTGTGGACTGAGGGGGCGCGAGGAAGGACAGGTGTCAGGAGGGAGCCCTGGATTCCTGGCTGTGCAGGTGGGGAGGTGGTGGGAGGAGTGCCGCTGACTGAAAAGCACCCCCAGCGCTGTCTGTTCTGAGGGAGAAGCAGGTGAGTGTTTGGTCTGAGGTGCCTTTGAGACAGCCTGGATCGGTGGACACGTGGATGTGCAGGGAGCCTGGAGTTAATGGCATGGACGTGATCGCCGGGTGTGATGCCCAGGGAAGGTGTGTGTGTGTGAAGGGGAAAGAGGTTTGGGGGCCCAGCCTCACGGGGCTCCCATACATAAGGGACACTGCAAGGGGGGCAGGGCAAGGAGGAAGGGGAGCATTCCAGAAAGGAGGAGGGGCTCAGCAAGGGTAAAGGAGACTCAGAGGTCAGGGAGGACAAGGCCCACAAGTCTCGGGGGATCTTGAGGACAGTATGATGCCTCGTGACATCAGTAGAGCCACACAAGAGATTTTTCCAGCCTAAATCAGAGGGGTCCATTCTGACTAAATCTTACACGAGTCAGAGAATAATCCTTTCCCAACCTGTGACATTTCACAATCCCCAGGTCAAGCCTCTCCTCCCTATATCATTTTAACAAACTAGATCTCTTGACAAACAGCACGGCCATTATCCATTGAGACAGAAGATGTGACATTTTTTTCCAATTTGGACTAGGATGTTCCATTTACGTTTCCTTATGAGCTTTTGGCCTTTTATGACAAACAGTATCTTCCTCTGACAAGTTCATTGATTCAGGATTTACAAGACATCCTAGGACCAAACAGATCACTGAGGTGGCTTTTGTATCATCTGTGGATCAGATGAAAACCTCATCACATTCATTTCCCATGTCAATTAGGGGACATGAGAAAGTCAAATATCCTAAATGAGGAGGGAGGGCTGTTTATTATCTGAGACACGGACACCTAAAATAATATCCATCCTGGAGAACAAAGTGAGAGAAATATTAAACCGGATTCCCAGGAGGCCTCTGGAACAAGCATGGCTATAAGCCAGTGAGTTACTGATGCATTTGGCCATCTATGCTCTCTTCCTCTTTGATATGACTGATGTTGCAACAGACAAAGAAGAAACTTTCTTCTGCATCTTTCTGGAAAAAAAAAAAGGCACATAGTGTTCCTTCCTAAGAAAAGAAATTCACTGAAGTCCTTTTTTTTCCCTACTTGTCTGGGGCATCACAAATATTTCTCTTCAACAATAAAACTGAAACAGCAGCTAATCCTTTTTCCTAATTAAGTCCACAAAGAGGGAGGAAAATTATAGTCTTATTACTTTAATATATTATTATGTAATAATAATTTAATGAAAATTCATGAAAACTAACCAGCTTTCACATTTACATAAAAAAGAAGAGCAAGAAAGCTACTCTGCTTTGAGAAAAACAAGAGTCATACTTTCATCTAGGTGTGAGGACTGAATGTAGAGCCTCCTTTCCAGGACTAATTATTCATGAAAAAGAAAAGAAACAAATAGATGAAACTGAGAACCATATATGCAGTCTCTTTATGCGGGGACCCCCCAGTGGTGGTTACCTCTGTGGAGTTCCTGGAACCCAGGAGAGAGGCAGAGAGAGAGAGAGAGAGGGAAAGAGAGAGAGAAAGTAACCCAGAGGAGAAGTCAGCCACAGACACAGACATATACGTAGACCTGGAGAAGCACAGCCAAGAGGGAGTCAGGGTACAAGGGGCAGCCGGCACAGACGATGACAGCAGCAGACACACAAAGGAATGACGTTTCATCTCAGGAGTATCAGGATACACCCTCGAAGAATTTAAAAGTCATGGGTTGAAATGTCATAACCACAAGCATAACTGAAATGTAGCCTGCATCTCCGAGCTAGATGAAACTAAGCAGTGCTCACTAAGGTGTAGGTAGTGGTTGAGTTCTTCCTGAACCGGAATCTTGTCCTAATGACTCAGAGCTCTGGGTCATTGATGGTGGGATCTCTGTTTAAGAGAAATCAGGTTGGTGAATGTCTTTAAGTTCCACTTATGATTCTAGGTGAAGACAGGGAAGCCTTCATAACCCACAGAACATGATGCTCTGTGGCTAAGGGAGAGATGGCTGTATGGGTGAACATAATATTTGATTCTTCCCACGGGTGTCTTTCTTTCCAGTCTTACCTTACAGAGACCTTCTTGGCTGCCACACGTGACACACGTGTCCATTTGTCCTTGGCTGGGTGGATAATGGATGGTGGGAGGATTATGCAATTTTACTTGAAACTGTTTTAGCCAAGATAACAGCTCTGGGAGTCTAAAGCATAAAATGCATGTAAAAATTGACAGTAGTGAAAATCATAATAATAGTAGACAGGAACTAAATGGTGGCTTTATAGCAGGCACTTTAAAGGTCCTCAAATGCTTTTTGCCAATATTAATATCTTTACTTAAAAGACAAGGCAACAGACTTAGAGATTAAGAAATCCACATAAGTTAATCAGTTGGTGATTAAAAGAGCTGAGATTTGAATCTACAGCTTTCTCATTCCAAAGCCTGTACTTTTTCTTTTACATTAGAGCACTCACTGCGTAATTCATTTTTTGTTTCCCTTAGGGAGATTTCTATAGGATACCTAGAAGAGCAGGTTCAGTAAGTTCTTTGCATCATGGAAAGAAAAGCCTAGGTATACATTATATACAACACAATTTTTATGCACCCAACATGCATTATTCTTCAATCACAGAGCAGACAGGCTTTAATAAAGTATAATTCATAGACACTCTGCAAGTTACCCTTTATCACTGGAAGAAGACCAGCTAAGGAAAGCCTTAGAATATGTGTTACAGTTTGCCTTTATGAAATTAAACACATCTGAACTGAGGGCAACGTGCTTACATAGCTGCCCGTTTAGAAAGGGAACATAATCATTAAAAAATTTCCCTAGGACCTAAACTGGCTGCTTCCTGGGTCATCCTTTTCCTCCTTTCTCCTACCCTGCTTCTTCACCTAGCTATATTCTCTCTCTCTCTTTTATTCCAGTCTCAGCTCAAATGGTACCTACTTTCAAAAGCCTTCTCTCCCTCTCCTAGTCGTGTAAGGTTGAGAAGCAGTCCCTGGCGTCTTAGGCATTCAGTATCATTGCTGCAATTATTTTTTTTCTAAAGCTCTTCCCCAAACCTTCCTCACTGCTGAATACCCAGTTAAAAAACGCACACATCACTCTATCAGCGGGCTGTAGAATGTTGCTCATGAAAATGAACCAACAAGGTTACATTATTTACTGATCGGTACCCAGCACTCTGAGAATACTGCAGTGCTCTCTTCATCATCTTTTCATCAAATTGGATGGTCTCTCCGTTGTCTATGGTGATAACCGCAGACTTGAAAGGGAACGTGTTGGGGTTTGGTGCTCCAGTCGCCAGGGAGAGGACAGATTTCGATGACTTGCCCAATATCTCAGCTACAACAAATAAGGAGGAGAAGAAGAAACACTTTCAGTGAAGACCTTCCTAAACAGAGATGGTTCAGCATGCTGCATTAAAGTCAGTAAAACTTTAAAGTGTAACGACTTCTAGTGATAGAATGCTAGTCCGAAAGAAACACAGAAGATGCCTTTTTTTGTGGGCCGACCTCACCGGTGGAGGAACTAAGGAATAGACACGTGCATCTAAGAAGGCGGAGTGATCAGGCAGACAAGCCAAGGGTCACAGTAACAGAAGACGGGCTTCCACTCGGCCCTTCCGTGCCCGGCTCCGCGCGCACCCCTCTCTCTCCGGCGAACCCGCCCTCCCCACTCCGCACGCGCCCGCACGCTGAGCCGAACCCCGACTCCTGTGCCCGGAAGAGCCCTCTGGAGCCGAAGCAGGACGTGTCCACAGCGGCCTGCCCTCTCTCTACTGCTGATGGCCCACACTCGTGCCCGTTCCAGCGAGCCTTCTGTGCCAGGTCTGCGCAGAGCCGGGCACAGGCCGCCCCGAGCAGCTCTGCGGGGACCGCCCCTTCCAGTGGGAGAGCAGGGCCCGGACTCACTCATGACTCGAATGGCAGAAGGCTTTCTGGCCGCGCTCGCAGCCGTGATGAACCGTGTGTAATTCATTCTCGGATTCCAAGCGGCAAGCCCCGCCTTAGGTGGTTGAAGCCTGGGAAAACCAAGGATCCGTGTCAATCCTGCCCCCTAATCCCTGCCCTGGAAAGGCCACCTCTGCTGTCCCCCGAGTGTGGTCTGGCGCGCGGAGCCAGGAGAGGCCGCCGAAGGCCCGGCTGTTGGCTGCGCGAGAGCCTGGTTAGGATCCGGCCTGGCGCGTAGCAGGACTGGCAAAGTCCACTGGCAGGTTAGGATGCGTGCCCCTCCCGCCCTGCGCGACGCGGCCTATGGCCACCGGCCGCCCCTCCGGCGGGTTTCCAGCCCTGTGACCACGCCTCCAAGGCCCTTCAGCACACCCACTGGCCTCGGCCCTCCTGGCCGATCCCCACCCCCGGCCTGGCATCCAGCGCGTCCCCGCCCCCGGCAGCGCCTCACGGCCCGCCCCGCCCTCCACGCCTGCAGACTGGTCTCTGCCCCAGGCCTCGGTTCCGCCTGGAGACCTGGCCACAAGCCTCCAACCTGGCCATCCGTCTTGGCGCAGGAGGTGCGGGGAAGCTGGCCGCCTGCCTGAACCACGGCCTGAGGCAATTCAAAACCCGGTCTGACTCCTGACCCTGCAGCTGGAGTCGCCGCAGGAAAGCGTCGGGTTGGCCGGGGAGCCGGCGGGGATCTCCCTGAGGGGCTGGTGGAGGGGCCTGAGTCCTCTGTGCCCAGGTCCTGGAGAGCCAGCCGCACGGCCTGGGTGCCTGAGCAACAGGGCGCAAAACTCTCATCTCAGAAGGATAGCTATAGACAGTCTCCTGGGGAGTCACCAAAGCGACGCGGGTGATTTCCAGCGCCCCTGTTTGCAAGATCTGAGCGTTTTAGAGTGAGGATGGAGTGCTGATAGAAAGAGGCTCTCCTCACATTTTAGCGTCTCCCCTCCGCTTGGGTTGTTTTCGACCACTCAGTGTAGATTTAGGTTGCAAGTGTCGATCCAAAAAGATGCCTGTCTTTGGGGCTAATAGCACCTTGTCCCCTTTTCTCACAGAATAATCCTTTTCCTCAGACTCCCACCAGTTTTAGCCGTGATTTCTCCTTCCTGAATCATCCAAATGGAATGCACAGCGTTCCACGTGAGCCCTGAATGAGAGAAGATTTGGAGACAGTCTCTCTTTTTTAATTCTTAAATGGGTATTAAAGAATCATTTCTTTTCACCATATTCCACCCTGGATTCATTCATTCGGTAAGCATTATTGAGTTCTTCCTGCACGAGTGAGTATTGACCCTCGGCCAAGGGCTTTCTTAGACATAAATAATTTGGTCTTGGAGACACTTCTGCCCTTAGTAGGTCCTGGCAACCACAGGATAAGATAACCCAGGGAAATCTTTATGCCCCCAGCTGAGGAACACAGGGAATATCATTAGTAAAGCTACTAGAAACCCAAGCGGGGATGGAGTTCTGGATTCAGAGACTTCAAGTGGTTTAAATCAGGGGTCCCCAACTCCCAGGCCACGGGCCAGTACCGGTCCATGGACTGTTAGGAACAGCAGGAGGTGAGCGGTGGGCCAGTGAGTGAAGCTCCATCTGTATTTACAGCCGCTCCCCATTGCTCTCATTGCCGCCTGAGCTCCGCCTCCTGTCAGATCAGTGGTGGCACTAGATTCTCACAGGAGCGCAAACCCTACTGTGAACTGTGCATGCGGGGGATGTAGGTTGCGCGCTCCTTATGAGAATCTAATGCCTGGTGATCTGAGGAGGAGCTGAGGCGGTGATGCTAGTGCTGGGGAGCAGCTGCAAATACAGATTATCCTTAGCAGAGAGGTTTGATGGCACAGAGACCATCATAAATCAACTGCAGACTCAGGTAACCTTATCAGTGAGTGGCAAGTGACAAGCTGCATCTGGTGGCAGGCTTTAAGTCAGAATCTGACACTTATTTTAGTCCGTGTGTGGCCCACCCATTATTTTATTTACCAGTTCCATCCATGCCTCTTCCCTGCACTGTGCACTTGTCTCAGTCACAGTTTTGGTAAGCCCACAAGCTAATCCTAGCCAAAATGAGTAAAAAACAAACGTGGGAGAGCGTCTTTGAAAAGGGGGAAAGACCCAATGATGAGACAGCAGAAGACTCTTAAGACTGCTAACAAGAAGAAAGCTGCATTTAAAAGAAAATACCAAGAGTCCTACTTAAATTACGGGTTCATCGCAACAGGTGATTCACATTCTCCAAGCCCGCTTTATATATTATGTGGTGTCCTGCTATCCAGTGAAGCCATGAAACCTTCAAAACTGGTTCGCCACATGGAGACCAAGCATCCTGCATTAAAAGACAAGGCTTTAGAGTTTTTCAAAAGAAAAAAACATGAACATGAAGAACAGAAGCAATTACTGAAGGCCACCACTTCATCACATGTGTTTGCACTGAGAGTATCATTCTTAGTGGCTAACCACATTGCTAAAGCTAAGAAGCCCTTTACTGTTGGTGAAGAGTCGATCCTGCCTGCTGCTAAGGACATTTGTCGTGAACTTTTAGGAGAGGCTGCAGCTCAAAAGGTGGCACGTGTTCCTCTTTCGGCTAGCACCATAACTAGACGAATTGATGAAATAGCAGAGGATACTGAGGCACAATTGTTAGAGAGGATCAATGAGTCACCGTGGTACGCAATCCAGGTTGACGAGTCTACCGCTGTTGACAACAAGGCAACAATGCTTGTTTTTGTGCGATATATTTTTCAGGAGGATGTGCCTGAGGATGTGTTATGTGCGCTTTTGTTGCCAAACAACACCACAGCACAGCTGCAGAGCTAGTCAAGTCTTTGAATGATTACATATCAGGAAAACTGAACGGGTCATTTTGCGTCGGTATATGTATGGACAGAGCGGCTGCCGTGACTGGACGGCTTTCTGGTTTCACTACTCGGGTCAAAGAGGTCGCTTCTCAATGTGAGTCTACACACCGTGTCATCGTAGAGATGTGCCGGCTAGCCGAAAAATGTCACCTGAACTTAACAGCGTTTTGCAGGATGTGATTAAAATTATCAACCACGTTAAAGTACATGCCCTTAACTCACGTCTGTTCATGCAGCTCTGTGAGGAGATGAACACAGAGCACCCACGTCTTCTCTTATACACAGAAGTGAGATGGTTTCTAAAGGTAGATCACTGGCCAGAGTTTCTGAGTTACGAGAGCCGCTCCAGAGATTTCTTTTAGAAGAACAGTCGCCACTGGCAGCACATTTCAGTGACACAGAATGGGTCACAAAACTTGCTTACTCGTGTGACATATTCCACCTGCTCAACGACATCAATCTGTCACTTCAGGAGAGAGCGACAACTGTGTTCAAGTCCACAGATAAAGTGGCTGCATTCAAAGCCGGACTGGAATTATGGGGGCGGCAAGTAAACATTGGGATTTTTGACATGTTTCAAACATTAGCGGAGATTTTTAAAGAGACTGAGCCAGGGCCTTCTTTCTCCCACCTGGTGCATGCTCAGCTATCTCAGCTTTCAGAAGAGTTTGAGCGTTACTTCACAACCACAAAAGACCCCCTGAACTGGGAAGGAATGGGTCTGTGACCCATTTGTGAATAAGCCAGGTGAATCAACTTTGTGCTAGAAGAGGATCAACTGCTTGAGATCGCAAATGACAGTGGCCTTAAAAGTATGTTTGAGACAATTTCAAATCACCATATGTTCTGGATTAAAGTCAAGATGGGATATCCTGAGATGGCCACAAAAGCACTGAAAAGCCTGCTTCAATTTCCAACATCCTATCCTTGAGAAGCGGGGTTTTCTGCAGTGACAGCAACCAAAATGAGATCATGGAGTAGAGTGGACATAAACAACGCACTTCGGGTGTCACTGTCTCTCATCAGCCCCAGGTGGGACCATCTAGTTGCAGGAAAACAAGCTCAGGGCTCCCACTGATTCTGCATTATGGTGAGTTGTATAATTATTTCATTATATATTACAGTGTAATAATAGTAGAAATAAAGTGCACAATAAATGTAATGCGCTTGATTCATCCCCAAACAATTCCCACCCCACTCCCCACTCTGTGGAAGAAGTGTCTTCCACGAAACCTGTCTCTGGTGCCAAAAAGGTTGGGGACCGCTGTTTTAAATCCCGCTTAATGATTTGCCAGCTGGGTATTTTGCACAAGGTACTTAATCTTTCTGGGCATCCATTTGCTCACAGGGCCGTGGGCAGGATTAATCAGAGAATCTCTGAAGCTTCTCAGCACAGTGGCCTGCTTGCTGTGAAAGCATTCAGTGACTGTTAGCTGTTGTTACAGATAGTAACAATGTTCTTAGCAAAACTTAAGGACTCAGCTTCCAAATGGAAATTTTTAAGGCAAATTATGTCCTTAGTTAATTCGTGTACACAATTAAGAATCTTTGTGAGGTTATCTATTTTAAAAAGTGTGTTGCCTCTGAATGTTCCTAGAAATTAGCTCAAGAAGCTCTCACATCTAACTAAGTTAGAGACCATAGTTAATTATGAAATAAAACTAGAGATACTGGGCTTCCCTGGTGGCGCAGTGGTTGGGAGTCCGCCTGCCGATGCAGGGGACACGGGTTCGTGCCCCCGTCCAGGAGGATCCCACATGCCGCGGAGCGGCGGGGCCCGTGAGCCATGGCTGCTGAGCCTGCGTGTCCAGAGCCTGTGCTCCGCTATGGGAGAGGCCACAACAGTGAGAGGCCTGCGTACCGCAAAAAAAAAAAAACAAAAAAAAACAAAACTAGAGATACTGATGTTACTAGAGACTTCAGGATTTTTATCCCCCTTTTAATTAGTGTGCTTCCCTTAGATACTTAATACAACTTAAACTTCTTCCCTTTGTCGGCAGGAACCTGTTTGGTGAAAGGTGTTTGGTGTTCTGAGCCAAGAAAAAAAAAGTTTAGCCTTTGTAGCCATATTCATGCACAGGTCTGTGCTTCTTATACTATTTATTACATACAGACATTTTTTTGAAGTGTGGAACTCATCCTGTGACCCCCTCACACACACACACACACACACACACACACACACACGTCCAATCAATGGTAACAAAACTAAAGGAGACAAAACTAAAGAGATTTCAGGCCAGCTCATCATAAGATGCAAGCTCTCAAGCTTCATGGGTTTGCTGAATTTTCTGCTTGGCTGCTGGAGTTTGACAGGTGAGAGGCTGAGGGTGCTGATTCATTATGAGGTGGTGATGATTTAGGTCAGGTAGGGAGGCAGAGAGGTGGCCCATCAGGGCGGCTACTGGAACGCAGGGGACCTGAGGGTTGTGCTTAGAAAATGCAGGCAGAGGATGGCCACAGTGGTGGGAAAGGGTAGGCAAGGGCTGAGTTGGGGACAGCTTACCTGACAATCAGAAGCTGAAAACTGAAGAGATAGTTGATTGCCAGAGAAATCCAATAGACCAGACTTTGAAATTGTCAGGAGCAACCGCAGAAGGAGTTGTTTCCCGGGTGTGGGGTGAGTGAGCAAGGTCACAGCTCAGGCTGCCTTTTAAAGACTTGGCTTAGGACTCCTGGGGACAGAATGCATGAAAGGGCCAGGGCTTGTGGACCCAGTCATCCTCTAAACAATTGTTGAGTGCTTCCTCTGTGCTGGGGGCTGTAACACCTTTAAAGAGATGACGGAGACCAGCCACAGGTCTGGAGGTTGGAAGTGCAGGATGAAGGTGTCAGCAGGGGTGGTTCTCCCTGAGACCTGTGACCAGGAATCTGCTCCAGGCCTCTCGACTAGATGCTGGTGGTTTGCTAGTAATTTTTTAAAAAATTTATTTATTACATTTATTTATTTTTGGCTGCACTGGGTCTTTGTTGCTGTACGTGGGCTTTCTCTAGCTGCGGCGAGCGGGGGCCACTATTCACTGCGGTGCGCAGGCTTCTCATTGCGGTGGCTTCTCCTGTTGTGGAGCACGGGCTCGAGGCGTGTGGGCTCCGTAGTTGCAGCACACAGGCTCAGCAGTTGTGGCTCTCAGGCTCTAGAGCACAGGCTCAGTAGTTGTGGCACACAGGTCCATCTGTTCTGCGGCATGTGGGATCCTCCCGGACCAGGGCTTGAACCTGTGTCCCCTGCATTGGCAGGCAGATTCTTAACCACTGTGCCACCAGGGAAGCCCGTTGGTAATTTTTAATGTTCCTTGGCTTGTGTTGCATCACCCTGATCTCTGTCTTCATCTTCACTTGGCATCTCCCTGTTGTGTGCAGGTCCCTGTTTTCAAACTTCTGTTTTTTTTATAAGAACACCAGCCACATTAGACTAGGGCTCACCTTCATTGCCTCATGTTAACTTGGTTACCTCTGCAAGGACTCTATCTTCAAATAAGGTCACATTCCTAGGTACTGTGAGTTAAGACTCCGAAGTATCTTTTTTTAAAATTGAAGTATAGTTAATTTGCAATTTTGGGTAGTTTCAAGTGTGCAGCAAAGTGATTCAGTTAAACATATATATTCTTTTCAGATTCTTTTCCATTATAGGTTTTAAAAAATATTGAGCATAGATCCTTGTGCTATACAGTAGGAACTTATTTTATATATAGTAGTGTACATATTTTAATCCCAAACTCCTAATCTGTGCCCCTGCTATCTGCTTTGGTAAGCATAAGTTTGTTTTCCATGTCTCTGTGTCTACTTCAGTTTTGTAACTAAGTTCATTTGTGTAATTTTTAAAGATTCCACATAAAGTGATATCATATAATATTTGTCATCCACTGTCTGACTTATTTCACTTAGTGTGATAATCTCCAGGTCCATCCGTGTTACTGCAAATGGAATTATTTCATTCTTTTTTATGGCTGAGTAATATTCCATTGTATATATATATATATATATATATATATATATACATATATACATATATATATATATATATCATATCTTCTTTATCCATTCATCCATCAATGGACACTTAGGTTGCCTCCATGTTTTGGCTATTGGAAATTGTGCTGTTGTGAAGATTGGGATGCATGTGTCTTTCCAAATTAGGTTTTCTCTGGATATATGTCCAGTAATGGGATTGCTGGATCATATGGTAGCTCTACTTTTAGTTTCTTAAGGAACCTCCATACTGTTCTCCATAGTGGCTGCACCAATTCACATTCCCACCAACAGTGTAGGAGGATTTCCTTTTCTCCACACCCTCTCCAGCATTTATTATTTGTAGACATTTTATGGTGGCCAGTTTGACTGTTGTGAGGTGATACCTCATTGTAGTTTTGGTTTGCATTTCTCTAATAATTAGCTATGTTGAGCATCTTTTCATGTGCCTTTGAGTTTATTTCTGTGTATGGTGTTAGAGAATGCTCTAATTTCGTTCTTTTACATGTAGCTGTCCAGGTTTCCCAGCACCACATGTTGAAGAGACTGTCTTTTCTCCATTGTATATTCTTGCTTGCTTTGTCATAGATTAATTGACCATAAGTGAGTGGGTTTATTTCTGGTTTTCTATTCTGTTCCATTGATCTATATGTCTGTTTTTCTGCCAGTACCATACTTTTTTGATGACTGTAGCTTTGACATGTAGTTTGAAGTCAGGGAGCATGAGTCCTTCAGCTTTATTCTTCTTTCTCAAGATTCTTTTGGCCATTTGGGGTCTTTTGTGTTTCCATATAAATTAAAAAATTTTTTGTTCTGGTTCTGTGAAAATGCCATTGGTAATTTGATAGAGATTGCATTGAATCTGTAGATTGCCTTGGATGGTATGATCATTTTAATAACATTGATGCTTCCAGAACAAGAATCTAGTATATCTTTCCATCTGTTTGTGTCGTCTTCAGTTTCTTTCATCAGCATCTTAAAGTGTTCAGAGTAGAGGTTTTTGCCTCCTTAGTAGGTTTATTCATAGATATTTTAATCTTTTTGATGGAGTGGTAAATGGGATTGTTTTCTTAATTACTCTTTCCAATATTTTGTTGTTAGTGTATAGAAATTAAACAGATTTTTGTATATTAATTTTGTATCCATCAACTTTGCTGAATTCATTGATGAATTGTAGTAGTTTTCTGGTAGCATCTTTTGGATTTTCTACTTATAGTAACATGTCAACTGCAAGGAGTGACAGGTTTACTTCTTCTTTTCCAATTTGGATTCCTTTTATTTCTTTTTCTTCTCTGATTGCTGTGGCTAGGACTTGCAAAACTATGTTGAATAAATGTGGCAAGAGTGAGCATCCTTGTCTTGTTCCTGATCTTAGAGGAAATGCTTTCAGCTTTTCAGCATTGAGTATGATGTTAGCTGTGGGTTTGTCCTATATGGCCTTTATTATGTTGAGGTGTGTTCACTCTATTTCCATTTTCTGAAGAGTGTTTCTCATAAATATATATTGAGTTTTATCAAAAACTTTTCCTGCATTTATTGAGGTGATCATATGGTTTTTATTCTTCAGTATGTTAATGTGATATATCACATTGATTGATTTCTAGATATTGAAAATCCTAGGATCCCTGGGATTAATCCACTTGATTATGGTGTATAATCTTTTTAATGTATTGTTAGAGTTGATTTGCTAGTATTTTGTTGAGAATTTTTGCATCTATGTTCATCAGTGAAATTAGCCTGTAGTTTTCTTCTTTTTTTCATATCTTTGTTTGATTTTGGTGTCAGGGTGATGGTGGCCTCATAGAATGAGTTTGAAAGTGCTTCTTCCTCTGCAGTTTTTGGAATAATTTCAGAAGGATAAGTGTTATCTCTTCTCTAAATGTTTGGTAGAATTCACCTCCCTCCCTCCCTTCCTTCCTTCTTTCTTTCTTTCCTTCTCTTTTGTACTTTGGACAGTACTCATATTTGTTATCTGTAGGAAGTCTGGGTCAGCTAAGAGCATAGTTGGTTTTATCCAAAGTGGAAAACTATGGTGGTGGCCTTTTTAAAGTGATAGAAGGCAGTGTGGTGTGGTGAGTGATCACGGCTTTGGAATCAGACTGCCTGGTTTCAAATCTTAGCTTTATCACTTACACTCTGTGTGTCCTTGGACAAATTACTTAACCTCTTTATATCACCTAGGCTGTAAAATAGGTGAAAAACGTTACCTATTTCATAGGCTTATTATGAATATTAAATGCATAATATGCTTTGCAGTGTCTGATATATAAATGCTAATAAATGTCAGGTGTTTTCATTCTTATCAGCAATATTAATAATGATAAAAGGGGAAACTCAGAATATTCTGAGAAATCCTACTTAAGAAGGATGTATCTCAAATTCTTCCCTCAAGCTTAAGGGGACTAAATCCATTATATTAAAAATGATTATTAAATGTTTACCAAGTGCAAACTGTGGACTGATTTTACTAAGACAAATAACACACAGTTCCTATTATTGATGAGTAAATATATGTGTGTTTTCCAAAAGTCAAAAAGTAATGAGAGAACAAAGTGAAATGTATAAATTGTCTGAGCATAGTGCACATATAAAGCACAAAGATCAAGTGCTTAATTTTAAAAGAGATCCTTGTTTCTCACCAACATGTTTATCCCAGAATCTATCCATGATCTGAGAGAGATTTAAGTTTTAGACAACCAAGTTTATTGGTGAGCATTCTGGGCTTAAAATCTGTAGTAAAGGGTGGTATGTGATACTATCTCACCTACCGTTGCCTTTTTTTGGTGGGGTGGGGGGTTGAAAGGGCAAGAAGAAGTATGCAGGTGGCAGTGGAAACAAGATTCAAGATGGGCAGCAAGGTATTATTCTTCTTGGCAAGTTGAAGCCTCCAGGGCAAAGACTGAATTGGACAAGGTTTGTTTTACGTTTCCTATGTTTGGTGCTTTGAGATGCAGTGGTGAGGGCGGAGCAGAAAGGCACTCAGTGCCTGAGGATATAGGATGACACAGGGGTGCAGTCTTGGGGGGTATAGTCCTCTGAGGAAGATATTTTTCCACTGAGGTCGAAAGGCTGAGTAGAAGTCGGTGTAGACAGAGTGGATGAGGGGAGAGCACTCCCAGCAGCAGGAACAGAATGTGCAAAGATTTCCCAGATGAAGGAAACACGGTGAATTCACGGAAGGGAAGGGAGGCTAGAGGCTGAAGAGCTGAGTGAGAAGAGATGAAACTAGGAAAGAGCAGAGGCCAAATAATACTGTCCTTGTTGGCTACAGGCAACATCTTCATTCTTATCCCAAGAGTAAGGGAGCTATTGAAGGGTTCAAGTTGAAGGATACAGGTCAGGATGGCAGTGGGGTGGGGCTGCAGAAGAGCTGGAGGGGCAACTTGATAAGTGCCTTTTGCCTTTGACACGCAGGATGAATTAGAAGAAGCAAAAGTGGTTGAAGGGAGACCAATTCGGAGATTACGATAATAATCTAGATGAGAATTAATTATGATGGTGGAAATTGAGAGGAATGGACAGATAAGGAGGTAAAACTGACAGTACTTGATGGATTGGAAATGGGTTCCAGGGAGAAGGAAGTGACAAAAGTGATTCCTAGGTCTCTGGTTGGCAGAGCTAGGTGGACAGTGGTGCTATTTACTGAGGTAGGGATCATGGGAAGAGGCTTAGATTTGGGTGGGACGATTGTGGGTCTAGAAGGAATGACAGGACTCCTATTAGTTTTACATAAATCAGTGTCCCAGAGGAAAGAATGGTGGTGGGCACTGCAATCACAAATGTATTGAATGGATTGGGGGAGAATGTAGAAGTGGATTTCCATTGGTTTTTGTTGCTAATTTGGGCAAGTCCTAGAATGGTGGTGGTAAAGAAGAGGAGGAGTGTGACCACATTCAACTGCAGAGATGAACTTGTCCTCGAAGCTACCAGCGGGCAGTGGGCTTGTGCGCAGCTCTCGGCTGAATGGGAGGTAGGGGAGATGGAGTAGAGGGGTCCCCGGGCAGGCGGAGAATATTGATTTTCTTTCCCTTGTCCTTCCTTTCATTACTCTCTCTGGGTGTGGCACCCTCTCTCAGGAAGGGGTAGGACCTGTGGTTCCCCCCGGCATTCCCAGAGCACATATGGGTGCATGTTTTGCTTGAAGATTTGGCTTGAGGGAAGGCAAGTGGTAATTAACGAACAAGCTTTGAGGTGAGCAAGTTCCTAATTTTAAAGAGATTGTGGGCTGGAGTTCATCTTTTGGCTGATTGAACGAAACAACATTTTGTCCCACTGGAAACAATGTTCTGAATGGTGACTGGATGTTTCAAACATTATTTCTCTTAAAATGGATTCTGAGTTGAAACTTGGGATTCCTGAAAAGATGTATCTGATCACATTTGGTCTGATGTGACTTGAGGAAATTTGATTACATTGTATCATTATTTCAAAGAGTGTTTACTGAGCACTTGGTATCTTCCAGGAACACATTTGGTGCTGGACACGTGCTGGTGGATGTGATGGAGGGATTTACGTGTTAGAGACATGACTAAGCATGTGGGGCGCCAGAAGGGGAGTACAGAGAGGGGGCAGCGTGGCGGGGCAGAGGAACCTGATGAAGCCATGATAGGGCAGAGAGAGCAGTGAGGAAGGTGGCAGGAGGTCCCTGAAGGGATTGTCGCCCATGTTGAAGCTGTTGGACTTTATTCTCTTTGTGGTAGCTGTGCTTTGTTCAAGGAAGTGGCCCCTTCAGATATGTGTCTTTAGCGGTCACCCTTGCTACTGAGTAGGAATGCATGGGAGAAGAGCAAAAATCAACAGGGGGAGCCAGTTAGGTGCTTGCACAGTAAGGATATGAGAGACGGGAGGGGAAGGGAGGAAACATAGGGTGTGAGAGTCACTCAGAGGGTAGAATCAGGGTTTGTGATGGATGGACATGCAGGGGGGCAGCCACGGTGGGTGAATCAGTGTGTTAATTTCCTGTTGCTGCTATAACAAATTACCACAAACTGGGCAGAAACAACAGAAATTTATTCTCTCACAGTTCCAGAGGCTTGAGGTCAAAATCAGGATGTGAGCAGGGCTGCGCTCCCTCCAAAGGCTTAGGGAGAAGCTTTCCTTACTCCCCCCAGCTCCTGTGGTGGTGGCATCCTTGTCAAAAGCTTTTTCTGCATCTATTGAAATGATCATATGGTTCTTATTCTTTAATTTGTTGATGTGGTGTATCACACTGATTGATTTGTGGATATTGAAGAATCCTTGCATCCCTGGGATAAATCCCACTTGATCATGGTGTATGATCCTTTTAATGTGTTGTTGGATTCAATTTGCCAGTATTTTGTTGAGGATTTTTGCATCTATATTCATCAGTGATATTGGCCTGTAATTTTCTTTTTTGTAGTATCTTTGTCTGGTTTTGGTATGAGGGTGATGGTGGCCTCACAGAATGAGGTTGGGGGTGTTCCTTCCTCTGCAATTTTTTGGAAGAATTTGAGAAGGGTGGATGTTAGCTCTTCTCTAAATGTTTGATAGAATTCACCTGTGAAGCCCTCTGGTCCTGGACTTCTGTTTGTTGGAAGATTTTTTTTTTTTTTTTTGCTGTACGCAGCCCTCTCACTGTTGTGGCCTCTCCTGTTGCAGAGCACAGGCTCTGGACGCGCAGGCTCAGCAGCCATGGCTCACGGGCCCAACCGCTCCGCGGCATGTGGGATCTTCCCGGACTGGGGCACAAACCCGTGTCCCCTGCATCGGCAGGCGGACTCTCAACCACTGCGCCTTCAGGGAAGCCCTTGTTGGAAGATTTTTAATCACAGTTTCAATTTCATTACTTGTGATTGGTCTGTTCATATTTTCTGTTTCTTCCTGGTTCAGTCTTGGAAGGTTATAGCTTTCTAAGAATTTGTCCATTTCTTCCAGGTTGTCCATTTTATTGGCATAGAGTTGCTTGTAGTAATCTCTTAGGATGCTTTGTATTTCTGTGGTGTCTGTTGTAACTTCTCCTTTTTCATTTCTAATTTTATTGATTTGAGTCCTCTCCCTCTTTTTCTTGATAAGTCTGGCTAATGGTTTATCAATTTTGTTTATCTTCTCAAAGAACCAGCTTTTAGTTTTATTGATCTTTGCTATTGTTTCTATTTCATTTATTTCTGCTCTGATCTTTATGATTTCTTTCCTTCTGCTAACTTTGGGTTTTGTTTGTTCTTCTTTCTCTAGTTCCTTTAGGTGTAAGGTTAGATTGTTTACTTGAGATTTTTCTTGTTTCTTGAGGTAGGCTTGTATAGCTATAAGCTTCCCTCTTAGAACTGCTTTTGCTGCATCCCATAGGTTTTGGATCATCGTGTTTTCATTGTCATTTGTCTCTAGGTATTTTTTGAATCCTGCTTTAATTTCTCTAGTGATCTCTTGGTTATTTAGTAATGTATTGCTTAGTGTCCATGTGTTTGTGTTTTTTACGTTTTTTTCCCTGTAATTGATTTCTAATCTCATAGCAGTGTGGTCCAAAAAGATGCTTGATATGATTTCAATTTTCTTAAATTTATTGAGGCTTGATATGTGACCCAACATGTGATCTATCCTGGAGAATGTTCTGTGCGCACTTGAGAAGAAAGTGTAATCTGCTGTTTTTGGATGGAATATCCTATAAATATCAATTAAATCTGTCTGGTCTATTGTGTCATTTAAAGCTTCTGTTTCCTTATTTATTTTCATTTTGGATGATCTGTCCATTGGTGTAAGTGAGGTGTTAAAGTCCCCCACTATTATTGTGTTACTGTTGATTTCCCCTTTTATAGCTGTTAGCAGTTGCCTTATGTATTGAGGTGCTCCTATGTTGGGTGCATAGATATTTATAATTGTTATATCTTCTTCTTGGATTGATCCCTTGATCATTATGTAGTGTCCTTCCTTGTCTCTTGTAACATCCTTTATTTTAAAGTCTATTTTATCTGATATGAGTATTGCTACTGCAGCTTTCTTTTGATTTCCATTTGCATGGAATATCTTTTTCCATCCCCTCACTTTCGCCTGTATGTGTCCCTAGGTCTGAAGTGGGTCTCTTGTAGACAGCATAAATATGGATCTTGTTTTTGTATCCATTCAGCAAGCCTGTGTCTTTTGGTTGGAGCATTGAATCCATTCACGTTTAAGGTAATTATTGATATGTATGTTCCTATGACCATTTTCTTAATTGTTTTGGGTTTGTTTTTGTAGGTCCTTTTCTTCTCTTGTGTTTCCCACTTAGAGAAGTTCCTTTATCATTTGTTGTAGAGCTGGCTTGGTGGTGCTGAATTCTCTTAGCTTTTGCTTGTCTGTAAAGCTTTTGATTTCTCCTTCGTATCTGAATGAGATCCTTGCTGGGTAGAGTAATCTTGGTTGTAGGTTCTTCCCTTTCACCGCTTTAAGTATATCATGCCACTCCCTTCTGGCCTATAGAGTTTCTGCTGAAAAATTAGCTGTTAAACTTATGGGAGTTCCCTTGTATGTTATTTTTCGTTTTTCACTTGCTGCTTTCAATAATTTTTCTTTGTTTTTAATTTTTGACATTTTGACTATGTATCTCTGTGTGTTTCCCCTTGGGTTTATCCTGTATGGGACTCGCTGTGCTTCCTGGACTTGGGTGGCTATTTAGTTTCCCATGTTAGGGAAGTTTTCAACTGTAATCTCTTTCAAATATTTTCTCAGGTCCTTTCTTTCTCTCTTCTCCTTCTGGGACCCCTATAATACAAATGTTGTTGTGTTTAATGTTGTCCCAGAGGTCTCGTAGGCTGTCTTCATTTCTTTTTATTCATTTTTCTTTATTCTGTTCCACAGCAGTGAATTCCACCATTCTGTTTTCCAGGTCACTTATCCATTCTCCTGCCTCAGTTATTCTGCTATTGATTCCTTCTAGTGTAGTTTTCATTTCAGTTATTGTATTGTTCATCTCTGTTTGTTTGTTCTTTAATTCTTCTAGGTCTTTGTTAAACATTTCTTGCATCTTCTCGATCTTTGCCTCCATTCTTTTTCTGAGGTCCTGGATCATCTTCAGTATCATCATTCTGAATTCTTTTTCTGGAAGGTTTCGTATCTCCACTTCATTTAGTTGTTTTTCTGGGGTTTTATCTTGTTCCTTCATCTGGTACATAGCCCTCTGCCTTTTCATCTTGTCTATCTTTCTGTGAATGTGGTTTTTGTTCCACAGGCTGCAGGATTGTAGTTCTTCTTGCTTCTGCTGTCGGCCCTCTGGTGGATGAGGCTATCTAAGAGGCTTGTGGAAGTTTCCTGATGGGAGGGACTGGTGGTGTGTAGAGCTGACTGTTGCTCTGGTGGGCAGAGCTCAGTAAAACTTTAATCTACTTGACTGTTGATGTGTGGGGATGGGTTCCCTCCCTGTTGGTTGTTTGGCCTGAGGCAGCCCAACACTGGGGGCTACCTGGGCTCTTTGGTGGGGCTAATGACAGACTCTGGGGCGGCTCACGCCAAGGAGTACGTCCCTGAACTTCTGCTGCCAGTGTCCTTGTGCCCAGGGTGAGCCACAGCCTCCCCCCACAGCCGCCGCTGCAGGACACCCTCCAACACTAGCAGGTAGGTCTGGTTCAGTCTCCCCTGGGTTCACTGCTCCTTCCCCTGTGTCCCGATGTGCACACTACTTTGTGTGTGCCCTCCAAGAGTGGAGTCTCTCTTTCCCCCAGTCCTGTCGAAGTCCTGCAGTCAGTTCCCGCTAGGCTTCAAAGTCTGATTCTCTAGGAATTCCTCCTCCTGTTGCCTGACCCCCAGGTTGGGAAGCCTGACGTGGGGCTCAGCACCTTCACTCCAGTGGGTGGACTTCTGTGGTATAAGTGTTCTCCAGTCTGTGAGTCACCCACCCAGCAGTTATGGGATTTGGTTTTACTGTGATTGCGCCCCTCCTACCGTCTCACTGTGGCGTCTCCTTTGTCTTTGGATGTGGGGTATCTATTTTGGTGAGTTCCAGTGTCTTCCTGTCGATGACTGTCCAGCAGCTAGTTGTGATTCTGGTGTTCTCGCAAGAGGGAGTGAGAGCGCGTCCTGCTACTCCGCCCTCTTGGTTCCTCTCCCTTTATTGATCATTCTTAAATGGAAATGCCACAATTGTAATGCCTTTATTTTTGTCATTATGGCATGTGGTTCAAAAAACATTTTTATAATGTATTAATATACCCACCTTTTGCATTTAAATATTTGAATCAAAGATTTGTAAGGAATCTTTGCTCCTTACTGAAAAGAAAAATCCCTACCACTTGCTTGCCTTTCTGTGAATTAGTACTGACTCTAAAATACATTATTCAAATACCTCATAAGAAATTATGCATTAAGAAAATGGTGTCATATTTGCTTATTCCAGTTAACAAGTTAAAAATAAAAGTGTGGGCCGAGGGGGCTAGTGATTACCATCTTTAGTAAAATGCAGATGGTATGGCTGTGTTAGGTCAGAAACATTGTAAAACCATAAATTGACTTCATTGGAATACTGGAATGAATAGAAGCTTCAAGTTCCTCAGTGAGTTGGCTTTTGCTCCTCAATCTAAGGAAGAAGCAGTTTAAGCAAGATGAGGCAGTTTAAGCAAGGTAAAGTTTCACACAGAAACTTTGCAAGACATGGATGAAAACCCAAAGGTGAGTATCAGAGAATCTTGGAGTCTGCAACTGTGAAATGTGTTTCTGTGAATGTGCATCCAATCTTCTTCTTTTAACTGGGAGTTTTATTTCTAAGATAAGAACATGGTTTAGATGATGGAAATATTTAGACCCAGTTAAAAATCAGGGTTGAAACCTCAACTCTGTGAGGTAGGTACAATTATTAGTAGCATTTCATAAACTGGGAAATTGGGACATAGAAGCTCACATGTAACAGAGCTGAGATTTGAATCCAGACAGTCTGATTCAGAGCCTGTGCTTAACCACCCCGGCAGATACCTTTTGTCATATTATTTGTTGTGTTTGTCTAGGCAAATGCAAACTTTCCAGTGTGTAAACTTGCACAAAGATATCAATCTGGGTTGCTGCTGTATCTAGCACAATATGTCGATATCATGATGAGCGTGGAGCGGATGGATGGCTGGGTAGAGATGAAACGTCTGTTCAGGGTAAATTTTCAACTTTGATGAGTAGCCAAAGAGAGAGATGGTGTGGCCAGGAACCCAGATAAAATCAAAGACTCTACCACCATCATTACGTTTCTGGGGTGGGATGATGGATGGGAACATATTAAGTCATTTTCCCACTAACTAGTAAGAGTCAATCCCAATTGCTGTTCAGACTATTTGCGTTCTAATGCTAGCCCACACCTCACCTGGGAATAATCATGAGATCACATACTTAGTAAGTTGAAAAATTTCTATCTTTAAATGGCATCTGTTCCAGGAAAAATTCTTTGAGTTAGTGTGGACAACCCTGCCCGTGGGCAATATATACCAGAAGAAGCACATATATTAGAGACCTCAGAACTTAACTTGGGGGCACAAAATAGCCATCGATCTCTGGTAAAGACAGAAAGGGCCATAGAGGAACCATCATCAGCGGAGAATACTATACCCAGCAAAGCTGTCCTTCAGCAATGAGTGAGAGATACTTACCTGTGCAAACAAAAGCTAAGGGAGCTCCTCACCACTAGACCTACCTTACAGGAAATGCTAAGGATGTTCTTCAAGTGGAAATAAAGTTAATTAACATTGTAAAAATGTATGAATGTGTAAAACTCATTGGTAATGATAAAATATAATCAAAGTCAGATTCTTTAATATTGTAATGGTGGTTCATAATTCACTTACAACTCTAGCTTAAAAGTTAAAAAACAAATGGATTAAAAAACCATAATAATAATAGTTTGTTATTGGATACACAGTGTAAACAAGATGTAAAGTGTAACATCAATAACGTAAAATGTGAGGAAGGGGGAGAAGTAAAAGTATAAGGTTTCTGTATGCTATTGAAGTTAAGTGGTTATCAACTTACAACTGGATGTTGTTAACTATAAGATATTTTATGTAAGTGAGGGTAACCACAACATAGTACTGGAATTCCAAGCCACAGCAATCAGGCGAGAAGAAGAAATAGGAGGCATCCAAAAAAATGAAAGAAGTGAAATAAATTGTTCCCATTTGCAGATGACAAAGTGTTACTTGTAGAAAACCGTAAAGACTACACCAAAAACTCTTACACCTAAAAATGCATTCAGTATATCTGCAGGATACAAAGTAAACATACAGAAATCAATTGCCTACCTATATGTTAACAGTGAAACATCTGACAAAGAAATAAAGAAAACAATCCCATTCACAATAGCATCAATAACAAGGAAATACTTAAGAATGAATTTAACCAAGGAAGTGAAATATCTCCACTGAAAACTATAAGCCTCTGATGAAAGAAGTTGAAGAAAACACAGATAAATGGAAAGACATCCTGTGTTCATAGATCAGAAGAATTAATATTGTTTAAATGCCCAAGTTTCCCAAAGCTGTCAATAGAGTCAATGCAATCCCTTTCAAAATTCCAATGGCATTTTTCACAGAAATAGAAAAACAATCCTAAAATTTGTATGGAACCACAAAAGACCCTGAGTAACCAAAGCAATCATGAGAAAGAAGAACAAAGCTGGAGGCATCACATGTCCTGATTTCAACCTATATTACAAAGCTATAGTAATCAAAATAGTATACTGGCTTAAAAACACATAGACCAATGGAACAGAACAGAGAGCCCAGAAATAAGGCCCTGCATTAACAGTCAACCAATATTAGATAAGGGAGGCAACTGCCCTCAATGGGGAAAGAATAGTCTCTTCCATAAATGGTGTTGGGAAAACTGGATAATCACATGCAGAAGAATGAAGCTGGACCCCTGTCTTATATCACCCACAAAAAATAACTTGAAATGGATTAAAGACCTGATTGTAAGGCCTGAAACTTTAAAACTCCTAGAAGGAAACAAGTGAAAATACTCCTTGACTTGGCCTTGGCAGCAGGTTTTTAGATATGGCAACAAAAGCACAAGCAACAAAACCAAAAATCAGTCAAGTGGAACTACATCGACAAAAAAGCTTCAGCACAGAAAAAGAAAGAATCAACAAAATGAAAAGAAGACCTACGTAATGGGAGAAAATATTTGTAAGCCATATGTTTGATAAGGGATTAATATCCAAAATATGTAAGGAACTCAAGCAACTCAGGAGTAAAAGAACAAGCCAATTAAAAAACTGGTCAAGGCAGATGAATGGATAAAGAAGATGTGGCACATATATACAATGGAATATTACTCAGCCATAAAAAGGAACAAAATTGAGTTATTTGTTGTGAGGTGGATGGACCTAGAGTCTGTCATACAGAGTGAAGTAAGTCAGAAAGAGAAAAACAAATACCGTATGCTAACACATATATATGGAATCTAAAAAAAAAGGTTCTGAAGAACCTAGGGGCAGGACAGGAATAAAGACACAGACCTACTAGAGAATGGACTTGAGGACATGGGGAGGGGGAAGGGTAAGCTGGGATGAAATGAGAGAGTGGCATGGACGTATATACACCACCAAATGTAAAATAGATGGCTGGTGGGAAGCAGCTGCATAGCACAGGGAGATCAGCTCGGGGCCTTGTGTCCACCTAGAGGGGTGGGATAGGGAGGGTGGGAGGGAGACGCAAGAGGGAAGAGATATGGGGTCATATGTATTTGTATAGCTGATTCACTTTGTTATACAGCAGAAGGTAACACACCATTGTAAAGCAATTATACTCCAATAAAGATGTTAAAAAAAAAACACAAAGAAAAACAAGTCAAGGACTTGAATAGACATTTTCCCAAAAAAGACATTCAGATGGCCAACAGGTACATGAAAACATGCTCAATATCACTAATTATCAGGGAAATGCAAGTCAAAACCACAATATCACCTCACACCTGCTATTATCAAAAAGACAAGAGAAGGAAAGCGTTGGCAAGGATGTGAAGAAAAGGAAACCCTTGTGCACTGTTGGTGGGAATGTGGGTTGGTGCAGCCCTTATGGAAAACACTATTGAGGTTCCTCAAAAAATTAAAAGTAGAGCTATCATGTGATCCAGCAATCCCACTTCTTGGTATTTATCTGAAGGACACAAAAATTATACTTGTATCCCCATGTTCATTGCAGCATTATTTATATGGTCAAGATACAGAAACAACCTAATTATCCACTGATGGATGAATCGATAAAGAAAACATGGTATATGTACACAATGGAATATTATTCAGCCACAAAAAAAGAAAATCCTGCTGTTTGTGACAACATGGATGAAACTTGTGGGTTTTATGCTCAGTGAAATAAGTCAGACTGAGAAAGACAAATATTGTATGATTTACATGCAGAATCTAAAAACATTGAACTCCTAGAAACAGATTAGATTGGTGGTTGCCAGGGGTGGAGCTGGTGGAAATGGGTGAAAGTGGTTAAAATGTACCAACTTCTAGTTATTAAATGAATAAGATCTGGGGATGTAGTGTACAGCAGGGTGACTACAGTTAACAATACTGTATTGTATACTTAAAAGTTGCTAAGAGAATAGATCTTTAAAGTTCTCATCAAAAAACCCCCCAAAACCAAAAAAAGAAAAAACCCAAAACCTAAACAGAAAACCCAAAAGGTAACTACATGAGGTGACGGATATAACTAACCTTACTGTGGTCATCATTTTGCAATATATACGTATATCAGTTAATGACACTGTACACCTTAAACTTATACAATGTCATGTGCCAATTTTACCGAAATAAAGTTGGGAAGAAATGGAATTATGTGTGCCAAAGACATTTATGAGGCATATGCCCCCCTTTTTTTTAGCAGAAGAAAACGCTGTGCACTGATTAGGAGAGGGTCGGCCAACATCTGAGTTAACCGTTTACAGTTCTGTTATTTTACGAGATATCAGACTTGGTCACGTGGATTCGTAGTGTTTGGCTGAATTTTCAGGTTCGATGCTGAAAAACAGCTTGCTTAGCTGATGTAGGAAAAAAAAACGCTAAAACCTGGAATAAAATATTTTAAAAAGGTAATGCTTTAAGAACATCTGTGAGAAGCAGGACAGAAGTGCATATTGTGAATTTTATTATCATAAAATTAAAAAAAGGCAGGATGACCTGTTTGTATATTGTGCATCTCCTCAGTGAGTTTGTGTGTAAGCAACAGTGGAGATTAAAACTGGTGGTGCGAGCGTGGCGTTCATGCATGGGGACAGGTTCTCCCTCAGTAGTGTGGGGTTGAGGATGGAGATCAGAGGTGCTGGGGAATGTCTTAGACTATCCAGCATGACGGCGGCAGTTCATTGCACACAGATGGCAGGATGTGTGTGAGCCGGAGGAGAGGAGGGAGATGCCTGTGTAAGGAGGTGGACGAGAAGTACGTGTGGGGAGGTGACCCGGAAAGATGGCTTACTGGAGCAAAGGACACGTGCATAATGATTTATCTCACAGTTCACCTACCTCTTTGAAGCTTATCCTCCTGTCCTTCCTGGGCTGAAGTTACCACCTCCTACCCTTAACCTTTGCAGGTTTATCACAGAGTCTGTTACATTACTTATAGGTCTGCCTCGCTCCCGCAGCTGGGAAATTCCTTGAAGGTAGCCACCCTTTTCTTATTCCTTTCCTGTTGTTTCCAGAACAGACTGCTTTCTTGGTGCCTGGAGCCTCTGAGTAATACATTACCACTTCTGGAATAAATGAATAACTATTTTACGCTGTAAAATACCAACTGGGTCACATAGGTAGGGCAGACCCCATCAAAGAGAAAATTAGAGCCTTAGACAGAAAAGTCACCCAAGAGTCACGGTCCATGGAAAGACGTGGGCAGCAGAGTGCAGGGTGAATTGTATTTTTGGCCTGGTCATGTACCTTATAGGCTTTGTGACTTCAGGTGGTGTGAATGAATTAATTCCTCTTCGGAAAATTAGGGCGTCTTCATTGAGAAGAAATACTGAGTATTTTATTTGAAAGTGAGTATCAAAATAAATGCTCATAAAATTGTAACAGTTGTTAAAATGATATTTGATATATACCGATTTGGAGAATAAAAAAATAAGAGACAAACACGCCTCTCGTATAAAGAGATCATGCAGTGTTCGTAGTGAAATGTTTCTTGTACAACAGTTTCACCCTTGCACTGAAATAGGGCAGAGCGGCAGGCCGTAGGGCACAGCTGGAGGCCCCTGAGCTTTGGGGAGACAGACCTGGGTTCCAGTCTGCCATTTAGCCGTGCGTCTGTGTGAATGACTCACGTGCTTTGAGGTTTCCTTTCACAGAATTTATGTATATATAATAACGTCTGAATTTCAGGGCTTCTGTAAGGGTCCTGGGTGGAGTGTGCATCATGTACAAAGGACTCAGTGACCCGTAGATCTGTTTTCTACTCCGTCCTGTGCAGTCTGCCGCACTAGGGCTTTCCCTGGGGGCTTCTCACCTTCTCCAGGCCCCCTGGTCAGTGTTGCTGTGGAGGGGTGAGTTGACTGGCCCCGGTTCACGGAGGTGTGGCTGAAGGTGCTGTGGTAACTTCCCCAGACCCCTGCGTGGTGATGGAGGTGTGCGTGCTGAGCGCTGGACACTAAGCGTCTCTCCCGCGCTGGCTTTCAGCCCGGACTCACCAGGCTGCTTTGGGCTGTGACCTGCACTTGATATCTGATTCTTCTGAGTCTGTCCCCTGCACTGAAACGTTCTTCTCTGATGTCTGTGCCTGCCTCGCACTGACCCGTGACTCTGCTCCAACCTCCTTCCTGCCTCAATCCCCCGGTTCTCTCCAGGTCACTGCTTTCCAGGTTCCCACACTTTTGCTCTTCTTTGCTAAGAAGCGTCCTGCACTGTCTCATTCCTTGATGTCCACCCAGTCCTCTTAACCCATTCCATCCAAAATATCTCATAGGATGCACATTGCGTCGCTGATTCATTCACTGAGCGAATGTTTGTGTTCTGTGTGTGGCTTAGGCTCATTCTGACGCTATGGTGGGAAAACACAAGGTTTTATTCCTGGTGCGTTTAGAAGACTCTGGAGAAAATGGAAATTCCCCAGGACATAGTAAAGGATCTCTTTACCCACCAGAGTGTGTATGCTGGACAATTAAAAAAATACGCATCCTCTACCTTCGGAAAGGATAACTGCGTTCTGTGTTGCTAATGCTCTGGGGAGTGGGGACACATTGACATCTATTGAGAGAGAAAAAGAAGGAGAATGAGGACTTTTGTGTGGGATAATGGGAGTGTGGCCAGAGCAGCAAGAGACCACTGCAGGAGAACAGAAGTCAGCAAAGGATGGGCTTGGCTAGGCAGTGCCGGGTCCTTCCCCCGAGGGGTCCGTCACCGGGAATGGACATCCCATTCATGAGTCCAAGACCTGTGGCTCTGGGATGACCTGGCTGGGGAGCTGTCAGGGAAGGGGTCACTATAGTAACTAAATGGAGGCATTATTATGCTTCATCCCAAGCCCTCTACAGCTAATGACCACAACTGAGATGGTGACTGCATGTTTGGAGCTTCATCGCCCTGCGTACACCTAGAGATATTTTGAGCCAATTACTCCATCATCTGTTTAGCGGGGAGTCGGTGTTATGCCCCACGCCTTGAGTGACACATATTTTGACTAGCCTCTACACACACTTCTCTCTACAACACCAGGGGAGATAGGAAGCTCGTGTGACCCCTCGACTTACGGGATGAGCAGCGGCAAGAGCTTCTGTTTTGCCGGGAGCAGACACCACAGTATCATGTATGAGCTGTGTGCTCGGCACTGTGGAATAAAAGGAGAGGAATAAGGCTTGACCCTTCTGTTTGACTCCTATTCATGGGGCAGAAGAAATAGGGTGGGTTCACAGTGCAGTGTCAGGTCAGGGAGTGGATGCACTGCTTGAGACAATCGTTGCAACTAAGATTTTGCAGGTCTCTTCCCTCTTCAGATAGGGCTCAACTCTGTTTTAATACATTTTTGACCTGTCTGAGCTCATGGGATATGTGTGAAACAAAAAGGTCATTTTCTAAATTTCTTGGAAAAGTCAAATATCCTCTGTAAAGTCTTTTTGTTGATATCATATGATATAACACAGAGGGAGAATTGTGGGCTGCTAGCTTGATGGGTTTCTAGTTGAACACCTGCACCCAGAAGGTATTAATCTGATGACAGCTTTCTGCTGGTAAGTATCCTGGCTTTATCCTGGATCATATTCTGTTGGATACATTCATCAGGGATTTGGATAAAGATATGGGGGACACACTTATCATGATGCAGAGTTAAGAGGCTTAATAAAGAAACGAAATGACAGAATAAGATGATGAAAGGGGTCTTAATATGACAGAGAGATGAAGCAAACTTTTACAGAAGTTTGATAGGAATAAATACCAAGCGCTATGTGATTTTTTTTTCTTTGCTTTAGTATTGTCGAATCTTAACTTTAGAAGCATAATAAAACAAAAACAAGCAAAAAAATACCAGGACATAATAGTTCAAACACATATATTTATGAACACATATAACTATACTATTAAAACACGTATAATTGTATAATTCTATTAATATTATAGTTCAAAACACAATATTTTGCAGAGGGGCATGGCTAAATAGATGAGACACTGGTTCTCCTTTGTGTGTTCTAGGTCACCAGTCATTCAAATAGCAACGGCCTGAATCTTGGAGGACTATTTGATTTTGTCCTCTTTGAGAATTGTGTTTTGGTGACGACAGCCTCAAAACCAGCCTTATTTGTTCTGAAAATAGCTGGCCAGGGAAGCCTGCATGAGTAAGAATATCTTAAACTTCCCTGCTTCCAGCCTGGAGTAGCTTGTCTGCAGTGGCATGACGGTTGCAAATGTCAGTCTTGTCATTCACGAGGACAGTCACACACTTGTAAACATCACCAAACAAAACTGCCCTGCCCCTGCCATTGACTTTCTTTCTCTCTTTGTGAATCAAAGTAACTTCAGCATTGAATCCATCTGCAATTAGGTAACACTTTTGGAACCACTTGCCTGAGAGGATGCAATGATACATTTCTTCCACTGTGCAACAGTTTCTCGAATCCACTGGAGACTGTAGGTTCTGCATGTAAACTCTCCACAGGAACATTTTAAAAATACCTGTATCTGAGAAGTGTGTATCTGCCCCAGTTACTGAAATCATACTGGTTACGACTTTGTAGAAATTAGAGCATGGGTCATGTTTTGGTGTTTGTTTCTTTGTTCTTCTTTTTTTTTAATTGAAGTGTAGTTGATTTGCAATATGGTATTAGTTTCAGGTGTACAACGTAGTGATTCAACATTTTTATAGATTATACTCCATTTAAAGTTATCACAGAATAATCATATTTCCCTGTGCTGTACAATATATTTTTGCTGCTTATTTATCTTGTACATAGTAGTTTGTATCTCTTAATCTCCTTCCTCTACATTGTCCCTTCGCCCTTCTATCTCGCCGCTGGTAACCACTAGTTTGTTCTCTGCATCTATGAGTCTGCTTCTGTTTCGTTATATTCACAGGTTTGTTGTATTTTTTAGATTCCACATATAAGTGATAACAGAGTATTTGTCTTTCTCTGTCTCAGTTATTTTACTAAGCATAGTATCTTTAGGTCCGACCACGTTGTTGCAAATGGCATTATTTTATTCTCTTTTTTGGCTGAGTAGCATTCCATCGTGTATATATATATATATATATATGTGTGTGTGTGTACATGTATATGCGTGTGTGTATATATATGTATGTGTATATGTATGTGTGTATATATGTATGTATGTGTATATATGTGTGTGTATATATGTATGTGTGTATATGTGTATGTGTGTGTATATATGTGTGTATGTGTGTGTATGTGTATATATATGTGTGTATATATGTATGTGTATATATGTATGTGTGTATATATATGTGTGTATATATATGTGTGTATGTATGTGTGTATATATGTGTGTGTATATATGTGTGTATATATGTGTGTGTATATATGTATGTGTGTGTATATATATGTATGTGTGTGTATATGTGTGTGTGTGTGTTTGTGTGTATGTACACCACATCTTCCTTATCCATTCATCTGTTGATGGACACTTAGGTTGCTTCCATATCTTGGTTATAGTAAATAATGCTGCAGTGAACATGAGGGTGCCTATATATTTTTGAGTTAGTGTTTTCCTTTATTTCATTTCCACTGAGACAGTGGTAGTTCTATTTTTAGTTTCTTGAGGAACCTCCACACTGTCTTCCATGGTGGCTGTATCAGTTTACCTTCCCACCAGTAGTATATGAGGGTTTCCTTTCCTCCACACCCTCTCCAACTTTCTCTATTTGTGTTCTTTTGAGGATGGTCTTTCTGACAGGTGTGAGGTGTTATCTCACTGTGGTTTTGATTTGCATTTCCCTGATGAGTAGTGATGTTGAGCATCTGTATATCTTCTTTGGAAAAATGTTTATTCAAGTCTTCTGCCCATTTTTTAATCAGGTTTTTTTTTTGATATTGAGCTGTATTGGATGTTTATATATTTTGGATGTTAACCTCTGTTGAATGGGAGAAAATATTTGCAGTTTTGGAAGTGTCGATTATGATGAGAGGTTCCCCTGAGTCATCCTCATTTCCTCATAATCACTCCATGAGACACACACAGCTTCTTACACTTACACTTAAACTTTCACAGTCTCTACACTGGCAACCTGGTTGCTGAACTCCTTGGTGGTCACCTTGCTCAGACCCAGACCCACCTCTTCACCAGTTTCCGGGACAGATCCTGGCTTAGCTGCTGCTGAGCTGAGCCGTGCTGGGCTTGGCGGAGGCCATGGGACAGGTGGGCCACAAGGCGGTGGGAATGGAAGTCGCTTATTTTAAGAATAAAAATTTTCATGGATTGCAACAAAAGAAAACAAAAAACGAGCTAATGTTTAACTACAAAATGAGAGAGCAATAATATTTGCGAAAATGTTTCACAGGTTATCAAGAAGAATCTTCTCAACAAATCGACTGTGTAATGTGGCTGCAGACCCACCTGTGTGTCCCGTGGTTTTAATGGAAGTGGATCAGAGTGAGGGAGTTGGAATCCATATCCTGTGAGTCGATCAGTTCACGCCTTTCAGTTTTTTGATTTTAGTTTTCAGCAATACAACCTTCTTTTAAAAATAACATTTATTATTTGCTTTTATTAAAAAGTAGTATATTTTCACTGCAGAAAATCTGGAAAGTACAGAAAAATACATCAAGTAAAAGTCATCTACGATCCCATCGGCTGGAAGGACCTACAGTTAATATTTCATCATATATTCTTCCTGGTTTATGAACATACACAGATATGTATACACAAATGATCTCATGACACGATTTTGGGTAATCTCCTTTTCCTTCTACTGGACAACATAGTAAACGTTTGAATGCCATTCAATTACTTCTTCAACATACTTTCAAATTTTATCATGTAGATATACTATACATACTCTAATTTTTGAAAACTGTAAGTAATGCTGTGATGAACATTATCATAGACAAATATTTGTTCATATACCTGATCATTTCCTTCAAGAAAACTCTTAGAAGTGTAAATACCAGATGACAAGGGTTTTGCTATCATTCTTTAAGAGGTACACGGACAAATGAAGTGTGTTCAGAAGAGAGTGACTATTTCTTGAAGGGACTAGAAACAATGCCATTTGAGAACAGTTGCAAGAGAATAATTGAAAATCATTGCAAGAGGAAAAAAAATGGGGGTTCAAAGCTTCACATATTTCAGGGTCTGTCACAAAGAGAAGAGGAATTATATGACTCAAAAATATAACAGTACCAACAGCTTGAAGCTAGAGGGAGACAGATAGTCTGATGAAGCGTGCATGCTTGTTCCTGCCAGAGCTGCTGAGACCCGGGTAAGGGTGACTCAAGAGGGAGTGCCCTGAACTTGGAGGCATCTTCGTAGGCTGATGGCCACTTGGGAGACACGGGGTCGAGGGCTGAGAGTGGGGTGGACTCTTCTAACCTTCTGAGTCAATGATTTGTCCTAAGCAGAAAGTTTTCTTAAGACATACATACCTGATTAGATCATGTCAGTAGAAAATTATTTACCTAGGATTTTAGAAAAGAAAAAAACAAAACAAAACAGCTGCAGAACTGGCTTGTTTCAGAATTCAGGTGTATTTTCTTTCTAAAATAATTTTAGTGGAAATATTTCTTATAAAGGAATTGATGGTAATTTCCATCATCACTGTGTTCATTATCACCTGGATTTTTAAAAATTTATAATACATATGTGTATATGTGTGTGTGTGTGTGTTTGTGTGTGTGTATGATATGTAATAGGATGCCCAGCTGAGTGTACCATTTATGGTGGTTCTTCCCCCTTTTATTCTAGGGAGGGAACTGTCAGAAAGTCATGTTGTCACCCTTTGCAGGTGTGAAGGCAGCTTCCTCCACAGAGAGCCTTCCTGGGGGCAGTTGGTGCTGAGGGTAGAGCCTGACACAGAGTAGGTCGTCAGTGAGTGTTTGGAAAGTGAATGAAAGAGTGAATGAATAGTGTAATGCCTTCTGGAGGTTGTAGAGGGTCCTTCTGATTTCTAAGTAGAGAGGTATACTCAGACTCTGGGATCCCAGGTGAAAAGGGAGCGGCTTCCTGGTGTCTGGGGATGTGGATGTCTTAGAAGGGCAGAGGGGTGGTGGCTCAAGGTCTATAGGAGGCCTCAGCCTCAGCCTAGCACTCCTGGGTTTGCCCCCTTGGGGCAAGCTGAGGTTGGCAACAATGGGAGTCCAGGCAGTGGATAGGCTGTCCTGGCTCGTTCTAATTTGGAGGGAGTTGGGTTATCCTCCTTAAGAGCCACCTGGGTCTGTGTGGGAACTGAATACCTATCAGCTCAGCTGACCAGCATCAAAGTCAGACTCAGTAGCAACACCATCCATGGAACTGGGACCAGGGGTGTTGGCCACCACGTGCCAGGAGGCAGAATGGGCTAATGGGATTGTCTAAAGAATACAGATTCTGTTTACTTAGGTGTAGAAGGTGGGCTGCCATTCTCACATTTGGACGGAGAAGGCTGTTAAGTTTTGGGCAATTTTGGGAGGCTGTTACCTCCAAAGAAAGGTCCGGGAGACTGTAAGCTGACCGAGGGCAGGGCCTCCTGCATGTCGTGTATACTGACGTGTCCCAAGCACCCCACTTGCCTATGGAGATGTGAGTATGTGTACCTAAGAGATGACATTTTAATTCTGAAACAGGAATTCTTTTCAGCTGGCCTCAGTTCCGCAGCTCTCCAGCCATGATTTTGTCAACGTCGTCACTGTTAGCAGTGAGTAGGTTATAATACTGATTTCTCTTGCAAACTAAAGTTTTGTCGCCTGTGTTGTGAAAGCCAAAATTAGATGGAGCAAGGATCCATAAAGTTTCCAGAGAATACACTATAGTACAAATGGAATTAATAATAAGAAATGAGATGACTTCTTCTGACAAATGCTGTTGCAACAAACCTCAGGCTGTCCTTTGAAACTGATATTGTAGGGAAACTCTAGTTACAGTGTGAACTTGAATATATAAATCTTCTGTGGCACAGGTGTTCATGATTTCCAAAGGTGCTGGGCATTACGACGTGAAGCATATTTCTGGGCATTTCTGACTCATTTACTGATTCAGATATCTGTTTCTTTTTTAAAATTTTCCTGGAACTCACACATGTGACTAAGAAGGATGTTTATTTTAGAATTCTAGAATTCTCATTTTTACTTCAAAGGTTAACCATAATTAGTTAGGTTTTTTCCTCTCTTTTTTCTTCTCGTAGAAAGGCTTCAAGATTAAAAACATCACCTGCAAACTGAGATTATTCCATTTGAAGACATTTGGTAAAAATAAATATATTTGGGGGCTATATTTGCTACAGATGCATACAGACAGCAGCCAATAGGGGAGTTAAAGCTTCATTCTTCAGAAGTGTGCACGCTTGTATTATCATGTGCACCGTTGGACAGTAGCTCCCTGAGGAGCATAGGAGATGGAAATGTTCCTTGAAGATCAGAATTTATTTAACTAGAAGTTTTATAAAGCAGGTGAGAAAAATGCATATGGATGTTACATGTTTTTGACCAAAAAATCAAAGAAAGATGATAAGACATCAAGATTGTAAGCTGAGGAATCAGGAAAGCTAAGAATGCTTTTTACCTCTCGTGATTCCAGATGGTTTGTGGATGTGACTTGAGTGTGTTCTAAGGGGCCGAGGCACCGATATACAAGGAGGAGCTGCTTCTGTTTGGTGGGGACAGTGTGAAGTTTTTAACACCTAGCAAGAGATGGATTGTGAAGTCCACGCTCTTAAGAAAGCTACTTTTTTGAGATTAGACTTAAAAAACATTTGGCTGAGTTCACATGTTCATAGGCCAGAGAATCATTTGGATCAAGGACTTTTTCATGCACTTTAAGTCCAAGGATGCATCCAGCATTAGCAAATACTCAGGTTGTCTGAGAGTTAATGCCCAAGCAAGGGTGCGTGCGAACAACTCCGTGCGTGGTGTCCTTTCTGGTAGCACGGCAATCAGATGAGCCCTGTCACCTGGACCCTGGCAAGGAACTTCCATCTGATGTGCTTATGAATGTAAATGAAGATGAATGACGAAGATTTTGGACGGGGAATTTTTAAGCTAGTAGGAAACTGACATTGTTCTTGTGTCGGTTACTGTCTTCAACCTGAGCTGTCTTTTTCCCCCGGCATTAGAGACCTATTTATTTACTTATTTCCCAGCTTTACTGAGATATAATTGACATACAACATTTTATAAGTTTAAGGTGTACAATGTGATGATTTGATACACTTATATATTGTGAAATGATCACTATGGGAGGGTTAGTTAACACCTCCATAACTCACATAATTATTATTATTTTTTTTCATGGTGAGAACTTTTAAGATCTACTCTCTTAGTCCCAGTCAAGTAGATAATGCAGTATTATTAATTAGAGGCACCATGTGGTACATCAGATCCCCAGAACTCATTCATCTTATAACTGGAAGTTCATAACCTTTGACCAGCCTCTCCCCATTTCTTCTACCCCCAGCCCCTGGTTACCATCACTCTGTTCTCCGTTTCTATGAGTTCTGCTTGTTTAGATTCCACATACAACTGAGATGGTTCAGTATTTGTCTTTTTCTGCCTGACTTATTCCACTCAGCATAATGCCCTCAAGATCCACCTGTGTTGCCACAAATGGCAGGATTTCCTTCTTTCTCATGGCTGGATAATATTTCATTGTATATGGTATATATATATATATATATATATATATAGAAATGGGATTGCTGGATCATGCAGTAGTTCTATTTTTAATTTTTTTGAGGAACCTCCATATTGTTCTCCACAGTGACCGCACCAATTTACATTCCCACCAGCAGTGCACAAGGGTCCCCTTTTCTCCACACCCTCACCAGCGTTTGTTATTTGTTGTTGTTTTGATAACAGCCATTCTGACAGGTGGGAGGTGATGTCTCATTGTGGTTTCGGTTTGCATTTTCTTAGTGATGAGTGAGGTTGAGCATGCTTTCATGTACCTGTTGGCCATCTGAATGTCTCTTTTAGGAAAACATCTATTCAAGTCCTTGGCCCATTTTTAAATTAGCTTGTTCTTTCGCTCCTGAGTTAAACGAGTTCCTTATACATTTTAGATATTAATCCCTGATCAGATATATGGTTTGCAAATATTTTCTCCCATTCCACAGGTTTCCTTTTCGTTTGTCGGTTGTCTCTTTTTCTGTGAAGAAGCTTTTTTGTTGATGTAGTTCTACTTGTTGATGTTTGATTTTGTTGCTTGTGCTTTTGGTGTTCTATCCAAAAAAAGTCAGGGAAGATTTTTTTTCCTGTGCTTTCTTCTAGGAGTTTTACAGTTTCAGGTTCTTCATTTAAAGTCTTTAATCCATTTCAAGTTATTTTTTTGGGGTGACGTAAGATGGGGTCCAGCTTCATTCTTTTGCATGCGATTATCCAGCTTTCCCAAGACCATTTATTGAAGAGACTATTCTTTCCCCATTGAGTGTTCTTGGCTCCCGCATCAAATATTAGTTGACTGTAAATACAGGGGTTAATCTGCAGCATAGTTTGTAATTAGGACATGTGGTACCTCCAGCTTTGTTCTCAAGATTGCTTTGTCTATTCAGGGTCTTTTGTGGTTCCATGTGAATTTTAGGATTGCTTTTTTTCTATTTCTGTGAGAAATGCCATGGAATTTTGATAGGGATTGCATTGTCTCTGTACATGGCTTTGGATAGTATGGATATTTTAACAATATTAATTCTCCTGATCCATGAACACAAGATATCTTTCCATTTATTTGAGACTTCTTTAATTTTGTTTGTTTCAAGAATTTTTACACTAATGGAAAATTCATAATGACCCTTTGACAATTACTAAATCTTCTACCTAAGTTGTGGGGTTTTTTGGTGCATTTCAAATTGTTTTTCTATTTTACCTGGGGACACCTGGAATCAGCACGACTTACCTCTGCTGTTACCTCTGTACACAACATGTAATACCCCTCTGTGTTTCATGACTTTGCTCAGTTGTTCATTTCTCTTTATAGTTCTTCTTTTTATAATTACTCCACTGTGCATGTCTTTCCACATGTGGGAGGGATATGGATGAGGGTCCAATTTGTGCCTCTGAGTCCTGGCTTCCAGAATGCCCATGGGTGAGTGGCTACCAGCCCCGACAGCCAGGGAGGTAATGGGCCTCCACCGCAAGGGCTCTAGTGGTTGACCAGTGACCCAAGATGTGGTGTCACTGGTCAGGAGTCTTTTACTCTCTGCGCAAACTCAGGTTTCATTTTGCTTTTTAAGTTCCTGAAAACACTGACTTTTCGCTGAATATAAAAATAATTCATTGTCATGGTAGAAATACTGGAAAAGGAAAAAAAATTTTTAAAGAAAACAAAAACCACCCAAGACTACAAAGGGATAACCATTGTTAATATTTTAATATTCTAATAACAATTTCTTTCCAACTTTCTTCTCTGGGAAAAGGTCTTCCCCCCAAATTTTGAGGGGTCCTCCCTACACAAACCATATTGTACATGGTTTTTAGTGTTCATACAAGATTTTCCCACTTAGTATATCATGAACATTTTTGTAATATCATGAATTTGCCCTTGGAAACAGGAATTCTTAACGGATGCATAATATTTGAACCTATAGATATGCTATAATTCATATGATGATTTCCCTATGGCTGGGTATTCTAGTTACTGGCAACAGTGACTATTTCACGTAGCCCAGCAGTTCTCATCCTTGCACCATCAGTGCATCTCTGATGAGTTTTTAACATGTTATTATGCAAAGTGTCAAATAGATACAACAGAGGGGAGAATATTTTACTACAGGAATCTTCTTCTCCCATCACCAGCTTCAGCAATTAAAAGCTCATGGCCCATTCCGTTTTATCTACACACTCTCGTCCCCAGGTTGTTTTGAAACAAATCCCAGACATCATTAACACGCCAGGAGGTGCTGCTCAAAAGTAAGGACTCTTTAAAAATTGTGACAGCTGTATCATATCACACCTAAAAAAATTAGCCATAGTTCCTCAGTATGTGATACTTCTTTTAGAGAGTAGATTTTTAGAGCCGAATGTTCACTGCTTGAACAATATGGATCTTGATAAATATTACTTTCTAGAAATGTTTTAAACTTTGTACTTCCACCTCAGTATATGGGGATTTCTGTGTGGCATCTAGAATCACACTGAGCTATCATGTTTTAAAATAGGGAACAATTTGAAGGGCATATAATGGGTGGGCAGTAGAAAGAAGTGGTTGAACACCCAGCCTCTGGAGCAGACAAGCTGCGGCATAGCTCTGGGTTCTACACTTACCATTAATTTATCTTTGATTGTGCGATGTCACCTTCAGCAACAGCAATTACACTTGGGTTCACATGCGTCTTGTTCACTACACATCTGTTTTTACTTATCTTTTCATTGTCTTGATCATTTTTACTTTGAATATTTTACATAGATATTTAGTTAGAGATGTTAGGGAAAACACAGGTGCTATTTTATCATGAAACAGGTAATTCAACTCATCATTAAAATTTCTCCCAATATTTGCCTATTTTAAATGATGTTGCAGTGAACATATTCTGTGAATGTTTTCCCTCCATTTTGATTATTTCTTAAGGATAATTTTCTACAGGTGGGATTACAAGGTCAAAGGGCATGCTGCTTAATTCTTTTTTTTGGGGGGGCGGTGGGCTCCTAATAGCTTTTTCTAACCTGTTTTCCAAAATGTTTATATCAACTTGCAGTGCCTTCAGCCGCTGTGAACTTAGCAGCTTTACTTCACCTTTGGAAGTACTGGTTGTCATTTGGAAAAGAATTGTCTTTTTGCTCAACACCTAAATAGTGATACCTCAAATTGTTTGATTATTAGCAGCGTGGAATATTTTCCTTGTACGTTTATTTATAAATTAATTTCATCTTGCCTTCTGAGAAAGAATAAATGAAAATAAAAGACAAATCTAGGCCGAAAATGTAAAGAGAGAAGAAATCAAATGGAAATTCTCAGGCTGCTGAATTGTGCTTTGAGTAATAACGACAAACTCTAGGGATGAGAAATTAATTTGTAAGCTGTGAGAAAAATTGTGAGATCTGTGATAGGAGGCATGCAACCTCCATGGTGGTAGAATTCACTGCATTTGCAGAATCCAGAGACTGGAGGGCTTCATGCAGGAGGGGGCTGAGCACAGAGAAGCTAGCCCTGGGGAAGTCGTAGCGGGCGGCTGTACCGGACCTCTGGGTCCTCCCCTGCGTGGCTTCCATCAGGTCTGCAGTTTCCTCCTCTGGCCGTGGTTGCAGCCTCTAATTCGCCCCTTGTTTCACCCGTCACATGCAACTTATTCCTTCTCAGTTGCTTCCAGGGTGACGTTTCTAAAACACAAATATATACATTGTCGAATGGATCTGCTGACTTATGGTTTTGGAATCTTCTGGGCTGCAACTGACGAGGAGATTTGTGACCTGACACAAGCTTCTGAAATGTATGTGGAAACGTGTCTGCACATTGATGGTCAGCTATAAGCCATCTTCTCCCGAGAATTTACAGCTCACCTGAGATCTTGGGGTCAAGACTACCTCGTTTTTTCTTAGAGTGACAGATTGCCTTGACAGAGATTTTTAACAACTATTTGTACTGTAAATCTTTGGTAAGAATGGTCCCACCTGTTTTACTACCTGAACGTGATTCAGAAACTGCAGAGTGTAAAAAGGCAGTATTTGTTAACAATTTTAGGGCCCCGTTTTTAATCATCTAAGTATTTATTGGCAATACATTCTATGTTTAGTACAGGGTTTGGAGTTTCTGGAATTTGGGGTGAACTAGATATAACATTGCCTTTATCCTTGTTGGAAAGGCCAAGGATATGTTTAATGAAATTAAATAAAATATGGTTTCATAATAGCATAAAATAATGTAATAATGATAAAAAATCAGAAATAATCCTAATAATAGCTAACAGTGAACACTTACTATATGCCACAAACTGTGCTAAACAGTTTACATGAATTATTTTAACCAACACATTTGATTTTTACAACTACCCTATGAGGTACGTGATTAAAAGTCGTAAGTCACGTATAGAGTCAGATGTGGTCAACCGCTAATTTGATTAAGTCCATTTGATTCTAAGTCCATAGAATCACTTCCAGAATTATCATAAACGACTTTGAGATGGGAGAGAATTTGAAACTCTCCTTGAAGGCTGGGTGGGAATTGGACAGACGAATATAAGTAGGAAGTTTAGGTGAGGGTGTCCAGAGCAGATTCCCAGAGGTAAGGATCTCAGTTAAGGTGAGCGTTGCAGGCCGTAGAGAATTTGCAAAGGGTGATAAAAGAAAATCCACAAAGGTAAGCAGGCTGGGAGTAAATAATGTACATGTGCAGCTATGACTTGCAGGCCGGCTGTGATGCTCACTTCTGTCCGTGAGTTTGGAGAAACAAAGAAATGGGCACCTGAGCTTTCCCACTTCTACCCTTAGCCTTTTCCCGGTGTGCTGTGTGCCGGGATCACTCCGGACTGCAGGTTCCGGCTGGGAACTGCCTTGCTGTGTGGTCTCTGTGACGTCAGAGTAGTTCTGTACAACCTTTCTGGGGACTGTTACCTGAAAACTCTCCAGATTCTGGCGTCGGGATTTATGGTTTTGAACATTCTTCTCACGCCATGGCAGTCATCATGGGTTCAGCTACTTTATGTTCCTGAGCCCAGGTAAGTGCTCTGTGATGGGCCAGGTGTGGGTGTGGGCTTAGTACAGGCCGGCCTCAGAGACACTGCGGGTTCAGTGCCAGACACCGCAGTAAAACAAATATCGCAATAAAGCGCGTCACATGCAATTTTTGGTTCCCCAATGCACATAAAAGTCACGTTTACACTATACTGTAGTCTAAATGTGCAACAGCATTATGTCTCAAAAAACAATACATAGACCGTAATTATACTTTCTTGCTAAGAAATGCGAACCATCATCTGAGCCTTCAGCCAGTCGTAGTAGTAACATCAAAGATCACTGATCACAGATACCATAACACTTATAATAATAATGGTAAAGCATGAAATATTGTAAGGATTACCAAAGTGTGACCTGGAGACAGGAAGTGAACAAGTGCTGTTGGAAAAATGGTGCAGATAGACTTGCTCAATGCAGGGTTGCCACAAACCTTCAGTTTGTAAAAAACACGCTATCTGCCAAGTGCAGTAAAGCAAAAGCACAATAAAACAAGGTCTGCCTGTAATTCCTCTGGGGAAAGAAGACTGTCTGGATTCCTGGTGTTATCCTTGATACCTCTTCTCTTTGAACTATGGGGTTTCTGAAATGGCGCTTATGGTCTTACTTTGTTACTTACCAGGCCCTATATTTCTGTGCAGCTTAGTTTCATGGTTACAGGCACAGACCCTGGAGCTGAGTTGTCTGAGTACAAATCCCAGCTCTTTTGTGATGCAGTCTCTGTTTCTCCTTTTTCATCTTAAAATCTACCTTGAGTTCCTTGAGTAGATTATTGAGTCTCTAGGCAAATACCTCTTTCAATTTATATAAGATGTGCCCAGTCTGTTATCAGAAATGCGTTATTGCTTCGTAGACCCAAGTTAAGGAAGCCACACTCTCTTCTTTCAATACTGTGGATGTGTGATGTGGACCCCGTCGACCATGATTCCCTTCCTGTCCTGGTTCCTCTTTCCCACAGCCATGTCATCAAGTGACATGTACTCATCAAGTCCCATTTAGTTCCTTTACCCCAAGTGTAAGGATAGCAGGTTTCTTCCATTTCAGAAATAACAGGATCTATGATTGTGAATCTGCAGGGTTTTAAGATTTTTTTCATAAGCATAATTATACAGAAATCACTTCACTGGGAAACCCCACAAATTCCAAAACTGTCAAAACAACACCCAGCAAAATTCAAATTTGAACCAGAAACATAATACACCTATACAAACATACACCTCCCCCCACCCCCCAATAAATGAGGTTGGCATTAATTTTACACTTTGATATACTTGGACTTGTCATAGTGGGTTAATTTTTTAGGTTTAAAAGAGAGAAATCCTGGTCTCCGAATTAAGACCAGAGGAAATCATATAGCAACCAAAGACATGAATTATGTTAAAAATAGAAGGGCTGTTAATAGAAACATCAAATATGACCGAGTGTGAGCTGTTTTATTTCCCTGAGTATTGCAGATACATGAAGCAACTCTGATGTCTCAAGATTCAATAGATTGAGAAGTTAGTCAAGTGGCTGGAGTTCTATTTCTTTGATGGGAACTTAGGTGAGGAGGCCCTCAGAGCAGGTTTTGCATATTTTTGAGGGAGCAGTTGAAACATTAGTCATGAACAGCTCAGCTGGTGGAGGATGGGGGCAGAGTTAACACCCTGAATACAGCACTGGGACTGGGCAGGTCTGCAGTCCTGCCCTTTCTGCACCTTGGCAGCCTGCTTGTTTGGTTTGGCTTTTTAAAAAAATTAGTTAATTAATTGATTTTTGTTGGGGTAGAGTTGTCTTACAGTGTTGTGTTACTTTCTACCGTACAGCGAAGTGGAGTGGAGCCCCTGTCGGTGGTCTCCGCCAGGTATCAAATAATAGCATGTTTAGGGCTTCAATTCTACTGACTTTTCTTGTGCTCAGCTCGGCTTTCAATGAGAGAGGAAACCCTTTCCTTTTACATTTTCATGTTATCGGTTCACATAATGTTTAATAAAATGTTAGTTATAACAAGGTCTAGTGACACATATAATTTTGTGAACCAATGAAGTGGGTAAGCAGTGGTGGATGAAAGGAAAAGTCTAGGGGATACAGTTGGGAAACACCCATGTGTCACGGGCAGTCAGCCTGCTCTAAGAAGAAAATACAGCTCAGGTATCTGAGTGAGTAGGGAAAGCAGCAGGCAGTTAAGAGATCTCTTTTTGCATATGGAACGAAAATAAGTAATTAATCATTTGTCTTTTTTTTTTGTTTTTTTTCTGTACGCGGGCCTCTCACTTTTGTGGCCTCTCCCGTTGCGGAGCACAGGCTCCGGACGCACAGGCTCAGCGGCCATGGCTCATGGGCCCAGCCGCTCCGCGGCATGTGGGATCTTCCCAGATCGGGGCACGAACCTGTGTCCCCTGCATCGGCAGGCGGACTCTCAACCACTGTGCCACCAGGGAAGCCCCAATCATTTGTCTTTAGTGTATATAGTATTCAAATATGTATTAATTTACACAGATATTGTTGTACAGCAATTTTTTTCCAAAGGTTAAGTTTAATTTTGCATTAGTTTCTTCTTCCCTTAAGGGAGTCAAGTCTTCCTGCCCTTAACACCCTGCTGTATTTAGCATTTCTGCAATGATGTCTCAGCTAACTTCCCAATCTTTTTTTTTTTATTTCTTTGATTTGTCTAGGGCATGATTCGAAATGTTCCATCAAAGCCAGCTCTAGCCAAGTTCATTTTTATGATCCAGTTTTGTGAAGCACATTTGATTTTTTTTTTCATTCTTCAACAGATTTAAAACATGGTAAAGCGTTCTAGGGTGGTGATAGTCTATGGACGCATGCAGGCCTGTCAGCGTGTTCAGAGGAAGCAATTGCTTCTTTGGTGAGAACGATGACGTCTGTACCCTACAGTCTATGAACAGCATTCTAACGGCAGCTCAACGTTTAGCAAAAGGTTTCAGCTTTGTCCCAGCTTTGTTTTTGTTTTTTTTTTTTTTTGCGGTACACGGGCCTCTCACTGCTGTGGCCTCTCCCATTGCGGAGCACAGACTCCGGACGCGCAGGCTCAGCGGCCATGGCTCACGGGCCCAGCCGCAAGGCGGCATGTGGGATCCTCCCGGACCGCGTCACGAACCCGCGTCCCTTGCATCGGCAGGCGGACTCTCAACCACTGCGCCACCAGGGAAGACCCCCCGCCCCCAGCTTTCTTTGTGCTCAACTGTCTTCCAAGTTAGGCAACCGTCAACAGAGTCAATGCAGAGCTTCTAATGAATGGTGAGCACCAGAGACATCTCCTGAAACTTTGTGTAGGACTAATAGCCCTTAGTCTTAGGTTCAAACCAGGCAGTACTTGGGTTCTTGCAGGGGTAAACCTGGGGAGCCCAGAGGTTGTAATTTCAGAATGACCAGCTGGCTCTGTGCCATGTCGAAATGCCCAGATGAAAAAGGAAAAGCAGTGTCTGTTAGAGTACAGCGTCAGTTTCTGCTTCATGGTGCCTGTTTTTTTTGTTTTTTTGTTTTCTTTTCCCCCTGGTTTTAGGAAAGAATTTCCAAAGAAAAGCCAATAATTTATGCTTTGCTGCTGACTTCAACAGTGTCCTGCATGCCTACCTATAAAACATAAAAGTGTACTTTAGAGAGAGGCTGGGGATCTCAGGCAACGGCTAGATGTCTGGGAGCACAAGATGAATGAGATAAGAACACAGCCTGGGAGGAACTCACGTTCTAATGATACAGACAAACACACCCAAAATACTTGGAGATATGTATGGGAGGTGGAGGAACGACTGCCTGATTGGGGGGAGAGGAAGCTTGTACAGAGGAGGTGACCTCTGAGCCTCAAAGATAAGTGAGCAGTCGTCAGGCAGGTAGAGGTCCCAAGATGCCAGGGCACGCAGCCCAAATGCCCAGCCTCTTGGCACTATATAATAAAGGCCATCTTCTGGAAAGTAGAAATAGCTTGAAACTTTTAAATCATTTTTTTCTTCAGTTACCTTTGATAGTTAAAAGATAAGTAACACACACAGAAAACTTGTTTCTAACCAAGTAACCTCTTAGGAGCATTTTTGTAAGAGAGATTAGTGTGGTAATACTTGCCATGAAGGCAAAGTGGATACAGATGATGGCTGTAAAGGGGCTCTGGGCAACGGGGAGTCATTACAGGTTTCGGTGCAGTCCTCTGAAGTGTGTGTGTGTGTGTGTGTGTGCGGTTTGTGGAGAAATCCACGTGGCAATGTGAAAGAAGCACTTGGGTAGGGATTGGAAGGGTCTGGAAGCAGAGACACCCATTAGCAATCTGAAATAGTGTAGACAGAGGGGGTAAGTGTGTGAACTACAGTACTGACAAAGGAAAGAGAGAATAAAAATATAAGTTGAGTTGTTTCCCAGGTGGATCTGATGAAAGATTTATTCATTCATGGACCAAAAATTCACTCATTCATTTAATATTTATTAAACACACTCCATTTTTAAAGCATTGTTCTTTGAGGATTAGAAAGACAAGGATTGCTTTTGAGGGGCTTACAGTCCAGTAGGGAAATCAGACATCATACTGTACTAGTTAGGGTTCTCTGGAGAATCTATATCTATCTATCTATCTACTGATTTAATTTAAGGAATTGGCTCACATGATTCTGGGGGCTGGCAACTCTGAAGTCTGCAGGACAGGCCAATAGCTTGGAGACTCAGGAAAACCTGATTTTGCATCTTGAGTCGGAAGACCTCAGTCTTTTCTCTTAAGGCCTCCCTTCAACTGATTAGATGAGGCCCACATACATTATGGAAGGTAATCTGCTTTACTTGAAGTCTGTTGATCTAAATGTTAATCTCATCTAAAAATACTTTTGCAGCAATATCTTGACTGCTCTTTGACCTAACAACACTGGGTACCATGGCCTAGACAAGCTTACATAGAAAATTAACCGTCACACATAAAAATAGTTGAGAGAAACGTGTGTATGTGTGTAAGAAATTGTATTTGAGATGAGCTTTGAAGGAAGAAATGAGTATGAATATTTGAAATGGAAGGCACAGCATGAAAATAAGGATGGAAATGTGAAAAAAACGGGGTGTGTGTAGAAAATTATTGTTTCCTTTGATTGGCGTGAAGGGAGCGAGGAAGGGATTGATGGAAATTGAACTTGAATGAGGGATCCTGGTATCCCATGAAGACCAAGAGGAGGAGTTTGACTTCATTCTGCAGGAAGGGGAAATCCAGCCAAGTTTTTTTGCTCAAAGGATTGTTTTCTTGGAGTTAGTACTGAGTTCAGTCTGACAGCAAGCCCCAGGTCAGGGCATCGCGGGGTTGTGTGGCTTCCATGGGGGCAACTGCCCTGCCTTCTTGTTGTGTGACCACCCAGAATACTATTCACTTGGAAGACGGTAGTGAACAAGACCAAAAATATCATTTAGGGTTTCAAGGTAATCCAAGATCATCATTGTTGGAACATTGCATGCAGTCGTTTCATAAAAAGATATCACCTGTTACAAGAAGAGGGCGTAAATGAAAAACAGAACCTATGGGTGAGGTGTAGCTCTTCAAAATGATGAAATTGGGAAATAAATTCTGTTGTCCTGCCTGAGTTCTTTCTTTAAATTCTTGGTGAACTGGTTGAAAAAATTTATGTAACACTGGTTTCATGCCTGACCGAGAATGGCAGATATATCATTCCCCATGATTTACTCTTTTGTACTAATGATTCTTTACTTAAAAAAGCTTTACAGTTGCTGATTAACTGATATGAGTTAAGGCCTTTGGTTAATTGTAACCCTCTCAGTTCAAACGTTTCTTGTATTGCTTAAGCCATATGTAGAGTTTCTCTTTTTGTGTTTTTGGTTAATTTTTTGTTTTTAAGGACGTTGTTTTTAAGGACGTTGAGTTGTGTTCTGTTTTCTATTACGTTGAGTCATGGATTAACCTAAAGAAACACAGACTTTTGAATATGCTTCCTTGGAGCAAAATATGCACAGGCTTTGGGGGAAGTGTGGGTGTGTATTCTTAGGGCCTTTGTGATAAGGGCTTTGCCCCTTCCATCCACTCACAGCTCTTTCTCTATAGGACCATGTAAGAGAGACGTTCCATCTAGCTAACTTGCTGTTTGTTTTTTTTTTTAAGATAATAAGTAGGTTATACTAAACCATTTTCTAAGAATCTAAGTCTTAGATCCCCCCAGCAGGCTGCCTGGGACCATAGTGTTAAGAATGTGAACTTTGGAGCCAGGCGGCCAGGGTTAGAACCTGGCTCTGTTACCAGCTGTGTGTCCTTCTATGAGCCGCTTAACCATTTTGCCCCCATTTCCACATCTGCAAAAGTGAGGATAGTAATACTGAAACCATGCACCTCAGATTGGGAATTGAACCCACGCGGCTGGGACTCAGACCCAGACAAAATCCATGCTCTTCCAACTGAGATCACACACCTGGTTTCAGGACCTAATGAGGAAGCTCAGGTTCTTGATGTCCTATCACAGAAAGAATTCAGTGAGAGACAAAGTGATAGGTAAGAAGTGGATTTATTTAGAGAGAAACACACTCCACAGATAAGAGTGTGGGCCATCTCAGAAGGCAAGAGCGGCACCAGGGCATGGGGTTGTCAGTTTTTATAGGGTGGGTAATTTCATAGGCTAATGAGTGGAGGAGTATTCCAGCTATTTGGGGGGAGGGGTGGGGATTTCCAGGAATTGAGCCACCGCCTGCTTTTTGACCTTTAGGGTCAGCCTTGGAACTGTCATGGCACCTGTGGGTGTGTCATTTAGCTGATGTGTTACAATGAGCCTATACCCGAGGCTCGAGGTCTAGGGGAAGTCGACTTGTTTTCCGTCTTGGACCCATTTGGTTCTAATCAGTTTATGTCATGTCCTCGGGTTATGTCATTCTTTCAAATGTTTTGCCCTGCCCCCTTCCCTCCTGTTTCATTGTAACATCATTGTTGCCAGGACTGGATGATTTAATGATATGCAAAGTGTTTAAAACAGTGCCTGGGCTTCCCTGGTGGCGCAGTGGTTGAGGGTCCACCTGCCGATGCAGGGGACGCGGGTTCGTGCCCCGGTCCGGGAAGATCCCACGTGCTGTGGAGCGACTGGTCCCGTGAGCCATGGCCGCTGAGCCCGCGCATCCGGAGCCTGTGCTCTGCAAACGGGAGAGGCCACAACAGTGAGAGGCCCACATACCGCAAAAAAACAAAAACAAAACCAAAACAACAGTGCCTGACACATGGTACACACTTGTAAGTGTTAGCTCTTATCATCTTAGATGAGAACTGTGCAGATGCATCAAGTTGTTCAGAAGAATCTTGTTCCATTAACAAATCTCGGATGACTGTCTTTGGCTGCATAAATGGAATTTTACTTCTCTGGAACAATCACGACTCCTAAGCAGAGTTGTCAGTGTTAGTTAGCTTTTAAATGATGGAAGAGGATGAGATTTTACCGGGTGGATCAGCTCTCACCGGCACAATGACCCATAGCTGGGTAGGGAGATGCAGAAACAGGATTTTTCCCTGGCTAGAGTGGCGACTTCCTTTCTGTGTACATAAATATCCTTACAAACATATTGATCTTTAAAACCGATGCAATGATATTTACTTGTTGATAAGTGAAATCACTCTTGCAGACATCTGCTGGCTTTTACGGCCAGACTGACTGATAACTTATCAGGGACATTGTACAGCATGCATTATACAAGTTCTGTAAGTCTGGTGATATAATCAGAACACATATGACAGCTTGCCTTCTTGTCACGCTCATATATTCTAGGACATCATAGGTGCCATGATAGGCAGAATGGGCAGTAGTTATATTTCATGAGGAAGATTCTAGTTTTGAAAGTGACTAATAAAAATTTAAATCTCAGCATAATTACCTGTCCTGTGTCTTATAGAACAAAGGGGAGGAAACAACTCTGTAGCACCTACCCTTCAGAGCCAGAACGGATACAGAACAACAAAGGAGACATCCTATTTAATTGGCTTCTTTTTATATACCCTTTTGGTATTTCACGAATCCCATTTTGTTTTTACTGGCATCTTATCTGCTCTGTATGTGCCCCATAGCTAGTGATTTTTTTTTTTTTTTAGCATTCTCACTAACTCTGTTTCTTGTCCTCAAAGCCCTTAAGTAACTGCCGGATCCTCTTTCCACTGTTATCCCCTACAGATGATTTGTTAGTTTATTTCCTCTTCTGATCAAAACGCCTTTGCCTGGGTGACTCCGAATTAGTCACATCTAATCTTGATGATTCCCTGAATGACAGTTCCATGCAGTTATCAGCAGGCAGTGGTCTGTTTGGCTTAAAACATTAAAATGTGAAGCTTGTTTTGACAGCAAGGTTCTTCCCTGGGCAGTGCTAAGAAGTGTCTGAGTCTGACTGATGAGAATCGCAGGACTTAACAATAGTGATAAAACCTTGTGATAAAGCACCTTGTTTTTCCACCATTTGAATATCATTGTGAGTCAGATCATCTCCCTGGAGAGCAGAGTGTAATATCGTGACTGTATCTCTTGAATGTGGTCCACACACTTGTGGGTCCTTATTTTCCAGCAGATATTTGAGTGCTTTCCTTTTTTTTTTTTTTTTGCGGTACGCGGGCCTCTCACTGTTGTGGCCTCTCCCGTTGCGGAGCACAGGCTCGGGACGCGCAGGCTCAGCGGCCATGGCTTACGGGCCCAGCCGCTCCGCGGCATGTGGGATCTTCCCGGACCGGGGCACGAACCCCTGTCCCCTGCATCGGCAGGCGGACTCTCAACCACTGCGCCACCAGGGAAGCCCTGAATGCTTTCTTGATCTGTAGCATTCCAATGTCATGAGTGGGTCCTTCTTTTTTTAATTGTATTTTTTTATTGAACTATAGTTGATTTCCGGTGTTGTGTTAGTTTCAGGTATACAGCAAAATGATTCAGCTATACATATATACACGTATATATATATACACACAAAAAGAATATATATATGTATTCTTTTGCAGATTCTTTTCCCTTATAGGTTATTACAAGATATTAACCTATAAGGTAATAGTTATAGTTCCCTGTGCTATACAGTAGTTCCTTATTGGTTATCTATTCTGTACATAGTAGTGTGTATATGTTAACATGAGTGGGTTCTTCTGTTTTTTTAATTTATGAAACCTTTTCATGACTCAGAGAACACGTTTGGCTCATCCTCATAGCAATTTTAAAAGGTAAGATCTTCGGGCTTCCCTGGTGGCACAGTGGTTGAGAGTCCGCCTGCCAATGCAGGGGACGCAGGTTCGTGCCCCAGTCCGGGAAGATCTCACTATGCCGCGGAGCGGCTGGGCCCATGAGCCATGGCCGCTGAGCCTGCGCGTCCTGCTCCGCAGCGGGACAGGCTGCAGCAGTGAGAGGCCCGTGTATTGCAAAAAAAAAAAAAGGTAAGATCTTCAATAACAAAGGAAAACGTGGGAACCCACTGCTCATTCCAGAAACACATATGCAGCCCCTGTGTCTAACCCAGCGGCAGGCACTGTAGGGAGGTGGGATGTGGCTGAATCAGTTCCCGACTTCGCAGTCTGCGTCTTAGAGAAGGGGCGGGGAGAGAGAGAAGAGATGAACTAACATTTACTGAGCGACGTGCAAGACCCCTCACAGATGTCCTCTTTTAATCGTGACAACAGTACTGCAATATACCTGGAGGAGACTGGGTCTCAGAGTGGTTGAGTAGCATCCCCAGGGTCTCGGGGCCAGAGTGAGTAGAAGCAGTGATTTCAACTCAGGTCTGTCTTTCCAGTCCATGCTCTGTCTGTCCCCTGCATGGGCCACTCACAGGCAGAAGGAAAAAAAGCACGAGGGCAGTGAATGATTATGGGAGTTCATGGTCATGTGTCTTTGTGGGCGAGGAAGTCATTACAAAAAGAGTACTCGGAAAACTAAAGGTGAAAATGATAATGTATCAAAATGGAGATCAAACATTCTCCTTGAGATGGTGAAATAGACTGAAAAAAGTGGAAAAACATTCGTGCTTGATTAGAACATCTCAGACTCTGCTGGATTTCTATTTCTCCACAGCTCGCCTCTTCCAATGTGCTCCATCTAATATCAATAGCTCTTCAGATGCAAGGACACAGAATTACATGGAAATTCCCCGTGCAGTACAGCTACGTTTTAGATTTTTACAGCGAAGATTCTTTCCCGTGGTCCTTTTTACAGGCATGACTTTTAGGAGAATACCAATCATGAAATAGAAGCTACATTTTAAAATGAAAATGCATCTGATACCTCCTGTAGAATCTCATCCTAGGGTGACATGGCAATCTAAAACAGGCGTCAAGACACACAAAATACATAAAAATTCATCTACCCCCAGTTTGCTTGTCTTTCGCCTTCTGCTTCCATTATTAACCTGAGGAAACCGTGTGTGTGTGTCTGCCTGAGTTTATGTGTTGAATTCTTCACTACCTGAGAAAAAGTTATTATTCTTGAGAGTATTTTAAGTTTGATGTTGTAGAACAGTGGTCCCCAACCTTTTTGGCACCAGGGACCGGTTTCGTGGAAGACAGTTTCTCCGCGGACCCGGGGGAGGTTTGTGTGGGTTGGGTAGTTCAGGCGGTAATGCGAGCGATAGGGAGCAACGGGGAGCGGCAGATGAAGCTTCGCTCACTCGCTGGCCGCTCGCCTCTTGCTGTGCAGCCCGGTTACTAACAGGCTGTGGACCGGTACCGGTCTGTGGCCCAGGGGTTGGGGACCCCTATTGTAGAAGATGTACCAGTTATATGGAAAAAAAAAAAGGCACTAGTTCCAGGAGGTTGGAGCTGGTGTCAGCTGGGCTTAGGCTCCTACGTGAAGTTTTGACCCCTTGGACACTTGAGTAGCTAATGATTCCAGGCTCTGCCATCTGAGAGTCATTTCCATTGGGCAAACCCAAGATCCTGTTCTGACACAGGGGCTGGCCTGTTTTTATAAGTAGAGCTTTCCTGGGACACGGCCACACTCATTTGTTGACATACTGTCCCTGGCCGCTCTTATGCTACAGTGGAGATCGTGACTCTGTGGTGTGGAAAGTAAAAAAATGTTTACTGCCTGACCTTCAAGAAAAAGTTTCCTGGCCCCAGTTGGGAGCATCCAGCCTTCATCTATATTTACCTGGACGCAATCCTAAAATACGTTGTATTGCACTAGAGCTTTGCAAAACCAATATTGCATTAATGACACTTTAGTCATATTTTGAAATAAGTCAAAGTCCTTTGAATATAGAAGACTAAGAATGGAGTAGTCATACTTTCTGGACTTTCTGTTGCCCTGAATTTGCATCCATAGGCTTCCAAATCACATTTTCTTTCACAGAAACTCAATTGGTCTCAGTTTTTAAATCTGAAATCTTCAAAGAGGATGCGGCACACACAAAAAGGTGATACCTGGCAACGTGGAATGGGATCAAAATTTAGTCTGTGGCTTTTAAATTAATACTCTGTGGACTCTTCATGTTTCTTTCCTTCTTGTTTCATTGTGTAGCCTTCAGGTGGGCTTCATTCACTGTAACTCATCATATTACATTTCAGTTTGCCAATTTCCTGACGTTAACACTCCCGTCACCATTATTTGCAAGCTGTGACAAATAACAATCCTGTTGTGAAAATGGTTGAGAATTTCAGTAAGCTCAAGTGTTGACTTCTTGGCACTAGAATAACAGCTGTTTCCTAGGGTAATGTAAAAGAAAAGGCACACCACCAATTCTTTTAGATTTCTAGGTAATAGAAGCCCACAGAAAATCAACAGATTTGTTGTATATGAACAGAGGAAACTTTGGCAAAAATGTGGCCTCTCCCGTTGCGGAGCACAGGCTCTGGACACGCAGGCTCAGCGACCATGGCTCACGGGCCCAGCCGTTCCGCGGCACATGGGATCTTCCCGGACCAGGGCACAAACCTGTGTCCCCTGCATCGGCAGGCAGACTCTCGACCACTGCGCCACCAGGGAAGCCTGACAAAATCATTTTTAAATTCCCCATACCTTTAAGTTTTCTTAAAGCCATTTCATGATACAGTTGCTCAAAAGACATTTTACAAAGCTGGATAAGTTTTTTTTGTCTGGTGATATCAGTATTAATATGATAGGAACAGCATAGAGAGGTGTGGAGTCTGTTTTAAGATGAAAATTCATATGCCAGCAGGAAAGAAGCCACCAACAATCTGGAGAATTTAATGAGAACAACCTCCCAGTTTTAATTACAGCATCACAAATGTGCAGATACAATAATTGCATTACCTTGATGTATATTTCCACAAGGACTCCATAAAATAAGTTCAAAGGCCAGCAGATGGCTCTCACTAATAGTATCATTTCTCCCTGGGAACAATACAGTTGCTGCATATATTTTTGTAAAAAACAGGTGAATGACACTGTCCCAAGCCACAATATAACATTTAAATATTTTCTTCATGTCTTGTTTAAAAGACTTTTCCTTACGGTTTTTCGTCAAAGGGTTAGAGAAAAGTAAACCTATGAAGATACTAGATTAGCTTGTTTAATTTCAGTATCTCCAGCCTTCTCTAGATGGCAGTCAAGGCACGGGGTTTTTTAGGCCGCTCTTGTGGAAAGCGAGAGGAAGAACACAGCAGGGTTTTTTGTCTCTCACAGTCCTCAAATAACGGTGATGAGCGTGTTAAAGTCAGGAAATTGACATGACTGACATATGAGAGTACGAATACAGCAAAAGATGCTCGTCTTAAGGCTGCACATTGAAACAAGAAAGAAAGATACTCAAGGGGAATAAGACCCCTGGACTCATTTGATCCAGTTATCACAAATTTGTGTGTGTGCATAGCATCCTCTTTGAAAATCTCAGATTTAAAAACTGAGGCCAGCTGAGCTTCTGTGGGAGAGAATGAACATCTGGAAGCCTGTGAATGCAAATTTAGAGAAAGAGAAAAATCCAGAAAGCATGAGTATTCCATACCTAGTCTCCAACATCCAAAGAACTTGGACTTATTATAAAATTTGATTAAAGCAAAGTGTCATTAATGCAACATTGGTTTTGGAAAACTCTAGTGAAAGACGACATAGTTTTTGCATTGAGTCCGGGTGAACTTAGATGAAGTGTATACTTGGTGCTCGTTAATAGCGAAAGTAATCAGTGTTTTAGGACAAGAATCTTTAACTTGCCCATTTTTTTTTTTTTTTTTTTTTTTTGCAGTATGCGGGCCTCTCACTGCTGTGGCCCCTTCCGCCGCAGAGCACAGGCTCCGGACGCGCAGGCTCAGCGGCCATGGCTCACGGGCCCAGCCGCTCCGCGGCATGCGGGATCCTCCCGGACCGGGGCACGAACCCGCGTCCCTCGCATCGGCGGGCAGACCCTCAACCACTGCGCCACCAGGGAAGCCTTAATTTGCCCATTTTAAATTACTGTTTGATTGTGTTCCCGAGGAATCAAACACTCTGCTTAGTGCCAGGTATTCAGATGGGCGTGAGCCCCTATCCCAATGGCCCCGTGAATCTGTCCACTCTGCTAGGACAGATAAAGCCAGAGTGAAATGGGGACCCTTGTTTTTTGTCTCCTGCTTCCAGTATAGGATGGAGAAGAGTTAAGAAGACACAGATTTTCCATCAAGGTCTTTCTCCAGGACTGGGATTTAATAAAATAATAATAATGAAAATATCAACAAAACCACATTCATTTATTGTATATCTAAATAGCCTACTTGTTTTAAATACTTTATCTATGTGCATTACATGAACCCAGCAAGGTGGGTATTAGTACCTTTATCTATAGATAATGAAACTTAGAGAAGGAAGGTATCTTTCCCAGGGGCCACAGCAGAGCCCGATTCCAGCTGGAGTTCCTGTGTCTCCAAGGCTTAGGCTCTTCCCACCGCACCCAGCTGCCCACATTCTGAGCTGCCCTGTGTGTGCATTTCTTCCATCTGAGTTGGACTCTTCCACACAGAGGTGCTGGGGACAGTGTTCATGGCCTTTCCCGGGTCCATCTGTGTTGGGAAGAGTCTGGGGAGCTCGGTGCTGATCCTTCAGGGTTTACTGTCTGATGATATGCTGTCGGGAACGGTAAGGGAGATGTTTCGGCATCAAGAATATTTTTCTTATCCCTTAACAGGCGCTATGGTGACTCCTCTTCCTCTGGTCCTGATGCAGCATGAAACGTGGCACAAAGGAATGAGGAAATGTGGCCTTTTGCGCTTGGTGTCTGAAGGTGAGTGTACAGCTATGGGGACAGTGGCTGAGGAGGTAGGGTAGGATTCCTGCCATCTCTGTGACCATCAAACAGGATTAGCTGCTCAGCAGCGGCCCCTTAGTAAGGCTCCCGATCACAGCCAGGGCTCTGTGTGAGAGAGGTGCTGGGAACAGACATTTTCCTAAGGGCGTGTGTGTTAGTTTCCCAGGGCTACTGTAACAAAGCACCACAAACTGGGTGGCTTCAAACCCCAGAAACTTATTGTCTCCGGGTTCTGGAGGCTGGAAGTCTGAAATCAAAGTGCTGGCAGGACCACACTCCCCCGAAAGCTGCATGAGAGCCCTTCCTTGCCTCTTTCCAGCTCTGGAGGACCTTGCCAGAGTCCTGTCAGCAGCCCCCGACGTTGGCTTGCGCCTGCCTAACTGCAGTCCTTGCCCCCGTCTTCACGTGGTTCTCTCCCCGTGTCTTCGTCTTCTCCGGAGGACCAGTTACATTGGGTTAGCGGCCACCCTAGTCCAGGATGACCTCAACGAAGTACACTTGTGATCACCCAGTTTCCAAACAAGGTCATGTTCTGAGGTACTGGGGGCTTGTAACTTCAGCATGACCCTTTTTAGGGAAAGACAATTTCACCCCATAACAACACAACGTAAGGCCAAGAGCAGATTCTAGTACTAACTCTGTCACTAATTAGCTATGTAAGTAACATCTATATCTCCCTGGACCCTGGTTTCCTCATCTATAAAGGGTAGGAGTTGGAAAAGTTGACCTCTAAGGTCTTATTCTATTAGCCTGAGAGTGGGAGGTCCTTGGCCTCTGGTCACGTACCTCTGGTCCCTGGACATTTCTGTCAGGACAGGGTATGTGGCTCAACCAGGCTGGACACCATGCAGCTCCCTTCCTGCCCCCGACCCTGGTTTCCTTCCTTAGTCTGTTGTTAAGCTTTGAGAATCTTCAGAATCTGAGATTTTATTTATTTTACTTCTGTGCTGAGCTGTCTGTTGTGATGCAACAAAGAAAAACGTATAAGGGAGGAACCAGAGATATATAAACCAGATACCATAGAACTAAAGGGAAAAACAGAGAAAATTACCAGAGCTCCAGTAGGTTAACCGTGATAGGCTGCAAGTCTACTGCTGGCTGAAGGGGCCAAGCAAAATTATTGTCTTGGTACTAATCGCAGACTTGTCATGCGACCACACTTTTCCAGTGGATTATTTCATTATATTGAAACAGGTGTGTTTATGATCTATCATCCAAAAGGAGGTTCAGAGCTAACGAAGTCATAGATAAAGTTGCTGGTGGCCTTAATTGCATGTAGACCATTTCCTTTAGAAATGCCATCATTCTGTGCATCCCAGCTGCCCATGGTGACCATCCCGCCACTCCGCCCACCTGTGACGGTTACTGTGACGAGATGCTGGGCCTCTCTCCTCTCTCTAAATAACTGCAGTGTTATGCCTGTGAGCTGAAGAGTGATAGCATGTGAGGTCTCACAAAACCATCAACACTGTCACTCAACATACAGATGGCCAATAGGCACGTGATAAGATGCTCAACATTGCTAATTATTAGAGAAAATCAAATCAAAACTACAATGAGGTACCACCTCAAATGAGTCAGAATGGCCATCATCAAAAAGCCTAGAAATAATAAGTGCTGGAGAGGGTGTGGAGAAAAGGGAACCCTCCTACACTGTTGGTGGGAATGTAAATTGGTACAGCCACTATGGAGAACAGTATGGAGGCCCCTTAAAAAACGAAAAATAGAATAACCATATGATCCCACAATCCCACTCCTGGGCATATATCTGGAGAAAACTCTAATTCAAAAAATACATGCACCCCAGTATTCGTAGCAGCACTATTTACAATAGCCAAGACATGGAAGCAACCTAAGTGTCCATCAACAGATGAATGGATAGAGAAGATGTGGTCCATATATACAATGGAATACTACTCAGCCATAAAAAAGAATAAAATAAGCCCATTTGCAGCAACATGGATGGATCTAGAGGTGATCATACTAAGTGAAGTAAGTCAGAGAAAGATAAATATCGTAGGATATTACTCATATGTAGAATCTGAAAAAAAATAATACAAAGGAACTTGTTTATAAAACAGAAGTAGACTCACAGAAATAGAAAACAAACTTATGGTTACCAAAGGGGAAAGGGGGAGAGGGATAAATTAGGAGCATGGGATTAACAGATACAAACAACTATACATAAAATAGGCGAGCAGCAAAGATAGCACAGGGAACTATATTCAATATCTTGTAATAACCTATAACGGAAAATAATCTGAAAAAAGTATATAACTGAATCACTTTGCTCCACACCTGAAACTAACACAATATTGTAAATCAACTCTACCTCAATAAAAAAATACGATTTTACAAACAAATTTTAAAGAACATTTTATAAAAGCAGCTATCCATCTTTGTAAAAAACAGCTTTACTGAGATCTAGTTCATGTACCATAAACGTCACCCATTTAAAGTGTGTAATCCAGTGGTTTTTAGTGCGCTCACAGTATGGCATATTAGTATTCACAGTATATATCACAGTATATTCACACTGGGCAACTATCACACAGTCTGATTTTAGAGCATTTTATTAACTCTCAAACTAGCGGTCACTCCTGATTTCTCCCCCTGTCCCCCCCTCCCACCCTTGACAACCACGGATCTACTTTCTGCCTCTACAGATTTTCATATTCTGGACATTACATGAAAATGAAAGCATACAATATGTGGTCTGTCACTGGCTTCCTTCATTTATCAGAATGATTTAAAGGTTTATTATGTTGTAGCATGTACCAGTTATTTAATATTTTTTTGTTGCTGAATAGTATTGCATGGAGTAGGTGCATCATATTTTATTTATCCATTCACCAGTTGATGAACACGTGGGTAGTTTTCACTTTTTAGCTATTACGAACGGTGCTGTTGTGAACATTAGGAGTAACTTTTTTGTGTGGCCGAATGTTTTAATTTCTCTTGGGTTTCTATGCAGGAGTGGAATTCTGCGTCTACGGAAGCTCTATGTTTAACAGGCGGAGAAACTGTCAAACTATTTTCCAAAGTGGCCGTGCCATTTTACAAATCTGCCCGCAATGTATGAAGGCTCCAGTTTCTCCTAATCCTTGTGTATGCTTGTTACTTTTTGTCCTTTTGGTGGTAGCCATTCTAGTGGATGTGAGGTAGCATCTCACTGTGGTTTTCGTTGGCGTTTCCCTTATGATTAGTGAGGTTGAGCACTTTTTTTCACCTGCTTATTGACCATTTGGAAGAGGATCTATTCAGATCCTTTACCCATTTTTAAATCGGGTTGTTTGTCTTTTTGTTATTGACTTGTAAGTATTCTTTATATTTTCTGAACATAAATCCCTGATCAGATACCTGTTTTGCAAATATTTTCTGCCATTCTGTGGGCTGTCTTTTCACTTTCTTGATGGTATTGTTTGCAGCACAAAAGTTTTTGATTTTGATTAAGTCTGATTTATCTATTTTTCTCTTGTGACTTGTGCTTTGCCCGAGAAACCAAGAAACCATTGTCTAAGTCCAGGTCACAAAGATTTGCTCCTATGTTTTCTTCCAAGAGTTTTATAGATCTGGCTCTTACATTGTTACCTAGGGTCCATTTTGAGTTAATTTTTGTGTCTGATGAGAGGTAGGAATCCATTTTCAATCCTTTACATGCGCATGTCCAGTTGTCTCACTACAGTTTGTTGCAAAGGGTGCTCTTTCCCCATTGAACTGTTTCAGCACCCTTGTCAAAATTCAACTGACACGATTGTTTTTTAATTTTTGTATATTACCTTGAAATTCTTTTTTTATATTTAAACTGTTTCAGTAATTATGCATATATATTTTGCATTATGGTTTTTAATTTAACACAACATAAACATTTTCCAGAATTCTCTAGAGGATTTCAACGTTTACACTCCTTCATGTTGAGGTATGGTATTTTACCAAACCATTTCAATATATTTGGACACTTCCTTTGCCACAATAACTTGGAAAGAAAATAAATGGAATTTTTCCTGAGTTTGGAATAAAGATTTTGTATATCAGCACCTTTTGACTTAAACATACAGGGAATAATAAATATTTTCTTTCACCAAGGGAATTGCAGAAATGGAGGAATTTCTGAAGAACCTGGCAAAAGAAAGAATGACATGTAAAAACCTGCCAAATCCAGAGAGCATGAAGCAAACATTCAACAATACCAGTCAGGTAAGGACTCTTTCTCTTCCTCTCCTCAAAATAACTGGAAGGTGCCGATGCCAAAGTCAGTAGGCTAAGGTAAAAATTGGTGGGAAACCCATTTTGATTGCTACATAGAATTAGAAAATCCTGTTTAAAATAGAAGCATGATTGGAGTTTTAATTGGTAGGATGGTACTTAAGGTTGATCCCAAAGTCAGGAGAATTCCTAAGTTTTCATTCCAGGGAAATGAGAGGAGAGGAAATTATATGAATTCACTTTAACCAGGTTGAGACTTACACAGTTAACATTTCCTTTTGTCTCAAGGGATGGGAAGGGAAAGCATCATATGAAATTATAGAGAAGTAATAGGATCTAAACTTAAACAAGTAAAACTATCAGGATTTTCTGGCCTTTTGTGTCGAGCAAGTTACCTGGACCAATCTTTAGCAAAAATAAAATGAGAACTAATCAATTAGGCAGTGGAGCATCTACAGGTTATTCAGGAAACAACTTCATCTGTAAGTCCTTTGGGAGCAAAACCATTTTACCATGGCTATGAACTAATAAGGTAATGAGGTACCAAAGGGAAAGATGGGCAGAGAACAAGGCTGAGCAGAACATACAAGGAATTTGCATGGAGGGCCGGAAAGAAAGCAGGCAGGATGGAAAGTCAAGAAAATGAAGTAAGACCAAAGGTCATTTGCATTGAAAATGCTGAGTTCTGATTTTTTTTTTTGCGGTACGCGGGCCTCTCATTGTTGTGGCCTCTCCCGTCGCGGAGCACAGGCTCCGGACGCGCAGGCTCAGCGGCCATGGCTCACGGGCCCAGCCGCTCCGCGGCATGTGGGATCTTCCCGGACCGGAGCATGAACCCACATCCCTTGCATCGGCAGGCGGACTCTCAACCACTGCGCCACCAGGGAAGCCCCCTGAGTTCTGATTTTTTAAAATGTTTTTCTTTTGGCAAGTTTTTGTGTTTTTTTTGTTTTTAAATGATAAGGAGTTGTTAAGAGCTTCATTGGTAAGCAACACAAAGGGCAGAAACTGTATAGGAGCACAAAAGTTTTATCTTAGAATTACGTTTCAGTGTATAATTTTATAGACTGTCCAGAAGTTCTGAGTGATGTGCGACCTTCTTAAGTCTCTTTAAACGTGTGTTATGTTTATCTCTTGCTCTAAAACAAGTTATCCCTGAATTCCATGATTTAGAACCACTATTTCATTTTTTTAAAGTTTATTTATGGCTGTGTTGGGTCTTCCTTGCTGCGTGCAGGCTTTCTCTAGTTGTGGAGAGCAGGGGCTACTCTTCGTTGCCACGGCATGTGGGATCTTCCCAGACCAGGGCTCGAACCCACGTCCCCTGCATTGGCAGGCGGATTCTTAACCACCGCGCCACCAGGGAAGTCCCAAGAACCACTATTTCATTTTGTCCTTGATTTTGTGGGTCAGGAATTCTGGAAGGGCCAGGCTGGGTGATTCATCTCTGATCAGTATGGCAGCAGCTGGGGCTGTAGGGTACACTCAAAGATGGTTTCTCCATTCATGTCTGGGGTCTTGGGGCTTCCTGGCCTCTCTCTCTATACAGCATCTCATCCTCTCAGGCCTTCTGCATGTGGCCTGAGCATATCATGGACAGTGGTCTCAGGGCTCCAGAACCCCCATGCACAAGCTGCTTGTCTAGGCTGAGCTGGGAGCTAGAGGCCCATTGTCCTTAGTGTCCCGGTGGTGAAAGCAGCCCTCGTTCAGTTTAGATTCAAGGGGAGGGGAGCTAGGACCCACTTCCCCATGGATAGAGTATCAAAGGCTTTGCAGCTTTCTTTAATCCTCCACACTGTGGTTCTTAGTTGTTTTAGTTTCTGGGGTCTTCTGAGAATCCGATGAAGGTTATAGAAAATGTACTCTCACCTCATTTTATATGCAGTTTTGGTGGAATCACTTATCCTGAAGACTTGAGTGTCTACAATAAAGCTGCTTGATGAATGGAGCTGGGGAAATAGTGTGACAGTCATTCCCTTGATGTCAGAGCCACTGGTCTGCTCACTGAATCCACATCTCCTTAGCCTCCCCTACCCTTAACCTTCTCTGTCCCCTAGAGGTCTGCCTTTGGAAGGATCTTGGTTGTAGTTCAGAGGTTATAATTTCACAAGGTTCATTTCTCTCAGGGTAGCAATAAACCTGTGAAGTATGACTGGGTCAGTATTTCTCCAAATGAGTTCTTCTGTCCATAATTTATACCCAGCAGCAGATTCTGTGTGACCGGAAAGACAGGAAGGAAATAATCTCCTGGGACAGTATTTTAATAGCCAGATGTCATTGCCACTAATGAACTTTTAGGCTGGACACAAGGATAACCTTGACAACTAACTTCCTACTCCTGCCTGAACTGTCCACCTGGATTTTGTTTTTTATCAGCCATCGTCAATACAAAGGTTGTTTCTCAATTTCGTTCTGTAAACATACAACCGCTGTGTCCCACAGGAACTGAAAGTAGGTGTCCCCAGCTTGGAACTTTTTTCGGAAACAATAAAAAGCTCCTTCAGCTTTGTCTTTTTTTTTTTTACATCTTTATTGGAGTATAATTGCTTTACAATGGTGTGTTAGTTTCTGCTGTATAACAAAGTGAATCAGTTATACATATACATATATCCGCATATCTCTTCCCCCTTGTGTCTCCCTCCCTCCCACCCTCCCTATCCCACCCTCTAGGTGGTCACAAAGCACCGAACTGATCTCCCTGTGCTATGTGGCTGCTTCCCACTAGCTATCTATTTTACATTTGGTAGTGTATATATGTCCATGCCACGCTCTCACTTTGTCCCAGCTTACCCTTCCCCCTCCCCGTGTCCTCAAGTCCATTCTCTAGTAGGTCTGTGTCTTTATTCCTGTCTTATTCCTGGCTGCCATCTTCTCTGTATCACACAACATCTTTCTTATTCTGCTTTTGTGAAAGTCAATACCCACAGAATCCTAGGTGGTAGAGTTGGACTTGATCTCAAGTCACTAGTGAAATCAATCTTCCTTTCTATAAAAGGAGGAAGCAGCAGACACAGAAATTAAGTGATTGCCCAGGGCACACTCTGCTTAGTGACAAAGCTGGGATCTGAACCCAGGTCTTTGCACTAAGTCGATCTTGAATATTAAGTCAGAGTATTTGACATGAGTGTTCCAGGTGCTATAGACTGAATGCTTGTGTTTCCCTAATTTTCCTGTGTTGAAACCTAACCCACAGTGTGCTGCTAATTAGGAGGTGGGGCCTTGGGAAGGTGATGTCACCCTTATAATAGAGACCCCAGCCAGCTCTCGCCCCTCCGCCCAGAGAGAAGATGGGCGTCTACAAACCAGGAAGTGGGTTCTCGCCAGACACTGAATCTGCCTGTGCCTTGATCCTGGACTTCCAGCCTCCAGAACAGTGAGGAGTAAATTTCTGTTGTTTAAGCGCCCCCATCTGTGGTAGATTGTTATAGCAGCCCAAGCAGACTAAGACGCTAGGTATTTTTTCTTTACGGTTTTATTGAGATAATTTTATATACCATAAAATACACCCATTTAAAGGGTACGGTTATGTGCTTTTTAACATATTCAGAGTGCGATCATCACCACACTTTAGAACATTAGCTACAGAAAGGAAATCTGTCCCCATTAGCAGTTGCTACCCAATCACCCCCAGCTGGACCCAGCCGCCCCCCTAAGCAACAGCCAATCCACTTTCTGTCTTCATGAATGTGCCTGTCCTGGGTAAGTGGGATCACTATAATACGTGGTCCTTTGTGACTGACTTCTATCACGTGGGATAATGGTTCAAGGTTGGTCCATGTTGTAACAGGTGTCTGTACTTCATAATTTTTTATTGCTGAATAATATTCTATTGTCTGGCCATCCCACATTTGTTTATCTGTTCATTAGCTGATGGCACTTAGGGGTTCCCAGTTTTGGGGTATTTTGAATGATGTGACTGTGAACATTGTGGTCAAGTTTTGCATGCATGTGTATTTTTATGTCTCATGGGTATATACCTAGCAGTGGAATTGTTGGGTCGTTTGGTAACTCTATGTTTAATTTTTTGAGGAACTGCCAAACTGTTTGCCACTAGCTTGTTTTTATGTTTTTAATTTATTTTCTTCTGAGTTTTTAAAAATTGAAGTTTAGCTGACTTACAACGTTGTGTTAGTTTCAGGTGTACAGCAAAGTGATTCAGTTATACATACATATATATCTATTCTTTCAAATTTTTTTCCCTTATAGGTTATTAGAAAATATTGAGTAGAGTTCTCAGTGCCATACAGCAGGTCCTTGTTGGTTATCTATTTTATATACAGTACTGTGTATATGTTGATCCTAAACTCCTAATATATCCCTCCCCCCAACTAGTTTTTTATAACAACATCAAAATGTTATATTAACAACTACCATGATCCAGGGCAACTTTTAGTCAATTAAAAATACATGTATAACTATGTATGCCCAAGTCTGTATATATTAATACACAGTTAAATTGTGGAAAGGAACAAGACATTTCTCATAGATAAAAATTAGACTATGTAAAACAAAAACCTTTCTTTTCACATCACGAATAATTTGCACGGGCTACATTTAAACCAGCTAACAGAGAAGAGGCTTCCGATCCACAGTTAGACAGAGGTGGCCAAGTTAATGTTGTCAGAGGGGTCCTGCATTGGGCATTTGTAGACATAGACAATGGCAACACGGTTTTGATAAAGCTGTTAGGATATTAAAGAAAAGAAAATAAGAGAATCAGCAAGAGAGAAGAAGGGCGCCAATGAAGGGCAGTGTTGGTTTTCACACTGAGGGTCTCTGAGCAGCAGCTCGGTAGGACTTGGCATCAGGAAGGCACCACTGTGTTCCTTTTTATGGCTGAGTCAGTAGGCAGCATGGGTCTGGAGCAGCCCTTGTAGACCTAGGTGTGAGCAAACCAGATGAAGCTGTTCGATTTCCCATTTGCATTTCTAGTAAGGCATTTTGCCAGCCTTTTCCCCTAACCTTTCACCATGTGTAATGGCAGGAATACCAAGACCCCTGTCCTGTTCCAGGCTCCACACGATCCCTGGGACCTCGCTCTGTAACTTGGGCCCCGCCTTCACCTGTAGAATAGGAGTAATTACCCCCCTACCCACTTCTAGGATCAGGTTTCCGGAAGGACGATGAGAGAGTAGGTGGCCCAGTACTCTGAGCTGTCAAGCTCTAAGGGAAAGGCATTAACACAGGCCAGTAGAACCGTGTTCTCGTGGTAGATGGTCTAAGGGATACTTAACATGCTCAGAGAACTGATAGACAGTTTTGTTTGCACACCTACCTGTGATTGATGGCCAGTGCTATGTAAAGCACTTATAAACACATTTCCAAGCTAATAGGCACAAATAAAAAGATAAAATTGGGAAGAACTGACAAATTTCCTTAGTACATCAAACTCGAGAAAGATTTCCTTGGCATATATTAGAAAAAGCATAGAGCACAGAAATTACAGAAAAACTGCACTCACAGTTTGCATGGTTTCAGACTGCAGACTGGTTAGTTCTTTTCTTTCATCTCCCACACACACTTGAAGTTCACCACATGCCTAACTCTGCCTCTGGGGGCTCTCCTTGTAGTTTTGTTTACAAAAGCAGACCTGAAGGCATCTGAGGCAGCCCGATTGTGTGATTATTTTACTATATTTTATTTTTTATTGAAGTAGAGTCGATTTACAATGTTGTGTTAGTTTCAGGCGTACAGCCAAGTGATTCAGTCATATACATATATATATGCTTTTTTAGACTCTTTTCCCTTATAGGTTATTACAAAATATTGAGTATAGTTCCCTGTACTATACAGTAGGTCCTTGTTGATTATCTATTTTATATATAGTAGTGTGTATGTGTTAAACCCAAACTCCCAGTTTATCCCTTTTCCTCACCTTTCCGCTTTGGTAACCATAAGTTTGTTTTCTATTGGGTCTATTGGGTCTATTTCTGTTTTGTATATAAGTTCATTTGTATCATTTTTTTAGATTCTACATATGAGTGATATCATATGGTATTTGTGTTTCTCGGTCTGGCTTACTTCACTTAGTATGATCATCTCTAGGTCCATCCATGTTGCTGCATATGGCATTATTTCATTCTTTTTAATGGCTGAGTAATATTCCATTGTACATACGTGCCACATCTTTATCCATTCATCTGTCGATGGGTTCCTTCCATGTCTTGGCTATTGTAAACAGTGCTGCAATGAACATTGGGGTGCATGTATCTTTTCAAAGTATGGTTTTCTCTGGATACTTGCCCAGGAGTGGGATTGCTGGATCATATGGTAGCTCTATTTTTAGTTTTTTGAGGAACCTCCCTGCTGTTCTCCATAGTGGCTGCACCAATTTACTTTCCCACCAACAGGGCAGGAGGGTTCCCTTTTCTCCACACCCTCTTCAGCATTTATTATTTGTAGACTTTTGATGATTATTATTTTAAATAAGATATATGTAATTCATTTCCTCTGCTAACCTCTTGTGGCCCAATACCAAAATGAACTGTTTTCTTAAAACAGCTTTTACAAGTTTCATTTATAAAAAGGGAATTTGAGATAGCTACCATGAAACAGTGTCAAGGAGCAAATTCAAAGCAGTGCCGTGCATACAGCCCCACAGTGCCATTTCTTTTTTGCTTCTACTCACTTATCAATATCATTACAGTTTCATTATCATTTGGCATTAAAAGTCTTCTTAAAAATTTACCCTAAAAACATCACATTAAAAACTTAGAAAGATGGCTATATACTTTTCCTTGATGGAAGACTGCAGACAGAACATAAGGCCAATAATCGGAAATTTTAGTATGAATAGAGTGACAGAAAAAAATAATTAGCATCTTATTGAGAACACTACATTCTACTCCTGCCTAATTTTATGAATAGCAGCCACTGTGCCAATTAATATCCAAGCATCCATATCTTATGATGACACAGAGTTTGGTTTTTGTTGTTTTTTTTCCCACCACCCAAGAAAAAAAGACAAGGAGTTCAGCAAGGGGCTATTTCTGGAGAAAAATGACTTGCATTATGAACATCTTCAATCATTTGTCTCGATTCATATAACATCCTCTTTCCTCCCTCCAAGTTCTCATTATTCAAAAATCATTTACCACTAAATTACAGAAAAACAGTTTCTCCTACAGCAGAAATTAAGTGAAGCTGGGCATGAGTCTATAAACAGTTATGAGGCTCTCAAATCATCAGAAAGATGCCACCTGAGACATATGACCTGTCCTGGTCTCCAGACGCCCGGTGCGCATTGATGGGGAGCCTAGAAGGGTAATATTTTCTCTTCTCTGGAACTGGAGGTCCCTGCCATCTCAACTAAGAGAGAGTTTTTCTTTGGAAGAACGAAAACACATTAGTGTTTGGAGGACGTACTGATGATACACACAGGCATCTTTTCCCAAGAAGCAGTCTGAAGCTCTAATCATATTTTGGAAAACATAGCCTCACTTCACTGGTGCTCTGGCCACAGGGACCGGCCGTTGTTATCCTCGTGATGTGGCTGTATCAGGATGGCATTGGTTGGGAGTGAGGCTTTGGGGCCAGCTGGGCCTCGGTACAGAGTTGCCTCCCTACGAGCAGGGTGACTTGGGCAGATCATTGGATTTCTTGAAGCCTCAGTCTCTTCATTTATGAACTATAAGGATAGGATAGAACTACTAGGGGTTTTTTTGCGGTACACGGGCCTCTCACTGTTGTGGCCTCTCCTGTTGCGGAGCACAGGCTCCGGACGCGCAGGCTCAGCGGCCATGGCTCACGGGCCCAGCCGCTCAGCGGCATGTGGGATCTTCCCGGACCGGGGCACGAACCCGTGTCCCCTGCATCGGCAGGCGGACTCTCAACCACTGCGCCACCAGGGAAGCCCTAGGGTTTTCTTTCAAAGATTTAAAAAGTATGGATACAGTACCTAGCACATGTTACGTGGCAGACACTGCAGGGTTTCCTTACCCTTTCCTTGACAAAGGAACCCGGCAGCCATCTGAGTGTCGGTGTGGCCGGGCCAGGGGCCCAGGCCTGATGGTTTCAGTGCCATCGTGGCAACCTCACTGTCCATCACCCTGCTTGACTGATTTGGGAGCATGAAGTCCGGGTTGGTCAGTGGTACGTAAGGGGCAGCCTTCTGGGGCTCCCAGGAGAGACTGTCCACCCTGAAAGGACAGAGTGGGGAGAGGAAATGTTCTCTCCGGTGTAGGAATTTGTTACGTGCTGACCGTCTGGGGCAGAGCTGAGGTGCAGAACCAAGACTGAGGATGCGAGCTCTGGAGGGGACCCCTCCACCGCCTGTCATCGTGGACCAACCACGGCTGCCTCGTCCAGTCTCTGTGAATGAACAGTGAGTAGCCTGTGTTTGAGCCACTCTGGGTCAGATTTTCTATTACTGTAGTGCGAAGTATCCAACTCAAGGAGCAGACTGTTACTTATATGTATGAATCAGCAGATTTGAAAGGGGGTAAATTGATATTTAATAAACTGTTTTCATTGAAAAGTAATAGAAAAGAATTCCCAGCTTAATTCCAACTAATTCTTAATTCTATCATTCTTTTTTTTAAATTGAGAAACCTTAAAAAATTTAAAATAATTTTTCTTTCAGGGCAGGTCTAATAATAAAATTTAGCTGATGGTAATCAGTTATATTTTATTTAAAAACAAAGTAGGAAGCCATATAATCATACATTGGAAGGGAATTTGGTAATTACTTTCGGGTCTAGAGTTTAGATCATTTTCCTGCCTGTAATTTTAGAGGGCACATTAAAACCATCTCAAGGGATAGGATTGGGGTTTTAGAATTTAGAAAAAATTCTAAAAGTTTTTTAGAAAACTATAAAATAGCAAAATTTCTAGATAATTCTAGGTTAGGTTCATGTATACATTAAGTGGTAGGGTTAATAATTATGGACATAGGAGGAGAGATTCATCCTGGATCACCCATGGAAAGAACCGATGTTTTATTTTCACAATTCACAGGAAGGAAGGTATTTCTTGTTCCCCCTTTAATTACAGAAGTTCGGATTCACCACACAGAGAAGCCTAATTTCTGCGGTACTTTCATTTCTCTACTGGAGATCTGTCCCTTTCCTGTGTTCTGGGTATACCGGACAGACCACAAAGCTGAGAGCAATATAAAATTTCTGAACCTACTGATCCTAGAAATCCAAAATCTTTCTGGATTTTATTAGACCCTGTGGTGTCGACTGGGGATGTGAATCTTCTTTTACCTTTGTCCTGAACGCAGCAGACAGAGGCCTTCTGTCATGTTCTGTAAAAAAATTGGTGAGAAATGGAACACAGTTCAGGAAGTTTTATATATATATATATATATATATATATACACACACACACACGTGTATATATAATTTATATATAATTATATGTAAATTAGTAATAAGATATATATAATTCATATATAATTATATATGTTAGGTCATCAGACATTTATATATTTTATATATAATTATATATAGATTAGGTAATCATATATATATATATATATACATTCTTTTTTTAAGAACCAGCAACCCTAATGGTAGGATATATTGTACAACATGGGAAGCATAGCCAATATTTTATATAATAACTATAAATGGAGTATAACCTTTAAAATTGTGAATCACTGTGTTGTACACTTGTAACTTACATAATATTGTCCAGCAACTATAATTCAGTTAAAAAGTCCTCTCCAGTGCCTTCCCGTCTCACTGAGACTCCCATCCCTCCAACCATGCCCTGTCACCTGCCCTGGCAGCTCTCCTACTACTACTTTCCCAAACTTACTCTCCTCCAACCATCCTGGTTCACTTGTTACACCTTCTCTCCAAAGCCTAGAACAGGGACTGGCACACAGGGGGTGCTCAATAAATTTTGGGTAAATAAATGGTAACCCAGGTATGTTCTGAGCTCAGACTGTCTTCTGAAACCCAAAGAAAAATTGGCTTCAACCCTCCACTTTGTGTTTAGCTCCTAACATCTCAGGTGAGTTCTGGGACACTTACATTTCTTTTTAGTTTCCACTGGCCCTGAATCGCTGTTTCCTCTGAATTCTCCACTTCCATTCCGCGTCTGCTTTCCCCATGTGCTGTCCTTTCTTGGCATTCTACTGCCCTGGGGGGCACCGTTCACATCCTTTGCTCCCCAGGGTCCTGTGTGTAGCTGTCTTTGTTACAGATTTGGAATAGTGGAGCAGGTGACAACACCTAAAATGAAATTACAGGGCAACCCCTAAATTTAAATTTTAGGTGTCTGCTTTCTTAAAAGTAATTCATTTCTGCACTGGGAACTTAGGATGGTTTCATCTACTCGAGCCCCAGCCCCCCACCCCCACCCCCCATTTCCCTGGTCCTACTGTTTTCTCTTTGCCAAGGTGGCACATTCTATTTTCGGACATCGGATTTTCAGTACCTTCTTTCAATTTTGAGTCAAAATCCATCTCATACAATTTTACCCATTTGTGGATAAAATTAGTTTTCCTAATCTGTGATTTCCATTTAGAACAAATAGCATCCCTTTTCCAGTGTCACTCTCGAGATCTAGGGCTTTATGAAAGTGCACAAATCTGGATGTACTTGACGAAACGTAGTTTTCTTAAAGAGAAAAACATTCCTCCATGGGAAGTTGTATTTATTTTGGAAAAAGTGTATTGATTAGGCTTCAAATATAAGCTCTTGGCCACCTTACTAAGTTTCTGATACACACCACTTTTTAAAAACACTTCCATAATTGATCTCTTGATATAGTAAAAACTTTGAATAGTTTATAATAGTCCAAGATGTATTTTGTGAAATATAAAAATGTTTCATATGATATTTGAATTTACGCTTTACTGCTAAAACTTAGCAAAGGTACAAATAAACTATATGAAATACCATATTATGTTGGGAGAAACTTTTGTGAGCCTAAATGTACAGTTTATTCAGAGCCTACGCAAGACTGGCCTCCCCTTTTAGGACCAGCTATTCACTGATGTGCCTTTTGTAGAGAAACGTAGGGAAGAGGATGCAGGGAGCTTCCCTCTCGTTCTGGGCATTGAGCAGTGCTGAGGATAAATGGCTATAGTGGTAACCGGCTCTTGGCTACAGATGCCTCAGACCTTGGAGGAATGAGAGAGTAATGAATGGCGATTTCACAGCAGCTCACCCGGGGCTTCCTCTCCCAGGGATTAGGTGTGCCAGGATGAGCCTGGTTACATAAAATTGCAGATGGTGTTTTTAGCCTCCCTTGTGTGGCAGTCATATATTTTTTTTTAACTAAAAAAACTCTTAGAGTTAGGAAGTGTGCCAAAGAGAACATTATGAAACAAATGCTACCCAAAACATTTGAAACCAACCTGTTAGTCAACCGAAGAGAAATAGTTTCCTATTTTCTAAGCAAGTGACATTTCCTAATGTTCTCCCACTATGAATGGGCTGTAATGTTACCTTCTGTTGGACTCTAGCCTTATAGAGGTCTGTACTTCTGAGAAAACCAGTGAGTTACCCGTCCCTCCCCCCTCCAAAAGAAAAAAAAGAAAACCTGTGAGAGTGAAGACCTCGGTCCTCCAAAGAAGCACCAAACCAAGAATCTCTCGTGGTCCAGGACCATGTTACAGATAGATTAAATACCTGGTATCGGAAGCATGCCTTTTCCTTATTAACTTTTGCCAGCTCTGCACTTGGATTTGTCCCCTTCAGATGTTAAGGCACTTGCGCATTCAGATCTGTCAGTCTTAAAATGTGCCAGCATCTGACCACATCATGACCTGCTTTTGCTTCAAGGATGAGTTTCCCACAAGTCCCTGCTCCTCTGGCTTCCCAGAGAGTTCAGACCTGTGTAGTGTGGGATGTGGTGGTAACCCAAGAGCATTGCTGTACACAGACCGGTGAGATGGAGCTTTGGATGCTTGGCATCTAGATGGATTTTGGAAAGCAGGATGTAGTCCAGCGTAGCATGACGTGTGTGCATGCATGACGTGTGTGCATGCATGACGTGTGTGCATGCACGCAGTGCAGTGGAGTCTACGTGTTAAGCTGCATCAGATTGTAGGGTCTTGGATGCCACTCAAAGGAGCATGGCAAAACTTCTCCGTTAAGGCTCTCTGGCAGGGTAGTGAGACAGTACCATATCTTCACGTGGTTTAGGAAGACATCTCTTGTGTCAGGCAGAAGACTTAAGGGGCAGGGAGGAGATGGGAAGAGGCTCTGAGCGTTTCCATTAGTTGGACGCCATGATCACGGGAACTTAAACTAGGGAAAGGGCAGTGAGATGGAAGAGAAGATGAACTGAAGAGCTATTTCTGATAAAACAGGCAGGGCTTGGCACGTGATGGAGCTAAGAGAGAAAATGTGAGGAGCTGGAGGAAGCCGGGTGTCCTAGTCTGTGGGACCAGGGGCGATGGCTCTGCTTGGTGAGCTGCGCGGTGCTGGAGGGCGTGGGCTTTGTTAGTGGGGTGGTGGAGGCGAGGATGCATTGAGCTGGAAGGACTAGCGAGTCACTTTCCTGTCAATTAATGTCGACTTAGCCTGTAGGATTTGGGGTGTGGCCAGGGATGAAAGGCAGAGGAGCCCGTAATCTCCTCACCAGGAAATGTTTTCTCCAACGCTTGCAAACGATTTCTCCTCGGAAGGCGGGTCCGCGTTTCGCTCACGGGCGTGCCCCCCTACCCCCACCCCCCGCATCGTGATTGGCGTGGGCATCGCATCAAACACGTGTTGAGTGAAGTGTTCTGTCATTTTACCATCCCCCCCCCGTCCTTATTTCTTCATCTTGGTTCTCTACCAATTACTTCAAAGAAAAGAAACACAAACTTTAAATTTTTCATTAGTATCTTCCCTCCTTAATTTGGCAGATAAATTTGCATGCTGGAGGGAGGGGAGATTGGATCACATTTCTAACACAAAGGTAATGAATTCCAGATCTCCAATTTTCAGGGTTTCTAAAGCTAGCCTTTGTTTTTCTTCATACTATGATTAACCAGGTCTGCAAAGGCTCAGAGCTTATCACAGGTCCTTCAACTAAAAGTAGTTTTATTGTTTTGTTGAATGCCATAGCAACAGACCGAAAAAAAGAGAAGTGTTCAGTTACAAAATATAGGAAAAAGAGTGTTTTTCAACAAAACATGTAGCCCTTCTGATATAGAGAACATTGTTAAGATAGTAAAGATGAGGTTACAAATAGAAGCAGTTCTTTGTTGGTAGCATAGTTAAAGAAACATTTTTGGATTTAAAATTTTCTTTTCGTAATTAAAATGATTGTTGGAAAAGTGTGGCTCCATCATGGTATTTAGTCTAATCCTTCTGTAGCCCACGTTGACCTTCTGAAGGTTTGCAGAGGTGATGAGAAGGGTGTAGGGAAGTTCTGAGAACTTTCCTTGCTTCTCGATTCCCTTTTGTTATCCGTATATTACCTTTTTGTGTGTTTAGAAATTCCCCAATGACTTTTCTTTTTCCGAGAAGGAATTTTTACCTCTAAAATTAGCTTTTAAGAGATTTGACTGAAAAAAATACCTTTGGAAATGGCATCTGATATGATACTGAAAAATTATGATAGTAATTGACAGTAATCACCAACCACTTGTAAATTCCTTGAAGAATAGAGCTGAGTCTTTGTGTGTGTGTGTGTATGTGTCTGCATGTGGTACAGAGTTTTTTGCCCAACAGAGGATACGTATGTAATACACGCACCGAACGCGATGAGAAAATGTGTGGTCATTGAACAGTGATTATATACAGCATATTTTCAGAGACAGATTACGTTAAGCTGGTGTCAGGAAATCTTTCTATTCCTTAATATAGCTCTTGAACCCGTGACTTTCAAACCTGTTCAGAAGGATAGGACACCATTGGTAAAGCGCGTATCCTACCTTTTCATTCTGAGACTGAAGTGGTGGACCCAAGCGGGCAGACGAGGTGCAGAGAGCATCAACTGATGGTTCCTTGTTGTCTCTAGCGGGTGAATCAAACATTCAGAAGACTCACACTGTCTTCTCTTTCTGCATCTTCTTTTCTATTCCAAGCCATCATTGCATGTGCAGTAGGGAGCAGGGGCAGTCTCCCTTGTTGACCATAAGCCTCACTCAGTGCTTTTTTTTTGAATACTGGTGACAGCTGTCGCATTCTGGGGCTCTGACCCCCTTAGAATATGTCCCCATGTGACCAAGAAGAAGGGGTGCATCCCAGCTCTCTGGCTGCATATCCAGTGAGGCCCGGGGCCCTGCGTTCCACACGCTTCAGATCCCTGGGAGCTGTGTCCCCGTGTCTTTCTCATTCTTCAGCACCTCACCCCATGGCCACCTCGGAGAAAAGCAGGAAGCCTTCCAGCCTGTGTCTAATCGTGCCCTGCCTCCCTCCAGCTGATGATCAGTTTGTGATCTAAGAAGGAGGATTGATGTCCTGGTCCCAGCACAGATGCTGCTTTCACTGTGGTCAGTTCTAGAGCTGTGTCTCCATGGGAACAGACCTCAGACTTCGACTGTTTTCTGAGGCCCCATCTGGGGAGTTTTTCTTTCTTCTCCAGGCCTTAGGGTCAGCACCAAGATTACCTACTGGACCTTTTAAAAGGGAAATGTCTTCTTTTGAAAAGAGTGAACTCTGTTCCCCATCTCATTTCCCCCCTTCCCTTTATTCTGGGACTTGCTTCCCTGCTGCATCCCTGGCCCTGCTGTGTACTGGGCCCGCCTGCACCCTCTGCCTAGCTCAGGCATCACAAGGCCAGCGTGCCCTCCAGCACGGACTGCTCGCTTGTTTCTGATGGAAACAGATTCCTTTCAGGTGCCTAACCCCTGAGTTGTGTGTCAGTCACCCAGCTGAAGCGCACTCCCCACGGGTCCCTAAGGAGGGAGAGCCTCGGGGTCATCCTGGTAAGCTTGTGAGCCCAGAGCTGGCAGGGTTCCTCCTGCACCCCCATCTAAGCCTCCACTTCTAAGAGCTGGTGTGGCGCTGTCCTGTCGCCCTGCAGATGGGAAAGGGCAGGGACAGATGAACCCAGGAGTGGTCCAGCAGGTGTTAGAGCATCTCTGCTGGTCCCCCAGCACCTGCCACACAGGGACCAGCTCCCAGCAGGAGAAGTCAGCCGACAGGGTGCAGAAGAGCCAGGGCCCGGAAGATGACTCAACCCAGAACTTCCTCCTTATTTTCCCTGCATTCCAAGCTAGTCCACCTCCTTTCCCAGTGCCCTAGTGGTGTCCTTGCAGCCCTTTCCACCTTGACTGCCGTTTAGAGTTTCTCTTCCTCCTTGCAGGTGGAGGAGATGGACAGGGAAAGGAAAATGAAAGCCCCGCCCGCTCCCAGGAGTTGTTCATGCCGTCAGGAGGGCGTCTGTCCATGCTCCACATCTTGACAGCCTGGCCACCTTTGTCCCTGCAGTCCCCTGACCTCAGCTGATGGGACCTCAGGCCTCTCCCCAGGCTCTTGGTTCCTGGGGTGGAGGGTATGCATTTCAGCTGAGGTGCCCCTGGACCTGCCTGCTCCATTCTGGCCTCAGATGTGGTCCTGCTGGAAGCCAGGTGGGAACACTGCGTCTCCATGGGCAGGAGACCGGCCAGGGCCAAAGCTTCGTTTTCGCTCCCGTAGCCTGATGTCTCTGCGGTAATTCACAGCACAGCTAACTTATTCTTGCCTCTGACCTTTCACTCAAACTGCTGCTCTTGTCGGGAGTCCCTTCCCTTAGGACTTTCAAATCCAACTCTTCTTTAAAGGCTTTTGTCGTCTTAACTCCAAAGAACTTACTTCTCTTCTGCAAGTTTAGAGATTTACTTCATACTTGTGTTCGTTGAGACACATGGTGTCCTTACACTAATTCCACCTGACCCTTTTTTTTTTTTTCTCACACTGGTCCAAGTTATTTTGAGTTATTTGCAGGCTCCTAATTAATACACCTGTCCAACACTTCCCATCTGTCCTCCCTGTAATCTCAACGTCCCTGGGGGCCCAGCTACTTCTTAGGGATCTGGTTAAAATCAATCAAAGTGTCCTTCCCAGTCAGTGACGGTCCAGAGCTCTCCTTACAACTACTGCATGGCTGGGGTCTCTTCCTCACTCTCCAGGCAAATGCGCCTTTGTTTCTTTTGCCCCTTCCTGAGTCTAGAGCAACAGTTCGCAAACTAGACCCTGACCCGCAGGCTGGCCTCGTGCTGGGAATGGTGTTACGCTTTTATGTGGTTGAAAAGTGTTAAAAGCAGAAGAATATTTTGTGAAACGTGAAAAGCATACGAAATTAAAACATTGGTGTCCAAAGTAAAGTTTTATTAGAACAGTCGTGGGCCACACCCCTCATTCATATGCTGGGCGGCTTGATGCACAAGGGCAGGGTAGAGTAGCTTCGACACAGGTGGCATGACCCACAGAGCCTGAAAGATTTGCTCTTTGGCCCTTTTGGAAGGACTTTCGCTGGTCTCTGGTCTAGAGGCAGAGACCAGCCTCTCAGTGTTCAGTTCCCTCCTGCCCAGGCTTGAATAATTGCAGCCATCACTGAAATGACTCGTGCAGAGGTCACACTGCAGTCCTGCTTTTCACACAGGCTGGTTCTTTCTCTTCCTCTCTCTACCTGACCCTCTCCCTGTCTGCAGAACCCAGCAGATTTCTCTCTCATCTACCACAGCTCAGCTTCACCCAAAACTCAGGGCAACCCCAATGAGGAGATGTGGCTCTAGCTGTTAAGAGAATTGCACTTCCCATTTTACTCTACATTTTTAAAATGACCTTTAAGCAAAAAGCAGTGTTTCATTGGTGCTATATCAGCTGCTTTACTCTAATTTTTAAGGTTTATTAAATTATTTGCAAAACAGTATATCCTATAACTAGAACCCCAAATGAAATCTGTATATTAAGGTTTCAGAGATCCACGGAGCACAGCATGCGGTGGGACATGGGGGCATCTATTTTTTTTTTAATAAATTTATTTTATTTAATTATTTTTGGCTGTGTTGGGTCTTCGTTGCTGGGCACGGGCTTTCTCTAGTTGCGGCGAGTGGGGGCTACTCTCTGTTGCGGTGCACAGGCTTCTCATTGCAGTGGCTCCTCTTGTTGCGGAGCATGGGCTCTAGGGCGTGCGGGCTCCATAGTTGTGGCACACGGGCTCAGTAGTTGTGGCTCGCGGGCTCTAGAGCGCAGGCTCAGTAGTTGTGGCGCACAGGCTTAGTTACTCCGCGGCATGTGGGATCTTCCCGGACCAGGGCTCGAACCCGTGTCCCCTGCATCGGCAGGCGGATTCTTAACCACCGCGCCACCGGGGAAGCCCGGGACATCTATTTTTGTATCAGAGTAAGACACAGGATCATTCTAAATTTTAAGTAGTTGTGCCAATGGCTTTTTAAGGATAAAAAGATGACAGTTCATTAAAATCCTGATGTATCTTCATAATAGCAATGATAGAATTCATGAATATTCGTTGCCATTGTTGAAATAAAGACTTCTTCACCGATACCCAAGAAAAGTGTACACAAACCTGGCCTGAAAGGTCATATAATGAATGTCCATTCATGTTTACTAAATGATTACCCTCTGTTTTTTGTGGGGTTTTTTGTTTTGTTTTTTGCGGTACGTGGGCCTCTCACTGCTGTGGCCTCTCCCGTTGCGGAGCACAGGCTCCGGACGTGCAGGCTCAGCGGCCATGGCTCACGGGCCCAGCCGCTCCACGGCATGTGGGATCTTCCCGGACCGGGGCACGAACCCGTGTCCCCTGCACCAGCAGGTGGACTCTCAGCCACTGCGCCACCAGGGAAGCCCCCCTCTGTTTTATAAACTGTAAAAATCATGATTCTCAGATCATTATATCAGAGGAACCAGAATGTTTCTGAAAAAACCAAAACAAAAAGATGAGGTGATTGAGGCCCCGAGAGGTAATTCATCACTTAAGGTCCCATGAGAGGTGAGTAGTGGTTGTCATTCACCTGAGACCAGGACTCAGGTTTGCTGACCCCCATTGTACAACACCACCTCACCAAATTTCTTTTAACTTTTCTCCTAGTAATGAATAATAAAAGCAAGTAAACAAATACATAAACAATCTCTCAGTTGCACATATTTAACCTGGTGGAGCAAAATTATCCAAAATAATAATCTCGATATGGTGCTAGAGCGCTGTAAGTGTAGCAAGTTATTCAGGAGAGATTCACCACTGAAAGGAACGGCTTGCGATGGCAGTGGTGCTCCAGGGATGCAGACAGACAGGCAAAGGGTCCCTTCCGAGCTTCTTTTGTTAAATAGCAGAGACCCAAAGGCAGTCAGCTGCACTGGACTGCAAAAACAATAATTATTTTATCTCCTAGACTATTCCACTTTTCCCATTGTCCCACCTCAACACTAATTTAAGATAACTTGATGGCATTTAAGTAGGAGAAAAGAATTTGTATGTAAATGAGGGAAAGGACAAAAATTGGCTCTTAAAGTCCATTGGATTCAAGAAAGCTTCAAGTTTGGTTAGGAAACTGCAACTCTGCAAAAGTGTTTAAGAATATCTGGAGAATTTTTTTTTCTATTAAATTATTTTATTTTGAGACTTATAATATGATTTTTATTCTAGAGTAAAACGCTTTCTGCAGCAGGTTTGTGATAAAAAAGCAACAAGGTAAAAAGTAGCCGAAACCTTTGCCTGCCTGAGCTATAGCATTACAACCATTTATATCGGGAATAGAAACATTTCTGCTAATCTGTTCTTTTAAAAAAAAAAAAAAACCTGACTTTTTGACATGGTGTGTATGTATATGATGTGTGTGTATATAAGTCCATATATGATAATAAAAATATTATTATTATAAAAGAGAAAACTATGATCTAGTTCACATAAATAAGCTATTTTAGAGCTTTAAAATCATGTAAACAAATTACATGGTTAAAATACTTCATGTTAATGGTTATTATTTGAAGGTAGTCACCGCTAATCTCTAAGAGGATGTGAGGTACCTTGCAGATGTAAACGCATTGTAGAGTCAGGTATTTACGAAAGAATACAACAGAGGCTGTGGGCTCCAGGTTGAAGAAATAAGAGCTATTTCCCTGCCATCATGTCAGGCTCTGGGAAGCCCACGGACCCCAGTCTCTTTTCGTAGGTGGGAACAAGAGAGCAGCACAGCAGAAGGGACTGAGCTGTAGCTCGAACTGATCAGTTACAAACACTTGATACTGTACTTTCACATTTTGTTTTAGGTTTTTAAACATCTAAGGATATCACATAAATTGATCAGTACTTCTCTGGCAAAGAGAGAGAGGGAGAGTGTGGTGTGAGTGCCAGGAAATGACCATTGCATACATTTTCCAACATCGCGTGGCAAGTTGAGAGACATTTCATAAGATTAAAAAGAAATAGAAGTTAATTCTGGCAACTGCTTTCTGTAGTGCTGCCCTTGCCAGTCGGCTTTGACCTCGATTTAAGGACAAATTGTCTAGGGAAAAAAAGACTTCTGAATTTGTCCACTGGAGCTTTGACGTTGATATCTCAGCAGGATGTAAGATGCATATGCTCTTTGAAATCATTGTGCTTTATTCAATACATTGTGCCAGTTTTGTATAAATTCTAGACTTTTTTGACTTCTTAGATCTTGTGTATATTCTCATGTTCCATTGAGTTCTTATGATTCCGGTGTTGCCCTATTCTCTAGAAGGTGACTGTGAATCTCAAGAGTAATGATTAGGTAAACTATATTTTTAACACAATTGAAGAGCACGACACATTATTTTTTGTTGTGGAGGGTGTTACTGATATGTCTGCAATATCAGAAAGGGTGGTAGGAAAAAGAAGAGGGGTTCTTAACTTGCGTGCGTGCGTGTGTGTGTTTTATGGACACTGTAAGAGGCACAACAGTGGCCCCCCACAGATACCCATGTCCTAATCCCTGGGACCTGAGAAAAATGTTACCTTACGTGGCAAAGGGGACTCTGCAGCTTCAGTTAACATTACCCTGGGTTATCTGGGTGAGCCCGGTAGGATCACAAGTTTCCTTGTAAGTGAGAGACGGGGGCTGGATGGTGAGAGAAGATAGAATGATGGAAGCAGATACTGGAGTGATGTGGTCGCTGATGTGAGCCGAGAAACGTGGTCATCTCCAGAGCTGGAAACAGATTCTCCCCTGCAGGAAGGGGCAGCGCCCTGCTGACACCTTGATTTTAGCTTCATGATACCCATTTTTTGGGCTTCTGATCTCCCGATCTGTAAAATAATAAGCCTGTGTTGTTGTAAGCCTCTAAATTTGTGGTAATTTTAACAGCAGCAGTAGGGAACTAACACAGACACCTCTGAGCAATCTGGTGAAACCTATGAATCTCTTTATGGGTTTTTGATAGAGTGATGTGCGTGCCTCTGTATTCATGTGTTAATTGACAGGACAGACCACTTAAAATAGAGACAAGTTAAAATTCAGTCATCTTTTCCATGTTTATCAGTGCGAAAGCTCACTGCTTATGGACTGTGAACTATTCACGTTTCACAAGTTGTACTGTCCTACAGAGGATTAAGAATGGAAATTTGAACTGTCCAGATGTGTGAAACTTTTAAGTTTTCATCCTCTTCTGACTTTGGTCAGCAAACTATTGTAGATGTGGAACACTGGAGAACAAAGCCATTTTCTGAGCATCAATTTGCATGTATGTGATTTCACTATTAACTGCATAACTGTGGGATGGGGGGTGATCCAATAGCTGGCGAGCAGGAGAATTGGATGCAGTCTGGAAGTGGGTTTAATAACTACCAAGAGTTCAAATTAGGCACGGGCATAAATAATATTTGAGATATGTGTGACAACTGTAGCGTGATGTGAACATGCCTGTGCTATTTGTGACAAAGTGACACAGACACCACTAACACTTCTTTTCTACATTGACAATTGAATGCGATACTAAATTCACCGGAAGGCATTTAAAATGATAAAGAGGCGTTTCTTTCCAGTCCAAGTTCGTGGACTCTCTTCCCAGGTTACGGACCACCAGAGCAGAAGCAGAACAGTGAGCGGTTTTATAGATTGTAGCTAGTTGTCTTCCTCGTTTTCACTCTGATTTTTAGGGGAAGGACTGTCTTCTTTATGGAGATAAATGACATTAAAATACACAAAACAAATGGAGCACAGACGGGTCGGTCAGTCCGCTGATGTCCTGCGGCCCTGCGGGTGGAACTTTGAGTGGATGTGGTTAAGGCGTCCGAGTTCTCTTCCTCTTTATTTGCCTTCTTTTTCTTCCTTAATCACAGTGCTTCTTTCCTTGGGGAGGCAGGTAATTCTTTGTTTATTCTTTGATAACGAGAAAATTATGTTCCATGTCGTAAGAAAGAAGTCAGCTGGGAGACAGAGTATGGAGGTTAGGCAGGAGGTTAGATCAGATCATTTGCGCGTTGATATCTGTTAATATGTCACGTGGAAAATGATATTCAGGTGCCTATATTGTCATTTCCTCAGGGGAAGTCATAGAATCTATTTTAGCATGAATATCCCGATGCCTCAAACCAATGCAACATCTGTTACTTAAAGAAATCTGCTGCAGTCAGGGATTGGGTTACGTGGTCCAGTAGAGCTTCTACAACTTTAGTGGTTCAGCCTGCCACGGAGAGTACTCTGGGTGCTCTCCAAACACCCACATGGGTGCCCACTGATTTACAGAGCGCAGTGCCCAGGCTCCAAAATTCAGAGAAACAAAATGGACTCGTTTCCCACAACCCTTTGTAGATTTAACGTTGCTCATTTTTCATTAAAAAAAAACCCCTCTTCTCCGTATAAAAATAGTGCTTTTATTTAACTCGCTGTCATGAAGACAAATTGAGCCAGTTGACAGGGTAGTAAAGCAGACCGCTGTTCAAACGTAGTCCGTAAAAAGTCCAGCTACGTTGGCATTTTGCAGGGTTTGCACGAAAGCAAGAGAAATGACAACTTGCTGAAGCGCAAACCAGGCAAAACAGACATCCAAGTTCGAGAGGATGTTGAATCTGGAAGCAAGGTCTGAGCTTTTTCAAGATGACAAGTAAAATTGCCCCTGGATTCTGCTGTGACTGCAGTGGAGTTGGTCCTATTACTCAGCCACGTGGGCCCGAGGTGAGTCTGATGGGGTTTTAGGAAGGCCCCCAGGTGCACTAGGTCACAGTTAGACGCTGCTGGTTACAGTGAAAGTCGCTGGTCATAGCACAGACTTCGGATTAATTTTTAGCGTAAGAAACGCATCAGAAATAGCTAACTGAAACTTTTAGAAAACCGAGGTGAAGAATGTCTTATGTGATTTAAGACTGAAAGGCGGAAGTAATATTCACCATCGAGGGAATATTCCATTTCAAATAACTGATTTTGGGCCTGTAATCTTAGATTTAATAGATTTTCGTATTTCTCTCCTCCCTCACTCACCAGACACTCTCGTTTGTAGCTGTGTGTGTGCACTTGTGTGTTGGAGCTCAAGGAAAGAAGACGTGGATTCATGAACATGAATTTCAGATTAACCGGGGCTCCTAGGTGTACGAAGGACCTACCTTCGTATTGGTCGGCTTGGAGGGTTTTGCAGTGAGTTATCTACCAGAGCTCTTGGTGGAGGCCACGGAGCTAGGCCAGAGCTCTGTATGCCTCGGGCTGAGTGAGTCCTCGAGGAATCATTCGGAACTCAAAGCCCAGACGCTCCTTGACCTTCACACACACACACACACACACACACACTACTGATGGCTGTTCGTAGTGGCTCTAGTCGTGCCAGGGACTTGGGAATTCACAGTCACGGACGCGCACCCCGGCTGTGCAGACGCACAGTGTGAGCTGCGCTGCGGGTCTCAGACACCGTTCCAGCACCGAGAACAGGGTGGGGAGTGCGGAGGTTCGGAGGTGACGGATCTGTGATCAGCCTCCAGCAAAAAGAAGAGAAAGAGGCGGGAGATTTCTTGGTTAAAAAAGAAGAAAGCCGTGATTTTCATTTTGATGTGGCTCTTTGACTAGGCAGTGTCAACACGAGTGCCTCGACCTGGTTATGTTAAAATATTCAGCTTTGTCCCTTTTGCTGCTTTTTTGACTTTCCAGTCATTTCTTGGGTCTTTTGGCTGAGGAATTGAATCTTTAATGCTATCTTTTAAAATCTTGTTTAAGCACTTAATATTCGGCAGATAAATCGTGTACATCTACCATGGGTATGAACAGCGTGATGAATATGTTTCCTGCCCGTAAGGAGCCTGAGTTGAAGCTGGAGCTGTAACTAGACAATCTGATCCTACTTCACCCCATGAGACTCTGGGGGCCTCATTTTTAAAGGAGAAGGGAACTAACGTTTACTGAATTCTGATTCACTGTATAATACTTAATCCTTGAACGAATCAGATTTTTCGACAGATGCAGGGTTGAAGACTTCACTGCTTTCTAGATGCATGTCAGTCAAAATACTTAACTTCCCTGAATACCAGTCTCCCGTCTAATAGATTAGTTGAGTTAATAATGTCTACTGCATAGGGTGAACATGAAATAAAGTGATTTAAAATATTGAGCATTCTGTCAGAATTCAGTACATGTTTCCTCTCTTAACATTCTCCCCATTTTACATCAACATTAAGGCCCTTGTCCATCCTTCCCACACGGCTTTCAGGGACAGAGTTCCCATGATGCAGGTATCGTTGGCAACACTGCAAAGAATCGAGTGGGAATAAAAGTGCATCATCAGTGGCCAGGTCTTTCCTTCCCGCCATCAGTGGTCCGGGACACACAGCTCCTGCTGTATCAGGCGTGAGACGATTTAACTGTTAGTTCTGTGCTACTGTCTGCAGGGGTGTTTAATGGCATGATGTGGGTGGGACATCACTCTGTGGGAATAGGGAGCTCCTTTTCATCTACTTTCGGAAATAAAAGTTAAATTTCCTTCCTCTCTTCCCTTTAGACAGCCAAGAATGCTGATTTCACCAATAAAATAGCTAATAATCAGAGCTCAAAAGCAGACATGTCAAAGCTTCCAGACTTAGCAGGAAAAGAAGAACCTAGAATGTTCAGAGGGCGCTTCTGCCTGCCTGGAACCAACCCTGTAGACCCCGAGGGAGGAAGATTTCACGGCAGCCACACTCAGTGTTAGAATTTATTGCATATCTTTGTGCTCAGTAAAATTTATTTCAAAAAGCATATTTAAACACTCTTCTAAAAGAATCCATGTCTGTGATTAAAAACTCATGCTGTAGACTTAAGCTTCCTTAACCCTGTTGCTATTCCTGACAATACACACTTCTGCTCACTGCTTTCAGATCTTTGCGATGACCTTTGTCTCTTTAAATAATAGGCATTTGGGGCTTCCCTGGTGGCGCAGTGGTTGAGAGTCCGCCTGCCGATGCAGGGGACACGGGGTTCGTGCCCCGGTCCGGGAAGATCCCACATGCCGCGGAGCGGCTGGGCCCGTGAGCCATGGCCGCTGAGCCTGTGCGTCCGGAGCCTGTGCTCCGCAACGGGAGAGGCCACAACAGTGAGAGGCCCGCGTACCGCCAAAAAAAAAAAAAAAAAAAAAAATAGGCATTTGCTTTTATTTGTTGTTTCAACACCCCTAATGGCATCTTTAACACCCATCTTATAAATGGGAGTGTTTCTCTTGTTATCCTGATTCTTGCCTCTTCTTTTCCTCTTCTGCCTTTTTCATCCATGCTTTTGCTTTTCGATTGCTCAGGTCGACGGCAGGTGGAAAAGGGCAGTGGAGGAGGAGGCCTTCAGGTAAGGCAGTCACACAGGTTTCTAAACACAGCATGTCTTCTCTCGCATTTCCGTCCTAAAAAAGAAGTTGAGGATATTTTCCCTCGAACAGAAGAGAGGAGGGAGCTAGCCCATGGTGTTCTAGATCCATATTTCTAATATACTGGGAGAGATGTCGCTGGGATTTTCCTTTAATTTTGATGTCATGGCAGAAAACTTAGATGCCCATCCATCCCTGTCTTTGGATGGGTGAGGGGCACATACTGTAGGAAACCTTGCTTCCTTTGCATCTAACTTCAGGGATAAATTACAGGACTTAACAGACACATCCCTGCTGCTTTTGAGTCAGGGGAACAAAGCCCCTCTGAATGCTCTAAATTCAGGCATCTTGCCCAATTGCAAAGGTGTTGGGAGAGTGAAAGTCCAGGAGAGGGCGCTGCAGGATCAGGGAAAGAACACCAAGGAGTCTATGAAGTACAGGTGTGAGCGGGAAACGAGCAGTGGTGTCCAGGACTCTACAGGCAAGAGAGCGAAGAGCCGACCAGGTGGATCGGGTGCCAGTGGTGAGGCAAGCACGCATGAGCGACCAGAAGTGAGTCTCCCAGGGGAGAGAGCTGTTCTCGAGCCACCTTAAATCCTGTTCAAGAGGACTCTACAGCAGGGAGTGAGCTCCGGGGTCTACAGGGACAGAAGGACCCCCGTGCGTGCCGGAGGAGAATTTACTGCTGCCGCCTCTGTGAGGGGGACCAGTTGTCCCCAGGCTGGAGTGAAGCCCATGAATACCGTGCGAGGACAGGAGCCAGCTGTGGCCACCCGCCCGTGGGAGATAAGGTCACCCCCCCCGGCCCCCCGCCACCACCTGCCGGGAGAAACCAGCCCCGATGACACTTGTTCTGCTCTTGACGTTTCTTTCTGCCTCTGCTCCAAACCTGCCCAAATCAGAGTTTGAAAATCAGTGGACGGAGAGACAGGGAGGTGGGGAAATAGAACAGACGTTGAATATAGCCCCATGAGAGCCTCCTAAGCTTGTCTCACCCAGGAGAGGCAACAGCTTTTAACTTTTTTTTTTTTTTTAGCATTTGTTTATTTATTATTTTCTTTTTAAAAGTATTTACTGTGAGAGATTTTAAACATAGGCAAAAGTGATTCCACTTCCAGTAATGAACTCTCATACTTATCACAAAGTATCAACAATTGTTAACGTTTTGCCAGTCTAGTTTCATGTATTCCCTCCCCCCCATCTTTTTTGGCTTCAGTTCTTTTTTTTTTTTTTTTAACATCTTTATTGGGGTATAATTGCTTTACAGTGGTGTGTTAGTTTCTGCTTTATAACAAAGTGAATCAGTTATACATATACATATGTTCCCATATGTCTTCCCTCTTGCGTCTCCCTCCCTCCCACTCTCCCTATCCCACCCCTCCTGGCTGTCACAAAGCACCGAGCTAATATCCCTGTGCCTTGCGGCTGCTTCCCCCTAGCTATCTACCTTACTACTTTTGTTAGTGTGTATATGTCCATGACTCTCTCTCGCCCTGTCAAAGCTCACCCTTCCCCCTCCCCATATCCTCAAGTCCGTTCTCCAGTAGGTCTGCGTCTTTATTCCTGTCTTACCCCTAGGTTCTTCATGACATTTTTTTTCCCCTTAAATTCCATATATATGTGTTAGCATACGGTATTTGTCTTTTTCTTTCTGACTTACTTCACTCTGTATGACAGACTCTAGGTCTATCCATCTCATTACAAATAGCTCAATTTCATTTCTTTTTAAGGCTGAGTAATATTCCATTGTATATATGTGCCACATCTTCTTTATCCATTCATCCGATGATGGGCGCTTAGGTTGTTTCCATCTCCGGGCTATTGTAAATAGAGCTGCAATGAACATTTTGGTACATGACTCTTTTTGAATTTTGGTTTTCTCAGGGTATATGCCCAGTAGTGGGATTGCTGGGTCATATGGTAATTCTATTTGTAGTTTTTTAAGGAACCTCCATACTGTTCTCCATAGTGGCTGAACCAATTCACATTCCCACCAGCAGTGCAAGAGTGTTCCCTTTTCTCCACACCCTCTCCAGCATTTATTGTTTCTAGATTTTTTGATGATGGCCATTCTGACTGGTGTGAGATGATATCTCATTGTACTTTTGATTTGCATTTCTCTAATGATTAATGATGTTGAGCATTCTTTCATGTGTTTGTTGGCATTCTGTATATCTTCTTTGGAGAAATGTCTATTTAGGTCTTCTGCCCATTTTTGGATTGGGTTGTTTGTTTTTTTGTTATTGAGCTGCATGAGCTGCTTGTAAATTTTGGAGATTAATCCTTTGTCATTTGCTTCATTTGCAAATATTTTCTCCCATTCTGAGGGTTGTCTTTTGGTCTTGATTATGGTTTCCTTTGCTGTGCAAAAGCTTTGAAGTTTCATTAGGTCCCATTTGTTTATTTTTGTTTTTATTTCCATTACTCTAGGAGGTGGGTCAGAAAGGATCTTGCTGTGATTTATGTCATAGAGCGTTCTGCCTATGTTTTCCTCTAAGAGTTTGATAGTTTCTGGCCTTACATTTAGGTCTTTAATCCATTTTGAGCTTATTTTTGTGTATGGTGTTAGGGAGTGATCTAATCTCATACTTTTACATGTACCTGTCCAGTTTTCCCAGCACCATTTATTGAAGAGGCTGTCCTTTCTCCACTGTACATTCCTGCCACCTTTATCAAAGATAAGGTGTCCATATGTGCGTGGGTTTATCTCTGGGCTTTCTATCCTGTTCCATTGATCTATCTTTCTGTTTTTGTGCCAGTACCATACTGTCTTGATTACTGTAGCTTTGTAGTATAGTCTGAAGTCAGGGAGCCTGATTCCTCCAGCTCCTTTTTTCGTTCTCAAGATTGCTTTGGCTATTCGGGGTCTTTTGTGTTTCCATACAAATTGCGAAATTTTTTGTTCTAGTTCTGTGAAAAATGCCAGTGGTAGTTTGATAGGGATTGCATTGAATCTGTAGATTGCTTTGGGTAGTAGAGTCATTTTCACAATGTTGATTCTTCCAATCCAAGAACATGGTATATCTCTCCAACTATTTGTATCATCTTTAACTTCTTTCCTCAGTGTCTTATAATTTTCTGCATACAGGTCTTTTGTCTCCGTAGGTAGGTGTATTCCTAGATATTTTATTCTTTTTGTTGCAATGGTAAATGGGAGTGTTTTCTTGATTTCACTTTCAGATTTTTCATCATTAGTATATAGGAATGCCAGAGATTTCTGTGCATTAACTTTGTATCCTGCTACTTTACCAAATTCATTGATTAGCTCTAGTAGTTTTCTGGTAGCATGTTTAGGATTCTCTATGTATAGTATCATGTCATCTGCAAACAGTGACAGCTTTACTTCTTCTTTTCCAATTTGGATTCCTTTTATTTCCTTTTCTTCTCTGATTGCTGTGGCTAAAACTTCCAAAACTATGTTGAATAAGAGTGGTGAGAGTGGGCAACCTTGTCTTGTTCCTGATCTTAGTGGAAATGCTTTCAGTTTTTCACCATTGAGGATGATGTTTGCTGTGGGCTTGTCATATATGGCCTTTATTATGTTGAGGAAAGTTCCCTCTATGCCTACTTTCTGCAGGGTTTTTATCATAAATGGGTGTTGAATTTTGTCGAAAGCTTTCTCTGCATCTATTGAGATGATCATATGGTTTTTCTCCTTCAATTTGTTAATATGGTGTATCACGTTGATTGATTTATGTATATTGAAGAATCCTTGCATTCCTGGAATAAACCCCACTTGATCATGGTGTATGATCCTTTTAATGTGCTGTTGGATTCTGTTTGCTAGTATTTTGTTGAGGATTTTTGCATCTATGTTCATCAGTGATATTGGCCTGTAGTTTTCTTTCTTTGTGACATCCTTGTCTGGTTTTGGTATCAAGGTGATGGTGGCCTCGTAGAAGGAATTTGGGAGTGTTCCTCCCTCTGCTATATTTTGGAAGAGTTTGAGAAGGATAGGTGTTAGCTCTTCTCTAAACGTTTGATAGAATTCACCTGTGAAGCCATCTGGTCCTGGGCTTTTGTTTGTTGGAAGATTTTTAATCACAGTTTCAATTTCAGTGCTTGTGATTGGTCTGTTCATATTTTCTATTTCTTCCTGATTCAGTCTTGGCATGTTGTGCATTTCTAAGAATTTGTCCATTTCTTCCAGATTGTCCATTTTATTGGCATAGAGTTGCTTGTAGTAATCTCTCATGATTTTTTTTATTTCTGCAGTGTCAGTTGTTACTTCTCCTTTTTCATTTCTAATTCTATTGATTTGAGTCTTCTCCCTTTTTTTCTTGATGAGTCTGGCTAGTGGTTTATCTATTTTGTTTATCTTCTCAAAGAACCAGCTTTTAGTTTTATTGATCTTTGCTATCGTTTCCTTCATTTCTTTTTCATTTATTTCTGATCTGATTTTTATGATTTCTTTCCTTCTGCTAGCTTTGGGGGTTTTTTGTTCTTCTTTCTCTAATTGCTTGAGGTGCAAGGTTAGGTTGTTTATTCGAGATGTTTCCTGCTTCTTAAGGTGGGCTTGTATTGCTATAAACTTCCCCCTTAGAACTGCTTTTGCTGCATCCCATAGGTTTTGGGTCGTCGTGTCTCCATTGTCATTTGTTTCTAGGTATTTTTTTATTTCCTCTTTGATTTCTTCAGTGATCACTTCATTATTAAGTAGTGTATTGTTTAGCCTCCATGTGTTTGTATTTTTTACAGATCTTTTCCTGTAATTGATATCTAGTCTCATGGCGTTGTGGTCAGAAAAGATACTTGATACAATTTCAATTTTCTTAAATTTACCAAGGCTTGATTTGTGACCCAATATATGATCTATCCTGGAGAATGTTCCATGAGCACTTGAGAAAAATGTGTATTCTGTTGTTTTTGGATGGAGTGTCCTATAAATATCAATTAAGTCCATCTTGTTTAATGTATCATTTAAAGCTTGTGTTTCCTTATTTATTTTCATTTTGGATGAGCTGTCCATGGGTGAAAGTGGGGTGTTAAAGTCCCCTACTATGAATGTGTTACTGTCGATCTCCCCTTTTATGGCTGTTAGTATTTCCTTATGTATTGAGGTGCTCCTATGTTGGGTGCATAAATATTTACAATTGTTATATCTTCTTCTTGGATCGATCCCTTGATCATTATGTAGTGTCCTTCTTTGTCTCTTGTAATAGTCCTTATTTTAAAGTCTATTTTGTCTGATATGAGAATTGCTACTCCAGCTTTCTTTTGGTTTCCATTTGCATGGAATATCTTTTTCCATCCCCTTATTTTCAGTCTGTATGTGTCTCTAGGTCTGAAGTGGGTCTCTTGTAGACAGCATATATAAGGATCTTGTTTTTGTATCCATTCAGCCAATCTGTGTCTTTTGGTGGGAGCATTTAGTCCATTTACATTTAAGGTAATTATCGATATGTATGTTCCTATTCCCATTTTCTATATTGTTTTGGGTTCGTTATTATAGGTCTTTTCCTTCTCTTGTGTTCCTTGTCTAGAGAAGTTCCTTTAGCATTTGTTGTAAAGCTGGTTTGGTGGTGCTGAACTCTCTCAGCTTTTGCTTGTCTGTAAAGGTTTTAATTTCTCCATCAAATCTGAATGAGATCCTTGCTGGGTAGAGTAGTCTTGGTTGCAGGTTTTTCTCCTTCATCACTTTCAGTATGTCCTGCCACTCCCTTCTGGCTTGTAGGGTTTCTGCTGAGAGATCAGCTGTTAACCTTATGGGGATTCCCTTGTGTGTTATTTGTTGTTTTTCCCTTGCTGCTTTTAATATGCTTTCTTTGTATTTAATTTTTGACAGTTTGATTAATATGTGTCTTGGCGTATTTCTCCTTGGATTTATCCTGTATGGGACTCTCTGTGCTTCCTGGACTTGATTAACTATTTCCTTTCCCATATTAGGGAAGTTTTCAACTATAATCTCTTCAAATATTTTCTCAGTCCCTTTCTTTTTCTCTTCTTCTTCTGGAACCCCTATAATTCGAATGTTGGTGCGTTTAATGTTGTCCCAGAGGTCTCTGAGACTGTCCTCAGTTCTTTTCATTCTTTTTTCTTTATTCTGCTCTGCAGTAGTTATTTCCACTATTTTATCTTCCAGGTCACTTATCCGTTCTTCTGCCTCAGTTATTCTGTTATTGATCCCATCTAGAGTACTTTTAATTTCATTTATTGCGTTGTTCATCATTGCTTGTTTCATCTTTATTTCTTCTAGGTCCTTGTTAACTGTTTCTTGCATTTTGTCCATTCTACTTCCAAGATTTCGGATCATCCTTACTATCATTATCCTGAATTCTTTTTCAGGTAGGCTGCCTGTTTCCTCTTCATTTGTTAGGTCTGGTGCATTTTTATCTTGCTCCTTCATCTGCTGTGTGTTTTTCTGTCTTCTCATTTTGCTTATCTTACTGTATTTGGGGTCTCCTTTTTGCAGGCTGCACGTTCGTAGTTCCCATTGTTTTTGATGTCTGTCTCCAGTGGCTAAGGTTGTTTCAGTGGGTTGTGTAGGCTTCCTGGTGGAGGGGACTAGTGCCTGTGTTGTGGTGGATGAGGCTGGATCTTGTCTCTTTAGTGGGCAGGTTCAAGTCTGGTGGTGTGTTTTGGGGTGTCTGTGGCCTTATTATGATTTTAGGCAGCCTCTCTGCTAATGGGTGGGGTTGTGTTCCTGTTTTGCTAGTTGTTTGGCATAGGTTGTCTAGCACTGTGGCTTGCTGGTCGTTGAGTGAAGCTGGGTGCTTGTGTTAAGATGGAGGTCACTGGGAGATTTCCGCCGTTTAATATTATGTGGAGCTGGGAGGTCTCTTGTTGACCAGTGTCCTGAAGTTGGCTCTCCTACCTCAGAGGCAGAGCCCTGACTCCTGGCTGGAGCACCAAGAGCCTTTCATCCACACGGCTCAGAATAAAAGGGAGAAAAAGTAGAGAGAATTAGTAGAAGTATGAGGAAAGAAAGAAGGAAAGGAGGAAAGGAAGGAAGGAAGAAAGAAGCAAAGAAGGAAAGAAAGGAGGGAGGGAGGAAGGAAGGAAGGAAGGAGGGAAAGAAGGAAAAAAGACAGAAAGAAAGAAGATACAGTAAAAATAAAATAAAGTATAATATAGTTATTGAATTAAAAAATATTTAGAAAAAAAAAAAGGGATGGATAGAACCTTAGGACAAATGTTGGAAGCAAAGCTATACAGAGAAAATCTTACACAGAAGCATACACATACACCTTCACAAAAAGAGGTAAAGGGGGAAAAATCATAAATCTTGCTCTCAGAGACCACCTCCTCAATTTGGGGTGATTCGTTGTCTAAAGGAGGGAAGGAAGGAAGGAAAGAAAGAAAGAACGAAGGTAAAGTATAATAAAGTTATTACAATTAAAATTAATTATTGAGAAAAAAAATTTTTTTAAAAAACCATGGACGGATAGAGCCCTAGGACAAATGGTGGAAGCAAGAGTATACAGACAAGATCTCACACAGAAGCATACACGTACACATTCACAAAAAGAGGAAAAGGGAAAAAAATCATAGATCTCGCTCCTAAATTCCACCTCTTCAATTTGGGATCATTCCTTGTCTATTCAGGTATTCCACAGATGCAGGGTACATCAAGTTGATTGTGGAGCTTTAATCCGCTGCTTCTGAGGCTGCTGGGAGAGATTTCCCTTTCTCTTCTTTGTTCTCACAGCTCACAGGAGCTCAGCTTTGGATTTGGCCCTGCCTCTGCGTGTAGGTTGCTGGAGGGCGTCTGTTTATTGCTCAGACAGGACAGGGTTAAAGGAGCCACTGATTCGGGGGCTCTGGCTCACTCAGGCCGGGGGTGGGGGTGGGGGGGAAGGAGGGGCACTGCGTGCGGGGCGGGCCTGCGGCGTCAGAGGCGGCGTGACGTTGCGGCAGAGGCCGGCGTGACGTTGCACCAGCCTGAGGCCCGCTGTGCGTTCTCCCGGGGAAGTTGTCCCTGGTTCCCGGGAACCTGGCAGTGGCGGGCTGCACAGGCTCCGCGGAAGAGGGGTGTGGAGAGTGACCTGTGCTGGCACACAGGCCCCTTGGTGGCGGCAGCAGCAGCCCTAGCGTCTCCCGCCCGTCTCTGGGGTCCGCGCTTTTAGCCGCGGCTCGCGCCCGTCTCTGGAGTTCCTTTAAGCAGCGCTCTTAAACCCCTCTCCTCGCGCACCAGGAAACAAAGAGGGAAGAAAAAGTCTCTTGCCTCTTCGGCAGGTGCAGGCTTTTCCCCGAACTAACCTCGCGGCTAGTCGTGGTGCCCTAACCCCTTCAGGCTATGTTCAAGCCGCCAACCCCAGTCCTCTCCCTGCGCTCCGTCCAAAACCGAAACCCGAGCCTCAGCTCGCAGCCCCACCCGCCGCTGCGGGTGAGCAGACAAGCCTCTCGGGCTGGTGAGTGCCGGTCGGCACCGATCCTCTGTGCGGGAATCTCTCCGCTTTGCCCTCCGCACCCGTCGCTGTGCACTACTCCGCGGTCCCGAAGCTACCCCCTCCGCCTCCCGCAGTCTCCGCCCGCGGAGGGGCTTCCCAGTGTGTGGAAACTTTTCCTCCTTCACAGCTCCCTCCCACTGGTGCAGGTTCCGTCCTTATTCTTTTGTCTCTGTTTTTTCTTTTGCCCCACCCAGGTACGTGGGGAGTTTCTTGCCTTTTGGGAGGTCTGAGGTCTTCTGCCAGCGTTCAGTAGGTGTTCTGTAGGAGTTGTTCCACGTGTAGATGTATTTCTGGTGTATCCGTGGGGAGGAAGGCGATCTCCGCGTCTTACTCTTCCGCCATCTTCAAGGTCCCCCAACAGCTTTTAACTTTAAATAAAGTCAGGCTTTTAGAAAATCCCACCAGGCTGGATCTATTTATGACTATTCTCATGCTGGAAAGTGAATGGAGGTCATCTTACTATCTAACGGTGCTTGAAGAGACTATGGACTTTCTCAGAGATTTCAGGCAGGGTTAGGTAAAGACCTAGGCTCACAGAGGAAGTTTAAAGGTCAGCACTGCATAAAATGAGGTTATTTCCTGATTTAGCCATCTGAGTCTTGAATGTTCAGCTTAGCGGTGTTACCTGCCTTGGTTAAAAAAAAATCAAGCCACACAAAGTAGGTAAAAGCAGTTTATCCTTTTTTTTTTTTTTTGGTTATATGAATATATGTTTCGTTTTTTTTCAAAACAACTTTTTATTGAAGTGTAGTTGATTTGCAATGTTATGTTAGTTTCTGGTGTACAGCAAAGTGATTCAGTTTTATATCTTTCTATATATGTACAATACTTTTACAGATTCTTTTCCATTACAGGTTATTACAAGATTTTGAATATAGTTCCCTGTGCTACACAGTAGGTCCTTGTTGTCTGCCTATTTTATATATAGTAGTGTGTATCTATTAATCCCAAACTCCTAATTTATCCCTCCCCCACCTTTCCCCTTTGGTAATCCTAAGTTTGTTTTCTCTGTCTGTGAGTCTATTTCTGTTTTGTAAATAAGTTCATTTGTATCTTTTTTTTTTTTTTAGATTCCACATATAAGTGCTATCACATGGTATTTGTCTTTCTCTGTCTGGCTTACTTCACTTAGTATGATAATCTCTAGGTCCATCCATGTTGCAAATGGCAATATTTCATTCTTTTTACAGCTGAGTAATATTCCATTGTATATATGGACCACATCTTCTTTATCCATTCATCTGTCAATGGACACTTAGGTTGCTTCCATGTTTTGGCTATTGTAAATAGTGCTACTATGAAAATAGGGGTGCACGTATCTTTTCAAATTAGTGTTTTCATCTTTTCTGGATATATGCCCAGGAATGGGATTGCTGGGTTGTATGGTAGTTGTATTTTTCTTTTTCTAAGGAACCTCCATACTGTTCTCCATAGTGGCTGCACCAATTTACATTCCCACCACCAGTGCAGGAGGGTTCCCTTTTCTCCACACCCTCTCCAGCATTTATTGTTTGTAGACATTTTGATGATGGCCATTCTGACCAGTGTGAGGTGATACCTTGTTGTTGTTTTGATTTGCATTTCTCTGATAATTAGTGATGTTGAGCATCTTTTCATGGGTTTATTGGCCATGTGTATATCTTCTTTGGAAGTTGACCTAAATGTCTGTTTAGGTCTTCTGTCCGTTTTTTGATGGGGTTGTTTGTTTCTTGATACTGAGCTGTAGAACCAGCTTATCTTGACTCTATTTACTTTAAAGACAAGGAGAAGAAAGGACTTAGTATTTGGAAGATTCTGCCGAAGTAAGTAAATGCAGTTGCGTGTAGTTTAGAAGTATAAGACAAAATTGAATTTTGTTGCAGAAGAAAAACTTGCTCAATGCACTGGGGCTGCTGCCACACCTTCAGTCACATCTCTGCAGTTTTCAGAAAGTGACTTTAGCCTCCTTTGAGGCTTGGCTAGGGCAGTAGCTAAGCACATGACACGATACTTTTACTGCTTTGGGGGTTTCAAAGAGTCTACTGTTTTGCTGTCTTCTGCTTTCCCCAGCCTGTAACATTCATGCAGTTGAGTTGAAATGTCTGTTTTCTACTCAAGAATGTAGAAAATGAAATCACAGGGTAATGCCGTCAATCTAAATTATTTAAATGCCGGTCTCCTTTTGCTTGAATTTATTATAAAGTTCTATATGCTGGTGAATCCTTTAATATGGAGTTGGAAAGGATATGGCTTATTCAAAATCAATAAAAATCTTAGACATAAAAGTATAAATGAAAAGAAACTGGACTATAACGTTAAAATAATCCTAATCTCTGCTTTATGCTTGGAAACCACAATCTTCCAAATACTCTCTAGGAAAAGATTGATTCTTACTTCTGTCACTATAATTATCTTTATTGAGCGTTGTGTTTTGGAATACAAAGCAATGCTGAGAATGAAGCGTTTTGTTGAAGTAACATTGCATAGTTCTCATGAGCGTTGGTTTCTATCCTTGCACTGTGTCATGTCTCCAGGAGTGGATCAGAAGGGACCACCTGAAGAAAATCCTGTCTTCCTAGTGGTCCACTGCGTGTCACATGCGTGGGTGGGGTGGATGCTTTCAGGGTTAAGAGACTGGCTGAGCCTCCTGTGGTGTCTATGGCCTGCAGTTTACCTTTAGCCCAAAGGAGTTTACTAGGCTCTCGTCCCAGACTATAAACCCAAAGTGCCCTATTCCAACCTTTTAAAAAATGCCCCATTTGAAAGAAGCATCATTAGAAAAGACCATCCCAGGGCAATAATTGGCACTGACTTCTCAGCAGGCTTGAAGCTGTGTCCTTGAGTCGGACTCTGTGGCTGAAAAGCTATGTATTTGGCTGTCAGTTTGTCCTTTCCAGATGTGCTGCACTGTTGTGGGCCGTTCTCGGGTTTTGTGGAGGTTGCAACAAGCAAGAGGCTTATGAAATTTGCCTCTTCATTGACTCCAACACCACCTATTCCATTATTTAATGTGCCCTATATAAATCCCCATATGAGACAGTCTTTTAGAATTTAGTTCCAGGAAAACAAACAAACAATAAAACTTGTCTCCCCTGAGGTACTCACAGCTAAACTTCTTTCTGATCCTGGGAACTTACTATGAGTTATCTGCTTACATTTTATTTTTATGGTTCTGAAATACGACTGCAATTTGTTAACCTTTGAAACCTATATTTTGTATATTGTTTCAAATTATTTTTGAGAAGGGGTACAAGTTAACAAATTGAACAAATTAATAATCCTCTGTGATTTGCCTTTTTTTTTTTTTTTGGTAGTCTTAGAAAATTGCCTTTTAGGAATGTTCTACTCGCCAAGTTCTTTTAAAAGTGTAACATCAAACAATTCTTATTTTAACAGTGGTAACATTACCTATGGAATGATGCTATTGTGGTGCTCACAGGAGATAACGTGTAAAACACTTAAAACAGAACCTGAAACCACCTCCCCAGCTGAAAACAATGGTTGAATATAACTTTAATTTATTTATGCTCTATAACATAACAATGCACCTTGCCCAAAGATCCTCTTTATTTTCTTTATTTACTGCAGTGTTGCTATTATTATGTATATTATTATATCAAAAGTCAAGCCTTCCAGATACTATAAGTATACATCTTCCCAGTAAAAGTAAAGTGAGTGGTTGATTTACTGCTTTTTAAAGACATATCCCCCCACTCATTCATTTTTTAGACTGTTTTTCAAAGAAGCAATAAACAGCATCTAGTTTGTTTTTCTGATATGGTATTTTCTTCGTTTCATAATCAATTACTTTTCTGTTAGCTTTTTGAAAGCAATTCTTACTTTGGTCTCTAAGTTCTTTTGTTGCTATAACATTCCACCTTCCTCTTAAAAGATCTCCAAAGGGCATAGAAGCCCTCTATCTCAACTAGGTAATGGAACACACATAACCATTGTCAGATTATTGCTGAAGTAGTTTCTAAGAAAACTGTTTTCTGGAAAGTTAATTTAAGTAACTGTATGTTTGTGAAATATTAGAATAAAAACTTCCATAGTTAAACTTGTCTTTTATAATAATAGTAATTCTTATTTTTCAAATCTGTTGATTAAAAAAATACTTCCTGGAAAAATTTACCTCTTAGAAAGATGTGCATTTCATTATTAAGAAAAATTTAAAACCACTTGGTTTAATGTTGGCCTCAGAAAATTACCTGGACTGGTTTATCAGTGAGTTCTTAACCTCGTACTTCCATAAGTTAACACTGTTTCAGTCTACTGCTCCTTCATGGTTTCTTTGAGTTCTTAGACGCTTAATGACTGTATGTATCAACCAGTCGAAACAAACAGTATTTATTATAATGGCCACTAGACTCATGTAGTATCTAAGCTATCACTGGGTACCATTATTGGTTGTAGCAATGATGAAAAATAGAGAAACAATGAACAGTTTTCCTGCCTGCCTGCCTTTCAATCTTTCTTCCCTCCTTTCTCACAGAAATGAAAGCCTCTGGGTTAGTTTTGTTTTTTTCTGTTTTTTTTTTTTTTAACTTACATACAGACCAAGTGAATGGGGTCTTCCAGTCTCCATTTCCAGCTAGGTTACTGGTTACTTTTTTTCTTTTTTTTAATTCTCCTGGAATAATGTGTGTCTATGTTTGTATAATCAATGAAGCATTTATTTCTGCCAATAATTCATTTAGCTCTATTGATTTTCTTTTATCCCTTTATCATGGCCAAGTTCAAGTTTAAATTCTAGATTCCTAAAATAATTAATAATCCAGAAAGAACTTGTTTCACTGTTGTTTGCTTTTTAAACCCAAACTGTAGCAAATGGGTATAAAACATCCTGCAATTTGGGTAAGGATCAGAAGCATTGACAGAGCCAGAACTTGGTTACAAAGTTCAAGTTGGTGGCAGGAGTGGTTAAGGACCCACCATCCTGGGCTCTGCTTTGGGCAAATCCTGGTAAAGGGAAATGTGAATTCAGGGTATGGATGTATTCCTTAAACCAATATTGACTGGGCCCTAATAAATGCTAGGCACTTTTTTTCTACTGGGGATAAATAAGTGAATAAATTCTTGTCCCCTGTGAATGAAAAATATTGCCAGCCATATCAGTAAATAAAAGATGTTGCAGCCATCAAGCCATCACATTGCAGCTGCCCTGACAGTGAGCGCTGTGGGAACTCAGGATGGAAACAGGATGCTGGCCATCAAGCCCTCAGCCACTGCAGCCCCCCAGTGATGCACTCCCGAGGAGACTCAGGATGGAAAAGTATAGGACGCTGGCCCCAGAGAGCTGAGGTGCAGATCAAAGGAATGATTTCAGTGAGCCCAGGCTCTTGCATCTTCCCATACACAGCAAAGCACTAAATTCCTTAACTTGAGATGTCTGGTTTTCTTTAACTAACAGTAATCTTTTGATGTTCCGACCACCTGATCTTTGTTGCAAAACCTCCTATATATCCTCACTCCTCCCTTACCTCTTCAGATCAGTCCCTCAGAGCTGTCTGAGAGACTGTGTCCTGGGCTTAAGTCCTAAGTTTTGTCCACCAAATAACACATAACTCTCAACTTCTAGGTTGTGCATTTTTTCAATTGACACCCCATAGATGTGACAAAGGAGTTCTAGATTTGGTATCATTATTGAAGCCATGTTTCAATATGTATTTGATTTTTCTAACATATAAGATATCAAATTGCCAAGGAATTCCTTTTCTAAGGGCTTGGATAAGCACTCTTTTTTAAGAGAAAATAAAAACTACGTATTTTATTTATTTTACCAATTTCAATTAGAATGGTAGGAAAGTAAAGTTTGAAAAATTATTTATTTAGGTTCTATGATAAATGGTTTGTTTTTTTAAATTAATTCTTGGCTGTGTTGGGTCTTCGTTTCTGTGCGAGGGCTTTCTCTAGTTGTGGCAAGCGGGGGCCACTCTTCATCGCGGTGCGCGGGACTCTCACTGTCGCGGCCTCTCTTGTTGCGGAGCACAGGCTCCAGACGCGCAGGCTCAGTAGTTGTGGCTCACGGGCCCAGTTGCTCCGCGGCATGTGGGATCTTCCCAGACCAGGGCTTGAACCCGTGTCTCCTGCATTGGCAGACAGATTCTCAACCACTGCGCCACCAGGGAAGCCCCATAAATGGTTATTTTTTAAACAGCTGATATGTGTCTTCACATATAAAATATATATAAATATATATAAATACATATAAAATATATATAAAATATATAATTCACATATAAATATATATTATATATATTATATATATTATATGTATAAATATATAAAATATATATAAAATATATAATTTAAAAAGAAGTTTCATTATATTCATTTCATTCAGTCTATAGAGGTAAAACTAAGCAAGGGGAACTATTGATAGTTTAAAAATGTTATTAGCTTTTCCAGCATTTTTTTGAAAGGTTATAAGAACTGAGGACGGGGGAGTCTTACAGTGTCCCCAATATTTGTAAAAACAAAACAAGCCAAACAACAACAAAAAAACCAACCTGTGAAATTACGTTCCTAAGCGAGGACTTAGATATGGGAGGGCTCTGTTTCCCCAGAGAGAAGGTGCCACATCATCTAAAGCAGCTATGTCCCCATGAGTCACATTGCTCCTGGTGCCGTCTTTGTCATGATTTCCCCCCAAAATGGTACAGCTTAACAAAGAAGATTAAACCTCCATCCCTGAGGTGCCTTATTGACAGGTCTCTGAAAGATCAACACAGGAAGCAAACGCAACACAGTAAGTGCCCTACAGCAAATGAGTTCCGTTCTGAGAGTGCGTTCATAAGTCCAATTTGTTCGTAAGTTCTACAAAGTTAGCCTAGGAACCCCACTGACACAGTCGGCTGTATAGTATGTACTGTCATAGCTTTATAATACTCTTCACGCAAAGAATACATACAAAACAAATAAACACAAAAAATAAACATTTTTAATGTTACACCACCTTGAAAAGTACAGTAGTCCAGTACAAGAGCTGGCATCCAGGGGCTGGCATCGAGGGAACAGGCAAGAAGAGTTACTGACTGGAGCGGGGGAGAGGAGGTGGGAGATGATAGAGCTGAAGGATCCTCAGCAATAGGGGACGGAGGGCGAGCTGCAGTTTTACTCCCACCTGAACACACGTTCACATCTTTGAAAGTTCACAACTTGAAGGTTCGTACGTAGGGGACTTACTGTATCCTTAATTTTTAACTTAGATACTTAATGAAGGAAGGAAAGTATTTGCCGAGAGATAAACAGCAATGACTTGTTGAAAAAATGTGATGCTGTGGCCGCTGTAGGAGCTGCTGAAATCACCTGACAAAAGAGAAAAAGGGAAGAATCTGGTAGAAGCTGGTAGTGAGGTTTCTAGTTTAGGTCAGTGGCCGAGGGAGCTCCCTCAGGGGTGGCAGAGTCCTGGGAGTAGCCTGAAGCCTGGAGGGCTGCCCTGGGAGCCGGGGATCCAATTGGTGTCCAGAATGTGTCTGCCGGCCGTGTCATCCGAGCTCACTCTTGTTAAAAATGCTCATCTCGGTGTGCGTGGGGATGTTTTTCCTTAAGGGAACATACTCTTGATTTTAAAATGGGATTAATTTTTATACTAGAGTTCAATTTATTCAAATTTAAAGTCAACTTTGCTTGAAAATCTTAAATCAGTGTCATTATTAAGCAAAGCCATGTGAAATGCGTGTGGTCTGCGTGTATGTTCTAGGGCGGGGTGAGGGCTGCAAGTGACTTCACAGATGTTTGAGCTGATCGAGGACCTTTGTGTATTTTGCTTTGTTTCTTTTTCTCCGACTTTTGATACTTAATCATTCTCATTAGTTTAAAGGGAGGGTGACGCCATCTCGGCGACTGAAGCATGGCCCACGAATCTAAGCAAATGTTCCGTATTTTACAGCCAGGAAAATAGATTCTGTATCTTGACCTTTCTGTGAAGCTTTTCTTTTCAGAATGTATTACCTTGCAAAGTACATAGGGAACAGAGCCAGCCTGTGAACTTTTGCTAACATGTCATTCTGAGAAATGGGAAAAAGGCGTTGCATAGATCAGGAATTTTATTACCAAAACCACGAGGGGTCACTTGCAAGTTCCACCTTTCTTGGGAAGACAGCTAGCCATGCAATTTCTGGAACAGAGGCTGTTCTCTTTGGAGAACGCTGAGGCCAATGTCATCCCAAAGAAGTGATGTGGGAAGTAATTGATCACAGAGGGTGAATGAAAGGTGGAGAAGGGGGTGAGGAGACCTTTGGCATGTTGCTGTTGGGAACATCCGTGGAGGTGGTTGTTATTAGTTACCCCAGTTTGCTGAACATGAGCAGACTCCATTGATGCTACGTGACAGTTCCTCTGGTGGATTAAGAGCTATGATTGGGGAGGAATAGAGTTTGATGGGGATAGGGTGCAATTACATATGCACCAGGCTGTGATGCCCAGTGGTTTGTACCCACAGCTTGTACTGTGGGAGCCACCTTCAAAACATGCAGAACCCAGTGGTGCCTCACCACGAGCCCCGCTGTCACCGGGAGCAAACCACAGCCCTTGGCCACTTTGATTATGGCAAAGCCCGTAGCTGTGTCCTTGCTCCTGCCCTCAGCCCCCCGCCCCCAATGGTGAGAGAAATCCCATTAATACAAAGTCAGATTATGCCACTTCTCTGCTCAAACCCTGCACTGGCTCCCAGGAGACTCAGAATAAAAGCCAGTCCCACTGGGAACTACGCAGCCCGCAGGCTCTGGCCCTGGTGGCCCTGGACCTCACTGCCACTGCGTCTCCCGTTCACCTGCTCTGGCCACGCCAGCAGATCCTCCCTTCTGCCTTTATCTCTTGTTGGATCCACCTCCATGGGTTTGAACGTTCCTTTCCCAGGGAGGCCTTTCCTAACCGCCGACATAAAGGAGCGGCTCTCTTCACCCGACACGGCTTCTCCCCGTCTGACGCCCACGTGTTTACTTGTTCACATGTGTCTGTCCGTTCCCTGCATTGTACCATGGGCCCCTCAGAGCTCTGTTTCCTCAGCACGTGGAACATCGCACAGAGTAGCTCAGTAAATATTTGAGTGAATAAATGAATATGAAAACCAGCAAAATAATTTCATTTTGAACAAATGCTCGTTAGGGAATCATAGTATTTTGAAGCAACTTGCTCAGTACTTGGAGGACAGAACGCTCCAGGAAGGCAAATTTTGCACAGACTCAGAGAGTGGCCAGGACTCAGCACCATCCTTTTTTTTTTTTGCGGTACACGGGCCTCTCACTGTTGTGGCCTCTCCCGTCGCGGAGCACAGGCTCCGGACGCGCAGGCTCAGCGGCCATGACTCCCGGGCCCAGCCGCTCCACGGCATGTGGGATCTTCCCGGCCCGGGGCACGAACCCGCGTCCCCTGCATCGGCAGGCGGACTCCCAACACTGCGCCACCAGGGAAGCCCTCAGCACCATCCTATTAACAGAGGATTGGCATGTTTCCTACAGCAGGCGTGGGAGGAGCAGCTGACTTCCGGGCGATGATAGGATACCTTCTGCTTTGTGAGGAAAACTGACCACTTAGTGAATAATAGAAAAATACTTTCCTCATGTAACAGGATACTGTTACATTTTTGCCTCCAGTTTTATTAAGATATGCTTGACATACAGTACTGTGTAAGTTTAAGGTATACAGAAAAATGACTTCTATACAATAGTGATATGATTATCACAATAAGTTTAGTTAACATCCCTTATCTCGTATAAAGTAAAAGAAAAAGGAAAAAATTTTTTTATCTTGTGATGAGAACTTTTTGAATCTACTCTCTTAATGGTTTTCAAATATATAATACAACAGTGTTCGCTGCAGTCATCCTGTTGTATGTTACGTCCTCAGTACTTACTTATTTTATAATCTTTATTTTCTATGACTTTGGTGTTTTTTTTTTTATTCCACATATAAGGGACATCATACAGTATTTGTCTTTCTCTGTCTGACTTAATTCACTTAGCATGATGCCCTCAAGGTCCATGCATGCTGTCACATACAGCAGGATTTTCTTCTTTCTTATGGCCAGGTAATATTGTACATGTCTATCTCTGTATCTTTATCATCTATATCTATAGATCTCTCACAGCATCTTTATCCATTCATCCATCTATGTTTGTTTCCATGCCTTGGCTATTGTGAATAATGCTGCTATGCACAGAGGGGTGCAGATATCTCTTTGACATGGTGTTTTTGTTTCATTTGGATATAGTTCCAGAAGTAGAATTGCTGTCTCATACGATAGTTCTATTTTTAACTTTTTTTTTTTGTGTGCGGTACGCGGGCCTCTCACTGTCATGGCCTCTCCCGTTGCAGAGCACAGGCTCCGGACGTGCAGGCTCAGCGGCCATGGCTCACGGGCCCAGCCGCTCCGCGGCATGTGGGATCTTCCCAGACCGGGGCATGAACCCGTGTCCCCTGCATCGGCAGGTGGACTCTCAACCACTGCGCCACCAGGGAAGCCCTATTTTTAACTTTTTGAGGAACCTCCATACTGTTTCCCATGGTGGCTGCATCAATTTACAATACTATCAACAGTGCATAAGGGTTTCCTTTTCTCCACACCCTCACCAGCATTTGTTGTCTCTTGTGTTTGTGATGACAGCCATTCTAACAAGTGTGACGTGATACCCCATTATGGTTTTCATTTGCGTTTCCCTGATGACTAGTGATGTTGAGCATTTTTTCATGTATCTGTTGGCCATTCATATATCTTCTTTGAAAAAATGTCAGTTCAGGTCCTTTGCCCATTTTAAAATTGGATTATTATCATTTTGCTATTGAGTTGTTTGAGTTCTTCATATGTTTTGGATTTTAACCCCTTATCAGATGTATGGTTCCCAAATATTTTTTCCCATTCTGTAGGTTTGGTTTTTTTTTCATTTTGTTGATCATTTCTTTTGCTGTGCAAAACGTTTTAGTTTGATGTAGCCCCACTTGTTTGTTATTGCTTTTGTTGCTTGTGCTTTGGATGTCATATCCAAAAAACTCATTACCTAGACCCATGTCAAAGAGCTTTTTTCCTATGCTTTTCCTAAGAGTTTTATCATTTCCAGTCTTACATTTAAGTCTTTAATCCATTTTGAGTTAATTTTTGTGATTATGTAAGATACCGGTCTAGTCTCAATCTTTTACATGTGAATGCCCAATTTTCCCAGCACCATTTATTGAAGAGACTGTCTTTTCTGCATTGAGTATTCTTAGCTCTCTTGACATATATTAGATGACCATATGTGCATGGGTTAATTTCTGGGCTCTCTATTCTGTTCCATTGGTCTATGTTTGTATTGTTATGCCAGTACCATATGGTCTGTATTATGCTGAGGTATGTTCCTTCAATACCCAATTTCTTACGTTTTTATTGTGAACACATAGTGAATTTTGTCAAATGGTTTCCCTGTATCTATTGAGCCGATCATACTTCTATTGATTTGCTGATGTTGAACCATCCTTGCATCCCAGGGATAAATACAAATTGATCATGGTTAATGATCCTTTAATGTGCTGCTGAATTCAGTTTGCTAGTATTTTATTGAAAACTTTTACATTAATATTCATCAGGGATGTTGACCGTATAATTTTCTTTCCTTGTGATGTCCTTTTCTGGCATTGGTATCAGGTTAATGCTGGCCTCATAAATAAGTTTTGTAGTGGTCCCTCCTCTTCAATTTTTTGGAAGTGTTTGAGAAGGATTGGTGTTAATTCTTCTTCAAATGTTTTGTAAAATTCACCAGTGAAGCCAATTGGTCTTAGACTTTTTCTGCTGTTGTTGTTGGGAAATTTTTGATTACTGATTTAATCTTTTCTTTTAGGTTGTACAGTTTCTTGGTGTATAGTTGTTCATAGTACCTTCCTACGATCCTTTGTATTTCTGTGGTATCAACTGTAATGTCTTGTCTTTCATTTATAATTTTGTCGAAATGGGTCCTCTTTCTTTTTTTTTTCTTGGTTAGTCTAGCCAAAACTTTTATATTTTGTTTATCTTTTCAAAGAAGCAACTCTTATTAATCTTTTTTATTGTTTTCCTGTTGTCTATTTATTTCTGCTCTAATCTTTATTATTTCTCTCCTGCTAACTTTTGGCTTAATTTGTTCTTTTTCTAGTTCCTTGAGGTGCAGAGTCAGGTTGCTTATTTGAGATTGTTCTTGTTTCTTAATGTAAGTGTTTATTGCTATGACCATCCATCTTAGAACTGCTTTTGCTGTGTTCCATCAATCTTGATATGTTGTGTTTCCATTTTCATCTATCTCAAGAAACTTTTTAAGTTTTTTCTTTAATTTTGCCTTTGATCCATTGGTTGTTCAAGAGAATGTTATTTAATTTCCATCAGTTTTCCTCTTGTTATTAGTTTCTAGTTTCATTCCATTGTGGTCAGGGAAGATGTTTGGTATGCTTTCAATCTTCTTGAACTGCTAAGACTTGTTTCGTGACCTAACATGTGGTCTATTGTAGAAAATGTAGCATGTGTGCTTGAGAAGAATTTGTTTTCTGCTGTTGTCAGGTAGACTATTCTGTATATGTCTGTTTGGTATATTTGGTCTATGGTGTTGATTAGATCTACTGTTTCTTTATTTATTTTCTCTGGATGATATATGTATTGTTGAGAGTGGGATATTAAAGTCCCTATCTATTATTGTATTGTACTGTGTTGCTGTTTATTTCTCCTTTGGCTCTGTTAGTTTTTGTTTATTTTTAGATACTCTGATGTTGGATGCCTAAATATTTACAATTGTTATATTTTCTTGGTGTATTGATCCCTTTATCACTGTGTAATGACCTTCTTTGTCTCATTTTGCCATTTTTAGTTTATAAAGTCTAATTTGTGTGATATAAGTATAGATACCTATAATTTTTTGGGGGGGTTACCATTTGCTAGAAATACCTTTTTCCATTCCTTTACTCTGTCTACTTGTGTCTTTAAGGCTAAAGCTGGTCTCTTGTAGGAAGTATATTGTTGGATCTTTTTTTTTAAATCCATTCAGCCCTCAAGAGAAAAACAAATACCGTATGCTAACACATATATATGGAATCTTAAAAAAAAAATGTGGTTATGAAGAACCTAGGGGCAGGACAGGAATAAAGATGCAGACATAGAGAAAGGACTTGAGGACACAGGGAGGGGAAGGGTAAGCTGGGACAAAGTGAAAGAGTGGCATGGACATATATACACTACCAAATGTAAAATAGCTAGCTAGTGGGAAGCAGCCACATAGCACAGGGAGATCTTGGGGCTTTGTGTCCACCTAGAGGGGTGGGAGGGAGACGCAAGAGGGAGGAGATATGGGGATATATGTATATGCATAGCTGATTCACTTTGTAATAAGGCAGAAACTAACACACTACTGTAAAGTAATTATACTCCAATAAAGATGTTAAAACAAAAAATCCATTCAGCCCTCTATGTCTTTTGATTGCAAATTTCAATCTATTTGCATTTACACTAATGATAGATAAGGACTTACTATTGTCATTTAGTTTGTTGTTTTCTGACTGTTTTGTAGATCCATTGTTCCTTGCTTCTTATCCTGATATCTTTTTTTTCTGTTTTGATGTCTTTTGGTATTAGTATGTTTTGGTTTCTTTATCATGTTCTTTTGTGTAATTATGACAGGTTTTCCCCTTGTAGTTACCATAAGGCTTACATAAATATCTTAAAATTATAACACCCTATTTTAAATTGATTAACAACTTAACTTTTGTAACACTGTTAAACTTTACACTTTTATTTCTCCTCCACCTAACATTTTAGGTTATGGATGTCACAGTTTTCATATTTCTCATATTATCCAATAACAGGTTATTATTATTTTTTTTAAGATTTTCTTTTTCTTGCTGTGGACCATTTTTAAAGTCTTTATTGAATTTGTTACAATATTGCTTCTGTTTTATGTTTTGGTGTTTTGCCTACGAGGCATATGGGATTTTAGGTCCCCGACTAGGGATTGAACCCACACCCCCTGCATTGGAAAGTGAAGTCTTAACCACTGGACCTCCAGGGAAGTCCCAGATTATGGTTATTTTTACTACTTTTGTTTTTTAACTTTTAAGCTAGAGTTGTAAGTGAATTATGCACCACCGTTATCATATTACAGAATTGAACTTTAACTCTATATTCATCATTACCAGTAAGTTTTACACTGCCTTTTTATGTTTTTATGATGTTAATTAACATCCTTTATCTCCATCTTTGTCTTTGATATTTGACAATTTAATTATAATGTAACTTAGTGTAGCCCTTTTTGAGTTCAACCTATTGGGGGTCTTTTGGGTCTCATGGAAATGGATGTCCGTTTCTCTCCCCATGTTTGGGAAGTTTTCAGCCATTATTTATTTAAATATACTTTCTCTCCCTTTTTCTTTCTCTTCTCCTTCTGGAATTCCCATAATGCAGATATTGTTTCTTTTGACTATATCCCATAAGTCCCATAGGCTTTCCTCACTCTTTTACATTATTTTTTCTTTTGCTCCTCTGACTGGATAATTTCAGATGTTCTGTGTTCTACGATCTAGTTTGCTTTTGAAGCCCTCTGTTAAATTCTTCAGTTCTGTTATTGTAGTTTTTAGCTCTAGGATTTCTGTTTCTTGTTTTGTTTGTTTTTTTGATGGTTTCTGTTGCTCTTTTGAACTTCTTATTTGTTTAGGCATTTCCTTACTGATTTATTTTAGTTTTCTGTCTGTGTATTCCTGTAGTTCACTAAACTTCTTTAAGAGGATAATTCTAGATTCTTTGTCTGACAGCTGATACATCCATTTCTGTAGGGTCAGTTGTTGAAGATGTATTAGTTTCCTTTGGTGGTGTCATGTTTACCTGATTTTTCATGATCCTTGATTCCTTATATTGGTATCTGTGCATTTGAGTAGGTGGTTTCCTCTTCTGTAGTTTCCAGGTTTGCTTTGGCAGAGGCAGTTCTTCACCAGTCAGCTCAGTTGGGTGTTTTAGATATGTCCACTCTTAATGTCCTTGGGCAGGTGGGGCCTGCTGTCAGGGTCTATTCTGGGGCAAGGCCATTGCCTGAGCTCCGAGGTCAGGGGTGGTGTGGTTCCCACTGGCTGGGAACAGGTGACTAGGACTGCTGGCTTGGTTCCCTGCTCAAGAGATGCTGTAGGATGGGCTCTGCTTGCCTGAGTTCTCTGGTCAGGCTTCCTAGACAGTCAGGACTGGGTACTATACTCAGATGTAGATGGGGCCTTGAATTAGCTTCCCTGCCCTGGTGGGGTGCAGAATGGGCTCCAAAGCCCACGCAGCTCATTGTTTGGGGACCTGAATCAGGCAAGACTGTGCACCGAATTCCCTGGCCAGATGGGGTCACTGGTTTTGCTCTGTGGACTGGACAGACATAGGCTCTGCTCTCTGTTCAGGTGTCATTGTAAACGGGGCTGTAGGAAGGGCTCTACAGCCTCCCTGTGCTCTGGTTGTGCTCCCAGTTTGGGCTAAAGGCTGGATTCAGCAGTGGGGGGCGGGGGTGTGTGTGGTGGCTCTGAATTAGTCTCCCTCGCTGGTTAGAGGAGGAGAAATGGCTCCAGTTCCAGCAAGGCTTTTTGTGATCTTGACTCAAGCCAACTCATGCTCCAGGTTCTGTGGCCAAACTGGCCCAGTGCCTTTGCTCTGCCTGCTGGACTCTATGCCCAGGAGTTGCCGGGGTGCCCATCTTTCCTGTTGTCCTGGCCAGGCTTTCTGCTCAGGTGTGGTGTGGCTGGGAGCTGCACTCCACGTATACCGGGCTCAGTTATCTCCCCTGACCAGGCCCGGCAGGAACGCCGGCTCCAAGCAGCCTCCCAGGTGTCCCCAGTCAGGCTTTCTGGTCAGGTGGGGCTGGAGCTACACTCAGCAGTGGGTGGGGCTATAAATTAGCTCCCTGGCATGGGTGGGGCAGGAAGGGAGCTGTAGGCCTTCGGAGGCCTTTTGTTCGGGGTCTTAACTCAAGCTGACCTGCAGGCCAAGTTCCCGGCCTTTGCTGCGTGGATGGTCAGCTCTGCCTGCTGCCCTCTCTGCTTGAGTGTCACTAAGGTAAGCAGCGTGCAGGTGCTCTGGCCAGGCTTTCGGGTCTTTTCCAGGTGGGGCCAGGAGCTGCGCTCAGCAGTGGGCAGGCCTGAGGCGGCGCTCCCCTGCCTGGTGTGGAGCCGGGGTGAGCAGACGGGGCTCCGAGGCCAGCAGGGCTCTTATTGGGGACCCTGGGTCTGGCTGGCCTGTGACCCGCTGAGTTCCCTGGTCCGACTGCGTCACTGTCCCGGCTCTGCCAAGGGGCAGAGCTGCCGGCTGGCCTGCTAGCCGGCTGCGCGGGTGGGAGCTCTGTCCGCCGAGCCCTGTGTGCTGCAAGCCCCTCCTCTCCTCCATCAGATTCCCCCGCATTCCTCCTGAGGGACACCCAGGAAGTGACCCACAGCCCCGGGGGGCGGGCTGTCCACCTGGGCTCTCTTACCCCGGAGGAGCCGGACGCTCAGGGGAGGCCCCGTGCGGTGCTGCTGGCCTGGGGGAGGGCAAGTCGTCAGCGTGTAGCCACTCCTCGGGCCCTTTACTGGCCTCTGTCTCGGTCTCCGTGGTGCAGGGGTGTCGCCTCACCCCCTTTTGTTGGATTCGCTCAGTGCCGTCCTGGGCATGAACAGTTGTTAGTTGCTCTCCTGAGCGGGTGCGAGGCTGGGAACAACCTATGTCGCTATCTTGGGGACTTTACTCAAGGGATAGTATTTTGGAAAAAAGGCCAAATGTCTGCTTTTCTTGTGTTTCTGCCCGCCTTTTCTTCTGTGTTTTCAGCCAGTTATCAGTCCTTGTCTCCCAGGAGTCATGATGCTACAGAAAAGCCGAGAAAGGCTTTTGGGTTTTCAAAGTGTTGGCTTTTATGTTGCAAAAAGCTAGGGCCCAAAGGAAAAGCTGGTGTAAAAGTCTTCCTGTCCACATCCCCCTCTCCCTTTCCTGGGGTGGGGACAGGAAGGACCCCTGCCCTCCAGAGTGTCACGGAGTACTGCATAGACCGCGGTACACGTCTGGCCTCACGGAGGTCCTGCAAGCTCCCCTGTGGGGAAGGAAGCAGTGCGCACTTAATTTACAAACTCAGATGGGCCTAGGAAGGGCCCTCGCAGCAGGATTGAGTTCCCTCCAAGAAAGAGGCCAGGAGAGAATAAGGGCTTCCTTGTTTGCATGAAAAGAGGATGAACTAGCTCAGGCAGTTTCCAGCTCCCTCAGGGGTATTGTTTTCACCTGGAACTCAGGAGCAACTCCTGGCAAGGGCTTATGATTAACTCTCCACCACAGAGCCGAAGCTTGCGGCAGAAACTAAGTTCAGTTATAGAGAAAAGAAGTGCACGTCGCGTAGATGGGCTGAATTTGTAACCCAGTGCACTTAGATAAACCGACTCTCTGTCACCCAAGTGACCCCAAGTCCTCCCACCTTCTCAGGTCCCCTTTCCTTTGATATATTGGCAGGATGGCTCTTACCTTCACCCCTTGCGGCGTGGAAACTCTAGCCATCCTGAATGCCTCTGGCAGTGATGTTTTCTGGGCACAGCCTGCCCTGATTTCTTCGACCGACGGCTCTGTTTCTCTTTCTGTTCACTGTTCTCCCTCCTCTGTAGCCGGGACACCAATTTCCTTCTTTCTTTATTCCTCTGATGCATCACTCACCAAGGTTGATAAGAATAGCGTATTTTTAAAGGAGGTTTGAGGTAATGGAGGGAAATAACAGCAGAAATTAACCGTAAGCAGCTACTGGAAATGAAACCGTGAATATTAAGGGTCCTAAGAGTGACTGTCTCTTTACATATCTTCTTAGACACTTTTTTCTGTTGCGTCCAGAGATCTCGGAGTCAAAAGTCCTAGTGAATTTTCTCTGGAATGGTGTTTTGAAGCTCTCTGCGCTTTTCTAAAGTGTACTTGAAAATGATCAAAACTATGTTTTGGGCGCTTGATGCCAGACAAGAGACCTGCAGTGTTAAGAAGGGGGGGTCACGCGCGGATGCTCTGAAACATGGTTGCAAAGGGAGCTGTTTCCTCATCCAGGGCCTTGCCTTCCTCTCCAGCTCCTCTCTGCCTTGTCTGCAGTGTGCCTCCGTGAATGACTCAGCTCACAGCTCGGGCAGAAGCGTCAGTCCTCCACCCTGGCCCTTTTCCGCGTCGGTTGCTAGGTGCACACCACGCTCCCATCGTTCTTCGTGAAATACTCTGCATCAGACACAGAGCATATCCTTAAAGGTCATGAGTTGCCCCACACGATAAGCTTGTCCCTCCTAACCTTTGGTACCACTGAAACTTACTAAGAGTCCTCTTCGGAGCGCTACACAACAACAGCTCCTATTCCTAACAAGAGCCTTGAAACGGTCTGTTGAACTTGACACAGAGGTGATAGCACAAGACGTATGGGCCTCACTCCTCCATCATTAACGGCATTGAAATTCAAAGAGAGCTGCTCCAGAGGCATCAAGACCTGGTCCTTGGAGTTGTCTAATCAATGTAACTGTTCAGCCTCGAATGAATTAACATGAAGCAGTGTCAGCTCCCTGGATCCCAGGAAATCACGTCTCGTGGAAGAGTGATTCAGCTGCTAAAACGATGAGAGTGAGAGATGCCAGGAGTGGTTGAGAAGCTCTTCCAGCCTGGTGGAGATCACACTAAAAGCAAGTGCTGATGGATCACTACCTGAGAAACGAGTTGGAGCTTGTAGGCAGAGCCGCACAGTGCTCCTGAGTGAGGCTAGAATGCATCAGAATGAAAACCCCCATGATGCTTTGCTCAGAAAGGAAGACCATCCTCCCCTGGGCGTGTGCCATCATGTCACAGTCTTACTCTGAGCAATTGCCTACACTCTGAGCATTTGTTACCCCAGCCTGCAATTACTGGCTTTTTAGTTAGTAGATGCCACTTGGCCTTCATGGAGGCTGGTGCAAAGTCATACTCATCTTTGCATCCTGAATGGCGCACACGTTGCCTTGTTTATGGTGAATTTACAGTAGATGCCTGAGGGACGCTGTTCCTAACTTAGCTCCTGGTCAGAGAACTGGAGCTTAGTGATTGACTCGTGTCAGCAGCTCAGGACTGCAGGGCACAGATAGGTTGGGTAATGGGAAGAGTGCAGACCAGCCTGGTTAGAGCGATTGTAGCTACCACTGCTGTTAACTCAATTATGCTTGTACACGTGCCCTTTGAACACCTTCCAAACCTCCTGGTCATCTTTAAAAATAAGCATCTCTGTCCCGCCTCGGGATCCTGGTGCAGCCTCCTCCTTGCACCCAGAACTCTCTTTCTTTCTCTGCATGTGGCTGGCGTCTTCTCATCTTTTAATGTTGTTTTCATCAGAATGGTCTCCTCTGACCACATAACCTGTGTTTCCTGCCCCCGCCAACCAGTTCCATGGCATTTACAATATCCTATTAGTTCATTTATTTGTTGACTTGTTTTCTTAGTCTGCCTTTACTGAAAGTCTTCCCTTGACTGTTTGCAGAGTTGCCCACTCAGAGTGGGCTTCTGCCTCTCTCCAAACTGCAGAATATTAGTACCATTCTTAGGATTTTTTTCAACCCACTTTCTTTGCTTAGTAAGCTTTTTGGAGAATAGGACTCTGTTACTAGTCTTGTATCACATATAGTGAACAATCATAGCATTTGCTGTGGACATATTCAATTGATGTGGCACTGTCCCAAACATCCCAGGTATAATATAACATACAATTGATGCCTATATTTTTAAAATTCAAAGAAATTCTAAATTTCTGGTTTCTTTCTGGGTGTCTGCTGCCCAATATTTATAAAGCACCAAGCTACTCTCCTTCCCTTGTTTGTTTGCTGCTGTTGAATTTGAGTTTTTCTCTCTTATTACTCCTTTTAAAACTTGTCTTAGGGGCTTCCCTGGTGGCGCGGCGGTTGAGAGTCCGCCTGCCGATGCAGGGGACACGGGTTCGTGCCCCGGTCTGGGAAGATCCCACGTGCCGCGGAGGGGCTGGGCCCGTGAGCCATGGCCGCTGAGCCTGTGCGTCCGGAGCCTGTGCTCCGCAACGGGAGAGGCCGCAGCAGTGAGAGGCCCGCGTACTGCAAAAAAGCAAAAAACAAACTTGTCTTAACCCAAGAGACTGGGCTAGGACTTCATGCTGTGCTTTATATTATAAAGCAAAAAAAGCTATTTAAAATAGGGAATCACGTAAAATAGGGAATCATGTGTACTCATTCAAGGAAAGTTAAATTTTTACTACCTTGCTGTTATATACCAGTAACATGTCATTCATATTCTAACTAAAAAATGTAATAGTGCTCTAGATACCAGTTGCAGATCCCTTCTCTGCATTTTTAAATTTTTTTAAAGATTTTTTTTTTTGATGGGAACCATTTTTAAAGTGTTTATTGAATTAGTTATAATATTACTTCTGTTTTACATTTTGGTGTTTTGGCCACAAGTCATGTGGGAGCTTAGCTCCCCAACCAGGGATTGAACCCACACCCCCTGCACTAGAAGGCGAAGTCCCAACCACTGGACCACCAGGGAAGGCCCTTCTCTGTATTTATTATCTAACCAGTCTTAAAATGGAAAATAAATTCATGTGTTTAGTTATCCTGTATTTTATGTATTTACCTTTTGAAATAATGAGATATACCTACATATACATATATATACATGTATTAATAAAAACTCTCCTTGGAAAAGTGACCTAGTCTTACAACTCTTTCTTTTTCTTTTTTTTTTTTTTTACTGTACGCTGGCCTCTCACTGTTTTTTCTTTTTGTTTTTTTTTTTTTGCTGTCCGCGGGCCTCTCACTGTTGTGGCCTCTCCTGTTGTGGAGCACAGGCTCCGGACACGCAGGCTCTGCGGGCCATGGCTCACGGGCCCAGCCGCTCTGCGGCATGTGGGATCTTCCCGGACTGGGACACGAACCCGTGTCCCCTGCATCGGCAGGCGGACTCTCAACCACTGCGCCACCAGGGGAGCCCTAGTCTTGCAACTCTTACTGCAAATTTGTATAGTTTTACTAGTTTTACCCTTTCCCTTATGAGAAATTACACAGCTATCTGTAAGATATTTCAGCCAATCTCTGTGTTTTATCCTTTCCTAAAGAACCCACAGACATACACATACACACGCATATATACGTAGACATACGGGTTTTTTTTTTGTTTTAGATTACAGAGTAATATAGCAAAATGTTTGACACTGGATACTGTAAACTCTAATACAAGGAATGCAAGTTGATATACTTAACAAATCTCTAAGTAGGCATTTAAAACCAGGTAGTCAATACCTCATCAGGATTACTTAAATGATTGCTCAATTGAAGTATTTTGTATTCTTCCTTCTAGTGATATAATTATTTTGTGTTAGATTTTATTTAATTTTGTTTTTAAGATTTTGTTTTGGATATGGACCATTTTTAAAGTCTTTATTGAATATTTCTTCTGTTTTATGGCCGTGAGGCATGTGGGATCTCAGTTCCCCTGACAGGGATCGAACCCGCACGCCCTGCATTGGAAGGTGAAATCTTAACCACTGGACCACCAGGGAAGTCCCATATAATAGATTTTAAAGAAAACATTCATTATCTCCATGTTTCTGTGCCAAAAAGTTAAAGAATGTATTTCACTAAAAATAGAATGTTGTAAATCCAAGAAATATAAATATTTTCAATGAAATTAAACACATCCAGTAATTTTTCAGAAAATAATTTGATCAGATTGGATTTTTTTTCAGGAGCATGTATCAATACTATTCATTCCTGTTGGATACGGTACCTTTCACATATAAGCAGGAGGGCAACTACACTCAGATTTTTGAAAACATGTTATATCACATAAGATCTGCTTTAAAAAACAGACTTTTTTCTGTGCAGAAAAAGGAAGACTTCCAGCATTTAAAAGTTTATTACTTTTAATAAGTGAGGCAATTACTGAAATTTATTAAAATACTTACCATAATCAAACATGCTACTATTATTAATAATGCATATTCTTTTGTTAAATATAGCTCTTGTATTAATATTCCAGGGAATAGCAAACTGCTCTTTCCTTATTTGCTTACCTAATTGTGTAAAGACAGATGTACTAGTCTTCTGTCTTATAGATGGGGGAAAAACATCTTAGATTCTGGGTTTAAATCAGTGAGAGAACTGACATGCTGTAGTCTGAGATTCCAGAATTTTTTCCTAGAACTTAGTTCCTATTAGGAACCATTCTGCAATGATATCTGAAGACCATTAAACTATACACCTGCTAAAACTTATCAGTGCCAAGGTGTTGATTTTTATTGGTCTGGTTTATATTAGTTTAGGTGATAATTTGCTCTCTTGTTTTTACATTTAATGACCACTGGTGAGTCCAAAATTACATTCCTAATTTGAGAATGTTCTGGAAAGAAGCCTCTAATACTACATAATTTTCTCCTTTTTCGGGATCTGTCCATCCTTCTTGACCTTCTGCCCACTTGTGCTTGCACCTGCTAACTGCTGTAGAAACGTACACAGCCATGCTGTCCGTGTTTAATTCACATTCCTGATCCCTAGTTCAAGTGGACCCTTAGTGCAATCATGCTGTTTTCCCCTAGGACTTGAATTCTTCTGCTCTCTCTGAGCTCACTGTTTCATACATTGCCTATTTTCAAATCTCCTAGCATCTCTTCTTCATTCTCATTCCCACCTACAGCTTTTATTTTTACAATAGGAAAGGCCTCCTGCCGCTTCCCCTGACCACAGCTGCCGCCGCCCCCCATCCCACTTCCCTGCATACAGGCACTTCCACTTGCCTTCTCTTCTGCAACTCTGCGTGGACTGTCCATGTTCCTTCTACCCCTTGGCTGGTGCAAAGATCCCATCATCTCTAGCTGGCTTCATGACCTTGACCTAGCCATCCTTCCCTCTCTTCTCTTGATCAGTTTCCCCGTTTGCTAGAGAACTCTTATAAGTACACGCGCAGACCCATTCATCTCGCCTGACGCCTTTTAAAAACAAAAAGAAACAAAACCCTTCCCATCTCCGTCTCCAGTTACAGCCCTACATTTATCCTTTCCTTTCCAACTAAACCTCTTAGGAGAGGTTCCATACCACCTGTCCCCTATTTCTTCTTCTCTCTCTCTCTCTTTCTCTCTCTCTCTCTCTCTCTCTCTCTCTCTCTCTCTCTCTCTCTCTCTCTCTCTCTCTCTCTCGACTTCACTCGAATAATCCAAGATGCCCACTGACCTCCTCTGTAGTATCAGATCCAGTGGGTGTTTTGAAACCGTGACTCTTCCTCAGTTCCGGCTTGTTCTCTATGGCTCTGGGGCACCACAGAAGAGCATCTCCGGGTCCAGAAGTGCCCTTGCACCCTCTCCCATCACTGTCCTTTCCCTCTGCTTCACATGAGCCATTACCCACATTTGTATAGTAATCACTTTGTAGGTTTTCTAGCTCATGATGGAGTCCTAAAATTTATCCTGAAGTGGTACCTGTTTTTTGAACTTTCTGAGTTGGGTCATGTGGAAGGATTTTTGATGTCTTGTTCAGCATTGCACTTGCTATGTGCCGTTGTGGTGAGCGGCCATGGCTCTCACTGCCGTTGCTTAATGCTCATCCACTGTACGAATACATCTCACGTGGGTTTGTATAGGACTCGGTTTCTGCACCGCTCCACACTTGGGTCCTGCCTGGCTCTAGCTGGGTTGGGGTGGGTGGGTGGGAGGAGCTTACGGCTCATCTTGGTAGATTCTGACTGATGCAAGGTGAAGACGAGGAGACAGCTGAGGATGAATTCTTTGCTCTTCCAACCACCAGTACATGTATGGGATGCAGTGCTTAGATGGCCTCTCTGAGGACATCCTGGGAAATCGAGGCATTGGTCATCTTTGCCGCCAGCCGGAGGCTGGCTCTGTAACACTCCCCTGTGTGTCCTCCTCTTTTCCTGTGTTGTCCCCTTTCGCACACGATCCTGTTCCTCTGGAGTACACTCCTCAGTGATGTGGTAGCACGTCTGCTTTTGCCTTGGGCTCTATTTTCTCGAGAACCTAGAAACTGGCTCCCAGGACCAGCTACATAATTGATGGGACCAGTGCAAGATGAAAATACGGAAACCTTTATTCAAAATTAAGAAGGACTTCCAGACGACGACAGCAGGGCATTGAACCAAGTGCAGGACTCTTTTAAGCCCTGGGTCCCGAGTGACGGCTCAGGTCGTGTGTCTGGGAAGCTGACCCTGGTTCCTCCCATTCCCAGTCCTCCCCCGACCCCTCTCCCCCACTCCCTGTCCTCCAATTCTCCAAGCACTGTCCTCAGGTCCTCCACTATTGCCTGTTTCTTGTGCAAACGTCCATCTTTTTCCTTTCCCATCATTGGCCCCTACTAGGATTACCAGATTAAGCAAATAAAAATCCAGGATTCTCAGTTAACTTTGAATTTCAGATAAAACACAAAAGATTTTTAGTCTAAGTATGTCCCATGAAATACTTGGGACACACTTATCCTAAAAAACGATTTGTTGTTTGAGTTTCAGATTTAACTGTTACCCTGTATCATATCTGGCAACCCTCCTCCCTTCAGCGCTTTAGATGACAAGGTCTCTGAATCCAGGGCATCTGCGTGCTACGCCCGTGTCTTAAGGGGAAGAGCAGTGCTAGGATCTTTATAAGTATTGATTGATGGGAACGTCTGCAGGAAAGCACCTCCAACAATCAGATATTTCAGATGTAATTTCCATTTAGGCCTTGCTGATTCTAGCAAGGACTTCCTGAGCTGTTATCAGTGAGCACTGGCTGGAGGTTTGCAAGGGAAGCTGTACCCTAAGGAGCGTGCCCTCACCTTGTTAACTCTGCAGGATGCCAGCCCAGGGAGCCGGTCACATGCAAAGCTCTGTGTTTGTCTTTGCTCCTGGAGATGAATTCATGACCCTTTAAAACACAGATACTTTCTGCATTGTTCTCTGATTTTCTGCTTTCGTCTGGGTAAATAATCTTTCTTTGTCTTTTCTCTTGAGTTAATTGTGACCTGTCTCAGGGGACTTTAAAGAAGAGTAACACCTCACAGATGATCATCACTGTGACCATGTAGCATATGAGGTGAGGGGCCACAGGAATACTTAGGGCAATAACGCCACGCACTGAGTCCCAGGTCCATAAGCAAAGGAGGATATGAAGTAAAAACTGGGTGTCCTTCAAATTGTGTTGAACTAGCAAACCCACGGCTGTACTATAGATGTAGCTCAACTTAATTCAGGGAGCTCATTTTGTAGAAATTAAAATATGAATAAAAGTAGTAAGTTCAGGATAAGGAAGTCTGCTGACCCTTTGACTCTGAACACAAGTGGCTTTCCCTGCCCTAAAAGGTGACACTGGATCATTGGGCTGCTGTACCTTGCTTCTTTTATTATTTTGAGGTGACACCCCCCCCACCCCCGGTCACCTTAGCTAATGACAGTAACACCATTCCCTCGACCTACATCTTTTTTTAAATTAAATTTTAAAATTGAAGTATAGTTGATTTACACTGTTGTGTTAGTTTCATGTGTACAGCAACCGTGTACATTTATACACACACACACACACACATATATATATATATATACACACTTTTTCAGGTTCTTTTCCACTATAATTTATTACTAAGTAATGAGTATAGTTCCTTGTGCTATGCAGTAGATCCTTGTTGGTTATCTATTTTATATATAGTAGTGTGTGTATGTTAATCCCAAACTGCTAATTTATTCCTCCTCTTCCCCCTTTGGTAACCATAATTGTTTTCTATGTCTGTGAGTCTATGTCTGTTTTATAAATAAGTTCATTTGTATAATTTTTTAGATTCCACATATAAGTGATATCGTATGATATTTGTCTTTCTTTGTCTGACTTCCTTCACTTAGGTAGTAACTTCTAGGTAATAATAAGATAATCTCGAGGTCTGTACATGTTGCTTCTTATCAAGTGGCTTAGGTCAGCCTGGGCTCTGCGGTGTCTCGGAGTCTGTCCCTGCCGTTGCTGGGAGGTTTTGTACCACAGCCGTGCTGTCTTACCCTTTCCACACGAAGGGAAGCTGTCGGACTTCACTTCTAATGTTTGCAATTTCACATCTCATCTGACTGTTACTGAGCAGTTGCCTTGTTTGGAGAATTCATTGCTTTGATTAGCATCTTAAAGGGTTCTTTTCCTGTGGCCAGATTTCTGTTTTTCCCTGTGTCTTAGGCCTGGTTCCCTCACATAGAGGATTCTTTGAAGTCAGTGGAAGCTCGGCGGAAAGGGAGCCGTACTGCCCTGTGGGGTAGACGGTGGGAAGCAAGACTGCAGCCTCTGGTTTCCAACTTGCTTGTGACATAACTGGAAAAATAACGGAATTAGCAGGAAAGAGTATGTTGGGTGTGTTTAAGATAAATTTTAAACAAAACATTAAAAAAATACTTTAGGGCTTCCCTGGTGGCGCAGTGGTTGAGAGTCCGCCTGCCGATTCAGGGGACGTGGATTCGTGTCCCAGTCCGGGAAGATCCCACATGCCGCGGAGCGGCTGGGCCCGTGAGCCATGGCCCCTGAGCCTGCGCATCCGGAGCCTGTGCTCCGCAATGAGAGAGGCAACAACAGTGAGGCCCGCGTACCGCAAAAAAAAAAAAAAAACTTTATACAGATTTCTCATTTAGTAAAATGTGTGACTGTTGAGTGTTCACGTCAATAAAGCAACTAGTTCAACATGATATAAAGCATGTACATGTTTCTCATTTATCTCTATAATCTTCATCCTCATCAATCCAAAATCTCTAAATGGAATTAGTGTGGTTCTTACAGGGATATCATCTTCAGAATGGGACTGTAGTGTTTAAGGATATGTACTTAAAATCTCCACTCTTTAGAGAGCAAACTCATTGGAAAAGGATCCAGATAAGCATAAGCCTCAGAGATAAAAATCAGAATGTGTTTGATAGAAACGTTGATTAAGCTTGGTGTATGTGGCATGTAAACAATACATTGCTTTAGATATACGTTTCTTATGGGGGACAACTCTCTCATCTAAGCCTCACTTCATGAATTAGTGTCTCCCTTTTTCTTCTAAAATTTCATTTTCATTACCACTGATTCCTGGCATTTGCACCATCTCTTCAAATTAATACAGTTAAAATGGAACTTCTGAGTTTCTTTTCTTGGAGATACTAAAACTTATCAGCATTTGGAGGACCCATAACTTTTCTTAAATGGGCCCATCTTCTAGCACGAAAAATAATTCTTACATGTCGCTTTAACTCCTAGTTTCAGTACAAAGACAGATTGTCAGGGTAATAAATTAAAGGCACCACACTGCAGCTCTTCTGGTCAATGTCTAGCACAGGCCCATATTAATATTTTATTCCCTTTAATATTATTACATGATTCAGGCTTTCTTTAAATGGATTTGACTGGTCTCTTGGTTGGCTTCACAATCAGAGGGAAAAATTTATGTTCTGCATTTAATCTCAGCTCAAGGTGCTAAATTATTTCGGAGGTCAAAACCGTCATGCATATCACGCTAAATTATTGAATGTAATAACTATTAGCTAGCTAGCTATTTATGGGCTTTTAAAATTGTTTACTTCATGCATCTTGAGCTAATTTTTAAGAAAGTCTCCCTTTAAGTTTTTTCCCTTTCATGCGCCACTGTTATCCCAGCCTTTGCAACAGGACTAAAGGAAGATGCCGGGTGGGGTGGCCGTCTTAGAAACTATGAGAAATGTTAATAAAGTGCAGAGGGCACTCCTCTTTTCATTTTCATATGAAGTTCAAGTATGCTGAGAGAAATAGTGGCTTTGTTATAAGCTATTATCTTGAGAAAAAAAAATCACAGAATGCTTTGTATAAAAAAATTGATGGTTAAAAGAATATAGTTGCTGAGGGAAGTAAACCTTATTCTAATTATTCTAAGAATAATTGGAACAGGATTGAAAAAAGAATTGAAGGATAAAATGATACCGTTAGATTTTTAAAGAAATATTTTAATGAGAGATCTGGCAAGTGAAATATACGATAAGGTATTTATTATTTATGATAGAAATGAGTTCCATATATTTGTCCTTTGGTCCAGCCTTAAGCTAAAATGTGGATTCATTCATGTCAGTGGTGTTCTGCAGTATTCATCGTGTATGAGAGCTCTGATCTTACCTCCTGGACATTTTTGTAACGACAGCTATAAAACCCTGTACCTTGAGAGTAGAGTATCGCACTTTTAGGTCCTAGGAAGGTGGCAGTGGGGAGTTGGAAGAAGGCATCTCTTGTCCTGTCTCTGCTCTGCTTCCTTGGATTTTATCTTAACTACAGCCAGCGCCTTCTATGTATGAGGATCTCTGAGGTTAACCAGTTTTAACTGCTTTACTTAAAGCAGCATCAGTCATGGCCAATGAGCCATGATCAAAAAAAAAAAAAAGAGCTTCAAATGAGAAGGTGATTTTTCTTCCTGGTAATGAATGGCGACAGGCCAAAAAACTTCTTGTACTTTCCAGGGCAGGATAGCAACTTATCCGAGTAAGGGCAGCGAGCACAAGGCTGACTGTTGGTGGACAGACTGGACCTCACCCAAAGGGCTGAGACAGCACTCTTCTTTCTTTCTGTCTTTATTTCTGTCTTTCCCATCGCACTTTAAATGACTTCATTCATCTAAATGAGAGCTTATTGGAAGGCTGTTAGTCTGGAAATGGCAGGTCTGTCTAGCGACCCAAGATAGCTTCTCGGTGGCATCTAGCTGTGCAGAGAGAGGCTGCCGAGAAAGGGGTAGTTGCGTGGTCTGGGACTGCCCAGCCCCCGCCCTGCTCAGCCGCCCCTGCCGTCCACTAAATGGTTGGACTTGGGAGCAGTTGGGGTAGCCAGCCAGGCGGGGGCGTCGGGTGGTGGGGAGGGGAGGAAAAGGTTTGAGTTTTCACCTCCCCTCTAGTGGTCTGGCTGCCTGGCAGCGAACATCTAGGACCCAGAGAGTGGTCTGTCCTTGGGAGAAGATCAGTGCTCTTTCCTTATCTTCATCCAGTGACTCAATGAATGCAAAACCAAATGAAATGGAGGCAACTTTATTTATTTATTTTTGTGGTACGCGGGCCTCTCACTGTTGTGGCCTCTCCCGTTGCGCTCTGGACGCGCAGGCTCAGCGGCCATGGCTCACGGGCGCAGCCGCTCCGTGGCATGTGGGATCTTCCTGGACCGGGGCCCGAACCCACGTCCCCTGCATCGGCAGGTGGACTCTCAACCACTGCACCACCAGGGAAGTCCCGTACAGCCAACTTTAAATCGTACTTGCTGCGCTGGGGCTACGGAACGCGGAGTGGCGTGAGGCTCGGTTCAAGCCCCGAGGAGCTCACGTCTGCTGCCTTCCTTAGGCCGTGGTTGTCCTCACCGCTGCTGCCCCCGTGTTGGAGGAGAGTATGGGGACAGCTGGGTGAGATGGGAACCAGGGCCTCATAACATCCGACAGGGAAGAGGGAGGAGGAGGCGGGTCCGCAGCCCATCCTGGGGAGAGAGAATCACCCAGAGTGCAGGAGGGCTTGATACGAGGACCGAGAGGATGGAAACCCGAGGTGATTGGAAGTGGACGGCTCATCATGGCTTTTTTTCTTGTTAACTATCTTTCGGGGCGTGTGAGCTTTTGAAATCTAGTGTTTTCATAGGTGACATTTTTGAGTTAGGTGTTCCTGACTTTTTTGAGACCTTTATTAAGAAAGTGGTCCTTCCTTGCTCTCCACGGCTCTCATGTATAACTGGAGTCACCTTACTCTTAGGTCTTCAGGTTTATAAGAAGTCGTGTGAGGCCCGAGGAAGAAGCAGAGAACTTCAAGATGCTGATACTAAATAAATAGTGGGAGATAAATAAGTGGAGGAAAACATGTCCGATTCTGGGACTAATGACAGTTGTAAGAAGTCACTAAGTACCTTAAAACAAAGTGCTTTAAAAATACATTTTAAAATGCATCTCTCTCCCCCTCTCCCTCTCCCTCTCCCTCTCCCTCTCCCTCTCCCTCCCCCTCCCCCTCCCCCTCCCCTCCCCCTCCCCCTCCCCTCCCCCTCCCCCTCCCCCTCCCCCTCCCCCTCCCCCTCCCCCTCCCCCTCCCCCTCCCCCTCCCTCTCTCTCCAGTTAGGAAACCTATCACAACAGTGTTTGTTTTGAAGCTTTATCAAAATAAAAATGCTGTATAAAAATAAAAATTAAAAAAACTCTATCACTTTCTTAAATGCCTACATTGGAAAATATAGGTATTATTAAAAGGGATGCCGCCCATAATTCTATCACCTTGAGGTGTTCAGACTTCAATAGATGAAGAAAAGATGCTAAGCTTTGTCTATTATTCACAGAAAATTTCATTTGTTAATTGTTGAATGACAAAAAATCTCTGCTTGGGAGAACGGCACAACCCCTGTGGCAAAGGATTCTAATGTTTTTAGTATAAGTTACAAAGTGGTAATTGGTTTATTAAGTAACGTGGCTTCATGAACAGACTTTAGAATCCTAGTAGGTGTCTATGAAAGGAAGTAAAAGTTGTACTTAAAATAAGATACGGGCAACCACAATTGGATTCGCTAGGCTTGGTAACAGCTGAAGACCAGTGGGACAAGGTATTTTGTTTGTCCTTACATATTTGCAGTATATGCTTTGCTTATTGTATATTGTATAATTAGGTTTATTGGATGTACTGAACTCCATAGAGTACAATTAGAAAATGGGTTTATTTATTTATTTTTTAACATCTTATTGGAGTAAAGTTGCTTCACAGTGCTGTGTCAGCTTCCATGTACAACAAAGCGATTAGCTACATGCACATACACATCCCTATATCCCCTCCCTCTTGCGTCTCCCTGCCACCCTCCCTATCCCATCCCTCTGGGTGGTCACAGAGCACAGAGCTGACCTCCCTGTGCTATGCGGCTGCTTTCCACTAGCTATCTATTTTACATTTGGTAGTATATATAAGTCCATGCCACTCTCTCACTTCGTCCCAGCTTACTCTTCCCCCCCCCATGTCCTCAAGTCCATTTCTATGTCTGCGTCTTTATTCCTATCCTGCCCCTAGTTCATCAGAACCATTTTTTTGGTTTTAGATTCTATATATATGTGTGTTAGCATACGGTATTTGGTTTTTCTCTTTCTAACTTCACTCTGTATGACAGACTCTAGGTCCATCCACCTCACTACAAATAACTCAATTGCATTCTTTTTATGGCTGAATAATATTCCATTGTATATATGTGCCACATCTTCTTTATCCATTCATCTGTCGATGGACACTTGGGTTGCTTCCATGTCCTGGCTATTGTAAATAGTGCTGCAATGAACATTGTGGTACATGACTCTTTTTGAATTATGGTTTTCTCAGGGTATATGCCCAGTAGTGGGGTTGCTGGGTCATATGGTACTTCTATTTTTAGTTTTTTAAGGAACCTCCATACTGTTCTCCATGGCGGCTGTATCAATTTACATTCCCACCAACAGTGCAAGAGGGTTCCCTTTTCTCCAGACCCTGTCCAGTATTTACTGTTTGTAGATTTTTTGATGATGGCCATTTTGACCAGTGTGAGGTGATACCTCATGGTAGTTTTGATTTGCATTTCTCTAATGTTTAGTGATGTTGAGCATCCTTTCATGTGTTTGTTGGCCATCTGTATATCTTCTTTGGAGAAATGTCTATTTAGGTCTTCTGCCCATTTTTGGATCGGGTTGTTTGTGTTTTTAATATTGAGCTGCATGAGCTGCTTGTAAATTTGGAGATTAATCCTTTGTCACTTGCTTCATTTGAAGATAGTTTCTCCCATCCTGAGGGTTGTCTTTTCATCTTGTTTATGGTTTCCTTTGCTGTGCAAAAGCTTTTCAGTTTCATTAGGTCCCGTTTGTTTATTTTTGTTTTTCTTTGCATTTCTCTAGGAGGGGGATGAAAAGGATCTTGCTGTGATTTATGACATAGAGTGTTCTGCCTATGTTTTCCTCTAAGAGTTTGATAGTGTCTGGCCTTACCTTTAGGTCTTTAATCCATTTAGAGTTTATTTTTGTGTATGGTGTTAGGGAGTGTTCTGATTTCATTCTTTTACATGTAGCTGTTCAGTTTTCCCAGCACAACTTATTGTAGAGGCTGTCTTTTCTCCATTGTATATTCTTGCCTCCTTTATCAAAGGTAAGGTGACCATATGTGTGTGGGTTTATCTCTGGTCTTTCTATCCTGTTCCATTGATCTATATTTCTGTTTTTGTGGCAGTACTATACTGTCTTGATTACTGTAGCTTTGTAGTATAGTCTGAAGTCAGGGAGCCTGATTCCTCCAGCTCCGTTTTTCTTTCTCAAGATTGCTTTGGCTATTCGGGGTCTTTTGTGTTGCCATACAAACTGTGCAATGTTTTGTTCTAGTTCTGTGAAAAATGCCATTGGTAGTTTGATAGGGATTGCACTGAATCTGTAGATTGCTTTGGGTACTATAGTCATTTTCACAACATTGATTCTTCCAATCCAAGAGCATGGTATACCTCTCCATCTGTTTGTATGATCTGTAATTTCTTTCATCAGTGTCTTATAGTTTTCTGCATACAGGTTTTTTGTCTCCTTAGGTAGGTTTATTCATAGGTATTTTATTCTTTTTGTTGTAATAGTAAATGGGAGTGTTTCCTTAATTTCTCTTTCAGATTTTTCATCATTAGTGTATAGGAATGCAAGAGGTTTCTGTGGATTAATTTTGTATCTTGCTACTCTACCAAAATCATTGATCAGCTCTAGTAGTTTTCTGGTAGCATCTTTAGGATTCTGTATGTATAGTATCATGTCATCTGCAAACAGTGACAGTTTTCCTTCTTCTTTTCCAATTTGCATTCCTTTTATTTCTTTTTCTTCTCTGATTGCTGTGGCTAAAACTTCCAAAACTATGTTGAATAAGAGTAGTGAGAGTGGGCAACTTTGTCTTGTTCCTGATCTTAGTGGAACTGGTTTTAGTTTTTCACCATTGAGAATGATGTTCGTTGTGGGTTTGTCATATATGGCCTTTATTATGTTGAGGTAGGTTCCCTCTATGCCTACTTTCTGGAAGGTTTTTTTTTTTTTTTTATCATAAATGGGTGTTGAATTTTGTCAAAAGCTTTTTCTGCATCTCTTGAGATGATCACATGGGTTTTCTCCTTTAATTTGTTAATATGGTGTATCACATCGGTTGATTTGTGTGTATTGAAGAATCCTTGGATTCCTGGCATAAATCCCACTTGATCATGGTGTATGATCCTTTTAATGTGCTGTTAGATTCTGTTTGCTAGTATTTTGTTCAGGATTTTTGCATCTGTGTTCATCAGTAATATTGGCTTGTAGTTTTTTTGTGACATCTTTGTCTGGTTTTGGTATCAGGGTGATGGTGACCTCATAGAATGAGTTTGGGAGTGTTCCTCCCTATGCTAGATTTTGGAGGAGTTTGTGAAGGATAGGTGTTAGCTCTTCTCTAAATGTTTGATACAATTTGCCTGTGAAACCATCTGGTCCTGGGCTTTTGTTTGTTGGAAGATTTTTAATCACAGTTTCAATTTCAGTGCTTGTGATTGGTCTGTTTATATTTTCTGTTTCTTCCTGGTTCAGTCTTGGCAGGTTGTGCGTTTTTAAGAATTTGTCCATTTCTTCCAGGTTGTCCATTTTATTGACATAGAGTTCTCCTGATCCTTTGTATTTCTGCAGTGTCAGTTGTCACTTTTCCTTTTTCATTTCTAATTCTGTTGATTTGAGTCTTCTCCCTTTTTTTCTTGATGAGTCTGGCTAATGGTTTATCAATTTTGTTTATCTTCTCAAAGAACCAGCTTTTAGTTTTATTGATCTTTGCTATTGTTTCCTTCCTTTCTTTTTCATTTACTTCTGATCTGATCTTTATGATTTCTTTCCTTCTGCTAACTTTGGGGTTTTTTTGTTATTTCTCTAATTGCTTTAGGTGTAAGGTTAGGTTGTTTATTTGTGATTTTTCTTCTTTCTTGAGGTAGGATAGTATTGGTATAAACTTCCCTCTTAGAACTGCTTTTGCTGCATCACATAGGTTTTGGGTCGTCGTGTTTCCATTGTCATTTGTTTCTAGGTATTTTTTTGATTTCCTATCCAAAAGGAGAGAAAAATAACAAAGTATAAAGAATAAAATAAAATTAGAAAAGTAAAAGATTTATTAGGAAAAATAAAAATATAAATGGATCAAGAGCAATGAATCAACAGGGTAAAACAGAGCCCCAATCTAAAAGAGGAAAAAAGAATAAAAGAGCCTTGCCTCCGGGGGTAGAGTTTTAGGCGGGGGTGGAACTTAGGCAGGGGCAGGGCCTAGGCGGTGTGGGGGCGACGTTCAAGTGTGGGTGGGGCCTCTGCTTAGGACCTGGGTGCAAGGGGAGAGGCAGCACGTTGGAAGGAGGGCCTCTAGAGTGTGGAGTTCTGGAGTTTGGAGGTAGGGCCCTGGGTGAGGGTGTGTGGGTGGGGTTTAGGCCCAGCACATTGGAGGGGGTCTCACAGGGGGTCTCCGAGTGTAGAGGTGGGGCCCTGGGTGGGGTGTAGGGGCGGGGCTTGGGCTCTGCGTGGCAGGGAAAGTGCTGGCTGTGTTTCCTTCTGTTCTTCTGTGCCCCTCCCCATCTCCCCCAGGGTCTCCCCTGTCCCCACTGGACCCCTAACGGTGGGTGGGTCCCGCTGGGTGTAGGAACTCCTCCCCTCCCCCAGCCATCCGTCAGGGGTGCAGGTCCCGGAGGTCTGGCCTTTACTTTTGCTCCCCCTTCCCTCCCTCCCACTCCCTCAGGACCCACATGGCTGGAGGGGGCCTCGGTGGGCAGAGGAGCAGGCTCAGGGTCTCAGCAGGTTCCTGGGGGCCCAAGTGGGCAGGGGAAACCTGGCCACGCTCCCTTTTGATCTTCTGCCCTCCCAGTGCTTCCCCAATTTCCCCCTTCAGGCCTGGGATCCCTTCCCCTCCCCCAGCCGCCCTCAGGGCACCAGTCCCATCCCACCTCCACTTTTCCTCCCTTTTCACTCCCCCCATGATCCACGTCCTACCCGGTCGCTGGGGGTTCCTCGCATCCCCTTAGGTGTCCGTGGTCCCCCTCCGGTGCCTGGTATGTGCCCTAATTGTTTGGAGACACAAATTCCACGTCCTCCTAGTATGGCATCTTCAGGAAATGGGTTTATTATTTTTGCCCTGATTGCCTTTGTGGATATCCCATTGTCACCTCTGGGTGACATCTCATGTGAAACCCATAGCTTTTAATTCCTTTTCTAGTTTTAAAATGTACAGTCCAGTCTAAATCAAAACCTTGTTTTCTCATCCAGTTGAAACCTTCCCCACCCCTCTCTCACCTAAGGGAAGTAGGGCCTCCTAATGTCTTAATAAACTCCTGCTTTCGCTTTCCTTGCTCCCATGCCCCTCACTTCTGGCTCTTCCAACTGGGTCGGGTGAAAGGAAAGATGAGAGGAGATGTGGCCAAGCCCACAGTGTTAAGATGGCTCGGCTGCCACAGACTGAGGGGCCTACACAGCAGAGACTTGTTTTTCATTGTTCTAGAGGCTGGAAAGCCCCAGATCAAGGTGCTGGCTGGCTGGGGTCCTGGTGAGGGCTCTCTTTCTGTCCTGCAGAGAAGCCTTTCTACTATGTCCTCATATGGCGGAGACAGCCAGCTCTGGTGTCTTCCTCCTCTAAGGGCCCCGCTGGATGAGGGCCTCATCTTTATGACCTAATGTGACTTTTGTCACCTCTTTACAGGCCCCATCTCCAAATACAGCAACATTGAGGGTTAGGGCTTCAACATAAGATTCTTGGGGGCGACAAAATCGTTGTCTCCCATTTTACTTACCTGGTATTTTATCTGGTGTTTATTTTTCACTCTTGATTCTCCAGTGACCTTTTTCATGGCAACACTTCTCTCATCGTCTAGAAACAGTGGGCTTGTGGGAGAACACAGAAGGGACTTCTACCTTACTTAGTTCCCTCACTATATTAGTGAGGGCAGAGGTAAGCTGCTCGAACAAAGAGACCAATCATATAATAGCTGAAATCATGCGTTCTCAGTAGTGGTGAAAATTGGTTTTCAGGGGACGGAGAATGAAAAAAATTCTTAGTTATTGAAATGGTTTGTGGCTTTCCAAAGCTCAGCAAGATCTTATTTCTTAGTATTTTGTCTCTCTTGCTAGGAAGAAATTAAATTAAAAATTTAATTACTCAAATTAAATTTCTTTTTTCTCCTTAGGGGGGAAGTAGTGAAAAAAATGCTAGGAAACCCTGGCTTAAATGAAGCAGATTTATTATTCTCTCACTTGGCAGTCCAGCTCTGCCTCCTAAGGTCATTTAGGGAGCCAAGGTCCTTCCGTCTTACTGTTTCACCATCACCTGGGGCATTACCCGGTCTGCAGGATCAAAAAGCTGCCTTGAGCACGTCCGTTTTTTCAGATAGAGAGGAGAGGAAGGAGGTGGAACCAGGGCAGGTATTTCCTTTGAGCAAATGAGGCAGAAGTTGCACCCATCATTTTTGCTAACACTGCATTGACAACAACTTAGTCATGCAGTTACTTTGAGTGGAAAGAGGCCGGGAAATGCAGTCTGTAGCTTGGTAGACACGTGTCCAGCATGAGGGAGAGGGCATTTGTGGGGACAGCTAGCAGCCTGCCCCATCGGCCCTGACAATGCACCCTTTGGCGGACTGCTGCCCTCCAGTGGTCCACCCACACAGCCCTCTGCTGTGGTTCCTTGTCCTGCAGGCAGCTGTCTAGGGCAATATCCTTTCAAGAGCATCCTAGCCTATCATGCAAGGTGTCTCCTGGGCCAATGGGAGCACAGATAACCTTCCTGCATTAAATGGTAGGGGGCACTTTGCTCTCATAACTGTTTTCTCCTCTCCTTGCTCTGCACCCTCCAGCTAGCTTGCTGACTTCAGAATTCCCAGCTGGCAAGGGGGTAAGGAAGGCAGGTTTAAAGGGATGTATATTAAGATCCAGAAACACTTTCTCTTTTCTGTTGGCAACAGAGATAAGCCCAGACACTTGTTTCAGGAGAGGAGAAAGATGCCTGATGGCACTGAGATTTAAGACTCCTCCCTTGCACACTTCCCCCAGGTACTTGGAGAAGTTCTTCTTTTTAAGCTTCCTCATTTGCCTTGGGTATGAAAATCAACCGTATGACCTCCCCTGTGGGAATAGAAAGGGAAGTGCCATGATGCTCTGAGGCCCTTTGCTTTAAGGACTTACTCCCTTTGATCATTTTGAAATGTCTTTAAAAAAAAAGGATGGGCATGGGGTGGACCAATGCTGCAGTATCTTGGTGCCCTGCATCTCATCCCGTTGGTTCCCTTTTTATTTCAGTCACGGCCGTGCTGGATGGTTCTAAGCACACGGATACCATCTCACTGCGCGGGTCCACCATGAATCTCTCCATTTCTCTCTCAGAACCTCCTCTAAAGCCACAGGCATCCCCTGGGCCCACTTGTAGGTTGGGTCCCCAAATGCAATGCAGTTAACACGGCAGTCAACCCTCAACCAACAGGCGAGCCAGTAGGTAAATGCCGCAGATGCCCTGCTTTGGGTGGACCATGCTGGAAGACATTCTGTGTTCCTCAGAGGCTCTTGCAGCGTGAAGCCCCTGTTGTCCATGGCAGCAATCGCAGTACTGTGCCCTGAGTTGGTTTTCCACCTCTCTCTCCATTTCCTTGTTCCTTCCCTCCTGCTTTCTTGTATAAACTCTTAAATGAACTACCTCAGTACAAGTTCTTTCCGCAGAGTCCCCTTTTGGGGGAACTCAAACAAAACTATGGTTTTGTTACATTTTGGCAGTCTTACAGCTATAGGACTGGTAGCTCTCTTTATAAGGTAGGGATACTTACTCATTTTTATGAGTTTTGGGGACCTCCACTGAACAGAAAGACTTTCACTGTTTTCATTCCTATAATAGTATATTTTCTTAAGGTGATCTAGCTTCATGTTAAAAATTACTGTTTCGTTAACAAAAGAAATCTTGTTTTCCTTTTACAGAAGGCATTTTGGGTGAATTTCGTGCTAATGTCGTAAGATCAAGTTATCTAAGGAAAAACTGGCTGATTGGCCGGTGTACAAAATACCAGTAACCCAGTCACAAGCATGGTACCTGGGAGTAACTGGCTTATGCAGGATTGGCTCGTCACTTAGGAGGTGACATCCACATCACGATATCCTTACGTTTTAAATTTGAAGGCATTCATTTTGGCCTTTTGCAATTATACATCTTTTTTCTTGATTATAGATACTATATAACAGAATTTTGTATCTCCGTGATGAATATTTGAGGGGCAATTAAGAGGTTATTAAATGTGTATTGGGATTATCGTAAATACAATAGGTAATCAGTTTCATGGTGTTTTACCTAATCAGTACAGGTAATTCATTAGGAAATCTAGTTGGAAGAAAAACATGTATATTGGACAAGTTTTCACTTTCTTTAGGCCCTTTTGCAATTAAAAATAATTGGCACTTGACATGAAATAGACTCAGAATGTCTGACCTGTAGTCCTCCCTTGGTTACCTCAGCTCTTGGGGAAGGTCAAGCTGTATCCTGCAATTTACTGAAAGTATTATTATTATTGTGTTGTAGCAATATTTCTTTGGAAGTTAAAATGATGGCTGACTATAATAGAGAAAGCTCGACAAAACTGTTACAAATCACCACTAGCTGGGTGAAAAGATGAGATTCTGATTACTTATGATTTCTATTGTTTCACAGAGAATTCTCTAGGATTTTTGAGTCTCTTTCTGTCACTACCTCTAGTGATTTAAATTTGTTGTACTTGAAGGAAATTGGTAAGAACACTTCAAGATTATTCAGAAAGATGGTTTCTAACCCTCTTAGAAGAAATAGGTTCCCAGCTGACGAGGGAGTAGAAGAAACTTTCCTGGAACATCATTAAAACAAGCTACTGCCTCCCCTGGCTCAATTCTGCTACTAGACACAACTTCTAATTTTCACAACTGCACAACTAAAGTTTCTTTTTTCATTGTTGTTTATGACCCAGTTTTAACACTTGGAGATTTTCTTTCACTATTTTTCTAGCACAAAGGATAGTGTTCATCCATCATTAATTTTTACAGCTGTTATGCAGCTCAAGTGTACTTGGGAATCCTTTGGGGCCTGCGAAAGAAATCTGAGGCATGGATTTCCTGTTCACCAAAATTATCCTTGGAAAATAAGTGTAGGTAGATACATGTTTTTTAAAAGAGAGGAAAGATTTTTAAAGAGTCCCAGGCTTGAACACTGCCTGGCTCAGGGATGCTCCTGTGAGCTGGGAGCCCACCATGGTGCTTGCTTTAATCTACTTTCAGCCTGCTGGAAGTTAGATTTCCTTTCATATTTAAAGTCCTGTTTACTCATTGATTTGAGTTCTATTTTAACTAACATTTTTGTATAATGTAGCAAAAAGGAAAATATCAGAATGGTCCAAATTAAATTGGTTTATATCCAAACACTGGTGCGTGGAAACGCGTGAGGATGTATGAGGATGGAAACCTCATACAAGGGAAGACCACTCACGCATAAACCAGCATTTCTCAACTTTGACTTTTCCAAGGAATTGTTTTGTCACAGGGCACCTTGAAGTCTGAGGGCAAATACGTAGGAAATGATAAATTAGTCACTTCTTATTTTGCCTCTCTGACATCTTCCTCATAACTATATACTGAAACTGTCTCCTTTCCTTCAGATCTGCCACCATCTCCTTAGTTCAGACCTTTACAGAGTCATGTCTAAAACATTGCAGTTCTCGTGACTTCCCTGGCGGTCCAGTGGTTAGGGCTCCACACTTCCAGTGCTGGGGGCGTGGGTTCCATCCCTGATTGTAGAACTAAGATCCCACATGGCACCGGCCAAGAAAAAAAATACTGCAACACTCTGCTAACTGACCCATTGGTTATGACATTTGTAAGTTCCCTCCCCCATCTTCCTGAACAACCTTTGTGCTCCAGTTACTTCTGTGACCTGCATTGTAGGCATCTGTCTCACCTTGGTTGTACAATGGGCTTAGCCCAGGTCTTTTCTACCCCTGCCGTCCGGGGTGTCTCCCTCTGAGAGCACAGGCATCTATCCTGATGCATGTACGTACCTGGGAGTAGGGGCAGTTAACACCCTCTGTGCAACACCTGACCGACCCGGAGGGATGCTGGGGACAAATACTGCCTCTTCCTGATTGGGGTGCACATTTTACAGGTTCCTCAGAAGGTTTCTCTTATGTCCCCACTCAGTTTATTTGACCTTTGGAAAGACCAAATGAATAATGGCAGATGGCAATGGCTGACTGTACATGTAACCCATTAACAGTCCAATCACAACTGTTGTGATGAACGTAGAATCTAGACCGATGAATCAGTACAGACTCTGGTGCTTGGTATGTAGCAGCTCATTGGCTGAACAGATTTTTCTCAGTCCTCATAATTAAGAGGGTCTAAATTAGTTTGTGTTTATGTATGGTGGATAGCAATACATTGTCACTGTTTTGTCCCAAGCTTTCATCACAGTATAGTTCTCAGGAAGCTCACTCATCTTAAAAGTCTACAGATTCATGTTACTTTGCCATATTGATCACATCATGCCAACTGGATTTGGCGAGCCAGAAGTAAAAAGTACTGTGGGTACCTTAGTAAGATCCTTGTGTGCCAGAGTAGACGAGATGAACCCTGTGAGGATTCGGATCCAGCCAGAGCAGTGATGTTTTAAGGTGCCTCATGGTCTTTGGCATGCCTGGACATTGCCTCAAAAGGACATGTTGTTGGACTTTACACTTCCTACCACTAAGAAAGAGCATCCTGTTTGGTGGGCTTATTTGAATTCTGAAGGTAGCATATGCTGCAGTTGGGAGTAATATTCTCACCCTTTGGTTGAGTAACTCAGAAAACCACAAGTTTTGAATGTGGCTCAGAGCAAGAGAGGGTGCTGTAGGAAGTCCGGGTTGGGGTGAAAGCTGTCCAGCCATCCAGACTGTATCACTCAGCGGAACTGGCAGTGCTGGAGCTACTCGTAACGGATGAGGCTGCTGTGTCTTGAGTCACACCGTAGTCTGCGAGGGTTTTGGAGCAACGCCATGCCTCCTGCAGCAAAGAACTACTACGTGATATTTACAAAGCATCCCTTGACTCTTGGAATTTTCTAAGTGATGAGAGCAACAAAGGTGTCTCTTGTTAGGCTAATGCTGTGAAATTTGGACACAAGGATGGGGGCTGGTTTCCAGAAGGACCAACCATGTGATTAGAGGGTTGGAACTTTCAGTCCCATCCCCCAACCTCTAGGGAGCGGAGAGGGCCTGGAGGTGGAATCAATCACCATTGGCCAGTTTAGTCAATCATGACTACGTAATGAAGCCTCCATAAAAACCTAAAAGGACAGCTCTTTGGTCCTTTTCAGAGAGCTTCTACATGGAGGAACCAGAATGCTTCTGTTCACCACTGGGCCTGGCCCCAAGTTCCTTTGTTTGGGACTCAGCCCTATGTACCTTTTCATCTGGCTGTTGGTTTGTATCTTCTAGCATCCTTTCGTAATAAATTGGTAATCTAGTGAGTAAACGGGTTTTCCTGAGTTCTGTGAGACTGTCTAGCAAATTAATCGAACCCAACGAGGGAGTCGTGGGAACCTCTGATTTGTAGCCAGTTGGTCAGCAGTACAGGTAGCAACTTGGGATTGTGCTTGGCGTCCTGGGTTGGAGGGGGTCGCCAGGACCTCCAGTTCGTAGCTGGTTCTCTCTCTCGGTAGATAGTGCCAGAATTGAGCTGATTGCTCAGACACCCAGCTGGCATCTGAGGAACTGCTTGTTGGTGTGAGGAGGCCTCCACACGCAGGTTGGAATTGGGTCTGTGTACCTTTCTGGAATTCCTGCGGGGTCCAGCCGACCCGTGCTGGTCTGTGAACAGACTCGGAAGTACCGAGGAATGAACCTCCCTCTGGGGCAGCTACCAGCAGCTCAGAGGACATCCAGCAGGGTTGAGTCCCGGTAGCACATGGTGGTGATCTGCTCAGTTATGCAACTTAGGTTGGCTTCTCCTCATTTCCTGTTTCATGTTTTCCAGCGGCCCTGTTCCGGTGCCCTGGGATCGCTTCGCAAATAAACTACTTGCACACAAGTCCTGATCTCTGACATTCAGATGTGGCTTTTCCCTTTTCACCCTTTTTTTCTCTCCGAACCATTGCCCTTCTTGTGGTCAGGCGGGTCTTCCTAAAATGCAAAAGGGATCGTGTTACACCATTACTTACTCTGCACTGGACTCTTCCAATGCAGGACATTTCTCCACGTGCACGTGGCCCCCTGTGCGGTACTTGGAGAGTCCATTTCTGAGCATGAATGGGTAAGACCCTCAGACATCAAAGATGGTAATAGGAGTGCTGACAGCCCAGAACTTGCTGCCGCTGCCCTGTCTCCCCATTGGAGGGCAGGAGAAGGCTCCCTCACTGTTTTGGGAAGGGAAGAGGCGGTGCAGGGAAGCATAGATTTGAGGAAGATAATAATTTTCCGTGATTTGAAGTATATTTTTCATTATGTGCATGAATTGTTTCAGAGAATCTCGATCGGTTTCATTCAGTTGACTCATTCATGTATTCAGCAAACTTACACTGAGGAACAGAGCTCACTAGTTACAGTACTCTTATCTCAGAGATGTACTGTATTTAAGCACCTTTTTTCTTGTCTGAAGGAGGCTGGATTTAGTTAATCTTAGCTCCTTCACATGGGGGTTTATTAAGGCAGATAGAAGACTGAGGCAAGAAAATGCAGTCAGAAAAGTTCTCCTTGGGTACTTCTAAAATATTCATCTTTGCCCCCCATATTTGCTAAATACTGCTCTGAGGTACAAATTTGCAACCAAGGTCCCCGGGTTTAATTCCTCATCCTTGTTCCTTGTGACTGTTGTGGACTTGGGCACATTTCTTAGTCTCTCTAAGCCTTATTTTCCTCATTGGTACAATGGGGATGAAGGAATCCCTGCTTCGTAGCACCGTTTGAAGATTATATAACATCAGAACTGGTCCCAGGTTCCAACATGTGAGGAGTACTCAGTGAATGCAGGGTCCTTGTCTTCATCATATTCCCATCTCTGCTTCATTTTGCTAAACAACGAATTAAATGGATACCTTTCCTCCCCCACTTGATTAACCGTTGCTTTATAGTCAGTAGAACTGATGGCTCTTGAGTTTTCTAGACACCGGTCTATAAAGGACTTGGAGACTCTTGGTCCCTTGTTCACCATACACATTTCAGCCGGCTCAGGGGGAAGACATTGTAATGGAAGTAAAAGTCTTGTAGTAAATAAGGTACAAGGAAAGTGGTAAGAAGCCCCTTAAGGCTAAGTACATGAAGGGTGGATAAATGTGAGGATGTCTGTCATAATAGAAATTGGAAAATGCAGGGAAAGGGTCAGAGTGTCCTCTCCTTTTGTGTGCGTGGTTGGGAGAGGGACTGTATCCTTCCTTTACTTTTCCCTTTTCAGATGTCAGTCTCGTAAGAGTTAGGGTGAGTCCTGGCCAGAGTGAGAGGTCAGGATAGGTGGGAGGCAGGGGATGAGGGCATTCTGGGGTTTTGTGAACAATATTGGCTGAGGGATTGTCTCTTTCTCACACTCTCACTTGATTTTGAGGGCTCTTTACTTCTGAGAGAGATTTCTCTAAAGCAGCAGAGCTACAAACAGAGATTAGGGCTCAGAGAACAAGAAGTGGGGTGCTGGATGCTTAGAACTTGCTCTAGGACTTAAGAAGTTCCCGTAGGGAGACTAGTACAGCTGACCAGATTAGAAGAGGAGGTAGGGCTGGGAATCAAGTTATGCATACAGTAGGAGCATTTTATGGGCTGTAGCCCTCCAAGAAACAGGGCAATAACTGATGGTGGGGAACAACACTGAGGAACCCCAATACATACAACTGAATCAAATCAGAATGGCTTATGTTCACTGAAAGCCTTATATTGTCACTATACCTGATAGCAAGGTAAATGGGCTGAATGGGATAAATGACCAGGTGTATTTTTTCTTGTGCAGAGGGGTCGCCTAACCAGCCACATCTTCTCTCCACGAAGGTGGGATAAATATGTAAGGGCGGTTACCTTCCCAGAACACATCTGTGTCCTGATCTGGTTAGTGTTCTGGCTTTGGGAAAAGGCTGATGCATATATAGGGAGGGGGGAGTTGACAGTTCTTTGCTTGTTCCTTTCTTCAGACCAATGAGATGAATGACAAGGAAACTTCAGCTTCTACTAGCATTAACTGTATTTGATCAGCCTCTTTGAAACTTTCTGTCTTGTTGGCTGATGAAACCAGAAATTGCGAAGTCATAAAGGTAAGGATGTGTTTGGTCATCTGAGAACTCCAGGAGGGCGTTCTCAGAACACAGCACCATTAGCGGACAGAAGGACAAGTTGGGAAGAAGGATGCAATTTGTCTTTATGAGAGGGTTTTACAGGATGTGTGACTAGTCATGATTTCAAGCCTGTGATTGTGAATACGATTTCAATGGTTTGGACAAGAAATAAGTGTGAAAACAGGCACAGCCTTTGGCAGGTGGAGAGACGAGGTTGATGGTCCATTTCAGATTCAGTACCTGAACAATGATAAGCTAAAAAGCTGTAAAAAGCCTCTTTTCTGAGAGACTGAAACAATGATCTGTAATGATTATCTACAGATTACTTGAAAGGTTTTCATTTTAATTCAAGGTTATCCATGAACTTCTGGTCCAACATTTTGAGATTTGATATGGAAGTGATTAAATATTCATAGACAACATGTCAAGCACTTTTGGATTTAACATTTTAAGAATGATTTTTTTTAACTGGTTCAAATCTACAATCTTAGAACTGGAAGGAATATTTTGGATCATTTAATTTAAACTTCTCCTTTTAAGGATGTAGAAACATGGTGTTCAGAAAAACTGTAAAGTTATATGCTTATTAAAGTACCAATTATTTACATCATCTTTTTAAAAATTGAAGTATAGTTAACTTACAACATTAGTTTCACATGCACAGCATAGTGATTCAGAATTGTTACAGATTATACTCCATTAGAAGTTACTATAAGATAATGGTTATAATTCCCAGTGCTGTACAATGTACCCTTGTTATCTATTTTATACACAGTAGTTCATATCTCTTAAATCCACACTCCAATCTTGGCCCTCTCTCCTTCCCTCTCCCCGACTGGTAAACACTAGTTTGTTTTCTATATCTGTGAGTCTGTTTCTGTTTTGCTATATACATTCATTTATTTTATTGTTTTGATTCCACATGTAAATGATAAGATACAGTATTTGTCTTTCTCTGTGTGACTTATTTCACTAAGCATAATCTCTAGGTCCCTCCAGACTGCTGCAAATGGCAGAATTTCATTCTTTTTTAAGGCTGAGTAATATTCTATTGTGTATACACATGCTACATCTTCTTTATCCATTCATCTGTTGATGGACACTTAGGTTGCTTCCATATCTTGGCAGTTGTAAAGCTGCTATGAACATTGGGGTGCATGTATCTTTTTGAATTAGTGGTTTTGTTTTTTCCAGATATATACTGAGAAGTGGAGCTGCTGGATCAAATGGTAGTTCTATTTTTAGTTTTTCTGTGGAACCTCCATACTGATTTCCATAGTGGCTGTACCAATTTACATACCTACCAATTGTGTACAAGGGTTTCCTTTTCTCCACATCCTCTCCAATATTTGTTACTTCTTACGTTTTTGATGATAGCCATTCTGACGGATTAGTATGGGTGAATGAGTGATAACAATTGTTTTGATTTGCCTTTCCCTAATGATTAGTGATGTCGAGCGTCTTTTCATGTGCCTGTTGACCATCTGTATGTCTTCTTTAGAAAAATGTCCATTTATGTCTTCTGCCCATTTTTTGATTGGGTTGTATTTACTTATTTATTTATTTTGATATTGAGTTGTATGAGCTGTTTGTATCTTCTGGAATTAAATCCCTTGACAGTCACATCATTTGCAAATATTTTCTTCCATTTTGTTGATGGTTTCCTTTGCTGTGCAAAAGCTGTTAAGTGTAATGAAATCCCTTTTGTTTATATTTATTTATTTATTTTTTGCCTTTGGAGACTGATCTAAAAAATATTGTTATGATTTATGTCAAAGATTGTTCTGCCTGTTTTACCTGAGGAGTTTTATAATATCCAGTCTTACATTTAGGTCTTCAATTCATTTTTAGTTTATTTTTGTATATAGTGTGAGAGTGTTCTAATTTCATTCTTTTACATGGAGCTGTCCAGTTTTCCCAGCACAACTTGTTGAAGAGACTGTCTTTTCCCCATTGTATATTCTTGCCTCCTTTGTCATAGATTAATTGACCATAGGTGTGTGGATTTATTTCTGGGCTCTCTGTTGTGTTTCATTAATCTATATGTCTGTTTTTGTGCCATTACCATGCTGTTTTTGATTACTGTAGCTTTGTAGCATAGTCTTAAGTCTGGGAGCATGATACCTCTAGCTTTGTTCTTTTTTTCTCAAGATTGCTTTGGCAACTCGGGATCTTTTTTTGTTGCAAACGAATTTTAGGATTATTCTAGTTCTGTGAAAATGTCACGGGTATTTTGGTAGGGATTGCATTAAATCTGTAAATTGCTTAGGGTAGTATGGCCGTTTCAACAACATTAATTATTCCAATACAAGAACATGGGATATATTCCTTTGATTTCCTTCATCAGTGTTTTATAGTTTCCAGAGCATAGGTTTTTCACCTTCTTGGTTAAGTTTATTCCTAGGTATTTTATTATTCGGTGCTATTGTAAATTAGATTGTTTTAATACTTTCTCATTCAAATAGTTCATTATTAGTGTATAGAAAAGCAGGAGATTTATGTTTATTAATTTTGTATCCTGCAACTTTGCCAAATTCATGTATTAGTTCTAATAGTTTTGGGGTGGAGACTTTAGGGTTTTCTATATATAGTATGTTACTTGCAAATCATGACAGTTTTCTTTCCTTCCAATTTGGATTTATATCTTTTTCTTGTCTGATTGCTATGGCTAGGACCTCCAATACTGTATTAAGTAGAAGGGGTGAGAGTAGACATCCTTATCTTGTTCCTGAACTTAGAGGAAAGGCTTTCAGCTTTTCACCATTGAGTATGATATTAGGTGTGGGTTTGTCATAAATGGCCTTTATCATGTTGAGGTATGTTCCCTGTATACCCACATTGATGAGAGTTTTTATAATGGGTGGATGCTGAATTTTGTCAAATGATTTTTCTGTGTCTATTGAGACAATCATGTGGTTTTGTCTTTTCTTTTGTTAATGTGATGTATCACATTGATTTTTGTGAATATTGAACCATCCTCGTGTCCTTGGAATAAATCCAACTTGATCGTGGTATATGGTCCTTTTTATATATTGTTGTATTCAGTTTGCTAATATTTGGTTGAGGATTTTTGCATCTATATTAATCAAAGATTTTGGCATGTAATTTTTTTTCTTTTGTTGTATCTTTATCTAGTTTTGGTATCAGGGTAATGGTGGACTTGTAGGATGAATTTGGGAGTGTTTCATCCTCTTCAGTTTTTTTTGGAATGGTTTCAGAATAAGTATTAGCTCTTCCTTATACATCTGGTAGAATTCTCCTTTGAAGCCATCCAGATTGGACTTTTGTTTGCTGGGGGTTTTTTAAAATTACAAATTCATTGTCACTGATAGTGATGAGATCAGCCTGTTCCAATTGTCAGTCTCTTCTTGATTCAGTCTTGGCAGGTTGTATGTTTCTGGAAATTGTCCATTTCTTCTAGGATGTCCAGTTTATTGGCATATAACTATTTGTAGTATCCTCTTATGATTTTATGTATCTGTGTGGTATTGGTTGGCATTTCTTCTCTTTCATTTCTTATTTTGTTTATTTGGGTCCTCTCCCTTTTATTCATGGTGAGCCTGGCTAAAGGTTTATCAGTTTTGTTTATCTTTTCAAACAAACAGCTCTTGGTTTCATTAATCTTTTCTACTGTTTTTTTGATCTCTGTTTTATTTTCTCTAATCTTTATTATTTCCTTCCTTCTGTTGACTTTGGCCTTTGTTTATTCTTCTTTTTCTAATTCAGGTGGTAGTTTAGGTTGTTTATTTAAAATTTTTCTTGTTTCTTGAGGAAGGCCTGTATCACTATAAACTTCCCTCTTGGAACTGCTTTTGCTACCTCCCATACATTTTGGAGTGTTGTATTTCCATTTTCATTTGTCTTTAGATACTTGCTGATTTCCACTTTGGTTTTTTCATTGACCCATTGGTTTTTTAGTATCATGCTGTTTAGTCTCCACTTGTTTGTGCCTTTCCCACTTTTCTTTCTATAATTGATTTCTAGTTCCATACCATTGTGGTCAGAGAAAATGCTTGAAACTGTTTCTGTGCTCTTAAATTGGCTGAGACTTGTTTTGTGGCTTAGCATGCAATCTATCCTGGAAAATGTTCACATGCACTTGAATAGAATGTGTATGCTGCTGTTTTTGGATGTAATGTCCAATAGAGATCTATTAAGTACCACTGGTCTATTAAGACCACTGTTGCCTCATTGATTTTCTGTCTGGGTCATCTGTCCATTGATGTTAAGTGGGGTGTTAAAATCCCCTACTGTTACTGTGTTATTGTCAGTTTCTCCATTTGTCTGTCTGTATTTGCTTTATATGTATATATATATATATTTTTTTTCTTTATATATGTTTGCTTTATATATTTAAGGAAAGGCATATTGGTTTGAGAATTTGGAATAAGTTTAAGGAACATAAACGTATAGTTTGTGTTGAATATAGATGGTATGAAGGGAGAAGTAAAAGATAAAGATGGAACTGTAGGTCAATAATTATGCTAAAGAGTTTAGTCTGGGGAGAAGTTAGGCCATTGAAGCATTTTGAGGAGTAATGTCTCCCAAAGAATATAGTGCTTTTGAATGTTTCAGTCTGATTGCTGTATGTAGCATGGATTAGTAGTGAACACCTAATAGTGGCAAACCATTGGAAAGCAAATTACAGTTGTTCAGGTATTGGAAAGAGGGAATAATCTATTCTGGCAGTGTAGATGTCTACTCTAAGTAAATTAGATGTTTTATATAACTTTTTAGAGTATCTATTTCTGATTTATTACAGTAATAGTGACCTCAGTAAGAAAGGAAAGTCAGAAGAAGGACCTTATTGGGAGGTTATAGTGAATGTTAAAAATTGCTGGGACATTTGGTTAAAATATCTAATATTGAGTTTGAAATATGTATCTTGGGCTTAGGAGAAAGATTAGAGCTAATAATATAGATTTTGGTGTCAGCTGTATAAAATGGTATTTAAAGCCATGGGAAAGAAAACGCAGATACAATTTTCAAGGAGAACGTATAGAATAGGGAGTGGGGGGAACAGGCACAAACTCTAGGGTAGCGGGGATTCCCGGACTTAGAATATTAGAGGAAGAAGAAAAGCCATAGAGGTTGGATGAAAGATGAATCAGGAAAATCTGTTATCAGCTATGCCCTGCAGAGCAGCAACTACATAATATGGTGGAAGAAAAGGGGGAGGTAATAAGGAGAAGGGAGTTATTGAAAAAAATCATTGGAATGTGTTTCACGGTTGATTTATTCATTTGTTCATCACCCAAATATCTTTGGCCACCATGATTTGGTTATTAATGCCCTGTGGCAGGTTGTATTTTCCAAAGATGGCAGCAACAATAGCTCCCATTCCCCAGGCTCTTATAGAGCCTTGCCCCTTTTCCACCAGAGGGAGTCTAAATCCCCTTCTCTTGAATCTGCTTGGGCTGGTGACTGGTGTGTACCAAGAGAATGTGCCAGCATTGTCATTGAATGACTTCTGAGGCTAAGTCATAAAAAGTGAAGCAGCTTGCACATTTCTTCCTGGAATATTCACCTGTGAAGTCTTAACCTGCCAGGTAAGTAGTCCATCTGCCCCAAGCCTGCCCTGCTATGAGGAAATGCAAGCTAGTCCACAAGCTGGGGCTGTAGGAGAAGGCCTGAGACCATGTCAAGAAAGACAGGTGCCCAGAAGATCACAGAAGGCACAAACAAGTGGAGACTAAACAGCATGATACTAAAAAACCAATGGGTCAAGAAAGACAGCTGCAAACTGAGCGTTTCTGGGACTCCCCGGTTAGGGCAATCTTCTCTTTTCTCACTTTTTACAAGGCTCAGCTTTCTTCTGTTAGGTTCGCACACATTTCATAATTACGTTGTCTTGTGGGACCTTTATGGCAGATGAAAAAGCATCTTTATTAAATCAGAAGTGTGGCAGTAGAGAGAATTGTTGGTGCTTTCCGATTAAAAAAATAAACTAAGCAAGCAGTCAAATGCGGTGTAGAATATTTTAGAGACTGACAGCTTCTCTCATTCAAACGGATTTTGGGATAATTTCTTTCGCTGACATGGAATCTACCGAGTGGCGGTTCTGATGATCTTAGCTCAGGCGACCTAACGCTTTCTCCACTCTTGGAAAACGAAGTAGATTTTTTACAAGTTCAGAGTTTTAGCAACTGATGATTGCTTCTGTTTGCTCACATCCTGCTGCACTATTCCTTCCCCTTTGCAGAAGCAGGGATAGAATTTGAGCAGTGATGAGGCTGAGAAAGGTTGAGCGTTGTTGTGGAAACAGGCTGGGAAACAGGGCAGTGAGGACGATGGCGCCTAGGCAAGGGTGGAGGCACACTGACATTCCACTAAACCAGGACTTCGCAGAAAGTTGGTACAAGCACACCTCGTTTTTTTTGTTGTTGTTCGGTACGCGGGCCTCTCACTGTTGCGGCCTCTCCCGTTGCGGGGCACAGGCTCCGGACGCGCAGGCTCAGCGGCCATGGCTCATGGGCCCAGCCACTCCGCGGCATGTGGGATCTTCCCAGACCGAGGCACGAACCCGTGTCCCCTGCATCGGCAGGCGGACTCTCAACCACTGCGCCACCTGGGAAGCCCCGCACACCTCATTTCATTGTGCTTTGCAGATGCTGCAGTTTTACAAATGGGAGGTTTGCCTTGATCAAGTTTATTGGTGCTATTTTTCCAACAGCATTTTCTCACGTCGTGTCTCTGTGTCACATTGTTGCTGAAACCCGGCTTCCCTACACTGGCACTGAATTGAATCTCAGAGACAAGAGTTTGGGGTGAGGCAGAACAGCATAGCTTTCATTGCTTTGCTAGGCAAAGGGGGCCACAGTGGGCTCATGCCCTCAAGACTGTATTCCATCTCGGAGGAGGTACTGAAGAGTGTTATAGTAATGGTTCAAGGAGCAGGGTTGCTGGTCACGATCAGGGTCCTTACAGGGCTTGCATTCTTTTCCACCCAGAGATCATCTGAGGACGATCAAGGCTGGCGTCAGGCGGTCTCTTTATGGGCTTCTGTGGTTCTCGAGGTTATCAAACTGTGACCTTCTCTGGAATGAAGAAAGCTTACAAAGAACGGTGTGCAAAGTGGAGTGTCGAAAAGAGAAGAATACCAGGTACAATGATAGGGCTAAGCAGAAAGAAAAGTCATCTGTGAAAAGCAAGTCAGAATGAGTTAAACCAGATTGGAGCGTGATGAGGGCTGTGTGCTCGTGGTCATCAAGTAGTTAATTTCTTCCATTTGGTGGGGAGTTTCCACATCTGTAAAAGAACTCAGGAAATGTGCATCAGATACTGTTAACTGGGTACTTCAGAGAGGAGCTAAAGCAGAGGATATGGGGGAAGGGCCTGTCCTGGGAAGGCCCCATAGGGTCCTGCTCAGTTACACCATGTTGGTAATTCTCTCAATATTCCAAATGTTTTCATGAGTCTCATGTGTTATGGGATCTGTGATCATTGATCTTTGATGTTACCACACAACCCGCCAAAGCCTCAGAGGATGGTTGGCATCTTTAGCAAGAAGGTATTTTTAGACTAAGGTATGAACATGATTTCTTTTAGACATAACGCTATTACACATTGTCATGCACTGGGAAATCAACACAATTCGTGTGACTTGCTTTATTGCGATATTGGCTTCATTGTGGTGTCTGGAACCCAGCCTGCAGTATCTCCCAGGTCCTCCTGGACACTGAAATCTGGTGGAATGGTGAAAAGGGAAATGGATATGAAAATAAGAACCGCCTTTAAAAGGGGCCTTTGACAGTCTTTGCTGTTGCTGATTATATGAATGTCACCTTGGCTCAGTTGCGGGAGCTGATGGATTTTGTTGTTGCCAAACGTGAGCTTGGATCTGAGTTGGGGCATGGGGGCTGGAGACGGTGGATCCAGCTGCTTTATATGCAAGAGAAAGCATTTCCAGAAGCATCAGAGAAAGTGGAAGTGAGTGGAGATGGAAAGGGTAGTGCGACAGTAAACCAGCGCGTGGGAGGGCCCTAATGGAAGAGAAGTGTCAGTGGGGGGTGTCCAGTGGGTATATCACAACTGCTGGCATTTCTCCAGCGTTCACTCTCTCTGCCCCTCTGACTTTCATTAAACTCGGCTCTGTGGGAGGGGTGGAGGGGTGGTGGTGGTTCACTTTTGAGCCGATGTGGCTTAAGGGTTCATATTCATAGGATGAGAAGAAGACTCATAATAGCACCTGGCTGAGCAGACAAGTCACCCCTCCCGTCTGTCCTCTTAAGGGCCCATTTATCTTTACAGAACTCTGTTTGTTTGCCCAGAAGCACCCTTCTCCCTTTTCTCTCCCCCATGAAGGTGGTATATAAGCCCTAAACCCTACCCATCGAGGGATATTGTTCTGTGAATCCCCGATCTCTTCTCTCGCTCTTCTGACTTTTGTCAGTTCCAAGGCCCATCCCTCCATCACTGACCCTAAGAGAGTCGAGGTTTCCCTCCCTGCGGAACCATCACTAAGCAAGCTGCCTCAAGTTTTGTGAGTGCCAGACTTGCCTGCTGCTGTGTGGAGTGGGAATTCAGGCCAGGGCTGTGGAGGAAAACAATGTCCCTTCTCCCCGACACCCGCACTTCACTGTAGGGCCCCCTGTGACTCAGCGCCTGAAACCGGCCCCCTTTGTCACTGTAGCTGAGATTCTGACCTGTTAAGGATTCTACTGTGCTTAAAAAACAACACACAGAATTCACATTCTCATCTCCCTTCAAATACTTGAGCTGCTAAAAGCCGACATCCAACTGAGTAAATGTTAAAGATCTTACTGGCTTTATTCAGTGGTGCATGAGTCAGGCAGCATCCCATCAGCAGAGAGAAAGGAGCCCAAGGAGCTGTGCAAATGGAAGATGTTATAGGCGGGGGAGCAGAACGCGGCCGTGACACCAGTAAGGTGGGCGGGCTGTGTCAGGGTCCCTGACCTCCGGGGCCGGCGGGGGCTGTGTGGCCCATGGGCTCGCTCGTGTTGGCCTGGGGATGCCCGGCTGACTGGTTTAAGAATCCGCTTCTGGGAGAGCCAAAGCTGTAAGTAAGCTAAGCCTGAGTCTTGCTTTGGGTATGTGGGGCTTGGCATAAAAAACTCCATTTTGGGCCTGTTGTCTTGCTGCTAACAGTGCAACATTTCTTGGAGTAAATCTGTTTTATTTCTTCCAACTGCATAGTTTTTGATCTTCTGCCCTCAGTGGGATAGGTGAGGTGTCTTTTTGTATACTTTCTGGAGGCATGCTGAACATAAATAATAAATAGATGCAGATGCCCTTGTTCATGTCTTGCACATGTGACATCTTAAGTTACTCCTATATGTTCTTTCTCATCTAATTGTCATCATACGATCATTTATTAAGCACCTACTACACCCCAGGCACCATTCTGCTCTGGTGCCAACATACAGTCACTCTGTCCAAGGGGCATGTAGGAAGAGGCAAGAGTTGGAGGATATTTTCGGCTGAATTCTTTTCTTATTTCTTGCTGTGGCAGCTACTGTCTGCTGACCATGAAGGGTGACTTAGATATTGTTGAATGACCGAATGATTGTCCGTATTTTGGCCTCCATTCCTTTCTTACCGCCAATGGATTTTTCATCTATTCTCTTTGCCTAAAAATTTCTTGAACTCATAATAAAAAAAGGCAGAAGTCCTTAATATACTACTTATTCTAACATTTTATAAAAATGGTCCAACTTTCCATGTGACCCTTGTTACTGTCGTCTAGCTGTGCAGCTCTGCCCTTAAGGGATTGTAATTATTTGCTCTTGTGTTTCATCTTGCCCCTTAACCCTGAATTACTCTGTCACCTGGATCCGGGGTTTCTAAATTGGCAGTACAGTGAATTTACAACAGCATTCCAGGGTATGTTAAATTTTTGAGGGAAACACAGTGACATTTGTCAGATGCCCTGTGCACTGTTGGCTTATTTGTGCTACATTCCTTTAGATGATGTCATATCTTTGTGAAGCTGGGTTTTCTGCAGTTGCAGTTATAAGAACAAGCACCATGTGAAAATTAAGTGGAGCAGGAAATGGACGTGTGGGATGGAATGTTCGATTTCAAGGCTTGAGAAGTTGTTTGAAAAGTTTGGGAAGGTTTGAGAAGGAGTGTGGGGCCTGACAGGCTTGGGCACCCTATTAGTAAGTAATTGTGCTCATTTAAAAATGAGATAAAGGTATTATTTTATTTCACTATTTATTTATTTATTTTTTGCGGTACGCGGGCCTCTCACTTTTTTGGCCTCTCCCGTTGCGGAGCACAGGCTCCGGACGCGCAGGCTCAGCGGCCATGGCTCCCGGGCCCAGCCGCTCTGCGGCATGTGGGATCTTCCCGGACCGGGGCAAGAACCCACGTCCCCTGCATCGGCAGGCGGACTCTCAACCACTGCGCCACCAGGGAGGCCCTCTGCCCGTTTTTTGATTGGGTTGTTTTTGTTTTTGATATTGAGCTGCATGAGCTGTATATATATTTTGGAAATTAATCCCTTGTCGGTTGCTTTGTTTGCAAATATGTTCTCCCGTTCTGTGGGCTGTCTATTCATTTTGTTTATGGTTTCTTTTGCTGTGCAAAAGGTTTAATTAGGTCCCATTTGTTTATTTTTGTTTTTATTTCCATTACTCTAGGAGGTGGGTCAAGAGAGATCTCACTGTGATTTATGTCAGAGTGTTCTGCCTATGTTTTCCTCTAAGAATTTTATAGTGTCTGGCCTTACATTTAGGTCTCCAATCCATTTTGAGTTTATTTTTGTGTATGGTGTTAGGAAGTGTTCTAATTTCATTCTTTTACATGTAGTGGTCCAGTTTTCCCAGCACCACTTATTGAAGAGGTTGTCTTTTCTCCACTGTACAGTCTTGCCTCCTTTGTCATAGATTAGGTGACAGTACGTGTGTGGGTGTATTTCTGGGCTTTCTATTCTGTTCCATTGATCTATATTTCTATTTTTTGGTGCCAGTACCATACTGCCTTGATTACTGTAGCTTTATAGTATAGTCTGAAATCAGGGCGTTTGATTCCTCCAGCTCTGGTTTTCTTTATCAAGATTGCTTTGGACTGTTGTAAGACATGACTATTTTATAGGTTGTTTGGACCTCACTACTTAGTGAAGGGAACTGTTAGATGACCTTTGGCTTCAAGGCACCATGAGAAAAACAATGATGGAGGCACTGCGGAAATTTGGGAACCTTTGACCTTGACACTGACTTTGCATCCTCCCTGCCTGGCATAGATCTGATTCACAGTGAATCGGGTGCTTATAGAAATTTTCTTAACATAAATAACTTCATTTAGAAATTTCTCCCATGCATACACGTAGAGAGACTCACACTATTGGACACAGGACACATATTTTGCAATGATTATAGTTTTACATAGGAGTAGAAAAGAAAATGTTTTTATAACATAACATATTTTGACTCAATAATAATACAGTAAAAGCAAAGTAATTGAAGGTCTTATAAGTGCATAATTGAGGTTGACAATATTATATTAAAATTTAGGATAGAAATTCTCAGTTAATTTATGAAATTATTATATATTAACATATAAATCTGAAAAAATTGAATACAATTTAACTACTGCTAACATTTCTAGAACAAAAGTGTCCATTTTTAAATGTTTATCTTTATAATTTCCTATCCTAGAGTTGTAACGGTACCTATTGAATTCTTTCTTGAATTTAGTAAACCTGCATCTTTTAATATATATACTCTTCCAAAATTGATACCATTTTGCTTATTATTGGTGCAAGTGAATTCATTCACTTAGCCATTCAACAAACATTTATTGACTACCTGCCATTTGCAGACTCTGTGTTGGTACATATTGAAGGTCAGGGGAAAAAATTAATAGTTTACTTGGGAACACTTTTCTTCAAAGATTCTCTAAGAAGTTACTGGTTTTAACTAAAACAAAGGCATTTAAGCGTTACTGGGGACTGCTGGAGAAACTCCGTGAAGAGTTTTAATCATGAGATTTTGAATTATCATTGTTGGTGAAGGATGAGCCCTTTGCCTGCCAGAAGGAACCACAGAAATCCCTTCGTGTTCTAGGCCTTTCTATGAATTCCCTCGAATAACAATCGCCTTGTTTGGATTGATAATTTCCCTATTTTATCTGATGCTTTTTCTACTTTTAAAAGTTTTTCTTCTCCCATTATAGGCTCCTTTGATTTGCCAAACAAAAAAGCAAAGGACTCAGTGTGAGCTTTAGGAAGACTTGGGCTGCTTTCAAGGGTTTGATAACATCTCTGGGGTGATGCTGTGGACCTGACTTCTCCTATATACCATTTTGTAGAAACTTGCTTTCCTGTGTCCTAACCACATTTCTTTATAGTTTATTTTCTCTGTTTTGCAGTCACCTTCAATAATAAGTCTCCTGTTGCATATGCTATTGTTTGAATACCAGCTGATAGCCTTGGTAATGAAAAACAGAAATAATATCTCACTGTTCAGTGTATGTTTCTATGGGAAAAGTGATTTGTTTATGCTTGGTTTGCATAAGTTAGCACTTGAAGGAATTGAATGAGTCCTCAGCTATCAGCTTGAAAAATATATTTAAATCAAATTAAGTAGGGAAGTTTCCAGATACTAATGGCTTTAATTTTGTTAGAATAGTTACGAATATATAATTATACTTGACAAAAGAAATATAAGCAAGATTCAATTTCATAAGTTCAATAAAAATTTTTATTATTTTGAATATTGTTTCCTTTCACTCATATATAGGTCATCAGGGTGCTCTCTAGTAAGCTTTAATTTGCTAATGTTTCCTTAAAATTAAGAAAACCTTTTTTTCCTCTTGCTATTTTGGAAAATATAAATGAAAGCTGAGAGTATGTAATATACCAAAAACTACATTCACTAAAAACTGATTTCCAAAAAACAATATATGAAAACATCATATGTAACATTATTCTTAAAATATATTTTATTCTCAATGTAAATCTTCTACTAGCTTTGTATGAAAACACGTTGGAATGTGAAAGGCTACTGAAATTCATAGATCATACATTATCCAAACAGAATTATTTTCCCACTGGCATTACTTTCTTTGTTTAAAAAAAAATGCTTACATAAAATAATTTAAAAGCTAGGCAGTTTTCTGGTTAGAAATATAAATGAAGGAAGCTACACAAGTTTTCAATGATTCATAGATGAGAAACAACTTCTCTAAGTTATTTAGACATTTTTCCCCACCTCTATTTCTTACCTCTAATTGACATATTAAATTGGTCATTTAATTTATGACAAAGGAACCAAGGATATATAAAGGGGAAAGGACAGTCTTTTTAATGGTGCTGGGAAAACTGGACCTCTGTCTTACACCATACACAAAAATTAACTCAAAATGGATTAACAACTTGAATGAAGACCTGAAACCATGAAACTCCTAGAAGAAAACATAGACAGTAAGCTTCTTGCTATAAGTCTTGGTGATAATTTTTGTAATCTGACACCAATAGCAAAAGCAACAAAGGCAAAAATAAACAAGTGGGACTACATTAAACTAAAAAGCTTTTGCACAGCAAAGAAACCAACGGAATGAAATTGCAACATACTGAATGGGAAAAAAAGTGTTTGCAAACCATATTATATCTGATAAGGGGCTAATATCCGAAATATACGAAGAACTCCTACAACTCAATAGCAAAGAAACAAACAACCCATTTAAAAAATGGGCAGAAGATCTGAATAGACATTTTTCCATAGAAGACATACAGATGGCCAACAGGTACATGAAAAGATACTCAAAATCATTAATCATCATGGAAATGCAAATCAAAACCACAATGAGATATCATCACATACCTGTCAGAATGGCCATGATCAAAGAGACAAGAGGTAAATGTTGGTGAGGATATGGAAAAAGGCCTCCCCTATGCACTGTTGGTGGGAATGTAAGTTGGTGCAGCCTCAATGGAAAACAGTATGGAGCGTCCTCAAAAAATTAAAAATGGAGCTACCATATGATCCCACAGTTCAACTCCTGGGTATTTGTGGCAATAATGGTAATCATATGGGCCCTGTGATGGGCCTCAGGGGTCTTTGAACAGACTAAAATTATACCACCTTTCTTCACTCCCCTTCCTCTTGCATCCAAGACTCCCATCAAAATTGCCAACCTTATTCAGACACCTATCAGGGAAATATTGGGTTGGCCGGTAATATCTTACGGAAAAACCCGAACGATCTTTTTGGCCAAGCCAATATTTTCTGTCCTGATGACTTTGCCTTTACATGTGTAGGAATGATCAGTACTTAACAGCAAACGTAAACTTCCAACCTGGACTTCTCCACAAACCTCTAGACTCATACACTCCGTGTTTCTACTGAAATCTACACTTGGATGTATAATTACCTCATTCTCAACATGTCCAAACTTAACCTCTGATCTCCCCTCTCGTCCACCAGCAGCCATTTACTGTCTCATTTGAGGGGAACTCTATCCTACTCAGCATTCTGTCCGAAAAACCTTGGGGTACCTCTTCACCACCTCTTTGCCTCCCAGCTACTTCCAGTCATCAGGCAGTCTTACTGTGTAAACTTTAATTTATCTCTGGAATCTGGTCCTTTATTACTACTTCCAACAAGTACTATCTTGAGAAACTTTAAAATCATTTCTTGCCTGGACTATTGCATTAGGTAGTAAACATTCCAGTAGGGTCTTCTGCTTCAGCTTTCATCCGTCTGGGGCTATTCTCAACGTGGACGTCAGAATGGTCCTTTTAAAATGTCAGTTCACGTCACTTAAAACCTGTAGGGCTCCCCATTTGACTTAGTGTAAAAGATGATGTCTGGACCGCACTCTGCAGTGCTCTCCACGATCAGAGTCTTTAAGCCCTGTTCTGTTTGGTCAGGTCTCCCACGACTTTTCTCCTCCCTCACAATTTGCAGCCCAATACTAGGTTCTTCTGTAACACACTAGGCTACTAGGTGTCCTCTGTCCTCGGGGCCTTCACTCTGGCTAGTTCCTCTGTCTGAACCCCTGCCCACACCCCTTCTCGCCCCAGCATCCCCTTGGCTCACTCCCTCACCTCCTCCATCAAGTCTGCGTCCAAGCCTCACCTCTCCACGAGGCTTACTTTGACCATGGTACCGAAGACCGTGTTCTGTTCCTTATCCCACCCCACCCACGCTTATAAATACTCCTTTTTCCGCTCTGTTTCCCGCAAAGCACATATCGTCTCGAATTCCATATAATTTACTCATTAGTTACCATATTTTTCTTATTTTCTCTCTCTACCAGAAAGCTCCATGAAGGTGGAGTTTTTATTCATTGATGTTTTCCCAGTACCGAGTATAGTATCTCACACATGGACACTTGATAAATATTTGTTAAAAAATGGATAATGTATTAAGTCTTCCTGAGGTATTTACATGTTTAAAAACGTTGCTAATTCATCCACAGGAATCGGTCTCTGATAACAAAATTTCATGTCGGGTGGCAGATTTCTGGGGCCATCCTGGGACCTTTCCATCACTCCTCATATTACACAGTTTGCATTTCTGAAACTTGTCCAATTAACATTTCTGAAACTTCAGAATTAAAATCTGGGTATATAAATATAAATGGAAGTAGATATATGCAAAACTGTTAATATGTTTAGAGACATACAAACAAATTCAAATTATATTGTGGATATATATATACACACACACTCAGGAAATGTTTTAATAAATTATTTGGGGGTTATGTGATAATTAGTAAAAAGCTCTTAAAAGACACTTATAGCTTAGCAATTGATACCTCAGGTTCTGGAGTCTCAGGTGAACCTTGGTTATTCTGTTTCCTGGTGTGTGACCTTGGGCAAGTAATTAGACCTCTCTCTGCCTTTGTAAAAACTGTGCCTTCCTGCAGTTGGGTCTGCAGCTAGCTATGGAAAAAAAGCAACACAATGGGCTGTATCCTTCTTACAATCTGCAGAATAATATGCCCAAATTTGTGTGTGGATGTTTATATCTTTGGAATGTAAGTTCTTGGATGAGCCAGTGAATTGTAGAGTAGATGAGCCTTCAGTGGTAACATTGTAAAGACATGATGGTAATAGTACATATCTCATGGCATTATTGTAAGAAATAACATAATCCTTGTAAAATACTTAGATCAGTACCTGCTACATAGTAAATGCTCAGTATCTTGAGGTCAAAAGTAGAAAAAAGAAAAATAGAGCACATGACCATTAAGTTCTTTAATCAAGCACTTTATTAAAATACATGTTTTTTGTTCTACTAACCTGTATTGCAGTATATGTATCATTTTATTCTTTGAAGATTTAAATCCATAATATTTGCCAGGCAGAGAACAAAATGCAGTTCTGTTTCATTTCACTGACACACATGTGCGTATGTTATTTATAACAAAGACAATATTTGTTGTTGAAAAGTTGCCTAGAAATGCATGATGAAGGAAGATCGAAAATATCAAGGAAACAGGTTACATTTTTCAGGGCGAAGCAGTTCTTGGGAACTGTACACCCCAGCACCACAGGGCGTCCAATTAACCTGTTCCATGAAAAGTTCCCATTGTTGAAGGACGGAGGATCTTTCACACTTAAAAGTGTGTTTGTCTTCTTTTCTTCACCCTCACACTTCCTTTCATGCTGCTGCAGGTTTTCAACTTCTCTGTGTATCCTGCCAAAAAAGCAAAAATGAAGGCAAAAATAAATGAAGGAAAGAAACCCAGACACAACATTTAAGGTTCAAGAATAAACTGTACAAAGGAATTAAAGAATTCAAATGGGGTCTTAAATCACTTCCTCAAAGCATTGAAATTCCTATTTGAGGTCACCCTCTGTGTTAAAGCACCCCAGAGTTTTACTACAGTGAGTGACCATTGGGAAGTAGATGAAGAGAAACGGGGGGAGAAGATGCTATATTTTACTTCTTTCGATTGTGGTTTGTAATAGATGGTAGAGACTGGTGCTGGGGGCAGGGCGGCGCATGGGGGTTTCTGAGTTGCTGGTCAGTTTTCAGTTTTTGGTCTATGTGGACATTACTTGGTTCTCTTTTGTAATCACTTGGTGCAGTTTGCCAAGCTCTACGTAAATAATTTGTGTACTTTAAAAGATGACTGAATTGGGCTTCCCTGGTGGCGCAGTGGTTGGGAGTCCGCCTCCCGATGCAGGGGACACGGGTTCGTGCCCCGGTCCGGGAAGATCCCACATGCCGCAGAGCGGCTGGGCCCATGAGCCGTGGCCGCTGAGACTGCACGTCCGGAGCCTGTGCTCCGCAACGGGAGAGGCCACAGCAGTGAGAGGCCCGCGTACCGCAAAAAAAAAAAAAAAAAAAAAAAAAGTCTGAATCAAAAGTCTATGTAAAATTTATTGTATAGTATACAACAACAGGAGTGAACCTTGATGATATGATCTAAGTGAAATAAGCCAATCCTAGAAAGACAAATACTTCATGATTCCACTTTTATAAGGAACCTAAAATAGAGTCATAGCATCAAAAAGTGGGAAGGTGGTTGCTAGGCACTGGGAGAAGGGTGAACATGGGGAAAGCTTTTGAGCTCTGTAACACTGTTACGGAGTCAACAATAATGTATTGCACACTTAACAAATTTGTTAAGAGAGTAGATCTCAGGTAGGTGTTCCTTCCACAATAAAAATTCATAATAAAAATAAAAGGAGCACCAGATGTATTAAAATGAGGGAAGGATGAAATTTATCTTGTGCCTTCCTTTAGTTGAATATAGCAGTTAGCTTATGAGAGCTATGGAAAAAAGAAACATAATGGGCTGTATACTGCTTTTTACCTAGTTATACAGAGTACCTATATTTCTGTGTCAAGGTTTACCTTTTTGGCAAATACGTTCTTGTGTGAGCCAATGAATTGTAGAGTAGGCGAGTCTTCAATAATTTTGTTTAAAAGGCACATTTCAAATTTATACTTCCTTTATTTGATCCTCTGTAAAAGTCGGGGCATGCCATTAAATCTTAACTCACTAGACATTATGCTGTAGGAAGTTAAGATATTAAAGTCTAGGTATATTCCTTTCTGTTGATTTAACAAAATAAGGCACAGACACGTGATATCCAGGACAACAAGTGGTAAACACATTCACGATTATCTGTTTTTAAAATGTTAGTTATCCGACAAGCCATTTGCTCATCGCTGTGGGGAAAATCATGGCTGGTTTCTCTGGTGAGTGTCAGACTCCTCTGTCCTAGTGAAGGGCTGGTCGATTCCTGTGCTTTAAATTCCTCGTGGACACTAGGTGGAGTCACAGTTTGATCTGGAAAAACCAAAACTTCTAAGTTTTAGATTCTATAAAATGGGCTTTACTACAAAGGCATCTGGAAATTCCTCCCTGTTTCTTTGTTCTTTCATTTTCCCATAACAGACCAAACAGAGTAGCAAAATGCTATTCTAGAATGAATAGCAGAGTGTATTGGGAAACATTTCCTGCGTAGATGAAGTCTAGAATGCTTCAAACGGAATAAATATAGCCTCAAAAGCCTAAATCAAAGTGAGACAGGAAAACACCCAGGTGGATTTTTCATAAAAATTAAACGATTGTGTTTGATATCTTGCTAATTTTTTGCCTTTTAAGTTGTTATCATGGTTATTAGTTATAAGTCCTAATTGTCCAAAAATATATGTTTAAAAATATTTTTTTCTGAAAGGGAAGATGAGATTAAAGGATGCAGGGCTTATTAGTTCTACAGAGCATATCACCTAGATCGTATTAATTATAGCACTCTTTTCTCTTTTTCATGATTGAGGTCACTAACTGTATACCCTCTTGAAAAGAGAGAGGTATAATAAGCTCTAAAAACGGGTCTAATCCACTATGTCCAGAGCGAGGAAAGAGATAGGTCAAAGGGTGCTGCCTTGCATCTAGTTAGGGCTGGTCATGGAGGCAGCCATATGGGGAAGGTGTAAAATAGATTTCCAGTTAATTCAACAGATGTTTGAGTGCCTTTAAGGGATCAAGGATAACTGAAGAAACTGTTATTTTTCCACAAGTAGTCCAGTGGGAGACACAGATGAATGGACTTATGATTGCAGTACAGTAAGGTGCTGTAATAGGAGCTCAAGGGCACTCTTCAGAAAGGAAGGTCAGGGAGACTCTGAGGAGAAAGTGGCGGAGCTCATGGGCTTCAGTTTTGGAAGAGCGGGTTCCTGCTGGCTTGCTGACGAGGGAAAAGGGTTCCCGCAGTAGAATGGCTGGGAGCTCTCAAACAGCCTGACACCTCCAGGGAGCTGGTGCCCCGAGAAAATCCAGGGCCAGTCATAGTGGAGAGTGAAACAGATGAGTGGACAGCTGAGTGTTCCATAAAGTAAGATGCCTCGCGGGATGGGCAGGGCTCGAAACAGTGCTTGAAACAGGGTAATTTTAGGTAAGCTTGATGTCTGGGTGCGTTGAAGGCAGGACTGAGAACCAGCCTTCCCAGTATTAGCTTCTTAGGTAGCATTCTCTAGGGAGTGGCTGGTGGTGTTATGGGTCCTGGTGTGTCTGTAGAGAAGCATCAGACACCCAGGTGGCAGCAGCCTGAGAGTCCTGCTGGAGAAGCCGATATCGGCCTGTTTGAGTTTTGCAAGAGTTTTATAAAACCATAGTAATTTCTGGGGAAATGGAAACTTTCAGTCTTTTTTTTTTTGCTTGTGGAGAGGATGTGATTTTAGCAGCAGCGAGAGTAACAGTATACTCAATTATATGTCGTCATTTTTCATTATTTAATAATTATTATACATAATCATTAAATAGCAAAGTAATAAGAAACAAAAGCCCTGATTTCCGTGAAGGGGTGACCTCAGCTGTGATTCCGTGAAGACGGCCAGGTGTGTGGGGAGATGGTGAGCCTGGATGGGCTTTGCACCCTTGGCTGTCTCATCGCCTGATGCCTCACGACTCCCTGACTTGGTGTGACTCCAGAGCAGCTCAGCTCTGCACATCTAACTGTGACAGGTGTGAACAAGGTGGCCTGCTTCTCTCCTGAGCTCCACTGAACTTTAGACAGGTTTCTTCCTGACTCTGGGCCCCTGACTTCTCTTTTCATGGAGGATTTGCTTTAGAAAACTTTCAATTTTTCTGCCGTTTCAGATGTAAATACTTTAAAAAGCCTCTTGCCAATTTTATGATCCAGGAACGTCTTTCTCAAGGACCTGGAACCCATTCTTCTTTGTTTTAAACATCTTTATTGGAGTATAATTGCTTTACAATGGTGTGTTAGTTTCTGCTGTATAACAAAGTGAATCAGCTATACGTATGCATATATCCCCATGTCCCCTCCCTCTTGCATCTCCCTCCCACCCTCCCTATCTCACCCCTCTAGGTGGTCACAAAGCACTGAGCTGATCTCCCTGTGCTATGCAGCTGCTTCCCACTACCTATCTATTTTACGTTGGGTAGTGTATATATGTGCATGCCACTCTCTCACTTTGTCAGAGCTTACCCTTCCCCTCCTGGTGTCCTCAAGTCCATTCTCTACGTCTGCATCTTTATTCCTGTCCTGCCCCTAGGTGGAACCTATTCTTCTGAACTGAGATCATCAAGGAAGATAGAGCTCCTGGCCCCCTGCCCCCTGCCCCCAGGCTCTGTGGGAGGGGAGGAGCCTAACTTTCACCAGGACCAATTAGAGCACAGATGGCCTCATCACATGGTCCAGCCCAGCACCTCCTCCATGTCCTTCAGTATTTTTCTACTAGTTCACCCTGGCTTAAAAACTCCCCCACTTTTTGTTTCTGGGGAGTTGAGTTCAGCCTCTCTCCCTTATTGCAAAAATCTTGAAAAAAAGTCTTCCTTTCTTGTTTAACTTGTCCATCGCACTTATGTTTTGACATATGGTGGGCTTAGCATCTCACTGAAAGATGGCCGCCTAGAACTATGGCCAACAGAGGGTCCAGTGTCAGGTTCATGGTACCATGTATTCGTGCTCCGTGACTGGAGATAGTGAAAACTTAGGGAGAAAGCATACTTTCTCTCCTTGAGATCTGCATGCACAGAGTGAATCTTTGAGCGGTATTCCAGTGGGCTGAAGTCTAGGCCAAAAGATCTTTAACAACATAGAAAATAAAAATTAGTTGGGGCAGAATGATAAGCTGTGCAGACGGGAAGTGAATGTGGAATCTTGAGATGCGGATGGAGGGTGAAGGTAATGCTCTCTCTCTCTGCAGGCTGATGTCTCCTTGAGTTATGCTTTCCTCTTTCCAGAGATAAGATGGACAGTTAGGTTATATATGCAACAAGTCACTTTTCATGATATTGAGTTTTCTTTGGACGTTTTCCCCAGCCTTCCGACTAGTGAAGACAGTGAGATAGGGTATTTCAATGGTTCTTAAACGCCAACTTTGCTTCCAAAAACAAAGTGGGTCAAAAATGCAAATTTAGCCTTCTGCTTTAATGCAAAGATGGGAAATAAACAATTATCTGACAAATGGCAGTTTAAACTGCAGGATACTAAACTGGTATCTTAGCAGGGGTGTCATTTTATATAGGCCATTAAAAGTTTTTAAAATTATTTTTCCTGGCTTAGGTTTTAAAAAGGGAAAGATAAACTCCCCAACTGAGGGCTTTGTTACTTTTACTACATGAATGATGCTCTATTACTAAAAAGATATGTTATTTGATTAAAATTCCCAAAAGATTAGCCCCAAGTTTCTTATTATTTGCCCTTAGAGGTAAGAGAACTGTCTGAATGTGTGGGTGTGTATAATGGTGAAGCTAACACACCTTTTGTGTTGACATTATCCTTGTTAAAATTTCCCTTCACAATTCGTACAAATTATCGATTCCTGAAAATTTTTCATATTCTTACTAAGCTTTGGATATAGTTAGCATTTCAGGACAGGACACTCTTCATCATAGGATTCTGTTGTCCACGTGGAAGTGGGTATGAGATGGGGCTAATTGTAGTGAAACGGCCAAGTAGATGAGGTTACCTTTCATTACTCTTATTTCTTTTTTTTCTCACTCTTAAGTACCACCTCCCTACTTGATTTCAGGTATTCAGTATCTTGCTAATTGTAATCCAAACTTCCCTGGAGAGAAACGGTAATTACCTGTGGGTTCATGAATACCAATTGATGCTCTTACCTCATTATTTCCTTTGACAGGATAACTACACTGATAGATCAGAACAAACTGTGTACATTTAGCGTGTTAACTTCATCAAGACACTTTGCATGTTACCTCTGATATATCTGTGGATTAGTTATAGAAATATAAGCTAGATGCCAGTACCCCTAATCAAATGTGTTTGTTTTTGATATGCCTGTTAGTGAACTATTGTCAACAGAAAGAAAAATAAAATCTATTTAAGGTGTAGCTGTATCCTTGTTCCTTTGCAATATAATTTTTAAAATACATCTAATGCATATGTAGAAACTCTTTTTCTAAAAATATGGTGAAAGACAAGTGAGCCTGTTGTGCACAGTGGTGTCAGGATCTGTTTAGAAGTGATTAGATGGAGTTTGGGGGAGAGTGGATACACGTCTACGCATGGCTGAGTCGCTTTGCTGTGCACCTGAAATGCCACAACATTGTTAGTCAGCTCTACCCCGATATCAAATAAAAAGTTAAGAAAAACTGTAGCAATCATTTTGCGGTCTTGAAGGCACAAGCCAACAGTCTGATGAATCAATGTTAGAAGCACCATTCCTTTGAATTTCTTGTTATATGAAATATTAAACATCCTTATTGTTTAAAGCATTATTTAAAGATGGCAGTATTTTGTGAGGTCTGAGATTCCTGCTCCATTGAAGATGAATGACATCCTACACTTGTGGTCTCCAGTACTCTGAGGGCGGGATTGTGGCACAGAACCTGCTTCTGGGAGGAATCGAGATTTCGGTTGAAACACAGATAATGTGATTATCTGCCCGATGTGGGTGTCACAGGGGCAAGCGCAGCTTTGGCTGCATGAACAGCAATGTTAAGAGAATGAAGAAGGCGATACTCTCTTCCCTTCTGGGTGTCAGGCCACACTCTCCTGATGGCTTTTAGCCCAAGTGCCACAGTTTAGGGGGAACCTGCAGAAGCTGAGGACATTTAAAGGAGAGACTTGGGAAGGAGAGGGTCCCAGGCCATAGAAAAACCTAGGGGACCTCGGAGATATTTAATTTGATGAAAAGAAGTGTGTGGGGTGTGTGTGAGTGTGTGTGGTTGGCGAGCTGAATGTGAAACAGGTGTGTGGGAAGAGCTGCATATTCCCCTGGGATCCAGTAAGTAGACTTAAGATCAAAGAGTGTGTTCTAAATGAGAAATAACTTTTCTGTAATAAAACTGAGGCGTTTTCAAAGAGCTGCTTCAGGTTGGAATGCAATCTCTCCTGCTGAGGGGTATCCACACATCTCACGGCACGTATTTTACATTTCGCGCCAGACTTATACGTTCTTTCAGTAGGAATTCCTCATTAGTTTTCTCGCTTTACCTCTTTTCTCAGCTGCTTCTCTGTGCCTTTATGAGAAAGCTGATGGCAGTTGCTTGTTTGAAGAATGATTTTTTTATTAAAGAGGTGTTGACTGCCAGTCTTATGGAAAAGTTGCTAAAATTGCTTGCAGTTTTTGTGAGTTAACCAAATTACAAATTCCATTATCTTTTAATAGCCTCATTTAACCTGTATTATAGTTGATGTTGATATCACACGACGAGTCAGATAATTCCAAATATGTGGATAGAACATAAGATTTTAATGAGTCACTGAAAGATCTGTATGATGGTTCTTTCTCTTGTTTTTGTCTTGCAACTCCAGAAACCATTCGTTCGATAATTTTGTCTGGAATTAGGGTCTTTTGACTGGATCATAGTTGTGGCTCAGCTATGGCTTTGAAAAGTCAGGCTCCCAACTTCAACTGAGAAACAGAGAAGCGTCCACATTTGTACTCAGATTTTTGCCATGAAAGTAGGACTGTTAATTAAATAGTCAATAATTGATATTAACATAAACCTAAAAAATTTTGATATTCAATAAGATGTAAGATTTAAAGAAATGTGAACACTAGTTGCAAGTTAGTGAGAAAACATCAAACATCTCTCTTACATACCTCACACTACTTCTACCCATCCTTGAATACAGCAGATTCATTCTGAAAGTGTCTTGAATTCGGGTTCCATTTTCCGGGGCCCATAGCTGGCAGCTGCTTTCCATTTACAGCCACAGATGGCTTCTTCACTCCTCCAGGCTGTCCATTGGAGAGGCAAGGCCTACTGTGTTTCATTCATTCCTGATGAGCTGTTGGAAGGTTTCTGCTTTCTTCCTACAACTTTCTCATTTGACACAATGGAAAGAGGAAGAAACAGTTGAGTGGATTGTTCGGTGTGAATCCTCCTATGATTTTTATCACCACCATCACCAGCTTCCCTGCAGGTCCATTTCAGTGTTCTATTCCCTTAGTTAGTGCATTATTGGTAATTTAAAAATAAAAATGTGGCTTCCTCATTAAATGCTGCTCTGCTGGTTCCCTTAGCAGTGGTCCTATAAGGTTTCCAGATCATTTACTAACCTGCATCTGCTTTGCTCTGCTTTCAGTTACAGCCCAAGCTTCTTGGTACGTACATTTTAAAGCATACTTAAACATAACAGCATTCATAGTTTAAAAACAGACATGTAAAATCATGGCTTTGCAGTTAGGTAGACTGGTTCCTGAATGATTTACTAATGATTTCACTTTTTAAAAATACATTTTACTAAAGTTAGTCTGAGTGTTCTGGCTGGTTTGTGAGTTAAGTGTTAGTTCCTTAGATCCATCCCATGGAGTTTATAGTCAGGTTAAGAGAGGCAGGGGATCATTTAATTGACATTAATATATTCATAAAATAGAATGGATATTCTTTAAACTCGCCTGTTAGACTGACTCAGTGAAATCTTCTAAGTTCTCTGTTCCCTTGGAAACATATACTGACTTATGGTCAGGATAAGTAGTAGATGACAAGATTACATACAAGCCTGAATACTTCTTCCTATACAGGTTGAGTCATTTTCTTGCCAAGAATGACTTGGTATCCAAACCATTTTATGGCAGTTGCATGTGTCTTTGTATTTATGTAAGTTGATACTATAGAAACTAATGACATTGAATGTGGATAAAAAGGGTATTTTTTTCTATGAAGACTAAGTTGAATACTCTGGAGATGATAAAGGTAAATAAAACATAATTCTGTTGAATTATGTATATGGGCAAGATGACTGCCAAAGATTGGGGAATATCTTAAATTCCCAAAAGGTTTTACACTCAAATCGGTTATTTAAGGAGTCTTTAGGTTTTCACGCTAGTTCAGTAACATGCATACTGGGGCTCATGGGTTACTGCAAGAAAGGTATTTCAGGATTTCAATCAGCAGATTCATTAAAAAAAGGCCTTGGTTTTATGTCAATATATTGACAAATTATGTGTTTTGGGGTAAAATAAAGAAATTAAAATATGTCGGGTTTTGATTCCTTTTTTAAACTAACTTCTAAAATTAACTTAGCAACTCTTAGCTTTGCCCATGTGTGTTAAGAGGACTTTTACAAAGATAAGCAATAAGAACTAACTGATGATACTAATTGTTTTGGTTCAGAAATTGGCAGAGCCATGAAATAAGAAGGCACAAGCATGAAGAGAATTCTTCAGAATAGAATTTACTCCTGTTAATTGGGCTGGTTGCTCTTAAGGCTTTGATTTGTATTTTTCTTTTCTTTTTTTAAAAAATTGAAGTATAGTTGATTTACAATGCTGTGTTAGTTTCTGCTGTACAGTGAAGTGATTCAGTTATACATGTATGTATATTCTTTTCCATTATGGTTTATTACAGGATATAGAATATAGTTCTCTGTGCTATCCTTGTTATTTATCTATTTTATATATAGTAGTTTGTATCTGCTAATCCCAAACCCGTAATTTATACCCCTCCCCCCCTTTCCCCTTTGGTAACCATAAGTTTGTTTCCTAAGTCTGTGAGTCTGCTTCTGTTCTGTAATAAGTTCATTTGTGTCATCTTTTAGATTCCACATATAAGTGATATCATATGGTATTTGTCTTTCTCTGACTTATTTTACTTAGTATGATAATCTCTAGGTCCATCCATGTTGCTGCAAATGGCATTATTTCATTCTTTTTTTATGGCTGAGTAATATTCCATTGTGTATATGTACCACATCTTCTTTATCCATTCATCTGTCAATGGATATTTAGGTTGCTTCCATGTCTCAGCTATTGTGAATAGTGCTGCTATGAACATTGGGGTGCATGTAACTTTTGGAATTAGAGTTTTCTCCAGATATATGCCCAGGAGTGGGATTGCTGGATCATATGGTAATTCTATTTTTAGTTTTTTAAGGAACCTCCATACTGTTCTCCATAGTGGCTGTACCAATTTACATCCCTACCAACAGTGCAAGAGGGTTCCCTTTTCTCCACACCCTCTCCAGCATTATTGTTTGTAGACTTTTTGATGATAGCCATTCTGACCGGTATGAGGTGGTACCTCATTGTAGTTTTGATTTGCATTTCTCTAATAATTAGCGATGTTGAGCATCTTTTCATGTACCTGTTGGCCATCTATATGTCTTCTTTGGAGAAACGTCTATCTAGGTCTGGTTTGTATTTTTCAGAGTCTTTCCTAATAACAGTCTCACACAGAATACAGAGAAACTTCTTCAGTAGCTCATAGGAAAACCATCGTCTGTCCCACTTGAATGTAGACCCTTCAAGTTTAAAATGGAGTCGTGTTGGTGGCAGGTGGTTCTTCCTGAGCATGGATCTTGGACTTATTCCAGGATTATTAACCCCTCAAATGCAGATGTCTCCTTGTTTCTGCCACAGCAAGAGGGCCAATGGGGAGTCAGGAGAATTCCAAGTTTAAGTGTTGTTAGCCTGACTGTCGTAATGTCACACCTGTCAGCGGGACAAGATGGGTACAACTTCTCACCCTATTTGACATCCCTGTTTGGGGCTAAGTGAGACAATGCAGTGGACATTGCTGTGTAAAAGGAAAGCCTGCCAGCTCTTTTTTGGCTTGGGCACAGTAGGGGTTTAATGACTTTGTCCAAACAGACTTGAGAGGGCGTGTTTACTTGCTGTGTTCCATCCACCTATATTTCACAGATGGCAGAGTCATCTTTGGGGATTTGAACATGAATTCATCCAGAGCCCAGTTTTCCATTTCAGCCCTGTGGGGCACAGAAGTGATCTCTCCATGTAGCCTTTTAAAGGAAGAAATGCTGTGTCAACACCGCATCAGGAAATCCACCTTCTATCTCTATGTAAAATGTCCACGTGGCCTTCTGAAATGCTTACTGAAGTCTGAATTCTTCTCATTTTACCAATTGATGAGCCTGTCAAAACTCCCTAAAAGAGTATCAATAATCACATTGGATTCTAAGATATGTACAGTTATCCTTACAAATGGGTGGATGATAAACTCTCGTTAAAAGAGACAATAGAAAACGTGTTATCAGGTGTGATCAATACTCTTCTCTGGAGACAGGCATTGAATTTCCTCTTTAGGTCTCTCTGGTTTTGCTTTGCTTTTTCCTTGCTTCATCTTTGATAAATAGTACATTCTGGTATACATAGAAGAAGTTACTGTAATATGCCTCCCTTCCTTTCAGGCACCTCCTGCCCATTTCCTTAGTGTGGAAACTTATTCTTACTGAAAAGGTCAATTGAAAGGAGGGTATTATTTATTTAGGGGTGATGGGGCTTAGGCCACACCACCCCAAAATATGGCTCCTTGGCATATTGATTATTATAAACTAGAGGACTTTGAGAAATGGCAGGTGCAGGAAGGATTTTCTAAACTTCTCCCGAGGCAGACTGTAAGACCCTCACGTGGGAGGTGCCCTCCCTGTACCCAGAGGAAGGAGCCTCTTTATCTCTGAAGATAAAGGGGCACCGAGGGTCATCCAAGCAAACAGGCCTTGCTGTTTTCCACGGTTCACTACACTGAGCTCAAACTCTGTCTTCTCCCATCTTTCCACGACTCTCCAGGCTTCATCAAAGCTAGATTAACACTGTTTCTTCATTTCCTTACGAAGGCTCTCGTGTCACATAAAACTTATGTTAAATAAACTTGTATGCTTTTCTCCTGTTAATCTGTCTTTTGTTATAGGAGTCCCAGTCAAGAACTTAGAAGGATAGAGGAAAACGATTTTTCCTCCCCTATAAGGGGATGTATGTCAATGTTGCTTTCATAAAAGGTACCACTAAATACTACAGCTCAGTATCATCAAAAAGTAGACTAATAAGATGTGGACGAAGAATGTCACCTGCCATAACAGTAAACAGCGAATGTTGTGGCCATCAAGCCAGCAGCCTCTGTAGCCACCCCTGACTGTGTACCCTGAGGGCACTGAGGATGGAGAAAAGCAGGACACTGGCCTTGGATAGCTGAGGTGCATATCAGAGGAACGGTTTAAGTGAGCCCAGACTCTTGCATATGAGCTTAAAATTCATTAGAATTTATAGAAGAGTGCTAAATTCATTAACTTGAGATGTTTGTTTTTTCTTTCATTAGCAGTAATCTTTTTTGTAATTGAAGGATAGTTGATTTACAATGTTGTGTTAGTTTTGGTATACAGCTAAGTGATTCAGTTATATATATATATATATATATATTCAATTTATATATACACACACACACATATTCTTTTCCATTAGTTTATTGCAAGATACTGAATATAGTTCCCTGTGCTATACAGCAGGTCTTTGTTGTTTACCTGTTTTATATATGGTAGTTTGTATCTGCTAATCCCAAACTCCTAACTTATCCTCCCCACCCACCTTTCCTCTTTGGTAACCATAAGTTTGTTTTCCGTCTGTGAGTCTAGCATTAACCTTTTGATGTTCAACTATCTTTTTTTTCTTTGCAAAAAACTCCTGTATGTCCTGGCCCCTGCCTGACCTCTGCAGAGCAGCCCCCCGGAGCCATCTGAGAGCCTGTCTCAGATCCATGCTCAGGAAGAACCACCTGCCTTAAGTCCTCAGTGTGTCTGCCAAATAAAACTTAATTCTCAACTTTTAGGTTGTACTTTTTTTTTTTCCAGTTGACAGTTTCTATTATTAATATGGGTTTTTAGGTTTCACCTAAAAACAAAACCCAATTGTCATTGAGAGTTTATAGGCTCTAGAGCCTAAATACATGACTTAACCCCTATATCAACCCTGAGAGGTAGGTGTTTTTTTACAGGTCAGGAAACAGACTTAGGTGAAGTGACTTAAAGTCAAAGAAATTTTAAGAAGATGAACACAGACTTGAATCCAAAACTCTGAATCCTAAGAAGGGGCTCTTGACCCTGTGGTTTCAATCCTGGATGCACAGGAGAATCACCTGGGACACATTTGGAACTTTCCCTTGTCTGGGTGACACACCTGGAAATTCATTGAATTTGGATGAGGCCCGTGATGCCAGTGTGCAGCCAGGGTTAACGTACAGGTTAATCAATAGCTTTGGTTCCCTCAACTGTAATGACGGAGCGGATAGGAAACATGGTCCACTCTTTCCTCTTCTGTGTCATCATTTCAGTAATTATGAAGAGAGCTGTAGTTGGGGGTTCTGCCTGGTTCCCATGTGCTGGCTAAGCCTTAGGAAGAGCTTCAGAAATAGCACAGCTAGAACACGCAACACACTGAACGTAAGATAATAAAAAGTGTGCTGTTATATCTTTCTTATAAGCCTAGGTGTGTTCATTAAATGGAAATTCCAGTAAATCAGAGGTTAGTGTGAGATTGCATCATTTTTCTAGGCAAAGATGGACTTACAAATAAAATTAATATAGTGAAGTCAGTTGGTCATTACCCTAACTGAGGCTAAATCTTGTTTAAAACATTTCAGCTAAAAGTAGTGAAGGTACATTTCTTGGTCAAGGTATTAAGGTGCTTCATCCCAGCAGTCTTATAGCTCAGCATATCCGTTTCATCTACAAAATCAGCCAAATAAGGAATGTTTGAATTTGTCGTTCTAGCTTCAGCATTCTGTTACCTCAAGTTACTTGTGTTCCTGACATGTTAAAATGCTTATATTGTTTTAACCTCTACTATTAAAATATGTCCGTTTGTAGAATGTGAAGTTTTATTCTGATTTTCGTCTGGAAGGAAGTCCTGATCTAAACACATGAGAAATCGAGGCTGATGGAATTTTCTTGCCTTTACGGCCGCACACTTCTCTACTCTGGTGGGTCAACTCTCCCCCACCTGTGAATTCCATCTGCCCAGGGGTTGGCCTCTGTGTTGCCCTGGGTAGGGAATGAAGAGCCTTTGCCTTAGAGAATCAATATGCTCTTCTTTACCTCGGTCTCTTTTATCAGGTGCCTAGATTTCCAACTGGGTTCTAATGCCAGTTCCCCTAATGCCAGACCCCATGCCTTGGATTATGCTTTCCTACTCCCCTGGGTCCCAGTGTTACCAACCAGGGCTCTTGACTTTCCCTAGTCAATAGAAATTGATGAGGCCAGACAGGAAATTCAAGCAGGGCTTTATTGGGGCCCCTGCTGCAGCAGGGCAGAGTGAGAACAAGTAACAGGTTCCCTTGCTCGCTCCCCAAGGTGGGAGGTGCCAGCTGGTTTCTTGTATGGGGTGAGGGCAGGGATGTGTCCAGGGGTTAGGCTGGAGGGGTAGCTTAGGTGTTTTGTCCACCCCTATGGTGGTGTTGAGCGCAGGGGGCATGCAAAGTACCCTGCTTTTGCTCCTGGCTCTTCAGAAGTGGCAGCTGTGCTTTTTGGTCTTTTGGTATCTTTTCATCCATAATTTGCCCCAACTGTGCATGCCTGCAGTTATTTTTAGTCCCTTATTGTTTCTTCGTATTTTATTGCTGGAGGAGATGTTTGTCCAGGTGCAAGCCCTGCAGCAAAGGGTCCCAGGTCCCAACCTGTCTCACCAGAACCCTGAGGCCAATTGGAAACCCACTCTCCTTCTTGCTTTCCTGCTTGGGGTATCCTTACAGACTCTGGATATATGTAAGGATTCCTCCCCCATCCCAGTTTCTGACCTTTTAAACCAGACTCATAGTTCTGATGTTTCTGGATTCCACTATCCTGATGTACCTACCTCTGTCATTCACGTCTTTCTCTGTATTATCTAATACCACGTCCAGACTCTTCATGTTTTTAAGGACTCCCTTCCCTCTTCCAACACCTACCTACTAACTAGATTGATGGTCCTGTGTCTCGGCCACCTAAGGCTGATCCACCAGGGAAACAAGTTTTCTGCTGTCACCTTTGGCATTACTGTTGATCAAGTATCAAGGCTGACATGACATATGCGTACATTGTAAACTGAGTCATAATCTCTGGCCTCTGCCTGTGTAATATAAAGGAAATACTCGGATTTCTAACAGCATCAAGGTTACTATGAGTTTTTATGTTAGAAATTCTCAATTATTCTTGTGATTACCTTTTAATCTAATGCAATTTATTTTTCATTACATTTTTTTTCATTACATTTTAGTTCTAAAAACAGATCAAAAGCAAAAGGAAAAAGAATAAAAAAGTAAAATAATATGACAGAAAGGATATATTAAAGCTTAATTAAGCAAAGCATTTTAATGAACAGTGACTTTTTTTTTTTTTTTTTTTTTGCAGTACACAGGCCTCTCACTGTTGTGGCCTCTCCCGTTTCGGAGCACAGGCTCCGGACGCACAGGCTCAGCGGCCGTGGCTCACTGGCCCAGCCGCTCCGTGGCATGTGGGATCTTCCCGGACCGGGGCACAAACCTGTGTCCCCTGCATCGGCAGGCAGACTCTCAACCACTGCACCACCAGGGAAGCCCTGAACAGTGACTTTTAAAAAGCCTAATCTTAGCTTTTTCACTTGTATTTGACAGAACCTCCCGGTGATCATTATTTTTAGAGGCCAAGTCACAGGTGAAGTATATTTTATAAAACAAAAAATTCAGGGACTTATTTAGTAATTCATACACAAGTATGTAAATGTCTAAAATAAAGCCCAAGCTATTCTCTGTGGTTTCCTACTTCTTAAAAAGTAAATGTAGCCCAAATATCTGTAGCATCTTTTCTCTCCAGATTATTCCTTGACTCAACATAGGAACATGAGATGACTTTTTTTTTTTTTTTTTTTTTGTAGAAAATATTGTGAAAAACAAAGTGAGATAGTATAAATTGACAGTTTTTACTGCCCGGATTTTGCTTAGTAATGGGGTTTGGTTTTTGTGTCCTGCTTTTCAGCACATTTTGTGTTTACATCTTTTGGGGATTTGAAGGGTCCAGATAAATAATAGAGTAGTATTTTCTATCACGTTGTTATTTTTTTCTCTCCATTTTATTCTGGGAAATTTCTACAACATAATAAACTTGTTTTTATTATTTTCATTTTGGCTAAGAGATGACTATTAAAATCTGATTTTTCAGTTCTGGTTTTAGGGATCCAAGATTTTAATAAATCTTTTTGCAAAATATAATTTTAAAAGCTTTTCAGTAGTTAATATTTTTGCCCTCTTGTTTCTGTGTCCCCACACACCCCACCCCTGCCTCCATGGGCCAATTCTTTTTTTGGTTTGCTTGTGGACAAGGGGGATTTAAAGTTCCCCTGCCCTTGACTAAACTTGCGATCCTGACCTCCCTTCTCCTAGAGGTTTAGAAAATTTGTCATTGTGATTTCTCTCTCTGCCCCTTGGAGATGCAGATCACTTTAAAAGCCTCTTGTAGACCTGGGAATGTCTTTCCCAAGGACCTGGGAGCCATATTTTGAAATGCAAACGTCAAGGATGACCACACCCATCTCCTGGGGAGTGTGACTGGGCAGGGGTCTAGCTTTCCTGGTCGCCTTGCTCTGCGTTGTGAAACTGCCCCCTGTCTTGAAATACGAGAGAGCTAACTCCGTTGGCGAGTCCAGTCGTCAAAAGCAGATGGCCACTGGTCCTCCCCGCTCTTAAAAACTCTCTCGTCCCTTGTCTTAGTGGAGTTCAGAGTGAGTCTGGCCTCTCTCTCCTGTGGCAATAGCCTTGGAGAGTTTTCCTTGCCTGTTTAACTTTACCCGGTGTGATTTTTGCTTTAACACTTGTTTTTAATCAGTCTGTTGCCCTTTTAAAATGTCTTTCATTGAGGTATAATTTATATACCATAAAATTTATCCACTTTAATTGTAAAAGCCAATCATTTTTAGTAATGTTATAACATTGTCTTTCCCCTGAATAGGATGCCTGACCAACAGTTCTCCATGAATGGTTAGGGCTTGGCAAATGGCAGGATTTATTTGAGGCTGACCAGGTGGGAAGCCAGGGATGAAGCTATAGGATTCCAAGTACTTTTCTTTGATCCTCTCACAGGTGTTTTGATCTGAGGCCTTCAGATCTGTTTTTTGGTTGTTTTTTTGTTCTTCACTTTTTTTGTTTTTGGATGTTTTGTCAAAATTAACTTTATTCTTCAGCTTTATTTCATTGGGATGTGGTAACAAATTGGCATGACAAGGAAGCTGATGTTGGACCTAATTACAGAAAGTGTCTCTGGCCAGGTGGTAGGAATATCAAAGCAGCCAAGATAAACATGAAGTTGGAACTGTTGAAAAGTGAGTTCAGTGTTAGTCGTGCCACATTTTTTATGTGACAGGAGATGAGTTGTCCTCCCTAAGCATATTTCCTCACCTGTCAGTGTTTGGCTTTAGGTCACTCACGTTTACATTGTTCCATTCTGAGCTTTTTGTCGCTGGCGTGTCACTTCGTGGCCACGTGAGGACACGCTCATCTGAGCTGCGGAGAGAAGGCCATAGTGGCTGAGGTGCTCTGAGGACCTGGGCTTGGCTCAGGTTGTGTAGCCTGGGCCCAAAGCCAGGTGGCCAGCAGGCTGGTGACACCACACCCAAACTTAGCTGTCAGGGCACAGAGGGATGGGGCAGGGTAGGCACCTTCAGGATTCTGGAGGGAGGGACCCAATGAAAGTTGCACTCTTCAATTCTAATTTTTCTACCCAGGTTGTTTGTCTTAAACCAGGTTCTGCCCAAATGGAAAACATCTGAATTCTTCTGCAAACTGTTCTCCTCCATCTGTTGTTTTAAAAAAATCTTTGTTTTGACAAACCTCCAAGTAATCATGGCAGCCTCTCTGTAGGTGGTGCCTCCAACCGCATCCTGACATACCTTAGGACCCTCATCTCCCTGATGGTCTGCCACTCTCTCCCTAAACTAATATGAGCTCTCCCAGGGCTCTGCTGTTTTCTTCTAGTTTGAGGTCCTCTCCTCCCAGTGTCCAAAATGCTGCATATGCTCAGACTAGATGCTGTTGAGGAGGTGAATAACCCTCCCCCCCTCCCCCCACCGCCTTGGGCTTGTTACCACGTCCAAGCTCATACTGCTCACTGCACAACAAGCCAATCAGTCGAGAGATGAGGTATCGGGGCAAGGAACAGTGACTTTTTCAGGAAAGCCAGCAGACCAAGAAGATGGACTCATGTCCCAAAGAACCATCTCCCCTGGGTTTGGATGCTTGTTTCTTTCATAGAACAAAGAGGGAGAGGTGAAGTTAAAAAAAAAAAAAAAGGGGGGGGTGAAGTAAAAAAAAAAAAAAGGTGATAAGTTGTTGCAAATATTTCCAGTCTGGTTCCAGCCAGCCTCTGGAGGGGATGTGTTAATTTCTTCTTTCCTGCAGCCATTCACAGGTGGGCCTGGTCAGGATGTTTCCTGTGAGCTAAAAACAGAGGTATTTTAGCTTAACATTCAGGCATGGGAGGAGGGTTCCCAGTGGTGGGCCACTGTTGTACACTTTCAGCTATAGGCAACATCCCCTTAGTGATTAACTTGTAGTGAAAGCAATAGAATACAAAGGTTAAAGTAAAAGGAACAGATGCAATGTGGAGTCAGATTTGTCCTTCCCTATTGTAGGCTGAAAGGCTGTGGGGAGCAGAGAGGGCGTGAATGGTGAGGGTGAGCCCAGGAGTTAAGGCGAGCCCCCTGGGGCACATTCCTAGTTTGCTCTCTAGAGATGGGGTTAAGCTGCTTTTATCTTTTAAAAACCAAGAGACTAAAAAACTATATTTCAGTATTAGGCTGATAAGCTTTGTAAGAGGTTATCCTGAATTCCTTGCTGGTCTCCAACAGAGAAAGGTACTTGAACAGAGTTGACAGTGTAAGATGCCTAATGACAGTAGTGATAATCTCGAACTGCGCTGTTTTTATCTTCCTACTTCTGGTTTAGGGCTATGAAGTGATTATATTTAACCCACTGCTTGTGCTCATAAATAATGCTGTAACATAATTTAGGTTACAGAATATTTCTCACAGCCTTTATATTCTTTATGACTGAAGCTTGTGTTTTCCTTGCGACTGCAAATTCCATACCTCACCACTTGTGCTCACTGACCGCTATTTTATTAAACTTGGAATTACGAGTAGGGGAGCAAAGGGAAACCACTGGGAACCCTATTTATTTCTAGGAAGGAGAAAAGACTGAGTTGCCCCATCTGCTTGCTCACTTGCTTGTGAAACAAGATGTGGACTCCTTGTCCTAAGAGTGTCCTGTTCGTTGGGTGGTGGTTAGAAGAGGTGAATCAAGCTGAAGGGATTTTTAACAGCCAGCAACCCTCTCTACTAGCTGTTGAGGCAAGACCTGAGACCACGTGCCCACTTGGTACCCCGGATGGAACAGGAGACCCAAATCGGTAGATCCCTCGGGGCCCGATGTCTCCAAGACCACAGTCCTGTGCCCTGCCTGCTTCTGAAAGTGGGGAAATGACTCCTTCAAGAGCTGAGGCAGACGTGGGTCACACCCAGCCCCCAACTGAGCTGAGCGCCCAGGCACTGCCTTGGCCGGGGCTCAGATTCTGAGCACCGGCTTCCTTTCTAAATCTCTCTCGGAAAGCTCCGCTTCTCCATCTCCTTCCAGCCTGTGGACACCCGAGCTTTGCAGGCGAGGGTGTGGAAGGCACTGCGGGGTCCCGTGAGGCGGGCTCAGCCCTCACCTGGTGGAACATCACTGCTGAATCTCTCCTGGTTTCTGGGCTCAGTAGAGCTTCCCTCTCTGCTCACCAACCACCTGCCCCCGTGAAAGCAGAAAAAGGAAGCAACACAGTGCTCACAGCTGCCCCAAACTTCCCATCCTTCTGAAGCTGAATCAGGCCTCTCTACCCCGACACCGAGTTAAATCTCAGAGACAGAGTTTTGGGTAAAGTAGAAAAGAACGGCTTTATTGCTTTGCCAGGCAAAGGGGGGCCACAGCGGGCTAATGCCCTCAAAACTGTGTGTCCCAGGGCTTCCCTGGTGGAGCAGTGGTTGAGAGTCCGCCTGCCGATGCAGGGCACACGGGTTCGTGCCCCGGTCCGGGAATATCCCACATGCCGCGGAGCAGCTGGGCCCGTGAGCCATGGCCGATGAGCCTGCGCGTCCGGAGCCTGTGCTCCGCAACGGGAGAGGCCACAGCAGTGAGAGGCCCTCGTACCACAAAAAAAAACCACAGAAAAACTGTGTGTCCCAACCTGGAGGGAGTAGTGAGGAGTTGTACAGGAATGGTTCAAAGAGGGCGTGGTCAGCTCTTGGACATCCTTCTGACTGGCTGGTGGTGAGGTCCTCGGGAATCGGCATCGTCAGCCTTCTGGTTCCAGCTGGTCTGGGGTCTACGTGCTTGTGGGCAGCATGCAGTTAACTTCTCCCACCTGGTGGAGGCTTTAGTATCTGCAAAACAGCCCAAAGATGTTGTTGTGTGTATCTCTTGAGGGGGAGCCAGGACCTGCCCCAAGGCTGCACTATTGTTTCTCCAGACTGCTCCTCCCTTGTCTCTGCATCCCCTCCCTTCCCTGATCAGCAACTGTTTGAACTTGCCTGTTGGAACTCAGAGAAGGTCATGGAGGCTGAATGAAGCCTATTTCTAGTAACCAAGAAATGGGGGACACAGAAAGGCTTTTGTGCCCAGGAGCCCCACAGGGCCCTGCTTGGTATCACTTCCTTCTAGGGCCCACTGCTCTTTGGCTCTTGGATCTGCACCTGGAAGATAAAGGGGAGGGTTTGGGTCAGAGCCTCATCTCCCCAGCCCGCCCGCGCCGGATCCTGGGTTGTAGCAGCGTTGTCCCCAAGCTCCCTCTGCTCTGGCTTCCAGCTCCTCTTGCAGGTGGGGCTGTTGTTCCTGGGGGGGGAGGGCAGCTTGTAGCCAGAGCGCGGGACCCCTGCAATGAGTGGGTGCACCGAGGGTGGCTGAGCGCAGGGCTGGACTGGACTGTGGGCCGTGCCGGGCCCCAGGGGCGGCCTGGGGGGCTACCTTGGGTATCTCTGTCCAGGGGTCCTGGGAACAAGACGGTGCACCAGCTGGACATTGGGGTGTCCACTAGGCCGTTCCTGAAGGCAGGCGTGTGGGCGCTGCAGGCCATGTAGACGTGGTGGAGAGCCCATCCAAGTTCCCTTGTGATCAGTCTGCGCGGGGATCTGGATCATCTGTGTCACCCATGCAGTGTAGTCACTTTCTAGGAACCTGACTATGAAGAAATGACCCAGGGAGCCCTTCGTTCCCAAGAAGGGTACGTAGATGCAGAGGATGTGGAATAGAAAGTGACCGTCCAGGCCCTGTCTACCCACTTCCGCTGGCTATAAAAACAGGAAGCATGCTGGTGGAAGCAGAGAGGCAGCAGGTGGGTGCCCGGTCAGGGGGAGGCTTCTGTGCTGGTGGTCGTGTGGCAGGTACTCGTTCTTGGTCCCCAGGCTCCACAGAGGCCATCCTTGGCCAGGCAGAGATGAAGGGGCGCCGTCAGTGTCTGGTCTCCGGGAAGCAGCCGGGCTTGGGGTGCCACCGCTGGGCCTGCCGGGCAGGCGGCCAGCCAGGGAGCCAGGTGGCAGGTGGTTCCAGCTGGAGGTGCTACCGCCAGATGCTGCAGGCGGCCAGCCAGGGCCTTGACTGCCTGGCGCAGTGACACACAGGCCAGGAAGGGCCCTGGGAGTGAGCAGGCAGTGATGTCCAGCAGCGGGGAGGATGTGGTGGTCGTGGGGGCCCGTCCATCCCCTGCGGTGTGCTGCTGCTGTATTCTTGGTGAGATGGAGCTGTGCAGAGCTGGCCCTCACATCAGGAGGCCCTTGTGGGTGTGGGTGCCTCAAAGGCCTCCCGCCACGGGGGCTGGTGACCAGGGCCGGGCTGGTGCTGACCCCGCCGACGTGTCCATGTTCGGGTTCTTCAGGAGCCAGTGCATTCCAGCTCTGTGCCGCTGGACCTGCAGGTAGTGGGACTGTGTTTGTCCTTATTTTAAATCAGTAAATACCTTTGTTCTTACTCCTCATCCTCCAACAGTATTTGAAAGTCTCTAGTCTGCTTGTGTTCCTTTTTGTTCTCTTTACTGTCATGATTTATTTAATTTTTTTAAGCATTTTTTTTAGGAAGTTGGGAAGCAGTTGTGTGTGTTTCCTGCCACCGTGAATTCCAGCTCAGTTGTCTTCCAAGTAAAAGTTCTTGCGGGCTGGGGTGTCCGCCGGGAGACCTACAACACTGGGGCTGAATGGTGTCACTCCTCGTGGGGAGGGTGAAAGGAAGAGGTGCCCTGACCCTCCCACCTTCCCTGGGGGAAGGCATTTGGCCCTGGTACCTTAGAGAACAGGGTGGGGGGAATTACGCTGAGAAGTTAAAACGTCAAGCCTGCTGTGTTCAGAGGCCAAACTCGTGTATTTTGTATTGCCCATAAAACTTTAAGCCACACATGCATTGAACTGCATTGATTTTGTGATGCAGCTTCTCTTCCTCCCATTTTAACACCTGTAAAATCAAAATGCATCCTTCTGTCCATAGCTTACAGTCAGTGAAATGCTGCACTTTAAAATTTCCTGGCAGAAGCTAAAGCAAATTCGCTCTGAAGCAACCCAACTTCATCCCGGTCTCGAAGAGTTCCTAGAGATAACATTTTGTGGAAAGTAGCTCGCTGTAAACAGTTCTTACCCATACAAGTAACAGAGCACACATCTGTGGGCCAGCACGAAAACACAGCCGGAACACGTCCTGTAAATTGGTTAGGTTATTAGAAATGGAATGATTGTTAAAGAAGGAACCTTTGACATAGCTGTTTAAAGAGATAACAGACAAGATTGTGAAAACATCTTCAGAGAACAAGGAATTGTAAAACAGACCTAACAGAAAGAGAACCAAATAGAGAATCCATAAATTCTTTGTATTTGTTTAGTTATATGCAGTAGTTTTCTTTGTTTTTCTTTTCACAATGTCAAAGTAAGGTCATTATTAGGATTCTCCAGAGAATCGGTAGGGGGTGTGTGTGTGTGTGTGTGTGTGGAGAGAGGGAGAGATTTATTTTAAGAAGTGGCTAAAGTGATTGTGAAGACAGCCAACTCCAAAATCTACAGGGTAGGCTAGCAGACTGCAGACCCGGGGAAGAGCTGATGTTGCCACTCAGGTTCAGAGACAGACCCACAGGCAGAATTTTCTCTCCCTTGAGGGGAAGGTCAGTCTTTTTCCTCTTAAGACCTTCAACTGATTGGACGAGGCCCACCCACACCATGGAGGGGCATCTGCTGTACTCAGTGTCTACTGATCTAAATGTTAATCTCATCTAAAAATACCTTCACACCAATATCCAGATTAGTGTCTGACCAAACATCTGGGTACCATGGCCTTGCCAAGTTGATATATAAAATCAACCATCACAATTATATTTCTCATTCTGTACATTTTTGACTTTCTGGAATTATTCTTCAAGCTTGAGAATATTTTCCTTTTGAAGACAACTTTTGGAACATTTTACTTAGGCTAATTTCAGTGACATGATTCCTTTTTGTAGGAGACTGTATTGTCTCTTACTCTTGTGTGGGGAAAACACTTTATATATTTTAGAGCCATATCTTCAGTACATAGATATTTTCCTGTATTCTTTTCTATCTCAGAAGTTTGAAAAGTATCCTTGTGACATGTTAGTTAGGATTTCTGGGCCGTACTATTGCTCCTGTAAATTATGATTCTAGACTGAGCTTAACAGGGACCATACTCTGCCTATATGACAGGGGGTCATCACATTTTTATATGTAGCTTTTCAGTATCACATTGACTCACTAGCCCAGAGATATCTACCTTCTTTGTGAAGTGAGCATATTACACAGAAGGTGGAGTTTAGAGTCGTGTTTGGGGGAACATGCTGGCAGCACCGTTGGTTAGAACATAAAACTCAGGAGGAAATAAATGTGGCTTCCCCTGTGGGTGTCCATTTTCTTCATTTGAAACTCCAGCTCTAGAGGACTTGTGCCTTTGTGCAAAAATGTGAGTTACTGACATATTAGCTGTTAGGTAGATTCAGTACAGAAAAATGATGCAAATCACCCATCATACTGCTGGTGTTTACGTAGCTGCATTTTGTATATGAATTACAGCATTTCAAAGAAATTGTTTTGATTTACTTACCTCCGTTTCCCTGACTCTGTCTCTACTTGGAAATAGTACCAAAAATGGGAAATCCCTAAGAAATGTGTCATCAAGGACATTTGTACCTGTTAAATTCCCCAGAATTTTTACACAACAACCTATTTCTGCAGAGGCAGAATTCTTTCTCTAAACTTCTTCAAGCTGATGGGTATAGTTTGTTTTCATACCTTCCCTGTTAGAACTGTTCGAGCATCACAGCGTGAGTCATAAGCATTTCCTGTCACTTTTTCTTCTTAGGAATGGCTAGGTGAAAATGACAGTTGAAAATGACAGTTTTCATCTTTGACGGCTGCTAAATCTCTGCGCTTTTTTTTTTTCCGACAAAGAGTAAATGGAATTTGTTTTCTCTTCATTTGACAGCATCTCCTTGTCAAAGCCTTCCTTCGTAGATAATTCAATAATCATGTGACAATTACAGCAGATTTTTTTCCCCAAGGAGTTTTCAAAGTTTTGTAGACTTCAAAGTCGTGGCAGTCACCATAGCCACATAAAGCTACGTGAAATGGCTAGGGGTTGAGGGGTAGATGAGAAATATTTCGTTAGTGCTAGGTGCTACCTCCAACCCAGAGGAGCCACGATGCCACAGTAGATAGAGGGAGACGCCACCACTGACATGGATGTTGGTGGGGATGGAATACGCTGTCAGTGACACTTGCTTTGCACTTGATGACTCTCTGTTTCCGAGCGCTCTCCTGGGCCTTGCAGGGTGTTTAGCAGCGTCCCTGGCCTCTGTCTGGGAGATCCACCTGGTTGTGACCATCAGAAGATTTCTGGGCACTGCCAAGTGTTCCCAGGGGGTTAGGGGGGCAAAAATCGCCCCTGGTTGAGAACCCCTGCTCTAAGTCACTGTCATCAATCCTGGTCTCATGAAAGGCTGGGAGAGACACCACATTTCAGGAATAACAGTCCACGTGGCTTTGGTAAACATCAGCGATAAGAAGTGTCTAAAGTGTCTTTCCAGCCTGTGTTGCTGGACACAGGACATTGTCGGCTTCCAGGACATTGAAGCCAAACTAGGCAGAGCACACAGATGTGAGAGCTTACAGGAGGGCCTGGTGCTGCCAAGTGAGACCCAAACAGGGAGAAACACCAAGGTTCAACTAAATCACTCAAGTCCTCTGAGTCTGCCTAAGTTGCTTTTATTCAGTGCTGGAAACACACAGAGAAAGTTAGCCATAACCTGAAGTACCATCTAATCGCAGGAATGTATTTTGTGGTTTAGATGAGAAAAAAAAAAAGGTAGAAAGCAGGTTTTTATTATTATCTACTATTGTGAGTACAGATACTTGGGGTTCACAGAAATGGCAGCTGGCCCTGGATTCCTGTTCAAAGCATGAGTTCATACTGAGTTCCATGCCTTGCTGTCTTAAAAAGTTAGAAAAAGCCCAGGTTAAGACAGATATGAAGCAAATATTATGTGGATAGTAATAGTAACAGTACCATTATTCTTATTATTATAGCAAGTAACTTACACTTTAAGATGCTGGTCATAGTAGATGATTTTAAAGCACAGAGCAAATATAAATTTGTGCAGTATTTCACACCTCAGGGTTGTGGAGTGACGGAAGTCAGTGTGCAGTGGACGCTGGGCCCAGTTCAGTGGAAAATGAAGGCACCGGAGTCTCCGCAAAGACCTGTCAGGTCCACCCCCTTACGGGGAGAGTCACACAGGAGTGGGGTTCGCTTGCATCCGTCTCCGGGTGCCCGCTTGTCTTGTCTGGAGGTGTCAGCTGAGTCGGCCTCCTGCTTCAGTTACCCCTCTGAAACTACCTCAGAGGCGTCCCGACGTTTATAAAGACAACAAAAAAGGATGGTTTCGGTATGTTAAACTCATACCAGCAGGAAAATATTAGAGACAATCTAGTTTAGTAAATAGTTGGCTACATACACATTTGCTGGGCATTGTACTTGACAAATTTAATTGGGCAAAAAAAGCCCCAGAGTCTCATATATTTATTTTTTTCAAAACTAAGTATCCAAGCCCTGCCCCCGCTTCTTCCTGCCACATTTAAATTAGGGAGACATTGGATGTGAGCCATTTTTTTGCACGTTCTCTCTTTTATGCCGGTTGTATATGAATACAGAAGTTTGAGTTTATTGGAAAACAGGAGAAGGCATTTAATTGTCACTGCATCACGGCTGTCCACAAAAAATTAAGGTGGCCAGTTTCACTACAGCCGTGTCTGGCAGGCCACAGGGGCCCCCTGAGCCTGGGGCTCTGGTGTGTAGAGTCCAGCATCAGAGTCTGTTCTTATTCACTCCTCTGTCTTACGTTTTTCTCTTAGGACATTTGTCCTGAGAGAAGGATATATTTTTTTAAGACAATGTTGATCTTTTCACATCATGCATAGCGTCATCAATTTTACGTTCCTAGTTTAAATCTGTTTCAGCGACAAGAAAAATGATAAAAGTAATATACCCTTATTATACTTTGCCTTATGAATGTTGAAACAACCATGGCTATTTATAACAAGGTTGAACCTTGCTGCTAGATGTCGACACCCTGGAAGGAGTCATTTCAAGATGCTGCGCTGTTCCTAGTGGGCGTGTGCTGTGGGGTCTGTGCCACTTCGCATATGGTGGACCCTTCGCTTCTTTGTGAAGCCCTTCCATGACACATCTTCTCCATCTTGCCTCTCCTGTTCTTGGATGTGCGTGGAAACGTCCTGAAGCTCTACAGGGCACATCCGGCCGAATACCACTTGCCACTTCATGATGTCATCATCCAGAGACCTCTGTGGGACTTCAGTGGCCTTGAGGGCATCCAGGCACGATCAGTTCAGTGGTGCTTTCTGTGCTTGTCTGTCCTTAGCGTTGGGAATATAGTTGGCAGAGGTATGGTGGGGTAGGAGGCTTTCTGGGTATGTGTTCTCCAAATTTCTCCTATCTTGCACCTTGACCAGAGCTTTTGAAATGGAAAAAAAAAGGAGACCCACACATTAAAGACTGTTTTTAGGTGTTGTGGAAATAGAACATAAGTTCTTTCGCTAGAACTTTAAACTCTTACTTACTCATCAACTCTGGTGGTAGGTGACAGGCAAGGAGGACTTTGAAGGGGAGTCCTTTTGTTCTCATTGTAGGCAGTGGCCTGCCGCTAATTATTACAGACTTTATCAACCATATTTACAGCTTCACCTGTGTTCCTAATTTGCTACCAAAGGTATGTTTTCCTTCCGCGCAGGCTCTGAAAGTGTCATTCCCACTGCCAGCTACCAGATACGGCTCTGCTCTCTCTTAAAAATCCTCTTAGCTTTGTGTCTCCTCTTCTTTGCACCGGCGGTCGGAGATCGTTAGAGACAGCCTTGGCTTTTTGGCAGGAATAGAGCAGCTTTGAGGCAAAGTCAAACCTGAAAAAAACCTACCACTGTGCAGAAGTCCTTCCTTTCTGATGCTTTCAGAGTCAGGCCATCCAGCACCTTTGTGGCTTCAGAGACCCAGGGTTTAATTGCTCCGTGGGTTCTCTGGATAAAGCAGAAGGAAGAAAAGCCAGGTTTTGATCTCCCATTTAGCAAGGAGACATGAGTGACAGATGTCCACATTTTCCTCATTTTTCTTTTGGCAGTATTTTAGTCTTTCTCCTCTGAACATATCTTTTCCTGACTTTTAAATCTCTCGTACATTTTCCCAAGGGGCCAGCCTTGTCTATTTCCTTCACTTAAAAGCGTATGAAGAAGTTGTTTTTGTTCGATCTCTTGTGTGACCGCCTTGCCAGTAGATGTTGAAACAGACTGCTGTTTAAATCTTAATTCACACCCCTTGCAGGGGAATGGGAGAGCTCACGGAGTTAAAGTTTAAGAGATGGTATAATTAACATGCATCAGGCTGCCACCAAAACAGGACATTCAGCTTGCAGTGGGCTCATCTCTGTGTTAGAATAACTCCATTTAAACACATTTGTTTATTTATTATCATTATGCTGATAACTGGCAATAATTAAAGGAGACAGTTGATTCCCTGCTATATTATTATGCCTATTGTTTTTATTTATTTCTCTTAAAATTTTCTTGTTTAAATTGTATGGTTGATTTGCAATGTTGTGTTAATTTCTGCCGTACAGCAAAGTGATTCACTTATACGTATATGCATTCTTTTTCATTTTATTTTCCGTGATGTCTTGTCACAGGATATTGAATACAGTTCCCCGTGCTCTACAGTAGGACCTTGTTTATCCATCCTGTGTATATAGCAGTTTGCCTTTGCTAATCCCATCCCTCCCCCACCATCCCCCCGCTGGCCGGCACAGGTCTGCCCTCTATGTCTTATTATACCTACTATCGTAAGTAATCACTGACATAACTGCTGTCACAGGGTTATTGAAACACATCTATTTGGGTCTTCCTGTTTTAAAATAAAATGTGAAGGAATGTTTTGCCGATTATGGTCCTCAAAAGTATATATTTTGAGTAAAGTTTATTGAATCTGAAAATGTCCTTTCACAAGGATTCAACATCATATAACCATAGAAACAGAAATTTTATTTTTGCTCATTGAATCAACCCCTTCAGAATCTAAGAGAACCACCTTTAGTTGGTACATCTTCTTCCGTTTATATTAATCTTGGCTTTACCCACTTAGTCTAAAGGAGAAGGGAATATCACTGTTGGGACATACATAAAACCAGCCTCTTTTGAAAATGAAAGATAACTCTTTTGTAGTTTCCATTTGAACCATTGAATGAGAATCAAAATCTTCTTTTAAAGGCAACTCTGAATAATTAACTCAAACTACGGAGACTCTGATTTTTTTTTTTTTTCTTAGATGATCTGGTTAATTTGGATTTAGATTTAGCACATACTAAGAATCCTCTCATTGAAGACCACCCGATCGGCTGGACCCTTTCTACTGCTGTCCAGCAAATCATCTTTAGAGTGAAGATTGAATTTTGTCAGCAAGGGAACCAGAAGAGTTTGGACTATAAACCACTTTCGAGGACACTTGGGTGGAAATTGCACGTAGTCCCACTTCAGATGCTGCTCTACGGATCGTTGAGTGGCAGGTCCCATGACAATCAGGCTGGTGCCTGAAAGTGAGAGGGGACTTTCATACGTGTTGAAGCTCCCATGGTATGTTCTTGACTCTTGTAGGCACCTGAAATATATAATGTAAGACTGTACACTTTACTGCTTTATCTAACATGGGGACGTGTGATGATTTTACTGAATTTTTGGAGGTGCTTTTGTCTCCGGTGTCATTTTTCATCCACAAAGATTTAAAATAACGGAAACTGAATCAGCAGCCATTCTGCTGCTCCTGCTTAAGTCACACCTCTGTTTGGCATAGTTTTAGATTTCCTCCAGTGAGCGTCACCAGCAGCACGTTTAATTGAATCCGGTTGGCACTCACCACGGCTCAAGAAAATGTTCTGGCCGATGAGACTACATCATCACGTGTTCAGAATTTAAGGACCGAATGCCCACAGAAACGCAAACTGGAATATCTGTGTACAATTAGGTGGTCAGCGTTTAAAGATTTCTTCATATATCCTGGTGTTATCAAACGCTGGGTCCCGCTGCTTGCTGCTTACAAAACAAAATCAATTACGTGCTCGCAAATGTCGGTAGAAAGGAAAGGTTCCTTGAATAAGAATGCCGGCAATCTGGGGAGGTGGTGGACTCCATGTCTCCCCAAAACCACCTCTGAGATTCTGCTCGCCATGGAAGTTTTAAAGGGAAGGAGGGGAGTAATCTCAGGTAATCACTGAGATGGGGGCTCAGGGTCATCGGCGTCCCCTACTGTGTGCAGGCTCGTGGAATCCTCCTCATCTTCCTCTAGATGTTCTCTTGTTCACACAGTTTGTTCGGGAGATTACTGAAGCGGAAGCCTGGGAAGAGATCTGGTCACCTGTTAATTACTGACTCTTCATTTCTACGTCTTTGATCTATGGGAAGAACCGACAAGTTAGGCAAAGTATTGTGTGATCCAAAGACTTGAAAGGTGTACTTGGGCTGGAGATGAGTAGAGCATGGGGTGCCTGGTGAAAAGTCACGATATGGCTCTGCTAAAATGACAAGGAAAGGGGCTTCCTGCTGAGGGCGTTTTCCTACAAAGAGCTGCTTGCAAATCCCTACTTGTCAGACATCATTCCATTTCTGTGGAATTAGGGGTGAAGATCCATCTTCGGTAATTTCTTGATGCTGACGTAGGGCACCAAATTCTCAGAGTGTATCAACATGGGTCTGTAGCATCTCTTTGCTGACAATTTTAGTTGCCTGCTTATATACACAGGCAGAGGAAGCTACAATTATTTTGATACCCACAAAAGTATAGATTATTGTGAGCAATGCTGCTAATCTCATTCTCCTGAGGCCAGTTCTTGGAGCTGTACTAGCCATAGGTTCAGTGATGCTCAAGATGGAGAGCTTATGTCATGGCTACAGTCCAGTCATCATGCAGTTAGCTTTTTCCCTCTGGTGGCAGTTACAGTATCTGTAAAACAACTCAGGAATGTGCATTAGAGGCTGAGTCTGTGCCTCTGTTGTCGTAATCGTTAACTGCTTGGTTTTGTACTTGGGGGGGCCCGCAGGGTTCTGCCCAGTTCCACCGGCCTCCACACTGTCTGTTCCCAGATGAGCAGTCTATCAGAGTGACGTACAGGAACTATGGCAACCTCACGTGTCTCCAGGGGTGTGTAATCACACAATGATTTGGAAGTTGGGGAAGATCTTTCGTGACAATCTCTCCTTCACCCGCCACAAGGTTTGGCAGGTGGCCGCCATTCAATAAGCATTGCCAAATAGAGTGACGAGCTTCCCCGAGGAAACGGGTTTCATTGATTCAATGCACTGGGAAGCAAAATTGTATCTTTTGCTTCAAATCTGAAAAAAAAAATTCAGAAAGCTTTAAGCACCTGCTCAAACACTGGTTACCTCAAACAAAGCACTATTACTTTGTTCATTGAGCCATCAGATATTTATTAAGCGTCTGTTGTATTTCAAGCTCACTGCCAGATATTACAAATCAAAAATGAGTGACACAGGATCTCTGAATGCAATAGTTCTCTGACCAATGGGGAAAAGACACGTGGAACCCTTTATAGAGTCAGTTATGATGGACAAACACCCTTTATAGAGTGAGCTGTGATGCTCTAGGCATGGAGAAGAGAGTGTGTACGTGGCGCTTCGGCTGGCGGACTGGAGCAGAAAGGCTGGTGAGGGGTGACTGACGAAAGATGTTGAAGATTTTTCCAGTTGGACCAGGGAATGGTCCTCTGGGCAGAGGAAGTGACTTTTATAGAGGTATAGAGGATTGGGAGGCTCTACTTTGGAACTGCAGCGTACGGATGGGTTGTGGGAAGGTGATGCTGGAAGGAAGTGGATCTTACACGTCTTAGTAAGTCTGGATTTTCCTATAGGAAATGGAACAATGACCCATATTAATTTTATAGATCTAATGTGGGCCAGATTACCTTGGTGGTGGTCATTCTTTCTCAATATGGCCCAAAGGTCTACCATTTCATCTCAGAACTCGGCTTTAACTATAACAGTGTTTTCATCTGTTCATGTGCTCATGAAATATTTAATAAACATCTAATTTAAGCCAGGCACTAGGGCAGGCCTAATGACGAAGGATTCCTGTGTTGACAGACTTCCAAATGCGTATCTACTTAAGCTGTAATAATTTCGGCCACTAGGTGGCCTCCTTATGCACAAACCCAGTGGATTTTGATACCGACCCTGCTCCAAACACAGAGGAGTCATATATAAAGTAAGAAAAAAGAAAATTTTAAATATGTAGATGTATTTAAACAAGGTCTGTGTCTTCATAGACCACACACAAAACAAAGGGGTAAGTAGGGCTGAAGACTGCTGAGATCTAGACTCCTTCAGGATTAAAATGGCCCCTTTGAGGTAGACAGTACTGATTTCTTTTTTCTTTCTTTATGTAATTAATTTCTAAATTCTTTAAAAATTAAAAAATTATTAATGTATAATTTACTTAAGTATTATATTAGTTTCAGGTGCACAACATGGTGATCAATATTTTTATAGATTACACACCATACAAAGTTGTTTTAAAGTATTGAATGTGTTCCCTGTGCTTGACATTTTGTTCCTGTAACTGATAACAAATAACTCGTGGTTTGTACTTCTTAATCCCCTTAACCTATTTTGCACCTCATCCCACCCCCTCCCCTTTGGCATCCACTGGTAACCTAAGTGTCCATCAATAGATGAATGGATAAAGAATATGTGATATATGTATACACACACACACACACACACACACACACACACACACACTGGAATATTACTCAGCCAAAAAAAAGAAATCTTGCCATTTGTGATAACATGGATGGACCTGGATGGCATTCTGCTTAGTGAAATAAGTCAGACAGACAAAGACAAATATTGCACGTTTTCACTTATATGTGGAATCTAAAAAACAAAGCTAACAAATGTAACAAAAAGGAAATAGACTCACAGTACTGATTGCTTCTTAATACAGGAGACTGGGGAGAAGTTTCCTTTCTCAGAAGAGGAAGCTGAAAAAAAATGCTGCAGCACCTTTACAGGTCAGTGGATTATACAAAGCTGCACACCTACAAAGGGAGAAAGAAGGGATTAGAGACAGGCACCCAACCAAATCTAAACTGTCAACTGGCTCTTCAGTATCTGCCATATTCCATGGGATAGAAAACCTGCACTGCAAGTATAAGGCATGGTCCTGAATTGGGGCTTCAGCGAGAGACCCGGTGAGGACGCTTACAAACCTCTAGATAAGAAAGCAGGGAGGAGGATAGCCAACACAGTCAACAATAAGGAGACAAATTTAAAAAGAGGTAAAGTTGATAATGACTTTGAAAAATAAAGGAGTGACATCCATAAAAGTGCAAGAAATTATGAAACAGTGAGCAGAACTAAAATAGATGAATACAAAAGAGAACAAGTTAGAAATTCTAGAAATAAATAACAGGATCACTGATATAAAACAGATTGATTAAACTGGATAAACTGATGGCGAGACCCAGTCAGAGAGAAAATTAGTAAATTGAAAGGTGATACTAAGGAATTCATACCACACAGTGGAATGAAAAGGTGTGAAACAGTTCATCCATTCTCCTGTTGGTGGACGTCTTAGTTATTTTGGGCTGTTATCACAACATATCATGGACTGAGTGGCTTATAAACAGCAGAGATATATTGCTCACAGTTCTGGAGCTGGAAGTCCAAGATGAAGGTGCCAGCCTGGTTGGGTTCCAGTGAGAGCCCTTTTCTGGGTTACAAACTGCTAATTTCTTGCTATGTCCTCACATGGCGGAAGGGGCAAGGGAGCTCTCGTGGGTCATTTTTATAAGGGCACTAATCCCATTCGTGGGGGTTTGCCCTCATGATCTAATCACCTCCCAAAGGTGATTACACCTCCTAATACCATCATTTTGGAGGTTAGGTTTCAACATAATGAGTTTGAAGGGACACTAACATTCAGACCATAGCAATGAACATTTGGGTTGTTATCAGTTTTGACTGTTACGAAGTTGCTGCCGTAAACTTTTTCATAGAAGTCTTTTTGCAGACCTGTGTGTTTATTTCTCTTGAGTTGATAACTAGGAGTAGAATTGCTGGATTACAGGGTAGGTTGATTTTACAAGAAACTACCAAAATTTTTTTGAGGAGGTTGTATCATTCTACCCTCATCAGCAAAGTGTGAGAGTTCTCATTGCTCCACGTCCTTGTTTGTACTTGATACTGTCAGTCTTTTCAATTTTATCCATTCTAACGTGTGTGCCTTGGTATCTCGTGGTGATTTTAATTTGTGTTCCTCTGATAGCTTAAGATATTCAACAGCATTTCATATTATATTGGCCTATGTTTGTCATCATTTGTGACGTGTCCCAGTGTTTTGTTCATTTGTAAAAAAAAATTAAGTCGTTTGTTTTTCTTATTTTTGTGTTGTAGGAATTACTCACATATTCTGCATCTGAGTTCCTTGTCAGATATGTGTATTGCATGTGTCTTCTCCTAGTCTATAGCTTGCATATTCATTTTATTAATGGTATACCTTGAATTTTTATTTTCTTTGAGGTCCAATTTGTCAACTTTTAATTTTATGGTTATTTTTTTAATATATGGTCTAAGACTGCAAATATATTCTCTTATGTCCTAGAAGGGAATATTTACAAACTCATAATTATGCCTTCACATATGGACAGGTAGATTCTTTATAGAGATTTACAGTGTTCATTAAAAATATTCTTTTAATATTTGCTTGTACTATAGAAAGTTGCTTATAAATGGGCCCATTTAAAATTTAATATTTCAGGGACCTCCCTGGTGGCACAGTGGTTAAGAATCCACCTGCCAACGCAGGGGACACGGGTTCGAGCCCTGGTCCGGGAAGATCCCACATGTCGCGGAGCAACTAAGCCCGTGCGCCACAACTACTGAGGCCGCGTGCTGCAACTACTGAGGCCTGCGTGCCTAGAGCCCGTGCTCCACAACAAGAGAAGCCACTGTAATGAGAAGCCCGTGCACCACAACGAAGAGTAGCCCCCACTTGCCACAACTAGAGAAAGCCCCCGTGTAGCAACTAAGACCCAGCACAGCCAAAAATAAATAAGTAAAGTAAATAAATTTTAAAAATTTTTAATATTTCAATAATAGCTCTGTAGGCTTAAATGGAGGGATTTTCATTTTTAACAATGTACTTCAGAATGAGAGAATCTGATATTATGTACTATGTTATATTTATATATTCATTTTAGACTACACAAATAATGTATATGCTACTGTTTCCATAATATTTGTTCTTTCCAAGTATAAATTTAAAAATTTGCTTTTTTGCCTTTAACACTGCATGCTTTTCTGCAAAATATAAGTTGTGAGACATGAACTTTTATATGTTAGCTACTGCGGACATTGTGAGCATGTGTGCTAAGTGTTATTAGTATAGCTATTGGGAAGGAATTTAGAAAGAATTAAACATTTCATTAATTTAAAACACTTGACGACACCACTCGTATCTTGTTTTGATCCAATGTATTTTCTTTCCAATATGGTGAAAATGCAACAGGGGTCATAATCAAAACTTGCCCCCCTTTTTATTTTCCTTCTGTATTTTCAGAAGCTGGAAAACGCGAAGGGAAAGGGATTCACAGCTTTTGTTCCTTTGTGTGCCAAGGTTGCCCTTGATATTTACTCCAAAAGGGCCAATGGGACAGTTGTCATACTAAGTTTCAGAGTTGACTGTCTGGAATTTTTTCTCTGGAGTCAATGAGAGTTGTATCTTTCTATTTATTTGCTTTGCTTGTGTTTATTTTTTAACAGCTTTATTGAGATATTATTCACATACTGTTCAATTCCCCAATTTGAATTGTATAATTTGACGTTTTTTAGTATATTCATGAGTTGTGCAACCATCATCATGATCAGTTTTAGAGCATTTTTGTCACCCTCAGAAAGAAACCTGGAACTCATTAACAATCACTGTCGACTTCCTCCCTGCCCTCACCCACTCCCCAGTCCTGAGCAACCAGTGGTCTGCTTTCTGTCTTTATGGATTTTTCTATTTTGGACATTTCATATAAGTGCAGTCAAACAACGAGTGATCTTTTGTGCCTTGCCTCTTTCACTTAGCATAATGTTTTCACAGTTCATCTACATTGTAGGCTGTATCAGTCCCTCATTCCTTTTTTATGGCTGAATAATATTTCAGTATCTGGCCATGCCACTTTGTTTCTCCATTCACCAGGTGGTGGAGATTTGGGTTGTTTCCACTTTATGGCTATTGCAAATTATGCTGCTCTGAACATTCATGTATGAGTTTTTTGTGTTGACATTTGTTTTCATTCATCGTGGATATATAGTTAGGAATGGGATTTTAGGGTCACATGGTAACTCTGCTTCGCATTTTGAGGAATTGTCATTCTGTTTTTCTAAAGTGATAATTTTATTTATTTTAAAATTTACCTTAATCCACTTTCAAAAAGGAGTGTGTCAACTTGTGATAGATGTTGGGTTTGGCTTTCTCTTTCCTCTCTCTGTCTTCTGGATAACACATTTCTTCAGCTCACTCTTTATGTGTTCTGCAAAAATACATGATTAAAATAGTTGGAGATGTTGTCTCATCTTAGGGATATATGCCAGAATTTGGCATTATTGACTTTTTAAAAATTGAAATACAGTTGATTTACAATGTTATATTAGTTTCAGGTGTACAACGTAGTGAATTATATTTTTAGAGATTATACTTCATGTAAAGTTACTATGAAATATTGATTATTTTCCCTGTGCTGTACATTACGTCCTTTTATCTTATTTAATTTTATGCCTAGTAGCCTGTAGCTCTTAATCCGCTTCCCCTTCCTTGCCCCTCCCCCTCACCCCTCTCACGTGGTACTTTTACCGAGGTGGTGCCTTAGGTACTTAGGATCTTGCCTGAGCTTCTGTTTATGTTCAGTTGCCCCCAAGTGGTGAGATTTTACTTTGTCCAAGCAAGGGTTGCAGGCTGAAAAGGTGGAGGTAGTTGCCACAAACTTGTGCTTTGTCCTTGTAGATTTCAGTCGAATATTATTCCTTGACAAAGTGTAGGTTACCCAGGGATGTTCTCACAGCTTTATTTGCAGGTGTGCTATTTACTCCTTATGAGCGGGCATACAAGGAAACATTGGGGATTCTGGATCAGTGTATTAAAGCCCTGAGATTAGACAGAACTGGAGGTAGGCTTGCCAGTGTGGTCTAGGTCAAGGGCTCAGGTGGAGCTTTCCCTGGACAGAAGGAAATCTGTGCAGAGGTGAGGGGGCTGAGGGGCAGTTCCATGTGCTGCAGACACCAGCTGCCCTGTGCAATCGAGAGGGCTTTGAATCCTTTAAAACAGGGGTCCCCAACCCCCGGGCCATGGACTGGTACCGGTCCGAGGCCTGTTATGACCCGGGCCGCACAGTAGGAGGTGAGCGGCGGGCAAGGGAGCGAAGCTTCATCTGCCGCTCTCCATTGCTCTCCGTCGCTTACATTACTGCCTGAACCATCGCCCCCCCTCCCCTGCCCTGTCCGCAGAAAAATTGTCTTCCATGAAGCTGGTCCCTGGTGCCAAAAATGTTGGGGACTGCTGCTTTAAATAACCTTTTTGGACATCCCACAGTGGTCCCTGGATGTCCTGGAAGAGGTCTTTGAGTGCTGTCCTCCCAGGACCACTGTGGGATGTCAAGAAACGTTATTTAGTGACTCAAAGCCCTCTGGATTGCACACTGATCTCTGCACCATGTGTAACCACCCCTCAGCCCCCTCCCCTCTGCACAGATTTCGTCCAGTTTAGTGGCAGTGTGACGTACTCTCCACTCCTCCAGGAGCAGCTCTCGGATGACACGAGGTGGGAGAAACCCAGTGACGGCTGTCGCAGGCAGCTGGTGAGGGCCCCCTGGGGCTGCTGCAAGCAGGAGCAGCTGAAGGGGACAGCTAGCATCTGGGGAGAACGTTCTCTGGGAACTGCATCCAGAGCCACTGCCTTCCACATCTTCTCCTGGGACAATCCAATTAAGTACCAATTTGGAGAGGATGCATTTTTCACTGGTACCTCCCAGCCTTTGTCGATTGAGCACAAGCCATTTAAGGGAGAATGTGGTGGGTTACTCTTTGCAGTTGTCAACCTAATACTTGTCTTTTATTTATTGTCTTTTATTATTTACTGAGAAGAAAGAGTGAATAATTGCTTTCCAAGAAACTTGGATGGATGTGGATCCTCCCAGAAGCACCTGGTTTTATTAACTAGTTCTTAGACTTCTGGTGATGAATGCACTCCAGAAGGAAAAGATCATTTCTGTATCAAAGCTCTAGAACCTGTTTTAACATATTTCAGAAATTATAAAATAAAAATTCAGAAAATAAAGAATAGAGGGAAAATCTTCACACTTACAAGTATTTTTGTTCTGCATTGATATGTCTGCCACATGACTGTTTCTTCCAACATTTTATCTAGCCATGCTGCAGTTAAAATGTGTCTTTTTAAAAAGTTTGCAATGAGGGCAAGAAGCTTTCTGTTATAGCCCATTACTGCTTCATATTATAATTTTAAGGAGGAGCATGAGATTTGGGGTTAGTCACATCTGAGTTAGAATTCCATTCCAGGACATCATAATTTTAGATGTGGAAAAGGACAATTTTCTCAAGTCTACACTTTGCTCAGCTGTTGAATGTGGAGAATACCTGTACTGGGAACGTTTCATGTTAACATGGTGTTGTGATGGCCACGAGTCTTTGTTTTTATCCAGATCAGCAGCTGAGATACCTATTTTTATGTTCAGTGTGGGTTTAGAGCAGTGGCTCCCAATGCGGGGAGACTCTGCCCTCCAGTATACAGCGGGTGATGCCTGGGTATGTTCTTGGTTCTCGGCTTGATATGGGTGTGCTAGACTGTACATGTGGCATCCAGTGGGTAGAGGCCAGGGATGCTGCTACACGTCCCATTTTGCCCAGGATGGCTCCCCCCTCTCCCCAAGACAGACATATCCAGCCCCAAACGTTGGCTGTAATGAGCTGGATGAACCCTGGTTAGGGGAGGAGAAAGAAGGGAGCTTTCACTGGGCGAAGTCCTGTCTGAAGGGAGACAGTCTGTGGTGGAATATCCCTCTTCTTAAGAGCCGATGGTGAAAAGCAATCTACAGATTCAATGCAATCCCTATCAAACTACCAATGGCATTTTTCACAGAACTAGAACAAAAAATTTCACAATTTGTATGGAAACACAAAAGACCCCAAATAGCCAAAGCAATCTTGAGAAAGAAAAACGGAGCTGGAGGAATCAGGCTCCCGGACTTCGGACTGTACTACAAAGCTACAGTAATCAAGACAGTGTGGTACTGGCACAAAAACGGAAATATAGATCAATGGAGCAGGATAGAAAGACCAGAGATAAACCCATGCACATATGGTAATCTTACCTTTGATAAAGGAGGCAAGAGTATACAATGGAGAAAAGACAGCCTCTTCAATAAGTGATGCTGGGAAAACTGGACAGCTACATGTAAAAGAATGAAATTAGAACACTCCCTAACACCATGCACAAAAATAAATTCAAAATGGATTGAAGGCCTAAATGTAAGGCCAGACACCATAAAGCTCTTAGAGGAAAACATAGGCAGAACACTCTATGACATAAATCACAGCAAGATCCTTTTCACCCACCTCCTAGAGAAATGCAAAGAAAACCAAAAATAAACAAATGGGATCTAATGAAACTTAAAAGGTTTTGCACAACAAAGGAAACCATAATAAACAAGCCAAAAAGACAACCCTCAGAATGGGAGAAAATATTTGCAAATGAAGCAATTGACAAAGGATTAATCTCCAAAATTTACAAGCAGCTCATGCAGCTCAATATCAAAAAAAAACCCAATCCAAAAATGGACAGAAGACCTAAATAGACATTTCCCCAAAGAAGATATACGGATTGCCAAAAAACACATGAAAGTTTGCTCAGCACCACTAATCATTAGAGAAATGCAAATCAAAACCACAATGAGGGATCCCCTCACACCAGTCAGAAGGGCCATCATCAAAACAACAAATGCTGGAGAGGGTGTGGAGAAATGGGAACCCTCTTGCACTGTTGGTGGGAAGGTAAATTGATACAGCCACTATGGAGAACAGTATGGAGGTTGCTTAAAAAACTAAAAATAGACCTACCATATGACCCAGCAATCCCACTACTGGGCATATACCCTGAGAAAACCATAATTCAAAAAGAGATATGTACCACAATGTTCACTGCAGCAGTCTTTACAATAGCTAGGACACGGAAGCGACCTAAATGTCCATTGACACATGAATGGATGAAGAAGGTGTGGCACATATATACAATGGAATATTACTCAGCCGTAAAAAGGAACAAAATTGAGTTATTTGTAATTGGGTGGATGGTCCTAGAGACTGTCACACAGAGTGAAGTAAGGAAGAGAAAAACAAATACTGTATGCTAACACATATATATATATGGAATCTAAAAAAAATTTTTTTTTTCTGAAGAACCTAGGGGCAGGACAGGAATAAAGATGCAGACATAGAGAATGGACTTGAGGATACGGGGAGGGGGAAGGGTAAGCTGGGATGAAGTGAGAGGGTGGACATGGACATATACACACTACCAAATGTAAAATAGATAGCTCGTGGAAAACAGCCACATAGCACAGGGAGATCAGCTCCGTGCTTTGTGACCATCTAGAGGGGTGGGATAGGGAGGTGGGAGGAAGACGCAAGAGGGAGGAGATATGGGGACATATGTGTATATGTATAGCTGATTCACTTTGTTATACAGCAGAAACTAACACACCATTGTAAACCAATTATACTCCAATAAAGATGTTTAAAAAAAAAAGAGCTGATTGTGGGGAAAAGAGCATGTGTCAGTGTCTCAGTTTTGGGTTTTAAGTATTTAAGCTGCTTGAGCCAGATGAGGATGGTTAACATTTAAGAAGAATATATTATACGTTTATCAAAAGCAATGTCATGAACGGTGCTTATATTTTCATCAAAGGGAAGCTGAGCCCTGTAGATACTTTTATGAGTTGGCAAAGCAAAACAGGAACTTAGAAGGCACACATGCCTGGCTTCTATTCCCACCTCTAATACTTGTTGTCTGTGTGACATTGGGGGAGTGACTAAACCGCTCTGAGCCTTGGTTCCTTCACTATAAAGTATAAATAATAATATTCCTCTTAGAATATTGTGAGTTTTGGATTTTATTAGGATTAATGAAATGATAAAGTATCTGGCATATCATATAAGATCAATGAATGTCCATTTCTTGTTTCCCATGATGAGGTCTGGGAATTAGACTTGGTAGATGTGAAGACTTTTTGTTTTTAATAAGAAAATTTAATTGGCAGAGGGTACCAGCACCACTGTAAGGACTGTATATAGATTTTTTAGATTTAAATAATTAATTTTATTAGCTTATTTGTGTGCAGGGTAAAATTTTTAAACTTTTTTTTGTAAGAAATTGGACAAATTATATTCATTCTGGTCCCCAGTTCTCTTCCCAGAGGCAACTGCTATTTCCTGTTTCTTATGATTTTTCCAGATAAATGAGTCCTTGATATTCTGCACCGAAGTATTGAGGTTAAGGATTGTCTTTAGGAGGACCTATGATAAATGGCAAAGAAAATCAGGGTTGGGAAAGCCCAATTTTACATGTGTAGATGTCAGGGGCTAAAAGTAACAGTCCCGGACAAGATCTGTGATAGAGACAAAATATAACAGAGGAAAGAGCACTTCTAGAAGGTAGCATTTAGGGCATCAGCTTAGTTGTTGGGGAGAGCGTGACCCTAGAGACAAAAGTTATGTCCAGAAGTGAAAAGATTTCTGTGTTCCAAAGAAGCGAGCAGTATCAGCAGTTAGGTGGAAGATGTAGCATAAATAGATGTGGAAGAAAAATGTACTCCTTTCCCTCCTGAGGGTCAAGTCTTACATTAAAGTGAAATAAGACTGCGCGTGAGTACCGAGGGGAATGTTAAAGATTTTGTGCATCCACCAAACCACCTGAGGAGTATGAGAACGTATTTGGGATTTACCTCAAGAGTATACAATACGCATTTTGAAATCTCTCTGGATTATATTGATACTCAACTGAGCATGTTGCCGGGGAGGGGGAAGTGATGGGAGTGGAGACCACCTGGATCCCAGGCATGATTACAAAACACCTCCATTCTTTATGCCCCCGGCAAGAGGAATCCTGAGAGCCACCTAGGGTGCGGATTGGGTCACCTCTCCTGTCAGCCCCGTTTGCCAAAGTAGAGGACTTCTGAGCGAACAGCACAGAGAAACCATGGGATTCAGGAGAGCGACCTGCTACTGAATTCCTGTAAGTGTAAGCGAGCGTCAGACCTCACTTGTGTATTCCAGTTGCTGACAAGCTATTTAACTCCTCTGAACCTCAGTTTGCTCTGTCTCCTCTTTGCTGGTCTTTCTGCATAAGAACAACTGATCACTTTTTATTTTCAAGCCATTTCCCTCCAGTCATGTATATAAAATCCCTTTCAAAATAACTTTATCTAGACAGCCTCCCTGTTCTCTGGACAAAGGGTGTTTCCCCCCCCCCCGACGTCATCCAGGCTTGAAATCTGTTCTTGTCACTCCTCTGGTTTCTTAAACCCTGTCTTTCCTCCACATTCATGTGTTAATCCTTTATTCATACTGTATTTTTATTCATTGCCATGATCGGATCGCACTTCTACCTGCTAGGCTGACCCGTCAAAACGTCCAGGCTTGAGCGTCTGCGTAGCCGCTGGTGGTGTTCTTCCCTTCAGCGTGCTGTCCACACCCGTCGGGGCGCCCAGTTGGAGTCTGTGCCACATATTCGTCTTCCATGAAAGGTGCTTCCTGGCTTCCGCACAACTGGCGATGTGACACTCACTGTATAGGTCCCCTCTGCCTCCAGGCTGACTGGTCACTGCATCCCACATCTCACCCTGTTACCAACCCTGGAGCCCCACTGATGTGTGGTGAGGTTTTCACACATATTTTGTGCCGTGTGCATATGACACCTACAGTGTAGACACATAAGACCTAGATGGTGTTTCTCACGCGGCATGACGTTTCTGTTTTATCCATTTCCTACTCTAACCTGTGAGCTCCTTGAGGATGAGGGCCATGTATTTTCAACTTGGTACCCAAGAACATGGTATGGTGCCTTGTACATGCACATGATCAAAGGTTGAATGAACCCGTGTGATGAACCATACACTCTAAGCTCACAGTGTTGACGTTACATTTTTTACATGATGAAGCTCTGATATTCAAGCATGGTCTGAAGTAACACCGTTTTCCTCTGTGAATCTTGTTTGGGTGTTGTTTTTTTTATTGATTTCTGAGATTTCTTTCCAAGGGAAAGGATATTCATTAGTTTAACACTCTCGAGCTCTGATTTGGGGTCTCCTACCTGGAGTGAAGGGGAGGAGTCTGGTGGGTAGTTTGGAAACAGAACTGGAGCCCATGGACCTAAGCTCCTCTCTCTTCACCTGTTTTTGGGTGACACGTGGTCCCTGGAAACACGGTCTAGCTTACTACTCACACCATGGAACCAGGCTGTGGTTGTTCAGTGCTGCCTTGGCTGGCTGGGTCAATCTGTCTAATTTTGGGATGTAGAATTTGTAGACCCTTTAGAATTGTAGTTCTAGGCACTTTAAAATTTAAATATGTTGGGACTTCCCTGGTGGCGCAGTGGTTGGGAGTCCACCTGCCGATGCAGGGGACGCGTGTTCGTGCCCCAGTCCAGGAGGATCCCACATGCCGCGGAGCGTCTGGGCCCGTGAACCATGGCCGCTGAGCCTGCGCGTCCGGAGCCTGTGCTCTGCAACGGGAGAGGCCACAACAGTGAGAGGCCCGCGTACCGCAAAAGAAAAAAAAAAAAATATTTAAATATGTTTACCTATTTTCTGACTTCATATATTTCCTTTTCCTATAGACACTGATGCTCTCCTGTGTTCTATCTGCATGTTTATATATTAAATGTTCAATAATTCTACTTACTTTCTATAAGAATAAGGTAAAACCTTTAAAACAAGTTACATCTACCTGGTAGCCTCATTAACATTTTACTAAACTAATTTTTGATTTATCTCTAACTTTGCCGACATTTACTGTATTTTTCTTTCATGTAGCCTAGGGTACTACAAACTCTTACATGATTTAAATGTGAGAAGCCCTTTTTAAGCTGTCAGGTGCAATTATTTACATCATTTTGTTATTAAAATTAGAAATTTTCAAAAGTACTTTCCTTGATGATTATACAGCCCAATATTTTTTAAATTATAGGGAAATCAGAAAACTTTCCGATTTCCTCTTTTTCTGTCTCGCCTTATTTTCTTTACTTCGTGCTAGCGTGTCTCCGTTGGGTGCCTATTTTTCTTCTCCTTCATATTCTTACTGGTTAATCATCCACAGTTGGCTATGGGGAGATTGCTGCTTTAAGGCTAAATTCATCAGCTTGGTGGTTGTGGTATTTTGGTGATTTATGGATGTTTATGACTCAAGTATGGATACAAACAAGGGCTGTCAAGATACCATTGTTTTCCTTCCCAGCTCGCTGTGGTGCCTGACCATCCATGAACCAAACCAAATAGACAAAAATCTATAATTGCGAAAGCAGTCACACCTCCAGCGGGAAAGACCCCAAGACGGATTGCCGCAGACAGCCTTAGGTAAACCAGCAGAGCACGATGGCACGGGCGGCCTTGAACTGCATTGGTTCCAGAAGCAAGAATTAGTAAGATAGTCAAACGTTCTCATTACACGCACGTCCATCGTTAGGAGGCATGTCGTTAACTTCGGTTTTTCTGGTTTACCTTTTCCAGACTTTGCAGAAGGGCTGCTTGAGGGAAAGACAGAGGAAATGTACACATCTGTGTATGCTGAATTTTTTGCATTAGTTAATCAGCAGTTCACCCTTATTGGATGGTGTGTGGGTGATAGTGATGTGACCTGAGGGCATCCAGAAAAAAAAAAGTTCCAGACTCAGTTAGTGAAACTGTCCAGTGCTGACAAGGACATATAAACAGGCAGGGGGAGATATAAAATAAATGGTCCTTGGCCCATGATGTATGTACTGTGCCTGGGACATTTAATGATGAAGATTATTGGAAGCCATCAGCCTGTTATCTAATCCATTATTTCACCCCTCTTGTTTGGGGCAGATAAAAATGACTGCTTCTAATTGAAAGAAAGGTGAAAGAATGTACAGTGGTTTCTATTAAATGAAAATGTTTTTCATGGCTAAATCAAATAAGCATCATGTTTTAGGGAAATTAGACATACTCTTAACTGCCAGACTTCTGTCAATCATGTTGAAATTAAATAAGGAATATATACATTTAAAAGAGCCAAGGGTGATTATTTAAGTAATGAAAGTGATGATTATAGAATTTTACTCTTAAAAAAGTGTTACATTGAAATTAACCATCTGTATTACAGCCTTATTACTAATATAGTAAATATTTTACATTTATTTCTGAAATACTATAATAAGACATTATAGCAATTTAAATTTGTATTATTTAAGAAATGGCTCTCCTATGGCTGGCCCATATTCTTAAATGGTTTAATATGTAAGTAAGTCCTCTGTAAAGTGTGATAATGCAATTTCCTTGTAACCTTTTCTAAAAAATAGAATGAGAATGTTTCAAAAGGTTTGGAAGGCTTCAGATACTCTGAAGTTTATCTGGCACTAAAAAAGGACTTGGAAGACACATCCACCCCCCAAAAAATAGCAAAGTAGGCAATGCCATTTTCCAGAATATTGACTCTTAAATGTTAATATACTCCTAAGACTTTGAATGCTTAAGAGCCTAATGGCATTTTGTAATGTGGTTTGTTTGTTTGTTTTGCAGTACGTGAACCTCTCACTGTTGTGGCCTCTCCCGTTGCGGAGCACAGTCTCCAGATGCGCAGGCTCAGTGGCCATGGTTCACGGGCCCAGCCGCTCTGCGGCATGTGGGATCTTCCCGGACCGGGGCACGAACCCGTGTCCCCTGCATCGGCAGGCGGGCTCTCAACCACTGCGCCACCAGGGAAGCCCAGACATAGGGTTTTGAATAGCAGATTGATATGACTGATCTTAAAAAGACAACACCAGCTGGTGGGTTGAGAACAGACCAAAGGCTGGTGGGGGTAAAAAGAGGGAGACAGTCAGCAGCTGTCGTGGGTGCCCAGGAAGAGATGCCAGGGCAGAGAACTGTGATGCTGATACAGCCACGGTCAGTGGTCAGGTCTGACCTTAGGTACTTGTGATGGCAGGTGGGGCAGGACTTGCTGAGGAACTGCACGTGGGTGATGAGTACCAGAAGAGTCAGGTGAGGTTCCCACGTTTTGTTCCGAGTAGCAGGAGGGAGAGAGTTGCCATGGAGTGAAGTGTGTGAGTGCAGCAGGCGTGAGGCAGCGGGGGTCAGCGGAGGGCTGGGCCTCCCGCCATCTGCATGTCAGTTCTCATGGCTTCTACTTCTTTCTGTTTTTCCTCGTTTTCTGTTGCTTGTTTTTGTTTATTTTTTCCAGCTTTTTTGAGGTATAACGACAAATGAAAATTGTATATATCTGAGGTGTACAATGTAATGATTTGATCTACGTAAATGTTGTGAGTCAGTCACCAAAACCAAGCTAATTGACATGTCCACCCCTTCACATCGTTTCTATTTTTTCTTTTATGGTGTGTACACTTCAGATCAACTCTTTTAGCACATTTCACATATAAGACATGGTATTGCTAACTATAGTCAGGTTGCTGTATGTAGATCTCCAGCACTCATTCATCCTGCAGCACTGAATCTTCTGCCCCTTGAGCAACATCTCCCCATTTCTTCCAACCACCTTTGTGGTATTTCCTTACTTGACCTTTCAGGACACGTCCCAGTCTTGACAGTGTCATTCTCATCTTTAATTCATTTTTACATCATGCTTTGCTTCCTTGACAAGATTTCGCTTTAGTAGTCACCACTTTGCGAGAAAATGATGACTACTTATTACATTTCAGAGAAATGTACCTGTTTGATTTTCCCAGTTCTTTAGTCTGCCTTTGCTTTCTTGCTTGTCATGGTCCAGCAAACAAAGGAAAACAATATGGCGCAGTATGAGGCACCGACTTCATTTAAACATACACAAAAGACGTTTATAGCTGTCTTACTAATATGCTTACAAGTTTCCCTCTTCCACTTACGTAGGCTCCTTTACAAACAGCACACACGAGATGACTCTGCACAGGATAAAGACAGCCTTCTTTTTTTTGCGGTACGCGGGCCTCTCACCGCCGCGGCCCCTCCCGTTGCGAAGCACAGGCTCCGGGCGCGCAGGCTCAGCGGCCAGGGCTCACGGGCCCAGCCTCTCCGCGGCATGTGGGATCTTCCCGGACCGGGGCACGAACCCGTGTCCCCTGCATCGGCAGGCGGACTCTCAACCACTGTGCCACCAGGGAAGCCCGGTAGCCTTCTTTTGAAGTGATTTTTTACCTCTTTGCAGAAAGTAATATTTAGAAACATTCACACAGATTTTTAATGAGTATATGGATGTTTTTCTGTAGACACTTGAAGCAGTTATTTATAATGTTTAACACCTAGCTTATCTGGCTTTAATTCATTAGTTTATTGTTGATTCAATTGAAATTCATTGTTGACTTTCTGCATGTGTCAGGGATTGTGGAGAACGAAGCACAAAACTTATTTTGACCTGTTTATTTCCCTTGGGAAGCTCTTAAAATGCCTTGGAGATACCACTTTTAAAACAGAGCACATTTATTGATGACGCTTACATGGGGAATTTGGGTTTTCAAGGCTGCGTATCGTTGGCCTTCTTTCCCTTTGCTCTCAGCTGTTGGTATTCTGTCGTTCGGTTCTGGTGTCCTTATCTCTGCTCCGTCTTCCTAGTGGACAAGTAGTGGCATCCATCTAGGAGATCCTGGGAGCCGAATCAAGTGGAGCGAGACGGGGAGAGAGAAGGTAAAGCTGATGTGGTTCAAGGATGGAGTTCTGGACAGAGAGGCAGAACTGGTGAACCACAAATTACTCAGTCGTAATTTGGGGACAAAATGTGCTAATGAGAGAAGGACATACACGGGCAGCAGACTTGACAGCAGAAGAAATGAGGGTCAATGTGAATTATGGACTAGTTTCCAGTGATGCCACACCACCCCCTCTCAGTGTATCCATTGGACCGCCCCCCACCCCCATACACAGACCCAGGTACTTTTGGAACTACAGTGCTTTCAACTCGATAACGACAGACTCATGAGTGGATGAGAACACACGTCTTTAGTGACTACAACATGCCTTCATGGCTGGTGTAAATCACTGTATGGTATATGTCTCTAGACGGGTCTGACCAGTAACCCCTGAGCAATCCAAGGTAAGAAGAGGTTGTCTTTAATTCTCATCAGTCAGCCTCCCTCTGTTGTTCATCTCAGGCCCAGGCCCCAGAACCTTCCTTGATTGCTGTTCACACTCTTAAGTTATGCCAGTTATGCTAACTTCCCTTCTGCTTTGTCTGTTGGTTTTACACTAACTCGTGTTCATGAGCCCACTGGCCTCAGTCCTGATGGACATACACCCCTTGAGGTGCATGTCATGTTGATCTCATCCTGTCTGACTGCCCTCAGCTCAAGACGGAGGGATGACCCCAGTCTACTTCCCCTACTTAGGACACACTTGGTTACAAGAGATGCAGGGAGCTTCTTACCTCTTCTGTAAACTAATGTTTACATAAGCATTGGCTAAGCTCAGAGTCACTGTTTTCCTTACTGGTCAGAGCAATCTTCATTTTCTTCCAGGGTCATAGTTAGAAGTCTGACTCAGATAAGAATTTCGTCTTTGCTGGTGGGAGGATGAGTAGGTTGCATCAACTGACTGTTACTGTTTTTCATGGTATTCCACACTGTGTTCACACTGTTGATACATGACCTTTTTACACCAACCACAAACTTTCATATTCTGATTTTTCCTACTTGGGAGTGAAGGAGAGGAAGAAATATGACTCAGTAGGAATGCATTTTTTGGTATTTGTATTTGCTTTTTCTAGTGTTAATTGGACTTTAGGTCTCAGCAAATGTTGAGGTGTTCTCTGGATGCAAACAATTATAAATGTATACAGTTGGAAGTAAAAGTTGGGATTAAAGAGAAATCGGAAAATGACATAAAGTTAGAAAAAAAACTCTTAACATACAACCAAATTAATAAAATCTAAGGATCCATGTATTGTGCAGAAATACCGAAGTGGGTCTTGAAGAAAGAAAGTTCCTCATGTCTTTGAGGCTGATGAGAGAAAACCTTATGGAATCAGAATGACTTTATGTTTACAGATCTCTGAGGAAAGGCAGGGACTCGTGGGTCGACAGGAGTGTTGGATATCATTGTAAGAAAGGACTATCTGACACGTCAATCTTCCTACCTGTCGTGCCCTTCAGTACCTTCCAAAATGGTAGTTGTCATGTATTCTTTAATTGCTCTCTAGGGACTTATCGGGAAACACTGTTTTGTCATATATTACTAAAACAGTTTTTAAAATATCTTGATACTGTTACCAGACAAAAGTTAATGTAGCAAGGCCAAATAAACCTAAATGTTGGAGCTTGGAGCAGAGAAAGGTTTACTGCAGGGCCAAGCAAGGAGAATGGGTGGTTTGTGCTGAAAAACCCTGAACTCCCCCATGGTTTTCGGAGAAGACTTTTTATAGGCAAAATTTGGGATGAGGGCTGCAGTGTGTGTGACTTTTTTCTGATTGGTTGGTGGTGAGGTAACAGGGTGATGCTCCAGGAATCTTGTACTCAACCTGAAGTTACCATCCTCTACCTGGTTGGTGGGTGGGAAGCCTTAGTCCCTGCAGAAGAACTCGCAGATATTGTTCTGTGTGTCCCTTGAGGGGGAACCAGGGCCTGCCCCAAGGCTGCACTGTTGTTTCTGACTGCTCCTTCCTTGTCTCTGCATCCCCTCCCTTCCCTGATTAGCAGCCGTTTGAATCTGCCCTTTGGAACTCAGGAAAGGTCAAGGAGGGTGAATGAAGCCTATTTCCTACAAATAAGAAAATGGGGTGAGGGGGGACAGAAAGGCTTTTGTGCCCAGAAGGGCCCCACAGGGCCCTGCTCGGTTACAATATTTTAAAATCAAATGCTAAGATAAAAGCTTTTGCTAGACCACGTGACAGTTTAAATTTGAAAACAGAGGCCTAAATATTACAATTTTTTCAAAACATAATTTACATATACCTTTTTTTTTTTCAGATGGGACAAGTGGGTCTTTCATTGAGTTTTGAAGGGGAATCAGGACTTTTAGGCAGAACTGTGCATCAGGCTATAACAAACTCTGTGTGGGTTTTGCTGCCTCTAATGAGATTATCATGCCCTCACCATTTGTGGTTTTACATAAAGCTTGGGATGAGCGAGGGATGGAGTGAAATTTATTTTTATTAATATACTTTTATCTTTGTCGAGCTGATGTTTTCTTTTGAAAGCTCCCCCAAATGACACCTATGTCAGGAAGAAATGTTTTCAACCTGATCATGTCCCTGAAGATGGCTGTAGTGAGATTGCAGAGGATCAGAGGATATCAAGGGAGATTTGCTAGAGCTTATACAAGGATTTAAGGCATTTAAACATGTTCCAAAACTGTGTGAAACATATATCACAGATATTGATACTTGGGGATGACTGTGGGTTCAGTAGCCAAAGGTTGTGTCTAAGGATGAAACTGTGGTCAGCAGAATTTAGCCTGAGCTACTCAGTGCTGGAAATCTTAGTCGGTAGCGGCAGGGGCTTGTATTTAGCTGGATCTTTGTGGGTTTGACCTTTTCCTACTGGAGAATGCCAAATTGTCCCCTTTTTTGTCTTTTACAGGGATTCAACTCTTCTACTTCCTTCTTCCCATTTATTTTCTTATCAATTCCTATTCCTAGGCTTTCGAGGACATATATTGGCTTTTCTTAAAATGGTTCAGGGAGGGAAATTGTGACTTAATACGTTTCCTAAAGTGACTATGTAAATTAGCAAGTCAGAAACTGCACATGATGGGGTAATAGGCTCCTAGCTGATAAACAAAGGACATGATTCCAGTGGTGCACTCCCAGATACAAAGGGAGACGTGTAGATTTCCCCATGGAGGGCCGGTTGCCCATCCTCAGCTTCTGGTCTAGAGGTGCCAGCTTTCTTCCAATGTTTTGCTCAGTCTCTGCAGGCTGCTACAGCAGAATACCGTAAACTGGGTGACTTAAACAACAGACATTTCTCTCTCACAGTTCTGGAGGCTGGAAGGCTAAAAGCAAGGTGCTGGCAAATTCAGAGACTGGCGAGGCCAGCTTCCTGGTTCACAGATGGCTGTCTTGTCACTGCATCCTCGCACGGCAGTAGGGGCTGGGAGCTCTCTGGGATCTCTTTTATAAGGGCATGAATCCCATTCCTGAGTCCTCCACCCTCCTGACCTCATCACCTCCTAAAGGCCCCACCTCCAAATACCATCACATTTGGGGATTAGGTTTCAACCTATGGTTTTCAGTCTACAGCAGCCTTCCTTCCAGAAAATGGTTTATGTGAGTCGAGTTGGTATGGAAATATAACATTAAAGTGGGCACAGTGACGTTTGGGAATTACCTAACCGAACAAACTAACATTTTAAGACTGCAACGTGGAGCGTTCCAGAATGTTCTGGCTCCTGGTAGGCTTCTTTTGGAAGCTCCACTTTCTCTGTCCTAAAGGAAATGGCATATTTTTTTCTTCCAACTAAGACTTGGCTCTCTGTGGGGTGTACAAAACCAATCATGATAGTAGAGGAATCCCCTGGAGGGGGCGAGTTTTTTATCTTTTCTTTAAATCAAGCAAATGAATTCAAGTCTTTATGTTTCCAGATTTATAGCCATAAGATAATGTCCTTTTCATGTAAAGAGTCTTTAGAGCACTTTTTATTTAAAGTTTTTTATCTGTTTCTATGGCAATCTATTTCAGCGGCTGCAGGCTCTGCTTTTTCGGCACAAAAGTTTTGCTGTGCTGTTCAAATCAAGCCATGTTCTTGTCCCGCCATCTGTGCTGCAGAGCCCAGAGTGGCTACTGCTGTGCGTCTTCTTGCTGATATAAGGGCTTGTCCCTCAGGAGAGGCACCAGAGGGGCGCCGTGTAGTTAGCAATCAGCAGAGATTCTCACAGAAAGACAGAAACTATAAATACCAGTCATTTGTTTGAACTCGTGAAGGCAAAAGAGTTCCTTTCTAAGCTTACAGGGTCCAGGAAGAATGCAAGGGAAATCATGGAATACAGAACAGTAAAGGATTTGTATTAAATTCAGAACCTTTGACAGGAAGGCAACGGGGACCTCACATGTGAAATTTTTTATCCTATTTCCATCTTAAAACAGATGGAAAAGAAGTCTACTGTGTTTATTGTTCCAGGAAAGTGGGTTTTGTTTCCAGTCTAACAAAATAGAATCTTTGGGGTCCATTCTTTTCAGTAATTTAACTTTTTGATTCTACTTTCTGGTGAGAGGTTCTATGTAATAAGAGGTGAAGCTCACTCAACAGACGTACTTCCTTGTGTCCTGACCACGGAGGGGAGGGAGTCCCAGGCCCTCTCCAGGGCTGGCGGACTCTGCCTCAGGGCTGTTGTGTCTCCACACCACACCTGTCCTGGACCTACAGGTTTTCTGGGTTTCTGCGCAAGTTTAGTGAGCGGTTGGGAAGTGCCTGCAGGAGATGCCAGGGAATAAAATAACCTGTTATCAGAGAGCTTTTAGGCAAGTGGTGAGTTGATAGTTCTGATGTGTGTTTTTTCCCTAACACCAAGCAATTCTCTGATACTCGGCAGACACCGGCTGGGTATCCTACAAATGTGATTCAATTCTAACTCCGTCTGTCTTCCTGGAGCGGCCTCAGTTCACACAGAGTAAGGGCTCAGTCCCACAAGACTGCCCCCTTTTCAGATGCCATTCACAAGTCCAGGTTGTCACCTGCGCTTCTGACCGACTGGTTACAAATTGGAGGTTCTCACGGCCCCTTCCTTGGGTTTGATTAATTTGGTTAATTCTCACAGCTGAGAAACATTTACTTACGTTATTTTATTTTTTATTCTCATTTTAACCTTATTGAAGTATAGTTGATTTACAATGTAGTGTTAATTTCTGCTGTACAGCAACGTGACTCAGTTATACATACATATATATATATATATACATTCTTTTTCATATTCTTTTCCATTATGGTTTATCCCAGGATATTAAATATAGTTCCCTGTGCTATACAGTAGGACCTTGTTGTTTATCCATCCTGTACATAATAGTTTGCATCTGCTAATCCCACACTTCCAATCCTTCCCTCCCTCACCCCTCACCCCGCTTGGAAACCACAAGTCTGTTCTCTAAGTCTGTGAGTCTGTTTCTGTTTTGCAAATAAGTTTATTTGTGTCTTATTTTAGATTCCACATATAAGTGATATGGTATTTTAAATGGTTGAAAAATCAATGATTTTAAGTATATAAGGGAAATTATTGCTTAGATTTCCATCTAAATCTGTGATAAAATAGATCATATAATATGTGAGAAAATACTTCATAAATTGAAAAGAGCTGTAATAGTATTAATGCTTTCAGTTTGTATTTTAACTCGACTTTTAGTTATCAGGAGCAAGGTGACCTTATAATGAATCAACAGAGCGTGTTGGTTTCCAACATCCCTTTGTGTTCACAGGTGGGTGCTCACCTGCCCGAGAGGAGCTGTTACATAGAGAACGGTGTGAGGGCGGCCTGGGTGGACCGGTCTCAGTGACTGATAAGCCCCCATCTAGGCATCCCCATTTTCACCGCCATCAGGAGGCAGGTAAACGTTCCCATCTTGAGAGCTGAAGCTTGCTTAGGGGACCTAGGACGCAGCCAGGACTTCCATCTCCTGCCAAGTCCTGTGGAGCAGAGCACTACTGACATTTTGGACTGGGTGCATCTGTGTTGTTGGGACTCTTCTACACTTCGTAGCACGTTCAGCAGCATTCTTGGCCTCTACTCCCTAGATGCCACTAGCATCCCCTCTACTGGTAATGGCAACTAAAATTATCCCCAGACATGGCAAAATCACCTCTGATTGAGAACCACTGTTCTAGAGGGTAAATCCTTGACTACACAGATATCTCTGGGACTGTAATACCGAAAACGGAAGCATCCAGGGGTCTGTGCGTGTGACAGGTAGCCCAAGGAGGGTGTGATACAGCAATGTGATAAAGGGTGTGGGCAAAGTTGAAAATGGCAAAGTGAATTCTGGAGGATGGGCTATTAGAATTTTCACTTACATTTTCTTTTTGAAGTAAACCTAAGTAAGTGTCATTGAAATTCAAGACCTTGCTCTGGAGAACTGCTCCTGAGTATATTCTGGTAGCAGCTTTCTATTTTATCTAAAACAGTGCCTTTCATCTTTCTTTACACATCCTATTTCCCAAGCACTTAATCACATTGATGCCCACTTTTGGACGATTTCCAGGGTTGGCATGTCTGGGTAAAGTCTTGGGATGCTGAGAAAGAAAAGGTGGAGGAAGAGGGAGGGTATCAGAGGGATTTCTGAATTAGAATAAGATATCAAAATATTTTGCAAATAAGTGCAATGAGAAGTAAGGGATTTGCAAGGAAGAAGGATAAAACACCGACAGAGGGACCTTCTTGTATCTCCTCTTGAAATTTAATAAGGTGTAGTAGTGTGACATCGTGACTTAAAAAGTTTTGAGAGTTAGTGAAGAAATAACCTACGAAACAGTATAAAATTAACATGAGCCAGTAGATGGTAAGCTAGGAAAAAATCACTCTACTGACACACATATTACTAACCTGATTTTTCTCTGAAGCAGAGTTTCATTTAGGTTTTGGAATGAAAGGATCTTATAAATCATTCTCAGGGAAATGCAGTTTCATGATAGATGCACATCCCCTATCCCCTGAAACTTGATTCAGCTGTTCTAAGGCTTTTTTGCTGTTTACTGTGGTGCCACTTCATGATGTCGCATCCACAAAGCCTCCATTATTTTCTTTTTTTTAAAAACATCTTTATTGGAGTATAATTGCTTTACAATGGTGTGTTAGTTTCTGCTTTATAACAAGTGAATCAGCTATACATATACATATACCCCCATATCTCCTCACTCTTGCGTCTCCCTCCCACCCTCCCTATCCCACCCCTCTAGGTGGTCACAAAGCACCGAGATGATCTCCCTGTGCTATGCAGCTGCTTCCCACTAGCTATCTGTTTTACATTTGGTAGTGTATATATGTCCATGCCACTCTCTCACTTCATCCCAGCTTACCCTTCCCCCTCCCCGTGTACTCAAGTCCATTCTCTACATCTGCGTCTTTATCCCTGTCCTGCCCCTAGGTTCTTCAGAACCTTTTTTTTTTTTTTAGGTTCCATATATATGTGTTAGCATACGGTATTTGTTTTTCTCTTTCTGACTTACTTCACTCTGTATGACAGATGCTAGGTCCATCCACATCACTACAAATAACTCAGTTTCGTTTCTCTGTATGCCTGAGAAATATTCCACTGTATATATGTGTCACATCTTCTTTATCCATTGATCTGTTGATGGACACTTAGGTTGCTTCCACGTCCTGGCTATTGTAGAGAGCTGAAGTGAACATTGTGGTACATGACTCTTTTTGAATTATGGTTTTCTCAGGGTATATGCCCAGTAGTGGGATTGCTGTGTCGTATGGTAGTTCTATTTTTAGTTTTTTAAGGAACCTCTATACTGTTCACCATAGTGGCTTTATCAATTTACATACCCACCAACAGTGCAAGAGGGTTCCCTTTTCTCTACACCCTCTCCAGCATTTATTGTTTCTAGATTTTTGGCTGATGGCCATTCTGACTGGTATGAGGTGATCCCTCACTGCAGTGTTGATTTGCATTTCTCTAATGATTAGTGATGTTGAGCATCCTTTTATTTGTTTGTTGGCAATCCGTATATCTTCTTTGGAGAAATGTCTATTTAGGTCTTCTGCCCATTTTTGGATTGGATTGTTTGTGTTTTTGATACTGAGCTGCATGAGCTGCTTGTAAATTTTGGAGATTAATCCTTTGTCAATTGCGTCATTTGCAAATATTTTCTCCCATTCTGCAGGTTGTTTTTTCGTCTTGTTTATGGTTTCCTTTGCTGTGCAAAAGCTTTGAAGTTTCATTAGGTCCCATTTGTTTATTTTTGTTTTTCTTTGCATTTCTCTAGGAGGTGGGTCAGAAAGGATCTTGCTGTGATTTATGTCATAGAGTGTTCTGCCTCTGTTTTCTTCTAAGAGTTTGATAGTGTCTGGCCTTACCTTTAGGTCTTTAGTCCATTTTGAGTTTATTTTTGTGTATGGTGTTAGAGAATGTTCTAATTTCATTCTTTACATGTAGCTGTCCAGTTTTCCTAGCACCACTTATGGAAGAGGCTGTCTTTTCTCCATTGTATATTCTTGCCTCCTTTATCAAAGGTAAGGTGACCATATATATGTGCGTGGGTTTATCTCTGGGATATCTATCCTGTTCTATTGATCTGTATTTCTGTTTTTGTGTCAGTACCATACTGTCTTGATTACTGTAGCTTTGTAGTATAGTCTGAAGTCCAGGAGTCTTATTCCTCCAGCTCTGTTTTTCTTTCTCAAGATTGCTTTGGCTATTTGGGGTCTTTTGTGTTTCCATACAAATTGTGAAATTTTTTGTTCTAGTTCTGTGGAAAATGCCATTGGTAGTTTGACAGGGATTTCTTTGAATCTGTAGATTCCTTTGGGTAGTATAGTTATTTTCACAATGTTGATTCTTCCAACCAAGAACATGGTATATCTCTCCATCTGTTTGTATCATCTTTAATTTCTTTCATCAGTGTCTTATAGTTTTTGGCCTACAGGTCTTTTGTCTCCTTAGGTAGGTTTATTTCTAGGTATTTTATTCTTTCTGTTGCAGTGGTAAATGGCAGTGTTTCCTTAATTTCTCTTTCAGATTTTTCATCATTAGTGTATAGGAATGGAAGAGATTTCTGTGCATTAATTTTGTATCCTGCTACTTTACCAAATTCATTGATTAGTTGTAGTAGTTTTCTGGTAGAGTCTTTAGGATTCTCTATGTATAGTATCATGTCAGCTGCAAACAGTGACAGCTAGCTTTACTTCTTTTTTCCAATTTGGATTCCTTTTAATTTTTTTTCTTTTGTGATTGCTGTGGCTAAAACTTCCAAAACTATGTGGAATAATAATGGTGAGAGTGGACAACCTTGCTTGTTCCTGACCTTAGAGGAAATGGTTTCAGTTTTTCACCATTGAGAATGATGTTGGCTGTGGGTGTGTCATATATGGCCTTTATTATGTTGTGGTAAGTTCCATCTATGTCTACTTTCTGGAGGGTTTTTATCATAACAGGGTGTTGAAATTTGTTGAAAGCTTTTCTGCATCTATGGCGATGATCATATGGTTTTTCTCCTTCAGTTTGTTACTATGGTTTATCACATTGATTGATTGGCATATACTGAAGAATTCTTGCATTCCTGGGATAAACCCCACTTGATCATGGTGTATGCTCATTTTAATGTGCTGTTGGATTCTCTTTGCTAGTATTTTGTTGAGGATTTTTGCATCTTTGTTCATCAGTGATACTGGCCTGTAGTTTTCTTTCTTTGTGACATCTTTGTCTGGTTTTGGTATCAGGGTGATGGTTGCCTCGTAGAATGAGTTTGGGAGTGTTCCTCCCTCTGCTATATTTTGGAAGAGTTTGAGAAGGATAGGTGTCAGCTCTTCTCTAAATGTTTGAAAGAAGTCGCCATCTGGTCCTGAGCTTTTGTTTGTTGGAAGATATTTAATCACAGTCTCAATTTCAGTGCTTCTGATTGGTCTGATTATATTTTCTACTTCTTCCTGGTTCAGTCAGGGAAGGTTTTGCTTATCTCAGAATTTGTCCATTTCTTCTAGGTTGTCCCTTTTATTGGCATATAGTTGCTTATAGTAATCTCTCATGATCCCTTGTATTTCTGCAGTGTCAGTTGTTACTTCTCCTTTTTCATTTCTAATTCTATTGATTTGGGTCTTCTCCCCTTTTTTCTTGATGAGTCTGGCTAATGGTTTATCAATTTTGTTTATCTTCTCAAAGAACCAGCTTTTATTTTTATTGATCTTTGCTATTTTTTCCTTCCTTTCTTTTTCATTTATTTCTGATCTGATTTTTATGATTTCTTTCCTTCTGCTAACTTTGGGTTTTGTTTGTTCTTCTTTGTCTAATTGCTTCAGGTGTAAGGTTAGGTTGCTTATTTGAGATGTTTCTTGTTTCTTGAGGTAGGATTGTACTGCTATCAAGTTCCCTCTTAGAACTGCTTTTTCTGCATCTCATAGGTTTTGGGTCATCGTGTTTTCAGTGTCAGTTTTTTCTAGGTATTTTTTGATTTCCTCTTTGATTTGTTCAGTGATTTCTTCATTATTTAGTAGTATTTTTTTAGCCTCCATGTGTTTGTATTTTTTACACTTTTTCTCCTGTAATTGATATCTAGTCTCATAGCATTGTTGTCAGAAAAGATACTTGATATGAATTCAATTTTCTTAAATTTAGCAAGGCTTGATTTGTGACCCAAGATATGATCTATCCTGGAGAATGTTCCATGAGCACTTGAGAAGAAAGTGTATTCTGTTGTTTTTGGATGGAATGTCCTATAAATATCACTTAAGTTCATCTTTTTTAATGTGTCATTTAAAGCTTGTGTTTCCTTATTTATTTTCATTTTGTATGATCTGTCCATTGGTAAAAGTGGGGTGTTAAAGTCCCCTACTATGATTGTGTTACTGTCGATTTCCCTTTTTAGGGCTGTTAGCATTTGCCTTACGTATTGCGGTGCTCCTATGTTGGGTGCATAAATATTTACAATCGTTATATCTTCTTCTTGCATCATTATGTAGTGTCCTTCCTTGTCTCTTGTAACATCCTTTATTTTAAAGTCTGTTTTATCTGATATGAGTATTGCTTCTCCAGCTTTCTTTTGATTTCCATTTGCATGGAATATCTTTTTCCATCCCCTCACTTTCAGTCTGTATGTGTCCCTAGGTCTGAAGTGGGTCTCTTGTCGACAGCATATACACGGGTCTTGTTTTTGTATCCATTCAGCCAGTCTGTGTCTTTTGGTTGGAGCACTTAATCCATTTACATTTAAGATAGTTATCGATATGTATGTCCCTATTAACATTTTCTTAATAGTTTGGGTTTGTTATTGTACGTCTTTTCCTTGTCTTATGTTTCCTACCTAGAGAAGTTCCTTTAGCATTTGTTGTAAAGCTGGTTTGATGGTGCTGAATTCTCTTAGCTTTTGCTTGTCTGTAAAGGTTTTAATTTCTCCTTCAAATCTGAATGAGATCCTTGCTGGGTAGAGTAATCTTGGTTGTAGGTTTTTCCCTTTCATCACTTTAAATATGTCCTGCCACTCCCTTGTGGCTTGCAGAGTTTCTGCTGAAAGATCAGCTGTTAACCTTATGGGGATTCCCTTGTATGTTATTTGTTGTGTTTCCCTTGCTGCTTTTAATATTTTTTCTTTGTATTTAATTTTTGATAGTTTGATTAATATGTCTTGGCCTGTTTCTCTTTGGATTTATCCTCTATGGGACTCTCTCTGCTTCCTGGACTTGATTGATTATTTCCTTTCACATATTAGGGAAGTTTTCAACTATAATCTCTTCAAATATTTACACAGTCCCTTTCATTTTCTCTTCTTCTTCTGCGACCCCTATAATTTGAATGTTGGTGTGTTTAATGTTGTCCCAGAGGTCTCTGAGACTGTCCTAAATTATTTTCATTGTTTTTTCTTTATTCTGCTCTGTGGTGGTTATTTCCACTATTTTATCTTCCAGGTCACTTATCCGTTCTTCTGCCTCAGTTATTCTGCTATTCATCCCTTCTAGAGAGTTTTTCATTTCATTTATTGTGTTGTTCATCATTGTTTGTTTGCTCTTTAGTTCTTCTAGGTCCTTGTTAAACGTTTCTTGTATTTCCTCCATTCTATTTCCAATATTTTGGATCATCTTTACTATCAGTACTTTGAATTCTTTTTCAGGTAGACTGCCTATTTCCTCTTCATTTGTTTGGTCTGGTGGGCTTTTACCTTGCTCCTTCATCTGCTGTGTGTTTCTCTGTCTTCTCATTTTGCTTAACTTACTGTGTTTGGGGTCTCCTTTTTGCAGGCTGCAGGTTCATAGTTCCCATTGTTTTTTGTGTCTTCCCCCAGTGGCTAAGGTTGGTTCAGTGGGTTGTGTAGGCTTCCTGGTGGAGGGGACTGGTGCCTGTGTTCTGGTGGATGAGGCTGGATCTGTGTTTCTGGTGGGCAGGACTGCATCCAGTGGTGTGTTTTGGGGTGTCTGTGACCGTATTATGATTTGAGGCAGCCTCTCTGCTAATGTGTGGGGTTTTGTTCCTGTCTTGCTAGTTGTTTGGCATAGGGTGTGCAGCACTGTAGCTTGGTGGTCGTTGAGTGGAGCTGGGTCATAGCATTGAGAGCTTTCACTATTTGATATTATGTGGGGCTGGGAAGTCTCTGGTGGACCAGTGCTCTGAACTTGGCTCTTCCACGTAAGATGCTTAGGCCTGACACCTGGCTGGAGCACCAAGACCCTGTTAGCCACATGGCTCAGAAGAAAAGGGAGAAAAAATAGAAAACAACAAAATATAATAATGAAAATTTTAAAAATTACTAAAATTTAAAAAGAACAAAAAAAAAAAAAAAGAAAGAAAGAGGAAAGCAACCAAACCAATAAATAAATCCAGCAATGATAACAAGAGCTAAAAACTATACTGAAAAAAGACAAAAACAAGAACAGACAGACAGAACCCTAGGACAAATGGTAAAAGCAAAGCTATACAGACAAAATCACACAAAGGAGCATACACATACACCCTCACAAAAAGAGAAAAAGGAAAAAATATACATTTAAAAAAGAAAGGAAGGGCACATCCAAATCCGTAAATAAATCTACCAGTGATAATAAGGTCTAAATAGTAAGCTAAGATAAACATAAAACCAGAAACAAATCAGATGCAGAAAGCAAACCCCAAGTCTACAGTTGTTCCCAAAGTCCACCACCTTAATTTTGGGATGATTCGTTGTCTATTCAGGTATTCCACAGATGCAGGGCACATCAAGTTTATTGTGGAGATTTAATCCGCTGCTCCTGAAGCTGCTGGGAGAGATTTCCCTTTCTCTTCTTTGTTCGCACAGCTCCTGGGGTTCAGCTTTGGATTTGGCCCCGCCTCTGCGTGTAGGTCGCTGGAGGGCGTCTGTTCGTCGCTCAGACAGGACGGGGTTAAAGGAGCCGCTGATTCAGGGGCTCTGGCTCACTCAGGCCGGGGGGGAGGGAGGGGCACGGAGGGCGGGGCGGCCCTGCGGTGGCAGAGGCCGGCGTGACGTTGCAGCAGCCTGAGGCGCGCCGTGCATTCTCCCGGAGGAGTTGACCCTGGATCCCGGGACCCTGGCAGTGGCGGGTTGCACAGGCTCCCCGGAAGTGGGGTGTGGATAGTGACCTGTGCTCGCACACAGGCTTCTTGGTGGCGACAGCAGCAGCCTTAGCGTCTCATGCCCGTCTCTGGGGTCCGCGCTTTTAGCCGCGGCTTGCGCCCGTCTCTGGAGCTCCTTTAAGCAGCGCTCTTAATCCCCTCTCCTCACGCACCAGGAAACAAAGAGGGAAGAAAAAGTCTCTTGCCTCTTCGGCAGGTCCAGACTTTTCCCCGGACTCCCTCCCGGCCAGCCGTGGCGCACTAACCCCTGCAGGCTGTGTTCACGCTGCCAACCCCAGTCCTCTCCCTGCGCTCCGACCGAAGCCCGAGCCTCAGCTCCCAGGGCGGGGGAGCAGACAAGCCTCTAGGGCTGCTGAGTGCCGGTTGGCACCGATCCTCTGTGTGGGAACCTCTCCACTTTGCCCTCCGCACTCCTGTTGCTGAGCTCTCCTCTCTGGCTCTGAAACTTCCCCCTCTGCCACTCGCAGTCTCCGCCAGTGAAGGGGCTTCCTTGTGTGTGGAACTTTTCCTCCTTCACAGCTCCCTCCCAGAGGGGCGGGTCCCATCCTATTCTTTTGTCTCTGTTTATTCTTTTTTCTTTTGCCCTACCCAGGTATGTGGGGGAGTGTCTTGCCTTTTGGGAGGTCTGAGGTCTTCTGCCAGCGTTCAGTAGGTGTTCTGTAGGAGTTGTTTCACATGTAGATGTATTTCTGATGTATTTGTTGGGAGGAAGCTGATTTCCACATCTTACTCCTCCACTATCTTGAAGGTCTCCCCCTATTTTCTTTTTTAAAAATTCTATTGGAGTATAGTTGATTTACAACGTGTTAGTTTCAGGTGCATAGCTAAGTGATTCAATTATACATATATTCATTCTTTTTCAGATTATTTTCCCATATAGGTTATTGCAGAATACTGAGCAGATTTCCCTGTGCTGTACAGTAGGTCCTTATTGCTTATCTATTTTATATATAGTACTGTGTGTATGTTAATAATTTGGGTGATTTCTAGGTTTGGGTATGAATAGCTCAGTGCCATAATGTGATCTGATTCCCAAGCTTTTAGCTTTTCCCTCTGAGTTAGGATTTGTGCCTGTAATGAATTTAGCAGTTTTAATCGCAAAATGTATTTCTTCTAATGAGGTCCCAGGTGACATGAAACCCTCCTCTTTCGGGTCAGATAAAAATTGGTATGTCTTCACCAGGGAGCTAATGTAATAATAAGATTCAATGTATGGTTGTATCAGGGTAACTGATCAAGTCCTAAAAGTGTGCGCTGAAATGAGACTGGACTTCTTTTGCTGGGTCCTTTCAACTGACACGTGGAAAGTGATTTGGGCCTTTTATTATCCACTGTGTGCCAATACCTGTCTCGTCCAGGAGCAGTTTTCTGGACTGGAGACTGTACCTGTCAAGCATTTCATATATCATAACTTACCTAAGCATTCGGTGCCTAAAATTCTGCTCCAGTAGCCAAACGGGTCTCCTGAAGGGACACTTCAACAATTCCTCAGTGTTTTAATATTCTAGACATGCATCACAGAGGGTTTTTTCCTTTCATTTTATTTTCTTTTGCTTTTTTTTATACTTCATGTATTTTTTTTGAAGTGAGGTCAGCTGAGGTCATTTGCCTACCAGATATGTCTTCAACAATTTATTGTGAGACGCGTCTATTATTTTTCCTTGACACTATTAAGGAAAGGTTGGCTGTGAAGGTATTATTTGGAAGTGTACAGATGAAGCATGTGTTTCAGTCAGCTAGTCTGGTCCAAGAGGTGATTCTGAGGTTCATTAGCTCAGCACCTCCATCATCCAATAACGCGCACCCCAGAGTTGCTGCCCGAGAAAGGAACGCAGTGCTTCCTGCCTACTGCTTTTATGGAGAAATGCTTTAAAATCAATCTGAGAGAGATTGTTTGAAAAGGATCCTCGTTTACCTGACGTTTGCATAATCCATGGTATTTTTTAATAAATGCTCCATGTACTGAGAAAATAAAGTTTTTATGTGTCCTATATTCATTATTCACTGAAACGCTTTCAGGAAAAGCTTCACTGTAAAACAGAGTGGCTCATTTCATGGAGGAATCGACTGACATTTTAGTGACTTGTCATAACTAGTGCAGGGCACTAAGTAAACTGAGTGTAATGACGAGTTTTACAAGGTAGTTTGTTCCTCTTCCTTCATGGGCTCCATGACCTTTCCCCGAGAGAGAGGGATTTATGTCAAGTCTCTGTCTCTCTCTTACGTTCTTCTAAACCACTGGTTCTCTGACTAGGAGTGGAGGAGACAAGATGGAATAAAACAAAAAATTTAAAAGAAAGAAAGAGAGACAATGCTTTTACCAAGTGAAAGGAATCTACAGTATCCAGAAGACAGCTTTTCTCTGTGAGGGAAAAATTAGAATGTTAGGGCTGAGGGGATCATGAGTAATCAACCAGAGTAAAGGGGAGTCTAGATTCCCCCACACCCCTGTGCTCTGCAGTAAGTGGCACCCCCATCCTCACTGCTGCTTGGCTCAAACCCTGACATCTCCCTCGGTTACTCTTGCCTTCAGCCGCCCCCCCAATCCCCACCCTCCTGCTCTATCTCCCGTCTGCACCACTGGTCCTTTTCAGTCCTTCAACTTTCAAAGTATATCCCATCTGTTTATCTTAACTGAATACCCTAGTCCTAACCACCAACTCCTTTCACCTTATACTCTTTCTTGGACCACCGGATCCCATCTTCTAGCTAGTCTCACTGCTTCTACTTGGGCTGCCCACAACGCATCCTCCACGGGGTAGCTAAAGGGATCCTTGCAAAGCTAACTGTTCATGTCACTCCCCTGCTAAAATAGGAAATGTCTTCTCAGTTCACTTAGAATAAGAATCTTAAGTAAATAAACATCTCAAGTAAATAAGAATCTTAAGTAAATATCAGAATTTATTCTATCACACTATGTGGGCATATACTGTATGGATTATATATATGTTTATATACACAATCATGCATGTTTTAGATGGAATGTCTCAAAAGTCCACGATGGAACATCCAGTTATCTAGACATTTTCTATTTCCCAGACATTGTATGGAAATAAGATCTTATTAAAATATCTTGTTATGCTAATGAACAGAAATCTTAAAATGTTTCTTGTAGTGTAAGGTGAGTCTTCCTTTCTCCTGATCTTAGCTTGTAGGTGCTTATTCATCCGGTCATTTGAATATTCATTTGCAGAGACCTGGTTGTGTGCCACGCATTTTGCTGGAAGTTGAAATAAAAAAGACAATCCTGGACTGCAAGGAATCCGGTATCTAATGTGGGCATAGCTGTAAATAGCAAGTTCTTCAATTTCTATTCACTCTTATACTTTGATTCTGGTTATGACATAGGATGACAAAAATAATAGTTATTGCAACAGCATAGGTTAACATTTATTGATGGCTTTTTCATCTCTGACATTATATGAAGACCTTTATATGCACTGTCTTATTGCACACTCATAGTCATCCATGAGGTTATTATTATTTCCATTTTACAAAACTGAGTTTTGAGAAGTGTTTTGGCCACAATGGCATAGCTAAAAGGTGCCAGAGAGCAATTTCTGCTCCAGGTTTTTGAAATTCTGAAGCCTGACTAAACCATCATATAATGGCAAGTGAGAATTAGGAAGATGGGAAAAGAAATGATCATTATTCACATCTATACTTCTTATAATATTGCTGTAACAGTGTCTAAAATCATGATGGTCATTCCGGATAAAATAGGCTGTTTCTTTAAGAAAAAAACACACATTGAAATTATTATCTCAGGGAAATTTTGCCTTGAGAAAATTGGGTCTCCTGTCAATGCATGTGGAGAACTCCACTGTTCATCATGACCAAGAAATGTGACACATCCGACAACAAGGCATCATTTGGCTTGCCAGTGAGGTAGAAATTAAACCTCTTGGTGTTCATAAAACATACTCTTATATGGATTTCTCTTCAGTAAGCAGTAAAGAAAGTAGCGAAATAGAAAGCTCTGCTTTCACACTTTCATAAAGGGAGCTTTTATCGGATGAGGCTGCAATATCTTTAATGTAAGTGACATTTTGCCCCAAAGTTAGAACAGGAAAAACACCACTCCACAGATGTTTGAAATAGTTAGTCATGATGATGTGGTTACTGATGGCAGTGACCCTTTGCTGGAAGCTTCTGTTAACATTTTATGTTTAACGGGACCTCATTCCTCAAAACTGAATTCATCCTTGTCTTCCCATCAAAGTAATTCTCTTTTCAAGTCCCTTTTGTCCAGAATGAAACTAGTTTAAAACCTCTGAAACCTTATGTCTGTTAATTGTTTTTGTGATGTTTTCTCCTTCGTTACCTGTACCCAGTGTCACAGAATTCTGTCAATTTTACGTTCAGGTGCCTCTCACATAATTAAAACAACAACAAAAATGTTTCTCTCACAGGCCTTGTTGTCATTCAGGCACTCCTTTAAGTGCCTTTTAATTAATCTCCCCACTTAAATTGTTTGCCCAATTAGACTAATACTACATGCAGTCCACAGATCTATTTCTCTAAATACCTGTGTTCCTGTTATCCCTGTGCTTCTAAAACCTTCAGTCATTCCCTGTCATACACAAGATACAATCTAAATCCTTTAGTCTAAACTTCAAAGCCCGTCATCATCTGTGCTTGCTACCTTTTCACACACATTTCCCAAAATATTGAACAGAACCCATGTCTCATTCTGGCTATGTGAAAATTTTTGCTATGCATAAAGTACATCACGCTGTCTACTCCCAATACAAATTGACTTCCCCTCTCCAATCTCAGACACTGCTTTTTAATTATTTTGAAAAATTAGCAAATATCACTGATCTCTTAACTATTTTATGTTAATAAATTTGTTTAACATTATGTAGTGGGGCTGTGGGAATTTTTTAAAAGTAATTTATTATATGGTTTCTTCATGGGGCTTTTTTCAATTGGAGTATAGTTGATTTACAATGTTATGTTTCAGATGTACAGTACAGCAAATTGATTCAGTTTTATATATATGTATTCTTTTTCAGATTCTTTTCCCTTATGTGTTATTACAAAATATTGAGTATAGTTCCCTGTGCTATACAGTAGATCCTTGTTGGTTATCTGTTTTATACATAGTAGTGTATATGTGTTAGTTCCAACCTCCTAATTTATCCCTCCCCCCACTATCCCCTTTGGTAACCATAAGTCTGTTTTCCATGTCTGTGGGTCTATTTCTGTTTTGTAAATAAATTCATTTGTATCATTTTTTTAGATTCCACATGTAAGTGGTATCATGTGGTATTTGTCTGGATTACTTCACTTGGTATGATAATCTTTAGTATAGTTGGCGTTGTAGGGAAGAATAGAATTCAGTGTTCAATTGCTTCAGTCTGTAAATTTTCAGTAGTTGGAAACATAACTGTCCAGCAAGTGTTTATGTATCATATGTGTTCCTTTTTTCTTTGCTTGTTTGTTTTAATTATATTTTAAGCTCCTGAAAGGACAGATGCTGTCTTCTACATTTGTGAATATGTGTTTTTGGATTTCTTCATACTGTTGAATAGGTGCTTGAGAAAAATGTATTGCATGAGCTTGTAGAGCTCGGAAGGAGGTGCTTTTTCTTGCCTAATAGCTTAGGCAAGTTAGAAATCCTTACTTCTCATAAGCAAGGCCTTAGAGCACAGTTAGTAACTGCAGATGCCCATGGAAACCAGGCAGTAGGATGAGGGTGTGGCTGGCAGGTTGGAGAGTGAAGACGGGTCTCACTGGAGGGTGGTAAGTAGCCTTTTCCGAAGGGTCAGCTGCTGGTCAGCAGGAGCTGTTATTGCCACAGTCAAGTCCAGTGGTACCTGATCTAATTTTTCAAGAGGAGATGGAGATTGGAATTTTTACGTGAAATGTCCAACTTTTATTTTTCCTCTGGAATTTGACTGGCCAAATTCCACACCCATATAAGCTGCATTTGTCCTGCAGGCTGCTAGTTCGCAATCTCAGCTCTAGAGAGAAGTTTGTTGTTCTTGATGATGTGATTATAGTAGAATTCTCATCTGACATAATCAAAGTTGGTAGCTGGTCAATTAGTTAGAAAAGACAGGTAAAGTGGCAAAGCATAAACAAATGGTTGACCTGTATCGTGAAATTCTTAGAATAATACACCATGATGTTTATGCCAAACATTTTATGTTACATTAGAGCATATGAATTCAGCAATCCTTTCATGTGCGGGTAAGGCTTTTTCTCTGGGTATGAGTTAACTGACTGTATTGCTAAATTTTCCTGTGTAGACCACACACAGTGTCCTCCATTTCTAGCTTCCATTTCCTTAAAGCAGAGGGAGAAATATAAACACTAGCCAGGCAGGCTGAGGGGCAGAATCCTTTTAAATTTCTATGATGTTCTTCCAACTGTCACATTTTCTGGTCCCTAAATGAGGCTGCTTTATTTTTAGTGACTTTAACCAAAGCATTTAAATTAGTTTTCTTAGAAGCAGTTCTCTTTTCACACGCCTAGTTCATCAGTTTGCACAATATTTAATTAATCTATATCATTACAATGTAAAATAAGTCAAACATGAACAAGTTTGGGAACAGATGAAACTGACTCCTGGTAACCATGCAATTCAACACATGGAAGCAGGAGGGCTCAGGAGAATAAAGATTAGTCTTTTCCCATGATTCAACAGGTTGTCCACAACAATCAGTAAGTTTTGGAAGAAGACTGGAGAACATGGATAAATCCAGTCACTCAATTAAGTGAAAGTTCATTAAGTGAGCAACATGGTAGAACATTACAGTTCATTGTGCTGACCTATAGTATTGGCCCCTACTGTGCAACCCTTGGGTTAGCACAACATCAGTACCAGCTGTGAATTCAAGTGATGCTCCAGCGTTGGGTTACATAGGCTTTGAGAAATGCTTTTAGTGGCTCTCATGGGGAGAGAGAGGGGGGTTACTTCTAAACCAGTGACAAGATATTTGCTTCTGAGGAGGTTGTCTACTATGAGAAGAAAAATACTTTAGTGCAACTTTGCTTTTTGCAAGTATAACGAACCATGCTTTGGAAAGAGATAATGTGTGAATGTATTATAAGAGCAAGAACAGAGAATGTCCCAAAGTTCAAGTTGCTTCTCTAGGACAAAAAAAATCTGTTTTCTCACCCAGAAGTCTTATCCCATTTTTTTTCTCAGTTCTTCCAAAGAGCAATCATTCATGACCACAAAAAAAAAAAAAAAAAAAGATTCACACTCAGATTAGAAATTAGATTTTCTTTGTCCTTGTAAAGCAGTTCGTGTTCTTCGAAGGAATCTAAAAATATCCTGTGCATTTCTTCACTTCATGCTCATTATTTTTACCCTATTGTGGACGATTGTTCTGTACACAGTGGTCTGAATACATTAAATCCTAGAGGCATTGTTTAGGCTCACAGACATTATGTGCATTTACTTTTTTTTTTTTTTTTTTGTGCATTTACTTTTAAATAAAGGATACATTTGAATAGCAGAATTACAAAAAAGTTAAATTTAGCTAAAAAACTAGTTGTTTTTAAAAATACTTGTGACAAACTGACCTTTCCTATAGGTTTAATAATTTCCAATAGGAATGATAAATTGTTATAGTAGAGATTTTAAGACTTATTCACCAGCAAGCATTTACAAATCATCTGTTAAGTGAGACATCTTTCCTCGGGGAGTGCCCAGTGCTTCTGCAAATGATTTGCAAACCTCCTGCTCAAGTTTGTTCAGCTTTCAGTTTTGTGGAATCCATTCCAGGTCGGTGGACTTGAGTCTTTAGCTGTGGACTCTGGGATCTGCACGTTTATCAAAACCCGATGGTGATTTCTACATGGAGTGACATTGAGAATTAGTACTCTTGGCATTTTCCATCCATAGAGAAAATAGAAATTATATCCTTCCAGGAGTAGGTCCAAAGTGGTGGCTAGAATCTGGCAGGGGTACAAGTAACCTTTTCATAAGATGAGAGCGCCCGCTGAAATGTTGCTGCCTTGGCCTTTCTGCCTGTTGAACTTGGGAAATTTGCACCAGTCAAGCTGAGAGATGGCTTACAATCAAATAGAATACACCCAGAATACAGCTAAGCAGGGGGTGGCAATGTGTTTAGAAACAAAAGAGATTCAACCAAGAATGTTACCCAGGTCTAAAGAAGCAAAGATGCAGGCAGAATCCCTTAGTGCAGGAACACAATAAAGCAGAATCCATAGTTGAGTGTTTCTCTTATAAAGAGTCTGTGGGCTGTGTAAAAGCCATCAGTGAAACAACAGCATAAAGGAATCTTTTTGTTCTGTTTATGTATTTTGCTTCAAAAGGAGACTCATTCTCTTTTTCACAGATAAGTACCATTCTGGAATTGATTAGAGTCCATTAAAACCTTTCAGAGATCTGATGTTTAAACATGAGAACGAGTCTTCAGTTCTTTATTCAATATATGTGTGATAGGCAGAGACTTGTGCCTCTTAAAGTTTTATTTGCTCTTAATACTGTGAAGTGCTCAAAGACTTAATGTTCTAATTTCTACCTATGTTCACTTTGAAGGATCCATATAATCCTCTTTCTAGCGAGTCACGTTTTGCTCCATTTCACCTTTTGAAAATATCATGTTCAAACTTTTAAAATTAAATACCAAATGGCTGATAGGAAGCCTCACACAGCACAGCAGAGGTGAGGCTTTAGGGTGTGTGCTGGCCGCCAAGAGAGGCTACAGGAGTCATAGGCCCTGGATCTTGGAGGAAAAAAAAGGGTGGATGCTGTTTTCTGGAAACGCTTCCACAGCAAATAAAGAAGGGCAAAGGGCAGGCTGTGTGAGTTATGAGTTGGTTCCAGCACAGACAACTCTGTCCCCACTGTCAGCTGTCAGGAGAGCTCTGCTTCTGCCCACAGGCCTCAGCCTTGTCCTGGGACCCCTGGCCACCTCTCCATCTTTCCCACTCCTCCCCATTTAACTGCACAGGCTGTAAAGCATTGTATGTTTCATCGTTTTGAGACGTGGTGTCTCACTTTTTTTTCCAAGGCTGGATGAGCAGAATTTTCATCGTTATCCCATCTAATCCAGGGATTTTAATCTCCAGGAATTTGTTAATTCTTCGGGGTATTGATTTCTTTGGCCTAGGTTAAACCTAATTTGGTCCTAAATTTAAGCACAGAACTAAAATTAGGACCAAATTAACTTTGACGAAGCCAAAGAAATCAGTGCCCTGAAGGACTAACAGATTCCTGATCATATTTATGTGTCAGGAAAGGACATTTTAGTTATTTGCTTGATTCATGTGAAAATGTTAAAGATGTGAAGATTTTGAAAATACACTATGGTACCTCTGTAGTCTAGAAGTTGCCCTTAGCTCAGATTATTCTACTTTTCCATACTCATTTAAATTGTATTCCTATTCTTTAGTTGATGTACTTATTTGTATTAAAAAGTCTTGAAAAGAAAGAATTTTCCTACTGAAAAAATTAAGTTCCTTCTGGTTTAGTACAAATTAAGTGCCAGTATACTTCAAGCAGGAAGTTGATATTCATATAACTTGAACATGTGTGACGCTATAGAGAATAAAGGGTGCTAATTCTTTCTTTATATATAAATTTATTATTTTATTTTATTATATTTTATATATATTTATTATATATATAGGGTGCTAATTCTTTTATATATATATATAGCACCCTATATATATATATAGCACCCTATATATATATATAGGGTGCTAATTCTTTTTTTATATATAAATTTATTATTTTATTTTATTTTATATATATTATATATATATTATATATATTATATATATATAATATTATTTTATATATACTTATTATTTTATTATATTATATTATTTTATTTTATGTTTTGGCTGTGTTGGGTCTTTGTTGCTGTGCACAGGCTTTCTCTAGTTGCGGCGAGCGGGGACTGCTCTTCCTTGCGGTATGTGGGCTTCTCATTGCAGTGGCTTCTCTTGTTGCGCAGCACGGGCTCTAGGCATGTGGGCTCAGTAGTTGTGGCACATGGGCTCAGTAATTGTGGCTCACAGGCTCTAGAGCACAGGCTCAGTAGTTGTGTCGCACAGGCTTAGTTGCTCCGCGGCATGTGAGATCTTCCCAGACCAGGACTCGAAACTGTGTCCCCTGCGTTGGCAGGTGGATTCTTAACCACTGCACCACCAGGGAAGCCCAAGGGTGCTAACTCTTTAAGAAAGGGATTTCTTAAGAGAAATGCATACTGGTTCTAGAGTCTAGTCTCATGCCTTATGTAACCAGCAGATTTTTGGTTTCTGAAGATATATTGTACAGCACAGGGAAATACAGCCATTATTTTGTAATAACTTTAAATGGAGTATAATCTATAAAATATTGCGTCACTATGTTGTATACCTGAAACTAATATAATATTGTGAATCAGCTATACTTCACTTTAAAAAAAGTTGCATTTGTACCTAGAAATTAATTTGTTACCCATATTTTCAATAGGTGATAGCCCAGGATTTTAAAGGCATGTGTTATGCACCAAATGGTGACTTTGACTGTTAGTTTTAGTGTTCCCTCCTTAAAATAGAAAAATCATGTAAAAATAGTTATTTTATCAATGAAAAGGAATAGTGACAAGCTTATATTTTTTATATTGGGAAGTTGTCCAAGAAACAATTTAAATATATTTTGAAAGTATTTTTCTTTCTATATTACCATTTTACCATATATACTATATACCATATATACCATAGAGTCCAAAGACAATTAATATCCATGGTATACTTTCACAATTATATGTATTTAAAAGTTTGACATTTGGGGAACTTCCTCAACTCGGTAAAGAACATCTCAAAAAACCTATACCTCACATCATAGTTAATTGTGTTTTTTTTTAAATAAATTTATTTATTTATTTTTGGCTGTGTTAGGCCTTCATTGCTGTGTGTGGGCTTTCTCTAGTTGTGGTGAGCAGGCACTACTCTTTGTTGTGGTGTGTGGGCTTCTCATTGCGGTGGCTTGTCTTTGTTGCAGAGCACGGGCTCTAGGCATGCGGGCTTCAGTAGTTGTGGCACACAGGCTCAGTAGTTGTGGCTCACGGGCTTAGCTGCTCTGTGGCATGTGGGATCTTCCTGGATCAGGGCTCGAACCCACGTCCCCTGCATTGGCAGGTGGATTCTTTACCACTGCGCCACCAGGGAAGTCCTAATGGTGTTAACTGGACACTTTTCCCCTAAGATCAGGAACAAGGCAAGGATTTCCTCTCTTACCACTCCTATTCAGTGTTCCATTGGAGGTCTTAGCAATGCAGTAACACAAGAAATGAAAAGGAGTATAGAATTGGAAGGAAGAAATAAAATTGTATATGTTTGCAGATGACGTGATATGTCTATTAGGTATAAATCTAACAAAATATGTGGAGTCTATATGTCAAAAATTACTCTGAACAAAATCAAGGAATATCTAAATAAAAGGAGAGTTGTGAGCTTCCCTGGTAGCACAGTGGTTGAGAGCCCGCCTGCCGATGCGGGGGACACGGGTTCGTGCCCCCGTCCGGGAGGATCCCACATGCCGTGGAGTGGCTGGGCCCGTGAGCCATGGCCGCTGAGCCTGTGCGTCTGGAGCCTGTGCTCCACAACGGTAGAGGCCACAACAGTGAGAGGCCCGTGTACCGCAAAAAAAAAAAAAAAAAAAAAAAAAGAGAGAGTTATTTCCATGTTCATGGATTGGAAGACTCAGTGCTGTCAAGTTTATATGGAGAGGCAAAACACCCCGATAGTCAAAAGACATGAAAAAAAGAAGAATAAAGTTGTTGAAGTGATATTACCTGACTTGAAGACTTATTATAAAGCTATAATCATCAAGATAGCATGGCATTTGTGAAATAACAGACACATAGATAAATGGAACAAAATAGAGAGCACAGAAATCAACCCATACACATATAACCATTTAATCTTTAGCAGTGGAGCAAAGGCAGTTCATTGAACAAAGGACAGTCTTTCAACAAATGGTGCTGGAGCAATTAGATTTTTTATGCAAGAAAAATTCTAGACACAGACTTTATATATTTTACGAATTGATTCTACTTAAAATGGATCATGGATCTGAGTGTAGAATGCAAAATTATAAAACTTCTGGAAGGAAACATAGAAAATCTAGGTAACCTGTGCTTGGTAATGTGTTCCTAGATATAACAACAAAAGCATGCTCCATGAAAGAAAAAAATGGTTATGCTGAACTGTACCAAAATTAAAAACTTCTGTCATAAGAAGGATACTGTCAAGAGGATGAAAAGACAAGCTGCAGACTAGGAGAAATTATTTTTGAAACACGTTTGATAAAGGAATGTATCTAAAATATTCAAAGAACTCTTAGAACAGTAAGAAAACATACAATCCAATTAATACATAGGCAAAAGGCCTGAAGACACCTCAACATATATATACAGGTGGCAAGTAATCACATGAAAAGCTTCTCAAAATCATTTGTTGTTAGGGAAATACAAATTAAAAAATATGAGGTAGCATTATGTACTCATTAGAGTGGCTCCAATCCAAAAAACTAACAATACCCAACACACACGAGGATGTGGGGCAACAGGAAGGAATGCAAACTGGTACAGACACTTTGGAAGACAGTTTGGCAGTTCTCAAAAGGCAGTCTTACCATATGATCAAGCAGTTATGCTTCTAGATATTTACCTGATCGAGTCGAAAACTTGTGTCACACGAAAACATGCATGCAAATGTTTATCGCAGCTGCATTAATAACTGACAGAAACTGGACACATCTATCGTCCTTCAGCAGGTGAACTGGTCAACTGTGGTCCATCCAGAGAATGGAATGTTATGGCAGTAGAAAGAAATGAGCTATCAAACCACAACGAGACATGGAGAAACCTTAAATGCATATTGCTGAGTGAGAGAGACTAGTCTGAAAAAGTCCATACTGTATGATTCCAATTATACTACCCTCTGGAAAAGGCAAGGCTATAGAGGCAATAAAAAAGTCAGTGGCTGCCAGGGGTTCAGAGGAAGGAGAGAGGAGTGAACAGGTGAAGCACAGGGGATTTTAAGGTAGTGAGACTCTTCTGTACCATATGTAATGGTGGATACTAGGAAGATATTATGCATTTGTCAAAAAGGCACGAGACCAAGACCGAACCCTAATGTAAACTGAGGACTTTAGTTAATAATAATGTAACAATATTGGCTTATCAGTTGTAACAAATATACTAGTGCAAGAGATTAATAATAGGAGGAACTGTGGAGTGGGGAGGGGAGAGGAAGTATGTGGGGGCTTTCTGTACTTTCTGCCTGATTTTTCTATAAACCTGAAACTGCTCTAAAAGAAAAAAAAGACTTTATGTAGCACTCATCCGGCTTCAACATTTTCCAGTATTTTGCAAATCCTTTTACCCATCCAGCCCTGCTGAGACCAAAGTTGAGAGGGATATTTAGCAGTGGGGTGAGCTGGTGAAAAAGTGCCAGAGGGCATCTGGGGAGAGGTGGATCCATGAGATGTGTTGCCGTGTTTTTCTCTGTGACAAGGCCATCTGTGCTTGCTGGTTGGTACCCATGGAAGTTAGGCTTCTCCCCTCCCACAGAGCCTGGGAGACAAGGGAAGTATCTTTCTTCATGATCACACTTCAGAGGGACAGCTCCCAGATCCTGGAGAAAGATAACTCCTAGGTTGCCAAACTGGCAAGTGACTTTTCAAAATATTTACATCTCAAAAGGATAGAGAAATAATTTATAATGACAAATGTTCTAAAGTTAATGTCATAGGAGAAGGACAGCCGGGAGCCTAGAGTCGGGAAGAAGCCTTTCTGAAGTTTAGTCCGGCTGAGGGAAAGGTTTTACGGCTGTCTTGATCACTTTCATCTATGGCTCCTCTTGTCCTTATAAAAATACTTGTTCTTATAAGAATTCCTCTTGTGATTTATAAGGAGCTCAAGTCCTATTTGTGAATCCCATTCTTTCACTTGCTCAGCTTCCGACTCTAATTTATGGGTGCTCTTTTTTATTAAAGAACATTTCCACATCAAGACGAGGAATGCAGCCAAGTAGAAGCATGGGTTGGATAAGACCGACTGGGTTCTTAATAAGCATTGAAAATATTATGTTGCCCCAAACCCCCCTAATATGTAATTTAAAACAATTAAAATTCATAAGAAATACCAACAGCATTCTGATTTTTCACATGATTTCTGTTTCAATGCTGTTTCTAAAATATGAATTTTCAAATTATTATAAAAAATTGACGTTGGCCCCTCTGGTTAGTGGGAGCTTGAGGCTTTGCTGCCTGTTGGGTGTCTACACTGAGGAACAGTGGTCTATGTAGGACAAATGACCCGGCTGCCTTAGGCTAGCTTCTTATTTTGGTGACAGGGGATCATTCACATGAAATTCTGTATTTTATCTCCTGCCATTTGTACGAAAACCATTGGCACAGTGTTTACCTTTTGTTCCTTAAACTTAGAGTCATGTATATATTTCCCCCTACTTTCTTTCTTGGGCTGCATACAGGGGAAGCATTATCATTCAAATGTTCTTTTAATCATCCCATCTATAATATTACCAGCAATCAGAACAGATTTGTAATTTGTGAGCCATGTGCAAAGAAGAGATATCCCGCTTCACTGAGAAAATAGACAATTTTGTGAAATATTGGCCGTTTATCTGCCAAAGTGGGCCATTATACATTGAACCGCAGTAAGAAGCCTCTATGCACCTTCAGTTCCTGTCATTTAGGCTTTAATGAAGTTTTTTGTATCTGTTGTACGGCTGATCCAAATTCTGCTATCTCTGAATCACTTTTAACAAAACTAGGTTTATGAAAATATTAATCAGGAGAATACAATTAGAATAACAAAGTTAGAATGCAGAGTCAGGCCAAATGCATTTTTTTTAATGAAAAAAATATCAATCATCAAGAAAACAATGAGGGAGAAGAGAATGGAAAATAGTGTGATTTATCATTTTCGCTCCACTGCCTCTACTTCATAAGCTGGGTATCTTCTTTTTTTTTTGCTGTGCTGGGTCTTCGTTGCTGCGCGCGGGCTTACCCTAGTTGCGGCGAGCGGGGGCTACTCTTCGTTGTGGTGCACAGGCTTCTCATTTGCGGTGGCTTCCCTTGTTGCGGAGCACGGGGTCTAGGCGTGTGGCCTTCAGTAGTTGTGGCCCGTGGGCTCTAGAGCACAGTCTCAGTAGTTGTGGCGCATGGGCTTCGTTACTCCACGGCATGTGGGATCTTCTCGGACCAAGGATCGAACCTGTGTCCCCTGCATTGGCAGGTGGATTCTTAACCACTGCGCCACCAGGGAAATCCAAGCTGGGTGTCTTCTAAGGCCACAGCCATGAGGCTGTCATAGTGTCTGCATTTAGGGTCCATTATTCTGGGTGGAACATTCAAAATGCTGGAGGCTCTCCATGATATGTTGGAATAGGTATAGAAAGCAAGTCAGAAGACTTCTTTTTAATTCTTGCTCTATAGTCTGCAACATATAAGTTATGTGCCACTGTATGAGTTATTAAATCTTTCTGAGCCCTGATTTCCTCATCTGAAAAACGAGAATACTAAAAAATTCTTGTTTTCTCTGTTACAAAGTTGTAACAAGCAGCAAATAATGTAATGTACATAAATAAATCATAGTGTAAACTGAAAAGCGCCATGAAGGATTATTATTTATGCTTCAGTGCATGCATTGAACGTGGTCTGCGTAATCTGTATTTTTGGCAACTAACCCTCCATCACGTTGACATTTGCTAATTTTAACTCATGCTGCAAGTGAGTGATTCAGATCGGAACACCTGCTATCATCATTTTTACAGAAAATGACTATCATTTGATTTACAAGAACATTTTACCTTAATAAGTTCAGTTCAGCATTTATTAGCATGCATTAGCCTGAAATTCCCTTAACAGAAAATCGTATCTAATTCTTTTCTCAGGTATCAGAGTAGTAACCATATTATTCTCCAACAGATACTCTGTGGGAATTGCTGGCCTCAATAATTCCCATTATTTTCCCAGGAGGACTTTAAAAATTGTAAGTTTTGGAAAAAAATCAAGGAAAAGATTACAGTGTGGCTTAAGAGGATATAAACCTTCGGACATTATATTTCTGTATTATGTTCTATATTATGTAAATAGGATAACTGCATTCTGTATCTGTTCAGAGCAAGGAAGTGTTATGTTTGGGGAAGAGTCCTGAATACATGTGAGAGCTGGGTTGAAGATGCACACAAATTGGAAGAGGGAAGAGAAGATAAAGAAGTTGCAGAGTGGAAGAACCACATAAGCTCAACTAGCACCAGAAAGGAAGATTTATGAAGTCCTATTTTTTTTTTTTTTTTTGTGGTACGCGGGCAGAGCACAGGCCCCGGATGTGCAGGCCCAGCGGCCATGGCTCACAGGCCCAGCGGCTTCGCAGCACGTGGGATCCACCCGGACCGGGGCACGAACCCGTGTCCCCTGCATCGGCAGGCGGACTCCCAACCACTGTGCCGCCAGGGAAGCCCTGAAGTCCTATTCTTCAAAGAGTGTATTGTGACTTGCTGCCTACAAAGATTTTATGGTGTTTACCTCTGAAAATACGATTGTGTTAAATGACAATTTAAAGAGCCATTGGAAAAATTCATCATCACTGTTGCCTTTAAATGGAGCTAAATGTAACATATTCATTTTTTTGTTATTTTTAAACCTCTTTAAAAGAAGACCATCCAGCCGTTCATTTTATAGCATTTAAGCTTCATAATGAATATCGTTGCTCCCACATAAACGTTGGCGTCAGACTATCTTGAGACATCCTGACCTGTGTGTTTTCTCAATTCGAAGCCTCAGAAGTTGTGAATGGCTTCTAAAGTGTGGTGTTGAAATAACACTATTATTTGTGAGTTCTTTTGTCCCCGCTAAATAGGTTCTAGTAAAGAGTGGTTCTTGAAAGCTCTGCTGTACAAGAAGATTTAACAAAACCAAAGTTGCTTTGCCTCCTTCAAATACTGTCCTTTACAGGGCCTGACACTCGGGAAGGTTTTCTTTCTTAGCATTGTTTAGCATTTTGAACAGCAGTATCACTTAGAGGATAGGATCATCTTCACATCAGTGGCCCTTTAAGTGGTATCAATAAATAAATACTCCAAGCTCTGTTCCATTTTGTCAAGAATCTTCCTGAACCTTTCTCACTGTGCAGAGAACGATGGAGTCCATACACGTATTCTGTAACGGCCTGAGGGGAGGGAGGGGAGGATGTGTGTGTGTGTGATGTCTTTGCTACTCCAGGACATGTTGGCATTTTACAAATGGTCTAGGCATGGAGAAGGAACCTTTAGAAATCGGGTTTCTACTCTAAACTTTTAAGGACATCCTGAATTATAGTACTTTAGGAGTACATGCAGTTCAAAGATAGAGGAGTAATTTGCCATTTGTACCAAATTAAATCAGACTTTCAGTGCAATCAAAACAGCTTGCAGCTGGATGCAATGATCGGATTTCCTGACACTCAGAGAAAAATTGAAGGCCTCCAGAAGACCCCTGCTGATCTTCGACATGAGATACAGTTTGCTGGTAATTTCACTCAACCTCTGAACGCCTTCACTTTTAATAAGCTAAAAAAAAAAAAATGCAAAGAAAGCATAAGGTTAGCTGGAGACGGCTCTCAGGTAGCGTTTTATTCCAACCAAATGAAACCCAGTACAGTGCCTCTGGAGGCTCGTACCCTTGTTCCTTCTCAAAGCAGGTATTTTGCTAAATACGCCATTAGATGAATGTCTGTATTAGTGTCCTGGGAGTACTGTTTTGACATTGGATGTGTGTTGAAAACACAATAAAAGGCTTCCGAGAACAAATGCTAGAAATCAGTATGAATACCTTGATGTTTTCTTGGGAAGGTAATGAGGCAGATAAAGATAAATCCTCAAGTATCCATTGCCAGCTGATTATCCCAGCTAGGGAGGCTCTGCGCTTACAGATATATCTAGTCCTGACGGATGAGTTCAGTTCACGACAGTGTGTATTTATCTTGAGTTTTGACTATATAAATTGGTAAATGTAGATCTTTCAGGATGTTGAATGGACTGTTTCTGCTGCCCCCAAATTGAAAATTGCTGAATTAAGAACAAAGGAGCATGAAGTGATACACCGTCTAAAGAAGCCTTCTTGCATGTGAAGTCTAGAGCTCCCTCATGGCTTATAATGAGGTCTTAAAACTGACCCTGATCCATTATCACAAGTCTATCCCCTTCTTAATAGGCACCCAATTTAAAGGAGAGGCAGAGGTCAAAAGGACGTTGTTCAGATTATGAGTCCTCAGCATCAGAGGTGCTGGGATTTCTCCTCCTTTCTGTTTGGGGCAGGAAAAGTCTTTGGCCCTTACTGTCGGGCACATCCCGACAGTAAGCAGGTAGTGTGCACTCAAATAGGGCAGCTGAAGAGAGATTGATGAAGGGACCGTTTACCAGGTGTGACTAGAGCTGGGGAAGCCGGCAAGGCGCGGTGAAGCATCCTGGTCATCACAGCACGGGTAGCTTGAACCACCGCAAACCCAGAGGCCAGGAGGGGACATGGTGACTAGGACCCAGAGCTGGAGGTGAAGGGGAGGTCAGCCCAGCAGGACCGATGGGCTTCTGAAGAAGGACTTGGTCACCGGCAATCTCCAGCCTGGCAAGGAGAGGGTCATGGAAATAAATACCTCAATATCTTTCTCCAAACTCTGGTCTCCCACCAGAAGCCAGGGAGCAAAAGAGCTCAGTTGAAGCTTCATGTAGAAGTCAGCCTCCTGGGCGCCCAGAACAGAGATGAGAAGCTGGGTGTCGGTCTGGAGGGGCAAACAGAGGTTACTCAGCACCCCAAGATGGGGCACTCCAAGAATCACTCATGAAGCTCGGAGGAATCTAGGAGGGAGCTTTGGGATCTCGTTTTCTGGCTAGAATCTTAGCTACGGTGCTGGGGGAATAGCCATGAAGAAGGCGATCCAGCCCTTGCACTCGTCTGAACCCTGTGGGTGATGCTGGGGAGGGGGAGGGGAAGACATCAATCAGATGTGATGTTGATATAATATTGTGGTGTTAAGCTGCATCGAGTTGAATTGGAGCTTTTACTCCCTGGGAGTGAGTGGGAAGCCTTGGGATTTATTTAGGATGTTGTTAAGGGGATAAGAAGCAGTGGCAGAGCACAGCTGTAGTCAGTGCTTGTAGGAAAGCAAAATGCTTACCTGTTTGTACTGCACCAGGTTCAGACTCTTCAGTAAACTGGTTACATTGGAAAGTTTGGGAACAATAGCACAAGCGTACAATTTATATGACAAGTGACAGTGATGACCGTCCAACCTCATTGTGGCGACACTCCAAAAGTATAAACTGCCCGTTCTTGGTTCTGATTTGTTAGCTGAAAAACTAGGACCAACACTTCTTTGCATAAAAATCCTATCATGAAATTTTAATTTCTAAATTAAGAGTACTTCCCTTTTTCTTAAGAATTTATGTCAAATTACCCTTGAGTAGAGAAATTTGTATTAAAACCTATAGTTTTTAATCTTGACTATCAAAGATCTTTACACTAATTTAATTATTTCTATTTTGCTATGTACTGTCTCACTGTAACATATTTATTTCTTTTAAAATTTTAATAATGTTTTAAAAATTTTCACATTTCAGGGCCTTTATTTTTATTTTCCCCCTACATTATGTTTTATTTTTAAGCAACAACAAACTGGTGACCATCCAGGGGAAGAATCGAGAGGCCCCGTATCCCCATCAGAGGCTATGAGCGCCCATAAAGGCGTCTCCCTAATACCAGGGAAGCTTGTTCGCGTTGGCTGGGATTACTACTCATTGGATGTGGTGGTCGATCATTTTGTTCACTAACTCCTCTCTCCAAGGCTGGACTTCCTGCCCTCTGTGGTTGAGCAGGACCACGAAACTAGTTTGAGCCAGTAAGTCGTCATTTAAGGTGGTATTTCTAATTTTCAGGTCAGAGCACCTGCTCTTGAGAGCCTGGAGTTGTTACTGCCGCTGCCACACACCTTAGCCTCCTGTGGCTGATGTCCCGGGGGGAGGGGGGGGCGGGGAGGGGGGGACGGCGCAGGTGCTGGAAGTCAGGAAACAGAGACCTCTGTCTCAGAGGCTGTGCGCACAGCCATCCAATATGCAGGGGCCCAAAAAGATCACCTGAGTTCCTCAGCCTGATTGGGAGCCATGCCCATGGATGGACGTGCAGTGTGATGACAGTTTGACATTTTGGGAGAAAAAATAGTCATGCAATGCTCTATTCGTCCTCCCGGGCTGCCAGAACCTGTAAGGTATTTAAAACATCTTTTGGTAAAAGAGTAGAGCCTTTTACAGTGTGCCCCGCCTCTTAAATAGACATGACCACTTGACCCAGCTCCCCTGCAGTAGCGTTCTGTAAAGTGACTTTTTACTTGGACTCTTCTTAATTTCTTTGCAGTATGGAAGTGGAAGAGATGCAGTCTGGTGTCAGGATTGTTTTTTTATTTTATTTTATTTTATTTTTTTTAACATCTTTATTGGGGTATAATTGCTTTACAATGGTGTGTTAGTTTCTGCTTTATAACAAAGTGAATCAGTTATACATATACATATGTTCCCATATCTCTTCCCTCTTGCGTCTCCCTCCCTCCCACCCTCCCTATCCCACCCCTCCAGGCGGTCACAAAGCACCGAGCTGATCTCCCTGTGCTATGCGGCTGCTTCCCACTAGCTATCTACCTTACGTTTGGTAGTGTATATATGTCCATGCCTCTCTCTCGCTTGTCACTCCTCTAATTGATGGTACCCAGAAGAGACCTCTGAGCGGACACCTCTGCTCCCATTTCTCCAAATCCATGGTGACAATGAGGTCAGGACTGGAAGTTCAAAGTCCTTTATGGAAAGCTGCAGAGCTCACTAAAAACACTAGACATTTCTTGAAAAAAATATTAATGAATTCTTTTGCAAAACCGCTATTTTGTGTGGTCCTGAGCTACTCAAAACAGTCAGGCCACACCCTTTAACTAGGTCCTGAAATATTATTTCTTATTTTTATTATACCAATTATACATACACATATTCTTTTAAAATATAGCTCAGGATGATGTTAACTTCCTTTTGACCACATGTTGGTCTGAGTTGTCTCTTGCCCTTTTTTCAAGGTGACAGCATCAGGAGCTTTTTGAGTATAGGAGCTGAAACTTAACACGGATTCTTCTCACACAGACCCTTCCTGGATAGTTTTCCTGTCCTTCACTGTTTCCAGTTCATCTGCCCCTTTGTTCAGTTCCCTGAACACTGTTGCAATCGAGCATCTTGTTTCCTATCTGGGGTCTGACCTGTTGGTACTCTTGTCACCTGTTAACACTCGTCATCCTCTCAGGGATAATGACCCCTCACATTTCTTGGTCAATTACCTGATGAGTCTCATCTCCAATCTGCCTCTCATAGAATCCCAGCCTTAGAGTATAATTGTTGCTTGTCTTGAAGAAGCTCATTTTTGAAACCCTCCTTTCTTGGGGGGAATGGAATACAAAGTCCATCACTGCCGCCCCCCCAAACCCAGCCACAATGTGCTGAGGCATTCATGATAGTTTAATCCAGGAGCATCAGTAACAAGGTCCTGAGGGACGTGCAGAGTGATATATATTGATATATACTGAACATGGTTCCCTGTGCTGTACAGTAGGACCTTGTTGTTTATCCATCCTATATACAATAGTTTGCATTTGTGAACCCCAGACTCACACTCCTTCTGCACCTTCTCCCCCTTGGCAACCACCAGTCTGTTCTCTATGTCTGTGAGTCTGTTTCTGGTTCATTTGTGTCATACTTTAGATTCCACGTGTAAGTGATAGCATATGGTATTTGTCTTTCTCAGGGAGTGAAGTTCTTTAACCTCAATTCTTTCATACTTCTGAGGCGGATTGGAGCTGAGGCTTGCAAATCACCTTTGTGAAGCCCTCCTCTGAAAGTTCTGTGTGGTCAGCCCAGGTCCTCCCTCCAGGTGCAGGCGTAGGCGCCATGGTGACTGTGTCCTCACTCTGCCATGGCCCCACCCATCCACCCACACGCACTCACTGTCATGTCCACCATCACAATGATTTTTCATATTCTTTGTAAAGTGTTCCTTTATATATACACCTTCCCTCTCTCTTGCCTTCCTCCTTCTTTCTGTCTTTACTTTTTTCCTACTTTCTCTATTTACTTTTGCTTTCGCCATTTGGTTTTTGCACATTCATCGTCTTCTTTTTGGAATTGTATTTCCTCCTTTCTGGTCCTTTCACCTGGATACCCCTGACTCAGTCTTCAGGAATGAGAAGACTCCTCTGGCCCCCATGAAACATGTCCACAGGATCCTGCACCTGCCCCTCTGGGAGCTCTTCTCCTTGCTGTTAAGTTGTCTGTTGTGTTTGTATCGCCTCTTTTAGAATTCCGGCCCTTTGAGGAAGGGAGGTTGGCCTTCCCCATTGCATGGTTAGAACCTAGTATAATGACTGGGACAGAGTGCCAGAAATAATTGTTTAGAATGAAATGTGACGTCTAGAAAACCACCCAGTTGCCCTCTTAATTATGAATATGGGTGGGTTCGCTGGAGCAATGGACTCCAAGATTTGTGCTCATTTACCCTGTAGGAGAATGGCAAAAAGTTTTGTGTGCTGTCATGCATTTTAATGGTGATATCTAAAAGTTCTAATCATACGTTAAAATAGGTTTTTTTTAACATCTTTATTGGAGTATAATTGCTTTACAATGGTGCGTTAGTTTCTGCTTTATAACAAAGTGAATCAGTTATACATATACATATGTTCCCATATCTCTTTCCTCTTGCGTCTCCCTCCCTCCCACCCTCCCTATCCCACCCCTCTAGGTGCTCACAAAGCACCGAGCTGATCTCCCTGTGCTACGTGGCTGCTTCTCACTAGCTATCTATTTTACGTTAGGTAGTGTATATATGTCCATGTCTCCCTCTCGCTTTGTCACAGCTTACCCTTCCCCCTCCCCATATTCTCAAGTCCATTCTCTAGTAGGTCTGTGTCTTTATTCCTGTCCTGCCCCTAGGTTCTTCATGAGCTTTTTTTTTCTTTCTTAGATTCCATATATATGTGTTAGCATACGGTATTTGTTTTTCTCTTTCTGACTTACTTCACACTGTATGACAGACTCTAGGTCCATCCACCTCATTACAAATAACTCAATTTCGTTTCTTTGTATGCCTGAGTAATATTCCATTGTATATATGTGCCACATCTTCTTTATCCATGCATCTGTCGATGGACACTTAGGTTGCTTCCATGTCCTGGCTATTGTAAATAGAGCTGCAATGAACATTTTGGTACATGACTCTTTTTGAATTACGGTTTTCTCAGGGTATATGCCCAGTAGTGGGACTGCTGGGTCATATGGTAGTTCTATTTTTAGTTTTTTAAGGAACCTCCATACTGTTCTCCATAGTGGCTGTATCAATTTACATTCCCACCAACAGTGCAAGAGGGTTCCCTTTTCTCCATACCATCTCCAGCATTTATTGTTTGTAGAGTTTTTGATGATGGCCATTCTGACCAGTGTGAGGTGATACCTCATTGTAGTTTTGATTTGTATTTGTCTAATGTTTAGTGACGTTCAGCATCCTTTCATGTGTTTGTTGGCAATCTGTATATCTTCTTTGGAGAAATGTCTACTTAGGTCTTCTGTCCATTTTGGGATTGGGTTGTCTTTTTGATATTGAGCTGCATGAGCTGCTTGTAAATTTTGGAGATTAATCCTTGTGTCAGTTGCTTCATTTGCAAATATTTTCTCCCATTCTGAGGGTTGTCTTTTCATCTTGTTTATGGTTTCCTTTGCTGTACAAAAGCTTTTCCGTTTCATTAGGTCCCATTTGTTTATTTTTGTTTTTATTTCTATTCCTCTAGGAGGTGGGTCAAAAAGGATCTTGCTGTGATTTATGACATAGAGTGTTCTGCCTATGTTTTCCTCTAAGAGTTTGATAGTGTCTGGCCTTACCTTTAGGTCTTTAATCCATTTTGAGTTTATTTTTGTGTATGGTGTTAGGGAGTGTTCTAATTTCATACTTTTACATGTACCTGTCCAGTTTTCCCAGCACCATGTATTGAAAAGGCTGTCTTTTCTCCACTGTATATTCTTGCCTCCTTTATCAAAGATAAGGTGACCATATGTGTGTGGGTTTATCCCTGGGCTTTCTTTCCTGTTCCATTGATGTATATTTCTGTTTTTGTGCCAGTACCATGCTGTCTTGGTTACTGTAGCTTTGTACTATAGTCTGAAGTCAGGGAGACTGATTCCTCCAGTTCTGTTTTTCTTTCTCAAGATTGCTTTGGCTATTCGGGATCTTTTGTGTTTCCATACAGATTGTGAAATTTTTTGTTCTAGTTCTGTGAAAAATGCCAGTGGTATTTTGATAGGGATTGCATTGAATCTGTAGATTGCTTTGGGTCGTAGTCATTTTCACAATGTTGATTCTTCCAATCCAAGACCATGGTATAGCTCTCCATTTATTTGTATCATCTTTAATTTCTTTCATCCGTGTTTTATAATTTTCTGCATACAGGTCTTTTGCCTCCTTAGGTAGGTTTATTCCTAGATATTTTATTATTTTTGTTGCAGTGGTAAATGGGAGTGTTTCCTTAATTTCACTTTCAGATTTTTCATCATTAGTGTATAGGAATGCTAGAGATTTCTGTGCATTCATTTTGTATCCTGCTACTTTACCAAATTCATTGATTAGCTCTAGTAATTTTCTGGTAGCATCTTTAGGGTTCTCTATGTATAGTATCATGTCATCTGCCAACAGTGACAGCTTTACTTCTTCTTTTCCGATTTGGATTCCTTTTATTTCTTTTTCCTCTCTGATTGTTGTGGCTAAAACTTTCAAAACTATCTTGAATAATAGTGGTGAGAGTGGGCAAACTTGTCTTGTTCCTGATCTTAGTGGAAATGGTTTCAGTTTTTCACCATTGAGGACGATGTTGGCTGTGGGTTTGTTATATATGGCCTTGATTAGGTTGAGGAAAGCTCCCTCTGTGCCTATCCTCTAGAGGTTTTTTATCATAAATGGGTGTTGAATTTTGTCGAAAGCTTTTCTGCGTCTATTGCAATGATCATATGGTTTTTCTCCTTCAGTTTGTTAATATGGTGTATCACGTTGATTGATTTGCATATATTGAAGTATCCTTGCATTCCTGGGATAAACCCCACCTGATCATGGTGTATGCTCCTTTTAATGTGCTGTTGGATTCTGTTTGCTAGTATTTTGTTGAGGATTTTTGCATCTATGTTCATCAGTGATATTGGCCTGTAGTTTTCTTTCTTTGTGACATCTTTGTCTGGTTTTGGTATCAGGGTGATATTGGCCTCGTAGAATTTGTTTGGGAGTGTTCCTCCCTCTGCTATATTTTGGAAGAGTTTGAGAAGGATGGGTGTTAACTCTTCTCTACATGTTTGATAGAATTCGCCTGTGAATTCATCTGGTGCTTGGCTTTGTTTGTTGGAAGATTTTTAACCGCAGTTTCAATTTCAGTGCTTGTAATTGGACTGTTAATATTTTCTATTTCTTCCTGATTCAGTCTTGGCAGGTTGTGCCTTTCTAAAAATTTGTCCATTTCTTCCAGGTTGGCCATTTTATTGGCATAGAGTTGCTTGTAATAATCTCTCATGATACTTTGTATTTCTGCAGTGTCCGTTGTTACTTCTCCTTTTTCATTTCTAATTCTGTTGATTTGTGTCTTCTCCCATTTTTGCTTCATGAGTCTGGCCAGTGGTTCATCAATTTTGTTTATCTTCTCAAAGAACCAGCTTTTAGTTTTATTGATCTTTGCTATCGTTTCCTTCATTTCTTTTTCATTTATTTCTGATCTGATCTTTATGATTTCTTTCCTTCTGCTTACTTTGGGGTTTTTTTTGTTCTTCTTTCTCTAATTGCTTTAGGTGTAAGATTAGGTTGTTGACTTGAGATGTTTCTTGTTTCTTAATGTAGGATTGTATTGCTATAACCTTCCCTCTTAGAACTGCTTTTGCTGCATCCCTAAGGTTTTGGGTCGTCATGTTTTCGTTGTCATTTGTCTCTAGGTATTTTTTGATTTTCTCTTTGATTTCTTCAGTAATCCCTTGGTTATTTAGTGACATATTGTTTAGCCTACATGTGTTTGTGCTTTTTTACGTTTTTTTCTTTGTAATTGATTCCTACTCTCATGGCGTTGTGGTCAGAAAAGATAATTGATATGATTTCAATTTTCTTAAATTTACCAGGGCTTGATTTGTGACCCAAGATATGATCTATCCTGGAGAATGTTCCATGAGCACTTGAGAAGAATGTGTAGTCTGTTGTTTTTGGATGGAATGTCCTATAAATACCAATTAAGTCCATCTTGTTTAATGTGTCATTTAAAGCTTGTGTTTCCTTATTTATTTCATTTTGGATGATCTGTCCATTGGTGAAAGTGGGGTGTTAAAGTCCCCTACTATGGTTGTGTTATTGTCGATTTCCCCTTTTAGGGCTGTTAGCATTTGCCTTATGTATTGAGGTGCTCCTAGGTTGGGTGCTTAAATATTTACAATTGTTATATCTTCTTCTTCGATTGATCCCTTGATCATTATGTAGTGTCCTTCTTTGTCTCTTGTGATAGTCTTTATTTTAAAGTCTGTTTTGTCTGATATGAGAATTGCTAGTCCAGCTTTCTTTTGATTTCCATTTGCATGGAATATCTTTTTCCATCCCCTCACTTGCAGTCTGTATGTGTCCCTTGGTCTGAAGTGGGTCTCTTGTAGACAGTATATATACAGGTCTTGTTTTTGTATCCATTCAGGCCGTCTATGTCTTTTGGTTGGAGCATTTAATCCATTTACATTTAAGGTAATTATCAATATGTATGTTCCTATTCCCATTTTCTTAATTGTTTTGGGTTTGTTATTGTAGGTCTTTTCCTTGTCTTGTGTTTCCTGCCTAGAGAAGTTCCTTTAGCATTTGTTGTAAAGCTGGTTTGGTGGTGCTGAATTCTCTTAGCTTTTGCTTGTCTGTAAAGGCTTTAATTTCTCCATCACATCTGAATGAGATCCTTGCTGGGTAGGGTAATCTTGGCTGTAGGTTTTTCTTCTCCATCACTTTAAATATGTCCTGCCACTCCCTACTGGCTTGCAGAGTTTCTGCTGAAAGATCAGCTGTTAACCTTATGGGGATTCCCTTGTGTGTTAGTTGTTGTTTTTCCCTTGCTGCTCTTAATATTTTTCCTTTGTATCTAATTTTTGATAGTTTGATTAATATGTGTCTTGGCATGTTTCTCCTTGGATATTTCCTGTATGGGACTCTCTGTGCTTCCTGGACTTGATTAACTATTTCCTTTCCCATATTAGGGAAATTTTCAACTGTAATCTCTTCAAATATTTTCTCAGTCCCTTTCTTCTTCTCTTCTTCTTCTGGGACCCCTATACTTTGAATGTTGGTGTGTTAAATGTTGTCCCAGAGGTCTCTGAGACTGTCCTCATTTCTTTTCATTCTTTTTTCTTTATTCTGCTCTGCAGTAGTTATTTCCACTATTTTATCTTCCAGGTGACTTATCCGTTCTTCTGCCTCAGTTATTCTGCTATTGATCCCTTTTAGAGAATTTTTAATTTCATTTATTGTGTTGTTCGTCACTGTTTGTTTACTCTTTAGTTCTTCTAGGTCCTTGTTAAAGGTTTCTTGTATTTCCTGTATTCTATTTCCAAGATTTTGGATCCTTTTTACTATCATTATTCTGAATTCTTTTTCAGGTAGACTTCCTATTTCCTCTTCATTTGTTAGGTCTGTTGGGTTTTTGCCTTCCTCCTTCATCTGCTGTGTGTTTCTCTGTCTTCTCATTTTGTTTAACTTACTGTGTTTGAGGTCTCCTTTTCACAGGCTGCAGGTTTGTAGTTTCCATTGTTTTTGGTGTCTGCTTCCAGTGGCTAAGGTTGGTTCAGTGGGTTGTGTATGCTTTCTGGTGGAGGGGACTAGTGCCTGTGTTCTGGTGGATGAGGCTGGATCTTGTCTTCTGATGGGCAGGTCCATGTCTGGTGGTGTGTTTGGGGTGTCTGTGGCCTTATTATGATTTTAGGCAGTCTCTGTGCTAATGGATGGGTTTGTGTTCCTGTCTTGCTAGTTGTTTGGCATAGGGTGTGCAGCACTGTAGCTTGCTGGTCGTTGAGTGAAGCTGGGTCTTGGCATTGAGATGGAGATCTCTGGGAGATTTTTGCCGTTTGATATTACGTGGAGCTGGGAGGTCTCTTGTGGACCAGTGTCCTGAAGTTGGCTCTCCCACCTCAGAGGCACAGCCCTGATGCCTGGCTGGAGCACCAAGAGCCTGTCCTCTGCACAGGTCAGAATAAAAGGGAGAGAAAATACAAAGAAAGAAAGAATAAAGTAAAATAAAGTTATTAAAGTAAAAAATCATTATTAAAAAAATTTTAAAAGTAATAAAAAAAAAAAAAACGGGCAGACAGAACCCCAGGGCAAATGGTAAAAGTAAAGCTATAAAGACAAAATCACACACAGAAGCATACACATACACACTCACAAAAAGAGAAAAAGGGGAAAAAAAATATATATCTTTGCCCCCAAAGTTCAACTCCTCAATTTGGGATGATTCGTTGTCTATTCAGGTATTCCACAGATGCAAGGTACATCACGTTGACTGTGGTGATTTAATCTGCTGCTCCTGAGGCTGCTGGGAGAGATTTCCCTTTCTCTTCTTTGTTCGCACAGCTCCCAGGGCTCAGCTTTGGATTTGGCCCCGCCTCTGCGTGTAGGTCGCTGGAGGGCATCTGTTCGTTGCTCAGACAGGACGGGGTTAAAGGAGCCGCTGATTCGGGGGCTCTGGCTCACTCAGGCCGGGGGGGGGGGGGGGGGAGGGAGGGGCACGGAGTGCGGGGCCGGCCTGCGGCGGCAGAGGCTGGCGTGACGTTGCACCAGCCTGAGGCGCGCTGTGCCTTCTCCCGGGAAAGTTGTCCCTGGATCCCGGGAACCTGGCAGTGGCGGGCTGCACAGGCTCCCCGGAAGGGGGGTGTGGAAAGTGACCTGTGCTCGCACACAGGCTTCTTGGTGGCAGCAGCAGCCTTAGCCTCTCAGGCCCGTCTCTGGTGTTCGCGCTTTTAGCCGCGGCTCCCGCCCGTCTCTGGAGCTCTTTTAAGCAGCGCTCTTAATCCCCTCTCCTCGCGCACCAGGAAACAAAGAGGTAAGAAAAAGCCTCTTGCCTCTTCGGCAGGTCCAGACTTTTTCCCGGACTCCCTCCCGGCTAGCCGTGGTGCACTAGCCCCTTTCAGGCTGTGTTCACGCTGCCAACCCCAGTCCTCTCCCTGGGATCCGACCGAAGCCCGAGCCTCAGCTCCCAGCCCCGCCCGCCCCGGCGGGTGAGCAGACAAGCCTCTGGGACTGGTGAGTGCCGGTCGGCCCAGACCCTCTGTGCGGGAATCTCTCCGCTTTTCCCACCGCACCCCTGTGGCTGCGCTCTCCTCCGCGCCTCCGAAGCTTCCCCCTCCGCCTCCCGCAGTCTCCACCCGCGAAGGGGCTTCGTAGTGTGTGGAGTCCTTTCCTCCTTCACAGCTCCCTCCCACTGGTGCAGGTCCCGTCCCTATCCTTTTGTCTCTGTTTTTTCTTTTTTCTTTTGCCCTACCCAGGTACGTGGGGAGTTTCTTGACTTTTGGGAGGTCTGAGGTCTTCTGCCAGCGTTCAGTAGGTGTTCTGTAGGAGCTGTTCCACATGTAGATGTATTTCTGGTGTATTTGTGGGGAGGAAGGTGATCACGTCTTACTCTTCCGCCATTTTGAAGCTCCTCTCCTAAAATAGTTTTAAGGAATGTAATTTACAGTGCTAGTGAGTACTGACATTTTCAGATGAAACCACTGTGTCATTCTTTAAATGTATCAGTGGAATATAAATACCATGGTGATTTGATGACCTGTCATCATTCATTTTAAAAATACGTGAATATGCTCACTTTTAAAGTCAGAAATTTTACTTTGTTCCTTTCTCTCCTTGACCTTGTATTTTCATTCCTTGTCCCTCAAAAAATTTCTTTACTCTATTACATTGTTATGATTAAATGTGCTCTTGATAACCCTATATTGTTTGCAAAGAAATATGATAATCAATAAAAATATATATGTATGTGTATATATATGGTATATATTTATACTGGTATATATTTATATATGTGTGTATATACATATATACACACATAATTCATGTATGTGTATAGTGTATATGTATTTTATTTATCTTGTACATATATAGTACATACATAGAGATTTAAATTTTTCAGTGTTTTATTTTTAATTATTAGACTCTAGATATTAAAAAATTCTTCTGTCTTAACAATCACTTATTTCCATAATTGGACAAAGCAGCACGAGTATATTAAAACGTTTGATAAATAATTGTTAAATATGAAAATAAAATTTTATCAGAAATGCATTTGGTAACGTAAACACATACACAATATACACACAGAATTTATATGTACATTAATCTGTTTAAAGGTTTTTTTGATTATCCTGTTTCTTTGCAACCAAATAGGGTAATCAGACATTCTTTTTAATGATTAGCTAGCAACATGATTAAGCCACCCCTTAAATATTCTTGAAAGCAAAACACCTGACTTGATTTGTTACCTGGTTCACTACTGAATTTACTCTCTCAGTTTCTGAGTAATGTGTTTTTCAAGATATATCCAATGTATATAGAAGATTTTATTCATTTGTTTAGAGACATTAGGTTTGACCTGGTTTACCTAGAAAAGACTGAGAAAATTAAATTATTGTTATTTAAATGCATTTGGCCGAAAGAAATTATGGTCAGAAATGCTTTTACCTTATCATGTTTTAAATTTGTTTGTTTGTTTTAAATCATAGTGCTGTAGAATTAGGGCATTTAGTTTGTGGAAAATATTTATAATGTATATGCCAAAGCCATTTCCCACAGTCAAAAAAAATCTACTAAATCAGACCTAATTTCAGTCAGAAAAGGTCTGACTTCATTTTTCAATTCAAGTAGATGTGTTAACACATGTCTCAGAGGCAGAAATCTCACCTCTGAGGCAGGTTATGTTGTCATGGGTCGTTGTCTGGGTGACCCTGTGAAGCAATGTATTTCTCCCACTTTAGTGTTTCTCACTGTTGTTCTCTTCCCTTGGCTTTTATCACCCAGAGGTGGAGGAGGTGAGGTTATTAAGTGAAAATTGCCATCCCCCCTCCCTGCTCCCTCATACATCTAAGTCCAAGACATCACCACACGAACCAAAATACCAAGTTTCTAAGGCAGCTCCACCCTTAACAGAAATGGGAGTGCACAAGACATCAAGCCTTTTTTGCTCTCTTCTTGTTACTTCTCTGACTTTTCTAAATTTTCAGAAATGAACACATAGTACATTCATTATGAGGAAGCCAGAAATCAAAGAGGATGATTTTCAACATTTAAAAATGACACATTAATATTAGTATAAAAACTTGGTTATGCAGCGCTGCACCAACCAGAAATCTCTGGAAACAGCTATTATTGACATCTTTGGATTGAAATTCTCTGTTTTCTGCCTAGCTACAGTGCAAAACCCCCTAAGGTTAGAGCAGTTCACTGCAGCATTGAATTTCAGTGGGATTAGTCTGGGTTTGCTGAAGACTGTTATTTTTTGTTTGTTTTGTTTTGTCTTGTTTTTAACATCTTTATTAGAGTATAATTGCTTTACGATGGTGTGTTAGCTTCTGCTGCATAACAAAGTGAATCAGCTATACGTATACATATATCCCCATATCTCCTCCCTCTTGCGTCTCCCTCCCACCCTCCCTATCCCACCCCTCTAGGTGGTCACAAAGTACTGAGCTGATCTCTCTGTGCTGTGCAGCTGTGAAGACTGTTTTTATCAACAATCTTCCAATTAAGATGGATGATCACCTGTGCCTTTGCAGAGTTGTGTTTACATGTGTCAATACTGCCCCTTCTTTGTCTTTTAAGATCTTAGTGGGATGGTGAGAGATGGGCAGTTAAGAGAGTTTTTGGCGATCAGTATAGGCTTATTAGGGACTTCCCTGGTGGTCCAGTGGTTAGGTCTCAGTGCTTCCACTGCCAGGTTCAGTCCCCAGTTGGGGAACTAAGATCCTGCAAGCCATGTGGTGTGGCCAAAAAAAAAAAAAAAAAAAGAAAGAAAATTGAAAAAGAAAAAGAACAGGCTTATTAAACAGTCTTAAAAATAGAGTTCTCTCAATATAATGGAATGTGAAATTGACATGGTACAACAAAATTGGAAATACCTATGACTTAAAATTAGGAGAAGGACTATTCTCGGTGTCTCAGACAATGCCATGTGTGTTACAGTGAAACCAATGAAAAGTTTGTTAATGTGAGTGACTCAAACGGATGAAAAGAAAAGGAAATAAAATAGATGAAATAAAAATCTAATGGTATATCTGTCATTTTTTGGGTATAGTATTTTAGTATTTTTATGTATGGTATAGTACAAAATACTATGTATAGAATTTTTCAGTGCTAGCGTATTTTACATATATATCTTCACCTATTCGTCATAGCGACACTAGGAAGTCATTACAGCTTTGCAGATGGATAAATTGAAATGTAGGGAAGTTAAGTCAAAAAAAATAACTGGTTTACAGTCCAGATAGCAAGTAATAGAGGCAAACTTCAAATTCTAGCTGGGTCTTGCTCCAATGCCCATGTTTTGCCCAATTATGCCTTACGTAACTGAGTGCACAACTGATTTGGGTTGGTGGTTATTGGGCAAAAGGCAGAATAAAGCTTCTCTGAAACATGGATATGCCATTGAAGCAGGTCCGTACGATGTAAAATGACCACAGAAATCTAAAGTAAGACACAAACGAACACATCTATGAAACAAACAGACTCACAGACATAGGGAACAAACTTGTGGTTGCCCAGGGTGTGTGGGGAGGGGTGGAATGGAAGTGTGGGATTAGCAGATGCAAACTAGTATATACAGGATGGATAAACAACAAGGTCCCACTGTAGAGCACAGGGAACTCTATTCAATATCCTGTGATAAACCATATGGAAAAGAATCTGAACAAGAATATATGCGTAACTAAATCACTTTGCTGTACAGCAGAAATTAGCACAGCGTCGTAAGTCAACTATACTTCAGTAAAGTTTTTTAAAAATAGATAAAGTGACCATAGCATCTCAGGTTTCAATGATGCATACTCTGGGGGATGGGAATGATTGATCAATGCACAGTGGCAAAGCAGAAAAAGAAAAAGAAAAGTCAAACAAGAAAGTATGAGAATCAGCAGGAGACGACACTTAGGAAAATATATACAGAAAACTTAGAAACGATAGAGTTACTAATCGGTCTTCAGTAAACTCAGCAGGCAATAAGTTGCAAAGATCTGCTAATGAATTACTAAACTGAAATGTGGCCCTGGGTTAAGATAGAAAGGAGCCCGCAAATGAAGTCTTCCAAATGATATGAAACAAATGTGACAATCAGCAACTTTGAAAACGTTGCTAGGCTGTACGGGGGTGCATTTGCTTCACATGCTTCTCCATCAGTTATGCGTTTCCAAGTAAACTTAAAGAGGTTCCTAATTCAGCTCCTTGTGCAGCTGTCAGAGAACTTTTTTCTTTATTTAGTACCAAGCTTAGAGCCTGCGATAAAACATCCATGATTACAAATGCCAAGAGAAAGAGCAAATGAATTAAAAATGCACCCAAGATTCTGAGCACCATTCAGGTAGCTTCCGAGGAGAGTTGTCTACGGTATTGCAAACAACTGGAGTTGGTATTTTCCAAGATCTGATTCTCCTTCCTTTATTTCTATGTAGACGTGTTTCTGTTGGCGCGTGATGCTAGTGTAAATAACAGTGTGAAATTATTAGACCACCGAGAAGGCTTATTACCCTCTAGGGAAGGAGAGGGCATCCACCATCTGGAACAGAGAAGTTGTGAGAAGCCATCCATCAGCTCGAAATCTCAGTGCTGTTTCTGGGAGATCACACTCTCCCAAGGAGTCGGACTTTGTAAAGAGAGAAAAGGTAGAATTTCTCCCTAAATAGATCAAGAGTTGTTGTGCTGGAATCAGGCTAGAGAGCTTTCCTTTACATTCAGGGCAAAAGAAACAAGAACAGTATCAGAGGATAGAGGAAGTACACAGATAAGTGATTGTAGCTGAGTTCCTGCAGCCTATGGAGAGAGGGCAGGAAATCCAGGAAGGCTCACAGGGAGCAGAAGAGGTCAGAGTCCTGGTGGACCGGAAGAGTCCTAGGGTCCGGACTGGGAGAACACAGAGTTGTGCAATGCCAGTGTCCACCCTCAACCAGACACCTCAGTGGGCAGACACCTCGGGATCGGGGGGAGACCACTCATGTGGCTCCAGGGAACACAGAGCTTGATGTCCAGAGAGCAGTGTGATGAGGCACCTTGACCAGGGGACAGTGAAGGCCCAGGAGACAGCACATGGAACAGAGGCTCCTCTGGCCATGACTATGAAGATAACTGCTTGCTTTGGGAGAATCAGGTGACATCTTGGGAGAATGAAGCAGGCGTGGGGAAGGTGCCATGGACGACTAAGCATTGACCCTAAAGAGAACTTCATGTCTCTTTTAAGTTACTTTGAAGAAGACTGACTGACTTTCCTTTTTTAAAAATATCTTTATTGGAGTATAATTGCTTTACAATGGTGTGTTAGCTTCTGCTGTGTAACAAAGTGAATCGGTTATACGTATACATGTATTCCCATATCTCTTCCCTCTTGCGTCTCCCTCCCTCCCACCCTCCCTCTCCCACCCCTCCAGGTGGTCACAAAGCACCGAGCTGATCTCCCTGTGCTATGTGGCTGCTTCCCACTAGCTATCTATTTTACATTTGGTAGTGTATATATGTCCATGCCACTCTCTCACTTTGTCACAGCTTACCCTTCCCCTCCCCGTGTCCTCAGGTCCATTCTCTAGTAGGTCTGTGTCTTTATTTCCGTCTTGCATGGTGCTGGGAAAACTGGACAGCTACATGTAAAAGAATGAAATTAGAACACTCCCTAACACCATACACAAAAATAAACTCAAAATGGATTAAAGACCTAAATGTAAGGCCTGACACTATCAAACTCTTAGAGGAAAACATAGGCAGGACACTCGATGACATAAATCACAGCAAGATCCTTTCTGACTGACTTTTAATTGGCAAGACCCGGTGGGCTCTCTGTGTCCCTGTGCCGGAGCCTACTCCACAGTACAATGAGCTTGGTTACAGAACATAGAGAAGTGGGTTTTGATTTAATTTAACCAAGAATGGAAACTCCTTCTCTTGTGTAAAAGTCCAGGACTGTGTGAACAAGGGCCACTCCATGATGCCATGTTCCACCATTTCTATGATGTCACATTTTCCTCCTGGTCTAAGATGGTGGCACTTGCCTCTAAAGGAGAAGGCTGGAGAAAGGGAAGAAGAAGAAAGGGGTGGACATGCACCAGATTCCTTTTAAGGAAGGGTATTAGGAACTACTTAAGGCACATCCTCTTATGTTTCAGTGGCCAGGAGTTAGCCTCATGGCCTCTTCAAGCTGCAAACGATATTGGGAGATGCGAACTTTATTTTGAGTCACCATGACTAGCTAACACTTCTATTTCAGAATAAAGAGACGTTGGGGAAAAATTAACAACTCTGCCACGGGGCCCTGGATGTAAGACATTAGAGGGAGCTGATTATAGGCCGTGGAATGATTTGTGATTTATTCCTCCTTCAGATATGGATGAAAAATGCCACCTGCCATATTAGTAAACGATGGATGTTGCAGCCACTATACCCCCCGAACTGTGCAATCTGAGGGGATTCAGGATGGAGAAAAACAGGACACTGGCTGTAGATAGCTGAGGTGCAGATCAAAGGAATGATTTCAATGAGCCCAGACTCTTGCATCTTCATACATATTAGAAAAGTGCTAAATTCATTAACTTGAGATGTCTGGTTTTCTTGAATTAACAGCAATCTTTTGATGTTCCGACTACCTGGTGTTTGTTGCAAAAACTCCTGTGTGTCCTCGCTCACCCCCTTACCTCTTCGGAGCAGTCCTTCAGAAGTGTCTGAGATGCTGTTTCCCGGGCCTAAGTCCTCAGTTTTGACTGCCAAATAAAACATAGTTCTCAACTTTTAGGTTGTGCTTTTTTTCAGTTGACAGAGTTTCTTACACATTTGGCAGCAGCTGGACTGCAAATGCTAGCTTTTAATAGAGAGACTTTCATGTTTTTCTTCATCTTTACAGGTATTGCACAGAGGGATTAGGAGAGGTGTGTCCAGTTCTGGTGGCCAAATACCACTCAGAAATCTATCTCTGAAGTTTTGGTTCTTCAGGAGTTACCCAGAGGAAAGTGGCTCAGTGTCATAAACTGTATCTTTCACTTATTTGGGGACTTTATTCTTATTGCTACTCTTTAGTCTCAAAGGAATCAAATTAAATTTTTCCTCAATTCATTCCCCACTAAGCTACTGACTAATTTTTCTTCTCTTCTCATTTGGAATTCTCACAAGATTGGTCTTTATTTTTGTTCTCTGCAACCTGTCTGCTTCTCTTTTCATTCTGGAAACAATATTAAAAAAAAAAAACTGTATCAAGGCACTTTAAAAAAAATAACTTCATTAAGGCATAATTTTATAACTTTTAAAATAAATTTATTGAGTTTTAATGCTTTATACTTTTACTGGTGACAAAGAAAAGGCACCACCCATCCCAAGTGTGCAATTCAATGATATTTTTGGTAAACTGACCAACTTGTTCAACCATCACTATAAATCAGTTCTGGATTATTTCCATCATCCTAATAAGATTGCTTATGCCCACTTACTATTAAATTGTAATCGTCTTTCCCCTTCACTCCAGGCAACCGGTAATCTGATTTCTGTCTCCATAGATTGGCCGTTTTTGGACATTTCATGTAAACTGAACCATACAGCACACGGTCTCTGTGTCTGGCTTCTTTTACTGAGTGTAATGGTTTATTTCCGTGTCTTAGCTTGTATCAGTTCTTCATTCCTATCTATTGCCAAGTAATATTGCCAAATAGTATTCAACAGTTGTAAGAATATACCATACTATTCTATCCATTTTTTGATGAATATTTAGGTTGTTTCCAATTTGGGGTTATTAATAAGTAATGCTGCTAAAACTTTTGTGTGCAAGTCTTTTAGTGGATATATGCTTTCAGTCGTCTTGACTAGATACCCAGGAAGAGAATTCCTGGGTCACATGGTAATTATTTTTATCAACTGAGTAGCTTTCGAATTGTTTTCCACAGTGGCTGTAGTAGTTTGGTAGGGCCCCATAGCGAAGTACCATGAACTGGGTGGCTCAAACAACAGAAATATGTTTTCTCTCTGTTGTAGAGGCTGGCAGTGTGGGCTCAAGGTACTGCTGGAACCGTTCTCCTCTGAGGGCTCTCCTCTCGGCCTGCACTTGGCCACCCTCTCCTGTACCCTAACTCGGCATCTTCTCCATGTGTCCCAGTTTCCTCTTCTCATAAGGACATGAATCCTACTGGATTCGGGCCCATCCTAACAGCCTCGTTTTAACTTGATCATCTCTTGAAAGGCCCTGTCTCTAAAGACAGTTAGATAGTGAGGTCCTGTGATTTAGGGCTTTAATATGTGAATTTTGAGGAGACACAGTTCAGTCCTAACAGTGGTCATACCATTTTATGTTCATACTAGAAATGTATGAGGATTCCAGTTCCTCCACATTCCTGGAAACATTTACTCTTGTCTGTGTTTTTAAAAATTTTTTATTTTATGATAGCCATTCTCGTGGCTGTGATATGCTGTTTTGTGGTTTTAAGTTGCGTTTCCCTAATGCCAAATGATGTTGAACATCGTGTCATAAGCTTATTAGCCATTAGTATGTCTTCGTTGGTGGACTGTCTATTCAAATCCTTTGCCTACTTTTTAACTGGCGTTTGGCCAGCAAAACTGGATACAACTTCTTTTAGTCTGTCTTCGCAATGCTAACAATGATAAAGAAAAACCACCTTGGAAGAGTAGAGAAAGATACTCCCAGAATGTACAAAGAAGTCGTATACCTCAAAGACATGAAAATCATGTTCAGAGTTTTCCAAAATACAATTATTATAATGAATTAGCATCTTCTCATACCTCCAAGCAATGTGGTCCATTGGTCCCTGAATGGGGGCTGAGTCTTGGGAATACTCGGAAGCATTCTCCCAGCATAGAACTATTCTACTGGATAAGAACATGCTGACTTTTTCCTATTCTCCTTCACCATTTGGTATATGATTCCTGTTCTTCTAACACTGGAAACATCTGACCCCTACTAGGGTTTCTAGGCAGGCTTTGGAAATCAGGGTGCCCACGTGCCTGATGTTCACTAGTAGATGTTTGTTTGGCTTGAACAGTGTTGGACCATATCTTGTCTTTAAAATGTTTACTGCTAATTAATTGATTGCTGACATCAAAATACTAAAGAGATTTTATATATATATGTAATATGTATGTATGTAATGAGTTTCTGGCTTTTTTTTTTTTTTTAACACTGATCTACATGTCCTCGTGCAGTAGCTGGCTGACCGCATCGGTCCCTTGCATTGAGACTGAATGTCGCTGTCGTTTGTCTCTATGCTAGTCCTGTTATTTTACTTATATTGCACTTAAGATAAAAATGAACCTTTATATCCATCCAGTTTCTGAGGTTGCAATTTACAGGCATTTGTTTGCCCCTCACATCCTGAAACTGCGGCAAAGTTTTCTCCTTTGGTTCTCTAAACAGTCTCCAAACAATTGCTCTGGTGCTGCCTTGTTCAGGAAAGCATACTGTCGCAAACTCCATGATGGCAAGGTGGTTTTTATAAATGTTTCCGTTGTATCCCAACACCTAGAATGATGCCCAGCATGTAATACACATGTACGTATTGTTTGTATAATGGGTGACAAACTAGGATATGATGCCATTATTCACTGTGGTCTGTATTTCTAACTCATAGTCAAGGTCGATCAGTTTTATCCCCCAGATATCTCTCAATCCAGCCACTTCTCTCCATCTTTACCTTCAGCCTAATCCACATCACCACCTGTCTTAACAGGACTATGAACAAGTCCCTTAACAGATCTTCCTGACTCAGGTCTGCCCCTTCTCCACCTTGTTCTCCACAGGGCATCCAGGATGTGCAGATACGATCATTCCCCTCCTCTGCCACCCTGCCTCTCATTGTTCCTCGGGACTTGTCACAGGAGAGAAGCTACGGCACGTAGTACATTATCTATGGTGTTATTGGATGGATGGGGGAAAAAACTCTCCGATTCTTGATGGAGAAACCCACTGGCAATCTGACTAACTATCGAAATTCTCATTTGATGCTGCCATTTTTACATGTGGACTCGCCAGCTTTCAAGAGAAGACAAAAGCTTCTGGGGCTTTGTTTCTAGGAATGGGCCCACATTGGCTGAATGAGGTTGAGTTAGTCTTCAGAGGTGCCTGTTGGCTGTATCCTGAAGCCTCAAAGACCATGTCCAGATCACTAAGCTGCTGCTTCTTGGTAGTTTCCCATGGGTTTGCCTCTTCTTGCTGTCAGAGAAGTAACTTTGGGAGGAGATAGACCCAAGGGAGACAGAGAGAAGGAGGTCCCTTAGCAGCCGTGGTGAAAAGCTGCTTACGTCTGCCTTGATCCAAGGCCAGGAGATGGGGTGAGTGTGGGGGTGCTACCTAGACGGCTTAGCCCAAATCTTATAGTGGAGTGATGGAATTCCTTAGCCCAGTCGTATTTCTCTCTCTCTCTCTCTTCCTCTCAATTAGCACTGGAAGATCAAGAGTTTAGAAATCAGGACTTTAGTTCAAAATCCATGGAAAAAGAATCTGGGAACTATTCATGGAATTTTCTTCTCTGAAAGGAATTATAATTAATAATCCTTCCTGATTTGCTTCTGGGGGAACCCTGGGACCCCAAGGAATACAGGTCTACAGTATTGCGGGAATAGCATCATCTCTGAAACAGTTATCATAGGAATATACAAAGAGTTCATCTGCATGCTACTGAAAAGTACAATGTAAAGTTCTCTGCTGAAAAAGAATAGACTTTTGCTGTCTCACGTTAGATTTGAGCATCACTGTATCATGATTCAGTTTCCCCCTTCTTCTTCTGTATTACCTGCTTCCCGTCCCCCCCCCGTTTGTTTATGCTGACAACGTAAACTCACACAGGTGTAAGGTTAATAATTTTTATGTATGAGCCATTGCATTTTTTTTTTTGCATCCATTATTTTGGCCTAGGTGGATTGTGAATGATTAGGGGCCACAGATTCAATTTATTTATTGTTGGGAAATTTGAACCTATTACTCAGTCCTAGACTAGCTCGTGCAACTTGCTAACCTTTTCTCTATTCTCATTTTATATGAAATTACTTTCTGGGCTAAGATAATGATTTATCTCTCCTCTTAATTAGGAAGTATATAAATTCATGAGAGAATTGTGCTAACGTGTTTTTCTTCTACATGGGAAATAGCATTTTTGGAAAATATTTAATTGTGGAGAAAAACTAGATGTGTTTTACATGCAGGTTCAAAAGCAGTAAATGAAATAAAAAGAGAAATGGAGGGCACAGGACTGTAAATATAGAGGATTCTTGATGTGAATGTGCCTGAATAACACCTCTTTGGGTAGTAATTATGGGTGTCTAGATACATATATAAAAATATGGCCTTGTTCTTACTTGTTAGGTTTTCACACTGCACTTGGTACTAAAATCCCCCAAGCCTACTTCTGTCATTCCCTTATTGAGTCACTTCGGGTCAAGAAGAAGTATAATAAGCTGTGTGTTCACTCTAGGGAAGCTGTCTAATGGGTCTTTCTGCAATGATGGAAAAGTTCTATATCTGCCCAGTATCCAATATGAGAACTAGAACTTGAAATGTGACTAGTTGGAAGAACTGAATTTTAAATTTTATTTAACTTTAATTGAGTTTAATTTCAATAACCATATACGGTTGGTGATTACCGTACCGAACAATGCAGCTCTAGAAGCTGTCTTTTTTCCCCCATTTTATTGAGAAATAATTGACATACATCACTGTGTAAGTTTGAGGCATACTGCACGATGGTTTGATTTATACATGTTGTGCGGTGATTAGTACAATCAGTTCAGCTAACATCCATCACTTCATATAGATACAATGAAAAGACAAGAAGAAAAGAAAAAAGAAAATATTCCCCTTGTGATCAGAACTCTTAGGGTTAACTCTCTTAACTACTTTCCTGTGTATCATACAGCAGCTCTAACTATAGTAAACCTGTTGTATGCTATACCCCTTGTGTTTATTTATCTTATAACTAGAAGTTTATACCTTTTGACCACGTTTCCCCAGTCCCCCCCCACCACCACCCCCCGCCCCACCTCTGACAACTACAAATCTGACCTCTTTTTCTCTGAGGGGTTTTTTGTTTTGTTATGTTTTTGAAAGATTCCATGTGTGAGTAAGATCATACAGTATTTGTCTTTCTCTGTCTGACTTATTTCATTTAACATAATGCCCTCAAGTTTCATCCATGTCGTCACAAATAATAGGATTTCCTCATTTTTTATGGCTGAATGATATTCCATTGTGTGTGTGTGTGTATACATACATACATATATACATACTACAACTTCGTTATCCATTCATCCATCAATGTCTGCTTAGGTTGTTTCCATGTCTTGGCTATTGTAAATAGTGCTGCAGTGAACATGCAGGTACAGATACCTTTTGGGGTTAGTGTTTTTGTTTCTTTTGGATATATTCCCAGAAGTGCAATTGCTGAATCATGTGTTAGTTCTATTTTTAATTTTTTGAGGATCCTCCATACTCTTTTCCATAGTGGTTGTACTATGTCACCAACAGTGCACAAGGGTTCCCTTTTCTCCACATCCATGACAACATTTGTTATCTCTTTTTGACGATGGCCATTCTGACAGGTGTGAGGTGATGTCTCATAGTAATTTTAATTTGCATTTCTCTAATGATTAGTGTTTTTGAGTTTCTTTTCATGTACTTGTTGACCTTTTGTGTATCTTCTTTAGCAAAATGTCCATTCAGATCCCTTGACCCTTTTTAAATTGGGTTCTTTGTTATTTTTCTATTGAGCTGTATACATTCTTTATATATTTTGGATATTAACCCCTTATCAAATATATGGTTTACAAATATTTTTCCTATTCTGTAGGTTGTCTTTTCACTTTGTTGATTGTTTCTTTTGCTCTATAGAAGCTTTTTAGTTTGATGTAATCCCACTTGTTTATTTTTTATTTTGTTGCTTATGCTTTAGGTGTTGTATCCAAAAAATCATTACCAAGACCCAAGTTGAGGAACTTTATTTCTGTTTTCTTCTAGGAGTTTCATGGTTTTACGTCTTACATTTAAAACTTGAATCCATTCTGAGTTAATTTTTGTGAGTGGTGTAAGATAGGAGTCCAATTTCATTCTTTTCCATGTGCATATCTGGTTATCCCAGCACCATTTATTGAAGAGTCTGTCTTTTCTCCATTGAATATTCTTGGATCGCTTATCAAATATTAATTGACGTAGGTGCTTGGGTTTATTTCTGGACTCTTGAGTCTGTTCTACTGGTCTGTTGTCTGTTTTTATGACAACACTGTACTGTTTTGATTACTATAGCTCTGTAGTATAATGTGAAATCAGGAAGTGTGTTGCCTCCTGCTTTGTTCATTCTGATGATTTCTTTGGCCACTGGGGGTCTTCTGTGGTTCCATATAAATTTTAGGTGGGTTTTTTCTACTTCTGTAAAAAAAAAAAATGCCCTTGGAATCTTGATAAAGATTGCATTAAACCCATAGATGGCTTTTGGTAGTATTGACATTTTTACAATATTATTTATTCTAATCCATGGACATGAGATATCTTTCCATTTATTTGCATCAATTTTCTTTTTTTTGTAGTTTTCAGAGTAAATATCTTTCACCTCCTTGGTTAAACTTATTCCTAAGTACTTTATTTTATTTGATGCTATTCTAAATGGGATTTATTTCTTTATCAGAAAAATTTTTGCCACTGACTTTTGTATGTTAATTTTGTATCCTGCAACCTTCCTGAATTTGTTGATTACATCTAATAGCCTTTGGTTGATTCTTTAGGATTTTCTATATATAAAATCATGTGATGCACAAATATAGATAATTTAACTTCTTAATGCCCATTTTTGATACCTTTTATTTCTTTACTTGCCTGATTGCTCTAGTTAGAACTTCCAGTATTATGTTCAATAGGAGTGCTGGAACTGGACATCTTTGTCTTGTTCCTGATCTTAGAGGAGAAGTTTTCAACCTTTCACCATTGAGTATGATGTTGTGGGCTTGTCATACACAGCCTTTATTATGTTGAGGTATGTTCTTTCTTTCCCTAATTTGTTAAGAGTTTTTATCATGATGAATGTTGAATTTTGTCAAATGCTTTTTCTGTATGTTGAGATGCTCGTATTATTCATCTTTCATTCTAGTAAGGTGATATGTCATATTCATTGATTTGCTTATGCTGAACCATCCTTACATCCCAGGGATAAATCCCACTTGATCATGATGAATAATCCTTTTAACGTGCTGCTATATTTGGTTTGCTAGTATTTTATTAAGACTTTTTGCACCTGTATTCATCAGATATATTGGCCTGTAGTTTTCTTTTCTAGTGGTTTTCTTTTCTGGCTTTGGTATAAGGATAATTCTGGCCTTGTAAAATGAGTTTGGGACTGTTTACTTCTTTTCAATTTATTGGAAGAGTCTGGGAAGGATTGGTGTTAATTCTTCTTTAAATGTCTGGTAAAATTCTCCATAAGAGCCTGGGCTTTTCTTTGTTGGGAGATTTTTTATTATTACTTTTTCAATCTTCTTTCTAGTAATTGGTCTATTCAGATTTCCTATTTCTTCCTGTTTCAGTCTTGGTAAACTGTATGTTTCTAAGAATTTTTCCATTTCTTCTAGGCTGTCCAGTTTGTTGGCATATAGCTGTTCATCATAGCCTCTATAATCTTGTGAATTTCTGTGGTAAGAGTTGTAATGTCTCCTTTTTAAATTTATTATTTTGTTATTTCTCTTTTTTCCTTGATTAGTCTAGTTAAAGGTTTGTCAATTTTATCATTTCAAAGAACCAACTCTTAGTTTGATTAAGCTTTTCTATAATTTTTATGTTCTCTGTTTTATTTATTTCTGCTCTAATTTTTATTTCCTTTTTCTCCTGATTTGGGCTCAGTTTTTCTTCTTTTTCCAGTTCCTTAAAGCATAGAGTTAGGTTATTTATCCAGGATCTTTCTTGCTTCTTAATGCAGACATTTATTTCTATGAACTTTCCTCTTAAAACTGCTTTTGCTGCATCCCATAAATTGTGGAATGTTGTGCTTTTATTTTCATTTGTCTAAAGAAACTTTTAAATTTCCCCTTTAATTTATTCTTTGATTCATTGGTTGTTTAGGAGAGTGTTAATTTCCATGTGTTCATGAATTTTCCAGTGTTCCTCTTGTTACTGATTTGTAGTTTCATGCCATTGTTGTCAGAAAGGATATGTGGTATGATTTCAATCTTCTTGAATTTTCCAGGACTTATTTTATGGCTTTACATATGGTCAGTCCTAGAAAATGTTCCATTTATGTTCTGTCATTGGATAGAATGTTCTGTTAGTCCATGTGGTTTTTAGTGTTGTGCAAATCTGCTTTTTCTTATTGATTCTCTGGATAATCTATCCATACTTGAGAATAAGGTATTAAAGTTCCCACATATTACTGTTTATTTCCCCTTTTAGGTCTGTTAATTTTTGTTGTATATATTTAGGTACCCCAGTGTTGGGCACATATTTACAATTGTTATATCTTCTTGATGGGTTTATCCCTTTCTTACTATGTAATGACCTTCTTTGTGTCTTTTTCTCATTTTCAGTTTAAAGTCTATTTTGTTTGATATAAGTATTGCTACCGCTGCTTTTTTATTGGTTACCATTTGCTTGAAATGACTTTTACCATCCCTTCACTCTCAGTGTATGCATGTCTTTAAGGCTAAAGTGAGTCTTTTGTAAGTACCATAATCACTGGATCCTGTTTTTTAATTTTTTATCCATTCAGCCATTCTGTATTGTTTAAAGTAATTATTGATAGGTAAGAACTTACTATTGCCATTTTGTTATTTGTTTTATCATCGTTTTGTAGGTTCATTGCTCTTTATTTCCTGTCCTGCTAGTTTTTTTTATGTGTGTGTTTTGTTGTCTTTTGATATCAGTATGCTTTGACTTCTTTTTCATGTTCTTCTGTGAATTGCTACTTGTTTTCCCTTGTGGTTACCAAAAGGCTTAAATAAAATATCTTAAAATTCTAACACCTTATTTTAAGCTAACAACCTAACTTCAATAGAATTCCTAACCTTTACACTTTTACTTCTCCTCCTCCTCACATTTTAGGTTACTGCTCTTACAATTGACATATTTATTATGTTGTGTAACTAATAATAGATTATTATAGTTGTGAGGTTTTTTTTTTTTTTACTACATTCATTTTGAAACTTTTAAACTGGAGTTGTAAGTGAATTAAGCATGACCATTACCAGATTACTGAATTTAACTTTGCCAATTAGTTTACCATTATCACTGAGTTTAAACTACATTTTTATATTTGTATGATGTTAATTAGCATCCTTTTACTTTCAATCAAAGGACTTTCTTTGGTATTTCTTGTAAAGCAGGTCTAGTGGTGATGAACTCCATCTACTTTTATTTGTTTATGAAAGTCTTTATCTCTTTTTCATTCGTGAAGGACAGCTTTGCTGGTATAGCAAAGCTATAACTAAAACTGGTTGACAGTTTTTCTTTCAATATTTTGAAATGTCTTCCCATTCTCTCCTGGCCTGAAATGTTTCTGTTGAAAAATCTGCCCATAGGCTTATGGGGGCTCCCTTTTAAGTAACATCTCTTCTCTTGCTGTTTTTAAAATTCTTTTTTTTGTCTTTGACTTTGACAATTTAATTATAATTTGTCTTGGTGTAGCCCTATCTAAGTTTGATATTTTTGGGGTCCTTTGGGCCTCATAGATCTGGATGTCCATTTCTCTACCCAGGTTTAGGAAGTTTTCAGCCATTAATACTTTAAATATACTTTCTGTCCCTTTCTCTTTCTCTTCTCCTTCTGGAATTCCTACAATGCAAATTTTGTTTCTTTTCATTTTCATTTCCCATAAATCTCATAGGCTTTTTTCACGCTTACATTCTTTTTTACTTTTTGCACCTCTAACTGGATAATTTCTAATATTCTATCCTCCAGATAACTGATTGTTTCTTCTGCACGGTCAAGTCTGCTTTTGAAATTCTCTGTTGAATTCTTCAGTTCAGTTACTATATTTTTCAACTCTAGGATATCTGTTTGTTTGTTTTCGGATGGTTTCTATTGCTTTGTCAAACTTCTCGTTTTGTTCATGCATTGTTTCCCTAACTTAGTTTTCTGTGTGTCCTCGTTCACTAAACTTCTTTAAGGTAATTGTTCTGAATTATTTGTCTCACGGTTCATAAATTTCCATTTCTTTAAGATTAGTTATTAGAGCTTCATTAGTTTCCTTTGGTGGTGTCATACTTTCCTGTTTTCTTTTGTGATCCTTGATCTCTTGTGTTGGTATCTACACATCTGAGTAATCAGCCTCCTCTTGCAGACTTTGCAGGTTTGCTTTGGTAGAAACAGTCCTTCACCTGTCAGCTCCTTTTGGGTTTCTGTTGGTGTCTGTTGGTAATGTCCTTAGGCAGGTGATGCCTGCTATTATGGTCTATTTTTGGATAAGGAGGCAACTGTTGAAGCTCTGAGGATGGGGACGTGGGATGTGCCCTGACTAAGAACAGTTGGATAGAACTGCTCACTTGGTTCCCAAGTGAGGCTATAGGATGGGCTTCATGATTGCCTGGTTCCTCTGGTCAGGCTTATGAGATGGTCGGGACGGGGTACTTGATTCAGTAGTAGTGGGGCTATGAATTAGCTTCCCTGCACCCAGGGCAGCACCCAGAACAGCATGGCTCGTTGCTTGGGGGACCTGAACCAGGCAGGAGTGTGCACTTATTTCCCTGGTCAGGTGAGGCCACTGGTTTTGCTCAGCAGATGGGGGAGATGTGGGCTGTGCTCTCTGTTCAGGTCCCACTGTAAGCAGGGCTGTTGTGTGGGTTTATGGATTAGTTTCCCTGCCTGGACACAGTGGGAGAAGCAGCTCTAAAGGTAGTAAAGCTCTTTGTTGTCTTAATTCAAGCCGGCCCACATCCCAGGTTCCTTGGTTGTTCAGGGCCCCAGCTTTGCTTTGCAAACTGTGGAATCTGCCTGCCCTTCTCTAGGCATGAGCATGGCTGGGCCTCATAGCTCCTAGGTATTATAGCCAGCCCTTCTGGTCTGATGGATGGGGAGCTGTAGCAGGTGGGGCTCTGTCTCAGCTCCCCTGCCTGTGCTGGAAAGTGAGGGACTACTCCAGGCATCTCCCAATTCTTCCCAAACAAAATGTCAGGCTGGGAGGGGCCATGAGGTACCCTTAGCCTTGGCTGTGAGTAGCACAGGAGCCCTCCAGGCCAATACTGCCTTTGCCCCAGGTGTGATCAGCTCTGCCTGCTGGTCTCTTGGCTGGAGCACTACTGGGCTACACAGCTTCTAGGCCTCCCGCCAGCCCCTCTGGTCAGATGCGGCTGGGAGACACTCTCCACCGTGGGTGGGGTGTGACTCATCTTCTTGCCTGGGAGTGGGCAAACTAGGCTCTCAGGCTGTCAAAACTCCTCACATGAGGATCTGAGTAAGGCGGATCTGTATCCTGCCATGTTTCCCGGTCAGAGTGCACCCCCGACTTGGTTCTGCAGGTGAGCAGAGCCGCTGGTTAGTCTACCGCTTCGGCACTGCAGGTGTGAACTCGCTCTGCCAAGACCCCTGTGCTGGTTGCAAGCCCCTCCCCTTCCTCAATCAGTCAGATTCCCAGTGGTTGAGCCCCAGAGATTCCCCTGCAGTCCCCATGGGGTGAGGCCAGATTAGGGGCTCCCTCAAAGAGAAACACAGTGCTGGGGGGCTGTTTGTTCCCCGTGGGCTCTCTTTTCTTACTGGAGGAACCAGAGGCTCAGGGGAGACCTGTCCACCTGGTGCTGCCCTGGCCTGGGGGAGTGGCAATGCGGTCAGTGTGTAGCCACTTCTCTTACCTTCTAACGTGGTCTCTCTTGGTGTCTGTGGTGCAGGGGGTACTTCAGCCTCCCCTGTGTTCTAGGTTCTCTCAGTGCTGACTTGTTCATGAATAGTTGTTAGTTGTTCTTCTAGTGAAGGGGAGGGAAGTCAGGAAGGATCTATGTCACCATCCACCTAGAGAATCATCCACCTAGAGAATGTCTTGAGCCCTTAGCGTCAGTCACTACAGTAAGTGCCGACCTCTTGTTGTGCTGTCATAACCCAGACGCTTAGCCCCATGATGCTCCTTGTATTTCTAACCTCCAGCTCTTCACTGCCTCCAGTATACCCTCTGGATCTGAAGTTTTATAACATCAGTAAACCTCCTGTAACTGAGTTTCTCAGCTTTTTTTTAATCCAGCTGAAATGTGACTTTTCCTCTTGAGGACACACCTTCCCCAATAGCCATCTCGAGTGAAAGATGATTGTTTTGTTATATTTCATGCTCTGTAGGACCTAGTGTTGAGATAAATGTCTTTTTAGCTCTTCAGTACTGTTTCAAAACTATTTTTCCACTTTTCTTCTTTTAAAAAAATGCCAGGTAATTTGAAGTGTATGCTGTCAGTTCCCAGCACCTGCAGCCAACCTGTCACTTTCACTGCCCACTCCCACTCCTATGACTTTCACACAGACTTCTTTTCGACCATCCTTGGTAATTTCATATGGTTTCCTTCATATGGATAATTCATTTAACACTTTGGCCTCTCATATTCCTGACCCCTTCATCCATAATAATCTTTCTTCCATCTTAACAACTAACTCTTACAATCATATTGTATAACTATCCCACATTCTAAATCCCCAAATTTGAGCACCCAGTTCTCTCCCGCACTGTATATTCCCACTCACTTTTCCCAGGATTTTCACTTCGACAATTATTTGATGAATTGAGACCTCTGGGTCCATTGATGCTTCCACCTACTTAATCTTCAGTCCTTTCATTATGTTCCTCTTTTCTTTTTTTAGCTTAGGGACCATGTCCATCACATATTCATGCCCCTTTAAAAACACTTTTCAAGCTTGCTTTTCTTGCCTTCTGTGAAAATTTCTCTTAAAGCCAAACCCCTGGATTAACCTAATTAATTACTGACAACAGTGCTCTGTATCTAGGCACTTGAGGATTGTTATAGAACACTGAACCATCAAGCTGACTTGTTTCAACTTGATCTCAAATCTCAAATGGGCACTTGATACTACCTGGCAGTCCTACTGTATCTCCTCAGTAAACTTGCTTTCTTACCCTCTAAAGATCACCAGTTTACATCTTCTCCTCACATTTCCAGCACAGCCCTTTATGACCAGCTGATAGCTTTTCCCCTGCCGTCCTGAGAAAATGCAGCTATCAGGTAGGTTCTATCCTATCTTCTAACTAGACATGCACTAGTATATCTGCGTGTGTACCCATGTCCTCTTTTTCTTCTCTCCTTTAAAAGGGTGACACCTTCACATGTGCTCAAAATATGCTAATCCTGAAAAACTTCTCTTTCTTGCATCACCAGCTTCTCATTCTCTACTGGATCAGTTTTATCAGTATACAGATACGTACTTCAGGACCACTCATCTTAAAAAATAATTCTAACCCCATAGCCTTCTCAACTCTTTTCCTATTGCTCTGCTTTTCTTATTAGCAAAACCAATTTTCTGTTCCCCAATTATTATCTTCTACTCTGCACGCTCCTTTTTTTAAACAATATCCAGCTAAGATTCAGCCTCCATGGCTTTGTTGAAATTCCATGTTGTCAAGGCTACCCACAAACCAACATCTTGGCATGTCTCAGTCATGAACTTACTCAGATTCTCAAGAGGATTAAAGTCAGTTGTCCACTCTATCCTTGTAAAATGATTCTGCATCTGGACTTCCGTGACATCACACTTTCCTGTTTTTTCTTCCCCTCTGTGCTCTTTCTCAGCTCTGTTTTTCTGTCCTTTCCTTCTCTACCCGACTTACACTGAGTGGCCTCAAGGAACTGTTCCCCATGGGTCACCTCATCCGGTCTCATGACTTTAAAAGCAGCTGTGTGGAGGCATCAACAAAGGCCTAGGTTTGCAAACTGTCAGGAAGAATTAGTATTTTTCATAGTCTCTTCACAAATTACCTCATTAACTTTGTGGAGAAGGGAAGTAATAATCATAGTGTCATCTTCTCCCTCCAAAAATTATTCTGGTTTTCAGAAGCATTTTAAAGAACAAAGAAAAGAAAGAAAAAGAAAACAGAAATCAATGATGCTATTTATCTACTAAGCACATATTCCATGAACTAAAAAAAAATTCCATTTTTTTCATAAAACATATTGTTTTGTACCTCCTTGAAATTGTTTTGAATGTAGAAGTTAAAAGTTAAATGCAGATATAACTGTTTTATTGAATTTGAACAAAAGAAGTTATTACTTATCTTAAATAAGGCCACTTGGTACGTAGGGCATAGTTAAGTTTAATCTTCTTGGGGTCTTAGTTTAACTTGATTATTTATGTTATCAAGACTCTTTGTTTAATTTTAGGTTTTTTTTTTATTACATCAAAGTAAGTTTGTGGTTTTATGTGCCCTGTATAAGATATTTTTACGTATTCCAAGATTACAAAGATTTTCTTCCATATTTTGGGGAGCAATTATATAATTTTAGCTTTTACATTTAGAATTAGAATCCTTTTCAAGTTAAAAATTTATGTACAGTGTGAGGTATGGTTCAAGTTCATTTTTCCCCCACATGCGTATCTAGTTCTGTAAGTATAATTTGTCAGAAAGATTTTGCTTCCTCTTTGAATTATCTTGTTAAAATTCAATTGACCATATATATTTTGGTCCATTTGTGGACTCTATTTCTTCTTCCATAGTTTCTATTTTTAAAAAAGGAGATTTTTGTTCTAATAGCATCTTTTTTTATTTAGTTATTTTGTCAGAATTTTACAGAAGCGTACTTTTGAAAGTCTAATAGTTTTGCAAGGCTTGTAATGAAAAACTGCCATACGCTTCATAAAGCCTCTCACTCCCAACCTTCTCCAGTAATTTTCCATTATTTTCATAGCTCACGTTTTTGATATTGGCCACCACATATTACTGTTATACTTTTACTTCCTGACTGTTTTTAGAAGTTTTAGGGATTAAATTATTTTTCTTGGTTGATTTCCTCTTCATGTTGGGACACATCTTCCTGTAGTTTGCTAAAGAAGAAAAAATTAGCATTATAAATTTTTAAAAATCCAGTTGAAATAGATATTAAAAATCCAATAGAAATCTTGAAAGATAAAGTTGAAGAAATCTTCAATAAATCTCAAAAGGCATAGCAATATAAAATTGCAGAGAAATGTAAAATATAAAAGAGATTCCAGTATATGAATAATAAGAGTCCCAGGAGGAGAGGAAAGAGAAAATAGCAGAAAGTAAGTCATCAAAGAAATAATTCAAGAAGAATTTCCAGAACTGAATGACATGGGTTCTAGATTAAAAAGGGTCACCAAAAGTCTATGATGACTTGTGAAAACACATCCATAACAGGGTGCTTCATTATAATATTTTAGAAAACTAGATAAGATCCTTCAAATTTGCAAAAAGCATGCAACTTTTTATAGAAATTATCCAGAACCAGAAAGGCATCAGATTTCTGACTTAGAGCAGGGGGGTGGGAAACTGTGGTCCACGGACACATTGTCTATGGCTACTTCTGTGCTACAATTGCAGAACTGAGTAGCTTTGACAGAGGAATTATGACCTGTAAAGCTGTAAAAATGTTTACTCTCTGGCCCTTTACTGAAAAAAGTTTGCTGACACCTGCTTTAGAACAGTAGTAGAAGTTACAGACGATAGGTTAATGGTATCAAATTTTGAAAGAGAAGTATTTTTACCTTAGAATTATACAGTCAATTAATGAAATTTGAGAGTAAAAGATATATTCATATGTATAATCTCATATATTTACTTCTCAACATGTAATTAAATTCAACCCTTTCTCCCTTTGTTGGTTTTTTAAACTCCCTCTTTCCTGTTTACCTGGTATAAATTTGTTAATTTTCTCAGCGATTAAATTATAAATAAATTCTAAATTGGGATGTGTGAGCAGTGACTTTGACACTGAAAGCATTATGTTTTCATTGGAACCATGGAGAAAATGAGCTCAGATCCAGGGTATAGAGTGGATGTGGTCACCTGCAGAGGTAAAATGGGCCACCCGACCCAAAATTTGGTTTTGGTCTGGATGTGGAGATTGGTGATACTACACACACCAAGAGTTTATGAAAAGGTTCATTCCTCATTTCATGAGGGGTTCTAGAAAGCAGAGAGTGTTTCCATGCAGGTCCACAATGGTTTGAGAAAGCCGTGAAAGGGTTGTGTAGCGTTTTAGGGGCAGGGCGGGATGAGGGTTCTTGCAGAGACTCTGGGACTTGTGGTCTGACCTTTCCACCAAGCCCCAGGGGAGCACAGTCCACTCTGTTACCAGCTTATCCTGTAGTGGGTCAGAAAACAAAGGGGGGCAGTGGGGCTCGAAGCTGTCAAAAGTCAAACATCAAGTGGAGTCAGACTTTTTGACAAGAGTCATGAAGATAATAACAGTAATTACACAAAAGCACATCATTCGAAGGTTGATCCTGCCTTTTTCATTTGTCGGGTTTCTTCCTTCTAATACAGCAAAGTATTTATTTTTATTTATATTAGAGTACCCAGGAGGAAGAGTATAGCAGTGGGGTAGGAGAGTGATCTGATGTTATTATTTGGCAGACATTAAGTTTAACTTATGGGGGATGACATATTTATTTTCTAAATAGTTTTAAAATTATGGTTTGTACTTTTAAAAGTTGTTTGCAAGGTAGATGGCTTCAGCTTTATTTGTGAGAGCAATTACTAATGTGACTCTTTACAGGGTAAATTGTAGGCCTGCAGAACATAAACAAACGTTCTTCAATGTCCAGGGCCGATGCCTCCTGGTAGTAGAACGCACATACTCGAGGCTGGGGACCCTGTCACCTAGTCATCGTGGTGGTACCCAGCAGAGCTCTTATGTGGTTTATGTGGTGTCTTTCAGATGAATTTTCAGGCAGATTAAACTTCTAGGCATAGATAACTGCATAGTTCATTTAGTCCAAGTGGTAAGGCATTTCGTCTCTGTGACTGCAATACCTTGACACCTTTTGAGTCCTTTATACTATTATAGCACATCTACACAGTACTAAAACATCACTTTATACCTAGCTTCCCACAGGTGGGTTGCCTCTAGGTAGTAATACAAAGCCTTATGGTTTTCTTATTAGCATTTTGTACATAACAGATGTTTAAAAGTGGTATGAGCAGAATACCTGAATGCTTAAGTAATGTTTCTGAACAAAGTTTGAGATGATTTATTTTCAGAATTTCTTTGCTGAACCTATGAACTGCTATAAAAATATTTTTTATATTGGTTTCTTAAAAGTTTACGTGGCGTACGATATTGGTATTTCAGTGGGAAGCTTTTGCTTGGTGGAGCTTTCTGATTACTGAGACTTAGGAAATGTTTGTTATTTTCTAGCGCCCTCAGAAAGATGGAAGACATAAGTAAGCAGTTTATGCTTTAAACCTGTGAAGAGGGATTTTAGTCATTTACTGCCTGGTCCACTGGAAATGACTCAAGATGTGGCTTTATGAATGCAGTTACAAATATACTGGCCTTCATTGAATAGACCTAATGTACCGTCTACAGATTATTAGAAATTATTAGTAGTATCATTGGACTCTACATACATTTAAAAGTCACTGTCTAGGGACTTCCCTAGTGGCACAGTGGTTAAGAATCCGCCTGCCAATGCAAGGGAGACGGGTTCAAACCCTGAGCTGGGAAGATCCCACATGCCGTGGAGCAACTAAGCCTGTGCGCCACAGCTACTGAGCCTGCACTCTAGAGCCCATGAGCCACAACTACTGAGCCCGCGTGACACAACTGCTGCAGCCTGCAAGCCTAGAGCCCGTGCTCCACAACAAGAGAAGCCACCGCAGTGAGAAGCCTGCGCACCACAACAAAGAGTAGCCCCCACTCACCGCAACTAGAGAAAGCCTGAGCGCAGCAATGAAGACCCAATGCAGCCAAAAATAAATAGATAGATTTTAAAAATAATTTTAAAAAGTCATTATCTAAATGGTATTGATACATTGTAAGTTTGGAGTATCATAGAAAATTTATACCAGCTTTAAGAATCAAAAGTGTTCATATGTTGTTAAAGTTTGGATTTACCTGTTTAATTTTGTTATGTCCTTTCTGGTCTCTTCAGAAAGAAACCTTTAAAATGGTCTTTCCTCTTTCCCCTTTAGTTACCACCTTTTTACTTCTCTGTCATGTATGATATCTTGCTAATTTTAACATATTGAGTTATATATGTACTTATTATTATGCCAAATCAAATGCCTAATTATATTTTTCAAATTTTCATGCAGTTTAATTTTTAAAACACATTACAGTTTCTTTAAGTAGATATGCATTGATAATAGTTATGCTTTCCTAATTACCCTTTAGCATTGTTAGATGGCCTCTTTATTTCTATTAATAAGCTTTGTCTTATGTCTTTTTGTTGGGCTGCGTGGCTTGCGGGATCTTAGTTCCCCAACCAGGGATCAAACCTGTGCCCCCTGCAGTGGAAGCACAGAGTCCTAACCACTGGACCACCAGGGAATTCCTCTTTCTCTTTATATATGTATATATATAAACAAGTTTTATTTCTTTTTCTATACATAAAACATTATATATATAATTTATAATTTTAAATATTTTAATGTTAATTTAAAAAACTGTAAAATTTGAGCATATAAACGAATGCCCTGAATAAATTATTTTACTATTTATTATTGTTATTTTATATCTTTTTATATGTATATTATTTTATATCTTAAAAGAAACTATTGTTTTACAAACAGAAGACAAAAAAATAGAACACAAATGTAAATGGTGTACATACATGCAGTTATGTATTCATATTTATTTTTACTTTGATCCAAGAACTTATAGTAAGGTTCATGGTATGTAAATTTAGATAAATCTCCTGGTTAGTATTATTTTAATGAAAATCCCTAAATTTCCTGAAACTATTATTAGGGAGGGCATATTGTGTTTAGATAACATTATATGATTAGTAAATAGAAAAATAATGGATATGAACAAGCTTTGAAACTTGTCTAAATTTTTTTTAAACTCCTTATATAGTATTAGATTTATAGATGTAATTGTCATATACATAAGTACTCAGAAGTCAATAAAGTGCACCAAGTATCATCTGGGTTTTATAGGAACTAATTTATACAGCCTACCAATTATTTAGATTATTAATTACTTTAGTTGAAGAAATATTTATATTATATCCTTTAGATATTGTTTTAGTAGTGATAGCTACTTAGATATCAAAACAAGTATAAAAAATTTAGAAAATTTTCTTTGATTAAATCTTGTGTACAAATACCCAGATTCTTAGAAAAATTAAAATGTAATACTTTCCCTTTAATCTTTCATTTGCTCTATGGTAACCACATTATTCCTTTCATTTTTTAATAGGTGTACTTTAATATTTATTTATTTATGGCCGTGCTGGGTCTTAGTTGCGGCACGTGGGATCTTTAGTTGTGGCATGCAGGATCTTTAGTTCAGGCATGCAAACTCTTAGTTGTGACATGCGTGCGGGTTCTAGTTCCCCGACCGGGGATCGAACCCAGGCCCCCGGCATTGGGAGTGCGCAGTGTTACCCACTGGACCACCAGGGAAGTCCCAACCACATTATTCTTAATTCAATTTATTAAAAGAACTTTTTTGGTCAGCGGAATTAAGTAAATTTTTTTCCGTAAGCGCAGTTTTTAAAAAACATTGAAGTAGAGTTGCTGTACAATATAGTGATTCACAACTTTTTAAGGTTATACTCCATTTATTGTTGTTATAAAGTATTGGATATATTCCTTGGAGCTTATTTTATACCTAATAGTTTGTACTCTATATTGCTTTTTCCCCCTTCCCTCTCCCCACTAGTAACCACTAGTTTGTCTTCTATATCTGTAAGTCTACTTCTTTTTTGTTATATTCAATAGTTTGTTGTATTTTTAAATTCCACATATAAGTGATATCATATAGTATTTCTTTTTCTGACTTATTTCACTTAGCATAATGCCCTCCAAGTCCATCCATGTTGCTGCAGATGTCAAAATTTCTTTTTTTTTTATGACTAATAGTCCATTGTTTATATATTCCACATTTTCTTTATCCATTCATCTGTTGATGGACCCTTAGGTTGCTTCCATATCTTGGCTTTGTAAATAATGTTGTTATTGACATTGGGGTGCTGGTGTCTTATTGAGTTAGAGCTTTTGGAGTTTTTTGGATATATCCCCAGGAGTGAACTTGCTGGGTTATATGGTAACTCTATTTTGAGTGTTTTTGAGAAAGCTCCATACTGTTTTTCACAGCGGTTGCACTAATTTGCCTTCTCACCAACAGTGTAGGAGGAATCACCTTTCTCCACATTCTCACCAACGTTTTTCATTTGTGGTCATTTTTTTTTTTTTAACATCTTTATTGGAGCATAATTGCTTTACAATGGTGTGTTAGTTTCTGCTTTACAACGAAATGAATCAGTTATATATATACATATGTTCCCATATCTCTTCCCTCTTGCGTCTCCCTCCTTCCCACCCTCCCTGTCCCACCCCTCCAGGTGGTCACAAAGCACCAAGCTGATCTCCCTGTGCTATGCGGCTGCTTCCCACTAGCTATCTACCTTACGTTTGGTAGTGTATATATGTCCTTGCCTCTCTCTCGCTTTGTCACAGCTTACCCTTCCCCCTCCCCATATCCTCAAGTCCATTCTCTAGTAGGTCTGTGTCTTTATTCCTGTCTTACCCCTAGGTTCTTCATGACATTTTTTTCCCTTAAATTCCATATATATGTGTTAGCATACAGTATTTGTCTCCCTCTTTCTGACTTACTTCACACTGTATGACAGACTCTAGGTCTATCCACCTCATTACAAATAGCTCAATTTCATTTCTTTTTATGGCTGAGTAATATTCCATTGTATATGTGTGCCACATCTTCTTTATCCATTCATCCAATAATGGACACTTAGGTTGTTTCCATCTCTGGGCTATTGTAAATAGAGCTGCAATGAACATTTTGGTACATGACTCTTTTTGAATTATGGTTTTCTCAGGGTATATGCCCAGTAGTGGGATTGCTGGGTTGTATGGTAGTTCTATTTTTAGTTTTTTAAGGAACCTCCATACTGTTCTCCACAGTGGCTGTATCAATTTACATTCCCACCAACAGTGCAAGTGGGTTCCCTTTTCTCCACACCCTCTCCAGCATTTATTGTTTCTAGATTTTTTGATGGTGGCCATTCTGACTGGCGTGAGATGATATCTCATTGTAGTTTTGATTTGCATTTCTCTAATGATTAGTGATGTTGTGGTCTTTTTGATGATAGCCATTCTGACAGGTGTGAGGTGATATCCCATTTTGATTTTGATTTGCATTTCCCCATTCATTAGCAGTGTTGAACATCTTTTCATGTGCCTGTTGACCATCTGCATTTCCTCTTTGGAAAAATGTCTACTCAGTTCTTCTGCCCATTTTTAAAATTAATTAATTTATTATTTATTTTTGGCTGTGTTGGGTCTTTGTTGCTGTGCATGGGCTTTCTTTAGTTGCAGCAAGCAGGAGCTACTCTTCGTTATGGTGCACGGGCTTCTCATTATGGTGGCTTCTCTTGTTGTGCAGAATGGGTTCTAGGCGAGCGGGCTTAGAAGTTGTGGCTTGCGGGCTCTAGAGCACAGGCTCAGTAGTTGTGGTGCACAGGCTTAGTTGTTCTGCAGCATGTGGGATCTTCCCGGACCAGGGCTTGAACCTGTGTCCCCTGCATTGGCAGGTGGATTCTTAACCTCTGTGCCACCAGGGAAGTCCCTTCTGCCCTTTTTAAAATTGATTTGTTTGTTTCTTTGATGTTGAGTTGTAGGAGGTGTTAGTATACATTGGATATTAACCCCTTATCAGTCATATCATTTGCAAATATTTTCTCCCATTCAGTAGGTTGTAGTTTCATTTTGTTGATGGTTTCCTTTGCTGTCAAAAGTTTTTAAGTTTAATTATGTCTCATTTGTTTATTTTTGCTGTTTTTCCTTTGCTTTAGGAGATGGATCCAAAAAGATATATTTCTGTGATTTATGTCAAAGAGTGTTCTGCCTAAGTTTTCCCCTAGGAGGTTTGTAGTATCTGGTCTTACATTTAGGTCTTTAATCCGTTTTGACTTTATTTCTGTATATGGTGTCAGCAAATGTTCTAATTTTACTCTTTTACATGTAGCTGTCCACTTTTCCCAGCACCACTTATTGAAGAGACTGTCTTTTCTCCATTGTATATTCTTGCCTTCTTTGTCATAGATTAATTGGCATGGATTTATTTCTGGGCTTTTTATCCTGTTCCATTGAAGTGGATGTCTGTTTTTATACCAGTACCATACTGTTTTGATTACTGTAGCTTTGTAGTATAGTCTGAAGTCAGGGAGTGTGATTCCTCCAGCTTTGATCTTCTTTCTCAAGATTGTTTTGGCTATTAAGGGTCTTTTGTGTTTCCATGCAAATTTTAAAATTATTTTTTTCTACTTCTGTAAAAAATGCTGTTGGTATTCTGATAGGGATTGCACTGAATCTTTAGATTGCCTTGGGTAGTATGGTCATTTTACCAATATTAATTCTTCTAATGCAAGAACACAGTATATCTTTCCATGTGTGTCTTCTTCAATTTCTTTCATCCGTGTCTGATAGTTTTCCAAGTACAGGTCTTTTACCTCCTTAAGTAGGTTTATTCCTAGGTATTTGAATTATGTAAATTTTAAAATTAAAATAATTTTGATTTTTTTAAACTTACTATTTACATTTTCACCTACTTTAAACTTAAAATTAAAGGTAAAAATTTCTCAGCTGGAAATCTTTTCTAATTTGTAAGAATAAATTTATTCAGAATTAGCCTTTAATAAAAATTAGGTGTCCTGGGAAGGGTCTTTTTGCCGGCTGAGCAGACTCGAACCAAGATACACAGGGTTAGGCTGTTTGCACATCTAGCTTTTAAACAACTACTGATTTCTGTCATGTTGTCCACTTGAAAATTTAAGTTCCTTTTTACTAGTTAAATTCATAGCTCAGCAGGAACACTAAACCTATATAAACCAAAATTAGATGTGAAATTCAAAAGTTAAGTATACAAAGTAGAGCTCAGTTTAAGATAACACTTTAAACTTAGTCCAAACAAGGGGGAAAAAAAAAAAGAAACTTTTAAATTACGTGTTTAAATACTGATAGTTTTTGTGACCAGGTGGAAGGAAAGGAGGAGGTTAACTGACCTTTTGTCCATGCATGAAATGATTGACCTTTTTATCCCTACAAATTCCACAGTTGACCTGGACACTTATGTGAGAAAGAAGAGAAATACAAAAAGATTTAAAAGAATGGAATTCGTTAAGCTTTTTCTCCCCACATTAAAATTTCCAGTAATTCCTGCTCAGATTCTTATTCTCTAGTCAACCGAGTATATATACACTTTTTTAAGGCTTTTAATGTAAACTTTTGATAATGAAAAACTCCAGATATATTATTTAATTCTGTTATTTTTACTGAATTGTCCTCTAGTATTTAATTTCTTTTCTCATGCTAGTAAATTTATATTTATGTTCATAACAAATTAAGACACTTACAGACTTGTCTAAGGAAAGTTCTCTCACACTGAATTGGTATACTCTGCTATTTTCCTGCCAAATGAAAGAATGCTTGATTATGTCTTGACAGTTACATATGCAAGAATTTAAACACGACCTTTTTCTTCCATTGCTGCAAACTGAATGAAATACATTGAAAAAAAGTTCCTCTTCAAAATACATTTGCTCTGAGGCATTCAAGGCTTTTTACTCAGTAGTAATAAACCTAATTTCAATTAAACTTCAATTAACAAGTTGATTCATATTAAAAAAGGAAAAAGTCACCCACACTTGCTGGAGAGAAGTTTTCCTGTCTCTGTTGATTTGACCAAACAGAAAATGTGCTACATTTTCTTTCCAATAACTTTCAGAACCTTTTAAGCCTTTCCCTTTACTTTGTCTTAGAGGGAATTCTTACAGGTTCAGTGACAAAAAGAGAAGTGCTCAGCTCCACATGAATGGTAAGGTGACAGGAGTTCTCAACTCTACTCTTAAAATTCCCATTAGGGATTTATAACCTCACTTAGTGTCTGAGGATTTGGCAGTGGTGAAATTTGTCCTGTCAGTTCTCTGTTTAAATCTAAATGACAGCAGAAGTTTGCTGGGAGCATAAATAAAATTCTGCATTATGTCTACTTGTACCATTGTTAGAAGCTCTAGTTTCTGTAAGCTTTCTTAGTCTCTCACAAAAGTGAGGTAGATAATAGAAAATAATCAACACCAAAAAGATACTGTGGCTTTTTCTGACATTTTAGGGAACAGAAAATGTAAAGGGAAAAGGGATACAGAATGTCGTTCCTACTTTACAGTGAAAAGTTACCTGTGCATATTCTACTGACTAACATTATTTTCTTAAAAAAATACTCTCAGGCCAAGAAATTTTGTTAATAATGGAGGTTAGAGGTTATGTCAAAGATATAGCCGTCATAGTAAAATTTGACACAAATGTCCTTGGAAAGATATCACAAATGATGGAAGTCTGCTTCATGAAATATAGAGCAGGGTATGGTTAAATTTAGTCTTATTCAGATCTTGCTTTAACTTGATAACTCAGCAAATCAAGTTCTTATTGTCAGAGTTTTTCTCAAGAAAGTAAGTCTCTCCAACACACAATCTTCACGAGTGAAGTACCTTTCAGTCCAGGGAGACTGTTTCCTCTTTGGGCAATAGTGTTTGCCTTCCTTGGAAAAATGGAGACCCACATGGACGCACAAATGTATACTTTTATATTTTGACTAATTTTACTTTGTAAATAACATTATGGAATATTTGACATACTAAAAAGTCAGAAGAGCAAAACAGAAAAAGACTCCCCACGTACCGCCACACAGCCAAAAATTGAAAATATTACCAAAAAATTAAACACACGATTGTAACCTTCTCTGATCTTGTCTTCGTCTTCTATTACTATTTTATATTCCAGTGTCTTTAGACTATTTTTAGAGGTGGATGGATGAGTAGCTCCAATGAAACCTTTATATTTGAACCTTTCTCTTTGTTGTATGTGTTTCTTGTATGTTGGTTTACTTGTTAGTGTTGCTGGAGTGTTGGATCATGTGTTTTATACAAAACCTTGGGATAAAGAAAGATATATCTTTTGGCCATAATTCTAATATTCTTCAGCTTTAATCTATATTTTGCAGTAATTAATTCATTCTGCTGCTTAGATTCCATTGACTTTCTCTCTTTATTTGGACCAGTTCTCTCATATAATAATTTGGATCATTTTGTTTTGTACACATTTTTTGTTTTTATGGAGCTTTTAGTTTACTTACATTTTAAGGAAGGAATTCTTGACCTCTGTCAGATGGCCATTTCCATCAGCCTCTGAGTTATTTTGTATTCTTTGTGCCCCATAGGGCCTCCCTCTCCGGCTCTCCATCCTCCCTATTCCAAGCTGGACAGGACATTCTTGGCGACTGAGCTGAGCACACTCTTCCCAGTCGCTCTTTCTTGCTTCACTTCTTCGAGATCCTCAGATAACTTCCTAAGCAAAGGTGTGTCTTTGCTCTGTTGTTACGTGTGTATATTACATTGTTATGTATGTGTGTTATGTTATGTCTTTGTTATCCACTTGTTATGGATTTATATCTTTCCTCCCTCCCTTCCTTCTCTTTTCCTTTTTGTCTTTCTTTCTTTCTTTCTTCCCTATATTTTAATGGTAGCTCAGGAGGAGGAGATAAAAGCATATGCTCACCTGCAATCTTGGTCCAGGGGTTTTAAAAAAAAATTCAGACTTACAGCAGAGTTGTAAAACTAGTACAAAAAATTCCCAAATGCCCTTTACTCATATTCCCCAAATGTTAGCATTTTACCACATTTACATTACTTTTTTTCCCCTGAGATGTTTGAAAGTTGCAGACAAGATGTCCTTTTTTTTCTCTAAAGACTTCAGTGTACATTTTCTAAAACAGACATTCTTACACTAGTACAATTATCAAAATCAGGAAATTAACGTTGATCCTAATACCTTATAGGTAGTTAAAATGTATCAGTTGTCTAACCATTGTCCTCTATTATAGATGAAAACTTTTTTCTTGCCCAAGGTCTAATTCACAAGCACACATTACATTCAGATGTCGTGTCTCTACTTTCCTTTACTTTGGAACACTTCCTGAGATATTTATCTTTCATAACCTTGGCATATTTTTAATACCAGAGGTTAGATATTTGTAAAATGCCCCTCAGTTTGGGCTTGTCGAATGTTTCCTCAGGATTAGATTCAGATTATGCATTTTTGGTAGCAGTACATCAGAAATGCTCTCATATCCACCTCAGCGCACCTATCAAAGTGTGTATGACATCATCTGTCCCGTTACTGGTGATATTAACTATGATCGCATGGTTAGGAGGGTGTTGAGGTCTCTTTAAAAGCTTATAAGGGATAGCGAATAGAAATGACAAAGTCAGAGAAGCAGAGCCACAGTGCGGTACTCTGGGAATAAGGACCTGGGGAGTGAAGACCTGGAAAAGAGAAGATCAGATAAAGAGTTGCTAACCAGTCTTCCCGAAACACAGGGTCAGGTGGCTAACTGACGGACCTTGCAAAGAAATTCAGGATGCCGGGTGTGTGCAGTCACCAAAGTCTGGACCTGAGGGACGAACTTCGGAAAGTTCTACGGGACCCTGTTGCATCTGTGAGTTTGTTGTCTCTGTGGACCCACAGAGAAGTTCTGGTAGTGAGTCTGGTGTTTCTGTTGCTCTGCAGAATGGGAACTATGTGGGTAAATATGAAACACATTTTTTCTCAGTTTTCAGTTTCTTTTAAACGTTAATTGAAAACAATGCCATTTATACTTGTACTAAAATATGAAATTCCTAGGGATATATTTAACAAAGTATGTGCCAGGTGTACATACTGACAACTACAATCATTGCTAAAATACAATAAAGAATCTATCTAAGTATATATATATATATATATATATATATATATATATACACACACACACCACACTAATAGATTGAGAAACTCAATAGTGCTGAAATGCCAATTATCCCCAAATTAATGTACAGTTAAATGCAATCCAAATCAAAATCGCAGCCAAACTTTTTTTGTAGAAATTGACAAGCTTTTTTAAAGATAATACAGAAATAAAAAGGACACAGAATAACCACAATTATTTTGAAAAAGAAAAACTTATAGGATTCAACTACCAGATTTCAGGACTTTTTTTAAAAGCTATATTAATCAAGACAGGATAAGTTTTCTATAAGTACAGACATATTGATCGACGGAACAGAACAAAAATTCCAAAAATCAGTCTGTACATATATGGCCAATTGGCCAATTGCTTTTCAGCAAAATTATCTTAGTATTTTAGAAAAGGTCCAGGCAAGTCAGTGAGTAAAAGATAGTTTTTTTCCCCCTGCAAAAGGCACTGTAACAATTGAAAATCTATATGCAACAATATGAGCTCTTATCTTTACGTGACCTCATACATAAAAGTTAACTCAATATGGATCAAAGTCCTAAGTATAACAGCTAAAATTATAAAATTTGTAGAAAAGAGCATAGGAGACAATCTTAGTGAACTTGCAACAAGTAAAAATTTCTAAGTAGAACATAAAAACCATGACATTTGAAAAATGATATATTCATTTCAACAAAAGAGTGATAATTCTGTAATACATTATTTTTTGTCCCTGAAAAGTCAGATTGTTCTCAATTCCAGGAAGAAAAATGTAAATCAATCCTGTAAATTTTCTATTATTCAGTGTTTAAATGCTACATTATTTATAGTGAGGAATATTCTGCATTGAAAATTATTTTCGGAGCATTACCATTTTTGAGAAAAATAACAGTATGCCTTTCAGACATGTTATCTGTGTAATTTGGGAGGTTCGGATACAAGAGTCCACTTACGTCTTCAAATTTATTTTCCCTCAGCGTACAGCAGAGGGCACAGTATATAGTCTCAACCAGTTTGTTGCGTGATTGAATTAATAACTTAAAAGACTTAGGAGGACTTCTTGGGATAAACAATCAAAGGAAAGACAATTGAATATATGCTACTTAACTGAATAATACACAGGGGAGTCCATTTTTTAAAATATATGTTTACAGTCAGATGGTAAGAAAAATTATTCTTGTGTATTATTTAGAAAAGATGCTTGTTCTCCTTTGCCTCTTCACAGTAAAATATATATGTTGAAAACACTTAAAATTATTGACTATAGATAATTTGTATTTTTCATTAGGTTTAATGAGAATATAATAAATAAGTATGAAATAAAGTAATGGTGATATATGCCTATTGGAAGATAAAAGAAGTGAATTTCATGAAGGATTGTGTTTAAAGCTATGCCAAATGATTTCCTGAGATTTTAATCACGTAACAAATTGACACAAAGAGTACTTGTTTTTTAAGAATTATAAATAGCATATGTTTTCATACTATTTTTAATTTTTCACATTTGGCATTTACTTTTGTCTGACATTTAAGAAATTTGAGTGCAAGAGAAACAACAGCATTCTTAATATTTTAGAAAAGGTCGATTCATGTAATTTGATATCTGTAAATAACATCTTTCACTTTTAACAATGGGTCTTTGAAATCAGCTAGTTTACTGACTGGTAAATGACAAACCTGTTACAGAAAACACAGTCTCATAGGAATTTTTAAGACTCTCATTTCTTTTCGAATTAGCAAAATCAGGAATAGATAACATCCATGGGCCTGTGAAGTCTCCCTTTTGTTTTGAAGTGTCGGGCTCAATTTTAGTGCAGAACATGCAAAAGGCCAGATTAATTCTACTGTACAACCTTCTGTGGTGAGTATGGAAGGAGAGATGTCTATATTACTCTCCTGACTGAGGAAATACCAATAATCTTGTTAACAGACAGAGTTTACTAGCTTCTTGTCAATTTTTAAAATACATACAGGCCCTACAGTGAGTTCTGGAATACATTCTGTAAAGGTTTTATGCTCAGGTAGCTCATAATCTAGCAGGGGGACAGATACGCCCACTTAATTATAATTGAATGCGACAAGGCATAGCATGAATCTAGCCAGATATGTACTTGAGATGCAAAGGACAGCATCCACCAAGTTTTAGAACCAATGTGTAAGTGCCGTTAGTTTAGGCCTATAAATTTGTTTCCTTCAGACACGGCAGTCTTTAAGAGCAAGTGAGTAAAGATTTAATTTTCACTTTGTTATACTTTGCCTATAATTCTGTTTACATCATCAGTGATTTCCCATCCGACTTAGGATGAAACCCAAAGTTCTTCCCATGTCTTTTGAGGTAGACGTGATCTGACCCCTGATCTTGGGTCCAGTGTCAGCACCCTCCACCTCCCTGTGCTGGGCTCTGGCCACGTCAGCCCCCTCGGTATTTCTCAAACTTATTGAACGCTTCCTTCCAGCAGGTATTTGCATGCTTCTCCTGCCTGGAATATTCCGCACGCACACGTGCACATCACTCACCTGTTCACCTTATTCAGAGGTCAGCTCCTCAGAACGCCTCCCCCAGCCATCCCATATACAATAGCGACCCTCCCTTGCATTTTCCATGTTGTGCTTTTCTGCACAGCACTGATCCTAATTGATACGTATTTGTTTATATATCTGTTTATTACTGACTTCCCCACTAGGATCTAAGTTCCTAAGAGCAAGAACTTCTCCTACTTTATTTACAGTGTCACCAGTGCTTAAAACACTGTCTGGATTTTAGTAGAAATGCGATACATACAGAATTCAGTAATTATTGAGATATACCAACTGGTCTTTCTTCCTTGTGGTTAGTCATTTGAAACTTAGACACAGCTGCTCAAAAGAACGAGAGCCAGAAGGACTCAGATGTATCTCCCAGTTCTATGTCCCAGATATCTGTCATAATTGAATACTTCCGCTGGGATAGGGGTTTAGTAGCAGCCTTAGGTATGCACAGCCCTCGCTCTTGTTTACAGTGGCATCGTGCAGAATTACCAGCAGGTTCTGCTTTGTTGTGGCATAATTTCTGGTAACTTCACTTCACTCTCATATAAAGTATTCTTCATTGTCTTATTGTCAAGTCTTCCTATACGTTTAGGCCAAAAGAAGAAACTCTCAAATTCTAATTAAAATACAAATTGACGTAAGTGCAGAGGCATGTGACAGATGAGAATACTCAAGCCCAAGAAAGTGACTTATGTTAGTATAGGAGAAAAAATGAAAAAGGGAGGAAAACAAGCACCTTAAGAGAACTGTCCAATTAAGGACTAATTGGAAATGAATAGTGCACACATCGACTCTTTAGAATTTGCACTGTGCTGAGAAAAAAAGCCAGATTGTACCCAGGGTACTTTGCTAACAGAACTGACCGTTAAAAGCTGACTACAAATGTTCAATTATTTTCTAATGTCAACAAACTATAATTGAATTATGCAAAATGACATCCCATTAACACTCAGTTAACTGCTTGAATCAAAGGCAATCATTTCCCCTCTATTTTTGTCTAAAATAATTAGCAGTGATTTTAAAATCCATACCAAGCTTCAGAGTGAGGTTGGCTAAAAATGATTTCTCATTATGTTTAAAGTGATGGGGGGAGGGTCATCAACATATCGATAGATGGTTCCGTTGTGTAGGGGACAGGTAAGCTCACCTGTGTTAAACCATTCTCTGAATTAGTCCCAATAGGTTGATGGTAGCAGTTCTTGAAATCTTTAAGCCTCAAAATTGGGAGCCTGCTTGGATCACACCTTACATGTATCTCTTACCTTTATAGGTGTGGAACAATGATTATAATCAGGTCACATCAGAAACTTGTTGGGGAATAGGAAACTAAAAATTATTGACGAGTTGTGTGATCTCTAGAGAAACAAACTGAAGAGTTTTTTTCACTGTAATAAAGACTGAAAATTCACAAAGAGTTTGATTGTCGTTGTGCTGGCTCCTGGCGTATGTTGGCATCACCAAGGCAATATGGTAAAAAGAACACAACTGAGGGTGAGGCCGACCTGGGATCAAGTGAGCAGATCCTCTCTCTGGTAGTTAATGTCAGGGTCTCCGTCGGCTGGTAAAATAGGTTCTTTGGAAGCTCAGTTTTCCTGGATACTTTTCCTCCAGAAGAGAACATGGAAAGTGCCTGGCAATGGGTACACTCTCAATTAAAGAGAGCTAACAATTTCACAGTAGTAACATTTCAAGTGTCTTCTAAAATAAACCAAAAATATACTAGAGTTCCCCTCTAGCTAGCTAAGGCTAATGGTCCCCTGTTTTCAGCAAGAAAAATGAAACAAAAGTATGACTGGTTTTTATCAAAAGAGATCATTTCATTGCTTTTCATGTGTTTTGTTAAATCAACTCTATTGAAATATAGTTACATACAATAAAATACACCTATTTTGAGTGTACATTTTGACTTGGGGGTTTTTTTTTAGTGTCATAAATCCTAAATTTAATTGCAGCTTTGCTTTTTTTTTTTTATACTGAAGTATAGCTGATTTACAATGTTGTATTAGTTTCAGGTGTACAGCAAAGTGATTCAGTTATACATATACATATATATTCATTCTCTTTCATTATAGGTTATTACATGATATTGAGTAGAGTTCCCTGTACTACAGTAGGTCATTGTTGGGTATCTGTTTTATATATAGTAGTGTGTATGTGTTAATCCCAAATCCTAATTTATCCCTCCACCTTCTCCCTTTGGTAACCATAAGGTTGTTTTTTATGTGTATTGACGTGTTTCTACAAAATTACATACATCTGTATAGCCCACTACTGTAATCAAAATACAGCACATATACACAGCAGAAAATTTTCTCTTGTATCCCAAGCCAGGCAGTCTTTCTTCCATCGCCCCAAATCCCGAAGCCAGGCAACCACTGATGTACTTTCTCCGGTGTGTATTTGATTCATCTTTTCTAAAGTTTGACATAAATGGAATCATGCAATATGTACTCTTTTGTGTCTGGTTTCTTCCACTTAGCATAATGTTTTCGAGACACATCTTTGTTGTCACATGTGTTAGTAGTTTGTTTCTTTTCACTGCTGACCAGTGTCCCAAGGTACGACTGGGACACTGTTTTTATCTAGTTACCTGTTGATGCACAATTAGGATGTTACTGACGGATAAGGCTTCTATGAACATTCACATAGAAGACTTTGTGGCAGCACATTTTCATTGATCTTGAGGAAATTCGTAGGAATAGAATTACTGAGTCATATGGCAAAGAAACATTCAGCATTATTAGAAACTCCTAAACTGTTTTCCAAAGTAACTGCCGTGTTGTCTCCCAGTAGCAACGTGTGAGAGTCCCACATTGTTGTCAACACTTAGTGTAGTGCGTCTTTTTATTTTTTCTCATTAAAATTGTATTTTAATATATTCTGCCCAAGACATATAGACATATAAAATAAGTAAAAGTTCTTGATCCACACTGGGGTGCCTATTATGTCACCTTCCTGTGTTCATTGCTCTTCCTTTTTTTTAATTTTTATTTTATATTGGAGTATAGTTGATTTACAATGTTATATTAGTTTCAGGTGTACATTAAAGTGATTCAGTTATACATATATCCACTCTTTTTCAGATTCTTTTCTCATATAGGTTATTACAGAACACTGAGTAGAGTTCCCTGTGCTGTAGGTCCTTGTTGATTATCTATTTTATATATAATGTGTGCATATGTTAAACCCAAACTTCTAATTTATCCCTCCCCACCACATTTTGCCTTTGGTAACCATAAGTTTGTTTTCGAAGTCTGTGAGTCTGTTTCTGATTTGTAAATAAGTTCATTTGTATCATTTTTTTTTATTCCACATATAAGTGATATCATATGGTATTTGTCTTTCTCTGTCTTACTTCACTTAGTATGGTAATCTCCAGGTCCATCCATGTTGCTGCAAATGGCATTATTTGGTGCTTTTTTATGGCTGAGTAATATTCCATTGTATATATGTACCACATCTTGTTTATCCATTCATCCGTCAGTGGACATTTAGGTTGCTTGCATGTCTTGGCTATTGTAAATAGTGCTGCTCTGAACATTGGGGTGCGTGTATCTTTTTGAATTATGGTTTTCTCCAGATATATGCCCAGGAGTGGGATGGCTGGATCATATGGTAGTTCTATTTTTAGTTTTTTAAGGAACCTCCATACTGTTCTCCATAGTGGCTGTACCAATTTACTTTCCCACCAACAGTGTAGAAGGGTTTCCTTTTCTCCACACCCTCTCCATTTATTGTTTGTAGACTTTTTGTTGATGGCTATTCTGAGTGGTGTGAGGTGAGTGAGTCTTTTTAATTTGGGACATTCTCTGAGTTAGTGGTCATGTCGTGGATTCTCCCTGTGGTTTTACTTTGAATATCCCTAACAACTAATGATGTTGAACATCTTTTCATGTGTTTGACATTTAATTATCTTTTTTGGTGAAAAGCCTTTAAATATTTCTATCTTTTAAAAAATTAAGTTGTTTTTCTTCCTAATCTTGAGTAGTAAGATTTACTTACATTCTCTTGATATGAACCCTTTATCAGATATGTATCTTTCAAACATTTTTTCCCAGTCTGTGGCTTACCTTTTTATTTTCTTATGAGTATATTTTGAAGAACAAGAGTCTCTTATTTTGACCAAGCCCAATTTAGCAATTATTTATTTCATGGTTTGTACTTTCTGTGTCCTTTATGAGAAGAAATAACCCTGAATCATGAAAGTTGTCTCCTGCTTTCTCCTAGAATTTTATAGCTTTAGCTTTTTCATTTAGATTAATGATCAATTTCGAATCAATTTTTATAATATGATGAAGTAAGTATAAAGATTTTTCTCCATCTAATTATCAAAAATTTCTAGGACTAGTTGTTTAAATATTATTACTTCCCCATTGAATTTCCTTGGCATCTTTGTCAAAAATCAGTTGACTATATACGTGAATGTTTATGAACACTATATCATAGGTATTGGCAAACTTATTTTATAAACGGAAGAGTAAAAATTTTAGACTTTTCAGGCCATTCACTCTCTGTTACAGCTACTAAACTCTGCTGCTGTAGCATGAAAGCAGCCATAGATAACATGTAAATAAATGGGCATTGCTGTATTCCAATAAATCTTCATTTACAAAAAAGGCAGGAGGCCAGATTCAGCCCATGGGCCATGGTTAGCTGACCCCTGTGTTGTATTTTATTGATCCCTAGCCAGTACAACAATATATTAATTATTGTAGCTTTATTATAGACCTTGAAATACTTGTTCTACTTTTGCAAAATTTTTCAAAATTTTTAATTTCTTACAACCTTGCTAAATCTAATTATTGGTTATATCTGCTTTTTTTAATAGTTTCTTTAAGATTTCTGTATAAGTGATCATGTCATTTACAAATAATAGAGTTTTATCTCTTCCTTTCCATTCCCTAACTTATCGCTCCTTTTCCTACCTTATTCCAGTGCCTTGAACCTCCAGTAAGGTGTTGAATTAAAGTGGCAAGAACTTGCCTTGTTTGCAGTCTTACGGGTAAAGGATCCTGGTTTTATCCTTTAAAGGTTGATGTTATCAGTAGATTTTATTGATGTTATTGGTGGGATGTAGGATGACTGTTTTCAGGTTGAGGAAATTTCCTTCATTTCCTAGTTTACTGAGAGTTATTAAAAGTGGGTTCTGCATTTTGTGAAGTGTTTTTTTTTTCTTAGCATCTATCAAGACAGTAAAATCGATTTTCCTTATAGTCTGTATATTAATATATTAATAATTAATATATTGTATTAATTACATTAATAATTATTATATTATATTGATTTAATAAAATTCCTGAGATACCCTCTGGCAATGGATGAGAGTTTTATCAACATTTTTAAGAGTTCTTTTAAAACTAATATTAGTCATTCTAGTCTATGTGTGTGTGTGTGTGTGTGTTGTACGTTGTGTGTGTGTGGTATCTCACTGTGGTTTTAATTTGTATGTTTCTGATGGCTGATAATATTAACCACTTTTTTTTTCAGAGTGTACTGGCCATTGTTATATCTTCTTTTCTGAGGCAGTTGTTGAGTCTTTCACCACTTTAAAAACTTAGGTTGTCTTTTCACTGCAGTTGTAGGAGTTATTTAAATATTTTGGATAATGGTCCTCTGTTGAAAATATTTGTTACAAATATATTCTCCCAGTTCATGGCTTTTCTGTTAATTTTCTTAATGGTGTTTTTGTATTTTATGACTTTAATGTTCATAACGTTCTAAAGGTTAGCTCTTCTTCCTCTTAGTGATAGTGCTTTTGGGTCTTCCCTAAGGAAATATTGCTACTTCAAGTTTATAAAGATTTTCTCTATTTCTTTCTATGTTGTATAGTTTTAGCTTTTATGTTTTGGTCTATGACTGATCACAAATTTTTGTCCATGGTAGATGTTGAGGTTCATTTACGTACTTATAGATATCCAGTTGCTCTGGTACCATTTATTGAGAAGACTCCTTTTCCCATTTACTTTGGTTTATTTGTCAAAATTATTTACTTGTATATTTGTAATACTATTTGCTATTCTATTCCATTGATCTATTTAGTCTTTTATCAATGACACTGTCTTGATTATTGTAGCATCATAGGAAGTCTTTAAATCAGATAAAATGCCTTCCCACTTTGTTATATTTCAAGATTGTTTTGTCTATAACTAGATCCTTTGATTTCCATGTACCTTTTAGAATCAGCTTATTAATTTCTGCAAAAAAGCTTGTTCAGGCTTTATTGGGATAAAATTAAATCCCAAATTTGGAGAAGATTTATATTTTAGTTTTATTGACTCTGTTAATCTATGTCCATGTTATTTCCTTTTTTTTGAATTTTATTTTGTTTTATTTTTTATACAGCAGGTTCTTATTAGTCATCTATTTTATACATATTACTGTATATTTGTCAATCCCAATCCCCCAATTCATCACACACACCCCCACCACTCTCCCCCCTTAGTGTCCAACGTTTGTTCTTTACATCTGTGTCTCAACTTCTGCACTGCAAACCGGTTCATCTGTACCATTTTTCTAGGTTCTACATATATGCATTAATATACGATATTTGTTTTTCTGTTTCTGACTTACTTCACTCAGTATGACAGTCTCTAGATCCATCCACGTCTCAGCAAATGACCCAATTTCGTTCCCTTTTATGGCTGAGAAATGTTCCACTGTGTATATGTACCACATCTTCTTTATCCATTCGTCTGTCGATGGGCATTTAGGTTGCTTCCATGTCCTGGCTATTGTAAATAGTGCTGCAGTGAATATTGGCTTGCATGTGTCTTTTTGAATTATGGTTTTCTCTGGGTATATGCCCAGTAGTGGATTGCTGGGTCATATGGTAATTCTATTTTTAGTTTTTTAAGGACCCTCCATACTGTTCTCCATAGAGGCTGTATCAATTTATATTCCTACCAACAGTGCAAGAGGATTCCCTTTTCTCCACACCCTCTCCAGCATTTGTTGTTTGTAGATTTTTCTGATGATGCCCATTCTAACTGGTGTGAGGTGATACCTCATTGTACTTTTGATTTGCATTTCTCTAATAATTAGTGATGTTGAGCAGCTTTTCATGTGCTTCTTGGTCATCTGTATGTCTACTTTGGAGAAATGTCTATTTAGGTCTTCTGCCCATTTTTGGACTGGGTTCTTTGTTTTTTTAACATTGAGCTGCATGAGCTGTTTATATATTTTGGAGATTAATCGTTTGTCCGTTGATTCATTTGCAAATAGTTTCTCCCATTCTGAGGGTTGTTTTTTTGTCTTCTTTGTAGTTTTCTTTGCCTTGCAAAAGCTTTTAAGTTTCATTAGGTCCCATTTGTTTATTTTTGTTTTTATTTCCATTACTCCAGGAGGTAGATCAAAAAAGATCTTGCTGTGATTTATGGCAAAGAGTGTTCTTCCTATGTTTTCCTCTGTTTTATAGTGTTCAGTCTTACATTTAGGTCTCTAATCCATTTTGAGTTTATTTTTGTGTATGGTGTTAGGGAGTGTTCTAATTTCATTCTGTAATGAAACTGTAAATGTAAACTGTAGCTGTCCAGTTTTCCCAGTGCCACTTATTGAAGAGAGACTGTCTTTTCTCCATTGTATATCCTTGCCTCCTTTGTCATAGATTAATTGACCATAGGTGTGTGGGTTTATCTCTGGGCTTTCTATCCTGTTCCATTGATCTGTATGTCTGTTTTTGTGCCAGTACCATATTGTCTTGATTACTGTAGCTTTGTAGTATAGTCTCAAGTCAGGGAGTCTGATTCCTCCAGCTCCGTGTTTTTCCCTCACACTGCTTTGGCTATTCGGGGTCTTTTGTGTCTCCGTACAAATTTTAAGATTTTTTGTTCTAATTCTGTAAAAACTGCTATTGATAATTTGACAGGGATTGCACTGAAACTGTAGATTGCTTTGGGTAGTATAGTCATTTTCATAATATTGATTCTTCCAATCTAAGAACATGGTATATCTCTCCATCTGTTTGTATCATCTTTCATTTCTTTCATCAGTGTCTTACAGTTTTCTGCATACAGGTCTTTTGTCTCCCGGTAGGTTTATTCCTAGGTATTTTATTCTTTTTGTTGCAATGGTAGATGGGAGTGTTTCCTTAATTTCTCTTTCAGATTTTTCATAATTAGTGTATAGAAATGCAAGAGATTTCTGTGCATTAATTTTGTATCCTGTGACTTTACCAAATATATTGATGAGCTCTAGTAGTTTTCTGGTGGCATCTTTAGGATTCTCTATGTATAGTATCATGTCATCTGCAAACAGTGACAGTTTTACTTCTTCTTTTCCAATTTGTATTCCTTTTATTTCTTTTTCTTCTCTGATTGCCATAGCTAGGACTTCCAAAACTATGTTGAATAATAGTAGCGAGAGTGGACATCCTTGTCTTGTTCCTGATCTTAGAGGAAATGCTTTCCGTTTTTTCACCATTGAGAATGATGTTGGCTGTGGATTTGTCGTATATGGCCTTTATTATGTTGAGGTAGGTTCCCTATATGCCCACTTTCTGGAGAGTTTTTATCATAAATGGGTGTTGACTTTCGTCAGAAGCTTTTTCTGCATCTATTGAGATGATCATATGGTTTTTCTCCTTCAATTTGTTAATATGGTGTATCACATTGATTGATTTGCATATAATGAAGAATCCTTGCATCCCTCAGATAAATCCCACTTGATCATGGTATATGATCCTGTTAATGTGTTGTTGGATTCTGTTTGCTAATATTTTGTTGAGGATTTTTACATCTATGTTCATCAGTGATATTGGTCTGTAATTTTCTTTTTTTTTTGTAGTATCTCTGTCTGGTTTTGGTATCAGGGTGGCAGTGGCCTCATAGAATGAGTTTGGGAGGGTTCCTTCCTCTGCAAATTTTTGGAAGAGTTTGAGAAGGATGGGTGTTAGCTCTTCTCTAAATGTTTGATAGAATTCACCTGTGAAGTCATCTGGTCCTGGACTTTTGTTTGTTGGAATATTTTTAATCACAGTTTCAATTTCATTACTTGTGATTGGTCTATTCATATTTTCTCTTTCTTCCTGGTTCAGTCTTGGAAGGTTATAGCTTTCTAAGAATTTGTCCATTTCTTCCAGATTGTCCATTTTATTGGCATAGAGTTGCTTGTAGTAGTCTCTTAGGATGCTTTGTACTTCTACGGTGTCAGTTGTTACTTCTCCTTTTTCATTTCTAATTTTATTGATTTGAGTCTTCTTCCTCTTTTTCTTGATGAGTCTGGCTAACGATTTATCAATTTTGTTTATCTTCTCAAAGAACCAGCTTTTAGTTTTATTGATCTTTGCTATTGTTTTCTTTGTTTCTGCTTCATTTATTTCTCCTCTGATCTTGATGATTTCTTTGTTTCTACTAACTTTGGGTTTTGTTTGTTCTTCTTTCTCTAGTTCCATTAGGTGTAAGGTTAGATTGTTTATTTGAGATTTTTCTTGTTTGTTGAGGTAGGCTTGTATTGCTATAAACTTCCCTCTTAAAACTGCTTTTGCTGCATCCCATATGTTTTGGATTGTCGTGTTTTCATTGTCATTTGTCTCTAGGTATTTTTTGATTTCCTCTTTGATTTCTTCAGTGATCTCTTGGTTATTTAGTAACATATTTTTTAGCCTCCGTGTGTTTGTGTTTTTTACAGTTTTTCCCTGTAATTGATTTCTAATCTCATAGTGTTGTGGTCAGAAAACATGCTTGATATGATTTCAATTTTCTTAAATTTACTGAGGCTTGATTTGTGACCCAAGATGTGATCTGTCCTCGAGAATGTTCCATGCACACTTGAGAAGAAAGTGTAATCTGCTGTTTTGGGGTGGAATGTCCTATAAATATCAATCAAATCTCTCTGGTCTATTGTGTCATTTAAAGCTTGTGTTTCCTTATTAATTTTCTGTCTGGATGATCTGTCCATTGGTGTAAGTGAGGTGTTATAGTCCCCCACTATTATTGTGTTACTGTCGATTTCCTCTTTTATAGTTAGCAGTTGCCTTGTGTACTGAGGTGCTCCTATGTTGGGTGCATATATATTTATAATTGTTATATCTTCTTCTTGGATTGATCCCTTGATCATTATGTAGTGTCCTTCCTTGTCTCTTGTAACATCCTTTATTTTAAAGTCTGTTTTATCTGATATGAGTATTGCTACTCCAGCTTTCTTTTGATTTCCATTTGCATCGAATATCTTTTTCCATCCCCTCACTTTCAGTGTGTATGTGTCCCTAGGTCTGAAGTGGGTCTCTTGTGGATAGCATATATTTGGGTCTCGTTTTTGTATCCGTTCAGCAAGCCTGTGTCTTTTGGTTGGAGTGTTTAATCCATTCATGTTTAAGGTGATTATCGATATGTATGTTCCTATTACCATTTTCTTAATTCTTATGGATTTCTCTTTGTAGGTCCTTTTGTTATCTTGTGTTTCCCACTTAGAGAAGTTCCTTTAGCATTTGTTTTAGAGCTGGTTTGGTGGTGCTGAATTCTCATAGCTTTTGCTTGTCTGTAAAGCTTTCGATTTCTCCATCAAATCTGAATGAGATCCTTGCTGGGTAGAGTAACCTTGGTTGTAGGTTCTTCCTTTTCATCACTTTAAATATGTCATGCCACTCCCTTCTGGCTTGTTGAGTTTCAGTTGAGAAATCAGCTGTAACCTTATGGGAGTTCCCTTGTATGTTATTTGTCATTTTTCCCTTGTTGCTTTCAATAATTTTCCTTTGTCTTTAATTTTTGTCAGTTTGATTAATATGTGTCTTGGCATGTTTCTCCTTGGGTTTATCCTACCTGGGACTCTCTGCGCTTCCTGCACTTGGGTGGCTATTTCCTTTCCCATGTTAGGGAAGTTTTCGACTATTATCTCTTCAAATATCTTCTCAGGTCCTTTCTTTCTCTCTTCTCCTTCTAGGACCCCTGTAATGCGAATGTTGTTGCGTTTAATGTTGTCCCAGAGGTTCCTTAGGCTGTCTTCATTTCTTCTTGTTCTTTTTTCTTTATCCTGTTCCATGGCAGTGAATTCCACCATTCTGTCTTCCAGGTCACTTATCCGTTCTTCTGCCTCAGTTATTCTGCTATTGATTCCTTCTAGTGTAGTTTTCATTTCAGTTATTGTATTGTTCATCTCTGTTTGTTTGTTCTTTAATTCTTCTAGGTCTTTTAAAAATATTTCTTGTATCGTCTCGATCTTTGCCTCCATTGTTTTTCCGAGGTCCTGGATCATCTTCACTATCATTATTCTGAATTCTTTTTCTGGAAGGTTGCCTATCTCCACTTCATTTAGTTGTTTTTCTAGGGTTTTATCTTCTTCCTTCATCTGGTACATAGCCCTCTGCCTTTTCATCTTGTCTGTCTTTCTCTGAATGTGGTTTTTGTTCCATAGGCTGCAGGATTGTAGTTCTTCTTGCCTCTGCTGTCTGCCCTCTGGTGGATGAGTCTGTGTAAGAGGCTTGTGCAAGTTTCCTGATAGGAGGGACTGGTGGTGGGTAGAGCTGGCTGTTGCTCTGGTGGGCAGAGCTCAGTAAAACTTTAATCCGCTTGTCTGCTGATGGGTGGGGATGGGTTCCCTCCCTGTTGGTTGTTTGGCCTGAGGTGACCCAACACTGGAGCCTACCGGGGCTCTTTGGTGGGGCTAATGGCTGATTCTGGGAGGGCTCATGCCAAGGAGTACTTCCCAAGGCTTCTGCTGCCAGTGTCCTTGTCCCCACGGTGAGCCACAGCCACCCCCCACCTCTGCAAGAGACCTTCCGACACTAGCAGGTAGGTCTGGTTCAGTCTCCCCTGTGGTTACTGCTCCTTCCCCTGCGTCCTGATGTGCACACTACTTTGTGTGTGCCCTCCAAGAGTGGACTCTCTGTTTCCCCCAGTCCTGTTGAAGTCCTGCAATCAAATCCCACTAGCCTTCAGAGTCTGATTCTCTAGGAATTCCTCCTCCTATTTCCAGACCCCCAGGTTGGGAAGCCTGACGTGGGGCTCAGAACCTTCACTCCAGTGGATGGACTTCTGTGGTGTAAGTTGTCTCCAGTTTGTGCGTCACCCACCCAGCAGTTGTAGGATTTGATTTTATTGTGATTGCGCCTCTCCTCCTGTCTCATTGTGGCTTCTCCTTTGTCTTTGGATGTGGGGTATCTTTTTTGGTGAGTTCCAGTGTCTTCCTGTTGATGATTGTTCAGCAGTTAGTTGTGATTCTGGTGTTCTCACAAGAGGGAGTGAGAGCACGTCCTTCTACACCACCATCTTGATCCTCTCAAAACTCTCCTCTTTTTTTTAAAAGATTTCATTTACTTTATTTCAGAAATGTCTTACAGTTTTGATATGAGATCTTGCACATCTTTTATTATATTTATCCCTAAGTAGTTGTGTTCAATTGCAAATTAAAAAAATTGTACAATATACATTGCTAGTGCAATAAGAATACAATTAATTTTTATTTATTAGGTTTGTATCCTTAGTGATTGACCTATTATTTCCAGGATTTTTTTTTTTTGGTTGGATCCTTAGGTTTTCTATGTACACAATCATGTTATCTGCTAATAAATATAGGCTTACTTGTTTCTTTCCAATCTTTATGTGTTGTATGTCTTTTTCTGGCCTTATCACATGGGTGAGGTTCCCTATTACAATAATGAATAGAAATAGAAATAGTGATGACTGAAATCCTTGCCTTGTTCATGATTTTAGGAGGAAAGTATTCAGTATTTTATTATTAAGTATGTTCTTAGCCACCGTGGGACAGTATGACTGGTTCATCCTAGGTATAGGACACGTGGAAAAGTTGTCTGTAGAAAATTTAAAAACAATAACAATTCTGAATTAAAGTTACTTGGCTTTTTAAGTTCTCATTTTGTGACACACCTTAAACAGTGTCAGTATTATGAGCTGAATCGTGTTTTCCCCCAAATTCATATGTTGAGGTCCTAAACCCTCGTAACTCAGAATGTGATTATTTGGAGATGGGGCCTTCAAAGTGATGATTAAGTTAAAATTAGATTGTTAGAGTGGGCCCTGATCCTATATGACTGATGTTCTTAGAAGAAGAGGAAATTTGAACACACTGATGCCAGGGGTGTAAGTACACAGACAGACTGTGTGAGGGTCACTGACAAGCCAGGAAAAGTGGCCTCAGAAGAATCCAGATCTTTAACACCTTGAACTTGGACTTCTAGGCTCCAGAACTGTGAGAAAATAAATTTCTATTGTTTAAAGCATCCAGTCTGTATTATTTTGTTACAGTAGCCCCAGCAGATTAACGATAATCAATCACTGTCACAGTTAGTGATAAAGTCCTCTTTCCAGAAAAAAAGAAATTGCTCACCTAATTTCTAAAAAATTTCTGTGGTTAAACAGTCAAATTTGCACATTTTCTATTGCTTGCACTTTAGTTAAGATTGTATTCTACACAGGATTTGGTTTAGAGCACTCCTAGTCATAGGGTAGGCCCCTAACAAACTGGAATCAGCTCCATTCATTTTAGTAATAAGTTTCAGTGATGTGGGATTGTTTGAACTCACTTTCAGGGATAGTTAATATTTCTAAACCTTGTGGGGTTTCATATTTCTGGATTTAAACAGTACATTCAAAATAAACAACGTTAGTACAGTTATTGTAAAGTCAAAGAAAACTTGAGTCAGTCTAATGCTCTCATTTTACACGATACCTTATTTTTCTTCAGCGCAACATTTTTCAGACATTTGAGAAAACGTATTCATTCTCTACAATCTTACCTGTTCACTAGAAAATCCTGCAGAATTTAGGAATATAAATCAGTGAAAAGATTTTCTAGATACAGCAATTACAGACTAACTCCTGCATAAACATCAATACAAACTTTTGTAATTAAACGACAGCAATCATTCTTTAATATGATTAATCTGAACACATTTTTCTTTTCCTCTGTTTGAAAAGGACATTTTTACTAGTTATAGGCTCTAGGCTAACAACTGTTTTTTTCTTTTAGTACTGTAAAGAAACTGCCATTTTTTCTGGCCTACATTGTTTCTGTTGAGACTTCAGCTATCATTTTTATACCTGTGACATGATATATAAAAATATAACCTATCTTTTGTCAGGCTTCCCTGGTGGCGCAGCGGTTGAGAGTCTGCCTGCCGATGCAGCGGACACGGGTTTGTGCCCCGGTCCGGGAGGATCCCACATGCCCCGGAGTGGCTAGGTCCGTGAGCCATAGCCGCTGAGCCTGCGTGTCCGGAGCCTCTGCTCCGCAATGGGAGAGGCCACAACAGTGAGAGGCCTGCGTACCGCCAAAAAAAAAAAAAATATATATATATATATATATAACCTATCTTTTGTTCTCTGATTGATTTTAAAATTCGATCTTTATCTTTGGATTTCTGCAGTTTGACTATGATGGGCCTAGGTGTGATTTATTTATTCTGCCTAATGTTTTATTAAATTTTGGTATGTGGTTTGTTGATTTCATCAACTTTGGAAAACTCTTGGCCATTTTTCAAATTTTTTTTGTCCACTAATGTGCATAGCAACTTTATTTAATTTAATTTTTTTTATTGAAGTACAGTTGATTTACAATGTTGTATTGCTTTCAGGTGTACAGCAAAGTGATTCTATTTTTTTGTCCACTAATGTTCATAGCAATTTTATTTTTTATTTTATTTTTTTATTGAAGTATAGTTGATTTATAATTTGTGTGTTTTTCTAATTTTTTTGCCTTATTTTTAATCTCTTCTCTTTTTGACTTCAATTATACTTATGGTAGTTGATTTGATACTGTTCCAAAGAGTATTTTATTCTTTTTTGCTTATTCGTTTTTGCTCCTTATATTTCACCTTGAATAATTTCTATTGACCCAAGCGTATGTTGACTGATTCTTTTTTGGTGATGGGCCAGACTGCTAATAAGCCTATTGAAAGAATCATAATGTTTTATTCTATACCATACATTGTACATTAGAGAGCAGTAGAGACTGAAGTAAATAAAATTTCTGCTCAGTCATGAACTTACCCCTTTCGTCAGAGTGCTAGTGTTGGGAGTTGAATCACATTTGTAGCTAAATGGGTTTTCTGGATTTTTCTCCATTGGCTTCAGCTGCTATGAAGGCCAGATGAGGACCTCTTTGCAAAGTTAGGGATTAGAGGGCCTGAGGATTCTCCTCATCCTAGAACTCTATTCTGACTGAATCTTGCACAAATGTGATGTGTCTGTGCCCCCGGTGCTGCCCCTCAGCTCTCCTGCCCCTCCTCCAGCCACATGTATCCTCTCCCTGGTATGCAGTGGGGGTCCTCGGAGACTTTCTCTCATAGTTTTCCTGCCCTCCCTCTTTAGTAAATTTAAGTGAGTTTAGTAAATTCATGTTTCTTTGCCTTCTCAGCTCTCCAGTGGGTTTGAGATATGAGTTTGTGGCTTCTCAGCTTGTTCTTGTTGTTTGGGTAGTGACAGTTTTCTCTTGTGACTTTCTGTTCTAAACAGAAGTGGAAGTCTCAATGTGATGTTTGATGGAAAGAACTATTTGATTTTAAAGTTGTTCATTTACCAAATTTTTCTTTAGAGTTAGTGTATTGTTCATGCTTTTGCGTTAGGTTTGAGAAATCTTTCCCATTCCAAGGACACAATAATATTCACCTTTCTTTTCTTCTAAGAGCTTTATTGTTTCTTGATAATAACTTTAATGAAATTTGAATTCTACTTGAGAGTTGAGGAGAAATATATCAGCTTGAGGGATATTTTGTGTCCCATTGAGAGTGGAGCCCTCACCCTTTATTTATTTATTTATCTTCCTGTAGTTGCTTTCATTGGTTTTGAGAAAAATTACAAATAATATTAATGTTTTTACTTTGTTCTTTTAATCAGCGTTTCTTTTATTGCTAAATATTTCTAGATTATAATAATTATCTAGCATCCTTGGAATTACATGAATTCATCTGAATTAATTAAGATTTTAACAGCACTATTCCAATTTTTAGTGACATAAGAGGAATTTAAAGTGGATTATTTATTCCCAATATAAATGTGGTCAGAAAGGAATAGGGTACAGTTTTGAAAGTGTAATATGTCTAAACATACAGCTCAAGAGATTTTATTGATTTTACCTCTCTAATCAAATTCCAATTACATGGTCCAGTCTAGATTCATATGAAGCAATCCATCTATTTTTTTGTGTTACTTGCCGGATCTAGTTATTAGAAGAAAAGTAGGTCATTAGGCTCTTTCGACTAAAAATATTTTAGCCTTAATTTAAGACTAATTTTTTTGAGTTTATAGGCTTATTTAAAGCTATATTTATGGGATGTTAATGTTTTAGAGGAAAGATCTCTGTAGTAATTTATATTAATCATTTGTAGCATTTGAAAGATATAATCCTTATAGGTGACATATATCATACCTGATTTGTGCTGTTTAAAAGCGATTGATTTAAACTTTCTTTTCTGTAAATACATCCACTGGAGTGAAGGAAAAATGGTAAAAAGGCCTAAATTTTTATTATCACAAAGTAATTCTAAAATCTTTAAAAGAAGTTTGTCTTCTTTGCTCCTTTGTTCTTGTAAACAGTTATAATACAGTATCTTATAGCTGAAGTCACATAACTTTGTTTTTATAGAAAACATATTATGTTGCAAAGACAGGGAATATAGGCCAGTTTGTTTTTGTATTAATATGTAAATGTATCATTTTTATAGAAAAAAATAAATATTTTTTTTCTTTCCAGAGATATGAATATCTTTCATGGAAGTGTGTTAGAATTCCATCATCCAGATTGTTTATCAGTGAGAAATCATATTTGCTCTTTCAACTAGTATTTATTTAATCCACCATTTGTACTAAACTCTCCCAGAGATATAGAGACACGTGACAACATAGAATATTGTTGGAAAAAAAAGCATGCAATTTTATGACACATTAAAAACTGTGAATCTAGATATTAGTGCTTTCAAAATTCTAAGGGGTTGAGACCAGTTGAAACTGGAAAGTAAATTAACCACTAATTTCCTAATTATTTTCATAAAAGTTTGTAGCAGTTGAATAGTCAGAGGTGGTTTGAAGGTGAGATGATAACAGATAGCTGTCAAAGATGGTCCCCAAGGGCTCCTACTTCCTGGTATTCGTACCCCTCCCTTTGAGAGGGGGTGAGGGCTAGAGACTTGCTTCTAACAAAGAGCATAAGACAAAGTAATGAAATCCCCCGGCTTAATTGCACTACAAAAGACTGTGACCTTGCTCTTGCTGGCTTTCTCTTTCTATTTCTTCTAAGCTTGTACATTTTGATCGTTTTGTTTAAAAAAAAAAAAAAATCCTGCCATGTTGGAGATTTGCGTGGTGCCAGAGAGCTGAGGGGCATCTGCCAACACTGTGGAAGCAGCAAGGCTCCCACATCAGCAGCCTGGAAGGAACTGCCCCCTGGGACCAGCCCCAGGAGAGACATGGAGACACAGCCCACCCTCCATCCTGGAGAGGAGGCTGTAGCCCCAGCATCACCTTGCTTACAGCCCCTGAGAACCTGCAACAGGGAACCTAGGGAAGCCACACCTGAACTCTGGGCCTAGAGAGATAGCAAGTGTTCTGTCAAGCCACCAGGATTGGGGTAGTAGCTCATTGTGCAGTCATCCGTAGCAAATGCGGATGGGGACAGCTGGGGCGGGGTTGAGGTTGCATCCCAAAGAATGGGTGTGATGGGAATGAATAGGCTGAGGAAGAATGTTGTGGATCAGGAAACAGCAGGAACAAAGGCAAGGAGCTGAGCATAATCATTGGGCTAAAGTGGAAAAAGTATACCATGGGATACTCAAGAAAACAACCCAGGAACAGGTTGTAACAGAATCTCCAAGCTAGGACTGGGAGCACATATCAGTAATCATATAAAGAGCAATGATAGCTAACACTTAATTGTTTTCATGGAGCCAACGTCTAATTTTATTTAATTAATATATGTGCTGCACGATTTGCTAAGCATTTTATGAGCATTATCTCATTCGGTCCTCACAATAACTCTGAGAAAGATACTTACTGTTTCAGTTATAGCTGAGCGAACTGGGGCTCAGTATATTAACTGTGAGCAGTTTTCATCTGGAAAGACTTATCAGCCTATTGCTTTTTCTAGTAGTGAGACAAATATCTTGGTTATGTATCTACTCAACTGTTATATAGACATGTTTGAATTATGTGGAGACAGTTTCATGATCAAGTAAACATTTCTTTTGTCAGAAAGTAGCTGCTCATATGATTAATGCTCTACTAATCAGGGCACAAACATTTTTGAGATTTTTAAACTGAAACTTAATTAGATAGGACCTAATAGAACTTAAGCAATTCCTCACACTAATTTTCCATCAAGATGCTCTTTCTATCAAAACTTCTATATATTTAAGTCTAGGGATCAGTCATGATTTTAAGAGAAATGATATATGGGAGACATCCATTGGTTGTTTATCAATGGGTTTTAATCTTTCATTAGATCATAATGACTCATTGTTAAACAAAATAAATATATTTTAAAATTTAATGGAAAACAAGTGTTAAAAAATGTGTAAAGAGAGGAGTTGAATAATGTATCATCTCTGCCATCTTAAGAATTCCAAGTCACAATGAGGACAGATCCAGGCTTTGAATTGTGAGAGAGTTGGCAGTGATAAGGAAGTTTTCTTTGCAAAACCTAAGTGCAGAGTTTAAGATTAGGGGAGTGGAGCTCCTCTAAGTGATATGGTAAACGTTGGGGGATTAGTTCAGATACAGCACGATGAAAATGATTGTGATTGTTTTGAGTAAGAAACTGTGAGTTCAAGAGTTAAGGTGCTATTTATTTATATTTCAAGCTGATAATAAAGCTACTTGAAATTATGGCAAGAGGTGGGTATAGAGGAAGATTTTAAAAAAATCAAATGTCAACAGGGGCATCCTCTGTTGAATTTGAAAAAAAAAATCTTACTATCATCTTATCAACCCACACATATAATGGTACTTGATTAAAGAGAGTTGCTCAGCCTTTCAGAGATGTAAAAGACCCATCTAGTCACTATATAAGCTAGTTAGGGTTATCTTTCAAGTGGTGGGGACATTAAAAGAAAACTTGGATTATTTATCATAGAGCTTTTAGAAGGCAATCTTTTAAGACTCTGAAAATACTCAGCAGTGTTTTATCCTTTTACTACAAAGTGTCGCAAAGGTTTTTTTTGTTGTTATGGAGATAGGCTTGTGTGCTTTAAAGGAAGTTATGAAAAAAAAAGAACAGTACACTTTCAAAGGAATCTATTAACATTTTATCCCACCCTCTCTATCGTGAATAACTCACTTTTCAACTGTCACTCACTACTTTTTTGTTCATTTAACTCATTAGTCAGGGAGGTGAAATTCGAGATGTATTTAAACCTTTCTTCACATGTAGAGAGTTGAAGGTACATAAATATTGCATAAAATTTTGGGATTTGGAATAAACATGTTTCAAAGGTAAAGGAAATGGTGGAGAGGTCCCGATTGTGCTCTGCCACATGAAAAAATAAAACTAAAATCTCTGCTCTTGAAAAGCTGAATTATCACATTGCAAGGCCCTTACAAGTCTGGAGGAATTTTATTTTTACCCACTTCTGATGTGCTTCCTGAGACAGTTTTGAAATTTGACGACAAACTTTTATGAGTGAAGATGTGTTCTGCTGGTATCCTCTGAGGATTTAACCCTCCATATATAAGCACACAGCATGATAAGGTTTATACTGTACACTGAGAGTCTCTTTCAGTTTGGGACACTGGACACAACCTCCCAGTGAAGGTGATCTTTCTCTGGCCATCAGCATCCCATACCAGGTGGCCTCCTAAGGCCCCATGGAAGAATTTCTAACACTGTGGCAGGTGGAGGGCAAGAGGAGAAAGTTGTTGAATTGAGACTCGTTTTCTCCATGGACCTCAACTCATGTTTACCATGCCTGGCCCCTAGGCAGGGTAAAGCTTGTAGTGTGAAATATTTTTTTAAATTGCAATTCAGACCTTGAGCATCATCAGGAGATCCCTCTTGAGGAATCCTTACCCTGCAGTCTTCTCAAGGGGTAAACCATTTCCCTCCCAGCCCTTCTCCTCCCTGGCTGATTCTGAAGGTCCTACAGGCGCCATATTGTTTCCTGTCACTGCTTCCATGCTCCTCTCTCCCTCCTTCCTAAGATGCCAGTATTGGACTTCTTGTCACCAAAAGTTATTCATTATCCCTAATTGTAGCTGCTACACCAGACTCAGGCCCCCTCATTTCCTTAAACTTTTAATTCCTTGGTTACTGTCAGTTTCCCCAGCATGATTTCGGTGTTGATTCTGGGCGACTTAGAAATACACGTGGATAACCTTTTTTAAGACCTGTTCCCTGGGTTACTTCAGTGCCTCTTCACTTACTTTTGTCCTTGTCTTTTCTTCTTCAGTCCTGCTCTCCTATGGTCATAATCATGGCCCTTGTCATTACCAATAACTAATCCCTCCATTGTCTACATTTTATCCATCCCACTCTAACCATCACTTCCTATAAAGTTGGAAGTAACTCCCACAATTAATCTGACACTGACAATCCTTTGACCCCCACAAAACCTCTGATCCATTGATTCTGCAGCTTTCTGTTGCCTTTTAACCCTTTAATGGTCTCTCTTCTCTTCTTACGAAGCATAAATTCCAATCTATCTGATCACCTCCTTGCATTCACCCATACACTCAGTGTTTCATCGTAGGCCTGTCTGCTTTGTACCAGCACTCATGATGGTGGGGATGAAAAACACAGAGCCATGTTGGGTGTGCCTGGGTGAGTCCTGGTGGACCCTTAGTGCTGCCTGACGACCGTGATCCATCTCCCTAGCTCATTTGTTTGTCCCCCTCCTAGACAGGTATTTCCTACCTTCTCTTCTCAAACTCCCAACCTCTCCTTCCCCATATTTGTCTTAGCTGATTATTTTGTTGCCTATTTCATTGAGCAAATTAAAGCCATCAGAAAAGAACATCCACAGATGGCCACCAGCACATCCACCACCTAACAGCGCCGCATCACACGCTCTGCCTTCATACCTGTGGTTAAAATGAACAGTTCCTCTTGCATCTGAGGCTGACTTTTTAACTGTGTCTTTTTCCTCCTCTTTTCACTCACTTCCTTTGGTTGCTCAGCTGTAACCTTTGAAATGATGTCTACAGGGATGGTCCTCTCTGAAACTGCAAACTGCCTCCCCATCCTGACAACTGATCTCCCCGCTTGCTCCGTGTGTTTCCATAGTGCTTATCATCTTCTAACACACTATGTATTTACTCATTTATTATAATTATCTTTATTGCCTGTTCCCCTGCTAGAAAGTAGACCCCCTTGAGGGCAGGGATCTCTATGTTTAGTCATTGCCCTATGCCAAATGTCTAGATCTGTGCCTGGATAGAGGAGGTACTGAATATTTTCCATCAAATCAATAAATTATTGTTCAAAAGGATGTAAGTCACTCAGGACAGGAATTATAACACAGAAACGTATTTTGCTGATTTTGAAAAAGAAAATTTTTCCTATCTTGCTGTTTTCACCTAGTTTGGAAAATTCGTAAAACTTAGATTTCTTATATATTCACTTTATATATAAAAACCTAATTTACACTTGTACAAATTATTTGGGCTAAGAGATCCCTGCTATGATACACTCCAGGGACCCCACCAGGCACCACCTAGACTTGACAGCACCTGTATCCTTCACTCCTGTGCCCCCACTCCCTCCACATTTTCTTTTAGGACAGAAGGGTTAGCCTTGAAGGGCACACGTATTCTCTGATAAATAAAAACTGAGTAGTGATAACCGCATTCTTTGGATTAGCAATGCCTTCTAGAAGATATTTTTTAACATACTTAGATGTTTTTGTTTTTAAAGCAAGGAACTGTTGATATACTCTAATTTCAACATTAAACTAAATTTTAACTATACATATTTATTTAACCATAAATTTAGAAGCGTTATACAGCCATGGTACTGTATTTGCGTATCACTTTCTTCACTCACAGATATGGAAACAGTTTGCAAATAGTTAATTTTACAAAGAAAGTCTTTACGATATTGAATATAACCTAAGAAATCAAAACTTTAATAATGCACAATTATCACCTTTAAAAAAATATTCCCTTAAGTCTATCATTTCATTAACTTACATCAATTCGAAATATAACCCTCCACAAAAACAAGTTCATTTATTTCACCACATTGTTTTTTTTCAAAATGCTGTTAATATTTTCTGATGATGTAGCAGAAATCTGAAGGGTCCCGGCAGTCACTCACTCACCTTAACTGATTTGTGTGTCAGGCAAGCTAAATTCAGACACCATTCATCACGGCTCGAGTATTTCTGTCTTTTTTGGGCTGAAGTAAGTAGAAGGAAGTGCCCCTCCAGCTCTGTCACATTTGCAGGCAGCCTGCATCCAAGGTCACAGCACTGGGAGAAGAAGGGACCAAAGCCATGTGTGCGCACTCAGCGCCCCCGACCCTCCCTCTCCTCCTGGCCCGAGAGCTCAGAGACCCTCACACCTACAGCTCCTCCCTTCCTGGGAGCTAATCTGAAGCCACGTTTCCACTTTGTCCCATTTTTTTCCATCCACCACTTCTGTTTCCTCCCTGTTCACCTCCTCACCGTAAAAAATCTAAGTGAAGGATGAGACCATAGTGATAAAATATGCTTTTCTTTCTTGAACAAAGGCAAGTAGTACCTTCACAAGGTCAGAGTTCCAAATTTTGTGTCCTGAAGGACTTCAATTCCAAAGTTCCTTGAAGTGTCTGCAGAGGAAGAGTCTCAGTGGGAAAGCTTTACTGTTTTTGAAATTTTACACTCCTTTTTCTCCTGAAGCAGCTTCGTTAAACCAAGCTTGCTATTTAACTCACACTTGCCAACCCTATAGGGTAGTGAGAAGGGATTAAGTTAGACCTAATTAGATGCTGGAAGTGACTACTACATATTCTATTAATAAAAGGCTTCCTACTTGATAAAAACAGGATTTTGATTTGTGAAATTTGTGAAATAAGCATATTATGGTGCTTTTCACTATCTGTGCCTTACTGTCGTGTAGATTTTAATGCTTTTATTTCTGAATAGTGAAGAGACGTGTTAAAATACTAGGCATCCACCCATGTTGGTATAATTGGAAAGGTGCCCAAACTTCTTTGTCTATAAATCTCTCTTTTCCACGTACTCTATAAAATTCTTGGTTTGCATGATCGAGGCAGTGAAGTTAACACTTAATATGATGATATGATTTGGGTGTATTTAAAATACACATTATCAATAGTTTAGCTTATATGTGCTGATGATAAAAACCAGCCCTGAGGGAATAAGGCAGAGTACAACTAATTTTCTGTGGTTAGACCAAGAGTGGGATCAGAAAATGTTAGTCTTGATCAGACTCTGGAGAAAGGGTATCCTGATAGCAAAGAAGCGACGTGGTGGCCTCGGAGGCTTTTGAGGAGAGGACGCTCAGAGTGGGCCGGCAAGGAAGCAAAGACTAGCTTTCTCTGGCCATTGGGCAAATAGTCAACTTAGGTATTATATCCGTTTATAAATTAATTAATTTAATATAAATTAATTATAAATTTATAAAAAATTTTATAAATTTATAAAAAATATAAATTAATTAATTTATAATTAATTAAAAAATTAACTATTTCTCAAGACGGGGAATAAAATAAAATCAATATATTATTATTGATTTTGTCTAAGATAACTATTTTAACACTTGTTGAGAGGAAGAAAGGACAGAAGGAAGGAAGGAATTCAAACTCAAAGGGTAGTGTTTGAGTACTCAAAGGGTCGTGTTAGTGGACAGAGTTAGTGGACTCTTTACTCAGGTAAAGAGTCGGGACCCAGACCATGTAAACCGATTAATGAAATCGGACAGCAAACAGTCCAACGTGGGGCTGCTCTGGGGGAGGCGTAAGAGGCGGTGGGGTCTGTGGCCCCTTATGTTCTGCTTCCTGTAGTGGCCCCTGAGGCAGCACGGAGGAACCCAGGGCTCTAAGATTCAGTCAAAAAAAATCACTGCACAATCTCTAGAGATTGTCATACTGAGTGAAGTAAGTGAGACAGAGAAAGGTAAGTATCATATGATATCGATTATATGTGGAATCTAAAAAAAGGATACAAGTGAACTTGTCTACAAAATAGAAAGACTCACAGACATAGAGAACAAACTTATGTTTACCAAAGAGGAAAGGGGGGGAGGGATAAATCAGGAGCTTGGGATTAACATATTCACACTACTATACGTAAAATAGAGAATCACGAAGGACCTACGGTAGAGCAGAGGGAACTATACTCAGTATCTTGTAATAAACTATAATGGAAAAGAATCTGAAAAAGAGCGTGTACACATATGTGTGTGTGTGTGCGCACCTGAATCACTTTGCTGTACACCCAAAACGAATACAACATTGTAAATCAACTATATTTCAATAAAATTCTTAAAAAATCACTGGATAAGTGAAAGTTTTTCTTTTTGAGATAATTTTAGACCAGTACTGTCCACCTTTAGAGTTAGGTAGACACTTGTTTTTAATGCAAACAGTGCTGTACCCCAACTGCATGGACATGTTTCTGTCACTATTTTATAGGCTAGATACCCAGAAGAGGGCATTGTGGTGCCATTGAATGAATGTTATTTTATCAGTAGCTACCAGCTTAGTGTTAGTCAGCTAAATCTCAAAGCCTTTTATATACCCTCCTGCCAAGTCAGTGCTCCCCCATTTGGTGTTTGCATAATTGATATTTTGATCCTAAATGGAAGCTTTGTTACAAGCAGAGCTGTGGGACAATGTGGCTTCAGTGTTTGACCACAAACACTCTTTTCTTACTTCCCTCCAGAATGAGGCAGAGCTTTACCCCCAGTCAGGCAGTGTGGAGACCTTGGGGCTTTCTGGTGGGGTTGGACCCTCGTCGCCCCACTGAAGAGAGCGGAGCCCTGCACACGTTCTCTGCAAACACTCAAGCCCCAATGGGGTCAGAAGGGTTAGGGCCACCAGGGCCCCATTCTTCCTCCAGTCTTGACCAACCAGATAAGTGTCTCCCCTTCTCAGCCACTAGGAGTGAGTGAGTGGCCAGGAGCCTGGAGTGTAGTTCTGATGGCGGTCCTTCCACATAAAGACATAACACCATGAAGAAGGAAGCTTTGCCCTTCATGTTGTGTTTATGGATTGGCTACGAATGTTGAAACTCGATAAATAGCTCTTATGAACTTTGATCATGCAAAATAACGTGGTTCGTATTTTCCATATCTTTGGTTTTTGTTTTCTGTAATCCAGAAGATTTTGCAAAGTTTACTGACTGTGTCTTTTTGTTAGTGTATTTTTGACCTTTGAGTGCTTGTTTCCTGTTCTCTGCCTATTCCTTCAGATAACATGTGATTCTTATTTTAGGAGTTAAATATCTTCTTACAACTCTTGAGTATACTGATGACAGTGTTATTGGAGCTCTTCTCTTTCTTGAATTATCCCTACTTCCTCAGAAATTTTTTTAAATTTGCAAATGATATGACCAGCAAGGGGTTAATATCCAAAAATATAAACATCTCATATAACTCAATAACAGAAAAGCAAACAACGCAACCAAAAAATGGGCAGAAGACCTGAATAGACATTTTTTCAAGGGTGGCATACAGATGGCCAACAGGCACGTGAAAAGATACTCAGCATTGCTAATTTATCAGAGAAATGCAAATCAAAACTATGAGATATCACCGCACACCTGTAAAAATGGCCATCATCAAAAACTCTACAAATAACAGATGCTGGAGAGGGTGTGGAGAAAAGGGGACCCTGCACTGTTGGGGGGAATGTAAATTGGTGCAGCCACTATGGAGAAGAGTATGGAGGTGTCTCAAGAAACTAAAAATAGAGCTGCCATATTATCCAGCAATCCCCCTCCTGGGCATATATCCAGAAAAATGAAAACATTAATTTGAAAAGATATATGCGTCCCAGTGTTCATAGCAGCACTATTTACAATACCAAGATATGGAAACAACCCAAATGCCCATCATCAGATGAATGGATAAAGAAAATGTGGTGTGTATACACACACACACACACACACACGCACGCACACACACTGGAATATTACTCAGACTTAAAAAAGAATGAAATATTTGCAGCATGTGAATAGACAGAGTTAAAGATTAGTGGAATTAAGTCAGACAAAGACAAATACTGTGTGTTATCACTTATATGTGGAATTAAAAAAATAATATAAATGAATATATATGCAAAAAAGGGATTCACAGACACAGAAAACAAACTAGTGGTTAACAGTGAGGAGAGGGAAGGGGGAGGGGCAAAACAGGGGTAGAGGATTAAGAGATACAAACTACTATGTATAACATAGATAAACAACAGAATATATTGTGCAGCACAGGGAATTATAGCCATTATCTTATAATAAGTTTTAATGGAGTATAACTTATAAAAATACTGAATCACTGTGCTGTACACTTGGAACTAATATAATATTGTCAGTCAACTATAATTCAGTAAAAATTTTTATTTAGTTATTTCTCCTTCTTGGCTTTCCTCCAATGTCTGGTCATCCTTGGTTGCTCACACACTTTTAAGACCCAAGGCTGATGTAGACCGTGTGTGTTTGTTCTAAGGCCTCCCGAGGTGTCTCCCTGAGTATAATTCTTAGTCAGCCGGGTCACCAGGGTTGTCAGGATTGTCAAGATGCTGCCTCTCAAAGTGAGAGCGTCAGAAAGAGTTTATCCTGTTTCACCATCCTGCTCACAAGAAATCCCAGATCTTCCTAGCTTATGTGTTCAGTTTCTTAGAGATGAGCCTCTGATGCTTTTCTGGCCATTAAACCCTGTTGATTGCACCCTGCATTGGGGGTGAAAAGGAGGAATCAGATATTCAGATTACAGATCTGCAATTAAGCTTCCCATATAAGTTTTGCTTTATTCTTTTTGTTTTATTTATTTATTTACTTACTTATATTGAAGTATAGGTAATTTATAATTTACAATGTTCTGTTAGTTTCAGGTGTAAAGCAGTGATTCAGTGATATATATGTATGTGTATGTATATATATGTGATTTAAAAATATATATATATATATATATTCTTTTTCAGACTCTTTTCCCATATAGGTTATTACAAGATATTGAGTAGAGCTCCCTGTGCTATGTGGTAGTCCTTGTTGGTTATTTTGTATACAGTGGTGTGTATGTTTGCTTCTAACTCCCAGCCTCGGTCCTGTTCAGAGTCCTAGCCAGGAGCGTACCTCACTCCCCTGGTGGGCTGCTCCACCCTTGCCTGCAGCCCCTGAGGGTATGTGCTGGTCTGTGGCTTCCTCATGTGTGTTTCCATCTGGCAAAACTACCCCACCAGCTCTCCAGCTCTCAGAACTTGGAGAAATGGTCTTAACCCTGGTGCTGCTGCTTTTGAGTTTCTTCACTCTATTATTCTTATTTCAATTGTATTTTTATTCCCTCATTTCAGTGAGGTTTATGCTCTTTCTGCCATCTTGAACTGAAAGTTAACTTGTTACTTTGTTCTAACTGTTAATCTGAATTTTGGAAATAAAACCATCTTAAATACGTTTTTAAATTCTCCTCTTATCATAAATGCATTGAAACATGTCCACTGATATGAAAGTGGAAGTTACAGATTATTTTACTGACACCTTTTGTGTATGGAAGGTGGGATGCAGGTGAAATGTTTTTATTGCCAGTTACTTTGTTGTTGAGCTTCTGATAGGAGAAGAACATGGTTTACTGTGTATCCCTCCCGCTAACCACCATTTATTGGCCCAGAGATGATTCAAACCAGATCCAGTAAAGACCTTCAATTCTTTTAACCTGGAACCAGCAGTGAATTGCTGGCTCAACTCTAGTGAAGCCATTAATGTGAACGTGAGAGGTGGGAGGGGCCATGTCTTCAGTGAGAGGAAGTTTCGTTCCCCTGACCTTGGAGGGAAGCACACAGAAGCCAGGAGACGGGGAAGGTCCAGGAGGTGTTTACAGCTCTCGTTCTGGTGGCTCTGGTTATCCGAGTGGTTGGTCTGTACTCTCTCCACATCCGAGTGGTTGCTCTCTCCACTTTAGCTTCCTAGTCAAACCCATCTCCTTCCCCCTCAGCAGCATACATTTCTGTCACACGCGACTGAAATTTCTGAGTTTACTTCACAGCCCAGCCATCGTTGCCGTCTTGCAGAAACGTATGCAAATTGACGCATAAATAACTTACTCATAAATAATTCCAACTCTGCCCTCTGTGTTCACTCTGTCAAGAAACAGGTATAGAAGAGATTTCACAAAATAGCCAAGTGGTTTTAATACCATGAGTGACGCACAGACATATGGAAACAAAGGCTCTTCTCTTAGGTGCACTTATCTATTAATAGGCCAATAAAAACATTTCACGTTATTCAAAGTAATTGAGATCTGGTACCTCTGAAGTTTACTGAGGATGAGAATTCGAAAATAATTTTTAAAACTCTGTTCTTGCATATAGGTAAGAGACTAGTATTCCCTGTGATTTTTTTTTTTCTGGACTCTTAATGGAGAAGGTGATCGGTCAATTATTTGAACTTTTCTTAGCAAACTGAGCTACTATGTTAAATCTGTTCTAAAATAATGAAATCAATTATCTGGGTTGTTGAGCAGGTGTTAGCCTGGATTCTCTAAAAATAAATCATGTCAGACTAATCTGAATTTTTTTGATGAAGTAACTAAGTTAATTTATGAAGGCATAATTTATCTTTTTTTTATACAGCAGGGTCTTATTAGTTACCTCTTTTATACATATTAGTGTGTATATGTCAATCCCAATCTCCCAATTCATCCCACCTCCACCACCCTCCCCCCCACCCCCGCTTTCCCCTTTTGGTGTTTGTTCTCTGCATCTGTGTCTCTATTTCTGCCTTGCAAACAAGGCATAATTTATCTTGATTTTAGCAGTGCTTTTGATAAAACATCTCTCCAAGAGCATGTGAATAAGTCCCAGCCTAATGGCATTAGCAGAGGATTGCTAAAATAGATGACTAACTGGCAATCCAGAGGAGGTAATAGTACATGGACAATAATTCTTCAGAGCACAGTTGACAGGCAGGTTTCCTGTGGGCTGCAAGATCAGGAATACTTTAAATAAGGTTTATATGGCTCATTTAGCAATAAGCTCTCGGTGTGCCAGCAATGCAATCTGCTGATGACTCATGGAGTAGTAGGTTGGGATTCGGAGGAAGAAGGGCAACAAGGATGGGTAAACAAGTAGGTCCCCAGAACGGTCAGAAGCTGAAGGTGGACTTTCAAGCTCCAGGAGCAGCTCAGTAACAGAACAGATGGAACAGGTAGAGGCAGGGGGACCATGCGAGTTTAGGTAGTGCTAGATGTCACCGCTGTTGAACGGGATGTGCGCTTCAGCTGAAAAGCTGACGGCTGGGGATTGTTTGGGACCCTCTGTTATTGGCTCAGGTACTCCCCACTCCACGCACAATTTTTGGGCTTCCAATCTCATCAACTATTTGCCAGAAAACTCTGACCTCCTGTCATTTCACCCTCTGCTCAAAGACCAGCACCCCTCACTCTGATTTGAGATGCATAGAGATATCTTGAAGCCAACAATTCTGAGTAATTAGGCCCCCAAACAGCACTCTCAATGCCCTTCCCGGTGGTTGCCCTCTTTGGTGCTTCCCGTGTATGGTTTCCAGAAGCTTCCCTGAATAGGGTCACTGCTGCCAGCAGTCCTCAGCAGGGGCTCTTCTGTGACAAGGACCCTGTCTGTTTTCTCAGTATCTCACTACACAGTCTCTCATGGGTTCTGCAGATCGACAAGTGTTGCTCACAACCCTTTATCATCCTAGACCCTTCCTTTGGCTGTTACAGACTTTAATATCGGTCTTTCTCCAGACCCATCTCTAAGTGTAACTCAGAGGAACGTTGGAACTTCACTCTCTAGTTTCCATTTTGTGAGAAATGTCGCAGCGTTTTTGAAAGAACTCAAGGTACATGAGTCTTCATCACCTTGATATTTGGAATGTGGTCCTCAGACCAGCGGCACTGGCAGCTTTGGGGATCTTGCTAGAAATGCAGGATCTTGGTCCTGTCCTTTGCCACTGAAATCAAATATGCACTCGCCATGATATCCAGGTAATTTCTATGCACATTAAGGTGTGGGAAGCAGGCTTATATAGAAAACTGAACATTGGTGGAAGGTGGTTAGAAACTGACAGAGCCTATTTGACTTCAGTTATATCTTTTTCCCTCTACACCACACTGCAAGGATTGATGTAAAAGAGAACAATAGGATGACTAGATGACTATGTTCTCTGGTGCCTGCGTCTTAAAAAGTGTCCCCCTGAATGGATAACAGTAGAAGAAAGTGGTTGCAATGAAGGAGACATGGCTAGAATCAGAGCCTGGCTCTGTGGAATGTTTTGAACAACTGCCATGGCACGGGGAGGCGGGGCACAGCTAAGGTGATGCAGTCCTGCCTGTTAGCAGAGATGAGGTTGCTGGTCCCTGTGAGTCCAGCGAGACACCCCCACCCCCCATCTCTGCCATGACTGGGCACCTGATGGCAGAACAAAGTTGTCCTGTTTCTTCTGTTTGCACCGTGTCCTCAGCACCATAGCTTGGAGCTTTGGAAGCATGAAGACTTATAAAAATTGAGTTATTTCTTAGTGAACTTTGTTCTGGGCATCAAGGGAAATCACAGATCTGCTTTACAAGTCCTCAGAAGCAATGCTATATTTGGTTCTAAACACTGAGTGTAATTAAGGAGTTTCAAATTGGTGAATGATACTGAAAATGACTGTAAAATTTATTCAAAAATCAGAACAACTATTTTTGTGAGGGAGGATTCATGATGAATACATTTATGTCTGAAAAACACATTTTAAAACAGGCTGAGGAGATCTGATTGCATCTAACAATTTTAGAGGGATAGTAAATAAACGACTGCATGTGAAAAGGAAAGAATTTACATTCTAAAAGCCTGAACTAAGGGACAGTGACAATTTTAACTCTTTAATTGTGTGATTGGGGTAAAGTTGGGGTAAAGTGTGGTGTCAGCTCAGAAATGTAAACACTTCAACTGGAAAAACCCTTGAAAAGTGATCTAAGTCCATATACAAATTGCTTACGGGGGTATCAAGTGGGAATTGCATTATTGGTACTTCAAATTGTTCCAACTTTGTTCTTGATCCATCTGTATCCTTCTTTTCCCAACTAATTTTTTCTTCTGAGGTTTTTCTCATAAGGAAACTGCTCTACAAGAGTCTCTTTCCAACCACTGTCATCCTGTTAAAAATCTCTGGTCTTCAGTGCGAGTTACAACTCCCTCCTCCTCTTACCCATGCATGCTGGATCAATTTTCTACGGTGTGTATTAATGTAGCTTCTCTTGGCCTAGGTTCATTTTTCTCTCTGCTCCTGTTTTGATCAGGGTAGCAAAGTCCAGCTACTGAGTAGGCAAACCTAGAAAATTCAGAAATTTCCTTAAAGAGGGATGAGAAGGCTCTGGGATGAAATAGCAAAATTATACTTTTGGATCCTGTTATAATGACGCTGTAAGATAGTTACATGTTTATACTTCAAGCCCCCTTGCCAGGCTCTGATTTCCTTACTGTAAAGAACTCATGGAAGGTGATTGTAAGATCTTGTTGAATGAAGATATTGGGAGAAGAGGCTAGTAGGCAGTAAAAACCGATGCTGGTCATGTTTGACATCAACTGGTAGATTTAGCAAAAGATGTAAAATGCTGTCATCTACAGCCTTCCTACTAGATGTGTGGTCCATGCACCAGCAACTCAGTGTTGCTGGAAATGCAATTTTAGTCCCCCTCAGGACCAGCTGAATTAGAATTTCAACAAAGTCCATGCGGGATTGGTCAGCACAGTCACAGTTGGGAAGCATCACTCTGAACTGACCAAACATAATTTTCTCCTTTGGTCAACAGTGTAAAGGGACCCATCACTCAGGACATTTTGTATTTTCTTATAGCACTTTTGTTACTGCTTCCTAAGATTACATTGTATAGAATGTGCTAGACCATAGTGCAAAATGCCAACTGGATGCTGAGAAAAACACGAAGGAAAAATTTGTGATATTTTTCAAAATTCCCAAATTTGGAAGGTGAAAGACAAATACATAGATAGACTTATTGAAGATGGAGATTGTATTTCCAATGAATCTCCAGGGCCTAGCGGTGAACCCAGAATGTAATCGGAGGCCACCAAACATTTGTTGAATGAGGGAATGAATGAATGAAGTCCATTTACCCATTCAAGTGCTTAAAAATACAAGCTGGGAAGTTTTGAAACTTGCAGGAAAGAAATAAATTCTAAAACATAATGATACTTTTGACTGTATTTCTTTGTGCCTTTTTAGTGTCCTTTTTCTCTCTCATTTTCTTTTTTTACCCTAAAACTTAAATATTTGAAGTAGTCTGTGATATTAGTATTGTTTTCTTTCTTCAGCTCATAGTAATAGCTCAATGCCATGTCAACATTTGGACAATAAGATTAGTAATTTTACATCTTCACGTGTCAATCTTTTACTGATTTGCAGCAAGCCATCTCTAAATTTATTTTAAAAATTTGGATCATGTTGAAAGTTTCCCTGATGAAATGCTAGCCTCAAGATATACTACCGGGCAAGCCATAGAGAGATGATAGAATGGAAAGGTCACAGACAATATAAAATTGCTTGAATCACATAGTTTTGTTTGTTTGTTTGTTTTTTAACTTTAGCATTTCTTCAACGTTTTCACTATGTTAGTACTTTTGTAGCAAAGAATGGAAATTATATAAAAGGTTGAAAAAAATAAAAGCAAGGAGAAAGAAATGGGATAGGATGCCAGATGGTGGAAGGCTGAGTCTTGGGGTGTTCAGTGTTCCCACCTCCTGTCTCTCTGCCCATCAGCCTTCCTCATTGATGGTGTGGTTACAAGAATTAGCATGGAGGTCTGAACAAGGAGGCCTAGGAATGGAAGGTATCTTGGGCTCTGACCTACACTTGCCTATCAGGGAAAAGCAGAGGCCTCAATGCTCCATGCAGCTTGCGTGGCACTTAGACGGCTGAGCAGCCATGGGTTTTATTCATGGTCTAGCTTAGAGCCCATGGGGCTAGAACGAGACCCTCCTGAGAAGGACCCATGTGTGCCTTTTCTGGAGATAGCCGCTGTCAGCCTGGAGGTGGTGTGATCGTAATCTGGTCTCTCCAGCCTTCCTATTTAGATGTAACACTTCTGTTTGTTCCATCATATTTCCTATTTATTCAGTCTACTGTTAACATGTTTCAGAAGTTACTAACTTACCATCTAAGTGTCTGATGGATTCTGCCTGTGGCTCACCAGCTGCTGTGTATCCATTCTCTGTACCCCACACAGCCCATGAGCTTCACTGATAATTTCATCAGCTACTAACTTACTGTCCATGCTTACTATTTCTCATGCATTTCATGTTTCATTCCCTTCAATTCCACAGCAGAATTAAACTTCTTTAAAAAATCCGACAAAGAAACAATACAATGTACATATGGCATTTCATAGATAACACAATTTAATTTTTTATACTTGAAGGATATTTTTTAAATTTTTTATTTTTTTTGCGGTACGCGGGCCTCTCACTGTTGCGGCCTCTCCCGTTGCGGAGCACAGGCTCCGGACGCGCAGGCTCAGCGGCCATGGCTCACGGGCCCAGCCGCTCCGCGGCATGTGGGATCTTCCCGGACCGGGGCACGAACCCGTGACCCCTGCATTGGCAGGCAGACTCTCAACCACTGCGCCACCAGGGAAGGCCCCTTGAAGGATATTTACTTAAGGAAATACTATTCAGATTTCACTGCAATGAAAGTCCTGTTAGTAAACAGTGTTAATGTTAACACGTGCTAAAATTAACGTATCAGTATTAACATAATATTAGTATTAAATCACCAAGAGTTTTAGGATTGAAAATGCTGATAGTGGAAGCCCAGCTGATATTTGACATAGGCTGACAGAAAGCATTGAGATCAATTCATCTAAAGTTTTTTTCTTCTACTACAATGGTCTATTTTTAATTTTTAATTTTTTTTTTTTTTTTTTTTTTGGTGATCTGCAGGCTTTGTTTGGTACAAAAGTACTAAAACGAAAGGAAAGTTGAAAGGATTTCAAGGAACAACCTTCTCTTTAGCATGTCAGTTTGGGTGAATGTTTTGCTGTCACCCTGTTCATTCCCTCTCCCTCTTAGGCTGCTTTCAAGGAAGCATTCCATATACAGAAATGTACCCAGACTTCGAGCTCACCGGGTCAAAGGCTGTGCTTAGGTTGGCTGCACACACCGTGCGGGTGGTGGTTGGTGGGTGAAGATTCTAGAGTCAAACTCCATCCTTTCAAATCCCAGCTCTTCCGCTAACTAGTTGAATCTACTTACCTCCTTCCTGCCTCATCTACAGTATGTCCCCAAACAAGACTACAGGTTACATAAAGCCGGCTAGTCCTATCTCAGAAGGTAACTGTGAAGGTTAAGTTGAATAACGTCTGGCTCATCTTCACGTTAATGCATTAAATTTCAGAGAGTTCAGCAACACTTTTGCTGAAACTATGTTGAGATTCTCTTGCCCACTCTATCTAATTTTCCATGTGTTGTAGATAAAAATGAGAAGGCAGGTTTTCTTTAATGAATGAAAAATTTGCTGAACATTTACATTTTCAGGACACTTCTGCTCCTAATACTTTTATTTTCTTGACTGACTTAGCTCAATGAGAAAAGAGAAGGGCTTGGTGCCTATATTTTCCAGAATAACTGAAGACCTTTTTTTAGATAATTAAAAAAATTTTAACTTCATTTTAATTTTGTACACTTGATATGAAAGTGTCCTTGTGACCGTTTATTCAAATAATATTCCAGTCTTTTCTAATCTGTATAATTATATCCTGCTTAAAGATTTATATTACATTTTCCCAAGCATCATTTTTGTTTTGGTAGTAAAACTTTATTGGTATACTATGTCACTCTATTTTTCATTTTGTTCTTATTCATTAGGTTTCATAAAAGGATATTTTTAGCTGTGCTAATTTCCTTACACAGTAAATATAATGAAATGCAAACTAATTGACTTACTGACCACAGTAAAACATAATCATCTTTCTAAGTAAATAGGTTGAACCCAGTGTTGCTATTAATTTATCAGTAGAGGGAGGCAAGGAAGTATACTGTTACTAAATCTACATTTGACTTCTGACAAAACATTACCATGTTTTATTTACTGTAGCTTTCTCACCTTTTATATTTTCTGACTTTTAGTCAGAAGACTGAGAAAAATGAATATTGAAAAAAGTTAAAAATATTTTAACTGATGATTTGAAATAGATTTGGGTAAGGCCAGGTTGCAAGTAAGGATAGAGATGAAGTTGACAGTTGACTTACCTTCTCTGGTCAGTATCAAAAACAAGCATTTTAAATGAACTGATTATCTTCTTGAATTGACCAGATGTACTGTCATGGCTTGGAGTGACATCCTTGGTCCTTCCAGCATAGAAAATATTCATTTTCAGAAACTATCATACTCTCCACATTTTTTGGGGGGGGGCAGTAACATACATAAATTTTGATAGAGAAAAGTGCCCCCAATTTTTTACTGTTCCTAAGCTTCCCAGTGTTCAATGACTGTAGGAAAAGAATGACACCAACTTTGTTCTTTGTGTTTAATTTTGTTATTTCATACATTCATTTATTGAGTACTAATATGCTGAGTTGTATTCTGGAATCTTGGTATTGGGATATAGCAGATAAAAAAAACTGACCAATTTCTTGCTCTTATTCAGCAAGACAGGAAATTGAATACACATGTAGGACACTAATGCAGATTCTGATACCAGAAAACGGGGTGCTGCTGCCATAAGAATACCTGAAAGTACAGAAGTGGCTTTGGAATTCAGTAATGTGTAGAGGCTAGGAGAGTTTGAGGTGCTTGATAGAAAAATACCTAAATTGCCTTGAAGAGATTGTCTATCAATATGGATGTTAAAGGCAATTCTGGTGAGGACTCAGAAAGAAGATAGAAGATCAAAGAAAGCTTTCTACCCCCTTAGAGAACACACATATCATCATCAACACAATGTTCTTAGAAATATGAATGTTAAAGGTGCCTCTGGTGAGGTCTCAGATGGAAATGAGGGACATGTTTTTGGACCCTAGAGGGAAGGTGGTCTTTGTTGTATAAAGTCACAGAGAACTCATTTGAATTATATTTTGCTGTTGGGAGGACAGTAGAACCTGTGAGCAATGACCTTGGATATTCAACTGAGAAAATTTCCAAGCAAAGTGTAGAAGGTGCAGCCTGGTTTCTCCTTGCTAAACAAAAAAGGAATCAACATTTGATGATTTGGACAATTCTCAGCTGACCCAGATAGCATGTTCTGGAACCAGGACCACGGCTGTGATTGGACACATGTTTGCTAAAGAGAGTGTGACTTCTGGATCCAATGGACCATAAGTCAGGAAGAAGGATGTGATTACCTAGGCAGGATATCTGGAGAACCCTTGTGCCTCATAGAGTGGATCTTCTTGACACCTGTGGAAGACTGACAAGAATTTGGAGGACTTATACTAGTATCAAAACTGCCAGCCTGAGAAGACCTAAATAGACATCTCTTCAAAGAAGATATACAGATTGCCAACAAACACATGAAAGGATGCTCAACATCACTAATTATTAGAGAAATGCAAATCAAAACTACAATGAGGTATCACCTCACACTGGTCAGAATGGCCATCATCAACAAATCTACAAACAATAAATGCTGGAGAGGGTGTGGAGAAAAGGGAACCCTCTTGCACTGTTGGTGGGAATGTAAATTGATACAGCCACTATGGAGAACAGTATGGAGGTTCCTTAAAAAACTAAAAATAGAACTACCATACGACCCAGCAATCCCACTACTGGGCATATAGCCTGAGAAAACCATAATTCAAAAAGAGTCATGTACCACAATGTTCATTGCAGCTCTCTTTACAATAGCCAGGACATGGAAGCAACCTAAGTGTCCATTGACAGATGAATGGATAAAGAAGATGTGGCATATATATAGAATGGAATATTACTCACCCATAAAAAGAAACAAAACTGAGTTATTTGTAGTGAGGTGGATGGACCTAGAGTCTGTCATACAGAGTGAAGTAACTCAGAAGGAGAAAAACAAATACGGGATGCTAACACATATATATGGAATCTAAAAAGAAAATAAAAGGTTCTGAAGAACCTAGGGAAAGGACAGGTATAAAGACGCAGATGTAGAGAATGGACTTGAGGACACAGGGAGTGGGAAAGGTAAGCTGGGAAGAAGTGAGAGAGTGGCATGGACATATATACACTACCAAATATAAAACAGGTAGCTAGTGGGAAGCAGCCGCATAGCACAGGGAGATCAGCTCGGTGCTTTGTGCCCACCCAGAGGGGTGTGATAGGGAGGGTGGGAGGGAGACGCAAGAGGGAGGAGATATGGGGATATATGTATATATATAGCTGATTCACTTTGTTATAAAGCAGAAACTAACACACCATTGTGAAGCAATTATACTCCAATAAAGATTTTAAAAAAAAACCCTGCTGGCCTGGATTGCAAGGGACAGAGATGGGCTAAAATGGAGGAAGAATGACTCTGAGGGCAGAGACGTGGATGCAGAGGACTGGACCAACAGGAACTCCTTGGGCAGAGAGATTGGAGCTGCTGACCCAGGGGACCAAGAGGATGGGCCCAGAGTGCATGGCTGTCATTGGGAGAAACGAGTGTCCAACCATAGAGGGTTGCTGAAAAGCCTTGAAGTCTGATGGAATATGTTTCCTGGGCTTTTGACTTGCTTGGGACCCATGACTCCTTTTTTCCTTCCAGTTTCTCTCTTTTGGAATAGGAATATCTATCTTTGCTTGTCCCACCATTGTATTTTGGAAGCAGATAACTTGTTTTCTAGGTTTTGCAAGTCCATACATAAAGAAGAATTTTGCCCCAGTATGGATCATACCCATAGTCTCACCTATACCTGATTTAGATGATTTAGAAGGTGAGATTTGGGACTTTTTGAGTTGATCATATTTAGATGAGATTTGGGACTCAGAGTTGAGACTGGAATGGGATAAGATTTTCAGGGATGTTGAGATGGGGTGAATGTATTTTGAGTATGGGAAGGACATGAATTTTGGGGGGCCAGGGCAGATTCATCAGTTGAATTGTGTCCTACAAAAAGATATGTTGACGTTCTAAATACAGTACCCCAGAATGTGACCTTATTTGGAAACTGGATCATTGCAGATTAATTAGTTAGGACAAGATCATGCTGGAGTAGGGTGGATCCTCAATATAAAATAGCTCGTGGGCTTCCCTGGTGGCGCAGTGGTTGAGAGTCCGCCTGCCGATGCAGGGGACACGGGTTCGTGCCCCTGTCCAGGAAGATCCCACATGCCGCGGAGCGGCTGGACCCGTGAGCCATGGCCGTTGAGCCTGTGCGTCCAGAGCCTGTGCTCTGCAACGGGAGAGGCCACAGCAGTGAGAGGCCACAACAGTGAGAGGCCCACATACCGAAAAAATAAAATAAAATAAAATAAAATAGCTCGTGTCCTTATGAGAAGAGAGACATTTGGATACGACATGCCCAGAGGGAAGATACAGGAAGAAAATGGCTATGTTAATAGAGAGGAGAGATTGGAGTGATGCATCTACAAGCCAGGGAATGCCAAGGATAGCTGAGAATTGCTAGATGCTAGGGAGAGGCAAGAAAGGATCCTCCCCAGAACCAGAGAGAACATGGTCTTCCCAACACTTTGATTTTGAACTTCTAGCCTCCAGAACTGTAAGAGAATAAATTTCTGTTGTTTTAAGCCACCAAGTTTGTGGTGCGTTATTATGGCAGCCATAGGAAAGTAATATACATACTTTGTGTGTTTATCAAACACACAGATAGATTGAAAGTAGAAGAATGGTAAAAAGATATACCATGCAAACAACTGAAAATGAACTGGAGTGGTTAATACTAATATCAGACAAAAAAGACTTTAATACAAAAATTATTACTGGAGACAATTTGATAACAGTTTGATAAATCAAGGGCATTTTATAACGCTAGAGTCAATCCATCAAGAAAACATAAAAATTATAAAATTATATGCACTTAACAACACAGCCACCAAAACTATGATGCAGAGTTCGCAGACTAACTCTCCTTTGTGAATGTAGACACAGATATCCTCAACAAAATACTAGCAAACAGACTCCAGTAGCATACGGAAACAGCTGTAACCCAGTAGAGCTATATACAGGAATGTTCACAGTACTGCTAATTGTGATAGGTTAGTATTGATAACAACCTAAATTCCATCGAGAGGTCAGGGGGTAAACTCTGTGGTGTATCTGTTCAATAATAGTACTTAGCTATAAAAAACAATGAATTGATGACACGTGCTGCAATGTGAATGCATATCACAATAATTATGATGAATGAAAGAAAACACAAAAAGGAAACATATTTATGATTCCATTTATATAACATTCTACATAATGTAAATATTCAAATGATGGAAAATAAATCAGTGGTTGCCTGGCGACAGTGGTGGAGGAATGGGAGGGGAAAGCTACAAAGTAGCAAGAAGAACTTTTTGGGGTGATGGATATATTCTTCATCTTGATTGAGGCAGTATTTTTATGGATGTGTACATGTGCCAACATATATCAAGTTGTATACCTTAAATATATTTGGTGTATTTTATTCCAGTTACATTCAAGAAAGCTCTTTAGGAAAGGAAAATACAGTGAAAGAATGAAGGAATATGAGGTCTTACTTCTCAAATAAAAAGAGCACACACTTGTTTTGAATTTAAGTATTCTTGCTTGAAATCTGTCTTGAAATCACACCTTAGCTTGAGGACCACAGTGTTCCATGCTTTATGGTGAGGTAGGTACCCAATGCTGAGCAAGTAATTCTACCTAGTCTCTCCTCCACTTGTAATTTTTCATTATCTTTAACTGGATGCAAATTGACCAGCATTAATTATTAGCTGTCTCTAATTAGACACGGAAACTATAGACGATATTATAAATATTGGAAGGATCAAGAAATACTTTCCTGTACAGGCTCATGCCTTATTCCTCAGTCTCATTAAATTGTAATGTGTGAGGGTCCCTACTTGTACCAATGGCAGGAGAGTGGTGGTTAGAAATAAGCTTCAAGTAAGGTATGAGGTCAGCAACTTCTAAAAGAGGGAGAAGTATTCCTATGTTTCAAGCACTTTTCCACTTTAAATTTTGTTTTCAAAGTTCTTAATTTATTAATTAGTTCAAAATTGCATGAACTAATGAAATATAGGTCAAAAGAATAGTTAAGGCCTTCTAAAAAAACTTGTTTCTATAGTAAAATGAAAATGATAGATTGAAGATTTAATGGAGGTTTTCTGGAAACAAAGCCTCAAATTTCATGGCTTTGGGGATGTAGTGGGGAATACCTGGTAGGTGGATTAAGGTTTGGTGCTCTAGGAGCATAATAAACCGTAAATATCTTTCTGATCTAATGAAAAATTTTACTTTTTAGATTGCCCTGTGATTACTGAGTCACTGATTTAGAGTTCTTTACAAAGTCTTTTTGTGAACAATATTAAAAGAGAAAGGGAAACAATTTTTTTTTTGGTTACTAATCCAAATAAATAGCAGTTATGGTATTACTGTGTTTAATATATAAAACATTTATCTATAGGCTCTAAGGTAATGACTTTTAACTAAGATTACAACCTCCCACTATTTTAAATTTATTTGACATCTTTTTTGAAAATTGTATTTTAATTTGCACTTATTTTTGTTTGTGCCAGCCTGCAGTAAGTGTTTCTATATGGAATATTTTGTATACAGATTAATATTTTTAATGTTTATGGATAGTGATTGGCTTATTTTTGAACTGTTTCCTGTGAACACCGCTTAATAAGAGTTCTTCCAGCCAAGACCCTTCAGCAACATCTTCCTTCTTTATTGTGTAGCTGCTACCTAGGAGAAGTATCTGGTTCCTACCACCAACTTTGGTCCAAACTTTGTGTTGGGGAATAGCTGATGGAAAAGGGGGCGTTCACAGCCAGAGGAGAAGCTTCTTGGCTGCCGTCCTCTTCTCTGTCTTTCTCTTGTTGCACCTCTGCACCTTCTCTTTTCCGTCTCACATTATAGTTCTGTGGAGCCTGGGATTATGTCTGTGTCCATGAGGAGCTGTCCAGGGTGACTAGGGAGGTGGGGTCCAGTTAGCCCACCTGGCTGCCCCGGGTTCTGTTTTTCTGGGGAAAATGCCCTCTCCACCACCCTCCATGGCCCCTGAACAGACTCTCTAGAAGGTTCTTCCTTGGTTCTTATTCTTCATGGAAACATCTGGGATGGACGTTGGTGGGCTTCTCCAGTTCCTCTTCTCCCTGAGAACATTTACGGTCCAGGGGATTGTTTTGCAGTTTGAATAGGCACAGGTTTCTGAAAACTACACTTAGGATTATTTTGTTCATACAGTTTCCTCAAAAAACTTAGTGAGTCTCTGGTCTGTTTGTTTCTGGGCACTTCTGTATGTGAGTAACCACGGCCAAGGTTCTTCAGAAGATAATTTTCTAAGCCTGGAGACTGGTCTCTTACTTGTTGGCCCGTTCTCTTTCCACCACTACTTATTGGTAGTGAAACAGCTGAAGCAAATGGCTTCCATGGAGGGCGACCCACCTAGCTGTACAAACAGATGTCTCACAGCCCCGTCACCCTGAGGTTCCCTTGCTTGTTTTATTTTTCATCTCAAACTACTTATTTTGTAGGTTGAATCAGGTGAGAGCCACTAAGTGACAAAAATGACTCCTAAATAAAGCTTATAGCTCTGAAAAGAATTTTATGACACTTTTAATACATTTCCACAAAATTACGAAGAACATTTTTGCAACTTTATTAGCTATTTTAATGTACTAAAATTAAATAAAATCACCTGTTAGATATTTATTAATTAATATGGTAAACATATTTTTCAACTCAACATCTGGTTAATCATCTAAAAAGGTTTTTGGGGCCACTTCTGAGTATTGTAAGCATTCTAGGAAAATAAGTTTGGGTGAAATTTTGTATTCTGGGAAGTTTGGATAATTCGTAAGAATGATCATAATCCTTTCAGAAAACTTCAGCTTATATAATAGGATTTTCTGTAATATTTTATGCCACAAATATGAATGTTTTAAAAATAAGGAATTCTTGTTGGGACATTTTACCTCTACTGTACAAGATAGCTTCCTGTATTTTCCAGGTGAACTGTCTGGGTATTTTGACATCATATTACTTAGTGAAGTAGGTGGATGTAAATATGATATGGCTGCCCCCAAGAAACTGTGTGTTCAAACTTGCTAGACATTATTTTAATAGCTAAAATCACTTGCGTCTTCCAAGAAAATACTTTATTGATAAGCGTATCCAAGACCATGCCTGGCAGTTTGTTTTAGAGATGGTGTGATTGCTAATCAAGGGAGATGGGGCTGGCATCTTGTAGAATACACACGAGATGACGCTGGTGCTGGATTTTATTCTAAGGGAGCAATGACCCTCAGACTACATCTAGTACTAACAGTGAATCATTCTATTAACAAGAAACATAATACAGGAGAACTGGTTGTCTTTTACTCCCTTATAAATAACTCTTAGAGATATCTGAGCTAAGTCTAATTTGTTTTCACTTCTACCATATGAAATTGGTACCTCGTCACATTTGTATGTTAACTTACCAGTGTTGCACAGTCCAGGCCAGAGGGCGCTTAATGAATGCAATTCAGTGATTATGTTTGTATGTTCACTGATGTTTGAGAGCAGCTCGTGCAGCTCCTGCAGATGTGTGGCTGACCTGGGACAGCAGCAGGACAAGGACTGGGTCATTACTGAATAAATGGTGGTTTCTGCTCTAGAAGGAACCATGGAGAAGACAGGTCAATTAGGACCTAATGAATTATCTCTCACTATTTCTCAAGCATACAAATCGAGCAGTCTGCATCTTATTAATGAGATTTTTTAACCCCAAATGTTTAGGATCTTGACTGTAATTATCAGGGAGACTAATAACAATCCCACTTCTTTTCCTGTACGTCTGAATGGCCTCCAGGGTCCAAGGCGAATTTCATTCTTTGCCGTAATGGGGCTTCTTCTTAGAAAATGGCAGTGATGGCATAGCATTAAAGTCTGCCGAATTGTCTCAGTTTTTAATGAGAAGAAAGGTTATGATTTGATTTTCCTGTATTGAAACAAGAGTTTCTTCTGATATACCTCCTGCTCCTTGAACTGTTTAACCCCATAACCCATCGGGTTGATGAATGATTGTCTCCCAGCTGATGAAGGAAGTTAAGTATTATCAAGCTTAAACGTATTTAAACTTCAAGAAAGGTCAGGGTTAAGTGTCCCTTATTAACGACTTTTAAGTTTTCTTACAGTTCTCTGATTTTTTTGGTCCTATGTCACATTACATTGTAGTTGCTAGCAATAAAAATGTCTAGAAAAAAATATGAGGCTTAGGGAAAATGATACAAAGTAAGGGTTTAAATTGTTCTGTAGTAAGCCTGGAATTAGAGAGCCTTGGATTTAAGGAAAACTCTCATGAAAAGGTCAGTTCATGAAATCCTTGAAAGAAGAACTGAAGGGCTGAGTTAAGGAGTTTTTCCATGTTCTAGAATGATTGCAGGATATGTGCATCTGTGGTAGACCTTCAGTGATCTCAGGTAATAAGAAGTTGCTCTGCAGTTTCTTCTTACTTCTGATGGCTTAATTTTTCTTCCACGGGAATGATGTGAAAAGGGCTAGCTATTTTACAGAGATTCAGTACTGTATATGGAGGTTTCCTGTTTCTGTTTGTAGCTGTAGAATAGCCCATGTTTAGGATTCTCCGAGCAAACCAGCTAGTCAAACAAACAAACTAAAAACCGTGCTTCAGAATATAGCCATGAATTTATTTCCCTTCTGTACCAGACACAATAATTATATTTGATCCTCATAACAATACTATGGGGAAGATATTATCTCTATACTATGGATGAATATAAAAAACCAAAGTGCAGAGATGTGTTTCAAAGCTGGCACAGTTAGAGCTAAACTCTCAGCTATGTTCTTTTTCTATCATTTTGCACCACCTCTTACAAACTTCCCTCTCAACATAAAAGAAAAGAAAGTATCGTAACTTTCTCTGTCTCTTCACTGATGTTGTCTACATGGCCACTGAATAATATTGGAATAAATGTAGCTCTTTATCAGATCCATAGATTCACCATCATATCATATTAAGTGTATGTTTTTAAGCTGTCTGTTTGAAATTTGAAACCAATTTTTTCCTGCCTCACATCTGTATTTTCTTCTTTTCTCAAAAATAATGGGTTTGGCTTAGGTGTCTCTTAAATACAAAGTTCAGTAATAGTTGTGAAACAATGTCAAACCAAAGAATGAAATAATGCCATTTGTGGCAACATGGATGGACCTAGAGATTATCATACTAAGTGAAGTCAGTCAGACGGAGAAAGGCAAATATCACATGATATCGCTTATATGTGGCATCTTAAAAAAATGATACAAATGAACTTATTTACGAGACAGAAACAGAGTCACAGATTTAACAAACAAACTTATGATTACCAAAGAGGAAAGGTTGGGGGGAGGGATAAATTGGGAGTTTGAGACTGACATATACGCACTACTATATATAAAACAGATAACAAACAAGGACCTACTGTATAGCACAGGGAACTCTACTCAGTATTCTGTAATAACCTATATGGGAAAAGAATCTGGAAAAGAATAGATATATGTATGTATATAACTGAATCACTTTGCTGTATACCTGAAACTAAAAAAACATTGTCAATTAACTATACTCCAATATAAAAATTTTAAAAAAGCCCCATCAAACTCTACCAAATCATGACAAAATGATCTTAAAGGGAATAAAACATAATTTTTAACTCTAAGAAAACTTTAATAGTGACTGTAATATAGTATCACCAGAATCTTCTATATTTTTATACGGGTATGTGATATCTAATATTTAATAAGTATATTTTAGGTATACCAAGAGATTAAACCATATGGTGAAAATCTAAAGCTAAATAAGAGAAATATCATATAGGTGAATCAGATATTGGAATGAGCAGAAAAATACTTTAAAATATATCTGGTAAATGTATTCAAGAAATAGAGAAAAAATAAAGAAAATAGATGAGATGATGGGTAATTTCACCAGAAAATTGGAATCTGGTAAAAAGTAATAAGTAAAAATTTTAAAGATGAAAAAATCCAGTAACTGAAACCAGCAACTACTTAACCTGACTGTACATGCAGCAGATGGAAGATGAGTGAATTGGAAGAGAGATCAAATAGAAAAATCCAAACTGAATTCCAGAATGACAATAGATTTGAAAACAGAGAAAATGCAAAAGTGATGCGTGGGACACAATCATCATGCTCGTCGTAAGTAATAGGAGTTGGAGGGGGAGAGAGGGTGTGAAAGTAGCAATAAATTGAAGGAATAATAGCTGAGAATATTCCAAAATCAATGAAAGACAGCAACCTATAGGTTCAAGTAACTATGTGAATGCCAGTGAAGATGAAGTCAAAGAGAATTACACACCTTATGTGAACATGTTGGAAAGCAAAGACAGAGGGAAAACTTAGAAGCAGCAAGGACTGGATTGGGAGATGGGTGGACGTAATGTCTTCAAAGGAGCAACAGTAAAGAAAAAAACGGCTGAAAATGGACTTTTCAACAAAAATGATAAAAACCCAGAGGATAATGAGTAATGTCTTTAAATTGCTTGGGAGCATGGAGTTACCATCCTTGAATTCCACAACTAGAGTGAACTTCCTTCAAGAATAGAAACCTAAATAGAGACATTTTTAGAAAAAGAAAAAATCAGAGAATTTTGTTACCAACTGGCATGAATGCAAATAAATGTTAAGAGTTTTAAAGAAAATGATTCCTGATGAAAAAATCAGTAAATGCGGAAAGGGTGAAGAACATAGAAATGATAAACATGCAGTAAATATTGATGAACAGTGATTGTTAAAAACAATAATATCTCGTGGGATTTAATATATATGACACTGTAACAAAAGGTGGAACTAGGGCAGAGTTAAAGTCCTCTAAAGTTTAAGAAATATTAGTAAAATGTTAAAGGTAATAATTTGCTTTCTACTGTAAAAAGTTAAGGATGTGTGTTGTAAATGTCCTGGATAAAGCAACAGGATACAAATGAATAATAATTCAATAGAGCTAATATGGAAAAACCAAAAATACGGGTTACATCCAAAAGAAATTTGGAAAGAAAAAAGAACATAAAAAAGGTGTTTGTATTAGGGTTCTCCAGAGAAACAGAACCAAGAGGTTATATATAATGAGATTTATTATAAGAAATTGGCTTACATGTTATGGAGCTGAGAAGTCCCACCATGTAACATCTGCAAGCTGGAGACCCAGGAAAGGTGGGCATGTAAATTCCAGTCCAAGTTCGAAGGCCTGAGAGCAAGGAACACCAGCGGTGTGAGTCCCAGTCCAAGGGCAGGAGAAGACCAATGTCTCAGCTCAACAGTCTGGCAGAGAGATAATTGAAACCTTCTTCCTTTTTTGCTTTGTTTTGTTCTATTCAGGTTCTCAATGGACTGAATGCTGACCATCCACATGGCAGAGGACAGTCTGGTTTACCAAGTCCACCAATTCAAATGCTAATCTCTTCCACAGACACCCTCACAGACACACCCAGAAATAATGTTGAGCCAGATATCTGGGCATCCTGTAACCCAGTCAAGTGGACACATAAAATTAACCAAATTAACCTTCACAGTGTATCACATTAAAGACAGATAGACATATGGTATATATGGTTGCAAGTATGTCAGTAATTATAGAAAATGAAAATGCTCTAAATATCTCCAAGTGAAAGCCTCGTTTCCAGGCTGAATATAAAATCAAAGCCCTACTGTATGCTGCTTAAAAGAGACATGACTCAAGTATTAATTGGATGTTCAGGTAGACCTCCTTGAGAGGTGAGATGTGAGAAAAGGCTCATTGTTCTGAGTGAGCAGACATCAGGAGGAAGAGCATTTCGGCAGGAGGAACAGTTAGAGCCCTGGTTCCAAGGGAGGGCTTGTCTGGTTTGGTGAAGGACAGATAAGAGGCCAGGGTGGGTGAAGTGGAGGAGTGAGGAGGAGACTGTGGGGTCAGTCAGAGAAGTAGGGAGAGTCAGATCCTACAGAGCCTTCTCTGTCCCTAAATAAACTGTCCCTAAATAAACTGATTTAGGAGACCTTACAGCAGAGGCAAGATAAAATGTTGTAGAGGTGAAGTTTAGCTTCAGAGCTGATGTGATGATTGTGTTAGTGGATAAAAAAGATCAGATGTGGGAAGGGGAGAATTGGAGAGTCAGTAAGACAGGAGGCAAAAGTGTCCACACATGATAACAACGGCTGTACTTCTCTCAGATTTGCTCATCTTTCTCTTTGAAGTTAGGGCTTGCTATAAGGGGCCTAGTGCTCAAAAAGCTAACATTTTCAAGGGTGAATGCATTATGGGTGAAAGTATTTTGAAAAATGGGGGGAAAACCAAGGAATATGTCACTTTTCTCCCAAACTAATAGACTTGTAAATAAATATTAGTTCCCTTCCTCTCTGCCATATATCTTAGCGGCACACTGAGTGACTGTTTAAACACGCTCTGTTAAAATTAATACTGTACAATGAGTGATGATCGATGATAAATGGGAAAAGAATACTTACAAACACATAAATTACTCTTTCCTCCCTATGTACACCTGTAACAGAAGATAATTCCTTGTGTCATCTATAACAGACTTCTATATTTTGGAAAGCAATAATTCATTCTTATTTTTCCCTTGTAAAAATGAGTAAACTATTGTTATGAGCATCAATTAGTTAATCCACTAGGGACAATTCAATGACACCACAAAGACTAATGGTCCTGTGACTTCTAAGAAAAGATGTATTTTAAAGTCTTACTGATGGAATTGCTCTCAGCCTCTTGCCAGGTAATGTGATTATCTACTGTAGGACATTCTTCTGCATTAGCAAGGGATTGGGGTTATGCCTTTACACTAATAGATGGAAGTATACTCTCAGGGTCCCCTCAGTAATTTGCTTTATACAAGTCTACTACTCAATTATAAAATATTGACTGTTGCTGAATTTGGAAACCAGATTTTGTTTTAGGAATCTTAGATAAACAGTATGAAAGAGAGACAGGGCTGCTAGCTCTTGTTCATCTTGGTATCCAAGAGACTTTGCACAAGGACAGAAACATAGTTACTATATCTTCATGAATTCAGAATGCAGAGTGCTTATCACTTCGTCAAAATGCAGAAAACTTTTTCATTTTCCTGTATGTGCTTAGGGAAGATCATGGATTATGAGGTTAGAGACAAAAGCACTTTGAGATGGAAAAATCCTGGTTCTTTCCATAGTAACCATGAAGATGAATATTTTATAAAATTAGCAAGACTGGAGCAATGATTGTAATACTTCTCATGTTATTAAACATTAAGAGAAAATCAAAACTTTGCATAAAAACATTTTTAAAATGAATTCTCTCTGTTAAGTAAAAATAGTAGACAATTTACTAAATGGTGAGGATTTTCAGAGAAGGAAATAGAACCCTCTTTCTATGGTAAGATTATATTATTTAATGAAGCAAATCCTACTGTTCTAAGAATGAGATAATTTTTACTTGGCCAGCTCCTTCCTAACAATTATGATTAAAAAATCATTTCTTTCTTTAGAAAACAAATCTATAAACTCATAGTAATGAACTTATAAAAATTGCTTGTGTTAATTAACATCAGGTACATAGTGCTGAGAAAACTGTCTCTAAAATCACAGATGATTTCAAACTTTGCTGTTTGAAATTGTAGTTGCGAGAATGGAACATATTACTTTTGTCTGAAGGATCAGAGCCACGAGGGTCACTGTGACACAGAAAGCAGCTCTATTTCCGGAACAGGTACAGAGCTTCAGATAAGGGTTTTTTGAACACCGTATTCCACCAATACATCTTCACTTTGTATCACGCAAGGACATAAGACCCCGAGTTCTCTCCTAGTGCTGGTGGTAGTTAGATTATAATGTTCCTAAAAAATCTGAAAGAATATCCTCATTTTAAATCAACTGTGCTCTAATAAAAGTTTTTTAAAAATATTTGAAGTGAAAAATAAATATCCTAACAGCATATGGCCAAAGTTATATAAACCATACTTTCCAGGGCCACACCGTGGTTGAAAAGTGACCGGCCATTTCTCATCATTCGACTGATTGCTTCTTCTCACCATGCCTCCCTCAGCCCCACTTTGTTCCTTCTGTGTCCTGAGCAAAGATAGACCCAATGTCTCCTCATCACAGCTCGAGCTAGCACTCTACTTCCCCCATCACGTGTGTGCACACCCTTTTCTAAGCCCTGCCCCCGACCCGCCCCCCACCTATTCCACCTCTGAGGCTCCATGCTTCCCCTGCACTCACTCTCCCTTGATGCAGCAACTTAATGTACAACAAACCCAACCGAATTTGACTGTAACATGTTCCTTGCAGTTCTTTTCTGTGTTAGTTTATATTAACAACTTAGTTGTTGCGCAGAACCTAAATACATAGCAAAACCCACATTCTTTTCTGGGAAATAAACTCAACAACAGCGATCATTTTAACTTTCTTTAGCTCTTTACATAAACATCCGTGCAGTCCTTGGGGGAAAAAGCTAGATAGTTCTGCCCGGAATTGTAATTAGTATTGTAATTCTCAAGGGAATGTCTAGAAGATGTGCTTATAGGGTATTCGTGGTGATTATTTTTTAGAATGGAGAATAGGTTAGAAGTGTGGAGAGAGTTTAACGTCTGGATTTTCTAAGAGGGGAACATAGCAAAGTATGTCTCAGAAGCAAACCTAGGGAACTAGATGTTGATTCTTGTGGGTGGGCGAGTGGGGGAGGTGTGTGATGAGTTGGTAGGTTTCTGAACATCTGTCAGGAAAGATAATCAGTGCCTGGACCTCACAAGAATAAACTAGAGAATGGGATAGATGAATAAAGCAGTGAGTTGGTTATTAGAAAACACTGATCAGAACCAGGGGACAACAGCAGCCCTGATATAGAGGCCAGTGTATCCTGGCATACAGTGCTGGGGTGTCATTGGGGCTCCTCAGGCCCCTTTTAGGGACACTGTTTGTCTGGAGAATGGATGGGGCTGATCTCCAGGTGAGGAAGCAGAGACCCTGCAGTCCTGTCGGGATGGACATCCTCTGCTTCTGTTCTATTCGTGATAGAGCTGAGCTCGAGGCTCCTATTTTCAGATACTGATGAATAAATTAGGGGAATTCTTAACAGAATTGAACACTTGAGATCTCAGTGAATAATGAAGGGAACATTATTCAAGCCACAGGTATTCACCTTCATTAGCTACCTAATGAACAAATGAGGAAAACAAGCTAATAGTGTATGATGCTACTTCCTTGACTCTTTCTTTCTCAGCATTGCTGTGCCCCAGTTGTGTGTGTGTTTTACCTTAGTTCTTCTACAAATAGGGTGATTTAGAGCCTATAGTTAGCGGCTTTGACGACCCTATGCAGAAATGAGCACAGAAGCAAATGACTAAAAAGGCTTCTAGAGTAAAATAAACGTTTAAATGCTTTTTTGGGTTTTTGACCTTGATTTTTGTAATTCAGCCAGTGTTTACATGAGTCACACAGACTCCACCCATCCTCTGTCAGTCCCCACACTTCTTTCATCTTTTGTTCCTTTGAGTCCTTCACTTTCTTCTCTTCCCAGCTTTCCTCTTAAGCACTGTTTGCTATTTTAAGATTAAAATTCCCAGATGCCTTTCCTCCAGGCAGAAATATTGTGGAAGGGAACACAAACTATTTCCAATTACAGCAGTGTAGTGTGAAAGTCTTAAAGAGAACAATATTTTCTATATTCCAACAGGGAAAGTTTTAACTATATTTGATAGAAAGGTGTTGAGAAAACCACATTTCCTCACGTTCTGTGACTTCTCAAACCAAATTGCCTTGTTCTGGTGGTAGGTAGCCTGCAGTCTCCACATATAAGGTGGGTTGAGGGGGAAATGCAGACAAAAGCAAAAGACAAGAATAACAACTCACTCGGCAAATCCTCGATTACGCGCCTGCTGTGTGATGTCAAGGCACTCTCCTGAGTTCCAGAGATAAAATACTGAACTGCAGTCCCTAGACGTGCTCTCTTTTAATTGCATGGGAGAATAGATATTATTTAAATGGTCTTTGTGTGCTGTTACAGGTGGATGTGGTTGTACAACCGTGAGTTCTAGCTTGAGCAGGAAGAGGATCCTGGTAGCTTTCTGAATAAGTTACATTCAGGTTGAGATGATCTGGGTGTGAAAATAACACTTTCTGAGCTCTTAGTAAATGCCCCACATTGTGTGAGTACTTTATATGTATTGTGCGATCGAATTCCCTCAAAAGTCTAGAGTGGGAAGCAGCACGATGATCCCGTTTCTTCAGTAAGAAATTTGAGCATCACAGGGACTAAGTGGCTTACCCAAGACCACGGAACCCATTTGGGGCCAACTCAGGTTTCAAGTTCAAGTCCATCTCCCACCGTTGCCCTTCATGGCTTCATTTAATCTCCTCACACACTGAAGGCATTGTGTTTAATAACTCATGAGTACGATGGTTGATTTCTTCCTTCACAACAGTTCCGGTGGATATATAAATATAAATAACCTCCTGTATAAAACTCTAAGGCTCATGTTTATAGTGGAAATATTTTAAAAAGGCAAAATGTAAATCTTTGAAACAGCAGAATAAACACCTCTCCCGAGTTGCTGTTTGTCAGAACATGTCTCAATATGGAGTGAATGGAAACAGAACAAATGGAGCCTTAAAGTCCGGTGTCCTTGTCATAGTGGGGACCTGTCTGTACCCAGACAGTGGGGACATTGTGATCGTCCCAAGTCAGTGTCTGAGGCTGTGTCCAACCACTGCCAAAGCACCTGACACTCTAGTCAATGACACTGAAGATTTCTGTTATAGGAAGCAGCAAGCCCTTTGTTCACAATCACATATGCAGAACAACTAGCTTTATTGACTCAGCAAATAATAATGTTACTGCAGATGTTACTGGGTCTTCCCTGCCACTCTCTGTGTTTTCCCTAGTCCCCTTCTGGTGACAAGTTGACTGTGGTAATTCCCGGCTTCACACACAGACTAACCACGCATAGGGGCTGTCTCTTCTTGTGTGTCTGTTCTTATGACAAAGGAAATCGTTGGCAGAAGCTGCCTGGTTGACTTTCCTTCATTTGTCAGAAGTGGGTCACACACGTGGCTAGTTCTGCCCTGTTTGCTCTGCTTCACAGGAGGATCTGACCTCTGTAGGCTGTCTCTAGGACCCTGGTTTCTCGCTGGGTTTGGTCACAGGGGACCACTAGTGGAGACTAAAGGCTGGGCAGGGGAGATGGGTGTTTCTGTTCCTCCCTCTTCCTGGTGCTGTGTGTCCAGCAGCTGCCTGGCTCTGTTGCTCCAACACCCACTGGACCCGTGGAAGTGAGTCCAGATTCTGCAGACACCCCACCCAGGCCACTGGGCTCTGGTTAAACTCCCATTCCCACTGTTTCTCCAGTTTAGGGGTGGCTTTGGCTTGGTTGCCTCCCCTCCCCCCTGTCCAGTTTCTCAACTCTTCCATCACTTGTGGAAAAAATTCCCTGCATTGAATTTCCTTTTTTTCCCCCCAAATATTTGCTGTGTTTATGTTTTCCAATTAAATCCTGAATGAGATGCGTGCCTACCTCCAAACCAATTACTAGCAAGGTGAATGGGGTCTCCAGGATTAGATTAAACCACTGGGGGTTCACCTGGAGATGAGAACCTACCATATTTTCCACATTTTTCTTGGGTGTGGATAGCCTCTAGTGATGGTGTTTCCCTTTGGAAGGATGAGGGTAGGAGATTTGTGTTTTACAGATTATGGGAGTTATTTTTTCCATTTTCTTTCTAAGGTTCTGTGTATGTAATAGAGGAGGAAAAAAAAAAAACCCCTATATTTGCCTGACAGTAAACTGGTGTAAAAGTACACAAGAGATAATTATGGCAAAGTAAGGAGTGATTAAAAAAGGAATTCAAGAGTTTGCACTTGGTTCCTGTGTAAGTTTGAGCCGCCATAACTAAATACCATAGACTGAGTGAGTGGCTTAAACAATGGAAATTTATTTTCACGGTTCTGGAGGCTGGAGTCCAAGATCAGGGTGCAGGCCGGGTTGGTTTCTTGTGGGAGCTCATCCTGGCTTGCAGAGAGTCTCACATGTCCCTCCCTTAGTGCCCATGTGTTTAGAGAGAGAGAAGGTGAGCTCTGTGTGCCTCTTCTTACAAAGACACTAATCCTATTGGATCAGGGCCCCAGCCTTATCACCTCACTTAACCTTGCTCTTACCCGATAGGCCCCATATCCAAACACAGGTATGTTGGGGGTTAAGGCAGCAACATACGAATTTGGCCAGGGAGGGCAACACAATTCAGTCCACAGCAGTCCCAGATTGTTTTTGCCATGTATGATGATGTGCAATTTTCTCTGATCACATTGCATGTCAGCTTTCTGTCCTGAAGTAGGGAGTTGACACATTGGCATTGGGATGGAGGGAGCTACATAAGGGTGAAGTTGGGGAGCCTTTAGGTTTTAATGACAGTGTTGATTAGATCTCATATACTGTGCTCTAGGAAAAAGATACCTTCTTTTGCGTGGTTCTCTGTTGAAGGGTTTGCTAATAATGTGGGTGCTCTTCTCATATTGTTTTCCTTGCCTTGATTATCTGTTACTCCTGAATTATGCACTGATGCATTTTCAATGACGTGATTAGTACTGGCTTAAGATTTGAAATACAGGTGCTGAATATCCCATTTCCCAGGGTAAAGTCAGGGGGGAGGGACAGTGCATTCCTGCTGCTTTTTCCTTTGCTGACTAAATCAAAACATGGATTTGAGACATTTAAGTTTCACATTAATTAGAAGAATTGACCACTCTTTCCCACATGTCATGAATATGATTCTAAGCCCTTATTCTGTGTTTTAGACCAAAGGATGGATAAAAAGGATCCAAAAGGGAGGTTTAGAGACACTGATTTTTCATAAGTTAAGTTTTATTAGCAAGAGAACTAGAGGTCTGAATAAATGGCCTAAATGATAAGAGGCCAGAAATAAAAGCTAACTGTGCAGAAAGCAACAGGATGTGATTTAGGACCAGGATATGCATGAAAAATCGGAAATCAGACTGTGTTAGTGGGACGCCATTGCTGAGAATTTGCCAGAAGGACAGAGAGGGATTTAAAAGATGGAAAATCCAGTTTTGGAAGACACAAGGGCAAGATCATGAAACACTGTCAGCCTCACACGCCAGGGAGAATAAAGAGGTTTATGTGCTGGGATGAGGTTAAGAATGATGCTGAGGAGAGGTGCAGTGAAGCAGCAAACTCGCCTGATAGCAGGTGATCAAGGGCACACCCAGAGCTGTGGTCTAGGAACAGGGCTTTGCATCTGAAACCAAGCCAAAGAATGAGACTTGTCCCTAAGGACAGAGGAGGGATTATGAACAGAATGGAAGAAACTCTAAAAATATAAAAATTGGGCTTCCCTGGTGGCACAGTGGTTGAGAGTCCGCCTGCCAATGCAGGGGACACGTGTTTGTGCCCTGGTCTGGGAAGATTCCACATGCCGCGGAGTGGCTTGGCCCGTGAGCCATGGCCACTGAACCTGCGCGTCCGGAGCCTGGGCTCCGCAACGGGAGAGGCCACAACAGTGAGAGGCCCGCATACCGCAAAAAAATAAAATTAAAAAATAAAAATATAAAAATTGATTAGTGAAGCTCGAATGTGGGCTAGATTAACAAGTTTGTATTTATTCGTTACTTACCATTCTGTACACTCTAATAATATGAGGTAGTTTTGGTGGATTTTTGACTGAGGATATAGAGCCAAAGGGAACTTTTGACTTCTTACTATCTTTCAAAACAAAACCAAACCTCTGAGGTAGATATAATTAGAGCTCTCTAAAAGATGAGAAAATTGACAGAGAATTTATGGTGCTCACCCCACATCACACGATGAGAACTTCGTAAGGTTAGGATTGAATCCTGCATTCCTAAGGGCCGCCCCTGTTCCTTTTCCTAGTGACGAAGTGGCAGGAAGACACCTCACGTTGGCACCTGCATATCAATATATTTCTGTTGTTTCACAATGGGGCAGCTTCTTTCCTGGTGAATGACATAAAAATGCGGAGAAGAGAAATCCCTCTGGTGGAGTTTACTATATATAGAAATGTCTCTATGGTAACAATGCGGAAGGGACTCTGACAGCATCAACGCTTAAATCTTGTGGTACATACACATTTCTCAAGTCATAGATCCCCCATGTGCAAACAAACCCTAACTTCCTAGCTGTGGATTCCATCACAAGCTCTCATAGAGTCTGATGCCAGATGCCTTGGAGAAGCTGGGTGACACGGGTCCCATCAGTCTCCTCCCCACTCCAGTAGGTGTTTCATCCCACCTGGTCCCTTGATGGGGACATCTCTCTATTGGCTTTAGCCGAGGCTGTCTTTCTGGCAGTACTTGGCTGCTTTTTCCCACTGTGGCAGGACCGAGTCTGACACACATCCCCCATCCTTCCTCTCTCTCTCTCTCTCTCTCTCCCTCTCTCCATCTCTCCATCTCTCCTAATTTCCTTATCTTTCAGGAGGCACAGGGAAGGTTTGGCTACCATCTCATGCCTTCCTAAGTGTCTAGAATTCTTGGTGGGGCAATCATATCAATCACCATCTGTGGTCAATAAGCATCTACTTCTCTTGTTCCCTCCACTCTCTGATCATGTGGGAACTTTCCAGGATTTCAGTGACGCTGGAAACCATTATCTTCTACCTTTGATTTCTCAAATTGGACTGAGGGCCTTTTCTTACCTCCACACCTATTAACTGGGGGCAGTGAAGGGCAGGGTGTTTGGTGCTAGTGGGGGATTCTGATCTAGCCTGATGCACCAGGCAGTTGGTGGAGGGCAGGAAGATACTTTATCATCAATTTTTAAACTCTTAAGGTCTCAATTGATGCTTTTGTTTTCAGGCTGCAGAATAACTATTTCCTTATGGGACAAAGCCAAGCTCATAAATGACACCCAAATGTAGGAGAATAACAGGGATTAAAAAAACACAAGAGTTTCATCTCACTGTCATTATTTTAATTTCATTTTGAACAAAAAATCCACTTGTTGCATATTTCACAGCACGCAGCTCTTCTGATCTACACATGTCTGGGTCAGTTTGAATTATTTTCTCAGTGAAGTACAGCCTAAAGCACTGAGTCGTTGGCTGTTATGGTACATCTTGGGGACATTTTTTTTTTTTCACTCTTCTCCAATGACCACTGCGATAAAATCTGTGACAGCTGTTAAAAATTAAGGTGCAGCCCTCACTAAAGTAGATTTACTGAATCCGGGGCTGGGCCTAGGCATCTGCATGTTAACATCTACCCCCAAGGCATTCTTATGCTAATCAACTTTGAGAAACACTGATGCAGGATTCCATTAGGCTGAACTTTTTCATTTGTAAGGACAGTTCAAATAGGAACATGGCTAATTGAAGTTTTTTTTTTTTTTTTAACATCTTATTGGGGTATAATTGCTTTACAATGGTGTGTTAGTTTCTGCTTTATAACAAAGTGAATCAGTTATACATATACATATGTTCCCAAATGTCTTCCCTCTTGCGTCTCCCTCCCTCCCACCCTCCCTATCCCACCCCTCCAGGCTGTCACAAAGCACCGAGCCAATATCCCCGTGCCATGCGTCTGCTTCCCACTAGCTATCTAATTACTATGTTTGTTAGTGTGTATATGTCCATGACTCTCTCGCGCCCTGTCACAGCTCACCCTTCCCCCTCCCCATATCCTCAAGTCCGTTCTCCAGTAGGTCTGCGTCTTTATTCCTGTCTTACCCCTAGGTTCTTCATGACACATTTTTTTTTCTTAAATTCCATATATATGTGTTAGCATACGGTATTTGTCTTTTTCTTTCTGACTTACTTCACTCTGTATGACAGACTCTAGGTCTATCCACCTCATTACAAATAGCTCAATTTTGTTTCTTTTTAAGGCTGCGTAATATTCCATTGTGTAGATGTGCCACATCTTCTTTATCCATTCATCTGATGATGGGCACTTAGGTTGTTTCCATCTCCGGGCTATTGTAAATAGAGCTGCAGTGAACATTTTGGTACATGACTCATTTTGAATTTTGGTTTTCTCAGGATATATGCCCAGTAGTGGGATTGCTGGGTCATATGGTAGTTCTATTTGTAGTTTTTTAAGGAACCTCCATACTGTTCTCCATCGTGGCTGAACCAGTTCACATCCCCAGCAGCAGTGCAAGAGTGTTCCCTTTTCTCCACACCCTCTCCAGCATTTATTGTTTCTAGATTTTTTGATGATGGCCATTCTGACTGGTGTGAGATGATATCTCATTGTAGTTTTGATTTGCATTTCTCTAATGATTAATGATGTTGAGCATTCTTTCATGTGTTTGTTGGCAGTCTGTATATCTTCTTTGGAGAAATGTCTATTTAGGTCTTCTGCCCATTTTTGGATTGGGTTGTTTGTTTTTTTGTTATTGAGCTGCATGAGCTGCTTGTAAACTTTGGAGATTAATCCTTTGTCAGTTGCTTCATTTGCAAATATTTTCTCCCACTCTGAGGGTTGTCTTTTGGTCTTGTTTATGGTTTCCTTTGCTGTGCAAAAGCTTTGAAGTTTCATTAGGTCCCATTTGTTTATTTTTGTTTTTATTTCCATTACTCTAGGAGGTGGGTCAGAAAGGATCTTGCTGTGATTTATGTAATAGAGTGTTCTGCCTATGTTTTCCTCTAAGAGTTTGATACTTTCTGGCCTTATATTTAGGTCTTTAATCCATTTTGAGCTTATTTTTGTGTATGGTGTTAGGGAGTGATCTAATCTCATACTTTTACATGTACCTGTCCAGTTTTCCCAGCACCGCTTATTGAAGAGGCTGTTCTTTCTCCACTGTACATTCCTGTCACCTTTATCAAAGATAAGGTGTCCATATGTGTGTGGGTTTATCTCTGGGCTTTCTATCCTGTTCCATTGATCTATCTTTCTGTTTTTGTGCCAGTACCATACTGTCTTGATTACTGTAGCTTTGTAGTAGAGTCTGAAGTCAGGGAGCCTGATTCCTCCAGCTCCTTTTTTCGTTCTCAAGATTGCTTTGGCTATTCGGGATCTTTTGTGTTTCCATACAAATTGTGAAAATTTTTGTTTTAGTTCTGTGAAAAATGCCAGTGGTAGTTTGATAGGGATTGCATTGAATTTATAGATTGCTTTGGGTAGTAGAGTCATTTTCACAATGTTGATTCTTCCAATCCAAGAACATGGTATATCTCTCCATCTATTTGTATCATCTTTAATTTCTTTCATCAATGTCTTATAATTTTCTGCATACAGGTCTTTTGTCTCCTTAGGTAGGTTTATTCCTAGGTATTTTATTCTTTTTGTTGCAATGGTAGATGGGAGTGTTTCCTTAATTTCTCTTTCAGATTTTTCATAATTAGTGTATAGGAATGCCAGAGATTTCTGTGCATTAATTTTGTATCCTGCTACTTTACCAAATTCATTTATTAGCTCTAGTAGTTTTCTGGTACCATCTTTAGGATTCTCTATGTATAGTATCATGTCATCTGCAAACAGTGACAGCTTTACTTCTTCTTTTCCGATTTGGATTCCTTTTATTTCCTTTTCTTCTCTGATTGCTGTGGCTAAAACTTCCAAAACTATGTTGAATAAGAGTGGTGAGAGTGGGCAACCTTGTCTTGTTCCTGATCTTACTGGAAATGCTTTCAGTTTTTCACCATTGAGGATGATGTTTGCTGTGGGCTTGTCATATATGGCCTTTATTATGTTGAGGAAAGTTCTCTCTATGCCTACTTTCTGCAGGGTTTTTATCATAAATGTGTGTTGAATTTTGTCGAAAGCTTTCTCTGCATCTATTGAGATGATCATATGGTTTTTCTCCTTCAATTTGTTAATATGGTTTATCACATTGATAGATTTGCGTATATTGAAGAATCCTTGCATTCCTGGAATAAACCCCACTTGATCATGGTGTATGATCCTTTTAATGTGCTGTTGGATTCTGTTTGCTAGTATTTTGTTGAGGATTTTTGCATCTATGTTCATCAGTGATATTAGTCTGTAGTTTTCTTTCTTTGTGACATCCTTGTCTGGTTTTGGTATCAAGGTGATGGTGGCCTCGTAGAAGGGATTTGGGAGTGTTCCTCCCTCTGCTATATTTTGGAAGAGTTTGAGAAGGATAGGTGTTAGCTCTTCTCTAAATGTTTGATAGAATTCGCCTGTGAAGCCATCTGGTCCTGGGCTTTTGTTTGTTGGAAGATTTTTAATCACAGTTTCAATTTCAGTGCTTGTGATTGGTCTGTTCATATTTTCTATTTCTTCCTGATTCAGTCTTGGCAGGTTGTGCATTTCTAAGAATTTGTCCATTTCTTCCAGGTTGTCCATTTTATTGGCATAGAGTTGCTTGTAGTAATCTCTCATGATCTTTTTAATTTCTGCAGTGTCAGTTGTTACTTCTCCTTTTTCATTTCTAATTCTATTGATTTGAGTCTTCTCCCTTTTTTTCTTGACGAGTCTGGCTAGTGGTTTATCAATTTTGTTTATCTTCTCAAAGAACCAGCTTTTAGTTTTATTGATCTTTGCTATTGTTTCCTTCATTTCTTTTTCATTTATTTCTGATCTGATTTTTATGATTTCTTTCCTTCTGCCAGCTTTGGGGATTTTTTGTTCTTCTTTCTCTAATTGCTTGAGGTGCAAGGTTAGGTTGTTTATTCGAGATGTTTCCTGCTTCTGAAGGTGGGCTTGTATTGCTATAAACTTCCCCCTTAGAACTGCTTTTGCTGCATCCCATAGGTTTTGGGTCGTTGTGTCTCCATTGTCATTTGTTTCTAGGTATTTTTTTATTTCCTCTTTGATTTCTTCAGTGATCACTTCATTATTAAGTAGTGTATTGTTTAGCCTCCATGTGTTTGTATTTTTTACAGATCTTTTCCTGTAATTGATATCTAGTCTCATGGCGTTGTGGTCGGAAAAGATACTTGATACAATTTCAATTTTCTTAAATTTACCAAGGCTTGATTTGTGACCCAAGATATGATCTATCCTGGAGAATGTTCCATGAGCACTTGAGAAAAATGTGTATTCTGTTGTTTTTGGATGGAATGTCCTGTAAATATCAATTAAGTGCGTCTTGTTTAATGTATCATTTAAAGCTTGTGTTTCCTTATTTATTTTCATTTTGGATGATCTGTCCATGGGTGAAAGTGGGGTGTTAAAGTCCCCTACTATGAATGTGTTACTGTCGATTTCCCCTGTTATGGCTGTTAGTATTTGCCTTATGTATTGAGGTACTCCTATGTTGGGTGCATAAATATTTACAATTGTTATATCTTCTTCTTGGATCAATCCCTTGATCATTATGTAGTGTCCTTCTTTGTCTCTTTTAATAGTCCTTATTTTAAAGTCTATTTTGTCTGATATTAGAATTGCTACTCCAGCTTTCTTTTGGTTTCCATTTGCATGGAATATCTTTTTCCATCCCCTTACTTTCAGTCTGTATGTGTTTCTAGGTCTGAAGTGGGTCTCTTTTAGACAGCATATATAAGGGTCTTGTTTTTGTATCCATTCAGCCCATTTGTGTCTTTTGGTGGGAGCATTTAGTCCATTTACATTTAAGGTAATTATTGATATGTATGTTCCTATTCCCATTTTCTATATTGTTTTGGGTTCGTTATTATAGGTCTTTTCCTTCTCTTGTGTTTCTTGTCTAGAGAAGTTCCTTTAGCATTTGTTGTAAAGCTGGTTTGGTGGTGCTGAACTCTCTCAGCTTTTGCTTGTCTGTAAAGGTTTTAATTTCTCTTTCACATCTGAATGAGATCCTTGCTGGGTAGAGTAATCTTGGTTGCAGGTTTTTCTCCTTCGTCACTCTCAGTATGTCCTGCCAGTCCCTTCTGGCTTGTAGGGTTTCTGCTGAGAGGTCAGCTGTTAACCTTATGGGGATTCCCTTGTGTGTTATTTGTTGTTTTTCCCTTGCTGCTTTTAATATGCTTTCTTTGTATTTAATTTTTGACAGTTTGATTAATATGTGTCTTGGCGTATTTCTCCTTTGAAGTTTTTTTAAAATGAGAGATTAGTATAGTATGTACTCATCTGAACAGGAAGCCTTAAAACATTTATGTCCCACATACTTCTAAAGATAACTGTATGATACCAGGGGAAATTTAACTGAATCAGAAAATCCCCTCGAATTGTATTACTCCAATGATGTTTTACGTTTTGGAAAAAACTATTGTTTATCTATGCTTTATAGAGGATCATCTTACACACACACACACACACACACGCACGCACACACACACACACACACACACACGACCTAATATACTCTTCCACTTCCTGTCCAGAAGAGAAACAGTGTGAGGATCTGAATCCTTATTTTCTGGGTTAATTTCATGCCTTTGTTCCTGGGAAGTGAGATGCCCTGTCAGTTTCCTGGGCTGCCATGAAAATTAGCACAAAGTTGGTGATTTAAAACACAGGTATGGTGAATCTCACAGAGTTCTGGAAGCCGGAAGGCGAAATCGAGGTGTGGGCAGGGCCGCACTCTCTCTGAAAGCTCCCGGGGAGAACGCTTCCTGCCTCTTCTGCTTTCTGGTGGCTCCGTCACTCCAATCTTTGCTTCTGTCTTCCCTGCCTTTTTCCTTTCCTGGTCTCTTCCCGACTTTTATAAGGACACTCATCACTGAACTTAAGGATCCTACAGATCATGCAGCTTGGTCTCATCTTGAGATCCTTAATTTATTCATCTGCAAAACCCCTCTTTCTGGATTTGTCCTTATTCACAGGTTCTGGGGTGAGGATGTGCCTATCATTGGGGGCCATAATGGAACTCACTGCGTGTGTTATGGCCACATTTCACTTTTTGCATTTGTGAATTTTCCCAGGGGGCTGTGTGTACTGCTCATGCCCGCTCCTGGCTGTGGCTAATTAGGAATGAATGCTCCCTGGAAGACAGCAGGCAGCAGGAAAGGGGGATTAGATCACCCCATCTGCCCTCATAAGGGCCTTTAATCTTTTCCCTCAGTCCTTTCAAGACCTGGTAGCAGGGGAATGGGAAGCTATTTCTTTAACGTAGAAAGTGAAGTAAACTTAGCTTTGTACCCGGGAGAATAACTTTTGTTCAGTTTGTGGAAATTGTGACTTAGGTTTTTAAGTGATGGGAGCCTTCTCACATAATGAAGGCATCGTGCAGCCTGTAGCAGCCACTCTGCTGAGTCCTCAGACCGCCCAGCACATCATTAATTTTAATCACTTCTTAGTATTTAAGAATGAAAGGAGAAGGAAAACTAATTTAAAACATAGATGGTGTATCCTCTTCAGTAGAATTTAATTTCAAAGAAAAGTGTGAAATAGCCTTTAAGCAAAATGCTAGCCCAGGAGGAAAAGAGGAGAAATGTGGAAGAAATGGAGAAGAAGATCTCAAAGGTTGTTGATGGCTTTGGGTGTTCCTTCGCACCTGAGGAGCAATTGTTAGCCTTTGCTACAGGATTGGTTAAAAATTGTTATGATCATAGAAAAGTCCTAAAAAATCTTCAAGAATGGTGTTGTTCACTATAAGTATATAGGGACAGGAGATGTAGGTTTTGAACTTAAGCTTGGTTCCCAAAGGGCAGTGTTAAGGGTCTGCCGTGAGTACGTGTAGAAGAAAAAGACTGGGTAGAGGAGTAGGATTGTGACGTAAGACAGGAGACCCTGCTTGTCTTGCTTTCTAGAAAACAGTGCCCCACAATTTACAGGATATGAATCATGTATTTTTGTACTCTCCCTAAGTGGTGATTTTGAGGTTTGATGTCTAACTTTTTTGTTGTTTTTTTTTTTTGCGGTACGTGGGCCACTCTCTGTTGTGGCCTCTCCCGTTGCGGAGCACAGGCTCCGGACATGCAGGCTCAGCGGCCATGGCTCACGGGCCCAGCCGCTCCACGGCACGTGGGATCTTCCCGGACCGGGGCACGAACCCGCGTCCCCTGCATCAGCAGGCGGGCTCTCAACCACTGCGCCACCAGGGAAGCCCTAGACTTTATTTTTAATCATGCTGATATTTTTAGGTTAAAATAGGCCAGATATTTTACAGAATTCACTCAATTTGATTTTTCTGATATCTCATGATTAAATTTAAGCTGTAGGTTTTGAGCAAAAATACCACAGAAGTGATAAGTTTCTCTCAGTGCATTCTACCAGGAGTTACATAATGCCTTTTTGTTCCATTATTGGTGCTTTTAGCTTTGTCACATGGTTAAGGTGGTGTTTGTCAGGCTTCTCCATTATAATTTTACAGATTTTTCCCTTGTAATTTTTCTGGAGAGAAACGTTGAAACTCTGAAAACATCCTGTTATTCCTTGAATTTTTGCCCACTAGTTTTAGCATCCGTTGAAGATTCTTTTCTGAATCAATTTTTATTATAATGGTTGACAAATGATGATTCTCTTATTTTATCATTCCTTGCATGTTTATTAGGTGGCTTCGTACTGTAAGGAATCAGTACCCCCAGTTATCCATTAACTAGTTAATAAACTAACTAGTTAGTAAATTAATTAATATGTTTGGACTCAAAGATTCTAATGTCATTTACAGAATTGTAATTCGTATTTGGCTAGTAGGAGCCTCAAATCCAGATGAATCTGTATTCTTTTGCTACTCTCTTATTTTATGACACAGTAAGATGTTCCAGAATGATCTCATGCTTTCCTCACTCCAGCTCTGGAATTAAGCATGTCTCCAGTGATACTTGGTGGATAATGGTATTTAGAACTCAAGATGTGCCACCAGGGAATCATTGCTTCTAGGCCTTCTTAGGCAAAGAGCTAATACATTCATACATATCTGTGCCTGTTTCTATATTTGTCCATCTAGCATAAAAACCATGGGTTCATGTGGATACTCCCTATTCCAGTTCAACAACAGCAGGCTTATTTTATTTTTCCCTCTATCCATATTTGCAACTTGCTTCTCCAATAGTGAGAGACTGGTTTTCTATTATCCACAATTTACTTACTTAATCTTTCACAATTCGAATACACACAGAATTTTATTTTGAATTGCTAGCTCGTGCTTCTGTGAAAAATTAGTCTCCTGCCTGGAGTTCACCCTTTGTTTAAAGTAGTTTTCTTTCCTTATCCTGGGGACAATTAGTTGAAAAACTGTGTTTAAAAGTTGCCAAGGTTATTCCTCTTTTCCTGCCCCTCCCTACTACCTCCTTAGTGTAGTTTTATTATTAACTTGAAATACAACTTTGGTTTATTTGTTTTTATTTTTTATTTCACAATTCCTCCTTTTAATTTTATTTTTTATTCTTTTTGAGTATGTGAAACACAGAGTTCTGAGGTTAGAACTGTTTACAAGAGCTATTGTCAGAAATGTGTTATTCCCCCAAATTCCTTCTATTCTTTCCCTCTTTTCCCTTCTATTCTTTCCCTCTGTTACCAATATCAGTAATTTCTAATTTGTCCTCTCTTTTGTTTTGTGCCCATGGGCGTAGATATGCATAATTTCTAATTTTTCCATTTTTCTTACAAACAAAAGAGATATGATAGACCTATGTTGCACTTAGCTTTTTTCACTGATTCATTTATCAGAGATAAATAATTATTAAATAAAGTCAGAGATCCTAGTTATTTATACAACTGCATGGTCTTCCATTGTGTAGATGTGCCATAGTTTATTTAACCTTTCCTTTTACTTAGAAGCATAGTTTCCAATATCTTGAAGCTATAAACAGGGTCTCAAAAGATCACTTTGTGATTTGTATTTTCATATCATTGGACATGAACCTTCATGGTATAGTCATGATTGACATTAAAAAAGAAATGCATGTGATAAAACAACTGAATAGAGCAGAATGACACAAAATAAAAAGTGTGTCTACACCTGCCACCCATTCCTACCCGATATTTCTTGGAGTCAGTCCATTTCTTTTAACCATTTCTGATTTCAGTTCTTCTGGTTGTTACATCTCCAAATAATGTAAATTACATGAATGGGGGGGTATTTAGAATGGTGATCATATCTTTATTACTTTCTTGTGTTTAGAGACAACTGATGTAAGGATCAGAAGCTAGTGGTCAAAGTATCAACTGGATTGAATAATAACTCAGATTAGGTTTATGTCTATAATTAGGTTTCCTAGTGCATCCCTCTCGGTACAGACTTTGGAACAACTCACTTGAGACAGTGAGATTACAGAGAAAAAAAATCTTCCACCTGGAATCATTGTATCGTATATACTTAATGTACATTTAGTATAGAGTTAATCTGTTCTGAATTCTGGAATATTCCACTTATAGATGTTTAGAGTTGCCAGAACAAAATATTAGAAAGATGGATTTTCAAGTATTTTGAAAATACTTACTGGTAGACACTTTATATCCAAGTTTTGAAGCACTGTAACAGAGATCTCCTGTATACGTGCTTTTAAGGAATAATCCATTGCCCATGTGAATATTCTGTTATCAGTATTGTTAATCCAACACTTAGGAGCAAGGTTATAGATTCAGGAGAAAATTTATACATAAATTCATAGAGCAAAAAGAACCATTAAGTAGAAATTGTCTGCCATTAAAAATACCGTCAGCATCTACCCTTTTCACTAGACTTCATCTTAAAATATGTAAGGACAGAAATTCAATCAATATGTATTTTTTATTCCTGACTCAATCTGTGTTTAGCCAAGCAAGTGGACAGGGGAATAGTTACAAGACAAATTGTATGTCTTTGCTTTGTTGCAGGCTATTTGTCACTGTAACATATTGAAATTAAAAGAACCATCTTTGATATCATTCTTCAACAATATATTCCCTTTTGTCACTGTTCTGCACACTATTTTCTTTTAAAAACCCCCCACATTTTAGAGGATCCGTTTTCTGAGACATTTAAAAAGGGCTTTCGTGGCATTTGGTTGTATGTTAGGAAGAGCTTCTTTTTTTTTTTTTTTTTTTTTGCGGTACGCGGGCCTCTCACTGTTGTGGCCGCTCCCATTGCGGAGCACAGGCTCTGGATGCGCAGCCTCAGCGGCCATGGCTCACCGGCCCAGCTGCTCTGCAGCATGTGGGATCCTCCCAGACCCGGGCACGAACCCGCATCCCCTGTATCGGCAGGCGGACTCTCAACCACTGCGCCACCAGGGAAGCCCCAGGAAGAGCTTCTTAAGTTCACAAATAATGATTCAGTAGATTACTTTGGCAGGAGACAGTGTTGGTTTTCCTCTTCCTTTGGAATCTCTTCTTAAGAACTAAACCACTTGCATATGTGCAATAATTTGAATCCGTGATAATTTGGGGGCAGAGGCATCAACTAACTAGAATAATTAAGAAATTTCTAGTTCTATGATATTTTTAAATGTTGCAGCTGACTTTCAAAGTGAGCATTTGTAGTTGGCAGCACGTAATATTTGCCCATGGTAAACAGAGATTTATTGGAAGTAAGCAATTGTAACATCTGGAAAAGCGGACGGTGTATACTATTTAAATACCTTGATTTCTTATCCACTGTTATACAAGAGAATTTGACATCTTCTGCCCTTAGCGGTTTAATGGAATCCCTTGAACGGCTGCATAGACACACAAAACAAAGTGGATGCAGTTTACATAAGGAATAAAGGAATATGAAAAAGTCTTTAATCCCAAAAATAAGCTAAGTGAGATGCTTAAAAGGGATGATGGAAAAGGGAAGTTCTTGTCAGCTGACTTAGAAAAGGCTTAAAAAATTACTTTTAAAACTCTTGGTTTCACTTGGAAGTTCACCTACATTCTGCTGGCTATCGTAGGTGACCCCTGACGTTGGTGGCCATGGTTAAATCGGTGGGGTTGTGTAAAGATTGTGCTGACAGGTTAGGTGTGTTCTACCCTACGCAGGCTGTGGTCCTGGCACACAAGAACTGGTTCTCATTACTGAAGAATGCTGCCCACTACTTCTGAGAACTTATCAACAATGAGGCTAATTCCTAAAGACTGAAAAAGGGCAAACGTAGAGACCCTGAGGAAAACAAGAGGCTGGATGAGGGTAAAAGCAGCTTTCAAACTTGGCAATATGTTACATATTATTAAAGTAATTCATCTAAGCAAACAAATTCTGTCAACTTAAGCTGGCTTTTTTTTTTTTTTCTCACATGAACGTGATTTCCCTAGAAGGTAAGTGACAAAGAGCAAAAAGTAATATGATTTCACCTTCATGAGGTTCAAGGTTTTATCTCACAGGGCGTTTATCAAAACATTGTAGAAATATGGTTTAGATCAAAGAGGTCTTAGGTTAAATCAGATGTGAGTGGCAGGAAAACCAATTTAAAAGTCTGTTCTAAATAACTTAAAAATAAGGGGGTAAGTAAAATGCAGTAAGCAGTGTTGGTGGTAGTATGGTCTTATTAGTTGTATTAATGAAAGACTTACAGGAGAGAATATATATGATGTCCATTAAACATAGTAATTCTACCAAGTTGATGACGAATTTGGAAAACAGAGATTTATAAGAATAATGGTGTTGTTAGTGCAAGAGAATCTACTCGAAGAAAAATAAATTGAGCGAGTACAGCATCAGTAAAAATCAGTTTTCCAGAAGTGATGCAAAAAATGATCACATGTCATATAAGGGTAAGCAAGATACCGGAAATTATGAATCGCCATCTAGAAAGTAGGAACCCTTATACTCAGCACAGATCACCCAACCCCTCCCCCACCAGCAAGCCTTCTGAAAATTACACATCAGAAAGCACTCTAATTGGAAGGAAGGAAACATGATGGAAAGCATTCATTTTACTAGGGGTTCAATTTTAGCTTGATGATTTACTGGGAGGCTGGAAAACTGGGAGAGGGCTCTGAAAAGAGAAATAATAAGGAATAGGAAATGGGTTGATAAAGAAAGGGAATTTCGCCTGGAACAAAGTATAAAGTGGAACTAAATGGGTGAAACTAAATGAATATGTAAAATGATACAGCACTGATGTTTATCATCTCTTCCTGGTCTCTTCTGAGGATCAGTCAGTGTGGTTTTAGAAGTAGCAGAAATGTTCTAGTCCTGTGAAAAATGCGTTTGTATTTTGATGGGGATTGCACTGAATCTGTAGATTGCCTTGGATAGTATGGTCATTTTAGCAATATTGATTCTTGCATTCCAAGAACACAGTATGTCTTGGCATCTGTTCCTGTCATCTTCAATTTCTTTCATCAGCATCTTATAGTTTTTGGAGTACACGGCTTTTGCCTCCTTAGGTAGGTTTATTCCCAGGTATTTTATTCTTTTTGAAGTGATGGTAGATGGGATTGTTTCCTTAATTTCTCTTTTTGATATTTCATTGTTAGTGTATAGAAATGCAACAGATTTCTGCGTATTAATTTTGTATCCTGCAACTTTACCAAATTTATGGATGAGCTCTAGTAGTTTTCTGGTGGCAACTTGAGGATTTTCTATGTATAGTATTTTGTCGTCTGCAGTGATAGTTTTACTTCTTCCTTTCCAATTTGGATTCATTTTATATCTTTTTCTTCTCTGGTTGCTGTGGCTAGGACTTGTAATAATATGTTGAATAAAAGTTGCAAGAGTGGACATCCTTGTCTTGTTGTTCCTGATGGTAGAGGAAAGGCTTTCAGCTTTTCACTGTTGAGTGTGATGTTAGCTGTGGTTTGTCATGTATGGCCTTGTATAATTTGAAGGTATTAAATGTGGAGAATAAGGTAAGCAAGAGAAGCATCATGTCTGTCCCACTGGACCGCGTCCGTCAGATTCTTACAGGGAAATACCCATCCCACAGGGCTATTGCTGACATTCTGGCGTAGTCTTTGAGACATTTTGAGAGATTAGGAAATTTTGTGAATATGTTTGTTATAATAATATACCAATTATAGAACACGTCATTGAATTTCCTTTCTCTTAAAACATCCACTTTAATAATTTGTGCTCAGCATGTTTAAATAAGGTCTCCCCCGCTACCCCCGGAGTTGTGGAAAGGAGTTTAAGCCAAGAGGAGTGTGATAAGACTCTTAGAATATAACATGGACTGTATGAATTGCAGCTACTTTTTGTTTAAAGGCTACAGGAACACATCATGAAAAATTTAAGAAGTTATAGCTAAAATCTTTGGACACAAGAACACCGTACTTTCAAACCGTAGATATTCAAGTCAAAACTTCACTCAATAGATACATGAGTTTGTGAAGGTAATCTTTTCAGTCATAGAAACCTACTTATAATAACAGCAGTGATAATAATAGCATGGTAATAATAATAAATGACATTTACTGAGCTCTTAGTTTATACCAAAGACTGTTGTAGACATTTCACATGGATTAATTCATTTACTCTTCACAATAATTAGGTCCTCTTACTCTCATGATCATTTTAAAATTAGCAACAAGGGTATGGAAGTAGAGCAAGATTAAGCAATCTTCCACAGTTTGTGTGCCTGTTCTGTGGTCTGACTGTAGATCCATCCCATTTTGTTGGTCTGACACAGAACACACTTAGGTACACATTATCAAATGACTTTCAATTCAGTTCTAGAGTTAATAATCGGCAATTCCTATTGTCTATGACCAGAATAGTAACATGGAATATGACACACAATGACAGTAACATATGTAGAATTTTCCGCTAACATTCTGTAATAAAGACAGTGCTTTCAGTAGACATGATTTACTGCAGATCCCCCTATGGAAATGCCTTTAAAATATAGTCTGCAGGTATTTTAAATTGGTGCTGTATTATGGTATTAGTGTTTTTTAATCTGTGTATTTAATTATATAAATAGATTTCCTGAAAGTACAGATTTGATTTTTAAACACAATGGTAAATTAAGCATTCTACAAATTTTCTTGAGTTTCAGAAGACTATTTTTTTTTCTTTTGCTAAAATGAGATTTCAGGACATTGTGCCTTTTTAAACTCCCATGATTTACTAAATGGAATACTGTTTAGTATTACAAATATTTATAATTTAGTATTAAGTATTAGTATTTAGTTCAGTATGTGATAGTCAACACTTTTTAGAAAATCTCTTTTTCAAGAGTTCCTTGATATAAAATCGTTATTATTGGAAATCAGTACTTGTCTAATATGCCGTAAAATTAACTACTAGCTCAATTGCTCACATCCTAAGAGAATTAGGAATGAAAACTCTCTAGAAGGAAACCCACCAGGTTGGTGATGGTTGTTTCCACCGATATGCGGCCACCATGAGGGTGATGAGGGGAGGTGACAGCGATATTATGCTTTGTTTTCTTTTTAATAAGAATGCATTCCTGTATTCCATGTGCATTTAAAAGCTAATTTTAAAGTGATATAATCTTTTTATTTGTAAAGATGATCATGACTGGAAGAGATAAAGCTATTTCATCCTACAAAATCAGTGCGGTAAGAAAAGTGGTTAATTTAGGGTCCCAGTTTTTGAATATGTGGCCAGTGTCTACTAAAGGCATGATTGAGTGATGTATGGCTTTTTAGATCTGGAGAGGACCTTAGAAATCAATCATTTTTTGCCCTTTAGTCTCTGTCATTTCATTAATTAGCTTAGACGTGTGACTTGGTACCTAACAATCAGGAGACAAGGTAGATTTGAAGTGAGCAGAGGCCCTCTGGGGAGAACCACCCCAAATGCAGTGCAGACGCACTGTTTGCTGGGGATGCCCGGTGGAGATTTTCACAGTTGGGTCTGTGTCACAGACTCAGGGCAGTGGGGACAGGTCAGGGTTCTGCAGGGCAGGCCCACAGACAGGCTGCTCATCAACACTGCCCCAAGTCCTGGAGCCTAGCTCCCTGGAGTCATGAGCCACGTGGATTCACATAGCAAATTTCTCTTCCGTATCAAATCGACAGATTGGGTTCTGTCTTTAGTTCTTTTACTAAAAACCCTGATTGATGGCTAAATTTTTTGTTTCTACTTTATCCACCTATGCGATATTCTTCTCATTGGAAGAAGCTATTAGACTTTTCCCCGTCTCATCTTTTCCATAAAAGTATATATTAAAGATTAATTCACAGATGAACTAGCTTAAATGTCCTGTACAGCACTTGTGAAACAAGTGTTAACTTTTGTAAAATGGGCGCAATTCAGGTCTTCTAGGTAGTGTTTTGGAGTTTATAGGAAAATATAGAATCCAAGAAGTTTTAGTTTCTCTGTTGGTCATATAATTTATAATTTATCTCGATAAAAGTCTTTGGGCAAGAAAACAGAGACTTGAGATTGAAAACTCTATTTCCAAAATGAGAATTAGGAAGTGTTGAAAGAAATTGAGAACAAATGTGCCTAAATTCACAAATGCTTTTATTTTATAAGCAAAAAACAAAATAACCCCCCCCAAAACCCTTAAGCCCCAAGTAATTAGTGTTTTTCACACAGTTGAGTGAAATCCAAGGCCTTCTGGTGCTTTTGTTCCAATACTCTGTCCATTTCACATGATTCAGCCACCATGACAATGCCCATGGTCATCTCTGAGTGGCTACTGCTATGTTCTCTGAGGGCAAATTGGGGAGACCCAGGCTCAGACCTCCTGCATTTGCTTTCACTGCCTCTGCCCCAGCTCTTGAGAATCCAGCCTCCTGGGAAAGTTCATGCCCCTTCTGTCTCCAGGCTCCACTCTCAGGAGTGGAGCAGTAACAGTGTGCCTAATCAAGTCGCAGTGTGTTTCTAAGGCATGTCCACCTAAAACGTCGAATAATTCCAAAATCTCTCATATTAATTTCAGAATCTCTCTGTCTAGTCATTATTACCCAAAAGGGAAAAAATGCATTATCATTCAACCTTCAGCCCAACGTTTCTGAATTACTGAAGAAACTTGATTTTCTAATTCCTTGTCCATTTTATAAGAAAGCATCCTTTCTATTGATTCATTCATTGAACAAGTCTGTACTGAAAGGATCTATTATGAGCCTGGCAATGTTCTAGGCTATAGAGATATATGTGTAAACAGAATGGATTTTGTTTGCAACATTTCTGTCCTCGTGGGGCTCACATTTTATTAGAGAAGACAACACGCCTACAAAATAAGCACACTATATGGCAAGTTAGATGGTGGGAATGCTGGGGGAAATATTGAGCAAGGTTGGGAGGCTGGATTCTGGGGCTTGGGTGGGATCACAATTCCAAATGCATCAGAAAATCATCATCAGGAAGGTGACGGTTGAGCAAAGATCTGAAGAGGAGTGTGGATGTGGAGGCTGTATTGAGATTTTCATGGAGGAGGGTATAACATTGTTCAGTTGCACGGAGCGCAGAGTGACTCAGGAAATGTACAAGGATGACTGGGTCCTTTGAAGGGCCCACTTGAGGTTGACTTGTGGGTATACATTTAAGATCAGACAAACCAGAATGCTTGTGATTGTGTGTGTGTGTGTGTTTATCCACATTCAGTTACACAAGGGCAGGCATGCAAGGAGTAGGCAGAAAGTTGTATTTAGCAAGAATTGTGGGTATAATGAGGCTAGAGAGGATCCAAAAATTGAGAATGTGATTCTACTGATTGCCCGTAACATTTATACTGGGTTCAGGGGGAAGACCAGCTTATTATGGGCATGAAGACAGAAGATGGGAGAATCAACTGATTGTATGTACTGGTCAAGTCAGAGGATTCCTGGAAGCTTTCTTAGTGCTCCTAGTAACCTCAGTGACATTTACTGAGTACTTGATGTATCTGGACACGTGGACACAGTGCAGACTGCTACAGATAGATTATCCCTTTAAAGGTTCACGGACCTCCGGGGTAGATGCCATCCTGTAATCAACCTCATTTTGCAGATGGTAAAATTGAAAGTGGGAGTGGACCTCTCTAACTCTCCAGATCAGTCACATTAAGATAAGGTGATATGTATGAAACCTGTAAACCTCTATGCAACTATAACTGTTATTCAGTGGATAGGGGCCTGGAACGTATATAACATGTAGTTTAATTAATGGCCAAAGTTAGCTGTAGTGACAAGTCTTCTTTGTCTTCAACCACAAGGCCGAAAATATCCTATGAATTTAGGGAGGTGTTTTATTTCCATGCTTAGTAATCTGATTTTCATACACATTCAAAGAGCACTGTGTGAATACAAGAAAAATCAAGCTATTAGGATAGCATATTTTAATCTCTGGGAACGTACTGCTTTTCTTTAAAAGATAATAGATCTTGATTGATACCGTATTTCATGGAGTGTAAGACACAAACTGGCTTGTGAGTAAGATTTCAGTATACTTATGTTCAATTTCAGAAATAAGAGAGCATGATGTATTTTCCATATAAGTGTGAAATGGTAGAATATGTATTTATCAGTGAGAACAGAAAACAGTACAGTAATCAAAGACCAACGTGACTTAGTCGTTTCTCTAGATAAGACTCTGAAAGGAGGAAATTAACCCTCATCAACCGGGTTCATAAAATTAAATTATAAGCTGATAAAGAACTGACTCCGCCTCAGATGTCCTTTCCAACTGTCATTCATAATCTGTCTGTTCAACTTAAGAAGAATGACTCAGCACTCCAAGTGCTGTGCACCTCACTGAGAAGAGCCATTACCAGGAGTGAATCATTTTAAGTGTTGCCCCTGGGATGGGAAGCCCTTGGACTCCTGGTGTCCCAGTTGTCAGGTCTGTGGATATAGTAAGCAGAGCTGCACTTCCTAAATAGTTATTTTCTCCCATCTTCCCTGCTTTTGTTACCGAACTCAGGTTCAGCTGCTCACTGCTCAAAAGCCAATCATTTGAGAGGCAAGTGTCAGTAGAAATGAAATGTGCTTTAATCAGAAAAGCCGGCAATCTGGGGAGAAGGTGGACTCGTGTCCTGAGACCAACTCTGAAGATTCTGCTCAGCCATGACAGTTTTTAAAGGGGAAAAGGGGAAAGAATCTCAGTGAATCATCAAGGCAGGAGGTTGGGTTCTGCATCTCCATTGTGTGCAGACTGGCTGACTCTCTCTTCAGATGGCATCTTGCCTGTGTGATCTGCCTGCAGGATTGCTAAGGGAGCTGTTGCGGGGTAGAGAGCTAGTCATTCTTTAACTACTTTTCTTCATTCTTCTTTTTATCTAGGAAAAGAATCAATAGGTTAATTAGATTCTTTTGGGTTTAGAGCAGAATAGAAACGGGCGAACGGGAAGGGGGCAAAAGAGCTGCTTTCACTTTGAGTCAGTGGGCACTATATAACCTCTCTTAATTACCAATAATTGGCAGCTTTAAAAAAGAGTTTTAAAAATAACTGGATATGGCAGGCAAACTAGCTTCTCTCCATGAGTATTTAAAAGATGTCAGTGGACAGGTGAGAAGGGCTTTTCACTCTGTGATCATGCATGCCACGTTAAATCGGGGCAGAAAAGCAGGAGGGATCATTGCAGCATCTAATCCATTCCCACAGTAATGAAGGACCATCAGTTATGCTTTATTTCTCAGTGTTTCTTCCAGAAGACGCTGTCACCTTTAATTGATGCAAGTGATAGAGATTTCCTGAACTTTGCCGGGGAGTCAGTTCTGGGCTAATGTACCTCACAGTTTTTTTTTTTTCTCAACCTCATTTCATCCCAACTGTGCTTTATTTACTTCTTTCTTTCTTTTAAAGAGTCCTTCTTCCAGAATCTCTGTACAACTCTAAAGAAGATTTGATTTTAAGTTATTTAAGGCCATTCTCCCCATGGAGAGAGGTGCTATGTTAATCTATGAAGTATTCTTACCCCTGAAGATTTTGTATGCCATGTAAGCTCTGACATCCTTAGTAATACCCTGTCTTTATCCTGTCTCTCTTTTCATTTCTTTGCTCCAAAGTTGCTTTGTGTTGCTTCCAAACTTCACCAAACAGCAAACAGGAACCTCAGTGGAAAAATGGGGAGATGACATGACCAAGCAATTTTCAGAAGAGAAACCTTAAAAATTCATTAGTAATCAGAGAAATACAGACTATGTATGTATATGACTATAAAGTATCAGGTGACATCCCATTAGACAGCCTCGGTGATGGAGAGGATGTGCTGATGTAAGGCTTTTATCCATTACTAATGGGAATGGAGAAAGCTCTCCCCATTCTGGAGAGAAATCTGGCACAACTTCATCAAATTGATTGACGATGTCCTCCAAGATAGAGCAAGTCATCTCCTGAACATATATCCCCAATAAATTATTTTACAGGACCATCAAAGAACTTGCACATGAATGTTCATCACAGCACATTTGTGGTGACAGTGTTGAAGGTGGTCCCGGTGTCTATCAGTGGGCAAGTTGGCCAGCTTCAATCCGGTGGGTTCCCACCCCAGAGCACTCGGCAGCAGTGAGAAGCGACTAGATAGACCCCTGGCAACGTGAATGGATCCTAAACCAATTTGTTAAATGAGAAAAGTGTGACTAGAGAACACCATTTAAATAAATTAAATCTATAGTCCTGTAAAATAAATTATACCTGTTACAGAAAGACATAAGGACAAAAATACATATATTAAGCACTTTGGATGGTAACCTATGGAGGAGGAGAGGAATGCGTATGGAGAATGGGGGCAACAGGAATAAATAATATATAGATAAACTAAGCCAATAGGATTGATTTTTGTGGAGTTTTGTTTAGTCTCCCCGAGATCCAAGCATAAAATATCCTTACCATCCTGGCCAGCTTTTCTGCTTGGCCGCCTCTCTTTGCAAGGACACTGAATTTTCTTTCAAGCTATTTCAACTAAAACATTGTTAATTAATTAATTTATTTATTTATTTATGGTTGTGTTGGGTCTTCGTTTCTGTGCGAGGGCTTTCTCTATTTGTGGCAAGTGGGGGCCACTCTTCATCACGGTGCACGGGCCTCTCACTATCGCGGCCTCTCTTGTTGCAGAGCACAGGCTCCAGACGCGCAGGCTCAGTAATTGTGGCTCACGGGCCCAGTTGCTCTGCGGCATGTGGGATCTTCCCAGACCAGGGCGCGATCCCGCGTCCCCTGCATTGGCAGGCAGACTCCCAACCACTGCGCCACCAGGGAAGCCCTGTTAATTCATTTTTAAAAGTTATTATAGGCCCCAAATTGCAGACACTCTTTGCATTTTCTGTACCCCTCCCCAGTTAGTGCCCTAAGTTGGGCCTGGCATGTTACCTTATAATACACCTTTTGAGTGAGGAAAAGGAGGATGTGAGTTCCTATCTAGAAACTTCATCCTCTGATCTCAAGGTCAAAGGAGAGAGTGTTACCCCTGAGGCAGGGCTGGGAGGTGCAGCAGCCTTGGCAGGGGTGTTTTGAGGTCTTGGGAAAATTTGTCTACAGAGGCCTCCACGCTCTCTGACGCTCCCTTTAAGCCCTTTCTAACGTTGCAGTGTCTCAAAGGCACGTTTGGGCACAGGGGAGCCTGATCCCAAGCCCGGTCCATACTCCCAGGCCCTGCTTATGCCCTGTTGTATCCGTATCACCATCTTCTTCCTCCCCCCATGCCCCTCCTCCTGACCTCCCTCCATTCCCCAGCTCTACTGAGCTATTGTCGACATAGAAGACGTGTAAGTCTAAGCCTAGCTTCCTGTGTAGTAGCCCCTCCTTACCCGACCTTACCTCTGATTCCTACTCAGCCGCATCAGCACCTCACAGTCATAAGTCAGCTCCTGCCAGAATCTTCCCTGATATCTGCCCGACGACCGGGGCTGGATTCTACCAGTGGTTCCTAATTTGGAGTTTCTCATCCATGAAGGCCAACAGATACCGAAGTGAATTTCAGTAAAAACAATCAGGTTCTCTAAAATATTGATGCGCTTTTACGGTTTGGGCTAGATGTGTTGAATAATATCTCCCCAAATCCATGTGTACTGAAACCTCTGCGTGTGATCTTATTTGGAAATAGGGTCTTTGCAGGTGGAATTAAGATAAAGATAAAAATGGGATTACACTGGATTGGAGTGGGTCCTAAATTCAATGAAGGTCCTTGTAAGAGACAGGAAAGGACACACAGACACACGCAGATAAGAAGACCCTGGGAAGATGGAGTCAGAGACTGGGGCTCTGCTGCCACAAGCCAGGGAGGACTGGGGTCTCTGTCAACTGGAAGAGGCAGGAAGGAGCCTTCAGAGGGAGCAGGCCCTTGACTTTGGACTTCTGGCCTCCAGACTCTGAGAGAATAACATTGTGCTATTTCAAGCCACCAAATTTGTGGTATTTTGTTGAGGTGTCCCTAGGAAATTGGTACTCTCAGTAGAACGCATGGATCACTAGTTTATGATAATCAGGTCTCAGATTGGTTACATATATATGTATGGATGTCATTCTTTAATACACATGAGAAAAAAATTGCTTATTCTATTGTTATTATACGTGGTGCTTGGTAATTTGTCTTCTGTTAGGACTGAGATGTACACTCTCCTGTAGTGGGTAGACTGTCAGAGTGAAGAGCCTGACTGTGTGAGTTCAAATTACAGCTCTGCTAGTTACTGGCCGTGTGATGCTGGAAAAGTTATTTTCACCCATTTGTGCCTCAGTTTGCTCACTTTTAGTGGGTAATGATAGTACCTATGTCTCGGAGGATAGGGTTAAAAACTGGTTAAAATATCAATATTTTAAATACTTGGAAGAGTGATGAGCATATAGGAAAAAATAAGTGTTTGCTAATATTATTTATTTCATGAAGACACCTGTCTTCAGCCCTTCCTTTACTTTTTCTTAGATCTATGTATGGATTGGGTAATAGCTATTACGTACCACGTGCAGATGACATGGGCTGTGGGCAGGGCCCATTCTGCCCCAGGTAATTTATATCAATGTGATACACACACACACAAAAAGTAAAGATTCTCCATTTCGTTAAATCTGTAGATTAAAATATTTTTATTTAACCCAGAATAATATTTACATGACTCTACTGTTTGTAATTTAAGTGGCACTGTTAAAATTTTTTATGATCTTCTGGAACATCAGATGACATTCATCAGACAAAATTTTTCTGATTTATTTTGCATTTCATTCACTATGCAGTGAGATTGGTTTTAGAAAAAGTACAGTTCCAAGGTTGAGGAGAAGAAAACCCTCTCCTCCAGACCATAGAAGTCTGTTCTGTGGTATTCTACTTCCAGATGTAAGAAAACCTGTTCTTTGTTGCTTCATTTTTGTTTTAACCAGTGAATTTGTTGCTGTTCCTCACTGGGGTATGATTAATGCCCAAAGTGCAGTCTCACTTAGACTGTTCACTTTTTGAGTTTTTAAATCATATTTCCCTTTCCTTCTATCTATCTAGATAGATAATTAAACTTCTTAATTAACATAATTAAACTTCTGTGAGATCTCTACTGTCCAAAAGCCAGAGTGCAAAGCAAGGTTGGAGAGCCTGTACTTCAGGTAGTCCCATGCCGGAAGCTACACACCATAGTTAATAATCTGTTGAGTGTCTGCTGTATTTTACTGCATCCTTAGTTCTTTGATATGTTTCATTGGTAATTGTGGTGGTTAATTTCCTTTGTCAACTTGACTGGGCTACAGGGTACCCAAATAATTGGTCAAAAGTTATTCTGGGTGTTTCTGTGAGTGTGTTTCTGGATGAGGTTAACATTTGAATTGGAAGACAAAGCGAAGCAGGTTGCCCTCCCTGATGTGGGTGGGCCTCATCCAATCCACTGAAGACCTGAATAGAACAAAAAGGCTGAGTAAGAGGAACTTGACTGCTTGACTGCTGAGCTGGAACATGGGGTTTCTCTTGCCCTTGAACTTTGAACGGAATGTATACCATTGGCTCTCTTGCTTTTCAGGTCTTTGGACTTAGAGTAGAGCAGTTACCATTGGCTCTTTTGGGTGTCCATCTGGCCAACTGTACATCTCAGGGCTTCTCAGTCTCCATAATGGTGTGAACCAATTCCAGACAATAACATTTCTATTATATGTATGTGTGTGTGCATGTGTGTATGTGTATGTATGTAAACACACGGTTGACCCTTGAACAACACAGGTTTGAACTGCAAGGGTCCACTTGTATGTGGATTCTTTTCAATAGTAAATACTACAGCACCGTGGGATCTGTGGTTGGTTGAATCCATGGATGTGGAACCAAAAATGAGGAGCACCAACTATGGGGTTTGCACACCTGTGGATTTTGGCATCCCTGGCAACTGCTGGAACCACTCCCTAAGGTTACCAAGGGATGATTGTGTGTATAGGAAGGGAGGGAGGGAGGGAGGGAGGGAGGAAGGAAATGGAATGGATAGGTGAATGGATGGATGCATCAATAGATGGATATGATATGGATATGGATATAGATATAGATATCTCCTATTGGCTCTGTTTTCTGGAGAACCCTCAAGAATATAGTAATGCAGTGTTTTTGCAAGTTTGCTATTATAATCTCTTTTGCAGATTAGAAAATTGAAGCTTCTTCAGAAAAGAATAATCCTAAATTGACTCAGCAAATGGTTGGTAGATCTGGAATTTCAACTCAGTTTTGCATGATTCCAAATCTCACACTGTCGCCACCTCATGACAGTCAACTTCATCACAGCTGCTCAAAAGGTGCAAAGAGAGCCTGAAACCAATACTGAATTTACCCCAAGACATGTCAGCTCAGAAATATTTCCCTACTGAAGACTGATTGCCTCTGAGAAGCCGCACACCCTCCTCTGCTCACACAGCCCCTCCTCCTCTCCTGAGTTCGTGCTAAGTGCATTCTCCACAAGTATATTCCAACTCAAGGCTGAAAGAACAAAGTCAGTTTATCATTTATTGCATTTTATTCATGCAGCTTATTTCCATCCCCAGAAAGAGATAAGAACTGGTACCATGTATTCTTCTTAAACTCCATTTAATTCCCACTGAATCTCCAGTCCTCAAATTCTTAAATAATTACACTGCTTAAATGTGAACAATTGTGGTAGAGCCTTTTTATGGAAACTTTTTACGAAAAGTAGTTAATCAAGATCACCTTTCTTCCAACTGATTGTTAGGGTGCACGGAACACCTGTGAGTCTAAAGATTGTTTCAGGTCTCTGCATCTTTTCTCTACTTCTATTCTTAGAATTCCAACTAGGTGGGGTATAGCACAATGGACCCCTTCCTGTTTTCTTTTTGTTAATGGAACATGTGTTTTTTTCATCGAGGAGAAGTTATTGCTACTTTTTTTCTTTCTGTTTTGTCAGACTAATTTAACATCGTTAAATAGTTTTCATGTCCTTACATATTGGGTCTCTGTTATTCAGTTTTCGTTTCTAATGGACTAGATTTGAACGCTGCCTTGAAATAATCTTGCATTTGTACTGGACTCTCTTTTGCAAAGTTTATCTCATCTGTTTTTGGCTGGCTTGCAGGACAGTGATTTCAGCAGCTTGTTGGCTAGGTTTTATTGCCTCCTGGCTTACTTCATTTTCATATAGATGCTCTCCAGTTATGTTTAAAAGGGATCAAAGGATGTCTTCTAACTAAGTACTCCCCTTTTCAGGAACCCTGCCAATGACTATTATATATGGCGTCTTTTCATCTTTTTTAAAAAAAAGTGGAAATAAACCAAAAACCCACCTTAGCATGCCTTTTTTTTTTTTTTTTTTTCTTTTAGCACAAACTCACTCTAAAAACCATTTCCACTCAAGTCAGCTCTCTGAAGCTCTTGTTCTCTTCAATTACTGCTCTTTTCCTCCTTTGTCTGAGGGCTGGGGCTCTATACTTTCTTGCTGTATCCTGATCCCACTTTTAGGGATATTTTGCCAGGTCACCTGCTTTCTAAGTTCACTCCTTTATGAGCTAGCGGGGCATGACAAAGGGAAGCCACTTAATAGTTTTACTACCTAACCCTGACACCTTATTTTTCAAAGGGGTGTCTTACAAATGCTTACTTTTTATCAGATCTGAAGGAAAGAGTATCTCAAAGAGCAGCCCTTAAGCACTTGCCAATTAAATCTGGGCTATTTCCTACGATATTTTTGAGCTCCCTTTGAAGAAGCGTTTCTCTATGTCTCAGATCTGTTAAATTTTACTCTTTATATTGCCATTTATGCCACAAAAGTTTTGTGACCTCTGAGTAATTTTTTGAGATGGATTTTCATAGCATTTATGACTTCAATTTTGAATTTGTCAGTCTTTTCTCCTGCAGAAGAAAGAGGGCAGAAAGGGTATCCCATTTTCTGAAAAGAAAGCTAGTGTATAACATATAGTTTAACAACCACTTGAAGGTTTTAGAAAATATAGAAAAATTTGTGTATCGTTTTTGCAAAGGGCCTCAGGATAGGAAAAGGAAATGCAGAAGGAATAACTGACTACAGCACTTACTTCCTAAAATTGTTTTAGACTGCTAACCCATAGAACATGAGATGAAATTTGCATCTAACATATTTCTTAGTTAGAGAACATCCTTGATCCCTTTTAAACATAATTGGAGAGCATCTATATGAAAACGAATTAAGCCAGGAGTCAGTAAAACCTAGCCAACAAGCTGCATAAATCACTGTCCTGCAAGCCAGCCAAAAACAGATGAGATAAACTTGGCAAAAGAGAGTCCAGTACAAATGCAACATCTCAAACTGAACAACAACAACAAAAAAGATAAGTATTTACTTTCATTAATTGAATGAAGTGATGATAAGGATTCAATATTTAAAATTCCAGAACAGTATGTGATGATTCCTCATTCTTATTAAAAAGTATCATCACTCTGTTTAAACACAGGAGAAATAGTAAAATTCATATGTTTAAAGGTAGCAAAGAGAAGACCTCCACTTCTGGAAAGAATGGAGTAGATGTATTGAATATACTTTTCTCAATTCCTCCTGCTAAATGCAACTAAATATTCTGGATGATATATAAATAAAAGTAACATAAGAAAACAGAGGGCTTCCCTGGTAACAGAGGGCTTCCCTGGTAACAGAGGGCTTCCCTGGTAATAGAGGGCTTCCCTGGTAACAGAGGGCTTCCCTGGTAACAGAGGGCTTCCCTGGTGGCGCACAGTGGTTGAGAGTCTGCCTGCCGATGCAGGGGACGCGGGTTCGTACCCCGGTCCGGGAGGATCCTATGCCCGTGAGCCGTGGCCGCTGAGCCTGTGCGTCCGGAGCCTGTGCTCCGCAACGGGAGAGGCCACAACAGTGAGAGGCCCGCGTACCGCAAAAAAAGAAAGAAAGAAAGAAAGAAAACCGAATGGTGGAGAGAAGGAAACAAACCAGCTATGGGTCTCGGGTCCTAAGAAATGACATGGTGGTTAGTTCCTCAGGGTTTTCTTTTTGTCTCGTATAACCTAAAGTTGGAGCTGGAAATCCAGAAAAAGCCCCAACATAAGCTTTGTCCCTTCTGGCAAAGCACCAGTAAAAGGGGCATCCTTGCAAGAGAAAGATTTTAGACAATAACCACTGTACTCTAGACAAACACCACAGAGAGAAACTGTGGCCCTATCCCCACTTGCTCCATTAAATGTTGAGTGGGTAGCCTAGACTGCCATCCTCGCTGGCTGTGCCCACTGCCCCCTGGAATGGTCAGAGAAGGCTTAGGAGGGAGCAGGGCCTTTCTTTCTCACAGAGCAGTAATAGTACCCTATCCCCAATAGCATCAGTAAAGGCTTCCACCCCCACCAGGCAGTAATGAGGTAGCCCTTTTGAGAAGTGGTTTCCTAAGAGGTGTGGTGAAAAGTCAGAATTTTCACCACTGCCGGCTGGTCACTAGGTAACTTTCTGCTCCCCTAGGTGTCAGTACAGGCTGTGTAGGGAAGTAACAAGACATTCCTGCCCCTCCCAGCCAGAAAGTTATCAGTGGAGGCCTTTCAGGTGATCAAAATTCCTACTCCTGCGTAGCAGTGATGAGGAGCCCCTTACCATGGTCATCATTGGAGGGAATCTAGACTTCTGCCCACTTCACGCAGTGATATGGTGGCATCCTCCTTCACCTGCCAGGATGGAGTCAAAGAAAGCCAGCTAAAATACAAGTATGGTACCCAAAATGTCCATAACATAGTATTCAAAGTGTCCAGGTTTTAATCACTCATTCTGAGGACCAGGAAGATCTCAAACAGAACAACAACAGAAAAGATAATCAATAGATGCTTGCACCAAGCAGACAGAGATGTTAGAGTTTATCTGACAACAATTTTAAATCAGTGCTCATAAAAAAAAATGCTTCAAGGAGCAACTGTGAACACATTTGAAATAAATTAAAAAGTGGAAAATCACAGCAAATAAATAGAAAGTCTCAGAAAAGGAATAGAAGACATAAAGAAGAACCAAATGGACCATTTAGAACTGAAAAATACATCAACATAATTTTAAAAAACTTCACAGATGGGCTGAATAGCATAATGAAGGGGACAGATGGAAGAATCATGGAGCTGGAAGCTAGAATGATAGAAATTACTCAGGAAGCTAGAACAATAGAAATTACCCAATCTGAACAGTAGAGAGAAAGACTGAAAAATGTATTGGATAGAGCCTCAGGCACCTGTCAACCTATAACAAAAGGTCTCACATTTTTGTCATTGAAGTTCTAGAAGGAGACACAAAAGATGGTAGAACTTAAAAAGCACTTGAATAAGTAATGGCTAAAAAATTCCCAAATTTGGCACAAGATATACACCTGCAGTTTCAAAAAGCTGAGTGAACTCCAAATAGCATAAACCCAGTGGAACGCACACCGAGATACATCATAGTAAAACTTCTGAAAAAGAAGAAGAAAAAAATCATGAAAGCAGTGACTCACCTATGCATCCAGTGAAAATATCTTTCAGGAATGAAGGGAGAAATCAAGGCATCAGGTGAAGAAAAATGAAGAGAATTTGCAGTCAGCAGAACTACTTTAGAATAATGACTAAAGGGGTTTTCTAAACCAGAAGGAAATTGTTAAAGAAGGAACCTTTGAACCTTAGGGAAGAAGGAAGGACAGAGTAAGCAAAAATATGGGTAAATACAACCAACTTTACTTCTCCTCAAGTTTTCACAGTTATGTTTGGTGATTGAAGCAAAAATTGTATCCCTGTCTGATGTCGTTCTAAATTTGTTTTAGAAAAAATACTTCATACAATGATTTTATAGATGGGGGAGGTGTAAAAGAACATGAAGGAAGGTAAATTTCCTACACTTTACTTAGACTGGTAAAATGATAACATCAGTAGACTGTGATAGGTTATGTATATACAGTGCAACATGTAGAGCAACCACCAAAAAAGGTATACAAAGACATGCAATAAAAATACTACATATAAATGAAAATGGAGTTCTAAAAATGTTCAAGTAACCAACAGTAAGGCAGGAGAAAGAAAACAGAAATAAAAATCGGAGAACAAACATTAAACAAACAAATAAAAAATGGCAGACTTAAGCCCTAACATATCTATTATTACATTTAGTGTAAATGATCTAAATGCACCAATTACAGACAGAGATTAGCAAAGTGGATTGAAAAGCATGACCCAACTGTATGCTGTCTGCAAGAAACTGACTTCAGTTATAATGCTGTAGGCTGGTTAACAGTAAAGTGATGGGAAAAGATATGTAATCATTAATCAAAAATAGCAGAAGTGGCAATATTAGATAAAATAGACTTCAGAGCAAAGACTCATGAGAGATAGATATTATATGATGATAAAAGAGTTATTCTACCAAGAAAACATAGCAATCCTTAATATGTTTCCACGAAACAACAGAGCTACAAAATATGTGAGCAAAAACTGATGAAACTGAAAGGAGAATTAGACAAATCCATAATTATAGTTGAGACTTTAATACTCTTTCCTCAACAATTGTTAGAACAATTAAGCAGAAAATCAGTGAGGATATGAAAGAACTCATTATCAATTAAAAGAATCAAATAAACATTTGTAGGACACTCCATCCAACAACAGCAAAACACATAATTTTCAGGTCCCACAGAACGTATACCACGATTTACCATATCCTGGGCCATAAAACAAAACTCATCAAGTATAAAAAATTTGATAGATACAGATTGTGTTCTCCAACCGCAACAAAATTGAACAGGAAATCAATAACAGGAAATTCTCCAAACACTTAGAAATTAAACAAGTCCTAAATAATCCATGGGTGAAAGAGGAAGTGTCAAGGTAATGAAAATAAAAATACAACACATCAAAATTTGTGGGACACAGTTAAAATAGTGCTGAGCAGGAAATTTATAACACTCAATGCACGCATCAAAAAAGGAAGTTTTAAATCAATAATTGAAGCTCCCACCTCAAGAATGTAGAAAAAGCACAGCAAAACACACCCAAACCAAGGAAAAACTAATAAAGATAATAGCATAAACCAATAAAATTGAAAACAAAACAAAAATAATAAGGAAAATCAATAAAACAAAGAACTGATTCTCTGAGATTAAAAAAAAATTGATAAAGTTCTGGTTAAGACTGACAAAGGAAAAGAAGATACAAATCATCAATATCAGGAAAGAAACTGGATATCACTATGGACCCATCAGACATTAAAAGGATAATAAGGGAATACTACACACCAATTTACACACACAAATCTGACAAGTTTTATAAATAATCCAATTCCTTGAAAAGCCTAACTACTACCGCTCACTCAGTATAAAACTGATAATTTGTATAGCATCATAACTATTAAGAAGACTGATGTTGTAACTTAAAAATTCCTGAAAAAGAAATATAGAGGCCCAGATGGCATCAGTGAAGAATTTTTCCGCATGTTTAAAGAATTAACACCAATTTTACACACTGTGTCTTGGGGTGTGTGTGTGTGTGTGTGTGTTTCTCCCTCACCTGAAAAAGGAGGAGGTTACCAGATGATCCCTAAGGATTCTTCCTGAAGATAGTCTGTCTTGGAGGGAATAAAACTGACTGATGACCTATGTTAAATGCATCCCTAAATATACATCGGAGGAGATGGTGGCAGTTAATCGATATTGGTCAAGGTGCTAGGCTTTTTCCACAGGGAGGAATAACAGAGGGGCACAGAAAGTTCTCATATCAATCAGCGTTGCTTCATTTTTTCATAACTTATGAAGTTATATTAAAATGGCATCTGTATTAACTAAACTGTCATTGCATGTATTTTTCTGCTAAAATTAATATGAACATACCATTTGACACAATATAAATAAACAGAAGCCGTGGTTTTGAATATCACAACTTCTTGACTGTGTACCCTCCAAATTTTCATCTTTTTGAGGATAAGGTGCCTCCAAACTTTCATTTTTCAAAGGTCATATACAAACTGTGTTTTAGATGTGGCTTTCCTTATGTCTTCACCTGCTAGTGCTTAATAATTAAATTGTTTTGCTTACATAATAACAAGTGAATATTTTTAAGATAATCTTCATTTTTTCCAAAACCCTGTTATTGACTTTTTAAATACCACATTTTTTTTCTTCCAGTGATATCCATGCTTATTAGCATTCACATAACTAGGATTACAATTTTGTAATTAAGTGGAAGAATAACCTTAAAGAGTAGCTCATTAGTTGTGTTTGATTGATTTTTTATGCATTTTCGGATTTATTCTCAAAAATACCCCTACATTTTATTTAGATTTTTGCTTCCTGAGTACTGAGCAAATTGTGCCCATCCTAGAGCATGTTTTTCAAAGAACTTAATTACACATTGAATTGAACTGATAGAATTGTCTTTTGATATATGAAAGATAAGCTTCAAAATTGTAAATCGTGGCAAAATGTAAGCCTTGCATGCTGACGTGTCCTTGTTTAGAGTGACATAAAGCATTCTTATAGTTTTTAAGTCCCTGAAGGGCATTATGACTAACACTATTTCCTCATTTAACTTATATTTCCATGAAGTACTCCAGCAGGACGGTGTTGAAGAAGCACAAACTTTTAAGTTGCCAGTGATTTAATTTAACACATGTTTCTGTGGTATTTACATACACAGATTGCATTATTTATAATTAAGTTCCCTAGTCGTGTATGTGCAGCTTTCTACATCCCTCAGTATCACTGTGCTTCCTTGAAAAGTTCAGTCACATATGATAACACCAATCTGGCATTTAAATGTGACAAATGTAGACACCACATTCATTTTTCAAATAATATATACAAAGTGACATTCAGGAGAACGTCTACCTTGTGTCCCTGGCATCACTGTCCGGGGCTCTGCTGGATCAGAGGTTCTAAGGCTGAGAGCGAGGTCCTTACACTGAGAGCGCCTGGTTTGTTCTGATTAATTTTCATTCTAAAAAAGGAAAAAGGAAAGGAAAAAAAGGGTGCTCCCATTTGAACGTTCATGGTTACTAGAAAACGCAGTCGATAATTTACTCTTTGTTTTGATTATATTCAGTGAATCTGTATAAAACTGGAATTCACTCCAAATGCAGCTTAAAAAAAAGAAAAGATTTAGTGGCTCCAGTCCAAGTAGTTTTTATTGGATGTTGTCTCAGCCTATTATGACTCTCTGTTTCATTATAAAGCCATGAACTTTCTCTATAAAAAATCTGTTAAAAACATCAAATATACGCAACCACTCTCACCCCCTAATTGCATGGTTTCCCCTGCCTACATGTAGCTCAAACCTTATTTTGAATCAAACTGGAAATTTTTAGTTTCTCATTCTTACTATATTGATTAGAAAATACATTAATTATCCATTTTTTTTTAGTCTTACAATTTTATTTTATTGTACTTTTTCACATCTCTACTGGAGTATAATTGCTTTACAATGTTGTGTTAGTTCCTGCTGTATAACAAAGTGAACCAGCAAGAGGGAGGGGATATGGGGATATATGTATACATTCATTGTCTTTTCTCTCCTGTCTTGTTTCAGTGCATTCCTGTTATTACTTCTCTTTTCATTTCATGGTGACCATTGTGGATTCTAAGAGCCGAGTGTATCAGTAACACTTTCCATTTAATTATTGTTTCCAATTGGTACGAGAAGATAGGAAAGTCGGATCTTCTTAGCTTGTTCCGTGGTAAGAAATTTGCACGCCAACAACTCCTCTGTCATGAAGACAGACCAGATGGAAAATTCGTCTGGCCCGTTAAGCAATAGATGTATCACCTGCATTCTGTTAAAACTTGTTTGATGAGAATGAACATGTAGTATTTTCAAGCCCTCCTGTTGTTTCAGAGACTATTAGTGAACAGCAGAAAAGAAAATGAGTAACTCAGACAATCAGGCCAAAACCTTGGACCAAACTGAAGCTTGAACAAATTACAGCCTCAAAGAATGAGTCCTGGGGTCTCCCAGGTCACGATTTAGTGTTAATTTTTCACTCTTACTTGGGAAGCTCAAAATTAAATAAACAGACAAAACAGGGAAAATCACAGTCGTACTTAAACACTGAGGGCAGTTGACGCTTACTTGTTATGTACCTCAGTGTTTATTGACTGAAGTCCCAGTTTGCCTGGAGTGCCCCAGTTTTAGCAGTGAACATCCCATGTCTTTGGAAACTCCCCAGTTCTGGGCAAACTGGGATGCAGGTATCCCTGTAATGAGGTCATGACATTTAATTAAAAACTATCCACTTATTTTCATTTCACTGTATTCGAATAAATGCAATTATGTTTTAAGAGAAACAAGAATATTAAGTGCTCATTATTTTTAAAATATCTGACTGAACGGTCATCAGATTTACTTCAGATTATCTATTTTAAGTAGATAACTAAGTAATTGTTCATAGAAAACGTTAGTTTGGGCATAAGCCAGATAGAAATAGCAGGTACATATATATGACTGGTTATTTTTCTAGTCTTTTTACAAGATATTTGGTACTTGGATGGCACTGTGTCTTGCAGACTGCTCAAAGCTTTGGTTAGACTTCTAGACTAGCTCAGATAAACCAAATTTGCACATACGTAGATAAAAACTTTATATTCACAATAAAGAGAACATATTTTCTAGCGCTGGTGATAAACCAGAAAAGTACAAATTAATACAAATTATTTTTAAGATTTTACCACCTTGAAACCAGCATGATCTTTTGGCAATGCAAACGCAAATGTGAATGTGACACTTCTCTACACGTGCACACCACACACACACACATACACACACGCTCGGACTCATTCACAGATAACACTCTTCGTTGGATTCTCATTGCTTTAAAGGTTAGGACCAAGATGAGAATATTTGATTAGTGTCTCAGGCTGAATTAAATCAGGGGCCACATCTGGCTTTGCTCAACACTGTTTACTCCTAGCCTAGCAGTGCCTAGGTCTTAGTCAACACCAGAGTTGGATAAACATACAAATTAAGAGTTTTTTCTCACATGCTGGCATTTGAGGAAAAGCAGATTAATTATCAAAGGATGGTAAGGATAGTAACTTTAAAGGGAGCTTCAGTGGAATTTTAACATGTCAGGGGTGGTATTTGTTCCTTACTATATATATAATTGTTTTCAAAATTCCTGATGCAGCTACAGACCTACCACCACACTAACATTTATTAGCCATAGTTGAAATAGTTTTTAAAAAACTCACAATATGTCTAAAGAGAAGGAAAGAAAGAAAACATTTTCAAGTGATTGAATGATAATTAGAAGTGCTAAGAGTAGATTTAGCAGGATGTATATTTGTATATCATGAGAATCTGTGTAAAGTAGTATTTGCTAATCTGAGAGTGGTTGAAGATCAAAGAAAGTTGCATCAAGGAGAGGAAAGTGATACAGATCAGATGATTCTTGAGCCAGTTAACAACTCAGTTACTTTTCCCTGAGCTGGAAGGACCACCTGGAGAGTTAGGTGAAAAGCCCTGGATGGTTTGCCCTTCCTTGTACAGAATTAAGGGGTATCACTGGGGCCCAGAGTTGTTTTAATAATTGCAACTGATTAAATTGTATGTTTTGTAAGATAATTACATTAACAAAGATTGATGAGATTATTGATTGCTGGGTTTTTTCCCCTAAAAACACACCACTGCATTGTGTGCAAATCCTTAGCAAATTAACTACACTTACACCAAATTCGAAATAGTAACACACTTCAGCGTTTGAAAATTGATTAAATCACTTAGAATTTAGTATAACTACTTGAGTTCCACGCAGTATGGTTTGACTTAGTACACAAATAAGTCAATAATATAGAAAGATACTTACTTGACGGCTCCACGCCCCACAGATACATGGGTGTTGATGATATTTTTAATGATCATCGCAGATGGAAATTAACAGCTTCCTATAGAATCCCATTCCAGTGTGAAATTATACTGTCATCAGAAATTATTCAGGGCTTATGTAAACTCTCTTGGGAGATTTTAAGCTCTTATAATTTTATTGGTCTTTTGTGAGGGTGGAATCCAGTTGTTCTGTGTTCTCTTTATGGTTCATCCTATGTATATTTAAAAGAGGCTTTTGCAGCTTTTTGTTTTATGTTTTGCAGCCCAGGGAAGCTAATGTGTACCATTGGTAGGCATGAAATAACTTCCATTCTCTTGCATACTTTCATCACTTTTTTTTTTTTTTTTACAACTCTTTAAGTCCTTATAGTGTCCTCTTAAAATGTAAAAGAATTTAAAAGTTCATCAGCTTAGACTGGCCATGAGGTTGTAATTATAGAAGCAAGATAGTAGTTACAAGAATGTTCATTTTACTGTCCTTACCTTTGCATATGTTGTACTATTTTCTATAGTAAAATATAGATTAAAAGTGCCTATTAGCTAAGGGCCAAGGTGAGTATGTGTATGTATGCTCGTGCACGTGTGTGCGTGTGTGTGTGCGCGTGCATGCGTGTGCCCTAGCTGGTTCTTGAATTTTTGGATTCAGGGTTAGTGACTGTTTATTTGAGCTTGCATAGCTCTGTGCTTCTGCGATTTTGGATAATAAAGTAACTTTGTTTTGTAAAAGTAACTGAATTTTAATCCAGCAAGACATATTGTTCAAAGCCCCCTGGTTTCATTATTTTTAATGTCTCAGTGGTTATTTAATTCTAATGAGGGCCTGAAGAGGGCAGCTTTTCCCAGATCAGTTCTGAGGATTCACAAGTCAGGTGCCTGTTCACACCATCTCTACATCCTGTACCATCACCCAGCAAAACAAGAGCCTGGCCTCTCCTGCCATGACAGCTCACTAGCCAGTATTGTATTTTGGGGGAAAAACATTCACTAGGAGTCAGGAGAGGCAAATTTTCATTCTTATCTGCTGTGGCTGAGAGAAATTCACATGAGCATGCTTCCCAGCTCACTGGAAATTCATGAGCCTAAACTCAGAGCGCACATCACACCCCTTGTGTATTTCTTGTGAACCCTCAGTGGTCTCACATCCTCAACCCCCTTCCCAAGCCCTCTCCAGTCTAGACCTCCCTCCACTGAGGACATGGGGTCCCAGGACCCTAACTTGTCCATTTGTCCTTTATCAGTATCCCAGGCCCTTTCCTTTCTTTTTTGTTTCACTTCTCTGTGACTTTGCTCACGTTCTCTCAGCCTGAATTTCCCTTCCATAAAATTATCTGGCAAAATCTTAGTTTTTATTCCAGTTACAAGCAAATGTCCGTTGTTCCAGACGTGTCCCCTTTCCTGCAGGCAGGATCCATGTCCTCTGTTCCCTTAGTGCTGAGCTCATGGCGCAGGCGCAGCAGAATTTTGTAAAGTGATTGTTTTTATTTGCTTAATTGACTGGGCTGCTCCTCCCACGAAAGTCTGGGTTCCCTGTAGCGCACCTTTTCCCATACGCATCTCTAATTCCAGCGTACAAGGCGTGGAGCACGGTCATAGGCACTGAACAAATGTTCACTAGAATTGACATATTCTTCATCTGTCTGAGGAAAAAAGAAAGACATAGTGCCTCCTTTCCTAAAAAAAACCCCCACTCTGTTAATGTTCTTGATTCTCTTTCTGTATTTTAAAGCATGTTGCTGTCATAGATTATCCTTTCTTAGGCTTACATCTTCTCCTTCTCTGCTGGCTTTTTTTTTTTCCCTTCAGGAAGCAAATGCTTTTAGTGCGTGTGGAAAAAAGGGAAGCAGAGGTGTGCAAGTATGCGATCTTCAGATTTATAATTAGTGAGGAGAGATGCATTCTTCTTGGAGTAATAATGGGCTTCTCTTCTGACTTGTGTGGGGAGATTTATTACATATATATTATGTATATACGTATATATTTTATATATATATATATATATATATATGTATATTTGCCTTACTCTCCCTCCACCCCAGCAATTACTGCCTATGAGAGCAAGGAAGGGTGTGTTAGAGGATGTTTTGTTGAGACTTCAGAGGCGATAGATATTCGGATTCGTGACCTTGCCTGGACTACGTGCCTGCTTGTGAGTTGCCGCCAGCAAGTCTGGCGGCACTTAGGATATAGAAGGGAGTGGATCACAGAATTTCTTGAGCCCGGGGACCTGGCCAGTTCCGGGGTGGGGGGGTCTAGAAATTCTTATGATACACAAAATGAGATAAAGAGCATTGCTGAAGAAACCCAGAGATGCATATTTGCACACAAACTGATGATATCAGTTTGCAGCCTGGTATTATAAGCGGGACTCACCTAAACTGCAATTTGAAGTCTCACCCGCAGAGTGGACCTACTGCCCGGGACCTTTCCCACTTGGGACTCCAGATTGCTGTTTGAGGGAGTTCCCAGCGCTGTTCCAGTCTGGATATAGGTGTCGGTCCAATTTGGTGATGTACATGCTTTTACTTTTCTTTCCCTTTTCATTTCTATTTCTTTCTTTTTAATGATTTTCTATTAAAGTTAAGTTGAAATTGTCTATTTGTGTGACAAGTAGTGTCTTTTTGTTAATGAATCCTTTGAACCTAGAACGAAGGTAAAACTTTCGGCAAAACGGGGTGGTCGCTCCTTTCCTGTTCTCCAGACTCTCTTTATGGCTCATCTGACAGCTCTTCTTTCTACTATAAGAAGGGATTAAAGAAAACAACCCCCAGGCCTTCATCTTCTACTGTCACCACTTCTCCCTTCAGCTGACTCTTCGCTGATATTACCTACTCCAAAAACTTGATCACCTCCATGTGGATGACTCCAAAATCTAGCTTTCTCACTTCAGTCTCTTCCCCAAGTCCTGAATCTGCTTTTGCCAGCTCGCACTGTTTTGTTTATCTTCCCTAAATGAATGGAATGCATTGTCAGGACATCAGCCTTAAGGCCAAAAACCTAACCATTCATCTTTTCTCCCCAGAGGAGCTTTGTCTTTGCTATTGGTCTTATCTAGTCTGTTCTTTTATCTTTGACTCATAATCCTAAATGCAATGTGTTACCAAACACAATCAACTCTACTGTTACTGTTTTCTTGTTTCTTTACTCTTCTCTCCATGGCCTCTATCAGTATGCTAAGTAAAGGATATATTTCTGATCTATATTACAGCAAAATAAACTCATCTCCCCAGTTCTAGTTTCTCCCTGATATAAATCATTCCTCACCGCATTTACAGATCTGTCTTCCTAAACCACAGTTTATATAAAGCCATTCTCCTGGCAAAGAGCCTGTGGTGTCTTCTCAGCTTTCTGAATTAAGTTTAAACTCCTCTGGTTGGATGTTTAAGGCTGGCTACAGTGCAGTCCAAACCTTTATTTACAGACTTGTAGCCAGTTTTTACCGTTCTTCCACCCAAGGCACCAATCACATTGGACAGCTCTATGGCCCCGGAATTTGCACTTAATTTTCCCCTGCTACCTTTGCTTCTGTTGATCCTTCCACCTAGAAGGATCATCACACCTTTCATCCTAGCATGGTGAAAGCCAAGACAGCATTCAAGGCTCATCTACAAGCTTATTTAAAGGAATAATCCTTTTTCTCTTTTGCATCAAAGCAGAAGCAATCTCTTTTTTGATCTACCAGTGAGAGTCTGTATCATGTATTCTATTGTCATTTTTTTTGATACTTGTGTTTTCACCTCTCCCATTACTGTGAACTGCTTGGAGGCAGAATTTATCCCTTATGTTTTGTTTTTTGTTTTTTAATGTTTTATTCCTTGTAATAGCGGGCAGGTTACCTTGTACAGAGTAAACACTCAACAGACATTACTGGGTTGGATGAATGTAGTTGCAGGACTCTTGGCTGATAGCTTACCCTCTGAGATGCATGTCTCTCCTCTGTAAAAGCAGGATGTTGCACTATGAATCCCCATCAGCGTCATAACTCTATAATTATATTCATGGACTCCCCGTTGGATCTGTTTCTTTGACTTTAACCTTTGCTTTTCATTGCTTTTGTTATTATAATCATACATAATGGCCTGCTGCAGGGAACCCTGCCCACCTGTGAATGGCTGCAAGAAAAAAGGAACTAATTCATCCCCTCACCGAGGCTGGTCATTCCAGGAGATGTTTTGCAAGACCGATGGCCCTTTTACTTTACTTCCTCACCTCCTCTCCATCTCTGATTCTATAAAAGAAACTGGCATCCAGACCTAGAGACGATGGTTTTTCAGAGACACTAGTCTGCCATCTTCTCCATCTGCCGGATTTCTGAATAAAGTCACATTCCCTGCCTCAGCACCTCGTCTTCAGTTCATTGGCCTGTCATGCGGTGAGCAGAGTGAGCTTGAACTCTGTAACGATGTCATATATATTCATAATTATATTCATTGTTTTTTGGCATTTTGGGTTATGAGCTTGGAAGAGGAGTTTTCACAGTCACTATAAACTTTTTAACTGACTTCTCCTCCTGAAGCTCTTCACTTAAGGGATACTGAAAGATGGAGAGGACTGGTACTTTATTACACAGCACTGGATCTCCTTCTTACCAATGAAAAAAAAGTGTTGCTGCCATATCAGTAAACAAAGGATGTTGCAGCCGTCAAGCCATCACATTACAGCAGCCTGGACGGTGAGCCCTGAGGGAACTCAGGATGGAAACAGGATGCCTGCCATCAAGCCCTCAGCCACTGCAGCCCCACAACGGTGCACCCTGCAGGGACTCAGGATGAGAAAGCACTGGACAGTGGCCCCAGAGAGCTGAGGTGCAGATTAAAGGAATGATTTCAATGAGCCCAGACTTTTGCATCTTCCCATACGTAGAAAAGCGCTAAATTCCTTAACTTGAGACGTCTGGTTTTCTTTAATTAACAGTAATCTTTTGACGTTCAGAGTACTTGGTCTTTGTTGCAAAAACTCCTATGTATCCTCGCTCCCCCCTTACCTCTTCGGAGCAGACATTCAGAGCTATCTGAGATGCTGTGTCCCGGGCTAAAGTCCTCAATTTTGACTGCCAAATAAAACATAATTCTCAACTTTTAGGCTGTGCTTTTTTTTTTTCAGTTGACATTCTCTTACCCAGTTTTTGAGCATGACGATTTTTAGGACGTTCCTGGAATGATAAGGTCACAAATTCTTAGAGATGTTAGGATTTGTACTTCATATCCGTCTTTTAAAATTGCTGAAATCATTATTAATAACAGTATTTATTGAGCATCTACCGCCTTGCCAAACAGTGTGCTAAACTCTTCCTGTGTATCTTATTATTCCTCACAACAACCCCTAGAATAGGTTCTATTATCCTTATTTCACAGATGAAGAAAATTCAGAAGACTGTTTGGTACATTAAAAGCATTTGGTAAATTCTGTGACTACTGTCCCTATGTGTAGTGTAAATGTAATGATCATTATTAAAATTTTAGAAATTTTGCTGAAACTTCTGATTATATTTATGGTCTTTTCCATGCCACTTTAAAAAACTTAATCTTACTATTTTCTTGGGTTTTACTTTCATATAAGACAAACAGTATGAAATTTAGTTGAAAATTCCCTAATTTGGCTCCAGTGGAATTTGGACATTTATTGACTTGAAGTCGAACTTTGCTCCACAAAAGTGTTTATCAACGTGTGGTCCATGGCCGCTGGTGGTTCTTGATGGGAGTGGGCAGTGGCCATGGACTGGTGAGAACGAATCAAGTCTGCCAGGTGCTGTCAAAGGTAGGGAGCCACTCGTGTTTTTGCACCATTCATTTTAAGCAAAGTTCAGTAATCTGCTTGCAAACTCATTGAGTTTTTCCTAGAATGGCAACAAAATAAGGTTTTCCTATCTGTGATAATCTAATGCTGTTGCTAATGGCACATAAGAAATGGAAACTATAGAGGCATCATTCAAAGAGCAAAATCAGGCACTTATCAAGGTCGATATTTCACACCTGTTATTAACACCTGTTGATTGGTGACGTGTGACAAACTTTTAGGTACTAGGGACGCAGTGGTGAAGAAAGCTCTGCTCTTGTAGAGCTTATATTCTCATTGGGAGGAACCACATAACAGCCAAGTCAAGATTCATTTCAGAAAGTGACAAATGTCCTGAAGAGAATAGAGAGCTTAATGTTGTCAGGGTGTATATTCAGCAACTATGCACCCATCTGGCTATGCTTGTAGTCTGCAGCTTGCATCCCTTCTGATTGGTGCTCATGCTTTAGAGATCATTAAATGGTTTTTTACTATCCCTTCTGGATGTGGTGGTAAGGGACTGGGAGTGTGGTAATACAGATTGAGAAGTTAGGATGGACTTTACTGAGGCTTTTAACTGAGATAAAGATGATGAGAGGAAGCAGCCGTATGAAATAGGAGAATCCACGGGGATCAAGGGACAAGCTCATGCAAAGGTACCATGGCAAGCAAAAGCGGGACCTTTCTGTGCCAAAGAAAGAAGACTTGTCTGGTTGCAACGTCGTGTGTTAAGGGGAGAGTGGAGGGAGGTAAAGTCAGATAGGTGTCAATGACATGCATTGTGGAAGAGCAGTCACCTGTGCTTATGGCCAATATGTTGCTTGATGAGTGGAGGACTGTCCTGATGTGGATCCATTTTCAGTTAGTATATGGGGAAATACACAATAATCTTTTTAACTACGATTGGATAAAGGTGTTTGGTATCAGTAACAAGCAGTAATCACTAATTTGTCACAAGTAGGTTTTTGATATGCAAATAAAATAGTAAGCATCTAAGTGTCAAATATTCAGTCAGTAACTGGCAATATGCCCAATCTGAATTTAGTGTTCAAGTAAAGAGAAAACCTTGTGAGTGTCGGTAATCGTGGCCATTGAATGTCTCACTTTTCAGGTTGCTATTCAAATATACAGGCTAGAAGTGAAAGCAAGACTCACTTTTTCCCTCTGAAGTATGCTAGTTGTCAAGGGGGAGGGTGCTCCTGGGAGCTTTTCAAATGAGGGGTAAGATTCCTTTAACGATTCACGGCATCGATAAAAGATTAAGGTCTATTTCTCTGATTTCAGGCACTTTTGCTTTGTGACATATCTCAGAAATACATAGAGTAACTTGAATAGTCTGAATATATTACTTTAGTGACAATACGATGTTAATATTGATGATAAGACAACAGATTTCTTAAGAAGTCTAAATTGGTACATAGAGCTCAATTGCCAAGAGTATGGTTCTTTTTCTTCTTCACTTGTCAGATAAGAAAATGATTGACACACTGTGATATATTTTAAAAACAAATTTAAATGGTGCCACAGAACACGAAGAAATGTGTTTCATAAATAAATACAAAAAAAGAGAGTTTAAAATAAATACATTTACCACTCTTCCCCTTCCGGATCATTCAGATGCTTTTGAATGCAATGTAGTAATCAATTTAGCATCTTTCAGCACACAGGGCATCATATTCAATATGAAATCTCCCCATAGTTTGGATATATTTCATGTTCGATCCAAATATCTAGAATTATAAGGCAGAAACACAAAACATTCAAACTCATTTTAGGTGACTTGTATTTGTTGTCTTAATATAAGTTAAGAATTTCTGATTTGGTAGAAATAAAGAATAAATGAAGTAATTCACGGGATACAGGACCTGATTTGCATCCCCAGGTAGTCATTATTCAGCCTAGTACAAATAAGTTGGTGAAAACTTTCAAATAATATCATCCATCTCACTGACACAAAATATTTTTAATATTGTTAACTTGAAATCTGGTTATTAATTTTACTATTTAAAAACTTGTAATAATCCTGTTTCTCAATTTATCTAGAATTGGTATCCTGTGAATGTAATGAAGACACAGTACATGGTCCACAAATGAGAAACTCTGCTCTATAAAATAAGAGATTGACGCTGTAAGTGGGACTTTGCTGAGTGCGCAGGAGAGACTGATTTAGGGTTTAGGAATAGCAGTTAATTGGAAGAGAGTTCATTATCCTAAGCACAATGAGTGCAAAAGTCCATTAATTCGGAAGTCTTTTCTGTAACTACATTTAGATCTGTAGCAATGCAGTTATTATTGCACCAAATAGATGGTTTGGACCTGACCATTGTCAATTGAATGAATGTTTTTGAAAGTGATCTTTACTTCTCTTAGGCTGTGAAGTGAGTTTTCATGTGTAATCTAGCAGATGCTGCTGCTGCCATGGTTTCTGCACATGGTATCGAGATTGGAAGGTAAGTTTGTATGCTTCTAAAAAGAAAGTAAAAGGCAGATAAAGAAAAAGATTATCCACACTACAAGGAAGCAGCCAACCCCAGAACATGGGACCTTCTACAATGCAAATGATCTATTTTCTACAATAGATCAGTGGCATTAAAAAAAATTGGAGTGGGCTGAAGAGCAGAGAAGAGTGAAGAAGTATGATGCAATGCAAAGTGTAGACCTTATATAGATCCTGCATCAGAGAAAACAACTATAAAATTAGGGTTGAGATAAAAAGTACAATTAAACATATATTGATGGTATTAAAGAATTATTGGAATGTTTGGTGTGATAGTGGCGCCCTGGTGGTGATATCAAAAGCTGTTTTTATGTTTTAAAATCAAATAATGATGTATTTGCAGATGAATGACATGATATCTGGGTTTTCCTTTAGAACATTCAGAAGAAGAATTAGAGGAGAGTGGGTAAAACTGCGTGTGCAAAATTGTTGATAAATATTTCAGTTGGGTGAGTAATACATAAATTTTCATTATACTATTCTGTCTACTTCTGTGTACATTTTGTATTTTCCATAGTAGCAGGTGTTTTTTTTTTTCTGCATTTATTAAAATGAACCATTCAGCAGACCACTGTGTACAGTCTTTAGGTTCACAGAAGCTGGTGTTTCAAGAACCTCAGTCAGCAGCGTGCTGTTAGACGATTTGATGCCATAATAGCGTGCAACTTCAGAAATATTAGGAAAGTCTGTAGTTAAATGGAAAAACTACTATCTTAATTCTCTTTTATTCAATTATTCCCCATATATGGCTTTTCTTTTTTAAACATTTTTTTAAAATTTGAAATATATGCAGAAAAGTGCATAAAATAAATGTATAGTTTAGTAAATAATTAAAGAGCAAATACTGTATGATCTTCACTCAGGTTAAGAAATAAACTATTGTAAGAACAGAAAATCACTTTGTATACCTTCTTGATCATAACCTTTTCCCCTTACCTTGAGGCACTTCTTAACTCATACTTAGTTTTGCCAGCTTTTGAATTTTATATAGACGGAATGATATGGTGTATATTATTTTCCCTTTGCTTATTTTGTACAACATTATGTTTGTGAGATTCAGTCACACACTTTTTGCTTTTAGCTGTAATGCAATCATTTTTATAGCTCTACAGTATAATAATTCTGCTGTAGACATTCCTGTACATGTAACTTTGGGCACAAGGACACGGTTTCCTGAAGGCTTATACTCAGGAGGAGAATGGCTGCTTCATCGGATGTGCTGCTTCTTAACATAGATGCCCATGTACGCTTATATCTGTCTTATCTGCTTTGCCAGTATACGCATTATTGTCTTAACTTCAGCCAACTTACTTTGATAGGTAGTCTTACTTTGATAGGTAGTCTTTTCATAATTATAGTTTAAAATGGGTCTAATTTTTATTGTTATTTCTTCTTTAACCTGATTCAGAGGAGCATTTCTCAAAAAAAATTTTTTTTGAAATTGAAATAAATACAGAAAACTGTACAATTATAGTTACTACAGCAAAAATGAGCAGCTCCATATGTTTACCACTCAAAAGACCCTCTCATGCCTCCTCCCAAGGCCAAGAGAGGGCCAAGGGTTTAAATTAAGGAAGTACTTACTTTCAGAGTCTGGCAAGTGCAGAAGCGGCATTTGCCTGATAGTGAATGCATTCTTAAATTTTGCCTCCTAGGTATCTCACTCTCTCATAATCCTAGTTCAGGCCCTGGCAGCCATAGACGATATGTAAATAAATGACCATGGCTGTGTTCCAATGAAACTTTATTTACAAAAACAAGCAATGGGCCAGAATTTGCCTGTGGACTATAATTTCCTGACTTCTGACCTAGATTCTTCCTTCTGACCTATCTGCCAGCTCACTAATTCTCCCTTCAGCTTCATCTAATCTGTTGTTAATCTCATCTCTTTACTTTCTTTTTCACTTCCAGCATATCTATTTGCCATTTTTTTTCTCAAATCTGTGCTATCAGTATTTACAGTTTCTTACTTCCTAAAGACGTTTTAAGCTTGACTTTTATTTCTTTCAGTCATAGATGTTAAGTAAGCATAGTAGTTTTATGGTCTGTGACTGATAATTCCAGCATTTGAAGTCTTGCAGCTCTGCTTTTGATTTTTGCCCATATTTATTTCTTTGAGTGCTTATTTATCTTTTATCCTGTGCTCCTCCATATCCTTGCAAACGTTTCTGTGGAGATAATTTGAAGCCTAGGATAAAAGTATATTCGTCTAGAGCAGTGGTTCTACAGGTGTGGCCCCTAGACCAGCAACATCAGCATCACCTGAGAATTTGTTAGAAATGCAAATTCTTGGGCCTCATCCCACACCCACTGAATCAGAAGGTCTGGAGTTGAGGACCAGCAGTATGTGTTTTAACAACCCTCTGTGTGATTCTGATGCGTGCTCAAGTTGGAAAACCACTGCTTTCAGAAAGATTTTCATTGTTTACGTTCCACACCCAGTCTTTCTGGAATCTAGTTAAATTCACGTCTTGAGTGTTTTGGGCCTCTTAGACGATGTAAATCTGGTTGACTTGAATGTCAGATTTGCCCTGGGGGCATGTAGCCACTGTGGTCTCAGCTTAATAGGGGGAAAGTCTCTTAGACCCTCCACCTCAGGCAGACCCTGGATTTGATTTCTGTTTCTCTCTTTCCATATGCCCCCTCCAACCAAAATTCAAAGTTTCCAAGTGGTAAAGGCTTCAGGTGAAAGGAAGGTCAGTGGCCCCCTTTTCTCTGGATTCAAACTTGCCCCTCAGATGTGGCTAGTCATTCCTTACCATCTTGTTAGCTGACTGATGCCTTTAAGAGGATGTTTTTATGTTTCATCCAGCAATTTCAGTTTGTTTCTAGCCAGAGAGTCAGTCCCAATCTCCTACCCTCCCCCCATTATAGGAGATGACCTCATGCAGGTATTTCTAGGATCACAGTAAGTCCCCTACATACAAATCTTCAAGTTGTGAACTTTCAAAGACGTGAACATGTGTCCACGTGTCCAATCACGTAAGTTAATTCACGTGTCTGGCATACACTGTCACATGCGTGCATCCTCTACAAGTGGTTGTGCTTTCATGTACTTTGCTGTACAGAACTGTATAGAGTACAGGAGTACAGAATCTTTATTTCAAGCCCAGGATGTCTAGGAGTAAATGGAAGAAGAAGTAACTGAAGAACCAAAGAGATTCACGACGCAGGAAACGGCAAGGGGATTTTCTTTATCTGAGGAGGCACTGTTAGTTTTTGAGGTACAGGACCCGAACGTAGAACGGTACACGAAGGTTGCAGCAGACGTTCAGAATGCAATCCAGTGCCACCGTGTCATCTATGATGAGAAAAAAAGAGCTACTACCCAGACATCACTGGATCATTTTTTCAAGAGGTTAGATAGCATTGAATCCAGCAAGGAACCGGAGCCTGCACCATCAACGTCAGGCATGAGTGAAATTGCAGCTTGCCCTCCATCCCCTATTGCTGACGATCCTTCAGCTCTATCATCTCCCACCTCCTCTCCCCCCTCCAGTCAGTAACTCTTCTTGCCTGTTCCCTCGATGCCAGCCCCTGGATGCCAGCTCTTGTACTGGACTACTGTAGTTTTCAAGGTAGTGTAACATTAAAAATGTTTATTTTTTGTGTTTGTTTGTTTTGTATATATTCTTTGTGTGAAGAGTATTATAAACCTATTACAGTACATAGTATATAGCCGACTGTGTCAGTGGGGCTCGTAGGCTAACTTTGTTGGTCTTACTGACAAATTGGACTTATGAACGCACTCTTGGAATGGAACTCATTTGTATGTAAGGGACTTACTGTATTTGTTTTTATCTAAACACAAGAGAAAACAAAAAATGTAGACAGTTTACCTTAGTGGGGACATGACACTGATATGAAATGTTCTTAAAAGGCTTACATTGTGTCTTGAGATTTATGCCTCAAAAATATACAGATTTACTCACCAATGAAGCATTCTGACCTTGTTAAGACTGCTCTCCGGATGCTGAAAGATCTTTTGCTTCATACATATATCACAAGCCTTTGGAAGTGATGTAGCAATCACCTGAGACTTAAATTTAATCTCGGATGGTTTCTATTCATGTACTTATTATGAAAAATATGTTGGCAGAGAGTTGATGGGTTTTATCATTCTGAGGTGGAACGTTGCTATAAGGAAGTGAACTTATCGACTGTTCGATGAAAATAACATATTTATGCAAAATGTTTCTGTAAAGCAACATCTGCTTTTGGCTTGAGGAGACATATTCGCACAAGAATGGAGACAGAGATGTAAGGGAAGTTGATTTAATTTAAGATCCCAACTCTCTCTACCAGGACTTCTTTATAGATAGTGCGAAAATATTTCATGGACAGATATTGAAATTTCATAAAACCCCAGTGTTTTGTGGCAGACCTGATGGCATTTAAACTAGCCGGTGGATTCTGAAGAAGGGCAATGTGGACTCTAGTGAAAGAAGCCCAAATGTAATTCTCTAGAGAAATTTGGATGAAAATTCAGTCTCCCTGGTGCGCTTTTAAGTGACTGTTCTGTCCTCTGAACATACTGTGTTCAGACAACTAAAATAAATGCCAAAGGAGCCTGGAAAACTAGCAGACCAATAGAACCAGGATGTGGAGATTTTACTACAAGAAGAAAGGATTTAAAGTGTTACCTCAGAAAATTTACCCGGATTCATGATTAGTCATAAAATCTCTTTCTTTTTTAACCTAAATCACAGTCTGCATCTTCAGATGTTGTCTGTTAGGTACATCTGTGAGAGCAAGCATGATCCAGAGGCTGGGCTTGGGTATGCAACACATTTGTGGTACTTTCTATAAAATGAGCCTGTGAGTGAACTTATTTATAAGCTCAGGTGGTATGATTTCCAGACCCACCAAAGTTGTTTCTTCCTTTTTTTTTTTTTTTCCAATTCTACAGCTAAAATTTGGATGTTTATGGTATCAGTGGTAAGACAGGAGCCTAAAATTCCCATAAGGTCCTACTGCTGTAGTGAGTCATTTATCTGAGAAAGATTGACTCAAAAACAGGGATGCTCACCTTCAAGGTCACTGAAAAACACTTTGTATTAAACACATTTTCAGGACTTCCACATGTCATTGGAGGTGACACCAATGACAGGTGACAGAGCAGGTGACACCTGCTCTCAGATGTTTACGTGGCTCTCACGCTGCTCACTGAAAATACACAAGCTGATCAGTGGGAAAAATTGTCCAAAGGCTTTAGCTATATTCTCTGCTTAATATCACCACATGAAACTATGCTTTTCTTTCATTTCTTATATCCCAAAGTAAATATGGTTAAGATAAAGAAGAGGGCATGAGGGTATAAAAACTTTTTTCTTTTTCCTGTTGAATCTGTATACCTGACCAGTTTTTAGCCAGTTGCTTCCTAATTTTCTTTTGCTTTGAGTTGCCTTGCCTTGCTTTTCTCTTCAAAAATCCTAGATCCCCTATTATGTTTCCAATACTATGCAAAAAATCGAAAGAGCCCATCTTTGCCCTTGAAGAGCTCCATCTAATAGGTACTTAGAAAACAAATGAGGATGTGGTCCAATCTGCAAACAGAGGCATGAGCAGTGATATATGAGAATTTACATGAGTGCAGTGGGAATTTCTTACTATGCCAAGGTAAAAATTTTTATTTGAAAAATATTGTTTACAAATACAGTGGAGCCATCAATATAATTCATAGTTTATACATAATGAAAATCACAGAGAAACACAAAATCACCTAACAGATCAACTGAAGAGCTGGTACTAAGATTTGATGAGTAATCCATCAACATAGCTCCCAGTCAGCTAGCTCATGTTCTCCGGTGAGTTCTGAGGTGTGTGATGGGGAGTGCGGTTCAGCACCCTGGACAGGGCCACCTCTGCCCATGCCTTAGACCGCAGCATCTGCTCCTGTGTTCCTCCTACACTGGGTGCCACAGGATGACTGGTGAGCAGGACGTGATGTTATTAACAGAATTGTGGTAACCGTTGTTATAACCCTATGCTTGATGCAGGTGCTTTCAGAATACTGCCGAGGGCGTGAACACCTCATCGACTTGCTGTTCTGAAGCTCACTCCTTTGCTTACAGAGTGTAAGTGGCCCTGAGCAGACTGTGGAAGCTCGAGTTATTTGTCAGTGCTTTTTATCAACAGTTACATTAAGCCAGACCTGTTCTTACTGTGAATCTAAATTACAGGTGTGCCATCAGACATGAGTTCTGTTTTGTTTTTGCACTAAAACTGCTGTGTTATTTAGCCTTTGGGAAGAGAAGCTGGAGGTGAAGTGTGTGAGGGAAGATCAGCATTTGAGTTTCTGGATGTGTAATAGCTCTGCCCACCCCAGTGCTGCTAGGCATTTTCACTCTGTGGATAATGCTTGTAGAGTATATAACTGTATGTTCAGAAAATCCAAGGCAAGCACCAGAAAAATTAACATAGTTAAAAACATATATGTGAGTAGCCTGGTTGAAAATTATTTAAAAATCAATAACTTTCCTATATGCCAGCAATAACCTCTTAGAAAATATAATTAAAAAAACGGATCCTAGTAATAAACAGAAAATATTTTAAAAGGCCCATAAGTAATCTTACCAAGAAATGTGCAGGACTTATATGAAAAAAGTATGAGATATCACCGAGGGTCATAAACATAGAATTTAGTGAGAGGAAATCTTTTTTCCCGGAAGGCAAACAGAATACAATATTTTATTTCTTCTAAAATTAAGTGTAAATATAAATACAATTGCAATAAAAATTCCAACTGAACTACTCCAAAATGTATCAGTAAAAATAATGTGAATAATGTGTAAAAATGGCTAAAGCTTCTTTAAAAGAAGAAAAATGATGTGGGGTTGTCATTAATGGATAATAAAACATTATAACAGTGATATTCAATCAAACCATATATGGATAAAATCCAGCATGGTAAAAGGCAGTTTTCTAAAAATAATACATGATTCAATGTATGATGTTGGGACAATGGGCTGTGTATAAGAAAAATATATAGTTGAATTAGAATGCAAAAATAATTTCATACTAGTTTCCTGATATAAACATTATTCACTATATTAAGAGAATAAGAGGTTGTGTCAATGAGAACTGAGATTCCACTTCTGATGATGCAACCCCAGAAACCAGTACTGATACAGAGACCTTGGAGAAGATGGGAGTTTCAGTGTTGCTATGAATGAAAACAACAAAGACGAAAAGAGACCAGACTTGTAATAGGGCATGGGTCTTGGCGAGTAAAGCGTGGCCAGAATTTTGGCCTCCCCACTCTCCTATCCCCCAAGACTCTCTTTGGCCAGGAAACTTTGTGCAGTGCACATAATGCACCACTGTGCTCGCAGCCAGCCCTGAGTGGGGGTGATGCTCACACATTCTGGAGGGCAGCTTGGCACATCACACATACCTATTGCTGCTTCCAGACTTTCCTGGTATAGAAAGGTATCCCAGGGAGATGAGAGAAAAAGCACAATGGGAAAAACTTTAAATAAGCAAATTACTTATTAATAAGGTGTTAGCCAAGAAATTGTATATACTTATGAAATAACATTCTTTAAAAATTTTTAACGAATATGATAGTTTAATAATTAGCATGTTATTGGAGATAAAATTTACATTTCTTCCACTAACAGCCATGCTAAGCATTTCTGTCTCACTGATAATTGGCAGTTTGTGTCCTTGACACCCTTTCTTCCTTCCTTCCTTCTTCCTTCCTTCCTTCCTTCCTTCCTTCCTTCCTTCCTTCCTTCCTTCCTTCCTTCCTTCCTTCCTCCCTCCCTCCCTCCCTCCCTTCCTTCCTTCTTTTTTCTTTTTTTTTTGTTTGTCATTCACTGTGTATGTTTAAAACTGAGGAAACATTATAATCAGAAAAAGCACATTCTTAAACAACAACAAAAGTCCACAAAGACTATTTGAAAACAATTCAAGAGATTGGTCTGTTACTTGTTTATAATTAAATAGTGGAAGTCGCAGCTAGAAACATGAACTAGGAACAAGTTTGCAATATGCCTTGAATCCCAAGCAGAGCAGATTGAACTTTATTCTGGGGATGACCGAGAGCATTTGGAAATTTTGAGTAGGAATGGAATGAGACAGATGCAGTGCTTTAAGTATTATTATCTACTTCATAAGGAAAATAGTGTAGAGCTGGCTCAGAGCTCTGTCTCTCCCCGCCCCCCCCCAATCTCCAGTCATCAGGTGGCGACCTGCTGGCCATCTCCTGAAGTTCTACTGTATAATCACCTGGTGTGAAAAAAGACAATGAGGTATAAATAAGGTAGCGGCCTGACACCAAGCAAAAGAAAATTTTTAGGCTCTAGATTAGAAATTGTGCTGCAGGCGAGGATGTTAAAGTGAGAAACAGTTTCAAAAAAAAAAAAGTGATGAGGTGAGGTGCTGGAATAATTTAAAATGAGATGGGTCAAACCCTGCTAACTTTGAAGAGTAATTGGGATGAGAAGCTGAAATTAGATGGCTTTTGGTTTTTTCTACCTCTTTAATTTCTGCGAGTAATCTGCCATTACCAAAGAATTATGTCTCTTCTTCTAAAGACGGTATAAATTTGAAATAGCCGTAAATAGCCATTAGTCTCTGATCTTGATTTTTTAATTTTTGACCCAAGAATACAGAGCATGGTGGAAGTCTTTGCAGCCTCCTCTCCCACTTTGTTTTCTTGTTTGCAGCCCTGAAGCTGGAGGTCATAGACATGCCAGTAGCCCATCTGGGAGAGCACGGTCCTTGGGAGCGCACTTCCCCACCTCCTCGCCAGGACCTCCATTGCCATGTGTATTGCCGACATTCCACCTGCTCTGGGAAGCTGTATGTAAGTCATCAGTCACTAAGGGAGCCGTGGTCCTGACCTGAGGAAGGGGCACGCGCTGGACAGTGGTGGCAGAGATGAACTCGTTACTGTCCAGAAAAGACCTGGAAAAAGTGGCACATTTTTTCCTTCCTCCTAAAGAAATTATTTCAAAATTTGGAGGAGGGAAGAGTTCAGAGGAGGGAACAGTTTGGACTAGGAACGTACACAGTCTGAATCCAGGAACATCAAAGAGCCCATGACCTTAGCTTGGGGAAGGGTTTTCTTCGGAGCGTTTGGATGTTTGGTGGCTCCCTTGGCTTTGAGGTGGATGTGGAAAAGCCTTGTTTCAGGGATGCCTTTGTCACTGGTGCAGAAAGTATGGGGAGCTCCCTGCTTTATTAGACTTGCTCTAGGGAGAAAGTAAAGGGGTCTTTAATATCTCATTTCACCTCTTCTGGTCTAGTGATGAGCTGAGAAAGGCAGCCTGAGCCTGAGGACAGCTTTGTGATTCCCTGAGGAAAACCAGCGGCTGCCAGTGTTTCCAGAACTTGAGAACAATATATATTGGGAAGCAGGTAAGAAACTCCACCACTCTATTTTTGCTTATCTCTTTGTTGGGATCAAATGTTGGTGATAGATTGGCTTGCTTAATGAGGTGATACACTTTCTACCAAGAAATTTTCCAGACTGTATTGAACATGACAGTTAAATATTCACTATCATTAGATATTGAAAAGCAAAAGGTCTAAAAACTCCATGAATTTTTTTTTCTTGAATAACATAATCTTCCTAAAAACTATCAAAAAGATGATTGAGTACTGATTCAATGCCCGGGTATATCCAAGTAAAAACTAAACTGCTTAACCAAAATAACATGACTCCAATAGAAAGTATATTAGAAAATCCATGCATTGAGCCTTGACTATATTACTGCCTTATGCTGGACACTCTGACATACACTGTCTCATTTACTCCTGACAATAACTCTGTCAGTGAAAGACCAATGTTCCCATTTTACAGATAAGGGCCAGGAGGCTAGTGGAGGTCAAGGGACATCTGGGGTGCAATGGATATGTGATCCTAACCTAATTCTTCTGACAATGATCCAGTGGTCTTCTCTTTCACCAGAAACAAATGGGTGAACTATTAGAACTTACAAAACAGGTCAGTGATTTTCATCTCCAGCTTAAATTTTGATGGGACCAAAGAACCGAAATATTCTTTAACGTTGGTTCATAGCTGGGCGAACAACTCTGTTCCCACCTGTTTGATTTTGGATTTGTAACATTTTGTCAAAATATTTCAATCTTTATATTTAAAGATTTTTAAATCTTTTATATTTAAAAATCAACATTTATTTATATTTAAAAATCAACACTTACACTTGTGATCATTAATTGAACATTTATAATCCTATGTCACAGCTGAGCTTTTGCTGAGAATGTTGGTTTGTTTACTCTGGGGTAATTGCATTGTTGTGTACAAATTCCATTCTTACTCAAATCACCATCTAACTCGGTAACTTTCAGTATGGCCAATGAAACTCATTTTCTCTATAACAAACCTCTAAAGGAGAGTTGATTATTATCCTTTCATATAAAAAGAAATGAGGCACAAAACAGTTCAATGGCTGCTTGGATTCATGTGGCTGGTGATGTAGTTCAAGCTAAAAGGTGCTTTTCAGGTACATCATATATTGCTCAGCTGGAGGCCTCCAAGTTCCTCCTGAACTCTGAGGCTCCACTTTGCTTTAATAACTTAATAGAATGGCTTAAACTCCTATATCATGTGTTACATTATGGGGAGGCTACATTCTTCTCAAACATCCCAAATACTCTGAGCATTTGCGTTTCCATGGTTATATGTTGCTTTGAATTCCCACTGACACCAAATTCTTGTTACCCCAGTTGCCAGTCTCCTTCTAGAACAAGCACTGTTGAATGAGGCATCCCTTTCTAAAGGTTCTTCACCTGTGTCCATCACAGAGAATATATCACTGGGCTTCTTTTCCTCAGCATGCAGCTGGCTTGAGGTTCTCTGTGCTGAGGACCTTCCTTCCATCCAGTTTTCTCTATCCTAAAACCTGTCTTCCAAATATTCAAAATGAATAGTTATTCCTTTTATTTGATATGCATATAAAGACTTTGATTGAAGGTGTCCTATTTAGTCTATGTTTATAAGTAACTTTTTTTTTTTAATCAATCAAACATACCATGCTTCTCTTAAACATACAAGAAGTTTTCCCCTTAGGAGGAATCTGCCTACAGAGCAGATATAAGTTCAAATTGCAGCTGAGGTTTTTTTTTTTTTTGGCGGTACGCGGGCCTCTCACGGCCGCGGCCTCTCCCATTGCGGGGCACAGGCTCCGGACGTGCAGGCTCAGCGGCCATGGCTCATGGGCCCAGCCGCTCCGCGGCATGTGGGATCTTCCCGGACCGGGGCACGAACCCGTGTCCCCTGCATCGGCAGGCGGACTCTCAACCACTGCGCCACCAGGGAAGCCCATGCAGCTGAGTTTTGAAAGTAGAGATTTTGTCTTTTGCTATGTTGATTTCACATTTGGGCAGCTGGAGAGTCTCTGATTGTAATTTCTTTGTGGTTTACAGCTTTATTTTCTCACCCAGTGTTTATTCTCTTTAATAGCAGAGGTATGACTTTTTGGGGGGTGAGAGTTGGAGGACAGTGATGTGCTCCATTGAAACGCCGATTTCCTTGTCTCCCTTTTAGCTGGTGGTAGGCTTGTGGAATTACCCCATCAGTAGTGCTCTCAGGTTCAGGCATGGGGACCTCTGCCCTGAGCTCCACAACTCAGAGGACCCCACATACCACAAATAGACACAAAATAACTTATTAAGGAACACAAATGCCTCTGTCAGACTGAAGATCTGTCCTTGAACTTGGACAGATCCTAACCCTCTGCTCTCAGGACTGACACTCCTCTGGCCCAGGAAAATGGAAATCCTTCTCTTATTCTCTCTATGCAAAACAAAGACCAGGTAAACCCCAGTTCGGGGAAGTGTTGTGTATCATGCCACTGCCGACTTTGGAATGGACCTTGCTCTGAAGTCAGGGAGGATGTGAGTAGCAGCAGGGCTTAGACAAGAAAAAAGAAATATGAATTTGTCACCTCCTTCGTCTCATATGCATAAATGGGCAAGATTCTTTGTAATAAAATATCACTTTAGACCAGTGCTGTGCTTCCATTTCCTTGCTTCTTTATGTGCTCCTATTTGGGATTCCAGAGGTAATCGTTAATTAGTTCAGCATTTACAAGAGCTGTATATTGACATTTCACAGCATTAAACAAGTCATACAACACTTAAATTTGAATATCTGCAGATCTAGACATAATGTGTGGAGCACGGTAACAGTGTTTGATATTAGCAACAAACACTAACATTATGAGTGGTTTTATTTTTGTAAATATACTTAATGTAATTTGATTAAATTTCAAAATAATTAAATAAAACTTTTTTAAGCCTAACCTAAATAACTTAATATAAGTAAAATATTAAATTTTTCAGTTTAACCTAAAACTTAATCTAAATAGCAAAATAATCTTACTCTAGTACACCTGGTGTATATAACCACTTATATGGTTAGTTCAGTAATTACACAGTTCTCTGCCAAATTTATAAGAATGAAAGTTGTTATGGCTGAATGTTTGTGCCTGCCTGCCCACCCCCCCAAATTCATATGTGAAAGCCCTAACCCCCAATGGCCTGGTATGCAGAGCCTTTGGGAAATAATTAGGTTTTGGATAAGTAGGTTTAGGAGTACATGAGGATGGGCCCCTATAATGGGATTAGTGTCCTTATGAAAAGAGCAAGAGAGACAAGAGCTCTCTCTCCACCATGCCACATGACAACACCGTGAGAAGGTGGCCACCTGCCAGCCAGGAAGAGGTTCTCACCAGGATCTGAATCTGTTGCTGCCTTGGTCTTTGTCTCTAGCCTCCAGAGCTGTGAGAAATGGATGTCTGTTGTTTAAGCCACCTGGTCTATGGTATTTTGTTACAGCAGCCCAAGATGATTAAGTTAGAAATATTGGGCTGGCCAAAAAGTTCACTTGGGTTTTTCCGTATTTGTTATGAAAACCCCGAACGAAGTTTTTGGCCAACCCAATACTTTGAGAACAAGGACTAAGTATTATTTTAATTTTACCAATACCGTGGAAGAAATCTGTAAAATATACCCACCGATGTTCTCTGCTACAAGTACAGTTTCAGTGGAAATGATGCTCTTGTGCCTATTGGTAGCTGTTCTCTCTGTTCTTGGTCTGGATCCCATTTCCCCCCATCTTCTCAGGGACCTACACCTGGAGTTATCCCTTCTCACACTTTTATCATTATATCATATTTTGTTGTGTCTTCCATGCTAGAAAGAGAAACAAAACCTAAACCAAATCATTGCACTATATTCCCTAACAGCTACAGTGCATATCTCCACTTGCTTTCACAGGTAAATTTAATACATTCTACTTCCACAGTTGCCATTCATTCCTCAAATAATTCCTCTTTGGCTTCAATCGCTACCACTGCATTGAAACTACTTTTGTCAATAACTTTCCTGTTACCAAATCCAGGCAACATTTTATGCGTTTATCTTGTCTGAACTGTTAGTAGCATCCCACACAAATGATACTCCCTCCTACTTGAAACATTTATTCTTTTCTTAGGTATCTTAACTCTCAGAGGTCCTCCTATCTCATTATTTATTTTCAGTGTTATTTTCCTTCTATTTCTAATTTCTAACTTTTGGCCAGCCTCAGTGTTTTATGCTTACATATAATCTAATTCAATTGATTTCATTTAGTCTCATGCCTTTAAAAATAACTAAGATAATTCAAAAGAGCAGATTCTAAAATCAGACTCAAAAGAATCAAATATTTTACTCACTATCAAAATTTAGTAATAGTTTCAAGGATATATGTAACTGTGAGGCACAGGAAAAGCAGGAAGCAGTTACAGCACAGCTATCTAAGGCAGCAGTAGGACATGCCCTGGTTCACGTTTAACATACGAAGTACGTAAGTAGTGTATGTACGTATGCTATATATGCAAAAAGGAGATGTTCTGGTTATGAAACACCTTCATTTTATATGTAGATGTTTATCTAAATTAAAGAATATTTGCCAGAAAGCTATTCCCCATAAATCCATAAATTCCGGTTTCGTTTGCCCTAAGCAATCCCAGATAAAACAGATATATCCTGATCAAACATTCCATAGGTAAGTACTCCCTTAGTAGCCAATCACTGTATATCTCAGGAGTGTGATCATAAACATGCTTACAAGGAGATTTGCTAGGTACCCTCCTTCTGTCTTTCCCAGGGGCATTGCTCTAGTAAAGGGAGAGAATGGATTGCAAGATTGCTGCTAACCCCATCCACCAAATTGATGTTGATGTGTTGATACTGATGTGGATGTTAATAGGTTACTACCTCCCAAATTGAAAGCTAGCTACCTTTACCCAATGCCATACTTAACACCATCTGTTATATGGTAGGCACTGTCCTGGGTGCTGAGTGTTCAAACTAGATTAAGACACAGTCTAAGCCCTCATTCCTTCCTCATTGTAAAGCAATTATGCTCCAATAAAGATGTTAAATAAAAACAAACAAAGAAACAAAGAAAAACATTTGGTTTCCAAAAGTAGAACTTTATTTTAGGATTGGATTTTTTATAGTTTTAGTGACTGAGAGAATATATCAAACCAGACACTATGTTCAAGTCAGTTATTACATTTTATAGATAACCTTTTGTGTTTCTAGTACACAAAGAATGAATACATCAACCAAATCAACATACTGTATTTATTTACCGGGGCTATGTTTTTACTGCTTTTCAGTAGTGTTATTATCTAGCACTGTTGCCTAATATACTCTGAGAATATTGTTTCCCTCTGTGTTTTCTGATATAATCTGGAAAAATAAAAACCAGAAGCAAAAAAAAATTAGGTAAGTGATTTTACTGTTTGTATTTTGGTAGTTGCTTTATATCTTACTATTTTTACATGAATAAACCTGAATGTTTTCCTGTATTCCATAGCTAACCGTACATAGAATAATGTGGTATAAAAGAAGCTCAATAAATTTATCATGAACCAAACATTATGATACTTCTTTCCTCTATTAAATTCTAAAATCCTTGAAGGGGGGCATATTTTCTTTGATTATTTAATCTCCAAGAGTACTAGCAGGGTGTTACAAATAGTAGGTAAGTGCTTCATAAATATTGATTCCTTGAGCCCGTGAAAACCCGTAACCTGTGATCCAATTTTTCATTGTTCCTCTTGCCACACATGTTTTTACTGCTCTTTTCACACAGACAGGTTTAATGGCCCATTATCATAATCTTTTCCTTGCATATATTCTTAACACTATTCTTTTGTTCTGTTCACTTGGAAAAAACTTCAGATCTGGTTGAATCCAACTAATCCACAAACTTTTTACCTGGTTCTGTAAGACCAAATATAGGTAAAGAAAAAATACACACATGGTCCACTTCAATCTTGTAAATACTAATAAGAAGTAGGTTCTCAGTGTCTTCTGGCAAGCTTAATGTATTTTCCAAGTTCAATTGCTATCCCACTCTGTTAGACAGTTATGTCATATCTTTTGTCTTCATCAATCTTACGGTTCCTCTGTAATTTGCACTATCAGCTCATGAGATTACCTCCAATTTTACTGAGAATATAGAATCAATCAGAATAAAACTCCATCTGTTCCCACACTCAGCTTCCTGCACCTTTGCCTATGCACGCTGCCCCCCACCTCCTGTAATCGCAGATAAATTATCCATGATTCAAAGTCAGCATATACACTTCTGGGATCAGTGCATTATCACATTTTTTCCTTCTTCACTTGATCTTTACCATCAGCATAGAAACAGAATGTAAATTCTCCCATAATAAGAAAAATACACTTCCTTTTTTCCTCTAGCTATTGCCCCATTTCTCTGTTCTACCTTTAGAGAGATTTTCATTGAAAGTGTTTCTCCAATTCTTACCCTCCTATGACTCTTCTCAGAGACTCCACTGAAGCTTTGTATTAATTATATTTTCTACTTTCTGTATCTTATGATGCTTTGACAATCAGGGGCCTTGTGGACCCAGGGAGGAACTGCCCCTCTCAGGGTTTGCTGATTCCTTCAGATGCAAACCACTCCCCCATGAGTGCCTTTCATATACAGACCACCCAACCCAGAGCCCATATCCCCAACCTCTTCCTTTATCAAACTCACACACCAAGCCAGCATTTCCTTTGCCCTAAATTACCATTGGGCAAGGTACTGGACAGCTAGAGACCATCCTTATAGCCCAGAGCCCACAAAAAGTATTCCAACTGGTCAATCCCAAGCTTGCTCAGGGTACCTGCCCAGCCTCACCCATTCCTTTCTGTGAAAACACCAATAAAGACTCTGGACTAAGTTTTCCTCTCACTCCTTCTGCCTCCTGACTGACTGAGGCTCCCCCAGGTGACCCTGCATGGTGCGTGTCCCCTGGTCTCATGGCAACTGTGTAATGAAATTCCTTTCAGTGGCCTTGGGCTCTCCGTGTGTTCACTCAGGCACCTCTGTAAATCAATCAAAACAGGCTTTCACACATATCCCTCCATCAAACCAATCTTTAAAAATATAACTAGACATCAACTTGCTAATGTTTCCAACATAAAAAAAAATCTCATATCAGCAGTGTTCCTTCAAGAGCCACTTTCAAAGTGTGTCTTATGGACCGCCATACTCTCTTTATCTTCCTCTGGACCACTTACCTCGGTCTCCTTGCCTGGTTCTCACTGATCACCTGGACCTCTGAATTTTGAAATTTGAAAGTTTGAAGTTTTCAGCCCTTGGATCTCTTATCTTCTCCATCCACTCTTCCTAGTTGATGTTTGTAGTTTCAAGGCCTTAAATTATTCATCTCTGCACCGATGGATTTATATCTCCAGGCCAGACCTCTCTTCCTAACTTCACGTTTGTATACCCAGCTCCCAACTTAACACTCCCCCTTTGCTGTCCAAAAGACATTTCAAAGTAATAAGTCCCAAAGCTCATTCCTTAGAACTCATCTTCGAATCATCCTTGCTTCCTTTTTATTTTATTTATTTTTTCTTCTTACCCTCATATAATCCATCAGTGAGTCCTGGCTCTTCCTAACAGAATAGCTGGAGAGATTGCTTTAATAATGAATAGTTCTGTGCCTCAGATGGTTTCCCATCTTACTCAGGGCAGAAACAAAAGTCATTACCATAGTCTTTTAAGGACTGTCAGCATTTTGCTGTCCATATTCTTCTTATCTCCCACCCCGACTCACTGCTCTCCATCGCTCTGGCCCAAGCGCAGTTTCCTCAAACATGCCAAGCACTTCCCTGCTTGAATTATCTTTGCTCTTGCTTTTGCCTTTGCCTGGAAAACTTTCCTCCTCTGTCTGCAAGGCTTACCCCCTCTTATCCTTCAGACCGCTGTTTAAATTCACCAAGGAGTGAGGCGTTTCCTAACCACCACACATAGAAGAGCTTGCCACCTGGACCCCAGCAACCCTGATACACCAGGTTCCAAATTTTTCTATAGCGCTTAAAATCATTTCACTTATTGTCTGTTTTCTCCTTTTTATTTGTTGAGTATCGGTCTTTCCTCCTCTAGGTCAATCTCCTCTGGTTAAAATAAAAGCTCCATGAAGTCAGGGATTTTGTCAGTTCCTAGGGGAGGACCTGGTGCAAGGTAGGCAGCCCATATGTGTTTTGAATAGACAGATGCGTTCATTTTTAATTCAATTAAATAACATCAAATAACACTTTTGTGAGGAAAAAGATGTGAAAAAATCAATTATTAAAAATCTGACAATATAGGTAATTTGGCTTTGATGAGATGAGTCTCCTCTAGCTGTACTCTTTTCTCTCTGAATTCAGACTCCTGGGCTACCTCCTGACCTTGTTCCTTGGAGTCGTCTGATTGTAGGTCAAGATCATACCTTTGAGGTTATGAATGATAAAGTGCAAATATGAGTCTTGTGTAGTTTAAATGCATTTACTTTTCAGCTCCCTATGTAAATAGAGGAAACTGTCGGTTTGATTATTGACCTCAAATGAAAGGTTATCTTGCAAAGGTGAAGAAAAATGCTTGTGATTGCAGTCGGTTAAAAATCTAAAGCCAACCTGGGAGCACAAATACTATGATACAGCCCTCAGCTCAGTGGATTAACTTTAAACACATAACTGTACTAATTTCAATGTAAAATAAATGATTTCTTACCTCTAAAATTAAGAACAATTAAGTTTTTTTTATTTTGTATTGGAGTATATAAGAAAAATTAAGTTTTGTACCAAATTACTGTTAGATCATTTTGAGAATAAGCTGAATCACATTAACATTATTATCTTTAATTCTGTGACTCGCTCTTACAAGTAGCTTTGGGCGTATAGACAAGCTAAGGAACAGACTATCGCCTTGCAGCACTTACTGAAAGATTGTACTGTCACTGCCCCAGAGGATCTGACTAGTTCAATGTGTTACAGATTTCCTCCTCTCAGGAAAATGCCTCTTACTTTCAAGTTATAATTGACTTATCCTCTAATGATAGTTTTCTGTGTAAAACAAGCTAATCTTCCCAAATCCTCACATCTGCTGGTGATGAGATGCAAAGGTGAATTTAACAACCAGATAAAATATTAATTTAAAAACAGCATTCTATTCATAATTTAATTATTGTAGCTATTTACTTCTTTTGCCACAGGTTTATTTGCTTTTCACTAGAAAAGGAAATTCTTCTTCTCAAGCATTTGACAACAGGAAGAAGTTCATTATGTGACCAATTAGGTTGATAAGTTGACAGCTTTGGAAGAGTTCCAGAAAAATCTGTCACCTTCTCACCACAGACAAGTTCTGTTTAACAAGCCCCTCTAGCACAGGTTAAACTATTCAATTATTCCTAAAGTGTTTGACCTCGTTTCTTGCACCCTGCAGGGGAATGGTGTTAACATTTCACCAACAGTGAGGAATCCTTGCTGAGGGTGAAAATATTGGGTTATTCTTCCCCCAACTAGTTATCAGTTCAGCTGACTCATGGTTGTAATAGTCTAGTTTAGATTTAATAGTTATGAAAAAGGAATCGTTATTTTTCCTTTGATTCCGTACTTTCCTGTGCTTCATATGTTCCTTGTGAAGACTATTAAATATATTTTGCTATTTTTCTCTAAAGGGTAAAACAGATCTTTATGTTGTCTGATCTGTAAAATATCTTCAGTTGCAATTACTTCAGTGGTTTATTGTTTTTCCAATATATGAAATATAGTATAAGTGCACAGGAGTATGTGAAAACATACGTTACAATTAAGGAAAGATAACACAATGAGCATCCACATTCCCACCACCCGGGCCAAGAAATGTTGGGTTGGCCAAAACGTTCGTTCAGTTTTTTCCGTAAGATGGCTCTAGTAGCACTTAGTTGTCTTTAACTTCATTTGAAACAATTTTGTTAGATTGTATGTGACAGCTTTCATATCAGCGTACATATAAAAAAAAGACTTATCAAAATTAGTGAATTTTTGTGTAGTCGTTTTAATATTGAAGATGGAAGAAAAAAAGCAACATTTTCAGCATATTATGCTTTATTATTTAAAGAAAGGTAAAAACACAACTGAAATGCAAAAAAAAGATTTGTGCAGTGCATGGATAAGGTGCTGTGACTGATCGAACGTGTCAAAAGTGGTTTGTGAAGTTTTGTGCTGGAGATTTCTCGCTGGACGATGCTCCACTGTCAGGTAGACCAGTTGAAGTTGATAGCGATCAAATTGAGAACAATCGACATTATACCACGTGGGAGAGAGCCGACATACTCAGAATATCCAAATCAAGCGTTGAAAATCATTTGCACCAGCTTGGTTACATGAATCGCTTCAATGTTTGGGTTCCACCTTAAGTTAAGTGAAAAAAAATCTTCTTGACCATATTTCCTCATTTGATTCTCTACTTAAACATAACAAAAATGTTCCATTTTTAAAACAAATTGTGGTGGGTGATGAAAAGTGGATACTGTACAACAATGTGGAACGGAAGAGATCGTGGGGCAAGGGAAATGAACCACCACCAACCACACCAAAGGCAGGTCTTCATCCAAGGAAGGTGACATTGTGTATATGGTGGCATTGGAAGGGAGTCCTCTATTATGAGCTCCCTCCGGAAAACCAAACGATTAATTCCAACAAGTACTGCTCCCAATTAGACCAACTGAAAGCAGCACTCGAAGAAAAACGTCCAGAATTAGTCAATAGAGTTCAGAATTAGTCCAGAATTAGTCAATGAGTTCATAATCTTCTGTCAGGACAGTGCATGACCACATGTTTCTTTGATGACCAGGCAAAAACTGTTAACAGCTTGGCTGGGAAGTTCTGATTCATCCGCCATATTCACCAGACATTGCACCTTCGGATTTCCATTGATTTCGGTCTTGACAAAATTCTCTTAATGGCAAAAATTTCAATTCCCTGGAAGACTGTAAAAGGTACCTGGAAAGATGAAACGTTTTGGGAAGATGGAATTATGAAGTTGCCTGAAAAATGGCAAAAGGTAGTGGAACAAAAGTGTGAATATGTTGTTCAATAAAGTTCTGGGTGAAAATGAGTCTTTTATTTTTACTTAAAAACCAAAGGCACTTTTCAACCAACCCAATAGACTTTACCTCCCTGAGCAGCCCGATTAAATCTCCCTAGCTTTTCCCCAGAGTAAATCTCTTTTTGAATTTTGTAGTAGTCATTTCTTTGTTTTCCACGTTAGTCTTTGCCATCTTTATAAATCCCTATTCAGTCCTAACCAAAGTATGATTTAATTTTGTACATTTAAAACATTATATAGAAGAAATCATAGTGTATGTATTCTTATAACTCAGTTTGTTGACGACTAATCTTTTAGGTCATCCATGTGAATGCTTATGGCTGTTATCAACTTTATTCACTGCCGCATAGTATTCTGTTGAATACATGGATTCCATATTATTTACCCACTTTAATTTAGATTGCCTTTTGGGTTGTTTCCAGTCTTTGCCATTCTGACGGATGCTGTCATAAAAATACCTGTCTCCGGCGGTACACTGCGCACCATTTTCTGTAGGGACCTCCACCTAGGAGATGAGTTGCTAGTTGTGAACTGTGAACATGTCCAACTCTCCTTTATAACACAAATATTTCTCAAAGTGGTTTGACTGATTTACACACCCAGCAGCAGCATATGAAAGTCGTAGGTGCTTCATATAATATCAACTGGATTTTTTTTTTACAGTCAGTATAAAATGATAGCTGATTGTTGTTTTATTTTGCATTTCCTTTATTTCTGTCAAAGTGAATGTATTCTCATATGCATCTAAGTCATTCCTTCTTCCTGTTAGTACCTGTTAATGCCTTTTGTCTACTTTGTAAAACCATTTTTAATATATTCTATAACCTTCTATAGTCTTGATAGTTTTTATCTGATTTTGGGTCTGTATATTTCTTTATGTATTTCTACCATATTTTTCAGTTTGATTAAAATATAATTGACATATAACATTGTATAAGTTTAAAGTGTACATCATGTTGATTTGATACACTTATATATTTCGATATGATTACCAATCTTTGTCTTACATGTTTCAAGACTAATTAGCTGCGTACACACTTAGTATCATTTTATGTTCCCGGTGAATTACCATTATACAGAGAACTTAAATACTTCTACTAATGTTTTTACATTAGGTGGTATACATTTTTATTCCTCGGAATGTTTTTTGAATTAAATTCTCATTGTTTGACATTAATATAGCTATACCTGTTTTCTTTTGATTAATATTTGTATATATATGCCAATAAAGGTTGATAGTAAAGATATATACATAAATATAAATAAATTTTTATATATAGAGAGGGCAAGATCTATATCTATACCTATCTACCTATATATATCTATGTATATAGCACATCTCTCTATATAAATATATATATATACACATTTGCTTTCTACCTTTATTCACGTATGATTTTATATCTCCCTAAAACAGAAGTCAGCTGGATTTATTATTTTAATCTTATCTGAAAGTGTTTTTTTTAAAACTTTCAGTTCCTTTACCTTTTAAAAACATTTGTTAAAATAATTTTTAATAAATTTTCAGGGAAATTTTGAGAAGATTAGAGATTTTCCCATGTACCTTCTGCTCCCGCAAATGCACAACGTCCCCCATTATCAACATTCCCACCAGATGGCACGTTTGTTACAATTGATGAACCTACACTGACCTGTCATCATCACCCAAAGTCCATAGTTTACATCAGGGTTCACTCGTTGTTGGATATTTTACGGGTTTAGACAAACGTATAATTCCAAGTATCCATCACTTTAGTGCCACACAGAGTACTTTCACTGCCCTAAAAATCCTCTTTGTCTCTCCCCCCCTCCAGTCCCTGGCAATCACTGATCTTTCTACTGTACACACAGCTTTGCCTTTTCCAGAATCTCATATAGTTGGAATGATTTACATTATGTAGCTTTTTCGAATTGGCTTCTTTCACTTAGTAATATGCATTTATAGTTCCTCTATGTCTTTTCATGGCTGGATAACTCATTTCTTTTTAGCACTGAAGAGTATTCCATTGTCTGGATGTACCCCAGGTTATTTAACCACTCACCTACTGAAGGACATCTTGGTTGCTTCCAAGTTTTGGCAATTATGAATAAAGCTTCTATAAACATTAGTGTCCAGGTTTTTGTTGTGGACATAAGTTTGCAACTTCTTTGGGTAAATACCAAGAACTGCAACTGCTGGATCATATGGTAAAAATATGTTTAGTTTTGTAAGGAACAGCCAAATTGTCTTCCAAAGTGGCTGCACCATTTTGCGTTCCCTCCAGCAGTGAATAAGCCTTCCTGTTGCTCCACATCGTCACCAGCATTTGGTGTTGTCAGTGTTCAGGTTTTGGCCATTCTAATGGGTATATAGTGGTATCCCATTGTTGTTTAATTTGCGTTTCCCTGATGATATACAATTGTGGAGCATCTTTCCATATGCTTATTTGCTATTTGTATATCTTCTTTGGTGAGATACCTGTTCAGGTCTTTGGCTCATTTTTTAAATTGAAGTGTAGTTACTGGAAAGCATTTTACAAGTTATGGGTGTACAATATAGTGATTCACAATTTTTAAAGGTTATACTCCATTTATAGCTATTATAAAATATTGGCTATACTTCCTGTGTTGTACAATATGTCCTTGTAGTTTATTTTACACCTAATAGTTTGTACCTCTTAATCCCCTACCCCTATCTTTTCTCTCCCCCCTTCCCTCTCCCCACCGGTAACCACTAGTTTGTTCTCTTCTGATATATGCATTCACTGCTATAAATTTACTTCTAAGCACTGATTTCGCTGCACCCCACCAATTTTGATAAGTTGTGTTTTCATTTTTCATTCAGTCCAAATATTTTTAAATTTCTCTTGAGAGTGGTTTTATTTGCCCCAAATGTATTTAGAAGTGTACCGCATACTCTCCATGTACTTGGGTTGTTCTAGCTTTCTTTCTACTGTTGATTTCTAGCTCAGTCTCATTGTGATCTGAGAGCAGACATTGTATGAGTTCTATTTTTTAAGTTGTGAAGGTGTGTTTTATGGCCCAGAATGTGGTCTGTCTTGGTGAATGTTCCATGTGAAATTGAGAATACAGTATAACTTGTTGTTCTTGGGTGAGATAGTCTACAGATGTTGATTATGTGCGGTTGACTGATGGTGTGGTTGAATTCAGCTGTGTCCTTAACTGACTCTGCCTGCTGGATCTGCCCATTTCTCATAGAGGGGTGTTGAGGTCTCTAACTGTGACAGAAGCTTCTTTGATTTCTCCTTGCACTTCCATCAGTTTTGCCTCTGGTAGCTTGATGCTCTGTGGTTGGCACATAGACACTGAGAATTGTTATGTTTTCTTGGAGAATTAACCCCTTTATCATTATGTAATGCCCTTCTTTATCTGTGATAATTTCCTTGCTTTGAAGTCTTTTCTGTCTGAAGTTAATAAATTGACTGTTCTCTTTTGATTAGTGTTATCATGGTATGTTTTTTCTCCATTTGTTTACTTTTACTTCACGTGTATCTTTGTGTTTAATGTGCTTTCCTTGTAGACAACATATAGCTGAGTCTTGCTTTCCGATCTATTCTGACAATCTGTCTTTTAATTCGTGCATTTAGATAACTGATGTTCAAAATGATTATTGATATAATTGAGTTAATATCTACAATATTATTGTTTTATTATTTGTTGCTCTTGTTCTTTCCTACTATTTTTTTGGTTCCACTCTTTTTCTGCTGTTTGTGCTTTTATTTGAGCATTTTACACGATTCTATATTCGCTCCTTTCCTAGCATATCAGTTATACTTCTTTGTTTTTTGTTTGCTTTTTACAGTTTTTAGTGGTTGTCCTATTGTTTGCAAGTAATCCAAGTCTACTTTCAAATAACACTACATTACATCATGGGTAGTATGGGAACTTTATAATAACAAAATAATCCTAATTCCTCCTTCCTGTTTCTTGTATCATTGATGTTATTCATTTCACTTGTATATAAGCATACAGAAGTATATATATATTTATGTGTGTGTATATATATATATAAGCATATGTAATCAAATACACTGTTGGTATTGTTACTTTGGACAAGCTGTTATCTGTTAGATCAATTAAGAATAAGAAAAATAAAAGTAATTTATCTTCATTTATTACTTCTTTAAAGCTTACGCTTTCTTTATGCAGATCTGAGTTTCTGACCTGTATTATTCTGACTATAAATATATTGTTCTCCTTATCTCTAAAGAACTTCTAACATTTCTTGCAAGGTAGGTATACTGGCAACAAATTCATTTTTGTTTGTCTAGGAAGACTTTATTTTTTCTTCACTTTTGAAGGTTTATTTTGCAGAATACAGTATCTGGGTTAGGTTTGTTTTTTTTTTCCTCAGCAGTTTAAACATTTCACTCCACTCTCTTCTCACCTGCAGGGTTTCTGAGAAGTTGTATGTAATTCTTATCTTTGTTACTTTAAAGGTAAGGTGTTTCCCTCCCCTCCACCCCTGGCCCAGCTTCTTTCAGGATTTTTTCTTTATCTTTGATTTTCAATCATTTGAAACTGATTATGCCTAGGTTCATTTTTTTTGCATTTATCCTACTTGTTATTCTCTGAACTACCTGAATTGTGGTTTGTTGTCTGACATTAATTTGGGGAAGTTCTCAGCTAGTGTTTTGTCCAATATTTCTTCTGTTCCTTTTTCTCTCTTCTGGTATTCTTATTATGCATATGTTACACTACTGTAGTTGTCCCACAATCCTTGGATATTCTATTCCATTTTTTTTTAAAGACTTTGCTCTCTTTGAAGTTTTTGTTAATATATTCTTAAGGTCAGAGATTCTTCAGCTGTTTCTAATCTAATAAGACCATCTAAGGCATTCTTCATTTTCATTACAGTGTTTTTAATCTCTAGCGTTTATTTTGGTTCTTAGGACTCCATCTACTCTGCTTACATTGCCCATCTGTTCTTTCATGCTGCCTACTTTATCAGTTAGAGCCCTTAGTATAATAATCACAGTTATTTTAAATTCCCACTCTGATAATTCCTATATCCCTGCCAAGTCTGGTTCTGATGCTTGCTCCCTTTATTTTCAAATTGTGGGTGTTTTGCCTTTTGGTATGCCCTATGATTTTTTTATTGATAGTCAGACGTAATATACTGGGTAAAAGGAACTGTTGTAAATACCTTTGATGACGTGGTTGTGGTGGAGGGAAGCGTGCTATGGTCATGTGACTGGGCCTCAGTCTGCCGGTGAGCCTGGGCCTCTGACTGTGAACTTCACAAACGCTAGAGTAGCCTGGAGTTGGCCATTTCCCTTTGCTCAGGTTAGTTAGGCTCTGATATTGCTTGCAGCTGGTGAGGCTCTGGATAAGTAGTTTCACCTGAGGGCTGGTCTTGTTAAGGAGTGCTCTGGCGTCTTTTAAAATAGTTTCTTTCCTCTTCCCCAGCCAGAAGCAGAAGGGAATTTTCCTGCAGTGTTTACTGTGAGAAGCTGGTAGAGCTCCTGCTAATACCATGAGGGCCCCCAGGACGCGGTGCCCTGGAGTCCTTATTCCCTCAGGCTCGTCCACACGGAGCCTCTAGCACTCTGTCACTGACCGTTCACCTTTTCCTCGTGGCCCTGGTTCTTGCTCATGGGTTTCTGCTCAGGTAAGCCGTGACCCCTCATATTCACCTGTCCTGGGCACCGTGGCTTTCCCTTTGCCACCCCCTTCTCATGGATTCAAGAATCATTGGTTTTATACTCTGTTCAGCATTTCTTCTTGTTTTGGGAATTGAAAATCAGTCCATTTCACTTTTATTTTAATTACTAAGAGACATTGATTCATTCCTATTTACTTAGTTAATATTTTGTTTTTATTCCTTCTTTACCGTGTTTATTTTTTGCTCCTTTCCTTCATTGTTTGGAATCAATGGATTATTTTCTCATTCTGTTTTGAATTTTGTATGTTGGTCATAAGAAATCAATTGTTGGTCTTTTAGAGCAGTCAGCTGTTATTTCATCGGCACTCTTTTGAAAGCAATGCTTTCTCTCTGGCTACTTGTAAGAACTGTTGTTGGTTATACCTGTTCTGTGATTTCACCGTGGCATGTCTACATGAAGATTTTATTTACCCCGCTTCAGATTTCTTGCGCTTATTAAATATGTTCTTTGGCGTCCTCCACCAATTCTGAAACAGTTCTCAGCTGTTCCTTTTAAAACTGTTGCCTCTGCCATATTTTCTCTGTCCTCACATTTGGGATTTTGAAAGAACATATGTTAAATATTTTCATTCTACCTTTCATGACCCTTAAATTTTTGTATGTTACTTCTTTGCTCTCTGTGCTGCATTTAGATTAATTTCTTCAGTTTTATATTTCGAAGTATAATTTTTTCTTCACCCATGTCTAGGCTTGTCTTTAACACACATATATCAGTATTTTATTTTCAATTACACATTTGCATTGCTGGAAGTATGGTTTTGTTATATTTTTTTCAAATTTGCTTGCTGTTTACTAATTTTCAAAACCAATGATTTGAAACAAAATTTATATTATGTGTCTAATGATGCTCATATCTAAAGTTTTGGTGGGTCTGAATTTTCTCTTTGTGCTTTCAGTTGGCTTTCACTGATATTATGGTGCTTCCCTCTCGTATTAGACACAGAACCAATAATGTGTGTGTGTGTGTGTGTGTGTGTCTGTCTATCTATCTATCTACCTATCTACCTATTTATCTATCTATCTGAGTTAGAGAGAGATTTTAAGGAATTGGCTTATGTGAGTATGGAGGCTGAGAAGTTCCAGGATCTTGTCGATAGTTCAGAAATAGCAGAAATAAAACCAATCAATCACTGAAATAGTAATTGGTAAAAGTTTAGTGTGCACAAAAATCTGTTCATGGGAACACTCAAACTGAACATGGAATGAGGCTCAGAAGTATATTGTTATAAAATAGTTTATATGGTGAAAAGGCAGTGGTTATTGATTCTTCACAATGTTTGGTTATAACGTTAGGGTTTTCCTAGTGATAGGGAATTGGTTAAAAGTGGTAATATCATATTCATTTTGGAGAACAGCTTAAGTTTTGTTTATGATTTTCAGGCTAGAGTGGCCTGGAGTTGGCCGTTGGAGGAGGCATTAACAAGAAGTGACCCAGGTTAAGATTCACTTGATTTGCAGAATGAGCTACATTAAGTTTTGCTAGTGTGACTACACAGGTTTTTCTGCTCAGGAAATTTCAAGTCTGGTCTCCATTTGTGCTTGATTTTAGCAATCTTCACTTAGCAAGCTGGAGACTCAGGAGGAGAGCCGATGGTGTGGTTCAGTCTGAGTCGATGGTGTATAAGGTCCAGTCTGAAAGCTGGCAGGCTTGGGACCCAAGGAGACTGAAGCTTCAGTTTTAGTCTGGACACAGGAAGAGATCAGTGTCGCAGATCAAACAGTCAGGCAGGAGGAATTACTCCTTCCTGGTGGGAGAGTCAGCCTTTTTGTTTTATTCAGGCCTTCAGCTGATTGAACGAGGCCCATCCATACTGGGGCAGACAATCTACTTCACTCTGTCCTCCCATTCAGACGTTGGTCTCATCCAACAAACACCCTCACAGACACACCAGAATACAGTCTGATATACAAATATCTGGGCAGATATACCAATATCTGGGCACCCTAGGGCCCAGTTAAGTTGACACATAGCAGTTATCATACCTTTTTATTTAACCATTTTTGGAAATAAGGGACATAGTTTCCTTGGAAATTGATCTGTGGAAATGCTTTGAAAACTGAGGTGAAGGTGGATTCATCTAGGAAGTATTAACATCACCAATCCAGAAACACTTGGAACATAATTCATAAGTTAAACTTTTTTAGGTAACTCAGACAATATGAATTAGGCTGAAAATCTGTCTTTTGGTTGGCTATGGTTCCACATTCTTTACAGAAATTTTCCCTCTCCCAATGAGTATGAAGCTCGGAGACAGTTTATTGGAGACTTTTGGGGATGCAGATTTAATGATAGTTCACCATTTTACCAAGACTGTTAACCCTCTCATTTGACTCTCTTGGTGAGGCTGTATTTACTTATCTGCCCCTGAGCCCTGGGCTGTCAGAAAATTTATTTTAAAGTTTACTGGGCTTTGGAAAATGCTCAGAAGGGCTAGGGCCACTTCAGGTACCCCCCTTTCCTCTCTGGATCTCTGTACTCATTCCCTGTCCCAACTTCCTCACTGTGTTAACATCTCATGCAAACCTGCAGACTTTTTATAATTTGACCCCACACATTTTGTTATTTTCGTGAAATTCAATCTTATGTTGCTAGAAATGAAACTCTTCAGTGATGAATTTTAAATATTTGTCTTTGATCTGTGCATTACTTAGGATGTTTCAATACAGGCAATATATTTAAAGAGTTTACCCTACAAATCCAAATTCCAGAGTCTGAAATCCTGACATCATCCTTTATTGATATTAATAATAAAAGTGAAAGAAAGTTTAAAAAAATCCCAGAAAACTCAATGAAGTCATAAATCAGAAGTTGCATCTTCTTTCAAAAGTTCTGTAATTTTTCTAATAAACAGAACACATGTAATTACTTTCCTATTATGGATAATTAAAGGACAGATCCATGAGATGGGTGTATTATATACAAGTAAAATTTTAAAAGGAAATAAGAACGAATTTTAAAAACATAACAGTGTCATGTCCAAACAGGAAGGCCTCACCCAAAGCTCTGGGGCAATGGTCACCAAATTAGTGTACCCAGGGTAGGGTGAGAGATCTGTTAATTGGTTCTATTTCAGATACTTCTTTTTACTAATATCCAAAGGGATTTCCTTATTTAGAAGTTATTTGGACTCTGAAACCACAGATAGAATGAAAAGTAAATAGATACTAATCTGTTAATTTAAACAATGTATATAAACACAACACAATGAATATAAATAACATGTAAATAGCTATAATGTAGCTTAGGTGTTTGTCTCTTCTAAAGTGTGCATTGCGGTTTTGATTTGCATTTCTCTAATGATTAGTGATGTTGAGCATCCTTTCACGTGTTTGTTGGCAATGTGCGTATCTTCTTTGGAGAAATGTCTATTTAGGTCTTCTGCCCATTTTTGGATTGGGTTGTTTGTTTCTCTTGATATTGAGCTGCATGAGCTGCTTGTATATTTTGGAGAGTAATCCTTTGTCAGTTGCTTCATTTGCAAATATTTTCTCCCATTCTGAGGGTTGTCTTTTCATTTTGTTTGTGGTTTCCTTTGCTGTGCAAAAGCTTTTAAGTTTCATTAGGTCCCATTTGTTTATTTTTTCTTTTATTTCCATTACTCTAGGAGGTGGGTCAAAAAAGATCTTGCTCTGATTTATGTCCTAGAGTGTTCTGCCTATGTTTTCCTCTAAGAGTTTTATAGTGTCTGGCCTTACATTTAGGTCTTTAATCCATTTTGAGTTTATTTTTGTGTACGGTGTTAGGAAGTGTTCTAAGTTCATTCTCTTACATGTAGCTGTATCACTTCACACCATCATCAAAAAATCTAGAAACAGTAAATGCTGGAGAGGGTGTGGTAAAAAGGGAACCCTCCTGCACTATTGGTAGGAATGTAAATTGATACAGCCACTATGGAGAACAGTATGGTGGTTCCTTAAAAAACTAAAATTAGAACTACCATGTGACCCAGCAGACCCACTGCTGGGCATATACCCTGAGAAAACCATAATTCAAAAAGAGACATGTACCACAATGTTCACTGCAGCTCTGTTTACAATAGCCAGGACATGGAAGCAACCTAAGTGTCCATCGACAGATGAATGGATAAAGAAGATGTGGCACATATATACAATGGATTATTACTCAGCAATAAAAAGAAACAAAATTGAGGGCTTTCCTGGTGGCGCAGTGGTTGAGAGTCCGCCTGCCGATGCAGGGGACGCGGGTTCGTGCCCCCGTCTGGGAAGATCCCACATGCCGCGGAGCGGCTGGGCCCGTGAGCCATGGCCGCTGAGCCTGCGCGTCCAGAGCCTGTGCTCCGCAACGGGAGAGGCCACAACAGTGAGAGGCCCGCGTACCGCCAAAAAAAAAAAAAAAAAAAAAAAAAAGAAACAAAATTGAGTTATTTGTAGTGAGGTGGATGGACTTAAAGTCTGTCATACAGAGTGAAGTAAGTCAGAAAGAGAAAAACAAATGCCATATGCTAACGCACATATATGGAACCTAAAAAAACGTGACTGATTGACCTAGTGGCAGGGCAGGAATAAAGACAGACGTAGAGAATGGACTTGAGGACATGGGGAGGGGGAAGGGTAAGCTGGGACGAAGTGAGAGAGCAGCATGGACGTATATACACTACCAAATGTAAAATAGATAGCTAGTGGGAAGCAGCCGCATAGCACGGGGAGATCAGCTCAGTGCTTTGTGACCACCTAGAGGGGTGGGATAGGGAGGGTGGGAGGGAGACACAAGAGGAAGGGGATATGGGGATATATGAATTTAAAAAAAACTTGTTTACAAGAGACACACTTAAAAATTGAAATAAAAGGATGGAAAAAAGATAAACCAACAACAAAGCATGCATTGTATTGTGCAAGTCCTAGAGAAGCCCTGTAATCAGGTAAATGCTGCTATCCTGTATTTGTCTTCCTTTTCAAGCCAGTTCTGTGCCGTTCTCTGTCTTCTCCGACCGTGGCTGGTGTGGGCCTTATTTCATTCTGGTTGTTTTAGTTCTTCATTGACTGGAGTATTATTTAGAAAGAACCTGGGTGACTCTCTGCTTCAAGAGGGGCTTTGTAATAGCAGTGATGGTGAACTCATTGTCACATGTTTACCCTTCTTCTTGGAGATTTATGCCCAGATCCCTCCAACAAACCTCACACAGTCACTTTCCCTTCCCACACTGAGCCTTCTGTAACTGTGTGCAGGTATTTAGGAATGCGCTTTCCCATGCTGATCCAGAAGGTTTTTATTGGTTTCATGCAATTTTAGAAGTTTTGGGTTGAAAATAACCTTATAATGGCTCTTTCCATGTGAAAAAAATCTTTGCCAGGGTTTTACTCCTTTTTTGAGTCTGCACTTCTTTGAAAAGATAAATTAGTTTACTGGACTTCCAAGTGACAGTAGTTCTTCTGCTGTGCCTTGTGTGAGAAAATACATAGTGATTGAAATTTCCTATTTAGTGATTCTTCAAGTAAATTGATATTTTATTAAACAACTGAGCATCTTCTTCTGAAAAATCGTGGTTTATAATATGAAAACATGATTTTTTTTTTGTTCCACTAAGAATGTTTGATGGTTGTTTGTATTTAAGAACACCATGAATAGAATAAACCTATAATTATCCCAGCTCGCCATGGCCCAAACCTTAGGAACAATCACTTGGAGTTAAACTCCTAAATCACCCTGTGAAATGGCTGGTAACTGTAAAGGCTGCACTTTACTCTTTTATTATTTGTACTTTATCAGACAGGGTTCTTTGCTGCCAATAATAGAAACTCTCACTAACAAAGCAGGAAACGAACTGAATTTAAGGGTGGTGCACAGCTCTCAGATGCCCTGCCAGCCTGGAGAACCCAGACACTCATCAGGACCCGTCATGTTTATACCACACAGGCTGCTGGACTGCGCAGTGGCTGCTGGCCTCGCCTCCAGGGCACACTCGATTTTATGCTGCCAACCTTTCAACTTTGCCTTGGCTGCCAGGAGTAACCTCCCAAAGTCCTCCTCTTAAGGCACCTGTAGTTTCATTAGGAAGGTGTAAGTTAAACATGTGAACCATGAGAGGTGTTAACCTGAAACCAATAGATGGCCAGGTATTTCTCCAGCAAGGATGGGTTTATTCAGGATATCAGCAGAGAATTTCAATTAGGGCTGTGCAACCATGGGGAGCTGCGTGCAAATCCCCACACAGCAAGGAAAGGAGAACTTTTATAGGGAGGAAAAGGGATTTGGAAGGGCCACAGTAAACAGAGTCCATGGCTTTTCGTGGCTGAGTCCTTGTTAGGAAAGAAAAGGAGTCTTCTTCCTGTTGGACTTTGTCACAGGGCATGAGGTTCCCCCTGGTGGTCTCCCTACTCTGTTTAATTGAGGTTTGTTTTATTAATTTTTTTAATGGAGAGAAACTTGAGATAAAATATACCGAATAATAAAACGTATGTTTAGATAATATGAGAGATTAAGGAGAGATTCATTATGGTTAAATTATCATTGTTGAGTAAAATTCATGAAACGGATTTGTTGATGGTTTTGGTTATAGTTTATTTCATGTTGCCTGCTCATTAGCTGCTTATAAATTTGAATTAACGAAGCACTCTGACCTCAGTCATAACAGAATTTGTTACTTCTGCAGAGTGACAGTGCTATTGCAGTTTCCATGATAAATTCTCTTTTCTGTGGTTTTATATCCTGTGACGTTAAATTGTATGGGGGTGAAAGTTGGCATTGAAAGTGGCTCAACTCGTAGGAAAATTTCTTTCTAGAAATTGTTTAAATTAGTATTTGCAACAAAGCAATCAACTAAACCATAATTTATCTAAAAAATACTCTTCCAACTAAAGAAATTTATTCTAAACAGTAAACTTTTACTAGCAGTTACCCTTTCGTTCAGAATAGTTTCTTTGGGCATTGAAAAAGCACTCATGCAATAGTTATACTGAAGCACAACTGCCTGTAAATAGTTGTCAGTTGAACATTTTTTCCCAGTTATTCCAGAAATGAAGTGGCCAGTTGTTTATTCTTATCTACTCTTTATTTTACTATTTTTTTTAGATATTACTTCTGTAATGCATCTGTTGTTTAGATTTTATTTATTTAATTTACTTTTGGGTGCATTGGGTCTTTGTTGCTGCGCACGGGCTTTCCCTAGTTGTGGTGAGCGGGGGCTACTCTTCGTTGTAATGCATTTAGAGAGGTATCTATAAACACTTGTAATAAAGATGTTTGTAACAGCGGTACCCACTCGCTACAAAGAGAACTGTGTGTGTGTGTGTTTATTTGGATACAGTTGACGTGTAATGTGTACGTTTAAGAGGTACAGCATATCTATTGGATAGTTTATATTGCAGTATGTTTGCCATTGTGGCATTAGCTAACCCCTCTGTCATGTCGCATAATTATCATTCCTTCTAGTAGTGGGAACATTTAAGATCTATTCTCTAAGCAGGTTTAATATTTATGATACAGTTACATTGTCTATAATCATTGTACTGTGTGTTAGATTGCCAAGACTTACCTACTGGCTGCAAGTTTCTACCCTTAAAATCAGCTCTCCTGTTCCCCCACTCCTCAGCTCTACTCTCTGTTTATTTGAGTTTGGTGCTTTTTGGATTCCACATGTAAGGACTATCATACAGTATTTGTCTTTCCCTGTCCGACTCACCTCATTTAGTATAATGACGTCAAGTTCGATCCATATTGTTGCAAATGTCAGGCTTTTATTTTTCTCATGGCTGAATAGTATTGTGTTTGTGCGTGTGCGTGTGTGTGTGTGTGTGTGTGTGTGTAATCTCACATCTTCTTTATCCGTTTATCCATTGATGGACACTTAGGTTGTTTGCATGCAATGAACATGGGAATGTAGATGTCTCTTTAATATTCTCTTTTTAATTTCCTTTGGATATATTCCCAGAAAAGAAATTGCTGGATCTATGGCTGGTAGTTCTATTGTTAATTTTTTGAGGAACCTCTGTAATGTTTTCCATAGTGGTTGCACCAGTTTACAATCCCACCAGCAATACACAAGTGATCCATTTTTTCCTGCATCCTCGCCCACACTTATTATCTCTTATCTTCTTGATGATATACTTTCTTACAGATGTGAGATGATATCTTACTGTGGTTTTGATTTGCTTGTCCTTGGTGATTAGTGATGTTGCGTGCATTTTCATATACCTATTTACCATTTGAATGCCTCCTTTGGAAAAATTTCTGTTTAGTTCCTCTGTCATTTTTTAATTGGGTTTTCTGTTGTTGTTATTGAGTTGTATGAGTTCTTTATATATTTTGGATGTTCACCCATTAACTGATACATGGTTTGCAAATATGTTCTTCCATTGGTTGCTCTTTCATTTTGTTGATTGTTTCTTTTACAATGCAGAAGGTTAAGTTTGATGTAATACCACTTATTGATTTTTTTTCTTTTGTTCTTTGTCCTTTTGGTGTCATATCCAAAAATTCATTGCCAAGACCAATGTTGAGAATTCTTCTTCCCTATGTTTTTTCTAGCAGTTTTACAGTTTCAGGTCTTATGTTTAAGTTTTTGATCCATGTAGGGTTAATTTTTGTGAGTGGTGTAAGATAGGGGTCCAATTTCATTTTTCCACATGTATTTATCCTGTTTTCCCAACACCATTGGTTGAAGAGATTTTCCCCATTGGATGTTCTTGGCTCTCTTAATGGCAGTACCATATTTTTTAGTTACTATAGCTTTGTAGTATATACATATATATATTTAAATTAGGAAGTGTGATGCCTCCAGGCTTTTGTTTTTGTTTTTTGCGGTATGCGGGCCTCTCACTGTTGTGGCCTCTCCCGTTGTGGAGCACAGGCTCCGGATGCGCAGGCTCAGCGGCCATGGCTCACGGGCCCAGCTGCTCCACGGCACGTGGGATCTTCCCGGACCAGGGCACGAACCCGTGTCCCCTGCATCTGCAGGCGGACTCTCAACCACTGCGCCACCAGGGAAGCCCCAGTTTTGTGTTTTTTCTCATGATTGCTTTGTCTATTCAGGGTCTTTTGTGGTTCCAAACAAATTTTAGGATTGTTTATTCTATGTGTTAATTGTTTATTCTATTCCAAAATGCCATTGGAATTTTGATTGGGATTGTGTTGAATCTATAGATGGCTTTGGGTTGTATGGACATTTTAACAATATTAACTCTTCTAATCCATAAATATGGGATGTCCTTCCATTTGTTTGTGTGTCTTCTTTGATGTCTTTCAGTAAAGTCTTATAGTTTTCATTGTACAGATCTTTCACTTCCTTGGTTAAATTTATTTCTAGGTATATTACTGGTTTTGATGCTGTTGTAAATGGGGCAGTTTATTTTTCCCAGACGTTTCATTGTTAGTGTATAGAAATGCAACTGATTTTTTTTTAGAGTTTTAATAAGGCTTTTATTTAAAAGAAAATTCTTAAAATAGTCCTACATAGTTTTTTATTGAAGTGTAGTTTATTTACAGTATTGTGTGTTTCAGATGTACAAAATAGTGTTTAATATTTTTATAGATATATTTCATTTAAAGTTATTTAGAAAACAATGGCTGTATTTCCCTGTGCTGTACAATATTTCCTTGTTGCTTATCTATTTTATACGTGGTAGTTTGTACCTCTTAATTCCCTACCCTAAATTGCCCCTCTCCCCTCCCCTCTCCACACTGTAATAACTAGTTTGTTTTCTATATCTGTGAGTCTGCTTCTGTTTTGTTGTATACATTTGTTTTATTTTTTAGGTTCTACATATAGGTGGTAACATAGAGTATTTAATTTTTGTGTATTGTCTTATCTACTTTTCAAACTTGTCATTTACAAATAAATGACTTTGAGGTCTGGATACGTATGTTTGCATAGTCATATCACTATATTAACTGCATTATGAGTTGAGTAAAGAAGTCAAGACAATGTGTTACTGCAAAGAAGGAGATTTGAGAACTGAATTAATTTAAAAGTTACTTTTTGGAGGGTAGAGATAGGTCATGGCTGATTTTTCTTTCCCCCAAACCTACATGTTATTAATTATACCTACTACGATTGGCTATGGGTTTTTATAGAACTATGAAGAGTTAAGAAAGAAATGAGAAAAAATGAAGCAGGGTCTTTTCAGCAGCCTTACCATTGCCTAAACTGGGTAACATTTTCCCTTTCATACTCTGATAGTTCTGATTTCATGCTTTAAAAAAATAATGAATTCATGGGTGAGTGTTTGCTTCACTACGTGGCAGCATTGTTGGAGCTAGAAATAAGTCAGCCATCCTTGTCATCGAGAATGCATGCCCTCCGTGGCTTTTAAGCACCTATATTGAGTCAGATTAGGGACGCATGTATCTGAATCTAGTAGAGATGAGCTATATATTTAATTCAGGTTATGCTGACCCTAAATTCAACTTAAGATTTTTATAATTTGATTTGTCTCTCAGAGTCCTAGTTCACTAGTGATTTCATTTGGCACTGCATAATTGGCCTCAGGTACAAAAAATGTCTTTGTTACCAAAATGTTAGAATTTGAGCACTCTGAATTTAAAAGTGTTTATTGGGACAGATTTTTACACACATTACTTTTAGGCAGGACTGAAAGGATTGGAAGAAGAATAAACCATCCCTATTGTTTCTCTCCTTTTTTAGAGTTGCATGTTAAAAAATTGATAAAAAATCAGTTTTGAATAAAGTGACTAGAAAGATATTTTGGTTTGACCAGTCAGTGCCAATTATATGTGGTGTTCAGAAATTTCTAGAAAAGTCCCAAGGATAATCTTCTCAGGATGACTTTATCTGCTGCAAGTATTAGAGAGAACCTCTGGGTTTGGAATACCCGTTTCCCTTCTCTTGACATTGCTGAGTGCAGTCACCTGGCTAATGACCATGGGAAAAGGGAGACCGATCCTGCCAGACCAGCACTGTCCCGGGGGACTTTCTGTGGTGATGGTCATGTCCCGTATCACAGGATCTAATACACTAGCCACTAGCCACATGTGACAACTGAGCATTTAAAATGTGCCTAGTGTGACTGAGGAACTGAACTTTAAATTTCATTTAATTAAAATAAGTGTGGCGCAGTGGTTGAGAGTCCGCCTGCCGATACACGGGACGCGGGTTCGTGTCCCGGTCCAGGAAGATCCCACATGCCGCGGAATGGCTGGGCCCGTGAGTCATGGCCACTGAGCCGGCGCGTCTGGAGCCTGTGCTCCGCAACAGGAGAGGCCACAACAGTAAGAGGCCCGCGTACAGCAAAAAAAAAAAAGAAAAAAAGTGTATTATTACTTAATTTTTAACTTTAGTTAATGAAAAATTAACTTTAATATTTACATGTGACTAGTGGCTACAGTATAGGACAATGAAACTTGATGTTTTCCAAAGTGTGAAAGCAGGTCACTTGCATCACAATTACTTGAAGTCAAATGAGGCGTTTTAAAAATGCAGACTACTAGAATCCACCTCAGAACTTTTGAATCATAGTCTTTGGGGAAAGAGCCCAGGAATTTGCTAGCAAGAACACAGAGGAGTTTGTCTCAAAGATCATTCAGGAATTCAGGACTCGCCTCTCATGTCTAGTTTTTAGGAAAGTTTGCTCTGACCTAGAATGGCAATAGCACCCCAGACTCTCTCCAACCCCTTACTTTATACTCTCCAACTCCCTGCTTAATTTATGTTTCTCCCTCTCTATCCCTCTCCCCTCCCCCTGCTTCTCCCTTTCACCTGTGCTACTGAAATAGATATACTGGAGCTAAAACAGAGTAGGAATTCATGTGCTGGGGTTATTTTTTTTTTCTATACTTTTTACTATTATGAGACTGAGATGAAATATGCCTAAATACTAAATGTTGTTGCTTCTAGGGAGTAGAATTAGGAATTAGAAGGGCTTTTTAAAAAAAATACTTTTCCATGATTTGTGAATTTTATACATTGCAATATTTATAATGAGGAAAAAAAACATTTAAAGCTTGCTGCCTTTAAAACCCATTTCATTTTAACATGCACCATAGATTTTAGTTTTCTCACTGTCTTGTATCCGTATGGTAACTCTTGTTGAATAAGACAAGCACCAGCTACATTGTAAAATTCTCTAAAATTACACAGGAACTAGTGAATCACAGATGGTTTTTCAGTTCACCCCAAAGGAACTTAAACCAAAGTGTAAGGTCTTTGCAGATTATTAACATAAGGTTGTATGGAGAAAATGGTTTTATGGAATGGGATAAAACGTGAGGATGGAGACAATTTGGTAAAAATAAAACTTTCATTTTATTCATGAGGGCCACATTCCAAGAATGGGGTGACTCCTGGAAGCAAATGTCTTTAAGTGTGAGTTTTTCAGTCAATTTAAATGTATCTCACATTTCCAACTCTTTTATTCACATTTCTACTCGATATTTAACCGGTTACACCCAGACATAATTTCTCAATGCACACGGTATATAATGTGGCTGTTTTCACTCTTCCTGTTTTCACAGGAAGATAAGAGAACCTTTGTCTGCATTCGGGGGCCTAGTTGGTTTGTCCAACTCTGTCTAACACATACTCTGCCGCTTGGTAGAGAAATAAGAGGTAGGCTGCACTGGTTGCTCTTTTGAAATACTGCAATCACTAAAATTATTTTTATTTTCTGTAAAATTGGCAAACAGAGGAATGACAATGTGTGTGCATGCATACATAGCACAAATGCCATTAAGAAGGTTCAATTACATTTTAATATATTTTTTCAAATTAGCCGGTCAGGAGTTGTAATAAGGCTGATTGTGTTTAATCGTCAAAATATTTAATTATCAGGGACATTTAGAAAGTAATAATCCAATACTAAGCAATTAAGCAGGATTTTCTTAGCTAGTAGTTTATGATAACACTTAACATTTTCAGAAGGTAATGGTTAAAAAAAAAAAAAAAATGGAGTCTCTTTTTTGCCTCCACTCAGGAACCTGACCCTTGAAAGAACTAACCCTGTGTAAATAATTCAAATGGAGATAACAGGGGGTTAACTCTAAAGTATATACAGTAGTTTGAAAGCAGGAAGGAAAAATATAAACAGTTATGAGCCTCAGAAGCTCTAAATTTTGGTCCAGGGAGTACAGGTTTCTACAGGGAACAGCACTTAGGTTGTCAGGAGACCAGAATGCAGATCATCTTTTCTGTCCACTGGATGTGTGAGTTGACTCTAGCACACCTTTTGAGCCTCAGTTTATAACACTAAAAGTCTAGTAATTAGCCTGAACTTACACACTCAAAAATCAGTTCGTGCTCCTGTATAACTTGCTCTTACACCTTGAGGGGTCATATGTCAAGTATTTTTGTTGTTTTTCCAGCTGAAGCATAGGATCCCTGAGGATTAAGTGTAGAATTCACATCTTCAGCTTTAATCAGCAGATTTACTGAAGGGCATGGGAAAACTCATAAATTTACCCTGTTTTAGACGTAATCACGCAGTTTGACAAGAGTGATGATAAATCTCTTCGCATGAAGAGAACTCAAGAGTGAGTAGCAGCGACAGTAAACTCCCGCCAGACCACCTGTCACTGGCCTCTTGAGAACACAACCATCAAATACCTTCCCCTTGGCTAGGTCTACTGAAAATAAGGGAAATCAGTAACATCTCATCTGACTTGGTTGTCAGCAGTACACATTCATCAAAATGCTACTAACTTCTTTTTGCAGTTGACTGTAGAAGATGGCTTTTCTGAAAGACGGCTTGATTTTGGAAAGGTTACAATCTGATTCCTCTAAATTGAAATAATACACATTATACATCAAGTAGGCTTTCTTTGAGCTTAATAACATTCCTTCATTTAGTGTAAGGTATGACATACAGATAAATGAATAAAATACATGCAGTTTAATACCTATGAAGTGAAAACCCAAGAAACATTCAGAGCCGAAAATAAATAAGACTTTGCCAGCACCCCAGAAGCCCCACCCTGATCAGAGACCCCTCTCTCACTGTTAGAGCCCTTCTGTGATCAACACACTCAACTTTCCTTAGCACTTTGCTTCCTTTGTTTGCATTCCTGAAAATAGATTACCCTAGTTTTGAGCTGTGTATGAATAGATCCATTAACAAAATAATGCATTCTCTTTTTCATTATCTGCTTTTTCTTTTCTTAACGTAATTTAGTGAATTTCATTTAGGTCATTACATGATGCTGTAGTTTTTTTGTTTGTTTGTCACTATGCAGTACTCAACTGATAGAATAGTATTAATCCATCCTATTGCTGATGAACATATGTGTTGTTCCAGCTTTGGGCTTTTATAATACTGCTGTGAGCATCATTGTCCACGCTGTAATCATACAGGTGGTATGTACATCCTTGTACTCAACTGCATCAGAATTTTAGGAGTGGAATTACTGGACAAGGAGATGCAGATAGATCTTGGGAGATGTAGCAAAAAGGTCAGTTGGGACTGGAATTGTCTATTTGGGAAGATTTTGAGTACTAATTCAATTACTTTAGTGATTGTAGGACTGTTTAGGTTTTCTAGCTCTTTTTGTTTAGTATATCACATACTTGTCTCAGAATTTATCCTTTTATTTAAATTTTAAAATGCACTAGTATAAACTTGGCTTTTAACATTCTCTTATGTAGCATCTTCAATAATACCTCCCTTTTTCATTTGTGAAACTAGCTTTTGAGTCCTCTTGCTTTTTTTCATCTTGAGTGGTTTGTCAATTTTTAAAAAGCTCTGCAAAGGTATGCTTCTGGTTTGTTAATCCTTTCTATTGATATTTTATATTTATTTGCTTTTTTAAAAATTAAAGTATACTTGATATACAATGTTGTGATTCTGAATATATACATACATATATATATATATATATATATATGCTTTTTTAGATTCTTTTCCCGTATAGGTTATTACAAAATACTGAGTGTAGTTCCCTGTGCTATACAGTAGGTCCTTGTTGGTTATCTATTTTATTTATAGTAGTTTGGGTCTGTTAATCCCAAACTCCTAATTTATCTCCCCCAACTTTCCCCTTTGGTAACCATAAGTTTGTTCACTATGTCTGCTTGGGTCTATTTGTGTTTTATATTTGTTTTCTATTTCATGTTCTTTTCTTATAATTCTTCTTGGTTACTCTTTTGTTATGTTTTATTATAATTCTTTTTCTCTCTTTTTTTTTTTTCTACTTCTTTTGGTGTTATTGTGCTCTTTTAATATATTGTCAGAGATGCCTGGTCTATTAATTGACATCTGTTTGTTATTAAAAGATGCATTTGAGGCTGTGGTGGCTTTGTATGTATCATGTTGGGCTAAGCTAACTTACATTGCCCAGAATCCCCCTGTATGCTTTCAGTTAGAGTGGGTTACATGAGGTTCTTGCACAAGATTAGGAGGATGAGGTCATTTATATGTGGAATCTAAACACTCATAGACACAGAACAGATTGGCGGTTGCCAGAAGCAGGGGTTAGGGGGTGGGGAAATGGGTGAAGGTACTTAAAAGGTACAAACTTCCAGTTATAAGCCCTGGAGATGTAATATACAGTTAATGATACTTAACTGTATATTTGAAAGTTGCTGAGAGAGTAGATATTGAAAGTTCTCTTCATGAGAAAAAAAATTGTAACTGTGTGAGGTGATAAATGTTAACTGGACTTGTGGTGGTGATCATTTTGCAATATATACATATATCAAATCATTATGCTGTACACCTGAAACTAATACAGAGCTTTATGTCAATTATATCTCAGTAAACCTGGAAAAATAATCAAGTTCTCAAAACCAAAACCAAACAACACCACATTTTTTTGGAGGCAGAAGTGAAGCAACTGCTCATGTCGCAGCTCATCTTTGACATGGAACGGCCGACTCCCCTCTGTGGTTTGGGCAGTGACTGCCCCAGTTTCTCCTGCTTATTCCTGAAGCCTCCTCACTCCTAGGTGCGTGTGTGTATTCAGGTACACAGTCAAGAGCCCTGGCTTCTCCAGGGCACCCAGGCCACTGAGACCAAAGGTGGAAGAACTGACATGGGTTTCAGTGTTGTCTCCAGGCTTGTGCTCAGGAGTTATAGCTGGTTTCTCTCTGTCCACCTCTCATCCATCTTTCCTTCCCAATTCTCGCCCTGGGGATGTCAAGCTGTAACATTGGTGTGAGGACAACAGTCTTACAGAGACAGCTTCACCAGCTTCCATTGTCGATAAGGTCAAACTTCTTAATATATGGAACCTAGTGGTTTCTGACTGGCAGAGAGAGACTATACATTTTCCTCTAAGTTTTGCTTTATCTGCCACTTACTTCTTTGTATGTGATACTTTGTTACATGCTTAATTTTGATTATAACTCTTGCTTTGATTCATGAGTTTTTTTACACATATTTTCTAACTTCCAAACATGAAATACTTATTTTGTAATTGATACCCTTTTTTGAAAAGTTACATTGTCAGAAAACATGCTTTGTATGATTTAAACTTTTAAAAGCTGTTTTAACTTTCTTTATGACTACTATATGATGAATCTTTGTAAATGTTCCTCTGTGTTTGAGAATAATATATACTCTACTATAATTTGTTATAATCTCCTATATATATCCATTATGTCAATAATTTAATCATGTTCACATATTCTGTATTCTTCTTGATTTCTCTATCTGCTTGTTTTGTCAGTTGTTGAGGTAGTTGTTTTAAATCTCCCACTTTGTGTATTTTTATACAGCTACTTATGTTTCTAACCATTTTTGCTTTGTGTATCTTAGTGATATTTTATTAATACCTTTTGTATCACTCCTCCATATTGTAGCCATCTACTATTCCTCTTGATCAAAACTCATTCCTTAAAAATTTACCTCCTGGGCTTCCCTGGTGGCGCAGTGGTTGAGAGTCCGCCTGCCGATGCAGGGGACATGGGTTTGTGCCCCGGTGAGCGGCTGGGCCCGTGAGCCATGGCCGCTGAGCCTGCGCATCCAGAGGCTGTGCTCCGCAGTGGGAGAGGCCACAACAGTGAGAGGCCCGCGTACAGAAAAAAAACAAAAACAAGCAGAAATTTACCTCCTATTCCATTGTTGCAGTTCACACTACTATATTTTTCAGTGATCTCAGTACCCACGTAGACGCCCCTTCTATAGTGTTACCATTCTGGGTGCCCTCTTTCTTTTATTTTTTTAAATTTTATTTATTTATTTTTAATTTTTATTGGGGTATAGTTGCTTTACAATGCTGTGTTAGTTTCTACTGTACAGCGAAGTGAATTCTTCCAATTCATTCCACTCCCGCCTTACCCCTTGGTATCCATACGTTTGTTCTCTACATCTGTGTCTCTATTTCTTTGTCAATAAGATCGTCTATACCAATTTTTTTCGGATTCCACATATGTGTGTTCATAGACAGTATTTGTTTTTCTCTTTCTGACTTACTTCACTCTGTATGACAGTCTCTAGGGCCATCCAATTTCATCCCTTTTTATGGCTGAGTAGTATTCCATTGTCTATATGTACCACACCTTCCTTATCCATTCCTCTGTCGATGGGCATCTAGGTTGCTTCCATGTCCTGGGTGCCCTCTTTATCAATGGTCCTCTGCTTTCACTCTAGGAAGTCACTTGTCGTAATCATTGGGTATAAGCCCTCCACAATATCAAAAGCGAACATCCCTCTCTTGGCATCTTTTGAGGTCACTTCTAATATCTATCTAATCTGATAATCTCTCGCCATCTCTCCTGCTCCCCGTCCCAACTTTTCACTTTCCCTCAAACCCCTCAAGTCTTGACTTCTTACTTAGCTTCTATCCACATTAAAGCATTCTGATCACACCTTGATATTTGTGCCATAGTCCCTTGTCCGTCTCTTCCTTCATCTTAATTGCTTGGATAAATACAACCCTGCTTAAATTTAAGCTTCCTCCCACTGCATGCCTGAATGCACTCACCTAAACATGGTTAGAGAAACAAAACAAAAAACTATGGTGACTGGTCTCCCTTTAAATCCATGATCATTAACCTTGAATGGCCCCTCATTATTGCTCAGAAACCCTATATTCCTCTGTATTCACCCTCTTTCTGGACAGCTTTTTTGCTTTTCTCCTCTCTTCAAATCTTCAAACTCCACCTTCTCCTCCATATTTACTCTCAGTTGATAATCTTGTTTTCCAGTTTACTGCGAAAACTCAAATACTTAGAAGTAAATGCCCCTAGTCAATATAGTAATGTATAAGCAGGCATCCCAACTCGTATATCCTTTGCTCTGTGTTTGCACTTGCCTCACTATAACCCAGTCCTGGTTAAATCTAGCACTCCCAGAATTCCACAGTAGTGTCAGAGCAGATTCATGTAACTGGACAGACACATCCATGCCTACTAGTCTCACCTAAATTCATGACCACAGACCAACTCCAGCAGGGTCTTGGTGTCTGACGGTCATAGTGCTTTGGGTTAGTCAGGTCTCTGTGACTCCACCATGCTCTGAGCTGCTTAGTTCACACCTCTCTCCTCTTCGCATCTCAGAGAGTGGTCCTGCTTTTTACTTCATGGAGCAAGTAATCGGAAGGAAACGTCATCATCATCCATTACCCAATCTGTAGGTCTGCCTGTACCTCTCCTTTCATCCAAGGCCAAACCCTCTATTTTCTGCTAGGTCTCCATCTCCTCTGGTCTCTTACCCAAGACATCACGGCTTTAATCATCTTTGTTCTCATGAAACATCAATGTTTCCCAGCCTGTTGGATTATCCCATAAGCATCAAATGCCTTACCCTTCAACTGTTAACTTCTGTTAGTCACTTTCTCCCCTTCCTGCCCCCTCTTCCCTGAATTGCTCCACTTTAGGGGTTTTTTTTCCTACCATCCCACTGATAACTAAAAAAAATAATCAAGGTCACATGTCCTACGTGTCACCACATCTGACAATCATTCCTCAATCCTTCCTTGCTCAACTGCTACATGAAGTTGGACATAGCTGATTATACCATCCTTTTCAAAATATTTCTGGTTGGTTGGTTGGTTTCCCCTCTTGCTTTCAAAGGTACCATGTGCTCTTAATCTTCCTCTTTCTTCATCTGAGGATAAATACAAGCTGAAAAAAGAAAAAAAAAACCCACAATTTTCTCCAGTGAAAAAAGGAAAGAGACTCCCCATGCCACATTTTCTTAGCATATTATTTACTTAAAACCAAACATTGTAATTATAACGTAAAAGATGTATGTAAAATGTTTTTATGGCTAAGTAAGCCTCTTTCCACCTTTAAGACTCAGGAGTATCTCAAAGACTTAAGAACCATTTTTCTGAATGTAATCATCAAGGAAGATAGGGCCCCATCTCCCAGTTTCTGTGGGAGAGTAAAAGCCTAATTTCAGTGGATGCTTTGCTCCAAGTTACAAAACTACCTCCTGTAATAAAGACGTGAGAAGTTTATTTTTCCTTTGGATAAAGCCACTTAGGTAATACAGATGGCCACCCCATCACCACGTGAATCTAGAAGGAACTCTGTATGACAAACAGTGCTGTCAGTCCTCTTATTTGAGGACTAGTTTTTGATTATCTTACATGTATATAATGGGCTGTATCTACCTGGCTCTATAAAAGATAAGATTTCTTTCTGTCTTTGCAGTCTCTTAGTGGATCACCTGTGCTGCACAACCCATACTAATACAGTATGATTAACAGTAGTAATTTAGTACCAATGGTAATTTAACAGGACGAAAACTGTTTTCTTTGTCTTCTACTCTTGTAGAGAGGTTTTCTGGGTTGGCAGGAGTCATTGTTTTTAATTATCTTGTTCCAGCGCTCAGTCCTGCATTTCCTGCCTGTAGATGTTGGGCTGCTCCAGTTCTCCTTTATTGGATTTCTTCTTTTGTCCATCTTTAATCACTTCTTAAATGATCTTCTTTAGTTCATTGGCTTTAGATGCTATCTGTACATTAATGTCCTAGATTTTCAGACCGTACCACTCTCTGTCTTTTCACATGGACACACAGATACCCACACACACACTGTGCACACAAGTATCAGCCTCTTAGTGGATAGTTCTGCCTGTGTGTCCTGGCTCTAAATGAACCCTGATCACCAACGTCCCTGACATAAACCTGACTCCTCCTGTGCCTCCCATCTTAGAAAAAGGCACCATCATTCAGCCAGTTATTCAGGTTACAAAACTCAGTCTTGCTTTATTTTCCCATTTTTGTACACCCGAAGTAAATCCTGTAGGTCTGCTTTCAATACGTATCTGGGTTTTATTTTCCCAAGCCTCATCGTTCTTCCCTCCCATTTAACATTTACAGTGACCCCCCAGAGAGGAGAAAGAATTAGGAGGTAGGGTGCCCAGATGAAGGGGGGCTTTACTAAACCAGAGAAAAATCCTGGGAGCACATGCTGAGGGAGAGGTTAAATTCAAGCTGTGAGACCAACAGTATTCGGAGTTGTCTGTGGTGAATGGAGCTGTGAGAGGCTCTGCTGGGGCTCAGACAAAGCGCGTGAACAACAAGGTAAATGCACCAACCCTGTAAGTCCGGGGGACATTGATAGGTTGGAAGTCATAGCTGTTTAAAGGAGCAGAAAATGAGAACGGAAAAAGGTATAAGGAGAACCTAACCAGAAAAAGTTTCCAGAATTCATAGGAAAAATATCACAAGTTAGGACAAGCCAAAAGGACAGTGTTGAGGACTGTTTGAGGCCAGATTATAAATTGAAGTGGGATGGCCAAGGTTTGGAACACCTACAGTGGAGAATGCTAGGTACAGAGCACCATGGTAGGCACCAATGAGAATACTAAGATAAAATAAATAAGGGCTCTTCGTGGAAGGGCGTGAAAATCTATCGGAGAGACAAAATATGAGTACACATAATTTAAATACAGTGTAAGAACTGATGTTTCTTAAGAGTCTTGTGATCAGAGTTAAGAGAGATCCTGAGGGGAACATCTGGTTCCTGGAGGGCAATGAGGGGAGAATCCGCGGAAACCGTATTGTTTTCCGTGGACCTGAATTCTGAGCAGACAGTTTGGCAGAATTCATCAGAGGACAGGCACGGGATAATGCAGGCTACAGTATGGACAGCAAAGATACCAAGACAGAAAAGACATGAACTTGCAGTCTCAGTTGCTGGTGTGCAAGAATTACGATATGAAAAAATCCACCTATCATTCCCCCTTCTGTCTTTCTGCTAACTAGGACTTTAATCTCAGTCCTCAGTGGACTCTTCCCTTCAGTCATGTCTTCCCATTAAAATCTAAGGAAGACCCCTGGGGTCACGGCTGCGGACACACCCTTGTTTTAGGATGTAATCACTACAGTCAGTCCTAATGTTTTTTCTGCTGTTCTTGAGGCACAGGTGAGATTGGCGAGGCCGGGAAAATGATTCCAATAGGAGAGCGTAATAGTTATACTAATATTTTTATTGCTTGTTAATTAATAATGTTAATAATAATGTGTTAAGACTTCATAAAATATAAAAAATCAGTAAAATTCAGTATGCGATACATTAAATGTATAAATATATTAGAAATATTAAATATCAGTCTAGCAAAATGTAAATATTAAACCTATATTATCATAGACTGATAAAATTAGAAGAATTAATATCATCCAAAAGCCAGCACTACCTAAATTGAACATTTAATTATGCATGAATCATTAAAATGATATTATGCAGTTCAATTTCTTTGTAAAAGAGGTCCTCTAAGAAATTGCATTAACAGGATTATTATTGAGCTGAGTATTTTTTTTAAAAAGATTTCCAACTGATGGCAAGGCCCTTGCTATGTCTTCCCCAGCAGGAGAATGTTTAGTAGAACATTTATGAACAAACTTCAGATATTTTCCCCTGAGTCCCTTATCTTTAAATAATCACAGGTTCTATTGATAACATAGAAGACATTTTTTCAGCACCATCCCACAATACAGTCAATGCAACGTATCAGTTTAATACTACGATGCTATTATTTCACTTGTTCAAAAGGTCTTTGTAAGTGGCAATAATTATGCTTAAAATAGTAGAATAGTAAAAAAAAAAAAAAAAAAAAAATAGAAGATCATGTGTAGGTTCAGATTTGCCTGGGCTTATAGACAGCCCTTGGTTTTGTCTTTTCTGCACATATCAAGAAGCTACATTACGGATTTCATTATTGATACGTAAATGATTTAAATATCAGGTTCTTTTGAACACAAAGTTAATGACATTGCATTAAAAAGTGTTAGTGTTTCATACATAATCCCTGGTGTTCCATCCACAGCCTGGCAATGCTGCGAGTCATTGCAGCCAAAGTCTGAGGTATCAGGTGGTCACTGGTTCTGAGTTCCAGCCACGCTTCCAGGTAACAAACTCTGGACAGGGCTTGCGTTCCCAGTCCCCACTCCCCTTTCCTCTGTGATGGGCTGGCTTCCTTGTCAATCAGTCCCTTCTTGCTCTGCGATGCCTGGCATTATGTTGTCAGTGAATTTAGGATTTTAAAAAGATACAATCAGTTTTAGTTCTCCGCGAACAAAAAGTCACAGCTAAGAAGATAGGGCACTCGGTGACCTGCTTAGAATGAGGAAAAGGGGAAAATACAGTGAATAAAGCACATGGACGTATTTCACAAAGTCAGCTGGCACAACAGAAGCAGTTAGAATTGTCATTCAGCTTATAATTGTATTTCCTTTTCGATTGGAATCTATTGCTACATGCATTAATGTGCTTTTTTGTTTGAAATGTTTAAATCCTGTCAACATAGGACTCGTGACTCTGTAGAGATGGTTGTGGATGTTATTCAATGTCTGTGAGTTTGAATTTAGAAAGAAACATTCTAATGTGCATAAATTAATATAATTCTGTGAAAATATGACAAAATGTGACTGTAGTAATTTAATAAGATAAATAAAACTGGGGGAGTAAATATTTGTTTCAGAATGGTACGAAAAGTCTGTCTTCGTGCGAGTTATCACTTACCTATGAAATGGGGCCTGACCCTTCTCTGACACTAGGAATTACATGTTTTCTGGTTTTAATATGGAGAGAATCTAACGTAAACTTGGCAGAAAGTATTTTCTTAATAAAACTTTTGTAATGAGTCATCAGCTCCATCAGTGTGCAAGTCTCCCTACTTTGAAACACTTCCGTGATCACATATTTTGAGTGCCCATTAGGGAATAGTCAAGGAATAGTTATTTGTTAAATGAGTACATGAATTAACGTTTGTGTAAATGCATTGATTTATAGCTTCCTGTCTGTCACTGCAAATGATCTTTTCAGTATTGCAACAGGCTTACGGTGATACTGCCCACTTCTGTATATGGAAAGAAGACGTCTTGGAGACAGAAGGTGATTCACCTCAAAGTGATTGTTTGGCCACGTTGGGAATGCAGTCCACGTTTTATGCCTCCATGTTCTTACCGTACGGTGTGCTTTGCCAGTGGGCGTTGATGGTCACCCCTCACGGATTATAACTTCGATACCATCTCTTCATCATGAGTTCTGACTCTGCTACTGGCATAGCAGTCATGGTTCAGAGCAGAGCAGACTGGTTCTCTCACGAGCTTGTAAGTATACAGTGGAAGAAAAAAGGACTGAAAGTCTATGGACTTGGGAATAAAAGAAGACTTAAGGTTGGCTCTCAATGCCAACATTTACTGCTTACTTAGGCAGACTACTCAACTCTATGTCAGAGCGATAACATCACACTATTTCAAGATTGTTCTGAGATTAAATGTCACAATTGCAAGAAGACAGTTTATATGTAAGCATGCGATAGGGCAGTTTTACTGGAACACCTTAGTCTTACTTTGTTAATTGACTACCACTGCTCACCCCTTTGGGGGTTTTCTGTATCATTTAACATAGGCCTAGAAGTACAGTTTCCAAAATTCCCTTCTCCATGTGGTTCTGAGTTAGTCTGATCATGAGAGGCACCTAAATGATATTTGGATGGTGAAAAATTGGCAATATTTGGTGAAAAGCGTTAACAGCAACCACATCTTGGTGGGGAATTGGGGGTGATCTGAGTGGTGGGGCTATGATAGGAATACCCTGCACCCAATATTCAGGCTGTGCCATCCTTTCTCATGGAAGGATAACACTTTGAAATTGAGCGAGACTGTGTGATTGTTTCTGACCAATGAACTGGAAGCAAAAGTGATTTGTGTCACTTCAAGACCCAGCACCTAATTGCTTCTGAGAGCTCCCTTTCCCCTGTGTCACGGCTGGCATTGCTCAAGGTAGCAGCTGCTCTGAGGCTTGGTGAGCTGATGGACTACACCGGCTCTGCCTTCTCAGTGGGCATGGGCCACGATCAGGAATCAAATCTGAGCTGTGAGTGGTGGACAGACTAATGTCTTCCCAAAGGTGACTAGGTCCTAATTCCTGGAACCTGTGAATATGTAACCTTTTGTGGCCAAAGAGAGCTTGCAGATATGATCAAGTGAAGGACCTTGAGACGGGGCTCTTATCTTGGATTATCTGGGTGGGCCCAATGTAATCACAAGGGTCCTTAAAGATGTCAGTGGAAGGAGAGGTTGGGCTGATGTGATTGCTGGCTATGGAGATGAAGCGAGGGGCCGAGGAATTTAAATGGCCTCTAGAAACTGGTTATGGCAAGGAAATGGATTTTCCCTAGAGGCTCCAGAAGGATTTTAGTCCCTGAAACCCATTTCAGGCTTCTGACCTCCTGAACTGTAGGATAATAAATTGTGTTGTTTCAAGCCATTAAGTCTGAGTCATTTGTTACAGCATTGATGGGAAACTGACTGACGTAATACTCCTTTGCCTTTTTTTTATGGCCAAGACTAGTATGAAGAAAATATACTTCAAATTTCAAGTGGTGTTTTTTTCACCCAAACAATATTTATAGTCTTCAAGTTGTATTCTTCTTATGGGGGGCGGGGGGCAGGGCGGTGTGAATCAGAGTATAGATAAAATTTTCCATATTACTATTGTCTACATATTTTATACAATATATAGGAATTTAATATAAATGCAATAGAGTTCTTGTTTTTAAGAATTAATAGATGTCGCTATTTTAGAACCCCAGTTTTGTTCTTACTCTTCGTTGGCTTATGAAATGTAGAATAAATTTTCATGCTGGATAAGATGAAAAAAATATAACCCACAGATACTATGCTAGCAATAAAGCAACACAGTCACTTTATTAACCAGTTAATTTGGCGACAGTATATTCTTCCTTCAAGAAGATGAACGCGGTAAACCGTTAGGGAAATTGTAAAGTTGAGATCAATGTGAAATGTCACCGAAGAAATCAGCTGAAGAGTCACACATGAACAGAGGCTAGAGGCAGAGCTCCTGTGAAGAGAGGAAGGTGAAGAGGCATCTGCAGAATGGGTTTCTTCTTCTGTCAACTTACCTGTGGAACCCAGAAGCGACTAAGCTGATTCCGGGGCTAGAAGTAGGGAAAGGATAGCAAAAAGGAAAGCGTAATTTCCCGAGATTCAAGCATTTCTCTGTAAGTAACCCAGACACAGAGCTGAATGTGAGACTAGGATTCATATCTGAAATTGTAGCACTTAGACCTAGAATCAAATAAAATGACTGCTATCTTTTGTAGGGTAAGAATAGGGAGCAAAGTTTGAGGACATTTACTAGGAAGCCAAGGAGTCTAGTTTTTATCTGACTTCATCTGTTTAGTTTCTGTTCTCTTTCTTTTACCTACACACCTCACACATCCCATGCACACACAAGCCTGCGTGTGCACCCGCAGGTGCATACTTGATCCTTGACCACGTGTCCAGGAGCACTTGGTCAGAGTCTCCCTCCCTGGAGGTGCAGGGGGAGAGAAGGCAGCTTTCTCTCTATGTCCCCTGCAATGCTCCATAGCATGTTCTCTTAGGGTGCTGTCATCGAGGACTGTGTCTGGGACTGTTGGAAACATTCATTCTCCTCACCCTCCACTCCCGACCCCAGGGCAGAACTTCTCTGCTGTGTCTCCACACTTTCTCTGGCAATTTTGAAAGCTTGCTGACAACATGGATGTTCTACGGTCTCTGCACATCTGGTAGGTGGGAGATCTCTTAATAACCTGTCAGTTAATACTTTGTGGCTCCAGGGTACGACTTATAAATGAATGCCTTACTCTCCTAAGACATCTAGTTTTGTATGATTTTGTACATCCTTCTCTGTGCAGAAATAGACTCAGAAAAGCATTGCGGTTAAAAGTGTTCTTTAAAAAATATTTTCTGTTAACTTTCTAAATGAACACCCTTTATATACATATGCAGAATCATCATAGTTCTGCATGGCAACGATCTTTACATATTGATTGGTTACATGTAAAACAATCTTGAGCTTGGTATTTCAGCAATCATTATAGTAAATAATTCTGTCTTAAAACACGGTTCACTTCCTACTTAGCTCAAATACTATTGGGCCCTCAAGGAAAACTGTCCCATAGCCTCTTTGGATACCTTGTGGGTTAGGCTTCCTCCTCTGTAGTCTCAAGTACCTTTTGCATATCTTTTTCTTTTTAATTTTTAGTTTTTCATTGATGTATGGTTGATTTACAATGTTGTGTTAATTTCTGCTGTACGGCACAGTGATTCAGTTAGATAGATAGATAGATAGATGGACACATTCTTTTTCGTTTTCTTTTCCATTCTGGCTTATCACAGGATACTGAGTATAGTTCCCTGTGCTCTACAGTAGGACACTGTTAGTTATCCATTCTCTATATACTAGTTTGCATCTACTGATTCCAAACTCCCAATCCAACACACCCCTACCCCCTTCCTCCTTGGCAACCACAAGTGTCTGTTCTCTATGTCTGTGAGCCTGTTTCGTAGATAAGTTCATTTGTATCATATTTTAGATCCCACCTATAAGTGATATCCTATGGTATTTGTCTCTCTCTGTCTGACTTACTTCACTTAGCATGATAATCCTAGGTCCATCCACGTTGCTGCAGATGGCATTATTTCATTATTTTTTATGGCTAACATTCCACTGTATACGTGTACCACATCTTCTTTATCCATTCCTCTGTGGGTGGACATTTAGGTTGCTTCCATGTCTTGGCTATTGTGAATAGTGCTGCAATGAACATTGGGGTGCATGTATCTTTTCGAATTACGGTTTTCTCCAAGTTTTTGCCCAAGAATGGGATTTGCTGGATCATATGGCAACTCTATTTTTAGTTTTTTGAGGAACTTCCATACTATTTTCCATAGTGGCTGCACCAACTTACATTCCCACCAACAGTGTAGAGGGTTCCCTTTTTTACACACCCTCTCCAGCACTTATTTGTACACTTCTTAATGATGGCCATTCTGACAGGTGTGAGATTGTTCCTCATTATAGTTTTGATTTACATTTCTCTAATAATTAGCGATGTTGAGCATCTTTTCATGTGCCTGTTGGCCATCTGTATGTCTTCTTTGGGGAAATGCCTATTTAGGTCTTCTCCCCATTTTTCGACTGGGTTGTTTGTCCTTTTGCATATCTGTTATTGCAGTGCCCGTTTGTTTACAGTAGGTTTTGAGTGTCTTCAAAATAAGTACACCATTACAGCCACTCCAAACACGTGTTCACAGGTGTTTAACAACCAGTTCTCCTGGAAAGGGAGAGTATGCATATATATGTACATAAGTTTATTATGAAGTTGACTGACATAAAGACTGTGTAGCGTGCAATACATAAATAATAATTAAATGTACAACGCTCTCTATTGATCATTCCACATAGGCAATTGATTCTCAAAGAATACTTTTGTTGACTTTTGCTGCATTTTTGTATCCATAATCAACCTATGGCTGTCACTGGTGGGTGAGTGTAGTTCTGACATGAATGTTGGTTGATATTTTCATTTATGTTAATGAGTAAGATGAAGGTCAAACAGCAAGGACGTGTGCTGGGACTTCACATGTTAGTCACTGAGGTGAGTGACTTTGCTGAAAGGCATGATAGTTTTGAATCCTGGAAGTATTTTTCTTCAAATTTGTGTGCTATTGACAGTGTAGCAAATAGAAAAATGATACACCTTTAAGTTAAATCTGCATTATTAACATGTTACCCGTTATTTGCTTATGTCTTGACAATCAACACAACAAAGAAATCACACTCCGATTTGTAGCATTTGCTCATTTCTGTGGTGTAAAACTCCCACCCTGACATATTACAAGTTACTGATGTGACATCATAGAGAGGTGAGTCCTAAAGCGGTATAGAGTAGCAACCACTATGTTATCTTTCCATCGTACAGGTCGCTAGACACAGATAAGCTCAAGAGGATGGATTACAGTAAAATGTAGTAAACTGATTAGGGAATTATGAGCCTTGAATACTTACTAACTTTTAAAAAAATAAAATGTGCTTAATCGTAAGCTTATATAATTTAATTTTTAACAGTGTCTCTATTTAACAGTTAGCTCAAAATTGCTGAAATCTGACTATCAGTTCTTGTTCCTTGGTGTGGGCCGCGACCAGCACAGCACCAACTGCTTCCCCGTCTTGTTTTCATGGCACCTAACACATAGCAGGTGGTCAGGGGACATTGGCTGAGTGGGCAGATGAGGACCTCACCCAGTGTTGGGCAACAGCAGCACTTCTAGTACATGAGTTACTCTTTTTAAAAATTTTTATTGAGATATAGCGGATTTACAATGTTGTGTTAGTTTCAGGTGTATGCAGAGTGATTCAGGTATACGTATATGTGTATACATTTTCAGATTCTTTTCCATTGTAGGTTATTACAAGATATTGAGTATAGTCCCCTGTGCTCTACGGTAGGTCCTTGTTGTTTACCTGTTTTATGTATAGCAGTGTGTATGTTATTCCCAAACTCCTAATTTATCCCTCCCTACCCCTCCTGCTTTGGTAACCATAAGTTTGTTTTCTCTGTCTGTGAGTCTAGTTGTTTTATAAATAAGTTCATTTGTATCATTTCTTTAGATTCCACATATAAGTGATATCATATGATAATTGTCTTTCTCTGTCTGACTCACTTAGTAGGATAATCTGTAGGTCCATCACGTCTCTGCAAATGGCACAACTTCATTCCTTCTTATGGCTGAGTAGTATTCCATTGTATATGTGTACCACATCTTCTTTATCCTCTGTCGATGGACACTTAGGTTGCTTCCATGTCTTGACTATTGTAAATTATGCTGCAGTGAACATTGGGTTGCATGTATCTTTTCGAATTATGGTTTTCTGCAAATATTTGCCCGGGAGTCTGATTGCTGGTTCATATGGCATTTCTGTTTTTAGTTTTTTAAGGAACCTCCATACTGTTCTCCATAGTGGCTGTATCAATTTACATTCCCACCAACAGTGCAACAGGGTTCCCTTTTCTCCACACTCTCTCCAGCATCTGTTGTTTGTAGACTTTTTTTTTTTTCGGTACGTGGGCCTCTCACTGCCGTGGCCTCTCCCGTTGCGGAGCACAGGCTCCGGACGCGCAGGCTCAGCGGCCATGGCTCACGGGCCCAGCCGCTCCGCGGCATGTGGGATCTTCCCAGACCGGGGCACGAACCCATGTTCCCGGCATCAGCAGGCGGACTCTCAACCACTGCGCCACCAGGGAAGCCCTATTTGTAGACTTTTTGATGACGGCCATTCTGACTGGTGTGAGGGGATATCTCATTGTAGTTTTGATTTCCATTTCTCTAATAATTAATGATCTGGAGACTCTTTTCATGTGCCTGTTGTGCCTCTGAATGAACACCAGTCACTCTTAAAAGCAGTATTACTTTCTCTGCTCAAATGACTTCCTGAATAAGTGAGTTTATTCTTTTTGACATGTTTTAAGCTTATTGAAATTTATAACAACATGCCATCTGTGGCATTAGAGTTCTGTAGACTAATTTATCACAGAACAAGATCCATCACATCTGTACTAAATACTTTGTGTTTAACGGGCTGATTCTGTGTTCAGGTCTTGTCTTGAGTACCTCGATAAAAGTGTGAGCTGTTGAAGTTTGTTTTAGTGTCTTTTTGTTGTTTTTTTCTCTCCCGTTAATGACTCTCCTCTTTCCCTACCGAGGAAGCATCCTCAGAGGGGCTCACTCAGGTCTGCCTCCCAGAATTCTTAACCCAAAGCATCATCAGGATTATTACTGTTAAAATAATATTTTTTCCAATTCCATATCAAAACTTAAACGTCAGTTTTGTCGTCATGTCAGCACATACACCTGATTTTTAAATTAAAGTTAACTGATGATCATCAACCTTAGGTGTGGTATATCTTTAAACAGAAGCCTCTGGAAACCGTAGCTTAGCTTAGGTGGAGGGATCTGGGCTAGGGATTCCTGGAGCTGTGGCAGTCTTTAATAGAAAGAAGGGAGGACCTGGGGGCATTGTGTGCTCTCCAAACCCTACTTCTCAGCGTTTTGCCCTTCACAGGTCCTTTCCCATGTAAGATCCCCTGGAGTATTAATGTGGGGACCCATCACATGGCAGGAAACCACAGTAAAGAGACCTGGTAAAGAAACGAGCAGCTTCAGGTTTTTTTTGTTTTTTTTTTTTTTTTTGCGGTACGTGGGCCTCTCACTGCCGTGGCCTCTCCTGTTGCGGAGCACAGGCTCCGGATGTGCAGGCTCAGCGGCCATGGCTCACGGGCCCAGCCACTCTGCGGCATGTGGGATCCCCCCCGGACCGGGGCAGGAACCCGTGTCCCCTGCATCGGCAGGCGGACTCTCAACCACTGCACCACCAGGGAAGCCCCCAGCTTCATGTTTTTAAAATTATTTTTCTTCGATAAATAAGAAATTTGATAACATTAAATGCTTTAGTGATTTTAAAGTAAGAGCATAAAACCAAATATCATAATAAATCATTTTTAAAGGCTTAAGTTTATAATATGAGAGAGAGAGAGACCAAGGGAAGAAAGGTTAAAGCACAAAGGTTAAAAGTGTGTATGTGGAGGGAAAAGTGTGTGTATGAGAGAAATAGAGAGGCATCTTAACGAGTGGCTTGGCTTTATTGGGCATTCTCCTCAGCTTCTCTTTGATTCTTTGTCTCTTGCTGTACCAACTTCACTCCAGCAGCTCGATTCCTTAAATAGCTTTCAGTGTATGAGCCCCGTTGCCTAGGGATTAAAAAATCAAAAGGTGACCTACCCCTGACATAGAAACTGAAAATCGGCAGTTTTAGCTGAAACTACTTAAACACAGACATAGTTTCATCTAAGACATTAGATGAAATTAGACATTAGACATTAGTATATAAAAGCACAAGCTTTGGACTCAGATCTGGGCTCACAGTCTGAAATTTTCTAGCTATACAAAATTAGTCAAATATCTTAAATTCTCAGAACTTTAGTTTCCTTATCTTTAAAACAGTACCAATAATATCTAATACAAAGGACTGTAGAGAATGTTAAATTAGATAATGTGTATAATGTCCTTAACACACACTGTAAGGACTTGCTAAAGGATTTTTTTTTATCATCATACTTCTATTACTGTTGATATAAGAACAGTTAAAAATATTTAATTTCAAGTAATTAACATGCTTTTATGACTGTTAATATAAACGTAATTGCAAATATGAAATGCACAAGTGTAAAAAAGATGAATCTGATCAATGAGTTAAAAAGTTATTCTCTTTAGGTGTCATTTTAACAGGTAAATGGTGAAAAAGTCATGCAATCAAAGAGAAGCACTTGGATAGCCTTTAAATTGAAGTCAGAGTTCAATTTCTTAAATAACAAATCCATGGAAAGGGAGAGAAGATTGGACAACACTGGAGAATAGCGGCAGAAGATGTGCTTTTTCAAGTTGAAAATCTATTCTGACTTTTAGAATTCTATAGTTAGAGCTCTCACTTGGATTTCAGTCCAGTGACATTGGAGAAAATCATGAGGTTTTTTGTCTCTAACTACAAGGTCCTGAGAGTACTTTAAAATGGTCCAAAAAGCTCATTTGTCGTGAGCTAACATTTTAGGAACAACTTTTTAATAACTTTAGTGGCAATAAATCAGAAGCATACTGATTAGGTTTACCATGAAATACCCATGGGTTTAAAGATTAACCGGCAAAGAGATAGAAAAGACACAGTTTAGACATTTCCAAAGGCAATGCATTTGACCAGTTGTTTGAGTCATGAAACAAAACTTGATTCTTTTTTTGTCTATGATGCTATCACAAGCTATAAAAGTAACTCCAACATTGCCTTCCATGTTTTATTACAAGTTTTGTCTTTATTCTTAAGAAGATGACTAATTACAAATAAAAATAAGCAATTATTCTATTACTAAATTTTAAATGTTAAGTGCAGTGTTTTGGCAATGAGAGGCAATTTTGGAGTTGGATATTATGATCAGAAGATTTTCTCAACAGCATTTTTTTTTATAGCTTGGTATTTTTTCTCTTTTATTTAAACTATATATATATTTTGTATTTGTCTTGGGTATAAGCTTACTTTGGCTCTCTCTAGAAACATAGGTATCTAGCAAGAGCAATAAAAAGAAATTTAAATGTATTGTGGTTAAGAACTGTAATGACAAAATCTGTCCATTCAGTAGCTAGGGATAGAAAGTTAGAGCTACTGAAGCAAAATTAATGGGTCTAAAGTGATGTAGAGTTAATTATCTCCATTTTCTTTAACTTCAGTCTATAGAAGCAGATTCAGTTGTTACTAAAAATCTGTGGAAGTGACATGGGCTGGATGATGACACAACTAAGATGAGAAGAGAGAAAAAAAAGGCATAGGTTCTCCTCAGATGTGTAGGTACGAGTGCCTTGTGAACTTGAGTGCATTTCAAACCGGGTCATAGCAATGTTTACCTTTTAAACACAGCACCTTGGGAACTACAGGAGTGACAGTTTAACTTCCTTCCTTTGATGGTGACTAAAACAAATCATTAACTACCATATAAAATCCTCACAAGTAGCCAAGGTAATGACCAACACGGTTTTGTGAAGACTTAGTAAAGTCTAACTAATCTGATTTCATGATAGGATGACAAATCGAATAAATGAGGGGAAATAGCTGAGAGTGTTTTGACAAGAATTTTACTTTTAAAGGAGAAACAATGTGATTTTCTTTGTCAGTATTTTACAGTGATATATCAACTTAGTTACCATTTAAATTACAGAATCCTGGGAGTTGACATATATCTTCTGTCATCTTCAACTAGACTAAAAATAGGCATCCTTAGTTAATTTCCAGTTCATGTTACTTGGGGATGCAAAGAGTACTTTCTCTCATTGAAGTTTTAAGACCCTTAAAGGACAGAAAATGTTAAGTAAGGAAATGATTAACTGTTGACCTATTTGGTACAAGGTCTTGTTGTAAAAAGGATTTCAGTGCTGTAACTTCACAACATACAAGAATTGTATTCTCAGAGTCCCCCAAAGAAAGTTTCTTTTGACTTCCTCTTTGAAACACCAAAGATGTTTAAAATAATCTCTGGGGTCCCCATTTATTTTAAATCCTGATACTGTATTCTGTAACAGAAGTACCAGAGGTCTTTTTAATAATTTTGTAACTGTACCTTGGAAATCCAGTCAAATGCCAAGTTAGACAACAGGCAGAATCCTATTTTTCATGTGACTGAAATGGATGTGATTTATTTTTTCCCAACAATGAGTGCCAAGCCCAAACCAAATGGTTAGTTGATTCATCTAATACATATTTATTGGGTGCTATGCATTATTAGTCACTATGCTAGGTTCTGGGTGCACAGCCTCGAGCTAGATACACACGATGCCTGCCCTTACGCCGTGCACGTGCCCTTACAACACGTTAATTGAGATGATAAGCAATTAACCATGCAATTACTAGCCACCGTGGAGAAGGGTGCTTACGAGCACTTAGCAGGGGCATCTAAGTTGGTATTGCTAGGGAGGCCAGGTGAAGGTTCAGGGATAATAATAGATTAGCTCAGTCCTAATGGACGAGCAGGACTTATCTGGTGCAGTGGAGGCAACAGCATGGAAGAGGCAACAGTGGGATTGAGGTTTGAAAGAGAGAAAAGAGCAAAGACCAGTTCAGGGACTGAGAAGAAATAAATCCCTAGAGCTCAGGTTTGAGGACTGGAGAGGTGACATTGAGGCCGGAGAGAAAGGCAAGGAGCCTGGTATGTTGTCCTAAGAAAGGAAACTGCACACCAGCGCCCACAGGGAGCTATTAAAACATTCAGAGCAGGGGACTAACATGATCATAATTGCTTTATGTAAATGCAGATATTAAAATGGTAATTTCCTGTCTGTGGTTTTGGCGAAGCCTCAAGACTCTAAGTGCCGAACACTGCGAGGGGTAGACGGCCTGAGGAAGATTTGCAAAGGGGGTCTCAGATGAGGGATGTGATGAATGTCACTGACATCAGCCTCCAGACTATACAAGAGGGTGGAGATGCTGAGATACAGAGGTGATACTAGAGAGACGATGGATGTGGGAAGTTCACTGTGCTATGAGATGCGTCACGTCTCCCCTTGAGAGGGAGGTGGGGTTCCCAATGGCTCTTTCGGATACCGTCATATTTGTCCACCACAGCTTGGGGGATACAGGGCTGAGAACGACCAAAGATGAGACTGTGGCTGCAGCACCTGTACCAGCAAAGTGTAAGCTGTGGTGTGGTTAGGGTAGTAACAAGTCCACCTGTACTTTTCCTAGTGACCTGATGTGGTCGGGCGGGAGATCAAACGGTCAGACACACTTGGAGTTATTTTTAGAAGAGGTACTTTAGCTGGGATGATGCCCGGATGGACCACTGAGAAGCAAGGACCGATGGGATGGGTTTAAAGTGGCTCTAAAGAGTTTATTAGCCATGCCAGGGAACCAGAGGTGGGGGTCCTCATAAAGGGCCTGTCTCAGCAAACCCCGCTGTATTAGTCAGGGTTCTCTGGAGAAACAGAACAAATAGGGTGTGTGTGTGTGTGTGTGTGTGTATTTTAAGGAATTGGCTTATGTGTTTGTTGGAACTGGTAAGTCCAAAATCTTTAGGGTGGGCTGGCAGGCTGGAGACCCAGGGAAGAGATGATGCTGCAACTCAAGTCTGAACACAGTCTGGAGGCACAGTTCCCTTTTTCTCAGGGAAGGTCAGTCTTTTTTCTCTTAAGGCCTTCAACTGATTGGACGAGGCCCACCCACATCATGGAGGGTCATCTGCTTTGCTCAAAGTCCACTGACTTAAATGTTGAGCTCATGTAAAAAAAATACCTTCACAGCAACATCCATACTGCTGTCTGACCAAATACCTGGATACTGTGACCAAGCCAAGTTGACACATACAGTTAACCATCACATCCACAATTAGCTGTAAACCCTTTTTACAGCCATAGAAATGTCGACTGTCAAACTATATTCAGCGCCAGTCAGGAGAGAGCTTTTCTGTCCCATTACTTGTTCCTTCATCTGCTCCAAATATGGAGATGCCAGAAACCACACCGCTAGCAGGGAGGAAAACCGGAGGAGTCCTTTTCCCACCGCAGAAGGTCAGGGCTGGAGGAGGAGAAGCACCTTTAAATTCCAGAGCTTTAATTATTTCCCTGGGATGGACATACCAATTACTGACTCGTTGGGGCTGTCTAAAGTGACAGAGGACAGGGGAAGGAGATCTAGTGGCCCAGAGCAGGCTTGTAGGAACAAAAGGGGAAAAATAAAGCTGCTTTACCCCCCGTATCTTGAGTGCACTGCACTTTCAACAAACTAGCTCCAGTCAGAAGGATGTCTTTGCTTGCCATGGGATAATAATTTTAGCGACCCCTGTTTTGATGCTCCATTATCCGTGTGTGTGTGTGTGTGTGTGTGTGTGTGTGTGTGTGTTAAGGGTTGTTATGTCTTCCTGGAGAACTGGCCCCATTTTCATTATATAATATCCCTCTTTATCCCTGATAATTTTCTTGTTCTGTACATCCTGCTTAGTCTGAAATTAATACAACTACCCTACTTTCTTCTGATCAGAGTTAGCAGGGTATATTTTTTTCCATCCCTTTACTTTTAACCTGAGTCTTCATATTTAAAGTGGGTTTTTTTATAGACAAGGTATAGTTGGCTCTTGTTTTTATCAACTTTCCTAAGCTCTGACTTTTAATTGGTGTGTTTAGACCATTAACATTTAAATCAATTATATCATTGGATTAATATCTACCATGTTTGTAACAGTTTTCTATATGTTGCACTTGTACAACAAGTTTTTTTCGATTTTCACCTTTCTTCTCTTTCTCTGGGTTTAATTGAGCATTGTGTATGATTCCATGTTATCTCATCTGTTAGCATAGCAGTTATATTTTTTTAAACTTTTTTCGTGGTTGCCCTGGAGTTTGCAGTATGAAATTACAACTATTCTGAATCCATCTTCAAATAACCAGTACTGAGGTTTGTAGGTTTCCTGTCTTTTATGATATTGCTGTCACTAATATCACTTATCCATTTGCTATAATCACTTATTCTTACTACTATTACTCTAAAAAACAGCTATCTTTTAGATCAATTAAGAATAAGAAAAATAAAGGCTTCATTCAATCTTCATTTATTTCTTATCTGCCATTCTACCTTTCTCTACGTGTATACTAGTTTCTGATCGGTATCATTTTTCTTCTCCTTAAAGATTTTCTTTTAAAATTCCTTGAAGGATAAGTCAGTTGGCAATGAATTTGGGCAATTTTTGGTTTTCTGCGCAAGTCTATTTTCCCCTCATTTTGAAGGACAATTTCATTGAATAGAGAATTATAGGTTTTTTGTTTTAACACTTTAAATCTGTCCATTCTCTCTTCCTTGCCTGGTTTCTGATGAGAAGTTCTGTTTACTACTTCTGTATCAATGTTCCTCTGTAGGTTAGGTGTTTTTATTTTCCTCTGGCTTCTTTCAAGCTCTTGTCTTTTTATTTTTTATTTTTTATTTTTGCGGTACGCGGGCCTCTCACTGTTGTGGCCTTTCCCGTTGCGGAGCACAGGCTCCGGACGCGCAGGCTCAGCGGCCATGGCTCACGGGCCTAGCTGCTCCGCGGCATGTGGGATCTTCCCGGACCGGGGCACGAACCCCTGTCGCCTGCATAGGCAGGCGGACTCTCAACCACTGTGCCACCAGGGAAGCCCCAAGCTCTTGTCTTTGTCTTCTGTTTTCTGTAGTTTACATATGAAATTCTCAAGTGTATATTTTTGGTATTTATTCTGCTCTTCCTGGAATGGTGGTTTGGTATTTGTCATTAATTCCGTAAAAATATCAGCCATTATTCTTCCACATACTCTTTCCGCTTCATTTTCTCTCTTTTCTCCTTCTAGTATTACAATTATGTTCATGCTAAACCTTTTCAAATTGTCCCTCAGTTCTCGGATGTTCTTTTTCCCCCTCTATTCCTTTTTATCTCTGCATTTTAGTTTGAGAAGTTTCTATTGACATATCTTCAAGATCACTGATTCTCTTCTCGGCCATGTTCAATTTACTGATGTGCTTATCAAAAGCATTGTGTTCTTCATTTCTGTTACAGTGTTGTTGACTTCTAGAACTCCTTTTTTAAAAAAAATAAATTTATTTATTTATTTATTTATGGCTGTGTTAGGTCTTCGTTGCTGTGTGCGGGCTTTCTCTAGTTGCGGCGAGCTGGGGCTACTCTTCATTGCGGTGCGCGGGCTTCTCGTTGCGGTGGCTTCTCTTGTTGCGGAACACGGGCTCTATGCATGCGGGCTTCAGTAGTTGTGGCTCACAGGCTTACGTCTTAGCCAGAGTATTTCTTTTATGACAACTCTAGATACATTTATAAAGATGTATTTGCATTTTATCTACCAGTTTAATTAGGGGGGTTACTCTTTTGATTATAATGTTGAGAAAAGGAGTAGTAGCAGTGACTGTGGGCTGGAATTCTAATCTGTGCATCACTTTGGTCAAGTTGGTTACAGGTCTGCCTCTCAAATACAGAGCTACTTTTGAGGTACTGATGAATTCACAGAGCTGGATGTGCTTGTTTCCTTCTTTTGAAATGTTGACAAGACCTGTATATAATAGATGAAGCGTATGATAGATGAAATAGACGTTGCTTTTACCAACATCTCTGTTGCATAGCAGCCTGGCTATGGAGAATCTAAAATTGTCTTTGACAACCGATCCAAATTGATGGTAGTGATACACTTTGAGAATACTTATTTTCCTCACCTTATTATTTTTTTTCTCCAGTGACCATTTTATCTTTCATTTTAACTATTCTTTTTGGGGCAGTTCTTTTCATTATTTAAGTGTTAGTAGATTTAAGATAATAAGACTCACATATCGGAATATATCAATGTGGAAGCGTATTTCCTATCTTTGGATCAACCTGCCACTTTCTAGCTGTGTGCCCTTGGACAACTTATAGATTTATCTGTGCTTTCAATTCCTTATTGGTAACATGGGGATAAAGACAGCCCCAACCGCGTGAGGTTGCTGCGAGTGTTCCTGGCTGGAACACAGTAAGTACCTTATAAATGTAGTTCATGATGGTGAGGACGTTGGTGATAGTCATGGTGATGAAGATGGATCTGGGAAGGTGGGCTGGAAGAGGAAAATGTTTACAAGGACAAGTTGTAGCGTAACCCTTTCCTTATGTTTCTTTGTCTTGGGTTTTACATTCACTCCGAATGCTAATCTTGGTACTTTAAGATCTAAGTTTCTACAGAACGCGTTAGAGGATCAGTTTTAACCCGTGTTTATTTTTTCTAAGTTAAGGCATTTGATTAGAAGGAGCATAGTTTAATGATTTCTTCCCTGACTTGATCTCATTATCAACTTCACCAGAGAATTATCACTGACATTATTGCATCTGGCATTTTTGAGAAGTCAGGCTAACCTCTCCCATTTCTCAAGGTGAGAAATAAGATAATAACGATAATCCCTTTAAAATCTTTCAGCCACTTTCTAGGGATTAAGTCTAAGACTTTACCATTTAAGCTTCCTAAAAAAAATTGGCCTTAACCTCACTTTGGAGTTGCATTTCCTCCTACTCTGCCCCTTGCAATCCAGGCTGTTCACTGTTCTCTGGACACACCATGATTTTCACGTCTTTGTCTTAAGGCTTCATTCATACTATTCCCTCCGACAAGAACACCCTACTTTATATTCTTTCTCTTCTAAATTGGCTCCTCCTCTCTGCCTCCAGACCTGCTTCCTGAATCCATTCTTCCCACTGCAGCCAGATTGATGTTTGGAAAACAGAAATTAAACATGTCAACCCCCTGCGTAAATCCCTTAAATAGCTGCGAGTGACTCTCAGGAATAGAATTCCATCTCCTTGAGAGAGAGTTTATAATATTTTCTTCACCTTTCTGGTCTTATCTTTGTTCGTCTGACTCACAATGTGCCGAGTCTCCAGCCCTCTTAGATGCTGTTTCCTCTGTTTCACGTGGTCTCCCAGTTTTCTCCACACATCCCAGGTGTGGGAAAACTTTTATTCAGTTCATCTCTCAGATTTAGAGTTGTCAGATAAAAAAAACAGGACACCCACTAAAATTTTAATTTCATCTAAATAGCAAATAACTTGTTGCATAAGTCTGTCCCAAATAGTTCATGGGACATGTTTATACTACAAAATATTTGTTGTTCATCTGAAAGTCAAATATAAATGGGCATCGTGTATTTTTATTTGCTAAATCTAGCAATCCTACTTAGAGTACAATGAAGCCTTCTCTTAGAACCAAATCATATGTTCTCTTAACATCCTAGAGTTCATGGTTCTAACCACCATATATTGAAGTAGTTGTTAATATGTTTTTCTCTTCTACTGGATAGTTTTCTCTTTGGGGACAAGGGTCGTATCTTTATCACCGTATTGTCTGCAACCATTACTAGAGAAAGCACAGTCCCTAGAACACAGAAATCATTAAAGATTTAGTGAGTAAGTGAATAGATGGATAGATGATTGAATGAATATGTTGGAACTCCCATGGAAGGCCTCTTCAATAGGACATCCTCCTGAGAAAACTATTTGGTAATTATCTCTGTTTGGGTAACACGTTTTACACCCTTCCTTCATAGCTCTTTTCACACATATTCCATGTGTGATCCTTACAACTGTTGATCTACACGTCTGTACACCTTCCTGCCTGGTGGGCATCGGAGGTCAGGGGTTGGATCTTCACCTCCTCGTGGTTGTGCTTCCTGCCTTCCACATGGACTTGTTGATCACTGGTCCACACCAAACAATGCTTGTGATTTAAAGAAGGGACTGAAGTGCACTCTCTGGAGAGGAAATGCTCACCTGAATATGAGCATGATCTGCGACTATTGACAAGGCATGTGCATTTCAGTGGTGTTATAAGGAAAAGAGTGCCTGCCAAATCACCTGCTAATTTGCTCAAATTCAAATACTTTATTTTAATAAAGATAGGAACTGAGTATTATGCAGACAAAAGTGCACAAGAGCTAATATTATGTGCCAAGTAGTGTGCTATTTGATTTAAATGCATAATCTCTATGTAACTTCATAATTGCCAATGGAAGTAGATGCTAGTCTCTCCATAGCTCCATATTAAAGATGTGAAAAATTAAACTTAGGGATGTTGCTAAGGCTCTAAATGTAGCAGAGAGTGGAAAAATCTATATTTCCTTGCTAACCAAGGAAAATGCTGTTTAAAATATCCCACATCATATAATATGAGAAATGGTTGAAAGAAAAGGGCCTATTTAGCATGAAGAGAAAAAAATTATAAATGTTGTTAGGTATTTGGAGGATCAGACTTTTTTTGTGTATCCAGAGAGCAGCAGTAAGCATAATGGGAAACATATATGGCTAAATAAGAGCAGGGATTTTCTAATACATAAGGTTATTAAGTGTAAATAATTTCTTTAGAAGTGGAATAATTGGATTTGGAATGGAGTCGCTTTGAAACTCTGCTACAAAGAGTACTTTGCACATTCCTGGAAGATTTAGGAGGTGATATCATAAAGGTGAGTCACAGAGGGGATTCCATAGGTAGTTTACGTGTACAGATTTACAGACTGAAAATTTGTACGTTTGGTACTTTAAAGATGTTGGATTTATATGTATGGTTTTATATGTAAAAAGTTCAGCTATTTTTGTGAATTTCTATAGCACTGGTAGTTGTTGGGAAAAGATGTCATTTTAAAGCTATAAACATTTTCAGTCTCTGAGGTAAAGCCTTAAATATCCCCATTGGACTTTCCGTTTCACTGTTTATAGTAACTATTTAGAAGGATCCTTTATCAATGCAAAGTAGCTTCGTATTGTCCTTTGGGGACATTTTGAAGTAATTATTAGCTTTAATGAGGAGGTTTTTTGACTGCAAAGGGGAGTGTGAGGAATCCAAGTGAGGATTCTACTTGGTTGGGTGTTACTGAGACAGGACTGTCTCCACGGGCTTTTCTGCTCATGAGAGTGAAGAGCGTGTCTTTCTTCATGCGGATTTAGACTGTATTTTCTCTATAGAGTTTCTTTCTGGGTTTGTTCTTGTTGGAAGATTCATTGACAGGATCCTGATATCAAGTGGTGTCTAGAAGGAAGGGATTGTACTTGATTGAGGTTCTGCCTGTTTGTTCCGGGAATGACCTGTACGTCATTCTACATAGGTTAATAACCAGGATTCTGTAGGGTGTACTGGTGTTGGAATATTATGTTCTGATGTGACTGTGCTTTCAGGGCCACTAGATAAGAGTGCACACGTGTGCCCTGATTTCCTTGGGTGGACTCTAATTTTCCACCATCTGTGATCCCATGATGAGGCACATCCAGGGCCTAAGGCAGGGACCACTCTTTGTTCCCAGTTGTTGAGACCTCAAAGCTGAGGATCAGCTTTCCTTTCGGGCACTCTCGCTGGTTGGGTTGAGCTGGTCCTTTCATGGAGGGGCAGGTTGGAGACTTCAGGGGAAGATAATGCTCTAAAAGTATGGAGGCACTTGGCACTTTCTCATGTAGGTCTGGAGCAAGGCAAGGATGTTCCCTCTCACCATTGCTTTTTAACATAGTATTGGATGTCCTAGCTAAAGTGATAAGACAAGAAAAGGAAATATAAGGCATACTGATCAGGAAGGAAGAAATAAAACTAGCTTTGTTTGTATATGACATCATTATTTGTGTAGAGAACTGGCCAGATCCTTTGAGCTCTGACAGCAGCCACGTGTACTGTAGGTTATAAGCTACTGTGTTGTAATTCTCTCCGGTAAATTAATGCAAGCTTAACAAACATCTACCACAAGTTACACACTGTTTTCTTCTGTGATGGAAGAACTAAGAGAAAGGCCAGTGCCATGCCTTGGATATAATAGTGCAGGCAGTAATGCTCCCATGAGCCACCCCCCCATCATCCTAGGATGGTGTGCCAGAAATAGGTCACCCAAGCCTGAGACCTGCCTCAGGTCATTCTGAGAGGCAGGAGCACAGAGAACAGCCGTGAGGATCCCAAGAAGCCAGACTCAAGTCAAAGAATAATGTCTGGTGTCTCATTATGAGATGCTCAAGTGCTGTGGCGGCCATGAAACAGCTGCCGTGTATCCCGCTGAGATCTCCTGTGGCAGAGTGTAAGTGGGCAGGCAGCCCAGCTGTTGTCGTCCAGGTTTACCATTCTGTGTCAAAACCATGGTTTCCCCAGGACGTTGTCTGCCTTGTCTGAGCGCAGTAGGGGGTCTAGTGCCAACCTGTTCCTGTGGCGTGCCATCCTCTAATGGATGACTTTATCCTAAGGACTCTCCATTGGTCTGGACAAACATTTTCTAAGATGGAGCTGCAGTCTGAGACTATTCTCACCTGATTCTTTCTTCCCCTCTCCTTTGGCAGGGGTCAGAGTAGCATCATGATTCCAAGGCTCTGCCCAGTCACTGCTGCTCCCTCTCCCCTCACCTCCATACGTGCTGCTTCCCAGCTGAGGTTTTCTCAGAGAACCAGACCTCACACAAGGGCTGTGTGTGACATTTGACAAAACTTGCAGGTGTGGGCTGAGAACAAGTGTAATTTTGGTGTTCTTATAATGTGAAGGAAGTGAGCTTGGACGTCTTAGTTATATATGCAAGTGCGTGTTCAACACATCAAATTGGAAAGTCACCTAAAAATAGAAAATCTGAACTACTTCCAGCTGGAAGAAACTGAGGACTGAGGTTGTGTGATATTGTGTTTTATGATAAGAAATATATATTTGGTCATTGGCCCTATTTCTGGCACAGAGCTCCTACAGTCCTTGGAATTTCCTAAGTGATGAGAGCTATACAGTTGTCTTTTGTTATGTTAATGAGGTGGCTTTTGAAAGCACCTAAGGAGGGAGGCTGGTTGCCAGGGAAACCAACCACATGATTAGAAGGTTGGAACTTTCATTCACTACTGCCTACCTCCAGGGAGGGGAGAGGAGCTGGAGGCTGACTCGAGGACCAATGGCCAATGATGTAATCAATCATGCCTATTTAAAGAAGCCTCCATTAAACCCAGAAGGACCAGGTTCTTCGAGCTTCCGGGTTGGTGAGCACGGGGAGATTCAGGGAGAGTGGAGGGCTCAGAGAGAGGGCATGGGAGCTCTGTGACTTTTCCCCATATCTCACCCTATACATCTCTTCCAACTGGCTGTTTCTGAGTTATGTCCTATTATAATACATTGGTAATCTAGTAAGTAAAATATTTCTCTGCATTCTGTAGGCCACTCTAGCAAATTAACTGAGTCCAAGCAGAGGGCCATTGGAAGCTCTGATCTACAGCGGATTGGTCAGAAACACAGATGACAACCTGGATTTGTGATTAGCATCTGAAGTGGGGCCAGTCTTGTAGGACTGAACTCTTAACCTATGGGCTCTGATGCTCTTTCCATCAGAAGTGAGTTAGTTGTAGGACACTCAGTCAGGGAATCGCTTGCTGGTGTGGGGAAAAACCCATACAGGTTGGAACTGGAATGAGAATCATACGTTGTTACCGAGACCCTAAGTGCTGGGAGAGAGAAAGGGGTTAGCCTGTGGTCGAGACAGGACTGGGATGGGGAGAAGAAACATACACAGTTGCCAAAAGCCTGGGAAGAAGGGTTGGCGTAAGAGAGGGGATGGACACAGAGAGTGTGAGAATGGGGAAGTGCGCAAAGAAAGGTTCAAGGTGTGGTGCAACAGAATACAGCAGACAGCAAGAAAATGAAAAGGAAGACAAAAATCCAGGACGTAGACGCAAACATACAGGTTCCATCAACAATGCAGAAATAAAAAGGAAAAAACTATGGTTAGGGTGCGTATAGTATAAGCCTGAAAGCTGTCTTCAGCTCACTCACTTATGAATACAGACAATGAGACTGAAGGATTTAATGATAACTCACTTGAGGCAGGGTTTCCAAAGATGTAGGTCAAACAAGACAAAGGCCAGTATCAAGTCCAATACGAAGAAAAGAAAGAGTGTGAAGTGTCGCTGTTGGAAGAAGTCCCTGGTGCATCCTGCTCTGAACTATGTTTCTTCCCATCAGTGAGAGAGAAGAATGTTAAGGAATTACCACTGGCATCAGAAACATTGCATTAGATGAACACATCACGAAGATTAATCATTCAAGTCTTTAAACACTTGCTGATATCAAACAGTGGAATACATAAAATACTTTAAAATATTAGAAATAGCAAATGCATAATTTTTAGGTATAAATGGGTCACCCTGTACAAAATAAAATAATGTTTAATTAGATATTGCTTTTTAAATAGTTTTCCCCTCAGTAGAGATGGACTTACACAATCTATTCATTTTTTCCCAAGTTCACTTTTCCGCCAAGAGCCATGTATTTGAATGCTAGGTAGTTAGAATCAAGCAGTCAGTGTTTGATTTTCAAAGTGTTGCTAATTGACCCCTACAGAGATTTAGCTCAGGCAGTGGGAAAAATCAGATGAAAAAAGTAATCATTTAAGCAGAGAATGGAAGGGAAAATGTCAACTTTACTTGAGTTTCATTGGTTTGACTCAATTTAGTTATTTAAAACTAGCCAACAAGCAAGACCGATTGCTCACTCTCTCATTTCTATTTTCTAAGGAGTAGAATGGGAAGCTCTATCTTTATTTCAAATAACTAGCAGGTCTGGTTGTTCTACACTACAATTGGTGTTGTTTTCCTCTAATGTAAAAGTGAAATACCACTAATCCATAATTTACAGGTTATAGTAAAGAAAAAAATGAGGTATTATATTTGACACAAGAGATTCTTGGCATACAGTGGGAATGCAACATATGGTTGCTCTTGACTCATGGGAGTTAAACAGTGTTGGAATCGTTAATAAACATTAGCTGAAGAAGATGACAAACAAGGGAAAATACATCCAGGGAAAAACATATTGTCCAAAATAAAAAGGCATAGAGGATAAGAAATCTAAATCAGTATTACAAATGTAGGGCAAAGGCACATACAGTTAAATAAATCATAAGAAGACCTGCAAGAAGAGTGCATGTTTTGGGAAGAAAAATGGAGAATTTCAAATATATGTGAACTGAGAAGACAGGGAAGGAAGATTATAAGCCCCTTGGGGGAGATTGAAATGAATTCAATGAGAGAAGCAAATGCAGCACAAAAAATGAATGACTTATTTGTTTTAGTGCTCATTGGGGAAAGCTTGAAGTTCTACTAGAAAGTGATCCCAGGGGGAGATGGCAAACTCCTAAAACCAAAGAACTGGAAAATCATTTACATAGGTAACATCTCATTAGAATGAAACCTACAGTGCCTTTAAGTTGTTTTATGGGGGCAAAATTTTGTTGAAATGATTTCAGATGTGAAAGCCCCTACAAATTGATAAGATTTAGGGATAATACTCGGTATCTGCACATTAAAAAATATGGAGAATAAAATCTTATGCTCATAGATGCGCACTGCAGCATTATTTATAATAGAGAAGTATGGGGAGTTTTGTAAAAATACAAAAAGAAGAGAATGGTTAAACACATTATAAAAGTTATATAATAAAATACTTTACCAACAAAGTAATGCTTATAAAAAGTCATTAAAAATGGCAGAAAATGCATATGATGTAATATTAAGTGAAAGAAAATTCCATGTACAGAATAATTAAAATTGTGAAAGATAAAATAACCGGAGAAAACAAGACTGAGGAGATCCATAATAGAATGTTAAAAATAATTATCTCTGATGCAGTATTGCGTCTATAGATACTTTTTACGTTCTTTTACTTTTCTGGTTTTTCTAAAATTAGTAGGTATTTCTTATATGCAGATGTATGTTGAATGTGAATCTACATTTTATAAATAAGTACATGTATAAAATTTTAAAAATCAACTAGTTCTCTAAGACTTTTAATTAAAAAGCAGCATTCCTTTGCTCCACCTTTTTTGCTTTCCCAAGACATCCATTTTCAAACCCTTTAAGTGTGTCTTCTATTAATTGCTTCCATATACCAAATAACGGCCATTTAGTTTTTAAGGGGTTATTTATTGAATTATTCATGTGGGAAATAGATTTTCTTTTCTCACGTCCCTGCCCTCAACACAACTATTTTCTCATTATCCTCCCAACACATTTGTCTCTTATTTAGATTAAATGGGTATTTTGTGTTTATCCATAGTGGAGTCATATAGTGTCATGTAACTATTTCATTCTCTTCCTTGTACAGGTTCTTGTTTTCCTTGCAGGTCAGTAATTAATCCTTTTTGTTTTTTCTTAGGAACCTATTCCCAAACTGTCAGAGATGTAAAGCTCATCTCAATGTATTTATATAAAGTAAGGTCTCAGTTCAAGTTCCCTGGAAATAGAGCTGGAGAAGGGGGTATGGATTCATGGATCTGATTTAGTGAGCACCCCCAGGAGAAGACTGCAGGAAGCGCTGGTCTGGGACAGGAAGTGAGCAGGGGTGTTTCCCTTTTGTCTGCTTCCAAGGGCAGAGTTACCTCTTGAGTTCTTAGCAGTGTGGGGCAGGGTGGGTGGAGCTTCTAATCTCCAGGGTCTGGTGGCTGTCTCTTGGCCCAGGACAGAATAGGGGATAGATGGGTGCCCTTAGCATCCACTAGATGAAGGATGGGTACACTAGCCCAGTAAAGTGGATTGGGGCAGGGTTCAAGTGCATCCAATGTAGGTAATCTCTCACTGTCTCCTTCCTTTCCTCCTTTCCTCCCTTCCTTCCTCCTTTCCCCTCCCTCATTTGTCCCTCCTTCCCTCCATCTCTCTGTCTTGGGGACCTTGTTCCTGGGTGCCCAGATATAAGGATCTGTAGGTTTTCTCTTGGGACGGCCAGGTTCTCTAGAGAGTAACCCCATCTCTTGCCTGAGGCATTTATAACTTTTTTCAGCCTTCTTGGATCCAACAAGGGGGGATGGTCTGATGGATCACATTTTGCAGCACAGGGACTTTCACGTATGTTTCTGCAGCTATGTGTATAACTTGAGCCCAGTCCTCTGCCAGGGCAGCAAGGAGGCAGTAAAGGGTGAGCAGTTCCGGGAGTCACATTGCTTCTTAAACAGACTTTGAACAAATGCTTCTGCTTTTGGTCCCTCCTCTCTATTTCTGCCTTCAAAAGTAACAGCTTCCCCAACTTGAACCATTCCTGGTTCTGTGACACAAAAAGTTTTACCTTTCTCCCTCTTCCTCCTGACTACTGGCTTAGATTTTCACTTTCCCTGCTGTGCTTAATAAGTTGAAATGTGTCCTGCTTTCCGGCTGTAAAGGTTCCCTTGACATCTTACCTGCTGCCGTTGCTTTCCAGTTTTCTTTGTCTTTTGGAGTTTATTCCTATTCTTCCTCATTACTCTCATTATACTCAATTTTAGGGGATAAACTTATATTCAATCACCTTGTTAAAATAAGACACTGCTGTTTTTAACAAAATAAACTTTTAACGTGCTTGATTTCCACGTATGTTGACAAAAATTGTAAAACCAATTAGTAGTTATATTTTAGTTGTACTATGAACCTCTGCAGATTATCTTTGTTAAGCAAAGTGGAAACAAAATGCAGTAAAATAAAAATGGTAACATAGCTTTCTTTAGCAATGCGAGTCCATGAACATGAATGAACACTTGAATCTGGGAAAATAGGGGGGAAATAGCTATCACTGGCAGTGGTGATGGTTTGTATATAAAAGGTACATTGTTCCTGTGTGAAATCCCAGTTAACCTTGTGTCTCGGAAGTCATGTTCTTTGTGAGGGTCCAGGATGAGATTTTGGATTCTCAGCATGTGGGATTTTGTAACATAAGGTGGAGGCCACACTCCTCCCTTCTGTAATCCATATGTCAGTAAGGTTTCGGTCTTTTATTCCCAGAATACAAATTTCTGGGCTGCATCTTCACTGTAATATATGCCCGTAATAAAAAGAAGACTCTACCCCTCCCGAGAGTCACTCAGCCAGGGAAGTTCCATTTTTATGAGGAAGCACATCCCTTGAGAGAAACCTTGATTGGGTTGGAATCTAAAAACAGAATTCCTGCTGGAGTACTGACAAGGGCATATCCCAGTGGTCCTGTATTATAATAAATTGATGCTGATAGGCATTAAATTTGTTACTAATTAGCTCAAGTAATAATTACAATGTTGATTTATAGGGTACTTTACATTTCTCACAATATTATCCCAACAGTTGCTAATTTTATTTTTACTAGCGTGCCGAGAATGTTCACATGTGGCATTATTCATCTATAACAGGCAAGGCAACTGCTGAGTGAATTGCTAAATGTGCCGTTGACATCCTGTGACCTGAGCCCTGAATTCTTTTAGTTGCACAGTTCTGGCTCACTTTTTATATGCTCTGCACTCACAGACACCTTACATGCTTTGTTGTAAGATTGTCTTACGAGTTTTTTTTTTTTTAATATTTATGTTGCTTTGTAAATACTGCAAAGGTCCTTTCAAGTTGACAGAGAATCGACTCTCTGTGTCATTCATTAAATCTGTGCTTTCTTCTAGTTGGTAGTTGTTAGCAACTAAACTCCTATTTACTCTTCATGTTTCCATAAAATCTGAATTTTAGACTTCTTAGGACTTTTTTTTGAGATGTGTGCATCTGCCTCTGTGATATTCATTCCTGGTTTTGTCTTCTGTCTCTCTTTTTTTTTTTTTTTTTTTGCCCCTTAACACCATGCTACCTTCAAGCTCTCTGGACTGAGAGGATTTGGTACAAGCAGTTCCAAGGGAAGCAGAAAAACTCTCGTTCAGAAGTTTCACAAGTCTGGGTGGTGGTTGGAGGGACCAGGTCAAAAGAAACTTCTGACTTGAGCATGTGAGGTTTACTTATTTAGCGGAGGGGTTATCTCCCTTAATCACAAGGTCCACAGGTGTTCTTGTGAGTCACACTCAGTCACACCTCACAACATGTGTCTCTAGGAGTTACGGAGAATCAGCAGCACGGCTCTAAAGTTGCTGCTGACCAGGCTGTGGAAGGAGACTTGGCTTGCATATTTCAGGAATAGATTTTCCAGTACCTGTAGCACCAAAATGACTCCACATATATTTCCAAATAGGTCATGGTACGATTTCTAGCAATACAAAGAAATCATTCCATTCTCAAATAACATATCCTTTGTGGTGCTGAAAAATAAATAGGCTTTTAAGCGAGGGAAAGAGTGCCATCATCCACAAATGCAATATTTTCAACATGGTGCTGAGAATAAGAGTTGCAAAATAGCATCAGGGAATTAATGTTGTTGTCCACTCTGCATGATGCTGCCCAGAGTGGAAGGTCTCAGCTCCTTGTTTCTTAGCGAGGCTATCCTCATCTTGTCTGACTCCTGCCAGGCAATCAGTTCTCCAAAAGCCTTAGTTGAAACAAGGGCAGAAATTAGCAAGGCAAGGACTTTATCCATCTAATGGTCAGTAGCTGCCTCACGATCAATGCAGAAAGCAGGTTGTTGGCCTGCTAAACTGTTCCAGGACGCCTGATACTGAGAAGTGAGTAAACTTATTGACAAGTGATGAGGATTTCCAAGGAGCTCCACCGTTGTGTCATACGGTTGAAAGACAATAAAGAAGGGAAAACAGAGTATATACTTGGGGGGTGGGGAGTGGCCCCCATACCTGACATCTGACACAGTTTGGGTCATTGATCCCTTTGTTTTGATCTAGGTTGATAGAGTGAGAATCATAAAGTTAATCATAAAATGAACATAGAATATATTTCTACTGTTTATATTATAGTTAGTCAATGTCACCTTTGAGGTTGGTATATATTATGAACCAAAACAAACTGTAAAGATAAAAAAAAAAGTATTTAAAAAAATTCTTATATATTGAACTACAGTTGATAAACAATGTTGCGTTAGTTTCGGGTGTGCAGCAAAGTGATTCAGTTATACATATATATGTATCCTTTTTTCAAATTCTTTTCCCATTTAGGTTATTACTGAATATTGAGTAGAGTTCCCTGTGCTCTACAGTAGGTCCTTGTTGATTATCTATTTTATGTATAGTAGTGTGTATGTTAATCTCCAACTCCCAATTTATCCCTCCTGCCACCTTTCCCCTTTGGTAACCAGACCTAGAAATAATGTCTTTTCACTTCACTTCACTGTACAGTAGAAACTAATACAACATTGTAAAACAACTATACCCCAGTAAAAAAAAAAGAAATGCATAAACAAACAAAAATCTCATGATATTTACCATGTCCTAAGTAAAATAGATGCTTACTAAATACTTGTTAGATTTTTTTAAAGAATTAAGATTTTATCATTTCATTGAGGGAGTAAACATTTTAATGAGCTAATTTTGAATGGAAAAATAGCCATATACCTTATTTTTATTGGTTTTATTGTTTGTATTGGTTTACACTGAGCATTTAAAATTAGCCTCTCGTTAATTGTAGACATTGCCCCAATATTATTATATTTTTTAACATCTTTATTGGAGTATAGTTGCTTAACAACGTTGTGTTAGTTTCTGCTGTATAACAAAGTGAATCAGCTCTAAGTATACATACATCCCCGTATCTCCTCCCTCTTGCGTCTCCCTCCCACCCTCGCTATCCCCACACTCGAGGTGATCACAAAGCACCGAGCTGATCTCCCTGTGCTATGTGGCTGCTTCCCACTAGCTATCTATTTTACATCTGGTAGTGTACATATGTCCATGCCACTCTCTCACTTGGTATAAGATAGCATTTACCCACTCTGTTTCTTAGTTTCCTCAGATGTAAAATGAAAATATTTGAGGACATGGTAGCTAAGACATTTTCTAGACTATTTTCCATTCTATGTCCATTGAGTTCATGCTAGTCCTAATGCATACATAATTTCTTCATTTCATAAATATTCTCTCTCAGGATGGACTTGCTTTTTCTATTTATATATTCCTTGTCCCTGTACCTTAGATATTTATAAGCCTGAGGACTCTGTGATGTGCACATGTTATTAGGATGTTACTTTCTTTTCTGAGGCAGTACTTCTACACTGTCTGTGCTGCCCTTGGCTTCTCTTCTGCTTAGCACTTGGGTCCTTCATGATTAGGTTGAAGTGAATTTCTTCATCTGTCAGTGGCTTATTTAGGTCTCAGGACAGATGTTCCATTTTTACAATTTACTTCCACCCCCCATTCCATTTGTACAATTTACACCCTTATTGCAAGCACTTGGATGACACTTCGCATTTTCTGTTGATTTTTATGGCGGTTTGGCCCATTATGCCTGATAGACTTCTAAAATCACTCACTCACTCCTGTGGAATTGCTTGTGTCTGTTTCTTGAACATGTGAAAACGTATTTACCCAAGGGATGTGATCCTTTTCTTTGTGTTTTTGCTGTTCTCCTCCCAACACACAAGGCAACTTGTCTTTGCCACAGTAATTTTGTTTCTCACTTTTTATCAACACACAAGGCAACTTGTCTTTGCCACAGTAATTTTGTTTCTCACTTTTTATCATCTCCTGAATTCTCAAAAAAGAGGTCTCGGTGGAACTGAGAAGCGGTGGTTTGTCTTGTTTGTTTCTTGACATTCTCTCCTTCTTTTGCATCGATTAGCACAGACCCTTGTTAGAAGGAATTTATGTGCAAGTTTTCTCTCTGAACATTTTTTAACCAAGTCAGGTATCTGTTCTCTGAGGGCACATGAAATACAGTAGGAGCGTTTTAAATGCTGGAGCTGAGAAAATGGGCAGTAATTGTGCATGAACCAGCTGATATCAGATTTTACTTTACTTAATGAACTTAAAGAAGTACTACTTGAAAGATGGCCTGTTTAAAAAAAATCATTTTAAAATTGAAGTATAGTTAATTTACAATGTTGTGTTAGCTTCGGGTGTACAGCAAAGTGATTCGGTTTATATATTTACTCAGTTTATATGTATATAGATATATTCTTCTTCAGATTCTTTTCCCTTATAGGTTATTACAAGATATTGACTATAGTTCCCTGTGCTATATAGTAGGTCCTTGTTGTTTATCTATTTTATATGTAGTAGTGTGTGTATGTTAATCCCAAACTCCTAATTTAAAGATGGCCTTTTTGATTTGTGTAGGCTGTGCTGTAATACCTAGAAATAACAGAGGAAAGAATGGAAACAATTTAAAGGAGGCAAGTAAAGTTAGTAAAAATTTGCTGTGGGTCTTTGAGCCCTCCTTCTGGACCACGTCCACATGTTCCGTGTGAAATATATCATCTTAGTCAACTCGGTAAAATAACAGGTCATATTCTTAGCCCATTTTGCATTCTGTGTTCCCTCTTTGGGTATTCTCATAGTTTTAATAATTATACTTTCTTAGTTATGGATAATGTGATCACAAGGGACCAGAAAACAACCCAAATCACCTAGAAAAATATTACAAAACCAGAGAAAAATCTCCTGGACATCAACTGCAAAAAGGTTAGCTAGATTTCAAAAGAACTGCAGCATCACTAGGTTTCAGTTGTGTCTTTCAGGCTTCATGTTTTGCTTCTCTCTGTCCGTCTACTTCATCTCTGTTCCCCTCTGTGGTCTAAGTTTTGCAGGCTATTTGTCAATCATCTGTCAGAACTGCTCCAATATGCAGTATTGTTCTCAGACCAAGGCAAGAGGAAACCCTTCCTAGGGTCTGCTCCAGTTTTATCCCTCTTCTAGGCTAGGTTTTGGGTACCTGAAGTCTTGAATTCTCTGATATTCTAGCCTCAGGCATCCTATCACAGCCTATGAAATCCTTCTCCTCAGGCACATTCTTCTGAGGGCCGTCCATGCAGTAGCCATGTATACCCTTGGGCCCTGGCATGGGCTATGGACAGAGGTCTGCAGGGAGTGGATGGACCTTGGACATGTGAGGCCCTGGCTTTATGGACAAAGCTCAGTGCAGAAAGAGAAGGGAGGTGGGCCGTGATCCAGAGCCACTAGCCAGTTCTCCCTGTGTCTTTACATCCTTGCTGAAAATTTTGAGGATCCTGAGAACTCTATACATAATTCTGTCATCGTAATGATGTATTTATCTACATAGGAGGCTAGCACATGTTCTTCTAAACAATGTGTTAGCTTAATTTTATTACATTTAAATACTTAGATCCATGATGTATGGGATTCCATTTGCAGTTTTGCCCTGGGTCCCAGAAATATTATAGCGGCAGCATGCCAATGTGAATATCTACAAAATATTCTCCAGTAACCAACTGACTTAGTCTTTCTGTCACATTTCAAATTCTCTTGGGACAGAAATTAATTTTTCTAACTTGAGTGACATGTTCATGCTTGCAGGTTTCACAGGTATGTCTGACTCAAGTTGTTTAAAGTTAAATCTATTACCTTCCACTCGTAATAGGCTAATTCATGCAAGACATGCTTACCGAGAACATTCTGAGCCAGGCACTTTGATAGTCACCTGGAGCAAGGTGATGAGTAGAACCATACATGGTTCTTGTTTGGATGCAGTGGAAGAGACAGGGTCCATGTTTGGCTGGGGAGCCCCATCAGCTATTTTGTTGTCAATTCCCAGATGTTCAATTTATTCATGATTTGGCACCTTTCACCTTACCCATAGCCAAACAGGTATCAAGCCTGGTTGATCTTTACCTCTTAATTGTTTTTCTATTTGTGAACTTTACTTATCCCTACTGTTATTATCTTAATTTCATCTTAGTTACCTTCTCTCACCTGGACTGTTACTTGAGCTTTTATCTCGTTTTTCTGTCTTCAGTATCGTGTTTCTCAATTACATTAAAAAAAAGAACTGTCACCTTTTTTACTTGATTATGATCCATCACTCCTTGCCTGCTGGCTCCTGTTTCCTTACTGCCCTCATTCGCCCATCCCCTTCCAAGACAAATACTAACTCCATATGGAATGAAGCCTAATTTACCAGGGAGAGAAGGCCTTCCAAGAAGAGTTTCCTACTTACCTTCTTCCTATCTTGGTCCCCACTCTGTCAGTTAGAATAATAACTATCGATAGTACCAGCCTCTTCTTTCTGTTCCTTTGCTCTAGATGTTTTCTCTGCCTAGAACACTCTTTCTCAACAAAATTAGACTTCTTCCAATCTCTCCTATCCCTTACCCCAAACATACACACAACCGTGGTTGGGTTCCTTTTAGATGTGCTTTTATTGGAAGCACTCACGCATGTGACTATCAGAGCATCTACCTAAAGGAGTAAATCGCACACAGGCACACAGACATTCTCTCTCTCTCTCTCCTGAAGGTAATCATTCCACCAGATTTTAACTACTCAAGGGAAGCATTATTTTTTACCATAAAACAGATCATCAATAAATATATTAACTAAACCAAAAATGTTTGGTGACTTGTGGTTTCTCTGATTTAACCTATCAGAGTTCTCTTTCTTTCTTGTTTTTTTAAATATTGATCTTCTTGTTCATCTTGTAGCCCCTCTTGGAAACTTTTCCAGAGAAAACACTTATGTCTGTAAGACAAATCCTAAAGTGAATACTGTTGCTTTGAATTCGAGCAGAATAAAAAGTTCAGAGATTTTCACCTAGATCCTTGCACTTACACTGAGTAAACTGAAACTATTCATCCCTGACATACAGTGATAGAAAAACTCTTCATTTTCAAATGTCTTTAGCCTGCAAATAGGGATTTTTATTTTAAGTATCTAAAGGTGACCTATATTCTAAGTTTATACCATCACAGGAATAAAGGAATAGCCTGGTGAAATAGTCTGTAGGTGTATAGATGATTACTGAGTGGAATTCTAATACCTTGAATCCCATGGTGTATACCTTATGACACATCAGGAACCCAGCTACACTGGGCAGGATGTAGAAATGATTTTGGCATATCTAAGATCCAAAAGTTCCTTAGGTGTGTCTTGTGTTACTTATATGAATTAAGTAAATAGCAGCCTGATTTATCCATTCAACTTGGCCGTTTCAGTCCAAGTGGATAGATCACACATCATTCAGTACCAAAGAGTTTCTAATTCTCCTTTGATTTTTTTTTTCTTTGATCAATGGGATTCTTGGAAGTGTGTTATTTAGTTTTCAAATGCTTGGATATTTTCTATGTTTCTGTTATTAATTTTTAATATAATTCTGTTGTTAAGAGAACATATATTGTATAATTATATATATATGTATATATTTTTTGGCTGCGTTGGGTCTTCGTTGCTGCGCACGGGCTTTCTCTAGTTGTGGCGAGCAGAGGCTACTCTTTGGTACGGTGCACGGGCTTCTCATTGTGGTGGCTTCTCTTGTTGCAGAGCAGGGGATCTAGGCACACGGCCTTCAGTAGTTGTGGCACGCGGGCTCTAGAGCACAGGCTCAGTAGTTGTGGCGCACGGGCGTAGTTGCTCCGCAGCATGCGGGATCTTCCTGGACCAGGGCACAAACCTGTGTCCCCTGCATTGGCAATCAGATTCATAACCACTGTGCCACCAGGGAAGTCCAGTATAATTATAATTTTATTGAGATTTATTTTCTAGCCCAGAATATGTTCTATTAGTATAGAATGTGTTAGGTACTAGGAATACCGAAATAAATGAAACAAATCATTAATCAAGTCACATTATTTTTTGTCTAATAGACATGTTTACAAATTATAATACAATGTTAAAAATATAAAAAATATATGTACAAGAGTCTATGGAAGATTACTGTAGTTTAGCCAAGGAGCAGGTTATGATTTAGAGAGAATACTTACTTTGTTGGCACAAAAACAAAGGATAGCACACAGGCAAGATGCATTATATTTATGGCAACCTTGGGAGTTATTGTTTCTCTCTTATGTAGAAAGATTTAGGAATTAGTGGAGTCAGGTCATAGGCTCAGGGTATAATTTTCAGAGCTTGACAATGAGATGGTGTCATTAAATCTGGGCCAACAGAATAAAAAAATAAATCTTCACTGGCCTCTCCAGCAATTTGAAGACTTGAATTGAAAATTCATGTAGTTGAAAATTTTAACTAAATTTTATTATATTCTATCATTAGACCAAGTCTCCTTGGATGCAGAGCTCCCTTGTTGAATGCTGATACACATAATCTAAATGAGAGGCAACTTGTCCAGTCTATGAAGGACTGCATTTGTGAAAGTTTGTTTCTAAATCTTGAAGTGTGCACCAGTTCACAGCAGCAGATGCCTGTGTACAACTGATATCTCTCCAAACATCAGTGTGTAGACAAAGAACCAGTGGGCTCTGGAGAATAATAATATCATTTTCTCTTTATTGAGCACTTATCTCTGAGGAACTAAAGTGATTTACAAGAATTATCTCATTAGTTCATATAACACTCTGATGAAGCGAGTAGATGTTATCTTTGTTTTTTAATAGAATTCTCCAGGTAACCTGGAAAATTTGATTAGATAGGTGAGCTGGATTCATAACATCCTAATCTAAGAAAAACTGTCTTGCAGACGTTGAAAGCATTATTAACATTCAAAAAACAATTTTATAAATCCTAAAGTTTTTAGAGTACATGCCAGCTCAAGGAGGTGGTTTTGACAAGGTGCATTTTTAAGAACTCGTGTTTTATATTAAGCATTTTATATTTATTTTATATTCCATAAGATGTTATGGAAAAACCCGAGCAAACTTTTTGACTAACCCAATAGATTCTCTCTCAAATCCAACCAATATATTTTGAACATCTGCTATATAAGAGAAAGAAAATCAAAGCATGATATCTTTTCCAGAGAGGTTTTTATCTTATTGGTATGATACATTTTAAAAAGAAAATTTTAAAAAGAGACCCTTAAAAGGATATCATATCTATACATGCTGTATAGATATCTCTGTCTCTGTCCCTATCCAAAAAAAAACTAATGTGGCATAGACAGAGAAAGTCATTATCTCTCAGGAATAAGGAGGAGACTATAAGCAGATCCATTTAAGGAAAGGTTGATTGTAAGTACAGTGTTTCATTGCAGTCTAAATGAAATGCAGTGCCTCACGGTGGCCTTCAGAGCTCTGCATGGATTGCCTTGGTTGCCTAGCCAGTCTCATTAAACAGAGAACTCTCCCATATTTGGTCTGCTTTCAACCTTCTGAACCTCTGCCACATCCTCGGTTTCAGCTGATGGCCTTGTACCTTATTTCACCGAGAACATAGAAGCAATCAGTAGAGCATTTCCATGAGCCATTGCTCGTATTTACAGGTGTATCCTCACCTGTTCTCACGCACGCTGGGGGCTCCGTCCGGATACAGATGAACTGTCTGTGATGCCATCACTCGTGTACTAGATCCTGTCCCCTGTCACCTACTCAGGTTTCCTGGTGCATCTAATCTTCCTTCTCCAGTGAATCAGTAGTCAAGCGTGCTCTTACTTCTTCCATTTAAAAAAGTATTCTTGGTGTTACTGACCTATTTCTCCTCTCGCTTTTATAACAAAACACTTCCAAGGAGTTGACTGTCCTAGCTGTCACTAATGATCTGCTAGCCTCCAATTCTCCCATCAGACCACTCCATGCAAATTTATGTTGTTCAAGTAAGCAGCGATTTACAGACTTATTACATCTAGGGGTCACGCCTCAGTCCTCTTCTCCATTGACCTGTAAATAATGTTAGACCCAGTTGACCCTCCTTTTTAAAAAACCTTATTCACTGTTTTTTCTCCCCTGGTTTTCCTCTATTTCACTAGCTATCTGGCCTCTGTCTTCTATGCAATTTCCTCTGGATCTTTCAAATTACTTAGCGTGGTGTGGAGGGATTGGCAGTTCATTTTCTATTACATATTAAATTCAAACATATCGAAACTGTTCACTGTTTCTGTTAACAAACAAAACTTGCTTTGTTTTGATACTGCGGCTGCAGGTTCATTTCAGTGAAAATTTCCTCTGATCTCAGCTGTTAAGAGCTTAGAGGAGACCTAGTCAGACAGTGACCCTCCTACCTGGATTTAGTCACCACCGGCTTGAACTCACTGCGTGCCCCTCACCTTTTGCTTTAGTACAGTTCACCTTGGAATTGTCATGTTGGGATGAGAAGGCGCCCAGCTTGGTTGTTAAACCAGCTCCCAGAGTAACTCCTAGAGTGACTCAGAGAATAGCCCCTGTTCTAGTAATTGCCCAGCACTATCCTCACACATCCTGTCTGGAAACCTCTGCAGCAGGCGTGTGGGGAGGCCCGAGTGATGGGAGCCATCACCTGGGCAGCGGTCAGCTGGCACCTCTGAGTAGCTGCAGAAGGACCGTAAGCAAAGCCGTCTTTCTGAGAACCTGAGGTTGAGTGAGGACGGTCTGAAAGGAAAAGCCATTTAATCCTGGGACCCTGCAGTTTGAGAGAGAGATCAGAACTCCAAATATTGCTTTGGGGTCCATCAGCATATAAAAATAATCTTTGATATTTTCAATGAAGATGAGCCCCCCTAGAGAAAAGACCTCTGAGTTTTGGGCAGTGCGGGGAAGCAGACGGTAGCCTGCGTGGGCTAGTCCGTGGGCAAGTGTTTGAAGCGCCTTCTCATGCTGCAATTGAACCTACGCTGGTGACACAGAATGAAACAGAGCACCACTTCTGCCCTACACTTGCATGTCTTTTTTGAAAATCAGGCAAACCTCCCCCTTAAACTTGAGGAGTTGAAGTTCAAATTGATATTCTTTCAGGGACACTTAGGAATAGTTCTGAATCTTTTAAAGGCCACAGGTTCATTGAGGTTTTAGTAAAAGCTATGGATCTTTCTCTAGAAAATTGAAAATGAGTGTATAGAAACAAGACATAATTCTGAAACGAAAAGTCAGAGGCCTCCTGGGTACTAGTTATTTTTCACAGCGAACATGGTTGGTGATTTTATATATTCAGTTGGAGATTTTTGCTGCTGCTTTCTTAAATTCTCTTGAGATTTTGTTATTTTGGTGAAACAGTGTTGACTCAGAGTTAGGGTTGCTAAGTTCTGTTTTCTGATTTCATCACTGCCTTTTGTGATTCTGCCCTATGTTACATTTTGGGGGGGACGGGGGAACGTCTTAGGTTGGAGCAGTTTTCTTATAAACTGGTAAAGTACACAAATTCTGCAGTATAATGGAATCATTCTGCCTTTTCTTGTTCATTTAAGTGAGATAGAGAGTGTATTTTAATATTTTAAGAGTATTTTAAAGTATTGCCTCTTAAAACTTCAGGAAGATTTGACATGTGAGTAAACAACACTATTTGACAGAAAGCCTTTAATAGAATTTTTAAAAGATTTTAAAGTAACAAATTGGCTTTATTCCTCTTTTTCTTATTGGAAAGAGTGCCAAATGTATTTCAGCCTCTTTCCAGGTAAGATGTGAAATGACGTGAAAAGTATGTTCAGAATGAAAATCTATTTCAGAAGGCAACAGCCATGAGGAGAGAGGCAGAGGGGAAGATGAGGTCAAGACCAATGCCAAGATTCAAGTCAGTGCAGGTAAACGGAGAACTTGATCTGAGCATCTAATCTTGAAAGGATGCAATATTTGAGATGGCTCTTTTGATCTCAGGCAGTGATATAAAACACTTTCAGCAGACCCAACTGAGGTCAAAGTTGAATTTCCTTGTTGAAGAGGGGGACAAATATTGCTACCATTAAATCTATTAAAGAATACTAAAAGTTAGCCACATTTAAAGATAGATATTAGATACAAGGGTAATATCACAGAAATTAGTATCATGGTGTAATTCCAAATGTCATCACTTTGACTCGGGCTCTTGATACAGGATGTTGGCCATACTTAGTGACAAATTTGATAGAGTGAAAGTAAAAAGATCCCCGTAAACAAATGAAGTCAAAATATGACACCATCTTTCTAGAAGTTGAATATGTAGATGGGGTGACTTCTCTGTAAATCTGTGAAAGTTTTCCATATTTGTACCTTTGTTTTCTCACCTTTGTTTTCTCTCTCTCCCACTCTCTCTCTCTTTCTCTCCCCCTCTCTGTATGTCACTTTGTCTCTGTATGTATGTATATATATGTGTATATGTATATACGTAAATCCTATAATTAATCAAGAGTGTTACTCCTGTATTTTTGCTTGAATATATCCATATCTGTATCAGTCATTGGCCACAATTTATATGCCGTTTGAAAAAGAGATATCTCTCTTTTCCACCCCCTTCTTATCTAATAATATCTACATCTAACTCAGTTTGAATATTACTGCAATTATGAAGCCATTTGGACACTTGACATTATTTCTCTGAGTAACAGTAACTTTTGTATCAGTTAAGATATTCTTGGCTATGAGAAACAGAAGCCCAGTTTGAAGTTGCTCAAACAGTACATCTATTATCTAACTCTTTATATGAAGTATAGAGTCAGGATGGTTCCAGGGTTGGCCGTTCAGAAGCTCAGCATCTTGAAGGATCTAGATTCTTTCCATGTTTCCACTTGGAAAAGCCCAGTGTGGGGATGTTATCTCCTCAGATTTCAAGAAGACTATAGAATCTCCAAGCATCATATAGAGACTAAACAATACCCAGAAAATTATGTGCATTTATTTGGAAAATAGAAGTTGAAGCTTCTCAAGTTTCTAGCCAGAATGGAGTCCAATGTCCATACCTAATCAAACTCTTGTAAGGAAAATAACACCACTGAACAGCATATTACCACCTGAAGTTGGAGATGGGTCCCATCCCTTGGACATTCATCCATGTAAAATACGATTATGTGAACAAGGCTTTGCCAAGGAGGAAGAAGTGTGTGTGTGTGTGTGTGTGTGTGTGTGTGTGTGCACTATTTTTTTGAGTTAATTGTATGCTATCATACTTTATTGCTACTGCTTTTAAGTCATACCTCTTTCTACCTTCTGTTCCATGACTTGTCTTGCCTAGATGCCTGCATCTACCTGCTTGAGGGCAAGTGTCAATTCTGGTTTCTTTGTATCTCCCCAAAGCTCAATGACTATCACATAGTAGGTTTAGGATGAAACACTTGTCTGCAGGATCAGCAGTGTCAATCTCTAGGATTACTGGTGTATGGAATAGTAATATTTGAAACTTCACTTCTTGAGACAGGTAAAGGAAAGCATATGAGATAAACTTGCATAATTTTGACCGTACATAGTAAACTGCCATTGGACTAGGAAATAAACTTTATTAACGCAATCTTTAGTTCTGCAAAATCTTGATTAAGTTTCAGTAGATATGCCTGGAGATTTCAGCCCTCGTTAAGTGGCAAGAGATTGGAACTCAGAAGTCACTTTAAACCTGAGTGCAAAAAGGGATTTTAAAGCTGGAGAATGTTTCATGCTAGAAGATAGAATAGGGCCCTTAAATTTTTAAAAATAGTACAGATTTTAGCTGAAGTAAGTTGTAACAGTTGAGAGTTTGGGCCTCATTAAAAGAGGTTGTAATTTTATTTATTTATTTATTTTCATGGGATATTCATGTCTTTTTATTATTTGATATTGCCAAACTGTTTTCCAAAGTGAGTTTGTAACAATTAACACTCCCACCCACAGTGTCTGAGACTTCCTGTGCTTGCCAACACATGGTCCTATCAGACTTTGAAAATGTTTTGCCAATCTAGGTGGCTATGTAGAAATATCTCATTGAGGTTTTAATTCATATTGCCCTGATTACTCAAGAAATTCAGTATTATTACTTTTATAATTTAAAATAATAAAGAAATATTAGATCAAGACCAGGACATATAATATCACAGAGAGATTCTTACATATTTCTACCCATGTATGTGAAATGACGTCTTGTTGTTACTGTCCCTATTTGTTTGAACTTTCAAATTAAAATGAAGCTGCATCTATATGTTCTCTCTATGTGCATTCTAAAGGTCCTGGCAAGGGGCTTAAACCATGGGGAGATGCACAAATGAAGGGGCCTGGCTTTGATGTAAAAATCTTTGACTGTTAGAGAAAAAAGGTAGCAGAGGATCTTGTGTGGTCCCCAGAACAGCTGCAGTCACATCACTTGGAAGCCCGGTAGTGGAGGAAGAGAATCCAAAAATTTGCCCATGGGAATGGGGGCAGAGAGAGGTGTTTGCCACAGACGGGCAATCTTTGTGGGAGGAAGATAGATCTAGGGGGGGAAAAAAAGACTTCTTGTGCTGGTTGATTTACTTCTGAGAAACTTGAGTTTCCCTAGAGATTAAAAAAAGAGTAAGTGCAAGTGTAGCAGCTTAGAATGAACAAATTGAGAATGGGGTCTGAAAATGGGTGGGTGAACAGCTGAAGGTTGCCCTAATTTAAGGAAAAGTACAAAAATTGGTATCTGGAAAGCAGCAGAAGGCTTCTTTAGAAGCCAGTCCCTCTCTGTACTCTCACTCACCTATCCAAACCAGGGACGTATCCTTCACCTTGTATTCATCTAGCCAAATGTGCACCAGTCTGAGATTGTTATATACCAAGGCTTTTACAATTCCAGTGTGGTTTGCAAAGTGTTGCTTATCAATATGTCCTACTCGAGAGCAGGGGAGTATAAAGAGTTGGCCTCCATACATCCAGGTCCTTAGTGAAAGTTCCAAATTTTCTCCTCCCCAGAGATTTATGCCCTTGTACTTTCCGATTGCATTAAAATAATGCCTATTTATAGCACAACTTCCTCCAGTCATTGCAGGTGACCAGATAGGTCTAGTGGGTCCTTCTGGTCCATCCATCTCATAAGAGAAATCACGATCCCGTTTAAATTGCAGATACCAGTTGAAAGCTCCCCTGACAACAGGAGAGGACTGGTATTCCAGGGTCACATAATCACTGGCATCTATCAGAGGACACACCCCCATTTGGGGGTCCTTAGCAATGGCATTCAGCACGGGCTCCAGCCATACTTTAGTCACCTTGCAGTGGCTATCCAGGAGCATCAGAACGTCCCCTGAAGCACGCGATGCTCCAATCAGCCTTGCTCGAATCAGTCCCTCTCTCTTTTTGTTTCTTATTAATTTAATCTTTCCCCGAAAATTTTCCACATGGTAGTCTAGTTTCTTTTTCAAATCATCAAATTCCCTCATGTCATCTACCAAAATAATTTCTTCAAGGATATGCTGTGGAGTGAGGGTCATGACACTGGACACTGTCCGAAACAAGACATTAAATGCTTCATTGTGGAAACCAGTGACAGTCCTGGCACTAGGTAGGTTGGAAGGGTACTGCTTTTTTTTTTTTTTTTCCAAACATCTTTATTGGAGTATAATTGCTTTACAATGGTGTGTTAGTTTCTGCTTTATAACAAAGTGCATCCGCTATACATACATATATATATATATATATATATATATATATATATATCCCCATGTCTACTCCCTCTCTCGTCTCCCTCCCACCCTCCCTATCCCACCCCGCTAGGTGGACACAAAGCACAGAGCTGATCTCCTTGTGCTATGTGGCTGCTTCCCACTAGCTATCTGTTGTACAGTTGGTAGTGTATATATGTCCACGCCACTCTCTCACTTTGTCCCAGCTCACCCTTCCCCCTCCCCGTATCCTCAGGTCCATTTTCTAGTAGGTCTGCATCTTTATTCCCATCCTGCCCCTAGGTTCTTCATGCCTATTTTTTTTTTCCTTTTAGATTCCATATATATGTGTTAGCATATGGTAGTTCTTTTTCTCTTTCTGACTTACGGCACTCTGTATGACAGACTCTAGGTCCATCCACCTCACTACAAATAACTCAATTTCGGTTTTTTATGGCTGAGTAATATTCCATTGTATATATGTGCCACATCTTCTTTATCCATTCATCTGTCGATGGACAGTTAGGTTGCTTCCATGTCCTGGCTATTGTAAATAGAGCTGCAGTGAATATTGTGGTACATAACTATTTTTGAATTATGGTTTTCTCTGGATATATGCCCAGTACTGGGATTGCTGGGTCGTATGGAAGTTTTATTTTTAGTTTTTTAAGGAACCTATACTGTTCTCCATAGTGGCTGTACCAATTCACATTCCCACCAGCAGTGCAAGAGGGTCCCCTTTTCTCCACACCCTCTCCAGCATTTATTGTTTGTAGATTTTTGGATGATGGCCATTCTGACTGGTGTAAGGTGATATCGCATTGTAGTTGTGATTTGCATTTCTCTAATGATGAGTGATGTTGAGCATTCTTCCATGTGTTTGATGGCAATTTGTATAGCTTCTTTGGAGAAATGTCTGTTTAGGTCTTCTGCCCATTTTTGGATTGGGTTATTTGTTTTTTTGATATTCAGCTGCATGAGATGCTTGTAAATTTTGGAGATTAATCCTTTGTCTGTTGCTTCATTTGCAAATATTTTCTCCCATTCTGAGGGTCGTCTTTTCGTCTTGTTTATGGTTTCCTTTGCTGTGCAAAAGCTTTTCAGTTTCATTAGGTCCCATTTGTTTTTTTTCTGTTTTTATTTCCATTTCTCTAGGAGGTGGATCAAAAAGGATCTTGCTGTGATTTAGGTCAGAGAGTGTTCGGCCTATGTTTTCCTCTATGAGTTTTATAGTCTCTGGCCTTACAATTAGGTCTTTAATACATTTTGAGTTTATTTTCGTGTATGGTGTTAGGGAGTGTTCTAATTTCATTCTTTTACATGTAGCTGTCCAGTTTTCCCAGCACCACTTATTGAACAGGCTGTCTTTTCTCCATTATATATTCTTGCCTCCTTTCTCAAAAATAACGTGACCATATGTGTGTGGGCCTATCTCTGGGCTTTTTATCCTGTTCCATTGATCTATATTTCTGTTTTTGTGCCAGTACCATACTGTCTTGATTACTGTAGCTTTGTAGTATAGTCTGAAGTAAGGGAACCCGCTTCCTCCAGCTCTGTTTTTCGTTCTCAGGATTGCTTTGGCTATTCGGGGTCTTCTGTGTTTCCATAAAAATTGTGAAAATTTTGTTCTTGTTCTGTGAAAAATGCCATTGGTAGTTTGATAGGGATTGCACTGAATCTATAGATTGTTCAGGGTAGTATCGTCATTTTCACAATGTTGATTCTTCCAATCCAAGAACATAGTATATCTCTCCATCCGTTTGTATCATCTTTAATTTCCTTCATCAGTGTCTTATAGTTTTCTGCATACAGGTCTTTTGTCCCCTTAGGTAGGTTTATTCCTAGGTATTTTATTCTTTTTTTGCAATGGTAAATGAGAGTGTTTCCTTAATTTCACTTTCAGTCTTTTCATCATTAGTGTATAGGAATGCAAGAGATTTCTTGAGTAATAAGGGCAATATGAATTAAAACCTCAATGATCTTAGAGGAAATGGTTTCAATCTTTCACCATTGAGAACGATGTTGGCTGTGGATTTGTCATATATGGCCTTTATTAAGTTCCCTCTATGCCTACTTTCTGGAGGATTTTTATCATAAATGGGTGTTGAATTTTGTTGAAAGGTTTTTCTGCATCTATTGAGAGGATCATATGGTTTTTCTCCTTTAATTTGTTAATATGGTTTATCACGTTGATTGATTTGTGTATACTGAAGAGTCCTTGCATTCCTGGGATAAACCCCACTTCATCATGGTGTATGATCCTTTCAGTGGGCTGCTGAATTCCTCTTGCTAATATTTTGTTGAGGATTTTTCATCTATGTTCATCAGTGATATCCACCTGTAGTTTTCCTTCTTAGTGACATCTTTGTCTGGTTTTGGTATCAGGGTGATGGTGGCCTCATAGAATGAGCTTGGGAGTGTTCCTCCCTCTGCTATATTTTGGAAGAGTTTGAGAAGGATAGTTGTAAACTCTTTTATAAATGTTTGATAGAATTCATCTGTGAAGCCATCCTGTCCTGGGCTTTTGTTTGTTGGGAGATTTTTAATCACAGTTTCAATTTCAGTGCTTGAGATTAGTCTGTTTATATTTTCTATTTCTTCCTGGTTCAGTCTTGGAAGGTTGTGCTTTTCAAAGAATTTGTCCATTTCTTCCAGGCTGTCCATTTTATTGGCATATAGTTGCTTGTAGTAATCTCTCATGATCCTTTGTATTTCTTCAGTGTCAGTTGTTACTTCTCCTTTTTCATTTCTAATTCTATTGATTAGAGTTCTCCCTTTTTTTCTTGATGAGTCTGGCTATGGTTTATCATTTCTGTTGTTGTTGTCCCTGGATCACGGGACCCTGGCAGTGGTGGGATGCGTAGGGTCCTGGGAGAGGAGGTGTGGATAGTGACCTGTGCTCGCACACAGGATTCCTAGTGGCTGCACAGCAGCCTTAGCATTTCATGCCCATCTCTGGTGTCCACATTGATAGCCGCAGCTCGCGCCCATCTCTGGAGCTTGTATAGGTGGTGCCGTGAATCCCCTCTCCTCATGCACCCCGAAACAATGGTCTCTTGCCTCTTAGACAGGTCCAGACTTTTTCCCAGACTCCTTCCCAGCTAGCTGTGGCACACTAGCCCCCTTCAGGCTGTGTTCACGCAGCCAACCCCAGTCCTCTCCCTGGGGTCTGACCTCCGAAGCCCGAGCCTCAGCTCCCAGCCCTGCCCGTCCTGGCCAGGGGAGCAGACAAGCCTCTCAGGCTAGTGAGTGCTGGTCGGCACCGATCCTCTGTGCGGGAATCTCTCTGCTTTGCCCTCCACACCCCTGTTGCTGTGCTGTCCTCCACGGCTCTGAAGCCTCCCCCCTGTCACCCCCGTCTCTGCCAGTGAAGGGTCTTCCTAGAGTGTGGAAGCTTTTCCTCCTTCACAGCTCCCTCCCAGAGGGGGAGATCCCATCCCTATTCTTTTACCTATGTTTCTTCTTTTGCCCTCCCCAGGTACATGGGGAGTTTCTTGCCTTTTGGGAGGTCTGAGGTCTTCTGCCAGCCTTCAGTAGGTGTTCTGTAGGAGTTGTTCCACGTGTAGATGTATTTCTGGTGTATTTGTGGGGAAGAAGGTGATCTCTGCGTCTTACTCTTCCGCCATCTTGAAGGTCCTCCTCTAATTTTCTTAATACTTCTGTTTTTATCAACTGTTACATGATCAAGGGCATTGTCTTACCCCTTAAACTTATTGTTTCCAATGGTCTAAAGGTAGACCCACTGAATGACAGGGTGCTGGACAAGCCAAGCCTGGAAGTCAGAAGGGGGACTTTCAAATTATGCTCAGAAGAGAACCCAGGAGATGGTTGCCAGCATGTGGAACCCGCTGAAAGCTGCCAGAATGGAGGAGGTGTTTCCTTTTACACAGAGTTTATTTTTTTTTAAGGAAAATAGATAGGTAAATATTTTAAAACATATGTACTTAAATGAAATAATAGAAGCATGTATAAACTGGAGAGGTGAATCACTCAATTTGGGTGGGGTAAAATGGGCCTGTTTAGGTGAAAAGAATCAGGAGAGGCAACTTTTATAGCCATCTTTGTGTATTTTTATTATTCAAGTTGGATTGTAAATGGTGCATATCAATTCAACAGCCAATTAAGGAAAAGCAGCATTCCAAGGTGAAGGAAGTGTGTTATTAGTGTGAACAAGGTGATATTAGCATCGTATAATGTTGCCTAGATACAAAGCATCAAGTGGTGAGTGAATGAAATGTATCTGGAGGCAAAAGCCAGGGTCGTGTCACAGGGCGCTCATGACATGGTCTCCACTAAGGAGCTTGGTTCCATCCTGTGAACACAAAGAGGTCAGGAAGAGGCTAAAGAAAAGGTACAAATGGGTCAGCATTGCATTTTGGAAAGTGAACTGTCATAAACGTACGGATTATGGATCAAAGGAGGAAGAAATCACAGGCAAGGGAAACACTTGGCATGTTTTTGAAATTAGCTGGGCAAAATGTGAGGGAGTGGGTGGGGGAGAAAGCACTTGTACAAAAGGGAAAGCATAAGTTTAAAACTGTTTAGAAGGTGAAGTCTGTGTGTTTTGATGATTTATTGGATGTAGGTAAGAGGGAAGGATGGGGTAATCGAAGATGATACATTGTTCCCTGGAAGGATGGATATTATGTTGAAGAAGCAGGTGTGATTGTAGACTTTAGGGGGAGAGAGAATAAATTGGTTTGGAACATGGCCAGTGTCTAGGAGACACCTACCTAGGTGAAAGTATCTACTAAGAAAAAAACCCTATGTATATATATAGTGTATCTATATATATACTATATATATATAGTATATATATATATACACAATATATATTATATATATATATATATTCCATTCTCTAGAATTGGTACAGAGAACTTTTGTTCTTCAGTCATACACATACCAATTTACTTTTAGGACACATCTACGTGGAATTTTGAGGATATGTCCATGTTCATTTCAGATAAAATTGGTTTCAGAACATTCTAAGTCAATTTTTCTTCAAACATTTTAAACATTAGTCACATTGTTATCTGGCTACTCTATGAAGAAATTAAAATGCATATAAATGTTTGAACTGTAAAAGTGTAATTGAATACTGAGTACCTTCTGTCTGGCAAATAGCTTTAATGTGAAACTTAAAAATATTCATTAATAGAAAAAGATCTGTAAATGTATGAATAATTTTTCTGTGCTTTCTTATAAGATGTTTTTCAGTTTATATGCTCATTAGACAGTTCTGGATAAAGTTCACTTAGGATGACCGAAAAACCCTTGTCGTAAATACAAAGTTTGGCATTCGAAAGCTGTAACTTCTTGTTTTTAGTATGTGTTTTATTATTTTATTATATCTATTTATAATTAAGGACAGTTTTATCCAGTATTTTATTTGGGTTGGTAGAAGGCCAGGATAAATAATCCTAGGTTGGTTTTCAGTATAGTTTTTGGATCTCCCCTAATGGAGAAGTTACTAGTTATCCACCTGTGCTATACTCAGGGCCCATGTCTTAAAATGTAATTCTCTGTGCAGATTAGTGTCAAAGACAGTACTCATGCAGGGTCTTTTATAATCCCCACTTTTGTGTGCCATGCTTAGCTAACATGATTACACAGTTGTCTGCCACCACAGTCTTAAGTTGTGTGTACAAGTAAATGGTGTGAGCTAAGTTAATTTGATACTTAAAATAAATAAAAAGCCTACCTTTTTTGTTTCAAACACTAGGAATCATTTTAATTCATGTAGCTGCTATATTTTATTTAGTCAGTTGAAATATATAAATATATAAGGTATATAGAGCATTCCATTTCTCATTATGAGTTGAGGGAAGGGGGAAAAATAACCCCATGAGTCCTTTCTGTATAATTGAATAACTTTTAATCATTGTGAGTCCTAAATCCACATCTGTCGATTTGGGAGGGCCAACCCTTCCACTTCACAGCTGTGTGACTATTTAACTTACTGAGCCTCAGCTCCTTATCTGTAAGTTGAGGATAATACCATCTACTTACAGGCTTTCTTTGTGATTAATAGGGCAACATATTCAAAATACTTTCTACAGTTCCTTTCTTGATAAGTAAACTTTAAAGTTAAGAATGCATTAACTATTGCTTCCTTTTTTTGCCCTCTTACTAAAATCTACTTGGCCCTTCTAGCTCAAATGTCCTCTCTTACTCCAGGTTATTCAGTCAATCATGGAGGTTTCTTCCCACATGAGTTTTCCTGCAGTTAGGCTATATAACCACCAGGTGGTGATGTCAATCCCTTCTCTTCAACCACCTCAAGTTTTTCGTTTTTTGTTTTAATAACAGAATGGTGAGGAGTTTGTACCATCTCCTTACTTCATTTAAAAATACAATCTCGGGGAGACCTTCAAGATGACGGAGGAGTAAGACATGGAGATCACCTTGTTCCCCACAAATACATCAGAAATACATCTACATGTGGAACAACTCCTACGGAACACCTACTGAACAGTGGCAGAAGACCTCAGACTTCCCAAAAGGCAAGAAACTCACCATGTACCTGGGGAGGGCAAAAGAAAAAAGAAAAAACAGAGGCAAAAGAATAGGGATGGGACCTGCACTAGTGGGAGGGGACTCTGAAGGCAGAGGAGTTTCCCCACACTAGGAAGCCCCTTCACTGGCAGAGACGGGGGGGTGGGGGGGGGGAAGCTTCGGAGCCACAGAGGAGAGTGCAGCAACAGGGGCAAAGAGAGCAAAGCGGAGAGATTCTTGCACAGAGGTTTGGTGCTGACCAGCACTCACCAGCCTGAGAGGCTTGTCTGCTCACCCGCTGGGTCAGGTGTGGGCTGGGAGCTGAGGCTCGGGCTTCAGAGGTCAGATCCCAGGGAGAGGACTGGGGTTGGCTGCGTGAACACAGCCTGAAGGGGGCTAGTGCACCACAGATAGCTTGGAGGGAGTCTGGGAAAAAGTCTGAACCTGCCTAAGAGGCAAGAAACCATTGTGTCAGGGTGCGCAAGGAGAGGGGATTCAGAGCACTGCCTAAACGAGCTCCAGAGATGGGTGCCAGTGGTGGCTATCAGCGTGGACACCAGAGACAGGCATGAGATGCTAAGGCTGCTGCTGCTGCAGCCACCAAAAAGTCTGTGTGCGAGCACAGGTCACTATCCACACCTCCCCTCCCAGGAACCTGTGCAGCCTGCCACTGCCAGGGTCCCATGATCCAGGGACAACTTCCCTGAGAAAACACATGATATGCCTCAGGCTGTTGCAGCGTCACGCCGGCCTCTGCCACCACAGGCTCACCCCGCATTCCATACCCCTCCCTCCCCTCAGCCTGAGTGAGCCAGAGCCCCCTAACCAGCCACTGCTTTAACTCCCTCCTGTCTGGGCAAAGAACAGATGCCAGAGGGCAACCTACATGGAGAGGCAGGGCCAACTCCAAAGCTGAACCCCAGGAGCTTTGTGAACAAAGAGGAGAAAGGGAAATTTCTCTGTGCAGCCTAAAGAGCAGTGGATTAAATGTCCACAATCACCTTGATGTGCCCTGCATCTGTGGAACACCTGAACAGACAACGAATCATCCCAAAATTGAGGTGGACTTTGGGAGCAACTGTAGACTTGGGGTTTGCTTTCTGCGTCTAGTTTGTTTCTGGTTTTATGTTTATCCTAGTTTAGTATTTAGAGCTTATTATCATTGGTAGATTTGTTTATTGGTTTGATTTCTCTCTTTTTATATATATATATGTTTTTCCTTTTTCTCTTTTGGTGTTTATGTGTTTGCTTCTTTGTATGATTGTGTCTGTATAGTTTTGCTTTTACAATTTGTCCTAGGGTTCTGTCTGTCTACTTTTTTTTTTGTAGTATAGTTGTTAGTGCTTGTTATCATTGCTGGATTTGTTTTTTGGTTTGGTTGCTCTCTTCCTTTTTTCGTTTTTTTTTTTTTATATTTTTATATTTTTTAATTTTGATAACTTTTAAATTTTATTTAATTTTATTTAGTTATTTATTTTCTTGTTTCCCTTTTCTTCTGAGCTGTGTGTCTGACAGGGTCTTGGTGCACTGGCCAGGTGTCAGCCCTGAGCCTCTGAGGTGGGATAGCTGAGTTCAGTACATTGCTCCATCAGAGACCTCCCAGCCCCATGTAATATCAAATGGAGAAAGCTCTGCCAGAGATATCCATCTCAACACTAAGACCCAGCTCTACTCAACAACCAGCAAGCTACATTGCTGGACAACCTATGCCAAACAACTAGCAAGACAGGAACACAACACCACCCATTAGCAGAGAGGCTGCCTAAAATCGTAATAAGGTCACAGACATCCCAAAACACACTACCAGATGTGGACCTGCCCATCAGAAAGACAAGATCCAGCCTCATCCACCAGAACACAGGCACTAGTCCCCTCCCTGAGGAGGCCTACACAACCCACTGAACCAACTTTAGCCACTGGGGGCAGACACCAAAAACTACGGGAACAGTGAGCCTGCAGCCTGTGAAAAGGAGACCCCAAGCACAGTAAGTTAAGCAAAATGAGAAGACAGAGAAACACACAGCAGATGAAGGAGCAAAGTAAAAACTCACCAGACCAAACAAATGAAGAGGAAATAGGCAGTCTACCTGAAAAAGAATTCAGAGTAATGATAGTGAAGATAATTCAAAATCTTGGAAATAGAATGGAGAAAATACAAGAAATGTTTAACAAGGACCTAGAAGAACTAAAGAGCAAACAAACAATGATGAACAACACAATAAATGAAATTAAAAATTCTCGAGAAGGAATCAGCAGAGTAACTGAGGCAGAAGAATGGATAAGTGACCTGGAAGATAAAATAATGGAAATAACTACCACAGAGCAGAATAAAGAAAAAAGAATGAAAAGAATTGAGGAGAGTCTCAGAGACCTCTGGGACAACACTAAACACATCAACATTTGAATTATAGGGGTCCTAAAAGAAAAAGAGGGAGAAAGGGTCTGAGAAAATATTTGAAGAGATTATAGTTGAAAACTTCTCTAATATGGGAAAGGTAATAGTCCAGGAAGCACAGAGAGTCCCATACAGGATAAATCCGAGGTGAAACACATCAAGACCCATATTAATCGAACTATCAAAAATTAAATACAAAGAGAAAATATTAAAAGCAGCAAGGAAAAAGCAACAAATAACATAGAAGAGAATCCCCAAAGGTTAACAGCTGATCTTTCAGCAGAAACCCTGCAAGCCAGAAGGGACTGGCAGGACATATTTAAAGTGATGAAAGGCAAAAACCTACAACCAAGATTTCACTATGCAGCAAGGGTCTCATTCAGATTCGACAGAGAAATTAAAACCTTTACAGCCAAGCAAAAGTTGAGAGAATTCAGCGTCTCCAAACCAGCACTACAACAAATGTTAAAGGAACTTCTCTATGCAGGAAATCAAGAGAAGGAGAAGAACTACAATAACAAACCCAAAAAAATTAAGAAAATTGTAATAGGAACATACATATCTATAACTACCTTAAATGTAAATGGATTAAATGATCCAACCAGAAGACACAGACTGGCTGAATGGGTTCAAAAACAAGACCCATATATATGCTGTCTACAAGAGACCCACTTCAGACCTAGGGACACATACAGACTGAAAGTGAGGGGATGGAAAAAGATATTCCATGCAAATGGAAATCAAAAGAAAGCTGGAGTAGCAATTCTCATATCAGACAAAATAGACTTTAAAGACTATTGCAAGATACAAAGAAGGACACTACATAATGATCAAGGGATCAATCCAAGAAGAAGATATAACAATTGTAAATATTTATGCACCCGAAATAGGAGCACCTCAATACATAAGGCAAGTGCTAACAGCCATAAAAGGGGAAATTGAGGGCTTCCCCGGTGGTGCAGTGGTTGAAAGTCTGCCTGCCGATGCAGGGGACATGGGTTCATGCCCCGGTCAGGGAAGATCCCATATGCTGCGGAGCAGCTGGGCTCGTGAGCCATGGCCGCTGAGCCTGCGCGTCTGGAGCCTGTGCTCCGCAACGGGAGAGGCCACAACAGTGAGAGGCCCATGTACTGCAAAAAAAAAGGTGGGGGGAAATTGACATTAACACAAAATAGTAGGGGACATTAATACCCCACTTAACCAAAGGACAGATCAACCAAAATGAAAATAAATACAAGCTTTAAATGACACATTAATCTACATGGACTTAATTGATATTTATAGGACATTCCATCCAAAAACAACAGAATACATATGATAATCTCAATAGATGCAGAAAAAGCTTTCAACAGAATTCACCACCTGTTTATGATAAAGACCCTGTAGAAGGTAGGCATAGAGGTAACTTCCTCAACATAATAAAGGCCATATATGAGAAACCCACAGCCAACATTATTCTCAATGGTGAAACACTGAAAGCATTTCTACTAAGATCAGGAACAAGACAAGGCTGCCCACTCTCACCACTGTTATTCAACATAGTTTTGGAACTTCTAGCGACAGCAATCAGAGAAGAAAAGAAATAAAAGTTATCCAAATCCGAAAAGAAGTAAAACTGTCACTGTTTGCAGATGACATGATACAGTACATAGATAATCCTAAAGATGCTACCAGAAAACTACGAGCTAATCAATGAATTTGGTAAAGTAGCAAGATACTAAATTAATGCACAGAAATCTGCATTCCTACACACTAATGATGAAAAATATGAAAGAGAAATTAAGGAAATACTCCCATTTAGCAATGCAAGAAAAAAGAATAAAATACCTAGGAATAAACCTACCTAAGGAGACAGAAGACCTGTATGCAGAAAAGTATAAGACACTGATGAAAGAAATTAAAGATGATACAAACAGATGGAGAGATATACCATGTTCTTGGATTGGAAGAATCAACATTGTGAAAATGACTGTACTACCTAAAGCAATCTGCAGATTCAATGCAACCCCTGTCAAACTACCAATTCATTTTTCACAGAACTAGAACAAAAATTTTCACAATTCGTATGAAAACACAAAAGACCTGGAATAGCCAAAGCAACCTTGAGAAATAAAAACAGAGCTGGAGGAATCAGGCTCCTGGACTTCAGACTATACTACAAAGCTTCAGTAATCGAGACACTATGGTACTGCCACAAAAACAGAAATGTAGATCAATGGTACAGAATAGAAAGCCCAGAGATAAACCCACATACATATGATCACCTTATCTTTGATAAAGGAGGCAAGAATGTACAATGGAGAATAGACAGCCTCTTCAATAAGTGGTGCTGGGAAAACTAGACAGCTACTTGTAAAAGAATGAAATTAGAACACTCCCTAACACCATACACGAAAATAAACTCGCAACGGATTAAAGACCTAAATGTAAGGCCAGAGACTATGAAACTCTTAGAGGAAAACACAGGCCGAACACTCTCTGACATAAATGACAACAAGATCCTTTTTGACCCACCTCCAAGAGAAATGGAAATAAAAACAAAAATAAATAAATGGGACCTAATGAAACTGAAAAGCTTTTGCACAGCAAAGGAAACCATAAACAAGACAAAAAGACAACCCTCAGAATGGGAGAAAATATTTGCAGATGAAGCAACTGACAAAGGATTAATTTCCAAAATTTACAAGCATCTCATGCAGCTCAATATCAAAAAAACAAACAACCCAATCCAAAAATGGGCAGAAGGCCTAAATAAACATTTCTCCAAAGAAGATATACAGGTTGCCAACAAACATATGAAAGGATGCTCAACATCACTAATCATTAGAGAAATGCAAATCAAAACTACAATGCGGTATCACCTCACACCAGTCAGAATGGCCATCATCAAAAAATCTACAAACAACAAATGCTGGAGAGGGTGTGGAGGAAAGGGAATCCTCTTGCCCTGTTGGTGGGAATATAAATTGATACAGCCACTATGGAGAACAGTATGGAGGTTGCTTAAAAAACTAAAAATAGAACTACCATACAACCCAGCAATCCCACTACTGGGCATATACCCTGAGAAAACCATAATTCCAGAAGAGTCATGTACCACAATGTTCATTGCAGCTCTATTTACAATAGCCAGGAGATGGAAGCAACCTGACTGTCCATCGACAGATGAATGAATAAAGAAGATGTGGCAGATATACACAATGGAGTATACCTTCCAAAAATACTTAGGTAGCTGGAGAGGAGGTGGAGGATGGAAGTGCCTAACACAAAGCCCCTGTTCTTAGCAACTAGGCAACACGCCTCTACCAGCTTTCATGATGAAACAAGGAAGAGGCTAGCCCAAAATAAGATGCCTACGTGGACAGGTATCCCCTCCATGTCCATCTGCCCGTTTGACAGTTCTGATGTCATTTCATTCATTTCTATATTCATTCAGCTAATGTTCTATCAGCAGGGGATACAGCAGTCAAGAAAAAAAAGTCTCTTTTTGCAGAGTCTACATTATAGAGGAAAAGACAGGAAAAAATAGGGAAACAAGCAAATGTGTCCTAAGACAAGAGGTTGTATGTGCTACAGAGAATGTAATGGAAAAAAAAGTGGTGGTGAGAGGTGCTATTTGATACTCTTTGGTTAGGGAAACTTTTTTTAGTAATGAGGGAGTGAGTCACACATATCTATGGAGAAAGAGCTCTCTAGGTAGAGAGGGGACAGTACAGACATGCAACACCTTGAGGAAAGAGTGTTCCGGAAACAACAGGGAGGCTGGTTTGGCTGGAGCAGAGGTGGGAGTGGTGGACAAGGGGGCCAAAGATAGCAGAGGGAATCGGGACTTGAGGACTTCGTAGGCCCAAGTATGGACTGAGGTTTTCCTTGTGTGTGGGATGGGAAGCTGAGAGTTTTTTAAACAGAAGAGTGGAGACCAGGCTGACTTATCTTAGAGAAAGATCTTTCTGGATTGTGAATTAATCTGGAGAGTGGATTGAGTTTGCTAAGACTGGACATTAGGGCAGCTCATGCAATAGACTAGGTAAGACATCACTTCATCAAGTGGGTTCGTCATAGGTGGTTTGACTAACGTGCCAGGAGTTCATTTGGTGAAAAGTGTGAGGGCTCTGAGTGTATTTTGAAGGCTCAGATGACAGGACTAGGTTTGGGATGTAAGAGAAAAAGAGACAGATAAAGAGAAAAAGAGACAGATTAAGGAAAAGCATCAAGTTGTTGCCATGCGTAACTGAACAGCGTTTACCGAGATGTGGAGCCTTGTGACTTGGGGGTGGAGAGAGCTGGTCTATTTTAGACACGTTAAATTCGACGTCTGCGTCCCCTAGATCTGAGGTCTGCAAACTCCTGTCCACCAGGCAGGTCTGCTTCACTTATTGTCTCTGTAGACCCACAAACTAAGGATGGTTTTCACATTTTTAAATAGTTGAAAAGTAACTATTAATAAGTACTATTTTGTAAAATGTGAAGTTTACATGAAATTCACATTTCGCTGCCCATAAATAAAGTTGGTAACATAGTCACACTTACTTGTCTACGGCTGTTCGCCTGCTACACCAGCAGAGTGGAGTAGTTGCAATAAAGACCACACAGCCCGCAAAGCTGAAAATATTTATCATCTGGTCTTTTACAGAAGAAGCTGCCCACCCATGACCCTGATGGTCCACTCCTACAACATGCTAGCTTGAACTGTAGGAAAGTTGAGCAGTAGCTTCTGCATCATCCCCCATCAAGAAAGTCATGATTTTTGCTCACTTCTTTAAAGACCTTAGTCATGAAAAGACTGAGCATACCTGTGAGTTTTAATGGGAACATCAGTGCCTTCAACAAAAGTAGATTACTTATGGTGAATATAAACTTCTCTTAGGACAAGGAAATAATTCATATAAGCATCCTCTGAATTCTCTAAACTGCATTATGTAATGTCTGGCTTATTTGGCCCAGAGAACAGCTGTCCTGGCCAGGAAGGACCACTTTTTCACATAGTGTCTGACACAACTGCTGTGCTGTCCGTCTCTTGAGATGATGTTGCAACACCAGAAGTGGATTTTCTACCATTTTGGGATTTGCTAAGCCCAAGGGAGAAATTCTTTTTTATTGAATAGTAGTTTTTCCTCCCTCTAACTCCTAACTAGGGTAAATGAACTGAACCCCATTTATTTTTAGAAACCAATGCCAATAATATTGTTATTATTAAAAAAATTAAAAAGAGACTTCCATTGCCCCAAACTAAGTATAGTTGATAATTTGGAAGACTTCAAATGGTCTTTATTTTCTACGAGTTGAGTGTTCAAGGACACAGGAATATGCTGCAAAGTCTAATTTCCTCTGAATTTATTCCATATTATTTTAAGGTATTCACTAATTTCACATATACAGAACTGCTTTATATATATATGTGTGTGTCTGTGTGTGTATACACACACAGACACACACATACACACACATGAAAAACTGAAAATATATTCAATATGTGAAAAGACACTTTCTTTAAAACCTTTTATATCTAGTGGAGCTATTTTTCCCCTTTCTATAAAAAAGAGACATAGAGAAGGAGAAATGATCAAATCCCCAGCAGCATGGTAATACCTGCTGGGCTGCTCTGACAGTGGCAAGACTCCTGTAAAGCCTCCTTAGTGTGTGAGATCTAGCCTTCATAAAAATGAGTCAGGGCTTGCTCTGTGACCGGTAAAGCCTTCCATTTCGTGAGTTATTTTTAACTTTAAAAAATATCAATTTCTGTGAATTTTGTGCTACTGAACCTGCTTCCTAGTACTTAATCGTGTAAGATCTTTTGAAAGGATATAATATACTCTTTGCCCTTTGAATATTTGATATGCTATATGAAAAATACACAACAGGCATCAGCAAATCTTTTGATTCCATTTTCACCTTGGCAGTGTTACATGAGACTGGACAAAATTAAATGCGTATATGCACGCCAGTGGCTATAAGCTGCGAAGTACAAGGAAGGGACCTTGGAATCTCAATGATTTAGAGTGTAGGGTGATTTTGTCCTCATCATTATACATAAAGTATTGCTCACATCATTACTATCCCCATCCTCGTCAGAAACATCAGCATTACTCTAGTATTCGTTAATCCACCATATGGACCTGAAACTTCGTTAGTTATCGTACAGATGAATACTTTCATCTTTCCTTATTTTAATGATTTTTTGGCCTTTAAATTTGATACAAGCAAAATACTATTAACATTTTATTGCTGATAATCCCACCAGTAACATCTGATAATTAAGTGGAGTTATGTCAGAAAAGCCAAGGGTTCCATTAGCTAAGTAGGATGACCCATAAAAAGGCAATAAATTTTAGAGCCTGTCTGTATGGATGATTGGATTGTTAATTTTACAGGTCACTTGCTAGAGCATGAATAGTATGTAACTGGTCTGTTCTACAGAGATAGATGATTATGAGAGTGGATAAAAAACCCTATCACATCAACTGTGATAAATTCATATGATCACCTGCTCCATGAGCCTTAGTTTTCTGTATTTTCCTAGCATTTCAGAAACTTTTTTTTTTTTGCGGTACGCGGGCCTCTCACTGTCGTGGCCTCTCCCGTTGCGGAGCACAGGCTCCGGACACACAGGCCCAGCGGCCATGGCCCACGGGCCCAGCCGCTCCGCGGCATGCGGGATCCTCCCAGATCGGGGCACGAACCGGCGTCCCCTGCATTGGCAGGCGGGACTCCCAACCACTGCGCCACCAGGGAAGCCCTTCAGAAACTTTTGATCAATTATTTGACCTGTAATGAAATTTTCAAAATGCAGCAGAGATTCCAGTTTATCAGTAATTTTCAAATTGCTCTGGGTGTATTTATCATGAACCTGGGAAGAGATTTTTCAGAAGTCAGGATGGAGCACGGTAGAGCCTTTTATAATAAAATGGTTCAAATAGTTGAAGCAGAGTTTCCTGCTGTGTGAGGGCTGGGCTTTCAGTTCATCTTGCTGTGGCTGGTTGCTGGTTATCTATTTGCATCTGCTGATGGTCCAGGAGCTTCTTCAGAAAAATCACATGTTCCATTCACAGCTGTAGTTTACATATGACAGGTTTACAGAGAAAGAGGGCAGAGGTCGTCATGGTCAAAGAAGCAAGGAGACCCAGCATATAGGGACTGGCTGTAGCGAAGAGGAGAAGGAAGTCAGTGCGATAAACTAGGTGTATCCATAAGACAATCATTTTAGGAGAATGCTGTTTACAGCACTCGAGGAAATATGAATTGGCTTGGGGAGGGTGTAGTGTGGATGTGTGGCCCAAGAAAGCTTGGAATAATTCCAAGACATAAAACATCAAGCGCTATTGCATCTCGGGGCTCAAGCTACCCTACTGTGCACACATGGAGAGAGAGCTTTCTCCTCTCTTGGCCGAGCTGTCCTGTCACTGTGCATTTTGTAAGCCTCACTGGTTGGGGGATTGTCAGTTTCGGGCCTCAGGGAGATCTGTGATCTGAGGGGACCCTGGAACAAAGAAGCCTGGGACGTGATGGGGGCAGGTGAGACACCCTCTAGGACTGTTTAGAGATGAGGAAAACTTTGTGTCCTGCTTGAGCAAATGGGAGACAGAGAGCTGAGAATCCAGGTATTTGCTTTATGGTGCTCTAATTTCTTACCTGAATACTGGGGAGCCTGTTTGGTGGCAAACCCAAGACTGCCAGAATCGATGACCCATTCCCTAAATCTTAGCTAGAGAGGCTTTGGCACAAATCTTGTCGTTGATGTTCATAAAGATGAAGTCATATCATTTCAAACTGATCCATCTGTAAAATTGCTTAATCTTTACAATTTAGTAGGAAAATTTATAACAGCTGGAATATTAGAATGTTTTCCTCTTTTATTTTTTAAAATTTATTTTTATTTATCTTTGGCTGCGTTGGGTCTTTGTTGCCATGCGTGGGCTTTTCTTTAGTTGCGGCGAGCGGGGGCTACCCTTCCTTGCGGTGTGCGGGCTTCCCATTGTGGTGGCTTCTCTCGTTGCAGAGCATGGGTCTAGGTGCATGGGCTTCAGTAGTTGTGGCACGCAGGCTCCAGTAGCTGTGGTGCACGGGCTCAGTAGTTGTGGCTCACGGGCTGTAGAGCACAGGCTCAGTAGTTATGGCACATGGGCTTAGTTTCTCTGCGTCATGTGGGATCTTCCCGGACCAGGGGTCAAACCCATGTCCCCTGCATTGGCAGGGAGATTCTTAACCACTGCACCACCAGGGAAGCTCTCCTCTTTTATTGGTAACTGAATTTAAAAGGCAACTTTCTTTTTTTAAATTTTATTTATTTATTTAAATAGAATTTTTTAAAAATTAAAGTATAGTTGATTTACAGTGTGCTAACTTCTGCTGTACAGCAAAGTGATTCAGTTATACATATATATATATTCTTTTCCATTATTGGTTTATCACATGATATTGAATATAGTTCCCTGTGCTCTACAGTAGGATCTTGTTGTTTATCCATCCTGTATATACTAGTTTGCATCTGCTAATCCCACACTCCCAGTCCATCCCTCCCCCACCCCCTCCCCCTGGGCAACCACAAGTCTATTCTCTTTATCTGTGAGTCTGTTTCTGTTTCGTAGATAGGTTCATTTGTGTCATAGTTTAGATTCCACATATAGGTAATATCATATGGTGTTTGCCTTTCTCTGTCTGACTGACTTAATACGATAATCTCCAGGTCCATCCATGTTGCTGCAAATGGCATTTATAAAAGGCAACTTTCTGAATGAAATATGAAGGAACCTAAAAGATTATTCTTACTGTTTAATTTCAAATGTTCTCTAAGAATCATTCACAAAGTCTCAGTTTTTAAAAATTGGGACATATGTCAGATGAATTATTATGCATTTGAAAAAGCAAGTGAAAGACGGGGAAGAGGAATTTCAGTTGGAAAGTTATTTGTTGACTTGCTTCTATTCAGTAATTTTCTGGCCTTGATTATAAATGCCAGGCTTTTTTCCCCGAACCTCCTACATTATTCCAAAAGTTTTTTGTTAATTAATGTCAAATTCTTTGTTAACAGGAATAGAGCTAAACATGTTTCTTTTAACTAAAAAATGACAGATTGCAATTATAATGTACAGTTTCAGACTTTATCATTTTATATAACAAGCTTTAATAATTTTTAATTCTCTATGTTTATATATGCATATGTGTATTTGTATATATATACATACATATACACATATATTAACAATTTATTGGGATGAACCAATCTTTTTCTGAAACTATTGAAAAGTTTCTAGTTGATAATAAACATTAAAAATAAAACAAAAAACTGCATACAACAGAAATGAAAAGAGCAACTTCAGAAAATATAATTGCCTTATCTGTAGGGATTTAATAAGATTATGTTGAATATATCCTGAAAAATAAGAAAGGAACTCAAGAATGATAAGCAAGAAAAAAAATTAGTAAGATAACCAACCTTTTGAAAATCATTTTGTAAAATGCATCTACTTTAAATACAATTTTTTTAAAAAAAGTCAAAGCAACAATGTTTCCTTTTTATTAGGCAGGAAAGGAAAATCAGAAAGATGATAACATATTTGATGAATTAAAACATCTGCCTATAAGACAGATTTTAACAATGAGAGGCATTGTTAGAAAAATGTGATAGAAAAACAAGTGAGAAAATCTTTAAGTGGACAAACTAGGTACAAATCTGAGACTTCTGTTGGGATTTCATCATTGCCTTCCAGCTTTGAAAATTGAGTCCTAGAAGAGCACAGTATACTGGGACACAGTTCAGTCAGTGATGGGTCAGTGGTTTACCCAGGTGTCAGTCACTTTCAGGGAAGTAAGGGTTTCAGGGTCTCCCTCAACTTTGGTCCATGATCACTATGTTTAGAGAATCAGAAGTAGTCCTGACTGAGTAACCTAATGAGGCCGCAGCATCCACATACTGAAATCCGCTGGCTCACACTGGCCAGCCTTTCATCTGCAGTCTTCTCTGGGTACAGACATTTGCTTTAATTTTCCTGTGTTTTATTTCCTATGTAAAAACATTTTGATAGTGCTAGTAAATCTGCTTTAATTAAGTATCACCCATGAACCCAAATAAATGATGTGGTTTACAGTATTAAAGAGGCACCTTTTCTAGCCCTTCAGTGATATGTTGATAAGAACAGTAATAGGGCTTCCCTGGTGGTGCAGTGGTTGAGAGTCTGCCTGCTGATGCAGGGGACACGGGTTTGTGCCCCGGTCCGGGGGGATCCCACATGCCGCGGAGCGGCTGGGCCCGTGAGCCATGGCTGCTGAGCCTGTGCGTCCGGAGCCTGTGCTCCGCAACGGGAGAGGCCACAACAGTGAGAGGTCCGCGTATCGCAAAAAAAAAAGAACAGTAATAGCAGCAGTTACCGTGGGCCTGGTGTCTGTGACGGGAACTTGACAATCACTAATGTATCATGTCCTCGTGGAACCTAGAGACAGAGGAGTTAGGGACTTGCCTGATATCGCATGGCCAGTGAACAATGGAGACAGGCTTTGCTCCACAGCAGCATGGGTCCAAAGTCTATGCCTTGGTCCCTCCATTTGATCATCTCTCATATCTATATCCACCTGTGCAGTGACCTGTGAACACATGGCAGGAACGCAAAAACAGCTGTCCATTTCATGCATATAAATATTTCATGTATTATTTGTTACATCACTTAAGAAAAAAAGCAAAATGTCCTACCGCAAGGGAACTATACATTCTGCACATAACCCGCAGCCATCTAGTAATAAACATATGCTCCTTCATTTTTTACTTTCTTTCAGTCTTTTCTCTTTTTCCAGTTGATTTTAGAGAAGGGACCATGTGTAATATTGAGTATTCCAACTAGCTTGTAGTCCGACTTTGTGAACACCTCGCAGCTCCATGAACACTGCACTGCTGATGTCTTGGTGACTGGACCCTAAATCTTTAGAGAACCCGTCTTGCCTGTTTAACTGCAGGTGCCCCACGCGTAATAAATACATCTTTCTGACAACCGTGTTTTCTATAGATCCTGGCTCTTAGGGACATTTCAGATAATTCTGCTTTGCACTTTATTTCCCAGTATGTTACTTCATGGGGCCATTGTTCTGTGTCTTGTTTATGGCACTCATTCACTGTCAGCCAGTGGGCCTCAGTGCGGATCTAAGCACTTCCTCGGAGATGACTGTGCTGGTCCTTTAGGGTTTGTTTGTTTCTAGCTATTCATCAGAAGGGCCCCTCCCATTTGCTGCCACCATTTTCACCCTCATCCCTCATCTGCCGTGGCCACACCCCATTCCTCCCAGGATGCTCAGTGCTGCCTTTTGCCCGTGGCTGTTCCTTGGTTTATTATTTCACCATCAGGGATGCTCTCATTCTCTGACCCCTCGTGAGGCCGCCTCCGAGTACACATCCCCTCTCAGGCTGTTCACTCCGAGCCGCTTTCATGCCTCCCACTTCAAAGAGGTATCTTGTCAAGTCCCCTTGCTCTGAGGTTTCCTCGGTGTTTTATTCTTTCCGAACCTCCCCTTTCTCTAAGGGCACCTCCTCTCCACATCTCTTCACTTGCTCCTTCCCTACTTACAGGTAGAACTAACAGACTTCTGGGGAAAAAATGAAAATAATAAAGACAAGTGATTGAAGTTTTCATTTTTTATTTAAAAAATAGGTACAAGCACATTTTTCAGCCTAAGCTCCAAGAAGTTAGCAAATAGAACAAAATTGAGCCAAGTGTAAAGAACTCTTACAAGCAGCCAAGCTTCATTAACTTTTTTTTTTTTTTTTTTGCGGTACGCGGGCCTCTCTCACTGTTGTGGCCTCTCCTGTTGCGGAGCACAGGCTCCGGACGCGCAGGCTCAGCGGCCATGGCTCACGGGCCTAGCCGCTCCGCGGCATGTGGAATCTTCCCGGCCCGGGGCACGAACCCGTGTCCCCTGCATTGGCAGGCGGACTCTCAACCACTGTGCCACCAGGGAAGCATTTCATTAACTTTTGAAAGGAAAGATTCACGGTTTCATATTTGGGTTTCGATTTCTAGTAAAGAAGTGAATTAGCATTCCTTTAGCCAACTTTCCAATTTTCTATGGGATTCAATGTAGTCTAACATTGTATTTATAACACTGCATGAAAATTCGGGGTAAATTATGTGACTTTAAAACTGTCAAAAACTACTGCTGTCTGTCTCCTCGTGTCTCTAAAGGAATGATTTGGCAAGGCTGGAAGGTAAACTAGAAAGGCTAAAATTTAGGATAACGAATATTTATTCCGCAGTGATGAAACATAATCACACTACATTTTAGTGTTTCAGAAAGGGGGAGGAGTTTGAAGAGGATGAAAACCATGTCCACAGGACTTTTCTTGATAGCAGCATAAAACAAATAGAAGGAAACAAACTTTTCTGTCCTTCAGATCACCTGCTGGATTCTGCCATGAAATAGGCACAGTTTATATGCAGTTATATGTAGCCAGCGGAGTTGAATGCTAGATATAGTTATGGCCATTCTGCAGTCCTGTTTCACTGAACACTAATTTGAACAATACTGAATAGGTCCTAGGTGCTTCAGATATTCTAGGCTCTGCAGTGGGTACTGGGCATACAGTAGAGTGTAATGGTTAGGAGAAGGGGCACTGGAGTGAAAATATCAAGTTGCAAGTCCTCTGTCATTTATTTAAGCTCTGTGACCTTGAACAATTTGCCTCACCTCTCTGAGCTTCAGGCAGAAAATAAAAATAATGTCTCAGTCTTTTCTTTGGACATTCGCTTCTGCCTCAGAGTAACGGGTAGGCACCTTTCCCCTGTGCATGCTTCTGGCCGCCTGGAGCCCTCTCAAGCAGACAGACGACTAGAGCATGTTGGTGATTTCAGTAGCTACATAGATGATCCTTTCAGTGCTCTGGCTTTAGTTTCCGGATAAATCTGATTTCCTCTCTGGCCTCATCATTCACTTCTGTAATCATACTGTAACCTGCACTGCCTACAATGGTATAAAATTAACCACATATGACTATTAAAGTTTTACAAATTAGGACTTCAGTCCCTCAGTTGCATTGGCCATATTTCAAGTACTTGATAGGCACATGTGGCTAGTTGGCCACCATATTAGACAGCTCAGAACACCTCCATCTTTGCAGAAAGTTCTACTGGGTAGTGCTGACTCCTAGACTCCTTCAACATCTGTAACTGAAATTCCTCCATAATCTCGGTTTTATACCTTCCATCTTCCGACCCTTACTTTCTACATCTCCAGCTCACTGCCTCTAGTTGGCTGACTCAGTCTTGGACACCTCCTGGAGATACGGTTTATCAATCCCAACCTTTATTCATACTCTTAATCTTTTTCATGCTCTTACTAGTCTATTAAAACAGCTTGAATGCTGTGTTCAAATTTCATAAACCCTCTCCTGCTTCCCCCCTCAGCTCCCTGGCCCCTCCCTCATTTCTTTAGATTCTTCTGGCTAAAATACAATCTTGGTTAATCAAACTACCTGCCCTGTTGTCTAAACTGCAGAAGTTGTAAGTAGCTGAAGGATATTCCATCATGCTGCTTGGCCTAATTCTGCACCCATGACCTCTAATTTCAAGAGATAAATAGAACTGTTTTTGAGATTGGATAATATCAATTATTGATTGGTCTTCTAGTTCACCTCCCCCTTCTTCTGTATTCTATTCTTCAAACGGTTGTTAGCTCATTCAATAAAATTTCACTGAAATATTATACTTTTCTATTCTCACATTTCCATTTGATTCTTTTAAAGGTTTTCTGTTTCTCTATGGAGATTTATCATCCATTCATTCTTTGTCTATATCTTCCCTCAGGTCTTTGGTTTATTTATAATAGCTCTTTTAACATCCTTGTCTAGTAATTTCAACATCTGAGTCATCTCAGAGTCTGTTTTAATTGTGTGTTTTTTTCCTCCCTTGAATATACATTGAGTTTTCTGGTTTGTTTTTTTTTTTTTTTTTTTGCATGCTAAGTAGTTGTAACTCTGTGCTGGATACTGTGAATTATATGTTGTAGGGAATCTAGATTATCTTCTCTTCATTTATAGGTTTTTGATTTTTGTTGTGGATGGCAGTAGAATTCCTTGAAGACTTCTTGAACCTGACAGACTTGGGTTTGTTTTTTGTTGGTTCTGTTCTCTGTTGATTTTATCCCATTTTACCTCCTCAATTTCAGTAAGACTGGTATTTTTTTTGGCTCTACCTCCAATAAAGGAAACCAGGGCAGTGTAGAACTCAGCTCATATGTTTCCCTTCTCTCAAGAATCATGGTACATTGAAGCTCTCTAGCCAATGCCTGTTGTAGATTTGTACAGTTCATGTTATATTTTCTCCAGTGTTATAATTGTTTAGAACAGTGGGCCAAGTCCAGTATTAGTAATTTTGTCATGGATAAAAGTAGAATTCTGTCCCACCTTGTTTCCCATTTCAAAATGCTTTATTTTGCAAAAAGCATACATACAGATGTAAACATAAAATGTAGTGTACAACTTACTGTTTAATAGAAAAGAAACCACTGATGAAACTTCTATGTAGATCAATAAATAGAACATTTCCACTACTGCAGAAATGTGTCCTCAAACTTGACATTCACAGTCTAAACCCCATTGTTCTTCCATAAGTGTAATCACTTTTTAGATTTTCTTTATCTTTTTACTGTCTGAGTGGACATTGCTAAAGACTGAGACTTAGTTTTACCTGGTTTTTGCATCGTATAAATGGAATGATACACACAGTAAATGTGCTTTTATGACTGGCTTTCTTTCCGGACATTATGCGTAAGGAGATTTATCCAAGTCACTGGATGTAAGTATAATTCATTCATGTTTATTCATTTCTCTCTTTAATTCACTCCAATCAGTCTTTTCCCATGCCATTTCACCTAAACTGTTCTTGTCAAGGTTGCCTATGCCTTTCATCAAGGTTGGACCATTTCTTGTCTCAATTTCAAGCACTAGACCCTTTACACTTCCTCCCTGCTGCTCGTCTCTACCACCTCCAGCTTATTCATCCCGCTCATAGACGGGTCCATAGGCAACTAAGAGAGCATGTGTGCAGATCATTAAGTTTTGTGGGAACCATGGAATAGATATGTATGTATACATACAAGGTAGTGAATGTATCTACTGTAGACATTCTGAGACATGCAGGAGTCTTCCATTTAACCACTGGAAAGCCATATCAAAAAAATAAATAAAGGTTTAGTTGTTGTCTGTAAAATGGATTCTGGGGGCGAAAAGGATGTAAAAAGAATCTGTCTCTCCTTTGCAAAGGTTAATCAGAAAGGCTATCTCTGGTCATCGGCTCAGCAAAATTTCAGTTTGGAGATGAAATGGTGAAAGACTTCAGGGATGAAGTTATTTTTAAACGTGTTCACAATTCTGGAACTTCTTATATCTTTTATTTTAGTAGAAAATTGATCATCTGGGAAAGGCATTAAATGAAATAAAATTATTTCTTTTATTGCTAAGAGAGATCTACTTCTTTAATTTCCTCGAATGTTAAACTGTCTTTGAAGTCTTATATGCTAAAGCATATTTTTTGAATTATCCAAAAGGGTACTGTTCTTATTCTCGTTTTAGTCATTAGTCTGGAAATTGCCGCCATTCTGGGATCTCTTAGTGGCAAGTGAGTGAAGACACCGTAAAGTCAGATGGTTTTACATTAGGCTTGGGATTGGTGCCCAGAATTACCACTTCGATGCCAGAACTACGTTCTAAGTCTTGCAGCTACTCTTATCTCTGAATATTAGGTAAAAGGACCACTTTTTCTTAAGTTACCTAGATAAAGTTTCTTCTCTAAAAAGTACCTTTACTACATTAATTATCCTGGTCACTGTATAAAATTCTTTATTTTGTCCGATGAATTGAGAAGAGACTTTTCCTACTTATGGCACTTTTGCCATGTGCAATTATATACTCCTGAATGTATATCAAATTTTTTAAAAAATCACTAGAATTTCCTCTCTCCTCTGATGCCATTAACTAAGATTAGTAAGTTTTCAAAGGCTGACAAAGGCTGTAAATGTGAAAAGACAGTGACTCCACATCACTGGGGTACAGGTAAAGGTCCTGGGATGGCTATGCTTGTGTAGCATGAAATGCATTGTGAAATCATGTGTTCCCACCTCATGTTGGCATTCAGTGCCTTCTGGAGAATATAATGGTCCAGTTCTATTAACATATCAGAGTGTGCTTTACAATCGTTGAGCAGCCAAAAAGCTAGAGAGAGATGGTGTGTTTCCACTGCACATTTCACATGATTCTATTTTTATCAGCTCAAACTGACTTAAAGGAATCACAATCCAGCATCCATCACAGGGAGGTCCTACGCATTATCAGTTGATGCAGGCAGTGCACAAGAAGGCAGACTTTGAACAACCTGTCAGTCTAAGAAATGCTGCAGAAAAGGCAGTTTGTTCCTTGAGAATAAGCTGATAGTCCAAGGACAGAAAAAAATGTTACACAACTATAAAGGGCAATCAAAGTCTGAATAATGCAGTGGTGAATGGGACTGTTTCCTTAACTTCTCTTTCAGATTTTTCATCGTTAGTATATAGGAATGCAAGAGATTTCTGTGCATTAATTTTGTATCCTGCTACTTTACCAAATTCATTGATCAGCTCTAGTAGTTTTCTGGTATCATCTTTAGGATTCTCTATGTATAGTATCATGTCATCTGCAAACAGTGACAGCTTTACTTCTTCTTTTCCATATTTGGGTTCCTTTTATTTCTTTTTCTTCTCTGAATGCTGTGGCTAAAAATTCCAAAACTATGTTGAATAAGAGTGGTGAGAGTGGGCAACCTTGTCTTGTTCCTGATCTTAGTGGAAATGCTTTCAGTTTTTCACCATTGAGAACGATGTTGGCTGTGGGTTTGTCACATATGGTCTTTATTATGTTGAGGAAAGTTCCCTCTATGCCTACTTTCTGGAGGGTTTTTATCATAAATGGGTGTTGAATTTTGTCAAAAGCTTTCTTGGCATCTATTGAATGATCATATGGTTTTTCTTCTTCAGTTTGTTAATATGGTTTATCACATCGATTGATTTGTGTATATTGAAGAAGCCTTGGCATTCCTGGCATAAACCCCACTTGTTGATGGTGTATGATCCTTTTAATGTGCTGTTGGATTCTGTTTGCTAGTATTTTGTTGAGGATTTTTGCATCTATGTTCATGAGTGATATTGGTCTGTAATTTTCTTTTTTTGTAGTATCTTTGTCCGGTTTTGGTATCAGGGTGATGGTGGCCTCATAGAATTAGTTTGGGAGTGTTCCTTCCTCTGCAATTTTTAGGAAGAGTTTGAGAAGGATGGGTGTTAGCTCTTCTCTAAATGTTTGATAGAATTCGCCTGTGAAGCCATCTGGTCCTGGGCTTTTGTTTGTTGGAAGATTTTTAAATCCCAGTTTCAGTTTCAGTGCTTGTGATTGGTCTGTTTAAATTTTCTATTTCTTTCTGGTTCAGTCTCGGAAGGTTGTGCTTTTCAAAGAATTTGTCCATTTCTTCCAGGTTGTCCATTTTATTATCACAGAATTGCTTGCAGTAATCTCTCATGATCCTTTGTATTTCTGCAGTGTCAGTTGTTACTTCTCCTTTTTCATTTCTAATTCTACTGATTTGAGTCTTGTCCCTTTTTTTTTTTTTTGATGAGTCTGGCTAATGCTTTATCAATTTTGTTTATCTTCTCAAACAACCAGCTTTTAGTTTTATTGATCTTTGCTATTGTTTCTTTCATTTCCTTTTCATTTATTTCTGATCTGATCTTTATGATTTCTTTCCTTCAGCTAACTTTGGGATTTTTTTGTTCTTCTTTCGCTAATTGCTTTAGGTGTAAGGTTAGGTTGTTTATTTGAGATGTTTCTTGTTTCTTGAGGTAGGGTTGTATTGCTATAAACATAATACACTGATGAAAGAAATTAAAGGTGATACAAATAGATGGAGAGGTATACCATGTTCTTGTACTGCAAAAATCAAAATTGTGAAAATGACTATATTACCCAAAGCAATCTACAGATTCAGTACAATCCCTATCAAACTACCACTGGCATTTTTCACAGAACTGGAACAAAAAATTTCACAATTTGTATGGAAACACAAAAGATCCCGAATAGCCAAAGCAATCCTGAGAAAGAAAAATAGAGCTGGAGGAATCAGGCTCCCGGACTTCAGACTAGACTACAAAGCTACAGTAATCAAGACAGTATGGTACTGGCACAAAAACAGAAATATAGATCAATGGAACAGAATAGACAGCCCAGAGATAAACCCACGCACATATGGTCACCCTATTTTTGATAAGGGAGGCAAGAATATAATGGAGAAAAGACAGCGGCTTCAATAAGTGGTGCTGGGAAAACTGGACAGCTACATGTAAAAGAATGAAATTAGAACACTCTGTAACACCACACAGAAAAATAAACTCACAATGGATTAAAGACCTAAATATAAGGCCAGAGACTATAAAACTCTTAGAAGAAAACATAGGCAGAACACTGTATGACATAAATCACAGCAAGATTCTTTTTGACCCACCTCCTAGGGAAATGGAAATTAAAAATAAACAAATGGGTCCTAATGAAACTTAAAAGCTTTTGGTTTTGAAAAGACAACCCTCAGAATGGGAGAAAATATTTGTAAATGAAGCAACAGACAAAGGATTAATCTCCAAAATTTACAAGCAGCTCATGCACCTCCGTATCAAAACATCAAACAACCCAATCCAAAATTGGGCAGAAGACCTAAATAGATGATTCTCCGAAGAAAATATACAGATTGCCAGGAAACACATGAAAGGATGCTCAACATCACTAATCATTAGAGAAATGCAAATCAAAACTACAGTGAGGTATCACCTCCCGCCTGTCAGAATAGCCATCATCAAAAAATCTACAAACAATAAATGCTGGAGAGGGTGTGGAGAAAAGGGAGCCCTCTTGCACTGTTGGTGGGAATGTAAATTGATACAGCCACTATGGAGAACAGTAGGGAGGTTCTTTAAAAAACTAAAAATAGAACTACCATATGACCCAGCAATCCCACTACTGGGTATATACCCTGAGAAAACCATAATTCAAAAAGAGTCATGTACCACAGTGTTCATTGCATCTCTATTTACAATAGCCAGGACATGGAAGCAACCTAAGTGTCCATTGACAGATGAATGGATAAAGCAGATGTGGCACATATATACAATGGAATATTACTCAGCCATAAAAAGAAACGAAATTGAGTTATTTGTAGTGAGGTGCATGGACCTAGAGTCTGTCATACAGAGTGAAGTAAGTCAGAAAGAGAAAAACAAATACCATATGCTAACACATATATATGGAATCTACAAAAAAAAAATAGTGGTTCTGCAGAACCTAGGGGCAGGACAGGAATAAAGACATAGGCGTAGAGGATGGACTTGAGGACACGGGGAGGGGGAAGGGTAAGCTGGCACGGAGTGAGAGAGTAGCATTGACATATATGCACTACCAAACGTAAGGTAGATAGCTAGTGGAAAGCAGCTGCATAGCACAGGGAGATCAGCTCGGTGCTTTGTGACCACCTAGAGGGGTGGGATAGGGAGGGTGGGAGGGAGGCTCAAGAGGGAGGAGATATGGGGATGTATGTATATGTATAGCTGATTCACTTTGTTATACAACAGAAGCTAACAACATTGTAAAGCAATTATACTCCAATAAGGATGTTAAAAAAATAAGTAAAAACTTTTTAAAAAGGGATGAACTATTGATAGACGCAACAAATTGAATGAACTTCAATGAAGTTACGCTGAGTGAAGAAAAGCAATCTCAAAAAAGATACAAAATGCATAATTCCATTTATGTAACAACTGTAAAATAACATAATTATAAACATGGAGAAACAATAGTGTGGCCAGAGGCTAGGGGTGGAGGTGGAGGGGACAGGAGAGTAGTGACTGTAAAGGGGTCAGACAAGGGAGTCTTGTGGTGACGATTCAGTTGAGTTTCTTGATTGCTGTGTAGGTTATGCAAGGCTACACATGTGATAAAACTGTGTAGAGCTATAAACACACACACACAAATGGTACATGTATAACTCATGAAATCTCAATAAGGTCTATGTATCGTGCCCATATCAGTATTTTGATTTTGCTATTGAACTATAGTTGTATAACATGTTAACACTGCGGTGAGGCTGAGGGAAGGGTAAGCAGGACTTCCTTGTACATTTGTTTGCAACTTCCTGTGAACCTATAACTATTTCAAAATATAAAGAAAAAAAGATAATTAAAAAAAATAAAATCTCTGCCTTCAAAGCTCCCTGATGCCAGCTTTGCATAGTAGTGATTCTGTGTGTACACGCATGCATGCATTGTGTGTGCCAGTAATTATGATAATACTGTGGACTTTAAATAGTCTTTGCTCAGAAATATGACTGTCATGCATATGAAGGGTGGGGTGACTGAGCAGATAAACTAATCCATTTCCTAGTTTTCACATAGCTTTCCAATGGGGTATTTTCTTCTAAAGGGTTTAATAGGGTTGAGGGTCAAAAAATTTCAGAAGTTAAGTATGAGAGTGACAAATGATTATCTGCCTGAAACCTTCTCACTGCTTCTTCATCAGTTAAGGAATCCCGATTTCATTCCCAGTGGTAATGTTCCCATCCTGCATCTAGGTGTGGCCCTGTGATTTTTAATCAATAAGACATAGGTAGATTTAACCATTGTGAAGTGCTGTGTCAGAATCTAGGCATAGTCTTCAAAGTGAGATGGCTTATTCTGAAAGTGCCTCCTTTAGGGTCTGAACCCCTTTACCTTTCTTACTGCCTGCAGTGTGGATGTGATGTCTGGTGCTCCAGCAGCCATTATGAAGACATGCTTCCATAGGAATGGAAGCCATGTGTGGAGAGAACAGAGGAGACATGTGAGGGGAGCCTGGGTCCTGGTGAGTGTCTTGGTCCTGGGCCTGCTCAGGATGCTCAGTCAATCTCTGTACTTTTTATTATTTTTTTTAACGTGAAGGAATAAACATAAGCCACTGATTTGGGGGTGGGGGGTGGTTTCTTCTTTTTAGCAGTCAAATCTAATCCCAAAATATATATCTTGAATAGGGAAAGACTTAATGATAAATGCAGGGAAGACCTTGGTCAGAGTGGGGAGATAGGACATTTATGTAACATATTTGTATGGCAATCTTGACACTCCTTTCAGTATTAGGACAGACTTCAGTAGTCTTCATTTCAGAGTTTTTCAAGTGACGATTAAAAAATATGTGTTCTTATACAAGGTTGCCTGACTGTTGAGAGGTTTTTGCTTTTGGCTACCTGTGTGTGTTTGTGTGTGTGTGCACAGGGGGTGGGGAGGGGACATAGATATGAGCTATCCTTACTCTCTGAGGGATGTACTATGGCAAATTATCAAACTACTTTTTTTGAAATATTTTATCATAAAATTAAAAACCTGCACTGTTTTTCCTAAGGTCAGTTAAGAAACTACAGTGGAATGTGCAGGATTTACATACTGGCTTGCTCTTAGTTAGGTATGTTCACCAGTCGTTCCTCCCTCAGTTGAAATAGATGCTGAGTCCCAAAATAAAATTGAATTGCAGACTTTTGTCTCACTATTAATTAATTCTTCATTCTGCTCTCGACTCGGATGGGTGTATGTGCACATGCTGAGGTTTGTATGACTTACCTATAACTGCTTTTGTCATGGGTGCTGCTTCTGCTTTTAATATATGTATTATGGGGCTTCCCTGGTGGCGCAGTGGTTGAGACGGACACGGGTTCGTGCCCCGGTCCGGGAAGATCCCACATGCCGTGGAGCGGCTGGGCCCGTGAGCCATGGCCACTGAGCCTGAGCGTCCGGAGCCCGTGCTCCACAACGGGAGAGGCCACAGCAGTGAGAGGCCCGCGTACCGAAAAAAAAAAAAAAAAAAAAAATATATATATATATATATATATATACGTATTACGTATGTGTGTGTATATACATGTGTGCGTGTATGTACTTATGTACGTACGTTATGGCATATGTATATACATACGTGCACACATGGGGATGCTTCAAACATGACCAGATTGTATTTACATGTATATGTAAATCCCCCATATACAGTTGCATATTTCTACCTCTCCAGACATTTTCTCTTTTCTTATCATTATTACCTTAATGGTGCTGCAGTTTTCTCTCACAGTAAGCTTACCTTCCTGGTGTCAGCTGATAACTAAGGAGAAGGAAAACAGGATATTTAACTTTCCCAGTGCTTCCTACCGCTTTCTCTGTTCTGTAGCACTTACTGTGATCTCACATGCTCTGTGTTTTATGTATTTCTCTTTTTTATTGCCAGCTTCTCTCACTAGATTATAAACCCTGTGGGGGAGCCAAGATTTCTTCTTTTGTTTACTGGTGTATTCCTAGCACCTAGGGTAATACCTGGTGCCTTGTAAGCATTAAGTAATATTCGTTGCATGAATGGATTAGTTCTAGTCACTGGTAAAAAGAGTTACTAATGGAAAAGTCCTTTTAAAGAAATACCATTTTAGAGTTCAGTTCTATGAGCTGTTCAAATTTCCCATCTTAACAGAGGCATCAGATAATAATACTTCAGAAGGAGGCCTCTTTCTCAGGGTAGATTCTTTTGGATGTCCTTTACTTTTACTATTTCCCATGTCATTTGCGAGGGGACTATTATGTGCTTAAAAATGTAAACTTCCAAATTATTTGGGGAATAATAAAGTGTAAAGGATGTCTGAAAGAAACTACCATCAGAAAGAGGCCACTTCTAAAATGATACTATCTTTGACTATTTGAGGTGGAAGACACCTCGGCAGGAAATGATGACGATTCTACTGATAGGAAGCTGAGTGGCCCAAGGTAACTCAGAGCCTAGCTTTCCTACAAGGCACAAACGGGAAGCCAGCCAGCATCGCTGGATCCCGAGACATGATTGTGGTCTCACGCTCAAGAATGCTACGACCTTGAGCACATTACATAACACGACTTAGCCTCAATGATGATGATCTTACACATTATGGTGTAGATGTGAATAAAACATGAGAACGTTTAACAGCATTTGCTCTTATTCATCCCTCACGCGATTTCCATTACACATTTATGAGTGTTGGTTGCTAAGTATTTTCTCAGGTGAAATTAGGTGACTTTGTTGGGAGGATTTGGCAGACATTTTGGCCCATTATGCATTGCTATCTGAAAAAGAATAAACCCTTTTAAAATATTACTTGTTCTTTTTTCTATGCTTTAATTTTGGCTAATTGTAAACACACAAAATGGAATACCGTTCATTTTGATAATTAGCATTGCATATTCCTTTAGAATCATTTAGTATTTAACTGTACTACTGATGTATGGGGTCTTTAAACTATTTTTTTTTTTTGCGGTACGCGGGCCTCTCACTGCTGTGGCCTCTCCCGTTGCGGAGCACAGGCTCCAGACGCGCAGGCTCAGCGGCCATGGCTCATGGGCCCAGCCGCTCCGCGGCATGTGGGATCCTCCCAGACTGGGGCACAAACCCGTGTCCCCTGCATCGGCAGGCGGACTCTCAACCACTGCGCCACCAGGGAAGCCCCTCTTTTCACTATTTTGAAATGAGAAGGCTCTGTCTGGGACATAGTTCTATCCTGATAAAGGATACGAGTTACCTAAGCTATAGGACATAAGGACAAAGGCTGCATTCAGTGTCTTTGCCCATAGAAATTTATCTTCTGAGCTCTTACATTTTACAAAATCCACAAAGTGTCTTGAGGTTAAGAATTTACTCTATTCGATGTACTTGGCCTTGGAGCCAAAGCTGTGAATGAATATTTTTGAGCCCTTACGGACAGATTCTGCCACATGCTAAGAACGTAGAGATGGGGGGCGTAGTGTCTGCACTCTCTGAGCTCAGAGCTTATTCAGGTGCCTGAGACATCGCAGGGCACGTGATGGGTCTTCTGACAGAGAGGTGACAGGAGCATGCAGCTGGACCCCTTACAGAGCAGCCCTGCTTCAGCCAGGCTCCCAGGAGGAAGTGGGTTTGTGTAGGAGTGGATGTCCCACCGTTGGAGGAGGAGAGGGTCCTATTTCAGGCAGTGAGGCCACATCAAGAAGAACAGGTGATGCACAGAGCAAGAGGAAGGAGGAGGGTTCAAAACTGCTCAGAAGGGTGAAGTGCAGGAGAATGTGGCCCAGTGACACTGACAGCTGGGGTGGCAACTAAAACTGGCCCCTTTCCCTAAGCCTTTGTGAGACATCTGAAAGTGAGGGATTTCCTGCAAGAGCCTTCAAAATAGCCTCTCTGGGTGTTTACAGCAGAATTTCCAAGTTGTTTATTATATATGAATTATTGGGGGGTAGTGTTTTGTAGGATGGCATCCTAGAACTTAGATAAGCAAGCTGCCGTCTCCACAACTCTGCTGGTCACATATTTAGAAAGTTCATATAGGTTTAAAGGTATATTGTAATGAAAGGTAGACACTGAATTTTTAAGCCAAATTACTCAAGGATAAATAGAACATAAAACATGTAATTTATTTTTCTTATTCCCAGCTCACTGCTCCTAACACAAATATACTTCCTTGCTGTATTTCAGGTACCTTTTGGTAAACAATATTAAGTGTATTCTGTCAGTTTATGTAGATACTATATCATCTTTAAAATTCAGTTTCATTCATCAAAAACTCTGAATATTTCCAAATTTCTGTTCATATCTTACATAGTATTCAAGCATAGTTACATTCCCAATGGATGAAATTCTTTTATCCATTCTAAGTTAGAATTTCCGAGCCTCTGGCATCCCCTGAATGGAGCCCCAGATAGAAAATAGTTCCCCAGGAATTTATCATATGAGGAAGGCTATAAGAGCAGTTCTACTTACTGCTTTCTTCTGTCTTAAATTCCTTCTTCTGTTTCCATCACAGGAGTTTGTGTTTTCCTTCCCAACATACAGAAGATTCTTAACAAATGTGCAGGTCACTCTCCCTCCATCACCTCAGTCTTCACGTTTGGTGCCAGATATTCATGACTGACCTCAATGTAACAGCAAAGAACAGACTGATTTTTCATCAACTTGTTAATGATCACAGAGCTTTTCCTGTTCCAGCTGTTCATATTCTCTTACCAAGGCTCTTGTAGTTCAGACCTTTCATTTTTGGGTAAAGTCAGAGGTACCTAAGTGAGAACAAGGGCTGGCAGTTAACTGAAACCTTGTAGGATAAAGTAGCAAAACTTGACAGGGTTTAAAACATCTTTATATAAAACAATGTAGACAAATCCATGGCTTTTTTATTGAAGTTTAACTGCTTTAGAATGTGTTAGTTTCTGCTGTACAATGAAGTGAAGCAGCTATATGTATACACATATCCCCTCCCTCCTGGGCCTCCCTCCCACCCCACCCCCCTTCCTGCCCATCTAGGTCACCACAGAGCAGCGAGCTGAGCTCCCTGTGCTATAGAGCAGGTTCCCACTAGCTATCTATTTTATGCACGGTAGTGTATATATGTCAATCCTAATCTCCCAAGTCATCCCACCCTCCCCTTCCCCTTTGTCCACATGTCCATTCTCTACGTCTACGTCTCTATTCCTGCCCTGCAAATAGGTTCATCTGTACCATTTTTCTAGATTCCACATATATGTGTTAATATACAATATTTGTTTTTCTCTTTCTGACCTACTTCACTCTGTATGACAGACTTTAGGTCCATCCACATCTTTATAAATGATGCAATTTCATTCCTTTTTATGGCTGAGTAATATTCCATTGTATATATGTACCACATCTTCTTTATCCATTCATCTGTTGTTAGACATTTAGGTTGTTTCCATATCCTGGCTATTGTAAATAGTGCTGCAAATGAACATTGGGGTACATGTGTCATTTTGAATTATGGTTTTCTCAGGGTATATGCCCAGTACTGGGATTGCTGTGTCATATGGTAGTTCTATTTTTAGTTTTTTAAGGAACCCGCATACCATTCTCCACAGTGGCTGTATTAATTAATATTCCCACTAACAGTGCAAGAGGGTTCCTTTTCTCCACACTCTCTCCAGCATTCATTTTTTTGTAGATTTTTTGATGATGGCCATTCTGACCAGTGTGAGGTAATACCTCATTGTAGCTTTGATTTGCATTTCTCTAATAATTAGTGATATTGAGCATATTTTCATGTTCCTCTGGGCCATCAGTATGTCTTCTTTGGAGAGATGTCTATTTAGGTCTCCTGCCCATTTTTTGATTGGGTTGTTTGTTTTTTGATATTGAGCTCCATGAACTGTTCATGTATTTTGGAGATTAATCCTTTGTCCATTGCTTCATTTGCAAATACTTTCTCCCATTCTGAGGGTTGTCTTTTCATCTTATTTATGGTTTCCTTAGCTGTACAAAAGCTTTTAAGTTAAATTAGGTCCCATTTGTTTATTTTTGTTTTTTATTACTCTAGGAGGTGGGTCAAAAAAGATCTTGATGTGTTTTACGTCAAAGAATCATAATTCCATGAAAAATTCTGATTTGGTCAAACATGTATTTTGATACCATGTCTCTGACATGAAAAATAAGCTTATAATTAGGTCAAAGCCATAATACTTGTTAATCCAAGTGATTCTTGAAAATTGATGCAGATTATCTATAATGACCGTGTTTTGGGTCATTTCCTGGATATTAAAAAAAGTGTAGGGTTAGCTGCCCTCAGCATTTTCATTCCTTAAGGTTATTTATTCCACAGAAGTGGTGTGAGTTGAAACGATTACTGCTTAATTAACACATGTTTCTAGATTGCTGATGTTTCCAGAATAAAATGGTGTGTTTGGGAAACATAGAAGATTTCATTTTTTATGGAGCACTGAAAGTAGTCATTTTAAAAGAAATCTTTCCTTCTGTGTGTGATGGAAGAAGGAATCTGTGAAAAGGGAGATTTGGTTGTGTTTTGCTCTGGGACATTCTCTTTCCTATGTTGTTTCTAAAGAAGAAATGGCAGGATTGCTGTGTGTTGTGGACTGCAGCCCCTTAACTGCTTTCTTCTGCACAGACTTTCATGTGTGACCACTTTTAGAGGTTTAATTTGAACAATTGCACTGCCCCTTAGAATCATGTTATTATTGTGGAAATGAAAATAGTACTCATGTAAATTCCTTGACATTCAGCTCCTCTTGGAAAAGTGCAGATAACATGCTAAGTTTGGAACTTGAGTCGGGTTATCCTGAGTTTTTAAAGGTGTTATCTGATATTTGTCTTTCTCTATCTGGCTTACGTCACTTGGTATGATAATCTCTAGGTCCATTCATGTTGTTGCAAATTACATTATTTCATTCTTTCTTCATGGATGGGTAATATTCCATTGTGTTTGTGTGTGTGTGTGTGTGTGTCTTTGTGTGTGTGCATATATATATACCACATCTTCATTACCATTCATCTCTGTCCTTGGACATTTAGGTTGCTTCCACGTCTTGGCTATTGTAAGTAGTGCTGCAGTGAACATTGGGGTGCATGTATCTTTTCAAATTTTGGGTTGCTCCATATATATGCCCAGGAGTAGGATTGCAGAATAATATGTTAGCTCTATTTTTAGTTTTGTAAGGAACCTCCATTCTGTTCTCCGTAGTGGCTGCACCAGTTTACGTTCCCACCAACACTGTGGGAGGATTCTCTTTTCTCCACACCCTCTTCAGCATTTATTATTTGTAGTTTTTTTATGATGGCCACTTTGACCAGTGTGAGGTGATACCTTATTGTAGTTTTGACTTGCATTTCTCTAATTAGCGACGTTGAACATCCTTTCATGTGCCTTTTGGCCATCTGTATGTCTTCCTTGGAGCAATGTTTATTTAGATCTTCTGCCCATTTATTATTATTTTTTTTTGATGTTGAGCTGCATGAGCTGCTTGTGTGTTTTGGAGATTAATCCCTTTTTGTCCACATCATTTGCAAAAAAAAGAACAGGCAGGTCCTGCAGAATGAGAATACCATACACCTCTGGAAGTCATTTCCTCAATACTAAAGAACATTTTTTTCATGCTTTTACAAATGTTCATTTTACTGAACATTTCCTTTGGTTAGATTATTTTCAGTGCATATCTACTTTTTATATCCAAGTACCCAAAGTCCTTTCTCTGTAACACATGGGCTGTCCTTTAAAACCTTGCTGGCGGGCATATCAGCTTCACAGGACAGCTTCCTCAAAAGGTGCCCTGAGCAGTTTAATTACATGTTCCTGTGAATCACGGGAAGTCAGGTCTTTTTTAAATTGCGGTCTAAATGCCATATAACATTATATTAGTTTCAGATGTACAACATAAAATTTGATATTTGTATATACTGTGAAATGACCACCACAGTAAGTCTAGTTACCATCTGTCACCATCCATAGTTACAAAATTTTTTTTCTTGTGATGAGAACTTTTAAGATCTACTCTCTCAGGAAGTTTCTAATATGCAATTCAGTATTATTAACTATTGTCATCATGCTCTATATTACATCCCATGATTTATAACTGGAAGTTTGTACCGTTTAATGCCCTTCACCTGCTTCTCCCACCCACCCACTACACACACTCTCTAACTTTGGGATTTGTAAAACTTCACTAAATGTAAACCTCTGATATGCGTATGTTTCCCTTTCCTGGAAACTGTCTTAAAAAAAGAAAACAGATTACTGTAAGCTGTAAAATATTTGTTCTTACAGACTCATGGATTCATAGTCAAAAATGAAAATAAATGAGGAAATTACAGGCTTTGTGTCTCTTCCTCCCAATATTCTTACCACTAACATCTGTTCTAATATCCAAAGATGACAAAGGAGCCTTTACATAAGTCTCATATCCATAGTATATACATATTATTCTTATTTCAGTGTTTGCTTCGTTTTAAGGTGGTACAGATCTTGATCTGTGAACAAAGGTGGAAGTCGGCAGCAGAATTAGGTGCCAAGTTCAGGACGTTACAGACTGATTGATTATAAAACCTGTATTTCTAAACATCTGAGTTTCACGTATTAATGTATTTCATATTTGAAATGGATTTCAGAAATGTATTTACGTTGTTTCCTATACCAAGGTAGTTCTACTTTTTTCTTCTTTCCCCCTCTTTTCACCCTTTATAAATAAAGACAAATTCTGTTATTGCTAAATCACAGTTGTCAGCTAAACACATACAGACACACATACACAAGAAAGAAAGTTTTACACAGGTGGGGCCCATGTGCCCTGATGCTGTACAAAGGCACATTCAATACAGTATAGCCCATCAGACTATGGTCACTAATATGCATTCACAATGTTATCGACTTCCTGATATCATATTTTCAAAGAGCAGGCCATACATCCTTAATGTATACTGAAATGTCTTTTAAATTTTTGTCTTTGTCTTGGCGGCTATCAACAACTTTCACGTGAACGGCAGACGCCCCCCCCAGACTCCCCTCTCTGCTCATCCATCCTCACTCCCTGAAATCCCAGCCTTTGGGATCTGTCCTTTCTTCCTCTCCCCTTTCTGCTGATTTTGATCTCTCTTCAATCTCCTGGAGGAGATCTGGGTCATTTAAAATTTCTCTTTCTCTCTACCTGCTGTCTACATCTGTTTCACAAATACTCAGGAAACGAGCTGGCCAAGAAAAGACTGTTATTTAGCAGGTGGGTGAGAGATTCAGTTTCTCAATTTTGTTCTCACCCCATAGTATTCCATTCAGTCCATATTCAAATCCACTCTTTAAAAATTTAGGAAGAAAAAAACGTCAACAACTGTACGTGTAAACGGAATGTCTTAATGAAAACATTTCCCCTATTTTAAAAATTACTGAGTTAGGAATAATTTTTCACATTGATTCCACTTGGCCTCTTGACTACTAAGATAGTTTTATGAAAAGGCTTTGCTCTGTTCATCTTTAACGTTCTGATGCTTTTGGGAATTCTAGGTTTGTCATAGGAGGAAGCAGAAAAATGGTTAAGGTAAGAACGCTTCACTAAATTAGTAGAAGTCGTCCCTTTATAAAAATTGGTGACATCATTGAATGTTAACAATGCCCCCCTCTGCATGTATGGTGTGAGCAGCTTATCATTAACAGACCCATTTTCATATCATTTAACATACCCAGTCTCATTTTAATGAGATCCGTGTTCTATAGGATTGCTATAGAAAGACAATAAATGAACAGGAGTATTTGCTAGGCTTGAGAAGCTACCTTAATCGAGAAACATTTAAGTGAGACATTGAAAAACATGAAAAATTCTTGCTAATAAAATGATGTGAGAAATAAGGTTATGTTTAGTTGCATTTTGTCAAATTAATCTTTTTTTCCCCATTACAATCAATCTTTGGAACTTCCCAACATTCTTAAATGTAAAAAAGCACAGCAACAATTTCTACCCTTTTGTATGCTGCACTGGTTTGGAATTAATAATAGCAATTGTTCTATTTTATGCAGCCTTCCATACAAATGATAAAATATTTTGAAGAAAATAATTCCTTCATAAAGTAGTAAACTGCAGAATACAAATCAGTGTTGAAAACATATTCACAGACCTTCAACAAGTCAATAAATCATTGGATGGGAAAAAAGGAAAGGAAGCCAGTTTTTGTGATGCTAATCAGTAGATATAAGATAGTAACATGACTTAAAATAATATGCTAAGTTTTTTCATCCTCAACTTCTCCCCAAAATGAGAACAACATATTATTAATCTATGGAGAAAAACACTACAAGTTTAATTTGGGGAATGAGTGTCTGCTCCTATTCTCTTTTAAACTATTATATAGCTCTTTGGCCAGACATAAATCTGTCCGTGCATTATACACACGTGACTTGTAATGCCTGTCTTCACAGTTTGCTATTTTCTTTTCCAAGAATTCCCTTTCTCATCTCTACCTAATAGAAATGTACTCATCCATCAAGATTCATGCTCAGTTACTACTTATATAGTTTAATCCTACTATCTCTAATAAGGATTAACCTCTTTTGGATGACATGTCTTTATATTAGAAAAATGTTAACCTTTTACAAAATTATCTCTAAATGTAATTCAGTTCAGCTAAAATCTATTTTTTGTATGTATATTATTGCTGATGTTTTGGGGTGGGTGGAAAATGGAAAATCATTTAATATCTTATAGAAGAATAAATGTGTGAATATTGTAAGTAATCGTCAAAGGAAACATTACTAAGTTGTATTTTGCCATACTGGACAAAATCAATACAACAAAAAACCTGTTATAAATCATGATCAAGGCATTGTGGGGTTGTCATAGAAACACACAAATGTATCAGTTTCTAAGAGTACCACTGAAAAGATGGTAATGCATACTACACCTAACATCTGTTTTACTTTCAATATTCTATGATATTGCAGAGGAATAGGAGAGAGGAATTTTGTGAAGAATTCAGCAATAAGTAACCCTGATTTTGCTATTAAGTTTCATGCCTAATGCTAATATTTTTCCCATTTACTGATGGGGAAACTGAGGTTGAAGAGGCCTCAACAACCAGGAAGAAGCAGAGCAGGGATTCAGAGACAAGTCAAGGCTGGCTGAGTCCAAAACCGATTCCCGTCAATAAGTCTCATTCTCTTCTTTTTGATTTTACTTACTTTCTTTTTTTCTTAACTATATCAAAACCAAGTCTCCTTTTCCCTGCTTTTGAAAATAACTTCCTAGTTAACATTTAAATGTATTTGCACACTAAATTTTTCATTAATGTGTCAATATGATTACTTTTAGCTGTATAACAGAACACCCCAAAGTTGGTAGTTTAAGCCAAAAAAATGTCCAATTACTTCTCACATTTGCATGGTAGACAAGGCTCAGCTGATGAGTTGTGGCTTGAAGTCCCTCGTGTGCTGAGTCAGGTGGGGGCTGCCCGAGGGACCTCATTCACATGGTGGCAGCTGACGCTGCCTGTAAGCAGGGGACTCAGCCAGGGCTGCTGACCAGGGTCCACACATGGCCTCTCCTTGTGGCCTGCTCTTCTCACAGCCTGCTGGCTGTTTTGAGATGTAGCATCCCAAGAATGAGTGTCCACCAGGCCTAGCAGGTAACCGTAAGGTATTTCATGACTTGACTCTGCAATCTCAGATATTCACTTCATAAGATTCTATGGTCAAGCAGGTCACTAAGACTAGCCTAGTTTTAAGGGAAGGGGGCTACACACATTTGTAAATAGCGGGAGGCACACGGTTCATTAGGAAGACATATTTGGAAACTACCAAAATTACAAATACGCTTTATGTGTAGGCTCTATTGTTCTCATTATTTTTTTTTTTTTCCTCCCTCCCACATCAGTGTAAGCTCCTTTTTTCTGTGTGGCCCATTTCAACAATTGCATATAGTTGTCCCTCTGTATCCACTGGGGACTGGTTCCAGGAGCCGCTGCATATACCAAATTCCATGGATGCTCAAGTTCCTTATATAAAATGACATAGTCCCATAGGTACCCTCATCTGCGGGATTTGATCCACAGGCGCTTGAATCCATGGTTACCAAACCTGTGAATACAGAGGGCCAGCTGTATGTTTATTGAAAAAAATCTGTGTATAGTAGACCAGGCATTTGAAACCCATGTTGTTCACGGGTCAACTGTATTCCCTCCATGTTTCTATGCATACTTCATAATCATAAAATTATACGCAGGTTACACACCCATTCAATATTTTATTTCATTTTAAAAGTACAATTTTTAGATTATACATCTACTTCTTCTATACTTAATTTTTATTGAATATTATTTCATAGAGATCCCTCTGAATCTTTTCCAGTTTTAATAGATACACAATATTCTACAATGTGGATGAGCTGTACTCTATAAACCACTTAATTATAAGTAGACGTTCACTGCTTCCACTTTTTGCCATTATTATTATTATTATTATTTTTTTTTTCGGTATGCGGGCCTCTCACTGTTGTGGCCTCTCCCACTGCGGAGCACAGGCTCCAGACACGCAGGCTCAGCGGCCATGGCTCACTGGCCCAGCCGCTCCGCGGCATGTGGGATCTTCCCGGACCGGGGCACAAACCCGTGTCCCCTGCATCGGCAGGCAGACTCTCAACCACTGCGCCACCAGGGAAGCCCCTTTTTGCCATTAGTAATCATTTAATAGACATCCTAGTTAATATACTGTTTCATAATTTCTTTTTAAAATTTAACTGAATTTATTTTTATTGGGGTGTAATCAACATATAACATGCTATTAGGTTTATGTGTACAAAATAATAATTTGATATATTTATATATTGCAAAATGATTACACCAATAAGTTTAGTTAACATTCCTCATCACACAGTTAGAATTGTTTTTTCTTGTGATGAGAACTTTTAAAACTTACTTTAACTTTCAAATATACAATACAGTATTATTAACTATAGTCACTATGCTGTACATTACATCCCCCAGACTTTTTATCTTATAGTAGAAATTTGTACCTTTTTATCACCTTCACCCACTTTTTCTCCTCCCCAACTCCCAAATCTGGCAACCACCAACTGTATTATTTTAGATTCCACATAGAAGTGAGATCATAAGGTATTTGTCTTTCTCTGTGTGACTTGTGTCACTTAGCATAATTCCCTCAAGGTCCATCCATGTTGTTGCAAATGGCAGAACTTCCTTTCTTTATTGCTGAATAATATTTCATTATATATATGTGTGTGTGTGTGTGTGTATATATATAGATGTGTATGTGTACATGTGTGTATATATGTATGTATATATGTGTGTATGTATGTATATGTGTTTGTGTGTGTGTGTATTATATATATATATATACATACACACACCACATCTTCTATATCTATCCATCCATCCTGGAAACTTAGGTTGTTTCCGTGTCTTGGCTATTGTAAACAGTGCTGAAATAAATGAACATAGGGGTGCCTATATCTTTTGAGACAGATTAATTTTCCTTCAGATAAATGTCTGGAAGTAAAATTGCTGGATCATATGGCAGTTAAATTTTTAGTTTTTTGAAGTACCTCCATACTGTTTTCCATAGTAGCTGCATCAATTTACATTCCTCCTAATAGAACACAAGTCTTCCCTCTTCTCCACATCCTCAACAACACTTGTTATTTCTTGTCTTCTCCAGCATAGCCATCCTAGCAGGTACGAGGTATATTGTGGTTTTGATTTGCATTTCTGTGATGATTAGTTAAGTTGAGCACCTTTTCATATGCCTGTTGGCCACTTTTATGTATTCTTTTGAGAAAAGTCTATGTAGCTGCTCTGCTTATTTTTAATCAAATTGTTCTTTTGCTATTAAGTTGTATAAGTTCTTTATATACTGGGGATATGTATATAATGGTATATAAATATGTAATATATACATGTATATTTATACTTATATAAATGTATGTTTATATATACATATACGTCATATATAAAGGTAAATAAATATATAAATAAATACTATGTATATATATGCAAAATATATTTAAAAAGCCAATATTTGGATATGTATATAGTTGGGAAATATTTTCTCCCATTTTGTAGGTTGCCTTTTCATTCTGTTGATGGTTTACTTTGCTGTGCAGAAGTTTTAAGTTTGATAGTGTCCCAAATATTTATTTTTGCTTTTTTTGCCCTTGGTTTTGCTACCAGATTCAAAGAAACTATTTCCAGGATGGGATAAGTAGCTTACTGCCCATGTTTTTTTCTGGGAGTTTTATAGTTTCAGGTCATACATTCAAGAATTTATTCCATTTTGAGTTAATTTTTTTTTTTTTTGAGGTACACGGGCCTCTCACTGTTGCGGCCTCTCTGCTGTGGAGCACAGGCTCCAGACACGCAGGCTCAGTGGCCATGGCTCACAGGCCCAGCTGCTCCGTGGCATGTGGGATCTTCCCGGACCCGGGCATGAACCCGTGTCCCCTGCATCCGCAGGCGGACTCTCAACCACTGCGCCACAAGGGAAGCCCTTTGAGTTAATTTTTGTGTATGGTATAGGAAAGGGTTCTGGTTTCATTCTTTTGCACGGCTGTCCAATTTTCCAAACATAATTTGTTGAAGAGACTGTCCTTCCCCAATGCATATTCTTGGCTCTTTTGTTGTTATTTAATTGAGCATATATGTGTGTATTTATTTATGGGCTCTCTGTGTTCCACTGATCTATATGTCTGTTTTTACACCAAAAGCATACTGTTTTGATTACTATGGCTTTGTAATATAATTTGAAATCAGTAAGCATGATGTCTCCAGCTTTTTTCCTCCTCACGTTTGTTTTGGCTATTCAGGATCTTTTTTGGTTCCATATAAATTTTAGGATATTTGTTGTATTTCTGTGAAAAATGCCATTGGAATTTTGATAGGGTTTGCTTTGAATCTCTAGATTGCTTTGGTTAGTATGAACATTTTAACAGTATTAATTCTTTCAATCCATGAACACAGACTATCTTTCAATTTATTTGTGTTTTGTTTAATTTACTTCATCAATATCTAATAGTTTTCAGTGTACAGCTCATTCACCTCCTTAGTTAAATTTATTCCTTATATTCTATTCTTTCTGATGCACTTAAATAATTGTTTTCTTAATTCTCTTTCTGATAGTTCATTATCAGTGCCTAGAAGTGCAACAGATGTTTGTATATTGATCTTGTATCCTATACCTTTACTAAGTTCAGTTATTTTTTTCTAATTTCAGTTATTAATTCTAACAGTTTTTTTTTTGGTAGAGTCTTTAGGGTTTTCTGTAGGTAATAACATTTTAATTACAAATAGAGACAGCTTTACTTGTTCCTGATTTATTTATTTATTTATTGCTTTTTCTTGCTTAATTGTCCTGGCTAAGACTTTTAGAACTGTGTTGAATTAAAGTGGTGAGACTGTCATTCTTGTCTTGCTCTTGATTTTAGAGGAAAATTTTAGTTTTCACAATCGAGTATGACGTTAGCTATGGGCTTGTCATATATGGAGTTTATTATATTAAGGTATGTTCCTACTGTACTCACTTTGTTAAGGGTTTTTATCATGGTGCATTTTGAATGCTTTTTATGAATCTATTGAAATGATCATATAATTTTGATCCTTCATTTTGTTAATGTAGTGCATCACAGTTTTTGATTTGTGGATGTTGAACCATCCTTGCATCCTTTGACTAAATCCCAATTGATCATGGTGTATGATCTTTTAAATGTTTCATTCACTTTACTAAATTTTTGTTGAGAAGTTTTACATCTATGTTCATCAGGGATATTGTCCTGTAATTTTTTTTTTCTTGTAGTGTCCTTGTCTGGTTTTGGTATCAGGGTAATGCTGTTCTCATATAATGAGTTTGCAAGTGTTTCCTCTCTTATAATTTTTGGAAGAATTTGAGAAGAATTGGTGTCAATTCTTTAATGTTAGGTAGGATTCATCAGTGAAGTCATCTGGTTCTAGATTTTTTTTTTGTTGGGAGGTTTTTGATTAATGATTTAATCTCTTTACCTTAGATTGGTCTGTTTAGATTTTTTTATGTCTTCCTGATTCAGTTTGGTAAGTTGTATGTTTCTAGAAATTTATCCTTTTCTTCTCAGTTGTCCAATTTATTACCATATAATTGTTCATAGCAGTCTTTTATGATTCTTTGTATTCCAGTGGTATCAGTTAATATCACATCATTTATTTCTGATTTTATTTATGAGTTCTCTTTTTTCTTGGTGAGTCTAAAGTTTTGTCTATTCTGTTTATCATTTTTAAAAAGCAGCTCTTAGTTTTATTGATTTTTAAAATCATGTTTCTAGTCTCTGTTTCATTTTATTCATATACCTTGAGGTATAAAGTTAGGTTGTTTATTTGAACTCCTTTTTGTTTCTGGAGGTAGACATTTATCACTGTGAACTTCCCTCATAACTGATTTTGCTGCACCCCATAGGTTTTGGTATGTTTTAATTTCATTTTTACTTCTCTCAAGATATTTTTTGATTTCTCTTTTGATTTCTTCTTTGACTCATTGATTGTTCAGTACCATGTTGTTTAATCTCCACATATTTGTGGAATTTTCCAGTTTTCCCCTTATAAGAATCTTGTCTAATTTTAATAGACACATTTTATGGTATGGATGTACATTATGGACCATTTACTATAAGAAAAAATTCACTTTGTTGCCATTTTTACGATTATGAAGAATGATTTAATAAATATCCTAGTTAATGTATTATTTCATAATAATTCCTTTCTAAGGGATAGATCCCTAAGAATGTATGAGGGCATTGATCTAAGTCTATCTATCTGTCTGTCTATCTATCTATCTGTCATCTATCTATCTATCATCTATTTATTTAAAATACATTGTCAGAGTTCTTTTCAAGAAATCTTTGACACTTACTCTTTTTACCAAATGGGAAGGAGTGTGCCTTTTTCCCCATTTGTTTACCAGTGATGACAGTTTTTTTGGTTTTTACGTTTTGCCTTCCTGATGGGTATAAAATTATATTTCATATTTATTTTAATTTGCATTTATCTGAATACCATACAGTGCTCCACCAAAAGGGTGGATACAGAGGTATTAGCAAGAAGGAACAGTTTAGCAGGTGGTGACTTTGGGGCAGTAGACAGCTTACTTCTCCTGAAAGTAAACACATGGATGAAATAATTAGTCAGGTATTTTACCTCTTTTTATGCTGAACTCAACTATTTTCCTCCAGTTCCTTAATTTATCTTCCATTTTTTCTCTTCCCTCCCCTCCTCCTTTCTTCTCTTACCTCCCTCCTCTTTGTTTCTTCCCGTCCTTTCTTTCTGTTTTCACTTTCTCCTATTTCTTCAATTTTTCTGTCTCATTATAAGAAATTTGTCATACAGCTATTTCCACATAAGGACACAAGATATTCATTGTGGAAATGTATGGAAAAATGAGAACAACTCATGAAAAAACACCATTATTTGACTAACTCAATAAAAATTCCAACCCCTTGCTCATTTAATTGAATTCATTACTTCCTTTGCCCACCTCCCCTGCCACCAGGAGTGGCTATTTCATATCTTTCTGGCAATGAGATGTAAGCAGAAATGTGTTAAGCCAGCACTGGGAAAAGTTCTCATTTTCCTCATGAAAGAGACAGACAATTTGGATGTGGGTGTGATGATGGCCTGGGGAAGACCTTTTGTAACTATGAGGACAAAGGGTAAAAGAATCATAGACACCTGTACTGACTTTATGGAGGTACTAAAGCAAAGCTGCCAAATGTTCACCTAGAGACTTTTTCTTATAGAAAAAAGGCACTTTTTAAAAGAATAATATACTTGGCAGTTCCATTTTGCTGCCAAAGACATTCCCAGCTAACGTAAGACCCACTGTCCACTAATCAGAGCCTGTTAATTAACTAGGATGTACTTGTACAATCAAATGCAATCATGTAATAGATAGAACATAAAACCATAGGTATGGACATAGGGAGATGGACACAATAAAGTTAATTCAATGTATCAAGTGAGTTAAGAGCTGATATAAGTTGTGAAATTTAAAAAATGTATATATGCCAAGGGGACTGTCTTGAAGAATCCGGAAAGAATTGTTAACTGTGGTTACTTCTGAGGCTGGGATATAGGGGCCAAGAGGGAGAGGAGAATGCTTTTATTACTTAAAATATTTTGTTTTATATTTTTTCTTTTACAACACACATAATAAAGAATAAATAGTGAAAAAACAAAGTGGCCTACAGAAATGTTCCATGTTTTCTTTTCTGGAATGCATTAATTAAAAAAGAAGAAAATTAGATTTTTTAAATCTAGAAATCTTTTTTATTCACAATTTTTAATACTCCATACTACTAGGCAACATGAAAATGCAATAGAAAGCATTGACCTACGTGTCAGGAAATCTATTTTCTACACCTATCTCTGTCACCAACTTGTTTTCTAGACCTTGGGCTATCTCTGTTTATGTTTCTCTCTTTATTCTAAGTTAAGACAAATTGGTTGCCTGAGGGTGTCTCCCCGATCTGGTTCCGATATTCAGTAATGAGACTGGTAAGCGTATAGTATTTGGTAGTACTCCGTCTGGCATGCAGTATCCTACAAATCTAAGGCTCCACTACTCAAGATGGTAAAAAATGAAGCTGGTGGTTAGCTTAGTATACCAAGCTTGTGTGTGATAAATGGTCTTTAAGGGGTCTATGGCATCAGACTCTAGTGTTGTACATCTTGTTGAATATATGCCCCAAAGTGGACTGATAACATCATCTCATCAAGACACACTTTATTTTCAATTACCAAAAAAAAAATTCTCCTAAATATTTTGTCATATAAATTGTTGCAAATAATTACTTAGAGAAAATCTGAATGGATTGTAGGGTTACTGAAATTGGTATTAACCTTTGTTCCAGATTAAGCTCAAAGAGTTTAAATATTCAATTTTAAAAATTGTATTAAAATATACTTTTTTAAAGTGATAATCAACCTTAAAACTCCAGCTACTTCTTGCATTTTTTTCTTAAGCATTCTTTAATTACTTAGGGGAATTTCTAATACATGGATTAGATTGTAGGAAAAAAAGCTTTGCCAATAAATTTCGTGAGCTTGACAAATCATGAACATAGGAATATTTCCATGTTGAAAATTCCCCAAACATTTATAATACACAGAGTATTCCTTGTTTAGATTTTCCTGTCATTGGCTCCACTTAGTTTTATAATACAGATTATCATGAGAGAGGCAAAGAAAGCCTGTGTCTCACTCCCTTGAAAGGAATTTTTTTTCAAAGTGATTATTTTTTGAAAATAAGTACAGTTGTTCTTTTACTATGTCTTGATGACTGTGTACATTCAATGCCTACCTTTTTCATCTTAGGCCGTATCTGCACAGGTGATGCCACTATCCTTTCCTGGGGAAGGTAGAACTGAGCCCTTCATAACATGTTTGTTATCATTCGATGGTATAAATTCCAAGTCTGCTTAGTAGCGAAAAAGAACTCTGTTGTTTTCCTGATTGCTTCCAGTCTCACTTTCCCATGAATCTCATGAATGTGAATGTGAATGTTAGGTCTATGTTTCCCATTCCCACAGTTTTGGCCTTATTTTCGAAGTTGTACATGAAAACATACAGTCAATAATCTAATAGAAAGTTGCATATTTTAGTTTATTGGTACTGGAAAGAGTAAAAGACATCATAAGTCACTTACTGTGCAAAGCATTAGGAAGAATGGGGCCCGTTTTCCAGCTCAGATCAAATATTGTTAATATTATCATGTGAAATATGGCCTACGTATTTAATTAAGGGCTTTATAGATTAATGGTTTAAGCATATTCTATTGATTTTCTTGATCGATAGAAAAAGATTTGTATAAATATATGAATTTAATTCAGTGTTCTATATTTGTACTGGCATAAAAAACAACATTCCAGTAAGTTAGTATTTCCTGTAAAGAATTATACTCTTATTGGACACATTATTAAAACAATAATCCTTGAACTATTCTAAATAGAAGTTAATGTCTGATATATTGTTTAAAACTTAATGGCATTTTAATCTTCAATATTGATTTAGTGGCAACTGCAACTTGCTAGAAATTTAAAATTTAATCGACATCATTAAAAAGTGTGGAGTTAAGGAAGTTTATAATATTGTTAAAATGCTGTATATGGTATTGATGCTGTGAATTGAGATGCCATAAAATTATTAAGTTAACCATCTATAAAAATTTCTTAGTATTTAAAAGTCCATCAAATCGAGGATATCAATATCATTTATTAAACTCTTCCCTGTTCTTATAAATAAGGCTTAGATTAATATATTATTCAATATACAAATTACATATTGAATATATATGCATATATGGTTAATACATAAGTATTAAATAAAATTAGGATGACAGAATTGAAATAAAAGTCTGGAAAATTATCAATGATATATTTATGTGAGTAGTCCTATACTTTACCAACACTGAAACATATTTATTTTTAAGCTTCCTAGGGCCAAAGCAAAGAAAAAAGAAATAGGACCAATCATGTTAATTTCATTTTTGAAAATAGACATATATATTTCATAGGAGAAGTAAAATTCTTACTGCACTTAGTTTCTTTTGTGGAATATAAGATGGAACATTGAATGATACAATGGTCATGTCTTCTAAACACCCCTATAACAAATAATATATCAGAATTCATTAAGTTTTTTAATATTGTATTTTTCAATAAAATCTGAGGTTGTAAAAATTAAGCATAATTCAATAAAAATATAATTCTGATTTTCAAGACAGTATTGTCTAGTTAAACAGATGCATCTTGTGATTATGCATGTCACAGTATGTTAACTTCTGATTTCATTAATTGCTAGACAAATTAGTGTTGTGTGTGTGCATTTATATACATACATAAAACAATATATTGGATGTGAACTTATCCAAATAAGCTTTTTTATACAAACACATTTACTTTTAAAATCCTCCCTTACCTCCTTTCATTTTACTGATTTTTAAAATTGATTTCCTCTTTTCAGTTTCATCAATTTCTGTTCTAATTTGCGTTTTCTTTTTTACTGCTTACTTTGGATTTAATTTGGTGTATTTCTTTAATTTTCTAATGTAGAAGTTTAGATTATTAAGTTCTTGACCTATTTTCTAATATATGCATTCAGTGCTATATTTCATTGTAAGCACTGTTTTTGTTGAACCCCTTTGTGATAAGTTGAGTTTTCATTTTCATTTAGGTCAGAAGAGTTTTTTATTTCTATTGAGATTTCTTTTCTGTCCCATGGTGTTTTTTTAAATTGAAGTATAGTTGATTTGCTATATTATATTACTCTCAGCTGTACAACGTAGTGATTCAAAATTTCTATAGATTATACTCCATTTAAAGTTATTATAAAATATTGGCTATATTCCCTGTGATATACAACATATCCTTGTAGCTTATTTATTTTACACATATTATTTTTTACCTCTTAATCCTGTACCCCTATCTTGCCCCTTCAACTTTCCTCTCCCCATGGTAACCACTAGTTTGTTCTCTATATCTGTGAGTCTGGTTTTGTTTTGTTATATTCATTCGTTTGTTTTGTTTTTTAGATTCCACATATAAGTGATAACATACAGTATTTGTCTTTCTCTGTCTGACTTATTTCACTAAGCACTATACTACTCAGATCCATCCACATTGCTGCAAATAGCAGTATTTCATTCTTTTTTATGGCTGAGTAATATTCCATTGTGTGTGTGTGTGCCTGTGTGTATCACATCTTCTTGATACAATCATCTGTTAATGGGCACTTGGGTTGTTTCCGTGTCTTGGCTATTGTAAATAGTGCTGCTACAAACATTGTGGTGCACGTCCTTTTGGATTAGCATTTCCATTTTTTCTGGGCATATATCCAGGAATGGAACTGCTGGAACATACGGTGGTTCTATTTTTAGTTTTTTGAGGAACCTCCATACTGTTTTCCATAGTGGCTGCACCAATCTACATTCCCACCAACAGTGTACAAGGGTGCCCTTTTTTCCACATCCTTGCCAACATTTGGTATTTGAGTTCTTTTTGATGATGGACATTCTGACAGGTGTGAGATACCTCATTATGGTTTTCATTTGCTTTTCCCTAATGATCAGTGATATAGAGCATCTTTTCATGTACCTGTTGACCATCTGTATGTCTTCTTTGCAAAAATATCTATTCATTTTCTATCCAATTTTTATTTGGATTTTTTGGGTTTTGCCATTGATTTTTAATAGATTTTTATATATTTTGGATATTAACCCCTGATCACATACATGATTTGCAAATGTTTTCTCCCATTCAATAAGTTGACTTTTCATTTTGTTGATGGTTTACTTTGCTGTACATAGTTTGATGTAGTGTCATTTGTCTATTTTTGAGTTTGTTGCCTTTGCTTTTGGTATAAGATCCAGAAAATCATCACCATGACCAATTTAAGGAGCATAGCCCCTGTGTTTTCTTCTAGGATTTTTATGATTTCAAGTCCTGTGTTCAAGTCTGTCATAGACTTTGAATTAATTTTTGTATATAGTGTGAGATTGGGGTCCAATTTCATTATTTTTCATATGGCTGTCCAGTTTTCCCAACATCATTTATCAAAGAGACTTTTTTTTCCTCATTGTATATTCTTGGCTCTTTTGTTATAAATTAACCATATACACATGGGTTTATCTCTGGGCTCTCTATTCTGTTCCATTGATCTATATGACTGTAATTATGCCAATAGGATATTATTTTGATTAGTATGGCTTTTTAATATAATTTGAAATCAGAAAGCATAATACCTCCAGCTTCATTCTTCTTTCTCAATATTGCTGGGGCTTTTGTGGTTCCAAAAAAAATTTTAGGATCGTTTATTCTATTTCTGTAAAAAATGCCACTGAGATCTTGATAGAAATTGCACTGAACTCATAAATGGCTTTTGGTAGTATAGACATTTTAACAATATTAATTCTTCTGGTCTGTGAACATGGTATACATTTCCATTTATCTGTGTGTTCTTTGATTTCTTTCATCAGTGTTTTATAGTTTTCAGTATAATGATCTTTCACCTCCTTGTTAAATTTATTCCCATGTATTTTATTGTTTTTGATGCTATTGTAAATGAGATCATTTTCTTTATTTCCTTTAAAGGTACTTTGTTGTTAGTGTATAAAACACAACTGATTTTTTATGTTTGTTTTGTATCCTTCAACGTTACTGAATTTTTTGAAAGGATCTAAGTTTTTTGGTGGAGTCTTTAGGATATTCTCTGTATAAAACCATGTTGTTTGTAAATAGAGACAATTTTACTCCTCCCTTTCCAATTTGGATGTCTTTTATTTCTTTTTCTGGCCTAATTGTTCTGGCTAAGACTTCCAGTATTGTGTTGAACTGTAGTGGTGATGGTGGGGATCCTTGACTTCTTCCTCATATTAGTGGGAAAGCTTTCAACCTTTCATCATTGAATATGATGTTAGCTATGAGCTTTCATATATGGCCTTTATTATGTAGTGGTGTGTTCCTTCTATACCTAATTTGTTAACAAGTTTATCATAAAGAGATGTTGAATTTTGTAAAATGCTTTTTCTGCATCTATTGAGATGATCATATGATTTTTTCCTTTCATTCTATTAATTTGATGTATCACATTGGTTTGCATATGTTGAACCATCCTTGCATCACAAAGATAAATCCCACTTGATCATGGTAAATGATCCTTTTGATGTGCTGTTGAACTCAGTTTTCTTAGCATTTTATTGAGAATTTTTGCATTTATATTCATCAAGGGTATTGGCCTGTAGTTTTCTTGCCATGTTCTTTTCTGTCTTTGGTGTTAGGTTAATGCTGGCCTCATAAAATGAGTTGGGGGTGTTTCCTCTTCTTCAAATTTTTGGAAGGGTTTGAAATGAATTGGTGTGAATTCTTCTTTAAATGTTTGGTAAAATTCACCAGTTAATTAATCTGGTCCTAAGCTTTCCTTCATTCAGAGATTTTAAATTATTGATTCAATACCTTTACTTATAATTGGTCTATTCATATTTTCTATTTCTTCCTTATTCAGTGTTGATAAGTTTTATGTTTCTAAGAGTTTTTCCATTTCTTCTAGTTTGTCCAGTTTGTTGGCATATAGTTACCTTAGCAGCTTCTTATGATCCTTTGTATTTCTGTGATATTAGTTTTTGTTTGTTTGTTTTTTGGTACGCAGGCCTCTCACTGTTGTGGCCTCTCCCATCACAGAGCGCAGGCTCAGCGGCCATGGCTCATGGGCCTAGCTGCTCCGTGGCATGTGGGATCTTCCCAGACTGGGGCAAGAACCTGTGTCCCCTGCATCGGCAGGCAGACTCTCCACCACTGTGCCACCAGGGAAGCCCTGTGATATTAGTTTTAATGTTTCCTTTTTCATTTATAATTTTGTTGACTTATTTTCTCTCTCTTTCTACCCTTATTAGGCTAACTAAAGGTTTTTCAATTTTGTTTATCGTTTGTAGAACCAACTTTTGTTAATATTTTTTCTTTTATTTATTCATGCTCTAATCTTAATTATTATATTCCTTCTGCTACATTTGTGCTCACTTTATTTTTCTTTTTCTAGTTCCTTAAGGCATAGATTTAGCTTCTTTGTTTGAGGTCATTTTTGTTTCTTAATGTAGGCCTTTTCCTTCTTTAGAACAATTTTTGCTGCATCCATATGTTTTGGTATGTTGTGTTTCTATTTTCATTTGTCTCATACTTTTTTATTTTCACTTCATTTATTATTTGTCCTTTATTGTTTTTGGCTGCGTCAGGTCTTAGCTGTGGCATTCAGGGTCTTCGTTGAGGCGTGTGGGATCTTTCGTTGTGGCTCGGGGGCTTCTCTCTAGTTGTGGTGCATGGGCCTCTCTCTAGTTGTAATGTGTGGGGTTTTTTCTCTCTCTAGTTGTGGCACATGGGCTCCAGGGCATGTGGGCTCTGTAGTTGTGGCGCGCGGGGTCCAGAGTGCATGGGCTCTGTAGTTTGTGGCACGCGGGCTCTCTCGTTGAGGCGTGCGAGCTCAGTAGTTGTGGCGCGTGGGCTTAGTTGCCCCACAGCATGTGGGATCTCAGTTCCCTGACCAGGGATCAAACCTGCATCCTCTGCATTGGAAGGCAGATTCTTTACCACTGGACCGCCAGGGAAGTCCCCCTTCATTTATTTATTTATTTTTGATCTCTTGGTTGTTCAGGAGAGTTCAATATCCATGTGTTCCTGAATGTTCCATTTTTCCTCTTGCTATTGACCATTGTGGTCAGAGTACATATTTAGTATTATTTCAGTCTTCTTGAATTTGCTAAGACCTCTTTGTGGTCTAACATATGGTCTCTCCTAGAAAATGTTACATGTGCACTTGAGAAGAATGTGTATTCTTCTGTTTGTGGACAAAATGTTCTTTATATCTCTTCAAGGTACATTTGGTCTATCTTGTTGTTCACATCCACTGTTTCCTTACTGTCTGTCTGGATGACAAATGGATATTAAAGTCCCGGACTATAATTGTATTACTGTTTATTTCTCCTTTTAAATCTGTTATGTTTTACTTAATATATTTAGGTGATCCAGTGTTGGGAGCATAAATATTTACAATTTTTACGTCTTCTTGGTGGAATGACATCTTTATCATTATACAATGAGCTCTTAGTCTCTTTTTACCATTTTTAGTTTAAGTTCAATTTTTTTTTCTGCTATAAGTATAGCTACTCCTACTTTTTTCTTTTGGTTACCATTATCTTGAACTATTTCCATTCCTCATTCTCATCTATGTGTATTTTTAAGGCTAAATTGAATCTCTTGTAGGCATCATATTGTTGGCTCTTGTTTTAATATCTATTCAGCCATTCTATGTCTTTGATTAAAGAATATAATCCATTTATATTTAAAGTAATTATTGATAGGTAAGAACTTATTATTGCCATTTTGTTCATTGTTTTCTGGTTATTCTATAGATCCAGTGTTGCTTGTTTCCTAGTTTGCTGTCTTTCTTTGTGTTTTGATGTATTTTGGTATCAGTATGCTTTGACTTCTTTATCATATTCTTTTGTATAATTATCAAATAGCTAATAATGGATTATTGTATTTATGGTTATTTTTACTACGTTTGTTTTATAACTTTTAAACTAGACTTGTAAGTGAATTAGGTACTACTGTTATCATATTACAAAATATATCTTTGACTATATATTTACCATTACCAGTGAGTTTTACGGTGCCTTCTTATGTTTGTATGATGTCAATTAGTGTCCTTTTAGTTCCACACAAAGGACTTACTTGAGCATTTCTCTTAAGTCAGGTCTAGTTGTGATGAACTCCCTCAGCTTTTGTTTGTTCAGGAAAGACTTTATATCTTTTTTATTTTTGAAAGACAGCTTTGCTGAGTATAGAATTCTTGGTTGACATTTTTTTCTTTCAATATTTTGAATATATCATCTCATTTTCTCCTAGCCTGAAAATTTTCTGTTGAGAAATCTGCTGATGTTTTATGGGGGGTTCCCTTGTATGTAACTTGTCTCTTCTCTCTTGCTGCATTCCTTTGTCCTTGACTTTTGATGATTTAATGATAATGTCTCAGGGTAGCCCTATTTGGGGTCAACCTCTCTGGGGACTTTTGGGCCTCATAGATTGAATGTCTGTTTCCCCAGGTTTGGCTAGTTTTCCACCAGTCCTGCTTTAAATATACCAATTGTCCTTTTCCCTTTATTTTTCTCCTCTGGAATTCCATTAATGTATTGTTTCTTTTGATTTTGTCAAACAAATCCCACAGGATTTTTTCACTTTTTTTTTTTCTCCTCTGACCGAATAATTTCCAAGTCATTGATTCTTTCCTTTGAATGGTTGAGTCTGTTGTTGAAGCTCTGTATAGAATTCTTGAGTTCAGTCATTATAGTTTTCATTTCTAGGGTTTGTCTTTTTTTATGGTTTCTGTTTCTTTGTTGAACTTCTCATTTTGTTTATGCATTATTTTCCTAATTTTGTTCAGTTGTCTGTCTGTGTTTTCTTGTAGATCACTAAATTTCCTTTAAGGGGATTATTCTGAATTCTTTGTTTGCTACCTCATAGATTTCCATTTCTTTAGGGTCAGTTATTGAAGCTTTACTAGTTTTCTTCAGTGATGTCATGTTTACCTGATTTTTCATAATCTTTTATTCCTTAAGTTGGTATTTGTGTATCTTAATAAGCAGTCTCTCTTCCAGACTTTACCGATTTGCTTCGTTAGAGACGGTTCTTAATCAGTCAGCTCAGCTGGGTTTCTAGATGTGTCTGATAGTAATATCTTTGGGAAGAAGTGGCTTGCTGTCAGGGTCTATATTTTAGCAAGGCCACTGCTCAAGCACTTAAATTGGCAGGCTGACTGATGCTTGCTGAGAAGACTTAGATAGGACTGCAGGCTTGATTCCCTGCCCAAGCAGGGCTGTAGGCTGTACTTTGAAGTTGCCTGTGTTTTCTGGTCAGACTTACTAGACAGTCAGGACTAGGTATTATTTCAGCTGCTGGTGGGGCACTGAATTAGCTTCTCTGTCCTGGTGGCACAGTTCACTGTTTTGGGACTTGAATCAAGTAAGACTGTGTACTGAATTCTCTCATCAGATGAGGCCACTGGTTTTGCTTTGCAGATGGGGAAAGCCACAGGCTAGGCTTTCTGTTCAAGTTCCACAGCTACTTGTGTGCTCTGTTTAGGTTCCTTGGTTGGGCAGTTGAAGGCTGTATTCAGTATTGGGCAAGACTATGAATTAGTTTCCCTGCCTAGGCACAGGAGGAGAACCAGCTTCAAGGCAGGCAAGACTCTTTGTTAGTGGTCTTGGCTCAAGCCAACCTGTGCCCCAAGTTCCCTGTCCTTGCTGTGTAGACTATGAGCTCTCCCTGTTGGTGTGTCTGCTTGACAGCTGCTATATTACACAGTTTTCCAGGTTGTTCTGACCAGGTTTTCCAGTTGAGCGGGGCTGGGAGCTTCACTTACCAGTGGGAGGGGCTATATCTGAGCTCCTCTGCCTAGGTGGGTTGGAGGGTCCAACTCCAAGAAGTCTCCCTGGTTTTCCTGATCAGGTTTTCTGGTTGGGAGCAGCCTGAAGCTACACTGAACAATTGGCACACATGACTCAGCTCCCCTAACTGGCAGAGGCAGACCAGGTTACAGGTCAAAAAAGATTGTTTGAGGACCAGAATCAGACAGACCTGCACACTGCTGTGTTCACTGGTCGGACTGTGCCACAAGTTGGATCTTCAGATGAGCAGAGCTGCTGGTTGGACTACAGTTTGGGTGCTGCATGTAGGAATTCTGTCTGCCAAGACCTGAGTGCTGGTCGGTGCAATCAGATTCCCAGTGGTCAAGCCCTGTACATTCTCCTGCAACCCTAGTGGGGTTAGACTGGAGTAGGGGCTGTCAGGAAGTGACCCACAATGCTGGGCAAACTGTATGTCCACCCAGGGCTCTCTTTTCACACTGGAGAAACTGCAGGCTCAGGGGAGACTTCTTGGAGTGGTGCTGCACTGCACTGGACTGGGGGAGGGGCAATGAGGTCACATACAGCCACTCCTCTTACCTTCTAATGTGGTCTGTCTTGGTGTCTGTGGTACAGGGGGTGTTTCAGCCTTACCCTCATGTTCTAAAATTCTCTCCATAGTGTCTTGTCCATAAACAGTTATTAGTTGTTCTTCTTGTGAATGGGCAGCAATGTTAGAAACGACGTATGTCATCGTCTTGGTGACTTCACTTCCCTCTTTTTACTTTCTTAGGGTGTTGTTTACAGCATATTAAATTATAATTTTGATTAAGTCCATTTTATTTATTATTGTTTCACTTGTGGATTTGATGTCATAATTAAGAAGCCATTGCTTATCCCAAGGTCATGAAGATTTAGACCTAACTTTTTCCTAATATTTCTGTAGTTTTAGAATTTAGGTTTAGAGTTTAGATTTTACAGTTAGGTCTTTAACCGTTTGGAGTTAATTTTTTATGCTGTAAGGAAGGGGTCCAATCTGTTGTTTTGCATGTGGATATTCAGTTGGTCCAGTTCTTTTTTTTTTTTTTTCTGTTTTCCTATGCGTTTATTTAAAAATTTTTTTTTGGTTTTCACTTAATTTAATTTTATTTTTATACAGCAGGTTCTTATTAGTTATCTGTTTTATACAAATTAGTGTATACATTTCAATCTCAATCTCCTAATTCACCCCCCCATCCCCCAACGCTTTGCCCCCTTGGTGCCCATACATTTGTTCTCTACATCCCTGTCTATTTCTGCCTTGCAAACCGGTTCATCTGTACCATTTTTCTAGATTCCACATATGTGTGTTAATATATGATATTTGTTTTTCTGTTTCTGACTTACATCACTCTGTATGACAGATTCTAGGTCCATCCACATCTCTAAAAATGACCCAGTTTCGTTCCTTCTTATGGCTGAGTAATATTCCATTGTATATATGTACCACATCTTCTTTATCCATTCGTCTGTCAATCGACACTTAGGTTGCTTCCATGACCTGCCTATCGTAGATAGTGCTGCAATGAACATTGGGGAACATGTATCTTTTTGAATTATGGTTTTCTCTGGGTATATGCCCAGTAGTGGGATTGCTGGATTATATGGTAATTCTATTTTAGTTTTATAAGGAACCTCGATACTGTTCTCCATAGTGGCTGTATCAATTTACATTCCCACCAACAGTGCAAGAGGGTTCCCTTTTCTCCACACCCTCTCCAGTATTTGTTATTACTAGATTTTCTGATGATGGCCATTCTAACTGGTGTGAGGTGAACCTCATTGTAGTTTTGATTTGCATTTCTCTAATAATTAATGATGTTGAGCATATTTTCATTGCCTCTTGGCCATCTTCTTTGGAGAGATGTCTATTTAGGTCTCCTGCCCATTTTTTGATTGGGTTATTTGTTTTGTTGATATTGAGCTCTATGAGCTATTTATGTATTTTGGGGATTAATCCTTTGTCCATTGATTTGTTTGCAAATATTTTCTCCCATTCTGAGGGTTGTCTTTTCGTCTTGTTTATAGTTTCCTTTGCTGTGCAAAAGCTTTTAAGTTTCATTAGGTCCCATTTGTTTATTTTTATTTCCATTACTCTAGGAGGTGGGTCAAAAAAGACCTTGCTGTGATTTATGTCAAAGAGTATTCTTCCTATGTTTTCCTCTCAGAGCTTTATAGTGTCCAGTCTTACATTTAGGTCTTTAATATATCTTGAGTTTATTTTTGTGTATGGTGTTAGGGAGTGTTCTAATTTAATTCTTTTACATGTAGCTGTCCAGTTTTCCCAGCACCGCTTATTGAGGAGACTGTATTTTCGCCATTGTATATTCTCCCTCCTCTGTCATAGATTAGTTGACCATAGGTGCATGGGTTTATCTCTGGGCTTTCTATCCTGTTCCATTGATCTATATTTCTGTTTTTGTGCCAGTACCGTATTGTCTTGATTACTGTAGCTTTGTAGTATAGCCTGAAATCAGGGAGCCTGATTCCTCCAGCTCCGTTTTTCTTTCTCAAGATTGCTTTGGCTCTTTGGGGTCTTTTCTGTCTCCATACAAATTTTAAGATTTTTTGTTCTAGTTCTGTAAAAAAAAAAAAAAAAAAGCCATTGGTACTTTGATAGGGATTGCATTGAATCTGTAGATTGCTTTGGGTAGTATAGTCATTTCCACAATACTGATTCTTCTAATCAAAGAATATGGTATATCTCTTCATCTGTTTGTGTCATCTTTGATTTCTTTCATTAATGTCTTACAGTTTTCTGAGTACAGGTCTTTTACACCTCATTAGGTAGGTTTATTCCTAGGTATTTTATTCTTTTTGTTGCAATGGTGAATGGGATTGTTCCTTAATTTCACTCTCTGATCTTTAATTGTTAGTGTATATGAATGCAAGAGGTTTCTGTGCATTAATTTTGTATCCTGCAACTTTACCAAATTCATTGATTAGCTCTAATAGCTTTCTGGTGGCATCTTTAGGATTCTCTATGTACAGTATCATGTTATCCGCAAACAGTTACTGTTTTACTTCTTCTTTTCCAATTTGTATTCCGCTTATTTCTTTTTCTTCTCTGATTGCTGGGGCTAAGACTTCCAAAACTATGTTGAATAATAGTGGTGAGAGTGGACATCCTTGTCTTGTTCCTGATCTTAGTGGAAATGCTTTCAGTTTTTCACCATTGAGAATGATGCTTTTGGTGGGTTTGTCATATATGGCTTTTATTATGTTGAGGGAGGTTCCCTCTGTGCCCACTTTCTAGAGAGTTTCTATCATAAATGGGTGTTGAATTTTGTCAAAAGCTTTTTCTGCATTTATTGAGATTATCATATGGTTTTTATGTCAGTTTGTTAATGTGGTGTATCACATTGTTTGTTTTGCATATTGAAGAATCCTTGCATCACTGAGATAAATTCCTCTTGATCATGGTGTACCATCCTTTTAATGTGCTGTTGGATTCTGTTTGCTAGTATTTTGTTGAGGATTTTTGCATCTATATTCATCAGTGATATGGGTCTGTAATTTTCTTTTTTTGTAGTATCTTTGTCTGGTTTTGGTATCAGGGTGATGGTGCCCTCATAGAATGAGTTTGGGAGTGTTACTTCCTCTGCAATTTTTTGGAAGAATTTGAGAAGGATAGGTGTTAGCTCTTCTCTAAATGTTTGATACAATTCACCTGTGAGGCTCTCTGGTCCTGGACTTTTGTTTGTTGGAAGATTTTTAATCACAGTTTCAATTTCATTACTTGTGATTGGTCTGTTCATATTTTCTATTTCTTCCTGCTTCAGTCTTGGAAGGTTATACCTTTCTAAGAATTTGTCCATTTCTTCCAGGTTGTCCATTTTACTGGCAGAGTTGCTTGTAGTAGTCTCCTATGATCCTTTGTATTTCTGTGGTGTCCGTTGTAACTTCTCCTTTTTCATTTCTAATTTTATTGATTTGAGTCCTCTCCCTCTTTTTGTTGATGACTCTGGCTAATGGTTTATCAATTTTGTTTATCTTCTCAAATAACCACCTTTTAGTTTTATTGATCTTTGCTATCATTTCCTTCATTTCTTTTTCATTTCTTTGGGATCTGATGTTTATGATTGCTTTCCTTCTGCTAACTTAGGGGGTTTTTGTTCTTCTTTCTCTAATTGCTTTAGGTGTAAGGTTAGATTGTTTATTTGAGATTTTTCTTGCTTCTTGAGATAGGATTGTATTGCTATAACATTCCCTCTTAGAACTGCTATTGCTGCATCCCATAGGTTTTGGATCATCGTGTTTTCATTGTCATTTGTCTCTAGGTATTATTTGATTTCATCTTTGATTTCTTCAGTGATCTCTTGGTTATTTAGTAACGTGTTGTTTAGCCTCCATGTGTTTGTGTTTTATATGATTTATTCCCTGTAATTTATTTCTAATCTCATAGCATTGTGGTCAGAAAATATTCTTGATATGATTTCAATTTTCTTAAATTTACAAAGGCTTGGTTTTTTACCCAAGATGTGATCCATTCTGGAGAATGTTCTGTGTGTAGTTGAGAAGAAAGAGTAATCTGCTGTTTTCAGATGGAATGTCCTATAAATATCAATTATATCTATCTGGTCTATTGTGTCCTTTAAAGCTTGTGTTTCCTTATTAATTTTGTCTGGATGACCTATCCATTGGTGTAAGTTAGGTGTTAAAGGCCCCCACTATTATTGTGTTACTGTCGATTTCCTCTTTTATAGCTGTTAGTATTTGCCTTATGTATTGAGGTGTTCCTATGTTGGATGCATATATATTTATAATTGTTACATCTTCTTCTTGGGTTGATCCCTTTAACATTATGTAGTGTCCTTCCTTTTCTATTGTAACAGTCTTTATTTTAAAGTCTATTTTATCTGATATGAGTATTACTACTCTATCTTTCTTTTGATTTCCATTTGCATGGAATATATTTTTCCATCCCCTCACTTTCAGACTGTATGAGTCCCTAGGTCTGAAGTGGGTCTCTTGTAGACCGCATATATACAGGTCTTGTTTTTGTATCCATTCAGCCAGTTCTATGTCTTTTGGTTCGAGCATTTAATCCATTCACATGTAAGTTAATTATTGATATGTATGTTCCTATTACCATTTTCTTAATTGCTTTGGGTTTGTCTTTGTAGGTCCTTTTATTCTCCTGTGTTTCCCACTTAGAGAAGTTCCTTTAGCATTTGTTGTAGAGATGGTTTGGTGGTGATGAATTCTCTTAGCTTATGCGTGTCTGTAAAGCTTTTGATTTCTCCATCAAATCTGAATTTGATCCTTGCTGGGTAGAGTAATCCTGGTTGTAGGTTCTTCCCTTTCATCAGTTTAATTATATCGTGCCACTCCTTCTGGCTTGTAGAATTTCTGCTGAGCAATCAGCTTTTAACCTTATGGGAGTTCCCTTGTATGTTATTTGGTTTTCTTCCCTTGTTGCTTTTAATAATTTTTATTTGTCTTTAATTTTTGTCCATTTGATTACTATGTGTTTCGGCATGTTTCTCCTTGGGTTTATCCTGCCTGGGACTCTGCACTTCCTGGACTTGGGTGGCTATTTACTTTCTGATGTTAAGGAAGTTTTTGACTATAATCTCTTCAAATATTTTCTCGGGTCCTTTCTTTCTTCTCCTTCTCAGACCCCTATAATGTGAATGTTGGTGTGTTTAATGTTGTCCCAGAGGTCTCTTAGGCTGTCTTCATTTTTTTCATTCATTTTTCTTTATTCTGTTCCATGGCAGTGATTTCCACCATTCTGTCTTCCAGGTCACTTATCCGTTCTTCTGCCTCAGTTATTCTGCTATTGATTCCTTCCAGTGTATTTTTCATTTCAGTTATTGTATTGTTCATCTCTGTTCTTTAATTCTTCTAGGATTTGGTAAACATTTCTTGCATCTTCTCAATCTTTGCCTCCATTCTTTTTCTGAGGTCCTGGATCATCTTCACTATCATTATTCTGAATTCTTTTGCTGGAAGGTTGCCTATCTCCACTTCACTTAGTTGTTTTTCTGGGGGTTTATCTTGTTCCTTCATCTGGTACATGGTCCTCTGCCTTTTCATTTTGTCCATCTTTCTGTGAATGTGATTTTTTTTCTATAGGCTGCAGGACTGTAGTTCTTCTTGCTTCTGCTATCTGCCCTCTGGTGGATGAGGCTATCTAAGAGGCTAGTGCAAGCTTCCTGATGGGAGGGACTGGTGGTGGGTAGGGCTAGGTATTGTTCTGGTGGGCAGAGCTCAGTAGAACTTTAATCCACTTGTCTGCTAATAAGTGGTGCTGAGTTCCCTCCATGTTGGTTGGTTGTTCTGAGGCAACCCAGCACTGGAGCCTACAGGCTCTTTGGTGGGGCTAATGGTGGACTCCAGGAGGGCTCATGCCGAGGAGTAGAGTACCTTCCTGAACTTCTGCTGCCAGTGTCCTTGTGTCCACAGTGAGCCACAGCTGCCCCCCACCTCTGCAGGAGACCCTCTAACACTAGCAGGTAGGTCTGGTTCAGTCTCCTGTGGGGTCATTGCTCCTTCCCCCTGGGTTCTGATGCACACACTACTTTGTGTGTGCCCTCCAAGAGTGGAGTCTGTGTTTCCCCCAGTCCTGTCAAAGTCCTGCAATCAAATCCCACTAGGCTTCCATCTTTGGGAATTCTTCCTCCCATTGCTGGACCCCCAGGTTGGGAAGCCTGACGTGGGGCTCAGAACCTTCACTCCAGTGGGTGGACTTCTGTCGTATAATTGTTCTTCAGTTTGTCAGTCACCCACCCAGTGGTTATGGGATTTGATTTTATTGTGATTGCGCCCCTCCTACCATCTCATTGCGGCTTCTCCTTTGTTTTTCGATGTGGGGTATATTTTTTGGTGAATTTCAGTGTCTTCCTTCCTTCAGATTGTTTAGCAGTTAGTTGTGATTCCAGTGCTCTTGCAAGAGGGAGTGAGCACACGTCCTTCTACTCCGCCATCTTGCACAACCTCCCATGTCCAGTACCAGTTCTTGAAAAGACTCTTCACACATTAAATTGCCTTGGCACACCGATTAAAAATCAACTGGCCATAAATATATGGGTCTATTTCTGGACTCTCAATTGTATTTCATTAATCTATATGTCTATCCTTATGCAACTACCACATTGTCTTTATTCTTGTATCTCTCTATTAAGTTTTGAAATTTGAATGTATGAATGCTTCAGCTTTGTTTTTTTTTCAAGATTAGTTGTGTTATTCTGTGTCCCTTAAATTTCCATATAATTTTTTAGAATTAGTTTTTCAATATCTATTTTAAAAAGTGACATTCATAATTTTGATATGCATTGCATTGAGTCCACAAATTAAGGACTGTTGCTATCTTAATGATGTTACATTCTGGTCCATAAGCATGGATGTTTTCCATTTATTTATATTGTCTTTAATTTCTTTTAACAATGTTTTAGAGTTTACAGAATACAATTTTTACATTTCTCTTTTAAACTGTATTCCTAAGTATTTTATTCTTTTTGATGCCCCTGTAAATGGAATTGTTTATTTCATTTTTCGATATTTCATTGCTGGTTGATTTTTCTTTATTAATCTTGAACTCTGACACCTTGATGAACTTGTTTATTGATTCTAGAGGTATTTTTTACCTGATTTCTTAACATATTCTACACATAAGATTTTATTTGCAAATACAGATAGTTTTAATTCTTTGCAATTTGGGTGTCTTTTATTTCTTTATCTTGTCTAGTTGCCCTGGTACAATCAACATTACAGTGTTGAATAGAAATGACTGTGTAACAGTCACATATTCCTATTTCTTTGAATGTCATGAATTTTTTATAATATATTGTAGCAACTCTGGATACTTATTTACACCTCACTGCTAGAACGTGTTGTTGTTGGTTTACTTGCTTGGCTGGACTATTTCAGTAAAGTCTATTTTTCCTGCAATATGTAATTTCTGATATTGCTCTTTATAGATTGTAGCCTTGGACAGGACACCCTTGGATCACAGTGGTTTGAGCTGTATGCTCTTTGACTGTCTTTCCTTGATCTCATTGTTAAGCTATTCATGACTCTTGGTATCACACTCAGCTAATAGCCACTGATTATGTTATCATAATTACCAGCTTATCGCTTTACTGCTTTCCATAATGTGTGGCATAAATTTCTCCACTGCCTGATCTAATTAAATGGGGCTCATTTTCTAGGGCCTGTGCATTCTACATTTGAACATATTACTAAATATCTTGTGGATAATAAAAACCAGTTCTTGAAGAAAGGAGTTATAAATAAAGTAGGGAGAAAACCAGGAAACCCTGTGATGTTCATGAAATCAGAAATATCAATATGTACTAATAGTTTTAAAATAGGTATATAGACAGATAGATGTGGAAAGAAAACTAGATGCATGTAGACACATACACCTGTTTCTTAGCTATGTCCACTGAGAAGGTAGTAACATATCAATAGCAGTGAGCACATCTAACACTCCAATCTTGGTGTCTAAATGCCCTTCTACAATGAATGGAACTAGGGCTTCTTGGAGGATGATCTGATACTAGGGCTGGGATAAGCAATGTAGAAGATAAACTCATAACATCTTTTTGACCAAAAACTAAGAAAATGCTCAAAAGTAATTGTTATATAACAAAATTGCAAAGAAGTTAGCTTGACAGGGATACTTTTGGCAAAATAGGGAAAATTTTGTATTCCAAAAAAAATGATTATAGGAAAGAACTATAAATTCTTGAATATGCTATTCCCCTAGTCCACTTTAATATAAATAATTTTAATGTAGTGTGACTCAACTCATAGAATAAAATAAATATCCATGAGTCCACATTGGTATAAAGAGATAATTGGATAATCACATTCTTTTTTTAAAAAAGTATTTATTTATTTTTTGGCTGTGTTGGGTCTTCATTTCTGTGTGAGAACTTTCTCTAGTTGCAGCAAGTGGGGGCCACTCTTCATCGCGGTGCATGGGCCTCTCACTGTTGTGGCCTCTCTTGTTGTAGAGCACAGGCTTCAGACACGCAGGCTCAGTAGTTGTGGCTCACGGGTCTAGTTGCTCTGTGGCATGTGGGATCTTCCCAGACCAGGGCTCGAACCCATGTCCCCTGCATTGGCAGGCAGACTCCCAACCACTGCGCCACCAGGGAAGCCCCAATCACATTCTTTTTAATAGAATAATGTTGGAAAAGAAGATGTGAAATGTCAAATGTCACTGTGAATAACCACAGATTATGACATATTTCTCCAAGTATTAATTTAGCATCTTCTATAATCCATCATTATTTTGTAAAATGATAACTCAAAATTTTCTTTTTAAAATAAAAAAATGCTATTTTCTTATTATATAATAATAGAAAATAAAAATATAACAAAATATAAAAGAAAATTAATAACAATATAAAAAGAACTCAGATTCAAATTTGAAATTATTTTCAAAGTATGTATATTACTCAATGCCTCTCTGAACATTCTTTGTAACCAGTAATTTGCTGTACACCTGAAACTAACACAATGTTGTAAATCAACTATACTCCAATAAAATTAAAAGTTAAAAAATTCCCAACAATTATAGTCATTAAACAAACACACATAATTTTAAGTTATATAAGTTTGATTTTTAATTGACAAAGAATAGAAACTGTTATAAACACCATGGTGTAATCTTGCAATAATAGCAAATATAAAACATATTAAAAAGTTTTTTTCTCTTATGCCTGAAATAAATTGTTCTATTATATACTTCTTGGATTATACTTTAACAACATGCTTTCATTCTGATTATTGACTGCCTACTTAAAATTTTTAACATGCAAATATCTACAGCCACTGTAAATATTATAAATTCTTTATAGATTTTTGCTTTTATTATAAAGTAAAGTAATCACAGTTATAGGGCTGAGATTTCCTTTCCTGTGGTGTTTGTAAATAATAGTAATTTATTGAGATTTTTTAAAGGTCATAATTTCTTTCCAACTCAAGCCATTGTTTGGTATATATTCATCTCAGCACTTAAGGAATTATACCTGGAGCTTCTATTTACATAGAAATAAGTTTATAATAATTCTTTGCAAAATGTTCTTAAAGTATAATCCAAAGCATGTTGTTGAAGTATAATCCAAGAAGTATATAATAGAACAATTTATTTTATTTCAGGCATAAGAGAAAAAAAATTTTTAATGAGTTTTATATTTGCTATTATTGCAAGATTACACCACAGTGTTTATAATGTTTTCTATTCTTTATCAATTAAAAATAAAAATCAAACTTACAGATTTTCAAACTTGAATGGAGGAGAATGGTTTGATTTTATTTAAAGTTCTCAAAATGAGGCTGCTCGCCATTTTGTAGTAAATAGGGGACATTTTCAAAAAAGATTCAAAGGCTTACAAAGTATTAAGTACTTTACTGTGTTGGATAGCCAACAAATTCAGGAACTTTCTGCATAACTGTAAGCTGATGTGAATAGTTTGTTAAATATAATGGATTCAGCTAAGAAAGAAAGCTAAGACACATGACATGTATCTATTCTCTTATTCTCACTCATATTTTTTTGTGGGTTTTTTTTTTTACCATTATTCATTGTGCATCTAATTTTCAAAATCTTTCCTCAGAATAATAGTTAAGATTGGTAGAAAAGTTTTCTCTGAATGCAATTTATAATTCCCCTAGCTCAATCTCATCTGATTATCTTTAGTTCTTTTGTATAGTCAATCAACTTGAGCTCTTTAAAAGAGCTAGTGAATGAGTATGATATATGATCCTCAGTGTTATAAACCTGTTTTCCCCTGAAAGCACATTTCCATATGTGGATGGATTCCTGGTTAATTCAAAATTGTAAAAGCAAAGCTGAATTTTAAGTGCTTAGGTTTATTCATTTATTTTTAATTTATTTTAAAAATCAAGGATACATTAAAATAATGGCACGTGCTAAATTTCACTTAGTGGATAGCTTTGGAGGAATGTATTATGAACAAATGTGGAAGTTCAGAGAACTTGTGTCTTCAGAAAGTATATGGAAATTAATAAATAAGTGTAATAATTAATATGAATGCACGTGGCAGAATTTTTTTCTAAAAGGCCCAGAATTTAAAATCATGGGCCTTAGTTTCGGACATACTTGGGTTTAAATCATAACTCAACCATTTAGAGACTCTCATGACCGATGGCGAATTTCTTAACCTCTTTAAACTTTATCTGTCTCATCTGAGGCAATACTTACTAAACCTTAGAGAATTACTTTAAATAATTAATGGGATAAAGTATTTAGCATATAAAAGAATGCTTCCTTTATTCAACAAATGTTTACTGAATGCCAGTTTCAGACACTTTTCCTAGCTCTAAGTATATTGAAAGAGCAAAAGAGACACAATTTTTGCTCTTTTTAAAATTTTACCACAGACACCAGGATCAGGTATTTTGCAAATGAGGGCAATCTAACCTTTACGAAACAAACAATTCCAATATGATTTAATATATTCTAGGTCATAAAAGTTCAATCCTTAAAACTTAGGAAGATATAAGAAAAAGTTAGATATAAATTGATTTCTAGAGATGCATAATTTTAAAGAATTATAAAATAGAATAATCTACTGTTTGGTAAAGTGTTACATGTACAACAATTAAAACTTGCTCCAGGAAGATATAGTTGTAATCAAGGATTCAATCTACACATTCTATCAACATATTTCCTAAATCAACAAGTTAAGCAAGAAGAAAAAACAATTAATAATAAACTTAGAAATAGCATTCAGTAAAATTCAGCTGAGCAGGAAAAAAAGAAAACTAAATAGAAAGTTAAAAAGTCCTTTAAATAAAGTAAAAAAAATGGTTTAAGTAAAAACCCAGCAGCAAATATCATAATAAAGTTTGTAACTGTAAATTTTTATTTACTTCTTTATATGTTTTTATGAAAATCAAGGGTAAGGTATAAATAACTTAATTTCCTTCAAATATCACAAATTCAACATATAAATGAGAATGTGGTTCTAATTAAAATTCAGTAGTGATATTTTGTCAGGAAAAGGCATGGGGGAATTGTATAAAATCTCATAAAGCTATACATGGAAGCTTGATTTCTGAGCATAGCTAAGAATATAAGAAAAATAGAAAAAGGACTTGATTACAAGGAATGAGACTATATTATCAATGTGTTTCAATAAAATATTGGAATAGATCAAATAGATCAGTGAAATTTAATATATGGGAGATACACATATTCATATCCCTGTTTAATGAGAATTCAATATATGAAAAAAGTGGTATTTCAATTCAATAACAAAAAATATTTTTAATCAATTTGCCTTTGTTACAACTAGCTATGTGTCTGTATGAAAATAAACTAGTTGATTTGGGACCCTACTTTACATATTTAGACATACTTGACTACATGTAATGTAAAAATCCTTAAATTAAAAGTAAAATTTAAAAATATTAGTTTGAAAAATATTTGACATGCATTTGAGAAATAGATAATATTTTTTTAATTGTTAAGGAAAGGACAATCCAAAGAATCACAAAATTATGAAGAGATAATTCAAAGAGGTACAAATCCTAATTCCTAAAATAAAACTTGAGAAGTACTTGGTCTAATTTTTAGTCAAAGAAATACCAATAAGGTAGCAATTAGCTTTTGTTTCTAATTCTCAGAGAGGTAAATATTTTAAGTTATAACACCCACTACTGATGGGGATGTGAGGAAAGTCTACTACAAAATTTCTAATGCAATTGTGATTTGTCACAGCTTTTGTCATACTCAATCATAATTGTTACCAATTAAAATAAAACCTACCATTCAACATGAAATCCAAATACTTGGTAGTAGTCTATGAAAATAAGAGTTCTAGTAAGTAACAGTATATGTACCCAGTTGTTCAATATAGGATTTTTAAAAAATTTTTATTGGAGTATAGTCGATTTACAATGTGTAAGTTTCAGGTGTACAGCAAAGTGAGTCAGTTATATATATACATATATCCACTCTTCTTTAGATTCTTTTCCCATATAGGCCATTACAGAGTATTGAGTAGAGCTCTCTGTGCTATAAAGTAGGTAGTATTGTTTAAGCTGGTAGTAAATAGCTTTAAAAAATGGTATCAGTAGGTGATTTTTTTTTTTTTGAATATTGTGTTACTCCATTCCAAGGGATGTCTTGAGGCCAAAACAAATAAGCAATACATATAGATATATATTAGGTGAACTGGAGAAATCTCCATTATGTATAATTAGTGAGAAACGCAAGGAAGGTGCCCTGATGATGACTCATTAGAATCTGACCTTCGTTTGGTCAATATTGATACCAATCTCCAACACAGTTTACTTTGTATTTATAACAGATACATGTTTATGCCTGTATATATGTGTGTATGTATAGTCATTTTTATTCATTCAACAAATATGTCTGAAGAACTTCTGTGCTGAACACTATTGTAGCTTCTGAGATAAAGGAAAACAATCCCTGCCTTCCTGGCTTCAGTTAGATGGGGTTGGGTACCATGGGAGTCAACAGAACAAGATGTGACTGTGGAGTGCAGGATGGCTGTAGCATTTAACGGTGAGAGACAACACATCCATGCCGGGTATGCGGTCTTCCATCTCTGGTTCTCATGTCAGTTCTCAAGTGCTCTTGGCAGTGACATTTCTACATCTGCAGTCTCATTAACTCATCTTTTTAGAACAGTATTCTCTACAGGTTAGTTTTCAAGGCAACCTGCCCATTGTCTGGTTTGTGAATCTGAATTGGGTCTCACTGCTCCCAGCCAAGAAAACTAGCCATGTCCATTATTTTTGTAGGAAGATGTTATAAGGGTCAAAGTCTGAGAGCATTTGTACAGTTATAATATTGCAAAATTGAAAAAAGTTTTCACATTATAGAATCTCTCTGTCTTTTGAGATGTCTCATGTAAATTAAGACGAATGCACAGGCTGAGAAAGCTTTCTCCTCACTATGCACTCTTCTCTGACTGGGATGAGAATATTCTTATCTTTGGGTAGAAAGCAAAAACTACAAAAAAAAAATGTCAGTAATAAAACCAACATGTATGAGAAAATTTGATTAATATAAAATTAGAAAAAATATTTTTATAATGAATTAAAATTACGAAAAGATGTACATCTTTATGTGAACATTTATGAATATTTATGAGTCAGCAAAATAGAAATGATGGTTACTCGGTTTAGATGATATGGAATTTCATGGGCTTTTGAACTTTTAAAATATTTTCTACATTGATCAATTTTGATAACTTAAATATTAAAAAATTCAAAATAACAGAAATATGCTTATAGGATATTTGCTAAACAAAATGCATACTTGTGTTGTATTATATGGGATATAAGGTATAATACACACTATTTTTAAATACTAAGGAATAATTTATATATAAATGATACATAGATATATATGACAGAATAGAAACTCTAATACATTCTCCAAAATAGGATTTTTATGAGCCAGTTTTGCTGACCACAGTGGTGTAAATATGAGTAAAGAATGACAAGGAGATAAATTATAAATAATGGAATGAGATTATAAATCAATCCTGAGTAAAGGGAAAATAACAACAGAATATATATTAAATAATAACAAGACAATTCATTGACTAAACCAGCAAATATTTAGGAAAGCACACTCCTGTTTGAAGAGTGCAAACTTGAAACATTTTTTGGAGGATGATTTGGAAGTATACAGTAAATAGCCTAAATATTTTGACAGAGCTAAAGTTGCCAGAATTTCTTCCTAAACTAATAATTAAAAATACCTCGAATTATTTGGCTATTAGGATGTTTCAACATATATATAATAAATTTAATAATGTACTAGAATGTTGATTTAAAACGTAGTATATTTATATGATGCAATAAATATGTCCATTTAAATATCTTAATGTATAAAAGAATCAGTGCTAGTATAAGTACATGGTCAAAAATTTTAACAAGTTACAAAATATATTTTGTTAATATATAAACTCATATTTATCTCTAACAGAATAGACTTAGAGGTATAACAATAAATAATAATATCTGTTTGTATCTGGGTATCTTACTAACAATTAGCTGGCAGGGTGCAGGCCTGGGTTCACCCCAGGGCATGAGACACAGGGAAATAGGGAACTATTTCTGGGCACTAGAAACCTGGTAACTTACTGGGTCCCTGTCTTGAGTGATTTTTCTTCTTTTCCATTATGGTTTATTACAGAATATCGAATACAGATCCCTGTGCTATACAGTAGGAACTTGTTGTTTATCCATCCTATATATGCTGGTTTGCCCCAGACTCCCACTGCATCCTCCCCCACCCCCCTTCTCCTTGGCAACCACAAGTCTGTTCTCTATGTCTGTCATCTGTTTCTCCTTCAGAGATAGTTTCATTTGTGTCATATTATAGATTCCACATATAAGCAATAGAATATGGTATTTGTCTTTCTCTTTCTGACTTACTTAACTTAGTATGATAATCTCTAGTTGCATCCATGTTGCTGCAAAAGACATCATTTCGTTCTTTTTTATGGCTGAGTAGTATTCCATTATATACATGTACCACTTCATTTTTTTTTAACATCTTTATTGGAGTATAATTGCTTTACAATGGTGTGTTAGTTTCTGCTTTATAACAAAGTGAATCAGTTATACATATACATATGTTCCCATATCTCTTCCCTCTTGCGTCTCCCTACCTCCCACCCTCCCTGTCCCACCCTTCTAGGTGGTCACAAAGCACCGAGCTGATCGCCCTGTGCTATGCAACTTCTTCTCACTAGCTATGTCTTTTACATTTGGTAGTGTATATATGTCCATGCCACTCTCTCACTTTGTCACAGCTTACCCTTCCCCTCCCCGTATCCTCAAGTCCATTCTCTAGTAGGTCTGCATCTTTATTCCTGTCTTGCCCCAAGGTCCCTCATGATCATTTCTTTTTTTTTTTTAATTCCATATATATGTGTTAGCATATGGTATTTGTTTTTCTCTTTCTGACTTACTTCAATCTGTATGACATACTCTAGGTCCATCCACCTCACTAGAAAAAACTCAATTTCGTTTCTTTTTATGGCTGAGTAATATTCCATTGTATATATGTGCCACATCTTCTTTATCCATTCATCTGTCGATGGACACTTAGGTTGCTTCCATGTCCTTGCTATTGTAAATAGAGCTGCAATGAACATTGTGGTGCATGACTCTTTTTGAATTATGGTTTTCTCTGGGTATATGCCCAGTAGTGGGATTGCTGGGGTCATATGATAGTTTTATTTTTACTTCTTTAAGGAACCTCCATACTGTTCTCCATAGTGGCTGTATCAATTTACATTCCCACCAACAGTGCAAGAGGGTTCCCTTTTCTCCACACCCTCTCCAGCATTTACTGTTTGCAGATTTTTTGAGGATGACCATTCTGACAGGTGTGAGATGATATCTCAATGTAGTTTTGATTTGCATTTCTCTAATGATTAATGATGTTGAGCATTCTTTCATGTGTTTGCTGGCAATCTGTATATCTTCTTTGGAGAAATGTCTATTTAGGTCTTCTGCCTATTTTTGGATTGGGCTGTTTGTTTTTTGGATATTGGGCTGCATGAGTTGCTTGTATCTTTTGGAGATTAATCCTCTGTCAGTTGATTCATTTGCAAATATTTTCTCCCATTCTGAGGGTTGTCTTTTTGTCTTGTTTATGGTTTCCTTTGCTGTGCAAAAGCTTTGAAGTTTCATTAGGTCCCATTTATTTATTTTTGTTTTAATTTCCCTTTCTCTAGGAGGTGGGTTAAAAAGGATCTTGCTGTGATTTATGTCATAGAGTGTTCTGGCTATGTTTTCCTCTAAGAGTTTGATACTTTCTGGCCTTACCTTTAGGTCTTTGATCCATTTTGAGTTTATTTTTGTGTATGGTGTTAGGGAGTGTTCTAATTTAATTCTTTTACATGTAGCTGTCCAGTTTTCCCAGCACCACTTATTGAAGAGGCTGTCTTTTCTCCACTGTATATTCCTGCCACCTTTATCAAAGATAAGGTGACCATATGTGCATGGGTTTATCTCTGGGCTTTCTATCCTGTTCCATTGATCTGTATTTCTGTTTTTGTGCCAGTACCATACTGTCTTAATTACTGTAGCTTTGTAGTATAGTCCGAAGTCAGGGAGCCTGATTCCTCCAACTCTGTTTTTCTTTCCCAAGATTGCTTTGGCTATTCCGGGCCTTTTGTGTTTCCATACAAATTGTGAATTTTTTTGTTTTAGTTCTGAGAAAAATGCCATTGGTAGTTTGATAGGGATTGCATTGAATCTGTAGATTGCTTTGGGTAGTATAGTCACTTTCACAGTGTTGATTCTTCCAGTCCAAGACCATGGTATACCTCTCCATGTATTTGTATCATCTTTAATTTCTTTCATCAGTGTCTTATAATTTTTTGCATACAGGTCCTTTGTCTCCTTAGGTAGGTTACCTCCTAGATATTTATTCTTTTTGTTGCAATGGCAAATGGGAGTGTTTCCTTAATTTCTCTTTCAGATTTTTCATCATTAGTGTATAGGAATGCAAGAGATTTCTATGCATTAATTTTGTGTCCTGCTGCTTTACCAAATTCATTGATTAGCTCTAGTAGTTTTCTGGTAGAGTCTTTAGGATTCACTATGTATAGTATCATGTCATCTGCAAACATTGACAGCTTTACTTCTTTTCTGATTTGGAATCCTTTTATTTCTTTTTCTTCTCTGATTGTTGTGGCTAAAACTTCCAAAACTATGTTGAATAAGAGTGGTGAGAGTGGGCAACCTTGTCTTGTTCCTGATCTTAGTGGAAATGGTTTTAGTTTTTCACCATTGAGGATGATGTTGGCTGTGGGTTTGTCATATATTGCCTTTAGTATGTTGAGGTAAGTTCCCTCTATGCCTAGTTTCTGGAGGGCTTTTATCATAAATGGGTGTTGAATATTGTCGAAATCTTTTTCTGCGTCTATTGAGATGATCATATGGTTTTTCTCCATCAGTTTTGTTAATATGGTTTATCACATTGATTTATGTATATTGAAAAATCCTTGCATTCCTGGGATAAACCCCACTTCATCATGGTTTATGATCCTTTTAATGTGCTGCTGGATTCTCTTTGCTAATATTTTGTTGAGGATTTTTGCATCTATGTTCATCAGTGATATTGGCATATAGTTTTCTTTCTTTGTGACATCTTTGTCTGGTTTTGGTATCAGGGTGATGGTGGCCTCCTAGAATGAGTTTCGCAGTGTTCCTCCCTGTACTGTATTTTGGAAGAGTTTGAGAAGGATAGTTTTTTTCTCTTCTCTAAATGTTTGATAGAATTCACCTGTGAAGCCATCTGGTCCTGGGCTTTTGTTTGTTGGAAGATTTTAATCACAATCTCAATTTCAGTGCTTGTGATTGGTCTGTTCATATTTTCTATTTCTTCCTGGTTCAGTCTCAGAAGGTTGTGCTTTTCTAAGAATTTGTCCATTTCTTCCAGGTTGTCCATTTTATTGGCATAGAGTTGCTTGTAGTAATCTCTCATGATCCTTTGTATTTCTGCAGTGTCAGTTGTTACTTCTCCTTTTTCATTTCTAATTCTATTGATTTGAGTTTTCTCCTTTTTTTTTTTTTTTCGGTACGCAGGCCTCTCATTGTTGCGGCCTCCCCCGTTGCGGAGCACAGGCTCCGGACGCACAGGCTCAGCGGCCATGGCTCACAGGCCAAGCCGCTCCGCAGCATGTGGGATCTTCCCAGACCGGGGCACAAACCCGTGTCCCCTGCATCGGCAGGCGGACTTTCAATCACTGTTCCACCAGGGAAGTCCTCTCTTTCTTTTTTGATGAGTCTGGCTAATGGTTTATCAATTTGGTTTATCTTCTCAATGAACCAGCTTTTAGTTTTATTGATTTTTGCTATTGTTTCCTTCATTTCTTTTTGATTTATTTCTGATCTGACCTTTATGATTTCTTTCCTTCTGCTAACTTTGGGGTTTTTTTATTCTTCTTTCTCTAATTGCTTTAGGTGTAAGGGTAGGCTGTTTATTTGAGGTGTTTCTTGTTTCTTGAGGTAGGATTTTATTGCTGTAAATTTCTTGGTACTGCTTTTGCTGCATCCCATAAGTTTTGGGTCATCATATTTTCATTGTCATTTGTTTCTAGGTATTTTTTGATTTCCTCTTTGATTTCCTCAGTGATCTCTTGGTTTTTATGTAGTGTATTTTTTAGCCTCCGTGTGTTTGTATTTTTTGCAAATTTTTTTTTCCTGTAATTGATATCTAGTCTCATAGCATTCTTGTCGGGAAAGATCCTTGATATGATTTCAATTTTCTTAAATTTACCTGGTCTTGATTTGTGACCCAAGATATGATCTATCCTGCAGAATCTTCCATGAGCACTTGAGAAGAAAGTGTATTCTGTTGTTTTTGGATGGAATGTCCTATAATTATCAATTAGGTCCATCTTCTTTAATGTATCATTTAAAGCTCTTGTTTCCTCATTTATTTTTATTTTTGATGATCTGTCCATTGATGAAAGTGCAGTGTTAGAGTCCCCTACTATGGTTGTGTTACTGTTGATTTCCTCTTTTATGGCTGTTAGCATTTGCCTTATGTATTGAGGTGCTCCTATGTCGGGTGCATAAATATTTACAATTGTTATACCTTCTTCTTGGATTGATCCCATGATCATTATGTAGTGTCCTTCTTTGTCTCCTGTAATTGTCTTTATTTAAAACTCTATTTTGTCTGATATGAGAATTGCTACTCCAGCTTTCTTTTGATTTCCATTTGCATGGAATATCTTTTTCCATCCCCTCACTTTCAGTCTGTATGTGTCCCTAGGTCTGAAGTGGGTCTCTTGTAGACAGCATATATATGGGTCTTGTTTTTGTATCCATTCAGCCAGTCTATGTCTTTTGGTTGGAGCATTTAATCCATTTACATTTAAGGTAATCATCAATATGTATGTTCTTGTTACCATTTTCTTAATTGTTTTGGGTTTGTTATTGTAGGTCTTTTCTTTCTCTTGTGTTTCCTGCCTAGTGAAGTTCCTTTAGCGTTTGTTGTAAAGCTGGTTTAGTGGTGCTGAATTCTCTTAGGTTTTGCTTGTCTGTAAAGGTTTTACTTTCTCTGTTGAATCTGAATGAGATCCTTGCTGGATAGAGTAATCTTGGTTGTAGGTTTTTCCCTTTTATCACTTTAAATGTGTCCTGCCACTCCCTACTGGCTTGCAGAGTTTCTGCTGAAAGATCAGCTGTTAACCTTATGGGGATTCCCTTGTATATTATTTGTTGTTTTCCCTTGTTGCTTTTAATATTTTTTCTTTGTATTTAATTTTTGATAGTTTAATTAATATGTGTCTTGGTGTGTTTCTCCTTGGATTTATCCTGTATAGGACTCTCTGCACTTCCTGGACTTGATTAACTATTTCCTTTCCCATATTAGGGAAGTTTTCAACTATAATCTCTTCAAATATTTTCTCAGACCCTTTCTTTTTCTCTTCTTCTTCTGGGACCCTTGTAATTCAAATGTTGGTGTGTTTAATGTTGCCTCAGAGGTCTCTATGAATGTCCTCAATTCTTTTCATTCTTTATTCTACTTTGCAGTAGCCATTTCCACTATTTTACCTTCCAGGTCACTTATCCATTCTTCTGCCACAGTTATTTTGCTATTGATGCCTTCTCGAGAATTTTTAATTTCATTTATTGTGTTGTTCATCATTGTTTGTTAGCTCTTTAGTTCTTCTAGGTCTTTGTTAAATGTTTCTTTTATTTTCTCCATTCTATTTCCAAGATTTTTGATCATCTTTACTATTATTACTCTGAATTCTTTTTCAGGTAGACTGCCTATTTCCTCTTCATTTGTTTGGTCTGGTTGATTTTTACCTTGCTCCTTCATCTGCTGAGTGTTTCTCTGTCTTCTCATTTTCTTACTGTTTCTTACTGTTTTTAGGGTCTCCTTTTTGCAGGCTGCAGGTTCGTAGTTCCTCTTGCTTTTGGTGTCTGCCCCCAGTAGCTAAGGTTGGTTCAGTGGGTTGTGTAGGCTTCCTGGTGGAGGGGACTGGTGCCTGTGTTCTGGTGGATGAGGCTGGATCTTGTCTTTCTGATGGGCAGGACCACGTCCGGTGGTGGGTTTTCGGGTGTCTGTGACCTTATTATGATTTTAGGCAGCCTCTCTGCTAATGGGTGGTGTTGTATTCCTGTCTTCCTAGTTGTTTGGCATAGGGTGTCCAGCGCTGTAGCTTGCTGGTTGTTGAGCGGAGCTTGGCCTTAGCGTTGAGATGTGCAGCCTGGCAGTGGCGGGCTACACAGGCTCCCGGGAGAGGAGGTGTAGTTATTGACCTGTGGTTGCACACAGGCTTCTTGTTGGCTGCAGCAGCAGTCTTAGCATTTCATGCCCGTCTCTGGTGTCCACGCCGATAGCCACGGCTTGCCCCCATCTCTGGAGCTCATTTAGGCAGTGCTCTGAATCCCCTCTCCTTGCACACCGCAAAACAATGGTCTCTTGCCATTCCGCCGGGTCCAGACTTTTTCTCAGACTCCCTCCCAGCTAGCTGTGGTGCACTAGCCCCCTTCAGACTGTGTTCACTCAGCCAACCCCAGTCATCTCCCTGGGGTCTGACCTCTGAAGCCCCAAGCCTCAGCTCCCAGCCCCCAACCTCCCTGGCAGGTAAGCAGACAAGCCTCTCAGGCTGGTGAGTACTGGTTGGCACCAATCCTCTGTGTGGAAATCTCTCCGCTTTGCTCTCTGCACCCCTGTTGCTGCGCTCTCCTCTGTAGCTCCGAAGCTTCTCCCCTGCCACACACTGTCTCCACCAGTGAAGGGGCTTCCTAGTGTGTAGAAACTTTTCCTCCTTCACAGCTCTCTCCCAGAGGGGCAGGTCCCATCCCTATTCCTTTGTCTCTGTTTTTCCTTTTTTCTTTTGCCCTACCCAGGTATGTGGGCAGTTTCTTGCCGTTTGGGAGGTCTGAGGTCTTCTGCCAGTGTTCAGTAGGTGTTCTGTAGGAGTTGTTCCACATGTAGATGTATTTCTGATATATTTGTTGGGAGGAAGGTGATCTCTACATCTTATTCCTCTGCCATCTTGAAGGTCCCCTCCTCATAGTATACTTTGAAACCTCCAGTTTTTGCTCAGAAAGACAATATTCTATAAAACTGCAGTATTATTGTTATGATAAATAACTACAAGAATAAATGAAACAGAGCAAAGAAATGGGGAGTCAATGATATAGCTGCTGTATTCTGTTAGGGATGATCAACAGCTTATCCAGGCTATTCTCTATAGTCAAAAGGAGTCATCGAGGCTTAATATCCATCTCTGATTGTGGAACTCAGACATTGCTGCATCTTTGTGAGCTCAAGCAGGCAAACCTAAAGCAACCCATACTATTGACATTATGTGAAGTGTCACTATGACATTCATTGGGTGAGTCAGGTGGCAATAGACTACATCGTGTGGACTGCCTACTGTGTCCCTTGTGTTAACAGGTTTATTTGCATCATCTTATTTATCACAGATTTCCATAGATAATCATCCACTTTAAGCCTATACTTCATAAGCTTATACTTATGGAAACTTATAGCCTCATGCAGTTAAGAGGCCTTGGATTTGAATACTGGACTACTTGATTCAAATATCTAATATCCATTCATTGATTGTGATTCCTTTTTCAAGGAAAACATATTCCTAGGTGGGCTGAGAATCTGGAATACTGTAATTAGAGCCCACCATTTCATTTTTGTGTGGTTTGGGAAAGACAATTTCTTAGGCTATTTAGAAACCACCTCTTACCATAATTTTGAGAAATTACATAGAAGTCAGTGAAATGGTAGTGAGATAGATAATAGTTATATCAAAAGAAGAAAAGAAAGGAAAAGGAAATTGTATGTATCGGGTTGAATTGTGTCCCCCCCCCCACAATGTTTCTCTCTACCTAGAACCTCAGAATGTGACCTTATTTGGAAGCATGGCCTTTGCAGATGTAACTAGTTGAGGGTCTCAAGAAGAAATCATAGCAGGCCCCTGATCCAATGACTGGTGATGTCTTTAGGAGGGAAAGGAGAGGAGGATTTGTACACAGAGACCCAGGGGAGAGTCCACAGAGAGATTGCACTTATGCTGCCATAAATTAAAATATGCCAGGAGATTCTCTCCTGGAGCCTTCAGAGGGAGCATGGCCGTGCTGACAGCTTGAATTCAGACTTCTGGCCTCCAGAACTGTGGGAGAATAAATTCCTGTTGTTGTAAGCCACTCAGTTTGTGGTTATTTGTTATGATAGCCCTAGGAAATGAATACATCATAGAAATTATTTTATCCCATACAATTTTGGGATTGTTTTAGTGCAACAGGTAAAAATTGAAATAATAAAAATGTGCTACTTTTGATGAAACCATACAAATAGGTTTATTTTAAATGACCTTATGAATAAAGTTGTCTACACACATGTGTATGGCTGTGAAAAAAATTACAACACAATGATTTTTGAAAGTTTAACATTAATTTAACAGGCACAGCAGCTACACTCGTGATGCATATTAATTGCTAAGATGTTCCTTATGTGGACTCAGTCTTAACTTTAAGCCAGCTTGGATGGATGGATAGATAGATAGATGGATTAAGTAAGATATAACCAACACAATTAACAAGCTTATCTACTCTATGTATGCTTTTAGCAGTATATATATATACATATACACACACACACACACGTACCTATATATGTGTGTGTGTATATACATATATCTGTTTGTATATATATATGTGTGTGTGTATGTATATAATATGAATGACAGGTAAGTAATCAACTGGGACAAGTTTGTTGATTGTGCAGGTTAGATCTTATTTAATCAGTAGACTTATTGATTTTTAGTTGGCTTATTCTATCACTTATTAAATGAGATGGGTTAAGGGCTTTTTTGTGATGGGAAATTTGTCCATTTCACCTTCCGTTTTTTCTTTACATGTTTTGGAAGGTAAGGTATTAAGTATATACAGAGTGTGGATTGAGATATCTTTCTGCAAATTTGAATGCTTTATTCCTATGAAATGTTTCTCTCTGTCTCAATTTTACATTTCCTTAGGACCGTTTTGGCTGTCATTGAAATAGTTACACTGCTTTCTTTTGGCTTATGTTTTAAATGTTTTCTTTCTTATTCTTTGTTGAACTTTCTGTTTACTTAGCTTTAGGTGGTGACTCACATAAGCCTCATATAGTTGCTTTATATTTTTTAGTCCAGCCTGATAATTTTATTATTTTATTTTCTGTCTGTTAACTTGCTAATCATCTATTCTTTGATTATCTTCGTTAATCATTATAAAGATGACCAGTTCCTTGAGATATCTCAATAAAATTATCATTTTTACCATCTAAATATGAAGGTATCTTTGAATTCTTAAAATTGATGACCTTTTTGTGCTCTCTGCATTACTGTTGTAATGGACTTATTTCAAGAAATATTTTAAATTCTTTAAGAAATTACTGTTATTTTGCTCAGTGAATATGTATTTAGTATGTATTTATGTTTATACATATATTAGCACTTTAACTTCCTTCTTTTTCTTTATAATTTTGTACTGTCTTCTGAGATCATTGTTATTATTCCTGAAAAACCACCTTTTATGTATCCTTTAGTGTCAAAAATTTTAGAGATTAATGCTTTCACTTTCTGTCTTTCTAAAAACGATGTTTATGTTGATGTTTGCAAGATAACTTCACTGGGTAGAAATCTAGGTTGAAACATTTTCTTTTAGCACTTTAAATTTGTCACGGTTGGTTTGATAATTACTGAGACATAGTTTGAAGGTAATGTGTTTTTTTCCTGTGTCGGCTTTAATATTTTTTTAAAAAAATTTCAACAACTATAATAGATATGCCTAGGTGTGACTTATATCCAGCTGGAAAAAGTAATGACGGGTTCTAAAAACAAAGGCTTGGTTTGGTGATGATTTTATTTAGGATGTCAGAAGGAATGGAAGAATAAATTTTCAAAAGAAAGAATTGGGTAAAAAGAAAAATTATAGTAATATACATTAATTTCTTTTCTAAAAGGGAATACTTTATAAGAGTTTTTGATTTAAAAAATGGGCGGTGCTGAAGAATATTAAAATTTGGAAGGAAATAAAAACAGGTACATAGGGAAAATTAATTGGGATATTTTAACTTTCCGTTACCTTATTTTTAACAGTAATATTCATCTAAATGCAGAAGACCCCTACTTCCTTCTCCACCAAAATGCCTTTTAATTAGGTAAGTCCAAATTATAGCTGTTTTATTTTTCAATGTTTAAAATGGGCAAGTATGAGATATAATTGTTTTTCTTGCATAATATCAAAGTGACTTTCTTTTTTTATTGAAGTAGAGTTAATTTACAATGTGTTCATTTCAGGTGTATGGCAAAATGATTCAGTTTATATATGTGTGTGTGTGTGTGTATATGTATATATATATATATATATATATATCCATTTTCAGATTCTTTTCCATTATAGGTTATTACAATATATTGAGTATAGTTCCCTGTGCTATACAGTAGGTCCTTGTTGTTTATCTATTTTATATATAGTAGCTTTTATCTGCTAATCCCCAAATCCTAATTTGTCTCTCCCCCTCTTTCCCCTTTGGTAACCATAAGTTTGTTTTCTGTGTCTGTGAGTGTATTACTGTTCTGTGAATAAGTTCATTTGTATCATTTTAGATTCCACATATAAGTTATATCATATGACATTTGTCCTGAGATATAATTTTGAGGTAGCATATCCAGGACTGCATGATGGATTGGATGTGGGAAATAAAAAAAGAGAGAGGAATCAAAGATTATACTAATAGTTTCTGACTTGGCCAACCAGGTGGATGGTGGTGCCATTTACTAAGCAGGAGAAAACTAGGGTAAGAAAACACATTTGAGGTAGGAAATAGTGAATACTTTTTAAATATGATAAATTTTCCATATGTGATATATAAACATAGCTTTTAGGTTATTAATTATAATCTAAATTCATGGCCTTTCCTTGGGAAATAAGTAGTCATCTGATTGTATTTTAAATAACAGAATCAGTTGAGGGCATCCAGGACAGGTTACAGAGAAAGGAGCATAGAACCTCATGACTAAGCACCCAGAATTTAGAGACCAGAAAGAGCAAAGCAATTCCAACACTCCAATTAGCAGGAAAGGAAGGGAGTCACAGGGACTAAGAGGAGGGAGTGTTTCAATAACAAGTGAGTGTATGACTTTGAACAACAGAGAACAGAGTACATAGATCATGTTCCTCAAGTGCCTGCTAAGAATTGGCACCCTGGAGACCATCAACTTTCCAAGAGGACTTCCAGAAATGTGGTGGAACAGAAAAGCAGGTACCGGGTTTATGAATTAAAAATGTGGTCAACTGAAAACTATTTGGAAATAACTGTATTGTAAAAATATAGAAAAAAGGAACCTGGAACAACATGTGTGTCAACGGAGAACTTGTTTGTAAGATGATATTCTACGCTAGAGAATAAGAGATCTTGACTGTTTAGGAATGAAAATGTATAATTTAAGGTGTTAAAGTCTGAGTCTACAGCACAAATGGAGAAACTTACATTTGATAAGGGAGAATCACATGCCCATTGTAGTTCTCATTGTGATTCACTGTAACTTACTGAAAAGAAGAAGACAGGTAGATTTGCACATTTGGTGGTGGAAAATAAGAATAAGATGTAAAGATTTTGGATTGCTTAGAAAGTAAAAGACAAGTTCAGAAGCTAAAAGTGATGCATGTGAAGAAGGGGTGATAAGTGAGAATATGAGAAATAGTCATCACAGTAAGAGCAGATGTTCCAGAGTAAAGATAGTGCAGTTGCCAGGTAGGGTTGAGGACCCATGGAGATCAGTGATCATGAACATAGAGTGAGACGGTTTTGTCCAATAGGTGATTTTTTCCAGCAAAATTTTCTGCACATGTGTAAGTTAAGACCCTCCAGGAATGGAGAGTTTCCACATGATTGTGAAAGAAGGAGGTTACAATTTATGAATTTTTGAAAGAAACTGAGGATCTCAGTGATGTCAAATAATTAATAAAGTTAATGCTTATATACATACAATATAGGTTATATTGGAAGACTTTGCAGGTTAAAATTAGTTTTGAAGGTAATGTGATTTCTGCGGATAAGATCCATGATATAACATGGGAATAAGGTAGTTGGATAGAATGAAGCAAAAGGTCACTGGAGATCTACAGGTCAAGGGTCTTAGAGGCTAGTAAGCTGGATGGTTTAATCACATGTAAGTTGAAGTCACCAAGAGAACAGAAGAGTTAGTTATGAGCCAGGTGCTAAATCTTTCCAAGATAATACAGAGACCAGATAGCTGTGGGTGACCACCCCCCCACCCCCCCAAAAAAAATGAAGAAAAAATGTAGAGAGGGTGGAAAAGCAGAATGTCATGATTTTAACTGAATGAAGAGATTTTATAAGTGGAAAGAGACAGGTGGTTTGGAGACAGCATTGGATGAGGAGAATAATCCCCTAAGCGCACCTCATTATTCTGATGTACAGGTTCTACTTAAGAGAAGATTATCCTCTTTTCAGTTAAGGTAGTGGAAATACTGAAACAGTCTTGAAGAGGATAAAGATATAGTAGAGCGATTTGGTCAAAACCAAAAATTCCCTGGGGCACAGTGAAATAAGTTTGGAAGCAAGGGGAGGGTGGTAGGAAGGAGATGATAAACATTTATAATAAGAGATAAGGAAATTATGCATAACGTCAGAAACCTATAGACTCTTGATGGAATTGAGAAAAACAGCTGAGCAGTATTAGTATTTATTAATTCAATGAATATTTATGGAGTAACTTCAATCGGCAATTATCAACATATAGCAAACAAAACAGAGTAGCCCTTGCTCTGATCGAGCTGACAGTCTAATGGACAGTAGCAGAATATAAATAATTATAGAGGGATAGTGCTCTGGACAAAAATGCAGCAAGATGAGGGATATGGAGTGTTAATGTGGTGCTGGAGTGTTATTTTACATACAGTATTCAGGGAAAACTCTGTTTAAGTGATACTTGAACAGGATACGGTGGGTGTCAGGTTTGTGGTAGGAGATAGAGTGGGAAGAAGTTAGGAGCTAGAATGTGGAGGACCTATGAACTACTAAAAGTCCTTAATGTTTACTTGGAGTGAGTGGGAAACCACTGCAGGATTTGGAGCATAAGGGGAATTTTATCGGAAGGACATTTTAGATGTGGTATTGTGGTCGCTTCATTGAGAATTGACTCTAATGGGATGTAGCAGCATCAGGAAGATCAATTTAAAGGTTATTGAAATAATTCATACAAAAGTTGATGGTTTGGACCAGCCTGATACTGGAAGAGGTAGGAGAAAATGTTGGTTTCTTCCTGTACTTTGAAGGTAGAATCAGTATCATTTGGTGCTGAATTGCAGGTGAGGCAGAAGAGAAAGAAAATCATCCAGGAGACCCCTCTGTGTAGGTGAGTATGGTTTTCCTGTTAAGAAGGTAAAATGGAATCAGTCTATACTGAGATGGAATTGACAAAGAAGAGAAGGTGTGTGGTTTGGGAATGAGGAGTTTGGTTTAGGACATCTATGTACAGTTGTCCAGTGGGCTGTTAAGGAAATAGGTGTACACTGTAGTTATAATTTGAAATGAAATAGCATGTAGTGGTTTTTATTATCCAAGAGACTGGTCGAGGTCATGTGGAGAGTAAAGAGAGAGATTTCGAGAATATAGCCTGGGAGATTCCATATTTCAGAGATTAGGAAAGGAGGAGGAAACAGCAAACTGGTTGACAGAGATTGACTTAAGTTGAAATAGTAGTTCCTCTTTCTTGTATCATTCCTTCCATTCCTGTCCTTTTCCTTCTTATTTCTTAGCTCATTTATTTTTAAAAGAACTCTATTAGGAGTTTCCGAGATTCTAGTACTCACTGTTTCATTTAATATGGTTTATATTTAAGACCTCTCTGTTAGCATTTGTCTAGCATATGTTAATAAAGATCAAAGACTCAGGCCTTTTGCAATTATTTATCCACATTTTGGCATGGCCTTTCAAAGTGATTATTGCAGTTTTGTTAAATGGGATTAATTTTGCATGTGGCAGAAACGTGGAATTAGAGAAAAATCCTTAGAAGGATACATTTAAGATGGTACTATTGCACAGTTTTTGAATGATTAAAGATGGATAAGAGTCTGCAGTTACAAAGGAGAATTGTTCTCACTGGGTAATTTTAGAAGAGAAAAATAAAAATCCACAAACTACCAAAAATGTAAAAGAGTTGATTGAACTATTCATAATTTTGAGTTGCTGTTAAAAATTTCCAAAGCTCCATTGAACTGGAAACACTGTATTTGAAACGGAGAAAACATTTCTACACTTTGCATCTTTATATATGACTGTATTTTTTGGAGGGAGCTTAATTTAACAGATTGAAGCTAATTTGGGGGAAAATATTCTGATTTGCTCATTATCCTTCCCAACTCACAAGGGAACATGTGACAAATCTTCGTAAAACCTTTCTATCTGAGAGCTACATACATTCCACATATTAATGAAGCTCTGTAATGGGAATGTAACTCTGGAAATCTGGTTATTAGAAATAATAATGTCTCAGGGGAATTAAGAAACCCTTGGCTATGTGTTGAGAATTAGAATATCTCAAGGCCATAATGTTGCCTGGCTACTGAAATAATACACTCTTATTCTAAAATACTCCTTTTTAGAGGAATGTGAACTATATTTAAATTTCTGTTCAAATTTTATTTTAAAAAATATCACATTATTTCTCTAACCATAGTTGCCAATGGTTTGTAAAATAATTTAAATTTAGACACTTAATAAGAAACTGCTCATATTATTTATGATTAAAAATGTTTTCACAGATCACTTCATAAACACTGATTATATATTTATGCATGCATATGTAATATGCATTTATATTTCTTGGCTATGTATATAATGTAAGTTTGTTGAAGTCTGTATTTATACTTCTTATGTGTACTACTGCCTGGATATATGTATGTGCTGTAAAGGTGCTAGGCTTATCAATAGAAGAACTTTTAAAGTTCTACTTCCTGTCCTATTCCTAGCTTTTTGCATGTGGCAATCTTTATTCTTGGAGATACCTTTTTCTTACGTGTAAAGTAGAATTAGGATTAAAAGTACTCTTCTGCATATTTAAAACAACTGTTAAAGTACTATTGAATATATCTACATAGGAAATTAATTCAGAGTTAAGGGCTAGGACATATAATCAGAATAATTTATGAATAACTAACTCCAAGGAGACAAAATTATTCAGTAAATATTGAGTATTGAGCATACGACTGAGTATACTATGCACTGAGGAGTCAGTGGAAAAAATATTCTGATATCATAAAACTTACATTCTGGTGAGTTGGGACAGTGGTGAGTTGGCAGAGATGATGAACAATATACAGTATATTGGAATATTGGAAGATGATAGTTTTAACGGGGTAAGAAAAATGATGTGCCTGGAGGGTTAAAATTTAAATAAAATGGTACCACTGGGAAGATAACATTGGAATGACTTGAAAACTTGAAGAAGAAAACTGTAAGGACATTTGGAGGAATAACATTACAGAGAAAGTGAAGCTCAGTGCAAAAGTGTGAGATCATAGTGGTAGCCTAAGGAAGTTTTGAAAAAATATTTTGAATTGAACAAAAGTTAAAATGCAACATATAAAAATTTCGGAAATGCAGCTAAAGCAATTCTAGGAGGGAAATGTATAGCACTGAACACATATTTAAAAAGAGCAAAAGTCTCAAATCAACAATCTAAGCTTCCATTTTAAGAAACCACAGAAGGAAGAAGAAATTAAAACCCAAAGCAAGCAGAGTGAAAGAAATAATTTAGATAAAAGAAGAAATCAATGAAATTGAAAACCAAGCACATTAGGGAATCATCAGTGAAAGCAAACCTGTTTTTTGATGTCAATGAAATTGATAAATCTCCAAAGATCATGAAAATGAAAAAATGAGAAGATGCAATTCAATGATATCAGAAATGAATTATGGAACATCGTGACTGACTTTCTCAGACATTAAATAGTACTGTGCCCATAACTTTGGCAAATTAGATGAGATGAAGAATTCTTTAAAAGACACAAACTATAAAACTTCCTCAAGAAGAAAGAGGTACCCTGAATAGTTACTTATCTATCAAAGTTTTAAATTTGTGGTGCAAATTCTTCTGTGAAAGAAAACTTAAGTCTAGTTGGTTTCATTGCTGAAATCTACCAAATATTTCTAAAGGAAATATACCAATTATTCAAATATAATTGCTATACCAAATTGGAATACTTCTCTTCAGACAATAGAAGAGAAGGGACACTTCTGAAGTCTTTTATGAGACCAGAACTATCCTAATATATCATGAGCAAGCAGGATTTATTCCACAGATACCATGATCAAGCAGGATTTATTCCATAGATACCAGAATGGTTCAGTGTCCACAAATCAACCAATCAATGTGATACAAAATCATATGATCGTTTCAATAGATGCAGAAAAAGTATCTGTCAAAATCAAACATTCATTTATAATTAAAAAAACCCTCAACAAGTTAGGCATAAAAGAAATGTACCTCAGTGTACTAAAGACCATATATGACAAATCCATAGCCAACATCATTTTCAACAGTGAAAAGCTTTTCCTCCAAGACCAGAAACAAGACAAGGGTGCCCACTCTCACCACTTGTATTCAACATGGTACTGAAAGTCCTAGCCATGGCAACCAGCAAGAAAAAGAAATAAAAGACATTCAAATTGGAAAGAAAGAAGTATAACTTTGCCTATTTGCAGACGGTATGATATTATATACAGAAAACCCGAAGGACTCCACCAAAAACTGTTAGAACTAATAATTGAATTTAGTAAAGTTACATAATAAAAAATCAATATACAAACGTGTTGCAATTCTGTAAATAACACACTATCAGAAAGAGAAATTAAAGAAACAATCCTATTTTATCCCATCAAAAAAAATACCCAAGATTAATTTAACCAAGGAGGCAAAAGTTCTGTACACAGAAAACTACAAACATTAATTAAAGAAATTAAAGGCACAAATAAATGCAAAGGTATTCTGTGTTCATTGATTTGAAATTAATACTGTTACAATGTCTGTAACCCAAAGCAATCTTCAGATTACATAATCATAAGAAAGAAAAAACAAAGGTGGAGGCATCATGCTTTCTGATTTCAAACTATATTACAATGCAGTAATAAAATAGCATGGTGTTGGCATAAAAACACACACCTTGAACAGTCAGTCAAATAGAGAGCCTACTAAAAAAAGCACACATATGTGGTCAGTTAATTTACAACAAAGTCGCCAAGAATACACAGTGGAAAAGGACAGTCTCTTCAATAAGCGGTGCTGGGGAAACTAGGCTGCCACATGCTGAAGAATGAACCTGGATCCCTATCTTACACTGTACACAAAAATCAAGTCAAAATGGATTAAACTTGAATGTAATATCAGACACTGTAAAGTAGAAAAAAACCATGAGGAGTAAGGTCCTTGACGTCAGTCTTGGCAATGACTTTCATGTTTGACACCAAAAGCAAAGGCAATGACAACAAAAAATAAGACAACCTCAAGCTAAAAAGCTTCTGCACAGCAAAGGCAACCATCAACAAAATGAAAAGGCAACTTATGGAATGGGAGAAATTATTTGAAAACCATGCATCTGATATGGGTTAATAGCCAAAATGTATAAAGAACTCATACAATTCAATAGCAAATAATAATCTGATTAAAAATGGGCAGAGGAACTGAATAGACATTTTTCAATGAAGTCAAGCAGCCAACCAGTACATGAAAAGATGCTCAGCTTCACTAATCATCAGGGAAATGCAAATCAACACGACAACGAGACATCACCCCATACCTGCTAGAAAGGCTATCATCAAGAACACAAGAGATAACAAGCATTGGTGAGGATGTGGAAAAACGGGGACCCTTATTCACTGTTGATGGAAATGTAAATTGGTGTAGCCACTATGGAAAACAGTATACAGGGTCCTCAAAAAGCTAAAAATAGAACTGTCATATAATCCAGCAATCCCACTCCTGGGTATACATTTGAAGGAAACAAAAACACTATTTTGAAGAGATATGTATACCCCCATATTCATTTCAACATTATTTAAAATAGCCAAGACATGAAAACAACCTAAGTGTCCATCTATGGATGAATGGATGAAGCAGATATATATATACACACACACACACACGTATGCAATGAAATATTATTCCACCATAAAGGAAATCCTGTCATTTTTGACAATAAGGATGGACCTCGAGGGCATTATGCTAAGTAAATAATTCAGGCACAGGAAGACATACAATGTATTATCTCACATGTGGAATCTACAATCACTGAGTTTATAGAAGCAGACAACAAACTGGTGGTTGTCAGACATGAGGGGTGGGGGAAATGGGTGAAGGTGCTCAAAAGGTACAAACTTCCAGTTATAAGATAAATAAGTTTTAGGCATGTGATAGTCTGATGACTTTAGTTAACAATACTCTTTTGTGTATCTGAAAATTACTCTAGATTAGGTCTTAAAAATTCTCGTCACACAAAAAATCTGTAATCATGTGAGGTGACAGATGTTAACTTATTGTAGTACTCATTTCAAATCATTATGTTGTATACCTGAAACGAATATACCATTATACAACAATTGTATCTCAATAAAACTGAGGGGAAAAAAAGAAAAATCAACAAAACATAAAAATAAGCATTTTAAAGAAAAGGAAAATTGAAAGGCCAATCATCACTTGAATAGATCTTCATAATAGACATATTAAAACTACAACTTACATCATTTTATTGGTCGCATGGCAAGGAGCTGCCGGTGGCCTCAGGATCTGAGTATTGTCTCCATCAAGAAACTGAAACTTTCAACCTACAACCATAATGAAATGAATTCTCTAAGAACCTGGATGATCTTGGAAGCAGACCTATCCCCATCTGAGTCTCTAATGTGAGGGCATCCCTGACTGTACCTGCATTACATCCCAGTAAGCCCCCGACACAGAGGATTCAGGTAGACGGTATGCCAGGGACTCTACCTACAGAGACTGTGAGTTAATAAATGTGTGTTGGATTAAGCCACTGAATGTGTGGTCATTTGTTATGCATAACTACAAAACAGATATAATCTTTGATCTCCACTTCATCAAATGTAAAATGGAGGTAATACTCTCTAGTTCACAGTAGGATTTTGGAAATTAAATATACTGTTTATATTATATTTTTAAATTGTTATACTTCTATTTTTCCATATCTGAATTTAATTTCTTTTACGAGTCCTCATTCCTTTGGGTGTTAGCAATGTAAATTCAGTTACTTCTCCATTTTTCTCTGGGATATTGGTTTTTGAACCTAATTACTAGGGTAGGTACAGACTTGCCAAGATCTTGGGCCCACAGGAGGTTATCTGGTTTATCATCAATGCATGAGATGTGCTCTCTCCCACTGAATTAAACTGGTGTTTTGCAAGAGTATCTTTTGAAAAATGGATTTGGAAATTAACTTTCTTTCTGAACAAATGTAACCTGGTGCTTTCCTTTGCAGTCCTCTCAGCAGTAATGTTACTTTAGCTGTTTTTGCTGGATCAGTGCAATTCTATGTAGTTTTGGATTCTACTTTTATAGAGAGAAATTTAAAAACCGTTATCCCAGAAGGCACTGTTGTGCACTTTCTCAGGAAAAAAAAAAATCAAATGGCTTACCAGAAAGTCCACTGTGTTTTGTTAGAAAATTGCACAAAGTGTTGATCCTTTGTTCCACTATTGGATAAAGCATCTTAATAGTCAATGCACTGGAGACTGCTGGTCCAGTAAAATCCATTTATCAAGTATACACCCTTCTTTCTTCCTCTGCTTCTTTAAAAAACATAACTCGAGTTCCTCCAGCACATACTGATTTGCAATGTACAATGTCATTGGTGTCTTGATTTTTTTTTAATTTAGAAAGTCATTCTTAACTACTATGGCATACACTCTAACAGTTATTATTGATTATAAATCAGGCATGCGATGCAACAACTGTTAATAAGGAAAAATACACTTAATCTTACATTTAAAATGTGTGAAATATGTAAAAAAATTATATATTTTTTTCTTTTTCTCTGAAACTACTAGTTCATAGACTATACAAAACCACCTGTGTTCTTTGGACCAATCTTGCAGAAAGCTACTCATGGGGGAGAATAAGAAACAGTCATCTGTATCCTTGGTCCCTGAAACATGGTTTGTATATGTGGCACGGGAATTTACTGAGACACTCATTTCTGTCTCTTTATATGTGTGAAACAGAAAGGCTGAAAAGAATATTTTCTGTTATTCTTGTTCCTATCTCTCACCTATTAAAAACATTCTAATCACACCTAGGTTTTCTAGGGCCAAGGCTTTTCTTATTGCCAAAGGAACTGTCTTTGAATTTCCAGGGCCTATTGAAAGAAAATCTTCAGGCAGCTGACAAGTAGCTCAGCATCATTAAAAGCAGCAAGAAAAGGTATGGTCTCCCTGTCATGAAGAAGCTGGTGTGAAGGGCAAATCTGTGCCTAAATGATGTCAAGGGCTGGCAGAGAACAGAGGACAGGCCAAAAGCTTCTTGTAGCAGAAGTGGCAAAGGCTTCTGTGCTGAGGCCTCTTCCCATTGACAACATAAACCCCCTGGCATCATTTCCTATCCAGTAGAAATGGGTAGGGGCCCTGAGATTGACTCAATCCAGATGTCCCGATGTCCACGCTAAGTATGTAAAGTGCTCACACTGGGTTTAACTTCCCTTAGAAATTTTAAAACGTGGTAATGTTTCTTGCCTATGAGTTCTAAAAAAACAAATTCTTGTCTGCTCTTATGTCAGATACCTGAAAATAAAAGAAAAATATGAGTGGAGAAATAAGGGTTGAAAGAAGGAAGGTATAACATTTAAATAAGAAAAAGGTCCCTAGGCTGGTAATATGGGACTCATTAAGAATAAGACTGGAATACTCAGTTTTTCGTAGGAACAAATTATTCTTGATTCTCTGAAAGTTTTGAAATAATGTCATCTAGGGATAAGAGGGATAAGAGTGTGGTAAGAGGTTACAATAACTGAATTTTTATATGATTACACATTCTACAAAATAATTCTCTTGGATGCTTTGCCAGATGTAATCCTAACAGGATTTTAGGATTACATAAAATATACAGATGATATAGATTTTTAAAAAATTTTTTTATTCCTCACCAGGACTAAATAGTACTTCTTTTAGGAAGCAAGTGAATAGTCTCTGGTGAAGCTCTTTTAAATCCCCTGTGTAGGTGCCTCAGTGGTTTTAGTGATGACTGGGGACATATTTAATTCAGGATATACTATGATTTTCATAGATAACCTACACTCTGTATTCAACTAGGCAACAGGATAATTTTAAAAGTTGTTTGATTACTGTCTACCTAAAACGTACATTGCATTTTTGGCAAATGCAACTTAATTGTAATTTTGTTCACTCACAGTAAAATGCTAATTATATTCTGTTACTTATTTTATATTCATGACCTTAAGCAACGTAGATGAACTGAAAAATTAAAATGAAAGGTGAATTCTGAAACTGAAATACATGATTTTTATACTCTGGTCAGTTCTGCCCTTTTCCTCCTAAGAATGCTATCCCTCCAGATGTCTTTGATTCAGAAATTTATATAATGCTAATAATATTCCACATATTGGTGTCTAGAAAAACATACAGAAATGTTGAGTGTGGGAGAAGTAATTCAAACCATCATGAAAACTAATCAAATATGTTAACATTAAGTTTTTAAATACAAGAAACAAGTACAAAAATAAATCTGATAAAGTACAGTTAACTCATCACATTTCATGGAAATACTTCCCCATTTTGAATTGTAGGTAAGGTGTCTTCTTCCATATTTCAAGTTACAATTTGAGGATAACCAATTTTTCTGAAATCTTTGGAATCTTGATTCTTCTGGAAGCAAATAAACTAGCATAATTGTAATTTTTATGTTAAAAACAGTAAAATGAATTTAAACTTTTCTGAGAAACTAAATCGGGGCTTTAAAATCATGCAAAGCATTAACAGAAGATATATGGGGCTTCCTTTATCTGGTAGAGGCACCCTAGTTTAATGGAATCAATTAACCAACTGTAAACTCAAATATAAACATACCAACAAGAATGAATGAAACATAAGAGCAATGTTTCAAAGAGACAACAGAAAATGAACACCTAGACGCATCTGATTGAACTCACAGAAAATCAAAGAGAAAAATATAAAAACAAAAGAAAACAATTACCTTCAAATAACTGACATCTGACAGCCAGAGACAGTAAAATGTCTTCCATCTGTTGAAAAAAAATGGCCAAGTTAGAATTCTGTAACCAGTGACAATATCTGTCAAGTTTGGAGGAAAAATGGCACTGAGATAAATAAAAACTGGGAGATTTCACTGCAGGAGACCCACACTAAAGGAAATTGTCTAGGATGTATTTCAGGCAACAAGAAATGATTCCAGTGGCAAGTGTCTTTACGTGAAGTAATGAAGAGCAAAAAACTTAAACAACGAATCCAAACTAAAAACGATAAATAAAAATCACTGTGTTTGTGTGTAAAACAATGATGGTGATTCTTGATAACTTATTCTTTCTCTCCCCACAGAGATAAGAAAATGATAGTAGCAAGTTAATTCATGATTAAGGATTTTAAATTATGTGGTGGAAAAAATATTCCTCAGGAGCTATCACCATGAAGATTTGTGTGTGGTCCTCGACATTCATGAGTGACTCTGCTAAAATGTTGTTTACTGTCATTTTTTTTTTTGCAACTTGAGATAGTGGAGTCCTGATGTGCATCAAGATAATGTTGTAAATGAACAAGGTAAGTGATCAGCATCATAACTTCAGATCCTTCACTGCAATTCTGGTAAACTGAAGTACTTGACATTCAACAAAGAGCTCAATCAGAGGGAACACATTCATTCATTCTAGTTGAAATATAGTTAATGTACCATGTTAAGTTAGTTTCTGGTGTACAGCAAAGTGATTCAGTTATACATATATATAAAATATATATACTTTTCACATTCTCTTCCATTATAGGTTATTAAAAGATACTGAGTATAGTTCCGTGTGCTATACAAGAGGACCTTGTTGTTTATCTATTTTATGTATAGCAGTTTGCATCAGTTAATCCCAAGCCTCTAATTTATCCCTGCCCCCTCCTGCCCTTTGGCAACCATAAATTACTTTTTCTATGTCTATGGGTCTGTTTCTGTTTTGTAAATAAGTTCATTTGTATCATATTTTTAGATTCCACATATAAGCGATATCATAGGGTATTTGTCTTTCTCTGACTTACATCAGTTAGTATGACAATCTCGAGGTCCATCCATGCTGCTGCAAATGACACTATTTCATTCCTTTTTATAACCGCGTAGAATTCCATTGTATTTATCCATTCATCTGTAGATGGACATTTAGGTTGCTTCCATGTCTTGGCTGTTGTAAATAGTGCTGCAATGAACGCAGGGGCGCATGTGTCTTTTTGAATTAGAGTTTCAGAGAGAACACTTTTAATAGATGACAGATGTGATTCCCTTTAAGAAAATATGATAGCCAAGCATATAAATATAATTGGTTCATTTGCATTGTATAACATTTATTTTAGATTTAAGTATAATTCCTCTTTTATAAAGCAGGCTTCTTATAGCAAGTTTAAGCATTTCTCACAAACCATTTATGTTTTAAAAGGGTGAGGGCCAGAGAAGCATGTGAGTTCCAAGAAGGGGATTTCTTTACTACTTCAGTAAAATGACTCATTTCTGAAAGAGTGAGCACTTTTTAAAATCTTCAAACACATTTATGTGATTAACAGACAACTCATGCTTGAATTAGAACTATTCACATCAGCAACATGTCCCAAATACCCATCACTGAATGAAATTTACTAATGTCACTTCTTTAGTATTTATAAACTATTTGATTGAAGAGTAATTGCTTGCTTATAAATATAATATCTCTTATGCTTTAGGATATTTGATTAAAATAGCATCTATATAATGCTTCTCCTTATTACATTTAACTTAAACTCTCAGACTTTTTTTATTCCCTAGAATCTCATGAAAGGATTTTTACAATTTAGTCTTGGTTTGGTAACAAGATGTATGGCAGAGAGAACAAATCACTTTGAGCTGATAGGACAGCATAAGTAAAGGCAGGAGGCAAGAAGAAATGGCATTAAGGAGAGGGCATACTCTACAGGGAAGAAGCGTGAGGGGTGAGTATATGGTCTTTAAGGTCGGTAACATACTGCAGACTCGATATCATGTAACTTTTAAAAGTCAGGTTATTTGTATGTGGTTTGATAAGTAACAGAATTAACACTGAATGAACGGAAGGGGATATAAAATAAAATGAGTTTGGCAAATTTAAGCCGATGAAGTAAAGGAAGAGAGAGAAAGACTAATTTGGAGCCCTCTGCAACAACCCAAGATTGAGGGGTTTTATAAGCTAAGGAAGTAAATGTGATATTTTGAGTTATAATAATAGTAGTAGTAAGAATAATTTTAAATAATATCTGAGCACTAAAAGCTACTACATGATTAGTATATGCAGGCATTTTTGAAAAACAAAAATACTGAGAGGCAATTTCAAATGGGAAGTAAAACATAGAAACTGTAAATGTTCTCCAAAAAAGGAGAATGGGAAAATTGAGGCACCACTGATAGAAGTGAAGGACTTAAGAAAAAACATTCATTCATTCATTCAACAAGTATTGATCTTCTAATATACACAAGGAATTATGGTAAATAATGGGGATGAAAAGGTAAAGGAGACTAGACATGTTATTGCTTCAGTGGATTTTAAATTTGGTGGGCAAGACAAGCATTAATTAAATAAACCACACAGAGAAGTGAAATTACAACCACGATCAAGTTTACAAAGGAGAGGCTCCTGATTCTAGAAAGCACATTATAGGGAGACTTGACCCTGTCAGGAAGACTGAGAATTGTTGTTTGAAGATGTGAATAGGGAATTTACTTTTAGAGGGTTACAGTAGGGAAAAGCACTAGGCTATGATCAAACCCTGAGGAACGCCCACAGCTGGGCACAGCAGTGAAATGTTTCAGTGCCAAGGACCAGGTAGGTGTGTTTTGAGACTGAAGAAAGAACGAAGGAAGGTTGGTGTTAAATCACTCGCTGGCCAAATAAAACTTATATTTAAATGAAAATCTGTTAAATTTTGACCTTCCTTAGTTTCATTAAATATGGCATCCCACTAAACACTGAGAACAGATGAATTATATATAATTCACGTGTATTATATATACTTTACCCTTGCTAGTCTTGTTTGATAATAACATTTTTCCAGATATCATTTTAACACTCTCCAAATATCGTATCTAGAATTTCAGGCTGAATGACACAAATAATATTATTATTCCTGCTATAATTTCTGTTATAACACAATATACTCTTCACCTGCCAAGCATCTTATATAAATTACTGCAGTCTTAAATGTTATTTTAACACTGTGTTTGGACTCCAACAGAGAATTCTACTAATTGTTATGAGCCCCTTTCTATGTTATTAGATAATTCTTTGAACATGAGATAGTTGGGGTCACTTCTGGTCATAATGTAGCCCCCTTTGCCTTACCATTTACTGTCTATTTCCATAACTGTTAAATATCTGTCATCTTTATTAAAAATTAAGCTAATTTAATCAGCACTGATTAAGACAACTGTTAGATTCGGATGAGGAATTGATTAGTACTGAAGTCATATTACCATGCAATTTGTAAATTATCTTTTATCAAAAAGAATATATTCAACTCATCTTTCAGAGGGATTATTTATGGTAATATAGATTTTAAATATTTTTTACAACTACATTGACTAACTTATGGCCTTTTCCTTTTTTACGATATATTTACAACATACTGCGCAATCACTCTTCTACTCCCATTGTATGTTACGTTGGCTTTATAACTGTACATAGAAACAAATCAGTAGGCATAATACTACAAGCAGTGGTGAGTCACATCTTCACATTGACTAAATTTACATGGAATATATACACATAGGCATTCTTTAGTATATATTATAAAGTTTAAAGACATGTAATCATCTATTAATTAGTAAGTTAATTTTTAATGTTATTAGCTTCTTGAAGTCTATTGAAAGAAAACTCAAACGTTCTTCTTGAAATGTGTTTAATAATTTATCAGATGAATTTTAATAGCTGTATGGTTTTAAGCTCATATTTCAGTGTGTGGGAAGAATCAAGATATTTATCACCTAGGCCAATTTGATATTTTAATTTTTCAAAAATATTAAACACATGGGAATATGTGACTAGTACAAATTATGTAAATATATCACCACCACTGTAATATTTCATACAGACCCTTTAAATTAGAGCTTTATATTTGAATTGACTAATGTTTTGATGCCTATTTTTGTGATCATTAAATGATGCAAGCTCATTTAAAGGGAAGGTTGCCAAGTAATGGAAAATAAAAAGCTACCTGCATTTTGATTATTCAGGGAAGACTTAGAGGAAAACGCAGGCACAACACTCTTTGACATAAATCACAGCAACATCTTTTTTGATCTGTCTCCTAGAGTAACGGAAATAAAACCAAAAATAAACAAAGGGGACCTAATTAAACTTAAAAGCTTTTGCACTGCAAAGGAAACCATAAACAAAATGAAAAGACAGCCTGCAGAATGGGAGAAAATATTTGCAAATGATGTGACTGACAAGGGATTAATCTCCAAAATTTACAAACAGCTCATGCAGCCCAATATCAAAAAAACAAACAACCCAATCAGAAAATGGGCAGAAGACCTAAACAGACATTTCTTCAAAGAAGACATAAAGATGGCCAAGAGGCACATGAAAAGATGCTCAACATCGCTAATTATTAGAGAAGTGCAAATTGAAGCCACAATGGGGTATCACCTCACACCAGTCAGAATGGCTATCATCAAAAAGTCTGCAAACAATAAATGCTGGAGAGGGTGTGGAGAAAAAGGAACCCTCTTGCACTGGTGGTGGGAATGTAAATTGGTGCAGCCACTATGGAGAACAGTATGGAGGTTCCTTAAAAAACTAAAAGTAGAGCTACCATATGATCTAGCAATCCCACTCCTGGGCATATATCCAGAGAAAGACATGGTTGGAAAGGATACATGCACCACAATGTTCACTGCAGCACTGTTTTTACAATAGCCAAGACATGGAAGCAATCTAAGTGTCCATCGACAAATGAATGAATAAAGAAGATGTGGTACATATGTACACAATGAAATACCCCTCAGCCATTAAAAAGAAAAATGAAATAATGCCATTTGCAGCAACATGGATGGACCTGGAGATTATCATACTAAGTGAAGTGAGTCAGACAAATATCATATGATATGGCTTATTGCAGAGTCTAAAAAAAAATGATACAAATGAACTTATCTACAAAGCAGAAAAAACTCACTGACTTAGAGAACAAACTTATGGCTACTGGGGGGGAGGGTTAGTTAGGGAGTTTGGGATTGACATGTACACACTGCCATATTTAAAATAGATTGCCAACAAGGTCCTACTGTATAGCACAGGGAACTCTGCTCAATACTCTGTAATAACCTTAAATGGGAAAAGAATTTGAAAAAGAGTAGATACATGTATATGTACACCTGAAACTAATAACATTGTTAATCAACTGTACTCCAATATAAAATAAAAATATTTTTAAAAGCTATCTGCATTTTGAGTATTCAGGAACACTTACTAATTTTTTGTGTCATTTCATCAGACTTTTTCCTGTGTAGATGAATACATAATGTAGCTTACAGTCTGCAATTTGCAGGTTACAAAACTGAGTGTTCTTTTGCTGTTCATCATCTGTTTTCCCTGCTCCTGTTCATGCCTTCAGACCTGCTCTGATATCTTCCTTCTCACTGACTGAAACCACCTTAGGTTGAATCTATGACCTTTCGCAACTTTCAGGGAAAACCATCTTCTGTCCTCTTTTCCTTCATTTATAACTTCAATTCATATCAGCTTTTAAAAAATTTATTTCCCTCTCTCCCCTCCAGCACTGAACAGGATATGATGACTTATTAATTTCATTCATTTCCTTTTCTGGATCCTTTTCTACTGGCGGAAATACGAATAAGGAAACAAAAGAAAGAGCCTTTTCCCTAATGTATCAAGAAAACAACATAATTAATAGAAGTCCAAGTCAAAGTGAAAAACTGAGAAAAAACACTAGAATTCACATATCACAGAAAAATATGTCTTAAAACTGAGGTAAGGGAACAAAGTTTATGTAACAAATGAGCAAAATATATTAGAACAATTCAAAGACAAAGATACACATATCCATTAACATATTAAAAGAAAAATTAAGTACAACTGTCATGATTTGCAGATAACATGACAGTATGTATAGAAAACCCTAAAGACACTACCCCAAAACTGTTAGAACTAATAAATGAATTCAGTAAAACTGCAGGATATAAAATCAATATAAAAATATCTGTTGCATTTTGATACACTAATAACTACCAGAAAGAATTTAAGAAAACAATCTCACAACTGCATCAAAAATAATAAAATACTTAGGAGGTGAAAGAGCTATGCACTGAAAACTATGAGACATTGATGAAACAAGTTGAAGAAGACACAAATTACTGGAAAATTTTCTTTGCTCATGGATTGGAAGAATATTGTTTAAATGTCCATACCACCCAAAGCCATCTACAGATTCAGTGCAATCCCTATCAAACATCCAATGGCATTCTTCACAGAAATAGAACAAACAAACTTAAAATGTGTATGGGATCATAAAAAGACACTGACTAGCCAAAGCAATAATAAAGATGAACAAAGCTGGAGTCATCACACTTTCTGATTTCAAGTCCTATTACAACACAATGTTAATGAAAAGAGCATGTTATTGGCATAAAAACAGATACTTAGAATAATAAATCAAAATAGAGAACCCCATTAAAAAAATCACACACATACGATCAATTAATTTACAACAAAGTAGCCAAGAATACAAAATGGAGAAAGGACAGTCTCTTCAATAATTAAATGGGACAGCCATGTGCCAAAGAATGAAACTGGATCCCTGTCTTATACCATACACACAAATTAACTCAAAATGGATTAAAAACTTGAGTATAAGACCTGAAACCATGAAAGTCATAGAAGAAAACACAGGTGGTAAGCTCCTTGACATCAGTCTTGGCAATTATTTTTTGGTTTGACACCACAAGCAAAGGCAACAAAAGTAAAAAGAAATAAGTAGTATTACCTCAAACTAAAAGGCTTCAGCACAGCAAAGGAAACCATGAACAAAATGAAAAGGCAACCTATTGAATGGGAGAAAATATTTGTAAATTATATATTTGATAAGGGGTTAGTATCCAAAATACATAAAGAACTCATACAATGATACCAAAAAAAATCAATTAAAAAATAGGTAGAGGATCTCAATAGACATTTTTCCAAAGAAGACATACAGCTGGTCAACAGGTATATGGAAAGAGGCTCCATATCACTAATCATCAGGAAAATGCAAATCAAAACCACAGTGAGGGCTTCCCTGGTGGCGCAGTGCTTGAGAGTCCGCCTGCCGATGCAGCAGACGCAGGTTCGTGCCCTGGTCCGGGAAGATCCCACATGCCGCAGAGCGGCTGGGCCCGTGAGCCATGGCCACTGAGCCTGCGCTTCCGGAGCCTGTGCTCCGCAACGGGAGAGGCCACAACAGTGAGAGGCCAGCGTACCACCCCCCAAAAAAAAACCACAATGAGAAGTCACCTCACAATTGTTAGAATGGCTATTACCTAAAAGACAACAAATAACAAGTATTGGCGAGGATGTGGAGAAAAGGGAACCGTCCTCCACTGTCAGTGGGTAGGTACGTTGGTGCAGCCACTATGGAAAATAGTATGGAAGTTCCTCAAAGAATTAAAAATAGAACTCCCATATGATCCAGCAATTCCGTGTTTTCTGAGTATTAATCCAAAGAAAGGAAAACACTAATTCTAAAAGATATACTCACCCCCATGTTTACTGCAGCAATATTTACAATAGCCAAGACATGGAGCAATCTACGTGTCCACTGATGGAACAATGGAAAAGAAAAAGTGATATGTGTGTATATACATATACACACACACACATATATATGGCCAAAGCTATATATATATATATATATATATATATATATATATATATAAAAATATATAAACACACATATGCACACACACACAATAGACTATTATTCAGCCATAAAAAAAAGAAATCTTGCCAGTCGTGACGACAAGGATGGACCTTGAGGGCATTATGTTAAGTGAAATAAGTCAGAGAAAAACAAAATACTGTATGCTCTCATTTATGTATAGAATATCTCTCTGTCTATATGTATCTCATAGATACAGAGAACTGATCGGTAGTTGCCAGAGACACAGATGTAGGTTCAAAAGGTACAAACTTCTAGTTATAAAATACGTCATGGGAATGTAATACACATCATGGTGACTATAGTTAATAACACTACTGCATATTTGAAAGTTGCTAGGAGAATAGATCTTAAAAGTTTTCATCACAAGGAAAAAAAATTGTGACTATGGTGATGGTGATGGATGTTAACTAGTCTTATCTTGGTGATCGTTTCACAATATGTACATATATTGAATCATTATGTTCTACACCTGAAAGGAATATAATGTTATATATCAATTTTATATCAATTCTTTTAAAAAGTCAGCTCCTAAAGCTCATAACTGGTGGCAGGGACCGTGGATGTAACTTATAAGCAATCAGCAGATGAGGGACAAGAACATCATAGACTTCTTACACAGACCAGTAGTTTTTTTTTTTTTTTTTGCGGTACGCAGGCCTCTCGCTGCTGTGGCCTCTCCCGCTGCGGAGCACAGGCTCCGGACGCGCAGGCTCAGCGGCCACAGCTCACGGGCCCAGCCGCTCCGCGGCATGTGGGATCTTCCCGGACCGGGACACGAACCCGTGTCCCCTGCATCGGCAGGCGGACTCTCAACCACTGCGCCACCAGGGAAGCCCCTGGACCAGTAGTTTTTAGCCCACTATGTTTTTTTCTTTGTCTGTTCATGTGGAGAAGAAAACATACACACACAAAAACAAAAATAAACAAGGAAATTAAAACAGGACCTTTCTGCTAAGAAGTGGTAACACCAAGCTTCATCACGGTAGAAACCTCAAGGCCTGAATAGTTGCCACCTCTGAAGACTGTTCTTACTGTGCTGTTCTAAAGCACACCACCATCGCCACAGCCACCACTGCCTTTTGATTAGGTATTAAAATGCAGAAGGAAAAAAGAATAATTTTGAGGATCAGATTAAATTATACTGGATAATGATTGAGGAACAAAAAGATACCGAATTGAATTGTACCCAGGTATGCATATTTCTTTAAATCTTACTAGACTTGCTTGATATTTTCTATGAATAAACTATGAAGTGTTTGAACTGTCATCCTAAAGAGATACATATTGGTCAGAGAAAGTATCAAATGAATGGAAAAATGAGCTGAAACTCAAGTTATCCACCCGTCCGGGAAGCCAGGGTGTTTAATCAAGCAGACCAGTGTCTAGGCACCACCTAGTGGCACATTACTCACATTACAGCAACAGTACTTCAGAGTCATTAATATAGCATGTAGGAGTTCCTGCAAACGCCAATCTCTTTATGATGGGAAGGACTGCATTTTTTCTCTATCCGGCCATGTATCTGCATGATATGCACCTTAAGGCAATAGGAAGTTTTGAAGTCACCTAGTCCATCCATTCATAGCTATGCAGAAAGTATTCAGCATGTTTTTAAATTATGTCTATCTTATATTGCAACGTCTTCAGAATCTTGCTGGCCGAACTCACAGACATAGAGAACAGATATGGTTGCCAAGGGGGAGGGAGGGAGGGATGAATTGGGAGTTTGGGATTAACAGATGCAAATTATTATATATAGAATGGATAAACAGCAAGGTCCTACTGTAGAGCACAGGGAACAATATTCATTATCCTGGGATAAACCGTAATGGAAAAGAATATGAAAAAGAATGTATATATGTATAACTGAATGACTTTGCTGTACAGCAGAGATAAAAACAACGCTGTAAATCAACTATACTTCAGTAAAATAATTTTTTTTTTTAAAGTTTTGCTTGCCAAAAAGAGACTGACCCCTTCAGGGCTAACCAATTCTTGGAACAAAGGGCTCCCTGGGAGCGTCACTTTTATATGCAAACAAACCAATTCTGAGTCTATATCCCAAACCACACCGTCTAGCTCTCACACATCAAACCGAGATCGCCCCTGCCCTAAATCATCCCAGCGGCCAGGTTCAAGGCAACTGGACACCACTCCTACAGGCCAACCCACCAGAACTGTTAAAACCGGCCAGTCTTAAAGTGTTCCCTCTGCCCTGCCCAGCCCTTCCTTTGGAAACCCCAGTAAAGGCTCTGGTCCAGGCTCTCCCCTCGTTCCTGCTTTGCCTCCTGACCCAAAACCTGCTGCTTTCCCTGAGGCATGGCAGGGCTTGGCGTGGCATGTTCCTTTCTCTTGGGAAAAGTAAGCAACAAGTTATTCTTTTAATGGCAAAAAAGAAAAAGAAAAATTAAGATTTCCCTGAGATACTATTTCTCATGCATCACATAGGCAAACATTTCAAAAGTGTGGCAATACCTGAGAAATCTTCAGGAAAAGGCACTGTTATGAGCTGCTGAAGGGCGTGTAGCAATATCTAAAAAGGGTACATATTGATTTACTCTTTGGCCCGACAATCTTGCTTTTAAGGATGCACCATAAACACAATTTTTATTTGTAGAGGTATATGGCTAAACAAACACAAACAAAATGTGCACAGTTTTTCACTGTATCCTTATGTGGAAACAGTAAAGGTTGGAAAGCATCCAAACTCCCAGTCACAGGAGCTTACAATAGAATCGTATGCAGCTATAAAAAGGGATGAGAAAGTTGACTGTGAACTAATATGGAATAATTCCAAGAATATAATCAGGGTTAGCAGCACACTGAGAAGAATGAGACTAAGACTTTACTAAGCATTTCTTATTATTCCTTTTGAGAGTGGAAGCAAGTTTTACATGTTCAAAAAATAAACCTAAATTGTTAAAAACTCAGATTATAAAATCAAATACCAAAGAGGACCCCTAATGGTTTATTAATTTGATACCATGAAGCTATATATTCTGTAGCTTTGAGCACAGTTCTTTTCCTACATTATTTTAGAGCTAGAGTCTAAACCAAAACCAACTCTAGAGCAGATTTACGTGTTACCTAGCAGGTTATTTGAATTCTAAATTGTAAAAAGCTTTATTTCTTTGATCATGAACATTAGGTGATATAACACGTTACATGCACACAAAATATAGTTAAATTTTTCCTCAAATATATTCAATTTCAGAGTCAGTTCTTCTGAATACCTTTTTGACTATGAGATGTTGTTATCTTTGTTTTGCACATGATGTTGTTGTATTGGTGGTGCCCACTTAAGGAACAATGAATGAAAACCAAGTCACTAGTTTTGGCAAGGTTATTCTTTTAATTGTTCAGATACATGTTCATGCAGCACGTCAAGAACTAAGACACTTGCTGGGTTAAATAGGTTTCTTAGACATCTAGTCAAAATGAATTTTAACCAGCCTCATTTCTTTTTCATATTCCCTGAGCTCTGAAAAAAAACATTTTGCTCTCATATGAAGGAAATCTTTCCCCTTTCATGTTTCTTTGAAAAGTTCTGTTATGTTAGTGAAGTTGCTTCCCTTGAGAAGTCAGTCTTTTTTATATACTGCGCACATAACTTAATTGAAGTTATAATAATATGAACAGCTATGGCCAAATTTGTATGTAATTAATAGCTATGTTATTATTATTGCCTGGCAAACAGGATTTATGAAAGCAAGCAAGCAAGCAAATATGGAATGGAGTAATTTTGCTTACTTCAGATATTAAAATGTGAAAAAAATGACATTTTGAATTTATGAGTTAGGGTGATTCAGTTTCCAAATTTTGTTTTAATACTCTGGAATACATCACATGGTTGTAAAATATATAAATTATTTCTTCATTAAGTATTATTCATTCATTGAAGGTTTGAAGAATTGCTTAGTCAATAATAATTACTGTATATACTCTTAAAAATTTCAAGATCTTCCCATTCTATTAGACTTCCGGAGGAAGATTATTCTATGCTTAGGAAAAGCCAGTGTCAAAGCTGTGAGGCAGAAGGCCAGTAGCAAATCAGGCAGAGCTGACAATAGCAGAATTGTTCTGATAATTACACATTTTTCAGACTGAACAAAAGGAAATTGATTTAAAACTCATGATTTTTGCCAGTGGTAAGGTTTTTCAATTATCTCTAGAGTCATGCTGACTCTAGGGTCTATGTTCTTGGTCACCACCCTCAGTTGTACAGGTGGGAGGTTGTTATCACAGCAGTGTGTTCTCCTCCTTCCCCTTAGATCTCGGACTTTTTCAAAGTTGTCTGGACTTTACTAGGCATATTCAAAAACCAAGTAACTGACATCTCTCCTGTCTACTCTGTATTGAGAGAAAAATAGTACAACAGAGATTGCTGGTGTACACTGACTACATAACCCCTGGGACTGAAATATCATGGACTGTACTCCTGTAGTTTGTGGTTTTTGTTATATGACGCAACTGATTTTAAGAATGGGAGATTATCTTGGGTGAATCTGATGTAGTCAGGTTAGCCCTTTACTAGCAGAGTTTACTTGGGGGGCTTGCAGAGGAAAAAGAATGATGCTTCCAAAGTAGCCTAGAAGAAAGTAAACATGCATGTTGTGAACTTCCTATGGGGCCCCCTGGAAAGGAATGTCTAGGAGTCGGGAGTGATCTCTTGGCTGACAACCAACAAGGAAATGGAGACCTCAGCCCTGTAGCCACAAAGAGCTGATTCCTGCAATAGCCATGTGCGCTTGGAAAAGAATCCTGGACTTCTGGAGAAAAATTCAAACCATATGATACTTTGATTTTACCTTGTGAGGCCCTGAGCAGAGAGTCCATACACTTTATGTCCATACTTTTAACCTAAAGAACTATGAAATAATAAATGGATTTAAAAAAATATTTTAATATAAAAAAGAGCCAGTTAGAACTGATGTATAAAATAACTGAAATGAAAATCACACTAGAAAGAATTAACAGCAGACTAGGTAATACAAAGAACACATAAGTGATCTGGAAGATAGAACACTAGAAATCACCCAATCAGAATGGCAAAAAGAAAAATAAATTAAAAGAAATGAGCACAGTTTGTGGCCCTCTCAGACAACATCAGCTGTTCCTACATTTGCATTATAGGGGTCCCAGAAGGAGAAGAGAGAGAGAGAAATGGGTTGAAAATGTATTTGATGATATTATGGCTGAAAAGTCCCCAAAGCTGAAGAAGGAAACAAGTACAAGTCCAAGTACAGGAAGCACAGGGAGTCCCAAAAAAGATGAACTCAAAGAGACCCACACAAAGATTTATAATTACAAAGGCAAAAGTTAAAGAGAGAATTTTACAAGCAGCAAGAGAAAAACAAGGAGCCACATACAAGAGAACCCCCATAAGCCTATCAACTGATTTTTCTGCAGAAATTTTGTAAGCCAGAAGGGAGTGGCATGATATATTTAAAGTACTGAAAGGGGAAAACCTACAACCTAGGATTCTCTACCCAACAAGATTATCATTCAGAAGTGAAGGAGAAAGAATTTCTCAGGCAAGCAAAAGCTAAGAGTTCATCAATACTAAACCTGCTATGAAAGGAATGTTAAAGGGTCTTCTCTAAGTGGAAAAAAAAAAATGCTACAACAAGAAGTAAGAATCTATAGGAAAGGAAAAAACCCACAAGTAAAGGAAAGTATATAGTAAAGCCTGTGGATCAACCACTAAAATAAGCTAGTACAAAATTAAAAGAATATTATAAAATCAACTATAATAAACACACAAGGAATAGATATGAAGATGTAAAATATGACGTTAAAAACACAAAACCTCAGGAATGGGAATAAAATATGTAGGTGTTTGTAGAGTGTGTTTGAAATTAAATGACCATCAGTGTAAAACAAGTAGATATAGTTATAATTCAACATATATGAACCCCATGGTAACCACAAATCAGAAACCTACAAGAGATACGCAAAAACTACAGCAAAAGGAAAATAAGCATACCACTAAAGAACATCATCAAACCACAAGGGAAAAAGCTAAAAGAAGAAGAAAAAAACAGAGGAGCACTATACAAACAACCAGAAAACAAGTAAAAAAAAATAGCAGTAAGTATATACCTATCAATAATCACTTTAACTGTCAATGGGCTAAAAAATACTCCAATCAAAATACATAGGGCGGCTGATTGGATTAAAAAGACTTTGTTGCTACAAGAGACTCACTTCAAAGCTAAAGACACAGACTGAAACCAAGAGGATGGAAAAAAGATATTTCATTCAAAAGGAAACCACAGAAAAGGTGGGGTAGCAATACTCATATCAGACAAAGTAGAATTTAAAACAAAGTAAAATTTAAAACAAAATTGAATTTAAAACAGAGTCTACAACAAAAGACAAAAGATCATTTATATAATTATAAAACAGTCAATATAAGAAGAAGATGTAAGATTTCTTAACATATATGCACCTAATATAGCAGGACCTAAATATATAGAGCAAATATTAACAGACATAATGGGAGAAATTGACAATAAAATAATAGTAGGAGACTTTAACACCCTACTGACACCAATGGACAGATTATCCAGACAGAAAATTTGTAAAGCAACAGTGGCCTTAATGACAAATTAGATGAGTTGTACTTAATAGATTATCTACAAGACATTCCATCGAAAACAGCAGAATACATGTTCTTTTCAAGTGCACATGGAGCTTTCTCCATGATTAATAGCATGCTTGGCCACAAAACAAGTCAACAAATTTAAAAGGATAGAAATTATACTATTTTTCCAACAACATGGTAAAAAACTAGAAATCTTTAACAGGAAGATAAATGGGAAAGGCACAAACATGTGGAGACTAAAAAACATACTACTAAAAAAAAAAAAAGAGTCAATGAAGAAATCAAAGAGTAAATCAGAAAATATCTTGAGACAAGTGAAAATAAAAACACAAGACTCCAAAATCTATGAAATGCAGCAAAAGCAGTTCTAAAAGGGAAGTTCATGACAATACAGGCCTACCTCAAGAAACAAGAAAAATCTCAAATAAATAACCTTACTTACCATCTATTAGTAAAGAACAAACAAACCCAAAGTCAGCATAAGGAAGGAAATAATAAAATCAGAGAGGAAATAAACAGAGACAAAGAAATAGAAAAGGCCAATGAAATCAAGAGTTGGTTATTTGAAATGATAAAAAAGTTATGTGTTTAGCCAGCCCACCAAGAAAAAAAGAGAGGACCCAAATAAATAAAATAAGAAATGAAAGAGAAGAAATAACAACCCATACCACAGAGATACAAAAAAATCATAAGAGAATATTATGAAGTTATATGCCAAGAAATTGGACAACCTAGAAAAAAAAAGGATAAATTTCTGGAAACATACAGTCTCCCAATACTGAGGAAGAAATAGATCATATGAACAGACTGATCAATAGTAGTGAAACTGAATTTGTAATCAAAATACTCCCAGCAAACAAAAGTCCAGGACCACATGGCTTCACAGGAGAATTCTACCAAACATATAAAGAAGACCTAATGCCTATCCTTTTGAATTATTCCAAAAAATTGAAGAAGAGGGAACATTCCCAAATTTATTCTATGAGGCCACACCACTACCCCAAGACCAAAACCAAAGACACTGAAAAAAGAAAATTATAGGCCAATATCTCTGATGAATATAGATGTAAAAATCCTCAACAAAATATTAGTAAACTGAATTCGACAACATACAAAAATTACTATATACCATGATCAGGTGGGTTTTATTCCAGGGGAGCAAGGATGGTTCAACATCCACAAACCAATCAATGTGAATTGCCACTTTAAAAACAAATGAAGGATAAAAACCATAGGATCATAGCAAGAGATGCAGAGAAAGCAACTGACAAGATTCAGCATCCATTTATGATAAAAATTCTCAATAAAGCGGGAATGAAAGGAAATATCCAACTTAATAAAGGCCATTTATGACAAACCAATAACTACCATCATACTCAATGGGGGAAATCTGAAATCTTTTCCTCTAAAATCAGGAACAAGATAAGGATGCCCCCTTTTTACCACTTCTATTTAACATAGTATTGGAAGTCCTATCCACAGTGTTCAGACAAGAAAAATAAATAAATGGCATCCAAATTGGAAGGGAAGAAGTAAATCTATCACTATTTGCAGATGACATGATACTATATATAAAAGACCAGAAAATCTCCACCAAAAAACAACTAGAACTAATACATGGATTCAGTTAAGTTGCAAGATAAGAGATTAACATACAGCAATCTGTTGCTTTTCTATACACTAACAGTCAATGATCAGAAAGAGAATGAAAAACGTCCTGTTTAAAATCACATCAAAAAGAATAGAATACATAGGAATAAATTTAATCAAGGAGGTGAAACACCTATAATCTGAAAACAATAAATCACTGATCATACAAAGAAGTAAAAAAATACTATGTTCTTGGATTGAAAGAATTAACATTGTTAAAATATGCATACTACCCAAAGCAATCCACATATTTAATGCAATCTCAGTCAAAAGACCAAGATTTTTTTCACAGAAAGAGAACAAATAATTCTAAAATTTATATGGAACCAAAAAAGACTCCAAATAGCCAAAGAAATCTTGAGAAAAAAGAACAAAACTGGAGGTATGTTACAAGACTTCAGACTATATTGCAAAGCTACAGTAATCAAAACAGTGTGAAACTGGCACAAAAAATACATGCACATAGATCAGTGGAAAATAGAGAGCCCCAAAATAAACACATGCACATATGGTGAATTAATCTATGGCAAAGGAATCAAGACTACACAACGGAGAGAAGACAGTCTCTTCAATAGTGGTGATGTGAAAATTGGACAGCTACATGTAAAAGAATAAAATTAGAACATTTTCTCACACCATATACAAAAATAAACTCAAAATGAATCAAACACTTAATGTAATACTGAAAACCATGAAGTTTCTAGAAGAAAACATAGGCAGAACACTCTAACATAAATCACAGGCAAAATTTTTTGGATCTGTCTCCCAAGACAAAAGAAACAAAAGCAGAAAGAAACAAAAGGGACAGAATTAAACTTAACAGCTTTCGCACAGGAAGGCATCCATCAAACAAACAGAAAAGACAACCTCCTGAATGGGAGAAAATATTTACAAATGATATGACCAATAAGGGGTTAATATCCAAAATATATAAACAGCTTATGTAACTCAACGTTTAAAAAACAAACTGATTAAAAAATGAGAAGACTTAAATAGACATTTTTCCAAAGAACATATACAGATGTCCAACAGCACATGAAAAGATGCTCAGCATCACTAATGATCAGGGAAATGCAAACCAAACCACAGTGAGATATCATCTCACACTTAGCAGAATGTCTGTCATCAAAAAGTCTACAAATACAAATGCTGGAGAGGGTGTGGAGAAAAGGGAACCCCCCTACACTGTTGATGGGAATGTAAATTGGTACAGCCACTGTGGAGAACACTATGGCAGTTCCTCAAAAATCTAAAAACAGAACTACCATATGATCCAGTTATTCCACTCCTGGGTTTATAGCTGAAGAAAGCAAAAAAAGTACTTCGAAAAGATACATGCACCCTAATATTTATCGCAACATGATTACAATTGCCGAGATATGGAATCAACCTAGTTGTCCATCAACAGATGAATGGACAAAGAAGATGTGGTGTATATATAGACAATGGAACTTTACTCAGATATAAAAACAAATGAAATTTTGCCATTTGAAACAATAGGGATGGACCTTGGGGGTATTATGCTTAGTGAAACAGGTCAGACAGAGAAAAACAAATATTGTATGTTATTACTATTTGTGGAATCTAAAAAAATAAAACAAATGTATATACATGACAAAAGAGAAACAGAGTCACAGATATAGAGACCAAACTAGTGGTTACCAGTGGGGAGAAGGAAGAGGGGAGGGGAAAGACTGGGGTAGGGGATTAAGAGGTACAACCTATTATGTATAAAATAAATAAGCTACAAGGATATATTGGGCAGTTCAGGGAATATAGCCAGTATTTTATAATAACCTTAAATGGAGGATAATCTGTAAAAATAGTGAATCACTGTGCTGTACACCTGTAACTAATAAACTATTGTAAATTAACTATACTTCAATAAAAATTTTAAAAGAAAAAAATAAAATATATATTTTTATTATTGTTGCTTTTTGCAGGCAAGTAATACAGATGCAACAATAGAAAACTAACACTCATACTGAACAATAGAAAAGTACATGTATTTAGAAATAAGTTTGAAAGTCCTCCTTTATCAACACCTCAACTCCTAATTTCTTCCACAAAGCTAAGAACTGTTAATGGATTGAAGTCATTTTGTTTTATAAATTTATATACACACTTATGTACATATATACATTTAAAAAGGGGCCAAACTGAAAGTTATTCTGTGATTTCACTTTCACCTAAATGTCATAGAGCTCTTTTCATTTCAGGATATGGAGATCTACCTCATTCATTTTAATGGTAGCATAGTACTCCATGGAAAGGGAATATCCCATAACTTATTGAATGAAATCTCCAATCTACTCTCCCCTCCTCACCTACCCCCAAGCTGATGGACTTCCTCTTTACATAAACTTTTATTATTATAAACATTTTGCCAGAGAATATCATTTTAAAGAGATTTAGGTCATATGTAATGTTTCTTTTGGATAGAATGGACGAAGTACAATTGGATCAAAGCAGATGCCTATTGAAAACTGTAACAGATAATCGCCAAATTGCCTTACAAAATAATTCACTTGTTTACACTTCCAGCAATAGCCAATGCTGTCTCCTCAGATACCTTCAACAGCATTTGAAGTTAATAGTTTTTAATTTTGCTAATCTGGTAGATAAAAAATGTTATAACAATTTGAATTTCTCTTATCATAAGGAGTTTAAATATTTTTTGAAATGCTCGTTGGTCCTTTAGATTTCTTTTGGATTTGCCTTCTAGCTTTTGGTGTCATGCGATATGTATGCATGTGTAATTTTCATGAGATCAAAGCTGTTACTCTTTTCATACATGGCTCCCATCTCTTTTGTTCCTTCAGTTCTTAAATGCCATTCACTGTGGCCACAATAAGAAAGCGAAAGAAAAGATTGTTAAGCTTAATAAATTGCTCTACCTTCACCGAAAGCTAGTGGCTTTCCAAAGATGGCAGTGGTGTTTTTCATTATTTCTAAAAATTATTTGATTAAAAATTTTAAATTATGGTTAAAACCATAATATTATGGTTCATATTATTAAACTGTACACTGAAAAATGGTTCAGGGCTTCCCTGGTGGCGCAGTGGTTGAGAGTCCGCCTGCCGATGCAGGGGACGCGGGTTCGTGCCCCGGTCCGGGAAGATCCCACATGCCGTGGAGCGGCTAGGCCCGTGAGCCATGGCCGCTGGGCCTGCACGTCCGGAGCCTGTGCTCCACGACGGGAGAGACCACAACGGTGAGAGGTCCGCATACCGCAAAAAAAAAAAAAAAAAAAAGGTTCAGAAGACAAATTTCATTTTCTGTTTTCAACCATAACTAATCTCCAGAACATGTTAATCTTACAAAACTGAAACTGTACACCCATTAAATAATTAACTCTTCATTTCCACCTCCCTGCAGCCCCTGGCATCCACCATTCTACTTTTTATGTCTATGAATTTGACTACTCCAGATGCCTCATATAATTCCAATCATACAACATTTTTCTGTGACTGACTTATTTCACTCAGCATAATTTTTTCAAGGCTCATGCAAGCTGTAGCATGTACCAGATAAGTAATATTTCATTGTGTGTACATACCACATTTTGTTTATCCATTCATCCTTTGATGGATATTTCTCTTGCTTCAACCTTTTGGCTCTTTTGAGTAGTGCTGCTATGAATATGGGCATTTAGATGATGTTTTAAACTGCTGAATTTGTGGCAATTTGTTACACAGCATGAGAAAACTAATAAACCTGGTTTTACTTTATTTAATGGTGTCAGCATCAAGATACAAAACAGAGTGTGGGAAGTAACCAATGCATATGGTAAAATACGACTTGATATGTTATCTAAAGATTGGAGTTACACACTAGTCAAAATAATACATAAGATACTTTTTAAGAGTACTAGCAAATGTATTCCCGAAACCAATTTTACTATCAAAAAAGAAGCATACATGCTCTAAAACAACTTAAGTGACTAAAGACACACAATTATATTTTGAATGGTACTGAGATGAAAACAAAATGAAACTCTGTATCTATACAGCTACTCATTACTCATCAGAGTAAGAGAAAGGTATATGAAATTAACTGACCCAAATGGCTCACAGAGTCCATCATTATGCTTCTGTTGCTTTAAACAACAGTGTTCTAATTTTCACTTGAATGACAGTTCTTATATTTTTGTTTTAAGTATTACGCTAACGAACATAATTAAAATTTTAGTGTGATACATGGATGCTTCAGTCAGCCTTCTACCTGGAGAGTTTTGAAACAGTTGTGACCCATACAGCTCAATGTTTTGGTATTTTAACTTTAAATAAAATGTTAAAACATTTCTAACTCAATGAACGTTGGAATTATAATTTTATCAGAGGATAACAAATAGGAATTTTTAGTTTTTGATCATTTTAAACAATTCCAAAGTAGTCCTTAAAATTTAGGATATGTAAGCATCCCTTCTTGAATTCATACACATTGGCCTTAACTTATCCCTCGCTTCAGGCACCCTAAAGGTTCTATGTTCTGGCATCCACCTAAATTTTCCTTCATGACCTATCTCTTTTCTTGTCCCTACTTCATCTCATTGGCTCTAAGGAAAAAACACTGAAGTAGAAGCAAGGCACAGTAAACAATCTAAAACTGGCGAGCCTTTCTCTCCATTTTAAGTTTCCATACCTGCCCCATGATACTGTCCACCATGTTATGAACTACTCAATACTAATATTTAATTGCTTGTCTTATCATATCCTCAAGGCTTTGTTTATATCTTTGCTTTCATGTAGCACATTAATTGCTTTATAGCCTCTACTAGTTATTCCAGGAGAAACTTTGTCCATTTATCAAAGACTAGAAGACAAAGCGTTATTTCTGTTTCTGAACTGACAGTCATAGCTTCCCCTCCTCTGAGATGCACTAGCAATCCACACTCTAAAAAAGTTCAATCCTTTCTTCTACAGACACGGCAAGGATCTTGAGTAAACATAGATCCGAAGGAAATTAACCTAAAGATAGAAAAAAGTGGGCTAATATAACAAAGAGGAGAGAGAATATTTTTGTATTTCACACAGACTTCCTTTTGTGGCTTCCATCTTTTCATGAACTGGCAAGGAATATGAGGGTATGTTGTGAAATAAACAACATACATAGCAAATATAAACATATAAGCTACATACCCATTTATCTCAAAAGTGGATTAAAACCGGTTAATGCCGTATGCAAAATACTTGTGGATATGTTCAAGAAAATAAAATATATATGATATTAGCTGCTGAGATGAATCAGCAGGTGTTAGCTCCAAGCAGTCAAGCTGTTTCTGAAATGTCTTTTAGGCATCAACAACAGTTAAACAGACTTCGTAGGAATCTGGTTCCTGGGGAGAGTTTATGGAAATTTTTGCTATCCTGTTGTTTCTGTAAGAATTATACTATGTTTCTTCTCTCTGATGAAAATAAACTGGGAATATTCCGCTGAATGTGGTGCATTTTCAGAGGTTCAAAAGCCGAAGCGCAATAATGCTTATTCTGTCACACTGAAATCACAGATGCCACTAAATGATTCTAATTTTCATGTGTAACTTCTGCCTGAAAAAGTTTCTGTGTTAGATAGACTCTCCGAAGCCTGGGGGTATCGAGGAGAAGAGGGAGGAAAAGTCCCTGCCTTCAAGATGCAGGCACACTGGGCAAAAGTCAGCCAACCAGCAAACAAATAGCTAATATAATGCGAGGTGGTGCTGCGTGTACGAAAATGAAACAGAGAAAGGCACCGGAGTATGCAATCATGACGAGAGTGCAAGGGGTAGGAACTTTCAGACAAGGGGTGGATTTAAGCGTCCATGAATCAAGAGGTGTGGTCCCTGGGAGAATGTTCTGAAGAGATGAAACTGTAAGGTACCCCCTCGGTGGCCAGGGTGCTCGCCTGAGTGACCAAAGCAGAGTACGGTAGACAAGGGGAGAGACGCAGGTAAGGGTATCGAGTGATGTCTGGACACACAGATCATGGGACGGTATTTGATTTCTTTTCTGGGAATATTTTGGATGGTTTTGCACAGGGAAGATGATAATCTCATTAGCATTTTAAAAGATCCATCTGCCCACCACCTGGAGTACTAACTGTTGGAGGAGAGTAGACTGGAAGCAGGGAACTTTCCTAGGAGGCTTGGCAGTATTTTGGCTAAAATGCTGGGGGCTTCAGCAGCAGGGGCAGCTGTGCAGATTATCTCATACAATCTGGAAGAGTCAGCAGCCTGGCTGATGTATCGATATGGGTTGCAAGAAATAGTGAATTTATGCTTGATAAATAGATTTTTGCCCAAGAACTGGCTGACTTTTTAATTTAAACATGGGAGTTTGGGAAGAGCAGGATCAAGGTTAGGGTGAGAACAAGAGGTTTGTGTCAGACAATCTCCGTTTGAGATGCTTATCAGGTACCAGTGAGGATGTCAGACAGGTGTTTGGATATAAGAGTGTAGGGTCGGGCTTCCCTGGTGGCGCAGTGGTTGAGAGTCCGCCTCCTAATGCAGGGGACGCGGGTTCGTGCCCTGGTCCGGGAGGATCCCACGTGCCGTGGAGAGGCTGGGTTCGTGAGCCATGGCTGCTGAGCCTGCGCGTCCGGAGCCTGTGCCCCGCAACAGGAGAGGCCACAGCAGTGAGAGACCCGCGTATCGCAAAAAAAAAAAAAAAAAAAATGAGTGTAGGGTTATGGGAGAAAAACTGCAGTTGATATGATGTTTAATGTAGATGTTTGATGACACGGGCTAGGTGAGATTATTTTGAGAGTGAGGATAGGACAGTAAATGATTTTTTTCAGAATTCTGTGTACACATCAAAGTTAAAAACACAAGATACATAGAGATCACTATTATAATTATGTAAAATGTGTATGAAAAAAGGAAGAAGAAAACAGAAAAATATTGACTTCACACATTTGGACTGTGCAGAGGTCTGGAATTATTATTATTATTTTTTGCCACGCCTCATGGTTTGCGGGATCTTAGTTCCTCAACCAGGGCTTGAATCTGGGGTCCCTGGCAGTGACAGCACTGAGTCATGACGACTGGACCACCAGGGAATTCCTGGATTATTTTCCAAAGTTCATATAATGTGGTCATGCTTATACCACAGTAAATTGATGAGAGTTTAGTCAAACTACTTATATTGCTGCCTCTGTGTCTATTCTGTGTGTCCAAGCAGCCTGCAGGGCCCTTGACCTGGATTTAGCCCCTCCGCCTAGAGAACAGCCCACAGAGTCATACGTAAATGTACGTTCCTGAGATGACTCCCCAATGGCCTTTGGGATAAAGTCTTCCCCCCACTCCCAGGGCCTTCTGTGTGTGTGTCCCTTAGATAAGACCCCACGGAGCTCACCAAAACCCTGCTCTTTTTGGTCTGAACTGACCAATCCGATCTTAGCCTGGGAACCCCAAAGCACTCCGCCCAGGGACCCCAATAAAGGGCCCCAGGTCCGGCTTCTCTCTCTGCCGGCACCTGCCTTAACCTCCCCTGAGGGCCCTGAGTCCTGCTGTGCACCTCGTCCTCCAGGACCCGTGAGCAATAAACTTCTCTATTTCAGTTTCCTTGTGCTCACCTCGGACACCCCGGAACTCGACTTAATACATATTCATTGAACACAGTCGCAACACCTGGTGTCAAATCAGGAGGGACTGAGTCGCCCTTGCAGTTGAGCGCAGAGAACGCCTCTGGGCTGCACGTGGCTTCTGACCAGCCCTCCCAGGACTGATGGTGACTCTCTCCGGAGGGTCCTCCCCCGACGGCCCTGGCTGCACTGCGTCACCACACTGGGTGCCACTTGTGCATCCCATCTCAAAGTGCCAGCTCCACGAAAAGCACCCACGGTCCTCGGAACCTTGGGGCATTGCTCATCAGAGCTGATTCAGGTGCCAAGGACGTGTTTTCCAGCTGTTACTACCACTCGCGGGTAAATTCCCCCAGCAGGTCATAGACTTGGGGTGTGTTTCCCAAAAGACTCTGTGGCTGCTGACTCTTTTAGTTGCGGCATGCGAACTCTTCGTCGGAAGTTCCTGCCAACTCTGAGAATTAGCTCGGCTTTTCATAATGTCCCGGGATGTGTTGGTTAATGGTCGGGACACAGAAGTGGCAACCCTCCCTCATGTGAAATACCGGATACAGGTGCTAGCATGGCCCTTGAAGGAGGAGAGAGAGAGAGAGACCCCTGCCCTGACCACTGTGCTTGAGGCTGGCCCTGGGACTCTGGGATTCTGAGTCCTAACCAGTACAATCCAGTATCCTCCCTGGAGAAATCAGACCCCTCCCAAAGTCAAGTGCGGCTGGCTCTGGCTCTGCATAACCCGTTGCCTTCACTCCTCACACCCATGCCAAAGGAGAGCTTGGCAGAGGCATAGCATCTGATGGCACAGTATCCAATGGCCCAACACAAATGGCTGTGCCACATAACGTGCCCAAGGAAGTTAGCAGGCTCCTGGCTAAACGTAAACCACCCCCAGTATAACAACCTCTAAGTCCAGACATTAGAGAACAGACTTACGGTTGTCAAGAGAGAGGGGTTTGGGGGAGGGAAGGATTGGGAGTTTGGGAGTAGCAGATGCAAAGTAGTAATATATAGCATGCATGAATAACAAGGTCCTACTGTAGAGCATGGGGAACTGTATTCAGTACCCTGTGATAAACCATTAATGGAGAGGAATATGAAAAAGAATTAATCAAAAAAACCCCGAAGGGCACTGCTCAACACCAGCACCACTGTTGCCAAGGTGCCGTCTCTGTTTCCAGGATCTAGGGGACCAGCCCCAGTGATCCTGCTGCTACCGTAGCTCCAGTGGAAGCTGAGCCCACCCCACGAGGCCAATGGGACACCCTGCAGGGGGAAGTGGCTGCCCCCCAGTTCAGCCACTGGGGACGTCCCCTTTGGTTCTTGCCAGTGACAGTTGGTAAGGTCAAACCAGGGAGAAAATAGAGTAGAAACTGAAACTTGAAACTTTATGCATCTCAAGATTCAAAATATTTTATAAGAAAAGTGAACATATCTACAAAACAGACTCACAGACATAGAGAACAGACTTGTGGTTGCCAAGGCGGAAGTGGGGTAGGGGAGGGATGGACTCAGAGTTTGGGACTAGCAGATGCAAACTAGTGTATACAACAAGGTCCTACTGTAGAGCACAGGGAACTATATTCAATATCCTGTAAAAAACCATAATGGAAAAGAATATGAAAAAGAATATACATAAACTGTCACTTTGCTGTACAGCAGATAACACAACATTTTGAATGAACTCTACTTCAATAAAATTTTTTTAAAAAGAATTGATGGTGTGAGATTTGAAGGGCAGGAGTGAAGCCACAGACGTAATTCCTGAAGGTCTCCATGAGCAGACACAGTGAGGGGAAGCTGGTGAATTGCTTAGTGTGTTTCCCTTTGTCCTTGCTCTTCTCTCTGCATCCAGCTCTCTTCCTAATTGCGGGCCCTGCCCACCAAAGGCAGCCCTACTGTGAGATGCTTGGACAGACACCCATAATGCTCATGGCTCCACTGACCTCTCCTTGACCTTCCATTTTCCTTCCCCATCTCTGCTACTTGACATGCATGGCTCTGAGTTGTTCACCTGCCTCTGAGGACTGGTTTAGTGTCTCCTTTTCCAACTCTCCACCCCTCCCTACCAAACTTTCACTCCTCTGTCTCATCCCACAATTACTCATTAGAGTAAATCCCTTAATCCATAACACTCAGACTGGCTCTGCTTCCCTGACTCATCCCTGATTTCATCATTCAGTCTGCTGCTTAGGCTTTTACTATTTACTACTCAGTTTTCTTCTTTGGTTCATATTATGTAGCTTTAAGCAATGACATCCATTTTCATACTGTGATAAAAAAGAAAATCTACTAGCATATAATTTGGTAGTATTTTGATTAATATTTTTCATGATAACTTTCATGGTAAATAAATAAGTTGAAAAATGAATAGTTGAATGATAAATCAGAAATGATTGATATTAAAGTTCATTTAGAAAAGAGTGAAATTCTTTTAAGAATATAGTAGAGGTAAATAAAATATATGATATGACATTAAGTTTTGTTCAACACACCATATAAATCATTCCTTGTGTTGTTGGGTGTGCATGTCATTGTGAACTCATACATGTGTTTGAAAGTTTAATAAGTTGCAAATTGGGTCAAATCAAGACCTTCAGTAGCTACATTTTAGAATCTAATACAGTTAAGACAAGTTTTACGGAAACATGATAACGCAAGCTTGTAATTTAAAATTATTTAGTCATTTCTTAATGACAGCTGCTTTCTCAAAACCATAAATATTTCATAATATACAAAGCACTAAACACTTTCTGAAATCATTAAAATTACCATTCACTATAAATTACTTCTAATTAAGATTGAACTAACATTGTCACTAAAAATAACCCCCCCCCAAAAAAAGATTTGGTTTGGCTATACTGTGAAAAGAATTGTCAATGATAACTTTTTTTTTCTTTTTCTTTTTTTTTTAATTGGAGTATAGTTGCTTTACAATGTTGTGTTAGTTTCTGCTGTACAACGAAGTGAATCAGCTATACGTATACATATATCCCCTCCCTCTTGGGCCTCCCCCACCATCCCACCCACCTAGGTCATCACAGAGCACCAAGCTGTGCTCCCTGTGCTATACAGCATGTTACCACTAGCTATATATTTTACACATGGTGTAAAATATGTCAATCCTAATCTCCCAATTCATCCCACCCACCCCTTCCCCCACTGTGTCCACCTATCCATTCTCTATGTCTGTGTCTCTATTCCTGCCCTGCAAATAGGTTCATCTGTACCATTTTTCTAAATTCCACATATATGCATTAATACATGATATTTGTTTTTCTCTTTCTGACTTACTTCACTCTGTATGACAGACAGTTTCTGTGTAGAAAAATTTTGCATTTGATTAGAAAATTGCTGGCTCACTTTTTTTATCAATAGTTCTAACCTAGTTTTAAATATTTTCTTCATATTTTTATATTGTTAACAAAATTAAGAAAATAAGAAGATCCCACTGAAAATTTATATTACAGAAATGTAAGTAGAGGAGAGTAATGTCAGCAGGGTGGCAGAATAGGAAGTCCCAGATTTGTTTCCCCTGCAGAATACTATTTTACCAGTAATATACAGACAAAAATACCTTTAGGAAAAATCCAGAATCCAGTAAGAAGTTGCAATACCCCAGATAAGCACAAAACTGAGAATAGTCATATTGAAATGGCTAAGAAGCTCAATTTCACTTTACCCACCTCAGCCCCTACCCCAAGTCAGCACAACTTAATGCTGAGAGAGATTTTCTTTGCTGGCAACTTCTCTCATGGGGCGGGAGGGTAGGGGAAGAGAGAGTGGGACATCCATCCAATGTCCCTGACCTTTTTATGTGCTGTCCAAGGAGCTGCTTTCTGTCTCATGACTAAAGAAAATCATGAAACCACAAGGGAAGGAAATAAAAGAAGAAGAGAAGAGCAGGGGGGAACTATAAAAACAACCAGAAAACAAGTAGTAAAATGGCAGTAAGTACATAACTATCAATAATTACATTAAATGTCATGGACTAAATGCTCCAATCAAATGACATAGGGTGGCTGATTGCATTAAACAAGACACATCTATATGCTACTACAAGAGATTCACTTTGGAGCCAAAGATACACACAGACAAAGTGAGGGAAGGGAAGAAGGTATTTCATTCAAAGGGAAACCATAAGAAAGCTGGGGTAGCAGCTATCAGACAAAGTAGACTTTGAAACAAAGTCTATAACAAAAGACAAAGAAGAGCATTATATAATGATAAAGGGATCAATACAAGGAGAGGATATAATGTCCTGTAAAATATATGCATCTCATATGGGAGCAGTTAAATATGCAGAGCATGTATTAACAGACATAATGGGAGAAACTGACAATAATACCATAATAATAGGATACTTTAATACCCCACTTACATCAATGGACAGATCATCAAGGCAGAAAATCAAAAAGGAAACAGTGGCCTTGACTGACACATTAGAAAAGTTGGACTTAATAGATATCTCAGGACATTCCTTCCAAAAATAGCAGAATACACATTCTTTTCAAGTGCACATGGAATGTTCTCCAGGATAGATAACATCCTAGACCACAAAACAAGTCTCAACAAATTTAACAGGATAGAAATTATATCAAGTTTTCATGACCATAATGGTATGAAACTAGAAATCAGTTACAGAATTGAAAATGGGAAAAGCACAAACATGCAGAGATCAAATGACATGCTACAAAAACAAAAAAAAGTCAATGAATAAAGGAAGTAATCAAAAAATACTTTGAGACAAATGAAAATAAATACACACATTCCCAAATCTATGGGACACAGCAAAAGCAGTTCTTAGAGGTAAATTTAGAGCAATACAGGCTTGCCTCAAGGAACAAGGAAAATCTCAAACAATCTAACCTACCACCTAAAGGAATTAGAAAAAAAATGCACAAATGAAGCCCAAAGTGAGCAGAAGGAAGGAAATAATAAAGGTCAGAGAGAAAATAGAGACAAAAAATAGAAAAGGTCAATGAAACCAAGAGCTATTTTTATAGGAAAATAAAAATGATAAGCTCAGCCAGCCTAAGTAAGAAACAAAGAGAGAGGACCCAAATAAACAAAATAAGGAATGAAAGAGGAGAAAGAACAACCAATATTACAGATACAGAAAATATCATAAGAGAACACTACAAACAGCTATACGCTATATGCCAAAAAATTGGATAATCTAGAAGAAATGTATAAATTCCTAGAAATATGTTCTATTCTAGGACTGAATCAAGAATAGATAATCTGAACAGACCAATTATTAGGAGTGTAATTGAATCAGTATCAAAAAAATTTCCAGCAAAAAAAATTTCAGGTTGCTTTTCTACACAGTAATAATGAACTCTCAAAAAGAGAAATCAAGAAAATAATCCCATTTACAATTGTATCAAAAAGAAAGAAAAAAATTTAGTAATAACCTTAACCAAGGAGATGAAAGAGCTATACTCTGAAAACTATAAAACACTGATGAAGGAAATAGAAGATGATACAAAGAAATGAAAAGATATCCTGTGTTCATGTATTGGAAGATTTAATACTGTGAAAATGTCTATATTACCCATTGTAATCTACAGATTTAATGCAATCCCTATCACAATACCTGTAACATTTTCCACATAACTGGAACAAATAATTCTAAAATTTATATAGACCTAGAAAAGACCCTAAATAGTCAAAGCAATCTTGAGAAAAAACAACAAGCTGGAGGAATCACAATCCCTGACTTCAGACTATGCTACAAAACTCTAGTAATCAGAACAGTATGGTACTGGCACAATAACAGACACTTAGAGGGAATTCCCAGGTGGTCCAGTGGTTAAGACTTGACACTTTCACTGCCATGGGCCCAGGTTTGATCCTTGGTTGGGGAACTAAGATGCCACAAGCCATGTGCATGGTCAAAAAAAAAAAAAATTAAAAAAAGACACTTAGAGCAATGAAACAAAATAGACACGTGAGAAATAAACATGAACATATGGTTAATTAATCTACAACAAAGGATGCAAAAATATAAAATGGGGAAAAACAGTCTATTCAATAAGTGGTGCTGGGAAAACAGGACAGCTACATGTAAAAGAATGAAGTTACAACATTTTCTTACACCATATACAAAAATAAACTCAAAATGGATTAAAGACCTACATATAATATCTGAAACCATAAAACTCCTAAAAGAAAACATAGGAAGAACACTCTTTGACATAAGTTGGTGATATTTTTTTGGATAAGCACCTTCAGACAAAGAAAACAAAAACAAGAATAATCAAATAGGATCTACTTAAACTTATAAGCTTTCATACAGCAAAGGAAACCAAACACAGCAAAGGACAAAACAAAAAGACAACCAAGTGAATGGGGAAACTATTTGCAAATGATGTGACCGATAAGGGGTTAATATCCAAAATATATAAACAGCTCATACAACTCAACATCAGAAAACAAACAACCTGATTAAAAAATGAGAAGACCTAAATGGACATTTTTCCAAAGAAAATATACAGATGGCCAACAGGCACATGAAAATATGCTCAACATCACAAATCATCAGGGAAATGCAGGTCAAAACCACAATAAGATATCACCTCACACCTGTCAGAATAGCTATCATCAAAATGTTTACAAATAACAAATGTTGGCAATGGCAAAGGTGTGGAAAATGTAAAGCGGGGCAGCCATTATGGAAAACAGCATGGAAGCTCCTCAAAAAACTAAAATGATAACTACCATATAATCCAGCAATTCCACTCATGGGTATATATCCAAAGAAAACAAAAACACCTATTCAAAAAGATATATGCACCCCAATGTTCATAGAAGCATTATTTACAACAGCCAAGATATGGAAGCAACCTAAGTGTCCATCAACAAATGAATGGATAAGGAAGATATGTTACATATAAATATATGAAACAGAATGTTACTCAGCCATAATAAGAATGACATTTTGTCATTTGTAACAACATGAATGGACTTGGAGGGTATTATATTTAGAGCAATAAGTCAGAAAGAGAAAGACAAATACTGTATGTTATCACTTATATGTAGAATCTAAAATAAAACAAACTAGTGAATATAACAAAACTGAAACAGACTCACAAATATAGAGAACAAATTAGTGATTACCAGTGGGAAGAGGCAAGAGGAGAGGGACAATATACGGGTAGGGGAATAAGAGGTACAAACTACTAGGTATAAAATGAATAAAATACAAGGATATACTGTACAGCATAGGGATATAGCCAACATTTTATAATAACTTAAATGGAATACAATCTATAAAAATATTGAATCCCTATATTTTACAACCTATAAAAATATTGAATCCCTATATTGCAAGCCTGAAACTAATATTATATTGTAAATCAACTATGCTTTTATAAAAAATGAAAGAAAACATAAAACTCACTGGTAAATGTAAATATATAAACAAAATACTGTTATAGTGTACTATGCTGGTATAAGTCACTTTTTAGTGATTTAAGACAAAAGTATCAATTATAACTATAAGTAGAAAATATGTTAATAGTATATCATATTATAAAGATTTAAATTGTGACATCAACAACAAATTGATGGGAGGAGAGAAATAAAAGTGTAGTTTTTGTATGTGACTGAAATTAGTTTGTTACCAGCATATAACAGACTGTTATTATTACAAGATGTTTTATGTAAGCCTTATAGTATCCATAAAGAAAATACCTACAGAAATTTACACATAGAAAAAAGAGAAAGGAATTGAGGTATATCAATAAAAATAATAATGAAAAACAAGGAAAAGGGAGAAAGAATGGAAAAGAACAAAAGAACTACAAGACAGGCGAAGAACAATGAACAGAATGTCAGTAGTAAGCTCTTTCATATTAATATTTACTTTTAAATTAAGTGGATTAAACACCCCAGTCAAAAGACAGAGGTTGAATGAATATATATTAAAAAAGCCAAACTATATGCTATCCATAAGAGACTCCCGTTAGATTTAAAAACCCAGATAGGAAGAAGTAAAGGAATGGAAAAAGATATCTCATGCAAATGTTAACCAAAAGAGAGAAGAGGTGCCATCTTTTTATCAGACAGAAATAGACTTTAAGTCCAAAACTGCCACAGAAGGCAAAGAAGATCATTATATAATGATAAAAAGGTCAATTCATCAGGAAGATAAAACAGTTATAAATATATATGCACCCATCATCAGAGCACCTAAATAAGTAAAGGAAACACTGGCTGAACTGAAGGGAAAAATAGAAATACAATAATAGTAAGAGGCTTCAATACCCCACTTTCCATAAAGGATAGATTATCCAGAGAGAAAATCAGTAAGGAAACAGTGGACTCGAACAACACTATAGACCAGAGAGACCTAACAGACATATACAGAACATTCTTATCACCAGCAGCAGAAGACAGCATTCTTCTCCATTGCACATGGAATATTCTCACAACACGTTAAGTTACAAAACAAGTCCTAACTAATTTAAGAATATTGAAACCATACCATGTGTATTTTCTGACCACAATGAAATGAAACTAGAAATAAGTAACAGAAGAAAAACTGAAAAATTCACAAGTATATGGAAGTTAAAAAACATACCTGAACAGCCAATGCATCACAGCAATATCAGAAAGTACCTTGAGATCAATGAAAAGGAAAAAACAACATACCAAAACTTATGGAATGCTGAAAAAGCAGTACTAAGAGGGAAGATTATAGCAATAAACACTTACATTAAAGATCTCAAGTACTTTCTCAAAATCTCCTAATACTTTTAGCAACTAGAAAAAGAACAAACTAAGGCTAGAGTTTGCAGGAGAAAGGAAATAAAAATGAGAGCAGAAATAATAAAATAGAAAAACAATAGACTAAAAACCAATGAACCTATGAGTTGCTTTTTTTTGAAAATATAAACATATTTTCAAATCCTAGACTAACAAAAAAGGGAAGACTCAAATAAAATCAGAAATGAGACAAGAGACATTACAAATGATACCACATATAGTATCTAAAGAGACAACTATGGACAATTTTACCCCAATAAACTGAATAACCTAGAAGAAATGGATACATTTCTAGGACCATACAACCTACTAAGACCAAATCACGAAGAAATTGATAATCTAAACAGATCTTAGATAATAATCACAAACTTCCCAACAAAGGAAAGCCCAGGAGTTTAATGGTAAATTCTACTAAACTTCTAAAGAAGAATAAATTCTTCCTCACTCTTTAAAAAATTTGAAAAAGAAGGGACACTTCCAAACTCATTTTATGAGGTCAGCAGTAACTAGATAGCAAAGCCAAAGATACTATAAGAAAAAATAAACAAAGAAAAAAACCCTTACAAATCAGTATCTCTGATGATCACAGAGGCAGAAATCCCCAACAAAATATTGGCAAACCAAATTCAACAGCACACTTGAAGGATTGCACCGTGACCAACTGGGATTTATCCCAATGGTTCAGCATGACATTAATTAATGTGTTAATGATATTAAAAGAATAAAGATAAAAATCACATGATTTTCTCAATACACGCAGAAAAATGCATTTCACAAAATTCAACGACCTTTCATTATAAAAACTCTTAAACTAGTTAAAGAAGGAATGTGTCTCAAAATAATAAAGGCCATATATCATAAACCCACAAGTAAAATCACACTTAACAGTGAAAAACTGAAAGCATTTCCTCTAAGATTAAGAACAGAGAAAGGATGCCCACTCTTGACACTTCTATTCAACATAACACTGGAAGTCCTAGCCAGATAAATTCGGCAAGAAAAAGAAATTTTAAAAAAATAAAAAGCATTCAAATTCGAAAGGAAGAAGTAAAATTACCTGTTTGCAGATAACATAATCATATATGTAGACAACCCTAGAGTTTCTGTCAAAAAAATAGAACTAATAAATTCAGTAAAGTTGCAGAATATAAGATCAACAAACAAAAAATCAGTTTTATTTCTATACATTAACAACAAACTATTCAAAAAGGAGACTAAGAAAACAATTTCATTTATAATGACGTCAAAAATAATAAAATACTTAGGGTTAAACTTAACCAAGGAGGGGAAAGATCGGTACACTGAAAACTACAAAATATTGATGAGTGAAAAAAAAGGAGAGACAAATTTAATGGGAAACCATCCTGTGTTAAGGAATTGGAAGGGTTAATATTATTAAACTGTCTACACTAATCAAAACAATCTACAAATTAAGTGTAATCCCTGTGAAAATTCCAATGGCTCTTTATTTTACATAAATTTTAAAAATTGTAAAATTCATATGGAACCACATTAGACCCCAAGTAACCTAAGCAATCTTGAGCACAAGGCTGGAGGCATCACACTTCTTGATTTCAAAATGTTTTACAAAGCAATAGTAATTAAAACAGTATGATACTTGCTAAAAACAGACATACAGACTGATGGAATAGAATAGGGAGTCTTTAGAAACATTTTAAAATATGTATATTTCTCTTCCATTATCTTGAAATAAATATATTGATGAAATAAAATCAAGTTCTTTTTAATTATACTAAAGAGGGCTTCCCTGGTTGCACAGTGGTTGAGAGTCCACCTGCCGATGCAGGGGACACGGGTTCGTGCCCTGGTCTGGGAAGATCCCACGTGCTGCGGAGCGGCTGGGCCCGTGAGCCATGGCCACTGAGCCTGCGTGTCCGGAGCCTGTGCTCCACAATGGGAGAGGCCACAACAGTGAGAGGCCCAAGTACCGTAAAAAAAAAAAAAAAAAAAAAAATATATATATATATATATATATATATACATTGAAGAAAAATATCGCCATACTTTTGTGTGCATGTGTGTGTGTGCGTGCGCATGTGTGTGTGTGTTCATGTGTATGAGTGCATTTAACTGCTTGGCTTCTGTTGGACAAGATTTAACCCAAAGTAATCTTGAGGAAATTAATGGCAAACTTCTTTTTTAAAATCTCAGAACATATCAAAGAGTGGACTATTTCCTTTTAAAGTAATTTTATAGTGTGATGTAGTTTTATTTTAAAGTTACTGAAATACAATTTTTAAAGCAAAAGATAAACATTGTTAAAATTCTAGTGAAGGAACAGTGCAAAAGGTTTACAAAAAAGATAACACACAGGGCTTCCCTGGTGGCGCAGTGGTTATGAATCCACCTGCCAATGCACGGGACATGGGTTCAAGCCCTGGTCTGGGAAGATCCCACATGCTGCAGAGCAACTAAGCCCGTGTGCCACAACTACTGATCATGCGCTCTAGAGCCTACGAGCCACAGCTGCTGAGCCTGCGTGCCACAACTACTAAAGCCTGTGCCTAGAGCCTGTGCTCTGCAAAAAGAGAAGCCACAGCAATGAGAAGCCTGCGCACTGCAACTAGAGAAAGCCCATGAGCAGCAACGAAGACCCAATGCAGCCAAAAATAAATAAATAAAAGAAATAAATTTTTTAAAAAAAGATAACACACAAATTTAAAGTAATTGGAAGAACATGTAAGTATGTTACTTTAAGTTTTTCCCTTATGGTATTCACAACCACATCATATGTAGTAAACATTTCACATTATTTGGTACTCATATAATTCAGAGACATAGCTAAGGCTGCATTTCAGGGACATCACAAAAAGAAAGTAATACAATGGAAGATGGAATCTACTTCAAAAGACCTGCAAAAAGAGAAAAGCTGTAATTATAAAGACTGAAACTTTTAACCAGACTGCAACTTTTATTTTTCTTAGAAAGCAGTTGGTTTAGTCAGCTTAAGCTACCATAACAAAATACCGCAGACGGGGTGACTTAAACAACAGAAATTTATTTTCTAAGTGTTCTCAAGGCTGAAGTCCAAGATCAAGGTGTCAACATGGTCAGGTTTGGTGTGAACTCTCTACCTGGCCTCCAGATGGCCACCTTTTCACTGTGTCCTCACATGGCAAAGAGCAAGATTGAGTCCTCAGGTATTTCTTTTTATAAAGGCACTAATTCCATCATGAGGGTCCTATCCTCATGTCCTCATCTAAACCTAATTATCTCCCTAAGGCCTCATCTCCAAATATCATCACACTGGGGGTTAGGACTTCATTATATGCGCTTTGGAGGACGTAATTCAGTCCACAGAATCAGTCAGCACTTTTGCAAGTGTGTGTAGTTGTTAAAACCTGGTTTGCACGTCTGGTTTGACAAACCACACTGTCAATGAGTATCTTAAATCTCACCTTTCCATATTTTAAATAAAAGCAATATCTCAAATCTGCTGTGAGATGTAGGCTACTGTTGACTTACTGAAAGCTATTTGACACTGAGTGGATAAATTATGCTTACATAAAAAGTGTCAGTCACTTAAATCTTAATTTATGATCCCTTTGAGATATTATATAATCTCAAAATTGCAAATACCTCATAACATGGAATCAATTTAAATATCCATTTTAAAAGAGTTTTAAGTTTTATTTAGCATATCCAGTTTGATATATAAAGGAAATTCTGCTTTAAAAAGTAGTTGTCAAATCCCTATTTTTTTAAGCTGAGACAGTTGAAGAATGTTGTTAATTGCTCAATGTTGATCTGTTGATTTTGCAAAAACACCTAAAGGTAAGTAAATGAGCATTGCTTGCAAATTAGTTTACTATCTGTCTGATGATAAAGGCAACTGTTTTGTATTTCTCAGTAGAGAGGGTACTTCTAGATTTTCTGGTAGAAAAATTTTACTTTCTGACTTCAGACATTGCCTGATTTCTTGAGCTCTGTATTACTATTGCAGGATTAAAATTGTGGTCATCAGATTGTTTTAGTTCTACTCTAAACTGTTAGAAAGAATCTTAAGAGAAATTTAAGCAACCTCAGTTACATATTTTGTCTGCTCAGTATGGAATGACTTTTTCTGCTACGCTTGCCCTTGTGCACTCAAACTTAACAATTAAGAGCATGGTCTCTGTCTGCAAACACACTGCACATGTACAAAAAACCCTGATGTCTCCACTAGGTCTGATTTACAGCAAGTTGCTAATCTCTCTCCGTCTCAGTTTCCTTATCCATAAAACAGGGATACTAACTGAACCTACAATATGGGACTGTTAGAAAGAGTAACTGATTTTATATTTGAAAGTGCTTAAGCATAGTACCTATACCACAGTAAAAATTATGTATTTCTTAAGTAAATAACTGGCATTTTGCCCCAGTCCATGTTGTTTAATCTCATATTGGGTCTGCCTGATTCCTCAGAACATTTGAGGACTGCTTTTCACTTCAATAGATCAAAACTATTAAATACTATTACAAAACAAACTAAACTACTTTAGAAAAAGATGCTAAAAGAATTTTTAAAACTCAGAAATAAGATGAGAGAACTGAGAAAGAATTATAAATAAGAGAAAAAAACTAGAAATTGAGGTTAAATTAAGGACTATACAAGTGAATAGACATAATACATAATGCTTTAAGATAAATAGAATAAAGAGGAAATTTAAAAAATTCAAAGTGATAAAAACAATGAGAAAAAGGTCTATTACTGGAAACAAAAAAAGAAGAGCCATCATATAGATAATAGGAGTCTTTAAAAAATAAAAAAAAGGGGGGCTTCCCTGGTGGCGCAGTGGTTGAGAGTCCGCCTGCCGATGCAGGGGATGCAGGTTCGTGCCCTGGTCCGGCAAGATCCCACATGCCGTGGAGCGGCTGGGCCCGTGAGCCATGGACGCTGAGCCTGCGCGTCTGGAGCCTGTGCTCCACAACGGGAGAGGCCACAACAGTGAGAGGCCCGCGTACCGCAAAATAAATAAATAAATAAATATTTTTTAAAAAGGGAAAAGAGCAAATTTTAAATTATAATTCAAGAAAAATTTCAAGCATACAGGAAATTAAAAAAAAACCGTGTCTTCTAGGACTCCACCATGTATTTGGAAATATTAAGCCAGAATGATGACTATCAAAGCATACTGCAGTACCATTACTTAGCTTAAAAATATATAAAAATATAATCCCTTTCTATAGGCAAATGAGGCACATGCCTTAAAAGACAAAAAGAAAACTGGAATCCTATCAGACTTTTAGACAATATCACTTCATACCAGAGAAATTGAAGTTTGAGAAAATAAAATGTGAGCCAAGAATTTTTGTCTAGGAAAAACTGTTTTTAAGTATAAAGGGCATAGGAAGACTGTTTTTGACATGAAAGAACTTAGGAAAAGAGTTTCTATGAATCTCCCGGAGAATGAACTTCGTGCAACCAAAAGAATAGAATGACATTAACAGAAAGTGGACCTTAAATATATAGTTATTACTAAAATAAGATAAAGAGAGGGTAAAGGGAGAGAGTACAGAATTGGTTACATTCTCTGACAATGCAGATCTAGTACCACCCTTAAAGTGTGAGGTGAGACTGGGGTTCAAATATACACAAAATTTGCCTGTTTTCAGTAATCATAATGGATTGCGGTGGTATAAGTATTATTACTCTTTTTTCAAATCAAATCATTATGTTCCACACCTTAAATTTACACAATGTTTTATGTCAATAAATTGGAAAAAAGTATTATTTTTCTGAAATTAATGTGGGTAATGTGGGTTACAGCAAATGAGTGATTATGAGATATTCTAAATTTTCCATTCCCTGTATTAGTGAGAATCAGGGTCATTGAGGAAGAGAGGAGACAACATGTAATACACATATACGTATATGGTTGTGTTAAAAAAATTATGTAGTATTTATTTATTTATTTATCTGCTGCTCCAACACAGCATGTGGGATCTTAGTTCCCTGACCAGGGATCAAATCCGTGTTCTGTCAGTGGAAGTGCATCGTCCTAACCACTGGACCGCTAGGGAATTCCAAAAATTATGTAGTTTTAAATTTGAATTGGGAAAATCAATGTGAATTCACGTGGTACATTATCTTTTAAAATATATAGATTTTCTAGTTCTCTCCATTGCAAAAACCTAGAAACATCCTTAGGCCCAAATTAACTGTATATTGGCTAAACAAACATGGTCAGAATAGACATCTTCTTATATAAGTATTCCAGCTAATCAATGACAACAAATGATAGAATATCCTCATTGTACAGCCCCCAGTGAATTAATGGGTCTAAGCACTGAACATCAACGGTTGCTAGCACGTGCCTCCTGATGGGAGAACTCAGTTCCACCTCTGCTTTCACCAAAGGCATCACAAATCCCAGTCAACTCAGCCTCTGCACCCAGGGACAAACTGTAGAGTATACAGATGGTGGAGAATCATGTTGAACTGCATTGTGATTAGGCAATCAACACACACACACACACCACACACACACGCACGCTTGAGGAAAATCTACAGGTGAGATAGCATTGATGATTCTTCAGCATATGAATTACAAGTAGAGATATAAACTGATGCTTTACAGACTCACAATATAGAGAACAAACTAGTGGTTCCCAGTGGGGAGAGGGAAATAGGAGGGGCAAGATAGAGGTCGGGGGAAAAGGGTTATTATGGGATTATATGAAATCATGTGTGTGAAACGGTTGAAAATTGTAAAGTCCTATAGCATTTAAATAATCTTTTATTCAGTAAAAAATAAATCGACGCTTTAAAGATATGACTTTAACGGCAAGATTACATCATATTGTCACATGTGTATGGTAAAATCATAAAGGCATGCAAGGAAGCTCAAAATCAGGATGGTGATTCCTTTTGCGAGATGAAAAAGAGGCATGACTAGGATGAAGTTTCTGGGGAGTCTGACAAAGTTCTTTTCTTGACCAGTGTTGTGATTAATAGCATTTGTTCTATAATAATTTACTAAGTTTTATATATATATATATATATATATATATATAATTAAACACATTAAAAGTAAAATATATCTTAAATAGGTATGGGGGAAAATATCCATTAATTAGGTGATAGATAAAGGAAGGAATATGTTTTCTCCAGCATGATTTTAGAGTATAATTCTTAGATTTGTACATTTTTATATTTTCTCTATGTACAATTATATCATAAAATACCTTACACTTAATTAAATGAAAATAGGATCCAGGTTTTTTTTTGTTTTTTTTTTTTTGCGGTACGCGGGCCTCGCACTGCTGTGGCCTCTCCTGTTGCTCAGGCTCAGCGGCCATGGCTCACGGGCCCAGCCGCTCCGCGACATGTGGGATCTTCCCAGACCGGGGCACGAACCCGTGTTCCCTGCATCGACAGGCGGACTCTCAACCACTGCGCCACCAGGGAAGCCCAGGATCTAGTTTTTAAATATGTATATTTGTTTAAAACAAATAAAGTATATTACACTTTGCAAACAGTAGAAGAAATAAAATTCCAGTTCACTTGTTAATGCAAAATGAAAAATGAAAGAAACAATAAGGACTTTTGAGTTTTGACATCATTGGTCATATATGATAGAATTTTTAATGATTTAAGAAATGAAAATCAAAAGAAATCATGAAAAATGATGCATCTGATCACAAGGGCAAGCCAAATATTTATCTACTAGGACAAATTCAAAGGAAAGTTTATTTATTTTTAATTCTGGAGGCTGACATTGGTATGATTCCAGAAAGCTGTTAGGAAGTAATATCTCAGTAGGAGGAGTTACGGATTGTCTTGTGAATGTTATTGCATATGATGAAGTTAAATGGATCAGTGTATCAAAATGTCACTTCTGAGACTATTCTCTATCATGTCACAGTGTGCAATTAATGAATTGTAATTAAGTATCTGTAGGGTAAAATTTTCATACTAAGTAAAACAGTTAAACAGAAAGTTAAAAATAGCACTTCCATGTTATTTATTGGAGACCCTACAGAAATGTGAAATTAACATGACATTAGCAATCTCATGGAGATGACTCTGTACCCCCCAACATTGTACTCTGCCTGCTATCCTGTGGGGTTATTTCTGGAGGTGACTACATTTTGGGGTCCCTCTGCACAACACAGCTGGGTGTGGCCATGTTATAATAAATATTATTATTATTACATATAATATATATAATTATTATATTGTATATTATATAATATATTATTATTCTATGAATAAATATATAATAAATATCTATTCATAGAATAAAATTTAAAGAATTGTGGCTGATTTTCTGTTGAGGACTTCTAAAAAGTGTGTTTGACACGTCCATTTATCTTTTTCCTTCTGCCACTGAATGGAGGGAATTGCTAAGGTCCCACAGTCATGGCTGACAGAGCCATAAAATGGAAGAGTTAGGTTTCTGAATCACCAAGTGCACTAAGCTGCCTCCTAACAGTGAATTCACGTGGGACCTTAAATGAAAGAGAAATAAAGTTACATTGTATCCAACCACTGAAACTCAGAAGGGTTCTTGATCAGGGGGCCAGTGTTTTTCCTCATTAATACAAAGCCTGACAGCTCTCAGTCAACAACTGGTTATTATACTTGGGCATATACTTAACATTCCTAAAAAGCATATTCTCATCTATGGAATGAAGATAAAAACAGTACTTTCTGTGTAAAATTGTGTGAAATGTAGAGATATACATAAAGCACTGCTACAGTTCTTGCTATGCAAGTGGCTCTCAGAAAATGACATTGTTAACATTATCTTATAAAGCAAGCCAGTATTCCCACAATTCCTTATTTCTTAATTTTCTGGTGATCTCTTTATTGAAAAAATTATAAAATTTCACAAAGAGGATAGTTATTTTTATAAAGGACATTGGATTTAGACATTGCATGACTCGTCTCCTTTAAGAAATAGTAAACTCACAATCATGCCTTTATATTGTTCTTTCGTGTCCCCTAAAACCCCTAACACAATACCTGACACACAATCATGAAACAAAATAAGAAGCATATATTACTAACATTATCTGATAGTCATCTATCTACCTAACATAGCATGAGTAAATGTTAGGAATTTGACCTAACAATACAAATTAACATGTGCTGAAACTCAAATGGTTTCTGTCACTATGTATCCCAACCACTTAATTTGCATGTGATTATTCTCAGAAAGTTTTCAATGCTACCGTATTTTCAGAACTATTTCCAATTAGTTTCTCCATTCATCTTGAAAAAAGGGTGAAATTCAAATTAAGACCACAGCATTCTCATCTCCAAATAGAACAATTTTGACCTTGTTTGACAGAGACATCTTTCTGTTGTAAATCTTTAAGAGTTTGGTAGCACAGATCTCCCTAGACACTGTTCATTCTCAGAGCACTTCGTCACCAGCATATACATATATAATCAAGAATTAGACTAAGTCAGACACTCTTGCATTTCTATTTTTTCTTCCTTTTAATAAGCATTCAACTTACTTCCAAGATGATTCTCCTTCACTTACCAAAATAGCTCATTTTACAGCAGAGATTCCCAGCCTTTATATCCCAGAGCTCATCTATGCATGTGGTGAGTCATATTAGAGTATGAATTGAGGAGATACAGAGGTAAGGAGAAGGAAGAGAGACCATGATATTATTACACTTTAAGACCTGCCATATAACTCTGGAGTAATGAAACATTTTATAGCTCTCATGAAGGTTTTTTTAAAGAACACTTTTGAAAAGGAAACTATTACAAAGCTCTTGAACTATGTTAGCATGATTCAAAATACACTTTGGAGAAAAACTTTCATTTAGCAGTAAAAGATTTAGGACATTAAAATCGATTATACTATTTCAATTATATCTTGAATTCAACCTCAAAACTTTTACAATGATCATATACAGTATTAACTTGTGGTCAAGAAATTTTGACAGTTGAGTGAGTTGATACTTCCAATTTTTAATTGTTCGACATGGACTTAGAAAGATAACTAACTAAGGCTATTAATAAAGATAGGGAGAGTCAAATGATATGTCACTAGGATTTGTCAGGAATACACCAAAATTTAAAGGCCAGTGTTGAGGGATTAAAATGTAATGTCAGAGACTACTTAAAACTTTCAGAAACAAATTATGTAAGTGAACAGCAAGGGGTTTACTATTGAGACCAACCTGTCTCTTATGGAGGGCACAGAGGACATTCCCTTCACTGGTGAAGGTACCAGAAAATCTCTGGGAAATCAGTGATGATTGTCCTAAAAAAGGCTGAGAGTGGTGACTATAGATGCTCCAAGGAATGGGGCTCTCTAGATTTACTTGAGATATTTGTAATTGGCAATTGTATAGGCCAGGAGACAAAGCTTAAAATTCAGGGTCAGCAGGTCTGGAGGACAAATCATGCGGCCTTGAACTTCAGAGATCTCTGAAGATGCCAAAGCGGGTATAGTTCTAAGATAAAGATAAATAGTAAGCTAGTGTTGATTGATTTGCAACATAATATTGATAATTAACAATAACAAAGTGTGCAGAAGGCTCACATCAAACCGCAACAGAAAATCTAAGTCTGGAGTAACATCATCAAGATGGTGACATAGGATGCCCCTGACTTCAATCTCACTCACAAGAAAGCTGGCTAGCAACCATTCATAGACAAGACACCACTGTGAAACCCTAGAACTCAGAGGTGAGGCTGAAGAATTTCCCTGGACCACAGAGACCTTAAGAATCTTATTAAGGCTGAGAGAAACGGCTACATTCTGACTGCACTGCTCCTCCCTCAGACTAACACAGTCTACACCAAAAAAGAACCCCTGGGTCTACAGTTTCCCCAGTGGGAAAAATAAAGCTCACACCCTCTCCAACACTTGTTATTAGTTGCCTTTTTGATAAGAGCCATTCTGACAGGTGTGAGGTGACATCTCATTGTGGTTTTGATTTGCAATTCTCTGATAATTAGTGATGTTGAGCATCTTTTCATGTACCTGTTGGCCTTCTGTATGTCTTTGGGAAAATGTCTCTTCAGATTCTCCACCCGTTTTTAATCAGGTTGTTTGTTTTAGTTGTTGAGTCATATGAGTTCTTTATATATTTTGGATATTAATCCATGTTCATCATGGAATTATTTACAAGTGCCAAGGTAAGGAATCAACCTAAGGCGCATCGATAGATGAATGGATAAACGAGACGTGATATATATGTACAATGGACTACCACTAAGCCAGAAGAAATGGTGAAATCTTGCCATTTGTGACAACATGGATGGACCTTGAGGGTATTATGCAAATGAAATAAGTCAGATGGAGAAAGACAAATACCACATGACTTCATTCCTATGTGGAATATAAAAAACTAATAAACAAACAAAAACAAAATAAATGAAAATAAAAACACGTAGATACAGAGAACAGAGTAGTGGTTACCAGAGGGGAAGGGGCAGGGAAGAGGGCAAAATAAGTAAACTGTTTGGTGATGGATGGAAAATACATTTTTGGTGGTGAGGACATTGTAGGGTATACAGGAGTAGAAATATAATGCTGTACACATGAAACATGTTATAAATCAATGTTACTTCCATTAAGAATTAAAAAAGAAAGCCCAAGGTGGGCATTCAGTCCCCCAGCATTGTGTGTTGGGGGTCACTTCCCGGGAGGCCCGTCTGGTCTCAACTTATGGGGATGGTGTGGGAAAATCTGTAGGGCTTGACTACTGGAGATCAGACTGTGACAGAGATGTGGGGAGGGGATTACAGCAACCAGAGTTTGGATCTTGGCAGACTGGGCTCCTACTCACAGTGGCACCCAAGTGGAAATCTCCGCCAGTGAATCTGCCCACCTGCAGAGGCAACATGCTGACTCTGGCTGACCAGGGAGCTTTGTGTATACTTCTGCCTCATTTTGGACTTCAAGTGCTACGTCTAGTGGCCTCGGAGGCTGTGCTGCCACCTTGCCCAGCAGAGAAACTAATTCACAGCCCAGCCTACTGCTGAATGTATCCTCCTGGCCACCCCATTCCAGGAAGCCTGGCCAGAGCACCTGACAAGCTGCATATACCAGCAGCTCTCAAGCTGAGAGCCTGGCCAGTGGCTTTGCCTGGCGGAAGAGCCAGCGTGGTGGCCTGTCTTGCCAGGTGACTTGGTTCTCAGTTCTGCCCGATTTAAGGCACCAAAGAATGAACCTTTATAGCCTTGGGGCCTGTTCTCCTGTCTTGCCTGAGCAGGGAAGTTAATTCATAGCCCTGCCCATGCAGAGTGCCACCCCCACCCCACCTGACCAAGAAACCTGGCCAGAACACCTAGGAAGCTGTATAGCCCACCAGCACTTGAGCTGATTGCTCCACCCGTGGCCCTGCCCATCTGCAGAGCCAAGCCAGTGGCTCTTTCGGTCCAGAGAGCTTGGTGTACAATTCTGCCTGATTCAATATTCCTAAATAACAAGGCTTGCCAGTCTTGGAGCTTGTTCTGCAGCCCTGCCCAGGCAAGGAAGCTAATTTGTAGCCCTGCCTAAATAGGAAACCTACTCAGAGCACCCAGGAAGCTGCATAGCCCATCCTACAGCCTCGCTTACACTGGCATTTGAGCCAAGAACCAGACAGAGGCTCTACCCGTCTGCAGAGTAAAGCTGGTCACCCCTTCTGACTAGGGAGCTCAGTATGCAGGTCTGCCAGATTCAGATCCCCAAACAATGAGCAAAGCTGGCCTTGGGACCTATTCTGCCACCCTACCCAGGCAGTGAAGCTAATTCATAGCCCCACCTGCTGTTAAATACAGTACCAGTCCTGACTATTTAGGAAGGCTTACCAGAAAGTCTGGGAAATTGCAGACCACATCCTACATCTGCACTTAGAGAGAACCAAGCCAGCAGTCCTGTCCAACAGTTCTCAGTCAGTGGCAACACCCCGCCCACCACTCCAATCTTAGAGATTGAGCAGTGGCATTGCCCAAAATACACCCTGATAACAAACCCCAAACTGCCCAAGGATCCTATCAGCTGACCCATCTAGAACCACAAGCTGAGTTGACTGGTAAAGCACTCTCTCTGCCAAAGCAAACCTATAAAGCCTGGAAGAGGAGACCGCTTACTCAAATGCACAGAAACCAATGTAAGGGATCAAGGATCACAAAAAAATCAGGTTAACACGATACCACCAAAAGAGACCAAAAAAGCACCAATAACTGACCCTAAAGAAAGAATGATTGATGAACTGTCTGACAAAGAACTCAGAACAATGTTTTTACAGAAGTTTAATGAGGTAGTGGGGCACACAGACAACTAAATGAAAGAAAACAATGCATGGACAAAACAAGAAGTTCAACAAAGAAACAGAAGCCATCAAAACAAAAACAAATCTTATACCTGAAGGTTACAGTGACTGTACAGAATAATCCAGTAGAGAGTTCAATAGTAGGCTCAGCCAAACAAAAGAAAGAATAAATGCACTAGAAGATAGGTCATTTGAAATTATCCAATCAGAGTTAGAGAGGAAAAAAAAGCCTATGAAACTTACGGGACAGCAGATTTTAGTATATGTAAAACAATAATGGTAGAAAAATTTCCAAATCTCGAGAGAAAAATGGGCATCCAGATTCATGAGGCCCAAAGGACTCCAAAGAGATTGAACCCAGAAAAGACTAGACCAAGATGTATTATAATTAAATTGTCAAAAAGACACAGTGAGAATTTTGAAAGTAGCAAGGGACAAGTGACATGTCATACATAAAGGAACCCTCATAAGACTATAAGCAGATTGTTCAACAGCAAGTTTTCAGGCCAATAAAGAATGGGATGATATATTCAGACTACTGAAAGAATAAAATGATCAACCAAGAATGCTATACCTGGAGAGCTGTTCTTCAGAAATAAAGGAGAGATAAAGACTTTCCTAAACAAACAAAAGCTGAGGTAGTTTTTCACCACTAGACCTGTCTTACAAAAAATGCTAAAAGGAGTTTTTCAAGCAGAAATAAAATGATATGAATAGACCTCATAAAAACATATGAATGTTGGTGTAAAACTCACTGGTAAGGGTAAATACAGAGTCAGATTCTCTAATGCTGTAATGGTGGTGTGTGACTCACAACTCTAGTTTCAAAGTTAAAAAGCAAACATTTTATAAAATAACCACAACTGAAATAATTTGTTATTGGATACACAATATAAAAATATGTAAATTGTAACATGAAAAACTTAAAATGTGAGTAGAGGAAGTAAAAGTGTAAAGTTTGAATGCTATCAAAGTTAAGCAGTTGTCAGGTTAAAATAGATTATTATAAATATAAGGTACTCCATGTAAGCCTCATGGTAACCACAAAGGAAAAACCTGTAGCAGTTACACAAAAGATTATGATAAAGGATCAAACCATACCACTACAAAAAGTCCTCAAATCCCAAAAGAAGACAGTAAGATAAAAAAGCAAGAAATCAGGGAACCATAAAACAGTCAAAAACAATAAACTACGGCAATGGTAAGTTCTTTTCTATCAGCAGTTACTCTAATGTAAATGGATTAAATTATCCAATGAAAAGACATAATGGCTGCATGGATATAAAAGCAAAATCCAAAGATATGCTGCCTACAAGAGACTCACACTAGCTTTAAGAACACACATAGATGAGTGAAGGGAGGGAAAAATGTATGTGAAGCAAATGGCAACCAAAAGAAAGCAAGGGCAGTCGTTCTTAGGCAAAATAGACTTTCAACTAAAAATGGTCAAAAGAGACAAAGAAGGTCATTATAAAATAATAAAGGGGTCAATCTATCAAGAAGATATAATAATTTTAAGTATTTATGCACCCAACATAGGAGCACCTAAATATATAAAGCAAATACAAATAGAACTAAACGGAAATATAAACAGAAATACCATTATACTTAGGGACTTTGATACTGAACTCTCAACATGGAGAGATCATCCAGAGTTTCAATAAGAAAACAACAGATTTGAGCAACATGATAGACCAAAGTCAGCATAAGGAAGGAAATAATAAAGATTAAAGTAGAAATAAATGGAATAGAGAACAGAAAAACGATAGAAAGTGTTACAAAACTAAAAGTCGGTCTTTAAAAGATAAACAAAATTGACAAATTTACCTAGGCTAACCAAAAAGAAAGGACACGAATCAATAAAATTTTAAATGAAAGAGGAGACACTGCAATTGATACCATAGGAGACTACTATGATCATAAGAGACTACTATGAAAAACTATATGCCAACAAACTGGACAACCTAGAATAAATGGATAAATTTCTAGAAACATACAACCTATGAAGATGGAATCGTGAAGAAATAGAAAATCTGAACAATCGTTAGTAAGGAGATTGAATCAGTAATCAAAAACCTCCCAACACAGAAAATCCCAGGACGAGATGGCTTCACTGGTGAATTCTACCAAACATTTACAGAGTTAACACCAATCCTTATCAAACTCTTTTTAAAACAATGAAGCAGGGTAAACACTCCTAAACTCATTTTATAAGGCCATCATTGCCCTAATACCAAAGCCAGATAAGGACCCTACAAGAAAAGAAAACTACTAAGCCAATATCCTTGATAAATATGGATGTAAAAATTCTTAAATACTAGCAAACCAAATTCAGCAGCATATTAAAAGACCCATACACCATGATTAAGTAGGATTTTATCCCTGGGATATAAGGATGTTTCAACATATGTAAAATAATAGATATGATAAATCACATTAATAGAATAACAATACAATTCATGTTATCATCTCAATAGATGCAGAAAAAGTATTTGACAAAATTAAATATCCATTTATGATAATAGCTCTCAACAAATTAGGTATAGAAGGACAGTACGTCAACATAAAGGCCATATAAGACAAGCCCACAGCTAACATTATACTCAATAATGAAAGGTTGAAAGCTTCTCCTCTAAGATCAGGAACAAGATGAGGGTGCCCACTCTCACCACTCGTATTCATAGAATAGAATTGTGTTTTGTGCTGGTCTCAGCCTATCAATAGTAATGCTATTGGCTAGAAATGCCAGGGGTCATTCATCCAGGCCTACAGTGCGATCCACGTATAGGCCCCCTTTCAGAGCCAATGTTGTGTCTGGACCGGCCTTTGTTCTTATTATGATTACAAGGTGCACCTCAGCAACAAGCATCAGGGAACGTTAACATCAGACAAGGTTTATTACTTATGACTCCTGAAGGGTATGCGGCACACCTGGGGCCACAGAGCCAGGTCACAGACAGAGAGAGCACAGAGTATAGACCCAGAGTTCTGCTTTTATTGGTGTGTGTGTGTAGTGGTAGGGGCTAGGGTTTCACAGGTTCACTTGTTATTGGTGAACTTGAAACAGAAGAGTGGAAATTAAAGCACAGGAAGGGAAAAACAGATGGCTAGACAGTCAGTTATCTAAGTCCACAAGAGATCTGTAAAAGAAAAGAAACTTCAGAGTGGGATGGCCTAGCTCTTTATTAAGTCATGTGGCTGGCAATGTTTCTTCCAGATAGCTGCCCTTGAGTGGATGCCACAGTCAAAGGCTTAATGTCAGGTATTTGCATTGTAATGAAAAAAAAAGCCAAGTGCCAGGTGCTTCTACTACTGGAACTCGTAGCCTGAGCAATCAGGCAAGACGAATAAGTAAAAGTCATCAGAATTAGAAGGAAGAAGTAAAGTTGTCTCTATTTGCAATGACATGATTCTCTATGCAGAAAATCCTAGAGATTCTACCAAAAAGTATTATATCAAATCAACAAATCCAGTAAAGTTGCAGGATACAAAAATCAACATACAAATGTCAGCAGTATTTTATACACTAACAATGAATTCTCTGCAGTATCTGAAAGAAGACCCCATTTATAATAGCATCAAAAACAATAAAATAATTAGGAATAAATTTAACCAAGGAGGTGAAAAATATGTCCACTGAAAACTGTAAGACACTGATAAAAGATATCTCATGTTTATAGTTTGTAAGAATTAATATTGTTAAAATACCCAGACTGCTCAAAGCTATCTATAGATGCAATGCAATTCCTATCAAAATTCCAATGGCATTCTTTACAGAAATAGAAAACAAAAAATCCTAAAATTCTTATGAAACCAAAAAGACCCCAATTAGCCAAAGCAATCCCAACAAACAAGAGCAAAGCTGGAAGTATCCCACTTCCTAATTTAAAGATATATTATGAAGCTATAGTAATCAAAACAGTATGGTAGTGGCATAAAAAAAGACACATAGACCAATGGAACAGAATCAAGAGCCCAGAAATAAATCCATGCATATACAGCCAGCTAATATTTGACAAGGGAGCCAAGAATACTCAATGGAGAAAAGATAGTCTCTTCAACAGATGGTGAGGCAAATTGGATATTCTCATGCAAATGAATGAAACTAGATAAGAATCTTACACCAGTCACAAAAATTAACTTAAAATGGATTAAAGACTTTTTCCGTTGTGGAGCACAGGCTCCGGACGCGCAGGCTCAGCGGCCATGGCTCACGGGCCCAGCCGCTCCGTGGCATGTGGGATCCTCCTGGACCGGGGCACGAACCCGTGTCCCTGCATCAGCAGGCGGACTCTCAACCACTGCACCATCAGGGAAGCCCGGATTAAAGACTTTTTAAATGTAAGACCTGAAATCATAAAACTCCTAGAATAAAACCTAGGGAAAAGTTCCTTAACATGTGTCTTGGAAATGAATTTTTGAACATGACACTTAAAGCACAAGCAACGAAATTAAAAAAAAAACAAATGGGATTACACCAAACTAAAAATCTTCTGCATAGCAAAGGAAACCATCAACAAAATGAAACAAACCAACCTACCAGATGGAAAATATTTGCAAATCAGGTATTAACCCTGATAAGGGGTTAATATTGGGGGAAAAAAATGGTTTTGAGGAGGAAAAACATCAGAATATTATTGCATAATAAAACTAAACTGAGAGCTAGAGAAATTAACAATGCAGGAGAGGCTCTACTTTTAGAAAATATTCCCTGATAATGTGAGAGGGGGAATTGGAGGTGAGACATTATCATATCTGAGCCCTGAGCAGTTGGTGTTTAGGAAGAGCTGAATGCCTGCCTGTAATAGGTGAGGAAGCTACTCTACAAAACAGACAGAGCCTCATTCCTTATATGGAGATAGGCAATATGAGTTATTTTCATATGCAGTGACTTTTACCGAACTTCATATAGGTACTTTTTGTATCCTAAGTTTAAGGTTATAATTAGTATTAACTGAGAAACTCAGAATCTTCTGGAAATAAATGTAAGAATCATGTACTGAAGGAAGAAAGGGAAGAGCACTATTTTAGAAGGAAAATTGAGACTTACTTTTATGAATTTCTATTAAAGTACTGGGAATGAATCAGGCTTGAGTTCCATCTAAAAGTTATCATCTTCTGCCAGCATTCTAGAGAAGCTGACTGTAAGCATGATTGTGTTCAACTTAAAACCTAAGTAGGTTGAAATTTGGTGTTCCCATAGAGAGCATACTGGGATTGAACTACAAAATTAGGAAAATAAAAGAAGAATTTTGAGCACTCCAGAGCCATAGATCAATGTTTAAAGCGCCTTTGGAATTCATAGCTGAATTAGTATTTTCAGCAAAAACAGAAAAAAAATGATAATTGAATCAAATTATATTTGCAATACTAGTTATAATTCTTAAAAAGACATACTAGGTTGTTACTGGCCAATCCTGAAGGTATATAAATAATACTTACTTTCACAATTTGTTTTGTTACCTAATCTTCAAAGTTTAGCACTGAACAATAACAAGAATAGGAAAGTTCATCCACTTAATTTTGATGAAAATTGTTTTCACAGAAATAAAATTCTCTTTAAAATTTTAATGCAAAAATCTTATTCCAGAATATATAAAGAACTCTAGCAAGTCAATAATAAAATGTCAATAACAAATCAATAATAACATTAAAAACTCTTACACGCCAATAATAGTAAAACTAAATTTGAATTTTGTCATTTATAAAACAGGCAAAAGATTTGAATAGACATTTCACCAGTGTATGAAGGGCTAACATACGTGAAAAGATGCTCAGCATCTTTAATCTTTAGGGAAATGCAAATTAAAACAATGAGATGTACCACACATCCACTATAATAAGTACAATAATATTTCATTACTATCTTGATAAGAAGATATTCAATACCAAGTATTGGTAAGGATACAGAGAAACTGCAACCCTCATATATTCCTGATGATAATGTAAAATGAGTAACTTTGTAAATCAATTTGGCAGTTTCTTAAGAATAAACTACCATACAAACCAGTAACTCCATTTCAGGATATCTACCACATGAAATAAAGACATGTCTACATAAAGACTTGTAAGCAAGTGTTCCCAGTAACATTATTTAGAGTAACCAAAACCCAGAAGCAATCCAGACACCCATCAGTTTGTGAACTGATAAATGTGTTCTCCCTACAATGGAATACTATTCAACAATAGAAAAGAACAAAATACTAATACATGCCCGATATGGATGAACCTCAAAAGCGTTACACTAAGTGAAAGAATCCAGGAAGGTTACAGGATTGTACTGATATGAAATTATCAGAAGAGACACGTCTATTGAGCCAAAAATCAGATCAACAGTTGCCTTGGGCAGGGGTAGGAGCAGGGATTGACTGCAAATTTGCACAAGGGAACTGTTGGGAGAGTAAAAGTATTCTTAAACTGAATGGCAGTGATGACTGCACAACTCAATCAATGTACTAAAATCACTGAGTTGGGTATTTAGACGAAATCTGCTATAAGTAAAGTATTGCTCAATAAAGCTCAACAATCAGTGTTGAGTGAGGGGTAGGGAATGGTGTGCTAAAAATTAATGTACACAATGAAGTTCCAGAATCATTTTGTAAAAGGCAGTATAAAAGACAGAACACATGTTGTAAATCAATCCATGAAAATATATCATGTAACCACAGAACAAACTCTCTTTTGAACCCAGCACTAAGATTTGTAGTCTGGAATTTTTTAAAATTCTGCCCTCCTACACCCAAATAGTATATATTCTTTAGGTGAATAAATCATAGTTTAGATGGAAAGCAGAATTAATTATCTCCTAACGAGTCATGTGACTTAAGTCAAAACACCTATGATGTAAATTGTTGCAAGTATTAAGGAGTAAACCAATTTCCCCTTATTTGAGACAGAGCAAACCAACAAAATATAATATCTAGGGAGTGTTCTAATTTCATTCTTTTACATGTAGCTGTCCAGTTTTCCTAGCACCACTTATTGAAGAGGCTGTCTTTTCTCCATTGTATGTTCTTGCCTCCTTTGTCGTAAATTAGGTGCCCATAGGTGCGTGGGTTTATCTCTGGGCTTTCTATCCTGTTCCATTGATCTATATTTCTGTTTTTGTGCCAGTACCATACTGTCTTGATTACTGTAGCTTTGTGGTATAGTTTGAAGTCAGGGAGCCTGATTCCTCCAGCTCCGTTTTTCTTTCTCATGATTGTTTTGCTTATTCGGGGTCTTTTGTGTTTCCATATGAATTATAAAATTTTTTGTTCTAATTCTGTGAAGAATGCCATTGGTAGTTTGATAGGGATTGCATTGAATCTGTAGATTGTTTTGGGTAGTACAGCCATTTTCACAATATTTATTCTTCCAATCTAAGAACATGGTCTATTTCTCCATCTGTTAAGATGTGGCACATATATACAATGGAATATTACTCAGCCATAAAAAAGGATATTGAGTTATTTGTAGTGAGGTGGATTGACCTAGAGTCTGTCATACAGAGTGAAGTGAGTCAGAAAGAGAAAAACAAACACCGTATGCTAACGCATATATATGGAATCTAAAAAAAAAAAAATGCTACTGATGAACCTAGTGGCAGGGCAGGAATAAAGAAGTAGACATAGAGAATGGACTTGAGGACATGGAGGGGAGGGTGAAGCTGGGATGAAGTGAGAGTAGCATCGACATATATACACTACCAAATGTAAAATAGTTAGCTAGTGGGAAGAAGCTGCATAGCACAGGGAGATCAGCTCGGTGCTTTGCAATGACCTAGAGAGGTGGGATAGGGAGGATGGGAGGCAGGCTCACGAGGGAGGGGATATGGGGACATACGTATGCATATGGCTGATTCACTTTGTTGTGCAACAGAAACTAACACAGTATTGTGGAGCAATTATACTCCAATAAAGATCTATTAAAAAAAATACCTAAACTCAATTTAAACATACCCAACAACTTCCTCTACAATGAATTTTATTCATTTATTAAAAGCGATTTTGATTTTAGAGATATTTGTGTGAACTGCTCAGTTAGGGGTTTTCAACAGGATATCCTTAAACAGGACATGGATGCTACCTAAAGGAGAGAGGGCTTACATCTTCAAACCGCCTTCTCTGTTCTGCATGTGTTCTTGGGTCCCTCCATCATTTACTTTAATCTTAAGATATTTTATAGGTTCCTTTTGCGATTAAACTATATTTTGAGTTACCTTTATACATTTGATTATATAATGTGTGTGTGTGTGTGTGTGTGTGTGTGTGTATAGTGCTGTGTTTGGAAGAAACATTTATCATCTATCTTAGGATGAGTGTTCTTTAAACCAGACAAGTCAGTGCTAAATTGACAAGGGACTATGAATAATTCTTTAGCGTAGACAGAAATTTTGAGTATATATATATATTTTTTCTAATTTTAATTTAATGAAAGAAATTTCACATTATTCCATTGATGATTGGAAGTGCATTAGGTAAATGGCATTCTAATAATCTGCACCTCGACATAGTCTCTGTCTTCCCTATATTCTTTCAATTTCTGGGTGCCTGAACAAAGTTGTTTATTCCCATACTTACACTCCATTAAGTAAAGTAAGACTTTTCAGAGACCTCTACATTAAATATTACCTAAGGAAGAAACTCTTAGAAAAGGCTTTCCTAAACCATGGCCAATGTCATTATTGTCTTACATAAATTTGTTAATCAAACAAAAAAGTATGAGGTACCATGAATTATCAAAGCATCTTTGTTTGTATGAGTAGTGTGATGAAATGTTTTAGATGGGTTATTTTTTTGCCAGATCTGGAAGTTTAGATATAAAAATAGAATGAAGACATTGTTGCTGTATTAAAGAAAAAATTATAATACCAGCTGAATGTCAGTGTAAATTTCAATAACTGGTTCATTACATTTTAACAAATCCTCCAATTTTTCTCTTAAAGTTTTAAAATATATCAACTCTAATAATTTAACTTTCATATTTTTTACAAGGTTTAAAACTGTAAGAGGATGTTTGGTCTGGACAAGATGACTTATAACCTCATTTATCCCTGCTCTTCCTTGCTAAGTACAACTGCAAACCCCAGAAGCAATGCAAGAGAAAGCAATGCAAAAGAAAACAAAAGAGAAACTGGAAAGGTGGAGGGAGGAAAGTAAACTGTTAAAGATCCCAGTACTGGAGGAACTACATAGAAGTGGGGTGTCTGACTCCCTCACCCTTGGTAAGAAGGTGATTCAGGCTCAGCATTTAGTGGTAGCCAGTTATACTCCTTCTCCCTGGTTGAATAGGATGACCGCTGACAACACCAGGCAAGCCCAGCAGCACCTGCCAGGGGGATCGCTATGGAGCCTCACTGACAATAAGTGGACAGGTGAAGTGCTTTCCTTCCCTGCTAGGCCTGAGACTCCCCTCCCCAAAACAGAGGCACTGGGTGGCTGAGGGGCACTGGCACAAGGAATGCTAGCACAACGAGTACATGACCTAGGAAGTTTCTTTGTCCCCCTGGGTCCAAGACTCCCCTAACCAGGGGCACTGGTAGCCAGAGAGCAAAGCTAAGGGGAATCAACCAGAGAAGAATTCCTCAACCAAGGAGTACACTGTCACCCACATACTGCGGTCAGGGGGTCCCCACCATAGTCAGTGCCTATGTTCTGGCAGAGCCTTAGACTCCCTTTCTGCATCTAAAGGCACTGGCCAACCTGGCTGCAGATACTCCTCTACCCTCCTCAGGCAGCAAAAGCAGGGAATAATGGGAGCCTCAGCTGTACCAGATAAACCAAGCAGACCAAAATGGTACTGCAAGGGCTCTGGAAGTTAAATTGGCATTTGAATCGCAGCCCACAAAAGTAGATGGAGGTCTGTATGCTAAACATACAAAGGATGACTGCCTGCTAAGATAGAAGACTTAAATAGGATCCAGAGTCTCCTAACATTAAAGACAAGATGACAGTTAGACAACCTAAAATAAATGGGTGAATTTCTGGAAACATGCAACCTATGAAGACTGAATCATGAAAAAATAGAAACTCTAAACAGACTGATTACTATCAAGATTAAATCAGTAATCAAAAACTTCCCAAGAAGCAAAAGTTCAGGACCAGATGGCTTCACTGATGAATTCTGCCAAACATTTAAAGAAGAATTAATACCAATCCTTCTCAAACTCTTCCAAAAAATTGAAGAAAAAGGAACACTTTCAAACTCATTTTATACAAGGCCAGCATTACCTTGATAGCAAAACCAGTCACAGCCAGCAGAAGATAAGAAAATTACATGCTGATATCCTTGTTGAGCATGGATGCAAAAATCCTTAACAAAATATTAGCAGACTGAATTCAAGAATACATTAAAAGGATCATACACCATGATAAAGTGGGATTTATTTCAGGAACGCATAGTTGGTTCACCATCTGCAAACCAAACAATGTGATACACCACATGAATAAAATGAAGGATAAAAATCATACGATCATCTCAATAGATGCATAAAAAGCGCTCACAAAATTCAACATTCACTTATGAAAAAACTCTCAACAAAATAGGTAGAGAGGGGACATATCTCAACATAATAAAGGTCATATGTGACAATCCCACAGCTGACATCAAACTCAATGAAGAAAACCTAAAATCTTTTCCTCTGAGATCAGGAACAAGGCAGGATGCCCTGCCTTGTTGCCAATTTTATTCAACATAGTACTTGAAGTCCTAGCTAGAGTAATTAGGCAAGAAAAAAGAAAGGCATCAGAATCAGTAAGGGAGAATTAAACTGTCACTATTTGCAGATAACATGATTGAATACAGAAAATATCTTAAAAACTCACTGAAAAACTGTTATAACTCTTAGAACTAATAAACGAGTTCAGTAAAGTTGCAGGATACAAAAAGCAATATACAAAAGTCTACACACTAATAACAAACTGTCAGAGAAGTTAAGAAAGCAATCCTATTTACAAGTGCATCAAAAAGATGCACTTAACTAAGGAGGTGAGAGAAATACCTGTACGCTGAAAACTATGAGACACTGATGAAAGAAGTTAAAGAAGAAACACATCAATGGAAAGATATTCTCTGCTCATGGATTGTAAGAATTAATACTGTTAAAATGTCCATACAAACGAAAGCAATCTACAGGTTCAATGCAATCCCTATAAAAATCCCAAAGGCATTTTTTCACAGAAATAGAACAAACGATCCTAAAATTGTATGGAACCACAAAAGACCTTTAATAGCCAAAGCAATCTTGAGAACAGAGAACAAAGCTGGAGGCATCAGGCTCCCCAATTTCAAACTACATTACCAAGCTCTAGTAAGCAAAAGAGTATTGGCATAAAACAGACACACAGATCAATGAAATAGAATATAGAGCCCAGAAATAAATCCAAGCAAACATGGTCAATTAATTTATGACAAAGAAGCCAAGGTTATACAATAGAGAAAGGACAGTCTCTTCAATAAATGGTGTTGGAAAAACTGGACAGCCACATGCAAAAGAATGAAACAGCATTACTGTCTTATACCATACCCAAACAGTAACTCAAATTGGATTAAAGTCTTGAATATAAGACCTGAAATCATAAAACTCATAGAAGAAAACACAGGCAGTAAATTTCCTAACATCAGTCTTGGCAATGATTTTTTGGATTTGACACCAAAAGCAAAGGCAACAAAAGATAAACAAGTGGGACTACATCAAACTAGAAAGTTTCTTCACAGCAAAGGAAACCATCTACAAAATGAAAATGCAACATACAGGATGGGAGAAACAATTATTAAATCATGTAACTGATAAAGTGTTAATATCCAAAATATATAAAGAACTCATACAACTTAATAGCAAAAAATCAATCTGATTGAAAAATGGGCAGAGGACCCGAATAAACCCTTTTCCAAAGAAGACACAAAGATGGGACTTCCCTGGTGGCCCGGTGGTAAAGAATCTGCCTTACAATGCAGGGTCATGGTCAGGGAACTAAGATCCCACATGCTCTGGGGCAATTAAGCCCACATACCACAACTATTGAGCTTGCAGGCCTCAACTAGAGTCCATGTGCTGCAAAGTACAGAGCCCACGTGCCCTGGAGCCCACGCGCCACAAGGAGAGAAGAGAAAACCCACGTGCCACAAGTAAAGAAAAACCCGTGCACCGCAACGAGGAGCCTGCACACCATGAGGAAAGATCCTGCATGCCTCAGGGAAGATCCTGTGTGCAGCAACTAAGACCTGATGCAGCCCAAAATAAATTAAATAAATGAATAAATAATAAATCTTAAAAAAAAAAAAGAAGATGCAAAACTGGTAAATAGGCACATGAAAAGGTGTTCAACGTCACTAATCATCACGGAAATGCAAATCAAAACCACAGTGAGATACCACCTCACACCGTTAGAATGGCTGTTATCAAAAGACAACAAATAAATGTTGGTAAGGACATGGAGAAAAGTGAGACCTTTTGCACTGTTGTAGAAATGTACACTGGTGCAGCCGCTATGGAAAACAGTATGGACATTCCTCAAAAAATTAAAAATAAGAACTACCGTATGACCCAGCAATTCCACTTCTGGGTATTGATCCAAAGGAAACATATATACTAATCTGAAAAGATATATGTACCTCTGTGTCCACTGAAGCAGTATTTACAGTAGCCAAGATATGTAAGTAATCTCAGTGCCCATCAATGGATAAATTGATAAGGAAAATGTGATTTACATATATAATATCACATTTTCCTTAACTATCTGTATCTCTATCTACCTCTATATCTATCTGTCTATATCTATCTGTCTATCTGTCTCTATCTGTCTATCTCTATCCATCTATCTATCTCTATCTGTCTTTCTCTATCTTTATCTATCTCTATCTCTATCTGTCTATATCTATCTATCTGTACCTATCTATCTATCTATCTGTATCTATCTATCTATCTGTATCTATCTATTTTTCTATCTATCTATCTATCTAATTCAGGCATCAAAAAGAAGAAAATCTTGCCATCTGCCACAGTGGATAGACCTTGAGGGCACTATGCTGAATGAAATAAGTCAGACAGAGAAAGACAAATATTGTATGATCTCATTTATACATGGAATCTAAAAAACAAAATAAAACAAAAAAACCCAACTCATAAGTACAGAGAAGAGATTGGTGGTTGCCAAAGGCGGGGGGCGGGGATGGGCAAAATAGGTGAAGGTGGTCAAAAGGCACCTACTTCCAGTTATAATGTAAGCCCTGAGATGTAATACACAATATGGTGACTAATGCTAACAATACTGTATTGTACACTTGAAAGTTTCTAAGAGAGCAGACGTTAGAAGTTCTCATCAGAAGAAAAAAGGTATAAATATGTGTAATGATATATATTAACTAGATTTAATGTAATGATCATTTTGTAATATATACAAATATCAAATCATTTTGATGTATACCTGAAACTAATATAATGATATATTTCAAGTATATCTCAACTTTTTAAAAAGCAGGAGTCACTATATTCGTATCAGTTAAAGTAGACTTTAATCCATGAGGAACATACATGATCCTAAATGTATATATGCCAAACAACAGAGCCTAAAAATACCTGAATCAAAACAGATACAGCTAAAAGGAGAAATAGACAAATCTGCAACTCTCACTGAAGGCTTCAGTACCCTCTCATCAGCAACTTTTAGAATTATTACACAGAAAATCCGTGAAAATATGGGCGATATGAATAGCACCAGCAAACAAGACCATCTGACCTATGTACTTCACTGAACAAAGGCAGATACACATTACTTTTAAGTGCACTTGGAACATTCACCAAGAGAGAAAGTATCTTGTATTATGAAAGAAACCTCAACGAATTTAGAATAATTGAAATCACATAGTATCTTCTCTGACTATAATGAAATCAAACTAAAAATCTATAACAGAACGAACAGGCACATCTCTAAACATCGGTAATTAAACAACACATTTTCCATAATTCAAGGGTAAAAAATGGAAGTTTGAAAGGAAATGGAAAGACATAAAATGGAAAGAAAGTAAAAATACAACATATCAGAATATGTGGAATGCAGCTTAAGCAGTGATGACGGTGGATTTGTTAAGCTAAAAACTTACATTCAAAAAGACAAAAGATCTGAAATCAATAATCAAAGTCCCTATCTTGAGAAGCTAGAAAAAAAATGAACCCAAAGCAAGAAAAAGAAAATAATAAAGATATGCAAAGAAATCAATGAAATAGAGAAAAATCAGTGAATCAACAAGTTGTTTCTTTGAAAAAAAATCAATAAAAACTGATAAATCTTCAGCAAGACTGACAACAAATTTTAAAAGAAAATGCAGAAATCATCAGTATCGGAATGAAACAGGGCCTACCACTATAGGTAGCTGGCCATTAAAAGGGTGATAATGACATACTGTGAACAACTTGACAGTCTTAAGTTTTAAAAATTAGAAGAAATGGAACAGTTCCTTGAATACACAAACTACTAAAATTCAACCAAGATCCAACAGACAACATGAATGTTTATTGAACTGTAACCATCAACTAAATTAATGATTAAACAGCTCCTGAAAAAAGCATCTCCAGTCCCTGATGGTTTTTTTTGTTTGTTTGTTTTTTATTGCGGTACGCGGGCCTCTCACTGCTGTGGCCTCTCCCGTTGCGGAGCACAGGCTCCAGACGCGCAGGCTCAGTGGCCACGGTCCACGGGCCCAGCTGCTCCACGGCACGTGGGATCCTCCCGGACCGGGGCACGAACCCGTGCCCCCTGCACCGGCAGGCGGACCCCCAACCACCGCGCCACCAGGGAAGCCCCCCTGACGATTTTTTATACTGGAGGATCCTATCAAACATTTAAACAAGAAATAACACTGATTTTACACAATCTTTTCCACAAAAAAGGGGAGAAAACACTTTCCAACACATTCTATGAGGCTAGTATCACCCCAATACCAAAACCAGATAAAGATATCATAACAGAAGAAAACTACAGACCAATATACCTTATGAGTATAGATTCAAAATTCCTCAGTGAAATACTAGCAAATAAAGTCCAACAACATAAAGAAAAATACATACTATTGTCGACCGGCATATATCCCACGAATGCAAGATTGGTTTTACAACTGAAAAATCAGTTAATAGAATTAATATTAATAGAATGGAGAAAAACATAAGACCGCCTCAAAAGATGTAGAAAAACACTGGACAGAATACGAACACTTTATTGATTAAAAAATACCCAAATACTAGGAATAGAAAGGAATTTCCTCAACATGAAAAAGTGCATCTATGAAAAATCACAATGTATATCATACTAAACGGTGAAAAACTGAATGTTTACCTCCTAAGATCAGGAATAGTAAGAAGATGTTCACTCTTGCTACTTCTATTTAACATTGTACTGGAGGTTCTACTAGGAAAATTAGGCAAGCAAAAGAAATAGATGTTATCCAGACTGGTAAAGAAAAAGTAAAGCTCTCTCCACCTATATATGACAGTATCCTGTATATAGGAAATCCTCAGGAATCTACCAAAAAATGAGGTTTCTAGAAGTAATAAGTAAGCAGTAGCATGCAAGCTCTCTATACAAATATCAACTGTACACTGGCAATGAACATTCTGGAAATAAAATTAAGAAAACAATTCCATATGCAATAGCATTAAAAAATAAAATATTTAGGTATAAATTTAACCAAAGAAATGCAAGACTTGTAGACTGAAAATTACAAAATTGTGTTTAAATAAATTTTAGAAGACAAATAAATGGAAAGACATCCTATGCGCACGGATCAGGTCACTTTTAAACAAACTTCCTGGTTAGTCTGTCATTGGATTGCACATTTTTATGCACCCTGACTAAACTTGGGGACAAGAGAAATAACCACAACTTGGGGTCTGAAGGGCCACTGGACCCACTAAGGTAGACGTGGGGCAGAATGGTATTCACATCACGAAAACCCCGCTCCAACTGTAAGCCCACGAAGCCACGGCAGAGCTTCTAGCGTTAGTGTCGGCTCAGGTTCCAAATTCAAGACGTCTGAAAAGGTCTGAGTGTTTTCCTTGTCTAGGAAGTAGGTGCTTAGGTAACTAAGTATGGCTCACTCTGGGGAGATGTGAGATTTCGGAGGAATGTTTATCGTGCCTGCTTGTGGTAGAATTGCAGGGGACTTCCTCAAAAGAACTACTTCCCCTTCCCACCTATGTGCTCTCAGTTTGAGAATTGATTCCATTCTAGAAACTGAGTGAAGAATGGCCATTTTCCTTTCTAATGCTGACATCAGCTTCTTGTTTACATGCCATCGATGTAATTTGGTTACACAAGTCAGTCAAGACCCTATTCTGAGGTCTGTGTCACTCCTGGTAACACCACCATCTTGACAGATCCCTCTGGGTTAAAGCACCCTACCCTGGTTGCCACTCTTGCTGGACGTTTTATCAGTGACATCCATCTTGCTTTTGACAGTTAAGTGCTCCCACATTGCCTCTGCTGTTTTGGAAACTGATCTGTCTCGTTGATACTAGGGAGCCCAGTTTTTGGCTGTAGCCAAAAACTAATATAAACTCCAGCCAGCAGAGAAGAACGATGACTGAATTTAATCAAGAATGCAATACATTCTTTAGTGCTTTCACGCACGGGTCAGCAAACTTTATACAAAGAGATACACAGTAAATATTTTAGGGTTTGCAGGTCACATACAGTCAAATATTTTTTCTCTTATTTTTTCCGACCTTTTAGAAGTATAAAAATATTTTTAGCTCACAGACATACAAAAAGAGGCCACCTTCCAGGGTTGGTACAGGGCCATAGCTTGCTGACCTCTACCTTAATGAGATGGGTGTATCCTCAAGAGAATACATCAGAGGATGGATTTTCTGGTCTCTCTATAAAACAGCATTTCTAACATTCAAACAACCCTCCTGATTTCTTCTTCAATACCCTTCCAAGTAAGTTCTAGCATTCCCACTTCATTTACACAGGCATTACTGACTCCCAGTTTTAAGCAGTAATCACAGAAGTACAATAGGACAGACCGTAGGTGTAACTTAACAGGATATTAAATCCTAAGTGATGATAACCTGTTCGCATGGTAACAAACCATCCTTATATTATACTCCACACTCTGTCCATCACCGTCAAGGAAGACTCACCTGCGTTTGCCTTTTCCTGCTGGTATTCATTATCCCGGCCCGTCAGTAATTTTATTTCACTGGCCAAACTATTTCCTTGAGTCAGGGACTACATTTCCTTTGTGGGGGGAGGCGGTCTAAGCCTATTCTTTTATTGGCTTGGCACAAACAGGAGAGATTTAGGGAGTTAACAGTCGAGAGGAGCCACCATCCTCTAGTAAAGGGCCTTTCGGCCCAAAGCACTCAAGATCTGCATGTTCAAGGTTATCAGGCACACGCACCCAAATATTCTCATCCCATCCCTCAGCGAACCAGTCTTCTCTTTAAGGCCCCGAATTTAGCATAGAAGACTGTACATTCCATTTCCTTTGTTGGCTTAACCTCATTTACAATGAAATTCTGGGCCTGAGTTTCTGCAAAGTCTGCCCTCCAGATATAGAAGACAGTGATTTCTTTAAACGCTACAGTGGAGGCTTTGTGATTTTTACAGCACGTTCCAATTTAAGAGTTCGATGACCTGGGTCTGTCATTTCCTCGCTTTAAGGCTTCCAAGGCATTTAACAAAGCCAGCTGTCTTTACCATTTCAGTTATAAAAATGTGTCAATTTCTAGAACTACTGAAAAAGCCAAAACTTTGATTTTAACCTGTATTTTATCGCAAACCACTTCAGATGATTATTTTAATTTGTGTGATGCTGCGGCAGCCTGAGGGTTACCAGTACTACACTGACGACTAACAGTGGGGTTGGTGCCACCTCGGTGTGGGTAAGTGATCCATTTCCATACCATCTTGAGGCTCTGCTTTCTAGGGCCACCTCCAGTCCCAAATGTTTAAAACTGTATCCTCAAAGAAGCAGAGCTAAAGACATGGATTTGGATGCAGTTGAGATTTCCAAGAAATAAGAGACGAGCGAGTGAAAAAGGAAAAGTCACTAAAAGGGATAATTATTGAGTTGCTGCAATGGGCAAAAAGGACTCAGCTACACCGAGGCATTTTAAGGAGCAGAACAGGTGCCCAAGATTTGTCCATCTGATGCGCGGAAGATGGGGGTGCATATCCATCCACTCTTGTCTCCTGAGTGGATGGCTTGCCAAGGGGCTGTTAGCACCTCACTTGTATGAGAACTGAGTGGCTCCAGTAGTTTAGAGAAGGCCCTGAAACAGAAAGCAGAAACACATGCCCTGTAGGCTGGGATGTGGCACAGAAAGGCTGACTAGAAGCGTTCACTGCAATTATGGCTAATTTGAGAGGAAGGCTGAGAGCAAGTGAGGCAGCTACAAAAAGTCCCACCATTGTGCTCCTATAATTAATATAAGCAGAAAACTACTGAACGAATAAAGAATAAATTAAGGACCTGTACTGTTTCAGCACTGGTCATTTTCCTGGTAGTGATCAAGGAACAAGAATGACAGCTGGCTTCTCTGTGGGGTTTTGGTGATTAAATCACAGGGTTATTTGTTCATTTTCTCCACTCTTTTATTCATTTAAATATCACATTTTTTTGAGTGCCTGCTAATAACCCATACTGATTGATGAGAATTCAGGGATGAATTTTCAGACTTAATTAATTAATTTTTAAAATTAATTTTTATTGGAGTGTAATTGAGTTACAATCTTGCATTACTTTCTGCTGTACAGCAAAGTGAACGAGTTATACATATACATATATCCACTCTATTTTTTTTTAAAACATCTTTATTGGAGTATAATTGCTTTACGGTGGTGTGTTAGTTTCTGCTTTATAACAAAATGAATCAGCTATACATATACATATACCCCCATATCTCCTCCCTCTTGTGTCTCCCTCCCACCCTCCCTATCCTACCCCTCTAGGTGGTCACAGAGCACTGAGCTGATCTCCCTTTGCTATGCAGCTGCTTCCCACTAGCTATCTATTTTACGTTTGGTAGCATATGTATGTCCATGCCACTCTCCCACTTCGTCCCAGCTTACCTTTCCCCCTCCCTGTGTCCTCAAATCCATTCTCTATGTCTGCATCTTTATTCCTGTTCAGACTTATTTTAAAGTCTAACATAGATATTAGATATATTTAGACATATTTTATCTATCTATCTAATCTCCCTCGTACTGAAAAAAATATCATTCCTTTTACGTACATTTTATAACATGTCACAAAACACTCAGCATACATAACTAAAATTTCCCTAGAGGCTCTGAAAATTCTCAGAAATGTAATGAGGAGAAAATAAACTTCCAAAAGGTCCATGAAATTCAAGAAAAAAATTTCTTTAAAGGTAAAATAGATAAAAGACCACCTTTACCTTCTGTTTTACGGATGACAGGAGAAAGCTCAATACTTTGAGTAATACGGACATATTTCTAAGACTGTGAAAGGCCATTGCAGCAGGGAAAGTAGTCAATAAGGTTTATATTGCTTGCAAAGGGTAAATCTACATGAGTTCTTTCAGGGCAGATGAGCAAGAAAAAGTTGACAGTTATTATGTCTCCAGATTTTATTTCAAAATAGTGTACACATTCCTCAAAGGAGTATTACTTGGTCTTTCATTTAAGCACATATGTACACCTGAAACAAGTTTCAATAAATGGTTGGTACTGTATTTCCAAATTCAAAACTGTTTTGTTCACTCAAAATAGCTATGTATTTTTCAACAAGTGCCATTTTTCTATTTAACTGTCATTCTTTTTTTTTTTTTTTTTTTTTTTTTTTTGCGGTACACGGGCCTCTCACTGTTGTGGCCTCTCCCGTTGCGGAGCACAGGCTCCGGACGCGCAGGCTCAGCGGCCATGGCTCACGGGCTCAGCTGCTCCGCGGCATGTGGGATCCTCGCGGACCGGGGCTCGAACACGCGTCCCCTGCATCGGCAGGCGGACCCTCAACCACTGCGCCACCAGGGAAGCCCTTAACTGTCATTCTTTACCTCCTACTTCATGAAGAGAATGCCTGATTGTCATTGACTCTAAATCAGAAACCAGTCTTAAAATACCAATAATCACTCTAATTTGTAGAGGACACAAATATAAAGTGATAGTGAAAATAACTGTGGAGAAAGTAGTTTGGAATTTTGTCAGATATCCTTCCAAACAGATCATCTGAGGATGCCAAAAGATGGACCCTTATTAAAGAAAGGATGCGTTTGCAGAGAAAGTAAAAGATTCTAAATTCTTAATTCTGGAAAAGTGGCAAAGTCTTAGCTCATAGGGTTATTCGACAAGCCTAACTGGTTGGACTACACAGAATTGGTATATATACATTTTTTTTTTTTGCACATCCAAATAAGTTTTTCTTGCTTGCAATTAATCACGGATATGTGTTGAACCTCATTAATAATCAGGAAATACAGACCAAATTTACAACACCATTCTACTGCAACCCACGTGGATAGCTACAAGTTGTAAATAGTGAACATGACAAGTGCCGCCAAAAACGTGGAAAAGCTGGAACTCTCATCTAATGCTGTGAGAACGAAAATTAGTATCATCTGTTTCAAAAACTGACATGTCTGCTAAATTTCAAATGTGTGTGTATCCTGTAACAATCCCAGAGATATACCCACCTAAACTCACATACACATGCTTCAGAATTTATATTTAAGAATGTTCCTAGAAGCAGTTTTGGTGGGTGATAAAGTGGGACTGTACAAGCTTTCATCAACAGTTGAAGGAATATATAGATGTTGTTATATCCCACACCTGAATAATTTATTGCAACTAAAATGAATGAACTACTATGTTAGCTATCGCACGGAGAAATCTCACAAGTATAATATTAAGTAAAAGATGCCAGATACAAAAGAATGCATTTTGCAAGCTTCCACTTACGTAAAGTTTAAAAACAAGCAAAATGTTACTGGGGCGGGAAGGGGCCATATAGGGGTGGGAGAGGGAGAGGTATAAACTATTGGGTGTAAGACAGGCTACAAGGATGTACTGCGCAACACAGGGACTATAGCCAACATTCTGTAATAACTGTAAATGGAGTGTAACCTTTAAAACTTGTATAAAAAATTAAAAATTTAAAAAACCAAGCAAAATGGACCTATGTTAATGCAGGTTATGATAGTGGTTCTTTGGGGGAGGTGTTATCGATTGGGAGGGAAATTAAGGAGGCATCTGGAGTGCTGGTACAATTTCACTTTCTGATCTGGGCCGTAGTTACACCACTGTGATCACTTTGTAATAATTCATCAAGCTACACACTTGTTTGCAGACTTCTCTGTTTGTATAGTTCAAAAAAAAGTTCATTATAAAAAGCTTTTTCAGAGTGAAGTAAGTCAGAAAGAGAAAAACAAATATCGTATACTAATGCATATATGGGGAACCCAGAAAAATGGTACAGATGAACCGGTCTGCAGGGCAGAAACAGAGACACAGATGAGAGAACAAACGTATGGACACCAAGGAGGGAAAGCTGGGGCGGGGGGGTGTTGGTGGGATGAATTGGGAGATTGGGATTGACATGTATACACTAATACGTGTAAAACGGATAACTAATAAGAACCTGCTGTATAAAAAAATAAAATTAAATTAAAAAAAATATTTTTCTTTCATTCAGTTAATATCTCCTGAGCACATATTATATCCAAGGAACTGCGCTCAGTAGCGGGTCTAGAAGTGGTGAGAGATACAAAAATCAATCATGTGCTCAACACCATGTATTCAGACTCGGCTGTTTACAAGGCACCATTCTAAGAACTGAGCAAACAAAAATCTCTGTTCTAATTTCTCCTCTAAAGAACTTTCATTTCTTGTGGAGGAGATACACGCTACACATCACAATATTTATGATTATAATAAATGCCATGTTGGAGAAGTATACGGTTCTACTTAATATATACCAAGAGACCAACCCACATCTGGTGAATCAGGGGAAGGTTTTTTCAAAGGAAGGAAATTATAGCTGAATTCCGATAATGAAAGAGAACCAACCAACTGAAGACAGAAAGAAAACTGACGAACAGTAATAAGCATGCACATGTGAGGACTTCACAGAAGGCCCTTCTGAGAACAAACCGTGTGTGAACTGAATTGGGCAACAGGATCCTGAAGAGGCCCAGAGAGCCTGGAGACCACACTGTACATTTTATTGTTTCTCCAAAGAGTGGTGGAAAGCCTTTAACAAGCATGATCCAGTAGGGAGCGTATCAAATTTACATTTTAATACATCACCTCTACTACAGAAATGCTAACGATTAGAGCAAGGGTTTGCAAACACTTTTTGCGAAGGGCAAGATAATACATTTGTTAGGACTTTTCTGGGCCACAAGGTCTCTCTCATAACTACCTAGCTCTGCTTTTGAAGTAGGAAAGTCATCATAGCGAATCTATAAATAAATGCATGTGGCCATAGTCCAGTTAAATTTTATTTGTAATAATAGGTGGGTGGGATTTCAGGCTGTAGTTTGCCAAACTCTGGATTAGAGGAAGAGAGAAGTACATGGGAATATTTATGAAGCGAATGTGGTGGTCTAGTTAAGAAAGAAAGGTAACTTGGTCTGAGGTATGAGTGGTTGATAAGAGAAAGATGCAAATGCAACCCATGTACTGGCTGTGTTTCCTAGCCCGCCCACCCCTGACCAGTTCATAAAAGATGTATCACATCCTTATTTTACTATCCGTGAAGATGCCAACACACTCCCCAAGATCTGGACAATTTGGAGGAGATCACATTAATGTGATCTGAAGTCCTACCTGCAAGCAATTTATTTCAGTGTATCATCACACCTTCCTGATCAATGAGGTATTTTTTTGTAGAGTAACTAAAGTTCAAGTCATCCCCATTCAGTAATTATTCATCATCATGTCTGCTTACAAATGATTTTTGAATGTGCAAACATCACTGAAATTTGTGGAAAAAGAGGTGGTGTTTATTATAGGAACTCTAAAATTACTATGCATAATTTTCTTAATGTATCTACATCCACAATGTCCTATGCACAGCATCCAACCTCCCTTAAAATTCTTTAGCACATTAACAAGCCCTTAAAATAATTTTAGTTAACTTTAATTGCATGTGTTATGTAAACCTGGATTTCCCATGATCCATCTAAACTTAACTGCGATTGTAGGCAATGGCAAGTTTTAGCTCAATTTTCCCCTCTGTGCCTACTTTCTGTGTATTGTTCAAGAATTTCTGTTTATATTTTGGGGTTTTTTCTTCTTTTTTTTGGGTTGTTCTGTTTATTTCTTTGTTTTTAAGTCAAGATTAAGAAAGCCACGTGTTAAACAGTTACAAACTACTATATATAAAGTAAACAACAGGTCCTACTGTATAGCAGAGGGAAATATATTCAGTATCTTGTAATAATCTATAAAGGAAAACAATCTGAAAAAGAATAAATATATATATGTATAACTGAATCCCTCTGCTGTACACCTGAAACTAACAAAACACTGTAAATCAACTATATTTCAACAAAAGAAAGCAATAAAGCAAAGAAGGAAGGAAGGAAGCAAGAAGACAAACCATGTGTTAGATATTTTGGCCTACTGAAAGTTATCTAAGATTAGGAATAAGACAAAGATGCCCACTCTTTGCACTCTTATTCAATGTAATATTGGAAGTTTTAGCCAGAGCAATTAGGTAAGAAAAAGACTTAAAAGGCATCCAAATTAGAAAAGAAGAAGTAATACTGTCACCATTTACAGATGATATGATTAAATATAGAAAACCCTAAAGACCCCACCAAAAAAAAATAATAATAATAAATGCATAAAGTTGCAGGATACAAAATCAACACACAAAAATCTGTTGCATTTCTATACATTAACAATAAGCTAGCAAAAAAAGAAATTAAGAAAACAATCCCATTTACAATCGCAAAAAAACCACCAAAAACCCAGAATAAAATACCTAGGAATAAATTTAACCAAGGAGGCGAAACACTTGTACACTTAAAACTGTCACTTTTGAAAAGAACTGAAGAAAACATAATAAATGGAAAGATAATTCGTGTTCATGAATTGGAAGAGTTAACATTGTTAAAATGTCCATACTACCTAAAGCCCTCATGGCTGCATGGCCTGCTCACTTGGGGAAAAATCAGTTATGCCCTTATGAATTAATAACTAAAGTCTACAAATAAGGATGTTACCTCTAATACTAAACTCCGCCTTGCTGCACACAAACGTGGCAAAATATCGCAAGAGACTCACGAACTGGACCCAGTTTTATCCTTTCTTATTACCATTCTTAGGTTAGAATGTAATTATTCCAATGCCATTCTTAGATTATCCCAAACAGTAGTCACTGCCCTCAATCTTACCAACTGCTGGATTGTGCCATTCATTTTCGGACCCCCATGTAATTATAGCTAAAGAAATTTCCATTTGGAAATGACTTACGCGGACAAGTAACCTTAAACAAATCAATCTATGATTTTGTAGTGTCCCTCTCTCTCAGAAAAAGAACAGATAAATATATTTTATCAGCATAATATATTAATTGTACTCTATTAGTGAAAATGCTATATTTTATTATTAATCAAAATTAATTCTAATTTTGAAATCAACACCTTTCATGAGGCAATGGGCCAATACTTACTACCTGGAAAAGAGTAACAGAAATTCAGATATGTAACCCAGGTGACATAAGGCATTGCTTCTGACCTGGTGTCATGAAAATTTCCATTAACAATTTCTTCTGGATCCCCATGTACCTCTACCTGATACTGTTTTCTTTGTGACCAGGATCTGGTCCTGTTTGCCTTAGACCAACACCTTAGCACTTAAGGAACAGTATTCTGAGACTTGTCTGTACATAGAAGCCGTATGTGTTTTAATTGGTGAATTCAGCCCATTTACACTTAGGGTCATTATTTACAGATGAGGACTTAGTACCGCTTTTTTACCTTTTGTTTTCTGATGGCTCAATATCTCCATTATCTCTTTGTCCTTGTGTTTCTGTCTGCCATTTTGGTTTGGTGGTTACTATGCTTTTCTGTTTCCTCTTCTTAATGTTTTGTATCACTGCTTTAGATTGATGTTGTGTGGTTACCATGAGGTTTACATAGAATGTCTCATAGATAAAATAGTCCTTTTTGTGCCAATACTACCTTCTCTTCGTTGACCTTTATGGGTTCCAGCCTTTTCCCCTTCCTCTATTGTGTTTTGTTGTCTGAGATTGTCCCTTTTTACGTTGCAATTTTTTTTTAACCAAATTGAAGTGGCTATAGTTGTTTTTTCACTTTTTCCCTCTTAGTCATGCTATAATAGTATTTAAAATCTATTTGGATAAAAAGAAAATTGCAACTCTTTATCACCTTATGCAAAGTTTTACTTTCGGCTTTTTGTTTCTGGTTGAATAGCTCTTTCCAACATCTCTTGTAAGGTAGGTCTAGTGTCGATGAACTCCTGCAGCTTTCTGTTGCTGTTGTCTAGGAAATTATTTCTCCTTCATATCTGAATAATAACTTTGTTAGATACAGTGTTCTTGGCTGACAGTTTTTATCTTTCACTATTTGGAGGGCTGTCATTCCACTCCCTCCTGGCCCGTAGAGTTTCTGCTGAGAAATCTGCTGATGGTCTAATGGGGGTTCCTTTGTAGGTTACCATCCGTTTTTCCCTGTTTTTAAAATTCTTCGTTATTAAATTTGACAGCTATAATATAATGTGTCTTGGCAAAGGTCTTTTTGCGTTGAGGTAACTAGTTGGCCTCTTAACTTCACGGACCTGTATATCTGGTTCCTTCCCAAGTTTGGGAAGTTCTCAGTTGTTATTCCTCTAATAAACTCTCTGCTCCCTTCTCTGTTTCTTCTCCTCTGGAATACCCATTACTGTAATGCTTTAGCTGTTCTTTAGCTAAAAGACTCAGATAGCTCTCATAGAATTTCCTCGTTTTGAAAATTATCTTATTTCTCTTTCTTCTTATACTTGTATCATTTCTAGATTTCTATCATTAAGCTAATTCTCTCTTCCATATTCTGCTCTATTTCCAATGCTTTGTAATACATTCTTCATCTCATTTGTTGAATTCTTCAGCTCTGGAACTTCTTGACTTTTTTTTTTTTAGAGTTTCAATCTCTTTGGTAAAGTATCCTTTACCAAATACTTTCTGGTAAAGTATTTCTCTGTTCATTCATTTTATTCCTGAGCTCAATGAACTACCTTGTGGCTTTTCTTGTAGATCATTGAGTTTCTTCATGACAGCTCTTCGGAATTCTCTCTCAGATCGCAATATTCTGTGACTTTAAGTTTGGTTTCTGGAGAGTTGTCATTATCATTTTGTGGTTTAGTGTTAGCGTGGTTCTTCAGCTGTTCATGGTGCCCGAGCAATTGCTTGTCCGCGGGCGCATTTGAAAGAGCTAAGACCTTTCTGCTCGATTTTCATTCGTTAGAAATTAGAGGCCTTTCTTTTATTTTCCAGTGGGTGGCGCTAGAGCACAAGCTTTTGGTTTCTCTTGCCTGACCCGCGTCTGATTTTACTGGAGCACTGGCACTTCCCACCCTCCACTGCCTCGGTCAGAAGCGTCACCCTGCACCCCTGCTATTGTTTCTTTGCCTTTGGGGGTCACTGGCACTGCCTCCCACAGCTCCAGGATGGTGGGCTCTTCTGCAGCGTCTGGGATCCTCTGCGTCCCAGGCTCCAAAACACAGGGGAAGGAGGGGAGGGGAGGGGAGAAGGGAGACGGGTTTGCTTGGGCACCTCTGCTATGTCCAGTGCTGTAAAGTCTGTGGGCTCCGTTGCTGCAGGTGGGGGACAGGGGGCCGGAGTCATAGACACCGCCATGCTGAAGGGACAGGGTCGCAGACCCCAGTGCTTCCATTGCCCGATCCCCAGGGCTTCAGGTGCTGCCGTGATCAGGGGGCCAGGGTCAAGAGTGTCACCTCCCCGGCTGTCCCCAGGCTCTCTGGGGCTGGGGCTCAGCTGCCCCAGCCGGAGGCTGGGGGTCACAGGCACTGCCTCCACTGTGCCCCTGGCCCCATCTCCCCGATGGGGTCCAGCCCACCCTCCTTAGACACAACAGGTGTGTGGGACTCTCCAGCGTCCCGGTGTGCTGGCAGAGGTACCTTTGTTGCCTTGTGGTTGTTTGACTGGTTGTACTTTGAAGGGAAGAGACAAAGAAAGCACCTCACTCTGTCGTGCTACTGATGTCACTCAGGGCCGTAGCTTTTATAAAAGGAAATCCTTTAATCCATCCGACAACTGACATGCAATAAATAGAAGCACACAAACCCTTCGAGGGATGGAAGGCAGACAGTCCCTATCTGAAGGTGTCCGCACTATCCTTGAGGCTTTGGTTTCTGACAATGCCTCAGTTTTACAGTTTTTCAAGAATTATCTTTTTGACAGGTGACACATACCCCAAAATAACCTCACTGTCTTTTTAAAGTTCCCCCACCAAAGTCGCATTAAGAGAGCAACCAGTTTGTACCCTAATAGGCAGTTTCATGGAGAAATTTAGCTAATATCCATTTGAAATCCTGTGGCGTCACTGCACCAGCTTGTGAGGGCTGCCCTAACATAGTTCCACAATCTGAGTGCCTCGAACAACAGAAACTGATCATCTGACAGCTCTGCAGAGTGGAAGTCTGAGACCGAGTTTCTGGCAGGGTTAATTCCTTCCGAGGCTGCGAGGGAAGAACTGTTCCAGGCCTCTCTCCTTGGCTGTAGATGGTAGACACCTACCTTTGTCTCTTCAAATAGTGTTGTGTGTATGTGTCCAAATTTCCTCTTCTTATGAGGACGACAGTCATACTGAATTAGGGCCAATGACATCATTTTAACTTGATTACCTCTGTCAAGACCCTATCTCTAAATAAAGTTCTTTCTCTAAATAAGAATATGTGAGGGGGTGGTGGGTTGATAAGCACTTCAATCTATGAATTTGGGAGGGATAAACACCAAGCATCTGACTTGGTGATATTAGAGATTATCTGAGTGAAGATGACAACCAGATTTTTCCATTCTTCCTTTTCCTGAATCAGGGGCTAAATATTGAGATATTTTAATGTCCTTTTCAAATCCCTTCGTAGATTTATCCTTTGGGATTTTAGGTTGGATCATAGCCTTGTTTAAGGTTGAAATTTGGCATAATTATCTGCTCAAGCACTTCCTTAGCTTCTAGAGTATCTCTTTCTTCACGAGACTCAACCTTTACAATATCTACCCCTCTAGGAATGAGAAGTGTAACTAAAAGTTCCTTAACTTGTTGCACATTTCTGAGAGGGATTCCAGCAGAGATGAGAAGCCCCCTTTGTTATCAGAGCATCCCAAGGTCAAACAATCCTCCGAAAGCATACCTGCTCTTCGTATATACTTTTTCTGGTCACTAGTTGACAAGCTCTAGTAAAAGCATTAAGTTCTAACAGCTGTGATGATTTAACCTCAGGTAACTCTACTTTGTAAGAACCATTATCAAAAGGATTGCCTATGATAGCTTCATCCTTGACTTAGCTGCAAAGCTTCTCTTTGTTGTCTTAGTAAAATAGCCCTTTCGGAAAAATATTGAAATTGATAGATACTACTGAGAATTAAAGAGATAACAATTTTTTGATAGCTATTGAGTCAATTTTTTTTTAATACTAAGGGGCTGAAAGCGTTATGAGGGTTAGTGGAGGGTATGACATATCCTTTGGCTCTAAGACCTTCAACGATATGGTTGAAGTTTTTCTTTTCTTCTGGCTTCAAGAGATATTGAGAAAGTCTGGGTAAAGATTTGGTAGGCTCTATCTCAACCTTAATAGGTTTTGTTCCAACATTTTTTTTCTACATTAGTAAAATTTTTAACTATAGAATGTCCGATATAGGGCCAATCTTTATGTAGGGTACTAATCAAATATAATGGAGAAGGAAACCATATTTATATATATGGCAAACAAAACTTGAATATGAAGGGAGAAGTTCTCTGGAACCTCAGAAAAACAGTCCATCTGGTGTGCACTTAATTTTACAATTTTCATTCGTAAAGTGAGTCCCTATGTATTAGTTTGCTATTTCTCCTGTAACAAACTTAGTAGCATAAAACGACTCAAACTTCCTACAGTTCTATAGCTTAGAAGTCTGACAGTGGTCTCACCAAACTAAAAAATCAAGGCTAGAAATCAGCAGGGTGGCATTCTGTTCTGAGGGCTCCAATGGAGAATGTTTCCTTACCTTTTCCAGCTTGTGGAGGCTACCCACATTCCTTGGCAACTGGTCCCCTTCCGCCATCTTCAAAGTAAGCAACGCTGCATCTCTTTGTTCGTCCTTGGTTGTGTCTTGCTTTGAATCTCTTCCGACTCCCTCTCTTACTTTTAAGGATGCTTGTAAATAAATTGGGTCCACCTGGATAATGCAGGCTAACCTCTGTATTTTAAGGTCAGCTGGTAAGAGGGCTTAATTCTCTGTGCACCCTTAATTACCCTTTTATTAGGCCATGGACATGCTTGGGGGGCATTATTCTGCCCACCATACGCTATTAAATTTACTAAGGTGGTATTAGAGAATAAGAAGGGAAGTGTTTAGTGAAGGGTCCGAAGTTTGTATGTAAGGGCTGGGAGATAGTGAAACTGTGGATTATTGGAATAGTTACCACCTGTGTTGCATGTTTACTCTGAGGAAGAAGTTGAGCAAAATTGGGAGGAGTTAACTAGTGTGGAAAGTGTAGCATCTACCAGGCTGTGTGCTTCTCCTTACAACAAACAACACGTTTACCCAGCAAATGCAAAATGGAAGCACACAAGAGAACCCAAGGGGATGAAAAGAGATGGCCTGATTCCTACAAGGGTGCCCGACAAAAACCACAAAACAAAATCCAGAAATAAAACTGAGAATAAATAACTGAGGAGCTGAATGCAAAGGGCAGAGTTGGACTTGCCGCTGATTTGCCACTTCGGGATGGACTCATCAAGCCAGGAGTCCAGGCACAAGGGGCCTCCATGGGTCCCACACCGGGTTGAAGGCTGAAGTCAGCAGCAAAGAGAAGGGAAAACCTTGTCTTGGAGCCTCTGGGAAACATGCGGACAAAGACCTTCTCAATGAGAGCAAATTGAGCCAGTTGAGAGTTTGCTACCGCAAGACTCAGCCACCGTAACGGACTCAAAGGCGGGCAGAAGAGTCAGAAAGCCTTACAGTGAGCAAAAGGGAGTCATCAGATGAGCTTTGAGTGGAGGTTGCTGACGGTGAAGATGGAAATGGACTCATTTAAAAGGGGCCTCACAGCATGTGATTGGTTTGGGAGGCATGTTTGTATATTGGCTGCATCTGGTTGTTTCTTGTAAGTGGGGATAAATACTAGGGAGACTGGCAGTTCTTTACTAATCTTAACTGTTCTAGAAATACCACTACAATTCCCAATAATTCAGAGTTCACAAAGTTATGGTCACTATCCAAGGCTCATTTATCTTTGACCCTTGACAAACAGACCCACGAAATGGGGATGTAAAAGGAATCAATCTGTTCACCTTTCACACTTTTTACGTGACACCACTTTCTCCAACTCCTCCAGAAACCAGGTCTTGCTGAGGTCAGAGCTGTTCCAGGTCTTTCCACTGGCCCTTCCTATCATTCTGATATCCTTTATTCTGACTGAAGTCAGAAAACCCATTTGTATGACAGAATCTCTTTCAATCCTCTTAAGCCCACAGAGGATAACTATCAGAAATCTCTTCAAAGACTGTCGCTTACCGTTGCATTTAAAAACTCTAAGGGGCTTCCCTGGTGGCGCAGTGGTTGAGAGTCCGCCTGCCGATGCAGGGGACGCGGGTTCGTGCCCCGGTCCGGGAAGATCCCACATGCCGCGAAGCGGCTGGGCCCGTGAGCCACAACTACTGAGCCTGCGCGTCTGGAGCCTGTGCTCCGCAACGAAGAGAGGCCGTGACAGTGAGAGGCCCGTGAACCGCGATGAAGAGTGGCCCCCGCTCGCCACAACTAGAGAAAGCCCTCGCACAGAAGCGAAGACCCAACACAGCCAAAAATAAATAAATAAATAAATTTATAAAAGATCTGAAACAGATCTTCATGAAGTGAAGGTCCGTATAAGGTCAACATGACTTTGTCTTAAAAAAAAAAAAAAATCTAATAGAGTATCTACCAAATCTTCTAAGTGTAGTTGGTGGATGGGTGAATGAGTTTCAGCGAATAGGCCCATTCCAGTATTTCTATCTCCCTGATTCTCTTTATTTTTTCCTTCAAAAAAAAAAAAGCAAAAAACAGGAAAGTCTTTCCATTTAACCATGTTGATTATACGCATTGAGTCAAGAGTTTAATTAGCAACACTACTAGATCATAATGCCATGCCCAAAAGATTGAGTACCACATGGTAAGTCTTTAACTCTGAGTGGATGTCCACTCAGTATATAATGATATTGATATTATCTTAAAACTCCTTGAGTATAGAGGGTATCTCTCTTTAAAGAAGACCTTGCACAACTCTGTCTAGACTCTTTTAGCATCTACATTTCATTAGGAGCCTGAAAAAAGAAGATGGTACGTGTTGGGGATGGGACCTGAGGAGAAATGGTACCAGCTTATGAAGCAGGTGCCCCAAGTGTCATGACTGAAAGGCTTTTGTGCAAATGATGGGTGATTCAGACTAGAGAGGGAGTGACAGGGCTGTCTCTGCCAGTGAAAGAATTTGAGGGAAATCTGGAGGATCCAATTCTACACATTTCTATCTGCTCAAATGCCCCGACCCCGTATCCCTGAAGCTCACTCCCTTCCTGCCAATACACTTACCGTAGCATAAGTGGCACCCTTACCATAAGTGGCTTTCATGGGATTTTGCCAGTTTATCATCATGCCCTAGGCTTGGTCTCCAGCCCCAAATGACCTCTGATTCCAAAGTCGTCATTGGTCCTTTGTGTTAACATTTACTCTTAATTGTGTATTTATAGATATTAATTCTTCTTTTTCCCTAATAATTGCCTCTAGGGCTACAATAAGAAGCAAAGTGATTACATAATGTTTATCACTACTGTTGCTGCCATGGCAACTGTTCCAGAGCAGTACAACCTATGCTAAGACCTGTAATAACTTCAGAAAACTTGATGCCGCCTGCGTTTATGGATTAGCCATATCCCCTCAGCAAACAGGCTATCCTTGTGCTTCTCTAATACATGAACAACCCAACTGGGTAACCCTATTTTGATGGTTTGTTTTGGGTGGGCACATTGATACCAATTAAAGTATCAATAAGAGTCCCAGCAGGGACAGTGATACTCTCACATTAGGATAATCACAGGTGGATTTATTAAAGGAACTTAACAAATGTGTGGGAAGGGTTTAGGTAAAACACAAACTAAAGTTTCACCTCCCAGGACTTGTAAAGCAGAGTTCTTCCTGTTCTTACACCTGAAAGCATGAAGGGGATGAACAGCTCTTGAAATGCAGGAGAGAGATGCTTGGAGAAAGTTGGGAGATGGATAGCTAGGATGGATGGAGGTGCACGCAGTCAGGAGACACAGTGGACCAGAGGCAGCTGCACAGAGAGGAACTGTGGAAAAGAAAGGGAATGACGCTCTCCTCCTTCTTCATCAGGGCTTCCTATTGTCACATGGAAACTAAGAGGAAGAATGAAAGCCAGCCCACTGAGGTAGCCTGTACAAGTCAAATTTCTGGCTCACAGAACAGGCTGGAGAAAGGTGGAAATGGATCTAAAAGGGCAGTTGGAAGATACCCTGAAGAAAGTATTTATGCTCACATTATAGGTAGAATTTCTGGAAACTCCAAACAATATTTCCATTATATTAAGCAATACTCATTTACACGACCACACTTAGCTTCAAATGCGACTACTGATTATATATTGTGTTAGTTAAGTGGCAGTGTGACCCCTTGAAGACTCCATCTGACTCTGGCCAGGCTTATGGGACTAGGGTGGAGGATGTAGTCAGCATGGGGAGGAAGCCTGGGCTGGACCAGAGTGGGTGGTCAGGGCACAGGAGGTGGATGGGTCCTGCGGGGCCCAAGTGAACAGACTGAGAGGGAAGTTGAGGCTTAGGAGGCTGGCAGGTGTGATGGGATCAAGGCTGAAGAGGAGTTTGGGGTGAAGAGGCAGAAGGTATTTGGAGCCAGTGGGTATGGAGCTGAGGAGGTTGCTGGGACTTCGGGGGCAGCTTGTGTGGTTAGGAGTTCGGTTACATAAGGAGGTGCGAGCATTTACGTACATATAGTGAGGGTAATGAAATGGAAGTCTCCCATGGCCACAGAAGGGGGAAGGCTAGAATGAACTCTCGAGTTTGATTGGAATTGGAGGCATTTGTGTAAACTCATAGTCGTAAGTAGCTAGACAAGTAGGTAAGTGGATAGATATATAGATATAGATATAAATATGGATGGAGGTGAAGATTTATACACATATTTACATGTAAATGTAAGGGAGTCTGGAAAGTGTGTACTTGCTTTCTCAACTTTATAGCAGAGGAAAAAAAGAAAGCTAGAATTGTTTGAAGGCATGTAGAGCAAGAAAAACTATGTCTGCCATAATTCAATCTAAACTGCGAGACTTCTCTTTGGAGAGAGTTTGGTACACTCTTACTGAGGAAGGAAAACATACAGGCTATATAATCCACTACACATTTTTAAAAAACGAAGCCCAATATATCTGGAGAAAACCATGATTAGAAAAGATACATGCACCACAATGTTCACTGCATCACTATTTACAATAGCCAGGACGCGGAAGCAACCTAAATGTCCATCGACAGATGAATGGATAGAGAAGATATGGTATATATCTACAATGGAATATTACTCAGCCATAAAAAAGAATGAAATAATGCCATTTGCTGCAACGTGGATGGACCCAGAGATTGTCATACTGAGTGAAGTAAGACAGAGAAAGACAAACATCATATGATATCACTTATATGTGGGATCTAAAAAAATGATACAGATGAACTTATTTACAAAACAGAAATAGAGTCACAGATGTAGAAAATAAACTTATGGCTACCAAGGGGGGGATGAATTGGGAGATTGGGATTGACATATACACACTACCGTATATAAAATAGATAACTAATAAGGACCTGCTGTATTGCACAGGGAACCCTTCTCAATACTCTATGGTGACCTAAATGGGAAAAGAATCTAAAAAAGAGTGGATAGATGTATATGTATAACTGACTCACTTTGCTGTACAGCAGAAACTAACATTGTAAATCAACTATACTCTACTCCAATAAAAATTAATTTAAAAAAATTGAAGCCCAAGCAAGTTTGGTAATTTTCCAATGTCACACACATATAAGTGACAGAGCTAGAAGTCTTACCAAAAATCTTATCAAGACTTTCCAATCTTAATGCCACAAAGGAATAAGTCTATACTTGTGAGATGACATTGTTGCCTTTGTCAAAAATGGGGGAAAAATATCTTTTTTTCTTTGAATCTTCAAGCTTTCCATTATATATTTAAATAATTAAATAGCATGTAAAGCTCGAGTCTATCATTCTTAAAGTCTTCATGATATAAAAGATCTTAGAAATATGTAATTAGTTTTCATTGTGGAATGCTCCTGGCACACGTATTCCCCCTGCCTATGAAAAAAGTACCTGCTTCCACAGGTAACAGGATACTTTTTTTTTCCTAGGCTCAATCATGAACAACCTTGGTGTCTGAGATTTTAAAGTCAGTCCCATCAGATCTGGGATGGTGCCAGGGACACAGTGTTCTATAAGCAAATGCTCCCAAATGACCTGAAGGTATGATCACTTTGTTTTATGTATCTCATTGTGGCAATTAACAATTTCTCAAAATATATTTTCTTTCTTTTTCTAATTTTGCAAGTGTTTTGGCAGGGATATGAATATACATTTAATTTCAGAATGTCAGTGAATGTTTATCTCGCCACTTGGCTGCCTCACCCTATAGAAATGCGAAATGATTTCAAAAAGGGCTGCCTCACCCTATAGAAATGAGAAATGATTTCAAAAAGGGCTGCCTCGCCCTTTTTGAGATAAAACCTTGGATCTTGAACTGAATTTCACTACTAGAGGAAATTTTAAATTTATTGCTTTTTTTCCCCTTGGCTTTTTTTTTTTTTTTTTTTGGAATGAGCTGCAGCAAAGCAGGTTTGAAAGTCAGTGGTCAGTACACTCAGCAGTATAGACTTGGTCATAGTCAAACCACAGGGCAGAAAGAGTATATTGGATTTTGATGTTAAATATTCCCAGAAGGACAGTTCACATACTCCTGTCTAAAGAGGGACTACTTATGAAGGCTTCAGTTTCTGTTGTAATCCGTGATGCAGCTCGAATCAACAGAAGGATGGCTTTAGAAATGAAAGATGGAGTTGCACTGACACTGCCTGATAGTCACTCAGCCTCAGATTGACAGTATCAGGTTATCATGAGGGATACAGGGTTCATGACACAGAGTTATGGGTCCTTTCTTTCCTTGGCTGTGGAGTTAAATTACCTGCACAGGATCCATCTTTAAGGTAGTGTATGGAACATCATTTAAAAACATACCTTAGTCCATAATACAAGATCCGGCACACTATTCTTGCCTTTAAATTTTCCAGTTTTCAAAATCAATAAAAATCAATAAAATGGTTAAAATTCAGATCAAGATTTTCTATTTATACTGAAGAACACTTGTACTTAGAGTAGCAGTTCTCTCTATTATACGCACCGAGTATACATACAACACGTACAATGTTCTAATCTCAACTGTGCACATTTTAGAATCCAATTTATTAATAATTTGCTTTTACTATTACTCAATTTTCATACACAGCAACAACCATACACTTTCATAGTTTTAATAGGTGAAAGACCATACAAGCAGTATTCAGACATAAGACATTTATAAATACACTATTATTTAAATTATACAAAATACAAGTTATTGCATTTTATATACTGAAATTCAAGCACTAGGCAGACTGTTTAGAGGTATAGTACCTAGGTTTATGTTTGTCTATTTGTAATCTAAAGAGTTCACCTAAATTAATACTCACACTTGTATTTTGTTTTCAAAATTGTGAATGTTGTCATTTTAACGTATGTGAATTTTAGTAAGATATATTAAATTATAAATATAATCAATGTTACCCACTGCCTTTAATTACCTTGAGATTACACTGAATAATATTAGTGGACATTTTGCATAAGTTGTAAAAGTCTCAAATTATATATTATTTTATTTCCATAAAGTATCATAATTTTAAATGAAATTTGTTAAGTAACAAGTGAAGATTAGTGCTGTCCCATGAATTTTAACTCATTTTTTGTCACATTTTAACTTATAAAAGTTGGCAAATTATATTATCATTAATGTACACATTTCTATATCTTAAATAGTGGGGAATTCATAAACCTTTTTGTAATTCTGCTTTAGGATGATTGATTAGAATGCCACACAACCATCTCGCTAATTGAGTGTCCTTTATAAAATAGTTCTTAAAAGCATATGTTACATAATTAACTACCAAACCTTCTATATGTCTGTGTTCATATACATTGACATTCACATATATACATACATGTATATACATGTATATGTATATGTATGTATGTGTGGGCATGTGTAATAAAAGCAGACATATTAATATTTGTTAACTAAGAATGTTTTACTTCCAAATCCCTAAATTAGACTTGAAAAATATAATTTTTCTAAGAAGTATTGAATAATAGCAAATGCACTTCTTTACCTTTGTGGATATCTAAAGAAAATCTAGTGGCATATTATCTCTACAATTTTATACTGAAATGGATTAGGGAAAGTCAGACAGAAGAATGCATTTCTATGTGATGAAAAGAAACTCCACATTTGCCTCCTGTGTCAACACCACCCATTGTTGGGAAAGGCAAGTGCTCATTCTGAAATGCCAAGAAGCGGAAGAAGTCAAGGATGGGAAACAGAAGAAAAAGCACAGGGATAGGAGCTGGAGAGAAAGAGGTCGAACGCGATAAAAGGGAAAATGCTGGTAACACCATCAGAAAGAACACAGCACAGATGTTTGAAATGATGGTGTCAAAGGTGTGACCTTGGCGATTTCGAAAAGACAACATCTAAAGGGCTGTACCAAGAAATGTCTCAAGTGGCCTTAGAGGGCGCGGCCGGGGAAAGGGTCATCAACGCAGCCCACATAATGAAGTCCTGAGAGATGAAGACAGGGAAAGCGAAACGGCAGGACGGTGCAGGATAATCCTAAGGAAACAGAAGGAACTTAGAGAAGGGATATTCCTGTTTCATCTCTAAGATCAAAACCTCTCTACTAAAAATAATTCTTAAGATAAGTTCACACAGTTTATTATCTTTGGTGATTTTGAGACTAGAGGCCAATATTGAGGAATAAAAAAAATCATCAATTAGGACATTTTCTACGAATCTTTAGCTGGGAGCCCTCACCCTTTTGCCAAAGCTAATTTTTTTCAGGAAGGGTAAATTGATAAAAGAGGTCGATGATTTTAAAAATACAGGCTCCATTATGTATTATTTTCTCACATTTAAAAGATGATCTCGGGCTTCCCTGGTGGCGCAGTGGTTGAGAGTCCGCCTGCCGATGCAGGGGACGCAGGTTCGTGCCCCGGTGCGGGAGGATCCCACATGCCCCGGAGCGGCTGGGCCCGTGAGCCATGGCCGCTGAGCCTGCGCTCCGCAACGGGAGAGGCCACAATGGTGAGAGGCCCGCGTAACGCAAAAAAAAAAAAAAAAAAAAAAAGATGATCTCTTTGGTACAGTCAGAGTTTGGGAGCTGTTGGATGATTGGGGTACTCTAGCAGAGGTTTTCCCAAAAGACTTTCCACCCCAGGTATCAATCATGCTTTATAATCTTTCCCTCCTAATTCTGGTGTTTAATTTTTTTTTGCTCAAATGTCTCTCTCCTTTTATTAAGGCTGATCATACTTCACCTGCTGACACTTCTCCTTTATCCAGGGTAGAAAAAATGTTTCTATTCCTTACACATTTTCTTACATAAATCTTACACATTTCTCACACAATTTGTGCTGGGAACCATATGAATCAAGCTCTATTGATTCAGTATTTTCCTCTGTAATGTTCCTAACATGAATTTATACAGAATTTTCTTAGAAATACAACCAAGGAGGTATTATTTATTAAGCAGTGCATACCATCTCTCCGTAGTTCTAATTTCTAGAAATTGCCCCCATTTATCTTTTTCACCCACTGGTCTTCAGCTGGTTTTAAACATTTAAGTACCCACCATTGCCTGAAAACAGTAAAAGACACTGAACATAATATTGAGAACAAATCACAGTTCCTGCCTTCAAAAAGCTTAAAATTTAAAAGAGGGAGGCATAATACAAAACATTCAGAAAAATAACCAACCCAGATGTCAACTGAAGTCTCCATTGGTTTTCCATTTATGAATGCTTTCCTTTCAAATACGCAAGTGATCAGAAATGGTTGATATAGCTGGATATTATCTTAGTGTTTCACAATACAATGGATCATGAGCTTTACACAAATTTATCTAGATTTCATACACGGAACACAACACCAGCACATCATTTGTGTGTGTGTGTGTTAAAAATAGAGTGTTCTGTTTGTACTATTTTATTTTTGGAAAATTTGAAATAATTGCAGGAAATACAGCCAATTTCAATTGTATTCTTTTAGTCTGTTGGCTAACATATCACTTAGTTATCAGGTCATTTATAAAATGATAATGGAAAATTTGTTTCTTTCAATTCAAAAATAACACTGCATCATAAATTCAGATTTCACTCTCACAACTCATCATTTAGATGACTTGAAGTAGATTTAAAGATAACCAAAAAGTAGAGTAGAAAAAAGAACAGCTATATCTTACAGGCTCACAGGTTTTAGTAAAATCCATTTCCCACAACTGCGATGGAAGGAATGAAGATTATGAAACCTTAAAATACTAGATGAATTTAAGTAACAATTTATTACAGCCAAAAAGATGATATCTGTATACTTATTTAATATCTGAGTCACATAAAATAATTATTTTATACTATTATAATCAAAGTAATAAGAATTGGCAAAAAATAAAAACTTAAGTTGTAGTGCCACTGATTTGTAAATTTTTATTTAATGTGCTTTGCACAAGACCAAGCTCATATGTCATCAAACACGATGAACTCTACGTATGATCTAAAGTAGTTTATAATTTTAAATATTTTGGTCTTAGTCTCACGACTCTAAGTGATAACACTGAATTGAATGTAATAGCATCATTGCATAAATGAGTGTATTAGAACTTTTGCAGAACAAGCATGTATTTCCACAACTGCATGAATTATATTAGTCGTAGAATAACATTTTTATCATAATTTTGGCTTATTGTCTTAATTTTCAAGATAAAATTAAATATTGGTGATATACTGTACTATGGCTGTGTTGAAAGCAAACTTTCAAAAACTTTTTTAAAAAACACAAGTAAAATATGCAAATAAAATAAACTGCCTAGTTTCCATGATTTACCTTTTAGAAAGAAGAGATAATAAAATATTAACTGACATCAGAACACCACATAGGTGCCTCCGGGCTTAGATCTATGCAACGTGTGACTGTTTTACCCTGAACACATGCAGAGAGGCCATTCCTTTCCATGTCCCAGCAAGGGCACCTTGAAATCCTTTAGTTGTTTGGTGAAAAACCAACTGCAGAAAGGACTGTGCAAAGAGCCTAACTGATTTTCTTTGAAAGAGCAGGTGTTCAAGCAGCCCCCGTATATTTAAAAATTAGACATGGAGAACTGAAAACTATAATTTCCAGACAACAATCAAATTCATTAAATCATATAGGTATAGTATTATTCTAAAGCACATTTTCTTCATATGTATCTGAGCTATATTTTAAAGATTTTTTTTGATGTGAACCATTTTTAGTCTTTATTGAATGTGTTACAATAGTGCTTCTATTTTATGTTTCGGTTTTTTGGCCGCAAGGCATGTGGGATCTTAGCTCCGCGACCAGAGATCGAACCCGCACCCCCTGCACTGGAAGGCGACGCCTTAACCACTGGACCCCCAGGGATGTCCCTAAGCTATATTTTATATGCTTGACAAACTGACAAAATCTGTATAACAATGAAATATCATGAAGCATTGGGATCAATGGAAGTAATTTCTGCAAACTCATACTAATTCATTACAGGTGTTTTTACAGGGGAACAAAGGCAGGCACACAAAGGATGGCTGGTTGAAATAATCTGTTTTGACTTCATTTTACAAATTCTAACAAAGATAATTTAGGTTTCACTTAGAACAGGATGTAAGTGGTGCTGATAGGCATTAGGGAGATCAGAGCATCACTCAGTGTCACTCAGTCACTCGTTTGCTCCAAAAACATTGAATTTCTACCAGTACCAGGCACCGTGAATCCACAGGTGTCTGTAAGCAAGACATCGTCTTCTCAACAGAAGCCCAGTGTAGCAGGAAACACAAAAGAACTCAATACGTGTACTATAAAATTACAGCTACCAGAGTGGAAAGTATAAAGTGAGATCCATCCATACATTCGACCAATATTTAGGCTCTGGGGCCAGGCACTGCTGGAGGTGCTCAGGATCTATCGATAAAGAGCACACTGACATCTACCCTCCAGCATCCCACTTTTCACCAGAGGGAGGGAGATGATAAGGAATGAATACACTCAATGCATATTTTTGTAGTATGTTAGAAAATGATAAGTTCTATGAAAAAAAAAAGAAGCAGAGAAGAATAAAAGGAGCTGGGAGTTCTAGGACAGAGACAGAGAAGGATACAATATTAAATAGGCCTTTTTGAGCCAAGAAAATAATTCTGAGCAAAGACTTGGAGGAGATGAAGAAGTTAACAAAGCAGATATTTGGAAAAGAGTATTTCAAGCAAAGAAGCAAAAGGGCACAGTTGGGAGTGTGCTTACCACGTTCAAGGAAGAGAAAGTGAGCTGGAGAAAAAAGTAACCAAAGGAGAAAATGCAGTTTCTTTAATTGATACAGAACTACTGCAGATATCTAACTATTCTTGAGTGAGCTTTGTTAGGTTGTGCCCTTTAAGGAATTTGTCCATTTGATCTAAGTTGTCAAAGGTATGGGCATAAAGCTCTGCATAATAATTCATAAAGTTATTCTTTTAATATTTTTAGGATTGGTTGTGTTCTCATCTTTCAATCTTGATATTGATTATTTGTCTTTTAACAATGTTTTCCTAGTCTGTCCAATTAATCTTTTCAAAGAATCAGAAATGTTTTCTTTGGTTGTTTTTCTCTTTGCAATTTGATTGATTATTTTTTTATCTTATCTGTATAATCTCATTCTTTCTGCTTACCTTTTTTCCTTCTATTTACTTACTGTGACATTTAGATAACTGACTTCAGAAAAATCTTCTTTTAGAATCTAAATATTTAACATTATGTTTCCTACTAAATACTATACTATTTGCATCCCACAAAGTTTGATTCATAGCATTTTATTTTAAGTCAATTCAAAATATTTTCTTTATAATTTGCCTACAGTGCCATATGGCTTTTAGAAGTGTGTTAATTTCTAAATGTTTAGGGATCTTTTGTATAACTTCTGTTATTGATTTCTAATATAGTTCTTTCATTATCAGAAAACAGACATTGTATTATTTCTGTTCCTGTCAATTTCTAATGGATTGTTTTATGTCCCAGAACTCCATCTATCTTTGAAAATGTTCTACGTGCTTGTGGAAAGAATGTGTATTCTGCTGTTATTGGCTCAAGGGTTCTATAAATATCCTTTAGGCTTAGTTCATTCACAGTACTGATCCTGTGCTCTATAGTCTTACTGATTTTCTATCTACTTATGTTTTTCAATCAATTATGAGAGATAATTGTAGATTGATCCACTTCTCTATATTTTATCATCTTTAAAATTCATGTTAGCTGAAACTCTGTTGTTAGGTACAAACACTTAAGGTTGTGATTTCTTCTTACTGACTTTAGTCCTTTTATCATTACATAATGGCCCTCTTTGCATTAATATTACTTGCTTAGATGTCTATTTTTCTTTTACTTATGTGATTACTCTAGTTTCTTTTAATTCATGTTGGCATGGTATATCATTTCCCAGTTTTTACTTTTAACCTGCATATGTCTTTGCATTTAAATTGGGTTTCTTATAGATGATATATGGTTGAGTCTTGCTTTTTCATCAAATTTGATTATCTAAATGTAACTATTTAGACTATTTATATCCATTTATTGATTTGTTGAAACAAAATTTCCCATTTTGCTAGTTTTTTAAGAACTTGCTCCATTGTTCCTCTGCCGCATTTTCTTCCTGCGTATGAAATAATTTAATATTTTTAGGATTCCAGTAAATTTTAATAAATTTCTATGATTCACTACTTACTGTTTTTTCAACTACTTTTAATGATTGTGTAGAGTTAATAAAATACATCTTTAACCCATTACTTAATAATGGTCTGCCTTCACATGTGGTATAAGAATTTTACAATCAAATGCTCCTAATTCCTTTTTTCTATGTTTGCGGTAAGCGGGTCTCTCACTGCTGTGGCCTCCCCCGTCGCGGAGCACAGGCTCTGGATGCGCAGCCTCAGCGGCCATGGCTCACGGGCCCAGCCGCTCCGCGGCATGTGGGATCTTCCCGGACCGGGGCATGAACCTGTGTCCCCTGCACCGGCAGGCGGACCCTCACCAATGCGCCACCAGGGAAGCCCCTTTTTCTATGTTTTGAGTTGCTATTTAAATACATTTTTACTTTTATATTATATAAGGCCACCACAGTTTGCTACTATTTTTTATCTGTACTCAGTATTTTATTAGAGAAAATCAAAATGTCAAAATAACTTATATTTACATTTTAAATATGAACAGTGATTTTCATATCTTAGCATTGATCGAGTTTTTATCTTATAACATGTTATTTCTATCTGAAAAATTTGCTTGAAATTTCACCATAGAGCTATTCTGCTGGTAATGAAATTTCTCATTTTCTATTTGTTTAAAACATAGTCTTCATTTCTCCTTAATTTCTAAAAATATCTCACCGGTCTTCTATTTAGGTCTTTAATGCATTTTGAGTTTGTCTTTGTGTATGGTGTTAGAGAATGTTCTAATTTCATTCTTTTACATGTAGCTGTCCAGTTTTCCCAGCACCACTTACTGAAGAGACTGTCTGTTCTCCACTGTATATTCTTGCCTCCTTTGTCTAGATTAATTTACTATAGGTGAGTGGTTTCTTTCTGGGCTTTCTATCCCGTTCCATTGATCTATATTTCTGTTTTTATGCCAGCAAATGGAACCATAAACAAAACAGAAAGACAACGTACACAATGGGAGAAAATATTTGCAAATGATGTGACCGAAAAGGGATTAATTTCCAAAATCTACAAACAGCACATACAGCTCAATATCAAAAACATCAAACACCCAATCAAAAATGGCCAAAAATACTGAAATAGACATTTATCCAAAGAAGACATACAGATGGCCAAAAGACACATGAAAAGATGCTCAACATCACTAATTATTAGAGAAATGTAAATCAAACCCATAGCGAGGTATCACCTCACACCAGTCAGAATGGCCATCATCAAAAAGTCTACAAATAATAAATGCTGGAGAGGGTGTAGAGAAAAAGGAACCCTCCTACACTGTTGGTGGGAATGTAAATTGGTGCAGCCACTATGGAGACCAGTATGGAGGTTCCTTAAAAAACTAAAAATAGAGTTACCATATGATCCAACAATCCCACTCCTGGGCATGTATCCAAAGAAAACCATAATTCGAAAAGATACATGCACCCAATATTCATAGAAGCACTGTTTACAATAGTCAAGACATGGAAACAACCTAAATGCCCATCCATCGGCAGATGAATGGATAAAGAAGATGTGGTACATATATACAATGGAATGCTACTCAGCCATAAAAAATAATGAAATAATGCCATTTGCAGCAACATGAATGGACCTAGACATTATGATACTAAGTGAAGTCAGAGAGAGAAAGACAAATATCATATGATATTGCTTATATGTGGAATCTTAGAAAAGACACAAATGAATTTATTTCCAAAACAGAAAGAGACTCACAGACACAGAAAACAAACTTATGGTTACCAAAGGGGAAAGGGGGACGAGGGAAGGGATAAATTAGGAGTTTGGAATTAACATACAAACACTATTATGTATAAAATAGATAACCAACAAGGACCTACTGCATAGCACAGGGGACTATACTCAATATTATGTAATAACCTATAAGGGAAAGGAATCTGAAAAAGATATATATATATATATATATATATATATATATATATACAAACACACACATATATATTTATAGCTATATATATAACTCTATAACTGAATCACTGTATTTCACCTGAAACACACAATATTGTAAATCAATTATACTTCAATTAGAGAATTTAAAAAATACTTTGAACACTTGACAAATTTAAAAAAATCATGATTTTGTATATTGTGCAGACTTTTCTCTTTGTTAGAATGGGAACAAATCTCTTCCTAGCTCTCTACCTCTTAGTCTAAAGATGGAAGCCCCCTGCTCCATTTCTTAAACGCGTACATGAAAAAAAGCAGCAGCACTTTCCTTACATATTACATTATGTAATATGCTGTCTGTATTACCTCCTACACTAGCTAAGAGAAAGAACAGTGTCTACCTTCTGTTTATCTTTAATATATATTTTATCTGCAAGTGTCTCCCAAAGGGACATTCTCAATACTGTTAAAATGCTTTCCAATAGCTAGTTTTTTTAATATACACAACTTTGTCTGAGAAAGTAACTAAAGGTTTAATGTTGTAAGACTTATTTATAATAGAAGCAAATTTGTCTCAGCACCTTAAGGGAAATTTTCAACTAATACTTTAAATTCAGCTTCTAATGAATCAGAAATTTCCCATATACCTAGAGCCATACACCTCTTCACCCAAGTTGCACTTTATTGGACCAAGTTTCACGTGAGGGGTGCTGTCATGCCATAGTTGTTTAACCCTCTTTACCAATACGTTGTTTGGGATAATTCCTAGAAATAGGACTGATTGAGGGAAAGTCAATTCTGTCACTTAGCTAAAAGCAACCTATTTAGCTTCACTTAAGCTATCATTTCCTTAACACATTTAACTGAAATTCTTCTTCCCCTAATTTGGCAGAATATTTTTTTAACAACTAACAGAATGCCACTCTTCATGAGAAAAGAGTTCAGAAAAGCTACTAGATTGATTTACAGTAAAATGAGGATAAAACCAACGTGGAAAACATGTTATATAATCTTTAAAATTTATGAGATAAACCCAATGAAATTCTGTTCCCCCTCTGCGGCATGTACCTTTGTGTGCCTTATTGGATACTTATTTGATAACCATTTCATCCTATCCACACCCCCCCCACCACCACACACACTATGTTATAAATACAGTGTCAGAATCAGAATTATGTATTTGTAGTGCCCAACCCTGTTCCTTGCTAATGTTCAAAAAAGAGGAATTAATATTGTGAGAAACGTAAACTCTCCATTCGGCCTCAAAATGCATACACCAAAGTAGCCCTTGCAAATAGTAGCCAAGAAATAGGCCTGATCAATTTTTCTTTTTAAACTGATAGGATTGAAGGAAGAACTTTCACAGCCAGTTTTGAAACTACTACTCCCACTACATGCCTACCCTGCTGTTATATAGATTTTTTTAAAAAGACGGAATGAAACAGAATTTTGAAAAGTTGGCAGAAAATAATAAACATGGTAAATTTCAATAGTAGGTTATGAAAATCAGAAAACATGTGGGAACAAAGATATGGCTAAGGAGACCAGAAGACTGGCCCTGAAGTGCATTTATGTAACAAGATAAAATATGTGGTTCTGTGTCATGTTCATTTTTATAAGGACATGATCATTTCCAACTGACTTCCTCCCCACTCCTCAGAACAAACTGCAATGCTCTTGGATTATAAATGCAGCTTGTGTAAGACCAATACAACTATGTAACTAATGGGGTGTATACTTTTATTGTCAGGATTTAATGCATTTGTATATATTTTAAGGTGTATTATTCAGCAGTAAAGATGGAAAGATGCATTCCCCAAACAGAAAATTATACATGAACTAAACACTTAAATGTTTCGTCATTAACATGGCTTTGACAACAAAAGAAATTAAATGATTCTGGTATATTTTTCTTTGCCAAATACTATCTGTTACAGTCCAGAGTTGCTTTGTTACTTTGCAAAGTATCACTTAATATGTAGAATAAAATTCCTTGATGTCCCAGTTTATAAAAGCTAAATAAAGTTTTGCATTTTGTAGTGAATTTGAGAAAGTGGTTATAGATAATTTAAAACAAAGTTTTTCCCTCCTCTTCCAGTTTCTTAATATGTTATGGTTACGGGGTCTATTTTTGTTTAACTCTTTAAGCCATTTTGAGTTTATTTTTGTGTGTGGTGCGAGGGTGTGTCCTAACTTCACTGATTTACATGCTACTGTCCAGCTTTCCCAGCACCACTTGCAGAAGAGACTGTCTTTTCTCCATTGTATATTCTTGCCTCCTTTGTTGAAGAATATTGACCATAGGTGTGTAGGTTTGTTTCTGGGCTCTCTATTCTGTTCCATTGATCCATATGTCTGTTTTGTGCCAATGCCATGCTGTTTTGATTACTATAGCTTTGTGGTATTGTCTGAAGTCTGGAAAAGTTATGCCTCCTGCTTTGTTCTTTTTCTTCAGGATTGCTTTGGCAACTCTGGGCCTTTTATGGTTCCTACTGGGTCTCTTTTTGAATGAGTGTCCTCTCTTCTATGTTACAAGGCAATGTCCCTGGGTTAGAAATATCAACCAAACCTTAAAACCTAGAAAAGTCTTCCTGGAGCCACTTGGAAGAGAATTGCTGAGACCACCCATAGCCCGTGTTCCTTCTAATTGAAGATCAGCATAGCTTTTAACATCCAGCTACTGAGAATGATAAAATATAGAAAAATAAAGTCTGAAGATACTCTAAGAATTAAATGAAGTATAGTCATCATCCCGAAATGGGACTCCTGACAAGACAAGCCTTCCTCTAGCCCCAGCACTACCTTTGGCCGGAATGAAAAGAAAGCCCCTAAACCCCTCCTCGTTTACAAGGAGACCCCCGTCCCACCGAGTGTTCATCATCTCACCAGAACCACTGCCTATGAGACTCTTCTTAGGTAAAAGAGTATAATTAGATCTGTTTTCCACCTCCCTCGAAGAGACCATCAGGTCTAATCTCATCATAATTTACAGATTTAGTTACCCAGGTCACCATAAAGCTTATTTTTCAACAACTTTACCTTTATCCTGATAAACTCAGTAAATCCACTAATTTGATCCAATCTCCTGTCCTTCCTCAATCATCCCAAATTCCTTCGTGGGAATTAACTGTCTTTCATCAGAAAAATGATCACTTCTCTAAAACTCTTCTCCCAGGTAGAGCTGAATGGGTCCTTTTATCCTTGAAGGCATTGCCTTCCTGCAGAACTGTCCAGTTTAGCCTGCCTTTTCCCTTTCTCCTACTCGGGTGGGGTATGGGCAGCTTTCCTCCAGAACCTCCCTGCCACCAATGTCACCTCAAAAACAAAGGCAATGAAATATTACTATGGGCTACAGCTTCTTATCGTGGTCATCTATGTGCATCCTTACTCTTTTTACATTAGCTTCTAAATCCATCTCCTGCTCCACGATTACTAATTACCAAAATCCCTGGTGATTTCAGTATCCACATAGACCCTCTACATTAGGCATGTGCACTTGTGCTATAAATAGGATAACTACCAAAAAAAAATCACAAAATGTGTATATGTGTACCTAGAGTATGTAAAGGGATCTCTTTCTTTGGTGGAGAAATGCTCCTGAGTGTTGACAAGACTGGTCCTCCTTCTGTTTATATCCTTGGCATCATCAGGCAGCATGTATACTACATTTCAAGTCACCACTTTGAGGAATTAGGGAGTCGTCAGAGAACTCTATTTACTCACTCACTTTCGTACATCCCTTGCACTGATTGTTTGTAGCATCCATATTTAAATGAATAAAAATCAATGTTGGCTGGATCCAAGTCATTGTTCTTGCCCATCTCAGAACCTGACATAGTTTAGCATCTCTGACTTGGCTTTCTCCTGTCCAGTGAGCTTGTCCTCCATGCCTCGTCCATCATACCCTGCAGGCATGACCATTTGGATACCACCAATATCTGTACCATGTCAAAAATCTAAATTTCAGACGATATCGGGCACATTCAGGGTGGTATGGGATATTGCTCAGCCACAAAAAAGAAGAAAGTAATGCCATTTGCAGCAACATGGATGGACCTAGAGATGATCATACTGAGTGAAGTAAGTCAGACAGAGAAAGACAAATATCATATGATATCACTCATATGTGGAATCTAATTTTTTTTAATTATATAAATGAACTTATTTACAAAACAGAGACAGACTCACAGATTTCAAAAACAAAGTTATGGTTACCAAAGGGGAAACGTGGTGGGGAGGGATAAATTAGGAGCTTGGGATGAACAAACACACACTAACTACTATCTATAAAATAGATAACCAACAAGGACCTACTATATAGCACAGGGAACTCTGCTCAATATTCTGTAATAACCTATATGAGAAAAGAATCTGAAAAAGAATGAATATGTTTATATGTACAACTGAATCACTGAAACTAACACAACATTGTAAATCAAATATACTCTGATAAAATTTTTTTCTAAATCTAAATTTCAAATAATTACTCTCACCATGTCCTACTTGTCTTTTCAGTACAATTTTCTAGAACTCATATTCCCACAATTTTCACCCCAATTGGGCACTCGAACTTACTGAATCTTCCAGCTTTTGTGGCATAACATATACCATAATTAATATCCCTTTTTACCTGGCTCATCATTTATAATTAAAATCATAGCCTTGAACATATTCTCAGTTCCCACACATTTCTTTCTAGACAATTTATGTGCCTACAACTCCAACCCTAGTTTGTTCAACTTCCTGCCTTTTCCGCTTCTGAACCTGAACAAATACATAATGCTTTTCACACTTTAAATTCATCACTACAACTTCAAATGTGCCCTTGGTTCTATTCTAAAATACTGTTATTTTTTATAGGTCATTCACTCACCCACTCTCAGAGAGTTATTTAAAATTTCCCATCTCCCTATTAATATTCAACACATTTCTCCTTGCCCACTCTCAGCTGATCTTTGCCTCTTAGAAAACTGAAAAATAACAAGCAGATTTCATCATTGTATTTCTAAATCTAACAACTTACCCACATTTAGATACATGTACCTTTTTATAATAGATGCACTTCCTATGTTCCAATATAAACTCCATGTGTCATTCTCTCCTTAGAAAAGAACTTAATTCCACATTATCTTTCTCCAGTTTCATCAATTTTCCTCTGATGGATATATTGTCTCATCAGTATACAAATATGCTATGGTAGCATTAATTCTCAAAAAAAAAGATAATCATATTATTTTCAGTTTACACTCCTTCTCTGCTCTTCATTCCAGTAAAACACCTCGTAAGGCTTGTTTATGCTTTCTGTCTTAAATTCCCCACATTCTATTCTCTCGTTATCACTTAACCAAGCACTCATCCCAACCACAACAAAAGCAGATTACAGGTCTTATCCAAAATGTAATTCTCAGTCCTCACTTCACCTCTCAGTAGTATCTGGCAGCGTTCACTCCTTTTCTATGTGTTCATTCAATTATTCCCTTGGAGAAGTTGTCTAGTCCATGGTGTTAAGTATCATCAGTATTCTGTTGCATCTCAATTGACCTCTTTTTTCCCTGGCCTCCTACATAAAGTCCAGGTTCACTAACCCAGCTGCCTGCTTTGTTATTTCATTTGAATACTTAATAGACATCCTAATCTCAGCATGTCCAGAGATGACTTTTAGATTTCCAATCTACACCAATATTTGTCTCCTACATTATTCCTTGTATCAGTCAATGGCAATTTAATCATCCACTTAGGCCAACAACTCTGAGTCATCCTTGACTATTCTCTTTCAACATGCATTTAATTTATCTGCAAATTCGGTCGACTCTCTTAAAAATACATACAGAATATGAGTACATCTCACCACTTGTGTGATCTTTTCTGCTTCTCTGCGTTTTAAAAATATGCTTGGCCTTTCCTTTTCTGGTACAGAGATATCAGCATCCTATCTGGTGACCAATGAAATGTGGAAATTTGGCAGGGTTAAGGGGTGCAGAGGAGGCTGTGAGGCACTGGCAGGAAGCCAGCCTGAGGGATAGCTGCGATGCAGCTAGAGTTGGTGGAGATCTGTCATTCTGGCATGGTTGAGATGTTGGTTATATTGAACAAACTGATTGTGTAAACAAGTAAACGTTGAGGTGACAGGTTTCTCACTGTGGAGAAGGGATAAACACGGAAATACTGATACATATATAAATACACATGTATTACAGAGACAAACACATGAGCACATAAATACACACAGGTAATTATAGTGATAGATATTATATATATATACATATGTAATAGTAATAGATATTATATACATACACACACACACCACAATGAACCAGATCTCACTGTCAACATAATCTCAGCATCAATGGGTGATTCCAGACCTGTGGCAAGAAAAGGTCAAGTTGAATCTGGAACATCTTCTTGTTGCAAAAGCAAAGGACGCTCAAAAAGTCATGAGGATATGTCAAAAAGATACAGAAACCAGCTAGAAGTGGCTCCTAATGACAAAATTTGGACACTTTAAGCATCAAGAAATACATTACATGAAACAGGAATTCATGAGTCCATATGAAAATAAATAGATGAATGAGTATAAGTGGCAAATAAAGGAAAGCTCTTCCTTGAAGAAAAGTACCAATTAATACATTTAGAAGGAATGACAGACTTAGAAAATCCTCAACGGCAGACATCAGCATGGTGGTTGATTCAGGCAGGAGTCATCAATGAATGCTCCAGCTGGATAGGGGTCAGAGCACAATGTCTCTGAATACCTCCTCACACGGTGCTGGGTCAGTCGTAATGGGAAACAGTGATGACTCGTGATGGTGGGGATGTTCAGCAGACACTGACGTAAAGAGAATGCAGGACAGGAGCATGATCATAAGGAAACACTGGGTGGACACAAGTTGAGGGCCAAAGCTTTTGAAACTGTACAAATAGGAGGGATGTGGAAGAAGTGAAAAGCTGCACAGTGAAGGAACCTGAGGAGACACAGCAAGTGAACACTGCACATGCTCTAGGAGGGGCACTGGACCAGAAAAGGAAAGAAACATTGACGGAAGGATTGGTGAGATTTGCATGCAGCTTGTTGATTGGATAGCAGTTTGGCCTCAGTGCTGATTTCCAACTATGATAGGCATTTAGGCCAACATTCTTGTCCGTGGCAGATTCACAATGGAGTGACCAGGGATAACGCAACAGCAAGTTTACAGTTTTCTCATGAATGTTTTCTAAAAGGGTATATCTGAAGGAGGAGATGCAGTAGAACCCTGGCAGCAGTAAAAATAAATTATTAAGAATTATTTTAAAATTTAAAATATGCTAACTTCAAGAAAAGAGCCAACAAGATAGAAGGACCTAGAGATTATCCTACTAAGTGAAGTAAGTCAGACAGAGAAAGACAAATATCATATGATTTCACTTATATGTGAAATCTAAAAACATGATACAAAGGAACTTATTTACAAAACAGAAACAGACTTACAGATATGGAAAACAAACTTATGATTACCAAAGGGGAGGGGGGAGAGGGAGTGATAAATTAGGGAGTTTGGGATTAGCACATACCAATTATTATATATAAACTAGATAACCAACAAGGACCTACTATATAGCACAGGAAACTATATTCAAAATCTTGTAATAAATCTTATAATTCTTGTAATGTAAAACGATCTGAAAAAAGAATATATATATATATATATATGTATAACTTAATCACTTTGCTGTACACCTGAAACTAACAGAACATTGTAAATCAGCTATACTTCAATTTAATTAGAAGAGCAAAAAGAAAAAAAAAAGAAGAAAAAGAGCAAAAAAAAGCAAAACACCCTGATTAATTTTACCTGACCATTATTGTGTGGGCCAAAAAGTGCCTTTGGTTTTCTAAGTAAAAGTAAAAGACACATTTTTCATTTTCACCAAGAACTTTATTGAACAACGGATTCACCCTTTTGTTCCACTACCTTCTGCCATTTTTCAGGCAACTGCATAATTCCATCTTCCCAAAACTTTTTTTTTTTTTTTTTTTTTTTTGTGGTACGCAGGCCTCTCACTGTTGTGGCCTCTCCTGTTGCGGAGCACAGGCTCCAAACGCGCAGGCTCAGCGGCCATGGCTCACGGGCCCAGCCGCTCCGCGGCATGTGTGATCTTCCCGGACCGGGGCACAAACCCGTGTCCCCTGCATCGGCAGGCGGACCCTCAACCACTGCGCCACCAGGGAAACCCCTTCCCAAAACTTTTTATCTTTTTGAGCAAAGAACTGTTCCAGGTGCCTTCTATAGTCTTCCAGGGAATTGAAATTTTTTCCCTTAGAGAATTTTGTAAAGACCTAAATCCATGGAACCCCGAAGGTGCAATGTCTGGTGAATACAGCAGATGAATCAGAACTTCCCAGCCAAGCTGTAACAGTTTTTGCCTGGTCATCAAAGAGACATGCGGTCTTGTGGTATCCTAAGGCAAGATTATGCATTTTCTGTTGACTAATTCTGGACGCTTTCAGTTGTGCTACTTTCAGTTGGTCTAATTGGGAGCAGTACTTGTTGGAATTAATCGTTTGGTTTTCCAGAAGGAGCTCATAATCGAGGACTCCCTTCCAATCCCACCATATACACAACATCACCTTCTTTGGATGAAGACCAGCCTTTGGTGTGGTTGGTGGTGGTTTATTTCACTTGCCCCATGATCTCTTTCATTCCACATTGTTGTACAGTATCCATTTCTCATCACCCGTCACATTTTGTTTTAAAAACAGAACATTCTCATTACGTTTCAGTAGAGAATTGCATGGGGAAATACGGTCAAGAAGGTTTTTTTTTTGGGTAACTTACATGGAACCCAAACATCAAAATGATTCATGTAACCAAGCTGGTGCAAATGATTTTCAGCACTTGATTTGGATATTTTGAGAATATCGGCGATCTCCTGCGTGGTATAACGTTGACTGTTCCCAATTACTGTTCTGATTTGATCACTGTCAGCTTCAACTGGTCTACCCAATCACGGATTATCGTCCAGCGAGGAATCTCCAGCATGAAACTTCACAAACCACTTTGGACACGTCTGATCAGTCATAGCACCTTCACCATAAACTGTACAAATCTTTTGGTGCGTTTCAGTTGCATTTTTACCTTTCTTGAAATAATAAAGCATAATATGCCCAAACTGTTGCTTTTTTCTTCCATCTTCGATATTAAAATGACTACAGAAAAATTCACGAATTTTGATGTCTTTTTTTAAATGCATGCTGATATGACAGCTGTCACATACAACTAAAATTGTTTCCAATGAAGTTAAATACAACTAAGTGCAAAATAAAAAGACAACCCTCAGAATAGGAGAAAATGTTTGCCAACAAATCAACAAAGGATTAATCTCCAAAATATATAAACAGCTTATGCAGCTCAATATTAAAAAAACAAACAACCCAATCCAAAAATGGGCAGAAGACCTAAACAGACATTTCTCCAAAGAAGACATACAAATGGCCAAGAAGCACATGAAAAGCTGCTCAACATCACTAATTATTAGAGAAATGCAAATCAAAACTACAATGAGGTATCACCTCACACAGGTCAGAATGGCCATCATCAGAAAATCTACAAACAACAAATGCTGGAGAGGGTGTGGAGAAAAGGGAACCTCTTGCACTTTTGGGGGGAATGTAAATTGATACAGCCACCTTGGAGAACAGTATGGAGGTTCCTTAAAAAACTAAAAATAGAATTACCATTTGACCCAGCAATCCCACTACTGGGTACATACCCAGAGAAAACCATAATTCAAAAAGACACATGCACCCCAATGTTCATTGTAGCACTATTTACAATAGCCAGGTCATGGAAGCAACCTAAATGCCCATTGACACACGCATGGATAAAGAAGCTGTGGTACATATATACAATGGAATATTATTCAGCCATAAAAAGGAAAGAAACTGGGTCATTTGTAGAGGCGTGGATGGACCTAGAGACTGTCATACAGAGTGAAGTAAGTCAGAAAGAGAAAAAAAATATTGTATATTAACACATATATGTGGAATCTAGAAAAATGGTACAGATGAACCGGTTTGCAAGGCAAAAATAGACACACAGATGTAGAGAGCAAACAACAAACGTATGGACACCAAGAGGGAAAAGCAGGGGGAGGGTGGTGGTGGTAGGATGAATTGGGAGATTGGGATTGACATGTATACACTAATATGTATAAAATAGATAACTAATAAGAACCTGCTGTATAAATAAATAAATAAAAAGACAACGAAGTGCTACTAGAGCCATCTTACAGAAAAAAACAGAGAAACCTTTTGGCCCACCCAATACATTGTAAATACTGAACATATAAAAAACAAGTATTCCATTCGCAATTTAGAAGTATAATTTTTGAATTCCCAATAATAAAAGTATTTGAACAATACCCCATCAGTCTATTAACATTCATATTTATCATGAAAAACTACTCTAAGATTGGAGTAGTATGAATACAGAAGATCAAAGACGTAGCAAAATCACACATACTTTAAAAAAAATTTTTTAGATGCATTTGTTTTGCTTAGGTGCTCAGGTAAATGTACGTACTTTGGCTTTTTCTAGATGGTCTATCAGCTCCACTTACTAATAATCAAGAAGGAATGAACTCCTGTGTTAATGATGAGGGTGCAGGGAGATGCCTTAGAAATTCAGGTGTTTGAAATAAACAGCTAAATGTCTGAGACATCTGGCTAAGCCTCTGTGGAAGCTGTCAATTCCCTTTCCAGCTGGATCACAGTGGAATGTATAATTCCCACAGCACTTTGAGCAAGAGACAGACCTGTTTCTGCAAACATCGGTCATCCAACTGGAAATTCCCAGAGAGTCTGAGTCAACACTTTTCTAAAAAGAAAGTTCTAGGAAACTGATAGAAGTCTCCATGTTTCTCTTTTATTAAAAAGGAAGACTCTTCTATAAGGAGCAAAATTTAATTATCTCTCTACATCATAAACAGACATGTTCCTGAAAATCATGCCTCTTTACCTTCTATCAAATCTACTTTTCCTTATCTTTGATGCACACTATAACATCATAATTTCACCTGCCATCACCAAGTCCCATTAGACAATGATGACCAACAATTATACAAACCAATGAGTATTTTCTTTTTAAAGATGAATCTGGCAGAGCGAGTATAATAACAGACATACCGCTGCATGACAGCAGTTATAGATTAGGGAGAAAGTATTCCCAGTTGCTTCCAAATTCAATCATAAAAACATTTTTCATTGCACTGATGCATATAGATCCACCTTCCTTAGTGGCATAAGATTAGAGAATGATTGAAACCAACATTTATTGAATGCTCACTCAATCTCCTAATTTGTGCAATGTGGACAATAATAGCACATACTTTATGGAGTTGTGAGGATAAATGAGATAAGTGACTAATAGATAGTAAGAGCTCAATGTATTAGTTGTTATTATTAATACTATCCTAGATGATGTTGACCTAGACATAAAATACACATTCCCTTTCCCTGGGGAATTCACATGAAATTTATACAGAGAGTGAGTTATCTATGAATTCATATCAAAATGTATTTAATTACTGCTCAACTCTAAATAAGATTCATTGGATTAAAACGACTAATCTGAGAACTTTCAACTGCCTAAACATGTTGCTGAAAATAGTAGGTAAGCAGATTATAGCACTGAATTGAGGTAAAATAAAAATATGGCCTTAACAAATGTCCTCAAAATCCCTATAGAAGAGAGAGTACAGGTAGAAGAGAAGAAAAACAAAAAGTCTTAGAAAAGCACAAGAGAGCAAGGTGTACTTATAAATGGTTAACTGTGAGGAGAAGGCTCTAGAATAAGATGAAGCTACTGAGAATGATAGGTAGTTAAACTGAATAATGTAGCTTAGAGATATGGAAAGAACTTGAGCAATTCATTTTAAGTAATTCTGAGGGCCCACTACCTAGTTTGAGTATTTATCGTGTCATCACATGGTGTGGGCCTTTGGTCAATTTGATGAAGATGTCTATTACAGCTTCACTTAAGTTACTGATCTAGCTGTTCAACAAAGCAAAGCAGAGAACAAAACCACGCGGTTGTCATGAGGATGTACCCATTAATCCACCTTTGTTCATTACAGTGACTCAGCAACCAAAAAGTACCTGCGATACATTCAGCTAGTCCACAGGTATTCTCCTGTTCATTTTGGTCACTTTACAACTATTCCCTAATGCGCTAACATCTCTCTGGAGCTGCATATCAGGGAAAATTAGGAGAAAGCATGAAACACAGTTTCTTCCTTAGGAGAAGTTCGAGTTCGCCCACTCATGAGCCCTAAGAGAGTTTACCAATATGTTAATGAAAAAGTGTTTATCGGGTGTTTACTAGACTCTCTCGTAAGGTCTGTGCATTGCAACCAATGATAGTGAAATGATTTGTCATAACTCCTCATTATATATAATTTACATGTCACATAAATTCTCCAGGGTTTTCAAGGGAGGCAATTCCCTTCTTGACTATCTTTACTCATTTTGATGAATAGATGGGAAGAAAGACAATGAAAGAGAAAATATCTATTGATCTTTTATTTTGGTTCTGGAAATGCAAACATCATTTAAGAAGGATTATGTCATGTAATTTTAGCAAATAATTGAATAAAGTAAGTATTAATATTCCTATTTAACAGATAACCAAACTAAGAATCAGAAAGATTCAAAGACATTCTCAAGGTCACAGGGCATTTAGGTGGCAGATTTGTCATGACGTCACGATATATTCTGAATAGCAATTGATGTTCTTGGCATTCTGGAGAATACGACGTTGATCTACGTTATCGATGAGATAATTTGACCTAATGAGTAGATAAAGACAGATATTCTGGATGCCCTGGCAAGATGCTTGTGCCCCAAAAGGTCATCCAGATTCATGGGCATCTGACGTGGTACACACTAGTCTTATCATACACAACACCATGCAAAACCTCAAGCCTGACAGAGCACTGGCCGAGCACTGGCCAAGCCTGTTGAAGGCACAGGGGAGGCACCGTCTTAACCAGGTGCTGTCACTCAGGATGTGGCATATCCCTTTAATGCTTGGCCATAATGTAGTAGAATCCATGGGTCCAGGAACCATGGCGGGAGTAGGAGTGGCCCTACTTACCTTCCCATTCAGGGACCCCACCTACTGCTTTCCAATACCACAGCTTTCAATTGTCTGGGTCCAAAAGTCCTGTTTTCCAGATGGGGGACACTTCCACCATGAACAGAGTACCAGTTTTGTTAACATAAAGCTGTGGCTACCACTTAGTCATCTGGGCTCCTTGTTTCTAGAGACTAGAAAGCAAAGAAAGGAGTCACTATGCTGTCTGGGGCTGATCCTCGTGAGAATGTAGGATCACTGCTACAGGATGTGAGCAGGGAAGAGCACACTTGAAATGCAAGGGATACGGCTGGGTGCCCTGTGGTGTTTCTGTGCCCAGTTTTAAGTATAAAGAGAAATGCATTACAACAGCAACCTGATGAGATACAGTAACTAGGATAAATGACTGTTCTTCCATTTCCCCCCTCCGCAGGCAATTCACCTAGACGAACAGGGGCACTACTGGAGGACGAGGATAATCTGAAATGCTTTGCAGAGCAGGAACATAATAAATATCAGTTATAATCTTACAACAAACTGCAGAAGCCCAGGCAGTAACTCACCCCTCCTCCTCTCTTCTTGTATATGTTTTCAACCAAAATAGTCAACAATAACTTGAAGAAACCATGGAGGTTTAGAGTGAACTTAATGAAGAAGTAAGTGGGAAGAGCGACATCAATTTTATCATCTGCAAAGAACCAAATGTTGGTGTCGTTGGTTATTTTTGCTTTTCTATTTCAGTTTTCTATTTCACCTATTTCAATGATTCCTTCATTCTGCTTCCTTTAGGTTTAGTTTGCTCATCTTTTTCTTAAAATGAATGTTTAAGTTATGCTTTGACATCTTTACTGAGGTTCAACAATTTCTTCATTCTTACCTCAAATACTTTTTTAAAATTTAAATCAAGATAACTTGGCACTTTCAAAGAATTTACAGAGCTCTATAGTGAAATCCTAATTTTATCGAGGCATTTCTTTCTACACAGATATTTATCTAGTGTGGATTTTGATTCATTCTGGAGGGTGGGATATGGGATAATACTTTACATTATTCTGTAGTTTACTCAACTATTAAATGCTTCATAAAGTATATATATCATTCTAACAAAAAATTAAATTATTATTAAAATAAAAAATAGAAATATGATTAATGATAGGCCTAACCCAATTCAACTTTTCAACTCATTATCTAATCAAAATGATTTAGACTTAATAGTCTATAGCTCATGATTATTTGATGACATTTTTAATTTTACTTTCATTACTTGAAGAATGAACACTTCCAAAAGTTATCCTTACATTTAGTGATTTATTCTAACTGTCTCCAAGTTACAGTGTTTTAGAAAGTATATTCAACATGCTTTGAAAAGTATTTGACAAGAGTTTGGGCCAAGGTGGCAGGAGTCTGAGCTCACCTCCTCCCAGGGGCACACCAGGATTACAACTATTACGGAGAAACTATGAGAACAGCCTGAAGACTAGAGAAAATATTTTCCACAACTAAAGCATAAAGAAGGAACCAGGATGAGATGGGCACTAGAGGCAGAGATGCGGTATAGTCAAGTCCACACCTGTGGGTAGGCAACCCACAAAGGGTGAGATAATCACAACTGCAGAGGTTCTCCTCAAGGACCAAGGGGTTCGAGCCCCACAATGGGCTCCCAAGCCCGGGGGTGGTGCATCAGGAAGATGAGCGCCCAGAATGTCTGGATTTGAGGACCAGCAGGGCTTGCATAGGGGAGAATTAGAGACAGACACTCCACTCTTAAACGGCACACACAAAATCTCACACACTACGAGTCACAGCCCAGAGGCAGTGATTTGAAACAAGCCTGGGTGAGAACCACTTGCTGATCTTGAAGAGTCTCCCGGAACTGGCACTCCTCTTGGAACATAAAAAATGGCAACAGCGATTTTTGGGAGCTCATTCTACCACGAGGCCACTGCTGCTGGCAAGAACCATCTTAAAGACCTCCCTGTAGACTGTTAGTGCCAGGGGCTTTGACCCCCCGCCAGGGGGCCAGCAACAGCCCAGGACCCCCAGGCTGCAGAGCCAACTGCCCTGGGACTAGGTCCCACCCACTAGCGGGGTCCAGCCCTGCCTACCAGCTCACCAACGGTTGTCTGCAGCATCACAACAGAAGAGCCCACTCAGTCATTTCATCTCTGGGTACTTACCCCAAGAAATCGAAAACACGAATTTGAAAAGATACATGCAAACCAACGTACATAGCAGCACTATGTATAATAGGCAAGATATGAAAGCAACTTAAGTGTCCATTCAACAGGTGCATGGATGAAGAAGATGTGGTTTGCGTATACAATGAAATATTACTCAGCCATAAAAAAAGATGGAAATAATGCCATTTGTGACAACATGAATGGATGTAGAGGAAATTATTCTAAGTGAAGTAAGTTAAACAGAGAAAGACAAGTACCACATGATCTCACTTGTATGTGGAACCTAAAAAACAAAATAAGCAAAGAAATTAACAACAACAAAAAAATGAAAACAGATTCATAGATACAGAGAACAATAGGTGGTTGCCAAAAGAGAGGGAAGCGGGGGGGGGGTGAAATAGGTTAAGGGGATCTAGAGGTACAAACCTCCAGTTATATAATAGATAGGTCACAGGGATGTAATATACAACATAGGAGTGTGGTCAGTAATATTGTAACAACTTTGTATGGGGACAGATGGTTACTAGACTTATCACGGTGATCATTTCATAATGTACGCAAATGTCAAATCATTATGCAGTACACCTGAAACTAACATAATACTGTACAACAAATATATTTCAAATTAAAAAATAGTATTTGAGACATCTTCGTTTTAACTGTAATACTAAAATTTTTCATAAAGAAAAATACAGGGTAGAGACCACTGAAAATAAATAAGTTGAGTAGTTATCATATAGTATTTTCAATGAACTAAGTAGAAATTAACATTGTTTGCTTTAGGAAATTCACATTTCAAATTCTGATATACAAACATATAAAATAATATGAAGATAAAAATTTCCTTTGGGCAATTTTTTTCCCCCAAATAATTAGCCTAAGGACACTTCTCTTTGAATTTCAAGCTACTATACTAAGAAACTGAGGCTATTAAAAAATTGGGCATATGCAAAAAAAGAAGAAACAATCACTCATTTATTATTAAGAGAACAAATATATATTATTTCACTTTTCTCTGTTTATGAATTCATTGCTACTGGGTCCCAGATTCTGTACTAGCTGGGACCCAGAACTAGAAGAGTCAGAGATGCTAAGAAGTTAATAAGCTAAACTCTGAGTTTCAGAGGAAGCATAAAAGACAAGAAAAAATATTCTCTTTTTCTGAAATGATACTGTGTTTAAATAATATAAATGTATGAGCCTGAAAGGGTGGAAAATAAATCTAATGTTGTAATTAGAGGCCAACTCATAAACAAACTTACACAAAATGACTTAAAATATGTGAAAGTACCAAAAGTTGATGTTGAGAGACAACTGTGTTCACAGCTGCACACAAATGGGCTAGACTGTCCATTTGAAGCACAAATACAACCTATAGATCTTTTGGGTGAACAAATCATTAGGCAAATTAATCATTAATTAACCAGCCCTAAGCAAATTTGTTTTGGATGAACTGGCTTTCTTCCAACTCAGTATGTCTGAAACCAAGACAGATACTTTTATCTAAACTCAACTTCAAAATAAGCACAGAAAGTCTTTGTAAATGGTGAGCCTTCTTTAATGTTGAAATAAAAAGGACCAGGTAACAGCAACCAAAATGTCAAATCAAGTAAGTAACATAGGTTGTGCTTCTTACAACCTCATCCAAGTGATGCATTTCTCTGTGAAGTTAAATGCTCCACACGGGATATTTTGAGATAATTTTTGACAAGCAATGATACCAAGCCTAAATATTTTTTCAGCACAATAGCGTTTTTTTCCATCTAAATGTCACCACAGTTTAGAATGTCAGCAAAACACGTGTGAAATATTTTACAGTACACCCAGTCCTTAAGAAGAATGATATAGCTCTACCTTGTCCTGATACAACTCAACAATTTTAAAATAGCTTGTCTCTGTATATGGGTATTAACACAGTTTAGTTTTGAATTATTTGTGGCATAATCATAGGTATGTCTTATTTTCCTCTTTTGCCTAAACACAAAGTTCTAATTTTAACAAACCAGAAATAGACCGTCCACAGTATAGATCTGATATATCATTTAACCAGTATTGGAATCCAGCATACAATGTAAGTGTGTGCATGTGTGTCTCTGAGTGTGTGTGTGTGTGTGTGTGTGTGTGTGTGAGAGAGGGAGGGAGAGAGAGAGAGAGAGAGAGAGAGAGAAAGGGAGAGAAAGAGAGAAATGAGACCTGAAATTCTCAAAATTACCTAAATCTTCCTCCCAAAACTTATGTAGATAATGAAAAAAAGTGCCCAGATCATGCTGTATTTGTTCTCTGCAAGATGCTTTCCCTGAATTAATTCAGGAGATATATCCTACTTTCAGACTTTTTCCCTAAAAGAAACCAAGAATTCAATAATGCAAAGGACATAGATTCTTCCAAAAAGGAATGTTATATAGCTCAGTATAATGCAGTGATGACAAGGGGAACGGAAAAAGAACCCCTAAACCCTTAAACACAGCCTGCTGCATGATTAGTCCTCATTCTGACACTCTGCCTGGAAGATAAACTATCCACTTGATCTGTCTACCTTTGATGCTAATTTATTTATTTTTTAATTGAAGAATAGCTGATTTACAATGTTGTGTTAGTTTCAGGTATACAGCATAGTGATTCAGCTACACATATATATGTATATATATTCTTTTCCAGATTCTCTTCCATTATAGCAAGAGATACTGAATACAGTTCCCTGTGCCGTATAGTAGGTCCTTGTTGTTTATTTTATATATAGTAATGTGTATTGGTTAATACCAAACTCCTAACTTATCCCTCCGACCTCCTTTCCCCCTTTGGTAACCGTAAGTTTGTTTTCTATATCTGTGAGTCTATTTCTGTTTTGTAAATAAGTTCATTTGTTGATGCTAATTTCTTAAGTGCAGGGGTTAATTAGTGCTACGAGCTTCATATATCGGTAACAAATCTAGAGTTATTTTAACTAATAATTTTCTAAGGCCAGTGGAAATGATTCATGGAAAATATCACAAATTACTATATGAAATCAGAATTATATACAGTTAACTTGATTAAAATTATGTGTTCAGGAAGCTGTACACATCTACTCTATTTCCTCACTAAGGATCACTGGAGGTTGCTGAGGAATATATGTGGATACTGTCTTGTTCCTTTTTGGCTATTCTGCTTGTAATGTGGTGACCAAGAGACGGTTGTTTGGATGATCTGCTTGAGGCGGCAAAGAAAATTCCCAAGGAGTAAACAATGGAAGAGGGACCCTTAGCCTTTCTTTTCTGTTCAAGTGCCGTATAAGGAACTGTTTCTTTGATCAATGCTTTCTGTTTTCCTTATTACAATATAAAATAATATAAATTTAAAGTAATAAATGGTTCACAGATGTTAATGTTTAAAATACAGACCAAATAAAGCTAAAGTTGCAGAGAACAATGCAGCAAGTCCCAGCCATAACGCAACTTGAAGAGTTTAATGTGCATCTCCCAAAGGAGGCAAAGGAAACAGAGACGTTGGAAGCAATTTGAAGGAAAAGTTTGCTTTTCGCATTCAGCTCAATGTTTGCAAGCTGTCTTTCGGAAGAGAGAAATCAAGCCATGATTTAGCAAGGGCAACACCCATACAGCTGCTTTCACGGGACACCAGGAGAACTGGCCAACTGACATTTTCTCCTAATGCCTTCCCATGAACCAACTACTAGTCTTACATCAAGAATTTGCCACTAAGCAAAAGAAATGAATTTGTTTTTTTTTTTTTTTGACAGAATTTCCCTGGACTCTAAACCACATGGGAAATTTTATAGAGAAAATTATGACAGTTAAAAGATGAAAAGGTAAAAACAAAAAGGCAGAGAAAAATACCTCATTGTATCCACATGATTAAAAAGCATTCAACTCAAATATACAGTTGTTGTTATGTTTTAAACTAATTTAAAATTTCACTTGAATATTCTATTGTTTGTTAAGTAGAGTGTGAAGTACATGAGATTTTACGTTTATTAATTTCTTAAAGGGCCCTGCCTATTACAGTAGCTTACACAATATTTGGAGCTCAGCGAATAATGTGAATGAAAGAGTGAATTAATATTAAACAGATTCAGGATGCTAAACAGTTACTAATATTAGTAAGGTCAATTCAGTTGCAAATAAATTCAGCTGATGGTGAAGTATGGACCCAGTAGTCTTACTAAATCCATCCATCTACCCATCCGTTAACTCACCGACTGAGAACAAACTTCTGAGCACCTAATGTCTTCTAAGTACCATGATAATTAAAAAGTAAATACAACAGTAAAATTGATAGACAAGGCCTTAGCTCTCATGGAGCTTAAAATTTATCAGAGAAGATAATAATCCAAGTAATTACAAAAATGCATAATAAGATGGAGTTAATGAAACATACTGTGAATAGAAACAGCAGGGAAACTTAATACAGTTTCAGCTGAAACCTGATGGATGAGTCAGAATGAGCCACTTGCAAATACAGAGAAAGTGTTCATAGCAAAGAGAAGAACATATACCAAGGCTTGAAGGTGAGAAGGGGCTGATGAATCTGAGGAACTGAAAAGTCTAATACAAACGGGAAGTGGGGATAGAGTTGGCCAAACAAGAAGCTAAAGAAATAGTGAGGGATGAACAGGTAAAGAATACTGTAAGATGAGATCAGTGATTTGCCTTTTATTCTAAAGGCAATAGGAGCCTGTAAAGAGTTTTAAGCAGATGAGTGACAAAACTATATTGGTATTTTAGTAAGATCAGTCTGCCTACACCGTGGAGACTGAGTTGGAGATGAAACACCAGTTACAGAGCTTACCCTTTGCTTAGTCTTCAACTCTGTCTTGTACTAATATTACTGTGGATATTGCCAACCATGAAGACCACATTCACAGAAATCGACGGAAGCTCTGATGAAATATCCAGCAGCAACAACCAGAAAATCTAAACTAAATTTTAATAAAAATATCTATTCTAAACCTAGGTCGAAAAGAAAAAGAAAAGAAAGAGCAAGAGGGAGATGAGAGCGAGGGAGAAGAGAGACTTGACTAAATATTATATCCAAGTACCTTGGCCTCATCTACATAAATTACATTTTAGAGGGCGAAAGATACAGTAATACACACTAACCTCTTCTACATATTTTGCAGGTAACAGATTCTTCGTACTAATCTTCAGCCATGAAACTACTGCCAATGCACGGACACGCAACAACGATTTACATACGATATGTCTGTAATTGTTACACTTCAGTTGTCACATTAATAAATCCTTAGTCGCAGATGGGGGAAATCATTAGCATAAGCATTTCATTACAATGTGGGAAATTTTTTTTTCCAAAAATGAACTAAACAAACTACATTATTTCACAAGGACATTGAACAGCTGTCAAAGGAAAACCACTTTTGGTCAAAACCAGCAGGGGTCTCATTGAGATGAATAATAATCAGGTTAAATGTGCATAATGACTATTTAGAGCCCAAGCCTCTACACAGTTTATAAGTTTTTAGGCAAGACAGGGCCCATGATAATTCTTTCTATATCATTACTAAAACTTTACTGCAGTGGTTTCGGTTAACACACTCTGTTCACCCCCAATGCACGTAAACTTACTGATGGCTGAGTGAAACAAAAACGTGACACTGATATTGTATGACTTGCAGGTCCTCTTTGAAGATGATGATCTTAATTAGCCGTAGATAAAAGATGTATACATATGTTGATTTGATTTGATAATGACTGTTTTTTCCCTTTATTCATTAAAAGTAGAGAGAAATTTCTAGAAAGTGATGGAAGAGTCAAGAGAGAAACAGACAACAGAGCCCAGTAGTATTATTTTGATCTGTTTTGGAGGTTCAGTTATTATGACAAGAAAAAAATAATGTGAAAATACTGAAAATTAAAATTTAATTTTAATAAAATTTAATATTATCTTTTTGAGTAGATTATATGGTTGTAGACTTAGGAAAGTAAATTTGACGATGACTTTTAAAAGAATAATAAATGAAATCCAAAACTGTCCTCAATTTTTTTCATCTATTCATGTTGAAAAAGTTATGAAGTAAACCCATCAGACATTAAGTGAAAAATGAAAGAAAATAACGGCCAATGAATGAAATACATGCATCTAGAATAAGCAAAACTTTGTAGGTAAAACAGAAAGATCTCTATAACTTTATCTTATAAATTAACATTTGATTTGATAGAAGCAGTTGAAATATGCGTTTTCTGTCATCGTAAAAATTTTTTTCTATTTGTCCTTCTTCTCTTTGCCTCTTCCCATCCCCCTCCTCCTCTTTTTCCTTCTTCTGCTACTATTACTAGCACAATTCCCATGCATCAGATAATAATGACGGCCATTCTGCCATGATTTACTCAGCATTTACCTTAAACCAGGGACTGCCGAAACTAGCGCCATTACATTACCTTATTTTATCTCATAATATACTTTATGAGGTCAGAATTATTAATTGAGTTATTAATTTTTTCATTGAAGTAGCCATCTGAAATCATTCAAACGGCTTTTTCCAAGTTCCTAGAGCTAAAACATATAGGGTTGGTGCTGACATCCAATTCTACCTGATTCCAGAGTCCAAGATCTTAATTGCTTTGTCAAGCTGTCTTCACCTGGCATAAGAGTTTCTCTAGGGCCAAAATGAAACAAAGGAATAGGTAGACTCCACAGACACAAGAGTACAACTAGAAGAAGAGAAATAACATTTCAAAAATAATCCATGATCTGTCAGTTTTCTGTTTTGACTGCTGGCTCACTGAACTTTTCCTTTTCTCTTTTTAAGCATAATCCGTGCAGTTTACCACCTCAAAAATGAGGGGAAGTGTCAGAGTGACAGCACCAGCAACAAAGTCCTTATACCAGGAAAACCCCTCCTGGCAAGCCAGAGGTGGGGTAGGTGAGGATGGAAGTGTATAGAGTCACTGCCTCGTTCCCGTCTAGTGAACTCAGGACGGCCACTCCTTGTATCACAGCCCAGCCTGTGGAAGGGAGAGGCAAAGGAGTCTCTAGTAAAAAAATGCATGATAATTGGCAGGACTCCTAAGAAAACTCGGGCTGGTGTGCCAACGTCCCGGTCATTGCTTATGGGAAGGTGTTATACTCAAGGACCCCACACATCTCACACGGTGCCATATCCAACACGGCAGGCACACCCCTATGACAGGGTAGCCAGGACTGGCGGATTTCCAGAAGAACTCCCACCAAATTCTGCATCCCGCAGTACAGCAGCTAGAAAGCAGGCCAGATGCCCTCAGCTTCCCAGCAATGCTTAGCAACAGGTGGGAAGGAAAGGCCTGGGGCACAGCAGAGATGCTGGAGGCCCAAGTCCAGGTGAGTTCCACAGCTCCAGAGAATGCAAAGAATCGCAGTTATTAGATCCACAACACTCTGAACCAGAGACACGTCACTGTACACCATCAAAGGATGCTCGAGAGGCAGATCAGATAAGGCCATGCAGGTAACAGCTTCTAGCTCACACGGTTGAGACCAGACCCACAAAAAATCCCACCATGGGGACTGCTTGCTTCTGAAGAAAACGTCACGGGGAGGAAGAAAGAAAGGAGAGACCCTTGACAAAAAGTAGAAACTTTTTTAGCACCTACCTGAAAACCTGAATTAATCCAAAACTGACTCTCTTGAACGGGAAACCATTGAGTTATCTTTCAAAAGCCAGCTCGAGTTTGATCCCACAGTTGCCTCTTCCAAATACTCCTTCATTCAGATTGAATGGTCTCCCAAACTTTAAAATTACTTGCAGCAAAAACGGAAATAAGTAGTCGTATACCTCTGGGTGGTATTGCATTCACCTTGACCGATCGACACTGAAAAGAAAATAACCGCTTGTAGGGCTTAATTTTCTAAACACAAGTAATTCACTTCAATTTTAGTAAACAGTGGGCTATTACTATTTACTATTTAAAATAATGATATGTTTTCCTCTTTAGCAAAATAAGCAAATTCAATAATCAAATTAATCAATGAAATTAGAAGAGCAGCTATTTTGCCTCATCTAGATAAAATGACTAAGATCACTTTTTATTTCAACCATTTATTTTGAAGTACAGTATTCTAAAACGGGTCCTTGCCTCGTGATAGAAAGTGAAATATCAATCAACCAGAAATGAGGCCTCTAATTGCTCTAGACATTTTTTTTCACCTCTTCACTGCTTATTAACCGTTCCATCAGAGAAATGAAAAAAAGATTATATGTGGTGACATTATAAGATCAATCAAGTGAGTCACTTCTGTAGATTCTATTCTAAAAAGGTCTCAAAGGAATCAGAGGCTTATAGATAATCCACGTGATGACTATTCTCCAATTAGCACTTAGGATTTATACACCCTACAATTCTGTAATGTCTTTGATTAGTATTACAAGTCTAATGGTCAAAGGGATCTTATATGTGCAACAGAGGTAAAATTAATTTAGTTAATACATAGGGTAAAAGTACATGTGATATTAGTGGACACTTTAATTGCTTTTAACTAAAATAAACACGGCGTCCCAGAAAACAACACTTACGTCAGCAGAAGCACTGATGGAGAAATTGTTATAAGGGGTTGGTTAAATACATGTTAAAAATCAACTAACCAAAATAAGTAAGATAGATTCAGAAAAAGATTCTCTGATACAACAGGAATTCATCTTAGCTGACACAGCAGCCCTAACCACTTTCTTGAAGTCTCCACTTACTGGGTCAAAATACCATGGTCAATAATCAATTTTTTAAGATGAAAGAAAAACGTAAAGCAAAACAAAGTTGATCTCTACTGCTCAGGCCCTGCATGTCAGGCTCTGATTGTTGCCACCCTCCTCACTTATCTTCCTCGGAATTACACGCAACTACTCAAAATAAAAGCAAATCGCCGTCCATCCGTCTTTGGCTTGACACTGCTCCACTGCATCAGAGTTGGTAAGAGGCCTTACAATTCACACACCACAATTGCTAGTAAGGGACTATAAGAATATTTCTTCTTATGTAAAAGAGGAGATACTATTATTTCTCTTTGATATTTGAGAAAACATAGGTTTTTTTACGGTGTATAGAGATTTCCAATTCTAGCAGCCCTGGGGAACACATGCATGAAAGGGTCATTACCTAAATCCTGCAGAAAACATACTTTGCAGTACATTGTTGGTCGCACACTAAGTAAAGTCTCCTCTATCGCCCCAACAATGTACCTAAAACAGAAACTTTGAATGCAAGGGCCCCAGTTCTCCCGAAGATCCGAGATTACTTCATGAACTCATGGCAGGTTTGAAAAGTTTAATTTTCAATTCCATAACGAAGCATCAATCCTGGAAGAACCGAAAGCGGTCCCATGGGTCTCTCAACCCAAGTTTGTAATAACACCTGTAACCCCAAAGGCAATTTCACTCTGAAAAAAACCATCCACAATTCTGCCCTTCAGAATTTCCATCGATTAAGGTAAAAAAATGATTAGCTTACAATCAGGATAATTAAGACACAAGGAAACAAGCTACTATGAATGGAAGTCAGTATAAACAGCTAAATCATAGTTACATCACAATGGATGTCATACATTAGAATTATCTGATACATAATAAGGAATAACTTGTCTGAACTATGAAAAATGATATTCCCCAGAAGAGCAAGTATCATAAAATTGATTTTCAAAAGGATAACAAATAACTTTTAATAGAAAAAATATAGTTTTTAATTTTTTAAATTTTGTAATGGAGTGTTTTTTCAACAGCACATTAAAGAATCATGAGAGGGCTTCCCTGGTGGTGCAGTGGTTGAAAGTCTGCCTGCCGATGCAGGGGACACGGGTTCGTGCCCCAGTCCAGGAAGACCCCACATGCCACGGAGGGGCTAGGCTCGTGAGCCATGGCCACTGAGCCTGTGCATCCGGAGCCTGTGCTCCACAAAAAAATGAATCATGAGAGAATCTGTAGACTGGAAACTAGGTCTGAAGACGATAATCAACATGGAAAAGACAGATGCAAAAAGTCAGACATTTGAATAAAAGGTAAAACATACGATAGCTAAAATAAAAATTCTAACATACCTCCAATCTAGGTTCCAGGAATACGAATTAGAGAATATGGTGGAGAAACAATACAAGACAAGATAATGAGTAGGGATTTCAGCATTGATAAAGGAGTGACCTCCTGTTACAGTAAGTTCAATATAACTAAACAGGCTAAATAAAAAGTTAATCTAAACCTATGTACATCAGAGTGAGATGCTAAATCACCAAGGACGCAGAGAAGGTTTTAAAAGAAGATGATAAGAATAGATAATTTATGAATGAATAGCTGACAGGACACATCTCAGAAGCAACTATAAAAATAACCTAAGAGGGTTCCCTTTTCTCCACACCCTCTGCAGCATTTATTGTTTGTAGATTTTTTGATGATGGCCATTCTGACTGGTGTGAGATGATATCACATTGTAGTTTTGATTTGCATTTCTCTAATGATTAATGATGTTGAGCATTCTTTCAATACACTGTTGGTGGGAATGTAAAGTGATACAGCCACTATGGAGAACAGTATGGAGGTTCCTTAAAAAACTACAAATAGAACTACCATATGACCCAGCAATCCCACTACTGGGCATATACCCAGAGAAAACCAAAATTCAAAAAGAGTCATGTACCAAAATGTTCATTGCAGCTCTATTTACAATAGCCAGGACGTGGAAGCAACCTAAGTGTCCATCGACGATGAATGGATAAAGAAGATGTGGTACATAAATACAATGGAATATTACTCAGCCATAAAAAGAAACAAAATTGAGTTATTTGTAGTGAGGTGGATGGACCTAGAGTCTGTCATACAGAGTGAAGTAAGTCAGAAAGAGAACAACAAATACCGTACGCTAACACATACATATGGAATCTAAAAAAAAAAGGTCATGAAGAACCTAGGGGCAAGACGGGAATAAAGATGCAGACCTACTAGAGAATGGACTTGAGGACACGGGGAGGGGGAAGGGTAAGCTGGGACAAAGTGAGAGAGTGGCATGGACATATATACACTACCAAACGTAAAATAGGTAGCTAGTGGGAAGCAGTTGCATAGCATGGAGAGATCAGCTCCGTGCTTTGTGACCACCTAGAGGGGTGGGATAGGGAGGGTGGGAGGGAGGGAGATGCAAGAGGGAAGAGATATGGGGATATAGGTATATGTATAACTGATTCACTTTGTTATAAAGCAGAAACTAACGCACCATTGTAAAGCAATTATACTCCAATAAAAATGTTTTAAAAATTTAAAAAATAACCTAAGAGGGTAAAGAAAATAGGTGTCAGCTAAGAATTAAAGTGCCCTGCAGATCTGGCCTGACAAGAACAAGGGTAAAAACAAAAATCTAACCCACGTTCCAAAAGGAGTCCAGACACGATGACAAATTATCCCAGAAGGAAGTCCTAAGATTGAAACAAACAAACCAACAAAAAGGTAATAGAGTGGTCAGCATGTAGATAAATCTGAACATCATCTGTATAAAATATTATGCTGATAATTTCTAGACTGAGAAATTAAATTTATCTTTAAAACACTAGACATTATTAGCTTATCAAGGAAGAAGGGGATTATCAAAATTAAGTGTTCTAGTGTCCTTGTATGTATCAGGAGAGGGTTTAAATATTATTCTGCATTCACTAAATTTAGTGGGAAATTAAAATTTTCAAGAGTTACGATGAAACAGAAATAGTGTTTCAAAACAACAAAGGAACAAATTCTTAATGGCGAGAAAACTAACAAACAGAAAACTCATAAAATAGGCGAACAAGGAAGGAAAAGAAATATCAAAAATCTGAGACAAAGAGGAATCAAAACATTTAAGATGGTAAAAGTGGAATCAGATATATCCCAATAAACAGAAATATATAAAAAGAAGACACATAAAATATTTCCTAGTTTAAATATTTTACATTTCAAAATTATAATATAAATTCAAAATTTTAACACTTGAAAAACAATAAAAGTGCAGATTAAAATTTGTAGAATGCAACAAACATATTTTCAAAAAACTGTGTGGCTATAAATTTTTTTCTTTTAAGGAAGAAAAAGGCTGATAGTTAATGATGTATGTATCTATTTAAGAATTAGGGGCTTCCCTGGTGGCACAGTGGTTGAGAGTCCGCCTGCTGATGCAGGGGACACGGGTTCATGCCCCGGTCCGGGAGAGGCCACAACAGTGAGAGGCCCACGTATAGCAAAAAAAAAAAAAAAAAAAAAATAGAATTAGAAGAAGAACAGAATAAATCCAAAGTAGAATTAAGATAATAATAAAGATCAGAAAATAATTGTATGAAATAGGAAACAATATAAACAGACCAACAAACAAAATGGAAGACTTATTAAATTGAAAAATAATTCTCATCACATTGAACAAGAAAGGATGGTAAGAAGAAAAATAGTATAAAGACTTTAAATGGGAGACATAATTGTATATAGAATTGAGATTTTAAAATAAAAATCTATAAAGAACTGTATGTAAATAAATGATGAAAAGGGAAGATTCCTAGAAAAACTCAGTTGATTAAAATTGACATGAGAAGAATTAGAAATCTTAAATGACATATAACCATTAAACACAATCAACTATTTATTATGAATCACCCTGCAAATAAATAAACCCTAAAGATTTAATAGGTGAGTTCTAACAAACCTCTAAGTAATACATTATTCCAATAATATATACAATCTTCTAAAGAATAAGAATTAAAAGATAAATAGTCTCCACTCATTTTTATGTGTTCAGATATAACCCTGACACCAAAACTCTACTGAGGAACATAGGGGCAAAAAGTCATTCTAAATTCAGCAATATGTACAAAAGACGATTAATGATGTAGAAGTTGGACAATGCTTTGAGTTGTTTTATGATATTTTCTATGTTATAAGATATTAGATGATGCTTACATTTTAAAATATTACTTCATTTAATAGTCAAATATTAAAAGCCAACAAACTGAGATCAGAGAGCATGTCCTAAACTACATTGCTGCATACTTAGCTTACTTAAATCTTCCCATTCTTAACAGGAAATACAACATGGATGTTAAGTAGGGCTATGATCTCTGACTTTGATCAATACATCCATAAAAATGATATATGTGAATACCACTTTAAATATTTCCTGAAATAATAAAATGTTAACAAACATGAACTGAAAATTTCTTTGTCTGACTCTTCAAACTGAATGCTAAAACAGAATTGGTATGGCTCAAAATAGTGATTTATGACTACTGCTGTTTCCATAATCAGAGAACCAGGAGGAAGAGTCAGCAGGATACCGGCTTGAGGAAAGGTAAAAGGCATGGAAGATTTAAAAAAAAAAAAAATTGTGTATAAATTCTTCTGTGAGATTGTTACCTAAAATAATTCTGCTTATAGAATAGGAAAGGGAATAAAGCTTGTTTATAAAAATTCGTATAGATTTAATAGGCTAAGATCTTTACATCACACTGTTTTGAATACAATAATATGTAAAAAGTTAATAAACAGAAACCTCAATTAAATAGAATTGCACGACCAGTAGGGCGAGCTCTCATACCCTGTGATGTAGCCCAGCCCAACAGGAAGAAAGACTTCTTTCCCATCAAGGACTCAGCCATGAAAAGCCATGGACTCTGTTTACTATGGCCCTTCCAAATCCCTTTTCCTCCCTATAAAAGTTCTCCTTCCCTTGCTGTGCGGGGACTTACACGTGGCTCCCCATGGTTGCAGACCCCTAATTGAAATTCTCTACTGATCCCAAATAAACCAATTTTTGTTGGAGAAATACATGGCAGTCTATTTGTTTTGGGTCAACAAACCATAAAAGTTTAATGCAAAAACTACACAAAAACAAAGATCAAAACCAAAAATACCTAGAAGAAATCATGGGAAACTATGAAAATGACTTGCCATTTTAGTAACCGGAACTACAATTTGTTTTCACCAGGCATAGTAAACATAATTTTCAGGGAGATATGCATTATATCAGGGAAGGTGCACCTACTGAAATATGGATTTACTGTCATCTAACTTACACTTGAAATATAATGCATTTATCTGTCAGTATGACATAAAAGTATTTGTATAAAATACTTTACAATTTATATCTAAATTCTTATATTTTGTGGGAAAAGTTGAAATACAGTATTCATGTAGAAATCTAAGGGGTCCCAACATAAATTGTTCATCATTCACTAAAAGAAAACTTATTTCCAGGTAGTAAAAACCCTGTTTCTTATAAATGGATAGTGGTGAAGAATAAATAAATTACGAAAAAAGGAGAGAGGAAGGGAGAGAGAGAGAGAAAGAGAGAGAGATTTGTGACTATGTATCAGTGAGAGAGATGCAGATTCTAAAAGTAATTACCATTTCTTTACTTTCATTCTCTATATTTTTCTGAAAACTAAGTTCTAAATAAGCACTGTTTTTCCTTAGTGGTCTAAAGAGGAAAAGCATAGAAAAATCTGGAATACAGTTTTCTTTCAACAGCAAAAAGCCCCCAAAGTATAAGAGCAGATATTGGTAGAAAATATAGGCAGCAGACAGCTATCTATCTATTTTTACCTGACATTATGGAAAATTTCAAACATAAATACATGTCACATAGAGGTAAGAGCGTGTGAACTCACATATACCCATCATATAGCTTCTGTGATGATGAATTCATGGTAGTTTTCTTTCATCTATATCCCCACCCACTCCCTCCACTATCAATGAATTATGTTGAAGCAAATTCCATACATCAAATACATTCCATATATCCTATAAATCTATCAAGTAAATTTCAGATATTCTGTATTTCAGCACAAACATACACAACATAAGGGCTCTCCTTAAAAATCATATTCACGTCATCATCACACCTAATATCTAACAAAAAATACTTAGTATCATCCGATATATCTATACACTGCTCATCTCTCTAATTTTCTCATAATAGTTGCCTTGTTCAAATCAGAATTCAAAGAAGATGCACACATTGAATTTTGTTGATATGTTTTTTGGGGTCTCTTTGAATATAAAGGTAACCTCTTTTTTTGTTGTTTATTTGTTTTTCCTGTAATTTGTTTTCAAAAGAAACCAGGTCTGTCTTCTGTTACAGAATGATTCACAGCATTCTGCTTATGTATTCCTGTACTGTCATGTAACATATTTCTCTGGCCACTGTATTTCCTGTAATCTGACTTTTAGGTCTTAAGTTTTTATCTATTTCTTGTTCAATTTCTTATTGAGTAGGAGAATTTATACGATAATAGATGTGTACATCTATCAGAAGTCTCTTTTCTCTTTCTCTCCTGTCATTTCTTTCCTTCCTTCCTTCCTCATTCCCTCTCTCTCTCCCCCTCTCTTTTTTTCTTTCTCTCTCTCTTTTTCTTTCTTTCCTATGATGTTATTCAGTCAATGATTATATAATCCCAGGTCTATTATTTCACTGGGGACTGTAAATAAGTGATTTTTCTAATACTTTCTAACAGTTATTCCTTCTTCAATTATTAGCTGGAATGCTTCTGTGAAGAGAAAGTTTCATCAAGATTTCAGTAGAGACACAATGGTAAAGTATTTATAAGAAAGACAGTCTGAAACTTGATTCTTTCCCATTACTTTCAACTTTCTAAATAATGATTATATTTTATTAACATTCTGTAAAGGTAAGAAGTTAATTTGTTTTTTAAATTATGAATCTGCTGGGAGTGACGGTCGTATTTTCTTTTGAACTCATGAATTTTAATAAATTTGACATGCTGTAATTCATTGAAACTGTTACTCTATTTTTTGCTCAAATTATTTTATGTTTGGCCAAATGAGCGGTTCTTTGAGTTTGCTTTCAACCGCTTTGGCCATGACCCCAGTAGTCTTATATAGATTGTCTCCTAGCTTTGTGGTACAATAATGAGTTCTAAATTCACATTTTATATTTTCTACCCCAGACCTGGAATCATCTGTTTCTTCATGTAGATCTGGTACTTTATGATGGTTTTACATTTTGGTGGTTTATGAATTTCACTTTAGTCCTAATGAGCGTTTTAGATGGTTAACTTCAAGAATTCCTAGGGTCCAGACTACTTCATTGCCATCAAACATTATGGAAACCTACATGTCCTCACCTGTAGGTTTGCGTCTGAAAGGGTTCCTTCTAATCTCAGCTGCGGTTCTCAGTCTTCCCCGCTGCCCTTTATGCTTAGTCAATTTTGGCAACTTGGGAACCCTCAGGCTGTTTGGGTTCCTCTCCCCCCTTTTTGTGTCCTGAACACTTGCTGAGGGCATAGAGCATCACTGCTAATGGTAGTTTGTCCGATTTGGGGTTTCATGGTTACTCTCTGTCACTTGGTTTTGTTTCAAGTATTTTTGAGGGTATTTCTAGGTTAGTTGCTTTCTCCGATTTTGTGGGCGGTTTTGGAAATATTCAAATACTACAGAGCTACTGACATCTTACTGGTATCATCTGAAGATACTTATTTAAATAATGTGTCACTAATTTCCATACTTCCAGATTTCTCTAATGTGTCAAATACTAGTCTTTATTCTTTCAAGGTTCTTCCTGTATGCTCAGAAGAAATATCAGTACAGTCAGCTTGGGCTGTGATAGGGGAGAAGGAAATGGTTCGTGAATTTTCTTGCCTGATGGTTTACAGGGGTGTCTAGTAAGTGCTGTGTTGCACCGAGTATACAAGATGTGTATAAGGGGGGATAGAATGCTAGTTACCATCAGTCATTTGGAAAATAGTTTTGAATGCCTATGAGGACAACACATGTTCAAGACACACGTATTACTGGGCTAAGTGGAATAAGGGAGAAAGTTTTATAGAGGATACAAAGCACGATTACCCACTATTCCACAGAAAAAGGAAGAAACAGATGAACACAGGACCGTGAAAAAAGGCACTTTAAAACAGAGTTGATTTTACAAATCAGAGCGATAGACAATATCTATGTTGCTGAAAATTCATGAGGTCTGCAAATAACAATAATAACGATCATAATTTAATATACACCAAGCATAGTGCTATATGTTCTTATATATATTATGTCACTTAATCTTTACAATTCTCTAAGGTAAGTATTATGCCTCCCATTTTATGGGTGAGTAGACTGAGGCTGAGGAAAGTTAAATAACTCACCCCAGGCATCACAATCTGAAGGTGGCAGAGTCTTTCCAAACATTGAGCTCTTAACTACACAACACTGTCTATTTAATCATAGAATATCTACATGCCAAAAACCAAATAAATAAATTAAACCTCTGACTCATAACAGAGGACAAAACTAGCCAATAAACAAAATGAAGCATATACTATAAATAACAGTAAGAAACATTCAAAACTTTATACTAAAACCACAATGTCATGTAGATAACGGATCCTAGGTTATGGTTTAAAACAAAGAAAGGCCCAGAAAGAAACCGGGCCCCTGATATGAAAAGGCATGCCAAATGCTCTTGGGAGAGGTACTGAGATACAATGACTTAAGAAAAAGATAACACAAAATTAATTTCCCTTTGACCCAACTTTACCGGCTCTGACTATAGAAATGATTTTTACAAATACTTTTCAATCCTCTAAAGCTGAGAGAGATTATTAATTATTTGACTACACCAAACTATATAAGTTTTCATTTATCTTCCTTGGGATATAAAATTTGTTTTTAAAAGAAACTTTCTGCAACCTTTATCTGCTCCTAAATTCATTTCTTTACACACAAGTGTTTCAGCCTAGCTCCAGTTAATGGCTTATTAGCATAACATTTCACTTCTTGTACTTAATTTAAAAGATATACCATCTATTCTTGTCGAAATCTTTATGAGTACTACCTAAAAATAATTAGTTTTCTGTTCAAAAATGCTTTTGTAATATTCCATGAGGTCTTATCTGTTATACTGCTTTTAGTGCTTACCTCTAATACCTGATAGCTTGTTGTAAAATCATTTACTTGTTCCCCATTTTGAAAGAAGAATGAGGGATTCTAATTCTAATTCTAACATTATAAATGAAAGCTTGATGTGGAGATAAATGAACTCTCTCAAAGACAGGGACCATTTCTTGACAATCAGAGAAGTGAATTATGTGACCTACAAATGTCATTTCTCTTTTCTGATTTTTTAACTAGCTTATTTGTATCTTTTGGAGGAGTCCATTTTATTTCTCTTTATGCTTTCTGTAACCTTTAAATTTAACCAGACATTTACTTTTACCTCTAAAAGTTTATGTGACAGTAGTTTATTTTGAGCTCAACTCAGTGGGCATGAATTTTACAAGAGCAACGCAGTGATGGGAATGGATCCTATGCACGTGGGCTAACATCTTATGTGTTTGGTCCACGGGAATGGGGAAGGGAAAGAGAGGTTGGTTATTAAAACTCAGTGTGTACCTGGCATTGTGCTAGGTGCTCAAATAATTCATTAGCCCTCCCAAAAGCCCTCTAAATGACAACCATTATTATCTATTAACATTATTTTCTATATACTAGATAATCAAGGTGTCATACTTTAAATAAGAAGCAGAGTTTCTCCAGACTCACAGACATAGAGAACAGACTTGTGGTTGCCAAGGGGGAGGGGGTTGGGGGAGGGATGGATTGGGAGTTTGGGATTAGCGGATACAAACTATTATATGCAGGATGGATAAACAACAAAGCCCTACTGTAGAGCACAGGGAACTATATGCAATATCCCGTGATAATCCATAATGGAAAAGAATATGGAAATGAATGTATATACATATACATATATGTATGTATATACATAGATATACACACATCACTCTGCTGTACAGAAAAAGTTGACACAACATTGTAAATCGGCTATACTTCAATAAGATAAAGTTAAAAAAATGCAGGGTTTCTTTACAAGTCTTTCTGACTCAAAAATCTGTGGTCTAGACTTCTCCATCTTTTTTTTTTTTTTGCGGTACGTGGGCCTCTCACTGTTGTGGCCTCTCCCGTCCTTGCGGAGCACAGGCTCCGGACAGGCAGGCTCAGCGGCCATGGCTCACGGGCCTAGGCGCTCCGCGGCATGTGGGATCTTCCCGGACAGGGGCACGAACCCACGTCCCCTGCATCGGCAGGCGGACTCTCAACCACGGCGCCACCAGGGAAGCCCTAGACTTATCCATCTTTTATTGTGTCATTCCTTTGAGGATATGCTTTGCACGGCCTGGAAAATCAAACACCCATTTCCACATGTCTCAAGGTGGCTCCCTCTTCAGGACACAGGAGACGGATGCACCGCTAAGAGAAGCGGAAGGCGCACGTCTCAGGGTCTCTGCAGCTGTACCTTCTGTGACAAAGTGCTTCTCACCGGTGTGGTAGCCCCGGCAGAGGAAGAAAGACCCGTGCATGACTCTGATGGTGCGTGGAGTCAGCTTCCCCCTCAATTTCCATATTTACACACTCACGTTAACTCAGGGAGGCATCTTCCCTCCATCATGGACAACATAACACGGAGGCTCAGACATACAATGCCTTGGCGGTTCTGCACCACTGGGACTTGGCTGAGTTGAGACGACCTTTTTCAGCATCCTCTTGCCTGTGTGGTCCTCAGGGAGAAACAAGTGTGAGATTTGGGAGGTGAAACCAACGCCACAGCCCCCAGCCCCTGGAATCCAGTGTGGACCATCAGTACCACTGCCACTCACACTTGTCTCTGTGCTCTGTTGCATCACTTGTGGGCGTGGAGCTGGACCCACAGCAGCCTGGCTCCTGGAGCAGGAAGTCCCCCTCCAGCTTTGCCAAGTCCCTTTCAGCGCCCGTGACTGGGTAAGGTCTCATCTCACTAATGAATTGCTTATTCACCATCACCCCTGGTAGCTTGACTTCCTGATTGAATCGTAAATAGTCTACTTGCTGGTTTCCATACAGCTGATACATGGCCACGATCCGAACTTCGATCTAGCCGCTCTGTCCCCTTCACCGGCGTGAATACTGGCAGTGGGGAGAGGAAGGAGAGTGAATTTTCATACACAGTAATAATCACGTGACTCTAGCGCTTCTCCTTTTGCTCTTATGTGCAGGTGATTAAAGGAACTGCATTACTACTACTAAAGTCTGTAGCGTACCACCCGACATTCAGCGTTCCAAATACCTCTCCATTAGATGCTACTTACTGACAAAGTAAAAGAAAAAAAAAATGTCCTGGGCATGAGAGCTCTTTATTATCTTTCATGCATCATTGTAAAGCTTCTTCATATCAAATTATATAGTCACTCAAAATGTTCACCTTTCCTAAATGCACCTCTTGCAGCTATAATCTATCCATCTGCATCTAGGTGATTTTAGCCTCTCAAATGGTTGAGAAACGCCTTCACTGGGCAGTTAATCCCATTTATGTTCTGAGTGACCAATTCGTGTGTTCCATTACCTGCTATAATATCCCCACTGTACATAATGTATAGTTGACTTAACAGCTCTAATCTCACCAAAATGCTCTTTCTCAGTCAATTGTTTTCATGGTCTCAGGTTTCCAGAGGGAATCTGCCGAGAACTTTTTAGCAAATAATTATCTAAGAGGACTAAACCTGCTATAAAATTTCCTCAGCTTTTATTGATAGCATCTTCACATTATCAATATCTTTATATTTTACTTAAAATCCTTGGTTTAGAAAGTGTTAACAAGGGAAATCTGCCAGTTTCCAAGCCCCAATATCAAGCCAAGAATGTTGATCCTTTAATGATAGTGTAATTCATAATTTCTCTTATAAACTGTTTCAAGAGCATTATTATCTCTAGAGACAAAAGATTTTTGCCATAGACAAAAGAAATCATTTCCTTTCAGTACTTAAAGATGATTAAGCTGAAATATATATATGTCGCCTCCAATAGTTAGCGAAGTGATTTGATTCAGATTCTACATGTGCACTACAAAGCATTTCTTACATTGAAAATCTCCGGTCCGTGCTTTTGCCAAGAACAGACATTGACTAATTCTCAAGTGTTAGATTTAATAGCAACCTTATTTACTTTATATTTTATATATTTATACAAATCAGATGAAGCCTACCAAGTTTTTTCTCTTAGTTGAATGAACTTATACATAAGGGTTGTTTTCTAGCCAATACATAAGATTGCTCCTATAAGTCCTACCTTATCCACACACTGGAACTGATAAATGAGATAGGATCACCAGAATAAACATAATCTAAGGGGCAATTCACCTTAAAATAGTTTCTGAGTTCCAAGTTCCCTTGACCCGAATTACAAACAGTATGCAAATATCTGGGCAATGTACACTTTATATATAACTTTGAGGATACTATTTTAAATTCATGCTTTAAAATTATGAAGTGCCTAACGTACGGTAAGTTAAATGTTTATTCTCCACCCTTTGCATTTTTTTGCATAAAAACTATGTTAAGTCTTAGAGCGACTTCTCACGGTCTCTCCATGTCCCTTTTCTCTTTTCTCTATGGGGACAACATTCTTGAATGGGCCCATGGCCACTCGGCATAAACAATTCACTGCACGGTCTCTGTTTCAGATCAGTACGTCCATGTGACTAAGTCCTGGCCAACAGGATCTCATGTGTTTTCCTCCTGGTACCTTTCATCGATATACTGGCATAAGCCCTTGCCCCTCTTCCTTTCCCTGCCCTTGTTCTGCTGTCTGGAATCTGGATGCTGGAACAATGGTCCATGAGGGTGAGAACAATGCCTGAGAAAGGACCTAACGTTAAGCTAAAAGAAGCCTGGAATTGGGGATTTTCTGGAACAGAGTCAATTAACCCGTGCCAGCCAGGATGCCTATCTCCACACTGGTACATGAGAGAATACCAATTCTATATTGTATAATCCTTTTTATTTTAGGGTTTATCTAAGGCACATCATAACCTTATTCTAACTGGTGCAGTAACTATAAACTGAAGAATTATCAATGATGCTTTTGCTATCAAAATAGCTAAATTTGTGATTAGTATTTATTAGCTAGAGTATCCAATATATTGAATATAACCATTAACTGTCTGTCAAACCAAGGGCCTCAACTGAAACAAAGGCAAATATCTAGCCTGTTAGCTATACATGAAAGCAGTGTGAATTCTTTATATTATTGGAAGGAAGGAGACAGTTCTTCAGCTAGTTTAAACTGATTCAATTTAGGTTTTCTAAAACATATTTTTAGTGTAGATACATAGAAGCCTATCTGACACAAAGTGCATATTCAATAGTGATAACAGCTAATGTATTAATACAATATGAGGCAAGCATCATTTTTAGGATTTTTACTTGATTGATATATTTAATCTGTATAAAACATTTTGAATTTGAAAGTACCTTTTCCCCCCTCTGACAAGCTCCCTAGCAGATTCTCAATTAGCTTTTTAATTTCCCCTCAAGGGCATGATGGGATTTCTAGGCCCCCTTCCTACACGGGAACTAGGTCCACTCAGGAGAACTAATTATCAGCTCTCTCCCCTGACTCCTTCCACATTTATGAAACACGTTGGTTTGACGGAAGCCTATGCAGTAGTTTCTTCTCTGAGTCTAAAACTTCAAGGAGGGAATAGCCCTTTTCTCTTCAAATTCCTTTCAAACTATCTCAAGGAATCGGGCTTGAAGAAGATAATTTGGGACACTTATGTCTCATCACTGGCTCTCCGAAATCTCTCTGGCCATCACCTTCATTTTCTTGGCCTCCAATGATGGGTCATTATTCATTTTTTTCCCTCTACTTCCTGCTGTGTAGGGATCTTCGTGAGCCCCTGTTCTCTCCAACCACAGACTCATGGCTTATCCTAAGCCATTCTCAGCTGCAGCTATATCGTCTCCTCAGGGGATATTAGGTAATATTAGAAGTCTTCTGAGTTGTCACAGTAACTGACACAAAACACTGACGTTTTGGGTGCAGTGTCTAAGGATGCAATTCATTGCTTATTGAACAAAACTGGTCCCAAAATGATAGAATCACACATGTTGAAACACTCCGATGAAATGATAAAGAAGGTGCAGGGATGGAGATGAGCTTAACAGAACTGAACGTACATTCATAAATCATAAAGAGCTCGACAACCTCATCCTACTAATGAATTACTGCTTCTTTCCCACTTTAAACATCCCTCTGGCCCTTTATAGCCTGGCCCTAACATCTGCTCACCCTCAATTAACAGAGTATCCCACTTGGTCTTTATACTTGGCCATATGAAGCTTATTTTAATACTGCAAAGATGTCAAGCTCTCCCAAGAACTGCACTATTTTGACACTAATGATTTCCTCTTCTTGGGCCATTCATTCCCTTTAAAATCATATTAAATTTGTAAAGATTTACATCGGTTTACATTTCTATTCATCTGAGAAAACTGGTTTTGACCTGTTCAGGTTGACTTTCATATTCCTTCCTATGAGCAGAGAGAATCGAATACATTATCAATGGGTCTCTTTACATTGGTTGTAATGATTGGTTTACATTAGAAATTAACAAAGAATTAACAAGTTCTGCAAAGGAAGATAGTTGGTTTAATCTATGTATCTTTAATGTCTAGCAAAGCATATAACTTATAGTTGATTTTTCAAGAAATATTTGTCCAAAAAGCAAATTAAAAGAGGGCAAGGAGAACTTCTAATCCAGTCAAGATGGTCTTTACTCCTCCTCTTTCCTTCCTGCTCCTCCCTGTTAAGTACAGCTATGAACCCTGAAAACCATGCAAAAGGCAGCAAAAGGAAAACTTGTAAAGGTAGAAAGAGGAACATGAACTGGTTTGGGAATGCCAGGACTAGAGGGATATCATAGCAGCTGGTTGTCAAATATCCCCCAGCTCAAGAGAAGATGATGACCTGAGCCCGGCATGTCCCAACCCTCAATCTCACAGTGGAACACAGCCCAGATAGGCTCATTCCTCCTCCAGACCAAGTGGGAATCCTCCCAACAACTCAAGGTGAACTTCGCACCACTGTCAGGGTGGCAGATAGAGAGTTCCATTAACAGAGGAACAAAAAAACACAGAGGAAGCAAATAGAAAAAAAAATAATAAAATGGCAGACTTAAGTACTATCCTATCAATACTGCCTTAAGTGTAAACATCTAAATATACCAATCAAAGAGGGAGGTTGGCAGAGCAGATTAAAAATAATATGACCCAACGATAAGCTGTTTGCAAGAAATTCACTTCATACCTAATGACATAGGTATATTAAATTATATTTATATAATTTATTTATTATATATTAAATATATATATTTATATATATATCTTTATATTAAAACTTATATTAAAGTAAACGTTTATATTAAAATGTATATTAAAGTAAAAGTTTGGAAATAATAATATTGTGGAAAGATTAACTGAAATAAAGAAGTAGCTAAAATAATATCTGATGAAGTAGACTTTAGAGCAAAGAAGATTTCTACTGACAAAGTGGGAAATTTACAAATGATGAAAAAATCAATCCACCAGAAACACATAACAATCCTAAGTGTGGACCCAATAAACAACAGAGCCTCAAAATACGTAAAGAAACAAGTGACAGAGCTGAAAGGAAAAGAGACAAATTCACAATCACAATTTGGACTTAAATATCTTCCTTTCAGCAACTGAGAGGGCTGCTAAACAAAAAACAGCAAAGACTCAAAATAACACAATCAACCAACAAGATCTAATTGACACATATGGAGCTCCTCACCCCAAAAAGGCAGAATACACAGTGTCTTCTCAAGTTCCTATGGAATATTCACTAAGGAGGACCATATCCTGGGCCACGATACAAATGTCAAAGAATCAAAATCATAAGAATAAGAAATGTCAAAAAATCAAAATCATACAGACTGTGTTCTCTGAACACAGTGTAATCAAACCAGAAATCAATAACAGAAACACAACAGCAAATTTCCTAAACATATGAGTAGATAAAGTAAATAAATAAGTCATAGGCCTAAGAGAAAGTCTCAAAAAAGTATAGATCTAAATGAAAATTTAAAATACACTGTATCAAAATATATGGGATACAGCTAAAGCAGTACTGAGAGGAAAATGGAAGCACTAAGTGCATATAGTAGAACAAGGAAAGACCTTAAATCTAGTTCCTATCTCAAGAATCTAGGAAAAGAAGAGGAAGACAAATCCAAAGAAAGCAGAGGAAAGAAATAATAATGAACAGAGTAGAAAAAAATGAAATTAAAAACAGAAACCCAATAGAGAAAAATCAATGAAATAAAAACCTTGATCTGGGCTTCCCTGGTGGCGCAGTGGTTGAGAGTCTGCCTGCCAATGCAGGGGACGCGGGTTCGTGCCCCTGTCCGGGAAGATCCCACATGCCGCGGAGTGGCTGGGCCCGTGAGCCATGGCTGCTGAGCCTGCGCGTCTGGAGCCTGTGCTCCACAACCGGAGAGGCCACAACAGTGAGAGGCCCACGTACTGCAAAAGAAGCAAAAACAAACAAACAAACAAACCCTTGATCTTTGGAAAAATCAATAAAATGGATAAACGACTAGCAAGACTGACAAAAAATATAAAAGGGAAGACACAAATGGTCACTATCAAGAATGAAATAGGAGATATTCATTATAGGTCTTGCAGCCATTAAAAGGTTAAAAAAAGAAAATACAATGAACATCTTTACGCTCATAAATTCATAAATCGTTGGAAACTACACACTACCAAAACTCAGTCAAGATGAAAGAGATAACGCACGTAGCCTTATATTCATTACATAAATTGAAGTGCAATCAAAAAACTCCAAGCCCAGGTAGTTTCATTGGAGAATTCTATGAAACACTTAAAGAAGAGTTAATGCCACTTTTACACAATCTCTTCAAAAAGATCAATTCACAATTCACTTAATGAGGCCAGTTTTAACCTGATACCAAACCCAGACAATGGTTACAGAAAAAAGGAATACTAGGGAATATCTTCCATGAACTTAGACACAAAAATCCTCAACAAAATATTTATAGATCAAATTCAAAATTCATGAAAATAATTATACACCATGATAGTGCAATTTATTCTAGATATTTAAGGCTGGTCAGTATTCTAAATCAATCACTGACATCTATTATATCAACAAGCTAAAGAAGAAAAATTTTGATCATATCCCTTTATGCATAAGAAACACTGGATACAATCTAACACTCATTTAAGACAAAAAAATAATAAATCTCATCAAGTTAGAAGTATCTCAACTTGATAAAGAGCATCTACAAAAATTCTACAGCTGACATCTTAGTGGTGGAAAACTGACTAACGACTCCTTAAGATTTGTACTTAGCAATGATATCCAACCTCACACATTTATTCAGCAGAGTACCAAGAGTTCTATTCACTATCATAGGCATGAAAAAGAAATAAAAGACATGCAGTTTGCAAAGAAAGAAATAAAACTGTGCCTAGTTGCAGATGACATAATTGTTGACATAATATATCCTAAGAAATCAACAAAAAAAATTCCCAGAACTAAGAAACAAGGTTGCAGCAAGATTACAGGATACAAGATCAACACAAATAAACCAGTTGCATTTCTACGTGCTAAAAATGAGCGCACAGAAGTCAAATTAAAAACACAATACCCTGTAAAATTATTCCTAAGCAAATAAAATACTTAGATATACACCTGACAGAACATACGTAGGATCTTTATCTTGAAATTCATAAAGCGTTGGTGAAACAAATGAAAGAAGACCTGCATAAGTGAAGAGAAATGCTATGTTCATGAATTGAAGAATTAACACAGTAAAAATATCTATTTTCCCCAAATTAATCTATAAATTTAATGTAATCTTTTAAATGTATAGCATGATTCTGTTGACATAAACAAGCATATTCTAAAGTGTTTATGGAAAAGCAGAAGATTTACAATAGCTAAAACAATATTGAAAAAGGAAAAGAAAATGGGGAGTATCACTATTAATTATTAATAAGGCTTGGTATATAGATAGCTGCAGTAACCATGACAGCACGGTATTGACAGAGGAATAGACAGAGATCAATGGGACAGAATAGAGAATCCAGAAATAGACTCACACAATATGCCTAAATTGTTTTTGATGAAAGGGTGAAAGCAATACAATGGAGGAAGTGTAGTCTTTACAACAACATGTGCTGAAGAAATTGAGCATCCATAGTCAAACAAGTAAACAAATAAATACATACAATGACGGTAGACAGAAAAATAAACATCAACCTAAACTTCATATCGTATACAAATCTTAATTCAAAATGAATCATACAGATGGCCAACAGGCACATGAAAAGATGTTCAACATTGCTAACTATTAGAGAAATGCAAATCAAAACTACTTTGAGGTATCACCTTACACGGGTTAGAATGTCCATCATCAAATAGATGCAAATAATAAATGCTGGAGAGGGTGTGGAGAAAAGGAAACCCTCCGACACTGTTGGTGGGAATGTAAATTGGTGCAGCCACTATGGAAAACAGTATGGAGGTTTCTTAAAAAACTAAAAATAGAACTACTGTGTGATCCAGCAATCCCACTCTTGGGTACATATCCAGAAAAGATGAAAACTCTAATTTGAAAAGATACATGCACTCCAATGTTCACAGCAGCTTTATTTACAATAGCCAGTATGTGGAAACGACCCAAGTGCCCATCAACAGAAGACTGGCTTGAGGAGATGTGGTATATATATAAACAATGGAATATTACTCAGCCATAAAAAAGAATGAAATAATGCCATTTGCAGCAACATGGATGGACCTAGAGATTATCATACTAAGTGAAGTCAGACGGAGAGAGACAAATATCATATGATATCAGTTATATGTGGAAAAATAATACAAGTGAACTTATTTACAAAATAGAAACAGACTCCCAGACTTAGAAAACTGTGTTTACCAAAGGGGAAAGCTGGGGGGAGGGAGAGACAAATTAGGAATATGGAATTATCAGATACAAACTACTATGCATAAAATAGATCAGCAACAAGGATTTACTGTATAGCACAGGGAATTATATTCGATGTCTTATAATAACCTATAATGGAATATAGTAAGGAAAAAATAACTGAATCACTGTGCTGTACACCTGAAAGTAGCGTAATATTGTAAAGCAACTACACTGCAATGAAAAAAATGGATCGTGCAAGATTACAAAACTTTTAGGGAAAAACTTTAGGAGAAAATCTTTGAGATCGTAGACTTGATGGCAAAATAGTGACACATAAGAGGAAAAGTTGATAAACTGAACACCATAAAAACTAAAACCTTTTTCTGTGCAAAAGACTAATAAGGGGATGCAATGACAAAGTACAGACTAAGAGAAAAACATTTGAAAAGCACATATCTGACACAGGACTAATATCTAAACCAGACAAGGGGATCCTGTCTTTTGGAACTCTTTCATCTTGACTATGGGGATGAATACGTGAACCTGCACAGGTAATAAAATTGTACTGAAGTTAGTGCACGCACACACACACACCAGAACAAGTAAAACTGGGGAAGTCTGAATAAGACTGGATCAGTGGATTGCATCAATGTCAATGTCAATGTCCTCCTTGTGACATTACACTATACTTTTAAAAAATATTACTGTAGGGAAAACAAGACTAAGTGTGTACGGGATCTCTTTTGTAACTACATATGAATCTATAATTATCTACAATTATCTCAATACAAATTTCAATTAGAAAATAGAAGAGGGTTTGTTGACTGTTGATTACCCTACCTCTCCTTTTCTCCCACTGTTTACCTTATATCTGCTTAATTGTGCTTACAAAGATTTCACCATAGCAGCAGCAGAATATTGTTTTAAACAGCAGAAATAGAAAAAGATCACACTTCTGGTTATCAGACATGGTGAGGGAAAGGATATATTGGAAGAAGTTTGGTCGAAAGGTACAAATTTCTAGTTTTAATATAAATAAGTACTACGAATGTAATATTCAGCATGATACTATAGTCAACACTGCTGTATGGTAGACAAAAGTTGTTAAGAGAGTAGATCCAAAGAGTTCTCATCACCAGAAAAAACCTTTTTTTTTCTTTTTTTCTTTCTACTGTATCTGTATGAGATGGATACTAATTGAGCTTATTATAGTAATCACTTCACAATATATGTAAGTCAAACAATTATGATGTACACCCTAAACTTATTCAGTGATATAAATCAATTATACCTCAATAAAATTGGAAAAAATAGCAGAAATAAAATAAATATATAAGGCATATGAAGGTAAAAGAACAAAGTCGGTGGTAGACAATAACAATAGCTTAAGAAAAGGCTCAAAATCAGAAGGAAAATGCACCAAGAATAAATGGATGAAATAGAGATTAAAATCAAACATGACAAAACACAGCCACAGACAATCAAAGAAAGAGAAACCAAACTATATACAGCTATATATAATTATATATATACATATTTTATACACTCCTGGGGATAGTTTCTTGAACAAGCCTTATTATTTTTTTTGCAAGTATGTGTGTGTATCTTCCAGTATCAAAGGAAATAAATGATAAGGATAGCAGGAATTCATTTAATGGTTTGCATTCTTACAGAAATTATACAGTATGAAAATCAATTAATCACCATGACATGAGGTCAAAACCTGTATAAGAAAAATCTGGAGACACTTTTCAAAAGTTTGGAAATGGTTCAATAGGATTTATCTTATTAGAGGCAAGTTAGAATCACTTTATGTGCAGTGGGACAAATGTTAGACAGCTTAATCCATCTCACTACTTCTTCAAAGCAACCTCAGCTCCAGCAGCAATGGGTGCTCAGATGATCTGGGCCAAAGGAGTATGACGCTTATGTATGTGACATATTTTCAGAGTCTCGTTCTTCAGAAACAGGTTTGAAATTTGCATTTTATCTTGTCATATTTCCATGGAAACACAGTAAAAGTACACATCCTGCTGCTTTATCAAGTACATTTTTGACTCAGAAACCTGGACAGTTTATTATGAGGCTTCTGATACCCCAATTTGAGAAGAAGAGCTTTGAGGAGGTAAATGGCTCTTTGTTCAGTAGAGTTTTTTTTAAGATTTAACAATTACAACTCTATTAAACATTTCTAATAATATTGCCCAAAATATGTAAAGTAAAAAAAAAAAACTGATCAAACTATACCAAGGAATAGATCAAAGCTATAATCACAGTGGAAGATATTAAAACATGCCCTTCTGTTCAACAGAGTTTTGGTCTAAAATCTTAACATTTAAGAAATAGTATGGTTATGTTATAGCAATAATTCCTTCCAAGCATGTGCAGGGCAGCCAGTGGCTTGGATAATGATTTAAAATTCTGTCCTCCTGTTAGCCAGACTATTCTGGTATGGAAAAAATGATGGATTAGACAGATTACTTAGACATAATTATTCAGCTCATGTTCCTTATTATGACTCACTGACAACCAAGCAATTGTCAGATTTTAATTTGTTTCCACAAACATTATTATATAAAGTAAAAGAGTTAGTTAAAATTAACATGACCATTATACAAATTGTAAAATAAGAAAAGAGCATTCTGTACATATCATTCTCTATGATTTGCTCATGGTGACAACACCCATGGCAGTTTGATTCATTTTCTATAAACACACATTCTTTTCTCTTTCTTCTTACAACTGTGTATGTTCTGGACCTTCTAACCCTCTGTCTATCCTAACATCACACAGGGAATCCTCCTTCAAACTCAGTCTACTAAACTTGGAAACTTCATGGGCTTTGGAACTTTTCCCATTCATACTTCTATGAAGGTAATGGACATCTATTTGGTTTTAGAACCTCAGATTCTAAAATGCGTTTTGAAGATGTGAAAGTTACCTAAGAATTTTTATTAGAACAGAATCTGAGAAAGGACATGCACTACATAACATGAAGAAATAAAAGAGGAAAATGAGAAAAACACGGAAATGTTCGTCAACTTAGAGGCCATTAAAATAAGGACTATTTGTCAGTACAAGAAAATACTATAGAGCTCTTAAAACTATGGTCAATGTGTAAGTAATGATGTCTACAGAGGCTCAAGGTACACTGTGATGTGTAGGAACAAATTGTAAATCAGAATGTATCGTTGATTTTATTCGGCTTTATATGCACACACACTCATGAACACACATACTTGTGTGTGCCTATTTCATATTTTACTTACATCTTTAAACAAAGCAAAAACTGAAGGCCTAAAAAAGATAAGGAAGATAGGGTTTTGTATTCACTTCTTAAAAATTCTCTCTATCCATAATTGTAAAGCTACGCTTGATTAATTTGTTCAGCATTTATTTACTGCACAGAAAGCTGTGGACTAGGAATTTGACAGAAAACAGAAATAGACATTATCTCAACTGCTGATATGGATGGAATGTTTTACGTATAAACAGGTCTTAAAATGATCTGTGCTTTAAACAGATGGACCGTGAGTGCAGTTGGGAGAATAGTTCTGAGTGGTGCAAGAGTGGATGTGGATAAACCATTTGGGAGACCATCACAGACCATCATGATGCTTTAAGTTAAGATCACGGCTACTGGTACTCAGATAGTGGCAGTAGAATTAGGACACATTCAGGAACCAAGGTAGCATGAATAATATGGGTGTTGGCCAGTCACAAGGGCCATGATTAAAAAGTCTACAAATAACAAATACTGAAGAGGGTGTGGAGAAAAGGGAACCCTCCTATCCTGTTGGTGGGAATGTAAATTGGTGCAGCCATTATGGAAAAGAGTATGGAGGTTCCTCAGAAAGCTAAAAATAGAGTTACTATATGATCTAGTTATCCCACTCCTGGGCATATATCCAGACAAAACTAATTCAAAAAGATACATGGGCCTCAGTGTTCATAGCAGCATTAATTACAACAGCCAAGACATGGAAGCAACCTAACTGTCCATCAACAGATGAATGGATAAAGAAGATGTAATATATATACATATAATATACATATATATACATGTATGTATACATATCACACACACACACACATATATGCAATGGAACATTAGCCATAAAAAGGAATAAAATAATGCCACTTGCAGCTACATGGATGGACCTAGAGATTATCATACTAAACGAAGTCAGTCAGACAAAGACAAATACCATATGCTATCACTCACATGTAGAAACTAAAATATGACACAAATGAATCTCTCTACAGAACAGAAACAGACTCACAGACATAGAGAACAGGCTGGTGGTTGCCAAGGGGGAGGGGGAGGGGGTGGGGGAGGGATGGGCTGGGAGTGTGGGATTAGCAGATGCAAACTAGTATATATAGGATGGATAAACAAGGTCCTACTGTAGGGCACAGGGAACTGTATTCATTATCCTGGGATAAACCATCATGGAAAAGAATATGAAAAAGAACGTATATGTGTATATATGTATAACTGAATCACTCTGCTGTACAGAAGAAGTTAACACAAGATTGTAAATCAACTGTACTTTAATAATAATAATAAGGGTGTGGGACGGCTAGTAGGATGTGATGGAACAGCACGTCCCTAGCCTGCCTTTCAGATTTCTGACTTCCCCCAGTGGATGAACGGTAGAAATGCTCACTGATTGGGGAAACACTGGGAGAAAACCCAGTCTGAAAAGTGGCAGGTGTTTTAAGAAACAGAATATCAAGTAAGCAGTTAATACTTGACTCTGAGGTTTTCAGGAGCAAGTTAGGTCTGTCATCACCATATAGATAAACATTAACGCACAAATAAGGATTGCCAGAGGATAAAATATTAATTGGAAAAAGAAGTAGGCTACAAGAGCTGATTATTGGAAACTTCCAGCGTCTATTAGCTAAACATGGGTGGATAAACCTAGAAAAGATATTGGGGGACAGCCAGAGATATGGGAGAAAAACCAGATAGCTAATGCCCTGCTTTAAACTCTGTTGTTAAACTATCCTGCAGATGTTTTTATGCTGTGTAAAAAAATACACCCCAGAATGTAGTGGCCTAAAATGACATTTATTTTTACATCTCATGGATCTGTGGGTTGACTGAGGTTGGCTGGGAGCTTCTTCCTTGGCATCTCTCATGGTCTGAGTCAAATGTCAGCTGGGGCTGAGATGTCCAAAGACTTGATTGCCCAAAGTGGCTCGCTCACCGGGCCAACACCCGAAGCTGGCTGTTGGCCTGCAACGCAGTAGGTGCTGCCCACACTGCCATGAAAATGGGCTTCCAAAGGGTCAGCTTTCCACAAAAATAAGCAAAATCTGCCAGTCACCTTCAAGCCTCGGCCTAAAAGTGGCTCAGCTTTATTTTTGTTCAACATTTTATTTTATATTGGAGTACAGTTGGTTAACAATGTCGTGATAGTTTCAGGGGCACAGCAAAGTGATTCAGTTATACATATACGTGTATCTTTTTCAAATTCTTTTCCATTTAGGTTGTTACATAATATTGAGCAGAGTTCCCTGTGCTATACAATAGGTCCTTGTCGGTTTTCCATTTTAAATAGAGCAGTATGTACACGTCAATCCCAAACTCCCAATCTATCCCTCCCTGCACCCTTCCCCCAAAAAGGGGCACAGCTTTAATCCCACCATATTCTATAGGTCAAAATAGACATAGGCCAGTCCAGATTTAAGAGGGTAAAAAATTAAACTGTTGGTGGAGCAGTGACAGCCGTCTTTAATGTAACACAATTCAAATAACTGAACAGAGTGCTTCAAAGGTAAGGAGAAGTTAACATCGCTAAATGGAAATCCGAAGTCAAGTTTAAGGAACTGATAATGCCCATTGGAGCTTCTTAGAATCATCTCAGTTTACTTTTCACGTATTTTTTTTTTTTGGCTGAATCATCTGGCCACATGTTCCTTGCCTCATTCAAAACAATCAAAACATAGAAGTGAAAAGAAGAAAAAATAGTACATTAGTCAATCTTATTTGATTATAGCTGGTCCGATGGGGAACTTTTCCAGAATGGGTAGATGTAGTGATAATGTCGTGAAATTCAAATTAAATTTTATTTCTTTTTAATATGGAGCAGGAAGGATTCTCTCACTTTAAATAAACAGTTACAAAACTAAATTAAAATTCTCCTGAGACAAAGACCTTTAGAAGCCCATTCTAGTACCTAGATCAAATAATAATATAAATGCATATCGTAATTGTGTTTTGTTAAAAATCAGAAAATCGAGAAGCCAACATGGTGATATATCGTGGAAGAAATTTAAAACGAGACCTTTTTATGTTGATCAAATATTGCATTCACATAAGTTATATTTTAGAAGTATGTTAAGATTACCAAAAAGATTATGCATCTTTACATTTATTCACAAGGAATTTTATTTTCAAAGAAAAGTGGGCCTTTCTATTTAAACCATGAATTGTTTTAATAACTAAAATAAAAATAATTTATAAATGAAATAAAACTAAAGCATGAAGATACGTGAGCTTTAAGAGCCAATTTCACTGTGTAGAATATAAGAAATACCAACATATTAAAGGAGGAAAACATTCTGGTACACTTTGGCAGAAACTGTGGTAAGATTAAAAAACATTTTGAATTGTTTACAAAATATCCAAGGAAAGACAAGTAGAATTGGATTTTCAAGCCTGGAAACTTTTAAATAAATTAGTAGTTGGAGCAAAAAGGCAGGGAGAGGAACAGGGAAAGATGAGGAAAAGAATTAAAAGATACTTTTCACCTTTTCTAAGATAAAAACTCTGAACAATCATAGGTATGAATTGCTATACAAGGACTTCAGACCGTAACAACAAATAAGTCACCTCTGAACTTTTGAAACATGATGAAGGAAATGAATAAACAAGAATTCCTTAAGATCTGGGTATGGAAAATAAATCTTTGATTCTGTTTGGAACGACTACATTCTTACTCATGGCCTAACACATTTATCTTTGTCTTATGTATATGTGTATCCCATTCATCAACTGCAGACGTAAATGTGAAACACAAGAGGCAGATGGATGCTGTGTGGTGAGCGAATTTAATTTCATGTCCCACACAGCAGCAACTGACAGTTTTTTAAGCCTGCGTATGTATGTCTCTGTCTCTCTTACAGTGACTCCACATTGGTGATGCACCGTCCTGTGTAGTCATCTAGACTATGACAAGTATTTTGGGATAACAGCTATCAGACAAGCAAAAACTGTGAACAAGAGTAAAAATGATTCAATATCCATACAGGATTAAACGCTTTTGATATCTTTTATCTACAAATGTGTAATACAAAGTATAAAAAGATACTGACAATAATATAAAATGTGATTTATGGTAATTACACAAATGGTATCTCCTGACTTATTTTAGAACATGCTTATGTGGAGCAGAATTAGGGAGTCCAGAAATAAACTCATGGATATATGATCAATTAACCTGTGGCAAAGGAGCCAAGAATATACAACAGGAAAAAGAGAGTCTCTTCAATAAATGGTGCTGGGGAAACTGGATGTCTACCTGCAAAAGAATGAAGCTGGACCCCTATCTTACATTAGGCACAAAGATCAACTCCAGATGGATTAAAGACTTGAACGTATACCTGAAACCATAAAACTCGTCGAAGAAAACACAGTAGGTAAGCTCTTTGACATTAGTATCGGTGATGATTTTTTGCATTCGACACCAAAAGAAAGACAACAAAAGCAGAAATAAGCAAGTGGGACTATATCAAACAAAAAAGCTTCTGCACAGCAAAGGAAACAACCAGACAAATAAAAAGGCAACTTATGGAATGGGAAAAAATGTTTACAAATTAGATATCTGATAAGGGGTTAATATTTAAATAAATGAAGAATTCATAAGACTCAGTAGAAAAGAAAATCTGATTAAAAAATGGGCAGAGGATCTGAATAGACATTTTTCCAATGATGTAAAAATGGCCAACAACTATATGAAAGGGTGCTCAAAACCACTAATTATCAGGGAAATGCAAATTAAAACCACAATGTTAGAATGGCTATCAAAAAGACAAGAAATAACAAGTGTTGGTGAGGTTGTGGAAAAAAGGAAACCCTTGTGCACTGTTGGTGGGAATGTAAATTTGTGCATCCACCATGAAAAACAGTATGGAGGTTCTTTGAAAAATGAAAAAATATATCTACCATAGAATCCAGCAATTCTACGTTTGGGTATTTATTATAGGGAAACCAAATCCTATCTAGTAAAGATATGTGTACTGCAAACTTCACTGCAGCATTGCTTACAATAGCCAAGATATGGAAACAACCTAAGTGTCCATCGACAGATAAATGGATTAAAAAATGTGATATATAAAAAATGGAATATTATTCAGCCATAAAAAGGAGGAAGTACTGCCATATGTGACAACATAGATGGACCTTGAGGGCATTATGCCAAGTGAAATAAATCAAATATTGTATGAGAACTACAAATACTGTATGATCTCACTTATATGTAGAATCTTAAAAACAGAAAACTAGGAAAAAAACCCAACAAAAATGAACTATAGGTAGAGAGAACAGATTGGCGGTTGCCAGAAACAGGGGGTAAAGAATGGGTGAAGAGGGTCAAAAGGTACAGATTTACGTTATACAATGAATAAGTCCTGGGAATTTAATCTACAGAAGGTAAAAAAGTTAAATAAATAATTAAATAAATAGAAAAATAAATAAATGCCTATATATTTTGGGATGTTTGCTATCAGATAAAGCATGATGGTTACATTAATTCAGTGCTGGTGACCCATCAATAAGTGGCCAGTGAAAACTATTTTGCCTTGGTGATCAATGATGAATATCTCACAAACCATTTTTTTTTAATTGAGGTGTATTCTACATAGAACATAGTACAACAATCTTAAGTGTGTAGTTTGAAGAATATTCACTTATACACCTATGATACTCAAATCAAGATATACAGTATTTCATAACCTCAGAAGATTCCCTCAGGTCCTGTCTCAAATACCTCCCCAGAAGAATTATTATGACTTTGATATCACTGTAGCTTGTCTATTCTTAAGCATCATAAAGTCATATCAAGTATGTTTTCCTTTGAGTTTGGATTTGCTGTTGTTGTTTTTTAACATAAAATCTGTGAGATATATCCATATTGTATCAGTAGTTCATTCTTTACTAGCGGGTTATTTTTCATTTAACGAAAGTATTGCTAATTATTTTTCATTCTCTTGTTGATGGATTTTTAGGCTGTGTCAAGTTTTTTTTTTGTTTTTGCGGTACGCGGGCCTCTCACTGCTGCGGCCTCTCCTGCTGTGGAGCACAGGCTCCGGATGCGCAGGCTCAGCGGCCATGGCTTACGGGCCTAGCCGCTCCGCAGCATGTGGGATCCTCCCGGACCGGGGCACAAACCTGTGTCCCCTGCATCGGCAGGCAGACTCTCAACCACTGCGCCACCAGGGAAGCCCAGGCTGTGTCAAGTTTTGAATAGACAATTAACCAAAAAGATATATGACTGACAAATAAGTATAAAAATATGTTCAATATCTTGTCAGAGGAACGTAAATAAAATCCCCAATGACACCTCTACACACCTATTAGAATGGCTAAAATTGAATGAGCACACCAAATATTTGCAAGGTCATGGAGCAAACAGAACTTGGACACACTGCTGGTGGGAACTGAACATGGTTCAAAAAATTTAGAAAACAGTTTGGAAGTTTGTTAAAGTTAAATATATATCCAGGCATTTCATTCTTAGGCTGATAAATGAAACCAGATATCCATTCAAAGACTTTAACATAAATGTTTATAAAAACTTTACTTCTAATAGTCAATACTTGGAAACAGCCCAAATGCCAATCAGCAGGTGAATGGTTAAACAAACCATGGTGTATTCATACAATGGAATAGTATGCAGCAATGAAAAGTGATGCCTAAGTCTAACAATATCAGTAAATCACAAAATTATTATGCTAACAGAAATAAACAGGAACCAAAAGCAAGCTATTCGTACTCTATGACTCCATTCTCATAAAATTTTAGGAAATTCAAAGTAATGTATAGTATTATAAGGCCCAACAGTGGTTATTGGGGTCCCAGGAGCAGGGAAGAGAGGAATGACAAAAGAGCATGAGGGAACTTGGGGGATGGATATATTCATTATCTTGATTTGGTGATGGTTTCATGTGTGTGTGTGTGTGTGTGTGTGTGAAAACATCAAATTGTATACTCTATATATGTGCAGTCTATTGTATGTTAATTAAACACAATGTCAAAAATTTATTAAATTAAAAAAATCATATTTCACTTACACCAGTAACGTGGGAAACAGTTATGACACACCCTCTCCAACATTTGGTATTGTCAGGTTTTTAAAATTTTAGATATGCTCATTTTAGTTTTATTTCAACTTCTCTGCGAAATATTATCATGTGTTCCTATACTTATTGGCATGTTTATTCTTTCTGCACAGCTTGTATATTACTGGTAGCTAAAGATCACTAGGAAGACATCTGTTCTCAAACATATTTGGGTATTTTTACTCGCTGCAGTAAGGAGTACCAGGCTCCTAAGAGGCTTCTCAACAAAACAGGGTTAGCAGAGGTTCCTCATAGGATTCAGACCTGAGTTCCTTCTGTGTTCAAGAAGAGAGTTTGCTCTCGCCTCGGTGTGATGACAAAGCAGGGACAATTTTGTGGTTTGGTCTGCTGGATGAAATCCAGGAGGTGGAGGAATGGAATCCAGCAAAACTTCTAATTTGTAATAAATTATCAGCAGGCACTCATGGTAGCAGGGAGAGGACAGTACTCACTTCGTGCTGTGCATTGTTGTATTATGTCTTTCTGTGCTTGGACATGGTCATGAAGGGACCTGTCCTTGTCTCACTTCAGTGCTGTCACAGAGTGCCCTGATCTGACAGTGGTGTTATGTGAATTGTTTATGTTTAGCAGGATAATCCTGTATCCTACCTAGCAGTGCTGAGACAACCATCAAGTGACAGCAGCTGAACTGTCAGGGCTGATTTTTTCTTATTTTTTATTCTGACCATTTTCAATCGGACTCTTTGCCTATCACAGTCTTCCTATATCCTGAGCAAAAGATATGAGTCCTTGATATCTCTCTCTCATCTCTCCCTCTGATGTCTCTCTATATTTAGAGAGACTTCTCCCCTTTCCTGCCTGTTTTACCTCTTCACTTCATGTATCTTTTGGTGAACAGATATTCTTAATTTCAATGGAATCCAATTTATCGCTTATTTTTCTTTTACTTATAATTCTTTTGGTATCCTTCAAACACCTTTTTCTACGCCAAGTTCATTAAGATCCTATTCTATATTTTATATTGTAAGTTTTATTGTCTTATTTTCTCTTTCAGAGCTATAATCCACATGTAATTAATTTTGGCTATATGTGAGATAGGATATAAAGTCTTTTTCTTTTCATTTATTAAAACATTTAATGGGCATATACCGCATTTAATGGCAATGATACAGGTGAAGATGAACAAGGCATCATTCATACGTAATTAATTATGGTTGTTCCAAAGTGCCTATAACTCAAATACTTGTACATTTGAACAAAGCTTCTTTGCGTGAAAAGCCAAACACCACAGTATTTCCCAAAACCAATTTTTATGAGTTTAAATAAATATGGACTAGGTTTACATGAGTAATTGCTATTGTTTGCTCTTGGTATCTTTGGAAATAAATTAGAATACCACCTTATAAAAAGGTTGGAAAATGTATTTGCCTTGTTAGGAACGCATTTTGTAGCATAATTCTCCAGTTTCTCAAAAGTGAAGGAAAATGTAACTTTCAGAAAAGTACCAAAAGTTCATGAATTTTCTTTTTCTGTTTTGGAACAGAAATCAAGGACCCATTTTTCTTCCCGCTATATATATATATGTGTGTGTGTGTGTATATATATATATATATATATATATATATATATATCACGCATATTTTAAATGGGAGGAAAAATAGCAGAAAGAGAGATCTGAGAAAATTACCACAATCATTTCAAATAATAAAATAATTATGGAAACTTTAGTCATACTACAATCAGATATACACTAGACGGCTTTCAGAATCACTTATCTATGGAATGAGTGTAACTGGCTATTATCATTTCAAAATGTTACATTACACACAAAAAGATGAATTAATTACTGCCATATTGGAATAACTTGCAATAATTTATACCAATCCACACCAGCAAAAAAAAAAAAAAACTCTTTATGTTATCATTTGCAAACACATTTTTAAATAAGGATAGAATCTGAGACAGTAATTTGTATGCAAAAATTTTACTTGGTAATTAAAACTTTACTGTTACATTTCATAAAATCTCTGATGTTACCTTGACAACATGAAACATCCTGTACACTAATGGTAAAATAATAAAGGGGAATCAAGAAACAGCTGCAAATTGAATGCCTAAAAATAAAATAAAATAAAATAGCAAGTCCAGGCTTGGACCCTGTGATTTTCTTATATAGTATAAGGATTTGTGTTTTATCATTTGGCTTTACAGCAGACAGAAATGTTTAAGTAACCTATGGCTTTCATTGCAAAGCAAATTCCTCCTGTCTGAAAACAAATAATTTAGAAAGGATTTATTATGAATCAATGGAGCAACATTCCCTCTAGTTCATTCCACTTGTTATTACACTTTCCTTAAAAATGCCAAAGAAGGGATTTAAATTTATTACTGCTCATTAAACCTATAAAAGCCTGTGTTAATTGGATGTCAACCTTTTTTACTCACTTACACGCCGACTGCCATTAAGGGCCTTATGATTTACAGGCAACTAAAGGGTATGAAGAATATTTGCTATATTTACTAGTTTATGGGGAAATAAAATATGGGTCCTACTCCTATCAAACCTCAGGCATTCTGCATGTCATAAAAGAAGCAATCACTTTTTAAAAGACAGCGTGAAGATATATTTCTTTATTTAATTGGAAGTTAGGAGTTTAAACCATCAATATCTACCAGAAAGGGAATGGGCTGTCCTTAGAAATGTATTAGTAAAGCATGTTAGATAAAATTATACGCCAGCACTCAGTATTCATTGGATTAAAGAGAACAGCAATCGTAAATCATCACGCACACACACACACACACACACACACATGCAACATTTAAACATGAAAGTAAAGCATGTGTGTCTTTGAGAGCTCAAAAACCTGTTGTCCTCATAACAGCTCATTAATACTTTGCTTTGTCATTCTATACTTTTACAAATGTAATTATCTGTGGGAAGCAAAGCAAGTACCATATAACTGTTGTGACAACCACAGGAAAAGGAGATTAGAAAACTACTCCATAACGTCAATTCCTACTCTTGAAAATAATTGAAAATTTTAATTCACTGGAATTTATTTTGAGTGACAGAAGGAGTTTATACACTTTCCAGATGCTACTACAGACTAAAAATTCAGTAACATCAGGCGTCTGGCTACTGCTATCAACCTGTGAAGCAGATGAAAATTAGACAATAAGGAGAAAAAGGGGCCACCGTTAACTGGAGAGTGAATATCCACTAGAAGTCATTAAAATGTACATTTCTCTTTATATTTTTTATTGATATTTAAGTGCAGAAAATAAGACAAATCACAAGTGTAAGCCTTAATGAATTTCACAAATTGAACACAGTCTTGTAACCAACACTGGGTTTAAGAAACAGAACATTAGCAAAACCCCAGCGTCCATTGGGCATTTCCTTCAAGTCACTGCAACCCTCCCCCGCCAAACGTAATCCCTAGTCTGACTTCCAACACATTTTAGTTTTGAATGTTAATAACATTTATAAAAATAAAATCCTATCAGATAATATTTTCCATATTGAATCATTTAGTTATAGTCTGTTCATTCGCATTTCTTTATATTATTCTAATACGTGAATATACAACAGTTTATTTTTATGTATCTATTTTATAGTTGATGGGCATTCTGGTAACTCAGTTTGGAGCTACTGAGAATAATCCTCGCAGAATAGATTTGCCCATGTCTTTTGGTGAAGACGTGTATATATTTCTTTTGAATATATATGTTGGGATGGGATTCCCAGGTCACACCTTAGGCATATGCTCAGTCTAAGTACACAGAGCTTTCCCGGTGGTTACATAAAAGTTCAGCCATGCTAGAAACTGATCAGAGGACTAGTTGTTCTCTGCCTTTGCCAACGTTTGGTCCTTTTTTCCTTCTATTCTAATAGTTGCCTACTGGGATCGATTTGTATTTCCTTGAAGACTAACAAAGTAACTTTTCAGATATTTATTGGCATTTGGATATTCTCCCTGGAAAATACAATTATCAATTTTTCTATTTGCTAGTCTGCCCTTTTCTGATTAACTTTCAGACGTTATTTTTATACTCTGGATACAAATATTGTTGTGCATATGGACTGACAGTATTTTATTCCACTCTGAGACTTGCCTTTTTACTCTCTTAATATCTTTCGAGGATACAAATAACTTTTCCTTAATAGATTCTAATTTAACTTTTGTCTTTATTTACAGTTAATAGTTTCAGGAAACTTTTAAGAAATTATTACTTTTCCAAAATAAAAATGTTCTTTTATGTTTTCTTTAATTTTCAAAAATATTAATATTACTTTAATATTTATAATCCATCCAGTATTACCTTTGTATGTGGCATGAGGATATACAAAGGGTTAGGATTAAATATTCATTTTTCTCATTTTGCCAATAGATAAAAGCACCCTTTGCACTGACTCCTTTGTCATAAAATCAGATAACTATATGTGTGTAGGTCTGTTTCTGGACACTACTTGTTAATTTGGTCTTATTGCCTAACCTTGTACATACACTCCACTGTCCAGTTTACCATGACATCATTCTTGTAACTGTTCATTTTGTTGGCACCTGCTTCTATGAACATACTTGCATACATACAGACCAAAAATGATAGATCTGTATAGAATATTTTGGGTCAAAGTTAGCAGTGTTCATATAATTGTGATGACTATTATTATCATTCTCAGATTTGTGATGTCAAACAGCAACAAGTGTATGAAATCCATAGTGACTACCATCCACTAGCAGAAGACTGAGAATAAAAGGGAATTGAAAGCTAATTCACAACAGTATAGTAAATAATATTCTGTTTGTATCTGGGACAAATAAACAAAATAAATAGAAACAAAGTGACAGAGAGAGAATAGGTGTGTTTGAAGTGAGAAGCATGTTTAAAGCACAATTAAACTTTCAAACTCTAGGAATATTGTGGAGTTTTGCAGCTGTAAAGGCTTTATGACATGTATTCTCATACGATCATTCTAAAGTAATACATGCAGAGTCTATTTCATTAAAGATAATTTGCTACTTAAGAATAATAAAAATGAGGAGATGTTGGTCAAAAGTTATAAACTTTCAGTTATAAGATGAATGAGTTTTGGGGATCTAATGGTGATTATAGTTAATAACACTGTATTAAATGCTCAAAACTTAAGAGAGTAGATCTTAAATGTTCTCACCACACAAAAAGAAATGGTAATTATGCGATGAAGATGTTAGCTCACACTAAGGTGGTAATCACTTTGCAATGTATAAGTGTAACAAATCAACACGTTGTAAACCTGTATCTTACACAACATTATGTCAATTATATCTCAATAAAGTTGGAAAACATAATAAAAATGAATAACATACATTTTTATTGGCAATTAAGTTTCCTCTGTGTTGAAACACAGACAGCAGCACAGATCTTTGCAGGCCAAGCCTAAGGATAAAGAGTGGTTCAGTCCTTAAAATAAAACCAGTTATGAGAAGAAAAAAAAAACAATAATGACAAATAATAACACAAGCGCTCTGAGGATCCATTTAGGATACCTGATGTTTCTGAAAGAATACAGTTATAAAATAATCAGTAGAGCTTAATCTCGGCGTACTCAGGATAATGTGAGAATTAGAGAAAAATTAGAAGTTAAATGGACAGATTATTCTCTTTTTCTTTTAACCAAAAGCTATTGGTTATCTAGTCATAATGCTTCACTTCAAAGTATCATTTTCATCTGCAGTATATACAAATGCATAGATTGCTAAATAGAATGCTACAGGAAGATGTAATACAGTGACAAAAATGCCAAAAGTAGGGCAAAGCATTGAAATTAATTTCTGGTCATATGCCGCGGTTCATCTGATTTCTCACCCAACCTCATGAAACAATATTGCAGTTTTCACCTCACTTCGATCCATTCCCATTGTTTCTTTTTTTTCTTAACATTTTTATTGGAGTATAATTGCTTTACAATGGTGTGTTAGTTTCTGCTTTATAACAAAGTGAATCAGTTATACATATACATTTATCCCCATATCTCTTCCCTCTTGCATCTCCCTCCCTCCCACCCTCACTATCCCACCCTTCCAGCTGGTCACAAAGCACAGAGCTGATCTCCCTGTGCTATGCGACTGCTTCCCACTAGCTATTTATTCTACATTTGGTAGTGTATATATGTCTATATATACACTACCACTCTCTCACCTTGTCTCAGCTTACCCTTCCCCCTCCCCGTGTCCTCAAGTCCATTCTCTAGTAGGTCTGTGTCTTTATTCCCGTCTTGCCCCTAGGTTCTTCATGAACTTTTTTTTTTTTTTAACATTCCATATATATGTGTTAGCATACAGTATTTGTTTTTCTTTCTGACTTACTTCACTCTGTATGACAGACTCTAGGTCCATCCACCTCACTACAAATAACTCAATTTCGTTTCTTTTTATGGCTGAGTAATACTCCATCATATATATGTGCCACATCTTTATCCATTCATCTGTTGATGGACACTAAGGTTGCTTCCATGTCCTGGCTATTGTAAATAGAGCTACAATGAACATTGTGGTACATGACTCTTTTTGAATTATGGTTTTCTCAGGGTACATGCCCAGTAGTGGGTCATATGGTAGTTCTATTTTTAGTTTTTTAAGGAACCTCCATACTGTTCTCCATAGTGGCTGTATCAATTTACATTCCCACCAACAGTGTATGAGGGTTCCCTTTTCTCCACACCCTCTCCAGCATTTATTGTTTGTAGATTTTTTGATGATGGCCATTCTGACTGGTGTGAGATGATATCTCATTGTAGTTTTGATTTGCATTTCTCTAATGATTAATGATGTTGAGCATCCTTTCATGTATTTGTTGGCAATCTGTATATCTTTTTTGGAGAAATGTTTAGGTCTTCTGCCCATTTTTGGATTCGGTTGTTTGGTTTTTTTTGATATTCAGCTGCATGAGCTGCTTGTAAATTTTGGAGATTAATCCTTTGTCTGTTGCTTCATTTGTAAATATTTTGTCCCATTCTGAGGGTTGTCCTTTGGTCTTGTTTATGGTTTCCTTTGCTGTGCAAAAGCTTTGAAGTTTCATTAGGTCCCATTTGTTTATTTTTGTTTTTATTTCCATTTCTCTAGGAGGTGGGTCAAAAAGGATCTTGCTGTGATTTATGTCATAGAGTGTTCTGCCTATGTTTTCCTCTAAGAGTTTGATACTGTCTGGCCTTACATTTAGGTCTTTAATCCATTTTGAGTTTATTTTTGTGTATGGTGTTAGAGAGTGTTCTAATTTCATTCTTTTACATGTAGCTGTCCAGTTTTCCCAGCACCACTTACTGAAGAGGATGTCTTTTCTCCATTGTATATCAAAATTGTTTCTTGATGTCATTGCTTTCTCAGTTCTTTCACGTACCTCTAAGTCTTGCCTTTGCTAAGTCATTCAACAGCCTTCTAACTTCACGCCACCATAAAGGCACAAAGAAAACAGCAGGAGACCTATAGTTTACTATATAACAGCTGCCCTTTGAGTTATGCACTTACCTAATCTGTTCTCACCTGTTTTCTTTTCGTGAAAGTCTATTAGATGGATACCTCTCCTCAAACCCACCCTCCCTCCTATGCAACTCCTACTTTTTCTTCATAAACAACTCAAACTTCTTTTTCTTAGAGGAATCTTTTTGTAGTCCCTCTTCCTGAGGAACGTGTCTGTGTGTGTGTGTGTGTGTGTGTGTGTGTGTGTGTGTGTGTGTGTGTGTGTGTGTGTGTGTGTGTGTGTCTAGTATGAGACAGAGATATCTCCTACTACCATATAAGTATACATGAATGTAGTAGGTATGCAGTATGATACAAAGGCACCCCTGGAGATATTGTGGTTTTGCTTCCAGACCACCACAATAAATATCACAATAAAATGAGTCACATGCACTTTTTGGTTTCCCAGCACATATAAAAGTTATGCTTATACTGTGCTGTACCCATTAAGTGTGCAATAGCATTATGCCTAAGAAACCAATGTCCATACCTTAATTTTGAAATACTTTATTGCTAAAAAAAAATGTTAACCATTATCAAAGCCTCCAGCAAGTCATAATCATTTTGCTGGTGAAGGGTCTTGTCTCGATGTTGAGGGCTGCTGGCTGATCATGGTAGTGGTTGCTGTAGGTTGGGGTGACTGTGGAAATTTCTTAAAATAAGACAACAATGAAGTCTGCTGCATTGATTGACTCTTGCTTTCACGAACAATTTGTCTGTAACATGCGATGCTCTTTGATAGCATTTTATCTACACACTTCTTTCAAAATTGGAGTCAATCCTCTCAAATACTGCCACTGTTTTATCAATTAAGTTTAAGTAATATTCTAAATCCTTTGTTGTCATTTCGATAATCTTCATAGCATCTCTACCAGGAATAGATTTAATCTCAAGAAACCACTTTCTTTTCTCAACCATAAGAGGCAACTCCTTATCCATTAAAGTTTTGTCATGAGATTGCAACGATTTGGTCCCATCTTCAGACTCCACTTCTAATTCTAGCTATCTTTCTGTTTCTACCACATCTCCCCCTACTTCCTCCACTGAAGTCTTGAGCCCGTCTAAGTCATCCATGAGGGTTGGCATCAACTTCTTCCAAACTCCTGTTCATGTTGATATTTTGACCTCCTCCCATGAATCATGAATGTTCTTAATGGTATCTAGAATGGTGAATCCTTTCTAGAAGGTTTTCAATGGCTTTTGCCCAGTTCCATCAAAGGAATTACTATCTATGGCAGCTATGGCCTAAAAATGTATTTCTTAAATACAGTAAGTCCCCTGCATACGGATATTCAAGTTGCGAACTTTCAAAGATGCGAACTTGCATTCTTATGTCCAATCACATAAGTTAGTTCACGTGTCTGACGTACATTGTCACGTGCGTGCATCCTCTACAAGTGGTTGTGCTTTTGTGTACTTCACTGTACAGGACTGTATAGAGTACAGTAGCACAGTGTCTTTATTTCAATCCCAGGGTGTCCAGAAGCAAGTGTAAAAGCAGCGATGATGTAGCTGGTGCTGCTGTATTTTTCAGGGTACTGTACTGTAATATTAAAAACATTTGCTTTACTTTTTGTGTTTGTTTTTATGTATTATTTGTGTGAAAAGTATTATAAGCCTATTACAGTATAGTACTATATAGCCGATTATGTTATTTGGGTGCCTAGGCTAACTTTGTTGGACTTACGAACAAATTGGACTTACGAACGCTCTCTCAGAACAGAACTCTTTCTATGTAGGGGACTTACTGTAATAGGACTTGAAAGTCAAAATTACTCCTTGATCCATGGACTGCAGAATGGGTGCTGTGTTAACAGGCATGAAAACAACATTAATCCCATTGTCCATCTCCATCAGATGATGGGTGACCAGATGCATTGTCAATGAGCAGTAATATTATGAGAGGAATCTTTTTTTTTTTTTTTCTGAGCAGTAGGTCTCAACAGTGGGCTGAAAGTATTCAGTAAACCATGTTGTAAACAAATGTGCTGTCATGCAGGCTTTGTTGTTCCATTTATAGAGGACAGGCAAAGTAGATTTAGATAATTCTCAAGGGCCCTACGATTTTCAGAATAGTAAATGAACACTGGCCTTAACTTAAAGTCACCAGCTGCATTAACCCCTAACAAGAGAGTCAGCCAGTCCTTTGAGCTTTGAAGCCAGGTACTGACTTCTCCTCTCTAGCTATGAAAGTCCTAGACGGCATCTCCTTCCAACAGAAGGCTGTTTGTCTACACTGAAAATCTGTTGCTCAGTTAATTATCTTCATTAATTATCTTAGCTAGATCTTCTGGATAACCTGTTGCAGTTTCTACAACAGCATTTGCTGCTGCACCTTGCACTTTTATGTTATGGAGACAGATGGCTTCTTTCCAAACCTCACGAACCATGCTCTGCTAGCTTCAGACTTTTCTCCTGCAGCTTCCTCCCTTCTGTCAGCCTTCATAGAATCCAAGAGAGTTAGGTCCTTTCCCCGGATTAGGCTTTGGTTTAAGGAATGTTGTGGCTGGTTTGATTTTCTATCCAGACCACTAAAACTTTCTCCATACCAGCAACAAGACTGTTTTGATTTCTTATCAATCATTTGTTCACTGGAGCAGCACTTTTAATTTCCTTCAAGGGCTTCTCCTTTGCATTCACAGCTTGGCTAACTGTTTGGTACAAGAAGCCTAGCTTTCAGCCTATCTTGGCTTTCAACATTCCTTTCTCACTAAGCTTAATCATTTCTAGCTTTTTATTTAGAGTGAGAGACGTGGGACTCTTTTAATCATTTGAACACTTAGAGACCATTGTAGGGTTATTTTTTTTATTTTTATTTTTTTTTTTGCGGTACGTGGGCCTCTCACCGTTGTGGCCTCTCCCATTGCGGAGCACAGGCTCTGGACGCGCAGGCTCAATAGCCATGGCTCACGGGTCCAGCCGCTCCACGGCATGTGGGATCTTCCCGGACCGGGGCACGAACCCGTGTCCCCTGCATCGGCAGGCGGACTCTCAACCACTGCGCCACCAGGGAAGCCCCATTGTAGGGTTATTAATTGGCCTAATTATATTATTGTTGAATCTCAGGGAATAGGGAGGCCCAAGGAGAGCGAGAACGATAGGGGAACAGCCAGTGAGTGGAGCAGTCAGAATACACAAATTTATTAAGTTTGCTTTTATGGGTGTAGCTCGTGGTGCCCACCCCCCCAAACAATTACATTAGTAACATCAAGGATCACTAATCACAGATACCATAACTAAAATAATTATAATGAAAAGGTTTGAGATATTGCAAGAATTACCAAAATGTGACAAAGGGACATGACGTGAGCAAATGTGTTGGAAAAATGGCACCAGTAGACTTGCTTGTCACAGAGTTGCCATAAATCTTTAATTTGTAAAAAACACAGTATCTGTGAAGCACAGTAAAATGAGGTATGCCTGTATGTGTACGTATATCTTATACTACACACAACACACACATTTGCACGTACATGTGTACATACATTACAAATAAGCATTTTGAGGTTATAGTTAGTAGACAATATTTAGTGCATCTGTTAATAAGTCAAATCAAAAGCAATTGTCTAACCTAGATGCTTGGTTTATAATGAAGAATCTGTAAAGATCATTCATAGTGGAAGTTAGAACCAGTGTCACAATTCACCAAATATATTGAGCACCTAAAATTAAATAATATTTATTAAGGATACATTCCAGAAAGATAGTATCTTACTGAATTGATGATAGCTTTATAAAAATTGCAGTGGGTTACAAATCTGCAGACCTGACTTTTAGGCCCAGATTCACCCATCATCTCTGTGCGAATTTAGGCAAGTCTTAAAAGTTCTCTGAGTCATAGCAAACCAAGACAATAAGTGCTGTTTACCTGTTTTACAGGGTACTTGTGACAGTCAAATTAGAAAATGTAACTAAAGTGATGTGCAGAATTTCACTTTATATGAAACATGAATTATTTTATCTCTATTAATAACATACTTGAATTTTATGTTAATATCTAAAAACTGGAAAATATCTTCAAGCAGTTTAGACACAGTGAACACTACCATCATTTGGCTTAAAAACTAGAAAAGCCTGGGCTTCCCTGGTGGCGCAGTGGTTGAGAGTCCGCCTGCCGATGCAGGGGACACGGGTTCGTGCCCTGGTCCGGGAGGATCCCTCATGCCGCGGAGCGGCTGGGCCCGTGAGCCATGGCCGCTGAGCCTGCGCATCCAGAGCCTGTGCTCTGCAACGGGAGAGGCCACAACAGTGAGAGGCCCGTGTACCGCAAAAAAAAAAAAAAAGACACTCTAAGATACTCCTTTCCACTTAGCTGGAAGACATAAAATATTTGACATTAGATAACAAAGTGAGAGTTCCTACATTGAGTATAAAAGGCCAGGTTCTCAAGAGTAGTGGTACATGAAGGCATTATTAAACAAATGCAAATTATCCAGATATCTTCAACTAAATTCATAAAAATATCAGAGTTAAGTAAATAGATATTTGTAGAAAGATAAATATCCCATGTGTGCTGGACATGTTGATTAATACTTTACATCAATTTCCAACCTCTTCTACTTCCCCTCCTATAAAACTAAAAATGGGAAACTCAAAATCTCATGCTGTAGATGCATTTACAGCAAGAGTTCTAGAATGCAGGTTAGGCTCAATAGATGAAGTCTCAGGAGTTTGGGAACCAGATTTTTCCTGCTGTACTTTTGTCTATCAAGTGATGTTACGAAGCACTTGCCACTGCTAGAATCGCTATGTCTTTGCCTTCCAGCCTCAGTCAATGCCCACAGGAGCTGTGGCTATAGACACGGTGGGGCAGCAGCATCTCTGACCTGCTACATCTAACCTGTTACATCTGAAAGCATATCAAAATAGTAATAACTGTCAGTATTTTCCTACATCATTTTACATTTCAAAAATGGGAAATATTTTCTAAACATTCTCACTGTTCACAGCGCATGAAAAATAAATCATTATATAGAGAATTTTTAACACTTGTGATTTTAAGAACTATATTTATTTTCATTATTTCACTTGTTTCATAGAAAGACAAAAGGCATATTCAACAATTGCAGCACGTGAGGGTAGGGGGAGCTAGTGAAGCAGTCTTGTTCAGGCTTCAGAGGCGGCACCAGGCCTCTCTCTGACCGGATAATGACGCTAAAACTGGCTGCATGCTCAACTGCTGAGCTACACCCAGGCCAGCAGGGGTGGCGCCAGCACACACTGTAAACCATTAGATAAGATAGGGAGTGGGCTTCCCTGGTGGTGCAGTGGTTGGGGGTCCGCCTGCTGATGCAGGGGGCGCGGGTACGTGCCCCGGTCTGGGAGGGTCCCGCGTGCCGCGGAGCTGCTGGGCCCGTGAGCCATGGCCGCTGAGCCTGCGCGTCCGGAGCCTCTGCTCCGCAACGGGAAAGATGGGGAGTAAGTCATGAGACTTCTTGCACCCTGAGGGTCTGGCCAGCCCCGGGAACATTCCAGGACTTAAGAGTTAAGACCAAGGCATTTATGACAACAACCAGAGCTGCAAAGTTGCACGTAGGCTGATTGTTATTAGCCTGCGGCCTGGTGCTAAAAGCTGGGCTCCTTCGAGTGGCAAACTGAAGTCCCACCCGTGGGGTGGACGTGCCGCCTGGCACCTTCCCAACTGGGACTCCAGGTTGCTGTTCCAGGGGCTTCCCAGCGCTGCTTGCATCTGGATGTAGGTGCTTCCCCAGTTCGATGATGTACAAACCTCTGCCTTTACTATTCTTTCTTAGTTAGTTAGACTATTCTTTTCTTAATTAATACGCTGTAAACTTCGTCCACTCAATAAACTCTAAATTCTTGTTTAACTGAGTGTAGAGTGGTTATTTTGCCAGCGAATCCTATGAACCTTGAAATGGAAAGTAAGGCTTTCAGCAAAACAGTGAAATAGAGCAAAATTTCACTTGTCCCTGTAAAAGGGTGTGTGTGTGTGTGCCTGTGTGTGTGTATTCAATACATGAAAGTCCAAAACTCTTCAACATTAAAACCTTGTTTTAACACCTCTATAAACATGGAGGGAAACTGTGACAGCCACTGCCAACTTATCATGCTTTTATTACCGTCTGACAACCTATGCTTTGAATTTATTCATTTTGTTAATAGCTATGCCTCTAAATCTTATAGTAAGAAATTGTTTATTTGAGAGAACAATAGTTCCAGCTCGGGGTAGGAGACAGTAAGTACGGTCCGTCTGTCTGTCCTACTGAAGTCAGTTGTGGAATGTGGACAGAGTATGTGGAGTAGCTATGCGAGGACTCTTAAATAGTAGCAGGTGAACTGGAGTAGAGCATGCAAAGTACAAAGTGGCCATGAAGTTGTCACTTACTTCCCTTCTGCTATCCTTAGCCTGAACGCAGACACCCTGGTGCCTGACAGAGAAGGGGTTCCAGGAGCAGCCTCTCCGTTCTAGCTGCAGGAGCAGGAATGGGAATTCCTGATGCTTGGACACAGTGCAGAAATACCCATCTGTTTCCTTTTCCTGTTTTTCTTTTTTGTTAGTTGTATCTTAGTCCCTAAGCAATCTCATGTCAGGAGCACCCAGGAGCCAGGCTCTGAGGCTGGGGTCTCTTTCTCTCTGCATCGTGAAATGCCACTGCTTTATTTATTTGTTCCTCTTTCTCTCTCTTTCTGTCCTTTTGTTGCTTGTTCCCAGAAGAGGGCATAGTCATAGAAACGTAGGACAGAATCAGGCAAATAAACCCTAGGTTTCTGGCTGAAGACAGAATAGGGGAAGTTCTTGAGTAACAGAAGGCGCCAGGGAGAGATCAGAGAGGCAAGAGCTTCAAGAATTTATACAACTTATGAGCTCACCTCCAAGGGTATATCTGATGCTTATCAGCACATCAAAGGGGTGGAGAACTAACTAACAGGCAGACCGCCGCCCAGGTTCCAGACTGGCTGGTAGGCAGCTTGGACAGATCCAAGCACATGGCAAAGGCTGCCACTAAACTCCCATTGGGACCGCAGCCCACAGAAGGTAGGCTTGCCTTTGTGGTCCGAACTAATTGTCTGCTAATTCAAACATATCGACATTCTTCACAGGATTTAACTAAAAAGATATAATGTGCAAAACGTCCAAGATATGTGGCATAATAAGAACCAGAAAAGTCTTATGTGGGAATGACAATCAATCGATGTGAACCCAAAGGTAACAAAGTTAGAATTATCTGAAAAAATATTTTTAAAGAATTATTGTACAAATACTCTAACAAGCAATCATTAAAGCTCTTGAAACAGACAGAAGGTTATGCAAAATAATAGAAGCTATAAAGAAGAAAGAATGGAAATTTTAGAAATGTAAAAGACAATAACAAAAATATAACCCTCACTAGTTGAAGAGTAGAATGTAGGTGACAGAGAAGAGTCTGTGAACTTGAAGATAATTAGCAGAAATTATCCTGTCTGAACAACAAAAAAATAAGTTAAAAATAAAGAGTTTTAGGGAGCCATGGAACAATAACCAAGGTCTAACCATTGTGTAATTAAACCCCTAGCAGAGGAAAAAGGGTGTAGAAAAATATTTGAAAAGATAATAGCTGAAACTTCCCAAGTTTGGTGAAATAGAGCAATGTGCAGGTACTCAGGGAAACTCAAACAGAATAAACCCTGGAAATCAGCACCTAGACATATCAGAGTTAAACAGCTGGCACAAAATCAAACTACTGAAGAAGCACGACAAAAAATCCCACCCCTATATATTTACCCTAGAGAAATAAAACTTATGTTCACACAAATACCTGTATATGAATGTTTATAGCACCTTTGGTAAGAACCGTCAGAAACTGGAAACAACCTAAATGTACTTGGACCAGTTAATGAAGAAACAGACTGTGCTGTGTCATATAATTGAGTACTATGCAGTAATACAAAAGGATGGACCATTGATGAACACAACAGCCTGGGCACATTTCAAAGTCATGACGCTAGGTAAAAGAAGATTAGAATGTACAATCCCACCTATATGGCCTTCTGAAAATAAACGCTGGGACAGAGTGTTTGCCAGGATTTTGAGTGGGGGTAGAATATAAATATAAAGGAATAGCATGCATGAGATAGTGGGATCAACATAATCATAGTGGTGGTTACACAAATCTATGCAAAGAACTTTACACCAAAAACGTAATTTTTACTGTATAATAATTTGTTAATACTTCTAAAAATCCTTAAGGACCACAAACCAATTAAAACCTCATGAAAGTTAATGAGATATTAAATAGATTTTTATAAGATACATGACTTAATGTTTTTTACTTTAATTCTATAACATATTTTATAAGCATTCAAGATTATATTTAACCTACTTAAGAATTTTCTAGAATGGCACACAATTTCAGAAAAGCCAAAAACTCAAATTGTGTTAATGGGGGGAAGATTTCAATTTCCTTTCAAAATCAGAGAGTCAGCACTACATTGTTTATTTAATAATACTTCTTGTGATATACTATGTTGGATGATGTCCAGTATTCTGTATGGAAAGTTAGATACTCTGATTACAAAAGACTAGTTAATCACTACACTGATAATACAATGGCTATGGCACTAGTTATTAAATAAGGCCCTACTGTCTTGGTCCAGGACTGTACTGAGCAGGCCAAAGTGTTGCATTGATCCATGTATAGTTGCAAACAAAAAGGACATTCTGGAAATTTCCTGATTCAGTCTTAGAAGACTGTATACTTCTAGTAATTTATCCATTTCTTCTAGGTCATTAGTTGGTGTATAATTTTCATAGCAAAACAGTGAGATAGAGCTTATGGTCATTGAGTATAAAATGTGATGCTAAGTATCTACCAGATACTTAGATACAGATGCTAAGTATCTATCATAAGATAGAGCTTATGGTTCTTTGTATTTCTGTGGTATTGACTGTAACCTTTCCTCTCTCCTTTCTAATTTTGTTTATTTGGACCCTCTCTTTTTCTGATGGATCTGGCTAAAGATTTATCAATTTTGTTTATTTTTTCAAAGAACCAGCTCTTCATTTCATTGATCTTTTCTGTTGTTCTTTTAGTCTCTATTTCACTTATTTTCACTCTGATCTTTATTACTCCCTTCCTTTACTACCTTGAGTTTGTCTGTTTCTCTAGTTCCTTGAGGTGTGGAGTTAGATTGTTTATTTGAGATTTTTCTTGTTTCTTATGGTAGGCTCATATCACTACAAACTTCTCCCTTACACTGCTCTTGTTGAATCGCACAGATTTTGGGCAATTATATGTTCATTTTTACTTATCTCAAGTTATTTTTGATTTCCTCTTTGATGTCTTCATTGACCTATTGATTTAGTAGCATGTTGTTAAGTCTTCACATGCTTGTGTTTTTTTACGGTTTTCTTTTGTAAATGATTTCTATTTCACACTGTTGTTGTCAGAAAAAATGCTTGATATGATTTCAATTTTCTTAAATTACTGAGACTTGCTGTGTGGGCTAACATGTGATCCACCCTGGAGAACTTTTCATGTGCACTTGGAAAGAATGCATATTCTGCAGATTTTGGGTGGAATAGTCTATATACATATATTTTTATTAAATTCATCTGCTCTAATATGTCCTTTAAGGCCAATGTTTCCCTACTGATTTTCCATCTAGATGGTCTGTCCATTGATGTAAGTGGGGTATTAAAGTCCCCTAATATTATTGTATTACTCTCAATTTCTCCCTTTATGTCTGTTAATACTTCCTGTATATATTTACATGCTTCTATGTTGAGTGCATATATATTTATAAACGTTACATCCTCTTGTAGGATTGACCGTTTCATTACTATGTAATGCCCTTCTTTGTCTTTCATTGTAGTTTTTTTTTGCCCTTCTTTGTCTTTTGTTGTAGTTTTTTTTAATGTCCATTTTGTCTCATATAAGTATTGCTACATCCATTTTCTTTCTGTTTCCATTAGCACTGGATGTCTTTTTCCATGACTTCACTTTCAGTGTGTGTGTGTCTTTACATCAGCAGTGAGGCTCGTGGAAGCAACATACTGATGGGTATTTTGTATCCATTCAGCCACCCTATATCTTTTTTTGCGGGGGGGGGAGTACGTGGGCCTCTCACTGTTGTGGCCTCTCCCGTTGTGGAGCACAGGCTCCGGATGCGCAGGCTCAGCGGCCATGGCTCACGGGCCCAGCCGCTCCACGGCATGTGGGATCTTCCTGGACCGGGACACAAACCCGTGTCCCCTGCATCGGCAAGCGGACTCTCAACCACTGCGCCACCAGGGAAGCCCTACCCTGTATCTTTGATTGAAGCATTTAGTCCATTTATATTTAAAGTGATTATTGATAGGTATGTATTTATTGCCCTTTTCGTTAATTGTTTTCCGTTTGGTTTTGTAGTCCTCTCTTTTCTTTTCTACTTCTCTTGGTCTATTCCCTTGCAGTTTGATAATTTCCTTTAGCGTTATGTTTGGGTATAAACATTCTATGCTGCAGAAACCTCAGATTGTGTATATTACTACCTAAATGCATGTGTATTTTAGATAGGTCACAGAGGAAACACAAAGGAATGAGAGTCTCAGTTTTTAAAGAAGGCATATAAGTCATATTGCATTACTTTGTATTTAAACTCTCATCTGTACAAGAGGGTGCAGTGTAACTTTTAAGAAAGTACATAATGTGTGATATCACAAACTGAATGCAGAAGCAGGTATGACAATCCAGTTGGCTTCCATTATTTCAATCATTAAAGATATTGGAAGTTTTCTAAAGCACATATTATTTAACATAAAATTTGCTTATTATTTTAAATAACTATTAAATAATAAGTAATTAGTCAATTTCTCTGTTTTAATTTCTAGTATGGTAAATATAACAAGGTAGAAGTCATAATAAAATCTCTTTGGGTTCCACATTGAGTTTTAAGAGTATTAAAAAATTTCTGACTGCAAAACTTTAGAAAACCATTGGTCTAAGGCATTAATATCATTCTAAAGACTACTACAGTTTTTGAAAGTAAAGTTTCAACTATATATAAAAGCAAACAAACAAAACTTTCCTAGAGGGACTTTCCTGGTGGCACAGTGGTTAAGTATCCACCTGCCAATGCAGGAGTCACGAGTTTGATCCCTGGTCTGGGAAGATCCCACATGCCACGGAGCAACTAAGCCCGTGCACCACAACTACTGAGCCTGCCCTCTTAGAGCCTGCAAGCCACAACTGCTGAGCACACATGCCACAACTACTGAAGCCTTCACACCTAGAGCTCATGCTCCGCAACAAGAAGCCACCACAATGAGAAGCACGCGCACTGAAACGAAGAGTAGCCCCCACTCATGGCAACTAGAGAAAGCCTGCATGCAGGAACAAAGACCCAATGTGGCCAAAAATAAAATAATAAATAAATAAATTAGTTAAAAAAAAGAACTTTCCTTTAAAAAAAAAATGCTTACAAGCTACTGGGGTATTTTTAGCTTTTTAATTAAATAAAGTTATGATTATTCCATAAATAAGGGATTTTATTTTTTTTGTAAAAATGATAATAACCATCATGTAATCATTAATACAGTATATGTCAGCCTCCTCTTAACACCCAATTTAAAAAGGTTTATCAATCAATATTTTGTCCCCTAACAGGAATCATTAATTCACTTCTTCTCAAAGCAAGTGATAAAGAGTATCTGTGTTTTCAGAGAACATATCTCAACATAATAAAATCTATTTATGACAAACAACCAATATAATACTCAATGGTGAAAAGCTGAAAGCATTTCCACTAAAAACTCGAACAAGACAAGTATGCCCACTCTCACTACTTCTATTCAAGATAATATTGGAAGTCCTAGCCACAGCAATCAGACAAGAAAAGAAATAAAAGGTATCCAGATTGGAAAGGAAGAGGTAAAATTGTAACTATATGCAGATGACATGATACTATATATAGAAAACCCTAAAGACTCCATACAAAACTACTAGATCTAATAAATGAATTCAGCAAAGTAGGAGAATACAAAATTAACATTCAGAAATTGGTTGCATTTCTTTACACTAAACATGAAATATCAGAAAGGGAATGTAGAAAACAATACCTATTAAAATTGCACCAAAAACAAAACAAAACAAAACAAAACTAGGAATAAACCTGACCAAGAAGGTGAAAGACATATGCTGAGAACTATAAAACATTAATAAAGGAAATTAAAGAGGAGACAAAGAAATGGAACGATATCTCAAGCTCTTGGTTTGGAAGAATTAATATTGTTAAAATGGCAATACTCCCCAAAACAATCTACAGATTTAATGTGATGCCTATCAAATTACCCATGATATTTTTCACAGAACTACAACAAATAATTCAAAAATTTATATGGAAACATAAAAGACCCACAATTGCCAAAGCAAACCTGAGGAAGAAAAACAAAGCAGGAGGTATAACTCTTCCAGACTTCAGACAATCCTACAAAGCTACAGTAATCAAAACAGTGTGGTACTGTTACAAAAACAGACATATGGATCAATGGAACAGAATAGAGAGCCCAGAAATAAATCCACACAACTACAGTCTTTGACAAAGGAGGCAAGAATATAAAATGGGAAAAAGTCTTTCCCAGCAAGTGGTGCTGGGAAGGTTGAACACCTGCATGTAAATCAATGAAGTTAGAACACACCCTCACACCATACACAAAAATAAACTCAAAATGGCTTAAAGACTTAAACATAAGATATGACACCACAAAACTCCTAGAAGAGAGCATGGGCAAAACATTCTCTGTCACAAATTGTACCAATGTTTTCTTAGGCCTGTCTTCCAATGCAATAGAAATAAAAACAAAAATAAACAAATGGGACCTAATCAAACTTACAAGCTTTTGCACAGCAAAGGAAACCATAAAAAAAAAAATGAAAAGACAACCTACGGAATGGGGGAAAATATTTGCAAATGATGCAACCAACAAGGGCTTAACCTCCAAAATATACAAACAGCTCATACAACTCAACACCAAAAACAATCAACCCAATCAAAAAATGGACAGAAAACCTTAACAGACATTTCTCCAAAGAGGACATACAGATGGCCAGTAGGGACCTGAAAATATGCTCAAAATCACTAATTATTAGAGAAATGCAAAACAAAACTGCAGTGAGGTACCACCTCACACTGGTCAGAATGGCCATCATTAAAAAGTTAACAAATAACAAATGCTGGAGGAGGTGTGGAGAAAAGGGAGTCCTCCTACACTGTTGGTGGGAATGTAAGCTGGTGTAGCCACTATGGAAAACAGTATGGAGGTTCCTCAGCAAACTAAAAACAGAATCACCATACGATCCAGCAATCCCACTCCTGGGCATATACCCAGACAAAACTATAATTCAAAAAGATACATGCACCCCTATGTTCATAGCAGCACTATTCACAATAGCAAAAACTTGGAAACAACCTAAATGTCCATTGACAGATGAATGCATAAAGAAGATGTGGTACATATATACCATGGAATATTACTCAGCCATAAAAATGAACAAAATAATGCCATTTGCAGCAGCATGGATACAACTAGAGAGATTATCATACTAAGTGAAGTAAATCAGAAACAGAGACAAATACCATATGATATCCCTTACATGTGGAATCTAAAATATGGCACAAATGAATCTATCTACAAAAGAGAAACAGACTTTACAGACATAGGGATCAGACCTGTGGTTGCCAGGGGGACGGGCAGAGGGAAGGCGAGGGATGGATTGGTAACTTGGGGATGGTAGATGCAAACTATTCATTTAGAATGGATAAACACTAATGTCCTACTGTATAGAACAGGGAGCTATATCCAATCTCCTGGGATAAACCAGGAAGGAAGGAAGGAAGGAAGGGAGGAAGGGAGGGAGGGAGGGAGGGAGGGAAGGAGGAAGAGAGAAAGAAGGGGAGAAAAGGTCTGTACAGCTGAGTCTAGGAGTTCAAATTATAAGCATTTTTTTATAATGTTGGTTTTTAAATTTTTCTTCCTATAGATGTCAACCCAAGCTTTTCACAGAACTAACTGACATTCAGCTTTATACTAAATGCCATTCTTTCATGAATAGTTCAGGGCTATATACAGAAATATCTATACTATATACAAAAATATCTATACTATATACAGAAATGGCTATCACTCTGATAAAATCATTGTGTTGGTCTATTAAGTATTCTACAAATCATCACATATTATAATGATTTTTAAGTTTTATCAGATTTATTAAATGAAATTGAAAGCATTTAAGAGCTGACATTGAATATAGCTTGCTGTAATGCTAATTATAATTATCAAAATGTAATTATTTGGGGCTGCCCTGGTGGCGCAGTGGTTGAGAGTCCGCCTGCCGATGCAGGGGACACGGGTTCGTGCCCCGGTCCGGGAAGATCCCACATGCCGCGGAGAGGCTAGGCCCGTGAGCCATGGCCGCTGAGCCTGCGTGTCCGGAGCGTGTGCTCCGCAACGGGAGAGGTCACACAGTGAGAGGCCCGCGTAACGCAAAAAAAAAAAAAAATATATATATATATATATATATATATAATTATTTTATTGGCTCGAATGTGGCAAACATAATTATTTTATTGGCTTGGAAGTAATTAATGCTATAGTATTAGCATAAAATTTTTATAATATTATTTTTATTAAAAAGCACTTATGAAAATTACTTTGGGATTCATATTCATCACAAAAAATTTCTTCTGAAACATTAACAATTAGACCTAACTATATAAAACCTTGCTTTGTAAATTAAGTAAGGGTTAAAATTTCTGTATGCTTTTTGTCTCACAGCTTTATCCAGGCTTCCTGAAATGTACTTGAGATCGTGTGAGATTAATTCTATAATAGGTATTCATAAATTACAGAACATTTAAAATTCAAAACTATTGTTATTACAGGCTTAATTTCCTTACAGTTTGATGATTTGTAAGTATCATAATGTTGTGTTAGCATTTTGCAGACATTTTTTCTCCTTTCCAATGAGGCACATGCCAATTTTTATGCTCTCTGAATAACCAGATAGGAAAATATACAAAGACACAGTCGCTACTTGGCTGAATGGTAACACAGCCGTAAGCTTCCCTTAGAACAAAAGGACAATGGAAATGACCCAAGGGTACATCACATGGTCAAGACATTCAGTGTCTAAAAACTTGTAAGCTAGACTCTGTGAGTGACTTCTGGAAATATTATTATAGTTGATGGGTGTGCTCCTGACCTTAGAGCTTGTGTGAATGAAGAGAAAAAAGAGGTTTTATGAGTTTACGACTAAAAGTGAAAAGGCTACGTTAGCTTAAAATATACATAGAGAGAGAGGTGCACCCATTCGCATTTACCCTCAAGATATCATGGGATAAACAATGACGTTACACAGGTTTCACAAAGCTAATTCATCAGGAAAAATCCCAGATGGTCAATTGTCAAGAATTTCACTTAATGGGCAGCTTTCCCACCAAGGGCTGTTGACAGCCACTGTCCGTCATCTACCGCTTCAATTAAAAATAAAATCTTAGGGAAAATACTGCAATTTCTTATTAAAGTTTAAATAGTTGTTGAGCATATTTTTATGCTTATGAGGCAATTTGGGAACTTTGAAAGATAAAAATATTTCTATTTTATGGTTCCCTACTCAAAATTTCAGCCCCCAAAAGTAAGATGTTTTATCTCCTTAATTTCCTTAAGAGCTTTGAATTGCTTGTGCAGTCAGAAAACACAGGTTTTAAGTGACGGACTTCTTGGCAACCTTTTTATTTCATCTCCAGTGATGGATACAGAGATGCTGATTGAAAATTTTGAGTCTGAAATAGACGTGTGGGAAAGAAATCCACGTTACTTACAAATCATAGTGTTCTCTCCCATTTTATGACTGGAGATTAGATGCCTGTTCCTGTCATTCCTGTTGGCTCCTGGTTTTGGCTTTTGTTCTGAGAAATCACTGTTTTCACTATATCATGAGAGTGTGGACTCTAAGAAAACCTCAAGAACTGTTCTTGCCAGGGATGAAACAGACAACACTCTCCAAGTTATTAAACTTGAAATTAAAATACACATATATGAAGAAATATCATTTGTTATATATTTAATTCAATTAAACACAATCCTGAAAATTTCACCTGAGCTTGCATGTTGCACAGACCTGGAAGAAGGATTAATGGTCATGTTTCCTCCAGAGATCAGAGCAGCTGGACCACACGCTGGCCTGAGGCTTTGCAGTCAAATTCAAGCTGTGATTAAGCCATAATCTGCCTGGAAATAGTGGTTTTTCTTTGCGGACATCAAGTGCTTCTGGCAGAGCTATTAAGTAAATCTCTCTTTCCTATTATCTAGAGAGACTATTTAGAGTCTAACAGGAAACGCAGAGGGATGTGGCTGGAAAAAGATACATCACCACCTCACTGTGGATGTCTGCTCATTCACACCTTTTACACTCGGGTGGACCCAATGCTAACAAGAGGTCACATTACCCCATCTCTTTGCTCCAGTCTCTATTTTGTATGTTGATTTCACATAGATTTCATCTACTCAAACCCTCTTCCTCTGCACTGGTAACAGATGACCTCACTTCCTAAGTTCCTGAGAAAATTGAAGCAATCAGGGGAGATAATTCACAAGCTTTTACCACCCCATCTATTTACCTCCCCACACCCATGTATTTTTATCTTCTCTTAGACTTTTTAGGGAGGGACTGCCTATGTTCCCAGGAAAGGCAGATATGGTCACTCCTGAAACAGCTTCCGTGTCTTCCTACTTATCCACAGAACTTCTTTCTGCAATTCCCCTTGCCCTTCCTTCACCTTCAATTTTTCTAATGTTAGAAGAAATAAAATAATATTTTTCTCCTAAAACAAAAAACATCAAGGAAACTTCTCTTGACCTCACTTTCCCCTCCAGTTCTGATACCTGGTTCTTCACTGAACATTCCTCACACATGTCCATCTTTATACTTGCAGCTCCTTCCCGGGAAGGCTCTTTCCCCAGATATTCACCTGGTTCCCTATCCAGCTCACATCCTTAGTGAGGACTTCTCCAAATGTTCTATTTCAAATGGCAATCCTAACATATCCTGTGACTCTTTATTATTAATGAAATTTAAAAATTTTTCTCCATGGGATTGCTCACCATTTAAAATGACATAGGTAGGTAGGTAGGTAGGTAGATAGATAGATAGATAGATGCTTATTTAATTAATTCCCTATCTCTGTCCTCCAGAATGTTATTTCCATGAGGGCATGGATTTTTGTCTGTTTAATTTTTTTCCTGCTCTATCAACTGTACTTAAAACAGCACTTGGGACATAGTTGGACTTTAACAAAACTTGGTTAAATAATTAAATGAGTAAATGGATGTGGGAATAAAACCGTTCTCAAATATTGGCGCCAAATAGTAAGGTTTCAACTTTTAGAAAACGACAGATAAACTTCATCTTGAGTCTTCCAAAGTCAAACTCGTTTTAAAATATGAACACTCCACAGGTATGTCTCATGCTACATATTAATCAAATCTGAGTAGAATACAGGTAGTAGAAACATCTACAATAAAAGGTTAAAAACATCAACTTTGTAATTAGGAAAAAATGGATTCAGAGCCAGGCACTGAATAGTTTTGTTTTTGCTTTTTGTTGGGGAAATTGTTTAGTCTATCTAAACTTCCATTTCCTTTTCTCAGAACTGAGGATTAAAATAGAAATCTCCTTTGAAATGAGGATAAAATGAGATGATGTATGCAAAGCCCTTAATATATACTAAGCTCCCAATAAGAATACAGTATTAAACAATTCTGAATTTAGGCTTTAAACAGTTACATTAATTTATTACTTTTTTGTGAATTTCCTTATTTAAAACATTTAGGTGAATACTAGTTGCAGTGTTCTGGGGGGTGGTCAGAATACCATTCTGTGGATTTTATGATGTGAATCACACTTTTGCACATTTTTATGAGTGTATATATAATTTTATATACTAGATATTTAGACCCATATCAGTTATTTTTTTACAACTTTATTCTTATTTATTGCTTTATGTACATAGACTATTAATGCACTTGTTCAGATATAAATATATAGAAATCGCAATGCCTTTTTCAATTTCACTTTATAAACTGGTTATAAAAAGCATGTACATTATAATATACAAGGGAAAGTATGATTTCTTCGACCTCTAAAATAATGTTCTATAAACCACAACTGTAATATGTGTTGGTAAAAATGAATTCATATTCCTTTCTGTTCGTACATTTATACGGTCTGCAACTTTTTCTTTCTTTTGTTTTTAATGCTTTAAGCTAGTATGAATAAGTGAACAGCTTCCTGTGGAAAAAAATAAATTCTCCTAATTAAAAATTTTATTTTCAAATAGAAATCTTTTATATTTTAAATTAATAAAGTTATGTTACAGAAACACCTTTCAGATTTAAATATAAGTATCCAGTACTTCTAACCTGCAAAGTTAAGCGAGTTACTCTGAGCCATTTTTCTTACTATACATCTTTTTGCTATGGGAAATCGCCCCTTTTCATTAAAAAAAGTCCCTGGTGCATACAATACTCTAACTCTTATAAAGTTGTATCAGCATATGTGAGCTCCAAAATAATAAGTTCATGAAATTCTGCACCATGAAAAGCAAGTTTGCAGAAAAATACCATCAGAGATGCCCCACTTAACCCATTTCATAGGCTTCTGTCACTGGACATCCTTGAAGGTCTTTTCAAAATAGTACTCCATGTGGTGTGTCATTATTTGAGGTGAACAGACTTTGACAGCAGTATTTTTCTGAGAGGTCTAGGAGGGTGGGTACAAGGCCTCTGTGGCTCACTTGTATCTGTCCTCCACCTATTGCTGCTGGACGCTATCTTCAGTGCTTCGTTACTTTATCTCCTCACCACCAGCCTCTCTTCTTTATCACCTTCATATTTCTATCCTTGGCAAAATGAGATGATGGGAAAAATACCCACATGTGATGCTTCATGCCTCTTGTCTCAGAGGCAGATAAAAGTGGGAAGACATAATAAGATGATACCCTTTTAGTGGTACCGACAGACGCTTATCTAGTCCTTTTGCCAGCCAGGACCATGCGTAGTGGGATGTTAGTTTCTTATTGATCATTATAGTCGATATTGACTGACATATAATGAATTTTCTAGCTTTCTTTTGAGATCTATCATGACAATGGGAAAGAAAAGATACTGGTGAGAAAAGGATAAAACACAGAAAAACATGAAATGTTAGAACTCTAGCGTTAGTGTGATATTATGCCTACTCCTACGTGGTTCTGTGGAAATTAGTCATTTTAAATGAGTTCAATCTCTCATAAAACTATCTTGAATTGTAAGAATAGGATTTCTGCCATAGTGTACTTCTCAGTGCAAAATATTATCACTGATATTTATTATATACAAAGTGTATGCACTTCTTTTTCTCTGGAAATTCGGATAACAGCCTCCCTCCTTTATATGAGGAACTGCTTTTTCCTTGCCCTAACCAAGTGATCCTGTTTCAGCTTGCCAACCAGCCCCTGACTTCAGAAGTGGACATCTAACCAAACTTGGAGTAATTCTAATACTCCACTCACATCACAGTGATTGGTCCAGAGATGATGAGCTGAGACATTAAAGTCTTTCCTGGACATTTTCCTGGTTAGATTTATAGACAAGACTCTTTTCTGGCTTAGAAGTTGTAAAGAGGCAAGCCTGCCTTTAGGAGAGCTAGGCTTCATGAATGAAGGTGACATTCAGAAAGAGGCAGGGATGAAAAAAGAAGGAAGAGATATTTACAATGTCTAGGCACATGGGTTTCAACCATCCCTAAGGTTAAGTTCCCCCATGATTTCTCATAATATATTCAGGTGAACAATGGATTCGTTTTTTTTTTTTTAAACATAAGATTAGAATTTGGATTTTGTAGTGGGAAACCAAGAGTTCTGACTAACACAAAGTTTTATTATCTTCCTTTCTCTTGATACAGTAGTTTCAATACAGAAGAATGCTGTAAATTGATCATGTATAACTGGGGTTGGTTTAGCTCTGTAGGATTTAATATGCTCATGTGAAAAGTAAAGTTCTAATCTGATGAAATTCTTTATAGAACATTATATGGAATAAGGTTAATTTGCATAAAATAACCTTTGAAACTTAAATGGAAATTTTAATACTTCTCAATTCAACTTTACAACAACAAAAAAGAGTGTTTCGGTAATTTGATCTGAAGAAGCAAATTATCAAACAAATATACAGTTTCTAATTCCCTGGAATTATAAATTATTTCATGTAAACCATAACTAAAATATCTCTAAGCATGATAAATAAGATTCATGTTAATATATAACTGAATACAAGTCAATTTCTAAATGCAAACATAATAATCGAATTAATTTCTAAAGTTTTGCTGAAAGTGATATTTTAGGACAAGTCTATTTTAACAACGTGATTACTTATACAGGTCTAGACTAAAACATAAATTCTAGCTCTCACTGTCTAAGGCTTGAGATATCAAAAAGCACTTATTTTTATCTTAGCAGTAATTGCTGGCTTGAGAATATGGTTTCTTTTAACAGACACTTGTTAAAATGTATAAGGATGTCAATATGACCAGGCATAGAATTCTATATCCGGAAAAAATTTCCTTCAAAAATAAAGGCAAAATGTATTGCCTACCTGTCTCCCCATAAGTAAAAGAAAAACTAAGATAACTTATCTGCAGAAACCTTGCATTAATGTCCATGCTGACAGGTTGAAGGGGCCCCCTCTGGGAGAAAGGTCCCAGGAACAGCTCAGAAGGTTGAAAGGAAGTGGTAGCATGTATGAAGACATGTTCTAGAATATTCACAGCCACCAGCGTGGACACAACCCAAGTACCCAAAGACAAGAAATTGATAATCTCGTACATATCCATACCTCAAAATACAATACAGCAATAAAAACTAACAAACCAACACTTTGCACACCATTTGATGAAACTTGCTAACATAATGCTGAATAAAAAAGTCAGCCACACACTAAATACATCCTGTATAATTACCTTCACAAATTTATGTAAATTATTTCGTTTTCAAAAGTCAAGTTTTAACCTAAGTAGAACTCAAAAAATTGGTTACTTGTGGGTATATTATATTAGACAGAAGTTGGGAGATGTGCAAGAGAGAATTATGTGTCTCTGGAAATCCCCTGGGTTTTTTGGGGTTTTGTTTTTTGTTTTGGCCGCGCTACGTGCGTGGCATCTTAGTTCCCCGACCAGGGCCCAAACCCGCACCCCCTGCACTGGAAGCAAGGAGTCTTAACCACTGGACTGCCAGGGAATTCCCCAATCCTCTTTCTTGCCTATGTCTTGTTTACACAGCTGTGTTCATCGTTATAACTCATCGAGTGTTTACTTAGGGTTTGTATGCTTTTTATGTAGAATATCCTTCCATAAAAAGATTTTCTTCCTCTTTTTAAAGAGATAGAATCTCCATTTTCTGGGCAGACTGAGTAATCTGTAACAGACCGGTGCCCAGGTGAGAATAACTAGACACACAAGTGAGAAGAACCACGCACCCTGCAGGGGAGACAGCGGGAGGAGGCCTCAGGTAGGCGTGGAAGTGGCAGGAGAGAATGGAAGGCTGAGAACTGGGGTCCCGGCACCCATGTGTTTCCCTGAGGCTTTCGCCCACTTGGGATACATGCTGGGGGCAAAGGCAGGATTCAGGGAGGGCAGGTGCTGAAAGAGAAGCAGCAGAGCTTCTAGCTGGGGCGGGGGTGGGGGGGTTAAATTAAAACTGGAGACGTGAGAGGCCTCAATGCACAGCAAGATTTCCTTGGAGGACTCCTGCTGAAGCCTGGGAAGGGGCTCTGGCGCCTACAGTGATGGACACTGGCTCTCAAGTGGAAACGAAGTTTGCCAGCACGCAGCAGAGGCAGTGCTTGGAGACTCAGTGGAGTACATCCTGAGACGATTATGTCCGGAGGAAATAGCATATAACTACATGACATTCTGGACCGTGTGATGTCTCTGGAACCTTACGAGTTACCACAGGAAGGAAGATCTTCAGATGGAACAGGAAGCTATTCTAAGAATGGACGAGGTTGAATTCGCAATCACGAATTTTAAATTAAAATATGTCACCTGACTCTAGACTCCAAACATATCTGTAATGTGAATAATTAACTTATGTTAACAAGCTTAAGTTTAGATTTTTGTCTGAGTCAACCAAAAAAGCAACTCGAGCTACTGAATGAAAGGTCACCAGGTAGAGATGACTGTCACATCTCTTAGACCAAACAGCCAATCTCACAATGAATTTTTTCAAAATGATTAGTGAGTATGCAAAAGTTACATGCAGTTTTGTGCTGAAAGCAGCAGATATCAGAGAAAAAAAGGAGCAATTGAAAATGTTTCCTGGACTGCAGTCTCTCTAGAGTCCCCCTGTTTGAAGGTCCCTTAGATTCAATGATGAATAAATACTTATAATAAATCTCATTCCTTTGAATGGTTTTATCTTCCCTGCACCAAATTTTTCCTAAGAAAAATATTCACAATTTCTATAGGAATTTATATCTTCTTTTAATTGCCAACCTCTGTTTTTATCTTACAAATTTAAATGGATCTTACTTTTTTTTTTTTAAACCAATTGTCCTTTTTTTTAAAATAAATTTATTTTATTTATTTTTGGCTGCGTTGGGTCTTCTTTGCTGCACTTGGGCTTTCTCTAGTTTCGGCGAGTGGGGGCCACTCTTCATCGCAGTGCATGGGCCTCTCACTGTTGTGGCCTCTCTTGTTGCGGAGCACAGGCTCCAGACGCACAGGCTCAGTAGTTGTGGCTCACGGGCCCAGTTGTTCTGCGGCATGTGGGGTCTTCCCAGACCAGGGCTCGAATCCGTGTCCCCTGCATTGGCAGGCGGATTCTCAACCACTGCGCCACCAGGGAAGCCCCGGATCTTACTTCTTAAAGCAACTCTATTAACCATTTCTTTCTAGGATATACAACATTTTTCCCACGTAAAATATTACAGCAAGGTTTCTGTGAGAGTAATAACTATTTCAAAAAAATTTTATTCAGAAATTATACTAAATATTTTGTTCCCATTGAGTTTGGGAAATGTGCAAAAGAGCTACTGTACACTACACTTAATTCCTCCACTGTATCTTATATTTTGAAAATTTTAACAAGGTTCATGACACCTAAAATTGTGTGTCATCTTGAAGATATTTCAATTAATAAAGTCGACATTATATACTCCTGCCAAGTTTTCTTGTTCATAATCTTAGATATGGTCATATGGCTCAGTGTTCCATATAAATCAAATCTGTACGTTTCATTGGTCCATATTTTCCATTTTTCTTTATCTCTTCTTACTTTCAAAAATAATTTTAGAGAAGTTTTAGATTTCCAAAAAATTGCAAAGATAAAGTGCAGCCAGTTTCCCCATTTTATATTTATATGACACAGCAACTATAATGAATATTGATATTGTTATATAAATCAATATTGATGATCACTAACTAAAGTCCATAATTTATTCAAATTTCCTCAGTTTTCACTTAAAATCTTTTTTCTGTTCCAGGATCCCACATTACATTTAGACTTCATTTCTCCTTAGACTTCTCTTGGCTGTGACAGTTTCTGAGACTTTCCTTGCGTTAGATGACCTTGACAGTTTTGCTGAGTACTGGTCAGGTATTTTATAGAATTCCCCTTAAGCAGGATAATGTCTAACTTTCTTCTTACAATTAGACTTGGATTTTGTTTTGGGGAGAAGACCACAGAGGTAAAGTGCCATAAATGTCACATGATACCAAGAGTATGTACGATCAACTTGCCTTATCACTAAGAATGTTAACCTTGATCACTTGGCTGAGGTAGGGTTGGCCAGATTTATTCACTAGTAAATTCCTCCCCCTGTCCCCTTCTCCATACTGTACTCTTTGGAAGGAACTTACTACGTGCAGCCAACACTTAAGGGGTGGAGAGTTTATCTATGTTCCACCTCCTGGAAAACAGACTACCTGCATACATTACTGGGAATTTTTCTGCATGGAAAATTTGTCTCTTCCTTAAATATTTATTCAATCATTTACTTATATCAGTTATGAGCTCACGGATATTTATTTTAGATTATAATCCAGTGATACATTATTTATAATTTTGCTTAAATATTTCCAGCTTTGAACATCAGGTCATCTTTCGATTGGCTTCTGTGTCCCTGACAAACTCCCATCATTTTTATTTTTTAGCATTTTCTTTCTTTCTTGCACTAAAAGATATTCCAGGCTCATCTTATATATTTCCTGCCCAGTCCTAGATTCACCCATCTCTCCAAAAGACCTGTTTTCTTTTACTAGATAATAATATTAGACACCAAGATCTGAGTGCTAAGTGTAGCCATCACCACTGGAGTGACATTGCTTTTAGACCCTCTTAGCTGACAGAGAAAGGACATGTATGCAAGTATGCTAACTCGTGAAAATACAGATATCTATAATTATAGCTGTAAGCAATCGTCTGTATCTGTACTAAGTTCATACGAGTTCATACCGACGTCTCCCACTGCAGTCCGTTACCACCAGGGGCATGTCAGAGGTCCTCTTTTTGCTTATCTGTAACCTCCTCTCCAACACTGGGAGACCTGAGTCCCGCCACCCACCGAACATGGATGACATTGTTAGACTGTGCTGTCACATTCTGCATCCCAAACTGTCATCCTTGAGCTCCTAAATGATTTTTTAAATTGCATATATTAAGATTTACTCTTTGTGCTATAAAATGCTATGGGTTTGGACAAATGCATGTCCTGCATCCACTATTTCACCCCCGTCCCCACAAAAACACCCATGTGCCTTACCTATTAAAGCCACAGTTCCCTCTCCCCAAACCTTTGACAGCTGCTGATTTTTTTTAACAGATTTACCTTTTCCAGAATATCATACAATTGGAATCATACAGTGTGTAGCATTTTAAGACCAGTTTCTTTTACTTCCAATATGTACTTAAGGTTGATCCATGTCCTTTTGTGGCTTAATAGCAAGTTTCTTTTTATGGACAAATAGTATTTCGTTGAATGGATGTGTAGTAGTTTGTTTTTCCTTTCACCTATTAAAGATACCTGGGTTGCTTCCAGTTTTTGCAATTATGAATAAAGCTGCTATAAACATTCACATGCAGGTTTTTGTGTGGATATGTTTTCAAATCAGTGGGGTAAATACTTAGAGGCACAGTTACTGAATTGTATAGTAAGATTATGTTTAGATTTGTAAGAAAACTGCCAAGCTATCTTCCAAAGTGGCTGTACCATTTTGTATTTCCACCAGCAATACGTGAGAGCTTCTTCTTGCTGTTTTACAATTCCTATTCTCTCACTAATGAGATTTAGTTTCTTAATTAAATCAGACATTTTATAATAGAGCAAAAGCACATTAATGTGAAAATTAGTGAAAAGTTTGAAACGAGTACCTGTTATTTAAAGTCAAGTTATAGAACACCCAGAGAAGTATTGATGTAGAATAACAAAATATTCCACGAGGTTATTATAGAATAATCTTGTGGAATAACCTTGAAAGAAAAAAAAATAAAGCTAAAGCCAGGGTAATATCAGCATATTACCCCTTTGAATACAAATAGATATTGGTAAAATGCTTACAAACTTATTCCTATTTAAGAAGTATGATAACAAACTCATATTTCCATTTATATTTTGAATTTGAACAGTAAATATTTTTTATCAGACTTTAGTATCCCCTGACAAAATTTCTATGTATTATAAGCAGGCCTATTAAAAATAAAATAGCTACTTCATGTCTCCCATTTTCAGGTAAATGTTCTTTTATGAATTTGCACACTTGTGGAGTTTTCCCTAAAATCCAACTACTCACATAAATAATGTACTTTCTCCTGAATCTGAAATATCAGCTTTCTGTCTTTCATGTGAAGTCTTTTCTAAAGGTAAACGCTTAATGATGAAATTTATGATAAACAAAGTCCCAAGCAAGCAAAATCTTTTGAACCCCAGCTTTACAGTGTCAGTTAAATTTTCTACTACAACCATCATAAGGGATCATTTAAAGATTTTTATTAAAAAAAATAAAACAAAACAAAACAAAACCTTACCTGTTCTGCAAAATTGTAACTAGTTCTTTTTCTGAGTTACTTTTTGAAACTTTATCATGGCTTAATAATTCTCTAGACACTGCTGACAGGTGTGTAACTGATGTTATGTTATAATGGTCTATAATATTCATTCTTTGTATCAACCAATGGATCTTTGTTCCTGTCTTTGATTGTTCTTTGGTGCTGACTTAGGGGAAACCAGGAGCCTAGTCACAGATGGGGCCTTTCTGTAATAGCCTTTCAAGAGCAGAGTGAAATATAACTTTATTAAAAATGGTAAAATCAGGGCTTCCCTGGTGGCGCAGTGGTTGAGAGTCCGCCTGCCAATGCACGGGACACGGGTTCGTGCCCCGGTCCGGGAAGATCCCAGAGGCCGCGGAGTGGGTGGGCCCGTGAGCCATGGCCGCTGAGCCTGTGCGTCCGGAGCCTGTGCTCCGCAACGGGAGAGGCCCCAACAGTGAGAGGTCCGTGTACCACAAAAAAAAAAAAAAAAAAAAAAAAGGTGAAATCAGACACACTGAAATCACTGTCCAGGAGTGAGGATTAGCTATATTATATGAAAAGAAAAAATTACAAGATATTCCCACATAAATGTGTAAAATTTTTTAAAATTAGGATATTGTTAGTTAATATCAAGGTTCAAGTCCCTAAATAAGTAAAATATTGTCTTTAACTTTCAAAAACATGCACTGTGATGAGGTATGTCATGTGCCTGTGTGCAATGAAAACATGACACATAACACAGTGAGACACAATCATGATGACGGTAAATATATTTTTATAACTCCCCTCAGGCTCCCCTCAGCTGTTGGTACCCATTACAGTAATTTACTGCTCAAAGGTGATTGCCCACCTGTCTTATGAGAGCTGCTATTTGTTTTCTGCCCCTGTTGTTTTGATTTCCCAGAAAGGCTTATAAAGGGAATCATTCTTGGGCTTCCCTGGTGGCACAGTGGTTGAGAGTCCGCCTGCCGATGCAGGGGACACGGGTTCGTGCCCCAGTCCGGGAAGATCCCACATGCCGCGGAGCGGCTGGGCCCGTGAGCCATGGCCGCTGAGCCTGCTCGTCCGGAGCCTGTGCTCCACAACAGGAGGGGCTACAACAGTGAGAGGCCCGCGTACCGCAAAAATAAATAAATAAATAAAAAATAAAGGGAATCATTCTTATATTGCCTTCTGAATCTTGCTCACCTAAATTAGCATAAAGTATTTCACAATTATCTATGTTAACTATAGCAGTACTTTATTCCTTTGTATTGACAAATAGCAGACCATCGCATAAACGTACGAGTTAGTTTATCCATCTACCCGTTGAAGGACATTGGGACTTTGAGTTTGGGGTGAACATGAATAAAATTGCTCTAAGCATTTGTGAAAAGGTTTTCTGTGAATACGAATTTAAAATTTATTGGGATCAATACATCAGAGTGAGATTTTTGGATCATACAGCAATTGTATGCTTACTTTTATTTATTTTTTTAAAGATAATATTGTTTTATTGCCCTGTATAAAGTTAACCAATCATATATAACATGGACTTTTGTTTAGCTTTTACATGAGGTTTAATACATATACAGAAAAGAGAACTTATCATGGACAGTGAATTTTGGAAAAAGTTCAAATTTTATGAATGAGCTATGATACCATTGAATATCTGATAGACATCTGGGTACTTTCTACTTTGGGGCTATAATGCACAGAGTTTTTCTAAATATTCTTGTGCACTTGTATGAGTATCTCCACAGTTTGCCACTGGTCACAAGCTGCGGATTGACGTTTCTGCGCTATAAGATCTACGTGCGTTCTTTGATAGCAGATACTTCCGAGAGCTTCTCAAAGTGGTTTTACTCTTATGTTCTCCCAGCAGGAACAGTTGTGAGTTTCAGTTGCTTCAAGTCTTAACCAATTTGGTATTTTCTTTTTCACTTTTATAATTTTGCTCCTTGTGTCCTGGTATCTCATTCTGCCTTCAACTGCATTTCTCTGAGTGTGTTTCCTTTTATGAGATGCTACAAATTCTTTGCTCAAATGGCTGGTCCATTTTAAAGCCACACCAGCAACGGATGACTATTCCCACTGTCTGCAGCCTCTCCAGAAATTGGTGTCTGTCATTTTCTTTACATCCCATTGTGATGGTGTGTAATGGTATCTTACCTTGGTTTTTATTTGCATTTCCCTAGTTACCAGTGATGTTGAACACCCTTTCATATGCTTCTCTGGTGAGGTGTCAAAAATCTTATGCCTATTTTTAGTGTGATATTTTACTAAAATTGAGGTTTGTAACTTCTATATTGATTCTTGATAAAAATTCTTTATCAGCTATATACTTTGCAAATATATTCTCCCAGTCTATCTTATTTTATTCCTTTAAACAATGTTTTTTATCATGAAAAACTTGTGATAAAGTTTTATCTTCTTTTTTCTTTTGTAGATCACATTTTTCCTATCAAGTGTAAGAAATTTTGCCCAACCTGAGGTTCCAAGGAGTTTTCTCTTATTTTTTCTCCTGGAAGTTTTGTAGCTTTAGGTTTTCATTTAGGGTTATAATCCATTTTGATGTAATTTTTCTATTTGATGCAAGGGATGGAGCACTTTTCATTTCTTTTTGCATATGGATTCAAATTTTTCCAGAATCATTAACAAGTTAAGAAAAATTCCTTTCCTTAAGATTACATTATAGAGAGAGAAGTCAATAAACATTAAATACAATAAATAACTGTTTTATGTGGTATATAAGATTATAAGTCCTATGGCAAAAAGAAAACTACACATAGAATAGCATAAAAATATAGAGAGTAGCAAAAAGGATTTCAGATTTGGATGAATTAATTAGATAGGTTTATAAATGATGGAATAGATATCTGACCTAGTTCATGAGAGGTTTTTCACCTTCTATATTCCCTCTAGGCATCATAAAATGTAAAAGTAATACTATATTACTTCTGACAAAAAACTTTGACTGTAGTAAGAAAAAAATTAAATAATGAAATGTGACTTATTACCTCATTATTAACATTGGGTGGAACCCAAGTAACAATTGTAGTTATGGGTTTACAATCATAATAATGACTTATTGAAAGTCCCTTTATGATTCATTAATGTGCTATAATATTCACAATCCAAATTCCTAAGGGCATATTTAGATTCTGAAATTCCTTAAAAATTGATTTCTTTTTAAATTCCAAATACATTGAAGTTTTAATAAGTAAAATAGTGATAATAATGTAGACATATAAAAACCCACATACTAAACATTGCATCTTCTCTGGTTTTGGTATCAGAGTGATGGTGGCCTCATAGAATGAGTTTGGGAGTGTTCCTTCCTCTGCAATTTTTTGAAATAGTTTCAGAAAGATAGTTCTTAACTCTTTTCTAAACATTTGACAGAATTCGTCTGTGAAGCCATCTGGACTTTTGTTTGTTGGGAGTTTTTTAATGACACTTTCAATTTCAGTGTTTGTGATTGGCCTGTTCATATTTTCTGTTTCTTCCTGGTTCAGTATTGGGAGATTGCACCTTTCCAAGAATTTGTCCATTTATTTTAGGTTGTCCATTTTATTGGCATATAGTTCCTTGTAATAGTCTCTTATGATCCTTTGTATTTCTGTGATGTCAGTTGTAACTTCTCCTTTTTCATTTCTAATTTTATTGAATTGAGCCCTCTCCCTCATTTTCTTGATGAGTCTGGCTAAAGGTTTATCAATTTTGTTTATCTTTTCAAAGAACCAGCTTTTAGTTTCATTGATCTTTTCTACTGTTTACTTAGTCTCTACTTCATTTATTTCTGCTCTGATCTTTATGATTTCTTTCCTTCTGCTAATTTTGGGTTTTGTTTCTTCTTCTTTCTCTAGTTGCTTTAGGTGTAAGGTTAGGTTGTTTATTTGTGATTTTTCTTATTTCCTGATGTAAGATTATAAACTTACTTGCTATAAACTTCCCTTTTAGAATTGCTTTTGCTGCATCCCATAGGTTTTGGATTGATGTGTTTTCATTTTCATTTGTCTCTAGGTAACTTTTATTTCCTCTTTCTTCAGTGATCCATTGGTTGTTTAGTAGCATATTGTTTAGCCTCCATGTATTTTCACTTTTTATAGTTTTTTCCCTTGTAGTTGACTTCTAATCTCATAGCATTGTTGTAGGAAAAGATGTTTGATATGATTTCAATTTTCTTAAATTTACCTAGGCTTGCTTTATAACCCAGCATGTGATATATCCTGGAGAATGTTCCATGTGCACTTGAAAAGAATGTGTATTCTGCTGCTTTCAGATGGAATGGTCTGTAAATATCAATTAAGTCCATCTGGTCTAATGTGTCACTTAAGGTGTGTATTTCCTTATTGATTTTCTGTCTGCATGATCTGTCCATTGATGTAGGTGGGGTGTTAAAGTCCCTCACTATTATTGTGTTACAGTCAATTATTCCTTTTATGGCTGTTTGCATTTGCCTTATATATTGGGGTGCTCCTATGTTGAGTGTATATATATTTACAATCGTTACATCTTCTTCTTGGATTGATCCCTTGATCATTATATAGTGTCCTTCTTTGTCTTGCAATAGCCTTTAAAGTCTATTTTGTCTGATATGAGAATTGCTACTCCAGCTTCCTTTTGATTTCCATTTGCATGGAATATCTTTTCCCATCCCCTCACTTTCAGTCTGTATGTGTCCCTAGGTCTGAAGTGGGTCTCTTGTACAGAGCATATATATGGGTCTTGTTTTTGTATCCATTCAGCTAGTCTATGTCTTTTGGTTGGAGCATTTAATCCATTTACATTTAAGATAATTACTGATATGTATGTTCTTACTGCCATTTTGTTAGCTGTTTTGGATTTGTTTTTGTAGGTCTTTTTTCTTCCTTCCATTTTGTTCTCTGTTCTTGTGATCTGATGATTATCTTTAGTGTTGTGTTTGGATTCCTTTTTCTTTTTTGTGTGTATACCTATTGTACATTTTTGGTTTGTGGTTACCATCAGGTTTTGATATAGTATATATATATACTATATATATACAAGATTGTTTTAAGTTGTTGGTCTCTTGATTTCAAATACATTTCAAATATCCTGCATTTGTGCTCTCCTCTTCTCATGATTGTTGGTTTTTATGTCATATTTGTGCATGGATAATTTCCTAACTTTACTCTATATTTGCCTTTACTGATGATACCACAAAAAAGAAAATTACAGGCCAATATCACTAATGAACTTAGACACAAAAACCCTCAAAAAAATACTAGCAAACTGAATCCAACAATGTAGTAAAAGGATCATACAACATGATCAAGTGGGATTTATCCCAGGGATGCAAGGATATTTCAATATCCACAAATCAATAAGTGTGATATATCACATAAACAAACTGAAGAATAAAAACCATATGATCATTTCAAAAACTGCATAAAAAAACTTTGACAAAATTCAACACCCATTTATCATAAAAACTCCCCAGAAAGGGCATAGAAGGAACATACTTCAATATAATAAAGGACCTACATGAAAAACCCACAGCTAACATCATACTCAAAAGTGAACAACTGAAAGCATTTCCTCTAATCAGGAAAAAGACAAGGATGTCCACTTTTACCACTTTTGTTCAACATAGTTTTGGAAGTCCTAGCCATGACACCAAGAGAAAAAAAACAAATAAAAGGGACCCAAACTGTAAAAGAAGAAGTAAAGCTGTCACTGTTTGTAGATGACATGATACCATACACAGAAAATCCTAAAGATGCTACCAGAAAACTACTAGAGCTCATCAATGAATTTGGTAAAGTTGCAGGATACAAAATTAATGCATGGAAACCTGTCGTATTTCTATACACTAACAACAAAAGATCAGAAAGAGAAATTAAGGAAACAATCCCATTTATCATCACATCAAAAAGAATAAAATACCTAGAAATAAACCTATATAAGGAAGCAAAAGACCTGTACTCCAAAAACTGTAATATGCTGATGAAAGAAATCAAAGATGACACAAACAGATTGAAAGATATACCATGTTCTTGGATTGAAAGAATCAATATTGTCAAAAGGCTATACTACCAATCAAAAGATTCAATGCAATCCCTATCAAATCACCAATGGCATTTTTTCTTGCAGATCTAGAACAAAAAAATCTTAAAATTTGTATGGAAACAGAAAAGACCCCAAATAGCCAAAGCAATCTTGGGAAAGAAAAATGGAGCTGGAGGAATCAGGCTCCCTGATTTCAGACTATACTATAAAGCTACAGTAATCAAAACAGTACAGTACTGGCACAAAGTCAGAATTATAGATCAATGGAACAGGATAGAAAGCCCAGAAATAAACCCATACACCTATGGTCAATTAATCTAATAAAAACAAATAGTAAAAAATGGGATCTAATTAAACTTTTGCACAGCAAAGGTAACCATAAACCAAACAAAAAGATAACCCACAGAATGGGAAAAGATATTTGTATACGATGCAACTGACAAGAGCTTACTTTCCAAAATATACAAACAGCACATGCAACTCAATATAAAAACAAAAAACAAAACAACCAACCAAATTAAAAACTGGGCAGAAGATCTAAATAGAAATTTTTCCAAAGAACACATAGAGATGGCCAAAAATCACATGAAAAAAATGCTCAACATTGCTAATAATCAGAGAACTGCAAATCAAAACTACATGGAGGTATCACCTCACATTGGTCAGAATGGACAACATCAAAAAGTCTACAAATAGGGCTTCCCTGGTGGCGCAGTGGTTGAGAGTCTGCCTGCCGATGCAGGGGACATGGGTTCGTGCCCCAGTCCGGGAAGGTCCCACATAATGCAGAGCAGCTGGGCCTGTGAGCCATGGCCGCTGAGCCTGCACGTCCGGAGCCTGTGCTCCGCAACGGGAGAGGCCACAACAGTGAGAGGCCCGCATACTGCAAAAAGACAAAACAAAACAAAAAAGTCTACAAATAATAAATGCTGGAGAGGGCATGGAGAAAAGGTAACCCTCCTACAGTGTTGGTGGGAATGCGAATTGCTACAATCACTATGGAGAACAGTATGGAGGTTCCTTAAAACACTAAAAATAGAGCTACCATATGACCCAGCAATCCCACTCCTTGGCATATATCTGTACAAAACAGTAATCTGAAAAGATACATGCACTCCAATGTTCAGTGCAGCAATATTTACAATAGCCAAGACAGGGAACAAACCTAAATGTACATTGACAGATGGATGGATAAAGAAGACATGGTATATATACAATGGAATATTACACAGCCATATAAAAAAGAATGAAATAATGCCATTTACAGCAACATGGATGGACCTAGAGATTATCATACTAAGTGATGTAAGTCAGACAGAGAAAGGCCAATATCATATGATATTACTTATATGTGGCATCTAAAAAATGATACAAATGACTTATTTCCAAAACGAAAAGAGACTCAACAGGCACAGAAAACAAACTTATGGTTGCCAGAGGGGAAAGGGAGAGGGATAAATGAGGAGTTTGGGATTAACATATACACACTACTATATATAAAACAGATAACCAATGAGGATCTACTGTATAGCACAGGGAACTATACTCAATACTCTGTTATAACCTATATGGGAAAAGAATCTGAAAAAGAATAGATGTATGTATAACTAAATCACTTTGCTGTACACCTAAAACTAACACATTTTAAATCAACTATACTCCAATATAAAATAAAAATTAAAAAAATAATTTCATCTTCTTTAATGAATAGCCTCCAAGGAAAAAAGTTATTCAAAGAGACAGTCAAATTATGTTTCATATTAGAATGAAAACAAAAAGTCTGGCATGTATCTATTTTCATTTATCTATGTGAATTAATAAGAAAAGATAAAGAGTATTGTGTATATTGTTTATATGCCATCTAGGGAAAGTAACTTCGTAATTACTTGCTTATATTTTTTTAAAAAAAAAGTTAAAATATATTTGGAAAATTAAAGGCAATTACAGTAGAGGGAGTTAATATTTCACAATAAAAATATGTTGGTCTCACTAATGAAGAAAGAAAATTTTCTTGCTTCTAATTTGGACAGTAATGCATTTTGTTGTTTCTTTGAATTAATAATAATTTTGTTTATAAAGTCATTCCAATATTAGACTAAAAATAGGATGATAATAAGAAAAAGAGCATCATGCTCTGTTGAGAGCAAATAACTATCTCATTTTTAATTACAGATCATTGAATCAAGTTACACATTAATCAATGTCTTTCTTTTAATGATACTGTGTAACAGGTGAAAACATTTCTATTGTTTTTCCTCAGAAAGTATAATAAACATTAAAAAGATTATGATTGTAATGTTTACTGAAAATGTGATAAACAGATTTTGAATATTCAATGTCCAAACTGACAAGTCCACAGATACCAATTGAAGCCATGGTGAAGGTGCCTATTGCTAGTGTTGAAACTATGTGAAAACTTTAGTCTTCTTAATTCTGTGAGATATGACAGATTGATCCTCTTTCCCTTTTCTTTGAATACCAAAAAACTTTTTAGTCTATATTGTCACTACCCAAAGTTGATGAGGTATCTGCTGAGAAACAAGTAAAATATAATTATCAAGTAAAGCATCAGAAGCAAATTAATGTAAATGTTATAATTGACAATTAATGTGAATATCACAAATATATACTAAATAAATCAATGCATTTGAAAATGTACTTTATTAGCCCAGACATTTGATATTTCCTTTTCATAATGAATTATTTTAATTATTTCATAAGAATACTATTCAAAATAGAAGTTTTTTTATAAAAATTTAGATGCATTTTACTATAGCTCTCTTCCAAAAGACTGGTAGGTATAAAGATATAAAATATACAATGAAAGGAATGAAAGCACTTATCAAAATAATTTAACAGTGATATACCCATTAAGTAAAATACATTCATTAAATTCTAATTATCAAGCTCACTAAAATATTTTCTCTAGTTTTCCACTTCAGTTTACCTATGTATGTACAGATAGCATGTATAAAAATTTCAATTCAGAAAAAATGAAATTGGATTCTGTATCTAAGGAAACTTCTGGAACAGAGGTCAGAAGTCTGGTTAAAAAGACCATGACTTGGATCACTAGGGTAAAAAAAAAAAGCATGGACTCGATTTATTTTTCTTATGTTAATCATGGAATACATGATTATTCTTAATGGAAAATGCTCTTGTCAGAAATTAATTTAAGAAAATAAGTGAGAAACAGATTTCTGCCTTACCATGATTACTGATGAATGATGAAAGTCTGGTATATTTACTAAAACTTTCTTGCATGAAAATACAAATTATCTACATGCAGTGCTTTCAGTGTGCATTATTTAGTGTCTCAATTTTAATCAATCAAAACTATTATTAAATATTGTGTGTGGTGTGTGGCTGTGGAACATGGAAGGTAAGTGCAACATATGTCTTTAGGAGAATTAATCATTTTAGGGGAGGAGATCAAGATGGTGGAGTAGGAGGATGTGGAACTCACCTCCTCCACAAACACATCAAAAATACATCTACTTGTGGAACAATTAATTCTCACTGAAAACTAACTGGAGACTGGCAGAAAGACTCTTGTCCAACCAAGTCTATAAAAAAGATCCACATGGAATTGGGTGGAAAGGGAAGAGAAGCAATCAGGTCAGGACCTGTCCACTGGGAGGAGACTCAGAAAAGGAGGAGGATTATAGGAGCAGAGACCCTCCCTGGGGAGTGAGTCGTTCCAGCCACAAACTGGGCCTCCCAGTCCTGGGGTCCAACATAGGGAAGACCAGCCCCCTTGGCTGGTTGCAGGGCCAGTGTGACCAGCAGGAGGGCTGTGGGAAGCCTTGAATCCTCTCGTGAGGAGTGTGTGCACACACTTCCTTACTCCCAAAACAGGGCAGAAGGTGGATCGAAACTACGTGGGTCTCTGGGTGGCTTCCCACAACAGCCCTATAGCACACACCCCAGCCTGGGCCGAATGATCACTCTGGCCCTGCGTGTTTCATGACACAGCTCCATGCTGGGGAGAGGATGGCAGCAGATGAGGAAAGAACTCAGCTTTCAGGCACAAAGGTGGTTCAGACTCAGAGCAGCATCTGAGAAGGGTGGGGCAGCCATTACTGGTGTTTACACAGGCAGTGCATCCCAAGTGGTCTGGGCCACTGACTGGCTGCAGCCCACATAACCTGTGCCCAAATCCATGTCAAGCACCCGCATCAGCCCCTCTTGCTCCAGCAATGCTCCCCTCTGGGGCAAGGTCCCTGGGATTCTGGGATATGGGGACAGTTAAGGGGACAGATCCAGCTTGGACTTGACCCTCAGGGCTTCTGCACCAGAGACTAGGAAACTGGCCCCACCTCTGATAGATTGGTGACAACCACCGAGCTGAAGAGAAGCTCTATCTCACCCCTGGCTCTGGTTCTAGCCTCTCCATCTCCAGCTTCACTTCCTACCAAGGAGACAGCTGCCAGCACACTCTGAGCAAAGCCATGACTTGTGTTCACGTCAGATCTAGGTCTCCCACCAAAGCCACTGGGCACGTGAAGACTGTATAGGCACGGTCCCCCACAAGGACACCCCTTCAAGACTTGGGTAGGTAACTGTTTCACCTAATTTCATAGAGAAAGAATGTTAGGTAAAATGAGAAGACAGAGGAATTTTTTAATTGAAAGAGCAAGAGAAAACCCCTGAAAAAATAAATAATAAAACAGAAATCAATATTGTACCAGATAAATAGTTCAAAGCATTAGTAATAAGAATGCTGAATTAGAGAAAAGAATAGATGAACTTGGTGAGAATTTTAACAAGGAACTAGAAAATATAAAAGACAATCAGAACTGAAGACTACAATAACTGAAATGAAAAACGGGAATTAACAACAAATTGGTGATAGAGAAGAATGCATAAGTGATCTGGAAGACAGAATAACAGAAATCACCCAATCAAAACAGCAAAAAGAAAAACAAATTAAAAAATGAGAACAGATTAAAGGATCTCTGGGACAAACTCAAGCATACCAACATTCACATTATAGCCAGAAGTCTAAGAGAGAGAGAAGGGGGTCGAAAATGTATTTAATGAAATTATGGCTGAAACTTCCCAAATCTGAAGAAGGAAACAGATATCCAGGTACAGGAAGCACAGAAGGTCCCAAACAAGATGATCTCAACTGGACCCAAATCAAGACATATCATAATTAACACGGCAAAAATTATAAATGAAGAGAGAATTCTAAAGGCAGCAAGAGAAAAACAAAGAGTCATGTACAAGGGAACCCCCATAAGGCTATCAGGTGATTTTTCTGCAAAAACTTTGCAGCGTGAAGGGTGTAGCATGATATATTTAAGGTGCTGAAAGGGAAAAACCTGCAACCCAGCAAGCTTATGATTTAGAACTGAAGGAGAGATAATGAACTTTTAAGAAAAGGAAAAACTGAAAGAGTTCATTAATACTAAACTGACCCTAAAAGAAGTGTTAAAGGTCTTCTCTAAATGGAAAAGAAAAGGCTATAACAAGAAGTAAGAATCTATGGGAAAGGAGAGATACCACTAGTAAAGGCAAACTTTTATATAAAATATAGTAAAGGCTGAGGATCAATCACTTAAATAAGCAAGTACAAAAATTAAAAGACACAAAAAAAATGTAAGACCAACTATAACTACAATACTCAGTAAAGGGATAAATATCAAGACTTAAAATATGACATCATGAACACAAAATGTCAGGGAGTTAAAAGTGTAGCTCTTTCAGAATGTGTTTGAACTTAAATGGCTACCTGTTTAAAACAAGTTGATATAGTTATACATCAACATATATATGAACCCCCTGGTAAGCAAATCAAAAACCTACAATATACACAAAAAGTAGAGAAAAAGGAATACAAGCATACCACTAAAGAAAATCATCAAACCATACAGGGAGAAATTAAAGAAGAAAAGACAAAGAACTGCAAAAACATCCAGAAAACAAATAACAAAATGGCAGTAAGTACATACCTATCAATAATTACTTTAAATGTAAATAGACTAAATGCTCCAATCAAAAGACAGAGTTGCTGAAGAAATAAAAAACAAGACCACACTTCAACAAGAGTCTCACTTCAACAAGAGTTGGACCTACAAAAGACTCCAAATTGCCAAAGCTATCTTGAGGGAAAGAAAAGAAACAAACCTGTATGTGTACTCCTCCCAGATTTCAGACTATATTATGAAGCTACAATAATCAAAATAGCATCGTCCTGGCACAAAAACAGACACATAGATCAATGGAACAGCATAGACAACCCAGAAATAAACCCACACACTACAGTCAATTAATCTACAACAAAGGAGCCCAGAATATACAATGGAGAAAAGACAATATCTGCAGTCAGTGGTGCTGGGAAAACTGGACAGCTACATGTAAAAGAATAAGACTAGAATATTTTCTCATTCAATATATAAACATAAACTCAAAGTGGATTATACATCTAAATGTAAGACCTGAAGCCATAAAACTCCTAGAAGAGAACATAGGCAGAACACTCTCTGACATAAATCATAGCAATATTTTTTTGCATCTGTCTCCTAAGACAAAGGAAACAAAAACAAAAGAATTTTAAACGGGACAGAATTAAACCTAAAAGATTTCGCACAGCAAAGGAAGCCACTGACAAAAGGAGAAGACCACCTACTGAATGGGAGAAAATATTTGTAAATGATATCACTATTGATATCCAAAACATATAAACAGCTCATACAACTCAATATCAAAAAACAAACAACCCATTTAAAAGATGTAATAGACATTTTTCCAAACAAGATATTCAGATGGTCAACAGGCACATGAACAAAAGCTCAGCATCACTAATCACCACAGAAATGCAGATCAAAACCACAATGAGATATCACCTCACACCTGTCAGAATGGCCATCATCAAAAAGACCACAAATCACAAATGCTGGAGAGGGTGTGGAGAAAAGGAAACCCTCCTACACTGTTGGTGGGAATATAAGTTGGTGCAGCCACTATGGAGAACAGTATGGAGGTTCCTCCAAAAACTAAAACTAGAACTACCATGTGATCTAGCAATTCCACTCCTGGGTATATATCCAAAGAAAACAAAAACACTAATACAAAAAGATATGTGCATCCCAATGTTCATAGCAATGCTATTTACAATAGCCAAGATATGGAAGCAACCCTAAGTGTCCATCAACAGACGAATGGATAAGGAAGATATTACACACACACACACACCACACACACACACACACACACACACACACACGTATATTCACAGGATTACTCAGCCATAAGAAATGAAAGTCTGCCATTTGTAACAACATAGTTGGACCTAGAGGTTATTATGCTTAGTGAAATAAGTCAGAGAAAGACAAATACTGTACAGTACAAATACTGTACAATATCACTTAAATGTGGAATCTAAATAATAAAACAAACAAATACATATAACAAAACAGAAACAGACTCACAGATATAGAGAACAAACTAGTAGTTACCATTGGGGAGAAGCCAGGGGGAGGGGCAAGATATGCATATGGGATTAAGAGATATAAACTACTATGTATAAAATAAATAAGATACAAGGATATATTGTCCAGCACAGGAAAATATAGCCATTACTTTGTAATAATTTTAAATGGAGTATAATCTATAAAACTATTGAATCACTGTTGTACACCTGAAGCTAATATAATATTGTAAGACAATACTACAATTAAAAAACCATTTATTATTTTATTAGAGAAACAACATGAGAAAATGTGAAGCCATTGGAATAGAAAGCAAACAGTACATAAGACAGAATTTAAGTATGTATGTTACAGAATAAATGTCATATAAATTTAAAATAAATGATTTAAAGTCTATTTTGTTATAAAATATATCTGTAATTTCTGCTTCTTACAGTGAATAGAAAATAATCCAAGAGTCTATGATTTTGTGAATGTTTTCATTTTATTATTCAGCTAGCATGGATTTTGGCACTGCCATGCATGAAAGAAATTGGCCTGGTAAGGAGGGAACAGCTGAGTTGAATTGGAAGCTTCAAAATATTCTCCTTGAATTCCAAAGAACTCTGAAGAAAATGAGGGTACATGACAGCAACAACAGTAACAATACAAGAACAAATTCACAGACCCTTTTCAAATCAGTGCATCTTTCAAGATTATTTTAATGTCAAGTTTATAAATGTAAATTTTAAACAAGGTATAAATACACATGTTAGAGAGAAGATGCATGGAAAATAACACTTTTACTTTAAGTGTAGATAATATTAGGAAAGCTATATCCTAATAGTTAATTCACACTTACCTCAAATGTGTAAATTAGTTAAATTCTCAATTTAAGGATTTGTTACCCTTACATGCATAGCAGTGTAAACTGATACTTTTTTTAAAAAAATAAGCCAGAGTGCAAAACCAATGCCAGTTGTCAGGTTACTAAAGTATAGTGGAAATTTTTATTTAAAAATTCTTTCTAGATTTTTTTTATCTTAAAAGTGTTATATCAATCAAAATATTCCACAACTGCCTGAGGAATACATCACATCCAGCAGAAGAATTCAGCACTCAGAAAATTAAATTGGAGCCAATGGGGAAGGGGATGATTTATATGCCATTTATAAATAAATTAGGCTCTTTATAAATCACGAGTACTTTAATCGAAATAGCTCCCATATATCAACAACAAAAACTAAGTCAATTTTTCATTTTGTCCCACAGCTTTGGAGCATACACAAAATTAAATTAGAAAATTTGCTATTGATAAAAAAAAATAATACGTCTGTTATATATTTTAAATCTTTTATATTTACACATTCTCCCATCACTTCAACAGTTTTCTGTTTTGTTTGGTTTGGTTTGGTTTTGCGGTATGCGGGACTCTCACTGTTGTGGCCGCTCCCGTTGAGGAGCACAGGCTCCAGACGCGCAGGCTCAGCGGCCATGGCTCACGGGCCCAGTCGCTCCGCGGCATGTGGGATCTTTCCCGACCGGGGCACGAACCCGTGTCCCCTGCATCGGCAGGCGGACTCCCAACCACTGCGCCACCAGGGCAGCCTCCAGTTTCCTGTTTTATAGGACTCCTTTTATCATGTTTGTTACCGTGCCTGGGACATGAGTGCCTGAGGCATTGCAAAGTAATTAGAAGTGGCCCAAGAATACATTAAGACGCAGCTCTCCATATAGATACAATATTAGTTTTCCAAAATACTGACTATATAAAATGCAGAGGGCGTTGAAAGATACACTGAAGTCACTGTAGTTTTTTGGTTGATATGTATTTTCTTCAATAGATACAGAGTGTATAATTAATTGCCATTAATTCCACCTTCAAAAATTTTAACAAAAACTTATAAAGAGGTTCTTATACTCAAAATGGCTGAAGGCCAATTAGAATTTTTAAAATCCATTAAATACTATAAATATTTTTACGGGAATATTAAATTAAAATAGCAACGGTTTCAATTAATTCAAATTTGGCACTGGTTCTCCAAATATTGCATCTTGGCAGATAAAGAAAAATTAGAAAATATTTAAACTATTTCAAAATAAATCCTTTAAGAGTTAGACCAGTCCCTATTTATCTATTTTGATTGAGAAACTTATTAATGAAGGAAATTTCAGTGCTTTCTTCTGAGTTACACAGTATATAAGCTTTGTGATAGAAAGTTTTTTTGAGTCCTCATATAATAATCTGCTTACGAAACTGACTGTTAATTTGCCGTGCTTTTCATAAATCATAAAAATACTCTTCCCCATTCCTACTAAGCACGAATATCATTTTTTCTATCAAGTGTTGCTTCTTGGTTTGGTAATGTGAAGTCTAGGAACCTGGGAGAATCCACGCTACTCCCTAAACCTTAGCTCAGGTTTGGTGGGTGGTCATTTACTGGCCTCTAGAACCTGATTCACGACATCAGATTCATCGTGTACATTATTCTGCTGTCCTCCCAATACCAACTCCAGTGACAAGAAAACGCAGCATATGCATTACCTCTTACAGTCCGTCCTGCTCAGCAAAGACACACTCTGAGGTATAGATGTTGGGATTGAAAGGAAGATCTAGATGTTCGTGGTGCCTTATCTGTTCTTGCCAGAACTTTAGTGAAGATGGCTTTAGGGTGTGCCTGCTTGATGTGTGTGTTTTGGAGATCCGGGAGAGAACATGTTTGAAATGGACTTGGAGATTAATGGAAGTTGGATTTTATTCTCTTTATTTTTGTGTGAGTTGGTAGGACAAATAATTCATGCTGAACCTTTGCACAGCACTGAGCAATGTAAAAGATTTTCCTTTAACTAGGTTTTACTGTGAGATGGGAAAACTGAAGTCCCATGTTTTCCTAACGCTGTTTTGGCACAAGAAAGGCTGTGATGTCACGGGGCCATTGCTTTAAAATACTTCCTGCTTCCCATCTACAGCCCTCCTCAAAGTCTCAACCACCTCCATCAAAAAGGATGTTTCCTTTTTATGAAAAGAAATTTTGAAAATCACATAGTATCCAATAGGCCAAATACAGCAATAGATTAAAATATAAAGAAAGGCAGGATATATTCAGACTGTAGTCATAAAGAGCAGATTGATAATACATGAAAAGATAAAGAAGAAGTACGACATTTAAGACCTAGACATTTAGAACTTACCATCAAAATGGACAAAGCGAAAGAGAAGCAGAATTTAATGATATTAAGGAAGAGTTACTTTCTTTAAAGTGCATTTGATGCAACCGTGTTTAGGTTCACACTGTTTCTCAGTTTGCTTTAATCTATGCGGCACTGTGATGAGCGTGAAACCTCACATCCCCATTTAATCATATTTAACAGTTCCAAGTGAATGACATATTGTACACAAATCTTAAAAACATACAATACTGATACTTTTTTCAAAATGATATGTGCCCCTACTTTATACTGCCTTATTTCCTTGACACAAAAAAGAACCAAACTCAAATATATCAAAATAAAAGCAAAGGGAGGGGAATGAGATAATCCCAAAGGAAGAACTATTATTTATTTATTCATTTTTAATAAAATGCAGTGTGCACATATGAATTATAGCAACCCTTTGCTCTCATTAGAGTCCTCTGGGATTTCATCTCTATCAGGAGGTGGCCGCTTTGACAATTTGACACAAAAACTCAGAAAAGTGGAAATAATTATTGCAGATATGAAGGTTAACCCTGAGGACTTGGGAAGATTATTAGAAATGAGGAAATCTGGTAAAAACAATTATAAAAAAAAAAGAAATGAAAGATACGGTATAAACTCAAACTAGCTAAAAAGAGCCTAATGATAGCAACTAACATTTAGAGTGTAGGTAGTTTGGGATTCTTCTGGTATATGAATTTTATTATTCAATCTTTAAAAGAACGCATTAAGTGAGGAATCACTCTCATTCACATTTTACTGATTGGGAAATAGTACTGAATGTAGCAGGTAACCTTCCCAAAGTATCATAGCTAGGAACTGGTAGCTTCAGAGCTCACACCAGCTTCCTCAAGCTCGGTGCAGCTCTCTGGAAGTTATAGGTTATATAGCAATTGATCAACAAGACAGAACCTCACTGAATGAACGTGGCTTGTCTCTTACATGACATTTTATAATCACTTGATTCTTCCATAAGGTTGACGATAAGTGTTGGCGGTATACTGACACAACCACAGACTCAACATCCTGTCCACCCCCTCCTGCTATGTACACCCTGAATTGATGAAAACTTGCGTTTTTCCTTGGCATGGTTAGGCAACGGTATGCTGGCAGATGTTTAATAACCAGCTCTTCCATATGTTTTAAAAAGTCCTTATTTAGGGTATTTGCTGATTTCCATGGTGCAAAAACTCCCACAGGAGCTGACTTCAAGCCACCAAAATTACGTAATTAAAGGCAGATTTGGGAAGCTGGTGTGAGTCAGCGTTCGCACACTACAACAACATGAGGTCTATCTGTTATCCTTCTGGTGATTATCATTCGGAAGGAGCTTCACTTGTCAGTAATGATATTGGTACTGGTGAAAGACAAGCAGGGCTTCAGGCAACAAGTCATTAATATTAACCCAGAATATCTCATCCAAAAAACTGATATGCTGATCACATGTAGAAAGCATTCTAATAAAAGTGCTAAGGTAAAAATGATAACCCCAATATTTCTAATGATTTTATCATCCTAAAATATTTGAGGGAAAGTTGTCTGGTTTTGAAATAAATGTAAATGCATAATTAAGTGCAGATTTTAGTCCTAGATATTATACTTTGGATTATTCCAATTATGTTTGCAAACCGCAAGATAAAATATCCATCAAAACATTGCTGGGTCCCACTGGAAAGTGATCTTCCTAAATCTATTATTCCTTCTACAAAATCTCCTCATCTAGTGGTAAAACCCATTGTGCACTATAACAAATATATAAAAATATTCCACAGTGATTAGTAAACCACAAATCACAAAAATGAAAAATATTTTCAAATTGAGATGTAGTCATACCAGTCCATCAACATCACACCAAATGTCTAAAACCTTTCATATCATGTTATTCATTTGATATAAAGCAAAGTCAAACTGCTTCACAAAAAAAGTTTTGGTTCTGGTAGGAAAGCAATGGAGTTTATTAACTACAAAGTAAGGGCTATAAAAATGTTTTAAGACTCTCGGGAAAACTCAGGCAGCAAAAATATCACTGAAAAGCTTTATAAGTAATACTCTGTTTCCATCCATTTTAATTAAAATCATAAATCTTACATTTTCCTGTTTCCTAGGTGCCTAAAAATATGCTTACTAAGCCATGCTTTATTTCTAGGTTCTTTACAATTTAACTACAGCTATTGTGATAATGTAATCAAAACCTTTTTAGGACTGCCTAAATTTTAATCAGACTAAATTTGTTTTTGCAAATGATGTTACTTAGATACATAAGAGTATATATTAAGGCTTATTACAATTATATATGAGGACACAAGCTGATTTTGTAATTCTGATGCTATTCAGCAATGCAAAGTAAAAAATAATTACTACTGGAAAACTTTCCATTGATTATGTCTAGATATACAAGCTTCTTTTATTGTTTTAAGATATAGAGACTGTTTCCAAAACCAAATTTAAACCTGGATGAGAATGCTTATAATGCTATGTGCTTTGTTCGCTATATATACTACATCAATAATGCTTCTCTGAAACAAAAACTTACTAAACAATGGGAGTTTTACTAACTTACTGCTTAGAATACTTTATCTTCCCAAATGTCTACTAACTCACTCCACTTAATCATGTGTTACACAGTCATACTTCAGCTCATTCTTTCACAGATTTTGGGCAACAAAAAGCAAAAATATAAACTTTTATTTAAAAGAAGATTTTGTTTCATTCTTTTTTATGGTAGAGTAGTATTCCATCATCTATATATACGACACCTTTTTTATCCATTCGTCTTTTAATGGACACTTGGGTTGCTTCCATATCTTGGCTATTGTAAATGATGCTGAAATGAACATTGGGGTACATGTATCTTTTCAGATTAGTGTTTTTGTTTTTTTCACATATATGCCCAGGTGTGAAACTGCTGGATCATATACTAGTTGTATTTTTAGTTTTTTGAGAAACCTCCATACTGTTTCCAACAGTGGCCGCACCAATTTACATTCCCACCAACAGTGTACAAGGGTTCCCTTCTCTTCACATCCTCGCCCACATGTTTGTGTTCTTTCTGATGATAGCCATTCTGACAGGTATGAGCTGGTACCTCCTCGTGGTTTTGATCTGAATTTCCCTGTGATTAACGATGTTGAGTATCTTCTCATGTGCCTGCTGGCCATCTGCATTTCACCTTCGGAAAAATGTCTATTCAGGTCTGTCCATTTTTTAATCAGGCCATTAAAAAAATGAAATTTTGCCATTTGCAGCAACATGGATAGACTTGGAGGGCATTATGCTAAGTGAAATAAGTCACACGGAAAAAGACAAATACTGTATGATACCATTTAAACGTGGAATGTAAAAAATACAACAAACCAGTGAATATAATGAAAAAGAAGCCGAATCACTGACATAGAGAACAAACTAGTGGTTACCAGAGGGGAGAGGGAACGGGGGAGGGACAATATAGGGTTAGGGGATTAAGAGCTATAAACAATTAGGTATAAAGTAAGCTACAAGGAAGAGCTTCAAGATGGCAGAAGAGTATGACGCGGAGATTACATTCCTCCCCACAAATACACCAGAAATACATCTACACGTGGAAAAACTCCTACAGAACACCTACTGAACGCTGGCAGAAGACCTCAGACCTCCCAAAAGGCAAAAAACTCCCCACGTACCTGGGTAGGGCAAAAGAAAAAAGAATAAAGAGACAAAAGGATAGGGACGAGACCTGCACCAGTGGCAGGGAGCTGTGAAGGAGGAAAGGTTTCCACACACTAGGAAGCCCCTTCGCGGGGCTCTCTGCGGGAGGCGGAGGGGGGGAGCTTCGGAGCCGCGGAGGAGTGCACAGCAACAGGGGTGCGGGGGGCAAAGCAGGGAGATTCCCACACAGAGGGTCGGTGCCGACCGGCACTCACCAGCCAGAGAGGCTTGTCTGCTCCCCCGCCGGGGCGGGCGGGACTGGGAGCTGAGGCTCGGGCTTTGGTCGGAGCGCAGGGAGAGGACTGGGGTTGGCTGTGTGAACACAGCCTGAAGGGGGTTAGTGCACCACGGCTAGCCGGGAGGGAGTCCAGGAAAAGTCTGGACCTGCCGAAGAGACAAGGGACTTTTCCTTCCCTCTTTGATTGCTGGTGCACGAGGAGAGGGGATTAAGAGTGTTGCTTAAAGGAGCTCCAGAGATGGGCGCGAGCAGCAGCTAACAGCACGGACCCCAGAGACGGGCATGAGACACTAAGGCCGCTGCTGCCACCACCAAGAAGCCTGTGTGCAAGCACAGGTCACTGTCCACACCTCCCCTCCCAGGAGCCTGTGCAGGCCGCCACTGCACGGGTCCCGGGATCCAGGGACAACTTCCCCAGGAGAATGCATGGCGTGCCTCAGGCTGGTGCAATGTCATACTGGCCTCTGCCGCCCAGGTTCGCCCCGCATCCGTACCCCTCCCTCCCCCTGGCCTGATTGAGCTAGAGCCCCCGAAGTAAGCGTCTCCTTTACCCCCATCCTGTCTGGGTGGGGAACAGATGCCCTCAGGCAACCTACACGCAGAGGCGGGGCCAAATCCAAAGCTGAGCCCCTGGAGCTGTGAAAACAAAGGAGAGAGAGGGAAATCTCTCCCAGCAGCCTCAGGAGCAGCGGATTAAATCTCCACAATCAACTTCATGTACCCTGCGTCTGTGGGATACCTGAATAGACAATGAACCATCCCAAATTGAGGAGGTGGACATTGGGAGCAATGATATATATATTTTTTTCCCTTTTTCTCTTCTCTTGAGCGTGTATGTGTATGCTTCTCTATGTGATCTTGTCTGTATAGCTTTGCTTTTATCATTTGTCTTAGGGTTCTGTCTGTCCATTTTCTTTTGTTATTGTTTCATTACTTAAAAATTTTTTCTTAATTATTTTTTTATTTTATTATTTTATTTTATTTTACTTTATCTTATTTTATTTTATCTTCTTCTTTCTTTCTTTCTTTTTTTTCTCCCTTTTATTCTGAGCCATGTGGAGGACAGGGTCTTGGTGCTCCAGCCAGGTATCAGGGCTGTGCCACTAAGGTGGCAGAGCCAAGTTCAGGACATCGGTCCAGAAGAGACCTCCCAGCTCCATGTTATATCAAATGGTGGAGATCTCCACCTCAACACCAAGACCCCGCTCCACTCAATGACCAGCAAGCTACAGTGATGGACACCCTATGCCAAACAGCTAGCAAGACAGGATCACAGCACCATCCATTAGCACAGAGGCTGCCTAAAATCATAATAAGGCCACAGACACCACAACACACACCACCAGATGTGGACCTGCCCACCAGAAAGACAAGATCCAGCCTCATCCTCCAGAACACAGGCACTAGTCCCCTCAACCAGGAAGCCTACACAACCCAGTGAACCAGCCTTAGCCACTGGGGACAGACACCAAAAACAACGGAAACTACGAACCTGCAGCCTGCAAAATGTAGACCCCAAACACAGTAAGGTAAGCAAAATGAGAAGACAAAAAAACATACAGCAGATGAAGGAGCAAGATAAAAACCTACCAGACCTAACAAATGAAGAGAAAATAGGCAGTCTACCTGAAAAAGAATTCAGAATAATGATAGTAAAGATGATCCAAAATCTTGGAAATAGAATAGAGAAAATGCAAGAAACATTTAACAAGGACCTAGAAGAACGAAAGAGCAAACAAACATTGATGAACAACAAAATAAATGAAATAAAAAATTCTCTAGAAGGGATCAATAGCAGAATAACTGAGGCAGAAGAACGGATAAGTGACCTGGAAGATAAAATAGTGGAAATAACTACCGCAAAGCAGAATAAAGAAAACAGAATGAAAAGAATTGAGGACAGTCTCAGAGACCTCTGGGACAACATTAAATGCACCAACATTCAAATTATAGGGGTCCCAGAAGAAGAAGAGAAAAAGAAAGGGACTGAGAAAATATTTGAAGAGATTATAGTTGAAAACTTCCCTAATATGGGAAAGGAAATAGTTAATCAAGTCCAGGAAGCACAGAGAGTCTCATACAGGATAAACCCAAGGAGAAACATGCCAAGACACATATTAATCAAACTATCAAAAATTAAATACAAAGAACAAATATTAAAAGCAGCAAGGGAAAAACAACAAATAACACATAAGGGAATCCCCATAAGGTTAACAGCTGATCTTTCAGTAGAAACTCTGATAGCCAGAAGGGAATGGCAGGACATATTTAAAGTGATGAAGCAGAAAAACATACAACCAAGATTACTCTACCCAGCACGGATCTCATTCAGATTTGATGGAGAAATCAAATGCTTTACAGACAAGCAAAAGGTAAGAGAATTCAGCACCACGAAACCAGCTTTACAACAAATGCTAAAGGAACTTCTCTAGGCAGGAAACATGAGAAGGAAAACACCTACAATAATAAACCCAAAACAATTAAGAAAATGGTAATAGGAACATACATATCGATAATTACCTTAAATGTAAATGGATTATATGCTCCAACCAAATGACAGAGACTGGCTGAATGGATGCAAAAACAAGACCCGTATCTATGCTGTCTACAAGAGACCCACTTCAGACCTAGGGACACATACAGACTGAAAATGAGGGGATGGAAAAAGATATTCCATGCAAATGGAAATCAAAAGAAAGCTGGAGTAATAATTCCCATATCAGACAAAATAGACTTTGAAAGAAAGACTATTACAAGAGAAAAAGAAGGACACTACATAATGATCAAGGGATCAATCTAAGAAGAAGATATAACAATTGTATATATTTATGCACCCAACATAGGAGCACCTCAATACATAAGGCAAATACTAACAGCCATAAAAGGGGAAATCGGCAGTAACACAATCATACTAGGGGACTTTAACACCCCACTTTCACCAACGGACAGATCATCCAAAATGAAAATAAATAAGGAAACACAAGCTTTAAATGACACATTAAAAAAGATGGACTTAATTGATATTTATAGGACATTCCATCCAAAAACCACAGAATACACATTCTTCTCAAGTGTTCATGGAACATTCTCCAGGATAGATCATATCTTGGGTCACAAATCAAGCCTTGATAAATTTAAGAAAACTGAAATTGTATCAAGTATCTTTTCCGACCACAACGCTATGAGACTAGATATCAATACAGGAAAAAATCGGTGAGAAATACAAATACACGGAGGTAAAACAACACACTACTTAATAACCAAGAGATCACTGAAGAAATCAAACAGGAAATTAAAAAATACCTAGAATCAGATGACAGTGAAAACACCACGACCCAAAACCTATGGGATGCAGCAAAAGCAGTTCTAAGAACGAAGTTTATAGCAATACAATCCTACCTTCAAAACAAGAAACATCTCAAATAAACAACCTAGCCTTACACCTAAAGCAATTAGAGAAAGAAGAACAAAAAATCCCAAAGTTAGCAGAAGGAAAGAAATTATAAAGATCAGATCAGAAATAAATGAAAAAGAAATGAAGGAAACGATAGCAAAGATCCTTAAAACTAAGAGCTGGTTCTTTGAGAAGATGAACAAAATTGATAAACCATTAGCAAGAATTATCAAGAAAAAAAGGGAGAAGACTCAAATCAATAGAATTAGAAATGAAAAAGGAGAAGTAACAACTGACACTTCAGAAATACAAAGGATCATGAGAGATTACTACAAGCAACTTTATAACAATAAAATGGACAACCTGGAAGAAATGGACAAATTCTTAGAAATGCACAACCTTCCGAGACTGCATCAGGAAGAAATAGAAAAGATGAACAGACCAATCACAAGCACTGAAATTGAAACTGTGATTAAAAATCTTCCAACAAACAAAAGCCCAGGACCAGAGGGCTTCACAGGCAAATTCTATCAAACATTTAGAGAAGAGCTAATACCTATCCTTCTCAAAGTCTTCCAAAATATAGCAGAGGGAGGAGCACTCCCAAACTCATTCTACAAGGCCACCATCACTGATATCAAAACCAGACAAAGATGTCACAAAGAAAGAAAACTACAGACTAATATCACTGATGAACATAGATGCAAAAATCCTCAACAAAATACTAGCAAACAGAATCCAGCAGCACATTAGAAGGATCATATACTATGATCAAGTGGGGTTTATCCCAGCTATGCAAGGATTCTTCAACATACGCAAATCAATCTATGTGATACACCATATTAACAAACTGAAGGATAAAAACCATATGATCATCTCAAGAGATGGAGAAAAAGCTTTTGCCAAAATTCAACACCCATTTATGATAAAAACCCTCCAGAAAGTAGGCATAGTGGGAAGTTACCTCAACATAATAAAGGCCATATATGACAAACCCAGAGCCAACATTGTCCTCAATGGTGAAAAACTGAAAGCATTTCCACTAAGATCAGGAACAAGACAAGGTTGCCCACTCTCACCACTCTTATTCAACATAGTTTTGGAAGTTTCAGCCACAGCAGTTAGAGAAGAAAAAGAAATAAAAGGAATACAAATTGGAAAAGAAGTAGTAAAGCTGTCACTGTCTGCACATGACATGATACTATACATAGAGAATTCCAAAGATGTTACCAGAAAACTACTAGAGCTAATCAATGAATTTGGTAAAGTAGCAGAATACAAAATTAATGCAGAGAAATCTCTTGCATTCCTATACACTAAAGTTGAAAAATCTGAAAGTGAAATTAAAAAAACACTCCTATTTACCATTGAAACAAAAGGAATAAAATATCTAGGAATAAACCTACCTAAGGAGACAAAAGACCTATATGCAGAAAATTATAAGACACTGATGAAAGAAATTAAAGATGATACAAATAGTTGGAGAGATATACCATGTTCTTAGATTGGAAGAATTAACATTGTGAAAATGACTCTACTACCCAAAGCAATTTACAGATTCAATGAAATCCCTATCAAACTACCAATGGCATTTTTCACAGAACTAGAGCAAAAAAGTTCACAATTTGTATGGAAACACAGAAGACCCTGAATGGCCAAAGCAATCTTGAGAAAGAAAAACGGAACTAGAGGAATCAGGCTCCCTGACTTCAGACTATACTACAAAGCTACTGTAATCAAGACAGTATGGTACTGGCACAAAAACAGAAATATAGATCCATGGAACACGATAGAAAGCTCAGAGATAAACCCATGCACATATGGTTACCTTATCTTTGATAAAGGAGACAGGAATATACAGTAGAGAAAAGACAGCCTCTTCAATAAGTGGTGCTGGGAAAACCGAACAGCTACATCTAAAAGAATGAAATTAGAACACTCCCTAACACCATACACAAAAATAAACTCAAAATGGATTAAAGACCTAAATGTAAGGGCAGACAGCATCAAACTCTAAGAGGAAAACATAGGCAGAACACTTTATGACATAATCACAGCAAGATCCTTTTTGACCCAGCTCCTGGAGAAATGGAAATAAAAACAAAAATAAACAAATGGGACCTAATGAAACTTAAAAGCTTTTGCGCGGCAAAGGAAACCATAAACAAGACGGAAAGACAACACTCAGAATGGGAGAAAATATTTGCAAATGAAGCAACTGACAATCTCCAAAACATACAAGCAACACATGCAGCTCAATATCAAGAAAACAAACAACCCAATCCAAAAATGGGCAGAAGACCTAAATAGACATTTCTCAAGAGAAGATATACAGATTGCCAACAAACACATGAAAGAAGGCTCAACATCATTAGTCATTAGAGAAATGCAAATCAAAACTACAATGAGATGTCATCTCACACTGGTCAGAATGGCCATCATCAAAAAATCTACAAACAATAAATGCTGGAGAGGGTGTGGAGAAAAGGGAACCCTCTTGCACTGTTGGTGGGAATGTAAATTGATACAGCCACTATGGAGAACAGCATGGAGGTTCCTTAAAAAACTAAAAATAGAACTACCATACGACCCAGCAATCCCACTACTGGGCATATACCCTGAGAAAACCATAATTCAAAAAGAGTCATGTACCACAATGTTCATTGCAACTCTATTTTCAATAGCCAGGACATGGAAGCAACCTAAGTGTCCATCATCAGATGAATGGATAAAGAAGATGTGGACATATATACAATGTAATATTACTCAGACATAAAAAGGAACGAAACTGAGTTATTTGTAGTGAGGTGGATGGACCTAGTGACTGTCATACAGAGTGAAGTAAGTCAGAAAGAGAAAAACAAATACTGTATGCTAACACATATATATGGAATCAAAAAAAGAAAAAAAATGGATCTGAAGAACCTAGGGGCAGGACTGGAACAAAGATGCAGACTTAGAGAATGGACTTGAGGTCACAGGGAGGGGGAAGGGTAAGCTGGGACGAAGTGAGAGAGTGGCATGGACACATATACACTACCAAATGTAAAACAGATAGCTAGTGGGAAGCAGCCGCATAGCACAGGGAGATCAGCTCGGTGCTTTGTAACCACCTAGAGGGGTGGGATATGGAGGGTGGGAGGTAGGGAGATGCAAGAGGGAAGAGATATGGGGACATATGTATACGTATAAGTGATTCACTTTTTTATAAAGCAGAAACTAACACACCATTGTGAAGCAGTTATACTCCAATAAAGATGTTAAAAAATAAAATAGAATAAAATAAGCTACAAGGATATACTGTACAACACAGGGAGTATAACCAATATTTTATAATAACTATAAATGGAGTATAACCTTTAAAAACTGTGAATGACTATATTGACACCTATAATATGTAACATTGTACATCAACTATACTTTAATAAAAAAGAATAAAAGAAAAATGTTATATGCCTATTCAAAGTTTTCAGGAGTTATTAAATGTTTTTCAAGCTCCAAGTCTGATGGCCAAAGGAAAGTATCTTTGCTCACTACTCTATTTCCAATTTCACTGAGAAAGTATATTGAGAAATATTACTGCTTTATTCAAAGAACAAAGAAAGGGACAGAACTACAACTCTGTAACTATAAAGCTCAACTCACCACTGGTGTGTAGATTGAATAATAAAAGGCCACAAGCTTCCAGAGGAAACAGCTTGTATATGGTGTTAGAATAAATCCTTGTAAGGCCTGTAGGGCAACACAGCTGCCTTCCCTCCAAAAGAACATGACACACACACACACACACACACACACACACACACCCCACATGTGCACCTGCCCTACTTCATAATCACACAGGAGTTCATACCTGACCTAGCCTGACATCAGCTCAAAAAATTGCAAAAAAAAGAAAGAAGAGAGAGAAGCATAAACTAAAGTTAGATGAATAAGACATAATAAATGTAGATAATCAATAAAATGCATGACTATTTCAGAGAAGAAATGTAAAATTCCAAACACTTTGACTTCTCTATGAACAACAAAAAAATGTAAAAATGAGGTACAAGTGTTGAGAGAAGAGATTATGATACAGCAAACAGAGATTAAAATGAAGTTGGTCTTACTCAGGGTAGATGAGACAAAAACAAGACATGCGGAGAAGAAAATCATCTTAGAAAAATGAAGTGTTAATAAGCATGACTAAAAAGAGGCATTGTAGCCAAACTTTAAAATCCCCAGGAAACAAAATAGAAAAAAATTCATGTATAAAAATGATTTGGTAGAAGAGGATTGTTAGAAAGGCAGAAAAATGGAGTTCAACATACATAGATGCTGGTCTTCTTAAAGCAGAGATCTAAACAAATGGAACACCAGGCAAATAAATTGTCCTAAGATAAATGAAGGCATGCTTTCCTGAAATAAAGGAAAAATTAAACCTCTGGATAAAAACTGTATAATATTTGCTAGGAAAAAGTGATTTAAAAAATGATCAACTTCAAAGCTTATACTGATGATATTACTGAACTTTATGACTAAAAGATGTTCTCTTTTAGTCATAAATAGAGATGTTCTCTCTCTATTTGCCAAACATAAAAAGGCAAATAATCTTTGAAGTTTGGATCTAAACGTCTTCACAGCAACATAAAACAACAAAATGTATGGAACAATGTCTACAGAGATGTGTGAGCAATACAGTGACTGTCCAAGGTGTCTTCAGCATGAAGCTAACAAACCAACGTTCTCAAACACATGAGAAGTCAGGGGATATACAGCACATGTGACTTTCTGAATAAAATGATCTGATAATGAAATGCAGGCTGTGAGATGAAGGAAATTATACATCCTGGAAACGCAAAAATTAAACTACTGATGGGCATTAAATTCCTTTAAATATAGAACTGAGACTCACTGACAGAGGGGATTTATAGTAACAATACAACATTTAAAGTTTGACGTGGTAGGGCTTCGCTGGTGGCGCAGTGGTTAAGAATCCGCCTGCCAATGCAGGGCACACGGGTTCGAGCCCTGGTCCAAGAAGATTCCCACATGCCGCGGAGCAACTAAGCCCGTGCGCCACAACTACTGAGTCTGCACTCGTAGAGCCCATGAACCACAACTACTGAAGCCCGGGCTCCTAGAGCCCGTGCTCTGCAACAAGAGAAGCCACCGCAATGAGAAGCCTGCGCACTGCAATGAAGAGTAGTCCCTGCTCACCATGACTAGAGAAAAGCCCCCGCGCAGCAATGAAGACCCAATGCAGCCAAAATAAACAAATTAATTTAAAAAAAAAGTTTGACATGGTAAAATGTATAATCTAGCTTAAAAAAGACAAGAGAGATGGAGGTGGGAGCATGTATAATTGTGTCTTTGCTTATTTCATCATCTAATGAAGCAATGAGTCTGAATACACCTAAAATGGAAACATGTAGTGAATAAGAAATGTAACCTACCACCACTTAATATTTTCAGCTGTACCAGGTGAGCATACGTGCTTGTGCACGCCTGTGTATGCACGCACACAGACACACACATATGCACACATGCTTGCATGCATGTACTACTTTTTAGTAATTACATCTTTGTGGTAGAAAAACATTTATATGAAATTTAGCAATTCCTTCATCCTGGATTCTTTTTTAAGTTAAAATAAAGTAAAAATCATTTTCTCATTGTGGTTAAGATCTGCATCTCTCTAATGATTAGTGATGCTGAACTTCTTTTCATGTAGATATAGGTCACTTATATATCTTCTTTGGATAAATGTCTATTCAAGTCCTTTGCCTACTTTTTAAATTGGGTTGCTCAGGTTTTCTTGCCTGTTGAGGTTTTTTTTTTCCCCTAAGATCTATTTGCCCAAAATCTGTTCTGTAAGATCTATTTGCCTTGAAAGCTTTCAAATCTTGTTTTGTTGTTAATTATATGCCAATACACAAAGCAAAATGTGGTAAGAAATTTAAAGGCAGAAATCCACAAAATCCTCTAAGCAAAAGAACACACTTCATCACTTTATACATATTTTTCTCTAACAATAAATGTCTTAATTATCCAGTTTTTAGAAATAAGATTTTGGGGAAAATAAATTAAGTATGAGGATAACATGAAATAAAAATCATTCTTACTAGGATCATTTAAAGTAATAGAAATACATAAATTTTGGCATAAATAAAAATATGTTTCGTGGCTGTGCAAGAAAACAATGGAATTGAAATTCTTACTACCAGTTTTGTCTGTTCTTAAAGCTCTAAATTTTTAAGTTGCAAGAGTGCTAATCTATTTTGGCAAATTTCTGAAATCAGAGATATGTTTTGAAGTTATCTCTTTTGTATTTGTTTTTAAGAAACTAATAATAATTTAGCCTCTTGTCTTCAAATAATCTTAAATTTACATTTCAACATCTGATTTTGAATGAGTATATAAAGATGTAGGTAATATATAAGCTATGTTGAGCAATGCAAATTTACTCATCTTATTATAAAGGGACTTTGACCAAAAAAATTAATTTTACATTGGTTGCAGTTAAGTGGTATAAATGTTTCGTATTACTTTAAAGACATTAATTATTCTTCTGAAATGGTAGTTCATAATATAAGGTATATGTATATGTATATGTGTTTATATACACACACATATATATGCATTTATATGTGTATATATACACAAATATATTTTTGTTATGTAACATACAAGATACATAAATGTCTGTATGTGTGCATATGGGGTCTCTTATTAGGTAACTCAATCTTCTTTAAATCATTTTCATCAGCAACTGAGAGTTTACCTTCAATCATTCTCTTTTGAAATTTCTAATTATTTTTATGTTTTTTATGTACTGGAGACTTAGGATATTTGGAGGGAACAAAACTAAAGGAGGAGGAGTCTGGGTTAGTGATGTGAACTCAACAGCTAGGCATAGGTCACTCAAGATACATGCTGAGTTTGTAAACAGTGGCTATGGATGGCATGAACCCTGCCACCCAAACCCAAAGTTACTTATAACTTGACCTTGACTTGGGAAAAACATCTTTCTTCGTGGATGAAATGAGCTCTATCATTTGGGGATTAGCAATGGAAGAAACTCCTGATTTATCAGCAACTATACAGCGAACTTCATTGCTTTAATATCCATCTGTGCTTGCTGACTTGTAGGCAGCCCTAGTGTGGTGGTTAAATCTGCAGGCTCTGCTCTTGGTGGAACCAGACTGTTTGAGTGGGAACAGAAGCCCCACCACTCACTAGCTGTGCCATCTTAAGCAAGACATCTGAACTCTCTGTGCCTCAGTTTCCTCACTTGTAATGTGGCTGGAAAGAGTACTGAAGGCTAACAACAGTGATATTCATACAGTCTCAGGATGGCATCTGGCACATAGCAGATGCTATAATGTGCTTTAAATTAATGAAATAGTCAACATGACAATTATAGAAAATAATATCTTTTTAAGCCAAAACCACAAAGTTTTAACAGTAATTTTTCTCATGTCTCACACAACAGCAGAAAAATAACTAGATAAACTCCTGCTTCGTGGTGACACCCTATCAAAGGGCCATCTGGTAATCTTCTTGTCGTTGTTGTTTGTTCTCACTTTTTAAAATTGTTGACATGTAATGGAAAGTTCAAACAGAAAGAGACTAAAATAGAAATGATCTTTCAGACTAAAAACTCCTAATATATTGAGATAAGCTGATGATTACCAAAAATATATATTCAGTAGCTCAAATTGGTATTTGTATTTTGCAAAAAATCACAAATCTATGTTATAGTGTGGTAGTCCCCTATGTAAAAATGCCCATGTCCTAATCCCCAGAACCTGTGAAAATGTTACCGTATGTGGTAAAAGGGACTTTGCAGGTGTAATCCAGTTAAAGATGTTGAAATGAGGAGATCATTCTAGATCATCTGATGTGTCCAATGTAATCACAAGGATAAACACCATCTATGGCAATATAATATTTTTGAACAGCTCTTTATAATTATTTTAGATACACGGTCATGGAAAAGACTAAGTTAATAACAATTATAAGAAATGACAAAAATGAGAAATTTAAATTTTTAAAGATTTTTTTCATTGACTATTGGGATAATGTTCACTTCACATAGACAAAGTAGCTGCAATAAGCCATCAGTATTATTTGATTACTATGCTCTTTTTAAGAAAAGTATTTTCATATGCAAATTATATCAATAGTTCTAGGGCTTATATATTGAATGAATTTATAATGTTACCTACTTTTATTCATGGACTTAATCTCAAATTAAAACTAAAGCAAATGCAATTGTTTTTCAGGACTGTCTACAATGTTACAAATTTGAATGTAGTCAATTTCTCATGTATTACACAAATAACTAAACTCTTAAACATATTAACACTAATTTCATAAGATTACCAATCACACAGGTGTTATTAAAATTCAGTATCACGTTTTTAAAGCTGGTCTGTTCATATCGGGATTCACAATCCATTTATTGAATTTGCTTCCTATATTTCTCTTTTAATCTAGATCCCCTCTTTTATTTTCTTCTTGCTATTTGTTATGGAAGAAACCAAAACATTTTCCCTGTAGAATGATTTACCATCTGGATTTTGCTGATTGGATCCCATTGTTTGCATAATATGTTCTATCCTCCAATAAAATGACATTTCGATAGAGAGGCTCTGTCACATTTAGATTTGACTTTTGTCAAGGATTTATCATACATGGTGCTATATACTTTCACTTGCATCACATCAGAAGACACATAATTCAGTTCAGTTGTGGCTCTTTTCTTGCTGGTAATTTTGATCAGTGGGTTCAAGTGTTTCATTTTATTTATTGTGTTGGCCAAAAAGTTTGGTCCGTAACAGCTTACGGAAAAACCTGAACAAACTTTTTGGCCAACCCAATATTATAAAATTCCCCTCCTAAAAACACTTAATGGGAGTTTCCCTGGTGGCGCAGTGGTTGAGAGTCTGCCTGCCGATACAGGGGACACGGGTTCGTGCCCCGGGCCGAGAAGATCCCACATGCCGTGGAGCGGCTGGGCCCGTGAGCCATGGCCGCTGAGCCTGCGTGTCCGGAGCCTGTGCTCCACAACGGGAGAGGCCACAACAGTGAGAGGCCTGCGTACCGCAAAAATAAAAACACTTAATGGTTTTAGAAACCATTGATGATATATTCTATTATCTTATTCGGTGTTCTGCAAATGCTATATTCTAGTTGTATCATTTATTAACAAAATTCTCCTATAAAGAAGACATTCTCTCATCAACTTTTGTTGCCCAAGGTACAGTTCACATAGGAAAGTCAGCATAAATGCATTCTTATTTTCCTTTATTGCATTGCCCTGTCTTTGGTGAATGAGAGCCTCTTCAACTTGACAGCTATACCCTTTTAAGATGAAATCAATAATTTTTCAAAGATTCATTGATTTTTTAATAATAATATCACTCAGTTTCACTTGTATATGCCTTGCTCCAGATCTGAAATCAGCCACCTATCTAAGAAATAATGGTTCCCTTGAATGAGAAATGGTCATTAGAAACCACAGTGTAGACATTTGGGGTAATCAGTGCTACTGAGCTATCATTTATTCTGGATCTTTGTAGTGGGGAGTAGAAGAAATGCACACATATGTATGCATATGTTTATAATGAATATCATATATAATTTTACATGTTTATTTTGTTATTTTAAATGAAAATACATCATGAATTCATACTTATATGTCTAATTCAAACTTAAAATTACCATATTTTATCTATTTCAGTTTTAATTAACATAATTTGTTTTTCTCTTGTAAAACTCTTATTTGCTAATGGTAGTAATATAATTACTTTTTCTTAAATTCATATATATGTATATATGAATATGCATACATATACACATATATATGATTCAGAGGTGTACATTTATATATAGATTAATGCACCTAATATATTCAGAGTAACATCACTATTATTACTAAAATACGGTTATAGAAAATGTGTAACTCTTATCTTACAGTTCATTTTGTTCTTATATTCCACTAGGGATCTGCAAATTACTCAGCTTTACAATATCTGGGAACATTTACTCTGTGTACCTAAGCCATTGACTCCATACACACCTGGGGAAATGCACTTGGTTCCGTTTGCTTTGGTTTTTAGGAATCACTTTTTTAATGTTGATTTCATTTTTGTTTTGTAACTGTACAAACATTTATTCAGTTTCAATGTCAAATAAAAATGTATATTCAAAGACACTGAGTTACCATCGCTTTTTCTTCTGTATATATAACATATTTTTAATTATTCATTTTATCCACTGCATTTCTTTTTCTATGAATGCTGTACTCCTGTTACTTTTCATTTTTCCATATGACTGCTAGTCTTTGTATTCTTTGTTAATAAAGTTTTTACATATTAGGAATAATAATTTTCTATGATATAAATTGCAATTATACCCAGCTTTTCCCATTTATCTCTTTTATACTACTTACGGAGTACTTTTGCTAATCAAAAATTGTGGCTGTTTTTCAATTAACTTATCTATGAAAAAGAAACAGACCCATAGACATAGAGAACAGACTGTGGTTGCCAAGGGGGAGGGGGGGTAGGGGAGGGATAGGTTGGGTGTTTGGGATTAGCAGATGCAAACTATTATACATAGGATAAACAAAAAGGTCCTACTGTATAGCACAGGGAACTGTATTCAATATCCTGTAATAAACCATGATGGAAAAGAATATGAAAAATAATATATATGTATATCTATATATGTCTCTGAATCACTTTGCTGTATGACAGAAATTAACACAACACTGTAAATCAACTATATTCCAAAATTCAAAAATACTCATAAAACACTTTCTTCTTTTTTAGAGGTAGGAGGCAAAGCAAAGTAACTTGACCTTAATTTTAGAGTGTATGTTATGATGTGGACCAGATCACTGAATCATCAAAATAATGACCAGTATGGCAGTGCCACAGTGGACACGGTTAATCTCTCACTCTTGGCACATGCTTGCTGCCAAATTATTTCTGATGCTCTGCTCACCAAATCCAATTCACAGGAGAGTATGAAAATAGAGGTCCACAGTGATGCTCTCCTGGGTGACAAGGTAAGGAAGGTCCGCTCATCTAGAGAAGACAGTTAACCTCAGAGAGTGGATTTTCTGCATATCCTCCCAGGTGGATTGGAACTATTACTTTTATACTCTTTCTTTTTGGAGAATAGAAAAGAACACATTTTCCAAATCAATAAAAACTTACCAAAAGGTATAGTATGTATCGATCTCTTTTAGTAATGATAATTGCATCCAGCACAGAACTGCAGTGAGGTTTCCATATACTTAATTTTATGGTGGTTCTCTGCCATCTGTTTACTTTTCAAAACTCCTTTAAATGAATTACATGGAGGCCATAACAGAGATCGACACCACTGAACTCATTGTGTCTTTGAGGGAACATTCACCTTCAGTATCCCACTCAGGAGGTCATTTTGCTTCTGACTATATTTTCTAGTTGAGGTGGATGTGGAGTTTTAGGGTTCCTCACATCTCCCTTTCTTCCATTATGATTACGCCCCAAAGATCATAAGATCATAGAACCAGTGTGAGGTTGTGCCAGCTGCTAAGTGTATTTATCCGTATTATGTACTTAAGTCCTGGGGGTCGGGGGGAGGAGGGGAAGTTAGGTAGTTTACAGACCCATTGGATCCCCTTCAAGAGGAACTTGGATCAATATTCCACTTATCATCTGGCCACCATTTACCTTCAGCCCAACAGTTAAAATATAATGGCACTTTGGTTCTCCTAGAATCATTGTCAGCTCAGGTCCTGTATCTAACAACCCTGAAAAACTCTGGGTTGTCCCCTTCCTAACACATATTCATACAGGTCACTGGCTTTAGGTCCATTGGAAAAAGAGTGGGGAAATAGTAATATACAAATCCAGAGGTATTTTAGTTTTTTTCCACAGGAGAACTGGGTTATTCTTAAATCAACAATATTTGGGCATGAGAAATGCTCGCTCTGGATACTAGAAAACAAATTATGGTTTTCAACTGTGGAGCTGATATTGGTTTCCTGTCCACCAGATTTTTGTGATTTTTGATTATAGCCTTTGCCTCCCCATCAATCTCATCCACAGGACACAGCAGTCTCTTAGTTATCACCACAGATTCCTGTGTATCACAAGCTACTGGTTGCCATGCAGGGCGGTGGCCCATAATGGTAAGTAATTATATCCACCTTGTTCCTGATGCTTAGCTAGCAGGCAACCTCTCCAGTTTGATGATATCGGGGATGGTTAATTTTATGTGTTAAATTGGTTAGGCCACGGTACCCAGACATTTGGTCAAACATTATTCTAGATCTTTCTGTGAAGGTATTTTTTTTAGATAAAATTAACATTTAAATCAGTAGACTTTGAATTAAGGTAATTACTCTCCATAATGTGGTTGGGTTTCACCTGATTAGGTAAAGGCCTTAAAAGAAAAATGACTGACGTTTTCCACGTTTTTTTAATAAACAGAACTGATTGTCTATCTATCTATCATCTATCTATCTCTCTATATATATATATCCCATTCCTCTGTTTCTCTGGAGAACCCTAACCAATACCTAATACAATATCCTAAACTTACAATGCTAATTAGCAAAGCCTCCAGTGTTGATTAAGAAAAAAAAAGACAAAGACCAAACTAACTTCCTGGGCATATATCTAGAGAAAACCATGGTTCAAAAGGATATGTGCATTGCAGCGCTGTTTACAATAGTCAAGCCATGGAAGCAACCTAAGTGTCCATCGACAGATGAATGAATAAAGAAGATGTGGTGTATATATGTACAATGGAGTACTACTCAGACATAAAAAGAACAAAATAATGTCCCTTGCAGCAACATGGATGGACCTAGAGATTATCATACTAAGTGAAGTCAGACAGAGAAAGACAAATATGATATCACTTCTATGTGGAATCTAATAAAAAATGATACAAATGAACTTATTTACAAAACAGAAAGAGACTCGCAGATGTCGAAATCAAACTTACGGTTACCAAAGGGTAAACGTGGGGGGAAGTGATAAATTAGGAGATTGGGATTGACATATATACACTACCATATATAAAATAGATAACTAATAAGGACCTGCTGTATAGCACAGGGAACTCTACTCAGTACTCTGTAATAACCTATATGGGAAAAGAATCTGAAAAAGAATGGATAAATGTATATGTAGAACTGATTCACTTTGCTGTACATCTGAAACTAACACAACATTGTAAATCAACCATACTTCACTAAAAATTAAAAAAAAAGTAATGAACTTAATTGCCATTTTGGAGAGGGGCCTCATAAATATGGGAGAAAAATGGCAGAATTCCTTCCATCTTGAAGTGTGTGTGTGTGTGTGTGTGTGTGTGTGTGTGTGTGTGGTGAAACTGGGGTGAATTTAACAGGTAAAGATGGCAGGGATTGTGGTTGTTATAAGTTCTGTCCACCATATATTTTCACTTCTTTCCTCTTCCAAAATACAGCAACAATGCACCTTCTAATCCTTTTGTGGTTGGTAGAACTGTGACTCGTTTTGACCAGTGAGCTTGGAGCAGAAGTGACATTTCTTATTTCCAGACTGGATAGTTAACTGTCAACACAATATCCTTCTTTGTTCTCCTTTTTCCCTCTCCTGGTAGTATTTGAAACGTTCATTCCAGTTCTTCACCCTGGAAATCTGGGGACCATAACAACCACTGCTGTAGGTGATGGATACAATTTACAAGGAAGAAGTTGATGTTTGTGGATTTAAACCACAAGGACGTGGGAATTGTTTGGTACCACAACACAAAATATACTGACCAACATAGTATGTGCATGCCACTGCACACTTACAGAATTTCTACCTCAGGATAGCACAGGGCAGTGTCGCCTATAGGAGAGAGCCAAGCCCCAGCACCATGAAATCTTAAATGAGTGCACAATCCACACCTAACCTTTGTCCATGAATTTCACGGGTATTCTTATAGTGCCACACGAAATGAAGAGAACTTATATTTAAACTAGGTTGTGGACATCATACAATGATCTAAGTCAAGATCAATTCACTAAATTGTATGCATCAAACATTTTGAATAATGTTAAAGTACTTTAATTAAAAAGTGGAAATATGAAATTTATTTTGAACACATAAATCATTTTCTTTTTGTTGGCTGAATAAAGAAGACTTGTTTGATATACCTTTATTCACTATAGAGTTCAGCCTTCACTGCATGCAGAATTGAATGTAGAATTGTGATTTCCAGGACACACAGATACCATACCTCTAAAACTCCTATTTTGTAAAGAGAAGCAATTGGCAAATTATAGAAATTGACAGGAACATGAAAGGTCTATGTGATTTGTACACTAAACATGTGCTAACATAAATTGAAAATAAGTGGTTATTTAAAATTCATTATCAAAGTCAAAAATAAAATTAATGATTTTACTACTGCTTATTGTATTTATCTACTCTTATTTACCACTTTAGAGCAATTGCAATAAAATATATTTTTTCTTTTTAAAAAAGTACTGTTTCTTTTTTTCCATGTATCTAGCAAGGTTATTTTGAACTCAAAAGACACACGATCCCCTGATAGAGAGCTCAGTTTTGGCATCAGTTGTAATACACCAGTCCATCTATCTAAAAGAAGCTTCATATAAGAGATAAAAGTGGTTTCAATGAAACTGTTAGTGAAATCCATCACTCTAATACATACATATATATATATATATTAGTCTTTAAATTTTGATGACTTAGTAAGCAATTGCTTTATGAAATTAAATTGTCACAAGACTTTTTAACTTTTCTAGAAAGCATAATATCAGGGTGATAATTAAATCTGTAGTCTTTTACTTGATGGTGTGCCCTGTTATCTATATAGGAAAGATATAGATAAAATTCTCTGTGAATGAGTTTAATGATTCTGAACACTTCTCATTTTGAACTCATCAAATTTTCAATATTCTTTTTCCTTCTTGTAAGTTTTCTGGCCATCGGTTTTCTATTACAAGTAAATGAATAACAATTCTAGAAGTCATCAAAGCCATTTTAGCTGATGAAAGCAAAAATGGATCTCTTGCCTTGCTATATCAAAGTTATTTGAGTGTTTCATTGAGATAAAATACTCATCTTTTCTGATTTTTATATTCCTATTCTATGCTATATATTTGAAAAAAATTTTTATACACATCAGGCAATGGTTTATTGTATTGTAGTTTTTTAAATATAGAGAAACCATATAATAACTATTATAGATCAATATTTTGCCTGTACAAGGGTGCTACATAATTTAGTTAACCACAGCTAGTGTCCTACTTACATAGGATTATTACAATTACTTGTAAAGGTAGAGAGTACACAAATACTGCTGGTTTTAGGTGACCTAAGGCAAGTGTGTGCCATCTGCGGACATTTAAGGGCTGAATTGTGTCCCTTCCAAAATTATTATGTTGACGTCTTAACCCCAAGTACCTCAGTAAGTGACTGTGTTTGGAGACCAGGTCTTTAAAGAGGTAATTACATTAACATGAGGTCTTTAGGGTAGGACCTAGTCCAATAATGTGGGTACCCTTATAAGAGGAGGAAATTGGCATGGACCTGGGGCTCTTCCTTTATTAGGGCCTGAAGGTTTCTGTGGGTTTACTCATTGGTGAATTTAAAACATAAGAGCCGCAATTAGGGAGCAGGAAAGGAGAAGTGGGGTCACTCAAGCTGTCAGTTACACGGTTCGCCCAGGGTTTTCTAAAAGAGGACCATCATGGGTAGGGGGACCTGGTTCCATATTTCGTTGGTTCTTAGTAGCTGTGACAGTCAACTGGCAACACGTTTATTTGAGATGGATGTCTTTGAAATGGGTGGCTTGGCAATCAAAAACTTAACGTCAGGCAGTTACACTACAGGAGTGCTGGCCTCATAAAATGAGTTTGTGAGCGTTCCTTCCTCTTCAACTATACAAAACAGTTTGAGAAGAATTGGTACTAATTTTTCTTTAAACGTTTGGTAGATTTCACTGCTGACGCCATCTGGTCCTGGGGTTTTGTTTGTTGGGAGATTTTTTTTTTTTTGCGGTACGCAGGCCTCTCACTGTTGTGGCCTCTCCTGTTGTGGAGCACAGGCTCCGGACGCGCAGGCTCAGCGGCCATGGCTCACGGGCCCAACCGCTCCGTGCCATGTGGGATCTTCCCGGACCGGGGCACGAACCCGTGTCCCCTGCATGGGCAGGCGGACTCTCAACCACTGCGCCACCAGGGAAGCCCTGTTGGGAGATTTTTGATTACTACTTCAATCTCCTTGCTCACTATTGGTCTATTCAGATTTTTTACTACTTCAAGATACAGTCTGGGTAAGCAGTGTGTTTCTGGGAATTTATCTATTCCTTCTAAGTTACCTAATTTTTTGGTGTATAATTGTCCATAGTAGTCTCTTACGATCTTTTTTTTTTTCTTTAACTTCTGTGGCATCAGTCCCTTATTTTTTTATTTTTTGGTCACAGTATCTCAGTTCCCCAACCAGGGATCAAACCCGGATCCCAGCAGTGAAAATGCCAAGTCCTAAGCACTGGACCACTAGGGAATTTCCCCCTTATTCCTTCCATATTTTTGTTATTAGAGTCTTTTCTATTTTTCTAGTCTATTTGAGGGTTTGTCAATTTTGTTGATCATTTATAGATATTTTCTATGATCTATTTTATTTCTGTTCTAATCTTTATTATTTCCTTCATTCTGCTAACTTTGGGTTTAGTTTGAAACTCTTTTTACAGTTCCTTGAGGTGTAAAGTTAGGTTGGTGATTTCAAATCATTTTTTTTTCTGTTTGAAATGAACATGTTATAGCAAACTTCCCTCTTAGTACTGCTTTTTGCTCTGTTCCATAAATTTTCCTATAGTATGTCTTGAATTTTATTTATCTCAATATATTTTCCAATTTTGATTTCCTTTTTGACACATTGATTGTTCAAAAGTGTGTTACTTAATTTCCACATATTTGTGAATTGTCCATAGTTTTCCTTTTCTGTATGATCTATCCTGGACAATGCAGTATGTGCACTTGAATCGAATGTTTACTCTGACATTGTTGGGTGGAGTGTTCTTTGTATGTCTGTTAGGTTCAACTGATATACAGTATTCTATTCCCATATTGATCTTTTGTCTGGTGAATCCCATACTGAGAGTGGGGTATTGAAATTTCCAACTACTATTATCTTACTGTCTGGTTCTCCCTTCAAGCCTGTCAATGTTTGCTTCATATATTTGTGTGCTCAGCTGTTAGGTGTAGATATGGTTATAATTCTTACAACTTTTTGGTGAGTTGACACTTTCATCATTATATAATGTCCTTCTTTGTCTCTCTGACTGTTTTTGATAGTCCATTTTGACTTTCAAATCCGTAGCCACTCTGGCTCTCTTCCATTACCATTTACATGGAACATCTTTTCCCATCATTTACTTTTTTTTTAATTTTAACATCTTTATTGGAGTATAATTGCTTTACAATGGTGTGATAGTTTCTGCTGTATAACAAAGTGAATCAGCTATACAAGTACATACATCTCCATATCTCCTCCCTCTTGCGTCTCCCTCCCACCCTCCCTATCCCACCGCTCTAGGTGGTCACAAAGCACTGAGCTGATCTCCCTGTGCTATGTGGCTGCTTCCCACTAGCTATCTATTTTACATTTGGTAGTGGATATATGTCCATGCCACTCTCTCACTTTGTCCCAGCCTACCCTTCTCCCTCCCTGTGTCCTCAAATTCATTCTCTATGTCTATGTCTTTATTCCTGTCCTGCCCCTAGGTTCTTCAGAACTTTTTTTTTTTTTAGATACCCTATATATGTGTTAGCACATGGTATTTGTTTTTCTCTTTCTGACTTACTTCATTCTGTATGACAGTCTCTAGGTCCATCCACCTTGCTACAAATAACTCAGTTTCACTTCCTTTTATGGCTGAGTAATATTCCATCGTATATATGTGCCACATCTTCTTTATCCATTCATCTGTCATTGGACACTTAGGTTGCTTCCATGTCCTGGCTATTGTAAATAGAGCTGCAGTGAACATTGTAATACACGACTCTTTTTGAATTCCCATCATTTACTTTTAGCCTATGTGTCCTTAAAGTTAAAGTGAGTGTCTTGTAGACAGCACATAGTTGGATCTTGTGTTTTCTTTCTCCATTTAACTACTCTACGTTTTTTAATTTGGTTGTTTAATCCATTTACATTTAAAGGAATTACTGACATAGGAGGACTTACTACTGTTACTTTATTCAGTGTTTTTAATGTCTTACAGGATTTTTGTCCCTCTTACTCTCTCTTCCTGTCTTAATTTGTGTTTTATTATTTTTTTTGTAGTGACATGCTCTGATGACATTCTCATTTTCTTTTGTGTATCTTCTACAGATATTTTCTTTGTGATTATCATGGGATTACATAAAACATCTTATCACAAACTATTTCAAACTGATAACAATTTAATTTCAATCACCTGCAAAAACTCTACTTCTTTACAGCTTCCCTCACACATGCTTTGTGTTACTGATATCACAAATTACATCTTTTAATATTTCATATATATTAACATAGTCTTAGAGGTATAGTGATTGTTTGCTACTTTTTTATGGTTTTGTAGCTATTTTACCTTTTAAACTCTATTCCAGAATTATTATAAAAGTGACTTATACACCACCTAACAGTAATACAGGATCCAGTATCAGTCTATATATTTACCTTTACCAGATAGCTTTATATTTCCATATGCTCTTGTGTTGTTGTCTAGTGGTCCTTCATTTCAACTTGAAGGGCTCCCCTTAGCATTTCTAGTGGCGATGAACTCTCTCAACTTTTTATTTATCTGGGAAGGTCACTATTTCTCCTTTATTCTTGAAGGATAGTTTTGCTGACAATATTATTCTTGGTTGACACTTTTTATTTCTTTTATTACTGTGAAAGGGCTCTCATTCCACTCCTTTCTGCTGAGAAATCCACTGACAGTCTTTTGGCGGCTCCCTTGTACATGATTTGTCACTGTTCTCTTGTTGCTTTCAGGATTACCTCACTTTTGACAGGTTAATTATAATGTGTCTATGTGTGGGACTCTTTGGGTTCACCCTCAATGGAGTCTTTTGAGCTTCCTGAATCTGGATCACCATTTTCTTCCTTTAATTTGTGAACCTTTAGGCCATTATTTCTTCAGATAGGCTCTCTGACTCTGTATGGTCAGTGCAGGCTGCTCTAATGGCATACCACAGACTGAGAGGCTAAGAAATAGCAAAAACTTATTTCTCACAGTTCTGGGAGCTAGAATTCTGACATCAGGATGCCAGCGTGTTTGTGTTCTGGTGAAGGTCCTCTTCCAGTTACACACTGCAATCTTCTCATTTTATCTTCACAGGGTAGGAAAGGGTGAGAGAACTCTCTGGGTTCTTCTTTGTAAGGGCAGTAATCTCATTCGTAGGGGCTTCACTCTTATAACCCAATCTACTCCAAAGGCTCACCTCCTAATACCACTCATTGGAGGTTAGGACTTCAACATATGAATTTGGGTGGGGGCACAAACATTCAGTTTATAACAGTCCCATTTTCTGTCTCTTTTACTTTTGGGACTTCCCAAATATATGTATTGGTCCTATAAGTCTCTCAAGCTTTCTTCATTTTTTTTCATTATTTTTTTCTTATTTTTCCTTGATATTTCAAATGACTTGCCTGCCAGTTGGCTAATCCTTTCCTCTGCTTACTGAACTCTGCTGTTGAGCCTAACTACTGAATTTTTCAATGCAGTTATTTCATTCTTCAGCTCGAGAATTTCTATTTAGTTATTTTTATAGCTTCTGTCTCTGTGGATACTCTCACTTTGTTCATCCATCATTTTCCTGATTTCACTGAGTTGTCTCTCTGTGTTCTCTCAGTACCTCACTGAACTTCTCTGATTATTTTGAATTCTTTGTCAGGTAATTCACAGTTCCCCATTTCTTCAGGTTGCTTTCTGGAGATTGATTTTATTTTTTTGATTAGACTATATCTCTCAGTTTCTTTGTATGCCTTGTTACAGTATTTTATTTTTGTGTTGCATTATATTGTATTGCTTGGATTTGGGCATTTGAAAAAACAACCACCTCTCTTAGTCTTTATGGATGGGCTCCACACAGGAGAAGGCCTCCATCAGTTATCCTGGCCAACGATTCCTGGGGCTTCTCAAATATTTTGGGGGAAAGCATCATCCAGGGGGTGTGCCTGTAATTCCTCAATGAGAGGGGTCTGCAGGTTTCTTTTTCAGGAGCTCTTTGTCTCTTGCCCCCTCTGGTATCTGCCTGCAGTACCACAGTTTCTCTGGTCCCTCCAGAGCTGGTGAACTCTCCTTTGCCCTAGACTGCCAGGCATGGAAGGTATGCTGTTCCCCATCAGTGCTTTGGGTTGGCAAGACAGAAATCAATCCTTTGGGAAGTCTTCCTAAAAGTGGGAATTTGGGGCACACATTCCACTCTTTTTTTCCCTTCTGTTGAGAATCTGGCTAAGCTGTTCCATGGTATTGCTGCCTCAGCATCCATTTTATTTGGCCAAGCAGTCTGAGAAGACTTATACTGACACTAGCCCCTCACACAAACACACTCCCTAGATAAAAGCCTGCAGGTAAGTTCCTGATGTGACTCCTCATGAGAAGCAGTCCTGCCACCTCCCAGGGCCTTCCTCTTGTGCCTCTTCAATAAGACTACCACAGAGCATATCAAACCCCACTCTTCTTGGCTTGAACTGACCACTCGGGCCTTAGCCCAGGAACCCCAAAGCACTCCACCGACAGACCCTAATAAAGGCATGTGCCCCAGGATCTGTCTCTTTCTGTCTGCACCAGCCTTGACCTTGACCTTCCCACATGGCCTCCCAGGAGGTGTGCCATGCACCTCCTCCAGTACCTGTGAGTAATAAACCTCTCTATCTCAATTTCCCTGTGGTCTGCTGTTGAACCACTGCTCACCATCCAGCACCCTGGTGCTCTACTTAACAAAGTTAATTTAATAAAATTTTAATACTTCCTAAGGAAGAAGATACAAATTGGGTATTTTCCCCCCACTGCACTGAGTTGTGCTGACTTAGTGGAAGGGCCACAAAAAGTGAAATACAATAGCTTTTTTTTTTTTTTTTTTTGGTACGCGGGCCTCTCACTGTTGTGGTCTCTCCTGTTGTGGAGCACAGTCTCCGGACGCGCAGGCTCAGCGGCCATGGCTCACGGGCCCAGCTGCTCCACAGCATGTGGGATCTTCCCGGACCGGGGCACGAACCCACATCCCCTGCATCGGTAGGCGGACTCTCGACCACTGTGCCACCAGGGAAGCCCCCAAAATACAATAACTTTTATTATCCATTTCAATGCTTTTATTCTGGCTTTGCACTTGCCTTGGGTACTATGACTTCTTAACTGGTTTCTGGAGTTCTCAAAAGGGTTTATGGTCATGTATTGTTGTTAAGTCAGTGTGTCTATGGGGGAGTGAGGTTTGGGTCTTCTTATTCCACCACTACTCACCTGAATTACTAAGTTTTAAGGAAAATAAAATGTTAACAGTAGCCAGAGAGACTACCTTACAGGGGAAGAACAGTTTGAATGACAGCAGACTTATTTCAGAAATGATGGAGGCCAGAAGGAAGTGGCACACTATTTTACAAATGCTATAAAAAAAATGTCAACTCAAAATTTTATATCCAGTGAAAATGTTCTTCAGGAATGAAAAGAAAATCAAGACATTCTCAGTCAAAGGAAAAGTAAAAGCATTATTCACAATCAGACCTATCCTAAGAAAGTGGCTAAACGGAATTCTTGAAACAGAGCGGAAATTATAAAAGAATAAAATTGAAAATCCAGAAAGTGAGCAAAACAGTGCAAAGAGCTAAAGTATGGGTAAATGGAATAGATTTTTCTTCTTCTCTTGAGTTTTAGTAATTATGTTTGGCAGTTAGAGCAAAAGTTAACTTTATCTCATTCGTACAGAATGTGACTAGAATGTTTAAGACAATTATATTTTTACTAGAAATTGCTGTGAGAAATTCTTATTGATTTTTTAAATGCAAGGATATAAAAGTCTATATTTAAAACGTCTGTAGTTAAAGGAAATTGAGGGTCTACAACTAAATTAAGGTTGATTTATTCTCCTGCTCTGAATGAAATGGCTATTATTGTTACATATTATATACTTGATTTGGAATTGCTCTGACTGAATATTGATTGGTCAACTACTTAATAAACATATTTCAGAATAAATGCATGATGATTTTTAGAGAATTTTAGACTAATTTGTAGTACATTCTAATTTACCTGACTCTTTGCTTCAATTAATTCAGCAGGCTCCTTTTGTAAGGGTCATGGTAAAATGTTATGCAAAAAAAAAAAGAAATAATATCAGGAATAGTTTTCAGTGCATTAACATGGAAAAAACTTGTAATGAATCCATGGCAGCTGAGGAAAGATGAAAAATACGAAGGCAGATACAATTTTTATAGGAAGTGAGATTATCAAAGGCCCACAAAGTGGGCGAAATGTAAATCTAGCACATGAACATTATCTGCTACCTTCCAACTTACTATCCAACTATAAACCTGTCATTCACCATCGTCCGACTCCATGTGTGAATATTTGTTTCCATGATAAATCACTGCAGGGAGTCATCAGTATCACCATGACTTGACTTAATGAGACTCCTGTCCATGTACCTGCCTAACAGCTTGTGTCCAGATCATTCCTTACTGTCAGCCTTCAAACCAGTGACAGGAGCCTGCATCTTATACAGCCATTTCTTTAGAATATATAACAAATGCTGCTTCTGATAATTTATATAAAGAGAGTCCATTCTTCTTCCAAGCTTTCACCAATGGATATGCTGCAAAGGTTTGATAATATCACTGCAAATGTACCCTTTTACAAAACGTGATATAACAAACTGTACTTCAACTACCAGGATGATATTTATACATAAAAAGATTGGCTAATCCTACAATGTAAGTCTTGTTCAAATGAACAAGATGGTTCTTCTACATTTTTTTTTTTCTTTTGCGGTACGCGGGCCTCTCACTGTTGTGGCCTCTTCCGTTGCGGAGCACAGGCTCCAGACGCGCAGGCTCAGCGGCCATGGCTCACGGGCCCAGCCGCTCCACGGCATGTGGGATCTTCACAGACAGGGGCACGAACCCGTGTCCCCTGCATCGGCAGGCGGACTCCCAACCACTGTGCCACCAGGGAAGCCCGGTTCTTCTACATTTAATGTCCTGTTCTTTTCACACCCACTGATGCAAAACCTCCCATAATTCAAGCCCATATCAGATTTTAAACTCATCTTTAGTACTCATACATTATAAATGTTCAACTAATAAATAAAGAATAGCCATTTCTTTCTAATCCATGTTATTGGGCTAAAGGCTTGTGATTTCTGATATAATGTATTCTCATTGACAGGAGAGCATTCTTTGGGAACTGCTGATAAATTGTAGAGCTAAATAATTTAAGAGAAAGGGGAGATTAAGAGTAAATCACTCTCTTCATAGTGCACCAACCTCTAAAAATTAACCAATCACATAAAGGAACATATACACCCCAATAATTCATGGGCACTAATGGATATTCACTAAAAGTAATGAAAAAATCAATGTCTTATAGACTGAACAATATTTTTGCTACATCAATCTCTCAATTGTCTTAGTTTCTATTAAATCTCATGACAAAATAATGCTTTGTCCTTTTGCTCCAAGACTTGAAAGCTGAGGAATTCATAGATAAAACTTCAGTGGGAGTAGGCATGCACTGCCATGGTAAAGAATAAATTTTGAGGAATGAGCCTTTAGTGAGCTGAGGGCCTTTGTGAGCTTACATATAAGGGGGAGTATATGAAACAAAATAAGGAGAGCACTGGTGAAACTTGAAAGTATCTTAAGGGAGTTTTCAGAAGTAAACGCCAAAAAGGAAAGCAAGCTGCTTATATGCACTTAAAGATTGTGCTACATCTATTGATCTTTAGTACAGGAAAAAATGAACATGAAGTAGTATTAAAGAAGGTAGATACCTGTGTCTCTATTCAGATTTTCGGCTTCAATCCAATCATTTTGTAGAGAAATTAAAAAAAATTTAATTACTTTCACCTATCAGTTAAAAAAAAAAATGAGTGCAGACTGTATACCCGAATCTGTCCTATGTGTCTGAGAATATGAAAATTTTAGATATAGCAATATTCAAAATTCTCTCATTCTATGCTTTCACTTATTGCCATGCTGTGCCTACAGGAAAAATAAGAATTCAAAGGAGAGTACCTGGGATGTGATTTTATAGTGTATGCATGCCAAGAACTAGTAAAGTATCAGTATTCAGTGATAACATAAAATGTTTGCACATTTTTAGAATTTTCGGCAAAAGATCAGGCATTGTTTTAATGCCACAGTAAATGAGGAACAGGAACATTAAAATAAAGAGTAAAAATATGTTTAAAGCAGACTGAATCCATCCATTCAACCTTTAGGAGCCCTTAGAGTAGACAACCGTGTAAAGTCTTTACTGTGTAAATGTCATCTTGAGGAAGATGAGATTTAGTTGGACAGACAAGTGAAAAAGTGTAACAAGAAAACTTGCCATGAGTACAGAAATAAGCACACTAATGCCGCTTGAGAGAACCGGCAAGGATTTCTTGGAAGATATTAATTTTGTTCTGTAACTTAAAGCATGAAAAAGTTTACTGGTTAGAAAAAAATTATTATACTACTTTTTACTTAAATTGTAAACAATATTTCTGCCCAGTGGTCTGTTACCTAAGAATTCTGGAGATCTATTTTTGTGTTCTGTAGATATAAGTTTTCTAAAAGTTAAAAAACAAACATATTTATAAAATTAGAAAATAGAGTTATTATTTTATTTAACATTTCTTTATATTGAATATTTAATGCCCATGAATTACTCACTGAATTAATATTAAATAAGCATTAAATATTAAAAAATATTAAATTTCAAGGGAAAATTCAGTTGAAAGTCTTCTTCAACGTTAGGATACCTAAAATTAATTAACTCAAGCAGGCTTTGATTTTAAAGAATATAGGATAGGTCAAGCCGTACTATAAATTGAATAAAGGGAAAAATTGATTTTTGAAAGAGTGCAAAATTCAGGCACACCATCTAAATTACTATACTCCACATTGATTCTTTGTTTTTATTTATATACGTGACTCAGAAATCAGAACAGTTTGATAACATATCAAAGAGAAATCAGCTCTTCGAAAATCTCTGCTGGCAAAAAATAGCCAGTAGGTAGATTTATAAAAGTATCCATCTGAAGCTACTGAACTTGGAAGATAAAGCTATTGAAGAATAAAAATAACTATTTTAGGGCTTCCCTGGTGGCTCAGTGGTTGAGAGTCTGCCTGCCAATGCAGGGGACATGGGTTCGTGCCCTGGTCCAGGAAGATCCCACATGCCATGGAGCGGCTGGGCCCGTGAGTCATGGCCGCTGAGCCTGCGTGTCCGGAGCCTGTGCTCCGCAACAGGAGAGGCCACAACAGTGAGAGGCCCGTGTACAGCAAAAAAAAAAAAAAAAAACTATTTTATAAGACAAGGGTTAAGTAAAACTCTAATATGGAAACAAAAAAAATATTAGAGTATAAATAAAAAGAACAAAAACAATCATTAAGTAAGAAGTGTGCTAAAATGCCTGTTACAGTAAGAAGCACGCTGCTTACTAGGTATACACTCATACTGAATCAATTAATTTTTTTAGAAGATGCACTGTATTATCATACCCGAACTTGGTAGATTAGTGCAACAAAAACATTTTGCATTGCTCACAAGTCTGTGGGTTGAGTGGGCGCTGGGCACTCCTGCAAATGCAGGCCACGGTCGGTTGATCTTAGCTTGGCTCTCTAACACACCTGTAGTCGGAGGGCCGTTTGGCTGAGGGCTGGCTCCTGCAGGAGAGCCTCCTGTGTCTGGGGGTTGGCTGTCTGTCTGCTAGGACAGTGGGGGTCTCTCGGCATCCAACAAGCTAGCCTGGGCTATCCTCACAGCGCTTGGGCAGCATTCCAAGAGAGTGAGGTGGAGCATGAAAGCCCTCGTGAAACATATGTCTCTCCCACTACACGCTGTTTGTTAAAAGAACTCAAAAAGCCAGCCCAGACTCAACGAGTGGCAAACGCATGCAGACTCCATTTCTTGATAGGAAAACCTGAAAAGTCTCATTGCATCTATGAGTGATTACAGGGAAGGGAATTATTTCAGCAATGTTTTCATGTGCCCCTGGGACTCTGCTGCCTCTACAAAGCCTCATTTGTCTGGTGAAGATGGGAGGAGTTGGGCAGAGCTGAGACTTTCTGACGACCTGGCTGTAGGCAGCCCAGGTCAGTGGACCATCAGTCCACCCCCAGCCTTTGGAGTGGCAGCTGTCTATCCAACCCAGCAAGCCCTAGGCAAGAAGGCATACTGTATGTCCCTGAGATTTTGTGATGCTTACTTAGCTTTGCAACATTTCTATAGGAACAGCCGGTTCATCGTGGCCAAATACCCACCCAATTCAGTATTTTCCTTCAGCAGGTATGGCCATCTGAAATCATTTTATAACGTGAATTCTTCAAATTAATCCATGCAGTATGAATAGGCACATAAGCTTGTAGAGACATAGAGAACATAATACAACACTCTGCAAAGATCTGTGTTATAAAAGAGGACACTTCATTGACTTCTGAGTACTGCAAAGTTCAGTATTTAAGACCCAAGCAGCAGAGTTTGGATACAACACTCAACAGTTTTTAACCTGTATCCTGTTATAACACAGCTGATATTATTTCTGTATTTTGAAATTAGACACAAAATTGTCCTTGTATTCAAATTTCACACATAAAATCTGAGTAGAAATAAAGATATTATGATCAGAATTAAGAAAGCACTGTGGTATACAGCTGCAGTTTTACTCCCTACCTCTGGACCACGAATTTAAATTTCCATATGTGCTTTCACGTGGAGCTTTATCAAGGACACACAGACATTTTTCCATAATACATTCAACTTACAACACAGCCTTTTTTGCATTATTTATGTAGAGCACGTCATGCATGCAGAATAGAAGGCCACCTACCCAGTGTCATTTAGAGACTTGATGATGCCAGAGACTGCTCCCCCACTGTCTTATTGTAAAGATTGAAATTACACCTATTAAGAGTCACTGCTTTGGGTGAAAGCACTGTTCTTTGAAAATTCCTTAACAATATGTCTGCAAGAAGAAAGCTGTGAACTCTGTTTGCATATTAACAAGCATCTCAGGGCTTCCCTGGTGGCGCAGTGGTTAAGAATCTGTCTGCCAATGCAGGGACACAGGTTGGAGCACTGGTCCGGGAAGATCCCACATGCCACGGAGCAATTAAGCCTGTGTGCCACGACTACTGAGCCCACGTGCCACAATTCCTGAAGCCCAGGTGCCTAGAGCCCGTGCTCTACAACAAGAGAAGCCACCACAATAAGCCTGTGCACTGAAACGAAGAGTAGCCTCTGCTCACCGCAACTAGAGAAAGCCCGTGCGCAGCAACAAAGACCCAATGCACCCAAAAATAAATTAAAAAAAAAAAAAAAAAAGCCTCAGTCTCAGCATCCCTGTCACACTCACCTCACAGTTGGGTCTCTTAAAAAAAAAACAAAAACAAGCATCTCATCATCATCACCTGGTGCCATGAAGAGACCCTCCCCCCCACCACCGCCCCTGGCCTCCCAAAGAGGTCTAGGTCCTCATGCCTGGAACCTGGGAATGTGATGTTCTGTGCAAAGGGGTTCAGGAAGCAGTTGATTTCAAGAGAGGGAGAATACCCTGGCCTTACCTGGCTGAGCCCAGTGTGTGTGTGTGTGTGTGTGTATCCACAAGGGCCCTTAAACATGGCAGAGGGAGGAAGGAGAGTCAGGGTCAGAGCAATGCATGGGAAAGAACCAAGCAGACCCTGATGCCCTTGGAGATGGAGGGGCAGGAACCAGGAACCTAGGGGGCCTCTAGCAGATGGAGGAGACAGGGGTACAGATTCCGGGGAGCATTGCAGCTCTGCCAGCACCAGGTAGACCCACTGTGGACGCTGACCTCCAGAACGGCAAGACAATAAACATGTGTTTTTCAAGCCCCTGGCTTTGTGAGCAGTAGTTATAGCAGCGATAGGAAACTAAGGCACATGCGGGAGGGGTGGAAGCCTGAGGGGCAGTTCAAGGTTCAGGTAACAGCTGAAGGAGGCGTAAGAGGGTCAAGTGATATGGGCTGGAATCTGAGACAAGGTCTGCAGGTTGCTGCAGTCAACGCCAAACCAAGAAAGGATTTTAGCACAGCTCTGGGTGGCCGTTCATGCAGTAGTTCTAGGAAGATGAACAATGAGAGAAGGAAGGGCTGATCTGAAAGGGAAAGAAGCATGAAAAAGTAGAAGTATAAAAGACTAAATGAGTTGAAACTGTAAAAGAATGAAATTATTCTCACTATGCAATATTGTTGGAAGAATGAAATTATTCTTACTATGCAATATTGTTGGCGATTGAACTTAAATACACTTGTATACACACACACAGACACCCACCAGGATTCGAAATATATTGATTAAACTAGCTATGCATTTAAAAGAAAAAACAACTATAATATATTTTTATAATCTAAGAAGTCTTGCAGTGTTTTCAGAGCATATATTATGTATTGCTATGAGATAGCTCAGTGATAATATAACTGAAAAATAGATATTGTTATGCTTTCTACTTTTTAGATTATAAAATTAAGTTCACAAAGGTGGGAGGACTCTTCCAAAGTTTCACAATTATTAACTAGGAAAGCCAGGATTTCTGACTGGGAAAGGCCAGGTTTGCCAACAGCCTTGATTCATCCAAGGGAGTCTAATTATGGAAATTAGGAGTCCAGAGACAGAAATCAGTGGGCCCAGGAATGCAAATGAGAAATTGTGCCTTTATTTTTACTAATATCTAACTGAAATTTAGTATTTTTCTATTAATGAATCCAGGCAACACATCACAGTAGTATTATGAGCACCTGTAATTTTGTCACTAATAGAAATTACAGATAATTTTATATGACTTTTAAATTATTGCAAAAAATCTCAAATATCATTTACCTTTACCACTAGTTTAAAATTATCAGAGCCACGGCTATACCTCACTGGGTAATGTATTACTAAAGATTTATATATGCTACTATACCACACATTTATGTTTTGGCATTTATTTCAATAAGCATAGCTGTCTTCATAATTTTACATTTTAGTTTATGCATGTATATATACATATGTTGTTGTTATTACTATTAACCACTATTATGATTATTCTGAGATTGGTCACTAGGCTTTACCAGGTTGCCAAATGCATGACGGCAAAAACATAAAACCACCAGGGGCCCCACTCACCAAGTTATCTTTCTAGAATATAGCTTGACTATTATGCAGGTGTTACATTATACTAAGTAGTTTGTTTTGTAACTTGGTTCATTACTTTACAAAGTGAAAATGTCTCCATTTAAATCATTCTTAAATGCAGTCTCAGCTCTATTTGGACAAGTTTTGTTTTGCCTTTGTTCAATTATATGCATATAAATGACCCATTCATCATTATCATGCACACGTAAAAACTGATCATCAAATATGCGTCTGATAAAATAGACATTAAATAAAACCCTCCAGACTCATTTCTCCAATCTTAATAAATACAATTTATCACCATCCATTGGGAATTATAAACATATGAAGAATGACACACAGTAATAAGTTATGTCCATATCAGAGATAAAATAAATAACACATTCCACGTGAAGATGACAATATTACGGAAATTTGGGAAATGGCAATTTTTTCAGATAGCTATTCAATGCAGTTGTACTTTCCTCTTATTTTCCCCAGATATGGTAAAATAAGCAAATGACTGCCTTGATTTCTTTGACATCATCCACTATCCTGATAGCAAAGGTTTCAACTTTGCCTAGTAATACAGAGCAAACATCGTTTGATAAGAGACCTAAAGCAATTTCACCACTAATCAGCCTCACATCACACAGGCTGATCACAGAAGGGTTCCTCTTTCATTCCTCTGCTCTGTTTTAAAGGCCATTCACTGAGTAACCACATGATAAACAGGGTCCCCTGAAACTCATTCCTGGTCACCCTCTGTCACAGGTAAGTAAAGCAGATGCTTTAATTCAGAGATCCCGATTACTGTTTCCTCCTTAACGCATAAAGAAAATGGGCAGTGCATTTCTGTTTTCCCTTGGCCAGCTGGGGCTGCTGTGAAATTGGTCAGAAATTTTATTTTGACTGTTCTTTTGTTCCTCTCTTCTTTTCCCATACTCCCATTTTAAGCTGAATGTGGAGGGAAATGTGTCCACTGTGTCCAATGAAAAGACACAAAAATGATTAAGGGAAGGATGATTTATGAGCAAAGATTAAAGAAACTGAAGGAAGGCTGGGAGAAAAGTGAATAATTGTTTTCAAGTACTCGGTGAACAATTATGTGAATACTGATCACCTGACATCAATAGACATAGATCCCTATTTTGGTATAAAAATATACTGTAAATAAAGGGACATTTACCTTTCATTGCCCTCACCCCCAGTTTTAGCATGCTTCCTAAACAGAAAACTTGTCAATGTGGACCCTTCAAGGCACCCAAGGGGATGGATTAACAGGGTATTCACACAGAGGAAAGAACTGAGGGTGCTGACTGTATCAGGTAAAATAGCTTTGGCTGCACCTCAGTTAACTTGGCATAAACAATGACAGCACACCCTGTATTTTCCCAGACAACCAGGATACAGAGTGGCTGGCTACAAAGCTGTTGGGTTCAGTAGCACCAAGATGTCACCAGGGCCCCTTCTCCCTTCCATCTCTGCTGCTCTCTGCAGGCAGCTTAGTTTCTTTAAAGATTGCCAAGCACCACAGTCATATGCTTCTTAAAGCAGCAGTGCAGGGACTGCTCCATCTGGTGCCCTTCATTTCCAAGAAGGCCTTCAAAAACTTGCACCTACTTATTGGTCAGAATTGCATTGCATGCCCACATCTAAGTCAATCAATAGCAAGGAAAATGCAAATCCTATGACTCATCTAAGTCACCCTCCATGCAAGTTGTGCAGTAGAGGATAGATTCATTAAACTTTTACTTTTCTATTAGAGAGGAAAGAGAGAGTTATGACATTGAAAAACATCAGCACTGGCTAAGAAGTTGTTTATAAACAGAAAATATGGGCAAACTGGTGGCTGTAAGACCTTTCTTCTCACTAGAAACATCTTCCAATGAAATTTAGAGATATATTTAATTAATTTCCTACTAGGTGCAGGCAATGCTCTCATTATTATGCTCACATTAACGAACTCAATCTTCACCATTACCATTTGGAAGAAGTACCACTATTATCTCTATTTTACAAAGGAGATACTTAAAGCAGAGATTAGTTAGGTACATTTCTCAAGGTCACACATTAATAGATACCAGAACAAGAGTTTGAACCCAAGTAGTTTGGCTCCATAGCCAAAGCTCTTAAAGACTAACTGGGTTATATATCAAATAGCACGTAGGTATATTTATTTACAAGTTTTATATTAAATGTAGGATTTCAAATTAAACAGTTGGGAAGATAGAGACCCTTTTGCTTTCGAAGTTTAAAGTAAGGCTTACTTTGGAATAATATATTTGCCTCCAAAAGCTAAAGATATAAGAAATGTACAAAATATAAGAAATGTCTGCTGGAGGGCATTGGAGATCCAACAAGGTAGTGATGAATTACTGATCTGGGCAGAAGGGATAAAGATGGATGTCCAGGGCCAGACTGGGAATGTGTGGTTGAAGCACAAGAAAGACGGCACCCCAGGATGTAAGTAAAACAAGAAATTATACAAATGTTCACAGGGATTGCATTTTAGCTACAAATAATCTCAGCTCCTGAGAGTGGGAGGAGTGGGAGGAGTATTCCAGCTATTTGGGGGAGGGGGTGGGGATTTCTAGGAATTGGGCCACCACCCACTTTCTGGCTTTTTGGCCTTGGAACTGTCATGGCACCTATGGGTGTGTGATTTAGCTGATGTGTTACAATGAGTGTATACTGAGGGTCAAGGTCTAGTGGAAGTCAACTCGTCTGCCATCTTGGACCTCATTGGTTCTAATCAGTTTATGTCGTGTCCTTGGGCTATGGCATTCTTTTAAGGGTTGTGCCCTGCCCCTTTCCTGTATCACAAGCAAAAGAAAATCTCTGGAAGATGACAATATCGTTCTAAATTTGAAACCAAATTATTTCTATAATAATTTTGAAAAAACAATGTTTAGAAAACAATACAAACGTAGAAGTGCACATGAGGAGTAAACCAACATGAAATGGAAGGAGCAGAAACCACAGATACAGAAATTTACACACAGGGAAGCAGATGGTCACTGACACTAGGGACATGACTGATTTAACGGCAGACTATACAAATGTATCCATTTTCCACAGCTGCATAACAAATCGCCACCAATTCTGTGGCTTTAAAATAGCACCCACTTAGGATCTAGGAGCCCTGTAGATGAGAAGTGTGGGTACAGCACGACCCAAAGGGGTCTTCTGCTTAGTCTCCAAGACCAAAATCAAGGTGTGGCTAGGCTGTGTTCCCTTATGGAAGATCTGGGGATAAACTCACTTCCAAAGTCATTCAGTTGTTGGTCAGATTCCATTCCTTGGGGTTGTAGGACTGAAAACCCCATTCCTTGCTGCTGTCAGAGGGCTGCTGCCCTGACTGAGATGCTAGAGTCCTCTGTCTGGCCCGTGTGGGTCCCCACATTTCAGAGTCAGCAACAGCAGGTCAAATCCTTTTTGTACCTCAAATCCCTCAACTTCCTCTGCATCAGCTTCTCTCTTCTGTCTAATCTCTCCTCTGTTAGCCAGAGAAAGTCTTCTTCTTTAAGGGCTCATGTGATGAGATTGGGCCCACCAGACAATCCAGGATAACCTTCTTATGTTAAAGTCTGTGACTTTATTTCCATTTGCGAAGCCCCTCTTGTCATGTCAGTAAAGTGTTCACAAATTCCAGGGATTAAGGCATATACATTTGGGGGGCGATTCCTACCACAACAACTGGAGGGAGAATTATTTTCAGTAGAAAACATCCACATGAAATTATAGAGACAACAGGAGGGAAACGGGAATCGGGGCACATGGCATAAGGCAGAGAGGACCACAGACACCTAGTCAGATGCTACAAGAAGAGGAGAGAGAAGCTGTGTTTGAAGACATGGTGTCTGAGAGTTTTCCAGAGTAGCAAAGGCATCCAGGCACTTCTCTGAGCCCCAAGAAAGAGAAAGAGAAGGGAGGTCACAGGCAGGCACAGCACAGCAAGACTGAAACCAAGAGAAAATTCTGGGGGGGTGCAGAGGAAAAAGAGATGTACATTTGGAGGGTCAACAACAATAATGAGTGTTGATTTCTCAACATAAAAAAATGGAAGCCAGTAAAACAACCGCCAACCTAGATTCTCCAACACAGCAAAAATCTTCAAAAATGAAGGTAAACATCTCATTTCAACACAAGTATAGATGAGTGAAGCCTGATACTGGGTAAGCCTCTGACATGAGGCTGACTTGCAGAATAATCTTTTTTATATTAAATCAAACCCATTCATTCACAAAGAAGGAAGGCTGAAGGAAATGAAAAAGATAAGAGAATAAAAGAATAAAATTTAAAAAAATGAAATAAAGAAGACCAAAAAAGCTTAAAGTTGATTCTTGAATGTATTATATAAATTCAATAAATTCTTGATGAGACTGAACAGCAGAAACAAAAAAGTGCACAAACAATAAACCTCACTGATCAGAGTGGAAAATCAATACAGTTTCTACAAATATTTAATGTTTATAATGTTTTTATAAAATAAGGACATTATAAACAGTTTTAAGGTAGTAAATTTGAAAAGTTAGAGGTAATGCTCAAAGGCCTAGAAAAACACATCCTATCAAAATTCAGAGCAAAAAGAGAAAAATTACACATCTTATACTCATTAAAAATATTAAATTTCACAATTATAAGCCTTCCCTTAATTTCAGGCTCACGTGGCTTCACCAACAAATCTTATCACTCATCTAAGAAAGACATATTGCCGCCTTAATAATTATTTCCAGAGACTATAAAAAGTGGAAACACTTATCTATCCATTACATGAGGCAAGCAAAACTTTGGTATAAAAATCTCTTACAGCTCTAAGGAGAAAGTGACACTCAGACAAATCTCTCTGTAGACATAGATTCAAAAATCCTAAAGAATATTTTAATCAATGATGGGAAGATAAAGAGGGTTGTTTAGAAAAATCAGTTACATTTCTAAACCTGTTAACATACAGAGGTAAAGCAAAAATAGACCTTTTATAATTGAGAGAAATGAATGTGGAGATATACTATATACCATAATTATTGATTAAAATACTTAATATTTAGAGATGTCAATTCTCCCTGAACTGATCACCGTAAGAACAACAATTCCAATCACAGTACTAGAAATATGTTTGCCCTGGGTGGCAACTGACATGCTGATTTTAATATAATTATGGCAATACAAAGGGGAAGAGTAGATAAAACATTCTGGAAGAATAAGAGGGAGGATTGGCTATAAATGATATTGAGAGTTGTTTTAAACTTGCATAATGTAGGCAGTGGGTCCTGGCTCAGTGATGGACAGGAGAGATGGAGTAAAATAGAGCCCTGGACTAGACAGATGTGTGTATAAACCCAGGCAGCACTGCACAGCAGTGAGGAGGGACACATCTTCAAACGTTGTCTTGACAATGTGATACTCCTTACCTTCTACCCTCAAAGAAGAAAGAGAAAAAAGTAAACACCCTCGACCCACCTCGACACGCACAAAAACTTAATTCCAGGCGAACACAGATCTAATATAAAAGCAACACAAAGCTTTTAAAATATAATATAGGAGAACATCTTTACTATTTGGGTGGAAAATATTTTTTAAGCTAGACACAAATTTATCAACCATAAAGGAAAATATGATTAATTATACTATATTCAAAATAATAATTTCTATTTATCAAAAGATACCAGTAGAGAAGAGGCAAGCCAAGAGTAAGAAATGACATTTCTGACACAGGCAATCAACAAATGTCATCTAAGGAAAAAATTTATGAAGAACTCCTCCAAACCAACGTACCCAAAGGAAAAACGCTTAAGAGAAACGTCACTAGACAATGATAAATCCTAGCCTCTTTGTTCCTCCCCTTTAAAAAAATAAATAACAGCTACAGACCAAGGGGGAGTGGGTCTGATGCTTGTCTCTTACTCTCTTGCTTGGCACCTGCAACAGACTCTTAACTTGCTGCAAATGTCCACTGTCAGGTTGGGTTTCTGCACCTCCAGCACATGAGCCCTTGCTCGGTTACATTAGTCAAAAAGAGATGTTCAGTCTAAATAATAATTAAGGAAATGAAAACTAAATCCACGAAGCAGTCCTACTACCCATTAACCATAATTGCTGAAAGAAAGAAATGATACAGCAGAGACCCACCTACAATCCTACTGGGTAAGTAACCTAGTCTGACGGTTGAGGTGAACAGTTTGGTAATTTATATTTTCTCTATTTGGTGATACTCTTATCTTATGACCCAGAAAACCCACTCCTGACTATAGACCCATCAGAGATACTTGCACACGCGCACAGAACAAGGTGGGCGATTCTCTAAAATGTAATGCTGAGCTAAGAAACAACTGCAGAATTATCCATATTCGTATAATTCCATTCATTTTAGCTTTTAGGGATACATGTTTAAGAAAAAAAAGTTCCTAAAAATCAGCAAGCAAGTGAGAAGCATGGAAATCAGAATGAAGTTTCAGCGTAAAAACCTAGTGTGAACAGTGATCAGAGGGAAGCAAGGAGGCACTTCCAACATAAAGGTAACTTTGTATTTTTTTTTCCCTTGCTGGTGATTATGCTAATGTTGTAAGTAAGTTGGCGGGCGTACACTTTTGCACAAGATTTTACTGGGTATACATCTCTGTATATGCCATCTATCACAATATAGATGTGACACAGGTATCACGAAAATAGTTGGGGGACAGCCACGTCCTATATAAATGAAGATGAATTTAAATCACAGTGGAGGTTTGGTTTATAACTGTAGAATGTCATATCTCAGCGGAATCTTGGAACTCATAAAATCAACCTCTCTTAACATTCAGAAAGTTACATGCTTTCCAGTGAGTATTGGTTCTCTATCGTTGAAGCAATTATATACAGCAAAAGTACTCTTTTTTTAGTTATCTGATTTATTTCAGGATTATTTCAATCATGTTGATTGAACCTCTGCATACATCCTAGATTAAAGAAATATTTTTCTATGACAGGATGCCAAAAACCCTGCTGCCTGCTTCGAATTCCCCATTGACCTTTTGTTTTGACTCCTTTTCCACAGTGACTACACAGCTAAATTCCGGTATTTTTATTCCAATGGAGAAAACAGGTCCTTCTAGCTGTGACTTACTGATTTTTCACCATCACTCGGTGAGTTTAATGGTTCCTGTCAGTAGAGATTTCGGTCCCTCACCTTGAAAATGTTTGACTCTATAAACGAGGAAGTGTCAACCTTGATTTGTCTGTTACCTTGAAAGGGTTTCTCCAGTTTACTTGTAACACTTGCTTCTACCCAGCCGGAATGACAGCAGCTTTGGCACGAACAACAGCTTATTTGGCATTCAAGTTATATTAACGTAAAGTAAACACGCAGTGGGAAAGGAACAGGCAGGGACACTCAGTAAATTGTCGCAGTGTTGGCATGAAGAGATGCCTGGGTCAGCACATGGCCTGCTGAGGGAGCCTCATGGTAGACAATGACACCTCCTGCCATTTGGAAACTCTTAGGGCACCTCCATCCCCTTAGTCACTTCTAGTGCAAAGCCTTCCAGAAGGAGGCACGCCCCGCCCAGAAAATGTAACGAGCCCTGAGTCCACACACTCCGCTCTATGAACAAGACTACAGAAACAGCAGTTCGGGGGTGGCTGACACCTAAGGCAGTTAGTGATGTTTGAAGAAAATGAAAAGTCTGAGAGCACATGCTTGAGTGGAACTTGACATTAGGGGAATTCCACCCTCAATTCTATTCGAATAATAAAAAGAGCAAAGGAGACTATTACTGACTCTCGTATCACTGTTAGAGCTGCCATAACAGCATACTACAGGCTGGGTGACTTAAAAAACAGAAATGTATTTTCTTACGGTTCTGGAGGCTGGAAGTCCAAGATCAAGGTGCCTGCAGGGCTGTTTTCTGGTGAGAGCCCTCTTCTGGGCATGATGACAGCCGCTTTCTCTCCATGTCCTCACGTGGCCTCTTCTCTGTGTGAAGAGAGAGATCTCTGATGTCTCTTCCTCATTCTATCAGGACAGCAGTCCTATTGGATTAGGGTCCCACACTATGCCCTCATTTAGCTAAGGTCCAGCATCTCCTTAAAGGCCCTATCTCTAAATATAGTCACACTGGGGGTTAGGATTTCAACATATAAATGCTGGAGTGACACAGTTCAGTCCGTAACACAAGAAGAGAGGAACAAGCATAACAATAATTTTTTATCCCCAGATTTTGATATGCATTTGAATTTTGATTAATATATTAATGGATTTTGATCTTTATTAAAATAAAAATGTTTACATTTTTGTGTGTATTTCCTAAAGAAAGGTCAATACAAATATTTCTCAAGAAAATATTTCTGCAAGTAAAAAAGGAGCATTGGACTGGCTATTAACAGAAAGTTGTTCACAGGTTTTCCTACCACGAACAGGGCTCAGAGAAAAATTAGAAGCAATACCGGAGTTTCCCTTTCCTGGATTGAATGACCGTTTTATGATGTGACTCAGCTACAGTCAATAAGCTGTGGTTCACCACAATATCACCCATTTCCTCATCTCTTTTTTCTTGGCTTTATAATCTAGGAGTGTGATAACCACTGATCACATCCTCCATGCCGTCAAATCTGGCCTTTTACCAAAGCCTAAGTAGTTTAAAAAACATTGTGCTTTAATGTAGAATTTGGAAGCTGATACTAAATATGAACAAATCAGAGCATTGTTCAAATGCTCAGTGTCAGGTAGTTCTGTGGCAAATATGATTAAAAATCAGCAAGTTCTTGATAAATTTTGATTGCAAGGAAGACATATAAAATAGTGGGGTAGGGATCTATGAAATATTATTATTTACCTTGTTTTATTTTGAGTCTGGCAAACTCATCTTCATTATCAAATGTTATTCATTTTTAACAAATAGTTATTGAATACTCATTCTGTTCCAGGTACATTCTAGATACTAGAGCTAACAAAAAACGTAAAGAGAACACATTCCCTGACATCATGAGGCTAACTTCTATCTCTTGATCACTAACTGAATGTATTATGATTGGTAACATGGAAAGATGCAATGCAACTGTAGGACCTGTTCCCTACTGTAAAGGGTCTAATATAAATGAATTATATGAAATGGAGGCAGAGGAAGGTAAATGACTTTAACAATAGTTTATGTACTGTCTAATCAAGTACTGTCTGTACTGAATATGAATATGATTTTTTTTCTATAAGCATTGTAGGGGAGCAAATTTTGCCACCCCAAAATGTATTTCTTTGGCATGAGAATTATGTTAGGCTGATTATTTTTAAGAAACAGAACACTCAGGAAATTTTTCTTTTTAACCTCCCCTTAACAGCTTAAAATAATTTAGATAGGGGGGATGCATCAGGAAGAGAGCTGTCACCTAAGGTAACTTTGTTTTACCTGAGAAAGACTTCTCCACAGGACAGGGCAACTCTTGTTGACCAAAAGTTTCCTCTTCCCTTCCCTTCAAAGAGGGTATTCCTCCCTCTTTGAAGTCCCTATTAGCTAATAGCTATAGAGTCAGTTGCCTAACTCTCCTGAGTGCTTTATATTCTAATGGAGCCCCCTTTCATATGAAATTAAATTTGATTTTCTCCCTTTAATGTCTCATGTCAATTGACTTATTAGACCAGCCAGAAGAACTGGGAAGGGTAGAGGAAAATTTTTCTTCCCTGACACCATACAAGAAATGTATACATAATGTATACTGTTTATAAACAAACCTAAATTAACTATAGACTCAGAATTTAGAATTGAATGAGTCCAGGGCTTCCCTGGTGGCGCAGTGGTTGAGAGTCTGCCTGCCGATGCAGGGGACAGGGGTTCGTCCCCGGGTCCGGGAAGATCCCACATGCCACGGAGCGGTTGGGCCCGTCAGCCATGGCCACTGAGCCTGCGCGTCCGGAGCCTGTGCTCCGCAACAGGAGAGGCCACAACAGTGAGAGGCCCGTGTACAAAAAAAAAAAAAAAAAAAGAATTGAATGAGTCCATAGTGGAAATCTTCAACTTTTATGAAGTACGTTTTACCATTCCTAGGAAGAGATCATTCACAACTTCCTGAAAATATTATTTGACATGTAAATAACTCGTAATTCCCTGGGTAAAATTATTTCAAAGTTGTTTCTAAAATATTACAAATAGATTTTTCAGATTATTAAATGAATTCATGCTCAAAATTTAAAAGATTGTACAAAAAAGATGTGATGTAATGTACTGTGTAACAAAAAGTATTACCCATAATTCCTCCAGAAAAATACCATTAGAATTTTTTGTATATCACAATGGATCTTACATGTACGTATGTATGTATACATGTATAAATTTTATTTTTAAAAAAATTTAATCATGACATTCATATATTTTCATTTTCCTCTTATAAAATATTAAAAATTCCTAAATATCAAAGATATAACCAGATAAATATTTTGAGTGGTTTATGATTCCTTTTTCTAAAAAAAAATATTAATTAACCAAGTTCCTTTAAAAAAAAGACTTTGGGTACAATAAGCAAGTTTTTTCTATGGTCACTTTTTGTGCTTATCTTTTTACATTTTAGCTAATAATTTTCCTATATCAGTTCTTAGAAGTGGAATTGGTCTTAATGAGACTAATTTATTTTGGAGTTGTATTATTGATACATGTTATCAAGATTTTCTTTAGAAATATACTAGTTTTAAAAACTGTCAGTATTGTATGACAGCCTGTTTTTCCACACTGTAAAGTATACAGGGAATTAACTATTTTACATGCAGTAGATAAAAATAGTTCATTGAAATTTGTAGTTTCTCTTTCATGAATAGAAATTTTAATGATGTTTTGGTATTTTTTTCACTTGAAATGCCACTTATATGACATCAACTCGCTTTATATTCCATCTGATTAATCTTACTCTTATTTTGTACTATAAGCCACTTCATTTACTTACTGTTGTTCCACAAAACATTTTACTATATGGTTGGGAAGATTTCTACTATTTTTGCCATAGAGCTGCTTTAACTATTTCTCCTTTAAAAGTTACTTTATAAATACTGAAATCCAATTGAAATTATTTTTGAGATTATATTAAACTTATGTATTTGAAGAGAGCCTACATCTGCATAATAGTGAATCTTCTTACTGATAACTTGATATGTATCAAAGATTTTATGTGTCTCAAATATTTTATTTATCAAAGATATACTGCAGGAGAAATTAAGAATAAATCCAATCTGTTGAGGTTGTTCGGGAAGGAGATAAGGAGTGTTGGGCAGTGGCTGAAGTACGAAGAACTTTGATAGACACGGTTAAAGGACATGGTAAATTTAAAGTATAAAAGTTATAGGGCTTCCCTGGTGGCGCAGTGGTTGAGAGTCCGCCTGCCAATGCAGGCGACGCGGGTTCGTGCCCCGGTCCAGGAGGATCCCACATGCCGCAGAGTGGCTGGGCCCGTGAGCCATGGCTGCTGAGCCTGCGCGTCCGGAGCCTGTGCTCCGCAACGGGAGAAGCCACAACGGTGAGAGACCCGTGTACCACAAAAAAAAAAAAAAAAAATTAAAGTATAAAAGTTATAAATATATATGAAGTCCCCCTTTTTGAGCTACTTAACAAATCATTTTTTTGTGCATGGTGTAGGCATTAGTCAATGTAGTTAAGATTATTTAAGGATGACTCTCCTAATGGCAAGGCTTCAGACAGACTTGGCAACTACGGTGTGTATTCCAAATGTACAGGTTCAACAAAGTAAGTTCAGCTAAAAATGGAAAATAAATGATATCCTAACGTTTAGCCTGTAGCTAAAAGTTCAAAAATATATGAATGCAAGCCCACATTTCAAGCTAAAAACCACTGATGCTAAGAGGTCAAAGGGAATGAACTAGGTCTACATAACCAAAGAAGACAGCCCAAGAGAAAAATGAGCTAAAACTTGAACAAGTAGCTTGCAGGTATCCAAAATGCCATTAAACACATGGAAATGTGGTTAAGTCACTAGGGAAATGTAAATTTAAAAAATGAGAGGTTCCAGATTTTGGTAATGGTGGAATAGATCGTCAGACTAAACCTCCTGCGGACAATAAGGATAAAGCCTAAAAAAAAAAATCTATTTGAAAGCACTCTAGTGTCACCAAAAGAAGGCAGAAACTGAAGAGTCTACTTGTGAAAGACAGACATGGCAGTGAAGGACATTTACGCGTTTGTAGCTTTCTGCCTGAGGGTCCTCTGCAGTGCTTACAGCTGGGGCGTCAAAGCAAGTGCCTTAAGGACTTGAGGTGTCAGTAACCAGTGGAGAAGCACAGGACAAGCACACTCTCAGTGGAGTAATCCTGCAATGAGGAGAAAGCTCCAGAGACTGTAGCCCAGAGGGATACTCACCCTTGCAGAGGCCACAGAGGTAGAGCACGCACACCACAGCTGGTCTGGGCCCACTGAGAGCATGTGAATTTGCAGGGAGCCAGCATAAAAGATCAAGGAGAATGCCCAGGTGAGGCACCTACTGCCTCTGATTTCCCAAAACTTCCACAGGTGTTGGGTCTTCTTCTTAGTGGTGGGGATTAAGTATTCCCTGGACTGCTGGAGGGACCTTGCATTGGGAATCCACCCACACAATCCTGGTGAACTTGATTTGGTGAGCAGATCCGCATTTTGTCAGGGTTTCTCAGCCACTCCTGCTGGTAGATTATGATAACATCACATCTAGACCTTAAGACTGAAGTTCTGAGTTGCTGATCGATCGGACATCACCCACACGGTGAAAATGTTGGATATCGGAAGTGTCCTATATCTTGACCCATCACTGGTGGCCAATGGCAGGGGAGAACTGCAGACATCTATTGGAGGCCATGCCACATGCATGTGAGTTAGTGTTGGTCCCTCGTTGCCAGTGGTACAGAATATAGGGCATTGGTAATGTCCAAGACAGCGACCGAGGGCCCTCACCTGTGTGATGGTTCAGCCCCGCCCGCAGCATCTAGAACAGCTGGGACACTAGGCCCAAGGAGTGAATTCAGTTCATGATGACCCTCTGTAAGCCTGTAGATCCAGCTGCTCCTTTTGATTGGCACACAGGGCTACTGCCAGGAGATATTGTCTCTGGCATTAGGAGAGTCATCCTTAAATAATCTTAACTACATTGACTACTGCCTGCACCAAGCACAAAAATATGATTTGTTAAGTAGCTCAAAAAGGGGGACTTCATATGTATTTACAACTTTTATACATAAAATTTACCATGTCCTTTAACCGTGTCTATCAAAGTAAGTTCTTTGTACTTCAGCCACTGCCCAGAGATGTTATTACATCTCTTCTTAACCCTGCTGCCTTTAGGTCTTTAATTAGGGCTGTGATTCCCCATCTTCCCCAAATTGTTTCTGTTGGACCACCTGGGAGGGAACAGGAGACAGTAAGGAACTATTTGTCCCAATAGCACTTCTCAAAGGGTGCATCTAACCCATTTGGCAATTTGGGATGGAGAAGTACAAGCATATGACACATTAATTTCCAGTGTATATTCAGGGGTGGAGGCAACAACAGCAGAGCACAAAACTGGCCCAAAGGGCTCCCCCTACAAGGTCACCTTAACTTTCTTTGAGAACCTTGAGGAAACCCCATCACTCAAATCCAGATGAAGAAGCACCGTCCCCACCCCCTACCTGATACTGGATACAGTAGTGACTTGAGTCCCTGTACCCAGTGGAGTCATAAAAGTTTGAGTTCTCCTCTCCCTAAGTTCCAAGTTTGAGTTCTCCTCTCCCTAAGTTCCTACCTATTTGGACAGGTGCATATGTCATCAGCTCCCCTTGGACATAGACAAACCTCAGCCCTGTTCCAAAATGTTCTCCCTAAAGCAGCTGAATTCAAGGCACAACAAAGTGTTGAAAGGGATTCAGGAGGCTGAGGGAGAGAAGGGCTCCATGTCATCAGCAAGGGAAATTACTTCGTGTGTGTGTGTGTGTGTGTGTGTGTGTGTGTTTTGCGGTACGCGGGCCTCTCACTGTTGTGGCCTCTCCCGTTGCGGAGCACAGGCTACGGACGCGCAGGCTCAGCGACCATGGCTCACCGGCCCAGCCGCTCCACGGCATGTGGGATCTTCCCGGACCGGGGCACAAACCCGTGTCCCCTGCATCGGCAGGCGGACTCTCAACCACTGCGCCACCAGGGAAGTCCCAATGACTTCCAGTTTTGAGAGGCTCGATGGCTGCTCACAGCTCAAGAAAAATAATTTCCAATGTTTTTGGTCGACACATTTCCTGTATTCTCATTGCAATACCATTTATTTATCTTGCTTCCTGAATTGGTTGCATTTCACTTTGTGAAAATTTATCAAATGTATAATTTGTTAAATATCTCATTCAACCAGAAAAGTATACTTTAAAAAAATCGATTGGTACTTACTGAGCTGTATTTCTTCCATTTGCTTCTATTCTTCTCTGTACTCTACCTTCCTATGTCCCAGGAGGCTGAGCTATAAAGGTTGTATACATGCATCCTTTATCCTCTAGCTTCCAGGTAAGTTTGGTGAGAGGTACACACTGGTAGAAGATCCAGAGAGAAGGAAAAAATGGGAGAGTAAGGTCAGTATATGTAATACGTGAGTCCCTTCATGCAAAATTCCTCATGTGGTCTGTGTCCTCCACTCAAGACCAAGTCTCCTGTTAGACAGGCCTTTCAACCTACTCTTTCTTTTGTGGTTACTAGCCCTGGATCACCACCCTTTGCCATGTGGTTTTCCTAAACTCTGGCCACCTCTTCGTCAATGGTCTTTCGTAAAACCTCTTCCAATTACCCAGGTGAGGGGACTATCTCTTCTCTGCTATAACACTGAATGCTTACACTTTTCCTAGGGGTAGGGCATATTTTACTCATTTATATATATAAGTGTAATCCCCACTGTAAAACTTTGAAGGAAGCTTGATCTCAATGTTAGTTCTAATTCTATGCCTATGTTCTTTCTACTTAATAAGTATGGTGACAGTGGGTTTTTCTACCTTACCAGCAATATGAAGTATATCAATGCCGTTACATTTAGATTTTACTTTTATTTTATAACTTCTCTGAAATACATTGATTATGAAATACCACAAATAATTATAAATTAAATATTCAAAGTATAGCATGTAGAAAATAATTCTTAAACTTTACAAACCCTAGACTATACTTGAGCCCCTTTTTTAATACTCAGAAAATCCATAAAATAACATTTCTTCTTAGATAAGAATCATTTATTTGAGATAAAGAATGTTAAACGTGTTTTTCCTTATCTGCTTTTTAAACATCCAGGTATGATATAGTGTGATTTAAAATTTTAAGAGACAGTATCGTGACAATACTATAAACTATAGAAAATGGAATGCAAATGCTGAAAGATTTTGCTTTAGATTAAATCACTTTGTATATAGCAGATCATATTGTTGTTCTAACCCTATTTAAATATCATGTTTATATCCAAGCACTTTTATTTCAAGCATATATACTTTCCCCAAGGAATAGTGTTTATACTGCTATCTAGTTTCTGGTTATTATAGTTGTTTTGAATTCTGATACAAAACACTGACCTCTGAAGCCCTTTTTTTTTTTTTTTATTAAAGATGGCTTGAAACTTCTTTCTTCCTATTAAATTAAATTAGGATTTTACGTCTTCAAATATCATACTAGTGTGTATGCCTGGCAGTAAAGTTTCTGTTCTATGCTCAAAGGATTCATAGCTCCAAAAAAAGAACCTAAGAAACAAAACCAAAACTGACTGTCAAGGGGACAGTATGTGAAGCTACCAAAGGGGATTTCATTTCAATTCTTTAATGCCTCTTTCCAGCCAACCTAGTAAGCACTGAGGAATCTCAGTGGATATGATCATTCTATTTGTTCTTCCGGTAATTTAATTCATCTTCTTGAACTAGAATGAAGAGAGGTGATAAGCTAAACCATAGGGATTTTTTTAGATATCAAGTCACAAATAAAATCTGATTATGTCATCTCATCTCTGTCTTTAAAATGTACCAATGGTTCCACCGGCTCTTAGGACAAATATAAAATAAAATCTTCCCCAAAGCTGATAAGCATCTTGGCTCTGCATTTCCCCTCCCAAGTGTTCTTCAGCTCCAGGGCTGTGCAGTGATTCTTGCTTTGCATATCCTGTTTCTCCATCTGGAATTCTCCACCTGTTCTCCAGTTAAATTTTATCATCTTCTAATTTCAACTCAAGCTTTTCTTTCAAATAGTAGTTTAGATCATAGCCCTTTGTTCTAAGTGCCTGTAAAACCATGTTTCATATTTTCAGAATACACATCTCAGTTTGTACACATTATTGGTTTAATGTCAGTTTCCCTGTCTGGTATGTAAGCTCCTTGGGAAGAGGTATGCATCATTTTTCTCTAGCCCTTTATCTCCAGAAACAATAGGCTGCTCCTTACAATGCCCTAAATGCGTTATGTTGAGACTGCACAGTCTGAGTTGAAGTGCGGGTATTTCTCAAAGCTCATTTTTCTCCTTAAAATCAGGTCTAAAATTCCCAGCTTGCCCTGATCCCTGACCTTGTTAATCAATTACAAAAAAGGGAGAGAGATATAGGAGAAGCTGCTCAGAAAATAAATTACTTGTATTGTCTCCTTACTCTGGGATGTCATGAGAAATTCTATAAAACTATTTTATAATTATAATGCTAACGTGTTCTGGGGTGATCCAGAGAACGAACACTTGAAGGGTAAGTAATGAGAACTCCTGTTTCTCAGTTGCAGGCCAGATATATGGAGTTCATGATTGGTTTCTGGGTCTAATGGGAAAAATCATTTCAACAATAAATCTTATTTTAATTATTGTCTGTGTGCCAAATACTAGGACACTTGTTGTATAAAAGCAAATCAGAAAGACATGTTATGTTACAGCAGGAACAGGTAAATACAGATGCAGAAGTCAGTTTATTTCCTAAGAAAAGGTACAGGGTGAGGAAAGGCTTTACAGGTAATGTGATATTTAAAGTGAGACCTGGAGATGTTCAGAAGATAGACCTGGGGGGAAGGCTAGGAAGGCTGGTGAAGGGTCTTCCAGGCACGGTGACTAGTATATGGTGCATCCAAATAAGAGCCTGACAGATAAAGTTTCCGGGAAAGAGCCAGGTATGTGAAGAATGTACTGGGCACGGCAGACAGTGGCCTGAGTTGCAGCTATTAGAAACACCGGGTATGTCTTTGAAATGAAAGTCTCTTAGAAGGTATTCTTGTACATTATGACAGGAGTTTGCACTCGTTCTGATGCCTAGAAAAAGGCGTTGCTTTATTTTAAGCAAGAGAGTGAAGTTACTAATCCTTATTAAGTATTTCACTCTGGCTGCTTTGTGAAGAATACATCAGAAAAAGCAAGACTAAGGGCAAGGAGAGCACACACAATTCTGTCACTTTCTTCCTTGTGAGATGCTTGTAACCATGGAGAGATCGTGGCAATGAGGATGGATAGTAATTTGTGTTTGTAGCAGATAATTGGGGGGTAGAAGGACAAAACTTAGTGATTGGGCATGCTGGGTCCTCCTTGAACTTCTTTTATAGCCAAACACTGAGGAAGTTTAGGTTGCGTACAGCAGCCATCCATAACACTAAACAGCATAGTGCTAAAAAGCAAGCATTTTTATGCTGTTGAATATACATTTGGGGCGGTATTGGTGGAGATCGGTTGTTGAAGAGGAAAATTTCTTTGTGGGGGAAGCATAATGATCTCTTCCCTCCAAAATAAAAAAAAGGGAGTTGGGGAGTTGGGAAAATTATGAGCCATTATATGAAAGCACTTAGAACATCTAGACACAGTAAACAGATGGATGATTATTTCACAGACCTGTAAAAAGGTCAACTTTATTAGCCAACTTGACTCTAGTACTTCTTTCTCTCTTATTATTATTTCTACTCTTTATTGGTGACATTTGGGGTCTGGGGTGTTATTTATCCTCTGGAATATTTATTATATTTAGCCAAAGCTGCTGATTTTTGCCTTTCTTTGGGTTTTATCTTTGCACACACTTTACCCTATTTTTTATTTTATTTATTGAAGAGGAGAAAAAACCCTCACTATGTATATAACTTTATATTCCCAAACCTGATGGTTAATTTCTTCATATCTGATAAATGAGGCTGTTAGTATAATTATTTTAAACGTTTGTGTGTCAAATGCTTGACTGACAGACAATAATAAAGACTATTGTTGTTCAAGAAAATCCCAGGAAAGGATATAATACGTATAGTAAGAGAATAAATAAAATACTCTGAAACTGGTGATGGGGTATTTGGGCCATATTAATACTCAGTGTTCTTACTGCTTTCATATTTAACTCATGTAAACTTTCTAAGAATATACTGTTTCCTTCATTCAACAGTTGAAAAATCTAAGGCACAGAGATATTTGGTAAATTGTTCCAGGTCAAAACGCTAGTAGGTGATAAACTCAGTCTGCCTAATTCCAAGCCTGTATTGGCAACCTAGACTAATTTATGTTTACTACTGTTAAAAAACAAAATTCAACGAGTACATTCTAAAGATCTTATTGACTTTGTTCAACTATTCGTGATACAGGCAGCACCCCCATCTAGCAGGTAGAAAGGAGCTCCTAGGAGCTGTACAAAACAAAGACTTTTATTGGCAGAAGGGAGCAGAGGCAAGGAAGTTATACCAGCAAATAGCGGACTGGTGGTGTCAAGGTCACCCTCCTTTAGGGGATGGGAGGGGTCTATCGGGCAGATGACCTCGCTAACTGCTGACCAGGTGATTCCTGATCGACCAGTTTTGGGTTCTATTTCTGAGAAAGCTGAAACCATAATTAAGCTTCCATCCGGTGGGGCTTAGAGAAGTGACTCCTGGGGCCTGTTGTCTTGTTTTTAACACAATATATTATAATACTATGTGTTGCAATACTATAGTTTTAGTACTGTATATTGCAGTATGTTTAAAAGTACTGTATATCACAGTATATATATATATAGATATATATATACAAGAGAGCATTTTTAAGAGAAAAAAGTATTTTTACAGAGTCAATAATGATGGATAGTACATTAAAACAATGTAAATCAGAAGATCACAGACTATTAATTTCGGTGTGCTCAAAAACTTACCTTCTAACAAGAATCTATAGCCAGCTGAAACAACCAACAAGTATTAAGGTGGAGGAAAAAAAAAAGAAATGTTCAGAAAAACAAAAATGGAGAGAAGCTGTTACCAGCAAAATTTATGCTAAAGAAAATATTATAATATTCAGAAGAAAAATGATCCCAGAAGGGAGCACGGAAATGCAAGAAAGAATAAAGAATAACAAAAGTTAAATATGCGTGAAATGCAAAATGCATTGTGTAGTTAACTAAAATAAAATATTTTTGTAGAGTGAGTTAATGCCAATATATGACTATTTTTCTTCTAACACGCTGGAGTAATCTCTACCAAAGCAAGCTTCATGCAGATAATAACTATTCCGAACAAAATACACAAACGTGTTTATGCCTTTTAGCCTAAGGGAGGATAAAAATCCCAAATTAATCAACATTTCAAGAACCAAAGAATGTGACCCATTCTCAACAGGAAATAAAATCAACAGCCCAAGATGCTGAAATTAGCAGTTAGCAGGCAAGAATTTTAAAACCACTATTATAAGTGTGCTTGATGAGGTAAAGGACAATATCTTCTCAGTAGGACTTCTACTTTCTGAGTAGGAAGTCTCAGGAGAGAAACAGTACCTATGAAAACTATGAAAAAGAAACCAATGGAAATTCTAGAGATAAAAAGCACAATTTCTGAAATTTAAAAAATATCATTGGAATTACATAATAATTGAAAGGAGATAACAGGAGAACAAACTTAATGAATTTGAAGAAAGACCAATAGAAATTACCTTATTTAAAGAAAAGAGAAAAATGAATGATGACTGAGGGAATTGTTGAACAATATCAAAACGGTGAACATGCATGCTTATGCACTTGGCGTTCTAGAGAGAGAACAGAGAAGAAAATTTGAAAGACCACCTGAATTTTTCCAAATTTGGTGAAAAAAGTAAGTATACACACTTCTAAAGGTTAGCAAACTCCAAGAATAGTAGATATGAAGAAATCCATGCTTAGTTTCACCATACTCAAATTGATAAAAACCAAAAATAAAGGGAAATTTTTAAAAAGCAGAAATAGAACACAACAGGGAAACGATAATTCCAAACATTTGCTCAATTCTCATCAAAAACTTTGGGAGCCAGAAATCGGCAGAACTACTTCTCTGAGGTGCTGAAGGAAAAAGTTTGTCAGTGTAAAATTTTATCAAGCACATATTCAAGAATTAATGCAAAGTAAAGGCATATTCAGATACAACTGTGACTAATGTAGTTACTGTCTATTCCTTTTTCCTGCCTATTGCACTGACTAGAATCATATTATAAGATTGAATAGGAGTATGAGAGCAAATGTTCTTGCCTTATTCCTGTTCTTGGGGAGAAACATATATAGTATTTTAAAAGTGTCAGCTCTGGGTTTTTGAAGGGGCCTTTGTCAGGTAGAAAAAGTTCCATTCTATTTCTAGTTTGAAAAGAGTTTCGATCAGAAATAGTTGTTGTATTTTGTTAAATGATTTTTCCATCATCTTTGAGATAATCCACAATTTTACTTCTTCAGTCTGTTAAAATGCTGGAAAATATTTATTGTTTTTTAAATGTAAATCATTCTTGCATTGCTAGCATAAACCCCATTCGGTCATGATATAGTATCCTTTCTACAAATGGTTGAATTACATTTACATAAGTATTCTAAATCTTTTAAGAAGCTATAAAGAATGTTTTTACTTGTGCTCATGAGGGATATTGGCCCATAGTTTTCTTTCCTTGTAATATTTTTGTCTGTTTTTTGATATCAAGGTAATGCTGGCCTCATAGATGAGTTGGAAGCATTCATTCTACTTAAAGTTTCCTGAAGAGTTTGATAATATTTCATCCAAATGTTTTTGTATAATTCATCAGTAAAGCCGTTTTGGTCTAAAGGATTTTTGTGGAGGGTTTTTAAAGTATTAACTATTATTTGTTAGTGAGATTTGGTTACATGTATCTTTTGAGGAACATTTTCATTTCTTCCAAGCTACTGAATTTATTTACTTAAATGTATTCATAATATTTTATTTTCCTTTTCCTATCTATAAAATCTGCGGTGATATTAACTCTCATTACTAACATTGGGATGTCCTGACCTTTTTCTTGATCAGTCTGGCTTGCAGTTCACCAATTTTATTGATCTTCTCTAACAGCCAGCTTTTGACTTTCCTTGTTTTTCTGTTATGTTTTCTTTCATTTTTTTCTCATATCTTTATGCACTGCATTTCATTTGCTCTCAAGAAATTAGGGTGAAAATTGAGGACATTATCTTCTTCTTTCTGCACATAATCCGTTAAGTGCTATAATTTTCCATTTCAGTACCACTGTAGCTTCCCCCCACCACTGGAAGAAGTTCAGTAACTTCATTTAAATTATAATTGTTAGGACTCAAACTGAGAAGAAACCTGCAATCCACAGTTCTGTTTACACAGGCAACAGTGTAATGGCCCAACTCCTCTTGCTTTTCCAAATGTTACTCTTATAATTACCCTGCTGATTTTTCTTTCCTTAATTATGATTTTCTAATTTTCTGATCTTGGAGATTTTCAGGAGTTTCTGGAGAAACATACACATACAACTCATAACTTGGGCTCAGTTAGCATTCATAGCTTTGGGATGAGACTTGGAATTTGCAGAGATTCTTTTCATTAAAGTCAGAAATGGGCTTTCTTATCCACCCGTTTACATATTTTATGGTCTAGGGCAAGTATGGCTGTGTGGAAGGTCCTTGGAAGAGCAGAGATCTCTGTAGCCTCATGGTCAGTTCACTTGGAAGAGATACAAGTCATGCTCTGGTTATTCTTCGCAAATTTATCAATCAAGTAACCTACTCCACTCCCTCAAATTAGTAAAAGAGTAAAGAAAGACAGGAGTTGCACATTATTGAGTGTCACACAAAAGAAAGCATCAGGGATTGAGAAAAAACGTATTTCCAAGATTCCCTAGTTGTTTTCTCTATGTGCCTGTTGGGATTAAATACCCTGTACCTGTTGTGACTCTCTGGAAGCAGAGGTGGTCACTCCTGCCCTCACCTTCCTAAATCCACACTGCCAAAACCAATAACTTCTCTTTTTATATATCACTGAGATTATCAGTTACATTTTGCCTTAAAAATCTCTGAAATGCATCTGAACAAAATATTAATCCTATTAACCTGAAGATCACTTCATTTCCAAACCTCTAACTTCATTTCCTGTTGTATTTCTCAACTCATATCATGTTACGCTCATGATACAATATGTCCACCAGAGGTTTGACAATATCAAATGATATCATAAAGACACTCTAATAAAAGTGCACAATGACACTGTAGGAATACAACAGCGGCTACAAGATGCCCCAAATCCTAGAGCAAAATCAAAGCCTGAGAAGCAAACTCTTCTGCAAGTAAAATACCAAAGAAAGTAAATCCTGAGATACAGTAAGTCCCCTACATACGAACATGTTCCGTTCCAAGAGCGCATTCGTATGTCCAATTTGTTCGTAAGTCCAACAAAGTTAACCTAGGTACCCCATTAACAGAATCGGCTATATAGTACTGTACTGTAAAAGGTTTATAATACTTTTCACACAAATAATACATAAAAAACAAACACAAAAAATAAAGACAACATTTTTAATCTTACAGTACAGTACCTTGAAAAGTACAGTAGTACCAGCTATTTACATCACTGCTGCTTTTACGCTTGCTTCCAGACATCCTGGGCTTGAAATAAAGACACTGTACTACTGTACTCTATACAGTCCTGTACAGTGAAGTACACAAAAGCACAACCACTTGTAGATGATGCATGCACGTGACAATGTACGTCAGACACGTGAACTAACTTATGTGATTGGACATAAGAATGCAAGTTCGCATCTTTGAAAGTTCGCAACTTGAAGGTTCTTATGTAGGGGACTTACTGTAAAAAATTTTCCTTTGTGAGTTAATAAGACCTTGGACCCTTTTGCTCCCATCTCCTATTTTGCTTAGTTTCAGCTGGAGAAGTTCTGTGTCCCCAATTAGAATTGGGATGACTGTGCCTAGGACTTCATAGATTTGGCTGTTCTTTTCAGGCAGCTCACTTCTCACTAACGCAACGTTCAGTTTCAAATGGGTTTTTATTTTAAAGACTCCAAATAACTATTAGGGTATATACAATATCAAAGTACTGAAAACTCTCAACCATGAACTTTAGAAAATAAGCCAAATGTCGATCCTTAGAATTTGTATCCAGTAATGTTTTATGAACTTAGCAGTTAATGTCAGCAAAGACTGTTGCAAAAAGTCAAAGGTAAATGGAAAATATTTTGTTTACATTCACTAGGCTGCCAGCCACTTAATGCCAGTTGTCTAGCACTAAAGCCAATAAATATAAAATGAAATAGGGGGAAAATCCCAGAAAAAGTTTATCTTGGTATATACAAACCTTTTAACCTTCATTTCTCCTTTGAAAATCTTTTTTTTTTTTTTTTTTTTGCACTGAGCACTAAATTCAGTATGAGATCTGCTATAATGTTTCTGCCTTACATATTCAATAGAAACCTCACGTGTGTTACAGGGAGTGGGCCAGTGGTAACTCTTGAGCCACATGGAAAAACCGAAGAATTCAAGGTTATTCCCTCCATTATTCCCCTAGTGTTCTGACAGCTACTCAAAACAACATAATTAGGGCAGCCTAATAATACCTCATATATTTTTTGTCACCAAAAATGTCAAGTTAGAAATTTGCATCTCACACACTTGTGCTCTGTAATACATATATGTTGTACTTAAATATATGACTTATCTATTTAAAAAAAACCCTCTGGAAGACCTAGACAAGAAACTAATAATAGTAGCAAACGATGTTTAACCCTATAATGTCTAAATTCTTGGATACTAATTTCCCCTATATTTGAAATTTGTCTTTGTTATGCCTCCTTAGTCTGGACTATACAACCTCAGTATTCCTGAGGCACAAAGCCTCGAAAGTTAAAAACTAAGTAATATTAAATTTGTATAACCTAGTATGTCACAAAGGGCCACAAAAATTTAGTTTCCCATCCTGACCATGCAAGAAGCTTTTTCACCTTGCTTACATTTGCTTTCCCAATTTTTACTCTATTTATTTATTTCTTATGGCTTACAGGCTGATTTACTAGATATTGGGGCCTTTTATGTTAGGCTCAGAAAGCTGCAGCTTACCTGCCTTATTCCAAGGATCAGAGCATGCTGCTGCAAGATTCACTGCTTACAGGAAAGCAATGGGTATTCCATGCTTTCTCCTCTTTCTTCTTCCTTGCTTCCAAAAGAGGAGGACGGTTTGGCCCTCCAGCAATTCTGGCCTAGCGTTGGCTACCCCACAGTAGGGGGCCCTCTGAGACAGGGCGGTTTTATGAAGAAAGGAAACAGAGGATATACCAAGCCATTTTTTCCCCCTCCAATTTACCTACTAGAGAAGTCTACTTCTTCTGGTAGAGGAAGTGAAGGGGCCATGAAATGCTAGAAATATTGCACTAACTGAGCTTCTACAGCATGGAAGGACAAACATCCAGAGAGAAGATGTGTTCTCTCCAGTAGTGGAATGGTCTTTCGATTGAAAGTTTGGAAGCCAAGAACTAGATCAAAGATCGTAAGGCACAGACACATAACTATATCATCTCCTGGAAGATGAAAGACCGTAGATACATCGTATCTAGCAGTGGGGGTAGAAGGCCTTCGCATACACTTTCTCTAGTGCAAGGTATTAGTATATCTTGGACTGTGACTCAGTAATCAACTCTTCTTGTTCAGGATTCTTTCCACTGCACCATGCCGACTCATAACAATTCAGCATGCCTTAGCTACACTAGAAGCGTAATGAGATTACAAAACGCCTAATCTGGTGGCGTGTTTCATTATGAAGCATGCTATAGTGAGAGTGAAGATCATCCCCAAATTTATTAAATCCATTGAAAACTTTCAAACGTATTTGATTCATATGATAAGAACTACCCCAAATAGTGTAGAAAATGAGACGAGTCACAAATTAGCCAATCACGAAATGATGGGAAAAAATAATCTAGAAGGAATATCATGCATAACTTTAATGTCCTTGAAGAACTGAGAGGGAACTAGAGAAACTGAGAGCCTATATCACATTTTAATCTCCTATTTTAGTTAATAAATATCTTATCTGAACAGAAAGATGTAGAAAGACATTAAATATAGATAATGGAAGATTCAAGTTCCTAAATGTATATTCAATACATATTATATATAATGATGAGATTATGTTTTCTCCTATAGAAAAGGTGATATTTTATAAATATAAGAAGACATATTTCAGGAAATTTTATCTTTATCAAGATGATTTAAATAAGAAGTTGAGAAAAATTCTATGGGAAAACAGAACAAAATAAGTGGAAAAAATCTATCAGTAATAATTTAGTGAGTAATAGAATGAGCAAAGATTTGAGACAACTGATTTGATATTGGCAATCTGATGAATTTGCCTTTTCCCTGAGTCCTTACTGAGCTACAGAATGAGGGATTGTGTATTCTGTTTATCATTTTTTCAGAGCAAAAGTTCACAAGTTTCTGTGTCCTGCTAGCTTCCTTCCTCAACTTCCAATAATAACTTAGGAAAATATCTCATGGTTTTAAGCTACGTTAGGAAATGGACACATGGTTTTAAATTGGGTATACGGCAGCCCAGAATAAATATTAAATTTTACAGATTCTGTTAAAGCTAGATTTGGCAATACGACTAAGTTGGATGAAAGGGTTTATGAAAGCATGTGTGTCCTATGCCACTTTGAAGAAGTGTCTTTAAAAGGAAAAAAAACATAAAGGGGGTCCTGGAAAGATAATATTGGTGATATAGCTTTTTAAATCTGCACAAATACAACAATAAAAACAGGAAAGGAAAACTGAATAACAAAGACAAAAGCCCATATCAAACATCCACAGAAGATTATGAAGCAAGATTTTTCCTCAAATCCCCCAATATGAGGTCATGATAATGAACCACCATTATCTTACATGATACTGACTTTCATGATAACAGTTACAAGAGTCTATGGTAAAGAAATTGTGCAGGAAGACTCAGATACACAGTATTGAATCTGTCAGGTCTGAGAACTCAAAAAACAAACAGGCATTGAATCAAAAGTTCAGCAAAAAAAAAAAAAAAAAAGCGAGGATAGCAGCTGAAACAGCAAGGAAATCATACTTAAGGTCAGTTAAGCATGACACCAATTAGCCAATCAATTCTCAAAGTCAACCAAAGTGCCATTCCAGGAGAATCTCCACAATGAGAGCAACTTCTGCTAATAGAATCCACATTGAACAGGATGAGAGCAAGAGACATAAAGGAAGGAAGGGTACAGATAAGAGTGGGGAAAAGAGCAGATACATGAGATGTCTAAGAGTAAGCCAGCATATTTTTGTATATCCCTTATTTTTTTTAATTTATTTTTTATTTTTTTCTGTACGCGGGCCTCTCACTGTTGTGGCCTCTCCCGTTGCGGAGCACAGGCTCCGGATGCGCAGGCTCAGTGGCCATGGCTCACGGGCCCAGCCGCTCCGCGGCATGTGGGATCTTCCCGGACCAGGGCACAAACCTGTGTCCCCTGCATCGGCAGGCAGACTCTCAACCACTGCACCACCAGGGAAGCCCTGTATATCCCTTATTTTTGAAGGATAATTGCACTGGATATAAAATTGTTGGTTGGTAGTTTGTTTTTTCAACCCTTTAAACACTTCATTTCCCTCTCGTCTTGCTTGCATGATTTCTATCTAGAAGTTCACTGTAATTTTTATTCTTGTTCACTCTGTGTAAGGTGCTTCTCACCAACAAATTCAAGATTTTCTCTTTCTTTTTGGTTTTATGTGTTTTGAATAAGATATGCCTATTTTTTTTAATCCTATTTTATGTTCTTAAGGTTTAGGATCTGAGTTTTTGTCTCATATTTCAACTATACATATGTTATATATTTTGAAATTGTCTCAAAATTTGTTGATACTCTATTCTTTTTTCCTCCATTTTTTCTTTTTGCATTTAAGTATGGGAAGTTGCTATAGACCTATCTTGAAGCTCACTGATATATATATTTTTTGCACAGCTGTGTTGAGTCTACTGAAGAGCTCATCAAAGGCATCTTTCTTTTCTGTCACTCTGTTTTTTATTTCCAGCATTTCCTTTCCAAGTGGTTTTCTTGCTCTCCCCATGCCAGAGCCAGAAGGGTGCCTTTCTCAATTTTTCACCATGAGAACCTGATGCATTTCTTAGAGGGAAGGTCCATGAAAATGTATCGTGCCCCTAAGACTGGAGCTTGCAGGAGTTCACTCTCACGCTGGCTCCCACTTAGCCTTTATCATTCATCAAAATTAGTATTTAAATGTTTCCCCCATTTTAGGGCTCTGCTGCCTCCTGAGCTAGGTGAGAAGATACCTGGAAGCACCTGTCACTTCAGGTTTCAGGGAGGCAGTTTACCCTGAGACTTCAGTTCTTTTATGGGTCTAAGAAAAGTCACTGATATTTAGTTTGTCCAGCTTTTACTGGACAAAGCAATTCAGGAGTGTCGGGAGTGACGGCATCTGAGGACTTTACAGGCTGAAACTGAAACCAGAAGTTACTACCGTGTCGTTGATCTTTACAAAAATGCAGGAGAAGGAACTCTGGGGACTTTCAATTTAAAAAAAAACAACCTATCCTCTAACATGACTCATTCAAAAAACTTAGCTTAAAAACAACAAAGAAAAAACAAAAAAAATTTAAGTTCAATCTCCAAAGTCCTGGTAAGAAAGAAGAGACTATTATAACAATAGCATTCCTATATAAGATGAAATCATTCCAGAAAGATACAGCTGAAAATAATAATCTAATATTTCAAAATGAGATTCAAAATGTTATGAAAATATTAAAAAAAAGAAACACCAAAAATGTTTTATTGCATTTTAGGAAGCAATGAGAAATGCAGGAAAAGTATCATTTCAGAACTGAAGATCAAACTCGAAGGAACCATACGAGCAAAACAAAACAAATGCTATAAAAAATTATCAAGTAATAACAAGATGAAAAGTTGATAAATTTTAAAAAGAAGATTCAAGGATGACAAAAGATAAAAGGTAAAGAAGTTTCAATATGTGTAATTGGATTATCTTTAAAAAATCAAAGCAAATGAAGAGAAGGAACAATACAGACTACAACTCAAGGATAGCTTCCTGATAGATAGACAGATACATACATACATACAATACATAAACACATAGCTTATACGCTACATACACACATGGTTTGAAAGGGCTCACTCTGCTAAATCTTCATAATCAGTAATGAAATAAATTCTAGCAAAATGATTTAATATTGAAGAATATAAGAATAAATCCTAAATCTTTTCATCATACAGACAGAAAAACCAAGTCATTTATAAGGGATATAAAATCAGTTTGCCATTAGTCACTTTGTAAACGAAGCTTTTTTTTCAGAAGAATATGGAACAATATACTTAAGATAATCAAGGACAAATTTTTAAATGAATGATTTAAAACAGTCAAACTGATTTTCTGCTCTAAAGGCTAAAAATAAAACTTCATCACTATGCAAGAACTTAGTAAATACTTTGTCCATGAACTGAACTTGTCTTTATTACCTAAATGTTTTCATACTGGATATCACACGTTCAAAATAACTGGAAATGCACTGATATAGAGACTGATGGTAAGCCTCAGATATACAATTTTACACACAGAACTAAGATTACAGAGACACATATATGGAAGGGTGTATAGTTTGTAATAGCTATCTGCTCTGACAATGTAGATAAGTACAGCTGTGAAAAAATGAAGTGAGAATGGGAAGAACATATGTCAGTCATCAAATATTGGTGTTTATGAAAGTGTTATTATCTGGAAAATTTTACCTGTAATATGAAATAAACTTATCAGTAATTACGTGGTAGTCCAATGTTCTTCTTCACAATGTTCTTTAAAAAAAACAGATGCTCTGTTTGGATTTTTTAAAAATCCAGTTTCAGGATTGAAGAAATTAAGGAAACCCCTGCAGTAGTGAATTTGAAATGGACATAAAATTTTGTACTCATGAGGTTCCACTATAAAGACCTAGAAATTATAACTGATCCAGTAGACATCAATCCATAGTAGCCTGGTACTGATCTACAATTTCCACTTCCACTAAAGGAAATCAGGGTTTCTTGGGGAAATGACTGATTTTAGGAATAGAGCAAGGAATATACAATACAACCTGAGTCATTTTGTGGCACCAGAGAGATAGGAAACTATCATGGATCATTGGGTGAAGGTCTGAAGGATTTGGGAATCAACTATAAGAGCTTCCACTGGCCAAAGGGTGGAAAATGTAAACATCAAAAGCTAATACCTGGGTCAAAACAAGTCAAATATGCTTTAACTCATTACCCATTAACTTTCCAAAATAATACTGAATTGGTCACCTCTGTACTATGCTAGGCAACCAATTTTATTTTTTTTAACTAGTAAATAAAATTATTTAGTGTTTGTCTTGCCTTTCCTATTCAGACTTTACCTCTGGGTAACCAAATAGTGGATGAGACACAATTTCCCTTAATAGAAGTATTCTGGAAGTTAAATGAAGGTAGAATAATGGAATTGTAATATTGCCATTGTGCAACTCCTAATACATTAATTAACTGTGTGTATCAGGCATCAACGGGCATCGTATGCTTCCTAAGGAAAATAACAACACCTGGCCAATCCTGGAAAACCATTACTCCCCAATCAAGACTCAGCCTCTGGATTCACCTAACAATTCACATGAAACTCAGAGGATGGGGGAACATGTTAAACTGTACAAGGGAAATGCAACCCCCAAAACCTTGACTGTAAGAAACTCGACGAGACATCGATGTTCCTCAACAAATAAACTGCAGGCAAAAAAATTAAAAAGAGAAAGATAGAGGCAATTACATTGATAAAAATCAACTAATATAACACAGTTGTAAAAGTAAATTATAAAGAGTTTAGCTGTATTCATTTAAGAGTTAAATCTGTGAGGAAAAGTAAGTTTATAATAAAAGTCAGGTATAATCACTCAGAGAGGGAGGAGAGGGTTGGGATTTGAGGTGACAAGTAGAGGGCTTCTGTGACGTATGGCAAGATTATTATCTCTTAATTGGGTGATAGTTACAATGCCGTATGGTAATTTATTAGTGGTATATTTGATTTATGCAACTTTCTGTGTATCATATTAATTAAAAATAGTTTAAAAGGCAGAGAGATTTTCTTTACCCAGCTTTCTTCATGTTGGCTGCCTGGAAAGCAGAGATGGCTATTACTTGAGAAGTCAAACAGAACCAAAGGATGTTACCAACCAGAACTATAGCAAGATAACTGCATCCCTTATCTGCCTACGTTATGACTCCTTTAGGACAGACAGGATTAAACTGATATCTTGCTTGAGCCACTGTTACGCTACATTTTCTAATTATTGAAGGCAAACCTAATTCCAACCAGTACAAGTTCTTTGACAAAATTAAATAATTGAAGGAAGGTTCTTACAGTTTGTAAAACAATTCAAGTGGGAAGAGTATAAGACATATTTAGACCCTTACTGTCTTCCTATAAGGCACAAATATGGGTTATTAAGCAATAAATGTGACACAATAGATCTCTTACCAATGTTCAGTAGAAAGGGTGTCAGAAATATGTAACTAAAGAAAGGATACATTTTGATCAGTAGAATAAGGAGGATAGGAAGAATAAAACAATATATCAGAAGAAAAATCCATTATTCAGAATGCCTGTCTTTGAGAGTAGAACCTTGGTATAAGGGTATTTTGCTCTATCGACAAGACGACATGGAGCAATGATAATGTTACAGGCACATACCAACATTTAGAACATTTATATGATTAGAGATTACAAAAATAAATAAATGAATCAGTTTAGTAGAGCTAGGAAGATCTCAAAATATGTTCTGGCAATGCAGTCATAATTGGTCCAATTGTGAACAGTAAATCAATATGGTTACTCCAGAAAGCTCTTCAGTGGGCTTTTTGTTTATTTGTTTGTTAAATACTCACAGGGGATTAATAGGATCTCACCACCAGAACAAACAACAAAGGCTTGAGCAGCCCTATAAGACGACCGCCAGGCAGCTAAAAGAAGTACACACTTAACTTAGGCTTACAAAATACTATATCACAGAAATATTTTTATAGTGTTCTCAGCTGAATCAAGTATATAGTAAGAAAGGAATAAGTTAAAATAATCTAATAATATTATACATTGCATAATACACAATACTATATTAAAATACTGAACATGTGTCTCTTCTCTGTAAAAGATGATGATTTTTAAACCAGGAACTATGTATCATTGTTATTATAAAGACACTGAATCCAAAGAGCAGTGAGATAATCAAGCACATTGAACATATGTCTCTTCTGGATCCAATAACGTTCCATTTGATGGCAACTAAAGTACTTACACGTGTGAATTCCAAATCACTGTGGTTAAACACGGGTAAAGTATGCACGCTGGTAGAAATTTCAGAGCACAGATGTGGGCAATATTCATCCAAGCTCTCATCCTCAAGGATGCAGACACGCAAATGTGATGCTCATTTGCAATCGTACCACATGGAGTTTTGTAGAAATTTCTTCACTTTTCATGTGCATTTCTCTATTCCATTTATTCCTCAAAAGCATTCTTTTAAAGTCTGCATTTCCCTGAATATCCATAATTTACTCAGCAATGTAGGAATCCTGTGTCGTACCACCCAGATCACTCCTTCAGGACTAAGCACTTCGTTGCCCATCTCTGCCCATGTTTATGAAACGAGGACCTTGAGGGGCACCTGGGTACCAAAGCCTTTCTGTGTCCCCCATCTCCTGCTGGCAGGAAATAGGCTTCATTCAGCCTCCATGACCTTCCCTGAGTTCCAAAGGTCAGGTTCAAACAGCTGCTAATCAGGGAAGGGAGAGGAGGGGCAGTCAGAAAAAACAGTAGTGCAGCCTTCAGGCAGGGTTCTGGTTCCCCACCCCACCCCACCCCCGCAAGGGATATATTTACATAACAACATCTTTGAGCTGTTTTGCAGATGCTGTAGCTCCCACCAGGTGGGAGAAGTTAACTGCATGCTGCCCACAAGCACAGAGACCTCAGACGCGTTGGAACCAGAAGGTTGATGATGGTGACACCTGATTACCTCACCGCCAACCAATCAGAAGAATGACCAGAGCTGACCACGCCCCTTTGAACCATTACTATAAAACCTCTCACTACCCCCTCCAGGGTTGAGACAGACTGTTCTGAGGGCATTAGCCCGCTGTGGCCCCCTCTGCCTGGCAAAGCAATAAAGCTATTCTTTTCTACACCAAAAACTCTGTCTCTGAAATTCAACTCGGTACCAGGATACAGAAGCCAAATTTCGGCTACATTCATGACTGAAGGCTCTCAGCTGTGTTCCTCTCTGGACAGTACATTCAGCCCAAGGGACTTGCTTCATCTAAATCACACCCCTCCCTGGGGGCAGTCTGCATCTAACGACTGTTTAATATGCAGTATAAAGTACCGGTCCCTGACCTTGAGATGGGACAACTCAAGGGGGTCATGTGGAATAACCTCAGCCCTCGACTATGACCACCAGGATTCAGAAGCTCTCAATCTGCTTTTCTCTCTACTCTGCCCCCACCGATATCGATCCTGAAGGTACAATCAAATTTCTAAGGCTGGGCTGCCTCTGATCTCCCCGATATTCTAGGTGTAGGTACATGACAGGATGCCCAGTAAACTGAAGGTTTCTGGAGAAACTTTGCTTTCCCAGTAGAGATATAACCTCATAGTGTTCTACCTTCTTACTTTTCTTTCCATACTTATGATTCAAATCCTGGAGGAAAGTAGTCACTAGCAATCATGTAGCATCAAACATATGACAGTAAAAGTGCAAAGGATGGAAGGGCTGGTTATACAAACAGCTTCGGTCCTTGTAGGACTGTTGAACTGCCTGCCTTTGGAAGTCTAGTTAAGTTAGATAAAATAAGTTTATATTTGCTTAAGCCAAAGTAGTAGGGGTATTTGTTGCATACAACTGTATACACTTATAATTGAAATCCTTTAGTTTCTTAGATATTGAATTTTTCTCAAGTTTTTTCATAACTAGAATTAGAAGTGTTGAATAAATCGTGGTCATAGGTCTACTTCTGAAGACATTGTTATTTTCTCACGATACACTGTTAAGTATCAATAAAAAAGTGACTAAGTTCAAGGGTGTAAACGTTTTAATGTTTCTAAACATGTACTGCCAAAAATGTCTACTGCAGCCATTCATGCTACCTCCTAAAGTTCATTAGAGTTCCGTCTCACAAAACTATTGCCAGCACTAAGTATTGCCATTAATATTGCTCATTTGATAGATGAAAAATGCTCTCTCAAAACTTCAAATTGGAAAGTCTGCTCATTACTGAAGTTGAGAGCAAAGTTTTTGTGTGTCTTGGACTTTCCTGAGAATGAATGAATGAATGAATGAATGAATGCTATATGTGTGGCAGGAACTGTTTTCCTCTCTGGGATTATAAAATGGGCAATACAAACACAGTCCTTTCATCACGGCGTTTATATTATACTGGGACATATCCAGATAGACATAGTAAGTCCAACGATGAATAAAGTAGTGGAGGGAGACACAGTGATGAGGGGGTTGCTGTATTTAGGTACAGCGATCATGGAAAGCACATCTCAGGAAGGGATATTTGCTCAGAGACTAACTGCAGTGAAGGAGTGAAAAAGGGAAGACAGGGGATGCACTATTCCTGGCAAAGTGAACATCGTATGTAAGACAATGAGATGGAAATGAAACTTCCAGTAAAACAAAACAACAGAGGTGGCAGCAGCAGCAGCAACAACGAAGTCCATTATGTCTAAACAGAGGGAGAAGGGGAGAAGATGGAAGGACACAGGTCAGGCAGGAAGGACCAGCTGGTGTAAAACCTTATATACCATGTACTACGGGTTGAACCGTATCTCCCCGAAAAAGATTTCTAGAGTCCTAACCCCCAGTACCTCAGGAGGTGGCCTTATTTAGGGATGGGGCCTCCACAGAGGTAATCAAGTTAAAATGAGGTCATTAAGGTGGGCCCTAATCCAACATGACTGTTGGCTTTATTAAAAGAAGGAATTTGGGCACAGAGACAGACACACAGAGGGAAGATGATGGAAAGGGGCCCAGGGAGAAGATGGCCATCGACACAGCCAGGGAGAGGAACTTGGAGCATATTTTCTCCTCACAGCCCTCAGAAGGAACCAACCCTTAATTTCAGACTTCGACCCTCCAGACTGAGAGACAATCATCTTCTGTTGTTTAAGGCCCTGAGTGCCCTATATGCAGTAATAAGCCGTAGGCTAACCCTGAGCAGGAGAATGATACAACCCACGTTACAAGTTAAAAATAAGGATCATTTCTGTTTGCTATTTGGAGGATTAAAACAAAAGCAGAAATTAGGAACCAAAGGAGGGGAATTATTGGGCAGGAATCGGGATAATCTCAGTGGAAGTGACGATGTCTTGAAAAGAGTGGCAGAGTTAGGAATTTGAGAAGTGGACAGATTTGAAATTGATTTTTTAAGCTTGTTAATATGGGCTGTGAATAAAGTTACGGATTCAAAATTTGACAGCTACATTTTTGTTCTGAAAATTTACTGGGTTAGGAAAATTTGGGCAATTACAGATGGATAGGATCAAAGTTATTATTATTTTTGTTTGCGGTACGCAGGCCTCTCACTGCTGTGGTCTCTCCCGTTGCGGAGCACAGGCTCCGGATGCACAGGCTCAGCGGCCATGGCTCACGGGCCCAGCCGCTCCGCGGCAAGTGGGATCCTCCCGGACCGGGGCACGAACCCGCGTCCCCTGCATCAGCAGGCGGACTCTCAACCACTGCGCCACCAGGGAAGCCCCCAAAGTTATTTTTGACATGCTATATCTTTTAAGTGTACAGATGGCTAATGGATAATGTCAAGTGGGCAATCAGATAAAAAGGTCTAGAACTCAATGACAAGGTCAGAGCTGTAGATATAAATTTCAGAGCCACCACTGTATGTAGACTTAAAAGCTATTTGACTTATACGGAATTACCTAGGAAGAGTAATTACAGCAAAAAAGTACAAAAACAAGAGCAGTGAAATACATCTTAGAGCACTACAAAACGTAAAGACTGGTAAGAGGACACAGTAAAGAAAATTGAGAAGTAAAATAATGCTTTTGCCTCTTTAGCATATTGGGATCCAAATCGATTCCAAGGAGTCAGATCACCATCTTGCAAAGGGTAGCAGTGAAAAATAAGAGACAAAGAAACAAATTTTTATGACGAAGGCAATGATTCAAAACTTCAGATCCAAAAAAAAAAAAAAGAAAAAAAACTTCAGATCCTCAAGAGATGTCCAAGAGAATAAGAGCTGAAGTAGGTATTTGACTCAGCAATTAGGTGACCATGTCTTACGTAAAATAGAACAAAATCCGCCGAATGACGGGGGCAGAATCCAGTCTACTGTAGGGTGTATGAATTATGAGAGAGGTGAGCGCAATTTAGGTTCACAAGCCCTTCTTCAGTAAAGGAAGAAGCAATGTGTGTAAATTAGAAAGACTTTCTACTTGTGTGTGTGTCTGAAGATGTGAGCATCTTTGGAGACTGAAGGTTTCAGCAGGCGAGCACATTTACCTTTGTACAACCTCGAAAGAAACAGGATCTCATCTTTCTCTCTATGGGGCATTCATTCTCTGATTCATTTATTTACTGATTCAGAAAGCATGTAGAGAGCCCACTGTATGTCAAGTATTACTTTGGGGGCTGGGGATATAAGGAAGGGAGACACGAGCTTCAATTTTGATTGAAATTGTGTGCGTGGGAGGAGGAGTACTTTTGCTTCCCTGCCACCCACACTGGAAGATGTGAACAAACACTGACATGGTTTCTAACAGCTCAAGGCTGCGTTCCTAGGATGATCCTTTTCCTTAAAAAGTGCCTGCCTGAGGGCTTCCCTGGTGGCGCAGTGGTTGAGAGTCCGCCTGCCGATGCAGGGGACACGGGTTCGTGCCCATCCGGGAAGATCCCACATGCCGCGGAACGGCTAGGCCCGTGAGCCATGGCCACTGAGCCTGCGCATCCGGAGACTGTGTTCCGCAACGGAAGAGGCCACAACAGTGAGAGGCCTGCGTACCGCAAAAAAAAAAAAAAAAAAAAAAAGTGCCTGCCTGAGAAAGCAGGCACTTTTCCAAATATGGAAAAATAAGTACCATATTTACCCTCTAGCCTATAAAAAAGAACCAGACAAAATTGATCAAACAACAGCTTACCAGAGTCAGAAAAAACACAGCGAAACAGAAGAAATAGAGGAAACACAGGATAGGGAAGCTTGTAATTGCCCACCTTACCTCTTGGAGTATCTGCGGTGCCCCAGGAAGGGTATGCCCGGAGGAGAGCCTGGTGTTCTTACAGAGTTGAGGAACAGAGTAGATACAAGGGTGCCAGGGTGGCCAGGGTGCACCAGGCAGACTGCTGGACAGGAGAAAACTGCGGCCGGGAGAGCTCTGTAGTTCTGCTGGTAGCTCTCCCTGCATCTCCAGACAAATAAGGAAGCGGTGCATCTACGAGATGAAACCAAACGAGACTGGAGAGAGCCCCACCTGGAAGAAAAATGCCCGAGGCAAAGAGTTTCTGAGCTCAAGCCCAGCTGGGAATAGTTTGCATTTCCATCAGCTGTAGAGGAAACACCTGTCATTTGAGGACCATCAATTAAGCAGAAAGTCATTGCTAAGCTGTGGTGCAAAAAGGTAGCCTTTTCTTAAAGACTGTCCTGGCCCACACAGTAAATAAGAAACAAGAATTATCAGAAGAGGACAATTAAACAGTTATTTTAACTGTATTCCACATGTTCATGAAGCTGGAGGAGACTGGACACAGCACCAATGATAAACAAAGCCGGACACTAAAATGGTCAGGACAGATTTTAATTAGAATATTTGGTGCACTAGGTAAGAGGGTCCAGCATGAACTGAAGGTAGCCTGGATTTGTACAGAAGAGACTGGATGTTTTAAATGGAGAGTGAGGGAGCAGGGAGTGGGAACTGCTGGGGTTTGAACAGAGTCATGTCCACGAGAAGCCCATCTGGGTTGCAGTCCGGAGTTAATCAAAGTCAGGCCCCTCCCCACCCACAGAGCCTGGGAGAGGGGCCCTCCCTGCAGGTGTTGGCTGGAGCATCCATTAAGTTGGCAGCTGTGAGTTTTCTCAGGCAGGCACTTTATAAGGAGAAGGATCATCTTAGGAACACAGCCTTGAGCTGTTAGAAACCATGTCAGTGTTTGTTCACGTCTTCCAGCATGTGTATGTGTGTGGGGGACAGGGAGAGATGGACAGGTCACTGGGGCTGAGGGGCTGCAGTTTTATCTGCCAAGGTGGAGGCCCAGCTAGGAGAGGACTGAGAGGGTCCTGGCAAGAGTTTGGTGAATATCGAAATGGAAGATTTTTTTTTCCTTTAGGAGCCAAATCAACTTCCTAGAAATGAAAATCACAGTGTCTGAGATTAAAAATATATATTAGATGGGATTAATGGCAAATAATACATAGACAAAATAAAAATGTAAAAATTTGAAGGCATCAAAATAGAAACTACACAAAATGAAACACAATGAGAAAAATGAAATAAAATTAAAGCATAAGTGAGCTGTGGAACAGCCTCAAGTGGCCTAAAATATGAGAAATTTGTCTCCAAAGAAAAATAGGGAACTTGGTAGATAAAGGTATTTTTGAAAAATAATAGCAAAAATGTATCACATTTGATGAAAGAAGTTCCAAGAAGTTCAATGGAACCCAAAACAAGAAACATGAAGAAAGCTATAAAAATGCACAGTATAATCAACTTCCTCAAAATCAGCAATAAATCATAAACAAGGTCATAGAAAAATGCACATGAAGTATAAAAGAACACAGTAAATCCTAATGCTGACTTCTTACCGTAATCCATGCATGAAGCAACTCTTTTAAAGTTATGAGAGAAAAACTGTCAGCCTACAATCCCATATGCACTGGAAATATCTTTCAAACACAAAGGCAAAATTAAAATTCTTTCAATGTAAAATCTGAAAGAAATGATTGTAACCAGTCCTGCAGTATGAGAAATACAGGTTCTTCAGATAAAAAGGAAATGACACCCAAAGGAAAGCTAGATCAGCTCAATGGGATGAAGAGGATGGGAAATAGTAAAAATGAAATATTTTTAATAGTTAAAAACTGATGGTGTAAAAAAGTAATAATGTATTGTGGCATATATAACAAAGTTAAAAGTAATTACATGTAAAACATGACAATAACATCAAAAGGTTTAAATGGAAGAAATAGAAATATAATATTGTAAGGTTCTTATATGTAAGGCAGAATAATAGTACTTGAAAGATACTATACTATAGGATACTATAAATCCTAAAGCAGGCACAAGAGAAATAAAAGAGTTGGAACTAGTAAGCCAAAAGAAGGAGATAAACTGGAATCATAGAATGTATGTAGTAGTCACTAAATAGATATGGACTGCATAAAAAAGAATATACTAGAAAAAGAAGATACGGTATATATATACAATGGATTATTACTCAGCCATGAAAAAGAAGGAAATAATGCCATTTGCAGCAACATGCAGCAGTCGTTTACTCTTTGTTCAGACTTCATGTCTGGTGCATTATTAGTCCTCATCCAATGCTGCTCTCATCACAGGCACTGTTGGCAGTTACTGAAGAGAGAGACAGACCTGGAGGGTCTCACACTGGGAATGAAATACTGAGCCTTCCACATGCAACTCTTGGTCCAGACTGCTGATAGAGCAGGTTAAGGAAAGAAGAATAAGACATTTGTTACATACGCAATGATGTATTATTACTCCATGGCCAGCATGGCGCACACAACGCAGATGGCAATGTATTGATGGAGGAGGTTATAGCCTTAGTTGTGACGATGGGAGTGATTTTTAATGTTTTCACTTTCCACGAAGTTGCATTTGTTATTCTCCTCCTCTAAAAATCTTAATTACTTGAAATGAGAAGATTGAAGAACAGTGACTTTCCATCAAGCCAGCGCATGTGTGAAAAATTATAAATATTTATGTAATCATACTTATTTTTATGTAGACTATCTTTGGAAGGATAAGAGAGAAACTTTTACCGGTATTCTCTGGAAGAGGAACAACTTGGTCAAGATTTGGGGAGAGAAAGACTTCTTCATCACTGAATACTATTGTTAATGGTTTGAATTTTGTCTTAAGTATATATTACTGTTTGGGTTGAATTGTGTTCCTCCAAAATTCATATATTAGTCTTAACCCCAGGGCCTCAGATTGTGACCTTATTTGGGAATAGGGTTGTTGTAGATGTATATGTGTCTGTGTCCCAATTTCCTCTTTTGTTGCAAGAACACCATTAATACTGGACTAGGGTCATACTTCAGTATGACCTCATGTTGTGGTACTTTGTTATGGTAGTCCTAGCAAACTAATACAATTACTCATTAAAATATAAGCATTAAAAAAAAACAGGTGGATAATTAATGTTCAGAATCCAGCCGTACTTCAGAGGGAATAGCATCAAGAGAACATGGTGAGTTGTTCTAGGGAAGGGGATGGGGTACAAAACTTTGACAGCGATGGAAGGGAAAACTATAAGGAAGAATAAGGCAGCAAAATCGTTGGACTTAATTGAAAGAATTTATAGCTGAACCATGAAGACACACGTTTGTCTAGACTGGGTTTTGTTGTTGGATGTGTGCTCTGTGTCAGCCATGTTACTTGAGTTTTAAATTGACTGTAAACTTTCACAGGGCCAGCTCTGTTCATAAATGTTAGACGTCTGGCATTCATAATTCTCCAATAGAGTTCTCAGACACAGATGGCTCGTTGGATTCAGTGTGTGCCTGAAAGGAAAGAACTAGAACATTGGGCTGGGGGTTAGAACACCTGGATTGTATTCTGACTTTTATCACTTGGTTAAGTGTTGGAAATTGGTAACTCTTTGGAAGCTATTAAAAGCTGTGCCAATATTTCTGCTTAATGCAAAGGGTTTATGGTTTTCTGTATCACTGTCATTTCTTTATTTCTCTGGGTCATTGGTCGTTGTTTCTTTATCATATTTGTGTTATCTGTGCGTGGAAGCGAGAAGATAGGGATGGAGCTACTTATGTATTTCTTAGCTACAGTAAACTGTGCTCCTAAAATCAGCATGAACTGCTTTTTTGTTGTTACCTACTGTAAAATTGTTAGTGCTCCTGCTGGTATTAGTGCATTAATATACTTTGAAACAAAACAAGATATTTCACTTCTTGGAGAAGTTGACTATAAGCTCTTTGGCACTATGATAATCTCACTGTCAACTGGATAAATGTTCCAAAGCTCATTTCATCTATTGCTTACTTGCCTCAACTATTTTAAAATTACTTTCGAGCTGCAAAATTTGCTGCATGTCTGTGTTACTGCCAAGTTATGTTTGTGAAATGCTTTTTAAAAGAAGGGATAAAAGCAAAATACCCATTACTTAACGATTACTTCTCCAACTACCTATTTATTATTCTTCATAATAAATGAGGTTATACATTGAAAATGACAACTTCATTTAACACTATTGCATAAAACACAAGGAAGTGAAGCTCACTTAGAGAGAAAACCTCTAAGCGAGCTTCAGTTAGCTCAATAATGAGTATTATTGTCAACATTTCTCCCAACTGCAGGTTTGAAGAAGAATTTGAAGAAACAGCACATGTCAAATTAAGGAGACACCTGTCCCCGGTGAATAATGGTTAAGGTAAAAAGCTTAAAAAGAAAGCAACAAATGGGGAGATACAAAGTGCAGTTCTAACGTGCAGATCTATTAAGAACAGTTATTTAAGACCGACGTGTCAGAGGAGATTTTAATTCCAAAGATTAATTTTCTTATTCCTTCAATGTGAATATGTGAGGTCAAGAAAAATGCCTGCCTTTCTCAGGAAATGGGCCTTGTTTCTGGTTTCTCTTAATATCACTGGAGAATGACCTTTCCCAGATGATTAGGTTTTCCTGTTAACTCAGGTCTAACATTTTACTGCATCTGAATGCTATTTAATAAAATGAACTTTGAAGTTTCTTTCCTTAATAAACTACAGCTGAAATCAACTAAAACCGCAATCCTCAGGGTCAGAATTTTGAAAGTCAGTTTGGTATTTTGTTCACTCTAAGACAGGAGATGTTGATACTATAGGACCTAGGGGTGAATGTTATCTAGTTCACGAAGATGATCTGAAATGTTACTTCTTTAAATAAAAGGAAAATTTTTGTGAGATATTAGGACTTTTCTCATTTTTTTTATCTTTGTCACGTTAGTGTAATATTTCTCTCTGCAAAACATTGTACAAATATGCTGTTGAATTAGGGACAAAGATGGTTTTTTGCAAATTTCTGCTAGGTGCTAATATTTAAAGAGACGATCACTGTCATTCTAGAATATAGTAATGACTCCTACGCTGTTGAGGCCGTGTAGGGAACTTCACCTCAGCAGGGATCGTCTGTGTTGTTCACTTGTATATCCAGAATGCGTAGAATAGTGCCTAGCACACGACTGAAGTTGACCCAATATTTTTTGGACCAATGTTCTCCATAGTTTATCTGTCAGCTTCAAATTTACTGTGCCCTTTTTTTATCTGAGTGTCTATGGGTCAGGTATTTAACCTCTCTGTGTATCCCTTTCTTCATCATTAGAGTGGCGATCATGGTAGTTCCTATTTCATAGGGGTATGGAGGGGAATTATTGTGTTACACATGCATGCATTCATGCATTAGAATCCTATGTTGCAGACAGGAAGTGTTAAAATTATTAAATATTTATTCATCATTATTGAATAGCTTAGGTTTTTCTCTCAAATGTCCCAGGAGAAAGCATAATGCATGGTCCTTCTACCACTAATGTACTTTGGGGGACTGTATAGCAAAGGCTTTGGGAGGGATAGATGGTTAGAGAGTTGCCAGCGTCACAGTACTGTGGAGACATTTATCTTCTTTATCCTCACTTGGCCTTTCTCTATTCTTCTCTCATGATTCTTGTTGCTAACTGCCCTGGCTCTGAACCGTTTTTCCATTCTTTTGGACTCCTTTCCTTGGAGTTCCTAGGGTTTGCTGTTTTTCTTTGCTTCTCATTTGTTTCTCTTCCTGACATTTTTATCACTGTTATATGTCAGTCCTATGCACTCTGATGAAGCATATTGCCAGAAAGCCAGTATCCAGATAATTGAGGTCTTCCTGCACATAAGTCCTTTGGGGATTCTTAGATGATGGCTCCTGGCTTTAGTTAGATGGGCTGGTAAATCATTATAGAGCTATCTGATTGTGGGCTAACATCAGGCTACTAGCATATCATATAATTAAGTGGTTTCTCTATATTTTAACAACCAGATGCCCTAATGAATCCTGAAGATGGTGCATACAGACACACTGATTTATTTCTTAGTGCATTTTTTTATGGCAGCCATTGCAGGAGGCTGGAATTGGTCCTGACTGAGTGCCTTTGATGTCATTAAAACATAATAGAATTAATGAATAAGCAGTACATAAAAGTCCAAAACTCAACATGACAAAATGGAATAATATAAACATAGTATATTTGATACATTCTCATTTCTTTACTAATAATAACTCTTATCTAGTCTGCAGAATTATAGGGCCAAAAGTTTGTCTAACAAAATAAAAGTTATCTAATGCTTTGAGAGATTGATTTTCAGTATAGCTGCTCCTCTTAATCTATCTCTCCATCTCTCTTTCTCACCTAAAAGCAAAACTAATAGAAGTCAGTTGGGTAGTAAGATTTAAAGTGAGGTTTGCACACTGCAGAAAGTGTCCAAAAAATGTCCACTTGTGAGCACACAACAAAAATATCAGTAAACATCTTATTTCATTTGAACTTATATTTTGAGGTACTTAGCATTGTGTTATATTAATGTGCTAATACATCTACATAGTTTATAAATCAAAAACATTTATGTCAGCATATATTAAATTTTTCCTGGTAGAGTACACTATCAAAAAGATTCAGATATCAGTAAAGTAGGAATAATTGAGAATTACAATATGTTGTTGATATGCAGTAGTTATTTATTCCAAAATCCTTTCTGAGTTTCCATTATTATGTATATGCCCTTGTTTCTGGGCATGACTTTAGCAGAGATAAATAAGTAAAGAACCCACGTAGACCACAGGGGAGGAAGAAAAATGTAATGGGCTCATAAAAATAAAGAAGTAGCCATCTATAAATAAAACGTAGTCTGCCGAGAAATATTGACACATCAGGAAAATCAGGTTATTTAATTTTAATATTATTCAATATTTTACTATATTAACTACAAAATATGTGGATTAAAAGAGCATAATACTATCTCTTAAGAAATTCTTGTATAACACTTATTTCATATTTTTCACCAAAAATGATTGAGTAGTGGAATCCATTCATTCATTCAACTATACTTGGTGCTGGTGATAAGGATGACTAAGCCTGTTTTCAGTGAGTTTAGAGGCTAGATACTGTGGAGTATGATGAATATAACAATGGTATTTATAAAACAATATACATATAATTTGTAAAAGAGTTATGAACAGTATTATTTACTTTTATATAATGCCAACCTATAGGAAATATAAGCTTGGAAACGAAGAAGTCAAATTCGCCACCATTATAATTTTAGCAAATCCAAGAATTGGTCAGTAACCACAGAGGTGAGTAGTTAATGGATTTACCAACAAAATAAATATATGCAAATAAAAGTGCAAATTAACGGATTGCTTTTTGACAACATTTTCAAATTTTGACATAAACCCAATTTGAAAGTAATTATATAGGAAATATGATACAACCATTTTATCTGATATTTTCTACATTATTAGAACATTTATATGTTTTTGATCACATTAAATTCTGTTTTATGATCCAGGAAACGTATAATGTTGTTTAAAAAGACAAAGACTCATGAGGAAAGTTAAAAAATCTAAGATGGGGCTTCCCTGGTGGCGCAGTGGTTGAGGGTGTGCCTGCTAATGCAGGGGACATGGGTTCGGGCCCTGGTCTGGGAAGATCCCACATGCCACGGAGCAACTAGGCCCGTGAACCACAACTACTGAGTCTGCGTGTCTGGAGCCTGTGCTCCACAACAAGAGAGGCCACGATAGTGAGAGGTCCGCGCGACGCAATGAAGACTGGCCCCCGCTTGCCACAACTAGAGAAAGCCCTCGCACAGAAACGAAGACCCAGCACAGCAAAAATAAATAAATAAATTACTAAACTCCTACTCACAACATCTTCAAAAAAAAAAAAAAAAAACTAAGATGGCTATTACCAAAAAAAAAAGACAAAAAGTGTAGATGAGGATGCAGAGGAAAAGGGAATCCTTGTTCACTGTTAGTAAGAATGCAAAATGGTGCAGCCACTATGGACAACAATACGGAAGTTCCTCAAAAAACTACAAATACAGCTACCATATGATCCAGCAATCCCATTTGTGGGTACTTATCCAAAAGGATTGAAATCACGGTCTCAGAGAAATATTAGCACTCCCATGTTCATTGTGCAGTATTCACAGCAGCCAAAAGGTGAAACAACTTAAATATCCACTGGCAGGTGGATAAAGAATATGTGGTCTATACATACAATGGAATTTTATTCAGCCTTAAGAAAGGAGGAAATTATGCAATATGCCACAACATGAATGTACCTGAGGACATTACATTATGCTAAGCCAAATAAACCAGTCCCAGAAGTACAAATACTGCCTGACTCTACTTACAGGAGGTACTTAAACTAGCCAAACTCATGGATCCACAGAGTAGGAAGGTGCTTACCAGGGGCTGAGGGGAGGAGGACATGGGGAGTTGCTAGTCAAGGGGCATGTGGTTGCAGTCATGTGAGATGCATAAAAGTGCTCCAGGGAAACAGAATCAATAGTAAGATAGATGATCGATAGAGAGATAGATAATAAATAGATGAGTAGATGATTCATAGATCAATGGATAGTTAGATGATTGATAACTAGAGAGATGATAGATATATAGATATAGATTTACTATAGAAACTGGCTCATATGATTATGACAGACAGATGGATAGATGATTCATAAATATTGGGTGAGCCAAAAAGTGCCTTCATTTTTTAAGTAAAAATAAAAGACACATTTTTCATTTTCACCCAGAACTTTATTGAACAACGTATTCACCCTTTTGTTCCACTACCTTCTGCCATTTTTCAGGCAACTGCATAATTCCATCTTCCCAAAACTTTTAATCTTTTTGAGCAAAGAACTGTTCCAGGTGTCTTTTACAGTCTTCCAGGGAATTGAAATTTTTTCCATTATGAGAATTCTGTAAAGACCAAAATAAAAGGAAATCCGAAGATGCAATGCCTGATGAATACAACAGATGAATCAGAACTTCCCAACCAAGCTGTAACAGTTTTTGCCTGGTCATCAAAGAAACATGTGGTTTTGTGGTATCCTAATGGAAGATTATGTATTTTCTGTTGACTAATTCTGGACGCTTTTCGTCGAGTGCTGCTTTCAGTTGGTCTAATTGGGAGCAGTACTTGTTGGAATTAATCATTTGGTTTTCCAGAAGGAGATCATAATAGAGGACTTCCTTCCAATCCCACCATATACACAACATCACCTTCTTTGGATGAAGGCCGGCCTTTGATGTGGTGGTTCATTTCCCTTGCCCCACGATCTCTTCCATTCCACATTGTTGTACAGCATCCACTTTTCATCACCTGTCACAATTTGTTTTAAAAACAGAATGTTTTAGTTACGTTTCAGTAGAGGATCGCATGTGGAAATATGGTCAAGAAGGTTTTTTTTTGCTTAACTTATGTGAAACCCAAACATCAAAGTGATTCACATAACCAAGCTGGTGCAAATGATTTTCAACACTTGATTTGGATATTTTGAGTATGTCGGCTATCTCCTGCTTGGTATAACGTTGATTGTTCTCAATTATTGTTTTGATTCAATCGCTATCAACTTCAACCGGTCTACCCAACCGTGGACCATCGTCCAGCGAGAAATCTCTAGCACGAAACTTCGCAAACCACTTTTGACATGTTCAATCAGTCACAGCACTTTCTCCATACACTGCACAAATCATTTTTTGCATTTCAGTTGCATTTTTACCTTTCTTGAAATCATAAAACATAATACGCCGAAAATGTTGCTTTTTTTCTTCTGTCTTCAATGTTAAAATGGCTACACAAAAATTCACCAATTTTGATGTTTTTTTTAAATGCATGCTGATATGACAGCTGTCACATACAATCTAACAAAATTGTTTTGAATGAAGTTAAAGACAACTAAGTGCTACTAGAGCCACCTTACGGAGAAAACCGAACAGGGACTTCCCTGGTGGCGCAGTGGTTAAGAATCCGCCTGCCAATGCAGCGGACGTGGGTTCGAGCCCTGGTCCGGGAAGATCTCACATGCCACGGAGCAACTAAGCCCATGCATCACAACTATTGAGCCTGAACTCTCGAGCCCACGAGCCACAACTACTGAGCCCACCTGCTGCAACCACTGATGCCCACGCACCTAGAGCCCCGTGTTCCACAACAAGAGAAGCCACCGCAATGAGAAGCACGTGTACTGCAACGAAGAGTAGCTCCTGCTAGCCACAACTAGAGAAAGCCCGTGCACAGCAATGCAGCCAAAAATAAATAATAAATAAAATTAAAAAATTTTTTAAATATTAAAAAAAATACATGAACAAACCTTTTGGCCCACCCAATAGATAGATGACTGATAAATAGATGGATAGATAGATAAATAGATGATTGATGGATAGATGATAGATAAATAGATAGAGTTATAGATTTACTATAGGAATTAGCTCACCTGGTTGTGGAGGGCAAGAAGTCCCACAGTCTGCCATTTTCAAGCTGGAGGTGTAATTCATTCTGAGTCTGAAGGCCTGAGAATCTGGGGGTCAATAGTGTCTAAGTCCCAGTTTGAGTCCCAAAGCCTGAGACCAGTAGAACTGATGTCTGAGCGTAGAAGTCGGATGCCTCAGTTCAAGCAGAGTGAATTTGCCCTTTTGTTCTGTTCACCTTCAGCAGATTGGATAATGCCCTGCTGCATGGCTGAAGACCATCTACTTTACTCAGCCTGCTGACCCAATGCTAACCCCTTCCAGCGCTGCCCTCACAGACACAGCAGGAACGATGCTTCACCAGCTATCTGGTGTCAAGTTGATATGTAAAATGAACCACACATGGGATGACTAAATTCTAAAAACCTGCTATACAATATTGTGCTTACTGTACTGTAGACTTAAATCTGATGAGAGGTTAGACCTCATGCTAAATGTCCTTACAATAATATAATAAAATAATTTAAAAAATATAACACAACTTTACAAATGAAACCAAACATTTCAATGGCTTATCAATATATATGTATATGTATTTTTATTTATTTATTTATTTTGCGGTACGCGGGCCTCTCACTGTTGCGGCCTCTCCCGTTGCGGAGCACAGGCTCCGGACGCGCAGGCTCAGCGGCCATGGCTCACGGACCCAGCCGCTCCGCGGCATGTGGGATCTTCCTGGACCGGGGCCCGAACCCGTGTCCCCTGCATCGGCAGGCAGACTCTCAACCATTGCGCCACCAGGGAAGCCCTGTATATGTATTTTTAATAGAAAAGTCTAAATAAGATAATCTGACGGAAGGCAAGTTGCCTCTCCTGTATCCATCCAGCAGAGGCAGTAAGGACAGGGTGGGCTGGGCATGGGTGGATTTCATTGGCCAGCTCTGGGTCCAGGACCTAACTAAGTCCCTGGCCAAGTCTAACTGAGGGGTTGGCAGGGAAATGCTGTCTGGTTCTGTGTCAAAGAAATAGATGGACAGGGAGCCCATCTCTGCCACAAACCTTTCTCAGTACAATTAAAATTCAATGTAGGGGCTTCCCTGGTGGCGCAGTACTTGCGGGTACGCCTGCCGATGCAAGGGACACGGGTTTGTGCTCCAGTCCGGGAAGATCCCACATGCCGCGGAGCGGCTAGGCCCGTGAGCCATGGCCGCTGATCCTGCGCTCTAGAGCCTGTGCTCCGCAACGGAAGAGGCCACAGCGGTGAGAGGCCCGCGTACCAAAAAAAAAAAAAAAAAAAATTCAATGTAGGGTTTCATGGGATTGATTTTGTAAGATTAAACTTATCATAGGACATAAAGGTTGCCTAAATACAAAGTAATTCTCCATAACCATTTTAATGTATCTGATAGAATTTTTATAGTTCCTGACCTTTTAACTCTGGGCGAAGCAAGAGCAATATTGGGATTATTTGTGATTGTTGGTAACTGATACAACATCCTCCTTGGACATATTAATACTTTAGGGAGTGAGGTGTACTGTACGAAGGATTGACTATTTACAATAATAAGGATGTTTTGATTTTCTTAAAAAATAGGAATACAACATTAAGTTGGTGATAGAATCATGAACCTTTTATTTAGGTAAATATTTTCTTCCGTTGTTCAAACTCCCTCTGACTTGCTTGGCTTCTTTTAATATGATGCACATTTCTCTAGTTGAATCACAAGGTGGCGTTAAAACTCATATTGATAACTACATTAGGAAGAAAATGGAATTTAGTCAAAATTAGGAATTTCTCAGGGAAACTAATTAAAATCACTCTGAAAAGAACAAGGGCAAGTGCTACTAAATTTGAAAACAAGGGGTGCATTTCAAAATAAAATATGAAGCACAGATTCTAGATTATGAGAAACAAGAGTTAGGGAAATTCATGGGACTGTCTCTGACTACTGAAAATGGAATAGAATATTTTAGAGATCTCTATTGAAATAAGAATAAAACCCAGATAACACTTAAACCTCATTTAGCTCAAATGCAGTTTCTGAATGTATTACCTTTTTTTTTTTTTTCAGAAAACGTGGTAGTAAAAAATGTCCTGTTCTAACCCATAATTCTAAAGCATGCTACAAGAGAACACCTTTGCATTTGGATAGCAAAACAGGTTACAATATCCCAGCTTTGTTTAAGAAAAAGTAGTGGCAAGTTCCATAATAGGTTATTCGTTGTTTCTCTTACAGAAAAAAATACAATATAGTCGCAACCTACTACGTTAATCATCTATAAGGGATATGATACTTTTAATAAAGATTCACTTGTATTTTGGGGGTATTTGGTGGTGCTGATAAGGAAGAGAATAATAAACATTTTAAGATATCTGCTTTTCTTTCTAAATATGGGAAAATATAAAAGGAAGAACAAATACTTGACTATATGCTTTTAGTCATTTACATTAAAAGAATTATCTTGAATATCTATAATTTAACTCACATGGTTTCTTGAATCCCTGACTCATGAAATTTTTTAATTTTAGGGTGTCTAATGACAATTCACTGAATCTGTGAATTACTTAGTAATTATACAGTTAAATATTTTTGACATGATTTATATGTAAGAGTTGGATTTTTAGCTCACAATATTTTTTTAAAAGCAACAGAATACCTATCATTTTCTTTAAGATTCCTCCTAAAATTTAACCCCTCTTGGGACCGTTACCAACCAACCCATCCATCTGAGAATTAATCCATTTCCATTTTACTCATCAATGGTTAAAGTAATTTGACCAATAAATCAAGGAATCGTGCCTTGTTCTACCTGTCATAATAGTCTTTAATAATTTTCCATTAATATGCATCACCTTTATAATATAAGGACTAGGGCAACAAGGCATATAAGATACAGTGCAATAATCGAAGTCTATTTTTATTTTGTTTTATTGTATGTCGGTATGAACACAACATGAGATCTACCCTCCTAGATTTTTAAGCGTGCGATACAATACTGGTAGTTACTGGCACAATTGTCACTCAGCAGGTCAGTGACCGATAACTTCCCACGTCCCAGCAGCTGGGAGAGTACAAAAATGCCCAGCAGTAACAAACTGGATACTGTTCAACACACTGCTTCACAGCTGCCTTCCCTCCTATAAGAAAAGAAAAGTATTCTTTGGGATATTGGGAAAAAAAAAAAAAGCTCTTCTCACTTCCCACACAGGAATATGGGATGTCAAATGACTCCCCAGTTGCTTCTATCATATCTGAATGCATAGCTCTTTAAAAAAAAAAACACCATGTGATAATCTTCTGCCTCTACTTACCCCTTCCTCCTGGGAACACTCTTCCCTTGAGTGTCATAATTCCACAATTTGCTGTATTCCCTGTGTCTCTCCGCAGGTTCCTCATCTCCCCCTTGATCTTTCAATATTGGAGTTTCTTGGAGGTTTGTCTCTCATCGTAATACATCTTCTACCTTTGATATGTCATCCACTGCTAGGGATTCATGGCTCTCCTCAAAATGTATCTACACGCTTACTCTCACGATCTCCAGGGTAGCATATCAAATGGCCTACTAAACGTCTCCGCTTGAATTTCTCATTTGCATTTATAAAGAAAGCTAACCAGATAGAAATCGTGCTCTTTCCCAAACCTTTTCCATAAATGAGCAGTGGTGCCCCACCAGCCCCATACAGCAACAGCCAGGACTCTCGGCTGGCACCTCTCTCTCTCTCTCTCTCTCTCTCTCTCTCAGACAACTGGCTTAATTTTATTTTATTCATTTTAGTGCCAATCCTCTTACCCCACAAACCAGATAAACCCCCGATGTACCCCTTTTCCTCTCCTCTCTTCTTTCTTGTCTCGGGAAGGAGAACCACGAGAGTGATTTATAGAAAAGCACTTATATTGAAAGTGGCCTTAAGATAGTTGAAATCCTAGAGATGGATTTAAATCTCCCCACTTCACAAAAGCCCACTACGAAAACCCAAGAATAAAGTCAAATTGTAAAGGGAGAAGACAGGGACGGCCACTCTCTACCCTGGTCTCCCCTCCACCCCCTTTATTACCATCATGTCACATCCCTGCTGGTCAAACAGTTTTAGAAGCTGAGTTAACCTAGTCTTACACGTAACGTTCAAATTACATGGACACGCGTGTCTTATCAGTTTCTCCTTCCCTAAGAAGATAGTCAAGTAACAGCCTTGCTACTCCTCTGACCTAAATTATCCCCGTCCTGAGGTTGATGATTGCTAGCAGGCCCAGGTAAGAAGTCTGAGTCCGGACCACTTGGTTCCAAACAAGGAGAAAATAGATGCCCCCAACCCCACTACCAAATGAATCAGGTGCTCAAGGTAAATTAAAAACAGGACAAAATCATTCTGAAAGATATACGTTGAGAAGTATTACTTCCGTCTCAGTTCTGGTCCCCCCTTTAGGCCCCCAGTCCCTTGTTAACACCATTCAATAGTGTTTCATATATCTGTACAGTGTTTACGCAAATGCAAGCACGTGTGAATATATGTTCTTATCCCCCCTCTTACTCATTTATACAAAAGGCAGTACATTATATAAGCTGTTCTGTGACTTGCCTTTTGTCCTTAAGAATATGTCCTAGGGATCTTTCCATGTGGGTACAGAGAAAGATTCCTCATTCTTTTATCACAGCTTTGTAGTAATCCATCGTATGGGTGGCTGCTTCCTAGTTTATTGAACCATTCTTGTCCTTTACAAAAGGACTTGAGTCGTGTCCAGTAAGTTTTTTAACCTATATTATAAATATGTGTAAGAAACAAGACCCAAGATGATGCACAGGTAAAATCAATTATGATAAAGATGAAAAGAGAATCAGCAGTTTTTTCCTAATTCACCACTTTTTCTTTTTACCTTTTGATCCCCTTCACCCATTTCTCCCCTGCACCCCACCACACACACACCCCTTGCCTATGACAACCACCCGTTTGTTCACTTTATCTGTGAGCTTTGAGCTTGGGCTTTTTTGTTCTTGTTGTTTTTTGTTATGTTGTTGTTGTTTTTTGTTTTGTTGTTGTTGTTTTTCAGATTCGACATATAAGAGAGATCATACAGTATTTGCCTTTGTCTCACTTATTTCACTTAGCATAATACCCTTAAGGTCCATTCATGTTGTTGCAAATGGAAGTATTTTGTTATTTTTATGGACAAATAATATTCCATTGTGTGTGTGTGTGTGTGTGTGTATATATATCTATATACATGTATATAGGTACCACATTTTCTTTATCCATTTATCTGTCGATGGACACTTAAGTTGTTTCCATGTCTTAGATATTGTAATAGTGCTGCAATGAACATGGGGGTGCATGTATCTCTTCCACTCTCTTATAATCTCTACAGTTGACCAAATCGTGTCATTCTGACAATTTTACCAAATATATCTCGACTTGTCAACAATTTACATTTCAACTGCCTCCATCCTGGTCCAAACTCTCACAGGTTCTTGCTTCCTTGCTTTATACTATTCAGTTGATTCAAAATGAACTTAGAATAAAGTAAAAAAATAAATCCTTAAGGAGACGTACTCAGCTCTGCAGTTTGACTCTGCTTATCTCTTGCCTAATCATATGTTTTTCTCCTTCACTCACTATGTTTAGTCACACTGGTTTCAATTCAATCATAAAGACAAATTTCTCTTTACCTTGGCTCTGGGCCATCAAAAATATGCAAATCAGAGAAATGCAAATCAAAAGGACAATGAGGTATCACCTCACAGCAGTCAGAATGGCCATCATCAAAAAATCTAGAAACAATAAATGCTGGAGAGGGTGTGGAGAAAAGGGAACCCTCTTGCACTGCTGGTGGGAATGTAAATTGATACAGCCACTATGGAGAACAGTATGGAGGTTCCTTAAAAAACTAAAGATAGAACTACCATAGGACCCAGCAATCCCACTCCTGGGCGTGTATCCAGAGAAAACCATAATTCAAAAAGATACATGCACCCCGGTGTTTACTGCAGCACTATTTACAATAGCCAGGACATGGAATCAACCTAAGTGTCCATCGACAGAGGAAAGGATAAAGAAGATGTGGTATATATACAATGGAATACTACTCAGCTGTAAAAAAAAAGAATGAACTAATGCCATTTGCAGCAACATGGATGGACCTAGAGGTTGTCATACTGAGTGAAGTAAGTCAGACAGAGAAAGACAAATATCATATGATATCACTTATATGTGGAATCTGAAAAATGATACAAATGAACTTATTTACAAAACAGAAACAGACTTAGAAAACAAACTTATGGTTACCAAAGGGGAAGCGTGAGGGGGAGTGCTAAATCGGGAGCTTGGGATTAACATACACACACTACTATATACAAGATAGACAACCAGCAGGGACCTACTGTATAGCACAGGGAACCCTACTCAATATTTTGTGATAATCTATATGAGAAAAGAATCTGAAAAAGAATGAATATATGCATATGTCTAACTGAATCACTTTGCTGTACACCTGAAATTAACACAACATTGTAAATCAACTATACTCCAATAAAATTTAAAAATAAATTAAGAATAGAAACAAAAATAAAGGATTAAAAAAATGTGCTTTGCATCTACACCTGGAAAAATGCAATCTTCAAATCCTTATGTGTCATTTACTCAAGGAAATCTTCCTGAATCCCCTAACTTAGACTATTTATTTTATCCTCAATACAGACTCTCCTGTCAACCTGCCCATCTTCATTTCTAGCTCTTAATATAATTGTTTAATGACACTTTTTCCACCCAGGTTTAAATATGTATCAATATATACTATAGTATCTGATTTTATAGTAGATGCTCAATAAACAGTTGTGGGATGAATTAACTGATGGACAGCTAAATAAATGTGCCAGCCACACAATGAACCCTCATGCTGTTAAAAAGGTTCATTTCTTCGCACACGACCCAGGTCTTTTCCCTTTTGCAGGGGTCAAGTTGAGTGATTCTGTAATGGAATGCTCTGAGATTTTGACTGAGATCTTTCTCGTGCCAGAAGTTTCTGAATGGTGCAAAGATGACTACAGAGATAGAGCTCTGATGAAAATCATATTACAAAGTTCTCCAGGGATAGTTCAAAGAAAAGCTCTTTCTAAGCCTGAGAGCCCGGTGGGACACCTGCGTAAAGGTTCTTAGATCTGCCGGCATGTTAGAGTCATCTGGGGAGCTCTGAAAAAACACCACTACCAGGCTCCACTAGACTTTTTAAAGCACAATACCTCGGGGCAGGATTTGGCCATCAGGCTTGTTTGCTGGTTTTTATTTTTCCAGGTAATACTACTCTGCATCCTATTTTGAGAAATATAGCAGTGGGTTCCAAATATGACTTATCATCAGAATATTTTGGAGTCATTTAAATAAACAGAAAAATTTCAGACCCACCCCTGGAGTTACTGATTTAGTTGGACAGGAATGAAGCTAAACAATCTGTATTTTAAAAGCTTCCCTAGTGATTTTGTTATTCAGAAAAGATTTATAAATCACTGATCTATAACAACGGACCCAGTATTAAATAGTATCAATAAATTCCTCTGAATCCATTTTCTTGAAAAGGCAAAAATAGAAATAATGGCATAGGACATAAAAGCTTTGCTAAAAGAAACATATTCTTTACCAAAGGTCTCTCTTCCACATACTTGTTTTAAATTTAAAAGCAAGTAAAGAAGCTAATTTAGGTTGGGCAAGTTTTTAAGAATTTTCTCTCAAAAACATGTTCATTGATGGTATTAGTAGGTAGCTTTGATTAAATATACTAGCGATTTATTATATACGAATGAGGAAGTGTAGAATGATGGTCAGAAGTTCCATCTTGACTTGTCATTTTTGTAAGATGTACATATGATTACAATAGTTAAAGTGAACAAGGTATTTCACCCAAGAACCATTTGTTGTAAGAAACAGAAATATACTCAAAGTAACTTACATCTAACATGGGATGGGAGGCAAAGAGGAGACAACCATTACAGAAATGAAAGGGTTGAGAACAAATAGGGTCAAATTTAAAGATGATAAATGGGAGGGAAATGATTAAGGTTAATCTCTCAGTCTTTCTGGAGTCTCTTGGATTCTCTTTTCACTGCTTCCCTTTGTGTGTCTGACTCTCTCCTTGTCTCTTTCTCTCCCTCCTTCCCTCGTCTCTGGGTTTGCTCTTTATTCTTTCCTTGGACAGAACCTACCTCTAGTTACCACTGGGTACCAGGTCACATCATTAAGAGAACATCCTGATCAACTATGGGTCAGAATGGGTTGGTCAATCTTGCTCCTAATCTACAGCAAGTCCCCTACATATGAATGAGTTCTGTTCCGAGAGTGCATCCATAAGTCCAATTTGTTCATAAGTCCAATAAAGTTAGCCTAGGTACCCAACTAACACAATCGGCTATATAGTACTGTCCTGTAATGGATTTATAATACTTTTCACACAAATAATACATAAAAAACAAACAAAAAATAAAGAAAACATTTTAAATCTTACAGTACAGTACCTTGAAAACTACAGTAGTCCAGTACAACAGCTAGCATCCAGGGGCTGGCACTGAGGGAACAGGCAAGAAGAGTTACTGACTGGAGGGGGGAGAGGAGGTGGCAGATGGTAGAGCTGAAGGATCGCCAGCAACAGGAGATGGAGGGCAAGCTGCAATGTCACTCACGCCTGACGTTGATGGCACAGGTTCTGGTTCCTTGCTGGAACTAGATGCACGTTCGCATCTTTGAAAGTTCGTGCCTTGAAGATTTGTATGTAGGGGACTTACTGTATTTCAGTAAGATGTGGCCTAAAGGGGCAGAATTTCATCTCCTAGGCTTTTCAGGAGTGCCAACACACCATTTACACACAGGAGAGAAGAAGCTATCTCTCCCTCCCCTCCAAGGAGAAAGGTAAAAACCGCTCCTCTGACACGGGACGGAAGGACCCTGGGTTCTCACCTAACCTTTTGGAATATACACATGCCTTTCCACGGCCTGGATAAACCCTGGGTGTCTTCCACTTCCATGAGCCAGACAAGTCTTCAAGTCTGGGCTTTATCTCTTTGAAACATAAATACCAAGGGAGAGAGAACTCCACTTTTCCCAGTGCCTCGGCAGCTTAACCCAGGGTAAAGAAACATTTTCCACCAGACACATGTTAAAAATAGCAAAACAGATTTATTTGGAGTCACTGCAGTAGGGGAAAAAGACCTTAGTATGTGACTGAGCTCAATTCCAAAGACAGCAAAGGCAGCTGGTGATTTAGAGCCAACAAGCAGAGTGAGGGGGTCAGTGCAGGGAAAGTTACTAACAAGAACTTGATTAGGTATCAAGGGCAGGGAGATTCTTCCTAAAATAACTTAACAGGATCTTGCTAAAGGCAGGCCAAGGGTGGAAATCGATCAGCTATAAAAGGTGGAAGTATTCTTGCTAACCTGGATTAGTGGGATTCTTTGCTAAAATTGGACAGGCCACAAGCAGGGCAGCAGACCAAGATCCAGGTCTAGTTAAGAAGGCTCAGAGAAGCCTGATTAAAATGTGGGTAAGGAGAGAGTCTTTGCTACCGGGAAACTACTCTGACTGGAATCATTTAGCCTTATTGGAAGTTAACAGAAACTTTATTATTCTTTCATATCAGAGCAATATATTAGATAAATGGATACTGGATGACTTATCATGACATATGAATAGTAAGATGTTTCTAGGGAAAGTGAAAGCAGACGCTCCCTCTATCAGTATGCGGTATAAATTTCTGTGTCTAAGGAGTACCAAGAAATCCAGGGAGGTTCTATTTCTCCACAGTACGGAGATGAATTCGGTGGGCTGATCCAGGGTGATACTCGATCCAGTGCCAACTCAAAAACAAACAACGCCTTTAATTTTCTACAACCTAAAGGAGTGACTTAGATATTTTGCAGCTATATTTTCATAAAATCAAAATAACACGTTATTTCAGAAGAGCTACCAATTGGATGGATTCAGTTTTGAACATCAAAAATAGCCTTTGCTTTTCATATTCCATTTCTGGTTTATAAAAGGGATAAATATATTTTTGCCCAATCAGTTTCTTAGAAGTAAAGTTTGATGATATCAAGTTTAATCAATTAAGATGCTTTTGACTGCAAGCAACAGATTATCCATCCAAAGTAGCTTAAGCACTAAAGTGTTTTCTTTGACTCATATAAGAAAAATAGAGCATTGGTAGTTCTATGATTGGCGTGACAGTTCAGCAATATTATCCAGAACCCAGATACCTTTTAATCTCTGCTCTGTCATCTCCAAGGTGGTGGGTTTCCATCCTCAGGCTTGTCAATGCACAGGAGCAACACGAGTGCTTCAGATCTAATGATCCATTTTCAAACCTGCTGAAGAGAACAAAATCTTTTCCTGAGGATTCCCAGCAGATATCTCCTTTTGGACAACTTAGTCACATATCCAGTAAAAGAGAATGAAATTGCAATTACTGGTTTAGGCTAGTCATGCTTTGTCACCTTCACTTGGGCACATTGGGTTTTATAAACTAAGGGAAAATGAGGAAAGGCCTTTAGAACAAAAAGGGAAACAACAGTGCCTGCCACACCAGTGTCAGTTAGGGTATGAGGAAGTAGGTATTCTCATGAAATCTCAGAACACTACTCACTGATGTTTCTAACAGTTGAAAATGTAGCCGATGTCATGGGAAATAAAGTTAATTGTTGGTGATAGCAACAAAAAGGGAATAATAAAATCAATTTATGGGATACGATCATAGTTTGAAATGAATAGACTGGTATTACACAGAGTATGGCCCAGATGAAGTGGCCTGAGGCTGTAAAGAGAAGAAGGGTAGAGGGCTCTGAAAATCAGTGAATCAAAAAACACAAGACTTCTGCCACATGAGTGTTGGCAAGACTTCTGCCACATGAGTGTTGGCAAGGGGATGTTTTAGAGCTGGCCTGAGAGTCTCACCTGGAAAGAGAAGGCCTCCGCTGAAAGAGGCTGGGGATTTACCGGCAGATGGCCGTTGAGCAAGAGCAACGGTCTAGAGAAATGCATGCAACTCAAGAGAAGTGCAGGCAAGAAATGTCTAGCGACGTGGAGGACTTCTGTAGAACAAAACCACGGCTACCATGGTCAATGTCAACTTCTGCTCAGCTCAGCGAATACAGATGCTGGTTAGCAAGAGGGTCAGTCAAGTAAGACCTTTCCAGCTTCCTTAAGTCTTCCACCTTCCTGTATGATTTTGACCCTATCGGGTTCCAAAACCACACTTAAGAAGCTGGAGAGAAGAAGAATGAGGTGAAAAGATAAAAGGATGAAGGGGCTGACTACCCCTTTTCCCACTGTTAGCAACTAACCTGCAGCCAGCCCAAACCAGGGGAAAAGATACATTTTCAATGGGAGTAAAATAACACTGAAATGAAACTGTTTGGAGGACTGGCTGTTGCTAGGTGACTTTTTGTTACCTGAAAGTGACTAGAAAATTCATGAGGTTTGCAGAAGACTGCAGTGAGAAAAGGGAAATAATTAGTTCCACAGATGTTTAGAAGGACAGAGGAGGAAAAGAAATAAAGAGACTTAATGACTGCACCTAGGAGTCTACATAGTTTTTATTCTCCCATTTAATATATATGTGATATATGCTATATCACATATATATGATATATTCATATGCACATACGTAGAAACATATAAAGAGACACGATTTTTTCCTTGCAGTAATCATAAAAAAACTTTTCAAATCTGTTGCCTTGAATGAGTATAGAGTTGTTTTGCTTAATTTTGGAAATTATGTTTTTTTCACTATATTAGTATATATGCATACTATGTTTTTTATATTATACATACACATTTATTCAAACTCACACACATTGTTATATATGTACAATACATACAATGTATGTATATATACACATAGTGCATATGTATATGTGAGCATATATGTGTATATATGCCAGTTTTTCAAGGATTAAGAAGACAAAGTGTTTGTGGTCAATTTGGGGAATATTTTCCTATTTTACGTTTCCAAATTAAAGTAGAAAACTAACAAATAATGTTTTCAAAAATGAAAAAGGAGATGGAAATAGAAGATACTATTCTTTGGCATATGAAGATTCAATAAAATAGAAAGGGAATTAAATAATTCTCCCTCATTCATGGAGTAAAAGATATAAAATATCCATTGGATTTGTCAAAGATAAAGTTTAATTATACATATTTTACTTGGTTGAGGATCCAAAGAAATTATATACTTTTCCAGCATCAGATCATGAGGGCAAGAGAGAGATATCACAATGTAAATATCAGAATATGAGATTGCAATATTTTAAAGACAGAAGCATTCTTTGCTGTTTATACACAGAGGAATTTAATTATTCAGTACCTCAATAGATGACTAAAGAAAGACATATTAAAAATATGCTCTCACGGCTGTGAAGAAAATAATGCAATTCAAATAATAGAGGAAATATAACTTCTGTTCCTGGCATTGGTATCATACGTGTTTGAAAAACAGAAGGATAATTTTATACATATTGTATAACATATGTGATTGTAATTCTTCAAGCCAGATACATTGCCAATCTGTCTGCAAACACATTTTTTTTAATCCTGAAAAAGAAATGTGTTAAGAATTTTAAGTTGCATATAAATGGATACAGAAGACTAAAAGTCATTTCTGACATTTTGCTTTTCCTTTAACTTTTACCTATATAAATGGGCATCTAATCCAACAGTTCTATACATTTTTGGGTTCCATATCTTGTCAGTAGTGTGCCCAGTATATTTGTGCCATGATGATATCATACATAGTAATATGTAGCATTCAAATTAAATAATATTTTGCATGTTAACTAGCCAGACTCAGTCATGATAGGTGGAAAAATTAAACCAAGAGAAATTAAGTGATTGCCTCCAAGTGTCATAGTTAGTTAAAAGCATATCTACAACCTCAATCAAGTTTCTTTCTCCCATCACTGTGTAGCTTTAATTAAAAAAATATATGCCTATATCAATGTCTCTTTGTGCATATGCATTGTTTTACATGCCCCATCATCCTAGTTTTCTTTTCCTTTGTCCTTTTTAAAGTTTGTTGCAATTTAATATGCATAACGTAATCATAATCATACATATTAAAACATTTTCACAAAGTGAATACACCTGTTAAGTAGCATTCACATTAAGAGATTCAGTAACACTAGCATCTGAGAAGACGTGTCTTGTCCCCCAGTCACTAAACACCTGCAGTAAAATCACTGGCCTGAGTACTAACAGCAGAGATTATTTTTTCCTGTTTTTGAACTTCATGTAAATGGAATAATTTACATGCACTATTTGGGTCTGGCTTCTTTAATGCAACATAATGTCTGTGAGATTCATACATATTATGGTGTGTAATTATAGATAATTCATTTAAACTGCCATCCAGTTTTTATTTTATGAAAATATCACAATTTATTTATCCACTCTACTCCTGACAGCCATTTGAGTTGATTCCAGTGTTTGTTAACTTGAGCATTCTCGTGTGTGCCTCTTGCTACACATACATTTATGCACACATTTTTACTCAGTCTATTCCAAGGAATAAGATTTCTGGACTGAGGAGACAGTGTTGAGTTTTACTAGATGCTGCCAGTCTTCCAACATGATTGCACGAATTTAACACTGTTTAGTAGTGAGCTACAACTCACGTTTATCATTTGATTATTGCCATTCTGCAAGTTGGTTGTTCCACCATCTAATAAAAGAGTAGTGTTAAATTTCCAATACAGGCATACTTTGTTTTGCCACACTTCACTTTATTGTGCTTTGCAGACATTATAGTTTTTACAAATTCAAGATTTGTGACAACCCTGTGTCAATCAAGTCTATGGATGTCCTTTTCAAATTTTCAATTCTTTCAGCTCTTGCTTCATAGACTTTTTTTTTTTTTTTGCGGTACGCAGGCCTCTCACTGTCGTGGCCTCTCCCGTTGCAGAGCACAGGCTCCGGACGCGCAGGCTCAGTGGCCATGGCTCACGGGCTCAGCCGCTCCACGGCATGTGGGATCTTCCCGGACTGGGGCACGAACCTGCATCCCCTGCATCGGCAGGCGGACTCTCAACCACTGCGCCACCAGGGAAGCCTGCTTCATAGACTTTGAAGTGCTGATGTTCGGTGCCATCTCAGGACTGTTGTCTTCTTGATAAATTGACTCCTTTCTCATTACAAAATACCCTCCTATGCCCCTGGCAACATTTCTTGTTCTGAAGTCTACTTCCTCTGATTTAACACAGTCACTCGCAATTCTTGTGCTTAGGATGTGTGTGGTGTATCTTTTGTCACTTTATCTTCAGCCTATGTGTTTTTACATTTAATTGTGCTTCTTGGAGACAACATATAATCGGACCCTGGTTTTCTATCCCACCTGAAAATCTATGCCTTTTAAGAGAATTGTTTAATCATTCACATTTAATATAACTATTGATTTCTTGGTTTTTATACCTGTCATCTTGATATTTGTTTCTGTTTTCTCACATTTTCTTTATTGCCCTTTCCCTTCTCTTTTCCTGTCTTACTTTTGATCCGTGTGTACTTTTAGGTTCCATTTTACCTTTACTATTGATTTTGTAGATACAATTTTTTATTGTTTTAATGGTTGCTTGGGTTTAAAATATGCATTTTTTTTTTTTTTTGGCGGTATGCGGGCCTCTCACTGTTGTGGCCTCTCCCGTTGCGGAGCACAGGCTCCGGACACGCAGGCTCAGTGGCCATGGCTCACGGGCCTAGCCGCTCTGCGGCATGTGGGATCTTCCCGGACCGGGGCACGAACCCGCGTCCCCTCCATCGGCAGGCAGACTCTCAACCACTGCGCCACCAGGGAAGCCCTAAAATATGCATCTTCTTATTACAGTCAAGTTTCAAACAAGTGTATACTACATGTATAATGTAAGAATCTATAACAGTACACACTGTTTCCCCACAACCCAATTTTGTGCTATATTTGTATACATTATACCACTACATATGTTATAAAATCCAAAATAAATGGTGATTAATTTTGCTTTGAAAAGTTGAAAGAAAGGAATTAAAGTAAGTTGTCTGTGATCCATTTATTCTTTTTACTTGGTAGAAGTTCCTGGTAGGGAGAAAAGAAGGATAAGTTCCTGGAAATGTCTTTCTGCTAAGTGGATCTCAGGTAGATTAATGATATTATTAAGAGTAAGGGACCCAATCTCTGAAATATCCCTAGCTGGAGATCCCATACTAAATAGAACCTAGTGTGTATGAGAAATGTCCCCACAAATGTCCCAAAGGCTGTACAACCCTTTAGGCTCTTTCATAACATAAATTCTTACCTCTTTGTGAGGAATCCCATGAACCTTACTTAAAGCCCCCCAATATTCTAGGCCAAAGGGGCATGTCTGACATGGGAAGAAAGGCACCACCCCCCCTCTGACCCCCTAGGTCCCATATCTCTTTCTTCTTCATCTAGGCCTCTTTCTGAATTGTTTTTAAATTATTTAGTAAAACCTGATCCTGGGTACGATCTATGGTTCTGTGAGTCTGACTTTACCTTCTGATCCTGTCTGGTAACTCAAGAGTCAATTATATTTCATAGCAATTTAAACGTGATACAAAACCCCTTTATACATACCTACCTACTTACCATATACAGTAATCTTAATCCCTGTGTGTAGCTCCAAACTTCCATCTTGTAGTGCAGGTCTGTCATTGAGAAATCCTCTAAACTTCTGTTTGTTTTAAAAAGTTTTTAATTTGCCATCAGTTTTGCAAGAATTTTTTTTATTCAATAGATATAACTTATTAAAAATTTAGCATTACTACAACTTCTCAGGTTCCCTCCCACATGGCTTGAAACATCTATTACTATTCATCCTCTCCTGGGAATTAGTAGCAACATTGCCTAGGGAACAACAACAACAATAACAACAACAAAACAGCAGTTACTTCACTTAAAGGGAATAGTTAACCCATTTTTGCAAGATTTTTTTTCTGTGTGTAAAGTTCTGGGTTGTAAGGGTTTTAAAAATATGTTTTTCAACACCTTATAGATTTTTTTTTTTATTGTTTTCTGGTTTGCCTAGTTTCTGATGAGGTCTGTTGTCATTCTTGTACTTTTCCCTCTAAACTTACTAATGTGCTGCTTACCTCTGGCTGCCTTTATACTTTTCTCCTTAACACTATTTTTCATTAATTTGAATATACTCTGGATTGGTGTAGTTTTCTTGGTGTGTATCTTTTTGGAATTGCTTGGGGTGTTTTGGACCAACACTCTCATAGTTTTCATCAGCTTTGGGACATGTTCAGTCATTTTTCCTTTATAGATTTTACCCTCTATTCTCTCTTTCTGAGACTCCAATTATACCTATATTAGACTACTTGTCATCAGTTCATGTATCACTGAGTCTGTTAATTTTCTTGGTCTGTTATTCTTTCTTTTTATATTTGTCTCTATCTTGTTGTTTCAATTTGGATAGTTTATACTATTTTCTATGTCTTCAGGTTCAATGATCTTTGCTTTGTCTGCATTTAACCTATTAATTCTATCAGTGGATTTTTCATTTCAGTTATTATGCTTTTCATGGGACACTTCATTTCATTTGGTTTGTTTTTGTATTTTCAATTTCCCTTGTTATTACATCCATGTTTTCCTTTAAACACTTGAAATAGCTATTTTAGTGATTATATCTTCTACTTTCTCCTTCCTTCCTTCCTTCCTTCCTTCCTCTCTCTCTCTCTCTTTCTTTCTTTCTTAGACACAGGGTGATTCAATCTCAGTAGGAGCAAAACAGACATGAGAGTGATTCTCCCAATTTACAGTTGTTGCTTGTTCCACAGGGACCACCCTGCTTCCCCTCTGAGAATGAGAGACAATTCAAAACGGAAGATTAGGCTTCTAAGTATGTAGTACGTGTCCACTTCATCATAATTTTTAACAACACAATGGAGTTGGAAGTAAGACCTTCCTGTCTGTAGTTCTCAGCTGTCCTCTGTGGCCCTTGTCAGCCCAAGTCTGTCTGGAAATCTGCCACTCCAGTGGCATGTGGCTATTTGCAACTGCAAGGTTACAATTTGGCCAAGAGCTTCACAAGTTCATCCTAGAGTTTCTTCAGACCCTTGGTCGGTGCCAACTACTGCTGGTAAATGATTTGTTTCTAAATTTGTCAAATAGGTCTAAAGAATCTTGTGCTTTACCACCACATTTCCCCCCTCTAATTCCTAGGTTCTGAAAGATTATTTGTGGCTAGGAATTTCTTTAGCATATTTATCAGTAAGCACTTTATGAATATAGTTGGGGGTTATGTAGGACCAAGACTGAATTTATACTGGCTAAAGACTCAGAATATTTATCTGTTGTAGTTTATATCCAGATCAGAAGTGGGAAGAAATATTCCTTTTCTCCAACCAAGGGTTTCAGTCAAGAGGGACTGCATAGAAATAAGAGGGATCTCTTACTCATGGGTGATATTTATCACCCCTCCCCAACTCATCAGCCCTGTTATCCCCACTCTTCTACCGCAACTATTATGAACAAATTGTTTTATTTTTGCATATGATCATAGCAACTGATTATTTTCCTAGTTATGGGTCGTGTTTCCTGGCTTTTCCTAATCTCTAATATATATATTTTAAAATTATTGGTTACTGGATGCTATGATGCTTACGTTGATGAGTACTGCAAACCAGGAAGGAAGGGTCCCTCACCTGATCTGTCAGTACCTGGAACTTGGACTAAAGCCTCCAGAACTGTGAGAAACAAATGTTTGTTGTTTAAGCCACCCAATCTGTGGTATTTTGTTACAGCATCCTGGACTAAGACAGGATGGAATTAGTTCTGAGTGCGGCAACAGAAAAAAATCCCCAATGTCCAAATACTTTTCAACACTCTTGTTCATTACCTTTGCTATTATCCCATTCACCAACCAAAAGAAATCACACAGCCAAGCCCCGAGTCAGAAGGGGAATATGATTACACAGGAAGGATGATCAAATTAGAGGCCATTACTTCGATTCTTGATCATATGGTGTTTGGATTACTAATATATTCAAGGACTTCTGGGATACTCTCTTCTTCTTAGAGGAAATTGGAATTGAGTAATCTAGAGCATGCAATGATAGGACTCAAATCGATCAACCCAAAAATTAACCTCAAATTTGTCTTATTTGCGAAAACAATGTGTTTCAAAAGTGTTCATTACATTTTTTTAAACACTTTTTCCTCTTGTAATTCTGAAACATATGTAAAGACTGCAATGGTCATACAGTTAAAGAAAGAAAACTACAAAAATCACCAATGTCTAAGGGGAGAGGATAAAAGTGCATCGTTTTCATAAATAAGAAGATCGTGTCAGTAAACAACAGAGAGCTGGATTTAACAGAAAACTTGAGTAGCCACTAGCCTAAAACAACAATTTGCTTTAGGATCTAGTTGACAGGAATTTGCATGTGTGTGTGTGTTTGTGTGTGTGTAGGGGGGATGGTGATTAGAATTATGTAGTCTCTTATACAATTCAAACCTAATTCCGTTTTATATTGCATAAAAAGTTTTCATCTGAATTTTTTTTAATGAGGCAACAGTGAATTATCTCATGGTTACTAGAAACTCGTATCACTGAAACTATTTCTGCTGAAGATTTTATACATCAAAAATGTAATGTCAAGTATTTTTCTAGACAGTCTTTTCAAAAATATGAAAGGCAATTTTCAGTATATATGGGAAGTATATAAACTTTATAGCTGAAACTCAAGACCAGTAATCTTTAATTATCCCTTGACCCTGGGGAATGTCCATTCTCATACAATACAGCATATAGGAAAATTCTTAATATGTCACGCTCAAAGTCTGCCCAGGTCCTTCTGCCTTTTGTACTAAAACGAGAGACAAGCATTCTCAAAACTCCACTAGTTAGTAATTAAGGTGCTTGTCAGTAACAGTGCCTTTCCCAATACCAGACACAGAGGTTTACACAGCTTATAACAACAAAAGCAACAGGGACGACTAACATTTACTAACAAGGTTTTATATTCTGGGCATTTTTTCTAAGTTATTTGCATGTATCAGTGATTTCAATACCCATAATAGTCCCATAGGTATATGTTCACCTTTTTTAAAAATGAGAGACAAGAGAGACAGAAGGTTACTTATTTTGCTCGAAGGTTTTATAAAAATATATAACTCATATATATATGCATGTGTGTGTGTGTGTGTGTGTATATATATATATATATATATATATATATATATATATATTTAACCCTTGGTCTAATCTAATATATTTATTTCCAACCCAGTATTGATCCTCCCAGAGTTGGTACTTTCTAACATTGTCTGAGGGAGCATTTGACATCTTTTATAATTGAACAACATATATCTAACCATATGCCCTATACAATAAACCCCTACTTTGGCTTATTCCAATTACAGGCTAAGGTGCTAACATATTTATAACACATCTGTCATTTAAGCCTTTTGTCCCATGTAAATATTACTAATGTACTTTAGGATTAGAGGAAATAAAGTTTTCTAGATCAACCTCTGCTAATGTAAGGGAGGCAGATGTGTAGAAAGGCATATCTTTCTTTAGTGCTGGGGAGACTCATTCTGTAGTCTTAATGTGTTTGATTTTATTATGACTCATTTCTATGACAATAATAAACTCTCCTCCCGGTGACTAAAGATCAGTTTTTTATACTTGCCAAGCTCTTTTCTGACTTATCTACACGTGCCCCTTCTGCCTGAACTTCTGTTCCCTGGATCATTGCAACTCCAACCACTTCTAATTCTTTAAGTCTCATCTTGACAATTATCTACTCGGAGAATGAAGACTGGAAAAATCCATCTCAATGGAAAGTAATAATTTGTTTCTTTTCAATTTCCCCCAAAGAAAATGAATATCACAGTATGATATTGCCATCAATAAATTTCATTTATTTCATTACCAGAAGGCTGACTGCAAGTTCAAAAATAATAGAGTATGAGCTTAATGAATGGAGGAAAAAATCAGAATTCATGGAAGCTTGATGTCAATTAAATTTCTAGCTTCATTGTTTAATTAAATGGAACTACTAAAAATAAAATCAATCTGAAAGTAAGCCCAATAAGCACTGGTTAATTCAGTGCATCTTGTACATTATAAGGATAATCATCCATTTGTCATTGACCTGTTCCAGTAGTAGACCCTCTGTTGTCGAAGAAATATGTCAGCATGAGAGTTTAATCAATAATGAGATGATAGAAGCCAGATATTAATATATTTGACATCTCTGAAATAGGCTGCTAAGATGATCCCTGTTTCCCCTCACAAAATCAATCTAAATATCTGACATAGCTACTACCTCTGCTACTTCTCTTTAAAGCTTTTTCCTAAAGAATGGGTTATAAATAGGCTTGAGACGGCATAAAACAGTCACTAGATAAAAGGAGTAACAAACCCTTGGGTCCTGCTTACATTTGTCCTTGATGAATCTCTTCTACTCGGTGATACAGAATCTCGGAATTGTTCATATAGGGTAATTTACAGAGATCATCAGACATAGAAATAATGATTAAAAAGAGTTTGGTATCTGATTGTTTTTCCCATCTCTAAAGTTTCTCTCTTTTTTAGAGATACCATATTCAGGCATAAGGAATCAGTTTGTAAGAATAAAATTTGTTTTGAGAGAATGAACAACAACATCTGGAAGACCCAACTCAGCATTAAAAGGGAACATACTATTGACATTCAACACAACAAAGTTGGACTTCACGGACGTGGTGCTCTCTGAGGGAAATCAACACAAAACAGGTAAAACTATACCAAACGATCGTCACGCAATGAGCAAAGTAACTGATGGTGACAGAAATCAGAACAGAGGTTCCTTGAGGAGTGAGCTTGACTGAGAAAGAGTAGCAGGTGGGTCTCTGGGGTGGTCGAAATGTTAATATCTCGATGGGAATGTGGGTGAAAAGATCGTCTGCATTTGTCAGAACTGATTAGATTTATGATCTGTGCGTGACCACGTATGTTCACCATCCCTCCATATGTAACATAAACTTTGGATACACCACAGAATGCTGGGTGCTTTTCGTTTCGACAGCCTCTGATTGAGGAAGCCAGCCATCTGGAATAGAGATTTGCGGAGGAAAGGCTCCATCCACGCCGGTTCTGGATTAACTACGTTGGTCTGTGTTCATCTTTTATTTCCATTTGCCCAGGATCGTCCACATCTATGTAGACTTTCCGGATGGATTCATTAATTTTAACCTCTGTTCACTCTCAAAAGTGTCCTAGTATGGAAGATAAATAACATGGGCACACTAGAAGGAATTAACCACAAGAGGAAGCAAAACCCTAGCTGGGCTGACAGCAATAGTTGGCTTGGCAAGGTCCTCAGCCCACGTAAGGCGGTTTGCACAACAGTCTTCTTCCCATTTGCTGACTCTTAATCCCCAGTGATCATTATCAGAAAGCACGTCTTGAGACATTCTCTCTTACACTTTACCCCAGTCACCCCTCTATTTGCATCTTTTAATGTGTACTTTCAAATCTTTATTCACTCGAAATGAGCTTCCTGAAAATCTGAACTTGGCCTTCAAATAATTACAGGAGGCTGATCAGGTTGTTTAAACTCAATCAATGCAAAACACCGTTAACACCTTCCTTCACGAACCAGCTGCTCCTATGATAGCCAATATCGTACCTGGTTGACAGTATATTAGACTAGCTTACCAAAGTGACCCAAAATGTAAGGGCTCAACAAACATACAAGTGTGTTTCTTGCTTGTTTCTTGTTTTTTGATTCCTGGTTAAGGGGGAAAAGCTCTGCTACTTCATCTAATCCAGGCCGAAGGTGGCTCTGTCAGCTTCAGGGGGTCCAAAGACCCCCCTTGGGCATTCCCATGCCAGGCTGCCAAGGTAGGGAGCCAGCATGGAGTAAGACAGATGGGAGTCGATGGAACTTACATAGTAGGTAACGGCAGGGCAGACATTACTTCTGCTCACTTTCTATTGCCTGGAACTCAACACCATGACCAATGCAACTGCAAGAGAGGGTGGATAATATAGTCCAGATGTGTGCCAGGAAGAAGGAAAGAACATGGATTTTAACAGAGAACAGTCTCTGTCACATGTAGTAATAGGCTCTTTTTTATTGAGGTATACTTGACATAGAGCATTATGTTAGTTTCAGATGTACAACAAGACAATGTTTGTATATGTTGCTAAATGATCACCACAGTAAGTCTAGTTAATATTTATCACCACACATAGTTATAAATTTTTTCTGTCTTGTGACGGGAGATTTTAAAATCTATTCTCTTAGCAACTTTAAAATATACAATACAGTACCGTTAACTATAGTCACCATGCTATGCGTGACCTCCCAGAACTTATTTATTTTACAACTGGGAGTTTGTACCTTTTAAAAAACTAGCTCATAGATATTTTTAAAATTCGTATCCCTAAATCTCCTTTTTCCTATAGCACATTATTCATATCACAGACAGGGTAGAATTTTAGTAAAACATATCACGTTATGTTACTTTGCTTCTTAAAGCTCTTCTTAGATTCCCACTAGATTTATGATCTACTCCAAATTCTGACTGACAGAATAAGACCCTGGATTGGTCCTGACCAACTGCTCACACCTTATGCTCCAATGGCACTGGCCTTCTCCACATGCCTTAAACTAACCCAGTTGGTTCTCAGTGTAAGGTCTTCTTCATCTGTCAGTGATAATTGTTTTAAGTGTCAGAACTGTGCTCAACAAGGAGTCATCAACATTTCCATCAAGTTGTTTTTAAAAGAATAAAGAGGTTTATTTCTCTCACAACAAAAATTCAAGGGTAGGATATCTAGGAATGACGTGATGGCTCAATCATATCCAAAAATATTCAGGATCCTTTTAGCTCTGCAGGACTACGTTTTATGTCTCTCTTTTAGCCTTATGGAAGAAAAACAGTTGCTCTAATTTCAGGCATCACATCCATGTACAAGCAGGAGGAAGGGACCAAAGTTTCTTCCCTGGGAGCATCTGCCCATATTTTATGGTAGGAAAAAACCCACTTTCATATTTCCCCGTTTACCACACTGGTCATAAATACATCACATTGACACTGCTAGATGAAAAGAAGGTTGGGCTTTTTAGCTTTTGTAATAGTAGAAGGAGGAAGAAGACATGGAAGCATTGTAAGTGTCCATCGACAGAGGAATGGATAGAGAAGATGTGGTCCACGTACACAATGGAACACTACTCAGCCATAAAGAACAAAAATGAAACAATGCCATTTGCAGCCACATGGATGGACCTAGAGATGATCATACTAAGCGAAGTAAGTCAGACAGGGAAAGACAAAGATCATATGATATCGCTTATATGTGGAATCTAAAAAATGATACAAATGAGCTTATATGCAAAACAGTAATAGACTCACAGACACAGAAAATAAACTGGGAGTTGGAGGAGGGATAAATTAGGATTGGGGGGTTAGCAGATACAAATTACTATACATAAAATAGAAAACCAACAAGGACCTATTGTATAGCACAGGGAACTACATTCAATATCTTGTAACAACCTGTAAGGGAAAAGAATATATATACATATCTATGTATATGAGTAACTTCATCACTTTGCTGTACACCTGAAACATTGTAAATCAACTACATTTCCATTAATTTTTTTTTTTTTTTAAGAAGAAGTGTTGTAAATAGTTTTGGGGTCGCCAGCTCACAGCGCCTTCCCATCCCAGGCCTTTACACCCATACTTTCTGTTAGGCGTTCAGCTTTAGACTACATGTCGCCTGTTGAGAAGGGCCTTCTGCGCTGCCACTCTGTGCCAGGCTCCACTTGCTCTGCCCCTCAGAGACTGACTGTGTGCATTGCCTCCGGTGATGCCTTGCCCTATGACCTGGGCAGTGAGAGATTCAGGAGTAGGACCAAAGGGCTGCCCTTCGGTGCTTCCTCTCCCATGTCCCTCCTGCCTCTCCCCAGGTGTTCTCTTTCCCCAAGTCCTTCAGCTCAAGCCACTCCTGCCCCAGAGTTACTCTGTCTGGGATTCTCTGACTGCGCCCTCTACATGCCTCTTCAGACTTGGAGTGCTAATGGCCCCTCAGTTCTCAGCCCAAGGAACTCACCCAGCTTTTCTTACCCCTACCCACATCTTTCTTTATAAAAACTCTCCCTTATGAAACGTTGCTCAATGGCCCTGTTGCAGCAGGCCATTTGTTTCTTGACAGCATCCTGGCTAGCATACTTTTTTAAAGCTACCATATCTAAAACAGATCTCAAGTAGCTTTCAGTATCATTACCCTATCTTAATTACCTGCATAGCACTGACATCTTTTTTTTGTTTGTTTCCGGTACGTGGGCCTCTCACTGTTGTGGCCTCTCCCGTTGCGGAGCACAGGCTCCGGACGCGCAGGCTCAGCGGCCATGGCTCACGAGCCCAGCCGCTCCGCGGCAGTTGGGATCTTCCCGGACCGGGGCACGAACCTGTGTCCCCTGCATCGGCAGGGGTACTCTCAACCACTGCGCCACCAGGGAAGCCCCACTGACATCTTTTGATATGTATATCCTTTCCCCTGGTAAAAAGCTGGCTCCTTGAGAGTAGGTCCTGTGTCTACTTTGTGCATTGTTTTGTTTCTAGTACCTAGAATACAGACTGCCACAATTCAAGATGTGTTGAATGGATAGTAAGTGCTAAGTTGATGTTTCTGGACCAAAGTTGCCCGGAATGAGTCCTTCTCCACTGACATCAGCCCTCCCACACCTGGAGCTCGCCTTCACGGCCCTGAAGTTTCACCAAGAGCATCTCTATACACCAAATGTCTCTGCAGTTGAGGCCAGACCCTTTCCTGGACTTCCAAACTCCTGCTTATCAAAAAGTTTTATGATGGCTTCTGATTTCTATTTAAATCCTCTAGTGAAGATTTCTGAATTAATTCCTTTGGCCTTTACTCCCTTCAGATTGAATTATCTTTGGCCATGTCAACTATCATCAAGCGGAGAGTCTACTTTAGAGTGAAAGGAAAAGCCGCACATTAGTTCCATGACTGCAGATATGATAAATGACACAGGAATACCAGTACCTTTACTTCTTACTTGTGGGCAAACTGACACATTTTATTGTTATCAGAGAACATCCTTGCTAATATGGTTTTATAGATGTCAAAGTTCCAAATACCCTGCTTCTTACATGGCCAAGAATGAATTAAACATTCCATCCTACTTTTAGTAGTATTAATTGATGCATTTTCTGCTCAGGGCAGTTTCTTAATAACTATCTTTCATTGAAATACTCTCGTGTCCAGAAATTAAGATTTCAGAGAGATTAAACTATGCTCTGAAGAATGAACATTCAAACCCCAAAACAAGAAAATTTCAGCATTTAGGATTGAGTGTGTGTGTATCTGTTGGAAAAGACATAAACAAAATGTAATCTGACCTAGTTATAACATTTGGGATAATCGTAACTTAGTTTTAAGTCTGCCAGATGAGGATTTATCTACCTTGTAATACTGTTACATTTTATACATTTATTATTTTATGTTTATTATATATATTTATACATTGTATTAATATATTTTATTACCTCATGTTTTGGGTGGAATGCTTTGCTTCCCTTTAATAGTTAAAAGTGTGACCATGGATGATAACTTAAAAGTGTGTGTGTGTGTGTGTATATATATGTTTCTGATATATATATATATTTATATATCAGAAACATTTTTATGCATAATCAGGACTTTTTCCTAACATATGATGGGAAAGAAAATACACAGAAGGGATGAGTATTAGAGGGATCGTACTCAGCATGAAGTTACTGGAAAAAATAGGCAAGTAAGAAATGATATGTTGAATGTACGTTTGTATCCATAAGGTGATAAACATTAAAGAGAGTTCTAAATAGCCCAAGTTTAAGTTAAAAATGACAAGTAGCTTCTGAGAAGAGTCACCATGGAAGGATAAGAGCGATTTTTATAAAATATTTAAGGGATTGGTCCCTCCATGACCAGAAGCTTCATTGCTTGCTGTGTGTCATTCTCTTTAATTCTTTCCTCCACAACTGCATGTCACTTTTCAAGGGAGGAATCACCATTTACACAAAGGTGGGCAGAGGGTTAAGTTGTTGTCTGCTCATCCGCTGTTACAGTGCAACTTCCAGCGAGGGGCTCTCTGCCTTTTGTCCCACTGTAATTTCAAAACAAGAGATTAAAAAAAAAAAGACTAGGGAAACATATGTGAAAGGATACTGAAGAGGTAGAAAGAGATAAAATTAAAGCAAGAGCATGATATTGGTAAGTTCGTTTTTAGGTTAGGGGCAGTCTAGTGTATTTAAAACCAAAACATATTAAATTTGGGGTAAATGGTTAGTTTCAAAATGACCTAACAGTTCCATTCAATTTAAAATGAAAATTGGGTCTTTCTATTTTTTTTAGATTCTCTCCACATCTCTTTTATTTGATTACTGTTTCCCTTGTTGTGTGTCTCGCTTTGCTGGTGCCATAAGCCTGTAAACTGAATGCACATGGAATTCCACAGCTCCCTGAGGTTTACAGCAGGGAACTTTGCAGGAGGTCATGGGCAGTGTTATGGACCAACTAAAGGATGGCTTTTTTGCAGGTAGGGCAGCTCATCATGTCTCCCCCTCCTTTCTGATTCACTTCAAGTCAAGACCATGGGATTTGCACGTGTGTATTCAGTGTTCCAAATAGAGCTCATGCACCCAACCAGCTGCGTGGAGCTCATGGCAGTCACCACATTCCTGGTGTGCCACGTTCAGAAAGGAGTAAGATAGAGTCCTTCTATGTGCAGGGGCCATGACATCTTTAAATTAAGCCGAGGAAGAAATGGAGACCAAAGGATGCAGAGTTTGCAGTCTCAGTAAGCATGTAAATGACCCCATGTAGAAGAGCCAAGTAGAGAGCACAGTAGATTTCTTCCCAAATTTCTCAAAACATGGAAGTTCCTGTTTTGTAAAATAATGCAGGAACTTGAAACTGTGGGAACACATGTCTCGCTACATAACTTTTTGAAAACAGCTTTTGGATGTGTAGAAAATTATAATTATTTATAGTATTTATCATGTGCATATCATTTACGTACTTTTAAAGTAAACTGTAATACAAAACTACATACAATAGGCAAAAACAGCTAAGCAATAGCAGCCCATCACCCAGATATTATCCTTTTGCGTATTTTGACACGTATGCTTCCTAATCAGCCCCTTATCTATCTACTTAGCCACTAATTTATCTCCTGGGGTCAGAGGGCTTTTTCCCTGCTGGAGGTACGCCTAGCTAGGCTGTGGAGTTAGAGGTGGGGAATAATCAGAGCTACGGAGCCATAGCGGACTAGGCCATATCTGACATAATATAACTGTACCTCCTGCTTTGCCAGGTCTCCCCAACCTAACAGCCAATTCTGAGTGTCAGTGAAAGAATGTTTCTGCCACATCAGTAAACACAGGATGCCGCAGCCGTCAAGCCATCACATTGCAGCCTCCGCAACAGGGAGCCTGAGGGGACTCAGGATGGAGACAGGATGCCCCCGCCTTCTAGCCCTCAGCCACTGCAGCCCACCCCTGACGACGGTACACCCTTAGTAGACCCAGGGTGAGAAAGCACAAGACACTGGCCCCAGAGAGCTGAGGTGCGTATCAAAGGAATGATTTCAGTGAGCCCAGACTCTTGCACCTTTATACACATAAAAGCACTAAATTCCTTAACTTGAGATGTCTGGTTTTCTTTAATTAACAGTAAACTTTTTTTGGGGGGGGCGGAGTTTACGCGGGCCTCTCACTGTTGTGGCCTCTCCCGTTGCGGAGCACAGGCTCCAGTCGCGCAGGCTCAGCGGCCATGGCTCACGGGCTCAGCCGCTCCGCGGCACGTGGGATCTGACTACCCGGTGTTTGTTGCAAAACCCCCTATAATCCTCGCTCCTCCCTGACCTCTTCAGATCAGTCCCTCAGAGCTGTTTGAGATGCTGTGTCCTGGGTTTAAGTGCTCAGTTTTGTCCGCCAAATAAAACATAACCCTCAACTTTTAGGCTGTGCATTTTTTAAAGTCAACATGAGGATGATGTAGTTTTTTTTTTTTAACTGAAAGATCACGAAGCTCTCCCAGAGCATTGTAGGGAAGGAGGCTAACTTGCCAACTCTCTTGTCCTCCAGAGAGTGGAGACTGCACAGCCTCCTTCAGTGACCAATTTCAAGCCCTCCGTTTTGGTGGTGTATTGATTTCACTCAGGACATTTTGCAGAAAGAAGAAACTGAGCCCTTGAGTCCAGCACTTCAGGCAACAGCCAAATGCAAAAGTAGACCTTGTCTGTCTGGGCATCACAAACTCTGGAGGCGGAGGGATTACCTCTGTGGGAGAAACGATGTTGACTCCAGGCCCCTTTCAGCTTCCGTGGAGGGAGTGTGCTCAGTGAAGGATGCAGGTGACAGACGCTGTACCTCCAGGTACCGTGAGACCAATGTCGCCGGGATAAACAGAATATTTCTTTTTTTTTTTTTTTTTTTTTTGGCTGCGTTGGGTCCTTGTTGCTGCACTTGGGCTTTCTCTAGTTGTGGCGAGCGGGGGCTACTCTTCGTTGCGGTGCACGGGCTTCTCATTGCGGTGGCTTCCCTTGCTGCAAAGCCTGGGCTCTAGGCGCGTGGGCTTCAATAGCTATGGCACACGGGCTCAGTAGTTGTGGTTCGCGGGCTCTAGAGTGCAGACTCAGTAGTTGTGGCACACGGGCTTAGTTGCTCCACAGCATGTGGGATCTTCCCGGACCAGGGCTCGAACCCGTGTCCCCTGCATTGGCAGGCGGATTCTTAACCACTGCACCACCAGGGAAGTCCCCAGAATATTTCTTTAGAATTTCACAAGATGTCTGGTTTCCTGTGGGTCTTTGAAACGTGTAAACGACTGAGCAGTGGTCTGAGAGGCACCGTAGAGCAACAGGGAAGGATATGGACTCTGGCGGCAGGCTGTCTGGTGCCTCCCAGGTCCACCATTTCTTGGACATATAGCTTTAGGGTTTTGACCAGGGCTCTCTGTGCCCAGGCTCTTCTTACTGTAAACTGGATGTTAGATTAATTGTCCCAAAGGGAGAAGATGGTCCACAGTGCCCCTCCACTGGACATTTTCACTTCCTTATTGCTGTATCCCTTCCCCCAAATGTAGTCCTAGACACAGAGTGTAGACTCAATAGATATCTGTTATATGACGAAACGAAGAGAACGTAGTAAAGGAAAAGAAAGTGTCTATTAGATATACCATCAGCCCTCCATATCTGCAGGTCCTGCATCTGCAGATTTAACCAACTGCAGATCACAAATAGGAAAACTAAAATTCCAGAAGGTTCCAAAAAGTAAAACTTGGATTTGCTCTGGGCTGGCCACTATTTACATAGCACATACACAGCCTTTACAACTATTTACATAGCATTTGCATTGAATTAGGTATTATAAGTAACATAGAGATGATTTAAAGTGTATGGGAGGATGTACAAAGGTTTATTTGCAAATAGGAGGAGAATGGTTATCAAGAAGTCAGGGGAAAATGGATCCGGCAGGTCAGCTTTAGGACCAAGTACATGTGGAAGGTGACGATCTAAAACTGATTCCTGTTAAGACCATCTCTGCCTCAGTCACAAGCAGAATGTATCTGTGCTCCTAGGAGGGTCCAGACTCCAGTGTCAAGACTGCAGCGAAATATTCCTTTTCCCCTTTGCACGCCTCACACTCTTCTCTGTCTTTAGTCTTTGTCTGCTTTACTGATTTTTCAATAAAGTCAGGCTTCTGTATCTGAGGGTCTGGCATATGTGGATTCAAGCAACTCTGATCAAAAATATTTGAAAAAAAAATTCCAAGAAGCTCCAAAAAGCAAAACTTGGATTTGCTACATGCCAGCAACTAGTTACATAGTATATACATTGTCTTGACAACCATTTGCATAGCATTTACATTGTATTAGCTATCATAAGTTATCCAGAGACGATTTAAAGTCTATGGGAAGATGTGCGTAGGTTACATGCAAATACGCACCATTTCATATAAGGGACTTTAGCATCTGTATAACTACGTTCATAAGGAGGTCATTGGTGCTGCTAATAAACATAATGTCAATGTCCTAGAGAGACTAGTAACTAGAAAACAGGTGAAGTGGATGTAAGGTAATAAAATCAAATTTGGAGTGATATATTTTTTTAATTTGTTAAAAGAGGTAGGAAAGTGACTACAGTGGGATATAGCTCTGGAGGATGTTTTATGCTTTATGAAGGAGAAATCAAGCAATTTTACATACAGTAGTCCCTCCAAGAATTGGTTCCAGGAACCCCATGGATACCAATCCACAGACACTCAAGTCTGTTGTATAAAACAGTGTATATTTTGGATGGAGAGGTTCATCAGAACCTTTTTTTTTTTTTTAGATTCCATATATATGTGTTAGCATATGGTATTTGATTTTCTCTTCTGACTTACTTCACTCTGTATGACAGTCTCCAGGTCCGTCCACCTCACTACAAATAACTCAATTTCGTTTCTTTTTATGGCTGAGTAATATTCCATTGTATATATGTGCCACATCTTCTTTATCCATTCCCCTGTCGATGGACACTTAGGTTGCTTCCATGTCCTGGCTATTGTAAATAGTGCTGCAATGAACATTGTGGTACATGACTCTTTTTGAATTATGGTTTTCTCAGGGTATATGCCCAGTAGTGGGACTGCTGGGTCACATGGTAGTTCTATTTTTAGTTTTTTAAGGAACCTCCATACTGTTCTGTCTCCAAAGAGCTCATCCACAAAGTTGTGAGTACTCGAGGTGTAAGTACTTTATAGCAAGCTTGTAAAACTATCGTTTCAGAATCCACAAAGGAATGACCCCCCGGAAGAGAAGCGAAGGGGGAGGGACGTCTGTGACTCCTCTCCGTGAAATGAGGGAAACTGAACAAGGGAAGAAAATTGACACTGCTGAGAGCCTACTATGTGCCAAACACCAGGCAAAGTGCTTAATGTTCAGTGTCTTATCTAATTCACAAGTGAACTGATGAGGTACTACTGCCCATCCCCCAGATCCCCCAATGGTTTGGTAGCTTCCCCAGCACCACACAGGCAGTGTGAAACAGCACTGAGTCTCAACCCGAGACTTTCTGATCCCTTCATCAAGCCTATGCAATTAAAGATAGAAAATAAAACCACTGGAATAAACTACTAAGTCAGGTGGGGGGAATCCATTCATACCTGAATCATGAGGACGGTCTTCATTATCTCTCTGTAATCTGGGTTGAGAAGCGGGCAGCTGTGAAGTATTCAGAGCTCAATTGATGATGGCATTTTGTTTTTCCTCTCAAATGTTCAGAGTTTAAAATTACTACTGCAGAGTTATAGACAAAAAGGAACATTTTTTTCCTTTCTTGATTATGAGAAATGCAGTGCATTATTTTAGTTCCCGTCAATTAAATATAAATGAAGCCATGGTCTTTAAATCTGCAAAATCACATTCTTAATTGGGATACTGGCTTACTTATTGTATTCTCACCCTTGACATACTCTAATTGATACACAACAAAATTAAACTATATCTGTGGGGCATAGGGAAGTGAGCTGTTAGTTAATTGTAAAAATGAAATATCTTTCTCATTGAGTCTCTCTTGTAATAGACTTGATGACAAGGAGAGTACTTTATTAACTTCACAGATGTGTACAGAGTAAAACCAATAATTAAAATGCTCATTCACAGAAACAACTTATTTATATGCAGTTCTGGCTGTCAAGCTGAACTTCATTAAATTGAGAATCATACATAGGAGTATTACAGCAGGGTTCACAGCATGACTCAAAAACTCCCATGGGATTATATAGTCATATTTAGAGGGTTTTAGATAAAACTGAGAGAAGATGATTCTGGCAATGTATTTTATACTTTAATCATGTCTGAAGAGAAGCATTGTCACATAACAATTCCTCCAATAGCAGATATATTTTGGAGGTTGACACAGTAAGTGCAATGTATTTTCTAAAGTAATTATATTTAAACCTGTTTTAATATGGTTATATACTTATATTAGTGTCTTAAACCCAAAACAGAGGCTGAATAATTATTTTCCTATAGAAAATGTACTGCTGTTGTATGTTTTTTAGAGACAGAAGAGGAAAATCTTCACAAATTAAAGAAAATGAAGATGTGTGTTTTTACTAATCTAATATTTGATAATTTACCCTACCTTTGGTACTCTGTGTTCATCTTTGATTGGTATTTTCTAGGCAGCCCAAGTGATCCTGAAGAAACTACAGTTCGACTACTATTCTAAGACTACTGAAAGAAGCATTTGTCAATTTCTTCGTGATGAAATGCATGTACTTTGACATACTAGTGCATGTTACATATTTAATTAATAGAATAACAACCATTTTTAAGAATACAACACAGGCAGGTCCCTCTTTGCTTTAGGACAACTACCTGTAGTTTGATTTTCCGTAGGGATTTTAGACTCAAACACGGGGTTGTATTGCTTGACGGCAAATACTCAGTGTTGTCATGTAGTCATTTTTTTATTCCTGTCATTCATGTTCAAGATTTACATAGCCAGAAGGCTGCCAGTACATATTTACCGGTCGGATGATGTAATAAATGGGCTGAGGTGAAACTCCAGCTCCCCAATCAAATCTTTAAATACAACCATTTCTTGAAATGAACCTTAGTATATACATACGCACAGCAACAACAAACCCCACACTGCTGGTAGAGAATACTACTTGTATTTTCACTCATTAAAAACTATTTATTAAATTTAGTAATGTGAAAAAACCTGCTGATCAATACGCCTGTAAGATATAATTCCAGCTGGAAGGAAGTCTCTCCCAGGTCTGAGAGCCTGTTTTAAGTAATCATCTTGCAAATATTCCTGGTAAGATTAGAGAATTATTTCCCTCACCTCTATGCACTTTCTATATTTTAACACCCTTTTTGTGCTTTAAGAATATCTCAAAAAGAGAGCACACATTTCTTCAAGGATTAGGAGGAATACTTTTTGGAATGAATGTTTTTCAATCTCTGTTGAATTAGCATAGCAAATTCATTTATATTGTAGTATTTTCAGCAATTGGAAAAATAAGTACCCTTCAATGATGTCTAAATAGCACATAAAATTAGCAGTTGAAGATAAACTGGGTGGTATCTAAAAAACTGCAAAACAGGATCTGGGAAACAAATGAGAAAACAAGGCATACAAAAAAATAGGTGAAAAAAATATCCTTTAACCTTTCAAATCTCATCGCTCTCCAATCCTATTGCTCGAGAAGGAGCCACTGTTATAAACACAGAGGTTCTCAAACTTTGAGGGCTAAGGAATCCTTTAAACTAGTCAATTTTATTAAGGTCCCCCTAGAGCTTTTGTTTATGTGGGTTACGTCGATTGATATTTATCATTTTTATAATTTAAAATAATAATTAAAAAAATATCTAATAGTATATTTAAAATAACATTAATAAACTCATTAAAAGTTAACATAAACAAAATATTTTCATGGAATAGAAGAATATTCCTCAAAACCACACATAAATTTGATTAGAAGTGAGATTGTTTCACATTTTGCAAATCTCATTAATGTCTAATTTGACAAAATACAGCTGCGTTCTCAAATCTACTTATTTGTCCCCTCAAAAATTTTATAAAATCCTTTAGACAAGAGACCATATTTTCAAGTTATATCCCCAGAGCCAGGCATAGACTAGATTATCATTATCTCTTTAATAAATGAATCAATTAAATCATCTAGTCCAGCATGGGTTTTGTCCTTGAAAAGGTTATTCAATGCACCTTTCAGTTTTTTTGCCTCTTCAACTGCACTCCCCTGATTTGAAATCTGACACTAGCATAACAAAAGCAAAAGCATTCTTGGATTTGTGGGTTTTCTAAAATACCCTGTTAGATTTTAACATCACGTGGGAAGAAGTGAGTGAGCTGGGTAGGCACAAAATGATCATCAGTGTATTCGTAATGATTTAGCAGGAAGAAGTCTTGTGCTAACCGTGTTTCCTAATCACATGCCAGGTGTCACTTAGTAGAGTGATCTTCTTACCCCTTAGCCCTGGAGAACTGGTTAATTACAGTAAAAATGCTCATACATTCCTGTATATTGTCAAACATATGTAACACATTACAAGTGTGTCATTAAGCATCTTCTCCATTTCATCCTTAGATTTTTTTTTTGTTCTAAACTGGAAATGAACCAAAAGATCATCTATCCAACCCCACTCACTTTTCACATAAGGAAAAGACTATATTTTTCGTCAGAAAATAGATCTTAATAGAAGTTAACAGCATTTTGCATACGTATTTAACAAGTTGCTAAGAGATTACTGTAGACAGAATTCAATTTGGTGTTTTATTAACATTACTTTTTCATGTAAAAGAATGATTTTCTAAGGGCTATTCTGCTTTGTTTTTTACAACATTCGGCTGAGGAGTATGCCCATGGCTGTTTAGAGACTTGTTTATTCCTTTTAGAAATCCTGTTCGTGCTTAGTTAGTTTAGTACTATTTTACTTAAAATTAAATGAATATTTTTTGAGCAATGAGATACCATTTACTGAATTACAGCTGCATTACATCAAGCCAGCAAGTGATCCTCCTGAAACTCCAGCTCCCAGGGCTCACAGACGAAATCCAGACTCTGCATTTCCTAAATTAAGGTGGAAAACTTCATTACTCTACCCAAGGCCGGCAGATGTGTGGAGAGCAGGCAGACTTTTTAGAGAGCAAATAAGTAAAGGAAGGCAAGGCTTCCTTGTTATTTTCATCTTTTCATTTGGGAGTGAGAATGTGAGCAGAGGGGAATTTACAATCCCACTGTCATTTCATCTGTTTCTGAAATGGCCTTTTGCCATATTTACCCAAAGAAAGATGTATGGGTAGTTTATTTTTAACATAACATGAAGATTTTCCTTATGAGCTATTCAACCCTATACAAATATTTTTCACTGAAATGTCCGATTTCATTTTAAAACAAGTATCAGTAGTATTCTTAAATGAATCTTAATTTTTAAGAATTGTTATCTTTAGGTTACTATCGCAGAATAACATAGAACTCAAAATCTAATACATAAGATAGTACTGTATTTTGTAATATGTCAAAAGATTAAGTAAGAGTTACTGATTATTATACAGAAGTTTCTGAAGATGGTCTTACCTGAATTCATCCTAACATTCATTTGGCCCTTCTTTTCCAGGGAAATACAATAATTTTTATTTATTTAATTATAACAAATATATAAAATTATATTTCATTATTCTGAGCTCTTCAGCAAATTTTTATGAGAAAAAATAGTCACTCAAAACCATATACTATAACCTTACCTCACCTAGGCCATAAAGTTTGTATTTATGTATAGATGTGTATTATATTATTTATATCATATCATATATTAGAAGATTGATAAATCACTTTATCTCCTTAAACTGTGATTTCTTCAATGGGTACCACAAAAATATAATCAGTTGTATGTGTTAGAAAAATTTAAAATAAAAGCATATTGCTTCCATTTTATGAATTGAACTTCACAGCAAATTAATAAGGACTATGACAAAATTTCCACTATTATCTTAACCTCTGGATTTAGACTTAATATTCTAAAACTTATTTTAATTAACCAAAACTATATTCATCGGGCATGATCTAAATTTTTTTGGTTGTTTTGAAAAATAAAGTTAAACTTCAAAGTCAAGTTTGCCAACATTGATATTTTTAAAAATAAGATTTCCCAAAAAGTGAGGGTTAAAAGTGTAAAAATATTTTGAGAATTGATGCTGTCATCCTAACACATACTGATTTTTATTAAACCTACTTTTAAAAGCATAGATGGACTTGGCTATCAGAGTTTGCCTAAGAATATTAACATGATAATCAACTACATAAAAGCCAAAACTCTGTTAAAAGCTGATCAGTATTCTAGGAAGTTAGCAAAGATTTTTTTCATTTTCCTACCTCTCAGAAACACTGTAAAAACAGAAATTACTGCTAGCATAGGAAAAAGAAGCATTAGAAAAGTTTGCATACCTACAGTCCTTAAACCCTTCCTTTACTTTGTCTGGCTGGAGGATCAGGAAATGGCGGGGAAAGCTCTAGGGGTGAAAGAGGCAGGTGACCCGATTTACCCTTCTTGTAAACATACTAGTGGCAGGCTTCTTTGGGAAGAGACTACAGCTGACCCTTGAACACCACATTGGGGGTTAGGGACATGGACCGTGCCTGCACTTGCTGTACACAAGGGGGTGCACAGGCCCCCCACGGGGCACCCGAACTCCCCCCTACAAGGGACTGCACCACACCACCACCACACACCAAGCCCCCCCTCCCCAGCTGTACCCTAGGGGGTGCTTGGGAGCACTCCCTTTGATTCAATCTGCCTTCTTACATATGGTGACCCTAATTCAATCAATCATCCTTCTTAATGGGTGTCAGGAGACTTCAGAAGGCCTATTCATTTAATGGGGGTCAGGAAACCTAAGGGGGTTGATTGAATCGGGCTCAGGAGACCTAGGGTGTTTGGTTGGTTTAATGAACGTCAACAGATTTAAGAAGTATGATTGACTTAACGGGGGTCACGATATTTAAGGGTGCTAATTTAACTTAGAGTTGCTTCTGTGTATCTGTGGTTCCTCATCCACAGATTCAACCAGCCTTGCATCTTGCGGTACCGTAACACTTACTATGGAAACAAATCTGTATGTAAATGGACCCACCCAGTTCAAACTCCTCTTGTTCAAGGGTCAACAGTAAATGGTTTCTGTTGGCAGGAGAGTCATTATCTCTGAAACTTTTATAGCAGAAGCTGTCTTATGGTAAATATATACATATACATATCTATATGTATAATTTAAATAATAGAAATCTATGAATTATGGCTGTCCCTGGAACATGCCGTGTGACCTATGTTATTTTCTCCAAAAATACTGGGGTGCTTTATGACTGAAACAGCATCTTCTGTGTATTTGCTTAGAAAATGCACGATATGAAAGAAAAACTTGGGAGCTAAGCTGCTTCATATGTGCATCTCCATTACTAGTACCCTAGAAATTCTTAAGAGAGCTTGATATTGGAAAAGATCTTATAATTTGTGTGACTCTGATTTGATGTTCTGATCCTTGGAGTTATATAAGGCTGATAACTGGAAGCAAGACTGCCTTTCAGACTTTGAAGACATAATGGCTGAGACACCAAGGTGTTTCCTCTGAATTCTCCACTGTAACAACGGTGATGAAGACGACTTAGGAAGAACAACGGCTGAAGGTGAGCTCGTATTACATTACAGACCTGGGTTCCTCTTCTGTGTGATTCCAGTTTTGAAGGTCAGGCAGGCAAAAGTTGTATTCTTATGAAATGGAAGTCCCAGTATACATTTACTGGGTGACAAAAGTATATCTAAATGTCATGGTATTTTGGCATAATCTTTGAGTTAGAACTGAAAACCCTTGAGGACAAGTCAGTATAGGACATTAACGATATCATGGTAACTGCTTCTCAGAAGAAGCATTTTGGGGGGAGGGGGTAAGGACCACTGGTGTGACACCTTAGTGACGAATGGTGTCTCGTGCACAAACCCTGATGAAATTCATGGACCAAGTGATTCTGTAATATTCCCAGAAGTTAAAAGGGCCAGAGCAACCAAACATAACAATCTAATCATGAGAAGTTAATCATTATTTCTCAAGGGACTGCTAATAAAGAACTTCAGAGACTAGCAAGCCTGTTTGTTTTTGGTAAAATTATCATTCTCATCTAGGGATTTTATTGTGCCCGCTTCCCAAAATCAAGATGAAGAGGCCTGAATTTGCACGTGGTCTGAGCAGAAACAACTGAACGTTTTAGGGGGGTAAATGGCACAGGCACTCCTAGGAGGTACTTATGACCTATCTGCTCAGGTAATAGCAGACCACGTGTGCAGACAGGAGCCTTTGTCCCAAACTGACACATGCCACCCAGTGGTGACTTTTTGGGTTTGAGATTCTTTAGGGGTAGGTCTAACTTCTTCCTCTGTAGGTAAATTTAACAAGCTCTGAATGCATCTCCACTCCTCAGTGGGAAGGAAAATCTTGATTCCTCTCCTGTCTAAACTTATCATATCTGCCTTGAAGTGGGGCTCGGGAGAAGTGCGAGCTACTCTGCTGTTATTATCATCTTTGTGGGTAAGTAGTATTTCTGCTGATCTGGAAAGCTCAACCACAGAGAAGGGGAGGTTAAAAGAGGTAGTAAATGGAAAAAGCAGGAGATCATAGCATAGGGAAGAGGCTCTTAGAATTCTATTACAATTGAGGATGGGCAAACCATCCCACTTCCCCCAAGTGTATGAAGTACTAGAACAACACTCCTACCTGTCTCAGATCTGGTGCTAACAACCAATGTTGGGAAAAACTTCTGGAAGATGTCCTCTCTGGAGAAGAAAAAATAGACTATTGCTGAATTACAACTTCCACCTAAAGGGTTCATCTCAATAATCTTGAGTAAAGGAGTGAGAAGGTGCCCTCGGGTGATGCAACTTACAGGAGTCAAATACAGCTGGTTCCCAGTTCATCAGCCACATGAATTTGTCTGGCTGATTGTCAGATTAGATGGAGGAAATAGTACCAACACACTGGACAGAGCAGAAGGCTGAACAACAGAGATTCTGCACTCCGGGTGACCATAAATAAAGCTTGAACATGGAACTGCTAAGACAGCAGCCTTAATGTGATGAAAAGCAGAATGTAGCTGCCTGGCCACTGTGTCACCACTGGTCTGTGAAGGAAACAGAATTTACTTAAAGACAGTGGAAATGGACTGTAGACAGTCACCAAAAAGACGGATGTGGGTGTGATTTGTTGGCTAAAATTATGGTTAGGTCACCTCCATTCCACTGGAATGGGAAGACTAATGGCCTTCCCAGCTAGAGCTGTTACGGGGTTAGAATAGCCCCAGATGACAGTCTCATGGGACACACAATGTTTGTTTGGTGCAGGGCACTTTTTCAAACGGTACGAGATTCGTTAGTGTGTAAAGCAGTGGCATATGGGATGGCTTGATTAGCACTGGACCCGCTATGACCCAGGGGTGTTAGGAACTGCTCTTAGGGTATGATCAGTTATTTTATGTTTTTCATCATGATGTAAGGGACTTGCAAATTCTCATAATGACACAGAGGAACTTCTCTTCCAGGAAGCAGGCCACATTTAGAAAGTTGGTCTGGAGGGACAATGAATATCTAATTGGATGAATTAACAGGATGATGACTCTATGGGAACCTCACCTCTGTCAACAATGCTGAGAGCAGGATGGAGTGTATCTGAAGTGACTGGAGTCCTGGAGAGTCAAGCTAAGGAAGACCAACAATGGGAAATCTAAGGTAAACCCAACTTATGGCAGGTTGTCACTGGACAGTGTGGTTTGCATTGTCTTCTGGATGAAAGTAAAATTTATCTCACCAATGGTACAATTGGCTGGGAATGGAAAAATAAAGGAGAAACACCTCTTAGAAATATTAGGGGATGCAGATGGTGTTATAATATAATGACGACTGAAAGTTGTCAATTGTAAAAACTTGTTTTACAATGTAGTTATATTTGCAAAGCAGACGGAATCCAGAATTGACAAAATAATATTAATCCTAGTCCCCATTGTCATCACTGAGACTGTGTGGTATGTTGGAAAGAAAAAGACTCTTTAAATACATGCTGTATGGTGTGGCAAATAAGATGTTAATATCTCCAGTACGGTTATGTGGTATAACAAAGGATTTGTACATCCATAAACAGAATTAAATAAAAACCAGACTTATGTAGACCAGTGGCCAGTAAACTAATGCCCTTAGGCCAGATTTGGCCTGTAATGTATTTTTATATGGCCCATGGGTTAAGTATGGTTTTAAGATTTTTAAAGGGTTACAAACAAGTAAACAAATAAAACAAAGAAGAATATGTGATAAAGACTGTGGCCTGCAAAGCCTTAAGCATTTACAATCTGGCTGTGTTAGGCTGATTAATACCCCCCCCATTCCCCAAAATGTCCATATCCTAATCCCCAGAACCTGAGAATGTTACCTTATATGGCAAAAGGGACATTGCCGATGTGATTAAGGATGTTAAAATGGAGAGAGTATCTGGGGTTATCCAGGTGGGTCCCAAGTAATCACAAGGGTCCTGATGAGAGGGGAGCAGGAGATGAGAGACTACAGGATATCTGAAGATGAAAGCAGGAGACCATAGTGTCCATGTGGCCTCTAGCAGCTGAAAAAGACAAGTGGATGAACTCTCCCCTCAGGGTCTCCAGAGGACCAGCCCTGATGACTCCCTGAGGTCAGCTCTGTTAGACTCAATTTAGACTTTTGTCTACCAGGACTGTAGCAGAAAAAAAAATGTGTGTTGTTTTAAACTACTAAGTTAGCAGTAATTTGTTACTGCAGCAGTGAGAAAGCAAACACAGAAGCCCTTTTCAGAAGTAGCTTGCTAGCCCCTGTGGTAGATGAATGTGCCCAGGATAAGAAAATATTCTGGGGGAGTCTGATGTAAACCCTCAAGTAATAGAATGCCTATGGAAACAGATGTCCCAGAAAAACATTTAAATTTGGCTTCAGGAAAAATACACACTCAATTAAATGCCTCCATTATCACATGTATAAATTTCTAAATCATTACAGATAATAGGAAAGAAAAAAAAGTATTTCTGCTGGTAAAAGAACATCAAAAGACCTGTGAGGGGATATGGTCAAGATTAACAAATTTCTTAGAGGGAAATCCTACTCATGACAGAATTGCTCAAATTATGGTGATCACTGGGGTGTTAGTAGGCATATTTTTTAATAAAGTACTAGAGGAAATGTTGAAAACTAATAATGAGAAATATTTTGCAAGGAGATATTGAGCAAAGTGGAAAAAGGACTGTCAAGTGAGTTCTTAAGCAGCGTGCCTACAAACGATTTTCCCCTTTTACTGTGGAATTGTCCTGGCAAACCAACCAGCCTGGACTATTTCAAGTGGAGCCTGTGTTCTTCCAAATACTGGTGCCCAAAAATGGATGAACAGAGGAAAGAGAAATGTGTGGCAGGTGTTTCACTGGTCTCTGGCTGAAAATACATCAGGTATGTCTACAAAACGTTGAAAATAAGAAATACATACACACACATACACATACCTTCAAAGGGCAATCTCTAAACCCCATGCCTCTAGTTCCATAAAAGGTTCAGAGAAACTGTTTTCATAGCTTACTGCATGCATACCCGTAATTATTATAGAGGACTCTCAGAGACCATTCAGTACAAAACAGGAATAAGACCTAGTATGTCAAAACCAGTTTTATTTCCATCAGTAGCACCGGCCCTAATGGTAAAACAAGGGTTAAGAAATCAATTTAACCTTTCTAAATTGATTTCTTATATAACCTTCCATTGATTTTTCTAACGCAAATGTATTGCTGGCAAAATAGTGGAGATTTGTTTGACCTCTTTATTGTTGTAGGATATAGCAATAAATTTTTTAACTGAGATTCCAATTAGCTTTCTGCTCTTACAATATTTTACCTAAATCTTCCTTTTAAGTTCCCCTAAGGTTACCAGAAAAAATCGTCTAAGCATGACTGTATGAAAAGGGTAGAAGTAAAGAAAGCATTTCTTATGTCATGTACAAAATTGAGGTTACTCTAGGTTAACTGAATCTGATTCCTTGAAGAGATAAAGATGCTCTAAATCACGAAGAATTAATCAGAAAATTCTAACTGAAAAACAGGACCTCAGTACTCTATTATAAAAGAGGAGAAAGTGCCAAATTAGCACAACAGAGCAGGGAAAGATGAAAGACATTTTATAGATCATCGCCTTCCTGACCCTTGTAAAAGTGCTGTTACACAGAAAAAACAAAGAAGAGAGCCCCAAAGAGCAAGGTTACAGGATTAGGGCCTCCCAAGGAGAGCCTCTAACAAAAGGAATTTGAGTTTCATAATTGGAGGTGGTCTGCATGTGAAATTTTCAGATGTCCCTGCAGATACTAAGACAGGGGGTGTGATGTCTCAGTAATTCCTGAAGGGCAACTGAGAGGGAGGATACAGGACGATATTACGGACACAAGAGTGGAGAGAGAAAAGCTTTCCAGGGCAGGTCTGGAACAATCCCGTCTATGCCAACCACTCAGGTTAGACATTTAAATGTACATTAAAAAGCTGTCTTCTTTCACTGCTGATCTACCTGGCTTTTACTGACCTTGAATAAGAGAAGGATGAGAGAGTGGTGGGAAAATAAGAAGAAAAAGGTAGGGCAATCTGGAAATGCCCCTGGCAGCCACAAATACAACCACAGGACAGTCACAGGAGACGGAACACTGATACGGGGAGACTCGGTTTTTCAAATATCTGAATCCCTCAGTTCAGAGGGTTTGGAAGAGAGAAGGGAAATAAGAAGTGTGGGGTGTGCAAGTCCAAGGGTACCCCACTTTCACACCTCAACATCTACCTGGGATTATTTATACTTAAAAAATGAAGGAAAGGAATTGGATTCGAGGATAAATTCAAGTTTTTTGGTATCTCTAAATCTACAAATTCTAGGCAAGTTTACTTGAAGTGAAAGGCATTAACAGTATATTATTTAAACATTTACTTTAGAAAAGGAAAAATATCTGACATAATTTAGTGTTTAGATTGCCAGCATATCTTTGATTATTCCTTTATAGATGTTCTTCTTACACCAGGCGTATTGAGGTTGTAGGCATATAAAGAATTGTGTGCTTTGGACCAGACTACATATTAATCTTAGCTATGATTCAAACATCAAAACTTATTGTACAAAAGGTTAATAATTTCACAGCAGTTAGGCATTCACTATTGTCACTGAGGCATTAAGGTAATGCTGAATTACTATATTTCATCACTACACTGAACTGCTTTTTGGTATATTCCTAATTCATGCCAGTTTTTATTTCTTTTAAATCTAATTAGCTATACCCTCGAGAAAATTCTGAAATCCTCAGATTCTTCCATTTCTAAACATGAATTAGCACAGGTGAATTTAGCATGTTTCAAGGCTGTCATATAATTCATGGTAATATTTTTATCTCTCAGAAACTGTCAAGCTAATCTTAACAGTAGAAGATATTTACTTTATCAGGAAAAAGGATTTGAAAGCAATATGACTAGTTCATATTTCCTGGAGAAGATAGAAGTTTTAATTTACATATATTTTTATGAGACAATATTTGAAGAGGGATTTAAATGGAAAATGCCATGACCTAGCAGAAGACCCAGCTCCCCTTTCTTTTCTTCAGTCATTCCCATAATACTTACTTCACTTTGGGCAGATAGAATACAGTCCAGTACTGGGAGCTGTCTTACACATGTGTTAGTTGTGGCTTTACAACTAAATCATAAATTCCTTACATTAGGATTTGCAGCAAGATCTCTTTATAAATTCCAGCATGTCACACAAAGTGTTTACTTTAAATTTAAGCTCTTTATTTTATTTTTAGACTATACTGTATAATAGTTACCTGAAGACGTGAAGGTATCTTCATGTGCTTTCATGGGAGCCTTTAGTTGAGTAAGAAAACTCATCAAGTAGTATGATCAGTATAAACCTCCTTCTGAGTGTTCATTCTTCCAGGAATTTCTGCAGACTGAGATGATGCATCTCTCTACTCAGGACCTTGCCATCTAGAAGTAAGCCTAAAAGCAAACACAAAATGCAGACACGTGAACACAAATGTAAACCACTGGATTAGCAGGTAGATTTAAGTATGATGCAATTTAGGAAACAAAAATTGGAATACACAGGAGATGACACATGGACTTTTCAAAGAGGGACCGGGAGATTATTTAAAACAAAGTTGTCCACTTAGGAAAAATAATACTGGTCATGTTCAGATTGTGGTAAAGGACACAGAGTTTCTTAGCTTGAAACGCAGTGCTGAAGTACATTGAACTCTTAGGGCAACTAAGTAGGAAGGTGACTAAGAAGGAATAGTGAAGTCATGAATTAAGGGTTTTCAGAGGTGATTAGGAGTCATTCTAGATTCCAAAAAAGGAGAATGACTAGGTGATATAAGCACACTTATGCCTGACAATTATTATTACTGTGTACTGTATACTATATAATTTAGGCAAAAATAACAAAAATGCCCTTTATGGATGCCATCTATAATTAAAAGTTTTAAGCATGCAAAGGATATATTGTATCTGACACTGAAAAGAATAAATGTGAAGTTGCCTAACTGGTGATGCCAACATTCAAACGGACAGATATACTACGTATATAACACATGTATGTATGTACATTTATAAGATATATGCATATACCTTGTATGAAGTATATAATAAAATAAAACAAAAACTATTCCAAAAGATAAGAATTTTATCATTTTAACTGAAAATTAAAGCATAATTACAATGTGAAGAAAACATATAAATCTGAGAAAGTACTCAGAATATTCTCATATGGTTATTATAAATGATGACTATGAATGTTGATATCTCAACATACTTTTTTGGGGGATGTGGGAAAACCAAAGAAGTGGAATAAGTACTATAGAACAGATGCTGTGGGATTCCCAGGGGCACTGAATAGTTTTACTCCGATTTGTTCTTAGATGCAAATATTCATCTTAAAGCTTAAAGGTCTCTAATTAGAATACAATGGGAAAACAGGTTATTTTCTCTATAACCCAAGAGAAAATCTTTTTAGCAGATAGCTGTTGAGAAATATCACTGTAACAAACATGGTAAGGCTGTAAAAGAGAAATAGTGGGGCAAAAAGTAGTCAATATCTGTATTTTTAAGTTTGAAGGTTTGCAATCTTTCTGGAGGAATCCTTAAACATATCTAATATTATTGTTTTATAATATTATAAAGTAAAATTTTCTTTTTGGGGACTAGATACTCTTTATATAATGTAAATAATACTCCCTTTTAAATAATTTTTATTTCCTGGTAGATATATAACTAGGCTTGGTATTAAAACAGTAATCCCAAGAGATGCATTGCTTTCATCTGTAATTTGTTCATGAGTTTTCAAACTCATTATGTGACTACATAATATACTAAATGAGGAAAGTATCAATTATAAAAAGAAAATGCCCTCTAAGAAATCTGTCTAAAATTACAAGGTATGCTAGAGTCTGTCAAACGCAAAAATTTTAACATTTAAATTGGACATTAATTTAAATTAAATATCTTTATCTTAAAAATATTTGAGTTGTTTAAAAGGCAGTATAGGAAATTATTGGCTAGGGAATCCCACACTGTTACTTTTTTTCAAAGCATATTCTGCCCTCTTACAGTAATTTTCTGAGTGACTCACCATGACAATATAATAAAGAAATAAATATATGTTGGTATTAGATGTTTTTAAAATATTGCCTTAGCAATTTAAATAATTTCCTTAGCATATTAATTTTATATGCCTGAAATCTCGGTAGCCATGTTTTAGGTCAAAAGCTTCATAATATTAATTAGAATTTGAAGGGAATCAGAATTTGCTGCCCCCAAATATTCCACTTTGGCATAAGGATTGTTTCAAGCTGAAAGAAATTAGCTTTCTGCCCTCACCCTTTCAGTCTAAAAGCAGGACATAAATTCCCCTTTGCAAAGGTGTCACTTTTCCCAGAACCAGTAAGAGGAGGGTGACTCAACTGAAGACAACTCTCATCACTGAAAAAGGAATCAACTTGAGTCTGCATAACACACCTTACTAAATAACCCTTATCTTGCACTAGTTTCCCCCATATATTTTATCTATCCCAATTTACTGCCCTAGAAACACAACCTTCCCTTCCTTTGTTGAGTTACTTCACAGTTTATTGCCCTTTGTTAAAATGATATATAAGCCTCTAGATCTAACCACTTTTTTATGGTTTCCACTTCTTTTCTGCGAGGCTCCCTGTATGCATGCAAAATGAACCTTTCTCCTGTTAATCTGTCTTTTATCAGTTTGATTTGCAGGCTCCAGTTACTGAACCTAAGAGGATATACAGGAAAGGTTTCATTGTTGTTGGTGTTGTTTTACTTCCTCTACATTATTAAAGCGTGGTGAAAAAACTATTATTTGAGTGGGAAATAAGGTTGGGAAACCCAAGACAAACCTGATTCACGCTTCTCTATTTTCATATCTTGACATGCATATTTAATCTCTTAATTGAAAAGAACAAATCCTCATTTTCGATTTCATCAACACATAATGGGAATGAACCCTCCCTGGGACTGTAATGGGTCAGAAGAGAGGCATCTGGGATCTAGGGAATAAGCAGACCACACAGGGCAGGCCAAACAATCGAGGTTCAAGCAGAAGGTAATAAAAAGGGTCCCCAAAATGCAATTATGACATAATGTAGAGAGAGGACTTCTTATTCACAGTGTACTGACTAAACGAGTTATAATCTATGTGACCTCACTTCCTTTGCCTGTTCACTGGGCACTTGCAATTGCCAGACATCTCTGTGGATGTTACAGGTACATTTGTAAACACTTAATTTCTGTATATCTTGATCATGTAAGTAAACTTTCATAAGCTTCAGTTACCTCATCTGTAAATATGTTAATAATAGTAAGTAGCTCTTAACATTGCTGTAAGAATCAAGAGATCATGAATGCAATAAAGAAGATGTGGTACATATATACAATGGAATATTACTCAGCCATAAAAAGGAATGAAGTTGTGTCATTTGCAGAGACATGGATGGACCTAGAGACTGTGATACAGAGTGAAGGAAGTCAGAAAGAGAAAAACAAATATCGTATATTAACGCATATATGTGGAATCTAGAAAAATGGTACAGATGATCTTATTTGCAAAGCAGAAATACAAACACAGATGTAGAGAACAAACGTATGGATACCAAGGGGGAAAGGGGGCGCTGGGATGAACTGGGAGATTGGGATTGACATATATACACTACTATGTATAAAATAGATAACTAATGAGAACCTATTGTATATTACAGGGAATGCTACTCGGTGCTCTGTGGTAACCTAAATGAGAAGGAAATCCAAAAAAGAGTGGATATATGTATACGTATGGCTGATTCACTTTACTGTACAGCAGAAACTGACACAGCAGTGTAAAGCAGCTATACTCCAATTTAAAAAAAAAGAGATCATGAATGCAAATGTAATATGTATATGAGGCCCACAATGAACAGTAAATATTATGATTATTACCATCAATAAATTGTTTGGGCAAGTGTTATAGTGCTCCTATTACTGGATTGTGCAGTTTGAAAGGAACTGGCGCACTTTGAATGGTATTGAGATAGTGACCTTGTCGCTGGAACTTAGGTCTGGAGATTTAAACACAAGGAATAGGGAGGTAGTTAACTTATTAATCACTCAGACCAGACTCTTGAACCTCTAATTTACCCTTCAGTAAAATGATTGCAAACATAAGTTTGGAACCAGCCTGGTTGAGTTTAAATCCCAGCTCTAATTCTCAGTAGCATTTTAAGCTTTTGGAAAATTCCTAATGTTGTGAGCCCCAAATCTCTTATCTGCAAGAGGGAAATGATGACACTACACTTGAGTTAAGGGACACAATGCACTTTTTAAGAGTTCCTTGCACTAGTGCTCAACAAGTGTTTGTGACTATCTTTAGATTTGTCAGTGGTTCGCCACCTTTGAAAATTATGTGCCACCATTTGCATCTGCAGGGATACTGAAATCCACAGGATCTATGAAAAAGCAATAGAGAGACAGCATGAGTTGACTTCTAACTTGCAAAGAGATTAGGGTACTGATAACAACCCCTGCAGTTTCAATTCAGATGCTCTCAGGTTCCCTCCTTAACCATAAACTACCAAACTAGGTTTTGTTAAACAATCCTTGACTAGAACCAAGATTGGTCCCAAACTGTGCAATGGTACTACGATTAACGAGAATTCAAGTGACAGCAGTTATAGCAATTATTACAAATTTTGTGAAGGAATGCAAAACGGAAAATTTCCATTTTCTAAGTGGCTAAAAAATTTGCCTGATTTTGTCTTCTATGTGTTTGTCTTTTTTTTTAAACATCTTTATTGGAGTATAATTGCTTTACAATGTTGTGTTAGTTTCTGCTGTATAACAAAGTGGATCAGCTATACATATCCCATATCTCCTCCCTCTTGCATCTCCCTCCCTCCCACCCTCCCTATCCCACCCCTCTAGGTGGTCAGAAAGCACGGAGCTGATTTCCCTGTGCTATGTGGCTGCTTTCCACTGGCTATCTATTTTACATTTGGTAGTGTATATATGTCCATGCCACTCTCTCACTTTGTCCCAGCTTACCCTTCCCCCTCCCCGTGTCCTCAAGTCCATTCTCTATGTCTGTCACTTTGTGGAGCAGCGGGTGGGTGGCCGGCTATGTATTTGCCTTGTAGTTTTAAAAGTGTTTGTTTTTATTACAGATATATTAGCATTTTCTTTGTTGGCTGACCTTTTCATTTGTTAGTTTCTTCTTTTTAAATTTTCAATTATACTTGTAACTTTTATAGCAAAATAAACTTTCTTCCCTTTGTATTGAAATTTTATTATTTTTAATGAATGTGAAATCAAGCAAATGAACAGGAATACTGGCTAACTAAATATGGACCTCTAAGTACCCAATGTGATCCATATAACGGTCATTGTATAGGAAACTGAAGAACTGCATTCTAGTTGTGTCCAGTCGTAATTAACCATGTGAACTGTGAACCTTATCATAAAGCCTAGGTATTCTTCCTGGGTAAGCAAGCAGGCTGAAATAAGGGCTTTTTTTCTGCTGCTTGCCCAGGAAGGAAGATCGTGAGGGCTGTTCTCCGTCTAGGCAGTGGGTTCCAGGGCTTTGTGCTAGCAACCACCACGGTGCGCCTCTGTTTAGGGTCCTCTGACTCTGAATAGATGATTTGTCACGTTGCTTTCTGTTTACTGAGGCTGCCAGTCCCTGAAGAGAAAAGAATCACCTAAGTTGCAACTGACACAGGAGAACAAAAATGATGCATGTACTTGTAATGCTTCTGATGATGACAAAGTTCTGATTGAATTTTTAGAGAACATGACAATGAATCAGAATCTTTTATTGAGCCAATCACAGCTCAAACAGCAACCCAAACAAAACAAACACAAACAGTGAAAGCAAGGAAGCATTTTCAGGAAACAATTTAAGTAGTTTATGAAGTCTCAAAACACTAGTCAGAGGTTTCAGTAAGAAAAGAGACTTAGAGAATTTCTGTAAGAGAATAATAATTTCCATACATTCTGGAGGATAATACATCTGTCTTGGAACTTTTTCCCCTAACATTTTACTATGAAACTTTTCAAACACAGAGAAAAATTGGGAAAATTGTTACAGTGAAGACTTCCTATTCCCACCAACCAGATTCTACGATCACATTTTAACGTTTGCTTCTCACATACCTATCCTTTATCCATACCTCTATACATCCACTCCTCTATCGTATTTTCTGTTACATTTCAAATCTCAGACATCAGATTTCCTCTGAATACTTCAGCATGCGTGCCATTACATAGTTTAATGATAGTTTTAATATAACATTTACATACAATAAACAAATATTAACTGTATTCACTGAGCTTTGACAATTACACACACATGTGTGCCTTAGAACTTATCATGAGCAAACAGGGAGAGTGAAGTTCAGATTCTCAATGTTTAGGAAAAACACTAAGATGAATAATGGAATTTCAAAAGCAATATTCCAAGGTTGAAATTTTACCAGAAAATATCTCTGAAGGATTTTCTGCATCTCTGAAATTACTTAAACAACTCAACATAACCTAGAAAGGAAGCAGTTGGGAGAATAATAGGAAGAATTTTATGTGCATATTGACCAATTACCAAAATGGCAGCAGTAATGAGGGAAACCATTGGAATCCATGAGCTGCAAAATAACAAGGACAAAATATTTTTCAACTTGCAAAGTAACGTAACTCTTTGAGAGAAATTCCGTGGATAAGAGAAGAATCATTCCTGAACCTCAGAAATATGATTCAAAATAGCTCAACGTTGCCAGAATTGGTAACTAAAAATAGTATGTCTGAGGAAGATGATGGGAAACTTTGGACTCCCTGAACTTTACTGTATGACTCCAAGCAATCAGAGAAGTTCTCCCTGGAAAGCAAGCTCTATATATTGATTAGGTGTGTTTTATATCATCCTAGTTATCACAGGCAACCTGTGACAATGTTTTTTAAAATTTTATTTTTTTAGAGCAGCTTTAGGTTCACAGCAAAGTTGAAGCAAAGGTACAGAGATTTCCCATATACTCCCTGACCCCCCTAAGTGCATAGACCTCCCCCGCATTATCAACATTCCCCCAACAGATGGTACACTGGTTACCAATCAGTGAACTTTCACTGACATGTCATAACCACCCAGAGTCCATAGTTTGCCTTATGGCTCACTCTTGGTGTTGTACATTCTGTGGGTTTAGACAATTTATAATGACATGTATCCCTCATTATAGCATCACACAGTGTATTCTCACTGCACAAAAAATCCTCTGTGCTCTGCCTATTCATCCTTCCCCTCAACCCTTGGCAACTACCGACCGTTTTACTGTTTCCATAGTTTTGCCTTTTCCAGAAGGTCATATAGTTGGAACCATATAGTATGTAGCCTTTGCAGCTCCTTTCACTTAGTAATAGGTATTTAAGGTTCCTCCGTGTCTTTTCATGGCTTGAGAGCTCATTTCTTTTCAGTGCTGAATAATATTCCATTGTCTGGATGGACCACAGTTTACTTATCCATTCACTTTCTGAAGTACATCTTCCAAGTTTTGGCAATTATGAATAAAACTGCTATAAACATCCTTGTGCATTTGTTTTTGTGTGGATATAAGTTTTGAATTCCTTTGGATAAATACCAAGTACAATTTCTGGATTATATGATAAAAGCATGTTTAGTTTTATAATAAACCACCAAACTGGCTGTACCATTTTAAGTTCCCACAATTGTGAATTAAAGTTCCTGTTGTTCCACATCCTTGCCAACATTTGGTGTTGCCTGTGCTCCAGATTTTGGCTATTCTAATAGGTGTGCCATGGTATCTCACTGTTGACTTATTTTGCATTTTCCTAATCTTTATGACATATGATGTGGATTTTTTCATATGCTTATTCAGTATCTGTATATCTTCTTTAGTGAGATGTCTTTGGACCATATTTTAATCGGTTGTTTTCTTATAGTTGAATTATCGACACAAGAGTTCTTTGTATATTTAGGATATCAGTCCTTCATCAGATGTGTCTTTTGCAAGTATCTTCTCCCAGTCTGTTACTTGTCTTCTCATTCTCTTGACATTATCTTTTACAGAGCAGAAGCTTTTAATTTTAATGAAGTCTAGCTTATCCATTATTTCTTTCGTGGATAGTGCCTCTGGTGTTAAAACTAAAAGGTCATCATTATACGTCAAAGTTTTCTCCTACGTTATCTTCTAGAAGTTTTAGAGTTTTGCATTATTTATGTCTATGATCCATTTTCAGTTAACATTTGTGAAGAGTATAAGATCTGTGTCTAGTTTCTTTTTTTGCATGGGGATGTCCAGTTATCTCAGCATCATTTATTGAAAAAACTTTCTTTGCTTCATTGGCTCCATTGCGTTGCTTTTGTTCCTTTGTCAAAGATCAGTTGCCTGTACTTCGGTGGGTGGACAATTGTTTTTAAAGTACATGAGTCATCATCTTCCAGTCTCCAGTAGCTGTTCCCTCATTGCTTTTCCAGTATAGGCTCTTATTTGCCACCTTCACCAACCATTTCCTTGTGCCTCCCCAGAATGCACCTCCCACCCAGTCTCACAGAATCTACCATATGCTTTATATTTTTGTTATAGTCGCAATTCCAGCCACCAACTTCCCTACTGATTATCGAATTCTCCCTAATAAACCACCCCCAAATTCAGGAACCTTAAATAATCATTCACTTAATTATAGCTCTGAAGGTTAACACTTTGGACTGTGTTCAGTTGAGTTGCTTCCTCTCTTTCACATGGTACTGGCTGGGCTCTTCATGGCTTTGGGCTTTCACTGGAATGGTGGGCTGGCTGGAAGTACTGGCACGTTTTTCCATATGCTCTCATAAGAGCCTAACCTCATTTTTTTTTTTTTTTTTTTTTGCGGTATGCAGGCCTCTCACTGTTGTGGCCTCTCCCGTTGCGGAGCACAGGCTCCGGATGCACAGGCTCAGTGGCCATGGCCCACGGGCCTAGCCGCTCCGCGGCATGTGGGATCTTCCCGGACCGGGGCACGAACCCGCGTCCCCCTCATTGGCAGGCAGACTCCCAACCACTGCGCCACCAGGGAAGCCCTAACCTCATTTTTTAACATGGTCCTGGAAAAGTTTCTAGAAATAAGAGGGCGAGACCTAAAGCTCAGGGGATTTTCAAGTCTCTGCTTGTCATATATGCTAATATACCAATGGCCAGACAAGGGGGGCTCATAATCAAGCCCAGGGTCAATCTGGAAGGGTATAAAAGAAGGGTGTGGATATAGGAGGTGTGACCCACTGGGGGCTATTACCATGACGATGTACTACAGATAACATTCAGAAATGGGATATGCCAATGAAGCCCTGTAAAAGAGGAAAGGTCATCATGGTTACTTTAACAGGTTATGGATATAAACCTTCACTGTTGTTTCTTAGGGTAAGTCAAAATTCTAAATTTCTTACTACATTGTTTCTGAAAAATCTTGACCATCCCACAATCATCACAATGTTTCACAGTGTTGACTGCAGTTTGTTCAGAAGCTTCAGTGATGCAGGAAGTAGCAGGTTATCCACCTATCTTAGTAAGAAATATGAATATAGCACGTCATTTGCTGGTCCTTTTTAGAGGCTTTTGGTGAGACATTTACCATATTGGTTGTGTTGCCCCTCTTTATCTACTGAAGAACCTGTCAGGCTGCCTGCTTCACGTGGTTCCCGGGACAAAAGAATGCTGCCTTTTTCCTACTGCAGGAGAGGCTGTACTGCCACTTGAACTTCAGTTTCACTTCTCAGCAGATTAATAGAGTTCAGACTATCCGTGGTAGGTTTGTAAGAATAACAGTGCCTGTGATATGCTCAGGAGAAGAAATACCATGCAGTGTTTTGTCAAAAAGCAATGTTCTCTCTAGCGATAATTATTCAAGTTTTGAGACACAGCTCCTTGCTGAGTCCAACAAGAAAGACTTGACCGTAGGACACCAAGTGATGAGTGAACTGACCAGCCCAAAAGAATGTGGATGTTATCTTATCTGTCAAGTCCTACAGCTCTGTGAATGCAGCAGAATTCCGTCATTAAATGAAGGTGGTATATTTCAAAAGTGGTAGACAGCAGGTCCTGACAGCAGTGTAACAGCACAAGAGAGATGCACCGGCTGCTCATACTTGCGATAGACCTATTTCCACTTATAACCTCTAGCGGTGTTTCATATGATGGTTGTCCAAAAAAATAATATTCATGTCTGGTTTATAGATAGTTATGCAATAGAATCTGCTATTTTTCAGAATTGGATGGTAAAATAACCACCCAGGAGAAGCCCCAAACAACAGTAGGGAGGAATATCACCCTGGCAGGTAGAACTTCCAATAACCCATCATGGTTTTTACTTTGCTTGAAAAGTTATATGGACAGAGGTATATTTATAGGCTTTTAATGATCAATGACAAGTCAGGTTGCAAGATGGTGAGAAGCTTGAGAGAAACAAGACTGGAAGTTTGGACATGAGGAGCCCTTATGCGGAGGTAAGAAAGAAGTCCTCTCAGAGTACACCCAGACTTGAGCAGTTTTCTAAGCCATGTGGGGGCTCAAAAGGACTCCTCCTTTAAAAAAAAAAATCTCAAAATAAAATAGAATAGGTAACATGCTGTGGATTTACATCAGCCATTTTTTGAAACCATACAAGTGTCAGCTAAAGAGATCATGGGTACAATCATGAATCGTGAAATGCCCTACATCAAACACTTTTCTGCCTAAAACACCTAAAGTAAATTGTTCCCTTCACTGTCACATAATCTATATACCTTAATTTTGAATTAAAGAACTTCTATCATCCCACAATTTTCTCACTTTAAATCAGCTCTCCAAATAAATGCTTAATATTTACTAGCCTTTTTCATTTACTCTCCCCTAAACAGATCTTACGTTGACTTACTTTCATGTTAGTCTTTGGAAGCTGCTGTCATGAAAACCAAATAAAACTGCCATCTACTTTGGCAAAGCTGTTTCCAGCCAATGATGTTTCCTCAAGATTCCAGCATCTTCAGCTCATTAGTTGTCTCTACATGTTATCAAATACAGCTTTCCCTTTCATACAATATTTAATAGATTCTTCACATGGTCCTAGCATAAAAAAAAATCAATGAAATTCTCTCTTTTTGATTTTTCTCTTGTATACAAATGGGAGCACAGTAATAGGTTCTTAGTGTATGTGTTCAGTAAATATTTGTGGAATGTTTTAATTAATTTTGAAAACTACAGTTTGAGCTATCAATCTCATGCTATGTATGTCTTAGGTTGTAGCATAAAATCTAGCCTAATCGTTATGATTAGAGTAAAAATTATATACTTAAACTACAAACACATATTCACCTATATCTTTCAATAAAATTTAAAACTCCAATGTATATGATGCTGAAATCATGGCGTTTGCAAAAGCTTGTACAAATATTTGCACTAGAAATATACAGATTTATGTACATTAATAGTCATATGTATAATTCACATACCCTATAGTAATAGAGGTAGATATCAGAAAACGTTTAAGGAATCAAATAAACCAAGTGCAAAAATAATATTTTTGATACATGGGAGAATTTGAACATGGACTGGATAATAGTTTATATTGAAGAATTTTTTTAATGGGTAAGAATACCATTATGGTTATATTAAAAAAGAATAATATCTCATGAGAAGTACATATCGGGCTACTTAAGTGTAAAATAAGTTGTCTTCTTGAATTTGCTTTAAAATTTTCAAACAATAATGGATCAACACAGTATTGGTTTGACTGTAGCAATTGCTACAGATCAGAGATGGTAACAAAGGGGAACACTGGCTATTCTCTCTCTAGTCATGAGAGAGAGTGCGTGTGTGTGTGTGTGTGTGTGTGTGTGTGTGTGTGTGTGAACATTTCTGTAATACAATCACTCATACACAATTTATAATAGTTTAGTATGAGAACATAAAACAATCATTAAAAAAACCTGAGTGGACAGGTGATTTTTACAAAAGCCTATTTGATTTACAATTCAGTAAAATGATATTTACTATATAAAGATTATAAAAACACCAAAGCCCATATGGTTGTTTCTATATATGTTAACGAGAAGAAAACAAATGAACCCAGGAGGAGAGAAATGAATTATTTAATAAAAAGGTCTCCTTTTTTATGTTGGAACAATTAGATGTTTGTGTTGAATTGCAATGTTTTCCTATTCTCTCACTCAAGTTAAAGGTCATTTTAGTTATTTCCCTTGAACTTGGGTTTTCATGGACTAGCATATTAATAAGCACATTTCACATTAACTCTTACATTTCAATTGTTTATTACTAAAAATGACCTTGCTGCCTGCTCAATATGCTTTTTGTTCATTAATAATGGTAACATTTATATATTTTCTCATATTTATCTTTTTTCATACTTACCCTGCTCAACAGTAAGATTTTATAAGTGCAAGTCAAAATTATGTTTACTTCAGTTTATATGCAAGTCTTATCCTGAAGCTTTTGCTTTGCTCTCAAAATTTAGATTTACTATTTAGCAGAAATGCCTATTTTTATCTAGAAATAATGAGATTTGGTAGTTTTTTTGGATTTTTCTAACACTGTCTTTGACATATTGTGTGTGCATGTTCTGCATTTTGAAGAAATTCACAACTTAATAAAGAGAAACGAAAAGATTACATCAAGCCTTTTGAAATTTAAAAAGTACCTCAGTGGTAGTTCTTTCTGTCCTATGCTCAAGTGAGTTACCATGGGGGAGTGGGGAGTGAGATGAGATTAGCGATCTCTTGCTTTTCTTAGCAACAAAATTTTAGCAACAACACATTTGTCATACTTCTTCCTTGAATAAACTGTAAATAACCAGGCTCACTTCCACAACAGAGAAGGGAAATAAACATGAATTATATATCACATCTGAAAAGATTCAGATGCCTACCAACATACTGTTAATTTTATAGTCAAGATGCAGTCTTTCAATGATTCAGATGTCACCAGAGAAAAGGAAAACTCTTCCTGGAAAAACATCAAAGTGAAGCAAGTTTCATCAGCCGGAGATGTAATACTAGGGAAAATTACCAAATTTCTTGTTTAGAAAGTACTTACAATTAAACTTTTAAAAATATTAGGACAGGTAGCAGAGAATTATGAGGTAAATATTCTCACATATGAATATATTCTCATATAATGTCTTACGTTAATAGAGTATCTTTAAAATTTAATTTTTGTCTTTAAGTTAAGAAAAATAAAACAGAGTACTGAGAAAGTTTTCTTGTATTTGGAGCACTTGTTTTAGTTGAGCAATTTCTTAAGCCTAAAATGATTTAATGGTATGTTGATTGGTTTTAACATTTACTCCACTTTCTATTCCTCTTTTGTTTGTTTCTTTTAAATGAGTTCCCTGTTCTTGCTTCCCTATTTCTGTTATGATAACATCATTTTTTTAATTGAAGTATAGTTGATTTACAATGTTGTGTTAGTTTCAGGTGTACAGCACAGTGATTCAGTTATCCATATATGTGTATATATTCTTTTTCATATCCTTTTCCGTTATAGATGAATGGATAAAGAAGATGTGGTATATATACACTACGGAATATTAGCCATAAAAAAGAATGAAATCATGCCATTTGCAGCAACATAGATGGACCTAGAGCTTACCATACTAAGTGAAGTAAGTCAGACAGAGAATGTCAAATATCGTATGATATCACTTATATGTGGAATCTAAAAAAAAAGATACAAATGAACTTATTTACAAAACGGCAACATCATTTTAGTGCCACTCAGGTGGAAAGCTCTGTATCATCTTAATCCCTCCAGCTTCCTTCACTCCCAGTCAGCCTTCGCCAGCCACAATCTTTGCTCCTTCGTCCTTCAACGTGTTTCTTGAATCTTCCTGTGCTTTTAACCTCCGTGTCTAGTAGTCTTGTTCACCCCCTCACAAGAGAGGAGCTGGCACTGACTGTCGCTCAACTCTGCACTGTTAAAGTCTCCACTAATCCCGTTGATACTGCATCCTCGCCTACCATCCTGCCTGCTTGTCGTCATGAGAAACATTTTCAGTGCCCACACCTGCCCCCTCTTCTGTCCACGGCCCAATGTCCACACAGCTCCAGCTACCTGGCCCAGAACGTTACTCAGAGTCCGTGTAGCAGCAGCAGCTAAAGAGTGTTTCTGTCACCTAAACAGGGGAAGTTTTTTGTTTTGTTTTTACATTCCTCCTCAAAGGTTCTGTTAGTACCTTGGCTCAAATTCACTCTCACCTTTCCTTTTACTGGGCATGTCCTTTTTTTTTTCCTTCTCTGCTACCAATGACTGTTTCCATAGATCTAAGTCTTCTTTATCCTTTTTCTAGTATAATTCACTTCATTAAAGTACCATGTTAGAAAACTAAAATATATTCAGTCAATTTTAGTTTCTGAAGATTTAGAGCATTCTTTTTTTTTTTTTTTTTTTGCGGTACGCAGGCCTCTCACTGTTGTGGCCTCTCCTGTTGCAGAGCACAGGCTCCGGACGCGCAGGCTCAGCGGCCATGGCTCACGGGCCCAGCTGCTCCGCGGCATGTGGGATCCTCCCGGACCGGGGCATGAACCCGCGTCTCCTGCATCGGCAAGTGGACTCTCAACCACTGAGCCACCAGGGAAGCCCTAGAGCATTCTTAACCTGAACACGAAGTGAATTAAACAGTTGACTTGTTTATTTTACAATATAAAGAAAAGGTTGGGTTTACTCACTGGATCACATTCAATAGGCATGTGTATATGTGCATAATGTTGGATTTTCATTATTGCAGCACACTCAGAGAAACTGATATTTTGTTTTTTAATATCACTGTGATATTTGAGTCAATGCAATTGTCACTTCCATAAAAGTAGTACATCATCCTGAATTTAGTTTCATATGTTTTTTCTGTTCCCTTAGTATCCTCTGACTAATACACTAGTAACACACATCAATCATGCTCTCTGTTATATTTCATTGCCTAATATCATTAGTGTAAAATATTTGAAATTAGGAAAAAATGGATTTGCTTTTGTTTTTTTGTTTGTTTTACATTTTAAATCTCGTATAGTAGAGTGGCAGATGCCCCACATACATTTGTCAGGTGAATGAAAGCATGTGTGAACAAATATTAATGTAGCTAATTTTTCCTCTGCTGAAAGTAGATATTGTTTCTGGGCCATGTGGTTGCATTTTGATGAAAGAAACCAGAAAACAAAGCTACATCACACATTAGCAAAGGCAGTGTTTAATAGTCTCTCTTATCATCTGTAGTTTTGTTTGCTTGTTTATTTATTGATCAAGGAAATATTTACATAACTTAGAAAAGTCTAGAATGAGCAACAGTTTCTGCCCGAGATCTTCCCACCTTTAATTTTTAATTATAACGTTCCAGAACTAACTACTTTATCATTAACCTGATTTAGTTACTCTAGTCTTTATCCCTATATCTGTGAATAATTTGCTTACACTTCTTGTTGATTTTTAAATATGTCGAGTTTTACCCTTTTGACCTAATCTATTATGTTCTGCTTTGATAGGTGAGATTTACCTCGTTCACACAGCACTGCATCTCTCCTCACCCTCCTTTTTCCCAATATTATTACAATATTATTCTCGGTTCTTCCGGTGATCATCACTAAAACTTCAAACTACACATTAATATTTCTGCTTTCTGTGCCATCTTTTCTTGGCTAAGATACAGCCTATTCCCACGGTTTTCTGAACCATCAACCTTATTGTTCATTATACTGACTCCCCTGTCTAATCTTGAAGTCTTTCAAAGTTTTGTCCCCTGTGTTCTAAACTGTGATGCTTGCTCTCTCTCCTGTCACCCAGATGATGCCTGAAGGCTTCTCTCTCTCTCTCCTGTGGATCCACAGTTCTGGGATCGCATATGTAATCCTTGATACACTCAAGTTTTTGGAAAAAATCCTTAAGTAACCCCTTAAAAAGTAGTACATAGCAGAAAACTTTGTCTTCTGACACTTCTGAAAATGCTTTTATTCTGTTCTCACACTGATTAATGAAATACAATTCTAAGCTCAACACAAATTTCCATAGAAATTGTGAACACCTAGCTCTGTTTTCCAGTGTTCAATTTTACTAATGAGATTCTGATGCCTGTCTTACTCTCATTATTTTTCAGTGTGTCCATTTTTTTTCCTCTGAATACCTTGAGGATGTTCTTTAATTTAGTATAACCTTTCCCCTTAATTTTTACTAGGGTTGGATTTGTTAAGACTTAAATATAATAGTTTCACATAATTAAAGGTTACAAGGATTTTGGTTTAAAAAATACAAGGTTTGATGCAGGGTGACTATATAAATTTTAGGACAAACTGCGACATTTGAGAGAATAAAAAGAAGCACTCTTACTAATTATGCTAGGATAACCAGGTCAACCAGGACAGTGCTAAGCAAAGCAGAATATATGTTTGTCCTAATTATACGACACATGAATGCTATCTCCTATATTTGAAGATTTCTTGTAAAAAAGAAGGAATAATTTAAGCCATAATTTAAGATTACAGGTACTTTTTGTTTGAAAAAATTCCTCCCTTTTCTCTTCACTATACTTCTGGAGTCCTTTTGTTGGTGCTGATATCCTGGAATCTTTCTTATCATCTATTTCCTTATATTTTCTATCTTTTTGGTTTTTTCTACATAATTTACTGGACAGTGAGGGGCAAATGATGGATTTCAACAGGGTAGTGATACTATTAGTGATGTGTTTAGGGAATATTATTATTTCATAATAATAATAAGTAAGATGAATTGGAGGAGGCCAATAGGCACACGATAACATTAAATCATTCAAGCACACATGGTAAGATATGAATGCAGCTGGTAGCAGTGGAAATGAAGAGAAAATGGGAGTGGGCTGTTATGGGACAGAGTAGATAATGCTTAGGAAAGAGTTTCAATGTTATTAAGCACTCACCTTGCAATTGGAGAGACCAGGGTTTAAATATTTGCACTGGCAAACACTTTTTCCATATTTTCATACAAATGATACAGTGATACTATTCAGAGAAACTTGTATTCTGTGTGGGTGCCTTTCCCCAGTGACAAATGCTGTCAATAATTTTATATTTATCCTTTTAGTTAACTTATTATTTTCACAACCTCTTGATTATATTAATGAAGAACACAGGGAATTATTCTGTGCATTATTTATTTATGTAAATGTAATTTATGTAATTTATGTAAATGATAAACATATCTGTTACTCTGCATATTGCTTTTAGTATTCAATTTCACATTTTTTGAGAACTGTTCACATTGATATCTGAAGACCTACTTCTACTGATTTTACTGTTCAACATTATTGTCTCTTCCTCTCTATCATATTTATATCCCCCATTGATGTGGATTTATGTTGTTTCCACCTTTCAGATTTACAATGTTTCATCAGGTTTTCATTTCTTAGGACTGAGGCACTCATCTGCTGACCTTCCAGGTGTGCTGGTGCTCGCCAGCCTTCACCCAAGTCCCTCTCTGAGATCTGCCAACAGGAGAAGAGAGCTTTCTCATTGAGGAACATCTCCCACTCTATGACTGGTCAACGGGGCTGGGGGGGGCGTGCCCCAATTACAAAGGACATTCAAGAGCTACTTCAACGAAAGGTCATCATTCACTTTGTCCTTCTGCAGAAGAAAACCTCATTTAAAATGGAGTCAGGAAGCCCTGAGGGAGAGTTCTCAGGCATGGACCTTCTTTGCAGCCTGCATAACTGGCAGGAAGAAGGAAGATAAGAATTACTTTAACAGGGCTTGTTTGTATAGAAGTCTTTTCATGGGTTGGCCAAAAAGTTCGCTTGGATTTTTCCATTGAGATCTTACAGAAAACCCTCACAAACTTTTTGGCCAACCCAATATGAGATGCCCTCTGTCTCAACATCTTATCCATTTCTTCTGGTGCAAGGGAGAACATTTTTCACGTGGGAGTTTCATCTCCTGCTTTTAAGAAAAGGAAGATCCCTCCTGCCTCAATAACAACCCTCTCATGACCTCTTGCAGCCAATGAGAAGCCACCAAACCTCCAACTCTTGTTCTTCTCCAAAGAGCTTTTACTCAGAACAACCCTCCCCAGTTTCCCCCTGAAACCTAATGAAAGCTGGCCTTCCCTTTGTCTCCTCGGACTTGCCTATGATTCACCATAGCTTGCCTGTCCTGAATGGCAATTCTCTGTTCTTCCCCAATAAACCCATTTTGCTGATGGAGTAACGAGATATTTTATTTTTTGAGGTTGACAGTGCACTGGTACTGACCCTGAAATTCTGCTCAATAAAAGGTGCACACAAATCCCCCTCTCACAGTGCTTCTCAAGGGACCTCAACAGCATTGGTTGGCACCAGAAGTGGTTTAAGACAGGAGACCCTGACATAGGGTTTTGGAACTGGATCATCTGTCAGCTGCCTGCTAATAAAACCCCATCAACTGTGATAGTTCGAGAACACATAGGCTCCAGCACATGCAATTGGTGCAAGTGTTAAAATTTACTGGAAGTGAACTACTTTGGTAGAAGAAAGTGAAACCCAGCAGGACCCTGTGGGGCTCCTGGGCACAAAAGCCTTTCTGTGTCTCCTTCCCTGAGTTCCAAAGGGCAGATTCAAACAGTTGCTGATCAGGGAAGGGAGGGGATGCAGAGACAAGGGAGGAGCAGTCAAGAAACAACAGTGTAGCCTTGGGGCAGGTCCTGGTTCTGCCTCAAGGGACACACATAACAATATCTTCGATCTCTTCTGCAGAACTAAAACCCCCACCAAATGGAAAATGTTAAGTACCTGATGAAGCATTCTTCATTTCCATAGAAGGTCACAGCTGCCTACCATCACCTGCTGCCAGACATCTCTGGATTGAAGGAATGTGGGCCCTGCATGAACTCTGATCCTTATCAGCAACCCAGCCCCTTGACTATAAAACTCCTCACAACCCTCCCCCCTTCCCCCCCCCCCCCCCCCCGGTTGGGACACAGAGTTTTGAGGGCATTAGCCCACTGTGGCCCTCTTTGCCTGGAAAAAGCAATAAAGCTATTCTTTTCTACTTCACCCAAAACTGTCTCCAAGATTTAATTCAGTGCTGGGGTACAGAGGCCGGATTCAGCTTCAGAAGTGCCCTGATGCAGGCCATTTATCAGGCATTTGAGAAATACTGGAGAAACAATAATTACAAAGACTAGAGAATGAAGTGGTCTTGTTGGGTACTAATGAGGAATTAGAAAAAGAAAGATAATGAAAGGATGAGAATGATGAATCACTAATTTATTGCAAAATGGGAAAACCAGAGGGTCTTCTTGATATCATAGGAAGGGAATCTCATCACCTGCTATAGAGGTCAGAAAAAAGCTTCAAGCCCAGCACTTGCTTGCAAGGGGAGTGTTGCTCCAGAGAAAGTTGAACTCTCATCACTGATAATTATACTATACAAAAGTCAGGACCCTGATTGGGAAAGGGTGGAATTACTAGACAGGGGATTGGGAAATCTGGGTAAATGAACAACAACAGTAACAAAAGTCTAGGCTTCCTCTTTGTGAAACGCTAGTGATTCCAGCTTCTCTGAAGATGATACAGATGCCTCTGTCTATCAAGCCAGCAATGTTTCTCTCCAATCTTCTCACACCCTTTCTCTGGTCTACTAGACCAGTGACAAGGAATAAGTCACAATATAATATAAGCAGGTAAGTGCTGGGTTTGCTAAGAGGAAAAAAGGGCTAACCTCTGACAGATCTGTGAGAGCTTGACAAAATGTCCTGGGAGGAACAGGAGAATGAACAAGGGACTGGGGAGGTAAATATAAATTTTGGGAAAGGAGATTCTGTCAATACGCAAGTCTTTTCCCGTGATACAGAATGTAACATCCTAGCAAGGGATTCCAGGAAACCGCAAAAGCCTGAAGAAAGTTACTGCCCATGGTATATGGAGTAGAAATGCCAAATCTACCATGAGAGATTTTGAAGGAAGGAAGGGAAAGACTCAAAGAAGTGGCCACGCTAGAGAACATATACTACATAAAGTCAGAAAACCCACCAGATGAATACTATGCATGAGTGGAGTGGTCCCAGAGGACACTTCATTTATCAAAGCAATAAGGGATGTCCTGGTGACTCTGAAAAGATCAGTGGTGACTACTCTCTTTAGAGTATAAGTGACAGTGTAAGAAGCCATTATAGAACTGAGCTTTCTGGTCAAAATGGGATGGACCAATCTGGAAAAAATAAAGGCCAAGTGGATGTTCTTCACCATCAGAAATGAAAGGTGGGCAGGATTGTTATAATGCAGAGGGAGGTTTCTAGTTTCAATCCATATCATTATAGAGAGCAAAGGAGATGGTTAATAAAACAACAATCTTGTGGCATAATTAATGAGTATCTGGCTAGAGTGCGTTTCAAAAGAACTCAAGGATGGATAGTCGGGAAACCGTGGCCAGCCTCTCCAAATAAAAGTTGCTATCCTTTGCCAATTTCCTGGGTCTGAGCCAGTTTTCAGACCTGGAAACTACGGAGTGTAAGAGAGGCCTGGTTCCAAGATGCAAGGATCATTCAGTACCATGGCAAGGGCATTTGATAATGAGCTCTGAATCCTTTCCAAATGGATATATGGCCTTTTACTTTGGTATTAACATCCTGGGAAGGAGGAACGCCAAAACATTTGAAGACTATTGGACGTGGGGTCTAAATTAATATTGATACCAGAAGACCCAAAGCATTTTATGGATTTCTGTCGAGTGAGTGTGTATGGGGAGGTTGTAATAAATTCAGTCTGTGATCAAGCCTGGTCCACAGTACATTCAATAAGTCTACAGAGCCCCTAGTGGTAATTCTGTGATGGCCAAATGTATAACTGAAATGGATCTATTCCACAAAAGTTCAAAATTTCACATCAGTTTTTTGTTCTCTGGCATATGAGCTATCATAGGCGAAGGTCAATTAGAAGTCTCTGACACCATCTCCCTCTCATTCACAAAGAAAATAAATCAAAAGAATGCCATATTCTGAGGTAGCAGCAGAGATTAGTACTAACCTTAAAGACATAAAAAACAGCATTAAATCCACCAGTGTTGCCCATCAAAAGCCAGTTAGGTCTAGGCTGACACTGAAGTGGCTCTACCACATGGACAACGTGACCTAGCTGAATAAATGGTATTATACGTATCTGTAAAGGGGAAGGATGCTGTGTGGAGCTTACAGCAAGCCCCAATAGAATCAATCAATAGAATCACAAGTAGACCTCTAAGGTGATGGGTCAAGGTCATGCCAGCTGCAGTAGACATCTATAAACTTTTTGCAAAACAGATCCTGTCCTATTACTGGGCCCTGAGATATTAAGAGAACTCATGGTCAGAACTACCCTCTGTGAACTAGGTCCTGTCATATCAACCAAATCATAAGGCCAGATTGGACCAGTAGCAATCCATCATAAGATGTGAGTGACATATTTTATGTCAAGCATGAACACAACCAAGGGGTAGACGTTGCATAAGGCGGTGGTCCAGACTCGTATGTTATCACCCACTATTACACTGGCACTTCTCCCTCAACTCAGCTCTGGATATGGGTGTGGACATTAGCCCCACCTAGAGGGGCCTGAAAAACAGTATAGAGGGAAATTCTCCCAATGGGCACGCAGGACTGACTACTCGCATGTCTGGGAAAAATAATGGCCACAGATTAGAAAATACAGTACTAGTGGGCAGTGGTAAGTATCTTGACTATTTGATAAGCAACCTGAAAAGGGAAATACGGGAATATAAGGGACAAGGAGATTAGGGGAAATAACCTATGGGAGTGAACATAGAGCTGGAAAGTCTTTGTGTATCCTATCAGTGCTCACCAGACAGCACTTAGCACAGAAGAGGCACTAAATACCCAGTATACAGAATGATTCAGCCATGACGGCAGAGCCTGAAGCTAAGCTTGGGGTTAATGACACAGGCTCCCGCTCATGAAAGCTGAAACCTAGTTACTGCCAGTGCTGAGTCCAACTTGCCAGCAGCTGAGACCAATGGTACTCCCCCAATACAGCACCTCTCCTCTCAGAGACTAATTACTCGATGGCAAGCTATTTTTTTTATCCCATTAACCCTGGAAGAGGCAGCAATTAAAATTGGCTGGAACCTACATTTATTTTAGACATAAGTTTGCATTTCTCTCTCCTGGCGCTTGATCATGGTGCTTTCCGAGAGCTTAAAAGTTTCAATCTGTTTGTTTTTCTACCAGCACAGGATCCCAGCCTTTAAATTAAATGAAACTTTACTTTCCAGAAAAGGAGCTACAGCAGTGGGCACATAGTATGTGATCTTCTGGTCTCTTAACCAGAAGCTGCTGGCCTCCTGGAGCAGTGGAATGGCTTCTTGGCCAATACGTAGAAAGATGAAAGCAGGAGTGCCCCCCCCCCATCAATTCCAGTCACCCTCTTAGGGAATGTGTCTTCGTCACCATCACTCTGAGCCCTGTGGGTTCAGAGGTACTGTTTCCTAGCATGTGGCTGCTTCTAGCAAGGGGCAGAGCAACAGTCCCATTAAACCATTAAGTAAGCCACATCTGATCATTTCAGATTCCTGATGCTAGAAGATCAGCAAACATGAAGAGTCAGAATCTCAGCAGGAATAATTAACGCTGATCATCAGGAAAAGTTACAGCTTCTTTAACCTATGTGTGATATGCGATATTTCAAAGATACACAAATGACCACATAGACTAGAAACATGACAAAGATAGCAAATGATTAATTAAAATCATACAATTAAAGTATTTAAAGAAGATTCTTGTGCTATATCTGAGTCATAGTATATTAATGTCTACGATATTATTTTCTGTAATTGTGTGTTTTAATAGAAGTTTATAATTAAAATTTTTGAAAATTTCTCAGTACATGAAACAGTGATGCTGTCTCTAATATGACCAATGTTTTCATGAAGAAATTAGTCTCACAGGCCTTTAATTTCCGTCTAATTTTATATTTTACAGTATTTCTGCTAATATTTTTTCACTTGTAGTTTCATTTGTGACCATTTGTGGTTTCACTTAAGAGACCACAGCCTTGCATTTTGTAGGGAATATTCCAAGTGCACCATTTTTTTCCTGTTAAATTAACTTTATGGTATCTGAACTACTATATGAAAATATGTAATTTAGTATGTATACACTACTGTGTTCCATCTGGTCCAAAAGACTCTGCTTCTGTTTTATTAGCTGGAATCTGAAATGTCACATGTCTTTTCTTCAGAGCCAATTTTTCACCTATATTCTCAAATACCTATTTTTTTTGAAAAGTGCTTGCTGTGCATTTCTATTCTCTCTTTGTCTCTCTCTTAGTCTTTCTCTTTGAAGCATGTTGCAATCGCATAAATCATAAAATCCTTTCCTTGTCTCTGGGTTCCCTAATCTATGTACTGTTTTTTAAAACCTACTTGAAAAATAGCCCATAAACATGTTCAGCTCTCTCATAGTACAGACACCTTAATCTAATCAAAATGCTAAATCTTCAGCGCTGCCCTGAAATTGGCCACTACGGTCAAAATGTTTTGGTAAAGATGTATTAATTGTGCTCTATTCTAGAGAGATTCACAAAAACCGGAGCTATCAGGACCTCCTTCCAATCTTATGAAGGCTGTCACCAAGTGTAGTTCTGCAGTGCCACTTTGTCATAAATCAAATGTTCACGTATATGTGTCTGTAGGTGAATTCTCTCTTCTGTTCCCACTGTCTATTGTTCATTTTTACGGCAGGAGATCACTGACTTAAGTGATATAGGTTTATAATAAGTTTTTATATTTGATCATATAAGTACCACAAAAAAGTTCTTCATTTTCAAGAGTGTCTTGGTTATGGTTTTTTCTGTGTATTGCCATATAAAGTTTAAAATCAAGTCATTAATTTCAACAATAATAAGAATATCAAAATGATTTTAACTTAACTTTATCTTGTAAATAAATGGTGCCAGTCGATAAAAATTCATAATGAAAAATCTTGTTTCAAAGATTATGCTATACATAAAAATCAATTTTAGGTAGATGATAAATGTAAACATTCAAGATAAAATAAATCTTGTAGAAGAAAAACATTACATATAAATAAATACATAATGAGTACCAATATTGATAAATTAGACTACATTAAAATTAAGAATTTTGTTTATCATTGAGACACCATGAGAGATAACAAGGCAAGAGGAAAAATAAGCACGAAGGAAAATATATGAAATCCGTAATATTAAAAAACTGCTCCTCTAGAATATATAAGTACAATTAAAAAGATCTAGTAATATGACCATACAGTTCAAAGAAAATATTCAAATGACTAATAAACTTCAGAAACAGTAGTCAAGCTCATTATTTATCAGAAAAGAAAAAAAAATCAATTAAAACCATAACGTAATCTCACTACATACACAATAATCAAAACTTATACACAAAACAATTCTGTGAAGCCACCATCGACTTGACTGCAAAATTGTAATAAAATACTACTAGGCATGAAAGCTAAAGTTCAATAACACATGGAACTAGCACAATTAATAAACTTTTAGAAAATTAATTTTGACAAAACATAAGAGAATAATATAACCTGACCAAGAATGGTCTCATCTATGGAGGTCCATGCTGTTTTAACATTCAAAAATTAACCAATGCCAAGAAAAACTAAACAGTGAAGAGATGTTCTATGTTCATGGAAAAGAAGACTCACTACTGTCAAGATGTCAGTTCTTCCCAACTTGATATATGGATTCAATGCAATCCCAATCAAAATCCCAGCAAGTGATTTTGTGGATATTGACAAACTGATTCTAAAGTTTACATGGAGTGAAAAAGAGCTAGAATAGCCAACAAAATATTGAAGGAAAAGAACAAAGGTGGAAGGCACTGTTCAACTTTAAGATTCAGTATAAAGATACAATAATTGAGATAGTATGGTATTGATCAAAGAACAAACAGATAAACAGGACAGACTAGAGAGCTCAGAAACAGATGCACATAAACAAAGCCAACTGAACTTTTACAAAGAAGTAAATGTCATAGAACGATGCAACAATAGTCCTTTAAAAATTATGATGCAGGAACAATTGGACATCCACATGTAAAAAAATGAATCTAGACACAGATCTTACCCCCTTTACAAAAGCTAACTCAAAATGCATCATAGACCTAAATAAAAATGTGAAACCGTAAAGCTAGAAGATAACATAAAACATAGATGACCATGGGTATGGTGATGACATTTTAGATATAACACCAAGAGCACAATCTATGAAAGACACAACTGATAAACTGAACTTAATTAAAATTAAGAACTGCTATACAAAAGATAATGTCAAGAGAATAAGACAAGTCATAGACTAGGAAAAGACATTTGCAAAAGACACATTTTATAAAGAACTATTATCCAAAATACACAACTCTTATATACAACTCTTGAATCTCAACAATGAGAAAACAACCCAATTTAAAAATTGGTCAAGGATCTTAAGACATGTTATCAAAGAAGATACACGAACAGTAAAGAAGCATATGAAAAGATGATGCAGGGGGGAGATTCAAGATGGCAGAGGAGTAAGACGTGGAGATCACCTTCCTCCCCACAAATACATCAGAAATACATCTACATGTGGAACAACTCCTACAGAACACCTACTGAACGCTGGGAGAAGACCTCAGATTTCCCAAAAGGCAAGAAACTCCCCATGTACCTGGGTAGGGCAAAAGAAAAAAGAAAAAAACAGAGACAAAAGAATAGGGATGGGACTTGCACTTCGGGGAGGGAGCTGTGAGGGAGGAAAACTTTCCATATACTAAGAAGCCCCTTCACTGGTTGAGACAGGGGTGGCGGGGGTGGGGTGGGGAGCTTAGGAGCCACAGAGGAGAGAGCAAAGGGGTGCAGAGGGCAAAGTGGAGAGATTCCTGCACAGAGGATCGGTGCCAACCAGCACTCACCAGCCCGAGAGGCTTGTCTGATCACCTGCCGGGATGGGTGGGGGCTGGGAGCTGAGGCTCTGGCTTTGGTTAGATCCCAGGGAGAGGACTGGGGTTGGCTGTGTGAACACAGCCTAAAGGGGGCTAGTGTGCCACAGCTAGCCAGGAGGGAGTCTGGAAAAAGTCTGGACCTGCCTAAGAGGCAAGAGACCATTGTTTCAGGGTGCGTGAGGAGACGGGATTCAGAGCACCGCCTAAACAAGCTCCAGAGATGGACGTGAGCCACGGCTATCAGCACAGACATCAGAGACGTACGTGAAACGCTAAGGCTGCTGCTGCAGCCACCAAGAAGCCCAGGTCACTGTCCACACCGCCCCTCCTGGGAGCCTGTGCAGCCCGCCAGTGCCAGGGTCCCATGATCCAGGGACAACTTCCCTGGGAGAACACACAGTGCACCTCAGGCTGGTGCAACATCACGCCAGCCTCTGCCCCCGCAGGCTCACCCTGCATCTGTACCCCTCCCTCCCCCCGGCCTGAGTGAGCCAGAGCCCCTGAATCAGCGGCTCCTTTAACCCCGTCCTGTCTGAGCGACGAACAGACGCCCTCCGGCGACCTACACGCAGAGGCGGGTCCAAATCCAAAACTTAACCCCGGGAGCTGTGCGGACAAAGAAGAGAAAGGGAAATCTCTCCCAGCAGCCTCAGGAGCAGCGGATTAAATCTCCACAATAAACTTGATGTGTCCTGCATCTGTGGAATACATGAATAGACAACGAATCATCCCAAAACTGAGGGGGTGGACTTTGGGAGCAACTGTAGACTTGGGGTTTGCTGTATGTGACTGACTGGTTTCTGGTTTTATGTTTATCTTGGTTTAGTATTTAGAGTTTATTATCATTGGTAGATTTGTTTCTTGATTTGGTTGTTCTCTTCCTTTATATATAGATATAGATATAGATAGATAGATATAGGTATAGATATAGATATCTATATAGTTTTTTTTTCCTTTTTCTCCTTTTGTGAGTGTGTATGTCTATGTTTCTTTGTGTGATTTTGTCTGTATAGCTTTGCTTTTACCATTTGTCCTAGGGTTCTAACTGTCCATTTTTTTTTTTTTAGTATAGTTTTTAGCACTTGCTATCATTGGTGGATTTGTTTATTGGTATGGTTGCTCTCTTCTTTCTTTTTTTTATTACTTTTTAATTTTTTTATTTTCAATAATTAAAAAAAATATTTTAATAACTTTATTTCTTTTTATTTTTTTATTTCTTTGTTTTTTCCTCCCTTTTCTTCTGAGCTGTGTGGCTGAAAGGGTCTTGGTGCTCCTGCTGGGTCTTAGGCCTGTGCCTCTGAGGTGGGAGAGCCGAGTAGAGGACATTGGTCCACCAGAGACCTCCTGGCTCCATGTAATATCGAACAGCTAAAGCTCTTGCAGAGATCCATCTCAACGCTAAGACCCAGATCCACTCAACAACCAGCAAGCTGGATACCCTATGCCAAACAACTAGAAAGGCAAGAACCCAACCCAACCCATTAGCAGAGAGGCTGCCTAAAATCATAATAAGGTCACAGACACCCCAAAACACACAACCGGATGTGGTCCTGCCCATCAGAAGACAAGATCCAGCCTCATCCACCAGAACACAGGCACTAGTCCCCTCCACCAGAAAGCATACACAACCCACTGAACCAACCTTAGCCACTGGAAGCAGACACCAAAAACAATGGAAACTACAAACCTGCAGCCTGTGAAAAGGAGACCTCAAACACAGTAAGTTAAGCAAAATGAGAAGACAGAGAAACACACAGCAGATGAAGGAGCAAGGTAAAAACCCACCAGACCAAACAAATGAAGAGGAAATAGGCAGTCTACCAGAAAAAGAATTCAGAGTAATGATAGTAAAGATGATCCAAAATCTTGGAAATAGAACGGAGAAAATATAAGAAATGTTTAACAAGGACCTGGAAGAACTAAAGAGCTAACAAACAATGATGAACAACACAATAAATGAAATGAAGAGTTCTCTAGAAGGAATCAATAGCAGAATAACTGAGGCAGAAGAACGGAGAAGTGACCTGGAAGATAAAATAGTGGAAATAACTACCGCAGAGCAGAATAAAGAAAAAAGAATGAAAAGAATTGAGGACAGTCCCAGACTTCTGGGACAACAACAAATGGACCAACATTCGAATTATAGGGGTCCCAGAGGAAGAAGAGAAAAAGAAAGGGACTGAGAAAATATTTGAAGACATTATAGCTGAAAACTTCCCTAATATGGGAAAGGCAATAGTCAATCAAGTCCAGGAAGCACAGAGGGTCCCATACAGGATAAATCCAAGGAGAAACACGCCAATACACATATTACTCAAACTATCCAAAATTAAATACAAAGAGGGCTTCCCTGGTGGCGCAGTGGTTGGGAGTCCGCCTGCCGATGCAGGGGACAAGGGTTCATGCCCCAGTTCGGGAGGATCCCGCATGCTGTGGAGCAGCTGGGCCCGTGGGCTGTGGCCGCTGGGCCTGCACGTTCGGAGCCTGTGCTCCATGGCGGGGGAGGCCGCAGTGGTGGGAGGCCCACGTACCACAAAAAAAAAAAAAAAAAGAAAAATTAAATACAAAGAAAAAATTAAAGTAGCAAGGGAAAAACAACAAATACTATACAAAGGAATCTCCATAAGGTTAACAGCTGATCTTTCAGCAGAAACTGCAAGCCAGAAGGGAGTGGCAGGACATATTTAAAGTGATGAAAGGGAAAAACCTACAACCAAGATTACTCGACCTAGCAGTGATCTCACTCAGATTCGATAGAGAAATTAAAACCTTTATAGACAAGCAAAAGCTAAGAGAATTCAGCACCACCAAACCAGCTTTACAACAAATGCTAAAGGATCTTCTCTAGCCGGGAAACACAAGAGAAGGAAAAGGCCTACAATAATAAACACAAAACAATTAAGATAATGGTAATAGGAACATATATATTGATAATTACCTTAAATGTAGATGGATTAAATGCTCCCACCAAAAGACATGGACTAGCTGTATGGATACAAAAACAAGATCTGTATATATGCTGTCTACAAGAGACCCACTTCAGACCTAGGGACACATACAGACTGAGAGTGAGGGGATGGAATAAGATATTCCAGGAAAATGGAAATCAGAAGAAAGCTAGAGTAGCAAATGTCATATCACAGAAAATAGACTTTAAAATAAAGAATATTACAAGAGACAAGGAAGGACTGTACATAATGATCAAGGGATCAATCCAAGAAGAAGATGTAACAATTGTAAATATTTACACACCCAACATAGGAGCACCTCAATACATAAGGCAAATGCTAACAGCCATAAAATGGGAAATCGACAGTAACACAAACTTAGTGGGGGACTTTAACACCTCACTTTCACCAATGGACAGATCATCCAAAATGAAAATAAATAAGGAAACACAAGCTCAAAATGATACATTAAACAAGATGGACTTAATCGATATTTATAGGAAATTCCATCCAAAAACCACAGAATACACTTTCTTCTCAAGTGCTCATGGAACATTCTCCAGGATAGATCGTATCTTGGGTCACAAATCAAGCCTTGGTAATTTTAAGAAAATTGAAATCATAAGAAGCATCTTTTCTGACCACAATGCTATGAGACTAGATATCAATTACAGGAAAAAAATTGTAAAAAATACAAACACATGGAGGCTAAACAATACACTACTTAATAACCAAGAGATCACTGAAGAAATCAAACAGGAAATAAAAAAATACCTAGAAACAAATGACGATGAGAACATGACGACCCAAAACCTATGGGATGCAGCAAAAGCAGTTCTAAGAGGGAAGTTTATAGCAATACAATCTTACCTTAAGAAACAAGAAACATCTCATATAAATAACTTAAAGTTACATCTAAAGCAATTAGAGAAAGAAGAACAAAAAGAACCCAAAGTTAGCAGAAGGAAAGAAATCATTTTAAAGATGAGATCAGAAATAAATGAAAAAGAAATGAAGAAAACGATAGCAAAGATCAATAAAATTAAGTCGGTTCTTTGAGAAGATAAACAAAATTGATAAACCATTAGGCAGACTCATCAAGCAAAAAAGGGAGAAGACTCAAATCAACAGAATTAGAAATGAAAAAGAGGAAGTAAATCTGGCACTGCAGAAATACAAAGGATCATGAGAGATTACTACAAGCAACTCTATGACAATAAAATGGACAACCTGGAATAAATGGACGAATTCTTAGAAAAGCAAAACCTTCTGAGACTGAACCAGGGAGAAACAGAAAATATAAACAGACCAATCATAAGCACTGAAATTGAGACTGTGATTAAAAATTTTCCAACAAAAGCCCAGGACCAGATGGCTTCACAGGTGAATTCTATCAAACATTTAGAGAAGAGCTAACATCTATCCTTCTCAAACTCTTCCAAAATATAGCAGAGGGAGGAACACTCCCAAACTCATTCTACAAGGCCACCATCACCCTGATACCAAAACCAGACAAAGATGTCATAAAGAAAGAAAACTACAGGCCAGTGTCACTGATGAGCATAGATGCAAAAATCCTCAACAAAATACTAGCAAACAGAATCCAATAGCACATTAAAAGGATCATACACCATGATCAAGTGGAGTTTATCCCAGGAATGCAAGGATTATTCAATATACGCAAATCAATCAGTGTGATAAACCATATTGACAAATTGAAGGAGAAAAACCATATGATCATCTCAAGAGATGGAGAAAAAGCTTTTGCCAAAATTCAACACCCATTTATGATAAAAACCCTCCAGAAAGTAGGCATAGTGGGAAGTTACCTCAACATAATAAAGGCCATGTGTGACAAATCCACAGCCAACATCATTCTCAATGGTGAAGAACTGAAACCATTTCCTCTAAGATCAGGAACAAAACAAGGCTGTCTACTCTCACCACTATAATGCAACATAGTTTTGACAGTTTTAGCCACAGCAGTCAGAGAAGAAAAGGAAATAAAAGGAATCCAAATCGGAAAAGAAGAAGTAAAGCTCTCACTGTTTGTAGATGACATGATATTATACATAGAGAATCCTAAAGATGATAACAGAAAACTACTAGAACTAATCAATGAATTTGGTAAAGTAGCAGGATACAAAATCATGGACAGAAATCTCTTGCATTCCTACACATTAATGATGAAAAATCTGAAAGAGAAATGAAGGAAAAGCTCCCATTTATCACTGCAACAAAAAGAATAAAATACCTAGGAATAATTACCTCCTACCTAAGGAGACAAAATACCTCTATGCAAAAAACTATAAGACACTGATGAAAGAAATTAAAGATGATACAAACAGATGGAGAGATATACCATGTTCTTGGATTGGAAGAATCAACATTGTGAAAATGACTCTACTACCCAAAGCAATCTACAGATTCAATGCAATCCCTATCAAACTACTACTGGCATTTTTCACAGAACTAGAACAAAAATTTTCACAATTTGTATGGAAACACAAAAGACCCCGAATAGGCAAAGCAATCTTGAGAAAGAAAATTAGAGCTGGAGGAATCAGGCTCCTGGACTTCAGTGTATACTACAAAGCTACAGGAATCAAGACAATATGGTATTGGCAGAAAAACAGAAATATAGTTCAGTGGAACAGTACAGAAAGCCCAGAGATAAACTCACGCACATATGGTCACCGTATCTTTGATAAAGGAAGCAAGAATATACAATGGAGAAAAGACAGCCTCTTCAATAAGTGGTGCTGGAAAAACTGGACAGTTACATGTAAAAGAATGAAACTGGAACACTCCCTAACACCATACCCCAAAATAAACTCAAAATGGATTAAAGACCTAAATGTAAAGCCAGACACTGTAAAATTCTTAGAGGAAAACACAGGCAGAACACTCTATGACATAAATCACAGCAAGATCCTTTTTGACCCACCTCCTACAGAAATGGAAGGAAAAACAAAAATAAACAAATGGGACCTAATGAAACTTAAAATCTTTTGCACAGCAAAGGAAACCATAAACAAGATGAAAAGACAGCCCTCAGAATGGGACAAAATATTTGCAAATGAAGCAACTGACAAAGGATTAATCTTCAAAATTTACACGCAGCTCATGCAGCTCAATATCAAAAAAAGAAACAGCCCAATCCAAAAATGGGCAGAAGACCTAAATAGACATTTCTCCAAAGAAGACATACAGATTGCCAACAAACACCTGAAAGGATGCTCAACATCACTAATCATTAGAGAAATGCAAATCAAAACTACAATGAGGTATCACCTCACACAAGTCAGAATGGACATCATCAAAAAGTCTACAAACAATAAATGCTGGAGAGGGTGTGGAGAAACCTTTGCACTGTTGGTGGGAATGTAAACTGATACAGTCACTATTGAGAGCAGTATGGAAGTTCTTTAAAAAACTAAAAAGAGAACTACCATACGACCCAGCAATCCCACTACTGGGCATATACCCTGAGAAAACCATAATTCAGAAAGTGTTATGTACCACAATGTTCACTGCAGCACTATTTACAATAGCCAGGACATGGAAGCAACCTAAGTGTCCATCGACAGAGGAATGGATAAAGAAGGTGTGGCACATATATACAATGGAATATTAGCCATAGAAAGAAACGAAACTGAGTTATTTGTAGTGAGGTGGATGGAGCTACAGTCTGTCATACAGGGTGAAGTCAGAAGGAGAAAAATAAATACCGTATGCTAACACATATATATGGAATCTAAAAAAAAAAGGTTCTGAAGAAACTAGGGGCAGGACAGGAATAAAGATGCATATGTAGAGAATGGACTTGAGGACACGGGGAGAGGGAAGTGTAAGCTGGGATGAAGTGAGAGAGTGGCATGGACATATATTCACTACCAAATGTAAAACAGATAGCTAGTGGAAAGCAGCCACATAGCACAGGGAGATCAGCTCGGTGTTTTGTGACCACCTAGAGGGGTGGGATAGGGAGGGTGGGAGGTAGAGGCAAGAGGCAGGAGATATGGGGATATATGTGTATGTATAGCTGAGTCACTTTGTTATAAAGCAGAAACTAACACACCATTGTAAAACAATTATACTCCAATAAAGATGTTAAAAAATAAAATAAAACAAATTAAAAGAAAAGATGATGCACATTATATGTCACCAGATCAGGAAAATGGAAACTGAAGCAATGAGATACCAGTACACACCTATTAGAATGACAAAATCTGAAACGTGGACACCACTGAACGCTGGCAATGTTACGGAGCAAAAGGAACTCTCATTTATTTCTGATAGGAATACAAAATGGTATAGCAAGTCTGGAAGGCAGTTTTGTGGTTTCTTACAAAACTAAACATACGTGGATCTTTACGGCAGCTCTATTCATAATTGTCTAACTTGGAAGCAACCAAGATGTCCTTCAGTAGATGAATGGATAGTATAAGTGAAAGAAGCCAATCTGAAAAGGCTACATACCCTATGATTTCAACTATATGACATTCTACAAAAATCAAAACCATGGAGACAGTAAAAGAATCAGTGGTTGCTAAGGGCTGGGGGTGAGAGGAGAGGAATGAATAGGTTAGGTGGAGCACAGAAGAATTTTAGGGCAGTGAAAATACTCTATATGGTGACCATGACAGATACATGTCATTTTACATTTCTCCAAACCCATAGAATATATATCACCAAGAGTGAGCCCTAATGTAAACTACTGACTTTGCGTGATCATGTTATGTCCATGCAGGTTCATCACTTGTAACACATGGACCATCTGGTGGGGGATGTTGATAAGGGGGGAGGCCGTGCATATGTGGGGTTGTTGAGTATATGGGAATAACTTCCCCTCAATTTTACTGTGAACCTAAAACTGCTCTAAAAAATAAGTCTAAATTAAACATCAATTAATCATTAACTAATTATTAAAAGCTATACTGCCATCCAGGAAAATAATTTGGCAAAATCTAACATCAATTCCTGATAAAAAAACTCAGCAAATTAGGAACAGTAGAGGACTTCCCATCATAATGGAGCATCTATGACCAGCATACAAATGATATAAAGGTAGCAATCTAACTCCTTCCCCGGTATAATTGTTTTTCATTTAGAAGTGTTATTGGTGTGTAATGGACATATGCAAAACTGCACTTATTTAGGGTGGACAGTTTGATGAGTCTTGACATACATATAATACATCTGTGAAGTCTCATCACAGCCAAGAAACTGAGTATGTATGTGACCCACCCGCTAATTTCTTCATTCATTAAAGGTCAATTTCCAATTCACATCTTCTAGAACTTTATAAAATCAAACAATTGAATAAATTATGTTTTGTTATTTGGCTTTTTTTGTCACTCAGCACAATTATTTTGAGATTTTTTTCATGTAAGGCTACCCATGTTCCATGACTCTTTTATTAATAATTCTCCAACTGCATAATACAGTTACACCAAGCATACTGCAATTTGTGGAGAACTTTATTTGTATTTTCTATTTCCTATTTTGCACAGTCTGTTTTACCTGGTCTTGAAAGTTCTTCTTTAGCTCTCCAGAAAAATACTAAAATTCTTAGAAACCTAGTAAATATTACTTACATGTGATGCCTCCCTATGCTTGTTCTTAAAGTAAGACCTCCCTTCTCTAAGTGTCTCTGCCTCTTATGAACTTCTATTTTAAAATTAATGTGACAGTAATTCACACATCTATTTTTCTTAATTCACAGTAATTTCACTGAAGGCAGAATCCAATTGTTTTCTCATTTTTCCATTCTCAGTATTTATTATAGCTCTCTTCATGCAAGTAAACCCAGATCTTTTCAAATCGAACAAGATATTATTAAAAGGAAATAAAGGTTTTTTCTTTTATAAAGAGAGAGTTATGATTTACATTGGTTCACTTAAAATTTATATGTTGAAGTTCTAATCCCTAGTACATCAGAATATGACTGTATTTGAACACAGGTTCTTTAAAGAGGTAATTAAGTTAAAATGAGGTCTTAGGGTGGACACTAATCTAACATGACTGGTGTCCTTGGAAGAAGAGGGATTAACACATAGAGAGGAAAGACCATATGAGGACACAGGGAGAAGGTGATCACCTACCAGCCAAGAGAAGAGTCCTCAGACCTTGCTGAGACCTTGATTTCAGACCCTGAGTCTCCAGAATTGTGAAAACAATAAATTTCTGTTGTTTAAGCCACCCAGTGTGTAGTACTTTGTTATGATAGCCCTAGCAAAATGAAGCAGGAAAGTTCTACTGTGGACCAGGAATCAAGAGATTTAGTCTGTTTTGTCAACATTTAGCAGTGAAAATTTATCCATAGCCTCAAAAGTGTCTGCCTCCCCTTTTCTCGACAGTTTTGCTCTAGCCATCCATATTGCATAGACTTTTGCATATACTCTCCCATTCGATATTCCACGGAAGCCTTACATTTCATTAAGTTTAATGGGAACAACTGGACAGATTATTGTTTTGTTAAACAACCTTCCCATTACAAGAATTCATAAAACCAGTGGTACATGCTTCTGTCGCAACTTTTACAAATTTAGACAATCTCATTTATATTCACTAACAATGTCTGAATGAACATATCTGGTCGGGTTTATTTTCGGCTCCAAATACCTTCATTTTTCTCTTTCAAAATAAAACCTGCCTAGTGTTTTGGGAGTTTGCTTCTAATCATACTTACTTCCCTTACCTCATAAAAATTAATCTTCCCTTAGTCAAGGGCAGTAATTAAACACATGAACTAGAGGAGCTCCAACTTGGCAGTCATCACCCCATTCAAACATTACTATGAGCACATGAACTCAGGATTTATAATAACCATAAATTAATCATTGTGCACAATGGAGATTCATTCCTGGTAGAGTCCTTGGACCGGCATCCTTTCCCTTCTCTCAGCTCAGGGCTCTGGGAGAATCGCTGCGAAGAGATTTCACCCAACACCTTCACACCTCTGTCTCTGAGGGACTCAGGTGGTGTGTGATCAGCAGCCTGGCCTCAGGTTGACTCTGTTCTCATTTCACTCTCCCAAACATTAATGGACACGAAAGTATTTCCAGTGCTTCCTGTCTATGGGCTACTGGCCTTTTTTGATTAAATGTATGTTTAATTCACTTTCAATGTATCTAATATATAGAATTGATATTAAATATCAACATCAGCAAAGAGGTATAACAGGATACACAGGGGAGAAAAAACTTTTTCTCCAATACAACAATATATAATATTAAAAATTTGCAAGTTCGTTTTCTCTTGACAGACGTCTATAGCGACCATAATTGATAGAGGTAATGGAGAAACTGAGAACATGAACCACGGTCAAAAGTAAAAATTAGGAAGTGACCAAGGAGTGCCCCCAAATTGGCGAGTGCCTCAGGAATGAGTGCCTGTGACCTGGGAGCAGAAGGAAAGTCATGTGTGGGTGTTTTAAGTTAGAACAGAACAAGAACACCAGAATCGCACAGCTGAGGAATGTGCCAGGGACCTGGGTATCAGCTGCTGCACATCTGGTGATCAGGGGACCCACTTTAAGCCTGATTTAAATATGACAGCATCCCCTCCCCCAACGAATTACACTTACCATCAACAGAACAATTATTTCAATTCCAGTTAAATAACCTGGGAAGTCCACAAAACTAGAAAGTCACAATTTAATGTCTGCTCTCCTAGTTTTTAGGTTTTGATGTTTTTACTTTGCTACAATTGTCACACTCTGACCATATTTTAAAATATTTTTTTTTCTGAGGCTGACCAGACAGCATGCACTTCTTAGGTAGCTTACGGATGGAAGATACATGATAAAATGTGATTTCAGGGTGGGGAATCATGGCAGATTTTGACAGGCTTTTATGTATATGTCTAATATGTTTTATGATAATGTTTCTTGAGGATATGCCCTTAAGAATAATAACGCTTGTGAAAATTTGAAGATTTTAATGTTTCTGTTAAGAATAGATGTGAGTATATGACTGCAATATCAATACAAACACATTATATCTAATTAAATTTTTATTGCGATTGAGGGATGGGCTATTTCGTACCTTTTGGAGTTAAAGATGGATGTCAGGGTTAGCAAAAGCAGCAGATTCTAAGTCATGACTGACAACCTAGGTCTAGTTTTGTATGGAGGAAGGAGTAAAAGCAAAGGCTCAAGTGACCATCAGAATACTTTAAGCTTAGTAACAGCAGTGAATGGCTACGAGGGACAAGGAGGTCAGCTCTAGGAAGGAGAGATGTGGAAGTTGATATATGAAAGACGGAGCTGGAAGTCACTAAAAGTCTTTGCAGCAAGCCCTAATGGCAGTGAAAAATGTCAGGCATACATCATTCAGAAATAGTAGGTGAGGAGCCTGAGGAAAAAAAAAAAAAAAAAATAGAAATAGTAGGTGAAATTAAAAAACAAAGAAACAGGGTCTTCCCTGGTGGCACAGTGGTTGAGAATCTTCCTGCTAATGCAGGGGACACGGGTTCGAGCCCTGGTCTGGGAAGATCCCACATGCCGCGGAGCAACTGGGCCCGTGAGCCACAACTACTGAGCCTGCGCGTCTGGAGCCTGTGCTCCGCAACAAGAGAGGCCACGATAGTGAAAGGCCCGCGCATCACGATGAAGAGTGGCCCCCCGCTTGCCACAATTAGAGAAAGCCTTCCCACAGAAACTAAGACCCAACACAGCAAAAAAAAATTAATTAATTAAAAAAAAAAACCTCCATTCTTTAAAAAAAAAAAACAAAAAGATTTCTCAGTTAACACATCAAGTGCAGCTTAAATGTTATTGTACCGATATTTATCTTATAAAAATGGCATCTCAAATTAATAACTATAGCTGAATAAAATATATGTTACTAGTAACAATATTTTAAATTCCTGGATTTTAATTTTTAAGAAAAAAACATAAATAATAGATGCATTTTTAAAAAGAGTCAAAGACACTGAAAACTAACTGGAAGAAACACTCGACACCCCACCTGCTAGAACTAGCCTTAGGTAATATTTGCTGAACATCATCCTGATCTTCATATGTATGCAGACAGAAGGGTCATTACAATGACAGATGAGTGGAGAGAGAGAATTTGGCAGGAATTTTGTTCTCAAATGAACATTTCTCAATATGTCATGGCAACCAAAATATGAAACACAAATCTATTTGAATTTGTCAGAAACAACAAAAATAGAAGTAAAACTGAAGGAATGATTGAATTTTAAATGAATGTTTCCTAAAAAACAAAACTATTATTTTACAAAAGACATCTTCAACATAAAAAACATGAAGAGGGCTTCCCTGGTGGCGCAGTGGTTGGGAGTCCGCCTGCCGATGCAGGGGACATGGGTTCGTGCCCCGTTCGTGCCCCGGTCCGGGAAGATTCCACATGCCGCGGAGCGGCTGGGCCCGTGAGCCATGGCCGCAGAGCCTGCGCGTCCGGAGCCTGGGCTCCTCAACGGGAGAGGCCACAACAGTAAGAGGCCTGCCTACCGCAAAAAAAAAAAAAAAAAAAAAAAAAAAAAAAAAAAAAAAACATGAAGAAAACATTTTTTTTTCTGCAATAAATTTCAGTTCTAGACATTGGCTATAAACTTACTGCAATGAAATATGAGGACATGTGTACTCTACCCAACTCACCTAAACTATAAATACTGACTGCTTATTAGAGAATATTTTCACAGTCACCAAGGTTTTGTCGCCATTTTTGTAACTATATAGATTTTTTTTCATCTTTATTGTATATTTTAAAACTCAATGACCCTAGTCACTGCTTTTACCATATTTTCCTATTCCAGAGTTGATTCATCTCTTGTTTGGCTAGATTTCATTATCAAGAAAGGGTTTGTTTATTTTCAAGAAGGGCTTAACTGTGCTATATTTCTTGGATTAGTAGAAGCCTAAATACCTGTTTGTTATCTCTTACTTGAAAGAAATTCTTGGATCATATTCTCTTTCATCCAGAACTTTGTAGATGTTTTTACATAATCTTTCATAAAATCTTGTTAAGGGGAAATTCGAGGTCAGCCTGAATTTTTCTCATTTATAGGTTAGTAGTTAGTTTCCCTTGGATTTCTTTAGAGTTTCTTTCTTATTATATTTCAGCAAATTTACCTGTATATACCGATCATTCTGTACTTTTTTTCCCTAAGACAGAGGTTTTTCTTTTGATCCACAGTTTCAAATATTCCTGTTTTGGAAAAGTTGAGGCACACTTTCTTCTATGTTCTTGTAGAAGAATAATTCCTATAACATTTTTGAATACACTTTTTGTTCTATTCCTCTGAACATAATTTGTGTGTATATCAGACCTTTTTTACCTTTCATATTTATTATATTCTATCATATTATTTATTTATTATCGAATGTTTCTTAGTTCATATTTTCAAAATTTTTCTTTTTAAATGTTTGCTACAGAGAATTCCAACCATATACAAAGTAGAAATTATAATATCATGACCCCCATCTTGTCATTGAGCTGTAATAATTACCAACTTGTGGCCTGTATGTTCTATTTATGCAATTACCAACTCAAATTGGATTATTTGGAAGTAAATTCACAAATCAGGACCGGCTTCACAAGTGTATAACCTGTGCCATCATACAAGTTCTCATGCTTGAAGGGTCCATGCTTGGCTTAATGCTTTGATATCACAAGACTGAAATTTGTAATAGTTTCTGAGGGATGAACCCTAAAATAAAGCAGCCAGTCCTGGTTCCCATTAACTCTGATCTGAGATTCCTCGGCCATTTTAGAGCCTACAAGTGATCTCAAAGTACGATTTAGTCATTTAAGATACACTGATGAGTTTATTACTAATGATAACATGGAATTTGGAAATGAGTTACAAGATTTCAACTTGTCACATCTTCACACACATTGCCTTTAATTTGGACTTGTGCTCCAAAAGGAGAGACAAAATTAAATATGCTTGCAAAATCTAGGGGGAAAAAGATGATATAGTTTAAATTATGTTGAATTACGGTGAGAAAACTCTAGTTTACATTCTGGCATTGTCATTTATCTGTGAGTCTTAGCAAATCACGTCCTTCTGTTCTATATCCTTATTGGTAAATTGGGGAACATAATATATATCACATAAAATTATTAGAAGACATAGTATATAAACTATCTTGAACAGTGCCTCATATGTAGTAAATGTCTGACCTTCTTCATCTCCCTTTTCTTTGTGTCTTTTTATCACAGGAAATGTTTTGTGGTTTGGATGTTTCGAGTACTAAGAAGGACAGGGCTTTTTAATAGGTGTTGAACATGAAACAGAGTTTGGAATGTTGCTCATATGTGCTGTGTTAGTGACAGGAAACAACAGTAACGAGAGAGGAATGGAATGCATGGGAGGAAGAAGTGGTCTGAAGTATTCTCCTGTCCTTTCCATTTTCTCCCACTCTAAACAAACACTGAACTGAGAAGCCAGAAAAGAACAGAAACAAACTGAGAAAGTACAAGCATACTGAAGTAACTGGTTATAAGTCAGTTTTATTGGTTACAAGAAAAACTTTCTTTGGTTTATCTGAGCAGAAAAGTACTCCATTATTGGAAAGACATTTAAAGTGTATAGCATCTTACATGAGACCAACAAGTTAGTTTCAGAAAACAGCCAGGAATCAAAAGAGGCTTCCCAGTGGAGAGCCAAGGCTTCCCAAGGTCACATGGGAAGAAGAATTTGCTGAAGATGCCATTTCTGGCACATACTGTCAACACTAATTTTGGATTTTTCTGTTAGGAAGTATTCAAAGCCATGACCAGGGACTGTCACAATCATTACCAAAAAGAATTATCTTCTTATAAAACAAACAAAAATATTTGTCTATATCTATCCATCTACTCATGTATATGTATCAAAAGAATTACCTTTTAATAAAATAAACAAAAATATGTATTGATACCTATAACTATGCATCTATTTGTGTGTATGTAAAAATATACATATATACATATGTGTGTAAGAGTATACATTTTTTTTTTTTTTTTTTTGAGATACGCAGGCCTCTTACTGTTGTAGCCTCTCCTATTGCGGAGCACAGGCTCCGGATGCGCAGGCCCAGCGGCCATGGCTCACGGGCCCAGCCACTCCGCGGCATGTGGGGTCTTCCCGGACTGGGGCATGAAACCTGTGTCCCCTGCATCGGCAGGAGGACTCTCAACCACTGCGCCACCAGGGAAGCCCGTATTTTTAAATAAATACATGATAGAAGATGAATCAAGATGTTAATGGATTTTATCCTTAAATGGTAGAATTTCACCTTTCTTCAGTATATTTATCTGTAGTGCTAAATTATAAGAAATAGGTAATACTTACAATTAGTGAATGCATATTAGTACAATAATATTTAGGCTGCATTTGATGTGTTAATTGAGAAATTTTTTTGTTTCTTTGTTTTTTAATTTCACCTGCTATTTCTGAATGGTGTATGCCTGACATTTTTCACTGCCATTAGGGCTTGCTGCAAAGACTTTTAGTGACTTCCAGCTCCGTCTTTCATATATCAACATCCACATCTCTCTTTCCTAGAGCTGACCTCCTTGTCCCTCGTAGCCATTCACTGCTGTTACTAAGCTTAAAGTATTCTGATGGTCACTTGAGCCTTTGCTTTTACTCCTTCCTCCATACAAAACTAGACCTAGGTTGTCAGTCATGACTTAGAATCTGCTGCTTTTGCTAACCCTGACGTCCATCTTCAACTCTAAGAGGTACAAAACAGCTCATCCCTCAATCACAATAGAAACTTAATCTAATACCTGCAATTAGAACATCAAGGATATTCATTTCACTGTGAAAGAAAAATAGTTTATTGTTCTAAAACTGGCCATTTTGACAAGGACTAAACATACTTACTACATTTGGAAGTTGACAATGACAACTTATAAATGTCTAGATACTATGGGTCAGCAGAGTATGGTTCCACTGTTAGATATAACTTAGAATGATTTATAGCTCAAGAACAAAGATGAAAATGACTTTTCCCACTGTTCCCATGGGTAGAAAAACAAAACTCTTCTGGTGCAAAAGATGAAGAAAATTTGGGACTCCATAGGCAGGTAAAACTTGTAGGAGGATATTTTAATTAGTTTATTCCAGCTGACTCCAAGGTGTCACTGCTAATACTTGTCACTCATATTACATTAGCCAAATAGCCATTGTATGAGGGGTTTTGGGAAGTTGACAAAGGGAGGCTAAGTGGGAAGACTACAGGGTTCACAGAATCCAGTTACTCTCCAAGGAACTAACTAGAATTCATTAAAAATCGTAGGCTGATCTAGTTCTCTGAAAAATGCCATTGGTAATTTGATGGGGATTGCAATGAATCTGTAGATTGCCTTGGATAGTATCAAAGACCCCAAATAGACAAAGCAATGTTGAGAGAAAAACAAAATGGAGCTGGAGGAATCAGGCTCCCTGACTTCAGACTATACTACAAAGCAACAGTAATCAAAACAGTATGGTACTGGCCCAAAAACAGAAATATAGATCACTGGAACAAGATAGAAACTCCAGAGATAAACCCAAGCACCTATAGTCACCTAATCTGTGACAAAGGAGGCAAGAATATGCAATGGAGAAAAGACAGCCTCTTCAATAAGTGGTGCTGGGAAAACTGGACAGCTACATATAAAAGAATGAAATTAGAACATTCTCTAACACCATACACAAAAATAAACTCAAAATGGATTAAAGACCTAAATGTAAGACAAGATACTATAAAACTCCTAGAGGAAAACATAGGCAGAACACCCTTTGACATAAATCGCAGCAAAATCTTTTGGGATCCATCTCCTAGAGTAATGGAAATAAAAACCAAAATTAATAAAATGGTACCTAATTAAAGGCTCTTTCACAGTGAAGGAAACCATTAACAAAATGAAAAGACAACCTACAGAATGGGAGAAAATATTTGCAAATGATGTGACCAACAAGGGCTTAATTTCCAAAACATATAAACAGCTCATGCAGCTCAATATCAGAAAAACAAACAACCCAGTCAAAAAACGGGCAGAAGACCTAAATAGACATTTCTTCAAAGAAGATATACAGATTGCCAACAAACACATGAAAGGATGCTCAACATCACTAATCATTAGAGAAATGCAACTCAAAACTACAATGAGGTATCACCTCACACTAGTCAGAATGGCCATCATCAAAAAATCTACAAACCATAAATGCTGGAGAGGGTTGGAGAAAAAAGACCCCTCCTACACTTCTACATCGTACAGCCACTATGGAGAACAGTATGGAGGTTCCTAAAAAAAACAAAAATAGAGCTATCATATGATCCTGCAATCCCACTCCTGGTAGTATATCTGGAGAAAACATACTTTGAAAAGATACATGCACCCCAATGTTCACTGCAGCAATATTTACAATAGCCAAGACATGGAAACAACCTAAATGTCAATCGACAGAAGAATAGATAGAAAAGATGTGGTGTATATATATATATATATATATATATATATATACACACACACACACACACACACACAATGAAATATCACTCAGCCATAAAAAAGGAATGAAATAATGCCATTTGAAGCAACATGGATGAATCTAGGGATTATCATACTAAGTGAAGTAAGCCAGACAGAGAAAGACAAATATTATATGATATCCCTTATATGTGGAATCTTAAAAAATGATACAAATGAACTTATATACAAAACAAAAATAGACCCACAGACATAGAAAACAAATTTATGGTTACCAAAAGGGAAAAGGGGGTAGGAATAAATCAGTAGTTTGGGATTAGCAGATACACACTACTATGTGTAAAATAGATAACCAACAAGGACCTACGCTATAGCACAGCGAACTATACTCAATATTTTGTAATAACCTATAAAGAAAAAAATCTGAAAAAAAATACATATAACTGAATCACTCTGCTGTACACCTGAAACTATCACAACATTGTAAATCAACTATACTTCAATTAAAAAAAAAAGCTTCCTGACATACTATTTAAAAAAAAAATGTGGGCTGAGCATTGCATTGCTTTCTTTGAAGAACACTTTTGAGAAAAACATATGGTGACATAAGTCCTGTGGGAAGTGAAAGAACTTGAGAAGTAATCAGAGCCTTAGGCTTTATTTGACCCATGGGGATGCGTTCATTCCAAACCTGTGCCCACTCTTGGAGCAGAATCGGGCAGATTCCTGCAAAAACACTCAGAGCCATAAGCTTTGCGGAATAATCGACATTATCTTCCTGCCCTTAGAAACTGAAGGCCACAGTCCAGAGGAAGTAGTAGTCATGTCTGGTAGCTTCACTGGTGAAGAAGAGGTTTATATGCCTTGGGAGCAATTTCTCAGGCACTTTGGAAGTGATCATTTTACTATGCATTCAGAAGTCACAGAAACTTCCACCACAGTACTGGTTTTGGCCTCTGAGGGGAAGAAATTCAGTATTATGTCAGCAGTGTCCAAAGGGAGACACTCAAATGGACCCAGGAGTTTAATGGGACTTTACTTAATGTGCTGGGAAGACTTTTTCCCAGAGGGGAGGAGAGACCCCGGAACCAATATGTAGACCTCCCACTGCAGGCCCGTGATGCATTCTGAACGCAGCCATTGATTTTCTTTCTTGTTTCTTAACGTTCAGGCAGGAATCCAGGCTATATATTGACCACTGATTCAAGCTGGTTGACAGAAGTAAGGCACTGAGAAACTTTACTCTGAATGGAGCTAACCAGAGGGGCAGGAATTATTCTGGTTAACTATTGACATTATCTACAGCAATATTAGGATTAAAAAAGCAATTGGAGGAGGTCAGACGAACACGAGAAGCCCCAAAAGAACTTTGATTAGTTGGGATGGTCTCTAGGGCATGCTGTGCAAACAACAGACTCAAAATCTCAGGAGCATAAAGCAACAGTATTTTATTTCTGACTCAGGACATGTGTTCATCATGCTGCCTATTGGCTTTACTCTGGTACATTGTCCTCCCATTACACAGGCTGATAAAATGGCCACTGTGGGGAACACTACCCATCACAATGATAGAGGAAGAGAGAGGACCACACCTGAAATATTTCACATCCTTTCATGGGCCAAAGACAGTCACACGGCTGTGACCAGCTTCTGTGTGTCATGTCAGTGCATTTCTGCCTCATGCTTGGGGGGAGAAATGGGATTTTTGAAACAGCCCCCAGGACTACCAACAAAAGGAGCTACTTTCAACTATAATACTGTAAACTTTCAGGCAAAAGACACAAAAATATTGGGAAAAAAAAAATCTTTTTTTTTTTTTACCTTTTTTTCCTTTTTTTGGCGTGCCGCACAGCTTATGGGATCTCAGTTCCCCAACCAGGGACTGAACCTGGGCCGCGGGAATGAAAGTGCCAAGTCCTAACCACTGGACCACCAGGGAATTCCCTCTTTCTTGTATTACTTGTAGACAACATAATAAAGTTGGAGACAGGCTAGTTGGTTATCTACAGAAGAATCTGTTGGTAGATTGCCAGATCAATTCAAAGGTAATGTTCTATCTCAGTTCATCCCAGCTTACCCTTCCCCCTCCCCGTGAGAGAGTGGCATGGACATACATACAACACCAAACGTAAAATAGATGGCTAGTGGGAAGCAGCCGCATAGCACAGGGAGATCAGCTCGGTGCTCTGTGACCACCTAGAGGGGTGGGATAGGGAGGGTGGGAGGGAGACACAAGAGGGAGGAGATATGGGGGTACATGTGTACGTATAGCTGATTCACTCTGTTATACAGCAGAAACTAACACACCACTGTAAAGCAATTATACTCCAATAAAGATGTTAAAATCAATCAATCACTAAACCCCACCCCTCCACACACGAAAAAACAAAGGTAATGTTTTCTCTTCCATCCCATGCAGAGAGGATATATGTGCCCAGGAGAGGGGTTAGTTTCTCAAAGAGAAAGTGTATGCTTTATCTCCTAATCTGTCAGGGCTAGGGAAGGATGGAACGATGGGTTTACTGTGGCAAAGACGGAGGTGATGTTTTGTTAAATTGGAGAGAATTTAAGGCTCAGGGCTAGACTGTTCTTAATATTTGGAGGCAAGATACACATCTAATGATAAGCCAGAGGTGTATGGGGTTCCCAGTAGAGTTAAAATATTTGAGACTCATGAATAAGCCTAACCATAGTTGAAGAGTCAAGAAATAGTCGGTATACAGGTTCACTTCTACTACACTTGCAAAGCTTGTAAAATATTATTGACACAGCCGCTGCTGCATGATGTGTAAACACTACTGCTCTGAAGAAATATGTCTAAATATGAGAGCCCCTTTATCTTCAGCACGGCAGGGAGAAAACAGGCAGGATGGCAAAGAGCCTCGTGAGAAAAACAGTGCTCTAAAAGTCAATAAATAGAGTGTAACAAACATAACCACTTAAGTATTGTTGAAGGAAGAGGCATAGTCAATAAGTGTATTTGATGTTTTCTGAAAAAAGAAACATTGATATACCAGATGTTCAAAGACACACACAAAATAAATGTTCCTTTTTAACTGAACTCTAGTTAATGTACAAAAAATGTACAAAAATGTACAGGTCTCAAATAATCAGTTCAATGAGTTTTGGCAATGGTATATACCCATGAAGCCATTATCCGAAATAAGATACAGAATATTTCCATTACCATGGAGAGCTCCCTCACTCTTAGCAGTAAATACTGTCCCCTCCACCCAAAGGAACAACTTACTTCTATCACCACTGGTAAGTTGGCATGTTCTTGCCCTTCCTTCCTTCCTTCCTCCCTCCCTCCCTTCTTTCCTTCCTTCCTTCCCTCTCTTCTATCTATCTATGTATCTATCTATCTATGTATCTATCTATGTATCTATCTATCTATTATTTGTGCTTGGCTCCATTATTCAATGACATTTACTCACATTACTGAGTGTATCAGTACTTTGTTTCTTTTATTACTGAATAATGTTTCAGTGTATCATTATGCCGCAGGGTGTTTATCCATTTCCTTGTACTGAGCATTTGAGCTGTTTTCAGCGTAGGGATAATAGGAATTAACTGCGACGATAATTCTCATACAATGCTTTTTGTGTACATATGTTTGTATTTGTTATGGAAAAGTATTTAGGAGTGGCATGGTGGGTCACAGTGCAGATGTGTGTATACTTTGTAAGAAACTTTCTGATTTCTAACTTTTAAAATTAGGTTCAAAACTCCACACTGACTTACACGTTTCATTTGCATAAGGAGTTTTGTTGAGAGAAAAAAGAGTAATGAGTATTAAAAAGTAACCTCCCCCAAAGGAGGCCATTTAGTCCCTTCCATAATAAGATAGAGAATAGAGGAGCATTCCATTCAGCCCATTTCTGCGGACAACAGAGGAGAGTCATCTGGTTTGAAAAATGGGAAGAAAGCTCTGTGAGATAGTGTTTCTAGTAAAGGTTATGAGGATGGAGAAAGAAGGGCTTATTTCTTTTCGAGGTGGACCACGTGGGGAAAAAAGTGTGAAGGGCAAAAGACAGCTAAGCCCAACCAATGCCTGTCGACTGTCTGTGGTTTTGGTCAGCCTAGTGACTTCCTGGCACCACCTAAGATGCTCATAGGTTTTTAGTTCTTCTCTCTGGTGAAGGGATACACTAACCCCCCACCTGGCACACCACCCCTCAGTCATTGAGCAGGACTGACTGTGCTTGTTATCTGTGTTCTGAAATTCTCTGATCCTGATTAAAAGTGAACTGCAGGAGCTTTCATCTTTCACTGGTTTAGGAATTCATAATCTTCCTAATTTCCAAAACAGAAAGAGAGGGTGTGGACTCTGAAAGGAGCAGTGGTGGTCTGAAAAGGAGAGTCCCGTCATGTGTACTCACTGGGAACCCACTGCGGTAAATACTTCACCCCATTATACAGAGCTTTGATACCTGGCTGGTATTTCTGGGTCCTATAGGTAAATACACCAGCTTTTGAATGAGTGTCATAATGTAGCCTTAATTACACTGTGATCCTTTCCTCAATTACAATACAGAGCTGAATTGTTTGCTCTAGGGTTTACAGCCACTTCTGCTTTCTTTCTTTCTGATTGTACAGAAATAGCCAAAAGTATATGACTGGAATGTGAACATGTTTTATAGCCAACTGAGAGATTTTGTTTAAAATTTCCAGCTAACAGTTGGTTTCTCAATTTCACTTTGACAATGGAATATAGCTAATTTTAAAAATTTAGATCAGGGGCTTCCCTGGTGGTGCAGTGGTTGAGAGTCCACCTGCCGATGCAGGGGACACGGGTTCGTGCCCCGGTCTGGGAAGATCCCACATGCTGTGGAGCAGCTGGGCCTGTGAGCCATGGCCACTGAGCCTGCGCGTCCGGAGCCTGTGCTCCATAACGGGAGAGGCCACAGCAGTGAGAGGCCCGCATACCGCAAAAAAAAAAAAAAAAAAAAAAAAAAAAAAATTTAGATCAGTAACTGATGTAGTCAATAACTAATTTTTATTTTGTAAGAGGCTTCCATTCAAACTGAAAATATTTGGCCTATGTCATGCAAAGTTCCTGATGTAGGAATAACTTCAAAGCAAGTTAAGGTAACATTTCTTGGGTATACACTAACAAATTAGGTGCACTAATACCATTACTGGCTTTTTGCCAAAACAACGAAATTCAACGAGGCATCATTATTCACTTATAAGGTAAGGACATTTAACAGCAGAGGGCTCATTTAACAAGAGGACACTTTAACTCTCCAATCTCGGGTGTGTGAACAGAGTTGAATGAAAATCAAGAGCGTCCACTGTGCACAGTAGTCTGCAGTCATGGTTGGTTTCATTTTACAGCCATAGATACTGTCCCTGAATTGAAATGGCTCTGACAAATCTCCTGGTGATGCCTTGCTACACAGCTTCTCAGTAGCCATGTTGGATTTGGTCCAGCACTTCACCCTCAAACCACTCTCCTCCTTGGCCTCTGACCTCCCACTCCTGTTCTTTCCCTATGACTTTATCAGTCCACATCTTGGCCCAAAACATGCAAAACAGAACCGAAGCAAAGATTATGTGCTAATGTATTAGGGGACGCATTCCAAGAAAGCAAGAGTGAAGGGAACTGAAAGTGAGATTGTGAGAAAGGAAACAAATACAAGGAGGTGAATTACTAAGCTGGCCACAGTTTGTGTAGAAACACAGACCCTTTTTAATTTACTTATGTTCCCCCAGTAAGGACAGTGCAGAAGAAGCATTTTTTCCCACTTCAGAGCATCTAGCAGGAAGAGAGAGCAATTTATCTAGAAATGTATCAAGAATCCTGTCTCTGTTGAAAGTCTGCCCTAAGGGCAATCTCCTCACGTCCCGGCTGCACTTAGGGCGGGTGTCATGCAGTCTTCTCTGAGCAGCGCTGGAGAAGACAGAGCTTCTGTGGGCTCGGTCACGTTTCACAAGCTCACTAGGGCTGCTCAGGTCCCAAGCTTACTGCATACAATGGGAACGGCACTGCAGTCAGCCCTGGCCTGTGAGCATGGATAGAGGAATGTGAGGTCTGCTGTGGTGGCCATGGCCAGGGTTTATGTTCTTAGGATACAGGCAAGGTGAGCATCCAAGGCCAGGGAGGTGGACAGAGGCAGAATGGATTAAAGTGACAAGCAAACGATATATACAAACATATGTTTACATGTGTGTGTATAGTAAATACGTGGCTGTATGTAATTATATAAATATATAATGTACACAGTAAATACATATACATTCTTTTTTTTTTTTTGGAGTCTCCTAACTTTGTTGGGTTTTTTCAGCCATGCCATGTGGCATGCGGGGATCTTAGCTCCCTGACCAGGGACTGAACCCATGCCCCCTGCATTGGGAGCGCAGAGTCTTAACTACTGGGCCGCCAGGGAAGTCCTATACATTCTATTCTATTCTATTCTATTCTACCCTATCGTATCCTATCCTAATTCCTCCACTGGGTTTCTAACTATCGCTCATATTCATTTTTTACTAGAGTACTTGATCTAAGGATGCAAATGTGCATCCTGGACTTATTAGCATCTCCCTTGGAGATGCAGGCGCTGTAGCGCTTGCCAAGGTTTTAAGGATGGAGAATCTTCACTTGAGCGCTAAGCTTTGGGTGGATAAAAGGCGCTGACTGGAGGCCGCTAGTAGGCAGACCTGAAACCCACTCACACTCCAGACCATCTGATACACAGCTGAAGGCATCTGTCCTGGGAGGAAGGCCAGGAAATATGCTCCCTCCTGGGAAGTGATGCTGCTGTGACAGGGAAGCTGTATATGGGGATATATGTATACGTACAGCTGATTCACTTTGTTATACAGCAGAAACTAACACACCATTGTAAAGCAATTATACTCCAATAAAGATGTTTAAAAAAAAAAAATGAAGAAGTGTGGAGAATTCTCCTTTTTCAGTCCTGGGCAAGACTGTTGTACTGGCTTTAGTGACAGTCACAACCTGCTGGGAGATGCGCAGGAAACCACATCCTGATGGGGATCTTTTACTAGAACAAAGGAGGGCTGCGCTGGCCCTGCAGGAGGCGAGGGGACCCACGCTGAATAGGAAGGGCAGGGTTTTGGCTTAAGAAAGAAGGGCAGCACCTCAGAGAAACTCTCACACCTGAGGGTCAGGCTTTCAGGGACGTCTTAGCCTGAGTCTGGAGCAGGCTCCAGGGGATGCTGAGAGGTCCCATTCCCCACAGGCCAAGCCTAAAGGAGCAGCAGCTGTCATCCACCCCGAGAGGGGCAGGAGTGTGGAGAGAAACGCTGTCTATGACCCAGGGAGAAGGGGTCTGCTGAGAGCTACGGGTGGGGCAGGAAAACCGGAGTGCAGGAATTTTAATCTCCCTTCTTATGAGGACAGGGTCACATTCAATTACAGCCCACCCATATGACCTCATCTGACTTAAAAACCTCTTTCAAGGCCCAGTCTCCAAATACACTAACACTCTGAGCTACTGTGAATCCGGACTTCAGCATATGAATTTTGGGGAAACAAAAATCAGCACATAATAGAAGGGGTGTAAAAATGATCCATTCAAGGGATGAAATATGCTAGGTATTTCACTGATGGAAAGACTTCAAAGAAAAGTTACCTCGGTTTATTCTCCTCAGAAAGAACCTTTCCTAAGAACTGATTTTCCTCAAGCCCAGCACTCATTTTTCTTGTCCTTCTCTGTTCTTTTTCCTCCCAGTTTTATTGAGGTATACGCGACATAGAGCATCGTGCTAGTTTAAGGTGTAGTTTTGATGTGATGATTTGATATGTGTATCTATCACAAATTGTTTACCATAATAATGCTAGTTATCACATCCTTCACCTCACATAATTACCATTTTTTTTTTGTCGTTGTTATGGGAAGAACGTTTTAGATTTATTCTCTTAGCAACTTTCAGGTATATAATACAGTACTGTTAACCAGAGTCCCCATGCTGTACATTAGATGCTCAGAACTTATTCCTCTTATGACTGAAAGTCTGTATCTTTGGACCAGCATCTTCTCGTTTCTTCCCACGACTCAGCCTCTGGCAGCCACCGTTCTCCTCACTGTGTCCAGGAGTAGGGCTTTTTTTTTTTAGATTCCACATATATGTGAGATTATACAGCACTTGTCTTACTCTGACTTAGTTCATTTAGTATATGTCCTTAAACGGCAGGATTTCCTTCTTTATTCATGAGGTTGAATATATTTCATTGTGTGTGTGCAATATTACTCAGCCAGGAGAAAGAAGGAAACCCAGCCATTTGTGACTATATATATATATATATATATATAAAATTATATATATAATAAGGCATATATGTATATTTTCTTTCTTCCTTCCTTTCTTCCTCTCTTTCTCCATGTATATATAATACATAAAAATATAGAAAGAAATATTAGTCAATATATTATATATAGCATATATAAGTATTACATGCTCATAATAATATTTTAATATATATATTTTAAATTACAAAATTTTCTTTATCCATTCTTCTGTTGATGGACACTTAGGCTGTTTTCATATCTCAGCTCTTGGGAATAAAGCTGCTATAAACATGGGGGTGCAGATGTATCTTCAAGATAGTGATTTCACTTCCTTCTGAAGTGTACTCAGAAATGGAATTGTAGATTGTATGGTAGTTTTAATTTTTGAGTAACTTCCACAATGATTTCCAGTGGCTGTATCAATTTACATTCCCACCAACAGTGCACAAGGGTTCCCTTTCCTCCACACCCTCTCCAGCATTTATTACCTCTTGCCTTTTTGATAATAGCCATACTGAAGGTGTGAGGAGTTTTACAGTTTCAGGTCTGACATGCAAGTCCTTATTCCATTTCTAGTTAACTTCTGTGAGTGGAGTGGGCTTGGAGAAGTTCTCTTTCAGTTGAATTCTTTGGGAACCTATGAGCTTCACGAACTTGGGAGTCCAAATCTCTCCGCAGTTTTGGTAAGTTCTCCGACATTGCTTCTTTAAATCAGCTTTCCACCCCTTTCTCCCTCTCTTCTCCTTCTGGGCCTCCAACAATGTGCTGTTTCTTTTCTCTTTTTTTTTTTTGCGGTACGCGGGCCTCTCACTGTTGTGGCCTCTCCCATTGCGGAGCACAGGCTCCGGACGCGCAGGCTCAGCGGCCATGGCTCATGGGCCCAGCTGCTCCGCGGCATGTGCGATCCTCCCGGACCGGGGCACGAACCCGTGTCCCCTGCAGCGGCAGGCGGACTCTCAACCACTGCGCCACCAGGGAAGCCCTATTTTGTTAATGACGTCCCTTAAGTCCCGTGGGCCTTCTTCATTCCTCTGCATTCTTTTTATTTCTGCTCCTCTGACTGAATGATTTCAGATGATGTGTCTTCAAGTCATTTGTGCTTTCTTCTGCTTGGTCCAGGCTCTGGTTCCAGACAGGATATCCCTGGGGGTCCACGACATCAACAACTGCCTGAACCTTTGCGAGTGCTCTGGGGGATCTGCAGGGCCTGCAAGGACCGCCAACGTCTTCAGTGGCACATCCAAGTCCAGCGGGCAGGGTCCAGGCGGCGGCGGCGGTGGGAGCCAGAGCCAGTGGTGCGCGCCCACTCGGTGGCAGGGGCTGGCTGCGCACGCCTGTACACACTGTACACACATATCGTGGCAAAGCTCAGTGGCAGTGGCAGGGGCCGGGACCCACGGCAGGCACTCTTGCAGCTGCGAGGGCCTCGGTTGTCGGGGTGTGATCCTGTCTGCAGGGTCTCACCACAGGCGTGTACACAGCCGCGGAGGCCAGTCCAGCAGTCAAGGTGGTGGGTGCAGCTGCACCACTGCAGGGACTAGTTGCACATAAGCCCCGCGAGGCAGGCCAGCGACCGGAGGTAGGGACAGATCTAGGCCCACGGGCAGCTGTGGGGACCTTGGCTGTCAGCCTGCACTCTTGTGGCTGCAGGGTCTTGTCGCAGGTCCTCACGTGGCCGTGGAGGCCAGGGATGGGAGTCAGACTGGTGGCATCTGGGCACACAGGGAGGGGCCGGCCCTGAGCGTCCACAGGGCTGTGGGTGTCAGCTGCAGGGTGTAGGCCAGCGTCCTGCATGTGTGCAGCCAGAGTCAGGGGCCTGCTGCTGGTGTGGATCCAGGCCTCTCTTCCTCGGGATCTTGTGCATTAGGGCTTCTTTCATCCAGAGCTCTTTGACAATACCCTAGAAAACTCTGACTTTTATTTTATCTGGTTTAACATTCAGGAACGTGGGAGCACAAGTCTTTTGTTACCATTCTTATCATAACCAAACTTGAAGTCTTGGAGCAGTTGAATCTGGAGCAATGCATACAAGAAATGTGCTATTTTCTGCTTTTTAGCCATCTTTGGGAGCTCCTTCCACGTTACCTGGCGAGGCCATTGCACAGCGTCATGGGACTTCTAATTCCGTCTGAAGGTTTATGACTCCCAAATTATTTTTCTTTCTTCTTTATTGAAGCATAGTTGGATTACAATATTGTGTTAATTAGTGTTGCACAGCAAAGTCACTCAGTTATACACATACATACGATCCTTTTCATATGGTCTCCATTACGGTTTATCACAGGATATTGAATACAGTTCCCCGTGCTCTACAGTAGGACCTAGTTGTTTATCCATCCTGTATGTACTAGTTTGCATCTGCTAATCCCACACTCCCAGCCCATCCCTCCCCCACCTCCCCGACCCTTTGGCAACCACCAGTCTGTTCTCTATGGCTGTGAGTCTGTTTGTGTTTCGTAGATATGTTCATTTGTGTCATATTTGAGATTCCACATGCAAGTGATAGCATATGGTATTTGTCTTCCTCTGTCTGGCTTACCTCACTTAGTGTGATCATCTCTGGTGGCATCCCAGTTGCTGCAAATGGCACTATTTCGTTCTTTTTTACAGCTGAGCCGAATTCTTATCTCTAGTCCTGGCCTTGCTTTTATATGCCAGTCTTCCATATCTAATTGCTTATTCAGAATCCCCACTTAATCGAAGATACCTCAAAATTATCAGTCTGAGGTAGATTTTATTTTTCTTAACTAGCTCCTTAACCTGCTATTTCCCCAATCTTTTTTATCTCAGTTAATAGCACTCCTTCCTAACATCCAGCTACAAAAGTCAACCCACAGGACGCACCCTTCACTCTTGTCTTTGTACCGCTCCTTACTCCATCCATCAGAATATCTTGCAGATTCCAGCTCGAACCATATTGCAAGTTAACGTCTCCTTATTTTCACCATTACTCTCACCTGGACAGATGCAGTAGTAAAACGTGTCTGCTTCTTTCTCTGTGTGCCTCATTCATCCATGCTCCAAATGCCTGCAAGAGTAATTTATGAAATATATGAGTGAAAGCATGCAGCTCTCCTGATTAAAATCCTCTCTTTGCTCCTTCCCCAAAAGAGAAGACGTATAAATCCAAATTCAGCATCCAGCCTTCACAGCACACAGATCTGAGGCATGCCCAGGACTCCAACCTTATGTGTTTACTTGCTCCCTGGGATTCAGCCACACTTTTCTGCGTTTCCCAAAATTACCAAGTCATTTCCAGTTTAGAGGCTGTTTAGCTCTTTACTTCACCCACCGGGCTGCTCTTCCTGTATTTTGTGTTGTTTTGTTTCTGTTTGTTTAATTTTAGAAGTTGCCTTTTTTTAGTTAAAGATACTGGAAGGTCTTTACTAATCACCGAAGTAAAGCTGTTCTTTTATCACTGCTGTTTTACATTACTAACTACATCACTAATATTTCTCTTTAAATGATAGCACTTACCCGTATTTTCCATGTCCTTTTAAAGTCATTTATCTAATTGTTTATCCTCTGCTACCCTGCCATTGTGGGTAAAAGTTAAATAAATACCAGAGTCTTCTGTGGACTTTCAAATATATGTCCCCAGGAGTTAGAACAGCCCCTGACACACAGGAGTACTCAATATATGTTTGTGTAGTCGCTAGATTTCAATTGTTTGAGAGTCACCCCCCCCCATCCTGGAATCTTTGACATAACTGCTGCTTCATAAAGTTGCTCCTACATTGCTTTATTTCCTTTAAATATTCCTCCAAAGCATCTTTGGTTTTTAAAAATGGTACAGATTTTCAAGTCTTCAGAGGAGGATCTAGGAACAATTTATTTTCCCAGCTTGACAATAACCTCCTTCAACATATAAAGTGTGCAACTCTGGGATGAGTACAATGACAAAAAATAGGATATAAGCCATTAGTAAGTTAGGAACTTATTTATTAAGCATGTGGAACATTTATGGACATCAGTAAAAATATTTTGTTGCTGTTATCTGAGCTCACATCAAGGTGGCTATTTTTTTTAATTTATTTTATTTTTTTATACAGCAAGTCCTTATTAGTTATCCATTTTATACATATTAGTGTATATATGTCAATCCCAACCTCCCAATTCATCACACCACCACTTTTGCATCAAGGTGGCTTTGATTCAGTATATTTTTATCCTAACAGTCTCAAGTCGAATACCAAGACATGGATATAGAGTAAAATTATTGGCAAACTTTAAATTATATTAATGACAAGATTTTCTCCATAAAGACCAGGAATTGGGTTATTACACTTCATATTAAGCAGGAGAAACTTCATTTTTTCATAAGAATGTTTCACCTTTCAAAAAGAAAAATAGGGAATGATCCTAAAAGAAAGGAACATCTCTTTGATCTCTGGGACCCCCAGAACACGTATCTTAGTGCCTTGCATTTTGTCAATGTTTAAATGTCACAAATATTGCTATAGTATCTTATACCATTTTCTTTTGTTCTATGATTCATTTAAAATCTTGAACTATATTTGCATGCATTTAAAATATACTTAATTTAATTTATGTATATTATCAAGAGACTAGATCAACTATATAGACAATTTTAGTGCAGAATTCATTAAGCATATAATTGTAGATTTGAAACACAGCCAATTCTTAAAAGTTACAATTCACTGTCCAAAAAAAAGGTCTCAAAATCACTGTCGGGACGTGTCCTGTCCTCTGAGTACAACCATTAGCTTGTTTATGCTGTCTGCTAGGATTATAAACATCAAACAAGTGGCAAGTAAAGAATAAAACCAGATAACTTGATATAAGAATTGTGATAGTCTTCTTAGGGGAAACTTCAGTTGTTCCTTAAAATCTTGATTATTTTTTATTCTTTATACCACTTTAACATTCTCCATTATGAACCTTAATTCATTGTTATCCTATTTAATGCCAAGGCTGTTCTCCTTAGCCATGAAGATCATGGCCATTTGTAGTCTTTATTTAGTTCAAGAAATGGAGAGCAATTTTCATATTATAAGCAGCTTATAGTATATCAGGAAAGGAAATATGCTGAAAAATGCTCTTAAAAAGCAAATATAAATATGTTATTAATATCCATGTTTTTAGTCAATGGTCCTCCCCAAGGGGCTTTAGAGCCTTAGAGAAATAAGAATACTTAATGTGCTTTTCACGTTTCCTACCTTTGCCCTCATCATTTTGTAAATATTTGAATCAAGAAGAAATTGAAATTGAAGAGGAAGTGGGAAAAAAGAAAGAAATCTCTCCATAGCAGTATTGTGATAAATACAGACAGACACAGATGCTTTGCTCGCAATTTTTCTGGTTTGGAACATGTAGGAAAATTGTTAAATGTAGTAACTTTAAGTTATTCTAACAGCAAATTATGGAGCCCTGCACCCTAAACATTTCCTTGGCTATTTCTATAAATCTCTCCCCATCCCAGTATCACACTGTTTGCCACATCATGGAACCTTGAGCCCTTTCTCTGTTTTGTTTTGGTTTTTTTTTTCTTTCTTTCTTTCTTTCTTTTTTTGGCTGCATCAGGTCTTAGCTGAGGTATGCGGGATCTTCCTTGTGGCGCGGGCTCTTCCTTGCAGCCCACGGGCTTCTCTCTAGTTGTCGCATGTGGATTTTCTCTCTCTAGTTGTGGTGCACGGGCTCCAGAGAGCGTGGGCTCTGTAGATTGTGACACATGGGCTCTAGCTGAGGCAGGCGGGCTTAGTTGCCCCGCGGCATGGGGGATCTTATTCCCCGACCAGGGATCGAACCTGCGTCCCCTGCATTGTAAGGTGGATTCTTTACCACTGGACCACCAGGGAAGTCCCTCTGTTTTGCTATGTGAGAAATTACTCAGAAATGATAAGAGGCAGAGCCTTTCTCTCTTCATGCAGAAACACACTTTATTTAGTAATTGTTGCATATGAATGTGCTTCTTTAGTTTGCAGGGTATCCAAATGAGGAAAACTTCATATTGTAAATTATTTGCCTATGTTTTAATGCCAAAATTTGGAAGAGATAGTAAGCAAAAGGATGGGAAGACTAAAGAAGAGAAATGAGGTGGGAATGAGTTGAATTTATTTCCCATTTTAGGTTTAAGGGTCTTCCAAATATAGGTTTTAATTATTACACCAAAATAATTTTTGATAGAAGATTATAAACTTTAAGTACAGGAGAATTTTTACAATGTGTAATATACTAAGAATTTCAATAGTCATTTCCAAAGTTTCTTTTTACTAAGTAAACTCTATGGTTAGTTGCAAGGATTTTATGCTTTTGATGAATTAGCTGTTTAAAAGCCCAGCAAGATTAAAGTGGTATTAACATACCACTACTAGTGGAATGGTCTGAGCTCATTTAACATACATTAAATTGTCCCAGTCAAGTAAATTATAAACTGAAGATATGATACTAGTACATACACAAAGGTTTCAGTGTGATGTAAGGGCAGTGCCTCTGAAGCACCCCCATCTGCAGGACTGAGGAATGTTCATCATGGAAATATTCTGCATCATTTTGAAACAGTTTTGTTTCTAGGAATTGCATTGCTTCCTTATGTTCTATTCTTCATATATACTTTTAGCATAACATTCGCGCACTTCTCTTTCTTAACACACACCACAGAGTTCCAAGTGTTCTTTGGAATGGAACTAAAATCAGCACAACTTTTCTAAGCCCCTACAACTGGCTATGAGCTCTCAGTTTTATTCTGTTTTGTTTTTCAAACCCACTAGTCCCTTTTTCCAGGAAGATTTATTCTTTACATTCTTATTCTGTCCCTATGCCCACTTTGATGCCGAGGTGTTCTCACAAATGTCAAGATACACTTATCACTGATCTACCTTTTGAGATTCAGCTCACAATTTTTTCTTCCACTAAGCAACAGTGATCACAGTATTTTATTTGGTGAAAAAAATGAAGTTATTGATCACTCATTTATCCAAGTAATCATATAAATTTATACAAAAATTAATCTTTCACTAAATTAATATATGCTTGATATTTTAATTTGTATATACAAATACACATTTGTTTATGTTTCACTATATTGTAGTTTAAATGTACAAATAGGAATAAATTATAAATTAGATATGTAAATGCAAACAGCATATAAACATATGGAACAGAATTTGTAAAATGATGGAGAAAAGGAGGACTTTGAAATATCTATAAGAATTTTCTATTAGAATTATCTATAAACCTTTAAAATGGGAAATTTCCAGTAAAATTGTTGTGCATCTATTTCCTCTAAAGTTCAAAAGTGCTGACCATATTTTTACATATATATGTGTATATATGTGTGTTCTTGTCTCTAATATCCAAAGAACATTTTAAATATATTACATACATTTTAGTTACTTCTATTTTTTGTGATCATTTAAATTTGTGATCTGTGATCTAAACAATGGTGGAAATATTTTTGCAAGTAGATAGGTAAAGTGTTCCACAGAATATATCTCTATAAAAAAGTATCAGATGAGAAAAAGTGATGAGATTTTAGCTCTCTCTTCACCTGATTTATTTTTAACTGTAAATTCCCCTAGTTTTCTACAGAGACTGAAATTAATCCTCTTATTATGAGGACATGTTTGAGTTTGTTTAATAGGAAATAATAATTCTCTGTAACTTTCTTCAAGAGTTCAAATGAGCATAAATCATTTGTGTTTCAATAATCCTATTACATTAGAAAATTTCCAATATAATATCACTGTCCAGCATTTTTACAGTGTGAATATCTACTAATATTTTAGCAGGGGTAAGAGGATTCTATTCTGAATAAGTTTTTAAAGGGTAATCACCTTTCTTCTCTAATGCAGCACCAGGCTGTAGAATTTAGAATGTGCCTCAGACCTTTGCAGTTAGAATTCTTTATTCTTTGGCCATCTTTTTTTTTTCTGGCCATGCTGCATGGCATGTGGGATCTTAGTTCCCAGACCAGGAACCAAACCCGTGCCCCCTGCAATGGAAGAGTGGAGTCTTAACCACTGGACCACCAGGGAAATCCCTCCTTTGGCCATCTTGACGATTTTAGGTGCATTTGAACTGAGTCAGGCAAGCGGTCCTTATCTGGAGTCTTTTTATCTGGTGCCATTAGGAAGGGAACTTTCACTCTTTTCTTGGGGTGCTAACTAAAGGCTAATATGAGCTGAGAGGTTCTGGTCACCATTTTCTTGAAAATAAAGCCAACACAGTGAAAGGCAGAACATGCTTCTGTGGCCCACGTTCCACCCGAGCCTGATCCAACTAAAATCCGGTTATTCCATGTAGATGGCCTGCGTTAGTATTCTTCTGGCTGCCCTAACAAGTGGTCACAGACTGGGTGGCTTAAGACAACAGCAATTTATTGTCTCACAGGTCTGGAGGCTGGAAGTCTGAGATCAAGGTGTCAGCAGGCATGGTTCCTTCCAGCAGCCCTAAGGGAGAATCTATTCCTTGCCTCTCTCCTAGCTTCTGGTGTCTGCTGGTAATGCTTGGCGCTTTGGTTTGGAGATGCATCACACCCATCTCTGCATCCATCATCACACTGCATTCCCCCTGTGTGTGTCTCTGTGTCTATCTCTCATCTTCTTAGAAGGACACCAGTCATATTGATTTAGGGCCTGCCCTGCTCCAGTATGACCTCACCTTAACTAGTTACATCTGTAAAGATTGTTTCCAAATAAAGTCACATCCACAAGTTCCAGGTGGATATGAATAGTTGGGGGACACATGGACAGTTACATTTCATTCCACTGTTTTTTCTACGTAGCTTATTTTGACTTTCTAAATTTTAAAACAAAAGTGTATAAACCTCCATTCACAAACCATCTCTTGTATTTTAAGAAATAGCTATACTGCATATTTTTTCACATATCTCTCTATATGTTAATCATAAACTGAGTACCACTTTTGATCATTCTTTGAAGTTTCCTGCTCAGATATCCTAATGGTTCATATTTATTATAAATCATTAAAGTCCTATTATATGACTCACAGATTATATTAATTTATAAAATCTTTCATGATCTCTATTAGATTCAGTTGAATCTATGAGTTAGATGAACTTATCACAAACAAAACTCTTTCAGTGGGGCTTCCCTGGTGGCACAGTGGTTAAGAATCCGCCTGCCAGTGCAGGGTACACGGGTTCGAGCCCTGGTCTGGGAAGATCTCACATGCCTGCCGCGGAGCAGCTAAGCCTGTGAGCCACAACTACTGAAGTCTGCGTGCCTAGAGCCCGTGCTCAGCAACAAGAGAAGCCCCCACTCAACGCAACTAGAGAAAGCCCATGCAGCAACAAAGACCCAATGCAGCCCAAAATAAATAAATAAAATTTAAAAAAGAAAAAACTCTTTCAGTGTCATGCATGATTCCTTATTCTTTAATTAGGTCTTTCAGTTCAGGCTGAGATACAATACAAAACAAACAAAAATCATTTCATTCCTATTAAATCATACGCCTATTGTGCAGCTGGAGAATTTCATTCTCCATTAGTGTGATTCTTAATTAATTTCTATTTATCTAAAATGCCCAATGGAATGATTACAAATGTTTGAAATATGTTTGCAGTGAATGTCATTTTCCCCAAGTGTTCTTAGGTCTTAATTAGTTGATCCTGAGACTACTTCCCTTTCATTTTGTATTTGAATAAAGTAGAATAAGTCAAAATTGTAAGTTTGAAAGTTTTGATTTTAGTTTTAAAATCTGTTCATCATGAATAAAAATAACAAATTATTAATAATTACCCCAACTGAATGTAGAGATAAGTAATTATACTTTCCTTTGCTTCCTAATATAAGTTTGTTAATAAAGTATTGAAAACAGAAGATACTAAGGAGTCAAAAACAGCTGTATTCAAGAGAGCGTTGATTAATTAATGAAAGTGGGAGCCCTATTATTGATTAAATGTATTTCTTTTACTTAATAGCTCTGTTATATAATAACTTGTTAATTTTAATACGCTTGGAAAATGGAGTGTTCAGAAATCTTATTTCTATTTACTGCTGTAAAAAAGTGTTCATTAGAAGGAAGAAAGCATCAGTCTTTTATTTATTCTGTTTTGTTTTCTCAACAGGATCAGACATGAAACAGCAATTATAGCATCAACATATAAGCTATTTGTTTTTTAAAAAAAGGGAAACAGCATTGTGGGGAAATTCAAGACAAATAATACATATTTTTGTTTGAGGAAATATAAAAATATATTTGGTAAGGTCTGTAACATGTTTGGTTATGAAAGGAAATAACGTCTTTGGGCAAGGGGGAGGGGAACGTATCTTTGCCACAGAAAGACTGTGGAAATAGTGGTATCAAGGAATGAACATTCATATTAGACCAACAGCAACTGGACATGATTTAAGCATTCCTAGGCATTAAAAATTACCAGTGTGCATTTTAAAATTTCTTTTCTGGTAAATTCCTCATGGTACTATCATATCATTGCCATCTGACATTCCTGAGATATGCTTTGCCTGTACTCTGCATGGTACGTACAAGCTGTCAATATCGGCTCTTCCGCATGTAAGAGCAGAGGCACAATTAACAGTAAGTTTCTTGGGCCAAGTGAGAAAATGTCTTCCAGCTGGTCTTAGTGAAGGCACTTCACACCTACTACAAAATTTCATTTGGTTGGGTAACAAGTAGAACACAGAGATTTGTATTTTCTTAGAGAAAAATTTAATTCCTATGTGCACTGAAAACTACAACCAAATGCTTCTGCTTCTGTTTGAATTTACAAGTCTATTTACAATGCTAGAAGTTTTAGTACTTTAGCACATTGATAACATTTGTATCATTTGCAGAGTAGAATATGCCAGTTCACAAGTATTAAGTGCAGTAAACTGTTTTTCAAAGCAAATAAATGGCTATTTATCCTAAGCATATATCCGTGTTGATTCATTCATGCCTCAGTTTTGCTTCTAGCTCTCTAATGCTTTTGAGCAACAAACATTCTTTCAGGCATGTCTCATTAATCATTTATTAGTTCATAAAACACTTTACTTTCTTGTCATAGTGAGTATGAGATTAAAAAGGATTTTAATTGATGACAGGGTAATTTTTTAAAGTTTAGTTTAAAAAGAGGTTTAGGGAAGTGGGAGCAAGAATGAAAAAGAAAATTCAAAAAAAAAACCCTCAAAGGAAATGGAGACAAGAAAAATCTAAATTAGGTGTTAATAAGACTAAGATTTCAGTAGCTCTGGTTTTTCCAAGTTCTCAGTTTTCATTATTGGTACTGAAAATAGTGCACGATAAGGAAATCAGAAGGTTATTTCACGTAAACTCTGAATTTTAATGATTGGTAATGTTAATGTAAAGAATAAATTTTTGAGGGGCATATTTATAACACGTGAATTTAAATATTTTTCTTGTTGGTGAGACTTTCAAAGTTATTGCTGAAATCAGGAAAACCTCTATAAAATATGATATTGAGTTAAGCTCAGTACAGTATACTGATTTTACGTATAATTCATTGCATCTTTATGTTTTAGTTCAGTGTGAGGCTTTTTGTAGTAGGGAAGTCTGACAGAACTAAATTTGTGGTTTCATGACATGCAACTTTGGGAAAATTATTTCAAATTTCTAAGTCACGGGCTCATCACCTGCAATATGGGAATGATACCCGTCCCACCTCATAGAGTTGGGGTCAGTACTGTTGAAAGCAGAATAATGACGTGATTCATGGGGAGCAAAATGAAGTACTGTAGCATCTGGCAAACGTCTAACCTGATTACCCTATAAAACTGAAGCTCTCCCCAGCATGCCCCAACACACTGCTGACTGCACAAGAATTCAGTGCTCAGGGAATTCTTAGGAAAAAAAGAAAGATAAGAGAAGCTAGGACATGTGAACCTGACGTTGGTTCAGTTTTCTCCTCGAGTCAATATTTTATGAAGCAAAAAACAGAGTTGGGAAAATGAGAGGCTGAGCTGAGGGGGCAAACGTTAACTTTCAGAAACTGTAAGAAGTTAGAAAGCTTAGTAAGGAACCCAGGGTTCTGATGAGAAAACTGAGGAGCTATGCTATAGGCTGAATTGTGTCCTCGCAAAATTCATATGCTAGAGCCCTAACTCCCAACATGATGGTATTTGGAGATGGGCCTTTGGGGAGATAAGTTTAAACGAGGTCATGAGGATGGGGCCCTGTAGATGGGTTCAGTGCCCTCATAGAGCTTTCTCTCTCTTTCTCCCCGCCACCTCTCTCTGTATGCATGTAAAGAAGCGGTCATGTGAGCACATGGCAAGAAGGCACCATCTGCAAGCCAGGAAGAGGGCCCTCACCCAGGACCAAGTCTCCTGGCGCTTTTATGGTGGACTTCTCAGCCTCTAGAACTATGAGAAATAAATCTCTCTTGTTTAAGCCACCAAGTCTATGGTATTTTGTTTCAGCAGCCTATGTACACTAAGATATCCTCAGAGTAATATGACCTCAAGTAACAACATTCACATAATTTCATTTCCTGATTCAATTAAATTGATCTTTCCTAGATTTGTTCCTGCCAGAAGCAAAGGAAAACCACATCCGGAGCCTCAAATTAATCCTTATTTCTTTTAAATATAATGTCAGCACTCAATTAAATGTAACTAAGCACATAAAAAGATAACAGTTTATTGGGAACTGAGAGAAAAACAGACAATACACATAGAAACATGACATGTAGATACTGGTTCTATGATATGTGAAATCTTATATAAGTATGATTAATATGTTGAAGGAATTAAATAAGATTTAAAATTTCAGCAAGAAACCAGATACAATAAAAGGAGCAAATTAAAATTCTAAAATGAAAATGACAGTCACTGAAGTTAAGTAATCAGTAGAAATGGTTAACAGCATATGAGGCATTGCTGAAAAAATAAAGTAGTGAACTTAATGATAGGTCAGATGCTGCCTGCATACTGCTGTACTGTGGTATGGGGAGAAAAATGGTGCAGAAAAAAGATAAATCAGAAAGAAGTGTAAGAAACACACAAAGGCTAAGAATTTTCATGAACTGATCAAGGATCCACAGATTTCAGCATTACTGAGATAACAAAAGATAAATGTCTTGGTCGGCTCCAACTCCTGTAACAAAATATCCTAGACTGGGTGGCTTAAAGACAGACATTTATTTTCTCAGGGTTCTGGAGACTAGGAAGCCCAAGATCAAGGTACCAGAAGACTTAGTTCCCTGTGAGCGTTCTCTTCCTGGCTTGTAGAAAGCTGCCTTTTTGCTGTGACCTCACAAGGCAGGAAGAGAGAGAGCAAACTCTATGGTGTCTTTTCCTACAGGATCACTGATTCCGAAGAGCTTATCCTAACCCTTATTGCCTCCAAAAGCTTCATCCCCAAACACCCACACTGGGGGTTAGGGCTTCAATATATGGATTTTGGGGGGCAGGGATACAACACAATCCATAGCAATATGATTGTACAGTCAGATTCATGTGATCAGAGATCTCATCCACCACTCAAGCTTTACAACTAATTTCCCAGGTGCACATGGCCACAGTCAGGCTCACAAGAGCAGAAAGTGATCTGAGACATTACGTTTGGGTTTCAGGTTCTTCATTCCCACAACAGAAAGGGCTTGCTTACCTCAAATAGACAATGTTTCTATTAAGGTACATGGCATAGGGCTTCACCTCACCTAGTGGAGAATGATTATTTCATGAATATCTCCATTTTACACCGCAGCATTTTTGACATTTTTCAAGGGGTTAAGCCAAATAAACTATAGATTCGGGGTTTATTTACTTGCCACAATCTTTCATCAGATATACCCTATTAGGAGGGAACTAAGATCCCACAAGTTAAAAGCCACACAGCACAGCCAAAAAAAAAAAAAGATTTCCATAAATAAGGACCCTCCTCCTGGCAAACATCCTCAGACTACTAGTCCTTCGGTTCCTTTATGATGTTGTCAATGAGATTAAATTGGATCACATTCCTCCTTTTTTTAACTCTGGAAGCATCCTTCCTGTAATGGCATAACATAAGGGTCATCACCAGAATTTGTTTTCCAAAGGGGACCAGGAATTTCCTCTACAAAACATGTGAACTGTTATTTATATTTCTTCATAGGTGTACTGATATTCTTTAATCAGCTGAATTACTGTTTATCCTTTCTTATCCACATTTACTGAATCTTTCTATCTATTGGAGGCATTTGATTGTATAATCTTCCTAAAGCTACATGCATTTCAATTGGTTTCCATAGGTATTGTATCAATTCAAGACTTCATCTCAGCTTCCAAAAATATTTTCTCATCCTGGAATCATGGTGTGCAGAAATCAGGTTTCCAAGTAAGAGAACTTAAAACTCTTTGTTAACATGTTGCTATAACAAATAAAGTCATATTTTTACACTGTATGTAAATTAGGATTACAGTCATATATTCCATCCTTTCGCAACCGAAGCAACTTTTTCCATATTAGAAATAACTGGGGTGGTGACTACAGGCAATCTTCCAGTCAAGTCTGTATTCTCTGTGGTTTGTGGTCATAACCATTTTGCAGGTAACACTGTAGGGTTTTAACAGATAGCAGCTTCCACCTGTCATTATATAGCATGGCCCATCTATCCCCCATAAGGATATGCTGTATGGTACCCTTTTCTTTCACTCCTAACCTGTTGCCTCACCAGGTCCAGGATATACATAATGGAAAGGCTCAAATGAACAAGAAAGGGAAGATGAATATCATTCTTATCTGTGGCACTTGGGCCATTAGAACACCACGAAAGCCACACTCTACAATGATGATCTATAATTTAACCTTATCAAAATTTGCCCATAGCTACATACATGCCTTTACTGGGCTCTCTAAGACGCAGAACTTTGCAAACATCAGACTTTGTTGTGATTCCAGTATTTAACAGTTCTTCCTGGGAGAGTTTAGGAGCTCCTCCCAGAATTTCTGCCGTGTATGAATATGGTCGTCATTGGTCATTCCATTCAATGAGAACTGTGCAGTCTCTCCATTCTGAAAGAGAGCTCCTTCTGATGACCCTGTTTAGATTAAAAAGTCTTTTTCTTCATGATAAAAAGACTTCAGTAACATTTTGCAGCATCACTTAGTATACAACGACCAGCTCCTAACACCTCCACCAAGCATTTGGCCCTCTGAGGCAGATGCCAATCACAATACCACATACTTTGTCCCCTCGTACATTTAAGAAATTGTAAAATATGGGAAAATGGTCTGTACTCCCAAATGGTGGGTACCCAACAAAACTTTCATTTGGGTATATCTTACCTCTGAATACAGCTTCATCTGGATATACTAAAAGTCTTCCATAAAAGTCCTTTGTGTACTTCTGAGGGGAGACATCTATACTGTCAGACCATACGATCATGTCCAGACCTGACACTTTTGAGACTACCCAGGTTCCATTTCCATTTTCTTTAAATACATTCCATGCAAATTCAAGTCTGACTTAAAGAATCATAGTAAACTCTGACATACTGGGCAGGCAGCCTTAACCTGAGTTCTGTCACACCAAGGCAGCTGTTTTAGCAACATTGTATCTTGACTTACCGCCTGAAGGATAAAGAGGTTCTGCTCTATTGCATCCTCTACTTTATCCCATTCACTTGACTTTCCATTGTCAGATGTGCTGCCTCACATCTTCTCCTCAGACTCACCAGGTAGAACCTTTAAGAAGTACTTAAAATCAGTAGAAATCCACTCTTCTCCCACCAGAGGAACTCCAACCAGGGTTTCTCCCAACATTGGCTATTAGTCAATACTCAATATAAGAGACAGAAATAAGGGTTTATTCCCTCACTCTGAAGTGCTGTTGTGGAAAGAGTGTGATTGCATCCTTTTGGGGAATTTCAATCTCCTTGTGACTATCTTTGCCGTCAGTATGCTCTTTCCCTTTATTTCACACTTATTACCTTTTTTTTTTTTTGGTACGCGGGCCTCTCACTGTTGTGGCCTCTCCCGTTGCAGAGCACAGGCTCCAGACACGCAGGCTCAGCGGCCATGGCTCACGGGCTCAGCCGCTCCGCGGCATGTGGGATCTTCCCAGACCGGGGCACGAACCCGCGTTCCCCGCATCGGCAGGCGGACTCTCAACCACTGCGCCACCAGGGAAGCCCTCCATAAATTTCTTAATGCTCTTTCACTTCCGGACCCCTGAAGAGTTATTTTGCATTGTTTTTGTTGTTGTTGCTTTGTCAGATTCTTTTCCTACTGACTTTGTGCATAGAGCTTAAAAGGATTCTTGTATGAAGAGTATGATTTCTTCAAAACCTGAGTAGTATCTGGGCTTCTTGCTTGTTGGCAGGGTCTGGGACAGAGAACAAAGTATTTCTCACAATTTGAAGAATATGTCCATTTAATCTAGTCCATGTAATTCCCAGAAAGTTCACAGGTTGGGCTGGGCCTTCCATTTTACTTGGATTCATCAACCAGCCTTACATATGTCATATGGGTACCTATGGTCCTTAACTCCTCTTGAACTGAGGAGGCCAATCATCAACTCATTTGCATTCCATGAGAATGCAAACTGTGCTTGGCTGTACATCTAAATTACAACGCAAAAGAAGGTTTATCCAGGTTCTGGATGGCGCATCAGTGCTCCTTGAGCTTTTGCTGTTCCTATTCAGCTTTACCACATCAAATACATCGGAGGTAACAAGAACCATACGTTTACTCTTCAACAGTCTATTAATCCCTAGAAAACATCTAGGGACGTCATAAAGAAAAGTGAACATCAAACTTGTGTCTGAGCCCTTTCTCTCGTTATCCTGGAATTCTGTAGTGTTTGATGGTTACGACAGAGGGGGGCTCAGGCAATCCCAAATTTTCACTTAGCATGGCCAATTAAAACTGGAAGAAAAGGAGACTTAGTTGATACCCATGTAATTACCAAAGGCAACATGCACCTGCATTAGATTCCTATTGCTGATACATTAAAAAAAAGCCACAAACTCAGTGACTTAAAACAACACAAACTTATTATTTTATGGTCCCGGCGGTCAAAAGGCTTGCTGGCAAGGCTCTGTCCCTTCTGAGGCTCTGGGGGAAAGTTTGCTTCTTTACCTTTTCCCAGGTTCTAGAGGCTGCCTCATTCCTGGTTTTTGGAAACTCCCATCTCCACTGCTTGTCATTGCATCACAAGGACTCTGCTTTCCCCATGACGGCTCCTTCTTTGACTCCCTCTTACAAAGACCCCCATGACTATATTACCTCCTCTCACTCCGAAAATCCAGGATAAGCTCTCCATCCTAACACCCTTAACTTAACCACATATGCAAACTCCCTTCTGCCACATAAGGTGAGATATTAACAAAGAATTAAATGCAAAATAAGACATGTGAATCAGAAATCTTATCTAGGGTAGATCTCTACGAACCACTTCAATGACAAAAGAAACAAGAGGCAGTGAAAAAGCAGAAGGGGGTCTGGGTTACAGCACGTGGCTTCTGGTTCCCTTTCTTCCTTCATCAGATGCACCCCACAGTGGTAGACACGATCTCTAAGTGAGGTTTTCTCAGACACCACACAGAGAGAATTTAGGTTATGAAACACCTCATTTTTATACCCAGGTTTCTATATACCTTACTTGAGATTTTCTGGAGAATGATGACCCATAAATCCACAGATTCTAGGATTGTTTGTCAGAAGCAATTACAAACCAGGGATATTCTATTAGGAGGTTTCCACAGATAAGTGTTCTCCTAACAAATATCATTAGTGTTTTTATCAGGAGGTCAGTTATCAGCATGTTTATAAGGACATTAGACAGGAACCCCTCATTCTTTCCCCAATAGCACCCCTTCCCCAGATTACAAGCCAGCTGCTTTAATTCCTTTCTCCACAAGGGCATTATATTGTAATTGGTAAGATTGGAAACCCTAGAATAAGAAAGGTTTAATTCATATCCCAGTCTATTTATTAGCTATCTAGCTTTGAAAGTTATTTATAATTTTTTGGAGTCAGTTTTCTGATATGTGAAATATGAATAATAATAATACAGAGCGCATAGATTTAACTTATTTAAAATGCTTTTGACAGAGCTTGAAAATAGAGATATAATAAAAAAAGTATAACCTTTAAGAAATTATAATAAATAATTCATTAAAAATTTTTAAGGGGAAGACAGTTTCTTAAACTGTCAAAGATCCCCAAAGTAAAACCAGCAAAATTAAACACACTAAGCTAATAATGATAAGTAGACATTGGCTTGCCCATAGTATCTTAAATTTGAACTGAAAGAGTCCTAATACAAAGTAAGAGTTTAATTTCTAGAAGAGCTTTTGAAGACAGTAGGGGATATTTATGAATTTATAGCATCCTGTAGAGTGAAATGTTGGTGCACATGTCTGTTTGTTACATAAATATATTGGACATTAATTACAGAATCATGCACACAAAATTTTGAGACATTTGAGTCCTTATTTGAAACAGATTTACAGTGATTGGAATCATCAGGTCTGTACAGGTTCTTCTCAGGGTGTATTAGTATGTCTGTGTTCTGGTTAAAATCACTCATAAGTTATATTCTTCAATGGTAAATAAGTGTTATGACCAAGGAGAATCAGATAATAACTAATATATAACTGAAATATCACAAGAGGATAAAAGAAACAAAATGGAAGCTCAATAAAGCCAAAGCCCACTAAATATTAAATACATCTAAGTACATACTAATCAAACTTCAAGGATAGAGAGGAAGTCTTGCTTGGAGAGAGAGGAAATTTTGAAGTGTGCCAAAGGAGAGAAAACACATCACCTACATAAATATAATAATATGAATGACCACTGATGTCTCATCAGAGACTATGGAGGCTAAAACATCATTAAATGACATCTCTAAAGTGCAGGAAAAAAAATTGGAAGAATAATCTTAAGTATTTGGCTGAAATAATGAGATTTTCAGACAAATGAAACTTAAGAGAATTTGCTGCTAGTCTGTCTACACTAAAAGGAATGCTAAAGGTGGTTGCTTAGACTGAAGTGAAATGACACAAAATGGAAATTAGCTTTTACAAAAGGAATGACAAGAATGAGAAATAATAAGTTGATAAAATGTAAAGTGCATATACACACAATTTTATAATTATTTCCTTAAAAGGCAACTGACTACTTAAGACAAAAATAATGCTATTGCAGTACAAGTTTTATAATGTATGTATAAGTAAAAGATATGATGATAATAGTTAAAGGATGAGAGAATGAATTAAAAGTTTTTAAACTGAAAGTTTATTACATTGTGAAGATGGAGTAGCAAATGGGAAGAGCACATTTAAAAGTACTCCAAGTGAAGAAAGTCAAATAAAAAAGTGAGTATACAAATAGATTTCAAAGCAATGAGATTATTTCAGATTTAAGGGTAACTACAGAATGATACATTGCAAATAAATAGATGAATTTAAATTTTATCATATTAAAAACATGTTGACATTGTCTGAAATCGTTGAAAATATTAAATATTTCTATAATTTGTATATTTTCTTTGAAGATGTGTAAATGCTTAACACAATTATAAAAATAGTATAAGGAGAATAAATAATTTATACAGAAAAAAGGAAACAAACTGGTATTGACTGGGGGGCATTACTATAAAGAGATAAAACATATCAAGTGAATTTGAAACAATAATTTGTTCATACTTAGAGTGTTTTGTAAACCAGGACATACTAACTTAGACTTAATAAAAGGAAATGCCTTTGTAAGGACAAGAAAATCTGAAAAATATTATAACCATTTTTCACAATATTGCTGGTACTGTTATTCTGAAAATATGCATTTTTATGTATATAAGCTATCAAAAACTATTGAAATTATATCAACCAGATTCAAAAGCCAATTAGAGCAGGCTCTCATTGAACATAAAGGTTACAATTTTGGCACTGATAACCAATATTTCAATAGCTAAAATATATGAAATAGATTAAAGCCATGAGATCAGAAAGATAGTTTTAAATAGTAAACTTTTGAAGATTTAGGGAAAGCATTCACTACTATAAAATTTTGTGAATAAAGAAAAACAATAAAGCATTTCACCTACTATTCTTGTACATTTCAGAGTGAAATAGTTCATGAGAGACATTTTCTCTTTATGAAATTATATGATCTACTAAATATCTATAAAATAATAATTAGGCTTTGCAAACTCCTGATAAAATAATAGATATAGGTAATAATTATGAATGGCTACTAACATCACAATAGTATATTATGTGTCCCCAGGTACTCACAACACCATTTATAAATATTCTAGACAAATGATTGAGCCTCTACCAGATCAAGCCTCTTGATCTAAAATCATGAAATAATGGGTACAAATTACTATGTTCAATCCATCCCTAGACATCATATACCTATATGTACACATGTATATATATGTAAATATATGCATATATATTTAATTGTATGTGTGTGTAGTTATGGCATATCCATTTTTTAAAATTCAATTGAAAATCCAAATACTTTATCTAGCTTCCATTTTGCACAGTATATCTTTATTATAAGAACAATTTACACAGCCAGCATGTGCTGACCCTCAAGGCTTCTGCTCCAGCAACTTGGGATCAGACCCCACCCCTGATAGGGTGGTGACAGCCACTGAGCAGAAGGGAAGTCCCATCCCTCACCAAACTCCAGCTCTAGCCCCTCCATCTCCAGCCCCACCCCTTAACTCAGGAGATAGCTGCCAGTGCCCCTTGAGGAAAGATGTGACTGTGTCCATGTCAAATCCAGCCCTGCACCAAAGGCACTGGGCACATGAGTCTGTATAGAGATGCTCCCACAAAAGAACACCCCTTCAAGACTGCAATAGGTGACTATTGCACCTAAATTCATAGAGGCTGAGAAAGTTAGGCAAAATGAAAAGGCAGAGGAACTGGTCAAAATTGAAAAAGCAAGAGGAAATCCCTGAAAAAATAAATAATGAAAACAAAAATAATTTATCAGATTAAGAACTCAAAGCATTGGTAATAAGAATGTTAACTGAGTTAGGGAAAAGAATAGATGAACACGGTGAGAATTTTAACAAGAAACTAGAAAACATAAAAAAGACCAACACAGAAATGAGGAATTGAGTAACTGAGATTGAAAACACACTAGAAGAAATTAATAGCAGACTAAGTGATACAGAAGAACACATAAGTGACCTGGAAGATAGAATAATGGAAATTACCCAATAAGAACTGCAAAAGAAAAGTTGACCATGTGTGCATGGGTTTACTTCTGGGCTCTCTATTCTATTCCATTGATCTATAGGTCTGATTTTGTGCCAGTACCATACAGTTTTGATGACTGTAGCTTTGTAGTATTGTTGAAATTCTGGGTGGGTTATGTCTCCAATCTTTTCCCTCAGGATTGCTTTTGAAATTTTGTGCCTTTTTTGTTTCCATATAAATTTTAGGATTATTTGTTCTAGTTCTGTGTAAAATGGCATGTGTATTTTGATAGGGATTGCATTAAATCTGCAGATTGCTCTGAGTAGTATGGACATTTTGACAATATTAATTCTTCTAATCCATGATCATGGGATATCTTTCCATTTCTTTCTATCATTTTCAAATTTCTTCATCAATGTTTTATAGTTTTCAGAGTATAGATCTTTCACATTCCCAGTTAAGTTTATGCCTAGATATTTTATTCATTTTTTGTGTGTGATGTAAACTGTATCATTTTCTTGCTTTCTGTTTCTGATAGTTCATTATTAGTGTATAGAAAAGCAACAGATTTATGTATAGTAATCTTATATTCTGCAAGATTACTGAATTCATTTGTTAGTTCTAATAGTTTTTTTGGTGGAGACTTCAGTGTTTTCTATATATAGTATCATGTCATCTGCAAATAGTGACACTTTTACCTCTTCCCTTCCAATTTGGATGCCTTTTACTTATTTTTCTTGCTGACTGCTGTGAACAAAAGATGCAACTTTCCGTTGAAAGGTACTGAGATATTGTGGCCATTGTTACTGTAGTGGTACTGATTAATACATCATGCCTATGATAAATTTCAAAGGATATGGAGAACAAAAGCTCACATTTCTGGGAACTAAAAGTTTTCCTGAGTTCTTCTAATCTATCAGTTGCATTGATGGGCCACGTGTCTTATCTCGCTTGATTACAGTGATGCTATTTTCTATTGTAACAAATACCCATAAACGTGGTGACTTTAAAAAGCACAAATTAATTATCTTACAGTCTGTAGATTAGAAGTCCAACAGGGCTTTCACTGGGCTAAGATATCAGCAGACTGCATTCCTTCCTGGAGACTGCAGACAAATCCATTTCCTTGCATTTTCCTTCTCCTAAAGGCTGCCTGTTTTCCTTGGATCATGGTTTCCTTGCTCAACTTCAAAGCCAGCAATGTTGAGCTGAGTACTTTTCATGCTGCCGTTTCTGTGATTCTCTACCTTCCTCTTCTACTTTTAAGGCCCCTTGTGATTCCACTGTGTCTTCCAGGATAACCCAGGATAATCTCCCATCTAAATGCATTTAATTTAAAGCCACAAATTCCCTTTTGCCACGTAAGGTAACCTATTCCCAGGTTCAAGGATTAGGACGTGTACTTATTTGAAGGATCACTATTCTGCCTACCACAATACTATTGTCTCATTTTTTGTCTTTCATTAGTGTAAAGTAGTTATCAATATATAGCTCTAAATCATAAGGAGGATCAGTAAAGTATGTGAATTAAATGATTTGGAAATCTGACCTTCTATGCAAAACTTTCTGCTTTCTTTGTCCAACTTCTAAAAGACACAATTAGTTAATCTAGTCCATGCTCTAGCTGGCAAACTGGCTCTGACTCATCCTTGTTTGAGTTTGCATTTTAAACAATTTTAAATCATGAATTTGCCTTAACTGTTCCAATCCAAATTTTAAAGTTTTGTGAGTTATGAAATCCCATTTTTCTCAAGAAAAGTCTACCACCATTCTTTTCATAAGTCTACAATAAATCAATATTTGACTAAACAGGTTTTCGTGTTTTATATAACATTATATTATATACACATTTCTAAATATCCACCACTCTCTGCTACTGATACCCTTTGCGCTGCTTCTCTGTGCTATGCTTTAATAATAATAACCCCCCATGAGTTCATCCTGCAGCTTCCTCAGCCAGTGTCCTTGGCACTGGGGGCTTACCTATCGGCAGTACAGGGAAACAACGGACAGGCTTAAACACCTGTGGACTGTGACAAATACAACACACTCCATAAAAGCCAAACTGCTAATAAAGGTGGCATTATGTAATAATGCGTAAATCTTTTCAATGCAACATAGCTTTTCACATTTTATGTTGAGACAGAGGCCGCTGACGCCAGTGGAACTGTCTTGAGAAACTCATTGAAATTAGAAGGATTAGCAATTAATTACTGGAAGGAAATGGAACAGATCCATTGTAATCACTTGCTGGTAGCCCTGCTTTAACCAAACTGTCTTTTCTCCTCAACTCAAACACATATATATTTACAACATAGTTATAATGATGCTTTTATGTGCCATAGGAATTTTCAAATGACTTGTAAATAAAAGTCTGCCTTTTCCTCAGTACCCCTTTTGAAAACTAATTGATGTGCATTATATTAGCTGACCTCCCACAAACTGAGTCCTAGATAAATTAGTTATTATTGTTACTATCTCTTCCTCTCCCATTGATAACTCTTCTATGATATCATGATTATGTTATTATGTCTTTTCATCTTCACGCTACAAGACTCAATGCTTTTCCTTCTCCCTATAAATCCCCACTTGTTTCTTTAATGACAATGGGAAGAAAGAAGGGGGGCAGGAAGGAATGACTTCTACTTCTGCCCATTAAGGGTTAACTGCTATAAAACCTGCCATTTGGCCAGAAGCAAATGGAGAAAACCAACAAAAACTTAAGGAAGGATTTTCAAACATTAGACAACAGGCAGTGAGGGGCTATAAACCCTGACAGAAAGGAGACAATGAAATGAGCCCTATTACTCCACCAGATTACTTCCCAGTGAGTTATCCCTCAGAGCTGGCAAATCATGACAGCCTGAGGGCCTTGCTGAATTACAGAGACAGAAATCCTTTGGAGAGGCTGGCCCTGTTGGAATTCCCAGGTGAGAACTGGAGATTTGCAGCGGCTGGCCTGAGTCTCCAGATGCTGAGGGGTGCAGGTGGGAGATGACAGGACAGAAGCACTAAAAGCAGCGGACTGTACAATTCCAATGGGGCTGGAAGTTATCTTCCCAACAGCAAAATGGGATACTGGTTTCACACGGTGATTGAGTAGAGTTCTCATAATGGACGTACCTTCGTAGAGAGACCAAGTAGCCCTCGACTAACTACCCTGGGTCTGCCATAGAAAAAGACTGAAAGCAGGCATCTAATGGGAAAATCCAATCCTCACACTACCTAAGAGCATTGTAATTGAAATTCAAAAGTATTTTATAAAATCCAACAAAATGCAGCACTCAACAATATAAAATCTACAAGGGAGACATCTATCAAAAATCACACCTCGCTATCCATTATATCTTAATAAAGCTGGAAAAAGAAGAAAAATAATAAAAGAGTTAATTATTCCTTGTATAGCAATTACATAATGATAGCAAGCCTAGCTAGCAACATATCAATGATTCAGTAACATTGAAAAATAAACTTTTTAAGTAACCGAGGATATTCTGTTGACAAAAAGACCTGTGGAAATTACTGATTTTTTAAAATGCTGATGGAAAAGTTGACTAAGATGGGTATAAGGTTCCTTTCAGTAAAACGCAAACTGGAAATGCACTATGTCATTATTTAATATGCAATGTAACTCTATAAAAGAATCTACCTTGGATCCACTTCTAGTTGAATTTTCATTTTTGAAAAATCAGAAACAGTTTTTGCTGCAAGTCTCTTTTCCCTAGCACATAATCTGATGGCACAGCTCATAAGGTATCAAGAATTTGTTATCTTTACAGTGCTAATGAAGCAAAGACCAAGGCCGCGTAACCTTCTTGTGACTGCCAACCTAGAAAATGACATGCCACTCATCACGAGAGCAGTTCAAACTCAGGCTCACTACTGAAAATGGCTTGACCTTTATGTCTTTCTGCTGATGCGTTAGCAGCATCACTTTTGATAAAGGTAGAATAATTTTAAACAAGGGACATAATTTGTGCTTTGTAATTTTAATCTCAAGAATATTAGTGACACTCGAGAGTTATTTAGACACCAGGTTGAAAACTCTAAGACTGGAGATGAGAGCAGTGAATGCCAGCAGTGAAAAGGCCCTGGTTAGGCGGTAGGTCTGGGAAGTAGCAAAGACCTGGTGACAGGTGGACCTTACACTCATATTCAACAGCTCAGTCAAGCCCAGGCTGGAGGTCAGTTTTGGAAGAGCAGTAAGGCAGCCTCTTCCAAGTGAGACTCCCTGAACCACTCTGTGTAGTCAAAAACAGGCAGATTGGCATGAGAAGTGGACAGTTGTTTCTAGGTAGCGGAGGTCTCGAGCGGAGAGAACTGAACTAACACAGAGAGTGAGTAGGTATTCTCCCATTCGTAGCACGGATTTGAGGCCGTCCAGAGCCTACCGGCCCTGGCCTCAGGCAGTGCAGACCGCCACAGGGGAAGTACACTTAACTGTGCACATCTTTCCTTTGGCACTAGAGGTGTGGCAGGATATTGTCGCTGCTAGTGACCCCATGACACTTCCTTCATTTGTACAGCTTGACTGCAAGCTCTTCCTGGCCTTGGAGAAAGACCCCTACACCGGAAAGCAGAGGAAAGGCTCTAGAGCCTCAGGTCCACACTCTGTGCTATAAGGGGACTTACTGCAGAGATAAAAAATGACTAAGAGCAAGGGCTTCATGCCCCTGAGATTAAGGAAACATCCCCCTGTTTGGGCTATGGAGAAGAGGATAGGAGGAGACACGAGGAGACCTCAAACTCCAGTGGAATTCTGCAAACGGTCTCAGTGGTCACCCTCTGTAACTTGGAAAGAGGGAATGACAGAAGCCTAAAAAGTTTCAGAGATCCTAGAGCAATGGGGACTGCAGCTCCTGTCAACCAGGGAGAGCTCAAGGAGGTATAAGTAATCAAGTTCCGTACTGCCCAGCATGAGGTGGGGGCAGAAGAAGGACCACCCATGACTGAGCTCAGCTTGACGTGGAAGGGCCAACAAGACACCCCCAGACTTAGAGGGGTCTTTTGGACAGAGATGGAAGACAAGGCCAGAACAAGAATGGCCCAGAGGATGCTAGCATGGACGGAAGACCCTCAAGGATGGAACTCTCATGCCCTCACCAAGGAGTTGGAATTAGATATAACTACAGGGAAAACCTTTGTAGCAGAGGGGAAACAATGAATTAATTAACTGAGATTATGTTAGGGGCTCAGTGTAGAAAGAAAACTGAGTCATAGGTCACCTGAGATTGTGGACTGAGGTTTGTTTCTGCTATAGATGTTGAATTTCTTGAAGCAGAAACTGTCTTCCCCATATTTTCTATCTTCACACCACCCAGCATATTTTCACCAACTTAATCGATTTTTGTTAAGCACCTGCTAAGTGCTAGCGACATTAGAATTAGCTCTTCCACGTTCTAATTAGAATTCTAATTAGAATTAGCTTTTAGTGCATAGGAAATCCCCATTAGACTACAAGGCATTGAAGACATGGGCAAATATTTGCAATATGGTGTGATCAGCACCATAAAAATATGTGCTCAAGGAGTGATGGTGGCACAAAAGATGTGATGATTTAATCTGTGGGCGGGAGGCAAGTCAGAGGGGACTTTAAAGAAGATAGTTTCTAAGACCTTTTTAAAGATAAATAGGAATTTACCAAATGCTCCAGCAGAGAAAAGGTTTTTCAGGGCTGAGAAACAACACTGATAAAGGCAGAGTCATGAATAGAAATGTTTTTTTTCAAAAAGAACAAATGCAAAAATTACTGATTTACATATGATGAAATCTTCCTATTTGAGCTTAAATTGTGGAATGGTGGTAAAACCCAAAGGAAATAATGTTGGTAAAACTCACCAGAAGCTACAATTATTTAATGAAATATTCACTTTAAAAAGGTCAGAAAAAAATATAGCCCAGTAAGCTGAAGAAAAAAGTTACCAAACAGTCCAATAGATAGAAATATATAACCTATTATCAAAAGAAAACTCAATCAATAGAATCTGATGTAGGAATAACAGGGATCATAGTATAAAAACACAATTATTTTAAAACAGCTATCGTAAATGTTTTACATGTTCAAGAAGATGGAGGAATACCTGAGCGTGCTGAGAAGAAAAACAGGTACAGCATTGATTTCCTGAGGCTGCTGTAACCAAGTACCACAAACTGGTGACTTAAAACAACTGGAAAGCATTTTCTCACAGAAGTCTGAAATCAGTTTCACTGACGCCAAAATCAAGGTGGGCTGTGCTCCCTGGGCAAGCTCTATGGGAAGGCCTGTTGCTGCCACTCGTAGTGACTTCTGACACTTCCTGACCCGTGGACACACTGCCCCAGCCTCTGTCTCAGTGGCCACACTGCCTATTCTCTTCTGAGCGTGGAGCACGTGCCCGTGCCTTTCTCTTCCCAGACATGTGCTGCCAGAGTAACCCTGATAATAAGAGTAGCCTCACAGGGTAACACCCTCAGTTACATCCGCAGAGACCCTTTTACCTTACAAGGTACCGTGAAGAGTGCAGGAATAAGGGCCTGGGGTCTCTAGGGGCCATTATTCTGTTGACCACAGATGATAAGCTTAACAGCCACCTGAAACTTCTAGAAATTAAACATAAAATATAGAAAGTGGAAAATACACTGGGAATAAGAGCAGACTGTATACAACTGAAGAGGACACCAGAGAAGTTGAAGGCATAACAATCAAGTAAATTCAAAATGAAACACAGAAAGAAGAAGAATGACAAAACCTCAGTGAAGCATTGGGTAATACAGAACAGTCTATCATACTTTAGAGTCCCAGAAGTTGAGGGGCAGGTAGACAGAAGAAAAACTGTGTAAATAACGTGCACAGATTTCCAAATCTGATCAAAACTCTGGACTAATAATGCAAGAAGCTCAATGAAATCCAAATAGATGTAACATTAAAAATAAACTGACATTATATAAAATTGGTGAAAATGAAGAAAAAATATTAAAATGAAGCACAAAAGAAGATATTCCAAAAAAGAAAGAGAGAGAAAGAAAGAGGCTATTCTAGAATTCTAAATCCCAGAGAAAATGCCTTTCCAAAAATGAAGATAAAATGAAAACGTGTTCAGGAAATCAGAAGCTGAAAGAATTCACACCAGCAGTACTGCACAATAAGAAAGGTTAAAGGAAGCTTTTATTCAGCTAAAGGAAAAGGATGCCAGTTAAAAATGTTTAAATTAAAAAATTGCAGATAAATGTAAAATACATTATTTGCTAATATGTTAAATTGTTTAAAGCAAAGGAAAAACACATATTTATAATAACATATGTTGAAGTGAATGTATGACAATAATATACCAAAGGGTATGAGAAATGGATGTATATGGTCTTAAGGTTCTTACACTATTGACGAAATGGAGTGCTACTAATTGAATGCAGACTAGGATGAGCTAAAGTTGTAAAGTGTCAACCCTATGCAGCCACTAAAGAAGTAAAAGAATGAGCTATAGTTAATGCACTAATAGTGGAGGTACAACAAAATTATACAAATATTGAACCCAAAGTGGGCATGAAAAAAGAAACAAAAAGGAAAACTTAAAAATGGGACAAATACAAAATAAAGAGAAAGTTGGTACTTTTACACCCAAACGTATCAATAATTACATTTAACTACATTTAATTTGAAGATAAAGGGGGTCAAACTGAACTAAAAGAGCATGACCCAACTGCATATTGTACACTAGATATATAAACATAGATAAAACATACACAGGAAGTGACTTAAAAGTAAGAAAGGAAAACACTGAAACACACTGTTGAAAAATTAATCAAAATTAAGTCGAGTTCTTATACTAATTAAAGGAAAATTGGACTTCACAGTAAGAAATATTACAAGAGATGAAAAGGTATTTTTATAATTAAAAGTGTACCAATGTATCAAAACGAAGAAAGAAGACACTAAATATTTGTATACCTAAAAATACTGCTTCAAAATACATGAAGCAAAAAATGATAGAACTAAAAGTAAAAATATCAATTGAGGCACAGTTAAAGAATAAGTTTTTTTTAAAAAGAGGGATATAAAAGACATTGAAAAACTATCTTCACTGTGTTGTAATTAATATTTATGGAACACCACTCCCCAAATCAGAAGAATACATATTCTTTTTAAGTGTACATGAAATAGTCACCAAGATAGAACATGTTCTGTGCTATGAAATAAGTGCCACAATACTTAAAAGGTTTTCATTAAATAGAATATGTTGTCTCATCACAAAGAAATTAAACTATATATCAACTATGTATCCCTATGTTATATCTATCTATCTATGTTACACCTGTGTATTCACACACACACACACACACACACACACACACACACACACACACACACATATCTGGAAACCCCCCAAATATCTGAATATTAAATGACAAGTTTCTAAATAACCCATGAGGAAAAAAGTCATCAAAAGAGAAATTGGAAAATATTTTGAACTGAATAAAAATGAAAGTACCAAACAGAAAAATGTGTGGCATGCAAGCTAAAGCAGTGTTTGGAGACAAATGGAGAGAATTAAACACATACTAAAAGGGAAGAGCATCCTAAAATCAATGATATCAGCTTTTAGCTGAAAAAAAAACTAACAAAAGAAGAGGAAAGGAAATATAAATAACCAGAGGAAAAAATAATGAAGACACAAAAGTAATGAAACAGAAAACATGAAAAACAATAGAAAAACCAATGAAGACAAAAGCTTTTTCTTTGAAAAGATTAATAAATTTTATAAATCTCTAGCCAGACTTATCAAGATAAAATAACAGAAGAAAAAGATTAGCAATATCAGAATGAAAAAGTCACCATGGCAGAGCCTACAGACATTAGAAAGACAGTAAAGATGATTATGAACAACTTTATTCATATTTATCCAACTTTATTCACTATTCACAACTTTATTATGACAACTTAGATGAAGTGGTCACATTTCTTGAATGACGCAAACGACCACAGTTCACAAAAGAGGAAAAAGATGATGTGAAGAAGCCTGTAACTATAGACAAAACACAATTTTTAATTTAAAACCTTCTTACACAGAAAACTTCATGCCCAGTTATTTGCCCCTGGTGAATTCCACCAAATATTTAAAGAAGAAAAGTTACCAATGACAAACACAATCATCCAAAAATTGAAGATGAAGGAATACATTCCAACTCATCTTATCAGGCCAGTACTAGATATCAAAATCAGACAAAAACTTACAAGAAAAGTAAATTACTTCCCAATAACTCCTATGAACATGGAAACACAAAAGCTTAATAAAATAATGGCAAACTGAATCCAGTGGCTTATAAAAGAATAGTGCATCATGACTAAATGGGATTTATCTCATGAATACTAGATTAATATTTGAAAATCAATCAATGTAATCCATTATGTTATAGGGTAAAGTAGAAGAATCTCTGATTTTTATCAAAAACTGCAAAAACAAATAGACAAAATTTAATATTCATTATGGCATTTACTCAGTGAACTATGTACAGAAGAAATCTTCCTCTACTTGAAAAATGACAACTATGAAAAACTAATAGCTTATACTATACTTTATGATGAAAAAAATAAATATTCCTCTCCTAAGATCCAACTCAAAGACAAGTATATCTGTTCTCACTGCTTATATTTTTAAGGCATTCAAAATAAATACAAATCACGCAATTTTTCTTGTTTGGAGATGACAACCTTCCATATAATAAATCATGAGAAATCTACAAAGAAGCTATTAGAACTAATAAGCAAGTTATGATAACTTTTGCTTTTTAAAAGACGTTGTTAAGGAAAATTAAGAACATGGGCAAGACACAGACTGGGCTAAATATTTGTGAAATATATATCTGATACTTTGTATCCAAAAATGTATTAAACACCTGCAATTCAAAAACAAGACAAACCATTCAATCAAAAATTTGTAAAAATACTTGAATTTTTTCAAGGAAAATATACCAATAATTTCATAACATATGAACAGATGCACAATATGTTAACTCATTAGATAAATGCATATTCATGCTACAATGAGATAATACTACACACCCAATATAATGCCTAAAAATAGGAAGACTCTCACTACCAACTGTTGATGAGGATACAGGGCAAGAACTCACACATTTATCTTAGGTATTCATCACAAAGAATTGAAACGGGTATGTCCACAAAAACACTTGCAAGTGAGTATTTGTGTCAGCTTTATTAAAACAGCATCAGAATGGAAACAACCCAAATGTCCACCTTCAAGTGAATGCATGAATAATTGTACAAAATTGTATATGACCAGGCAATAAAAATAAATGTAGTTTATTCACGAGATGGATGAATTGCAAATTTACCATGAGATGGACTCCAGAGATAGAAGGCTGGTGACGATTCCCTATGGTTCAAGAAATAGGAAAGTTATATGACAGAAAGCAAACCAGTGCTTTCCTAATTTGGTAGGAGATGGGAATTATCTGCAATGGTTAGGAAGGAATTTTTGAGGTTGTGAAAATGGTCTATAGCCTAATTGTGCTGGTATCACACAACTATATGTATTTGTTAAGATTCATCAAGCCGTACATTTAAAATTGATTCATTTTACTGTATGTTACACATTCTACTCTTCAAAAGATAGTGTTATGAAAATTAATAGAAGTATACCTCAATAAAGCAGAAAGAGGAGAGGGAGAGAGAGACAGAGAGACAGAGAGACAGAGACAGAGACAGAGAGAGAGAAGGAGGAAGGGAGAAAAAGAAAAAGTAAAGAACCCTGTCTATGTTACCCTCAGTTGCTAAAACCCTACTGTCTTTCTCCTCTTCATAAGAATAATGAAAAATATATAATTCTACTTTTTTCCTAAAATATTTAAAGCATATACTTAGCAAAATATGGCTTTGCCATTTGCTACAATGATGGCATTGACTCTTGAATGTTCCCATTATTAACTGCTAATTCTAGTATTTTTATCTAAATACTATCTAAAGTGATGTGAGGTCATCACTGCCTCACAAGATATAGCTGACCACTGTTTTCTCTTTCAAAATTCTTACATGGCTTTTGAAACACAACACTATTCTGGTTCCCCTTCAACTGCTGTTTCTAAGGCTGACTTCTGCTATGTTTTTAAATTGAAGTATAGTTGATTTACAATGTTGTGTTATTTTCTGCTCTGTAGAGCAAAGCGATTCAGTTATACACATATATACTCCTTATATTCTTTTCCATTATAGTTTATCATAACATACTGAATATAGTTCTTTGTGCTACACAGTAGGACGCTGAATAAAAATAATTTTACAAAAACACAATTGAAAATTAACATGTATTGAGCAACTAAATTCTCAAAACTCTTTACTTTGTAAGGCACTATTGACTATTTGCTTTTTTCTCACTGTTACCACTCAGTAGAATAAAATGTTTTGCATTTATCTTACATTTTGACAAGATGGTATTCACTGAACTAACTTTTGATTAAAACTACTATGAATTTTCTGTGATTTTTATGGATACAATATTATGAATTGACTTTTTTCCACTGTTTCTTTTCACTTTTTTTTTAAACTGAAGTATAGCTGATTTACAGTGCTGTGCTAATTACTGCTCTGTACAGCAGTGATTCAGTTATATACACATATACATTCTTTTTTTATATTCTTTTCCATTATAGTTTATCATAAGATACTGAATATAGTTCTCTGTGCTACACAGTAGGACACTGTTGTTCCTCAGAGGCAAAATATTCTCTGACATAAATCATACTAATATTCTTAGGTCAGTCTCCCAAGGCATAGAAATAAAAACAAAAATAAACAAATGGGACCTAATTGAACTTACAAGCTTTGCACAGCAAAGGAAACCATAAACAAAACAAAAAGACAACCTATGTAATGGAAGAAAATATTTGCAAACGATGTAACTGACAAGGGCTTAATTTCCAAAATATAAAAACAGCTCATACAACTCAGCAACAAAAAAACAAACAACCCAATCAAAACATGGGCAGAAGACCTAAACAGACATTTCTCCAAAGAAGAAATGCAAATGGCCAATAGATGCTCAACATCACTAATTATTAGACAAATGCAAATCAAAACTACAGTGAGGTATCACCTCACACCAGTCAGGATGCCCATCATTAAAAATTCTACAAATAACAAATGCTGGAGAGGGTATGGAGAAAAGGGAACCCTCCTACACTGTTGTTGGGAATGTAAATTGGTGCAGCCACTATGGAGAACAGTATGGAGGTTCCTCAGAAACCTAAAAACAGAATTACCATATGATCCAGCAATCCCACTCCTGGGCATATATCCAGACAATAATCCAAAAATATACATGCACCCCTATGTTCACAGCAGCACTATTCACAATAGACAAGACAAGGTAGCAACCTCAATGTCCATGGACAGAATTGACTGTTTTTTGCTGCTTCTTAACTGTGTTATTTATTCAAGCTAATGTGTTATTTCTACTTTATTGCTAAACATAATTTTAGTACTAAATTTTTCTGTTTGTAACTAGTAGATAAACAACAGGTCAATACTGAGTAGTGGATGTTTGGGGGATTCAAGGGAAAGACAATATGGGTAAAAATCCTCACTGTACAATTTCCTATTTAGAGAGAAATAATAGGATTGGATTTAAACAATAGATTATTCATAGGATGCTATGTAATTTAATATTTTAAGTAGTTATATGATTAAATTTCAATCATATAATGTCTCTACAATGCATAGAAAAGTGTCTATGTCTATCCCAGGACAAGTATTCAAGATATATTTACATATTTGATTTTGGGCACTAAAAAAAATGTTAGAAATACAAAAACATCTTTAGGAAAATAGTGAAATTATCTGTATCCCCACTATCCTTTGATATATTTTCTCCACAGCTTAGCATACTTAATTCTAGTCATTTATTTTTTTGGAAATTAACTATGGATTTAAATACATGTAATATCAAAATTATTTGATTTTATGTACCCTATTTATTTTATGTATGAGTAACCTTCTCCATGTAATTAAGTAATCTGCAAACTCCAAATCCCCAAACTTCATCTACTGTGATTATTATACTTCTCAAAAAAAGATTGAGAGTTCATAAATTTCCTAAAAATTTGAAAATATCTTTAAACTCAAATTCATTTTCTAAGTGAAAAAATATTTAACCTCTTGTATTCTATTTTAGGAGGAAAAATATTGGTGTGATCACATACTACTGAATAGAATCCACTAAAGCATAAACATTAATTATAACCATTACAATTGTGGAAATGTTTTAACTCTGACAGTCATTTTAGTCAGCAAGGAATGGAAAATTATCAAATTCAGTGACATTTTATTTATTGACTTCATGCCATCTTAAAAAAATCAATTTGTAGAGAATAACTGGAAACTGTAAAATGAGAATATGCCATAATGGAAATAATTGATATGCAAGGAAATTATATAATCAACATCAGGAAAAAATGTAATTCCAAAAAGTTCACAAAAATTACATTTAGTATTAAATGAATACATATTAGTATTTAACATAATACAGTAATTATGTCACGTATTTCCAAACCTGATACATGAAGGAAACAGGAACATGTCTTCCTAGTACTTGGAAGTGAAACTTCTTTCTGACTTTCTTCCTGGAAATTGTAAAATCAAAATCAGCACATAGTAGATCTGGTTATAAATTTATAAAATAACACTAAAAACTGAAAGAGTCAGTGGCTTCTAACTAGGCTGTAAATGATGATACCGTATTTTAAGGAAACACGTATCCATGGGAATAATTTGAATCAAATTGAAAGGGTCTTGATTGAACACGGTTCATCTGAGCTCCTACCAAGAGTGAGAATCTCATTGCCTTCAGACTTCAGATTCAGAATCCTGGGCAAATGTTTCTCTTTTCTAAAGATTGTATAATATTTATAGACTTTATAATATGTTGTTCCTAATTTTTGAGACATCCAATTTACATTCTTTTCAGTAGAATATAATCTCCACGAGTGCAAGATTTTTGTCTATGGTGTTAACTACTGTATTCTCAGTATCCAGACCAGTGCCTGGCTTAGACTAAGCTCTCAAACATGCACTGTTGATGGACTGAAAGAGTTCCATGCATATGTCAACAGCTGTCAAGTTTTTGTTTTACAAGGAGACAATATACTGATCTGCTCCCCTTAATATTTTAATTTGGTTGATAATTGCATTTCTCAATGCTCATGACAGCGGAAAAAGTTGACAAAGAAATGCGCCCTTAAAAAATATGCCAGGCTTAAAAAAATACATATATATATGCCAGGTTCATGTTATATAGCTAAATAGGTACTTTTTTTCAAACTTTCAAAACCAATAATTAAAATGATCCCTAAACAATTCCAAAACTACACAAAATGAAAGCTTCTGAGGTCCAGCCTTATCACAATTTAAAAAATGCAAACTACTATAATGGGTAATGTTTGTTAAGTACTAATTCAGAAAATATTTAAAATATAGACAACAGCCAGTATTGATGAGGATGCAAGAACACTGTTTTCCTTAGGCTGTTGGTATGAATGTTCATGAGCACAATTTCTTGAATATCAGTTTGGCAATGTTTATATATATACATGAATTCCTGCCCCAGGAATTCAACATCCTAGAATTTATTCTACAAGATGTATCCATCCATGTTTATAATGATATATATATATATATATATACATATATATGTATGTATATATATACACTAAGATGTTGATTGTAGAATATCTGTTGCACTGAAATTTGTAATAAGCTCAATAATGATTTCAAGTGTATTGGTACATATGTTATAATAAACAGTGTGGGAATATGTACATAGTTACCTGGTAAGTAAAAATAAGTTTCAGAAAAATATATGCAATACAAGTTTTTTGGGGAAAATATACATGTGTGCATGCATACACATACATGCAAAAATATACATATATGGAAAATATATGTATATATTTGTATAATATATATTATACATACATTTGTGTGTATCGGTGGATGTGTGAGATACACGTGCATAAGTGCACTCATATATATGTATTTGTGTGTGTGTTTATTTAGGTACGTGTTCCTTAGAAAGTGGTACCTCTGGGAAATTGAATGAGGAAAGATATGCACACAAGTTATTTTTACAAAAAAATCTCAGTTATAAATGAAATACCTTAAATTTTTAAAAAATGACTTGAATATGAAGTCAGTTTAAGAAAAACAGCAAAGAAAAGTCAACTTCAATTTAACAGCTACTGGACTATATTATGGCTGTTCGCCTGACCTTATCAGGATAGAAGGAGATTGAAAACATACGTTTAAATGAACTTGTACTTTTGTGTTCACGTTTCCATTTGAATTTCAACAAACTCAGTTGTAAAAATAAGAGTTTTACTTAAAAAGTAAAGGAAACTTCTTTGCTCTCCACTTTTAATTTTTCTTATTTTAACAATTTCAAGCTTACAGAAAAATTGAGACTACAGTAAAAATAAGTCTCTTCTGAACCACTTGGGAGTAATTTGCTGACCTGATGTCTCATCTTGCCTCTTTACTTCAGTATATATTTCTGACAAACAGGACATTTTCCTAAACAACTAAAATTCACTGTCAAAATCAGCTAATTAACATAAATACCATCTGATCCCGGGATGAATTCATGTCTCAGTAATGCCTTTTAGTTCAAAAGGTTCCAGCTGAGGGTCATGGAGCACATTGCTGCCTTGTCTCTTAGTTTTATTCAGTCTAGATGAGTTCCTCAGGCTTCTCTTCATTTTTGTGACCTTGAGTTTTTGAAAATTACTGGGTATTTATTTTGTAACGTCTCTCTAATCACATTTGCCTGTTTCACCATAACTAGATTCAAGCTATGTATCTTAGGCAGGAATGTCAGAGGACTCTCATTCCAAATGTTGCTGTAGCCTCATTGTATGCACAGGTTGGCACAATATTTCAATTTACTGATGAAATCCACCTGCTCACTTTATTAAATAAGGTACTTACTGTCTGCCAGACTTCTCCACTATAAAGTTATGCCTCCCATCACAATTAACAAGTATTTTTCTGGGAGATGCATCGTAATTAAGTAATCCTCCAAACTTCATTAAAATTTCAATTTACTCAACTATTTATTTATGTCTATATGTGATCGTGATTTCCTCTTTTGTTTAATGGGCTACTTTTAATTACTATCATTATTTATTTTGATCCTCAAATTGTCCCAGTTTTGGGCGGGAATCCTATCACTTTGTGTCCTTTGTCATATTCCCTTTTTTTCATGTAGCAATGCCTTTCTTTCTGGCAGAAGATATTCCATGTTCTTTTCTATTTTCTTTGTCCTATAGTCCATGAATCACCAGTTTCTCCAAATAGCTCTGTTTTGTTTTTGTTCTGGGGGATAATGTTAAGTAGAAACCAAGTTATGGCCACTAGATGTGCTGATTTTTATTCCATACCCCAAGCCATCTCAGTGGGTATTAGAGGCTGTACATGTATGTATTCACACACACATATAGACATATGCACATCCATGTTAATCTCCATATTTACTTCTACATCCATTTCTATGCATTAAAGTCCATGAGTTCACAGTGAAATATCCCATTTAGATCCAAACCACAAGGTTCAGTCTAGTTTTTCCTCTCTCTGGGTTTCTCCTCCTACATGCGGTCTCCTCACCGCACTTCGTTTTGGCTCTACATGGGAGAATGTCCTCGTTACCCTGCCTGGGCCCGGATGCCCGGGTGAGGATGCCCCCGCGCGTGCCTCTCCCGCGGTGACCTGGCCCTGGGGCCCGCGTTCAGTGCTGCTGTCTTCATGGTAACTGGGCTGTCTCCTCAGAGGACCTCCTCACACCGCTCACCCTCCATGACCGAGTCGCCCTCCTGCATGGGGGCCCTGCTGACCTTTTTGTGGCTCTGACTCTAAACGTGACTCTAAGGGCCATGCCCTCCCCCTCGCCGAGACGGGTGCACTCCTCCCCCTATCAGATTCCTGCTGAGTACAGGCCCTTCCCTCCTGTGATTTCCCTGGCCTCACTCCACACCTGGCCCCCGCTGTCCCCATGGAAACTAGTCCCAGCCCACCTGGTCTCTGCCCCGCACCCTGAGCCACTGTGCCCCCGGCCTTCCCTGCTTTGTCCCATGTAAGAGTCCTACGCCTGAATTTCTCAGGAAAGGAAGGGAAGAACGCAAAGGAGAGAAAGAGCTGGGTGAAGAGGAATATTTGCGGTCTTGAATCCTAGACTCGTTGCTCTGTGTGCTGCGCTTCCTATAAATTGATTGAGGCTCCCCAGTTCCTCAGAAGTCCATTTATCTGTTCAATAAATACACACTGAGTCCTTATCAGTCACATAGCATTTTAGATTAGTTTTTTTTAAGTTCATACATTTGCTCATTTAAACAAAGAGAACTATTTCCCTTAGATATAAGATTTAGAATCTCATGCCAAGCTAAGAATAATTCCATAATTGATGCACTTAGAGTACGATATGCTATTTCATTGATAACTAATCACTATGAATAACATTTATTAAATTAACATCCATCCATTGTATTTCTTTCTGCTTGTATATACATGTTGTAGAAAATCGGGTGTTAATCATGAGAATAATTTTCAGCCAGAAGCTATTTGAAATAAAGTGATTTCCTAATCCTTCATCAGATCAGTGTCCTTGAGCTTGAAATTGACTTTCAACATCATGACAATAATGGTATATACCTGTATCATTAAGTGCAAGCAAAGTTAACCTCGTTTGCCTATTAACCCTATTAAGTAGGTATTTTTATTATTATTGTTAACAGATGGAAAAACTGAAGTGTTGGTGTTAAGTGATTTTTTCTAAGCTCTCTGATCTTGTAAGTGATGGGGCATGGAATTAAATTTGACTTGTTATAGTTACCTACTTGAAATTCTTAATCTTAACTTTTCATGTTCTGACACCCAATCCAGTTCTCATCAGAAATTATATTTCATCACTTTTCTTTATTATATATCTCAAACATATCAAATGATACAATTCCTTTTATATGGAGCTGTCCCCACTGTTTTGAACTTTGACATTGCACACCCCACCTCCATAATTTCTGTCATTGAAGATCTAGGACAGGAATCACCACTTCATTTTAAGAAACAACATTGACAAATTGTCCCCCTCCAGACTTGTAACTTATATTTCCTATATATTCAAGTATAAAATATTCAAATGAAGTTGAAGATCTTTAATATAATTACTGCTTACTGAGGGTTTTTTTGTGAATTGTCTCTTTATAGCCTTTGTAACTCTACACTATGATCCTTATCATTTTGGAGGTAAATGCCAATTCACCTTAACTTCTTCTAGGCTATTCCAATGACAGCACTTTAGAATGATCAGATGGTTATTTACTGCACAGCAGAGTAAAAAAATAACTGAGTTTAACTTTTGGAAGGACACAATCTATAAACCTGTACAACAGAATGGTCTTTCTGTAAGAATACCTGTCACCAGTTAGAAGAAAAAGTTTGCTCCAACTGACATACTTTAGATTATGTGTATCTATAATGAGTGAATTTTGAGCATTTTGTCACAGATATTCTAAGTATTCCATATCTGAGGAACAGAGTTCCTCTCCTTGGATGAGTAAAGACAGACAGTTAACCTGTGGGTAACTCATTTTTTGGGTGCACTGTGGAATACAAAATAGTCTATGGTTTATGACTGATTCTAATGTAAAGTTGAGCAATTAATACACATAAAAATGACATCACAGTGCATTAAATCTGTGTTCACTCCAGAACAATTAACGTGCCCTTTGCTTGGGAATATAGCCTAAAATATAGGAAGAGAGCACCAGCTTGCAGTCAGTAAAGAATATGCCAAAATAACAATGAACTAAATTGATAATCTATGTGGATAGCCAGACCACTTCAATTATTTTCTCAAGGGATTCTAATGTCCTTGTGATCAAAAAAGGAAAATCCCTTTTTTATCACATATATCGGAAAGGAATTTTTTTAAACAACCTAGAATAGAAACTGTTTTAATAAGCACTGTGGTAACACCAGGGAATCTGTTTCCATGCAAGTTTTCAAATATTTGTAGAAAACATGACAATATTATTGATAGTAATTTAACACACAGTAATTTGTATTCTACATGCCTAGGCTACCCATAAATAGAAGTTAGTATAAATATTTGACATTTCACTTCCTATATGTCACTGGGTTTTCAATTTGAATACCACCTTTACTTCTGCTTCTCAACTATAATCTTTTTGAATTTACATTTTCCCTTCTGAAGGAATAACTGCTGTTCACTGATGCTTTGCTTCAAGATGGCAATGATATATTAATGAAAATGGAACTCTGTATGTATGATTGGATACCATGCAGGCACTTTATTTATACTACTTACCTGGAAACAAGATTTTTAAATGTTTGCCATTAATTTCAGGATTATGATAATCATCTTTTTACATTCTATCATAAGCAAGATTTAGCCACAATGGGCTAGAAGTAGACCTTTACGGCCTGTTCCTATGTTTATGTTTAAGAAGAAGTTCTACAATATTTGCTTAAATGTTTTTAAGGATAATCCATATTTATATTACTTAAAATGTTCATTACATTCACTACACTTTTATTTTTGTTAGCTTTTTAAAAATGTTTTTAAAGAATTCATTTTTTAGAGCACTTTTAGGTTCACAGCAAAATTCAGGGGAAGGTACAGAAATTTCCCATCTACCCTCTGCCCCACAAATGCATAACTTCCCCCATTATCAACATCCCTCACCAGAGTGATACGTTCTTACAGCCGGTGAACCTATATGGACACCTCATAATCACCCAGAGTCCATAGTTTGCTCTTGGTGTTATACATTCTATCGGTTAGGACAATGTATAATGACATGTATCGATCATTATAGCCTCATACAGAGTATTTTCACTGCTCAAAAAAATCCTGTGCTCCCCCTATTCATCCATCACCCCTCCAAGCCTTGGCAACCTCTGATCCTGTCACCATAGTTATAGTTTTGGCTCTTCCAGAGTATCATATAGTTGGAATCATAGAGTATGTAGCCTTTCAGATTGGCTTCTTTTACTTGGTAATATGCATTTAAGGTTCCTCCATTTCTTTTCAAGGCTTGATAGCTTATTTCTTTTTATTGCTGAATAATATTCCATTGTCTGGATGTATCATAAACTTTAAAAAATTTCATATTTTGACATAATTTATATTATTTATAGGAGAAATGGAAAAAATAATGCAAAATATTCCTAGTGAAACCTCACCCAGTCTCCTAATGTTAGTATCTCATCTTCTTAGTTTTGATAAATGTAACCTTGGTACAGTTATGAAAACTAAGCAAATAACGTTAGGACAATGCACTTAACTAAACCACATATAATATTTGATGCCAACTGTTTTCTCACTAATGTCTGTCTTTGAGTCAGAATCCCACCTATGACATCACACTGCATTTAGTCAATCCTCTCCTTATTCTTCTCCAATCTATGACATTTCCTGCTGTTTCCTTACCTTTCATGGCCTTGACATATTTGAAGGTATTTTGTAGAATGTCCCACAGTTTCAGTTTATCTGATGTTTTCTCATGAATAGAGCAGGGTTATGAAATGGAAGACAGAATACCCTAAAATCATTATTTTTCCCTTTCCATGCTCTATTTTCTAAGGTGTGAGTCATTAAGTTCAGCCTACATTCAAGGAAAAGGGAGTTAAGTTTCAAACCCTGGAAGAAATATCAAAGAATTTGTGGACATATGTTAAATACACCACAGTAATTAATACATATTTGGGGGAAGATCATTTGAGGCTATGCAACTATTCTATTTCTTATTTTTTTTTAATTTTATTTATTTAGTTTTGGCTGCATTGAGTCTTCATTGCTGTGCGCTGGCTTTCTCTAGTTGTGGCGAGCGGGGGCTACTCTTCGTTGTGGTACGTGGGCTTCTCATTGCAGTGGCTCCTCTTGTTGTGGAGCACGGGCTCTAGGTGCACGGGCTCAGTAGTTGTGGCATGCAGGCTCAGTAGTTGTGGCTCACAGGTTTAGTTGCTCCGCGGCATGTGGGATCTTCCTGGACCAGGGCTCAAACCCGTGTCCCTTGCATTGGCAGGCAGATTCTTAACCACTGCACCACCAGGGAAGTCCCTCTGTTTCTTCTTAAAGTCGGCCAATTTTAGCAACCATCAGTGGATTTTGCCTACTGCAGTTATTACTCAAATGGTGATTATTTTCCTCATTACTTTTACATTTATTAATTGGAATTCTTTGATAAGGTAGATTTATCTCTTCTTCTCTATTTATTCTATCACTTTACTATCAGGATGGCCTTGCCTGGTTTTTAAAATCATTCTTTTGGTTATAATTCAATACAATCAAATTTATTTTGTTGCTCATATTTTCCTTGCTTTGGTTATTGGGAGATCTTCCAGGGACGCCCCTCCCCCTTTTATTTTTAGCAATTCCTTATTTTTGCAACTACAAGATGTTCCAGACCTACTTTGTATTTTTGCTGCCTAGAATCAGCCACTTCTTCAAAGAACCATGGTTTCTTTTACTGCGGAATAGTATGTACTGCTCGTTGCAACTGTATAGTTCTCAGAGGACAGAAATAGGAAACTCATGTATCTATATTGCTAACAATGTGGATATTTGTACTAACTAACCCACACACGTATCTATATTTACTTCTACTTCTCTCAAAATAAACAGGAATTAATAGTGGTATCTCTCTCTCATTCGGCACAAGGTTTTATCACCATTTCCTCTCTTGCTTACTTGTAACTTGTTTCCCTGGCAGTGAGAGATCTGGTTCCTATTATTGACAAAGTATCGCTTTAACCCTAGTATGTTTTTGAAGGCTTTTCAGAATTGGTGACCATACCAATGAGAAACAAATTTACCAACTACATTGCAGTATTTTTATACTTTTTTCCTCCTTTGCTTTGAGCTTTACAATATTCAATCAAACTTTGCTTTCCAAAGTTACTTAGTTCTTCCCCTTTTCCTTGCTGTCTTTATGTGAGGTATATTATAGTAATTGTACCGCAGTTAAATTAGTTTGTTGGGGACTGAATTTCACTCCGGTTTTCCTAATACCCTGATTGATGTTTTTGTTGTTATTATTGTTGCTGTTTGTTTCTAAAGGAGGCCCTGGCGCCCAGAGGGTGACCGCGGAGTGCAGAGCTGGGGAGGCGGGAGGGAGCTGGTTGGGCACAGGGTCGTCCAGGGGGCCCGAGAAAGGGGGGGGGTTTGCTGGGCAGGACGGAGGTCCCTCCCTGCTGCTGACCAGGGACGTCGAGTGGCGCTGAGGCTGGGGTGGCCCTGCGTCCCCCAGAGGCCTTGACCTCGCCAGCCTTCTGAGGACCCGCCCGCCACACACAGGGGATCAGGCTGGCCACTGCCCCGCTGAGGTCCACCCACTGCCCCTCCCGGGACCGATAGAAGGGTCACTCTTCTCTTTCGCTCCCTCTGTCCCAGTCCCATGGACACAACTGGCTCAGGCAGGGCCTGCGGCGGCGGGGACAGTGAGGGCTTCGGGTTGACGCATATCGCCGGGCCACCAGCGAGACTCCGGGCCGGAATGGGAGGCTGAGGCCTAGGGTCCCGAGTCCTCCTAAGTGGGGTCCGGGGGTGGGAAGGACGGAGACAGACGAGGCCAAGAGGCGGGGTTGGGGGGTCCCAGACGCACTCACCTGTAGGCGCCCGGGTCCCGAAAGGCCCAGTCCCGCCCTCCGCTCGCCGGCCTCGGGGCCTCGCCCCTGTGGGAGGGGTCACGCTCCGCACACGGCTCCTCCGCACGTTTTGCGCGCGCGGCGCACGGGCTCCCTGAGGTGCAGGGAGCGGCGCGCCGAGTCTAGTCAACGCCGCGAGCGCAGTTGGAGCTCCGACTGCGAGCTGAAGGGCAGGCGGCGCTGTCACCTTCTTGGAACTGTGCGCATTCGTCAAGCTGCGCTGCCGCGGCCTGGGGCGATGGAAAAAAGCCGCCCGCCCGCCTCGGCCTCGCGCTCCTTCAGGGCTGGGCCGCGGCGCAGGATGCCGGGGCCCCCGTCCCCTCGGTTCAACACCAGGAGGACGGCAGCCAAACCGCCAGGGTGCCGGAGGTGGCCCCGCGGGGACCATGGGGTGGTCTAGGCCCCCCTTTGGTGGCCTCGCCCCCCGGTCCTGCCCACTTCCCGGAACCACGTAGGTCACCAGCACCTCGGAGGTACCGTTCCGCACCTGGACCTTCTGGTCACGGACACTGTCCCAGTCGGTGGAGGCGGGCTTCTCAGTGGCCCAGACACAGTGTCTGCAGGAGGTGGTTCTACATCACGTCCAGAATGTCCCCAAGTTCATCGAAGTAGCACCCGAGGGCCTCAGGGCTCCTTGAAGGTAAGGGTTGACACAGGTGATGTCCAGGTTCCAGATGGGCCATGGATCTTGTTGGCAAACCTCAGCACACACGGTTCTGGCCCATCTCCCTGTCCAGGTGGTGGTCCGTCTGGTCCTGGCGGACCCAGGAAGACATGAGCTTGGACAGCCGGCCTAAGCCCCGCAGGGCCCTCCGTGGCCACTCCGAGATGACGCGGTCCCAGCCTGTCTGGCTCGGACAGGACTCAGGGATGTTCTTGGTGACAGCCTCACAGAGGGTGGAGACAAGGCCTGTAGAAGAAGCAGGTGGCCTGTGGCCCCTGGTGCGGGGCGTTCACGTGGCTGTGAGACCCCCACGTGGTCTTGTGCAGGTGTTCTGGGCAAAGAACTCCAGCTGGGGCTTCTCCTCTGCGTGGCTCTGAACAAGGGCTGCCTCTCAGGTGGATTCCTTATGCATTAGAGGCTTAATGAACATCACATGGCCCTGGCGGTAGTGTTTTGGAATTTCTTATTATTTTCCCTGTGATGGCAGTTCCCTGATAGTTTAAATCAAAGTTGTTAATTTGGAGATCTCTAGCTTTTTCCTTCTTGTAAAGTTAGAAGCAATGTTTATTCCTACTTTTACCATGTTAGCTGAAACTGGAATTCTTAGTTTTTATAAGGTTTGAACGATTTTCAGGTGACAAGTATTGTGAAATCAGACTAGTGAAATTCTCATATTTATACAAACAGTTATGGCTGTTGGCATTCGTAATGGTTATATGGTTATATTTTTATAATTTTCAATTACTCTTGGAGAATATGCCATTCTTATTCTCTTAATACCATGAATAACTTGAGCTCAAGATTATTTCTGATACTTCTGGTGCATCATACTTAGTGTTAGATTGTGTTTGACCTAGGAGAGGAAACTTGGCCGTAAATGTCTTATGGCATCCGTTGAAAACTATGAGCAGAAATTTGAGAGGAGATAGAGAAGTTACAGAAGTAGATGGCATAGCAGGCAAGCAATGACTGAAATTGGGAAAATGGAGGTGCGTATGGAAGGGATAAATTTTAAATCTAACTTGGATGGGTTAAAGTGTTTGCACTGGGGAGGCCTGAACATTCTTAGGAGAAGGAAATAAAAATTTTAAAGAATGCAGGAGAGTGGTTAAGTGTTAGACGTCATGTAATTTCCATGGAATGACCTTCTTACAGGGAGGAAGAATTGTTGGGGGATGCTGAATATGCACATTAAAAGACGGTTTAATTTAACAAGAAGTTGTGGAAACCTTAGGTAATTTGGGGGGGTGGATTTCATAGACGGCTTTGGACACAAGCTTCTATGTAAAATTAGGCAAGTTTTAGATATGTTATGAACTTTATCTAGTATTAATTTCTTCTTATTCCAAATTGTAGTGAATCCCAGGTTGAGTGATGGTTTGTCATAGTCTAAAGTACATTTGATAGCTTTCTAATTTTGGCTCGACAACCATTTGCCTCATTTTACAGTCATGAGCTGGTATGTTACACAAAGCCAGGAAGCTATTTTATCTGTATAGAAAGCATGTAAGCTCTAATCTAAAATATATTGGGGAAAAGTATGTGACCAATATTTAATAGTCATTTAAAATGTCAGAGTTAAAGTAACATCTTATACACTTGATGTGACTAGAAGTTACATTGTCTAGTCTCCTTTTTAATTTGTTTATTTAAAAAACATTAGATATGATAAATATTAGGTACAAAATTCTGTCTTACAAATTCAATTTAAGAAAATTATATTCCAATTATCATTTTCAGAAAATATCTGTGTAAACCAAGAAGATGCCCTTGTTAATAGCCCAGAAGATACCCTTTCTCTGCAATAAACCAAAAGTCCATTCCACTCTTTTAATAAGACTTAAAAGACAAAGATACTGATTTTATGTATATATATATATATATTTATGTCTGTCTATATTTGTATCTATATATCTATGTAAGAGAACAAATACCACCAATCATTTTTTACAGAGTGGAGTATTAATCTGAGAGCCTATCCTGAGTCACAGAGTTCATTTTCGTTGAGGTTTTTATACTGATTACTGCTAATTGTTAGGAAAAATTATGCTCTCCATCTTCACTTAAATGCCTACTACTCTTAGGCCTAAGGATCAATCAACTACCACAGAAACATATCTGAAAATCTGTTCTAGCAAGCCAAGCCATGGTGACTGGCTTTGCCGTTGTTCACTCACATTTTAGAGAATCAGATGGCAGGAGAAAGCATGGTGAAGGGGAGGCAGGGGTTCCGTGGCAGTCAATGTAAGGAGGATAATGTAGGAGCTTTAGGAATGTGACACTGGTCACATCCTGCCTCTGAGGTGTGCGTGCAGCTGTGCTGTATTGTGGGGAGTGGGTTTGTTTGCTGGGGTTACTGTAACAAACGTTACAGACTAGGTGACTTAACGGAAGTTTGTTTCTCACCATTCTGGCTGCTGGAAGTCCTAGATGGAGGTGTGGGCAGGGTTGCTTTCTCCTGAGGCTGCTCTCCTTTTGTGGACGGCTGTGTTCTCTCTGCTTCTTCACGCGGTCGTCCTTCTGTGTCTCTGTGTCCGAATCTCCTTTTCTTAGAATGACACCAGTCGTATGAAATTAAGAGAAAACCCTAGTTACCTCATTAGAAGCTAATTACCTCTTTAAAGAATGTATCTTGATCACATTCTGAGGTACTAGGGATTAAGACTTCAACATAAGAAATTTGGGGAGACAATTCAGCCCATAACAGGGTGATCTGTTAGTGTTTTAGAATGATTATCACAAAGGGACTGCCATTTATTTGTAGGACCTATGGGAATGGTATAAAAATTTAGTTTCCGAAGATAAACTTGTGCTGTAAAATACATTTATTTACTTATACAGAGTATTTCTACGTTGTATGCCAGATAATTTTGCTCAGAAAAATAGGTCTGAAAAAGAAAATCTGTATAGCTGGGGAGAAAATGTTTTTTATGGGTGAGAATGCTTGCAGTTTTCACATGTTGCAAGTTGTTTCATATCCTATGCACTTAAATACAATGTGAAGTCTGGCATTTCTAAAGTTTTCTCACTTAGCAGTTGGTAAAAACAACCTTGCTTAATAGTAGGCTTAGAAATCATACATGTAGTGAAAAGAACAAGAGTTTGACTATTTTATTTAGTAGTTGTGTAACTGGAGATCATAAATTAACTTCTCAGAGCCACGGTTTAACTATCCCTAAATTCGGAATAATTACATCACCCTTGTAAGCGTCTAGGTTGTGATTTTGGACAGGATAATTCTTGTTCTGGGGGCTGTCCTTTGCATGGTGTGACGTTTAGCAGCCCCTCTGTCCTTTACCATCTCTATGAAAACATTACTACCCTCTCACCCCCATTTGTGACCATCAGAGCTGTCTGCAGGTAATACCAAATGTCCCCCTGGGAGGTAAAGGCAGCCCTCAGTGAGAGCCACTGACGAGCCTCTGTGGCAGAAACAAACATCCCCATCTGACGAAAAAGGCAATGGTTGCACCTGAAGTCATACACCTGAGATAGTTTAAGGTCAGCTCCACTGAAGCTTTAAAAAAGTTAAAATTGTTCTTTCTTAAACCTCTGTAACTGAGATAAAAGCCTAAACTTTTCAAGAAAATTATTAGAGTGTGTTATTTAGAAAGCATTCGAGGTTTTGACCAGAAGTCTTTAGAGGACTCTAGATAAACTCTTGGGTTTCCAGTGAGGAGCAGATCTGTCACCTCCTTCCACTGTTTTACTTATCCTCAGAGATGCCTCCAATTCAGTCATTCAAAGAAAAGTACAGGATAGTTGTGTAACTGTATAGATCGTTGAGGCACCTAAGAGAGAAAAGCCACAGTCACGCTATTTGTTAGCGGGATAAGGACCTTAGCATAGTAAAGGAGATGTTTGCACGGCCTTTGCAGGTACTGATGGAACAGACACCAGTGGTCTCGGTCAGAAGCATGGAAGCAGGTGTGCTCTAGAGCCATCTGGAGAGCCCCAGAGCTCCAGCATCTGCTCTCACATCAGTGTGCACCTGCTTCCAGGACAGTAGCTTCCCTCCTGCAGTCACTGCCTTCCAGATGTTACGTGGCTGCCTCTCAGTATCAGACTCTGACCAGAGACCTTCTGGGGAAAAGCACACTGGTGACCAGATTCCCAGCTTCTCTTATGAAATATGGAGAGCATGGAAGGGGGTAAGATGGAATATGATTCAATAACAGGCAAAGAACCCCATCCAGTTCTTGGAAACAACCTAAATGTCCATCAACAGAGGAATGGATAAAGAAGATGTGGTACATATATACAACAGACTGTTACTCAGCCATTAAAAGGAATGAAATTGGGTCATTTGTATAGACATGGATGGACCGAGAGACTGTCGTACAGAGTGAATTAAGTCAGAAAGAGAAAAAGAAGTATCGTATATTAATGCATACATGTGGAATCCGAACAAATTGGTATAGACTATCTTATTTACAAAGCAGAAATAGAGACACAAATATAGAGAACAAACGTATGGATACCTAGGGGGAAAGCGGGGGTGGGATGAATTGGGAGATTGGGACTGACATATACATACTACCATGTATAAAATAGGTAACTAATGAAAACCTGCTGTTTAGCACAGGGAACTCTACTCAGTGCTCTGTGGTGACCTACATGGGAAGGACACCCAAAAAAGAGGGGATAGATGTATACGTATGGCTGATTCACTTTGCTGTACAGCGGAAACTAACCCAACATTGTAAAGCAACTAGACTCCAATAACATTTTTTAAAAAGTCAGATCCCAAACTTGCCACTTTTCCCATTGAATTCAGTATTTAAGAGGGTGTGCCAACCTTCTGCCTTCAACATGTAGCTCACCCTTGTGCAGACGAAGACCTACCTGGTCTCAAAGTGTTGCCACACAGCTGGCAACATGACTGGACTTCGCTGGGCTCTTCCATGCTTATGCCCCTCATCTGGGGTAAGGGGACATTCATAAGATTAGGAATTAGTGAGCATGAGTCCATTGTCATATTCCTTCATTATGAAATGAGTTCCTTGGTTAGAAATGATGCTGTTTAGAAAACAACATTGATAAACAAAGCATTCTTTAAACACAGGATGGGCAGAAAGGAAAATGCCTATTTACAGAAGGTGTTTATTCCAGTGAGGATCAACTGCTGCCTATTCTGTTACGAAGAGCTTAAATTTGATAAACTTGTCACCAGTGACTGCTCTTTGCTTATGTTGCCCTATTAGGGCCTATCTTATGCACAAGATTACGAGAGTCTTCTCTGCAGGGTTGCTGTTTTGGGTGATCGTGGGGACACAGATCCTTCGGTACATGTTCTTAAAAGTCTATCAACATCTCTGCCTCAGACCTGCTTGTTACCAGATTTTCTTGTTTGTTTTTTTTTCCCCCGTTTACTTTTATTGCGATATAATTGACATAACAGCACTCTGTAAGTTTAAGGTGTACTTATATCAGTGACCACATTTTCAATTGTCACTTATTTGTCTCTCACTTTGATGGTTAATTTTATGTGTTAGGTTGGCTGGGCCACAGCACCCCAGTGTCTGGGAGGGAGTTTTTTGATGAGATAAAATCAGTGGACTTTGAGTAAAGTGGATTATCCTCCATACTGTGGGTGGGTCTCACTCAATCAGTTGAAGGCCTTAATAGAACAAAGACTGACCCCTCGCAAATAAGAAGGAATTCTGACAGCAGACAGCCTTTCCAATTGAACTGCAAAATTGATTCTTGCTGTACATCCACCCTGCAGATTTTTGGATGCGTCTGCTCCATAATTGCATGAACCAATTCCTTAAAATCAGTTAATATCTCCCCCCTCTCCCCTCTCCCCTCTCCCCTCTCCCCTCTCCCCTCTCCCCTCTCCCCTCTCCCCTCTCCCCTTTCCCCCCTCCCCCTCCCCTCCCTCCCCCTCCCTCTCCCTCTCATTTCTCTCCCTCTCCCTCTCATTTCTCTCCCTCTCCCTCTCATTTCTCTCCCTCTCCCTCTCCCTCTCATTCCTCTCCCTCTCCCTCTCATTCCTCTCCCTCTCCCTCTCATTCCTCTCCCTCTCATTCCTCTCCCTCTCATTCCTCTCCCTCTCATTCCTCTCCCTCTCATTCCTCTCCCTCTCCCTCTCCCTCTCATTCCTCTCCCTCTCCCTCTCATTCCTCTCCCTCTCATTCCTCTCCCTCTCATTCCTCTCCCTCTCATTCCTCTCCCTCTCATTCCTCTCCCTCTCATTCCTCTCCCTCTCCCTCTCATTCCTCTCCCTCTCCCTCTCATTCCTCTCCCTCTCCCTCTCATTCCTCTCCCTCTCCCTCTCATTCCTCTCCCTCTCATTCCTCTCCCTCTCATTCCTCTCCCTCTCATTCCTCTCCCTCTCATTCCTCTCCCTCTCATTCCTCTCCCTCTCATTCCTCTCCCTCTCATTCCTCTCCCTCTCATTCCTCTCCCTCTCATTCCTCTCCCTCTCATTCCTCTCCCTCTCATTCCTCTCCCTCTCATTCCTCTCCCTCTCATTCCTCTCCCTCTCATTCCTCTCCCTCTCATTCCTCTCCCTCTCCCTCTCCCTCCCCCTCCTATTTCTCTGGGGAGCCCTGACTAATACAATTACTATCAAGATGGTGAATCAGTGTAGATTGGGACCTCTAGCCATTTCACCTTGAAGGCAAAACTTACCACCCAGGTGTGATTCTCAAAGTGCTGCACACAGAGAGGATTTCCTTCTTCTGTGTCCTTCAGGGACATACATGCTGATGGCGCTGTGCTGTTACAACTGTTCCCTTCCTGCTGGTGCCATACAAGACAACTACATTTGAGTAAGTTCTTGGTTGAATATGTTGCACGTATTCTCTCGTTTGCATTCTGAGTGATATCTATTAATGAACAAAAATTCTTAAATTTAAAGTAGTCAAATTTATTATTTTTCATTTATGTTGCATATATATATTTCATATATATTTTTTCAGTCTTTTTTTCTGTTTAATAAATCTTTACCTATCTTGGATTCATGAATATTTTTCTCTACATTTTATTAAAAATGTTTTGAAGTCCTGGTAATGGGAGTGTGGGAAAGTCAAGCAGATCCCTCAAAACAAGTATGCAACTGGACAGAATTATTTTTAAAAATTTCAGTGCACTAGAGATCAACCAAAGGCGATGAGAAGTTGAGAAGTGCATATACATGAAAACTTCTAGTGGAAAGATTGTGGCTTTCTTGCTTGGATGCTGTCCCATCTTGCTACCTCACCCTCACTCCCAGCTCAGGCTAGACACCTGCCCTCTTTCTGGCTGGAAAGGATAGACTCACTTCAGTGTGGCTGATAGAGCAGCTAAAAAGTTATTTGGGGAGTGAGAGGGCCATAGATAGACTGAGTTTACAAACCTTCTATGCCTCCCTGCTGACTACTAACCAGTGCCTATTGGACACCTCAGATAACCTAGAGAAAAAAAATTTTTTTTTTTTTGGCTGTACACTGGCCTCTCACTGTTGTGGCCTCTCCCGTTGCGGAGCACAGGCTCCGGACGCGCATGCTCAGCAGCCATGGCTTACGGGCCCAGCCGCTCCGCGGCACGTGGGATCTTCCCAGACCGGGGCACGAACCTGTGTCCCCTGCATCGGCAGGCGGACTCTCAACCACTGCGCCACCAGGGAAGCCCCTTAGAGAAAATTTGAAGCCTGAAGAAATTTGTAAACTTGCTGGACCGTTCAATGTGACCCTCAATCCACAATCTACTGAGAAGGCAAAGGGTAGAAGCCTCATTGGCATAAAATGCCTTAGCATACCGAACACTCATATCACTGCCTGCTAAACTGTGAAGACACAGGGGAAGCAGCTAGGGGTGCTGGGCTTAAACAAATCAATATGAAACACAGTAGAGATATCAGGGGTTGTACATTGTGGGGTAAGATATTTCACATTTGGAATTCAGGCAAGGTTATTGCTTACTAAAACCAACAGCATTTAGAAGAACAAAACAAAATCCAGAGATGCTACAAAACAAAGGTATACATGTGGACCCTTTTGATTCAGTGATTTTACTAGAAATCTTAGTGCAAGAAGGCAAAAAGGGAAAAGGGCTTGATTTTAGCAAGGTAGTATATTTCTAAAAGGTACAGTTTGATATACAGAGAGTCAATTGTATTTCTCTCTATCATATACTAAAAATCCAAAAAGAATATTTTAATTGTTCATTTACAATAGTGTATAAATATTTAGAAATAAATTTGACACAAGAAACACAAGATCTGCACACTGAAAACTACAATTCATTGCTAAGAGACATTGTACAAAATAAAACAATATCAGAAACTTATAAGATTCCTTGCCTACAGAAAGTTGATGGGAATGGGGTAGAAATCACGGGGAAATATGAATGAGGTAATTGGTATGAGAGGGGAGACACTACTTGGAGTTTAGCTTTTTTCATTTCTCTGACTGTTAGAACCATGGCATTTTGTCATATATCCTAAGGAAATAGTTAATGAAAATCAAACAGTTATGGAGGAAGCCCCAAGTGGAATGCACTCAGTAGCACGTAAATCTATCTTCTAAATGAATAACGTAACTACACTCAAGAGGTTGGAGAAGGAAAGAACTAACTTAAGTGATGTTGGGAAACAGTGTTTTGACTATATATTGTAAAGTCAAGGAGAAATGAACCATAAACAAATATATACTGTAGTGAGCTCTGAATCCAATTTATGTGCACACTAGCATTAAACTAATAAGAAACATGTATAGTAGATAATGGCAGCCAGTTTTCTCACTGCCAGGGAACAAGTGGAAAGAGGGAAGATTAGAACAAACCCTAGTGTTGGATTGGGATTGGAGGTATTGCTATGAATGTAAGGTTTTTTGTTAGTTTGTTTCTAATAAAAAACAATATCACACAGATATAGAAATAAAACATGTATACACGTGTGTGTTAGTACATACATTGATTTCCTAGCTTTATCTGCTGAGACTAAAAGCAATAGCACCCAGCAGCAACAGGTAAATCTAGGACCCAGGTTGGATTTCTAAACACCATTATCCAATTAGACATGCCAGAGCTCCTTAGGGAAATTCTTAAATGCAGTGATGGGGCAGAGAAAGTCCAGGGTGAAACTGGACTTAGGGTGCCAGCAGGCAAAGAAGTGCTTAGAAATGATGGTGACAGGTTGAAGGGACACAAGAGGCACCCGAAAGAGTTCCCAATGACCAGAGCTGGAATAATGTGAACAAAACATTAATAATGATAATATTCACCTATTACCTATAAAATAAGATAAATATCAGTTAGTTCATGTTTATATGAGTGAACTAATAACTAAATGGGGAAGAAAGAACAACTTTTCCCTACAGTAGAATTCTATTAGTTCTAATAATTCTAATAATTGAAGGTAGAAGTAATGAGGGTACTAGAAAATCAACATTAGGCAAACATGTCATAGACAAGGTTGATTGATGGCTGCTAAGATTACCTGGAAAAAGTGTGATGAAAAATAAAATAATTGCATAGTCTACAAGTATCTCCCCACAAGGGACTTGTTAAAGGCAAACCTATGTAACTTTACAGTGGAGAATCTCAGGCAGAGAGCAGTCACACCGACTGATCAAGGTGGCGAGAAGTAAGGGCATTGGTACCTCCTGACAGAACACACTGAGAGAGCACAGCTCCATTTCCATGGCATTGCTGCCAGGATGTCTAAGGGCAATCCAACGGTGAGAAAAACTGCAGGCCATCCTAGACTGAATATCCAGGTATTTCAGCACTGTCGGAAAAGAATGTCTTTTTCCTATTAAATTGCCTTGATTTTGTTGAAAATGGACCACACATATGCGTGCATCTGTTTCTGGGCCCTGCTCTATTATTTTGGTGTAAATGTCTACCCATGTGTCATTAGCATGCTGTCTGGATTATTGTAACTTTAAAGTAAGTCTTGAAATCATTTTAACAATATTGATTCTTCTAATCCAAGAACATGGTATATCTTTACATCTGATTGTGTCGTCTTCAGTTTCTGTCATCAGAGTCATAGTTTTCGGAGTGCCCCCTTAGGTAGGTTTATTCCTAGGTATTTTATTCTTTTTGATGTGATGGTAAATGGGATTGTTTCCTAAATTTCTTGTTCTGATATTTCATTGTTAATGTATAGAAATGCAACAGATTTTTGGGTATTAATTTTGTATCCTGCAACTTTACTGAATTCATTGATGAGCTCTAGTAGTTTTCTGCTACTGTCTTTAGGATTTTCTATTTATAGCATCATGTCATTTGCAAACAGTAACAGTTTTACGTGTTCTTTTCCAATTAGGATTCCTTTTATTTCTTTCTCTTCTCTGAGTGCCATGGCTGGGACTTCCAAAACTATGTTGAATAATAATGGTGAGAGTGGACATCCTTGTCTTGTTCCTGATCTTACTGGAAATGCTTTCAGTTTTTCACTGTTGTGTATGATGTTAGCTGTGGGTTTGTCATGTGCGGCCTTTATTATGTTGAGGTATGCTCCCTCTATGCCCACTTGCTGGAGAGTTTTTTTAATCATAAATGGATGTTGAATTTTTTCAGTTGGTTAAAGTACTCTATTTGTTCTTTATTTTCTAAATCGTATTAGCCAGTCTCAGTCCTTTGGACTTCCATGTAAGTGGTAGAATCAGCTGGTCAGTGTCTGTGGAACATTCAGATGGAAATATGATAGGAATTGGCATGGAAACTAGAGACATCTGAAGAGTACATACCTTTAGAATACTGTCTTTCAATATGTGAAAGACATCTCTTTCTTTTTTTAGGTCTTGAATTCCCCTTCCCAGTGGTTTGCTCTTCTCAATATACAGGTCTTGAAAATACTGTGTTATCACTAAGATTTTCATGGTTTGGAGGTGGCTCTTTGTCACTTTGAACTCATGGAGCATCTTCAGAACTAAAATTCCTAGCCTGCTCTGCTAGCAGAGTTCTTCTTGTTCCTGTCAAAAAGGATGGTGTTTATTAGAAAGATATGCTATTACAGTGTGTATCTCTTTGTGCAGCGGTGACTAAAATGAGGGCTGAAGCAACAAGGCATCTGTCTCCTTCAGCGTCCCCATCCTGAGAGAGGACAGGCTGCCACTTTTCTGTTTGAATGACCAAGCAGGGGGCCTTTGTTGTATGACTTAAAAACTGTGCAGCCATTAGGGAGATCCCAATATATTTCTCAGTTTCCAACTCAGCCCCACTGTGTTTATATTTATAATTGCTGGAAACTCCTTCCAAATTCTGAAAGGATATCTTATTAGAATTTTAGCTTTTCATTATGTTGTGAGTTTTGTCTTTTAATATTTTCTTCATGTGTTTTACTGAGAAGGTGGTAGAGAGAGTTTTGGTTTCTGGTTTAGAAATGTGTGTGGTAAAGGGGAAAGGTGGGGGGAGGGATAGGTTGGGAGCTTGGGATTTACTTATACTCACTACTATATTTAAAATAGATAACCAACAAGGACTAACTGTATACCACAGGGAACTCTGCTGAATTTTCTGTAATAACCTAAATGGGAAAAGAATTTGAAAAAGAATAGGTACATGTACATGTATAACTAAATCACTTTGCTGTACACCTGAAACTAACACCACATTATAAATCAACTATAGTCCAATATAAAATAAAAATTAAAAAAAAAAGAAATATGTGTGGTGCCCAGGACAAGGTGAGCTACCAAACCTTGACTGCAAGCTGAAGGGTGAATAGAAGTTAAAGGTAAGAGGGGGAAGGAATAAAGCAGGATGAGGGAAAACATGCACAAAGTCAAAGGACATTTTAACTAAAACTTTCTGTCTTCTAATTAGTGTCTTTTGCTGCATTTCATGTATCTGTGTGTGTCTCTTAAAATCACTTTTATGAGAAAAACGTAAATATGGAAATAAAATGTAATTATAGTATATAAATTTTAGCCATTAAAGAAAGCAATAACAATTGTATTTTATTTGAATTTTGGCACATACTTTTTCATATAAAATTGCTAAATTATGGTTTATTGGTCATTTAATATTTTATATAAAATATAAGGTACTTGAAAAATAAACTATAAAATAGAACCAAGTAATACTATTGCTGATGTATGATAGTTCAGTTTTTTATGGATTAAACATGTTTTTATAATACTTATCTGGGACCCTGAGCTCTGTAATCTGTTTTTAGGGAGAATGTATTAGGTTTTTTTTTTTTTTCCGGTACGCGGGCCTCTCACTGCTGTGGCCTCTCCCGTTGCGGAGCACAGGCTCCGGACGCGCAGGCTCAGCGGCCATGGCTCACGGGCCCAGCCGCTCTGCGGCATGTGGGATCTTCCCGGACCGGGGCACGAACCCGCGTCCCCTGCATCGGCAGGCGGACTCTCAACCACTGCGCCACCAGGGAAGCCCTAGGTTGTTTTTTTTTTTAACCTACCAACAGAGCATGCGAGAAACACATTTCCCCTTGACGGACCCACTAGTGTTAAGAAAGTAGTGTCGACTGAAAAAAACGCACAACCTAACAGTTGAGAATTATGGTTTATCTGACAGACAAAACTGAGGACTTAAGCCTGGGATGCAGCATCTCAGACAGCTCTGAGGGACTGCTCCCAAGAGGTAAGCGAGGAGCGAGGATTTATAGGGTTTTTTGCAAGAAAGACCAGGTAGTTGGAACATCAAAAGATTACTGATAATTAAAGAAAGCCAGCTATCTGAAGTTAAGGAATTTAGCAGTTTTCTAGGTATGGGAAGATGCAAGAGTCTGGGCTGATTGAAATTATTCCTTTGATGTGCACGTCAGCTCTCTGGGGCCTGTGTCCTGTGCTTTCCCATCCTGAGTCCCCTCGAGGTGCACCATGGTGGGGGGCTGCAGTGCCTGAGGCCTTGATGGCAGGCATCCTGTTTCCATCCTGAGTCCGCTCAGGGCTCACCATTTGGGGCAGCTGCAGTGGCTTGATGGCTGCAACAGCCTTTGTTTACTGATATGGCAGGTGACCTTTTTCATTCACAATAAGTATGTCTTTGCTGTTGTCTTGTTGGTCCTGAGATGAGGAGAGAATCTGGTCTCAGTAGTTCTTAACCTGATGTGATACATTCAGGTATTCATTATGCATTTCTCAGAGAGCTCTACGTGGTTGTATCAGAATTTACTATTTTGTTTTTAAAAGAAAAAGCAAACCAAACAGTACAGTGGGGTGCATCTTGATCATGATCACCCCTGAAAAGTTTATCTCTGGATAAACAGCCTATACCTTGGGTCTGACCCACCCAGCTGAGGTCCAGTTGTCTGCCTGATCCCTTCACCCACAGCACAGCCAAGTCCTGACAGGGTCCTCACTACATGTGGGCCCATCTCACCTTGCTGGATGTCCTCCTCATTTTATAGGATACGGAGCATGTGTGGAGGGAGGTTTGTGGCTCACATTGATGGCTGTGAATCTGGGACAAGACCGTCTCGGCGGGGATCCAGTGTCTACACCTGTATCCTCTCCACTGCTCTGTCCTGGAGCCTCCTAACGGCCTTCTCTCAGTTTGAACCCTCTGTCAGTGAGAAAAAATACATCTTCCCAAGAAGCTTATTATTTTCAACTCAAATGCAGGTCTGTTTCAGAGGATAGTGAACATACACTGAAGTTTTGTACGTTTTCACTTACTGTTTCAGGCGTGACATGCCTCAGAGAATTCTCAGAGATACATTGTCTGCCTGTGGAGGAAGAGAGTTTTTAAATATTGTAAGGCTCAGAGAGAAGTCCTAACATTTTCAACCGGAGAATTTCAGGCTTAGAACATAAAATCCTAATCAAGTTTCAATTCATCTGTTTTTCATTCTTGCGTTAATTAACAGTTAAGAAATAAGTAATGCTTTTTGAAACTGGGAGAATTTGTTAGTTCCTTTTTTCTTGTGCTCAGTGATTAATCCTTTGCCAGAGTACTCTAGAAATCTTATATCTCATAATCTCCTGACAATTAGATTACAATGGAATGTTCTTTGCTAGATGTCTTATTTCACAAAAATGCTCTACTCCCCTGGTCTTGCTTTTCATAGCATCTGTTTTTCCAGGATGGGTAATAAGCTTCTTGTGATTATCTCTGTATGGTGATAAAAATTTATTTGGAGAAAGAACATTTTAAATGAAATATATTTGACAGACACATTTGCTAATACTGACTTTCTTTGAGTTTACAAACTGGACTTATTAATGTCTGATATCTGTGCAGGCCATTGCATAGGACCACTGCCAGTCACTCTAAAACTTTTTACATCGATCCCCACCACATTCCCCAAATAAATGGTGAAATTTGGTAGCAAAAAAAAAAAAAGAAATATATTACTTATCCTTTCCTGTTACTTCTTTGAAATCAACTCGTGTGATCATTAGGTGTAAGATTTTATGCTAAGCAAACAAAAATTCATGTTTGCTAACTGGGGAATTATGTGTATTCAAAAGTAAGTTTGTACAAGGCAAAAAATGTGGTGTATGTACCTCAAAGAGTTGTGAGAATTTAATAGGAAAATGAGAAAAGATCATAATTCAAGAAAAGAGTACAAGTGTCAGCTGGGGCTTGGAAAAAGATATGATTTGTACCAATCCATTTAGTTAAAAGAAAATATTTACTACATCCAGGCATTTCTCTAGGACTTGGAAGAAAATGCTAAACGAGGCACAGTCCTTATCTAAAGAAATTGTCAGCTTACTGGAGAAAACGGAGACATAAACAGAAAAATACAGAACAGCTCATACAATTAGAGTAAGAAGGTTAAGGGCTCCTCAGGAGATTGCTCTAAGTAGGAAACAAGGAATGGATCAGGTACCTCCCATATGTGACATATTAGGAGAGTCCTGTAGCAAGATTTTCATTTTCTTATAGTAATAATTGATGGGTAATTAGGTTAAATAACTAAGTTAAAAGACACAGGAATTAGTAACTTCAAAAAACCATGATGGACAAGAAGGAAAATGTAATCATACAGTATCGGTCAGCATTGAACAACTTTTATGAATAAAATGTTGCAAATCCTGAAAATGGATTTAACCATAAATTTTAAACTAACATTAGGGGAGGAGAGCAGAGGGATTATGTGTTTTGCGGAAAAGGGGACAATGATATAAGAGACCTAAATTTCCCTCGTTTGTATTTTGGAAGGTATTCTATACTGTCTAATATTGGAAAATGAAGTAGCAGTTATTATGTAGCAGTAAGAATTAAATAACAGGAGAAACATCTTGAGAATGCCCAGAGGTTGACTCTGGATGGTGAACTTTTCAGGTGGAGAGGGTGGGGTAAGGAACTGAACGTTTTTTTGATGCCACGTAGAATTGTTTGGCTTTTTGAACTTCGTATTATTGATACAATGATAAAAAAGAAAAATTTAAAAAATTAAAAATAAAGGATTTTTAGGCATGAGTGATAAGTAATGTCCTGGAAAGTTTAGTAGCAAAGGATTAAAAATGGAGAAAATAGCTTGAAATGACTACACGTTATTAAAAACATTTTTTTTTGGATTTGAATATCTGATGTATTTGGAGGCAGAAGAAAAGGGAACAATGGTGTTGGAAATATTAAGATGGAAAGGAAATTCAGGCTAATTGATTGAACAAGTTCCTGGATAGCAGGAAAGACTAGAATATGCATATGTGTCCATTTAACCCTAGATCTCTGCTTCCTTCAACTACTGATTAATAACAGTAAAGAAAAAATCTGCCACCCTCCTTTTTTTCCCCCATTCCACTTCTGTTTGTGAATTAACAGCCTTTCAACACACCATTGGGTTTGCATATAGTTGAAGAAAAGTTACTGGTTGAGGTGGGAGAAGTTGTAGGAGCCCAGAGTATCATCTGAAGTGTTGAAGGGAGTTAGGAAGACGATTCTAAATGAGTGTGTAGAGTGCATATGGAAGAGGAAGGAGGTTCAGAGAGATTGTTCTGAATCCTGGGGAGAAGGCTCTCCCCGACATCATTGAGGGGAAGAGACTTGGAGAAACTAAGGGTGACAGATAACACCTGCGTATTATAGAAGAAGGAAGAAAAAAGATTGCAGGAGAAAAGGGAACGCTTCCAAAGGAAGGTTCATGCATTATTTTTCTTCTTTGGATCTTTAGTTGTCCTGGAAAGCTTCATGTTTGCTTATAGGAAAGGGGGTTCACAAGAGAATCAGCTTTTCAGTTTTCCTGCAGAAGTTCTTCATTCTGTGAACTCAGAAAAATCAAACATTTTGCATATCCGTTTCTTCATCAACCTCCCTTGAGGAAACCATCTTTTACCCTCTTTTTTCTCTAGAAGTATCAATACTAAAAGAATCTACTATTGCATGTCTGGTAATTTCCTTCTTTCAAAACAAAATGGATTTTCCCCCAAATCACAGAAAATAGAGAAAATGGCTGTACTTTTTAAATTAAGATACATCTCACTTACTTTCTTCAGCAATTTCATTGCTAATCAATCTGTTAGCTATTTTTCAAAATCCTACACTTCGTATATTTGGACCAAAATGTATTTACTTCCCGTAACCCGTGCATTAAATTAGAGTCTGTCTTGTTTTCTTTCAGAAGATTTCTATTGGATAAAGCAGAGCAGAGTCATTGGCTTGTGTGTTTCTGCAGGTGCAGGAAAATGAGTTACAAAACACAGGCTTGTTGGCACAGACATACCTGGTTCCCATCGTGGCCTTGCCACTTATTAACTGTGGCCTCAGGATGTCGTTTGTTTTCCACGAGGATGTAATGTTGCCTGCCCCAAAAGAGTATTGTGAAGACTGCTCTCCCTGAAAGTGGGTGTGCCATCTCATTTATTTTTCTTTCCCACACCTGACATGAACCTCACACCTCCTAAGCAAGTCAGTCAGTGTCTCTCCCCAACTGGCTCATCATGCTTGGTGATATCTAAGTGTGGCGTGTGGCACAATTTGGAGGCTACCGAAGAAGTGTGCCTTCCTTTCCCCCTGGAATCATCTTCTGTGAAAAGGCTACTGGCTACTGTATTCTATTTTATTTATTTGGAAATATAGGTTATCCCTCTGTGGCCTGCCCCAACAAACTTTAGAGATTCTGTTCTTTCTCTTAAGGAATAAAAAATGGATTTTAAAGTGCTGTCTTGTATAGTTTCAAAAAGATGTGATTCTGGGCTTCCCTGGTGGCTCAGTGGTTGGGGGTCCGCTTGCTGATGCAGGGGACGCGGGTTCGTTCCCCGGTCCGGGAGGATCCCACATGCCGCGGAGCGGCTGGGCCCGTGAGCCATGGCCTCTGAGCCTGCACATCCGGAGCCTGTGCTCTGCAGTGGGAGAGGCCACAACAGGAAAAAGATGTGATTCTGTTTATAAACTGGAGACTGTATACTCATATAGCCTTTGAAGGCTGGATTGTTGTAACCATGCAGGGTGGTGGACCAAGCTGAGGTTAGGATAGGGCAGTCTGACAAATCAAATAAACGGAAAACATAAAGATGAGAAATACGGATACAGTTTATTTTAAAACTCTTGACTACTTGCTCTGTGCCAGGCACTCTGGGGGTTATTAGACCAGGCAGGCAGTCCTCATTTCAGTGAGCTCACATCTAGCTCGGGGACAGAGGGATTGGGACAGTGTGTTACAAAAAGTGCTTCTGCAGAACATTTTTATAAGAGTTCTGTCTGAGGAAATCCCTAGTCTTGAAGAATTTAATGAGATTTCACTGAGTGGCAGTTCCTGGAAGAAGAAAGAACACCTGCAACCATACAGAGACCTCAAAAGATAAAGCAAGAAATATGAGCATTGCTCAGTGGGAAGTGACCCTATATGCCCTGCAAAGGAATCTGGATGTTAATTTATTGAAATTGGGAAATCTGGCCAAACGGTGGTATATGGATTCAAGAGAGGTTGGAATGAAGCCATGAAGGTACATTACTAGGCTATAATATTATTAATTAATTCTTTTGTCAAACAGTTATTGATAGCTTTCAATGGGCTGCCTACCAGGTGAGGTAAAAAAAAATTTTTTTAGGACATTAATAAAAGCAGTTACAGTGAATCACAGGGTTACCGAACATTTAGAAGGTAGAGTTAACAAGACTGTGTCATCATTTGTATCTGAGGTGTGCCGGAGGAACGTCAGGTTTTCAGAGGTTTGAGGCGGGTTGGTTAGGATGGTTGGGGTGTCGTGATGAGGTCTCCAAGTCGGCATCTGAATCTTGGGTTAATTCAGAGAGGCAACTGGTACAGTCAGAGTGGGCGAGCCAAGATGGACAGCTCAGGACACAACCGGGAAATCCAGCCAGAAAATGCATGGTAGGAGTTTTCAGTCTGAGACCCGTCCTAATAGATACAGAGTGAGCTGAGTGTCCTGCATATAACACGAGGCCTGCTCTACAGAAGAGAAGCACTTGAGCACTCAGTCTAGGGTAAGGGCCCTTGTAAGAGATTGGAGCAGAGAGGAAATTAAGAAGAGCAGGCCAGAATCAGGTGCCACAGGACAGCCCTATGGCAGCACACAGCCATCTCTGTAAACTTCCTTTCTCGAGACAGTGAATGAGAGCTGACATGCCTGCAGGGGCCGTGTGTGTGTGTGTGTGTGTGTGTGTGTGTGTGTGTGTGAGAGAGAGAGAGAGAGAGAGAGATGATTGTGCACAGACAAGAGGCTAGTCCCTCTGAAGTATCCTTGCTGTTCTTAACACCAGATGGCCATAGGCGCGCATTGCTCAGATTAAAAAACATTATGGCCAGGACACCCTTCTATGTGTGCATAGAACCTTTAGTTCCAAGCGCCCTGCTGTCCCGTTAATCCCTGTCCCAGAATGGAGGCTGGAGTTTCCCATGCTGACCATCTCTTGCACTGTGTAGAGAATTTGGAAATGCACAGGGTGACTTTCCGTACCTCTGAGGCCAGAAGAATGTTTTGTGAGACCTTCTTGAGACAAAAGTTTGGAAGACTTAAAAATGAATGAGGTAGTCACATCCACGGATCCCATCTGTGACCACTGGGTGTTTAGGGGGAAGTTTAAGGCATTTTTCGTCTTTTCTGCCCTTCCATCCTCCCTCCCTGTCTCATTCACTCTCTTCCTCCTTTCCTTCCTTTTTATCAAGAGATGGATTTTCCCTATGAGTTAGCATAATGTTAAGGATATCAGGATAAGTGTATTCTGGCCTCAGGAAGTTCTCAGACCTGTGAAAAAAATGGCATGTGAGGATCACAGAAAAGAGGAGACTTTATGATAGGAAAGTCACAAGTGGCCTCAGTTACTGTTCCTAAAGAAATAAACGAAGAGTTCACAAAGAAACTTAACTTTTAACCTAGATGCTTCAGTAGTGTTTTTCACACTGAGAAAGGAGAGAAAAACATTGTGGGCAGTGAACAGCAAGGGAGAGAAATGTGAAAACATGATGCTTTTGAAAAGGATTTGCTAGTTTTGTGGTGTTGGGACATAGAAGGGTAGTAATATGATTTGAGAGGATGCTATAGGTTATTCCCAGATTGTGAATGACCTCATTTACCAGGAAAAGTAGTTGATATTTCATACTGAAAATAAGAAGGAGCCTACAGCCTATTTTACGGACAGGTAACATGGTCCAATTCTGTGGATATGATTTTGTTTCCTATTTCTTTTCTGACCCTTGGAATTTAGATTTGATGGCAAATCCAAACAGCATGGCAGGGAATGTACTACAAGGTAAGGAAGGGGATTGAGTAGGAAGGTACTTAAATAGAATGGCCAGGAAAAGAAGGATGCAGGATGTGACAGGACTAGTTTGGGTATCTGGGAAGATGAGTTACTTCATTTGTGTGTTCTTTAATGAACTCTTAACTGTCTACTGAGTCCCCAGAACCAGAAGACACTGAAAATAAAATGCTGATAAGAAACAATACTACTCTAGTAACCAAGCCAGCCTAAAAGCTGGGTCAGTTGTATGTGCAGCCAGGAAAGGCCATTCCCAGTGAATTGAATGCCCTGGGAGCTCTCATGCATCTCTGATTTCAGCTGTGGCTGCAAGGGAATGGTTTTTAAGCCTCTCACTTCAGCATGTGCCATGTGGAGCTTCACCTCTTCTGGGGTTTCTCATGTGGTACAGACACCTGCAGGAGTCCTACATCAGACGTTCATGGCTGAGAGTAAGGGCAGTCTAGCCTGTGTGGCAGAAGATGGAGAAGGTGAATGTCAAAGATATGTGTGGTACCAGTCACAGCCAGATTATTTCATGAACTTAGTAACGTAATAGAGGTTCTGTTACGTTACTAAGTCTTCTGTAGAAACCGTGACTTCTCTGCCTCCTGTACTTCTGTACATCTGTGCCTGAGCTGTCACCTCTGGCAGATCTCAGGCAGAGGGAAGGTGGTCTCGTGGTAACCACTTCTCAAGGTCCTTCCCCAGGCTGATGTGTCTGAGAAGCATCTTGCTCTCCTCTGAAGCTCCGCACAGGAAAGAGCACCTGTTGGTTTCCGTGTTGATGTCAATAATTGCTCTTACAGTAGCTTTTCTTTCTTTATTTATTCTCAGACTCTGCTTTCACATGGATCCCTAAAAAACACCAATATATAAAAGGCAGTGTTTATGTTGAACTCCAGAATGCTACAAGGCTACAGACAGAATTGAAAAGAGGGGATTTTATGAGCAGGAAGCTCAGAGTGACTGCAGTTGCAGGTGGTTTTGTTACCCAGGGCAGTCTGCTCAGGTGGACTTATTTCTAGAACCTTCTAACTTAGGGTGTTTGTACTCCCAGTTTCCCTCCGTTCTTAATTTTATATCATCAACAGTTTTCCCTGCTAAAAATAAAGATTCTACACTTAAACTATTTATTTAACTTTCATTTGCAAGTTATTTTCTTATGACTTTGATAAAGATCTTTACATGTATATAACCCAGACTAATTGAACTAGAAAAAGTAATTGATTGTCATAAAGGTGCCGTTGACAGTGAGTCTCCTTCCACTATGAATTACATCATAGCAGCTTTATAGAGAATTTTCCCAGATGTGGATATTCCTTTGGAACGTTCCAAGAAGTATGAATATCAAAAATGTATGCAGGTATATAGTCCCACATATTTGGCCTCCTTGATAAGCCTCTACCATTATAAGTAAGCAAAACATAGTATAGCAAAATATTAAAGCTACCCAGCAGATTTTAAATTATTGGATTATATTTGTTTGTTGGTGGTTTCTCTCTCAGAGTATTTCAGAGATTGAATGTAAAAAGGAAAATTGGCGTTTTCACACATTTTCTGTTGTGGAGAAAATGATGGTATTATAGACCATGAAAAATGGTTTTCATATGGATGATTTTTACAATGATACTGGATAAAATCTGAGCACTTAATGCTGAGTTACAACACAGTAAATTCCATAGAAAATGCATTGAATTGTAAGACAGACTATAAATGGACCATATTTAGCAGGCAAGGCAATCATCATATCCACATTATTTTCATACTGTGCATATTCCATCATGCTTTGGAATCCACATTTAAAATGCAGAACAGAAATGAGATATAATATTTGGAAGCAGTACAAGACCCTCTTATAATTTAGTCATTAGATTTCTTTTCCTTTTTAAAAGAACCTGATTATATTCTATGCAATGAATTATTACTCCCAGTAGAATTTATGGTAACAATATCTATGCCCATTGTGGAGTGAAAATATCAATTACAATAGAATCAAAATCTAAGAAAGCACTCAAAATATATGTAGATTTGATTGGTATGAAAACATTAAGGTTACGGGACTCTTAGATAGCTGCATCCGCCAGAGGGCAGACAGCAGAAGCAAGAAGAACTACAATCCTGCAGCCTGTGGAACAAAAACCACATTCAAAGAAAGACAGATAAGATGAAAAAGGCAGAGGGGTATGTACCAGGTGAAGGAACAAGATAAAACCCCAGAAAAACAACGAAATGAAGTGGAGATAGGCAAACTTCCAGAAAAAGAATTCAGAATAATGATAGTAAAGATGATCCAGGACCTCGGAAAACGAATGGAGGCAAAGATAAAGAAGATGCAAGAAATGGTTAACAAAGACCTAGAAGAATTAAAGAACAAACAAACAGAGATGAACAATACAATAACTGCAGTGAAAACTGCATTAGAAGGAATCAATAGCAGAATAACGGAGGCAGAAGAACGGGTAAGTGATGTGGAAGACAGAATGGTGGAATTCACTGCTGCGGAACAGGATAAAGAGAAAAGAATGAGAAGAAATGAAGACAGCCTAAGAGACCTCTGGGACAACATTAAACACAACAACATTCGCATTATAGGGGTCCCAGAAGGAGAAGAGAGAGACAAAGGATCCGAGAAAATATTTGTAGAGATTATAGTTGAAAACTTCACTAACGTGGGAAAGGAAATAGCCACCCAAGTCCAGGAAGCGCAGGGAGTCCCATACAGGATAAACCCAAGGAGAAACACGCCGAGACACATAGTAATCAAATTGGCAAAAATTAAAGACAAAGAAAAATTATTGAAAGCAGCAAGGGAAAAATGACAACATACAAGGGAACTCCCATAAGGTTAACAGCTGATTTCTCAGCAGAAACTCTACAAGCCAGAAGGGAGTGGCATGATATACTTAAAACAATGAAAGGGAAGAACCTACAACCAAGATTACTCTACCCAGCAAGGATCTCATTCAGATTTTATGGAGAAATTAAAACCATTACAGACAAGCAAAAGCTAAGAGAATTCAGCACAAATAAACCGGCTGTACAACAAATGCTGAAGGAACTTCTCTAGGCAGGAAACACAAGAGAAGAAAAGACCTGCAATAACAAACCCAGAACAGTTAAGAAAATGGTAATAGGAACATACATATCAATAGTTACCTTAAATGTAAATAGAATAAATGCTCCAACCAAAAGACAGAGACTGGCTGAATGGATACAAAAACAAGTCCCGTATATACGCTGTCTACAAGAGACCCACTTCAGACCTAGGGACACATACAGACTGAAAGTGAGGGGATGGAAAAAGATATTCCATGCAAATGGATATCAAAAGAAAGCTGGAGTAGCAATACTCATATCAGGCAAATTAGACTTTAAAATAAAGACTATTACAAGAGACAAAGAAGGACACTACATAATGATCAAGGGATCAATCCAAGAAGAAGATATAACAATTGTAAATATTTATACACCCAACATAGGAGCACCTCAATATATAAGGCAAATACTAACAACCATAAAAGGAGAAATCGACAGTAACACAACCGTAGAAGGGGACTTTAATGCCCCACTTTCACCAATGGACAGATCATCCAAACTGGAAATAAATAAGGACACGCAAGCTTTAAATGATACATTAAACAAGAGGGACTTAATTGATATTTATAGGACATTCCATCCGAAAACAACAGAATACACATTCTTCTCAAGTGCTCATGGAACATTCTCCACGATAGATCATATCTTGGGTCACAAATCAAGCCTTGGTAAATTTAGGAAAATTGAAATAATATCAAGTATCTTTTCCGACCACAATGCTATGAGACTGGATATCAATTACAGGAAAAAATCTGTAAAAAAGACAAACACATGGAGGCTAAACAATACACTACTTAATAACCAGGAGATCACTGAAAAAATCAGAGGAAATCAAGAAATACCTAGAAAAAAATGACAGTGAAAACACGACAACCCAAAACCTATGAGATGCACCAAAGCAGTTCTAAGAGGGAAGTTTATAGCAATACAATCATACCTTAAGAAACAAGAAACATCTCAAATAAACAAGCTAACCTTACACCTAAAGCAATTAGAGAAAAAAGAACAAAAAAACCCCCAAAGTTAGCTGAAGGAAAGAAATCATAAAGATCAGATCAGAAATAAATGAAAAAGAAATGAAGGAAACGATAGCAAAGATCAACAAAACTAAAACCTGGTTCTTTGAGAAGATAAACAAAATTGATAAACCATTAGCCAGGCTCATCAAGAAAAAAAGGGAGAAGACTCAATAGAATTAGAAACGAAAAAGGAGAAGTAACAACTGACACTGCAGAAATACAAAGGATCATGAGAGATTACTACAAGCAACTCTATGCCAATAAAAAGAACAACCTGGAGGAAATGGACAAATTCTTAGAAATGCACAACCTGCTGAGAGTGAACCAGGAACAAATAGAAAATATGAACAGACCAATCACAAGCAGTGAAATTGAAACTGTGATTAAAAATCGTCCAACAAACAAAAGCCCAGGACCAGATCACTTCACAGGGGAATTCTATCAAACATTTAGGGAAGAGAAAACACCTATCCTTCTCAAACTCTTCCAAAATATAGCAGAGGGAGGAACACTCCCAAACTCATTCTACGAGGCCAACATCACCCTGATACCAAAACCAGACAAAGATGTCACAAAGAAAGAAAACTACAGGCCAATATCACCGATGAACATAGATGCAAAACTACTCAACAAAATACTAGCAAACAGAATCCATCAGCACATTAAAAGGTTGATACACCATGATCAAGTGTGGTTTATCCAAGGAATGCAAGGATTCTTCAACATATGCAAATCAATCAATGTAATATACCATATTAATAAATTGAAGGAGAAAAACCATACGATCATCTCAATAGATGCTGAGAAAGCTTTCAACAAAATTCAACACCCATTTATGGTAAAGATCCTCCAGAAAGTAGGCATAGAGGGAACTTTCCTCAACATAATAAAGGCCATATATGACAAACCCACAGCCAACCTCGTTCTCAATGGTGAAAAACTGAAACCATTTCCACTAAGATCAGGAACAAGACAAGGTTGCCCACTCTCACTGCTCTTATTCAAGATAGTTTTGGAAATTTTAACCACAGCAATCAGAGAAAAAAAATAAAAGGAATCCAAATCGGAAAAGAAGAAGTAAAGCTGTCACTGTTTGCAGATGACATGATATTATACACAGAGAATCCTAAAGATGCTACCAGAAAACTACTAGAGCTAATCAATGAATGTGGTAAAGTAGCAGGATACAAAATTAATGCACAGTAATCTCTTGCATTCCTATACACTAATGATGAAAAATCTGAACGAGAAATTATGGAAACACTCCCATTTACCATTGCAACAAAAAGAATAAAATATCTAGGAATAAACCTACCTAAGGAGACAAAGACCTGTATGCAGAAAATTATAAGACACTGATGAAAGAAATTAAAGATGATACAAACAGATGGAGAGATACATACCATGTTCTTCGATTGGAAGAATCAGCATTGTGAAAATGACTCTACTACCCAAAGCAATCTACAGATTCAATGCAGTCCCTATCAAATTACCACTGGCGTTTTTCCCAGAGCTAGAACAAAAAATTTCACAATTTGTATGGAAACACAAAAGACCCTGAAAAGCCAAAGCAATCTTGAGAACAAAAAATGGAGCTGGAGGAATCAGGCTCCCTAACTTCAGACTATACTACAAAGCTACAGTAATAAAGACAGTATGGTACTGGCACAAAAACAGAAATATAGATCAATGGAACAGGATAGAAAGCCCAGAGATAAACCCACACACATATGGTCACCTTATCTTTGGTAAAGGAGGCAAGACTATGCAATGGAGAAAAGATAGCCTCTTCAATAAGTGGTGCTGGGAAAACTGGACAGTTACATGTAAAAGTATGAAATTAGAACACTCCCTAACACCATACACAAAAATAAACTCAGAAGATCTAAACGTAAAGCCAGACACTATCAAAGTCTTAGAGGAAACATAGGCAGAACACTCTATGACATAAATCACAGCAAGATCCTTTTTGACCCATCTCCTAGAGAAATGGAAATAAACCCAAAAATAAACAAATGGGACCTAATGAAACTTCAAAGCTTTTGCACAGCAAAGGAAACCATAAACAAGACGAAAAGACAACCTCAGAATGCGAGAAAATATTTGCAAATGAAGCAACTGACAAAGGATTAATCTCCAAAATTTATAAGGAGCTCATGCATCTCAATATCAAAAAAAAAAAAACAACCCAATCCAAAAATGGGCAGAAGAGCTAAACAGACATTTCTCCAAAGAAGATATACAGATTGCCAACAAACACATGAAAGAATGCTCAACATCATTAATCATTAGAGAAATGCAAATCAAAACTACAATGCGATATCATCTCACACCAGTCAGAATGGCCATCATCAAAAAATCTAGAAACAATAAATGCTGGAGAGGGTGTGGAGAAAAGGGAACCCTCTTGCACTGTTGGTGGGAATGTAAATTGATATAGCCAGTATGGAGAACAGTATGGAGGTTCTTTAAAAACTAAAAATAAAACTTCCATACGACCCAGCAATCCCACTGCTGGGCATATACCCTGAGAAAACCATAATTCAAAAAGAGACATGTACCAAAATGTTCATTGCAGCTCTGTTTACAGTATTCAGGACATGGAAGCAACCTAAGTGTCCGTCAACAGATGAATGGATAAAGAAGATGTGGCACATATATACAATGGAATATTACTCAGCCATAAGAAGAAACAAAATTGAGTTATTTGTTGTGAGGTGATTGGACGTAGAGTCTGTCATACAGAGTGAAGTAAGTCAGAAAGAGAAAAACAAATACCGTATGCTAATACACATATATGTAATCTAAGGGAAAAAAATGGTCATGAAGAACCTAGGGGCAAGACGGGAATAAAGACATAGACCTACTAGAGAATGGACTTGAGGATATGGGGAGGGGGAAGGGTAAGCTGTGACAAAGTGAGAGAGTGGCATGGACATATATACACTACCAAACGTAAAATAGATAGCTAGTGGTAAGCAGCCGCATAGCATAGGGAGATCAGCTCGGTGCTTTGTGACCAGCTAGAGGAGTGGGATGGGGAGAGTGGGAGGGAGGGAGACGCAAGAGGGAAGAGATATGGGGACATATGTATATGTATAACTGATTTACTTTGTTATAAAGCAGAAACTAACACACTGTTGTAAAGCAATTATACTGCAATAAAGATGTTAAAAAAAAAGACAGTATGTTATTGGCATGAAACAGACACTAGATCAGTGGAACAGAATAGAAAGCCCAGATATAAACCCACACATATACAATCAATTAATTTACAATAGCGGAATCAATAGTATGCAATGGGGAGAAAATAACCTCTTCAATAAATTGTGTTGGGGAAAGTGGGCAGCCACTTGCAGAAGAATGAAACTGGACCCTTATCCACACCACACACAAAAATCAACTCAAAATGCATTAAAAACTTGAACGTAAGACCTGAAACCATAAAACTCCTGGAGGAAAATATAGTGGGAAAGCTCTTTGATATCATTCTTGGAAATGAATTTGGATTTGGCACCAAAAGCAACGGTAACAAAAGCAAAAATGAACAAGTGGAACTGACTCAGACTAAAATGCTTCTGCGAGCCATCAACACAATGCAAAGGAAACCTACAGAATGGGAGATAATATTTGTAATTCATATATATGATAAAGGCTTAATATCCAAAATGTATGAGGAATTCAAGAGAACTTATAGCAAAAAAAAAATCTGATTAAAGAATGAGCAATGGAACTGAATAAAACTTTCAAAACAAGACATACAGATGGCCTACAGGTACATGAACATGTTCCACATGTCACTAATCATCAGGGAAATGCAGATCAAAACCATGAGCTGTTATGTCACACCTATTAGAATGGCTTTTATCAAGAAGGAGAAAAGATAAGTGTTGGTAAGGGTGTGGAGAAAAGAGAAGCCTTGTAAATTTGTGCAGCCACCATGCAAAATAGTATGAAGTTTCCTCAGAAAATTAGAAGTAGAACTACCACATGATTTAGTAATCCCACTTCTGGGTATAAATGCAAAGGAAATAAAAGCAAGACCTTGAAGAGATACTTGCTCTCCACTTTTACTGAAGCATTATTCACAATACCAAGATATGGAAACAACCTAAGTGTCCATCAATGGATGAACTGATAAAGAAGATGTAGCGTGTGTGTGTGCACACACACACACACACATACATACATACAATGAAATGTTATTCAGCCATGAGAAAAAAAAGGAAATCCTCCCATTTGTGACAACGTAGATGGACCTTGAGGACATTAATCTAAGGGAAATATGTCAGTGAGAGAACTACAAATACTGTATGGTATCCCTTATGTATGGAATCTAAAAAAGCTGAACTTGCAGAAAGAGAGACTAGAATGGTAAAGGCTGGAGAATGGGGGAAATGGAGAGATGTTGGTCAAAGTGCACAAACTTCGTTATAAGATGAATAGCTTCAGGGGATCTAATTTACAGCATGTGATTATAGTTAATAATACTGTATTATATACTTGAAAGCTGTTAAGAGAGGAGACCTTAAATGTTCTTACCACAAAAAGACATGATAATTATGTGATGGAGGTGTTAGCTAATGCTATGGTGGTAATCATTTTGCAATACAGAAGTATAGCAAAATGACATATTGTACACCTTAAACTTATACAATGTTATATGTCAATTATATCTTAAATAAAGGTGGTAAGATACTTAATGATTTATTCATCTTTATTAAGTATCTGCATCCCAGTTTTTCACCGCTGATATGTTTATTTCATCTACTGATCCCACTGAGAAAGGAAACTTGTTTATCTTGTACAACAGTATATTCCCGGTACATAATAGGCGTGTACAAACATTGATTTTTGTAGATTGAGTCTATGAATACATTTCTATCTAGCTCTTATCTTCATTAAATTCTTTCTTCATGGAAAACAAAGAACCTCTACTATGTCTCACAATGTGGAAAGCTGTTTATTAGGAAGTAAAAATTGCCATCCTAAGCATAGAATCTTCCGCTTGAATTTATACATTTGTTCACATAGGGGATGGAGTGTTGATTCAACATAAATCCCAGCATGACTGGAAATTCAGTTTGAGTTCTATAGACTGTTAAAGTCATTTAATTTCCAAATCAGTTATTTGTTATGAATGTCACATACCATTGATTAATTGCACAATAATGAGTGCTTTTGAAATAAAATGCTTAAAATACCAAAAAGAGAAAAAATCAGTTTGAAATTTGGATATGAAGAGAGGCCAAAAGAGGACAAAGCAAAAAAGGCATACAACTCTGTCCAGGGATCACTTTCCTTGGGGAAATTGGTGAAAACTGAGCATGAGGGGGCTGTAAATTGGGACCTGTTAATGTCTTTTTTCACTTAGCTTATTTTTTTTCCTCTAAATAACTCGGGATCTCTTAACTTCCAGTAGAAGCCTTTCAGTCCTATGACATCAGAGAAACAAATTATATGGCTTTCTTTTCACTTTTTATTGGGCATTATATAGCATCATGAATTAAGTGACAATGAATATGCCATAATATAATCTATAAAAACAAGGTTTGTTCAGTTTTCTGCCTCTGAATTTTAAATAAGCAATTAAATGAACAGGTCCATTCAAATACTACCTGATATGCTTAAAAAAAAAAACCTTTCTTAAACAGAATAGATTTTCCATCTTTATGCCACGTTAATACTTTGGCTGCTTTGGCAATTAACATTTTTTTGCTTTTAGATGTTTGTGTACTTTTCTTATAATTAGATTATAAGTCCCTTAAGGTCTTACTTTTAAGCATTTCCCCTCCCTACTATGTATTGTATCCTATGTTTAGCAATTGCTCAGTAAATATCTGTGTTTAATCATTGTGGTTAAATAAGATTCAAACAGTTTTAAATAGTGTAACTATATCAATATTTTCATTCATTAACTTGCCTAGATTCTGATGAATACCAGAAAGAAAAATTTGTCATGGTTACCACTGTTTTTAAACAGCTATCATTCTGATTTTAATTACTGTGAGAAATATAAGCAGCAGACATATCCATTTATCATAAAACATTATTTACATCTTTATAATTAAGTTGAATGAACAGATACATTTATAGAGTAAAATGTATATTTCTCTTCATTTAAATATCAAAATGTCATCAATCTGTTATTTAAATTGTAAACTATTAAAGATGTTCGTGCTTTCTTTCTCTTGCTTAAGTATGAGATGATATCAACATCTTAATAACATGTTGGCTTATTGTTTGCTATTTGAAGGAGGAACATGGAAACACTTCATTTCTGCAAAATATAGAATAATTGTTTGGCAAATGAGAGAAATGCTTTAGAGAATGAAATTTATTTCTAGGTAAATTACCTAAATTCAGCTAGCATATAGCTTTGCATGCTTCCTCAGTATTTAACAGGCACAGGGAAGGATACGAGATATGTTCAGTAAATTTTACATTTCAGCTAATCTTTCATAAAGGAGTAACGTTTTGGCATTTTCATTTGCCCGTGTATTTTGTGTCCTCTTGCACTAGTCTGGCAAGTAACTCAAAGCAGTTTTATCTTCGCTGAAGACAGTTTAAATGTTTGCCTTGCTCAGCTTCCCTACAATTGTCTAAATGCAAGGGAGGCAATTAGCAGCAATTTCCTGAACGCATACACATATGTGAGCAGTGATCTAGAGGTCACAGTGCTTGACCTCATGAAGTTTATAATATAATCTGAAAATTCAGAAATGCCCAATACAGGGTAGCAGAATATTTCAGCTTCTTGGGGGATTTTTATCCTGAAACAGGAAGGATATTGGTGAGGTATAAGATCTTCCTATGGGGACATGTACATCATTATTTGCTTATATGATTGCATCTTCCAGATGTCATAAGGATATACCACATTTTATTTATCTATTCATCAGTTCATGAGCATTTGGGTTGTTCCTACTTCTCAGCTACTGTGAGCAGTGCTGATATGAACATGTGTGTACTAGTTTTAGTGTGGATGTATGTTCTGGGATTATTTTGGTTTGTTTTTTAACATTTTTATTGGAGTATAATTGCTTTACAATGGTGTGCCAGTTTCTGCTTTATAACAATGTGAATCAGTTATACATATATCCCCATATCTCTTCCCTCTTGCATATCCCTCCCTCCCACACTCCCTATCCCACCCTTCTAGCTGGTCACGAAGCACCGAGCTGATCTCCTGGTGCAATGCGACTGCTTCCCACTAGCTATCTATTTTATATTTGGTAGTGTATATATGTCCATATATACACTACCAGTCTCTCACTTTGTCCCAGCCTACCCTTCCCCTTCCCTGTGTCCTCAAGTCCATTCTCTAGTAGATCTGCGTCTTTATTCCCGTCTTGCCCTTAGGTTCTTCATGACCTTTGTTTTTTTTTTTTTTTTTTTTAGATTCCAAATATATGTGTTAGCATACAGTATTTGTTTTTCTCTTTCTCACTTAATTCACTCTGTATGGCAGACTCTAGGTCCATGCACCTCACGACAAATAACTCAATTTTGTTGCTTTTTATGGCTGAGTAGTATTCCATTGTATATATGGGCCACATCTTTATCCGTTCATTTGTTGATGGACACTTAGGCTGCTTCCATGTCCTGGCTATTGTAAATAGAGCTGCAATGAACATTGTGGTACATAACTCTTTGAATAATGGTTTCCTCAGGGTATATGCCCAGTAGTGGGATTGCTGGATCATATGGTAGTTCTAATTTTAGTTTTTTAAGGAACCTCCATACTGTTCTCCATACTGGCTGTATCAATTTACATTCCCACCAACAGTGCAGGAGGGTTCCCTTTTCTCCACACCCTCTCCACCATTTATTGTTTCTAGATTTTTTGATGATGGCCATTCTGAGCAGTGTGAGATGATATCACATTGTAGTTTTGATTTGCATTTCTCTAATGATTAATGATGTTGAGCATTCTTTCATGTGTTTGTTGGCAATCTGTATATCTTCTTTGGAGAAATGTCTATTTAGATCTTCTGCCCATTTTTGGATTGGGTGGTTTGTTTTTTTTATATTGAGATGCATGAGCTCCTTATAAATTTTGGAGATTAATCCTTTGTCAGTTGCTTCATTTACAAATATTTTCTTCCATTCTGAGGGTTGTCTTTTGGTTTTGTTTACGGTTTCCTTTGCTGTGCAAAAGCTTTGAAGTTTCATTAGATCCCATTTGTTTATTTTTGGGTTTATTTCCATTTCTCTAGGAGGTGGGTCAAAAAGGATCTTGCTGTGATTTATGTCATAGGGTGTTCTGCCTATAGTTGCCTAAGAGTTTCATAGTGTCTGGCCTTACATTTAGGTCTTTAATCCATTTTGAGTTTATTTTTGTGTATGGTGTTAGGAAGTGTTCTAATTTCATCCTTTTACATGTAGCTGTCCAGTTTTCCCAGCACTACTTATTGAAGAGGCTGTCTTTTCTCCATTTTATATTCTTGCCTCCTTTATCGAAGATAAGGTGACCATATGTGTGTGAGTTTACCTCTGGGCTTTCTATCCTGTTTCATTGATATATATTTCTGTTTTTGTGCCAAGACCATACTGTCTTGATTACTGTAGCTTTGTAGTATAGTCTGAAGTCCAGGAGCCTAATTCTTGCAGCTCCGTTTTTCTTTTTCAAGATAGCTTTGGCTCTTTGGGGGTCTTTTGTGTTTCCATACAAATTGTGCAAGTTTTTGTTCTAGTTCTGTGAAAAATGCCCGTGGTAGTTTGATAGGGATTGCATTGAATCTGTAGATTGCTTTGGGTAGTATAGTCATTTTCACAATGTTGATTTTTCCAATCCAAGAACATGGTATATCTCTCCATCTATTTGTGTCATCTTTAATTTCTTTCATCAGTGTCTTATAATTTTCTGCATACAGGTCTTTTGTCTCCTTAGGCAGGTTTATTCCTAGGTATTTTATTCTTTTTGTTGCAGTGGTAAATGGGAGTGTTTCCATAATTTCTCGTTCAGATTTTTCAGCATTAGTGTATAGGAATGCAAGAGATTTGTGTGCATTAATTTTGTATCCTGCTACATTCCCAAATTCATTGATTAGCTCTACTAGTTTTCTGCTATCATCTTTAGGATTCTCTGTGTATAATATCATGTCATCTGCAAACAGTGACAGCTTTACTTCTTCTTTTCCGATTTGGATTCCTTTTACTTCTTTTTCTTCTCTGATTGCTGTGGCTAAAACTTCCGAAAATATGTTGAATAATAGTGGGCGACCTTATCTTGTTCCTGATCTTAGTGGAAATGGTTTCAGTTTTTCACCATTGAGAACGAGGTTGGCTGTGGGTTTGTCATAGATGGCCTTTATTATGTTGAGGAAAGTTCCCTCTGTGCCTACTTTCTGGAGGGTTTTTACCATAAATGGGTGTTGAATTTTGTTGAAAGCTTTCTCAGCATCTATTGAGATGATCATATGGTTTTTCTCCTTCAAGTTATTAATATGGTGTATCACATTGATTGATTTGCATATGTTGAAGAATCCTTGCATTCCTTGGATAATCCACACTTGATCATGGTGTATGATCATTTTAATGTGCTGTTGGATTCTGTTTGCTAGTATTTTGTTGAGTAGTTTTGCATCTATGTTCATCAGTGATATTGGCCTGTAGTTTCTTTGTGACATCTTTGCCTGGTTTTGGTATCAGGGTGATGTTGGCCTCATAGAATGAGTTTGGGAGTGTTCCTCCCTCTGCTATATTTTGGAACAGTTTGAGAAGGATAGGTGTTAGCTCTTCTCTAAATGTTTGATAGAATTTGCCTGTGAAGCCATCTGGTTCTGGGCTTTTGTTTGTTGGAATATTTTAATCACAGTTACGATTTCAGTGCTTGTGATTGTTTGGTTCATATTTTCTGTTTCTTCCTGGTTCACTCTCAGCAGGTTGTGCATTTCTAAGAATTTGTCCATTTCTCCGGGTTGTCCATTTTATTGGCATATAGTTGCTTGTAGTAATCTCTCATGATCCTTTGTATTTCTGCAGTGTCCGTTGTTACTTCTCCTTTTTCATTTCTAATTCTGTTGATTTGAGTCTTCTCCCTTTTTTTCTTGATGAGACTGTCTAATGGTTTATCAACTTTGTTTATCTTCTCAAAGAACCAGCTTTTGGTTTTATTGATCTTTGCTATCGTTTTCTTCATTTCTTTTTCATTTATTTCTGATCTGATCTTTATGATTTCTTTCCTTCTGCTAACTTTAGGGTTTTTTTGTTTTTCTTCCTCTAATTGCTTTAGGTGTAAGGTTAGGTTGTTTATTTCTGATGTCTCCTGTTTCTTGAGGTAGGATTATATTGCTCTGAACTTCTCTCTTAGAACTGCTTTTGCTACATCCCATAGGTTTTGGGTTGTTGTGTTTTCATTGTCATTTGTTTCTAGGTATTTCTTGATTTCCTCTTGGATTTCTTCAGTGATCTCTTGGTTATTAAGTAGAGTATTGTTTAGCCTCCATGTGTTTGTGTTTTTTACAGATTTTTTCCTGTAATGATATCTAGTCTCATAGCATTGTGGTCAGAAAAGATACTTGATATCATTTCAATTTTCTTAAATTTACCAAGGCTTGATTTGTGACCCAAGGTATGATCTATCCTGGAGAATGTTCCATGAGCACTTGAGAAGAATGTGTATTCTGTTGTTTTTGGATGGAATGTCCTATAAATATCAATTAAGTCCTTCTTGTTTAATGTGTCATTTAGAGCTTGTGTTTCCTTATTTATTTTAATTTTGGATGATCTGTCCATTGGTGCAAGTGGGGTGTTAAAGTCCCCTACTATGAATGTGTTACTGTCGATTTCCCCTTTTATGGCTGTTAGTATTTGCCTTCTGTATTGAGGTGTTCCTGTGTTGGGTGCATAAATATTTACAATTAGTATATGTTCTTCTTGGATCAATCCCTTGATCATTATATAGTGTCCTTCTTTGTCTCTTGTAATAGTCTTTGTTTTAAACTCTAATTTGTCTGATAAGAGAATTGCTACTCCAGCTTTCTTTTGATCTCCATTTGCATAGAATATCTTTTGCCATCCCCTCACTTTCAGTCTGTATGTGTCCCTAGGTGTGAAGTCGGTCTCTTGTAGACAGCATATATATGGATCTTGTTTTTGTATCCATTCAGCCAGTCTCTGTCTTTTGGTTGGAGCATTTAATGCATTTACATTTCAGGTAATTATCAATATGTATGTTCCTATTCCCATTTTCTTAATTGTTTTGGGTGTGTTATTGTAGGTCTTTTCCTTCTCTTGCGTTTCCTGCCTAGAGACGTGCCTTTAGCATTTGTTGTAGAACTGGTTTGGTGGTGCTTAATTCTCTTAGCTTTTGCTTGTCTGTAAAGGTTTTAATTTCTCCATCAAATCTGAATGAGAGCCTTGCTGGGTAGAGTAATCTTGTTTGTAGGTTTTTCCCTTTCATCACTTTAAATATGTCCTGCCACTCCCTTGTGGCTTGCAGAGTTTCATCTGAAAGATCCGCTATTAACCATATGGGGATTCCCTTGTATGTTATTTGTTGTTTTTCCCTTGCTTCTTTTAGTATTTTTCGTTGCATTTAATTTTTGATAGTTTGATTAATATGTCTCTTGGGTTGTTTCTCCTTGGATTTATCCTGTATGGGACTCTCTGTGCTTCCTGAACTTGATTAACTATTTCCTTTCCCATATTAGGGAAGTTTTCAACTATAATCTCTTCAACTATTTTCTCAGTCCCTTTCTTTTTCTCTTCTTCTTCTGGGGCCCCTATAATTTGAATGTTGCTGTGTTTAATGTTTTCCCAGAGGTCTCTGAGACTGTCCTCAATTCTTTTCATTCTTTTTTCTTTATTCTGTTCTGCAGTAGTTATTTCTACTATTTTATCTTCCAGGTCACTTATCCATTCTTCTTTCTCAGTTATTCTGCTATTGATCCCTTCTAGAGAATTATTAATTTCTTTTATTGTGTTTTTCATGATTGTTTGTTCTCTGTTTAGTTCTTCTAGGTCCTTGTTAAATGTTTCTTGTATTTTCTCCATTCTATTTCTAACATTTTGGATCATCTTTACTATTACTATTCTGAATTCTTTCTCAGGTGGACTGCGTATTTCCTCTTCATTTGTTAGGTTTGGTGGATTTTCACCTTGCTTCTTCATCTGCTGTGTGTTTCTCTGTCTTCTCATTTTGCTTATCTTACTGTGTTTGGGGTCTCCTTTTTGGAGGGTGCAGGTTCTTATTTCTCGTTGTTTTTCGTGTCTGCCCCCAGTCGCTAAGGTTGGTTCAGTGGCTTGTGTTGGCTTTCTTGTGGAAGGGACTGGTTCCTGTGTTCTGGTGGATGAGGCTGGATCTTGTGTGTCTGGTGGGCAGGTCCACGTCTGGTGGTGGGTTTTCGGCTGTCTGTGACCTTATTATGATTTTTGGCTGCCTCTCTGCTAATGGGTTGGTGCTGTGTTCCTGTCTTGCTAGTTGTTTGGCATAGGGTGTCCTGCACTGTAGCTTGCTGGTCGTTGAGTGGAGGTGGGTCTTGGTGTTGAGATGGAGATCTCTGGGAGATTTTCACCGTTTGATATTACGTGGAGCTGGGAGGTCTCTTGTGGACCAATGTCTTGAACTTGGCTCTCCCACCTGAGAGGCACAGCACTGACGCCTGGCTGGAGCACCAAGAGCTTTTCATCCACACGGCTCAGAATAAAAGGGAGAAAAAAAGAAAGAAAGAAAGGAAAAAATAAAATAAAAAACAAAAAATAATTATTAAAAGAAATTTTTTAAGTAATTAAAAATAAAGAAGGAAAGAAAGAAGAGAACAACCAAACCAAAAAACAAATCCACCAATGATAACAAGCACTGAAAACTATACGAAAGAAAGAAAATAAAAGAACCCTAGGACAAATGGTAAAAGCAAAGCTATACAGACAGACTCACACACAGAAGCATACGCATATATACTCAGAAAATGAGAAAAAGGGAAAAAATATATATATTGTTGCTCTTAAAGTCCACCTCAATTTGGGATGATTCGTTGTCTATTCAGGTATTCCACAGATGCAGGGTACATCAAGTTGAGTGTGGAGATTTAATCTGCTGCTCCTGAGGCTGCTGGGAGAGATTTCCCTTTCTCTTCTTTGTTCACACAGCTCCTGGGGTTCAGCTTTGGATCTGGACCCGCCTGTGCGTGTAGATCGCCTAAGGGCGTCTGTTCTTTGCTCAGACAGGACAGGGTTAAAGGAGCAGCTGATTCGGGAGCTCTGGCTCATTCAGGCTGCAGGGAGGGAGGGAGGGGCACGGAGGGCGGGGCGGGCCTGCGGCGGCAGAGGCCAGCGTGACCTTGCACCAGCCTGACCTTGCACCAGCCTGAGGCGCCGTGCGTTCTCTCGGGGAAGTTGTCCCTCGATCCCGGGAGCCTGGCAGTGGCGGGCTGCACAGGCTCCTTGGAGTGGAGGTGTGGACAGTGACCTGTGCTCACACACAGGCTTCTTGGCGGTGGCAGCAGCAGCCTTAGTGTCCCCTGCCTGTCTCTGGGGTCCACGCTGGTAGCCGTGGCTCGCACCCGTCTCTGGAGCTCCTTTCAGCAGCGTTGTTTAATCCCCTCTCCTCGCGCACCAGGAAACAAAGAGGGAAGAAAAAGCCTCTTGCCTCTTCGGCAGGTCCAGACTTTTCCCCGGGCTCCCTCCCGGCCAGCCGTGGTGCACTAACCCCCTGCAGGCTATGTTCACGCAGCCAACCCCAGTCCTCTCCCTGGGATCCGACCGAAGCCCGAGCCTCAGCTCCCAGCCCCGCCCACCCCGGTGGGTGAGCAGACAAGCCTCTCAGGCTGGTGAGTGCCGGTCGGCACCGACCCTCTGGGCGGGAATCTCTCTGCTTTGCCCTCTGCACCCCTGTTGCTGTGCTCTCCTCCGTGGCTCCGAAGCTTTCCCCCTCTGCCACCCGCAGTCTCCGCCCGCGAGGGGGCTTCCTAGTGTGTGGAAACCTTTCCTCCTTCACAGCTCCCTCCCACTGGTGCAGGTGCCGTCCCTATTCTTTTGTCTCTGTTTTTTCTTTTTTCTTTTGCCCTACCCAGGTACGTGGGGAGTTTCTTGCCTTTTGTGAGGTCTGAGGTCTTCAGCCAGCGTTCAGTAGGTGTTCTGTAGGAGTTGTTCCGCATTTAGATGTATTTCTGATGTATTTGCGGGGAGGAAGGTGATCTCCACGTCTTACTCTTCCCCCATCTTGGAGCTCCCCCTGGATGCATGTTTTAATTTAATTATCTTTCAAGGAATGAATTTGTGAATTCATATGGTAGTTCTGTTTAACATCTTGAGGAACTGCCAGACTTCTTACCAAAGTGGCTGCACAATTATATCTCTCCACCAACATTGTCTGAGGGGTCCGATTTCCACATGTCTTCACAAACCCTTGTTATTGTCATTTTGGTTATAATCATTCTACTGAAAGGGAAGTGGTATATCCTTCCTGTTTTCATGTGGATTTCCGACATAACAAATGTTGAACATATTTTTACACAGTTATTGTCTCTCTGTGTGTCTTAGTTGAAGCACTATTAAAATATTTTGCACATTTTTAACTCTTTTTTAAATTTTTTAGTTTAGGGGTACTGTTTTTTATATTCGAGGTAAAAGTCTTTTAAAATATATGTCTTCTGCAAACATTTTCTCCTATTCTATGGCCTGCATTTTTCACTTTCATGACAGTATTGTTTACAGCACAAAGTTTTTAAATTTTGATGTAGTCCATTTTACCTGTTTTACTTGTGCTGTTTGTGGTTTTCTTATTGTATTTAGAAAGGCTTTGCCTAACCCACAGTCACAAAGATTTACTCCTATATTTTTTTCTAAAAGTTTTATAGTGCTAAGTTGTACGTATAATCTGTAGTTTATTTTGAGTTAGTTTTTGTGTATGGTGTAAAGAAGAGGGCCATCTATATTCTTTGGCATGTTTGATATACAGTTGTCCCAGCAAGATTTGTTTAAAAGATTATCCTTTCTCTATTAAAATTTCCTGACCTCCTTGTCAAAATCAATTGACAAAAAATGTACAGGTTTATTTCTGGACTCACAGTTTCACTCCATTGAGCTATGTGTTAACCTATCTGCCAACTCCACACTGACTTGCTGACTCTTGTTTGTAGTAAGTTTTGAAATTGGGAAGCATGAATTCTATGACTTTTTTTATTGTTTCTTAAGATGGCTTTGCTGTTCTGCGTTCTTGCAATTCTTCATGAATTTTCAGATAAAGTTGTCATTTTTTGAAAAAAAGGAAGAAAAAAGCTAGGACTTTGATAAGCTTTCTATTGACTTGATAGATTAATTTAAAAAGTATTGACATCTTAACAGTATGAAGTCTTCCAACCAATGGATGTGGAATGTCCTTTCATTTACTTATATCTTATATCCTTAATTTCTTTCAGTAGTGTTTTACAGACTTTAGTTTGTCTTACACTGTTAAATTTATTCCTGTGTATTTTGGTGTTTTGATGATATTATAAATGGAATTGTCTTATTCTGGAATTTTTCACTGTTGTATAGAAATAAAATCAATTTTTGTATATTGATCTCAATATATACATATATCCTTTAGATTTTTACATATAGTTTATTTAAAGTGTATTTATGTCTCTCTTATTTGAAGTCTGTTATGTTGGTTTTCATCCGCAATTATTTTCTAAGTGACTATAATGTATCTTAGTTATTCAAGCCTATAGATATTGAAAATAAATACTTTAATATAACAAATACACAGTGAGGCATTCAGAAAACATGTTTGAGTGAAATAGACTACGTAAACTACAATAGAGAACAAAATATATAAAGAAGTGCTCAATTACCTGGATCACCTACACAGCTGGCACAGGTGGACAAACTGGACAAGATTTATTTGTACTAAAAATTCCGAAGATGTCTTTAGTGGGCTATGCCGTCAGTCTCTGTGCAAAACCCTAACCATTTAGCCCCGGCCTCATCCTGGAGCAGCGCTTCTCCAGAGTATTTAGTCACGTTAAACTGTAGATCTCGTGTGCTTCCCCCAGTGTAAGAGCAAAAAACCCCAGTTGTTCAAACATTGAAGAAAGAAAACAGTGCTTACAAATCTGATTGTTTTTTCCTTAATTTACCAACATCCCTGCTGCATACATAGACCTGCTCATGCCTTCCTAAATCTGCCGAACTTTCGAACTCAATTTGCCTGTATTCTGGACACAGGACCTAGGAGGTAGGAGGAGTCTAAAAGCCAATTTTCATCCCTTCTCTAGTAAAATAGAGAGTGTCCCCTTAGCTTTATGAATAGATGGGCCATATTTAAGCTGTAGGAGAATTCTGTCTAGGAACATGGCCTGTCCTGGGTGCTCAGAGCCTACCCTGCTCTGCATTGTCCAGTGTTCCATGGATTCCATGCCTTGATTGTCCCATCACTAACCAAATCTTCCGTCTCTCTCAAAATCTCTGATTGCTTTAAATTGTCTATGTCTCTTCCTGCTTCTAATATCTCACACCTTAAGTATGCCTAAAATCGTACCCAAACTCCATCAGCTCCTGTGTATTCTCAAACCCTTTAAATTTGTATTTACTGACAAGTATACTTAATTATTTAATATTCTCCTTTATGGCATTTTCCAGTATTGTCCAAAAAGTTCTCTAATGTTTAAAATGTACATGCTTTGAAAGTTGTTTCTAGATTTTTTAGAAGGTTGATTATAACATTTAAAGACAATTTATTTTTTCTCCCACCTTCCATACCTAACTGCCAAAATCAAAATAAGGCCACTTAAATATAAAATTACTGAAGAGGAAAATAAGAAAAGAGTACATTAACATTTAGTGAAGGGACTTCCCTGGTGGCGCAGTGGTTAAGAATCTGCCTGCCAATGCAGGGAACACAGGTTCGAGCCCTGGTCTGGGAACGATCCCACGTGCTGCAGAGCAACTAAGCCCGTGTGCCACAACTGTTGAGCCCGCGTGCCAAAACTACTGACGCCCGTGTGCCTAGAGTCCGCGCACCGCAATGAAGAGTAGGCCCCGCTCACTGCAACTCGAGAAAACCCCTGCATAGCAATGAAAACCTACTACAGCCAAAAACTAATTAGTTAATTAATTTAATTAAATAAACTTATTAAAAAAAACATTTAGTGGAACCAGCAAAGGGAAGTGGTTAACAATTCATTGTTTTCCATACATTAAGGTATATTCACTGAAGAGTGTGTAAAATTAAAGATGTGAACTGACACTTGATCCAGATCTTATGCTGTAAGACCTAACCTTTCATCAATCCTTTTAAAAAATGAAAGCTAGTATTAAGAAATATTGAGAGAGTATCCCTGTGAAATAAGAATCTAAAGTTGATACCAAAAACTGTCAGCCACTAAACTATGATTAAATATATTAGGTCAAGCACTGTTTTATTAACTGTATTACAAAGGAGATGACATACTGAAAATCTTTAGCACTAGTTTCCTGTCAGTAGTGAAAAATCTTACATTAACATGAAACCTTCCTCTGCTTTCCAAGAGTTATTTATCACATGGAGTAGATTGAAGTTGGTGACCAGATGACCAGTAAAGTAGATTGATTTTGACAGAAAAACGCCTGGATAAAAAATGAGTCAGACAGGAAGATGAATTGTTGCCTGGGACTGGAACCTGGTTAGAGACACTGAGGATGTTTAGGAGGATACAGTGTGGAGACCTTTAATCATTAGATTTCCCTGAAACACGGAGCAGTTTGATCAGTGCCCAGAGGCAGCCGTTAGGGGGCGAGCAGGGGCCAGAAGTGCTGAATCCTGGGTTCATCCCAGGAACTAGCCCTGGTGGTGGGCGTGGCTCCTTTTGCTCTTTAGTGACGTTTCTGTTCCCAGAAGTGGCTGCTGTTAATTGGTTTGCTTGGAAGGTGTTCGTATTTGTGACCAAGTGTCCCAGATCATTTATGAGCAACACAAACTGCAAGTAAAGTTTCGTTACGGGAATCGATTATAGTTTTTCTGGTTACAAACACATTGCTTTCCCACGTTACAGTGACTACTGTATTTAAACCTCAAACCTTCATTTCGGCTTCTTAGACTTCATTCTACGTAAGTGTCATTTGTTTTCCCTTTGTCCTCACAGGGAAGATGGAAGACATCTGATCTGAACCCATTCCATGCTGGTCCACACTGGTCCACACTGGTCCTTTTCTCCTTCTCTCCAGTTACGTGGATGTAGCGTCTGCTTTCTGCCTGAGACTGATCTCTGTATTTGTGCTCTTTATATTTGCTGTGTGCAGAAAACTCTTCCATCCTCAAAGACTTTTCTCCTTTTTTCTGTGTATTTGGCTTTCACCGTTCTACAGGCTATATATATATCATCCTCATTTTTAAAAAAAGGTATACAAAACCCTTAAATCTTTAAAATGTGTTAAACATAGGAAAAAAATAATTTCTTCCCTTCTCTTCCCATCCTTGGTGCCACGTTACACTGCCTAGCAAAACTTCTCCAAGAGTTACCTGGACTTGGAGTCTCGACTTCCCCGTTTCCTATCCACTTCTCAACCTATGTCCACCTGCCTCCTGCCCCTTACCCAACCTGGTGGGAATTGCTCTTCCATCAGGCAAGCAACCTTTCTAAAAAATTTCAGGTAAGCTTAATACCTGTTTCTCAGTCCTCCCCTTTTAGTGATGCTTACAGCATTTTACATCATGGTTTCCGCCGTGGTTCAGAGTTTCTCAGCCTCTTGTCCCTGCTCTTTAGCTGGCTGGCTTCATTCTCCCCGCGTGACCAGTGTCCTTATCCTGCTATTTGTATTTTTGTTTTCCTTGATTTTCTGATCCAAGTGCTCCTCTTTTTCCGCTTGCCTTTCACCTCTTTTATAGAGAGCTCCCTACACTTCCACGATTGCAGTTACTATCTCCTTACTGTTGATTTCATCTGGGTCTCTGATGAAGATCTCACTGCAGGGATACAAAGTAGCATATTTGCCTCTAGAAACTATCTGCTAGGATATCCCAGAGGCAGCCCAGGCTTATGTAGAAGCACCTCATCATAGAGAAATGCTATTCTGACCTGCTTTTCCTACCACAGTGAGTGGTGTGCACGGTAGCTAACGTTTATCGAGCATGTATCTATCCGGCACTGAACCTTACCATCTTTAATCTTTTCCAGTTAATTGTTCAGATAGTGACAGATATAACCCTCATTTTTCGAAGTGAAGGGATTGGTGTACAGAGGATACTTGATTAATGTCACAATGTGGTAGGTAGTGAGGCCTTGACTCCACCCAGGCCGTCTGGTTGCAGCATCCATCCTGACCACTGCTTTAGTCTGCATTGCTCAAGTCAGAAAGCTAGTTACATGCCTGCAGCTTCACTGTCTTTTACTCCAAATAACTAAATCGTCAGTCATATAGAACTACTTACAGATACCCAAAAGTGCCATTGTTTCCCTTTCTTTCTTTTTCTGTTTTTTTTCTTTTTTGGTTTTGTTTTGTTTTACATGAACGTGTTCTTATTTCTGCCTCGTTAAATATCTTCCAAATCCATTGGCTCTCTGCAGTTGTTATTGCTGGGAATCTCCTTCCTGCTCCTACATCTCTTACCTGGTTACTATAGCAGTCTCTTAAGTCTGATCTCCATAGTTTTATAATTTCCTATGCCAATCTACGATTTTTTGTTCTGTAGTAGGAGTGAGTTTGAAAAAAAAAGTACACATGGTTATACTGTACACTTGTGTAAAAGAGTTCAATTATGTTTTGAACAAAATTTGAAATTCTTAACAGTTTAAAATAGCAGTTGTAGTCTGACCTACAAGCAGAGTAAAGCATACTTCCAAATACTGTTTAGAAAATGCATTTCACAAATGAAGTGGTCTTTAGTTTTTAATTCTTCATTAGTATTAATGTTAGAGATTTAATTATATCATAATTAATTTATTTTTAAAAAGGTATAGATTAAACGTAGATTTTTATTTGTTTAGAGAGAATATTTAAATGAGCAATCATTTTATAGTTAGTACATCTCCTTGGTGTTTAGGAGTATAATTCTCTTGGGATAGTATCTCTGATTGAGTTCCTCAATTAAAAATCTGCCTTTAGGGGCTTCCCTGGTGGCACAGTGGTTGAGAGTCTGCCTGCTGATGCAGGGGACACGGGTTCGTGTCCCGGTCTGGGAAGATCCCACATGCCGTGGAGCGGCTGGGCCCGTGAGCCATGGCCGCTGAGGCTGCGCGTCCGGAGCCCGTGCTCTGCAATGGGAGAGGCCACAACACTGAGAGGCCTGTGTACCACAAAAAAAAAAAAAAAAAAAAAGCCTTTATTATCAATCTAAAGAGACTGGTATTGATAAGGAAAGTATATTAAGTATATTCCCCTTCTTTCATTTCTTGGATTCATTCATTTTGGGAATTTATATATATATTTTAACACTAATGACATTGATAAATATAATTTTCAAAGTTAGAGCAGTGCTTTAGTAAAAGCAAATATTAAATGACTGAGAATTTGGAATGGTGACAGTGATGGAATTGAAAGTAAAATTCTAAGTCACAAGAAGCATAGCTGATTATTGGTGTGGTGAAAATTAGGACACTTAGTTTTAATAGTAATCAAAAAGAGGATGCATGAAATAATACTCATTTCAACTTTAAGTGTTGTGTGTGTGTGTGTGTGTGTGTGTGTGCGTATGTATTTTTCTTTAGCCAAATAAACATGGAAGTAAAATGGAGACTCTGAAAGAAGAAATATTTTCTGGTATAAAATCCCCTTTTCAACAGATAGGGGCTAACAAATGTAAGTCATGGTTTTTTTTTGTCCTACAGTTCACCCACAATTATATGTTATGGATGTAATTTCTCAAAAGTGCAAAAGGGAAGTATATTGCTGAGTGGTTGTGTTTTGAGTATAGTTTTAAAATACTATTTTCAAATGACAAATGTATACTGTAAAATTCTGATCACTTTTTAGTAAGAATTGTTCTAAATTGCATTTTGATACTACATTTGATGTCTAATGGTGATGTATTTAATCACTAAGTCTGTATATGTTTAGATTTTGATATTTTTGAATGTAACATATAAGCGTATATAGAGAGCAGTTGTAGAACTCTGTCGATATTCCTTTGCCAGAGAGATAACTACAAGCCTGAAATTGCAGAGATGTTGGAAGCTGTGTACTAAGGAGTGTGACAATCACCAAACAAAAGTTGGTGGTTTTGTGTAGCTTCAGTTGTCAACTATCATATTAACCTTCTTGGTAATCTGATTACCAGCTCTAGGAAGGCTGGAAATGTGCTACTTATTACGGTAGCTCTTAATGTCTCAAATTGCTGGGAGCTACTTTGAGATCTAAGTAGGACAGTGTCTTAGTCCGTTTAGGCTGCTGTAACAAAATACCATAGACTGGGTGGCTTATAAACAACAGCAATTTATTTCCCACAGTTCTGGAGGTTGGGAAGTCCAAGGTCAAGGTGCCAGCAGATTCAGTGTCTGGGAAGAGCCTATTTCCCACTTCATGGAAGCTGTCTTTTAGCTGTGTCCTTACCTAGTGGAAGGGGCGAGGGAGCTCCCTGGGCCCTCTTTTATTAGGTTCTGATCCCATTCACAAGGGCTCCACCTTCATGACCTAATCACCTCCCAAGGACCCCACCTCCAAATAGCATCACACTGGGGATTAGGTTTTAACATATGATTTTGGAGGGACACATTCAGTCTGTTGCAAATGGATAGTATTACACACACGTGTGTTTTGTGGTTTTCTAATACATGTGTGTGTTAGTTTACTCCGGGTGCTGTTACAAAATGCCATGGACTGAGTGGCTGAAACAACTGAAATTAATTTCTTACAGTTTTGGAGGCTGGGAAGTTCATGATCTGGGTGCCTGTATGGTCTAGTTGTGGAGAGAGCTCTCTCTCTGGCTTGTTGACCTCTGCCTACTCACTGTGTCCTCACATGGCCAGAGACTGAACAAGCTTCCTGGTCTCTAATTGGGGCACTAATCCCATCCTGAGGGCCCCACTCTCATGACCTCCTAAACCTAATTATCTCCCAAAGGCCCATCTCCAAATGCCATTGCCTTAGGGGTTAGTGCTTCAGCATATGAATTTTAGGTCTGTAGCCACATATATGAATGAGTGTGTGTGTGTGTATAAATACATGCATACATATAATATACAATATACATATATGCATCTATAATATGATTTTTAATTGTGTCCCATCTTCATCCTTTTCCCAAGCATCACCAATTTAGAACTGAATTTATCTCCTCCAGTAGATAGAGGGGAGAATGCATTCTCTGAGTCTTTAATTTCTTCAAAGTATAAGAACAGATGTTTTCAGAAAACTGATTTTGTTTATTATTACCTTCTGGGATTTAGGTCTGTGGTACTTTGGGCCAAGGAATCTGAGCTGCCTTTCTCAACTTATTTTACAACTGAAAAAAGAAAGATTTAGAAACAAACTCTGTGTGTGTGTGTGTGTGTGTGTGTCTATTTGAAATTTTCTTTCTTTCAAATCCATTTGAATTATGGCAGTTTATTTAAAATGACCTTTACATTTCTTCAAAGACAGAAGCATTTTTCATGGTTACTAGGGTGATAGCAAGAACCAGAGAAAGGAAATTCTGGCCTGATTTCCCTTGGAATAAAGGGTGTTTCAGGTTGGAAAGGAAATGAAGAAAGCACTTTTTCTGTGCTGGGATCAGATTAAGTTCACATTCAAGCTTTAGTCCTTGTGTAACTGTTTCCAGAAATACATAAAAATGTAGTCATATAGAAGTGACTTCATATGAATTATTTTCCTTATATCTAGGCTATTGTTTTCCTTTTAAAATTATTTCATATTTCACCCCTAATTTACCTCAGAAATAAAAACTAGCTACAAATTTTTATCAGTGCAGTGAAGATGCTGCCTTAATTAATCACAGGTAATTTGAAATGTGAATAATGAGCTGCTATAAACACATTCATGGCTTCAGCAGGCTTAGTCCAGATCCCCTTTAAATAGCGAGTATGTCAGCTGCTTGACTGTGTCTCTCCCAGCAATTTTCTAGCCGCACTGTCTCAGAGCAGTCAGACCCCTCTTCAAAGTGTGGGTCACATGTATATCAGCAGACTTGTTAAAGCTCAAAGTGAGGTGACAGCTGCCGACCTTGCTAAGTATAGATTTCATTTTCATTACCAGTAGGTGAACTGTTCCATGGGTCTCTTATTAAGGTCAGCCTGATTCGATAGCCTGCAACCTCCTTGAAGCCAGTCTGCTTTCTCTATTTTTTTCCCTTTTTTTATTGCTATTGTTTGTTAACCAGGTAAATGCCATAGCAGACTTTTGTCCAAGGGAAGATAACAGAATTTCATCCTAATATTTCCTGTGTAATATTTCCAGGACATTTTCAAATTAAAATTGTGCTGCTAATAATCATTTTGGGATTTTTCTGGATTACTTAGGTCTTTTATGGATTAATTCCTAATTATTCAGACACATTAAATGAAGTAGCAAGTAGATGTTTCCCCCATCAATCTATTTCCTTTCATAATACATCAGCTCTGATCTGGTATGCTTTGTAGAAGCAACTAATCTCCATAGCCAGTTGTCAGTAAAGAGACTCTCTTCCACCCCTAAAATCCCCTTTTTGGAGATTAAGATTTAATAGGGGCGAGGGGAAGCTCAGAGTTTGGAAAGTCATAGGGCAACAGAGTGGAAACACAGTGGAAAACAGCAGGACACATGGAGTTAAGGAAAGTGCAGAATGCAGAGCCTCTTATGGTAATTTTCATTATGGAAATATGACATTCAAGTTCTGTTTGACTTAGATTTGGTTTCCCTTTCCTTCATGCCCGCTGAAGAGAGGAGATTCAGCTCATCAGTGAATGAAGGAATTTGCCACTATGAAAGGAGAGAGAGGAATTAAGGAGGAAATAAGAAAATATTTCATTCAGTTTTATCACTTAAATGGAAGTACTTTTGAACAACACTGTGGATAGAAATATGTCTTCTTTTTCTTCCAACCACCAGTGTGCTCTGACCACAATAAATACCTCAAGCAATACAGGACAGTAAACCTTCTTTTAATTACTGAGTCCCTTTTCCACCCTGAGTGATGAGGAAAGAATGTTGACTCTTACAGCATTTCACAGTTAGGGTCTATTGTCTCCTTTGTTTTTTTCTGAAATAATTCTAAAAAACTGTAGTGGTTCACCCTAGGCTTTGCTGCCCTTCATTTTACAATGTGATTCATATACTTTTAAAGCACTTAGGAAAAAAGGAGGTTTCTAGGTATATGGTGAGAAGAACTAGACTTCATGAAGAGAAGTAACATGAATTTAGTGGTACAGAGCGCATATTTTATAGTGAGACAAAATTGGATTCAAATCCCTCACTTATTCCTTGTAATCTTGGGAAGACAGCTTATATAAAATCACCGATACTTAACAGTGATGCTGAAAATGAAAAAAATAATTTAACTGTGGTGAAGACCAAATAAGATAATTTCACTAATACTGAATTTTACCTTCAATTTTAACCACCACTTGCAGTTATTATCATGATTTTAGGTACCATTTTCCTCAGGCTCCCAACTCATTTGCAGTATAACATTCTGTAGATGTGATGCAGGAGAAAGAGGTTATATCAGGAGCTATTTAAACAGATGTTTATTCTGCCTGATTTTGACTGAAAGAAAAAAGAATATTATTTTGAGGCAGTTGAATGTTTCATTCTTCCTAAAGAATGACATAAAGTGAAAAATTACACTTTATTCTACCTTTGAATCTGTCAGCATCCCTGCTCCTCTGAAACCACATTGATTGTTTTTACAGGTACAGTCACAATGCAATGCAACTGAGGTGAATACAGATTAATTTTAATAGTCATATTCAAGAGGAGTTCTCCTGAGAATAAGTATCGGCTTCCTTGCTAAATTTTGGAGATTTTCATGTTCATAAGTTTTTTTGTTTGTTTGTTTGTTTTTGCGTACGCGGGCCTCTCACTGTTGCCTCTCCCGTTGTGGAGCACAGGCTCCGGACGCGCAGGCTCAGCGGCCATGGCTCACGGGCCCAGCCACTCCGCGGCATGTGGGATCTTCCCGGACCGGGGCACGAACCCTTGTCCCCTGCATCGGCAGGCAGGCTCTCAACCACTGCACCACCAGAGAAGCCCCATAAGTTTTTAATAGGTAGTATTATGGTAACATAAGTAGCATCTTTACACATTATTAACCAATCATCCCATCATGCCTTCATTTTCTTAGTTTTCATTTCAGATTGTGCCTTTTTCTGTATCTGGATAATGTGAAAGATCACTTATGCAGTAGTCACATATTAAAAGTATATCCTGTATTTTGGGGATTGTCAGTTTGGGATGTTTTATTAATTTCCACCGATTAGATCCTTTTTAGAACACAGAGAAGTTCTCAGAGAAAGATGACCATTCTTGAATTAAAATTGTATAAGGACAGTTTAAAGAGTGAAATTTGATGAACAAGAAAATTTGTTTATATTAGGAATATCTACAGTCAAAGGGAATCCTGTGAATCTAAAATTAACCAATGAGTGTTGTTAGAGTGACAGGATAATAAATTCTGTCATGCTGTAAAGATGTTACTGGAGCAATGATGCAAAGTGCTCAGTACAGTTTGGGGATTTTTTTTTCATTTTCTCTGAAAGAAACAAGTTCTTACAGAATAATTTGGGGACATAATGGACAAAGTAAACTTGTTTTACAGGAGACTTTTTTTCACTTGTCACTTATCACTGAGTTAGAGCTTAAATGTATTTTTAGTAGAAGCAAGAAAAAGGATACTTCAATATATATAATAGGGTCATACAATTTTTAAAAATATTAACAGCTCAGAGAACTCATTCAAACAACAGGATCCATGAAATGATAGTAGTTAATATAAAGAAACAGTATCGTTTAAAACATGACAAACTGTTTTATTAATTAAAAATTAAATTACATTTAAATTTAAATTTAAAAAATCATTTCATTTTTATTTCTTTCTTGTTTTTTCCTTTGGCATCTGAAAATCCCTGTGTGGCTGGGTTACAGAGTCCAAGGAAGTCCAGGAACGGAACATTAAAAAGTACTTAAATAAAAGCCTGCTGAACTTTGAAAAGTTGCAAGATACATGAAACAAAAATAGCTGGTCAGGACTCTTCAAAAGTTTTAAGGTCATAAAACACCAGGAAAGGTTGGGGATCTATTATTGTTTGATTTTTCAATTTTAAACACATCTTTCTTTCAATAAACCTATTATAAGCTGTCCTTTTTTATGGATCTGTGTTTGATTTGTTAATATTTTGTTCAGAATGTTTGTATTTGTGATCTTAAGTATACTTGTCTCTATCCTTGTATTGTCCTTTTCACTTCCTGGTATTGAGATGATGCTGGCTTCAAAAAATGAATTGGAAGTTATTCCCTTCTTGTTTCTGACAGGGCTTTGTACACTATTAGTATTGCTTCTTCTACAAATATTACATAGAATCCACCTGTGAAACTGGTAGAATTTTCTGTGTGTGAAAAGTTTTTAACTATTATTTCAGTCTCTTTGGAAAGATAAGGTTATTCAGATTTTCTATATCGTTTGGGGCCAGCTTTGGTAAGTTGTATTTTTCAGGAATTTTTTCATATGATCTTGTTTGTCCCACTTAATTGCAAAAAAGTTGTTCACCAATCTGGAAACTCTCTGAACCCCAGAGAGTTGGGAATTTATGGAGGTTTCATCACTAGGCATGATCAGTTATTAACTTCATTTCTCACTCCTCTTTCCTCTAAAGAGAGGTGGGTGGGGCTGAAAAGTCCAAGCATCTAATCACGGCTTGGTCTTTTTGGTGTCCAGCCCTCATCCAGGAGCCTTCCAGGAGCTGACCTAGATTTACCTCCTTAGAAAAAAAGACTTATCACCCAGGAAATTCCAAGAGATTTAGGAACTTGGTGTCAGGAACCCAGGTGTAAGACCAAATATTAGAATAAAAGGTGCTCTTAGTGTTCTTATCACTTAGGAATTTACAAGGGTTTTAGGAGCTCTGTGCCAGGAACCAAGGGCAGATATATATATATTATATATATATATTTTTCCCCCCATTATTTCCCATACCTGTATTCAAATCTCCTTATTTTAAAAAATATCCTTTTTACCTTCCAGGATCCCATCCAGGTACCACATGAAATTTAGGTACCGTGTCTCATTGGTCTCCTCTTGACTGTTCCAGTTTCCATAGACTTTTCTTGTTTTTGATGCTATCTTTATATTTGGATACGTCTGCTGTTCTTCTCATAATTAGACTGGAGCTCTGTCTGTTTGGGAGGAAGACCATAGAGCTAAAGTGCCATTTTCATCACGTCAAGGATACATTACTATCAACGTGACTTATCACTGTTGATGATAAGCTTGATCACCTGGCTTTCCTCAAGTTAGATTTCTCCACTGTAATCTAATACTTTCGTTCCCTCTTTACATGGTGTATTCTTTGGAGGGAAGTCATTATGTGAATCCCACACTGAGGGAGTGTGGAGTTATGCTCTATCTACTCGAGGAAAGAGTATCTACATCAATTGTTAGGGATTCTTCTGCATGGAGATTTGGCTACTCTCCTCCATTTATTTATTTTAATCTTTGATTTGTATCAGCATGGACTCATGGATATTTATTTTATACTTTATTTTTTAATCTAATACTGTTTTGTGTATTCTCTTTTTCAAGTGTTTCAGCTGTGGCCATATTGACATATTTTAGTTGGCTCTTGTGCCCTTTTACATTTTTCCATCAATTTTTAAAGCACTTCCTTACTTTTTTGCATTACAGGTACTCCAGGCTCATTTTGTGTATTTCCTGTGTCAGTCCTGGAGTTAGCCATTTCTCCAATGAGCCCTAGGTTGTTTTTTGTTTGTTTGTTTTGTTTTTATTGAAAAATGGTGTTAGACTTAAAGATCTGGATGCTGGGTGTGTTTGCTCCTGCTGGGATGTCATGCGTCTATATTAGGTTACGATAAGGAAATATGTGTGCACATCTATACCTATGTATGTACGCACATCTGTAAGTATGTCGGCATGTAATTATCTGTATCTGTATAGAACTACTCATGAATTTGTTCTGCTGATTCCAACTCTAATCTCTGTTCTATTACCATATGAATCATTCTAGCCTCCTTATCTTGCTTACTTATAAATTCACACTCCAACAGTGAAAAACATGGCTCCCACCGACCATTACATATTTATTTAATTTTTAAAATTTCACTGTATATGTATATCAGTATTAGAATTGTTAGCTCATACTACCTTGGAAACAATACAGTTCCGTGCTTCTGTTCACTTTCTTATGCCTCAGTTTTATAGACTCCTCTCATTTCCAAAGCACCTTTTATCCTGCAGCCTCCAGTGAAGTTGCTGCATACGTTTGTAATAAGTTAGATTGTTTTCTGATATTTTGCATTCCGGCGAGTGTTCCCCAACATGAAAAATGAATTTTTTAAATTTCCATACATTAATGTTCACTCTTTGTGTTGTAAAGTGATATGAGTTTTGGCAATTGCATAGTATATATAAAAATAATATGTATTACCATACCATACAAAAATTTTATTAGACTAAAAAACACACAAAAAACCGTGCGTTTCATCTGTTTTCCTCTTCCAACCACTTGTAGCCACTGATTGTATCATCTCTGTAGTTGTACCTTTTACTGACTATCATAAAATTGGAATCATCTAGTATGTAGCTTTTCAGACAGGTTTCTTTCACTTAGCAATATGTGTTGAAGATTCGATATGCCTTTTTGTGGCTTAATAGATCATTTTGTTGCTGAACCATATTCCATTGTATGGATGTATCACTATTTATTCGCCTATTAAAGGGTATCTTCATTGTTTCCAGTTTTTTGCAACGGTGAATAAATTTACTATAAATCTTTACCTGAGTGTTTTGTGTGGACATAAGTGTTCAGATCTGTTAGGTAAATACCTAAGAGCATGATTGCTGGATCTTATGATAAAACTGTGTTTAGCTTTGTAAGAAAGTGACAAAATGCCTTTCAAAGTGGCTTTACAGTTTTCGAATCCCTCTAGCAAAAAATGAGATTTCCTGTTGCTCCAGATCTTTGTATTTGATATTGTCAGATTTTTGGATTTTAATTATTTTTAACAAGCTTGTACTGATATCTCATAATTGGTAGTTTCCTAATGATAAATGTTAAGTATCTTTCATGCTTTTTTGACATTTGTCTGTATGCTTAGGTGTGGTGTATGTTCAGAGTTTTGCTCATTTAAAAAAATTTATTCAGTTATTTATATTTTTATTGACATATAGTTGAGTTACAATGTGGGGTCAGTTTCAAATATACAGCAAAGTGATTCAATTATACATACATATATATCTATTTGTTTTTCAGATTCTTTTCCCTTATAGGTTATTACAAAATTTTGAGTATAGTTCCATACTACCCAAAGCAATCTACAGAGGCAGTGCAATCCCTATGAAATTACCAATGGCATTTTCCACATAACTAGAACAATATATATATTTTTAATTTGTATGGAAACACAAAAGACCCCGAATAGCCAAAGCATTCTTGAGAAAAACAAAATAGAGCTGGAGGAATCAGGCTCTCTGACTTCAGACTATACTACAAAGCTACAGTAATCAAAGCAGTATGGTTCTGGCACAAAAACAGAAATAAAGATCAATGGAACAGGATAGAAAGCCCAGAAGCAAACCCACACAACTCTGACCAATTAATCTTTGACAAAGGAGGCAAGAATATACAATGGAGAAAAGACAGTCTCTTCAATAAGTGGTGCTGGGAAAACTGGACAGCTACATGTAAAAGAATGAAACTCATTTTTAATTGGTTGTTTATTTCCTTATTTTGAGTTTTAAGAGATACTTGAATATTTTAGATACAAATACTTTATGAGATACGTGTTTTGCAGAATTTTCTCTCAGTCTGTGACGTGTCATTTCATTCTCTTAATATTATCTTTTTTATAGAGTAAAAAGTTTTAAAATTGAATAATATCTAACTGTCATCTTTTTTCCATGGGTTGAATTTTTGATTGAATCTAAAATCCCATCAGCAAACCCAGGTCCCATAGGTTTTCTCTTGGATTTTCTTCTAGAAGTTTTATAATTTTGCACTTGACATTGTGGTATATCACACATTTTAAGTTAATTTTTGTGAAAGTTTTAAGGTCTGTGTCTAGTTTATTTCTTTCTTTCTATAACATCTGCTATATATCTAGTTATTTCACCAAAATTTTTTTAAAAAAGATCATCTTTTCTCTGTTGATCGGGCATTGCTTCTTTTTCAAGTATAAAAGTTCACTATATTTGGCGGGTCTGTTGCTGTGCTCTCTATTCTGTTCCATATATATATATATATATATTTGTACTTACATTGATACCATACTGTCTTGATTATTGTAGAGTCATAGTAAGTTTTAGAATCAGATAGTGTGTCTTTTTTTCCTTTATTGTTCTTCTTTGGTATTGCCTTTTACCTTTCCATATACGCTTTTCAGTCATTTTGTTCATACTTACAAAATAGCTTCCTAAGAATTTTTGTTAGGATTGTATTGAATACATCAAGTAGGGAAGAACTGACAGCTTATCAGTTTACTTGAGTCTTCCAATTCATTTTTCTATTTAGATTTTTTATTTCTTTCATTAGTGTTTGTGATTTTCTGCATATAGATTCTGCGCCTATTTTGTAGCTGTATGTGAATGTATTTCATTTTTTATGTATTGTACATGCTATTGTTAAATTCAAGTTCCAGTTGTTTATTGATGATGTATAGAAATACAATTGAGTTTTGTTGATCAACCTTGTGTCCTGTTAGCTTAGTATAAACGTTTGTTATTTCCTGGAGTATTTTTTAATATTCTTCATATTTTCTATGTAGACATTAATGTCATTTTAAATACAGTCATCCTTTCTTTTCAATTTGTATTTATTTCATTTTCTTTTTTTTTTTTTATTGCATTAGCTAGTACTTCCAGTAAGAGGTTGAGTCAGGATGGTGAGAAAGGATACTCTTGCCTTGTTTTCAATTTTAGGAGACAAGTATCCAGTTTCTAACCATTAATTATAATGTTAGCTGCTAGGTTTTTTGCATTGATTCTTTAACAAGTTGAAGATGTTGCCTTATAATCCTAGTTTTCTGAGTATCTTTATCACAAATGGATGTTGGAATTTTGTCAAATAATCTTTCTGTGTCAATTGATCAGTTTTTCCTTTGTTTGGGTTTTGGTGCATAATATTGAAAGATTTAAGTAAACTTAAGCAAAACATCAAATTTAGGCAAACTTGCACACCTAGATTAAGAACCTAGGTGTTGATAATCCTTTTTATACATTATAGATTTGATTTCCTAATATGTTGTTGAAAACTTTTGCATCTGTGTTCATGAGATATATTGGTCTGTAGTTTTCATTTCTTATGATGTGTTTATCAGAATTTATTATTCTGGGAGCTCTGGCCTTTTAAAATGACTTAAGGAGTATTTCCTCTGTTTCTATTTTCTGGGAAGTGTTGTGGAAAATTGATAACATTCATTTCATAAATGTTTGGGACTGTTCACAGCTGAATCCATATTGGCTTCTTGCCTTTTTTGGAAAGGTTATCAATTATTTTTTCCATTCCTTTAATTAGTATATACCTATTTCAGTGATCCGTTCCTCCTTGTGTAAGTTGTGGTAGGTTGTATCTTTCAGGAAATTGATCCATTTCATCAAAGTAATCAAATATGTAGGCATTGAGTTATTCATAGTGTCCTTTTTTAATCATTTTAATGTCTGTGGGATCCGTAGTAATAACCCTGCTTTCATTTTTATTCTTTATTTGTGACCTTTCTTTCTCTAAGTTAGCCTGGCTAAAGTTATTTCAATATTATTGATCTTTTCAAAGAAACAGATTTTGTTTCATCAGTTGTCTATATTGTTTTCTTGTTTTCAATTTCATTCATTTCTTCTCTAATTTTCTTTTTTTTTATATTTTTCTGTTCTATTCAGATATAATTGGCATAGAACATTGTATTAGTTTAAGGTATACAATGTAATGATTTATGTATATATTGAAAAATAATTATCACAATAAGTTGACATGCATCACCTCACATAGTTAGAATTTTTTTCTTGTGATGAGAATTTTAAGATCTATTCTCTTAGCAACTTTCAGGTATACGATATTGTTAATTGTAGTCACTATACTGTACATTATGTGCTCAAGACTTAATAATCTTTTAACTGGAAGTTTGAACGTTTTGATCCCTTCACCTCTTTCCTCTATCCCCCCATGATCCATTCTAGCAAGCAAAAATCTGTTCTCTATTAATATAAGTTTATTTTTTTTAATTCCACACATAAGTGAGATCATATAGTAATTGTCCTTCTCTGTCAGACTCATTTCACTTAGCATAAGGCTCTCAAGTTCCACCCATGTTGTCACAAATGGCAGGATTTCCTTCTTCTTTATAGCTGAATAATATCCATATATACATGGATATTATTATATATTTTCTTTATCCGTTCATCCACTGATGGGCACTTACGTTGTTTCCATGTCTTGGCTATTATAAATAGTGCTGCAAAGAACACAGGGGTGAAGTTAATCACTTTGAGATAGTGATTTTGTTTCCTTCCGTTATATTCCCAGAAGTGGATTTACTACCATACATTGGTAGTTCTATTTTTAATTTTTTGAGAAACGTCCATACTGTTTTCCATAGCAATTATACCAATTTACATCTCCACCACTGCTCTGATTTTTATTGTTTCTTTTCTCATGCTTGCTTTAGGTTTACATTGCTCTTCTTTCTCTAGTTTCCTAAGGTTGAAGCTTAGGTTCTTTGAGATCTTTCTTATTTTCAAATATATACTTTAACACTATAAATTTCCCTCTAAATTTGGCTTTCAATGCATTGTTCAAATTTTGGTAAGTTATATTTTCATTTTCATGTACTTTAAACTAAGTTTATTTTGTGATGTCTTTGAAATCTTTTAAAATTCAGAAATGAAGAGTTTAATTTCCAAATATTGGGGATTTTATAGCTCTCTCTCTTATCGGCTTTTAATTACTCTGTATTCTGAAAACATAATGTATAATTTCTATTCTTTTAAAATAATTAAGGTGTGTTTTATGGCCAGAATATGTTCTACCTTGATGAAGAATCTATATGAACATGAAAAAAAATGTGTATTCTGTTGTTGTGTGGAATATTCTATGTCAGATAGATCACATTCATTCCTAGTGATGTTCAATTCAGCTGTATCCTCCCTGCTTGATCTATCAATTACTGAGTGATGATGAATTTCTAAATATTTAGGTGGATTTGTCTATTATCCCTTTAGTTGCAGCAGCTTTCGTCTTACATATTTTGATGCTTTGTTGTTAGGTGCACACAAGTTTAGGATTTTTTTTTTTCTGTAGCATTGACCTTTTTATCATTATTCAATGCCCTTTTTTAACCCTGATAACTTTCCTTGATCTGAAGTCTTCTTTGTGTGAAGTTAATATAGTTATTTCAGCTTTCTTATGATTAGTGTTAGAATGGTATATACTTCTTAATCCTTTTATTTTGAATCATCTGTATCTTCATATTGTTAATGGACCAAACTCCGGTCCACTCACCCAAAGTACAGCAAAGCCAATCTGCTGACACTGGGTTGTGATGAAGGAAAGTGTTTATTTGCAGGGCACCAAGCAAGGGGAATGGGCAGCTAATTCTTAAAAGACATTAACTCCCCAGTGACTTTCAAGGAAACGTTTAAAAGAGTGTTAGGGGTGAGCATTGTAGAGTGCATGATCAGCTCATGGGAAATGTTCTGATTGGTAGGTGGCGAGGTGATAGGGTTTGTGTTTCAGGAATCTCAGTCATCAGTTTTCTGGCTCCAGCCATTCTAGGTTCTAAGGGTTTAGGGTCAGCAGTTTACATCTGGTGGGGGGTCTGGGTTCTGTAAGAAACAACTTAAAAATGTGTGTCAGACATTGTTAACAGTTTTTCTCAAGGACAACTAGGGCCTTATCCCCATTTTTCAGTTTTACTTCTTGCCTAAGTTGTCATCTCCTTCCTTGCTTGACCGCCTTTTCTTAGTTCTTGCTTTTGCCCCTTCTTAAATGATTAACTACTTGAGTATGTTTTCTGACACTTGGAGGCCAGGGAAACTAAGATTGATTTTCTTTTTTCTAAAGGTGAGAGACGGGGCAACAGGGAGGGGTCTGCAACCAGGAAGGCCCTTCAGGGTTCTGCTCAGTTTCAGTATTTACACTGAGTTTCTATTAGATAACATATAGTTGGGTCTTTTTTTATATACAATTGAAATATTTCTGCCTTTATTTGGTGTATTTAGACTGTTGACGTTCAAAGTGATTATTTGTATAGTTGATTAATATCTACTGTGTGTTTAACTGCTTTCTTTGCATTGCATTTGTTCTTTGGTTCTTTTCCCCCTTTTTTGCTGCTTTCTCTGGTTTAATTGAGCATTTTCTATGTTTCCTTTTTATCTTCTCCCTAGTATATCAATTATATATCTCTTGCTTTGTTTTGTTTTGTTTCAGTGTTTGCCCTGGGGTTTATAATAGTGCATATTGAACTAATCTATGTCTGCTTCAAATAACTCTGCCACACCTTCTGTGGTGCAATTTCCTTATAACAGGGTTAAACAAACTGTCATTTGTTAGATTGATTAAGAATATAAAAATATTTATCTTACCATATCCAGTGCTTTCCCTTTCCTTATGTAGATCCCTGTTTCTGTCCTATATTATTTTTTTTCTCACTGAGAACTTCTTTTAACAATTTTTCCCCAACAGGTATGCTAATCATGAATTCCCTTATTTTCAGATTTTCTCATAAAGTGATTATTATTTCTGAAAGATAATTTTACCTGCTATAGAATTCTGCATTGGTGTTTTAAATTTCAGTATTTTAAATATTTCACTTGAATGTCTTCTTTCCTTCATGCTTTCTAGTAAGAAGTCTTAGATTCTTATCCTTGTTCCTTTAAAATTAAGGTGTGTTTTTCCTTTGGCCTTTTCTGGGTGTTCATTTGTGTTGGGTTTTCTACAATTTGAATATGGCATGCCTAGGTGTAGTTTTGTTGTTGTTGTTGTTGTTATTTATTCTGCTGTCCTCTGAACTTCCTGGGTCTCTGGTTGGTTGTCTCATTAATTTGGGGAGCTCTTGGCCATTAGTGATTTAAATATTTCTTCTGTAATTTCTCTTTTCTCCTTCTGATATTCCAGATACACTTATGTTATGCCTTTTGAAATTGCAGTTAAAATCATCATTTGTTTACAGATAGTTACTTCTTGGACTCTATTATGTGCATGTCAATCTTAAATGAGAGGCAATTGCTGTAGAGACTTTCTGTAGATGAGGATTTTTCTATTTAAGTGCCCCATATTATGTGCTTTGAACCTGTGGTTTTGCGGCATATCGTGGATATATTTTTCAGAAATGATTGCAGTTGAGGAAGAAAACTTTAATGGACAAATCAATAAAACTGATGAAATTAAATAAATGAAGAGATACTGATCATTTTAAACTCTGTCAGTTGTTATTAAGATACATCAAATATCCAGTGCTAAAAAGTATTTCTTAATCCTATTAAACTTTAAAAAAAATGTCATCCAGTTTTATATGTATACAAATCTTTCCTGTACAATGCATGTGCAGCCATGTTGATAGGATTATGGCTTATTTTATGAATAATTATTTAGAAATATATTTATTTTCCTTAATTTGAAACAATTAGAAAGTGAATATAACTGTGGAATGTATGTTGATTTTTTTCTGTTTAAGATTCCACTTTTGAACTTTTTATAGTGGCCTTTCTGCATGGAAGTTGCTGATACAATTATTGTACTATTTTTAAAGTTTTTTCTTAGATTGGAAACTGCAGTCAGTGTTGGTAGAACCTGACAGTCTTGGAAGTTCTCTTTTCTCCCTCACAATCAGCCTGTAGCCATAGATCAGAAATATCCACTTTATCTCTGATCGCAATAGCCAGGACTCTGCAGCTTATGCTCTGACTTCCCTGCACAACCACACCATTGGAAGTCATACTTTGGGGTGGCCTTTTTCCCCCTTACACATACTACTTATGGTTGACCCACTTCAGCTCACAGTAAAAGTGCTGCTTCCCAGCCCTCACCTGATGGCTGAAGCATTGCGGTATTATGTTTAGGCAGTGGTGACCTTCAAACTTCAGTCCTGTGTTTGGCCATCCCAGCCCCACCCCTACCCCGATTTCAGGTCAAAGGGGACAATTAACTTGATCGGGATAGAAAATAATATGGTTATTAAGCTTTCTTTTCACTAAAAAGAAACTGTTCTACTTCCCCAAACAAGAGGAACCAGAAACAATGAGGATCACGAAAGAGTGCCTGCCACAGTGGATGCCATGCCAGGGAATGGCTGTAATTTGAAGTAAAAGCCATGGAGTTATAGCACAAGAAGGCCTAGTAGGGAAACAATGACAGCAGGCGAAGTGGAAGCTTTGGGTCAGAGATGAACAGGTAGAGCCATGGACAGATGATTCCTTGGTCAAATCCAAGAATGTGTGTGTGTATGTGTGTGTGTGTGAGAGAGAGAGAGAGAGAGAGAGACAGAGACAGAGATAGAGACGGGAGTGGGGGGGAAGAGATTGAGACAGAGAAAAGCAGAGATCCAAACACTGTAGACAGCCATGCATAGAGTAAGGTCTAAGTTCAGGAAACTGTAGTTTGAAAGGAGCCAAGAATATCATTCAGAAAAGAGCTCATCTGTAAATTTGGCTACCTTGAGGCTTTTGGAGGAGGAATGGACACATTATTGGCAAGAGAACAAGAGAATAAGGATGTAGAAGAGATATGGTTCCCTGCTGTGTGCTTTCTGGACAAAAGAATTCTCCAAGACGTCCTTGAGAGCATGAGCTTCAGGGTTTTTGATTTCTTTTCCACCTGCCATCCTGAAAAGCCAAATACACATCAGAATGCCTGCATATGCTTAATTACATATAAAGTCTTGTGTTAAAGTTTTGTGGTAGGCTAAGGAAGCATTAGAAGAAAGAGAAAGAAAATGACTAGATTCAACCAGGAAAAAATATGTATATAATAGCTTTTTATAACGGCTTCCCTGAGGTATTAATTTCTCTCCTTTTATTCCCAACTTTTAATATCCAAGTCAATTTTTTTCTTCTGTCTACTGAAAAGTGAGGTGAAATGAGACTTAGGCAAACCTAGCTGTCAATACTATAATTTCTGTGGGTATGAAAGCTGACTATAAAATGCTCTTCTAAAAAGTGAAATAACTATTGTCTCACCCAGCATGAGCAGGACAGTGTAGCAGCACAAGGTAGGAGCATGCAGGGAATTGCACACTTTGAAAATTTCTAAGTTGGTGATTGAACACATCAGTCTAACATGTGCCTTTGCGTGCACTGTGTTTGGAGCGGCTGATTTCCTGCTTTCAGGTAAACCTTTACTATATAATATATAAATACATCTTTGGCATATTAATTATTATAGAAAAACAGTATATCCTGCTTATATATTATCCATAAGAATGAATGATTAAAAATCTTCTTTTATTTCAGCCCGATGTAATTCAAACAGGCATCTTCCCAAAACCCAAGTAGAGATTTTCTCGAAGTTCTCCTTTAATAGTGTTCTGCCTCTCCTCCTAGTTTATCCCCTCTATATGTCTCATGGGCCACTGGTAAGGTAAAAGGAAATTCATTATGATGCTTTAAAATTCTTATGTTTTATATGAATAGCCTATCTTATCCAGATGGAAACTTTATGAAATTGTATTCAGAAAAAAAAGTAGCTTATTTGGTACGTACTGAAGCTAAAAAATATTACTTCAGTGGTTCACAGAAACCACAGAAATACCTATAGCATGAATTATTGAAATAATCATTTAAAAAGTGATGAATTTCTTATTGACTACAGTAATGGATTGAGTTGATGGCATTTTCTTTGTACCCTAAGAAGTTCAACATATAATAAAGTGTAATACTGAGAAAAAGTCATGGAGGAAAACAATTTCTCACTGTAGAAGATCAGGCTGTATTATTATAACCATATAAGATACCGAAAAAGCCTTTCTTCCAGCAATATCATTGTTAATCAATTTCTGGTAACAGGATGGATTCATATTAGTTGCTCCCATTCTTTTTTTCACTTGGTTCTAGATGGCTTTAAGCACTTAGAATTCATTTTCTCTGTTTTAAAAAGTCATCTGAGTATATTGGTTTGCCCTTCTCATTCGTAGAGTGCATATGTGGGCTGCCTAGGAGATTCCCTGCCAACGAAGTTCCAGGATTATTCTTTATTCCTCAGGGAACTGGGCCTTTCTTTATCTCAAGTGTCCTATTAAATTGCTATATGCCGTATTGTATTTTAATGAAACCCTTGGATTGAGCACATGAGCCTCTCTAATTCTAAGAGCTTTCTGACTGGGACTTGAAGGAAAGCTTATGAGTAGAGCTGGAGTGTAAAATTACAACCACATTTCATGCTTCCAGGCCCCGCTTTCTGCATACATATTCCTCTCATCAGCCACCTTAGAGGAGGCCCCCCTGCACCTTCCGGTCACCCATGCCTTCATGATCCTCCTTTGCTTCCCTATTTAAAAACATGTCCTTATAGACGTAGACAAAATTCAGATAGCTTAAGTAGTATCCATTATCCAATAGTAACATTGATGTATGAAATGCATAACACTTCTCTTCAAGTCTTTACGAATAATGGATTAAAGTAACAAATTAGGTATAAATAAGACAAGTCTTAGAGTTTAAAATAGCAATCATTAAAGGACATTTGTGTTTTAACAATGACATCACCTAGTGACCAAAGATTAATGTCACTGAGTTAGTATTCTAAGTTCTAGTGGGCAACTGGTTGTTATTTAGGAGAAAAATAGCAAAGCATGATGTAAGTGAAATCCCCCAAATTGTGACTTTTAATTACGGAGAGATGTGGAGACTTGGTGATGTGCATGGTTCATATATATATGTATATATCTGATCTAAAAGGTTTTTTACAAGTTTGAAAAAAATTTGGTACAGAGTATTATTGGTAACTGAGTATTTCAGACTGGGTCCCCTCCTAAGTGCATTAAAATAGAGTTAGTAAAAGCTGAGGGCCAGGACATTTTTGAGGCCAGAATATGTGTTCGAGAATAATTATAGATAGAAACCAGTGGGTCATTTGCATATAACTAAATATCATAACTCTTCTTGAGGCTTAGAAAATTCAAGCATTCATTCGTTCATCAATTCATTCACCTACACAACAATAAAAATATCACTCGGCATCAGCTACTCAGAAGAAACACTGTTTCTGCCTTCATGGAGTTTATTTTCTAACAAAAGGGACTGACATTAAGCAGAGACTACAGAATTAATGTGACTGAGAGCAGCACTGTACAGGTAAAATACAGAGTGCTCTCACAGTAGTATTTATCAGCCTCATGTATGCAGGATTCCTCAGGTTATATATGTACTGAAGATGAGGGAGGATTTTCCTAGGTAAAGAAGCTGAAATCCAGAGCATATGTACAGGCCTTCCCGCCCATAGGCTGGAAGCAATTTGTGGACAGAAAGAAATACTACTAATTACAGTGATTGGAAACCTCTGAACTGCACAGGTTCTTAAGACATATCCAAGCCTGTACACTAGGACAACTTGACAAAAGGCTCTTTCAGTCTGTCTTCATTTATTTATTGTTTATTATATAACATGCTCACTTAATTTTTATATTTCTTTAATGTGAGTCTTATGATTATTATCTCATACTGATCTGCCACTATGTTTAGATGTGGATCTAAAGTAATGTGAGTTAATTACAGCAGGAGCTTTGGCCCTACGTCGTGCCCTGTGGCCTTCATTCAGTCTGTGGTACCCTGTGAAGCCCAGAAGAGGAGAGACATAGCTTGCTTTAGGTTTCAAAGTAGAGTTATTTTTAACTGATATTTTTAACCACAGTAGAGAGAATATAATCTAAAATTCATGTTATTTTTATTCGCAAGAGCTGGGCACGAGAGTGAGAAAATGTTTTTATTTGTGAATCAGTTCATTTTGCCACGATGATTCTGTGTGCGAACAACTACTAATCAGTGGCGTAAAACAGTAAAAGCATCAGTTTGCTCAGACGTGGAATGGTTTGCTGGAGACGGGCAGACTGAGGATGCCTTGGGGCCCGATGACTGCTACACTCAGCTAGACTCACCCACGTGTCTTCAGATTAGATGAGGATCAGCGGTTCTAGATAGACCACAGCAGTTCTGCATTAAACACACACACAGTCTCAGTGACATGCAACAAAAAGCATTTGTTTAGTTTGTACTTCTTAGCGTTAAATGGGGCCAGCAGCTCTGGGCTGAGCCTAGTTGGGGGCACTCTTCTGGGACAGCTCTGCTCCATGTTTCTCTCTTATACCCCGAGGGCCGTCAGGCTTGTCCAGCCGTGTTCTTCTTACGGTGATGACAGAAGTATAGGAGCAAGCTTAACTACATGAGCACTTTTCAGAATTTTGCTTGCATTACATCTGCAGAAGTCCCAATGCACAAAGCCAGTCTTGATGCTGAGCCCAGAATTAAAGTGAGAAGCCATTGCAGTCTCGCATGGCGAAAGGGAGGGATGTAAAATTCTGTTCCATGGATAGAGTCAAGAGTTGGAACAGCAAACAAGTATACCCAGTCTAAATTTTTTTTTCAGTTTTTTTTATTATGGTAACATTTACCATCTTAACTATTTTTAACTGTACCATTCAGTGATATTAATTGCATTTATACTGTTGTGTAACCGTCATCACCATCCATCTCCAGAACTCTTTTCATCTTTTAAAACTGAAACTTTATACCTAATAAATAGTAACTCCCAATTACCCCCTGCAACCCCTGGATACCGCCATTCTACTTTGTCTCTATGATTTTGACTACTCTAGATATCTCATGTAAGTGAAACTATATATTATTTGTCTTTTTGTGACTGGCTCCCTTCACTTAGCATAATGTTCTCATATTGTTGTTGCCTAGGTAAGTATTTCCTTCCTTTCAAGGCTGAATTATAGTTCATGTATGTATGTACGTGAAATATAATTGAGTCTCTATTTTCAATTCATTTGGGTATGTACCCAGAATTGGAATTGCTGGATCATATGGTAACTCTATTTTTAATTTTCTTGGGAGCCACCCTACAGTTTTCCACAGTAACTATATAATTTTATACTTCAGCAGTGCACAAGGGCTCCAGTTTTTCCACGTTCTTGCAAACACTTTTATTTTTGATAGTAGTAATCCTAATGGGTGTGAGATGGTATCTTATTGTGTTTTTTATGCATTTCCTTAATGATTAGTGATGATGAGCATCTTAGCATGTGCTTATTGGACATTCATGCATCTTCTTTGGAGAAATGCCTATTGAAGTCTTTTGCCTGTCTTTGAAATGGGTTGTTTTGTTGTTGTTGTTAAGTTTTAGGAGTTTTCTACATATTCTGGATATTCATCCCTTATCAGATATATGATCTGCAGATATTTTCTCCCATTTCAGAGATTGCCTTTTCAGTCTGTTAACAGTGTCTTCTGATGTACAAATTTTTAAAATTCTCATGAACTCCTATTTGTCTATGTTCTGTTGTTGTTGCCTATGCCTCTGGTTTCATAGCCAATAAATCATTCCTAAATCCAGTGTCATGAAGTTTTTTCCTTTAATGTTTTCTTCTAAGACTTTTATAGTTTTATCACTTATGTTTAGAGATTTAATACATTTTGAGATAATTTTTGTATATAGTGTTAGGTAAGAGTCTAATTTCATTCTTTGCATATAGATACCAGTTGTCTCGGCACCATTTGTTGAAAATACTGTTCTTTCCCCATTACATGATCTTGGTGCTCTTGCTGGCAATCACTTGGCCATATGTGTGATGGTTTATTTCTGTCCTCTTCACTTTATTACAGTGGACTTTATATCTGTCTTTCTGCCGGTATTACACTCTTTTGATTACTGTAGGTTTGTAAGAAGTATTGAAATCGAAAACTGTTAGTCCTCTGACTTTGTTTTTCTTTGTCAGGATTATTTTGGCTACTCAGGATCCATTGAGTTTCCATATAAATTATAGGATGGATTTTTCTATTTCTGCAAAAATGTCCTTGAGATTTTTCTAGAGATTGCATTGAATCTGTAGCTCACTTTGGGCAGTATTGATATCTTTCCATTTTACATCTTCCAATCTGTGAACTATGATGTTTTTCCATGTATTTATATCTTCCTTAATATTTTAGGCAATGTTTTTTTAGCTTTCATTGTAAAGTCTGTCACCTCTTTAGCTAATTCCTAAGAATTTTGTTATTTGTGGTGCTATTGTAAATGTGATTGTTTCCTTAATTTCCCTTTTAGATTGTTCATCCTTAATGTATAGACATACAAATGATTTTTGTGTCTTGTTTCCATATCTTGCTACTTTGCTGAATTTTTTATTAGTTTTTACAGTTTTTTGTGGATTCTCTGTGGTTTGCTCCATATAAGACTACGTCATATGCAAACAGAGATAATTTTAATTCTTCCTTTCCAATTTTGATGACTTTTATTTCTTTTTCTTGCCTTATTGCTCTGGCTAGAACTTCCAGTAATATGTTGAATAGAAATGGTGAAAGTAGGCATTGTTGCCTTTTCCTGATCTTTGGGGAAAAGCTTCTAGTCTTTCAACACTGAGTATGATATTCACTGTGGGTTTTTTCATAAACGACTTTTAGTATGTTGAGGTAGTTTCCTTCTAGTCCTAATTTATTGAGTGTTTTTATCATCAGAGTGTTGAAATTTGTCAATGCCTTTTCTCCATCAGTTGAGGTGATCATGTGGGTTTTTCCTTCAGTCTGCTAATGTGGCATATTACAGTGATCATTTTTCATATGTTGAACCAACCTTGCATTCTAGGAATAAATCCCACTTGATCAAGTTGTCTAATCCTTAAAATATGCTGTTGAATTTTGTTTTCTAGGCTTTGGTTGGGAATTTTGCACCTATGTTAATTAATGATGTTACCCTGTAATTTTCTTTTCTTGTAATGTCTTTGTCTGACTTTGGTATCAGGGTAGTGCTGGCTTCATAGAAGTATTGCCTGCTTTTCATGTTTTGGGGAAAATTTTGAAAATAATTGGCATTAGTTCTTGTTTGAATATTTAATAGAATCTACCTGTGAAGTCATCAGGATTAAACCTTTTTATTGTCAGGAGAGATTTGATTACTGATTCAGTCTCTTGTGATAGGTCTGTTTATATTTTCTATTTCTTTGTGTTTCAGTCTTGGTAGGTTTTGTGTTTCTAGAAATGTGTCCCTTTCATCTAGGTTATGCACTTTTTTGACATACAATTATTCATAGTATCAATACTTTTTTATAATCCTGTTTTATTTCTGAAGGATCAGTAGTAATGTCCCTACTTTCTTTTCTGATTGTAGTAACTTAAGTCATCTCTCTTTTTTTTCTTAGTCAGGCTAGCAAAGTTTGTCGATTTTGTTGATCCTTTTGAAGAACCAGTTTTATTTTTTCCTCTCCTTTTTTTCTGTTCTTTGTTTTATTTATCTATGCTCTAATTCTTCTTATTTCCTTCTTTCTACCAGTTTGGGTTTTGTTTGTTCTTTTTCTGGTTCCTTAAATTGTAAAACTAGGTTGTTGATTTGCAATCTTTCTTGATTTTTAATGAAAGAGTTTATAGCTGTAAGTTTCTTTCTTAGCACTGCTTTTGGTCTTTCCCATAGTTTTGGTAGTGCTTTCACCATCATTCATTTATAAATATTTTAAAATTTCCCTTGAGATTTCTTCTTTGATCCATTTGTTGCTGAAGAATGTGTTGCTTAATTTCCACAGATTTGTGAATCTTCCAGTTTTCTTTCTGTTACTGATTTTTAACATTGTCCCATTTTTTCCAGAGAAGATACTTTGTATGGTATGTATTATTTTCTGTCTGTTGACAGTTTATGAACTAACATATTGTCTATCCTGAATCATGTCCCATGTGCACTTGAGGAGAATGTATACAGGCCCACTTCATTTTATTGTGCTTCACTTTACTGCACTTCACAAATATTTCAGTTTTTAGAAACTGAAAGTTTCTGGCAACCATGCATGGAGCAAGTCTATCAGCACCATTTTTCCAACAGCATTATTTTTAAGTTAAGGTATATTCATTGTATCTTTTTAGACTTAATGTTATTGCACACTTCATAGATGACAGTATAGTATAAGCATAAGTTTTATATGCACTGGGAAACCAAAAAATTTGTATGATTCATTTTGCTGTGGTTTTCTGGAATTGAACTTGCAGTGTCTCCCAGGTATGCCTGCATTCTGTTATTGGGTAAGTGTCCTGTCTGTAGCTTTAGATCTAATTGATTTATTGTGTTGTTCAAGTCCTGTATTTCCTTACTTATCATCTGCCTGATTGTTCTGTACATCACTGAGAGTAGGGTATTAAAGTATTCAACTATTGTGGTAGAAATATCTATTTCTCCCTTCAATTTTGTCAGTTTTTGCTTCCTATAATTTGGTTATCTCTTTAGTGTGTAAATGCTTAAAAGTGTAATATCTTCTTGCTGGATTGAAACTTTTATACAATATAATGTCCATGTTTGTCTCTTGTAACCTGTGTTTAAAATTTAAAGTGTGTTTTTTCTGATACCATATAGCCGCCCCTGCTCTTTTTTTGTTTCTATTTGCATGGAATATCTTCTCCCATTCTTTCACTTTCAGCCTATTTGTGTCTTTGGATCTAAAGTGAATCTCCTGTAGACAGCATATAGTTGGGTCATGTATTTTAATCCATTCTGCCAATCTCTGTCTTTTGATTAGAGAGTTTAATCCAGCTACATTTGAAGTAATTACTGATAAGGAGGGAGCTACCTGTCCTTGTGTTTTCTGTTTTCTAAATGTCTGTTATGGACTGAACGTTTGTGTCCCCACAAAATTCATATGTTGAAACCCTATGCCTCAGTGTGTTCGTATTTGGAGGTGGGGTCTTTGGGAGGTACTTAGGATTAGATGAGGTCATGAGAGTGGAACCCTGATTAACGGGATTCATGCTTTTATAGGGGTCATGAGAGAGCTTGCTTCCTCTTCCTCTTTCTGCCATGTGAGGATGAGGATAAAAACAGAAGTTGGTAGTGTATAACCTGGAAGAGGGTTCTCAGCAGAACCCAGTCATGATGGCACTTCAGTCTCAAACTTCCACCCTCTGAAATGGTGATAAATAAATTTCTGTTGTTTATAATTTACCTAGGCTATAATACATTGTTATAGCAGCCCAACAGACTAATAAGGTGCCTTATAGCTTTTTCCTCACTCATTTTTTGCATTACTGTCTCTTCTGTGTTTAGTTGAATTTTTGTAATGAAACATTTAATTTTTCTTCATAAAATGAAACATTTTAAATTTTCTTCTTTTTCTTAAACATTTTAATTAAACATTTAATTAAACATTCAATTTAATATTTTAGAACTGTTTTCTTTGTGGTTATTATGAGTATTGCATTTGTTGTCTTAAAGTAATAACACTCTATTTTGAGTGTATATCAGTGTAACTTTGATAATGTATTAAAAACTCTACTTACAGCTGTGTCCCCACCCCTTTCAGTTATTGATGTGATAAATTACATCTTTGTACATCATGTGCCCCAAAACTTAATAATTCCTTTAGCACATTCATCTCTTAAATTATGTAGGAAGAAAATGTAGAGTTACAAAATAAAGTTATAAGAATGCTAGCTTTTATAATTATCCATGTATTTAACTTTACTAAGATCTTTATTTCTTCATAGGTCTTTGAGTTATTGTCTAGTTGCCTTACATTTCATCCTGTAGGACTTCCCTTAGAATTTCTTGCAGGACAGGTCTAATGGTAACAAAGCCCTTCAGCTTTTGCTTATCTGGGCATGTATTTCTTTTCTACTGTTGAAGGAAATGTTTGACAGATATAGGATTTTTGGTTGATAGGTTTTGTTTTGTTTTGTTTTGCACTTTGAGTATATCAGCCTACTGCCTTCTGGCTTCTGAAATGTCTGCTGAGAAATTTGATGATAGTCCTATTGAGGATCCCTTGTATGTGATGAGTCACTTCTCTCTTTTTGCTCTCAAGATTCTCTCTTTGCCTTTGGCTTTTGACAGTTTGATGGTAATGTGCTTGGTGTGGATCTCTTTGAGTTTATCCTGTTTGTTGAGCTTCTTGGATGTTTATATTTAAGCATTTCATCAAATTTTAGACATTTTCAGCATTATTTCTTTAAAAAGTCTCTGCCTTTTTCTCTGTCTTTTTTTCTGGGACTCCCACAATCTGGCTGTTTGTCTGCTTGATGGTCTCCCACAGGTCCCTTAGCCTCTGTTCACTTTTCTTAAATTTCTTTTTTCTGTTCCTTAGACTCAACTGTTCTTTCTTCAAGTTCACTGATTCTTTCTTTTGCCTGCTTATATCTGCCTTTGAATCTTTTTAGTGAATTTTTCGTTTCAGTTACTATATCTTTCAGCGCTAGAATTGCTTTTAGATTTTCTACCTCTTTATCAAAATTTGCATTTTTTTCATACGTAGTTTTCTAGACTTTCTCTAACTCTTCCTTTAGTTCTTTGAGCATCTTGAATACAATTGCTTTATAGTTTTGGGTTAGTAGGTCGGCCATATCTATTTTTTCTCTGACAGTTTTGGTTGTGTGGGTTTTTTCTTTTTCAGTTTTGTTTTTTTTCCTTTGAATGACCATACTTTCTTGTTTCTTTGTATGCCTTTTGAGTTTTTGTTAAATACTGGACATTTGACCCTAATATTGTGGTAACTCTTGAAATAAACTTCTTCCTATTTTCCATTGTTTGCTGCATTTACATTTTTAAAAAATACAAATTATTTTATTTGTAATAATATATATAAATAAATATATTAATAAAATAATTTATATAATTATATAATTAATAAAATTATTAATAAATATATAAATAAAACAAATATATATAATTGTTGTAGGATGCCTGTCAGAATCAAGTTGAGATATAAACTTAAGGTCTTTTCAGATTATTTCTGACCCTCTGCCTTTCTCTGGGTATGTGCAGTGACTTTCTAATTTTTCGTGCATATGCAATTGCTTTTGAATATCCTAGTTTTAATGCCTTATTCCCAAAAGAGAAAAATGAAGGTGGAGGAAAGACTGCAGCCTTTTAAATCCTATGGAAGTCACCACAGTGGGAGGGCTTTGCTACAGTGGGTCGGGGCACAGTTGTGGAAGCTTGATTTTGTGTCTGCACCTCTGTGACCAGAAACAACCATCAGTAGAACACAGATCCTCAAAGTTTGGAGAACAGGTTCTGTTGCCCACCTTGGGTCCCATAAGCTTCATAAAAGCTTCTCCATGAACACTTTCAACTGCATGGGGCAGGGGACTGGATAGCTGCGGCTGAGGCAGGAACTGAAACTGACCAAAACTAACTGTAATATATCATACACGCCTTCTCCTGGAAGTTGTAAGCCTTAGATAGACTCCAGAGTTCCAAAATAATTAAATCAGATACATTTTGCCAGTCAGTTAATGACTAGGTGGGGAGATAGTTTCCTGGGGCTTTCTGTCATCTTCCCAGAATCCTTTCTCCAGGCTTACTGTTTTTTTATTGTGTTTGTTTTTATTCAGAAAAAATGCATTGCAACTTAATAATCAGTTCTCAGTAATGTCTAGATATAAAGCCTATCACAGTAATGATATAATTGGAGAGAATGCTTGGTGATAATAGAGTAGTTTTCTTAACACAGAAAAAGCTGCTAGTCCCTCTTACTGGACAGAAATGATGAGTTAGGAGATTTGTAAAAAGAGAACAGAGAATTGTTGACAGAAGTGAGGGGCTCTGGTTGCTGCTTCCTCTTTTAGATTTGACATGTGTATTGGAGGTGATTAAAAGCTCTAGATGGGGCTTCCCTGGTGGTGCAGTGGTTGAGAGTCCGCCTGCCGATGCAGGGGACACGGGTTCGTGCCCCGGTCAGGGAAGATCCCACATGCTGCGGATCGGCTGGGCCCATGAGCCATGGCCGCTGAGCCTGCGCATCCAGAGCCTGTGCTCCGCAACGGGAGAGGCCACAACAGTGAGAGGCCTGCGTACCGCAAAAAAAAAAAGCTCTAGATGGTTAACACTGGGAATCTTAATAAAGAGGAGATTTTTTTCCACTTATTGGAAACTCACAGAAAAGGCAGCCTGGCTGAGTGATCTTTAGCAACATAGTACAGGCAGCCACTTAGAGTAGGAGTAAAGACACAGAAGGTCTCTGCAGATGGAGGGTCTGTGTGGTCTTCATCATGGGTGTCCTCAGACCAACAAAGTAGGGAAGAGAGCAGAAGATTCACAGAAGTCAGTCTCTCTTGGGATTCTAAAGGTAGCAAAGAGTTAAGAACCCATGTGCCTGCTCCATGGTACTGTGACACAGGTAAGGAAATCTCAAGCCAGAGGCTGCACTATGGAAAGACCAGGTTAGAAAAAGCTGGAGGAAGCATGTGAATCACGAGGATCAGTGGGGATGATGCAGATGTGGGCTGAGTCAGCCTCCCCTGAAGTACCCACTCTGTGTTCTTTGTACTGATATAACAGATAGCGAGAAAGGCCCCGAATACCTAAGAGCAGAGATAAAACACCACCAGGATGATGTATTAGGTCCTGCAAGACTCAGATCATCTCTGATCAGAGAAGAAAGGAATGGTAGGCACAGGAATGTTCTATGGACGTGAAAGTGTGCTTAATTGGGGGTTAAACAGAAGAGACATTGAGCTTAAAACTGAAAGTGCCTTGAATAGGAAGAATGAATTTTTGGCAGTCTTTTTATAGATGGAAAAGTAACTTCTATCTCTGTGTATTAAACTTTAGCCCTGTGTATGAAAAATGGACCTGTTCTATCTAACTTCCACTCTGTATTTACATCATACATTCATATTATATATATGCATAATCTGGCTCAATACTGTGCCCTGTCTACATATAGTTATACCCATAATTATAAATTACAGATATATTACATATTTGATTATGTTATTAATAAATTATTAGTAATGATATTAATTACATAATATGGATATATTTATTATGTATCCTATATCCCTATACATTGTACTATATATGCATGTATGTATGTTACTTAAACATTAATGTGCTTTTCTATATTTTTTATTATATATGTTCCTATACATTAAAAATGTATCTGTGTATGTATCTCATTAAAAACAGAGTTGATATAGCATACCATTTTTTACATGAGCTGAAACAAAAGGCTCTGAGATCTCTGTTTTATTGGGCTTTGTCCTATTTTGGCAGATGTCTATTTCTATCATTTTAGAATTTTTTTTTCTGTGTGTCTGTGCTATGTGGTGAAAGTGGCACTGACTTTTATCCCTCCTTCCGATGGAGTTACATCTTAGAACCATTTTTCTACTTTTACCCAGTGAAGTGTGTCTCTCGGAAACACTGTAACGTATAACATTTACTCAGCACACTGTATGCCGTGGCTTTCTGCCACTTGCCCTTTCTTCATCCATTCTGATTCTCCTGCGCACTCAAGCTTATCTTCTACCCTGGACCTCTTCCCACCTAACAATCTCCTGCTGTTACTGTTTCTTCCCTCCACTGAAGAAGAGGAGATTCAGAGCCCACGAGCATGTCCTGCCTTTGCTCTTGAGGCACAAGCAGCGTTTCGGCAAGGCACACCATGCAGACCATGGAAGGCTCGCTCTACTGTGCATTTGCTTATAACATGCCCTTCTATTCCGGACCCTGAGGGATCCAGTCTTCTAATTGTCTTATGTGTTATCAAGCACTTTCAGTAGAAAAAATGTGAATTATGGAGTTTGTAAAAATATTTTGCCAAAGTGAGAAATTGCATTTCTACTAGCATTTTCACTTCTAAACTGCTGTAAGCTTTCATATTATCCCAACAGCTTTACTCCAAGAAGCTGGAAGGGTTTTCATTTTGAAGTTAATCTTATTTTAGCCTCAGATGCTCTCAATTAGCTGCTTTCTTTGTTTCATGAGAAATTGCTTTTGATTAGCAGATTTCTTTGTTTACATGGTTGCTCAGACAGTATTGTGACAGAACAGCTAATTTGCTATCCAACTGCTTCTCGCTTACATTAGAGATGGATAGAGTACTACAGAGAATTTTTCCCATGGGTAAGTAATTATAAAGGAAAATATGTCAAACAGTTTATCAAATGAAGGTTTTTATCTTGTATAACTCTTACCGTAGACTTCTATTTAAGCTTAAATTAAGTCACTACTTCTTAAAATAGGATAAATAAAATAAAGGGTTTTTACAATATATTATGACTATAACACTGAGCACTTTAACGTAAACTATATTTGGATATTATAAGAAGTAACCTCCTATATACTAGCTGTCTTTCACCAGCCGGTGAAATAGACTCTCTATCAAGAATCTTCTCTCTTTGAAGGTGTTCATGAGCCAGAGGCAGTGATCGGAATATAATTTTTAAAATTTGCAAAACCATACTTATTGGCATTAAAAATTCATCAAATATATATTAATTTACGTGATTTACATGAAATCCATCCTACTCAATGTAAAATGCAAAACAAAACATGTCATAAGGGCAGAAAAGGGTAGATCATGCTAAAACATTTATTATTCACCAAAGTTTGAGCAAGTAAAAATATAAAAACAAGTATTTTATTTTTATTAAGGTATAGTTAATTTACAATGTTGTGTTAGTTTCTGGCGTACAGCAAAGTGATTCATATATATGTGTATATATATGTGTATGTACATCTATGTCTATATTCTTTTTCAGATTCTTTCCCATTATAGGTTTTTACAAGATAGTGACTAGTTACCTGTGCTATACAGTAGGTCCTTGTTGTTTGCCTATTTTATGTATAGTAGTGTGTATCTGTTAAACCCAGCCTCCTAATTTATGTCTCCGCTGCCTCTGCCAGCTATCCACTTTAGTAACCATAAATTGGTTTTCTATATCTTTGAGTCTATTTCCATTTCATAAATAAGTTCATTTGTGTCATATTTTATTTTTTAAATTTTATATTTTTATTGAAGTATAGTTGCTGTACAATAAGTTACAGGTATACAATGTAGTGATTCATAATTTTTAAAGGTTATACTCCATTTATAGTTATTATAAAATATTGGCTATATTGCCTGTGTTGTATACTATACCCATGTAGCTTACCTGATAACCTAATAGTTTGTACCTCTTAATCCCCTACTCCTACATTGCCCCTTTCCCTTGATAATCTGTATTTTTTTTAATTTTAATTTCTTTTTTAAAAATCTTTATTGGAGTATAATTGCTTTACAATGTTGTGTTAGTTTCTGCTGTATAACAAAGTGAATCAGCTCTACGTATACATATATCCCCATTTCTCCTTCCTCTTGTGCCTCCCTCCCAAACTCCCTATCCCACCCCTCTAGGTGGTCACAAAGCACGCAGCTGATCTCCCTGTGCGATGCAGCTGCTTCCCACTAGCCATCTATTTTACATTTGGCACTGTGTACATATCAGTGCTACTCTCTCACTTCATCCCATCTCCTCCTTCCTCCCACCCCATTTCCCCAAGTCCATTCTCTACACCTGTGTCTTTATTCCTGTCCTGCCCCTAGGTTCATCAGAACCTATTTTTTTTTAGATTCCATGTATATGTGTTGGCAAAAGGTACTTGTTTTTCTCTTTCTGACTTCACTCTGTATGACAGACTCTAGGTCCATCCACCTCACTACAAATAACTCAATTTCGATTCTTTTTATGGCTAAGTAATATTCCATTGTATATTTGTGCCACATCTTCTTTATCCATTCATCTGTTGATGGACACTTAGATTGCTTCCATGTCCTGGCTATTGTAACTAGCGCTGCAGTGAACATTGTGGTACATGTCTCTTTTTGAATTATGGTCTTCTCAGGGTATATGCCCAGTAGTGGGATTGCTGGGTTATATGGTAGTTCTATTTTTAGTTTTTTAAGGAACCTCCACACTTTTCTCCATAATGGCAATTTACATTCCCACCAAAAGCACAACAGGGTTCCATTTTCTACACAACATCTCCAGCATCTAATTTTTGTATATTTTTTGATCATGGCTATTCTGACCAGTGTGAGTTGATACCTCATTGTAGTTTTGATTTGCATTTCTCTAATGATTAGTGATGTTGAGCATCCTTTCATGTGTTTGTTGGCAGTCTGTATATCTTCTTTGGAGAAATGTCTATTTAGGTCTTCTGCCCATTTTTGGATTGGGTTGTTTGTTTTTTTGATATTGAGCTGCATGAGCTTCTTGTATATTGTGGACATTAATCCTTTGTCAGTTGCTTCATTTGCAAATATTTTCTCCCATTTTAAGGTTTGTCTTTTCGTCTTGTTTATGGTTTCCTTTGCTGTGTAAAAGCTTTTAAGTTTCATTAGGTCCAATTTGTTTATTTTTGTTTTTATTTCCATTTCTCTAGGAGGTGGGTCAAAAAGGATCTTGCTGTGATTTATGTCATAGGGTGTTCTGCCTATAGTTGCCTAAGAGTTTCATAGTGTCTGGCCTTACATTTAGGTCTTTAATCCATTTTGAGTTTATTTTTGTGTATGGTGTTAGGGAGTGTTCTAATTTCATTCTTTTAAATGTAGCTGTCCAGTTTTCCCAGCACGACTTATTGAAGAGGCTGTCTTTTCTCCATTGTATATTCTTGCCACCTTTATCAAAAATAAGGTGACCATAAGTGCGTGTGTTTATTGCTGGGCTTTCTATCCTGTACCATTGATCTATATTTCTGTTTTTGTGCCGATACCATACTTTCTTGATTACTGTAGCTTTGTAGTATAATCTGAAGTCAGGGAGCCTGATTCCTCCAGCTCCGTTTTTCTTCCTCAAGATTGCTTTGGGTAATCGAGGTCTTTTGTGTTTCCATACAAATTGTGAAATTTTTTGTTCTGGTTCTGTGAAAAACGCCAGTGGTAGTCTGATAGGGATTGCATTGAATCGGTAGATTGGTTTGGGTAGTATAGTCATTTTCACAGTGTTGATCCTTCCAATCCAAGAACATGGTATATCTTTTCATCTGTTTGTATCATCTTTAATTTCTTTCATCAGTGTCTTATACTTTTCTGCATACAGGTCTTTTATCTTCTTAGGTAGGTTTATTCCTAGGTATTTTATTCTTTTTGTTGCAATGATAAATGGGAGTGTTTCCTTAAATTCTCTCTCAGATTTTTCATCATTAGTGTATAGGAGTGCAAGAGATTTCTGTGCATTAATTTTGTATCCTGCTACTTTACCACATTCATTGATTAGCTCTGGTAGTTTTCTGGTAGCAACTTTAGGATTCTCTATTTATAGTATCATGTCCTCTGCAAACAGTGACAGTTTGACTTTTTTTCTGATTTGGATTCCTTTTATTTCTTTTTCTTCTCTGATTGCTGTGGCTAAAACTTCCAAAACTATGTTGAATAATAATGGTAAGATGGGCAACTTTGTCTTGTTCCTGATCTTAGTGGAAATGGTTTCAGTTTTTCACCATTGAGAACAATGTTGGCTGTCGGTTTGTCATATATGGACTTTATTATGTTGAGGTAAGTTCCCTCTATGCCTACTTTCTGGAGGGTGTTTATCATAAGCGGGTGGTGAATTTTGTCAAAAGCTTTCTCTGCATCTATTGAGATGATCATATGGTTTTTATCCTTCAGTTTGTTAATATGGTGTATCACATTGATTGATTTGCATATATTGAATAATCCTTGCATTCCTGGGATAAACCCCACTTGATCATGGTGTATGATCCTTTTAATGTGCTGTTGGATTCTGTTTGCTAGTATCTTGTTGAGGATTTTTGCATCTGTGTTCATCAGTGATATTGGCCTGTAGTTTTCTTTTTTTGTAACATCTTTGTCTGGGTTTGTTATCAGGGTGATGCTGGCCACGTAGAATGAGTTTGGGAGTGTTCCTCCCTCTGCTATATTTTGGAAGAGTTTGAGAAGGATAGGTGTTAGTTCTTCTCTAAACGTTGATAGAATTTGCCTATGAAGCCTTCTGGTCCTTGGCTCTTTTTTGTTGGAAGATTTTTAATCACAGTTTCAATTTCAGTGCTTGTGATTGGTCTGTTTATATTTTCTATTTCTTCCTTGTTCAGTCTCGGTAGGTTGGGCTTTTCTAAGAATTTGTCCATTTCTTCCAGGTTGTCCATTTTACTGGCATATAGTTGCTTGTAGTAATCTCTCATGATCCTTTGTATTTCTGCAGTGTCAGTTTTACATCTCCTTTTTCATTTCTATTTCTGGTGATTTGAGTCTCCTCCCTTTTTTTCCTGATGAGTCTGGCAAATGGTTTATCCATTTTGTTTATCTTCTCAAATAACCGGCTTTTAGTTTTATTGATCTTTGTTATTGTTTCCTGCATTTCTTTATCATTTACTTCTGATCTGATCTTTATGATTTCTTTCCTTCTGCTAACTTGGGGGTTTTTTTGTTGTTGTTGTTCTTTCTCTAGTTGCTTTAGGTGTAGTGTTAGGTGGTTTATTTGAAATGTTTCTTGTTTCTTTAGGTCGGATTCTATTGCTATAATCTTCCGTCTTAGAACTGCTTACGCTGCATCCCATAGGCTTTGGGTCGTCGTGTTTTAATTGTCATTTCTTTCTCAGTATTTTTTGATTTCCTGTTTGATTTTCAGTGATCTATTGGTTATTTTGTAGTGTATTGTTTACCCTCCATGTGTTTGTATTTTTTACAGTTTTTCCTGTATTTGATATCTAGTTTCATTGCGTTGTGGTCAGAAATGATACTTGATATGATTTAAATTTTCTTAAATTTACCAAGGTTTGATTTGTCACCCAAGATTTGATCTATCCTGGAGAATGTTCCATGAGCACTTTAGAAGTAAGTGTATTCTGTTGTTTTTTGGATGGAATGTCCTATAAATATCATTTAAGTACATCTTGTTTAATGTATCATTTAAAGCTTGTGTTTCCTTATTTATTTTCATTTTGGTTGATCTGTCCATTGGTGATAGTGGGGTGCTAAAGTCCCCTGCTATGGTTGTTTTACTGTCTATTTCCCCTTTTAAGGCTGTTAGCTTTTGCCTTATGTATTGAGGTGTTCCTATATTGGGTGCATAAATATTTACAATTGTTATATCTTCTTCTTGGATTGATCCCTTGATCATTATGTAGTGTCCTTCTTTGTCTCTTGTAATAGTCTTTATTTTAAAGTCTATTTTGTCTGATATGAGAATTGCTACTCCAGCTTTCTTTTGATTTCCATTTGCATGGAATATCTTTTTCCATCCCCTCACTTTCAGTCAGTATGTGTCCGTAGGTCTGAAGTGGGTCTCTTGTAGACAGCATATATATGGGTCTCTTTTTTGTATCCATTCAGCCAGCCTATGAATTTGGTCAGAGCATTTAATCCATTTACATTTAAGGTATTTATTGGTATGTATATTCCTATCACCATTTTCTTAATTGTTTTGTGTTTCTTATTGTAGGTCTTTTCCTTCTCTTGTGTTTCCTGCCTAGAGAATTCCTTTAGCATTTGATGTAAAGCTGGTTTAGTGGTGCTGAATTCTCTTACATTTTGCTTGTCTGTAAAGCTTTTGATTTCTCCATCAAATCTGAATGAGATCCTTGCTGGGTCGAGTAATCTTGGTTGTAGCTTTTCCCCTTTCATCATTTTAAATATGTCCTGCCACTCCCTTCTGGCTTGCAGAGTTTCTGCTGAAAGATCAGCTGTTACCCTTATGGGGATTCCCTTGTACGTTTTTTGTTGTTTCTCCCTTGCTGCTTTTAATATTTTTCGTTTGTATTTAATTTTTGATAGTTTGAGTAGTATGTGTCTTGGCGTGTTTGTCCTTGGATTTATCCTGTATGGGACCTTCTGTGCTTCCTGGACTTGATCGACTATTTCCTTTCTCATAGTAGGGAAGTTTTCAAATATAATCTCTTCAAATATTTTCTCAGTCCCTTTCTTTTTCTCTTCTTCTTCTGGGACCCCTATAATTCAAATGTTGGTGAGTTTGATGTTGTCCCAGAAGTCTCTAAGACTGTCCTCAATTCTTTTCATTCTTTTTTCTTTATTCTGCTGTGTGATAGTTATTTCCACTATTTTATCTTCCTGGTCACTTATCGGTTCTTCTGCCTCAGTTATTCTGCTATTGATTCCTTCCAGAGAATTTTTAATTTCATTTATTGTGTTGTTCATCATTGTTTGTTTGCTCTTTAGTTCTTCCAGTTCCTTGTTAAACGTTTCTTGTATTTTCTCCATACTGTTTCCAAGATTTTGGATTATCTTTACTGTCATTATTCTGAATTCTTTTGCAGGTAGACTGCCTATTTCCTCTTCATTTGACCTGTTTTTTTACCTTGCTCCTTCATCTACTGTGTGTTCCTCTGTCTTCTCATTTTGCTTAACTTCCTGTGTTTGTGGTCTCATTTTCCCAGGCTGCAGGTTCATAGTTTCTGTTGTTTTTGGTGTCTGCCCCCAGTGGGTGAGGTTGGTTCAGTGGGTTGTGTAGGCTTCCTGCTTGAGCGGACTGGTGCCTGTGTTCTGGTGGATGAGGCTGAGTCTTTTCTTTCTGGTGGGCAGGACCGTGTCTGGTCGTGGTTTTTGGGGTGTCTGTGAACTTAATATGATTTTAGGAAGCTTCTCTGCTAATGGGTGGGGTTGTGTTCCTGTCTTGCTAGTTGTTTGGCCTGGGGTGTCCAGCACTGGAGCTTGCTGGTCTTTGAGTGGAGCTAGGTCTTAGCATTGATTCGGAGACCTCTGGGAGAGCTCTTTCCTACTGATATTACATGGGACCAGGAGCTCTCTCATAGTCCAATGTCCTGAACTCAGCTCTCCCACTCAGAGGCTCAGGCCTGAAATCTGGCTGGAGAACCAAGACCCTGTCTGCCACACGACCAGGCACGTGGGAAGTTTCTTGCCTTTTGGGAAGTCTGAGGTCTTCTGCCAACATTCTGTAGGTGTTCTGTAGGAGTTGTTCCACATATAGATGTATTTTTAATGTATTTGTGGGGAGGAAGGTGATCTCTACATCTTACTCCTCTGCCATCTTGAAGGTCCTCCAAGAAACCTACTTCTTAAACTGAAGAGAATCAAGTGCAGGCCAGTTTTTGTTCCTTGCCAGCCTGAGCAGAGACTTGCTAGCAGAAACCATGGCAGAAACCAGCGTTGAGGTAGGAAATCCTGAACTATAACTGGAGAATTACTGGAGACCTAGTGTGGACGACTCTTGGAGTTAAATTATCCTGGGGGATCCTGTCATACAGGCCCCCTAAAATATTGTGAGATTTACCACCAGAAGCTCCACCGGATTTTCCCAGTAAATATTGGAGAAAACCCCTCTGTGGCTTCTTTCTGTGGGAAGGGAAAAGGAACCATTTTGAAATAAAGCAGAGCAGTCTGTTCCCTAGTAGTTTTGATTTGCATTTCTCTAATAGTGATGTTCAGCAGTTTTTTCATGTGGTTATTGGCCATCTGTATGTCTTCTTTGTAGAAATGTTTATTTAGGTCTTCTGCCCATTTTTTTATTGTGTTTTTTTTTTGATATTTAGTTGTATGATATGTTTGTATATTTTGGAAATTAAGCCCTTGTATGTCGCATTCTTTGCAAGTATTTTCTCACAGTCCGTAGGTTGTCTTTTCAGTTTGTTTATGGTTTCCTTTATGTGCAAAAATTTATAAGTTTGATTAGGTCCCATTTGTTTATTTTTGCTTTTATTTCTATTGCCTTCAGAGACTAGTCTAAGAAAACATTGATACGATTTATTTCAGAGAATGTTTTGGCTATGTTCTCTTCTCGGAGTTTTATGATGTCTTGTCTATATTGAAGTCTTTAAGCCATTTTGAGTTTATTTTTGTGTGTGGTGTGAGGGTGTGTTCTAACTTCATTGATTTACATGTGGCTGTCCAGCTTCCACAACACCGCTTGCTGAAGAGACTGTCTTTTCTCCAATATATATTCTTGCCTCCTTTGTCGAAGATTGACTTTAGGTGTGTGGGTTTATTTCTGGGCTCTATTCTGTTCCATTGATTCATTTGTCTGTTTTTGTGCTAATACCACACAGTTTTGATTACTGAAGTTCTGTAGTATTATTTGAAGTGTGAGAGGGTTAGGCCTCCAGTTTTGTTCTTTTTCCTCAGAATTGCTTCGGCAATTCTGGGTCTTTTATTGTTCCATATAAATTTTAGGATTATTTGTTCTAGTTCCCTGAAAAATGTCATGGGTATTTTGATAGGGATTGTATTAAATCTGTAGATTGCTTTGGGTAGTATGGCCATTTTAAGAGATTACAGCTCTAAACAGTATGCTTTTGAAATTATAATCTCTCTGCTTATTTATTTGCATAATAATGTTAAAGAAAAATTACTTATTAAAGAAGGGTACAACAGACTTTATCCAGGACCATTGTCGTAGGTGTACAGACCACTGCAAATGGGTTTTGTAGTAGGGGAAAGAGATTGGGCTCAACTGAATACAACAAAGAAAAGCAGGAATTTATAGCCGGGGACCAGGATGGGAGGCAGTGGGCATAACACTACTAAGAGGAAAACTTAGGGGCAAGGGGGAATTCTGGCTCAACTGACCTAACAGGATTCTTGCTGAAGGCCGGCCAGGGTAATCTGATACCACCTGAAAGGTGGATGCTTCTGTATAAACCTAAATTGATTAAAATTGGACAATGAAGAGACAAACACAGATTTCAATAGTCAAGTTCTCATTGAAAAAGAGCTCAGGAGAGCCCAACTAGAGTTTGGTCAAGGAGAGATTTTCTTGTCAGTCAACTTTGTTGCTCAAGGAAAGAATAGACACGTTAAGTCCATTTTCTTGTTAGGTCACCTTCTGTTCACTGAGGACCGGCTGAACCTTTTGTTGGGACTTGGTAGTATAGGATATGGGCTGTATGGTACAAGCAGTCAAGTATTTAATGAGGGGAGTTTTACTAAAATGAAACGAAAACAAAGATTAATAGTTGGAATAGTTTTTGCCAGAGAGCAGCCAGTCTAGAAGCTTTCTAGACTTGTGCTTGAAGCATACTTTAGATGATGGAATGAGGATGGCAGTGCCAGGCTGACAGATTTCCTGGTTGGCAGTGAATGTCTCTGATGGTGGCATCAGGTGTTTCAGGAAAACCTTTTGAGTGGCTGACACAGCTGCAAGGCTGAAGGTTGTCCATACATAATCTGTTGTGGTGATTTTTGTCAACTACAGATTGGCACTTGCCATTGGCGCTTGACATCTGCCTCTACAAGGATCAAATTATAAGCTGCTGCTGAAAGGAGCTGAAACAACCCCTGAAAGGAGTTCAGGGTGGAGATCAAGAATGAGGCCCTTGTGATCTGAGGAAAAAAGGGGCAGAACAGTTCTTCAGATAGTTAGATATTTTCAGGAGACTATTTTATGAGCCTAATCCTTCTATCTTCTCATATCTAGAAAAGCGCAAAAATCCTTCACGGTGACATCTGCTCCTCGTGACTAGCAGTAACCTTCATGAGACTTGCAGTAACTTTACAGAAAATACGTTTTTTATTGCATGTACTCCCTCTTCACCAAAATCACATATCTACTGACCTTCCCCCCTACCTCTTTGGAGCAGTTTCTCAGAGCTCTCTGAGATGCTGTCTCCTGGGCTACAGTCCTCATTTTTCCCCCAAAAAAACTTAGCTCAGAATTCTCACATTGTGCATTTTTTTAAGTCGGCAATTTCTTTGCAGTTTATTTCAAGTTTCCCAGCTCCAACTTACAGGACTTTGGGAAAAGGGAAGCCTTAGCTCTCAGTGAGTCTGAGCCAGGAGGGTCAGATAAAAATTGAAAACATTAGTTTGGAGAGTTGTAGACAGACATTTGAGGAAACTAGAAGGTTGAGAACCCATAAGGGTGTGCTGTAGGTTTCCACTGAAACATAAAATTCTCTCTACGTTCACCTTCCTTTTGATCAAAAATAACCAAAGTAAGGCTACCCTTGTTAGAAAATAAATCAGGTCATTAGGTTTGGCCTAATTATTTATGTACGTGCAGCAGTAATGGTAATAGACCACACAGGCCTTTTTAAGTTTGTTTGCTGGAACTTTTCACGTGGAATCTCAGATCAGACTTCTATTTTATTTTTTTAAACATCTTTATTGGAGTATAATTGCTTTACAATGGTGTGTTAGTTTCTGCTTTATAACAAAGTGAATCAGCTATACATATACATATATCCCCAGAGGAAGCCAAGCAAAGACTTACATTAATAACATTTACCAACATAAACACAGGCAAGGTTAAGTATCTCTTCTTATGACAACTCTTTTCATGCAGTTTACCAAATAAACCTAATTAGTGTTAACACTGTAAAAAAGAGATTTACAAGGTGAAAGAACAAATCCTTTAAGATTTTCAAGAAGCCCTCTGGTAAATCTCAAAGGCAGTTTCAGAACAAGAAGATTTTATTAAGGGTTTGATTTGGGGAAGGCAGAATTGTCAAAAATATAAAAGTTTTGAACACTTGATTAAAGAGGTTCACAGATTACTATGCAACAATACTTATGCTTTCTTAAATAATCCAGAACATGATACAGGTTAACAGAAAGCAAAGGAAACTGTCCTGCTAAGCCACAGAATCATGGTTTCCTAGGTAGATTACACAAAAGGTGAAGAAAGACCTTTATAATCTCTTATTAAGAGCAGACCAATAATCCAGTAAAACTTTGTTTTCCTAGTTTTCAAGCAGTACATTCTTGACATTGTCTCATTTCTAAAAACTTATGAATTAATCCATTCAAATCTTAGCCAACTTGAGTACATTAGATAAGATCTCTTTTGTGTAAAACTTTTACAAATTTTTTTTTATATCCATTTAGGCTTTTCCCCCCACCTTTTCCTCTTTCTAATTAAAAACTAATCAGCCATTCTACCTTAGAATAAAATTACTCTCGTTTTTTTGCTTGTCAAAAACACATCCTATATACCTTGCACAGTTTTCATGCAAAGTTGCTTCTCTTCATTTTTATGATTTCTAATAGTTTCATTTACATATATTGATTATAATTTTCAACTACTAGTTACCTTTCTTTTACAAATAAAACTAGGAAGTAGAAAAATAATTGTGAATTGTCTGTCACATACCAAGATTTTATATGAACAGACTAGCAAATTTTTTACTATATCACCTCACATTTCGTATAGATATTTGCTGTTTCCTCGTAGTGCAATTTCTGATGTTCATTCACAGACCAGAATATGTTTAAGTGCTCTGTACTGCATAAAAACAAGATGCAAAATATATATATTTAAACTTATATTCATTAATGAATATTTCAGTATTTTATCTTTGTATTATTCTAGAGGATTTTATCTCTTTAAGAATGATTTAGATATGTAATAAATTTCTGTTACTTAGCTTAATCTAGCAAAACTTTAGTTTGCAAGATACCAAAAGATTGTGAAAACTGTTTTTTTTTGGGGGGGGGTGTTGAATCTTTTTTTTTTTAATTTGATAGCTCTTTTTCTTTTTTAAACATTTTTATTGGAGTATAATTGCTTTACATTGTTGTGTTAGTTTCTGCTGTATAACAAAGTGAATCATCTATATGTATACATATATCCCCATATCCCCTCCCTCTTGCGTCTCCCTCCCACCCTCCCTATCCCACCCCTCTAGGTGGTCACAAAACACCGAGCTGATCTCCCTGTTCTATGTGGCTGCTTCCCACTAGCTATCTATTTTATATTTGGTAGTGTATATATGTCCATGCCACTCTCTCACTTCATCCCAGCTTACACTTCCCCCTCCACGTGTCCTCAAGTCCACTCTCTACATCTGTGTCTTTATTCCTGTGCTGCCCCGAGGTTCTTCAGAACCATTTTTTTTTTTTTTTTAGACTCCATATATATGTGTTAGCATACAGTATTTGTTTTTCTCTTTCTGACTGACTTCACTCTGTATGACAGACTCTAGGTCCATCCACCTCACTACAAATAACTCAGTTTTGTTTCTTTTTATGGCTGAGCAATATTCCATTGTATATATGTGCCATATCTTCTTTATCTATGGAAAACTGTTTTTAAGCAGACATACTACAACATCAAACAAATGTAGTTATTATCTTGTTGTTTCCCTATTAATTATGTTAACTTTATTTGATTAGTAAACCCAAGTATAATAAAAACCTATACTCTTCTTTTACTTAATACTGATAACTCAGAAGACACAGCTGTTTTTATGAAACTGAAAATATTAAAACAATCTTATTTATCAAATATTTACCCAAGTCTCATGAACTGCCAAAAAAAATCCACGACATTTGGCTTGGTTCCTATTTTTTCTGAGAGGTTTAAGGATATTTAATTTGTATAATTGCTCATTTATCTCTATGCCAATTTGAATAGAACTTCTTTAAAGAATTTTATAAATTAATTTGGTAATACCATGCAGAGGTAGAAGAAGATCACATATCATAACTTACTTGCATAAACATACAAATAGATGCAAATAGACATCTTACTGTTTTCTATTCTCAAATTTTAGCCATAAACCAGTCTCCACAGTAATACAAAACTCACTGGTTTATCTCCACTTTATATTTTTATCTGAATTGTTTTGTGTTTCTGGCAAAAATGGGACAAGCTGAGGTTACTTGCCCAGTAAGGACTAAAGGTTTTTAACCAATCTGTGGGAAAGACTTGTAAGATTTTCTTTTGTCCTGATGTGAAATCTTATGGAGGTTGTGGACTACATTTTAAGTGTGTGACTAAGGAAACAGAGTGGCATCTGAATGTCTCCCAATCCATCTGAGTGGATACAGTATTAAGACTATTTCCAATTAGCCTTCTTTCTTTTTAGCCTCAGGTAGTTGGTTTACAAAGGCCCTGAGTCCTTTGAGAGCCCTGATGGGGGAGGGGGCCTAAAGTTGCCGTGACTATAGGGAACTGAGTTGTTTGAGTGGGAAGGGCAGGGCCTGGCAGGAGGAGAGGATGTGGAGAAGGTAGGGGTTTGAGGCGGGCACATCAGAGATTCAAGGGAACTGGAGGGAAGGTTGAAGGTGGTAAAATGAGGAAGGAGGGGTGGAGGTGATGCGAAGGGAGAGGTCTTAGAGGGTCAGTTTGTTGAGCTCTTGTTTCCCGAAGAGGCTATTGAGGTTTCCAATTATCCTTAGTAAAATCATGCCAGCAAGAAAAAGGTGGACAGAGTTGGTGGAGCATGTAGTCAGCAGGGGTTTGAGAAAGGGATTTCAGTTGACTGAGAAGTTCCAGTTGCAGGAATAGGACCAGAGAAAGAACAAAGAGGGCTCATAGAAAGCCAGGAGAATTTTCGCAGCCCAGCAGCTGGGGAGTGGATGCCCGCTCAAAACAAGGAGCCAGGAGGAACTTCCAGTCCACGAGTCAGAGAAAAATCTCCACTTAAGGCAGATGACCAAGCAGAAAGACTTTCAGCCCATCAGGTACCTTTCAAACAAATAAACCTGGGACACTTACCTAGATTTTTACAAACAGCTACGTCTCTAGAACTCTAACCAAGATTGTTAGAAACAGAGAAACTTAGGACTCTAACCAGCCTCTGTTTGTCTGGGACTCTATCCCAGCTTCTAGAGTATCCTCAGATCTTAAGAATTACAATCTGTCCTTACCAGCGTCAGTGGACATTTGTGCACATCAAAGGCTCCGGAGTCAGGTTCACCAGTGGATACCTGATCAGTTTGTGGAATGAAGACATAGGCTGCAAAGGCACACAATGAGTGTGCTGGATGACAGATTCAGGGATTCAATGATGAATCTGATCCAATCCAAGTCATGGCGCCTTAACTGTTAAAGAAGAAAGTTTTCATTCTGGTACTTGTTAATGAATGGTAAAGCAGACTTTATTCAGGACCATCACCATAGGTGTAGAGACCACTGCAATTTGTAGTGTGGGAGAGAGATTAAACTCAACTCCAAATACAACAAGGAAAAGTAGGAATTTATAACCAATGAACGGGGGTGGGGGCCCTGGATGGAAAATTACTAAGAGGAGACATCAGGAGTAAGGAAGAACTCTGGCTAAACTCGCCTAACAGGATCCTTGGTGTAGGCAGTCTGGGGTGATCAGATATCACCTGGGAAATGTTGGAGCATAAGGGACCTGATCAGATATCAAGGGTGATCAGATATTGAGCATGGAGGGTTCTGACTAAACCAACTTGACAGAATTCTTGCTAGAATTGGACAATGAAGAGATAAACACAAAAGTCCAACAGTTGAGGGCTAGATGAAAAAGAAAGTTCAGTAGAGCCTAACTAGAGTTTGCTCAAAGAGACAATCTTTCTAACTAGTGGACACTTTCAATATATTTCAATCTGAAGAGTTGTATACATTAAAGCTTTTAAATAAATGGAATTTACTAACATTTTTCATCAGAATTCTTATTCATTTTCTCCAACTTTTTAACCAGTTGACTGTCCAGTGTCTTATATTAATCCATGATACTTCAATCATTTAAATTAAACATTTTCTTAAATAGCATGATATTTGGAGGTCCTACCTTCTTCCCCTTCCTTTCATCCTCTTTTTCTTCTTTCTTCATTCCTTTATTTCTTCCTTTATTTCTTTCTGGAGCTACTTAGAATAGTAGGCAAGCAATTCTAATGCTGCATTTATTAATTTCTATTGTGTACACATTACTGAACATATGAAATTTTATTCCAAAGGGAATTATCTTAAAATATCAAGCTGAGGTATTAGATCTGCAAATGGACATGTAGGTATTCAGTTTAACATGTTACATTTAAATTGGACATGTAGTTATTGACAATAAATGGAAATTTTATTTTGTTGCTGCGTCTATTGTTATAGCATAAGTTGTTAGACATGTAACCTTGTAAATTCACTTTAGCTCAGACATTCCAGTTCACTAAATATATTTCTTTCCTGTAAATGAGACACGTTGGGAACTCAAAACCTATTTTTTTTTATATTTCAGACTTGGTTTTATTGCCAATTTTGTCATTTTCTGACAAAAATAACTATCTCTGCCCATATCTAGATATGATATATAGATATAGCAAATATAGATAGCAGTGTAGAGGCAGTCAACCTGAACAACTTTTTGGAGCTGAATGGTAGAACCTAGTTAACTACGTGGAAATAATTGGGAAAATAAAATCCATAAAAATAAATAGTTTACTTCACGATAAATATTTCAATACAATCTTCAAATGTGGTCCGTCCACACAAGAAATACTTTAAAATGTCAATAATAGCAAATGCATTTCTAGATAATGTAAGTTGATTTTAATGAAAAATTTATATATATTTTTGAAAGGTATAAGGATTGATGTTTTGAAAATCAGTGTCTCATAGACCTTCCTCGATGAGCACATGCACTTATATTGCAATAAGGAAATGTCCTTTCACAAAACTGGAGGTATCATGCTCCCTGACTTCAAACTGTATTACAAAGCTGTAGTACTTAAAACAGTGTGGTGTTGGCATAAAAGCAGACACATAGATCAATGGGACAGAACAGAGAGCCCAGGAAAAAATACACTCATTCATCCTTAGCTAATTTATGACAAAGTAGGTAAGAATATACAATTAGGAAAAGATAGTCTCTTAAATAAATAGTGTTGGGAAAACTGGACAGCCACAATCGAAAGAATAAAACTGGACTACTACCTTACACTACACACAAAGATTAACTAAAAATGAATTAAAGACTTGAACATAAGACCAGAAGCCATAAAACTCCTAGGAGAAAACATAGGCAGTAAACTCCTTGACATAGATCTTCGAGATGACTTTTTGAATCTGATACCAGAAGCAAAAGCAACAAAAGCAAAAATAAACAAGTGGGCTATATCAAACTAAAAACAAAACAAACAAAACACACACAAAAACCAAAAACTTCTGCACAGCAAAGGAAACTGTCAACAGAATGAAAAGGCAACCTAGTGAATGGGAGAAAATATTTTCAAACCATTTATCTGATAAGAGGTTAGTATCCAAAATATATTAAAGTTATAAAACTTTAAAGTTTAAATTAATAAGTGGGGAGAAGATCTAAATAGATATTTTTTCAAAGAAGACATACAGATGGCCAGTAGGTACATGAAAGATTCTCTACATCATTAAACATCAGGAAAATAAAATCAAAACCACAATGAGCTATCACCTCACACCTGTTAGACTGGCTATTATCAAAAAGACTGGAAATAATGTGTTGGTGAGGATTTGGAGAAAAAGGAACGGTTGTGCAAGACCTGGGAAGGTAAATTGGTGCTGCCACTATGGAAATCAGTATGGAGGTTACTCAAAAATTTTAAATAGAACTGCCATACGATCCAGCAGTTCCACTTCTGGGTATTTATTCAAAGAAAACAGAAACACTAACTTGAAAAGATATGTGCACTCCTGAGTTCATTTCAGCATTATGTACATTACCCAAGATATGGAAACAGTCTAAGTGTTCATCAGTGGATTAATGAATAAATAAATTGAATTATACACACATACACACACAATGGAATGTTATTCAGTCATTTCATTATTTATTTGGAATGAAATTATGTCATTTTTGACAACATGGATGGGCATTTGGTAAAAGTTCATTCATTGGCTTTATGGTAAGTGAAACGAGTCAGAGAAAGACAAATGCTGGATGATCTATTTTATATATGGAATCTAAAAATACGTTTTTTAAATATGTTTATAATATAGATACAAACTCATAGATACAGAGAACAGGAACAGATTGGTAGTTGCCAGAGGCAAGGGGTGGGGAATTGGACAAATGGGTGAATTTTTTTTTGTTTTTAGTTTAAATAAATTGTAAAAAAGAGAGAAAAAGAAAATCTCTCTTTCAATCTGTGTCAACAAAGAAAAAAAAGTTGATTGTTTTGATATTTGCCTAGTGAAGTGTCTTATTCACCTTTTAAATCTTTGAGAATCATAGCTTTATATTGAAGCTTCCAATTGAAAAGCACTTCTAAACTTTGCTTAGAAATATAAATTATTCATTTTTAAATTGAGTTGAAATATTATCTGTATGGATATCATGCCTATTTTATGATGCTCGGTGACAAATAGACCCTAGGTAAATTTTAGCAGTGATTTTTGTCATTGCAAGGCCTAAGAAAAAAATGGGAAAAAATGAAGTTTGTCTTTTTCTCTATCTCATTTCTATACATCTTGTCTGTTTCCTGAGACCCTAATTCCTATAGTCCCATTTTACATTTTACTTCGTTAGTAACTTTACACTCCTGAGGGTTAATGGGGGATTTTAAATGCTCAAAAGAATGAAAAGCCAATGATATGATTTTAAGCACCAACACCCAGTTTATGTAAAGAACACTTTGTATTTCGCTAGGGTTTTGTGCCTTCAAAATAAGACTTTGAGGGGGTGCTAATGGTATTTTATTATAAGGCCAAACTTAGTCTGTGACTCCATTAACTTTTATTATACCTCAAACATGAGGGAAGAAATAAAGAATACTTAATAAAGAAAAATAGCCTTTAGTACATCCATCTAGGGAAAATTGTTGTTAATAATTTGGTGCATAATGCTTTTTCCTACGCATACAAACGTGCACTTAGACAAATATTTCTTATGACAAAATTGGCTTCAAGTTCATAACTAGTACATTTAAACATTGTACATATAACAAGATAATACAAACTTCTTTTAGTCAAATAAATATTTATAAACCATATTTTTCATTGAATTAATATATTTCATTATTTGGATGAGATCTGACTTATCTTGGCAGGTACCTATAACTAGACATATTGTTTGTATAAAAAATATACAGTGCTACTAAAAATATCTTTATAGTTTATTCTTAGTCTACTCATTTCAAATATTTGTTTCAGAAAAATTTCCAAAAGTTAGAAACACATTTGTACATAAATATTTAAGTTTCTTTTTATTTCTTTGTAAACAAATTTTTGAGATTATTTGAAGACAATTGCACATTCTTATAAGGGATTTTTCTGCGGGAACAATTTATTTTCACCTTTAAGATTCAGTCATTTAGCATGTGGATACTTTAGAGAAGAGGTTGACAAAGCAATTGATGAGTTTTTCTGAAAGGATATAATGTTTGCCCATTTTTCTAGGCCCAAGCCTTAAGTGAGATTTACTTCATTAAGTATATACCCCAGGGTACTTGCTGAACTATTGGCTAAGTAACATTTGTTCTTTTTTCAGCAACAGGAACAAAAATAAATCACATTGAAAAGAATTGCTTTATTTTATTTTGCCTTTTGTGAATCCATTCTTGTATCTGACATCAATTATAAAGAAGTTATTTCTAAAACATAACATTGTCCTGTAAGTCTGCAACCAAATGTGAAATAAGGAATTTTAATTTTGTCTCACCTTTGTTTTTGCTCATATCTAAACAAATGTATCAGGTTGAGCAGTGTTGAACAATTTGACATTATTCAGACTGAAAAATAATTCACAATTAGAAGACAATCATTTCATTTTAAATAATTGCATGATTCTCTTTGGCTGTGAATGTGTATGTCAGTGTTATGGAGAGAGAGATTGAGAGAGAAAAGACATAGACAGAGAGAGACAGATTGATTGAAAGAGAGAAAGAAAGGCAGAGACAGACACATAAAGAAGGCAATAACACCATTCATGAAGTGAAAGTATTTCTATTATAAAACAGAGGCATTGGATAGTGTTTTTTTTTTAATTGATGTACAGTTGACATACAATATTATATTAGTTTCAGGTGTACAATATAGTGATTTGACATTTATATACCTTACAAACTGATTACCATGATAAATCTAGTAACCATCTGTACCATAAAAGTTATTGCAATAGTATTGACTACATTCCCTATGCTGTATGTTACATCCTTGTGACTTATTTATTATTTTTTTTATACTGGAAGTTTGTACCATTTAATCCCCTTCACCTATTTAACACAACCCCTACTTCTTCCTCCTGTCCGGTGACCATCAATTTAGTCTCTGTATCTATGAGTCTGCTGCTGTATTGTTTTGTTTGTTCGTTTGTCTTAGATTCCATGTATAACTGAAATCGTATGTTGTCCTTCTCTGACTTATCTCACTTAGCATAATACCTTCCATTTCCATCCATGTTGTTGCAAATAGCAAGACTTTATTCTTTTTAAGGCTGAGTTATATTTTATTATATACGTATACCACAGGTTTTTTATCTCTATGTGGACACTTAGGTTGCTTCCCTATCTTGGCTATGGTAAAAAAAATGCTGCAATGAACATAGGGGTGTGTATATCTTTTCAAGTTAGTGTTTTCATTTTCTTCAGACAAATAACCAGAAGTGGAATTGCTGAATCATGGTTGGTAAATTTTTAATTTTTTGAAGAACCTCCATACTGATTTCCACAGTGGCTGCACCGATTTACCTTCTCACAAACAGTGAACCTTTTCTCCAGATCCTCGCCAACAGTTATTTCCTGTCCTCTTGATAATGGCCATTCTGACAGGTGTGAGGTGTTATCTCATTGTTTTTGCGGTTTGCATTTCCCCAATGATTAGTGATGTTGAGCATCTTATATGTCTGTTGGCCATCTGTATCTTCCTTGTAAAAATGTTTGAGTCCTCTACCCGTTTTTATATCAGATTATTTTTTGTTTCGATATTGAGTAGTGTAAGTGCTTTATATACTTTGCATATTAACTTGTTGAATATATCATTTGCTAACATATTCTACCATTTGTAGGTTATCTATTCTTTGTTTTGTTGATGGTTTTCTTCTCTGTGCAAAAAGTTTTTTAGATTATTTTGATGTAGTCCTGTTTGTTTATTTTTGCTTTTGGTGCCCTTGTTTGAGTAGATAGATCCAAAAAACACATTACGAAAAATTATGTCAAAGAGTGTACTGCCTGTGTTTTCTTCTTGAAATTTTATGGTTTCAGGTCTGGCAATAATGGGCATCCTTGTTTGTTCCCAAACTTAGAGGAAAAGCTTCCACATTTTCACCATTGAATATGATGCTAGCTGTGGATTTACCATATTTGGCCTTTGTTATGTTGAGGTTTGTTTTCTCTATACCCATTTTGTTGAGAATTTTTATCATAAATGGATATTGAATTTTGTCATATGTTTTTTCTGCATCTCTCGAGATGATCATAGGATTTTATCCTTTGTTTTGTTCATATGGTGTTTCATGGTGTATCGTGTTGATTTATTTACAGATACTGAATCATCCTTGCATTGCTGGAATAAGTCCCACTTGATCATGAAGTACGATCCTTTTAATTTGTTGTTAAATTCAGTTTGCTAACATTTTGTTGAGAATTTTTCATTCATCAAGGATATTGCCTGTAATTTTATTTTTTTCTATTTCTTTATCTAGTGTTGGTATCAAGGTAATGCTGGCCTTGTGAAATGAGTTCATAAGTGTTACTTTCTCTTCAAATTTTTTGGAACAGTTTGAGAGACTAGGTATTAACGCTTCTTTAACTATTTGGTAGAATTCACCTGTGAAGCTGTCTGGTGTTGGACTTTTGTTCATTGGAAGATTTTTGATTACCAAGTGTATTTCATAACTACTTATCAGTCTCTTCAGATTTTCTATTTCTTCCTGATTCAGTATTGAAGATTATATGTTTCTAGGATTTTGCCCATTTCTTCTAGGTTTTTAAATTTGTTGGCATATAATTATTTTTAGTAATCTCTTAAGATTCTTTGTATTTCTGTTGTTTTAACTCATTTATGATTTTATTTATTTGTATTTGGGTTCTCTCTCTCAGTGAGTCTAGCTAAAGGTTAATCAATTTAATTTTGTTTATCTTTTCAAAGAACCAGCTCTTAGTTTCATTGATGTTTTCTATTTTTTGGTCTGTATTTCATGTATTTCACTCTCATCTTTTCAGTTATGTAGGTTGGATAAGTTCTGGAGATTTAGTGTATAGAATGGGGGCTACAGTTAATAATACTATACTGTACACCTTAAATTTGCTGTGAAAGTAGATCTTAAATGTTCTACCACACCAAAAAAATCACTATGTGAGGTGATGGATATGTTAATTAGCTTCATTGTGGTAATACTTTCACAGTGTATATATACATATATCAAAATGTTGTACAATGTAAATATGTATAATTTTTATTTGACAATTATACCCCAGTAAAGCTGGCAGAAGAAAAACTAGAGAATTTTTCTCTCCACCATGATAAGTTCAGTGAAGATAATCGAGAAAGCATCTGCCTATGGATTAATCCAAATTAGAGAAAAGCTTATCTGAGATGTTAAAGGAAACAGATTCAATCTTGGTAATATTGTCTGATGCAGTCATGCCTACTGAAGAGAGACTCGCTTTCTGCTCTGGTGGCTGAGAAGAGACAAGACCCCAGATAGAAGATGACTGTGCTGTTTCTGTTCTGACAGGATCAGAAAGTGAAGTAGCTGAGTGAAAGCACAGAGAACCATGGAAACAAAAAATGTCCTGCCACCTGATAACATTAGCACCTTAGCCAATTCCTGTTCAGACTGGTGGCCTGGGTTCAGATCCCACCCACAAAGCCAAATGCCTTTGCTCTAATCAGTTCACAATTCTGGGAAAACTTACTGATAGCAATAGGTTTGGGCTGGACATAAAGATTAAATTATAGAAAAAAAGGTTCACATTCCTATACACTTGCGTTGGCAGACTAGGATTCACATACAATATATTTTGTGTAGTCTTTTATAGGTTCAATAAAATTCTGAAATATTTGGGAAGTTAGTATTTCTCTGGAGGTATTTAACATCTCACAGAAATAGTTTCGGTGAAGTTCTTTCTTGAGGCAGGCGATAGATTAAATGTTCTTTTGAAATGTTTTTCAGATTAATGATTCAGTCATATTTGCTTTCATGTTTAGTACAAAAGTCCGTATTTATACTTCAAAACCAGTGGCCTTTATGATTTTTTAAGATTCTTTGACAGTTTTATTATTTATATAGGAAAAAAGTGAATCTCCTTAGGCAATGTATAATAAGTATTATGTAGTGTGGAAGAAGTGAATTTTCTTTTTATCTTTGGTCACTATTGTTTGGGAGAACAGGGTATAGATGTCTGTAGTACATCCAAAGCAGAATGTGAAATGTGTTAGCTCTAAAATCATGGCTTTCTGGTGCTCTTTCTTTGTTTAAATAACAGCTGTGTATCTGTGATCACCATGGTGCCTTTTGCCTGTCTTTATTCTAACACAGAGGCTGTATAATATATTACGTAGCACTTGAGAGTCTGGAAAGACTTAGGATCACTGCCTGTTCCTCCAGTTATTATCTTTTTTTTTCTTTTTTTAGCATCTTTACTAAGTATAATTACTTTACAATGGTGTGCTAGTTTCTGCTTTATAACAAAGTGGATCAGCTATACATATACATATATCCCCGTATCCCCTCCCTCTTGTGTCTCCCTCCCACTCTCCCTATCCCACCCCTCTAGTTGGTCACAAAGCACCAGCTGATCTCCCTGTGCTATGCAGCTGCTTCCAACTAGCTATCTGTTTTACATTTGGTAGTGTATATATGTCCATGCCACTCTCTCACTTTGTCCCAGCTTACCCTTCCCCCTCCCCGTGTCCTCAAGTCCATTCTCTACGTCTGCGTCTTTATTCCTTTCCCTCCAGTTATTAGCTTTAAGGCTGGGACAAACAACTTATTAGCTCTGAAATTCAATTTCTTCATAATAAATTTACATGAATTACTAAAAATATAAAATAAAAATTTATAGACATAAATTATAAAGTCCTTTTTATTTCAGATCTTTCTTACTCAAAATTTGCTGAACCTAAATTGATTCATTGTATTTGATGTTTGATTGAAATAAAATGTAAAACTAAGTTTTTATTTAATTCAATTTCTTAGCTTGTTAGGATATTTCAAAAACAATAGCATAACATTAAATGCTTTCAAATTATATTTTATCCTTACAACATCCCAAATAGGTTAGTATCCTTATTTATGTTTTACACTTGAGAAAACTGAAGCACCGTAAATTTAAGTAACTTGGCACAAACCTTGAGTGGCCAAAATGCGATATTAACCCAAGTCTAACTAAATCCAAAACATGTCTTGTCAGTTAGTACCCCATGTAGTCCTGGTTTTACTTTTAATTGGTTTGACATTGACATGAGCTATTTATTTTCTTCTTGCTTCAAATTATTTTCTGTAATATAAGGTTTTGGACCAGATGATCTCTAAAGTACCTTCTGTTCACATATTTTATTCTATAAGACAATAACTGGGTATGTTTTTAAGCATTCGACACATCTGTGAACATTATTTCCCCAACAGAAAAATAATTTCTAATATATTTTTGCTAATGATCCTCTTTTATACATATGGAGGTAATGTAACATTAGTAGTGCCATTGGAATGGAGACTCCTTTAAGGGTCTTTAAATTTTTTGGGGTAAAATAAAAATTGTATGTATTTAAAGTTGCAACATGTTGTTTGGTTATGTGTATGTATATTGTGAAATAATTACCACAGTCAAGCTAATTAACACTTCCATCCCCTCACATAGTTTTATTTTGTAGTAAGAGTATTTAAGATCCAGTTTCTTAGCAAATTTCAAATATGCAATACAATACTCTTAACTATAATAACCATTCTGCAGGTTAGATCTCCAGGACTTATTCATCCCATATAACTGGAACTTTGTAGCCTTTGACTAACATCTCCCCATCTTCTAACCCCCAGCTTCTGGCAACTATGATTCTACTCTCAGCTTCTATCAGTTAAACTTTTTTAGATTCCACATATAAGTGAGTTCATGCCGTATTTGTCTTTCTGTGCCTGGTTGATGTTACTTAACATAATGTTCACTGGGGTCATCAATGTTGTCACAAGTGGCATGATTTTCTTTCTTTTTTCAAGCTGAGTAGTAGTCCATTGTGTATCTGTCAGTGGACATTACTTTATTTCCATATTTTAGTTACTATGAGTAATGGTACAATGAACTTGGGAGTGATGATACCGTTTAGATATACTGATTTCATTTCTTTTGGGCCTATCCCCAGAAGCAATACTGCTGTATCATATGGTAGTTTTATTTTTGAGAAATGTTTATACTGTTTTCCATAAGGGCTTCACCAGCTTATATACCCAGCAACAGTGTACAAGTTTTCCCTTTTCTCCACATCCTTACCATGACTTGTTATCTCTTGTCTTTTTGATGCCAGCCATTCTGACAGGTGTGAGATGATATCTTATTTTGGTTTTGATTTTCCTGATTATTAGTGATGTTGAACTTTTAGAAAATTTTATACACCCGTTGGCCATCTATAATGTGTTCTTTTGAGATATGTCTCAGGTCCTTTGCCCATTTTTTTAGTTGGATTATTTGTTTTCTTGCCATTGAGTTGTATGAGTTCTTTATACAGTTTAGATAGTAAGCCTCCCCTCAGATATACAGTTTGCAGATATTTTCTCCTTTTTCATTTGTTACCTTTTCACTCTATTGACTGTTTACTTTACTGTACAGAAACCTTTTAATTTGGTGCAGTCCCATTCATCTGTTTTTGCTTTTTTTGCCTGTAATTTGGGTGTCATTTCCAAAAAAAAAATCATTGCCAGTGTCATGCTCTTTTGATTACTGTACCTTTGTAATATATTTTGAAATTAAGAGTGTGATGTCTGGCTCCAGCTTTGTTTTTCTTCCTCAAACTTGTTTGGCTACACAAGATCTTTTGTGGCTCCATATGAATTTTAGGTTTGTTTTTCTATGTCTGTAAAAAATGTACTTAGGATTTTGTTTGCAAATGCATTGATTTTGTAGATCGCTTCATGTAGTATGGACATTTTAACAATATTAAGTTTTTTAATCCATGCACAAAGAATGTCTTTCTATTTATTTGTCTTCTTTAACTGCCTTCCTCAATGTTTTGTCATATTTAGTGTACAAGTCTTTTATCTCTTTGGCTAAGTTTTTTTTTTTAAGTATTATTTTTGTTGTTGTTGTCAGTGGGATTGTATTCTTAATTTCCTTATTGGATAGTTTATTGTTTGTTTATAGAAAAGCCACTGCTTTTGTTTGTTGACTTTGTGTATTATAAATTTACTGAAATTTTTAATGAGTTCTAACAGTTTTTTAAATTTTTGTCTTTAGGTTTTTCTGCATATTGATGATGTCGTCTGCAAGCAGAGGTACTGTTACTTACTTTTCTATTTGGATGGATTTTATTTATTTTTCTTATCTAATTGCTCTGGCTAGGACTTCCAGTGTTGTTTTGAATAGAAATAACAAGAGTGGGCATCCTTGCCTTGCACCAGATTGTGGAGAAAAAGCTTTTTGTTTCTCCTGGTTGATTATGACATTCGCTGTGGGCTTTTCACATACAGCCTTTATTGTGTTGAGGCAATTTCATTCTATAACTAATTTGTTGAGAGCTTTTATCATGAACAGATTTTGAATTCTGTTAAATTTTTTTCTGCGTCTCTTGATATGATCATGTTGATTTTATCTTACATTCTGTTAAAGTGATGTATCACAGTGACTGATTTAAATCTTCCTTGCATTTTGGGGATAAAGCCCATTTAGTCATTGTGTATATTCCTTTTGATGTGCTATTGAATTGGTTTTGCTAGTATTTTATTGATAATTTTTTTCATTGAAGTTAATCAAGTTTATTGGCCTGTAGTTTTTCTTTTGTTTTGTTTATTTGTGTTTCTTGTGATGTGTTTACCTGGCTTTGGTATCTGGGTGATGCTGACCTCATAAAATGAGTTTCACAGTATTCCCTCTTCCATATTTTTGAAGATTTTAAGAAGGATTAGTATTAATATTTCTTTGAATGTTAAGTAGAATTCACCAGTGAAGCCATCTTGTCCTCGGTGTCCTTTGTTGGGATGTTTTTGATTACTGACTCAGTTTTCTTATTTGTTATTGGTCTGTTCATTATTTTTCTTTCTTAATTCAGTTTTAGTAGGCTGTATGTTTAGGAAATTATCCATTTTTTCTAGTTTATTTAATTTTTTGGTGTATAATTGAGCATAATAATCTCTTTATTTCTGAGGCATTCGTTATAATGTGTTCTCTTTCATTTTTTATTTTATTTATTTCAGTCTTTGTTTTCCAAGTTAATCTGGCTGTTTGTCAATTTTATCTTTTTGAGAAACAACTCTTTGTTTTGTTGATTTTTGTTTTTCTGTTTTCCTTTTTTTTCTGCTCTAATTTTTATTATTTTCTTCTTTCTGCTAACTTTGTTTTCCTTTTCTGTTTCCTTGAGGTTAAAAATTAGGTTGTTTATTTGAGGTCTTTTTATTTTTTTTTGAGATATAATCAACATATAACATTGGATTAGGTGTACAACATAATGATTTGATAACTGTATATATTATGAAATGAAAATGTTTATCACTGTGAACTTTTGTGTTAGTAATGCTTTGGCTGCATTCCATAAATTTTGGTATTTTCTGCTTTTATTTTTATCTCAAGATATATTTAAAATTCTGTTTTGATTTCCTCTTTGACTTAATGATTGTTCATGAGCATGTTGTTAAGTTTCCATGTATTTTAGAATTTTCTGGTTTTCTTACTGTTAGTTGTTTCTAGTTTCATTCCACTGTGGCCAGAAAAGATACTTAGAATGATGTTGATCTTAAATTTATTAAAACTTGTTTTGTGACTTAACATATGATCTGTCCTGGAGCTTGTTCTGAGTGTGCTTGAGAAACATGTGTTTTTCTGCTGTTGGTGGAGAGCTCTGTACATGTTTATTAGGTTTGTTTGGTCAATAGTGCTGTTTAAATCAGCTGTTTCCTTATTGATTGTATGGGTGTTTTCTCCATTATTCGATGTGGGGTATTGAAGTCTCCTACTATTATTGCATTACTGTCAATTTCTCTTTTTAGGGTCTTTTACATGCCAGGTGACCAACCCTGGAGTGTATACTCCTGATTAGGATACAACAGATGTGAACAAATCACAAACATTAGCAAAGCTTTGAAGTTACAATTTTCTATGCTGTGGGCCTGGGCTGATTCTCATAGAATTCCCTCACTAGCCTGCTCTTTCTAATTAGAGACGACTCATAGATAATTGTATCCTCCCCCTTTATAATGCTAATTTCCAAGATGAGAAGGAGGTCAGTGTTCTTCTCTGTTAACCTCCATTTAATTTGCTTAAAGGAGATAAATATATTGCATAAACTGTTAAAGACTATTATGAAGTTCATAATTATAGCAGTGGGGCTTAGTGATGATAGTACAGCCAAACAATGGATGATTAAGGCCGAAAAGTCACAAGATGTTGAGGAATCTAAAGATTGTGAACTAAGAAAACATTAAAATAATCAGATAAAATTTGGATGTTAAAAACTATAACTATAGCAAGAATAACTTAATATTCAGTATAGTTTTATATGCTGTATGTAATTTACAAATTCAAAGAGATTTGAACCCTTTATTCTTTTATTTAATTATTATTCTAAGCCCACCAGCCAAAGGCCACTGAAGACCTAGCCATATTCAAATAAATTATGTTTATTTGAATTCCTGAAATGAGAGAAAATACATTCCAGAGGGGAACTTAGAAATGTTTTAGTAACAAGAGTGGAAAGAAGCTTTTAATAGAATTTGGACTTGTGATTCTAAGGAAGGAGGAGGAAAGTAAGAATCAGCTCTGGATTGGGGGCTGTCAAGTAGCCAGGACATTTCATGATTGGCTATATCATAATAGTTGTTCAGGAGGTGAAAGGAAAGAAGTCGGGTTGAGATGTCAGTGGTAAAAATATGTGTCAGTAACCCAAAAGCAGGGGTTGTTATTTGTTCTACAGCCATGGTGTGACGGTTGGAGAATCATTGTTTATACAGTGTTGTCAATATCCCAATGTAAATGTTGTTTTATGTTCTGTTAGGAATGTCACAGTCTGCTTACCAAGCATATTGACTTTTACGTGAATATTTATGCTCCTTTCTGAGTGATTCAGGATGCTTAATCGTTTGTTGATTCTAAAATTCTTTATTAGAAAACTATTATATATTAGGATCTGAATAAGGTACAAATCCTGCCCCCAAAAGGGTGTTTAGGCTATTGGACAAGAGAAATACATTGATAGCAGTAATTGTAGTATGTTGACAATGAGCGCGTTATTGTTGCCAACTGACCCAGGACAACTCAGTGGTTCAGAAAGTATCACGTGCCTTTGGTGAATATTGTTAGCTAATAATGGATAGATGTTTTGGGGGGCCAACTAATCCATATCAGGTGGAATGCCATAATGAAAGTAAGTCTAAGGTCAAGTTTTCCAAACATACAAACGTTTTTAGGAATCAAGGAAATTACCATATACCTATTCTGTGCCTCTGGGAATTTACATTTATTAATGAAGACACTGTAATTAGCACTTTGCATCAGGTTTGACTTAGAGGTCAATGAATGGATGTAGAGAGAAGGACCAGTCGGCCTTGTGACTGAGTGAAGTGGCCGATGCTTTGTGAAAAGGAGGGATGTGGGGCCAACAGGACCCCTGACAGCGCAGTGCTCTGGGGGCACTGGTTAGTCCAGATGCTGTATATTTTTTGTACACAACTTGAGATACCTCTATGATTATTTCCTGCCAGTTAAAATCTTGAACATTCATTTTACCATAAAAAAATTATTTCTAACATCCTTTCAGCTAATGAACAAACTTCAATATTAATGTTGTTGACAAAGTGGAAATGACAGATTACTGCCTCTGATTGCACTGATTCCTGATAGGAGCACAGATGCCACTTTCTGTAGCACTGATTCCTGATTCTGTTCCCTCACATGTAACTAACCATTCCGAGGTCCTAGATTAAGCCGAACATGTGCAAATATATATGACACAGTTTATCCTGAAGTATTTTAACGGAAGTCATAGCAAAGGTCGTATAATGGGTCTATAATAGTAAGACTTTGGACTTTAATTGTTCTTCCAAGACCTATACTAACTTCAAACTTAGATTGGAATAAACTAGTTGTAATTAAAGGGGAAGATGATGGATCGTACTTTCCAAAAGATCAAGTGTAACAGCAAAACAGACACGCAAACAGAAGAGACACTATACTTTAGTTGTCTCTTCACCTATCTTAAATGCGCTTCAGTTAACTGGATTTTGACTCGTTTCAAAATCCCAGAAAAAAGCCTCAACATTTCTTCCAGTCTCTAACACCTCTTATTCTATTGTCCACTGGATTTTCCATCCTTCCTTCCTTTGATGGTTCCTTCAATAAAGTTTAAATGAGGACCAATTGTGTTCTAGACAGTATGATAGCTTAGGTATAAAATGAGTACGATGTCATCCTAGCCTCAAAGAACTCACAGTCTCCTGTGAGAAGAAGATCTGGTATGGTAAGTTCTAACACAGTCTTAAACAAGTGTAGTGAGACTCCTGAGACATAATATGTTTTTTTGATGAGTTATTTTATTTTTGTGATTGTTTTGTTCTAAAATAAGGTGTTGCACATGCTGCTTGGTTATTCTTGGGATCATTTATAGCACAGGATGCATCAAAATTTTAATAAATAAATGAAATCTACCTGTTTTTTAATTCTTCTTGGAGTAGGGTGATTTTCATAAATTGTAGCTAAATTGAGAACTGCTGAATGTATAGTATGTGTGCAGCCACTCTCTCACCTGTTCTCTGCACAAGCATAGTTAATCACACCTGTCTCACTGAACATGCTGTAGGTTCAGTGTCTTGAGCACAGTACTCCAGGCAGTTGGTACCCATTAACCGGTGCTAGAAATTAAGATGCAGATCATTGGTGATCATTGGTAAATCTGACATGATCTCATGACTATGTAATACTATAAAAATACTTAAAAAGCAATTCTTGGTGCTGTTAAACTCTATATATGTGTGTGCGTGTGTGTGTGTGTATGTATGTGTATATATAGCGCACATTTGCATAGCCTGACATAAAGTTTCACTGTGCCAGTGTATTAGGGAGCTTTACAAAACTCATGCCCTGTGGTTCCTTTGTAAAAGCAAACCAAATGTGTTCCTAAAGGAGAAGCAAGTTCTAAGCCACCTAAAACCTTTCTCATGCAGTCTTTTATTTATTTATTTATTTAACATCTTTATTGGAGTATAATTGCTTTACAATGGTGTGTTAGTTGCTGCTGTATAACAAAGTGAATCAGCCATACCTATACATATATCCCCATATCCCCTCCCTCTTGCGTCTCCCTCCCACCCTCCCTATCCTACTACTCTATGTCATCACAAAGCACTGAGCTGATCTCCCTGTGCTATGTGGCTGCTTCCCACTAGCTATCTGTTTTACATTTGGTAGTGTGTATATGTCCATGCTACTCTCTCATTTTGTCCCAGCTTCCCCTTCCTCCTCCCCATGTCCTCAAGTCCACTCTCTACATCTGTGTCTTTATTCCTGTCCTGCCCCTAGGTTCATCAGAACCAATTTTCTTTTAGGTTCCATATATATGCATTAGCATACGGTATTTATTTGTTTTTCCCTTTCTGACTTTCTTCACTCTGTATGACAGAATCTATGTCCATCCACCTCATTACAAATAACTCAATTTCGTTTTTATGGCTGAGTAATATTCCATTGTATATATGTGCCACATTTTCTTTATCCATTCATCTGTCGATGGACACTTAGGTTGCTTCCATGTCCTGGCTATTGTAAATAGAGCTGCAATGAACATTTTGGTACATGACTCTTTTTGAATTATGGTTTTCTCAGGGTATATGCCCAGTAGTGGGATTGCTGGGTCATATAATAGTTCTATTTTTAGTTTTTTAAGGAACCTCCATATTGTTCTCCATAGTGGCTGTATCAATTTACATTCCCACCAACAGTGCAAGAGGGTTCCCTTTTCACCACACCCTCTCCAGCATTTATTGTTTTTAGATTTTTTAATGATGGCCATTCTGACTGGTGTGAGGTGATACCTCATTGTAGTTTTGATTTGCATTTCTCTAATGATGAGTGATGTTGAGCATCCTTTCATGTGTGTGTTGGCCGTCTGTATATCTTCTTTGGAGAAATGTTTATTTAGGTCTTCTGCCCATTTTTGGATTAGGTTGTTTGTTTTTCTGATATTGAGCTGTCATGCAGCCTTTTAAATCAAAACCTTCCAAAGATGTTTTCTGTGAGTTTCTTTTGCTTTTTGTGAGTTCCTGCTAACCCTTGTGCTTAACACAGTTTCACAGGTGTTTGCCGAATTGGGCATTGTCGGGCTGTAGCTTCAGCCTATTCAGTCTCCATTTGGGCTGCCTTTATGAACAGCTGTGCTTCATCCTCCTTTCTTTTGTCCAGAGAATATGGAGTGGTAACCTGTTGTCATGCTGCTGCCAAAGTAGATCAGGTGCTGGGATTCCTGTGTAGTGCCCCAATTACAGGGAAGGAGGGCTCTTACCATGAGGTGCTCGCCCTGATGTGTGTAAGTCAGATTTTTGCTGGAAAATAGTTCTTTCTGGGAAAGACACTTGTGACTGATTACATACATTTGATATCCTTTCAAAACTACAAAAATGGAAATTTTCTACGAGTGCCTCATTTTTGGTAAGTGTCAGTGCATTTAAGAGATTGAAATACCTGCTCTAGGCAAGAAATTTGTATAATATTTTGGATTAATTTGAGTGTGAACTGAAGCCTCTGTTTTGCATATGGGTCCTTAAATATTTTCACACTGTCCTTTTTTGTACAGATACTTTCTGTCTTCCATGCTCATGAAAGAAATTGGGAAATGTATTTCTGCTCTTGTAGAAATAGTCAGTCAGTGGTGGCCTTCCCTTTCTGGCTGTGTATGTTTGTTTTCCTTGCACGGCGGAAAGGAAGCTAATGTGTCGGGACCTGTGCTGGGGACTTGTACCTGTATTCTTTCATTTTATTCTCCTGTGAGTCCCTGGAACATAGTGACTTCTGGCAAGTATGATTGTCATTCTCCAGCTTTAAAAAATGGGGACAGAAAGATCAGGTGTCAGATAGAGGGAAGTAACCAAGCCATAATTCTAGGAGCACAATTCATCACCTTGGCTGGCTGTCTGCTGGTGATCTGTTCCTACCTCTCCCACACCTGCAGAAATGGTGGCACAGGGACATCTCCTGACTTACCTGCCACCCGGTGATGTTAACAGAACAAGACAATTTGACCCTCCTCTCCTTCTGAGTTCCTGTTGTCTTCTCCCTCCTGCTGAATTCGGCTTTGTCCCTTGCTTTGAGTCATCACCCTTTCCCATCCCTCATCTCAGCCTCTTCATATGACAACCATCCTTTCTCTGAGCTGAATCCTCCCACATCATCCCAACTCCTGGGACCCCACATGTGCCCAGAGCCCCCACTCTTTCTCTGTGAGCCACTCAGCCAGCAATTTGCAAAATCCATCTCTCCTTAAACATGTGTTACTCAATTTAGGATGTTACTCTTCATATGTGCCTTTGAAATGACAAGTATATTTTCCCTAGCGATGCTATAGAATTATCCTTCTGCCTTGCTACTCAGTACTTTTTGTGTGTTGATTTTTTGCCCCCTCATCTAGACAGAAAGATTTTCTGAGTAGACTGTATCTTCCACCTTTGTTTGAGCCCCACAGAATCTTACCCAACTTCAGCACCACTGAAAGTGTCCAGAAGTATTTGACTAATTGAACCAGGTGCAGTAGTCAGTGACCATAGGGCCAGTCTCCTGCGTGAGATGGTAGATTGCCTTACTTGTTATGCCACGAAGATTGACATTAAACTTTGCAAGCATGTACATGAACCTTTCAGACTAATTCCCAGTACTGTATAACTCAAGTGTGATGACATTTGGTACTGGTGCACTTTCCAGAAATTGATGGAAAATGTGAATTCTTCCCTGTGACAGTCTTGCCGATTTCAACCAAAGTGAGAATAGATGTTGCTGGGCAAACAATCCAGTTTCTTCCAGAAAAAAACAAATGAGTTAATGAGCAAGGTGGTTTGCTTCCAGAATACATGCACCCTGGAAAGGATGTACGGTAATACTGAAATTAGACTGAGCATCAGAACTTTGAAATAGTTTTATTAATTAATTAACAGGCTGAGTAACTTTGACCAATTTATAGTTGATATAACTTTTCTGAGTGTCAGGTAAGATTGGGTTTACTTAGTTTAGGGAAAAATCCCCCAATTAATTAATTAATCCCTCAAAGAAATATCCTGGAGTACCTATTATGTGACAGTCAGTCCTTTTGCTGATCAGACAGAGGAGTTGGAAATTTAATCAAGAACTTGTCCCTGATCATAAAAAACTCAAAATCTCATAGAGAAAGATACGTAAATAAAGACAGTTATTGGTGATTCTTGGTACAATAGGTGGTTATTGGTATAATTGGCACAAACTACGCTGATGGCACAAAGCAAGAAGCTCTAAGACTGATCTCAGCATTCGTAACAAAAATGGTTAAAGAATCTTGAGCTGAAGTTTGAAGGATGGACAGGGTTTCACCAAGCAGAAGCAGGGGGAAGGTCAGCCAGTTTTAACAACAAAGGCTGATGTCCACAATATAGACAGTGCAAGTATATAGTATATGAAGTAGAGGAGGGAAGGAGGTAGATTTTATAAGACTTAGAGGGCTGAGGTGCACAGTTTGGACACATTAGGTAAACATTTAAAGGTTTTATGCAGAAAAGTGTAAGAAATCCCCTTACCATTTAAATTGATCCTTTGGCAGGAACGTTGAGCCTGGAGGGTCCTGGTGTGCAGATGGGGGGCAGTGAAACAGGAAAAAGGCCTTCGTCAGTGTGTATAACTGGGTACGTGTAATGAATGTGAGATTAGATTGGTCAACACTGAATGAGCTCAAAGAATTCTCATGTCAGCCTCCCACTTTGAAAAATCTGGAACTCCAATATTTACGCCAAACATAAGAAATTAGGTAATTAAAATATGGCTCATGAAAGGGGATGTAGTTTGTACCAGGATGTCATCTTCTAACCTTCTAGTGAGGTGATGATGAGCAAAAGTGACATTTTTAGATGTGTGCACAGAAGCCATTGTATCCATATTTCAGTTCTGATCAGAGCCCTAAGGCACTGATTAAGATGCTCTTCATTCCACACAGCCTGGAAAGACACAGGCCTGCATTTAGATGTGAACAAAATAAATGTGAACTGATAAACTCAGCTCCAGTTGTCAGTGGAGAGGAGTCCCTTCAAGGATACAGGCAGTCTAACTTAATTCAATTCTATATGCAGAGACAATGAGAGCAAGAGACTGACTGTGAACTTGCAGGCCAGTCACCCTTACAGGCAACCCCTCCAGCATTTGTTCTGGATGGAATGTGAGTTGTGATTTGTCAATCAATTCCCAGTTCTCAACTATCTGTTATAAAAGTGATTCTTAATGGTAAAAATAAAATCTTCCTGAGCCAGTCATCTGTTGATGGGTACTTGGGTTGCTTCCATGTCTTGGCTGTTGTAAAGAGTGCTGCAGTGAACATTGGGGTGCATGGCTCTTTTCGAATTAGAGTTTTGTCCAGATATATGCCCAGGAGTGGGATTGCTGGCTCATACAGTAGTTCTATTTTCAGTTTTTTAAGGAACCTCCGTACTGTTCTCCATAGTGGCCGTACCAGTTTACATTCCCACCAACAGTGCAAGAGGGTTCCCTTTTCTCCACACCCTCTCCAGCATTTACTGTTTGTAGAGTTTTTGATGATGGCCATTCTGACCACTGTGAGGTGATACCTCATTTGTGGTTTTGATTTACATTTCTATAGTAATTAGTGATGTTGAGCAGCTTTTCATGTGCCTGTTGGCCATCTGTACATCTTCTTTGGAGAAATGTCTATTTAGGCCTTCTGCCTGTTTTTGATAGGGTTGTTTGGTTTTTGTTTTTTTTTTTTTGATATTGAGCTGTATGAGCTCTTTGTGTATTTTGGAAATTAACCCCTTGTTGGTCACATTCTGTGCAAAATTTTCCAGAGAACCAATCCTAAACTCTTTAAACTGCCCTGCCTTGCCTTCCACGTGGAAATCCCAGTAAAGGCTCTGGTCTAGTGCTTGCCCTGAACTCCTGTCTTCTGCCTTCCGATCACAAACTGGTGCTTGCTATGTGGTGTGACTTGCATCCTGTGTCTAAATCCCTGAGTGCAATAAACTTTGATTTTCCGAGCCTTTCCTCTGTCTCCTCTTATGACCTCACCTCACTGACCATCACATTAAAAAAAAAAAAAAAAAAAAATACAAAACATCGTATTTACTTTAGCTTTATCTCATTGGTGATCATTTTGGCTCAGTTTTCTTAAACTCTCTTCTGTGCCTCTAACTCTGTCACTGTCCATGTCAATAACCATATCCTAGTTTAATCAGGAGGGCCCCTTCTAATTTCATTTTAGTGCCTCTTATTTATGTGATTTTGACTTCTCCTAACTGAAGATTTTACTATAGGTCTGTTTATGTTGCATGAGGCTTTCTTCACATTAGGTTGTATTATAAGAGGTCTTTGTGGATGATGGCCTTACTCTGTTGACCTGAAACAAATAGATGCCCAGATATTTCTTTGGCAAAGATGGGTTTCAGCAGAGAATCACAATTAGTGGTGTGCAGCCATGGTGAGCTGCGTGTATGTAAATCCCCCGCACAGCAAGGGAAGGAGAACTTTTATAGAGAGGAAAAGAGACTTGGAAGGGCCACAGTAAACATAGTCTGTGGCTTTTCATGGCTGAGTCCTTAATGGGAAAGGAGTCTTTCTTCTTCCCGTTGGGCTCCACTATGTCACAGGGTGTGAAAGCTGCCCCTCTGATCTCCTGACTCTAGTTAGTTGAGGTTTCTGTTTGTTAATTTTTTTTACAGCCCCTAAAAACGTCAAGTATTCAGGGTCAGATGTAGGCTTAATAATTTGGGGCTTTGAAATTTGGAGTAAAATTATTTATAATGTCTGAATGTGAGTTTTCTCATTTGTATTAGCTTTCTATTGCCTCTCTACCAGATTATCACAAACATAGTGACTTTTATGATTTTGTGGTTCAGGAGGCCAGAAATCAAGGTGTCAAGCAGATTGCATTCCTTCTGGCAGTTTGGGGGTGAATCCATTTTGTTGCCTTTCTCAGCTTCCAGAGCTGCCTGTGTCCCCAGCTTGTATCCCTTCTCTGTGTCACTCCAGCCTCTGTTCCCATCATGACATCTCCTTCTATGGCTCTGACCCTCCCACCCCCTCTCTTAAGGACATTGGGATTATATTGGGCTCAACCAGTATCCATCACTTAATCACAGCTGTGAAAGTCCCTTTTGCTTTGCAAAGAAACAGTCACAAGTTCTAGGAATCAGGACTTGGGCCTCTTTGTTGGGGGCGGGGGTGTTTTCCCATCTACCACATAACCTTCCAGAATTGGGAAAACAACACCTTCCCTGCTTGTTGTCATAGTTGTTATTAGGCATAAATGAGAAATATTGGGAAAGCTTTATACAGTCAGTAAAGACATCATTTACTAGAAGCGAACCCATTCTACTGCTCCCACTTCATGTATTTCTTTTTATTATATAAAATGTTTTTCTCTTTATACTTGTAGTATTACATGAATTAATTTCAGTGCTGTGATTCATACAGCTCTTTACATTTTATCACAGAATTATAGTTTTTTTTATTCCCAGAAAACTCTGTTAAGAACATATTGATAAAGGATACTTGTAAGTCACAAAATATGATGCAGATTTGCTGTAGACTGTTTTAAAACAGAAAGTGTTGATGTAGCAGCCAAACTCAGGAGAGCAGAAAAAGGAAAGATTGTGATTTTTTGCCAGAGATGGTAGCCATTAGTTTGGCACCACAATATTATTTTCTTTATTTTTCATAACTACATCAGCAACCCATGCACTGAAAATAGGTGGACAAGTTTAAAGTGACATAAATTCTGATTTCAAGAGCAGGATGCTTGTCTATTTGATATACACGTACACATATCTGACTGCCTGGTGGAGACTCAAGCCCATCTGTTGAGATGGCACTGTGCCTGTTTCCAGCTGTTTGTGCTTAAGTTCAAAGATGCCTGTGAGAGGAGTGTGACATTTTCATTGACTGCCTTCCTATTCTTATGTAGGCAGTACTCTGAAACACTGGCATCCACAACAGATACTGTACAGTCATAAAATTAATGATATTTCTATTTTTGTAAGGCCCCTGCGCCATGCAGTGACATTGTTAATATACCAAAAGCTGTCAAAGAGATGTCGACTGAAAAACAAAAAAGCACAACCTAAAAGTTGAGGATTATGTTTTATTTGACGGATGAAACTGAGGACTTTGGCCCAGGACACAACATCTCAGACAGCTCTGAGGGGCTGCTCCCAGGAGGCAAGAGGGGAGCCAGGCTCTATAGGAGTTGTTGCAACAAAGGCCAGGTAGTCAGAATGTCAAAAGGTTACCGTTATTTAAAGAAAACCAGACACCTCAAGTTAAGAGGTTTAGCACTTTGGCTCACTGGAATCATTCCTTTGATGTGCACCTCAGCTCTCTGGGGCCAGTATCCTGTGCTCTCTCACCCTGAGTCTCTTCAGGTGCACCATCAGGGTGGGTGGGGAGTGGCTACAGTGGCTGAGGGCTTGATGGCTGGCATCCTGTCTCCATCCTGAGTGTTCTCAGGGCTCACCTTCCAGGCATCTGTAATGTGATGGCTTGATGGCTGCAGCATCCTTTCTTTATTGATATGGCAGCAACATTTTTTTTATTGACAGAGAGATTCGGTTTTGATTTTTACTTTTTTTCAAATCTGTTCATTTATTTATTTATTTTGCCTTAATCTTATTCAATTGTACTATATATATATATATATATACATACATATATATATACACATGCACACACAAACAGTAAAGCTCTTATTGGTGTAGCATTCAATGAATTTTAACACATCTATAGATTTGTTGTAACTCTCACCACAGGCAGAGTGTAGAGCAAGTCATTTCCCCCCAGTCTTTCACCTGCTACTGTTCTGGTTACCCCTCCCCCACCTCTGGCACTAGCTGATCTGTTCTTTCACTATATTCTTCACTCCCTGCTAGTGGTAATTCAGGATGTAGAACAGTTTGGGCATTCTTTCTAAAGATGAACATACACTTAGATCTCCAACAATTCTGCTCCTAAGTATTTACTCTGGAAAAATAAAAACTAATGTTCACACAAAATGATTATAGCGGTAGTATAAATATTTGTCCCAAACTGGAAAAAAACAAACAAACATATATTATTCAGCAGGAAAGCATAAACGTACTTTGGTATATCCATAAAATGGAATACAACTCAGAAAGAGAAAGGAATTGAGTGGAGATTAAAGCAGTGTTGTATTTCCTAACTTGATACAGGGCAGTGGTTCTCAATGTGTCTTGGGGGGATTCCAAGACTCTTCAGCAAGTCCACAAGGCCAAACTCTTTTCTATCATGATATTAAAACATTATGTGCCATTTTCAGTATGCTGACACTTGTACTGATGTTGCAAAAGCGGTGGCGCCTTGACACAATTCAAGGTGATAGAAATGAACTGTAGTGGTAGACATTGTATTCCTGACAACTGAACTCTCACATTAAAAGAAAAAGAGCCAATTTTCCTTGTAAATGTCCTCGATTGTAGTATCCCTGAGCCTCGCAGTGCTCCAATTTCAGGGCCCAGAGGCTGAACTCTGAACTCCTTCTGGACTTGTGAGACCCCGAATGACCAATGGCTGAAGCCAGCAGGGGCGTTAAAGTTCCTGGGCAAGCAGATCTCCTCTGGCGAGAAACCGTGGCTGGAGGGCTCACTGATGCTCCCCAAGCCAGTACTTCGGACTTTCTGTAGAAGAGAACTGCCGTTTCATCAGTTTCCGCCAACTTTCTTTTCCTTCCTGTCTCTGTGTCTCAGGGCCAGACCTGCCTTGTGGTCTGACCCATGTGACTCACTTCACATTTTCTTTCACAGCCGTTTTCCCCTATTAATTTCTTGCAAGTCCAATCTCATCTTGATGTCCTTGTCTCTGCGGACCTGAAACCACGATTGATGAAGCAGTAAAAGTTATTCATTTTATTAAATCTTGACCACTGAGTACACATTGGTTTCACATTGTGTGTGAAAAGAATGGAAGTGTACATACAGCACTTCTGCCACGCACAGCAGCTTACTGGTTGTCTCAAAGAGAAAGTTTTTGTGACGATTTGAGTTATGAGCTAAACTAGTCACTTATTTTATGGAACATTATTATTGCCTTAAAAAGTTACTGACAAACAAAGAGGGTCATCTATATTTGCTTTGCCAGACGTTTTCTCAGAAATAAATGAAGGACGCTTTATTATGTTAGGAAACATAACTGGCAGTACCTGGTGCAGTTATGAAATTCAGGGTTATAAATGAAAATTAGAATTTTTGAAAAACTTGTGTCTACTACCATGGGCTTCAGAGTTTTTCAGCTTATAAAGAATGTCTTTTTGAAAAGTCATTGTCAATCAGTTAAAGCCTCCAATTATGTGGGAAGAGTTGTCTACAGAAGGGCGTGCAGAAATTTGGGGGGGTGTTGGAAAGTTTTATATCTTCAATAGGGTGGTAGTTACAGTACTGTGTGCATATGACTGTATGTATAGAACTACACATTAAAGAGTGAATTTCGCTCTAAGTTATACTTCAATAAACCTGACCCACAAGTCCTTTCAGTATATTTCAATACATATACTCATCAGTTGTTCAGAATCTCCCCACCTGCACCCCAAATCTGGATTCAATTTCCTGTAATCTTCCTAACTTCCTACTTCTCCTTTATCAAGCTGATTACTGAAAGGCATTTCTCAGGCAACATAGTTTATTACAGAGGGCAACTTGAGATCGTTGCAGTCATTATCAGTGACGCCTCACACCTTGCCCATTCATCAGTATTCAGCAGGTATTGAACAACTATGGAGAGCCATGTGATGTGACATAAGACAAAAAGAAGATAGACCTCCAAAAGTTGTGGCTCCCATATGAAGGCATACAGGTAGGTAACCAGGTAATGACGTTGCACAGTGATACCCCTTGATGGTAAAGTTGTGACAGGTGCTACAGGAATCTAAAAAAGACAGGGAGAGATGAGGAATCTGCTTTTGGTGTGGTAAGAAAGGTGAGCCCTGAACTATATATTAGAGAACATATACTTCAGGTCACTAAGACACATCACTGTCTGTGGTCCCCAGGCCTGAGTTAAACACATGTCTGTGTGGCTCCTGCCAACTGAAAAGACAAGTTGCCTGTTTGCTTCCTAATCTGTCTTCCTAATCTTCCTAAGCTGTCTGAGACTATTTCTCAGACAGCTGCCTTTCCAAACTATGCCATTTGTCTTCTCTACATCATTGCTGTTAGTTTTCGGTAACCTGTCAATACCTTGCACTAATCTAAAACACTTAATTTAAGAGACCAGCATTATCTCCTCAAGAATATACGTATTGTTCATCAGTACACATAAACTTGTATTCACTTATCTCGACTTCTTTTTCCTTTTGTCTTGACCATCTGGAGGTTCCTCATCATGTTACATGTTTCCATCAGAATGTGTTGGTCTGGTTTGCAAAGTGAGTGCCATCAAATGATAGTTTGAACAATTTTTCTGCCACTTCATTTTCTCAATGACCAGGGTAAAGATCAAGTAATACATAATTCCTGTCTTCAAAGAATTCACAATTTAGTAGGGCAAACAGATATGAAAACAATACATCTTAATATAATGACATGTATATTACAGCATTTCATAATATGCTGTGAGCACACAGGGTGGGGGAAGTCCAATGGACTTCAGGGAGACTGCAGAAAACTACGTTTGACTCATACGTTGAAAGGTATATAGATGATTTAAGTTAACAAGGAAGACCAGCATTATAGACAGAAGCTGCATGACGGGAGGGGGCATGTATACTGCATCCCAGGAAGCGGCAGGGGATGAGAATGACAGGGGGGCTACTTGCCAGAATATGACAGACATTCTATTCCATTTCAAGGAATTTGATCTTTATTTTTAAGCCTATAAAACCCAATTTTAAGCATAGTAATAGCATAAACTACTTTGTATTTTAAAACATGTTTCTGGCATCAGTGTAATTAATGGATCCAGTAAAGTAACACTTAAGATCGAAAGGTAAAAGAATATCATTTTCCAGTAATCTAATTTTATACTTTAATTCAGTCAGTGCTAATGAGAATTTAGAAGTGAGTTATTAGAGAGAACTCAAAGGTAAAATAGTCTAAAAATGTGATTTTTCTATTTTGAGAGTTGGGGGGGCGGTGACTGCAAGGTATCGAGTTTGGTAATTTAGTTCACTGAATAAATAGCCAAAACAGGGAATATAGGGAGAGATGGTTTTGACTGAAAAAAAAAAAAAAGACTTAGTTTTTAGAGCAGTTTTAGGTTCACATAAAAATAGAAGAGATGTTGCAGAAATTTCCTACCTACTCCCTGCCTGCACACACGCAGAGCCTCCCAAAGAGTGGTCCATTTGTTAACTGATGAACCTACAGTGACAACGTTGTTATCACACAAAATCCATAGTTTGCCTTAACGGTTCACTCTCGGTGTTGTATATTCTGTGGGTTTGGACACATGTATAATGACATGTATCCACCATTATAGTATCATACACATTATAGTATTTTCACTGCCCTAAAAGTCCTCTGTGCTGTACCATTCTGCATTCCCACCAGCAACGAATGAGAGTTCCTTTTGCTTCCCATCCTTGCCAGGTGTTGTCAGTGCTGCAAATTTTGACCTTTCTATATTGAGTGTATAGTGGTATCTCATTGTTTTAATTTTCATTTCCTTGGTGACATGATGTGCGTCTTTTCATATGCTTATCTGCCATCTGTATATCTTCTTTGGTGAGGTATTGGTTCAGGACTTCTACCCATTTTCAAAATAGGTTTTTTGTTTTTTTTTCTAATTGCTGGATTTTAGGAGTTCTTCGTATATTTTGGATACAGTTCTTTGTCAGATATATCTTTTGCAAATACTTTCTTCCAGTCTATACCTTGTCTTCTCAGTCTTTTGATAATGTCTTTCTCAGATCTGGAAATCCAAGTCCAGCTTATCAGTTCTTCCTTTCGTTGATCATGCCTTTGATGTTGTATCTAAAATGTCATAGCCAAACCCAAGGTCATTTAGATTTCCTCCTGTGTTATCTTCTAGGTAGTTTTTTACTGTTTTGTTTTACAATTAGTTCTTTGATTTATGTTGAGTTAATGCTTGTGATGGGTATAAGGCCTTCACAATTTTTAATATTTGATGTTATTTATATTTTTATTATTGTTGTACTTGTATAAAGAGCAGTTATAATTTTTCTGAGATATTTAAATAGAGTCATGAGTTTGGAATTCATGCCAGAGGCTGGTGTTATAAGTAAACTTCTATGAGTTACGGGCCTGTAGTTGAAAGCATGTGGTGGGTTGGCAATACAAAAAGAAACTGTATAGAGCTGAAAGAGAGAAGAAAACTCAGGGGAAAAAATAATGGTGTTACTAAGGAAGAGGGGTGAGAAAACGAGTAAAAAGGAAAGGCAATAGAAATAATGCTGAGTAAGAACAAGTATATAAAAAGGTCAAGCAGACAGAGACTCAAGAATGTGAAGTGTTACTGGGATCCAAAGAAGTAAACTGTAACGAGAGTGTTAAAGAGGCCATTGCATGGAGACTAGACTTTGTTTACATTAGCAGCAAGACTTGAGTGGAATGGTTGTATCACACTTTTGGAATGGGTGAAGAGTAAATAGATTAAGCCTCGGCTTATGGTTTTCATTGTATTTACGGTCTCTCCATGAGTTTGAACTAAAAAAAAATTGAACACACTTACTGACAAATATACCTCCAAGTTGGTTTATTACATTTCAACGTGTCATCAGCATTCAAAGGCGTTAGTTAATTTGTTAAAGTCAGAGCATCTGGAATTGCTTATTTTTAGAACTCCCCAAATAAATCATTCAGTAGATATATCAAGAAGTTTTAAAAATTCCTTTTCTATAGTAGCTCAGACTTGGGCTTTTTAAGAAACAGGCAGAGAGCTGAGGTAGCTTTGGTCAAGGCAGCAACTGGCATTTCAGTAGTAACAGAAGGTCGCTGCCCCTTTTCCTTTTCCAAGAAGTTTAAAAATAATGCGGTAATTAACTGATTGCCCTAGGAATTCAGGAACTATTACTAAACGTGTAGATCCCTGGGGTAAAATAACCATTAGTGAATTGCAATCTGCTATACTTTCACTTTTCTGAGATGATTCATGGTCACTGGCCATTATCATTGTGGCTATCATTATGGCCACAACTCTCAAAGGACTGTTTCTGGCAGAGATTACTTTACTCTATCACTTTTCAGTAACTTTGCAGATGAACTAGAGAATTCTCATTGATTTTTTTTTTAACATCTTTATTGGAGTATAATTGCTTTACAGTGGTGTGTTATTTTCTGCTTTATAACAAAGTGAATCAGTTATACATATACATATGTCCCCATATCTCTTCCCTCTTGCGTCTCCCTCCCACCCTCCCTATCCCACCCCTCTAGGGGGTCACAAAGCACCGAGCTGATCTCCCTGTGCTATGCGGCTGCTTTCCACTAGCTATCTATTTTACGTTTGGTAGTCTATATATGTCCGTGTCACTCTCTCACTTTGTCCCAGCTTACCCTTCCCCCTCCCCATATCCTCAAGTCCATTCTCTAGTAGGTCTGCGTCTTTATTCCCATCTTGCCCCTAGGTTCTCATTGATTTTTTTCTTCTGGTATGATTTCTTTCTTAACAAATACATATTATTGTTGGTATTTGACTCCATAACATCTTCACTATCATTGAAACCTATTAAAATATCAAATAGGATGGAATTTGATTTCCCTTGTTAACAGGTGAGAGTGAAGACATAGCCTGTTTGATCCTGAAAGCAAAGGACTATACTTGGTAACGTCTTGTACAACTAATGACAACATAGTGTTGAATTCTTAATAGATACTTGTTGAATGTTGCTATATGAATGAGTAAGTGATTTTCAAGCATTTTAGCTAATTTCAGACGTAATAAGAATATGTGTTTTCCGTGTTTCATTGACCAAGTAATTTGTCCCATGTGATACAAATTAATAGATTCTGTACTGTCGTCTTGTGGGTCCCCATTACTGATACTGGCTAATCTGCTTTCTGAACCTATTCAGTTTCCACCCTTCAAAAAAAAAGTCCTTGATGTGCACAGTAAGGACAGGAAGCTGTATAAGATTTGGAAATGTACGTTAAGTGCAAACCCAAACTGTCACTCAGCCATACAGAAGAAATACACACTAATGTAGCTAATTTAAATGGTCACCAGGGAGGCAGGCTTTGAAGTTTCACATAATTTGATGACTTCACATCTTTAATTGCATATTTATGGGCCATAAAATTAATTATTTTGTAATCCTTATTTTACTACACATACAAATGAGTGATGGCTGACCTTTCTCCAAACTATAGTTAAAACTGCTCTAAGCTGCCTCATTAACAAGAACACTTAGTAATGAAGCATCAAAGTGATACAAAATGTCTTGTCATTTCAAAAATTGTCTCTGTAATGATGGCTTATTTGTTCATGTCAACATTTTATCAAGGTCTAGGATCCCAGATAAGTTGACTTAGGATCCTTCTATCTCCACTTGTTAGTAAACATTGAATTTGACTGTAGCTGTGAACTATCAGAGGCTTACTTTACCCTAGCACATTTAAAATTTAATGCCATAAATATTTGAGTATCTATAATGTCCCAAAATCATAACATAAGCTAAAGCCAGAAGAAGGACAATGTGTTACCTGTTCTTTATGAATTAACAGACCTAGTGGAAGCGTGAAGTGGTAACTCAGGTCCTAGTTAATCTATTAAAATTTCTGTGGACTCATTGCTAGATTTCAAATTCAAATCGAAGTTTGGGATGATGTCACTTACATGTAACTTACTTATATGAAAATATAATAATGTGAACATTCAGTTTCAGAATCGTGATGAGATGACCATTTATTTTAAATATTTTTAAAGTGATGTTTCATGATAATCTGTATTCCCGTTCGTATTTTCTTTCAATACAGTTTGGTTAGGGAAACACCACAGTGACACTTGAAGACTCTAATTGTGTGAAAAGTTTATAGACCTTCTTAGTCAATTTATCATTGTTGCAGAAAGATAAATTTAAATCCTTTAAAAGACCAGTGAATGGCAGAGCTCTTGTTATGTATAATAATTTTCAATTTTTGAAATTTCATGTTTCACTCATGGAAAATAATGTGATTATTAGAAAAATAATAAATAGATATTAAATACCTATTTATGTCAAATTTATGTAATCTAGAAAAGGTGAAACTAGTTAAAAATGATCATGTATAAATTTTAACATTATTATAATGTGTTTATTTACCATATATTGTCAATATGATAGTGTTTTACTAGCTCAGTGGTGCTCATTTTTTCACATTCAGTATTTCTGAAATCTGAGTATAGCAATGGATTGTGAAAATAAAATTGGAAGTGTTATTCTTAGTGATACAAAAAATAATATCACATTAGAAAACAGTGACATCTTAGATTCAGTGAAATATGCTATCTGGAGTCTTTTTAGAAAAATTGCTCTAATAAAAATAATGCATAAACAACTTACTGTGTTGGGGAGATAAGACTTCTGCTTATAGCTGTGATGGAGTCACTGTGTCCTGATGTATCCTTTTGCTTTACATAATTCAAACACAAGATAAAATATTTGAAACAGAGGCTTTTAGACATTGGACAATAAACAGCACACTACGGTGATTTCTTAAGAGAAGTGAATGAAGCGAGTCTTACAATTGTCCCTGGTTACCACCTAGAGAGAGTTTATAGGACACAGCGCAGAATGGATGAACCCAAACAGAACCCTGAAGGCTCCTCAGAGGAGACAGTTGAGAATTTGGGGTGGACAAAGCAGCTACAATGCACAAGCCAGGGAACTGAAGAAGAGAACAGCATGAACAAGAGAGAAGTGAACAGAGAGAGAACATCAGAAATTTCTCCATTATTCTTCAACTGAACAGTAATCATCACAAGTATGGGAGGAAAATACCCAAAGCCTGGAAAGAGCCACTGGAAAGGAGAAAACAGAACAAGCTCTGATTCCCACACAAAAATGGGAATATTAGTTTCCCACACACCAGAATGGAAACAAACCAACAGAAAACAGAAAAACTTTGTCATACATGAGGTAGAGGTAGAGAACTCAAAAGGATATGCTTCAGTATTGGGTTATAATAGTCATAGACTAAAGGATGCTCTTGGTGCAGATTTGCTAGAATATCTTTGATGAGGAGAAAGCCCTACTATAGGTAAAGCGCCAGAAATTACACAGGTGATAGAATCAGAAAACAAGAATATTAAAGTGGTTATAACTATAAATAATATGCCCAAGATGGTAGAGGAATGCATGAGCATATTAAAAACATAGAAGATACGCAAAATAACTGAATAGCAGTTACACGAATAAAATATGCAATGCTGGAGATGATAGAGTAGACACTGCAGAAGAAAAGATTAATGAAGTCGAAGGCATAGCAATATAAACAATCCAAGATAAAGAACATAAAAGGAAAAAGAAGAAAAAAACCGAACAAAGTCTCAGAAGGAGAGGTAAGAAAGAGGATGGAAAAAATGAGTAAATAAGGGCCAACTTAAAAGAAGTGATGGAAACAGTGAACCCATAGGTCTAAGAAGCTGAAAGAATTCCAGCAAAAAATATGAAGAAAACTACAATAAGGCACATCATAATCAAAATACCTAAAACCTATGATGAATAAAAATCTCCCAAGGAGCCAGAGGCAAAAAGACCCATTATGTACAGAGGGAGAAAATAACACTGTTATAAAAGTACAGTCCAGAAAAGAGTGGATCAGCATCTATGATCTGAAAGAAAAAATTGTTATCCCACATTCTTATATCCATTAAAAATATCTCTTTTTAAAAGAAAAATAATGACTTTTGATATACGCAAAATTTAAGATAATTCATCATTAGAAGATTTACACTACAAGGAATGGTAAAAGAAGTTCTTCAGACAGAAGAAAACTGATACCAGATAGAAATCTGTTACTGCACCGAGAAATGAAGAATGCCATATATATATATGGTTAAATATAAAATAGCATTTTTAAAAAAAGAAAATTGATTTTTTAAAACAAATAACTGTGTATTGTAGTGTTAAATACATATGTAGGAATAAAATATATGGCAACAGTAGCACAAAGGCCAGGAGACAAATTAAATTATACTGTAGTAAGGATGTTATACTACAAATGAATTGGGATAGTATTATTTGAAGTTAGACATACACATACTGTAAATCACAAAGTACAGTTGATTCTTGAATAACGTGCGGGTTAGGGGAACTGACCCTCTGTGCATTTGAGAATCCATGTATAAACTGACAGCCCTCCAAATCCTCAGTTCCACATCCTTGGATTCAACCAACCATAGATTGTGTAGTACTGTAGTATTTACTATTGAAAAAAATCCACATGTAAGTGCACACATGCAGTTCAAACCTGGGTTGTTCAAAGGTCAAGTGTAATTATAAAATATACAAAAGAGCTTCATAGCTAATAAACATAGGGGATAAAATGCACTCATAAATTGTAGTTATGAAAAGGATAATCCAAAGATGGTAGAAAAAGAAGAAAAAGATCGAAGAATAGGCAGGACTAATAAAAAACAAATGGCTAGCTGATAATATAAACTCAAGCAGATCCATAATCACCTTAAATATAAATGACATAGACACTCCATTTAAAAGGTAACTATTGCTGAATTATATAAATTCAAAACATAACTATATGTTGAACAAGAAACCCACCTTAAATATATGGATATAATTAGGTTAAAAGTGATGAGATTACAAAGTGTATACTATGCTAGCAATGGTAAAGGGAAAAATAATGAGGTTGTATTAACACCAGGCAAAATATATTTATGAGCAAGCATTACCAGAGATAAGAGGGACTTTGCATTAGAATAAAACGGGTCAATTTGTCAAGAAGAAACATTTATGTACATAACAAGAAAACATCAAAATACCCATACAAAAACTGCAGAAATAAATGAATCTACAATTAGAGATTTCAATACAACTCACTCAGTGACTAATAGAATGAATAGAGGGAAAAATGAATAAGGATAGAGAATAGTGGCCAGCAATTTTTTTTTTCATTGAAGAGGCATCTAGTAAATATTTTAGGTTTTGTGAGCTATATGGTCACTGTAGCAACTCTTCAACTCTGCCCTTGTTGTACAGAAATGACCAAAAAATACATATTTCAATGGAGACAGTTGTGTTACTATTAAACTTTATTTACCAAAACACACAGTGGCTTGAATTTGGCCTGCAGGCTGTATTTTGCCATTCCCTGATATAAAAAATTGAATAATGCTGCTAGCAAACTTGATCTAATGGACATTTATATAATACTCCCCCCAACAAAAGCGAAATATATGTCCTTTTCAAGTGTATAAGAAAATTTACCAGCATAAGCTATAATCTAGGCAATAAAGTAAGTCTTAATATGTTTAAAATATTTGTCATACAAACATTGTCCCTTGAGTCCTATGTAATTAAATTAAAATTCAGTAAAACAAAGATATGTAGAGAATGCTTAAATATTTGAAAATCAAAACATTTCTATTTTGACTAATAGTTCAAAAGATTTTTAAAAATCTTAGGAATGAGCATTGCATGAAAATGAAAACATGACATTTAAAATTTTATAGGATGCAACTGAAACAGTGCTTACATTGTATTTTATAACACTAACAACCTATATTAGTAAAAAATAAAGAACCTCCAAAGACTTCTCTTCTCTCTCAAGAAAATAGAAAAAGAAGATCAAATTAAACCCAAAGCAAACCAAAGGAAGAAAATAATAAATATCAGAAAACAGTGAAATAAAATTTTTTAAAAAGTAATAGAGAAAATCAATGAAACTTAAAGTTACGTCTTTAGACGTATCAGTAAATTTGATGAGTTGATAACTTCAACCAAACTGATAAGTGAAAAAGAAAAACTGAAGAAACAAGTTATGAATATCAGGAATGATAGAGAGGGATCCCTGAAATCCTATAGATAATACAATGATGATAAGAAGATCTTATGAGCAATTTTACGCTTTGACTGAGGCATTTTTCTCCACTTTAACTCCAAGTATTTCCCTCTTAGCTTTTCCCTCACTCCCTTTTCCCGGACCACAGGTCTGTAAGGATATGGGAGCCTTTTGTTTGGGCTCTAACAGTGAGATATCCCCCCTGTTTGTGCAGCATCTGCCTGATCCTTGCCTGGTGCCAGTCCGTGGGGTTGGCACCTTTTTTACCTTGCTCCCGCTCTTTCACTAACTGGATAAGACTTGATTGTTACTTTTATTTTGGCTCCTTGTCCTAAGTGACCACCCTGACACCTGCTTGCTCAACAGGTATCCCACTGAAACCTCAGGACGGGCCCAAACAACCTGTGTTGTCAGGTCCTTTCCCCTGCTAACAACGCTGAACCCTAGGCCCCTGGCAGACAGTATCAGTTAATGAGTGAATACATAATTGAAATACCAACGAAACAACTGGTTTATTACTTAGCAAGACATTGAAGAAATAATATTGTAATGAGTTAGAAAGGTTAAGCTAACTTTTATAAATAAGTCTGGTCACAAATGCTGAGGGATCTTGATTTCTTCAAAGAAATATTTTCATGGTTCTACTATAATGCTTTATTTTTGTCTCTGAAATATATAATTTAGAGAAGAAATTTAAGCTGTTAGCGTTATATTACCAAAATGTTATGTAATACGTTAACCTGTAATTCTTAAATATCAAAAATTGTTTTTATTCTATTGGAACATGTAACCTGAAAAAGTAATTTACACTATTTGAACCGAAACTATAAGGTTTTCAAAGAGAGATTACATCAGTTTTATTCAACAATGTGTCCTGATCATTGAGCACAATGGATCATTTTGAATTTTTACTGAAACTAAGCAGATACAATATTTTTATTGAATATGTCAATTTTAAATAGTACCAACTATTTTTAAAATAGGGAGTGGAATGGGTAATAAAAGCTGGAACTTGTGTGGTGACACAAAGTGCTTTGGTATTTATTATACCTTCACTTATGGCAGCTCAAGAAAATTTAAGGTGTTGCTATGGTATTTGATGTATACTTTCAATCTTAATAATTTACCTTGATATATTATAAACCTGAAATGTAGAGGAATATAGTATAATATACACAGAGGAACACATTTGTGTTTACATGAACTTATTTTTCTTAACATATCATGAAATTAACTATTTCTAAGAGTATTTCCTGTATCCTACTATTCCTAATGTAAATTATACCCTCATATTCCTATCCTTTCCTTCAGAAGTTTTTTAAAAATTAAACTTATTTTTAGAACAGTGTTGTATTTACAAAAAAGAGAGAAGATATTATATAGTTTCTATGTACTCCACACCCAATTTCCACTATTGTTAACATATTACATTAGTATTGTATATTTGTTCTAATTAATGAACTGATATTTACATTTATTATTAACTAAAGTACCACATTTGTTAATATTTCTATAAAAAATTAATAAGCAGAAACCTCAATTAAATAGAGTCGAGAGACCAGCAGGGGGAGCTCTCACGCCCTGTGACATAGCGGAGCCCAACATGTCCTTCCTAACAAGGGCTCAGCCATGTAAAGCCATGCGTGGACGCTTTGTGTACTATGGCCCTTCCAAATCCCTTTTCCTCCTTATAAAAGCGTTCTCCTTCTCTTGATGTGTGGGGACTTGCAAGTGGCTCTCCATGGTTGCAGACCCCAAAGTGCAAGTCTCTGCTGATCCCAAATAAACCCATCTTTGCTGGAGAAATATCTGGCAATGTCAACATTTCTATAGTTTATCCTTTTATGATTCAGTATCTCATTGTGAATACCACATTATATTTAATTGTCTGGTCTCCTTAGGCTCCTCTTGGCTGTGACACTTTCTTAGACTTTCCTTGTTTCGATACCACTGACAATTTTAAGGAATACTGATCTGATATTTTGTAGCATGCTCCTCTATTGGAATGTTTCTGCCGTTCTTATAATTAGACCACTGCTATGCGTTTTCGTCAGGAATATCACAGGTAAAATGTCATTTCCATCGTTTCATGTCAAGGGTACCTACTGTCAACATGATTCATGACTACTGATGTAGGTCTTGATCACTTGGCTGAGGCAGTGTTTGCCAGGGTTCTAGACTGTATAGGTACCCCTCCCCACCTTTGATGCTGGCCTTTTGGGAAGAAGTTATGATGTGCAGCACACCTTTAGGGAGTGGGATTTATGGTCCACTTCTTTGAGGGTAGTGTATCTATGTCAATTATTTGGCATTCTTATGTATGAGAGACTTGTTGCTACTCCCCCATTTATTTATTCAATCATTACATCAGTAAGGACACTTGGATACTTTGTACTTTGGTGTATAATCCAATACCATTTTATTAATTTTGTTTAGTCAGATTGTTCCAGCTTTGGCCATTTCAGTGAGTTCCTGTGTCCCTTTGACATATCCCCATCGATTTTTTTTTTTTAATCTCTTACTTTCTGGAACTACGATATGTTCTGGGCTCATATATGTCCTGGCTCAGTCCTAGAATCAAACATTTCTTCAAGGAGCCCTGGCTAATTTTACTGGAGAACGGTGTTGGAAACCACAGTCTAGGCACCGTATGTGCCCAGATCACTCTTTATTTCTCTACCCATTCATCTGTATCTATATGAAGCTAACTGTAGGTTCATTCTGATGTCTCTAACTTAAATCGATTATCATATGAGTAACCACTACCTTTTCTTCTGTATCTTCCTACTCCAATAGGAAGAAACAGTTCCCACCTTCAACACCCATTTCCTTAAATTTTCAGTTCCAGCATGCATGCATAGCAGCCCCAAACTTCTTATTTCGTATACACACAGGACGCACCTCTGTCAACTAGACCAACTAGAAAATATGCGTATCTGTGTATTCTTTATGTTTAGTGTTATAGGGTCATTTCCAAAGTTACCTAGATTCCCAAAGGTCCCCATCATTTACCCCCAGTGAGAACCCCCATCTCGTCTCACCCCTTAAGTGAGAACCTATCACACATTTGTGATATACTTAGATTCTTTCATCATAGTCTCCATTCCTTCCTGGAATACCTCCACCTCACAAGTGATTGTTTTAAGTTACTCTTAAAACTTAAGTTATTCAGGTTTACTCTTTGTGCTATTAAAGTTCAATTGGTTTTAACACCTGCAGAGTGTCATGTATTCACAGTTACAGTATCACGCAGAATGGTTGTACTGCTCTGAAAATTCCTTGTGCGCTGTACACCTGAAATTAACACACATTGTAAATCAACTATACTACAGTACAAATTAAAAATAAATAAAAATGCCTTGTGCTTCACCTTTTTGACCCTACTACCCTTTCCCCAAACCCTTGGCAACCTTTGATATTTTTATTATTTCTATAGTTTTGCCTTTTCTAGAATGATGTATAATTTGAATTATCTGATATGCACGTTACTAGCAATCCAGCCCTTAAGACCTGTCTTACTCATTATGTTCAAAATATAAGCGTTTTCCTGATTTCTATCCCTATAACAAACTTAATGTGAATGGAATCATAGAGCACGTATTCCTTTGTATCTCTTTTTTCCTCAACCCTATGACTGTGTGTTCTACTCGTTTTATTTTACATAGCTATAGTTTGATTTTTGTAATCGCTGACTAATATTTTTATGTTCTCTCCTGTTGAAGTACAATGGGTTATTTATAATTTTTGTTTAAGGTTAACGTGTTATGAACATAATTTAATTTGTATTTTGTTTGCAAATATGTACAGGTTTCTTTGGATGTGTACCGAGAGGTCGATTTCAGTGAGACCTATCATATCTAAACTATATGATTAGATAGTAAATTCAAAGGTGAATTTACCAATTTATACTACCACCAATCTATACTTCCATTCATTTAAAGGCTTGTGCAGTTGAATTTGTGTTATTTTGAATCACATTACACAGATACCCACCAAGTTTTGATTGTTGATACTAAAGCCCTGCTAGAACCATTATTATTAATATCTTTAAAAGACCCTTAAAACTTTCAGTTACTTAGACTCAATAATGGATCTTAATTTTTTCTTCTTCTTCTTGTGATTTATATATTAAAAAGAATTTGGAAAGTGTATAATTTAGCTATTACGATAAAATTGCTATGTAATAGACAACGGTAACATCTCAGTGACATACAAACATAAGTACTAATTTGCAGGCTTACAAATCTGCAAGTTGGCTGGCACTTGGCTACTGTAGGGTGAGTCTGCAGGAATGTCTCTACTGGTCTTGACTCTGAGTGAAATGGGGATTAACAGACCCAGGCTGAGCTCTGCTCCAAGTGTCTCTCATCTCCTCTGGGGACCAATGAGTTGGCTGAGCATGAACTTCTCATCATCACTGCAGAGGCATATGAGGTCAAGGCCACATGTACAAGCCTTTTCTCAGCCTCTGCTTACATCAGGGATATGAATATCCCATTTTTCAAAGTAATTGACAAGTCCAAGTGGGAGGGTACTGAAAAGTTACATGATAATGTATACGATGTTTAACTGCTGTTACTGGGGAATGAGCAAAGAGTTGGGTAATGATGCTGTTTACAACTCAAGATGTAAATTGGGTTTTACAGGGTCATGAACACATTATTTATATGCTATTTTTTCAAAACCGTGTTCCTTTTGTTTGACAAGTAGGAAACTTTTCCCATAACTATGCAAAAGTTTCCAGGTATATTAAGTGAATTTACATTTTCATGTGTAATGACTTGTGTAGATTCTGAAAAATGAGCTAAGACACCAAGCTACAAATATTTGAATTAAATGACCGTCATGTTTTATTTAAGAAGCAAGGGTTCATTACATAAGATTTTAGAACTGACTATTCATTTTAACTGTTTTCAGATGTGTATTCAAAGAGGTACTCCTTGTGGGGTGATTCCCTTGTGACTGATGTTATGATGAGACTAAGAACTGTCTTACAAGAAATATTCTGACAGACACTGTCTTGATTAAGATGTGCTCTAATTAAGATAAGTGAGGCTGCTTAGTCATTTGTTTGGCATGATGAGCCCTGAATCTTCAGAATAATGCTAAAAGTAATGAAAAATCTTCCATTTTCTTAGTGAGAGCACAAATTAGATTTAGAGTGGATAGCTTGCCCACCTGTGCTATAACCATGCCCTATTAGAAGGCACTGATGCTGCAATTTCATTACCGTCGTTAGTGATCTCTGGATAAAATGGACCATGCTGACTACTGGACATCATACAAGGAAGCCAGTCAGCAGGATTTGTTCCAGCAAAAAGTGTTTTTTAAACAAGGTTAAGCCTAATTGGTACTGATATATTTTCATTTATTTGACAATGCTATAATTTTTTTTTATTAATCCATTTAGATTCTCCAGAGAAATTACACAGTACATTGCACTTTGACATTCGCCACTATCGCTTGATTGGGAACACCTTTTCTTAGTATCTGTGTTAGTTTTCTGTTGCTATGTAACAGATTACCCCAGACTTAGGGTCTTAACACAACAAAAATGTGTTATCTCAGAGTTTCCATGGGCCAGGATTCCAGGTGTGGGCTCACTAGACCCTCTTCTCAGAGTCTGTCCATGCTGAAACCCACGTGTCAGTTAGGGTTGTTATCTAACTCGAGGTTCAGGGTCTTCTTCCCAGTTCATTAAGGTTATGGGCAGAGTTCACTTCCTGCAGATAAAGTACCAACATGTCCATGTTCTTGCTGGCTTTCGGCCAGGGGTTGCAATCAGCTCCTGGAGTATCATTTCCATAAAGTCATTATTTTACCTACGAAAGAAACAAGGAGTACAGAGTATGATTTCAACCCACACAATGCAAAGAAAACATTCAAAAATTTGAATCCTCATTTTAGAAAAATTAGTATTTAATAACATACACTGTATGATAGAATCTCAAATTGTGATGTTAGGTAATTTGGGCAATGCGTCTTACTAAATTATGGGTGATACCTTTTCCTGAATGTTTTTAAAGCATAGGCCCGTTGATGTGGTTTTCATAATTGTCTTAAGGGCGAAAGTTGGGAACTTATAAGGAACAAGATGTGGAATTCTGCTACCTGAAGGGACCCAAGCCCTAATATACAGGAATAATCCTAGAGATTGCAAGACTTCAGGAGGGAAAAGCACATAGAGAGGCTGAATCCAAAGAATAAGGGCTGTAACGTGCACAAACTGGGGATTTCAGAAAAGCTCCTATGTCTGAAGACACTGTTTCAGTAAACTTTACTGACTGATTCATGAAGTAAGTGGTGATTCAATCATCTTCTTGATGCTAGGTGAATTCCAGGACAGTCTGCACAACCATTAGAGAGAGGAAATCTCAGGAATGACTGAGTTTAATGTGAACAGGTATCAACCAAAATTACAAATGAACAATAAATATGCACAATTATTTATGTGAGTGTGAACTTAAATTCACAGTTACCATTATTCGGTGTCTTCTGGGACACACTTTTAGAAGATAGTCTTTGAAACACTCAACTCTCACATCTGCAATTTTTTCCTTATAATGGAAAATCCCTTTCTGGTGTTTGTTTAGTTATATAATGTAACTTTAGTGTGAATTCAGGAAAGTGTTAATTTGAATTGGCTAGAAACAAATCAGGTGCCATTTTTGCACAAAGATCTTAGAATAAAAGCCACAATTAAAGCCCATTTAATGATTTGGGGAAGGCATTTTTATTCATGTGAAAAAGATACCAGCTTTTATAACCCCAGCTACTTAATAGGATTTTCTAATGTTTTTTAATTTAAAATTTTTATTGAGGTATAGTTGACATCCAACATCATTATTAGTTTCAGCTATAAAAGTTAACGATTTTATATTTGTCTATATTGTGAAATGATCGTCACAGTAAGTCTAGGGAACATTTATCACCATTCATAGTTACAGAATTTTTTATTGTGGTAAGAATTTTTAAGATTTACTCTCAGTAACTTTCAAATATGCAATATCGTATTATTAGCTATAGTCACCATGCTGTACATTATATCCCGAGGACTCACTTATTTTATAACTGGAAGTTTGTACCTTTTGATCTCCTCCATTCACATGGCCCAGTCATCACTCCTCCACCTCTGGCAACCACCTATTTATTCTTTGTATTTATGAGTGCTTTTATATTTTTTTAAAGATTCCACATGTAAGTGAGATCATATAGTATTTCTTTTTCTCAAACTTCTTTTACTTAGTAGAATGCCTTCAAAGTCCACCCATGTTGTCACAAATGGCAAGATTTTCTTCTTTTGTATGGCTGAATAAATAATATTCCACTGTGTGTGTGTGTGTGTGTGTGTGTGTGTGCCTGCCTGTGTGTGTGCCTGTGTGTGTGCTGTTTTTTAAATCCATTCACCCTTTGATGGACTTTTAGGTTGTTTCCATATCTTGGCTATTGTGAATAATACTGCAATGAACATGTGGATGCATATATATTTTCAAATTAGTGTTTTTATTTTCTTTGCATAAATACCCAGGGGTGGAATTTCTGGTTAATATGATAGTTCTGTTTTTAATTTTTGAGGACCCTCTACTGTTTTCCATAGTGGCTGCACCAATTTCATTCTCACCAACAGTGCACAAGTGTTCCCTTTTCTATAAATTCTCACCAGCATTTGCTATTTCTTGTCTTTCTGATAGTAGCCATTTTGACAGGTTTAAAATGGTGCCTCATTGTGGTTTTGACTTGAATTCCTCTGATGCTGAACATCTTTTCATGTACTTGTTGGCCATCTATATGTCTTTTTTGGGAAAATATCTATTCAGATCCTCTGCCCATTTTTTAATTGGATTTTTTTTTTTTTTTTTTTTTGCTATGAAGTTGTCTGAGTTCTTTATCTATTTTGGCTATTAACCTCTTATCAGGCATATGATTTACGATATTTTCTCCCATTCAGTAGGTTGCCTTTTTATTCTGTTGATGGTTTCCTTTGCTGTGCAGAAGCTTTTTAGTTTGAAGTTGTTCCACCTCCTTGTTTTTGCTTTTGTCACTTTTGCTTTTGGTGTCACATCCAAAAGACCATGGCCAGGACTGATATCAAGGAGCATACTGACTGTGTTATCTTCTAGTGGTTTTATGTCTTACATTAAAGTCTTTACTACATTTTGAGTTACTTTTTGTGTGTGTGTGGTATAAGATAGTGGCCCAGTTTCATTCTTTTGTATGTGGCTGTTCAGTTTTCCCAACACCATTTATTGAAGAGACTGTCCTTTCCCCTTTGTATATTCTTGCCTCTTTTGTTACAGATTAATTGACCATATGTGTGTGAGTTTATTTCTGGGCTCTCTATCCTGTTCCACTGAACCATGTGTTTTCTTTTATGCCACCACCATACTGTTTTTGTTACTGTAGCTTTGCAGTATAGTTTGGAATCAGGGAGTGAAGCCTCCAGCTTTGCTCTTCTTTCTTAAGATTCTTTGGCTATTTGGGGTATTTTGTGTTTCCATACAAAAGGATCCCCACAGAGACTCCTAGCTGCTCTAACAGCAAATCTATTACTCTTTTCTCTCTCTCTTTCCAGGAAACCAAACTATAAGCAATTCCTATTCATTCTACCTTTAAAAAGTTTTTCACATATGTCTGCCTCACTGGATATTTATGGTTTCCACCCAAATCTAGGTCACCAGCATATTTTTATGGGGGCTAATGAACAGCCTGATGGATTTTCTCTCTTGTGAGTGATCCCTACAAAATCCATTCTCCATGGCACTCTGTCAAAGATGCAGATGTGCTCATGTGACTCGTTCATTTAACATATTTTATTTATTCCCCATTGCATTGAAAAGTAAAACCCAAAAAGCTATATAAGTCTTAATAAGTCTTCTGTTATCTGGCCCCTGCATACTGCCTAACCCTCATCCCATACGATTCCCTCACCCAGCCAACTGTTGTCATACAGTTATTTCTGGATTAATAAGGCATTTTATTATCTCTTTTCCTTATGACCTGTCACATATTATCCATAGACTTTGTGCCAGGATCCTCTTCCTCATTCCTTTTGCTCATTATGTGACTAACATTAATCATTCTTCAGCTCTAATTCTAAATAAGTTTCTCAGGGAGGTCTGCCTTGAACTCCATATTTAATTAGGCAAAATACTACTTTGACATCTATGATTTCACAATCTCAGCACTTATCACAGATTGTTTTAAGCTCTAGTTTAATTGTCTACCTTCTCTAGTATATCATAAGATGAGAGGAGCAGACCATGTCTTTCTTATCTGATTTGTTTCCCAGAATATACTGTTTGAGACAGACAGAAAAGGAAGTAATGAACAATTATGGAAGGAAGGAAGGAAGAAAGGAATGGAGGGAGGGAAGGAGGGAGGGAGAAGAGAATAGAAAATACATTTTTAAAAAAACTTCTTTTTGGAAAGGAACAGGGTATACATTAATGAGTCAAATATTAGGCAAAAGGAACCATCAAAGGCTTTGAATAAGGAAGTGATAATATCAGATGCAACCTTTAGCAAGTTTAATTGATAACGTTGGAAGAGTAGATTTAGAGACCAAGGAGGAAGGAGGCCTGTTTTCTAGAGCCTGTGGGGAGAAAGTGAATCTGAATTAAGGTAGTTGCATCAAAATGTAAAGAAAGAGATTTATGTTTGAGGTACTCTGATCTTTACAATTATAGGAATTGGAAAATAGTTAAATGGAAGGAAGCTGAGATTCAGGTTAGTGTGAGAAAAGAAGCCTTTTGACTTCAAAAAATTAATAAAATAGTATTGACCAAAATTAATAAAATAGTATTGACCAAAAAATGCTTAGCTATTTCCTAGCTAAAAAAATCTAGGAAAGAAATCACAAATTTGGAATATGGGTAAAACATTCCTAAGGAGACTTTTTGTTCATAAAAGGAATTTAGGTTAGAGATGAAAATATGCACATCATTTGAAATTCTCAGCAATCTGGTGAAAAAACTAAATATATCTTTTTCTGCAGAAAAGCAGATGCAAAGAACATATCTAATACGCTTACTGACAAAGATGGTCTTCACAATTCCCTCAGCTTGACTAAAGTTTAAATGGGTTTCTTTCCACCTATAAGCCCTTGGCCTCTCTTTTCTTAATGCATTTACTTTAGAAAACTTACAATGGTAAATTCTCTTAGATCTGCCTCTTTGAGATATAAATCTTCTTCCAGCTTCCTGTCCGTTTTACAACCCAAAAAGCCTTTCTCAGGAACCCAGGATCCACCCCTGTGAAATGTAATCATCAAGAAAGACAGGGACCCTATCTTGTAGTCTCTGTGGAAAATAGGAGCCCAATTTCAGAAAACACCAGTTAGCAAATGCAGATGGCTTCATCACATTGACCAATGCCCTCGACCCCCTGTGTCCACCAGTACTTTCCACCAGCTCAACCCAAGGAGTAAAAGTCTCCCTACTTTGTTTCAGTGGATTTGAGTTCAGTTTCTCTCACCTCTTATAATAGCCTTGACCTTTATTGCATAGATTTAAATAAAGTCTTAGGCCCAGAATCTGCCTAAGTTTTCACAGCCAATGGGAGTCAAACTGCTATATACATTTAGGGGGTAAGAAATCAGAGTCTGGTGTGCCTTTGTAATTGCCAACCAGTTGTGGTGTTACCTGCTAACAGGAAAGACCCCGTGGTATGTGCCTGTAGATCATCACCTTTGGTTTGTCTTTAAGTCTGCATCAGGTTTCTTCCCTTGGAAATTTTCCTTTAAAGACACACAAAAGAAATATGAATGAATGACCGTCCTCACACCCCCAGCCCCTTGCAGTGCCTGATATGGTCACTCAGGAAATGCCCATTATGCTACTTTTCTTTTTCTCTTTGATAGATTTGGAGGATGAGAAAATGGTAAGAAGCACATACTTGCAAAGAACTTCCATTAGCAGTGTATGATATTTGCAAGTGAATCTCTATTTGGCCATTTGCTTTTTCAGAATATGCTAAAAATTAGCAGAAATGAGAACATGTGTTTAAAATGCCCCGTTTAGTGACTGAATACATAAACTCTAATTCCTTAGCAGAAATGCATTAAATGGCAAATGTTACTCCAAGTAGCATCACCATTTTGGGCAAAGAAAGCATCAGGTCTTTAATCCTACAAGGACTAGTACAAATGTCATCAAGAGTCAAGTTCTTCCTGTAGCTGGAAAGCTATGAAGCCAAATGTGGTATTTAAATAGAATGATATCACATGTGTCTCAGGGACCACACATTATTACCAACCGCTCAATCTGGCAGATTTATTAGACTTGACTTGCAATATCAGTGATTGTTATCACTTTCCTTTTCACATCTATTCTCTGAGGCTCTTTCCTCTCAATTGTTAGGTAAATTTTTAGTACATATTAGGTTATTAATAAGCTACCTCTGAATATTTTAATTATATATAGTTTTATTAAATTTATTTTATTATGTTTTTTTAATGCACACTTCACACCACTAATCTTTTCTCCTCAGTCATGTTTTCTCACTGCAGAGCCTTTATGCTTTTAAGAATATCTCATTTAACAAAATATATGTATAATCTCTCTATGCCTCTTTTTTCTCATTTTGGGGATAAATATTTGAAGTTTAAATTTATGGTACCTTTTGTCCATAAAATTTTATGGTTGTGATTTTACTTCTGACTTTTTAATAGGAATAAAATTCTAAGATTCTGAAATCAACTTGGAGAATCCAGTGCAGCTGATTCTCCAGTCAAATGTAACTCCATAAGTGAGCCCAGAAAATGGCTAGCTCACCCCGAGAATTAATAATAATTTTAACCTTGAAGAAAAAATCATTTCCGTTATTTAAAAGCAGTGAACTTTGGAATGGTTTAGCGATAAGTAACTGATAGAAGAAATAACATGTTTCACAACAAAAACCTGAGCCTGCATCTTTGGCTTTGAGGCAGTGTGACAGGCAGAGCTAGAACGGCGCCCAGGACATACAAAGAAAGCCTAGAAGAGCAAAGAGTAATTGCTCTTGGAAGTTGGAGCGAAGGTGACTCACGTTATGTAATTGAAGAACAATTGGAAAAACCTTTACCAAGAATAACTAGAAAAATAGAAAGTGCACTTAACTCACTTGTAGATCTGGCTTAGGAGATTTTCATGCAGTATAATAAAACGTTACATTACAACTTTATAGCTACATGTGCTAAAACACAGGAAGGGACATGAATCTGTTCAGTTGCAAGCAAAATTTAGAGGAAAATTTAGATGATTTCGAGGATCAAAAATAAAAATGTTACTCATCTCTAGCCTCTGATTTGGAAAATATTCACATGTGAAACCAGACCTGGGGCTAAAGATTAAATCAAGCATGTGAGTTTAACACCCTTTCTTAAGATCTTGTTTTCCAGCAAGAGAAAAGGGGGCTCAAAGAATTGTTAGGAAATTGACGCCCCCCGGGGGCTCACATACATTCCAAAACTTCACTTGGTGTCTCAAAAAAATTAGGGATCTTGTTTTGGGGTGAGAGATCACAGTCAGATTCAAAGGAAAGAGGGAACATTTTTAAGGGAGTTTTGCCAATAAAAATACCACCAGATTACATTAAAAAAGAAAAGACAGCTCAAAATTAAAGGGACTCCCAGGTTTTTACAAGAAGAAAACAAGATAAAAAAACGTTACACTTTTGAACTTCGGCCATTTACACCGGATCAGTTTTACTTCCTGAAAAGGAAAGTGACTTCAAAGGGCAGAGCCAAGAGCTCAGGAGGTGGAGCCAAGTGCTGAGGGGAAAGGTGGGTGAGGAAGCCCTACGCAGGCGCAGAAATGAGTCCTGTTTCAGAAGCATTCCCTGCCCTGGCAGCATGGAGCTGGATAACCGTTAGGATGATTATGGACCAAGGACTGCTGTGTGCTTTTCCTTCTTCCCAATTGTTTTTAAAGATTTATTTATTATTTATTTATTTAATTTATTTTTGGCTGGGTCGGGTCTTAGTTGCGGCGTGCGGGACGTTTCCTTGTGGCACCCGGGCTTCGCTCTAGTTGTGGTGTGCGGGTTTTCTCTTCTCTAATTGTGGCACACAGGCTCCAGAGCGCGTGGGCTCTGTAGTTTGCGGCACGTGGGCGCTAGTTGAGGTGCGCAAGCTCAGTCGTGGCGCGTGGGCTTAGTTGCCCTGTGGCATGTGGGATCTTAGTTCCCTGATCAGGTATCAAACCCACGTCCCCTGCATTGTAAGGCAGATACTTTTTTTTTTGCGGTACGCGGGCCTCTCACTGTTGTGGCCTCTCCCATTGCGGAGCACAGGCTCCGGACGCGCAGGCTCAGCAGCCATGGCTCACGGGCCCAGCCGCTCCGCGGCACGTGGGATCTTCCCGGACCGGCGCACGAACCCATGTCCCCTGCATCGGCAAGCAGACTCTCAACCACTGTGCCACCAGGGAAGCCCTAAGGCAGATTCTTTACCACTGGACCACCAGGGAAGTCCCTCCTCCTTCCCATTTTGAATTAATTGATCCTCTAAATTTTGCTGTCATCCTGTCCCAGTCTCACAAATGTGCTCTGTATCCCTGTCTCTGTGTGTTGGGGGAAGTTTCTTTGATGTTCACAGCTCTTTGGATCAGCATAGCTGTACCCAGGGCCTCTTCCCTATATGGACCATAGGCAGGTCACAAGGCACTGGAGTTTGACCTTGATGCTATAAATGAGATTAACTGGGATCTGGGGGGTGGTGAATATATTTTCTACAGGGAGCAATGGAAGCAATTGTGGCTGGAGGATGGTCTGTGGTAGATTAAGCACAGCCATAAATTTTTTTTGGTTCCTTCCATCTTTAATTCCACCCTGTGTTGAATCTGGGGTAGCCTTCTGACATATATTCACTAACTACATGTGGCAGAAGTGACATTTTACAACTTCTGTGGTCTGAGCATCAAAGGGTCTTGCAGCAAGCATGTTTGCTGCCCTAACACAACCATGTAATAAATGCAGTCAACTCTTCTTGAGGATGAGAAGCTACGTGGAGAGTAATCGTGTCACTTCAGCCAGTAGCCAACACCTACAGCCAGCCTTGCAAGTTATGCCTTCTTGGCTTCCCAGTCTAGCTGAATCTCCAGCTAATTTACGTGACATAACTGAGTCTAGTTGAAATCAGCAAAGAGACGGGCACACAGCTCATAGTATTGTGAGGAATAATAAACCAAAGATGCTTTAAGCCACTGAGCTTTGGAGTAATTTGTTGGACGGCAGTAGATAATTGATACAGTTAGTGTTTGAAAAGAAATGCACCCCCACCCCCCCACCCCACGGAAACACTATCCCCTAACACACAGGCCACACATATCACGCACGTACCGAAGCGTTGATACACTTGCCCAGAAGAATCTAAGATTCATGTGGCATTGTGGCAAAAAAATAAAAGACTCAGTCTGGAAGTATCTATTTCATTCCTTTTATCTTTCTTTCTTTATGAGTACATCAGCTTATATTTATTCTGTTCTGTTTATGTCTTTCATTTCTCTCAGTTTACCACATACTTTTGTGTGACCCATGCACCAAGTAACAGTTAATGGGCTGTAGTAGATAATAAGTATGGACTAAGTAAATATATGTTTTTGTGCTCTACAGGCAGCTTACCAAGGAACTAAGTACATAATTTAAACCCACGAAATATCTCACTATTGTTTTAAGTTCTCTCATGAGAAGCATCATTCAGAGAGGAAAAAATAAGAATAAAAAATACATTAGTTGGCTTCCCTGGTGGCACAGTGGTTGAGAGTCCGCCTGCCGATGCAGGGGACACGGGTTCGTGCCCCGGTCCGGGAAGATCCCACATGCCGCAGAGTGGCTGGGCCTGTGAGCCGTGGCCGCTGAGCCTGCATGTCCGGAGCCTGTGCTCCGCAACGGGAGAGGCCACAACAGTGAGAGGCCCGCATACAGCAAAAAAAAAAAATACATTAGTTACATTTTTTTCTAGTGTATGGTGAGATCCATTTCAAGTGTTTCTCTAAAGTTGTTTATAAAACTGGTCCAGGGGCTCATAGAATTTTCTCCAACATATTTCATATAGTAAGCTACTTCATTTCTTTATTATTGCATTACTAATAAGTTTTCCAATTAAGAAATAATGGTAAGGAACAGTTGAGATCAGTAAAATCTTTATTAAATATTCTCCACAATGAGCAAAACCACGTCATACATCATATCGTAGTGATCAAAAACAGAGTGATGGACCTGTGATTATTCTCCATCTGTTACTACCAGGATTGAGATCTATAATGTTATTTAATTAATCATGCTTCATTTTTATCATGTTAAAATGGTCATACATATAATAGCTCCTGAGATTTTTAAAAGGATAAAGTACGATAATGCTAAGAATTATACATGTATAGTGATTAGCAATCACCAAACAATGTGATTAGTGCTGGGGGTTCAAGGTAGAGAAGGAAAATAGAGCTTGTGTCCTAATGGAGGTTACATTTTTATTGTATGAGACAGGTCAATATAACAAACTTAAAAAGTAATTGTAGAATGGCAGAACAGCTTTTTTCAGACTCTCAGATAATAGTTAAAATTCTGGAAAAATTATTTTTGAAGGAGAGCTAAAAATTAATGAAAGGAGCTGGTCCTTGATGAGAGGAAGTGGACTTGATGATTATGATACTTTTCTTCTGAGACGTTGCATTTTGCACAGAGCAAGGTGGTGGGAACTGAAACATTAAATGGCAATCCTACTAGCTTAGTGAGTCAGATGATGGAGTTTAGATGTGTCCTGGAGGCTGGAAAGTAAGGGAGAAAATATTGAAATTGAAGGAGCTGCAAAGGGGCAAATCCCCAAATCTGCTTGTATACCCCACCCTAAATCTTTGGTTGTTATCTTAAGTACACATGTGCAGAAGAAACATTCTGGATCATGTGAAAAGCAATAACTAGAAAACTGTAAAAAATATATATATATGCTGCTCCCCACCACAGGGGGGATGGAATTTCAGAGGAAAATAACAGAACTCAATGTCTGAAAACATGTATCATCCAAAATATTCAGTATATAAAATTACTAAATGTTCATAGAAACAGTAAGATGGACTCCATACTAAAGAGGAAATCAGTATAAACTAACCCAAATATAGTGCAGAATTTGGAATTAGCATTTAAATATTTTAAAGATGCTTTTGTAAATATTTTCAGAGACTAAAAAGAAAAAACAACTCAGCAGAGAAATGGCGGGTCTGAAAAAGAGACAAATCCAAATTCTAAAACTGAGCAGAACAATATTTTAATTTAAAAAATGTAGATAAGCTTAAGAAGGGATTGGAGGTGTCAGAAGAAAAGAACAGTAAACATAAATAACTATTAGTAAAAATTATCCACCTTAACAATGGGAGAGAAAACAGACTGAAAAAAATTAACAAAGCTTTGTGGACCTGTGGGAAAGTATCAAGCATCCTAACAGCTGTATAATTTAATTTCTGGAAGGAAGAGAGAGAGACAATTGGGCAGAAAAATAAATATTTGAAGAAATAATGGCTTAAAATGTCCTAAATATACAAATACACATACACACACACATATATATAGTTATGAAAGATAAAATATCAAGAAAAGTAAATACAAAGAAAACCACACTTGAGTATAACATCATAATCAGAATGGTGAAAATCAAAGGTAAGTCTTTGAAAAACACAGAAGAAATGAAACATTACAGACAAGAGAACAAAGACATGAAGGATGCATTCTTAGAAATAATAAACACAGAAAGATAGTAGAATAACATTTTAAAAGGGTGAAAACACCCTGCCTTTGTATAATTCTGTATTTGATATTTTCATCAAATAAATGAAGATTATGTAACTATTTATAGATAAATGCAAAGATGTTATTTGGAAAAAAATTATGAACTTCTAACAGGTCTGATCAAGAGGAAAGAAGAGTGAGGATGCAAATTACCAATGTCAGGAATATATGAGACACAACTACAGATCCTATAGACAGTAACAGCACAATGAAGGAATATTATGCACATTATACAAATAAGCTTTACAGTTTAGATGAAATGGATAAATAAATTACATAAAATTTAAAACTGTTTTAAAATATCACAAAAGCATGTAGGAAATCTGGATAGATTTATGTCTAACTTAATTGAATTAATGTTAAAATTTCTTACAAAGGCAACTTCAGGCACAAATGGCTTCATGATGAATTCTATCAAACAGTTAATGAAGAAATAATGCCATTATTGCGCAAAATCTTTAAGAAGAGGAGGAAACACTTTCAACTTATTTTATGAGTCTGATGTAACCCTACTACTGAAAACAGACAGACCATTAATATTCATGAATATAGATATATATATTCAACAAATTAGAAATATTAGCAATTTTAACCAAGAACATGTAAAAGGATATGTGTGTGTGTGTGTGTACACAGGTGCACACAGACATATACATATTAAATATATGTATAGAGTGACCTTGGAAGTTTGTTCTAGTAATATAGAGTTAGTTTCAGAAACAAATTAAGGTATACCACCATATTAAATGATTGATCATTTCTATTAGTATGGACAAGCCATTTGTGAAAAAAAAATCAATATGCATTTCTGATTGGAAAACAATTCTCAGCAGATTAGGCAAGCAACAGAACTGTTTCATTTTTATCAAGGGCACCTATGAAAACATAGCCAGTGTCACAATTAATGATAAAATGGATATGCATATAGATTTAACCAAGAACCTTGACCCCACTTCACTCCACATACAAATATTATTTTGAGAGGAATCATAGAATTAAACATAGATGATAAAACTACCACATAAAATGTCTAGAAGAAAACAGCGGTAGATATTTTTGCAACCTGAGACAGGTTACTGAGAGCAAGAAACTTTAAAGACAAAAATGGTGAATTAGATTTTATCAAATTAGAAGCTCATATTTATCAGAGGACACCATTAAGAAAGACAATCTACAGACTGGGAGAAAATATTCACCATACCTATATTTGACATACAAAAACTATGACGATTTTTAAAAAATGTTGGTCAGGATATGGAGCAATCTGTACTCTCATCATTGCTCATGAGAGAATAAAATGGAATAATCACTTTAGGAAGTATGTTTTTTCAATCTACACTCACAATTCAATACTTTAAAAAGTTAGAAAGGGCTTCCCTGGTGGCACAGTGGTTGAGAATCTGCCTGCCAATGCAGGGGGCACATGTTCCAGTCCTGGTCTGGGAAGATCCCACGTGCCGCGGAGCAACTAAGCCCGTGTGCCACAACTGCTGAGCCTGAGTTCTAGAGCCCGTGAGCCACAACTACTGAGCCTGCGTGCCACAACTACTGAAGCCCACACGCCTAGAGCCTGCTCACCACAACCAAGAGTAGCCCCCGCTCGCCACAACTAGAGAAAGCCCACGCGCAGCAACGAAGGCCAAACACAGCCAAAAATTAATTAATTTTTAAAAGTTATAAAATTGACAAAAGACCTGAATAGACATTTTTCAAAGGTAAATACAAATGGCCTATAAGCACTTGAAAAGGTGTTCATCATCATTAGTCATTGGGAAAATGCAAATTTAAATCACAGTGAGATTCTACCACATGGCCATTAGAATTTGTGATAGTAAAAAGACCAACAGTGAAAGAAAAATGTTGAGCATGAATGGATGAAACAATCACTTTGGAAAAGATTTTGGCTACTTCTTATAGGGATATATAGATATATATATATTTTTTAACCTAATGACCCAGCAGTGTCACTCCTAAATGTTTATTCAAGAAGAAGGAAAATTATGTGCATGAAAAAATTGTGCAAAACAGTTTATAGCAACTTTACGTATAATAACCCCAAACTGGATACAATCCATACTCCCATCATTGGGCAAATGAATAAACAAAACATAGTATATTCATACAATGAATATATTCTTATTACTCAGCAACGTAAAGGAACAAACTACTGATACACATAACAACAGAAAAATCGCACAGATACAACGTTGCCAGCAAGTGCATACTTTTATGTTTTCATTTATATGAAGGCCAAGGACAGTCAAAAACATACATTTGGTGAAAATAATAAAAATATACTGACTGTGTAGGGACAAGAGAGAACTTTCTGTTGTGATAGAAATGCCTTATTTCTTGTTAGGAATGCATGCTATGCAGGTGCACATGTTTTCTTAACTCATCAAACCCCTTGCAAACACTTTGGGAAATAGCATTCCAAAAAGAAAAAGAAAGAAACACGTGCACAGGTGAGCAATGATGAAAACTGTGTAATATGAAATTGAAGAGATTAACAAGGGCCAGATCACGTGTAGTCTTCTGGGCCATTCTCAGGAGCTTCGGATTTTTTAAAAAGTGGACCTAAAAATCATTAAACGATTTTACATAGGAATGTATGTGGGGGTGGGGCAGGGATTAGTGGGATTTTACGTATGAGTTTTTAATAGACTTTACATTTTTTAGAGCAGTTTTGGATTCACAGACAATTAAGCAGAAAGTAGAGAGTTTCCCACACATAGGCAGCCTCCCCAACTATCAGCGCCCCCTAGTAAAGCGCTATATTTGTTATTACTGACGAGCTTACATTGATAAATCATCACCCAAAGTCCATAGTTTACACCAGGATTCACTGTTGATGTGCATTCTGTGGAGTTTTACAAATGTATGATGACATATATCCACAATTTTTGTATCATACAGAAGCGTTTCAGCACCCTAAATTTCCTCTGTGCTCTGCCTATTCTGGTTCCCTCCCCAGTAACCCATGGCAACATCTGATGTTTTTTTTTTACTGCCTCCATAGTTTTGACTTTTCCAGAATACTAATGTTTTTATATTTAAATTTTTTTTTTTTTACTTTATGAATAAGTGACTGAAAGTAGGAAGGTATTATAGTAATCTAGAGAAATAATGATGCTTCAGGTTATGGAGAACAGAAGTCTATATGGAGAGACGTGTATAGAATATTTAGTATATGATCTGGGGGTGAGTTCCAGACATGGATAATGAAGGAAAGAAAACAATCTAAGATGACACTGAAATTTTGGGCTCAAGCAATTGGGTGAATTGTCCCACTTACAGAGGTAGCGACAGTGAGGGTGTGTGGGAACATGGGTTTCACTTGGAGTGTGTTGCTTTGAGATATTCACGTTAATCTGGGCTGGAGGTCTACATTTGGAATCCACCAGGAGGTACAACGTCAGAACCATGGGACATAATGAGATTACCTAGGTAGAGGCTTTAGAGAGAAATGCCCAGCTGCACCCAGGCCTAAGGCATCTAAAAACTGGAGGAGTATATAAAAGATCTGCAGTTGAGACTGGGAGAAAATGCTCAAGAAAGAGCACGCGGAGAAGGAGATACTATTCACCTCAGCTGGCAGAGTATTTTACTTATGACAGAGGAGTATTGCCAGCTAAGTAATGCTGACAGGTAAAGGAACCTACAGGTCCTGATTATTTAAGGGCCCACTGGATATGCCATGGGAAGGTCAATGTGACCTCTGCAAGGTCAGTTAAAAGGTGAGGGCTGAAAACCAAAATCAGATCAGAAAACTAAACATGGCTATGTTTCTGGAGTAAAGGAAAATTTAAAGGGTAACGTTATTTACTGCTGCTGCAAGTTACTACCTTAGAAAGTCCTATCGGTGTCCATTTAACACCCCTTTTGTCTTTTGTTTTTCTTTAAGAAAATATCATTTCAAAGGATAACAGGTTTTAAAAGAGAGGAGAATTAATTGGTTCTTAGATTATAATATGCCCTTGAGACATTTTTTGAAAGGCTAATTATTATGTGAGAAAAAAATGAACTAAAGCCATCATGTTGAAAGTTAGGCATTTTAATTTTTTTATGTTTGCTTAGTTTTTAGGAAGCAAGTTAAATAGAATAAAACATTGTATAAATCTGTACAATTTAGCAAAAGACTGTACTCCCTTCAAGTATACTTGCATGTGAGAAGGATCTTGTACTCATTTAGAAAAGCATGACAGATACCTAAATAAAATCTCATTATAAAAGGAATTTTAAAAAGCTTTATCTTAAAATTATTTTAGATATTTTTGTCTAACTGTGCAACATATGTCCAGAACATGCAACTAATATATTTGTGAGTTACTAAATAAGCTAGCTTGTGAAGATTTTTTCCTTGAATAATTTACATTTTATTGAAATATTAAAATTATCTTATACATGAATATGGGCATTTTTTAATTAGATAAGAAAAAAATTGGATAAAATGTCAGCAGATGAGTGGTTGACAGCCCTCTTTTCATATTATAATGTCTACAGCTATAATCTACATCATCCAAATTGAGAAAATATGCCAAACATAAGTTAGGTGATGAAGTCCAGCTGTGAGAGCTGTACTGAGTTAAAGACCCTTCAGGCTGTGTTCCCAGTTAAGTGAAGTCCTACAGGTAGGTCAGTTCATACTTCATGTACGGTGACCTCATGCCTGGTGATGCTTCCTCTGCTTCTGGGAACGTGACTGGATGGTATTCAAGGGTAGCAGAATATGCCTCCCCAACATACGCCCACTTGGCATATTGACTATTTTGAGCTAAAGGCACTTGAAAAACAGCAGATATAAAAGTGACACTCTGAGAGACACTCCTCCTTTTCTTCCTCATGGTAAACAGCACGAGAGATATAGAGCAAAGAAAAACAGTGACTATTCCCTGGAAGCTTAGGATCCATTACCAGTGGGGACCCAAAAAGCAAATTCACGGGCTCAATCCAAAGAACTAATTCTTACAAATGTTTTTCTCCTGCTAATTGAATTTGGAAAGGAACGGAGGAGATTTCTTACCTTCCTTTGTGGCCCGGACAGCACAGACATACGTCCAGAGGCTGAGGTGGTAGGAATTTTGCCTCTTGCTGGCTTTCTGTCAGTGGTCTCAGACCTCAGCGACGGTCTCCAGGGGGAGTGGGGTGTCCCAGCTCACGACAACCCATCCTCCATGCCAGACACCCTAGGGGAGGCAGAACTTTACCTTGCCCTTCTCAGGGTCTTGGGCTGGGCTCACGGTCTTCAAGCTGACATAAAACAGGTTAGCAGGAGAAACGTCTGTATAAATAGCCCACCCAGCAATATGAAGACCCGACACCTGGGTGGGTCTGAGTGCTTATACACAGGGTTGAACAAAGAGCAGGGATTGTGGAAAAGTAACTAAAAGGCACAGGGAGACCAAAGTAGGATGAGATCATGTTAACAAGTTCTGTCTGTAGAAGTTTTTCTCCGACTCGACTCCCTGCCTCTGATAATAAGGCTGTTTCCTCCTGGTATAGGGAGGGCGTCTTCCACATGAGAGTTTCATCTCCTGTTTTCAGAAGAAAAGGGGAGATCTGAGTGTTCCTTTTCTATCCGCCATTTTCAAGTGCCTTTAGCTCAAAATAGTCAATAGGCCAAACCAGCGTATTTTGGAGCGTATTCTGCTACCTTTCAGTACAAAAGTATGCACACAGGTCTTACACTTGTCTTTAATGTGGGAAGTCTGGTATTTCCTTGTATCAAGTTTAAGGGTACAATGCTCCTGAATTCCTGAATCCAGTCTTCTTGATGATGAATAATTGTAGAGGGAATTTGTACTAATTACTGGTGGAAGTGGTGTGACGCCCTTGACTCCTGCCAGCAACACTGTACACAGAGGCCCTTTTGAAACACAGGAATTCAATAAAATGATCATATAAACAGCTTGTCATTAAGATTTGCATTGAAGTAAGAGCAAAAGGGTTTCGAAGTTAAGACATAAGATGACAAGACATGAGAGAAAAGGCCAGGGAATTATGATAAAACATGTGAGGTGTCTGGACCTAAGAAGCCATAGACGTTGTAATTCTTAATCAGTAATCCAAAGAGCCACAGCCCTTTCTGTCTCAGTCCTGAAATGTCCACAGTTCTAGGGCTCTTGCATGATTTGCTCTTAACACTGCTTACACCTCAGTTTTTAGGAAACACAAAGGAGCCATTTTTATACTTTGCACATTATCTAATTTAGCCTCATTATCCATAGCCAAGTCCTGGTTTTCCAGGAAGTTTGCTCTACTTTCCTCATGTAATTCTTTCATATTCACACAAAGCATGCTCTTTATAAAACAATTTGGCATTGGATTATATACAACATATACCCTGTGTGTTGCATGAAAAACATTTTTTCTTCAGTTAAAACACTTACTCTTCTAAATACCATGACCCTAAAAATATTTTGCTTCATTTAAGGAAGGACAAGATGTTTCATATACATAGAGTCTTAAAATTCTTCAGCTTTGCAAATGAGCCACGGTGGTTCATTGCCCTGCCCGTGGGTTAGAGGAACTATAAATCAGTTAAAAGTCAACAAACAGCACACTAATTTTTCCGTTTGTTTAAGGCCAATGTCTGATGGTGATGTTACCCATTAAAAAGCTGCATACATGGTGTCTCTCTAAAGCTGCAGATCTTTTCAAACTTTAGACTCCCAGCTGGAATACTCTGCAGTTCACTGTCCTTTTCCTCTAAAATTAGACTGGCAGCAAACATTTACATAAGTTACTGAGCCTGACATCCAATTAACACAGTCTTTACAGGTTTAATGAGCAGTGATAATTTTCTGTCCTTTCTTTGGCACATTTTAATTAGTCGTAATTATGAGTAGAGTGACCTGAAAAGATTGTTGTCCCACAGAATCTCAGTAAATTTGTATAATTTATATTTGTATAAACAGGATGTGTTTTTATGACTTGAGAAAGCAAACGGTTATTTAAGCCATTTCAGTAGCCTTATAAAATCATCTGTAAAGCGCAGGTAACTAAAATGTTGGACATTCATATTTTGCCAGCATCAGGTGAGACACTTCATAAATCTTGTTTATCACACATCATTTCCCCAGAGGATACTTCATAAATCTTGTTTATCACACATCATTTCCCCAGAGTCGGAATTTGCAATTTGTGTACAAGCTGAATTCAAACATATATATACTTATATTTATAATACACATAAATTGTATAGAAACTGCATGTATATACTGATTTGTCTTATTAATAAGGATAACTACATTAATTTCCTATAATTCTTAATTTTATTTGAAAGCATAATTATTCATGCCTTGAGGAATAGAAAAAGATACATGTTTGCACTAAGATGTTTGAAAAGTGCCTTATATCCATTAGGAATAAAATTAAGAACGAGGCAGATATTGGCCTTATTTTTGTAAAGATTATAGTGGAGCAAAATAAAAAAAGCGAACAATTGTCAATGCTGACATTTGGAGGACAAGTGGTGCCCATAATGGGAAGACCTGTGTCGCAATTGAAGTTTACACGGAGTGAGGATGATTGCGATGAGGATAGGAAAATACTAGCTAACATTATCTTTGTGTTTACTAATTGCTAGGTTCTATTGTAAGAATTTTGCATAACCTTTATTTTATTAATTAATTTTTATTGGAGTATAGTTGCTTTACAATGTTGTGTTAGTTTCTACTGTACAGCAGAATGAGTCAGCTATAAATATAGATATACATATATCCACTCTTTTTTGGATTTCCTTCCGGTTTAGGTCACCATAGTGCACTGAGTTCCCTGTGCTGTACAGTAGGTTCTCATTAGTTATCTATTTTATACATAGTATCAATAGTGTATGTATGTCAATCCCAATCTCCCAATTCCTACCACCCCCCCCTTCCCCCCTTGGTATCCATACATTTGTTTTCTACATCTGTAACGTTTAAATAACTAGCAATTTTTAGCAATAGGAGGTCTAGTTAGTTGAGTTTTCCCATTCAGGGGAAAATTTGTAGAATCCAAGGAAAACCTAGCGTATGGCAGATTACACTCAGAAATTCACACCCAGTGGAATATCCTACAAATACCACTTCAGTAAAGGAGGGGGCATCTGATTTGTCCTTCCTTCCCTCCTCTATCAATTTTAAACGTATCTTTTAATGCCAAGTGAGTATCCTCAATGCCAAGCCTAAGCTAACATGCCATTTCCTATAACTTTCAACTCCTGACCCCTCCTTCCCACTACAGTTCCCTTCGAGACATCATCTACCACAGAGGATTCTATATCCCATTCTTCTTGGGATGGCTGCATATACCTCCTATCCTTGTAGAGTTTCTTGAGAGTAAGAGCAAGACCCTCCAATTATATGTCTGCCCTTGTCAGTGGGGCGTGAGTGTGACGTACCCATGAAACCTCTTCGTCAGTCCTTTCTGTCGTCATTTACAAAAGACTGGCTCTTCTGTAAGATGTTGTAGGCGACTTTATGTTACAAATATGGTTGCAACATCTCTCTCGCAACATCTCTCTCCGTTCTGCAAACTCTTCTACAATAGGACCTTGACATTGCTGTCATCAGCCCTCCTGTGTGTGCCTCCACGTGAACAGAGGTGGGGAAGGGGGGCGGGTTTTGACTCACTTGTAACCAACGGAAAGCAGCTGAAATGATGCTGCATGACCTCTGAGGGTCGGTTAGAAAAGGCATTGCAACTTCTGCTTGCTTGCTGGAGCACTTTCCTTGCAGCCATGGGCTGCCGTGTCATAATTCTGACCGCACTGGGGCCAGCATGCCAGCGTCCGTGTGGAAAGACCCCCATGGAGAGGCCCTGTGACCCGCCATACAAAGAGAGAGATGCCTGCCAGCTCTCACCTACCCCAGCCACCATATAAATGCCACTGCATGTAAGACCCTAACCAAACAGTTCAACTCCAGTCCGTCTTGAATTGCTAGCACACAGAAAATGTAAACATCAATTGTCTTAATTTAAGCCAGTAAGTTTTGGCCCGATTTGTTGTGTAGCGTTAGATAATTAGAAAGGAGTTCTTGTATAACATTGACTATCAAGCTGTGCCCTCCCTGTGCCTGGGATACTTTGTATGTTGCAGGGAAAGTATTTCTTTGAGGAGTATTCGACTCTTTCTATCTTCCTTTACTTCTCAGTGTTATTGCCTAATAGGAATCTTCTGAAAAAACTCATCTTTAAATGTGAACACAAAAAGGAGGATATAAGAGTTACACAACTGCTTTCCTGACTCTACTGCCAGTACATTCTGAGCACATTCTGAGAAGCAAAGGCTTCCGTGGACCAATCCTAGCTTCCAGCCGTGATGTACTTAGGCTGCTGGCAGGTCACTTAACATCTGTGACCATCTTTTTCCTCTGCAGAGAGACAATAATCCTTAGCTGTGTCACAGAGGCGTTGTGTGGTTTCAATAGGGTTGCACTCTGCACATGTAAAATACTCTAATTTCAAGGTAACATTATAAACATTCTAACGCATTTTCATCTATGACCATGTGGAATGGGTGCTCTGAGGACTTGGCTTCTAGTTTGCAGAGTTTCCAGTGTTTAATTTGTCACCTTACAACCCGCTACCCCCCTTACTTACCATGTGAACACTTGCCAGGACTGGGCAACTACAGATCCATGTGTCATCTAGAAGTGGGTGCTGTCTTGGGCTTCATTTCCCTAACTTTTCAGAAAATTTGCAAAGTGTTATGAGACTTCAGTCATTCCAGTTTTTCTTGGATCTGCAAGAGGATTTTTACCCTACCGCACTCCTGAGCCGCCCACGTCAGGGAACAATTTGCTATGGAAACAATATAACGTCCTGGCTAAGTCTTGTTCTAATTGTTCTAAGCACACACTAAGGACTCTAGCTCCCTTGGTTATTGATACAAATTCCTTGGCTACAGAATGTGTTTCTTTAATAGAGTCTTGGATTATTTATATAGAAAATCAATTTTTTTTTTAATAAAGACTTACAGTTAGCTGAATTAGTCCCCATTTAATTTCAGGAGCATATACCTGGATTGAACATGAAAAAATGTTACTAATAATGGTTTAATATAATTTAACCAAGCGATATTTTAATATAACTCCACCAATATTGAGGGAGGATTAATGCATATTTTTATTGTACTTCAAACCTGTAACCAATCTAAATAGCAATATCAGACCAAATTTAACAGCATTTAAATTGGGCTGACGGCACCTCACCTCCATGCCCACTTAGGAGCTTAAACTAAGGCAGAAATATAAATTATCTTTTATATTGAATGCATTGTCTAATAAACTACCAAACAGAAGAACTTCATAGCTTTCTTTTCCTGTCCTACTTTTCTTTGGTGGTGCTAAAGATTTAAGGTCTTTTGTTATTTTAAAGTTAAGATATCCTGATCATAGCTTCTGACACTCTGTGCCCTTCAGAGGCAGCTGTAGGGCGGGTGGCGGGTTCTGCTATCCCCACACCTCCTCCACGTGCCCTGGCTGTTCCACCACCCCCATCCATAGACCTCAGAGCTTCTGCCTTACGGGGCCCCTGGCCTTTTTCTTTAAGATTAAAGACAGGAATGCAGTTCTCTGAAACAGACATGATCTCATAGGAGACTTACACAGCTGGGGTCGGGACATGAGAGACAGGCTAGTGCAACAGCCCCAGTGGCCCTCAGGTGGGACAGAGGAACGGCATCCCCAGGAAAAAAGAATGGGTTGCCTAAACCCCATTCACTCCTCTTTATACAGGCCACACAAACTTCGGGTTCTTATAATCAAAATTGATGTTTACTGCTAAGTGAACAGGAATCCCAATTTGTATTGGAAACACACACATATATGCGCACTTCAATCACCATTACTATCCAATCTAGACCTCCCTTTACAAATCTAAACAAATAACCCAAATCCCATGGCAAATTTCAGGAAAATTAGATGCTGAAGATTAAGTTAGGGAACAAGAAGACAAATCCGAGGGACTCTTACCTTGGTAACGGGAAACTACAACAGTTTCTCTGAGATGTTGTTTGTCATTATTCTCAGTGAAGAGAATAATTTGAAGCTAAGCACTGCCTGAGAAATCAAAGTTTAATGGTTTCAATATTATGGAATAAGGTAACTGAGGAGGCAAATGCATATAAAAAAAACAAGTAACTAAATAAAACTATACTTTAATGGGATTCATCTTCCAGTGGAAGGTTTTAAATTTTAGCTTTTTGTTTTGTTTTGTTTTGTTTTTTTTGCAGTACGCGGGCCTCTCACTGCTGTGGCCTCTCCCATTGCGGAGCACAGGCTCCGGACGCGCAGGCTCAGCAGCCATGGCTCATGGGCCCAACCACTCCGCGGCATGCGGGATCCTCCCGTACCGGGGCAAGAACCCGTGTCCCCTGCATCGGCAGGCGGACTCCCAACCACTGTGCCACCCGGGAAGCCCAAATTTTAGCATTTTTATTAAAGAGATGATAAGTACCTTATTTTGGAGCTGTAGGTCTCTGCAACAGAGTAGGTACAATCCCCAACATGTTACATCTTAAGCAACCCTCGTTATTATGACCTCCATAGTTATAAATCATTCTATCATTTGTACCATAAATATAAAGTCATAGCCATGCCTCCCTAAGCCCTGTTGGCTATGCCCTTGTAAGACCAAATTTCATAATACTAGAAAATAAAACATCTACACGTGAGTGTGCAAATAACATTAACAAACAGATCATGCATTTTCACACGGGTTAGGTTCATGATGTATCTCACCAAAGGCAGAAAGTGAATCAATCGTGAACTGAAAATGGAATTAGGACTTCCTGACTGCCAGTTATGTTTTCAGTAAACGAATCAGCCTTGTCGATTTTTTCCACAAGCATTCTGAAAACATTAGCTTTGAATTTAACCTACTAGAATTTTTACCAAGAGAGTATCAAGTATACGGGAATGTCCAAGGATTTGGCCACTGAGGTTAGAATTGACAGAGGAAGAAGTTGTGACGTTGTACTCACGCTTGAGGATATTTCTTGGTTCTTTAAAAGTATGTTTTCTTGGGCTTCCCTGTTGGCGCAGTGGTTAAGAATCCGCCTCCCAATGCCGGGGACACGGGTTTGAGCCGTGGTCCGGGAAGATCCCACATGCCACGGAGCAACTAAGCCCATGAGCCACAACTACTGAGCCTGCGCTCTAGAGCCCGCGAGCCACATCTACTGAAGCCCGCGTGCCTAGAGCCCGTGCTCCACAACAAGAGAAGCCACTGCAATGAGAAGCCTGCGCACTGCAACGAAGAGTAGCCCCCACTCGCTGCAACTAGAGAAAGCCCACGTGCAGCAACAAAGACCCAATACAGCCAAAAATAACCAAATAAAATCAAATAAATTTTAAAAACGTTAAATAATGTTTTCTGTATCAATGTCATTAAATAATGTGAGTAGGAAACTGCTAATAGTCAAGGGAGAACAACTAATAACTAATAGCATGCAATATATGCAGTAAAAAGATGTCCTATTGCCCTTTGTGTGTTATTTGCCACTCCTGCATGCTCTTCCATCTACAGAACAACTAAATATCAGAATGTCGATCAGAGTGTGTTCTTCTGGCCACTTTTCTAATCTGTATTGCCTACTAAACTGTAAGCTCTAAGAGAACAGGGGCATTGTACCCTCAAACTCTGTTACAGCGCCTGGCACTTACTAAGTATTCAACAAATATTTCTAAAATAAATGAATAAACTTATTATGTAGCTATTATTCTAATCTAAAAGAATATTCAGTTTAATCAAGTTACATTTTCAGAAGACGTGGCTTTTCATAAATCTTTAATGCACATAATATGAATCTTTCATATTTGTATTGCTTTCAATCAGGAAATTATTTCAAAGATATACATTTATTTTGGGTTTCTGTTTTGACTTTCCAGAATTTTACTTATCCTTTTCTTAGAAACTTTAAATTTCATATGCTTAATGCTTTCCCTAATCTTTTTGATTCTGTTGTTGGAAATAGACAAGCTCTTTAGTTATTATAAATTTAATACAAGTAATGCCAATACATAGTTTACTCATATTTGATTTTAAATTTTGAAAAATCAGTTATCTTTCCTGTATTTGATAATTTAAAAGAGAGGAAAAACTGAATTTCATGTGTAGATTTATTTTTTGTAAATACAAGTACATTTAAAGTGTAGTATATTTTAAAATGTAGTATATTTCAAAATAGTATTATTGGTGTCACAGTCAGGGATACCTACTGGGAATAGAAAACGAAATTCTTGGTGTAGTGTAGTCATAGCCTATATTGTGTTAGCAAATAGTACCCTGGCGGATGTCAGCTGGCTGTCTCAGGGCCTCACAAGGCCCTGGGACTTGGATGGGTATATACTAGGGTGGGTCTCGCGTTACAGGTTTAAGTCATTATGTTTGTAAGTCTGGACATTCGCTTTTGTCAGTCTCCCAGAGATCATCCAGCTCTTGTCCACTGACTCACAATCATCGAGTTTCGACACTTTTAAATGCTCAACCTTTTCACTTAATTGGGTGGGTAAAGGAGCAATTGGATATGCTGTTTTCCTTGGGTAAAAAACACATGTCCGAACACACCTTATCTTGACTGAATTTTCAGTGGTTTCCGAAGTTTTCACATATTTAAAAACAATCTTGGGGTAGCGTCCTTTCTACAGATGATCGATCCCATGTGCCTAATGCGTATTATTCCCATTTAATTATTAGGGAATTGTAGTCATTAACATTTGGGGTAGAATAAGGTAGCGTCCTGGTTTCCATGGACTGAAAATATAGTAGAGATTATTACTGAAATGGAAGCAAAATAAAATACTTCCACTGAAAAGTGAGAATGATCTGAACTAATACTACATTCTCACTTAAGGTCGTTCATGAAGAGAGATTGACTAACACAAAATAAAAGAGGCATGTGGATCACACCTGAAGCATTTGGGTTGATGAGACAGACAAACTAAATGATTAGATAAATGAAATTAGAGGTCTCATGTTGTAGTAACAGATAGCATGGAAAACCAAAGTGAATGATCAGGGCCAGGAGATCAAAAAGAAGTAGAAAAAACACCTTATGTTGACATGCAGCTTTGGCTCTTCCAGAAGCTCCAGGTAGTAGAAAAGCAGGGTGATGGAGAACTATACACCTACAAAATACAGTGATTTTCACCTCCAGTTTGGAGGTGTCTCCGAGGTAATCTCACACAGGTTTTATTACTAAAGAGCTTCGTCATTTCCCATTTATATAATTAATGGCATACCTTTGTATTTTTCTAGATCTGTACATGGACATACACTTACATAACACATGCCCGCACAAAGCAATGATACTTTTAAAATATAAGAATGAAATACTTGTTAATTTATGTGTACTCAGTATAGGCCTGGCACCTTCCTGAGTATTTAGCAGGCATCAGCCCACGTGATCCTCACTGTTACGAAGAAGTATTCATATAAGAAAGCTACAGATTGGAGAGGTTACAACAAATGTCAATCCGTTACAAAGTAGAGAAGAAAGGCATTACAACAAGGCCAATTGACATGGTTTGTAATCCTAATCACTGTGCTCTATGATTTCAAAAAACGAAATAAACAGGTCCTGATTCTGCACTGTTGATGCCAAATTTTAAGAGTTGAAGTTAAAACAGAACATCTTGAGTTGTCTTGTTATCCTTTATCCTTTTGATGTGTTTTTAAAGTAGAACTTCATGAAAAGTAAAATGCCCAAGTTACTTAAATTTTACCTAATTCGTAGTGAAATATTCTTTTCATTTAACACTGTCGCTGCACTAATTAAAGATCTTGTTTCTGTGAGAAGATTAGGTAATTGATAACATACCTTTTTCGGGGTTGGTGTTGTTCTTAATAAGTGAGAAGAAGCACTTACACTTGCAAGTTATTTCATCTCAGTGCTTTTAGCAACATTTAAATATACAGTATAAGTTCTATGATTTAAATTCCTTACATAATCTCTCTTGCCTAATTGTTAATGACTAATGTAAATGAAATCTTAGCTCTGGGTTTTAAAGTGCATTTTACATTTTCTCACATGTATAGTTTGATGCTATATTTTTGTCTGTTTTGCAAGTTTGGTGAAAAAATAAAAGTTGTTTGTTACATAATATAAATTGATAGATAACTTGAATCTAAAGGTAGATGTTAAAAAGTAAAACTTTAATTTGCTGGAAATAGGGCTTTTAACTAGAGTAAGCAAAAACTAAAGAGAAATTTGTAATAATTTCATTGGTTTTATACCTTCAAAGAATTGTAGTTGAGATTAAAGATACCTAACAATAAAACATTCAAAACATGACTTTCCATAAAGAAAATTTCTCTGGGTACAGTTAAAATAATTTAAATCTAGAGGAAAACATCATTTACTAAATTCCATGGTTCTATTCAGTATTGATTCAGTATTCACAACTCTATTGGTTCTCTATTGCTGCTGCAACAAATTACCACAAATTTAGCGCTTAAATCAAGACAAATGTATTATTTTACAGTTCTGTGGGCTAGAAGCCTTACTGAGCTAGATCGGGGTTTAGCAGTGTGTTGCTCTCTGTGGGTTCTAGGTGTGAATCTGTGTCTTGACCTCTTTCAGCTTCTAGAGGCTGTGCACCTTCTTTTGCTGGTGGCCCCTCCCTCCATCTTCAAAGCCTTTCCTTTCATAATGACATCTCTCCCTGACTCTGACTCCCCTTCTGTCCCATTCATCCACTTTAGGACACTTGTGATTGCAGTCTGCCTACCTGGATAATATAGGATAATCTCCCTATTTTAAGGCCAACTGATTAGCAAGTTTAATTCCATTTTCTATCTTAATACTATTTTGCCGACAGTGTAATGTAGTCACAGATTCTAAGGTTTAGGACATGGACATCTTTGGGGACCATAATTCTGCCTACCACAAAAACTTATCCTTCATTTTGATTTAAACATTACTGATTCTACATTTTTCATTCAGGCAACGTGGCAATTATCACTACTTTGTCCTGGTGTCGTTACTTTTTCTCTCTGTTTGTTTTGCATATAGGGTTGATCCATGAATATTCAAGTAGTGGCATATTGCACGATGGAAAAAGGAAGGATAAACGTACAGTTACTGAATTCCTCTGTCTTCTCCCTCTGGACCAACATAGCAATTAATTTTGAAAATATTTAACAGCAGCCAATACACATACATAAGGAGCATTTCACAGGAGACTTACCTTAATAGAGAAGGAATGAAGATGAACTACAGACCAGGGGTGCTAAGGTGGCTCTATTGGCAAAATGTAGATGTGGACCAGAGTCTGAAAGTACAAAGAATGCATTTTGGGAAAAGAAAACCTTATAATTACAGGATAATTGACGTTGCATTATTGTTTAAAGTTAACTCATTAGCTCAATATTTTTGTAATCAAAGGAGAGAAGTTGTAGATACAAGTACTATCATATGAGCAGCTGATATGTGACCTAAGGCACCCCAAATATTTGGAAAAATTCAGAAGTGCCCCACTGGCCACTGAGAACTTGTGTGAACTGGCAAACACACAAGCAGATGTGCCTTATATAATGTGGAAAATGGCCTACTTGTGCACAGCCAATGTACCTTAGGTGGCCCATCTGTCTTCCAGTAGATCTGTTGTCCCTGTGGGGGGGATTATCTTGTCCCAGCTAAGTTTTCCCATTGCCCTGTCCTTGTGTAGGGACATGTCAGCTGCCTTTGAAACCATAACAAACCAGCATTTGTTTACAAGTCTAAGCCATGGTGGACGCCAGTGCATCAGGTACCTTGTGGACCAAAGCTTTTTCTTATAATTCCTGCTGCTGTTTATCCTTAAGCCTGTCTTGTTTCGGATGGGTGTTCTCAGGTGCCCCTAGTGCCAGAGTCCCTTCACAGAGCCTGCTCTACTGGGACTACTGCATCTGCACTTGACTCCTTTCCTTTGACCCAATTAGGTCTGTTGTGCCCCGGAACACTGAATGTTAGACATCCCCGGAGTCCACTTACCTATGCAGTTCAAATAGACAGCTGACAAGCACACTCCACTGGTATTTTACTTGCTGAATAGGCAGGCCTCCTATCAACACATCTTTTCAGAGCATGAAGCCAGGCGATAGCAACACTCAGAGCGCACAACTCTCCTGACATAAAGAAGGTACTGTAGGAACACCACCTACAATGGGGAAATTCACCCAAGAGTCAAACCCAAAACAAATTAGGAAAATTATGTCACCTGAACAGCTTAAAGATAATTTTGAAAAACTACTCTGGGCCACCAGGCAAACAAACAAAAAAACCAAACATCCAAAGAACCACTACAGAAACAAAATCACACTGATAGCATGCTTTTCATCAAGGTTCACTGAAGTGAAACGGAGCCACATCTCAGGAATGCTTCAGGAAAGAAAATGTGCACTGGGCTTCTGTCTATCAAGGCTGCTAAACACATTAGCCATGTATGAACCCAGTAATATTCTACCCCTGAGTCCTTCCATAGAACACATAAAATTGGGCTTCCCTGGTGGCGCAGTGGTTGAGAGTCTGCCTGCCGATGTAGGGGACACGGGTTCGTGCCCCGGTCCGGAAAGATCCCACATGCTGCAGAGCGGCTGGGCCCGTGAGCCATGGCCGCTGAGCCTGCGCGTCCGGAGCCTGCGCTCCGCAACGGGAGAGGCCACGACGGGAGGGGCCGCAACAGTGAGAGACCCGCGTACCGCAAAAAAAAAAAAAACCAACACATAAAATTGTCAAAAGACAGTCTCCTCAATGTAGGAGCAGTCCTACACAGTTTTAAAGGGGAATTCCATAAAACCTTAAAGTTAAGATCATCTCAATCTATTTAAATCAATATATACAAGTACATTAAAAATCTATCATATTAATACATTAAAAATTCAACAGGTATCCATGCTAAAAACACTTAATGAGAGTAAATAGATACTTTCTTAATCTGATGTATATGTCTGTGAGTGTTTGTATATTACATATGTTGGCCCCAAAGAAAAGCGTCTTTCTTAATGGGGAAAATGGGGCATTCTCCCTAAACAGAGGAAATGGCAAGAATGCCCACTATCACCATTACTGTTTAATACTGTTTTGAGAGAACTTCCCAAGATAGTTATAGAAGAGAAAGAAATTAAAGATAAGTTTCTGGTAAAAGAATGTTTAAAACTATCTCTGTTGAAGAGGATATGATGGTATGCCTTAAAAATTCAAGAAAAACAATTAAAAAATACTATAAACAATAAGGGAAACCAAGAAGTTAGTGTTACATTAAAAATCCTATAATAATCAGTATCCTTCATATATGCAAATAATAGCAAGTAGGATGTTTTACTAGAAGATGAGGCCTATATAAAATATAAAATGAAAGATAAAATAGTAGAAAATACCTTAACAAGAAATGGACAAATCTGTACAAGAAAATTCTTAAACCATGATGAAAGTTGCATCTGTTACACTTGAAAAAATTGGAAATTATAGCAGGTTTTTGTTCAGAAGAACTCAACATCATTAACATGTTTGTCCCAACTAATTAAAAACTTTATTACCTTATTCAAGAATCCAGTAAAAATACCAACAAAGATTTTCCCTCTTCCCGCACTAGATAAGTTGCTTTTACATATATGGAAAAACAAATATGGAGTAATAGCTAGGAAACTCCTAAAAAGGGGACATGAAGAGGTTCTGCCCTACCAGATATTGAAACCTATCATAAACCCCCTGTAATTCAAATAGTGTGGTATTGGTCCATTTACACAAAACTAGTAAAACAGTTAACGTTCAGAAGCATGTCTAAGATTTTACTTTATTTTCAAATTAACATGGAATCCTGCTACATTATCATAGATAGTGATAGAAGACAGAAGATTCCTAGGTCAGAGATCATTATCATTATCTGTGCCTGTTCCCCAAGTCCCAGTTATCACAGGGCAACGTGAAATAGATGATGTCTGCTTGCAGAGGGAGTGCCCTAGGAGAGAGGAACCCTGAGTTAGAGAGCCCAAATCTTTCATTATAGGCGGTGAGCGTGCCTGGTCTTTGCTCCAGAGGAGATGCCATTTCTGTTGTCCAAAGCTGTTTGCTGTGCAAACGTTCTTGACAAGAAAGTCCAGAACAAAAGGCTATTAGTGCCTCACTCCTAAGATCTGCAGAAATTCAGAGACGGTGGAGAATTGCATCTAAATAAATACATGTGAGAATTTAGTTGATCAGAAATATGATGTCTCAAATCACTGGAGAACAATGGCTTTTTAAATTGATTGATGTTGGGACAAGTGTATAACCATTGTCTAATGATATAATTTTCTTTACCTTACACTAGATAAATTCCCAGTGGATTAGAAATCTAAATGTAAAATTGAAACCATTTATGTATCTGAAGGGGAAAAAAAGCCACAAAATTCCTTTGAGGTGAAGAATGGAGAAAGCCTTTCTCTGCTCAAAATCTGGAAGAAATGAAGAAAAATGTAGATAAATTTGCATAAATCAAAATTTTTTATGGCAAAACATGACAACAGTGTCATAATTGCTACAGCAGCAGTGCAGGCTCCTGGGTGTCACTGAAGCAAAATGTCTCCAAGTGAGGCACCTGGCAGAGGCAGAGATATCCTGCAGTTACGAATATTAGTGTAATTTATTTTGACTTTTTTTCCTTTCCAGTATTTCCAATGTTTTAGTAAACAATGTCCATGTTTGAATTTGAAACTTGTATTTTAGTGGCTTGTAGGGTTTTTTTAATTGGACATTGTATGCAATTTAAAACCATTAAATCTTAAGCTAAATTGAAAAAAATATATATATATATATGTGATTTTAAAAATTCTAACTTTACCTAATGAGAGAACATAGCAGTGATAATATCCCATCCTCAATATCATTTTGGGGCCACAATTTTTATTTCTAAATAACATATCCCACTCTAAGTTAGAAGAGTTCCTTGGAGAAATGGCTGGCTCTCATCTGTCAGGGAATGTTCCTGTTGAGCCTGGAAAATAACTGGAGTAACAGAAAAAAAAAAGGGAGGTAAAAATTTAATAGGGCCACACTGAAAGGGCTCAGGAGTGGCTTGGAAGAATTCTGTACGATGTACAAAGGTGGGAATATAATTTGCTAAAACATTTTTAGTTTGAAATAAAATATTTGATGAGATTTTAATATTAAAAGAGTCCTTGAAACAAACACACATAAGTGTTCAGATGAACATACCTTCTTAGAAATAATTGTAGCTCACGTTTATCAGGAATGCTGTGTTGTTTCATCACTGAATTTGAAGGAGGGGAGGGAAGGAGGAAAGGAGGGAGGGTGAAGGGGAAGAACTAAGTGGAAGAAAGTTCACAGAAAGTTCTGTGAACTAGTCAATGCTTTGTAGGGAGAAAGAGCTGCCATTTAAAGATTAACTAAAAAAGTTAGACTCAGGTCTATGCAGATCAAATTTGATTTTCATAGAGTTTAATAGGCACACCTCTCTATCAAAAATGTCATAAAGGGTAAAGACATATTGCATCTGTATTTGTTCACGAAATCTAGAGGATTAATAAGCTTGAGAGAGGTAATTTAAAATCCTTCAAAGGAAAATGTCATATTAAGTAGATTTTTAGCAGAGGTGGTTGAGGCTAAGGCTATAAATAGCATGAGAATTGAAGTTGGGACAGAGAATGCAGTCACTATATCAGGCAAATAAAAAAGTAATGGGCTGAGATAAACCAAATTCTGTAGTCAAACCAAAAAAAAAAAAAAAGCAATTTGTTTCTCTTTGACCCAAAGAGTATTGGTTATTTAGTTTATAGTCAGGATCAGAGGAAAGAGGAGAGAAAAGGGAAAATAACAGAGAACGTGTCTTAAAACCTAAACAGTCTCACAAAGATATGATAATGCAAAGACTTCAGTCTTTGTTAACTACATAAAAGAGAGCTTCAATCTCAGATTTTAACTTGTCAGCTTTCAGCAATTTTCTTAACCTCACTGAGCTTCACTTTTTCATGTGAAAAATGAAAGTTAAACCAACCCATGCATGGGATAGAGTGAAGACAAAAGATGCCTAAATGAAATAATTAACACAGGATGATTTGTTAAACAAGTGAACATCACAATATACAGTAGACCATTTTACACTAAAATGAGTGTCACAGACAAAATAGTCTTGAATAACATAGAAAACAGAGATTCCTTGAACACATTCAAATTGCTTAGTACTTTTGCAGGATTTCCAACACCCTTTATACTCTCTCTCTTTCTTATTAGTTTCTTACGGCAATCATAGGAGGTAGGCCCAAACTGGAATTTGCTATCCTCGTTTTTATAAATGATTAAAACTTGGGGGCTTCCCTGGTGGCGCAGTGGGCTTCCCTGGTGGCGCAGTGGTTGAGAGTCCACCTGTTGATGCAGGGGACACGGGTTCGTGCCCCGGTCCGGGAAGATCCCACATGCCGCGGAGCGACTAGGACCGTGAGCCATGGCCGCCGAGCCTGCGCGTCTGGAGCCTGTGCTCCGCAATGGGAGAGGCCACAACAGTGAGAGGCCCGCGTACTGCAAAAAAAAAAAAAAAAGTCCATGGAATTATTATTTTTCCTTAAGTACCCCTAAAATAAGTTATTATTTTTATTTGTTTATTGAGATACAATCGACATGTAACATCATATTAGTATCAGGTGTACAACATAATTATTTACTACCTGCATACAGGACAAAATGATCACCACAGTAAGTCAAGTTAAATAATAATTTATTTATATTTTTACTTAAATAGGAATATCCTTCCTATTCAGCAGTGAAGCAATTTGAACCTGGCATTTTCCGATTTGAAAATCAGTATAGGGCCCTGTTTCTTTTTGAGTGAGTTTTGGTAATTTGTTAAAGAAATTTTATACATTTTATATTTTTTATGATAATGTCTTATAATCCCTTTAATAGCTATAGAATCTGTAGTGATGCCATCTTTCTCATTCCTGATAATAGTAAGATTTTTTCCCCTTTTGTTTCTGATCAAGTTGCCAAAGGTTTATTAATTTTACTGATCTTAACGAACAAATTTTAGTTTCTTTGATTTTTCAGTGTGATTTTAATTGATTTTTTGTTGATTATTCTTACCTTTAAATCTACTATATTATTTGCTTCCTTTTTCTGAATCCATTTTTTGTTCCTTTTTATTCTTTTTTTTCCTTTTTGGATTTTTGAGTATTTTTTATGTGTCCATTTTATTTTCTTTGTTGGCTTATTAGCTATAGTTCTTTGTTTTGTTATTTTGTGGGTGCTTTTTGGTTTATAGTGTGCTTATTTAATAAGCTTTTCACAGACTTCCTTCAAGTGCTGTAAGACCACTCTCCATATAGAGAGTGGTCTTCATTTGCTTTACACAGGCATTTGTCTTTCTAAAAGATTTAAATAATATGAAATTAAGTTTCTGTATTTACCTGTATAGTTACCATCTCTGGTGCTGTTAATTACTTTGTATAGATCCATCTTCCCAAATTAATAAATTCCCTCCTACTTTATGGGCTTATTTTAAGATGTATTGTTGTTGTTGTTATGCAGGTCTGTTGGTGATGAAATCTTTAAGGTTTACTTTGTCTTGAAGAAGTCTTTATTTCAACTTCCGCATTGAAATATATATTTTTTCTGGGTAAATAATTTTTTTTAACATCTTTATTGGAGAATAATTGCTCCACAATGGTGTGTTATTTTCTGCTTTATAACAAAGTGAATCAGTTATACATATACATATGTTCCCATATCTCTTCCCTCTTGCATCTCCCTCCCTCCCACCCTCCCTATCCCACCCCTCTAGGTGGTCACAAAGCACCAAGCTGATCTCCCTATGCTATGCGGCTGCCTCCCACTAGCTATCTACCTTACGTTTGGTAGTGTATATATGTGCATGCCTCTCTCTCACTTTGTCACAGCTTACCCTTCCCCCTTCCCATATCAAGTCCATTCTCTAGTAGGTCTGTGTCTTTATTCCCGTCTTGCCCCTAGGTTCTTCATGACCTTTTTTTTTTTCTTATATTCCATATATGTGTGTTAGCATACGGTATTTGTTGTTCTCTTTCTCACTTACTTCACTCTGTATGATAGACTCTAGGTCCATCCACCTCACTACAAATAACTCAATTTCGTTTCTTATTGTTGCTGTGTAATATTCCATTGTATATATGTGTCGCATATTCTTAATTCATCAGTTTTTTTTTGTTTTTTTTTTTCGGTATGCAGGCCTCTCACTGTTGTGGCCTCTCCTGTTGCGGAGCACAGGCTCCGGACGCGCAGGCTCAGCGGCCATGGCTCACGGGACTAGCCGCTCCGCAGCATGAGGGATCTTCCCGGACTGGGGCACAAACCCATGTCCCCTGCATTGGCAGGCAAACTCTCAACCACTGCGCCACCAGGGAAGCCCCATTCATCTGTTGATGGACACTTAGGTTGCTTCCATGTCCTGGCAATTGTAAATAGAGCTGCAGTGAACATTTTGATACATGACTCTTTTTGAATTTGGGTACATAATTTTTAAGTTGATTTTTCTTTTGATATTTGAAAGATGATGTTCCATTGTTTTCTAACTTGCATTGTTTGTTATGGATAATCTCCTGTAATTCTTACCTTTGTTCTCCTCTAATAATATGTCTTTTAAAATATATAAACTTTGGCTGCTTTTAAAATTACCTCTTTATCACTGGTTTCAGAAAAATCATCATGTTTAGGTCAATGGAGTAGCTTTCTTTTCGTTTATTTTTCTTGGGGTTTATTGAAATTCTTAAACTTGTAGATTTGTGAGTTACATCAAAGTTGTAAAACGTTAGGCTATGGATTCTTTTGTTGTTGTTGTTTGTTGTTTTCCTGATCCCTCCTAGCTCTCTTCTTCAGGGATTGTGATAATATTTATATTAGGCTGGTTGACTTTGCTTCACAGTTGTCCCGCTACCCCAGATCTCAATTTTTTGTTGTTACCTGTTACTCTTTGGATAGTTTCTATTGCTGTATTTTCAACTTTACTAAACATTTCTCCTGCGATGTCTTATTTGCCATTAATCTTATCTAGTATATTTTTCATCTTAGATATAGTAATACTTTTCTGTAGTATTTATATTTTGATCTTTTTAAAAGTATCTCTTATGCCTCTACTAAACATGATCAGTTTTTCCTCTAGTTTCTAGAACATATAGAATTCAGTTATAATTACTGTTTTATTGGCCCTAATTATTCTGAACTAATTATTGATCAAATTTAGCTGTTTTATTGATTTATTTGTTTATTTATTAATACATTTTTTAAATTTAATTTTATTTATTTTTTATACAGCAGGTTCTTATTAGTTATCCATTTTATACATATTAGTGTATATATGTCAATCCCAATCTCTCAATTCATCACACCACCACCACCCCCGCCACTTTCCCCATTGGTGTCCATACATTTGTTCTCTACATCTGTGTCTCAATTTCTGCCCTGCAAACCAGTTCATCTGTACCATTTTTCTAGGTTCCACATATATACATTAATATACGATATTTGTTTTTCGCTTTCTGACTTACTTCACTCTGTATGACAGTCTCTAGATCCATCCATGTCTCTACAAATGACCCAATTTCGTTCCTTTTTATGGTTGAGTAATATTCCATTGTATATATGTACCACATCTTCTTTATCCATTCATCTGTCGATGGGCATTTAGGTTGCTTCCATGACCTGGCTATTGTAAACAGTGCTGCAATGAACATTGGGGTGCATGTGTCATTTTGAATTGTGGTTTTCTCTGGGTATATTCCCAGTAGTGGGATTGCTGGGTCATATGGTAATTCTATTTTTAGTTTTTCGAGGGACCTCCATACTGTTCTCCATAGTGGCTGTATCAATTTACATTGCCACCAACAGTGCAAGAGGGTTCCCTTTTCTCCACACCCTCTCCAGCATTTATTGTTTGTAGATTTTCTGATGATGCCCATTCTAACTGGTGTGAGGTGATACATCATTGTAGTTTTGATTTGCATTTCTCTAATAATTAGTGATGTTGAGCAGCTTTTCATGTGCTTCTTGGCCATCTATATGTCTTCTTTGGAGAAATGTGTATTTAGGTCTTCTGCCCATTTTTGGATTGGGTTGTTTTTTTCTTTTTTTTGCGGTACACGGGCCTCTCACTGCTGGGGCCCCTCCCATTGCAGAGCACAGGCTCCGGACGCACAGGCTCAGCAGCCATGGCTCACGGGCCCAGCCGCTCTGTGGTATGTGGGATCTTCCCGGACCGGGGCACGAACCCATGTCCCCTGCATCGGCAGGCGGACTCCCAACCACTGTGCCACCAGGGAAGCCCCTAATCATATTCTTTGATACCCTACAATGGTGCTTCTGTTGTCTTGTTCCCTCAACCAGAAATATCATTCATCAGTCAAATTATTACACATTCTGCAAAGCCAGGTTCAGATGTCATTTTCAGTCCATTTCCCTTGATCCCAAGTTGGTAATACTCTCTATCTATTTTAATCTGTCTGTAATTTACTTCTAGTGCTTTAGAAAGAAAATCACAATGTACGTTTTTTCCTTAGAACTACTCTTGGTTGCATACTTGTTTTTTTACTCCCATAATGAAAAGAATTAAATTGCAAAGCTGGTAGTTTTTACATTTTATGGTATTTTAGAGCAGTTTGTCCTGATATTTACTGCCAGCTATTCACCTTGTTTATATCTAAAGTGGTATAATAATGCCAGGGACTAAACACATTCTTTGCCTACTGCGTTGTTAATAATTCTACCATGTTTACATCAAATGCACAGTCATTATAGGAATGTTTAAGATTGTAAACCACTTCCAAAATAGAGTTCTTGTAAATAAATTTACTTTAAAATTACCGTCTACATGTATCAAGATAACTCTAACTCGAATGTGATGGAATACTCACCCTGTATCATTTTTGTCGACTCTCAATGAATATGCACTAAAACATGTCTACTTACTTCCTCTAAACCACCTTGTAAACAGATGGTTACATCTGTAAATTCTCTGTTAATATAGAGCTCGAGGATGGAACAGGGCAAAAGAAGCTGTACAGTAAAGATACAGATTAATAGTAGGAGCCGTCCAGTGCAATCCCATGTTAGAACTCTTGTCTCCATTAACGCCTGCCCTACCTGACAGTGCCCACAATAGTCCCTTTATATAATTCAGGCTAATTCCCTGATCTTGAGTTAAAACCTGAGACGGATTGAATGTCATTATAGGACAAAAAGGGCCTATTTCCCAGTCTCTGTGGCATGTATTTCAGTGTCTAATGAGGCAAATTTTATCTCTTAATTCATTTAAACATGAAATAATTTATCACTAATTTTGTATTTGCCAAGATTTCTCTTGAACCTATTTGAGGAATTAATAAAGAAAATTCTGTCAGATCAGTTATTTCAGAAGAAAAGACACATGAATGTCAAAGTATTTACTGAACTCTGGACAGGCTTTGTAAGTAATAAAATGTTTTAGCATTCCCCAAACAGCTGACAAATTCAAGTAAGAATTTTAAGCCTGGATTTTCAATTTAAACTAGCATATAAAGTATCATACACACTAAAGCAAGGATAAGTGTTATTTAAAACTTTTGAGGTCCTTTCCATTGCTCTGCTGGGTTACTCCAGGGTTCCCAAGGATCTTCCCTGCTCCAGTCCACTGTGGAAAATATGCAGGACCAGTGCAACTTTCTATAGTGATTTTCTAAACTGTGGATATATTAGTAGTTTCTAAGGTCACTAGTGATTAGAAGAAGTAACTTTTAATTCAGATTCAGACTTCTATTTGCTATTACCAAGGATCTTAACTATAAAGATTAATTTCTGAAGTTTATCTCTAAACAAATACAATAATTACAGTTTAACAAATTTATCAGTTAAGGTTGATACAGAAAAGCAAAAAAAAAAAAAACGTTGAAAACACTGGGCAAGGGAAAACACAGAACTTAACACTAAAATGACAGATTTTTGGCATTACGTTTCATTCCTTAAATTAAAACATTTAGAATAATTTTAATCCACAGTTTTAGTTTCACATCTTTCTTTCTACTGAATTATATATCTTTATTTAATTTCTACTCACCTAAAAATAATGGACAAATCAATAAAATCATGGATCTTTGAAAACACATGGGAAATGTTTAGGAAAAAATCACAATCATAAATGAAGGAGCTCTCTGATTGAAAAAGAGGGAAAAGGTCTGTCTGGTTTTCTTATTTTTATCATTTTTCTTACAGATCCTAGAAAATATACTTGTAACAATTAACATCTACTCATTTTATTCTTTACTCTGTGTCAGAACACTAAGGAAATATTGGAGAAGTGAGAAATTAGAGCAGTGACGTACGAAATATATTTTAAAGCTGACTACACTTATTGCAATCCAGATAGTTAAAAACTTGGTTGAAAGCAACATAAACTGAGCCTGAGATGTTCACAGTAACCACTTACTTATTAAATTGTTGTGGCTCCCCGGGTTCTTCCAGACTGCTGCATACTCTCCCAACCCTTTTATGTCTCATTTAATGGCTTTATCGAGATACAGTTCGCACACCATACAATTCACCCACTCCAAGGGTGCAATCCAGTGGTCTTTAGTATATTCACAGATCTTTTCATATTTTTATCTCTTCTTATTCCTCCTCTTTTATTAGCTTTCCTCTGACCTACTTCTCAACTAAAAAGTAGTTTTCTTCGAAAGCTCATGATATGAAATGACCTGGTATGCCACAAAAGGGCCAGCCCTAACTAAGGTGTATTGTGTTACACTGGGTGGCTGTTATCACTTCACTTTATTAAAAACCATAGAGTCTAAGGGATAGGAGTAATAAAAAGATGTCTTGAGGGTACTAAGAAAATATTACTGGATACATTTGCCTCCCAGTAGATATGCATCCAAATTAAAAGTACTAAAGGGAAGTCCAGAGTCCCTTTTTACTTCCGGTAGTGAATTCTCGGGAAACTGAAATTCATAAATGCCTGCCTTGAGTGTACCTATTATAGTAACTTACACATCAGATAGTACTAACGTTACAGCAGTTTAAGCTTTTATGCATTCCTGATACCCATATGGAAGTGTGCATAATGTGGGGGCATAAATTAGGTTTCCTGTTATTGAAACCACATGCCCTCGGTCTATGAAACAAATCAAAAGTAACCTCTGTTTCATGTGGATTCATAATTTATCGGTTGTTGATACTTCCTCATACATTTAGCAAGTGATGCTGAATCTGCATATTGAATCATTTTAGAACCTACAAATGCTAAAAGCCCTTTAAGTATTTTGTAGCCTAAACATTTGTTTTACTCTATTTTGCACTGTCTCCAAAACTAATTTGCAAGTGTTAAATAAATTAGTCATCTTAATCTCTACTGAATATTAGTTATACCCTGTATAATGAAGAAAGCCAAGGAGAGATATACTTCAATGACTGGAAGCTTCATGCCTTATGGTTTTACATGTAATCATCTAGAACTGAATGTTAATGATAGAGTTACCCTGCTGAAAGCAGGATAGGATGTTTTTATGCACTAGAATAATGGAGAGTTAAGTTGATAGAGAGATTATAATTAACTTACATATTAAAGACACATTTTATTCTTCTCTGTCACAGATGGTTTCTCCAACGGTAGAAAGTGTAATTTAAGCCTTGTGCAAAAAGTCAATTTGTAAGTTTCGTGTGGTATGGAAAAACAAAGATACGGAAGCATCATTATTAGAAATTGAAATATTCCTCTGAAAAAGAAAAAAAACCTATTAAATTGCATCTTAAAATGTATGGAAATAATTCTATGGGGAAAAAGAAATCAACTAAATAGTATTAGAATACTTTTCAACCATGTAATAACATGTCTACTAAACTAATGATAAATATTCATAGCTCATCTCTACACACTCTGACTTCTTGAAGGAAGCAGTAGACCTAACTTAAGACATCAGAACATAACAATATCCAGTCTGAATACTGATGTCTCTAGCCCGTCTTTGAAAAAAAATTTTTTAAAGTTTTCATTGTACTTTTGTTTGTTTATAGTTTTGCCCAGTTTCTTTGGAGTAGATTCCTCCCTTCCACGAGATAGAAAACTCTTGGGTGTCAGTTTCATCTCTTTCAACATCTTTAGATGTAGGTGGCACAACTGTGCATTGGAAAAAGAAAAAACAGTCTTTTAATCTCCCTATTATTTATTTATTTATTTATTTATTTTGTGGTATGCGAGCCTCTCACTGTTTTGGCCTCTTCCGTTGTGGAGCACAGGCTCCGGACATGCAGGCTCAGCGGCCATGGCTCACGGGCCTAGCCGCTCCGTGGCATCTTCCTGGACCGGGGCACGAACCCATGTACCCTGCATCGGCAGGCGGACTCTCAACCACTGCGCCACCAGGGAAGCCCTAATCTCCCTATTTTAAGCCATCTATTTTTTGGGGGGTGGGGGATTGATTAAACCTCATTTTGTTGATAGTACCCTAGACACTAAATACACAAGTCCCATGCTGCATACTGGCTTTCCTCTGACCTCCTTCTCCTTTAACCTGATATTAAAAAATAAACCCGGTAGTTACTTTGAAAAACTACCTTTATAGTTCAAAGCTGTACGGAAGCTGTACTTCAGGGCTGAAAAGGAAAGAGGCATTTAGGTCAAAACAACCACATGAACATTCACACGCACACAAACACCCACACACAGACACATACCGTCTACTATTCCTACTATTCCTTTTATATAGTTCTGTTTCTTCTTGGTTGATATCCTCGATGTCAGGGCATGTTGATACCTTCCTGTTATTGTATTGTTTTTGTTATTACTATGTTATTATACTGCATTGAGTAAAGCATCCCAATATAAGTGAGCAGAGAGCCAAAAGGTATTGCACCACTGCATAACCAAAACTGTGTTCTTCAGCTGCTTGTATCTTGGAAAATAGGTAGAGACTTTTTTCCAGGAAATTATTTTAAGACCATTTCTCTAAGTAATCCACTAAGTTGTTGTTAAATGGGTACAGGTTAGGGGGGAAAAATAAACGAATCCTATATCTTGGTAACTGATCCCTTCAAAATCTATGCTTTAGAGTTACAGGGTTTTATAGTTATAAAAGAAGAAGGGAAATAGGGGAGTTAAGGATGTTATGATCTAGATGTATAATCATAGACCCTGGTGAGTAACACAAGTGAGTTAGAATTGATCCAGTAGAGAATGCCATTGTATAATCTAAATCAATTGTAATAAAGTAAAATCAGTAACGGCTTCTGGCAGCCCTGTCTGTATTGTCCTGTCCTACCAAATAGCCTAAACGACATCTTACATATAAACAATGTGAAGAAGAACTGTTGCCTTCACATTCACAGGAAAAGGAAACAGAGAAGGTAGGTTTGCCCTAATGGCTAGGTAGACAGGGATGCGGGAGGAGACTTCTCTGTCATACGGTCCACATCTGGGCTTGCATTACATAGACTCTTGATATTCCCTCAGAAATGGAACATACCTGGCAGTGTGTAACTAGGCATCATGACTTCTTCACTAGTTCAGTAACCAAAAAAAAAAGAAAAAATACCCTTAACCTGAATGACCCACAGAAAAGCCCCTCCTTCTTAACGATGATACCCGACATTGGGTCAGTTAACTCCTCTGATTAACTGAACTGGTCTCTTAGTGTGTGAGAATCCTAACTAACATGAATCCCTAGGAACTTCTGCCTCTGAGCCCTTCTCTTACTGAACCCTCCAGGTGGCTTACCCTCCTCTCCACCTATGAGTTTCTCGATGTCCCATCAGGGTGTTTTCCTCACTTTCGTAACTCTCAGAGTAACAGTACAGCATCACAACCTGAACAACTTAATAGCCAACGTTTCGGTAATTCTCTACTACCCAAATCAGTTGAGTTCTGATACAGGTTTTGTAAATTTACTTAATAACCACTCATTTAATATCCAGAACTTTGACAATTAACAGTTATGGTTAGTAAATGATTTTTAACTACCATCCCTCTCCCCCAGAGTTTAAGGACATTTAGTTGTCGGAGTCATCCTCAGGCTTCTTGGTCAATTTGTGGATTTTTCTGTGGAATGGTCACCAACCTTATTCATTTTTTTTTTATGTTTCAGACATTAGGGACAGTAAAGCTCATGTTAAAGAAGTGTGGGGAGAACTTAGCAAATGAAACTTCTTGTGATAGTTGAAAATGTCTCTCTTTTTTTTTTAATAAAATGAAGAGGAAAACTTTGAGGAGAAAAATGTTTCAATTAACATTAGCGTTAAGGAGGAAGAATGTGCAAAATGTGTGTGCTTGCATTTCATGCAGAAGCAACATTAGGTCTGAATTACTTGTGCTCCATATATTTACACACGCACATATAGAGTTCCCTAAGAGAAAGAGGATCTTAACATTTTTATGCATATTTTCAGAGACCTGGACTACCTCTGGATAAAAGAGGAAAATATGTACCACCAGAAAGTAACACGTTTGCTGGCAGCTCAGCTTGGCCTAACCCGCAGATACCTTTGTTACATAGTGCAGTGAAGCTGAGGATGTTTGTTCCAAACATAGTTGAATTGCCCCAAGCTAGCAAGTTGCTTAATGGCATATTGAGTCCATATGTTAAAAAGCCGGAAATTATTTAGAAGAGTGCAAAGTTATAGCTATCTTTTCTGTTACCAGCTAGTACATTGCAAATCATCTTCTCAAGGATGCAAATTCCCCACACAATATACTTCACACCTTAGCTTCTCTTATTTTGATAAAGATGAAACATAGGCAGAACACTCTATGACATAAATCACAGCAAGATCCTTTTTGACCCACCTCCTAGAGAAATGGAAATAAAAACAAAAATAAACAAAGGGGACCTAATGAAACTTCAAAGCTTTTGCACAGCAAAGGAAACCATAAACAAGACCAAAAGACAACCCTCAGAATGGGAGAAAGTATTTGCAAATGAAGCAACTGACAAAGGAGTAATCTCCAAAATTTATAAGCAGCTCATGCAGCTCAGTAACAAAAAAACAAACAACCCAATCCAAAAATGGGCAGAAGACCTAAATAGACATTTCTCCAAAGAAGATGTACAGATTGCCAACAAACACATGAAAGAATGCTTAACATCATTAATCATTAGAGAAATGCAAATCAAAACTACAATGAGATATCATCTCACACCAGTCAGAATGGCCATCATCAAAAAATCTAGAAACAATAAATGCTGGAGAGGGTGTGGAGAAAAGGGGACACTCTTGCACTGCTGGTGGGAATGTGAATTGGTACAGCCACTATGGAGAACAGTATGGAGGTTCCTTAAAAAACTACAAATAGAACTACCATATGACCCAGCAATCCCACTACTGGGCATATACCCAGAGAAAACCAAAATTCAAAAAGAGTCATGTACCAAAATGTTCATTGCAGCTCTATTTACAATAGCCCAGAGATGGAAACAACCTAAGTGTCCATAATCGGATGAATGAATAAAGAAGATGTGGTACATATATACAATGGAATATTACTCAGCCATAAAAAGAAACGAAATTGAGCTATTTGTAATGAGGTGGATAGACCTAGAGTCTGTCATACAGAGTGAAGTAACTTAGAAAGAGAAAGACAAATACCGTATGCTAACACATATATATGGAATTTAAGAAAAAAAAATGTCATGAAGAACCTAGGGGTAAGACAGGAATAAAGACACAGACCTACTAGAGAATGGACTTGAGGATATGGGGAGGGGGAAGGGTAAGCTGTGACAAAGCGAGAGAGTGGCATGGACATATATACACTACCAAATGTAAAATAGATAGCTAGTGGGAAGCAGCCGCATAGCACAGGGAGATCAGCTTGGTACTTTGTGACCACCTAGAGGGATGGGATAGGTAAGGTGAGAGGGAGGGAGACGCAAGAGGGAAGAGATATGGGAACATATGTATATGTGTAGCTGATTCACTTTGTTGTACAGCAGAAACTAACACACCACTGTAAAGCAATCATACTCTAATAAAGATGTAAAAAAAAAAAAGATGAACCTGACATAACTTCGTATCATGCTTTAATACAATGTCTCCTTGATCAGTTATGCCATCATATTTTTGGAGGCTTATTAAAATGAAGATTCCTGAACCCATCCCAGACCCAGAAAACCAAAATCTCTTTGGGTGTCTAAACTCAAAAGATGGGAGTCTGTATCTCTTTACCCATAAGCGTACGAGGAGGCTCTAAGGGCTCAGTAAATTTGGGAATTACCGTTTGCGGGGCCCAGGACAGATGGTCACCTGCAGAAAAGGCTTGACAGAGTTGTGTTACATTGTTGCCTAGTAGAATTCTGTATGCACATGCTCAACTTAAAGGAGAATCCCTCCTGCAAGTGATTGTGCTTTTGTAATCCAAGGAAATAAGTGCCAGGCCTTTCCCCTCCTCTTCTTGTATTACCGTGTTTACTGCAGAATGAAGGGAAGCAACGAGGGCTGGGACAGCTGCATTTGGGAAATGGGGTTTCTCTCCAGTTCCGCACAGCGCAGACTTAATTGGCTCTTCCTGATTATTTTATTTTAGCTTGGGGCTCTTAGGATGCAAGGAACACGGAAATGCAGATTGTAGGAGTTTGTTAACAAATGCACGGAAGAGGACATATAGGAAACTCTTCATCAGCCGTGGAGTCAGACCTCTTGAACTTAGAAACATGCTCCTTATTTTCCCAGATCCGGTATTTCATTGGTACCAGCAGCTCTACTAACCCAGTAGCAGCTGACAAGCAGGGGTTCACTTTTCTTTAAAGCTCCACTCTGTTAGGGAGCAACTGATAAGCAGAGGGGAGCCCTGTTTCCTACCCTAGCGATTTAAGAATTCTGTTTCGGTTTTGCTCTCTGGGTTTGCTTTATCTGCTACTCTCTCTGCTTCTGTTGCTACCCTGGATTTTACGGGCTCCTTCTGTTCATACCTGAATCTTCTTGAAATAAGGTATGATTGGATCAATTTGTTTTTAGTCACTATAGAGCTCAATTAATGGGAAAGTATGTCTGTCCAAAGACTCCAGAGCTCAGACCTCCCCTGTGTCCTGTGTGGGGCTGTTTCCTGGGCTCAGGGGCAGCCCGAGGTGGCCAGAGATAGTAAGTGTCTCACCAGAGAACTCCCTGCCAAGAAAGTAAAAGAAAGCGCCTTTGACTGCTTTCTTTGGGGAAGGGCCATGCACTTAGAAGCTATTTGGTTGGGTTTACATAAGAAAGTAGACAGAGAAAGGCCAGGGAGAGAGAGAGAGAGAGGGAAAGGGAGTTGTTTTTCATTGTTAGTTCTAATCGCTCACCTAGGCAATTCATTCTATATAAAAAATAAATCCCCTGAAACAGTGTTGAGACATAGGTGGTTGGTTAGTTCCCCAGCAGGTGTGAGTTCATGATATTATTTAGCCTTCTGTGTTAAGTACTTTGGGTCGTAAATGGCAAGTTTTCCAGATTCCCTGTGGTTTGGAAGAGTGACTCAGTGTGCTGTCACATCACGCTCCTGGGGAATCTCAGCAACTACATAGCAGATCGCCAGTTTTCTCCATTAAATAGGTTGCTTCTGTCAAATGGCAGCTATTGTCACAATAAGAGATGTTCGTGTAGTTAGTATTTATTGTCTGACTCTGTCATTTCCTCCTCGGTCCCTGGTTTTCCTTTACAACTTGAGAATATTTCTGAGCCAAAGCTGTAAAGAAAAGAATCGTGATTTTCGCAAAAGCTTGCGAATAAAAGCCTTAAGTCTTAAATTCTGTAAAACTGAGTTGTGATTCCAGTAATACCCTGCCCAAGTCTTCTGAGTACTATGTGGAGAGAAGCCTGTTATGAATATAGTTCCATGATGGTACTTAGCTGAGTATTGTTATTTTACTTTCACTTAGGTCCAGTGACACATTTCCTGTTTATTAAATGGCCTACCCTGGAAAGAATGGGGCTGGGGTTATTATCAGCATGAACAATAAACAAAGTTGTGTCTCTTTTGATACAAAGGTTTTTTGTGGGAGATTCTCTGTTTTCCTGTATAGAAAAGGAAATAAAACAAAACTCTTCTATACTATTGATGCTTTTTGAAAATACCTGTTTTCTTGTCATCTCCACTTAAAATCAGAGGCTAAATTTTGTTCATTGTGATATATGTAATGTCAGTCAGAGTGCACTTTGCACAATGGGGTCATAGAATAGTCACAGAATAGATGGTTTAGCAAATGCATGGAGGAATGAATGAATCGGAGGACATTTAAAAAACTTTTTTTCTCTCTGTCACAAAGTAGCTTACCACAGGGCTTCTCAAACTCAAAAGTCCATGTGAATCACCTGGGCATCTGGGTAAAATGCCTAGTCTGACCAGCAGTCCTGAAGTAAGAGCCTGAAACTCCTAATTTCTTACCTAAATGATGCCAATGCTTTTGGTGTGTGGAACCCATTTTGAGAAGCAAGGGTGAAAGCATTGTTGCAAGCAACAGATTCCCTTAGTTCTGGATTTTTTCAGTAAGATGAACAATTTGTAACATTTAAAATGAATGCCAATGTTCACCACATGACAGTATTTTAAATTTCTATATTTGTTACTTTAAAAATATAATATAGATACCTCCCTTGTAATCAGGTTATGCTTTCAAATGTGTCTGCATTTTATTTTATTTTTTAATTTTTTTTTGCGGTACGCGGGCCTCTCACTGTTGTGGCTTCTCCCGTTGCGGAGCACAGGCTCCGGACGCGCAGGCTCAGCGGCCATGGCTCACGGGCCCAGCCGCTCCGCGGCGTGTGGGATCTTCCCGGATCGGGGCACGAACCCGCGTCCCCTGCATCGGCAGGCGGACTCTCACCACTGCGCCACCAGGGAAGCCCGCATTTTATTTTTTAAAGCAGCCAAATAGTACATATATGCATGCCACATAATATTTACTGATCTGCATGGAATATACTTAGCGCTTTAAATTCTCTTAGGCAGTTGTCCTCAAAGTGTGGTCTGTGGGACAGTGGAGATCCTGCCACAAAACAAATCCATGAGGTCAAAATTATTTTCATGGTAACACTAAGATGTTATTTGCTTTGTTCATTGCATCGATATTTGTACAACAGTGCAAAAGCGATAGCTCCTTAGCCGCAATCAAGGCAGTGGCATCTATTGTACTTATAAGTCATTGCATTTTTGACCACCCCGTACTCAAGGTAAAATAATGCCAGTTTTGCTGAAGAATGTCCATGATTTGGCGATTCAAGTTACATTTTATTAAATCTTAACCTCAGGTACATGTCTTTTTAACATTTTGTATGCTGAAAGAGGAAGTATGTGTACAGGACTTTTTCTTGATGAAACACAATGCTCGTCTCAAGAAAAGCTCTTGTGTGATTGTCTGCTTTGTGAGCAAAACCAGTTGTTGTTTTCATAGAACACAATTTAACCTGAGAGAATAACAAACTATAATTTTTCTGATGTGGGTGGGTGGCAGACATTTTCTTGAAAATGAATGAAGTGAGCCTATCATGTCAAGGTAAACACTTGACAGTACTTGTTGCCAATGATAGAATTTGAGCTTTCAAAGAAAATCAGATTTTAGGAAAACTGTATCTGCCGCTGTGAGTTTGACAGCTTACCTGTGCCTAACACTTTTCTGATAAGAGTGGTGATATTTAGAAACATGATGTTATGATACTGTGTAATGAAATCTGTCAATATTTGGAAGATATGAATAACATACCAAACCAATATTTTCCAAATGACCAATGTATTATATTAGAAAACCATACATAGTGAAAGAGCCTTTCACAAGCAAAAATGACCAATGGATTCTAATGGAAGAGAGTATAGAAAGTTCGTTTATATGGTTTTAGATTCCACATTGCAACTAACATTTTTAAAAATACCATTTTGTCAAGAGATTTGCTGTAGTATCAAAACTACATAAGATGCAGTAAGCTCTGTTACATGAGTACAGTTTCAGTCTGATGACTATGATTCATGAAATAAAATTATCAATTCACACATTGCTTCTCTGCTCTTTACTGCACTCTTTTCTTTGAAGTATATCTTGACTTAGTAAAATGTTGGAATTTTCTAAGCCAATTCTGCATTTCTACTAACTGATATCAATCAATCAATCAGTAAATTATATATATCAGTCAAGTTTATAATGCATACTGATATAATATATAACTATGTGTAATTATAAAATGTCTAGTAGTTGGTTAACTGCTATATTATTACATTTATTTAATTTTCAGTCACTGTAAATTTATTTGCAAATGTGTGAGCGGGTAATTTATGTGTTTAGTTTTATGTTTATTACAATCACAGGCATATGGATGGAGTCTGTAAAAATTGTAAATATACATCTGAACCTGTAATGAAAAATGAGCAGTGTATAAGAATTATTTCAACACTAAGTCAGTATTCCCACTAGTTAAGACTTTAATTTGCTCGTTAACCCTGCTGTACTGTTTTAAATATCAAAACCGGTCAAGTATTTGTTGTTGCTGTCATTAAATTTCGAGAGTCAAATGCAAAATATGTATTGATTTTAAAAGATTTCTCAAAGCATAATGATTTTCTTTTCTTTTCATTATTCCCATGGACCAGATATTTTAGAATAAAAATAAAATATTGGCATACAATTCGCCAGTCATGATGTCTGAAAAAATAAATAACTTGTGTGACTTAACCTCTTTGAATGTGAATTACATGTAATGACATTGAAATACAATTAAGTTTTGATTTTTTTGAAGATTATTATCAACTAAATGATTATAGATGAGTTGGCACAAAGCCTAAGGGTTTGGTTCCAGGACTGCCCAGGCAAATGGGTTGCAGTTTTATATAATCTGCTTTGTGGTCACAAAAGTCTATAACAGGTTCACCAGTGTAAGAAGAGAGTGAAATAAAGGAATCTTTCGATCTTTGTTTTACTCTAAAACAGTGGTCAGCAAACTTTTCTGTAAAAAGTCATTAAGGAAATATGTTTGGCTTTGTGGGCCCTACAGTCTGTGTTGCAATTACTCAACTTTGTTGCAGGATGAAAAAAGTCAAAGAAAATAAGTAAATAAATGTGTGAGGCTGTGTCTCAATACAACTGTATTTATGAAAACAGTCAGTAGGCCGATTTGATCCAGGACCTTATAGTTCCCCAACCCAAGCTCTAGAAAGATGATCTACCCTGTCACTGGGTCCCTGGCACAAATATTTAGGAAGTGCTTGGCTTAATGCTAGTCATTGCTATTTGTAGCATTCTTGCTGTCCTAGAAGGAGAGTGCCAGGCACTGCCCCAGTACACACAGTGTGGGAATCGATGGCCTCAGTTCAGATCAAGGATATCAACCTGTCCTTCACCAAGAATACACATTTGATGGGGGCAGCATGCAGACACGTGCACAGGGACCCTAGAAAGAATACCATGAAGCCATAGTGACCAAGATTCTTGGCCTCCTTAATCAGTAGAAATTGATCAGAAGCCAGACAAGAAATTCAGGCAAGGCTTTACTGGGGTCCCTGCTGCAGCAGGGGGAAGCAAGAACAAACAACAGTTTCCCTTGCTGGCTCGCTCCCTGGCGGGGGTGGGGGGGGGGCGATGAGCTTGTTCCTTATATGGTGTGTGGGTAGGGGTGCGTCCAGGGGTTGGGCCGGAGAAGTGGCTTAGGAGTTTTGCCCACCCTGTAGGTGGTGGTGTGTGCAGGGGGCATGCACAGTACCTGCTTTTGCTCCCAACCCCCTTTTTTTTCTCCCAGCTCTTCAGAAGTGGCAGTTGAGTTTTTTTGGTCTTTTGTATCTTTTGTCCAGAATTTGCCCTGACTGTGCATGCACACAGTTGTTTTTAGTCCCTTACAGTTTCCTTGTATTTTATTGCTCGAGGAGAGGTGTGTCCAGGTGCAAGCCCTGCAGCAAAGGGTCCCAGGTCCAAGCCTGTCTAACCTCCAGCTGAGTTTTAAAAGCTAAGTACATTTTGCTTGAAATAGGATTTAGAAAGCATACAAGTAAGAAGGCATTTTTATTGGTTTCTGTTACTCTTTGACAGTGAGGCATTTCATGCTTATGACAGGTGTCAGGGTTTTGAGTATACCTGACATTTACCTTTAATTTGTATCTGAAGTGCTTGGTACCTCCCCTAGGAAGTCACTGCACGAGGGCAGCCGGTGTGTCTTCTTGATTGGTGTACCCCCTCCTTAGTCACTGCTTTGGGGGATTTGGATCTCAGGTGACAGGTTCAAGGCCCCTGTAAGTGCACCTCACCACCGATGGAGTTCTCTTCTGTATGTCTTGTGTGTTTGTTCATAGGCACCATTGGTCACTATAAATAACGTTTCACGGGGTTACTGTGAGGACTGAACGAGATCCTACTTATAAAGCACTTACAGCCGTGTCTGTTCTATCCACTCAGTAGAAGTTATCTACTACTACTAACAAGCTCTAATTATATTTTAAATAAACACTAATTAAATTAATGTGGACTCTCACAGTGTTTTTAATTACTATATTTATATACATGATAATATTTAAAATTTAAAAAAGCACAGGCTCTTACTGTGTTAATAGTAAATTTAATTCTACTTGATTAGAATTAAAAAGGGAGTCTGGATTTATTCTTCTTTAATAAAAAATGTTGGCTTTTTCCTCTTCAAAACTCTTACCGTGGTGCTGTAATAGCTTTAAGGTTCCACTTAAATAGATTTTAATTACTGTTATCTTGTTCACAGTAATACTTAAAATGAAAGATAAAACCTATGAATGTGGGCTCATACTCTCTTAATGAAAAATTCAAGTCTACTTGTTTGCGATTATAAGGTAATTCTGGACGTACCTATATATTGTATATGTTTGTTATGGTACTGAAATAGCTTTAAATTTTCTATTTTAAGTTGTGGAAGAGAAAGTGCCCTTCGTCTCAGCTATTACAAGCCCTCTACGCTGGATAGCTTCTTTTTGCCCCACCTGACTTACCTCCCATCCCTACTCCCCCAGCTACCCCCTGCTGTGTGCCACCAAAGTTGGGCCATTGTGGACCCCAGGAACTGGATCCTTTATCCAAAGGCAATGACTGCCTGGAAGATCAGAGGAAAGGGTGAGAGTGAGGTTGTGGTATTGATTCCCCTGCAGGGTGTCCCGGGTGATTTTAGCCCTTGACATGACGACACAGATTATATCAGGCAACCCCACCCAAGCTCAGATGAATGTCCCCTGCACTCCCCTCTTCAGGAATGGGGGAGGTGACTGCTCCCCTCTTATATGACCTTAGGATACTGCCCTATTCCCTGTGGTTTCCTACACCCTGCCAAGAGTTTGTAAAGACTCCTTTTGTTAAATTCTCCTCAGATTATCCAAATTCGAATATATATTTTTTACTTCTCGGAACATTGATGACACACTTTATGTTCAAATAAGAGAAAAAAGGTGTTGAGAATATTTGTCTTTATCCAGAAGCAGATAGGGACCTAGAAGTGAGGTTTGCAGTTTTATAATTAGTATGCTTTACCAAGGTCTGCTTAATTGCTTCATTAGCAACTCTGCAAAAAAAAGTGAAAAGAGCAGTGCCTCTCTGTGTTTTACACACATACGCACAGCACGCGCAGCCTGGGGTCATTGTAGGGTAGGGATTAAATGAGGGGCTCTAGCATCTGGTTGCATTGATTTAAATCCAGCCGTCACCACGTGCTGGCTGTATAAGGTTGAAAAAAATAAGCCTCCGACTTCTTATTTATAAAGTGGAGAAAATAAGGTGACCTGCCTCGTAGAGACGTTACAGAGATGAATTGAGATAAACTCCTAAAGTACTTAACAGAACTGAGCCCACATAGAAAGTGTAAATAAAAGCCTGCCATCGATCATTTTTACTAATAATATTAGTAAGTAACAGCAATATCATAAAGTGAATTGAGGTAGAATGAAGGGGATTTGTTTTGTTCCCTTTTCTTGCATTTTATTGAATTAATTCATTTGAGCTGAGAGTATTAATTCTTAAAATGTGGATTGTTCAACTTGAGCCCTTTAATGTACTCGTGGTTCTTAGAATACCTGACATCTTATGCACATTATAATTTGAAAATCCCATTATCTTATAACATTTTGGTTTTGGTTAGGGGCCATTTGATACTTTTGGAAGTTTTATAAATAGAATTTCGGAGTCTATTCAGAATTTTAGACTATAAATGCAGTTCCTTATTTTATAGTCACAAAGATTTATGCACTTAACAAAAATGGCAGTTTTTTGTGTTAACATATTTAATGCAAATTTGTAAAATGGTTCTATTATTGTTTAGACAAACTCCACTCTGATGAAATCTGTATTTTCACATACATAGGTGAAAATTCAGTGGCAGACACTCTCCTACAAATTCTCTTAATATTAAATCGAAAGGGGTATTTTAGCTAGGAAACCTGTAGATATTAATAACAGTCAGAAAAGTTTCCAAAATAGATTTTAAAATTCCTATATTGGATTAAGCAATTCCTTTAAAAAATATGTTCACATTAAAAATAATATTTTCCTTGCTGACAGCCATTCAAACAAATGTGAGGTGACATCTCATTGTGGTTTTGATTTGCAATTCCCTGATGATTAGTGATGTTGAGCATCTTTTCATGTACCTTTTGGCCATTAGGATGTCTTCTTTGTAAAAATGCCTATTCAGGTCCTCTGCCCATTTTTCAGTTTGATTGGGTTTTGTTATTGAGTTGTATGAGCTCTTTATATATTTTGGATATTAAATCCTTATCTGATATGTGGTCTACAAATATTTTCTCCCATTCTGTAGGTCTACTTTTTGTTGATTATTTCTTTTGCTCCGGGGAGGTTCTTTTACTTTGTTGTAGGCCCATTTGTTTATTTTTGCTTTGGTTTCTTGTGCTTTTGGTGTTATAGCCAAAAGTCATTGCCAAGGCTTATGCCAAGGAGCTTGTTCCCTATGTTTTCTGCTAGGAGAGAGCAAGTGTTGGTGAGGGTGTGGAGAAAAGGGCACCCTTGTGCACCGTTGGTGGGAATGTAAATAGGTTCAGCAACTACAGAAAGCAGTATGGAAATTCCTTAAAAAATTAAAATAATTACCATATGATCCAGTCGTCTCACTTCTGGGAATATAGTCAAAGGAAATAAAGACAGGATATTGAAAAGATGTCTGCACTCCCATGCTCATTGAAGCATTTTTCATACTAACCAAGCTATGGAAACAACCTAAGTGTGCCTCAACGGATGAATGGATAAAGATGATGTGATACACACACACACACACACACACACACAAACAATGGACTGTTATTCAGTCATGAGAAGGAAGGAAATCCTGTCATTTGCAACAACATGGATGGAACTTGAGAGCATTACGCTAAATGAGACAAGTCAAAATGAGAAAGAAAAATACTGTATGATATCACTTATACGTGGAATCTAAAAAAGCCAAACTCAGTAACAGAGTAGAATGGTGGTTACCAGGGGCTGGGGGGTGGGAGAATTGGGGAGATGTTGCTAAAGAGAGCAGACTCTCAACTGGAAGATGAATACGTTTTGGCAATCTAATGTACAACATAATGATTATAGTCAATGATACTGTATTATAAACTTCAAAGTTACTAAGACACTAGATTGTAAAATTTCCCACCATAAACAGTTTAATGATAATCATGTGACATGATATTGGTGTTAGCTAATGCTACAGGGGTAATCCTTGCAATATACAAATGTATCAAATCAACACATTGTACACCTTAAACCCGGACAATGTTATATGTCAGTTATATCTCAATAAAAACCTATTTTCACTTGAAAAAACAATTCCACTGATTAACTTGAGCAAAGAAAAATAGAAAATAGAGAAATGAAGAAACAGAAATAATCTTTATGATATCAAGAGCCCGTAATTATCCAAGTGCAATCCTTCCTTTTAATAACAGATGGTAGTTTCTTTTAGTTATAACCCTAAACATTAGAAAGACTAATGATATGAATCTTCTCATTCATCTGATCCTATCGGTTAAACCATACGGTGCTTATTGGTATTGCACTTATGGTGCAAGAAAAATCTCCTGATTTAAAATATGCTTTATAATTCTTGTTCCCTCTGGTATCTTGATAATTTTCCTAGTCTTTACATGCTTCTGACTGAGGTTTAAATGACTCCATCTGTATACCTTTTTGAATTATGCCACAACAAATATTAACTATACAACAGTTGTATGCACGACGTGAAGAAACACAGTTATTTGGAATGTGAATCTGTGTATTGGAATTTTGCAAAATCCACATCCAGTCTAAGCTTTAATTTACTTTAGCATCAAATCTCTGTTGTTCATTGAGAAACTCTTCCGAGTGACGATGAGACGACCAGTGTGTTGAGGAGAATGGAGACGTTCAAATGGGAAACGAGAGAGAATTCAGCACCCTCCTGGCTTTCACCATTTTACCTCTTTCTTCCAACAGCCATGGACTGTCACATCTGGTCACAGTGATGCCCACGTGCACTTGAGAGATGAAGCCTTAATGCTTCTCTTGTTCAGCAGCAAGAGAGGGTTACGTTACCCCAGTAGAATCAAGGGCCTTCACGTTTGCTCTGATTTTTCAGTGTCCATTTCTTACTTTCCTTTTTGTATTTTGCACTTCACTTGAAGTGGTGTGAGTTTAGGTCACAGTCACACGGGATGGGAATATTAACACATTGCTTGATGCTATTAGTGATGCTTACATTTTAAAAACGGAATTTGTGGCTGAAGCGTCGTGTCCTCAGTGCTGACTTTTGTTGTTGTTTCTGGGCTCTTCTTATTTTGCTCATCGGAGCAGTTGACTAATTTTATAAAGCAGCTGTTGTGCATGTTTATTTACATCAACGTGAAGCAATTTAAGAGGCCAATATGATCTGTTCTTAAGACCAATCCCATATTTCTTTGTAATTTTGTGGGCAATGAACTTCTATCTTTGTCAGAGCCTGGAGTGCCAAGGTAAACCAAATGAAATCAAGATATACTTCTCTGACTTTTTGTCTTCTGAGTTTTGGACAGAAGTATGTAATTTCTTCTCCACTTAGTACTAACCTCTGAAAACATAAGGGAGGGGATTATACAACATTCAGTAAGATACTACATGTAAGCATTTATGTTAGGGCCCAGAGTTTATGTGCTTCTTCAGAATTTCCTCTGCTCTTTCTCTCTCCTTGTTTGGCACGCCTTTTGTGTGGGTTGTCCCCAACCTTCAGATTTGGGTGGAACACTCAACTTGGTGCCTGAGAGGTTCCTGATGGGCCAATTGATTCTCCTGGACTAAGGAGCAAGTTAGTCCCCTGTGGATGAACCTTCACCACTGAGAAACAGGATCTGGGCAAAACCATCACTCCCCACTCCCTTTCCCCTTGACTACTTCACGGTCCGACTCGTCCTTCTTCACCCTAGAGAGGAAGGTGCCATGTCGGGAGCCATACTGTGGACGTCCCCAGGTACCAAGACCCTTAGGGAAGACTCTGGCCATGACCTAGCGAGGACTGAGTTCCAGAAACCCGTGAGCACCCGGGTCCTGCCAGTGGCCAGATGAATCTGAGCCCGGAAGCTGGCCTTTCCCCAGCTGAACCTCGAGGTGACTGCCCTGAAGCAGAGACCTTAACTAATGCACACCCTGGTTCCTGACCTACAGAAACTGCGGAGTGATAAATGTTTTGATTTTAGGCTGCTCAGGGTTGGGGTGATACTTGTTACACACAATATTTATCAATGACAACTTGAGTTTAGTTCTATTATTCCCTTCTGCAGACTGCATTCTGCAGCCTTCTGATTTCTCGCACAGCCTTTGTTAAAAGAAAGCTCCTACAACCACAGAGGCACCTAGACCAGCTCCTCCCTTGCCCCTAAAACTGTGCAGTGTTATGTGGGCCTAGCTTCTTTTGGGGGGCCCTACCCATTTGTGAGGAAATGACCTCTTTCCATGGACCCCAGTCAGAGGCTCCTCACCTAACCATATGTCTCTGTGGATAATACAAGCTGGGGCAATGAGAGCTCTGTGCTGCATCTCTGTGTATGAGTGTTTCCCTAATAAATTTTATGTTTACACTGTGCAGGCCTATTTGTGTGAGGGCTGAATTTTCATCACATCCAGTATGAAGGTTAATTTTATGTATCTAATCCATCTAGCATAGTTTTTGTTTATTATTATTATTTGTAAAGATACTTCTATCTTGTATTCATGTTTTATTGTGTGTGCTGATTTGTAGGATTGATATTCTGTACCACTGATGTATTTGTATATCCCTGTGAAATCCAAACTGTCTTAATTATTATATGTTTATAGTAAAGTTTAATATCTATTAGGACTATTTCCTCTTATTTTCTCTGTTTAATAGAAGTATCTTGATTATTACTGGACCTTTTCTAATCTGTAAAATTTTTGAAACCATATTTTTAGGTTTCATTGAAACCTATCACTGAGTTTCATTAAATCTGTAGATAAAGTTTAAAAAATGTTTATATTTAATCTTTCTATCCAGAAATACAGGGTATCTCTCCAGTAATGACTTTAAAATATCTTTTTTTCTGCGTATATTTGTTTGTAGGTGCACACCGGTCATGATTTTTATGGAAATACATTTGAGCAGTTGGTATCTGGTGTGGAAGACGCAGCTGATTTTCATGTATGACTCTAGACCTAGCCGCCTTGCTAATGCTGGGAGATACGTCTCCATAGGGTCTCACATGTCTGCACATCTTCTTGGTACAGGCATTGATTGCTTTTGTTCTGAAATACCTTCTCAAGGATGTCTGGTTGGTGAGCAGACTTGCAAGATGGAGCCAGTGCCTTCTGCTTGGGCATCGGGGAGACTTTTGCTGTCCAGGATGGTAAAACTAATGACTTCTTCCATTAGAAGCAGAGCTTGTGTAGGTGTGCCTCCAGCCCACTGAAGACTGAGGGTCCCTGTGTCTGGACTTTCTCAGCTGTGACACAGACCACTGTGTGCGCCGCATCCACCTGGGTGTCTCTGCATTGTCTCCTGGGACTTAAGAACACAGCTAAGGCCAGGACTGCAATGTGTTCTCATCCTGCAGCTTGCAGCCCTGTTGGCTGTTGCCTGAATTAAATGTTGTATGAAACAAAGGGAACAGAGTTGGTCCCAAGCCCTATGGGCACACTAAATACAGTGATCAGTAGCCTCAGGTGCTTGTGGGGAAATTTGCCAAAAACTAAGATGGTAGAGAAACGAGAAGCGGGTATTGTTGGGAGACAGTTCTCCATGGTCTGTCATTAACAGGTAGGATGGTGGGGGGACCAGCCTCCCCATCTCTCCCTGCACTTAGCCGAGAACATTCCCTACTGGAGGAAAGTGACTGTGGTGTGATGTATACGTAGAGTCTGTGTTCATATATTTGTTTATAGTCAGTTACAGTACTTTTCAATTTCCATTACAAGTTTCATTCATGCTAATTTGTAGTACATGCTTTAAAAAAATTAACATACGTGTTTAGTAGGTGCCTTTATGTTGACTTTTAACTTCAGTGCAGATAACGTATTCTGTATAATTTTAATTCTTAAGATTTGGTGAGATGAGCTTTATAGCCCTGGGTCTTTTCAGTTTTGATAATGGTTCCATATATGAGAAAAGAATGCATTTTTGGACTTCTTGCGGGTACTGTTTATATATGTCTCTTAGGTTAGGCAAAGTTTGTAATTTGTTACTAATTTCTCTATAGCGTTAGTGATTTGATGTTAGTATCTGATCTATCAGTTATGGGAAACGAAGAAAGGTTTCACATCATTGTGGACTTGTCTTTTCACAATTTAATCTATCAACGTTTGCTGTTTATATAATGAAGTTATATAGTGAATTGAACAATATATCATCATGAAGTAACCCAGAAGCTCTATTTGTCTAATATTAATACAGCGATACCAGCTTCCTCTTTGGTAGTGTTCGTAGGACTTATTTTTCTGCATTCTTTCATTGCAGAGTTTCTAAATTTGTGTGTTTAGCTCTGCTTCTTGTAAGCAGCATATTGTTGTTTTTGCTTTTTTGTCTAGTCCAACATTCCTTTTTCATCTGGAGCATTTATTCCATTTATATTTTGTATGAGTTTTGATAGGCTTGGGTTTAAATATACAGTCTTATTTTGTTTTTGACAGCTATCCTGCTCGTATTATCATTCTCTTCCTCTCCTTTCTTGCCTGAGTACTGTGGGGTTTTTTTAAATGAGTTTTTTATTGGTTCATTTGATCTTTTGCCTTAATAATTCTATTGTAGCTTCAAAAGTATTTTTACCAGAAGCTTAAAAAACTACATTGTGGCTAATATCTCGACCATATTAAAAAAAAAAAAAACAGTTCTTAGTCTATGGTAATTAATTTTTGTCTTTGCTTATTAAGTGTTTTCCAGTTGTTAATTAATACAGTGAGGTACAGAGAGATGGCACATAAAATTACATGGAAATACAGTTCTATGAGGAAAGGGAAATAAAATGACTTACATTCAACAAAGTAGTCAGAATTAGTATTCAGAAAGCTTAATTTTATCTCAAAAGTAAGGAAATATTTCTCTAAAACAGAGTCATCCCACGCAGGAAGTGAGTACCTTTTCATGAGGTGAGTTCTGCCCGATGAACTGCTTTACCTGTGGGGAACACTTGAGATGCAGGGAATTTCTCCTTCCTTTTATCCTCCTGCACATCAAGTCCAACCCAGTCAGCGAATATTTGTTACTTGGAAAGTAAAGGAAATATTTAGCCTCATTGGAGCTGCTGGAATAGTTCTTTAAGGCAGTTATTAACCACTTTGAAGTAGGAAAGTTTTGTTTAAAAATCCCCCTGTGTTGATGAACTGGTGTTTGGCTGAGGACATATTTCACTCTCCCTAAGGCTTTCAGCACTGTCCCAGCCCCCAGCTTTACCTTCCCTACGGCTTCCTTAACTTCTGCCCCATTGATGTTGTAAAGTTATCCTTCATAAGGGGTGGTAAACCGGTTACTGACATGCTCTGATAACTCCCTTACCCCCAAGAGTCTGTGATGGTATTAACTAGAACTTAAAAATACATATATTTTAAAATAAACAGAAGTTTAATTTTAGGTGTCATGGCACAACTCTTGGTCTTCAATTTATGAGCATCTGAGTGAAAAGAAATGGCTTCTATTCATCAAAGATAGAACTAAGCTTTGGGGCATTAATGTTAATTATGTAATAGTAAATCCTTTCACAATATGCTAAAACATATTTCAGTTGGATATCAGCAAAATCATTTTCATTGTAAATGCCCCAGTCTAGATTAAAAGCAGATTAAATGTAATCTTTATAAATTTCTATATTTTTAATTTAAATTTATTAATTGACTCAGTTCCATAAAGTTGATCATTAATCGAGAACCTCAGGTAAATCAGATATTTGAAACTACTGGCAAACTCTCCCTCCTACCAATTCTGTTTCATTTTAACGGATAGAAATTTAAAAAAAGAGAATTGAAGTCCTGTGGTTTCCAGCTAACTGTAGCCACCTAACGTTAATTGTGACTTTAAACAAAAGTTTACAGATGTGAACAAAAATTTAGTACTCTCTATTGTTTACAATTCTGTAAACATCTTTTAAGACTCAATAACAAAACCCTTCAGGTATTTCTTCCCAAAGATTTGATTATCTTTAAAGGTAACAGGATTCTAGGATAAAATTTCCCCCCAAAAAATGTTTAGCTCTATTTGAGGTAGTACATGTCCATAGATATCAAAATATTTGATTATTTTTCAAAGAACATTTTATTTATTTATTTAACATCTTTATTGGAGTATAATTGCTTTACAATGGTGTGTTAGTTTCTGCTTTATAACAAAGTGAATCATCTATACGTATACATATATCCCCATATCTCCTCCCTCTTGCATCTCCTTCCCACCCTCCCTATCCCACCCCTCTAGGTGGTCACAAAGCACCGAGCTGATCTCCCTGTGCTGTGCAGCTGCTTCCCACTAGCTACCTATTTTACATGTGGTAGTGTATATATGTCCATGCCACTCTCTCACTTCGTCCCAGTTTACCCTTCCCCCTCCCCGTGTCCTCAAGTCCATTCTCTACGTCTGCGTCTTTATTCCTGTCCTGCCCCTAGGTTTTTCAGAACCTTTTTTTTTCTTAGATTCCATATGTATGTGTTAGCATACGGTATTTGTTTTTCTCTTTCTGACTTACTTCACTCTGTATGACAGACTCTAGGTCCGTCCACCTTACTACAAATAACTCAATTTTGTTTCTTTTTATGGCTGGGTAATATTCTATGTATATATGTGCCACATCTTCTTTATCCATTCATCTGTCGATGGACACTTAGGCTGCTTCCATGTCCTGGCTATTGTAAATAGAGCTGCAATGAACATTGTGGTACATGACTCTTTTTGAATTATGGTTTTCTCAGGGTATATGCCCAGTAGTGGGATTGCTGGATCATATGGTAGTTCTATTTTTAGTTTTTTAAGGAACCTCCATTCTGTTTAAAGAACATTTTAAAATTGCTTCTATTGTGTACTTCTGTTTAGATACATTTGTTTATAATATATCATAATATATATTATAATATAAACTAGCTACTGCCCTAAGGTTATCTAAAATTATGATAATAATAAAAATGTAATTTTACCCATACTAGAACAAAATTTGAGAATGGTGACCATTCATATTAAATTTATATCAACTTTATAGGTGCTTTGTCACTGTGACATATTTATGAGGCTGTTAACTTTTAAGTATCTGGAGGTTATAACGTATTTGATGTGACCCTTACATACTAAGTCAAGATAATTACAAGTTACACTGATTACATGCCATTCAGAAATCATACTAAAATTTAGCTTCGTATGCTTTAATTGAAAGTCTATGAAAAAGGATGGCCATTTAATGTCGTAGGAAAAAAAGGTCCTAAATAAAAGATGTAACTGAATAATATACTAACTGAAATGCCAAAGTTAATATTGTCACTGGCGTGCAAATAATAGCACATCATTCGATTTATTTTAAAACATAAAATTTGCATTCAGTAAAATTAGATTTTCCAAAAGAAAGGTATGTTTTTTGTATTTCTAGCACACAAAACTTAATGGAAACCCAAATCACAACTCAACCTTTCATATTGTCTTGACCATCACCAAAAAGTGCTGCTAAAAGAAATATATTGGTATAAAAGAGTAGTATGGAAATGTTCTAGGGCTTTGATATTAGAAAGATAATGGAGGTATTTATCTGATTGACCTTTTGTGTATTAATTTATCTTGTCATTAATGATAGTTGCAGAAAGTCAATCCTTTTGCATCAGGTAATAGTAAGACAGCTATCTCTTTTTCAAATATGTTCTTAATAATTTCTGATCTGAACATTTCATTAACTTTAAAACTCATTTCTAATATTTTTCAAAAAAAGGGATGTTTATCATCTCTTACTTAAGTAACCACTGTAAGTAAACACTGTTCTTTTTTCTTGTTTGCTATCTGTCTCTTTTTCTCTCTCTCTCCTGGTCTGGTACATGTAGAAGAAAAGTAATGTGATATTTTATGCGGTAAATAGCTCCTCAATTGCAAATGCAAATAAAACTATAATTTTATTAAATCCCCACCTTGCTTTTGAATCATATCTGTGCAAGCTTATAAGACATTCCAGAGAATGAAAAGACAGAGGTTCATGAAAATCAGTTTTCAATGTATAGATTAAAGGTTCTCAAACTTTAGGATACATCAGAATCACCAGTAACAGTTGCTTAAACACAGGTTGCTGGGCAGTTACTGAAGGATGTCAGAGGTAGGATCTAAGAATTTGCTTTTCCAAAAGTTCCCTGTTGATGCTGATGTGGCTAGGCTGGGGAAAGTACTTTGAGAATTCTTGTAAAACAAATACAGTATTGTGCTTTAGCTCAGACTCCTTCATGAACTAGCAAACACAATTAATTACAAATGAAGATGTTTTTGACCCACTGCAGTGATGTGTCGGTCAAGGTGTCTGGACCTATTTTCCATTGCTTTTCTTTTTATTTGAGATTAAACATAAACAGATATGACAGTGATGAATTCACTGCCTTTCAGCTCTAAAGCCACCCTTCCTTGCTTTGTTTCTCATACCACAGCCACACCCTGTAAATCTTCAGTGCGTAGCCAGGGAGGGTCCTGCAAGTGTCTCGCCCCACCCCTGTCTCCTGGCAACTGCTTCCACAGTCCCCGGGAGCTGTCCCCTCCTGGGGAGGAGGGCTCTGCTCCCCAGCATCTTACATGGACTAACTCCCGCTTGCCCGAGCCCACTGGCGAGTTCCCGGAGGGGTGTGTTCCTGTGTGCTCCTAGAATTGCCTCTTCTGTCCATGTTGCTCAGCCTAGACTATTATTTGCTTTATTACACTTGCTTCTTCTGGTCCTATTAGAATTATCTTTTACTACTTCTAGTAGTTACTCACCTCTTTAATTACTTAACAATTCATATGTTATTAAATTTCCCTCTTCAGTGAACTAAAGTGATTAAGCTCCTGGCCGGAACTTGATATATCCCGATGTATTAATGAAAGCTTTATTTATCTCCCTGTAGATAAATTCCCTTTTCTTGTTTTACTAGTGAACCTCCCTCTTAAGAGTCTTGTGAGGGTGGAAGATGTGCAAATGGACAGACTAAGACCAGTTTAGGAAGCTCGGTTTTTTTTTTTTGATTTACAATGTTGTGCTAATTTGACACATTTCTGATATTCACTAAAATTGCTGACACCAGTCTTTACCTAAGATGAAACAAATCCAAACTATCTATGCCCACAGAAGATACTCCTCAGCAGTATTAGAGTGTTTTTTTTTTAACATCTTTATTGGGGTATAATTGCTTTGCAATGGTGTGTTAGTTTCTGCTTTATAACAAAGTGAATCAGTTATACATATACATATGTTCCCATATCTCTTCCCTCTTGTGTCTCCCTCCCTCCCATCCTCCCTATCCCACCCCTCCAGGCGGTCACAAAGCACCCAGCCGATATCCCTGTGCCATGCGGCTGCTTCCCACTAGCTATCTACCTTACGTTTGTTAGTGTATATATGTCCATGCCTCTCTCGCGCCCTGTCACAGCTCACCCTTCCCCCTCCCCATATCCTCAAGTCCGTTCTCCAGTAGGTCTGTGTCTTTATTCCTGTCTTACCCCTAGGTTCTTCATGACATTCTTTTTTTCTTAAATTCCATATATATGTGTTAGCTTATGGTATTTGTCTTTCTCTTTCTGACTTACTTCACTCTGTATGACAGACTCTAGGTCTATCCACCTCATTACAAATAGTTCGGTTTTAAAATAATAGTTTGGAAAGTAAATTGAAGACCACACGTTCAAAAAATGTTGAGGTTTCCGTGAAGTTTTGATTATTTGGAGGACTTGTGGGAGATACCTGAAAAGTTTACCTGCCTGTTGTGGCAGGAAAGACATTGTCTCTCCTTTCAAATTAGCCTTGCTGTGTTTTGCTTGGTGCTGAGACCCTGTTGACCTTTCTTCTCCATCATCTGGCTGTTGGGCTCTGCGGGAGGGTGCGCTGGAGGGGGGCTCCGAGGCTGTGGAAAGAAGGAACTTACTCTTCCCTGTTTTGTTTCCTGGGCGCTGCCTGTATGCTCCCTGCATCCCTCTTTCCTGTTAGGTTCACACTCTTCTTTATCTTGCAGCACCAGGCCATCCCCATGCATTTCCCCCCACCCCATCACATCCTAAATCATGGAACCTTCTCCAAGACACCGCCTTGCTCCAGATCAGAGATGCACCTCGTCAGGTCTGGGATCAGCTCCGAGGGCCCCTTTGCCAAACACCTACACTTGGATGTGTGTCCTCTTCCCTTTGTTCCAGGAACCCTAGGGGTTGTATCTGCCTTCCTGGAATTTTTTTTTTTAATTGATAACTTAGTGTTATTTTTGGTTTGGTTTTGTTTTTTCGCGGTACGCAGGCCTCTCACTGTTGTGGCCTCTCTCACTGCAGAGCGCAGGCTCCGGACGCGCAGGCTCAGCGGCCATGGCTCACGGGCCCAGCCACTCCGCGGCATGTGGGATCTTCCCAGACCGGGGCACGAACCCGTGTCCCCTGCATCGGCAGGTGAACTCTCAATCACTGCGCCACCAGGGAAGCCCTGTTTTGTTTTTTTGTTCAAGTTGTCTGGTTAACAATTTTATACCTGGTTAGCAGTTTCTTTTATATATATATATATATATATATTTTTTTTTTTTTTTTTTTCTGTTCAGACAACCAGTGTGGCCTTGTTTTGGGACAGGATCTTGACAGTAGCAGGAATTGGTGCCAGGTGCCATCCCAGGAAACAGACTCTGAAATATAGCGTCCTGAGATTCTTTGGGTTTGCCCTTGTGCTTTGAACTCAGTGTTGATCCCCTTGCAAATTTGAAACAGGATGCGAGTGGTCCGTGACACACGGAGGATTCTGATTAATCTGATTTTCACCCCTTGCCAACACTGGGATGAAGTCTTCACTGAGACAACCCCCTGGGGGGAACCAGGCAGCTGCTGTTCAGTTCAGTGACTACAAAGACAGTCGTGCGGGATGTGCTCTTTTCAGGGCACTGAAACTCTTCCTGAAGGAACGTGTCAAGCATGAGCTCTTCAAACTCTCATCTTAAATTGCAGTCAGAGACTTAGGGTTTATCTGTGGTATTCACGAAAGGCTTCTTTATTTCTTGTAGCCACCGGGACTAATCCCACTGAACACTTTTTTTAATGTAATTTCACACTTTGCAGACTTAAAACATAGTTTTAATCCAATGTCTCATCAAGTCCCATATGAAGTTTAGTGCATTTTTTTAGTAAGAAATTTGACCCTAAATCTTTGAATTAGGACATTTGGTTGGGAGCAGCTTTCCTTTTCTTGTTTGTGCATCTTCATACCTCCTTTGCGCAAAACATAGTCATAATCACACCTGGGGTATTTCCTTTCAAGGAAATCCCCATTCTCCTCAAAATATACCCTGAATACTCTTTGTTTCCATTAGACTTAAAACTAGGGTTATAGCCTAGTATTTTCTTGCAGAGTAAGTAAAAGCCTGATACAAGAAAAAATGGTTAATATATCAAAATAATTCAAATATTCTGCTAATTTATATTAACAGAGCCCTGAAGAGTATGTGTGGGAATGAATAGTGGGTAGAATTGAATAGAACACCAGATTTGGCTGAATTGATGGATTATGATGTGTTACCAGGCATTCTGGATTTAATATGTTTGCTCATTCAGCTGCAAATGGCCCTACCAGATGACTTGTTTGGTTGACTGAAATTTGCACTCCACAGTGGCCTATGGTTAAAAAATCGTTATGGCAGAACTTTTCCTGGTGTAATGTAGAGGATGGAATCCAAAGGTGTAAGGGGATAGGAATGTCAGAGTGGGTTTATTATGTGTGACCCACACAAATACTTCACACAGTACATATTACAGGAGGGCCTGGAGAACATCCCCTTCATAAGGCTTTGGGAATCATTAGTGGGGTGGTACCAGCCTCCCTGACATGCTCTGAGGTACCCCCACTGGCTCTGCTCTGACCAGGGGTACGACAGTGGGAGATAGTGTCAATCGTAAAAGCTCTCTGACTTCAAGAGAGACAAGAGGATCACAGGATAGCAAAGGCCAACATCATCTCTTAACTTCCTACTGTGAAGTGATGGTTGGTGCCAGGGGCAGCAGAGAGAAACTGGTGATTAGGGTGCTTTGATGCACTGAGATCACACTTACGGCTAACTGATGTCTATGTTGGTAGGAACAAAGTAGGTTATTTGTCAACTAAAATGTCACCAGATATATAAAACAACTCCAAGACAAGTGAACAGAAACCCAATTTGAGTTGCCCAAGTAGGTATTCTCTGTTGCTTATCATGCTTCCAGAAGACCTTACATCAGTTCACCGACCGGCCTTCACTGAAGGAGAAACTGAGTTCCTTTTCATCCCATAAGCAAAAATTGCAATGATCTGAGGTCATTTCCTAGAGTGCTTGTGTTCTGAGGTAAAGGAGAGGCCCTGATTTATTCGGTATTACTGAACACTGCCTTTGAAGTGGCACAGATTCTTGAAGACCCAAAGTAAAATTGCGGTCCAGGAATTAACGTGGGAGTGTACAGTGTTTAAATGGTAAAGTTTGGCCACAGTTTGCATCACCATGGATCAGTTGGAATGGGCTTCTCCTCTAGTTCCGTCCTCAGGGCTGAACGTATAATTGGAATAGACATACCTGGGAGCAGGTAGAATGGCTGCATTGGTTCTCTGACCCAGGGATAAGGACATTTAGTATGAAGGTATACACTGAAGGTCTAGAATGTCTCTTCCTTACCAGGTTAGCATTGTAAAAGCAGGACTCCATCTCTGGGAGAAATGTACACATTTGTGCCATCTTCAAAGGCTTGAAAGCTACAGTGGTGGTAATACTTTACCACCTCACTACTTAGCTTCTCTGTTTGCCTGTGCGGAAATCATACAGGATTTTCAGAACTATAGGATATTTTGAACTTAATCAGAGAGCTTCCATCTTCAGCTGCTCCTCCAGATGTAGGTTGCTGGCACCTGATATTTAGGTATTTACCTGGAAAGTGCTTTTTCTTCATAAACTTTCACAGGAAAACCATAAGCCACAGCGTTTACTTTTACCTTCAGTCTTTCCTTGCATGTACATCATTTCTCCTACTCCCTGCCATGCCATAATCTGGAGAGACCTTGTTTATCTTCAGATTTCCCATAACATTACACTGGATCATTTTATCGTTGTCATGTGCTGATTAGAAAGTGGCAAGTGCTTTAGGTGTCAAGGTACGACATCCCTGCCATAGACCGGGAGGTAAACGCAGTGATTTTCAGGGGCCTCAAGTCCCAGGAATGCTTCTGGCAGTCCAGTGGTTTGTCTGTTGTGGAGCTGTCCACTCTTGAGGAAATGCTGGGTCTCTGCACCTTGCACCACCTACCAGGACCAAACAATAAGGGCTTGGTGAGCCACTTTTGATTTCAGAGGCAACACATAACATATTAAATGTGTATTTAGACCCATTTACCAAATAACTTGCAAGGCTGCCAGTTTTGTGAAATACTTGTGGATGTATGCAATATGTTATTCGCTTATATTATTCTGCCTACTAATGCTTTCCTCATTTCACAGCAGAAAAAGTGCAGCAACAGATTCCACGTTTAAGGGATTTGCTTACCATTATGCTATCACCGAAAAGCAGCTAAACTAATAGACCAGTGGAATGGCCTACTAAGGACACTATTATGATACTGGCTGCAGAAAAGACCCTGAGGACATGGGGTTCAGTCTTACAGGGTTCAGTATATGCTTGAAGTAGCAATTAGTATCTCTTCTATGCCAGGATACACAAGTATTAGAAAAAGGCATGAAAATGGAATGACTTCTCCTGCTATTAAGTTAATAATCCAACTTCAGAAGTTTGGCTCCCACAGCTTTGCGTTCTGCTGGTTTGGAGGTCTCAGGTCCCTGGGGAAGAGCACTTCTGCCGAGGAAAATCAGTTTCATTGAATTGTAAGTTGGGACTGCCTCCTGTTGCCGAAATTCGGCCTCTCTTCACTCGGAGACAGAGTTTGAGGTGAAGTAGAGAAGAGTTTGATTGCTTTGCTAGGCACAGGGGGCCACAGCGGGCTTATGCCCTCAAACCATGTGTCCCACCCTGGAGCGGGTAGGGAGGGGTCTTACAGTGTTCAAGGAGCAGGGCGTGGTCAGCTGGTGGACACTCTTCTGATTGGCTGGTGGGGAGGTAAGCGGGAGTCAGCGTCATCAACCTGCTTCCAGCTGGTCTGGGGTCTCCGTGCTTGTGAGCAGCATGCAGTTAACTTCTCGTACCTGGTAGGGGCTTCAGTGTCTGCAAAACGGCTCAAAGGACGTGGCTCAGAATATTATCTATAGTCCTGGAGGAAGAACTAAAGGTCCTTGACTTTGTTGAATGGCTAAAACATTATTATTATTATTATTTTGTCTTGCTTGTTTTTCTTACTTTTTGCATTTTCTCACTTCTCTGATTAAATGTATTCTTTGACTAAAGTTTTTCTACTGACAAAAGGCAGATGGAGGACACGGGTGGGGGTCCATTCTGGGAAGACCCCGCAGGGTCCTGCTCGGCTACACTCCTCGCCATTGGGAGGACCACAAACATCACATGACAAAACAAATTAGGAAGGAGGGATGTTGCCCTACTATGTGAAATGAATGATCCTCATTACCAAGGGGAAATTGAGTTATTCCTAGATAGTGAGGTCAGGAGTTACCGGAGGCGCTTCTTTGTACTTCCATGCCCAACAGTAAAATTAATAGATCTTTGTAGCGACAACAGCAAGAATGCAGGTCCACAGAGAGCTCTGTCTCTCCAAACACTAGATTTGGGTCACCCCTCTAGTAGGGGCCCCTCCAGTTGAAGTTCTGGTTGAGAACAAAGTAAAATGGAAATTGTAAATATTAGCTATGGCCTTCATCCAGTTACAGAACTGAGGAATTTAGTACCTACAAGAGCAGTTGAAGTAAACGTGACTGAATTTCAGGAACTACGGAATGAATAGCAAAGACAAAGGCCTTGAGTTGGAAGAGTGTCCAGTTTGTCAAAGAATACTAAGGAGACTGGGGGACATGTGAACTGAGGGGAGGAATTGGAGAAAGGAGAACCAAGAGATAAAGGGTGGGGGGCTGAAGATTAGCGCTTCACACACAGGGAACTTTGCTCAGTATTATGTAACAATCTAAATGGGAAAAGAATTTGAAGAAGACTGGATACATGTATATGTATAACTGAATCACTTTGCTGTACACCTGAAACTGTCACAACATTGTAAATCAGCTATACTCCAATATAAAATAAAAAGTTGAAAAAAAAGCAAAAGATTAGGGCTTTACAGGTAATAGACATGCACAAACTCCATGGCTTGGGGTATAACTTGGTAAACGTTAGAGGGACATTTTGCAGCACCTCAAAAATACTAAACAAACGTTCTCTCTTAATCGTGACTTCCTTTTTATCCTGGAGACATAGTTATGCTCAAATATACGTGTAGCGGAGTATTTATTGCATAATTGATTACTGTAAAAATACAAACAACTCAGATATCTGGCTGAAAAATACTGTATATCCATTAATGGAATTCAACATACCTGTCATAAAGTACGATGACTTCTGAGTTTTCTAATGATTTGGAAAATATTCTAAGACACATAATTAAGTAAGAAAAACAAGGTACAAAAAGCATGCTATCAGTTATTTGAAAATGTGTGTGTTTATGCATATACACAAGTATGCATATACAACATTCTGGAAGAAAATAAAAGAGATATTAATAGTCTTTATCCCTGAGGTGATAAAGAAAATCCCTTTCCCTATCTTTCTTGACTATTAGAGATGTTTACAACTTGGAAGTATTCATAATAATAAAAAGAAAATAGCAAATGTCAACAGTGAAATAGAAAATTAACTAATTAGATTAATATAAAAATTAAAATTCTGTAAATGTTACCTTTTATATCCACATTCCCAGACATCTATTAGGATATTTTGATTCTCTGGAATTTATCAAAATGTAGATATTTGTATTTGAGTAGATTCCAGCACCTTTTGGTTAGATATACAGTAGGCTCTTTTCTTCTTCTGGTTTGGAACACTACTAGTCAACAAGGAAATCTAGAAGGCTCTTTATATTTTCAGATACCTGTGATTGAAGGAGATCTTAAGAAACTGGTTGAAGTAATTCTGAATTGCAGAGAAATTTGTAGCATATATTTATAAAAATGTTTCTGTTAGTTATAGGGAAGGTTGAAGAAAAACGCTAAGTTGGCTGAATTGAAAATTCTTTGCTAATAAATTTACAAACATGAGCCAAACAGATTTAGAATACAAAAAATATTCACACCAAAAGAACTTCACTTTAGTTTCTGCACAATAATTTTCATATACTGTACTGAGCTTGTCCAATTTTCTATTTAGGGCCCTATTTTATTTATTTATTTATTTTTTAACATCTTTATTGGAGTATAATTGCTTTACAATGGTGTGTTAGTTTCTGCTTTATAATAAAGTGAATCAGCTATACATATACATATATCCCCATATCTCCTCCCAAGCTATCAGAAATAACTAGGCTATATTTAAATATATGCTTCTGAAATTTGCACAGATGTTAAGACTTGGTTCAAAACCTTTAAACTGGCAGGTTATAAAGTACAAAGTCGAAGTGTTCAGAAAAAAAGATGTGGGCAACTTTGAAAGCACAAGGAAATCAATTTTATTATGTCAAGTATGTATGCATGTTGTAGAGAATTTCTAATTAAATCCTTTAAAGTTTTTTGCTCTGTTTCACTTTTCTACACCTTTGAAGAATATCTTTGAACATTATTAAAAGTGAAATATAAATGCTATTTCTTTAGAATAAATGTAGCTATTTTGACTAAGCACTAAATTGTGTAAATGATTTATGGGCATCCAATCTACCACTTAATTCATATACTTTCATTCCTCTCCTATAAGCATATTGTCCTCGCTTGTTATTGCAAGGTCATGCACACAATATTTCTTTATAAAATCAGAAAGTTATTAGGGAACTGGTAAGTTATGTTACACTGCATTGTACCTGATGAGAATGTGACAGTGCTCAAATATATTCATTTATATGCAGTTAGTTGTGTACCATAGTTTTCCATAAGTATTATTTCTGGAAACTGTTCTGTATAATTGGAAACAAATTCAAACAAAAAATAGCCTTAAAATAATTGCCAAATCAATATGATAACATTAACTCATCCTCTGTTTATAACTTTTCCATATGAAAAGTTTATCATTGGGAAAACCAATCATAGTATCTTGTATCATAAGTATCATTGTGTATATATACACAGTGGTTTAACTTTATATGAAATACAGAGTTTTTATTTGGGGGCTTCTATTTTCCTAAGATATTTGAGTACTTAAATAAATGTATTTTATTTGAAATCGAAGCAACTGTAAATATTCTTTTTATTAAAGTATAACTTAAAATTGAAAAATTTGTTTTATCTCCTAATAGAATTTAATGAATTCCAAATAATGGAATTTAAGCTACATTTAAATTTTTTATATTATTGATACCATGGTAATTATATGTCATATGTAGCAACATACTACTTTAATTAATGTCTTTTAAAATTTTTTTACTGAAATATAGTTGATGTACAAAATATGTTACATGTGTGCAATATAATGATTCACAAGTTTTAAAGCTTATACTCCATTTATAGTTATTATAAAATATTGGCCATATTCCCTGTGTTGACAATATATCCTTGTAGCTTATTTTATACATAATATCTTGCACCTCTTAATCCCACCCCTATATTGCCCCACCCCCTTTTCCTCTCCCCACTGCTAACCACTAGTTTGTTCTCTATATCTGTGAGCCTTTTTTTTTTATATTCACTAGTTTGTTGTATTTTTTAGATTCCACATATAAGTGATATCATACAGTATTTGTCTTTCTCTGTCTGACTTATTTCACTTAGCATAATGCCCTCCAAGTCCATCCATGTTGCTGCAAATGGCAAAATTTCATTCATTTTTTATGGCCGAGTAGTATTCTGTTGCATATATATGTACCACATCTTCTTTATCCATTCATATGTTGATGGACACTTAGGTTGCTTCCATGTCCTGGCTATTATAAATAGAGCTGCTGTGATCACTGGGGCACATGTATCTTTTCAAATTAGTGTTTTTGTTTTTTACAGATATATACACAGGTGTGGATTTGCTGGGTTATATTGTAGTTATATTTTAGAGCAACCTCCATACTGTTTTCCACAGTGGCTGCACCAATTTACGTTTCCACCGCCAGTGTAGGAGGGTTCCCTTTTCTCCACATCCTTGCCAGCATTGGTTGTTTATGTTCTTATTGCAGACAGCCATTTTGACAGGTGTGAGGTGACATCTCATTGTGGTTTTGGTTTGCATTTCTCTGATAATTAGCAATGCGGAGCATCTTTTCATGTGCCTGTTGGCCACCTGTATGTCTTCTTTGGAGAGATGTCTAGTTAGGTCTTCTGTCCAGTTTTTGATTGGGTTGTTTTTTTAATGTTAAGCTGTATGAGCTGTTTATATTTTGGATATTAACCCCTTATCAGTCGTATCATTTGCAAATATTTTCTCCCATTCAGTAGGTTGTCTTTTCATTCTGTTAATGGTTTCCTTTGTTGTGCAAAAGTTTTTAAGTTTAATTAGATCCCATTTGTTTATTTTTGCTCTATTTCCCTTGCCTTAGAAGACAGATCCAAAAAAAAAATGCTGCAGTTTATCGGTGTGTTTTGCCTATGTTTTCTTTTAGGGGTTTTATGGTTTCCGAACTTACATTTACGTCTTTAATCCTGATGACTTCTGATTTAAGCATGCTATTTTAGCCATTTTATGTGTTAAAGGGGGAGTCCTGGGTGATTATAATGGATCCAACAGTTACTTACATCACAATTATGTTAAAATGTTGTATGGTAATTTAAATACGGCAGTAAGTAGTTGCTTAACATTTTTGTGTGGTGCTCTAAGTCAGTTTCACTAAGAAAAATGACTTAAACTTTGTATCTAACATGTGTTGTCAAGTGAACGGTGCAAAAGTTCTTTTTACTTAATTCATCAAGACATCAAAAAAGTGAAGAACACCAGGAAAATTCCTTTGGCAGTGACTGCCAAATGACTTTCAAAGAAAAGACAACTTAATGTTCACAAGAATCTTGGGTGACCACTGAAGCAAAACACATTTTTATATTTAGAAAACATCTTTATAATTTACCCTGCAAAGTGCCCCATTTACTTGAATTTCCTTGAGCCATCAGGGTACGTGTGGTCTGCAGAGAGGTTAAAATCAGTAAGACAGCTGACCAAAGTTCGGTCTACTTTCAGTTATCAAAAGGTTATGCAGTTCTGACAGAGTTAAGATACTCCCCTATGTAAACTTTTTTGTTATTCTAAGTTTTAAACTTTTGCTGACAGTGCTGTTGAGTTTTAGTTATACACACATGTAATTACACATGTGTAAGCTTCAAATCAGCACTTTTCAAACATGTTTCTTTTGATAAACGCTGTATTTTACCCAGAGGTTAATTCAAAGCCCCCAGTTGTACCAGTTACACACTCAGCCATCAAACGTGGCCCCAGCTGCTAGCATTCCTTTTGAGAGGACTGGAGTTCCTGGATCCCCATCCTGTGATTGTGCATGGTCCTGTGTTTAAAGAGTAGATATGAAAAAAAAAAAATGACAGAAGACTGATTGTAAAGGGGAAGAAAGAGTCTTGATTTATCATTTGATTTCTATCATTTTTTTCTAACCACCCCAAAACGTCCTGTGTAACATTTAAAGCCGTGAGATAAGAGTTTGAGCAGCAAGGTGTAATATTTATTTGGGAAGTGAACATTTTTGTTCATACCTGAACTACTTCATTGAAAGCTAATAATGTTTTGAAGTTGAAATGTATTCTTTTAAACTTGTTAATTGTTTACAGTGAAACTAAGGAATACATCTAGAAAAAAACATTACTTACTTGATGTGTTTGTTACTTGAAAATACTTGTGTTGTGTAGAAGCAGGTAGTGTTAAAAAATAATCCACTCTTGGAATCAGATATGCTGGGATCACGACTGGTGAAGGGTGAAAAGAAGACAAGTTGATGAACAGTAGTGCCGCCAAAAGAACTTAGGGAGACGTGTAGAAGAATCATAGTAGGTCTTGTATCCCACAAAAGAAAACAACAATAACAGCAAAAGTCACACACACACACACACACACACACACACAGTGTGATACTTCACAGTAAGTACTCTGAGCTCTGTAAATGAATTATTTTCTTCAGAGTCGCATGCTTTGTGCCTTTTCAGGCAATCAGTGTCTAATTTAGTGTCAGATGATTTTTTAAAATATATTAGGCATCTTATAAATATTTGCTTTAAATTTTACATATCTTGCACTTTTTTCTTTGAGTATATTCTCAAAGCAGAACCCACATTATAGGAGGATGTTAGATAATCTGTATGGTCAACTTGTTTGATGGCTGAAGAGAGACATTGAAATACACTTGTTCTTTGTCTATATTCTAAAGTCTGTTAGGTCATACCTTAATTTTTTTGATGAGTGTAATTTAGTACTCATGAAGTAATTTGTGTTAAATAAAATAAGTATTGGTAAAACTACAAATGAAATAAATTTTATATATGTCTCCAATTTGGACTGTTAAAATGATGTGAAAAGACCTGAATGAAATAAAGGAAAAAGTAGGTAGCCCAAATCTTTAAATATTTATAGCTACTTCTATGATTGATTTTCTCATTGAGTTTCTCACAACATCACATCACAACATAATATTAGTGTCACAGAGAGTGAAATTCCTGGTTGATCAAACAGCTTAATATATTTTGCCATTTCTTAACAATAATCCCGATATATGAATAAATGTTTATAAGAAGACTTTCAAGAAAATTTACCTCAGTCTTTGTACTATTAGATAAGAAACCCAGAATGTTCTTATCAGTATTTCAGTGTCATCCAGGAGAGACATTAAAAGCTTTTACTTAATCATTCTTATTTCAAATTTCTGTCAGTATCCTTGGAATGTACTCAGGGAATTTGCTAATGACATTGAATTAAGACTGAGTCACAGCCAATATTTATTTCAGTTTCAAGGAACCTTAATGTTATATTTAGAAACAGAACAATTAAAATGAATGAAACCCTGAGCAGGACATCGTACCTGAAAAGAAAATTATAAGCTACATAAATATAGTAACCTGCATTAAAATCAGGAGTTATTTGTAAAAAAAAAAAAAAAAAAAGGAGAAAGAGGTTTTATGAACAAAGTTGCTATCAGCCTATTGCTTTGAGTTGCCCATTTAAAAATCAGGAAACTGACAATATTACGATATTGACTTCCAGCCTGTATGACTCACAAGTTAATTTTTAAAAGAATGCCTTTGGTATATTACTTCATTCAGTGTTTGTAGCAATCCTGTGAGGTTTATAAAGCTGATATTATACATGTATTTGCTGTTAAGGAAACTCTGGACACCTGACTGATCCCTAAACTGTTACCCACTAATTCCGTGGAACCAAGGATGGAACCCGATTCTTTGACCCTCAGGAATGAGGGTGAATGCATCTAAGGAGCATACACCTCAATCTTACCTGGACTTCATAAATAAAAAATTCAAATAATTAGTGTAAAAAAGAAAAGAAGACCATCACAAAAGTAATTGAAATATTGGAAATTCATATCGACATAAATGTATGAAAAAGCCATGTTATGGAGAAAAAAAGAGTATGGAGCCATCTGTTATTTACAGTAGTACGTATAAATCCTTCAAGCTGTTAGGAAAAATATACATCTTTGTTAATATTCTAAATTTATTTTTCCTTTTCTTAGTCCTAAAATAGATGATTGCTTATTTTTCTATTTCCTAATTATTATCTTTAATTTACCATATTGTAAAACTGAGACTGAATTCTAAGAATGAAACTTAGCAGCAAAACTAAAATAAAAACTCATGGTTATGCTTTGTGAACACTAAATTTAAGATTGACTCATAGGCTACCTTACTTAGGGATGAAACTCAGAGCTAGGATGTCAGGCTGAGTCAGAAGCCTTGGGTATACCAGTTCATGCGTTTCTTGACGTGAAATCATGGTTAGCCTCTGACGTCTAGAAGACAGATCAGAAACAACGGAGTTTTGGATCCTTGCCTGGTTAAATCAGGCTCAAACTTGATTGCTCCTTTTCTGAACTATCTCTTTATTATCCTTGATTCTGTCTCAGTAATTTTCAAGGAAGGACTGTAGCCTTCTCTCTCAATACTGAGGAAAAACTCTTGTAACTACCAGAATTAGAGGCCAGGAAAGATATTATCACACATTTGTCTCTCTCGAGCTCAGCGCAGTAAAAAGTGACCAGTACTCAGGGTGGCAATTTTGACGGTACCTTGTGGAATGCCAGCGTTGTTTTGGCACTTGAAACTTTAGTTGAGTGAAAACAGGATTGATTCACTTACTTAAGTGGTTCTCCAACTGGTCTGAAAGTTTGAGACTGGCTTCTAAGAGAAGGAACATCTTTCAGAATGGATAAACATGGCTTAAAAGATTCGAAGCAATCTTTCCAAAATGTAAAGGTTAGAGTTTAAGTGAAAGACAAGACTTCGTATCATTTAAAACCCATTTTTTCCTCCAAGATCAGAACATATATCACTATTGTGATTATAATTGGAGGATGGTATCTACATTTTATTTATTTCTTACTATGAAATAAATTGAAAAGTAACACTAAAATTTGTTATACTTTAACTTTTACATGCTAAAATTACTTTTCTGTTGCTTTCTGTAATACAAAAATATTGTTAATAAAATCATGCAGATTGTTATTACTTGCCTAATATTGTCAAAGAAAAAATGTAGAATATTGTTTAAGAAAAATATAGAATTAAATAATAATCGTAAAGGTATCAATGCTATTATTTTAATAGTTATTTTAGTTTTGAAAATCTGGTGAATGTTATGTTTAATTCTATATGAATAAATTAGGATTTGCATCAAAAATTCGTTCTAATTTTTAACATTTGGTATGAGAGGTAAAAATTTCTAGAACCTAAATGAAATGCTAAATCAAACTGAAGCCCAGTCTTTCACAAAATCTGCCCTGTTGAAGAGAAATACTTGCCATAAAATACCTCTAAATCTGATCAATAAATTACTTTAAATGATACTGTAAACTACAATACTGCTTTGGCTATTAACTAAAAAATAATACAACAGATGAGTTATTTAGATATTTTTTCCATTTGCAAGATGGGGACTTTTTATCTTTATTTTTATCATGGAGGGTAAATTGAGTTAAGATTAAAGAAACTTAAAACATACCCAAATGGCTTTTCATCAGAATATGTTAAATCAATAAAATAAGCAGTAAAGAAGAGTAGTAGAAAAGGCAATTTTTCATTGCTTGTATGCCTATTCCTTGGGAATTACAAGTTAACCTTAAAATAACATCAGGAAATTCAATCTCTGCTTTGCTTCCTGTTCATTTCTCTATAATTACTGAATATAGTTATTTGTGCTGAGTGGCAAAAGCAATGCAAAGGTTACTGAATCATAGACTCTTGGAATATTGATCACCCCTTCCCCCAAAATTACATCTGAGGAAATTAAAATCAAGACAGTACAGAGACTTTAATAAAGTCACTGAGAGAATTAGGAGCCGGGCTGTGATTAGCAGCTTTCTGACGGGTATTAGAGAGAGGTTTACATTCACCGGCAGGAACTCTAATTCACTCATTCTAAACCATGTTGGCGACGTGATATTCTGAAAATTACTTATATTGATGATAATAGCACTGGCTCACCTAAGTAGGAATTTTTATACAACTATACCATAAGTTCCATAAAGTGTCAGAGGATATAATCTACAGATGAAAATAGCTTGTACAACCTCTGATTTGTATTATTATTTTTTAAATGTTCATTGGCGTATATTTGATTTACAATGTTGTGTTAGTTTCAGGTGTACAGCAAAGTGAATCAGTTATACATATACATATATCCACTCTTTTTTAGATTCTTTTCCCATACAGGCCATTAAAGAGTATTGAGTAGAGTTCCCTGTGCTGTACAGAGGTCCTTATTAGTTATCTATTTTATAGATAGTAGTGTGTATATGTCAGTCCCAATCTCCCAGTTTATCCCTCCCTTTACCCGCCCCTGGCAACCACAAGTTTGCTTTCTACATCTGCAACTATGGTTCGTAGATAACTTCGTCTGTCCCCTCTTTTTAGATTCCACATGTAAGCGATACCATATGACATTTGTCTTTCTCTGTCTGACTTAAACTTCACTCAGTTTGACAATATCTAGGTCCATCCATGTTGCTGCAAATGGCATTATTTCGTTCTTTTTTATGGCTCAGTAACAATATTCCACTGTATATATACCACATCTTCTTTATCCATTCCTCTGTTGATGGACATTTAGGTTGGTTCCATGTCCTGGCTATTGTAAATATTGTATTGATCTCCTTGAGAACACTTTCAGCACTGTCTGAAGTGATGTCTCCAGAATTCTCTACCAAGCGGGCTGAGGAGCCTTATCTCTAATTTGGTATAAAATGGTCAGGTTCGGCCACTTGTTTTTTACAGTTACATTTGAAGAGCATGGTGATTGTTTTATTGAGATCTCGTGTTGTCAGTCGTAGAACAATTGAGGTTTTCTAAACTTGCTTTTTTATAAGCTTAAGAGAATTTAAAGGTCAAGGTCATTATTACCAATATTCATAGTGGACATAATATCATCCAGAGGGTTTGCAAAGCTGCTGATTAGAGTAGGCAACACACTCAAATAACAGCAACAAAACCTTCTGACACTGTCACTCTTTTCACCCATGTCCTGTTTTGTTTAGAACGATAATAAGGGTTTGTAGATCCATCCATACATAATGCATTGAGTTAGCATTTTTCATATGCTGGCAGGTGAATTATTGTTGCTGTCACCTGAGAGATTTGCCTGAGAACCGTGTGTTCTTTTTGGTTGAAGGTGTCAGCAGATCCTAGAAGTGGTTTTTGCTGAATCAGAGTGTTTCTAATGCTAATTGTGGTGGTCCATCTAGAGCTCCCCTTCCAGCAACTACTTTTATAGCTAGATATTTTTAAATTTTCACGATGCACTTAAAGCCAGACATTCACAAAGTCTGTGTGCCTAGTTACTCACCCCTTGGCTATTGTCCTTCTCAACTTCCTTACTTTTTTTTTTTCTTACTTATTTTCTATTAAAATTCACTTGAGGGCTTCCCTGGTGGCGCAGTGGTTGAGACTCCGCCTGCCGATGCAGGGGGCACGGGTTCGTGCCCTGGTCCGGGAAGATCCCACATGCCGCGGAGCGGCTGGGCCCGTGAGCCATGGCCTCTGAGCCTGCGTGTCCGGAGCCTGTGCTCCGAAACGGGAGAGGCCACAACAGTGAGAGGCCCGTGTACCGCAAAAAAAAAAAAAAAAAAAAAAATTCACTTGACCTTCTGAAGAGTTGTTGAGTCTGAGGTACTTCTAGGTGGTGTAAAGTTGTGATAATAGGAGCACTCAGAATCCACTCCCCCAAGAAACCTTTCTATAAATAGCTTTACAGAATATTTAAAAATATTATAAACATTGCAGGATAGAGTCCACAGAACTCAATTCTGTGGCCATCCTCTAGGACCCCAGACCAGGTCAGAATTTCTTTTTCAAATTCTGTCACTTTTTATTTATTTATAAATTTATTTTATTTTTTAATTCTCGGCTGCATTGGGTCTTTGTTGCTGCACGTGGGCTTTCTCTAGTTGCAGCGAGCGGGTTTGTTGAGGTGCGCAGGCTTCTCATTACGGTGGCTTCTCTTGTTGCGGAGCATGGGCTCTAGGGGCACAGGCTTCAGTAGTTGTGGCACGTGGGCTCAGTAGTTGTGGCTCGTGGGCTCTAGAGCACAGGCTCAGTAATTGTGACACACAGGCTTAGTTGCTCCACGGCATGTGAGATCTTCCCAGACCAGGGATTGAACCCATGTCCCTTGCATTGGCAGGTGGATTCTTAACCACTGCGCCACCAGGGAAGTCCCTGTGACTTTTCAAATGACCGGTAAAAGACCATTTCACAACAATGCATCAGTTTGTTAACAAATGTTGATTTGAATTTAGCAGAGAAACTATTATAAGCTGGATAAATTTCTTTTATTAGATAGAAAATTACAGGTTATAATTGTCATCTGATAAATCACACTCCATATGATTTACTGATATTTTAAAGTATTTACAGCTTATCCACTGCCTCTTATTAAAATATCCAGATTCTTTTTTTTTTTAACATCTTTATTGGAGTATAATTGCTTTACAGTGGTGTGTTAGTTTCTGCTTTACATCAAAGTGAATCAGTTATACATATACATATGTTCCCATATCTCTTCCCTCTTGCATCTCCCTCCCTCCACCCTCCCCATCCCACCCCTCTAGGTGGTCACAAAGCACCAAGCTGATCTCCCTGTGCTATGCGGCTGCTTCCCACTAGCTATCTATTTTACGTTTGGTAGTGTATATATGTCCATGCCACTCTCTCGCTTTGTCACAGCCTACCCTTCCCCCTCCCCATATCCTCAAGTCCATTCTGTAGTAGGTCTGTGTCTTTATTCCTGTCCTACCCTTAGGTTCTTCATGACATTTTTTTTTCTTAAATTCCATATATATGTGTTAGCATACGGCATTTGTCTTTCTCTTTCTGACTTACTTCACTCTGTATGACAGACTCTAGGTCCAAGAGATGCTGTGTGCAATAAATGGGATTCATCTTAATATAATGTTTTAAAATGATACAAATAAAGATTAAAATACTTCATGTAAAATAAAAAAAGATATGACTCAGTATTATTACTGTTGCATAAATATTGGAAAACAAAGTAGAACACAACAATGTGGCATGATATATATTTTTCTAAGAACAAAAGTTTCTTTTATTGAAAGAAATAAGATGTAGTGCTGTGTACATCTCATTCTATCATATCAGGATGTACTAAATGTCTGTGTGTCTTTCTTTCAATGATATAAAAATCAGTGGGTTCAGATGATGGCAGACTGATATTTCTACTGAAATGTTCTTCATCAGCACTTTACCTAATGGTTTTAACATCTACTAATAATCATTGCCTGAGTAAAGTATTTGTTATTTTTTAATTCTATGACTCCTTTTGCATTTATTAACTGTGATTATTTTGTAAAGTAGAGCTATCCTTCATGAATTATTTGATTGTTCTGAAACACAGTCCCTATAGGAAAGGCAAAATAGATACTTAAATTCTTTCCCTTTTTTATTTTATAGCAATTTCCAGAATGATGAATCTTGTATCCAGCAAAGAAAATTAATGATTTTGCATTTATTAGTGTGAAATAATAAATTTTTAGGTATTATACATGTTTCAATTCATTGCTGTCATTGTTCTTTATGAGCTCAAGTTATCCTGTCTTTTCTAATGGGATGTGATTAAGTCTCCACTTAAATGATAGCCTTTATAAACACGGTAAGGAGTCCCAATCTCATCCTGTACACTCCTACTGAGACCTTAAATCAGCTATTTCCCCAAGAACGTTTCTTTTAGTGGTGAATGGAATTTGGAAACCACAAGTTGTGCACTGTTTATTCATTATTTGTATTATTTGTCCATTACAGGTGTTCATTGTTCTTATAAACCTTTACAGTGAACAAAGCTAATACACAGGCATTTTTTAAAAAAATGTTAACTAAACCATGAATTCATACTGATATTTCTAAGTCAGAGATTACAGGTTTTACTTTATATATGTATGTATCTCTATTCTTTTATTCTGAAAGTATACTCTTTTAATAATTTTAACATTTAAATGTACATACTGGCTATTTCAAAAACAATTCTACTAATTATATTACTCAAAAGAAGAAAAATCCAGATTCTTGTTTGGATAGCTAGTGGTGCGCATATTTTTTTTTTGCTAACAAACTCTCTGTGTGCACGTTTTACACATATTTAAGGAAAACTTGTGTGTCAATTCTATTTTCCAGTTGCAATTTTATTACTGTCTTGTGCATAACTCCAGCATTGTTTGAGGAAATACATGTATTTTTTCATGCCTCTGAAAGCCTGCTTGTAAGAGGATCTCTGTAGTGTAAAAAGGCTAGATAAAATTTGAACTCTTTTCAGCAGTCAATTGTAATTTAGAAATTTCTATCACAATATGAAGTGTTCGTCATCCAATGTATGTGTCAATACTTATCACTTTAATGGACTGATTTAGAGATGCAGCTTTATGAAGTAACCGAATTATGACATATTTGTATCACCTGTTTAGGTAGGATTTCTTTCACTTTTACATCAACCTCATCTGCCTTTCTATTCCTCTGCTTATTTATCTGTCTGTATTTCTACTCATTCCTTCATTTGCCCATAAGTCACTATGTATTCTCTGTGTGGCCAGCGTTGAAGTAGATGCAAAGGATACACAATTACGTAATACAGTATCTGCCCAAAGAACCCTACAGTTATATGAAAGAGACAGGCAGGTGACACAGCTGAATATCTAATCAAAAAATAGGACACTAGGAAGAAAGTTTCCTCATAGACTCTAATTTAAATTTCTACCATTGGCTCTGTTAATAATACTAAGCCATGTTAAATTATTTTTTAAAATTGTAAATAGCAATTTATCTTTTACAACCTTCTATAGTTTCAGTAATTTGCAGATTTGGACAGGTTATAATAATTTGAATTTGAATGCTGTAATTAATTTATAGTTTAATTTGAATGAAATACATTATATAGGAATATATTGCTCATCATTTCAAAATGATGAAAATTACAAAGAAGGTTCTCAATCTTCCTGTTCTTTTCAGAAGAAGAAATGTTACTTTTAAATAAATAAAACTTTTTTAAAAAGATGAGAATAAAGACGCAGACCTACTAGAGAATGGACTTGAGGATATGGGGAGGGGGAAGGGTAAGCTGGGACAAAATGAGAGAGTGGCATGGACATATATACACTACCAAACGTAAAATAGATAGCTAGTGGGAAGCAGCCGCATAGCACGGGGAGATGAGTTTGGTGCTTTGTGACCATCTAAAGAGGTGGGATAGGGAGGGTGGGAGGGAGGGAGATGCAAGAGGGAAGAGATATGGGAACATATGTATATGTATAACTGATTCACTTTGTTATAAAGCAGAAACTAACACCCACTGTAAAGCAATTATACTCCAGTAAAGATGTTAAAAAAAAAAAAAGAGGTCACAATTAGCCCCTCCCTTTTATGAGCAAAAAGTACCTGATACGTAGTGTGAAGTGTATGCAAATGTAATTTTTTGAACTTCTTCTAAAGTAATAATTGATAAACAGTATTTTCTATAAAAATGGCTTTATTGACTGGACTCTTCCTTCCAGTATAAAATATAAAGGGTCTTCAGTCTAATAATTCAAAGTTATGTTTCTGCTTCAGTATATGAAATAGGTGAGTATTGATTCTTGTTCAGTGGTTGTAAAAAAAGAAACATTTCTTATGTATCTATACATTAACCTGCAGGTTTAGTGTAACATTTCTGTTTGTTAATAACATATTATGGAAGTTTTAATTGAATCCTTGAATTCTAGTACCTAAAATATGTGCAAAGGAAAAAGAAATCAAAATTTATATCCCCCAAATATATACCTTAGAAATGCTCTATTTACCTTAGACTATAAAATGGTGATTTTTAGTCAGGGGAATAAAAATATAAAGATAATTTTATATTTCTCAGTAAATAACTATATAAGAAATACATTTTAACGTTTTATTAAGCAGAGCATGCAATTATTCCTAAATAATGATGTAGCTCATTACTAAACTGCTAAAAATAGAATTCTAGAAAAAAAGCCATTAGACAGCATTATTGCCAATTAAATCTAAAACGCTGTCAACCACCTGACCATGAAATTTGTATTCTGTAACTACCTCCCTCAAAATTCTTTGCTCTGTTCATTTTCACTCAGGAGTCCAGCCAGAAAATGATAGCTAGAGGACACTTGAGCATTGGTTTTCCTACATCACGAGTCATGTCAAAAATGCCGCCTAAAAAATTGCGTTCTTTCTGTACCTATTACTGTCACCACATCAAAGGAGAAGGACATATTGAAAATATAATTGCATTCACGTTGAAGGATGGTTTGTAGCATAACCAGTAGTGGTCACAGAAATAGTGCATTTATGAATATATAAACAGTACAACAACAATACATGGTGTTTCATTTACTGGTTGCATTCTTGTTATGTAAAGAGGCTGGGCTTTCTAGTAAAATGAACTCAAAATAGAAATGGAAAAGAGGCTATTGCAGTACGTTGTCCTAGAAAAAAAGGAAACATATAATAAATTAACTTTTAGATTATTGTTTTGTTATCTCCATGAACCTCAAAATTGTCCTTCAACAAACATTTAAATTATGTTTATAAGGGAATTGAGTCTAGAGAAACTAAATAGTTTCCCTAGTGTTACCTACCTTGAATGCCAGCTTCTGTATAGAGACTTAAGGAAACTATTTTCCAAAAGTCAGATTAAAGACATATATATTCATGATTTCAAAGACAAACATACCTACACACTCACACACACACAAGCATACACATACATAAACACATTCATCCCCCAAATGAAACTAATTGAATACAAAAATGAAAACTACCAAGAGAATTGGTAGTTTAACCAGAAACACTAAATTTTCTATCTTCTAAGTCTTTTAAACTAACGCAAACCTAAAATACAAACAAAAACTGTCCCAAATAGAACACTGTTCTTAAAATTGAGATATAATTGGCATATAACATTATATTAGTTTCAGGTATGCTACATAATGATTTGATATGAGTATATGTTGTGAAATGATTCACATTAAGTGAACATCCATCACCATGTATAGTTACAATTTTTTTCTTGTGATGAGAACTTTTAAGATCTCTCTTAACAACTTTCACATATAAAGTACAGCATTATTAACGATAGTCAACATGCTGTACATCACATCCCTATGACTTATAATAACTGGAAGTTTGTACCTTTTGACACCCTCCACCCATTTTGCGCATCCCTCACCTCCCACTTTTGGCAACTACCAGTCTGTGCTCCATCTGTGAGCTTGTTTTTGTTTTGCTTTGTCTTTTTAGATTCCACATGTAAGTGAGATCATACAATATTTGTCTTCATGAACACTTTTTCAAAAATGTGTTTATAAATATATAAGTAATATGTTACAAATATAGTTTACGTGTTCCCATTCATGTCTTTCCCTGATCTTTGCTTTTTAATTACTTGAAACATATATGAAGCCATGAAATCCAAGGTTCCTGCGTGATAAACCAATGAGAAAAAAACCTGAGATATAAATTAGTACATTTAGCAAGGTTTGTTTTCCAAGAAAACACTGTCTCATTGCACTGCATACAATTGATTGACATATAGTAATTTGGTGGATTAAGCACAGTTTCACATCAATTGATAAACATTGTAACAAGGATTAAAGTAATTAGCTTAATTCTTCCTTTCCCAGTCTCATATGTTGACAAGATTGAATTAAATATTCTTTTTAGCAGTCAAACTGTAGAATGATGGATGAAGGAAAGAATAGGAGCTCGGATATATGATCATGAGTTACTTTTCTAGGCTGAAATACCACACACTGCATACTAATGTTTCTTTTCCTTCCATTCACTAGTTAAGCCAATCTGCACGTATGAGTACTTGTTATTTCTCACAGGGACACTATCTGTGAGAGGGGTCAGAATTCTGTTTGTCAGGGTGTGGGTGTGTTTGTATATTGTTTAAAATTTTGAGGAATATGTATGTGCAACGTAATATCCTCAGGAACATATTTCTAGTCTCGTAGACTTAAAACGGTTTCAGTATTACTGTGCTAGCACTTTTATTACCTGATACTATACTTTCATATTATAATTTACTGCAAAATTTTTTCTATCCTCAAGATGGTTAGGTTTTCCTTCTTTTATATCTTATAATGTCCTGACATGTCAGATACCAAAGTATTTTGTTGTTATTTATTGTAAATTGGTACTTATTTTCTAGCCCTTCCACTCAATTATGAGATCATTGAGGACTTTCTCATCTTCTTTTCTCCATTACGTAATGGAATGTACTCAAAAGAAGACACTGTCCTAGCATTCTTATGAGGAGTACAGTATTATTCCCAATGTACCGTCATGACTTTGAGACTTTGACAAGCTAAGTCCTTTGTCCATTGTCCCATAGCTGGGAAGCAGAACATCAGAGTTTCTTTTATGTATGTATGTCTGAATATAAATTCCAATCATGTCTATTATTATGTATATCATTGCCCTTTCAATTCTTTCTCTGCGTGTGGGTGTATGTGTGTATCAGGTGGGGATAATGTTTATGTGTGCCTGTGTATTTGGTTCTTTGTAATTTCCTATACTGTTCCCATGGAATTGAACCATCAGAATCACACATAAGGTTTGATAAATTATTTATGTTTTTTCATTAGCTTTTTTTAATATTGGGGTATATTTGAGTTACAATGTTGTGTTAGTTTCAGGTGTACAGCAAAGCGATTTAGATATACATAAACATATATCTATTCTTTTTCAGATTCTTTTCCCATATGGGTTGTTACAGAATATTGAGTAGAGTTCTCTGTGCTGTACAGTAGGTCCTTGTTGATTATCTGTTTTATATATAGTGATGTGTATATGTTAATCCCAAGCTCTTTATTTATCCCTCCTCCCTGTCTTTCCCCTTTGGTAACCATAACTTTGTTTTCTAAGTTATATATACTCATAAATCAGTTGTTATATGTAGATAGGGTCAATGTCAGGTTTAACTTACAGTGATTTCAGTTGTTTTAGGTTTTATTTATTTAGTTATTTAGTTTTTGCGGTACGCGGGCCTCTCACTGTTGTGGCCTCTCCCGTTGCGGAGCACAGGCTCAGCAGCCATGGTTCACGGGCCTAGCTGCTCTGCGGCATGTGGGATCTTCCTGGACCCGGGCACGAACCCGCATCCCATGCATTGGCAGGCGGACTCTCAACCACTGCGCCACCAGGGAAGCCTGTTTTTTTTTTTTTAATATAAATTAACTTGGAGAAGGAAGCTATGCTACAAAAGGTAGCAAATTTGGAAAGTCTTAGCTTCAGTCTTCAATGGACTAAACTTATCCATCCCATGCATTGTTTATATATTATCTCAGATCATCTCAGAGTAACCTACCCTCCCTCGATCTTGGCCAGTTGTCTTGCATCCAAGGCAGAAGGGCTGGAGTAAGGGCTCACAGTGTTCTCGTGGTTGGAAACTTCAGCCCCTGGAGTTGGTGGATGGGACAAAGAGAAGCCCGGCTTTGGCAGAACTGGCTCTGAGGGCCTGGGTGACACAAACTCATTTGCAGGTGGAACAGAAGTTCCATGAAGCAGGCTTTCAAAGTGGGATTTGGGAGGCAGGATGGAGGAAGCAGATCAATCCCTTCTACTTCCACCAACAAACAGTCTGGGATTGAAGAGTTTCTGTTGCTTTGCTAAAGATGCCCCACAGAGCCTCAAAAGTTGGTCAGCTGCTCTTACAGTAATGCTTTGTATCCAAACACCCCAAACTCAGCACTGTACAACCACATTTGATTTCCATGCAGACATGCGCAGGACAGCCTGGGGTTACTGCTCTTGCTGACCTCGGCTGGATTGGACTCTAAGCCTCAGGTTGGACCCAGGACTCCACCACATTGGTCTCATCTATCTGGGACCATAGCGATCAGATGTGTGGGAGAAGAGGCAGAGAACCTCAGGCACATCTCACAGCATGTGTATGTCTGCTGGCTTCATGCCTGTTAATATCACGATGTAAGGAAAGCACACGTCTGGGCATAGTCAGTAACGTAGGAAACACACTTCACCTCCAGTGAGAACTGCAAAGCTGTAAAGCAAAGGGAATGAGTACAGCTAGAGAGTGAAGAATTGAGACCAGTATTTCAAACTTCCACAGTGAGAAATCAGCTGTGTGTGTGTGCGCGCGTGTGTGTGAATCTGGGAGGAGTTTTATTAAACCTCTTTTTCCATTTGCTCTTCCTTCTTCCCTCCCTTGCTTCCTTTTTTCCTGCACTGCTGCTTCTCCTGAATTACATCCAACACAACCTTTGCACAAAAGTATTTGCCTTGGACTCTGTGTTCTGGGGATTATGGACCAGGAGGGTGGGTCTGGTATTATGAACAGACCTCAGGATGGGACTTTGGAGTGGGTTTTAGGACAATGGGAGGACAACAGCTGTACCATTATGATTGATAAGAGGGTGTTGAAAACCACTAGTAAGCAGGGGTAGTACATTAGTAAAATTCTTGTTTGCATTTAACATAGATAAGATGGAAGTACAAGGTGACCATATGGGTTATCAAGTTCCTGCTGCCCTTAAAGGCAGTGATCTCGAGATGCGCTGCGGCTTTTGCTGATGACGTTTCAAGCTTTGCAGCAAGAATATAATAGGTGCGGTGCAGCTAACAGTCAACTTAAAGCATTCTGTGAAACGCGGGGGCTATCAGATGATCTCTAAAGAAAATCTTCCTATGTCTTTAAAGGAGAACCTCAAGAAGCTGATTCTATTGAAAGTAAAGTGTAGAATATGATTTTACAAATATACCATTTCTGCAAAAGGCACTAAATGTTAGTCGTGTCAAAGTCAGAACCCTGATATGGGAAGAATGGAACTCAGACCTGGGATGGATTCATCTGGATAAATGAACTAAGGAATCTTGACATCCAAAACACCACCCAGATCACCTGACTGTTAAAAGCAGGGAAAGGATGTGGACTGAGGGACAGATAGGCCAGGGCAGGACATAGGTCAGTAATAACCACTGCCGAATTTCAGGTCCACTCTGGGCCCTGAATGACGACAGTGAAGGGATGTCTACATAACGGGTAGACACATCTTAGTTTTTCATATTGAGGGAGCAAAAGCTGCAATACTTTTCCTTATCGTTTCTACCATATGACGGAGAGGCAGCTAGAGATATGAATCTATACTGACTGAAAAGCATATATTTTGGCCAACTTGTCAATGACGTGGAATGAACAAGATTGAAAATTCAGAGACAAGAAAATTTGAAGAAGTTACACATGGATGGATCTTTGAAAATGGACAGAAAGACCTGTAAATGGTGTCTAATGGTAATACTGACAAGCACTTATACAACATTATATTCTATTCGCTATTTCCTTGATTTAAAGGATATACTTTAGAGAAAAGGAAGGGTAACAATGGGCTCAGCTAAGGAATTCCCTAATTGTCTCACTAACCCCATTACCCAGAAGCATTTGGATTGAGTCAATGGCGAAATGGCCATTTGAAAGTTGAGCTACAATCCTATGAGGGTTTGTAGTATGCTTGTTCAATGGCTAATATGTGGTGCTATGTCCCCATTGGGTCAGGAAACCAAGAGTTTGAAGTAGAATTTACCTGTTGACCTTAACTCTCTGTGACAGGTACTAGAGTGTTTTTACTTCCTTTTTCCACAGCTTTCTTTTCTGCTGGTAAAGGGGTGTTGATTGTCAGAGCGTGGATACTTGCATTGGCTGACAGTGGGGATTCTGTTGACGTGGGAACTATGCTTTCCACGTTGCCACTTCAGTCTTGTGCTAGTGAACTGTCAGGTTCAGCATCTAGACCCTGTGCTGAGGGTCACAGGGTCTGTTGCATGTGAACACCTAGGGCTGCAGAGAGAAATATGCCTGGGACCCCAGTGTTCACTTATGTTTTATGTTTCTTCAAAGACCAGAAATAACTGTAAATGGGACATTGCAACAAACATAGGTCTGTAAGTAGAAGGAAACTAAGGTCTCTTAACTCCTGAGGAGGACATGGGGCTGAGACAAATGTTAGACAAGCAAGACACATAGGCTTAAGTTTAAGGAGGCCGGCTCTCCTGGGTCAGCTCTTGCAGGATCCTAGCAGTGAGTATCCTCTTAAATTTTGCTCTGTAGGAACCTCGCTCGCCTCACCTTAGTGTGGGCCTTTTGGTCTGGGTCACTCCTCTATTTACTAATTAGACTGGCCAAAGCGCTGCATGACCGTGAAGAAAAATCTAAAAGTTGGTGGAAGAAGTAAATGAAAACCAGTGGTGATCCTGGGATCGGCTATTGTATCAAGTCTCTTAAGAGACTGCAACTCCCCCTCTCTTCTCCTCCTCATGAAGAAGTGAAGGCACATTATTGAGATCGGGATATTAAGAGAGGGTCCAGTGAATCACAATGACACAACGGCTCTTCTGGATTCAGCCCATGGGGCACCCAGACTGTCACAGTCTTGCCTACCTCCCCTCCAGGATTTGGCAACTTGTCCTGCTGGTCCTAGTGACAATTTACATTATTTCTGTGGTTAGAAAGCCCAGGCTGCTGCACCTGACACGTCAGTTGCCCCTAAGACCCGCATGCATGAAGGTACCTATGCTTACAAGGAGGGACTGACACACACCAGCTAAACTTGACCCCCCGAAGTGTTGGCTTCTCCAGAGCCTGACTCCAGGTGCCAGATGACAACCCCAAAGTGCAGGAGAGTTGGGATACAGCTGCTTGGACTCAGTCCTGGGGGATGAAGAGGGAGCAGAGATAGTTGGCGCATCTTCCACATCTGTTCCACCAGAATGTTCTGACGTGCAGTGGTTTCAGAAGTCCTGTCTGAATATGTACCAGTGAGACTGAGCAATCGGGAGCATTATTATGTCATTGTGGCCAGCTTGATAATGCATTTCTTATCTTTTCCTTTCTTCACTTTTTCTTCACTTCTCTTGAAATCTTCCATTTACCACCCCAATAAAACCTTACCATGAAAGTTTTTTTGTCTCTAATTCTTTTCTCTAGGGCTGATGACAAAGATAAGAGCAATTATGATCTATTTTCATAACTTCACATACTCTCCACCATTTTTCCTTTATATGGTATTTTTGACAGGTAACAAGTACATAAATCAACACTATTTGGGGGAAAACGAGCTGATAAGGAAAATGCTACAGCTCTTCCCAGCAGCATGTGTGGCTGCTCTGTTAATTTCAGGGCTCAAGCACCACAGAATGAGCCTCCAGCAGAGCGGTCTCTGGCAGCTGAGGAAAATGCAGACACACTGGTGATTGTAGCATTGCTTCTTCCAGCCAATCAGAAACAACATAGACGTGAGCTTGTCCACAGGCGAGCTGCACTGGGAATGCTATTTGGCTGAAAAGAAGGTAACTGTTTGCTTGTCTCAAGATGAAACATTTCCTCTGACACCTTTGAAAGAGAATGTTAGAAATAAGAATATACTAGGGCCTAGTAAGCTAACCTGTTTCTACCATGTGGACAGGAATTCCATTAACTTAAAAGGGTCAATTCCCATCTTTCCCTGAACCTGAATTTTGAAATTAATGAAGTAGCTATGGAGTTTTTGGCACCATGCCTCTCTTACATCTGTTGACAGAACTTTCTGGAGGTATGGAGAACTAACTCTGTCACCCTCAGAAGTATCTCTACAGAACCTCACATTTTGTCATCAGAAGTCCAGGATGAAAAATTAAAAGTTTTAGACGATTAGACTTCAAAGTCCAGAAGTTTTTAATGTGTGTACACATTTGGTAAGATTATAAATGTGGCATTTAAAAAAATATGTGTATGTATGTATATTGTAAAATTTAATAAAATATACTATGTTTACAATATTCTATACAATTATATTATGTATGTATGACTCAGCTTCCATGTCTAAGGTGTTTGCACTCTGAAAGTTTAATTTTAGAACATTATGCACTGATGAATCAACGTGATAAAATAAGACTGAACTTCTAAAATCTTTTTTTTAAATAAATTTATTTACTTATTTATTTTTAGCTGTCTTGGGTCTTTGTTGCTGTGATTGGGCTTTCTCTAGTTGTGGCAAGCGGGGGCTACTCTTCATTGCAGTGCATGGGCTTCTCATTGCAGTGGCTTGTCTTTGTTGCGGAGCACGGGCTCTAGGCGTGCAGGCTTCAGTAGTTGTATCACGTGGGCTCAGTAGTTGTGGCACGCAGGCTCAGTAGTTGTGGCACACAGGCTTAGTTGCTCTGCAGCATGTGGGATCTTCCCAGACCAGAGCTTGAACCCATGTCCCCTGCATTGGCAGGCAGATTTTTAACCCCTGTGCCACCAGGGAAGTCCCCTAAAATCTTAATAATAATATATTGGTCATAAATTTTGCTAAGTGCTTTATGCGAAATATCTCACTGACTATTGCTGAAGACCTGTTTGAGAGCTATCATTTCCCCTACATTATTTATAAAGTGTCTGAGACTTGCAGAGTTTATGTTATTTACCTTTGTATAAATAGTAAGCCACAGAGCTGGGGCTCAATCTCAATGTCATTTGACTCCAGAATTTATGGACTTACAATTACTGGACTTACAATAAAATTGTTGGTAATCACCCATGCTCGCTGGCTTTCTCTCTCTTCCTTTTCTAAGCTAAGCTTCTGTCACCTCTAAGTAGTTACATATTTTGTCCCTACTGCCTGAAATGCTTTGTCTGCAAACATCCACATGGCTCTCTTGTCATTCGGGTATTGATTAAAAAACCCACCCACCACCACCACCAGGAACTGCAACTTTATCCGAGGGCCTGTCTTCATCATCCCATCTACAACACTCATCCTTCCCTTTCACTGTCTATAGCATCATCCTATTTTGTTTTCTTCATATAACTTATTACCATTGGACTTTATCGTGTTATTTGCTTTCTTGCTTTGTTTTTCCAATCCTTACCAGAATATAATTCAGAGACATTGACTTTTTAATTCGTCACTGGTTTCTGGCCTATAAAAATCCTCACACTCAGTAGGTCTTTAATTATCTATTAAAAGAGTAAATGCGTAGTGAGTTAGGATCAAGTATTGCTCCAAGTAATTCTGTATATTAAAACTAGGCATAAGTTCACTTGACAACAATGAGTAATTGCTAGTGTACACAGCATAAACTCATTAATTCCCCATCCATGATATTAGACTTACAGAAGTTGCGTTCTCCTGTAGACTGCCTTACTACCAACCTGACTTTCTCATTCTCTGTTTCTTGAAGTAAGCGTCTATTCTTTCTCATCCCCAAGAGACTTATCAGCTGTACAGATGCACCACCCCTCACACGTATGTTCTACTGAAACTAGTTTCTCTGAAATCACAAATTAGTTCTTAATCTCCAAAAACAACAGCTCTTCTTCACTGAATGTTCTTTATCTTTTTTTTTTTCTTTCCAGAAAGTACTTACTGCAATACAGCCCTTCTTAGATTTTCTTTTTCTCCCTCTTTGACTGCAGTTCTGACATTCCTGCTGTATGTCTGTCAACTTACTTTCACCAGCTGACTCCTTTTCTTCCTCATGAGCAAGTTTTGCAGGAGATCTTGTGGATACCCCCACGAGGACATCAAGGAGCTAAAGAAACTCAACAAGAGGAAGAAACTGGTCCAGAACCTTTTTTTTTTTTTTTTTTAGATTCCATATGTATGCGTTAGCGTATGGTATTTATTTTGCTCTTTCTGATTTACTTCACTCTGTATGACAGACTCTAGGTCCAACCACCTCACTACAAATAACTCAGTTTCATTTCTTTTTATGGCTGAGTAATATTCAGTTGTATATATGTGCCACATCTGAGAGAGTGGCATGGACTTATACACACTACCAAACGTAAAATAGATAGCTAGTGGGAAGCAGCCGCATAGCACAGGGAGATCAGCTCGGTGCTTTGTGACCACCTAGAGGGGTGGGATAGGGAGGGAGGGTGGGAGGGAAACGCAAGAGGGAGGAGATATGGGGATATATGCATATGTATAGCTGATTCACTTTGTTATACAGCAGAAACTAACACACCATTGTAAAGCAATTATACTCCAATAAAGATGTTAAAAAAAATAATAAAATAAAATTTTAAGAAAAGAAAAGAAACTGGTCCAGAAGTGAGATGCCTTTTTGGCTTCAGAGTCTCAGATGGGACAGATCTCACCAATCGTAGGCCCTGGCAAGCATAAACCTGGCGAATTCCCTTCCTTGATGTACCACAATGAGAATGTGGTGGGCGGAGTCAGGGAAGTGAAGTCCACAGTCAAGTTCCTGATGAAGAGGATGCTGTGTATGGTGGGGCAGTCAGCCGTGTGAATGTGATAGATGGTGAACTTGTGTACAACGCCCGCTCAGCTGTCGATTTCCTGGTGTCGTTGCTCAAGAATCGACAGAATGTCTGGGTTTATGCATCAACAGCACCTTGGGCAACTCCCAGCACCTGTCCTAAGGCACGGCTTTGTATGCCGTAGTGATTTGTCAGTTCACTGGTCTTGTCACTGCATTCTCACTACGTGTTAAATGACTGAGCTCTGCCACGTCTCATGCAATGTGCTAGATGTTAGGGAAACACCAGTAAAACTAAATCTTCATTGTGAACACAAGGGGAGACCAAAGATAGGTCCAGGTGCCAGACTTAGACAGATGGTCATATGCTGTTCCTGTTCAATAAGGTTGGGATTTCAGGAGACATATGGCAATTTTTTAACATCCTGAGTTTAAGATTTCTATGTGATATTCCAACAGATGGCTCTATGCTTACTAAGTAGTACCTAAATTACTACCAGATGGTCACTCATTAAAATACTGAAACCAAAAAATAGGCTAATTGAGTACGTACATATACACATATACATATGTACACACATACAATCTGTACTTTTTTTTTAAAACCTGTTCTGCTTCCTTTTTTTGAAGGCCTTTATTCTTGGGAACAAAGTTCACTGTGGGATTTAAAGTTATAGCATCAAGAGTGAACACCCAAGGATAGATAAATAGCTGGTTACCAAAGTGCCATATTTCCAAAGTGCATTTGTCTGTCTAAATACATTTCCTAACTGACCCACCATTTATATAGACAGAGTTAGAAGCTTATATGGAGAATAAGAGTCTAGAGGAAGAAACGCTAGCAAAAAGAGAGACTGTACATGACAAACTTCATTTTCTACTAAGTACCACCAACTTCACACTTGAATGCCTTCAAATAAAGGAAATGAGACATAACACATTCATTAAATGGATATGTATTAGCAACAATCCCCTCTTCACACTTTTATAATCAAACAACCCCCCTCAGGTTCCTAGAAAGGCTGCCTGTCTAACCACTAAAGATGCCCAGTTATAACCAATAAGGTGGCTCCCATTAGACCTAATTATTCACCCACCCCTCAGAGAACATCAGGTCTAATTCCATTGTACCATGTCTTGCTGATTTGTCTTATTTTTTAGATTCCACATATAAATGATAATATATATTTGTCTTTCTCTGTCCCGCTTACTTCACTTAGTATGATAATCTCTAGGTCCATCCATGTTGCTACAAATGGCATTATGTCATTCTTTTTCATGGCTGAGTAATATTCCATTGTATAGATATGTACTACATCTTCTTTATCTGTTCCTCTGTTGATGGACATTTAGGGTGCTTCCATGTCTTATTTATCATTAATAGCACTGCTATGAATATTGGTGTGCTATTTATCATGAATAGCACTGCTATGAACGTTGGTGTGCATCTATCTTTTCCAGTTAGAGTTTTTATCTTTTCCAGATATATGGCCAGGATAAGCTTTTGCACAGTAAAGGAAACCATAAACAAGATGAAAAGACAGCCTACGGACTGGGAGAAAATATTTGCAAAGGATGCGACCTACAAGCGCTTAATTTCCAAAATGTACAGAGAGCTTATTCAACTCAATATCAAAAAAACCAGACAACCCAATCAAGAAATGGGCAGAAGACCTAAACAGACATTTCTCCAAAGAAGACATACAGATGGCCAAGAGGCATATGAAAAGATGCTCAACATCACTAATTATTAGAGAAATGCAAATCAAAACTACAATGCGGTGTTACCTCACACCCATCAGAGTGGCCATAATCAAAAAAATCTACAAATAGTAAATACTGGAGAGGGTGTGGTGGAAAGGAACCCTTCTACACTATTGGTGGGAATGTAAATTGGTGCAGACACTGTGGAAAACAGGATGATCCTTAAAAAACTAAAAATGGAGTTACCATATGATCCAGCAAGCCCACTCTAAGTATTGTTTCTTACAACTACATGTGAATCTACATTTATTTCACAGTAAAACTTTAATTAAAAATTAAAAGGTAAAACCACAGCAAACAAACAGCCTTTCTTGACCTCTCATTTTGCTCTAGCTACTGCATTATTTCTTAATTCTCCTTCATAATAAATGATTTGAAAGGCTTGTGAAAGGCTTGTTTATAGTCAGTTACAGTTCTTGTTTGTGTTTCCATCTGTCTCACCCACACTGTACCCTCTATGATAGGGTTTTCACTCCCTTCCCCCTTCTGAAATGGCCGTCTTTAAAGGCTCAGTCTTGCCAAATTCATTGATGAATTCTAGTTTTTCATTTTATTCAAACTAAATAGCAGAAATTTAAACAGTTGTTTACTCTCTCCTTCCTGAAATACTGTATATACTTTGCTTAAATGATACCATCTCTCATGTTATCCTTTGATTCACTTCTGTCTCCTACTACTCAATCCTTCGGTCAGATTTCTCCTTCCCTTACACATATTGCATGTACATCATATCACAATTTTTCATTGCAATATTTTTGTAATATGTGATATGTAAGTCAAGGTAAATGTTCATGAACAAGACATTAATTAAATATATTACGGTATATCCATATAACGTAATACTCTGAATTATATACCTGATAAAAGAAGGATGCTTTTTAAATTTTTTTTACCATCAGAAACATTTTTAAAGTGTACAGGTCTGCAGAAGTTAAGTTCATCCACATTGTTATGCAGCAGAGCTCTAGAACTTTTCCATCTTGCAAAACTGAAACTCTGTACCATTGAACACCTCCCCATTTTTGCCTCCTCCAAGCCCCTGGTAACCACCATTCTACTTTCTATTTCTATGAATTTGACTACTTTAGATGCTTCATATAAGGGATCAGACAGTACTTGTCTTTATTTGACTGGCTTATTTTATGCTATTCTATGTTCTCTCCTCTTTTAGCAGTTCAGATATACTTCTTTTTTTAACCTTATTTAGTGGTTACCCTGGAGTTTGCAATATACATTAACATTAATCCAAGACCAGTTTCAAATAACACTGTACTACTTCACAGGTGATTCAAGTACCTTATAATAACAAAATATTCCTAATTCTTCTCCCTGTATCACTTGTATTATTGCTGTCATTCATTTTATGTAAGCATAAATATAATAAGCGTATATATATGCATATATATACACATAGGCATATATAACATAATTCATATATGCTTTTCTGTTTTTTGTCAATCATTTTTTCTTTTTACTTTTCAGTTTCGGCAGGCTTTATTGTCATGTGCTCAAACTCGGAGATTCTCTCCTCAGCCATGTCTAGTCTGTGCTACTAAAAAGACCATGAGTGCGTTTTTCGTTTCTGTTACAGTGTTTTTGATTTTTAGCATTTCTTTTCGATGCTTTCTTAGACTTCTCATGCCTCTGATTACATTGCCCATCTGTTTTTGCATGTTGTCTGCTTTTTCCTAGCATATTATAGTTTTTAAAAAATGTCCTGGTCCGATAATTCCATTGTTACTGCCATATCGACTTTAGTTCTGATGCTTATTCAGTCTCTTCAAACTATGCTGACAACTTCTAGTATGTGTTGTGATTTTCTGTTGGAAGTTGGCCATGATATACTGGGTAAAGCAACTGCATTAAATAGCCCTTCAGTCATGCAGTCACAAGGTGTGGAGTGAGCAGGAAGCGTTCTATAGTCTTATGATTGGGTCTCAGTCTTTTGCTGAGCCTGTGTCCCTGGACTGTGAACTTCATGAGTGGTTCTCAGGTTCCCGTGTGATTTGGTGGTTGGAGAGGTCCAGCGTTGGTTATCTCCCTTAACCCAGATCAGTGAGGCTATGATAAGACCCCAGTAAGTTAGGCTCTAGTAAAATTAGTTTCTCCTGAGGACAGGTATTGTTAAAAAGAACAGAATACTCGTGTGTTTCAAAATGGTTCCTTTTACCCTCTCCCTACCAGAAACATGATGGGACTGATTTTCTCACATATTCACTGTGAGAAGTTGGTAGAGCTCCTGGAAGTAAAGCTCACAAAAGGATGCCCCCCTCCCCCAAATGGCTGGGTCCTCTTGGATTTTTTATTTCCCAGGCTTGGCCACACTTAACAATTCATCAGTTATAGGTCAGGTTTTCTTGACTGGTTTCCATAAATGTTTCTGCTTATGTGTATTTTGCTCTGGTAAGCAGTGATTCTCTATATTTGCCTACCTGTGCCTCCAATTTTGGAATCTGTGGTTTACCTTGTGACCTCACATCTCTGAAAGATTAAAAAAGAGTTGTTGATTTTTCAGTTTATTCAACTTTTCAGCATTGTTAGGATGGAGTGACGATGTTCAAGTCCTTACATGTTGGGCCAGAAACAGAAATGCACAAAAGTTTTTAAGTTTAATGTAATCCCATTTGTCTATTTTTGTTTTCATTTCCTGTGCTTTTGGTGTCACATCCAATAAATCATTGCCACAGCCAATGTTGTGAAATACCCTCTCTATATTTTCTTCTAAGATTTTTATAGTTTGGGGTCTTATTTTTAGGTCTTTAATTCATTTTCAGTTACTTTTTGTATATGGTGTACATAAAGATGTAACTTAATTCTTTTGAATAGAAATATCCAGTCTTCCCAACAATGTTTGCTTAAGAGGTAAATGAGGATACTATTACATCTAAATATTGAAGAATTTACAAGTTATATTAAGTAAAAGCAAGGCATATAACAAAATATTGCTAACATTTGGGTTTAAAAATATAAATACCTGCCTCTAAATGATAAAATATCTCTAGAAAGATAGATGTAAAAGCATCTAGTAGAAATATTTACCTTCAGAGAAGGGAAGTGGGTGACTGGTAGAGACAAAGCAAAGATTTATGGTTTACAGTATACTTTTTGTATCATTTTTAATGTTTTACCATATAAACAAATAGTTTTTTAATGGTAAATTAAATGCAAAAATGTTTCCCTTTCTAATGAGTTCTTTTATTTTCTTCTCTTGTCTTTAATTTTTTTTTCTAGAGCAGTTATCTTGTCCCCCATCCCAATTTTTATCATCTGTGATACCTCAGAGAATTTAAAACTTTTGACAGCAAGGGAAAACCCACATTAGTTGATACGCACTGAATGAGTAGAAACTCAGATGTTTCATTACCTGCAGCAATTCAGGTGTATTTTTATTAACCTTACAGTTATTTTTGACCAGAATTGTTTTTATGAGGTTATTCAGTATCTCTTGCAAATAAAAATGGATATCAGCTTTGTGAATTGCTGTTGAAAATGATTCTATTTATTTAGAAATATGACTATAAATAGAAAATGCATCTAGAATCTTTGATAGGTGATACTTTTTACAGAGACATATGAGAATGTGTTGCCTGATTTTTAACTATATTGCTAAACTACAAATCATATCAAATAGCTACAATTAGATGGACAGATGTGATTGTTATTCAGTGAGTTGGGAACTCAATGACAGTAATTAAATAATATTGTAGGAGAACAAATGCATCTTATTTGCCCCCTCTTCTCTTATTAGAAAGCCTTTCTAGCAACACTTCCAAGGCACTAAATCAAATTAATATTTCAGAATATGACTTTGTACTGCAATGTCCCCATGCCTTCTTAGGTAATACACTTAAGTGTACGTTCCAAGATATTAAATCCTATGTAACCTCTACTAAAATGCTTCAGAGCTCAAAATTGATGTCAAATGTTAATCAGAATCTTTTGGCAAGTATAGAATTTTAATGGAATTGCTTGGTTCTTGAACTAAAGCAGAAATTTAGTCCCTGAAGTATAGGGCAAAACCTCGGCATATTAGAGACACATTCTCTGGTATTCGTTTAAAAGGGGCAATCTGGAACATACAGTGAATGCTAATCATACAAGCTAGTGGCATTAGGTACATAGGTTCTATCATTAACCTTATCATTTCATGGATCTAAATGATTTGTCTCTCTTAGCCTTTGATAATAAAAACAAAAAGAGGAATCTATATCAATTTTAGTCATCTATTTTTCTTTCAGAACACATTGGGACCCAGGGACTCGTTTTAGCTAATTTTCTCTGAGAATCTTTCAGGACTCCAGAGAAGGAGTTAACTTCATTTTAATCCTTTGCTTCTCATTTTCGTCCTTCACATTTCCAGATTTAAGTGGTAGTAAAAGTATTTTTATGTTACAGGAAAGGCAAAATCATTTGATCTCTGAAAAATCTTTTCTGAGATTTGGCATCAAGAAAAAGTGGCTGTTCAGCTTCTCAGGAGGTGTCTGACTATATATATCCTCAAAACACTAAGATTACATTATTATTTTTTTACGGGAGAAACACATTTTTTTTTTTTTTTTTTTTTTTTTTTGCAGTACGCGGACCTCTCACTGTTGTGGCCTCTCCCATTGCGGAGCACAGGCTCCGGACGCACAGGCTCAGCAGCCATGGCTCACGGGCCCAGCCGCTCCGCGGCATGTGGGACCTTCCCGGACCGGGGCACGAACCCATGTCCCCTGCATCGACAGGCGGACTCTCAACCACTCCGCCACCAAGGAAGCCCGAGAAACACATTTTTTGTAACTTGGGGAAAAGAAAAACTTAAATGCTACTTTCCTTATTAAAGGATGGACATTTTTCAAATGTCACAAAATATGCCATTTGTCTTTTATAATTATTTTTCACTTATTTTTTTACATCTTTATTGGAGAATAATTGCTTCACAATGCTGTATTAGATTCTGTTGTACAACAAAGTGAATCAGCCATATGCATACATATATCCCCATATCCCCTCCCTCTTGAGCCTCCCTGCCACCCACCCTATAATTTATTTTTAAGGAAAAATTGTATTTCTATTTGAAGAGCAGCTGTTTACTATTTTACTAATTTTGGCCTTACAAATGAAGGATTATGAATTTTTACATGGAAGTCATTGAGAATATAGAAGGTAACATTGATTGCAAAGGTATTAGGCAAATGCAGCATTGTAGTCATAATATTTTCTGAAATTATTTGTATGCTAAGTGTACTTATATACATTTGCATTTCTCAGCCTGCCTCAATTGTATTTTCTTCGTATACAGTTAATTATTTACAAACAACACATAAAGTGTAAAAGTATTAAAAAAACAAAAATTATGTGTTTTGCTGCATCCTTCTAAACCAGAATATAATCTTAATAGCATTGCATAGTATTGTAACAGGTGTATTTGGAACTGCAAAGTGTAGGATGTATGTAGTCTTATGTCAGTTACAATACATTTGACATTTAGTGTTTAGATTCATTTATATTTATATTGAGTCTACATTTTATGATCACACTTTTACAAAAATACCATTGAAATGTTTTCTGGAGGCAAGAAAAGAATGGGTAGAAAAATAAGCCTTTACTGTGCATAGCTCAATTCCAATAATTACTAGAGGCTTCTTTTGGTTTTTGAGTCATACAAATGAATTGATATAGAAATTAACTTCACAAACTATAATCAGGAAATTCAAAAGACAGTTTTCCTTTAGGTACTGCTTTTTGTTAAATGTTATCAAGGCTATGCTACTTTCAAAAATTGACTTGGGAGTATAACCTCTTAAGTAATTTATCAAAACTGATCTGTAAACAGCATAGTTCATGAAGTATAAGGAAACTGGTCTTTTGAAGACAAAGATAGTTTCAAAGCCTTGGTTTGATACTTACTAATGAAAGTGAGCATGTTACTGAAGTTTTGTTTGTTTGTTATTGAAGTTTTGATTCTATATTATGTGGCTTATACCCCTCGTCCTAACATTATGGGCTATTGTGATGAATATATATTTTGTGAGGCCTCCTATGTTAACTGCATCAATTGGGCTCTTAGTAATTCCTAAAATAATCTTTGGCCATTGGCTTGGTGTTTAAATTTCTGCCTTTAAACCTCTGTAATCATTTTTGGCATTTAAACTTATGTAATATAATTCTTTATCTGATTATTTATGAGTAATTTTGTTCTGAATAAAATTGAGTGTTGTATCTTCCAGATATAGGGTTATGATAATTAAAATGTCTTTATCAATAGTGATGAAATGCATTCTAATTTTAACTAAAGATCAAAAATACATTTTACTGGGCTTCCCTGGTGGTGCAGTGGTTGAGAGTCTGCCTGCCGATGCAGGAGACACGGGTTCGTGCCCCGGTCCGGGAAGATCCCACATGCCGCGGAGTGGCTGGGCCCGTGAGCCGTGGCCGCTGAGCCTGCGTGTCCGGAGCCTGTGCTCCGCAACAGGAGAGGGCACAACAGTGAGAGGCCCGCGTACCGAAAAAAAAAAAAAATACATTTTACTTATATTTTGATTAGAAAATATAAGAGACAAAATGAAGATTGCATTAAATACATATGTACAGCAGAGTGAAGAGCAGTAAAGACTACGTAACCACTACCCAGGCCTAGTAAGTCCCTTCTTATTAGGAAGACTGTTTCCTCCTTCAAAGATGTAATCACTTTCAAACTTTTATGAGTAACACTTACTTATACTTTTCCTACTTATGTTTTTCGTGTCTGTCTAAAATTTTATTACTTTTTATACATTTTCTCTTTTGATCATTTTAAATCCTTCCAATCTTTCATTATTTATTTTAAATGAGAAAGTTTTTATGTTTTATTTTCCTCTCATTTATGTTAATTCTTTACTACTATTTGAGAGTTTATTTTGATGTTATTTTTCATATGATTGCTTGGATCATTAAATGTTAGCTTTCCTTCTGCTGCAATATAATATAAGCCCTTAATGGTATAAATTTCCTAGTAAATACTACTGTATTAGGATGCCAGAAATTTTTCTATATAGCATTTTATTAATGTTTAACTCAAAATACTTTCTGATTTCTTCTTTGATTAATGAGTTGTTTATCTATAACTTACGTTACGAGTATACTTGAAATTTTCAAATATAATTTGGGGGCTATTATTTTATTGATTGCTAATATAAACACACTTAGCCAGAGAATACCGTTCTGTGATTTCAATAATATGAAATTTGTTGAGATTTTCTTAAAACTGTATAGCTCAGTATATGTTGAATTTTATAAATCTTGTGTTTAGACTTGAAAGAAGAATGTGTGCTCCATACTTTTTGAGTATAGTGTTCTCTATGTCACGTTTGGTCATGTTTAGGTCACATTTGTTAAACTCGGTGCTCAAATCTTCTGTATATTTGTACTATATTTTTCTTTATGCATTTGTTCTATTAGTAGAGGCGATGTGTTAAAACTCCCCATGGTGTGTATTTTTGGTTCTTAGTATTGTCTATTTTTTCTTGTAGTTTTCCAATTTTTTGCCCTGTGTGTGTATGGGTGTAGAGGGAAAGAGAGAGACACTATTTTATTAAGTGATGCAAAATTTAAAGTGGTTATATCTGTCCTAATATTAGGGATATATGTATATAAATATACATATATATATTAAGATGGATAAATAGATAGATGATAGATAACACCTTGGCTTCAGTTAGTACTTTTTGATGACATATATTTTGTTTGATATTAATATAATCAAGCCAGTAACTTTAATTTTTATTAACAATATTTTGATTCTTTTATGTTGCCATGTTTTTAACCTATGTCTAACTTACTACACTTATAACCTGTATATGTAATGGGGCTTTTTGTTTTATCCAGGCTGCTAGTATTTTTAACATGAGTGTTAAAAACCCAATATAACACTAATATTATATTAGGGATTAAATGTACTATCCGAGTGTGTATATGAAAGTACAAGAAATTTAGAGCAGTGTCAATCTCATTTTTCTCCTCCTGACTACTATTCATAAATTTTAATTGTATTTGATTTTAAGAAGATAATATAATTATTGTTTTATGTAACCGTGCTTATTTCACTCTGTCAATTGCGTCAGTCAGGATAAGCAGTGGTTCTCAGTGGGGGTGATTTTGCTCCCCCAGGAGACATGTAGTAATGTCTGGAGATATTTTTGGTCTTAACAATTGGATGGGGTGCTGCTGATATGAGTGAGTAGACACCAGGGAAACTGCCAAACATAGCCTAGCATGCGACAGCCCCCATGACAGAGAATGTTCCAGCCCAAATATAAAGAGTGCTGAAGTGAGATGACCTGAGGAGGTTACGCTGAGGTAACATAGAAAGCCACACAGTCAAATAAATGTCTAGTTACCACTTGTATCACATGTCCCTAGACTGGAGTCATCTGTTCTCAGCCTCCCAGGCTGAGGAAGTAGCCACTATCTGTCATTGTGCAAAAAGAAAGACAGTTGTGGAGAGTCTTGAATTATACATCGAATATTTGGCCTGAGAAAAGCATATGTCACTCGGCTCACCAGTTATTGACCAGTGCTGAGCTGGTAACCCCGCCTCATCACCAAAAGGCAAATAAATACATTCCTACTGTCTGCTGAGGAGATGGAAAGGCAGAGATATTCAATGTATTACACTAATAAACTACCACAATCAGTCCTTGGGGTCCCCAAATATTTGGCCCTCTCTCCGTCCTATAGGCAAAATATAATCACCTACCCCCAAACAGAGAAAATTCGAAAAAGTCCAAGTCAGTCTCAATATGATCTCAAACGCTAAGATTTCTGCATGACTCATAGTAATCTCTAAATAAGGGATACATTATTTTTAAGATGGTCTTTTCATCCTATCTGGTTGTTATGCCTCTGAATCCAGAAAACAATGACATGAAAAGATGTTTTGTCCTCAAAAAGTATATTAAAAATGTTATCATGGGGCAGGGGAAGGAAAAACAAAATAAACATTCCTATTGAAGAGGTAAGAAGAGAGATGCACAGAAATTACTGGACTGCAGCTGTTCTGAAATCTCAAAGTACGGAATTTCCAAGACTCTCTGCTCTGGTAGAGGATAATGTGCTTTGGGTAGGCTTCAGTTTTATGACTTCAGACAGAATCCTCAATTCACTGTTCTTTGTGAACTGGCCTCTGGGAATTTCTGCCAGTCCCAGTGTTCCCCCTGGTTCCAAGGAAAATAGTTGCTTGAAAATATGCCTTACCTGTGCTAAGAGAATCTGTCAATCTGATTCTTGCCTTTGGTCCCAAGGAACTTTCCTTTGTCAGTAAAATTCTCTTAAGAAAATAGTGAATTTTTTATCACTTGATTCCAAAGGATTATATGTCATTTGATTCTTAAAGCTAAATTTTAATTGGTCTTCATCACTCTAAATGTTATCTTATGCTAATTGGGATTGTACACTTTTTTTTTCCTCTTCAGTAAATACCTAGAATGGACTCCTGATCAAATAGTACATGAATAATATATATAACTTTATAGGATAATGTCACACTGTAGTTTACAAAGCCATCAGCAATGTTTCCCTCCATTACCTTATGGCTTGCATAGTTTCTTGTTTATTTATTTATTTTTATTGGAGATACTTGCTTTACAATGTTGTGTTAGTTTCTGCTGTACAACCAAGTGAACCAGCCATGTGCATACATATATCCCCTCCCTCTTGGACCTCTCTCCCACCCCCCATCCCACTCCTCTAGGTCACCACAGAGCACCGACCTGAGCTCCCTGTGCTACACTGCAGGTTCCCACTAGCTATCTGTTTTACACATAGTAGTGTATTTATGTCAGTGTAAGGCTGCTGTAGTTCTTATCTTCGTTCCTCTGTATGTAGTAGGTCTTAGTTCTCTGATTGTTTTTACGATTTTCTTTTTCTTAATGGTTTTAGCAGTTGGATCATTATGTGCTTTGGTGTAATTTTCTTTAAAATATTCTGCTTATACACTCTGTGCTTTTTGATCTGTGTGTTTATAGTTTTCATTGCCTATGGGAAGTTTACTACTGTTATTCTTTGGTCTCCCACCACCACTTTTTGTTCTGGGCCTTCAAGTAAACATATGTTACACCAGTTTACATGGCAACACGTGTTCAGTCTCACTATTTATTTCTCCTGTGCTACATTTTGGATCATTTCTATTGCTAAGTTTTCAGTGCACTAATCTTTGGCAATCTAATATTCAGCTTACATACTACAGTGTAGTTTTTATTTCAGATATTTTTCAACTCTAGAAGTACCGTGTTGGTCTTTTTGTTTATAATTTTCATTTCTCCTTTTCATTCTGTTCATGTTTTTTCTGTAGCATCTCAAACATGTGATGGAAGCTCATTTTAGATTTAACGTTATTCTTTGCTTATTCCATCATTTCTGTTTTCTTGGGTCTGTTTTTATATATATATATATATATATATAAATTTTTATTGGAGTGTAGTTGCTTTACAATTTGTTAGTTTCTGCTGCACAGCAAAGCGAATCAGCTCTATGAATACATCTATCCACTCTTTTTTGGATTTCCTTTCTGTGTAGATCACCACGGAGCACCGAGTAGAGTTCCCTGTGCTACACAGTAGGTTCTCATTAGTTATCTATTTTATACATAATATCAATAGTGTAAGTATGTCAATCCCAACCTCCCGATTTATCCCATCCCCTTTTCCCCCTTGGAAACCATGTTTGTTCTCTACATCTGTGTCTCTATTTCTGCTTTGCAGATAAGTTCATCTGTACCATTTGTCTAGATTCCACATGTAAGTGACATTATACGATATTTGTTTTTCTCTTTCTGACTTACTTCACTCTCTATGACAGTCTCTGGATCCATCCATGTCTCTGCAAATGGCACTATTCTGTTCCTTTTTATGGCTGTGTGATGTTCCCTGGTATATATGTACCACATCTTCTCTATCCATTCATCTGTCAATGGACATTTAGGTTGTTTCCATGTCTTGGCTATTGTAAATTGTGCTGCAATGAACATTGAAGTGCATGAATCTTTTTGAATTATGGTTGATTTTTCTCTTCATTATGGATGACTTTGCTCTGCTTCTTTTCATGCCTGATAACTTGTGATGGGCTGCTGGACAATGTAAATAATGTTAACTTACCTTTTAGTTCATCAATTTTATATTTAGCTGGTATCTTACCTGCTGTTAAACCCATTCATTCATTTTTAATATTGGTTGTTGAATTTTTATTTGTAAAATATCCAATCATTATATTTCTAATGAACTCTGTGGCTTTTTATAATTCCTTTTGAGCTCGTCTTTCTTTAAACATTGTAAATATATTCATCTTGTAGGTTGTGCTTGAGAATCAACAATTGAAGAACTATGTGAGATTTTTTGTTGCCCATGATTTGAGCTAGTCTTGTTCATGAAGAAAAGATACTTTTTTTTTTTTTACTGTTTGTCTTCTTCTATCTGCTGATTTCCAAAAATACGATTTTTAATAAAAATAAAGATGTTAATAATGGTATTAAAGATATTAATGATGGTATTCCAGAGAGATTCTGATTCTCTGCCACTCTCCTGAGGATAGTATCCTGAGTATAATTGTATTCGGAACTATAACAGAACTTTTTTGAGGCTTAAGATTCCCTGAATGTCACAGGTAATAAAAAGGTGGTAGTTTTGTGGGGATTTTTCCACTCCAGGTTTGGTACATTTCCAGTTCTTGATTCTCAGTTTAGGATTCATCCCTTCTTATATGTTTCTGTTGTGGGCAAACATCTCCTTTTAAAACCTTTCATTCATCCTCAGTGAGAGATCATTAAAAGCAGAATTTAAATATCTTCATAATGACAAAGAGACTCATGGAAAAAGCACCCTTCAGGCTTTTAACTTCTCTGAGTTATGTTTTTTCTTTAAATTAGTCTTAGCCTGCAAACACCTGTAGGTGGGCTCTTGGTTGGGCTTAAGAAAAGTGTTGCTAACATATATCAAGTCTCTAGTTTTTATAGTATTTTTTCAGGATGAGATATAGTCTGAAACAATTAGCCTTCTATTTTGGGAAACAGGAAATCTATTTTTTTAATTTATAATTTGTGGCATCTATATATTTAGAAATATTTTAAGATTTGATGACATTTTAAATATTTTAATATGAATAAAAATCTGATCATAATTTGACATCAGATATGGTCATAAAAAAGAATTATGGCATATGTGTTTCATTAAGAAGATAAATAAGGAGTTAACGTTTCTTTGGATAGAGTATTTGACAAAAGCCAGAAGAGAAAGAGGTAGACTCTACCTCTCTTGAAAATGATATAATCTATTTAAAAAGTTGTGTGATTGGGCTTCCCTGGTGGCGCAGTGGTTGAGAGTCCGCCTGGCGATGCAGGGGACACGGGTTCGTCCCACGATCTGGGAAGATCCCACATGCCGCGGAGCGGCTGGGCCCGTGAGCCATGGCCGCTGAGCCTGCGCGTCCGGAGCCTGTGCTTCCGCAACGGGAGAGGCCACAACAGTGAGAGGCCCATGCACCGCAAAAAAAAAAAAAAAAAAGTTGTGTGATTTGAAGCAGATAATTTTAGGCTGAGTTTGAGGCTGTTTCTATAGATGGGTACACAGAAACCTACAGACAATTTCTAGAATTTTCAAGGGATGGAACATTCAAGAGCTCTGGAAAGAATCACACCGTATATTGCTTAATTAACAGAGGACACAGTATTTCTGTTGAAATACCAGGGACAAGAATATGAACCCAGAGCCCAATGGTGTCAGCAACACACCAGAGCCATCATGTGGACACAAGGTCTACACGTGGGAAAAAAAAAACCCCACCAGAGTCCAGCTGACTGGCAGAGCCTTATTTTGGAGAGAACCTAGATAGAACTGAGAGCATGATCCTGTGTTGATGTCTCCAAAGCCAGTCCTGCTTTTGAATTACTGTGAGTTGTGGTAGAAAGAAAAGATTTATATAACTTTGCTAGGAAAGGTCCTTCATGAGGAGTAGCAGAATTTGTCCTGTTGAAAGCACACGTGATTTGACAGAGGTTAGTAACAACACACACAAAAATCAATTAGTCACAACAGGAGAGAAGCATAGTGACTGGTATTAATTAAGCAAGGAGATACAAGCGGTAAACGCCAAAGGATATGGTGTCAAAACATGTCAGCCTCCGTCAGTTCCTTCTTAAAATCCTAGAGGGAATAATCACCGTTAGGGGACAAGGAGAAAATGATTGGACATCTTGATAAGAGCCCAGTCATAAGGTCATAATACTGACCTTTAGAATGTTGCTATAGATATGATTTATTTGCTTTTACGAGTTGCTGAGAACATTAATGATAGGGAACAAAATATTTTAATTGAAATTATATCATTCAACAGAGATTTTCAAAAGGCTTTGGTCAAAATCACATGCATACATGAAATGTTAATTTTAACAGTTCCCTACTAAAATGTAAGCTGGTGTCACTGAACTGAATCTAGCCAATTTAAAAAGAATGAAAAGGAAATAAAACAAATGTTGAAAAAAAAGAGAGAAAACATAAATGTTAAGTCTCTGTATTAACAGGAGAGGATCAATGTGTTGCCTAATGAGCCCAACACCTACAATTATTCCCAGATAATAAGAGGGGTTTTAGAGGCACATTAACTCTTTCAAACAACTAACCACCTAATTTGCAATTAGGGGACATTTCTCAAAAGATATAACAGAAGCTGTTAAATGTTTTTAGATATTTCTTGAAATTTGCACTATAAAACTTTATGGAAGGCTGAAAAGCATGGTTTATAGACAATGACTGTAACAATGCAAATGAAAATAAGCGGTGAAAGACTTATGGTTTAAGTACGGAAATAGGATATGTTTTCTTTGTAAGACTTTGGGGGGACTTTTAGACTTTCTGATATTTCACGTTAGCAAACAGTTTATTTTATGATTAATTTAAATATAAAAATTGCTTGTTGGTTTTTCTTTCTTTACCTCAACTACATTTCATAGCATCCTTTGTATTTGATGGAGATGAGCCTAAGTACTTGAGCTGAATAGTGAGTTTTCAAGGAGAATTTTAGGTCCACTACTAAGACTTACTTAGTCATCAGTGAGAATGCATGAAATACTAATATTTTTACAAGGACTGTTTAAAGAATATTCATAACTTCGTCAAAGGATTCTGTGAGTTCAGTGATGTTATGCCATCACATTCTCCAGAGATAAAGAATATTATAGCAAAACAGTAAATTTAGTTACCTTTTGTCTTCCTAAATTTCGACCTTTTTTTATTATGCTAGTGGTTTGTAATTATTTTTAAGACTATATTTAAGCTAGAAACAACACAAGATTGTTTTTACTTTGAGTATGAAGCGATGCCTAGTAAAATATGAACTTGTTTTCAACAAAAAAGTTTTGTAAAATGTCTCCAGTCCTTCTCAGGTTTGAAGTACCATAAGCAATGTATTTTGAAATGCCTTAAAAATGCTGCTTTTATAATATTGTGTCAGCAGAGCAGATTCACTTTTATTTACTCTAATTTCTCCAATATTTATCTTGAAAATTTACGAAAGCTTTGGAATTTATTTAAGCAGATCTCCTGCCGCTTCATATTTACTAAGCCTCTGAAATATAGTTTGAATTTGATGGGGTCTTCTCTATCTTAAAGAAAAATATTTTTTAGCTGCTAAAATATTTTTAAATAAAATAAAAACAAGGTTGTCTGGTGTGCAATGAAATTAAAATATTGAGTAATTTCTAGTGCCCAGCACCGTGCTGTGGCTATCCAGGAAATCTTATTGTCACTTGATCCGGAAGATAAGCATATGTGATTGTAAAATGTATAGTGTAGTCCTTAAGGGTAGAAGCTCTAAAGTGACCAAGATGAGAATTTGAGCCTCTCCTTCTACCTTTCCCTGTATTTATCTTAAAAATTACATTTCTAAGTCTCAGTTCTCACTCAGAAATGCTAGCAATATATTTCTCTGACGGTTACTTTCAAGATTAAAATAGAATCTATGCCGATAAAGTCTTAACTGCAATTCCTAGCACAAATTGAGAGCTAAGAAATAATCATTATTTTTATTACAAAATTATTTCATTACATTTTGTTCACTGGAAATATAGTATTGATTGATGTACCACAGAAGTGTGTAACTTAGAAAATAAGAGAAATATCATTTTTAACATAAACCTTTTATTGAACAGTAAATAAATCTACAATCCAATTGGACAGGATACTAAGTCATCCTTAGATTAAATTTGCCAACTTCAAGAGTCAATCCTCAAATATGAGGCATACTGCACTTTTTTTTGTATCATTCTCAGCTGTCAATTAAATTGACACTGGTTGTTATTTCCAATGTAAAGAGCATTAGTCTGACAACCTATTCACTTATCTTGAGACAAAAAACTCTGACATTAATTCAAATGTGACCATTCCTATTTTAAAACATATGTCTCTATATACTTATTTATTTGTTGTGTGTGGCATAGATACATATATATTGCACATTAACTTTTTTCCAACAATTGAAGGTTGATTTTTTTTTTGAGTATAGAACTCTTGCTAAAGTGAAATATAGTATAAAGGGTAAAATTCTAGACATTGAGTTATTTGACTTCTTGAGGTTTATATTTGAGTCATTTCGCTATTTGTGCCCTTATTATAAAGTTACAGCCCTTTTCAGCAGATGGCAAAGAGAATGGAACATAAATTGTTCTGTTTCTCATTACCTTTCTGTGCAGTAACCTATTAATTCCAGCCACTGTCTGCCTGCACTATACCATGTCCTTCTCTTCAAAACTAACTCTAGTTAATGAACTGGGTATATTTCAAGTGATTCAAAAAGAAGGTAGCAAGAGTTTGGGGACTGGATTAAAGAAAGTGCAGCTGATTAAAGGAATGAAAGAAAATGGCATGAAGCCAAGGAATAATGTTTTGTGACTTGAATTAATGAGTTTGGGACTATTCATTAAATGAAATTTTCCCTAATGTATTTAACCATTTAGGATAAATTCAATACTTTGATTGAAAATAAGCAGCTAAAGATTATTTATTTTTGTTTTAAGGTTGTGTTTTTATTTAAATAGCGTGCTCAGTTTCTAAGTATCCCCAAATATTTCACAGAGAAGGGTTTCACTCTTGGTGTTGTAGCTTATATGGTCTTGGACAAATTTATAATGATATGTATCCACCATTATGGTATACAGGGCAGTTTCACTGCCGTAAAGATCCTCTGTGCTCTGCTTGTTCATTTCTCCTGTCCTCTAACCCCTGGCAACCACTGATCTTTTTACTGTCTCCATAGTTTTGCCTTTTTCAGTAGGTAATGTAGCTGGAATCATACAGTATGGAGCCTTTTCAGATTGGCTACTTTCACTTAATAATATAATAATTTATATTATTAATATTAATATATTATTAATTATTAATATAATATTAATGTTAATATATTATTAATATTAATATAAATATTAATAATGCATTTAAATTTCCTTTATATCTTTTCATAGCTTGGTAGCTCATTTCTTGTAGGTGCCAAATACTATTCCATGGTCTGGATGGACCACAGATTATCCACTCCACCTGCTGTAGGGCATCCTGATGATTGGTTTCCTGTTTTCAATTTCACTGATTTCTGATCTATATATTTTTTCTTTTTTTTCCCTTCCAATATGATTGAGATGTAATTGGCATACAGCACTGTATAAGGTTTTTTTCTTTTAATATTTTTTTGATGCAGACCATTTTTAAAGTCTTTATTGAATTTATTACAATATTGCTTCTGTTTTGTGTTTTGGTCTTTCGGCCCCAAGGCATGTGGGATCTTAGCTCCCTGACCAGGGATCGAACCTGCCCCTCCTGCACTGGAAGGTGAAATCTTAACCACTGGACCTCCGGGGAAGTCCCATACAGCACTGTATAAGTTTTAAGATATGCAGCATAATGACTTGATTTACATCATGAAGTGATTACCACAGTAAATTTAGTGAACATCCAACCATCTTATATAGATACAAAGTAAAAGAAAAAAATATTTTTTCCTTGTGATGAGAACTCTCAGGATTTAGTCTTTTGACAACTTTCATATATAATGTACAACAGTGTTAATTATGTTAATCATGCTGTACATCACGTCCCTAGAACATATTTATCTTATATTTATCTTATACTGGAAGTCTGTACCTTTTGACCACCTTCATAGAATCCCGCACCCCCCACCCCCCCCACCTTTGGTAACCACAAATCTGATCTCTTTTTCTGAGTTTGTTTGTTTGAAGTATAAGTGACCTATACGACTGTGTTAGTTTCTGTTACACAATACAGTGATTTAATATTTCTGTACGTTACAAAACAATCAGTATGTTAAGTCTAGTTACCATCTGTCTTGATACAAAGATATTACATACTTACTGACTATATTCTGCAAGCTGTACATTTCATCCCTGTAACTCATTTATTTTGTAACTGGAAGTTTTTACTCTTAATTTCCCTCGCCTATTTCACTCGTTCCCCCCATCTCCTGCCATCGGGCAATCACCTGTTTGTTCTCTGTATTTAAAACTATGTTTCTGTTTTGTTATATTTGTTTTGTTTTGTTTAGATTCCACATACAAGCGAAATCATACAGTATTTGTCTTTCTCTGTCTGACTTATTTCACTTAACATAATACCCTCTAGGTCCATCCACGTTGTCACAAATGACAAGATTCCATTATTTTTATGGCTGAGTAGTATTCCATTGTGTGTGTGTGTGTGTGTGTGTGTATATATATATATACTCACACACACACACACACACCAAACACATCTTCTTTATCCATCTCATAATGGACACTTGGGTTGCTTCAATATCTTTGTTATTGTAAATAATGTTGCAATGAACTTTGCGTGGGGTGCATATATGTCTTTTTGAATTACTGTTTTCATTCTCTTTGGAAAAATACATGGAAGTTGAATTGTATCATGTGGTAATTCTTTGTTTCTATTTTTGACCTTTTTCTGCCTTTTGTGCTTTTAATTGAAAATTTTATATGATGCCATTTTTTTCCCCTTTCTTAATATATCAATTACCCTTCCTTTTTTGTTTCCTTTAAACATTTTTAGTGGTTTCTTTTTGATTTTGCAACATACCTTTAAAATTAATCTGAGTCCACTTTCAAATAAGACTATATACCACTTCATGTTAAGTACCTTATAACAACAACAAAAAAAAAATTTCCCAATTCCTCTCCCTGCTCCACAGATCATGGCTGTAATTTATTTCACTTTATACATAAGCATACGTGTACATTTGACCCTTGAACAAAGCAAAGGTTTTAGAAGTGCCAACCCTCTTTGCAGTCAGAAATGCCTGTATAACTTTACAGTAGGCGTCCGTATCAGCAATGACACTTCCTTGGATTCAACCAACTGTGGATTGCGTAGGTCTGTAGTATGTATTTAGTGAAAAAAGAAATCGGTGTACAAGTGGACCTGCACAGTTCAAGCACACTTTGTTCAGGGTTCAGTAGGATGGTGTCTCATTAATTTGGGGAAATTATCAATCATTATCGTTTCAAACTTTGCTTCTATTCCTTTCCCTCTTCTCCTTCTGGCGTTCCCGTTATGCATGTTATAACTCTGCAGTTGCTGCACAGTTCTTGGATATTCTGTTCTATTTTATTCAGTCTTTTTCCTTTGCTTTTCAGTTTTGGAAGTTTCTGTTGTTACATCCCCAAGTTCAGAGGTTCTTCCCTTAGTCCTGCTAATCACTCTGCTAATGAGCCCATCAAAGTTATTCTTCATTTCTATTATAGTGTTTTTGTTTTCTAGCATTTTTTTTAATTCTTTCTTAAGATTCCCATCTCTCTGTTTACATCATACATCGGTTCTTGCATGCTGTCTACTTCTTCCATCAAATCCTTTAGCACATTAATCAGAGTGTTTTTAAAAAACTCTTGCTCTGATAATTTCAGCATTTCTGCCACACTTTTCTATGGTTCTGATGTTTGCTTAGTCTCTTCAAATTGTGTTATTTGCTTTTAAGTATGCATTGTAATTTTTTATTGAAAGATGGACATGATGTATTTGGTAAAAAGAATTGTGATAACTAGGTCTTTAGTAATATAGTCCTAAGGTGGGAGGGGAACCTATCATTTTATGGTTAGATCTCAGTCTTTTGGTGAATGTGCATCCCTAGACCATCAGCCTCACCAGTGCACCTTATCTCCCCTCCTTAGGTAGGGGAGGATGGCCGGAAGGGCTGGAGTTGTGATTTTCCTCCTTCTACCTGGAAGCCTAGAAGGAGTTGGGTTGGGTATTTGCTTTACACCAGATCGGCCAGGCTCTGACATAACCCTGCAGCTGCAGTTCTGGGGGCAGCCCTTGTTAAAAAGGACAGGGGATTTTCCCCTGACATTCAATGTGAGAACCCGGTAGAACTCCTGAAGGTAAAACTCACCAGCGTGTAAACCCTCCCCTGCAACCCCAATGACTGGGTCCTTCTGGAGCTCTTATCTGCCAGGCTTGTCCACACTGAGTCTCCAGCAATTCATCAATTACAGTTTGGGTTTTACTACCCTGGTCCTGTTTCTCACAGAGGTTTCTGCTCATGGGTTTCTCCTCCAGTAAGTTATGATTCTCTGTATCTGCTTGTGTGTTTCTCCAGTTGGGGGGGCAGTATTATTCACCGTGACCTCACTGCTCTGCTGGATGAAAGAAGAGCCGTTGATTTTTTAGTTTGTTCAGGTTTTCATTTATTGTTAAGGCAGAGTGAAGGCTTCTAAGCTCCGTCCATGATGAACTGGGGACTAGGAGACCCCCTTGTTTTTTTGGATGAGGATTAAAGACTCTAAAGTGAACATATTTTATCAAAATCACACGTAAAGTAAGATACAGAGCTGTGACTGAATTGTGGCCACCCAGTCCGGGGCCCTGTTTCGTGACCTCTGTGAAATGATGTAGCAGTGTCCTGAGGTCAGGTTAAACAGTCATCTCAGGAAAGTACACATGTTGTCTGTTTGGTCAACTATTGAAGCTCTTTGACAAATGTGAAGTAATAAAAGTATAAGTAATGATTAAATTACATATATTAAAGCCTCGTGTTTTACAAGGTAAATATGTTAATGCCATAGATGGGGCAACCTAGTGTAGGTCAAAAATAAAAACCAAAAAAACCCAGGAAGAATCTGTTTGAAGGCAGCTGCGTCATCACTGGTACGATCTGTATTGCCTCTGTTTCATACAATTGCAAACACAACAAATATTTCGCTTCACAAAACTGATGCTTCTGGAACTGTTTCTCAAATGATCCCACTTCTTCTAAACATCTCCTCATAAATGCCTATATAAATATCCCTGGAGTCTTGAACTGCATGTCCCATTTAAAAAAATAATACCGGTTTCATTTTGAAGAGATAAGATAGAACTTAAATCACGTATTTATAAACGTCTCATTTTTTTTATTATTGTGTTTTTATTATAAATAAGATTTACTCCCAATTTTGAGACATCAGAGACATGTGAAGAAGAAACACATTTTCAAAATCATGCCCCTTTAGAAGTGTGGTACGAAATCCTAGGTATCTTACTTTGCTGTTGGGAAATAAATATCCATCCGAAGCAGTGTCCCAGAGCAGAGCACATGGAATGCCAGCCGTATCCACTGGTATCTGATCAAATCTCTCTCCTTCCTTTTCCATCTCTCCTTCTTAGTTGGGGGTCCCCCAGGTAGGTACTGATTACAACAGTCAAATCCACAGGTTCTTACATTGATAAGCAAGAAACACATGATTTTCTTTGAACCTGTAGATTTCAACTTCAGGAGGTTTTCGTCATTGCAACTGGAAAAGGGTTGATCTGCCATGAGTAGGTGTGTGGTCCATGCTCACAAAGCCCCAGGCCTGCTGCTGCTGCCACTTCTGGACCTTGAAGGCAGAGGCACTGCCTCTCGTGATGAAACTGAAGTGGTGAAGACAAGGCTTCCCCTCGTCTCCCTTCCCTGGCGGCTTAGAGCCATGGATGAATCGTGTCATGTTGTCCTCTGCCCTCTGTATAGAGCACTTTTGTTGATACGACTAGGTGTTCCCCAGGACACAAATCTACCACCAGGGCAGAGTGGCCAGGGGATCTTTGATTTGCTGTTTCACTCACAGACTTACAACTAGAATATCTCCCTTTCTGGTACTGGTCGTAGCACTGGGATCAGATTACCATTTCTGTTTTTGGACATGCTCACAAAATTTTATTCCAGAAGGCTTGTTATATCACATAGCTAATTCCTTTGATCTGTGTCAGTTCAAAATTTTAAATATCCTTTACATTTAGGAAAAAAGTAACATTTATTTTTCTCATGAGGCCCCTGGGTTTCTTATGAAAAGTGTAGCACTTTCAGTTAGCCTACTAGCTCTGCACTAATTTATTTCACAGAAGTATCAATTTAGGCTTCACTAAGCACTGCCATATGTGCACACAGGTAACACCATGGCTATTCAACATGCAAAAACAGGGATGCATGGAAGGGCCACTGAGGACCAGGTGCTGCTATGGGGAAAGGGAAAACATCAGTGAACAGACAGAAACGGTTTTGCCCTGAGGGAATTTGCATTATTTTATAAATAATAATATGAAACACTATTGTTTTATTTCTTTTTTTATTTTATTTTTTTATATTGTTTTATTTCAAGTTAAGGGTTTGAAGGGATGCCTTTGGTGTAGAGGACAGAAAAGTATGAGGACAAGGTGGAAGTAGGGAAACCCCTTGGAAGGCTACCAACGTGGTACAGATGAAAGACAGCAGTGGTCTATGCTAAGATGCTAGAGGAAGCGAAAAGTACTCAGATTCAACACTCATTTTGAAGCTGGAGCAGATAAAATGTGTTCATAGAATGTGCTTGGAGAAAATGAGTAATCTTGGGATTATAATGCATACAGCCTTCTATTCCTTTTTAAACTTAGAGCAGTGTAATATCAGTTCTCTCCAGCAACTGATTTCTTAGAAAATGCGATTTAACAGGACGTTGATGCTTGTCAGCTGTCTGAGCATCTCGCTTTGTTGAATTGTCCGTGCTGGCAAGTTTACAGTGTTCTCTAAAATTCAGGCCTGTCAGTGGACACAAATAATGATGTAGGGGCTTTTCATACACCCTGTCTAGCAGATCACCCGTGACTACCTTAGCTAAACCCTGAAGAGACAAGGAAGTATGGCAAGTAGAACTCATGAAGCTCTGGTCCCCACAGAGAGACAAGGGGTCTTAAAGACAGACCAGGGGCAGGACTTAGGCACCTCCGCTCTGCCAGTGCCTCCCTTCCCCTGGAACAGCTTTGTCTGACTCCGTGACATGTCCCTTTCGACATAGTGCAACCTGGAAATGCGTAGGGTGAGGGAAAATTCTGCCCTCCCTCAATGGAATGTGCAATATAGACTCTCTCACTTCTAAATTTCTGTGACTCCCAATCTTGAATGAGTTCCAGTGTTCATTTAACTGTTCTTAACAAATATTAACATACTTTTTTCATTAGCAAACCAATCCCAGCACTTTTTTCTCTATTAAATGGTGAGATGAATTGAAACTTTTCTGTTCTTAACATTTTTACCATCAGTTTTCGTTGGCAAGATTGCTTCTCTTAGTTTTTTGCCATCATTCTTAATTTCAAGACACTTCATTTTTTTCTGTTCTCTAAACGCATTCCAACATACCTGTCTTTTAAAAATATGTATTCTTAGGTTTCAGTAAATAGCTCCACCTGAAGTGTGATTGATGCCAAATAATCTTCTTATCTGGGTATGATACATACTTTAAATAGTTTGCTGTATGGATAAAAATAACAGAAGGACGTGTTGGACAAATTGTTGAACCCATAAAAACTCCTGCTGATAATTAGACTCCAAAGAGATCCACTTACAGGATTTTACTGCTTGGGATGGGAGTTAACGCACAAACGATGAGGTCATTTCATCAAATGCTATGTGTTGAATCCGTGGGGACCATTTTGGGCATAGACATGTAGCTCACATCCAAATTAACAACATTCTAATGATATAAAATTTCAAAAACAAAAACAGGATTAATACATTTTCATTAATTTAATAGATCTATATACTGAACAAAAGTATAAACATTGTCACATCATATGTAAATTTCTAGACAAGGAATAATTTGAAGTTACCTTGCGTTACCATCACTGCCTTTTGGTTCCCATTGCCAGCATCATAATTTAAGTCTTGATAAAGTCACACAGCAGTAGTTTCCTAAATGACTTCCCTGACCAGCCTCAATATTCTTCAACACTATTTATTTCTGTCAAGTTGAGTTTCCAAATACCACATAAATTTTGTTTCTATTGCCATTTTGCTTATTGAAAAATTAGCATTAAAGTTAAAAGATCTGAGTTCAAATTTCAGTTTGAACATTTTTTAGAGCTTCAGTTTCCTTCTCTATAAAATGATGAAATTACTACTTAAAATAAAAAGTTGTTTTGGAAATTACATAAATATATACACATGTACATTACCTATGTATTTTAATTCTCTATTAATCTCTAATCAATCTATCCATCCATCTAGTAGATATTTCCTTGTCCTTCAAGATTGTTTAATGCTTATATATTAATTTTGAGAAAAATAACATCATTACTAAGTCTGGCATGTAAGAAATTTTCTCACGTGGCCGTAAATTAGCATTTCCCACCTGCTCCCAACATACCTTTCTGGCCTTATCTACTATTTTTTTTTTCCATCCAAATTGGGTTTTTTAGTGACATAAATCCACCTTACCCTTTGTTCCTTTTGGCATTCCCTTCCTATCTTTTTCCTGCAAGTAATGCTGTTCTCCATCCCTTATGAATATTCTGTTCATCTTCTCTACTGTTCTTTGTTAAATCCTCATTATAAACGTCAGATCATTTCTTAACCTTTTGCTTTCATTCTTATTTTCAAGGCATTTTTCCTTGATCTCCTCACTCAGTGATTTGAGTGTGTCTTCCTCATTTGAAAGGTGAGAATAGGAGGAACACAAGTTGGGCAGTGGGGAACTTCAGTTCAGAGTCAGTTTTGACCTTTGTAAACTGAGGAATCTTCACCTTATTTAGTCTCTGTTTTTTTACCTATAAATGTAAAATAATAATATCATTCTCAACTGTGATAGGTTTTTCATGACTGATCACGTGGGTAATTCATGTAAACATGATATATAATCCGTAAATTACTAGATGAATTGAGAAAACTCTGCTTTTTCTCAGCATCTCTGTGTTTAACAAAAAGCACAGTTGAACATATTATTTGTAAGTATGCCATGTATATGTATATATGTATACACGTACACACGCAAACACATATATATATCTTATGAAAACTGTAAGCTACTTGAGATCAAGGATAGTGTTGTGTATGACCCTACATCTCCTATGGCTCCACACTAAGTATTTACGGAATGCTTAATGCTTAAAATTTTACTCTTTTATTGTTTTATTAATTCAATTAAATGCCTTCATGCTGAAAATATACTGCTGGCTTATCATTGCATTATGTTAAAAAGTTTTGATTCTTAACTTTCAGTAGTAAGAGGTTTCTAAGTGCAAAAAATTTACTTTTCTTCTGAAGATTAAGAGAAACTTAAATCCCTTAGGAAAATCTCTACCAAATACAGTACTTTTCTGTACATGAAAAAGCTTAAATATATCAAAGCTAAAACTCATGGAAAAAGTATTCTTTGTCAATAGAACATCTCTCCCACTTATAAAGATAACCATGGGACAGTGTTAAAAAAATGAAGAAAATCATATTTGAACCAGAAACTTATTTTGTTATAGTTGTAACAATTTATTTAAAAAAATGTTTATTAGACAAAACAAAACTATTTTCTTAAAATTTAATTGAGAACCATTCAACTTCTCTTGGCTTCTAGGAGAAAATGCAAATTTTAAGATACAAAGGAGAAAAACAGGGTTATCTTAGAATTTTCCGCAACTGTAGTCAATGCCAGAAGACTAACGTCTACCAAGTGGTGAAGGTAGGAATAAAAGATCAGCTTCAAGAATGTTACATTATCTTAAAATTCAGATATAAAGGTTTTAGAAATATTAACAAGGATGCACAAACTTGCAGATTATATACCACCTTAGGAGTCTTTCAGGGAAAATAAATACAGTTCAGTTCCCCAATTAAATATCCTAATTTAGTTTGTATTTTAAATCTAGACAACATAAAGATGAACTAAAATAATAATTCAGGAACGTTGACCTCATGGTTAGATGGTAAACACCATGGTCATTAAATATACGACAAAAACTGACCAACTGAAATTTTCTTCACTAAAGAAAATGTAAACATCGTACAGCTGGACAACACTAATATAACTGCAGTATGCTGAGAAGTAGGGAGGGAGAAGTATATGGTGTTAATTTCTTCCTTCTTCAAGGCAGGGAGTTAATAGTATAAAATTAAAATGTGATTTAAAGATGACTCCAATTCAACGTGTGCCATCATCTCCTTTCTTAATTTAGAGGGATCTTTTAGGAAGGAAATCATATCCCATGTAGTGAAGAAAATGGATCTGAAATAAGTCTTCCAGTTTTACTTTGGCTCCTTTTTTCTTCCATTCAACTCAAATATAAGAGAATTTAGTACTTTTAAATATTAAAAATAATGTGCATAAGAAGAAAAAGCAAATCAAGAATTTTTGAAGCTAATTTGACTTATCTGTTGACATGTGCTTATTTGTGTTTATGTCTGCAATTATGATTTAATAACACTGACTTTTGTGGAGAGTTTATGGAAGTGGTTTATGGAAGAGCTAATTGATTCTAATTACCTTAGAATCCCAGTTTATACACCATACCCCACTCCCAAACTTGTATATATTATGTATACTTTGACATGAGAGATTTTTAAAGGATTATATAAAAATGGTTTTTAATGTCACAACTAGTTCTAAAAATCTCTTTCTCTTTCTCACCACATCCCTCATGTTCCAAGATAAAATAGTTCAGTGGACTTTGTGAACTTGATTTTTTTCCAAATTTTTAGTTCCTCTCTTACTCACGTGAATCAAGGGAATATAAGCAACGTGTCTTTGTGCATCCAAAGGAGAGAAATCTTAGCTTTCTATGTATAGTTGTTTTAACAGCCTGTGCTTTTGCAACCTGGATATAAACTATATTTCAGTGGGAACGGTGGAAAAGATGTGGTCTCTATGACATTTCTATGTCTAGATCCAGTCTTTTCTTCTAAGCAAAAGTTGAAATCACCTTTACAGGAAGTAAGGCCTTACTAAGAGAAGGACAAGTGGATGTGAAGAGGATGTGTTGCTTCCTTATTAAAGAAATCTATTTAAAAATTAAAATGTGTAACAATCTCTATCCTAAAATCATAAAATTTCTCCAGGCCTAAGTCGTCTTCATAGCATGGCTCAGAATGAATTGGACACTTGATAGTAACTCAAAATATTAACTACAGCAAGGTGCTAAATTTTGACTTAAATAATTCTAACTACTTAGTTTTTGTCCAATTTAGGGAATGGAGTTTGTTTCCAATAAGATGAAACCTATGAAAGATATTGTAGCATAAATTTCTGACTTAGATGTCACATAAGAGGGAGGCCACCTCAGTCAGTACAGCTAAGGGACCAGTTTTGTTCTTATTGTTCCAGTTCAATTGTGAGACTGAAGGTAGTTGGGAGCTTATTTCATGTCTAGAGTAGCTGTTAATTTGTTTCTATAATTATATAGTGATTGAGTTAGATTAACCTAGACTTGTCTAAGTCCTGTTATGATAATGTCTCTTGCTTCCATGGTTCATCATAAACTTAGACATGGGGAATTTCATCTTCTACATGCCATCTGTTGCCTTGAGTTTTGTTTTATACTTTTTTGTTAAGGTTTTTTCTTTTTTCTCTTATATTCTTTTTGTCAAGTAAATGTGTGGTATGTGTATTACCAAGGACTTTGGACAGGCTGTAGCTGTTCTGGATAAAGATATACCCAGAGTTGTTGATAGAAATAAAATGCCAGTAAATGCACTGTTACAAGAAACAATTTCTTTTTTTCTTTTTTTTTTTAAAAAAAGACACCAATTGTACTTGAACATTTGTTACTTTTTTTTTTTAATTATTTTTTCATTTATTTATTTTTGGCTGTGTTGGGTCCCCGTTTCTGTGCGAGGGCCCTCTCCAGCTATGGCAAGCGGGGGCCACTCTTCAGCGCGGTGCGCGGGCCTCTCACTATCGCGGCCTCTCTTGTTGTGGAGCACAGGCTTCAGACGCGCAGGCTCAGCAGTTGTGGCTCACGGACCAGTTGCTCCGCGGCATGTGGGATCCTCCCAGACCAGGGCTCGAACCCGTGTTCTCTGCATTAGCAGGCAGGCTGTCAACCACTGCGCCACCAGCGAAGCCCAGAAACAGTTTCTTGAAGAGCTAATTGAAGCATGCACTAACAACAGTGTGTCAAAGGTATTATAAAATGTACCACATGTTCACTTAGATAGCATACTGTCTAGCATCTGCATAGAAAGGTGGAGCCCTTTTAAAATCTGAAACTTAGAATGATTAAATTGCATTATTAAATGATCATACCTCTGATTGGCCTGTGTTCCAACTGAATTAAAATAATATTATTATTTAATACATTTCCTAGAAAAAAGTATTGATATACATATGTAAACATTTTATTGCCCTTAAGCAGTGCTATATTTATGAAAACCTCACTTTTATTCTAGAAGGTAGAAATTAGATAATACCAGCCACATTACATGCATCCCATCTTTGGATCCCTTTGGTTATATATCAGGGTAGAGTAATTGAAACATTTTTGTTTTGGAAAAATGTAAATACATGTATTACAGTTGACTTTGAACAATGTGAGTTTGAACTGTGAGGGTCCACTTATATGTGGATTTTTTCAATAAATATAGTTACCTGTATTTTCATTTTACAGATCTTTCAGTTAATTAAATGTGGGGGAAAGTTTTTGTTCCCGTAGAAATCACGGCATCAAAAGAACTAGGGATTGAGTCCTGATTCTATCCAAACTGTTTCAGCTTCCAGCCTGTGGGTGGATCATTTCTCAATTCCTTTGCTTTCGAGGCAGAGAGAGCCATAGTATGTGGATTTTCTACTGTCCCTATCCCCTGCCATGTTTGAGGGTCAACTGTATTTGAAAGCCTGCTTCACGTTGTATGAATCCCTTCAGTATCAGATGATTGAGTATTATACTCAGAAATCCATGTTGGTAAATTTTATTGTCTTTTGTTTTTATAACAAAATTCAATCTATTAATAATTTTCAGGGTGTAGAATTTTGTGACCCTAGCAAAATGATCCCTGCTATATGTGTCCTACAGTGTTCTCCTTGGCAAATGTTCTACATCCTCTGCGTTGAGGAGAGTTTAGCATTATCCGTATAGGACTCGGAGTCCCCCCCAGGGTAGAGGTCTCTGAATGTGGAGTCCGCCTTCCTGGGTTCAGTCCTGCCTCTGCCACTTTTTTACCAACTGTGTGACCTTCCATAATTCATAAGCATATTGATATCTCTAAAATGAGACTTATCTGTAAAACGGTACTTATCTTGTAGAACAGTTGTGAAGATTTTCTGTGGTGATTATGCAAAGATTGTAGCAGAATGCCTGGAGCATATTATGTGCTCAATTACTAACCAGTCAGTTTTTTCAGTATTATTATGTAAGTGTTCAATATGCTGTTTTATCACCGATCGGCAGATTGTGAGATGGAAAATATGGTCCAGAATAGGAAAGAAGCCTCTACGTCAATTGCTGGGCAAGATTTGCCAAGTTCTTCTCCATTTAATACATCACGTCATATTTAAAAATAGGAGTTACTCTAAGGGTGCCTTTTCTATGGGCTTTCCCAGAGCATTTTCATCCTCATTTGAGTTATGATTTATCTAACAAACTAATAAATAGTCAAGGTGTTCCTCTGGGTGAACCTAGTTTTTGATAATTTTATTTCCAGAAATTAATTCATGGCTCAGATTAGTATTGTTAGAAAACAGACTTCCTTGTTACATAAGGCATAACTTGTATCTCTTTAGAATATAGGAACTCATGCACAAATTGTAATAGAGGGACATGTGTGGGCTTATATCCTTTGGTAATCAGAAATTTTAAAAATTAGAAACATTTAGAAGCATGTAGTTAGACTACTCCCCTCACCCATTTGAGCATCCATCAGTACCACAAAGGGAAGGAGGAAATACTGTTGTTAGTTTTCTGGACTCCACAACTGCTGAACTAAAATCTCTATATTTTTGCTCTCACTTGTATTTCACAAATTAACTCTCTATTCTTCCTATTAATTAGGGACATCGGAGACTATTGTTAGTCATTCGAGAAAATCCTGATCTTTATTTTTTAGTATTTTCATTTCCTTTGCTTTCTGGAGTCGTAAGTGCGGTGATTGTGGGGAGGGGAGACGGGCACCAAGCAAGGAGTCTTATTCCCAGGGAGGAGATGTTCTTGAAGGTTTGCTTACATAACCCATCTGTTGCAGCCCCAGAATAAACTGTCCTCAAACTTCTGTCACTTTAGGAAAACTAGGTGATGGGAAATGAGAAAGAAAAGTCAGAGTTACTGGAGTACTAAGAGCTTGAGTACTAAGAGTAGTAAATGGTGCTGAGATTGGCTGACAATCCCAGCAATACAATGTAAGGTCGAGACGTGATTTGGGTTTCTTACATATTTACAAAACTTTGATTGAAAACTACACCTAGGGCTTCCCTGGTGGCGCAGTGGTTGGGAGTCCGCCTGCCTTTGCAGGGCACACGGGTTCGTGGCCCGGTCCGGGAAGATCCCACATGCCGCGGAGCGGCTGGGCCCGTGAGCCATGGCCGCTGAGCCTGCGCGTCCGGAGCCTGTGCTCCGCAGCGGGAGAGGCCGCAACGGTGAGAGGCCCGCGTACCACAGAAAACAAAAACAAACAAAAAAACTACACCTGACTCCCAAGTTCTCATCCTGCAAGGGTTCTGACTTCTCATCAGGCATGATTAATAGACTCTGATACTTTATTGCATCCTTCATGCAGTGTATTATACATTTAAATAAAGTATTAATCTTTCATTATTAAACCATGAATACAACATGATTCTGCTCTTCCCATGGCAGGCTGCAGGCAATATTATAAAGGAAAATGACTGCACTCAAATCCTACATAGATTTATATCATTGGGTATAAAAATCATTTTTCTATTCTAATCCTTAACCACAGTGGTTACTCCACCCTCTAATATCTGTTCATTAATTCACAAAACACAAAGACACTCTAAAAACGTCTTGAGATGCCGTGCAACACTATAAATAGCATATTAGGACACTAAATATTTCTAAAATGAACAAAGTTCTCTTGTTTCCCTGAAATCTCTATTATTAGGTAGTGTGCACTTAGCTACTTACTTTTATGCTATCTAATGTTTATAGTGATTTAGGTTTTCAGGGAGTGATTTCACAAGACTTGGAATAATATAATAAGAGGTATAAAATATTTTAATAATTGTTTTCATATATTAAAACTCTGGTTCAATATTACTTCCACAAACTGAACATTTCTACTTATATAATGTATCTTGGATTTAGATCAGGTTATAGATATAGATTAAGTATCTTAGTTACGTAAATAAGAAAATGTTTGACCTTAGCTTTTCAATATATGCTAATGAAAGCAGTAATAATAACTTGCAGTTATATTATTGAAGAACAGTAATGACTTGAGAAGTAAGCATATACTGTATATGTTTCATCTTGATTCGAATAAGTATGCTGTGATTCTATGACTCTCATCAAATAATGTCACTCTGGGTTTTAAATCCATTTTTATCACCCAGAAGATCACATCTGCCAATATTTGATTAGAGGATCTAACTACCTAAGACAGATTTTCTCAGTTTGATAGATAATCTGGAGCTTCAAGACTATTGATTAAAGCTGCCTTCAAATAAAAGAAAAGAAAGCAAGCAAGAAAGCAAGCAAGCAACAAGAAAGAAAGAAAAACGAAGGAAGAAAGAAAAGAAGGAAAGAAAGAGAGAAAGAAAGAAAGGAAGAAAGAAAGGGGGAGAGAGAGAGAGAGAAAGAAAGAAAGAAAAAGTGAAAGATGACTTTGATTACACACTTTACATTCTGCTTTTTTGCTGCCTTGAATCCAAATAGCAAAGTGTGTTCCTGTCTTATCACCTCAAACAGATTCTTCTGCATTGAGTAGAAAATAAACTTCAAATGAGTTCCAGCTTGATGAAATTTTTAAAAATCTCATTTAAGAATAAAAAAGACCTTGATTCTCTTTATTATATTTTTATTGAAATAAAATAAACCCAAATCATCTGAAAGGGAACTAGGAGTAATGTACAGTATACCTTGAAGTCCTTTGCTATACATAGAATCAGATACATAGAATCAGACCAATAATTTAAACTGTTCCAGTAAAACAACTACAGCCAAATATAGATGAAATATGAAGTTTTCTTAAATGATTTTTAGATGCTTCACTGCCTTATCCAGCTACTTTATGGATCCGTCTAATGGGACATAACTGGGATTTAGTGAACCCCCAAGGCAGGTGTTACGAGCCTGAATGCATTAGTACCAATTTGAGCTCTGCACTCTAAGTATTTTAGTACAGTCTTAAAATACATAAAAGTATTTACAATATCTCTGTACCCTGACAAACTTCTGAGATGATTTAATAGATATCAGACAAAAATTCAGAACTTATACAGGTTAATTTAAAATTAATTTATATAAAGTTAACTATACATTATTAGTGTACAGTTTGATGAAATTTGACAAATGTATACTTCAGTATCACTGCCAGCCCAATAAATAAAGATTTGAATGTTTTCATGATTACAAAAACTTCCTCAAAGCACTTTGTGGCTGACTCTCCCTAACCCTGGAACCAGGCAACCTCTGATCTGCTTTCAGTCACTAGAGGTTCATTCCCATTTCTTGAATTTAATAAAATAATATACAGTATGTACTCTTCTGTATCTGTTTTTTTTTTTTATGCAGCCTTTGCTTTTGTGATTCATCTATGTTATTGTGTGCATTAGGAGATCCTGCCTTTTTATCTGAGTGGTATCCCATTGTATGGATAGCTACCAATGTGTTTATACACTCAGCTATTGATGGACATTTGTATTGTTTTCAGCTTGGGGCCATCAGAAGTAAAACTGCTGTGGACATTCATGTACATGTTTTGATGTGGACATGCTTTCATTACATTTGGGCACAAACCTAGGAGTAAAATTGCCGAAACAGGTGGAAATGCAAGTTTAATAGAAACAGCCCAAATCTTTTCCTACATAGTTTTTCCAGTTTACTTTCCCAGCAGTAACGTATGAGAGACCCAGTTGCTCCGCACAAAGAATTGTCAGTCTTTTAAAAAGTAACCATTCTCATGGTTGAGTAATGTAATCTCCTGTGGTTTTAGTGAATTTTACTGATGACTAATGATGGGAGAAGCTTCACATTCATGTGTTAGCAGCGGTGTATTTTCTTTCAAAAGTATCTGTTCAAAGCTATTGCCAATGGATCAGGTGTCTTATTGAGTTGAGTTCTTACAAGTTCAGGATGCAAATCCTTTGTCAAATGCATACATTGCCAACATTTTCCTCCAGTTTGTAGCTTGCCTATGCATTTTCTTAGTGGTGCCTTTCAGAGAGTAATCATTTTTAATAAGTTGGAGTCCAGTTTATCAATTTTTTTCTTTTATGGTTCATGATTTTTGTCCTCTATTGAAGACATCTTTGCCTACCCTGAGGTAGCAAAGATTTTCCTCCTATGTTTTCTTCTATAAGTTTCATAGAAATAAGATTTACATTTAAAGTTATGATGTTTTAATGCTTTAAAAGTAGAGTTATTAATATTTATATATAGTGTGAAATGAGTATCGAGGTGAATGTGGATGTCCATGTGGATGTCCAGCTGACTCAGGACCAGTTGTTGACTGTTGTTATCCCCTTGCAATTAACTTGACATCTTTATTGAAAAATCAATTAACCGTATATGCATTGGTTGGATTTGTGGACTCTTTTTCTTCACTATTCTAATGCATATCCTTACATCACTATCACATTGTCTTAGGTGCCAAAGAGTTAGAATAAGTCCTGCAATCAGGCAGTTTAAGTACTCAAAATTTGTTTCTCTTTTACAAAATTAGTTTGAATATTGTACATTATTTGTATTTCCATAAATATCATACAGTAAGTTTTCCAATATCTACAAATATAAAAGTCAATTGAGATTTTGATAGAGATTATATTGCATTTGTAAATTATTTTGGGGAGACTAGCATTAAAATCTAGAGATTTTTGATTAGGAATGTACTTCTATATTTAGATATATTTAAATTTTTCTCATGAAAATATTTTATTTCAAAAATTTTATATTGATTGATGATATGTTGTTAAATGCATTCCTAAGAATTTCATATGTTTGAACACTATTATCAATTGAGGTTTTTATTTCATTTCCTAGTTGTTCATTGCTTGTATATAGGAATATCATGGATATTTTATCGACTTTATATCCCGTGACCTTGATAAAAACATGTAGTGCTTCTAGTAGCTTTTTAATAGATTCCTTAAACTTTGTGTATCCACCATCATAGCATCTATAAATTAAGACATCTTTACTTCTTTCTTCTATTGGGTGAATCTAGATACCTTTTTTTTTTTTCCATTTTATTACCTTATTCTGTCCAGGATCTTCAGTAATTTTTTTAACTTAATTTTTATTGGCGCATGGTTGCTTTACAATGTTGTGTCAGCCTCCACTGCACAACAAAATGAACCAGCCATACACATACAGATATCCCTTCCCTTTTGGACTTCCCTCCCATTTAGGTTACACACAGTACACTAGGTGAGTTCCCTGTGCTATAAAGCATGTTCCCGTCAGTTGTCCGTTTCATACATAGTATGAATAAAATGTTTGTGTGGGCAATCTTGCCTTGTTGCCAATCTTAAGAAAAAAACTGTTCAATATTCCATTATGCAGATTGTTGTAAGTTTTCTCTAGATATCTGTGATGAGGTTATGAAAATGTCCTTCTATTCCTAGTTTGGTGAGAATTTTTTTTTTTAAATGAAGTATTCAGTTTTGTCAAATGTGTTCTCTTCATCTACTGAGATCATCGTCTGACACTTCTCTCTTTTCTTGTGGTAAATTACGTTGATTGATCTTTCTTTCTTTTTTTTTTTTTTTTTATATTAAACCAACCTGGTCTTCCCAGGATGAACCCAACTTGGTCACGATATCTTTTTCTTTTAAAACGTTGCTAACATTTTTAAAGTGGGGGCAGCAGTAGGGACTTATTGCTTGATGATTATCTAATTTCTGTTTTAAGTAATGAAAAAGTTTTGGAAACAGGTAGTGGTGTTGCTTGCACAACAATATAAATATAAGGAATGCCAATGAACTGTACACTTAAAATAGTAAAAATGTCAAAGCTTATGTTATACGTATTTTACCACAACATGAGCAAAACTTTTAAAAAGGATAATTATGAACGATTTTCGAACTTGTGGTATCTTTAGCACTACATTACCCACAGAGTTCATTAAGCTGCCAGTGCTTGATTTCTGAAAGTCCTCTGCATTCGTTACCAGTGGATTCTTGCCCTTACAGTATGTACCACGCCTGGATGTTTCGGAGGCCTAGAAACAAGCCCGGCCCTCGTCAACATAGGCCTCAGCTGCAGAGCCCAGTTCTGTTCTCTGCTTTAAAATAAAGGGTCAGTGGATGAGGCAGCCAGAGTCTCACTTGCTCCAGTGTGTATGAGAGCAAGCAGGACTCATATTAGACATGGGTGTCACAAATGGACTACCCCCGAATTAGGCCGTCAGTTTCCCGTCCCTACAGACCGCTGACTCCACAGTTTCATGAGGACCTGCTCTCTTTCACGTTAGTTTTGTGTAAATAGTTTTGAGTGTGGAATCTCACAAAGGAGACGGTTCTATAAATTCATGCCATATCATTTTACAGGTGAAAGGTAAAAGGGTGTCTTCTTTGGAGGTTATAACCTCTTGCCTATATGCTTTCCATTGGGCCACTTTCCACTAAAATTGATATTCTTGGTACTGATGCTCTTCATCGTAATTTTTTACATTTGTTTTGTAATTTGTAGAGTTTTACAGAAAACTCATAAGGGTAACGAAATCTGTTATCCTGACATTTCACTAGGTTCATGAATGCTTGAACTTCAGTTCGAACATGGTGAGAATATAAAAGATAAAACAAAATGTGTATACTTATGGACTGCTTTGTTATTACATGACCATAATCATCAATTTCTGATTTAATTATCTGTCATTTGTAATATCCTGTTTGTACACATAAATTTCTATGCCAGTCACAACACATTGAGATATAAGGCACATACACAAATCTATCTAAATTAAACTGTCTTAAGTTACAAAGAGAAGGAGGACCTTGGCTTACCTAACCTCACTGTTCAGGAGAAGGCTGGCTTCTGGAGTTGCTTAATCCAGGGATTCCAATAATGAAATCACTAAGGCATTTTTCTCGCTTCCCGCAACATGGGGAGGCTTCTGGTCACAGATTAAAGCGTCACTGCCTCTGACATCTTATCAACTGAGCAAACCCTTTGAAAATGGAGCTTTTTTTCTAAAAGATATAACTAAAAAGGCTGGAAAAATCACATGCATATGTGCACACTGTCTCTGGCCAGAGGCGGAGACCATGTAATTGGACAGATCTTGGTCATGTTCAGCCCTTCTGCCGTGGAGGGGAAGAGTTGAGATGGTTAATCCTATGTCACTTACATGGAACGTGAATTCCTAAGAAAGAGGGTTTGGCAACAAGAAGGCGGAATATGCTGTTCGGCTCCCAAAGAAAAGATACTACTTGTGCTTATATTTAAAACTGGCATAGTGTTTCCTAAATCAAAGGATTATTAAGTATTAGAGGAAATTGTGTGGAATGCCTTGAGACTCACTTTCACAAAATGAATGACCAGTGGATGCAATATCTTTATCTTCCTCATTCCTCTTAACAAGCGGAAGTTAAATTCAGTGGATTATGTCTATTTATAGAAAATATAAAAGGTGCAAGCTAAGACAGTCAGATATAGGGGGAAGATTCTTACCTTCTTTGCTAGCGAGATATGTTACCTCTGTCAGAACAGTGGGGAGCCATGACCTGGCCATGTTTTAGAGCTCGTTCCTTGTCCAGTGGGATAGCAGAGGAATTTGTCTTTACAGTTAAAGAGACTCATATATGCAGAGTGTATAACTGATTAAAATTTTAAACTGTCATTTGAAATATTTATTTTCCCTAGTGCTAACAGTAGTTCAATCTCAAAGAAGAAAAATGTTGACATACATGGCTAAAAAAAAAAAGGTTAAGAAATAAAGTAATTCTCTTGTTAGAAAAAAAATAGAGTAGTGAATGTACTTTTTTTTTAAATGGCAGAAACTTAAAAAAAATTATTTATTTTTTTATTGGCCACGCCGCGCAGCATGTGGGATCTTAGTTCCCCAATGAGGGATCGAACTCGCACAACCCCTGCAGTGGAAGTGCAGAGTCTTAACCACTGGACTGCCAGGGAAGTCCTCCTGAATGTGCTTATTTGATCAAAGAGAAAAAATATTTAGTACAAGAAAATCAAGATAATGTGTGATCTTATTTCAGAGTGAATATTTCAAACAAGGATGATGCAAGAAAATGTAAAAGCGTTTTAAGTTAAAACTATTAAGTTCTGAAAAAATATTTCATCGATGAGAGCAAGTATTAAGATAATTATTAAAATATTCAAAATATATTGTATAAAGTAATAACATAACAGGAAACAGTACATTTAAAACACACATGCAAAAGAAAATAAGCTATGTTCATCTCATGCCATGGAAAAGAATACCAACATATATACCAAGAAAACACTAAAATGAATTATTTTGGAATTAGAAAGACTGGATTTCATATTTATAAAGGAAATAAGGAATTTGTAATATCCAAGAGAAGAATGTAACAATGTAGAACAAGCCAAATAAAAACTAAAAATATTAAAATGCTGCAATAATTAAACGTGTAATTTCAGTAAGAATTCAGTGCAAGGTAGAGCTGCCTTTTCAAACCAGTATCAGAAATGTATAATATTGAATAAATGTAGCTGTAAATACTGGGTAGCCACTGGAAAAAAAGACAGTTGAGTATTTGTCTCATCTAACGATAAAATTATTCTGGGCACATCAGATATTTAAAAGTAAGAATGAAGTTATTAAAGTTCAGAGAAGAAATATTGGAAGAATTTCTACCATGACACAGAAGTCACACATTTTAATATATATAAATAAAATAATGTCAAAGGACTAATGACCAATTGATCTAAGAAAATGAAACTCACATGTCAGAGAGAAGATTGATTTCCTTAATTTCTAAAGAGTTCCTAAAAATCAAATTTAAGAAAAATGCAGTAAAAAAAAGACAGTATGAATTGAGAAATGCAAATGATTCTTATATTCTTATCTTCTATTATCTTATTATATTTTAAATATCTTATATCTTATATTTAAAATATCTTCTTCTATTTTAAAATGCTCAGTCACAGTCCTAGTGAGAGAAATGCAAATCAAAACTGTGAGATACCATTCTGTACACCAATTTGAAAAATCCCAGAAAGGTTTGATAGCAATGTTTTAATGAGTGTATGGGGTAAATAATATCCTTATACCTTGGTGGTGAAGCATAAACTTCTACTGTGGCCAATTTTACAGTAACTACACAAATTAATATATATATATATAAATATCTGATCTAGCAAAACCAAACTTTAGGAATTTATCTAATAGATGTTCTTGACTATATGTGAATTATATGGATTTTGTTTTTTTTTTTTTTTTTTTGTGGTACACAGGCCTCTCTCACTGTCGTGGCCTCTCCCGTTGCGGAGCACAGGCTCTGGACGCGCAGGCTCAGCGGCCATGGCTCACGGGCCCCGCCGCTCCGCGGCATGTGGGATCTTCCCGGACTGACGAACCCGTGTCCCCTGCATCGGCAGGCGGACTCTCAACCACTGCGCCACCAGGGAAGCCCGAATTACATGGATTTTTAAACATTTTTCCTTCTTACAGCATTGTTTTTAAAAGCAACATTAAAGAGGTAGGGGGAAGGATTGGGAGAGGGAGGCCAAATGTATACTTAATGAATATAATGTAATATTACACAGCCAGTAAAAAACACGAGACGGCATTATACATGCTGGTATGAAAGAGTGGTGAATTCTTGAATTAGGAAACACACACACACACACACACACACACACACACAGAGAGAAAGGTACCTTCAGTTCCTGTACAGGTTTACATGGACTCATCGGTGTCTGCTGTAACTTCATTAAGTTTTCACCTATTAAGTAGAGACCTGGACTGTGGATGGTGAGCTATGGTTCAGCCGGAGGCCACCAGGGAACTGAAGCAGAGGTTTATGCATCACAGGTCCTGGAGGAGGAGGGTGGCCTTGAGGGGTCACTTTGGGAGGTCAAGACAGGTGCAGGCGGAGGGAGCGGAGGACTGAATTGGTCAAACCAAAAAGAACAAGGTTTGGGTGAGCTCCCTGGGGGTCTTACCTAAGGGGCACACACAGAGAAGTCCTGGGGGGAACGGGGGAATGCTGCTCACAAGGGCGGCTGGGGGGTCATTTCAGGAACTTCCATGCCGGTGACTCTTGGGCAGTTCCCCAGGGCATGGATTCGCACGAGGGGCTCGGGTCAGTCCAAGGCCCCCGGCTGCTGGCCACACAGCGTGGATGCTGAGGCCGCGACATCACGGGGTACCTTAGCATGCTCTGCACACCATGTGTGTGTGAAACGTGGCGCGGGTCTCGGGAAGGATACCTGGTAGCCTCTGAGGTGGGAAATACGGGCTGAGTGGTGAGTATGGGAAGGAGAAATAGAGCCTTTTCCCCCCTTTGTATCGTCTTATTGCAATTATATTTTCAAAAATTAATAATAACTTATGGAACATATGTTGCCCTTCCCTTAGGGGTATCCTTTCATACTTAAACTATGTTATTGAATCTTTTTTATGAATAAATCATGCCATTTATTTATTTTGGATGCTTATTCCTCACCCCTCTGTTGGCTCCATCGGTGAATTACAAGACCCGAGTTTTAAGGTTCACACTGTAGTGCTGGTCTGAACATGGAAGGAGCCCGAGAAAGTCACCCATTTTACGGGGGCTGGGGTGCAGGGAGGGCAGAGGTAAAGGAGCAAAGGTTAATGAAATCAGTAAAGAAATTATCTTAAATGGAGAGGTAATCTCATCATTGAGATGTGGGTAGATTAGAAGCAAAAATGAGTATTATTCTCTCATCTTCCAAGAGGAGAGTCAAATGCTATTTAGAAATCAAGCAAAAATCTTGCGGTCAAGAGAAATGAGAGAAACAGTGATGCAAGTTGTGTGAAGGATTTCAGGGGCTGTAGGAGGTTCAGGGTTCAATATGGGAGCCCATTACCTGGGGCGGCTGTTTTAGGGCAGGTGTGGATGCCATTATTTAAGGTCCTTGATGAATGGGATTGGATGCAAACATCTGCATGCATGTAACTCACTGTATGTGTTAGATTATTTCTTATTTTTTTCTTATAAGAGTTGGAACTTTATGTATCACAGGATGGACTTTGCATTTCTGTATATGTAGGGACATATAGCTTACTAAAGTAGTGAACCCAAGTTTCCTTTTGAGATTTTTGTAAATAATGAAAGTAGAGAAATTAGAAACTGAATTTGCATGGAGGTGAATAGAGAAAGATGTAGATGTGATTACGGATACAGACGTAGAGGCAGATGTATTAAAAAGACTGAGTATATCAACAGGTAGGAGACTGAGTATCCAGTGAGGGATCATAATTTGATGAACTGAAGAAGGATCTTCCAAGATCTTTGAATAGTAAAAGCAGATGCAGATGAAGTTCAGGATACTGTTTGAACTTAATGTATTTAAGCACTTAGGTCCCTGAGATAAAGTAGAGACAGAGGAGATGAAATTCATTAAAGAAATACTTAAAGTTCTAGAAAGAAGGAATCTCTAGCAGCTATTTTCATGACAATAAGCAATTAAATAATTATACATGGTTTTAAAAATATGCTTTGGAAATTCATGTAGGTACAAAACCACTTTTTTAAAGCATTAAATAGAGTATGAGCCACAGGTGTTTTCCCCTGATTGTCTAAAAATGAATGTGTGATCAGTTTTCGTAGTTTGAGAGTAGATTTTCCGAAAGCATGGCGACAGAGTCAGTTTATATAGTATTGTGTAAAGAGTGTGGCCAGGATAAGGATACATGGGTCCTAGATTTACCCTTAAAACTATCTTTGGGAACTCAGTTAAATTCTGTAAATCTCACTGTTTTTTTCCCATTAACATGAGAGGTTTGCTAGATTGTCTGCGTGGCCACTTCCTAAAAACCATATCAAATTGTTGAGCTGACTTTTGCAAGCTTCTTCTAGCAACAGGGTCTGTAATTTTATGATATTTCTCTGTACTAGCAGGAGACAAAATAAATTATTTGTTTACATCTATTTCCAACTGTCTGGGGATCTGATATGTGAAGCAGTAATAAAGGAGTCTTTGCTCCTAAATTATTCCTAGGGATTTTTTGCACTATTCGCTTGGGAGTTGCCTCTACATAATTGTTTGACTGCCAGAGAGGGTCTGATGATGGCTACAGGAGGGGATTTCTGCAGACAGTGAGCCCTTTCTGCATGAAGTATGATTCACGACTCCACATGGTTTCTCTCAGTTTTATATACAGCAACATACATACAGTGTAGCTATTTTAGAGTTAATCAATAATAGGTAAGTCAAGAATCATTCTACACATTGCAGAACGGAGTAATGACTCTAGTTTCCTGAGGGATTTCAGGCCACAAAGGCAGAGGGCAGTTGTAAAAGGAGACATTTAGGAGACAGATTTCATTCAGACTTTGATTAGCTGAAGGTGTCCACCCAAAACATACACACACAGTTTCTGGGTCATAGAAATAAATTAGTTATGAGTGTGAAATTTTGACAACCTTATTGGAATATGAAAATATTTATGGAATTGACATATGGTACTTTTAGCTATGAAAATGAGTGCATTTTAAAAATGATTTCTAAGATGATTGCTAAGCTCTCACTTTTTAGGAAACTCTGCAGGTCATCTATAGGGTAGTCCTAGGGTTCTTGGTTTTTCTATACATGAGCCAAATAATGGAAATACATGTAATTTACTCTTCCGACCCCCAGGAATAAACGTGTGCATTTTTAAATGAAATATTGGTCACTTCTGATTTCATGGCTAAGTCCTGGAGAGCTTTTATTTTGTTTTTCTTTTTTAACCAGAGAGCTGAGTTTATCCCACTCATAGTCCCTAATAAGGTAAAATTATTGGTCATTGCATACTTCTCCCTTTGTTTATTCCCTTTCATCTTCATACAGCTTCCATGACTCCCTCCAGAATGATAACCATCTTAATATGTTTGATAAAGTACCTTTTTTTGAATATGATCTTGCAAAGTCTGGGTTTCTTAATGCTGTGTTTATTTTCATAAATTTTGTTGATGGTTATTATACACTCGGAAGCGTACACATTGTAAGTGTACAGCTGTGTGAACTTTCACCACATGAACATGTCTGATTATTCTGTACAAGGTAAAGGCATAGAACATTAACAGGATCAGTAGAAGATGCCCTGTATCCCTTCCAGTCACTACCCCCTTCCAGAGCAATCCTGACCATGAAAGACTAATAATGTCTCTTGTTTGGGGGCTTTATATAAATGGAATCACACACTAGGTACTCTGTTGGCTTTGACTTCTTATGCTCTACGCTGTTCATAGCAGACTTATTTTCTGTTGCTTTGTGAACGTATAGTTCAGTCACTCTCATGACTCCAGGGTAGCCTCCCTCAAACAGTTTACATGGGAGGAGCTCTTGATTCTTGTTCAGGTCTCAGGGAACCCCTAAGTAAAAATTATAGTATCTATTTGTCAAGGCAAGCTAACATGCTCCCTGAGTTCTCCACCACAATCTAAAATTAAAATGTCAATGATCTTTTGAGAGGTAAAAGATAATTTTCTGTAGCTTTGCTTATTTTGGGCCAGTTTACTCCTCCCTACAAAGGCTATTAATTCTAATCAAATCAATATTGTAGGTACAGGAAATTTATGGTTTTAAAAAGTTTCTCTTTTTTTTTTTTTTTAACTTACTGAAATGTCCTGAAATCCTCATTACAAATTTCTGTTGTACAATATGCTGATGAGTTGAGGTATGGTATGTGAAATACTGTCTGTGAAAGAGTGTTTTTTCCTAATTAAACAGAAATGACTTTTAAGTAAAAGTTACTAACTAAAGCAAAAACAACAACAACAATGAAACCCAGGTGAAGCATAGTTTATCTTTCTTGAAATTAGTCTCTTTCTTCTCTTTTCATAAAATTTTAAAACATCATGCAGACATTTTCTGATAAATAATTGCTGTAATCCAAATAGGATTCAATTTTCTAAAGGTAGGATTAATTTAGTGAATGTAAATTGGTCTTAGTTAAGATCATTTATAACATGAATATTTATGGCAGTGTTGACAATTAAATATACTAATACAATTATCCTTTAAATAAAATATGAATAACACGTGGCTTAAATAATTTTATACAACACTGATATAAAAACGTTTCTTCCCGAGTGACTTGATGAAGTCCAAATACAGGGCTAGAAGTTACAAGTTTATTTTACATGTGTGAGTTTCTTGATCTTCTGCAGCTTTATATACCTGAAATGTCTTTTTTCTGCTCTAAAAATGAGTGACTTTACCTCTGTAATGTTGCTGCACAAATGCCTAACTTTGCTTAACTAAGGAAATAAAGCACAGGAGTATCTCATATTAACTAAACTGAGACAATTTCAGTCTTTGTTCTTGATTCTTTTTTTAAATAATGAAACTTGCTCACGCTTTGATGAAGTTGAAAATTGTATCAAAATGCATGTTACTTTTTTATAAATGGCAGAACACTCATCTTTTATAGCATCTGGAACCTCTCTGAGGCAATCAGGTGGTCTCCCTTTCATTGCATTATCAGGCTACCTTCTGTAAGATTCTTCCTCATCTCTACATGTCAGAAGCTGAGCAGAATATTCAGAGAAAGGGCCCTAACCCATTCACATGCAGGTGTTAAAAGTACAGGAAATGCTGCTCTGCCATGTTCTACATTTCTTCCGGATGGTTTTAATAAATCGTGAGACTTTCTCATATACTTAATCACTTCCAAACCAAAGCACCAGTGGAAACATTTAAGTATTTTTATTTTGCAACATTTTCCCAAAGATTCAGTTTTCTTTTAAATCCAAGATTTTTGTCACTTAAAATCAAAACATTTTCTCCATCTGCTGCAGAGATGTGTTCAGCTAATTAAAAAGTATCTTTTAAGGAATTTCTGCAAACATGCTTCATTTTCAAAGCACTAAGTAAAATCTGGCCTACTGTTTTTTTAAGTACTGCAATTCACCTTTCAGATCAATTTATCAAGAACTCTTCCTCTGTAAAGCTATCATATTGCTATATATAGTAGATGTTTGTGTACTTAGTCTTGGTTTCCAGAAGTTTTTTAAATACTCTTGATTAAACAAGTCTTTGTTACCTAAAATTAACCATTTTGAATTATCATCCAATCGATTTATAACTTGCTTCCTGAATCCAGAAACTTTTCAGTGACTGTGAATTGAAAACAAACAAACTATAAATTTATTTTGTCTTAGGTTCCAATTTCCATCTAAAATCATCAGTACATTGTCAAGTAGCAATCATTTGTGCTTGTCTTTTCAATTTTGTTGTTCCCACTGTTATATTTATAGGTTTTAAGCTGGAGATGACACCCAGTGGTTAGGATAGCAAAAAGCTAATTTGCACTATAGTAGCTTTCACTCTAATGCCCAATTCGTTTGTTCCCTTTGTTGCATGACTGTAATAAATGACTCACAGAATGCTGATTCCTCATCTTTGTCAGAATTACCTTTACTCCTACATGTAGAATCCTATTCTTCTATTAGACACCTCTTAAAATTAGCCACCGTGCATGGTTACATACATTGTAAATCACAAATTCTAATGAAGCATGAAACAGAGAAACAAAACCTGAAGGAGAAAATTATTAAAATGCAAAATTCTCACAATGCAATTCTCTTCTAACTTATACCATCCATGTTTTCGAACGTATACCACAACTAGAAAGCAACAGAGATGCAGCAAAGTTATCTTGCATAAAAGTTTCTTTTGCACATGAACATTTTCTCACCAATTTACTGCTATAAGAATAGCGCTTGTAGAAACCCAAGAGTAGGTCCTGTGATTTGTAAAAGGGGGTTGAGAGCAGTAGTGGAGAGGAGCTAACATAACCAGTTACTTTTCTCTGTGTTCGATGTGTTCCCTATGATGGGACATAGGTGAGGGCTAAGTAATTTGACTGAACAATGGCATATTGTTCTTAAAAGGCTGCAAGGACCTGCCTCTCTCGCCACAGTGCTTAACGCTTTCTTGGTCACCATGTCTGAGCCAACTCCTGCATTGCTGGACTTTATACATCTTTATTGGAGTACAATTGCTTTACAATGGTGTGTTAGTTTCTGCTTTATAACAAAGTGAATCAGCTATACATATACATATATCCTCATATCTCTTCCCTCTTGCTTCTCCCTCCCTCCCACCCTCCCTATCCCACCGCTCTAGGTGGTCACAAGGCACCGAGCTGATCTCCCTGTGCTATGCGGCTGCTTCCCACTAGCTATCTATTTTACATTTGGTAGTGTATATATGTCCATGCCTCTCTCTCACTTTGTCCCAGCTCACCCTTCCGCCTCCCCACATCCTCAAGTCCACACTCTAGTAGGTCTGTGTTTATTCCCGTCTTACCCCTAGGTTCTTCATGACATTTTTTTTTCTTAGATTCCATATATGTGTGTTAGCATACGGTATTTGTCTTTCTCTTTCTGACTTACTTCACTCTGTATGACAGACTTGAGGTCCATCCACCTCACTACAAATAACTCAATTTCGTTTCTTATTATGGCTGAGTAATATTCCATTGTATATATGTGCCACATCTTCTTTATCCATTCATCCGATGATGGACACTTAGGTTGCTTCCATCTCCTGGCTATTGTAAATAGAGCTGCAATGAACATTGTGGTACATGACTCTTTTTGAATTATGGTTTTCTCAGGGTATATGCCCAGTAGTGGGATTGCTGGGTCATCTGGTAGTTCTATTTGTAGTTTTATAAGGAACCCCAGTTGAAATGATTTGTTGGGTTCTTTGTGTACCCCAGATTCTGATCTCTTAGAGGGATGAACATTGCAAATATCTTTACAGATTCTATCACACACTTATTTAGTAGGTCAAGATGTCATCCATTAAAGAGAAAGCCTTATCTTTGCTGAAATAAAATTCACCTTGCTTTGCCTTCTGAATTATTATTATAAAATTTTATTTATAATTTTTTGACATGATACATTAAAATAAGCACTGGTTACATTTGCTTTAAAATTTTACCTATAACCTTTAGTCTTGTTTTCTTGAGGAAGGTGCCCAATTATTGAGGGAAGTGTCACAAAGCACAGTCAATGCAGTATGCAGGGAACTGGTCTAGGAATCCCTTGCTGTTTCCAACATATACGGGAAGTAATTAAAGCAAAGCAAAAAGAACACTTGATCTTACAAAGTAATCTGCATTCTTGAACGGGCCAATGAACGATTTAAGAACTTTGATTATCACGTAGCTCTTACTGCTTGCCTCATGACAGGCCAGTCAATCAAGAGATGAGGTGTTGGGGCAAAGAATATTGACTTTATTCAGAAAGCCAGCAGACGGAGAAGATGGCAGATGAGTGTCCCCAAAAACCATCTTACCTGAGTTAGAATTCAGGCTTCTTTTGTACTGAAAGGGGTGGGGATGTGGCTGGTTGGTGCAAACATCTTGGTACTGGAATCCTTTTTAAGTCTGGTTACAATGTTCCCATAAACTTCCAATCAGACAATTGTTATTCTGTGTTCTGTAACTTTTTTATCTCTATATGAGTGGAAAAGTGTTACACCTTTAAAACTCAAGCCTGGGAGGCAGGACATTGAGAATGGGCTATTCTGTATATTTCAGGCAATAGGCGACATTCTTTTATAGTTTGAGACAAAGGTGCAGCATGACTAAGCACAGGCAACAGAGCACAAATGTTAGAGCTAAAGTAATAGATCCAATATGAAGTCAGGTTTGTTCTCCTCTGTTAAATAGTGAAGTACCAACAACAATAACGCACTGAGCTTATAGCTCCGGTGTCCATGACGGGAGGTGCTTGACCATTGGGTGCAATCGGACTTCATGACATGGATCTCAGTGAGGATGTATGCCCTTCCTTCTCACTCTTGCTTCTCAATGGCTGAATGCATACCAGGTGACTGGACAAAGTTACAGAAGAAATCCTGAGTCATTATCTGGCCTGACATGTAAGAGTGGAGAAGCAAACCAGAAAGTGCCTGGAAACTTAGTTATCATGCAATCACCCTTTTAACCATGAAATTTTGGATTCACTAGTATTGCCAGAAATATAGTAGACAGAAATACTTAAAACTAAAAAAAAATTATGTATTGATATTTCAATGGGGAGAATGTGGCTCCATTTATTGCTTGAAAACGGCAACATCTTATCTTACCTCCCAGGATCTTGATATGAAAAGCAGAATGGGGTACTTAAAATTAGTAGTTATTGCTTGAGTTTTCATATATAAATGATCTATTTACTTATCATTAATTTCCTTTGCAAGGAGAAATGTTGTTCTTAGTACCTACTCCTGTATGCTAGTTTTATCTACAAGTATAAAAGCTTAAACTATAGATTAATAAAAATATATATCAGATGAAATGCCTATAAAGAAAATGTTGGAAAAGCATTTGTTGTGCGATATATAATTTAAGGTAAAGCTAAAGTGGTATTTTGTCAGTGTAATTCAGAAAAAATAAAAGAGAAAAAGAGTTAAACAAAACAAAATCAAACCTAAACTGTATTTAAATCAAGAGTAAATAAATCAGGCAAAAAAGAAAAATCTATTTCCATCCAAGTATGGATACAGGGACTTCCCTGGTGGTGCAGTGGTTAAGAATCCACTTGCCAATGCAGGGGAAGGGGTTCAATCCTGGTCCAGGAAAATCCCACATGCCGCAGAGCAACTAAGCCCGTGAGCCACAACTACTGAGCCTGCACACCTAGAGCCCGTGCTCCACAACAAGAAAAGCCACCGCAATGAGAAGCCCACACACCGCAACGAAGAGTAGCCCCTGCTCACCGCAACTAGAGAAAGCCTGTGTGCAGCAACGAAGACCCAATGCAGCCAAAAATAAAATAAGTAAAAATTTAAAAAAAATTTTTTTAAAGTATGGATACAAAAGAAGTTAATAAGATGATGGACATAAAATTGAGACTAAAATTAGCATTTAAAAATGAATAATATGGCAAAAGTTTTAATTTTTGTTTTTAAAAAGAAATAAGCATTTAGAATAGCACGTTAAAATCCATTGACTATAAAAACTACAAGTACAATAAGTAACAGTAGGATAACTTAAAAGAATTAAATTGCTATCATTAAGTAATAAATCTTTTAATTTTTTTTGAAATGCAGTCTTTCATAATTTTAGCTTACCTCAGTTGAGAATCCCTCGTTTAATGTGGTAGATTTTTACAATGGAAATTATCTTGTCTATATGTTATTATATCCATTTATAATACAGGTATACATTTTCTGTTATAACCTTAATCATTAAACAATAACATAGAGATTTCCTTTTTTTTCATAGCTGAATATCATTCCACTGTATAGCACATCTTCTTAATCTGTTCATCTGTTGATGGACACTTAGGTTGCTTCCATGTCTTGGCTATTGTAAATAGTGCTGCAACAAACAGTGAGGAATTTTGCCATTGCAGCAACATGGATGGACCTAGAGGTCATTATGCTAAGTGAAATAAGTCAGACAGAGAAAGGTAAATACTGTCTTATTCCACTTATATGTGGAATTTAAAAGACAAAAGAGCAAATATAGCAAAACAGAAACAGACTCAGATGCGGAGAACAGACTGGTGGTTGCAGAGGGCAGAGGGGTGGGGGAATGGGCCAAATAGCTGAAGGGGATTAAGAGGTACAAACTTCCAGTTGGAAATTAAATAAATCATAGGGATGTAACATACAGCGCAAGGAATATACTCAGTAATATTATAATAATTTTGTATAATGCTTAATTTATAAAACTATCAAATCACTTTGTTGTATACCTAAACTGATATAATGCTGTAAGTCAACTATACTTCAAAAATAAATGAATGAATAAATAAATAAAAAATAAAAAAATTTGAGTAATGTGGCACTTACGCATGTGGTACCACATATCTAATGTGACTTGATGTATCCGGAGCTTAAATAGTTTAAGTAGTTTAGAAGAGGTGTAAAATTTAAATATCTGAAGAGATATTTAAATATCTGAAGACAACCATTAGCCCATGAGACAGGCCAGGTGGAAATGGGGCCCGTGGAGAGCACAGGACTTCTAAAGTGTGGTGACAACTCTGTGTGCTCACCTCCTTGTAGGAAAGGTGAGAGCCTGTTTTAGCCCTCGTTTCCCATTTTTCTGGAAAATTCCATATCAATATTTAAATGAAATCTCCACATATTTAAATACCGTTAAACAGCAAATTCCATTTTTCTTAAAGTGTGTGAGCTAGCTAAACAAAATCAGCATCTTTAGATCATCAATTTGCAAGATTGGTTTAGAAGAAAATTTGAAAGTAACATTTGCAGACTGGGATGAATTTTGTACCTGGAAAATTCCTAAATTGAAGCCCTAACCCTGAGTACCTCAAATTATGAGTGTTCCTGGAGACAGTGCACGCAAGAGGTGATTAAGTTAAAAAGAAGCCACTAGCCTAATCCGACCTGTCCTGTGTCCTTGTTAGAAGAGGAAATTAGAACACACAGAGAGACCCCAGAGATGCATGTGCACAGAGAAAAGACCACACGGGACACAGCTAGAAGGAGCCATCTGCAAGCCAAGGGGAGACGCCTCAGAAGAAACCAACCCCACTGACACACTCATCATGGACTTCTAGCTTCTAGACTCTCAGAAAATAAATGCCTGTTGTTTAGGCCCCCTAGCCTGTGGAATTCTGTTATGGCCAGCCCTCGCAACCTAATATACATATTCAAATTATCTTTTCTAAGTATTCCAATTCTTAAAACTGATAATCTAGTAAGCAATCTCCTTTTGTGTAAAATAATATAAACGTTTTTTTATTCACTTTAACTATACTTGTTGCACATTTCTTCTACTTTGCTTTGGACAGTAAGAAACATTTTTCAAGCATCCAGCCAATACCTGTTTATATTGCATTGCTTTAGTGAAAAAGTAATGTTATTTAAGCAAAAATCTTCTACTGAGTAATGTTTTCTGCAGACATGATTGTGAAGTAGCAATATCATTAGCTAAGAGGAGAAGTTGATGCAACACTTGTTCAGTAGATCACCAAGTTTGCCTACTAGAAAAGTTTTAATCAGCCTAAATGAATGTATTATCTTCCTGAGGTCATATAAATACTCACAATTATTAAATAGCACAATTATCTATGCAAACAAACTAATATGATAGGAGTTTGTATGGTTCTAATAATTATCCATTAAGAAGAGTTTGTTTAATTTTTCAACATCACACATAGAAGGGATTATTTAGGAATACATACTTCAGTCTTATTTTCTTAAAAAATATATGTGATACATAAAATAGCCCATATGCTTTTTAAATATTTAAAACAAGACTAATTTAAAACTGTTTATGTTCCAGACATAATTATGTATTATATGGTTAAATATTAAATTACGTAAGAATATAAATATGAAAATGTAATAAAAACAATTACTAGCTTGCATTGTTTACACGTTGGGAAAGAGAATAAAACCATGAAGAAAGCATAAGGCAAGATAATCCATCCTTCTAAAGAGACCAGTATTGAATCTACGGTCATAACTTTCAGTATTGAGCTCTATTAACTTAAAAAATTAAATTTTAAATTTCAGCAGGACATGAGATAACTTCTTATATGACTATTATATATTTCAGAATGAAAATAAGAGCAGAAATATTTGCCTTAACCTAAAATTCAAAGCTAATAGAGCCAGAACCTAAGTCTGCTGAATCATAGTCTGGCATTTTGCTTACAATGTAAAAGACTTGTATTATTTGTTCCTTGTACTTGTTTGCCTTTTTTTCTTTTTTTAAATCTTTTTTTTTCATTTTTAATGACATTTATTGTTTTCTTTCTAATTTTACAAGCAATAGATATTCATTGCTGATGACTAGAAATCTATAAAAGCTTAAAGTAAAAAATAACTATCACCCATAATCCACAGCCCCCAGATATAACCGTCATTAACATTTTGATGCGGGCTTCCCTGGTGGCGCAGTGGTTGAGAGTCCGCCTGCCGCTGCAGGGAACACGGGTTCGTGCCCCGGTCCAGGAAGATCCCACATGCCGCGGAGTGGCTGCGCCCGTGAGCCATGGCCACTGAGCCTGCGCGTCCGGACCCTGTACAAAAACATTTAGATGCATTTCCTCCAGGGTTTACTTTTTTTTTTTTTAATTGAAATATAATTGACCTACAACACTATGTTGGTTCCAGGTGTACAACATAGGGATTTGATATTTCTAGACATTACATAATGATAACGATGATTAGTCACCATCTGTAACATACAAGGATATTACAATATAATTGACTATATTCCACATGCTGTACATTTCATGCCCATGACCCATTATTTTGCTACTGAGAGTTCGTATATCTTGTTTGCCGTAAAAATCCTCTAACCTAACACCAACCTGCCAAAATTCTAGTGGTATTAGACAATGTACATCCTCTGAATTCTATTTCACTTATCTGTCTGATATAGGGCCAAGGAATATGGTATACTTTCTAATTATTTTGCAAATAAAAATATAATAAGAAAAAGGTATATTTTCAATAAAATGAGCTATGTTTAATAAGATAAAATAAACATTATCTTATTGCAGAAATTTGAAACATACTGAAGAGTAAATGCAAGAGTATAATTGAAAAATACTGAAAAGTAAATCCCCTAAATTAACTCTTCAGCTTAAATATATTCATACTTTTCCACCTTTCATGACTGAAGTACATTAATATTATCTTGTTAAATTTGTGATGCTTTTCACCACATTTTTATTTGAAAAATTTTTACTGTAGCGTTTTAAAAAAATATTCAGAAACCCATCATGTACCTCTAGAGTTCTGAGTATGAACATATCTATAATTATTATCCTTACTTTCTAATTGCTATGGTTAAAATGCATATATTTTATGTTTGATAATATTGCCAAATTCCTTTCCTGGAAGATAGTATCCGTAGACTCATCTCCCACCAGTGTATGCAAGTGTTTGACTCACCACACTCTTACCAGCTTGGACATTTTTTACACAAACAAGAAAATAAAAAATAAAAACAAATTTTAATTTCAACTTGATTTTAATTTCAGGGTTTTTTTTTTTTGCAATTTTCTTCTCGTTCTTCCATATTTTAGTCATATTCATGTAATCATATGATAATTTTGTATAAGTTATTTCTTTCCACTTCACCCATCTATAGGATCCAGGTCTCCTCACTTACTGTTGAGTGTGTCATAGAGTTTTCTAAAGTTTCCTTATGGTTCCTATGATGAATACTTTCTCTCTGTATGTTTTGCATCTGGACCTTCAGGATGATGGTTCATTTTCTAACTATTCAGAATTTTTATTTCATAGAGGAACTCTTTCTTTGCTATTAAATCATATTGGAATCAGTGGAGATCTATGCATTCACCACTTGAAAAGGATCTGGATTTGATCCCATGTATTAGCTGATTTCATTTTAGACAACTGTATTTCTTGGCTATGCTTCTGGAGAATGGATAGATAGACATATACAATTCCTAGGCTAATTTTCTGTAACTTTGTTCTTTTCTCTCTTATTACAACTCAGTTTTCAGAAAAATGATCAAAATTTACTGTCTTGGAAAGTAGCGATAATTTTCGTAAGAAACAAACTATTAAGTTACCCCCATTTTCTGTGTGTGTATATGTATACATATTTGTATTTCTCTTAGGTATGGTACCTAGTGTAATCAACCATTTATAAAAATTACCATTTTTAACCAAATAACCAATGTATTTCCTCTCCAGACATAAGAGAAATCTGAAGTACAGTTTAGTATTTTTTCTTCACCATTCTATTCATTTCATATTATTTTAAGAAATGGAGGTAACAAAATAAATGTATATAAATTCTATATTATATGTAAATGTACATATATGATATACAAAGTAATTTGCATGTTTTAACCTATTATAAGTAATAAGATTAAATTAATAAATTAAGATTATGTTTAGTAACCAGTGTTTTATGTCAGTTTCTTACTTAAAGGTCACCTAGGCATGCAAAATTATTTATTATTTAACTAAATATTTCTTCTAAATTTTAAAATTAAAAATCTGAAAGTTCTAATTTTAGCTACCACATTATATTCCTATTATTAGCATCATTGTAAGAATTTGCAATTTATTCTTGCACAAAGACCCTAAGTCATGCCTTTAAAATTTAGCTTACCATATAAAAGTAATGTCATCACAATGTTTCGGTTTGTGCAAGACCATTGTAAATTGTAAATTCTTACAATGTTACCATAGGAATATAATGTGTTATTAAAATTGTAATTTCCAGATCTAACTAACCAAACCTTAGACAAAATATTCAATTAGTAAATAATTTTTGCATGCTTGGATGATTTCTAAGTAAGAAACTGATATAAAACACTGGTCACTAAACATAATTTTAATTTAATAATTTAGTCAAATGTTAAAGAGAACGTTATATTCTTTTGTTTTATCTTTTTCTTGTTACCAAGGCTCTTCCTCTTTATCTTGTAGCTATAGTAACAAATACTATTATGTATATAATATTTTCACTATCCACAACAAAACACAAAGCCTTGAATGTATTTTCTTTCTTTTATTTAGGTGTTATGAATCTTATCTGTACTTAAATATCCCTAAGAGTCCTCACATAGTGACATAAATTTTATTTATGTTTTTTCCTGATTAATAAATCTTTAAAGTTTACTAAGAGAGGGGAAAAGAGGAAGAGAGAAATAAAAAAACAAAGTGAGAGAAGGTCAGCTTCAAACAAATGACTTTTTTACTGTAAAAGACCAACAATTTTCCCTCTGAAAGTTGAGGGGAGAATAACCTTTAGAGTCAAGAAAATCAACATGGACACACATCCACAAATGAGGTGCATTACAGTTGTTTTAATAACTCAGTCTCCTGACCATTAACAAGTTGTGTGATATAAAAGCCAACATTATTAATTCCTGAACTATGGAGACAAAGAAGAGGGTGTCTCCTATGTTAAATCCATGAGCTCTTCCTTTCAACAGGTGAGAAGGTCTTCTCTGGGTGGTACCCTACCTATCTCTCAAATGGAAAAAAAAAAAAATTCATATGGAAATGTTACCAAAGTAGCCATTGCTGGTCTAAATTGTTACTGGTAAAATTTTGTCAGTTACACAAATCTGCATGCAAGTTTATGTGTTCGTGAGAAATCCTAAAGGGAGCAGGTGTTCAGCCTGTGGGGAGGCACAGTCTTACCTTGAGAGGACCTGGAAGAATCATAAGACTGTCAGGATATGAACCCTCCTGTCTCTAGAACTTAGCCAAAAGACTCAAGGGGCCCCAGAGGTGCTCACTCTTACTGACTTGAGACTAACAGTCAGCAAGGGTCTTGAGTGGATCTCAGTGGACCTCCACTTCTGTCAATGACCTCTAGCCAAAGGCCACCAGGAATATACTTCTAGTCAAAGAAATTTGGGCTTACTGGCTCATTGCATTTGGGGAAAATGTACCACGTGTGGAACTGTGGCTGCATTCACTAGCCCTCCCCTCACTTCCTGTCTTTGTAAAACCAACACACCACCAAGAATTTGTGAGATGCTCCACGGTGGGAGTGTTTCTTCCTTGAGACTGTTGCTTTACATTTTACGTTAAACTGGAAATGTGGAATAAAAATATTGCAGATTGCTCATTTCTATCATATAAGTATGAAAGACTTGTATATAGAAGAGGTGGTCAAGGTGGTTAAGTGTGAGAGCCAGCATTTTCTTATCCAGGTAGTAGGAGTCTCAACCTGTTTTGAGTGTCTCTGTTCCACATATGCCACCCACCAATCTGGGGCGTCTGCCTCTTTCTTTGGTCTCTCCTTGCCCTCTGTGTGTGGAGGCCAGTTTAGAAACCCCCCGCCCCATAACGAGCGACCCCAAATGGCCAGGACTTGTTAATAACTGACAGCTTTCTGAATTTCTGTCCCTGCTTCCAACTTAGGACCAACTAGAGAAAGCCAAATATGTACCCCTAACCAACCACATAGGATGCCCCCCTCCTCTGCCTGCCTTTGACTCCCTGCCAAAACACAAGTGTTGGTGGCTGACTCTTTTGCTACAGTATGCTCTGAATAAATAGCCTTTGCCTGTGCTCATTTGGTTGCCCCTTGCTTATTTCCAGGGAAACTATAAGAAAGAAACTAATATAGAATTTGACTTGGGGTAGGTGATTGGAGAAGAGTCCAAGGAAGTGGGAGTCGTGGATTGTATGAAGTGGGGGTGATTCTCTATTATTAGGTGCCTATATTACATCTAGAAGGAAGAAAGAAGGGAGCAGCGCTAAATCTGTAACTGGTAGAGAAGCAATCATATCAGCCAGTAAATGGAGATATTTGGTCATTCTTCATGTTTGCAGCATGTGATATGAATACACATATCAGGCTTTGATACGAATACAGAGTTGTGCTATTTCTGTCTTTGCCCGTCAAACTCGCAGAGTGGCTTTGTCTGCTGTTGGTGCTGGGTGAAGTAATTGGTGTTCAGTAGTAAAATGTATGTCCTAACAGTAATGGCCACAGCAGGTCCCTGCAACCCCACAGCCTGGCTGATGGTGCCAGGCCACGTCCTGGGTATTAGGGCTGCTTGTCACTTTCCCTAGAGTAAATGATTTTAGGAAGAGGTCTTCCGTTAAAGGCCTTGCTGTGCAGTGTACACCTGTCTACCCAGTTTTCTGTGGCAGAGTATATATCTCTAAGATAAGGAAGGGCAGTCTCAGATAGATTAAATATCTTTTGATCTCCCTTTCCAGGCTTCTAATAATTCTTTTCTGGCATTTCTAATAGCAGAACTACTACCGTTACAGCCACTACTGATCATTCATCATCATCGAATAGCGAGCCTACTTTCCCGTTTCACAGTACGTTTCCATCACTTCTTAGCCTTCCTATATAAATCGTGGCGAAAGTTGAAGAGGAGACCCAGAATGTTCTGCTATTTGTGATTTTTTTCTTTTTTCTTTCTTTCTTTTTCTACTCCCTCCTCCAGGGTAACTTGTAAAGTAATTTGGAAGAAGCTCCATCGGGGACTTATATAAGATGCTATTTTAAACCTAAACCCTACACTCTCCTTTCTCCATATGCTTTGTAAAACTTTCAAAGGATATTGGTAGTTAAGAGCTATTTGGAGGTAGATGCATAAACCATGGAATAATTAGAAAGTTGAGAGACGGCAGGAGTTGGGTCTAAAAAAAAAGTAGGGGACACAAGTAAAATTTTTGGATTGCATTTACGTCCATGTCCTTTACAGCACTCTCTTACGTTGCTATATGGAACCTTCTCCACTTTGGGAATCACCTGAGTCTTGAAGAAGAATAGAAATTAGCAGTAGGGATGGGATGTTTTCAAGAAGCAACTATCATATTTATTTATAATAATGGGAGGCCATAAAACACCCAGCTCTTTTAATGAACAATCACATGATTCTCAAAAAATGATGTAACTGAATGCCAGCCTACAGAGCCCCACCACCCTGCACTTTATGTACACCAGCAGATGAAGAATGCCCTGGGCTTGGTCACATTCATGGGTAAATAATCTTCCTCTCCTGGGGAGATGAAGTTGAACAGAAATATGTACAGTGGGGTCAGGGGAAAACAGCCCTACCTCTCTTTAGCCTTTTAAGCATCACCATGTGAAAACAGGTCTGAAGAGCGTTCTGTGCATGATAAAGACTTTATTAGAGCCCACTCCCAAAAAGCATACAATTTCAAGCTGCATCAGTGACGTCAACTGTCATCACGTTTGCCCACCACCCAAAAAATGAAGTGTACTTACTGATTGAGGATGACCATACAGCCTCAGAAGTTTTATTTTTTAGAACTTCATTTTACAGGTTTTTTCTTTCTCTGTGGAGACCATCTGATTCTATCACTCTGAATTCCTCAGTAAATAGAGTACCTTTATCAATGTTTTTTCCCTCACCTGTGTTTTGCCATTTGTTGATTCCAAGTGTGTATTTTCTGTAGTTATTTGTGAAATAACTTCTTCGTTGCTACACGGCAGTTCTCAGTGTTTATAAATCAATACCTTAAAGCAATTAATTAAAAATTTAAGGCAGTTAATCCAGCCTAAGGCCTCCAAACTCATGGATCACCAGCTGGGCTTATGGAAGCCTTCTGGCATATACAGATTTTTCTTTTTTCTTTTTTAAAATTTGCAGCATAGATTGTTCAATCAAGGTCTTTCCTTGAAAGATTTGGGACAAAGCATCTTGCTCCAAAAACCATCTGTATGTAGGTTAGTAAAGACATGCATAAAAAGTTAGGATAATAAATTCACTTGGGGAATAATATTACATGTTATAGCACTTGGAAAAAATGTTGTTTTATGAATGTCCCCTTAACTTTTCCCTACCACTTCTTATGCATTTTTCTAAATCTCAGAAAAGTCCACATTTTAATACAGAAATTCTTAAACCTGTAAGACTCAGTGACACTTTTTAAGAACAAAAGTTTTATAACATTATTTCCTATATTAAAATGAAATTCACAGATTCTATAGCCTACTTATATAAGGAACATAAACCAAGACAATGCCATCAATATAAGGGAGGTATTAAAATAATAATAAATGATAGTGTTCAGTGTAAACTTATGAGACACAATAGTTACATTAGGAGTCATATCAAAGTAGTGAGAGTCTTATAATTCAACCTGGAATCACTATGAATGATGCAAATACAGGAAGATATTGTAATAAAAAGATTCCATTTTTGATGTTAGCAAGACAGTTTTCAGGTTACCACACACCCCTTCCTCCATAACTGAGTAATCCCTCTGCACCGCCACACCTCCTGTCTCAGGTCACAGGTGGAAACTCATCACAATAGAGCAGCCCATCCACTCCACCCAGTGACCATAACCCACACTCCAAGCCACCCATCTCCTCCTGTTCCTCTTTCTCTCCAGACACAACCTGAGCCCTTCTCCTTGAGGAAATCCACTTCCTGTGTACCATGTGAGTAATAAACTTATTACACATCCAGGGGTACCTGTGTGTCATTAGGCCAGATGTTCATAAATCTGGGGGTGGGGGGAAGTTGTTCCCTGCATCCACCAGGGGATGCCAGGTATACCTAAATCAAAAAAAATGATGTGGTTGTGTACTGTTGGTGATTTAAATAAGAAAAACTGCCATCTTACCATTGTAGGTATGGATTTTTGTGAAAGGGTACATAAGGTTTAATAGAGTTTGAACAAAAAGTATAAACTTCCCCTGATTTACCTATTACTTCTCTATTAGAAATATTGGAAATAGCTAAGACGTAGAGTCTTTGTTGTCCATCAAGCACCGTTGCAGGTTCTTTGTGTTTACTTATCACAGCCTTCTGGTATGACCATCCCTGTTTCACAAGGAGAGAAACCAAAGCACAGGAGGATGAGGTAACTCATCTAGGGTCAGACAGCAAGCGACAGGCCCAGAATTCAAACCCTGGTAATCCAGGAACCGCTCCCAATCAACACCCTGTATTGGTTCTTAGGTACTTCATTTACGTGCAGGACAGTTAGAGTCAGTCTCAGGTAATTAATGATTAAAAAAAAAAAAAGTATCCCTCCACACATTTCTAGAAAATCAATCAACAGTTGTACAGTATCCAGGACTGTATTGAGGATCCACAGGACAAGACCAGGTCCAGCTAACTGCCCACCGGTCCTCATTTGCCAAGCCCCATCCCATCCCACACCTACTGTAGTTTTGACATCAAAACACCACCAGGGGGGCTTCCCTGGTGGCGCAGTGGTTGAGAGTCCGCCTGCCGATGCAGGGGGGGGCGGGGGGTGTCAAGAAGGGATCTTGGCAGAGGGAGGAGGTGAAGCATATTCTGGGAAACAGAATGGAAAACGCTTTTCTCATGAAGACTTCAAGTGAGAATGCCCCAGCAGCTCTTGAATGAGCCCCCTAACCACAGACGGAGCAGAGGAGTGGGGCCCCGGGTGCTGTCTGACCAGGGGGCTCTGTGATAATCCTTCTCCTGGTACCCGCTCCCAGTGGGCTAGACTTCTGACACGTCCCAGTAGTTGGAACTGCGGTGCATACACAGCCTGGTGACTCTGACTGCTTCAGGTCAAGTTACTTTTCACTTAACAAAGGTGAAGGATGAAATGTGGGCAGGTACGTAGAGAACATGAAATGTGCTGATATTTGGGGTGAAGCTGCTATGAAAAGTACATCCTCTCTTTGGAGGGATCTTAAAATAGGTTTGAATGACCTAAGGATACATTTTGCTTAACAAGTAATAACATCAGTGTGTACAAACAAGCCCAAGACATCCCTTTGAAGTTTTGACTGACTTAACATTTTCTAAATTTTTTGGCCTGGAAGGCACCCTAGATCATCCTTTGATGAATTCGGTAATTAAATCCAAAATGAGAAAACATGTGGAAATATAGTTTCTAAAGGTACAAGTCTGCGATATTTACTTAGAGAAGTTAAGAATCATGCACACACGGTTGTGGTCACTTTTCCAATTGTGTTATTTAAAATAAACTTCTCTTAATTTTTAATACAGCATTGGACACGAGAATTCAGACAGGGATTAAGAATAGTCCCTCATAATATGTTCAATAAATGTGACATGTTAAAATTTAATTTTAAGTAACACTTCACAACAGTTGAAGTGTTTAACTTACCAAATCTACAGACCTCGTTCCATCTAGTGTATTTAGAATCTAGTCTGTCCTACTAAAAAAGTGAATTCTCTGTATTCTATAATTAGGGCTTTTTATGCAAACGTATTTCCTGATGAATTGCAAGGCTTGGATTCGTAGGTCAACGGTCTAGGTGAGCGGCAGATTAGTTTTAAACGCTGTTAATTCACTCTTGATCACTTTTAAACTCTTTGGCATCTGGTGCAGAAACTCCTTTCGAATAATTTATATGTTCACGTCCATTATGAACTTTCAGAGTCTTTATTCTGCACCTGTTATGTTAGAGCTGATTATATTCAGTGTACCCTATGCTCACCCCACCCTGTTATTGATATTTCTTCCATATAACTTGCATCTTATTAGTACTATGAATAGTAATTTTCACTAGGATTGATATGATTTTGTTCATTTTAGATCTTTTCTTTTCCAATGTGTATCTTTAAGGTCATGTCCTTTTTGAGGATGAGTTTTTCATCTGTCTCCCAAGCAAGGCCCTCTTCAGTAGAAAATAGCAATGTAGGATTCTTTTCACATGAAGAAGACTTAATGGTATTTCCCCCAAACTAGACTGCATTGTTTCAGAGCCAATGTGACCTTTCCTTCAACCATAAGGCACTAATTATCTGTGTGTACTTTGAGTTGCTGCCACAGTAAGGTAGCCAAAGAAATGGAATCCTCCTAATTAAAAAATAATATTCACTAATGCAAATGACACATGAAATTATTCCCTCTAAAATATCCCTGTGTATTTACTCTTGTAATTATTCTTTAATTAATAGAGGTAGTGGTCATATAAAAATTGAAAGCAAATTCATATTAAATAAAAAATCTTGCAAGATATAGCATTTTATGAGTTAAAATGATGTTGGATTACCACTTAAATCACTAGAATAGTTAAGTTATGAATTAGAAAGGTTAAAAATAAATTGAGATAGTTGTATAAAAATAATTTAAAATCTAAGGATGTAAAAGCACTCCAAACTTTGATGGAACATTATATTCTTAAAAATTAAATGTTCTGGCTTTTAATACTATAATAATTTATTATAAAATTAATATTTAGGTGTATCTGCTTCTGCTTTAGCAATTTTTTAAATTAACTTTTATTGGACTATAGTTGATTTACAATGTTGTGTTAGTTTCAGGTGTACAGCAAAGTGAATCAGTTATACATATACATATATCTGCTCTTTTTTAGATTATTTTCCCATGTAGGTCTTTACAGAGTATTGAGTAGACTTCCCTGTGCTATATAGTAGGTTCTTATTAGTTATCTATTTTATATATAGTAATGTGTATGTGTCAAACCCAGTCTCCCAATTTATCCCTCCTTCCCCCATCCCCCTAGGTAACCGTAAGTTTGTTTTCTACATCTGTGACTCTGTTTCTGCTTTGTGAAAAAGTTCATTTGCATTAGCAATTTTTAATGTTACTATCATTATCATCTACTCATTTGTCCAAATCAAATATCTGGGAATAAATCTCCGCTTCAAAGTGTACTTTATTTTCCACATTTGTTGATTTTCACCTCTTGAGGCTTCTCCAATCCATGCAGCATGGAGAGGGGTCTAGGGCAGCCTCTCATCAACTATCACTTCATCCCTGCAAGCATTTACTAACCCTCTTATTATGTTGTGTTTACATTTCTCGCTCTCTTACTAAATTATCACTTTCTGAATTGTAGGGACCAAGTTTTGTTCATAAGCCTGTTCCCAGTACGTATTACTATTTTGTGTTTCAAAAAAAAATCTGCCAAAATATTGTTAAAATATCTGTTGAGGTCAGAATGGGAACAAAAGAAATACAATTTCCAGATCAACAGAGTGGGAAACTGTGTTAATTTCCAACGTGAGATTAATTTAAAAAAACAGCCATTGGTTTTCCAGTCTGGCTTTTGTCCTGCTGTAAAATGACTAACCAGATTGATGGGTTTAGAAGTAAGTGGTTTCACTGAGGATGTGTAATCTGTGAGTGACAGTATGTTCTTAGCAGCTTGGAGTGAAAAATGACATAAATATAATGATAATTTGATGGAAAGGAGGAAGAAGAGGAAATCTGATTTTTGTTTTATAGTTTGTGTGCTTTTAATGATTCTGCATAAATTTTTTTTACCATTTGAGAAATTAAAGAAACTGATTCTTACTGAGAGTGTGGAGTAAGCATTGTGCCTTTCTGTATAGTCTTTTCTTCAAAATCAGTTTGCTGTGGATATACAATCTTAATACATTGAATCTCCCTCTCAACTGCTATGTCTCAACTACTTTTGCTTTCACCAGTGATAGAAAAAATTTATTTGGGTATGTTTCTAAATTTTTATGGAGCTATAATACTTGGAAGTCAATAAATCTTCTCACATTGGAAAATCTATCCTATGTAGAATTTTAAAAATCTTATTAACTAGATGTATCAACCATGGAAAATTATTAATATAGTACATGTGGAGTCACATAAGTAAATTCTCAAAATACAAGACACCTGGGATTTAGGAAACATATTTCTCTGCTTAAGGTACATTCATCTACACACTTTTCAAATTTGTCCTGGCTTTTGCTTGAATACACATTCAGACATTGAATGTGTTTCTTAAACCAAACACAGGGGTTTAATCCTATGGTTCAAGATGGTTGAGCTGATTATAGACCTAAATGTAAGCCCTAAAACTATAAAACTTTGCAAAGAAAATTTATAAGAAAAATCTTTCTTACAGTATTTCTTAGGTCATGAAATCACAAACTATAAAAGAAAAACAGTGATAAGGAAATCTAATCAAAATTAATGAGTACTGCTCCTCAAAAGAGAGTTAAGAAAATGAAAAGTAAACTATAGTCTCAGAGAAAATATTAGCAAAACGTGTATCTGATAAAGGACTTATATCCAGAATATACGATGTATACTTCCAACTCAGTAGTAAGGCAAATGACTCAATACTAATGGGTAAAAGATTTGAACAAATACTTCACCAAAGTAGGTGAATGAATGGCTATGCTCAACATCCTTAGTCATTAAATACAATCTAAATTAAATTACAAATTAAATGCAAATTACAATGACAATTAAATGTCACTATACACCCATTAGAGTGGCTCACATTAAAAATCATGGCTGTAGCAAGCAACACATACTCTCCTACGTTGCTGCTGGGGATGAAAATAAATGGTGTGTCCAATTTAGACACCAGCTTCACAGTGCATTCCATAGGTAAATGTACAGGTAAATGTCACCACATGACTCAACAGTCCCTCTTTTTGATATTTACCCAAGATTAATTAAAACATAAACACACAAATACTTACATTCAGTTTTTTAATATCAGTCCATTCATATTCCTCCCAAAATGAAAATGTCTTTCAACTTGTGAACAGGTAAAAAAATGTGGTGAAAATATATACAATTGAATGCTTTTAATGAAAAAACAAAGAAAAATGCTGCTACAGAAAATAGCATGGATGAAATGCAAAAGCAATTTGTTCGTGACATAAACAAGACACATGGATGAATATATATACTTTATGATTCTATTTATGAAACTCAAGAAAAGTCATAACTGTTAGATTAGTCATTTCCAGATGGGTGGGGTATGTGGATTTACTAATCATGGCTCTGTGGTAACTGTTATCCAACTTTATATACTTATCAATAGTATTGTATTGTATTAAGTATACAATAGAATTGTATACTTAAAAAGAGTGTATTTCCTTGTGTATGTTAACAGGTTCAAGCTTGTACTGCTTGCTGCATGACAGGCCAATAAATTGAGTTGTTGGGGCAAAGAATAGCGACTTTTTCAGAAAGCCAGCAGACAGCGAAGATGGTGGACTAGCTTCCCAGAGAACCATCTTCCCTGAGTTAGAATTGTCTTCTTTTATATTAAAAGGGAAGGGGTGTGTAGCTTGTTTTTGCAAACTTCTTGGTGTCAGATCCTTTGTTCTTGCAGCTGTCCACATAAGTCTGGTCATGATGTTCACATAAACCTCCAATAAGACAAATGTTATTCTCTGTTCTGCAACTTTTTATCTCTATATGAACGGAGAAGTGTTACACCTTTAAAGGCCAGATACTTGAGAATGGGCTATCCTGTATATTTCAGGCTATAGGCAACAATCTTAACTTGTAGCGAAAGCAATAGAATACAAAGGCTAAAGTAAAAGAGATCTAATATGGAGTCAGATGTATTCTTCCCTATTACACATGTATATTAAAACTCCAAAAGCTAAAAATATTTTTCAAATATATTTTAAAAATTTGTGAGCACGAATCCCTTCTTGGGGCTTCCCTGGTGGCACAGTGGTTGAGAGTCCACCTGCCGATGCAGGGGACATGGGTTCGTGCCCTGGTCCGGGAAGATACCAAATGCCGCGGAGCGGCTGGGCCCGTGAGCCATGGCTGCTGAGCCTGCGCGTCCGGAGCCTGTGCTACGCAATGGGGAGAGGCCATGACAGTGAGAGGCCCACGTACCGCAAAAAAAGAATCCCTTCTTGACTTACATTAACCAAATCAAACATTTTGTACAATTATTATTAGTTTATAATTTATCATATTTAATTTGGGAAATAAAGAGAACTTCATAATAGGACAAAATTACACATAGGTTGATAATAATTAAATAATTTTATTTTCTATATGTCATTCAGGAAATGGACTGATATGCTGCTTGTCAGCTTTTATAAATTAAATGCTCATGATAAAATGTCTAAGATAACCAATAAATAATAGAAAAAGATTATGTAACAGAGCTACTATCATTCAAAAGAGACATATAAGGAGAAAAATACAGGTATACTCCTTTTATTGCACTTCGCTTTATTGTGCTTTGTGGATACTCCATTTTTTACAAACTGAATGTTTGTGGCAACCCTGAGTCTTGCAAGTCTATTGGCGCCATTTTTTCAACAGCATTTGTTCAATTTGTGTCTCTGTGTTAACAATTCTTGCAATATTTCAGACTTTTCCATTATTGTTATATGATTTTGGTGATCTTTGATTTGTGATCTTGGATGTTACTGTTGTAATTGTTTTGGGGACACCATGAACCTTGCCCCTATAAGGTCAGGAATTTAATCTTCAGCGTTGTGTGTGTTCTGACTGCCCCACCAATCGACCATTCCCCTGTCCCTCTCCCTGTCCTCAGGCCTCCCTATTGTACACAAAACTATTTAAACTAGGAGAGTTAATAACCCCACAATGGTCTCTAAGTGTTCAAGTGAAAGGAAAAGTCACATATATCTCATTTTAAATCGAAAGCTAGAAATGATTAAGCTTATTTCAAGCCAGGATAGGCTGAGAGCCACGACTCTTTCACCAAACAGTTAGCCAGGTTCTGAACGCAGAGGAAAATTTCTTGAAGGAAATTACAAGTTGAATCTAAAATATGATACAAACGAACTTATTTACAAAGCAGAAACAGACTCATAGACATAGAAAACAAACTTATGGTTACCAAAGGGGAAAGGGGGTGGGGGAGGGATAAATGAGGAGTTAAGGATTAACATATACACACTACTATATATAAAATAGATAACCAACAAGAACCTATTGTATAGCATAGGGAACTATATTCAATATCCTGTGATAAACCATAATGAAAAATAATATGAAAAAGGATTATATATAACTGAATCACTTTGCTGTATGCTTGAAACTAATACAACATTGTAAATCAACTATACTTCAATTTTTAAAAAATGTGCTACTCCAGTGAACACACAAATTATAGGAAAGTGAAACAGCCTCATTGCTGATGTGAAGAAAATTTTAGTGGTCTCAGTAGAAGACCAAACCAGCCACAACATTCCCTTAATCCAAAGCCTAATCCAGAGCAGGGCCACAACTCTTCAATTCTCTGAAGGCTGAGAGAGGTGAGGAAGCTGCAGAAGAAAAGTCGAAGGTAGCTGAGGTTGGTTCATGAGGTTTAAGGAAAGAAGCCATCTTCATAACATAAATGCAAGGTGAGACAGTAAGTGTTGATGCAGAAGCTGTAGCAAGTTATCCCAAAGATCTAACTAAGATAATTAATGAAGGTGGCTACACTGAACAACAGATTTTCAGTGTAGACAAAACAGCCTTCTATTGGAAGAAGATGACATCTAGGACTTTTATAGCTGAAGAGGAGAAGTCAATGCCTGGCTTCAAAGCTTCAAAGGACAGGTTGACTCTCTTGTTAGGGGCTAATGTAGCTGGTGACTTCAAGTTGAAGCCAATGCTCATTGACCATCTGAAAATCCTAGGACCCTTAAGAATTATGCTCAATCTACTTTTCCTGTGCTTTATCAGTGGAATGGCAAAGACTGAATAGTAGCACATCTGTTTACAGCATGGTTGACTGAATATTCTAAGCCTACTGTTAAGACCTACTGCTCAGAAAAAAAAAAAAAGATTCCCTTCAAAATATTACTGCACATTGACAACACACCTCGTCATTCAAAAGCTCTGATGGAGTTGGACAGTGAGATTCATGTTGCTTTCATGCCTGCCAACACAGCATCAATTCTGCAACCCATGGATCAAGGAGGAATTTCAATTTTCAAGTTTTATTATTTAAGAAACGCGTTTAGTAAGACTATAGCTGCCATAGATAGTGATTCCTCTGATGGATCTGGGAAAAGTCAACTATAAACTTTCTGGAAAGGATTCAGTATTCTAGATACCAATAAGAAGATTCATGGGAAGAAGTCAAAATATCAACATTAACAAGAATTTGGAAGAAGTTGATTCTAACCCTAATGGACGACTTTGAGGTGTTCAAGACTTCAGTGGAGGAAGTAACTGCAGATGTGGTGGAAACAGCAGGAGAACTAGAATAAGAAGTGGAGCCTGACCTAAGTGTCCATTGACAGTTGAATGGATAAAGGAGATGTGGCACATATATACAATGGAATATTAGTCAGCCATAAAAAGAAACGAAATTGAGTTATTTGTAGTGAGGTGGAGGGACCTAGAGTCTGTCATACAGAGTGAAGTAAGCCAGAAAGAGAAAAACAAATACCTTACCCTAACACATATATATGGAATCTAAAAAAAAAATGGTCATGAAGAACCTCGGGGCAGGACGGGAATAAACATGCAGACCTACTAGAGAATGAATGGACTTGAGGACATGGGGAGGGGGAAGGGTAAGCTGGGACGAAGTGAGAGAGTGCCATGGGCATATATACACTACCAAATGTAAAACAGATAGCTAGTGGGAAGCAGCTGCATAGCACAGGGAGATCAGCTTGGTGCTTTGTGACCACCTAGAGGGTTGGGATAGGGAGAGTGGGAGGGAGGGAGATGCAAGAGGGAAGAGATATGGGGATATATGTATATGTATAGCTGATTCACTTTGTTATAAAGCAGAAACTCACACACCATTGTAAAGCAATTATACTCCAATAAAGATGTAAAAAAAAAAGAAGTGGATCCTGAAGAGGTGAGTGAATTGCTGCCATCTCTGGATGAGAAGTTGCCTCTTCTGTAAGAGCAGAGAAGGTGCTTCCTTGCGATGGAATCTACTCTGGGTGAAGATGCTATGAGGATGGTTGAAAGGACAACAAAGGATTTAGAATATTATCTAAACTTAGTGGATAAAGCAGCAGCAGGGTTTGAGAGGACTGAGTCCAATTCTGAAAGAAGTTCTACTATGGATAAAATGCTGTCAAACAGCATTGCATGCAACAGAGAAAGTGTTCATAAAAGGAAGAGTCAATCGATGTGGCAGACTCCACTGATGTCTTGTTTTAAGAAATTTCCACAGTCACCCCAGCCTTCAGCAACCACCACCCTGGTCAGCCAGCAGCCACCATCGAGGCAGGACCCTCCACCAGCAAAAAGATGATAACTCTCTAAAGGCTAAGATGATGGTTAGCATTTTTAGCAAAAAAAGTGTTTTCTAAATTAAGGTATATGAATTGTTTTTTAAGACATAATGCTATTGCATACTTAACAGACATCAGGATACTATAAGCATACCTTTTATATGCAATGGGAAAACAAAAAATTTGTGGGATTTGCCTTATTGCAATATTTGCTTTATTGCAGTGGCCTGTAACCAAACCCGAAATAGGTATGAGGTATGCGTGTATAGAAAACCCAAAAGCAACAAGTGATGTTTGAAAAAAATCTGAATATTTTTATTACCACAGTGAATTTAAACTAATTGTGCCAAGTAAAAGACTAGGGTATCAGATTATATATGAAAATCTAGTAGCATGCTATTTATAAGATACACACTAAAATCATAAGATTATAGAAAGCTTGAAAATAAAAGGATGGAAAAGACACAAGAAGGAAAAAAAAAGTTGAGTTTGTTACTGGACAAAACATTCAATTAACTAAGTAAGCAAATAATAAAATAGTCTAAAACTACATAAATTTTCACAACAATAGAAAAAACTGAAAAATTCACCATTACAGTATGTAACTGTACCATATCTCTCTTAATTATTTGTTTTGCAGGCAAGAATTTAGTGAAGATAAAAAATTTTGAACAACACAAATAATGACTTCCATTTATTGAAAATATTAAACTATGAATATAATAGCTTGTGAATTACTTGAACACACATTGAACATTTGCAAACAACTGGCCATTTTCTAAAATAAAAAGCAATTTTTGATAACTATCAAAATTAAGAATGTATAAAACTCGTCCTCTTATGATAAGACAAGTAAATTTTAACAGCCAGTAAAAGACAGGAAACAACAAAAATCTCTGTGCTTGAAAATTTAAAAGCACACTGCTAAAAACCTCAGTCCAAAAATAATTCATGGTGATAATTTATAAAATAATTAGAATATAAGATATATGCATATCAATGAATGTGATATACAGTGACAAAAATTCTTAGAGGGAAATTATCATAAATTTTTCTAATAAAATGATACTTAAAAATAATGACCTTATCATTTGAATTAAGATGTCAGTAAAATAATAAGGAAAAGATTATATTGAAGAAGAAATTAATGATACAGTACACTAAGTTATAATAGACAATATCAACAAAGCCAAATGTTAATTCTTTTATATGACTAATCAAATAAAAAAATATTTTTGAAGGGAGTTAAGAAACAAAAATGAGAACGCACACCTAATGTAATAATCTTAGTACAATGTGTTTATTTTTAGTGCAATTTATTTAATGCAATATATTGCTACAATTATAGCAAACATTTAAAAATGTATGAGAATGCTATTAAAATCTTCATGGCAGTGTATTTGTAGCTTAGATGAGATGGACAACTTTCTAGGAAAATAGAGTTAATTAAAATAAATTCAAGAAAGAATGCTTAACTAATATTGTAACCAGTTTAAAAATGAATCAATTTTAAACATTTTCCTAAAGGAAGTAAATTGTTAAAGTATGTAAATTCTTTTCAAAATATGAGGAAACTGGTCATTCTTTGTATATTTAAGTTTCTCTCTCATAGAAAACAAAAAAAACCCAGAACACCTCCCAAATATTTTTATGAGGTCTGCACAACTGCTTTAACAAAATTAGACACATGCAGGAAAAGAAAAATTTTCTGAATGATTGCATTTATGGATATAGATTTAAAAAGAAATCTTAAACAAAATGTTAGCAAACACAAACCACGTGCAAAAATCCAATATATTATGAAATGGAGTTAACCTACAAATATTGGGACAGTTTTTAACAAAATGTGGTACTTTACCACATTTACACATTAAAGTAGAAAGACATATGAGCATCTCAGTAAGTGTTGGAAAAGTATTGACAAATTTCAACATTTATTTTTGAAATCAATTCAGTGCTGGTACTTATGCTGATAATGTGTATCTACATAATTCTTTCAGAAATTATAATTCTCAACAGTGAAATTTTAGAAGAATTCACTCTAAATAAAGAACAAAATTAAAATGTGCACTTTCCTTGCTTTCTGACCCCAGCTAGTATTTCCAATGAAAAAAGAAAATAAATATTATAAGAGTGATAAAGAAAACAAAGCTGTGAATATTGTGGAAGATGTGACTATCTTCATTGAGAATCCAAAATAGTGTACCAACAAATGATTAGAAATAATAGATAAATTTAACAGAATATCTGCTTGAAGGTCAATATACACGGGTCAACTAAATTTTAGAAACTAACAGGAAGCATATAGAAAATACAATATTTATTTCATTAAAAAGTACCTCAGTAACGAATTAAAACTTTTCGGGAAAATAGAATTTATTTATTTATTTCCTAATTGATATTCAGACACAGTACTATTCCATTTAAAATCCCAGCAAGATTTTGCTAAACCTTGGCAAGATCTTTCTCATACTTATATACAAAGAGTATGGACTAGGGAAATTGTTCTACCAGATAGGAAAATTGATTTTAAACCTAGGATAATTGAGACTGTGAGTTAAAGGGGTAGTCGAATGAAATGATAGAACAGCAAAAAAATTCTCAGGAGCAGACATACTTATGTGAAAACTCAGATGTTGCAGACTTCCCTTTGCATGGCATTAGGGAAATGATCCTACAATAATTTGTTATTTTTAGAGGAATATTGAAGTTAGATCTTTAGTTTTCACTATATACTAGAAAATAATTGCTGATGGATTAATCCCTTGAATGAGATGCAACATTTTTAGTCATTTAGAAGAAAGTATGCCTTTTTAGTTCATTTTATGTGTATGAATCACAGCACTGAGATCAATTCACATAATAATCCAAATATAAAGAGAAAAATATTTTGTGTAGTAAAGAGAAATACGTGAAATGGGAGTGGTAAAAATGTGTTCCTCTCTAGTAAATGATACCTTTTCTGATGGTATAAAGCTTTCCCCAAAATCATCTCAGTTGAGCCCAGTGACAAACTATGAAAACAAGTACGGTAGGTGTTATTTTCCCAATTATTTAAGGTAATTGTTAAACAGGAAATGTCCCACCCCACCCCCAAAAGAGATGTCCAGGTTCTAGTTCCTAAAACTCCTGACTTGTACCTTGCAAAACAAAAGGGACTTTGCAGATGTGATTAAATGATGGATACCGATTGGACCAGATAGAGGAGGGATGATTCTCATCAGTTGGTTTGGTGTCAAAGGCATGCTCCCCGCTGAGCCCTTTGCTGTCTCAAAGAATTGGACAGCCCATGAATGCCAGTATTTTCCCAGCCAGAAAGGTTATTTTTTTTAAGATAGCGAAACATTATAATATTCAGAAAATAAAAAAATATATAAACAATACAGTATAGTAAGAAATCTTTATGACATAGTAATAGCAATTATTATTAAATGTATTAACCGTATATTACATCATTTACATTTGATCAGTAAAATGAACAACTTCACTTATCAAAAAACACCTTAAATGTTGTGAAAAAGTCAGTTGAAGAAACAGTTTGCCACAGGTCCTGAGCATCCTTGTGTGTTTTTGCTGCATGTGACAGACTGAAAGCTCTCCTGATCTGAGCCAGCTCTATGGCTGATCACATAGAAAACTGTGTAGGTCAAAGGGATTGGTGTAACTGCCGTGTAACCAACTGCCTGCTTCCCTGGGTGCGTGTGGAGGGCATGAAGGAGGACAGGCATGTTTGCTCCTTGGTACAGTGTTTGCTCTTTGGTCAACATAGGCAGGACCCTTAGCCCTGAGTCCCTTAGCTGTGAATCCTGTCTACTTTGCATGTGGTATGTACGTGCTTGTAAGAGATAAACACAGCTGAATGCTAGATAAAGCTGGAAGGATGGATTTTCATCATGCTGTACTACTGCTATAAGGAAGAGTCCAGCATGAACTGAATTCAATTTCTATCTGTACGGAGGTGACTCAGTATTTTAAAGGGGCATGAGCAAGGGCGCGCTAGAGTGAGTGAATGAAAAATACAAAAGGAGGACAGGAATGTTGGTCCGTGAATCCCATCCGGGTTTGCTAACTGGCGTTTATGGAAATTAGGCTCCTCCCCTTCCACAGAGGCTGGGGGACCAGGGCCCTGTCTTCAGGTGTTGTATGGAACAAATAGTACATTCTTTTCGCAGCTTCAGTTTTTTCAGGAAGGCACTTTAAAAGGTGGGAAGGTCACCCTAGGGATGTGGCCTTGAGATGGTAGCAACCATGCTAATGTTTTGTTCAAGACTTCATAAGCCTAGGTTGAGGCTAGTCGAGAACAGGGCTAAGAGGGAGCCTAGTAGAGTTTGGTCAAGGAGGGAGTCCTGGCAGCCTTGACGCAGTTCTTCATTCTCATGGAATTGAGAGCAGGAGAAAGGGTGAAAATATGGTAATACTCATGACGTTTGCTGCTGTGTTGTGAGTAATGGTTTCTTCTCTCTTATTTAGAATTTTCTTGTCTTCGTCAGTACCTGTGACATGGTGCTGCCGAGCTAACATGTGCCTCTGCAGGTAGGGTACAATCTCAGACCCTTCACGTTCCTGACAGCCATCAACCTAAAGAAGATATTTGTGACATCTGGAACCAACACACAGTATACTATACATAGAAAGAATTTCTGGGAATTAATAAGAAGAGGGAAAAACAACAAAGTAAAAACAGACCTAAGAAAGGATTGGTTGTTTAAAATAGAAAAAATGTTAAATAAACAAATAAAAATATGTTCTTAACTTCACTTGTAATTAGTGAAATAAATATAAGTGAGATCACAATAAGATAGAATTTTACACTCATTATTTTGGCCACAAGTAAGATGTGTGACAATAGCCAGTTTTGGATAGGATATGGAATGAGGAGAAATTTTATAATTTGTTGTTTTGAGTGTACAATGGTAAAAACCACTTTGGAATAGATTAGCATTCAATACTCTGTAATCCTGCAATATTTTCTATTATCTTGCAACTGAAGGGGAGCAGATACACCACTTCAAATATGACATAGACATTCAGGGCATTCCACACCAAATTATGCCGTTTTGCTGTATTGATTATTTTGAGCTGTAGGCACTTGGTAAAAAGGCGGTAGAGGGAGAGGCTTTCTCTGAACTCTTTTTATCTGTCCAAACATAAATTCTACAAAAGGAACAAAAGGAACTGCATGGCCACAGATCCGCTCCCCAGGAGCTTCATCAACCAGGGAAGATTGACTCTTAATCACAGGAGAGACTAGAAATCAATTCCACACGCAGACAAACTTTGTCACAAACTGTCAGATCCCCCATCTCTCCTTCTAAGGGCTCATTCATCTTTCCTAAAAATCATTTCCTCTCCCCTAAGTTGTCAACATCCCCCTCCCCTTTCCCTATTAAAATGGTATGAATGAATTCTAAGCCACCTTGGGGAGTAAATGATACACTTTTCCCTGTGTATCTCCCATGTATATGTGAGGTATACTTGTTAATACATTTGTGTTTGTTTTCCTCTTGTTAATCTGTCTCTTATGACAGAGTGTGTCAGCCAAGAACTCAGAAGAGTGGAGGGAAGATGATTTTTCTTCCTTACACAAGAATGCAGTAGGGGAGGGCTTCCCTGGTGGCGCAGTGGTTGAGAGTCCACCTGCCAATGCAGGGGACACGGGTTCGTGCCCCGGTCCGGGAAGATCCCACATGCCGCGGAGCGGCTGGGCCCGTGAGCCATGGCCGCTGGGCCCGTGAGCCATGGCCGCTGAGCCTGTGTGTCCGGAGCCTGTGATCCGCAATGGGAGAGGCCACAACAGTGAGAGGCCCGCATATCGCAAACAAACAAACAAACAAAGAATGCAGTAGGGGACAGGTAGGAGGTATTAATAGCAATGTTTATAGGGGAGCGGACTGAATCAGTAGCCCAAATGCCCATTTATGTATATTAAATTAAAGAAACTATTTTACAGATATGATGTTGAACAAACTAATACTGTACTCAGTGACATGAATGAGTCTTATAGAAATAAATATGAGTCCCCAAAAGCAAGTCTTAGCACATTACACTTCTTCTATAAAGTCCGAAACACAATTTTAAAAGTAAAAATATATGATAAATTGTTGAATGCATACCGTGAAGCCACAATTCAATCTATGTATCTGCCAAGACTTACAATGAGGCTATGTCCCAATAAACCTGTAGTAGGTTGAAAATACCATAAGTCAAAAATGCATTTAACATACAAACTAGGACGTAGCCTATCTTAGCCCAGCCTGCCTTAAATGTGCTCAGAGCACTTATGTTAGCCTACAGCTGGGAAAGATCATCTAACACAAGTCCTATTTTGTTATAAGTGTTGATTTTATATGATTTGCTGAATACTGAAAGTGAAAAGCAGAATCGTTGTCTGGGTATGGAATGGTATTACGTGTATCGATTGTTCACCTTGCAGTCACCTGGCTGGCTGATGGGAGACCTGTGCTCACTGCCCCCATCACAAGAGGGTAGCAGGCCATGATCCCTAGCCCAGGAAAAGAGCAAAATTCTAAATTCAAAGTATGGTTTCTACTGAATGCTTATTGTTTTCACTCCATCATAAAGTCAAAAAACCCTGAGTTGAACCATCATAAGTTAGGAGCCATCTGTAGTTGCTTGGCAGCAGGACAGAGACAGAATTTGAGACAATAAACACATATATTCAATCATATTTCTAACATTGAAATTAAGTATGGTAATGTAGTCATGGTTATTTATTTTATGTTTTGTAACATGTATTCTTTTTATAATCAAATATTGTATAATAATTTAAACATCATATGATAAAACAAGAATTTGTACTATACATAGAAGAATAATAATGAATTCATAAATATAAAATCATAGTTTCTGGGCTTCCCTGGTGGTGCAGTGGTTGAGAGTCCGCCTGCCCATGCACGGGACACAGGTTCGTGCCCCGGTCTGGGAAGATCCCACATGCCGCGGAGCAGCTGGGCCCGTGAACCATGGCCGCTGAGCCTGCGCGTCCGGAGCCTGTGCTCCACAACGGGAGAGGCCACAGCGGTGGGAGGCCCGCGTACCGCAAAAAAAAAAAAAAAAAGTCATAGTTTCTATAATGTCTAAGAAGATAAATACACAAATAATTTCACTCAGCTCTTGAATTTCATGACAATATCTTTATTTTCCAAATTCTAGGGTATTATTCAGTACTAGTAATTCTACAGCTTTTGTCACTTAAACCTGAAGGCCATAGAAAAATTTCTCCTGTCTCTAAACTTATTTAGATCCTACTCTGACCAGTGAGCTCTAACCATGTAATTATTTAACAAGATATGCTCTGAAGTCGAAACTCAAGATTTTTAATATCAGATCATGTCCACTGTCATGCTAACTTTGGCAACCATGTCAAATTGCTCTATGTCAAGCTTACTGTAGACTAAATCCTTGAGATTTTCTTTTTTAGTGTTCTGCTTCTTAGTTTTCTCCTCTTGTTTATTTGTATGCTGGGAGTTTTGGATTTCAGTACGCACAGACGTCTGCTTTCATCCGTGTTATTTGTCATCTTGTGGGGTTTAACCTGTTTCTCCAGTCTGTGTGTTTCTCCAGTCTGTGCGTTTAACCTGTTTCTCCAGTCTGTGCGTTTCAGCAGTATGATGGCCTTTCTCTTTGTGCTGGCTAACCTGTGCTTTGATTTGATGGTATGTACGTGCTCTTCTTTATTTTATCTCAGTTGATCTCCTGGCAGGAGTACAATTAGAATAACTGCAGAGCCTCTCCCTCATGGAACCTGCTAGAAAAATGGAGAGGAATGTGTGGAATGAACTGTGTGTTACACAGACACACAGGTGTGCATGCAGGTGAATTCTGCTTTACCCAGCTTATGATTATTTTATTACAAATGCTCTTCCCTTCTCCTTTAAAGCTCTCCAGAGGGGGATGAGCTGTAGCCCAGTGGTTTGGGAGGTGCTATGAAAGCTGTCATTTGCTATTCAAGTATGGCTCTCCTTCCTGCTATCCCAGAATAATTAGGATACATCACTTGCAATGCTCCTTTGGTTTAACTATGGGGACTTGTTGAACTTTAATCGCATTTTAAATACTAGGAGAGGAAATTTATAGGCATGATGAAAAGACATGTCTCGTATATTAGACTTACATATGATTAAATTCTATTTCTTTCAGGAAAAGAGACGAATCTAAATCAGAAACTCACCCACCGAGAACATGATGATAAAAAAACTGATCACTAAAGAAGTTTCTAAAAATCTTGATGTGAGCTCTGAGACAAATGTGGAGAGAAATAGTGCAGATCTTATGTTTCCTGTGGTCAGATCCAGGGGGAGAAAAGCCGTAATCTGTTCTAGCAAGAGCCCCATGCTACATGGAAAACACAATTTTAAAGTGAAATCTGGTCATATATTGGCTTTAAACTGAAATTGCCAGTAACTAGGAACTGAATTAGCTAAAGATGTATATTATCTTAGGGATACTCTTTACTAGATAATATTTTGAATAGTGCTTAAAATTTCCTAATATTACTAATGTAAGTCAATCAGCCTAGACTAAAAGCCTGGTGCAGCCCCTTATTATGTGTGTAACTAATTCACTTACTAGTAAATATTTCATCCATTATTTAATCTTTCACTGTCTCGGCTTCCTTGTCCATAAATGAAGGTCATGGTAATATCCACTGTTAGAGTCGCCGTGAGGATTCAGTGGGTGAGGCACACAAACCCAGAGAGAGCTGAACTGTAAGCACCCATTCGTATTAGGGGCTGTGAGTTCAACTGTCCAGTCTCCCCATCGCTCTGCAGGATGTTTCTTTCTAACGGTGGGTACACTTTCAGGACATTCTCCCTTCACTTCCTACTCACACTCTACAGTTCTAAAATATTTATGCTCCAGGGAGTTGAGAATCAGAACCTCTCGATATAAAATCAGCATCTCCTGGTTTCCAGCTGCACCAGGCACATATCTAGAGGATGCAGACTCATAGCCACTGCATCACTCAGAAGAGCTGCTCACTTGCCAGGTCCCAACCCTGGACTCTGTGAGACTGTGTTTTCTGTTCTGTATGAAAGTTTGCTTTCCTAGAAAAATGTTACATCACTCTCTCCATGGGGTTCGTTCTTGTCTACAAGCAAAGAGGAAAGCTTCAGACGGTTTTAGTGCTTTCCTTCCTGATTATTAATAAAGACTAAATGTTACCTGGAAAAAAAGCACAAGGTTCCTTCAACTTCTATTCATAAGTCTTATAAATATATATGTGTATGACGATACAGCAGATTTAGCAAGTGCTAAGACAGTGTTCCTCAAAATGTTACCAAAGTTTTGCCTGCATTGTTTGCTAAACTGCACATTCTTAGGGCCCAATCCACATATATGCAATCAGAATATATGGGTGTGGGACACTGTTATTAGTATTTTAGTAAGAAATCCAGGTTATCTTTCTGCATATTACTGTTTATGAACCACTGCTAGTCCCACCAGGCAATACAATTTTTATATGTTTGATTTCAGACCCACCTAAATTGAAGGATATTACTTGGGATTTTTGGAATCCAAATGTTATATTAATGCGACAACATAATAGTAATAAGGGAGCGTGGGGAGTATGGAAACGTCTTCCCATCCCCTGCTACTGTGGACATTTAAAAAAATTTATTTATTTGTTTAAATTTTTATTGAAGCATAGTTGACTTACAGTGTTGTATTAGTTGCTGCTGTATAGCAAAGTGAATCAGCTGTACATATACATATATCCCCTCCTTTTTGGATTCACTTAGAAAACCTCAAATACGTGATGGAGATTTTGCTGTCTCCTGGGAGGTCACACTCCCACTTGACTCCTCTCTCTGGTTGCTGCATCTTTTCTATATCTCTAACATACTGATTATCGTTTTCGTAATGTTTTCTTATCCTCCATGGATGAAGGTTGCTAGATTTAGTAAATAAAAATACAGAATGTCCAGTCAAGTTTGAATTCCAACAAATATTTTGTTTTTAGAAGTATGTCCCAAATATTGGAAGCAACATCCTTGTACTCAAGAGGTATTTGTCATTTATTTGAAATTTGAATGTCACTAGGCCTTGTGCATTTTATCTGGCAAACTTACTGTGGATTGTGTTTCTTGCTTATTTTGCTTGATTTGGTCTTTATCTTTTATCATTGCAATTTCTTTAAATACCCAATGATACTTGCTTCTTCCTTCACATTTAAGCGGGGATACTACAACGGGTTGAACATGTCATGCACATAGGGGATGCTGCTTGGCCGGTGGGTTTTGATGTAGTATGAAAAGGTTACTCCATTTTGCTGGGAGACCCCATCAGCTATTGTCTTTAGGTTTTTTTCTCCAGGTTTACCTGGAGATTCCAAGTCTAACTGCCAGTATTCTCACTGGGCCTAAAGCCAGAAGGGAGCTCCGGTGTCTCAGTTCAGAATGGAGAATATCTTGCAGTGCCCTTTTTTGTGGTAAGCAATTCCCACCTGTAGCTGCATCTGGATTCCCTGGGTCAGGAAATGGGAATCACAGGGATTTGGAGACTAGCAAGCATTCATCAGCAGTACCTTCCAAGCAGTTGACGTAGTGTAAGGTAAGTGCAATATCGTGCTATAGAAAGGCCTTTGCAGCAGAGCTGCCGACCGAGAGTGGGGACCCTGCTTTAAATACTAAGAGTGGCAGGGAGGGGAGACAGTGAGAGCAAGAGCACAGGGACCAGTAGTTGCAAGAAGAGAGTCTTCACAATGAAAACATTACCCAGACAAGAAAGTTGGCTATATTACTTGCCCATGGTAGTGAAGAGGTGCAAAAATTAGTAAAACATAAGAGATTTTCAGGGGTCTGGCCTGCCAGCACCTGTAATGTTTCTATCCCAAAAGCAGCTCTAGGCCATCCAAACTGCAGTAGCAGTAAGAAGGCGTAGGAAGCCGTGTGATCCCCAAGAAATAGCTCTTTGAGGTGAGGGCTTGAGGGGTGAGGGAAGGACTGAGACCACAGGGGATGCTGAAAAAATGAGTTCTTCTGAGAGAGCAGAATTGGGGAGGCTGTAAATTACTAGATGAAAAATTTACTGACAGAGGGGGGAAATTCCATGTATTAGGGGAAAAGTGGTAATTGTAAGGGCAAAAGAGTGCTGTGTGTTTTCCATTCCCAGCAGCTCTGAACGGGTCATCCTGTTCGTGTGCCACCGTTGTTTGTTGAATGTATCGTGTGCTGATAACCTGTATAGCTCCTGGGGCTTGAGGAGCTGTGCATAACCAGGTTTCCTGGGCCGTTTGTTGAAGGCAGTAACTAGGTGATGCTCTCAGTCATCTCTCTTGGGCAGACATGGGACTGTTTAGTATGTAAATAAAACCCAATTATATTGGACACGAGGTGAGTAGGAGAGTGGACCCGCATTTTCCTTGTTTCTACCTTTGCTTGCTTCTCGTCTGTTCTCAGTACAGCAGCCAGAGTATTCCCGTTAAGTGAGTCACCTAATGTCAACCCTCTTCTCTAAGTTCTCCGGTTGCTTCCGGTCTCACCCGGAGTAAAGCCGTGGTTCCCCACAGGCCAGGCGTTAGCTTGTTTCCTGCTGTTCTCCTTCCTAACTGCTCTGGCCTTTGAGTATTACAGAAGATGCTAGGCCTTCTCCTGACTTGGAGCGCTGGCCCTTGCCCTTGCCTTTGCTTTTTCTCTTTTCCCCCAAGAAAATCTAAATAGTTCTCTTACGCATTTCCTTCAGATTTTATTCAAATGCCATTTTCGACATAACGCCTAACCTGGCAGCTCTGGAACCCTCTGTAATCATCACAAGTATGAACTCATTTTTTATTCATTTTTATTGGAGTCTAGTTGATTTACAGTGTTGTGTTAGCTTCTGCTGTACGGCAAAGGGAAGCAGTTATACATATACATATGTCCACTCTTTTTTGAGATTTTCCCGTATAGGTCATTACGGAGTATTGAGTAGAGTTCCCTGTGCTATACAGCAGGTTCTTATTAGTTATCTATTCTATATATAGTAGTGTGTATATGTCAATCCCACCTTCCCAGTTTATCCCTCCCCCCCCTTCCCCCTTTGGTAACCATAAGTTTGTTTTCTACATCTGAGACTCTATTTGTATTTTTGTAAATAAGTTCATTTGTACCATTTATTTAGATTCCACATACAAGTGGTATCATATGATATTTGTCTTTCTCTTTCACTCGGTATGACAATCTCTAGGTCCATCCATGTCACTGCAAATGGCAGTATTTTGGAATGACCGCCTTTTCCTTCTAGATTTCTGAATATTCTTTGCCTCCCTCCATTAAAAATGCAAACTCAAGGGGGTGTGGGCCTGTTTGTCTGATTTTGGTTTTCTTTGGTCTCTAGTTTACTGCGGAATATTTATTCCTTAAATCTGTTTCTAGCACATCGTACGTTTCATAAACATTTGGTGATTGAATGAGCAATAATGGTAATGCCCGCAATGTGGGGATGGGAGAAGCTTGCAGACGAGAATCAGCGTTTCACTGTTTCCCACAGACGTGTGAGTGGTGAAGCTTTGTCGCGGCTTCTAAAGCCTTTCCTGAAAGAACGGGTACAGATCCTCCGCCTGTTATGCCTCCTTCCTTTTGCATCATCTTGACCAAAATGTGGGTGTAATGTCTGCAGATCCAGCCCCAGCTTCAGGCTCCAGAATAAGAACCTTACCCTACAGACGACAGAGAGGTCAGATATGCAGGAGCATGTTCACTGAAGCCTGTGTGGAGCAGGGCTGCCTTATGGGCTGTGAGGTTTAATTGTATGTGTCAACTTGACTGAGCCATAGGGTGTTCAGGTATTTGGTCAAACATTATTCTGGGTGTTTCTGTAAAGGTATTTTGGGATGAGTTTAACATTTAAAACAGTAACCTGAATAAAGCAGATTGCCTTCCCTATTGTGGATGGGCCTTATCCAGTCGCTTGAAGGCGTGGATAGAACAACAACAAAACTAAAACTTGAGTTTGTGAGGAATGGTAACTGATTCCTGTGGGCTGTGAATGTTCTGTTTCTCTAGAGAATCAAGACTAACACTCTAGTCCTGACTGCTGTGAAGGATCCACGTGGGAGAAGTGAACTTCTGTTGAGGTTAAGCTGCTGCTACTTTGTGCTTTCAACCAGTGGGTATTTCTGGGTTGTAGCTGATTTCCTACAGAGAGAACTCCTAGGTCTCTGGAGCATTCACTGCCCACATTCTGCCCTACAAGAATCATCTGGCATTCCTCCTGAGCTCTTTTATTTCCTTTACTTCAGTTATCTTTTATTGGCCAAGCATCCTTTGGGTACTCTACAAAACATTTTGTAAGTTTGACAGTTATAGTCAAAGTGATACTGGGAAAAGTCCTTAATGAATCATACAGTATGCATGATACATAAAATCACTCACTGGTGGGTCAAAGAGTAACTGTGAACAGATTATAATTATATGACAAGAAATATAAATACAACTTATAAATGTGATACATATATAAATACCTCTACTTCAAAATTCCATATCTAAACAGTTATCAGTATTTAATTTTCCCTAAAGTTGAGAAAATTTATTTTTGAATGTTTCTAAATTAATTTTGAATATGCAAAATATTGACAGATGATGTAGGAACTACCAATTTTTCCCTTGAATTCTAAACCTGCATTAGGCAAGAAATGAAATTGTGTGAAACATTGACAAGTGTTTTTCTCTTTCTTTTTCTCTTTGTGTATACATGTATCTAATCAACATTGGTTTCACACCATTGTGAAGCAAGTATACTCCAATAAAGTTGTTAAAAAAAACCAAAACATCGGTTTACCTTAAACTCTTCTTTGGTTATTATATTCCACCTAGAGCTGTGCTTAATTATTATTTCCCGAGCAACTCATCCTACGAATGCTGCTTGCATCACCCAACTTACATCTGTTTGAGGTATTTGGATTTGGAGACGTGCCTTATTATAGGCTTTAACTTTTTAACTGTTAATAGTTTTTGTCCATATTCTTAAGCTTCCACAAAATATCTATTCGAAACAAGGTGGAGACTTAAAGTGGTTTAACAACCCAAGAGGTAAAGAATAGAAATTCTTAAGAAAAATCACTTGACCAGGAATGACATGTGATACCTCCTCTTTCAGGGACAGGGTTCCGTCTTTCAGACTCTGGTTTGTTTTGGCTCCTGAACGCCTCTTGAACTCTCTACTCCTCTCATGCTCCACTGGTATCACCTAGGCTAGTCCAGCTCCTTACTTGTCTCCCAGGCGCCTCTCTTACGTACACAGTGGCCTCAGATGGTGCCTGTAAATACGTAGCGTAGCTCATCAGGACACCCTTCTGCTTACAGCCTTTCAATACCTCCCCTTGGCTTTGGAATAAAGACCACAGTTCCTAACCTGGACTAAAAGTATCTATATAGGCTGTCTTGACAACCATTCCCTATATTTTTAGAGCGCCGTATACCTCTACTTAAAAAATAATACATTGCAACTTTGCATTGATTTGATATATGTAATCATTTGATTAATATCTGTTTGTCCCATTAGAAAACAACCTCCATAAGTGCAGATAAATATAAATGGTTTATTGTGGTATCTCCAGGTTGTAATATCATGTCCAGTTTATAGTGGCTCCTTAATAAATATTTGTTGAATAAATAAGTGAAAGAGAATAACAGCAATTATATTCAATTATTTATTCATTCGGGTTTTTTCCTATACATTCAACAAATACTTATTAAGAACCCACGATGGCGTTAGGCACTCTTCCTGGCTTTTGGGATTCATCAATGAATGAAACAAAAATTCCTGACCCTAATGCAGGTTGGAATCGGTGTCATAGGACACGTGATAAATAGTAAGTGTACAGGGGCTTCCCTGGTGGCGCAGTGGTTGAGAGTCCACCTGCCGATGCAGGGGACACGGGTTCGTGCCCTGGTCCGGGAAGATCCCACATGCCGTGGAGCGGCTGGGCCCGTGAGCCATGGCCGCTGAGCCTGCGCGTCCGGAGCCTGTGCTCTGCAACGGGAGAGGCCACAGCAGTGAGAGTCCCGCGTACCGCAAAAAAAAATAATAAATAATAAAGTGTACTGCGTGAATTGTTTTATAAGTAGGTGTATAGATGTTTTATAAGTAGGTGATAGGAGCTGTGAAAAAAACTTAGAAAAAGTTAAATAAGTTTGGGAGGAATTGGAGAAGGAAAAGTTGCAGTATTAAGTAGCATTGTCAGGGTACCCATTGAGAAGATGAGACAATGGTGAGGATGGGTTTCGAGTGAGATGAGGGGCTTAGACATGCAGGTCCTGAGGAAAGCATTCAAGTCAAGGAGAGTCACTGGAGCAAAATGCCTGTCATGAGAGCGTGCCTGACGTGTCTGGAACAGGTAATCAGTTGAGTCATGGCGGAGGGGCAGGAGAGGGATGTGGTGGCAGATTCTGTGGAGTCTTGTCTGCTTTAAAGACTTCTGCTTCTACTGAGGGTTATAAGGAACCACCAGCTGGTTTTCAGCAGAGGAATGGAGGACATAGTCTGACTTACGTTTTACTGGGTCGTGTTGGCAACCATGCTGAGAAAGGACAGAGGGTAAAGAGTAGTCACTGAGGAATCAGTTAAGAGGTTATTGCAGTAAACCCTGGAGACAATGGTGGCTTGGACCTGGGTATGAGAAATAGAATGCTGATCGTTTGTAAGATTCTGGGCACACATTGATGATAGAGCCAAAAGGACTTGGTGGTGGATTGGATGTGGAGTGTAAGAGAAAGAACAAAATTAAAAATTACTCCAGATATTTTGCCTGAGGAATAAAAGGGAAACAGATGTCATCATGTAATGAAAATAACGACGGATGTCTGTCTGAGCAGAGGAGGTAGAAAATCATCAGTTGAGCTTTGGAAATGTTGAGTTTTAGATGTTTACATGACATCCAAGTGGACATGACTACAAATGGAGCTATGAAATCTAGGTTTGGGGAGAGCAATCTGGTCTGGAGAAAGCATTTGAGAATCATTGGCATAAAGGCAGCATTTTAATCCACGAAAGTAAAGGACACCGGGGAAAGGTTGAGTGTGGATGAAAAGGAACCAAGGGCCAAAGACTGAGCCCTGGGATATTCCAGTGGCACCAGGACAAGAAGAAGATAAAGAACAAGTAGAGAAAACAGGGAAAGAGGGACGAGTGAAGCAGAGTAAAAGCGAGAGTGGGAATTTCCTGGCAGCCAAGTCGAGACCATCAGTAAACTTGAAGCAGGAAGTAGCCATTCCCTGGGACACAGGCTGGGGTCAGGTTAAGCTGAGGATTCAAACCTGTGTTTCCATGTTACTTTGGGAGTCACTGTCTTATAAGTGACTGTAGACTTATATTCATTGAAGCTGTTCTGACTTGCATCTACACAGACATATGTAATGACAAGGAGTAGGGATTGCAGCCCTTTAGAGACATTAATCAATTAAAGTAATGATTCAAGTGCTTTCAGGAGTTATTTATTGGGGTTTTTATTGTACATACATCAGAAAAATGTCATAGTTGCGAATGTCATTGTAGTATCATTGAAAATTTGACCTGCTTTTTGTGAAATATATGGAATTGGATAATATAATTCAGCTTTTAGCAGTAATATGAGAAAAATGCATTCAGAAGTAACAGTTTATTTTTTGCTCTCTGGAGGAATTTGATGGAATTTGAGGCTCTATGTGACAGGTTCTTGACGTAGAACTTGTTCTTGCCATCTCTTATGTGAGCCATATTAATCCGGGGTTTGCCATGTGCTCTGTTAATATTACGGTATTCCATGTTGGTCAGTTGATTTTGCAAAGTTAACTTTTTTGTCCGTCTTTCATTAAAGAATATTATATATATCCACTTGATTTCACATTGCTCCAATCATTCCTGTAGCTAAATAGAATGTACTTATTTTTAAAGTGAAATTATGACCTCAAACATAGATATTTTAATGGATTGTGTGTAGACATTTTTAAAGTCTTTAAGTATTATGTACTTTTAATGCATTAAAACCGTAATCCAAGAATATGAACTCTGAGTTGTTTTATGTGGACCATAGGAAATAATAAGAAATAATTGTATATGTGTAGCCTACATTTCTCAATGACTAAATATAAATATTAGAATGTGGATAAGATTTTAGTCTTTGCTTCAAAACCTTATATTTTTACATGATCTTTGAGCCTGTTAGCTGAGGATGCTGAAGTAGTAGTGTTATTTTCTAAAAGGATGTGTGTGTGTCTGGAAGTGCTGTTACATGACTTGGGTTTTGCCTCAGCCGTTCCTGCGGTGGGGGGGGGGTGTCCCATGATCTGCAGCTCTGTGGCCTCATGGATAACACCTTGCTTCTCTTTGAACAGAATCTGTCTCTACTTGTTTGCACACCGTGGTATGGTGTAGGTTTCTCCTGCCTATGACTGCATTTCATTGTCCCAAGAGGGGACTTCTAAGCTCTTGAAAAGTTTTCTTCGGCCTGCCTTCTGATCTGCTGTCTCTCATTTAGCTTTTTGGCAGCATGTGCTGTGATACCCTGGGGTTCTGTTCTGTTGACACTCATCATGTGGCTTCCCCAACAAAGCTAATTTGCAGGATGGCTCTGAAGCTTTTTTGGGTTTGAATGCACTCCCTTAAAATAAGAATTATACCTCATCCAAAAGTTGAGTGTAAAGTAATTGTTTCCACTGATGAGTTTTATGTAATATAATTATGAAAAAACCCTTTTATTCCTATTTATACTTCACAAAGTAAAATAGGGTTGAAAGTTTTTTTTTTCTTGTAGTATATTTTTTCTGAGATGCTCATGTACATTAAATGATTAAAATGATTAAAATTAGAACTACTACTGTATACACACATTTTATTGACACAAAATGATTAGATGCAAATCGAGTCAATTATTTTTCAATGAAAGGTACACATTGACTACAAATTTTTAAGTGTGAGCAAAGGAGAAAGCTTGTGAACAAAAAATTTAAACTGAAAATAAAAGATAACTGTGTTTCTAATATATAGTACAAAGAACTTGCATAATAGAAAGAAGTCAAAAGACATTGATAAAGTGCCATAGATGATCAGAATAATATGATGAAATCTACTTATTAAGGTTTTAGTAGGTGTGACTTCCGTGGTGGCACAGTGTTTAGGAATCCGCCTGCCAATGCAGGGGATGCGGGTTCGAGCCCTGGTGCAGAAGATCTACATGCTGCGGAGCAACTAAGCCCGTGAGCCACAACTTCTGAAGCTCGCACACCTAGAGCCCATGCTCCGCAACAAGAGAAGCCACCGCAATAAGAAGCCCGCGCACCGCAATGAAGAGTAGCCCCCGCTCTCCGCAACTGGAGAAAGCCCGCATGCAGCAATGAAGACCCAATGCAGCCAAAAAAAAAAAAAGGTTTTAGTAGGTGATTCCAATTGTATTTTCAATCTATAGCAACTGAAAGTCACATTTATGTAGGATTAATGAAATAGCTGGAAACTACAAATAATTGAGGAGACCAGACAAAAACACAAGTAACAACAACAAAAATGATGCATGCACATTATGAAGAAGGGCTTCATTGGAAATCTGATGGTTGGATGGGTACCATCCTCCTCTACGGGAGAGAAACCCTGTCTTTAGCACATGGGTGTCATTATTACAGCTCTCAGTCAGTGCTTGGCACAGCTGAGAAAGGAGTATCCTAGCATTGAGGGGTTTACTCTAAGACATTACCCTGACTTTTCTTCATTCCTAAACTTTTCCCTAAGAATTCCATCATCTCTTACAAATAATGGTTATCTTCTATTTCCACATATTTAGGTGACTGTGTTTCACTTTTCTGTTATTTTCACTCCTATGTGTTCAAAAATAATTCAACATAATATTATTACAGGCTCTGAAAATTAGCAAATTAGCATTATGTTGTAAATTCATCACCACTGATATGTTTACCTCACTTTAGAGGAACAAGAAATTTGTGATGAAAACCATTGTCTTTCACTTTAATCTGTGAATGGTTCTGTATTTGATTAGAGTTTGAGCTTATAAGCACACTCTACTTAGGAAGTCAACAGGATACAGTCAATTTACATTTGTTCTACCTGTTTTCAAAAAGTAATTGCCACTAACAGTATATTAATTATAATGCCATCATTATCTGTGTCTTTAAATCAAATTCAACGTTATTTCTCTATAATTTAGTAATTTTCCCTCAATTGTTGCCAGATTTTTCTCATTTATCTCTTCTCTCATGCAGATTTGAGACATTCTAACAACAAACAATATTTATGATTATATTCATTCAATAGTTGTCTTAATTTCCTCAGTTTATTAAGGAGGTTTCTTAGATTACATGTATTTCCAGTTCATCTCCCCCCCCCCCCATTTTTTTGCTTTGCCCTTGGACTTTTCCACTTGACAGGCAGGTGTCAGGTGTGTATAAAAACAGAGCTCATCCAGAGCAGTATGAGAAATGCAACTAACCTCGATGTGAGCATTGATGAGACCCCCTTGTCTTCTTCAGAATGTGAATTTATCTCAAAGTTAGTCCAAGTCAGGGTATATACTTTTCTTTGAAGTTAAAACTCTCTTCGTGCTATGTATTGAATCAGGTATTTGTGAGATATAGCACTCAGTTGTTGTGTTTGTTTTTTAAACCAAGCCTAAGATACCATGTGATCAAAATCCCTTGACCAAAATGTATGTCGGTCGATAAAAGTTAATATTATTTTATCTAACGTTGATCTCCTTTATAATTTTGGTCGTATGCTCTTTCATATTTCGCATACATTTAAAATGTGCCTCCTCACAAATCCACCTGGAAATGGGCTGTCTGTAGATTTTAAGTGGATAAAGAATATGTTGTTATTAGGCTTTGCTATTTATTGATTTGCTTATCATTTATTTTGGTCTATTTGAAAAGACTACCGAGTACTTGTTAGGATCTCAAGCTTTTGGATTGTAAATCTTAGATTTAAATGCTGTTTCCATCATGTGGTCACCTCCTCTACCTTAAACATCATTATGACTTCGCTGAGCCCTGTTAGCCTCTCTGTGTTAACATCCAGGGAACGGTCCAGGAACATTCACAGAAACCCTAGGTCCTACCAAGGCACCAAGGTTCCAAGGATAGAGGGGAGACACAGGCACTGATGGAGCTCTTGTTTCTGCAGAAGGCTGAATCTCTCCAGCAGAGATTCTAATTGTCCCTTTCACCCTTGTTGGGATTAATTTTGGATTAGCCCACTGTGGTGTGACCACCTTTGAAATACGGCTTCACAGTTGCAAGAGATCTCATTGGTGACTCTTTTCCCCCCTAGAACTCTCTGAATCATTGGACATGTTAACTCTTGCCTCCACCGTAAAATTACGTTGCTCTTACTTCTGTGATACCACATTCTCCTTATTTTCTTCCTACATCTTTGATTTTTTTTTTTCCAATTTACCTCTTCTTCCTTGTCAACTGGCATCTAATTGTTAGAGTACCTCAGGGCTCAATCCAGGTCTGTCTTTATTTCTCACTCTACCTTCTCCATGTAAAGGACCTCATTCTTTCCTAGTATACTAATTCCTTTGCCAGAAATTCCCAAATTCTGCATTTGGCTCCTACCTCTCCTGTGAACGTAAGGTTTATATGTTCAGTGTTTGTCCAAGCCTGAAACTTAGTGTAATTGTATGAATCAGGAACGCGAGGCTCATTCTTGAAATTTGGTTCTTTGTTACAGCCTGCTCACAATCAATCATGTGTCCACCTTGCCTCCAAATGCACTCATGTTTCTCTTACCGACTTTGCTTAACCTCATACCTTTCTTTCATCTTCTGCTGCCAAAGTCTCCTCCTCTAGTGGGAAGATTCAACTTAACAAATTGCAAATCAGATCTGCAACACTTCTTTTTGTTCACAATTACTTTTATAATAAAATCCAAATTCCTTAATTTGTCAAGTCCTAATTGTTTAATTCTGACTCAACTATTCATTTTCCTCTTCATGTTCATGACGGTCTAGCCAAGTGTTCTTCTCTGACCTCCTCAAATAAAGCTCTTCTCTACTTCCTTTGCCCATTAGTTGTCTCTTACTCATCTTTCAAATATCAACAAAAATGTCATTTCCCCAGAGAAAATGTCCCCGAACCTGTAATCCTAATTACATCGTTTCTCTTCCTCCGTACGTTAATATTTTGATTTTCCCTTCGTCAGGTGCCACGCTTTGTATTTATGCATGCATTTTGGGTTTATTTATGTACTGCCAACCCCCACCCATACTAAGCTTCCCAAGTCTTAGGGTGTCAGTGACCAGTTTCTCTGTCCAAAATCTGGTGCGTGTGTAAGTTACTGGCATTCGAAACGGAGATGATAATACTTGGTTCATTGAGTAGATGTAAAATTAGGTATGTTTAAGTGTCTAGCAAACCTATCACATCATAAGCCTTCTATAACTGCATATATTTATGAAGAATAGTCCTGTCCAAGGCTTGCACTTTTTAAAGAATAAAGTCAATTATTTCAGAAGGGTGAAAGCATGTATCAAGCCACTCTGCCAGTATTCAGAGCTGTCGGCTTTGCTACCTTTAGCTGTGCGTTTGTGGGGACATCATTCTGCAAACCTCTGTCTTCATTTCCTCAGTTTTAAAACAGGAATGACAATATCTGATAAATTCATATATTTAAGGTACATAGTACAGTGTGTAATACATATGTATAAAGCAGCCAGTGAACATCAATTTTATTGTAATTATGAATTATTTTGCTATTTTAACAAATATTTAGAAACTTTTCTTCTACAAATATTGTCAGTTCTAAACTGTCTTCTGAAAACTTTCCATTTTATGTGTATACTTTTCCTCTACTTTCTCTTGTTGTATTCTGTATTAAAAAGGTTTCTCCAGTCATGACAATGATTGAGGTTTCCTTTTCCCTGCACAGCCCTCTCCGTTTTTTTGCCAACGCTTTTTACACTGCAGTTCCCAAAATGAGTTATGACTTCATTTTATTCTCTTCAGAATGTCATTGTTTGGCTCAGCAAAATGTGTCTGGTTCTTCTTGAAGCACTTTGAAATCGCTGCTACTTAGATCTTTTCACTGTTCCAGGACCTTAATCGTGTCAACTCGTTTTAAAATCTCTCTCTTAGTCTGAAAATATCTTACAGAATTACAGCTCAAGTCTCTAAAGTTGCATAATCTTCTGGCTTTGAACTGCATAGATGTCTAGGCCAAATTCATCTCACACGCAGACCTTGAACGCCATCAGGGTCCATCCTGACAGGCGGCTTCGTCTTCCTCTCCCACTCTTCACACTTCCTGTGCTGAGAGGGCATATTAATCAGCACCTGTTAAGTGCACTCTTTCAAATCGTCTTCTTATGCCCGCCTTTTCTGTTCGATCTAGAATACTGGAATTAACATTTCCCCACCCCCCAAATTCTTGGCCCTCTTCAGTTTTTATAACTATAGTTATTTTTCAACTCGTATCCACATAATAGGAATATATGAAAGTTGAAATGTGGCTTTTAATTGACAAAAACATCTGTAATATCTCCTTCTACCCCAAATTTTGACAGTATATCCAACCTTCACCGAGAAACAAAAAATTATTCCTTGAGTAGATAATGCAGTGGGCATAAAGGAGATCTCTATTGCATGTAATATCTCTAGACTATATGTAATGCATTTATTTTTTAAGACTCTTAAGGGCATGGGCTTCTTTCGTAGGTATTTCTTCAAGATCTCATATTGTCTATTTCTGTGCTCTGAAGACGAAAGACACTGAATAATTATCCATATGAAAACACTATTGCTAATACTCCTGACTGTTACAGCATCTACAGTTCTTTATGTGCTTGAGTATTAAGACTTGAGTGCCTTACAAGTTACTTTACAAATATGCTTCTATTAATTTTTCACGATACAAATTATGATAAAGCTGTTTATTGCTGTATTCCAAATTAAGAAAAGGAGTATTAGAGTAGTTAATATATCCAATTTAAAAAAATGAATAAATAAAAAATCTTGGTGTGAAAACAATTCTGATGTCAAAATTTGTGGCAGGCAGTATAGTGATTCCCAAAGAAACCCATATCCTAATCCCTGGGACCCGTGGGTACGTCAAATTGCACAGCAAAGGGAATTAAAGTAACAGATGGGATTAAGGTTGCTAATCAGATAACCTTAAATTGGGGAGAGTATCTTGGATTATTCAGGTGGGCCCAATATACTCACAAGAGTCCTTAAATGTGGAGAAGGAAAGAAGAAGAAACTAATTCTATGTAGGTGAGAAGAACTCTACCTGCATTGCTGGTATTGAGGACAGAAAGGGGCCACGAGCCAGGAATTCAGAGCCTCTACAAAGCTGGAAAAGACAAGGGAAATGATTCACCCCCAGAGCCTCCAGAAGGAACTCAGCCCCCAGCTAACAGCTTGATTTTAGAACTTTGGACCTCAGAACCTTACACTAATACATTTGTATTGTTTCAGCCACCATATCTGTGATGATTTGTTAGGAAACTAACACAAAGACCTCAGGTATTTGTAGCTTTTGATTATCAAGAAAGGCCTATCTTAAAACCGCACATAGTTGATAGAGGATCGAATTCAGGGCCCTCATTTATCAGGTGAGAAAAACGAAGAATGGAGATCCTAAAATCAATTGCGGTCAACTTTTTCTGAATGCTCCCCTGGGCTTTTCAATTGAAATATAAAACCAGACGTCATCAGAAGTCTCATGCATTTGTTCTTCCTGCTCCTGTCTTCACAGGATGCTAGAGCTATTACAGTAGTTCGTTTCACTTGATCAGGATGTTTTTTCCCTCTGATCTGTGTTCTCTCCTGTGTTCGCACAATACATCAGGAGGACTTATTACTATATTAGGAAGGTAATGAATGCTGTTATAATTATATTTTGTCCGCTTAAATGTACTCTATATATTAATGAATTACGTACAATACATTTAAGTGGAGAAAATATTGTTTTCTTAATATTTCAATTGCTTATTCTTCTACAATCACTTTCTTAATGCTCAAGTGACAGGTTTTTGTTTCTGTTTTTTATGAGTTATTGGAAACATTAGAAATTGATAGTATTATGGTAATTTTTAAAGGAATGATAAAAACAACCATAACTAACATTTGCTGAACGTTATCTGTGTTGGATACTGCTCCCAAACACGTGTTTCATGTGTATTATTCAATCTTATTCTCAGAGTGTTCCCATCATGGATGCTCTATTACAATGCTCACTTTATAGGAAATAAAGGCACAGAATGGTTGGATAACTTGTCAAACGTCATACCCGTGGAAGCAGCATTGTAAGAATTTACATACAGCCTATCTCTATCCAAAGCCTCTGTGTGTGTGTGTGTGTGTGTGTGTGTGTGTGTGTGTGTGTGTGTTTGGTTGGCTGGCTTGATGGATTTGATTTGTTTTTAAGTGGCTGCCATAAAACCTCCTACAAAGTGTAATTAAAAAATCACTTCCAGTGCTTCCCTGGTGGTGCAGTGGTTGAGAGTCTGCCTGCCGATGCAGGGGACGTGGGTTCGTGTCCCGGTCCGGGAAGATACCACATGCCGCGGAGCGGCTGGGCCCGTGAGCCATGGCCGCTGAGCCTGCACGTCCGGAGCCTGTGTTCCAGAACGGGAGAGGCCACAACAGTGAGAGGCCCGCGTACCACAAAAAAAAAAAAAATCACTTCCATTAGCTGGGTTTTATTATTTGTAGTTATTAAATTCCAAGTTAATCCATAACCTTATTACTTTTAAATCTAATCATTCCAGGTCTAAACAATCTACAAGGTTATTGTAAACAAATCAAGGAAACCCAATCATCATTAGCTCTAACATAAAATTTCTCGTGATAGAACTGCCCCAGCCATGGTCCCTAAATTGTTCCTTCTGTGCAATTTAACATGAACTGGCCATTCCCTTCTCCCTCATTCATTCATTTACTGATTCAGAAAATATACTGGAACTCTTACGTGCCAAACCTTGCCTTAATGCAGTGGATGTGATGGTGAAATAAACGGAATATCCTCATGAAGCATGTGATTCATGAGCTTTTACTCTAAATCAATGAGAATCCAAGTATCAGATCTTAGATGCCAGGTGTGGCAGGGATTTGATGAACGATATCAGATGTTGTTCAGTGGTTCTTGACTTGAACGTTTTAGTCCGGATCTCTTGGGAGGTCAGTGGTCTGCATTTCAGTTACTTTTCCTGCTGGAGAGAGATCGCTGGAAAAGAGGAAAGGTGCAGGAGCTAGTCTAATCACCTTGTAAACATGCCAGGGAGACACCAACTAGAAAATGTACCGAATGTTTCTATCTATGGAATGTCTTATCACAATGTCTCTGTTGTGTGCAATTGCCTATTAAAAATTAAATCTGTGGGTTTTTGAGGCACGGCTCCCTGAAAAATATTCCACGATCTATATAATCATCTGGACATAATGTGGAGATGTCTCATGACACAGATTGCCCTTCTTGTCAGAGAAGAGACTGAAAACCTCACTTAGAAACCTCCCATAGTCTGGATAAAACAGATGGGATGGGAGAAGCAGGAGGAAGAAAGACCCAGGGACTGGTTGAAGGGTTGTCCTCCTGCTTTGCCTGTACCTGAAGTTACTTGTATCGCTGAAATCATCAGGCTTGGTAGTGGGAAAAATGTCTAATCTATACAAGTCTGCCTTGACGATCTGATCAGACTCCTTGTGTTATGTCACCAGTAAAAGCAGAAGCAAGAACTTTACTATGATAGTAAAGACAGATTAAAATAAATAGCCTTTCCTTTGAAAGAAAAGAAAGAAAAAAGAAAGTTACCAAATTGCACTCATCTCCAAAAAACAAGATATTGGGATAGAGAGATGCCAAAAATACTAATTTTAATCATCACACAAAACTGAATCAAAGTGTATAAATTGGAGGAATGATAGTAATGTGTTACCCCTATTTCATTTTACAGTAAAAATTTGTAAAAGTTTTCCCAAGTAGAATGTAAATAATAATTTAATAAATTCAGAACTCTGAGCATGCATAAACCCAAATGGTATGTGTTGAAATTTTTAAATGTTTAACTTGCTATTGCCTTGTTGAGTAGACCATTGAAAAGGTTTTTAATATGCACCTGGGAATAAAAGAACAAAGAACTTTGAAAACATATCTTTTTGAAGTAAATACAAATAGATTAATTACAGTGTGTTAAGGATACGGTTTGTTTCTCACATCATTTCTTTATATAATTTTCTTTCTATATATTCTTGCTTTGTTTAAACATTAACATTAAAAAACTGCTATATGAGTAGAGATAGATTAGACGAAAAGGACGATTTAGCAGCCACAGCTCTTTACATCAGTTTTTCAGAAAGCAGAGTTCCAAGGAAATTTGATCTTCTAACCATAATATATCCCAGCTTATAAGGTAGTTTCTACATTAGCTGTGGTCAGGGAAGGGTGGTGACTAATGTCAGAAGTAGGGTGGGCAATCTGCTCTCAGGTGAGCCCCTATCAGGGGAAAGAAGGTGGGCGGGTTCTCTCCCTGACTAGGCGTCAGGTGGAAAAGAGCCTCTGTGTCCCTGAATCTCGTGACCCGTTCTCTCTTCTCTTGCCATTGGTGAGTCCTGATTTGGACTCTTCCAGACGGCAGGTGTTTACAGACGTTTGGCTTGAATTCACAGAATGAATGAACTCATGAGTGCTGGTTTTATCAGCCAAAGGTGGAGTTTGGCAGTGATGCGTGTCTCTTTTGGGAACACCAAGGTAAGGTGACAAGCTGTCTTGGAGGCAGCCTGTCCCTTGGGTGGCAACTTCTGGACATTTGCTCCGTCTGGCAGAAAGTCGTGGGGTAGCTTGGGGTGGCCAAAAGTCATCTCTCAAGAAGAGGGTGGGGAGAGATTCGATTGTAGCAAAGCTATCTCAGGAAAGCATGGTGATGTCATGTCACCTCTTTCTTCACAATGTATCCTCCATCCAAATATTTGGGAGGGACTGAGGATAGAAGCACTTTATTTTGCTTGTTAGATATTGACCCAAAATCTAACATAACTTGCAATTTATTTTCATGAATACGTCAATTCCCCAAAATGTGTATATTGTGTTAAATCCTGTGAGTGCATACCATCTACTTTTTTTTTTTTAAACTCCAAGTGTTTTTATTTTTTAAATTATTTATTTATTTTTGGCTGCGTTGGGTCTTCGTTGCTGAGTGCGGGCTTTCTCTAGTTGTGACGAGTGGGGGCTACACTTTGTTGCAGTGCTTGGGCTTCTCATTGTGGTGGCTTCTCGTTGTGGAGCACGGGCTCTAGGCACGCGGCCTTCAGTAGTTGTGGCACGTGGGCTCAGTAGTTGTGGCACACGGGCTCTAGAGCACAGGCTCAGTAGTTGTGACACGCGGGCTCAGTAGTTGTGGCGCACGGGCTTAGTTGCTCCGCAGCATGTGGGATCTTCCCAGACCAGGGCTTGAACCCGTGTCCCCTGCATTGGCAGGTGGATTCTTAACCACTGCGCCACCAGGGAAGTCCCTCCATCTACCTTTTGCACATTGTATATTCCTTTCTCTCTCGGCTCTCATGATGGATACTTACATATACTAAACTCTTTTTTCTTGGAACCTTGCTTTTTATCTTCAACTCCTCAGCTCTGTTAGTGGATGCTCTCATGCGTATATCCCTAAAACGAATCTGAGCAAAAATTAGATGTTCCCAACTAAAATTGCATTTCTTCCCTATATATGGCAAACACCCTCTTTCTCAAAGAGGCTTGTGTCCCTTTGAAGAGGGACAGGGCAAAGCAAAGCAACTTGAGAGGCATCTTCATGTAACTTGAGTGCCAGCAGCAGGCAGGGGCTACCAGTGGTGGCTTAGAAGATTATTTCATTCATTATGGTGTAATGATTGATCACTCTTCAAAGACTACAGTGTATATGGATAGTTTTACTTTAACCCACATTTTATTTAGTTCTTTCCTTTTAAAAATCTTGTTCTTTTTTTTTAAACTCTAACATTAAAAGTTCAGTTAACCTAATGAGCAGATAGGGAATTAGCTACAGAGCAGAATCTGTCTCCTGAAACAGTCATGTGATGTTTTCTAGAATCAAGTTTACTTTATGTTTTCCACGTGTGATTTTGACAAATTTGATGTATATTTTTCGGGCTAATATACTGCCAGTTTAATGATTTATAGTCCTAGCACTACTTTCAAACAGGTGTCAGAAATCTTGCTTTGATCATTTCTAGCTCACAGAGGACAGGGCTAACATTTTCTTCTCACCTTCCCGGGACAGTGTCACCATTAACCATTTACACATTCTAAAACTTAGTTCAGTCACAAAGAGCTAAAATGACAATGTTTGCCATGGTTAGAGCTTTATGGAGGAGAATGACGTAAGTCAAGTCATCAATGAAAGGGAATAAGAGAATCCAAAACGTGCAAACATAACCCAAAATAGCTTGCGATACACTGACAGTGAGCAAGCGATGGAGGGTGCCTGTGTTCAGCCTTCTACACTGTACAACCCACCACTTAGCACGCGCATGTGGTCTGTGACTTCTGAAATTCAGGACAGTTTCCTTATCCCCAGGATCATCCTGCACAACTTCTGGGCTTCATGCGCTCCACTTTGGATACCACTGGTTGATTACGTGATGGAATTACCTTATGGAAACATAACAGCTATGCAAAGACATATATATTGCAGGTGAAAAGAGTAAACATGTATAATACTTGACCATATTAACCATTTGAATAATAAATGTCCAACAAGGAGAGAAAAAATTAGAAAATATAAAAATAAAATTTTGTGAGATTAAGTACGACGTTATTTTCAGGGAAAACTAAAATTAGACAGAGATGAAAGGAAAATCAAGATTAGACAAAAACACTGAAAAAATTAGATAAACCTAGGCATAGCATCTTAAAATTTTGAGCCTTTTTCATAAAAAGATGTCACACAGGTTTTAAGATGGGAAAACAGATACCTTCATAAGGAAAGGTAATTAGATGAGTATCTTTTAAAAAGGAAAATCTGGTCACAGGGTCATATTAGATAAGGGAATAAGACATGTAGGCTTTGAAAGGAAGGGTTATGATCCAAACACCAAACATGAGTACAATTAATATTCATATTGGAAGACAATAGAAAGACATATTGGAACATGTGCAAAATTAGACAGCATCCCATCCAGGAACCGTCTCTGTGGAATTCATCTAAGGAAAATGTCTAGCCAAGGGAAAAACACAAAGTAAATAATAAAAACTGCCTTGAAACGAAATTCAGTACATTTTCCAAAAATTTAGCATTTGGAAATAGTAGTAAGAAAGACAGGGAAGAGAAGTAAAAGTGAACTAAATATCTCCAAACTCTCATCTCAGTGGTAAAAAAGCATATGTTGGGAAAATTGTGAAAATTTTGTGAATTATGAAGGTAATTACTAGTAAGTAGGGATATGTAGCAGAACGTCCAAATTCATAGATGTGAAACCATACAGGTAAATGCTTTTTTTAAAATCATTAAGTTAAGGGACCATCAGAAACAATAAAAATAAGCAGAAAATAAATATGGCATAGAAGTCGTAACCCAACATATTAGATATTCTATTTAATGGGAACTACTTTATTAAAAGATATGCTCTCAAATTGGGTTCTAGCTATATTCTGCTCAGAAAGAACACAGATAAGATTAATTTTTAAAAAAAGTACAAAATAAAGGGAAGAAAAGAATACAGCATATAAATTTTAAAAATTGAAGCACTGTTGAAAATATTAACTGATGTCTAAGTAAGATCAAAGAAACACAAGGGATAAAGATTCATATTTTTAAAGATAAAGCATAATATTCTCAGAGTAGATGTGCTAGTTGGGAATATTTATTCATTTGGCAGTTTTTGAACATATATAGTGCTGTGATAGACTGAATAATGTCTCCTTCACCAAATCTCTTCACTTCCCAATCCTGGAACCTGAAAATAGGTTACCTGACATGGAAAAGGGGTTTTATAGATGTGATTAATTAAATGAAGGATCTGGGCGGGGGGAGATTATCCTGGATTATCCAGGTGTACCAAGGTAGTCGTAAGGGTCCTTTATAAGAGGGAGGCTGAGAAGGATATAAGATGACAGAAGGAGAGTTGGAGGGTGAGAGGAAGGGGAGAGAGAGAGAGATGCTGGCCTTGAAGATGGAGGAGGGGGCCGCATGTCAAGGAACTCGTCAGCCTCTAGGAGCTTCAAGGAAACCTTCTCCCCTTAGAGTCTCCAGAAGCAATCTGCCCTGCTGACCTCTTGACTGTAGCTCACTAAAGCTGATTTCTTACTTCTGATTATTGTTAGAAGAAAAAAAATGGGGAAAAATGCTAATAATCCTTGACTGATGATGAAGTATTTCTTTATCTGGGTGCTGGTAACACTTGTGTATTTACTTTATAGACCTACGCATAAAGCTGCGCATTACGTGCATTTTTTCCCTCTATGGATATTATAATTGATTGTTTTGAAACAATCTCTGGGTTCTGGGAGTATAGCAAAGACAACAACAGTATGTTTTTCCATCTCTCCAGAAGAACTGACAGAGCAAAGAGATAGCAAAACAAAATATCTACAGACAACATTTATACCAAAAGAGGTGAAAAGGTATTCCTCCGATTCCAAAATCCAGGCAGTTGGTTACAATCCTGTGTGTGGAGGAAAGGAAGAAAAGCAAAGGATCTTCTGTGTGACAGAAGATCAGCAGACCCCAGAAGAACCCAGGGGAATTCAGTGGATACCTCAGAGGGCTGACGAGAGAGGAGAAGCTGACACTGGGGCTTGGCGCCCAGCAGGGAGCGAGTTGAGGCACCCGCAGTGGTGGGAAGGGCTGGGCATGTGGGGCACTCCAGTAACTTGATTCTCAGAGCTGCCCTGCAGAGGCTGCCTTCTGGGACAAGGCCCCTCTCTAGGAGTCCCTGCTGCAAGGGAATTCAAACTAGAAGAGACAGAGAGAACAGAGTGAACAAAAGAGAAGATCCAGACCAAAGTTGGGGAGGGAAAGGGAACCGGGATTTCACAGAAAGTGAGCCACCATATTGCTGTACAATGTACAGCAGAACCTCTGGGAAAAGCTTTCCTGTACCCTACTTCGTTATGAAGTTCAGGAAACCTAATTTCACCCAAAAGTGAGAAAAAAAGAAATGTATACATATCAAACCACATGCAAAGCTATTGTAAGAATAAAAAGAATAAAGAACAGAGTAATATCCCTACAGACAAGGGGAAAATGCCAGAAAGACCTGCCCACAAAACAGATCAAAGCTATAACCTGGCATGTTTACACAAACTAAAAGACATTAATAAAAACAATATAAAACATGAAAGAGCAACACACATCAGAACTAGACTGAGTATTGAGGTCCGAGAACTCAAGAAAGAATTAGAAATAACAGAAACTGTGTCAGAAGTGAATGCTGACGTTGAAAGAACACAAAACAACAGCAACAACAAAATCATGCCTTAATACAAGTAGAAAGTAACAGATAGGAAGATGTGAAACAACCGTAAAAACTGAAGAAAGAGGTAAAACAATTTCAGAGGAAAATGGGCAAGCTATTTAAAGTAGACAGGGAAATTAAACATATGGAAAATAGGATAATAAGAATCACAGAAGAAGAAAACCAAAGCAAGAAAATATAATACATACTAAAGCTATAATTTAAAAAATAATTCTGAAGATAAAACAAACAAAAAATTTTTAACTACATATTGACTAAAAAGACTGTGTGCCTGGGAATACTGACTCTGAATAATCAACACCAAAGCATATTCTAGTAAAACTGATGAACTTTAAAAAAAATTAAAGAAGAAAGAATATGTTTTGGAAGCACTTAGGAAAAAAGAGCATGTGACTTATTATGGAAAAGAATAATTATCAGCAGTCTTTTCACTGCAACACTGAGGTTCAGTAGACATATCAATAGAAGTTACAGTGTCCACGAATTAAATGGAAATGTAATTGATGACTGGAGTGCAGAGATAGCATAACACATATATGAAGTGTAATATCATTAGGAAAATTTGATGAATGTGTTACAAGAGTTTGAGTGTAACTTTTGGTTGGTAGAATTAGAAGTAAATTTATTTCTTTCTATTTTTTATCATTTCTAGTACCTGCAAAATTTCAGTTCGGCATTACATGTTATCCTTGAAATGTGTCCTCTTGATGACACAAGTTGTTTTTCCTTAAAGGAGGAAAAAAAGTGGTCAGACATTTCCAAAGTGGGGCAAACTTTGCTGGATCACTTCTATTCATTTGCCTGCTAATCCAGCACTTTCCTAAATCCACTCCAGTCTGCCCAAGGTAATGCATATTTTGATGTTTTATATAATACATAAAAAGCAGATAGCTCAGTATGTACTAAATAATACAGTATACATTGTTTTCAGCAGCACTACACATAATAAATCTTTCTCCCAGATACCGCAAAGCGCTTCATAAATAATGAATTTCTAAGAGCTCTGGGATTAAAATATGTTGTCAGTAAGGTTTTAATGAAAGGAAAAGAGAATTTCACTGAGGTAACATAAGCCTCTCAAAAACATTCATCAAGTTAAGAGTGGAGGCTGAAAACAGGACCCAAGACTCCCATCTCCCCATACAGACAGAGCACAGAAGAGCAAGACGTTTTTCTTAAGGGTTAAGTATAAATTCATATTAGGATCACAGGCAAGTGAATTAATTCAGTTCGTGGGAAAGCACTAAGGTAGATGATGAGAGAAATAGGTAACAGAAGAAAAATTAGTTCTGATTATTATAAAGTTTAGGACAGTGTTTACCTGTCTTTTATTCCAGCGTGATTTAATATTTCAGCATTATGGAGTGCAGATAACCCTGACAACACATGTCATAATGGGGAGTATCTAAAACAGATCATCCCTGGCAAACATTTTCTCTGGTATCTGCCAAAGTGTTCTGTTTACATGAGAGCATATTTTGTGTGGTATATATTTCTGACCAGTCACCAGAGTAGGAAAAACATAATATAATAGACCTAGATGTGGTCAGGAACAGAGATGCTAGCACCAAAATAATTTCTGCTCATCTAAAAATTCTATTGGTGAACAATACTGAAAAAAGACTGAATTTATATATCACACTTCATCTGGTAATGTAATTGTTCATCTAAGATAATAAAAACAGCAACAATACAATTACAGTTACCATAGAATCGTCAGCTTACGGAATGCACTCCTCAATAACGGAATATACAATTACCTTATATATGTTAACATTTTTACAATTAAAAATAAACCCTTCAAATATGTTATTTAATGAACTCAAAAGACTAGGATTCTATAGTGCTGATGAACAAAATGGGTAAGATTTGATCAAAAGGCATCGGTTCTCATAATGAAATAAAGCAATTGTCTAAATGCAATACTCAATACAAGTAATTTATTCTACCAGGAAAATGAATTTTGCTTAGAGTTCGTTAAAACTTGTTATTGACTATGAAGAAGGAAAAATGGACTTACAGATACACTGGACAATACAACAAGTTGATAACAATAGACTATAAGTGGAGAGTCTCTTATGATTTGTACTTGATATCAATTATATAAGAACTTCTCCAGGAAAGTTTCGAGTCAGTTTTGACCCATCAAAAACTAGTTTCTGATACCTATCCACATTTGATATCTATGAGAATACATGTACAGAAAGAAATTCCATGCATTGTCACATATTTTTATCTCAACCAATAGATAATCATATATGACATTTGTACCACCGCTGAAAATAAAACCACTTTCATAAAGACATGGACTCTTTCAAATACAGCTAGTTTTCTAACTACAGTTCACCTTTCCTCAAATGATACAGAAGAGTTAAATAACCACACTAATTTATGTATCTCCATTTTATTCATAACATATATATGAATGCAAAAGTGCTCACCTAAGTATCTACAGATGGATCAAATAAAATCCCATGATGCTAGAGAATATCAATTTTTGAATGTGTGCATTAAAAATATGGCGCTAAGTACCTACGATTTTCCCCCAATAAGATTTTGCATGTACAGATTATATCATCACTGACATAGAGATGCAGAATGTATCAATTTAAACAACAGACAGTCGTCAGTTTTCTATAGTCCCTTTACCCCTGGACTGCCTGTGGAACCCTAAGTTATGTTTTGGTCAACCCTGCTCGTTTCTGTCAACATCTTGGCAACCCTTATTCCATAGTGTAGACAGAGGGAAGATAGAAAATAGAGCCGTCTTGGAACCATCCAGTTAAAATGCCTATTGAGGGAGAGCCCCAATTCTAGTTCTGGCTGCAGCAATTTTAATTGCTCTGGGGCTCCCTCAGATGAAGACTCGAATGGAGGACACCCTGCTATTAATTTTCCAGGGTCTCCTCTGAAAGGTTCTTTAGCCTCTCCTGGCAGGATGGATGTAAGAGCTGAAGTCTGCAGCCGTGCTCCCCCAGTGATCACCGGGAAACACAGAGACAGGATCTCCAGGCAAATGTGCATACGAAGGATAATGACTTCTGAGGTGGTGACACGTTTTATAGAGGCTCTGAGTGTCTCACCTCCAGTCTGTGTGTCAGAATAATTTTGACTGTAAGGGAGAGTAGAAATCATTTCTTTTTATGTTGAAAGAAGTAGACGTGGACTGTGTATGGCTCTAACGTGTTAACGATGGAGAGAAAATGGGAAAAGTACTCAATCCCTTAAGGGATACACTTGTGTATGAAATTATAACACAGAGATCCTAACTCACTCATCTCTTGTGAAAGAAAATACTCCCAAATCACACAGGTACACTGTCAGTGCTGTCAAATATCAACAAACAATTCATCGTCAGTAATCCACACTTCATCTCTCAGGGAGACTCGGAAAGCAGTCCAAAATATCACTGAGTGACCCCAAGGCTACCACAAATAGTTAACGAGGTCTTTGTGGAATCTTTTGAAATTTTGCTTTTAATGGTTGATGCCTTCACTCTTTTTCTGTCTCACCAGACTCTCTTCAGACTCTTGCGACTCCACTTTAATAATCTTTATTATTTCGGGACACAGTGGGAATGAAGACAGCCTTTGTACATGATTTATGAAGTGCATATTACCATAGCAACCATACTGTAATTTTGAAAACAGGCATCTTTGTAAGAAACTGGGTATCTAAAATGAGAAACGACAAAAAGTGGCAGCACCATTTATTTTTTAGCTTATTCTGCTCTCCACAATTGCCTTATTTTATTTACATTTTCAAGTAGTCTATTGATTTGTACTCTTCCCCTAAGTCTGGATTCAGTAAAGTTCTCTCCATTGTCCCTGGATTCATGTGGAAGAATTGGTTCCTGTTTTCTGAGACACCTCTATCTACAGGAGGTTAAATAGTTTTACTAAATACAACTCAGTGGAAAAAGATGAAATCATTACTCTTTCTTTCCAAGACAATACCCAAATATTAAAAATTAAGGGATGCTTGAAATTATAAAAAGAAAAGCCAGATTACTGATTAAACTGTTTCACAGTGAGGGAATGCTATGTTTTCAGTGAGCGATGTTGGCAAGAATACTATTATAACTAAGTGAAGAGGTAGCACAGTATCCAAAAGCAGCTGAGGCTCACCGGGGAGCCGGGAATTGAGCCACGACAGGATAGAACCGTGTCATTTGGGACTACAGATCTCTAGAAAGACACAGAGGTCAGGACTTCATGTCCTCCATTAAATAAATAGTGACTGCACTTTCTTGATATGCTAGGCACCTTACAAGCCTCAGATGACACAGCAATGAAAAGATGGACAGGGTCCCTGTCTACAGGGAACTTAGAGTTTGGTAGAGGGGGAAGAGCACTAAACAATCATGCAAATATTTTCTAAATAACTAGTTATAAGTGACATGAAGAAAAACAGAAAAATATAATAATGGTGTATTACATCAGGTCCTGAACAAATCTTTTTATGTATGGTGATACTAGAACAAAGAACAGGAATGTATTGTTTGGTTATTGTTTGTGGTAAACCTAAGAAAGGGAATCAATGCTTTTGACTTTAGGCTGCTTTCTAGGTATCGAACGTATAACAGTTACCTGTAATTTATCATAAAGAGCTAATTCAGTTGTTTTAAAATTGATAACGTCTCAGTGAACTGCATGACATCACTGCTGTGGTTGGTGTTTTGCTTTGTTCTTTAGATCAATTGCAGTACATTGTATTTTCCATACAGTGGTCTTCTTTCTTTTTTCATATTCAAACATACATAGCCTTCAAGATGAATCTAAAATACTATCTCATTCCTGGAGCTTTTCTTTTCAATGACCTACCATGTAATATGTGTTCATTGTAGAAAATATGAAAATGAGAAAAGTAGACTATTACACTAGTACACATCTAGCACACTGACTTGTCTGAAGAGGTGTGCAACAAATAAGTGTGTGTGTGTGTGTGTGTGTGTGTAATAAGAGAAAGTGGCATTCACACCACCATTTGTGATTTTGATTTATCATGGTAGGCCTACAGAATCAATAAGCTATGAGTGTTGTCTTTCTGTCATAAGTGAGGTAAGCTAGACACCTTCAGCCCAGACGTCTGATCATATTCACGGAGGCCCAGCTGAAGGTTGCTTTCAAATTAAGGAGGATGGAAATGAATACAAGATCCAATAAAAAAAAGTGTGAGTCTTTCTTTAAAACCAGAAGTGCTCTTGATTAAACACTAGATAGAATATTTTGACTTAGAGTGTCCTAATGTTAATGGTGAATATTTTTATAAGAAAATCACCTCTATAAAACAGAAGATGGATTTTTTTTTTTTCCAGCTCTATGAACTCCCTATTACGGTTCAGATAGATGAAGTTCTTGATTTTTCTTTAAGGGTAACTAATATCATAATTTTATCTACAGAGTAGCTGAAGCTACTGTATTAGCTCATGAATATAAATATGTAACAAAATATCAGATGGGGAACCTAACAGTTTTTAAACTTTTTGCAGAGTGGTTACACTTAAGTTGAGTTTATCATTAATTGTATACGGGATTATTTCTCTATCAGGTCTCAAAAGTGAAGTAAAAATGGGCATTGAAGCATACAAGTTTAATGAAGCAAGAATATTTTTGAAAGAAGTATGATTAATTTTGTTGTGAATTTGGAAACTACGAACATTACATTATGGGGAATACTATTTAAAAATAAAATTTAAAATAAAATGACAGAAAGAAGTTCTAATTGTTTTAGTCATTTAAGCCTTAAAATATCCACTAAATTGTTTTAATGTATTAAAGCCCAATATGTATCCATTTTGAACAACTGCCTTTGAATTTTTATTTACATTAAGTAGAGCTGTGAACCCCTGCTTCTGAGTCTTTTACTGTCTGAGCAAATAGTTTTTTCCTCAGAGAATGACCTCTAACATAAAAGATACAGGCAAAACCAAATTTGAACTGAAATAACAGTAGACTGAATATTTATTAAATAGTGGTTTGTTTCTAGTTAAATTGTATGTCTACATAAAATTCTACCTAGTTGAAAATAATGCCTGGTGCATTTGTATGAAATGTGACTATAAGGTATTTTTGTTTTATTAGGGAAAACCACATTTTCCATACTTTACAAGTTCCCAAATTCAAGTAGTACGCATTAAAAGGCTCTATAATCCCAAAATTTTATGTGAAATATTTATAATGATTTTTTTCCACTTAAAGATATGGAGAGGTTTTTCTCAATGTTGGTCAGAACTTTTTCTTGTACATTTTTAGTAACTCAGATGTCATCCAGTTGTCATGTTTTATTTTTTATTCCATATAGATTTTATTTCATGAAGGCCTAAGTGTAAGCTTCAAATAAAATTGCCCTGTATCTCTACCAACCATAATTTATTTGTTTTTTTAATTAAAGTATAGTTGATTTATAATATTGTGTTGGTTTCAGGTATACAGCAAAGTAATTCAGTTATATATATAACTGAAATATATATATTTTTTCAGATTATTTTCCATTATAGGTTATTATAAGATTTGAACATAATTCCCTGTGCTATACAGTAAATCCTCGCTGTTTATTTTATGTACAGTATTTTGTATCTGTTAATCACATACTCCTAATTTGTGCCCTCCCCCTTTGGTAACGATAACTTTGTTTTCTATGTCTGTCTGTTTCTGTTTTGTATGAAGATTTATTTGTATTAGTTTTGTTTGTTTGTTTGGCGGTACGCGGGCCTCTCACTGTCGTGGCCTCTCCTGTTGCAGAGCACAGGCTCCGGACGCGCAGGCTCAGCAGCCATGGCTCACGGGCCCAGCCGCTCCGCGGCATGTGAGATCCTCCGGGACCGGGACACGAACCTGTGTGCCCTGCATCGTCAGGCGGACTCTCAACCACTGCGCCACCAGGGAAGCCCTGTATTAGTTTTTTTAGATACCACATAAAAGTGGTATCATCTGATATTTGTCTTTCTCTGTCTGACTTACTTCACTAAGTATAATATCCTCTAGGTCCATCCGTGTTGCTGCAAATGGCAATATTCCATTCTTTTTTCTGGCTCAGTAATATTCCTGTGTGTGTGTGTGTGTGTGTGCGTGCGTGTGTGTGTGTGCACCACATCTTCTTAAGCCTATCATCTGTCAAGGGGTGCTTGGGTTGTTTCCACGTCTTGGCTATTGTAAAAACTGCTGCTCTGAACATTGAGGTGCATGTATCTTTTCAAATTATAGCTTTGTCTGGATATATGCTCAGGAGTGGGATTGCTGGATCATACGGTAGCTCTATTTTTAGTTTTTTAAGGAACTGCCATACTGTTCTCCATATTTACATTCCCACCAACAGTGTAGGAAGGTTCCCTTATCTCCACACCTTCTCCAACATTTATTATTTGTAGACTTTCTGATGGCCGTTCTGACTGGTGTGTGGTGATACCTCACTGTAGTTTTGATTTGCATTTCTCTAATAATCAGTGATGTCGAGTATCTTTTCCTATGCCTGCCAATCATAATTCCTCTATCAATAATGATCAGCCTAATTGTACCAAAACTATAGCATTTAACTAAATAGTCTCAAAAATAGTTACTACTACAAGGACATGGGGCTAACATACTCTCTAAGGCAGTACTGTTTTTTGAGTCTCTTACAGATCAATAGTTTGTTAATGTCATTGTGCAAGGTCAAAATCCATAAGAAGGCCACATGGTACAATCTGGAGATAAACACATTTTGGAACCAGTCAAACCTGGGTGAAAATGTTGGTTCCATCATTTACAAATTGTATGACATTGAGCAAGTTTCAAAGTCTCAATTCCCTAGTGTGTGAAATAAATTAAAAAATAATAACTAACTAACTAAATGGTAGTTGTGAGCTTCAGAACTATTGATACATTTACCTGCTCCCACTCCTAACAAGTATCATTTGTCCAAAAAACATAGTTAGACAGGTAGATACAGTTAAGCATAAGGTTTCCAAAGTTCGTTAATATTGGGTTATTCTTTGAGTATTATTTATACTTTTCTTACAATTTAACTGTGTCATAATCATCACAAATATCATCATTACCACCAATTTGCAATGCCATGTGATCATGAAACCCTAAAAGCTACTTTATAAACAATAACATATCTAGTTCTCAAAACATTACTATGAGTTAGGCATCTGCATTCTTCAGGGAAGTGATATATGTAAAAATCTTAGGTAACTTGCCTATGTGATGCAATAATTAGAGAACCTAGGATTTAAACCCAAGTAGGAGTACCCCCAAAGTCTTGCTCTGAGAAGTAAAAATGTTTCCTCTATTTGATATTCAAAGATTATTCTTTGACTGTTTAGAGGTTATGCCAATTGAAAAATAGTTCTCATTTTAAATTATCAAACAGCATTTGGGGCCAAGCTAGATGGTAGATGGTAGGATATAAAGATGGCAAAGTGATCCTTGCCTTAAAGAAAACTTTAGCTGGTAAATCACATATAAAAAAGAAATTCAAGGACATGTTATACACACAGGAAAGAAATCCATATGTGGTATTCTGGTGGGGATTCTAGAAATAGTTGCATTAATGCAGAACAGAATTATTCTGTTTATTGAAAGTTTATTATATTTATAGATTTTCTAGTAGGAAAGATTCTTTCATTTATGTTTATTAAAACAGCTTTGGTATTTCCATGGAATTACTCTTTCAGAATAATAACAGAAATTAAAAATATTCACTTTCAGTAGCCATATGGGTAATTTCATTAAAGTTTTATTATATGTACATATTTTAAATTTTTTCTACTGTGAATGCAAATATAAAAATAATATACATATTTGACTTTGTGTCAAACAGAATATTTGCATATCAATATTAAATATCCAATGTAAACTAAAAATGCAAAATAAATACATTAAAAGCAATACTTCAGAACTTTAAAAAAGATTTGCTGAAATAATTTTTCACTACACATGTTCAAGAACTAGCATGTAAAATACCATCATCATAATCAGGAATGAATTATTGGTATATAGTGAACTGATAGAATAACACAAACTTCACTTGGGGCAATCAGAGTAACTTTCTCCTGAAATGTGGTACATGGTTCTTTGTAGGAAATCTCCCCAAATTAAAATTTAATATAACTTATTTTTAAGTCACAACAATAGCATATATGCCTAAAATTTGAATAAAACAGAAGTAGACATAATTAAGATCATGACAGAAAAAAAAAAGACATGGAAAGATTGGAGAACTAGATCAATTGTGTAAATATTCACTGGGAAATTTTAATAATTATGTGCGATTGTTCATAAAATTATATAATAATTGACACTGTCTCAGTAGGCTGGTGTAAATACTTCAGTCTATTTTTTACATAATTGCAAAAAACTGATCAATAACTCTTTCAAACTTACTGTACTGTACTGTAAGAGAGAAAGATTGATGGTATCAGAAGGTCACTTCTGGGAAAGAAAAAGAAACACTGAGAAATGACTACTATCTAGCAAAACTTGAAAATAAAAATTAGTCTCTCAAGCATGTTTTATTTTTCATACTGTTGAGATCAGTCATTTGTGGTATCTCTCAGTCCAGTCACAGAAAAATTACTAACAGTTTATTATAAATATCTTCAAAGGATCACTATTTTATGGGCATGATATATCGAAGTCATTTGTTGGTTATCTCTCCATATACCAAGGCAGCTGCATAACAACATCTTTGTGGTGACCGATGGGCATAACTTTTATACCATGGAAGCTAACACTGACACCAACCAACTACATCCTGATGAATTGCCTGTATGCTTAAATGAGGATGCAATCAGTAGGTCTAGTATTATGTCACATGGGTGCTTTAAATTGTTTAATTTTGTCTCTTTAACTAGCAAAGCCAGACACGTATTCACATATATTCACAAAAGAACATAAATATAAGCCATGCCAATAATTAGGCAAATTGATTGGTTTTTTAAGTAATTACTGATTTCAGTAACATGAACCTAAAACTTAAGGTACAATTAAAAGTTTGTAAGGTGAACTGGGCCATAAAGCTGGGAAACTTGCATAAAGCATAAAGTGTTTGAAGCAAGCAGGAAAGAACATTCCAAACAAGAAGACAAACTGCACATGTTTGAGGAACTTGAAGTATTTCCTTATAGTTGAAGAGTAAATTTAGGGAAAAGATAAAAGAAGGATAGGGAGGTACCACATTGTGTAATGGTTTGGTATGCCACTGTGAATTCCAGTGGAAAGATTATAACAGTGACATTGTGAATAATAAATTGGTAGATAAACATATGGGGCAGGGAAATGGTTTTTGTGGTTAGTTTGAGATTCAATACAAAAATAATGGTAGCATTACAACCAAAGGGCCTATCTTTGCTTCTTCCAAAAGTATATACTTACAAAGGTAAAGATTAGAGAATAAATGTCAGCAAATCCTGAGAACTTGGGTTAACTCCAAGGTATATCTAGGAAGTACCAGGTACACCAGAAGAGTAAAGTGCTAAGGCAGGAGAGTAAAGAGATTAAAGGAGTTAACACTCTGTGTTGTCAAATATTGTAGAGGTTGATGCAATAAAGATTAAAATGATAGCGGTTATCTATGGGCTTTTTAATGTTATGTGTCTAAGCTCATACTGCTTGCTGCATGACAGGCCAACATATGGAGAGAGGAGGTGTTGGGGCAAGGAATAACGACTTTACTTTGGAAAGCCAGCAGACATAGAAGATGGTGGACTAGTGTCCCAAAGAACCATCTTGCCCGCGTTTGTATGCTCATTTCTTTTATAGAACAAAGAGGGGGGAAGTGAGGAGGTAAAGTAAAAAGGTGATAAGTTGCTGCAAATTTTTCCTGGAGATGGGCCATTATTTACTTTCAGCTATAGGCAACATCCCTTTAGTGATTAACTTGAAGCAAAAGCAATAGAATACAAAGGTTAAAGTAAAAGAAACAGATCCAACATGGAGTCAGATTTGTTCTTCCCTATTACGTTAATGTGACAATCATCAGTGACTTGAACAAGGGAAGGTCTAGTGCAGTGGAAGGGTGGGCAGTATAATCTAGAAGAGCTGTCCAATAGAGCTTTCTGTGAAGATGAAAGTGGACTGTCCACAATGTCCAGTATGGCAGCCTTAGCCACAGGGAGCTCTGGCGTGATTAAAATGTGGCTATTGTCACTGAGGAAATGACATTCATTTTAATTGATTGAAAAATTAGTAGCCTAAAGTAGCTGAAGTATTTATAATCACAGAACTACAGATTTCAGAAGATAATATGTAGTGAGAAACCGACCACACTGACATAAATAATGCTTTTAAAAGATCTGGCATGAAGGAAGAAAGAAAATAGTCCAGAAGCAGGTGTAAAAATGTAGAATCATTTGAAATAATTTGTTGTTTTTCACTTATGCACTGACATGGAATAGAAATAAGTATTATAAATGATAGAGGGAAAAAGTAGAGATGAACAAAATGAAGAAAATGAAATATTAGTAAAGTGTGAGAAGTAATATGTGTTGAGTAGTTCCTGAATTAATTTTCTTTAAAAATGATGAAAGTTATGATGTAGTTTAAAATACAGTAAAAGGTTATCTTTCTGCCTTTGGTGTATATCCTGGTTATTCTGCATCTGCCCAATTAGACCATCCCTTTTCTGCCCTGCTTTGTGTCCCAGGAGGCTGAATTCCACTGACTACATTTCTGATTCATTTGATCTCTTAACTTTCCGTTAAGTTTGTCCATCGGGAGGAACCATAAGATCTAAGAATAAAAGAATAGAAAGGTCAGGGCGTCTATTGTACCTAAGGCCTCGGTCCCTCCTCTTTCACTGACACCCCTTGTCTGACAGTTTTTCTCTGCTCCTTCCCTCCCTGCCCACTCCTAGTTATAGCTTTCACTGGGCGCTTCAATCCTAGTGGTAAGTGATTTTGGTTTTCATTGTTGATTGACCTGGTACTTAATCATTATTTGTTCATTTCCTTAACCCCGTCCACACCTCTGAAAACATTTTACTTATTAAACTCTCTTCAGTTATACCGTTTAAGTGGGTCATTTGTGTCCTGTTAAGCTTAGCTAATTGGAAATGAAGAGTAGCCCCAGGAATTAGTCCCTCAAATTGAGATTCTGGCATTGAGTGTCTAATATAGTTGATGTAGTCAAAGATTACTTCCTTGCAAGGGAGAGATGAGCTGCTGATAATTCATTCTTGAAGTGGCACCATGATTACTTAAATCATAACTTATTCTGGTCTGGAGTGACATGCTTATTGATGACAACACATTAAAAAGATGCTTGCCTGTGCCACTTGATTATTATATCAACTGTGGAAATTAGAACAACTGCCTCTGATTGCCCTGAAAAGGTACTCAAAGAAGGAAAAAAATAAAATAAATGTAAAGCCTTGAATTCCCAATTCCAGGCATGGGTGGAGGCTAAGAAAGTCTATATGAAGGCCCTAAAGAAATTATTTCCTGTAGCCACAACTGGAAAATGGAAAATTTCAGCAGAGAATTAAAATCTATAAAAACCAATCAAATTAACTAGACTTATTGTGGTGATCGTTTCACAGAATATGCAAATAGAAAAGAATTATCTTGTATACCTAAAACTAATATAATATTATTTGTCAATTATACCTATTTTATATATATATATATATATATATATATATATATATATATATACAGACATATACACATACCGAGACTGTAGTGTAGAATAACCTCAAATTAAAACTCAGTAAACGTGTTGAATACTATAGACAGAAGGCTAGAAAATTTAAAAATAAGACACTATAAAACATTTGGAGAGAAGCATCAAGAAAAGAAGAAAAAATACAGAAAACACAAGAGAGATATGGGGCAGAGTGAAAAGTTCTTGAATATATTTAATTAGAACTTCAGAAAAAGAAATGACAGAAAATAAAGCAGAAGCAATATATTAAATGATAATGGTCAACAAACTGTCAAAACTGCTAAAGATCTCAAACCAGCAAGTCAGGAAGCAGTATGAACCCTAAGCAGGATAGATATAAAGTCAGACCTATCTAGAGACTGCTAACACTGCAAGAGACCAGAGATGGTGAGCAAATTTTGGGGAAACAAACAAAAATCCAAACAAGGAATGTCAGTAGGTACAGCAGCCTCCTCTTAACAGAAAACACTGAATAACATCTTAAAAGTGATAAAACAGACAAACAAAACTGCCATGTGATCCACAAATAAAAGCACAATGAAACATTCTAGTCAAAGAGAAATTGAGTAAATTTGACACCAGCAAAATTATGCTAAAGGAATCATTAAAGCAAACATGAAAAAGGAAAATGATCCCAGATGGAAGCAGAGAGATGTGAGAAGGAATACAGATTAATAAAAAAGAAATATGTGGGTAAACATAGAGTATTAATAATATTGTTTGTATTTTAAAATATATAATTTTAATAGCAAAATGGCAGCAGGGGATAAATGGGATTAAAATGATGTAAAAGTCTTTTATTGAGTGACAAGAGTAGAAGGATGTACTAGGCTTCATAAGTCAAGGATATCTACTCCAGTTTCTAGGGAATTTATAAAATAATAAAGAATACATAACTTACAAGCTAATTGAGGTTAAAAAAATGAGATAGAAAAGAACTCTAAGTAAAATAAGGGAAAGAAATAAGTGAAATAAAGTAAAGTAATAAGTAAAAGACAGAAAAGGGAGCAAATAGAAATCAAGTACTTAGATGGCAGATCTAGACCAAAATGTGTTCTTAATTCCATTTATTTTATTTATTATAAATGGACAAGATAGCATAATTTAAAGACAAAGGTTTTCAGATCAAATTTTTTTTAAAAAGCCAAAAATACTCTTCTTTTTGATAACAAAATGGAAAAAGTACACATAAACATCGAAATGAAAAGTAAAGAAAATATAATAATGCAAAAGGTACACCAAAGACCTATTAAATCTATGCTAACGCCAAACTTTAAGGCAAACAACTTTGATAGATATAAAAAAAGAGGTTGCATAATGATAAAAGGTTGAATCCATCAGGAAAATTTAAAAATTCTAAATCTGTATTCATGTGGATAATAAAACTTGATTAAATTACAAGGAGACATAGACACATCTGCATTCACAGTGGAAGCTCTTTTAACATGCCTCTTTTAGTAATTTACAGAACAACAAGAACAAATGAGAAAGTAAATATACATGGAACTAAACTCCTAGTACCCCTGACCTAATTGACGGGTATGGAACATTGTGTCCAACAAGGTCAGAATCCATATTCTTTCCAATCTTACATGTTCTTATTTCTATGAAAATTAGCTGTATGCTGAGTCATAAAGCATGTCTCAAAGATCTTAAAGAAATTAAACCACATGGAGGATATTCTCTGTCCAAAATAAATTATTTGACTAAACAATAAAGTTTTAAAAAGATAAGGATATTTCAAAATGTGGAAAAATAAACCAATGTATTTCTAAATAACACATCAAGTAAAGAAGAAATTACAATGAAAACATTGTCAGTGTATTAAAATTAAACATATCAAAACATTAAATGCAGCTAAAGCCGTGCTTAGAGTGAAATTAGCAGCTTTAAATGTGTACTTAAAAATTGTAAAGATTTAAATTAAATATCAGTATGCAAATCAAGAAGTTGAAAAGAACTGAAATTTAAGCCATAAAAAAAATAGGAGGGAAGAAATTAAGAAGCAGGCAAAAGTTAACAGCATTCAAAATCATTTGTATTAGAGAAAATAAAAAAGGATAAAAGTTAATTATTTAAAATGAGTAGTAAATTGATAAACTCCTGGAAATTATCAGAGATAAAAAAAGTACAAAGTATCAAAATTGGGAATAAAAACCAGACATCAGTAAAGAGTCCGTGTATATTAAAATGTAATAAGCATATTTAGGTTTGAAAATGTAAACAAAGTGAGACAATTCCTAAAAGGGAAAACTTGTCAAAACTGATAAAAGAAAAAATGGAAAAAATGAGTACTTCTCTCTCTGTTAAAGGAATTGACTTCATAAATTAAAAAAAAAACAAAAAACTTTCCACAAAGAGAAGTTTGGGATTCCACAAAATCCCTTCAGGATTGTGGGACTTCACTAGTGAATATCACTAAATATTTAAGGAAGAAGTGACTCCATGTTTACACTAATTGCTTTACACCATTAATAAGTGGAAACGGTTATCAGCATATTTAATTAGATAGTAAAATCTGACAAGAACATTATAAGAAAAGTAGTTACAAATCAATAAATTTCATAAACATAGATGCAAAAAGCCTAAACTAAACATTAACAAAACAAATCTAGCAATACATAAAATGATACTACTTTATGACCAAGGGGATTATCTCAGGAATAAGATTGACTTAACATTCAAAAAATCCAGGACATTAACAAGGTAAACAGAAAAGGTATTATCATGAGGCATTATATACCCAATTTTTCTTTAACTTTCTGTTTCTGATTTTTTTCCTACCATTTTATCTTCCCTTGTGATTGTAGAACCAGTATGATCTCAAATTAACATAGGTTGTACAATAACTTAGGCAATAATTGTGTCTAATATTGTTTCAGTAGCATTAATGATCTTTGGTTCAGACTGAAATGAAACAGACAAGACACAAAAACCTCACTCAGCACCAAGTTTAAGTAGCGATTTACTGGAAACAACAAAGCACACACAGTAACAGCAGAGCATTACATGGCTCACAGGCATATCTTTTGATTTTGTAGACGTTCTACACTCAGGATGTTCACAACTGATAGAGAAGAGGCTGAGTGGACAGAAACCAATTCAGGAAAGCCTTCAGCTAGGTCCCCTCAGGCTTTATACCTAGCCAGACCTACAACCCCTCAGGCTATGTGACCAGCAGCTGGTCACCTAGCTCACCTAGGTACACACAGCTTACTACCACTCTCGGATACAGCTGCACCTCATCAGTAGGAAGACAGGACCTCAGTCTAGATATATTACCTAAGCTCACTTTGAGTCACTATCTTGTAAAGTCCACGAGTGGATAGTAGCCTGTGCCCGGCCAACCCCATCCAAAATTGCTAAGGCATGGCATTTGACTGCTAAAACACAGGCAATACATTTAACCTAAAAATCACAATTACTCAATGAAAAATATTCTCCTCATTATTCTTACCCATGCCTTTCAAGAGAAGACAAATTTCAGACATCGTTTATTTTAATTAATAAGAATCTGTTTATAAATTTTAAAAAACAACTGCCAGGGACTTCATGGAAATTTAAGGGTGTGTTGGCAATTTTGTTACAAACCCTATTCTCTTCTCCAAGAGAGAAAGGGGGATGGAAAGAAGAAAAACAACATTACTTTGTATTTTTAACATTTATACCAAAGTGCTTTACAGTAAGTCCTGTACATATTAATGAGTTCCATTCCTAGAGCTCGTTCTTAAGTCCAATTTGTTCGTAAGCCAAACAGAGTCAGCCTAGGTACCCAACTAACACAATCGGCTATATGGTACTGTACTGTCATAGGTTTATAATACTTTTCACACAAATAACACATAAAAAACAAATACAAAAAATAAAGAAAACGTTTTTAATCTTACAGTACGTACCTTGAAAATACAGCAGTACCAGCTACATCATCGCTGCTTTTACGCTTGCTTCCGGACATCCTGGACTTGAAATAAAGATACTGTACTCTATACAGTCCTGTACAGCAAAGTACACAAAAGCGCAACCATTTGTAGAGGATGCAAGCGTGTCACAATGTATGCCAGACACGTGAACTAACTTACATGATTGGACACGCGAACACACGTTCGCATCTTTGAAAAGTTCACAAGTTGAAGGTTCCTATGTAGGGGACTTACCGTATTGCTATGCACAGTATTTTTAAGGAATTTAGAGGCTGTTCCAGATATCGACTGTTCTGTAACAAACTGTGCTAAAACGTTGACTTCAAACAACAGGACTTTATTATATCACAGAGTATTGTGGTCAGGAATGGTTCAGCTGGGCCCATATTCAGTTCCCATGGCAGATATTCAGAATACCATGGCAATATTCAGAATACCATGGCACTGAATGGTGTCCCTTCATGGGGTTCAGCTTCATTCACACGTTTGGTGCCTTGGCAGGACTTACTGGCAGAATGGGCTCGGCTGACCCCCTGTCTCTCTGTGAGTCTCAGGCATCCCAACACGATCTCTAATGTGGCAGCTGCACATCTCTGATGGCAGATCAGGGCTCTTTGAGCAAGTGTTCCAAGAGACCCAGGCAAAGGATTCAAAACTTTCTATGACCCAGCCTTGGCAGTTCCATAAACTCGCTCCCACCATATTCTGTTGGTCAAGCAAGTCACAAAGGCCAGCCCAGATTCAGGGAAAGAAAATTAGACTCCCCCTCTCAGGGGAGTAGCAAATCATTGTCGTCATCTTTCATCCTCAGCAGAGACCTTTTATTTTTATCGACATAATTTTAGATAGCATTAGACCAGAAATTAGGCAACTTGCCGGTTCCTTTTTTAACTTTTTGATTAATTAGCTTTATGATACATGTCATATTATAGTTTTGGAATTCCTTATCTATATAATTAAATGCCTGGATTAGATGTTTGCAAGATGTCTTTGTAATTTTAACAGTGTGTCTTCAAATCGCACCCTTTTCACTTCATAAATTTACAAATTTTTAATTCTCACTTCTGCACAACACAAAAGTGTTGCTCCACATTGTTTATTAATTTTGATCTAAAATTTGCCTTAGAGACTAGTAGAATGTTAACGGTGCAAAGAATTGCAAGGGTCTGAAATTTTACCCTGCTTGCAAGCTAAAAAGTTAGCCTGCCTTAGTTTCATAGATGTGCATAGAAGACAAGAGACTCCTGGGTCAGAGACAAAGGATTCTATCACTAATGGTACAGCTGGCAGCACAAACTTCATATTCCCCCTAGTTATTCTTGCTCCCCAAGTTCCATAGGTCACTGTGGGTGGCCCAGGTGAATGCTGTCCACAGAGGGGCTGTGTGTCACAGCTAAGGAAGCTTGAGCTCAGCAAACCCCAGACTTACCAGGAGGCTGGTAGAACTTTGCCCAAACTTTGCCTCAGATGCAAACGTTATATTTATTATCTTTTTTTTAAACATCTTTATTGGAGTATAATTGCTTTACAATGGTGTGTCAGTTTCTGCTTTATAACAAAGTGAATCAGTTATACATATACATATGTTCCCATATCTCTTCCCTCTTACGTATCCCTCCCTCCCACCCTCCCTATCCCACCCCTCTAGGTGCTCACAAAGCACCAAGCTGATCTCCCTGTGCTATGCGGCTGCTTCCCACTAGCTAGCTATTTTACGTTTGGTAGTGTATATATGTCCATGCCACTCTCTCACTTTGTCACAGCTTACCCTTCCCCCTCCCCATATCCTCAAGTCCATTCTCTAGTAGGTCTGTGTGTTTATTCTCGTCTTGCCCCTAGGTTCTTCATGACCATTTTATTTTAGATTCTATATATATGTGAGAGCATACGGTATTTATTTTTCTCTTTCTGACTTATTCACTCTGTATGACAGTTTCTAGGTTCATCCACCTCACTACAAATAACTCAGTTTCGTTTCTTTTTATGGCTGAGTAACATTCCATTGTATATATGTGCCACATTTTCTTTATCCATTCATCTGTCGATGGACACTTAGGTTGCTTCCACGTCCCGGCTATTGTAAATAGAGCTGCAATGAACATTTTGGTACATGACTCTTTTTGAATTATGGTTTTCTCAGGGTATATGCCCAGTAGTGGGATTGCTGGATCATATGGTAGTTCTATTTGTAGTTTTTTAAGGAACCTCCATACTGTTCTCCATAGTGACTGTATCAATTTACATACCCACCAGCAGTGCAAGAGGGTTCCCTTTTCTCCACACCCTCACCAGCATTTATTGTTTCTAGATTTTTTGATGATGGCCATTCTGACCGGTGTGAGATGATATCTCATTGTAGTTTTGATTTGCATTTCTCTAATGATTAATGATGTTGAGCATTCTTTCATATCTTTATTATTTTTTCAAACAAATCTGCCCTCTACAAGGTAGGGAGAAGCTATCTCTATCTTCAAAGAGGTACATTATACAAATATTCTTGAAAAGACAAAACACAAAAAAGCTGTTAATGCCTTTGCTCAGAAGATGTGCAAAGATGTGAGAGCCCCATGAGCTGTGTCCTCACAGCAAGAGGATAAAAAGGTCATCATGGTAACTTGGAAGAAAAAAGAGGATCTCACAAGGTTCTTATTCTTGTAAGTAACTCTGAACCAAACATGTACCATTTGTAGAAATCAAGCCATACTCTTCAGGTTGTAAGCGCGGAAGTGAAAGAGTATAAAATCCTTAGCATTTTGATGCATTTAACATTCTTAAGTGTTTATAAAATGCAGAAGATAAAGAAATAATCCCTGAAATAAATGAAAATCTCAAATACATAGAAATACAGCTGCTTGTTCATGAGGTATTTTATAGCATCTTTCATTTTCTAATTAAATATTTATTCAAGCAATATCAATGTAGATTGACATTGCATGCTCCCTGGAAAAGTGCCTTATGGTGGTTCCCAAATAATTTGACATGTGTTACCTTTAAGAATAGGAGGCAGGGCTTCCCTGGTGGCGCAGTGGCTGAGAGTCCCCTTGCCGATGCAGGGGACACGGGTTCGTGCCCCGGTTCGGGAAGATCCCACATGCCGCGGAGCAGCTGGACGCGTGAGCCATGGCCGCTGAGCCTGCGCGTCTGGAGCCTGTGCTCCGCAACGGGAGAGGCCACAACAGTGAGAGGCCCGCGTACTGAAAAAAACTAAATAAATCAATAAAAATTTAAAAAAGAATAGGAGGCAGGGGGACATGTGAGAAAAGTTACCACAAAAATTATACAGGGACAGGAAGTCTAAGAGTCAGTTTGAGAGACGCTTGCTGTATCTGACAGATACTGTGATATTCAATAACTTCACATTATTTTAGTAAATGTATCATTAAGGTATAGTATAGGAAAAGCTAATATCAAGGGACAGATCATTTGCTTGATCTCTGTTCAAGACATTTTTATCAATATATTTCAAGGAAATCCATTTTTCATGTTTCATCTCATGAGATTGTTTCTCATTTAAAATGCTAAAATGGGAAAAAGTATGAGGAGAGAAATGATGAACTACATAGAGATATTAAAGAAATTCAATCTTATTTTCTCATGCTGGGTTTAAATACTTTGATTAAAAAGAATAAAATATTTTGCTTTTAAAGAACAATAAACGTTTTTTATATACCTAAGAAATGCAAGTGCAATGCATCAAATCTGAGTTATAAATATGTACATTTTCAGTGACTTAACCAAAGATCTGATTCTAGCAATAAAACTGACTAATATTTTTTCAAATTATATATGTATATATTTTTTCTATCTGGAGATTCCTATCTTGTTTATTTATTAACCCTGGTTACCCTTTGCAACCATTTTAAATCTGCTGCATAGATCTTAGTCGTCTCTGAAGTTCTAAGCATGAAATACCCTTCTTTTTTCATTCATAGGGGTAATGTTTTCCTGAAGCAGAAAAAGTGAGTGATCCTACCAAGTTCCCTCAGTGTTTCCCAAACAGCTGCTGGAGTCCTTCATTCAAACCACAAGGCAGATAATCAATACACGCTGTGCTCTATCTGTTGCTTCTCTAAAACTCTAGCTCTGAATTGAAACTTTCCTGTCAAAGTAAAGAAATTTTTCACATTACTCTTTAGTTTAGGAAACTTTTTTTTTTTTAAGCAAGGGATTGCTGCAAACCAAATGAGTTTTAATCTGCCAAGAACAATCTTTTATTACTAAGGTTAATTCTGTACCTTCCTGAACACATGCTTTCTTTTTTTAATTGTCTCTTTACTTTAATGCATAACCACATCAAGACACCTCAGGGAACATGACACCAAACGCATTAAACATCAGAGTACTCTACTCTTGCTGGGGTTTGCCACATCTTCAGGTAAACTGGTCTCCAAGTGAAGGGATTCTATAATTAGATGTTTTCTCAACCATATACAGTGATCCTTCCGAGGATTAAAGGGCATTTCTTTGGACTCAGTAACTTGCATTTCAGATGTCTGGGTTGGCTTTCAGGTTACCTGCGTTGTTCATTCCCATCGTCCATATCCTCTGGGCAGTGGAGCAGTGAAGGTCAAGGTCAGCAGTCAGGAGGAATCTTGATTTGAGACAGGACTTAACCCACCTCAGAATGTGCATCAGAGTGCGGTCACAGCCCAATGAGCAGAGAGCAGAACGGCTTCAAGCCCGAATAAACTGAAGCCTTTGGCATTTTTTAGACAATTCGTTAGCTACGTTTGCAAGTGTTGTGTTCATTTCTTGGCCTCCTATACTCAGAAAATCTTAGGAATTACCTAAACAGACGCAAACCACAGAGACAGGTCTGATTGTGAGCTTTGATAGTTAGTAGAAATTAAATGCTATTTTTTATTATCGTCATTCCCCCAAAATGCCTGCTTTGTAGAGTCTAGGCTGTTAACATCTGCTATGTGAATGGATGTAATTTTTCGAAATAGTCTGAAAATTTAATTTTGTTGGATATAAAAATAAAACACAATATAAAAATTGTATCTTAAAGCCAGAAATATTTCTTGTTACTAAATTGCCAGTTTGAGGGCCATGGTGTTACATTTTGTGGTATAATGTTTTGAATCTGGTTAATTCACCTAAGCCATCACATGGCTCTAATTATTTTGAGGAAGTACTCACAGGGCTGGCTATATGGACAACTGACCAGGGCAGTCATACGGTGTCCCAAGCTGGAAGGGCCTGGGGTTTCATGCTCAGTGACCGCCACCTTGAACATTTTAATAATTTTATCTTAAATTTTTTGTTTTGCTTTGTGAGTGAGGTCCCATGGGACAAGAGAACTCACCCGGAGCTTTGCCTCAGGCTCTCTGCCTCTTCCTGCAGAGGGTTTCAGATGTGCACTCACCCCTTTCCTAGCCATCTGCCCCTCTTGGCCCCTTCCCCTGACCCTGCCCACAACTGCTGTAGCCCTGTGCTGCCAGGAGGGCATCAGCCCAGGGGTGTTTGTGGGGGGCGATCTGGGAGGCAGGTGTCCTGCCCAGCTCAGGATGGCAAAGGCCGGTGGTTGTCCCTGCCAACCATGTCTTGAGGGTTTGCACTCGCCCTGCAAGGATCCCCATGCCCAAAGGAGACAATATTATGTTATGGAATTTCTGTTATGCAGGAATAGTATATGTCAGGGAGAGACCACAAAAGACAGGAAAAAGTTGCATGTCCTTCAACTGCATTTTTTTTTTCTGCTCTTCGAAAAAGGGGTCTGCATTTTCCTTTTGCTATGGGCTATGAAAATTATGTAGGCAGCACCTAGTCTACCTTTTTTCATAAATCCAAGGAGAAATTGTTTTCCAAACTAACGCTGTTGATTTGCTAGACTTTACTCACATAAATCTAAGAGGGAAAGAAGCTGTATCATCTACATTTGTATAACATGGATTCTCTTTTATTTGCTGTGGGGGGTGAGGAGAGTAGGTTGAGGATGGGATTAGAGGAAGAAGGAAATTCTGTGCTCATTCCTTGAATGGGGAACTAAAACAAAACGCCAACTCCAGCTCCTGTAAGTGTTCAAATAGACGCCACCATCTAAACAAAAGTAAACAAAGTATGTTGTTTCATTCATTTACAAATGAGTATCTCTTTGTTGGATAGAATCCTTTCTCAGAATAACCAGATCCATAATTAACATGGACATCATGATCTCACAATACTAATTCAGGGGGAAATTGTCTCAGCATGTCTCAAAGAATGTGTTTTGGTCTGTTACATGGTTTTATTAGGTAGATGGTCTCTGACTCACAATGGTTCGACTTAGGATTTTTTGACGGTACAATTGTTTGAAAGTAATATGCACTCAGTAGAAATCGTGCTTCAAATTTTGAATTTGGATTTTTTCTGGGCCAGCGATGTGCAGTGCGCCCCTGTCTCCTGACGCTGGGCTCCTGGTCAACTGCACCATCACCAGGGGAAACAGCAGATACACTTGCAACCCTTCTGCCCCCAGACTGCCGCTCTGCTTTTTCATTGTCAGTATGGTATTCAGCAAATTACATGAGATATTCAACTCTTTATTGTGAAATAGGCTTTGTGTTAGGTGATCTTGCCCAGCTGCGGGCTAATGTAAGTGTTCTGAGCATGTTGAAGGTGGCCTGAGCTAATCTCTGATGCTCTGTGGGTGAGGTGCATTCAGTGTATTTTTTTATTTTTATTTTTTTTTATTTTTAATTTTTTTGCAGTACCTGGGCCTCTCGCTGTTGTGGCCCCTCCCGTGGCGGAGCACAGGCTCCGGACACACAGGCTTAGCGGCCCTGGCTCACGGGCCCAGCCGCTCCGCGGCATGTGGGATCTTCCCGGACCAGGGCACGAACCCGTATCCCCTGCATCGGCAGCCGGGCTCTCAACCACTGCGCCACCAGGGAAGCCCCAGTATATTTTTTTAAAAATAAATTTATTTATTTGTTTATTTTTGGCTGCGTTGGGTCTTTGTTGCTGCGTGCGGGCTTTCTCTAGTTGTGGTGAGCGGGGGCTACTCTTCATTGAGGTGCGCAGCCTTCTCATTGCGGTGGCTTCTCTTGTTGTGGAGCACGGGCTCTAGGCACGCGGGCTTCAGTAGTTGTGGCTCGCGGGCTTAGTTGCTCCGCGGCATGTGGGATCTTCCCAGACCAGGGCTCGAACCCGTGTCCCCTGAATTGGCAGGCAGATTCTTAACCACTGCGCCACCAGGGAAGCCCATCAGTGCATATTTGACTTATGATTTTTTCCATTTATGATGGGTTTATGGGACATAATCTCATCGTAAGTGGAAGAAGATCTGTGATTTGCGTTTCTCTTACAGTTGAATGAGGCTGGGAACACTCTTGCCTCCTCCCAACACTGGGCTCTGTGACAGGCAGGCTGGAGGGTTTGCCCAGCAGATGCTCGCACCGGGCTCCGCTCTCCCACTGGAGTGATACCTGGGCCCAGAAAAGCACACCGCCTGCAAAACAAACGCACATACTACTCTCCTCAGCTAACACTGTATTAAATAAAGAGGTGTAACACTTTGCTCTGGAATAACAATTTTAATTATGTTGTATGTTTTAAAATCCCAGCTGAATATAATATAATTTTAGTAGCTCATTTCTCCTGAGGCGTCAACAGCATTCATCACTCCCGCTGCCGTCTGGCATGTCTGAACCATTGTGATCAGCAGTTTATGTGGAAATTAAAGCATTCAGTGGGTCTCTCTTCAGTGATGTTCTGAGGTCAGGGACAATATTGCTAACGGCAGTGAGGATGCATTTTTATCGCACACTTGAGAGGCATCTGTTCGATATATTTCATAGCTTTCTAGGTTAAGACTAGCCAAGCTTTTCCTTATTTGCACTGACCTGACATGAGGGTCATTCTGTATAATAACTGTCTAAGAATCATTCCCTCTCTGCTATTCAGAATGATAAAAGCTTAGTGGAAGCAATTATTTTCTTGATCTTTCTTTCTCTCCATGTATTTATGTAATATGTATAAATATATAACTAAATAATAAACTATACATATACTGTATATAGTTTGTTATATATTTATTTTTTCATTTGTTGTATATTTATATCAATCTACCTATCAATAGTTTGTTCGTTTTTATTCCCTGTTAAAAAATGCAGAAACAAGAATGTACCAGCCATGGGACCAATTAATGAATTAATCCTGTCAGGGGAAAATATTAACCTTTTTTCTACATAACAGAAAGTAAAGTTATCTCTTTAACAGACATATATTGCAGTGTTATTTGGTGACATTGTCTATGACACCTTGCAGTTTCAGTTTAAATTTGAATGTCTATGACCAAAGATGTAAGGAACATTTATCTAGTCTTTGCAAAGTGTTACACTACAGAAATTTCCAAATTTGGAAGAGACTGTTTCTTCCCCATCAGGAAGGTTATGACAAGAAAGAGTGAAACACACTTTCTAAAATAATAAAACAGACAGTAATTCTATTCTTTTCCAGAAATGAATGTTTGCAAAAGTGAGAAGAAAACACACAGATCTCTTCTTTTGATTATTCACCCTCTGTCTTCTGGTTCCTCTTCCCTATTTTCAACATCACACACAACATACACATTTGCTAGTGCACACACACACACACACACACAGAAATGCATACACAAAGCACACCAGCCCCACCCAAGATACAGAGAACAGACTGATTAGAACAGAGATGCTGCCATAACAAATATGGAGTATCCGTGGAAACAAAACCCAAATATTCTTTGTATGTAAGAACCAGTAATTTAGAGCCATGAATATGTTGAGATATATTATAATGTTAGGGAAATTTCAGAGAGGAAATAAGTCTCTTTAAAAAATACTGAGGGGGCTTCCCTGGTGGCGCAGTGGTTGAGAGTCCACCTGCCGATGCAGGGGACACGGGTTCGTGCCCCAGTCCGGGAAGATCCCACATGCCGCGGAGCGGCTGGACCCGTGAGCCATGGCCACTGAGCCTGCGCGTCCGGAGCCTGTGCTCTGCAACGGGAGAGGCCACAACAGTGAGAGGCCCACGTACTACAATAAAAAAAAAAAAAAAAAAAAAATACTGAGGAAGGGGTAAGATTTGTTAATATACTGTATATATAATACACGTATACATATATATACATATTCACTAATGCTTACTCCAAAAATAAGTCACAAATATTTTCTCCTATGTTCCTTTATAATTTTATAGTTTTATATCGTACATGTAGATCTGTATTCTATCTTTTTAATTTAATTTTTGTATAAGATTTAATGTTTTGTTCAGGGTTTTGTTTTGCTTGGTTTGATTTTCAGTTTTTCTTCTTAATTCTGTTTCAACACAATTTGTTGAAAATGCCATACTTCCTTCATTGGATTAATTTTTTGGTTTTTGTAATTAATTTTCTGACAGTTTTTATCATGAATCAGTGTCAGTTTTGCTAACTGCATTTTCTATATTAATTATGACCATCGAGTATTTTTCTGTAGACCGTTGTTATGGTGGATTATATTGATTTACTTTTGGATATTGAGCAAGTTGTATTCTGGGAACAAAGTCCACTTAGTCCTAATGTATTTTTCTTTTTTATGTAATGCTGGGATTGATTTTCTGGTATTTTGCTGAAGGTTTTTGGAACTATGATCATGAAGGACCTAGGCAGTAGTTTTCGTTTTTGTGTGTACTGTATTTGTATGGTTTTGGTATCAGGGTAATTCTGGCTTCATAAAATGGGTTGAGAAGTGGGTTCTCTTTTACTATGTCCTGGAAGAAGTTTTGTAGAATTGATGCTAACTTTTCTGTAACTATTTGGTGGAATTCACCAATGAAATCATCCAATATTAGAGATTTCTTTTATGGAAGTGTTTAATTACTAACTCAATGATTTTAATGAATTTAAGACAATTCAAATTATTTTTTCATCTTGAATAAGTTGTAGTAATTTATAATTTTCAAAAAATGATTTCAGCTATGTTGTCAATTTTCTTTTTGTAGTTGTTTTATACTCTTTCAGTGTCTGCATGGTCTATAGTGATAGGCCCTTTTTCATTCTGATATTGGTAATTTGTTTATTCTCCCAATTTTCTCCATCAGTATCAATTTTATTGCTCTTTTCAAAGAACCAGCTTTCAGTCTGATTAATCTTCTCCATTGATTTTCTGTTGTTAATTTTATTGATTTCTGTTCTTATATCTATTATCTTCTTTCTTCTGCTTGCTTTTGATTTATTTTGTTCTTTCTTTAGTTTATTGAGGTGGAAGCTTAGGTAATTGAGTTGAGACCTTGCCTCTTTTCTAATATAAGCATTTAGTGCATACATTTCCCTCTAATTCTTGCTTTCACTTAGTCCCACAGATATTGATACCTTCATTAGCATTCAGTTTAACATAGACATATTTACTCACCCTTGAGACTTCCTTTTTGACTCATGAATATTTATAAGTGTGTTGTGTAATACCCAAAGGTTTGAAGCTTTTTCCATTATCTTTTTGTTATTTATTTTCAGTTTGAGTCTCTCCTTGTTAGACAACATATTGGTATGGTTTTAATTATTTTGAATTAGCCAAGGTTTATTGGTTGACTCATTATATGGTCTATTTTGGTGAATGTCCAATGCAGTCTTGAAAAGGATGTATATTATCCTGATGTCTATTATAAAATAGTGGAATGTTTTATAAATGTCATTGAGAATCCACTGGTTAATAATATTTTTTCGTTAATAAAATTTTTGTCTAGTGGTCTTAGTAATTACTAAATAAAGGTGTGGAAATCCCTATCTATGCCTGTGGATTAGTCTATTTCTCCTTTTTAGTCTGTCAGTTTTTGCTTAACGTATTTTTAAGTACTATAGTTTGGTGCATAATTTTTAAGAGTTTTGTTTTCTTGGTGGATTGTCTTTTATCAATATATAATGTCCTTCCTTGTCTCTGGTAATTTCATTTGCTTTATGTATACATTAACCATTATTCATATAACCATTTCCACTTTTTTTACTAGTGTTTGCACAGTCTTTTTTTTTTTTAACCTTTTACCTTTAACTGACCTGAAGTAAGGTTCTTGTAGCTGTCATACAGTTGAGTCGTTGTTTTTATGTTATTAGGCCAACCTCTGTCTTTTTATTACTGTACTGAGACTATATGTAACCAATGTAATTATTAATATCTTACAACTTAAGTCTGACATTATTGTCAATTTCCTTCCCATTTCTTCCCTTGGCTTCTGGATCTTCTTTTCTGTCTTCAAGGGTGACTTGAACGTGCTTTATTTTTCTATTTTTATCTGTATATAGTGTTGTATATAATATCAGTCTTTATAGTTATTCAGTTGTTGTTCTAGGGATTACAATATACATATGTAATTTGTGTCTGTATGCTAGTATTGCCGTTTCATCATTTTAATGAATGTAAATACCATAATGTTACGAGTCCAAACTCATACTGCTCCCCGCACAACAGGTCATTAAGTCAAGGGATGAGTTGCTGAGGCAAAGAATAGTGGCTTTATTCAGAAAGCCAGCACATGGAGAAGATGGTGAACTAGTGTCCCAAAGAACCATCTTACCTGGGTTTAGATGTTAGTTTCTTTTATAGCGCAAAAGGGGAGGGGGCTGAGGAGGTAAAGTAAAAAAGGCAATAATTTGTTGCAAATAATGTGGTTCAGGACTCCCAGAAAGAGATGTGTTAGTTTCTTCTTTCCTACAGTCATTCACAGGTTGGCCTGGTGGGGATATTTCCTGGGATCTGAACAAGAGCATTTTAGCTTAAGGCTCAGGCATGGGAGGAGGGTTCCCGAGATGGGCCATTATGTACACTTTCAGCTATAGGCAACATCCCTTTAGTAATTAACTTGCAGCAAAAGCAATAGAATACAAAGGTTAAAGTAAAAGAAACAGATCCAATATGGAGTCAGATTTGTTCTTCCCTAGTATATTAGCACCATTTAGCTCCCACCACTGACAGCCTGGGAGGACCACCACCTCATTACTGCAGGCAGAGAAGGAGGTCTGGACTGTGCTCGCTGGCAACTTGGAAACAACTGCCCCTTCCTTACTGCAGGGTGAGAGGTATGCCTTGCTCTGCCAATGGCCCTCCTGCTGTAGCCTGTATTGGAGAAGGAGGTGCATATCTTTTTCATGGTGTTGACTGGGGCAGGTGTAGTTAAAAGTTTTCTGCCTTGCTGGGCTGCCAATTTTCTACTCCTTTGGCTAGAAAGAGCAAACTTTTGGGGGGCTATTTTTTGTCCATATCCATTGGCATTTGTAAGCTGTGGCTTCTTTAGCACCCATGCCAGATGCATATGTGGCAAGACAAGAACCAAGGGAACTCACCACCAAATTGTCCTTTAAGCCTCAAGGTCCCTAGCCAGTCTGCCTCATTTTCATTTTTTCAGAGTTCTCTGGTGGGTAATTTATGAATTTCACCCCAAGATGATTGGTGAGCTTGGCAGTAGGAATAAACTGGAGTTCACGCTAATGTATGATTCATGCTAGTGGTGGAGCTTCCCCGTATCAGAACGTCAGCAGAAGGAGGCAGGTTGGCAGTATGATATAGTATGAAGATAAAATAAACAAACAACAACAGTTAAAAAACAAACTCAGGAGATTCTGCTGCACTTCTCCAGAGGAACACATCTCCTCCCTCTTTTGAGAGTCATTTATGATACTGAAAATCAAATGAGAAGTAAAACAGTTAATGTCTTTGTCAGAATGTGCAGTGACAAGCTAGGTGGTTGGTGAATTGCCAGTTCAACTAATCTATATGGATATAAAGAAAACAGGTTTACTGAGCAAAAATATAATCTTCTAGGAAATGGAAAGATTACATAAAAAGAACTTTTGAGGTACCTGTGTGATTATTGCAATATTTTCTCTTTAAGGACTTGTTACAAAGAAAATAAAAAAGAAGATAATAATAATTGTGTCTAGGCATTTTTTTAAAGAAGATATATATCCACTTAAAATTCACCAAAAGTTTCCTAATTATTAGTATCTTTCTTGTACTAATAGGAAACTGAAAGGTGAAAAGAGTTAGGATCAGCACAAATTATAGCAGATAATAGCATGAGTTTAGATAGTTTGTCCTCAAAATTCAGTCCATTGATGAGTTCACTGCACTGCCTTGTCGTAGGTAAATGCATCCTACCCTAGTTGTATTGATGGGCCTTAGAAAGGACTCCTAAGATTGTCAAGCAAAAACATGATTTTAGCCAAAGTTCAACATCAGAATTGACTTTATTATACATGCATACTTTAGTTACTAGAAGTATGAAATCACATGGAAAAATTATAAGATTACAAGCTTTTTGAAATCAGCGAAATATCTACCATACCCTATGCACAACCTTGCAGTACTATATAACTGGTGAGAAAAGATATCCAGGAATATATTGAACTTTATGAGACCATCAAATAGAAAAACTAAAATGATCAAAAGACTGAAGAGCATCTGGTTGAAGGTAGACTTGTCACCTCAAAAGGAAATAAGTCAACAGTGGCAAAGCTGGGAAAAACATAAAATTACTCTTCGTGTCTTATATGTGAACTTCATTTCACTGTGATGCTAGAAATCTATCCTTGGATCTATCTGAAGTCTTGAGAGATTTGAGGTATGATTAAAAACATACACACTGTTATAAAATATTACTGTTAAAGATCTGCTTGTTTCTTTTTGTTACCACTATTTACAACATAAACTAAGAATAGAAACCTGAAAGAGATTTTTTTTCTCCCTTAGGAAGTATGAAGAAATAACAAAACCATGTTTTACTCTGTGTACCAAATTTGTGGGTTATGTATATGTAAAAATTGGTATGGGTTATGAGCATACTGGGATATAATTAGTGTGGGAAATATTAAGTAGTTTTAAAGGAAAATTGTGTGTATTTGGCAATTTAACACTAAGCTTTTCTGGGAATTGACTCTTGTTACTGTCAATTTTGGTTCACTTCACAGAAGTTTGATCCAGTATAGCATTTCTTTTTTTGTTTGTTTGTTTTGTTCTTTTTTGCGGTACATGGGCCTCTCACTGCTGTGGCCTCTCCCGTTGTGGAGCACAGCCTCCAGACGCACAGGCTCAGCGGCCATGGCTCACGGGCCCAGCCGCTCCGTATGTATACATATACATATATGTAAAACTCCGATTTAGTTTTACATATATGTATAATTTATATTCTTTTTCAGATTCTTTTCCATTATAGTTTATTACAAGGTATTGGCAATAGTTCTCTGTGCTATACAGTAGGTCCCTGTTGTTTATCTATATAATAATGTCTATTTGTTAATCCCTAACTCCTAATTTATCCCCCCACACACACCTTTCCCCTTTGGTAACCATAAGTTTGTTTCCTAAGTCTGTGGTCTGTTTCTCTTTTGTAAATAAGATCATTTGTACCCTTGTTTAAGATTTCACATATAAGCAATATCATATGACATTTGCATTTCTCTGTCTGACTTACTTCACTCAGTATGATCATCTCTAGGTCCATCCATGTTGCTGCAAATGACATTTTTTATTCTTTTTTATGGCTGAGTAATATTCCATTGTATATATATACCACATCTTCTTTATCCGTTCCTCTGTTGATGGAGAGTTAGGTTGTTTACATGTCTTGGCTATTGTGAATAGTGCTGCTATGAACATTGGGGTGCATGTATCTTTTTGAATTATGGTTTTCTCCAGATATATGCTCAGGGGTGGGATTGCTGGATCATATGGTATTGAGATATTTTTAATTGATAGTATCATCTCCTGTAAAAAATAGTCTCATGGTGTGTATAGTAGTAAGTTTTTGAAACCACAGAATTCACAGCGAGGTCCTTTGAGGTGATGAAGGATGAGAAAGGATAACTGAGCTCGCGAGCTTCCCTGTCTTAGGTGCTGGGGGCTGTTCCAGTAGAATTGCCCATGGGCAGACTGCTGTTCACCAAGGCCTGAGTTTTTTGTTTTTTTTTTCAGTACGCGGGCCTCTCACCGCTGTGGCCTCTCCCGTTGCGGAGCACAGGCTCCAGGCGCGCAGGCTCAGCGGCCATGGCTTACGGGCCCAGCCGCTCCATGGCACATGGGATCTTCCCAGACAGGGGCATGAACCCATGTTCCCTGCATCGGCAGGCAGACTCTCAACCACTGAACCACCAGGGAAGCCCAAGGACTGAGTTTTTTAGACTGGTCTGGTTAATAAGATGGAAGGATGGAAACCACTGGAAAAACTAAAGGATCCCTGCAACTAAGCTCTGATTGTAGCCAAAGAGAAAGCCAGAGAAGCTGAATGTTCAGAACCATGAGTTGCCAGTGGAAATAAGCCCAGAAGCAGGGCACCTGAGGGATGAGTTCTGAGGCAGAGGAAGGGCAGGGGTGACAGGGAGAAGTCAGGACACTTACCTCCCTAAGAATCTGGAAATGGTCTGCAGGTTGTTAGGTATATGGATGCATTGGCTTGGATCAAAGCCTATAGCCATGGTATAATTTCTGTCATTTTGATAAACCATATATTATAAGGGAAGCACAGTTTTCCAAGTTAGGAGTTTGTTAATTTTTTTAACATGGAAAAAAGCAGATAAATCCATATTTAAAGTTTAAGTATACCAGTACATATGCACACACTCTGAAAAAATACATTACCAATTTAAAAACGAAATAGCATGCCTTTGTTCCTCTAGGTGAGTGTATATTTTTTCAAAGAACTACAAAGAAAAAACTAAGTAAAACTATTTATACAGTTGATACAAATTTTGGAAACTAATTCCCTAAAATAATGTCTGTATTATTGTAGTGAAATTTCAAACAGTGACCTTGTTGAAGAAAACTGTCTTTTATTACCATTATCATAATTGCACAGCAGTAGTATTTTGTAAATTTTAATTACTTTGATAAAACCCTTTATAATTATGGATGATTTACTTTTCATTATTTGAATAATATGAAGCCTTAACACTATTTCAAGTTCTTTATGTACTGATACAAAATATTCCAAAATCCTACTATAGCTCCTTTATACCTTTATTAGCTATTAAAACATTTTAGAAGTAATTACTTAAGAGCTATAAAAACTGGAAATCCTTATTTTTTAGGGAGAGGGTATATTGAATATTATCAAGAAACATCTCAAATCTCTTTTCTGGAAAGAGTTGGTTTAATGCACTTAGAGCAGTGTACTTTTTCTTTCTTTATTCAAATGAATTTTTCTATAGAAGTGGTGGTGGCATTTTATATATTAGGCAGTTTTTATCAGAATGCTGCCAAAAGCATGAGAAAAAATATTGTCTATTAGTAAATTAATCTGTTAGAGAAAATTTTAGACTGATAGTCTCTAAATATTTAACAGAATATAAACCTTTTTCACAAGCTACATATGTACATATATTTATAATGATGATATAGCTATAGATATGGATGTACTTATACCCTGTACAAATGTGATACTTTGAACAGAATTTCTGATCAACTTTTTAAGGGAGCGATATCATTCTATATTATCTATTAGTTATTAGACCTTTAAAGTTTATATATTTTGGCAAAAAGAAAAATGAAAAAATAAAATGTTAATATTTTCACCTCTGCGGTCTTTCTTTTTTTTAATTTGCCTTTTTTCCCCCTCTCTCTCTCTTATAATCATACCCATTCTGTTGTTCTACCGTAACGGAAAAACTGTACAAAATATAGTCAGGCAGATCTAACTTGATTTTAAACTTTAAAAAGTCAATTGACTTCCTCCTGGCTTAAATTTGTTCATGATTAAAATAATGATAACATTTTTATCTATGCTTTTAGATATATTAGAGGTGGGCTACAACAGTAGATCCTTGTTGTTCATCTATTTTATATATAGTAGTGTGTATATTTTAATCCCAAGCTCCTAATTTATCCTTCCCACCCCTTCCCCCCTTTGGTAACCATAAGTTTGTTTCCTATGCCTAAAAGTCTATTTCTGTTTTTTAAATAAGTTCATTTGTATCATTTTTCAGATTCCACATATAAGTGATATCATATGATATTTGTCTTTCTGCATCTGACTTACTTCACTCAGTATGACAATCTCTAGATCCATCCATGTTGCTGCAAATGGAATTGTTTCATTCTTTTTTAAGGCTGAGTAATATTCCATTGTGTATATATATGTGTGTGTGTGTGTGTGTGTGTGTATACACACCACATCTTCTTTATCCATTCATCTGTCAATGGACATTTAGGTTGCTTTCATGTCTTGGAGGAATATTTTTTAATTGAGATATAACTGACATGTAGCATTGTTTTAATTTTAGATATACAACTACGAAATTGTATATATATACATGTATATGTGTACATATACATATGGTTAAAATTTTATATATATGTGTATGTATACATATACGTATATATGTGATTACCACAGTAATTGTAGTTAGTATTTATCACTACACATATTTACATACTGTTTTTCTTGTGATGAGAACTTTTAAGATCTCTTAGCATATTTTAAATATACAGTACAATATTGTTAGCTGTAATCACTATTCTATATCCCCAGGACTTATTTATCTTATAAATGAAAGTCTGTACCTTTGGACAACCTTCACCCGTTTCACACACCTCCCACCCCTGCCCTACCTCTGGGAATCACCAGTCTGTTCTCTGTTATTTATGAGTTCAGTTTTTGTTTTTGTTAAGATTCCACATATAGGTGAGATAACATGAAGTTGCCTTTCTCTGTCTGACTTATTTCATTTAGCATAATGCCCTCCAGTTCCATCCTTGGTGTTACAAATGGCATGCAAATGGCAGGGTTTCCTTCTTTTTATGGCGGAATAATATTCCGTTTTTTATATATATATATATATATATATATATATATATGCAACCTGGGTTCTTTCCATGTCTTGGCTGCTGCAAATAATGCTGCATGTTTAGGAGAGGTATCACCAAATATTCTCAGGTACTCTCCTTCCTGCCCTGATAGCTGTGGTTCATTTCCAGGACCAGGCTGCAGAAGCATTCTCTCTTGACTCAAGATGGGATAATTTTGGAGACAGAGGGACACAGAAATTCAGAGTAAATCGTCCTTACCCTAAATGGAATACACCTAGTGCCATTCCATCACACGAGCTGGAAGCTGGGGAGAAGCAAGTGTCTCTTGGAGATGAGTGAGCTGTCATCCCATTTTACCCCTGTAGGAGGAACTGTGGATGACAACTGCTGTTAATCTCATGAGAGTATATCTTGGGTCTAAGCCTCACCTTACCCTACTCAAGACAGGCAGCAAAGTGGATACCAAATTGATAGTTTTTATCTGTTTGTTTGTGGGTTTGGGTTCTTTTGTTGTTTTTATCAATCCTACGTTGGAAGATTGAGGCGGAATGGAATTAGTCTCAGAGTTTTTAACAACAGTGGATATTTTCAGAAGGATGGATGCTCTAAAGGAGGGATGAGTGTGCGCGCGCACACACACACACACACACACTCATGGCAGTGCTGCCTCGATAAAGTCCCACGAAAGTTCAGTATGTCCCAATTGTGTATGAACAGTTGTTACTTGACTTATTCTCATGCCAGTGGGCAAGCCATGTCTGTTGGGTAAAAGAAAATTTAGAACCCGGAAGCAGCTCGAGTGATGGTTGTTTACTGTCTGGAAGCTGATTGGCCATTTGCAGGGGATGGAGGAGACCAGCCTTTGCTAAACAGAAATGTTAGGCATGAATCTCGTCCTAGCATCTGTAAGTGATAGCCTAGTGGATTTTGGAAACACACACACACACACACACACACACACACACACACACACACTCATTCCATGGTACAGATGGTGAAAATAGAATTCTTGCGGGAAAATAATCTCAACTTGAATTACTGATTATAATAAACAGTGAAAGTGAAACTTTACATTTGGTGCTTAACTGAATATGGTACTAAAGGAGAGAAGATGAGAGTGGCCAGACCTTTAGAGGCATGTCTCACAGGCTTTTTTCCCTTCTTTTGAATTACTCATTATACCTGCAGGTCCTGCAGAAGAGTTAAGGTGGGATCCTCCATGTTCCTCCACCCTTCCTTCCCCTGCCTCCCGCTGCGTCTCACTAAGACGGGGGTCACGGGCCTGTGACCAACCTCTATCCATAACCACCTCCTCTACCAGCAGATACAAGGGGGCCCCTCCTCTGACTGGAGAAGGGGGTAGAAGATGCATAGCCTAGTCTGCCCTTGGGAGAAGAGACTCAGGGAAGAAGCCCACAGATGCTCTGGAACTGGGTGACTGTGCATTTCGTTAGGAAATTTCAAGATGTCAAGCATCTGGAATATGATGTATAAGTGAGGCCAGCTTTGGGTGGGCAGATCACGTTAGCCTCCTGGATTTCTCATCTTGTAAAGAAAAACATTGCCAGAGGAGGGCCAGAATAGGGCACTCTTTAGGTAAAAGCCAGTCGTTGGGTTTAGGGGGAATACTGCTCATGCAGCAAGAAAACACACAAACAAAAGCTAACAAATGTGTGAGTGTGTGTATGTATGTGTAAGTGTATCAGGTAGTGATAAATACTTTAAGGCAATAATTAGTAGTTTAAAAGGTAACGATAATTCAATTTTTTAAACATAAGACATCCCTAGATGCAGACTTTGAGATAAGTGTTCCATGCAAGTGGCTCTATTAATTAATTGCACTCAGGAGAAACTGGTAAGGAAGGAGAGAGAAAATAATAGCCCAGCAAGAATATGGTTTTAGGTGAAATCCTGCTCTTGACATAGCTCTACAGGAAACTCTGGGGCACTAAGTCCATCACAGTTTTTGTTATGCCTTGAGGCAAGGAGGCTGGGCTTTCATGTCCCTTCTCCAGTCAGCCATTGGCAATGGAGTATCCCATGCCCTCCCAGGAAATTCCAGCTCTTCCTGCAAAGCTGATATAATAGCCCCAGCATAATCTTGTTTGTAAATTCGACAAATCTGGAGGATGGGCCTGTGACAAGTACTTGGGATCTGAGAGGCATATAGGACACAACCTCTACAGAAGTAGAGTCTGAATGCAGTTGATAAATAAAGCACAGGAAGGAGATCTGGGCTCCGGTCCAGATGAGATTTAAATAATGACAGTGATGAAGATGATAATTATCACCACCATCAGCAGCAAACTTAGTTGGGAGCAAATGGAGGAGAATTTTGAAGGATATGAGAATAAAATATTAGTTCTGAAATTTTAGAGGTGAAGCTTGGGATACGGCTGTGAAAAATGGCTATAGCGATAGATATCATTACAGGTAATTATTAGAAAAAAAGAGAGTAAGGTGGCTGAAGCAGTTCACCCAGGATTGTGGCTGGAGGTGGATGGTGGAGGAACACTAAGACAGAATCGTTCTAAATTAATAGAGGCGGTGATGAGACTTTCAGCACATTTCAGTAGGACTAATGGGTTGAATTTGCCAAAGCACATAGAAAGTGTCTCAAAGGATTTGAACTTAATATACCTCAGCTGTCTTTTCAGAGAGAACAAAATAAAGAAGGAAAGATTTAGGATGTTGGTCAAACAGATCTATGTATCTTTCTTCTCGAGTTCAATATTTCTCTATCTTTCTATTCAATCTTCCAATATTCTCTTCTTTTATCCAGTCTTTTATCCTTTCACGGAATAATAATACTGGAAATGAATCTTTCTTCCTGAATTAATTTGTTGACATTTCACTAATTATTTGCAAAATAATTCTGAAACAAAACATTCTCTAGAGTTGCCTTGAAAGGTTATATCAACCTATCAACAAAGAAGAGAACTAAAGTTTATCTTATGAGGACACATTTGGTTTTTAAGGATAATTTATTTTTTTGAAGAGTTGTGGTACTTAACAGCTGTGCAGAAATAACAATGTCTCTGACTCTAAGGAGTTTGCAATTTAACTTATAAGATTGATGTTTTAAGCCTCTTCATTTGTGAGAAATGTGTTTGGGAGAACCTTTTCCCCTTTTCTTATTCTTGAGATTCCCCACCTGTATCTTTAAAAAGAAGACATAATCACTAGTTCACTATTTCTTATCATTGACAGAGTAGATACTCCTGCTTCACACACTTAAGGGTTATAATATGGTTTGATCTTAAAATACGAGAAAACTATTTTATATAATTCCTTTATTTTTAGCTATATCCATTAAAAAAGGAAAATAAGTACATAAAAGGGAATTAAACACATACACACATAGATTTACAAACACACACACACACAAGTTTTGGCTTAAATATGGGCCCAAAGATTACAGAAGCTTTGATGACATTTTAAAAATATCTTAGCAAGGTATAAACAGTGAAATAATGCCTTTTGAGGCAATCACATTGGGACTAAGAAAGTAAACTAATGCACAGTGAAAAGCTAAAATAGGGCATACTCAAAAATAGAGACTTTTCATATTTTAGTATTAAAATTGACACTTTATTATTACTGCTTAATTCACACGTCACTGATTTTTAAGGTAAACTTATCTTTATGGGGTATCTTTGGTTTCATTGTGGGCTTGGTCACTGATGGCAGCTTCCTCAAAGTCCATTCAGTAGAAAAGAAGATTCTTTTTCAAAGAAAAATGCCCATTAGCATCATTCCATTTGCAGTCAGGGTCGTTATAAAGCCTGTATTTACCTGCTGAAATATGGGTATAGTAGATCTCATTAGAGTCTCAGTGGTCATTAAGAATTCCCAGGTTTCCTTCATTATTTTCCTAAATAATGAATGTGCACATTTCACATATTGAATACAAAGCATTTTTAAGCAGTTTACAAGCACAATATTGATTTTAGTGTGACAGAATCTGAAAGAAATTATAATATTTCAACCACTCATCTCATCTAGTGATCTCTACCTTAATGTACTTGCCAAGCAGTGATCTGATCTAGAATTTTTAAGCCCTTGCTGTCATAGAAATTTCACCTACTCTTGTTGAAGGATATTCTTTTGATTTATTACAAAGCTCTTCCTTGGGAACACCTGGTACAGTGGTACAGTAAGTAGAGGTCATCCCATTACTTACTGAAATACCATGAAACATAAGAATCGAAGACATCCATATTGGTACCTTAAAATTATATTATGACTTTAACAAAATACAAAAAGCTGTGTACAAAGCCTGGCAGGAATTAAGTTCACCTGGTCACTACTTCCCTGGCCAAATTGATGATGCAGGCTATGAATGAACAGCAAGCTTACCTTAACAGATACTGTCTCTGAAAGGGCAAAAGTCTCTGATGAGGAATTCTGCATTTTCCTGGAATCTGGGGAACTGAGAAAGAAGAGAGTGCTTGAATAATGTTACTTTCCCCCTAGTTTTCAGGTCTCAGAACCCTCAGTGTAACCATAGAACAACCTGAAGGTCCTTTGTCAGAGAAAATAGGCTTAGCATTGAGCCAGAAAAGAGCGTTTCTACTAGAAAAGAAAATGCAGGCCTCATTATCACTTACTTTCTTCTTCTTCTTCCCTACGTGAAGCTCGTGGCAGTTAACAACCTATAAATTTTATGGCCAGCATGCTGCAGCTAGCTTCACTAGAGAAGTATTACCATGTTTTTCTGGTACAATTGTTTTTCTTAAATCAGTAAACCTCTCAAAATGCTCTGACCTGCACTGGATGACTAGCCCCTGGGTCACTTAACTATGTCTGGGTTGGTGGCGGTGAGGTGCATTTTAAGACTATGGCAGCCTCCATCTTTGCAAAGGGCTAGAGGAACAGAACCAGCACCTACCTGCCCATACGCAGTCACCACTATTCCTCAGACGAGTTCACGTCTTGCACATCTTCTCTCTGCTGACACATTGGTTGGCTTACCATCTTATCTCAAGCCGGCAGAGTGATCCTTCAAAAGCATGTCGAGTTATATGAATGCTGTGCTCAGAACCTGCCAGTACTCTCCACCCCCGAGTTGGAATTAAAGGCAAGGGGTTTCCAGAGTCCACGCATCTTCACAGCCGGGATCTCCTTCCCCACCTGCCTTCCTCCCCTATGACCCTCCCTCACAACATTCTTCCGTTCTCTGCATTCCTCAAACCAGCCAGGCGAGGCAGTGCATTCTCACCTGTTCGTCTTCCTGCAAGCATGTAGATAATGCTGTCTCCCCCAATTCAAATTACACCTCCTCATTGGGACTTTCTCTGACCCTTAAGTCTGAAGTTGTACACAACACCCCAGCTCCTTGTGCATCTTATTCCCTTGTCACTTTTTCCCATAGCACTGAATGCCTTCTAATGCGCCATCAGATGCACCCAGAAGGCAGATTGTTTAGTTCAAAGTCGTGTGCCTGGTGCCAAACACGCCTGGCATAGATTTCCTGAATGAATGTTCATGGCTGAGTGAAGGTGGTGTGCTGGGATAATACCTCCGTGAATATTAACTACAGATAGTCTAACAGGTTTCCAAAACCACACACCCATTAGGACTAGGATTTAGAAGCCAATTTCTGTGAAGCCTGCATTTTTGTTTTGTTTTGTTTTTTTGGCAGTACGCGGTCCTCTCACTGCTGTGGCCTCTCCCCGCTGCGGAGCACAGGCTCCGGACGCGCAGGCCCAGCGGCCATGGCTCACGGGCCCAGCCGCTCCGCGGCGTGTGGGATCTTCCGGACAGGGGCACAAACCCATGTCCCCTGCATTGGCAGGCGGACTCTCAACCACTGCGCCACCAGGGAAGCCCTGAAGCCTGCATTTTTTTTTTTTTTTCCTGAAGCCTGCATTTTTAAAGCTAGCTCATGTGCCACATAAAGTTTACAAATAATTTACAAATATTAATTTATTTAGTCCTTATGTGAAGCATAAAACAAACTTACTCTTATGATCCACTTTTAAATATAAGGAAACCAACGGCTAGACCTTAAGTAACACATCCAAAATAATACAGCTAGTAAATAATCTGTCTTTGAAGCAACATTTTATGAGGTGGCATTGCCATAACTTATTTTTCTGATGGTGTTTTTCTATTTTCTTACGTTCTGTAGTATATACACGTTACTTTCATAAATTTCATTTTAGAAATCCTGACAAGAATATAAATAAGCTTGGCCCAACTTCTGTTTTCATTCTAATGGTGAATCTTAGAATCTTGCTGATGGACTTGTTGAAAGCTAACCAGTGCTGGGAATTGTACTCATTGTGGTATACATAATTCTGCCTTCTAATTTTGTATCTAAAGTAGGTGTGTTTGTTTTTTTTTTTAATACCTACACACATGTAGAAGATTGCTGTGTGGACGCTGAGGGTGGGCAACATGTGCTGAGTAAGATCCAACTTGACACCTGAGGAGATCTCATTTCTTACCTGAATAAAAAGAAGGCATGATGCCTCTCTGAGCAAACATAGATTAAATTAATCATGATATTGCAGTAACTGACCCACAATTTGTAGGTAAATTCTATTTAGATCTTCATCCAATAAATCTGTCAAAACAGAATATATTATGTAGCAGAGTTTGATTTATGATTACAGTTTAAATAGGTGAAGACCTTTTAATTCAGATGTTATAGAAGAAACAAAAAGGAAGACTCAGCAATTTGACAATTAGAAATAAAATATAACCACCTACATAAAACAAGCAATTGTATCTATTGATAACTGGTAAAAATCACTATCCAATATGAATATCCCACACAAACCTATAAGAAATATACTAATAACATATCAGAATCAACCTGTAAACAAGCATGCGAAATGTATAATCTCAGTCGTGATTTAGTGTATGTAAATTAAGTCACTAATGATGATCCGTCTTTTATCTTTTACAAACATTTTGTTGCTCCAGATTACAGTAAAACTGAAATCTTGATATATTGCCATGCCAGAGATAATTGAAAAACCATTAAAATGCAATTTAAAAATATACATTAAAATGTTTTTCCGCTTTTTTCCAAAAATGTCAGTTCTTCAAATCTATAGTAAACTGTGTAAATTCATTTATTATAGCATTATTGATGGTAAATAAGGAAGAAATAACTTAGATGCCAAGTGTGACATGCTGCCCAATTTTCCCCTAAACTGTTCTTTCCTTGTCATGGGCACATGGCCACACAAATAGACTAAATTTTCCAGCCTTCTTTTGAAATGAGCTTTGCTATAGCGCTACGTTCCCTGTAATAGAATATGAGCAGAAATGATGTTCATATATTCCACATTACTTGTCTAAAAAGAAATTACATATTATCACTTCTCTTTTCCCCTTACTGGGAGCGGGGAGCCATGCCACCTTTGATGATCAGGGCATGATCATAGGTGGATGAACTTGTGGACTTAAAAAGACCAGATTTGGGTGTTATTTTCTGAGGCCAAGTGTTTCAGATGATCTCAGGTTTACCACTGGTAAACTGGAAGGCATAAAGATAAGTGAAGGCAGAGGTTATGAAATAAAAGAGAATCAGAAAGTTGGAAAAAATGAGTAGAAAAGATCATAGTGAATTTAGAGTCCTATGGAAAATAAGTGTAAAAAGAAAAATTATTATCAAAAAAACCCAAAATGGCTGGCCCACCTAGACCTCAAACCCACACCGCCAAAAAAAGTTTTTGAAACCTGCAGGCGCAAAAGGGCCATTTCAGGACATGGCCATGAGGATAATTGCACAACAAAAAAACCAACAAGGGGGCAAAGCTTGGGCAAGACAAACTGAACAAGAAAGTTATATTCAAAGAGAAGAACCAAGGGTTTTGAACAGGTGTGACCAAGGAATTTACTTCATCGTTTGGTCAGGGATTTCATCTGCTCTCACTGTGTTTCCTGTTCTTCCCTTTAGTATGTGGAAATTATCATTGGCAGTTTTCCTTTTCTGCCACCATTCTGCCCACTGTATGATGAGCAGGTGTCTTTTCATTAAATGGTAACACAGGTCATTGGGACCCAACCTGGCCCCGGTGAAGAACCTGTTCATCAACCAGAGACACAGAAGTGTATGCTGTACTAACTTGTTGCATGAGACCATGTGTTACTGCTGTTGGAGAGGCTGGGAATGTGCTCTGTGTGAGAGAAGAAGCGTGTGCATAGATAATCTGAGGAAAGGGATACTGAGTATGGCAGAGGACTAATTAATATCTCCTCACATGTGTTGATTTCTTCATCTGTAATGATAGCTTTAGCTCATTCCATGACAGAAAAGCTACAGACAAGATTCCTCAGCCTCCTAGACACATAAATGTAGCCTTGTTACTGAGATCTTACAAATGGAATATCACTGTTACCAAATGCAAGTCCCTGTGCCTGACGCACAGTGAGGCCAAACAAACAAAAATGTCAGAGTTTGGAGCGGAGAAAGGTTTATTGTAGGGCCACACAAGGAGACAGGTGGCTTCTGCCCAGAAAACCTCAAGCTCCTTGAAGGGTTTCACAAAGCACTTTTAAAGGCCAGCTTGAGGGAGGGGCGTGGTTGGTTATTGCAAACTTCTTGGTGTCAGCATCCTTTGTTTTTGTAGGTCAGGGTCACAGATGTTATTCTCTGTGCTGCAAACTTTTTACCTCTAAATGAATGGACCCTTAAAGGTCAGAGCCCTGAGAATGGGCTCTCCTGTATATTTCAGGCTATAGGCAACATTCTTTTACAAAAGATGCAGAGCCAGCATAACGGAGCACAGAGGTTAAAGAAAAAGGAGTCAGATTTGTTCCTCCCCATCACATCACCAAAAGGTTTAGGGTTACTTGTTTAATGAAAATGGTACGCCCTTCACCATTTCTACATTTATGGAACGGAGCCAGCTTCAGTCAGGTGAGTACAAAACTATAGCGGACAGTTGAGCCCCAAGATGAGAGCTTAGGTACAGAGAGGGCCGTGTGGGGCGAGCTCCCTACCTGCCCTGTAACTCTACCTTCTCAACTGTCACATAAGAGAGTGTCCTCTTCCATCTTGCTCTAGGTAGCGTAGGCCGGATTTCTTCAGTAGAGCAGCTTCACATATACACCCAATTATAACAGCGCTCTAAAATAATAGTGGGACAATGGTTGACTACGATTGGCTACATGTCCAAGCTGTAATAGCAGGTACTAAAATAATAATAACCTGCTAAATGTTAGGTTATGAAAGTAATTATGAAAACACACACCACTGACTATAAAAGTGTATACATGTAAAAGGACTATATGGTTATAAGCACTGAAAAATATTTATTCAAGTTTTATTATAATATAGTGTACTACATTATAAGATTGATATAATTGGCTTTACTTTTTTTCACTTTATTTTACTTTTAAGATGGAAAAACAATATTTGTATTTGTTTGCCGTACGAGTCCTTTATTGTATTGAACACAAATATACCTGCATTTGCATTCATACTCTGAATTGTCATCTAGTCACCTTGGCCATCCCAGGCCATCGTAATCCTTCAAAGCTACACAGAAGAACTTAATCGCTTATGGAGTGTGTGTGTTTGTGTATGTGTGTGTATGTGTGTGTGTAGTTACTTCTGTTTATTTAACATTGGATATCATTTTTCCCCTTGGCTTTTACTTCTTCAAACTAAATCCAAATTTTGTGTTGTTGTTTAAATACTAATTCAGAGATCAAAACCTGAAGTTCTTTTCAAATAAAACCATCATAAAGTTTAGAAGGGGTGTGAATGAGTACCATATATCTAGAATTGTGATGGAGGCAAGTATAGGGCTTCCAAAAACTTTTAAACCCTTTTAAAGAATCTAAGGCACTAACTTATCATTTTGTATAGAACTGTGTACTTGTAGAAGACACTTTAAGTAGTTATGGTTAATAAAATATATTCTTCGTTACTTTATTACACATAAGACATTTAATTATGTGACAGAATTATCAGGTCTCTACTTGTGAGAAACATAAGGTCTACATAAGGCCTATATAATTTGAGGTCATTGTCCTAGGATTATAATTCCAGAGGAAATACGTGTCAGTTAATCAGCTAAGATCTGTGTTTCTATAACTTCTATTTCTAAAACTTGTACCGGGAGAAAACATGTCTTCAGATTTACTTGTTCTATGCTTAATTTTTGGGAAGCAGCAGGAAGTTGGTGTTACATTTTTAATATTTCCTATGATAAACTGTAGTTTATGTAATAACTAGCTAACTTCTTTTCTTAGTTTCTAAATTGCCCTCAAAAACTAGATGAGGGCTTCCCTGGTGGCGCAGTGGTTGAGAGTCCGCCTGCCGATACAGGGGACATGGGTTTGTGCCCCGGTCCGGGAAGATCCCACATGCCGCGGAGCGGCTGGGTCCGTGAGCCATGGCCGCTGAGCCTGCGCGTCCGGAGCCTGTGCTCCGCAGCGGGAGAGGCCACAACAGTGAGAGGCCCGCGTACCGCAAAAAAATAAAAATAAAAATAAAAACAAAAGCTAGATGAAACTCGTGTCTTCTTGGACATTGGGGAAAGAATATTTATTTTACTTTGTATTTTGCAATTGATGCAAAACAATTTTTCTCATTTTGCTTTTGAGCTGATAACCTAAAAAATGTACACAAAAGATGATAAGAAACATATCACCATTGGAATTATATTCATTTATAATTATATCAAAGCCTCAGCAGGCAGAATTTATAATCTTACATGAGCCAACCCCATATCTGTCTCATGCTTAGATCCAGTTAGGAAAATGACTCGCTACAATTCATTTGAGATAGTCTATGCATGAGGTGATCAAAATATTACTCTATTCCCACTGCTCACCCTCAAATTCAGTTCCAGGAGGCTCTCTATAATAATGTTAATGTCTGAACTTGGTTTGAGGGAGTCATCTGAAATCCATTATGATGGTAACAAAACAATCACCACTAGGTCGAGAGAGGAGGATGGACTGAGAACAGCCTAGTAAGTGAAGCACAAGATTTCTCACGTTTACAAAAAATTACACAGGAGGCCTTCGCATGTGTTCATGCAGACGTGGAACTCAACAGAGAATAAGTAGATTGGCAGCCTGCTAAGCTTTGAGGGAATTATATTTGATAGAGAACTCTCAGTTTTGCCTCTCAGTGCTTTTAGACAATTTCTGGGACCCCCTAAATGCACAAGAAGGGAGCAGCCTGTGAAAGGTATGGGCCCCCAAAAGGGGCTTATTTTCCGATGCCCACCCAGTATGTGGTCATGGAGAACTTGGGACCACGAATGCAAATCCAGCAGTAAGAGTAAATAAGAGGTCTTCACCCAGAGAGCAGAATCAGGGCCCTACACACGGACAACACGGGGACAATCATCACTGTGAGAGGTGTCCCTCTGTGTTCCTGTCTCCGTGGGTTTTATAATCGCTCTTGACCTGTGAAGGCTGTGTATTTTCCATTCTTTCCTCTCTGAATGGAAAGTATTGTGTTTCACTGATTTCTCACCCTTACTTTTACTTTGTGTATTGACACTTTGTGGCAGACAACTTCGGTAGACCTGATGGACAGGACTGTAGTCCCTTAGACATACTCAGCTTCAGCTGGATGGAATTAGAGGTTTTGGTTCCCTTTCAAGAAGGGATTCCATATATTAGAGAAAAGGCTTGCCAGTAGCCAGAGGAGCAGCCTGCATTAGAGAATTCCAGTAGCCCTTTGTAGTAGAATTCTCAATTTTTGTAAGCATGTATGGTCTCTCTGAATACAAATTACATTACCCAGATTGCTTTTCAGTCAAGTGTGGAAATATGATTAATTCCTAGCCAATATGCTGTAAATAGAAGTGTGTGTGTGAATTCTTTCTAAAGTGGGAGGACATGGCCTCTGTCCTTGTAACTTCCTCTACCTGGACTGCAGATGTAATTGCCAGAGATCAAGCAGCCTTCTTGGGCCATAATGTGACATACAGGAAGCAAAGGCAGAAAGGCCAAAGGAATCTGTGGTCTTTATCTACAACTCCTTTTGTGACAAATAAACGTGTCTCATAAGCCATCATTATTTCTGGGTTTTTAGTAACTGGAAATAATGATGGCTTATTATTAAATTTAAGGCCGAAATTCTAATATGATAAAATATTGCCAATAATGAATTTTAGATGAGATAAGATTACTAGTCAGTAATTAACTATTCTGTACTTTAAAGTGCTGTCAATTTTTAAAGTGAAACAATGGAAAATACCAGTTAGTAAAAAGAGCACAGATTAAAAACAAAACAGCAAACTATATGTGTATGTATGTGTGTTTGTGTAAACATTTTGCCATGTTTAAATAAGTTAAATTCTTTTTTTTTTTTTTTTTTTGAGTGGCTCGTCTTAAAAATACAGCAGTGCTTCTTGGCACAGAGCAAGCTGCTAAATTAATCCAACAGTTTTCTTGAGAAGAAAGGGAAAAAGAGAAAACTATAAATAGTGTAAAAGTTATATGAAATTTTATAAGAGATGAACTCTAAACTATGGAGATGTACCTCTGTGCGGTTAAAGTACAAAGACTCTCAAGCAAGCGACCAGTGTACTGGTGGGATGGTGGTTACCGCTGTCGGAAGGAGGACTGATGATCAGGGTTAGGGGAAGAACTGCTGTCAGAGTTCTGTCTCTTAACCTGGGTGCCTGGGGTGGAGGGGGTCATTACAAAGGTGTTTTTCTTTTGGTAGTTAATTAAACTATACTTCTGTAGTTTTCTGAATCTACACTTTATTTTAAAATAAAGAATATGAAAATATTAATACACTGTTGATGCTGTGGTGCAATCTAGTTTTCTTTTTACGCCTTTTTTTTTTTTTCCCCCACACCAAAGCCATTGTTTTCCAGTAAAGCACTGCTTGCTCTACCTGTCAAAGCCCACGAACACAATTAGGGCAAGCTGGAAAAAGACTACCTCCCTCATGGCCCAGATTTGGAGTCTTGAAGTAAACTGGCAGAGGCACATGAAAAAAATGAACGATACCTGCCCAAGGTATTTTGTGCTTCACGTTGGTGTTAATGATTACCCAAGATAAAAATAATGCGAATTCATCAACTCAGCTATACCATCTGTTTTCTTAGTTCCTATTGCCAGATTACTCTGATGAGATATTAAATTAAAGGTAAATATGATTGACAGTATGTTAAAGCTTTGCTCAGACATAGACTTAATTTAAGTAACCCGTAATCCTTCAAGTATAAAAGCTGTAAAGTCAGCCGGAATTAAACGTGTTAGCTCAAATTTGTATACATATTTAGTGCCTAGAGTAAAGAACTAACAACTTAGGAAAGCTAACACTGATTTGTAATCCACTCTGTATCAATCTTAAAACTATCTTTCATTTGTAAAATTACTCAGAGAAATGCTTTTCTGTGCATTTTACATGAGTGCATACAGATTACTTCTGACCTTCTTTTAGAGGAAAACGCCCCCCTTTCTGAGCTCTATATTTAGATACAGGAAAATAAAATGTTCCTTTTTCGGTGTCTGTTCAATGCATTTACAAATAATCAAACTATTGTTTTAGAGCAAGTGTCATCATCTCAAAAATCCCCAAAATGTAAACGGGCCAGAGTCATTTTTCAGTGTGACTTGAACAGTACAGCTGTGTGTCTTCACATCACACTGCCCTACTGATAACGTGTGAGAGTGCACTGCAGTCAGAGGGGCGTTTCAGCATCGCCAGGCAAGAACTAAAACAGATTCGTGCGTTCAAACTAACGGTGAAGACCCGAGGGACCCCTGGGGCAGTCGATGTGCATGAAAGCATTTAAAATTTCATTCCTTGTTAGTTTGCTCTAACTACATTGAAAAAGATGTGCTGGTAGCTTAAAATCAAAAGGTTCATTTGTCTCCTTCTGGACCAGCAAGTTACAGCTGCCCGACTTCACCTCTTCGGTAAAGGAAAGTGAGTGAGAAAGTTGACCTTGGCTGATCAGACTCAAAGAATCTAAAATTGAATTCTTCCAGACTGACTCATGTGATGGTGCAGACCCATGGCTTTCCCTAAACCGGGTAGGGATTTAGCTCTGAAATAGCGTAACTACCCTAAGACGTTAATAGCTAAGAAGACCTTAATGAGTAATTCTTCTGCAACATGCTGACATTATGGCCAGAAATACTTCCTCCTCAGGGAATTGCTCTCAGATGATAGAATGATGAATACGTTTGCTCTTTGTACTGTGTCCCTTATCATCTCTTACAAGACCTTGCAGGAGGTATGATGATTAGAAATGAATGTGCTAGCCCTTGTTCTGGAATGCCATCTCCACTTACCTTCTAAAACACAGAGCATGGCCACATCCAGAAATACTTTACCTCACAAAACTGCTTTACTTTCATAATTTCAAACTTTCTTTAACCTGTCTTTAGCCTTAACCTTGCCCACTATACTGGCCCCTTTAAAACCCGTCAGCCTGACCCAAACATTTCAGATTTACCCTGTCCTTCTGGTTTCCTTTGTCTCTATACAGCTCTGTTTTGGGTCAGCATTTCAGTGCCAACTATCTGGAACCCATCCCTCCTTTTTCCTTCTTTTTTTTTTTTAATTAATTAATTTATTTTTGGCTGCATTGGGTATTCGTTTCTGTGCAGGCTTTTCTCTAGTTGTGGTGAGCGCGGGCTACTCTTTGTTGTGGTGCGTGGGCTTCTCATTGCAGCGGCTTCTCGTTGCTGAGCACGGGCTCTAGGTGTGCAGGCTTCAGTAGTTGTAGCGCTTGGTCTCAGTAATTGTGGTACACGGGCTCTACAGCGCAGGCTCAGTAGTTGTGGCACGTGGGCTTCAGTAGTCGTGGCTCGCGGGCTCTAGAGCGCAGGCTCAGTAGTTGTGGCACACGGGCTTAGTTGCTCCGCGGCATGTGGGATCTTCCCGGACCAGGGCTTGAACCCGTGTCCCGTGCATTGGCAGGCGGATTGTTAACCACTGTGCCACCAGGGAAGTCCTCCTTTTTCTTTCTCACTAAGGAAAAGTAATGAATATTTTTGTTTTCTGAATAATAAAATGACAGAAACAGATATATCCAAGACTATGTTGTTCACCTTTCCAGGAGCAGATCATGAAATATGGAAAGAGAAAAAAATCACACATGAATCTACACCAATGATTTAAAACAATCTTATAGCAAAGAAAAGTGTGTGTGTGTGTGTGTGTGTGTGTTTGGAGGTTAAAGGGGATGAGTTTACTACTCAAAAATGTATACGCATTTGACTAAATCAAGAAACTCCATTAAAGTACTTTTAAAACAAAATAATTTAACATAGGTTTTATCCAACCCTTCAATATTTTCCATTTTTCTTTTTTTTAGGTCTCTGATATCAATAGCATTGCAATACTATGTAACATTTTACAGGTGCCTCAGAAATACCTGAAGATCAATGTTTTTAAGTGGAAATAAGAAGAAGAATATAGCCATGGGTTATAAGTTGTATAAGCAATTAAAATGTTAAAGAATCTTAAGCCAAATTGAAGGTATACGTTTGAAGTTGCTAATGTGATTGATGATACTTTTGGAAAATTCTCTTAGAAATGCATCTCACCAAAATAGAATTGATTATACCGTTCTAAAGAAATTTGAGAAAGTTACAAGAATTACCAATGCATCTTCTGCACAGTTCCTATAGTAAGGTGCCATAAAAATATTTTTCAGTACTTTTACATATATTTTTTAAATTCCCAAGGAATTCTATAAAGCTACATAAATTCGAAATTTAGAGAACCTGCTACATGTTTTAAAAATTTCTATATCCAACTAAAAGCTCCCAAAGATATTCAAGAGAAGACACATGTGTCAATAATACCTATTTAAAGACTTGAAAATATATTAAACATCATGTTCCTAAATGGAATTTAAAACAAATTAGCAAGAAGCATGACCTCATTCTGAGTAAAACGTGTGTGTGTATGTATGTATAGATGTGTGTAGATGTGTGTGTGTGTGTTAGTCAAGCTGAAACAAGCTCATGTTACCCCCATCCCTAACTCAGAAGCTGAGCAGCCCTAGAAGAAGAAATTAAGGAAACAGAGATAAGGGACAGTCAAAACTTCCCCTTCATTTGACTGAGTTCTTACTGGCAGAAGGGTGATCCTGACATGGCTGTGTACATCAGTGTCAAGTAGGGTAAAAATAGAGGCTCCCATAAATTCAAAGCCCTAGCAGATACTTTAGTTTCAATAATTTGATACTCAAAAATAGTAATAATTTGCTGTTGTGTGAACTACTGTAATGCAGACTCATTCTGGTATCTAACATAAATCATCTCAGTTCCTGTTGATTATATATTTAATGTAATAAAAAACATTGTTTTTTATATGCACGTAAAGGAATCAGCATAGGTCAGTTCATAATATTCTGCTCTGCTGCTTAAACAAAGGAATTGCCAATGCTGAAGCAGAACTGAAGAGAAGTTAAGAAAAAAAAAACCAAGATGCAGAGGGGGAAAAAAAAGAAGAAACTGAAAAGAGCAAAATCTGAAATCTTTAAGAAAAGTACAAAATATACTAAGAAATATGTATGCCCAAATACATTTTACACCTGCATTAAAAAATACTGCATATTTTAGATATGCATTTTTAATTGAAGTTTAAAGATTGTGCCATGGCAGTAACAAATTTCAGGTTTTTCTATATCTTTTATTTGCTGGACGATCTGATTAATTTGAGGATTTCTCTGTGTAGGGGTGACTATACTTTTCTTGCCTCTATCATGTGAAGCAAATACTCTCCTGTAGCCTTTCATTCGTCTTCTGACTTTGCTTAGCATGAGCTTTACAATGCTAAAATTTCTAATATTTATGCAGTCTATTTATCATTCTTTTCTTTTATAACTTCTGGTTTTCCTGTCTTGCTTAAAAATGCCTCCTCAAAAAAAAAAAACGCCTCCTCAATTCTAAGGATTCTTCTCATATTTTTATTTTTACATTTAGAACATTAATTTATTTGGAAGTCATTTTGTATAGGTGATAAAATAAGCTTTATTTTTTCCCAGTGAAAAGCCTATTATGCAAACATCATTAACGTAAAATACAATATTAACCACTGAATTGAAATATCCCTTTAATATATATTATATTCCTCATATTTTATGTTCCCATATAAGCTTACAAATCATTTTATATAATATTCTCCAAAATAGTATTCTGATTGATTTTGAATTAAATACTTATAATAAATTTAGCAAGGTGTACAAATATAAAATTGAGCTTTTCCATTTTAGAAAACATTACATGCATCTCCATTCTTTAACTTAGGAAATTTTTAACAGCAGTACCTTAATAAAATGATGAATTTTCATTGTCCAAAATTTAGCAAGGCATGCTGGTTTGTCTGAGACACACATTAGATGGTGATTGTCAAAGGTATTTAATGTTTGAGTAGCAATTAATTTTACCAAACTTTATCTGATATCCAGATAAGGATATGAAATGTCAGACTTCCATAATGAATGCCAAAAAGTAGGGGAACGAGTAAAAAAGTCATATTCCAATTGAATTAGGACTATCAATATAATTTTTTCGTTATATATTTTTTAACTTAGTGTATTATTTCACATTTTCTTTGACAGTGAGATTGAATGAATCAAATTATGATCAAATAATGTATTCATCTTAACAATTTTGGGCAATTTTCACTGTATGCATTATTCTTTTTTCTTACTGTATCCCCAAACCTGAATTAAAAAACTAAAGAGTCAAAGGTACTTAGGTAATGTTAAATGGTAGATGATAACAAATGTGAAAAAGTATGAATCAGAAAAGAAGAATTAATATAGAACCCGGAAGCCTTGTATTTGACATTTAAGCATCTTTCTCAAGACTTCATCATGAACAATTTATAGACTTAACTACACATGAAATGTCATAGATAATTGTCCATGTACCTTTGACATTTCATCTCAGGTTTGATGAATCAATTTTGTAATTTGGAACACTTGCAGCCAATATTCAGGGACTGAAATCTCAGGACTAGCTACTTTAAATGACTTTATTGAATGTATATATTTTGCTCATTTCTTTAAGTATAATAAAGCAAACAGTGACTAGAGAAACAGAATACAAGTTAACATAGAGACACTTGATATACAAAAATATTAAATGAAAAAATATTACCAATATTAATAATTATAGAGGTCTGTTAATTTCTTCTTTTGAGCTAATTAAAATGATATGCTATATTGTACTTCTGAGGCTTAGGGGAAAATGTCCATTCCTGAAACATTTTTGTTATATAAAATATATATATAACATTAATTACTGCTTTGGTTAAGGCCCAGGTTATAATGGGATAGTACTGTCTTGTCTAAAACTTTGACATATCTGACTCTCTTTTATGACTGCACCAAAATAAGCCAAATAAATTTAGGTTAAGAAGAAGACAAATTTAATAACGTAACAAAATATCGCGAATAATCGAAGACCAAGGGAATAGTTAAGAATCTGGAAAAATTGGAATCTAGGAGGCGATTACTATCAGAATTATCTCTCCTTTTCCATATTCTACTTCCTTCTGAGCATTTGCCTCACTCTCCTTACATGCAGTCAACCAGATTTATTTGTTTCCAAGCCATAAACCAGAATAAGGCAGTGAGGAGAGCAGGTGTTTATATTCTGCTGAGTTGGAATTTTACTAGGAGCCAACCTGGGCAAGATTCTGTTTGGCTTGACTTGACGAGTATCCACACATGAACCAACTAACTGTGACCCAAGACTATAAGGGTCCCCCAGGAGGTTGGGGAGCAGGGGGCTGGGTGTATTTCCCAAAATAATGTTGAAGGTGATTCTCTGAAAATGGGATGGAGGACCTGGGGACTGTTTTCTTTTTCATTCTAGGAATAAACTCCTATGATTCGTGATTGCCTAATATGCACATCTAAGGAGGTGAACGTATTAAAGTGCATATATTTAAAGAAAGAAAACTAAAACATCTTGAGTGTGCTTAAATAATTTTCTTATTAATTGAGCTTCTCTTCGTTTAAGAAACAGCCTTTAAAGTTACAGCGAGTGACTGGAAATAAATAGCTTAGGGACCTGCTAAATGAAATGGGGAAAATAAAAACCTCAGAAGGGTCAAAAGTGGAGATTGTTGACCTTAGTTAGAAAATAAACTTGTAGTGTCTAACCCCATCTAATTTATTCAGCTACGCATTAATATTGTACCACATTGTTGGAGGCCACAAAGCACACGTTTTGGATCTCGCTCCGTAATTCATCACTGGCTTGTTGGCTCTGTGTTGCTTCCTGATGGATTTTAAAACATGTATTTCATCTAGATCTTCAGGTTTCCTCAGAAACAGTGAGAGAGAGGTAGAGAGAGAAATAAAGAGAGAGCAGAATAATGTACTCCACCGTTATCGAAATCCTACTTGTCAATCAGTTTTATTCATGGTGGTTATGTTGCAGGAAAAATAGGGAGCAATGGGCTTCCCTGGTGGCGCAGTGGTTGAGAGTCCACCTGCCGATGCAGGGGACGCGGGTTCATGCCCCGGTCCGGGAAGATCCCACATACCGCGGAGCGGCTGGGCCCGTGAGCCATGGCCGCTGAGCCTGCGCGTCCGGAGCCTGTGCTCCGCAACGGGAGAGGCCACAGCAGTGAGAGGCCCGCGTACCGCAAAAAAAAAAAAAAGCAAAACTAGGGAGCAAGAGGATGGTCATGCCCCAGGTCTCGAGTGAGTCCCTGGATGGGCTGCTAAGTGAGGGTGGCTTCTCGCAGGAAGGAACACAAGATCAAGCCATAGCAAAGTAAAAGCAGGTTTACTGAAAGAGACACACACTCCACGGACAGAGTGTGGTTCATCTCGGAAGGTGAGAGCACCCCGAGGTGTGGTGTGGTTACTTTTTAGAGGCTGGTAATTTTATAGGCTAATGCGTGGGAGAAATATTCCAACTCTTCTGGGGAAGGAACAGAGATTTCCAGCAATTGGACCACTGCTTACTTTTGGCCTTTTATAGCCAGCCTCGCAACAATCATGGCACCTGTGGGTGTGCCCTTCAGCTAGTGTCTTACAATAAGCATAGAATGAGGCTTAAGGTCCACTGGAAGTCAAGTCTTCTGCCATCTTGGGCCTCGTTGGTTCTAACCAGTTTATGTCATGTCCTGTTCTTTTTTAAAATTTATTTAATTAATTAATTTACTTATTTGGCTGTGTTATGTCTTAGTCGCGGCACACAGAATCTTTGTTGCAGCATGCGGGCTCTTCATTGTGGCACACAGGCTTCTCTCTAGTTGTGGCATGCGGGCTCTAGAGCACACAGGCTTAGTTGCCCCACGGCATGTGGGATCTTAGTTCCATGAACAGGGGTCAAAGCCGTCTCCCCTGCATTGGAAGGATTCTTAACCACTGGACCACCAGGGAAGTCCCTGTCATGTCCTGTTCTTAGTGGCTGTGCCCTGCCCCCTTCCTTCCTGTCTCATTTACATACCCTAACTCACCTTGCTATATATAAAATGACTCAAATACCTCTGGAAACTTTAAAAAAAACACAGTATTGGAAACCTTAAGAAGCACAGTAAGGCACTTCCTGTGTCTTTCCAACCATGTGGCTGGAGAGGACAGGACCCCTGGTTCTGCCCTAGAGTATGTCCTTCACTGCTCCCCAGCTTGGGGATGCTCTGCTCTGGGTATCTCCAGAGTGGGCACCCTTGAAGTACCTTTGATTGTGTATCTCCCAATCTTCCCCACTATATCTCTCTGTCCTTTCATTACCATAGTCTTTCCTCCTCTCGTTCACTCGTGTACTTTCTTTTGAAGAAATGATGAGGTTGGTCTATTTCACCTGAATAACAGCACCAGTCATGTCCAGTTCACCAGAAATGATACTGTCTTCCTGCTGTGTGTCCTACAAAATGCAACACCCTCAGCAACTGCTTTGAGGTTTGACAGAAAAGAAAAAGACTTTCCTTTCCAAATGATCCCAAGCCAGTGAAAGCTTGTCTCAGTCCAAATTCTGCCAAACTTAGAAATATGTGTGAGAGAGAGCAAGGGGCCCAAGCTCTGGATCCCGTCAGCCTGGGTTCCAATCCCAGCTCTGCCCATATTCGCTGAGTGACCTTTGGAAGGCCGCTGAGCTCCCTAGGCCTTGGTTTCCTCGACTGCCAATTGGGTGATGATCATACCTCCCTCCCTCCTGTGTTATTGTGAAGGTCAGTGAGTGGATATCTGAAGAGCTCGTAGCACAGGGCCTGGTACACAACAACTGGAGCCGGACCTCCAGGGCTTGCTGAATAGCTATGCTGCCTGAGGAAGTTATTTATGAGGTCATATTCCTTTCCAGGTCCCGTATCCATATTTTCCTTCTCTTTTTCTTTTTTTTCCTTTGTTGAGGAGAGGGGTTCTCCCATGTTTTGTAAGAAAACATGTTTGGATAATTTCCAAAAAGTTAACTGGGGGAGGTATATGATTTATATATCCTTGAAACTCTTATTCCACTGTTAAACTTTCTGAGTTACTTTATTTTTCTTCTCTGAGTTCTTTAACTTCTTTCCTTTATGGTTAGCACTTTTAAATTTGGGGATCATATACTCTGGTGGGTTTATTTGTTATTCATTTACCAGGTGCTTTAGTAGACCCATCTGTACTGCAGTTCTTGAGAAATTTATTGCTTTTTGGTGGTAAAAGGCTACATAATTTCCTGACTTTTTACCTTTCTAGACATCGATACTACCTATCTCTTATCTTTCATATTTTCTTGTTTCTGACTTTTATTTAACTTTTGGAGAACTTCCCTTTATTATGCTTTCCAAAGTCTCTGAACAATGCTTAAATTTTATTTTGGAAATTTATCTATATTTTTTGCATCTCTGGTTTATTCCTTGACTGGTCCTTTGTTGTTTATATGGATGCAGTGTCTCTTACATTTTTCTGAGCACGCATTAGAACGTCTTTTTGTTTTTGCTTTCCATTCTTTTTTTGTCACTTTTATTATCTGTGTCCTGGCGTAATTTTTCATGGTGATAACTTTTTTAAAATTCATTTTTATTGAAGTATAGTTGATTTACAGTGTGTTAATTTCTGCTGTACAGAAAAGTGACTCAGCTATATACATGCATACATTCTTTTTTATATTCTTTTCCACTATGGTTTATCACAGGATATTAAATATAGTTCCCTTTGCTACACAGTAGGACCTTGTTGATTATCCATTCTCTATGTAATAGTTTGCATCTACTAACACAGGGTGATAACTTAAATCAGATGTTAAGTGTTGTTTTACTCTCTATTCTGACATAAGAATGAGGAAATAAAAAGCCGGTTGGTAGCTCTAAGAATGCACCTGTGACTGTTTTCTTCATCTTTGTGTTAATGGGTAAGACTAGAAGTAAGAGTTCAAAGGGAAGGCCAGATGCCGCCACTCACATCACTTTTGCCTGGAAGCATCATGTTCTCCAAGGACAAATTCTAAGTTATCCTGCCGGGGGGTTAATGCTGGGGTGCCATGCAGTGTGAATCTGAGAGACAGGAAGAAAATCCCTCCTATGAAACATTTCAGCAATCTTTTTGAATTTACCTCCACGTTTTTTATTCCCATCTGGCATCCTTGAGGTTTAAACTCTGGTTTTCTGCTTTCTGAGCTGCATCATGCTTTAGGAACATTCTGGACCACTTCTTCCATGGCCTGGTGCATTAGTTACCACTCTTATATACAGCTACCGTAGTCCAATTGAATTGAAATTGCTCATGTGATCCTTCTTATGTTAGATTAGTTCATCATACGTTCATAACTTTTAGTGACTTGCTATTATTTTATTGGAATTTTATTTTTTTTAAATATATTTATTTATTTATTTTTGGCTGCATTGGGTCTTCGTTGTGGTGCACAGGCTTCTCATTGCAGTGGCTTCTCTTGTTGCAGGGCACGGGCTCTAGGCACGTGGGCTTCAGTAGTTGTGGCATGCGGGCTTGGTAGTTGTGGCTCACGGGCTCTAGAGTACAGGCTCAGTAGTTGTGGTGCACGGGCTTAGTTGCTCTGTGGCATGTGGGATCTTCCCGGACCAGGGATCGAACACGTGTCCCCCACACTGGCAGGCAGATTCTCAACCACTGCACCACCAGGGAAGCCCGAAACATGCATTTATACTTGTCAAGACTTTAAAATAAAATTTTAGGTTTTGCAGATGTCTGACTACTGCAGTTTTTAAATAGTAAGCTGTCTCTAATTTTAGCCAATTACAAAATTAAGTGAGAATGACTTAACAACAGAGTATGATCCCTTGAGATCTTATTGCATCTCACAGGCTACATGTGTAGGATATCATTTGAAAGCTATGTATCATGTTAAACTGTGAAAATATATAATTTGTTGTCTATAATGGGACTCATTGATTAAACAGGAGCTTTATCATAATCATGTCCTGTGATGTTTTTAAAAAATAATATTTGTGCAATAATCAATTTAACATGTGGATAGTGTGTAGAAGTGATTACTTGGTAATGTTATTTTCAAGCCTTAATATAAAAATAAAAATTTGAAACAGAAATACAAATTTTAATTCAAAACTTGAATATTTAATTAAATGTCTAATGTACTTTTATTTACATTTTGTCCTTTATGAGGAATCTAAACAAGTTTTGACTTGTACAACGTGAATAACAAAATGATATTATATGATAACCATTCTCAAAATTACAGACACATAAAAAGATACAAAGCTTTGTTATGAAAGGCAAAAAATGGACATACCAAAGAATAATGGTTATCATTACAAGCATAAAACTAAGAAGAGACTGTGAATTCTGCTGGGAAACTAAAATGGAAACACTAAATACGTTGTATGCAACAAACTACATACCTCTGATACCCACTGTACAATAAAATTGTTAAAAATAAAAAGGAAGAACCTGATGTGTATTATAAGAATGGAATACTGCTTATATGTTTTTGAGGTTTCTCTTTATTTGTAACACTTGTTTCAATAATTTTATAGTATAAAAGTGATTTTGAGGGTAGCCGTATTTTTTCTTTGATTAAGAAGTAATGAAATCAGCAAATAAGGATAGAGGGAAACATCCTCAACTTGATAAAGAATAATCCCAGAAAATACCCAGCTAGCATCATATTTACTGGTGAGAAACTGAAAGCTTTCTTAATAAGATCAGGAACAAGGCAAGGATGACCCCTTCACCAGGCCTCTTCAACATCATACTGAAAGTCCTAGCTAATGCAGTAAGAAAGGAAAAGAAAAGGTATGCAGATTGGGAAGAAAGAAAGAAAACTGTCTTTGTTTTCTGATGGCAGATCATCTATGTAGAAAATCAACAACAAAAAACTCTTGTAACTAATAAGCAGTTATAGCAAGTTAGACAGATACAAGGTTACTATACAAAAGTCAGTTGCTTTCTTATTTACCAGCAGTGAACAAGTGGAATTTGAAATTAAAGACACATTTCATTTACATTACCACCCCCCAAATTAAACACTCTGCAACAAACATTATAAAGTTGAAATGAAAAGGCAAAAAACCCAGAATAGCCGACACAATATTGAAAGGGAAGAATAAAATTAAAGGACTGACACAACCTGACTTTAGTACTTACTATTAGTATAATGCTACGGGAGTGAAGAAATGTAATATTGGTGAAGGAATAGACAAACAGATCAATGGAACAGAATAGAAAGCCCAGAGTGAATATAGTTAACTGATGGTAGACGAAAGAGCAAAGGCAATATAACGCAGCAAAGATGGTCTTTCAACAAATGGTGGTGGAACAACTGGACATTCACATGCATGTGTGTACACACGCGCACACACACACACACACACACACATACCTATGTAAGTATAGAAAACTAACAAAAATTAACTCAAAATTGATCATAGACCTAAATGTAAAATGCCAAAATACAAAAACTCCTAGAATTAACATAAGAGAAAATCTACATGATCCTGGGGATGACAAGGAATTTTTGGATGTAATACCAAAGACACAGTCCATGAAGTGAATAATTGACAAGATGGACTTACATAAAAATTAAAAATGTTTGTTCTGCAGGAGACACTGTCAAGAGAATGAGAAGACGAGCCACACACTGGGAGAAAATATTTGTGAAAGACACATCTGTTAAAGGACTGTTATACAAAATAAACAAAGAACACTTAAAATTCAACAATAAGAAAACAACCTGATTAAAACATGTGCCAAACATGTGACCTTAACAGACACCTCACCAAAGAAGATACACAGATGGCAAATAAGCATTTGAAAAGATGTTCCACATCATATGTCATCAGGAAATGCAAATTAAAACAACAGTGAGATGCCACAACCCACCTTCCTGTTAGAATGGCCAGAATCCACAACACTGACAACCCCAAAGGCCGGTGAAGAGGAGGGGCTAGCGACAGGAACGTTCACTCACTGCTGGTGGGAATGCAGAATGGCACAGCCACTTCGCAAGACAGTTGGGTGGTTTCTTACAAAGCCAAACATACGCTTACCACACGATCCAGCAACTGTGCACATTGGTATTTACGCAAAGGAGGTGAAAGCACGTCCAGGTAAAAACTTGCACAAGACTGTTAACAGCAGCTTTATTCATAATTGCCAAATCTTGGATTCAATCAAGATGTCCCTCAGAGGGTGAACAGATAAATTAAATTTGGTCCTTCCAGACAATGGGATATTTTTCAGCACTAAAAAGAAATGTGCTCTCAAGTCAGGAAAAGACATGGAGGAACCTTAAAAGCATGTTACTAAGTGAGAGAAGCCAGTCTGAAAAGTATATAATTCCAGCTATATGACATTTTGGAAAAGGCAAAACTATTGAGACAGTAAAAAGATCATTGGTTGCCAGCAGTTGAGTGGGGAGGGAAAGATGTGATGAATAGACAGAACACAGAGGATTTTAGGGCAGTGAAAGTACACTCTGTGATACTATAATGGTGGACTCACGTCCTTATGTACATTTGACCAAACCCATAGAAGGTACATCATCAAGAGTGAATGATGGGGAAAGCTATGAACCTTGTGTGAATGTGGTGGGTCACTGCAGGTTCCTGAATGGCAAAAAAATGTACCGCTCTGGTGGGGGATGCTGATTATATGGGGAAATCTCTGTACCTTCCTCTCAATTTTGCTGTGAATCTGAAACTTTAAAAAGATAGTATCTGTTGAAAAACACAGGAAAACAAAACAAAACAGAACAGGCTGCTTGAACAAAGAATAAATGACAGATCTTAGGAATTAAAACTGTGATTATCTAAATTTAAGATTGTTCACACTTTTTTAAAATATGAAAAATAAAATTTCCTCCTGATTACTAGAGATGTTAAGCATCCTTTCCTGTTATTTGATTATTTATACTCCATTTCTGTGAAAAAAGGAGTGTAATTAAACTTAAGATCGAGTCATTGTACGTCTCTTTTCTGATCCACCAACATCCCAGGAAAAGCTATAAGGAGCTCAATATATGAATAAAACACAAAAAAAGCAAACTGGAAAAATATTTAAATAAATAAATGTAGATTAACAAGGTAGGGAGAATTTACGGGAGAAATCAACATATTGAATTAGAAATTAGAGCAGTGAGGTGATAAATGAAAAATAAATAGCTGTCTTTTATAATTTGTCCTTTTTACTAAAATAGCTTAATGTCACTACTGTGACCTTAAAATAAAGAATTTTCTCTGGTTCTTATTGAACACACTGTATGCCCACATCAATCCTTGTCTAGGTACAGTTGAATATTTTTTTTTAATCTAACTACTATAAAAATGGTCTTTGTGCACAAACTTTAATAAGACATATGTCATTCTAAACCAACAACAGATTACAGTGAGTTATAAATTCTGTTTCTGTTATTAAGTTAACCACCAAAGAGCCTGTGAGGTATTTAGAAATGCCCAATTCAACATGAGCCTCTAGAATTCCCTTTTCTAGTTGAGAGTAACTGTGTAAAGGACACATGCATATTTTCTGCCAACTGCTCTTCACATGATAAGTGGTGCCTTTTAATTACATTGTGTATGGTAATTAATTTACATATCCATCCAAATACTTCATCTTGGAATCCCTTCTCAGACAGGCCCTGGGTGCCCTAGGCTTCCAGTGTTTTATTGCAGCTTTCAAAATATTATGAAAGTGTAGGATAATAAAGGTTCTTGAACATATTCCAAGTAGCTAGAAAATATAAACAGCCATTTGCAGCATGGTAAAATGGCAATGCATACATTTGCATTTTGGAAATGAAGTATTCGCCCCAAACATATAAAAATAGAGCAGCAAATGAATAATACAGATGTCAAGTTTTCTGAATATTTAGCTAGTTTACGTCACACTTAATATAAGAAGCCGTCATCCCTGGTAGACTGTTTTATTCAATAAGACATTTACTAATATGTTCTTTTTAGGCCTAGAATTTTTATTTCTAAATAAAGTTTTGTTTTTATTTATTCACAGTGTAGACAATTGCATCATAATTTGACTTCTAAATCCCCTATATGTTAGCACACATTTTGATCCGCTCCAGTTTTGTTGACATAAAACTGAGAGAGCAGAGGATTTCCAAATCCAAGTACATTGTAGGGTGGTGGGGTTGAACAGTGCACAGTGCAAGCAGGGTGGAGGGCGGGGTTAGTGAAGGTGGCCTGTCTGGGCAGGGACAAGCATGCTATCACTGAAATTGTCCTTAAGAACTGACTCACAGTAATAATAAGAAGAGATCAACTTGTGTTGTGTTTTATGATTGCTTCCAAAGTCACTACAGGTAGTGCTTCTTATTGACTGTATCCCACTGCCCTCTGTGGTGCTGTGCTGTCAGAGAAAACCAAAAAAATAAATAAAAATAAATAAATACTTAGCATATTTCAAAAGTAAACTCTGACATCACTCTAAATAGAAAATGAGAAATGCACGTACTTTTAAAATAATCTCTTTCCCTTTAGAGAAAACTAAAGAAGTTTTTTGCTCTGAAGAAATCCTTTTGTCCCAGATTCCACCTCGAAGGGGTAATGAGGAACAGTTAGGTGTTCCATGCTCCCAAATTTTGAGCACTTAGAAGTTTACTTCTGGAGTGAAGACATTGTATTTAGCATTGCTTAAAATAAATGTTTTAAAATGATAAAGTGGGCCAGCACTTCTAAAGAAGAGAGACAGATATAAAACATAAATACAAGCTACTAATATTTCTTTCATTGTATTGGATGTCTGGAAGATCCTTTCTTAATTAGAGCATCATAATGAATTTGATGCTTCCGTTTTCCTTGGGGTTTTATATAATGGTGCAAAACCAAAAAATAAAAATGCCTCTTGCTTTTTCTGCATCTGTAAAAGAGAATGATCCTCTTCAAGAATGTTACATTATTATCTTACCCACGGGGTTCATACATGGTTTTAGTCCTTGTTTTTTAGTAGGATTTTCTCATTTTGTTATTGTATTCTGTGGCTAATAGGTTGAGTTGTGGGGTTTATCCATCCACTTTATAGCATTTTAAAAAATCAGAGACTCAGAAAGACCCCGAGTCACTCAAATATAGAAGAATAGAGATGAAATACTCTCCCGTTTGACCATGGCGGTGCTCTTTACAATATCATGGTGACATTCATTAGATAGTTAGTCTGGTCTAGTATAGGTAAATGTTTAAAAATCTAAATCAGTGAAAAATTAAATGACTGGTTTACTTATAATTTCTTTCTTCTGTCAACACTTCCATTAAGAGTGGTTTTTTCCCTCTTTTTATAGGAACTAAGAAAAGTCCTTATATAATGTTTTGAGTTACATTTAAAAATGTCTGAGATGTGACAGTGTTTCGAGGTCAAAGCACAGATGCTGTGATCTCCCTGCCGTTTTGAACTCCAACCCTGCCACTCACTTGCTGGGAAAACTCGGCAAATAGGTTCACTTTCCATACCTTGCTTTCTTCTATTTTAAATGGGAATAATAGTACCTATGCATAGGGCCGCTTTGAGTATTGAGTAAAACTTGTAAAAGGTATGTGCAGTGTCTGGTACATATCAGATATTCAGTAAACATTAACCCTCTCTCTCATCTCTGCTTCTAAGATGAGCTTTCCCATTGCTAAAAGCTCTTCCCCAGGGAAGCATGGCCAGTTTAGTTCTGTTCTTTTTTTAATCCTATAAATTAGACATTGTTTTTATGAAAGTTATTATATTCATAATGTGTATTTAGATTTATCTTTATGTTTATCAATTTTTTGATCCAACATTTTCTTTTCATGTTTCAGATCATACTGCTGGGACCATTTAGCTTCTTCCATGTTTTCTTAAAAACTGCATAAGTAGAAGTTTGTTGGTTAAAAATGCTCTTTGATTCGAGCTTAATTGCAGATGTTCGTTGCTTTCGTTCCTGTAAGAGAGTTGTGTCATGTATGCGATTCTAGGTTGCAAATTATTTCCTGTCAGCAATTTGAAGCTGTTATTCACATTCTTCAGGTTTCCGTTTATTGCTGATAAAAGGTCTGACATCAGTGTTACCTATAGATGTGTTTTTGCTCTCTGCCAGTTTCTAAGGTGGTTTCGTTACCTTTGATAGTTTATAGCTACCTTATAATGTAAACTAATACAATGTATTATTTTCTGTTGACGCATAGGAAATCACCACAAACCCAGAAAACTTAGCTTAAAACAACGCAGATTTATTATCTTACCATTTCTGTAGGTCAGGAGTCCAGGCGGTTCTCGGTTGTCTGCTCAAGTTCTCACTCAGCTGAAGTCAAGTGTTGCCCAGGCTGAGTTCCCATCTGGAGGCTCTGGGAAAGAATTTGTTTCCAGACTCTTTCAGGTGGTTGACAGAATTCAATTCCCCTGTGTTGTAGGACTGACGTCCTCATTTCCTTGCTGGTTGTCACCTGGGGGCTGCTTCAGCTCCTAGAGGTGCCCCATATTCCTTGTTATAGAGCCTCCGCCATGATCAAACCAGTGATGCAGAATCTTTCTCTCATCCTCTTCCTCTCGCTTTCAAATCTCCTTTGCCAGGAGGAATGCAGTCTGGATTATGGGCTTAACTAACTAGGTTACGTTTACCCAGGATCATTTCCTTATTTTAAGGTCAGCTGTATTGGAACCCTAGTTACACACAAAATCCTTTCACACCACACCTAAATTAGCGTGTGATTGAATAACTTGAGTGTAGGGCAGTTACGGGGGTATGTGGAACCTTTCCAGCCCTTACGTCCTCAAATATGCTCTCATCTCCATTGGGCTAGTCTCATCTTGAAATGTGGTTGAATATGTATAAACATAAAATTGTTATATGTCTTCTATAGCTCTTAATTGCATAGGTTGATCTCATAGTCACTCTGTAATGTTGTTGCAGTGATAGTAACACAGTTCCAATGATATCTGTGAATGTTGTTTAATTGACATAAAAGGATAAGAAAATTAGAATCGTGACATAACTGGAGGGTCCCCATTAGAAAGCTGCTTCTCTTATCTTCCCAGCAAGGAATTGTCCTTCATTGTCTCAGTGAGCGAAGGGGAAGGACTCTTGAAAGCCTTGGCTGTGTTTTATTGAATAGTATGGACATGGGTGTGTTACAAATTAATAGTGTACCTGCTTTCACATTTATTTAAAAATGATTTATTTCTAAAAAGACAGCCTCAATTCTTACCACATAATATGTTTACTGGTGTACAGCAGTCAACCTACAGGGTATAAAGTCTAATATCCTAAAGTGACAAACTGAACCAGGCTGCTTTAATACTAGGGGCCCATATATCTAACTATGGGGTGGGTTTTCAATCTGTCCTCCGGGTCAGTAATTCTCTCTTCAGATGTACTTTATATGCTATTTTAACCATTAATTTAATGTTTACCTTACTATGTATATTTTTAACTTATAAAACAAAGATAGGCTCTTATTCACATTATCCTAAACATCTCAATAGTCCCTTGTTGTATAATCATTTAAGTGATTCCCATCTTTTTGCTCTGTTACCATTTGTGTGCGCTTACTTTAAATATATTTTCTATATTTCAGAATCTAAAGGTCCTAGGGTTCTAAATAGATGTTGTTGTTGTTGTTTTTCTGTGATTCTAATCATAATTACTTGTCCCCTTGTGTATTTGGTAATTTTTAGTGATGGGTTCACATCTCCTTGCTTTTATTCTGGGGACTGTGTGAGGCTAACTTTCAATGAGAGAAAATTGAGGTCTTCCATTGGGAGTCAGAGGATTTAACAGTGAGACCTTGACACCCACCAAGCATCCTTGGATTAACATGGGAGGCTCAGTGGGTTCCTCCCCCTTGTTTCCAGCCCAAGGCTCTTGAACAAATGCAGTGCTGATAAAGACTTCTACCCCCAGAACACTACGGTCTCCAAGTTTACTTACTTCTCCCAGCCAGTATCTCCAGACTCGTATTTCCATCTACTTTCTTGGGGCAGGGAGTGGTTGGGTAGGTAATTGTATATATTTATTTTCTTTTGAGCACAATAATGCACTTAAATAGGTTTTATTTATATCAAGTTGCTTTTAGCATTCCATTCTGCTGTAAAAACAATTCCTGTGCCTTCCCAAATAAGAGTTACTAAGATATTTCTTGAGTATAGTAGAGATTAACATCAAAATTAGAATATCCTGGGACTTCCCTGGTTGCGCAGTGGTTAAGAATCTGCCTGCCAGTGCAGGGGACACGGGTTCGATCCCTGGTCCTGGAAGATCCCCCATGCCGTGGGGCAACTAAGCATGTGAGCCACAACTACTGAGCCTGCACTCTAGAGCCCGTGAGCCACAACTACTGAGCCCGTGAGCCACAACTACTGAGGCCCGTGCGCCTAGAGCCTGTGCACTGCAACGAAGAGCAGCCCCCGCTTGACGCGACTAGAGGAAGCCCACATGGAGCGGCAACAAAAACCCAACTCAACCAAATATAAATAAATAAATAAAAATAAAATACAATAAATTTTTTAAAATTAGAGTATCCTGTAATTTAATACAGTTCCATAGTGTTTATATATATATATATGTATATATATACACATATATATACATAGAGAGAGAGAGAGAGAGAGAGAAAGAGGAGTTAAGCAATTCACCCAGTTTCTCTTGAGATTAGAGTGGTGAAACAAGGATTCCTAGGTCTGCTATAGTTTTATATATATAGATATATGGCCTATAAACAGTAGCTGAGCAAGGGCCAACTTGCCAGAATTCCAGACGCTTGCCTAGTGATCCTAGGGATTATAACACAGCTGCGTATTTGTCCTCTTCTGGGGTAAAGGACTTGGAATCGTCATGTATTCGTATGATAACTGGTACCAGGAGGCTGCTGGGGAGCCTAGCTGAGCACTGGAAGCCTAATGTTCTCTGAAGAGAAAGTTGCCAAGGTTTACCTGCCACTGATATCAGCACCCACACAGGGCTTGTCTCGTGCACAGGAAGTGACCTGTGACCACCTCCACCACCAGGGTCTCACTCATACAAGCATCACCCCCACCCTTACCTGCTTTGCCATGTGGAGAATGGCCAGTAGGCAGGTGCAGTTAAGTACAGGACCTGGAATAAGAGGAGGCTAAAGGACTTTGAGAGAGGAGGAAGCCCGAGAAAGTGGTTCTGAACCAGATAATGACTGTGAATATAATTTAAATCAGGCTGGGAAAGAAACACATAAAAGACTAGTCCGAAGTTTCCTGATTATTCGAAAGTTGCTTCAGACAAAGATGTGGCACAGATATACAGTGGAATATTACTCAGCCATCAAAAGGAACGAAATTGAGTTATTTGTAATGAGGTGGATGGACCTAGAGTTTGTCATACAGAGTGAAGTAAGTCGGAAAGAGAAAAACGAATACCATGTGCTAACACATATACATGGAATCTAAAAGAAAAAATGGTTCTGATGAACCTAGGGGCAAGACAGGCATAAAGACACAGACGTAGAGAATGGACTTGAGGACCTGGGGAGGGGGAAGGGTAAGCTGGGACGAAGTGAGAGAGTGGCATGGACACATATACACTACCAAACGTAAAATAGATAGCTAGTGGGAAGCAGCTGCATAGCACAGAGAGATCAGCTTGGTGCTTTGTGACCACCTAGAGGGGTGGGATAGGGAGGGTGGGAGGGAGGGAGACCCAAGAGGGAAGAGATATGGGGATATATGTATACGTATAGCTGATTCACTTTGTTATACAGCAGAAACTAACACCGTTGTAAAGCAATTATACTCCAATAAAGATGTTAGAAAATATATATATATCAGTAAACCAAAAAAAAAAAAGCTTCAGGCAAGAAAGAATGAGTATTTTGTTTTGTTTTGTTTTGTTTTGTCAAAGGAAAATGTTGCTGTGACTGAAGAAAAGTAGGTTGCATATTCATCCATGGCTGACTGTTGAGTGCACAGTTCACATCCTCGATTAGAAAATTTAAGAAAAAAATGCATCCCTTAATTTGTAACATGGACAGTAAAAATTTGTTCCATGGAAAACTCACATTGCCTGCAACCTCTAAGCTTCATGGAAGTTGATTTCTTATAAAGATCAACTAACACCGCTTAAGCACAAATGTGGTGTCTATTGGGTTAGAATTATGTATAAATCAAGTAGACAGAGCAAAAACAACATGCAATGCAATAGATTTCTCTAACTGAGAAGTAGTGTTCCTGATGGAATCGCTCTGCTTCATTTCTGGCAGTAGATAACTCAGGTGATCCGAAGACAGGGCTCGACAGAATGCTGCCGGCTCTCCAGAGACGGGGGGGGCGGGGGGGCTCATCTTATTAAGCAGTGTGACTGTGACAGCGGGGAGGATATTTCTCAATTAATATTCTTTGCTGAGAAGGTATTCTACACATTGGGGAGCATCATATGCTCAAAGTTTTCTCACTAGCACTGCTGAAAATTGATTTATGACAGAGAGAATCAGGATCACAGGGCCCCTAGACAGCCTCCTGAAGGAATGTTTTTTTCAAGATGAAATAAAAGAAAGGCAATTCAAAACAGTCTTCGGGGAAGGCCCTAGGCACCAGGAAAGTCTCTGGAGGCTTAGTCAGCTAAAAATCCAATCTATTTCATTTAGAAGAGATTAGAAAATTGCTAAATAACTCAGGCCACCTACATCACTATTTAAAATGGAATACCTTACAAAGCTCTTTAACATTATTTAGACACCATATACTTGTACTAAACTTCTGTGAGAGGAAAAAAATTCTCAGTAACAGAAAGAATAGAATGGTAAAAAGTTAAAGCACCAATTTTTGGTGGAGGGAAGAAGTTACCTTTATTATTTCTTTCTAGTTTTTAAGTTGTAGTTATTAAAAAGCCTCTGAACTAGTGAGATGAAATTGGGATCCTTTGTGTAAGTGACATTGTGGTGACATGTCCTCCTTTTTCTCTAGTTCAAGCAAGGTCTTCTCATACTTGCCCTGGTTGCACCCTGACCTGTATCCTCTATCTAGTATATTTAAAGAACTTACCTTATATTATGTGGCGGCAACATACACTGCCGCCATTTCTCTGTAATACTTAGTTTCAACTCCGTTGTTGGCATATTCATTATTTTATCTGACAAGTAACCTCCTAGTGCCGCAATTAATCTATGGCAACACAGTCAATATGAGTCCGCTATTCTGTTACAACTCTGAAAAACAGACCTTATGAAGTTTAATTCTTGACCTATTTTTTTTAATAGATCTTTATTGGAGTATACTTGCTTCACAATACTTGTTAGTTTCTGTTGTACAACAAAGTGAATCAGCTATACATATACATCCATCCCCATATCTTCTCCCCCTTGAGGCTCCCTCCCTCCCTCCCTATCCCACCCCTCCAGGTGGTCACAAAGCAGGGAGCTGATCTCCCTGTGCTATGCGGCTGCTTCCCACTAGCTAGCTATTTTACATTTGGTAGTGTGTATATGTCCATGCCTCTCTCTCACTTCATCCAGCTGACACTTCCCACCCCCCCATGTCATCAAGTACATTCTGTATGTCTATGTCTTTATTCCTGTCCTGCCACTAGATTCTTCAGTACCATTTTCTTTTTTTGATTTCATATATATGTTAGCATATGGTATTTGTTTTTCTCCCTCTGACTTAACTTCATTCTGTATGATAGACTCTAGGTCCATCCACCTCACTACAAATAACTCAATTTCGTTTCTTTTTATGGCTGAGTAATATTCCATCGTATATATGCCCCACATCATCTTTATCCATTCATCTGTCGATGGACATTTTGGTTGGTTCCATGTCCCTATTTTAGATATAGAGTGACAGTATACACAATGCTTAATGAAAGTTCTTGTAAACTCAAAGGGTGGTATCAGCTAGAAATTTAAGGAAGAAAATTTCCAAGATCGTTATTGTTTTAATGACCCCAGAAGTAGAATTAAAAATATAGGTCGAACACAGAATTCTTTTCAGATAAAATAATGCCACTATGCATACTTTCCTAGTTAAACAATTATTTCTTTATATTTACTGATAGAGAAGTATAGAAAAGCCAAATAAACTGTAGTTTAACCATTTAACCTGATAAATCATATATATTAGGTTGGCCAAAAAGTGCCTTTGGTTTTTAAGTAAAAATAAATGACACATTTTTCATTTTCACCAAGAACTTTATTGAACAACGTATTCACCCTTTTGTTCCACTACCTTCTGACATTTTTCAGGCAACTTCATAATTGCATCTTCCCAAAATTTTTTATCTTTTTGAGCAAAGAACTCTTCCAGGTGCCTTTTACAGTCTTCCAGGGAATGGAAAGTTTTTCCACTAAGGGAATTGTGTAAAGACCAAAATAAATGGAAATCCGAAGGTGCAATGTCTGATGAACACAGCGAATGAATCAGAACTTCCCAGCCAAGCTGTAACAGTTTTTGCCTGGTCATCAAAGAAACATGCAGTCTTGCATTATCCTGATGGATGCGTTTTCTTTTGACTAATTCTGGACGCTTTTCATCGAGTGCTGCTTTCAGTTGATCTAATTGGGAGCAGTACTTGTTGGAATTAACCGTTTGGTTTTCTGGAAGGATCTCATAATAGAGGACTCCCTTCCAATCCCACCATATACACAACATCACCTTCTTTGGATGAAGACCGGCCTTTGGTGTGGTTGGTGGTGGTTTATTTCACTTGCCCCACGATCTCTTCCATTCCACGTTGTTGTACAGTATCCAGTTTTCATCACCCGTCACAATTTGTTTTAAAAATGGAACGTTTTCATTACGTTTAAGTAGAGAATCGCATGCGGCAATACAGTCAAGTAGTTTTTTTTTTTTTTTTTGCTTAACTTATGTGGAACCCAAACATCAAAGCAGTTCACATAACCAAGCTGGTGCAAATGATTTTCAGCGCCTGATTTGGATATTTTGAGTATGTCTGCTATCTCCCACATGGTATAACGTTGATTGTTCTCAATTAATGTCTCGATTTGATCGCTATCAACTTCAACTGGTCTATCTGACCGTGGAGCATCGTCCAGCGAGAAATATCCAGCATGAAACTTCGCAAACCACTTTTGACACATTCAGTCAGTCACAGCACCTTCTCCATACACTGTACAATCTTTTTTTTTGCGTTTCAGTTGCATTTTTATCTTTCTAGAAATAATAAAGCATAATATGCTGAAAATGTTGCTTTTTTTCTTCCACCTTCGATATTAAAATGGCTACACAGAAATGCACCAATTTGGAAACGTTTTTTTTTTAAAGTGCATGCTGATATGACAGCTGTCACATACAATCTAACAAAATTGTTAAAGACAACTAAGTGCTACTAGAGCCATTTACGCAAAAAAACGAACGAACCTTTTGGCCAACTCAGTATTAAATAAAATTATGTTTTACTTAAACTATGAAATATTTCTTAGAGAAAATTAATTCGCTCTTTAGGATGGAAAATTACATGACTAAATTAGCATATATGTTTATATTTATAGTGAGAGAGAGGTAAGAGAGGCACAGAGAGAGACACAGAAAAGACCCCATTTACCAATATCAGGAATAAAAGAGTGAACATAATTGTGTATTTTAAAAACTCTTAAAAGGATAATAAAAGATAATAAAGGAATATTACAAACCCAGTTTTTGCCCATAAATTGAATTAATTAGATGAAATAGAAAAAAAAAACTATTAAGTAGCACAAACTACTAAGCTGACTAAAGAAGAAATAAAGAAAATGTATCAATCTACTTATTTAAAAATTATATTTGTAGCTCTAAATCTAACAAAGATAATGAGAGGCTCAGCTGGCTTGACTGGTAAATGCTAGGAATTGTTTAAGAACTAAAGAATTCCAGTTTTACTCAAATCCTTCCAGAAAATAAAGGGGGGGGAGCATTTCCACCTCATTTTTAAGTCCAGAATTTCCCAGAAAACCAGGAAAACCCACCATAAGAAACAAAACCACCAAAACAATAATTCATCATGTTCAAAGACACAAGAAATTGTGTTATGAACACGTGACTTTATCCTTTCAAATAAGTTAACGCTGGTTAATATAACGACTGTTTTGTTACATCGAGTATTGGCTTTGAATAAACTTCTCTCACTCCACTATGGCAAGTAGCAAGCGAGCGTGTCTATGTTGTTAGAAGCCTAAACGCACCCAAATGTAGATGTAGCAATTATCTAAGTGACAGATTGCAAATATTTACAAGCAAAATTCATCTGGTTTCTCAGTTGGAACTGCAGTTTGCCAACACTGTACAGAGCAGCACAAACGTTGGCCTGGATGGGTGCTCACACAACTGCTGTATCCCCAGGACCCACCTTGGCCTTGCTCACCAGTGACCTGCAGGACAGGTGGACATTTGCCACCAAATATATTCCTGGGTGTGGGGACTGGCTGAATCGTCAGAATCATGACACGCCTTTCAAAAATGCACACCTCTGCTGCCTCTGAGGATTATAAACCGCACGATTTGGTTCCTTGTTTTGCAGTTGTGTAAAACAACACAAGGCTTCAAGACATAAAACTGTAAAATGACTGGATACGAACCCTCTAGTAGGATGCACCTGAGTTCGTTGCCTGCAGGCTTGAGCTTGCTGGCACTGTACAGATTTGCTTTGCTGATACACACTGTTGCTTACACACCTCAGTCATTTTCTACTCTTGCCATAGCTACTTTTTTTTCAAAATAACTGTTTTTAGTTTTTAAAAGTTGCCAAAATAAGCAAATGTACTCTAAAGAATGTTGATGAGTCAGGATAACATTGTCTTATCACCACCTCCACACGCAGTTTTAGTACGCTTTATTCATCTTTTGATCTATAAACACCATCTCTAATACTAGGAAGAAATGGAAGAAGAAGAGGGAAAAGGAGAAAAAGAGTGAGGAGGAGGGGGAGGAGGAGGGAGAGGAGGAGGGGGAGGAGGAAGGAGAGGAGGAGAGGGAGGGGAGGAGGGAGGGGGAGGAGGAGGGGGGAGGGGAAGGGGGATGGGGAGGGGAAGGGGAGGGGGAGGGGAAGGGGAGGGGGAGGGGAAGGGGAGGGGGAGGGAGAGGACGGGGAGGAGGAGGAGGGAGAGGAGGAGGAGGGGGAGGGGAGGAGGGGGAGGAGGAGGGGAGGGGGAGGGGAGGAGGAGGGGAGGAGGAGGGGAAAGGGGAGGGGGAGGAGGGGAGAGGGGGAGGAGGGGGAGGGGGAGGAGGGGAGAGGAGGAGGGGAGGAGGAGGGAGAGGAGGAGGAGGCGGTGACCAAGGGGAAAGGGGAGAGGAGGAGAGAGTACATGAAGTTTTGGCAACAGAAAGGACTCTTTAGAGGTCAGAGAAAGTTTCATTTCTTAACTGTGGATGTTACCAAACACAAGTTCCTGTGCCAGATGCACAATGAGGCCATACGATACTGAAACGTCAGAGTTTGGAGCAGAGAAAGGTTCATTGCAGGGCCACGCAAGGAGACAGGTAACTTGTGCCCCCCGCAAAACCCGAACTCCCCCGAAGGGTTTCAGCAAAGCATTTTTAAAGGCAAAATGAGGGAGGGGCTGTGGTTGGCTGTTGCAGACTTCTTGGTGCAGGAAGGTCCTGTAGGTCCTGTCCTTGTAGGTCAGGTCTCGATGTTCCTGTAAACCTCCAACAAGACACATGTTGTTATTTCTGCTGCAGTTTTTTAGCTCTGTATGAATGGAAAAGTGTTACACCTTTAAAGATCAGAGCCTTGAGAATGGGCTCTCCTGTATATTTCAGGCTATAGGCAACATTCTTGACTCCAAGCAGAAGCAATAGAATACAAAGGTTAAAATAAAAGAAACAGATCTAATGATTCCACTGTTGCTAAATCCTGGGTGTTTCACCACCATTTGTTCTTTCCCTTAACTCTGCTCACACCTTTACGAATAGTCCTTTCATTAAACTTTGTTGTATTTACTTCTTAAAATATGCCCTCTTAAGCTGAAATCCTGAAAGATATAGTAGCTGGTACAGGAAGTGACCACAGGAAGTGACCCCAAGAAACATACCCTCAAACTGACGTTCTGACACTGGGACATACCCTCAAATTGACATTCTGACACTGGGACATTCACATATCTGGTGAATGCACATATACCCTCCTAGTTGGGGAGGATTGAGCCACTGGTAATCTGTAGTTTTCAGTAGCATCACAAGTGCTCAGAGGTGGCATGGGTCAGAGGGCAAGTTGAGGTCAGAGTGTCAGGATATCAAGTGACTTGTGGAACTTGGCTGTTACAGTCGTTGTGTTGTAGGCTGGCTGATCCCCAGTGCCCTAGATATAATTTTCAAAATTACACAAATAATGATCAAAAGATTTGAATGCCAACATGGACAGATGGAGAATCGATAATCCTCCATTGTGGTTTTAAAGAAACATGCTTTCTTCTTAGATCTAGCCCAGTGCCTGTTTCGAGAGTTTTACAACTAGAACATCAGTTGAATGTACCACCTCAATAGGCTTCTTATGCCAAGATGCATACTCTTGGGAATAAGAAGGACACCTTCGAATAGAAGGAAAAGAGACTGAAAAATTTGAACCTTCAGGTTCCCCAGAAGCTTCCTTGACAGAAGTAGCAGCAACCGTCTAGTGTGAGAACTTGCCACGCCTTCCCCTGGGACTGGTGCCATCCAGGGGGATGCACCCCCGGGCATGCCGTCATCAGCTGGCCCTCTCTCCAAGCCCAGGATTAAAGTTAGATGCAAACACCACTCACACTGAGAAGTGAAAGGCTTGTCCTGGGAGGAGATAGCGTTCCCATCAAAGTAACGGCTGTATTTTGCCAGTCTGTAGCACAGAGTTTATGGGGAACATATATGGATAGATTTTTTTTAGCATTCACTTATTTTATTTTTTTCTATTGTTTTTCAAATTCTTTTCCCATTTAGCTTATTATAGAATATTGAGCAGAGTTCCCTGTGCTATACAGTAGGTCCTTGTTTTTTTGTTTTTTTCTTTGTTTTTTTGTGGTACGCGGGCCTCTCACTGTTGTGGCCTCTCCTGTTGCGGATGGAGCACAGGCTCCGGACGCGCAGGCTCAGCGGCCATGGCTCACGGGCCCAGCCGCTCTGCGGCACGTGGGATCTTCCCGGACCAGGGCACGAACCCGTGTCCCCTGCATCAGCAGGCGGACTCTCAACCACTGCACCACCAGGGAAGCCCATCCTATATTTTAAATATAGCAGTGTACAAATGTCAATCCCAGTCTATCCCTCCCCCCTCCCCTCCCCTCCTGGTAACCTTAAATTAATTCTCTAAGTCTGTGGGTCTGTTTCTGTTTTGTAAATAAGTTCATTTGTATCTTTTTTTTTTGATTCCCCACATAAGGGATATCATACGATATTTCTCTTTCTCTGTCTGACTTACTTCACTTAGTATGACAATCTCTAGGTCCATCCATGTTGCTGCAAAGGGCATTATTTGATTCTATTTTATGGCTGAGTAATATTTCATTGTCTATATGTACCACATCTTCTTTATCCATTCGTCTGTCAATGGACATTTAAGTGTCTTCCATGTCTTGGCTATTGTAAACAGTGCTTCAGTGAACATTGGGGTGCATGTATACTTTTGAACTTTTGGATTTTTAAGAGAATTTAACCAGAAAGAAAACCATGAGGATTGGATCAAGCAGAATTCAGGCACATGTATGCCTTCTCTCAGAATCTGAAGTTTAACATTAGCTTGGGAACCTAGGAATGACAATAATGATGGTTAATTAAAGCCTGAACTCAGCTGTGGCCTGTAATTAATGAATAAAAATTCTCCAACTTGCATAGCACACTTTGAGAACGTATATGAAAGCCAGGGGGTGTGGGCATGGTGAATAGCTCTGTTATTTGCAAACTGCTCAGACAACATTTACAGTAGTTATTGGAGAGACCCAGAGGACACTCTATTTACCAAGACATTAAGAAGCATTATGTTTTAGATTCCATGTGTAAGCCATATCGTACAGTATTTGTCTTTCATTGTCTGACATTTTGCTTAGCATGATATCATCTGGGTCCATGCACATTGCTGCAAATGGCAGAAATTCATTATTTTTATGGCTGAGTAATATTCCATCTCTGTCACACATGCACACATACATACATACACACAACATCACAACACCTTCTTTATCCATTTGTCTGTTGATGGTCAATAGCAAAACAGAAACAGACTCAACAGATATAGAAAACCAGTGATTACCAGCAGGGAGAGGGAAGAGGGGAGGGGCAAAATAGGGGTAGGTGATTAAGAGGTACAAAGTACTATGTATAAAATATGTAAGAAACAAGGATATATTGTACATCACTGGGAATTGTAGCCATTATCTGTAATAACTTTTAATGGAGTATAAGCTGTAAAAATACTGAATTACCGTGCTATATACATCTGAAACTAAATATTATAAATCAAGTATACTCCAATAAAAAAAAAGAAGCAGGAAGGGGTTAGAAATTGGGAGGGGGCACAAGATGGGTTTATTTATTGATCCAGCTTGTCACACTGATGTGCTCATCGATTGATAATTCAATGAGATGTTCATTTATGACTTGTGCATTCATCTATTTGCATGCTGTAGGTTTTATAAAAATATTCATAAGGAAAATAATGGAACATATTAGTGAGGGAAGCATACACATTCTTGAAAACTGACTTAGTGACTATTTTCTGCAATCCTGTGGTGATGGTGGGGTGAAGCCTCAGAGGAACTGGGTTTCCTGATTTCAGTGGGGATGAGATCCCAATGGAAATAAATCTAACACAAGTAGTGTGATAGGCAAGGCAAGACAGATGTAACCAGATTGCTCTGGAATGCTGTGATGCTGGCTAATTGATGACAGGCTCCCTGTGAAGCAAAGAGCTGGGCAGCTTTCTATAGGGCTGTTTGGTCTATGTAAATGGAAAAAATCTAGGTCTTTTAGCAGAAACTCAACTTGCGTTAATCTAGTGTGGATTCTCAGCCAATAACAATGAGAATGCTCTATGAATAGTCTTCACAGCTCACCCCAGAGGACTAGGGAAAAGAAAATACCCAAATCGTCCCAGGGTTATTTGATCATTTCAATGAGTTCCACAAGTCCCTGGGGCTGAAAACCTCCACTGAGGTCACAGTTGGTGCTTATAGGGATCATATTATATACAGAGCCTTGGCCTAAGCCCATATCATAGGGATTCTAGTCTATGTACAAATCTACTAGTCATTCCCTGAGGCCCAGAAAATAGAGTGAGGGTTTATGGAGTTGTTAGCATAATCCCACAGTGATTGTGTGATAAGAAGTGAAGTGTATTATTACAGCCAGAGTTAGCGGATACCCATGAAACCATTCCAATCTACCTGCCAAGAGAGGGAACTTAAATCAATAATGAACCTCTGAAGAACTACAAATATGATTGCCTGTGTCAAGGATTTTACAAATACGGGAGTATTAATGCGTATGAAATCCCTATTTAACTCACCTGTTTGATTGGTCTTACTCCTCAATACCAAACTATGGATTATCGTGCGTTTTATTAGATGGTGATGCTAATTGAGGTGTTTGTTTCTTGGTTCTTAACTGGAGCAAATCACTAAGCACAGGGCATTCAACTGTTGCCCTGGCTATTGTTTTCTGTTTCATCTCCATCAAAAAGATAATCAAAAGTAATTTCTCTTCACATGAGAAGTGCAGCATTACACCAAAACTAACCTACATTAAGATTGTATCAGCTCTCTTGTTCTGTTAAAAATCTAATTCCTGAGACTGATTTTCTTCTTCCTCAGAAAATATCACTCTGGTTGACTATATTGAAGACATTTTATGAAACACTAGTCTGTGTCAAGACATTATGTTAATGAATGAGTACCAAATAGTAAGTGTCCTACATTCCTTGATAAGAAACCCACGTGCCAGCAGTGGGAGAAGAACCCCATGAAAGTCCAGGAACTTGCCACATTGGTTAAGTTCCTCAGGTTCAGGGGAATAGAGCTTATTGGCATATCTCCTCTAAAATGGGACAAATTAATGCATTGTGCACTCTCCACCAAAAAGTAGAGGCAAAGCTTAGGAGATGTCTTTGGATTTGGTGTCAACATATATCATGTTTGGTGTGCTGCTCAAACCTATCTGGTACCCTGTTAAGTGCCAAATTTCAGTGGGGACTGGAGTTAAGGGTAGGCTCTGCAGCAGGTACAAATATAGGTAAGTTGCGCAGTTACTGTAATAGCCATGGATGCAAAGGTACATAGAGTGTCTATGACAGATAAGGATGTTTCATGGAGCCTCTGGCTAGCTCCCAGATCCAAAGCAAAATTTAGATACCTACAGTTATAGCGTAATCTCATGCCTTCCTGTGCTGAAAGCATTCTTCCTTTGGAAAGCAGATCATGGTTGCTATTGGAACCTTTTACTAGCCAAATGCCCACTATGGGATATCAAGGGTCCATGCAAACTCAACACCTGTCATGAACACATTGTTCTCAGATCCAGGGGATCATGGAATTGACCATGTACAGGGACAGGGTGGTGTTAACTGGACATGTAGACCTGGACTAGACCTGAGTGGGTCCAGAGGCACAAGGGGACCACATGAACCCACGGTACCTGCTCTCACTTCTTGGATGTCTCTCCCCTATCTCACATCTGTAGCCACATATGGAGTTTTCTGTGGTCAGTTAAAAAAAATTACAGAAAGCTCAGGGCTGGTTCACAAAATGATCTGTGCAGTGTGCTTGCATCAGCTTGAAGATGCCATTACAACCCCATGAAGTGTAGCAGCGGTTACGGGAAATTCTTTCGCTGGATGTAACTTCAGAGAATATATCTGGTAATTTTATATATATATATATATATATATATATATATACACACACACACACACACACACACACGTGCGTGTGTGTATATATATATACACATACATGTGCATGCACATAACATATATATTTCATGGGAGGAGAAATTTCCTAAGATATAAATTTATAAATTTACAGTAATTAATAGGCTATGGTTAATAGGTTGCTTGAATTATCAGGGGCCCTGAAAGAAAAAACTTTAAAAAATTGGTGAAAGAAAAGGATATAAAAGTTCACAGCAGTTTGCTATGAACCTAAAACTGATCTAAAAAAATAAAATCTTAAAAATAAATCTACTCACATGTGACCTTAAGAGAGAGAAATATTGAAATTATTTGTGAATGCTCATTGGAATATGGATATAATACAAAATATTATTTATAAACTTAACACATATTTTATTTTATATGATTTACTTGCATCTAATGGTGGTAGCATTGTGCTTATGTATCATATGTTATATACTGTAGTGTTAAAATATTTTAAAGTAAGTATACATGTATCGTGTTAAAAGTATGTAAAGTATTTTGTTCTTTTTCTGTTAGGCATGAAGCATATATTACTGATTAATAAGTTGAAAGACACCAGTGTGATATTATAACATTTAGGGACATTCAAATCTGAGTAACTTCTTCTATTTACTGGTATTTTTCCAGTAAATGACTTGAAACTAGTGATTTTTCTGTTAGCACTCTCAGTTTAACCTCAGTGTAGACTAGGTATTTTCAAACTAAATAGCCTATTTCAAGCAAAAAAAAAAAGAAATCACTGTAAGCAATTATTGTAATACTATAGATTAGCCAAAAAATTTAAATTCACATTATAATTTGCACAGTGTATATTTATACCTAGGACAAAATGTATACTTTAAAGAATACACATACCTGTATGTCGTGCTTTTTAATTTTTAAATTGGTGTGTAACTTATGCTACTTCCTTTTAGACAATTTATAACCCATGTACTTTTACAGCAGTAAAAAGTTTTCTATATTATATATATATATATAAAGAAACCATTACCTGCTGTACTTGTTTTTAAAAGAACATTCAGTAACGAGTTAAGAAAGCAAAAAGGCTTCTTATGTTGAAGAGAGGGAGCATGATTTATGGAAGAAAACATGTGAATTGGGTTACATTTCTAGTTAATTATTAGAGTTAAAATTTGTCCTTCAAACCATAAGTTTCTCTGTAAGTTAAAATTTGTCCTTCAAACCATAAGTTTCTCTGTAAGTTATTTTTTTCTTTAATGTTTTATTCTGAATGTTACTGCTCGTGATTTCAGTGCCTATATGAAGCATACGCTGTTTCATATTTAATTCAACATTATTTGAAAAGTAAAGGAAGTTGTATGGCAACTGAAACTCAAAAATAATTTCATTTAGAAAACTTTTTAACACTTTCACTTCAACATGGACTTCAGCTGCAACGTACAATATAAAAATGTTCGATTTGAAAAAAAAACAAAGTGCTTTGGGGAAAATGTGGTATAGTGTTGAAATGTTTAAGGTATTCCTTTTAAAACTTAGTTTCCATATCATACTATGTATAGAAAAAAGTCAAATGCAATGTAAAATGTTGTGATCTTAGAATTAGTCATTACACTTTCATTTACAAAATTGTGTTCATGAAGCAAATCTGGAATGGTTAGGATTATATTGAGCACTTTTGCATTTTCCTTTCTTCTCCACACTATACACTATAGTGTATAGTGTAGAGAAGACCCACAGAAGACCCCATCTGTGGGTCTTCTCTGCCCACAGAAGCTCAGCGGTCTCATGCTCCCTGCATCAGCCAGGTCCCCAGTGAACAGATGCCAGAGTTTAAGGGGTAAAGGAAAACATTTCATGAGTGATGATTAAGCGTGAACAGGATGGTCAGGGTTAAGGAAACGATGAAGGATGATGACACACCAGGAGTGGGCAGGAGTGGGAGGTTGTTATCACCCTGAGGCCTGCAGTGGTAAGAGGAGAAAGTAGTGTTCCAGGTCTCCTGAGATGTGGGTCATGCAGGAGGGCATCCCTGGGACCACAGTAAAGAAAACCACCTCTGACATCCTCTGCCAGTTCACGTCAATCAGAAGGATGAAGGGGAAAAAATACTCTGAACACTTTATCCTCCTACCCTCTTACCTCCTGCTGGGGCTGCCCATTGCCCAAGCAGAGGCTAAAAAACAAAAGTCCAGCAATTGAGGCCATAGAAACTATTTTCCTGGTGCAGAAGACAGGATGAAAATGGTCCAAGAACAAAAATGGAAGGATACATAGAACACTAGGGAAGTCTCTTTATTTTTCCCTGAACATAAATTTTCCTTTGAATTAAAAAGTAAAAAAAATAAAAACAAATAACTAGTGCCCCAACACAGTTGAATCACAAAAATCTTATTAAAAATTCTATAATGATATTGAGAGATGATGGCAATTTTAGACATACTCCTCTCCAAACCTCAGTTGAAACACTGGTTACCTCAAGAATTTTTTGTTTTATTTTGTTTTTAAGACTTTACATTTTTAGAGCAGTTTTAAGTCCACAGGAAAACATAGGGGAAGGTATATTGATTTTTCCATATACCCTCTTTATCCGCAATGCATAGCTTCCTCCATATCTCCATATGCATCCCCCACCAGAGTGGCACATTTGTTCCAATTGATGAAGCTCTCCATACTTTGACATGTCATAATCACCCAAATTCCCTAGTTTACATTAGGGTTCACACTTGGTGTGTACATTATATGGGTATGGATAAATGCATAATGACATGTATCCACTACTATCATGCAGAGTGTTTTCACTGCCCTAAAAATCCCCTGTGCTATCCTTGTCCATCTCTCCCTCCACAACCCCTGATGACCACTGATCTTTTTACTGTCTCTATAGTTTTGTCTTTTCCATAAGGTCATATAGTTGGAATTAAACTTTTCACATTGGCTTCTTTCACTTAGTAATATGCATTTGAGTTCCTTCTATGTCTTTTCATAGTTAGAAAAGCTCATTTCTTTTTAGCACTGAATAATACTCCATTGTCTGGATGTACACAGTTTATTTTTCTGTTCATCTACTGAAGGACATCTTGGTTGCTGCCAAGTTATGGCAATTACGAATGAAGCTGCTATAAATAAACATCTGTGTGCAGGTTTTTGTGTGGACATAGTTTACAACTGCCCTGTGTAAATACCGAAGAGCTGGGTTGTATGGTGAGCATGTGGTTGGTTTTGTAAGAAACTGCCACACGGTCTTCCGAGTGGCTGCACCATTTTGCTTTCGCACCAGCAACGAATGAGGGTTCCTGGTGCTCCACAGCTTCGCCAGTGTTGGGTGTTGTCGGTGCTGTGGATTTGGGCCATTCTGATAGATGTCTAGTGGTATCTCATTGTTGTTTTAGCTTGTATTTCCCTGATGACATAGGATGTGGAAGACCTTTTCCTATGCTTCCTTGTCATATGTGTATATGATCGGGTGAGCTGTCTGTTAAGGTCTTTGGCCCTTAATCAGGTTTTCTCATTGTCAAGTTTAAGAGTTCTTCATACCTGTTGGATAATGGTCCTTTATCAGATGTCTCTTTTTTTTTTTTTTTTGCAGTACGTGGGCCTCTCCTGTTGCGGAGCACAGGCTCCGGACGCGCAGGCTCAGCGGCCATGGCTCACGGGCCCAGCCGCTCTGCGGCATGTGGGATCTTCCCAGAACGGGGCACGAACCCGTGTCCCCTGCATCGGCAGGCGGACTCTCAACCACTGCACCACCAGGGAAGCCCCAGATGTCTCTTTTGAAAACATTTTCCCCCAGTGTGTGGCTTGTCTTCTCATTTTCTTGGCATTGTCTTTCACAGAGCAGATTTTTTAAAATTTTAATGAAGTCCAGCTTATCAATTTTTTTCTCATGAGTCATGCCTTTGGTGTTATATCTAAAAGGTCATCGTCATACTCAAGGTCATCTAGGTTTTCTCCTATGTCATCTTCTAGGAGTTTTATACTTTTGCATTTTACACTTAGGTCTGTGATCCACTTTGAGTGAATTTTTGTGAAGGGTCTGAGGTCTGTGTCTAGGTATATATATATATATTTTTTGCATGTGGATATCCAGTTGTTCCAGCACCATTTGTTGAAAAGCTTATCTTTGCTCCATTGTATTGTCTTTGCTCCTGATTAGATTTTATTGTGTTGAAAGTGTTTAGTATTCAGGGATTGCATAAGACAATAGGAATAAGGAGTCAATTACAGAGAGAAACATAAGCATAACAATAGGAGTAACACCTTTATAGCACTCACCCTTTATAAGGCATTATCCCAAACACTCTTACCCCACACATATTACCTTATTTAATCTTCATTGCAAACTTATAAGGTGTATACAGTTGACCCTTGAACAACACAGGTTTGAACTGCATGGATCCACTTATAGATTGATTTTTTTTTTTAATAATTACGTACTACAGTACTACATGTCAGCACTACATGACTGTATGATTACACAGATGTAGAACCATGGATATGGAGGAAACTTGGGTATGGAGGAACTGTGGATACACTGATTTTCCACTGTGTGGGGGGTCAGCATCCTAACCCCTGCATTGTTCAAGGATCTACTGTATGATTGTTTGTATTTTGTACATGAGGAAACAGAGATACAGGAAGAGGTTAAGTAAATTGACTCGGGTCATGTTTAGTAAGTGAGAGACAAGGATTCATACTCAGGCACCCTAACTCCAGTGCTCAGTAACATCTACGTAGTCCTAGGGTTTAACTCATCAGTGTCCCCAAAGGCTCAACTTCACATTTCCTCTCTGCTGTCCTGGGAGAAAAAGAGGGATCCCCCTCTGTCCTTCTGTCCACGTTTCATGCAGGATGAAGAACAGTGGAATGATGAGGAATACAGGGTGGCACTGTTAACAAGGCTGCATAGATTCTAGGGCTGCCAAAACACTGCCACAGACTGGGTGCCTTAAACAACAGAAATTAATTTCCTCACAGCTCTGGAGGATGAAAGTCCAAGATCACGGTCTCAGGAGGGTTAGTTTCTTCTGAGGACACTCTCTTTGGCTTGTAGATGGCTGTCTTTTCTCTTTACCTTCACATGGTTTTATCTGTGTGTGTGTGTGTATCCTGATCTCCTTCTATAAGGATATCAGTCGTGGGACTTCCCTGGTGGTCCAGTAGTTATGACTCCACATTCCCAATGCAGAGGGCCCAGGTTCGATCCTTGGTCAGGGAACTAATCCCACATGCTGCAACTAAGACCTGGCACAGCCAAATAAGTAAATACATAACTAAAATATTTTTTTAAAAAAAGATATCAGTCGTACTGGATTAGGGCCCACCACATGGCCTCATTGCACCTTGATGACCTCTTCAAAGACCCTGTCTCCAAAGACATGACACTCTGAGGTACTGGGGTTATGGCATCAACATATGAATTTTGAGGGGGGGACACAATTCAGCCTGTGACACCAAACTCTTCCAGGAAGTGCCAGCAACCTTAACCTTAACTATTAAAAACTGTAGCATAATTCTCCTAGATGGAAAAACAAAGAAGAAATCATGCCCTGAACAAAATTTGGGTGTCAGAAGAAATGGAACATAAATATCAGGTAGGCAGCTAACAACCTCTGCTACAGTACATGTTTGACCCACTCCGTATGCCATGCCAAGCCTTCTGCAGTCAAACCCCACCTCAAAGCACCTATGGTGAATTGTTTTTAAAATTCTGAAATTAGTTTACCTCAAGGCCTGTGTGCTGCTGAGGTCCTGAAAGACCTAGACCTTGAAATGCAGATTACAATTCTTTGCTCATCCACTTTGGCTAAAAACGGTGGTGCTGGGCTTCCCTGGTGGTGCAGTGGTTGAGAGTCCGCCTGCCGATGCAGGGGACACGGGTTCGTGCCCCGGTCCGGGATGATCCCACGTGCCGCGGAGCGGCTGGGCCCGTGAACCATGGCCGCTGAGCCTGCACGTCCGGAGCCTGTGCTCCGCAACGGGAGAGGCCACAACAGTGAGAGGCCCGCGTACCGCAAAAAAAAAAAAAAATGTTGGTGCTGTAATTGTGGCATAATGCCATGTTATAATTAAGGAAGATATAGTGATGGTATATAACATAAAGTGTTAAACATACAAGAGGCTAATCTCAGACATGTTTGGGACTTTTTTGATGAGACAGGAGCTCACCTGTCATTGGGATGTGAATGTACTCAGGGCAATTCATAAGGGACTACGGGGCACAGTCCCCTTGCTTCGTTAACGTCAGTTTGCTTTGAAATTACATTTACTCTTTGTTCAAGCTTTACTGTACATTGTACCCTTGGTATAAGCCGAGTAAAAAGGACTGGCCATCTGCAAGTACTTCTCTAAGTGCCCCACTTCTGTGACGCCATAACCTTCCAGGGGCTCTGGATTCCCATAGATGCTCCACCTGTGCACAATTCCTCTAATGCAGAGAACAACGTTTGCTTTCCCCAGGCAGACAATCCAAAGACCTAATGACTTACTGCATGACTGTCGAACTCCAGGTTTTCCGGGTTGGAGTTTTTCTCCATTGCGACTGGATGTAGTTCTTGGTGGACTAGAGCAGGCCGCCCCGCCCCGGGCCGCACAGTAGGAGGTGAGCGGCGGGCAAGCGAGGGAAGCTTCATCGGCCCCTCCCCGCCGCTCACAGTACCGCCTGCACCATCCCCCTGCCCCGTCCGTGGAAAACTTGTCTTCCACGAAACCGGCCCCTGGTGCCAAAAAGGTTGGGGACAACTGGCCTAGAGACAAATAATATAAAACACAAGTTTCTTTCCCTAAACATGACAACCTTAAAAGAAGGACAAAGTATAGAATCATAGCAATTAAGGACAAGAAACGCTCTAATTCAGGGAGAGAGAGAATAGGAAATACACAACAGTCACTGGTCCAAATTAATTCTTTAATCCCACTGGGTGGAATCGTGAAGACCCCCTCCACATCAGAAGAGTGCATTCCTGGTGCTGATTTTTTGGAGACGTTTCCTTGTCTATTCCAGTCACTTCCACAGTTACTGTGTGAAGCGTCCGTGGATGGTGGAGGTGACTCCCACAGGGCAACTTTTGTCGACGTGAGTTTGCACATCTGGAGAGTCTTCTGTGCAGAGGTTACAGTTGTTGCCAGGCAGGTCAGGTCTTTCTCTGCAGTGCTGTCGCCTTGAAATCGTGGTGGACGTCCCATTCTTTTGCTTCCAGTTGGTTGCTTGTATAAACAACTGCAACCAAATATCTTAGACATATCTTTAAAGGCTCCCATCTTATCTAACGGTTTCTCTGCTCCGCAAAATTCCAAAGCCTTTAGCTTTATTGCCGGAGCTTTAAAAAGCAATTTAAACAAGAGGCTTAGCTGGTGAAAACACAATCATTTCAGCAGCAGGTGGGATGCTGGCCTCTGACCAGCTGGCGAATCTACAGGGGAAGTTCTTGCAAAGGCCTTTTACAGGAGCCTCTGATCCTGCTAAGGCTGTCCTGGCACAGACACCAGGTAGGTAACATTTCAGTTGGAGTTCAGGAGCATTTTTTTCAGTTGACCCTCAGTTGGCTGAAATTGAGGACAGAAGAGGTGCCTGGCCCAGCAGACCACCTTCACCTCCCTCTGCTTGTGCCCTCTCTCCGTCAGGATTACTTCCAGGCCTCCTATCAGACCTACACTGAAAGCCAAACACAACACCAGTACCTGCCCAACTCCAGGTTGTTCCCTTCCCATTTTCACTAACTAACTTGGTGTTCTTACTCAGCTCTGCTCCGAAGCACAGAGCTGAACACTTGGACCAAATGCCCTGTTACGGAATCACAAAGGTCACCACTTTTCTTCTCCAGTGTTCACATCCTTGTGGTCCACAGTCCAATCCTTCATTACGTCCATTTCATTTTCTTTTGTTTTATTACTTGCAGCACCTCACTTAAAGATACCGAAGTCTGTGTTAGAGGTTTCATTTTGCTAAATGTAACAAAATCCTCCAGATTCAAATTCCAGACATAGGAAAAGTGCTAGGTCCATTATTTATCTTTGTTCTTAGGTTTTACTCTGTTATTAGTATTCTCGTCAACCCATACTTTCCTTGCACTTGTCTCCTTTTGTGTATTTGTTTAATTTTAAAATACAGCCTATAACCATCAAAACCACCTATGTAAGTATGCTTTAAAAATAATACATAACCACAGGCTAAAAACGAATAAGGGATAAAAGGTTTGATGAAAAATTAATCAGTTGATCTAAGAAAGAAATGGAATATTTTATTCAAACCAAATTGAGGATTGTAACTGGGGACAGCATCTCAGAAAACTCTGAGAACTGTTCCGCTCATTAGAATCAAGGCACAGTTATATAAGTTTTTTGGGACAGAGGGCTATCCATTAAATTATGTAATTTTGACAGTTTACACAATCCAGATCTATAAGCACAGAGTGGTGGGTCATCATGACCCATTACAAGATCAAGGAGAGTTGTCTTTATTTTTTTTTTATTTTTTATTTTTTTGCGGTACGCGGGCCTCTCACTGCTGTGGCCTCTCCCGCTGCGGAGCACAGACTCCAGACGCGCAGGCTCAGCGGCCATGGCTCACGGGCCCAGCCGCTCCGCGGCATGTGGGATCTTCCCGGACCGGGGCACGAACCTGTATCCCCTGCATCAATAGTCGGACTCTCAACCACTGCGCCACCAGGGAAGCCCAGGAGAGTTATCTTTTAAGGAGTTGTCTTGTTGATGCTGGGAGAATGACGCTTTTTATGGTTGAGCAGGTATTTCTGCCATTGGGGAGGTTTGGTGGATACATAAGGTAGATACACAATGCATAGTGGGGGAGAGAGGAGGCGAAAGGGCAGAGAAAAAATTTTTATTATGAAATTTTTCTTGTCTTGCCATAAAATACGAGTTTTATTTCACAGAAGACATCTCTGCAATCCCAATTTTTGAATCTTTCACCCTTCCTTGCATATGCAAATCAAGGACATATGACAAATGGGATAACTGCGAATAACAGGGTGAATTCATATATTAATAAATTGTAATCACTTTACCTTTAAGATAAAAGTAAGTGGAGGTTCATTTCCTTCCTTAACTATAAAGACTATCTTGTTCAGTGCTTGATTTGTGCACACCCACTCTTTACATAATTAATTCCGGTCTTCCATACCATGGAATTAATTAAAATTGTATTATTCTTAAAATACTAGGATGGTAATCCCATGACACGTTTTATTATATTTTGCATAATAAATAGTTTAACATTGTGAAGAGCCCATGAGGAATTTTCTGACAAATAAAATTGCTGAATATATGAAGACTCCTACAGTCATACCTTTTTTTCCCCTCTTATAATCAAAAACAACAATGTGAATTTTGAGAACTCTCTTTTATTATACTTTGGGATATCAGGGTCTCATAAATAACATTCATTAATTTCTTTTGAAACATTGGGGCCAATTGATGATTAAGATACAGAAGAATAACTCAGGCTCAGAATATCAGATATTTACGCCAGCTGGAGAATGCAGATGTAAATCTGTAGCCAACGGCGCTGACATGCTGTCCTAAGCCCCCTGCGTTGAGGTTGGTGCAGCCTGCCTAAGGAGAGATGTGGTTCTTGTCAACAGACACATGCATGAACTTTATCTTCCTTAGAGTGTCCAGAGAGCAAGTGGAGAGAAAGAAATGAAGCCCCAGTGACTAAAGATTTTACAGGTTTTTTTCCTCCCCAGTAAAAAAAACAGGGACCAGCGAATATCACCCACCAATTAGATGATGCATTATTTTTTTCTCTGTGGAGAGAAGTGAAGTAGACTTGGGTAACATGGAGTAAGTCAGAAAGTTAGTCTTGTGCTAAATCCATCCACAGAGAGGACTGGGGCTAGAGGACCATTTTCTGTGTCGAGGGCAACTTCCATTATGTAAACCATCAATACCCATTATTTAATGACTCCTAGTGTCTCACTTGAAAAGTATATCTCCTCTTTGAACATCTATAAAGTTGTTAAAATGATTCGAAATTATTAGCATGAGGAAGAACTGCCAGTCCTCTCTCATGAGTAGTTAATGGCAATGAACTTCAGCAAAAACCACAGAACTCTTTGAGCCTTTGTATTTTACTAGCATTAACGTAAAAGTTAATATAAATTCTACCCGTGAAACCCACATCAATTTTATCAACAGTCGGCAGTACATAGAATCAGCATAAACTCTAAAACCTTATAAACCCTGAAGCCATTTCTCTATTTCTGCTTTTTCAAAGCAAAGCACTTATTTTTTTACCCACTGAATAACCTTAAAGTAAACCAAGGATTTCCCCCTGTAAAATGTATCTTACAATGTCCCCTTCTGTGCTGGAATTAGAAGTTACAAAATAGAAAATGAGAACAAAGCTTATCACTTGACACAGTTACTTCATTTGCGCTGCTGTGGACTGGCTCCCCATTTTCCATGAGCCAACAATCTAGAAAGGCAAGGCCAGTGGTAATAAGCAATTACGGACAAAGTTATTCTCAATTCCCAATTGAGCTGAGCCGAGGCCGAAAATTTAGTTTCCCTTCTGAGAAGTCATGATTTCTATCAGCACTTCAGGGAGTGAAGGAAACGTCAAGTTGCTTCTGTTTGAGACATGTACTTGTTTAAAACTCATGCAAAACTAAAACACATTTTAAAAAGAAAGAGAGAGAGAGAGAGAGAGAGACCCAAGAGAGATTACTTGTGATTCCCTGAAATGCCCTCATCCTATCTGATGTGCTTCATTTATAATTATGAATTGTTTATATCCTTTTAACCAATTTTCTTAATTTATCACAGTGCATAAATCCAGATCACATTGAATTCATTTGTTAAGTTATACATTTTGAAACAGTTTATCAAACCTAAAATTCAAAAGACTGTTATTTCTCTTATTGACAATTCTGTGATTTTTGACAAATAAGTGCTCACATTTTTTTGTGTGCAGTAAGTTTCTTACCAAATTTTCCCCTTTTGTTCGTCCTTCGTTATTGTACTGGAGATGCTAATTTCTCTCTCCGTCTGCCTCTGTCTCTGTAGGCATGTGTGTATTTGTGTGTGTAAGATATAAGCTTATAGGTTGAACTATATCAGGCCAGTACCTGTCACTCAATTTTTTATTTGCTCCTTCTTAAGGATCATTTTATAAATCATTCAGGAATTCACTATTAATTTTGAAGGATCCTGATATTAAATGTTGTTCAGGAATAAAGCAAAGTTAATATTTGTTCTATTATTTATATTCTGCAATCTTCCCACTGGAATACTAAAATAGCGTGATTAGTAATGCAATGCCATTGAATATTATAAACTCCTTTACCAGAGAACCTATTTTAATTTCGAACAGTTTTACATGAACATTTCAGAATAGGATATCGAAAAACATTTATTAATGGTGAATTGTAAAAATATTACATTCCTGAAAGAAAACAAGATAAAATATTTTTCCAACAACAGAACTATAATTCATAACAGAGATGGCCAATTGGGGCAGTTATTTCCTTTGAATACATCACTTAAAAACACTCAAAGAAAGAATAACCAAACTCAACTAGTGCAGACTCCCTGCCTGGATGTTATCTATGAAAGATAATTTGTTTCTCTAATAAGGAAAGGGACATTGTCTCTTTCATTGTCTCAAATGGAGCTTTCTCTTTATGACATTCTCTTTATGACATTTCCTCTGCAGTTGTTATTTCTAGGTGCTTAAGGCAGGACTAAATACTAAATATGCTACTGAGGCACTCTGGTCCAACATTGGCATGAAGTATGTAAGGAGTGAAGTAGAAAAATAAATTAAATTTCCTGAATTTCCTTCTCAAATGAATATAGAAGCTTATCACTCTGGGTGTCTGCACACCTGGATTTTGCTTTCCTCAGGAAATGGGACTTCGCCCAATTTTATTTTCTGGCCACTTCTCACTCTTTTCTGCCATTTAGTATCACTTAGCTTAATACTCTTATCTGTCAAACCTGTTTAATCTATGTATTTAATTGCTGGATCTCCTCCAGTAAGGAGCAAAGACAAGTAATGCCTTTCAGCACAGTGTGTGTTATAGCTTTAAATATTTTTATTTTACCATGAGATACACTGATTACTAGGATAATCAGTCATTGAAATTATCATGAATATTTCCCAGCATTCATATGAGTGGACTTTATTCCTCTTGCCCAATATTTGTTTTTACAGATGGTAGTAATCCATAATTTATCCCCTTGTGGAGCCATTATAAAATCAGGTAAAGTTATGGTCTTATAAAATCCTCCTTAAAATGACTGATTTCCTGTTTTGTGTGTGCATATGTTTTTTCTAATCAAGAACTACCTTAGTTGAGTGCATATATCTTTGTATGCATGAACAGTCATGGTTACTAATTCTTTTTTCAGTTAGGTTTAAAAAGTATATCACAGCGGCAAGAATAAACCGTGGTGTTCCCTAGCATTCCTAGCTCCAAAGCTCACAAATTCTTGTGTTTTCTTTTTTTTTTTTTTTAAATTCCGACACATCTGAAGCATGTAATGTGCCCCCATCAGCAAGAGTGATGGTACGTTTGTTTCAACAGGACAGCCAATGTCAACTTCAGGACAAACTCCCCTAGAAGACAGTAACTCTTGAATGTGACAGTGGCAGTGGCAAGATATATTTTGATAAAACCTGAACAGTTTTTGAAAATCTCTGCCCAGTGTTATCCCAGCACATTTAGTTTGTTACTAAAGAACTTATTTGGCCTTCAAAAAACCTTATCTCTGTCCTGCCTATTTTTAAAAATTTTTATTGACATATAGTTGATGTACAATGGTGTGTGAGTTTCTGCTGTACAGCAAAGTGATTCAGTGATACATGAATACATATATATATATATTTATATATACATATATTCTTTTTTTACATTCTCTTCCATTATAGGTTATTACAAGATATTGAATATAGTTCCCTGTGCTATACAGTAGGTCCTTGTTGTTTATCTGTTTTATATATAGTAGTGTGTACATGTTAATCCCAAATGCCTAATTTATCCCTCCCCATCCCTTCCACTTTAGTAACCATAAGTTTGTTTTCTATGTCTGTGAGTCTATTTCTGTTTTGTAAATAAGTTCATTTGTATCACGTTTTTTAGATTCCACTTATAAATGGTATCATATGATATTTGTCTTTAGCTTTACTTCACTTAGTATGATAATCTCTAGGTCCATCCATGTAATTTTTAATTTTAAAAGTTTCATGTGTTACATGTTCAGTGACCAACTTTGCCCAAGAATTATGGTTGAAATGCAAATTGAAAAAATGAATAGTATGAAGGAGATGAGGTTAAAATCGGGAACAGTTATTAATAGGAATCAGGAGTGCTGGCTATCTTCAGTTATCTCATGCTGCATGACGTATTGCCCACGTTCTGATAATCCCTTAGTTTGCATCAGTAGAATGTGTCTGTGTCTTTATAAATCATGTGTACTTATGTATCAGTATTTGGAAACTGCTGACTTGAAATCCTTAACCATGACAATGCAGACGTTAGGCTTACCAGGATCTTGTAGATTACACAGCTAGCTTCCAAATGTCATGACTCTAAAGCATCACTCCATCCTCAAACATAGTTGATTAGGACAGAGGTAAACCTCTGACCGAGTCTGGGCTTAGAAACTCCTTCTCTGGGAAGTTTGGAATTAGAGTTAGAATATTCCAGCTCATTTATCTAGTTTCCTTAGTATGAGGTTTAAGTACCTGACCTGTGAATATTAGGCTTCCACATCTAGGACAAGCAAAAGTGATTTTTCTTTGAATGCCAGCTGTCAGATTTCTTAGAGACAGCTTTGAGAAACCACACTGAAAGATTTGGGGAGTTCTGTGTGTTCTATTAATCTAATCTGTATCTAATCTAGTCTTTTATAATAAGTATCACTGTTATTTCTGTTAACTTCTAACATTTATTGGGCATTTACCATCTACCAAGCTCTGAGCTCTATGTTTTAAATTGCCTATCCATTTGATTTTTACAATGTCTACAAATTTCTTCCCTATTTTGAGGATGAATAAACTGATCATTAAAAAACTCCAAATTTGTGTATGTAGTTAGTGGCAGAGCTAATGAAAATGGAAGATTGTATGCTTTCGAAGGAAAGATAAATTCATCAGTAACAGGAAAAGACTACTGCACTCCTACAGTGTTTGGGAAGCTATTGTTATTTCCTTGATAAACGGAAAGTCCTGGAATGGGCAGAACTGCTCAAAATCCTTTTTCTTCCCCATCAAAGACTGATTATTTGATCCATTATCTCTGACCCCAATGTGCTTATAGTTGGGAGACACTTCTTCAATCATTTTGCAAATATTTAATGAGAATCTACCTTGTAGCAGGCACAGCATTAGAGGCTGAGGATGCAATGGTGAGCAAGAAAGGGTATTCCTTTCTTCGCAACAGTCTGAAAATGCACGCATCATTAAATTAGCAATTATTACCTATCTTTCTAAGAGGAAACACCAGGCAGAATGTGAAGATAGGACAAGCACCTAAATCTAGTTCAGGTTGTTTCAGAAAACCTTTACTTTTAAGATAGTAGTTATAGAATATCTAGGATTTAGGGATTTGGTGAGAGTGATGATAAGAATTACAAGCCAGTCAGCGAGGTCTTCTATACGTGTGTTGGTATTATTAAAATGATAAAAGGCGTTGGAGTGCAAAGGAAGGTTGTAAGCCAGGAGCAAGGTGGTATAACCAGATGGCATAGCCTCACAGAATAGGGGGTTTGTAAGAGCGTGAAGGTGCAACAGGGTGGACATGGCAATGAGAAACAGGGAAGACAACCCGCCTACTACAACATGAGACTTAAGACACAACAGCTTGTATCAGAAAGCCTACCCAGGGACGCTTTGTTCTCAAGAGGTGATCAGATTTCAATTAAATGAGAAAGTGGAGGAGCTATTCCAAGAAGAAGTTGAGTATGTAGGATTGTTTGCTGGTCACCAACATGAGTGAAAGTCTCTAGGAGAAAGGGGATCAAAGACAGATTGGCTCAGATGGGATAGATAGAGCAGTGTGGGTGTAAAGGTTTCAGTAAAAGTAACCAGGGAATGTTGTACTACGATTTGAATCATGACAGGATTCATCCTGTTCATTTTCTAAAGGGGCAGGAATTTGCTTCACTGTATTTGGGTACAAGAAATATAATATTTTATTTTTCTCTATTAAATCGTACTTGGCTCTGAAAAAAAGAAAAAAATGTAAGCCAGGGGACTATCATGCATGAAGGTCTGGAGGTGAGAGAATGTAGAGTCATTGATGACTCCCTGTCCCAAGAGAACTCACATGACTGTCACTGCAAAAACTAAAATCGGTGAATGTGCCTCTCAGACATGGTCCAGAGGAGGAGGGTGAGAGTTGAGGTTCAAGAGGTGAGAAGGGCTCAGGTCATTAAAGGGATTTTAAGAACATTCGTTCATTCAGTAAATACTGTCTGCCTTTCATGTGCCCGATATTACACATGGTGGGGACACAGCAACAAAAACAATAGTTTAAAAGTAGTTGCCTTCATACAATGCACTCTGGTGTGTGAGGGAAAGAGACAGTAAAAAAAGTGCAGTCAGTTCTACTGTGATACTTTTAAGAATGCATATTTTTTCGAAAGTCATACATATATGAGATATATATATACTATATATATATATATACACACACACATATGTGTATATACAAACACACAGAGACACACAGGCACACAAGGCGATCTGAGCATGACACGTATTTCATGTTTGCTTGTGCACAAGTTCCTCCACAAGAGACACCAGGTGAAAGCGGAAAACTGTGCCTGGATGAACCAAGTGACATAGACATAAATGGAGACATGCCTATATGCGCGCGCACACACACACAGCCCCTCAGCATCTACGAGCTGCCCGTGCTTCACCATCTGAGTTACCAGCCACACTCATCCTCGCCTGGTTTTACAGCTTGCAGTCAGATCGCAGGTAACCCTCTTTCCGCCACTTCACAAGGACTCATAGGCTGCACCTTGAAGGGTTGGCCCTCTGACACCCCCTCCACAACCATATTCAGGTCTTTTTCAAGGTTCCATGCTGTATACATTGTAGAATTTATGTATATCTTAAAGTTTTACAATATATAAAGCTGTGCTACAGTTTTTATTAAGATCCAATCTTTTTTTAATATGATATTGAGAAAGTTTTTGAATGTTGCGTTCTAAGCTACTTTTTTCACATGAGCCTTGTGATTATTACACAATTTTGAATAGCCTGCAGAGATTTTTAGAAACGCGTATGTCACGTTGTAGGATAAACGGCTGTATTTGTCATGTTCAACTGTGTTAAATCCTTAGGGGAAAAAGTCAGTCAGGGAAGACGGATAGGAGGTTTTGGGAAATGCTGAAATTTTGGGTATGTTGATCAGAGGTGGCCTCAGGGATAAAGGATACTTGAGCAGTAAGAGATAGAACTGTGTACCTGTGAGAAGGAAAGGCATTCCAGGCTGAAGGAACAGGAGCTGCAAAGAGCAGCTTCTAACATATCCATTTTTAAAATTTAGTTCTTCTGCAGTTTTTTGATAGTACAGTTGATGAGAAAGGAACTATAATGTGCTAAAATAGGAGATTCTTTTATTTGCCATAAAGATTTTGAAAAGATCAGATATGATTAAATGCAGTAGGACATGCCTTCAAACCCAGCCTCTGCATTAAGTAACTGCCTTGGCCATGCATGGAATGACTGAGTGTTTCAATTTGCTGGGGATTGTTTCATTTCATGCCTATTGTACCAGCATAATTATTAGTGCTGTGTTTTACCCTTAAAAATATCCTAACTTTGTACAAAAATTTTATGGCTGCACTAACCATTTTGGTTTCCTCGTATGAAATCATTTGAAGTCTTTCAGAATACGGCTACTGATTTATAGTTTGACCACTGAACAGTCTTTTATAACATAGAAGACAAACAGAACAAAAGAAGTAGAGAAGAAAAGTCCATAATTACTACCAGGATCATGTATACTGTGTGTTGAATGACTCCCCCCATCCCCTACCCCCATCACTTCCCTAACTACCTCCTGCAACCACTGGGAAAGCTGGACTTTACTTTGCAGCTTCGAGCAACCAGGGGAACACTTATGGTAGATATTTAAGGATGAATCACAGGTGGTTGAAATTATAATGAAGCTCTCCAGAAAATGGGCTTTGCTTTGATTTTTTTATCCAGTGTTCCTCCCATGAATTGATTATCACAAATAGAACAGATGAGGTGGTACGTTTGTGAACACTTGTTTACTTATGCCGGTTCACAAAAGTGGAAGGAAAAGGCACCAGTGTCCAAGTTAATCCATGTCCATGGTAATCACCAACACAAATTCACAGGACCCTGGGACATCCTTTGTAGGCACTGCTCATACATGTAAAGCGATGTGAGTTCATTAGTTGCCGTCTTCTCAAAACACTCTGAAATTCTACTGTAATTTGTCTCTCAGAGCAGAGTCCACAACCACTTGTCTCTCCGGTCAAAATTGCATTTACATTCTCACACTGGAATTGTATGGGGATGTGCTGCTCTAATTGGGAGAAGTGGATGTGATGCTAGGCAGTGCTTTCTCGGCTGAGACATATCGCCCACCTGAATAGGGTTCTGTGTCCTTCGAAGGATTCACTGTGTAGCTGCAAGGGTTTAGTTTATTTACAACTTTCAACTTAATATCTGTCTTGTGTTCTGTATATTTTTGAGTGACTGCTTGGTTACATTTTGTCTCCACCAACGAAGACATTTGAAAGTATGTTTGATCATATATGTTTATGTAACTTTACTGCTAATAGTGAAATCTATTTCAGTGTAATATAGTTCTCTTCTAATTAATTGTACTAGCAAAAGAAAAATACGGGAAACTAGGTTTTAATAGTGTGTATGTTAGGAAATAGTATGTATGTTGTTCAATCTGAGTAAGCTCATTTTCATTATGACTTTTGATAACTGCATTGGAAAGATGGAAAAATAAAATGTGTCATTCATACATTATATGAGTCATTGCTAAATCCAGGTCTTCTAAAATAACATCTTCATCTGGTGAAGAAAATGGGATTTTATTAAAATTATGAAAGTAAAACAGTATTTCTTCACCCAACACTACTTCTTGACATACATGCACTGAGATAATTTATATATATGCATAATTTATATGTCTGTGCATAAAAGCCTGTCCAGGTGGATTTGATTTTCTAAATTATAGAATACAATCATTAAGTTTTATCTTTAAGTCAGCTTCATCTAAGACCAAATGTTTGAAAGCTTATCAGTAACCTGGTGAGGCCAGTATTGCATGCAACAGAATATTAGTCTTATTTTCCAGGTTCCTCTCTATTTTATTCAGCGGTATTCAAGTTTCAGGCATTTGCCTATTACTTTCAAAAACTTTTTTCATATACAATTTGAATGGGTACCACTAGTTTACTTAATGTTTTTCTTTAAAGCATTCTTAAATCAAAACACTGTTTGTTTTTCAATTTGTCCTAAACATTAGGATTAATTTAATGATTAGTCTTTTCAAGGACACATAAAATTATTATATAGCTATTCACATAAATATACAATTATTAAAATTAAATGGGTTCACCTATGTATTAGGTAAAATTCATTGAACACAGAGAAAATATATGGGTTTTAGGAAATGTAATGGGTGATTATAAATTAGTTTTAGTACATGTGATATTACAATAGACTCTTAGGAACACATCAAATGCTTACTTTTAACTGAAACACATTTAATATTTTAGTTAGTTCTGGAAAATACCCTAGGATATAAGACCACATCATTGTCTGACTCAGAAACCAAAGAAGCATGTCCAATAAAGATGTTTTCCACATTAGAAAAGCAAACATCAATGAGATAGGAAGAGCACAAAAGAGACAACCTCATAAAATCTACACACAATTTCAGATCCAACAAAGTTCGCTCAGGCTCTGTGTTTGAACATCCAAGGACATGGAGTGTCATTTGAAGGATCTTAAAGGTTTTTGTAAAGGGTTGTTTGCCAAGTTTAAAACAGCAATAATTAATTTCAAAAATTATAATGATAAAATTGATTTTATGTTTCATACTATATTTATACATAAATTTATTCTAGCAGAAATACAATTGAATTATAAAACCCTCTAAGGGAAAAAAATCATTTGAAATCAGCAGTAATCAATATATAATATCTTCGTGAAAGTCCAAAAGAATTTGGAATTTTTTTTAACATCTTTATTGGAGTATAATTGCTTTACAATGGTGTGTTAGTTTCTGCTTTATAACAAAGTGAATCAGTTATACATATACATATGTTCCCATATCTCTTCCCTCTTGCGTCTCCCTCCCTCCCACCCTCCCTATCCCACCCCTAAAGCTTCAAGAGGTTTACAAATGTAAACTATTGACACATCATTCCAGTCTGTCCATTGCACTAATTTGTTTCAAATCAGAAATGGCCCTTTTATTTTAAGAAAGGTGAAGAAGGAATCAGAGATATTCACAAAAGCATTGAAAATTTTAAATTTGTGAAAAATTAGATTCATCTATGGAGCAAAAATTTTAAATCTCTGAACCTCTGCAATAAAAATTATTGTGGTAAACAGTGCATTAATTTCATTGAGGTCCACTCCATGCTGAACAATAGGGACCTGAGAGTTTTCAGACCAGGATTGTTTTGAGAATATAATTCCAAGCCTAATCATGTATTCAGAGAGGTAAATTTGATGGATGCACATTGCTCTTTTGAGTTCTCCAGATTTGAAATAAACGAAAACTCCTTAACAGAATTGTATAAGAAAGTATAAAGTTAAGAGTCTAGGGAATTCCCTGGCGGTCCAGTGGTCAGGACTTGGCGCTTTCACTGCTGGGGCCCGGGTTCAATCCCTGGTCAGGAAACTAAGATCCTGCAAGCCATGTGGCATGGCCAAAAAAAAAAAAAAGTCTAGATGCACACTGCCCCATGGTTTATAATTTTCAACCACGTAGTCACAAGACTCCAGAGTGATACAGTATTAAAAATCATCTCAAGTCATCCCAGCTGCTCAAGTAAAGTCCAGTTATTTCTTCATTGTGTTTTGTATGCTAACGTCTAATATTAGAAAATATACTATAAAATTCCAGTCCATAATATCCTCTTCAAAGGGCATGGAAAGTGGGCAGGAAGAAGTAGGATATGGTGTCTTTTCTTAGCTCTTAATTGTAATAAAATTGTATTATGACAAACAAAGGCTTAGTTATTATCCTCCTCAATAATTCACATAAATATCTTTGCTTTTCTAGTAAATGTAGCAGAAATAGTCTTTATTTTAAAGAAATGCACTGGGCGTTCAATCTCACTATAAAATCTGCATAGAAACTAAATTGAAATTTGGAGGAAACTATCATGAAGGGATTATTTACCTTATATATGAGATTGTCTACATCTTGTACATTACACAGATGAGACAAGTCAAAATTAAGGATTAAAAGAGTAACAGGAAAAGTAAGAAACCTTCATTTTTGCGTATCTTTTATTTTTATTTATTTATTTATATTTTTTTGTGGTACGTGGGCCTCTCACTGTTGTGGCCTCTCCCATTGCGGAGCACAGGCTCCAGACGCGCAGGCTCAGTGGCCATGGCTCACGGGCCTAGCCGCTCCACAGCATGTGGGATCTTCCCGGACCGGGGGCACAAACCCGCGTCCCCTGCATCGGCAGGCGGACTCTCAACCACTGCGCCACCAGGGAAGCCCTTGCATATACTTTAAAACTTTGACAAAATAACAATTTTACATATATCTGCTTGAATTTATATTGACTATGTTAATTGATAAAGCTATTATAAACTCTCAAAGAATTTTGATATTACAAAATAACAAACAGTAAATCAGGAATTTATGTAAAGAAATATTTTTTAAAAACCAATTATCAGGCAGAAGACTCAGCATTATAAAAATGATATTAAAAAAGGGCAAAGTCAGAGGAGTGACAGTACCCAATTTTAAGACTTACTATAAAGCTACAATAATCAAGGCAGTATGGTATGGGTGAAAGAATAGACTAATGATTAATTGAACAGAATATGAGGTCTAGAAACAGACTCACATAAATATAGTCAATTTATTTTTGACAAGGGAGCAAGGGCAACAGAATGGAACAAAAAGAGTCTTTCCAACAAATGGTGCTGGAACAGCTGGACATCCACATAGAAAAAAAAAAAAAAAGGAATCCACACACAGACCTTATATCCTTTACAAAAACTAACTCAAAATGGATCAAAGACCAAAATGTGAGACCCAAAACTCTCAAATTATAACATACTTGGATGATAACATAGGAGAAATCCTAGATGACCTTGGATAGAGTGATGAATTTTTCATGCAGCACTAAAGGCATGATCCATGAAAGAAATAATTGATACACTGGACTTCATTAAAATTAAAAACTTCTGCTTTGTGAAAGACAGTGTCAAGAGAATTAGAAGACAAACCACAAAATGGGAGAAAATATTTACAAAGACACATCTGATAAAAGACTGCTATCCAAAATATACAAAAAACTCTTAAAACTAAACATTAAAAAAAAAAAACCTGCCAGCATCATTCTAATATCAAAGCAAGACAAAGATACTACAAACAAAGAAAATTTCAGGCCCATTTTCTTTTAGCCAGATGAACATATATGCAAACATCCTGAACAAAATATTAGCAAACCAAATCCAACAACACATTAAGAGGATCATACACCATGATCAAGTGGGGCTTATCCTAGGGATGCAAGGATGCAAGATTCAATACCCACACATCAGTCAATGTGATACACTGCGTCAACAAAGTGAAGATTAAAAATCATATGATCATTTCAATAGATGTTAAAAAAAGCTTTTGGAAAAACTCAACATCCATTTATTATAACATACCTCAACATGATAAAGACCATATATGACAAAACTACAGCCAACATCATACTCAATGTTGAAAAGCTGAATGGATTTCCCCTAAGCTCAGTAGCAATGAAAGGATGCCCATTCTCTCCACTTTTATTTGACATAGTAGTGAATTCCTAACCACAGCAATCAGACAAGAAAGAGAAATAAAAGGAACTCAAATTGGAAAGGAAGGAGTAAATATGTCACTGTTTGTGGATGACATGATTTTTTATATATATATATGTGTGTGTGTGTGTGTGTGTGTGTGTGTGTGTGTGTGTATATATATATATAAAATCTTAAAGACAACACCAAAAAATTATTAAAATTAATAAAGGTATTCAGTGAAGTTGCCAACACCAAATTAATATGCAGAAATTTGTTGTCTTTCTGTACACCAATAACAGACTATCAGAAAGAGATATGAAGAAAACAATTCCATTTACAGTTGCATTAAAAATAATAAAATATATATAAATCTAACTAAGGAGGTAAAAGACCTGTACTCAGAAAACTGTAAGACATTGATGAAATAAATTGAAGATGAAACGAGCAAACAGAAAGATATGCCATGCTCAGGTACTGGAAGAATTAACATTGTTAAAATGACCGTACTAGCTGAGGCAATCTACAAAGTCATTGTAATCCCTATCAAAAAACTGTCATTTTTCACAGAACTAGAGGAAGTAATTTTAAAATAGTATGGAAACACACAAGACCAAGAATACCCAAAACAACCTTGACAAAGAACAAAGTTGGAGGTACCACACTAGTCGATTTCAAAGTATATTACAAAGCCAAAATAATCAAAACAGTATGATAATGGCACAAAACCAGCAATTAAATGAATGGGACAGAATGAAGAACCCAGAAATAAGCCCACACTTATATGGTCAATTATTCTAGGACAGTTAATACAAGAATATAAAATGAGGAAAAGACAGCGTCTTCAAATAATGGTGTTGTCATGGGGATGAATTATACAACATCAGAAGTATAGTCAATAAGTATGTAATATCTTTGTATGATGACAAATGGTAACTAGACTTAACGTGGTGATCACTTTGTAATATTGATATACTGAAGTACTGAAGCTATGTTATGCACGAAGAGCTAGTATAGTGTTATAGGTCATTTATACTTGAACAAACAAACTTATAGAAAAGGCAATCAGATTTGTGTTTACCAGAGGCAGGGGTGAGAGTAGGGGGAAATGGATGAAGATATCCAGAAGTACAAACTTTCAGTTATAAAACAAGTACAAGGGATCCAATGCTCAACATGGTTAATATAATTATCACTGTTGTATGTTATAATTTGTATGATTCCTACTGTATAACATTTTGGAACAGGCAAAACTATGGAAACAGTGAAAAGACTAGTGGTTGTCAACATTCGGAGGGCTGGGGAGATATGATTAGGGGGAGAACAGAGGATCTTTAGGGCAGTAAATCTACTCTGTATGATACTATAAGGATCTATACTTGTCTTTATACATTTAACCAAACCCATAGAATGTACCCACCAAGAGTGAACTGTAATGTAAACTCTGGGCTTTGGTGATAATGATATTTCAATGTAGGTTCATTAATTGTAATAAAGATACCACTCTGGTGGGGGATGTTGAGGATGTTATGCATGTATAGGGGAGACGTGTACAGAAAATTTGTTTCTGTAGCTTCCTCTTAATTTTGCTGTGAACCTAAAACTGCTCTAGGAAATAGATTTTTTAATAACTAACTAAGTAAATAAATGAATTAACATTTTTTTCCTTGTTTTCTCCATCTCGGTTTCGAGCATTTATTTCCCACATACAATTGCTTAGCTAAAACATCAAGCACTATTTGAATATAAAAGACAAACATAAAATTAGATTCAAATGAGAAATAAAGTTTCAATATTCCCTTTGAGTTTTCAATTAGTAATTTTCGAATCCAAAGTAATCAAAGCAAATCTACACTTAATGCCTTTGCCCTATGATTTTAATCACCTCAGTATGATGGAAAATGGAATAATGTTTAACTTTATAATTAATTATGACAAGAGTATTTTCTTTTAAAATGCCTACTTTCAAATGTACTCATTCAAAATTATTCAAAAACTAATTGGAAATTAGCAGTGTAGATCAGTATCAAGACTTCTTAAAAGTTAATCTTTTATTTTTTCATCACCCAATCTATAATTTTTTTACAAAGGGAACGAAAGATGATAATTTCTTTTTAATTATGGCCATCTTACTTGTAATAATGACATTGATTTTCTGCTTCAGAACTGAGTTTACTGTCTTTATCACTAAGAAGTAATGAAAATTCCATTGTGTTTATGATCACATAATTATAGGATTCCAAAGTGGGAAGAGAACTTCAGGATTATCCAGGACAATTCCTACCTTTTCTACATGAAGAGATCCAAACAAAATCTCTATGTGAGCTAATTTAGGTTATATTTAAACACCTTTCTGCTTTTGTTTTGGGCTTCTGCATATCTTCCACATGTTCTCCAATAGCTCAGTTTTTCAGGAACTATTTAATCTTATTTCTGAAATGATTGTTGTCTTGGGGAAATGAGCCTATAGATTAATCTGCCTCTGTTCTAGGTCCTTTCTAAAGCCTTTTGCAATTATAAAGAAGTCTCTTTCTTCTTCTTAGCCCAAGGAAAACATTTTTTGAGATTATATACATATTATATATATATATAATTCTAAATATATATATATATATTTAGAATTCCTGAGGGAGGAGCAAAAGGATATTGAGAAGAAAGAGAAGAAGAAAGATAAGGAAAAGAAGGAGGAAAATGAGAAAAAAGTGGATGGAAGGGTAGAAGAGTCCATCACTGAAGTTTTAGTCTTTTCCCAAGAAAACATCATGGTTTGGGTCCTTCTATAAGAAACTGGAAGTCACCACTTATCCTAACAAGCAGAGCGGTAAACAAACTGAGAAATTCAAAACCCTCCTTAGTTCTCCAGGGTGAGTGAGGTCACAAGGCAAGTTGCTGCCCCCCAAAATGGAAGAGATTGACAAGCAAATACAGAAAATCACAACTTAAGGGGACAGAAATTCAGTAACTGAAACATTGTAGGGAAACTTGGATTATAATTGACAGATTGCTGGAGGCTCCATGTGGGCAAGTCTGAGAGATCAAACTCCAGGGGGACCCAGTATTTGGAGGGCTGGGACCACACTTTTGTGAGTTTTACCTCCTGGAGTTTGCCAGGTTCCAATAGGAAATATCAGATAAGGATCCCCTCATGCTCCCATCACAGGCAGGGGAAAGGAACCATTATGAAAATACTCTGGAGTACTCTGCTCTTAATGAGGTCTGCCCTCAGATGAAACTAGTTCAGCAGAGCCTAACCTGCTGGAGTTTTATCAGAGCCTAACTGACTTGGAAGATGGAAAATACCCAACTGCATCACCCTGTACCGTTCCACTTGAAGAGAAGGGAAATACCCAACTCCAACCCACACGAGCCACCCTCTCTCACACAAGGGGGCTGTGATGATCAGTGCTATGGAAGTTCAAGTTGAGAGGCACAAGGACACTCAGAAATCCAGATCTAATCATAGGAATTTACAGCGCTCTCCTTCCGCTGAAACCCTACCAACAAATTACTAGAGGTTAATTTATACTAGTTCCCTTTCCAAATTACTTCATGCTCAGTTAATCATACAGTGTCTACCTCTGCAGGTTGGCTTTTTTCACTTAGTAATATGCATTTAAGGGTCCTCCATGCCTTTTCATAGATTGACAGCTCATTTTCTTTTAGTACTGAATAATGTTCCATTAGATGAATGAACCAAAGTTTATTCATCTATTTTTAAGGTCTTTTTGTTGTTGTTCTTAATATACATTGATCTATTAAAGGATATTTTAGTTGCTTCCAAATTTTGGAAATTATGAATAAATCTGCTGTAAGCATCCATGTGCAGGTTTGTATGAACATACATTTCCAACTTCTTTGAGTAAATATCAAAAGCATGATTACTGGATTTTGTAGTAAGAGAATGTTTAGTTTTGTAAGAAACCACCAAACTGTTTTCCAAAGTGGCTGCACTATTTCACTTTCCTACGAGCACTGCGTGAGAGTTCCTGCCTCTCCACATCCTCTCCAGGCTTTGATGTAGTCAGTGTTGTGGATTCTGGCCATTCTAATAGGAGTATAGTGGTACCTTATTGTTGTTTTAATTTGCATTTCCCTAATGACATAGGATGTATGTCACCTTCTCATTGCTTATTTGCCATCTTCATATATATTTTTTGGCAAGGTGTCTGCTAAGGTCTTTGGCTCACTTTTTAATCAGTTGTTTATTTTCTTATTTTTGAATTTTAAGAGTTTGTTGTATATTTTGGATAATGGTCCTTTATCAATTGTGACTTTTGCAAACATTTTTTCCCAGTCTGTGACTTGTCTTCTCATTCTCTTGAGATTATCTTTCACAGAGCAGAGGATTTTTTTTTTTTAATTTTACTGAAGTCTGCTTTACCAGTTATTTCTCTCATGGATTGTCTTTTGTATTGTCTCCAATAAGGCATCACAATATCTAAGGTCATCTAGGGTTTCTTCTGTGTTATCTTTAGGAGCTTTATAATTTTCCATTTTACCAGATAAATATTTGAAACAGTAAATGCCTGAGCATTTCTCAAATTAATGTCAGACACCAAACCACTGATTCAGGAGGCTTAGAGAACACAAAGCAGATAAATGTGAAAAGAACTATATCTACGCATATTACTTTTAAACTACAGAAAATCAAATATACAAATAAAATCCTGACAGTAGACCCAGCTTGCAAGAAATGTTAAAAGAAGTGCTTTAGAGGGGCTTCCCTGGTGGCGCAGTGGTTGAGAGTCCCCCTGCCGATGCAGGTGACACGGGTTCGTGCCCCGGTCCGGGAGGATACCACGTGCCGTGGAGCGGCTGGGCCTGTGAGCCATGGCCGCTGAGCCTGTGCGTCTGGAGCCTGTGCTCCGCAACGGGAGAGGCCACAACAGTGAGAGGCCCGCGTACCGCAAAAAAAAAAAAAAAAAAAAAGAACTATGTTAGAATGAAAATAACATAGGTCAGAAATTCAAATGTCCATAAAGAAAGGAAGAGCATTAGAAAAGGGAAAAATGGTAACATAAAACTATTATTATTCTTAATTGATCTAGCAGATAACAGTTTGCTCAAAATAATAGAAAAAATGTATTTGACTACGTAGGCTTGTATATATTTTTATGCTTAGGCATGTTTATGTATATGTAAAATGAAAGACAGTAATGATACAAGGGACAGAAGGGAGGAATTAGAATAACTTTATTATAAGGTACTCGCACTACCTGTAAAGTAGTGTAGTGTTATTTGAAACTGGACTTGGATAAGTTGTAAAAGAATATTGAGCCTCTAGGAAACTGCTGAAAAAAGGTTTAAAAGAAGTATAACTGATACATTAAGAAAGGGGAGAGAAAATAGAATCATATAAAATGTTCAATTAAAAACACAAAGGAGAGAAAAGTAGAAGGCAAAAGTAAAACTGAGGAACAGGTGCAACAGGTAGAAAACAGTAACCAAAGTGGTAGATACTAATCCACTACTTCAATAATTACTTTGAACATTAATGGTCTAAACACACCAATTGAAATACAGAGATCGTCAGAGAAGATCAAAAAACAAAACAAAACAAGAGCTCTAAGTTATCTACAAGAAAAATGCTTTCCTCATAAAGACAAGATAAACCTGAAACAACATGTTGAACCAGAAAGCAAAAATGTGCTCACAGCACCATGGGGAAATATCAAAAGGAAATAGGAGTCAGTTTGAAAGAATTGGAGAAATCTGGGATAATTTGCGTTGCAAAATAAAGGATAAGAATAATATATTTTAACTTCTGAATAGGATGGAAATCAATGAATCCATACTCATGGTTAATAAATAAATAAACTGAAAGTTTTGTGAGGAACAAATACTGGCACTGTTTCATAAAGTAAATTCACAAATGAAAATTCTGGTGAATATCACCTTAATCAAGTAATCAAAGTTACCATTGCCAATAATAGGGCAAATCAAAATCACGTATCACCTGGTAAGATGGAGAGAAAAGAATAGCACTTCTATGATATTTCTGATGAAGATAAACAACTTGAATCTATTTATGAGGAAGTGTAACGCATCCAAATGGTAGATATTCTGCAAAATAACTGGCCTGTAATTTGTAAAACATCAAGGTCACAAAGGTCAAACAAACAGAAGGAAAGCACCTAAAGCAACATGACTAACAAACTAACACATGATTGTGAACTGGACTTTTTTGTTATTAGAGGACATTATTGGGACATTTGATGAAATTTCACAGGGACTGAGAATTAGATGGTAGTACTTTATCAATGTTTAGTTTCCTGATTTCGATGGTTGCATTGTGGTTATTTAGAAGTCTTCATTTATAGGACATACACACTAAAGTATCTGAGGATAATGGAGCAGCAAGTCAGTGACGGACTCTGAAATGCTTTAAAAAAGTTATTTTTGGTACATGACTCTTTTTGAATTATGGTTTTCATTGCAGCTCTATTTGCAATAGCCAGGACATGGAAGCAACCTAAGTGTCCATCAACAGATGAATGGATAAAGAAGATGTGGCACATATATACAATAGAATATTACTCAGCCATAAAAAAGAAACGAAATTGAGTTATTTGTAGTGAGGTGGAGGGAACTAGAGTCTGTCATACAGAGTGAAGTAAGTCAGAAAGAGAAAAACAAATACCGTATGCTAACACATATATATGGAATCTAAAAAAAAAAATATATATATATATATATATATATATATATATATATATGGTCACGAGGAACCTAGGGACAAGACGGGAATAAAGACACAGACCTACTAGAGGATGGACTTGAGGATACAGGGAGGGGGAAGGGTGAGCTGGAACAAAGTGAGAGAGTGGCATGGACATATATACACTACCAAATGTAAAATAGATAGCTAGTGGGAAGCAGCCGCATAGCACAGGGAGATCAGCTCGGTGCTTTGTGACCACCTAGAAGGGTGGGAGCGAGGGAGATGCAAGAGGGAAGAGATATGGGAACATATGTATATGTATAGCTGATTCACTTTGTTATAAAGCAGAAACTAACACACCATTGTAAAGCAATTATACTCCAATAGATATGTTTTTTTAAAAAGTTATTTTTAATTTACTTGCACTTTTTTCTGTAAATTTAAATTTATTTCTTAAATATATATATACTTTAAGAGGAGGGAATTCAATAGAGAAAAGCTAGATAGAAAAAGGTGAAAAATATTTACCCCCGCCAGCCTCTATTTTATTATTTTTTAAGTGATTTCTGCATTAGTCACACATTATCCAATACTTAGTGGAACACATACAATTATGGATCATGACAACACAAAATGTAACAAGGTATCTGCTGTCCCAGTAGATGATGTTATATAAGTCGCTGTAGCTCACTCCAGCACATGTATTACATGTGGGCCACAAGTTTGGTGAACCCTCGTGTATATATTTATTAATCTTACTAACCTCAGCTTGTCTTATGAGACACTAAAAACCAAAATGTTAAATATATGTATATATATATATATATGAAATGAATACGATTTTATTTTTATTTGAAAATGGATGTCCAGTTTTCCCCAGTACAATTTATTACAAGTTCACTTCTTTCTACTGACTTGTGATGTTGCTTTTATCATAAGCGATAGTTTAATATACACTTGGATCTTCTTTATTTTCTATGTTGTTGTATTAGTCTAAGTATATATTCATGAACCAATGCCTCACTGTGTTTTAGTGATAAAGACTCTCGAATGATTTAATATTTTAGGACCTGGCCTCCCTGGTGTGTCCCTTTAGAGTCAAGTGGTCTATAGCTCTAGGAAACACTTGCTGGTGTTCTTACTGAAACACTGTTAGATTTGTAAGTTAACTTACAGAGTGTTGCCCTCTTTATATTGTTGAGGCTTCAACGTGGTCTTTCCATTTTTTTTTAAGTTCACTTTTGTGTCTTTTGAGAGTTTTAATTATTTCTTCATGTACATTTTAGAAATATCCCATTACCTGAAGGCTTGCAATCTTATAAATGAGGTTTCCCCTCCAATACGTCTTATAACTAGTTACACTCTCCACGTCTGGAGGCCTTTAATGTTTGAGTATTACATTTGTATGTTTCTGTTAAATACCTTCTCTGTTTCAGCAGGATCTTTTTTTTTTTTTTCTTTTTCTTGACCTTGTGTATTTTTACACAAATTATATAATTTATAAAGAGATTGTTCTATTTTCACCTTTCAAACTGCTACACAAGTTGTTGCTTTCTCTTCCCTAATTCTATGGACTAATGTTGGGAGATGCTGGTCCAAGTTTCTCTCTCGAGCTCCTACATATCTTCCTGGTTACATCACAAGCTCTGAGCCCTGACTGCTCCTTACTGGGCTTTGCCTCAGGGTTATTGCAGCAAGAAACTTTGACAGATGAGGTAATACTGTCCTTCTCCGGAACAGAGAGTAGGTTTCCTTCTCGTTTACTAGAAAGCAGTAGGTGCCCTAAGTACACCCCGGATGTGTGCAGCATCCATATGGGCCACCCTACACACCTCCCCCCACAGCCCAGGCAAGCGGATGGGTGCAAACATGATCTTATGCGGCTTGCGGTGTTACAGAAATAAAATCCTGTGTCTCTGATGCAGAAGTTGTGTCTTTTGCAGCATATATGAAGTAACGAGCTAATTTATAAACTTGTACTTTACAGCCTTGTAAGCTTGTGAAATGAAATCTCATACTCAATAGCTAATATTTTCCAAACAGTCTTAAATAATGAATGGTTGTAACAGAGAACATTTTAGTTTACTATTTTTAGCAGGAATACCTTACTCAGTAAAATTTTAGGTCTTATACTGATACACACCCACAAGTTAATCACATGATGAAATTATCCATTATCCATTTTTTGAGTGTTTTTGCTATGAGTGTGTACTGAATTATGCCAATTGCCTTTTCAGCATCTGTAGAATTAATAATAAATTTCATTAAAATGAAACAATATAATAAATTATGTTGAGATATGTCCTAATATTGAAGAATTGTGGAACTTCTTAAATAAATTCCACTGGGTATGATGCATTATTTTTAAATGTGCTATTATATTCTGTTTCCTAATTTATTTAATTTTATCACAAAGATATTCATGAGTGAAATTGGTCTTTAGTTTTATTTTTGGCACAGTCTTATCAGGCTTCAGTATCGTTGAACAGAGAAAAGTCACTTCTTAAGATGCAAAAAACTATTTTATCTCCTTTACAGATTATAGTGACTAAAAGTACTACGATTTAGGGAGTAAATTATGGCTGAAAGAATAAGGAGAGTGTGAAATATGTTTATTATAACTGCATAATATTGGGTCACCTGCTCAGGAATTTTTATTAAAAAGGCAAGCCAGATCTCTCCTTGTAATGTTGGAGAAAAGTTCTTTTTAAAGTGACTTTTGGAGGTCACCTTAATATCTAGGATAATATAATTTGAAAGAATCATCCCTGTGAGCTGAAAATATCAGTCTTGGAGGTAAGAATCCATATCATTTTAAGTCAAGTTGTAAATGACCCCAGAGCATTTTGTCAGAGCAACAATGAAATTTTGATAATCCTTCCTCAATCCTAGCCTTTGAGCTTCTTCCCGACTTCCTTTCCTTCACTCTCTTTTCCTTCTCCCTAACTTGCTAATTCTTTACCCCGCTTTCCCATTCATCTTAGCATCGTGTCATTACCCACACTACCCCTGACTCAAGTTTCAAACATCCTGCTGTCTCCCACTTGTATCTTCTGAGTACAACTCCAACTTGCTTCCATCTCTTAGATCCTACAGTAAAACCAATCCTACAGAATCCCTTTGTCTCTTTTTTCGTGCCTGCCCTCATTTTCTTTTTTCCCCCAGTTTAGTTCCCACAGTCCATTTGCATCACCCCTTTGCTTATACACCCAACTGCCTTGCTTCCCTCACCCTTTTAAAGATCAGCTGACAAACACCCCACCTTGGGGAGATCCAGCTTTCTATCTACTCTACAACTAACCTGAATTGCTCGATGTAGTGGAAGAAAAAACCCATGAAACAGAGTGTCCTCATATCAACTTCATGATCACTTACCTTAATTGGGCCTTTAGTACTGCCCAGTGTAGTCCCTTTCCTTCCCCACTTCCCTAGGTGGCTTTTCATGCCTTGTTCTTACTGGAGCACCCAACACCCCGTCGCCCTCCCTCACTCTCATCTGATGATCTGTTTTCTTGTTTTGTTGAGAAAAGAGAAGAGAACTTTCAAATACTCTGAGCAGTGCTTAGATAGACCCACCTGCTTCCATCTGAGCCTGTCTGCCTTGTCTTTCTGTCTGTCATTGAATGCAGGACGGTCAGCAAGGAAACCAAGCTAGATCTCAGGCTTAGAGCTGCAAGGGTGAGAATTCTGCCAAAGGCAGCCTCCCTCTCCCCGTGAACTAGGTCCCATCCATTTCCATGGCCTCAGTTGCGCTGCTTCCAGAGTTCTGAATTCTCTCCTATCTCATCAGTTTCTTCCTCTCTTCCTGATTGTTTTTACCATAATTCACATATTTCATTTATCTTTTAAATCTCTTTACTCGTTATTCCCCTCCAGCTCATCCTTAACAACCAATCCATTTAAAATAATTTTCTTATACTTGTCTCAAATTATTTTCTGTTTTATCTCATTAACGTATTCAAAATGAGGCTGTGTCAGAGCCAACGCACCAGGACAAGCTCGTCACCGGAAACCATTTTGCTAAATTCAAGTCTTCCTTGACCTCTCTGAAATATTTGACAGCCTCGATCAGTCCATTCTTCTGGAAACATCTTCTGGACTTGACGCTCCACGCACTCCTGTGTCCTGGCTTTACTCTTCCCATACCGGCTCCCACTTCTCAGCTTTCTTTGCCATTTTCTTCTCACCTCAGCTAGTAACAGGTGTTAGAATGCCTGCCCCGGGCTCTGTACTTGGACTCTTCTCTACATATACTTGCACCCTCACTGAGCTCATTCAACCTCTTTGCTTTAAATATCATCTCTACCCTGATGACTGCTACCTGTCAGGGTTCCGTCGGGGGTGGATCAGAGATACAGAACCTCAGGGAGTTTGAGGTAGTGGATTTTCCCACCTACTGCTCCTGTGGTGTCCCCAGTCACACCTGATGACAGTTCTGTCTGTTCTTTGCTCAGGTCATGTCGGAGCTCCACTGACTCTGCTCATTCTTCCACTTCTCACCCTCCAAGCGGGAACAGGTGGCGTCAGCTCCACCCTGACTGTCTGTCTATTCAGAATAGAAGCACATGTCTTCACCTCCACTGCTACCAGCCTGGAACAAACCACTCTCATCCCTCGCCTGGATCACTGTGTAGTTTACTAATTACTCTCCCTTGTTGTCCTACTGTGAATTCTCAGCACTGATATGATACTTTTAAAACATAAGTCAGATCATGCCATCCTGTGCTCAAAAAATTTTAACAAGTTTCTGTTTCTCTTCTAAAATGTAAAGGCTTTGCCTTGGTGTGCAAGGCTAAGTTACATCATATTTCACTTACTACCTCTGAAATTTTCTTCTTTTTGTAAACTTATATTTTTAAGAATCATTAATATTGATTTGTAGAGTGATAACTCATATGTTTTTAACTGCTATACTAAATATTTTGTGAATATTCTCCATTATATATATTCATGTTTACAGTGGGCATTTCTATGTTTCCAGTTTTTTTCTTTGTCATAAATTGTCAGTTTGTTAAAGACTCTCCATGTATTGAGGTATAATTATGGAGGTTTCTTTACAGTTCCTCTAAATTTCAATTGCTCTCAATTGTCACAGATCAAGCTCTCTGTTTTCCAGTCCTTCATGAATTTTTCAGCAAGTTCCGTAATCTTCTGTTGACTTTAAACACATCTGGCCAATTTTTTTTTAATTAATTTTTATTGGTGTATAGTTGATTTACAATGTTAATTTCAGATGTACAGCAAAGTGAGTCAGTTATACATATACAGATATCCACTCTTTTTTAGATTCTTTTCCCATATAGATAATTACAGAGTATTGAGTAGAGTTCCCTGTGCTATACATTAGGTCCTTATCCGTTACCTATTTTATATGTAGTAGTATGTGTATATCAATCCCAATCTCCCAATTTATCCCCCCCTCTTTCCCCCTTGGCTATCTGGCCAATTTAAAGCTGTATTCCCTTTTCCAGTTCAAAGCTGGAAGTGTATATGTTTAGTATTGGTGCCATATGAAATAAACACAAACTCGGTGGCTTTAAACAACATGTATTTATAGTATCTTACAGTTTTGTAGGTCAGAGTTCGGGTGAGATCTGCTGATTCTTCCATTCTGGGTCTTACAAGGCCAAAATCAAGGTGTTGGCTGGCATGGGTTCTTACAAAGAGGTTCTCGGGGAGAATCCACTTCTAAGCCCATTCATGCCATTGGCAGAATTCGCACCCTTGCAGCTCTAGGCCTCAGATCCAGCTTGGTTTCCTTGCTGACTGTCCTGCATTCCTCACCACATTGCCCCCTCCATCTTCAAACCAGCAACGCCTCTTCACAACCTTTTCACACTTCACATCTCTCTAACCTCCACTCATGGTGCATATCCTCTTCTCTAACTGCAGAAAATGCTGTGCTTTTAAGGACTCACCTGATAAGCTTTGGTCTGCTCATACAGTCCAGACTGATATCCCTATATAACCTCGGTGCCCTTAACTGTATATGCAGAATCCTTTTGCCATATAAAGTAATGTACTCACAGATTCCAGAGTTTAGGGTGTGGACATCTTTGGGAGGCCCAGAGATTCATGAACCTTCTGAACACAAAGTACGTTGACTCTATTCCAAGGTCCCCAGAGGTCTCATCCCATTATATAATTAATTCAAAGTCCAAAATCTCATTTAAAATCACCAGTTCAAAAGGCTGAAATCTCACCACCTGAATCATCTAAATCAGTGGGGGATGAGGGTCTGGATGTAATCCATTCTGAAGCCCAATTCCTCTCTATCTGTGGGCCTGGGATACTAAAGAAACAAGATTTCTGTTCCCCAAATACAATCCCATGATCTGATTTATAGTTTAAAAGTATAACTAGAACAGTATGGAGGTTCCTTAAAAAACTAAAAATAGAACTACCATACGACCCAGCAATCCCACTACTGGGCATATACCCTGAGAAAACCATAATTCAAAAAGAGTCATGTACCAAAATGTTCATTGCAGCTCTATTTACAATAGCACGGAGATGGAAACAACCTAAGTGTCCATCATCGGATGAATGGATAAAGAAGATGTGGCACATGTATACAATGGAATATTACTCAGCCATAAAGAGAAACGAAATTGAGTTATTTGTAGTGAGGTGGATGGACCTAGAGTCTGTCATACAGAATGAAGTAAGTCAGAAAGAGAAAAAGAAATACAGTATGCTAACACATATATATGGAATCTAAAAAAAAAAAAAAAAAGTCATGAAGAACCTAGGGGCAAGATGGGAATAAAGACACAGACCTACTAGAGAATGGACTTGAGGACAAGGGGAGGGGGAAGGGGAAGCTGGGACAAAGTGAGAGAGTGGCATGGACTTATATACACTACCAAATATAAAATAGATAGCTAGTGGGAAGCAGCCGTATAGAACAGGGAGATCAGCTCGGTGCTGTGTGACCACCTAGAGGGGTGGGATAGGGAGGGTGGGAGGGAGGGAGACGCAAGAGGGAAGAGATATGGGGACATATGTATATGTATAGGTGAGTCACTTTGTTATAAAGCAGAAACTAACACACCACTGTAAAGCAATTATACTGCAATAAAGATGTTAAAAAAAAAAAAAGTATAACTGACAGCTGCAACAAAGATCAGACCCTTAAGGTCATAATGACATAGGAGGTATTCTAGCAGTTTGACAGAATTTTTAAAAATTAAATTACATTAAATTTTAAAAGTTTGTTGGGGAACTAATGTCTTTATTCCAGACTGCCTTTTCAAGGATATGTGTATGGTAAACAGGCTTGGAAGGTAGGGATAGTGTCTTTTGCTGAGCAGAGGGCAGATCTGTCATCCAGTGTAATAACTATAATGCCTCCAAGCAGTGGGCAGTTTTCTGTGCAGCCCCCTTACAGAAGACCAGGGCTTCCTGAGCTTGGGGTTCCTCACTGTGACACACCCTCACTGTGTGCAGCAACCCCTGGGATGTCTTAGCATCCTCCTCCTGGGACTTGAGGACAAGGGGAACCAGTGTGAACATGAAGCTCCTGCTGCATCTGTGTCACAGGTAATAAAGTCCCTTCTCTCTGACCCGGGAACCTTGCATGTTCAGCCAGCAGCCTCATGGAACAGGTTGTGAACAAAATACAATCTCACATCCATACAGTTCTTGACAGATTTTGGAAACAAGGATGGGCTGCTGTTTGACACAAGCTTTTGGGCAGAGATGGACAAAGGCCACTTTTGGGCTTGGTTAGGGGATGTGAGAAGGTTCCCCGGGATCCTCTAGCAAATCCTTACCCAAGTGATGGATAAGGGATAGGAGGAGAGGAACCTCACTGTGCTACGTGTCAAAGGGTGTGTGGAGGCCAAGAGGCAAGAGGTTGGATTAAAACAATCTGTGGGAATAATTTATTGTGTGTGTGTGTGTGTCTGTGTATATACATATTTTTTTCATATATTTCATTCATTGGGTTTTCAATCCACTCTCTCTTCCCTCCACACTATTTTTCTAGGATGATCACATCCATATGAATATTTGCCTATTAACAATATGCTTATGCTTATAGTCTATCTATTTATCTGTCTATCTGTTAAGAGATAAATATATCTTTTATGAGAGAAGCAAAACGCTTTTGTCTGTAATAATAGAATCTAGATGGTAATGATGTTCTGGGGTTTTGAAGAAAGTTATTAATATAGTCATTCATTTGGGGCATTGATATTTTTTGTCTTTTTTCTTCTTGCCCGTGTAGAATACCATTTATGTATCAAAAGTATCCACAAAACAATATCATATATGGTCAGTTATGCTATCAAGCTTGTTTTATACACAATTTGTTACAGCACAACTGATATCTTAGGAAACAATTTGAGCATTAATATGAATTTCATGATCACTTACATGCAGTTTTATCCATGAGAAACTAGGTGAAAACAGGAACCCAGCCACATGGGAATCCACAAATCCCACACTTAGACACAAACCTCAAAATCCACCAGCTGCCCTTTTGTCTGTAGTAATGGAAATTAGAAGGTAATGAAATTCTGGCATCTTGCAGAGAGGGATGTTAATATAGGGAAGAAATAATCAATATGCTTTTTCCAGCTCAGGGTAACTTAGCCATGTTGCTTTCCTCAGTATTATGCTGCATTAATTCACCTTGAAAAGAGATATTCTGGCCATTTTAGAGCTTCTAGGGTTTAATGTTTTTGCTTATGTCTAATGCCTCTCCCTATTCATGGAATGCATTGTTATTGAAATACACAAGATATGAAGTAGATTTTACTTCATCAAAATGCATTGTCATTACTTTCAAAGGAAAAAAAAAAATGTTAGAGCTCTATGTCTTTACCCCAAAAAGAAAAAGTGTTAAAACTGACCTTTGGGTATGCACAGTGGCATTTAGATTATTATATTACAATTAAAAGGAACTCTAATTTCAGTTCTTTTCAGTTTACTCTGGGACCCTGACCTTTTTTTAATATTAGTAGAATAATACTTTCAGAAAGGAAAAATATTAGCTGTCTTGAGCTTGTTAGTGACTATCCAATATAAGATGTCAGTTGCTGGCTCATTCTCTTTTCACCTGGGAGTACAGCTTGTAACAGAGTTTTTATTGATCTCATGGAAAGAATAGGTGTAAGTACATGAAATAGCTATGTTCAATTCCACATATCTTATGAAACTGGAATACAGGCATATATGTTGTACAGTGGTGCATCTAACACCTAGAACACTACCTGCTACATAGAATGCATCAGCTTTTATTAAATCCATCAGTTAAGACATATTTGTCCAAGCACAGTCATAGAGAATCAGTAGGTTCCTGCTTGAACAGTTTGCTGCAGCTAAACAGGATTCTGTGTATGGCATCCAGGAAACCAATAGCTGTTTGCTTTAAGAAAACAGTGGGAATGATGTCACCAAGATGGTGATATAAGTTGTTCCTGACTTCCTTCCCCCTGACTAAAAGAACAACTAACAACTATGCCCGACAAGACAGCACTGAGAGAACCTAGAACACAGGTGTGAGGCTGAAGCACCCCCTGCACCACAGAAATCAAGGCAGACTGTGTTATAAAGGTAAGATGAGTGGCTACACACTGACTGCATTGCCCCGCCCCCAGGCCAGGACAGCACCAGGTGGACAGGTCTCCCTGTGCCTTGGGCTCCTCCATTGGGAAAAGAGAGCCCAGGGGGAACAACCAGCCCCACAGCATTGTGTTTCTCTTTGAGGGAGCTCCTGCTCTGGCCTCACTCCAAGGGGACTGCAGGGCAATCTGTGGGGCTCAACCACTGGGAATCTGACTGATGGAGGAGGGGGAGGGGCTTGCAGCAACCAGCACAGGGGCCTTGGCAGATCTGCACCCCAGTGAGTTCTGTCGTCAGAGTGTGCCACCAACGTGGTTCTGCAGATGAGCAAAGCCACTGGTTAGGGTTACTACTTGGGGACTACAATTATGAACTCACTCTGCCTTGAACACATATACACTGAGAGTGAAGGGATGGAAAAAGACATTTCAAGCAAATGGTAATGAAAAAAAAAAGCAGGGGTAACTACGCTCATAACAAACGAAATAAAAAACAAAATATACTTTAAAAATGGTAAAAAGAGATAAAGAAGGTCATTATATAATGGTAAAGGGGTGTATCCATCAAGAAGATATAACAGTTGTAAATATTGATTTGACCAACATTAGAGCACATAAATATATAAAGCAAAAGCTAACAGAGCTAAAAAGGAGAAATAAACTGTATTACAGTAATAGTTGGAGACTTTAAGACCCCACTCTCGACAATCGGTAAACCATCCAGGTAGAGAATCTATAAGGAAGCAGCAGCTTTGAACACTATAAACCTCACGAACCTAACAGACGTAAACAGAATATTCTACCCAACAACAGCAGGACACACCTTCTTCTCAAATGCTCATAAAACATTTTCTAGGGTAGAGCATATATCAGACCACAAAACAAGTCTAAGGAAACAGAAAGACTGAAATTATACCAAGTATCTTATCTGACAACAATGGTAGGAAACTAGAAGTCAATAACAAGAGGAACCCTGGAAAACTCACAAATACATGAAAATTAAACAACATTCTCCTGAACAACCAATGGATCAAAGAAGAAATTAAAGGAGAAATTTAAGAAGTTTATTGAGGCAAATGAAAGTGAAAACCAGAACTTATGGGATGCAACAAAAGCAGTTTTTAGAGGGACAACATAGCAATGAATACCTACAAAAAGAAGCAAAAAAGATCCTAAATAAGCAACCTAACTCTATGCCTTAAGGAACTAGAGAAAGAGGAACAAGATGAGCTCAAAGTTAGTAGAAGGAAGGAAATAATAAAAATTAGAGCAGAACTAAATGAAATAGAGCACAGAAAAGCAATAGAAAATGTTAACCAAACTAAGCGTTGTTTCTGTGAAAAGATAAGAAAACATGGACAAATCATTAGTTAGCCAAGCCAAGGAATAAAGAGAAAGAGCTCAGATCAACAACGTTATAAGTGAAGAAGGAGATATAACTGGTATCACAGAAATACAAGGGATCATAAGAGGCTACCGTGAACAACTTTATACCAACAAACTGGACAACCTAGAAGAAATGGAAAATTATTAGAAACATACAGTTTACCAAGACTGAATCAGAAAGAAATAAAAAATCTGAATAGACCAATGACTAGAAAGGAGATTGAATCTGTAATCAAAAATCTCCCCAAAAAGAAAAGCCTAGAACCAGATGACCTCACTGGTGAATTTTACCAAACATTTAAAGAAGAATTAACGCCAGTCTTTCTCAGATTCTTCCAGAAAATCAAAGAGAAGGAAACACTCCAAACTTTTACAAGGCCAGCATTACCCTAATACCAAAGCCAGATAAGGGCACTACTAGAAAAGAGGGATTCAATATCCCTCACAAATATAGATGCAAAAATTCTCAACAAAATATTAAGGAACTGAATTTGGTACAAGTATCCGGCAGGCAGGTGTTTTTAAATCTCCTCTGCCATATTCCTCGCCAGAAGTCATTCATTCAGTAAATGCCCAAATCCCTCATGATGTGGAACTGAAATATCTTCTTAATAATAATAATAAGTAGAATCTCACTGCTCCGGGTTTACATCTGATTGATTTTGGTGTGTGGGAGGGAAGGCATTCTGAGAATCATTCCGTTATATGAACAGTCCACAAATATTCCTAAATATTTTTAAAAAGTTACCAGACCCTTCAGGAAATGTCTCCTTCCAAATTAAAACCCCCTCCTTCTAGCGTTACTCTGAAGAAAGAAGTTTATATTTTTAGAAATACAATTTTTAGCAAAACAATTGGTTTCTGCAAGTCTTTCAGTTTATTTAGAGGTACCTTAGGACATGGCACAGAACTTCATAATGTATAGGTCAAGTCAGTCTACCCATCCATCCATCCAGCTTTCCATGTATCCACTCATCCACCCATCAACCTGCTTTTTCTATTTCTTGCACTGTTCAACAAAGATCCTCAGGTCTGATTTATTATCAATAAATCAAACAGAGAACAGAGCAGGAGTTTCAACTCCTTTGAGTTTTACATATTCTAAATTCCTAGGATGGCACGTCAATTATCTGTATGCCGAAAAGTATATACAGAGATTGGGTGTTAAGTGCATTTTTCACTGCCACATTTATTTAATAATCCAGATCTCACTGTTAAACTTGTTACAGATCTAGAAGGAAAACAAATTACACACATATACACACGCATCTCCACATATATCACCTAAAATCCTAAGACTCATATTGTAGTATATCTCATTCAATGATTTTTGCTGGAGATGTGCTTTTATAAATTTTATCCTATGACTTGTGTAATATTACACTGACTTCATTATATTCACTATTATTTTTACATATGCTCATTATTAAAGCTAATATTTACTGCAGACTTACAGTTTACAAGATTTTTTCCTAGAAAGTGTGACCTTTTGTCTCTCAGTCCCCATGTGGCCTCTGTGAGGCAGGTCAGGATAACTGATGTCAGAGGCAGGGCAGCATTGAGGCCAAGAGCCTGGGATCTGGAGCCAGGCTCCACTGTGCACCAGCTGTGTGCCCTTGGGCAAGGTCTCCAAATCTCTGTGCCTCAGTTCCTTCATAGGTAAATAGAAAAACACTTCAAATGGTTGTTATGAAGGTAAAATTAATATTTCTAAATATAGCGAAAGCCGAACATATAGCTAGCTTCATTAAATGCCTATTAAATAAAATAAATGCTTTTAAGATCACAGCTAAGAAGTCAGGGAGCTAGAATTCAATTAAGATTAACTTCTTTATAAAGTGTCAAAAACACAAATAAATGCAGATAACTGTGACGAAGGATTTTTAAATCAAATGAAATTATAGTAACCAGAATAATAAGACTTAGCAGTATGATGATGTTTATGTTTTAATTTATAAATACATACACTTTTAAAAACCTACTTTCCTTTGAAATCTTAGTATTTTGCTAAATTTATTTGTAAATGTGCATGGTTTTATTTTCCTATAGTCATTCTCATTTGAGGGTAGATGTATCATGTCAGTTCCTACCAACTCGGTTTCCCCCCCCCACCCTCAGCTTAGAGAGTGGTATAACTACCTCTCAGGCCTTCACCTCAAATACCGGTGGAAATTCCCAGCTCCTAGCCAAGTCCAGTGAAAAAACCAGTCTTTCATCTAGTTCAATCCATAGTCCTGAAATAGGATCATCTTAACAATTGTTCTTTCCTTTACTCAGCACAGATGTACAAGAAAATCTCTAATCCATATCCTGCACTGCAAGCAGGACTTGTATTATTTCAGTACTACCCTGGTCAGGTTATATGTAGCTGCTACATGCTCCCAGATGCATTGCAAAAAGGCTTTTCCTCCCGAACATAATTTATCCCCGTAGTGTCTAGTGCTTAGAAGGCAATCATTTATCAAGTGATGAACAAGAATTTAATTTTCAAAATGGTTAAAGAAACATGTTTTAAATCACCAATTGGGATAGGACAGAGGCAGTGGGTGGATGGTGGCATCCTGCCTCACCTGGACCTTCCTTCTCACTTTCAGGAAGCCGGGCTTATCATGTTCCAGGAATGGCCAGGGCATGGCGGCTTCCAGATTGTCCTTCCTAATTCTAGATCATCCACTTTAAATTAATGAAAGTTCCTCGCAATTTTGGTACTAGTGTTTTTTTTCCTAAATCTTAGTTTTGTATAGCATTGTGAAGTTTGAACACATGACATCTGTAGAGGTATGTTAGTGGGTGGGTCTGGAGAAGCTGCAAAGAACACGACATTTTTCAACGTGCACAACCCGAATTTAACATTGAACTCTTTTGATTTGGGCCAAAATAACATATTCCGTTAGATGAATACCCATGCCAGCTTATTTTGATGAATAAATGTATTATGCATGCAAAGGCAGTTTTGGTCTTTAATAATAATATGTTAGATATTTTATTAATATGTTGGGGGAAATTTCCTTAAGATATAGAAAAAACCAGAGTCCACTGGTTTGAAGGATAATAACGATAGAGATCCTGGTGGTAGAACATGGCAACCAGCATTTTTTGAATTACTCTAAAATCGCACTTGAGAAAATAAAATGAAAACAAAGCCAAAATACTTTAGTACGGAAATTATAAAACACATGGATTAAAATTTAAAGCCCTCTCTCACAGGCTTGGTGGGAGGTTACAATCCCCCAGGGGAAATTCCTGCTTCTCAAAATAGCAAGTGTGCCTTGGGTGAGAGGCTGTCATGACAGCACAGAGGGCAGAGACACTTAATGGTTCTCTGCAAAATTTCACAGGGCTGCTCATCTCTTACTTAAAAGCTACTGACTAGGCCTCTGCCTTGCACAAGGGCTAATTCTTTGTTCAGTTGCATTAGCCCAGTAAATCTGGAGAGTGGATGGTCAGCCACCTGTATCCACAGACACAGTCAGATTGAATCCCAGCAACCTCTGCAGAGCTCAGCCTTAAACTGCAGGGGAAGTAACCGAAATTGACACTTCGCAATCTCAATGAAAATGTCCATGGAATATTTTCCTCACAATATTCAGATATCCACAAACACAGAGAAGTTTCATTTGAAGCATATGAAAAAGTATGTAGTATTTTTATCTTAAAAAATCTACATAGACATTTCAAATGATTTTCCATTTAAGCTTATGTTTATGTAGATTAATGTAAACATACTTGAAGCTGAACACATACTTCCTCTTTCCTACTCTTTACCATCGAGTATAATTTCTTTACCATCGAGTATAATTTCTCTTTGCCCTTATTATTTTAATTTTTTAAGAGAAAAGCTAGTATTTAATTTTTCAGTGTTCTTGAGGGATGATTGACAAATAAAAATTGTATAATTTAAATGTATGACATGATGAATTGATATACGTATACATTGTGAAATGATCACCGCAATCAAGTTAATTAACATATCCATCCCATCACCTCACATAATAACCTGTGTGTGTGTAAGAACACTTGAGACTTACTCTTTTAGCAAATTTCAGGTATATAATACTTTATTATTACCTATAGTCACCGTGCTGGACATTTGGTCTCCAGAACTTATCATATAACTAAAAGTTTGTACACTCTGATCAACACCTCCCTTTTTCCCCACTTCAAAGCCCCTGCTAAACACCATTCTTTTCTCTGTTCCTATGAATTCATCATTTTTAGATCCGACATATAGTTGAAATCATGCAATATTTGTCTGTCTGTATCTGGCTTATTTCACTTAGCATAATGTCTTCCAAGGTCATCCATATTGTGGCTAATGCCAAGATTTCCTTCTTTTTAAAGGCTGAATAATATTCCATTGTTCTCAGCCCTTTTACTTTATTTTATTTTAAATTTTTTATTGAAATATAGTTGATTTACAATGCTGTGTTAATTTCTGCTATACAGAAAAGTGGCTCAGTTATACATATATATGTATACATTCTTTTTCATATTCTTTTCCATTCTGGTTTATAACAGGATATTGAATATAGTTCCCTGTGCCATACAGTAGGACCTCATTGTTTTTCCGTATAATAGTTTGCATCTGCTAATCCCAAACTCCCACTCCATTCTTCCCGCACTCCCCCTCCCCCTTGGCAACCATAAGTCTGTTCTCTGAGTCTGTTTCTGTTTCATAGATATGTTCATTTGTGTCATATTTTAGATTCCACATATGAGTGATATCATATGATATTTGTCCTCCTCTTTCTGATTTACTTCACTTAGTATGATACTCTCTAGGTCCATCCATGTAGCTGCAAATGGCGTTATTTCATTCTTTTTTATGGCTGAGTAATATGCTATTGTATATATATACCAGATCTTCTTTATCCATTCATCTGTCCATGGACAGTTAGGTTATTTCCACATCTTGGCTATTGTAAACAGTGCTACAATGAACATTGGGGTGCATATATCCTTTTGAACTGTGGTTTTCTCCAAATATATGCCCAGGAGTGGGATTGCAGGATCATATGGTAGCTCTGTTTTTAGCTTTTTGAGGAACCTCCGTACTGTTCTCTATAGTGGCTGCACCAATTTACATTCCCACAGACAGTATAGGAGGGTTCCCTTTTCTCCACACCCTCTCCATCATTTATTATTTGTAGACTTTTTGGTGATGGCCATTCTGACCGGTGTGAGGTGATACCTCATTGTAGTTTTGATTTTTAGGCCTTTTATATTCATTGTTTGAGTCCCTTTTATAGGCTAGAGATACAACCAATTATTTGACTACCCATTATTCATCAAAATGAAGCCCAGTGTTGGGTTAGTAGCAGTGTGCCTTAATCAGGTGACATTAGGACAAAAACAGGGAATATTAGATAATAAATTTAGTAAAAATGAGAGATTTAGAAGGATGAATATACAGAGAGAGAAAAAAATGGCTATTGCAAGGATTATAGGGTCTCAGATTCTTCATCATGACAGTGTTTCTTTCCTGCTTGCAAGTTTTACAATTACTCCCTCTTGCTTTTGTATGGTCATTATGCAAAGATTTTCAAATTGTTTCGGAAACAGACATGTCCTAGAGGGGTTTCCCCAAGCTCTCATAGACGCTCTCGTGGACTATGGGACCCTCACTCTAGATTCATCCATTTTTAAGTTACTGATCATTTAGAAGTCTACTTAAAAAAAAAAAAAGAATTGAAAGTAACAATCTTTTAGTGATGTCGGTGCACTCATAGCAAAATCAGATACAAACTAATCTTTCTGCTGTCTGCCACTCACTAAAATAACTAGACTAAGAGCAGGAACTGTGTTACCACATTATTGATTTATGAGAATAAAATTGAAGTAGATAGAAGAAGAGTGTGTGTGTGTGTGTGTGTGTGTGTGTGTGCATCTCTATGTTTTACATGTAAAGCCAACAGTCTTCAACGAGGTTAAGCAAATTTGAAGTATATCTATAAAAATGCTACAAATTATTTTGGATTTCATATAAAGAGTCAACTGGTCTATCGAATCTTCTTGGGGTGATGGATCCTTTCACTAATCTCGTAAAATTAGTGTATTTTATTCTATTAAAAAAGGAACATGAGGGCTTCCCTGGTGGCGCAGTGGTTGAGAGTCCGCCTGCCGATGCAGGGGACGCGGGTTCGTGCCCCGGTCTGGGAAGATCCCACATGCCGCGGAGGGGCTGGGCCCGTGAGCCATGGCCGCTGAGCCTGCGTGTCCGGAGCCTGTGCTCTGCCACGGGAAGGGCCACAACAGTGAGAGGCCCACGTACCGCAAAAAAAAAAAAAAAGGAACATGAAGAAATTTTATATGTAATTTCAGGGGTTCACAGCCCATGAAGTTCATCCATAAATTACCTCTGAGTCCACTGATCCCAGGTTAAGATGCACAATAATTGAGAAAATTTATAGAAAATAATCTGGAATATTTTCTGTTTTACTAGTCCAAGCCGGGGAGGATGTCTTTGAGCTGGCATCCTGATATTTGTCTTATGGCCATGTCCCTAGCACCTCCTCAATAACGGGCAAAGTGATGGAGGACCATTTATTGTCCAACTGATTACAGAGTTTGGTCTCCACATCTGTTCCTGATTCTCAGGGGTTTCCTCATCAGCCTGCAGTGCCCTACTCCTGCCCCTGCCAGAAATCTTGTGGGTCAGCATACTATCCTCATTGCCAGAATTCTGTGGAATTTACCCAGGTTAGTCAGCTTGACAATGCAAAGGAGAGCTAGAAGCAGATCTCCTACCAGAGTAACCATATTAACTCGTAAGTTAGCCGACACGCTCCATGGATGTTGACAGAAGATGTTAGACTGCTGGTTCAGCCACAACAGACTCTTTACTCACAGAAGGAAAATAGTAGGAATGTCAGTATAATCCCACTTGTTCCTTGGGCTCCGAATCCCACAGGATGATTAAGGGGGAGCCCTCATGTGCATTGAGTCCACCATGGGAGAGGATCCTGCGCTGAAGGAACCCACTGTGATAATCCCCCAAATAGCGTGGGATGCTATGTAATACAGCCCTCACCTCCACAAACCGTCTTAAGAAGTGGCTACCTGAGCGAACTGGAGGTCACAGACTTGATATCTCTGCACACTCAGCACCATATAGACACATGCAAGGTCTGTAGCAGACATCTCCCAACAACATCATGTAATGAAACGTATCAGGATTTGGAAGCTTTACATTTGCAGTGAACTGACATATTTTGGTGACCAATCCATGACATTACACGATTATGCACAAGTAATAAAACTACTCAAAGTGCAAAATAGATCAACAAATTTTAATGTGACAGGGTATAAAAAGCTCTTTCCTGTGTTTCCGATTGTCCCATAAATTACCTTACAATATTACTTGAGGTTCTACTTTTTCTACAATATGTTTTTTCTCAAAAATAAATGGATAACTTACATTTTCACATAGCACTAGCTGATCAGTCATTTGGGACAGTTGAATACACAGACTGTTTTTAATAAAAGGCCTACTCTCTCTGCTTAAAGTCGACATAAATCTTAGAATAGAGTGAAAACATTTATATCTTCTTTTAGTACGAACGGGACACTGCAGAATATAAAAGTGAACTGGTTACAGCTTGTAGGTCTGGACAAAAGACAGGGTGGGAAGAGATGGAGAAAATTTTCATCATGCAGAGAGTACCTAGATAATATCTGGTGGATATACATCGTGGAGGACGATGCAAGAATTCCAAGCGTTGGACCAGAAGTACACACAGCAACATGTGTCTTACAGACTTTGCGCCCAATGAACAAAAATTAAGCAGCAGAAAGAAATATATGATGCAGTACCAATTATGAAACCCAAAGATGTATGCTCACATGGTAATTTCACTCCTAGGCATTCATCCAAAGAAATGAAAACATGTGTCTACATAAAGTGTTATAGAAAAATGTTCATAGCAGCATTATTCATAGTATTTCAGAACTGAAAACACTGAAATATTCATCAATGTTCTATAGCAGAGGAAACAAATATTCAATTAAGTTGATGAGCCAAAGAATATATATATTATTTATAATTATAGAGTCAATAACCCATGGGAACATAAATGGAAATATTCAGGTAGATAGCTCTGAGAGTGCGGCTCGTAGTTGCAAGTGAGGTTTTCACAGAAAAATATATTTCATTTGTAAATTTGATACTTAAAAAATGTTTGATGTTTTATTTAATTATAATAATGTTAGAAATGTCTTTTAAAATAAGGTTAGATATTTCACTAGAGTATTGCACAATAATTCTTCCTTCTATCTGCCAGGAAAATAGACAAATACCTTTCAAGAAAACTTTTTTAAAAAAATTTATTTATTTTATTTATTTATTTTTGGCTGCATTGGGTTTTTGTTGCTGTGCACCAGCTTTCTCTAGCTGCAGCGAGCGGGGGCTGTTCTTTGTTGAGGTGCACAGGCTTCTCATTGCGGTGACTTCTCTTGTTGCGGAGCACGGGCTCTAGGTGCACACGTTTCAGTAGTTGTGGTACACAGGCTTCAGTAGTTGTGGCATGCGGGATTCAGTAGTTGTGGCTCGCGGGCTCTAGAGCACAGGCTCAGTAGTTGTGGTGCATGGGCTTAGTTGCTCCGTGGCATGTGGGATCTTCCTGGACCAGGGCTCGAACCCATGTCCCCTGCATTGGCAGGTGGATCCTTAACCACTGCACCACCAAGGAAGCCCCCAAGAAAACTTACTTAGGTATTTTTTCCAGTGCAAGTTGTTTAAGAGAGGGTACACTTAACCCTTATCACGCATTATCTGTAGTTGTATCAACGTGATTATAGTAGCTACAGTATTGGCTTTTGATCATCAGAAATCTTTATACCCTGTGTATCGTACTTTGTGTATAAAATTACAGCATTTTGGAAAGAAGGCCCACAAAATAAGTCCTTATGTAGTTATCTTTTATGTGTGTAGAAAAATGACTTTCTTTTCCTCCATCTTCAAACACACACATTTTGAAAATATGTTTCCAAGGAATATTCATAATGATATAACTCTCATTGACTTTCAGGGAGATTTCTATTTTTATGTAGGTTATAATTTTAACCTTGGTTTATCTATTTCTATAAACAAAAGCAAATATATTTTTATGTCTAATTTATGCTGTTTTGCTGAGTTTTTAATAAAAGTCACTGAAAGTGTTTGTGTAGGTTTCATATAAATGTCTATACTTATCTTTATAAAGTGTATACTTTTATGTTTAACTGGTAGAGTGGAACAATTTTCAAGTACTTCTGTCCACCTCGTGATCCCTGAAGAAGTTCTCAAGTACATATCAAAACAAAATCAATTTCCACAGGTTCAATATTTGATTAGGTTCCTTAGGTAAGGCTGCATTATCATTAAAAGATCCTGTTAATATCCGTGTATTTTATTCAATCTAATTCAGCGTTCTGTGCAGAAATTCAAATAAGAAGCAATAGAAGAGGATCATTTAAATTTGCGATTAATTTTTAATTGATCTGATAAGGCTACATTTTGATTCTCCGTTACCACAAAAATATTAACATGTCTTTGAGAAACAGAAGTAAACATTCATTTGCATCAGGAACGACTTCTTTTACATAACAAATACTCATTGAACGTGAATAAGCAGTAATAAAAACGAGCCTGGTACCTGGAAATTACTACTCGGCTTATTACTCTTTTATGTGTGCGTGTGTTGTTCCTGACTGAGAACATAGCTTAATTGCTCTGTAAACTTTAGAGGGTTTAAAAACTTGCCGTAAAATTAAATGAGATAAAAATGTATGCTAAGTAAAGTGTCATTTCACTGCACCATTTTTTTTGTTTGGTTTTGTTTTGCTTTATTTTTTGAGAGGAGAAATAAAAGGTCAGAATGATTAAAGTTTTACAGCAACTCAAATTCAAGATGGCACAGTGTTTTTCTAGAAGTTTTTATACTTCCCTGGACTCAGTAAAATGTGGATCAGAATTAAGAAAACAGAGCAATGAGAACACTGAGAAGTTTCACGGAGGAGCTGAGTTCAGTGCCAGCCCCTGACTGCAGTCATGGCTCTTCCTCTCGAGCTGTGCCCCTCAGTCTTCTACCTTGTACAGGACGGAGTCTGTCAGACTTTTAGAGCACCTTCTCATAGGAGCAACCATATTTTTTATAAAACTAAGTGATGGAATTATAGCAAATTATCTCAATTCATAAATTCTACAATTATGTGTGTTTTCGGCAATGATTGACATAGCAGACGTTCATCGTAAGATTGGATGTGGACGATGGATATAGTCTACTAGCCATGCTTCCACAGTTAAAAAAAAAAAAAAACAGTGATGGTATAATTTAGGTTACTTTGAATCCATTCTTATTACTACGTGAAACAAATCTGTCCATCCTGTATACATTTCACCAGTCATTCCCATCGTGCCTGGAATTCTTATTTGAGAGAGTAAAAGCTCATCTCGTTATCAGTGCACCACTACGAGGCCCTACAGGACAATAAAAGCAGAAAGGCACTGCCGTTCTTTTACTCTACAAAGGACTAATTTGTGAAGTTGACACATAGGATAAAGAAGGCAAATGTTGTCACCCAACACAGGCTCTTCCCTTTCTTCCTCATTTCACCAAACCCAAATCCTGTGTAGTCTCTCATCTCCCTTTGCATGTCCATATTCTGTAGAGGAAGCTGATCTCATACATCTCCTTGGAAGGAAGATCTGAGATGACCTCAGACCCCTGCGAAAAAATCAGTATGGACCAGGGCTTATCACATGTGGAGGTCTGCTGGCCAGCTTCTAGAGAAGGATTCCTCATCCTTGAAGTGACGCACATAAGAGAGAGCCTGTTGTTTTTGACTTGGCGTGTTACCTGTTTCTAGCTGTTGTCTTGTAAGGATGTTTAGCCTAGAGATGCTGCATCCATATTCATGGATGACCAAGCCTAAGGAAAGAGCTGACACCCTGAGGGTCACAACACCAGGAAGATGGAAAGGTCTCGGGTCCTTGGAGGCATCACTTAACTAATAACTAAATTCTGCAGCCACCTTATCGCCAAGCTTCTTGTCCCGGGTGATAGCACATGTCCTTACTGCTTATGCTAGGGTCCCCAACCCCCGGGCCGTGGACCGGTACCGGTCCGCTGCCAGTCAGGAACTGGGCCGCACAGCAGGAGTATAGTCACCTCTCCTTCATTCACTCATTCATTTGAATAGACTATAGAAATAAGACGTGTATGAATATGGCATGATTCTGTATTTTAAGGAGCAGATACACACATAGAGTGTCTCAGGTACATTGATGGATAAATAAATAGGGCAGAGTGGAGACAGAGATGTCCAGTCCATTTTCTCTAACCAAATTCCCCATCTGCTAATTCAGTGTATTTGGCCTCCTTGCCTAGCTTCAGTTCTGTTTTCAGCCAGATTGGTATTTGCAGTCACAGTTTGGGTATCCTTTCTCTTCAAATTGATACTGAGAGTATATAAATGGCAAACTGTTAACTGGAAATGATTAAGAAAACAGAATCAAAAGCTTTAAAAAGTATCCATTCCCTTTAACCCAGGAATTCTGTTTTACTGGGAATTTACCTTAGGGATTTATCAGGCTGTCAAAGCATTTACAAGCCTATTGATGGAACAAAATGCAACAGTAGAAGTGCTCAATAACAGGTGCTTTGTTAACCAATTCCACCATAGAAATATGAGAAAATAACATGTAGTCATTCAAAGCCTTGTTTTAGAAACACAAGTTGTATTTAATAAGGTTAAATGAAAAGCAGCAGTTAAAAAAAGAGGATTACCTTGTGATCATACAGGTACATAAGAAAAAAAGACAAAAAGAAAATAGAGAATCACAGCTTACTGGGGGCAGAAACCAGAAATAGCCAAGAGAATATTGGAGAACAAAACTGGAGTACTGATACTAGATGAACTTAAAGACTTATGAAGATATATGTGTATATATATATTTTATGTTTTATAAAATTTAACTCAAAATGGATTACATTATTTAGAATTCTCCAACGAAACAGAACCAAAAGAAGAGAGAAAGAGTTACTGTGAGAAATGTGCTCCTGCAGTTCTGGAGGCTAGAAGTCCCCAGATGAGCCGGGTGGATTGAATGAGATCCTCCCACAAATTTCTTTACTCAGTCTACTAATTTAAATGTTAATCTCATTCAAAAACACCCTCAAAGAAACACCCAGAATGATGTTGATCAAATATCTGGGCACAGTCTGGACTGGTCAAGTTCACACGTAAATTTTTCATCACATTGATCATAGAGTTAAATATAAAATGTAAAACTGTAAAACTCCTAGAAGATAAATGGGAGAAAATCTCCGGTGACCTTGGGTTTGGTGCTGTCTTAAGACACAATCAAAAAAGAATAATCCATGAAAGAAAAAGACAAGTGTACTTCATTAAAATTGAAAACGGTTCTGTGAGAGACACCTATGAACAATATCAAATGACAAGCTGCAGGTGGAAGGAAATATTTGCCAAAGCATATCTGATAATATTATATCCAAAATTCAAATTAAGAAACAAATTTTAAAAATGAACACAGGATCTGGGCGTCTAATCCACACGATATACAGGTGGCAAATACACACACAAAATGTGTTCAACATCATAAGTCATTAAAGAATTGCTAATTAAAACACAGTGAGATACCACCACCCACCTATTAGAATGGTGAAAATCCAAAACACTGAAAACATCAACCGCTAACAGGGATGTGGTGCAAGAGGAACTGTCATTCGTTAGTGGTGGAAGCGCCAAGTGGTACAGTCACCTTGGAAGAGAGTTTTGCAGTTCTTATAAAGCTAAACGTCACTTTACCATACAGTCCAGTGATCATGTTCCTTAATATTTACCCAAAGAGCTAAAAAAGTTTGAACCCACACAAACATCTGCCTAGGAGTGTTTATAGCAGCTTCATAATTGTATAAACCTGGAAGAAACCAAGGTGTCTTTCAACAGGTGAACGGATCAACAAAGTGTGGTCCATTTATACAATGGAATATTAACCAGCAACAAAACATAATGAGGTAACAGGCCACCAGAGGACATGCAGGAAACTTAAAGGCGCATGGCTACGTGCAAGAAGCCAGTCTGAAACTGTGTGATTCCAGTTTCATGACATTCTGGAAAAGGCCAGAGTATAGAGTCAGTAAAAAGATTATTGGTTGCTAAGGATTCAGGAGGAGGAAGAATTTTTAGGGCAGAGATAGCTGAGTATTACTGGATCCTTCGCTAGTTCTCTCTCAAATATTGATGTTCTTCAGCATTCACAGTCCCTCTTTCTTGCTATAGAATATGGTAATACTTAGAATATACTTATGTGCAGAGTATAATATATATATTCTATAATACTATAATGACAAAATTATAGTAAGGAGGTAGAAATTAGTAGATACCAGGGGGTAGGAAGGGTTGAAAGCATGGTGGAGGTAGACGTGGCCAAGAAAAAGGGGCAAGAAGCATTCTTGTGGTGATGGAAATGGTCTGTATCTTGAATGTATCAAAATCAATTCTGATGTTGATATAGTTTTGCAAGGTGTTTCCACTGGTAGAAGCTAGAAAATGTGGGCACAGGGTCTCTGCATTGTTTCTTACACCTGCCTGTGAATCTCTAATTATCTTAGAAGAAAAAAATAATAATTTAAGAAAAGTTGAAGTAACTGAAGTGCTTGTTGTTGAAAGGAAGGAAATGACTTATCAGTAGCAAAATAAATCATCTTTTATTTATTCTAGAAAAATCTTCAAGAATTGTCCCATTGATCAGCTTCTAACTGAGTGGAGAATGAATAGGTAGATTTGGCCTTGTGCTCTGTGCATTCCTGGGGAACAGACACTGCACAAGAGGATGGGGGCAGGGGTGGTGGCAACAAAATGTGATAAATAATTTAATGGAGCAGCTTTTCCTACCTGCCACCAGTGGTTGGTGGGTCTTGGGAGAACGAGTGATGTGCATTAGGAAAGGGCTTCGTGGGTCTGGGGGAGCGGAGGATTCTGCTCATTGAGTGGAGTTCTGAGGTAGCTGGGAGGCCAAGGGACCCCAAAGGTGGACACAAGCCATCAGTACATGGAGCCTCCTCCAGAGACAGTTGTGAGTGAAGTGAGTGGACATTTCAAGTAAATGACACCTTCACAGGCAGCCTGTAAATTACCGTTTAGTTTATTTAGTACATTTTATAGTTCACTTTTTATAATAACAAAATATAATGTGCTGAAAGAATATTTCTCGATTTCACACAGTCCCAGGAATTCTGCTAAGTACTTGAAAATATTCCATGAAGACAATTTTCTGAGAAATATTTATGAAAATAGAGTGATATAAGTATTTTATATATTTTAGTAGAGGGTGAACGTTGAAAAGCCTCTGATATTTTGTCCTCATTTTTATTTTCCGCATTCCTGGAATTATCCAAAATGCGGGGCCAGAATTTACTACTATAAATCTTAAATGGCTTGGTGACAAGCGACAACATAGTTCAAAAAATATTTGTATAGATTAGACCATGGATTACCTGTGGATTTCAGTATGCCTAGTGAATCTCCCTGCAATTAACTAAACGATATAGACATTTTAAATTTTTATTTAATTGAACATTGTACTGAGGCAGTATTTATTGAATCCCCTTGGCACTAAGTTCTTAAAGTTACATTTTTACATTTTAGTTATAACATATACTGTGATTGAAATTGTAATATAAAATGCATCTACTTGGTTTTCTCTTCTTGAAGCAACAAACTAGAATGTGCTATAAGAGCAAATTGAATTCAATTAAACAAGTGGAAAATATGGTTGAATCATCTCATAAAATTTTAATTTTTTAGTTTCCATTTTGGGCCAGCTGTTTGTTCTCAGTGAGACGTTCTACACAGTAGGATCATGGTGATGGCTAACGAAAATTTAAATTCAGATGATACCTCCATCAAGAATTATGAAGCTGGTCATCTAAATGTTTCAAATTGTGCCAAAAATACTATATTAAAAATGCAGGATGAAGTTCTGAATTGGGTATCTCATGCTTTGAATCACAATGAAAGTTTTGTATGTGGTCTATATGGAATTGTTCAGTTTTATATGAAGTTTAAACTTTCTGAATTATCTTCCAAATTTATATTACATCTCCCTAAATAATTGTAAATACTCTAAAAACTGTTTACATTTATATTAGTCAAATTCAAAAAAAGCATGTAAACTTATTTAGACAATAATAAAACTATATAATTAAAAATATATATATTGTGGAAAGATGAGGAAAAAGAAGTAAAAATTAAAAAGAGGAATTCAGCCAAGGAGGCAGCAGGAATGAAGGCGACATAGACTTTGTTCTGATAAAGTTTACATGCCACAGGCAATAAATAAGTGAAAAATGTAATTTGGGGTGGTAAACTGCATAAGAAAGATAAAAGCGTATCTTGGGTGGAGCAGACATGTAAGCTGGGAGCTGAATGATAATAAACAGATGAGCAGATAATATTTGGGGAGTTTTCCAGGTAAGATAGTACGTGCACAGGTTCTGAGACTGGAACAGGCAAATGCGGTTTGGACAGTAAACCGGGAGGACACGAGTCCCGGATAAATTCCAAAACGCATTCAGGGAGCAGATTGTTCACTCTAAAATAATAGGTTTGTTCTCCATAGTGGCTGTATCAATTTACATTCCCACCAACAGTGCAGGAGGCTTCCCTTTTCACCACACCCTTTCAAGCATTTACTGTTTCTACATTTTTTGATAATGGCCATCCTGACCTGTGTGAGGTGATACGTCATTGTGTTGGGGTTTTTTTGCGGTACACGGGCCTCTCACTGTTGTGGCCTCTCCCATTGCGGAGCACAGGCTCCGGACGCGCAGGCCCAGCGGCCATGGCTCACGGGCCCAGCCGCTCCACGGCATGTGGGATCTTCCCAGACCGGGGCACGAACCCGTGTCCCCTGCATTGGCAGGCAGACTCCCAACCACTAGCGCCACCAGGGAAGCCCCCCTCATTGTGGTTTTGATTTGCATTTCTCTAATAATTAGTGTCATTGAGCGGTTTTTCATGTGCCTCGTGGCCATCTGTATGTCTTTTTTGGTGAAATGTCTATTTAGGTCTTCTACCCATTTTTTAATTGGATTGTTTGTTTTTTTGATATTGAGCTCCATGAACTGTTTGTATATTTTGGAGATTAATCCTTTGTTGTTTCATTTTCAAGTACTTTCTCCCATTCTGAGGGTTGTCTTTTTGTCTTGTTTATGGTTTCCTTTGCTGTGCAAAAGTTTTTAAGTTTAATTAGGTCCCATTTGTTTATTTTTGTTTTTATTTTCATTACTCTAGGATATGGGTCAAAAAAGATCTTGCTGTGGTTTATGTCAAAGAGTGTTCTTCCCATGTTTTCCACTAAGAGTTTCATAGTGTCTGGCCTTTCATTTAGCTCTTTAATCCATTTGGAGTTTGTTTTTGTGTATGGTGTTAGGGAGTGTTCTAATTTCATTCTTTTACATGTAGCTGTCCAGTTTTCCCAGCACCATTTATTTAAGAGGCTGTCTTTTCTCCATTGTATGTTCTTGCCTGTTTTGTCGTAAATTAGTTGACAGTATGTGCGTGGTACGGAGGTTCCTTAAAAAACTAAAAATAGAACTACCATATAACCCAGCAATCCCACTACTGGGCATATACCCTGAGAAAACCGTAATTCAAAAATATACATGTAACACAGTGTTCACTGCAGCACTATTTACAATAGCACGGAGATGGAAACAACCTAAGTGTCCACTGACAGATGAATGGATAAAGAAGATGTGGCACAGTTATACAATGGAATATTTCTCAGCCATAAAAAGAAATGAAATTGAGTTATTTGTAGTGAGGTGGATGGACCTAGAGTCTGTCATACAGAGTGAAGTAAGTCAGAAAGAGAAAAACAAATACGATATGCTAACACACATATATGGAATCTAAAGAACCTAGGGGCAGGACAGGAATAAAGACACAGACGTAGAGAATGGACTTGAGGACAAGGGGAGGGGGAAGGGTAAGCTGGAACAAAGTGAGAGAGTGGCATGGACATATATACACTACCAAATGTAAAATAGATAGCTAGTGGGAAGCAGCCGCAGAGCACAGAGAGATCAGCTAGGTGATTTGTGACCATCTAGAGGGGTGGGATAGGGAGGGTGGGAGGCAGACGCAAGTGGGAGGGGATATGGGGATGTATATATACGTATAGCTGATTCACTTTGTTGTACAGCAGAAACTAACACAGTATTGTGAAGCAATTATACTCCAATAAAGATCTATTAAGAAAACTTAAAAAGATAAAAATACAAAAAAATAAATTAAATGAAATAATAGGTTTGGATTATAGTCTAAGCATTCTGCCAAGCCATTAAAATCTGTATTTTATCATGATCTGGTTTGCTTGTTAAAATGATCTCTCTTGCTGCTGCGTGGGAAGTGATGTGTAAGGAGGGACACAGGTGTGTGATGTGAAGTGAGGCAGGGATCATGACGGTCCAGATGGGAAGGGGAGGGACTGTATATGTGAGAGCAGCCAGGGAGGTGGGGGGATGCAGGAAACATGATTTCACGTGATTAATCGGAAGACACAGTGACTACCTCTAAATGGAACTTCAGATATTAAAGTTTTAAACTGCCATACATTGAGTTGATTTAATCCGGGTATTTTCATAATATAGAAAACTTAGGAACTTGCTACCTTCTCGGGGGAGAAGATTAAAACTGTATGTCTAGTTTCTACCTTCTCTTCCAAATGCCAATGAATTATCCAAGGTTCCTGGCTTACTGTAACTTCCATGACAAGGAAATTGTGCACATTGAATATACCCAATTGAAGTATGCAGAGCAATGCATTTAAGGATGTTGTATGTGTGTGTTTTAAATAGTTTAAAGGAAAAAAAGAAAAGCGTGAGTAGGACAAAATCTCTCTTTTAAGCCCCTTGTGCTAATCTACACTTTCATTATACGTTCATGCTCCCTTAAATCCATATGGGGAAAAGCATTGTATTAAGTCTATTTCCCAGATATATTTGGGGTGCATTGGCGAATAAGCTGACATTACAGTGCACATTGTGACTTCAATTACTACAAAAGTATCAGCCTATTTTTAAGACCAAAGTGATTTTCTATTATTGAAAGGAAGAAATCAGAAACAGAGCAGTTAAGTGATTTTGCACAGGTCACAACCCAAGTTAATTGGATATTTGGTACTAGAACCACAATGACTGATCCTTGAAATACATCACTGTGAGATCATGTCCTCTTATAAAATAAAGCAAATAATTCTTCAAATGACATATATTTTTAGCTCTCTATTTTTTGTCTTTGTTTTTAATCAGCTTTATGGCGTTGTAATTTACATACAATAAAATATATCCAGTTTAGTTGTACAGACCAGTGAGTTTCTAGAAATGTTTCTATCACCACAGTCAACTATGAAACAATTCCATCACCCCCCCCGCAAAAGCTCTCTGTTACCTCCCTCACCATCAGTCTTAGACAACCACTTATTTACTTTCCATAAATGTAGATTTATTTTGTCTTTTCTGGAATTTCATATAAAGGAACTATAGATTGTATATTCTTTTGTTTTTAATCTAGCTGTTTTCACTCAGCATATTAATTTTGATATTAATTCTTGTTATTGCATACATCACACTTCTTATATTGCTGAGTGTTTTTCCAGTATACAGCTGTATGAAAATTTGTTTATTCATTCATCTGAGGTTGGACATTTGAGATATTGTCATTTTCACTAGTTTCGTCAATAAAGTTGCAAAGAAGTATCATTTACAAGTCTCTGTATGCATGTATATTATGATGTTTTCTTGGGTAAGTACCTAGCAGTAGGATTGCTGGGTTTATATGCTCAACTTATGTTTAACTTTATAAGAAACTGTCCAATTGTTTATACAATAATACACCCCTGATAAAAGTACATGAAGGTTCCAGCTACCTTACAGTTTTGCAAATACTAGTTATTGCCAGTCTTTTTAATTTTAAGCATTGTAATGGGTATATAGTAGTACCACATTTTTGCTTGCATTTCCCTGATGATATAGAGTTTGCATATGCTTATTGGCCATTTGTACACCTTTTTTGTAAAGTGTCTTTTTAAATATTTTTCTTTTCCTTGTTAGTATTGAATTGTAAGGGTTCTTGGTATTTTTTTGATACAAGTTCTTAGACATATGAATTGTGAATATTTTTTCTAATCTCTGGATTGCCTTCTAATTTTTCTAATAATATCTTTTATTTTTTAATTGAAATATAGTTGAATTAAAATGTGTTAATTTCCACTGTGCAGCAAGGTGATTTGGTTATACATATATATACATTCTTTTAAAAATTATTTTTCATTATGGCTTATCACAGGATATTGTATATTGTTCCCTGTACTGTACAGTAGGACCTTTCTGTTTATCCATTCTATACATAACAGTTTGCATCTGCTAGTCCCAAACTCCCAATACAACCCACTCCCTCCCGCCTCCCCCTTGGCAACCACAGGTGTGTTCTCTGTGTCTGTGAATCTGTTTCTGTTTTGTAGATAAGTTCATTTATGTCATACCATAGTTTCCATGTGTAAGTGATATCGTACGATATTTGTCTTTCTCTTTCAGACTTACTTTGATAATCTCTAGGGCCATCCATGTAGCTACAAATGATGCCACTATTCTTTTTTTTGGCTGAGTAGTATTCCTTCATGTATGTGTGTGTGTATATATATATATATATGTATGTATGTGTGTGTATATATATATATATATATACCACATCTTCTTTATCCATTCATCTGTCAATGGACATTTACGTTGTTTCCATGTCTTGGCTATCATAAATAGCGCTGCTGTGAACATAGGGGTGCATGTATCTTTTCGAATTAGAGTTTTGTCTGGATATATGCCCAGGAGTGGGATTGCTGGATCATATGGTAACTCTATTTTTAGTTTTTTAAGGAACCTCCATACTGTTCTCCATAGTGGCTGCACCAATTTACATTCCCACCAACAGTGTAAGAGGGTTCGCTTTTCTTCACACCCTCTCCAGCACTTATTATTTGTAGACTTTTTGATGATGGCCATTCTGACGGATGTGAGGTGATACCTCACTGTAGTTTTGATTTGCATTTCTCTAACAATTAGCAATGTTGAACACCTTTTTATGTGTCTATTGTCCATCTGTATGTCTTCTTTGGAGAAATGTTTATTTAGGTCTTCTGCCCATTTTTTAATTGAGTAGTTTAACTTTTTGTTACTGAGTTGTATGAGCTGTTTGTATATTTTGGATATTAAGCCCTTGTCAGTCACGTCATTTGCAAATATTTTCTCCCAGTCCATAGGTTGTCTTTTCATTTTGTTTATGGTTTCCTTTGCTGTGAAAAAAAAAAAAAACTTGTAAGTTTGATTTGGTTCCATTTGTTTGTTTTTGCTCTATTTCTATTGCCTTGGTAAACTGACCTAAGAAAACATTGGTAGGATTTATGTCAGAGAATGTTTTGCCTGTGTTCTCTTCTGGGAGTTTTATGGTGTTGTTTCTTATATTTAAGTCTTTAAGCCATTTTGAGTTTATTTTTGTGTATGCTGTGAGGGTGTGTTCTAACTTCATTGATATACATGCAACTGTCCAACTTTCCCAACACCACATGCTGGAGAGACTGTCTTTTCTCCACTGTAATTCTTGCTGTATTTTGTGGGTTTATTTCTGGACTCTCTATTCTGTTCCCTTGATCCATACGTCTGTTTTTGTGCCAATACCATGTGTGTGATTACCTTAGCTTTGTAGGATTGTCTGAAGTCTGGGAGGGTTATGCCTCCCGCTTTGTTCTTTTTCCTCAGGATTGCTTTTGCAGTTCTTTTATGCTTCCATATTAATGTTCTAGTTTTGTGAAAAATGTCATGGGTAATTTGACAGGGATCACATTAAATCTGTAGATTGCTTTGGGTACTATGGCCATTTTAACAATATTAATTCTTCCAATCCAAGAGCATGGGACATTTTCCATGTCTTTAAATCATCTTCCATTTCCTTTAGCAATGTTTTATAGTTCTCAGCATATAAGTCTTTCACCTCCTTGGTCAGGTTTCCTAATAATGTTTTTTTAAAGAGAAGTTTATAACTGTGATAAATTCCAAAAAAATAATTTTAATTGTATGGTTCATTATATGATATAATTGCCTAGCCTATCTGAGAAAATTTTGCTAACTCATATTTCAAAGATTTTCTCCTATGATTTCTTCTAGAAATTTAAAAATTTTGTCTCTATGTTGAGTCCATGGTCCACTTCATGACAATCTTGTATCAATAAATGGTTTGAGAGAAGGGTAGAGGTTCATTTTTTATATGATATACAGATGTTCTAGTACTATGTGTTGAAATATTATCATGGACTATTAAATTATCTTAGCACACTTTTAAAAGTCAAATATCCATACATGTGTGGGTTTATTTCTGGACTCTGTTCTGTTACGTATGTCTATATGTCCATCCTTTTATCAATTCCAAACTATATTTATTACTGTTCATTTATAGCATATCTTGAAATAATGCAATTCCTCCAACTTCTTTCTTTTTCAGAGTTGTTTGTGATCTTCCAGTTCCCTTGAGTAATTATAGATATTTTTAAATCAGCTTGTTTATTTCTCCAGAAACCTTCTGTTGGGATTTTAATTGGGCTTGCATTGAACCTGTAGATCAAGTGGGGAGAATTGACATCTTAACTATATTGAGTCTTCTAATCCATGAACGCTGCTAATCTCTCTCAAGTTTTTAGGTCTTCTTTAATTTCTCTCAACAAAGTCTTTTTTAAATACATAGGTATGGTGGATATGTTTTTTTTTAATTTATCTTTAAGTATTTTATTTTTTGATGCCACTATACACATTTTTCTTAATTTCATCTTCCAATTTTTTTGAGGAATGACTTTGTATATTGCATCTGTATCATGTCCTTGTTGGATTTGCTTCCAACTTTTGGTGGCCTTTGTGTAAATTTATTAGAATTGTCTGTGCATATAAATTATAGACACAATTACCTCTTTTTTCCCAATTTTTACATATTTTATTTCTTTCCATGCCTTACTGCCCTATTTAGGACCTCCAGGGCACCATTAATTATAAATGGAGAAAATGTACATCCTAGCTTTTTCTTGATCTTAGGAGGAAACATACCAAAAGGGGGTTTAACTGTGTTGGCAACACGTTATTTTAAAATTTACTTGATGAATACATGGCATGCTTTCTCTTATTATTCATTATGTCTTTTATGTCTCAAATACTGTGTTACAATTAAAATATCAGTAAAGTAGGACACATCATTCAAGGTAAACACTTATATTTAGTTTGCAAACCTAAGTTGTCTAAATAAGGAAAGTCTAGGGCCTTCTTTGGGACTTAATTTGCATAAGCACTACTCTACTTTTGGGAAATAAAAGCTTTCACGGATAAATGGATGGTTTTGCCTAATTTGAATACTGCTAAGGTTAAAGGGATGCTATCTTAAATGGATTTGGAAATTCACCATAAAGCAGAACACAGGAGCATGAGTGAGGAGGTGAGAGGATTCTAATAGGTGACCTGGTGCAGTGTTAGAGATTTTTCTCCTTCCCTGATGCAGTCCTAGGGCAAAGCCCTTCAAAGAGTGGCCCACCCAGCAGCTGGTCTTGGAGAGCTCAATGGGGGTCAATCTAGCGAGCTCCCATCTTAAGACAAAGAAGGGGCACTTGCTGAATTAATGACCTAAGAATGCTTGTAGTATCAAGAGACATGAGGCTAATTAGGGGAAGTTTAAAAGTAATTATTGAGGACATCACTGAAAGCTGCTGCAACCAAGTGCAGAAAATGCTACCAGGAATCGATTTGGTGTCCACTGTGCAGCAAAGGACCATCCACGTGAAGCACACAGGGCACTTGGTCGTTCGTGATCAGCCTCTAGAATATCTGTATGATACTGACTCTCACCCTTTTACAGAGGAGGGACTGAAGCAGGACACGGGTCGGATGTCTGTGCAAATAGGAAGCTGGGAGTGCAGGACCCTCGGCCTCTTATTCCCAACATTACTGTCCTGAGTGACTCAGTTTCATTCCTCAGACCTCTGCTTTATAACTGCATTACTTTTTAAGTACCTTCATCATGTACTATGGCTTTTATATCATTTATATGCAGATCATTCTTAGATACCTGTCTTCTCTCCAGGAGTTTCTCCCCAAAATTCCTGCACATTAATTGCCCCTACTGGACAATAATAGGCATCTAAATTGATTAATTCCATACACTCCAACCCCACTTCTTTCCTAGAATTCTCCATTTAGTAAATGATACCACAAGTTACACATTAGTGCAGACTAAATGCTAAGACCATTCTTGATATATCTCTCTCTGTCTCTATCTCTCTCTGTCTCCCTCTTTGTCTCTCTCGCTCATATACCATATCAAGAAAACCCTATTTGTGTGTGTTCCTTTATTATTTCTCTCTCTTTTTTCACTTGAGTTAAGAACTCCATAAAGGTATGGATATAGACTATTTTTTCATCACTTTAGCTAAAACATGATATTGCTTCCATATTACAGGCTCTCAATAAACATGTTGAATGGAAAAATCACATTGTAGGTAAATGATCCCAAGCTCGATGCCCTTTCATGATCCTGTGTTTCATAGAGAAGCTGCTAATAGGAGCTGATGTGCTCGGAACCAGGAATGAAAGCAGGAGCCATCAAGGGACATGAAGGTCCCTGCAAGTAAGGATGGGCTGAGGTGGGGGCAGCCGTGAGGAACCACCATGAATCTTGTAGGAGAATCGTCAGAAAGAATAGAAAACATTACCCTGTTCCCGTGTTAACATGAGAATATCGAAGTGAAATGTAAAGTCTCTAGAGCTGGCTCAATATGCCATGAGTTTTTCCTTTTAGGCAATCGTTCTTATACTTCAGCGAAGAATTATTATAGTAAAAGGTAAGACATCCTATCCTCCACATGACAACGGACTCATCACAGATGTGTATTTTTTCCTGGTGATGTTTCTTATAGGGTCTTCGCTATTCCTCCCTTTCACAGTTAAATCCTGGATTAATTCAGTGGATGGAGAGCTCAGTGTTGCATTATCTGTTCTGCTTCTAGAAGACAGATAATAGGAAAGGCCATTGGGTCTGGAGTGGTAACTAAGATGCTGTCAAAGGCTATAAATCAATTTGAATCATTTGATTTATTTTAGGGAAGAGGGTATTCTGTCACTACACAGCACATTCTCAGCTTCACCTCCCCTCCAAGCAATTGGCTAGCATTGTATTGTTCTCCCCAAGGTGAGCATAAATATTTAGGATGGATAGATACATACATACATACATATATACAAACAAAGATAAGATTGGTTGATTTCTGGTATCCTTGTATAGAAGCAATTACTTCCTCCAGACTGTCCAAATATGTACATATGGATATATATTTTTAACATCTTTATTGGAGTATAATTGCTTTACATTGTTGTGTTAGTTTCTGCTGTATAACAGAGTGAATCAGCTACATGTATACATATATCCCCATATCCCCTCCCTCTTGCATCTCCCTCCCACCCTCCCTATCCCACGCATCTGAGTGGTCACAAAGCACTGAGCTGATCTCCCTGTGCTATGTGGCTGCTTCCCACTACCTACCTGTTTTATATTTGGTAGTGTATATATGTCCATGCCACTCTCTCACTTCGTCCCAGCTTACCCTTCCCCCTTCCTGTGTCCTCACGTCCAAGCTCTACATCTGCGTCTGTTCCCCTTCTGCCCCTAGGTTCTTCAGAACCATTTTTAAAATTAGATTCCATATATATGTATTAGCATACGGTATTTGTTTTTCTCTTTCTGACTTACTTAAATCTGTATGACAGACTCTGTCCATCCACCTCACTACAAATAACTCAATTTTGTTTCTTTTTATGGCTGAGTAATATTCCATTGTATATCTGTGCCACATCTTCTTTATCCATTCATCTGTCAGGGACACTTAGGTTGCTTCCATGTCCTGGCTGTTGTAAATAGAGCTGCAATGAACATTGCGGTACATGAATCTTTTTGAATTATGTTTTTCTCAGGGTATATGCCCAGTAGTGGGGTTGCTGGGTTGTATGTTAGTTTTATTTTTAGTTTTTTAAGGAACCTCCATACTGTTCTCCATAGTGGCTGTATCACTTTACATTCCCACAAACAGTGCAAGAGGGTTCCCTTTTCTCCACACCCTCTCCAGCATTTATTGTTTTTAGATTTTTTGATGATGGCCATCCTGACCGGTGTGAGGTGATACCTCATTGTGGTTTTGATTTGCATTTCTCTAATGATCAGTGATGTTGAGCATCCTTTCATGTGTTTGTTGGCAATCTGTATATCTTTTTGAAGAGATGTCTATTTAGGTCTTCTGCCCATTTTTGGATTGGGTTGTTTGTTTTTTTCATATTGAGCTGCATGGGCTGCTTCTAAATTTTGGAGATTAATCCTTTGTCAGCTGCTTCACTTGCAAATATTTTCTCGCATTCTGAGGGTTGCCTTTTCATCTTGTTTATGGTTTCCTTTGCTGTGCACAAGCTTTAAGTTTAATTAGGTCCCATTTGTTTATTTTTGTTTTTATTTCCATTTCTCTAGGAGGTGAGTCAAAAAGGATCTTGCTGTGATTTATGTCATAGAGTGTTCTGCCTATGTTTTCCTCTAAGAGTTTGATAGTGTCTGGCCTTACATTTAGGTCTTTACCATTTTGAGTTTATTTTTCTGTATGATGTTACTGCGCATTCTAATTTCATTCTTTACATGTAGCTGTCCAGTTTTCCCAGCACCATTATTGAAGAGGCTGTCTTTCTTGATTGTATATTCTTGCCTCCTCTATCAAAAATAACGTGACCATATGTGCATGGGTGTATCTCTGGGCTTTCTATCCTGTTCCATTGATCTATATTTCTGTATTTGTGCCAGTTCCATACTGTCTCGATTATTGTAGCTTTGTAGTATAGTCTGAAGTCCAGGAGCCTGATTCCTTCAGCTCCGTTTTTCTTTCTCATGATTGCTTTGGCTGTTCAGGGTCTTTTATGTTTCCATACAGATTGTGAAATTTTTTGTTCTAGTACTGTGAAAAATGCCATTGGAAGTTTGATAGGGATTGCATTGAATCTGTAGATTGCTTTGGATAGTATAGTCATTTTCACAATGTTGATTCTTCCAATGAAAAAACATGGTATATCTCTCCATCTATTTATATCATCTTTAATTGTTTTCATCAGTGTCTTATAGTTTTCTACATACAGGTCTTTTGTCTCCTTAGGTAGGTTTATTCCTAGGTATTTAATTCTTTTTGTTGCAATGGTAAATGGGAGTGTTTCCTTAATTTCTTTCATATTTTTCATCATTAGTGTATAGGGTGCAAGAGATTTCTGTGCATTAGTTTTGTATCCTACTACTTTACCAAATTCATTGATTAGCTCTAGTAGTTTTCTGGTAGCATCTTTAGGATTCTCTATGTATTGTATCACGTGATCTGCAAACAGTGACAGCTTTACTTCTTCTTTTCCAATTTGGATTCCTTTTATATCTTTTTCTTCTCTGATTACTGTGCCTAAAACTTCCAAAACTATGTTGAATAATAGTGGTGAGAGTGGACAACCTTGTCCTGTTCCTGATCTTAGCAGAAATGGTTTCAGTTTTTCACCATTGAAAGCAATGTTTGCTGTGGGTTTGTCATATATGGCCTTTATTATGTTGAGGTAACTTCCCTCTATGCTTACTTTCTGGAGGGTTGTCATCATAAATGAGTGCTGAATTTTATCGAAAGCTTTTTCTGCATCTATTGAGATCATCATATGGTTTTTCTCCTTCAATTTGTTAATATGGTTTATCACATTGAAAGATTTGTGTATTTTGAAGTATCCTTGCATTGCTGGGATAAGCCCCACTTGATCATGGTGTATGATCCTTTTAATGTGCTGTTGGATTCTGTTTGCTAGCATTTTGTTGAGGATTTTTGCATTTATGTTCATCAGTGATATTGGCCTGTAGTTTTCTTTCTTTGTGACATCTTTGTCTGGTTTTGGGATCAAGGTGATGGGGGCCTCATAGAATGAGTTTGGGAGTGTTCCTCCTCCTGCTATATTTTGAAGGAGTTGAGAAGGATAGTTGTTAGCTCTTCTCTAAATGTTTGATAGAATTTGCCTGTGAAGCCATCTGGTCCTGGGCTTTTGTTTGTTGGAAGATTTGTACACAGTCTCAATTTCAGTGCTTGTGATTGGTCTGTTTATATTTTCTATTTCTTCCTGGTTCAGTCTCAGCAGGTTGTGCATTTCTAAGAATTTGTCCATTTCTTCCAGGTTGTCCATTTTATTGGCATATAGTTGCTTGTGGTAATCTCTCATGTTCCTTTGTATTTCTGCAGTGTCAGTTGTTACTTTTCCTTTTTCATTTCTAATTCTATTGATTTGAGTCTTCTCCCTTTTTTTCTTGATGAGTCTGGCTAATGGTTTATCAATTTTGTTTATCTTCTCAAAGAACCAGCTTTTAGTTTTACTGATCTTTGCTATTCTTTCCTTCATTTCTTTTTCATTTATTTCTAATCTGATATTTATGATTTCTTTCCTTCTGCTAACTATGGGGTTTTTTTGGTTCTTTCTCTAATTGCTTTACATGTAAGGTTAGTTTGTTTATTTGGGATTTTTCTTGTTTCTTTAGGTAAGATTGTATGGCTATAATCTTGCCTCTTAGAACTGCTTTTGCTGCATCCCATAGGTTTTGGGTCGTCGTATTTTCATTGTCATTTGTTTCTAGGTATTTTTTGATTTCCTCTTTGATTTCTTCAGTGATCTCTTGGTTATTAAATAGTGTATTGTTTAGCCTCCATGCGTTTGTATTTATTTACAGATTTTCTTCCTGTAATTGATATCTAGTCTCATAACATTGTGGTCAGAAAAGATACTTGATATGATTTCAATTTTCTTAAATTTACCAAGGCTTGATTTATGACCCAAGATAGGTTCTATCCTGGAGAATGTTTCATGCGCACTTGAGGAGAAAGTGTATTCTGTTTTTTTTGGATGGAATGTCGTATAAATATCAATTAAGTCCATCTTGTTTACTGTATCATTTAAAGTTTGTGTTTCCTTATTTATTTTCATTTTGGATGATCTGTCCATTGATGAAAGTGGAGTGTTAAAGTCCCCTATTATGATTGTGTTACTGTCGATTTCCCCTGTTATGGCTGTTAACATTTGCTTTATGTATTGAGGTGCTCCTATGTTGGGTACATAAATATATTTAAAATTGTTATATCTTCCTCTTGGATTGATCCCTTGATCGTTATGTAGTGTCCTTTTTTTCTCTGGTAATAGTCTTTATTGTAAAGTCTAATTTGCATGATATGAGAATTGCTACTCCAGCTTTCTTTTGGTTTCCATTTGCATGGAATATCTTTTTCCATCCCCTCACTTTCAGTCTGTATGTGTCCCTAGGTCTGAAGTGGGTCTCTTGTAGATAGCATATATACGGGTCTTGTTTTTGTATCCATTCAGCCAGTCTATGTCTTTTGGTTGGAGCATTTAATCCATTTACATTTAAGGTAATTATCGATATGTATGTTCCTATTACCATTTTCTTAATTGTTTGGGGTTTATTATTGTAGGTCGTTTCCTACTTTTGTGTTTCCTGCCTAGATAAGTTCCTTTAGCATTTGTTGTAAAGCTGGTTTGGTGGTGCTGAATTGTCTTAACTTTTGCTTTTCTGTAAAGGTTTTTATTTCTCTGTCAAAAATGAGTGAAATCATTGCTGGGTAGAGTAATCTTGGTTGTAGGTTTTTCCCTTTCATCACTTTAAATATGTCCTGCCACTCCCTTCTGGCTTGCAGAATTTCTGCTGAAAGATCAGCTGTTAACCTTATGGGGATTCCGTTGTGTGTTATTTGTTGCTTTTCCCTTGCTGCTTTTAATATTTTTTCTTTGTATTTAATTTTTGATAGTTTGATTAATATGTGCCTTGGCATTTTTCTCCTTTGATTTATCCTGTATGGGACTCTCTGTACTTCCTGGAATTGATTAACTATTTCCTTTCCCATATTAGGGAAGTTTTCAACTATAATCTCTTCAAATATTTTCTCAGTCCCTTTCTTTTTCTCTTCTTCTGGGACCCCGCTAAGTCGAATGTTGGTGCATTTAATGTTGTCCCAGAGGTCTCTGAGACTGTCCTCAATTCTTTTCATTCTTTTTTCTTTATTCTGCTCTGCAGTAGTTATTTCCAGTATTTTATCTTCCAGGTCACTTCTCTGTTCTTCTGCCTCAGTTCATTAGTCTGAATTCTTTTTCAGGTAGACTGCCTATTTCCTCTTCATTTGTTAGGTCTGGTGGGTTTTTATCTTCCTCCTTCATCTGCTGTGTGTTTCTCTGTCTTCTCATTTTGCTTAACTTACTGTGTTTGGGGTCTGCTTTTTGCAGGCTACAGGTTTGTAGTTCCCGTTGTTTTTGGTGTCTGTCCCCAGTGGCTAAGGTTGGTTCAGTGGGTTGTGTAGGCTTCCTGGTGGAGGGGACTAGTGCCTGTGTTTTGGTGGATGAGGCTGGATCTTGTCTTTATGGTGGGCAGGACCACGTCTGATGGTGTGTTTTGGGGTTTCTGTGACCTTATTATGATTTTAGGCAGCCTCTCTGCTAATGGGTGGGGTTGTGTTCCTGTCTCGCTAGTTGTTTGGCATAGGGTTTTCAGCAGTGTAGGTTGCTGGTCATTGAGTGGAGCTGGGTCTTAGTATTGAGATGGAGATCTCTGGGAGAGCTTTCGCTGTTTGATATTACATGGAGCTGGGAGGTCTCTGGTGTACCATGTCCTGAACTTGGCCCTCCCACCTCAGAGGCACAGGCCTTACACTGGCCAGAGCACCAAGACCCTGTCAGCCACACAGCTCAGAAGAAAAGGGAGACGAAAGAAAGAAAGAAAGAAAGAAAGAGAGAAAAAAAGAAAGAAAGAAAGAAGAAATAAAATAAATTTATTAAAATAAAAAATTATAAAAATAACAAAAATGTTAAAGTAATAAAAAAAAAAAGAAAGAAGACATCAACTAGACCAAAAAACAAATCCAGCAATGATAACAAGCACTAAAAACTATACCAAAAAAACCACACAAAACACGGACAGACAGAACCCTAGGACAAATGGTAAAAGCAAAACTATACAGACAAAATCACACACAGAAGCATACATGTACACACTAACAAACAGAGAAAAAGGAAAAAATATATATATATCGTTGCTCCACCGCCTCAATTTTGGGATGATTCGTTGTCTATTCATGTATTCCACAGATGCAGGGTGCATCAAGATGATTGTGGAGATTCAATCTGCTGCTCCTCAGGCTGCTGGGAGAGATTTCCCTTTTTCTTCTTTGTTCGCACAGCTCCCAGGGCTCAGCTGTGGATTTGGCCCCGCCTCTGCGTGTAGGTCGCCTGAGGGCGTCTGTTCTTCGCTCAGACAGGACGGGGTTAAAGGAGCCGCTGATTCGAGGGCTCTGGCTCACTCAGGCCGGGGGTGGGGAGGGAGTGGTACGGGGTGCGGGGTGAGCCTGTGGTGGCAGAGGCCGGCGTGACGTTGCACCAGCCTGAGGTGCACCGTGCATTCTCCCAGGGAAGTTGTCCCTGGATCACGGGACCCTGGCAGTGGCGGGCTGCACAGGCTCCCCGGAAGTGGGATGTGGATAGTGACCTGTGCTTGCACACAGGCCCCTTGGTGGCGGCAGCAGCAGCCTTAGCGTCTCATGCCCGTCTCTGGTGTCCGTGCTGATAGCCACGGCTCGCGCCCGTCTCTGGAGCTCATTTAGGCGGTGCTCTGGATCCCCTCTCCTCGCGCACACCGAAACAATGGTCTCTTGCCTCTTAGGCGGCTCCAGACTTTTTCCCAGACTCCCTCCCGGCCAGCTGTGGCGCGCTAGCCCCCTTCAGGCTGTGTTCACGCTGCCAACCCCAGTCCTCTCCCTGGGATCTGACCTACAAAGCCCGAGCCTCAGCTCCCAGCCCCGCCCGCCCCGGCAGGTGAGCAGACAAGCCTCTCGGGCTGGTGAGTGCTGGTCGGCACTGATCCTCTGTGTGGGACCCTCTCCGCTTTTCCCTCCGCACCCCTGTTGCTGTGCTCTCCTCTGTGGCTCCGAAGCTTCCCCCCTCCACCCACCCCACCCCGTCTCTGCCTGCGAAGGGGCTTCTAGTGTGCGGAAACTTTTCCTCCTTCACAGCTCCCTCCCACTGGTGCAGGTCCCGTCCCTATTTTTTGTCTCTGTTTATTCTTTTTTCTTTTGCCCTACCCAGGTTCATGGGGAGTGTCTTGCCTTTTGGGACGTCTGAGGTCTTCTGCCAGCGTTCAGTAGATGTTCTGTAGTTGTTCCACATGTAGATGTATTTCTGATGTATTTGTGGGGAGGAAGGTGATCTCCACATCTTATTCCTCCGCCATCTTGAAGGTCTCTCTCTCACGTAGGGATATTTTTAAGTACTCCAAAAGCCTCTGCATATGCCCCAATTTCAGTAAAATCGACAAGAACCCATCTAAAAATCAATTGTGAGCATTATCTCTTATAGCTTCCTAAGCTAGCTATGTGATCTAGACTCCCATGCAGTTTGGGCTTACCTTTTTTTTTTTTTTTTTTTTTTGCGGTACATGGGCCTCCCACCGCTGCGGCCTCTCCCGTTGCGGAGCACAGGCTCCGGACACGCAGGCTCAGCGGCCATGGCTCACGGGCCCAGCCGCTTTGCGGCATGTGGGATCTTCCCACACCCGGGCACGAACCCACCATGTCCCCTGCATCGGCAGGCGGACTCTCAACCACTGCTCCACCAGGGAAGCCCTGGGCTTACATTTTTATTTTCAAATAACTGCGACCAGTTTTGTATAAAGAAAAATAAATGTAAACATGGTGGATGTTTGATAGCAAAGATCAATGTCTATATATGTTTTCCAAAATATCATAAATTCTGAAAATTACACTATAAAAATTTGTTTAGAAGATGTAGTGTCTCATTTAGAACACACATCACATTTTGACATAAAATCTGTGTGTGTATATAAAAGATCATTTTCAAATACGCTTTCCATTTCTATTCTATATTTCCCACAGTGAGCTTAAACAGCGGTTTATCATTAAAGATTTGAACCTAGTGTAGTATTATTACTGACAGGCTCAATAGTCCTGTTCTTACAGCAGTTTTCTTAACTTTTTTAACTTCTCAGTATGCCAAGTTATCTAGTTTAGAACCTCCAGTATAAAATTATTGTCCAAAGTTAAATATGTGAGGGGAATGAAGAAATTATATTGTCCTTGTTTGTTAAAATGCCTTTCATACGTATACACACATACATACACACATCTATTGTATAACATATACTGTTATAGCTCAGTTTTATAAATGGTACAAAGTGCTGGTATGGACTAGAGAAAAAAAGAAAATTTATTCCTTATATTAATATTAAGATATTATTAGGAAAAGACTATGCTGATGTTTTTCCAAAGCTGCCCTAAACACTAAATATCAACATTTTCAAAGAAAAAAAAAATTTCATGTTTCCATGGCTCCTGACCAATGTCTGTCATTCAAACCCACTACCTCTTGTGTGTAAAGCTGAGTCATTTTAAAATCTTATCTAAATATACATGATAATATTATAATTTACAGTTGAAAATAATATTGATTTTAATATTTTAAAAAACATGTGAAATGTATTGTTAAAGATGAAAGTAATTATTTTCTTAATCTATTACTGCATATCTTAGAACATACGTTTTCTCTAATTGTCCCAAAATAAGTAAGCAAAATCTAAAATGTATAAATTGGGTTGACTCACTTCAATTTTGCTTAATCGCAGAAGTTAGTGAAAACATTAAGTTGATATGTACACTAGTAATAAACATTGAAAGGAAATTTAGAGATCATTTTATTTATTCAGGTCCTCCAATTTAGGAATCTCTTACCAACAACCCCTGGCACACTTGATTGAAAAATTGGCTTCTGCTGAGAAACCTCAGGGACTACGGATTTGATTTCTAGAACACAGTCCAGAAATCACCGCCTCTTTGACATTTTCTGTTTGATCTTATCAAGCACCACTTTCACTAGAATAAATTATTTCAGGCCAAGAGCATATGGTATAATGCTCTTGGTATAAAGTTGCTGGAGTTCTTACTCATTTATTCAAGAAAAGTTTTTAGTAGTTAAGTCTCCTGCTCTGTGTTGCACATCAGAAATAGAGCTGTGAATATGACAGACATTATATATTCTCGTGAATCATGTAACCATCAGGTAATGGTCTGCTTGTTGAGAGGGACATTGGGTAAATACTAAGGAGTGGTCTGTAAAAAGGAGAAGCTCAGGGAGGTACCATGTGAGCAAATCATAGGCAACATGCTTGGTTTGGAAATTATATTTAAACTTTGCCCTGAAATTATATTTAAACTTAGTAAAAAAAGATGCTCAGGTCAAAAAGAGGAAAGACCACTCCACATATTGGAAGTAGCTTGTGCAAACCAGGATTCAGGGAAAAGCAAGGCATGCTCAAACAGAACTCTTCCCTCCCTTTCATCTAGTAATTAATATCCATTTATTTCTGTCGTCTATTACTACAAAAATTTTTACGCAGTATTATCTCAAAGTATTTCTCATTTGCAAAACTTATTACAGCTACAATTTTACTTTGTATGTTGATTATGATTAAAACTCTTCTCCTCACTGTATCCCGGTCTCCATAATGGTAAGAACAGGGTCTATTTTTATTCACCCCCATATTTCCAGTACTTAGTACAGCATGCAGCGTATACCAGGTTCTATTTGATATTAGTTAGATGAAGAAAAGAAAACAAGGGCAGTGACGGTAGACAGTTATATGATGTGAAGCCAGAGAGGTGGGCAGGACCAGGTCACACAGGTCCTGGTTGACCTGGTTAAAAATGTTGGCTTTTTTCTTCAAGGCAATTGAAACAATGAAAAGATTTTCAGCAGTGCAGTGAGGAGGTCAACTTTACTCTCTACAGTGTAGAATATGGGCAAACAGTGTCAGAGGATGAACAGGTACTTGGTTAATATTATAGTCTGGGATAAAGGTAGTGGAAACTTAGGAGAGAGTGCCTGAATTTGAGAACTATTTAGAAAATAGACAATGGTGAATATATTGAAATGAGGTGGAGAGTGTAAGAAAGAGTGATATCAAGAATCATCCATGTGCTTCTCACTTTAAAGCTAAGTGAAGGATGGCAAACCTCAGGAGAGTGAATTTTATGGGTACCCTGTTTATGTAAACAATGTGATGTAAAAATTGAATACTAAATTCACAGGCCCGCGTGCACAATGGGTTTAGAGTGATGTGCAGAGAAGAGGTACCTCTGCCTTTGTTTCCTGTCCAGTCTGTGCACAGGAAGACTTCCTGCTGTCCACAGTCATCTCCAGTTTTTCATCGCCATGAGTCATTTCTTTTTCTTCTCTGATTGCTGCGGCTAGGACTTCCTTCATTTGCCTTCTTTGTTGCCAGGTGTGCCACTCCTGGCTCATTTTATTCTCCTATTATAGAGAAAAGGCAGCAACACTCTTATTACCTGTTGTTACTTCGCATTGCTCCTGGAACCTGAAACACCACAGAACAGCTTCTCTGTGGTTCTCTCATACCATTTATTTAATGCTAATCACATTACTCCTCACTACACTGCATCATTCTTCCTGCTGCCTATGAAAAATGACTTCCAGGGACTCTCTCAAAGGTTCTTACTGTTCTTCTTTGGTAAGGACCACAAATGGAAGTTTTACCCAGAGTAAGACATTGTAAACGATAAGTAGCTTTCTGACCTTTTAAACTTACCGTTAAGAATTTGGTAGCATAAACAAGAAACAATGTGTGTTCCAGCTGTATCTTCTCTTGAACTCTGTAGTCTGGCATCACTGCATTCTTAGAACATGATCTCTTTGGTCTGGTCAAGTGTGGGAGGTGGAAAGATTGGAGAGCATGTCTAAAAGGAGAAATGGGAACCAGAACTTGGCACCAACAGAGCACTTTGAAGAATTTGATGTAGGAGCTTTAAACCACCAGGATCCATGTGCGCTGAGGCCCACTGGACAAGGTTCAGGCTTGGGGCATCCTGTCCACATGACACCGCTGACCAGAGACAGTCCCAGGCACTGCAGAGAGACTTCGAAAAATTTAAAGAAAGGGATCCAAAATGTTGGGGTCCCTCTGGAATCAGGCTTGGAGAGATATAGCCCTGCTTCTCTGACTATAGGGTTGTACTAAATGTTGATGCCATTTGCTGAGGTAAAGGACGTTGGGGGAATCTGAGTAGATAAATTTATAAGTTGAGTTTCAGAATATGTGGCTTCTAAGGGGGACTGTCAGAGAAAAACTTAGATATATGGGTTTGAAACTCAGAGGAGAGGACACATGAATTAAGGAGGAATATATATGTGTACGTCTATCTGCCTAGCCATCTGTCTATCTCGTGATGAGAACCTTGTATGAAAATGAGGCAAGAAAAGAAATGACGGGACTGAGAAAAAGTCCTTGAAAGGCCATGAATAGTAATCTGGAATTGGTTATCTAGAATTGTACTGCAAATAATACAGTGGTGGATTGACCAGATAAGAAGGAGAAAAAGAGGATAAAAGAGAATACACTCAGTATGACCATCTCTAGGTCCACCCATGTTGCTGCAAATGGCATTATCTCATTCTTTTTTATGGCTGAGTAATATCCCATTGTATATATCTACCACATCTTCTTTATCCATTCCTCTGTCGATGGACATTTAAGTTGCTTTAATGTCTTCGCTATTGGAAATAGAGCTGCAATGAATATTGGGGTGCATGTATCCTTTCAGACCACGTTTTTCTCCAGATATATGCCCCGGAGTGGGACTGCAAGGTCATATGGTAGTAGCTCTATGTTTAGTTTTTAAAGTAACCTCCATACTGTTCTTCATAGTGGCTGCACCAGTTTACATTCGCACCAACCGTGGAGGAGGGTTCCCTTCTCTGCACACCCTCTCCAGCATCTACTGTACAGCACAGGGAACTCTGCTCAATGTTATGTGGCAGCCTGGAGGGGAGGGGAGTTTGGGGGAGAATGAATATATGTTTATGTATGGCTGAGTTGCCTTGCTGTGCACCTGGAACTATCACAACGTTGTTAATTGGCTTTACTTCAGTATAAAATTAAAAGTTCAAATGGTGAAAAAAAAAAAAAAGAGAGAATACAGACATCCCTTGCTGTACTTCATAGTTTAGAAACTGAAGGTTTGTGGCGACCCTGTGTCTAACAAGTCTATTGGCACCATTTTCTCCAACAGCATTTGCTCATTTCCTGTCTCTGTGTCATATTTGGTAACTGTCGTAATATTTCAAACTTTAATTATTGTTATATTTTTGTTATATTATTGTTATATTTGTTATAGTGATCTGTGGTCAGTGATGTTAGAGTTGTAATTGTTTTGGAGCGCCATGAACAGTGCCCTTGTCAGACGGGGAACTTAATTGATGAGTGGTGTGTGTGTTGTGACCGCTCTGCAGACCAGGTGTTCCCCTATCTCTCTCTCTCTCTCTTCTTGGGCCTCCTGATTCCCTGAGATGCAACAGTATGGAAATTAAGCCAAGTAATAAACCTACAGTGGCCTCTAAGCGTTCAAGTGAAAGGAAGAGTCGCACATTTCTCTCTTAAATCAAAAACTAGAAGTGATTAAGCTTGGTGAGGAGAGCATGACAAAAGCCAAGACAGGCTGAAAGCCCAGCCTCTTGTGCCAGTTAGCCAGTATGTGAACGCAGAGGAAAAGTTCTTGAAAGAAATGAAAAGTGCTAGTTCAGTGAATACTTGAATGATAAGAAAGCAAGATAGCCTTATTGCTGATATGGAGAAAGTTTCAATTGTCTAGATAGAAGTTCAGACCAGCCAGAACATTTCCTTAAGCCAAAGCCTGATCCAAAGCAAGGCCCTAACTCTGTTCAATTCTATGAGGGCTGAGATAGATGAGGAAGCTGCAGAAAAAAGGCTTGAAGCTAGCAGAGGTTGGTTCATGAGGTGTAAGGAAAGAAGCTGCCTCCATGACATAAAAGTGCAAGGAACGGACTTCCCTCGTGGCGCAGTGATTACGAATCTGCCTGCCAATGCAGGGGACACGGGTTCGATCCCTTGTCCGGGAAGAACCACATGCCGCGAAGCAAATAAGCCCGTGTGCGCCACAGTTACTGAACCTGAGCTCTAGAGCCCGTGAACCACAACTACTGAGCCCGCGCACCTAGAGCCCGTGCTCTGCAACAAGAGAAGCCACCACAACGAGAAGCCCGGGCACCACAACGAAGAGTAGAACCCGCTCAACACAACTAGAGAAAGCCCGCGCGCAGCAACGAAGACCCAATGCAGCCAAAAAAACAGTGCAAGGAAAGCATCGAATGCTGATTTACAGCTGCAGCAGGTTACCCAGAAGTTCTAGCTAAAATAATTAATGAAGGTGGCTACACTGCACAACAGTGTTTCAACGTAGATGAAACAGCCTTCTGTTGGAAGAAGGTGCCATCCAGGACTTTGATAGTTAGAGAGGAGAAGTCAATGCCTGGCTTCAAAGGACAGGCTGACTCTCTTGTTACGAGCTAATGCAGCTGGAGACTTTAGGTTGAAACCAGTGCTCATTTACCATTCCGAAAATTCTAGGGCCCTTCAGAATTATGCTAAATTGACAGCCTGTGCTCTATAAATGAAAAAAACAGACGTGGAAAATTGCTAGATGACGCCACTTCTGTTTACAACATGGTTTACTGAATATTTTAAGCCCACTGTTGACACCTACTGCTCAGAGAAAAAAATATTTATTTCACCATACTGCTATTTATTGACAATGCACCTGGTCACCCAAGAGCTCTGCTGGAGATTCACAACGAGACTATCGTTTTCATGCTAAGCCAGCATCCACTCTGAAGCCCATAGGTGAAAGATTATTATGACTGTCAAGTCTTATTATTTAGAAATACAGTTTGTAAGGCTGCAGCTGTCATAGATAGATAGTGATTCCTTTGATAGTTCTGGGCAAAATCAATTGAAAAATTTCTGGAAATGATTCACCGTTTTAGATGCCATTAAGAACATTTGTGGTTCATGGGAAGAGGTCCAAATACCAACATTAACAGGAGTTTAGAAATAGCCATCCCTAATCCTCAGGGATGACTTTTGGAGGGGTTGGGTTCAAGCCTTCAGCTGAGGAAGTCATTGCAGATGTGGTGGAAATAGCAAGAGAACTAGAATTAGAAGTGGAGCCTGAAGATGTGACCAAATTGCTTCAACCTCATGGTAAAAAGTTCATGGCTGAGGAGTTGCTTCTTATGGATGAACCAAGAGAGTGGTTCCTTGAGATGGAATCTACTTTTGGTGAAGATGCTGTAAAGATTGTTGAAATGACTCCAGAGGATTTAGACTATTACTATAAGCTTAGTTGATAAAGCAGCCACAAGGTTTGAGAGAATTGACTTCAATTTTGCAAGAAGCTCTACTCTGGGTAAAATGTTTCAAACAACATTGCATGTTACAGAGAAATCATTAGTGAAAGGAAGAGTCAATGGATGTGGCAAAATTTATTGTGGTCTTATTTTGAGAAATTTCCACAGCCATCCCACCCTTCAGCACCACCACCCTGATCAGTCAGCAGCCACCAACACTGAGGCGAGGCCCTCCGCCAGCCAAAAGATGACAGCTCTCTGAAGGCTCAGATGGTGCTTAGCATTTTTTAGCAATAAAGTGTCTTCAATTAAGGTATGTTTACTGATTTTTTTAGACACAATTCTATTGCACACTAAATAGACTAAAGTATAGAGTAAATATAACCTTTATATGCACTGGGAAAACAAAATTCATATGCCTTGCTTTATTGAGAGATTTACTTTATTGTGGTGGCCTGGAACCAAACGTTCAGTATCTCCGAGGTTTGCCTGTATTAATGAAACCCAGAGAATAATAATTTATAGAAAAAGGGAGTAAAAAGCTGTGTCAAATCCTGCTGGGTGATCAGGTAGGTTAAGGACAGAACATATCCAGTAGTGGCATAGAGTCCTTGATGACCTTAACAGAAGAAGAATCTCCAACTATACTGTTGGGAGCAGAGTTCCTTTTGAAGTCGATTTAGATGAATGACTAGGTTTAGAGGTGACTAAATCAAGACAAGGGCAGCTAACTCTTTTTTTAAAATATGTTTAGTGCTAAGGAGTGGAGAAAGGAAGGTACCAGGAGGGAGACTGATAGCTCAGAGCAACAGTGGGACTTCTGGAAGGGGGAACATAATTCTGTGAGTAAAGAAAATCTAGAATATTTGAATGTTGAGAGTGAAGATACAAAAGACAAGATGAGAGTCAAGGTTTGGAGTAAGTTTCTTGAGAAGGTGAGAGAGAGCTGTATCCAGAGCATAAGGGGCACAAGTACCAGGGATGCTCATTAAGAAAGAGGACTCTTGTATGTAAAATGGAAGGATAGAGAAAGGAATGAATGCAAGTGTAGGGACTCTAGCTTGTGTTTTTAAAAAATTGAAGTAGTTTTGTTCGATGGTTTCTATCATCTTTGTAACATACAAGACAGAGGTAGAAGCATGGAATGTGAGCTACTCAAAGTTGTGAGATAAGGCAAGAATGTTTGAAACAGTTGCTTCAGGATGTGGCTATTGGGTTGATTTAAGAAACAGTAAATTTCAAGGCTGAGCATTGAGACCAGTGAACACTAGTGACTGAGATTTAAGGGTTAATCATTCTGCCCTTTTGAGTCATTTTCTCCCCTTGACTCAGCAACCAAACTGCTGAGTTTGGTTGCTGTGAAGATGAAGAGTCAGACTTGTCCAGAGCTGGTTCAAGCTGTGTTTCCAAAGCTTTGGCAAAAGATAAATTGAGCTTATGACCCAATGATTCTAAAATGATTAGGAACTAAAAATGTATCCAGCAGAAGATGAAGGGATGAAGACAAATAGAGAAGCCAAGGGGATGCCCTCAAGACAGCAACCATGATTCAAAGTAGAAGGACAGGAGTTTGGGGTAGAACATGAGATAAATGGATTGGAGATTAAAAGATGGAGTGATTTCAGCTTAAAACATGACTGAACTTCTGGAGGCAGTGATCCAGGTGGATTAGAGGAGATGGATGGACAGGAACGTGAAGCTAGGTGTTAGCTCAACCCTTTCACGCATGTGACATTGACTTCAGAAGTTCTGAAATTCGACAGAGAATCAATTCATCAAATATGCCAGTATATTCATCAAAAGTTATTTTAAGTCCATGGCTTTTTTTCCCAGAAAGCATCTAATCTTTTTGAATTATCTGTCTATGTCCTTGCTTCTCTCTATTAAGAGTAGTTTGAGACACATAGAGATTATACACTTTGTATTCATGGTTTGTCTTTTGAATCGTTCCAAACATAAGATTAATATAACCATCTCTTTCTATCTCTGGCTTTACTCCAGACCTCAGAGAGTTAATTCATTCAATTAGTAGAATATTCTGTATTCAAAGGAAGTCTTCTTTGAAAGTAGAAATAAATTATCCTTCATGGATAGATTGATTATATATAACCTAATCTCAGAATACTACGATGTACCAAATGCATCACATACATGAAAAAAATACTTATATAAAATATATATTCGAATCAAGCAAGTGGAGAGATTTACATTATCTTTAGAAAATCAGTAAGACATGTTCTTGTTTTTAAAATTAAGTACCCAAGCAATACATAAATACGTTCTCATTATAAATAGATCGGTAAAGAGAGGGACAGCAGCAAGATGCTGGGATAAGAAGTCCTAGCCCTCATACCCCCATGAAAACACAGACTTGATAATGATTTTAGTAGCAAAATCCCTTTATGAGAGGACCAGAACCCAGTTAGGAATTTTCAGTACCTAAGGCAGGCACAAAATTGAGATCAGCCACACTGAAATGGGTGGGGAGAGCAATTTCACTTTCACTGCATCAGCCCCTCCCCCAAGCCGGCACAGCGCAGCACTGAGAGATCATGTCCCCTCCCTGGTGCCGGAGGAAGAGTGTGAGCCAGTATCCTCTGTCCCTGGCCTTTCAGTGGGATCTCTGAAGGGTGGCTTTCTGCCTCGACTTACACTGAGTGCTGAAAGAATTGGAATAGTCCGGATGCCTGGGGCTGCTGAGGGATGAGCACATTCCTGTGGCCTGTACTGATCTGTGAGGCTTGGAAGAGGTGCAGAAAGGAGGCCTTTCCTCCAGGAGACAGGGAGGAGTGGAGTGTGACTGCAACGCCCCGGGCAGTGCAGTGGACTCCCTGTGGTGCTGGGTTTTGCTCTGTCTCACATAGAGGGCTGAAGAATCCAGCATCCTCCAGGTGATTGGGACAGGGGTAGCCAGCATGGCTTTGGGATATGGAAGAAGGTGCATAACTGAGGTTGCTTCCTAATGGGGGGAGAGGAAGAGTAAAGCATGCCCCCAATGTCTCTGGTCTTCCTGTGCACCACACAGAGGCTGGTTTCTATCTCGTCTCATGTGGGGTGATGACAGAACTGACATAGTCACCAGAGGGAGCAAGAGGTTATGAGCTACTGGAGAAAAACAATAACAGCAAACTAAAAACAAAAACAGCAACAAAAAAGCCTGGGTGTATTGAGCTGGTAAGAACAAAGGCCCAGATTCCCTAACCAGGCTCACCGCTGAAGGTCTTTCCTAATCAAAGGCAGCCTGTAAAGAGTGGGAGAAGATGCTTTTTCTTCAGATGCACACATGTCATTGAAAAGCTACAAGCAAAATAAAGGATCATGAAAATCATGAAATCATGAAAATACAATGCAAAGAATAAAGTAGATCTCCAATAACTGACCCTGAAGAAATGACTGTCTATAAACTGTTTGATAAATAATTCATGATAATTGCCTTAAAGTTGCTCAGTGAGTTACAGGAGAACACAGCTAAATGAAATCAGGAACACGATACATGAAAAAAAGCTGAGAATATCAACAAAGAGATAGAAAGAACCAAACAAATCCTGGAACTGAAGAACACAATAAGTGAACTAAAAAATTAGAGGGATTCAGCAGCAGATTTGAGCAAACAGAAGAAAGAATCTGTGAACTTAAAGACAAGCCATTTGAAAGTATTCTGTCAGAGGAACAAAACAAAAAAGAAAGAGAAAGAATAAAGAAAGCCTAAAGGACTTATGGGACAAACCAAGAGACTAAATGTAAACATTGTGAGAGTGTCAGAAAGAAAAGACAGAAACAAAGGGGCCGAAAACTTATTTAAAGACATAATGGCTGAAAACTTCCCAAATCTGGGGAAGGTCTGACCATAAAGACCAAAATTCTGAATATGATGAATCTACTCATAAAGTCTCTAGCAGGAAACACTCGAACCAGACTGTCAAAATTTAAGGAAAAAGAGAGAATTTTGAAAGCAGCAAGAGAAAAGTGACTCATCAAATACAAGGGAATCTCCATTAGACTATCAACAGATTTCTTAGCAGATACTTTGCAGGTGAGAAGGAAGGGGGATGATACATTTAAAGTGCTGGAGAAAAAAAACAAAACGAAACAAAACAAAAAATCATGCCAACCAAGAACACTATAAATGTCAAAGCTGTTTTTCAAAAGTCAAGGGGACATAAAGACTTTCTAAGACAAACAAAACCCGAGTAAGTGCATTAGTACCAGACCTGCCTTACAAAAAATGCTAAAGGGAGTTCTTCAGGTTGAAAGTAAAGAATGCTAAACAGCTACATGAAAGCACATGAAAGTGTAATACTTGTTGGTAAAAGTAAATATATAAACAAATACAGAATACTGTGGTACCGTAAGGGTAGTGGGTAAATCACTTTTCATTCTAGTGTCAAAAAGTATGAAAAGTAACTAAAACGTGCTAAAAATACCCAATTTGAATAGATGTAAATTGTGAAAACAATAACATAAAGTGGGGGAGGGAAAGTAAACTGGAAAGGTTTTGCATACAGTTGAAGTTAAGTTGTTGTCAGCTTAAAATAGACTTACATTATATGGTATTTTATGTAAGCCCACGGTCACCACAGAGAAATATTTAACCTAACTGACATTTACAGAATGTTTCATGGAACAGCAGCAAAATATGCATTCTTTTCAAGCACACGTGAAACATTCATCAGCATAGATCACATGGTAAATCACAAAGCAAGTTTCAGAAAATTTAAGAAGACTGAAATCCTATCGAGGCAAGGATGCCCACTCTTGCCATGGCAATTCTACATAATACTGAAAGCCCTAGCTAGAGCAATTAGGCAGGAAAAAAAAAAAACCCATAAACCTGGAAAGGAATAAGTAAAATTATCTCTTTTGCAGATGACAGTCTTATATGTGAAAAGTACTAGACTCCACAAAAAGACTGTTAGAACTAAAAAATGAATTTAGTAATTGCAGGATACAAAATCAACATTTAAATCTCAGTTGCATTTCCTTATTCTACAAAGAAACTTTCTGAAAAAAACAGATAAGAAAATGAAGAAAACAATCTCATGTAAAATACTATCAAAACTAATAAAATATTTAGGCGTTAACTAAGGAAGTAAAAGACTTGTATACTGAAAACTACAGAACATTGATGGAAAAAAATTTAAAAAACACAAATAAATGGAAACATGTTCATGGATTGGTAGATTTAATATTGTTAATATGTCCTTACTATCCAGAACAATCTACAGATTTGGTGAAATCCCTATCAAAACCCCAATGACATTTTTTTTACAGAAATGGAGAAACAATCCTAAAATTTGTATGGAAACACAAAAGAACCTGGATAGCCAAAGGTGTCTTAAGCAAGATGAGCCAAGCTTAAGGGTTCACACTTTCTGATTTGATTTCAAAATACATTACTAAGCCATAGTAATCAGAACACTTTGGTACTGGCATAAAAACAGACATACAAGCAAATGGAACAGAAATCAAGAGCCCAGAAATAAACCTATGCAAATATAGTCAACTAATTGTACACAAGGGTACCAAAAATACACAATGGGGAAAGGAAAGTCTCTTCAGCAAATGGTGTTGGGAGATTGGATATCCACATTCAAAAGGGAACAATTATCTTATACCATACACATTAATCAAGGCAAAATGAATTAAAGATTTAAATATGTAATTTGGAACTGTAAACCTCCCTGAAGAAAACTTAGGGGAAAGCTTCATGACATTGTGCTTGGCAATGATTTCTTGGACATGACACCTAAAGCACAAACAACAAAAGCCATATTAGACACATTCAACTACATCAAAGTAAAAAGCTTCTCTGCTGCAAAGGAAACAATCAACAGAGTGAAAAGGCAACGTTCAGAATGGAAGAAAATGTTTGCAAACCTCATATTCGATATGAGGTTAGTATCCAAAATATATTAGGAACTCCTACAACTCAACAGAAGGTAAACAAATAACCCAGTTTTAAAAATGGACGGTCTTGAACCGACATTTCTTCTAAGAAACATACCAATGGTCAAGAGGTGTATGAAAAAATGCCCAGTATGACTTATCATCAGAGAAATGCAAATTAAAATCAAAATGAGATATCACCTCACACCTGTTAGGATGGCCATTACAAACAACAACTACAACAACAGATGCTGAGAAGGATGTGGAGAAATTGGAACCCTTGTATACTGTTGGTGGGGATGTAGAAATGTTACAGCCACTATGGCAAGAAGGATGGCTATTCCACAAAAAAAATTAAGATAGAATTACCATGTGATCCAACACTCCCATCTCTAGATGTACATCCCAAATAATTGAAGCCAGGTTCTCAGAAAAAAATATGCACCTCCATGCTCATTGCAGCATTATGCACATTAGCCAAGATCTGGAAACACCGTAAAGGTCCATCAGCAGATGAACGGATAAAGTAAATGTGGTCTATACGTACAAAGAATGTTATAAGCCTTAAGTAGAAGAATATCCTGCCATATGTGACAACATGGATGATCCCAGAGGGCATTCTGCTAAGTGGAATAAGCCACTTACAGAAGGACAAATATTGCATGATCCCATTTATATGAAGTATCTAAAGTAGTCAAGCTCACAGAAGCAGAGTGTAGAATGGTGGTTGCAGGGAGTGGGGAGAAGGGAACAGGTATAAAGTTTCAGTTACTTAAGATGAATAGGTTCTAGGGATCTGCCCAGAGCCTGGCACCTAAGGGCAACAGTAATATATGGTGCACTTAAAATTTAAGAGGGTAGATGTCATGCTGTGTTCTTACCGAAATAATAAAGTAAATTAATAGACAAGTACATAAATTAGTAAAGATACAGTATACAAAAATGAAATGTTGTGCTTGGATAACTCAACCCACTCCCCAGAGACAGTAGTTTTATTTTCATCCTACTAGTCTTTCCTCCCTTTTTCAAAGGTGTTTTTACTGTGAAACATGTTGAGATTCATTGAAGAAATATGTCAAGTACAGGTAGTTTAAAAAGAAAATGAAAGTACAGACATTTTCACCCATGTTAATTCTTTGTTCCTTTTCCTGAGGAAAATTATCTAATGTTAACAAAAGGAACCTGTTTATTAGATTAATCCACCTCTTATTAGTTGGCAAAGAACAACATACCTATTGCATTATGAAAGAGGATAATTTTTTTGTCTTCTTTTTGTCACCTGTTTTGTTTTATTTGACTTTTACACTTGGGGACTGTGGCCATAAGAAATAGGGAGCCAGAATTCTGGGGCTTGAAAGGCTACTTCCCCTTCATACAGAGAAGAAAGCTCCTTTCCCCTGTATGAGGCTATTCTGTATGGTCTTCCTCCCCCTCCAACCTAGAAAGAACTAAGAGCACGTGATAAATAAGAATGATTCTGAAAGTGAGGGAAGTGTTTGATGAGTAGTGAAGCATTAGAGATAAATTGGCTTGCTATGCAGTTTTATCCAACTTCTGATGATACGCCTGCTCCAGACCCTGGTGAGTGACATTCTAGGGCTTGGCTGAGCTGGCCAGTTCCTCATGTCTCTTTTGGAATCAGTCTAAGTAAACAAAAACTGTCAAACAATTCTAGCTGCTATCATACCCACAAGGGGCTCTTCCAAGCCTGGAATTGGAGGGATCTTTAGTCTGGAAACTAGCCTGCTGTATTCTTTAGAAGGTATAAATTTAAAGAAGGAATATTAGCTTATTTAGCAGAGTAGAAGAAATAGAAACGTACATGTACACACTGCTATATTTAAAATGGATAACCAACAAGGACCTACTGTATAGCACAGGGAACTCTGCTCAATATTATGTAACAACCTCAATGGGAAAAGAATTTGAAAAGGAATAGATACATGTATATGTACAACCGAATCACTTTGCTGTACACCTGAAACTAACACCATGCTGTTAATCAACTGTACTCCAGTACAAAATTAAAAAGTTATTTCCTGAAAAAAGAATAAAATACATTGTATCAGTTTCATTCTTCATTTTATCTGTAACATCTAGAAAAAAAAAAAAAAAAAGGAACTTACAAGACCTGGGAGGGGAATGGTAATGAGGAGTTAACCAAATTTCCACACCATTTCCCTGGTGCACTCCCAAGTTGGTGCACACATGCCGTGGAAAGTGGGGGTAGAACATGAAGCTGAGACTAGGCAGAGGGCCTTAACGTGTGTGTGCAATGCTTGCAGCACTGAATTCTCTCCCTGGCACCCCAGACTCTCCTCCCTCCCAGTCCCAGGCGAGAGGCTTGAGGTTTATCATCTGACGATATTGAACGGAACACCTGTGGACTTGGACATACAGGTGCTGCGCCGGAATGTAGGATGAGGCGTCTGGATTAAAATAGGGTTGAAGTAAAACTTTGCATATTGAAGTTTTGGACGCTGACCAGCCTACCTTCTCCTCTTCCTCTAGCCTCATTCTGCCCATAGTACACATGCGATGGGATATTGGTGGAAATATCTCTAAAGAAACTGAAGGGACCTGGGGAAAGAAATAATCCTCCAGAGACCAGCATTTGGGAGAACAGCACTGATGAGACAGCTTGTGCACCAGTTGACCAGCCACAAAGAAGCTTATCAGGCAACAAGCTGCCTCTGAAATCACAGAGCAATCATTGGCCTTTAGTGCCTCAGTCTTTTTTATTCTTTTTAATAGATCTTTTAAAAAATTATTTATTTATTTTTGGCTGCGTTGGGTCTTTGTTGCTGTGCACGGTCTTTTTCTAGTTATGGTGAGCGGGGGCTACTCTTCGTTGCAGTGCGCAGGCTTCTCATTGAAGTGACTTCTCTTGTTGCGGAGCACGGGCTCTAGGCGTGTGGGCTTCAGTAGTTGTGGCACGCAGTCTCAGTAGTTGTGGCTCCCGGGCTCTAGAGCGCAGGCTCAGTAGTTGTGGTGCACGGGCTTAGTTGCTCCGCGGCACGTGGGATCTTCCCAGACCAGGACTCAAACCCATGTCCCTGCATCGGCAGGTGGATTCCTAACCACTGCACCACCAGGGAAGCCCTTTAATAGATCTTTACTAGAGTATAATTGCTTCACAATACTGCGTTAGTTTCTGTCGTACAACAAAGTGCAGTAAGTCAGTGCCTCATTCTTAATTGTGCATGATGAGCAGATAAATGTGAGTCCACTGAAGAAATACTCCAAGATAACAGATATAGACCACATCAGGAAAACCAGGAAATAAGAAAGAGAGGCTGGAGATCATTCAGAAATCCAAAGAAAACTAACAAAGTCATTACTCATATCCTCAGACCAGAAAGAAAAACTGGACTTCCACAAAACAAGAGTATGACACCATGAAAAAGTTGGAGAATAACAAAGGTTACTTGGAAATTTTAAATATGATAAAATAAAAAGAAAGAGAAGGAATGGAAGATAAGGTCAAGAAAATCTTCAGAAATTTTTTAAACATTAAAAATAGAAGATAGAAGATAAAATTGAAAACGTTAGTGAAAATGGCAGAAACAAATTAAACAACCGGTGAATTCTGATTTGCTTGTCTGAAGGGTGCTGCAAATTATCCAACACCGTGAATGAGAGCGACCCATCCCAAGAAGGTCAAACACCATTAACTGTCAGTACAGTGTGGATCTAAAATACATAAAATGATCTTAAAAGTCTGTAGAAGAGATAGAAGGATAATAAAACAGGTGACATGCGCAGAAATGAGATTAAATGATACCGCATTTTCAACAGCAAAAATAAAGCAATGTTTTCAAAATTTTGAAGAAGTAGTATTGGGTATAAATCTGCATCCAAGTAATTAATCTAAGTACAGGCAAATACAAATCTTTTCTAAAATTTCATGGACTAAATACTTTTACCTCCTTTTAATCCATTCTGCCAAAGCTGCTGGTGGAGATGCTCCCATAAAACAAGAGTGTAGTTTAGAATGGGGAAGAAATGGAACCCGGGATATAGGTTCCCAAATAGGAAAGAGTTGGTGAGAACTTCTAAGATGCCAGGTATTCAGTTGTCCTCTAAGGTAAATAGTCCAGGTTGAAATAACAGAGGACTCCAGGAAACAAAAATAAAGCAATTATAGATTATCAGATTATGTTACCTGTTATAGTATTTTATTGTATGTCTGCTAAAATATTATGTTACATAATTATGTTAGCCTCTAGAAAAAATTACAGTTATTCTTACGAGATATTTATTAGCTACTACCATTTGAAAAATAGGGATAGATCTGTCGGAAAAGGTGAGAGGAAACTGCTAAGAAAAATTAAAAGTTTTCTTTCTAGATAATAGAATTGGAGTGGAAAATATACAAAGAAGAAAGCTCCTTTTCACTGTTAAATATTCAATAAAGTAAGCACAAATATATGCATATTTTGATAAAATGAGAGTGCAAATGTCTATCATTTGCAAAAGTATTAAAATTAAAATAAGAATTGAAAATAAGCAGCTGAATAAAAATTAAATTAAAAATTAGAAGTTCATAAAAGTAAGAATGAATAATATGAGAAAGTAGAAAATAGTGAAACAAAATTCATATTTTATCATTAGGACCAGAAAGTTTTTTTTTTTAAAAATCAATAAACTAGACCCTTTTCTGACACATTTTAAAAAAAAGAAAAAGATAAATACAAACAAAAGTATTGGAAAGAGAATGGGAATTAAACTGTGGTAATGAAGCAAAAGAACAAAGTAATAACAGCATGAAATACAACTCTTTGCCAAAACATTTGAAAATATAGATGAAGAGGATAATTTTAATAAGCTATACTACATCAAAATAGCCTCCAGTATATACCTGGACATTACAGTGATTACAAATAAATTTACAAATTTGTAAGCGATCTAACCTAAAAGAGCACATCAAGGGAGTTTAACTCTCAAATCCTATCAGCCCTTCAAAATTTGCTATGTAACAAGAATGCAGGTTTTCAGGGCTTTTCTTTCATGTGCACTTTCCCTTTTCTTTTTCCTCTCTTTTTTCTTCTCCTTTCTCCTTTTTTCTCCTTCGACTGCTCATAACTACCTATTTGTCAAAAAACACTGAATTGTTACCTTGACAGTAGATAATGGCAATATGACAGACAGCTAATGATAGATAGATAATGAGGAAAGAAAGTCTTGTTCATTCATTCATTCAATAAGTATGTGTCTGTGTGTGTGTGTGTGTGTGTGGTGTGCCTGCATGGACTGGAAGAAGAGAAGAAACAGATCTAACACAGGCAGCCACATTCTGCTCCAGTGGGGTGTAGACATTTGCTACCCGGGAGCAATTTTGTAGGGGGCAGAGATCCATAGGCATTTGCTCCTGGTAATTCAGTCACAAAATGAGGTTATCCATTTGAGATAAGAAAATTATTTTAAAGTGAGTACGAGATTCATTCATCCTTTCTGACTATACTATGTTCAAAGCCGAGAGCTAAGGCTCTAGCTTCTTTTATCCAGGTCATGTTAAATAAAAACACTTCCTTGCAATTTGACGTTACTGTTGTCTCCCAAACTTGAAAGAACGTTTCTTTTGTAAGAAGTGGAGTTTATTTCCAACAAATGTAAAAGCATTTGTGATATCCTTGTTGTTTTTAACTTAATTTTTAAAAAATTACATTTTGCAGTATGGGAAAACACATTCCAGATTCTTTGCAACTTGTATGTGAGAAATGGAAAAGTTTACACCCACTGTTTTTTTTTTTTTTTAACACTTTATTTTTGGTCATTACACTTGCAGATACGAGTCAGAAGTTTATATGATCTGGAAATGAGAAAAATAGGGACAACTCTTTTGTGTGTGGGTCTGACTTTCCAAATTGTGTAAAAATGACCCAAACAAGAGAAAAAGTGCTAAAAATAAGAACCAATAACAGCATTTTTAAAATTAATTTTTATTGGAGTATAGTTGCTTTACAATGCTTTGTTAGTTTCTGCTGTATAGCAAAGTGAATCAGTTATATGTATACATAATATCCACTCTTTTTTGGATTTCCTTCCCATTTAGTTCACCATGGAACCAATAACAGTACTGAAAAGCAGTAACCTTAAACTGATGTGATCTGCATTTTCACACTACAAAAAGCTAAATAAGTAACATGTTGTAAATATAATGACCAAGTGGGCTACTGTCCTCTTCCTCCAGTACAACACCTACAGAATCTTCTCCACAATATTTTGTAGCAATACTAAAGTAAGCAATACTTGTCACAGAGTTGTAGTATATGTGGTTGCCGTCTGCTCTTTGTGTTTCAAATTCCTCATAGGAAGAATTTTGAATATTCTGCCGTGTTTTCCACCCCAGTTTTGTATCTGCTGTGATTGACAACCTGACCCATGCTTAATTCATTGCTTACCTGCATTTTTCCCGCTGTAGCATACATCTAAAGAATATACATGGAGAGAATGGGAATCAAAATTAGAGCATTACTTTCAGATGATTTAGATTTCTCAAATTCATCTAATGGAATCTCACTTTGACTATGGCAAAATAAGGATTTTTGTAATAGTAAATTAAATACTAGCTTTATTTAGGAAAATAGGGACGTATCTCCCACTTTCATTCTGATATGCTGTTTTGAGGAACATACGAAAGCCCAAGCATTTTACATAACCCAGAGATTCCTAGGAATATACACCCCATATGAATATATGGGTGCCATCCAGCTTACAGGTATAGGGAGGAAAAATGTTCAGAATTATCTTGTTAAAGGGTGAGGCTTGCACCCAAAATAAAAGTTGCCCAGATAGTATGTAAATGAATACCACAGTCCGTGTGTGTGTCTCTCTCTCCCTTCCCCCCGTATATGTTTGTGATGGATAACCTTATTTTGATATTTGGCACATCCTTAGATATTTTTAGTAAATGTTTCTATATACCTGTAAATAATATTTGAGAATGTGTATCAGGATTTTTTAGTTTTCTTTTCCATCTCTGGCTTCTTTCTGACTTCGGGCAAAATAAATTATTTTAGTTACCGTCATAGTTACCACTGGCTTATTAACCAGGGTTAATCTGAACATTTCAAGATTTGATGGGAAAGATTTAAAACTGCATTTAGTATCATTAAAATATGACTTGAGCTTGTAAATGGCACCTTTTGGCACAGACACCATGATTGATAGGCACCGTGATTCATCCTAAATCTCGGTAAAATGAAATGGCTCCCATGTGTTTGATTTGTTCCTTGGGACCATCTTCGTGATTGATGCAGATAACCACATGATCACCGGCACCTGAAATAAGTATTGATCTTCAAGATGTCTGAAAGGAACAGATGAGTTATCACAGTCTCTTGACAGTTTAGACTTCTAAAAAAATGTCTTTGATAAATTTGAAGACTTTGACATTTTTCTCTGGATCAAGTCTTTCTCTAAATATTACAAAAGGACAATTGTTTTGCTCCCTTTTAAATAGCCTGGATTTATGACAGACTGTGATAGACTAAATAAAACAAATCAGAAGTAAATACTATTCTAATACAGAAAATAATAACCTTTATGAAATTTTAAAATGATTGTGTTACCAAGTACTGCTCACCTCATGGCATGCCAATAAATAGAGAGACGGGTGTCGGGGCAAGAAATAGCGACTTTATTCAGAAAGCCAGCAGATGGAGAAGATGGTGGACTAGTGTCCCAAAGAACCATTTTCCCCAAGTTAGAATTCAGGCCTCTTTATACTAAAAGGGGAAGGGGCTGTGGCCATTTGTTGCAAACTTCTTGGTGTGGGTCAGACCCGGGAGGGGATGTGACAATCCTTTGTTCTTGCAGCCGGCCACTTAGGTCTGATCACAATGTTCCTGTAAACCTCCAACAAGACAGTTATTTTCTGTTCTGCAACTTTATATCTCTATATGAATGAAAAGTGTTATGCCTTTAAAGGTCAAGCCTGGGAGTCAGAGCCTTGAGAGAAGGCCAACTTGGATACTTCAGGCTATAGGCAATATTCTTTTACAGTTTGGGACAAGGTGCAGCATGACCAAGTGCAGGCAACATAGCACAACTGTTAGAGCTGAAGGAATAGATCTGCTGTGGAAGGCTTGGGCACAAACCTTTCTCTGCTCCAATCTCCAATGTTTCATTTTGTTTGGCCTCACTATGTGTCAGCTCTTCTGTCTCAGTTTCAAGTGGACATTCTGGTAGTGAAATATTTACTCTCTGAATAATTAAAATTATTTTGCTGTTTTTGAGCTTTTCAGTTTTTTGTTAAAGAATGAAACCCAGTATCTTCCACACCTCCAGATATTATTTTCATTAAATTGTGAGAAAAACAAGGATACTCTTTTACTTGTTTTTTTTATATTTATATGGTAGTCACAGTCATTCTTTAAAATCTGTTTTTTATTCATGTATGTTGACTCATGAGTATCACTAATATAATAATTTATTTTTAAATATATTTAAATGATTTAGCAGGTTATGATTGTGATTTCATTATATGATCCCACTTTTAAAAAATCACAAAACAAACCAAAAAACAATAAAAGAACACCTAAAAACAAATTCATTGAGATGAATATGTACCAAAATTGGGTTCTTAAACATTCAAAGTAATAATAGAATTTCAATAGTGGAAAAGTAATTATAAGGAATAAAGCAATAAAAGTCTCTAAATTTTCAGTGTAAAGTACAGTATTTATTTATGTAAGTATATTCATGTAAGCTCTGCAGTAATTTGTTTTTAACCTGGCTAAAGAAAAGACTCTTTAGAAGTAATAAATTGGAAATTTCAACCACAAATTTAAAAGTAGTTGGAAAGACAAATAGGAAATGAACAGGCATATAAACTTCTATGTTGCTTTATATGAAGGGACTCTGTAATTGGAAATTTTACATGTTTTCTTCTCTTATTTTCAATGCATAAGGGGAACCTGTCCTCCAAAGAATACAGAGGAACTGTGAAAAGAATTGGGGTTGGGGACCCTCCATCAGTATAAATGACATTGCTGGTTAAGAATGGCAAGAAATACTTCATTACTCTGGAGACATCATTGAATGAGCTGGTCAAAGCAAATTAATTTTCCACATAACTCAGCCTTGTGTTTTTATTTTCTTTTTTTTTTTTTTAGGAACCACTACTTTCTTAGTTTGACCTACCTTGGGTGGTAACTTTTAAAACTATAGTACATTTTCCCTCCTTTCTCAGAAACCAATTTACATAAGTAACTGCCTTGAAGATTCTATCATCATTATGATAATAATTACCATGAATATCATAATCAGCATCCTTATAAATGGTATTTTAATTTCTGCTATTATAGTAATAACCCATCCTATGACTGACACATACAAAATGCAGTAATTAATTAATTGATACATTTTTTGAGTTGACTGAATGCTAATGAAAATACAGATAAAAGCAATACCGTGTTGTATTTTTAAGAAAGAGGAATTTTAAAAATGAATAAAATGGCTAATTCTCATTAAGAAGACTGCATTTACCTTTAAATTATTTTCAGAATAAGAATTAAAAGGCAATTCCAAAAATTATTTATAGATATGAAATTATATATTTTAAGATATGAGACTAAGTTTGTTTCTTTTTTTATATATATACAAATAGAAATGAAAAGGCCCTTTGATCATCTAATTCTGCTTTCTCATCCTGCAAGTAAGACAAAGCCTTAGATAAGTTTCATGTAGCAATGTAGGTTATGTACATTATATGTGGTCTTATGTAGCTGGCTTGTTATCTTGCACAGCTCTTTTATTAGTGGAAGTAGAATTCAAATCCATGTTTTCGAAATCATGTGAATCGTCTTATAGCATTACATGTTACTCTTATTTTTTGATGCTAAAGCATTTGTGTTGATTGATGGAGTTTTTCATTTATTTCTCTTTATGACCAAAATAATTTGAAGCAGCTAATCAGAGTTACAATACAGTTGTTGTGATGATTAAAAATACAGCCGTATGTGTCACAACTGAGAATTGAATTTGGGCTTTCTTGTTGTTGTTAATTTTCTTAAGTGTTTCTTCACAGTCTAGGAAAGTACTTTTTCAAAAATGAACACTGAAAACTGCGAGTTAAAATTAAGTTATAACGACAAAATGGGGAAGAATAAATTTTATCTTACTCTGCTGTAATAGAAGTTGCATATTTTTAGCTGTCTTGTGTGTGTTTTTCTGTTTCTATTTAAAAAACATGCCTAAAACAGAAAATATGAGATATATTTGTGATTATTCTTCAACCCCAGTAGGTATATGAAAACATATATATCATTTATGCATATATAGTTGACCCCTGAACAATGCAGGGCTTTCCCCAGTCGAAAATCTTTGGATAACATGCAGTTTACACTCCACGGCCATGGTTCATCTGTGTCCATGGTTCTGCATCTGTGGATTCAACCAACCACAGATGGTGTAGCACTGTGGTATTTACTTTTGAAAAAGTCTGCATATAAGTGGACCCAGGCAGTTCCAACCGATGTTGTTCAAAGATCAGTTGTATAATGTGTTTTACTGGTAATTCATATCTATATTTTTGTCATGAAAACTGTCCAAATCTTATCCAAGTGAAAAAAGAAAAGTAATAGAATGCATGTGCCTATGTATGTGAATGTATGTGCATGAATGTGTGTGTATGTGCACGTGTGTATATGCATGAATGTGTGAGTGTGTGCTTGTGGATTCAAGTGTGTGTGTGTGTGTGTGTGTGTGTGTGCGTGTGTATGCAGGTATGCAGAGAGAGGTGTAAAGGTGGTCAGGGGACAGTAAGAGACTCAGAAAGTCAGAGAAACTTTTCCACATGTCAAATGTAGCTTTCTCTAAATATGGGTGATGTGTTTCTTCTTAACAAGTTATTTAGAATTACCATGTCTTTTCTCCTACATACAAATTATAATAAAAAGGTCATTTTCAAAAGTTAAAAAGTTTATCACCTAATTTAACTTGGAGGCTAAGCCCTTTTAAAACACATGATAAAACTTCTTTAATTCATATATTATTGCAAAATCGAGTGATCATTGCAATAACTAAAATGTCATAAGACCATGCATAATTTTAATAATCTTGAAAAGAGAACTTTGGATAACATAAGTATTTATACTTAAGGTGCTTTTCCCCCCACTTCATTTTTTAGCCAGGGATGACATAAATAAATAACCATCAGTTAAGAACACTAATTTAGAAAGTTGTGTGTGGGTATTGATTAAATTCAAAAGACTCAATTTTCAGTCTAAAGTTTTGTTTTGATTACAGTATTAGATTGATTTTAAATGTTTTATCCGTAGTGTAGTATTAAGTGATAGGACTATTGAATGGATATGCATTTTATGAAAAAAATATATTTAATCTTATTTATTTTACATGTCTATACATGAGTAGATAAGGAGAAAACTGAACAATGAGTAGAGGCCTGACCTTGAAGAATCATCTAGTTTTTTAAATGGATTCCAGAGATTTTGGAGGGCAAATCTGAATGTGGTTTGCAAAATGAGAGTACTACTAGATGGGGTAGAAAATATAATAGAAAACTGTTTGTTGGGAAAGAAGGTCGAAACACCTTGGCTAAGTTATTACTTTGTAGTTTAGAAGGATTATCTCTGGATGACGACGTGTATAGAACATGGAAAGGAAATTTTTAAATGATTCTCATTCTTTTATGCATTTTGAAAAAAGGAAAACATGTTCACAAATTTCCTTGTAAATTTAAAATATATTTCTGACATTTGGGGATATGTTAAAGAGACAGCTCTATATATGTGAGTATTTTCTAGTTTAGATGCTCCTATTCTGTACCTTCTAATAGACATGGTGCCCTCCTTTCTCTGGGTAGAGGGTAGGTGTGCATCGTGTTCCCTGATGAACAAGGTCATTAGATGTTCATGGATGCTTGATGTGATCAGAAACAGCCCTGACTTCTCTCTCACGGGCTTCCTAATGATGACAAGGGCTGCTGAGTGTCATGGTGTATTGGCACTGATGGAAGCTGTTATGCTGTTTAAGAAGAAAGTTTGGGCTAGATGAGTATGTGGGTTCTTATTGTTACTCATATGATATCAATGTTGATCACAGCCCAGGAATTCTTGTCAAATCTTAATGTGGAACGAGACCAAAGGTAAACAAAAACTTATTTGCAAAACTGGGTGATTTGGTTATTGTCTGAAAATAAACTCCACACTCTAAATCCTATGACTGTATGCATTAGTTAATTCATGCATTCAATGTATATTTATTGAGCAACTGTTACCAAATCAAGTTGAATGGACCCCTGCTCCAGTCCTAGCCTGGAGGAGGCCCTCTGCTTCAAGGGGAGGGTTCTTTTTCTGTTAGGGTTCCTGCAGCCTAAAACGAAACCGAAGCTGAGATTGAGGTAATGTAAGCTTTATTCAATGGCCAAAGAATGGAGAAGCAGGAACTTAATTCACAGATCAAGTTCTCACCCACATGGAGAGAGGGATTTGGCTTTAAAGAGTAAGGACAGTGCGGGGAGGAGGGAGGCTAAAGATGGGGAGGCTTATGCATTAGTCTTCCAGGGAAAGGGGCAGAGTTTCTCCAGGAATGGGGTGCTGCCCTTTTTCTGTCCTTTTTTTGGTCCATAGCTTCCACTCATGGCCTCTGGTAGGTGTGTCATTTAGTAGCTAATGTAGTAAAATCAGCGTAGAAGGAGACTCTGGGTCTGTTGAATGTCAGATTCATCACCATCTTGGTTCCAGCTGGTTCTACCTGGTTTTTGTTTTTCTTGTAATATCACTTTCTCCCTTTTACTCCAGACCCTGTGACTAAAAGAGATATGTTAGTTCCTGTTCCAGAAGGGGTTGGTGGTTTTGAGCAAGGATCTGGCAACACAACTGCAAGACACCAACACTGCTTTATGCACTCTGAGTACAGCAGTGAACAAACTCTGCTAAAGCCCAGAATCCCTAATGATCAGTCCCCTCCAATACCACCCATCCTATTTTGAGTAAAATCCAAAGTCCACAGCGTAGCTTACAAAAATCCACATTTTCTGATCCTCCTCTATCCCTCTGCCTGATTTCCTTCTCCTTTCTTCTGCCTACTCGCACCTCCCCAGCACATTAACTTCTTCCAATATACCACGACCTCAAGAACTTCCATTTTCTGTTGTTGGAACACTCTTCTCCCAGAATTTTTACTTGGCTCATGTCCTCACTTCATGCAGTTCTCTGTATAATGCCAGTTCCTAAGAAGAGACTTTCCTGTCCTCTCTGTCACTCTCTGTCACAATACTTGGTTTATTTTCTTCAGGGCATTAATTATACCTAAGACTTTATGTGTGTGTAGATAGATAGGTAGAAGAAAGATAGATGATAGAAGATAGATAGATGATAGATAGAAGATAGATGATAGAAGATAGATAACAGTAGATAGATAATAGAAGATAGATAATAGAAGACAGATAGATAATAGAAGATAGATAATAATAGATAGAAAATAGATGATAATAGGTAGAAGATAGATAATAGGTAGAAGATAGATGATAATAGAGATACCTCCCTACCGCCTCCACTAACATGAAATCCCCAGGACCATAGTGATGGTGTCAATTTTGTTCACTGCTTCGTTCCCAGCACCAAAGACTGTTCCTGGCACATAAAATGTTCTCAATAAAAATTTATCAAATGTTTTTAAAATGAATGTACACATAATTATTTAATTTCAGTTATAATTTGTACTAAATATCCAGGGCTGTGAGTTCTTCTAACAGGTGAACTTAACCAGCCCTGAGTGTCAGAGTAGGCGTGCCCGAAAAGTGATGTCATCAGAGCACCTTGTAGATAATGAAAGATTTGAGCTTAATGAAGAGAGTATATGCTGGACACAGGTAGCTCTGAGGGCCTGCAGCTGTGAGAAATGGAAAGATGCTCAAGGAGTATTGAGGGGAGATTTTGATGAGGCTGGAATAGTGGTATGCTGGTGAAAGTCAATAACTGGCTGTCTGTGGGAAAAGCCCTACTTCATAGTACTTGTTAATTCCTGAGGTATTAGTGCTTCCACCATGATTGCGAGCTGCCGGTATGGCATCACTAACTGCAGAGTAGGGTGAATATGTACAGTAGGACTTCATTATACCATAGTTCCAGCATACAGATACAGTAGAGAAGGAAGGCAGTCCTTTTATACTTATTATTTTTTTTTGCGGTACGTGGGCCTCTCACTGTTGTAGCCCCTCCCGTTGTGGAGCACAGGCTCCAGACGTGCAGGCTCAGCGGCCATGGCTCACGGGCCCAGCCGCTCCGCGGCATGTGGGATCTTCCCGGACTGGGGCACGAACCCACGTGCCCTGCATCGGCAGGCGGACTCTCAACCACTGTGCCACCAGGGAAGCCCTATACTTAATTTTTAATCATTCTTTCACTTAATTAAATGGCAAGAGCCACCTAAAATATCTGTAACCACTTTATCTTCACATGTGTGTGAGATCTGCATGGTATAACCAAGACCTCCAACTATCTAAACAAAGTGACAAGTAGTATTTCTCAAAGGTGGGAGATCAGAATTACTCAAGTGCAGTTAAACCTTCCTTTGCCATATCCTCCAAATATAATTCCATGAAAATCACTGTTCTAGAGGAAACCCCTTTAAGAAATCAAAGAATCTGTTCATATATCTAAGAGTTGTCTAATTGCAATAGAAAAGACAAGGAAAAAAAATCAACGGAATACACCGTAACTAGTAATAAACACCTTATTTCTAGAAAAACCTCTAGACTAAATACCACATCCGTTTTTTAGATCATCAAAATCATTTATTTTTTTAAGGATGTAATTTTTTTTTTTGTGGTACACGGGCCTCTCACTGTTGTGGCCTCTCCCGTTGCGGAGCACGGTCCCCGGACACGCAGGCTCAGCGGCCATGGCTCACGGGCCCAGCCGCTCCGCCACATGTGGGATCTTCCCGGACCAGGGCACGAACTCGTGACCCCTGCATCGGCAGGCAGACTCCCAACCACTGCACCACCAGGGAAGCCCAAGGATGTACTTCTAATATGAACACGTTCACACAGTAAAACATCAAACAGTACAAGACATATAAGTTAAGGCTAAAAGCTTCCTGTCATCATCTCAATGGCTTCGTTGTCCAGATCTCTTTTTCAGAATAAATAATTGCTTTCACTTTTGTGAGTCTTCCTGGCCTAATTTAATGTCTTTATATGTCTTCCTGTGCCTATATGAAGCACTTTTTCCACTTCGCATACGTCTTCAGGATTCAGCTGATTCTGTGTGTTGCATTGCATTCCGTCCTACAAATGTGGTTTCTCAAACAATACCCAGATGGTTGTCAGTAGGGCTCCCCACAGCTTTTGTATCTATTGCCCCGGAGTTTGGCATACTCCAGGATATTCATCCATTTTTTATAACAGTCTCATCAAAGTACGCTTTGGTTTCCTCCAACAATTTGAAACGATTTGTTTTGTTTTTCAGGATTTCTTTTCTTTGCAAAATATTTGATCTCCTAGTGACCTTGCATTACTTAGGGCTCTTTGATTACCAGTAGAGGCTGATTCTAATTAAGAAAGATAAATTTATTGAAAGATAGTGAGTCTTCACAGAATAGACGTGAGACTGGGAAAAGAGTCTTGGAAGCAGACAACATGTTAAGGTAACATAGTACACACAAAGCGACAACTGCCTTCAACGAGGACGTGGATGGACCCGACACACTTCTGTCCACAAGATGTATCAAGAGAAGGCAGAGAGCAAGAGAGAGCCATGAGCAAATATTGGCTTTCAAAAGCTTATCATAAAAAGACGATCAAAATAAGTTATTCACGTACAAATAAAGTAATAAAAGATTGTGTAGCTGAAAATGTGCATCACACGTCTGAAATCTACACTCTCTTTCCTTACAACCCTGGATGCCACTTCTCTTTGTGATATTTCTGGTTAACGTGACGTGTAACCTCAACAGCATCTAAAAATGTAGGACATTGTTACCTAACTGCCCACAAATTGCATTTCTTTTGGAATTCTGATTAATAAGATACATGGTTGTAAGTTATTTTCTAAAGAGTGATACCAGATCATAAAAGTCAAAATGAAGCTCAAAAATACACTCTTCTTTGTTGGTCTCTTTCTACATCATTTTATCAGATTATTATATGCACTGAATTGTGTGTTTCTTGTAAAGAAAATATCCAGTTCTTTGAATGGCGCACATTTTTAAGGGTGCCTAATACATAAAAGGACCTCAATTCAAATTTGTTAAATAAAGCTTTAATATGGAGAAAAGCTTGTATTTTTCATTTCAAAATACTCCCTAGGCATCAAAAAAACAGGACAGGCTTGCATTAATTTTTGTTTGAAAATGAGACATCCAGTTTATCTGTTACATGAAGTCTTCCAGGAGGTTTTCAGCTTCAAGTTAAAGTGAAATTTTATTTCTCAATAATTGTTGGATATTTGCAACACTGTAGGCATCTAACTATTTTTTTTTTTTAATAAGGACTCAAGAGCAGTTCTTATTTGGAGTGAGCCATGAAATGGTTCATCATATTTACTGAAAATAGACAATATTGTTAGCTGAGTACTCATAATTAAAATATGCAAAATTTGTTCTCATTTCAGAAAAGTGATCATAAAACAACAAAAGAAAAACCCACAAAGAAACATAGATTGTTTTTTTCTCTACTTCTAGCAGCTTAATATGCCCGTCCTGCTGCTCAGTTTTCTGTGTCGTAAAAAGTAGTAATGAATGACTGTTTCTATCTTTCCTACTCCCTTCATGAGCTGAAGGAAATTCTAGTTTGTTTTCTCTATTTTCCTCTTTACTTTTTCCCCAGAGATTGAACAATACCAGTAATAATCTTTGGATATAAAAGGAAGACTGGGGGCTCTGAGAAAGAGTTAAAGAGAGAGAAGGGGTGGCAGAGGCTGGCACTAGGGCTAAAGAAATGGAAACTAATACGGCTTCCCTGGTGGCGCAGTGGTTGAGAGTCCGCCTGCCGATGCAGGGGACGCGGGTTCGTGCCCCTGTCCAGGAAGATCCCACATGCTGCGGAGCGGCTGGGCCCGTGAGCCATGGCCGCTGAGCCTGCGTGTCCGGAGCCTGTGCTCCGCAACGGGAGAGGCCACAGCAGTGAGAGGCCCGCAAAAAAAAAAAAAAAAAAAAAAAGAAATGGAAACTAATGAAATGTGTTTTTGAACTTTCTGCATCACTGTGCCCCCAAGAAAACTAAAACAACTTAACTTCATTTCAGGTATTTAAAAAACATACTTGTATTTGTTTACAATGGGCCCATTTTGGCCCATTTCGTGTTCTGAGAAGAAACCAAAAGGACCTCGATTTTAGAAATGTTGAAAAAGCAAGGCTTTGAATCACTATTGTACTTTTTGATTCAGGGCAAAGGGCTGTCTCATCACTTGAGACATGGATGATGAATGGATGCTGAACTCTAAAAGCAGTAGCATCAGAAGTTAAGACATACAATTCTGAGGTTGGTGTTGTTTGTATCATGTTGCAGATTTGTGTTAGCAAAAGAGAATCAATTTTATTAAGCCTGTTGTGCCATTTCTTTGTACTTTTACTCAGAAATACACACACACACACACACACACACCTGGGAAATTAAAATGACACCCTTACTTTTGTCTAAAGATGTATTTCTAGATCTAGATCTTAATAACAAATGTGCGTCAGAAATCTCTCTCATGCCCCAGATCCTATCTCAGAGCCCCTCCAGTAATGATTTGTAAGACATTCTGAAGATCACACCCTCCCTTTTCACATATGTAATTTCACTGCTGATTAAAACAAACATCACATTTTAGATCTTAAGTGGAATGGCTATCAATTAACTTTTGAACAACTGACTTTTATGCAGTAATATCTATCAGCTTGTCTAAATGGACACACTCCTCTTCGTCAGCTTAAAATACATTACTGAGTGATAAGTAGATTTCTAAACCGAATGAATATTATAATTGAATTACTTTTAAAAGGTATGTAGCTTTCCAGTTTCCAGTAAAGCGTGTAAGGAGCTTGGAAGTTGCCCCTCCATCCTAACAGCAAGTAAGAAGCTGAACAAACCTAAAAGAACAAGAACTCTTCTTAGATCCTTAAAATAAGTAAAATAAGGGTGAACTGCTTCCCCCAAACTTGGAAAGAGCAATCGGCAAATACAGATAATTACAACCCACCAGAGCAGAAATGGCCATGGGCACGAGTGTCAAAGTCAGATCTGAACTGTGGCTGACAAATCACTGGATGATCAATGTAGACAAGTCTGTGGAGAAAAACCCCAGGGGATCCAAGCACTGGGGGCCCTCCACACTTCTGTGAGTTTCACCTCAAGAAGTTGCACCAGGTTCTCCCAATGAATATAGGAGAACGATCCCCTTGTGCTCCTGGCAGGAGGATAAAAGGACCATTTTGAAATACACCAGAGCACTCTGTTCTTCTTAACATGTTCTGCCCCCAGGAAAACTATTGAACCAGAGTCTAACCCGTGGGCTTTATCAGAGCATAACAGACCTAGGAGAAGGGAAGTAACCCACCAGCTGGCTCTAGCCATCTACCAGGAGGAAGGGAAATACCCAGCTACAGCCCCTTCTAGTCATCTGGTCCGCCCTGAGAGGGGAGGGGAATAGAAACACATGTGAAGTTCACAGGCCAGAGACATGGGCTCCCCAACCATAGGACATGGAAGGCTCCCCTCCAGCCACACTCACTGCCGTGTTACCAAAGGAGTATTTATGTCAGCTCCTTTTACCCAGCACATCATGCCAGCCAGTCGAGACAAGTTGACCAGACGTGCTAAAAGGTAAAAAATACTGTTTGAACAGACAGAGCAAACATCAGAACCACTCAAATATGGTAGGGATGTTGAAATTATTAGACAAGCAATTTAAAACAACTCTAATTAATAGGCTTCATGAGCTCTAATGAAAAAGAGACAGCATGTAAGAGCAGATGGGCAATATAATAAGAGAGATGGAAATTGTAAGCAATAACCAAAAAGAAATACTGGATATCAAAAAACCCTGTAATAGTAATGAGGAATGCCTTTGATGGATTTTTTAGGAGACGGGAAATGGCTGAGGAAAGAATCTCCGGGCTAGAGAATCTCATAATAAAAACCTCCAAAACGGAAAAACAAAGAGAACAAAGACAAAAACAAACAAAAACCTGCACAGGATATCCAGGGACTGCAGGACAGCTACAAAAAATAGTAACGTACACATTTCAGGGAATACCTAGAGAAGAGAGAGAAAGAAGCAGAAGAAATATTTGAAACAATAATGACTAGAATTTCCCCAAAATTAATGTCAGATACCAAACCATAGGTCTAGGAAGCTCGAGAACACAAAACAGAATAAATACCAAACAAACAAACAAAAACCTTGCATTTAGGCATACCATGTTCAAAGTACAGAAAATCCAAGAAATAGGTAAAGTCCTGAACGGAGCCTGAGGAAAAAACCACCTTCCCTCTAAAGGAGCAAAGATAAGAATTACATCTGAATTCACTCAGAAACCCTGCAAGCAAGCAGAGAGCAGAGTTAAATTTTAAAAGTGTTGAGAAGAAGAAAAACAACAAACACCAACCTAGAATCTGTACCCTGTGAAATTACTATTCAAAAGTTAAAGAGACATAAGGACTTTCTCAGGCAAAAAAAATTGAGAGAACTTGTTGAAAGTACACTGTCTTCTAAGAAATGTTAAAAGAAGTTATTTAAAGAGAAGAAAAATGACATCAAAACTCGGATCAACATGAGGAAAGGAAGAACGTCAGAGAAAGAATAAGGGAAGGTAAAATTAAAATGCTTATTTTTCTTATTCTTAATAGATCTAACAGATGGTTTTTCAAAATAATAAAAGAAACAATGTTTTTGATTACTTATTCATATATATCCTTGTGTATAAGTGAAATGCATCATGGCAATGATACAGGGAACAGGAAAGAGGAATTAGGATTATTTTGTTATCATAAAGTATGATAACAATACTTGCACTACCCCTGCAGTGGTATAGGGTTATTTGGAAGCAGACTTAAATTAATTGTGAATATACATTGCAAACTTTAGGGCCACCACTAAAAAGGATTATAAAAACAGTACACTGAAATGCTAAGAAAGGAGAGAAAATGGAATCACATAAAATTTACAGTCAAAATTACAAAAGGTAGCAAAGGCGTGGAAGAAAAAAGGAGGAAAAGAACAAGGGCAACGAATAGAAAATAGTTACAGATATGGTAGATATTAATACAACTGTATCAGTAACCACTTTGAATGTCAGTGACCTAAGTGCACCAATTAAAATACAGACATTGTCAAAGTGTATCAAAATACAAGGTGCAACCATATGGTGTCTACAAGAAACTCACTTTAACTATAAAGACACATATAGACTAGAAGAAAATGGATAAAGATATACCATGCTAAAACTAATCAACAGAAAGCAGGAGTAGCTGTATTAATTTTGGACACAGCAGAGCACAGAGCCAGAAAAGTTACCAAGGATAAAGAAGGGCATTACACAAAAATAAAGGAGTCAGTTCTTCAAGAAGATAACAATTCTTAATGCGTATGTACCCAACAACAGAGCATGAATATACATCAGGCAAAACTTGATAGAACTGCAAGGAGAAATAGATGAATCCAGTATTAGAGTTGGAGACTTCCACACCCCTCCATCAGAGTTGGACAGCTCCAGCAGGCAAAAAGTCAGTAAAGACGTAGTTGAACTCAATATCATCATCAATCAACTGGATATGATTGACAGCCCTAGACTACTTCATCCAACTGCAGAACACATTCTTTTCAAGCTCACATTTAACCATTTCCTGTTATCACTGTGAGCCATAAAAAATTTTAACAAATTTAAAAGAATAGAAATCTTGCAGTGTTTCCTCTATAACCACAATGAAATTAGACAAGAAATCAATAATTTAAGACATAGCTAGAAAATCCCCAAATACTTGGACATTAAATAGGTACTTCTAAATAGCACATGGGTTAAAGAAGAAATCTCTTGAGAAATTATTTTGAACTAAATGAAAGGGAAAATACAACTGATCAAAATTTTGTAGGATGCAGTGAAAGCAGTTCTTACGAGGAAATTTACATCACTGAATGCATGTATTAGAAAAGAAGAAAGGTATAAAATCAGTCATTTAAGCTTCCACCTTAGGAAACTAGAAAGAGAAGAGAAAGAAAACACCCAAGCAAGGAGAAGAAAAGAAATAAAAATGAGAGCAGAAATCAATGAAATTAAAAACAGGAAATCAATAGAAACAACCAACAAAATGAAAAGCTGGTTCATTGAAAAGATCAATAAAATGTATAAGCCTCTAAGCAGGCTAACTACTATGAGAAAAAGAGAGAAGACAGATTACTAACATCAGAAATGAAAGAAGAGACATCACTGCAGATTCCATGGATATTGGACAAAGGAAATAAAAAGTATATGGATTGAGGACGGAGAAATAAAACTGCCTTTGCAGACAACACGATGGTCTATGGATAAATCCTAAAGAGTGAACTCGGGCTTCCCTGGTGGCACAGTGGTTGAGAGTCCGCCTGCCGATGCAGGGGACACGGGTTCGTGCCCCCGTCCGGGAAGATCCCACATTCCGCGGAGCGGCTGGGCCCGTGAGCCATGGCCACTGAGCCTGCGCGTCCGGAGCCTGTGCTCTGCAGCAATGGGAGAGGCCACAACAGTGAGAGGCCCGCGTACCGCAAAAAAAAAAAAAAAAAAAGTGTGAACTCAAATTACTCCCAGTCTCCATGGGGCGATGGGAGCCTACCTGAGATAAGCACCAGTTAGCAACGCAGATGATGAAACACCTTAACCAACACCCCACCCACTTTGTGAATTCCCACTTCCCTGAGGCTGCCCAGGCCCCATCACTCCCCTTCCAATTCCCTCATCCTCCTTTAAAAGGCCCTGCCACCTCGGCACAAATTGAAATTGAGTTCACACTGGGCTCTCTTGCCTGTTACAGTAGCTATTACTGAATGCAGTCTGTCTGTACCGCTGTAGCTAGTATCCAGCTTTTGTGTCTTTCACACGTATCACCTGTGTGGGTGTGTTCATTCTCTACCTAATGCCTGTGAAGTAGGGAATATCATCCACATACTGCAGGCGAGTAAACAAAGATGTGAAGCAGTCATGTAACGTGTCCAAGAGCAGGTGCAGACCACATGAGGCCATTGTGGTCATTTGACACCTGAATTGTGCCTTGAGAGTCTTGGCCGTATTACGACGTGTAGCTTTGTTCCCCGTGGAGGAAGCCAGTGACTGCTTCTCCGCCACAGTCCTCAGCTACAGTGTATACTCAAGTCCTATTTTTCTTGTTCTGGGGAATGAGGATGCAGGTTGAGCCTAGGTCTTGTCAACCTAAGGAGCACAGATATTGTACCTAGCCCTCTTCAGAAGCCCTGCTATAATCCCGATTTATAACGTGTTTCTAATTATAATGACATCCATTTAAATGTTATATCAGCATGTAATTTAGATGAATTTGGTGCTGTTTCCTTTCCTTTTTTTTGAAAAAATGTTTTGGCTTTTTAAAATCACTTATATCTTTAGTTATATTGAATATATATGTATATATACACACATATATATTATATCATCATTAAAATAAACATATTCTAATATATATATATGTATATATACAGCAACAGTAGAAATGAATGTAAGTTTGGAAATCACAGCAGATTTTTGGAGGCAGATGTAATAGTATGTGAAGGCTCAGTCAATTACTACCCATTAAACAGTAAAACATCGGTGCTGTCCTGCTTTGCTCGGCCCCTGGTGAAGAAGCGCCTACGTGACCCATAAACATCCCCATTCATTACAAGCAGGCGTCTCTATTACCTACAGGCTCCACATTATTAAAATTATAACCTCCCTGAGCAGTCAACTAACTTTTAATCTCTGTTTTCATAGGGTGGTAAAACTCTACTGCCTGGAAATAACAATAGTATAAAGAACTTTTCTGTAAATTTACAAACTGGGCAAAAATTCTTAATAACTTTCTGAAGTAATCTGATTTCATCTGAGCCTAAAGTGAATTGAAATAATAGTATAAGTGAGCTACAGTTTTCCCTGTCCAGTGTATGTCATTGCCCCAGTGAGAAGTGATTTATTAAAAAATACTCTAGTATTTAGCCGATATTGTTCTCCATACACATGAATTCAGGTTATCCCAATGTCAGCCAAAACCATCTATTCTAAGAGGATACATTATCCTTCACAGAACTATGCATAATAAAGGGAAACTTAGGAACCTATGGGCTTACAGTGTGTTGATTGATTTCTAAGGAAGGCTCCACTATTTTTTTGTGCCCTGAGGATTTTCACACCTCAGGGCAATGCACCAGAGCAGCATTTTTGATCTGTAAGGGATGTGGCTTTCTTTTGTAAACTGGTAAAGTCACTGACAAATTTAAGAAAGTGTGTTTTAGGATATAATACAGATAGCCGGTGAGAATCTTTAAATTGATTCTCTTAAAATTATTCCTGTCCTTCCCCTGAAAACCTTTCTGTGCCATCAAGAAAATTTGAGGACCACTAGTACGGATCTTTTAGAGATGCTATGTGTTGTCTTACTCGCCCTATATTAGTAAGGATTAATGTAAGAATGGAACAGAAATATTGAGGTCTTTACAATCCTTACAGAATGAATTATTTCATCCTAATAGTATATCTACATATCTGTTTTAATTTTATTATCTGTTTATTGTATCAGTGAGTATTTATCCTTATTTTTATGACATTTTCCTGAAAAACTTGCCATTTCCAATGTGTTCTAATATCACTCGCATATACTACCAATATCAAATCAGGCACTTATCTGCTAATTTAACTCTGAAATAAATCAATACATTATTTGTGACTGAGGTAAAATTTTAACAAATAAAAGGTAATTTTAATTTAATCCAAAACAACAATAAGAAACAAAACACTCTGGAATTTTATACCAGTTCCAGAATCCAGAAGAGAGTAGACCAGTTGTGGACATAAAAGCAGAGAGAGTGACGACCAGAGAAGGACACGGAATCAGCAAAACCAAGGGCAACACACACAAGCTGGTGAGGAATGTTTTGCGCAGGTCTAGTGCTATATTGTTGCAGTTGTTTGAATATCTTAACTAAGGAACGCTAAATGCTTTTCAAACACTAATTCATTAGTATCTACATCATCTCTACAGGGAACAAAAGGTTGATATGTACCACTCAGAACTGCCCACCATACGGTCGGGTATTCTTTGTAATGTTGACAGGCTTCTCCCTTGTTCCTGTCTGTTCACTATTGCACTCATGGCCAGTTCCTGACATAAAATATTTGAGTATTTTTAATGCTGTCATTATTAGTAAGGAAACATAAAAATATTCAGAATGGCCATTTTACTTTTTTGTATTTGTTTCTGTTTTCCTGATGTTGTTAGTCTCTTTTGTTTGTTTTGCTTTGAGAAGAATTTAATGTAATGATTCAGGTTCGATATACATTTATGAAATAACATAAGCAATCTTCGGAAAGAGGTTAAAAATTCTTGGATGACTTTCTGTCTACGTATCAGATGCTTATGGTTTTCTCTTATCATTTGCCCCATTAATGACCCCTGGTACGTACGTAATACCAACTCATTTGTACTTTCTCTCATCTTATCCTTAATATTAATATGTCTGGTGAGTCAGTGAGATCATTAATAGATCGCCCTCCTATTCCAGGGTTGTTACTATTGCACACTATCTTTCCTTTGGCTACTGTACGATCTGAGTCCGAAATAAGCAGAGGCACCTCGGTCATCTTACAGAAAGCTGCCAGCAGAATGAGAATGAAGAGGGGGTCTTTAGCAAATCTTTTAAAGAGATTTAGGGCGTCTGGTGGTTCTTTAAATGGCCAGCAACTGTGCTCTGAATTAAGAGGCTGGGCTGGCTTAAAAGTATACAACCAAGCTCAACAAATATGATTGCCTGTACCATATACTTAATCAAGTTCTTACAAAATTAACAACTAAATTGCTTGCCTCACACCCATCCCCAAATAATATGCTTATATTTTATATCTTTCTATACTCAATTTTACCTATTTAGATACTTTGATGAAAATACCAAACAACCACAGTTATTACTGATATCTGAACCACCTCTCCCTCGCCAGTAGGTCCTGTGAAAGATAAAATATAACAAGTGGTTAGAACAATAACATAATAAATACCCACCAAGAAGCCCATCCATACATTCTTGTGATTTCTGTACTTATGTTAAATGCACCTTTGCCATCATCTATGAGTATGCCCAATAAGCTACCCAAATCAATAATGGCAGCTTAGTAGACAATTTATAATGCATCTATTATTAATCTAAAGTGTTTTAATAAATTCATTAAATAATAACACTAATTTGTATGTAATCCTTAGATACTTAACATTAGAAACTGGCTGTTAAATTTGAAAGGTAGACAAATTGTATATAGTTTATCCTTATTGGAGCAAATATTTATTGCCATTGTTATTGTTGATTTCCTTTTTACATAAACACAGAGCTAATAACTCCTAATTGTTTAAATGAACCAGAATTTATTTTCAAATCTGATAAGGTGTAGCTACAAATGAACTGTGAATAGACTTATAGCATTTGAGTTCTGGTCTATCTTACAATCAAAATGTTTCATTTATACTGATGCCACTAATAAGTCAGGCATATTTCATAAATCCAAAATATTGGATTTATTATTTTGGAATCAGTCAACATTTATTCAGTGACAGGTTAGATACCTAAGTTATCTTGTGAAGAAATAGACATTTGATAAGCATGTAGTATAGATAGATACAGTTAGGTATCTCATTCATTGACATTTGGATTTATTTACAATATGCACTGTACCTTTAGAAAATAAACTTTTAAGTTATTTTGGAAGAATTCATTTACTATCAAGCACATACTTCCAGTATAACGAAGGCCAGATTTACTCACATTGGATTTTTAATGTTTTAAAGACAAAATATTCTGACTTGTTCAATAAAGCAGAAAGCCCAGTAGATAACACTTTGACCAATTATAGGCACTAAAAAGTAATGAAATAGGGCTTCCCTGGTGGTGCAGTGATTGAGAGTCCGCCTGCCGATGCAGGGGATGCGGGTTCGTGCCCCGGTCCGGGAAGATCCCACATGCCGCGGAGCGGCTGGGCCCATGAGCCATGGCCGCTGAGCCTGCGCGTCCGGAGCCTGTGCTCCGAAACTGGAGAGGCCACAACAGTGAGAGGCCTGCGTACCGCAAAAAAAAGAAAAAAAAAAAAAGTAATGAAATAATATTTTTTGAAGGAACTCAGACTTTTCAATAATTCGAACATAGATTTTCCTTCATCCACTTGAAATCAGAGTTATTTTTAGTAAATTGAAAAACAAATTATTATAAAACTGTGTGGTTTTAGGCGAAAAAAGTAAATACACAAGTAATTTGGGTTAAAACTGGTGTTTAAAAACTATTCACCAGAACACCATTTTAGAGTAGAATCAGTCATCACTTTGCGTGGTACCATGTTAACAGAAGTTTGTGTGCACCACATTGGTACAGAGAGAGACCACAGTTCCCAGATGCAGGAGCTTCAGTTAGCCCATATCTTTACCTAAACTCAGGCAGTGATTATTTTAACTAATTTCATTATCCTCTTAGCCTGGAAATTTTACGATAGCTGTATATTATCTACACAGGAAAAAGTTACGGAGGCTTTCTGTCTTGATATAGTCTGTCTTTATTATGTGCAGTTTGCAATATCACCTCACATAAAATCTACCCCCGTACAAACACTTTCAGAATAATCAAATATTTCAGTAAGCTCATGCGTATCGCACAGTTTAGGAAACTCTTGTGATATACTTTTGTCAATATTTCTTAGGCTAAAAATATTTTTGACAGGAATTTATTTTCAAAATTATGAGTTCTATCTCAGACATGGCATTCTTAATGGAGTTCTTATTAATCACTTTTTTAAAAAATCAGTACATTACCTCAAATCTTTAATTTTTAGCATATGAATATTTTTTATATCATCTTACTTATTTTTACTAACAGTGATATCTTCTTTTTTAATATCAACTACCTCAGGGCTCATATTTTTGAAAACTTCATCCTTTATTTTATAGTGAAAAATCTTTATTTCTAATTAAAGAAATTTTAAACAAAAAGGAATAGGTAAGAGAAACCGGTGGAGGCAGGTGGGCAAGGTAGTCTCAATTTGGGGAATATGAGGTTATTTTAACCCATTAAATATCACTTTGTGTTTGCTGATAATTATTGAAAGAGATGGTTGTTGAAATGAAAACTGATGGTATCTCAGGGAAGAGTGATACTGATTAGAACTATTAAAGTGAGAAAAGAAACTAAAAGTTAGCTGTGTTTATACAATTCCAGTGATACCTGTTTTTAAGAATTTAATCTCCTGTATACATTTTTTTCTTTGCTTTTTCCATTTCTAAGACACGTATGTCTTTTTTATTTCTTGCTGTTCAAGAAGAAATGGATCGATCAGGGGGTATACTTTGTCCATCCTTTTTAACAGAGAACGGGAAAGGTATTACAAACATTTGCACATATATGCTTGTTTTCATTAATAAATTTGTACCAGAAGAAACATGTGTAACTGAGTAGAAGGAAATGGAAATTAAGGGAGATATGGGAGAGTGAATAACAGAGCCGTAGAATAAGGAGAGAGAACAGAGATGAAACTGAAGTGATAAAAAGGTAACAAGCTAGAAAAAGAATTATAATAATATTGATGGTAAACAAAACTGTAGGGGACAAAATGAACCAGGGAAATGAGTGAAGAATAATTAAAAGCCAGTAAAAGGAGAGAGAAAGAAGAAAAGAAAGGATAGTTAATATAAAAATATTAGCATTTGTTGATGGAAACTTAGGTTGCTTCCATCGCTTGGCAATTGTCAATAATGCTGCTATGAATATTGGGGTGCTCGTATCTTTTCAAATTAGTGTTTTTGTTTTTTTCAGATATATACCCAGGAGTGGAATTGCTGGGTCGTATGGTAGTTCTTATTTTAGTCTTTTGAGAAATCTCCATACTGTTTTCCACGATATCTGCACCAATTTATATTCCCACCAACGGTGTAGGAGGGTTCCCTTTTCTCCACACCCTCTCCAGCATTTGTTTTTCTGTGTTCTTTTTGATGATGGCCATTCTGATAGGTGTGCGGTGATACCTCACTGTGGTTTTGATTTGCATTTCCCTATTGATTAACAGTGTTGAACATCTTTTCATGTGGCAGTTGGTCACCTGAATTTCTTCTTTGGAAAAATGTCTATTCAGTTCTTCTGCCCAGTTTTCAATCATGTTCTTTGTTTTTTTGATATTGAGTTGTTTGAGCTGTTTACACATATTGAATATTAACCCCTTATCTCTCATATCATTTGCAAATATTCTCTCCCATTCAATAGGTTGTCCTTTCGTTTCGTCGGTGGCTTCCTCTGCTATGCAAAGGTTTTAAATTTAATTAGGTCACAAATGTTTATTTTTGCTTTTGTTTCCTCTGCTTTGGGAGACAGATCCAAAAAAAATCACTATTATTTATGTCAAAGAGTATTCTGCCTAGGTTTTCTAGGAGTTTTATGGTATCTGTTCTTACATTTAGGTCTTGTTGACTTAATAAAAAAGGCACAACATGAGAGCTGCGAGTTAAGTTTTATTTGGGGCAAAATGAGGACCGCAGCCCGGGAGACAACATTTCAGAGAGCTCTGAGAAACTGCTCCGAGGAAGCGTGGGGGGAGCCAGGCTATATATAAGTTTTGTAACAAAGGGCAGGTAGCCTCAGCATCAAAATATTACTGTTAATTAAAGCAAACCAGAATCTCAAGTAAAGGAATTTAGTACTTTCCTTTGTATGGGAAGATGCAAGAGTCTGGGCTCATTCCTTTGATATGCACCTCAGCTATCTGGGGGCAGTATCCTGTGTTTTCACATCCTGAGTTTCCTCAAGGCTCACCTTAAAGAGTGGATGCAGTCTGTTGGCTGCTAGATGGCAGGTATTCCTTTCAGCAGCCCTGAGCTCCCTCAGGACTCACTGGCTCACTTGGAGGGCTGCAATCGTTGATAACCATCCTTTATGATAATATGCCATCCTTCGTTTACTGATACGACAGGAAATATCCCATTTATAAACATTCCATTTCATTTATAAATATTCCACTTATCAGTCTTGAATCCATTTTGAGTTTACTTTTGTATATGGTGTTAAAGAACGTTCTAATTTCATTCTTTTACGTGTAGCTGTCCAGTTTTCCTAGCACCACTTATTAAATTGTTCATCAACAGATGAATGGATAAAAAATAGAATACTACTCAGCCATAAAAAGAATGAAATGTTGCCATCTACAGCAACATGGATGGACTTGGAGAGTATTATGCTAAGTGAAATAAGTCACAGAAAGACAAATACTGTATGTTATCACTTATATGTGGAATCTAAAAACTACTACAGACTAGTGAATATAACAAAAAAGAAGAAGACTCACAGATATAGAGAACAAACTAGTGGTTACCAGTGGGGAGAGGGAAGAAGGGAAGGACGATATGGGGTAGGGGTGTAAGAGGTACAAACTATTAAGTATAAAGTAAGCTGCAAGGATATCTTGTACAACATGAGGAATATAGCCAATATTTTATAATAACTCTAAATGGAGTATAACCTTTAAAAATTGTGAATCACTATATTGTACAGTGGTAACTTATATAATACTGTACAGAAACTATACTCCAATAAAAATATATTAGCATTAAGGAGAAATTCTAGACATTAAAGGAATTTTGTGCGGCTGGAGCCCAGAAACTCCTTATCACCGACAGCTGTTTCTCAGAACCTAGAGGGAGAAAGTTGTTCTAGTAGATTAGGTTTGATATTCACCCAACAGGCCCCATCTTCTGAGAACACGCACCACTTCTCTTAGAAAAGCCTATCTTGCCTCATGGACCTAGAGGAGCCATGAGGACCAGAGCCCACTGGCTAACCTGCCCAGGTTGTGAGCCAATCACGGCCAAGACAGCAGGTGCATTAGAAGTCCTGTATTCATTTGGTGGAGTCTCGCATTATTTGCTGTCCAAGATGAGCTAGAAAGTGTGAACCGACTGCTTTGGGTAACTGCACCCTTCCTAAGGAACCAGGGTCCCGGTGCCATGCCAAATCCTACTGGTGCGAGGGGCAAAAGAAAACCCGGTAATGCTGATACTGCCTCTTTATTTTTAAATTTTGATATCATGTTTATCATAGATTTCTTTGCATTAATTTTGATTTTAAAATATCACATGAAAAATACTTTCTTCTGATTCCTGAGGGTTTTTTGGCACCTTGTGAAATTTTACTACTGAGGCTAAGGCATCACTCACTTCACTCCTTTCCCAGCTCTGTGGTGTCCCCTGATCATCCCTTGCAAGCAAATCATTAGAACTAATTCCTACTGCTGCTGTTATATTAGCAACCCTGCCGATCAGCAGATCTGGAGACTTGCTCCAAACAGCAAAAGAAATAAACCAACAAAAATCTGCCTTTAACTGAATTGTGAAGCCTGACCTAGTTTGAAAAACTAGTTTAAAGGAAACAGAAAAGAGTATTGAGAATAAGTGTATTAAAAAAAATGACTGGCTTTTGTCAAAAAAAGAAAAATGTTACTGGGAGGTAACCTTCCAAACCCTGGGATTTTATGAGTGATAGGCTTGTCTTTGCTATTCTTGGTGCCACCTATCCCATACTTTATAATTTATACTAATAGATGACTCACTGTCATAGGAGGCCCATAGATAGTTTATGCTAATGAGATGACTCAGGAAGAGAGCTGGTCAAGCTAGAAAGATCAATTAGGTGGGGATTTGAGCTACGTGAAAGTAATATTAGCCTGAACTCCAGGGATGGGAAGGGGGCTGGAGGTTGAGTCACCAGGCCAATGGTTCCATCAATCTTGCCTACGTAAATAAGCCCCAATCAAAAGTATGGTCACCAAAGTTCAAGTGAGCTTCCCCGGTTGGTAGTAATCCAAATACTGTCACACATCAATGTACCAGGAGGGTAATGCATCCACTGGGCTAGGACAATAGAAATTTGACCTTTGGAGCCCTCCCAGATGTCACCCTGTTGTCTCTCTCGTTGGCTGGTTCTGATTTGTATCTTTTGGCTTTCATAAAACCGTGATGTTAAGTACAGGGCTCTCCTGAGTTCTATGAGTTGTTCCCCAAATTACTAAACATTGGGAAAACCCGAATATGCAGCCAGCTGGTCATCATTGAGGGTGGTCTGGGGACCTCTGAACTTGCAGCTGGTGTCAGAAGTGGGACAGTTTGTGAAGGACTGTGCTTTTCATCTGTGGAGCCTGGACTAACTCCAGGTAGTTGTTGTCAGAAGTCACTGCAGAAAGAAATTACTGCTTCCTTTTTGATGGACTTGTGTCAGTGATCTGTAAGCCCCTGTGTGAATTCTGGCCTATTTTCAAAACTTGTCTCCCATTTAATCATCTTTATGAAGCAGCTAAAAAATCCTGACTCTCATCTCTCAGTTTCTCCTTTGAGCACCTACAACACTTGTCAATACCTCTTATTTAACATCATACTTCAGTCAGTGAGGCTGGTGCCTTTGAGTGCAGTGCCTGGCCTGGAGCATGTATGGATAAGTTGTTCCACGAATCAACAATCAATATGCCAGGAAATTTCTGATATTTTTAGCAATCAGCTCATTTGGGAGTGGCCCTTTCCCATGATTATTATTTTTGTAGCCTCTTAGATATCGTTATAATATCAAAATATCTGATATACTGGTACCTTGGGTATCAGTATAATGTTAAGTGTGTGTGTGTGTATAATTCTATATTTATTACATAAGAGTAATCCTCCTCAAATTACAAATTACTGAGGTTCTGGACTCTGCTGAATACTTTAGGTTGCCCAAAACAATAATAAAGTTACAATCACGTTTCAGTGAGGTAATCGGATTTGCAAGGCAAAAGGTGGAGACCAAATCTGAAAAGGAAAATAGTTCCTTAAGTTGACCTCTGTCCCTAAGTTTGACTGTATGACTTTGCGGTCAGATTCCTTCTTCCAATACCACTCAGCTAAGAATCATATCCATCATGGATTACTCTATATGGTTGTATTAAATGTTCCAAAGGCAGTGCTCGAAGCCACCCAGATTTGATCCAGCTGGTTCTGAATCATACAACACAGTAAGAACCTGATTCTTCGTGTGTCTGTGTCCTACTTCTGTACGTAGTTGAAAGCTAACCGAGTTGATTTCGGGAACAGATTAAAAAAAAACAGTAGTTAATGTTGACAAAGAATGGTTATGGTGTTTTTATGTGCTTGTTTTGCTTTTGTCTCGAGTTTCTATGTTTTTGTTTCTTTGTTTCAGTACATTCGCAGCACATTAAATATTGTCTTTGCTTAAACCATTGCTATAAACATTATCTTGCTTTTCATTTATTTACTTATTTCTAACATAATTAAGTTCATCATTGGGAGACAGTGGAAGCCCTATTGATGTTCATAGTGAGTACTGAAATTTAAGAACAGTCAAGTTAATAAGGATTTAAAAAGTAAATTGTCAGAGATTTATAGCAAGTAACATGATAATTAAAAGATTTATTCAACTGAAACCCTCTTTCTCTTCCATTGTTTTTTTCATTTCTGTGAGCAGAAACAACTTTGCATATCTTTTCCTATTTTCAGAAACAATATAGTTAACTTGTTAGTGATGACTGCAAACAGTAGAAAAGAAGATAGAAAAAGGGATAATCAATGTCTCTATGCTGTTTACATTGTTTTGCTTCCACTGACCTTCTTGCACTCTAAATGAGAGAAGCTTGTGTTTTCCGCACTCTGATGTAAATCCACATACAGCAAATGTTATAAGGATTATGAGTCACTTTATTCATTCTGGATCACTAAACATGAACTTTATGTATGGCTGCATATAATCGTTTAGTCTTTGATTTGAAAGTTAGACTGTAACATAAGCAATTTTGACAGAAGTACATGTCTTTAAACCTGGGAGATCGTTCAGCTCCACACACCTGTGCTTCTTAAGTTAATATTCATGACCAATACATTGTACAGTACGGTGGATATTAGAAAGCTTATCTCTGTGCACAGTAATGGTTCTTCCATTACAAAAATGTTATTGGCCGATAAAGGAACCTTTATTGTTATTTATCTCCCCCTAATTTCCACACCACAACTTCTGGCCTGAATGGAGAAGGTTTCTTTTTTTTCTTCAGAACTAATGTAAGGTACTCTTGTAAAACCTTCCTGAATTAGGCAACCACAATATCTTCCTTTGTTGGTGACTGTTGTAATCTAATGCATTTCTGTGTTGCTTCAAGAACTAAAATATACCGACCGTGTACTTGCAATGAAGTTACCAATGATGGGGCAACCCTCATGCTGTCATAAAACCATGTGACAAGCCAGGCACTTGCCACAGCTGCACACCTAGAGCTGAGGCAGCCCCAGTAGATAAAGTTGGACCTATGCCACTCCACGGTCACAGGGTCACAGTTCTGTATGAAACACCAATGCCCTCAGGGTAGAGTTGAGAGAAGAGGGCAATGGCTTGTGGGAGGGGGCTCAGTTCTTAGGTGAGGGAGGGCATCATGGGAGTAAAAACCTGCACAAGCTCAAGAATCATGACAAAGGTCCCTGACATTCTGTGCAGCTTATGTGACATTCAGCTGAGTATCTATTTTGAGTCACATCTGGGATGCGTGAGTTCCTCCTCTTCTGGAGCCTACAGCTCTATCTACAGGAACCTAGGCTTTGGGAGTTAACAATCCCATTGTCTAATTTCTTGGAGATTTGATCAGTCTAGGTCCAGCTTCTTCGTTCAAGAGCTGACTGTATCTTTCCAGAGACAAGACAAAGATCTTAGCACTCATGTTGTCCCCTGTATACCTAGACTAGAATTCCTTCTGATCAAGCCTCTGCTCATGCTTGAATTCTGTGTTTGTATGGACACAAAAACACACTTACATCAAATGTCCATGCAAAACCCTAATGCAGCCAGTTGCAGCCCACTGCAGGTTGCTGTCCGGGCTCATCATTGCACTTATAAAGTAAGCTCTTCAGACCATTCTGCCTCTCAGATCTCTCTGCCAGAGGAATCTACGGTGGCCATGATAAAAGCCAACTGTTGTTATCTAAGAATAATAATGCGTAATTATGGAGAATCTCCACGTGGGAAAAGGAGGCGCCTTTGGACCCTCGTAAGTTTCCATTGTAACCACTACAGTGGCCAAGAGGAGGGATGCTTTTCTTCTAATACTCAAAAGTGAAGATCTGAGTCTTTCCTTAATTCTCCATGACACAGATGGATAGTGCTGGATTACTTTTACAGTAACTAAAAGAAAAGGGATGACAAAAGGATAAATTTAAAAAACTACAGAAGGTAAACAAAAACTAGGAAATCTGATTCAAGGAATGTGGTTTTTCCCTCTGGATGTCAGAGCCCCAGCCCATCCTACCTCCTGCCCTCCCTCTGTCCACATTCTGTGCACTGTTGCTATTGAAGTCCAGACTCAGTCAGCTGCTGTCTCTGGATTCCGTGTTTAAGAAATGGATGTAAGTAAGAAAGAGAAAAACAAATACTGTATATCAGCGCATACATGTGGAACCTGAACAAATTGGTATAGAAGATCTTATTTATGAAGCAGAAGTAGAGACACAGACATAGAGAACAAACATATGGATACCAAGGTGGGGGGGTGGAGGTGAATTGGGAGATTGGCATTGACACATATACACTATTGATACTATGTATAAAATAGATAACGAATGAGAACTGGCTGTACAGCACAGGAAACTCTACCCAGTGCTCTGTGATGACCTAAATGAGAAGGAAATCCAAAAAAGAGGGGATAGATGTATACATATAGCTGATTCACTTTGCTGTGCAGTAGAAACTAACACAATATTGTAAAGCAACTATACTCCAATAAAAATTAAAAACAAAATAAAGAAATGGATGCCCATAAAGAAACAGAATCTTTCTTTCCTTTCCAAATTCTCATTTTCTCTCTGAAAATTTACCTTCTCCTGGGATGATTGATGCTCAGTATAATATATGACCAAACTCAAAACTCTGCCATCTTCAGGGAGAAACTTATACCTACTTACAAAGTTCTAGCCTTATTATATGGTCAAGAAACCAATTATACTAGAATACTACACCACGTACACCATGTGGTGCCTTTCCTACTCTAAACATTTTTCCACCCAAATTTGTATTGTGTCAGTTGCATGCTTTCTTGTATTTTGGTTAAACATTGTTTCTCTGATAATAAAGTTGTCATTCCTGCCATGCCAACTATCTCATGAATATTTTATACAAAAAAATTGTCCGGCAAATTTGTACTTGTATCCCTAGAACTCAGGTACAAATCCATACAGGTAGGCTTTTGGACAAATGATGGCAACAGACATTGAAATGCACTCAGAATCATCCCTCCTGTTTGAGGTTTACATGTGGAATAGGAAGTAATAAGATAAAATATTAATGGAGACGACCTCCATCAATATAATGGTATCAATTTTTTTCAGAAATCCAACTTGCTCTTTTTTTTTTTTTTTTTCGGTACGCGGGCCACTCACTGCTGCGGCCTCTCCTGTTGCGGAGCACAGGCTCCGGACGCGCAGGCTCAGTGGCCATGGCTCACGGGCCCAGCCGCTCTGCGGCACGCGGGATCCTCCCGGACCAGGGCACGAACCCGTGTCCCCCGCAGCGGCAGGCGGACTCTCAACCACTGTGCCACCAGGGAAGCCCCCAACTTGCTCTTACCAGCTTCACAGTATGGATGCTCAAAGGAACCTATTAGTGCTCTGGAAGTTTAAAATGTGGGATAAGTCAAATCAGTGGGGCAGAGCTATTCACTTGAAAGTTCCAGATATTAAATGAAGACTTTTTAACAAATGTAGAAAGAGAAGTTTTCTTTCTTAAACACAACTAAGTAAATTTAGAATAATGATGTGTGTGTATATCTATATATATATATCTCTCTATATATCTATATATCTATCTATATCTCTCTCTCTCTATATATATATATTTTTTGTGTGTGTGTGTGTGGTACGCGGGCCTCTCACTGTTGTGGCCTCTCCCGTTGCGGAGCACAGGCTCCGGACGCGCAGGCTCAGCGGCCATGGCTCACGGGCCCAGCCACTCCGCGGCATGTGGGATCTTCCCGGACCAGGGCACAAACCCGTGTCCCCTGCATCGGCAGGCAGACTCTCAACCACTGTGCCACCGGGGAAGCCCCTGGTTTACACTTTCATTTATTTTTTGGTAGCAATCATTCTAACAGGTGTGAGGTGAGATCTCATTGAGGTTTTGATTTGTATTTCCCTGATGATTAGTGATGTTGAGCACCTTTCCTTAAATTTGTTAGCCATATGCATGTTTTCTTTGGAAAAATGTCTGTTCAAGTCCTCTGCCCATTTTTTAAATTGGATTGTTTGGTTATTTTGATATCTAGTTGTATGAATTATTTATATATTTTGGATATGAATTCCTAATCAGATATATGGTTTGCAAATATTTTCTCCCATTCCATAGGCTGCCTTTCATTTTGTTGATTGCTTCATTTGCTGTGGAGAAGTTTTAAGTCTGATGTAGCGCCACTTGTATATATTTTTGCTTTTGTTGCTCGTGCTTTTCATGTCATATTAAAAAAATTGTTGCCAAGACTGATGTCAAAGAGCTTTTACTGACATTTTCTTCTAGGAGTTTTACAGTTTCAGGACATATATGTGAGTCTTTAATCCATTTCTAGTTAATCGTTGTGAGTAGTATAAAATACGGGTCCAGTTTTATTCTTTTCTTGTAGTTATTCAGTTTTACCAACACCATTTATTGAAGAGACTGTTCTTTCCATTGAGTATTCATGGATTCCTTGTCAAATATTAGTCAATCAGATATGTGTGGGTTTATTTCTACACTCTCAGTTCTATCCCAATGATCTATGTGTCTGTTTTTATATAAGTACTGTACTGTTTTGATTACTAAAGCTTTATAATATAGTTTGAGATCAGAAGGGTGAGGCCTCCAGCTTTCTTTTTTCTCAAGAATGGTTTTCAGACTCTTATATGGCTCTATACAAATTTAGTTTCTGTTTTATTTTTATCTATTTCTGTGAAAATTGTCATTGAACTTTGATAGGGACTGCACTGAATCTAAAGATTTCTTTGGGTAGTATAGATGGTTTAACAATATTAATTCTTCTAATCTGTAAACATGGAGAATTTTTCCATTTATTTGTGCCTCCATCAATTTCTTTCATCAGTATCTTAGAGTATTCAGTGTGTAGCTCTTTCACGCTTTGGTTAAATTTGTTCCTGAGTATTTTATTTTTTTGATGCTACTGTAAATATGATTCTTTATTTCTTTTTCCGATAGATCACTGTTAGTGTCTAGAAGTAGAACTGATTTATGTATGTTGATTTTACGTCATGAAACTTTACTAAATTACTTTATTAAGTCTAACAATTTTTGGAGTATTCTTTAGGATTTTCCATATACAAGATCATGTATCCAGCAAGCAGAGACAATTTAGCTTCTTTCTTTTCTATTTGAATGCCTTTTATTTCTTTTTCTTGCCTAACTGCTTTGTCTGGGACTTCTAGTACTAGGTTGAAGAGGACTGGTGAAAGTCAGCATCTTTGTCTTGTCCCTCATCTTTAGAAAGAAAGCTTTACAATCTTTCACTATTGAAAGTTTTCACTATATGAGAATTTTTCATATATAGTATTTATTATGTTGAATAATAATTGAATAACTTATTCAATAAATATAGTATTTATTATGTTGAATAACTGAATAACCTCTATACCTAATCTGTTAACAGTTTTTATCATGAAAAATACGTATTTTGTCCACTGCTTTTCCTGCATCCATTAAGATGATCTTAAGATTTGTGTCTTTCATTCAACTAATGTAGTGTATCACATTTATTGATTTGCATATGTTGAACCATCCTTTCATCCTAAGGATAAATACAATTTGATCACAGTGTATAATTCTTTTAATGTGCTGTTGACTTTGGTTTGCTAGTATTTTGTTGAGAATTTTTGCTTTTATATTTATCACATATATTGGATTGTAGTTTTCTTTTTTGTAGTGTTCTTCTCTGGCTTTGGCATCAGGATAATGCTGGTCCCATAAAATGAGATTAGGACTTTTCCTTTCTCTTCAATTTTTGGAATAAATTAAGAAAAATTGGCACTAATTCTTCTTTAAGTATTTGGTAGAGTTCAGTCAAGAAGCCATCTGATCCTGGACTTTTCTTTGCTGGGAGGTTTTGCTTAGTCATTAAACCTCCTTACTCATTATTAGTCTGCTCAGATTTTCTATTTCTTCTATTTCTATTTCAGATTTTCTAGTTCTTCATGATTCAGTCTTTGTGGACTGCATGTTTGTAGAAATTTATCTATTTCTTCTTAGTTATTCAATTCGTTGATGTGTATTTGTTCATAGTAGTCTCTTATGATCCTTTGTATGTCGGTGCTATCATTTGTAATCCCTCCTCTTTCATTTACAATTTTGTTTGAGCCTAGTATCTTTTTTTGGCGGTAAGTCTAGATAAATGTTTGTAAATTATGTTTATCTTTCAATAAACTAAATCTTAGTTTCATTTATTTCACCTTTTCTATTACTTTTATATTATCTATTTCATTTATTTCTGCTCTGACCTTTGTTATATCCTTCTTTCTGCTAACTTTGAACTCAGCTTGTTATTTTCAATTTTCTTGAGCTGTAATTTAGGTTATTTCAGGACTTCGTTTTTTCTTAATTTAAGCATTTATTGCTATAAACTTTCCTCTTAGAACTGTTTTTGCTAATAACATAAGTTTTGGAATGTTGTGTTTGCATTTTGTTTCCTCCAAGGTAAATTTTATTTTCCTATTGATTTCCTCTTTGACCAAAATGTTATTCAGCACTGTGTTGTTTAATTTTCATATATTTGTCAGATTTCCAGTTTCCTCATTTTATTGATTTCTAGTTTCATACCTTTGTGGTCAGAAAAGATATTTGGTATGATTTCCATCTTTCTAATTTTGCTGTGAGTTGTGTTTTGACCTAACATGTGATCTATCCTGGAGCATTTTCCAAGTGTGCTAGAGAAGAATGGGTATACTGCTGCTGTTGAAAGGGAAGTTCCATACATTTCTCTTAGGTCCATTTGTGTGTGTGTGTGTGTGTGTGTGAGTGTGTGTGTGTGTCCCTAATCTTTTTTTTTAACATCTTTATTGGAGTATAACTGCTTTACAATGGTGTGTTAGTTTCTGCTTTATAACAAACTGAATCAGTTATACATATACATATATCCCCCTATTTCTTCCCTCTTGCATCTCCATCCCTCCTACCCACCTTATCCCACCCCTCTAGGTGGTCACACAGCACCGAGCTGATCTCCCTGTGCTATGCGGCTACTTCCCACAAGCTATCTATTTTACGTTTGGTAGTGTATATATGTCCATGCCACTATCTCACTTTGCCCCGGCTTACCATTCCCCCTCCCCATATCCTCAAGTCCATTCTGTAGTAGGTCTGTGTCTTTATTCCCATCTTGCCCCTAGGTTTTTCATGACCATTTTTTTTTTAGATTCTATATATTTGTGATAGCATATGGTATTTATTTTTCTCTTTCTGACTTACTTCACTCTGTATGACAGTCTCTGGATCCATCCACCTCACTACAAATAACTCAGTTTCGTTTCTTTTTAAGGCTGAGTAACATTCCATTGTATATATGTGCCACATCTTCCTTATCCATTCATCTGTTGATGGACACTTAGGCTGCCTCCATGTCTTGGCTATTGTAAATAGAGCTGCAATGAACATTTTGGTACATGACTCTTTTTGAATTATGGTTTTCTCAGGGTATATGCCCAGTAGTGGGATTGCTGGGTCATATGGTAGTTCATTTTCTCCTTCTCTCCTTTTCTTATGTCTTACTAAATAATTCCCTAAATGTGGTCTGAATCAGGGCAACTTGAATAAAGTCCAAAGATGGGCATTAGAGTATTGAATGAATTCTTTAAATGAGCCTATTGCAGGTGTGTGCATTTGCCTGTGCCTTTTATGCATGCTTAAAACATATTTTACATTAAAGACATTTTTATATTTCCATCAGATGAGAACCACCACTGTTCTATACTAACTCACTCTGTTTTATTGTGAACAACTGATACTCATGAAACAGCCTACTGGAGTCCTGCTAGGAAGCCTCACCCCTTGAAGTAAAAGGGACTCTATGAAATTTTGCTGCTAACTTAATTTTCTCTCTCAGAGTTAAATTTGAAGGGGGAGGTTAATGCAGTTTATAATATTACTTATTAGTACTGTGGAATTGCACATGCAAGAAAAAATAATCACCAGATTTTATCCGTTGTTCATCTCCACACCCTCGTGTCTTTGCCTCTAGTATGCACTTCCCTCTGGCTTTAAGGCATTACCTGGCAACCATATTCCCTGCTTGTTAAAATGTTTTTCACTCTTTACTGTAAAGCTGGTATTATTTCTCCCATGAATTCTTCCTGAAAGAGCTGGTTTCTTCGTGTTTATTCCTGTAGGCCTTTTTGCAAATGTACCATCATTGTGTTGCAACTAGTATCCCATCAGTTGCAAAAATATGTTTCCCTGGATAATGTCCTTGAGTGTGGACAATGTCCCTCTCCACTTCTGCACAGGGTCTGGTGTGCAGAGGTATGCAGTGTGGTTTTGTTGAATGAATGAATACGTGAGCGAACAGTTTGGTATGTAATTGGACATCATTTCGTTTCGCATTTAACAAAGTCAACAACCTGTCAGTCTGTGAGGGATTACACAGAATAAATTTTGGCCTAATTTGCAAGCGTTTTATTTAAATTCTGATCCTATTATTGATTCACTTAGTCCTCAATCTATAAGTGTAGGTCACTTTGGTAACTCAGTTTTGAAAAACACCTTTGAGAGTATAAAGCTGGGTAAAAAAAATCATCCTTTTCCTCCTAGAATACTGTTATTTTTAAGGAAAGTTGAACAGACTTGACTTTAGATAAAACCTTTTTTTCATGTATGTTTTGTCTCCTGTGCTTTCTTCTCTGTTTTGCACAGTAGCAATAACTATTTATTGAATAAATATCCTATATTAATGTTCTTGAGCTGCTGTGTTCATTTTTTCCCATGATCTATGAGCTGCAGAGGTTATGTGATCACAGAACGATCTCAAAACCACTCTTGACCAGAAAAGAGAGCTGACCATCACATCACCTGTTTTGCTATATTCAAATAGTTAAGTCACTTGACAGGCTCCATATATGGGAGCATGGAGGAAAAAGACAAGAGAGAATAAGAAAAAAGACAAAAAGCATTGATGAATTTTTTTTTAGGGTTTGAAGATATGATTCTTAAACATAGATGAAGAAAAATATTCATGGAAAGAGAGGACGATTTGTGGATTGTTTTCAATTTTTCCAAATCCCATGTGAACTCATTCATTTTCCTTTCCTTTTCTTAGCTTATATACCCATATTTCCACATTTACTCTCTATGAGAAGTGAAATATAACTCTAAAATCTGTGATGTGATGTGCTATGCCGTCAACCATATATCCATCAGATAATTCCTACACTGTGTTTCTTTCACCTTGGGTTCTTAGAAACCTGGATTGCATTTTTTTGTCTTGTACTTCCAGTCCTTAAGCCTGGCATTCTGCTTAACGCACAATCTTCAACATCAGAATAACCAAGTAATCAACATATGCATACCTACATGTATGTATGTGTGTGTTTGGGGGTGTGTGTTTACACACACAGTATATATAGAAATAAACTGATTTTATATAATGGCCTTAGTAACTAAAATTTGCACAATGACTTTTAGAAACTATAGACACCCACAAATACACACGAGTATGTGTATGTGTATGCCCACACACAAAAGCACGCTGACTGTATATAAAAAAACTCATTGTACATGATGTTGTCAGTGTCCGGGACACACTACCCCAATATGACATGTGTTGGCACATTGACTATTTTAAGCTGAAGGACTTTGGGAAAGGGCAGGTCTGGGAAGGACTTTCTGACCTTCCCCTGAAGCAGGTTACAAGGCCCTCATAGGAGAGGTGCCCTCCCTCTACCCACAGGAGAGGAGCATCCTTTTCTCCAGGGACAGGGTGCAGACTCTGAATGGACAGACCTTGCTAAGTGTCCCCCAGCTGACTACCTCAGCTCACGTTCCTTTTGGTCCTCTCACTGTTTCCAGGACTCTCCACCCTGCAAACCTAGTATGACAACACGGGGTCTTCATGTCCTTATGAAGATTCCTGTGTCATATAAAACTTATATTAAATAAAACTGTCTGCTTTTCTCTTGTCAGCCTGTCTCTTGTTACAGAGACTCAGCTGAGAACCTAACATGGGTAGAGGAAAGATACTTTTCCTCTCCTACAGTGTCCTTTAGTAACGAACACAAACCTCATAAAGGTTTTTAGCGACTGGAGAGCTCTTCTTAGCTCTCCCCTAACACCTCAGGGGAAGGGGTTTGGCCTCTTTTCTTTATGTGAGAATAGCTCTTACTCATGAAGGAAGCGTGGTTCTCAAAATAGGCTTCTTGCATGATCACACACTGTCTTATCTTTGCAAAACAAAAACCAGGAACACTTAAACATTACGGAAATGATGTAGTTGCTGATGAAAGCCACTGAACCTATATCCTCCATTTCCTTCTCCTGGTTTGTTCTCTAACTTACAACCAAAACTCCCCTGTAAATTGAGCAAACTCTTGCTAATGGAAAAATCAGGGAATGAGAAGTTCTAAAAAATATTTTAGTGTCTTTATTAAAGTATCCAATGTAATAGGGAGAAATAATTCCCAGGATGTAAAAACTCAAGGCAAGATGATTTCTTCTTTTTTTCCCCTCATTTTGAACAAAGTATTATGCAAAGGCTTGATTTAAAAACAAACCATCAAGTAGTTCTCAATTATCTTTTTTTATTTTAATGTAAAATTCCCTGAGTGTTGCCAAAAAAAAGTGCTGTTCAACCAGCCAGACGCAGTTTCTCTGTTCCTGAAAAGAGAGTTGATTGGCCTTCCTGAAGTGTTTTGAGACTTAATTAGTTTGTACTTGAAAAGCACTTTCAATGTGAAAAGTCCCATTCAAGTGTCAAGTATTATTAATCAGTGAATGCCAGATTCAGCAGTTTTCTTTTACTTTATAAACTCTTAGTAGCTCTTTAAACAAAATGCTAAATTACATGGCCTTAGTTTCTTTCTTTAGAAATCTCTTTTGTACACATTTTCCAACCTGCTTTTAAAATATGTGCGACGTACCATTCTTTTCTCTCTTTTTTTTGCAAAGAATGACACCTAGAAGTTCTTGCAAATATTTCCCTGAGTATGTTTTTCTCTTATCTGCACCACTTCCCAGGCTGAGTTCTGTGCAGCATAAACTGACGGCATTAATAATATAGCCAAATGGTGAATCAAATTGTGATCCTTTGAATGGTTACTCTATTACCAACAGATTTGCAGGAGGAATACATTATTTGTAAACATATTTTATGATATAATAACTATTGTAATTCAGTGTCAAGTGTCAAGATTTATACAGACGCCTCTTTCAATTCAAGGGAAAATGTGAAGATCATGCTTTGGGCTCCACCGTGGAGCTGAGATAAGTAACTGCAGGCTTCAGAATTGATGTCTCAAATGGTATGAATCCAATCAGAAAGAACGGCTGAATTTATAAGTCTTCTCTCCCCACTATATACGGAGTGAACTCTTTATAACAATATAAAAATCACATCAATACAAGCATGTGTCTCTTCAAAAGTGTACTGTTTGGAAGTTAATGACTCTTTAGATTTTTATTTCAAAAGCAAACATACGAGAAGAGATTCTAATTTTTTGTATACGTTCTACTCTTATCTCCTATAAAGAAAAGAACGGTAGCTTATTTAACTAGCTCTCTGACTGGTGTTTGAGTTGTGGCTCTTGTCCTTACTAGCTCTGAGACGTTTAGCAAGATATGTGACACCTGCCTCAGCCGTAAACGGGGTTTTGTGTAAAGTTAAATAAGTGGATGTATGTAAAATCTAAGTATAGTGGCTGGCCCAGTGACGTGCAGAGTGAATGCATTCAAGTGAATGCAAATTGGTGTTTGCTGCTATTCTTTCTATGATTTGTATTTTTCTGCATCTATCAGCATGTGACTCATAAAAGACACTCAGTAAATATTGTTGAATTTAAGTGAGAAACCCAAGGAGGGTTAATTATTCATCAGAGCAAGCAATGATCACCAACATTATCATCGTCATTATCACCTTCAGACATTCAACGTGGACAAAATATGTTAGCTAAATAAATAACAAGATGCATTGTTTACATCCATAGTACTTGCAATCAATATGAGTATTGTTTCCACATAGCTCCAGTTAATAAGTAATTCAGCCCTGTAAATTTGCATACTAGTAATGTGTTATGTGGCAAGGGCAGAATTGTAAATATTTTTATAATTATAATTACAACAGAACCTGCATCTTAATGTTTCATGGGCTCTGCCAGTTTCAAAAATACATGTTGGTCCATTATGCTGAGCAACTTCAGAAATAGCATGTAAGATAGAGGGTTTTGACAGTATTGATAACTCAGTTACTAACACACATGCTGGTGAGACAGGTGTTTCTAAGATTAATGAATTAATTTATATTTTGTAAGTCTGAAATAATTCATGTTTAAAAAAAGAAACATAAAAATTCCATATCTTATTTCCAAATCACCACTTCCAGACTGTCCTTTCCGTTCTGAAGCAGCGCAAAATTCTGATGTGGTGATCAGAAAACATGGTGCCAGTGATTTTTACCACTTAGCATATTCAGTTCAACTGAGATCAACTGATTCTACTGCATTTGAGCCAACATGTATCTCCATGAATTGTTCCTGGAACTATAAAAATATGGATAAATAATATTTAGGTTTTTTTCCCCCTTTTTCTTGATACACACCTGATAGCTTATTTAGTATGTGCTGGACAAATGAGAGCTGAAGTGTACTAATGGTTGAATTAAAAAACTGACTAATAATTCTGTTTTGCAAAGTTATTAGTGAGAGTATTGATTTAATGTTGAGAGACATAAAGAAATGTTTTTCTTTTTAATTTCAGAATGCGTGTATTTATTTAGCCAGAGAAAAGGGCACTATCTACAGACTGACTTGCCTGTTTACTTTGCCCTCTTTTTAATGCGTGCTTTTGAAACCCTGGTACTAGCGCTGTATCTGTCCTTCTGACAACTGCTTGTCCATCAGGCCAGACTCTAAAAATAAAATGCAAAGAGCTTCTTACCCAGACGGTAGGAATTAATTTTCCCATTATAAGTAATGCTTTTAGTACAGGATTGTTTTTTTTTAATTAATTAATTTATTTATCTTTGGCTGCGTTGGGTCGTCCTTGTTGCACGCGGGCTTTCTCTAGTCGCTGCGAGCGGCGGCTCCTCTTCGTTGCAGTGCGCGGGCTTTTCATTGCGGTGGCTTCTCTTGTTGTGGAGCACGGGCTCTAGGTGCGCAGGCTCAGTAGTTGTGGCTCGCGGGCTCTAGAGCACAAGCTCAGTAGTTGTGGCGCACGGGCTTAGTTGCTCTGCAGAATGTGGAACCTTCTCGGACCAGGGCTCAAACCCATGTCCCCTGCATTGGCAGGTAGATTCTTAACTACTGCGCCACCAGGGAAGTCCAGGAATGATTTTTGTTTGTTGAATCCCTTCTCCCTAAAGATGAAACTGAGTGAGCTGCGGTGTGGGACTGTTGTACCCACGTACAGAGCTGAGGATCAGCTGGAAGGATAAGGCAAGGACGTTTTTCACTCAACACCTCTCCCTCCATACACCCAGTTGTTACCAAATCTCAACCTCTCCTTTACAATCTATCCTTCCTCTGACCCCTCTTTTCCATTCCCCGTGCTAACATCTTACCCTAGGGAATCCTTATGTTATAACTGAATTATTCAATAGCCTCTGGATTGGTATCCTTATTTTCAGTTTTCACAAGGCAAGCCATGCTCCGTATGCTGACAAAGAAATTCTCCAAAATACAGCATCGTATGTGTCAATTCCTTCTTAGATGCTTTTAGGTGGCTCACTATGGCCTACTTGCAGGATGGCAAATAGGTTCCATATAAACGGCCAACTTCAATCTGCAGCCAGGCTTACCTGGAGCGCTGTGTGGAAGTCAACTGTTTCCAGAATGACCTGGCAAGAGTGCAGTGATTGATTAGTGATGTCTGCCCCAGGGGTAGCAATGGGGACCTGCAGCCCTTCCACAGTGGATCTTAGATCAGTCCCAACAGAGGAGAACCTATCCTCTCAATATTCTCAAATAGTACACGAACATGTGTGGATGTGTCTACTCAGAGAAAATAGTTTATGATTTGAAAGAATGATATGCATGACTCAGGCAAATGGACAAAAACACTATTTTCTCAGCTGTGTCAATTACTAGATTTGTGTGTGACTTCCTGCATTATTTAGTACAAGCTTAACATTCCTATGACTGAGTTTCCTATCATCAAAATGAGGGCAACAGGCTTGTCAAAAAGCTGTGTAGATACGTGTAAATCATTTAGAGAAACGGCTGACACATAGCAAGCTCTTTAAAAATGTATGCTACTACTGTCGTCATTGTCTATCTTTACAACACTTTCAGAGGTCTTGGCTCTCCACCGCTTGGAGAAGAAAATCAAGAAAAGTGCGATTCACACAATATTTCCCACCACCATGTAGATAAGAGCAGGTGTTTACATACACAGTTATGCATATATGTGTCTACATAAATATATAAAGTAAATGATATATGTGTATAAATGTATGTATAAATGTGTATATGTGTATACGTATCCATAGCTAGAAATTGCCCTTCACCAGCGAAAACAATTGTCAATTATTCTACTTCCTGCCAGTTACTAATTAACTGAAAACAATTAAGTAATTAAAAATAAAGCATCAATATTTGTTTGTGGGAGAAGGAAGGAATAGCTTGTCTAATGGAAGAGTAATTACAATATTATTTCTAGGTAACATATCAGGCATCATCCCACCTCAAGGCATTTGCATTCGCTGTGCCCTTTGCTTGAGGTGCTCTTCCCAACGTATGTTCCTGTTGACCTTTCCTCCTTCCAGGCTGCCTAGTTACCACCTTCTCAGTGAGGCCTTGCCTGCCACTCAGCTTCTAAACACACTGCCCCAGCCTTCCCTTCCCCGTTCCCTCCTGTATTTGGTCCTCTACTGTACTAGTCACCTTTTATTATACCATGTAGTTTACTATATATTTTGTTTTTTTATTGAAGTATGGTTCATATACAGTTAATACGATATAAGTTACAGGTATACACTATAGTGATTCACAATTTTTATACTAGTTTGTTGTATTTTTTAGATTTCACATATAAATTATATCACACAGTATTTGTCTTTCTCTGTCTGACTTATTTCACTTAGCATAGTGCCCTCCAAGTCCATCCATGTTGCTGAAAATGGCAAAATTTCATTTTTTATGTCTGAGTAGCGTTCCATTGTATACGTGTGTACATATACACACACACGCCATGGATATATCTTCTTTATCCATTCATCTGTTGATGGACACAGGTTGCTTCCATGTCTTGGCAATTGTAAATAATGCTGCTATGAACCTAGGGGTGCATGTATTGTTTCAAATTAGTGTTTGTATCAAAATTGTTTCAAATTTTTTTGGATATATACCCAGAAATGGATGGGTCATATAGTAGTTCTATTTTCAGTTTTTGGAGAAGCCTCCATACTGTTTTCCACAGTGGCTGCACCAATTTACCTTCCCACCAACAGTGCACAAGGGCTGCCTTTTCTCTACATCCTTGCCAACATTTATTTATGTTCTTTTTGATGATGGCCATTCTGACAGGTGTCAGGTGACATCTCATTGTGGTTTTGATTTGCATTTCCCTCATGATTAGTGATGCGGAGCATCTTTTCATGTGCCTGTTGGCCATCTGCATTTCCTCTTTGGAAAAATGCCTATTCAGATTTTCTGCCCACTTTTTTTTTTTTTTTTTTTTTTTTGCTGTACGCGGGCCTCTCACTGTTGTGGCCTCTCCCGTTGCGGAGCACAGGCTCCGGACGCGCAGGCTCAGCGGCCATGACTCACGGAGCCAGCCGCTCCGCGGCATGTGGGATCTTCCCGGACTGGGGCATGAACCCGTGTGCCCTGCATCGGCAGGCGGACTCTCAACCACTGCGCCACCAGGGAAGCCCTCTGCCCACTTTTTAAAATTTATTTTTTATTGAAGTATAGTTGAATTACAGTGTTGTGTTAATTTCTGCTGTACAGCACAGGGACTCAGTTATACATATATATACGTTCTTCTTCAGATTCTTTTCCATTGTGGTTTACCACAGGATATTGAATATAGTTCCCTGTGCTCTACAGTAGGACCTTGTTGTTTATCCATCTATATATAATAGTCTGCATCTGCTAGTCCCAAACTCCCACTCCTACCCTCTCCCACCCTCCTCCCCCATGGCAACCACCAGTCTGTTCTCTATGTCCCTGATTTTGTTTCTGTTTCATAGATAGGTTCATTTGAGTCATATTTTAGATTCCACATATAAGTCATGTCATATGGTACTTGTCTTTGTCTTTCTGACTTACTTCACTTATTATGATAATCTCTAGTTACATCCTTTTTTTTTTTTATTTGGTTGTTTTATTTATTTTCTCTCCCCACACTAGAATGTAAAATCCATGAATATTCTTTTGTTTACTACTGTATGAACCTTGGCTTACACAGTAAAAGACTGGCTTACACATAGTAGAAGCTTAAGAATTATACGAAAAATGAATGAAAGAATGATTCTTTTAGTTGAAATAGATAGATATCTCTAGTTATTCAAATAAATGGATCACTTATGACTATCCTACCTTATCTATAGGGCTCTTGATAGACTTGAGAAATGGAGGAGGATTTTATAAATAGGGCTTTTCCTTTATGCAGGGTATTTTGAAATGAATGTACAGCTATTTTAGGAAAACTGAAGATGAACTGAAAATGCTGTCAGTTAATAATAATTATAACAATAAATTATTGCTATACACAAGTACATCTTTTTGTATTTAGTGAATGTTTGGAATTTTTTTGAGGAAATAGTAAAATCTAAATTCTATCCCAGAATTTCACATGAGGGCTCCTGAAACTCATTCTGAGGCAGTGAGGAAGGAAGTTGAGGTAGACACAGCCTCTACACTGCACCTGGTATGAGGGCCACAAGGGGAAAAGGTAAAACACTCTTGTCCCTTTTACATCAGTAAAAAGCCCTTTTCTCTAGACATCTTTGGATGCATGATTATTATTCATGGAAACCGTCAGTTTCCTTAAGTCCACCCTGTAACATGATAGATGAGTGACAGACAGTGGGCCATTATCTTGACAAGGTAGATCTTAGCAAGTAAAAGTCAAGTTACCTGGAAACCTAAAGTCAGGAAGTCAGGATATTATTATTTTCTTTTTGATGTTACTTCCACCTATTGTGAATCTGAATGCACACTTTTATTTTAACCATTAAGACTGTCCTTTCCTGGCTTACCTTTTGCTAGATTATCCAAATGAATATTGGGGAAAAGGCCAATCATTTAACTGCTGATTTAATGGTAATATATGAGGTTTTAATACTACAGACTTAACATTAAGGGGATTTTATTTCAATGTTCTGACATTAAAAGCCGTCATTATAGCTGTTGAATATATTGTTCTTGTTCCTCCCCAAGTAATCCCTTCTGCAATGTATGTTACCAATATTAATTAAACAGGGACCATAAAAAGTCCTTAAGTCATTTTTAGAACATGTCTTCAAAGTGATTTCATCATGCTACTTAATATGTATGCTCGTAATCGGAAGAAAATACCTCAGCTGCTGTAGAATGTAACAGAAGAATACAGAATAAACGATGCTGCGCGTTGTGAGTTATCACGGTTAGAAGCAGATTTGGACACCGCATCTTGCACACGGGAGGTTTAACAGGAAATGTTATAGGAAGCTGCATTAATGAGGGGGGAGGGAGGGAGGCTGGGGAGAGAATGAAGTTGAAATCCGATGAAGCTGAAGCAGAGGCTTCAACTGATTCTGAAATCAGAGAGCAGCTCTGAAGTGGGACTGTTCTTCCGAGCTGTCCCACTGAGGAAGGGCAGCCGAGCCTTTGTATTCTTTCAATGCTAGTTTGCAGGCTGCCCCCCCAGGGCAGTGGTGGTGTGGATGGGGGTGTGTAATCTTGCACACGATGGCCTCCTTCAGCCAAGGGCACTGCCTAGAGAGGGAATTAGCTAAGAAATGAGTTTCAGTCCGAGGTTGGATGTGGGAGGCCTACCCTGGAATCCACTGCAGCCCACCTACTGCTCCCACCAGAGAGTTCACCCACCTGCAAACACCTTGCCCACGTGTAGGCTGGTCCATCCTCCAGGAGAAGCTTAGAAGAGGAAGGTTAGTGGGACAAACCAAGCCCCACTATGCTTCTGGTCTAGAGGCCATAACTTAGCCCTTGACGCCACCTCCTTAACTACCTGTTCTGGCCTCCCCTCACCCCTGGTTAGCACCTCTGCTAGACCCTGCGAGGGGTCTGAGGCCTGGTCAAGGTGCCCTTCTCAGCCTATGGCTGGTGCCCTTTTCCATTCATCGTCGTGACTGGACAGAGGAGCATGAAGAAAAGCTCCTGTGGGCCATCAGGGCGTCCGATGCGTTTTTCCTGCGCCTCATGATCACAGCGTCAATTATCTGAAGGCTATAGTTACTCCTTTTCTTGGCTCCTGGTTTCTGACCCCAAGAAGCACGAAGTGACTGCACAGCAGCAACAGCTTCGGGTGTCGGCGGATGTTCATGTATGCTCTGGTGGGAACTTTTTCTTCTGAGAAGCAGGACTTCTAGACCTGCAAAGACTAGAGGTGCAGGAATAAGGAATCACACATTCCTCAGTGCACCACTCCTATTTTCACCTTGTTTTCCAGATTCGTGCACTCTAATTACTTTAATAACCTGTACAGAACCCACTGTGTATCATCTCCAAGGTGGTACCCCTCAAATTTGTCTCTAAGAGGTTGTTCCATTGCTCTCCTAGGCTAGTTGCTTCTAGATGGTGCGGTAGGTAACAGGCTAGGTGGACCACGTGGTCATGCAGTCATTGCCACTCTCCTTCTGTTTAAGGTGGATCTCTAGCACCAACGGGATGCTATGTGGGATGATGTGTTGATAGACTAAATACTTAGTGTGGCTGCTCTGTAAACCCTTGGATAGAAGTGCTGGTTGAGCTGCTAAAGGCAAGAAAGGCAAACTCATATTTGGATTGATTCCAGTCAAAATGAACTGCTGCTCCTTTCAGGGGGGATGGATTCCAATGTAATAAACTTACTCCTCAGTCCTTGCTGCTGGTAGGTTGGACGTTTGGCAGTGACAGGAGCTAGTTCAACATGACCGAAAGGAAGTTCAGGCAGTTAAGCTCATGCATAGACTCCATTCCTGCACCATAGTTACTTCATTCATCATTATGCCAATGCTGGGATCACCAAACTTGGTGACTGACATCAACTGGTCAGGTTTTTTGATCTACTTGTATGGTAGCTGTGCCATAGTGGATGCTTTCCGATGGGCATTGATGTGCTATACAAATATATTCACATGTTCTTCCACTCATTGGTCCATCCAGATGTCTCCTATCTAGAGCTGTCTGTCCCAATGCATCCACCTGATTAAAGATCACATATTATGATCTTTAATATGAGGACACATTTATCTACTCTACAAAAATTATTTTGATCTATTTATAAAAATAAGCTAATTAATTGACTCTCAATCAAATTAAAAGATACTGAAAATGTTACAAATACGTTATGTAGACTCTAAGGATGATCTTTACTAAACAGAACATCATCAAATATGGAAAATGCTGTCATGTGGAAAAGGAATTGGACGGACACTGGTTGGGCACTAGGCATAGAACCAGGACCAATGTCCAGGGAGACAGATCTTATTTCAATACAGGGAACAGTTTTGCGGCTGAGTTGTATGGGATGGGGTTGGTATAGGGGAGGTAAGTCATTCTGATATTATAAGTCTTTTAGCAAAACTCTGACAAGCTCTTTGAGTACATAGTTGTGGTGCAAGCTGCAGGATCCTATTTTGGGTAAGACATATTTGAGGATACTTCCAACACTGAGATTATAGAAATCTAATAATTCTCCACAGGCAACGGTAATACTCAGATACACATTCATTTATATGTTCATTCGTTCAAAAACTAGGTATTGAGCATTTACGGCATGTTAGGGATGACGTATTTTCTTGGCTTTGTTTCCTTGGATGAGCAGGATAGAAAAGTGCCACTGTTTTGGAAATACATCCTATTTTCAAGTACCGAAGAGAATTTGGACCTGCAGTGTTAAAATTGTACAAATGTTTGCATTCAAGCATACATACATACAAAGGTAATGTTTTTAAATAAGTATTTCCGTTTCTTTACATGAGATGAAAGGGTGGATATTTGATAACAAAATAAATTTGTTTAAAGTTTAGGTATTAGAGAAAACTGATTAATGAAAAATGTTCTTATTTTAACTTGATGAGTTCAGCTCATGACAAGGTATACAGGGGGCATGTCTCGGTGTACAGAGAGTACAGTTTTTAGCATTTACTTGCAGCCTCGTCCTTAGCAGTTTTATGACATAATGCTGCTATTTTGGTATTCTTCATGGAATTGCAACAGACAAATCCAGTTTTGAATTCTTGCAAGCAATTCCCAATGAAGCCCTCGAGAAAAAAACAGTAGTTCTTTCTCTCTTTTTTTTTGCGGTACGCAGGCCTCTCACTGTTGTGGCCTCTCCCGTTGCGGAGCACAGGCTCCGGACGCGCAGGGTCAGTGGCCATGGTTCACGGTCCCAGCCGCTCCGCGGCATGTGGGATCTTCCTGGACCGGGGCACGAACCCGCGTCCCCTGCATCAGCAGGCGGATTCTCAACCACTGCGCCACCAGGGAAGCCCACCAGTAGTTCTTAAAACCTCCATTATCAAAAATTCTATCTATCTACCTATATATCTATCCATCTATCTATTTGATTGACAGATATAAACATTTATGATCCCTGTTTAATACAATGTCCAAGTTTCTTTCCTGAAACTACTTTTGAAGTGTTCACTAAGGAATGGGAAACATTAATTTGAAAGCTTACCTCATAATATTGTAGAAAGAAAATATTATTTAGAAAAAGAATATAGCCTAGATTTTTAATTTAATCAGAATTATGTCTATTTTACCAAAAGTTAAAAATCAATTAATTTCAGTAAAATACTCGTGCTTTCGTTTTAATATAGTGAGCTCAGATGTTCAAATCAGAGACACTTATTCAGTTGCTAGATCTGTCACGTATTAGTTGAGTGACTTTTTGTAATTTCCCTTACCTTTCTGTGCTTTGGTTACCTTATCTTTAAAATGAGAATAATTCTTACTAAAAGTGTAGATAAAACAAAGGTTTTGTTAGGATTAAATCAGACAATAAATGTAAAATATGCTGTACAGTGTGCCTGACACATAAAGAGCACTTAACAAACGGGATTATTGATAGTGTAATACAGTGTTATTACTAAAACTTTCATCATTAACTGCTTAGCAGTTCTCTAAAAGAGTTCTTTGCTTTGATCATAACACTGAGAAGTTTAGCCTGAATCAAATATCACCAACAGATTTGATTTGGGAGAATTCCTCTTCTCTATCTTGGGGAGTAGACTGTTGAATTAAAGGCAGTTCTTTCTGTGATTTACTAAGAAAAGAGAAACATCATGATAAGAGATTAACTAATGAATGAGATCCCATTCTGTGTATGCTTATGTTGATTCTGTTGTAATTCTATGTAAATGAAACTTTATATTAGGAAAATTCCTAACATTTCAGAAAACATCTTCATCTGTTTTGATCGTCACAATAACCCTTGAAATACTATAAATTTCTGATTCCACAGTTTTGTAAGATGGCACTCAAGATGCTTAAAAGTCTTTCCTGGTTATTCAGATGGTGAATAATGCAAGTGGGGTTTGAACACAGATTGTTTTGTCCTCTTCGTTCTTTTCACTACCGCCAAAATATCTCTTAGAGCTTCTCCAAAGGGGATCTCAAAGATATATTCACTAGAGGTGAAATCACAGATCTCAACTGGTGTGGTTACAAATAATTTAGGGTACCAGAATTATTGATGTAACTCATAAACTTATCAGACCTAATTAACATGAGCTCTCCTTTACTTGGATTTTTTTTTTTGGATACATGATAGATATAATCAGAACTGAAATGTTCAGACAGAATTATATAATAAATAGGGAAAAATGAAGAGTGGCTCCTGAATAGAATTAGACAGTGATATGCAGTGATGATTTTATAAAAGATATAAAGGAGTTAAAGATACGTTGCATGTGGATTTGCATTGTCCCTGGTTACTGTCTCTTTCTCTCTCTCTCGATCAATCCTCACCAGTACTTCAGTATATCTGTGTATTTGCAATAATAGCTGTCTCTTTTAGAGACAATGATAAGACATTAAGACTTTTAGAGACAATGTTAAGAAACAATGTTATTATATGGTTGTGAGTGTGTGTGTGTGTGTGTGTATCCAGTTAAATTAGATCCTCAAAGACTTCTAGAGGATAAGGGGGCAGGAATGCATGAGACCTGAAATCTTGCAAGACTTAGATTTGTTTGGTTGATATAAAGATGGCCCAGCACAAGTTTTGGGAGGAGTAAGTTCTCAATACAATGTGTTGAGCAGAGTAATGAGTGGCTACTATCAACCCTCAAGGTGGTCAGACAGGTTCAGAGGCAAGGATGGCTGACCCACTGACTTTTTTTTAATGTTCCCATTAAAAGTTTGAGAGGCTTATATGCAGTGACTTTAAGATCCATCGTGTCTTACAATAAGGAAGAAAATAATTTAAATTCTCGTAAACTAGTGGTGTTTGGAATCTTTTCATTTTTCTTTCGATAATTACTTTAAGATAAATATACTTGCAGAGCACAAAATTAAATGCCTTCCTTCCTCTGGTCATTAAATGATTAATGTAATTACATTAATTAAAGCTTTATTATCAGATGTTCTGCAGACTCATCTTTTCTTGTGTCTAAACTGCTGCTTTGGGCTGCACTTGATTCTGCTACCTTTGCTACCTCCTCATGGGATCAGGAAATTTGACAACTGCTAAATCCAGTGATGGTTTTTGCAACTTCATCTTTTTTGGCTCATCAGTTTCATTTGATGGAGAGGACCACTGCCTCCTCTTTGAAACAATTTCTTCATTTGGCTTTCTTGGTTTCTCTCAAACCAAACTGAACACTATCTCCCAAGGTCTTTTGCTGGTTTCTCTTGATCTCCCCAAGCTTTTATTGTTGGAACACCTTTGTTCTATTATCTGCCTGCATTCACTCTCTTGATAATCTCATAACATTTTATGGCCTTAAATACTCTCAGGACTTCCAGATTTATGTGTACAACTTAGATTCCACACCCCTCTGCCCCAGTCAAGTTCCAAGTCTTATATCCAAACATCTGTTCACCATTTCTGCCATTAGCCATGTCAGTTCATTAAGTCCAACCAAATACCTGTTTCTCTCAGGGTCTTCCTATCTCAGTAAAAGATAGACCCAGTTCTGCAAGAGCTTAGACCAATAACTTGGAGTTTCTTGCGCTCTCTCCCCGCCCCGCCCCCACACTCCATGTTAGTTCCAATACCTATTCAGCGCAGTTTTATAGTGAGAATATTCCAAGTGTAAGTACTTTTCATCATCTCCGCTGCTCTTGTCCTGAAACCAGACACCCCCGTTGGCAAAGCGAGTCAGGTCATGTTAATCTCTACTCTAGTCCCTTCCGTGATTTCCACCTCAGACTAAAAGCCAACATTCTGCTATAGATTTAATTCTCTAACTAGATCGTAATATCCGCTCTGGCCCCCAATTCACTCCTCAAGCTCCATCCCCTCCCTTTCTGCAGGCTGTTCCAGGTGCACTGCCTTCCTTGCTGTTCTCAAACATCCCAAACTCCCACCAATGGGCTTGCTGTTCCCCTACCTGGAATTCCATCTCCTGTGATACCCAAAGTTCACGTCCTTGCTTCCTTCAATGTTTGTCCAAATGTTACTCACTCAGCAGGGACTCTTCCGTATGCTTTATTTGACATTGTATCTCACCCCACCTCCTGGCATTCCCAACTCCTTTCCCCTGCCTTACTTTTCTCCATGTCTTAATTTTTAGTCATCAGCCTCTACACTTGACTTGCTTCTGCTGTCGATTGTCTGAAGGCAGAGATGTTTGTCCTTTCAGGTGTTCAGTATATGTCTGTTAATTGATATCTGTATACTTCGAAAGGTAATAATGTTTAAAAATATTAAATTCATTTCATATCCACAAATTTTGTGTCATAAAAAATTAACTTATATTCAATATATAATATGTGTATGACCTTCTTTATTTTCTCTTTCTCAAAAAAGAAAGAAAACTGGAATGTGGCAAATACCATTCAGTGGCTCCTTAAGCATGTTTCACTGGCTTCACTTACATTAATTGTATCTTTTTAAAATTTTCATTGATGATATTTTGTCTTGAGCTATTATGAAAAATCTTTCCTTCAAATTTAATATTAACTTTATTACCACTTGACTTCATCATTCCAAACATAATTTAGACTTTTCACTGAAATAAATAGATGTTGTTCATTTATTCAGCACAAATATTTTAAAGACATAATATGGGTTAAATACTCTTTTTAAAAAGGTGCAAGGCACACATATTGTGTACGAGAAGATAAAGGTCAAATCTGAGGTAGAAATCTGATATGTGACCTGTATAAAATTATAATCACACAAACTAAAAAATAGTTACATTTATGTAACATGTAAAGTATAAAAGAATAGTTGATTATGTAATTTTACTTTCCGCACAACCTTCTTTTTTATAGTCCCCAAAAAAACATGAACAAAGCAGCTTCAAGGTTATAAAAACTAGACAATCATTCCTTCCAAACTCAGTGTTTTTGTTTAGCTCCTCTAATCTTCCACAGAAGTAAAAGTAGAATAAACAAGAGAGAGAGAGGAAGGAAGGAAGGAAGGAAGGAAGGAAGGAAGGAAGGAAGGAAGGAAGGAAGGAAGGAAGGAAGGAAGGAAGAGGGAAAGAAAGAAATAACATTTTTTTGGTCAGGAAAACAAGGTAAATATGGTATACTGGTTAAGATCTTGGAATCTGGAGCAAAATACCTGGGTTTAAATCCCTGCCCTCCCACTTACTGGGCAAGATCCTTACCATCTTTTTGCCTTAGTTTGCTAAGTTATTAAGTAGAGACAGTAATAGAACCTACAGAATAGAATAATTAATAAGATTAAATGACATAATGCTTCAGAAATGCTGGTATAAATGTCTGCATTATAGTAAATGCTAAATAAATATTTGGTAATTAAATGTGTAGGGAAAGAAAATATATTTGAGTAAAGGTAGATTCTGTTGGCAGAGGAAGAAGTATATTTAGAGGTAAATTTGATGACTAAGACTTTAAATACTGTAAAGTAAAGAACTTGTGTAGTTTGAAAATATTTAGGCCCAGAAGAAATAAACTCCTTTTGCTTTTTCTTTTAGCATTTGTCACTTTTTAATTTGTACCACACTTAATTGCAAACACTTTTTAACTCCTTTCTGGTGCTGAAAACTCTGTGAGAATGTTCACCTCTATACCCTCTGCCCAACAGCACTTGAATATATATAGAAATTGACTAGGGGTTTTTGGTGAAGAATGTCAGTGATGATAGAGACTGGGAAATATCACATTTTAATATTTATCTTAACCCTTATTTCTCTTTATTGTGTAGTGGCAAACGCTGAAATTCCAGAAAAATAAATTGAAGAAGATTCCTGTAATATGTGTCTTAAAATAATCACACAAAATGAATAGTATAATTTAAATTTACTCTTATCATAATTACTATTAAGAGAGTCACTTTCCAGTTTTCACTGGAGGATCTTTTTTTCTCCCAAAAAACTGAGGTAACTTAGCCAAAGGTATACTAATAACAAAGTATCCTAATTGTTTATTCAGAGGGAAAAATTTCAGTATTTTTATATTGCAGATACCATTATTGGATAAAATAACAGAATATTTCTCAATTTCTAGACACATTACCATTATGCTCTAGAGTCTGTGCCTTCTGATAAAAGCTTGGAAAAACTCAGATCTAAATAAACTCAAACCATATTAAGACCCTAGGTAAAACTAGGTATTGTTTCACTGATAAATTTCAACATCACCTCTTAAAAATGTAGATAATGTACTATCGTAGGACCTTAAAATCAATTATTTTTAATCTTCTCTTACAACGTTATTATAACATGTTATATTTATTAACAAACGCTTATTTGTGAATCTGTAGTGTTCAGGTAAAAACACAGAGATTGTTGATGACCTTTCTTTGGTTTATGAAACAAGAGACATTCACCAGGCTTATCGTTTTCAGATGTAAAGCATTAAACTAATGAATGTGAAAAAAATTGTTAATGTGGCCAAATCATGAGCAAATGTTTTTCTTTCAAGTTCAGTTACTACTGACCGCCCCAAATGATCTTCAGCTGACAGTCAGTGTCAAGTGCCGGGCCCATGGGGGCGCCATCTGGGCCCAATGTTTTGACCTCATCAGCCCCCAGCCCCAGGCCACATCTCATAAAGCAGAACCACCTAGCTGAGCCTATTCAAACGCATGGAATCCTGAGAGATAGTCAAATATTTCTTTTAAGTCACCAGATTTTAGAGCAGAGCTTAAGTAAAGCAATAGCCTCCTGCATTTTTCAAGGTAGGGCTTAAACCTGGCTCAAGTGAAAGTTAATGCAAACAGCTGAGCTTCGGCACTTCATTACAGTTGCCTTCATGTTACATTATCAACTAGACTGTAAGTTATTCAAGGTCCCAGTTATTGCTTTATTTTTTTTTTCTCCATGTGTCCCCGTAGGTTTTAACACAGTGCTAGGCACATAGTACTTTGATACCCTGAGGTTGCCAGTTGAGTCATAACAGAATGGAGGAGCAAACGGGGGTAAAAAGGGGGTGTCTGGTTATAGGACAAATTTTAAAGATAGAAGGATTTTGATTAAATCAATATTAATAACCAATTTTAAAAGAATATGTCAGTTTTATATATATATTTATATTGGTATTTAATCTGGATTAGCTGAACAAAGGAATTAGCAGTCACTTAGAGGGTTTTTTTTTGTTTGTAAAACCTAAAATATCAATTTTAGTTAGAAGCCTTGTCATCTGTTAGAAATTTACATGTGGAATCATGAAAGAGGTAATAACTAACTAACTAAACAAATAAATAAAATGAGGGGTAGAGGAATGATTGTCTAGAGCTACACTGTAAAAGCAGGGGTGAACATAATAATTTTCTGCTTCCAGTCTCTGCCATGTGTTCTTCATGTACTTCCTGTGGGAAGTAACAGTTATACCCATTCACTGTAAGTAACCATGTGCTGGGAGCGGGTACTGTTTGCAGGACTGTTTACTAGTGTAACAAGAATGAAGCACAATTCAAGTCAGAATCCTGGATTTAGCAACCAGCATGATGTGTCTGTTTGTGATCAGGACTTGTGTTTTTGTTTGTGTGCTTGTTTGGTTTTGGTATAAAGAAACTGATATTATTTAAAATGTGAGGGATTTAAAATTTTCTAAGTCCATGGGCATTTTTGAGTTCTTTTACTTTTTAATTGTTAATAACTCTATCTCCAAGACAGAAAATATCCAATATACTTAAATAGTCCTCCAAAATCTTTTCTTTCAGGACCCATCATCCCAGCAAACCTCTCCCTGCTATGTTGCTTCCCAGAATTCATAGTTCCATGCTTCAGAATTGCACTTGTTAAAAGAGAAAAAGGTTAGAAAATGCAGGGTATAAAAGGGAGTGTGTGTGTGTGTGTGTGTGTGTGTGTGGTGGTGAAGAATTAAATCCCTTGCTCTCCAGATTCCAAAGTGGCACTTGTGTAAAATGAAAATGTAACTGGTCTTTACGTAAATGACATATTCAGACATATTTATTAAATGTGTTTATATACTCTTTTGAAATGCAAGTAATTCACGGAAACAAATTTGCAGCACAAAGCTTTATTCATGCAGTCAATAGGTACTGTTCAGATACACTTTAAAATTATAATGTGAGGAGCTGAAAGCATAACTTTACACCCACATACATCTACGTCTTTATCAAGTGAGACAGGAGAGAGAAGTGGGAGGGAGAGGGAGGGGAGGAGATGCAGGAAAGGAGAGAGGGAGAAAATTCCGTTCTGGACCCACCTTCTCATCCCCCCCAAGCATGTGGGCATCACATCTAGTTGTAACAAAGAGATGACCGTGGCGTTTGCTGTCGGGTCCGCACAGGCGGACACAGCGCGCGCTGCGTGCGTGTCTGTCGTCTCCTCCAGGTCCCCCTTCCGCCCGGTGTTAGGAGCCCGGGAGTCCCCCTGCTCCATGCCAGGCCCGCAGGTCCCTTGGAGACGCGGCCACAGGTTCGTGCGTGTGCGGTCCGGGGCGGTGGTCCATCTCGACGCTGGGGAGAGCATGGAGGCCCTCCTGCCCGAGACGGAGCTCGACCCCGACTCGGCCCGCGGACCGTGGCAGGGGTGTGCGAGGTCAGAGGGACAGGCAGCCCCGCGGCGAGCAGAAGCGCGGCGTGCGGTCGCGCGGGCGGGGTGGCACCGCCGATCTCACCCGGCCCGGGCGCTTGCAGACCCAGGTAAGCCTCCCGGGCTCCGCGGTGTCGCTTCGTAAGCCGCTGCCCGAGAGAGCCCGAGCCTCCGCCCGGCCTCGCGTCGCGGTCTCCGTCCTCCTCCCGGTTCAACGCGCACCTGGCCGGGCGGCCGGGGAGCCCCCGGGCGGGACCGCCGGGCTCGGTTTGCCTCCGAGCCCGCCGGCACCCCAGAGGAGCCCGCGGAAACACCGCGAGCAGCCGGCACCCTGTCCCCCTGCGTCTCGGGCCTGGCGCCTTCGGGGTGAGGCGAGCAGGGACGCCGGCCTCCCCGCGGGTCCGAGGTCGCGCGAACGGCCCCGGCGGAGACAGGAGGTCGCGTAGACGAGAGGCTGGAGTCCCGGTCCCGCGGCGGCGTCGCCGTCCTCCGCTTCCCGGCGTCACGGCGGGCTTATATAGGAGCTGGCAGCTGGGGACTGCCCTCCCCACTCGGCCCGGGCTCCCGCACGTGGCCAGCACAGCCTCGTCCCCGCGCAGGCAGGCGACCAGGCTACGGCGGCGGGAGCAGCGCGCGCCCCTGCCTCCTCGCCCTCCTCGCGCGCGCGCCCCGCGAGCCCGCTCAGCTCGGGCGCCACCCTCCCTCCGCGGCACGGGGAGCGTGAGAGCATCGCCCTCCAGGTGCCGCGATGCTCCTCGGGGCACGTTCCGTCGCCGGGAGAGGATGGTAACGGGAGCGCCAGGGCGTGAGAGCGTCGCCGAGGAGAGGGAGCGATTGATGGGCAGGGCGCGCACTTGGCGGAGGACAGCAGCCCGGGCGCCGGGCGAGCACAGACGGTGCGGCGCCGCCGCCTCCCGGCCGGACTCCACGGACCTCCGGAGCCTCCCGCCCCGGGGCGCCCGGGGCGCCGAGCCGCTGCCCGGGGACGAGGGTGGTCGGCACCGTGCGTGAGCGCCCGGGAGTTCGTGGACCTCGCTCCAAACAGCACTTCTGCCCCGGACCCCACTTCCCCGCCCGGACCCCCGGGAGCCCGCCAGCGCGCTGGCCGCGGAGGGACTTGAACTTGAGTTCAGGTGGGTTATCCCAGGGGGAGCGCAGGAGGAGACGTCCAGGGAAGACGGAAAAGGTGATGTTCAGTGTCAAGAGCGGACCATTTTCTTCCTGCCACTTGCTCGGGCTGAGCCGCTTCCCACGCAGATCTGCTCACCCGCTCCTCGCCAGCCCAGCCCTCCAAACCCCCGTTTTCTTCAGTATCCGGCATGCTATTGACCTTTTCGTAACTTATGATTAGTCTCTGAAACGATCATATTTACTCCGTTGCTCTTTTAGTGGGAGGTCGATAGGCTGAATGATTTCCCCAGGCAAAGTCATTTACTTCTGAGCCAATAGATGATGCCTTCGTCATAGTTTTCTGGGGGGAAAGTAACTCTGCGTTGCTTCTGCAGACGCCCAACTCCCTCTGAATCGTGCACCTTGGTGCTGAGCACACAGCAAAAGTTTTTAGCTTCTCCTCAGTTTCTGGTGCTTCTCAGGGGAGAGGAAAGGACTTTGGCTTTAAACACAAGAGGCGGTCAGGGAACCATCTCCTTTAACTTTTCTTCTCTGTGATCATTTGCGATGAAGAGGAAACAGAAGAGATTTCTGCAGATGACTTTGTTATTCATGGTGGCTGTAATTTTCCTGCCCAGTATCGGTCTCTGGTCTCTGTACAAGGATAAGCACCTGGTGAAATCGACGGAGCCCGGAGAGCAGCAGGTAAGTGCCGCGCTTACCTGGGAAAGATCCCAGGAGGCTGGTGAGGCTGGTGAGGTTGCAGCCGCGGCCACAGCTAGCAGGTGGGCGGCATCCTTGGGTTCGCTCCCAAGTCTTTGCAGAGCTGATGTTACAGGACTCCAGACACTTTGGGGTTTAAGCAAGTAGCCGTTTTAAGGTCGCGATCAATGACATGGGAGAAATGCCAAATAAACTAGAAAAGAAGGATGAGAGGCCAAGAGGAAGACATAACCTCTCACCGTTGATCTTTAGGTTGATTTTTGGCTTGAGGTGCATGAAAAGTAACTAACCGTGCTTATTTGTGGGATGTGGGAGAGGGCTTGGTACAAGTTCAGTCTCAGGGAATTGTGTTTGCTTCTCACTGAGTTCGCGTGTCTGTATTAAAGTGAATTGGGCCAGTTAAATCGTGAAACTTGTGAAGGGGTTCTCAAAAACCAAGTTACAGTTTTCTATATTTTTGGTTGTAATTTTTGCTTAGCAACAGTTTTTTGCCGTGTGGAAACGTAAAGTCTCTTTCTCCTTTGCTGTTGCTAAGGTGCGGTGGGGAGGTCTTCAGGCAGTTACTAAGGAGGTCGTTCAGTTTCGCAGTCTGGCGATAAGTTTGTTGCTAAACGCTTACCTTCATGTCCAAAACACCACGTAGTGGATACACACACACACACACACACACACACACACACACACACACACACACACACACAGTATGCAGTCCCTTAGTGCGTGCATCGGTCATCGTATCTTAACATGGATCAAAATAACTATCATTCTTAACAATAAAGCAAAATATCCTTCACAAAATGTTGATGAGATTCAATATTGTTGAATTCTTTGTTTACTAATAAACTAGCTTCTGCGATTAAACTTTTAACAACAGAGTGAAGCCTTCCTCATGATATGGATGTAACACTTCTTCAGCTGGCCCTGTACATCACCTTGGAATATTAATGTTCTTAATTTCAAGGGTCATCACCCATGTACACTATGTACCTTTCACACACAGAAGACGTTTAGGTAGCCCAGTTGTGGACAACAGGAATATTTATTTATGGCAATTAAATATTCGTTCTTATACTTAATAAAGTGGAATTTCTTTTTACACAGTGAGTGGTTAGTTGTAAAATACATGGAAGTAGTCTGCTTTTTCATTATGACAAGTAGTCCTTACCAGTCTCTAAACTTTAAAGATAAATAGTTGCTTATGGGCTTTGGTGGATTGGAATTCTGAAGGAAAGCGCTGACATGCTTTCATTTCGGTTGACTTGTGTCATCCTTTCTAATAGGGGTATAACTTTGATTTGAAGTATATTCTGTCATTCCAATAAAAAAAGAAGGTAGATACTTTGGATGTGAAACTTTTTTTCCCTGTATAGATCATTTATTTCTCCAACCCTTAAGAGGTGAGATTTTGTTAACATTAGTAGTTAATTATTAAAATTACTATTGTTAAGATTTCCATTCCAATATTGATAAAATGACAAAAACAAAATGATTTTCCCTTGAATTTTGCTAATTCAATTAACAGTAGCCATCTGGATTATTTGCTGGGATAGCTAACATAAAACACTAATTAATCTTATTAATGAGATGTTTACAACTTTCCCACCAGCTCTATTGATTTTGACCCTTAATGAGAAATCTGTTTGTTCAATGGCATAAAAAAAATAAAGTATGGCAAACCAGCTCTCTGGCTTGTTATTATAATCTCTAAAACAGTTTTCTTGTTTCTGGTTCTTTTGTGGTACAAATGATATTTAATATCAGGTGAAAAATCAGTGGATGTGAAAGGAATGGAGCAGCAAGAGAAGGGGCTGTTTCTCAAAGTTTCATACCTTGAAGAGTGAATACCTGAGACCGATGGGGATCTTGTGGCATTCCAGCTTGAGAGTCCTAGGTAGCAGTTTAAAAACCAAGAATAAACAAAAGGCAGTATGTGCCGTAAAGTGAATGTTAGTTGCATACTTCAGTATTTTTTAGCCTAAATAATGATCTTAAAACTAATACTTTCTTACAGATACAAAATAAAGTTGAAAAGCTAGAAATCACTTACTGAAAGATAGAATTCATTGTAAAACAGGAAAAGATAAGATTTCATTGGTTTTATTCTATTATTAAATCTAATTGGAAAGAAAATTAGGATATGTTGACATCATTATACAGGTATTGGATAGTAAGTTAAGTCATATATATATATATATCTGCATATATATGTGGGTGTGTGTGTATATATATATATATGCACTTGACCAAGTAAAAAGTGACTTGCAATGAGGAATTAAGCATGCTTAATACTGTGATGTAGTATTTTGCTAATGTGTCTACATTTCAAAGTTAGTAAGTCAGCTAAATACATAAGTTTCCAATTGAAGCATATAACTTGACTATCGGGTAATGTGTTATTTAAATTTAGTACTTTCTTTTAAAAAGACGTTTTCATGGTTAATTGCTAACTGTCCTTCAAAAACCGTCTTTTACTATATATTATCACCAAGTTGTAAAATGCTATGGGAGGGGATAACGTGCTTATCATTGGCAGTGGTCAGCACTGAAGGAGTCAAAACCAGTCACGTGCCGGAGGAAGAGTCTGGTTTTGCAGCCATTCTGTGGGACAGGGCAGTCCTGGTTCTAAGTGTGGTCCCAGGAGTGGGAAACCTTCACTGTTTTAAACAGTTTAATGTACAGTGGCTTGCAGGAAAATACTTCATGGAAATTCAACATAATGGAATGGCTAATACTTCAAAAATCCTCTTCACTTGTATCTTGTCAGAGCACATCACTAATAGTTTGTGTGTCTACTACTCAGTATAAACGGTTTTAGTATATTCTGAGATAAATTAAAGGGAGGTAAAAGAGAAAACAAACATGGATAGACACTGTGTGTATTAATTGTCATGATGTTTAGTATTTCACACATATTTTCTCAGGTCTTCTATACTATTACAAGTTAATCATTTGTATTTATAGTACTTTCCCACTAAAAGTAATATGTGTAATAATTCCCATGATATTAAAATATTTGCCCCATCTATGATGCAGGAAAAATATGAAATAGAAACCCCTAAATTGTTCACCTAAAAGGCTTGTTTTTTCCCCCTCACACAACCAATGAGGAGCAAAAACATAGTTATAATAATGGAATAATTAAGAGGCCAGTTTTATGGTTTGGACTCTGCACGATTGGAATCAAGTTGCAGAAAGAAATATTAAGCTCTTAAGAATTTTAAGATTTCTATGAAAAATGTATAAAAATTATAATTTTATAAAATATTTTAGAGTTCCTGTTGAGATGTTATTAAATTATCAATCATAATTGTCATGTTATTTTCAGTTGAGTTATATTCGTTGCTTTTTTGTTGTTACTGGGATGATTTAGGTATCTCCTTTATGTGTTTTAGAAATATATACATGTATTAAAAATCATCTGTTGATAATGAATTCGATATTTAGCTGAAATGATTACTGTATAGTTATTGCATAGTAATTCCTAATTTCATTCTTTCAGACTTTGAATTGCTGCTCTTCTCTGGTTTCAGCTGCAAGTGAATTGAAGTTACATATTTAGATCTTAATTAAGCTGTGCTGTAGGATGATGTTAGAGCAAAGCAATATTTTAGAGCAAAACTACTGCATCCAGCATTATTATACCTCTCTTTGTAATCATTTATGCAAGTACAGGTAAATAAAAAGGACCCCGAAACACAATCTTTTCTTAAATACATTAAAGAGATCATTATTTTTTAAAGCAGCTGTAAAGTAGTTCAGCAACTAAGTTGAGATGCAACTCAATTCTCAATACGAGTGCGAGAATAATAATTCAAGAATATTCAGAATATGAAGAGGGTTTTGCAATTTTTGAAATGAAAACAAGGATCGAAATCCCAGAACTTTAAATCACATGTTTTCAGAATTGTTCAGAATGATTTTAGAAGCTTATGTTTGGCTTGGATTTTTTTAACCATATGAAATAAAGCAAAAGACAACACTAGACACCCAAGTCACTTTTAAATTGTAGAACCTTCTTATTTCTTTGTACTTCAGAATTTCTCTTTATAAAACAGGGCTAATCAAGCTTGCATGGTAAGTCCTGAGATCACATCTTGGCTGTGGAAAATACTGTGATGTAATATTTTGCTTTTAATCAGATCCACAAGTAAACTGTACTTGACAGATGTGGGGCCTAACTTTCATTATTTAAAAAACAAAGCAAAACTTTCCTGAGACTCCTCAGCATCTTTGTCCAACTTTTCCAACATCCATCAACACCACACTTGTGAGAGGGAGAATTCATCTTTTTGGCAAGAACTGTTTTCTGTGGCATTTTAAACTTATCTCGTGATGTGAAGATGTCGGATATTTGGAGCCAAGTTTATGCAAACCTTGTCATGCTTTTCTTTGTCACCCTGACCATAAGGCTGCAAGAGTGTCTGTGTTTCTTCTCCAGCAAACATCTTAGATATTGGAAGAGCTAAAAACAGGAAAAAAAAAAAAAAAGTAAGGTTTTCACTCCTCCTGCACTCAGGGTGGTGGTACATTGTCAACACACTAGGTGTGGAGTGATGTATTGGTTTGAGCCATACTGTTCTTGATTAGCTAAGATATAGATTTTAAATTAGGGTTCTGGAGGACCTTTTCTTGAATTTATGGAAAATCCGTCCTGACACACTCCAGGGTTGCAACACACAGACCCCCATACCAAGTGCCTTAATTATTGGCTGTGACCTAGTGGGTCTGGACGTGATTAGTTCACCACCTTGCCCCGTGGGAGGCCGCATGGAATAGTATCTTATGTTCACAGTCTGTTAAAAAATGAGATAGTTTTTTTTTTTTTCCTCTCTGTTCATTTCTGAACAAGCTGTGCTGAATCAATTAACCTCCTTTACATTTTATTTTTCTATAAGAGAAACCAAATCAAGGGTGGAATATATAGGCAGAAGGGTGAGAAAGTTCGCTGTTTTAGTGTGTAGAGAAGATAATTGAGTTTTGTGTGTGGAAGTTTTGTCAGGAGTCGCCGTGACAACCTGTAAGGAAGTTTGCAATGGCATCTCTCCTTGGAACATCTTATACAAATGAAAGTCAGCTAAGGTGCACCCAGGATGATCTGAAAGAGAGGAAAAGAGTTCAAATAACTCTTGGTGTAAGTGGCGTGTATCCTCAGGTCAGGAGGTGTTTGGTCCAGCAGCCTCTCATTCTCATTTGCTTGGCTTACTTATGATGAGGCGATACTTCAGATTCTTAAAACCACCAGACGTGATCACGTTATTCTTCTCCTTCCTTCATTTTTACATATGTGTTTACAAAAGTGCTGTTATAGAGTCAAAGGTGCAAATGTGCAAAGAAATAGGACGTTCTGGAGACCATAACAAAGGTGAAGACAGACTCATAAATGAGGTACTTGCTCTCTTAGGACCTCTGTCCATCACCCCACAGAGCTAAGTATTCCTGAATTAGCTCAAAATGTAGTGGTGATGCTTGAATAGATAACCAAAAAGAACAAATAAGACATGTTTGTGCCGCTGAGAATATGTATTTAGACAGGCACAAAAATATCTATACTGGTTTTATTTAAAGTTGAAAAGAAGGGGCAGGGCATCCAGAAATGTCAAGAAACATTTGGTGAGGAACCCCACCATCCCCAACTAATATGTTAATGTCTGTTACTACCAACTCCAACATGGTGGCCAGAAAGAGGGTGAAGAAATAAAGATATACCTAGGGTTTAAGGTAAATCACATCAATGTTTTCTTCTACTTTTCTACTTCTAGTTTAGTGGGAAAAAATATGGGCCAGATTGGCAGTATTCTCCAATTAAATGTATTCATTTCACATACTTATTTAGCAACACACATATACATGTACATGCATCCACACACATGGTCTCACTTATGAAGAAAAAATAAATCCACCCAACTGTTTCACTTTCTACAATTTTTTTTGTGCTTTTGTAACTTCTTGCTTTTTCCATTGCTTTGACTCTGCAAAAAAACTGTTCATCAGCTGAGTTTGAAGCTCATTTAAATGTTATTAATTTAATTCTAGGAAAGTATGGAGAGAGAGAAAGACAAGTGCATGTGTCTCCAGAAGTGTGAAAATCACAATAAGGATTTAGCCTGTGAGAGTTGCACAGATTATAAATAGTGCAAGTTATTGTTATCCAGTAATATTATCAAGGAAGTTGTGGCTGCCAGAGGCCGTGGTGGTGGCTACCATCTCTCTGTTACAGGGAACGGTGTGCCTCAGTGAGAGCAGAAGAGGTTCATTTCGAATTTACTTAAAGTTCTCAAATCCTCAATGGAATGTTACTTCAGTACTTGAAGTCTAGAAAGCCACAGTCAGGAGAATTTATTATCAGTATCAGTCATTTTGATCTTTTTTATTATACAGTAAGTTCCCTACATAATGAACCTTCAAGTTCAAACTTTCAAAGATACGAACGTGCACTTACATGTCCAGTCACGTGAGTTAGCTCACGTGCCTGGTGTACATTGTCACGTGCGTGCATCCTGTACAAGTGGTTGCGCTTTTGTGTACTTTACCGTACAGGACTGTATAGAGTGCAGAAGTACAGTATCTTTATTTCTTGCCTGTTCACTCAATGCGAGCCCCAGTATGCCAGCTGTTGTATTGGACTACTGTACTTTTCAAGGTACGGTGCTGTAAGATTAAAAATATTTTATTTTTTGCTTGTTTTTTAAGTATTACTTGTGTGAAAAGTATTATAAACCTATCACAGTACAGTACTATATAGCCGATTGTACTAGTTGGGTACCTAGGCTAACTTTGTTGTACCTACGAACAAATTGGACTTTACGAACGCACTCTCGGAGCGGAACTTGTTTGTATGTAGGGGACTTCTTGTAATGAAAGGACCAAATTGTCAGGACTCCCACTCAGGTTTGAGTGAGTTTTTTTTTTTTTTTTCTTTTTCCTTAAATGTGGTATGTCTCCCCAGCAAGAGAATCCACTTGAACTTAATTTGAGGAGAAATAGCAGAATTTCCATATTGTCTCGTTCTCTTTTAGTAATTAGGCTGGTTCCAGCATGTAGCACTTTGGGACATTTAGTGAGTCATGGGTCTTCCTCAGGTCAGTTTTCTCTAAGTCAGATGGAGCCGATGGTACCATTCTTGTGTTGTTATTTATGGTGAGGATTAAATGCTTTGTATCTTGAACAGCGTATAATAAGGGTTAATGAATGTAGATCCTTGTTATACATAGTATAAGCGTTTATAAGCAATCATTGCCTTTAGCAAGGTAATTAGTGTTTGCTTAATAAATATTTACAGATGGTTTCTCTTTTCAAGGCAATGTCAAGACAGCACAGCAGAGCAATGAATGTGGTACAGGACTTGCCATGGGACGTTAAATCTGGGGGAGAGGACTGTTGAAGAAACAAATAAATAGGGTCTAGAAAGTAAAAGGGCTTTATTTTTTCCATAATTTTTTGGCCCAGTATTTAAGGACAAGTTGTTAATTTTATTTTACATATAATCATTTATTGCAAAAAACCTGATTTTTTTTGGTATATTGTACTGAACATTTTTCTAAAATTGAGGCTTTTAATAAAAGAGGAAAAACAGCGATATTTCTTTGTAGTGACCACCCTGACTTGCTATAACAAATAAAGTCCATGGCTCACATATAGGCGTTTTTTCCCCTACATTAATTACAAGTCAGAGTCTGAGAACTTAAACTTTTGTTGTTTAAGTCTTGGTTATCAGAGGCACTGAATAATTCTGAAGACAAAAATTAAAAAGCTGAGTGGAAACGATTGTTAACTACTTCAGTAACTAGGAAGCTCTTTATAGGGTAACTGTTTCCTTCAGTAGAGTTAGGGGGATACAGAAAAAGCATATGGTGTTGTACCCATTCTTAATTTTCTCACTAGTGAATTAGAGAGATACAATTGATATTCATGAAACAAAGAAACAAGCAGTACACAGGAGCATTTTCTGTGTGTGTGCTGGGCTTTTAGAAGAGGAAGAGAATGATCTGAACTCCTGCAGGCCTTCATTCCTACAGGGTTGAGCCCTGTCTTGTGAAAATCAGACAGGGTTGGGTTTAGGCTGAGGGGAAGTCAGATACTTCAGGTTCTTATGCTGATCTCACCACTTTCCAAGATGCATTCACTTGGGCAAGACATTTTACATCTTCGAACCACGGTTCCTCATACGTTGACACAGATAGAACCTCCTAAAGGGTAGCAGAGGGAACAAATTGGATTAATATATGCAAATTGGTTCATAATAAATACTCAGTTGAGGGAAGCTTAGCAAATAGTATTACTACCGTTTTTTCAGTTTTTAGAATATCCATAGAAGGTAGTAAATAAACTTAATATTGTGTGCATCTAATAAAGATATAATAAAACTTGTATACCACTATCGATCTGCCTGTCCATTATTGATAAAATAGATGTTTATTTGGTATGTGCAGAATGCTGTGTAGCCCCTGAGGCAAATGAGTGGTGAAGAGAGAAATCTGTTTTCAATGAGCTTACGATTTATTAGTTAAGAAAAGGCATGTATGACACCTATAATACAGGGATGGATTAAATTATTTTTTAAGAAATAGATGTTCTAATTATTTAGAGTTTAGAAGAGGTAGAGAAAACATGTTCTTGTGTGATATTTATGTCGGGCCCTAAGGGTTTTCTGTACTGATTTAATCCTCCAGTGATTCATTGAGACAGGTGCTTCTATAGAACCCCGATTCACAGTTAAGTAAGGTGCAAAGACAAAATTTGAGTCCCTGTCCTCTGGGTCCATAAGAAGAGAAAATAATGATCTGTGTTAACAGCTACATAGTTTATGGCAAGTGAGGACTCTGAAAAGGTCATTGGGTTTGATAGTTGCTTGTACTCTCGGGATGGTAGTTACACAGAGTAGTAGAGGACTAAACAAGATCGTAAAAGATTAAATGGAAAGACTAATCGATAAGAGTTATCGGTGGGATCGACGTTGACATTAAAGGGCTGAATGTGGGGTCCTGGTTGGCAGGAGACAGTGGAAGCGAGAAGAAGGCTGGTGCAGAGAGAGAGTGAGGAACTGGCCACTGAAGAGGATGCAGGTGGTGCAAACAAGCAGGAGAGATGCAGGAAAGCTTGTCATGAGCTAAATGGTAAATTCAGAGCCTGTGCTTTTAATAGTTTGAGAGCCTCTTGGCAGGGAGGTCTGAGAATTTCCCTATGCGGTTGTCTTACTAATCTGTAGAGGTAATTAAACATTTGTGAAATGTTCCGTAAAATGGGAAACTATATCTTATCTATCTATCTGATATATATAGAATTTAAATTATATATGTATTCCTATAATAACAACTGAAGACTGTAATATTGAATGAGGATGCCAAAAAGCCATGCAGCCACCTGACCAATAAGACAACAATGTACTTGTCAAAATCAATGCAGATGATGAGCAGATACACAGAGTAAAGGAAAAAAGCAAGGCATTAAGTTTATGATAGGGTAGATGGTGGGAAGGGGTGGCTGTATTTATTATAAGGATAAGGAGATAATAGTCTTCAGTTGCTGAGAATTTCAAAATAGTTTAGGAATAATAAAAGTAATAAAATGATTATGATACAAGCAATAAGAATAAAATAGTAAAAGATACTATATTAATAATAAAGTTATATAACAGTGAGTTCTTACCATGTATAAGATACCATGTTAAGCTGTTCTTAACTGGTCACAACAAACATGAAATATGTAAAATTGCTATCCTATATTGTAAATGCAAAGTGATTTCTTAAAAATTTATCAAGATCATACAGTGTTTATTCTACCAGTACAAAATGTTGGACTATGTATAATGTCCCATATAATGCAACTACATTGGAAATATCCTAGACCATAGCAACACAAGAAATTATATATTAACTCAACTGTGAAAGGAAACAGGCACAGTAGTTAAGGGCACAGACGTTAGAGCCAGGCTGCCTAGTTTTAGTTCCAGTTCTTGCTACCTGTTTGACCTTGAGCAAGTTATTTCTCTTCTCTGAGTCTTAGAGTTCCTGTTTCTAAAATGGGTATAAAAACATTTCTCACTTGATTCAGTTGATGTGAGGGTTAAATAAGTTAGTATGCATAAAATGCTTGGAAGACCGGATTGCACATAGCAAGCTATTTTTTAAAAATTTATTTTGTTTTTTTAATTGAAGTTGATGTACAATATTATGTACATTACAGCTGTACAATATAGTGATTCACAATTTTTAAAGTTTATACTCCACTTGTAGTCATTATAAAATATTGGTTATATTCCCCCTATTGTACAATATATCCTTGTAACTTATTTTATACATAATAGTTTGTACCTTGTACTCCCCTCCCCCTATATTGCCCCTCCCCCCTTCCCTGTCCCCACTGGTAACCACTAGTTTGTTCTCTGTATCTGTGAGTCTGCTGCTTTTTCGTTATAATCACTAGTTTGTTGTAGTTTTTAGATTCCACATGTAAGTGATATCATACAGTATTGGTCTTTCTCTGTCTGACTTATTTCACTTAGCATAATGCCCTCCAATTCCATCCATGTTACTGCAAATGGCATTATTTCATTCTTCTTTTTATGGCTGAGTAATATTCCATTGTGTATATGTAGCATATCTTCTTTATCCACTCATCTGTCAATGGACACTTAAATTGCTTCCATATCTTGGATATTGTAAATAATGCTGCTATGAACATTGGGGTGCATTTCTCATTTTGAAATAGCAAGCTATTTTAAAGAGTTAGCTATTATTACCTGTTAGAATCTAGAGAACTGAGGTTGGATAAAAAGGAAAAGTACGTCCCTACACCATCTCTTTCACAGACCCATCATGAGGATATAAATATTTTTGCATTAAAAAAAAATATTTGAAGCACCTTTAACTTCTTTCTCTTTCAGTTTTTTACTCTCAGTAGCCCATACAGAAATAATACAGCTCTTACTTTGAAAGTTTTCCTAATTTGAACCAAGGTCTCATACAGCCCTACATGTCAGGAGCAAACTAGGTTTCATCAGGGAACTTAGTTCTTCCTGCCATATCCATTGACACCAGTGCTCTTGTGAGGACCTTGCCCCCAGGTTTTTCGTGCCTTTCTCTCCACATGGTGTTGATTTCTCAGTAAGTACTCTGCCCTCAAGGGATAAAAACTATTTTATAAAATGTATCATTAAATCAGCCTAAGCTTCCAAAGAGGATTATCTAAGAAGGTCTTCGAGGTTGAATATTTTATTATTTTACGTAACTGGAATTTAAAGGTTATTTTCTGGTTCCTTCAACAGTAATGTAGAATTGGAAAAACCAAGAGTGAGGCTGCTACAGACTAGAGCAGAATAGTCGCTTGAGGAATGAAGTGTCGCCTTAATCCCTCTTCCAGTGCTTCAAGGAAGGAACTGCCTGGAAACACAGTAATTGCCAACTGTATGAAACTGGAAGGTGAGGGGAAGTAAAAATGCTCTAATTCCACAGTGGAGGGAATTTTATCATTTCTTAGTTTAGTTTAACAGAGGGTGTCAGATTAACAACTATGTAACAGGACTGTGTCTCCGCTTCACTTCCTCAGAAACTTTCAACTTTTCTTCCACGAGCTGAAGGAAATTACATTTTGCTCTGCAAAATCCTCAGCATTTCTAGGTGAAGATCTTGAGTTCTAATATATGAAATATGGATGGAAAGATAAACACCGGGGACGCCAAGGGGATCTTATTCAAGAAAGCGTAGAAATACAAGCCAATCTCTCACCTTAGCCCCGTCCTCTCCTTTTTCCGGCTCAGAGCCTTTTTACCTCCCCTTTTCCCTTTGAAGTTTTCCTTAAAGAAACATTTCATGCAGGGATTGATTTGATCAATTCTCAGCCCTATGAATGGATGGAAGCCTTGAAACACTTGAAAAAAAACCAAACAACAAAAAACTTGAGTCTTTTGCATCATAAAAAAAGATTCTGTTGAGCCTAATTGCATTTCCAAGTTTTGAAATATGTGAGATGTGAGAAACATTTTTTTTCGCTCGAGGCTTCTGCTGTTTGTTCTTCGTTGCTATTGTTTTGTTTGTCATACTGGCAGCCGCCACCTTCTTCCAAACTATGTAATCAGAAAGTAAATATCGCTTAGTTGTGTCACCCCAAGGGAAATGATTTTTGTCAGTTAAAAGTACAAACTGGCACGATGAAGCGAAAACTACCAGGAAAGAATTGATCTCTGCCTTCCTGTTTAGCTCTCTTCCCTGTTTTCCAAAGCTGCTTTCCCCCCGCCCCCCTCTTCTCTCCTAGATCCCCCAGGCCTCCACCTCTCTTATGCTCAGCAGACAGCCTGGGCTCATTCTTCACTGAAACCATAGAATGTTCATATTGAGAGAAACAAGACTTCATGCCGTAAAATCAGAAAAAGTACCTGCATTATTTCCCAGTTGTCTACATGCCTCCTGTCACCATGCAACATGCTTTAGGATAAATGTGGAACTTCTATCCAGATTATGGATCACAACTTTTTTTTCTAGCAATTTCCCGTATTGACTTTTTTCTTCTCATTCATTTGTTTTCAGCCTTTTCCTCTTTGATCCATCCTTCACATCAATACTGCTCAGGTTTCTAAAATAAAGCAAAGGAAATATCCCTCAGGGCCACACAACCCTAGAGCTACTGCCCTATCTTTCTCCTTCTCTTTTATGTATTTATGTATTTTTTTTTTTTTTGGCTGTGTTGGGTCTTCCTTGCTGCGCACGGGCTTTCTCTAGTTGTAGTGTGGGGTGGGGGGGGGCTACTCTTCGTTGCGGTGCGCGGGCTTCTCACCGCGGTGGCTTCTCTTGTTGCGGAGCACGGGCTCTAGGTGCGTGGGCTTCAGTAGTTGTGGCATGCGGCCTCAGTATTTGTGGCTCGTGGGCTCTAGAGTGCAGGCTCAGTAGTTGTGGCTCACGGGCTTAGTTGCTCCCCGGCATGTGGGAACTTCCCGGACCAGGGCTCGAACCTGTGTCCCCTGCATTGATTCTTAACCACTGGATTCTTAACCACTGCGCCACCAGGGAAGCCCTCTCCTTCTCTTAATAATCAAACTTGATGCCTCCGATTTCTGACTTTCTCCTGCTTCTACACACCTCAGGCTGGGTCCAGCTCCTCTGTCGTACGCTAACTGCCTTCACCAGTGTCCCCAGAAGCCTCTTGGTAGTTAATTCCAAAAGTACTTCTCACTAGTCCTATTACTTGAGAGAATTTAAACACCCTCTCTTACTTGAAACAATCATCTTCATCTGAGGAGAAGAGGTGGTGGGTTGGGAGACTTGAGCAGAGAATAGGTTGGGAAAAGCATCGTTGGAAAACGAAAAAGAAGGCTGAACGGAAAACCACAGAGTGATTCTTCACGAGTAATGTCACTTCACCGTGCAAATGCCTGTTTCAGTTCTCTCCCCGCTGCCCATCCCAACCATCACCCATACACAAACACATCCAGCAGAGTCCTGAACAGACTCCTGAAAATATCCGATTCCTCAGGGTCTCTACAATTACTTCTGGTTTGGGACTTGCCCTGGGAGGGAGGGCAACTCACTCAGACCCTCATCATTCCCGTTATCCTATTTCAGGTGATAACGCCTACATCGTGACGTATAATCCAAATTTCCCTTTGAGCATATTGTCCACACATCAATCTGAAATCTAGAAACAGGTATTTTAAACTTTCAGTGTCTGAAATGAAATTCCTGTTTCCTTCCACTCCCTACACCTGTTCTCCTCCTGTGTCTCTTGTCTAAATGAAGTTCACCGTCATCCATCGGGGTACTTGTTATAATTGGGACCTTCATTATCTCGACTCTCAAATTCAATTATTTGCTAAGCACTAGCAGTTCTTCAGCAAATATCTCTCTCGAATTCATCCGAATCTCTCTATCCTCATTGTCTCCACCGTGGTTGGACATAAACACTTCACTGGATTTCTGTAGGGGACCCTTCACTTGGTCCTCCCACCTCCAGCCTGGGCCTCTCTCTGATCCACCCTCAGGGCAGCCAGCGCGGTGGATCCAGAATGCTTAACCCAACAGGCCACTGTGATCTGTAAATCTATTCATTGATGCCTTTAAAATTCAAATTCTTAACTATGCCTTTACCATTTTAAATTCTTAAGGAACGGGACTGCTCACTGCCAATTCCCTAAACTCCAACCACTTTGAACTTTTTTACGTTTCTGAGAATATCATGGGGTTTTTTTCCTCTAGGAATTTGCATAGATTTCATCTTCAGTCTTGCTTGGGTAGTTTCTACTTTTCTTCACGCTCTCCCTGGGAAACATTTTCTCATCTCCCATCTTGGGTTAAGTAGCTTTCCTAAATGTTTCCTAAGAAAAAATGTCTTTTTCCCATCTTTTTGATGGGACGTAGTTGGTATATTAACTACCTGTTCAGGTAGTTTATTTGTCATTAATCAGTAAGTGTTTAAACTTAGTAGTAGGTCAAATGGTGCCCCCCTAAAGATATGTCCATATACTAATCCATCAAACCTGTGAACGTTACCTTAGCTGGAAAAAGGGTCTTTGCAGATGTAATTAATTTAAGGATCTTTAGATGTGAACATCGTTCTGTATGATCCTGCTGGGCCCTAAACCCAGTGACAAGTGTCCTTATAAGAGACACACAGGGGAGATTTGATGGACAGAGGGGAACACAGAAGAGGGAGATGCAGGGAGAAGGAGGCAGGGATTGGAGGGATGGGCCCCTGAGCCATGGAAGCTGAGGAACCCCGGCAGCCCTAGAAGCTGAAAGAGGCGAGGGAAGATTCTCTCCTAGAGGCCCCAGACCTGGTGCAGCCCTGCCCACACCTTGTTTTGGGTTTCTGGCCTCCAAAATTGTGAGAGAATATATTTCTCTTGTTTTAAGCCACTTAGTTTGTGGTAATTTGTACCGCAATCCCAGGAATCTAGTACAGTGAGGAGTTGCTTTTCATGTTCCACTGTTTAATTCCAGAGCCTAGCATTACCTGCCCACAAATTGGGCCCTCAGCAAATATTTCTTGAAAAAACGAAGAGTGATAGACATGAGTTGTTGTCTGTGTACTGAACTTATTTGAGCTCAGCTATAGATGTACAAAAAGATTACAGTATGCACAACTCAATATGTATGTCTAAATAGCATGTTAGGTTTATGAATATAAGGAAGTAAGCTATGTCATACTCATGAATTAAGGTTCCATTTACATGTGTTTGTTCTGTCAATCTCACCCTGACTAAATGTGCTATTATGTCAACACTTGACTGATTCTGAAAATCACAATGAGATTTCATCATATAACTATCTGAGTATAGGACACATGTATGACACCAATAACTTCAGTGAAAAAAAGATAGCCACCTTTAGACAAGGCAATGAGAAGATAAAGAACAAAATATAATAACTGAATCTACTTTTTCCCTAATTATGTAAACACTGGTAGTATAACTCTTACATTAATAACTACTGTGGCAATTTAGGAAAGGCTTATTTTTAAAACTTTACTAATTAATAAAAAAAGCCTGTAGTTGAGTTCATTAATACAACCTTCAAGGGAGTACAAAGCAGCACACTCCATTGAAAGAAGTGATTTTGGAAGTACAGATTGATGTACTTCAAGGGGGTTATTTTAATTTCAGTGTTTCAGACCTCAAGATGTCTGTTAGTTTGATTCTCAAGTGCAGGCCTTCGTTTGAACAGCTCCCCTCCTTTTGAAAAAAGTCTACCTCGATTTACCTGTGTTTATTTTAATGAGCAGTTGTGCGTCAGGGATGTTGAAGCCGGGAGAGAAAGGGCGAACATTCAAGGGTAAAACTTATGAAAGAGATTAGGAAAACATTATAAGAACTAGAGAAGATATGACAAGCTTTATTTGGTAGAAGCAGATTTAATACAGTGTCTTGGGGAAAAATCTCTTACTGTTCTGATAATTAAGTAGCATTGTGTTTGATGAGATGGCCCCACAGCATTTTTCACAATGCTACATTACGCCAAGCGCATTCGTTATAGGTCCTCTTGTTTGTACTAGTATTATGGTCAGCTTTGATTTTGGAACTTTTTTATTCTGACATTTCTATCGGCAAGTCACCTCACTTTGACCTGCTTTCATTTCCGTTGCTTTTGTGTTCATCTCAATAGTGTATGAAAATGATTTTCAACACAAGGAGGTTTATTGACTGTATTCAGTTTTAAAAAGATGTGCAGAAATACATTAGAAGGAGTTGTTTAAATCAGGTCTTTTCTCTTAATGTTATCCATTCAATGACATTTGTAAGTCAAAATGTCATTGAAAATGTTCTTGTAATTGGAGAAAAATAATACGTGCTCTCACGTATTATGACACATTGACTTGTGTCATAATATTTAGATGCTAAAACAGAACTTTCTAGGTGCTGTCACCTAACAAAATCATGTCCGTGGGTATTGCGTTAATTAAGAGAAAATATGTGCATACATTTTTAAGCACCTTGTCAGAACGGAACACCAAAGATTTTTTTTCCTGTTTACAACTCTTCATGTAATTTTACATGGTTTCTCTGAGCTTCTCCAATTACATACTTTTGTTTATTTGAGATACTTTCTGTCTTTGTCAGTGATCTAATGGAAATATACTTACTCTGGTTGGTTCCTCAGTATCTTTCATGTAGATATATACAAATACTAATTTTTGTGATTATTTTCACATGAAAAGGTTTTCATTTTACTGATGCAATATATAAATTCTGATGAAAATTTCTTTAAAGAATACATTTTAAAATATTTTAATCTCAGTACAGCAATCAAATATTTGCTTCGGATATTTGTTTTAAAATATATACACTACCAAACGTAAAATAGATAGCCAGTGGGAAACAGCCACATAGAACAGGGAGATCAGCTCGGTGCTGTGTGACCACCTAGAGGGCTGGGATAGGGAGGGTGGGAGGGAGGGGGACGCAAGAGGAAAGAGATATGGGAACATATGTATATGTATAACTGATTCACTTTGTTATAAACCAGAAACCAACACACTATTGTAAAGCAATTATACTCCAACAAAGATGTTTAAAAAAAAACTGGAAGCTTCTAATATGTTTGTCAGCATTTTCTCATTCGTTTTATTATTTCTTGCAAACTAGTCTGGAAGATGGGAAGGATACTCCCTATTAACATATAGATCTTATAAATCAATTTATTTCATTTCTTATTGGCTTGTGTCTCCTTTCAATTTTTTTACCCATGACTAGTTTTAGATAGTGTTTTCCTTCCAGTATGTGTGGCACTGAATATTTATGCATATACGTATATATATGTATTTTCATATATGTCATAGGCATGTATGAATTTTGTCCATTGTCAGTATTGATAGATATGTGAGTGCACTGCAAGAAAGTATTGAATAATAATTTTGTTTCTTGCTTTAGCAAACGTCATTTTGTTCTCTGGTTTATTGGGTTTGCGTATGAATCACTTTGCTGTACGCCTGAAACTAATACAACATTGTAAATCAACTATACTCCAATATAAAATAAAAATTAAATTAAAAATAAAGCTATGACTAAAAAAAAATATCACTTAGGAATAATGAATAAGAATGATTTTTTTCTTTTTTACAATGGGCCCAGGTGAAAGAGTTGCAAAGTTAAAGCATAAAGGGTAAGTGGGTTTTTCTGCTAGCTGGTGGTGAATATTTGCAGCTAATATGTATATATTTCCAGACAAACATAAACATGCAGTCCTACCATCAACAGAGCAAAATGCTTAAGGTCACTTGTCCTCATTTCAGTACAAATACCCAGAATTACACATCTGGGGACTACTTTTCAGTTTGTAAGTTTTCCCTTAAATGCTCACTTTAATCAATATAAAATAGTGTGAGATGTTCCAAATCTGATTTTGGTGACTGTCCCCTATCCCCTGTTCCACATGACCTCGTTAGTGGCATGCTAAGTGGGGTTAGCAGTAGGTAAGTGCACAAAAATCATCTATGAAATCTAGGGGGAGACAGTAGAAATAGCTTTCCTTTTTGCCTGAATGTGAAGTACAGTATACATTGTTTGTCACACCATACAATGGATGCACAGTGAATGGCTATAGACTGGTGACTGACATTTTCCATACATTTGTGTTCCATTTATTAAAAATATTTATTGGCAATAATTAATGCTATCTGTAGATGGATTCTCCGAGTTTTCAAGTATCCTAGTCCAATTTTAATTAAGTTATTAAATAGGCACTGCATTTAGCCACGATTTGTAGACACCGATAATATTAAGAACAGACTGAAGCTAGAGAAGAAAAATAATTCTCTTCCGCCATAAACCACCTGAATACGTGGTTAAAATCTTAACGATTCTGAAATTTTGATCACTTCCTTTTCTGATAGTGGTTTCTACATATTTCACTTGCACGGTGTGTTTCTGTTGTTTAAGCATAGTGTCATAGTTTGAATGTTACATAAAATGTGTTTCTATACAATGGTAAGCAGGAGTGTTTTTTTCTGCTCTTCAACTCCAGCATTTGCTCACAGTACTGTCCACGTCATAACAGAGCATCAGATGACTCTGTTGCTAAGTTAGCCTTCGTCTGGATTTATAATAACACAGGCTTTGACCTACTCAGTAAACATGCGGTCTAGCCTATTAAAATAAATACATTCAACTATGGGAATTGTTTTAGAACATGCTTACACATTTTGTTTTATTTTTCCCGTAAATGACCGCGGTTCTCTAACCCATGCTGTTCCTTATCCTCTAAAAACACAATGCTGTAGCAGAATTATTTCAACTGTTTGAAAATGCTGAGAAAACATGCAGTGTGATCTCCTTTTCATGACACTTTGCATGCATGTTTTCATGCTCTTGTCATGAATTAAGAAGCTGCTTGAACTGAAATATCCAAAAAAGACTTCATTCATTTATTAAATTAACTTTTTTTTTTTTCAGCCAAGTCTTCATATTTCCTGGCTTTAGGATAAAGCTTGGAACCCAGTTTGTAAGCAGATGCTGTAGTACAAAAAATTAATGTTCAATTTCAGGGAATTCTGTAATTTTGCGTGTAATTATTCTAAACCAAATATTGTTTTCCCATCGGCCAAATGGGGTTGATTGCCGTTTCAAGATAAGTAAAATAATCTTGTCTAACTTTCTCATAAGTCAGATGAGGAAACTAAGCAAACTTGTTAGCCAAAACAACACTGTGAATGACCAGGCAAGCCTGGGCTGAATTCCAGTCTTAATTTTCCTGAGACTCATGAAGTTTTCCATATAACAGCACTGCTTTGCAAAGGTGTTCCTAATACTTCCGTCCTTTGGGAATGTCACACTGGAAGCTGAGATTGATTGGCTTGGTAATTTAGGGCACCAATCCTAGTAAACTCTCCAAATAGTTCTTTTACAGGGAAACAACATAATGAAGTACTGTAAGATTTTCTCTTACATTCCGTACAATATAGAGTGGTTGATAGATGTTACATTTTATACACACTTACAATATGTGATGGTTAACAGATTTGAGGAAGAGGGAGGATATACTAGTGCTGGAAAGTGCAGATATGCCCTTTAAAGGTCTGTCCCTAGAAGGTCATGACAAGTGGCCTCCTCTGTTACTGCCACAGGCTAGGGGGTAAAGGACTAGAGACATCGGTCAGACGCATTTAGATAAAAGATCCAGGCTGGTGCCTATAGAGAAAAGTTGGTGAAAGTAGGAGGGAGTGCTTTATGGTTGGTGGTTTGTTTTGTTTTCGCCACAGAGTGTAGAGTTATTTCAGTTGAAGAACCCTGTAGAGAGGACACTTAGCCACTTAGCTGCAATGTTTGTATCACAGTTAACAAGGAGAATGAGAGTCATAAAACTAAAGGCAACACCTAGATTTACCACTTAAAGAACATTCTGCATGTTCCTCTCAGCATTTTCACTCTGTGTTCAGATTTTGGAAAAACAAATTTTTGGCTAACACATTATTTAGAGGTTAGGAGTAAATTTGAATGGATTTGTGAGGTCCTTGAGCGCATTTTCTGTTTAATTTTCCTTGGTTTTCTACTTATGTTACTGCAAGAATCGAATACAGTGTTCTACTTTTAAAAATATGCAAAATACTGTAGAAAAATAGAGAACATCTGTCTAGGTTCAACTAGGTCGTTTGTGTGGTTATGTGAGTGTATGCATGGGTCCGTCTTTGCATATGTCATGCGATGGACCTGTTTTACTCTTTAATATTTAACATGTGTTATATGCTAGATTATTTTGCATTTTTATTTAGGTCTTAAAGCTTAACAATAGTTTATACCTCTGGTTTAATAATATGGATTAGCTGTAAAATATATTAGTTATGTAGACTGGCAACTTAGTACAGAGTATGTAACATACATTTGATATCTATAGTGGCATAGATCTTTATATTGTATTTTATTATTTATGGATACAGAATTACTTTTTAAAGCTATTGACAGTCTCTAATTACGTGCTGTGACATATTGAGAAAATAGAAAATAATTATGTTGAATTAATCAATAAATAATAAATTAGTGTTCTACGTTGTTACCAGTATATGTCTATAGTTACTTGCTAATGGTTAAGTACATTTCATGACATATCTTGTCATGTTAAAGACAACTTTTCAACTTTATCGTTAGTCTTCTCATTTTAAAATAACAGTAGTTAATAGAATAATAAACATATTGGTTTGTTTAAAGAAAGATGAAAAAATTTCTGGAAAGTTCTTGTAATATAACGTGCAATCAGTTGATAGGAGGAGGGAGAGGAATATTAACTGCGATTCCTACATATTCATTTGAATTATGTAATATTTGGAGCTGAAGAGAATGGTAAGGTGATTTACCATTTATCCAGGTAGTGTCACAAAATAATAAAACTAATAGGAATAGGATTTCCTTCCTTGACACCTTTTCTCTTCTAGTATTGCCTTGGAGGGGTGGGCACTGAGATAGTGAGCTTAGTATCAGTTCTACATGAATCTGGGTTGTGCTCTGACTTCAGAAAAGTGCTTGATGGAAATATACTTTTTTAATTGTGTGAGAATAGCTGATTATTTCTTCTAATTTTACATCCCATCTTTCTGGAAACAGCTCACTATTCCTTCAGAGTCTGCACTGTCCAGTATTCACCAACACAGAACCAAGCTTATGAACTCTGGGGCAATAATGACAGTTAAATACTTGCTTAAGAGCCAATCAAAATATTTGTTTTTATAATTGATTATTCCTTAGGAAGAACTTAAGACAGTAAAAAGATATGGAAATATAATGTACCTATTCTCATCTTTGGAAATAATACAGAACAAATAAAACTGAAGAAAGCCTCAGCCCCTGCCATGTACATTCCTTATGTGAATGCCCCTCTCTTTCCAGAATCTTTCACCATTATCCTAAGTTTGTATCAAATGTTCCTTTAGGTATATTTATAGTTTTACTTTATGTATGGCTAGTCTAAGTAAATAAATATGTAACAGTTTCCATTTCATATCTTTTTTCTTTATTTTTTTCAGTATTGTTTGTTTTCAGTATTTACTCTTTTTTTGGTTACATTTTATTCAGTTAATTGAATTTTTATCTTAAATACTTTGTTTTGTATCACACACAAGAGTTTTTTTATTTTTTCATTTTAATAAAGTCACCTTTTTCAATCTTCTTTTGTGGTTCTCACTACCTATTAATATTTTTATGTAATGCAATTTATAATACAAGGGCTTTGGAGAAGAGGGCCTGAGCTTAGCAATTCTGTACTTCCTAACTTGGTCAACTGCTTACTAACCTAAATCTCACTTTCCGTATCTATGAAATGAGCAGTTTGTTTTTGCATAACTGATGTGTCTTATTTTATTTCATTTCTTTGTTAAAGGATGTTAATTGTCCTAATACCATTAATTGACTAATTGTTTTATTATCTGTGATGATTGGTGCTAACTCTATTGTACGTTATGCTCTATATTTGTAGATCATCTTTATATCTTTTTTTTTTTTTTTTGGCCTACTTGTGTATGCTAGACCAGTGAAATCTTAATTACATAGGTTTTTAAATAAGTCTGGTATTTAATAGAGCAAATCCTTATACTTGGGTCTTCTAATTGAAAATTTTATTGGTTATCCTTGGTCTTATGCTTATGTAAAAATAAATTTAAAAATATGAACAGTTTGTCAAAGTACCCTTAGATTCTGTTGAAGTTTTTTGGGAGTGCATTGATTTCACAGAGAAATTATGGGGTGGTTCATATTTAAGGTGATAAGATACTTGTGCATTCACAAATATGTCTCTTTAACATGGTATATCTCTGTTTAGAATGTTAAAGTTTTCTTTGAATAAAAATGTATTATATTCACCATAAAGATTTCACACAACTTAATTTAACTCATGCTAAATTTCTCCTTTTTAGCTTATTTTTTGTTACCATCGTAAATGTCATCTTGTTATAAGTGATATAAGTGATTATAATGATTAGTGCTTTTGTGTTTTGTTTAAGAAATCTTTGTCTACCCAAGTCATTAAAAAATGTCCTATGTTATTTTTATTATTTTATTATTTACATTCAGGTAAATATGAGCTTTCTGGAATTGATTTTTGTTTGTGATACGAGACAGGAAGAAATACCTTTTTATTTTATACACACACACACACGCACATTCATATACATATATATATAGGTCTAGAAACTTTTTTATTGAAAAGACCATTTTTTCTCCAATATATTGAATAACACCTCAGTCATAAATCAGGTGACTTAATATATGTGGATCTATTTTTATTTCAATGGTCTGTTGTTAGTCCCTGGGTCAATATTGTACTGTTTTAATTGCAGGAGCACTAAATCAGTTTTGATGTCTGTGTGTGTCTTTCATTTTGTTCTTCTTTATCATGGACTTAGTGTTCTTATCTGTCACCGTCTCATATAAATTTAGGAATCAACTTGTCAACTTGCAAAGAAAAAAGGGAATAAAAGCAACAATGGTGGGGGTTAAACTGAAAGCGTATATTAATTTTACAATATTTGGATTTTAGTATATAAACATGCACTTATCTACATTTATTAATATAGGTCTTATTTCATTCTTCCCAATAATTTTTTCATTAATTAATTTATTGATTTTTGGCTGTGTTGGGTCTTAATTGCTGCGCGGGGGCCTTCTCTAGTTGCGGTGAGCGGGGGGGGCTACTCTTCGTTGCAGTGCACGGGCTTCTCATTGCGGTGGCTTCTGTTGTTGTAGAGCACGGGCTCTAGGTGCACAGGCTTCAGTAGTTGTGCCACACGGTCTCAGTAGTTGTGGCTCACAGGCTCTAGAGTGCAGGCTCAGTAGTTGTGGTGCATGGGCTTAGTTGCTCCGCGGCATGTGGGATCTTCCGGGACCAGGGCTCAAACCCGTGTCCCCTGCATTGGCAGGCAGATTCTTAACCACTGTGCCACCAGGGAAGTCCCCCAATATTACTCTGAGTAAAGTTGATGAATAAAGTTATTATATATATTTTATTATATGCATTCCTAAGTATTTGAAGCTCTTGATGCTGTTTTAAATGAATATATGTAAATAAATAAATATATGTTAAAATTTACACACATGTATGTAAAGGCTAGGATCCAGTACAGCTTTACAATTTTGATAGTCATAGTATAGTAGTATAGTAAACATCCTGGTATCATTACTAATTTTAAGAAATTGTGTTTCAGTATTGCACTATTCAATATGATTTTACTTTTAGATACCATTTATCATAAAACTAAAGTTTGTTTCTGTTACTAACATGGTAAAATCATTTTTGGTAAGTAGATGTTACATTCTGTCAAATGCCTTCTCTGTATCTATTGAGATCATGTGATTATTTTAATTTTTTTTCTGTTATCGTGATAAATTAGACTGATTAATTTTTTAATATTATACTAATCTTGCGTTCTTGGAATTAACCTAGTATTACTGGGTTTGATTTACTAATATTTTATTTAGGATATGTGGGAGAATGTTCCTAGTAATTAGTCTATAATTTTCCATATTTGTGTAATGCTATTCTCAAGAATTGGGATCCAAATTACCTTAGTTTCATGAAATAAATTGGGCAGTGTTTACCCTATGTCGACTCTATATGTTTGTATAAGACTGAATTATATAATTTTTTTCAGATTATTTTCCATTATAAGTTATTACACGTTATCAAATGTAGTTCCCTGTGCTCTACAGCAGGTCCTTGTTGCTTATGTATTTTATGTATAGTAGTGTGTGTATGGTATTCCCAACCTCCTAACTCAACTCCCCCACCCCCTTTCCCCTTTGGTAACGATAAGCTTGGTTTCTTTGTCTGTGCATCTGTTTCTGTTTTGTATATGGATTAATTTGTATTATTTTTTAGATTCCACATATAAGTGATTACATATAAGTGATGTATCTGTCTTTCTCTGTCTGACTTACTTCACTAAGTGTGGTAATCTCTAAGTCCATCAATGTTGCTGCAAATGGCAACATTTCATTCTATTTAATGGCTGAGTAATATTCCATTTTATATATATATATATATATATATATATATATATACACCACATCTTCTTTATCCATTCATCTGTTGATGGACATTTAGGTTGATTCCATGTCTTGGCTATTGTAAATAGTGCTGCTATGAAAATTGGGGCGAATGTAACTTTTTGAATTAGTTTTCACCTTTTCTGGATATATGCCCAGGAGTGGGATTGCTGGATCATATGGTAGCTCTATTTTTAGTTTTTTAAGGAGCCTCCATACTGTTCTCCATAGTAGCTGTGCCAATTTACATTCCCACCAACACTGTAGGAGGGTTCCCTTTTCTCCACACCCTTTCCAGCATTTATTGTTCTAGACTTTTTGATGATGGCCATTCTGACCACTATAAGGTACTACATCATTGCAGTTTTGATTCGCATTTTTCTCTGATAAATAATGATGTTGAGCATCTTTTCATCTGCCTATTGGCTATCTGTATGTCTGTATAAGACTGATTATTTTCCTTGTATGTTTGGATGAATTCACTGATGGAGTCATGTGGGCGTGGAGTAGGTTATTTTGTTTGTTGGATTTTAAATAAGATTTTATATAATATAATTAATTTCTTTAATATACATGGAACTGTTCAAATTTTCTGTTTCTTCTTGAATTGGCTTTGATGGGTGACCTTTTGCATTAATTAATTTATATCTTCAAATTTATTAGTATAGAATTGTTCCCATTATATTAATAGTATATTTTTATGCCTTTATTCATAACAATATCTTTTCATTTTGTTATTGTGGTAGTTTGGACCTTCTTTCTCTTTTTATCACTAATGCTATGAGGGATATAAATTTTTCATCTTTTCAAAGATACATCTTCTGACTTTGTTTTTTTTTCCCTTCACTCTTATTTATTTTTTCTATTTTATTAATTTCTGAGCGTTACTATTTCTCCCACCTTTTTAGGGTTTAATCTGATGTTCTCGTATAGCTTTTTAAGTTGAAATCTTATACAATTGATATTCAGTCTTTTTCTCTTATGTATGTATTCAAAACTGTCTTTTCCCTCTGTGCACTGGCTGAGCTGCATAGATACACTAATGAAATTAATTATTTAAATTCTAGTACATAAAAACTTTGCTTATTTTCTGAAATCTTTATAAACATTTACTAAATTCTATTTCTGCATCTGCTATTGGGTGAGCTAAGTTGATTGGTGAATTAAATTGCTATACCAGTTAGAAGGTAGAAAGAATGTATTCCTTTCATTTAAGTTTCTCATTTAGTGCTAGTATAGATAAACTAGCCAGGGAAAACTACTCACTTATTAAGAGTGCCTGCCTTTTATGCTTTTGTGTTTTCATTTATCTAGTTGGAAATTAGAAATCATATATTAACATTCATTATATCTTGCTGTCAAAAAGAGATAATGAAAAAGACTTTTATATTATAAAATACTGTAAATATTAAGAATAAAATGGACACCCCAAAACTTATACTATATATTCATGTAAAAATACTTTAATATTATAGAGCTATGAAATTCTAAAGATCTCTTATAATTCTCTTAATATGTAACCATAGTGTAATGTTTTATATATATGTATATGTACATACATATATATGTATATATGTGTGCATATGTATTTATATTCTAATAAAGAATCTCTTTTATAATATAGATTATGCTTTTAGCTGTTAAATAAAATATGAGATTCAGGTAAATTTTATCTTCAACGTAAATGTTACTGCCAATGTAACATGTCTACTAGAACATAAACAGGACTTTGTTAGTCTGTAATAAAAGTAGCTAGCCTTGTATTTTATTAAGGAAAAATTCCACACAGAGAAGAAGTTATTAATATTTCATAGATGAGTTTAACTGAAGTAAAATCCTGGAATAATTGTGCCATAATCACTTGATTACAATGTAAAAGCATTCTAATTTTGATGGAATTTGCAAAAGATCTTTGTTGATAGTTTTCAGGTTAACTCGTTAGCCTCCCGTTTTGTTCTATTCATTCTCTTATTAGGTCTGTATTATCCTGGGCCTTTATATCTTCGAACAGGTCTGACTGCCTGGTTCTTACCAATTTCTGCTTCTCTTCTGGCCCCTCCAGATTATTCCTATTCTTAAGGAATGAATCTGGTGACTACAAAATAGGGAGTTTAGGATCCAATCTCCAGTCACCAGATAGGCCGAGATGATCTTGAGCCTTACGGAGGATAATTTTGCTATGGTAATATTTATAAAACACAAGTTATAGAAATTATTCTTCTGTAGCACAGTGGCCTCTCAATCCTGTGAGTGCATCAGAATCACCTAGGGAACCTTTCAAGGAACAGCGGTCCCCAGGCCCTTACTCAGATCGATCAATTTAGAGTATCTAGGAATAGGGTGCTCTCAGTGACAATTTTTTTAACTCCCAAGTTAATTCTAAGTTCCCTCAGAGTTGAGGGTATTGCCCTAGAGCCGTAAGACTACTCCATTAGTCATATATAGACAATCCAGAAATACATACTGGGCTCTGTTCCCAAAAGACAACTGGAAATCTTATTAATTCCAAAATGGCTTTTAAATGAGTTTGCAATAAGTCATAGGTTAGTACCAAATCTGTTTAATCTCTAAAGCCAATTACTCTATAAACAAGGCATTGTTAAGAAATTTGCACAAGAAAAGCCTGTATATTGAATGCTTCCCTATGGTTTCATACCTGCTGTAATCTAGTCTGGAGTGCAGATGTGTTTTTACTTTTAGAAATTGTTAATCTGCTTTCAAATGGCCTAATTAGATAGCGCGTGTAAGATAAGCATATTCATGTGTGTGTGTACATATATCCACATCAGATTCTATGAAGTTATCCCATTACCAGGGCACCGACTCCTGACGCCAAATCCCCAGAGACAGGCCACACTCCACAGACTAAGGGGACAGCACAGTCCCCCACAAGAATGCTGTCACCTCAGACAGCCGCAGCTGCAAGACCAGGGGTCCTCAGGACACCTCACCCCTGACCAGCTGCCTAGAAATTCAGGGGTTCCCTCTATCCCCTGAGTTTCAACAATTCACTAGAATGTCTCACAGAAGTCAAAAAAGAGCTATACTTAGGATTACAATTTCATTAGAGCAAAGTGTACAAATCAGAACTGTCCAGAGGAGGAGACACGTAGTGCAAGGTCTGGGAGGGACCCCAAAATGAAGCTTCCACTGTGCTCCCCCCCAGGAGTAGGACACGCCATCTTACTGGCCCAGCAGCTTGCAGAGTATTGCTGACTAAGCACGCTCCCTGAAGCGTGGTGTCCAGAGGTTGTGTTGGGCTCATTACAAGCCATGATTGATTGAATCGTTGGCCACCAGGCCACACTCAGGCCAGTGGACTCAGTCCTAGCGCCCCTCCCTCCCCAGAGGTCAGGCTGAGGGCAGTTGGCTCAAAGCCTCTGTCTAATCACAGGGCTGCATTTCCAGCATTGCCAGTACCCGTCCAGTCACCTCCTTAGTTTAAACTGAGGACCCCAAGTCACCTAGTTAGCATACACCCTCAGGGCTCACCAGGGATTACAAAGCAAATCCAAAGATGTGCATTTATCTTATTACTTGGGCAAGTCCGAAGCTTTAGAAGCTGCATTCCAGGAACTGAGGGTAAAGGCCTGTTAAATTCTTTATTGTACAAACAAGTAGCAACATACTCAGATCAGGTCACTCCAGGATTCCTATGACTTATTATGTAATATTATACCTTTAAAATTTACTGAGGTTAAATCATAGTATAAAAGATCAAAAATAGAATATCCTCATTATTTATCTCTTTAAATTCCTAGTAAGCGCTCCCTTCCTTTCCTGTTTCCCTTCCCGAACAATTTCGGCCTGAAGGTGTTGGCAGGGCCTGGTGCGGTTGGCATCCACTTCCAGATGGAGGAAGCAGCAGTGTGCAGAGTGGGAAGTTAGAGCCCCAGCAGGGTGAGAAGGAGGCTTACACACGTGTCGAAGAAAAATTAGTCGATCTAAGAAAAAAAAGGAAAATCTTGTTTGTTTGTTTGTTTGTTTTTTGCGGTACGTGGGCCTCTCACTGTTGTGGCCTCTCCCGTTGCGGAGCACAGGCTCCGGACGTGCAGGCTCAGCGGCCATGGCTCACGGGCCCAGCCGCTCCGCGGCACGTGGGATCCTCCTGGACTGGGGCACGAACCCGTGTCCCCTGCATCGGCAGGCGGACTCCCAACCACTGCACCACCAGGGAAGCCCCGAAATGGAAAATTTTATTCAAGCCAGTTTTGAGGATTGTAACCTGGGAAGAACATCTCAGAAAGCTCTGAGAACTGTTCCACCCGTTAGAAGTCAAGGCACAGGTATATAAGTTTTTTGAGACAGAGGGCGCTACCTCAAATGACGTATTATTTATTGACAGTTTACACAGTCCAGATCTAAGCATCATCGTGGCCCCTTACGACATCAGGAAGGAGTGTTATCTTTTACAGAGTTGTCTTGTTGGTGCTGGGAGAATGTTGCTGTTTATGGTTGAGTAGGTGTTTCAGCTGATGCGGGAGTTTCGGTTGAAGCCTAACATAGATACACAGTGCACAGTGCGGGGAGAGAGAGGACCAAAGGGCAGAGATGATTTTTTATGTTGCAATTCTTCTTGTCTTGCCATAAAATATGAAGTTTATGTCACACTCACAGGGGGAGGCAGAGGCTCCACACGGGGTATTAGATCCCAGGCAACAAGAGGAGGTGTCTGCCCGGTGTGGGGTGTGGCCAGTGCAGGCTGTGTGGTCCAGGCAGGGCTGAGTGGGTGTCTGCGTGGCTGCCAACAGCAGGAGGTCAGAGCCCAAGCAAATAAGCAAATGCGGGGACATCCATGCTTGGACCACCTGGCTTGGCATTTCAGAACCTTGGCAAGGTGAGGAAGGCGTTATCTCAGGCATGCTGGAAGGGTGCAGCGATAGAAGACTGTTTAAATACAAGGGGACAAATCAAATAAGTAAATACATTGAGGAAAAGGGAAGCTAAGTTAAAGGAGTCCATGGGGGGAAGGGAAGATAGCTAGGAGGAGCCCTGAGAGGTTAGGTTGGAATTGGAGACCCCAAAGTGAACTCATGTTTTGTGATACAGATGTAACATGAATATAGATGTAATTGTGTGCGTGTAAATAGTTAATAATTACAAAGACAGAAAAAGCAACATGACACTGGAGAAATTGGCAGACACTACAGTTAGGAAGTGATTGAAATGGTCACCAGTAGTGGCACAAATTGAAAGCTGTGGATAAGGTGTCAGGAGAAGAACACAGTACCACCTCTGTGGACTTCCTGCCAAAGATGCATAACCTGAATCCAAGGTGACAATAAATGCAACGCGTGGATCTGAAACTGACCACTTTTCCATAAAGTATATTTGGGGGGGCAGTTGGAGGAACTTGATGGGGTCTGAGGTTTAAAAGACGATAATGAATCAGTTTTGATGGTCTTATAGTGGTTATGTAGGAGAATGTCAATATTTAGGGTGTTGGGACATCGTGTCAGCAACTTAATATCGAATGGTTCAGGTGGAAAAATTGTGAAATACTTGCAAATTTTCTGAAATTTAGAAGTTTCAAAATAATGTAGAGGAAAAAAATACCCATGAAGATATTATTAATTACATACTACCTTCCCCATTTAGAAGTGTTTATCCAACTCTCCCATCAGATCATCCCTGAGAAATCACTTTCAGATTAGGAAAACATCTTTTTCACCTTGATGAAGTGCTGTGTCCCTACCCTAGATAATGACAGTCATTCAACCCCGCCAGCTAGGAAGGTCCAGGGTAATGCTGGGCTCATTTTCTATAACATTCTTCAGTAAGACTTTTCTGTGTCCTTTATTCCTCCACTCTTTTATCTGTGTCTGCATTTACTGTGGGTTAAGAAGTTTCAAGTTATTGTTCTTATCTTTATCTCAGATATATTTTTGTTTCTGGTAAGCTACAAAGGCACTTAACAAGAGGTATATTGTTGTCATTTTCCCTTTTCCCCTCTTTCTTTCCTCCCCGGTGTCAGGCACATCATAGATAGTGAACAAACTGACTTAAGTATATCCTCCCGTTTTACCTTGAAGGAAAATCAGATGAATATACATACTTGGTAATTTCTGTTCAAAGCGTGAGATTTTAACACGTTAGAGGCGTGTGTGTGTGTGTGTGTGCGCACACGTGTATAATTTTTGACTTCAGAATGTATAAAGAAGCTAGTCTAGGCAACAAAGTGGTGGTCCAGGGTGGAAGACTGTCAATATAAACATGAAACCTACATAGAATGGACAGATATCCTCAACCCTGGTTCTTTACAGGGAACCCCAGAGCTTGGTGGCCCACAGTAGGGAATAAGCCAGGTTACACAAGTAGAGGTGCAGCTGCTTTGTTATTATTATTGTGATAAGGACACTTAGCGCGAGATCTACGCTCTTACAGTTTTGAGTGCTGGCTACAGCATTGTTAACTGAAGGCACGGTAGTGTACAGCAGACCTCCATACCTTAATCATCTTGCATAACTGATATCTTAGATCTGCTGGTTGCCAACTTTCTATCCCCTCCCCTCGAGCCCCTGGCGACGGCCATTCAACGTTCTGCATCTGTGCCTTTGACTGAGGGTTTTGCTGGGTGCAGCGGGGGCAATCCCCCAAGGTCCAGTCGCTGCCACCTCAAGCCGTCCTGCTCCCTCAGACCTGGGTGTCCCTGCTCCATCCTGAGTATTTTGGCCTGTAGCAGCCCAGGCCATGTGATGAACCCTGAACCTAAGAAGTAGACGTCCAGAATTTTTTTTCATGAAGTAGTTAGGGTAACACAGTGAATAGAAAGGCTTGCAGGTCTGGGGATGTGGGACCTGTCACAAAGAAACAAAGCTCACGGTCCTGACATGACCTTAATGGGGGAGAAGTAAGGAGAGAAGCTCTTGCGACTGGGTGTTTCTAGTCCTGTTAAAATCTGCTTCCTTAATGGATTTTTAAGCTTGTTCACACATTTGCATATGCTTCTACAATCTGACTTTATTTATGTCTGCCTTACTGGTTAGTCAGGAATTTATCTGGAAGGCAAGACATTATAAGATATTTGGGGGGGGGTATCTGTTTATTTAAGGAAAAATAAAGTCCTTGGTGATTTATATGCCATAAATGTGTCTCTGTCTCTTCCTAATTTCTACATATATATCAGCTTTGATCATGGTAATCCCACTTATGCCCCCCCAACTTCCAAAACACACACACACACACACACACACACACACACACACACAGTTATGATTGATGTATCCTACAGATTGACACACAGAGGTATGATTGATGTATCCTACAGATTGCTAGTAATAAAAGGACAGCTTATACTCCAATAAAGATATTTAAAAAAAAGGACAGCAATCAAGGGAATAAAAAAGATTGGAGTAAGAAAAAGGACATAATAAAAATGAACCTGAAAATGCTGAGTTACCAAGGTTAAAACTGAGCGAATGAGAATGCATAAGCAGAAAGGTGAAATCCAGATTCATTTTCTTAATCTTTCTGGACCAAATAAAACTGGACGTATCATGTCCTTTAGACTCTTTATCATGCCTTTCATTTTAGTAATAATTGATTCATGAGTCTTAGAGACTTTTTTGGTGGGCAGTGTTTAAATGTATCATATCTTGACTGTTTTTCCTCTCTTCAGGGTTATCCTTCTCCATTGTAATTTATTTAAGTATTTTAGTGTTTTAGAGGATTGTGAATTAATGATGCATTTAAACTGCTTTAGAATGACCTTAGGCTAGGTAAATTACTGCAGTCCTGCCTGCCAGGGATATTTATTTTGATGGCAGTAAGCTTTTACTCTCCTGTTTAACCACGTGGCACACAAAGTAACTGGCTGGGTGGTTTAAATATATTCTATAAGAGTTACAAACAAATTTTATTAACAGAGAAATAACTGTTTACAGAGTTGACCCTATTACAGGCAATATCTAATTCTATTTTTCACTATGATTGAGTGACTTTATCTTGACTGTTAATGGTACAGCTTTAAAGGAAGTGCAACCAGGAATAACACTGCCCTCAGGCCTGGGCTCCATACTTAAGGGCTGTGTATCTCACAGTCACACACACCCACAAATAAATGTATTCAAGAAACCACAAGCACTTTGATCACTTGAAACCCCACATCCATGTGTGGCACGGCCAGATCCATAGCACTAAACCTCTAGACTTGTGACTCTCACCGTTCAAGCCTTAAGGAAAAGCTTCCCCACATCTCCTGCCCCTTGTCTTTCCAACAGAGGCTGTGACCTGAAGGCAGGGAAGTCCAGCGGTTTGTGCTGCTGACTTCTGTGTAGACACTGCTGGAAAGTGTGTGTGTAGGGGCCTTGGAGTACAAAAGCACTTAGGTGAGAGGAAAAGCTAATTAACTCCTCAAATATTTTCCCCGAATGCTTTTCCTCATGAATGAATCCGCTAGTGAATGCAACAGATGTTTGTGTGGCCAAGTATAATTTTCCAGGGATACCCATCCAGCTGAGCATTAATTCTCTTGTTTTTCATCCTTTTGTAGGTCAAATCCTAAGCTGTATTCTTCTGAACTGTCTTGAATCCTTCTTTTATCACAATGTTTTCCCCTGGCCCCATTCACCCCAGATGGAAAAGTCTATGTGATCTTGACTTAAAAAAACAAAAATAAGCTATGTTACTGAGAAATTGCTATCAGAACTTTCTCATGGAAATGCAAGGGCCTTTTCGTTCAAGATCACGGCGACCCATCTCATGTTTTAGTGAAAACTTCCCTGCCAGGATGCTTGAAACTTCGTGGATCCTATTTCAAGAACTTCTGCTATGTGCCCTCAGAGTGGCTTGGACCACCAAACTCCTGGGAGATCCCTTCCCTGAGGAATCTTGGAAAGCAGTTTCTTTGCTGTCTGGCTTCTTTACCATTTATTAGTTACAAAAACGTCTTTCTTCCTCTTCCAGATCTCCTTGTTTGTGTCAATGATCCAAACACGTAAGTAGGTTAAAAAAAAAAAAGAAAGAAATGAGATGAAAAATTGATTATGCGGGGCTTCCCTGGTGGCGCAGTGGTTGAGAGTCCGCCTGCCGATATAGGGGACGCGGGTTCATGCCCCGGTCCAGGAAGATCCCACATGCCGCGGAGCGGCTGGGCCAGTGAGCCATGGACGCTGAGCCTGCGCGTCCGGAGCCTGTGCTCCGCAACGGGAGAGGCCACGGCAGTGAGAGGCCCGCGTACCGCAAAAAAAAAAAAAAAAAAAAAAAAAAATTGATTATGCGAATATTATCAGTAGTTGATAAAGTGAGAAAAGAGAACGTGAAATTATCAAAGCACATATTGTTCAGTTCCATTTGTGTCAGTGACAAATGTTGAACAATTAACATTTAATATATGTATTGGTGAAATACCGGTCATAGAAAACAGAAAAAAAGTTGAAATTAATGAACGTTTTCATTGTTTTATAAAAATTATAGCATTGGCTTAAGGGAATTACTAAAAAAAAAAAAAAAAGCTTCTGATTTCATGCATTGTTTTAAAAGATTGCTAGAGGCACCTTTATGAAAGTGCCACTCATATGTTGGTAAAGAAAAGTGTGTATAAGTCAGATTTTTAGCCCAGTCTAGATATGTTCTTTGTGTCAGTTGTGATGCACAGTTAGAATGTATTGCTAAGAGTTGTGGCCTCAATGGTGTCTATAATGGCATTATTTGAAACGATTCAGATCTTCCATACAACACTTTTTTTGATGTGCTCCGAAATGGACATCTTGATGAAATATGTATTAAACTTGATTTAACGACCACTCTTAGACACATTGGGAATAGTAACTATAAGCTATAAAGAATGAATAATAGTTTTTTTTGAGCAGGAACTGAATTAAGTTTGAGTTTCTGCTAGACTAAGATATTTAACAGAATTGTGGCTTACTATTAATAATGCTAGCAGACATTTACATAAAATTTCAAACTGATCTAAGATAGACTAAAATGAGTTAAAAACTTGAAGAATGATATTTCTAAATAGAAAGCAATGTAAAATCCACTACAAAAGTGATATTCCAATAAAATATAAATGGATTAGAACAAGAAAGTAAAAATATTAAGATGACTGAAGAAAAAGATTCACAGATAATATACCAAATAAGTTTTTAGACTAATTTTTGGCCATTATAGATCAAGATATATTCTTTTTTTAAAATTTTTATTATTTATTTTTATTTTTGGCTGCTTTGGGTATGTGTGGGCTTTTCTCTAGTTGCGGTGAGCGGGGGCTACTCTTTGCTGCGGTGTGTAGGGTTCTCATTGTGGTGGCTTCTCTTGGTGTGGAGCACAGGCTCTAGGTGCACAGGCTTCAGTAATTGTGGCACACGGGCTCCGCAGTTGTGGCTCGCGGGCTCTAGAGAGCAGGCTCAGTAGTTGTGGCACACGGGCTTAGTTGCTCCGCAGCATGTGGGATCTTCCCGGAGCAGGGCTCGAACCCGTGTACCCTGCACTGGTAGGTGGATTCCCAACCACTGCACCAACAGGGAAGCCCCAAGATATATTCTTGATTAAAGAGAAATTTAAACCAATTGATCAACACACTGCTCTTTTTGGTTTTCTTCACAGGATTCCAGCCTTGAGGAATTTGATAGGAGAACTTAAGACATACTGTCTGGAACTTGATATTGCTTTAAGATAGTAGGAATTATGGCATAAGTAATGGCGAATTTATGCTCAAATTAAAATATCTTGTAATAGTTTATGAAACATACTAATTTGTCATATATAATGCGTAGTGGTTAAGATGACATGTAAAATTGATAGCTCACTTCAGAAAATAAATATTCCTAGGCCAATTTTATTAATAATACCAGTTGCTGTGTCCCTGGCAGAGGCTTTTGTAGTATTTCCTAGCTCCTTCAGATGCTGGAATTTTGTGTTTGTAACTTCCTATGAGTTAACTTGATTCTTACTGAGGCATTGAGCGATCCAGGGAGGACACCGTGTGTGTGGCGGGGAGAGATATTTCGCTGGCAGAGGATAAAGATACTGTGTGATTGTGTGTGAAAATTTACTGAGTAAAACAAACAAACAAACAGAAATCTAGATATTTTTGTAAGTTCACAGAATGTGCTGTGGAGATGGATGCCTGCTGGTTAGCAGAAGGCTGCTTCATCCTTGGAAAAGCAACAGTAGATTTAGTGCTGACTTTCTGTTAGTGATTAAAACCATAGCAGTCGATCAGTATTGATGTAGAAGTTATACACCTGGGAGAGGTGGACAAGAAAAGGTCTTTCTCTACATTTTTGCTAGAATTTAATCTTGAAAAAATGTTAACTTCAAAATACTTATAATTAAACACAAGCCTTGTGTTTGCACAGATGCCCTTATACTAGCCTGTTACTTGCAGTGAGTCAGTGCAATTGTGTTTGTTCAAAGATGGGTCACTGCTTGATCATTAATACCTGTTAACGTTACTTCTTCAATCCTGGAGGTGGAATGTCACTCTTTTTCTATCTTGCTTGCTGGCTTCAGTGTGTGGGGTCAGTTCTCAACTTGGAGGATGAATATCAGGGTTACTTACGACTGTTTAAAATAGAACATTCACCTTACCTTCATCTTCATCTTTTGGCTACCTTTGCTGCCATTTCTCCCTTTGTATCTGAGAGGTCTTTTCTTCCCAGATAAGAGAGATTACCTCTATCACTACTCTTGTGTTCACCAACATGAGCCCCGCTCTTATCTTCTTGGGAAGCCTTGGCTGTTTGGATGCCCACCAAGTTTCTGAATAGAAGGTAGAACGCTTTGCAGTAGTTTGAATTTCATCTTCCCTTTAAACTGTTAGTTTCCCTTGTGGGCTTTGTTTTCAGGTATGAGGTTTGGAAGAGCTTTCGATGAATTAGGCTACTGTCTTGAGGCAATTCATTGATGTGACAACTGGTAGATATCACCGAGAGCCCTTGGCACTTGTGGGTGCTGGATGTGGGGCTGTGACAGCAAAGACTGAAGAAAGCACTGATTATTGTTTAGGAAAAATGATTCCCCGAGAGCTGATAGAACGTGGAGCACTGCTCTCAGGATAACAGGAAACATGTAAATAAAAAGGCACCAAGAGGGTTGCTTTGTGAGGATAGCAAGCGATTTAGTTGGAAATGGTTGCTGTGGTGGGGCTTTTCCTTGTTTCCTTGTTTTCCGCTGATGGAGACGTCTGCAGTCTCCTGCCTTTCTTGCTCCATCACAAGCAATCGGCATGAGATACTGCAACCAGCTTACCCGCGGGTTTGCTTGTCTCCAAGCTGTGGACATTAATCTTCTGTTTTCCATTTTATGGATAACACTTGGTGACCTTCGGCATCCAAATGTTGAAATTACTTCCCAACATACTTCTCCAGTCACTACCTGGCTCGCGTATTAATGAAGACATTTGCCTAGCAACTGCTGCTAAATGAAATGGACGTACTTTGGTAAACTTCCAGTTATGAAGGAAACTGATGCTTCTTCATTGTTTTTATTGTTCCATCCAGAATTATCCTGTTTGCATCTAGAAGGCAAAATGCTGGCTAGTCTCTGTTTTGAGAAAAAAATTTGGCAGAGACAGACTAATGACTTCTAGACTGAAGGTGACTATTGCAATATGATGACAACGTATGATCCTGGGTTGGATTCTGGGCCATTTGTTAAGGACATTTAACGATGGACTTATGTTAGATGATATTGTATTTATAGGTTAATATCAGTCTTAAGTTCAGCATGGATGTTTCCTTTCCCACATTATCATGCAGGTATTGGGAAGTGGCTGCCTTAACTGGGCTTTCATTTTCCAACTCGCTTGAATTTATTTGTGGTCATGAGCTGGTTCTTACTAGTGGAATATGGGCAGACATATATATAATTCCCAAAGTTTGCAGGAAGTAGATGTGCTCTCTGAAAGGGTCTTTTTCCCTTTAACCAGTGGGATAGAGAGGACCAAAAGGTCAGAAGGGATGGTAAAGCCACAAGATGGAAGGGACCCAAGTCTCTGAATTATGGTAAAAAGGAAATCCACCCATCAAACACAGTACCTGTTTTGAACAGTTATGTAAATGATAAAAAAAATACTTGTATCCATTAAGCAACTAGCATTTGAGGTTTATTTGTGACAACAACTCCTAATCACTCATTAATACAGGCAGAGTATCCCACTGTGTAATTCACTGGATGCCCGATAAATTGTAGACACACTTAGCATCGTGGCTGCCAATGGCAGGGACATTCTTTTGCCTCATTTTTCTGCAGGAGCAGACACTGTCCTTGTCTGTAGATAAGGATTCAGTCCACTTTTAGTTTTCCTTTCCCCACTTTACAATACACTGATTGATACTCTTCACAATACCTTTCCCATTTGTTTTATAGTATCAATACATATGATGTTCTGAAATCTAGTTCTTTGCTGTTTGTACATTGGTTATTTCCTGATATTTGACATTATTCAGTGTAACTTTACCATTGATATTATAGTTGATCCTCGTTATTTGTGGATTCCATGTTTGCAAATTTACCTACTCACTAAAATTTATTAGTAACACCAAAATCAGGACTTGCAGGTCTCTCATGGCCAATTTCAGACATATGCAGAGTGGAGAAAACTGAGTCCCTTGATTCACCTGTTCCCACCCAAAATGGAACAAGATGATGCTCTGTCTTTTCACAGTAACTCTGGTACAGAGATGCCCAGAGGGTACAGGGGGAAGGGGGCAGGGCAGGGAAAAAAACTCCTGCTCTGGGCCAGTGGTTTGGGCTTGAACCCCCGTTTTAGCATCTGTTAGGGGAGTGGATGCAGGCAAGTCACTTAACACTTCTGCCCTAGGAGCAAAGTTTCAGCATTCACAGTAACTTTATAGTACGTAACTCCCTCAGATGATGAGAATTGACTGTGTTTCTTGCTTTTCTTATCTTCTGTTAGCATGTGTGTTGATTTTTGGATTAATAAATATAATTTTTCCTACATTGAAACAATACTTTGTTACTAATTCCAATAACGATTGAACATATATTTAGCTGATAATGTGAATACCATAATTTCTAAGATAAATTGTAACCTTCAAAGTCTATATATATATAAGCTATAAATATAGATATATTTCTAATGTCTTTATTTAGTGCTTCCTTTGTTTCTTTTTCACTTGGTTGGTTTCTGCTTATTCTTCAGGGGCCAGCTCAGCCTTCCTCCCCTCCAGGACATCCTTCTTCATTCCCAGTCCGTCCACCGAGCTCTCTTTATGGCTCATATCGCATAAACATTAAATCCTCTTCTAATTGACTGTGAGTTTTGATGTTAGGGCTGTGCTTTTCCCTGGCTTCTGGGACAGCTCATGTCTTATAGAAGTTCAATAAATGACCCATGGACTGATCCACACTAAGGATGTCAAGATATAATTTCAGATATTTCTGGTGAAGGTATTGAGAGTTCCTTCAAAGCATCTTGCTTTTTTCCAGCTGTGACAGGTACTTTTCAGTAGCTGGTTTTTCATAGGCAGATTCATAGCTCCAGCCATACACATAGATATAAAAGACAGAGCACAGCTGACTCAGAATAAACCCATTGTTTGTTTGTAAAAATTAACTCAGATGCTCCCTCCAAGGATCATTAAAGATATCTCTGCACTTCCAGAATCACCATTTGTCTTGTAAATTTAGTTTCTCAGTATCTAGTATCAGATCTCCAGGAACAATTTGTGAAAGTGGAAAAAAAAAAAATAATCCACATTTTTAAAAGTTTTCTTGTTACTGCTGTATCTTATGGGGAGGCAATTGACGTTCCTCTCACATAAAATAGCATTATTAAAAACAGTAAATGTACATTAGAATATCAGTTGGCTTTAATAAATCAAAATGTAATGTACACTGAATATGGGAGTAAATTTAGATGCTCCAAATAGAATTCATTAGTTAAGTATGCTTGCTCACCAACAAAACTTTGTTTTGGAATGCAGTGACATTGTTATTTGTGATTTAAAGCGATTTACAGTTAGCCCTCTATATCCGTGGGTTCTGCATCTGTGGTTTCAACTAACTGTGACTCGAGTATACTCCAGTGTCCAGGGTTGGTTGAATCTGCGGATTTGTAACCCATGGATAAGGGGCCAACTGTCAGGCACTTGAGCATCTGCAGATTTTGGTATCTGCGGGGGTCCTGGAACCAATCCCCTGTGGGTATCGAGTGATCGAGGGACAACTGTAGTTTTATTTCTTAGATAGCATCAAGTCATGGGGTGATAAAATGAGAATAATACTAAACGATGTGGGAACATTTGTTGTAGCTAAGTGTCTATGAGAGAAAAAGAAATGCTGACTAATGAGAAGTGCTCTGTATTATTTACCTGGAACCTGAGAGCAAAGCGACTAGGGAGCGTTTCCCTGTTCTTTCACAGAGAGAATAAATGTTTTCCATGTGCATGGCGTTCCGATTTCATCTTTATATTACTTTAAGCCATCTATATTTAGAATGGAAACAAAATCTTGCAAGCTGTTTTTGAGAAAAATTGTCAGTTTCATGAAATGTCACCAAAACATAATCTTACATATCTAAATTTAATTCTAAGTAGGTAAATTTATATCAAGAAAGTAAAAATAGCAGTTAAATGTATCAGTACTAGCGAGAGCCAGAAACCCTTCCAGGAGACATCCGTGGGTTTGTTCTGAGTTTCTTAGCCACCTTGATGATGAGTGGGTATTATTCTCAAACAAGGCAATGCAGGTGAATGCTTATAACACAGAGCTTTAATTTCACATTTCCGCATTTGTGAGTAATATTAGCCTTTTAATAAAGCCTCAAGGAACTTCTGATACTGCATAATATACACAAGGAAAAATGTGAAGTAAAACGTGGCAGCAAACTTACATGTGAAAGTAGAAGCATTTTTATTTCTCTTTGATCCCCGAAGTAATACGTATTTTAAATGATAGGACTAAGTTCGTACTCTACGTCATCTTCCTGTCTTGTGTTTTTAGCTGACTACCAACCAGGCTCATCACTGGCTTTCAGCTTGCAATGATTATCCTCCCTTACTGGATTCTGGATTCTGGCAGAATCAGTCAGAAGGCTATCATCCTAGCAGAAAGATGTGACCGATTATTTTAAAAATAAATGATCCTAGGACTGAATCAAGAAAGAAGAAGGTTCATTAAAACCTTGAAGAAGCAGCCTCATCCGTCTCTGCCTATTGCTCTTGACAATGCCTGACGGATAGCTATATATTATGTTTATTTTTAGAACCAACCGATCTCTTTTAACTTAGACTGCTGAATGAAGGAAGCAAGAATACTCCCAGGTAGCTCTGAAGTTCCGTGTGAGTGAACTGCATTATTTCTTTCTATGAGAAACTGCTGTCCTATCCTTCATTTTGGACAGATTTCTTCATAATAAGTGTAGAGAAAAGAATTACTGCATGCTTTGGGCCTATGGATACACTTGCTGTTTTAATGAATAATATACGTGAACTAAAAGCATAATAAAGCAAGGCTAAGAGTTTTATTCATCTTTTTATGTACCTGAAAACCCATGGCAATTTGAGTTTTCTAATCAAATTGCTCAAGATGACTGTTGTACTTCTGGTATAAATAGAAATTTCTAAAGAGCTTGAAGCATCCGGCATTCTCCTTCAAAGTTAAAAATTGAGAATATCAACTCTTGACTGTCTTGCCTTTGGATTCATTTGAAAGTGTATTAGGTCTGTGTCTTTATTCCTGTCTTACCCCTAAGTTCTTCATGACATTTATTTTTTTTTTTTTACTAGAGAATGGACTTGAGGATATGGGGAGGGGGAAGGGTAAGCTGTGACAAAGCGAGAGAGTGGCATGGACATATATACATTACCAAACATAGAATAGATAGCTAAGGGGAAGCAGCCGCAAAGCACAGGGAGATCAGCTCGGTGCTTTGTGACCACCTAGAGGGCTGGGATAGGGAGGGTGGGAGGGAGACGCAAGAGGAAAGAGATATGGGAACATATGTATATGTATAACTGATTCACTTAGTTATAAAGCAGAAACTAGCACACCATTGTAAAGCAATTATACTCCAATAAAGATGTTAAAAAAAAAAAAAGCAAGTGTATTAGGGAAAATGTTGAGCTCAGGGTTTGACTCAACAGATTTGTTTTGCTTTTCAAAGTAAATTAGTGCTGAAAAGCATAATCAAGAGTATGAGATGAGTATCTTTCAGTGACCACCACAAAAAAATTAAAGAACATTTCAGGTATTTAGTAGTAAAATATCAGAAAATACCTAAAGGGTATTGTAGTTACTGGAATTAAATACACACAGAATCAAAGTTCAAGTTACAAGTGAGATTTCAAAGATGACAAGCACCTGCTTCTCTTTCCATTGTCCATTTTTGTGCAGTGCTTTGACTTCTCTCATTTTGTAACTGTGATCTGCTCTCTATTTGTGGATACTTGCCTCTTATTCAGAGCAGATGATGCCCTTCTTTTGCATATAAGTGGCAGCTATCTTAAAGCTTTTGCCACAGAAAATGTGTGTGTGGCGGGGGGAGTAGTAGTGCTATTCAGGTGTATATTGCTTAGAGAATCTGGAACAGTAATATTCAAATATGGGAAATAAGAAAACTGTGGAATGCACACTTAGGTATAATAAACATTTGCTGGAGGCAGGATCAAGACGGCAGAAGAGGCAGACTCTGAGCTCATCATCTCCCATGAACGCACCCAAACTACAACAAATATAGAACAACACTCTCTAAGAATGACCCGAAGACTAATAGAAGAACTTGTCTACAATTAAGGATATAAAGGTAAAAAAACCACACTGAGATGGGTAAGAGGGGCAGAGACACGATATAGTCATGACCTACACCAGTGGCGGGTGACACACAAGTGGAAGAGGATATTACAAACTCAGAGGTCCTCCCTAAGGAGTGAGGGGTTTGAGCTCCATATGGGGCACCCAAGCCTGGGGACTGGTACTGGGAAGAGAAGCCTCCTTAACTGGTTTTGGAAACTGGTGGGGTTTATGGCCAGGACAGCCGAAGGACTTTACAAACCCCAGAATCTGCACCTAAAGGACTTATCACAATGCAGATCCAGTATACTGAAAAGCACCTGGCACTCTAGCCAGCCTGCCAAGACCAACCCAGCAGGAAATGTTAAAGGGCCGTATAAGACAAGCCCACAGCTAACATCATACTCCATGGTGAAAAGCTGAAAGCATTTGCTCTAAAATCAGGAACAAGACAAGGATGTTCATTCTTGCCACTTTTATTCAGCACAGTTTTGGAAATCCTAGCCACAGCAATCAGACAAGAAAAAGAAGTGAAAGGAATCCAAAATGGAAAGAAAGAAGTAAAAGTGTTTGCAGATAATATGATACTATATATAGAAAACCCTAAAAATTCTACCAAAAAACTGTAAGAACTGATAAATGAGTTTAGTAAAGTTGCAGGATGCAAAATTAAAATACAGAAATTTGTTGCATTTCTATACACTAACAGCAAACTTTCAGAAGAGAAATTGAGAAAATCCCATTTACAATTGCATCAAAAGGAATAAAATACCTAGGAATAAATTTAACTAAGGAGGTGAAAGACTTGTATTCTGAAAACTATAAGAAATTGATGACAAAAATTGAAGACAACACAAATAAATGGAAAGATATATCATGCTCATGGATTGGAAGAATTAATAGCGTCAGAATTTCATATTACCCAAAGCAGTCTACAGATTCAGTGTAATCCATATTAAACTACACATGGCGTTTTTCATGAAACTAGAACAAATAATGCTAAATTTTGTATGGAACCACAAAAATTCTGAATAGTCAAAGCAATCTTGAGAAAAAAGTACAAAGCTGGAGGTATCATGCTCCCTGACTTCAAACTCTACTACAAAACTACAGTAATCGAAAGAGTATGATACTGGTACAGAAACAGACACAAAGATCAATGGAACAGAATAGAGAACCCAGAAATAAACCCACACACCTATGGTCAGTTAATCTATAACAAAGGAGCCAAGACAATACAGTGGGGAAAAGATAGTCTCTTCAATAGATGGTGTCGAGAAAACAGGACAGCTACATGTAAAAGAGTAAAACTAGACCATTTCTCACACAAAACTCAACTCAAAATGGATTAAAGACTTAAATGTAAGACTTGAAACAGTGAAAATCTTAGAAGAAAACATAGGCAGTATGCTCTTTGACATCAGTATTAGCAATATATATATATATATATATATATTGCAATATATAGCTATATATCTATATATATGTATTTGGATCTGTCTCTTCAGGCAAGGGCAACAAAACCAAAAATTAACAAATAGAACCACATCAAACTAAAAAGTTTTTGTGCAGTGAACGAAACCGCCAAGAAATTGAAAAGACAGCCTAGAGAATGGGAGAATATATTTGCAAATGATATGTCCAGTAAGGGGTAAACATTCAAAATAGATAAAGAACTCATACAACTCACCATCAAAAAAACAAACAATACAGTTAAAACATGGGCAGAACACCTGAAATGACATTTTTCCAAAGAAGACATACAGATGCCAAATTTGAACACATGCACATGAACAGATGCTCAACATCACTAATTATCATAAAAATGCAAATCAAAACCACAATGTAATATCACCTCACACCTGTGAAAATTGCTATTATCAAAAATCTACAAGTAACAAATGGTGGACAGGATGTGGAGAAAAGGGAACCCTCCTGCACTGCTGGTGGGAATGTTAATTGGTGCAGTCACTGTGGAAAAGAGTATGGAGGTTCTTCGAAAAATTAAACATAGAACTGCCATATGATCCAGCCATTTCACTTCTGGGTGTTTACCCAAAGAAAACAAAAATACTGATTCAAAAATATGTATATAGCCCAATGTTCCTAGCAACATTATTTACAATAGCCAAGATATGGAAACAACCTAAGTGTCTCTGGACAGATGAATGGATAAAAAAGATGTGACTGATACATCACCCATAAAAACAGAATGAAATCTTGCCATTTGTGACAACATGGATGGACCTTCAGGGCATTATGTTAAGTGAAACAAGTCAGACAGAGTGAGACAAATAGTGTATGTTTTCATCATATGTGGAATCAGAAAACAATACAAATAAACACATATAACAAAATAGAAACAGACTCACTGGTGCAGAAAACAAAGTAGTGGTTGCCAGAGGGGATGGGAATTCTGAGTTGGACAAAAAAAAAAAGAGGTGAAGGAGATTAAGATGCACAAACTACCAGTTATAAAATAAATAAGTCGCAGGAACGTGATGTACAGTACAAGGAATACAGTTAATAATATTGTAATAACTTTGTATAGTGTGTAATGTGTAAACCTAATATAATATTAAAAGTCAACTAAACTTCGATTAAAAATATAAAGTAAAATAAAATGCCATTAGCTGTTCACAGCATTGTTGAAATAAATTTCTAAGCCCAAGATGGAGCCACAGCAAACTGGAATTTAGATCACTTTCCAGTCCTGTAGATGCTTCTCTTGAACAGAAACGCAGTATTTCAATCAGCTAATCTACAAACGCCAGGCCAGCTCTGGTCTCTATATTTACTTCCTTGTTTCTTACATACCTTCTGAGTTTCTCTTCTTAGTTCCTTACTCTTCATCAAAGGAAAGCATTCTGCCTTCTGCCCCATTTTGCAGTTCTGCCGGCTTCATAAAGTGTTAAATAAAGTTAGTTTGTGTCACGTCTAAAAAGTTAAATTGAGGCATATTAAAATTTTTTTCTTTTAAATTTAATTTATCTTTGTCTGTGTTGGGTCTTCATTGCTGCGTGCGGGCTTGCTCTAGTTGCAACGAGTGGGGGCTACTCTTCGTTGCGGCGCATGGGTTTCTCATTGCGGTGGCTTCTCTTGTTGCGGAGCATGGGCTCTAGGCGTGCGGGCTTCAGTAGTTGTGGCATGTGGGCTCAGTAGTTGTGGCAAGCGGGCTGTAGAGTGCAGGCTCGGTAGTTGTGGTGCACGGGCTTAGTTGCTCCGCAGCATGTGGGATCTTCCCAGACCTGGGATCGAACACGTGTACCCTGCTTTGGCAGGCAGATTCCTAACCACTGTGCCACCAGGGAAGTCCCAAGGCATATTAAAAATTTTATTTGAGCTAAAAGTGATTGGAATCAGGCAGCATCCCATGTAGCAGATGGAAAGGGGCTCCAAGGAGCCATACAAAATGAAAGATTTTTGTAACCAGAGGGAGCAGGAACGAGGAAGTTGTACTGGCAAAAAAGCTGGTTGGTTATTGCAAGGTTAGTTTCCTTTGGAGCGTGGCAGAGTCTATCAGGCAGATGACCTAACTAGTGCTGATCAGCGGATTTCTGATTGAATGGTTTAAGATTCCATTTCTGCGAGAGCCGAAACTGTAATGAAGGTAACTCTTGGTTTGGTGAAGTGGGGCTTAGCATAAGCATCTCCATTTTGGGCCTGTTGTCTTGTTTTTAACATACATGAATTGCCTTCTTCAGTCATTTTTTAACAGCATTTATTATAGGTTTAATCTTTTTTTTTTTTTTTTTTTGCCGTACACGGGCCTCTCACTGTTGTGGCCTCTCCCGTTGCGGAGCACAGGCTCTGGACGCGCAGGCTCAGCGGCCATGGCTCACGGGCCCAGCCGCTCCGCGGCATGTGGGATCTTCCCTGACCGGGGCACGAACCCGTGTCCCCTGCATCGGCAGGCGGACTCTCAACCACTGCGTCCCCAGGGAAGCCCAGGTGTAATCTTAATATCGGCTTTCTTCATTTATATATTGTACAGACTTTTAGCAAATAGACATTGTGTAAAGAAATGAAATCAATTCTGTTTACTATAGCTCCACCAATTAAGAAAATCCACGTATTGTGATTTTTGGAATTATTTCCAGCTATCAATTATATGTTAAAATTATATTAATATCCATATCACTTGGATACTGATGTGGATAGAGAAAATGATAAATGATCTTCTGGGTCATAAACCCCACCAGTTTCCAAAACCATTATTTACCTAATAGTTTATGAAATCCGGTTGTTATACTAAGAAAAAACCTGCACTTTAGGTATCTCCTGTAAGAAATCTAGAGCTAGGAGACTAAAATGTATTATTTTCTGTCTCTCTTGGATAACTTTTTCTCTCTCAAATATCATATTCATTCCTTAAGATGCTGTAAGGGCAAAACGACCTCAGTGATGAAAATACAAAAACAGTTTTGTTGAGAATCCAGGTGTGTGTTTACTTGCGGGCGTACCTGACATCCGCACATCCTGTTCATTCCATTCCCTCATGCCCTCCAAAAGAGTCATTCAGCATCAATCACACTGTTAGGATCCACTTATCTGGTCAAATCAGTACAGCATGGCTCAAGGTCTCAGGCATAGAAAAACACTCTTACTAGGCATAATATTCCAGGGACTCAGAGTTTATATCTAAGGACCAGCCAAGGGACAGGCCTGAAGACAGACCTTTCTTTGGAATGTAAAAGATTTAAGCAACTTAGACCTCCCAAGTTAACCCGTTTCTCACCATCTGATCACCCCATTATTTGATTAAGTAATCCATCATAACCATTTTCTCCACTTACTGGGCATGCACAGCCCTATTCAAACTTACCATATTTTTTTCTCAGCAAAATAATATGAAATTTATTTACTGTTACAGAAGATGAGATCAGCTCGTTTAACTTCCCCACACCACAAGGCTAGTAAATATTAGAGCTGAGATTTGAACACAGTTCCTGAGTTTATAGCCTTGCAGTTTGCACTCCTCCATTTATTACACACTCAGGAGAAAATTAAGCGTTCAGTCTAGAGGAGAAATATCCTATAAAAGAAGAGGAACCAGAGTCAAGGAATGCAATATATATTGACATTGCTTTGGTTTAAGCAGACGGCCACATGGATTTCATCATCATTCCTGTAGACCCGCACAGTGTGGGGTAATCAGTGCACCAAAGAGAGACTGACTACCAGATAAAGGCCCTACTTCAACATTCCTTAGCCCTTCTACTAAATCTGCTTCTTTACATGTTTAATATATATTTTTAACGTATGCTGGATATCGGGGATGGTATGTTATAGCAAGTACTGATTATATTGTCTTAAGAGAATGTTGGATATGATTCTGCCGATCTGGTGAATTACATGTAGATACTGGTCTTCCTCTGATGCTTGGCTGGTCTTATCCTTCATTAGTGTGGATCTATTTTGGTTTTGTTCTTTGCCTGAGGATGTGTCTTTTCTCAAAAAGTACGGGCCGTTCTGACAGTTTAGGTGAGCGCCTGGGGTGGCCCAGAGACGTCACTTCCTCTCATGAGTCTGGACTCCTGTGTCTGTCATTGGATCAGCCTGTGGCACCTCCTCTATGCAGCTTTCAGCTGTGGATGTAATTCCCAAGTAGGCCTCACACAGGGCTCCTCTGTACATCTCAGTTCATGTCTCATTTAAGGGAACCCACGTGAAGACGTCGGGGCATGCCCTCTCCTCCCCAGTCTCCCGTCCCACAGCTTTCACTCTGCATTTGTGCAGATGCAAACTCCAGTTGAAGCCCCTCCGGCTCTGCAGTGTTGAGCACAGATGTGTCCCATTTTTCTGGATGGTACCCCAGGAGGAAGCCTGGATGAAGGTAGGCTTCACCACCATGGTTTTCCTTCCTTCAAGGATCACAGTGTGGGGGACTTCCCCGGCGGTCCAGTGGTTAAGACTCCGCGCTTCTACTGCAGGGGGCGCGGGTTCGATCCCTGGTCGGGGAACTAAGATGCCACGTGCGGTGCGGCGGAAAAGAAAAAAAGGTCACAGTGTGGCATTGCTTCTTGTTCAGTGCTCGAAAAATTATGCCCTATAATTGGTCCATTTTTATAGCCATTTACTGTGGGAAGGCTGGTACTAACAGTTGTTCTGCCAGTGCTGGAATTAGAAGTCAAATAAAATTGTTTAATTGACTTGTGTAACCCTTCACAATTTAACATCAGTTTGCTTTCCTGATCATATTTGCTCCATTCACATCAACTCAGTGTGTTTCAAACAAGTTTGAAGCTCAGTGCATTCAAGTATACCCTTCTGTTTTCTTGGAATGCTTTTTCGTCTCTCTTCTATCATTGAAGTCTTACTTGGTTTTCAAGACCCACTTAAAGTCCTGTTTCCCCTGTGAAACTTCTCCTAACCACTCTCACCAAATCTGAAATCCTGTGCTGTTTATTTATACCATCCACAGAACATCACAAGTTTATAAGTATTTCTGTGTAAATCTGCCCTCCTTCCAAAATAATTATGAGACCTTTAAGGGGAAAAGTATCATTTGCTTATGTTTGGTAGATACTCAAAGCAGTTACAGTATTTTTGCTGGCATTTTTTTGACAGCATGCATTACAAAATAGGGTGTATTACATGTGTGATGCGATTAGTTAACCACTAGCGCTATTAGTACTGACCACTAGCGCTATTAGTACTGGCCACTAGCTACTATGAGTGCTTGGCATGATCAACTTTGTTAGATGCTTTGCTTTAATTATTTCATGTGTTCTTCCTTATGTAGTGGGTGGTATATGCTTCATTGCAGAGAAATACTAAGTAAATACTAGGTAGAGAAACTTGTTAACAATCACTCAGAAAGTAACAGAACCATTATTTCAATGTGCATGTGTCCATTGCAATTCACTAATGCCATATTATGGTGATTTATATAAGTCAGAGATCTGCAGAGACAAATTAGAATTGTATTTGAGAGGTAATTTTTGAAATGTCATATTCCATTATTAGCATACCTGTATGTGGAATTGTTAAAGAAGAGAATATGAATGAAGGTGATTTTTCTTTAGACTTAATTTTTCACTCTTTAGGGAAAAACATTGCCACACTGTTGATTTGGGATGGGACTTTCAAGATGCATAGAAAAACAAAATTTCAGTATGAAGCGAGCATCTGATTAATTACTTATTAATAAAACATATCCAAATCCCGAAATATTCCTAATACATTTTAATATATTTAAATTCAGAATGTGTAAAATGTAAGTTTTGAGAATTTGGAACATATAGTTTAATAATATTTCAGATATAAGGAAGTAGAAATTTACATTTTACTTAAGAATAAAGGAGTTCACACACAATACCAAGGATTTCTGAATGTAAATGACCTAATATATCGAAATCATGCCTTATTAACAGGCCAATAGCATTTTATAAAGAACACCGCATTTTATTTAATAATGAAATTTTAAATATCTTGATTTTGGTAAGTAATACTGGACTGTTTTCTTTTAAATATTTTGTTAAATTATGTTCTGTTAGTGGTATGAATATGGTCAGTTAACTAAATATGATAACCAAAAAGGTCTTGAACATACGGTATTGTTTGGTTCTATTAACCCCAGTATTATCTGAATTTTTCTCAGGACCAATGTGGCCGGGTTTTGAATTAAAATCTATTGATTCTAAATGAACACTTTAAAGGTGACTGATGTTGTGTCAAGATCAGAAATATATTTTATAGTAGAAATATGGGGTAATCTGTCATCTGAGAGAACAGAAATTTTACTTTAAAACTGTAATTTCAAAGAATTTTGAAACTAGAAAATCTAGGCATCTAGTTCTCTTAAAACTATCTACCCTTGGACTATAGATGGAGGTCAGGGAAGACTTGCAGTTCAGCAGAGCACTCATCATTTGAAAACTGAATGAAATACCATCCCTGAAAAAGTTATAAGGCCCCAGAATGAAAAGTGCTGGTAAATATGGAGACTTCTTTTTGGCTTAGCCTGATTAAAAACCAACTAATCACTAAGCGTATCTTTTTGTGACCAATGTCAATTGCTTTTTTGGAATTTATCGTAGACCTCTGTGTTCAACTTTAAGATAACTATATGGTTTTCTATCATTTTATATAGAGAGACTAGAAGAGTAGTATCTTTATAAATAAAAGAAAGGATTTAGAATTTTTGAAAGAAGATAACTTCAATTCATATATTCTTGGTAATTGCTTCCCTGTTTTCTTTAAAATAACTAAGATATTCTGCGTCTGTTTTTTGCCTTCAAACTTTTTGATCTACTTTTTGATCTGCTCTCATTACATTTTTGGCAATCTGTTTCATCTTTCTGTAATTCAGTAGCAAAGTGACATATTACATTAGTTCTAAAGTTTCTGTATAGGCTTTAATAGATTATTAAATTTAACACTGAATATGATATTCATCATTAGCTTAAAGAAATTATTAAATCTACACCTCTGACTAACTCTCTCAAAGTGAAAATTCCTAGCAGGACAAAGTACATGTATTAAATAATAATGCACCTGAGAAAAATAATGTTCTACTTCTAGAGTAAAGTATCTAAATATCTTGAAAGTGTTAAGATTTCTTGATTACTTGTGAAAATATACAATTTTATAAGCATTCTTCATAATTCTTACTCTTATGATTGTGCATAACAACTTGTCTCTAAAGGCAATAATTGTCTATTGAACAACCCCTTTGTTTATATCAAGATTTAGGTTTCAAGTGTGGTCAAACTGTGAGAGCTAGTCCCTCTAGTCTATATGCGCATGATTATTTTGTGGGGAAAGCAGTTAAGAAAATGCCAGACTATCCAGTATATAATAAATATGTTCAAATATGAGGTATAGTGATTAAAGAAAGAAATTGGATAGCAAGATACGCTAGCATAGTCATACATTTCATTTCACATTACGTGTATATTAAACCAGAAGGTATGGCTAAAAAGTAACAAAATAACACTGAAAGCTGTATATTCCCCACCAAATGTTTCTGTACAGTCACACCATATAAAGCCCCAAATGATATTAAATCTAGTTTGTTTGGTGTATCTAGATTATAACATATTTGAGTTGTATTAACCTAATAAAGCTAAGTTTCAGCTTTATGTTTAAAATAGGATGTGTAATAACATTTTCCACCCAGCCCACCTCATCATTTATCACACCTGCAAGATGCTAAAGGCATTTGTGTTGCTTCCTCCTGCTCCATCAAAACCCAAGTGCAGGGCTTCCCTGGTGGCGCAGTGGTTGAGAGTCCGCCTGCCGATCCAGGGGACACGGGTTCGTGCCCCGGTCCGGGAAGATCCCACATGCCGCAGAGCGGCTGGGCCCGTGAGCCATGGCCACTGAGTCTGTGCGTCCGGAGCCTGTGCTCCGCAACGGGAGAGGCCAGAACAGTGAGAGGCCCGCATACTGAAAAAAAAAAAAAAAAAAAAAAAAACCCAAGTGCAGATAGATGAGATTCAAGAATTCACTCACTGTGCCTTGTTGAGATATACTAAGTTTATCTGAACAAAATTCTAAGTACTTAAAGGTAATTAAGCAGGAAAAAAGTGTTTCAAAAATTAAAATATGGGAACCAGTAAAAAAAAAAGAATTAAACGTAAAGAATAATAAACACTTAAGAGGTAAGCATCAACATTTATGCGAAAATAATTTCACCTTGGAAATACAAGTCAATGGTAGGTGGCTGCTGGCCTATTGCCTTGATAAATTTTAAGAACCTAGCTTCTTCAAACCAAGAAATGAACTGTGAAATAAGACAAAAGATGTACAAACATGTGCTCCCTGAAAGGAAAGCAGAAATGGATGGAATGAGTTGGTGGCAACATGGACAAAGTGGTAAGAAATGATGTGAGACAGGCTGAAGGGAATGTCCCACATTATAAAGAAAAGTAACCTAAAAAATTAATTGATCAGGGAGAAAATTATGGATTTCAAGGTTACAAAATGCTAATCACATCAATCTATGATTGGTTTTCCAAGAAAGGAAATCAGAATTACTGTAACAAGGGCAATATTAGAATGGCAACATCTTTTTTTCAAGCTGAAGAAAACCTTAAAATCTTATTATTTTATCAACTATGTAGACATTTAGACATTTTAGGTAACGTATTTCAAGGAAAAAAAATCATTTTTTATATGCACCAAAGCAGAAATGAAAAGATCCAATTTCAAAACACACATATGGATTTTGTCTAAATTTGTATCTTAAACATTAGATGCAAAAAGAAAATAGGAGCAATGTGCCCAGATTTTTGAGAAGTTCAAACTTCAGTGCATAGAACCAAATGGAAAAGTTGGTCTCAGAGCTAACTCCCTTGCTAAAGTCAGACATTTCCATGATTGTGCCCAACCTTCATGTAAGACATGAGACTTCATGAAAGAAGCAAAAACACTAAATTTAATCATTTCAGTACTTAGAAATAGATGGAAAGCTTCCGAAATTATTAAGGAGTCAATGGAATTCTGAAGTTAAATATAATAAAGACTGTCTTCTCACCAAACTAACTCTTCACCAAAAAAGGACTAGTAACTTTTGTGAAAAGAAAATCTAGCATAAACTACATATTAGCCAATAGAATGCAACACTGAATTAAAAAGACTGCCAGATTAACTGTGGTAGTTTAAAATCATAAAGTTAGATAATATATTTTATCATATGATCTATTTAATAGATCCTAATAAAGTAATTGATAAAATTTAATATTAATTAACTAATTGAATGAATTCTTTCTTAATTTTAAATGGAAGGCCACTTAAGATATCTTTTATAGTCCAAGTGTCAATATCATACTCAAATATTCTCATTAAAATGAGAAAAATATATTTAAAAGCTAGTTATAAATACTATTTTTAAACATTTGTTTGGAAGAGATAATACAATTTGAAAGCAAAATCAGAGGCACAGTATTTCACGGTAAAGTTGTTTTTTTTCTTTTTCAGATGGTCATGATTTCTTGCCCAGAAAACCAGAAAGATTCAATTAAAAATTATTTTTAGAAATATTATATTTGTAGTCATTTACAAAATAAATATAACAAAATCATCAGCTTTTTTTATAAACCAAGGGTTGTCCGTTAAAACATTTAAGAAAATGCTCTGCCCATTTTAGTAAAATGCTTTTATAATACATAAGGTATAATAAGCTTAGAAAAAAATATATGGCCTAGGTGATGAAAACTATAAAACTGTAGAAAGTAATGAAAGACACCATAGATGAAATAATAGCATACCATTTAGAGATAAAATATTTTTCTGGATAGGAAGGTCCAATAATGTCAAATATTGGTTTTAATTATATCAGTATAAATTGATAAACCTATAAATTACTGTTGACCCTTGAACAACACAAGGGGGTGGGTCCACTTATACGTGGATTTTTTTAATGTTATCTACAGTTGATTGAATTCACGGATATGGAACCAAGGATACAGAGGGCCAACTGTAAAGTTGTACTCAGATTTTTGACTGTGTGGTGGAGTTGGGGCCCCTAACTCAGAAGTCGTTCAAGGGTCAACTGTAAATGTTTCCAATCCAATTGACAAAAGTCCTAAAGTTTATGTTGTATAATAAATATGTTAAACTAAACCAGAGAATTCTGCAAAATAAAAATGCAGTCATTCTTATCTCAGGACACAGACCATATTCTCCCAAATGCCAATCAGGAACCTGGGAGTCACCAATGATTCTCTACTTCTTCTCTCCCCACATCCTTCCAATCACATTTTCCGTTCTGCTTACAAAATAACTCAAATTCCCCACAGTTTCACCTTTACTCTCCCAAGTATAAATCAGACCATTCTCGTTTACTTGCTTCTATGCACAGCTTGCTATCAATGTCCTGCAAAGATACAAAGTAGCCACAGTGATGTTTTTTTTAAAAAATCAAATCACATTGTGTCACTTCTTTGCTTAAAATTCTACATGAATCCAACACAAATCTTCAAGTATAGTCCACAGTCTTTAATACGTGTTAAGATAAAGTTAGCACTTACTAGGTAGCAGTGGAATTAACAAAGTTCTATATGATCCTGGTTCTGCTTGCATTTTCTAACTTCTTGTACTATTACCCTCAGAATTGTGTCTTATTCATGGTGAAATTCTTACATTTTCTCAGAATCTATCATTTGAGGTTTTTCAGTTTTTTTAATCCTGTACCTTTTTTTCTCCTTATTTAACTTTTGGGTTTAATCTTAGAAATTTCTTACTTCAAAAGGCTTATTCTTTTTTTTAATTTTTATTGGAGTATAGTTGATTTACAATGTTGTGTTAGTTTTAGGTGTACAGCAAAGTGAATCAGTTATACATATATCCGCTCTATTTTTTTTAAGATTCTTTTCCCATAGAGGCCATTACAGAGTATTGAGTAGAGTTCCCTGTGCTATACAGCAGGTTTTTATTAGTGATAATAATAATATATATATAGTATATAGTAGTATGTATATGTCAATCCCCATCTCCCAATTTATCCCTCCACCCTTATCTCCTGGTAACCATAAGTTTGTTTTCTACATCTGTGACTCTACTTCTGTTTTTTAAATAAGTTCATCTGTATTCTTTTTTTTTTTTTTAGATTCCATATATAAGTGATATCATATGATACTTGTCTTTCTGTGCCTGACTTCACACAGTATGACAATCTCTAGGTCCATCCATGTTGCTGCAAATGGCATTATTGCTTATTCTTGATTCCACAGATTTCAATTAAATGTCCCTCTGTGTGTTTTTTGTACTTCCCAGATCACTGCACATAATGCACGTAATTTACTTGTTACTTTAACTGTCTGCTAAGCATATGAAAATGCCAGTTGGCTGTGCCAAATGTGGAAGAAAAATTACTTTATAATTTTATCATGAAATCATCTGATTTTAGCACTGATTCTGTGAGTAGCAGAAAATTAATTTCTGTAAATTCAGGGGTATTAGGGTTGTGTCTAAACTCTGGGAAGCTAATCCACCAAAGGAATATAGTAAGCCTTCAAGAACTGGCCCAAAAGAAATGGAGATCCAGGAATTGCCTGAGAAAGTATTTTAAATAATTGTTCTAGAGATGCTTAGAGAGCTACAAGAGAACGGAGATTAACAATTTAATAATATCAGATAAATAACAAGAACAAAATGAGAAGTACAACAAAGAGATGGAAAACAAAAAAGAACCGAACAGAATTTTTGGAGGTGAAGAATAAAATGACTTAACTGAAAAATTAAATACAGAGATTCATTATCAGGCTTGTTCAAGTAGAAGAAAGAATCAGTGAGCTTGAAAATAGATCAATTACAATTAGCCAACCAGGTGATCAAAAAGGAAAAAAAAAAAAGAATGAAAAGGAATGAAGAAAACCCACGGGACTTACAGGACATCATTAAGAAAAACAATGTTGAAGTCCCAGAATAAGAAGAGAGGAAGAAAGGGGTAGGAAGCTTATTTAAAGAAAGAATGGGAGAAATTTGGACATCCAAATTATGAAACTAATTACCCCAAAATTTCAATCCAAAACTACCTTTTCCAAGACACATTATAATAAGGCTATCTGAAATCAAAGATAAAGAGAGAATTTTAAAAGCAGCAAGAGCAGAAAGAAAAAACGTCATACTAAGGTATTTCACATAAGGCTATCAGCAGATTTCTTAGCAAAAATCTTGCAGGCCAAGAGAGAATGGGATGACATATTCAAAGTGCTGAAAGAAAGAAACTGCCAGACAAGAATACTTTGCCCATCACTGTTCCTTCATTATGAGAAATGTTGAAAGGCGTTCTTGAAGCTGAAATGAAGGATGCTAATTGGTAACATGAATCATATAAAAATAGACAACACACGGGTAAATATAAGTGTATAGTCAGATTCAGAATACACTTATGCTCTAATATGATGATGTGTTAACCATTTATAATTTGTGATGGGTAGACAGTATAAAAAGATGTAAATTATGACCTCAAAAACATAAAAGTATGGGAAGTAAAATGGTAGCATTTTTGTATGCAGTCAAAGTTAAATTGTTATTAATGTAAAATAGACTATTATATCTATATTTTAAGGAAGGCTTATGGTAACCTCATAGCAAAAACCTACAGTAATGGCCAAGAGGCACATGAAAAGCTGCTCAGCATCACTAATTATTAGAGAAATGCAAATCAAAACTACAATGAGGTATCACGCCAGTCAGAATGGCCATCATCAGAAAATCTACAAACAGCAAGTGCTGGAGAGGGTGTGGAGAAAAGGGAACCCTCTTGCACTGTTGATGGGAATGTAAATTGATACAGCCACTATGGAGAACAGTATGGAGGTTTTTAGAGAACTAAAAATAGAATTACCGTATGACCCAGCAATCCTACTACTGGGCATATACCGAGAGAAAACCATAATTCAAAAAGGCACATGCACCCCAATGTCCATTGCAGCAGTATTTACAATAGCCAGGTCATGGAAGCAACCTAAATGCCCATCGACAGATGAATGGGTAAAGAAAAAGTAGTACGTATATACAATGGAATATTACTCAGCCATAAACAGGAATGAAATTGGATCATTTGTAGAGACGTGGAAGGACCTAGAGTGTCATACAGAGTGAAGTAAGTCAGAAAGAGAAAAACAAATATCGCATATTAACGCATATATGTGGAATCTAGAAAAATGGTACAGATGAACCTGTTTGCAAGGCAGAAATAGAGACACAGATATAGAGAACAAATGTATGGACACTAAGGGGGGAAAGCAGGGGGGGTTGTTGGTGGTGGTGGGATGAACTGGGAGATTGGGATTGACATATAAACGCTACTATGTATAAAATAGATAACTAATAAGAACCTGCTGTATTAAAAAATAATAAAATTCAAAAAAAAAACCTACAGTAAGTTCACAAAGATACAGAAAAGGAAATCAAAGCATACCACTACAGAAAATTATCATTTTAATAAGGAAGGCAGGAAGAGAGGAAGAAAGGAACAAAAGGACTATGAAACAACCAGAAAACAATGAATAAGATGCCATTGGTAAGCCCTTACCGATGAATAATTATTCTAAATGTAAATAGATTGAATCCCCCATCAAATGACCCAGAGTGGCTGAGTGGATAAAAGAACAAGACCCAACAATATGCTGCCTGAAGGAGATTCAGTTTCAAGGACATACATAAGCCCAAAGTGAAGATATGGGAAAAGGTAGGCTTTTCAAGTGGAAACCAAAGAGAGCAGGAGTAATTACACTTAAAGCAGAAAAAAACAGATTTTAAGTCAAAAATGAGAACAAGAGACAAAGAAGGTCATTGTATATTGATAAGCGGCCAGTTAATCAAGAAGATGTAACAATCATAAATAGATGTGCACCCAACATCAGAGCACCTAAATGTATTAATCAAATGCTAATGGATCTGAAGGGAGAAATAGACAACAATACAATAAAGAGTAGAAGACTTCAGTATTCCTTATTCAACAGTGAACCAATCATCCAAACAGAAAACCAACACAGAAACGGACTCGAACCATGACTTTTACCAATTGGACCTAACAGATATATAAAGAACATTCCCTCCAATAGCAGCAGGGATACACATTCTTTTCAAACGCACACAGAACATTCCCAGGGATAGACAATATGATAGGTTACAAATCAAGTCTTAGAAAATCTAAGACGATTGAAATCATACCAGGTGTGTTCTCTGACCACAGTGGTATGAAACTAGAACTCAAGAACAGCAGGGAAGCTGGAAAATTCACAAGTATGTGGGAAATTAAACAACATACCACTGAACAACCAGTGAGTCAAAGATGAAATCAAAAGGAAAATTGTAAATATCTTGAAACAAACAAAAATGGAGACACAGCATATCCCTAGGAAATGCCCACCACTCTCTTCACCCTCATCATCCCTAAGCATTACATTAGTTGTTTTGCCTGCATCCTTGAGTGGAATTAGTAATAATGGTAAGTTAGACCAAAATTCGTAGGAAATTTAAGAAAGCAGTAGCCCTGTGTGGTGTACCAACAGAATAATGACACATAAATAAGTTTTATTTAGATCTAGAAAGAAAATTACTACTGGGGTTCTGGAACTCTAGCTCAGATTACTAAAATATCATGTTCTGAAAATTATTGCTTTTTTCACATATTGTACTAATCACATTGTCACTAAAATTTAATAACATAACTTGCGCTATCAAAAGAGATCTACAGGATACCTGTTTTCTCAGTGATCTAAAAGTATAGTAGAGAGAAATAAGTGTAGTCACGCAAGTAGGTTAGGTGTGTTGTAAAAAATCCTAGGTTATATCCTTCACGATGGTGTCCTTAAACTCTGAATGTGAACTTTGAAATTACTACACTAGGAGAAGAGATTTAGTTCCAAACCAGGTGTCATTTTAAATATGTTTACATACATTTTTGTGGCAATTTTGTTGAATATACTTTGTTAAATATATTTAAATACATCTTTGTTTTTATGCACAGAGCAAATCCAGTATGTCACATTATCCTATATGGCAGAAATATTCGCATTTCTTGCCAAATGAGACAATTTATGGTACACTTGAGAAAGTTCTTCCTTGGAGCATGCTTGAAGCCATAGCTTAATTATGGTCTAAACCAGATAGCTATATTTATCCTTTAGATGTATTGCCTTATATTAATGATAAAGCTATAAGGTTGATTTTATATTTCATATGTATAATAAGCATATATCACATATATGTATTTATATATCATATGTTTATACATATATATGTGTGTATGTGTATGCATATATATGTGTGTATATAGACACATATATATGGCATACTAAAGGCAATTTTTATGAAATTTGTATGGAAAACATTCCTAAGAAAAATAATATTTGATCTAAGATGTTTAAGGCCCTAAACTCAATAATCTCTAATTTAATAAAGGAAGGGACTTCACTCTTTTGTCTTTTTGTTCCCTCTATTAGTATGTTAAGGCTGCTGTAACAAAGTACCACAAAATAAATGACTTAACAACAGAAATGTATTGTCTCACAGTTCTGGAGATTGTCCAGTCTGGAGATCTGAGATCCAGGTGAGGATGGGGCAATGCTTCCTCTTAAGGCACTAAAAGAGGATGTATTCCAGGCCTCTCCTGGCTTCTCATAGCTCTCTGTCCTCACCTGTTCTATGATGCATGTCAGTCCATGTCCAAATTTCCCCCTTTTGACAAGGACAGCAGACTCACTGAATTAGGACTCACCCTAGTAATCTTGTATTAACTTGATTACCTCTGCAAAGACCCCACTTCCAAATAAGTCACATTCTGACACAACATTAACTTGGGGGGATGCAAGTCAACCCATAACACTTCCTATATCTGGCATGGTGATTGACACATAGCTGATATTCAGTAAATATTTGTCAATAGATTTTTAAAAATGTATCAATGGGAAGACAGTTGAATTAAACTCATACTGAAATAATGACCCCTGAGATGATTATTACTATAATAGGAAGAAATTGTATGTGTATATGTATTTGTATTCAAGGTCAGAATTAAACATTGGGTCCAGAAAACAAGAAAATTTTTAGGTCATGTGGGAATAATTCAGGGGTAGCAGCCAGTTTTGCTTATTTTCCTTTTTTCTAAACTGTAAAGAATGATGTTTTCTCCATGATCACCAGAAAAATGCCATTTTGGACATTGGTAGAACAAATTCATTAGATCAAATTCAAGTGAATTGCACTCAGCACGGTTTACTCTGTAATACTCATTCAGTGTATGACGCTTACACACATTTGAATCTACTATATGCTCTTTTGCCTTAATCTACTTTGTTGTTGAATTTATAGAATTTTGTGAATGAAGTAGAGATGTAGTATATTAGTCAGGGTCCTCCAGAGAAACAGAAACAACAGAGAAGATAGATAGATAGATAGATAGATAGATAGATAGATAGATAGATGGATGGATTTGTTATGAGGAGCTGACTCATGTGATTATAGAGGCTGAGACTTCTATGATATGCAATCTGCAAGCTGGAAGACCCAGGAGAGCCAATGATGTAAGTTCCATTCTGAGGGCGGAAAGATGTCCCAGCTCAATCATCAGGCAGACATAGAAAATCTCCCTTCCTCCACATTTTGTTCTATTCAGGATTCCAACAAATTGGGTGATGCCCACCCTTACTGGGGTGGGAAATCTTTTATAGTCAGTCTACGCATTCAAATGCTAATCTCATCTGGAAACACAACCACAGACATACCCAGATATAATGTTCAATCAAATATCCAGGCACTCTATGTCTCAGCCAAGTTGACACATAAAATTATCCATTATATATGGATGAAATTGTCTTTCCAGATTTTGATCCAGCATAGCTTGCTTTAAATTAGGAGGAAAAATTCTGGAGCAAAAGCATCAGAGTATAGCTCTATCCATCACTTTCAGAATCCTGCCTAGTTTAGGAGTCCAGGATGTGATTTGATGGGCTCCTTCTTAGGTTGCTTCCATCAACCTAATCCTGAAATGCCATTTTTCTTTTCCTACTGATTTTTAGTGCCTCTAAAAACTTTACAATAGTGTTGTATCAGTCTGCCTACTCCTTTTATAATTAGTCATCCCAATTTTCCACAGAGAAAAGAGGGGTTCTACTCTTGTGTAACTTACATTGTATCCAGTGGTTTACTAATTATACAAATTAATATGTTAATACAAATACTATCTAGCTTTGCCAGTATCAGTTAGCAGAGGATATGTGTGTGAGAAAGTGTGTATGTGCTTTTGTGTGTGCATATGTAATCCCTTCATCATAACTCGTAGGGTGTGGGGTTGGAGTAGAGCTATGACCTCATTATTAGCGTTACTGAAAAGTAAAGAGTCTTCCAATTTGAGGTCAACTTGAATGAACAAATGATGGGGAAGGCAGGTCTTTAGCCAGGCTCAGGAAGAGCCTGCACCAGATGTTGAATGCCAGCAGGATTCTCTCATCATTTCATGACTGTATTTTCTTCTATCTGCGCATTAGATTTATTCTTCTGCATTGATGGCTGGTTTCCTTCATAGGACAGAAACATGGTTAACAACAGCTTTTGAACCTAACCTTGCACAGTTTCCATTAAAAACAAACCAAGCACTGACTCTCATTTTCATTTCATGTTTCAAAAATTTCCTAGGGGAAAATCATGATAGGAAAACATTTAATTGGTCAGAATGGGGTTTATTCCTGGCCCATCAACTGTGCTGGGAGGGGCTTCATGTAAGTTCACGGTCACTGCTGGTACAGCCATGCAGAGTTGGTAGAAGAGTGGTTTGCAAGAGAAGTCATCATGTTTTTCTTCCATAAGAAGAAAAGGAACTGAGAACCAAAACAGGTGACTCTCACAGCAACAAACAAAGTACTGAAGTTAAAAAAAAAATCTCTTCTTCTGTAAAAGCCCTTGTGATAAGACATCAAGAAATAAAACACAAAATATCACAACCCCTGACGTCAAGAAGGGCATTACATAATGATCAAGGGATCAGTCCAAGAAGATATAACAATTGCAAATATTTATGCACCCAACGTAGGAGCACCTCAATACATAAGGCAAACACTAACAGCCATAAAAGAGGAAATCGACAGTAACACAATCATAGTAAGGGACTTTAACACCCCACTTTCACCAATGGATAGATCATCCAAAATGAAAATAAGGAAACACAAGCTTTAAATGATACATTAAGCAAGATGGACTCAATTGATATTTATAGGACATTCCATCCAAAAACAACAGAATACACTTTCTTCTCAAGTGCTCTTGGAACATTTTCCAGGATAGATCATATCTTGGGTCACAAATCAAGACTTGGTAAATTTAAGGAAGTTTAAATTGTATCAAGTATCTTTTCTGACCACAATGCTATAAGACTAGATATCAATTACAGGAAAAGATCTGCAAAAAATACAAACACATGGAGGGTAAAAAGTACACTACTAAATAACGAAGAGATCACTGAAGAAATCAAAGAGGAAATCAAAAATTACCTAGAAACAAATGATAATGAAAACATGATGACCCAGAACCTATGGGATGCAGCAAAAGCAGTTCTAAGAGGGAAGTTTATAGCAATAAAATCCTACCTCAAGAAACAAGAAAATCTCAAATAAACAACCTAACCTTACACCTAAAGCAATTAGAGAAAGAAGAACAAAAAAACTCAAACTTAGCAAAAGGAAAGAAATTACAAAGATCAGAGCACAAATAAATGAAATAGAAACAAAGAAAACAGTAGCAAAGATCAATAAAACTAAAAGCTGGTTCTTTGAGAAGATAAATAAAATTGATAAACCATTAGCCAGACTCATCAAGAAAAAAAGAGAGAATTACAAATGAAAAAGGAGAAGTAACAACTGACACTGCAGAAATACAAAGGATCATGAGAGATTACTACAAGCAACTATATGCCAATTAAATGGACAACCTGGAAGAAATGGAGAAATTCTTAGAAATGCACAACTTTCCGAGACTGAACCAGGAAGAAATAGAAAATATGAACGGACCAATCACAAGCACTAAAATTGAAACTGTGATTAAAAATCTTCCAACAAACAAAAGCCCAGGACCAGATGGCTTCACAGACAAATTCTATCAAACATTTAGAAAAGAGCTAACACCTATCCTTCTCAAACTCTTCCAAAATACAGAAGTGGGAGGAACACTCCCAAACTCATTGTATGAGGCCACCATCACCCTAATCCCCAAACCAGGCAAAGATGTCAGAAAGAAAGAAAACTACAGGCCAATATCACTGATGAACATAGATGCAAAAATCCTCAACAAAATACTAGCAAACAGAATCCAACAGCACATTAAAATGATCATACACCATGATCAAGTGGGTTTATCCCAGGAATGCAAGGATTCTTCAATATATGCAAAGCAATCAGTGTGATAAACCATATTAACAAATTGAAGGAGAAAAAACATACGATCGCCTCAATAGATGCAGAAAAAGCTTTTGACAAAATTCAACACCGATTTATGATAAAATCCCTCCAGAAACTAGGCATAGAGGGAACTCACCTCAACATAATAAAGGCCATATATGACGAACCCACAGCCAACATCGTTCTCAATGGTGAAAAACTGAAACCATTTCCTCTAAGATCAGGAACAAGATAAGGTTGTCTACTCTCACCTCTATTATTCAACATAGTTTTGGAAGTTTTAGCTACAGCAATCAGAAAATAAAAATAAAAGGAATCCAAATCGGAAAAGAAGAAGTAAAGCTGTCACTGTTTGCAGATGACATGATACTATACATAGAGAATCCTAAAGATGCTACCAGAAAACTGCTAGAGCTAATCAATGAATTTGGTAAAGTAGCAGGACACAAAATTTATGCTCAGAAATCTCTTGCATTCCTATACACTAATAATGAAAAATCTGAAAGAGAAATTAAGGAAACACTCCCATTTACCATTGCAACAAAAAGAATAAAATATCTAGGAATAAACCTACCTAAGGAGACAAAAGACCTGAATGTAGAAAAGTATAAGACACTGATGAAAGAAATTAAAGATGATACAAACAGATGGAGAGATATACCATGTTCTTGGACTGGAAGAATCAACATTGTGAAAATGACTCAACTACCCAAAGCAATCTACAGATTCAGTGCAATCCCTATAAAACTACCAATGGCATTTTCCACAGAACTAGAACAAAAAATTTCACAATTTGTATGGAAACACAAAAGACCCCGAATAGCCAAAGCAATCTTGAGAAAGAAAAACGGAGCTGGAGGAATCAGGCTCCCTGACTTCAGACTATACTACAGAGCTACAGTAATCAAGACAGTATGGTACTGGCACAAAAACAGAAATATAGATCAAGGGAACAGCAAAGAAAGCCCAGAGATAAACCCACACACATACGGTCACCTTATTTTTGGTAAAGGAGGCATGAATATACAATGCAGAAAAGACAGCCTCTTCAGTAAGTGGTGCTGGGAAAACTGGACAGCTACATGTAAAAGAATGAAATTAGAGCACTCCCTAACACCATACACAAAAATAAACTCAAAATGGATTAAAGACCTAAATGTAAGGCCAGACACTATCAAACTCTTAGAGGAAAACATAGGCAGAACACTCTATGACATAAATTACAGCAAGATCCTTTTTGACCCACCTCCTAGAGAAATGGAAATAAAAACAAAACAAAACAAAAAACAAATGGGACCTAATGAAACTTAAAAGCTTTTTCACAGCAAAGGAAACCATAAACAAGACCAAAAGACAACCCTCAGAATGGGAGAAAATATTTACAAATGAAGCAACTGACAAAGGATTAATCTCCAGAATTTACAAGCAGCTCATGCAGCTCAATATCAAAAAACGAACAACCCAATCCAAAAATGGGCAGAAGACCTAAATAGACATTTCTCCAAAGAAGATATCCAGATTGCCAACAAACACATGAAAGGATACTCAATATCACTAATCATTAGAGAAATGCAAATCAAAACTACAATGAGATGTCATCTCACACAAGTCAGAATGGCCATCATCAAAAAATCTACAAACAATAAATGCTGGAGAAGGTGTGGAGAAAAGCGAACCCTCATACACTGTTGGTGGGAATGTAAATTGATACAGCCACTATGGAGAACAGTATGGAGGTTCGTCAGAAAACTAAAAATAGAACTACCATACAACACAGCAATCCCATTACTGGGCATATACCCTAGAAAACCATAATTCAAAAAGAGTCATGTGCCACAATGTTCATTGCAGCTCTATTTACAATAGCCAGGACATGGAAGGAACCTAAGTGTCCATCGACAGATGAATGGATAAAGAAGATGTGGCACATATATAAAATGGAATATTACTGAGCTATAAAAAGAAATTAAATTGAGTTATTTGTAGTGAGATGGATGGACCTAGAGTTTGTCATACGGAGTGAAGTAAGTCAAAAAGAGAAAAACAAATACCATATGCTTATACATATATATATATGGAATCTACAAAAAAAAATGGTTCTTAAGAACCTAGGGGCAGGACAGGAATAAAGATGCAGGTGTAGAGAATGGACTTGAGGACACGGGGAGGGGGAAGGTTAAGCTGTGACAAAGTGAGAGAGTGGCATGGACATATATACACTACCAAATGTAAAATAGATAGCTAGTGGGAAGCAGCCGCATAGCACAGGGAGATCAGCTCTGTGCTTTGTGACCACCTAGAGGGGTGGGAAAAGGAGGGTGGGAGGGAGATGCACGAGGGAGGGGATATAGGGATATACGTATGCTTATAGCTGATGTACTTTGTTATACAGCAGAAGCTAACACACCATTATAAAGCAATTATACTCCAATAAAGATGTTAAGAAAAAAAAAACATCCATCCTTTAGTGAAATTGGAGAAAGGGGGAAAAGCAAGCATAGTTATCAAACATCTACAGTGTCCCAAGGACATTTCCTCTCGGTTCCTTAGCATAGCCCTGCTGAAGGATATTTTTTAAGCTCTGTTACAGGTAAAGGAGCTATCCCCTGGGAAGATTAAATGAAGTGTCTCATTTCATACAGCTATGAAGTGTGGAAGTTGGTTTGAATCCAGGCTTGCATCTAATATAATGTAAAGACCAAATATGTAAGAGATCAGAAAGGGTACACATAAAATAGTAGGTGGGTTCAAAGGAAGGGGGATCACATCTGCATAGGATAAACAAGAAAGGTTTTATGGAGAAGGTTGTTTTTTATATGAGCCTTTAGGGATAGGTACCATTTTTTTTTGATAAAGATGAGAAGATCATGGACAAAAATTCAGGGTTCCAAAACCATGGTGTATATTTGGGCAACAATGAGTTATCCGAAAGAACTCGAGTATTGAGACAAATCAAGAGCAGAAGAATAAAGTTACGTTTCAGTATTTTTGAGAAGAAATGAACATAACCCTAATTTTATTATAGAAGATAGATATATAGTTATATATATGCATATACATATATATAAATGGGAAACAGTAGGTTCCAAGAATCTTTTTGATTTTCTTATTAATCGCAGACCTCTTGGCAAAGCCTGTGGATTCTCTGTTAGTCATTTTAAAAGTAGACATTGAGGTTTGTTGATAACTCTTGTGCTGTGGAACAGATTTTGGTATTTTGATTATCTCAGTCAGTTTGATGTTGCAGAAAAATGTCTCAAAACCAATTTCATATAAATTCTCAGTGAATGGTTAGATAATGTGTTTATTTCTGGAGCTGTACTGAAGTTATATGGAGGCAAAATGGAACATAGAATTAAATAAACCTATTAAAATCTAAACAGATACTATGCATTGAAATATAAGGTGAAGAGTAAGTCTTGTCTACATTAGTGTGAATTAACGTGGTAATTACTTTAATGATTTCTTTGGGCATTATCACAGACTTCTTTATATTGGTAGGCTGCGTAGTCTTAATAGTTGAAGTAATGTTTCAACCAATAAAGTTAGTAAAATACAGAAACAAGAGATCAAACCCCAAGAAAGTCAAGTGGCCCGTTGCCAAACTTGAAACTATGGCAGAGCTATTTAGTACTGGAAAAACAATCACCTCACAGAGTCCACTCACGTACCATTTTTAGTTTAAAACTGTTTAACTTAATGAAAGCCAGCATGCATTTCCCGAGGCGTAAGTAAGAACTGTCCTTGTTAACATCTGGTATCGATAAACAGATTTTGTTCAGTGAGCAGAGGATTATTTTGGTGAATCGCATATTTCCTCGGGCCCCGTAGCCTGGGAGACTCCAAGAGCTTGCATGATGATTATGATTTGATTTGATTCCAAGTCTCAACCCAATTTGGAACGGTCGTTCAACATAGTCCCCAGTCTCCCCCGTTTCACATCAGTCCTCCTGGGCATGCAGCCTTGGCCCCCCTGGATGACTATTTCCTTTTTTTAAAATTATTATTATTTTTTTATTATGTATCTGTCTATCTGTCTATCTATCTATCTATCTACTGCACCACGCAGCGTGTGTGATCTTCGTTCTCCAACCAGGGATTGAACCCACGGCCCCTGCAGTGGAACTCAGTCTTAAGCACTGGACGGCCAGGGAAGTCCCCAGATGACTATCTCTGCCTGCACTGCTGGCCCTAATTCTCATCATCCCACTGAGCCACTCCATTGCCCTCATCAGGCTGAGATTCTTTCTTTGCATCGAACGTAGTTGCCACCTCAGATGGAACTACCTCTATTTCTCCACTTGCAGAAATTCAGTGCTGCTGTTCAAAGAGGTTAGTTTTCATTCAGGCCGTTTTCCTTCGGCATTTCTCCAGGGGATTCGTGAACTCGCTGTGGACCCAAGATTCCAGGGAACCTCTGTAAGAGAAACTACAAGTTACATGTTTCATTGATAATCAAGATAAAAATAAAATTGGCCTTTTCAGTTTTCCTTCATTTTTTTTAGGTTTATTTTTATTATTTTAATTAATTTTTATTGGAGTCTAGTTGCTTTACAATGTTGTGTTAGTTTCTACTGTACAGCAAAATGAATCGGCTCTACGTATACATCTATCCCCTCTTTTTCGGATTTCCTTCCCATTCAGGTCACCACAATGCATTAAGTAGAGTTCCCCCTGCTGTGCAGTAGGTTCTCATTAGTTATCTGTGTTATACATAGTATCAATAGTGCATATGTGTCAACCCCAATCTCCCAATTCCTCCTCAGTTTTCCTTCTAAACAGAGAAACAGCACTCTCATAAATGCCATTGGAAGAAGTGGCCTCCTGTAGAATACTGTGTGGGGACAGATCGTATTGCATTTTATACCACGTGTCAGCTGCCACGTGATGTGAAGGGAAGCTCGGAGTATGTCAAGCATGAACGACAAGTGATGCCAGAACTTGACAGACGGGGTACAGCTTTAGCTGGCACACCCTCCACCGATACTCTCTCCTTCTCAGAATCAGGGCATAGTTAATCCATGTTTGGTTTTGCTTTTCCTTATTCACCTCTGTGCAGAGAGTAGAAGCAAAGATACTTAGAGTTACACACCATCTCACTCAAGTCAAATAATCAGGATAAGCCACTAAGTCTTAACTAAGTTTGGCTGCCTTTTAAGTACTATGTTATTAGTGGTGCTTTTCTACAAACACAACTGCTTGACCTCTTCTTTATAACGAGCAAAGGATAATCAGGCAGGCAGAACCAATTTTAAAAGAGAACAAAATAGTGATTAAACACCAGTTTAATTTTGCATACAACTTTTTGATGTTGGAAATGCACTAATAAAACTACTACAAATTAGATATTGTAAGATAAGATGCACAAGCAACATGAGACTCATCTACCCGGGTGGCAAAATGAAATGTTCGAATCCACTGCCTTTATCTTTTTGCATTCGTATGATACCGCTCGCATTAAGCATTATTCTGTTTGTAAACAACTTTACATGGGAAACGGTGACATACAGTAGAACTGTTTATAACTCTTGACTGCTGTTTGGAGTAGGACTAATACGTGCAATATAAGCTAAATATATAGTGTCAGTCACTTGTGTTTTTGCTGCTAGGTTACGATTCTAAACTATGTTGCGTCTAGGTGAAAAACTATTTATCCTCCAAACCAGGGCACTTTCAGAGTGAAAGAGGATACTAATGATTATGCTGGGGCACCACTGTAAACCTGGAGAATCCTGAGTAAGCTGATGGTCACCTGATAGCATTGTGTAATGAGGATTTATTGTATGTAGCTGCTTTTGTTTTAATGGGTTCTTTAATGTTTTGTTGATTTCATGCAAAGATGCTAACAATTACAGAACTTCAAAGGCAGTCTGCATTTCCACCCTCTTTACACGTTCCATTGCTTGGTCTACCTTCTATTTTCAAATTTCACAATTTGGAGTTCTTTGAGCATAAAAACCTTTGTCTTAATTTAAACAGTCCTATCTTTTTGGCACCAATAATATAAAAAAAGAACCTTTATACTCACATATATGTTATAATAGATTATTTTTTGTATTGCAAGATTACTATCAATATAAAAATATTTTCTAGTTTATGTCTCTGCTTGCTTTTATAATATTGTAGATTCAAATACATTTAAAAAATGGTTAATGACTCATGAAGAGAATTTTAGGACAGGGAGCCATTAACAAATCTAATACTGAGAATTATTATATGCCTACCCTAAGCCAGGAGCTTGTATGTATATTATCTCATTTTTAGTTCTCAGAATGGCCTTTGAGATAGGTATCAATTACCTTAATTTTCTTACGAAAAACTGAAGTAAAAATAGTTGTTTGCCCAAGATTGCAGAATTTTTTAAAGGTAGATCTGGGATATAAAACTGTGTTCCGATTCTCACAACTGTGCTTTTTCTACAACTTTGTACATGTTGTCTGTATGTCCTATATAAATACCTCTAAACAATAAAGTATTAATGATGGCATGACAGCTCAAATTAGTATTAAAATAGCCTTGAACGTAATTACATAATACATCTGTAAGCTATAAATTAGAGATGGAATATCAACTAGTTACTGTTATAACACACTCGAGCATAATTAGACAGGTCATCAGTTTATTCAGTAAACATTTCAGCACCTAATATTCACAAGGAAACAAACTTTTATAAACTGGGCTTCCTGTTATCACAGAACCCACAAGTTGATGAGACAACACAGACAAGTTATCTGTCTTAAAGATTGGTTTCAATCTCAGGATTTCTCGGCGATGCTTTTTAAAACCAATTTCATCTACTTAAGTCAATAACATGTATGATAGGATGTAAGCACTCAAGCTCTGACAGCCAGGAGACAATAACATATTTTACCCAAAACCTCAACTTTGCATGGGAGAGCGTATTATTCTCAGCCAAATGTTTTGTCAAGTATTTTGTTTGTGGCAAGTGTCATTTCATCCTGAAGAAATATTAGTGTATCCTATTTCTTATTAACCCCATAGTGATACTTAGCAAAGCTTACTTCTTTCTGTTCCTTTCGGGGGGGGGGTGGCATTTATGTAGAACTTGCTCTTGTAGAAACAACTCAGTGTCACTTTCCAAAGCCATCCTCAAAGGTTGGATGCCATACATCTAGGGCAAAAATTATACAAAAGAAAGGCTTGGATGCTTCATTTAATTTTTATCTAAGGGTGGAAACATCTTCTCATTGATATTTCCCTTGATTATCTTGGGTCTTTGGACTTTGTGTTTCTGACTGTGAACCTTTATTGTCCAGTTTGCTCTCTCTGGCCTCTGTGTTAACCAGTTTGTTACTGTACTAACACAGGGTTACTTTGTACCAATAACCAGATGCCTCCTCTAAGTTGGTCTGAGGACAGCCAGTAATGTACCCTAAACCATGGCTTTTGTTTGTTGTTCCCTGAAACAGTGATAGTGCACTAGGTGTTTGAAGCCAGAGAATTAATCACACACCTGTCTTCACACCTTCTGAATTAGATGTTTGCGTTCCTTATTCTGCTCCCCACTGTATCATTACGTGTTAAGGAATGCTTGGGAGGAAGGATGTTACCTAACACAAGAGACCTGAGAATAAGTCACCTGAAGGGTAGGTGAGCCAATTAAATGGAACAGTGAAAACTATTGTGTGTGCAGATTCAGAATGACGCTGAAGCAGGCACAAAATAACAAGACAAGGAGGATGACAAAATACAGAGTGGGAAGAGATTCTCATGAAAGTAGAATTGGAAAGGGCAAAGCAGAAATGAGAAGTCAGTCTCTACAGAACAGGTTATCCAGAACCCAAGTAAAGAGAAATAAAGGGTTAGCATAAGAAATAACTAATAAAAAGTAGAGAGAAAACGACAATCTTTTTTTTTTTCTCCCAGGGAGAAAATAATAGTCACATTTGTTACCTAATAAAAGAAAAATTAACAATAACTCAAAGTGCCTCTGTCAAACTTAACGGTATTATTACAATATACTTTTAATTTCATATGGACCAGGTTGTCACATGTGCCCTGTACTAAGCTAAAAATTAAAGCCCTTGTTCCTTAAAGAAGATGTGGCACATATATACAATGGAATATTACTCAGCCATAAAAAGAAACGAAATTGAGTTATTTGTAGTAAGGTGGATGGACCTAGAGTCTGTCATACAGAGTAAAGTAAGTCAGAAAGAGAAAAACAAATACCATATGCTAACATGTATATGTGGAATCTAAAAAAAAAAAAAAAAAAAAGTCCTGAAGAACCCAGGGGCAGGACAGGAATAAAGGCACAGACATAGAGAATGGACTTGAGGACATGGCAAGGAGGAATGGTAAACTGGGACGAAGTGAGAGAGTGGCATGGACATATATACACTACCAAACGTAAAATAGATAGCTAGTGGGAAGCAGCCATATAGCACAGGGAGATCAGCTCGGTGCTTTGTGACCACCTAGGGGGTGGGTTAGGGAGGGTGGGAGGGAGACCAAGAGTGAGGAGATATGGGGATATATATATATGTATAGCTGATTCACTTGGTTATACAGCAGAAAGTAACACACCATTGTAAAGCAATTATACTCCAATAAAGATGTTAAAATAACAATAATAATAATAATAATCCAGATTTAGAGGTCAAAAAAAAAAAAGCTCTTGTTCTTACTTTTTTTTCATCTGAAGTACATACCATGAACAGGCCAGACTAGTTCTGTTGTGTATAAAATGACTCAGACTGAGCATGTAAGGCCTGTCCAATGGCTTTAGAGTTGTTAACAGTTGTAAACAGTCGACATTACTTTACAGTTTTCCTCCATCAGGAGACAGAATAAAACGCACTCATCTCATTAACGCCATCTATAAATTATTTACCTAGACAATAATTATAAACAGAAGAAAAATAGTTTCTTATCCCGGAGCTTTGACATAGACAATTTGAAATGCGAAATTTCATGTGTTAAATAATCTGAACATGTTAAGAAAAAAAAAAAGGAAATACGCGTTATTGTGTATATGGATGAGAGGTACCCATTCCTCATTTGCAAACTGATAACACTCCTTTCTAGTAACAAGGTCAAGGAATTTAATGAGTCATAGCCATAAAATTTCACAGATTGAGTGCTTTTCCTTACGTTAGGTTAACAAATACAAAGGCACGCTCTCTAACTTCTGTATGTGAAGAGTTTACAATTGATTTAGGAAGTTACGTAACTGCAGTTACAAATAACACAAGGCAGTAGGTTCTTAGTTACCTTTGTAGTCTACACACTAAACTCTTATCAAAAGAAACAGAGATCAACGGGGATTGCATTGATTAGAGAAAAATGGGTGAAAATACTAACCTGAAAGTTGTGCACCAAACACTGTTGCATTCCATGAGGTGACAATGAGAAGAGAGAGCCTTCTAGACAGAGGAATGAAACCAGAGATTCAGGAATGAACGTGTTTTTGTTAGGGGAGACTGAAAACAGCAGAGGGATGGCACCGTAGTCCCAGACACTGACAAGTCCTCAAAATCAGGTAGAGGAAGTAATAAAAATGAAATATAGGAATTGCTCTTAAATGTAGGTTAAAAGTGTATCTACACTGAAGTCAGGGAGCCTGATTCCTCCAGCTCCTTTTTTCGTTCTCAAGATTGCTTTGGCTATTCGGGGTCTTTTGTGTTTCCATACAAATTGTGAAATTTTTTGTTCTAGTTCTGTGAAAAATGCCGGTGGTAGTTTGATAGGGATTGCATTGAAGCTGTAGATTGCTTTGGGTAGTAGAGTCATTTTCACAATGTTGATTCTTCCAATCCAAGAACATGGTATATATCTCTCCATCTATTTGTATCATCTTTAATTTCTTTCATCACTGTCTTATAATTTTCTGCATACAGGTCTTTTGTCTCCTTAGGTAGGTTTATTCCTAGATATTTTATTCTTTTTGTTGCAGTGGTAAATGGGAGTGTTTTCTTAATTTCACTTTCAGATTTTTCATTATTAGTGTATAGGAATGCCAGAGATTTCTGTGCATTAATTTTGTATCTTGCTACTTTACCAAATTCATTGATTAGCTCTAGTAGTTTTCTGGTAGCATCTTTAGGATTCTCTATGTATAGTATCATGTCATCTGCAAACAGTGACAGCTTTACTTCTGACCCAGCAATCTCACTGCTGGGCGTATACCCTGAGAAAACCATAATTCAAAAAGAGTCATGTACCAAAATGTTCATTGCAGCTCTATTTACAATAGCCCAGAGATGGAAGCAACCTAAGTGTCCATCGTCAGATGAATGGATAAAGAAGATGTGGTACATATATACAGTGGAATATTACTCAGCCATAAAAAGAAATGAAATTGAGTTATTTGTAGTGAGGTGGATGGACCTAGAGTCTCTCATACAGAGTGAAGTAAGTCAGAAAGAGAAAGACAAATACTGTATGCTAACACATATATATGGAATCTAAGAAAAAAAAATGTCATGAAGAACCTAGGGGCAGGACAGGAATAAAGACACAGACCTACTAGAGAATGGACCTGAGGACACAGGGAGGGGGAAGGGTAAGCTGTGACAAAGTGAGAGAGTGGCATGGACATGTATACACTACCAAAGGTAAAATAGATAGCTAGTGGGAAGCAGCCGCATAGCACAGGGAGGTCAGCTCGGTGCTTTGTGACCACCTGGAGGGGTGGGATAGGGAGGATGGGAGGGAGGGAGACGAAAGAGGGAAGAGAGATGGGAACATATGTATATGTATAACTGATTCACTTTGTTATAAAGCAGAAACTAACACACCATTGTAAAGCAATTATACTCCAATAAAGATGTTAAAAAAAAAGTGTATCTATACACACACACATACACAACACACACACACAACACACACAGCAAAGTGAATTTGCGAGAGATCAGTTCTCATGACTCCTCCCAGGACTCTAACTTCTGCTCCCTTCATATTCCTTGGTGGAGAGTAGGATTTCCTGTCCATTTCCTTCTTGTCCTTCTCTCTCCCCTTGGGCATCCATGAAATGAGAGCTTTCTGTGCATCTAGGAGGAAGGTCCAAACCCTGTGGAAGATGTTCTATGAGCTGGTAGGTTGAGATGTATATATGTTATATAGATGCTTAAGGAAGTTAGAAAAACACTTTTCCTGTATGAACAATGCCTCTCTTTCCTGGCCTCTCTCTTGCTAAAGAGGTCAAGAAAGTTAGCTTCATGTTGCCATACTTATTAGTGGTCTGTTTTGTTCCAGTTTCTCCTTGTCTGATGCAAAAAGCTTCATGGTTTCATCCTAGAAGTGAGTAGCTGCACTAAATTAAGGCAAAAATATAAAAATAAAATAAAGTGTGTTCCTTTAGTATTATAGATAATCACATTCACTAGGTCCATATGTGGAGCAGGAACTAATACATGCAAATGCTTTCTGTAATTGCTTTCTTTCTCTGGGTAACAAATTCCTAACAATATAAATCTGACTTTTGAGAATTACTTTCCCTGATCTCTTTTATTTTACCCTCTTGTTCTCTCTTGATACCATCTGTTGGCTTTTTTTCTTTTTTTTTCATTTGACTTTTCTTTATCTCTTTTACTGGAATATGTTAAATATCAATCTCCTTGGAATTTTTGCTGAGGCTCAATAAACAAATTTAATGTTATTTTCATAGATTCAAATACAATGACTATGGAAATTTGACTACAGTTGTCTCTCTTTGCCACTTCCTCACATCCTCCCATTTTGATTATTATTTATAATGTACTTAACCTGACCTTCCACTCACTTTTACTCAAACTAGGACGAATATGTGGATGCGAGAGACTACAGGAAATAAAACTATGTTTCAGGTAGTAGGTCTGCTGTAGAAGGAGCTTCAAGGAATGGACTGTGACATTAGTCCTGAGAGTAAATTGGCAACGTAATTTACCAACTTGCAAAGGCATTAGTTTTGGAATCAGTCCTAGAATGCTGACTGTCAGTCCCACAGGTTGAGTTTCACCCTAGATGTGTCCTCCTTCTAAACTGTCTTGTACTTTAATAAATTCTTAAAATACACTTCAGTTCATCGCTTCTCGGCCTTTCGGCTAAGATCCAGTGTAAAATACATTTAAGTTCTTTTGAGAGGACGTGCCCACTATTCCTTGTGCCCCGCTCACCTGATTCATTTATTTCAGTGACTTTCCTATCCCAGAAGACAGTGAGTCCCTTAAAATCTCTTCTTCCAGTTATTGGTGGTACATTCTTACCACTTTGACCTAAGTTTGTTTTCCTAAGATAAAGGATGGTGACAGGTTTATTTGAGGGTTTAACGGATACTTGTCAATATATATGTGCTTTTCTTTTCTTTTTCTGAGAAATAATTGACATATAACATTGTGTAAGTTTAAGGTGTACAGTTTGTTGATTTGATACATTTATATATTGCAATATGATCACCACCATGGTGTTAGCTAACACCTCCATGGTGTCCCACAATTATCAGTTCTTCTGTGGGATAAAAACAGTTATTCTCAAGTTTCTTAGCAACTTTGAAGTGGGTAATATAGTAGTGTGGACTAAAATCACTACGCTGTGCATTAGATCTCCAGAATTATTCATTTTCTGACTGGAAGTTTGTACCTTTTCCAACATCTCCCTGTTTGACCCACCCCACCCCACCCCCAGCCCCTGGAAACACCATTCTACTCTGTTTTATGAATTTGGCTTTTTTTTAGGTTCCACATATAAGTGGTCACATACGGTATCTGTCTTTCTTTGTTTGACTTGTCTCAGTATAATACCCGCAAGGTCCATCCAGTGTCATTGCAAATGGTAGGTTGTCCTTCCTTGTTTCTCATGACTGAATAATATTCCATTATCAATTTACATTCCCACCAACAGTGCACAAGAGTTTCCTTTTCTTCACATTCTTGCCAACACATTCTTTCTTGTCTTATGGATGATAGCCATTCAAACAGGAGTGAGGTGATATCTCATTGTGGTTTTGATTTGCGTTTCCCTGATGATTAGTGATGTGGGGCATCTTTTTGTGTACCTGTTGTCCATCCCTATGTCATCTTTGGAAAAATATCTATTCAGTTTCTCTGCCTATTTTTAAATTGAATTGTTGATTTTTTGGTTATTGAGTTGTTATAGTTCTTTATATATATGTATATATATGATATCATCCCCTCATTGGATACTTGGTTTGCAAATATTTTCTTCCCTTCAGCAGCAGGTTGCCTTTTTATTTTGTCAATTGCTTCTTTTGCTGTGCAGAAGCTTTTCATTTCGATTAAGTCCCATTTGTTTTTGCTTTTGTTACTTGTGCTTCTGTTGGCATATACAAAAAATTGTTGCCAAGACTAATGTCAAGGGGTGTTTTCTCTATGTTCTCTTCTAGGGGGTCTTAAGTTTCAGGTCTTATGTTTAGTCTTTAATTCATCTTGTGTTAATTCGTGAATAGTGTGAGATGGGAGCCCAATTTCTGCCTTGTGCATGTGGTTACCCAGTTTTCCCAACACCATTTAATGAAGACTGTCCTTTCCCATTGAGTATTTATGGCTCCCTTGTCAGATATAGTTTAACCTTTTATGTGGGGTTTTGTTTCTGGGCTCTCAATTCTGCTCCATTGGTCTGTATGTCTATTTCTATGCCAGCACCATACTGTTTTTATTACTATATCTTTGCAGTGTACTTTGAATTCAGGAAGTGTGATCCCTGCAGCCCTTGTTCTTTCTCAGGATTGCTTTGGTTATTTGGGGTCTTTTGTATTTCTACACAAATTTTAGGATTTTTTTTCTATTTTGTGAAAAATGCCATTGGAATCTTGATAGAGATTGCATTGAATTTATAAATGACTTTGAGTAGTATGGAAATTTTAATAATATTAATTCTTCTGATCCATGAACACAGAATATCTCTCCATTTCTTTGTATCTTCTTCAATTTCTTTCTTCAAATTCTTATACTTTTCATTTTACAGATCTTTCTCATCCTTGGTTAAACTTATTCCTAAATATTGTATTGCTTTTGATATTATTGTAAATTAGATTGTTTTCTCTATATTTTTCAGATATTTTGTTGTTAGTGTGTTATGTGTGCTTTTCTTTTTTTTTTTTTTTTTTTTGCGGTGTGTGGGCCTATCACTGCTCTCCCGTTGCGGAGCACAGGCTCCGGACGCGCAGGCCCAGCGGCCATTGCTCACGGGCCCAGCCGCTCTGCGGCATGCGGGATCCTCCCGGACCGGGGCACGAACCCGTGTCCCCTGCATCAGCAGACGGACTCTCAACCACTGCGCCACCAGGGAAGCCCGCTTTTCTTAATAGCCATCAATGTTCAGTCTCTCACAGAAATGTCCAACCATTTGTGAATCCATTTTCATTTAAAATCAGTATTATTTGAAATGGTTACATATTCCAGAAACTATTTTCTCCCTTAAGAAGTTGCAGTTGGTTTTATTTGTAGTTGTTTCTTTGACAGTTGGATTTCTCCTTACCTCTCAACTGAAACCGTCTCTGTGAAGCCAAAAGTAATCTCCTTAGTTACCAAATTCATTTTGTTCTTTTTATTTCATTTCACTAAGACTTCTTATAGCCTATGGCCAAAATATTTTTCCTGGAGCATAGAAAGATTTCACTCCCTCACTCAAAATTCTTTAATAGGAGGAAAGATCAAAAGCTAGTGTTTATTACTATGTTGCAAGCATTATTTTAAGTTCTTTACATGCACTGTTTCATTTGATCTTCAAAAACAATCTGATGTAGTAGATAATATTAGAGATTACTCTTATTTTCATTTTAGAGAAGAGGAAACTGAGATGCTGAGAAGTTAAGTGGCATGATCAAGGTTATGCAGTGTGTAAGTGGTGCAGATAAATTATTTGAATTGAAAATATAATTTATATAGAGAGTTGCAGACAACAAAGAACCTTTGCAGTCATCTGTGGTAGTTAGGAAAACAATTTGTTAATGATAAAAGGCACTCCATACATTTATAAATAGAAGAATTTATCTGTGGAAGAATGTGTTATTTAGTTTAAAAATAAAATATAGATTTGAGGTCCTCTGTCCATGACTGTATGGCCCACCATGGGGTGTCCTAACTAAAGATTGGGAATGCAGATCTGAACTTTATCACTGTCTCTGCTATGGTCACTCACCTTACTTCCTTGAGTTCTCTTTTTCCTTGTTTTCTTATGTTAGCATCATGTCATGTGCCTTCACTAGTCCCTTTAGCTTCCCATCACACTTTGTTGACATGTATTTCTTACAAAGAAATACTTAAAAGTAGGAAATTTTTTTCTACAAAATTAATCTTGATATTTATGTTTATATATATTCATTTGGGGGACCCTTCTTTGGTTGCAAATGTTAACGGAGCTAGGTGTCTCATGTATATTTTTCAGGGAGTTTTCTTGTTTCAGTTGTTGCCCAGATGAAAATTGTAGGTACCTTGACACTTGTATTGACGGCTTTGATATTGCCTTATGTGCTTCTGAGTAGTCCTTTGTAAATTTTTGGAATGCTGGTGACACACTTGTAGATTTCAGGATCACTTCTGTGGAAATGAACTTATTGTAATAGATTGACAATAACACAGAAATGTGAACAAGTTAAATAATAGACTCTCAGAACCAAAAGGAATATCCTTTTATTCAACTGTCTCTTTTTTAAGCACATAAGGTTGTCAAACTACAGAAAGTCTGCATGATTTTCTTTAATTACCACCATAAAATTGTTATTTAGACATATTAAGGTGGAAATAAGAAAATTTTAAAAAATCAAAGCAAATAATAAACTGAATATTTCAATTTATAGTGAACAAAAGATTTTTAAAAAGACAAGTTCAAACAAAAACATTTTCTAACAATTCCAGCTCACAGTAAATTATACTTTGCTATCTGTGCTACCATTACATCAAAACAATCAATCAAGTTTGACAGAATAATGAGAAACTAGCTAATTCACCTTTTCATTTTCAATTTGGCATCAGGTAAAACTAATTATAGATAAAGGACTGGGGAAATGTATAATTTTTTCAAACCTGTATTGATTATATAAAATCAGTGCATGTAAGGATACACATCAAACAGGGTTTGCAGACAACAAAGAACATTTGCAGTCATCTGTGTTAGTTAGAAAAAAATTATAAATGATAGAAGACAGCTGGCTTCTTATAGTAATGCATAGGTATTTGAGCATCTTTATATTTTGGAAATATATCACATAATGTGGAGTGATATGGACACCAAGGTTTAGGCTACGTGGCAGGTCATCTTTATGCAGTTTCTGGGGTCTAGAAGGACTGGAGCAGAAGTTTTCTTGGTGAAGAAGGCAGAGTCCAAGTTGTCCACGAATGTGATGGGATAAGTAGATGGTCCATTAATCCATCACAAGGTCCATGATGGTCCATCACAAGGATTGTTAGAATATATCAGCGGGCTAAAAGAAGGGAGGCTACAGTAGTAGAGTTGTGTGGAATGTCCTAGAAACAATGTAGGAGAATGCAGATGCTCTGGTCCTCTTCTGTGCATTGTAAATGACAGGAAAGTCATGAGCGATGTGAGAATATCAGAGAATATCCAGCTTCAGTTAAGACTATATTTTAGGCATAGTTCTAGATGTCAAGAATTCACAGATAAAGGACTGAATGTTTCTCCTTGATGAACTTCATTATCTTGTTTTTAGAGAAACAAGAAAACAATCAATAGAAAATTGAGGTGTACACAAAGAAAGAACACTTAAAACCGGCTTGTCAAGGGAGGTGGGCTACATAAGAGACATATCAGTATCATTAGCGTGCGTGTTGAGAGATGAATCAAAGTTTGTCAGGTGGATTATTCTCAGTGAAAGGTAGGGGATGGAGTGGGGGTGGTGGGGGGAGAATAATGATCCAGGCAGATGGAAAAGCCACAGAAGTGTGTGACCCTGGTGTGTGGAGGGACTCTGAGGAGTTCAGCACGGCCGACACGGACAATTCAAGGTAAGGACTGGCAGAGAGGGAACTGGACAAGTAAGTCCACAAGAGCGTGAAAGAAAAAGATTTTAGGTTGATGCCGTACGGCAAGGTGGGGGGGTCATTACAGATTTTCCGTGGTGAAGAGACATGGTCTGAATTGGAAAGATCACTTTGGCAGCAGAGGGATGGCTGGATTAAAAAGGGAGAACTCTTTGGAGAGCATGAGGTTATTGGATTGCATTTGCAGCGGCTTTCGTGGAAACCTTAGGGAGAAAGTCAAGTTATGATAATTAAAATGATTAAGCTAGTTAAGATGATTGTAAAAGAAGGGACACAGGGGGGACACGTGAGTTACTGGGGCAGGAGCTGTGGATGCCTGTCAATGCGATTCTTAACAGACCTTTGGTAAATTTATTTCAAATACCACTTGCCTAGAAACGGTCCTCTGGTGATGTTAGTATATCCTGATCTGTACGTAATTTTTTCTGATCTTGCAACAGAGGACCTTTGAAAAGAGAATAACATATAATTTTTTTTAATTAAAAAAAAATTTTATATGTCCCATAGCATATAATTCTTTATCCAAAGTTACTTGGTCCCCCTCTTACTAGAAATTTTACTCATTGTCAAACAAGAAAGGCATAATTTTTTTATGATTACTTTTTTTTGAATTTTATTTTCTTCATTTTTTTATACAGCAGGTTCTTATTAGTTATCTATTTTATACATATTAGCATATATACGTCAATCCCAATCTCCCAATTCATCCCACCCTCCCACCCCACCCCCGCTTTCCCCCCTTGGTGATTACCTTTTACTCAGTCACAAATAAGATTGTGACTATACCCATGGGAGAGGGTAGGTTGGTGAATGATATGAATTTCTGGGAACATACACTTACAAAGAGTTCTTTGTAGGATTGCAAGTTGAAATTTATTTTCATTAACTAGCCTACTTTCTGAATTAATGCATGTTTGTTTGTCAAGTCAGTACTTATTGCAGATTTTTTTTTGGTCTGGTAACTATATTGCGATGAATTTCTCATGATTATGTTCTTTGAACCTTAACCTCAGTAAGAATATATCAGTGTTTTTCCTGTGTGCTTTTATGATTATAATAAGATGTTTCTTTAGAAATCTTTGCTTATGCTCAAAGTAAACTTCAAAGTTAAAAAAAGTATAAGAAAAAATAGCGTGATGGGGAATTATTGAATTACGTAAGTTTAATCTCCAGTGACAGTCATAGCTTTAGGCAAGGTTTGATCCCCTGGCTCTTACTCTAAAAACGGGGGTTTTCTCTGTCTCTCTGCGTAGTTGTAGGGGACCTCTTGTTGTCATAAAATGGTTGCAGCAGTTTTAATGGTCATATCCTCACACAACCTAATCCAGAGGAAGAAACAGACTCCTCAGTTTGTCTCTTTCTTGAGAGCTTGGCAAACATCTGAGCTTTCAAAAGCTGGTCGGGTTGATGGTCCCCTCCTTGGGTTTGTCAATGAGGACTCATTGAGTGAGTCCTTGACTCATTGGTGAGTCAAGAGGTTGAGAGTGTTGACCTAATCCAATCAGACCCAACCAAATCTAAATGAAGCTGAGAAAAGAAGATTTACATAAGGTCCTAAAGAGATCCAGCCCTTCCTTTGAAAGAGGAAAACATGGGTGCCCGGACCTCACAAAAACACACAAGATTTCTGAGTAGGAACTGAATCCCTACCAAAGAAGTGCATGCATGTCTATGAAAATGACCAGAAATATTTTTTTATTCCTTTGGCTAGGAGCTCATCTGAGCTAAAATATTCCAGGGCTTTATTCTTTAGACCAAACAAATTCTGTGATTTATTATGTAGCTCTTTGCCAGGAAATAAATGTGCAATCTGAACTATAAAACAAAGAAATTTCTTCTTGATCCGTACTTCAAAGCCCTTCATGTGATCTGAAAGAGAGAGAGAAAACAAAGAGAGAGAGGGAAAGAGAGAGAGAGGAGAGAGCACACCCCTAACCTAATGGGGTCTTTAGAATTTAGCAGGTGTTAAATTTTAATAGATGTCAATTGACTACTCAGTTATAAAGCAACCTAAGGAACATGGTGAAAAAAATAGACTTTTCTTTACATCATAGGAAGTACGATTCTTTTTTATAGCTAAAAAACTAGTGACATTTTCTGTGTGCAGTAAATTAATTTGAGGCCAGGAAAATATTTAGGAGCATGAAGTTAATTTAAAACTAAATAAAAGGTATCTTGCCTGACAGGCTGTGGTAAGCATTGCTGTAGTCTCTTACTGACCTACTTGTAGAATAATCAATTTTCCATCTTTGGATTTGTATCACTATTTTCCAGGAAATTGTATATTTATGGTTGCTATACAAATTCAGAAGGCTAGCAGAAAACCTGGAAGGTTATGGACTTCCATGCAGATAATGGTATACGTCAAATCAATCTAGACTGAATCTGTAAGAACATCATCCCATTGAATGAAATATATTTTTTGGAGGATTAAATTACTAAATTACTATGTCTGGATGCCCATCATACAGAATCACAGTATTCTGATATTGCCTTAATATAATGATTTAGGTTTGGCTGTCATTATATCTGCTTGTCTAAATTGGTGATAAAAAAATGAGTCACAATGAATTTTTAAAAATGACATACTTGCTTCTAGTATCGATATAATGTTGACACATTAACAAGTGGAAAAAAAAATCCTACTTGTGTTGCCAATAATGATTTCAAGTAAGTTATCATCATGAATGTTTGTAGCAAAGCAGTTGCAGTGAACAGGGGTGATGTAAAAATCAAGTCATTTTCTGTTGCTCACATACGGTATGTTTTGCAAACATTCTACCACACTTGGCAATACAGAAGAATAAACGTATTAAACGCTTTCCAATATTGTGACAGCTAGCAAATAGCACCCAACTGTTAATGCCAATGGAAAGTCCAGGGGAAAGACTTTGCTTCATTTAAAATTAATTCAAAAGAAATGTATCATTGTTACTTTTAAACTTGTACCAAGGCAGAACTATTCTAAAGCAAGAGTTAAAGCCTCTGTGTTCGTCTTCCTCCTGTCCAGCTCTGAATCCCTGTTCTTACCTAGAGGCAATCACTCTTAGTAGCTTGGGCATATTTTTCCAGCCTTTACCTATGTATCGTAATTTTCAGAACCTATAAAGTCAAGGGGTTTTCACAAGACCATGCATTTAAATGTTCTAATTCTCTTCCCTTTAAATATGCCAGCTCTAGAGGAAAATCAAAATGTCATTTTCTTTCTTTTCTCGATCCTGAAGAATAATATTTGTGATCCTCAAATCACTTGACATTATGAATATGAACACTGTGGTTTTTATACGTTTTAGTTCCTAAAGCTTCAGGCAAATGACTTATACACTCCACATTTCCATTTTCCTGTCTGTATTATAGAAATAAAGTTGCATGCTAACTCTCTTCTAGGAAGATATGAGTTGTAATGATTGATGAATGAAAATAACCACAGGGAAAAATTGTCATAGGGTAACCTGATGGCAGTATTAAAATTCTAAAGACCTTCAAGTTATTTTATGGTAATAAGCATTATGATTGTTCTTTGGCCTTAGTAGTTACTTCTAACAAGTACTTTTAAGATTCTTATTATTACTTATGAGTATAACATCTTTTGGCATAAGAACTTAAACACTGAGCAAAAATAATATATAGTCAGACTCTGTTAAACTAGGTAATCCCTGAGTCTAGAGAAAGAGTAAGGTTTGAGGACACAAATGATGCCCAGTCACTACTAATATAATTGACTAAAGACGATTAGACACAGACTTTTTATTTTTGCTACTGGCCCCACCCCTTCCTATCCTGCTCTTGTTGCTGCTGAGTAACTTGATGTGGTCGTCGTTGCTATAAAATCCACAGTCTGGGTCGTTACTAGAAAATTCACGTTCTTCCAGACAGCACCCTCTGTTCCTGAAGCCCTTCCCCTACCTGACATTTATTTTATCCTGTGTTGTCAACTGTCAGCAAAAAGTCATTTATGGCTTTCAAGCAAAGCACTCCACCCTCAATTCCCATGTTATAGGAATATTTTAGTCAAATATTTATGATGCCTCTGACCTAATTTACTTTGCCTGCTTTGGAGAGTGAAGGTGCTGTGGAGCTACCACAGAAGGTTTCCTCTAGCCCCGGAATGTAAAAGCGTTTCATTCTGACCCATGGAGGCACCTCGTATACAGAGGTAGCCAAGCAGGTCACCCTGGGGGGAGGGGGAGTAGAGCTTGTGCTGTCCGAGTCGGGGCTCTTCAGGCTCTTTGCCATGTTTGATTCTCACATCTGTTACTCAGCCTTGAAGAATCTCGAGGAAGGGATAGACTTCATCAACCATTTTTTTTTTTTATGCGGTTGTATTAATTTCTGCATGTTTGTTTGGAAAAACAAGCACAAAAGAAAGGGAATAAGGCTGAAGGAATCCTTGTTTCTATGTTAGTGTCATTCAAAACAGTCCCAGTGACATATGTCAATGTCATATTGGGACATAGTTCAAAGAATTTCATCTATCAGTTCAGAAGTACAACTAGGTCAGCTGTGTCCATTTTGTGCTGTAGTTAATATTTTTGACGTTGGGCAAATCTTAGAAATGTTTAATAAACAGGTCAGAGAATTTCCCTGAGAGTACCTTTTGATTATCTATAGGTTAGGGTTGCTGGGTTAAATTTGAATTTCAGATAAGCAATGCATATATATTTTTTAGTATAAGCATGTTACAGTGCAATGTTTGGGACATACTAAAAAGCATTCATTGTTTTTCTGAAATTTAACCGGTCGTCCTATATTTTTATTTACCAAATCTTGCAACCCTGCTGTGTGTGGTAGTGTCCTTCAGATATAAAGGAAGAAAAAAGATGGACCAAGTATAGGAAAGTCTCAGTGATAGCTTCTCGAAATGGCATCTTGAAATTATTCTAAGCAGTGACACATTTATTTGTAGGACAGTTTCCTTTGAGAGAAGCATACGAGTAATCATTAAAAGAGAAATGGAAAGAAGTAATTACCCCTTCCATGTGAGCACCAAAATTCTTCTAACAAACAGTGTGACCAGGCTATCATGCTTTTTTCTCACCCTTTTCCTCTTCATAATGATAGTAATAACAATATCAGTAAATGATAATTACAAAGTAACTTCTTTTTGTGTGTGTGTGTGTGGTACGCGGGCCTCTCACTGTTGTGGCCTCTCCCGTTGCGGAAAACAGGCTCCGGACGCGCAGGCTCAGCGGCCATGGCTCACGGGCCCAGCCACTCCACGGCATGTGGGATCTTCCCGGACTGGGGCACGAACCCGTGTCCCCTGCATCGGCAGGCGGACTGTCAACCACTGCGCCACCAGGGAAGCCCCAAAGTAACTTCTTTTAAAAACATTTATTTATTTTATTTATTTCTTATTTTTTGGCTGTGTTGGGTTTTAGTTGCAGCATGTGAGATCTTCGTTGAGGCAGGTGGGATCTTTCGTTGTGGCGGGCGGGTTGTCTCTCTCTAGTTGTGGCGCGTGGACTTCAGGGCACGTGGGCTCTGTAGTTTGAGGTACATGGGCTCTCTCACTGAGGCACGTGAGCTCAGTAGTTGTAGTTGAGGCACGTGAGCTCAGTAGTTGGGGCGTGCACGGGTTTCGTTGCCCCGCGGCATGTGGGATCATAGTTCCCTGACCAGGGATCGAACCCGCGTCCCCTGCATTGGAAGGCGGATTCTTTACCACCGGGCCACCAGGGAAGTCCCCCAAAGTAACTTCTATTGAAAACTTTCTGCACACTAAGCATTCTCCATTAGTTACAACTTTCATCCTTATAACCCCCGCTGGACTGTATGTCCCATGAAGGGCCTTGTCTGTCCTTTACATTCCTCAATTTCCAGAAACCTAGGCAATACATGATAGTTATATGAAGCATTTGTTCAATGAATGAACACAATAAATAAATGAGGTAGGGATTATCATCCCGATTTTATAGGTAGAGAAATTGAGGTTGACTGATGTTGAGATATTTCCTCCCAAGCAGAATGTTACAGTGCTTTGACAGAAACAAAAGTGTTTTCTCTTCAACTACCATGCTTTATGAGGCACATTAAAATATTACCATTTAATTCTAAAAATAGGGAAATTTTACTTACAGTACTAGCTGTTAATATTTGTTGAATATCCATACGTGAATAAATTTACAGACCCTATAACACGGAGATGGCAAACATACACCATTTTCATTTTTTCTGACCACCTCAGCAAGAATGGTTGTTTAGTGATGGACTATTTGGTTAAGACTACATCTTTCCAGGCAACCAGGTCCTGGTAATTTGACCATTTCTTTGCCACACTATGGCGTACATCGGTGTGCCTAAGTAGATTCTCAAAATCATTAGGACATGACTTCAGACAGTTGTCACCACTAGTCAATGTTCGGAAACACTGGCTTCAACAACAAATTTCCACCCTAGAAGAGTTTCCCAACACACGAAAGTCATAAGATTTCTGAGGAGATAGATTATTTACATAAGAACAAAACTAAACATTTATATGTTTCTATTGTTAGAGATCTTGGTGATGTAAACGATCATGATTTTACATCTATTTTTGCTTAACCCAACAAAATCTCTTAGAGAAATCTCTAATTGGAAACTGCGCTGAGGGTTGGTACAAATTCATCGTCCTGCAAACATTGTCACAAATCACCAGCAGGATGTTTTGCTATAAAGTAAAAACAATCAGCCATGCAGAAAATATAGCAACCTAAGTAAAAGGGGGACTGTAATTAGTATTTGTCCGTATAGCTTCAGATGTTGGATGGTGGAGAATCATCCTGCATACCAATGGTGTTTACCACCGTGAGCCACTCTGGCTGAATATAATGCATGGCTCTCCCTGGAGAAGGGCCCCTATGTGAGCTCATCTGAAACAAGGGCTGGGCATCATTCATCTTTGTCCCTGAGGAGCCTATGAGCCTGCCTACCACAGTAGATGTTCAATAAATGTGTGTAGATAAAGGCTTGGTCAGCCAATCAGCGTGTGTCTGCTAGTGTGTCTTGCTCCTACTCTCTGTTGGTGTCCTTACACTTGCACTGTTCCTCATTGGAAGATCCAGCCGAGCTTGTGATTTCTCTCTTCCTTAAGCATCCAGGTCATCCCCAAGTTCTTATTATTATCCTAGATTTTACAGGTGATACTGTTTGTTCTCCAGCTGGCCTGTGATTGTACTTCTATTTGCTTAATATTATTAGAAAAGGTGAGAGAATACTCCTTTTTTTTCTGCCTGTTTATACCTTAATTTTTTTTTCTGAATTTCAGAGTTTTACCTAGGAATGGGGTTGTGGAGTCTCAGATCAGGGTTCTTTTGCCTAGGGGTTCTGTGAAAGAGCTCAGGGCATCTAGAACTACCCGAAGTACAGGGAGCACGCCCACTGCTTCAAGAATTTACCCACATCCGTAGAGGATAGGAATTTCTGCTGAAGGGGTACTAACACATTGAGTATTATAACATGCTAGCAAATGTACAATCCACTTGAGAAAGCTGACCCGTTAGAGCCTCGAAACAATTATGTGAGCGGGACATTATTCCACTTTTAGAGGAGAGGAAACTGAGGCATAATGATTGTGAAGCTCAGCTTCAAACGTGTCTGTCTCTTTTCAGTAAAATGAGTAGCATCATTCATGTAATGTTAATGAAGCACATTCATATTTAAGAGAATATATGGTTGTGTTTCCAGAAAAGGAAGATGAGAGTAAAATTAGATCAATGTAAAAAATGCCAGTTATATTTTACTTAGATATAGAAAGTAGCATGTAAAATAGCTGTGCTCCTATATACATTTTGTTTTTCAGTTATGTGACACTAAAGACTATTAGCCATGCCGTGTCCAGTTGGGATCCACTTATTTGATTCCCAGTACTTTAAAACTGAGGAAATACAGATTTTGAAGTATCTTAAGAATGCATGCTTTCAAATAGCTACTTAGAAAGATGGCTTTTCTTCCTAAGGCCACTTACTTTTTCTCTAAGACTAAAATACCCTGGTAAGATTAAATGGCTCATCTCTGAAGACTGCTAAACGGCGAAACAGAAATCTCAGTTCCTGTTTTCAGGGCCATTTTGGAGGAGAGCCAAGAGAAAGGCTGTGTTGGTGATCCACTGTTCCACAGTCCATAGCCCGGAAATTTCCAAAGATCGCTCTCCCTCACCCTCTCCCTTTCTGCCCAAAGAGTTTGGGGCTGACACTAAACCAGAACACATCAACATCATTATCTTTCCCCAAATTGCTATTTAAAAAGTTTCTGACATACACTTGCTTCATGTTGATGATGCTTGCTATTCCCCTTGGGTGAAATAATCTGACGTAGCCTTAAGACTGTCACTAAGAATTGTTCAGGTATAATTTATAGTCACAATTAAAAAGCGTTTTTAACTAAGTGTCACAACACAGTGACAACTAAATTAGACTGTGATTTACGTCACTGTGTGCTGCCGCTTGGTATAGTGTCACGCGACAGAAATTGACAAAGAGCCCGTGTAGAGCAAGGTCTCCGGTCAAGAAGGAGCTCGTTCCCCATGTGGGAATGAGGTGAGAGATCGCTGCTGCAAGTTTCTAATGTAGGATTAATAATTAACTTTTGCAAGATGTAGAGCAATGGAAAAGCAGCCCTTTTAGTAATCATACAAGGCTACTTTTGACAAGCAGAGAAAATACTTTATTCTTAGTTATGGTAGAGTTTGAAATTAAAATGAAGAAGTAACCAAGTAACGCAGAGATCCTCCAATCCAAATCTATCTCTTTTTTTAAAAAAAATTAATTAATTTTTGGCTGCATCGGGTCTTCGTTGCTGTGCATGGGCTTTCTCTGGTTGTGGCGAGCGGGGGCTACCCGTCCAAATCTCTCTTTTAAACATGACAGAACCAAAGTTCAATGATTCAAGTGACAAGGTTGGTACTGGATTACCCCCAAATAACTTTTAAGCACATACGTTGAATTAAATAATTTAGTAAAACCATATCCAAGTTAATGCAAAGGGGCACATTCTTAGACCATGAGCTAAAGGAGTTATAAGGGATTTTTGTGCTTATTTAGGGTGAGTCTGGAGAAGGGCTAATATTCTTTTTCATGGAAATTTCAAGAATAAGGTAGAGTATATAAACAGCCAATGATACAAGACATGAGAGTAGAATGAATATTCCAGAGAGTGACTGGATGAAAAGCACAACAGTATGAATGGGGAAAACATTTTTGTCCTGAAGGAGGAAGTGTCTTGCGGCACTGAAGGTCTGGTGGAATGCTTGGACAAAGCTTGATCATATTTGACTTAATATTCAGTACTTTTTAAAAAAGTGATGAATTTGGAGATTCTCGTAATGGCTGAGTAAGCACCAACTGGACCCCTTTACAGGTAACAACTGTACAGTCTAGACATATTAGCTCGAAACTGCAGGGGAATAGGGCAAATTCTGAGTATCACATGTTAAGAAAGGGGAAGTTGTATTTGTTTTCACTCTTTCTAGCCTAGGAGTAGACAGAACCCCTTGTGGGAAAAAAGTTACAGGTTTTCTGGCCTGGGGAGCCAGAATTCTGAGTCAGGGAAACTGTAGTTTCTGTTAAAAAAAAAAAGAGGAATCTATGAAGGGAAATATATAGAGAAGGTATCCCCAAATTTCATCAGCTTATATCTCCAACAGACCCCTGAATCATGTATTTGTGGACCAGACTCACAGGAATTTAGTTAAGGCAAAAGATCACAGCTGGATTGGAGTTGCTGTCCAAGCCAGAGTTTGTGATTTGTGACTAAAGCAATACAAAACAAAACAGACAACAAACCCCTCATAAGAAGGGCAGCCTTCAGTCTCCACAGCTTAACATGCATGATCTCCATTATAAACTGCAGTCTTACCCAACTTAAAGAGAACCAGGAATGTGGAGCATGTTCTCCAAAGAAAAGAGAGCAAATGAGACCATCCCTAAAGTGATTTAGATTAGGAATTCGTAGAAAGGAATTTAAAGTAGCCATTTAAACTGTAATCAATGACATGAAAGAAAATATTTTTCCACTTAATGAAATGATCAGAAATATTAGAAAAGAAATAAAAGAGCAAATGAATCTAGATTTAAAAAATGGAATAGTGATTTTAAGAAAGATCACTGTATAGGTTTAACATCAGAATGGAGACAACAAAGGAAAGACTCAGTAAACTTGAGGATGGATCAATAGAAATTATCCAAGCTGAGGAACAAAGAAAATAATCTCGAAAAGTAAATGAACAGAGCCTATGGTATTTCTTACATAGTATGAAATGGCCTAACATAAGTATGATTGATTGAATATCCAGCAAAATAGGGCATAAAAATACTTTAAAGACATTGTGGTTGAAATTTTCTAAAATTTGAAGAAATATATATATATATATATATTTTACAGATGTAAGATGTTCAACAAATCCCAACAAATTCTTAAACATTAAGAATTCTACAGTTAGGGACATTTGATCCTCAGAAAAGAATGAAGAGTACCCAAAATGGTAAATATCTGGGTTCTTATAAAAGCCTACTTTAATTTCTTTATTTTATTCTTTCCTTCTTAATTTCTTTACAATGCATGTGAGTATTTAAAGCAAAAATATAACCATTGTCTTGTGAGAATTTATGATACGTATGTCTGTAATACATGCAAAAACCCTAGCCTCAAGGATGATGGGGGATAAGTTGACCTACATGGGGCTAAGATTTATGTATTTAATTTATATTCATATTTTATATGAAGTGATAGTGCATTAATTCTACATACACTATGAAAATTAGGAATTTATACTGTAATGTCTAGAACAACCAATACAAAATTAACACAGAGAAGTATAAATTAAAAGCCAATAGAAAAATTAAAATTTATACAAATAAAAAGTAGGCAAGAAGGGAGAAACAAAAACCAAAAATGGAGACAAATATAAAACAAATAATAAAAATTAGACCCAAATCCAACCACATCAACATTATTAATGTATTAGATATGAATTAACTAAAGATCCTAATTAAAAAGTACAGATCTAATTTTTCATCTTAAGAAGTCAGAAAAAAAAATAGCAAATGCAACACAAATTAAATAGAAGGAAGGACATTGGAGACAAAAGCAGACACCAAGAAACTGAGAGCAGAAGGACAATATTTCTTCTCTGAGAAATATAAAAATATTTCAAAGATTTATAAGGGCAGTTGGCTCTCATCAAAGGTGCCGAGTTAATTCAGTATGGAATAGATAGACTTTCAATAAATAGAGATAGAAAATTGATATTTATATGCAAAATAATAAACCTCACATTTATCTTACTCATACATATGAATTAACTTGAAATAGATTGTAGGGTCAAATAACTAAAACTATAAAACTTTAAGAAGAAGACATAGTGGAAAATCTTTGGGACATTGGGTAGGGCAAGAATTCTTTGAATAGAACATACATACACACACACACACGCACACACACAACACAAAACAGCAAAGCAATAATTAAAAGGCTGTTACCATAATTAAAACTATTATTCTTCAATAGTTCACAGTTTTAAAAAATGAAAAAGCGGGTCATAGACTAGTAAGAAATACTTACAATAATATATCTGAAAAAAGACTTTTTTTCCAAAATTTGTAAGCAAGACTTGTAACTCAACAATAAAATGACAAAGAACCCAATTAAGAAACGGGAAGCATTTGGAACCGACACTTCACAAAAGAAGATATAGAAAGGCAAATAGCACCTGGAATGCTGCTCAGCATCGCTGTTATCAGAGAGAGAGTTTTCAATCACAGTGGCATACCCACGAGAATTGATAAAAGTCAAAAGATATACCGTACCAAGTGCTGGTGAGAATGTGGAGGGAATGGTATTCTCATACATTGCTGATAGGAAGGCAAAGTCATACAGGCACACGGAAAGGTAGTTCAGGGCTTAAACGCATACTTGCTGTATCATCCAGCAATCCCATTCCTAGGTATTTACCCAAGAGAAATGAACCACATGTCTACAGAAAGAGTACCTGAATGTCCCTAGCATCATTATTCATAATAACTAGCAGCTCAAAACATAAATATCTATTAACTACTGAATGATAATAAGTTTTCGTTATATATATATTATTAAATAATGATCAGTAATGAAAAGGAACAAAGTTTGGTACATAAAGAACTTGCAGGAATCTCAAAAGCATTATCCTACATAAAGAACCCAGAAGAAAGATTAAATGCTCTGTGAATCCACTTATATGAAATTCTAGAAAAGGCAAAATTATAGGTATAGAAATCAAGTCAATGATTGCCTGGAAATGGAGGTTGGGAGAGGGAATTGAGTGCTAACACACAAGGGAAATTTTGGAGTGCAAGAAATGTTTCACATCTTAATCGAGGTGGTAGTTATATGATAATGTACAATTGTCAAGACTCAAACTGATCACTTAAAAGAGGAAATGTTATTATATGTAAATTATGTCACAGTAAACCTGTGGGAGGGTATAAAGAAAGAAAAGGAAATTACACCCAAAAAAAGCTCTTAAAAGGGAGAGTGACTAAATGGGTGTGGAATTTTTTCTTCAGTAGCAAAAGTGATTGATTGAAGCATCTGGAATGAGGACAGAGGGAGAAATTCAGAAAGGGAAGAACGGTGCCCATGTGATTTCTGGCCATTTAGGATCCAGACACAGACGGGTTTTGTTCGTTTTTGTTTTTCCAATATGATCTTATTGTGTTGATATATTTCTACATTTCACCTAATAATTTTAAAGATTTTTAAATAAAGGTATGATTGAACTAAAATTATTAAAATTAACCAATTTGTAGCATGTACTTAGCTATGAAATAAATGTATTCTTTCAGAATCCATTTTGTGCAATGGTCAAACTAGCATGAGGGTGAATTTTATACCAGCTATGCTAATACATACATATATGTGTGTATTATATACGTATGTCTTATAATATATATGTATAATATTATATATTATAAATATATTTACATATTTAAATATATGTATACTTAAATAGCTGACATCAGGGCTTCCCTGGTGGCGCAGTTGTTGAGAGTCCGCCTGCCGATGCAGGGGACGCGGGTTTGTGCCTCGGTCCGGGAAGATGCCATGTGCCGCGGAGTGGCTGGGCCCGTGAGCCGTGGCCGCTGAGCCTGTGCATCCGGAGCCTGTGCTCCGCAGCGGGAGAGGCCACAGCAGTGAGAGGCCCGCGTACCGCAAAAAAAAAAAAAAAGCTGACATCAGTGTTCTTAACACATAGTTCATGAATAATTGATTTATGTGTGGAAACCCAGTCTTGGTACAAAGAAGCAAACTCAAAAGCGGTTGAGTTTTAATATGTTAAAAAATAATAATAATCAGTATAAACATAGTGAATATATTTAGGGAATTTTTATTAATTTCTGATACTTTTACAAAGGGAAATTTTACTTTTATTTTCCTGGTATTTAAATATTTGTAATATTTAAGTATATTTACATAATAAACAACAATTTTAAATTATTTAAGAAGTGAAACATGCTTTCAGCAGATTAGAAATGTTCTGAAACTGCATTGAAATACAATTAGCTGTGGAAAGTTACTCTTTGTGTTACCCAACAGCTTCTGGTAAAAGCTTCCAAAGATACTTACTCCTAACAACATGAAGCATTGAAAAATATATTTCTGTCCTCATTCAAATTACTTTAATGTTTTGGTTATGTTATGGCTCTGTGTTTTTCCTGTATCAGTGGACCAGAAACCCAACTTTCTATCAAATAAGCTCTGGGTCAGGAAATAAAATTAGAAAACTAATAAAAGTGGAAATGTCAGGGCTCTTGCCATTTTCCTAGCAGCAGGAAAATCCTCGATTTGGTATATCACAGTCTAGTATTGCGGATATGAAAAGAGATGGCAAAGTTTATATTACAAATTCCATTTTGAGAAAGTGTAGCTCAGACACAGTATTCCTGAAATTCACCATTTAGAAATTGGCACATCAGTCTGTATTCATGTAGTTAAACCACATATTTATGTATGATATACACACAGAATGAAGAGGCAAAGCTAAATGCCAAGAATTTAAATTTGAGTACTCTATTATTCAAACGACATCTGCTAATATTTGGATCTCTTTATATACAGAAACCCAAAAGAAAGCCATTATAAAAATATGGAGAATTCATGCTAAAAATTGTTCCATTTCTTGCATCATCTTCATTAAGATAATTATTTTGAATGAATCTATTTTTCACATAATTGCTTTAACACTTTGTCTTATTATATTGGATTACAAAAACTATTCCCTTCCACACCCACCTCCTCCTTATGTTTTCATTTTCATCATTGGATAAGTCAGTGTTTACCCTTGCAGTATGGACAGTTAAGAAACCTGAAGGACCGTTTAATTTTTTCGGACTTTGAATATATCAGGTATTTTTATAACCTTATCAGGCTAAATGAGGTTTATGGAATATAGTATCACCGTAACAGTAATTATTGAATAAAATGAGTATTTCATCCTCCAACAAAATACTTATTCATATCATGTCACATTGACTACAACAAATTTCTATAATAAAAAGGAATGGGGCTTCCCTGGTGGCACAGTGGTTGAGAGTCCGCCTGCCGATGCAGGGGACACGGGTTCGTGCCCCGGTCCTGGAAGATCCCACATGTCGCGGAGCGGCTGGGCCCGTAAGCCATGGCCGCTGGGCCTGCGCGTCCGGAGCCTGTGCTCCGCAACGGGAGAGGCCACAATAGTGAGAGGCCAGCGTACCGCAAAAAAAAAAAAAAAAAAGGAATGGGGCTCAGGTTTAATTGTCAGTGGTTGGCAATTTCTTTGTGAATATGTAATCCATATTAAAACTCACTTATTTAAGGTCATTCCCCAAGTTTCATGATGGTGCTATTTTAAAGCATTAGAAAGCATTCCATTTTTGAGAATTTCATTATCTGGTTAAGGCTATAGCACCTATATATGAAAATAATTAGGTTAGTATTTAAGGTAAATATATCCTTCGATAAGTAAAACAGAAAACAATCAATTGAGATTGAAATTAGTTTAGGAATTACAAAAAGTGTAGGAGTTTCAAAATAGAGGAAGAACATCCCAGGGTTAGGTTATCCCATAAGAATTTCATAAGTTGTGTGATCCAAAAATGACTAATGGTTAGCAAATCTGAATGCGTTTCAAGAAATATAGACTTGATTCAAGAGGCAGTGGAAAAAAATAGACTTTAATAACAAGGAGAGTGAATAAATGGAGAAGGATTTCAAAGCAGGAAGACTGAGAAAGAGGAAGAGAAGACAGAGGTAGGACATTATTGTTACAAGGTGCTGAATCACACTGAGCTCAGCAATTATGGCTTAAAGTTGGGCCAAGAGCAAAACAAAGATTTGGAGAATTAGCGATGGTACTGGGCCTCCTAAAAGGTGACAGTATTGGTGCTGCTTAAACTAGACAATTCCCACCCTCCCCCCAGACTAGGAAGATTGGGGAGGAAAGATAAGGAATGAAATCCTGCAGACAAGAGGCTCTGGGGTGCAGGAACAGAGGGGCGAGAGCTAAGGGAAATGGCCCGACTACCTTTCGTATCAGGGAGCCCTACTAGGGCTTTTCCACAGCCAGGAATGGGATACCTGCCACAAGAGAGCGTCTGTCCCCCGAGAAGCTGGATGCAAAGCCGTGGCAACCAGCAGAGAGAGGACTATACCTGAAGCCAATTAAATACGCAGGGTTCCTTCTACCTCCCCGCTATCCCTCCTCTATAATCAGGGCAATGAGTCTTTGAAAGTAGAGGAGAGCAGGAAGCATCCCAGCACCAGACCGTGGACATGCCCTCTGCATCCTTTCAGGTTCTGGAGTGGGAAGACCAGAGAATAAGCAGGTTACTTCAGACCTCTGGAGCTTCAAACCGGAGCTGTGGCAGTGAACAGGGGCTCCTTGGCTTAGAATTTGTTTAGGTATTGTAAACCAGATTTTAAAGGTGTTTAAGAGGTTATGGAATCCATCTCAGATACCATTTAAGATATCTGCGAACTAGCGAAGAAGAAAGATTTGACTTAAAAATATGGGAATTATGTTTCCCATAAAAAATTAATAATATTGTCCACACAAAGTTTACAGACAGTCTTTAACAAACTAATTGCTCTGGGAAAAAAGAATGAAGGTAAATGACTGGATTTTGGAAATAAAAGGGATCAAAATGAAAACACGCTTACAACCTTGTAATTCTGATAGAACTCTAAGACTGTATTGCTATAGAATGTTTCGAGAGATACATCATTATGTGACCAGTGTAATTTTATTTAATTTTGAAGATATGGGGTGAACTTCAGGGGACCGTATTACACAGGCAACAAGAAATGAATAACTCAAGCCAGAGGGGTCTTGGCCGGAGATCTAGTTTTCATGGTCTAAGAAGTTAGTTGAAGCCTTTAGAAGGGAGGAATTATATGAGGTAACAAACAGAGAATTATCAGCAAGGTGTTAACAGAGCCCTTTCTTATTCAGGAGATGAACATAGAGGAGGTGGGGGAACACATGGTCACAGAGAATAAGAAGTGGAGAGTTTCAGGAGTTCAGGTGTCTATACATTTGGAAGTGCAGTAAAAGTCAAGAAGAGTGACGAATGCTGGGTTTCATCATCTTCAAGAGCAGATTCATTATGTGAACGAGACAAAGAGCAACACTGATGATTTGATGGCTGGTGAGGACGTGCAGTTACTTCATCAAAGAGGTTGAGGCTGGAAACAAAGGGGAATCAACAAGTGATGCTGCGAGGAGACACAGGAATCAGGACGGGTGATGTGTGGAGACAGAGCCATGAAAGAGACAAACCGGCAATTGCTATTACAGCAAGTGAGTTAGATGTTAACTTTTAGTGTTGAGCGTATGCTCCATTGTAGAACTATTAGTCAGTAGTGCTGAGCAAGAAAGCCATGGCTAGATAACACGGCTACACTAAGGTGCACACGGGGAAGATAATTTTAGAAGAACACAGGAGGAAATCACATCTAACATACACTAAATAGGATAGTTTTGAAGTAATTGCTTCTGGCACCCTATCATCGAGGGATATATAATTACTGTTTTTGTTCTGAATTATGTATTTTCCCAGAGTGGGGAAGAGAGAGCATTCAGGAAGGTGAACTCTATTATGTCATTCTGCATTACAGTCATTAAAGAAGTTCCTGCAATCAAAGGTGAGCAGAGAGTCTGATCAAAAGGAAGCTTATATTATTCTAAATGGAGTAGGAATAGTCGAGAACTTAGAGAGATGTTGTCTCCTGGAGAGTGAGAGGTGAAAACTAAAGACCAAACTGTTACCCAAAGTCTAGAATTACGTTATGCACTCATCATGGCTACGATCATGTTTTGAGGATGTTTATAAAGGGGTAGAAATCAGCCATTGAAACTAATGTATCTTACTTAGCTAAGAGGTGACCCAGTTTTAGTAAAGATGGAAAATCAGCAATAGGGTCTTGTGATAAAATATTCTATAAATTTACGCTGATTTTTACCTTGAAGTGTGATCTGAGAAGGATCACCTAACTTCTGTTTTCATAACTTCATCCAATCTAAAAAGTAAACATGATGCGTTTACTTGCTAAGCTTTTACACGTGAGGTTGTAGAATGTAGTAAATAAAGTATCGTTAAGCATTTCACACACCACAAAGGCCAAGTATAACTGACGACAGAAAGAAAATCCATGAATAGAAAGCTTGCCAATATTGTTTTATACATATTGGACTTTAAGGTCTGCGTTAGACATTTTGGAATGGAAAAAAGTGGGAAAGCAAGTAATTAGAAACAAACATCTTTAGAAGGGTCTTAAAATGTATCCATTTTTAACATTATTATATTAAAACATTTTTCTATCTGCTAAATCTTTAAAGAGTGTGGATTTAATTGTAAGCCCAATTACCATGTTTTACGTTCTCAGTATTGAAGCAGCATACTGTTTACTACAGATCAAAGCAATAGTTAAACTATTGAAGACAGAGTTTGACTGTTTGGCCTATTTGGTTATGGTTTTGGAATATCGACAATGGCTTTGATTTTTGGAATATTGACAATAATTATTATGGATTTTAAGCATATCAATAGAAATCCAAAAAATATAAATACATGAATAAATGTCTTCTAAAAACTTTATAATAAATGAAAAGTTCTTTGTCTTTTAAAATAACATATTTCTTCCCTGGAAAAAATTGACTAGCTTCAAGCTTCATAGTCATTTATTTCCCCACCTCAGCCAATAAAAAAAAAGGATACCACTTTTTTCTTGTTTTTATACCACTTTTCTCCCTTCTTCTCCTCGTCTTCCTTTACCATTTTCACCTTCTTTTTAACGTTCTGACTTGTGCTCAATTTTGACCCATTTGCACGGATTTTTCAGTGTCTTGCAAGTAGGTTTTGTACCACAAGGGGAAATCTGTCACATAACAGTAAAGTAGATTGCAGATAAATTGGCTAAAAGTAAAACACTGGTAACGTTAAAAAAAAAAGACAAAACAAAAAGCATAGCTATAAGATGTAAATAATTTATCATTATTCTCTCAATGTGAATGTATGGGTTTTAAAAGTTGGAATTATGTCTACCTGGAAATGTCCTCCTTTTAATCATCAAAAGCACTCACGTGAACACATGATTAGCACTAAGCATCTTGCAAAATTAAATGGCAAAGATCCAAATTAGAAGTGAAGAGTCTACCTTGTAAAAATTTTAAAAAATAATAAAACAAAAGAGAACAGAAACCCCAGAGGCCTATATATATTCATGTTTTACCCTATGTACCATTTAATATATTTTGAATGAAATAATATGGCTGGAGCATGCAACAGGAAAAAATTAAGGTCATATTTCTACATTTTATATTTATATTATTAAATTTGAAAAGATATACACCCCAATGTTCACATCAGCATTATTTATAATAGTCAAGATGTAGAAAAGCAACATAAGTGTCCAAAAACAGATGAATGGATAAAGAAGATGCAGTACACACACACACACACGCACACACAGTGGAATACTACTTAGCCATGAAAAAGAATGAAATTTTGCCATGTGCAACAACATGGATGGACACGGAGGATGTTATACTGAGTGAAGTAAGTCAGACAGAGAAAGAAAAACACTGTTTGATATCACTTATGTGTGGAATCTAAAAGTACAACAAACTAGTGTATATAACAAAAAAGAAGCAAACTCACAGATATAGAGAACAAACTAGTGGTTACCAGTGGGGAGAGGGTAAGGGGGGCAAGATAGGGGGAGGGGATTAAGAGGTACAAACTATTATGTATAAAATAAATAAGCTATAAGGATATATTTAGACACATAACTAATTAATGGTCATTTGATTAATAACAAAGGCCACACTGAACTATTTTGATTCTCCTAACTGATTATTTAGAAATGTTCAAAGCAAACCATTTGTAATAAAGTTCTATATTGGTTCTTAAAAGTGAAAATAAAGTCCAAAAAAAAAAAAAAGAAGAAAGAGTGAAAACTTCACAATATAAAAAGAATGGAAGAAAAATTAAAACTATATCAAAAGACATAGACGAACTTTACTTTCTACACACATTATTATCACTGAAGCAATATCCTTTCAGAGACCTGAAGTGGTAATGAAAACTCTGCATTTCCAGTTTATATGATTCAGCTAGTTAAATACTGCATATTATCTTTGAAAAAGTATGGATTTAGCACATTAAAAAAGCTAATGGGGCTTCCCTGGTGGCGCAGTGGTTGAGAGTCCGCCTGCCGATGCAGGGGACGCGGGTTCGTGCCCGGGTCCGGGAAGATCCCACATGCCGCGGAGCGGCTGGGCCCGTGAGCCATGGCCGCTGAGCCTGCGCGTCCGGAGCCTGTGCTCCGCAACGGGAGAGGCCACAGCAGTGAGAGGACCGCGTACCACAAAAAAAAAAAAAAGCTAATGATGTGACATGTCCTCTTCATCACCAGTTTCTTTTTAACACAATATTCAGGAGTTACACTGCTGATTAAATGTCTCGGCTTTTTCTTCTCCTTCTTCTTTTTTTATTTTAACAGACCAAAACTGAACTGTAAAAATACATATTGACTAAAACCCTTAGAGTGATTAAAAGTACTAAATTCTGGTTTATTTCCCTTGATAGTCTTATAAAGTATTTAAACATACATAAAATGAAAAGCAAATAAAAATAAAAGAAAGCAAACTCTAGCAAAATCAAAACACCATGGACCAGAAGACTTTAAATGTGACATAAGTAAGTAGACATGGTGAAAACACCAAAACACTGCTTTCTCAGGCTAGACAGAGATGATTATTGTATAACAAATTCCCTTTGAAATTTTCTGCCAATTCCATATGAAATGTCTACCTCTGGGGGGCGGGGTAGGAAATGTATTCTACATATTGGGTGGAATAAACAGTGTCAAATAACCAGTCACAATAAAAATAGGGGGAAAATCCCGCTTCAATAGCATTTGCAAGGTAAACTGAAAGGTGCTGAAAATTTATTTGACACTAAAAAAGGAAAGTTACATATTCAAGAATGAAATAACACTGAATACAGTAACTTTTAGCAAACTGAAACTTATGACAAAAGCTTTTAGAGATTTAGCCACATATTTTCACCTAAGACTTTGTTTTTACATAATCTGATAAAATCTTTTATTTTAAACCTGTAATCTGAATAGATTTGATACTTTCGTGCAATGAATATCTATTTATATGCTTATATTTATTTATCTGTTTCGGTCATGTTTATGTATATAAGTTATTCACTGCCAAAGGAACATTGATAGGATATCAATACAGATTTTAAAAGACCTAAAAAAAATTAACCTGGGGTGTAATTTATAATTCAGTCGTTTTAAAATGAATTTTCCAGTACAATTTATGTTCATCTATTTACTTACTCATTTCCGTAATTATTTAATGGCACAACATCATTTTATGTGACTTCTGAGCTTTGGAACATGAGAGACTCTAGCTTTACTCCTGGCTGGCATTAACTAGAATTTCTAATTAGGCAAGTAAATAAATGTACACGTGGATACATAACTGTTTGTAGTTAACCTGTTTGGATAACCTAATATATGCCTTCTTTGAATGATCGATGCTGAATCTACCTGTGTGTAGAGGTAGGGTGGAACCTCAGAAAGTTCTGGCCCTTTTCTGACTACATGGTCTTGAAAATACTAAAGAGAGGGATGGTGATTCTAAACAAAATGTTTTCTGTCTTTTATCTTTCACCTCATTTTGTAAATAAAGATTGCAATGAAAGCTGGATGATTTGTATAACGCCCAGGGGCTATCAACAGTTTACAGCAGAGGACGTTTTTCATGACACTTTCTTTCCCTAGGTATATTATTTTTGTATTTCTGCACCTGTGCCACAAGATTTTGTGAAAATGAATAAGGTGTTTTCAAAACAAAAGGCGTTTACATACAGTATTTTATCCTTTGCTACTTTAGTGTCATGAAAAGTAGCAAGTTAAATTTTTTCAGCATTGAAATTCCACAGAACAGAAAACATGCTTTAGCATAGATTATATTAAAAATGGGTGCTAAGAATCCCAGTTTCTGCTATTTCCCAAGGTAATTGCACTTCTGAATTTTCACATACTATTTATATTTGTGAACTCCTTGATTCCTGACCCCAGATGCATCTATTACAACTGATGAATGAAATAATGAATTACAGGAAAAAAATAGATACGTAAAGAAAGATTTCTCCCTTTTTAAATGATTATAAACTTAAAAAAATTGACTAAAAACATTTAAAATGCATTAGCAAGAAATATCCTAAGAATTTTCCATTTCACAATTATTTCACAGTATTTCACAATTAAGATCATTTTTTTGAATAAGAATTAATTATTGATTATAGATGAGCAAATTTTTTAATTTGGGGGTCTAAAATATCTTGGAAAAGGTTATCAATGGAGATCTGAAATGAAAGCAATAATTTACACATACTTGTATTTTTTCTTTCTATAAAAGCTGTCATATTTTTCTCTTATTATAATACTTCTGTGACTTGGGGAAGAAGCTCTCTCAGCTTTATTTTTGGAAATGCTATTTGTGCAGAATAGTAACTTCAAAGGCTTATGTGTTCTTTCATCTAAACTGTTGGAAATGCATAGGAATCAATCATTCTCCTTGAATGATGAAAGTATCAAGGATATAGGTGTTTTAAGACACGAGCTTGACTTGTACCCTAACTTTTATCTCATTAAATCTTTGCTGTGTGTTTCACTCCTGACTCCTTTTAATATTTTAGATCCAGAACTTAAGCCCCAAGTCAAAGCCATGAGAAGGTGAATCTTTCCAGCCCTTGTGCATATGTATTTTGGAGGTATCTTCGTTTCCAGACTTTTTACTTGAACATTACTTTAAGGGAGACAGTTTTACTTTTCTTTACAATTACAGGAAATCATAATGTGTTCAGTATTCACAATTCAGTTTCTCATTTTGGGTGTGTAAAGGTACCTTTTTACCAACCTGGGAACTCTCAGTACTCCGTCTATATACCAGCCCTTTTGGGTGTCCAGAGAACTCTTAGACAAAGCTTGGACAACGGAATAGAAGGAAGTGTTCTTTCCACGCCACCCGCCCAGGAAGCATCTAAGAATATGGGTCCCCGTATTGACTAGGAAGATAGATAATTAGTGTGGGAGAGCAATGAGAACAATGGAATTTCTACCCAGAAAATCTCGCCAGAGCCTTTGAGGTCTTTACATTTTCGTGTTTTGTATTTCTGGCCCAAATCCTGAAGACAATCTGTCATGGTTCCCTCCTCAGAAGCAAATTTCTAAGAGAGATTATGTGAATAAAATAGTTGCAGATTCTATAAATACTGTGATAACGGGCATACCTGTGTAAGGAGGCCTTTTTTTTTTTTTTTTTTTTTTTATTTTTTTGCGGTACGCGGGCCTCTCACTGTTGTGGCCTCTCCCGTTGCGGAGCACAGGCTCCGGACGCGCAGGCCCAGCAGCCGTGGCCCACGGGCCCAGCCGCTCCGCGGCATGCGGGATCTTCCCGGACCGGGGCACGAAGCCATGTCCCCTACATCGGCAGGCGGACTCTCAACCACTGCGCCACCAGGGAAGCCCCAAGGAGGCCTTTTAATAGAACATTTACATCAGTGAAACATCAGTGAAACTATGTGAATTAGACGGATTCCATATTTGCTGAGGGCCATTCATCAACTTGGGGAGCGTTCATATTTCATATGGCTCTAGTTATACAAATGAACCAGCGTTCGGATTGGAGATTATGAGACAGCTACTACTTATTTCTTTATCTTCTAAAATATTACTTATCATCCCTGTTGCCACTGCCACTAATTACCATTCTACCTGGACCAGACTCATGTCTTCTTCATTTTAAAATTAACGAAGTGTCTGGGAATCCTGAAACTTTCTCTTTCATGGTTGCAGGTTAATAAAACATGTCAAATATGATCATATTCTCAATTGTCTTCCAGGGAAAAGCTGTAGCATCTTGCAGCCTGGACAACTTGAAGCTGTGATATTTATCAGCTGATGGCCAGTTATTCTTAAAATGATCCTGTATCGCCAATTATATCTTAAATTCCTAATTTTCTTAAATTGATAGTTTCTCTCAATTTCACATGAGTTTTAAAATGCCACTTGACACAGCTGTTTTCTAGAATCTTTTGACTGCTTTTATTAATTCACCTACTAGAATCCTTCACGAATAACGAAAAAAACCCTCTACTGGCCCATTACTCCTATCTTAAAATATAAACCTCCCTGAAGTTTCTAAACTTGGTATTTATTTTCAAGACACAAGGGAAACATTAAAAGGAAAAAAATGATGCTATGTTTGTTTCCCTTCAAAAGAAAAGCTGGGTTAAAATTCTGCCTAATTGTGTAGTTTCCTAAAGGTTTTTTATATTTTAATACTATAGCACTTACTATCTGTGCCATTAATTTGGCATGACTTGAATTATACTTTCGCAGTATGTGTATGCGTGTGTTGAGTGTTATGAATGTGTCTGTGTGTGTTATGTGAAAATTAATTAGATGCACCATGTTTATCCACACATGTTTTCCCTTGCCCTGCATGTTGGGGCTGGGTCCTAACTCTTTATGATTAGTTTAAGAAATCCCTATTCCTAAATAAAAACAGTTAGTAGGCTGCCCTTCCCTTGCAGCTACTCTACCTCATAACAATAATATGTGCATTAACTTCAATTACACCTAACTTTTTGATTAGTTATTGTTCTACAATACTCTGTCATTGACACTCTATGTTGCTATTAACGTTTAGTAAATCTTTTGTGTATGTTTGTAAAAATAATTTGCCCTGTGTAATAAAATCCAGAGAATAAATTACAGCTACTAAAACTTGAAAGCAGTGCAATTTCACCTTTTAAAAATGAAGGTTACAGAAAGTAAATCTAATAAGAATGTTTATCACTAAATGTGTTGGCTGAGGGACTCATGAAACGCAGACACTCGTCAAGTCTTTTCCTCTACATTGCTCCTTTTAGACTGATGCATTCATGAGTTATATGGTTATTCATTTTGATTTTGCCCCTGAATTCTCTTTCCTGGATCATTCCAGAATGTTCATTTTTCTTGTGGGATGGTTAAGAGACTGAGTCACCTCCTCGTGCTGTGCTCAGGCCAGGACCGTGCAGCGCGTTAAACAGAGTTCCGTTCTTCAAATATTGCTTCTGTGACCTCACTGCTTATTTTCCTCACTTGAAATTTATTTTTATTAGCTGCTGATGATCTTGTGTCTTACTATTTAATATAGTTTAATATAGCCCTCTCTTTCAATGCTATTAAATATTTTACTATGTACTATATTGAACCAGATAAATGATACTAGGGAAAACTTATGAAAACCATATACAGTTTTAAAAAAATTATGGTTTATCTTCTCTAGACACATAATCATGTTTATGTACCTACCCCCAAACCTCAAATTACTTATTTCATCGCTCAAATATTAATTTTGTTTAAAATCTTTAAGATGCAGTAGTGTAAAAAGCATAAAGAAATTACATGAATACAGACAGTATTTATAGAGAGAGAAAATAGGAAGGGAAGTAGAAAGAATATAGGTCAGTTAGCATGGAGATATGGAGAAACACCAGGTTCAAAATGTTACTGATGAAAACGGTCTTTGAAGCAGTTGTGTGTGTGTATCTCTCATCCATGCACAGTGCTTCACAGTAATTATTTTTCTTGGCTACTGGCTACAATGAGTGTTGCCTTGCAGCTCTGAAGGATGCTCTGTGGCACTGTCAGGAAAACACTCCTGTTCCGGTGTTGCAGACAATCAGAAATGGCTGAGTTTCACTTTAATGTCATAAGCACTGAGCTGTGTTCCTGTTGGCCCTGACATTTAGAAGGCTGGCTAGAACGTATAACTCGCTGGCCATTTGCAACTTTTCTGCCTTCAGCTACCAAGGCAATAGTGTGTTTTCTATTATTCTCTTTAAGTTCTTATTTTTGTTGATATTGAAGTTTCACAGATAATGATAAGCGAAGAATTAGCTTATTCAAATTCATTTTAAGCAGCACTTATCTTTTTAAATTGGAGCATAGTTGATTTACAATGTTGTGTTAATTTCAACTGTGCAGCAAAGTGATTCAGTTACACACACACACACACACACACACATATATATATAATATATACATTCTTTTTCATATTCTTTTTCATTATGGTTTATCACAGGACATTGAATATAGTTCTCTGTGCTCTACAGTAGGACCTTGTTGTTTATCCATCCTGTACATAATAGTTTGCCTCTACTAACCCCAACCTCCCAGTCCATCCATCCCCCACCTGCCTCTCCCCCTTGACAACCAGAAGTCCGTCCTCTGTGTCTGTAAATCTGTTTCTGTTTTGCAGATAAGTTCATTTGTGTCATATGTTAGATTCCACATATAAGTGATATCATATGGTATTTTTCTTTCTCTTTCTGACTTATCTATTTTTCCCAATCCAGAAATGGGATATTGTTATAAGGTGATATGAATCTACTTAATGCTTGAAGGAGTTCATTTAACTAGGATTTTTAAAATAAACACAACAAATGTACTAGTTGAAAATAACCGTTATTTATTGACTATCTACGTACCAGGAATGATTGTAGATGCTAGAGAGTTATCAGTGGACAGAAAAAGGCAAAGTGATCCCTGCCCTTGACTCTGGGGAATACAGGAAAGAAACACATAAATGTGTAAAAATTTTATGTATAATATATATATATTATATATATTTTTTTTTTATAAATTTATTTATTTATTTTTGGCTGTGTTGGGTTTTCATTTCTGTGCGCAGGCTTTCTCTCATTGTGGCGGCAGGGGCACTCTTCATCACGGTGCGTGGGCTTCTGATTGTCGTGGCTTCTCGTGTTGCGGAGCACAGGCTCTACACGTAGCTGTGCCTCACGGGCTTAGTTGCTCCGTGGTATGTGGGATCTTCCCAGACCAGGGCTCAAACCCGTGTGCCCTGCATCGGCAGGCAAGTTCTTAACCACTGCGCCACCAAGGAAGCCCTGTATAATATATGTTTTGTTGTTGTTGGATGGTGTTGGGTGCTAGGAAAAAAATAATAATGAAGGAGGAAGGGGAGATAAAAATTTCCAAAGGGCCAGGGAGGGACAGTGCATTTTCATCTAGGGTGGTCCAGGAAAGATTAGCTGAGGAGGTGACATCTGTGCAAAAACTCTGGGAGACAAGGGGGCCAGCTACATGGCAACTGAAAAATCCTCGAGGTAGGGTGTACCTGGCACATTCAGGGAAGAGCAACACGGCTGCAATGTCTGGAGTGGAGTGATGGGGTGACCGTGTGGAAATGTTTGCTCACACATCCCATTGTACTATAATCATTTGTGTATCTGCCGTCTCCCCTTCCGACTCTGAGTCCTGGGAAAATACGGTACAGTGTCTGCTGGGTGGAGGTTATTCTCTTGGCTTGAAATGAGACTTGGATCTGGAAAAGGCCAAATCCCAGCGCTCAGTGGAATAGCTAGAGGCAGAGTGATGCCTGACCCCTGAGGACTCCGCTTTACGAGGCGGGCACACTGTATCAGTTTCCTGTAGCTGCTGTAACAAATTACCACATGTTGGGTGGCTTAAAATAACCACAGTTTATGCTCTCACAGTTCTGGAGGGCAGAAGGCTGAAATCAAGGTGTTATTAGCAGGGAAGCAGCAGTCCGTCTGAAGGCTCTAGCGGTGAGCCCACTCCTTGCTTCTTCGGGCTTCCGGTTTGTTTCTTCGCATGTGGACACATCACTCCGGTCTCTGCTTCCAAGGTCACCTTGACACCTCTTCTTCCCTGTGTGTCTCTCTTCTGTGTGTCTCCATGTTCCAAAGTCCCTTTGCCCATCTCTTGTAAGGATATAGGTGATTGCCTTTAGAGCCCATCTGGAGAATCCAGGATAATCTCCTCTCGAGATTTTAACTTAGGCACATCTTTTGCCACACAAGGCAGTTTTACTCTTTTACCGCATAAGGTAATATTCACAGGTCCTGGTGATTAAGACACAGACATATCTTTCTTTTTTTGCAGGGGGCATCATTTAACCCACAATAAGCATAATGACAGGGGTCTCTAAATAGGGTTCAGTACTAAAATAGGGATCTATTTTGAAAGAATGCCCTCCTATGAAGTAGGACCTGTGAAGAGATGGACAAGAGGATGGGGCCCTGGTCACCCTGATTGGAGTGGATAAGGCCTTGATCCTCAGGTGAGGACTGGCATACCTTCAGGCAGTTAAAAGGGAAGCTTTGTCAGGCAGCCCGTGCAAACTAAAAGGTGTGAGGATCAGAAGCCGGTAGAGAGGTACAGCTTGTGTCAGTGGCCTTCACACACCACTCCCAAAACTCAGCAGCCTAGCTCAGTAAGAACATGTCCTTCCTCACTGAAGGTTAGTTTGTTTTATTAGATTCCTCTTTCATGAACCAACTTTGAACTTGGTTGATTCCATCTTGTCTGTTTTGTGTTTCATTAATTTTACTTCTTATCATGCACAACTTTATACCAATACATTTGAAAGTTCGTATGAAATAGACACATCTTTAGAAGAACACAAGTTGCATGTTGATAAAGGAAGAACTATAAATTCTAAATAACTCTATAATCGAATTAAATCAATAGTTAAAATTTTTGCGGGGGGGCTTCCCTGGTGGCGCAGTGGTTGCGAGTCCGCCTGCTGATGCAGGGGACGCGGGTTCGTGCCCCGGTCGGGGAAGATCCCACATGCCGCGGAGCGGCTGGGCCCGTGAGCCATGGCCGCTGAGCCTGCGCGTCCGGAGCCTGTGCTCCGCAACGGGAGAGGCCACAACAGTGAGAGGCCCGCGTACCGCAAAAAAAAAAAAAAAATTTTCTTTGCAGAAAATTCTTAGTCTACATGGCATCAGTAACAAATTTTAACTTCTAGGGGCACATGATTCTAAGCTAACACCAACTGTTCTAGAAAATAAGAACGTATGTATACCAACGGTATTTATACGATTAGCATAATCTTGAGACCAAAAACAAATACGGATAGTACATGAAAATAAATTTACATACAGATTTTACCCATGAACATAAATGCAAACTTAACTTTTAACAAACTGAACTCAACAATGAATAAAAAAGGTAATATAATCTATTTGTTACATTAATTTCATGGATTCAAGTTTATTTAAAATTGGTAAATCAGTTAAAATAATATACCATGTTAAATTTGAATGAAATAAAGCACATTATCTCAACAGATGTAAACAAAAAATAAAAAAAAAAAAAAAGAATGTGTCCTTTCTCACTGTGCAGCCCAGTGTGTGAGCCTGAGGGTGCTGGCACTCTGCTCCACGCCACTTTTTAAGGACTTAGGCATAGCGACGCTCTGTCACCTTCAAAGCATGATGCCCGAGATCGCCTTCGCCGTCAACATCCAGCTCCTAAAACGAGGCGGTCTGGCCGATTCCTCAAGAGATACCTCAGGACTAGGTGCCTACGTTCCATGGACCAGAACCCAATCACATAGCTAATAATGGTTAGGAAAATAGGATCGACTAAACTCAAAGGCTGAACAATGTGGAGCTGAAAGAGGAACCTGTCTGCTCCAATCAGAGGTAGATCCTCATCCAGGTTCTGCATGTTTGACCTGAACAATTGCTCCCCTGCCCATGTTGGTTCACATTTGGCCTTGTTGCTTCCAAGTAGCAGCTTTGATGTGCTTGCTTGCCTAGAGGTCTAAGTGCTCTGCAGTCCTCCTCAAAGTTTAGTTATTAAAATAGGAATTTGGGGAACTTCCCTGGTGATCCAATGGTTAAGATTCTGCGTTTCCACTCCAGGGGGCACGAGTTCGATGCCTGCTTGGGGAACTAAGATCCCGCATGCCGCATGGCGTGGCCAAAAGAAAAAAATTTTTCTGCTGATCATATGAGCTCACCAGCTGCGTGTGTAGTGGTCTGTTGATTTGTTCTTGGACTATAAGTATTGGTCTAAGGATTCCCTGGTGGTGCACTGGTTAAGAATCCACCTGACAAAGCAGGGGACGTGGGTTGGAGCCCTGGGCCGGGAAGATCCCACATGCCGCAGAGCAACTGAGCCTGTGCGCCGCAACTACTGAGCCTGCGCTCTAGAGCCCGCAAGCCACAACTACTGAGCCTGTGCGCCACAACTACTGAAGCCTGCGCCCTAGAGCCCATGCTCCGCAACAAGAGAAGCCACCGCAATGAGAAGCCTGCGCACCACAACGAAGAGTAGCCCCCGCTCTCTGCAACTAGAGAAAGCCCGCGCACAGCAACGAAGACCCAGCGCAGCCAAAAATAAATAAATAAAATAAGTATTGGTCTAAGACTGCAGAAGACCTGTCTCTGTGATGCCCTGCAGGGGCCTCGGGCACCTGGCATTTCCCTGACCAAATAGAAAGACCAACTAAAATATGAACAGTGATGTTTGTAGAATGAATAAGACCAGTTAGGAAGATAGTCCAGTGATACTGTGGGAGATGATGGTCTGAATTAGGACCGGGCGGTGGAAAGGGATGAAGGGGACGGAGTAGAATAACCTTTAACCCTGAATCAAAGTGTGGAGATCCATCCCACTGAGAACCTAGGGCAAACCAGGTGTCTCAGGCTAACCTCTTGCTTTCTGACTTGTATGTGGGGAGAATTGAAGAGACAGCCGAAGACTAGGAATACTTATTTTCATTTTGTTATGTTTTCTTTCTGCCAATGTATGTTACCATAGCTTTGTTTTAAGATTGTCTTCTCTGATTAGGGTTGGGCAAAATCCCTTTGGTAGCAACCTGCTTAATTTGCAGCTTCAGTTGTCAACATGGAAGACATACGTTTAAAAAATTAGCGTGAAAGAAGCATCTTGCTTTTCTTTTCATTGATATAGATGACTAAGGGGAAAAATTCTTGGCTACTTTCACTTAAAAAGAAGTATTTCCTATAGAGAGGTGATCATAATGATTAGTTAGATGAAGAGCAATATAAAAGTACTTTGGATATATCTCTTATGAGATAGACTTCCAGTGTTTATGTACTCAGATGCTTTCTTGTACATACACTTTAAAAACTTCTAATTATGAGGCATCTAAAATTTTACAAAGATACCATCACTGACACATATGTGCCCGTAACTAAGATTAAACAGATGTTAACATTATGCTTTGTTTACTTCCCATCATTCCTTTATTGAAAGAAATAAAACATACTCCTCTCAACACCCTCATCCCTCTTACATTGCTTGATCCCTAGAGGTAAATTTTATGTTAAAATTGCTGCATGCCATACCTAATTACTTTTTTTCTTTTTTTTTTTCTTGCGGTACGCGGGCCTCTCACTGTTGTGGCCTCTCCCGTTGCAGAGCACAGGCTCCAGAGGCACAGGCTCAGCGGCCATGGCTCACGGGCCCAGCCGCTCCGCGGCATGTGGGATCTTCCCCGACCGGGGCACGAACCCGTGTCCCCTGCATCAGCAGGCGGACTCTCAACCACTACACCACCAGGGAAGCCCCCTAACTACTTTTATAATTTTGTTAATCAGGCATTTATTTGATCACCATAATGACTAAATTTTCTGTTTTAAAATGATAAATAGTATGATGGTATACTTGTTATTTTGTAATGTAATTTTTGTAATGCAAATTTACTTAATTATATATACATAATATAATTTCATGCTGTTTTAGAATGCCATTGTATCTATATTCCACATTTATTTATTCTTTAGCTACAGAAAACATTTTTTTCTACTAGTTTTCTAATATGTCTTTGTACATGCCTCATTGTGTACATGTGTTACAGTTTTCAGAGTTAAACTCCTAGTTATGGAATTTCTCATTCATGGGATATGCACATCTTCAAGTTTTCTAGAAAGGAGTAGTATTTTATCTAAGTTCCATGAATATAAATGAGTTCCTCTCTCCTACCTCTTCACCAAGGCTTGTTATTATCAGACTTATAAAAAATTTACTATGTTATGGATATGAAACAGCATCTCATTATTGTTATAATTTTTTTTTACCTGATGACATAAAGACAAACCTCTTTTGGTTTCTCGACCCTTTGGATTTTTAACTTGTGAAACCCATGTCTGCATTCTTTGCTTATATTTCTGTTGAGATGTAAGATTTTTCTTTCTGATTTTCAAGAGTTATTTTTATTTTCTAGACACTAAACCTTTCTTGGCCATAGGTTTTATACAATAGTTTCTCCTTTTTGTGTCTTTTACTTTAATATTTTTATAATGTCTTTTTCCCCTTAAGAGTTTCCTTTATTGATGTTGCTAAAATGTTTTACCAATATTCCTCCTGCAGGTTTAGTTTTGCCTTAACTAATACATAATTGTTTATTCTATTGAATGTTAGAGAGCCATCTATTTTTTTTTAATATATATATCATAAGGAATAGCCAACAGTTTCAGAATAATTCATGGACTAATACAGACTTTCCCATGAAATAGAAAAAGTACCTGGTATTCAAAGTACCTTGTTCCATTGAGTAAATACCATGCCATTTTAAGAATTACAAGTTTATAACAAGGAATTCAGATATGAGGCCTCCTTAAATATTATAATACTATTTGAGATTTTCTTGGCTGTTGTTGGCTATTTATTCATTTTTTTGCTTAGAAGAAAAGAAACGGCTTTCTAAGTTTTAAGGATAGTATTTGTGCATTTAGGTTGGAATTATTTTGAATTTACAGAGAATTTTCCTTCCTCTACAAACTTGAGTTCATGAACACGTGTACTCTATCTTCATGTCTTTCACTATCCTTTTACAATTGTCTGATGTGTTCCGCATATGTCATAATTAGAGTACATATTTTGGGGCCACCCAGGACTCCTCTGTTCTCTTATGCCTTACACTTCACCCGTGCTCACCTGTTCCATTAGACGGTGCATCGTCTGGCCCTAACCTGCCCTCTGTCCTCACTTCCTACCACTCCCCCTCTTGCCCTCAGCTCATTCTGCTCCAGCCTCTCTGGTCTTCTTGCTGGGGGAATATGAAAATCGCATCCCTGACTCGGGGACTTTAAAATCTGTGACTCCCTCTGCTTGGAATGCTACCCCCTCCCTCATGGATCTTTGCCAAGTTGTCTGTCACGTCCTTCAGGTTTTTACCCAAATGCCACCATCATACGTAGGTCTTTATTCATGCTCCTTGAGTACAGTAGATAAATTAGAACACCCTCCATTGTTCCCTATCCTTTCATTGCATGGTTTTGTATATTTCAGAGTAATTACCACTCACTAATTGTTTTCAGTCTATGACAGTATTCCCAATATCTAGAACAGTGCCTGACTGAGTAGCCACTCAATTAATAGTTTTTGAATAACTGAAAGACTAAGAACACCTAGAATACATAACCTAAAGAATATAACCTAAAGAATGAGGTGCTATAAAATTAATTATTTTAATCAGATTCTTTTCCAAGCTATGTTCCCTAATTGTTATCGGAGAATGAAAACACAGTGAGAGCTACAAAATAATGAACATTTAATAAGTATTTAGTCTATACCAGGTGGTGTTCTACGTAATTTGCATATTTATTATCTCCTTGAATCCTTATAACAACCCTATAATGTGGTCACCGTTACTGTTATTTCCTGTTAAGAGATGGAAACGTTCAGGTCAGGAAGTTTAAAAAATGTGCTGCTGGTCATTTAACAAGCAAGAGTGGAGTCTCTGGGATGCAGTGGAATTGCTGTTGTTTGACTCTAGAGTTTTCAGGGCAGGACACAGAAAGAGGAGTCTTAACAACAATGGCTGTTTTTCACTCTAGGAAATACGGAAACACAAAAGACCCTGAATAGCCAAAACAATCTTGAGAATGAAAAACGGAGCTGGAGGAATCAGGCTCCCTGACTTCAGACTATACTACAAAGCTACAGGAATCAAGACAGTATGGTACTGGCACAAAAACAGAAATATAGATCAAGGGAACAGCAAAGAAAGCCCAGAGATAAACCCACGCACATATGGTCACCTTATCTTTGATAAAGGAGGCAAGAATATACAGTGGAGAAAAGACAGCCTCTTCAATAAGTGGCGCTGGGAAAACTGGAAAGGTACATGTAAAACTATGAAATTAGAACACTTCCTAACACCATACACAAAAATAAACTCAAAATAGATTAAAGACCTAAATGTAAGGCCAGACACTATCAAACTCTTAGAGGAAAACATAGGCAGAACACTCTATGACATAAATCACAGCAAGGTCCTTTTTGATCCACCTCCTAGAGAAATGGAAATAAAAACAAAAATAAACAAATGGGACCTAATGAAAGTTAAAAGCTTTTGCATAGCAAAGGAAACCATAAACAAGACGAAAAGACAACCCTCAGAATGGGAGAAAATATTTACAAATGAAGCAACTGACAAAGGATTAATCTCCAAAATTTACAAGCAGCTCATGCAGCTCAATATCAAAAAACAAACAACCCAATCCAGAAATAGGCAGAAGACCTAAACAGACGTTTCTCCAAAGAAGATATACAGATTGCCAACAAACACATGAAAGAATGCTCAACATCATTAATCATTAGAGAAGTGCAAATCAAAACTACAATGAGATATCATCTCACACCAGTCAGAATGGCCATCATCAAAAAATCTAGAAACAATAAATGCTACAGATGGTGTGGAGAAAAGGGAACCCTCTTGCACTGCTGGTGGGAATGTGAATTGGTACAGCCACTATGGAGAACAGTATGGAGGTTCCTTAAAAAACTAAAAATAGAACTACCATCCGACCCAGCAATCCCACTACTTGGCATATACCCTGAGAAAACCATAATTCAAAAAGAGTCATGTACCAAAATGGTCATTGCAGCTCTATTTACAATAGCCAGGACATGGAAGCAACCTAAGTGTCCATCATCGGATGAATGGATAAAGAAGATGTGGCACATATATACGATGGAATATTACTCAGCCATTAAAGGAACGAAACTGAGATATTTGTAGTGAGGTGGATGGACCTAGAGTCTGTCATACAGAATGAAGTAGGTCAGAAAGAGAAAAACAAATACCGTATGCTAACACATATATATGGAATCTAAGGGAAAAAAAAAAAGGGTCATGAAGAACCTAGGGGTAAGACAGGAATAAAGACACAGACCTACTAGAGAATGGACTTGAGGATATTGGGAGGGGGAAGGGTAAGCTGTGACAAAGTGAGAGAGTGGCATGGGCATATATACACTACCAAACGTAAAATAGATAGCTAGTGGGAAGCAGCCGCATAGCACAGGGAGATCAGCTCGGTGGTTTGTGACCACCTAGAGAGGTGGGAGGGAGGGAGATGCAAGAGGGAAGAGTTATGGGAACATATGTATATGTATAACTGATTCACTTTGTTATAAAGCAGAAACTAACACACCATTGTAAAGCAATTATACTCCAATAAAGATGTTAAAAAAAAAAGAATAAGTGAATGCACGTCCATGTGCCTGTGTATGACAATTAGCTTTCCCTTTAACTTTCTCTTTTATATTTCATTTTATAAAAGAGAACAATATGAAAATTGTATCTGAGAAAATACATCATTAATGTACTTCACAATTCATAGTCCTCTATTTTTCTTACCTAAAGTTCACCATCAGAGGATACATCATTTGCAACTTTATTTTATACTTAAAATGTTAGATAATAGTTTTAAGTGTTACGATTTTCTCTGTTTGATATCAAAAGTTATCTTAAGGAGCATAATAACTCTTATTCACTGTTTTCACTAGTCTCAACTCCACGGTTACTTATATTTCTGCATATTTTAGTTGCACTGACTAATCTGTAGTAACCAGACTGGGCATTTCTCTGTGACATCATTGTGCTTCCCTTTCCGATCATTAAAACCCTCTCTTATTGGGGACCAATATTGCCTGACCTTTCTTGTTTCCATTTATTCCCCAAAGCTCATTTCTTCTCTGTATACAATCCAGTCTACTTGCTGTTCCAGAAATACATCTTTCACGTTTAACCTCTGTGCCTTCACTCAAATCCTATCACTTATATGTGGAATCTAAGGGAAGAAAATGATACAAATGAACTTATTTACGAAACAGAAGCAGACTCACAGACTTCGAAAACAAACTTGTGGTTACCAAAGGGGAAACATGGAGTGGGGAGGGGGGCGGATAAGTTAGGAGTTTGGGATTAACATATACATACTACTGTATATAAAATAGATAAGCAACAAGGACCTACTGTATAGCACTGGGAACTCTCCTCAATATTCTGTAATAACCTATTTGGGAAAACAATCTGAAAAAGAAGAGACACATGTATATGTATAACTGAGTTATTTTGCTGTACAGCAGAAACTAACACAACATTGTAAAACAACTAGACTCCAGTGTAAAATTAAATTTAAAAAATCCCTTATTTCATTGGAATGGCTTTTGCCACTCTTCTTCCCTTGCAGTTACTCAAATCCTGTCAGTTTAAAATAAGCAATTCACTTGGGGGCTTCCCTGGTGGCGCAGTGGTTGAGAATCTGCCTGCCAATGCAGGGGACACGGGTTCGAGCCCTGGTCTGGAAAGATCGCACATGCCGCGGAGCAACTGGGCCCGTGAGCCACAACTGCTGAGCCTGCGCGTCTGGAGCCTGTGCTCTGCAACAAGAGAGGCCGCGATAGTGAGAGGCCCGCTCACCGCGATGAAGAGTGGCCCCCGTTTGCCATAACTAGAGAAAGCCCTCGCACAGAAACGAAGACCCAACACAGAAGACCCACAATAAAATTTAAAAAAAAATAAGCAATTCACATTGCATATCTCTTCCGCGAAGGCTGTGTTTACTCTGCCTATAAATGTGACACCACCAGTCACAGAAGTATAGATGGAAGAAGGGACATGCATTTAACAAAATACCAGTAGTGTTCCAAGCAGGTTCTTGACTTTGTCACTGATTACTTAATTACCTAATGGCTTTGTGTGCCCAGAGCTCTATTTTCTATTATCACTCTTTGAATGAAACTCTTACAACATCACATTAGCCAAGAATCTTGAGTGAAAGTGCTTTATTAGGGGGAGAAATGTTGGCTAGATAAGATTGTCCAATAAGCAGTCTATGGTTGCTTGCTGTAGTTTTGGAATTTAGTCTTCAAATTATATCTATTGATTTAAATGGGGCCTTTTCCATTAGCTTCCTCGGGCAGGGGAAATACATTGTTACTTTGGTGATACTTCCCACTTTTGCTCACACGTGTTAAATTTGAGGTCCTTAAATTCAAGACTCCAGAGGAAACTTTCTGTCTCACAAGAGAGGTCTGTTTCATTGTAGCATTTGGTCTCTTCCTCCCGTTATTTATACTAAATTACAGGCAAGCATCCCGCCTCTTGCGTCACTATATTGAGTCAGTGTAATATGGTTGAAGCTTGTGATCGGAGTGTAAGTTACAGTCATGTGTTTTCAGCCTCCATTTCCTTACTCATGAATAATGCATGCCCTACATCCGTATGAGCTGATTAGCTCCCCCAATGATGTAAATACCTAAACGTGCTTTAGGGAATATGAAAAAGTTGAAATGTTAACCGATTTGAAATGTTAATCAGTCTGCCTTCTCTAGAAGAGTCTGTAGCACAAATTTTCCTGGCTTTGGTTCTTTCCCATTTATAAATAATTTTATGCCTGTAGTTGACATATCATGTGTATGGATAAGCTCCTTTTCACACCAAAAAGAGAGCCCCGCAGTCAATACAAAATTAGATGCAAGCCTTTGCCTGATGCCAGCCTTTGCTTTGGTCAAGGGAAGGTTTTCCCTCAATGCTTGTCAGTATGTTCTGTGGTGATGTTTTTGCTTGTGTCTCTAGTGGAAAAGTCTCTTGAGTAGCACACGTCACAGAGGAGGGTCTGCTGACTTCTTTCTTCCCAGGATTCCTCAGAAATGCCATTTGTTTACATTGCTAGTAGATTGTGTTCACAAAAAAAGTTCTTCAGGCATGTCTGCAGGTGGTTATTTCACTACATCTTGCAGTGTAACAGTGACTGGCCATCCTGCCAGTTTTTGTTCCTAATACAGGTCTAGCCCCACAGAATTTTAGTGAATATCCTTGATTGGATTCATGTAGGAAGGTATTCCAGGTCGTTCTTGCTGACAGCCTACTCTGGGTTTACTGATAATTTGGATTTACAGATAAAGTTATAGCTATCTCACGTGGCCATCACTCTCCAATTTCTATTCTTCTAATGCTGATTTTCAAAATATTTGAAAATAGCCGACTGTTGATGACTGAAATTCCAATTGTATAGCTTCGTATTAGGATTAAAGTGGTTGGGAGTCCGCCAGCCGTTGCAGGCGACGCGGGTTCGTGCCCCGGTCCGGGAGGATCCCACATGCCGCGGAGCGGCTGGGCCCGTGAGCCATGGCCACTGAGCCTGCGCGTCCGGAGCCTGTGCTCCTCAACGGGAGAGGCCACAACAGTGAGAGGCCCGCGTACCACAAAACAAAAAAACAAAACAAAGAATAAGTATGCTCTTAGTGAATGAAGCTGAAAGAGCACACGGTCACTGAAACCAAAATATTCAATTCACATTTGTATGTTTTTTAGTTAATGAAATTTTGGGGCAAAAAGCTCCATTTTAGAAAAGCCTACTTGGGTTGTTATTCTAAAAATTATCAGCTCTGTTATTCAGTGGAACACGATAGCTGGCAAAACTTTTTGTTCAGGGAATGCATTTGTTGCAAGACATCTTGTTGCATCTCAAGAGAATTATTTTGTTAATTGTTTGTTCATAATAATATATCATAGAGCCTTGTTTTTCACTTAGCAAGCTTGTAGCAGGAGAGCACAAACTAGAAGTAGTTCACGGAGGTTACTTCAGTACGATTAAAGATGATTTGTGTGGGTGACCTTAAATAATATTTAGGAAAACTTTGACTGTGTGTGAAAACTGTTGCTGCTTCCTTGTCATATAAATTGTATACATAAATACTAACAATATAGTGTCTTTAATGGCATTTATGTTCTATTCTTTCAAGTTGCCACTGTTTTCTCAAGGTGACTACAACAGTTTTGGAGCTCTGCAGATGAAGTTGTTGTATGTAACATGGCACATGCCTCTTTGTCATAGCAGCCAAAAGGTGAATTGTGCTGGGTGGAAACCGGGTGTTGTAAAAGGGAGAGGGGGGGTGAGAGAGAGGGAAAGATTATTGCTTCTGTTCATTATCAGCTGAACAGCTGCACAGGGAGGCTGGGACCTGGCAGGCCTGCTGTGCACCTCTCTGAGACTGAAGTCATTTGAAGCCAGGTTGCGAGCAGCTGGTGGCCGAGGTGTCTTGTCCCGACAGCAGGCATCTCTGCAGAACTCTTCAAGGAATGAGCAAAGGACTTTATAGAGAGAAAGTCCTTCCAGAGTTCCTGGCACCATTTCATAGGCACATTTCTTTGGTGTATGTTGCTTTACAGACGAGTCAAGACAAATAAGACAAAAGCAAATAACAGGGTGTTTGGAGAATGGAATAGAAAGCTATGCACATCTAAGGTGAGAACTGGAAGAAACCTTGGTGACACCCCCTTCACCCCTGTTTTATACCAAAGGACACAGATGTCCAGACTAATGAATACAGGACACCTGCTCATGCAGTAGACTGTTACTGACCAGGGTTCTTGGCCTCCTTAACCAACAGAAATTGATTAGAGGCCAGACAAGAAATTCAGGCAAGGCTTTTTTGGGGCCCCTGTTGCAGTACGGGGGAGTGAGAACAAGTAACAGGGTGCCTCGCTGGCTCCCTGGGGAGGGGAGAGCTGCTTCCTTATATGGGGTGAGGGTAGGGGTGGGTGTGTCCAGGGGTCGGGCCAGAGGGGTAGCTTAGGTGGTCTGCCCACCCCTATGGTGGTGTTGAGTGCAGAGGGCATGCGCAGTACCCTGCTTTTGCTCCCAGCTCTTCAAAAGTGGCAGTTGGGCTTTTTTGGTCTTTTGTATCTTGTTGTCCAGAATTTGCCCTGACTGCACACGCATGCAGTTATTTTTAGTCCCTTAGAGTTTCTTTGTATTTTGTTGCTTGAGGAGAGTTGTGTCCAGGTGCAAGCCCTGCAGCAAAGGGTCCCAGGTCCCAGCCTGTCTCAAGACCACCAGAGATCTGCAGTTTGTATCCAGATTTCCAGTGTCCGTATACACCTTTTCCAGGTGTATTAAATCGTTGCTGCTCAAAATGTAGTCTGCAGACCAGCAGCATCAGCTTAACCTGTTAGTTTGCTAGAAATTCAGAATCTCAGGCTCCTTCGCAGACCTATGAATTAGAACCTGCATTTTAGCAAGATTCCCCATGAGAGCTATATGCTTTGTTAAATCATTTAGAAGAATATTCTTTTCTTTTTTTTTTTTTTTGCGGTACGCGGGCCTCTCACTGTTGTGGCCTCTCCCGTTGCGGAGCACAGGCTCCGGACGCGCAGGCTCAGCGGCCATGGCTCACGGGCCCAGCCGCTCCGCGGCATGTGGGATCCTCCCGGACCGGGGCACGAACCCGCGTCGCCTGCAACGGCAGGCGGACTCTCAACCACTGCGCCACCAGGGAAGCCCTAGAAGAATATTCTTAAGAGTGATAAATATGTTTATGAGTGACAAAGGTAGAACATTGCACAGTAGGTAAAAAGGAAAATATCCTTAGATCATCCATTCATTATAACATTCATCCCACTCTCTTGTTAAAGATATCTACTTGTTAGATTTTACAAGAGCCTCTCTCTTAATATAGTAATTTGAACTTTCGGATACATAAGAATAGTTCTGTTCTTCAGTAAGTATAATTTTAACTTTGTAGGAAGGCCCTAGGTACTGTCACAACTTTTAGTTTCTGATGCCTAAAATAAACATTTTAATTTTAATTATTAGATTTCATAAGGGAAATGTAAACAAATATTTATTTTTTTATGTTCTATTGTTTCTACTGCTGTAAGAAGATTGAAATTAGTCATGTCTATAAATAGGAAGTAGTTCTAATCAAATTTATTGTTGTTAACTCATTTAAAAATATTAATAGAACTTATACAACATGTTAGGCACTTTGCTGCATACTAAGTTCATTAGGGGTTGATTGAGACTATTTTATTTTACACAAGATTCTAAAGATGATACAATTTGCATAGTATATTGGCTTACTCACCTAAGAAAGTTGACAAATGTTTATAATCGGAGATAAAATGTGAACATTACCTTGATTATTTTACAGATAATATTTTCTCTAGTCATAAATATTGGCTCTGGGTCAGCCAACGGCAGCTACATGCTTTATAAACATCAGATTTACTCCTTCATCTCTCTGTCCTGTTGCTTGGCAGAATTCATGATTTTAGAGACAGTTTTCACTAACTCAAGATTAGCTAGCCAATGATATTTGAAAGACTTAGTTGTATTCTTTTAGTCATGCAATTTTAAAACACCTCAAAGATTTTTTTGCAGACTGTGGTATTTTATCTGTTTAAAGTAGGGTTTTTCTATCCATCTCCCTTTCCCCACAAAGCACACACTTTGCCTGCACACCCAGCTTTTTATTATGTGGCTTGGGCATATTTCCTTTGTTATTTTCTACCACTGATGTCTGGGGTTTGGCGGGAAACTTGCCTTTGTTAGGAATAAAATAGAAAAGCAAAAGCCAAAAAAGAAAAGAAAAGAAAAAGAAATCATTTGATGTGGGAAAATGTATAAAACACACTTCATTCTTTAAAATGTTAAATGTTCAAGTGAGGATAGCAATAAATAATGTTCTTTGTTTCACCCTAGAATTCAAACAATTAATAAAAATAACTAGCAGCCAGTAGTCAATAATTGGTAAATAGGGAATTTTTGTGATGTTAGGGAATGAAAGTGTACATATATTTTAAATATACTTAAAGTAATTTTAAAGAAAAAATAATAAAGTAGGGTTTTTCAAATTTTATAATCACCAGGGAGCTTGTTAAAATTCACATTCCTGGGCTACAGCTCAGATTGAAATCTGCTAAGTCTTCACTGGTTCCCAAGAATCTCTAACAATTTCTTTGGTTAATTTCTATATACTCTGAAGGTGGAGACCCACTGGGATATACAGACTTGAACATCTCCTATCAAGAGATGATGTAACTTCAGTTTCTTGAATACCTATTGGTGAAACAAGGTGGATGTTCTGATCTGTGGTTTATCATTGAAATGCGTAAAACTTTATGTAAATATTTAGAGGACATTGAGAAAGCAATTCTAACATAAACCAGAACAGTAAATGCACATTCACAAAAGAGTCAAAACTAATTAATGATACATTATCTTTTTTTGTGATCCCAGGAATGAGCTATGAGTAGAAAGACTTTCTTTATAGGTTTTCACTAGTGAAATTGTTCATTTAGGAGCTCTTAGAAAAGGCTATGCTACCAGTTTACGTGAATATTTTTTCTTCCTTTTGCCTGTTCAGAGTAATCAATTACTCTCTCAATCTGCCTCGTGGCAGCTAGGCAAAACTGTGACGCTGAAATTTGACTTGCTTTTCCCTTGTTTTCTCCACCTGACATTTCTTCCTTAAGAATGCCCGTCGTATCCCCATGCTTCCAAATCCTGGTGACACTCCTAAGCCTAGAAATACTATCTGGTGTCCCAGGGCTCGAGATAAATTTCCGTCACGTTCTTCCCTGCATGGGACAGAAGCCTCACGTCTCTTTCCTTCAGGTTATAGGTCCTGGTAGGAAATACAGTGAGTTATTTGTTGGGGGAAGTGCTGAAGGGCAGGCTCCAGGTTCCATTTGAAACCCCCATTTTTTTTTTTCAAATTCCTAGTGAGGCCAAACAAAGGAAGAGTAGATGTTTTGAAACACAGTCTTTTCAGAGTTATTTTCTCTCCTTAAACAGTGTGAGTTGGTGTCCAGAGTTGGCCCTGTGTGGAGATCCAGCCAAGAGTCAGAGAAAACCCAGGGGCTACTGCACAACAAACTATTAGTGGCTGATCGATGGAGCCTTCAAGGTGATAACAAATGAAATCATAAGACTACACTCACAAGGGTGAATGATGAAACACACTGACTCTTTCTTTACTTTTGATGATATGGCATCTTAGGCATCAATATTGTGAAGAGAAATGTAAGACTTATGTTCTACTAGCTTAAAAATACCTGGGCAGGTGTGTAGATAAATTTTGTGATTAACAGTTTTGCTGCTTTATTGTGTTGGTAAGTGAAAAGTCAGGACTTTTTTTACTAACACATAGTCAAAAGTAAAAAAATGATAACGTTCATGCCAAATGTGGGCTTCATATCACAGGGTAAATGAAGGGATAATAATAACCCTCAGGAATGATTCTATCTGTGATTAGTCTATCAGTATTGCATAGAAAAGTCAGACAGAACTTACTTCTGATCTCCAGGTTCAAATACCAGTTCCCTAGGTTAGGAAGGAACTTGATTTTTGATGAACACAGTGATGTGTATACTCATGTGGCTCACGGTGTTGGCATAATCAGATGCCCTTTTCGTTCAAAAGCTGTCATTTAATAGAAGTTGAAGACAAGCCAAGTACAATATAAATAGAGCAGGTAGGTACAAAAACCTGTTCAGTACTTGGAAAAGGTGTGGAACATCTGTTCAAAATGGAAAGCTTTGGTTCACTGACTTAATTGGAGGTGTCCTAGATGCTGAATTTTGGGGGTTTTCTGCTTCAACAGTTGATTTATTTTTCCTCTCAGGTTGCTGTAATTTAAAAAATGCAAAATTTGTATGAACCAGACTTTTGTGAGGCAAAGAACATTTTTGTAAGATGTGGATCATTTCCTTTTATGCCAAAAGAAAAAAAAAAACTATAGGGCTTTTAATACAAATCAATTAGTCTCAGGAAAATATTCTCAGGTATGTGGAACATTCATTTATGCCTGCGAGTTAACAATTCCATTCTTTCCAAAAAAAAGCTCTTATGAACTGAACTTGTTGGAAGTCTAGAACAATTATATAAAAATGACAGAAAATATTTAAAAATTTATCATAGTGATGAAAAACCAAAAGATATCAAAGTGGGGCATATATGTAATGGATTCATCTGTAGAAACAGCTTAAATGACCTTATTTTTTTTCACTGTTGAGCTGGAGAAGAAAGCATGTTCCAATGATGAATAAAAAGTAGATATTAAGGTTCTAATTTGCTAACACCACTGAGGAAAATAAGAGAAGCCTCTGTGGTAGCATCATAGAATAGATGTCACCCCAGGGCTGAGACCAATCTCTAGCAATGCCTGGTGACACCTTCCAGTTGACCTGCACAATTATACTTCACAATATAAGTACCTGATAAGACTATCAAACAACCAACAGCAACTTCTAGACTCGCTTTCTTAGCTGTGAAGTGAGAATTCGACTTCACATCCTGCCAGGTGGGAGAATTTCCCCTTCAACAATATATTCCAAAGTCACACTGGAGAAAGGCACTGGGAAACCTTACCTCAAAGAGCATTTGCTGAATTATTATAATTTCACTTTATTTCTGGGATAAGAATTTGGCTTTGGGGAAAGCAATTCACTGCTAAGAATGAATATAACAAAATGATGTTGAATTTTTATAAGAATCACATTTGCTATTTTTCATAACATTTTAGAGTTAAACCTCAGAAGTTTCTTGCTCACTTATTAGTCCAATTTAGTAAGTGTATATGACACAGCTTCTTATTTATTAAAATGTTTACTTTATTAGTAAATCAAAAGCTATCAGCAAGGACCTATTGATTTTTGCAGAATTATACAGCTTTCACCACAAAGGGCATGCAATTTCAAAAGTTTTGTTTGTGTGGGTGTATACAATAATTATTCCTTCCTTTACATACCTAGGCCCTTATTGTGAAATTTGGAGTTTTCTAGAAAATCAAAAAATCTTGGTTCTGTTATTCAGTCTCATCCGTTACTTTCATAGGCTACCACCAAGTAGTGAAATAGAATTGCAGTCAGCTCTCAGGTGAAACGGTGTCATAACTTATGATCAAAAAGTTTTCCAGGAAAATTTGGTACAATAAGGAATAAATGTACATGCAAATGAAAAGTAGCAAAGCAAATGGAGTTCTGCTTCTGTCCAGAGGCTAGTAGGAAGGGTCCCAATGTTTGTGTTTTATTTTATTTATTCCCTCATAAATAAACATAGGAAAATACTAAGTCTACTTCTTTAGTGATAAAAGGCTTAGGAATTATTAAACAGCAGTATGTCTCAATCTATAAAATAGGTGCATTTTCGTAGATAACTCTGGCAAGTTGCCTTTCCTACCTGCCGTTTTCTGCCATGTGCCCTGTGCCTACAGGCCTAGTTATTATTTCCAGAAGAGAGTTCACTTTTTACATGGAGGCTTCAAAATGAATCACAGATAATTAAAGGTTTTTTTGTTGTTGTGGTGGTTTTTGCTTCTTTGTTTACGTTTTTGAAGCTTGCACATTTCCTTTCAATAATTACTGGAGGCCCTTGCTTTAGAAATTTACCATTGTCTGGGTCTCTTGCAGAGCCCGCTAGTCCGTCTTCAGCCCTCAGTCCAAGGCAATGTCCAGTGTGATTCACGTAGCTCAGGTTCCTCACCTGTCACACCTCTGAATGCAGACTCCTGGGGTCTCTGCCTCATTACGTTGGAGGCAAAGCTGGCACTCGAACCAGCTTTTCTCCTACACCTCAGTGCTAACCACCCTACCTGCTTGGCAGTTCCTGGCCTGGAATGTGCAGTGCCCACCACCCCTGAAATTATGGTTTAATATTGCTTGACTGAAAAGTCAAGGAAGCACCTGTTCAGATTTGTATCCATTATGATACCATGAGGATATTGCTTTGGAATTTGCGGAAGGAATCTTCTGTGGAGGTGTGAATTAAAAGCAATGCTGAATAAATACAACCTGTGCATTGCATTATAATTTGATTTCAAAAATGAGAACAGAATTTGTGACTAAGCTGAAGTTAAGACACATTCTTTCTCTTAAGACCAGTGCTTAGATTGAAGAACTGGGAAATGGAAGGGCAATGAGTAACAGAAACATTATTAATGTCCATCACAGGGAAGGGGAGCGGTGGACTTCCCCGTTTGGGAAAGTTGGGCTATCATCGTTTGTAATGAAAGGGGAGGAAGAAATGGAAGACATAATACCTTTGAACACGCATGGCTTATGGATCTATAGACTTGCAGATAAGCAAATGAAGTGTGAGTTGGTGACATTTTAATCGAGGTTTCACAGCTTTATGTTCATGAAGAAAGTTGACTGATTTACAAACATAAATAAATTATCCCACAGAAGGCTGCTCTTTCACAATAGTTTGGCGAGGGGTCCCTTAATTTAGCATTGACCTCAACCTCCTAGCCACACCCTCATATAATTAATGACAGATACAAACCCAGTCAAGTGGATTCCAGCCAAATGTGATAATCTGTTCATTCAGCCATAAACAATGAACTTTTGTTCCCTTTGTCCTCACTCAGGGAATCAGGTATTTAGAAATGAAAGGATTCATAACAACTCAATCCAACCGCATAATTCCAGGTGAACCAAAGAAATTCTAGGGTGGGTAGTAGACTTGCTTTATGCATAAAATTCACTCACAATCAAATGTAGATGTAAATGATGATTTGGTGTTATATTGGCATTAACTATCGATTCCTGCACTGATGATTTTACCAAGTGCTAATTAACGTATAGACTGTTTTAGATGAAACCATCATTAACTTTCTTTCCATAATAGGAAAAACATTCCACTAGAAAATGTACCTGCTATTCTTGTATATTAGAGCACCATCTCCAGTTTTATTATCCTTTACTATGTATACTAGTAAAATGTGTGAATTCATAGTGATTTTGAATCTAAATATCATTGTATTTAGAAAATTGTTAGAATGCTGCTGAATGAATCCTGTGAAACGTATGCAGAGTCTGTTTTCAATCTCATGAATTGATTAGAATACAGCTTTCCTGTTTGTAAGGCCCAGCATCATGCAAACTGTGTTTAATTACTTCACTATGAAACATGCAGATAAAAGAGGAAACTGGATGGATGACATACTGTATAGATTTAGAATTATTACTTTTCTTTTAAAGGAAGCTCTGCTTAATAAAAACGTAAATATTTAATGGAACACATTGTTTATCAAGATCTAAGTAAGATTATATAGAGCACAGATAAGGAATTATTAGACACATGTCTTACCTACTAAGAATGTATAAATCCAAATGGCATTCAAATTTACATGCATTACACAGTAAACAGATGTGAATGACATATTTACTAGTAATAAGACAAAGATGGTAGCACATAGTAAAGTTCTAAGGAAAGATCTAACAAGGAAACTGTGACCTTCAAAGTCGTACAGTCATACACGTGTGTCCTCAGACAGGTCACGTTCTCGCCTAAATTGTTGTTGCTTTCTCTATAAAATAGAGCTGATACGTTTGTTATGAGAACAGATTGACAATTTTCATGAAAAGCACACTGCTAGTGGCATACAGTGTGCTTGAGAAACTTGACTCATTTATTCACTATGAAGAAAACCTAGAGGAAATAGATCAAATTGTGCCCTCAGGGAAGGAAAAAGAAAAGGAAGGACATTTAAGGTAATTCTTAAAACTACCGACAGCCAAAAAGAGGGAGGCAGTGGGGAAGGGGTGAAAATAAAAGTGCTGCACTAAGAACAGTATCCGTGTCTGACCCACCTTCGGGTTCTTGTGTTACCGCGTGGTAGATAGCATGGCTGTTGGATGGATACCTGTTATTAATACATGAATCAGGAAAACTGTAGGAAGTTACTTTGCCTGTATAAATTTAATCTTCAGAGGCAAAGCGATATGTATATCAAAGAGTCTTAGAAGATCTATACAGGCAAAAAGAAAGGCACACTTTGACAGGCTTAGACAGAAGATAGAGCAGAGAGAAAACTAGTCTAAGAGCCACAGTGCAACTATACTAAACCAAAGGATTTATGCATCGAAAGAAAGTGTATAATCACTTAATTAGAATATCACCCTGTAGAATATGAGGGTTTTTTTTTTTAAATAACCTAAAGAATCGAGAAACTTACTGACTGATAAGAGCAGAAAATGAAAAACATTTGGAGTCAATATCAGGACTCTTAGTAACCTACAGGCACTTCAGGATACATTGGAATCCATGTTTGTTTCATTGGGAATTAGTAACAGGCTTATGGGTACATAAACCAATAAACCGTTTATGCATTCAGATAGAATTGCCATGGATGGTTACGTGAAATTGGCTTGGAATCGATCTGGATTATAAATGAAGTATGGCTTGTCGTTGAAAGAGATCTTGGTAGAACTCTTGGCCAAACACGTGCTGCACTTTGTTTCCCCACAAGTACTATTTGATCTTCATCCTGTCTGGAAAATTTAGCATATGTGATATGAGGAAACTTTAACCTTGCAACAAAGCCAATTCTCTGCAGACAGCCTCTCCTTGAAATATGGTGCATTTTTCCCCTTTATGTCCAGTGAGTTTTAATTTTCTATGAGATGCCGGACTTAGACGAAGAAACATCCTTTTTGTGTCTTTGACAGTAGGGAAGCGCTTTAAAGTCAATCGGCCTTTCTATTTCCATTTTGGGTGAGTGCCAGCCGTACCACCTCCTCAGTCTGAGTCTCCATGACAGCTTTGAGGAAGTTCTTTATTCCATTGATCCTTCAGATGGCTAGGCTACTTCTGTTGTAGCTTGGCAGGTTTTCCTATCTTTGAGAAAAAAATCCAATTCAACAGCCTTTCTACCTGCTTTTATGGCTCTTCACTCTCTAGAAAGAATTTATTGACATTCTTGCTTCAAGCTGGCAGAACTTTTTTCCACTGGCAAACATTCTAAGCCAAAATCCACAGAGAAGTGTGTATGATTTTATTTATGAGTTTTTAAGAAAGTCATTTAAAAATTCTGTGTCTTTTACATATACAGTATTCAGTAAACATTTAGAAGGAAGGAGGTACTTAATCAGGGAAGAAAAGGAAGAAGATGGAAAGAGAGACACCTATTGAATTGAGTTAGAAAAATAAAATTATTGTAGATTTAAACTTACAATTACCCAATATATAAGGCCTATATTCATATCTTTTGTAGTTATTAACTGTCATGCTCAAAGCTATTGAGAGAATATTTGAACCCTTTAGTGTCATTTTATTTCTTGGTTTATGCTATAGCATTTAAAAAAATTTTTTGAAGTATAGTACATTATGTTAATTTATGCTGTACAGCAAAGTGATTCAGTTATTACATGTATATATACATATATTATTTTTCATATTATTTTCCATTATGTTTTATCACAGGATATTGAATGGAGTTCCCTGTGCTATACAGTAGGACCTTGTTGTTTATCCATCCTTTATATAATAGCTTGCATCTGCTAACCCCAGACTCCCAGTCCTTCCCTCCACTCACCCCACCTTGGCAACCACAAGTCTGTTCTCTATGTCTGTGTGTCTGTTTCTGTTTCATAGATATGTTCATTTGTGTCATATTTTAGATTCCACATATAAGTGATATCACATAATATTGTATTTGTCTTTCTCTTTCTGACTTACTTCACTTAGTATGATATTCTCTAGGTAATCCATGTTGCTGCAAATGGTATTATTTCATTCTTTTTTATGGCTGAGTAATATTCTGTTATTCATATATATATACATATATATATATATATACTCCACATCTTCTTTATCCATTCATCTGTTATGAGCATTTAGGTTGTTTCCATGTCTTGGCTGTTGTAAATAGTGCTGCTATGAACATAGGGGTGCATGTCTCTTTCTGAATTACAGTTTTGTCCGGGTATATGCCCGGGAGTGAGATTGCTGGATCACATGGTAACTCTATTTCTAGTTTTTTGAGGAAATATACCATAACACATTTAACACACATATACCAGCGTAGTTGAAACTTTTAAATAACTTGTAAAACTGTTGAGACAAAAAGTGAGGGGGGGAGATATAATGTATGCATAATAGCAGGTCTTGGTGTCAGAAATTTGAATGGCAAGCTGTATGCCATATGTGACGATATTTTTTAGTTTTCCATTTTTGTCATTAACCTAATAATCCCTATTCCATCTTGGTCTTAAAAATACATTTCACAGGATAGGTTTTGTTAGAATTATTCTTACTCTACTTAATTCTGATGGGATAATAATGAAAAATAGAATTTGTAGGCTAGCATGCCTTGCTTGAAAAACACACAGTCTCCTCTCAAGGATTTTATTGCTATAGGCCTCATCATCCACCATCTACCAAATGGCTCTGAGTTAGTGGAATGAGGATAGGATTTTTTGTTTGTTTGCACCTAAAGGATTTTTTTTTTTCAAGAAATGGACTAAATGGGCTGCATCTAAAAACCTGTGTTGCAGCTATCTGAGACCCTGAGGAAGGTTTCTTCATCAACCATCACAGAACTTATACCCCAGACAGGATATAGAATCTTATACTCCATGAAGAATGAATCCATGGCCACTAGGGTCCATTATGGTAGGTGTTTGGAAGAATGTGCCAGACATCTGGCCTCGACTTAACTTCAAGATTCTGAGGGCGGAGTTAGTCATAGATCCGATGCTCAATCCATGAGATCGTCTGGCGCTCAAAACCAATATCCATGTGTGACCGAAGAAATACTAAACGCTTAGGTTATGAAAGCAGAGACTTATATACGGGTGTGCGGTATCCAAAAAAGGAAGTAGTATTGTCAGTTGTCCATCATGTCACTTCTTCCACACTTGCCCTCAAGGAGGAAAGATGTAGCTTTATCATCTTGGTGCTCTCAGAAATATTCAAAAGGCAAACAAACAGAAACAAAAAAGCAGTGGCATTAACACTTCAGTAAATGGTTCCTGGGTGTCTACAAGTCCCCTCATATAGTTTCTAATGCTAGAAAAATATAGTAGAATTATTCTCAAGAACAGCAACAACAAATCCAGGCATACGTCAGGCATCAGCTCACATCTGCAAGGCCTGGTTCGTGAGCTTCCCTTCCCTGACAGGTGAGCCTGGGGCTTTCGGGTAGGATTGCTGGACAGAAGTGGAGGCTGACTTGATACGACTTGATTTACTTCTAAGATTCCCAAGTCAGAAATGGAGTTTCACTTATTTGAGGAAATCGTCGATAATGTTAATACAGCGAAGTTTAACAACACTAGAAATTGAAAGTCTTACTACACTCGGCATTTTGTGATAAACAGCTGTCTGTATCTGTTCCTTTCACTTAAAGTGTGTAAACTAAATGTACACATATTAGAGCAGCCAACTCTCAACTTCCTCTCCCCAAGGCAATGTAATTATAAAAGGACTTTTGGAAACCCTCTGGAATGACTGTCCTCTTGATTTCATCTGAATTCCCTGGTCGTCTTGCTCTCAATCTTTTATGTTCCTTCTGCATTCTCAGAAAAGGAACCCACGTGCTGAAAGACAAGAGAATCACTACTGAGTCAATGTTTTACTTGAAGTTCAAATCATGGATACAGTTTTTTCCCCTAAGGATTTCTTTAGATTCCCTTTCTACAGGTAGACTCTTTTTAAGAGACTATTTTTTGATAGCCTTACAGTTAAAAGACTAGGAACTGTTCATCAAAATAATGTTTCTATAACACATTTCTGTTTTTAAAATCATTAAATTGCAAAAGGTAGTACAATTTTCTCTTCTTCATATGAACCTGTTAAATGAATCAGCTTTCTTCTCTAATTGCATAGTTGAACATGCTCTATCTAGAAATTATATAATTATACGTTATAACCCAAAAAGAATTATAAGAGGACTCAGCCTAGTAAAACGCACATACTTTCTGGAGTCTATGTGTAATTTACAGGCAATGTTACTGACAGTCAAATGATAAGTAATAATAAGTATCTTATTTAATTATGAAAAATATTATATCCAAGCACAAAACAAAGCATCTCTTCAAGGATGTATAGTCTTTGGTTTATAATATGGACGATACCCACAGATATTTATGATTTATAATTATGTCTCATTGTTAATTTTAGCTTTCCAAATTTTTAGGGAAGACGTTCAGATGCAATACTGTGTTAGAATCAGAAGAAAACTTACTCAACAAAAATTAGATGCCTGCTATACTTAGGATACTTTGCTAAACAACGTGATGAGTGAAAGAGCTTTGTCGGAGATTCAAAATTGAATCTCCAGAAATGTATCCTTCACAAAAAAATGAGAGTGTTGGACAAGGGTGATTGATTTCTAATGGTATTTTCAGAGAAAAAGTTTTATTATTCTTTAATCCTATGTCTTGGTGAAAAGTCTGTGACCTTGAGCTACTTTTAATTATATTTATTGATTCAATATAAGTCAGAAAATACATTTCTAATCTTCCCTAGACAGGTAGGAGACTTACATTTAAGTTTCCTATTGGGTGTGAGAAGGAAAATCAGTTATCATAGAGGTTTCTAACTATTCGTAATCCATTTTTCCACTCAGATCTAAGTTATCATAAGTTTTAACCTTCAAACAGAATTTAGCAGTCCATTACAAAAAGATATTCAGAAAATTTTAATCTCACCTATGCCTAATAATTTGTCTCTTGCTGAAGCTCATTGATGCGAAAATGATTGTGGTTAAGTCCCTGGCTACATATTCCCTTAGAATGTTTGTCTTTTCCTCACAGCCTATTCAAAGTTCTCTTTCCATCAGAAGTACAAAAGGAGTTAGAAAATATTAGAGGCAGGGCAGTATTTGCTGAAACAAAAGTGATACCTGGTTAAATGCCTCTTGAGAAACAGGCTGGCCTGAGAGCTCTCACTCAGACTGTTAACTTTGAATCACTAGCTGAACCCCTAAGTGTTGATTTGAACAGAATATTTAAAGAACACAAAAGTTCCCTTTTACAACCAACTCTCCAGTTGCTTAGTGTGTTGATATTTAGAGGATAAAATTTATATCGAAAAGCAGCATTGAGGCAGATGCTGGTAATATAACTGGCTAAGAATTTGCGTTGACGATGACTCTTGGGTGTGTATTGGAGCATTCCTGTGTCCAATAAGAGTCACTGGTGGGGATATTCTGATCTGTTTTGAATTCCTATTTTTTTTCTCAAAAGGTTTAAAGGTATAAGAGAAGAAGATTAACAGTTGCTAGATGAAATTAAAAAGAGAAACAGCGGTGCAGGGAAGAATATTGTGAAATATACGAATTTGATATGACTCCCAAGTTGCAGATGAAATCAAAGTTGAAAATCAATGCCTGTTGGTTCATGTATTCATTTTTATGCAGTCTCTATAAAGTATATAGATACCGATGTTAGCATTTTATTGGCATGTGCGCCAGATACAGTTTCTTTCTCTCTTGAGGCTCTCTCTGTTCGTGAAGAACTTACGACAGGAGCGTGGCATACATAAAGTGATATTTGTCCCTAGATTTTTGGGGAAAAGCTCATAATATATAAATATGCTGTCATAAACAGAATGAAAGACACACTGGAAACAAAGAATAATCCACGTTTAATTGTTGCTGAGTCTGACTTGTCATTTCTGGATCGGTTTGCTTCCAGATTTAAAGACGTTATTTTGTTTTGCGAGGTATACATTTATAAAACTTTTGCTTTTTATTATAATCAAAATCTAAAGTACTTGGGATAAGCCTCGAGCCAATAACAGGTGATTGGGCCTTGTGCTGAAAATAAAGACGTGTTAATAAATGTTGCATTATGCTTATAACAAGCCTATTGAGAAAAATGTGCAAATTTCTTTGTTGCATTAACATAATAATAGAAAGAGGTTATGTTATATCTAGGTAGCTTAAAAAATAAAATTAGCAAGTTGGGAAATGTCACTGCAAAATAGTGTTCAAACAGAATTTCAGAATATTTCAAAGCTGACCCAACACCTGCTATTTGCTTCAATCATTAGAAATCAGAATCTCCACTATACCCAAACAGTGTCTGTTTATAAAATCGAAATGTCATTATGAGTTGCAAAGAGATATAGGTTATTTTCTTATTAAGAAAAGTTTAAGAAATAAAACAAAAGTTAAATAACTAGGAAAATCACAAAAACAAGAAGAGCCCACAAATAAAAATGGCTGGGCGCCCTTGACAGCAGTGTCTAGCTGCTGCTTTTATAACCTCAGCTTCTTTTTTTACACTTAAGCACTTTACGGGTAGAGTTTTCTAACCCTCCTAACCCATCAGATGCACATGATGGGATACAGATATTTTGGTGTACCTTACTCATCTTTCTATCCCTAACGCTAAGAATAATATGTTATACGGTAGGCATTCGGTAAGCCTCAGAGAGCTCATGTTCTCATGGCGACAGACAGAAACCTGGTGAACAAATGAGAGGAGAACACCATTACAGATTGTGATACCTGCTGTGAAGGGACTAAAGTGGGAGAGAAGGTGACCTCCTTGGATGTGATGCTGGGAAGATGGCTTCAGTGTCAAGAGTGGGATGGGGTGCTGTGCAGAGGCAGGAGAAGGACTTGGAAGGCAGTGGGGACATTGCATACAGGTGCTGTCCTCGTCTTCCTAGAGGGCTTGGCATGTCTGAGGGACATAGGAGGGGCGGGCATGACAATCTAGGGTGACCCTGAGTCTCAGGCAGGACAGGGAGGCTGGTGAGGAGTCAAGATGCTTTACTAAGCACAGGGGAACAAATGAAGGCTCCCAGGCAAGGGCATGAAAAGGTCTTGTTTCTATTTAAAAACAGCCCTGGCTACTCTGTGGATAATGGGTTAGACGATGGGAGGTGGGAAAGATGGAAACAGGGAGAATAACTGGCCACTGCCCCACCCTCTGTTCCTCAGAATTGTTTTCATTGCTGAATATTTTATTATAATACACGTGCAACCCACCCCCTTCTTTCCCGTGTAAATTCTATCCATTTTCTCTGTTTCCCTGAGCGTCAAAATTGTGCTCCTTTCTTTGTTACCACCTCCTGGCATTCACTGATTTACCCCTCCCTCTTTTTTTTAACTTGATGGTGCTAATAATCATGTTGGAAAAAAAAAAAAAAACCACCTCATCTTGACATCAAATACCACTTACTTGCACCTGACAGATTGAGACACTTGCTCTGGAGCGGAGCCTGTGGGTTGCAGGTCGTACTGAGCATGGTTAGTTCACCAGCTCACGACCACGTGTCGGGCAGAGCAGGGACAGCTACTGCTTCTGACACAGACGCCTCAAGCCCTTCTCTTTCGGGTACACTGGGTGAACGACCTGAATGTTTCCACCACTGGTATCCACATCAGAGGGCAGAGAGGTGTAGATTATCCACACACCTAGGCACGCACGAGCAGTGACCTGAATGCAGGGAGATGCACAGCTGCTTAATTCACCGGCTAGTCCCCTAGTCCTAGCGACGGAGGGATGAGCCTCCCCTGACCCACAGGACTCGGCTTCAGCTCAGTCACAGTCTGGGGAGCAGAGATGGAGCTATCCGACGTTGCATTGCTCAGTCACTCACCTTCACTAGCAGCCTCATGTGTGCCAGAGCCTATGTCACATAGGAGTCCTTGCAGAATGTAGACACCCCAGGACAGTTGAGAGCAGGAGACCAGAGAAAGTCCGCCAAATGTCCCTGGTTATGAGCTTCGTCGAACTGATTAATTCTGATTTTCTACAGTCAACTCTATAAGTTTCTCACCATACTGGAGGGTTCTAATAACTGCCTCTTGGGAAATCTTCATTTCGTGTCCTTTATCTTTACACAGCACCCTTTTCTGCCCATTTCACTGAAGCTCTAGGCTTGATTTGTGAACTAATGAGACACAGTGGGGATAAAGTAATATCATGTCTTGTATACACATCAGCCACAAGGGCATAACGTTTTAGTTCCCTGTTTCATTTGTGAAGGATTTGGAAAGAGAATCTTTAAAAGAAAATGCAGTTTCAGGGGAAAAAATGACAGTGAATGGCACAGTCTGTTTCTGTTGAAGCTGTTGAGACAGAAAAGAAAACCACTCTGGGCCATGAGCCCGTGGTCCTTGTCCTAAAGGAGCAAAGCCTCGATGCTGAAGTTTTGCTAGTTCTGACAAAACGGGAACCTTCAACTCTGAACTGTAATAGGTAACATATAAAGTCATTTTGGTGTGCCAATGGCTGTGGCCCAGGGTATAGATTCATACTGTATGAGTGAGTAAAGCTGGGATAAATTTGCCGGTGGTGCAACTTTTATACAATCTCGGGCTTTTGTTAAATTAGTTGAGGTTTTGGAATATGAGTTGTCTGTGTGGTTTTATTTTAGTTTTTTGATAATTTATTTTGAAATATAGTTGATTTACAATGTTGTGTTAGTTTCAGGTGCACAGCAAAGTGATTCACTTATACGTGTACCTATATCTATTCTTTTCCAGATTCTTTTCCCATTTAGGTTATTACAGAATATTCAGTAGCGTTCCCTGTGCTATACAGTAGGTCCTTGTTGATTATCTATTTTATATATAGTAGTCTGTATATGTTAATCCCAACCTCCTGATTTATCCCTCAGCCCCCCTCCCCTTTGTTACCCATAAGTTTGTTTTCTATGCCTCCGAGTCTATATCTGCTTTGTAAATCAGTTCATTTGCGTCATTGTTTTAGATTCCACATGTGAGTGATATCATATATTTGTCTTTCTCTGTCTGGCTTCCTTCACTTAGTATGATAATTTCTAGATCCATCCATGCTGCTGCAAATGGCATTATTTCATACATTTTTATGGATGAGTAGTAGTCCATTCTCTCTCTCTCTCTCTATATATGATACACACACACACACACATATATATATATATATATATATATATATATCACATCTTCTTTATCCATTCATCTGTGGATGGACACTAGGTTGCTTCCATGTCTTGGCTATTGTAAATAGTGCTGCAATGAACATCGGGGTGCATGTATCTTTTCAAATTATGTTTTTCTCCAGATATATGCCCAGGAGTGGGATCATATGCTAACTCTATTTTTAGTTTTTTGAGGAACCTCCATACTGTTCCCCATAGTGGCTGCACCAGTTTACATTCCCACCAACAGGGCAGGAGGGTTCCCTTTTCTCCTGTGTGTGTGTGCTTTAACACTCTGTAAATATACGCTACCCCCTTTAGTTAGTAACATTTTATGTAATAAAACATTTCATATATAATATACATAAATACATATGCCTACAGAATATAAAATACATTAAATGATAATAATTTGCTCATCAATTTATGCTATTTAAGCTAATATGATATTAAGCTAATGGCATATTATACTTTCCTCTCTCACCTTCAAAATTCTAAGTTTTTTCTCTTCCATGAGCAATTGTTTCCCTTTGGTCATTTTTGAACTAGTGATATAACATGTCAACACACTTTCTGGAAAATATGCAAGTATCTCAGTACAGTTTACTTTAAGAAATGATCTCTAGCAAATGCTGTCTTTACATTTGGCATATGCTGTGTTTGAAAAGAAATTCAATTCCAGAAGAATATGGGAAGTAGTTTTTCCAAGGGTATGGCAAACTAGAAAAGCATTTATTTTAAAATAAATACAAATACTAAAGTACGTGTTGGTAGTATATGTCTTAGCTGGCAAGACAGTATTTAAAAACGCTTTCTTCGGAGTTTAAGAAGAAAGTGAGCGTAAGTGTCCAGAAAAGGGACCCAGTGAACACAGACAGACGTGGAGTCTTCTACTGATCCCCAGTGAACTTGGGGAAAGCAGGAGACAGTGGTGTACAAAGGCCAGGCTCTGTTTAACGTGGTTGGGGGACCCTACCTCCTATGGGCTCCATCCCCAGTTCACCTTTGAGATAAACTAAGAAACGACAAATCTTACAGAGATAACGTGCCTATTCTTTCCTTGGCTCTTGGTTCAAAAACACTCAGCTTAGAAATTTGTATTTTAGTGTTCTTGGTTTCCAGGGCAGGGGAAGAAATAAAAACAAATTCTCTCTGAGGCAAAGCAACTTCAATTCAGGCCTCAAATATTTCTAACAGGTACAACTCCTTTGAATATGATTAACAATGAAAAAAATCCTAAAATACATGAGAATGGCAAGCACAGTGCAGGAGAGGTGGGAGAGGGGCAGAAGTTAGAGTGAGACTGGAAAAAAAATCCCAGACACTGGAATGGTCAGATACAAATTATAAAATAAGTAGTTTAATACCCTGATAGAATAAAAGAAGGTAAAATTTTTATTTTAAATTTTTATAAAAAATTTTAACAAAAATGGCAGCAAAAAGTCTAATAATAAATGAATAACCGTGAATGGGTTAAATAGCTGATGTGAGACAATAAAAGAGAGATGGAATAAAATGAAATAGAAATCTGAAGAAATTACATGACCAAGTGTAGAAAAAGAAAGAAGAATATACGAAAGAGAGGCTAAGAGGTAGGGAAGAAAATCAAGGTGTAATAAGGAAAAAAATGGGTCAGGGAGAGGCAATAGTAAAAGATATAAGTGATGAAATATAAAAGTCCACAGATTCAGAATAAATTGCAAGTTGGAAAAATAAAATGAAATCCATTGGAACCATCAAAGTGACAGAGCAGAATAGCAAAAATCTGAAGAACAGCTGGAGATAAAATACTTCTTATTTGGAAAAAAAACCCAGTTACACTGAGAGCTGATTTCATTATTAAAAATGGGGAGCTCAGGATTTTTTAGAATACTATCTTCATCATAACTTCATTAATAACCATTAATTTAGAATTGTGTACTTATCAAAATATCTGAAGTAAAAATTCAAGATTTGTACTTCAAATCAAGATTTGGAAATGACAGTCATTTTCAAAATAACAAAATCTCGGAGAAACAAGAAAACTTCACTGGTAAAATTTATGAAGACTGAACTTATGGAAATCAGAAAAGGAAGGTCTGAATCATAAGGAGAATTAGTGAGCGAAGAAATTGGTGAAAAAAAAATCAACTGTAGAAATCAACAATAGGATGTATTTGGTGGGATTAATAAAACTGAAATACAGAACACAAAGTGGTGGGTGATCAAAGTCAAATCATCCTAAGGAGAAGATAATATATTCATTATTTTTGACCTGCTGTGATGATTGTGTATATTAATATTTCTAAGATATACATTAAGTGATGGAAAGAGCATACATAATTCCAAATCTATGGAAGGAGCCAATGAGATTTTCCATCTCTTGAAGAAAAATCCAAAAGACATCCTGAAAGAAGAAAAAGAGAGGAAACCTAGAAAAAGTATGATAAATGGAAGGCATAAAATAAAGTTATAGTGACTTATTCAAAAGTATCAGACTACCTCATAAGTGTAGTAGGCATCAATGCTCTGGGTTTTGCTTTTTTTGCTGTTATATTTTTTTATATAAATTTATTTATTTTTGGCTGCCTTTGGTCATCGTTGCTGCGCGCAGGCTTCCTCTAGCTGCAGCGAGCTGGGGCCACTCCTCGCTGCACATGCTTCTCATTGTGGTGGCTTCTCTTGTTGCAGAGTACCAACCCTAGGCGTGCGGGCTTCAGTAGTTGTGGCATGTGGGCTCAGTAGTTGTGTCTCACAGGCTCTAGAGCACAGGCTCAGTAGTTGTGGCACATGGACTTAGTTGCTCCACAGCATGTGGGATCTTCCCAGACCAGGGATCGAACCCGTGTCCCCTGCATTGGCAGGCGGATTCTTAACCACTAGGACCACTAGGGAACTACCATAAATGCTCTGTTTTTAGAGACAGATAGTCATCTTAGATTTAAACACATAACAATATATGCTGTTTAAGAGGGATGCCCTAAAACATAGGAAATAAAAGCTTGAAAGAAGAGGGAAGAAAAAGAGGTATTAAACAACAATGCAAATAATGTTGCTGTAAATATTAATATTTGGTGAATAGACCTTAGAACAAAAAGCATTACTATAAATAAGTCTACTCCATAAGAATGTATCTTTAGCTAGGACTGTATATGCATTCTAATGTTATATCCTGTGAAACATACAATATAGTAAGATGCTTCCAATTATGTTAAGTCAACATTGACTTAGCTATAAGAATAAATTGATAAATCCAACCAGTAGATGGGAGATTTTAACAAATAACTCTCCAACTCAGAGATCAAAAAAATAAGCACTAATAAATATATGAAACACAAAAATTAAACACTGTGATATAGGAGACATAAATACAGACATACACTACAAAACCAGATAATGTGCAAAATAGCTAAGCACACATGAACATTTAAAAACACTGGTCTTGTACTAGGCTCTGAACACTGAATTCAAGTTTTCAAGAGAATAAAACAGAACATATTCAATAACGAAACTGGAATAAGGAAATTGGAAATCTGTGGGAAAATTGTTGGAAAAATATTCTGAAAAATTTTAAGACACTTTTGAATTATTACAGGGTCGAATAAGGAATTGTGCTAAACATTAAACTTATGATGGTAATAAGGAATTTTAAAAACATATCCACACTTGAAGGATAACATGATAGTAATAATTGAGACTAGTTTGTAACCTTAAATGCTTCTAGAATTAGGACATTAATGGGAAACGTGCTCAAGAGCTTTGAACCCAAGAAATTAGGAAAAAACCTAACATTTAAAAAGTAAAAGGAAAGAATTTGGAGAAAAGTAATAAATATAAGATTGGCAATCCATGAAATAGAAAATCATAATGGACAACAGCAAAATATCCTGTTCTTTGAACTAAAACAAATATTTTTTAAAGTTTTGTGAAATTCATCAAGGAAAAGTGTTGCAGTGGGGAGAAGACTTGGCCTGGTACAGATGGTGCAGAATTATTAATGCAGGTAAAATAATATTTTAATACACGAACGCTGATAAATTTAAAGACAGTTAAGCAGGACAGATTTGTGTAAATGTATCACTGCCTAAAATGGACTAAGTAGAGGTTGAAAATAGGAATTGTCCCAGAGCCATAAAATAAATGGAACTGTAAGCCCAATATTTTCTACAAATACTGTTTTACAAATTCCACTCTTCAAGCAACGTTTCCCTTCTTATTCAAATTTTTCTAAATACAAGAAGAAAAGAGAAACATTCTCCAAATTTTTCTAGCTAACATTCTCCAAATTATTTAACAATGTTACCAGTACAGATAGCCTTATACTAATATGAGATAAGTGAAATATGCAAAAAGAAAAGTAAAAACCAATCTCAGTCCCAAAAGTAAATGCAAAAATAAAACCATATTTGTTGACGTTTCTGAATCCAGCAATGTGTAAAAAATGTAGTACCTAACAACCACAGTCAGTGTATCCAGAGATGCTAAATTCGTTTAACATTTGAAAGTGAATTAATAAATTCGGATTGAAGCAGTGAAACTACATTATCATTTCAATAAGCAACAACCAAAAAAATCACTTAATAAATTCCAAAGCCCGTTGCGATAATAGCATTTTAGCAAACTAAACGTGTAAGCCAGCTTTCTTAATTTGACAGAGGATAGATAAACTAAATCTACAGGGAATATCTTATTTAATGTCTAAATATACAAATGATCCATTTTATAATCACGATGTATGATATAGCCACTGTTTTTCAAAATTCTCTCCTTTTAGGTCATAGCTGTCTAATTAACTTTAACAATGAATGAATAGATAAATCTTGAAAAGGGAAAGGAAACCCACTGTCATTATTCATCAGTGATATAACTGCAAAAGAAAACAAAATCTATACATGAAATATAAGAATTAATAAGATGTTTAGTAAGTTAGCTGTATTTAAATCACAGCACTAAACAGTTAGAATCTTTTTTGGGAAATTTACCATTTACAACGAAAATAAAACATAAGATAACTAGGAGCCAGATTGTTCAAAGATGTACAAGGCCATTACGCTGAAAACTATAGTACTTTAAGGAGAGATAATGAAGAAAAAGGTAATGAAAGAGCTGAAGTAAATTCATTGATAGGAAGACTCAGAATGGTCAGCTCCTCCAAATTAATAATCTATAAACTTAATATAATTCTAATCAAAATTCCAACTGTGTGCGTGCGTGCGTGTGTGTGTGTGTGTGTGTAAGAACAAAGGGCCAAGAAGAGCCAAGACACAGAAAAAGGGAAACTAGTAGGAGTGGAATGGTTTGGCTGACAGATATTGACTTATTATGAAAATATAACCTTTCTGCCCACATGCTATTGGCTTAGGAATAGAAAAACAGATCAAAGGAACAAAATAATCAACTACGAAACTCACTCTCTATGTGTTGAAAATTCACTTACCTGAGTTAGCATTGCAAATAGATTGGCATTGCAAATAGATTGGAAAAAGGATGAACCATTAAATCAACCACCCTGGGTTTTTGGTTATCCATATGGAAATTTATCTTTTTCTCACAGCATATATCAAAATCCTTTCAAGCAAATTACTGGCCTAAAGATGAAATGTTCTATCTCTAGAAGAAATTTACCTTGGCTTTGGAAAGAGTTGATTACATATGAAATGTGCAGTCATCTATTAAAATTAAATATCACATCAAAAAGTGCCACGTATGAAGGGAAAACAGGCCAGCAACTCTGAGAATGTATTTACACCACACAGAACTAATAAAGAATTCATGTCAAGAGTATACTATTTGAAAAGTTCTACTGATCATTGAGAAATAGACAACACAAAAGATAACAGAATGAAAGGCATGAGGAGTTATTTCTAAGAAAAAGAAACAAATGGAAAATAAACATAAGAAGATACTCAACCTTATGACAGATTGTGAGGAAAAAGAGAAATACCTTTAACAACCATTAAGTTGAAAAAACTTCAGTCTTAAGATGTCAGCAGTTTCTGGTGTCTATGCAAATTGGTGAAACAATATCCAAGAAAATGGCCACTGCCTGATAGATAATGAACAAAACCTTATGTACCAGGAAATCCACTCAGAAATATAAAGTGAGTAGTAGTTTTCAAACTTTATCAGACTGAGATACATACATTTAAAAAAGTGAACAGTTAATGAAAAAATACGTACCCTAACTCCATGAATGGCAATCTGTCGTTTTCTATTCTACTCCATTATACTTAAACATTTATCTTCATGACTCACGGAATTAATTCTGTGCCAGTAAAGAGTTGTGATCTTCAGGTTGCACGTCTCTAGAGCCACTCCTGCACAATAGAATAGGAAAGTGCACAAGAAATTTCATAGAAGCACTTTTTACAATACCTAAGAAGGAATGGTCCTGAGCCTATTTGTAAGAAAATAGGTCATAAATTGTGGTGTACAGTCTTACAATGGACTGTTATGTAGCAATAAGAAAAAATGAACTTTAGGTCACTAAAGTCAGGTGGAGCAAATACTACAAACTACGTAAGAATTAAAAAAGAGGTTTTCATTTATACAAAGTCTTAAAATATGCTCAATTAAGCAATAACAGGGAGAGGGAGAGAGTGATGGATAAGTACTGATGGGTATGTGGAAGAATGTTTAGAAGCAAGTGAATGGATAACACAGAAGTCACAATAATTGTGTCCTCAGGGAGACTGAAGGAATGAGAGTGGGATGGCGAAGGACAAACAGGGTCTTCATAATTATCTTTCCGCAATGTTTAATCCCTAAACTGAGGCTCGGTATGGATTTGTTTTCTTTTATTTCTATTTATTATATGTTCCATAGGCAGTCTTTTGAATGTAAATGATTATTTAAGAATTTAAAAATGGGCTGGAAACAGTTCTCATCATTTTTCAGTTTTTATTGAAATATACAGAACATACAGAGAAGTGCCCATATTTTGACTGTACAGACACTGAATTTTCACAATCTAAAGAACATACAGATCAGGAAACACACCATCCTCAATACCCAGTGGCCTTGACTGATCACTGTTCTTCCAGGCCACACCTCCCCTTCGAAGGGTAACCACTTCCTTCTAACAGCACAGATTAATTTATATGATTTTAAACTTGATAGATTTCACAGTATTACATGTACTGATATATATTATTGAAAATGGTGTGTGTATATATGTACATATATACACATATATATACATATGTATACACATATATATTTCAAATTTAATTTCACTGTTATAAATAATTTTTGTACATTGACCTTATATCCTTTGACCTCAGTAAATTCACTCATTTATTCTAATATTATATATCTCATTTTTTTTTGTTTGTCATAAGCAGTTACATTGTCTACGATTACGATAGTTTTATTTCTTGCTTTTCAATTCTTTGGTCTTTTCTTTCCTTGCCTTATTGCACTGGTGTGAACCTTTGCTACAAAGTTGAGTAGAAGTGGTGATAGTGGGTATGCTAATCTCATTACTAATTTTAAGAGGGATTAAAAATTTCTTTTAATTGTTTTTGCTTTTAGTTTTTCGTAAATAGTCTTTAGCATATTGAGAAAAAGTCCTTCTATCCTTAATTCTTGTTCCTAATTTTATTCTATTAGTAGTTTTTTTCATCCTTAATGCATTTTCTATTTTGTCAAATAACTTTTTGGCATCTAACAATATGATCATATGTTTTTCTCATTTTTTATGTTAAGGTGGTTAATATATTGCTTAATTTTTGAATGATAAATCAACTTTGCCTTCCTGTGATAAATACTATTTGTCATTAAATATTCCTTGATTTGTACATCCATAGATTTGATTTGGTATTATTTTGGTGGGATTTATGCCTTTATGTTCATGATAGCGATTGATGTGTACTTTCTTTTTTAATGCGTTTGTCAAGGTTTAGTATTGAAGTTATCATGGCTTCTTAAAATCTTATAACATGCTCCATTTTATCCTATTCTCTGAAAGACTAAGATATTTTTTTCTTAAATATTTGGCAGAATTAACCACAAAAATATTTGGGCTCGAAGGGATTGTGTGTGTGTGTGTGTGCAAATGCATGAAATAGTAGATTATATATTTTAACAGGTACAAAATTATTCAGGTTTCTAACACTTCTGCTCTCAGTTTGGTTAAGTGATTTTTTTTTTACTCATTTTTCTACTTAATCCCTATGTTTGTCAAATTTATTGGCATGTGTAGCAACCTCCTAATATCTTTCAAAGTTTGAACGTTCTTTATGTGGATATAGAAGCTTAGTTGGCAGTTTTCTCTCAACATTAAATGCCATTCCATCACCTTCTGATGTCCATCATTTTTATGAGACATCAACTCTTAGGTGTATTGCTGCACCAATAAAGGCAATATTTCTTTTTTTATCTTCTTGCATAAGGATTTTCCCTTTGTCTCCAATTTTCAGAAATTTTACCATCATAGTTGATGACGTCATTGTTTAATCCACAAGACCATCTCTGCCGATATTGGCCACGGCAGGTTTTTTTTGGTAGCAGTGGGTGCCCTTCTGCATTTTCACAATTTTCGATGTTTGCGAAGTGTTTCTCTTTGGTGGGAAGTAAGTTCTTTCTCTGAATTTGACAGAAGCAGACATTCACTTCCGTAGCCTCCCTTGAAGCTGAATTGTGGGCACATAATTCAGTCTTGGACCCAAACTGAGTTTTTTAATAAAGAGCTGGACGAGGAGGCCTCGGAATTGATGGCTGTTGGAGCAGCGCACGTGTCCACAAGCAGCTGGTGTTGTGTTGCTGTGGCCACATTCTGAGTCCAATACTGATCATTCTTCAGGAAAACAGTTCTGGTTTGGGAAGCTATTTTTAGCAGGGTAATGCCTGAGCTGTGTTCCTCAGATCTCTCACTGATTCTGTTAGCTTCCCATATCATTTATATTAAATTTTCTGCTTAAATTAGCTGGATTAGGTTTCTGTTGCAACTAAAAACTATCATCATCTCTGACATCTTCTCTCACATCCTTCACAACCAGTCAGTCATCAAATTCTATCTCAGGTACATCTTTCAAATAAATCTTCTTTTTTTAATAAATTTATTTATTTTTGGCTGCGTTGGGTCTTCATTGATGTGCATGGGCTTTCTCTAGTTGCGATGAGCGGGGGCTACTGTTTGTTGCAGTGCACGGGCTTCTCATTGCAGCGGCTTCTCTTGTTGCGGAGCACAGGCTCTAGGTACATGAGCTTCAGTAGTTGTGGCACGTGGGCTCAGTAGTTGTGGCTCACGGGCTCTAGAGCGCAGACTCAGTAGTTGTGGTGTATGGGCATGCGGGATCTTCCCGGGCCAGGGCTTGAACCTGTGTCCCCTGCATTGGCAGGCGGATTCTTAACCACTGCGCCACCAGGGAAGCCTCAAATAAATCTTATATCATTTCCCATGTCTCCTTGTAAATCAGTTCTAATCCTGTACATGGACTGTTGCAGGAACCCTTCTTGATAGCCTGCAATCCACTTACATGCAGCACCATCAATTATTTCGGTTTAGATCTCACGCTTAAAAACGTCTAATACTTTTACATTGACATTAGTATAAAATCCCCAACCATTGTCATGACTTTAAGGGCTCCTAGAATGTAGAAATTACGGACTCTGAGGCTTCACCCCTCACCTCTCTTGTCAGCACTAACTCTGCTTTCTTTATTTCAAAGATACATTGTGGTTTTATATTCTATTCAGGTTTTGAAAGAAAATCCATTATCTTGAACATGTTAATAACTGGGCAATATGCTAACTTAACGAAATACTAACAAATATTTTATATAAAGATTTTTTGTTTGTTTTTTCATTAGAAAAACCTGTAACTACTTATTTCATCCATAGCTTCCAAAATAAATTTGGAAGAATAAATATTGTAAAATATGCTTAGCCTAGGAAATCTACAACAATTAGAATGTATATGAGATTTTTTTTTCAACTTAGTAAATACAAAATATTGTATGTGGAGTAAAGAAGAATTTCAAGATCAAACTTTATAATTAATGGCATATTAAGTATAACCAATTGCAGAGGGTCTCACATTTTACCATCTTTCACAAACTATGCAATTCTAAGAAAATTGGAGTATGATATGCAAGAACTTTTTTGACAAAATTATAGTGCTGTTGGGAAATTGTTGCCTTATGTGAATACAAACATTTGAGTGAATTAACCATTAGGCAATGTTCCCATAGGTAAGATACTAAGCCTGGACCATGGGGTTTAAAAGATTTCATCATCTTAGAGATTGATCAGCAATCAGAGCTATTTAAAGTAGCTCTAGAGCTATTTTAAAATAGAGTTCTTTAAGATAATTTTAGGGTTTTTGTGTTGTTTAGTTTTCCATTAGAATTATGCCACTTTAATGGATATAGTCTCTCAGGATTAATATTTTTATGTGAACTGGTGGTGTCCTTTTTTATAACTTTTTCTTTAAACTTCTCTTTACAATAATGAATGAATCCCACAGAGCAATAGACAGTGTGAGGTCAAAATATTGTCCTGAAAAAAACAGATGCCCCATGTGGTGATGCCAGCATTCAAGTGGCAATGGACCACCTGTTGTCCTGAAGTAAAATTTTAAAAAGAAGAAAACAACCCCCTTTAGAAAAAGTAAACCGTCAACATAAAAGGAAAAACAAAGGTCATTTTTGAAGACATTCCTATTTCATCTTTTCCTTAGTTGGAGTTAAAAAACAAGAGAAAGCAAATTAAGCAATGTGCTTATCTCCCCTTGTACTTCTTACCCTCCTTACTTGCGACTAAAAACGTGGGCGTTTATTACTTCATATGTAAAGGAGACCTGTAGCACCAGATTTTATGTAGGTGTCTTGCTTCAGTTAGCATGGCCTTCTGATCTGCACCCTCTATTTTTGAATTTGGTAACTCGTTACAACAGTGCCTATAACAGCCAGGAAACCAAATTAGAGTCAAGTTTTGCAATTTTTTTTTAAAAGGGGCGACTACAGGAAGAAATAGCTTTTCAATGAGCAAATTTTAGGGAACTGCTTCTGTTTAAAAACAAAACATACACTAGAAATTGAAAACTCAGAGAAATGACTGCTTTTTCATATTCTAAAACGGAAAAAGGCAATGTTGCGTAACAGCAGGAGTTTTAGAACCTCACGCAGAAGGTAAATAACAGATCATCTCAGAAAAAAGGGACCAGTGGAGTTGAAGTATTTCCAGTGATGGGCACACCCCAAGTATAGATACATTAAACTGGCAGTGTTAATCTAGTGACTTTTGTCTCTTCTGTTTTCAATAGAGAAATCATTAAGAGGAAAAAAATTGGGAAATACAATCAAGGGTGTGTATCACTTTTAATTCATAGGACCATAGTGTATTAAATTTGGGAAAGATAATAGATATGAAAGAGACTAGAATTCTCATTTTATCATGAGATGAGTGTCTGGTATGTCCAAAAGCAATAGTAAATGATGTAGCTAGGAATAAATCCAGGCCATAGGGCTTTCTGTTCTGTATTTTTCAATACACTGTATGTTTATACTGAGATTATGGAAAAGGTCTGAACCTTTCTCGTTTCCCCTTCCAGAGCTTAAAGAAAAGCTTACATACTGATTTAAATAGTGACAATTTGCTTAATCCCAAAAGGAAAATAGGCTGAAAAAAAAAAAAAAAAAAAGATGTGAATGGGGTAAATTGTTTATGTATACACACAGTTAACTTCATAGTGTAGACATTTTTAAACTAATTATTTGCTTGTCTATAGAAAGTATAAAGATACCACTTCAGTTAATCCTAAGGAGTAGTGCCAGGCTAACTGTAAATAACTGTAAATCTTCTCTTACTGGGACAGAAACTATTTCCATCTCGGTGAGCCAACTTCAGCACCAAAGACACTTAATAATCCATATTGACAGAAGGACATAAAAACCTGCATTCAACAGTGTTTCTGTTGGGAGGAAATTCTCCAAGGATTTCTTGTATTTCTGCACATCTTGAGAGCAGAGGAACCACATGCCCTTGTTCTGGACATCTTTACAAAGATGTTTTATAGCAGGTGGTCTCAGAAGATAGAGATAATTGTGGATGCCTTGTTCCAGTGTTATAAAGATAACGTCTCCCTCCAAGGTGAAGCAGGCAGGCTTCTGCCCATTATAGAAAGGTCAGGTTTCCTAGGCTTAGGTGTCCTCCCTTGTCATGTAAGTCACTGAATGTTCTGGCATCACCTGGCCCTTTTCTCAGCACGCATTGGGAATTGGGGCTGAGGGAACAGGCATCAGTAATACTGGCTATTGCAATTTCTGTGGACAAGAGAGTTATTTTTTTCTGAGACCCAAGAGTCTCGTGTCTTCTGCCCATGTCTGAGAAACTGGCAGACTAACTAGTAAGCTTGCAAGTGGAGTGAAATCTCAGACCCTTCACAGTTCTTGACATTATCATCTTTCCATTCCTGCAGTCCATTCTGTATGCTTCTATCAGACTCACATTTATAAGGCCCCTGTCTCATTTTATCATATTTCTATCAAAAATCTCCAGTGTTTTCCAATGATTAGGATCCTCTCCAAGGAATGTAAAACCTGCGAGTATATGGTTCCAACTTTCCTTTGTGTCCCATGCAGTATAGATTCTCACCAAGAAATGAAAAGCTTTTCATTGTGTGGCTCCAACCCGCCTTCTTAATTTTACTTCTTGCGCCCTGAACAAATCCCATTTTCCCACCCCCATGGCCTTCCTCTGTTATATCCTACCATCTGACCATATTGTCTTTTCCGTCATTTCTGTTGTTTTTCAAGAACACTCTAACTTACCGGAAGGTGAGCAGTTATTGTAGTGGCAGCTGCGTGGCACCACCCAGACCCCTCTTCAGGAAGGAGAGGTTTAAACCCTCACGGCTGCTGGAGGTGGTGCCAGGGGGCATCCTCAGGGTGTTTCTGTCTGACAGTTTCCCTGGGGCCCTCAGAGCTTCCTTGGTCAAGGTCGTACCTCCCTCCCAGAGGCAGCCCATGTCAAATGACCAATGAAGAGGTGCTAAGACTCAACTCAAATTTGCAGTGGAGTCTTAGTACCATTCCAGCTGTGCCTTTTGAAGGCCATTCCAGCTGCGCACTTCCCTGTTGGTTTGGGTGATGTTTTGTGGTGACTACATCACAATCCTGCTACTTTTCCTCTCTCTTGTTAATAAGCTTCCTGCGCACAAATCTCTGTGTCGGACTCTGCTTCCCGGGGAACCCCGCCTGCAGCAGTTAACATCCATATAGAATGTAATCTTCCTGAGAAAAGGCCCGCCTCTCCCTTGTTTTCTTGTATCCATTCAGGAACCTCTAATAATAGCTCTTCAGTAAGTATTTGTTGAATGAAATTGAACTGAATGAAGTGGAGAAGCTAACCTTGCATTTTTTCATTAGCATCCAAAGTAAATAACATGGTATGAGGCGACATCTTCCTAACCTAGTAGTGGATATAAAGTGAGAAATACATTTTAGAATCCAGAATCAGGGAAAAAGACCCTGCTACTCAAAAGAAGGGTCAAAGAGACAGTATAATTTGAATTGTATCTAGTCTTCCCTATCTAAAGATAACTATGATTGTAGCTGTCTGAAATAAATTAAGGGAAGATATTACAGAAATAAATTCAGAGAAAGGAAGGGAAAATATTCATTCACCATCACTTTTATGACTGAGTCTAATGGTTTAAACAGCAGCACTGAATGGTAGAATTGATACGTATGAAGCCAAATGAGAATGGTTCTGATGTTTCTTACTGGCCAGGACTACTCTAAGCTTTCTCTCGGAAAGCAACCTTGAAAAATTACTCTTGAATTTTTTAAGGAATTTTAAAGCAACATCCTAGCCTAAGATATTTTAAATAGCTCCAAGAAAATAGATGTTATAGCAATAACTTGCCAGTAGAAGTTGAAAAAAAGAAAAAAAAGAAAAAAAGCTAAGAATATGAGAAACAACCAGTCGTACCAAAAGCTCTAAGTATATTTCAACAGTAACCACCATCTACCCACTTACATTTTCTCATTACTCGTTCAAGCACTGGAAAGCTTTAGAGAACTGAATCCATACTGTAAGATGTGTTTTCAGTTTGATAAAAAGCTACTAGATCATAAACAAGTGTGTGCTCTTGGGCATATTGAATGTTTGTTCAGTGTCAACAGGTATACTTGTGCCTTGTTTGGGCTTTGCAGTAAATGATGGATCATGGCCTTCCATTAAAAAGAATCTTTAATCTTTCAGTTTATATATCAACTGTTTTCCCAGCTGAGTCTTTTAGTCATTGGCCCTTAACATCCAGAATAACAGCTTGGTGATTCTGCTTTTGCAGTTTTTTTCCCCTTAGTGTTTTTTTTCCCCCAGATATATTTCCTCTACTTGAAATGTCATCCCTTGAGAAAATGTGTTGAAAAAAATGTCATCGTTATTTGAAATGGTTATTGTCTAATTATTATTCTCTTCCCTTCATGTCTAATTTATTATTCGTTAGACACTAATTTATTACTATTTGGCAATACCTGTACGACTCTATTCACATTTTCATGGCATTTCTTTCATAATATTTCAATATTAAAAATAATATTAAACATTGAAAAAGATTCTCTTCTTATGTGATACTTCTTTCTTGTGGCATCTAAAATTTGGATTTTTTTTTTCGAATTAAAAGTAGCAAAAGCATGATGCCAAGTGCTAAATGAGACCCTTAAGTATTCTAAACAAATATACAGTATTTGACTCTGCTTTTTTTTTTTTCCCCACGGTTTCTCCTGGTAGGTGCTGTTGGGATTATAGGTGGGATTATTAGTTGTACAGAATCGCTCAACACATTAGAGGCCGTTAGCATGCGGAGCCCTAGGCGGTAAATGTCCAGCGCAGCCCCTAATCGTTACGACAACCACAAGTGTCTGCACACATTTCCAGGTTCCTCCCGGGGAAATCGCGCCGCCCCATTTTCTTATGACGCTTCTGACGCTAATCTTTATTACTGATTATAGTACAGCAATTTCTTCTACTTATTGTGTTCTCAACTTCCCACTCTCACCATTCTAACCAGACCAGTACTTTTTATTTTTTTATTTTTTTGCGGTACGCGGGCCTCTACCATGTGGTTTTGTGGTACACACCTGTATAAAATCAATATTTAAAATTACCAATATATTTTACACTGCTCTCTTCTGAGGATATAACAATTTAATATACAGTAGCTATATGATTAGATCTTGTTATTAAATCATTCCTTTAACTTGTTAGTACTGTTATTGATCCTTTTAACTAAACACTGTGTTCGTTACTCTGCTCTGAGTTATCTTTTAGACAATTAGATTTGTTGTTTGCTTGTTTGGTCAGGGAAAAGATCCCGAGGCACGTTTGATGTACAGTTGACCCTTGAACAATGCAGGGGTTGGGGTGCTGACCCCCTACAGAGTCAAAAATCTGCATATAACTTTTGACTCCCCCAAAACTTAACTGCTAATAGCTTACTGTGACTGGAAGCCTTATTGATAACATAAGCAGTCGATTAACACATTTTGTTTGTTATATGTATTACTGTGTCTTAGAATAAAGTAAGCTAGAAAGAAGAAAATGTTACTTAAAAAATCATGAGGAAGAGAAAATTCATTTACAGTACTGTACTGTATTTATTGATACTCTAACTTGACATCCCCTGTTTATAAGATGAATCATCTGTCAGTAAGTACGTCAGTATTGTCTTATATGATACAAGACACTAGATGTGATGCATATTACTAACACCAGATACCAAAAATAAAAAGACAGTGTGAAAAATTTCATATTTGTTTACAGCTTTAACGATTTCTACACTGAGAAAAATGAAGCAGCAGTGTGGTTGCTTTATGGCTGCCTAGTGTAATCAATACAGTTGCCTCATGGTAGCCTACCCTATACGCTACTGAATGATTCGTTAACAGAATTTTTATGACATACAGTATTACAGTTATGTTCATAATATGATATTGGTGACATTGCTACATTGAAAAAAGAAAACAAAAAGCACTTCCCTGTGGTGATAGGCTGACATGCAGTTTCTCCGGTTACAAGAGTGAGAGGCATACTGTGCAGTAATGTAATTCTTTGAAAGAGAAGTTATAAAATAGTAAGAAAACTAACATATTATTAATTTTTTAAATTAAATATCACTCACTTATGCCTATGTAAGGATAGGTTATCCACTTCAATACAAGTCTTGCACACAATGTTCTACGTGTATATTTTTGTAAATTTATTTTTAAAAAATCCATGTATAAGTGGACCTGTGCAGTTCAAACCCATGTTGTTCGAAGATCAACTGTATATGAAATTGTATGATTACAATTTATACCTAGTTATATAAACATAAGGTTTTACTATATTAAAAAAAAGCTTTTTATTTCAAACCAAATTTTGAAAAGCAGCACAGTAGATGGAAAATATTTCACTGGTTTCAATTTGGGTCTACTTGGATTTGAACTTGCTTTCAGTACAAGTTCATACAATTAACTTCTCAAAAATGCAAAATTATTATCTATTAAAATTAGGAATGTTTGGCTGGATATTATTACAAACTGTACTAGAAACACTCCAAATCATGTAATTCTAGATCTTCATTTTTTCATAGAGGGATTATCCACTCTGTTTTGGTAAAGTATGTTCTACAGGGGCTTTCTGGAGGCTAGAGTTTCTCTGAATGACACAATAGAAAAATAGCATTATTGAACCTTCCTCTTTAAAGGGAACTGTTACCAAAATAACGAAACGTACTATACGCTAATGGAATATAATACTATAATCTAACAAAAATATAAAGATATTTATAGAAATATTAAACAATATTCTGTTTTCACCAAATGTTATTCTGAATTCAGCTTCTTATCCCCCTCACCACCTCCACGCACAGATGAGGCTAGCCCACTTCACATTTTCAGCAGCGGAAAGGAAGTTGTTTGTGGGACGAGTATAGGATTTAGGGTTTCTAAGTTTGCAGTTGTTTTTTTTTTTTTTTTTTGCGGTACGCGGGCCTCTCACTGCTGTGGCCTCTCCCGTTGCGGAGCACAGGCTCTGGACGCGCAGGCTCAGCGGCCATGGCTCACGGGCCCAGCTGCTCCGCGGCATGTGGGATCTTCCCAGACCGGGGCACGAACCCGTGTCCCCTGCATCGGCAGGCGGACTCTCAACCACTGTGCCCCCAGGGAAGCCCCTAAGTTTGCATTTTTATACTGCTTTTTTATACCGCTTTGTCTTGGGTCTCAAGTATTTCCTGACATGTCTTCCTTTGGAGGAAAAAAGTGGAGGATGTGTCTTAGTCTCCTAGGGCTGCCATAACAAAGTACCATGAAGCAGAAGGCTGAAAACATCAGAAATTGATTCTCTCAGAGTTCTGGAAGCTATAGGAGCCTAAAATCAAAACGTTGGTTGAGCCAAACCTCTAGGGGAAGATCCCTCCTGTGGCTTCCACCTTCTGATTCCTTGGTTTGTGGGAGTAAATCTCCAGTTTCTGCTCCATCTTTACACGGCCATCGTCCTGTGTCTGTCTATGTGCAGATTTTCCTCTTCTTACAAGGACACCAGTCATATTGGATTAATGCTCCCTGTAATCCAGAGTGACCTCATCGTAACCTAATTCTATCTGCAAAGGCCCTGTTTCCAAATAAGGTCTCATTCATAGGCACCAGGGCTTAGAACTTCAACATATTATTTAAGGAGGGGGCACAATTCAACACATAACAGAACCTAGGGGGGAACAGTGCTAACATTTTCTAGAGCCCTTGCTTTGATTAGTTATTACAGATCCTCAGTAAATAATAAAAATTATTTATCATATAAATTATATATCATTACATTATATGATAAATTATTATTATAGAAAACATGTATATAGAACTTATGATGTACCAGGTTCTGCTTTACAAATATTAACTCATTTATTGAACTGAAATGAGAATCCAAGTGTCTTATCATGAATTGATAATACATTGATTAGCAAATTCTGTTTTATTTTTTTTTCAAATTCTGTTTTAGAATTTAGAAAGGCATTCTTGAAATTGGACATTTTGCTTTTGTAATCTCGTCCTTTCTGTTTTAATTACGCCGAGCATCCTAAAAGTCTTCAATGTCTGTGAAGTTTTGACTTGCAAAACGTACTGATAGTCTGCAAATTTCTCAGTCGGTTTATTTAAACTTTTTTTTTGTTCATTATTAGGGATTGAGCCGGTCCCATTGAGCCAGATACTATTACCAATGAAAGCAGGCTTGCCACACAGCTGAAGGCCACCATTTATTCTATACACTTTGTTTCAGACCCTTATTCATGCTGATATCTGTTCAAGTCGTAATTACCACGTTTCCACAACTGGTCTCTTTTCACAATCCCCCTAATTCACTGCAACATAAACACAGAAGTGAAAAATACATTGCCAGGTAATGATAAGGTTGTTTATAAATAAAATACATGTAAAGAATAATTCGTCCCCTCTGGGACACATGCTGGTTATTTCTGAAAACTTTGACAAAAAGTTTTTAAAACAGTAAATTATAAACAAGTCTTTAGGTTTTACTCATAAAAGTGTCATTAATACTGTTATAGGACATAATGATTTAATTATATATTTAAGTAATATAATTAATAAAATATTTTCTGTATTCGGCATCTTAGAGAGAAATGAATTTTGTCACGTCCGAAGGAAAGAAACATGATATAATTTTTGCAACCATCTTTCACGCATCCATTTTAGTAGCAACACGATTCTACAAAACATTAGGGTGTTAATATTGACTTCCTAAATGATGCTTCCTTAATAACACTTGAAAAATTTTGCTAATAGCCTCTTATCACAAGGTTGCTATGTGCCTTGTTTTGTAGGCTTTACAATATCACACAAGTCCGTTATTCCCATTGACGTTTTCTCAGTGACCAGTTAGCTCGTTTACATTCTACGGAAATGGAACGAGTGGGAAATGCCAATAGCAACCACTAATCCTCCCTGTGACAATCCAACCTTGGATTGTAAACACTGTGCTAGGCATTGTGGTCACATTATTCCATTTATTATTCTCAATAAGCCTGTATTATAGGCTCTATTAGTATCTCCTTGGGGACAGTGAGGTAAGGCTAGATTTTGCTGGAGTCCAAACTTCAGTTTCTTTGTAAATAAAGACTAGTTTCTCCTTCACGCAAAATCACTTCCAAACGAGGACTCGAAGGTCCAGGGTGTTTCTTTCTTGTGACCCCACCGTTTCTACACATCACTCCATGATGTCTAAGAAGGGAAGAGGAAGGTTTGTACATTCAATATTAAGTGACTTTGCTCAGAGGTGACTCACGTGACATCTGTTCAGAGCCATTTCACCAAAACTAGTCACCTAACTAGTAACTAAGCTGGCCCTACCTAATTACAAGGGAGCTGATCGGTTGAAGAATCCAGGGATTGATAACCATCTTTGCTACAGCATAGAGTGGTACTTGCATAGGACATCAGTAAAGGATGAGCATATAATGGTTCCCATGCAAAAATACATCTGGGATGGGCTTTAAGAATTAAATACATACGGTAGGTCTACTTAACACTTTTAATATGCTAACAAACATGGGGCATATTTACAAGAAGAGTACTTAATACGCGCATTTCTCAAACTTCCCATACTGCAGGCAACGGTTACTGTGTCTAGATAGGTCTGCCCTCTCAGGGTTTTTCAGGGGCGAGAAATGTGTGGGTATTTTCTATGGAGTGGATGTGGGTCATTTAGGAAAGACTTCAACAGCACAAGTCCACATGACTTGGACCATACATGAGTCAAGGGCTTAGGAAATGGAATGCTTCACCCATAACATGAATGTTGCAAGTGAAAGGTCCCCAGAAACAAAAATCTCTAAAGAACATTAAAAAAACTTACAGAGAAAGATCACTTTTAACCATCTCCCAAAGAGCATGAAATCTACCCAACCAAGTCGGAAGTACTCTGTCACCTTATCACCCTTTTGTCCCATCTTCTCAAAATGTTCAAAACCGCGGTTAGAAACTAAGGAAACAGGTGAGGTGTAAGAGAGCAGAGGCCAGTTGTATTTTTTCCCCGATTAAGACAGGTGCCAGCCATGGCTCTGGCATTCAGAAAGGGGGAATGCTGGGGCTTCCCTGGTGGCGCAGTGGTTGAGAATCCGCCTGCTAATGCAGGGGACACGGGTTCGAGCCCCGGTGTGGGAGGATCCCACATGCCGCGGAGCAACTGGGCCCGTGAGCCACAACTACTGAGCCTGCACGTCTGGAGCCTGTGCTCCGCAACAAGAGAGGCCGCGATAGTGAGAGGCCCGCGCACCGTGATGAAGAGTGGCCCCCCGCTTGCCACAGCTAGAGAAAGCCCTACGCACAGAAATGAAGATCCAACACAGCAAAAATAAATTAATTAATTAATAAACTCCTACCCCCAACATCTTAAAAAAAGAAAATTATAAATCCACCTCATCTCCTTTAAAAAAAAAAAAAAAAAAGAAAGGGTGAGGGGAAGTCTTTACTTCAAACGGCAGTTGATTAACATGTTGGATTTGTTATTTAATCTAGACTTTGTGTTGTGACTTAGAGTGATTGTAGAACAATTTATGACTCAGGAATGAACAGAAAAGTTAATTATGTGCCCAATTTTTCATGGACTTATTACCCTGAATGTATAAATATTAAAGAAGGAAGGGGATTGTACTCGTTTGCTTGGGCTGCCATAACAAAGCACTACAGACTGGGTGGCTTAAACAACAGAAATTTGCTTATTCACAATTCTGGAGGTTAGAAGTTCAAGATCAAGGTGTCAGCAGGGTTGGTTTCTTCTCAGGTCTCTTCTCTTAGCTTATGGGTGGCCGTATTCTCCCTGTATCCTCACACGGTCTTCCCCCTGTGTGTCTCTGTGTCCTCATTTCCTTTCATGTAAGGACACCAGCCACAGTGGATTAGGGCCCACCCTAATAAACTCAGTTTAACTTAATCTACCTCTTTAAAGACCCTGTCTCCAAACACAGTCACATTCTAAGGTACTGGCTTTCGGACCCCAGCACATGAATTTTGAGGACACACAACACAGTCGTAACAGTGCAGTTTCATCATGAATCATATTCAGTGCATCTGTTGCCTCTTGTTAAATTTTCTGGTGTTAAACTATCAATTTCCTGGAATAAATTCAGCTGGGTCATTGAATATAGCACTTATGATACATTTCTGGATCCTAATACAGTTTTTTAAAAATCTGTATTCACAAGACAGATGAACCTATTGCTTTATGTTTTGCATATATTGATTAGGGTTTGTAATCTATATTATGGGGGCAAATCTGTCACAACAGATTAAGTAACCTACAGGAAATGGATGATTTTCATAGAACAATATGCATTAAGACTTAAGTAGGGGCTTCCCTGGTGGCGCAGTGGTTAAGAAGCTGCCTGCCAACGCGGGGGACACGGGTTCAAGCCCTGGTCCAGGAAGATCCCACGTGCCGCGGAGCAACTAAGCCCGTGCGCCACAACTGCTGAGCCTGTGCTCTAGAGCCCGCGAGCCACAACTACTGAGCCTGCGTGCCACAACTACTGAAGCCCATGCGCCTAGAGCCCATGCTCCGCAACAAGAGAAGCCGCCGCAATGAGAAGCCCGCGCGCCGCAACGAAGAGTAGCCCCCGCTCGCCGCAACTAGAGAAAGCCTGCGTGCAGCAACAAAGACCCAACACAGACAAAAATAAATAATTATATAAATAAATTTATTTTTAAAAAGACAAATAGCTAATTAGCAAAAAACATTGAAAAATAATGTACATATTTACCATTTTTAAAGGTTCTAGGTGTATAATTAGTCATATATGCTAAGTATTAATATTTGCTGCTACCGCATCCCTAAAAATCTCAGTGATTAAAAAGTTGACTTCTATCTAAGTAAATTCAGTGATGTTCTTGGGGGAGTGTGTCTCTTTTGTGGCTTCTCTCCAATAACTTGCTCAGAGATTCCGGCGCCATTCATTCTGTGGCTTAGATGTCATCAAGCAATCAGGGGTAGGAAGAGAGAGTGGGTGGGTGGGTACATCCATGTTAGACTGTCTCCGTTGTAACCTATCTGCTCAGCTCACGTTACAAGTATAGCGCAGGGTCACATCTCCCCGTAAGAGGCTGATGATAGTAGTTGAGCTGTGCATCCAACATGGGGAAACGCATTTCATGAGCATTTTGTTAGCCTCTGTCACAGATGTGTTCACTGTGAAGTTTTAGCCAAACTCTAAAATCTTAATTCAGTGTTTTCTAAGTCCTTTCAAGCCAGGAAGCCAAAACAAACAAAATGAAGACAACTTTGAAGTCTCCAAAGTCAATCTGACAATGAAGGATAAATTTAATTGGAACTTGATTTTAATAATCATGACTTCTGAAGTGCAGATAGACGTTCAGAGAAAAGACATAAAACTAAAAGTATTTCCCAGCTACTTCATGTTGCAAAATAGTGGGCGTTTCTTGGATCATTAAAAAACATCTGGGGCTTCCCTGGTGGCGCAGTGGTTGAGAGTCCGCCTGCCGATGCAGGGGACACGGGTTCGTGCCCCGGTCCGGGAAGATCCCACATGCCGCGGAGCGGCTGGTCCCGTGAGCCATGGCCACTGGGCCTGCGTGTCCGGAGCCTGTGCTCCGCAAAGGGAGAGGCCACAACGGTGAGAGGCCCCCATACCGCAAAAAAAAAACCCAAAAAACATCTGGAATACATATGAGATCAAAATAAAAGAACCTTTCATTGAAATATAGTTATAAAATACATCATTTAAGTTTTACTTAACACTTAGGAGGTGGTATCAGGTAATATAAAATGTGTCAGTTTTAGAATTAAGTAAATTTTCAAACTTCTGCTCAGTTACTTTCCGGTTTTTGATATCAGGCAGGTCACTTAAGCTTAGTTTGCCTAGGTTTCCTCAACTGTGAAATGGAGAAAACTATAAGAACACAACGTTTATATAGGATTCCAATGGCAGAATATCTGAACTGTACCCAGGTCAATAGTACCATACCATGGCCACCCACATAAATGGTGGTGGTTTTTTCAAACCATCATTAATATCTTTAACATTCTATCAAATAATTTACTTTTTTTTTTTCCACTTTGTAATCTTCAAGGCTTTGGTAGAGAAAGTATTGTAAATTCATACTTTGAGGTTAATTACTCCATGCCCCCTAACGCTTTAGAAATACATCATAATGATAGACAAAGTATAAAAGACACAGCCCAGCCAAAATAAAAAAGACATCTCCAAAGACCAGAAATGGGATAAAAATACAACTCAACAAATAGAGTTGAAAGTGTGAACCCACTGGGTTCTGGGAAAAAGAAAGTTTTAGGCACCTAGAAATCAGCATTCAAGGTTAACAGCATCTGGAAGTAATCCCTGTCAAGTTGTGGACAGAAAACTACCCTTATTTTCTAATGTGCTTAATTCAGCCTTGGATCTTATATCATACAAGTGCAGTAAAAAGTAAATTAAATTAAAAACTTAGCTCAACTATGAACATGGGTGCAAAAAATCTAGGTAAAAGGGTGCAATGCAATCATCCTGCACACTAAAATATCAAGAAGTATAGTTTGTAGAGGTAACAGATAAAAAGAGAAACAATATATACTTTATAAAGTATTCAGTGTTACACAAACTTGAGAAATTAAGAGAAGACAATTCTCTAAACCTGACCAATGACAGCTACTGAACATGTTAAAGCAAATATTACAGTAAATGTTAACATATGCACATCAATTCAGTACGCGCTGTGTGTCTTTTCCTACGAGGAATAAATGAGATATAAGGATTAGAAAGGAAGCATCACAATTTTTAATCTTTATTTGCTGACCTCATGATCATATAGAAAACAAAAAACCGCATTTGCCCTCATAGAACTAAGAGACTTCAGCAATGTTGCTACTTACAAGAGCCATATGCGAAAAGTAATACACTCCCTAAAGGGCAACACAAATGGATTAACATATGTAGTAGAAAGAAAGATTTCTTTCATCATAAAGTAATGAATACATTAGGTCCTTGAAGACATTTAAGAAAAGATGTGTAAGAACTGTGTGGATTACTGAAGATTTTAAAAGAAGACCCAAATAAAGGTGAGGTATGGATGGGAAGATATTGAACCAAAGATGTTAATTTTCCAAAATTTCTTCCCTAAATTATTTCCCAGAATATCCCCAAATCCCCTTGTTCAGTACAGTGCCAATTAAAATCTTACTAGGATTTCTTTGGGGTGATATTTTCAGTTTGATTTTAAATGTCATGAGTAAGTACTCAAAAACTGTTAAGAGAAATCCTGGAAACAGTAAAAGAAATAACTGAAACTAACAAATATCAAGACTTGTATTTATAAAGCTACCCTAATTAAGCGAGTATGGTATTGGTATAAAGAGAAGCTCTTATGCCAGTGTATCTTCATTTAAAAGCCGAGATGGGGACCAAAGAACAGATGAGGGATTAGTATGTGAAGGGATTAGGTATCAGTACCTAGTTGTCTGTAATCTACTTCTGGACCACAAGGTAGATTTGATCTTTTATTGTTTTTTTCATTGATATTCCACATTTGAGCAAAATTTTCTACTATAGTTTATATTTTAGTGAATATTTGAGGGAGCAAGGAATAAAAAAACAAGAAAATAGTACAATCTTACCTCAATAAATAACTATGTCATTGGCAAAGACAAAACTATAAAAATAAACATTTCTTATCAACAGGCAGAAGGCTACCTCTTCAGTAGTTGAGGAAGTGTGAATTAAACAATTATGACAAAGGATTTCTCTTTTTTTTTTTTGTGGTACGCGGGCCTCTCACTGCTGTGGCCTCTCCCGTTGCGGAGCACAGGCTCCGGACGCGCAGGCTCAGCGGCCATGGCTCACGGGCCCAGCCGCTCCGCGGCATGTGGGATCTTCCCGGACCGGGGCACGAACTCGTGACCCCTGCATCGGCAGGCCGACTCTCAACCACTGCACCACCAGGGAAGCCCGAGGATTTCTCTTTTATGGACAAGAATTATGCTTTTCCCATGATAGCATTTTAGATCCGATATTACTGGCTCTGAAACAAATTTAATTCTCATTACAATTCATGACTTGTATATCTGTCTAATGGAGAGCACTGAATTGGCTGCCAATTAAATTTATGCTATTTCAATCTGCATGCATGTTCCTGAAATAATCCTAAAAGCCTTCAATTCAACTTGCTAATAAAAGAACCTGATCCATCGTGTTGGCTTTTTTTTTCATCCTAAATTGTGTTCCCTAATCCTGAGTAGATTTTTTGACTTGGCATAAATTGAGATTGATTCAGCCCCAAATTATAGAAGCTCTTCAGTTAATTATCTTCATGTTATCCATATAATGTACACTTAGATAAATGAAAGTCACTTTACTTTAAAGTTCCAACTCAATTAACTTCTTAGGGGACAAGTGCAAAACAGGTAATAGCAAATATATTTGAATACGTAGGGTCTTTTTAGAAGAGCCTCTTAGTATCACTGGAACTGGTACAATTCCCAGTGGTTAAAGGAAGAAGTAGAATTCTGACTCAGGTTGTAATGCAGATTTGTGCTCTGACAAAAAGCTACTAAAATGATGTTTTTAAAGACAACTATTTTTTTCCAAACAAAATCTTGCAGAAAATAACATTTTCCTAAGGGAGTTTACCATATGTTTCTGAGAAAATTATTTATTGTTTTAGAAAGTAGACAGTAAATCATTTAGGAGCCTAAGGTTTCACTGAGCACAAGTTGAAATTAATTTATTGAATGTGAGTGACCGTTCCTGATAGAGCGTGTTGTTGAGTATCTGTCTTTTCAGGAGCACGTTGTCTTAAGAAAATGACAGGTGACAAATAGCCCCATACTGCTCCTTTAGACTCTCATTTGGTTTCATTTTCAGCAGCTTTCTGACATGCCATTGTCTTTCCAAGCCTGTGCTGAGTTACTCACAGCCACTTTTTTGCTATTTTGTATTGTTCTGACCCTTTGCGGTTTATATTCTCCATCTCTTCTAAGTTCTCCTTAAAGGAATAACAGTGTGTTTTCTTGTCTCCACTCCTTCCCCGAATCACAGAATATTGAATTATCACTTGAGGAGACATAGTTAGCCCTAGCCTAAGAGGGCCCTTTCTTCTTTCCCTGCGTTATAGATTTGTGCTGCGGGTTGGTTAGTCGTGTTAAGTCCAACGCACCAACTTTTGGTTCTTTGCCAGGATTAAACCCATAGTATTTCACTATTTGTACATGGACCCTGATAAGCATTTTTAGGAGATGACTGCCCTGTGATCCAAACTTGGCTGAGTTTTCCTATGAGGTTTCCTACCATCCTCATGACTGTGGCATCATAACCAGAACTGTTCAGGAGACTGACTCTTCTGCTTGAATCTAAAAGCAACCGTGTCTCAGGAAACTCCAGCCACACAGCTGAAATCCTGCCACCCTCTTTTAAATGACATTGAAGAGAGAGAATGAAACCAGCAATGCTACCTACCAAAGAGGAAATAAAAGTAGAAATACACATTCAGATGAGACACCGAGTTGTTGAGGCCAGAGGAGAATCTGAACGTTACATTGTCTTGTGTGTCAAACGATGCACCTTTACTGCCAGAGAAGAAATTGGCTTGTTCACTCCTGAATTCAGAAGCAATCTCTGCAGTGACTGCAGAGGAATGTGTAAACATATATGAGCCCATGAGAGTCAAAAGAGGTCTATCTATCTTCTATCTATCATCCACCTATCTTTCTATCTATCTATCATCTATCAGGAGAATAGCTGTGTAGGGGTCACTCACAGTGTGGAAAGCAAGGAGCTTCTCCCCAGTGTCTAAAGATTTATCATGTGATAAAAGGATTAACCTTTTCTGTGGACCAATGACAGAATGAGACTGTGTTGGCAATGCTGGGAGCACAGATTTTGTTTCAACTGTATGGAGAACTTCCATCCAGAACTGTCGGGCAATGGAATGAGTGAATTAATACACAGGGATCATGAGATGCTAATGAGTCACTTGAGTGTGAGATGTATCCTGTTGTCTATGGGCAAGAAAAAATAACTTCCTCTCTGCCCTTCTAGGTTCTTGGCTGAGACCCTGCTCTAATAAAAAACCCAGATGAATAGGAGAAAAACAAAGTTTTTAAGTTTAATAACATGTACATCCCTTGTATGCATAGGAGATATCCAGTGAAACTGAGTAACTCCTTCTGAAATGGTCCAAGCCATCACCTTAAATGCCATCTACACTAAAGACAAAAGGGAGGTGAGGGGTCTGGGGAGCAGTTATGGGAGGTTTTCAGACAAAGCGCAGTAGACAGGAGTATGCTTTTCATGCAGATTTAGGTCAGTGCCTTCTCATTTGATAACTTCTAGAGACTTAGAGTCAACCCCTCTTCCTAGTACAGAGAGGGAGACAGTCTTCCCAATGGGGATGTCCATTATACATGTAAGTGTCTCTTACAAAAGGGTAATTTCTGGGTTTGCAGAGCGTCTCCTGTGTCTGCTGTTTCTTAAAAATAATCAGCTCAAAATAAGTCTTATGCCGAAGAGGCATATTTTGGGGCGTGGCATATCCTGCTCCCCTTCATATCAATAGGCAGCTACGAAGCAGGGGAGTAACCTGATAATAATAGATTAATCCTATCCATGAAGTCTTTGTCTTATTTAGTCAGATGGTTAATTGAGCATTCATTTAGCGTTGATAGATCAATGAATTTAGGGTAAAGCCTGGAAAATAAGAAAGATTATTTGGGCTAGAGATATATATGTGAGTATCATCTACATCAGGGGGATAGTTAAAATTATGAAAGAAAAAAGTAAATGGACTCTCACAAAACAAAAGAAGGCATAAAAGGAAGCAATAAGAGAATAGAAAACTTGGAGAAATATATCTATATATTGATCTCTCTCTCTCACTATATATATATATATATATATATATATATAAAGAGAGACTATGGTGAAAAAAGACTAAAAGACATGGCATTAAATAAACTAAAACATTGTTATAGTAGATGAGAGAATGGTATAGTTAAAGCCTTATGAAATTTTGGTAGTGGGGTTGGGAGATGCTATTTCTTTGAACTCTCCTGTGGATTGAATAGAAGATGAAAAGTATATTGTTCCTTAATTTTTCCTAGTAGATTTAAAAATGTATGATGATTGGGGCTTCCCTGGTGGCGCAGTGGTTGAGAGTCCGCCTGCCGATGCAGGGGACGCGGGTTCGTGCCCCGGTCCGGGAAGATCCCACATGCCGTGGAGCGGCTGGGCCCATGAGCTGTGGCCGCTGAGCCTGCGCGTCTGGAGCCTGTGCTCCGCAGCGGGAGAGGCCACAACGGTGAGAGGCCCGCATACCGCAAAAAACAAAAAACAAAAACAAAACCCAAAATGTATGTTGATTGGAATTACCCGTATCAATCAGGATAGGCTAGGGTATCCTAGGGTAACATCAGGGATTTGAACCACGCCCTGAGTGAAGGAGTGATCACTGCTCAGTCCTGGCTAGGTGCAGAACAGAGAGCGCTTGGTGGTCTTCATGTTCAAGTAGGTGAGGCAGACTGGAAAGGACACAAATCAAGTTAAGACCACTGACAGCTGTTTATCCCTGAGCAGTGAGGGTGTCCTGTCCATTCATTGGCTAGATTAGGGCTGCACCTGGGCAGTCCACAAGTCTATTAAAAAAGATGGGTTTTTTTTGTTGTGTTGTTACTATTGCAATCAAAAATAATAAAAGGATTCCAGAATATCCAAACCAGGAATGAAAATGATTCATTTTCAACCAAAGGATTCAGGGGCAAAGGGAAAGGCAAGATAAATAGATGGGAGCCATTGCATTAGAATTAAAATAAAACAGAATTGGAGTGAACAAAATTGCAATGGGGGAAAATATAACACCAGCAATGCAACTGAAATCGTATGTCAAAAAAATTTTCCAAAATAACAATCAAGTATAAAAAGTGACAAGCTAAACAATCATTTAATTAAGAATTATAAATGGCCCAAAAAAGACAAATAAATCCACTCTCCAGAAAATCCAGAGATTTAAAAAAAAATAGAAGGCTAAATAGTATCTTTTTCCAAACTAGTAAAATTTTAGAAAATGATAATCCCCATTTTTGTCACGGGTATGACAGAATACTCATTTTTTTTTTTTTGCGGTACGCGGGCCTCTCACTGTTGTGGCCTCTCCCGTTGCGGAGCACAGGCTCCGGACGTGCAGGCTCAGCGGCCATGGCTCACGGGCCCAGCCGCTCCGCGGCATGTGGGATCTTCCCGGACCGGGGCACGAACCCGTGTCCCCTGCATCGGCAGGCGGACTCTCAACCACTGCGCCACCGAGGAAGCCCAGAATACTCATTCTTATATGTGCTGATAGATATGTCATCAGGAAAACTTGTTTTCAAGGCATCATGTTTCTAGAGACAAAAATGATTATAATGAGAGGCCATGTAACAAATACAAAGGAGAAGAGAGCCTGCCTGGATTTGAGGTCAGATTTTGACATTTACAACTTCTGGATGGAATTTTTGCAATGTAAAAGTTTAAATAGTAATTTATTTTGATCTGGCATTTCTACTCCTAAGAATTATAAACATGTCTACCAGTGAGTAAAAGATAATGCCTAATTAGATTCAATGCAGCATTCTTTATTTTACCAAAAACTGAAGAAAACCTAAAATAGGTTATTCTGTAGAGAATGTCACATGAGCCATGGATGCATTCTTGCCACGTAATAATAATAATGTGCAATATATTTTTAAGTGTTCTGACATAGAAAGATATCTAGTATATACCAGCAGAAGTCAGTGGAAGAAGAAAATGTGCAAGTCTCTCCCATTTTCAGAAAGAATGTATAAATATATGAGTGGAGAAATAGAGGAATATAAAATTTTAGAGCAGTTTCCTTTGAGAGGTATAATTATAACGGAATTTCCATTTATTATTTATTTTATATGTTTGAATATTGAATAACATTTTATTAGTCCTATAATCAGAAAAAACTGAAGCTATAACAATGGAACTCATTTCAAGTAGTAAGATACCAGTTTAGAAGAGTTGCATATCGTGTACTACACATTATATATATATATATTTTTTTAATTATTTTAATAATGTGGAAAAGAATTGATAATATAGCACTTATGACCACTGTACAGAGAAAAAGCTCAGGCAGCCGTGCAAGTGGGCATGAAATTTTCATTTTCTATTAAGACTCATTTTATCTGGGTCCCTTAAATGCCTCCAACAAACTCCTTCCTGCTGTCCCCTGCCCAGCTTGCTCACATAAACAGAAAATTAACAGCCCAAAGACTTGAATCAGTACTTTTCACATTAAGTGGGTGCTTCTCTGCAATAGTGATATGCATCTTTATTAGGAGGAATAAAAATGTTTATCATTTCATGTTATACTTTATTTGGCATATGGAAAATTCTGTAAAGTGGAAGCAGTTTCTAAATACATAAGTTATTATCTAATGTGCATTTCTAAAACAGTCGATCCATTTTCAGAGCTCTAAACGTGAGCCAAACAATTGTAGCTGCCCTTGATCTACTTTGCTTTGTACTGATGTGATGTTTCATGGACCATTATATTGTAACCCAGATTCCTAGTGTATTTGGAGGCTAAGTTATGTTAGGGCCTTAACTACTGCTCAGTTTTCTTAATATTTGCAATATGTTTATAATAATGTCCTAGTTGGGGTCCTAAAATTATAATTAAACACAAGACTCTAGGTATGAGTGCAAGAAAAGAATATTGAGATACTATTGTTGCTGTTCGTGTTATTGACAATATTATTGGGACTTCCCTGGCGGCGCAGTGGTTAAGAATCCGCCTGCCAATGCAGGGGACACAGGTTTGAGCCCTGGTCCAGGAAGACCTCACATGCTGAGGAGCAACTAAACCCGCGAGCCACAACTACTGAGCCCACGTGCCATAACTATTGAAGCCCACCCGCCTAGAGCCCGTGCTCTGCAACAAAGAGAAGCTACCACAGTAGAAGCCCGCGCACCGCAACGAAGAGTAGCCCCTGCTCGCCACAATTAGAGACAGCCTGCGTGCAGCAACGAAGACCCAATGCAGCCAAAAATAAATAAATAAAATTTTAAAAACCAATGTTATTGTTTTATTATTATTTTATTTGTCACAATGTAATAGTATTGTATGTAATGAGCACCTGCACTTGTTTCTCTCAAATCATTACTAATGTGGTTTATAGACATACAACTCGATTTAGAAAAGTGCCTCTGGCTAGACAGAAGCATTGCAAGCATCCCTCCTTGCTGGCAGGAGATAACTGTAGTTCTTTGGCTGTACAAGGGTGGAGGTGGGGAAACGCAACAGACAGGAGATGTATTTATCTGCAGATTACGCTTGATTATCTCTGCAAATACAAGAGACTCTGAATGGCTCTCCTCTTATTCATTTAAGTGTGTCCTTTGGAAAGCATATCAGAACATGTGTACAAATGATTTTCATAGAATCTGCAGCCCCGCAGAGCGAACCATGCTTTGTGGACCTGTGTCAGGAGGCCCTGAAGAGGAAGCAGCCTGCCATCACCAAGCTTCCGTGCTTACACCCTTGCATGGAGTGTAATCTGTACAAGTGGTTTAACACGGCAACTATACACCCACCAAAGTTATTTTAGGAAAAGGAATAGATTTTCTTTCATGAGGATTGAAAATATTAGCCCAAATCAACATCTTAAGGAAGGAGCATAGGAGAGAGAGACAGAGACAGAGACAGGAATAGATTCGGTCCATTTCTCTGGGCTCTGACACTTTATCACAGGACAGACCTGTAGTGAGAAAAAGCTAGGACAGTGCTTCCATCCTGACACTTCCTCCCTCAGGAATGTGAAGCAAGATCAGTGGCCTTAGGGTTTTTATGTGATGTTTGAATTATGTGACTATATCATCAAGACAGTTTCCTGGAGGAGGACCTAGACAGGTTGCCCACATCTTGCTGTAACATGGGTACTGGTTCTGAGGCTCTTCTACCTCATGAGAGGGATTGAATGGATGTCTTTTCACATGCTGTCGGTGAACGATTGACTGGAGAACAAAAACAAAGGAATTGTTGAAATATTAGACCTCCGTGGTTACTGGTCATGTTTATAACTTCAACTGCTGCTCAGATACATGAGAAATAAGTGTCATTTAGTCTGTGTAACCAACAGGATGTCTGTATACGTACGTGTGAATTGATTATTTGATCGAAATGATGATAGGTAGATGGAGAGATAGATCAGTCAATCAACATGATGGTGATGGGGTTGATGGTAGCTAGATGATAGACAGATCGATAGGTAGATAGATAGTTGATAGATTTAGAGAGAAAGAGAGAGATTTATGTTAAGGAATTGGCTCACACAATGTGGACACTTGCTAAGTCCAAGATCAAGGCACTGGCAAGGTTGGATTCCTCTGCAGTGTGTCCCCTTGACTTGCAGACGTGCACCCTCCTGCTGCCTCATGACATGCTCATCCCTCTACGCACACATGTCCCTGTGTCTCTGTATGTCCTAATTTCCTTTTCTTCTAAAGACACCAATCAGATTGTATTCAGGGCGACACTAAAGGCCTCATTTTAACTTACCCCTTTAAAAGTCCCGTCTCCAAATACAGTCATATTGTGCAGGATTGAGGGTTAGCACCACAACATATGAATTTGGAGAGGGTGGGGGGAGACCACAATTCAGCCCCTAACAGTCTAGTTGTAAAATTATGTTTCTCTACTTTAAGTTACTTATTATTGAAATATCATTTTATTAATGAATTTTTGGAGGTTATACCAAAGCATGCAACCAAAACTTCTGTATCTGCCAAGATACTTTTAAACTCAAGTTAGAAAAATAAACAGAGAAACAAACAAAAACCGAAGTCTTACAGACTTTTTTAAAGCAAAACATATACCGATTCATAAAACTGGAGGCGGAGGTTTTAAGGTTGGCTTAATCCAGTGGCCGTGGCTCTGATTCCCAGACTGGCACTCCACAACATTCAGCTTTTGTCCTACGGCTGGTTCCTAGGACAAAGCCACATACCTTCAAGTGATAATGTCCAGAGGGGAAAGAAATTGTGCTTCCGTAAGGATTTCTCTTAAACGTGAGGGAATTTATCCCAAAAACCCTTAGGAAACTTCCAGGGATTTTATTTCTGACTTAGGTCATATTCCCATTCCTGAAGCAACCCTTATGCCTATCAATAAACTTAAGTAGGTTCTTGCATTGTTTACTGAGAAAAGAAATGAGGTACTCATGAGTGATCGTCTTTAAGTTTCAAACATGGTCAACCCCCCAAATTTGTAGAAACACAGTGGTGGAAGGCAGAATAGATTTGGAAGATAATACCATGATGACCTCTATAATTGCCTGTGGAAAGGAAATGCAACTCACACTTTAAATTTGAGCACAAGCGACTTAAATGAAGAATACTTTGCACAGAGAATAGAAAACAATTTTCTGCAAATGTGTGCTGTTTCTAGAGAGGTTGAAGAGACTGGCATTGAAGACTCATATTTATTTTGTTGTCTATATTAGATTATGGTCCAGTGACTATAATGTCTTTAAACCATAAGAAAATAAGTTGGTTTAATATTGGCTCCCTGGACGGGGAGTGTTTGTTTATTGGGTATAATGTGGCATTTTAACTGAGAGCAATGATTGTTTAATTTCATTTCCAGTATCTTGAAATAATCTAAAACATTCATCTTCCTGCTACTGTTATAAATCAAGAAGCATTGACTTCCATTTCTAACGACATTTATGTTAGTTTTATTTTCACTTTACAAGATCTTGCATGTTTGATAAAAACATGAAAGATTCTCAGAAAAACTGAAAATTGTTTAAAAACAATGTTCAGGTTCTTTTACTCTGCTATAAACTGTTATTATTTGGCAGATGTTTTTGTAGCTTGAAGCAAAAGTTTTAGCTCCTAATTTTACGTTTGAATATATCTTCAAAAGGCTCCAATTAGTACTATAACCTAACATTGAAATTCTTTTTTTTATTTTCTTTTTTTTAATTTATATTTTTCCTTATTAGTCATCCATTTTATACACATCACTGTACATGTCAATCCCAATCGCCCAATTCATCCCACCACCACCACCACCATGCCGCTTTCCCCGCTTGGTGTCCATCATTTTGTTCTCTACATCTGTGTCTCAATTTCTACCCTGCAAACTGGTTCATCTGTACCATTTTTCTAGGTTCCACATATATGCGTTAATATACGATATTTGTTTTTCTCTTTCTGGCTTACTTCACTCTGTATGACAGTCTCTAGATCCATCCACGTCTCAACAAATGACCCAATTTCGTTCCTTTTTATGGCTGAGTAATATTCCATTGTATATATGTACCACATCTTCTTTATCCATTCATCCAATGATGGGCACTTAGGTTGTTTCCATCTCCGGGCTGTTGTAAATTGAGCTGCAGTGAACATTTTGGTACATGACTCTTTTTGAATTATGGTTTTCTCGGTGTATATGACCAGTAGTGGGATTGCTGGGTCGTATGGTAGTTCTATTTTTAGTTTTATAAGGAACCTCCATACTGTTCTCCATAATGGCTGTATCAATTTACATTCCCACCAACAGTGCAAGAGGGTTCCCTTTTCTCCACACCCTCTCCAGCATTTATTGTTTCTAGATTTTTTTGATGATGGCCATTCTGACTGGTGTGAGATGATATCTCACTGTAGTTTTGATTTGCATTTCTCTAATGATTAATGATGTTGAGCATTCTTTCATGTGTTTGTTGGCAATCTAGATATCTTCTTTAGAGAAATGTCTGTTTAGATCTTCTGCCCATTTTTGGATTGGGTTGTTTGTTTTTTTGATATTGAGCTGCATGTGCTGCTTGTAAATTTTGGAGATTTATCCTTTGTCAGTTGCTTCATTTGCAAATATTTTCTCCCATTCTGAGGGTTGTCTTTTGGTCTTGTTTATGGTTTCCTTTGCTGTGCAAAAGCTTTTAAGTTTCATTAGGTCCCATTTGTTTATGTTTGTTTTCATTTCCATTTCTCTAGGAGGTGGGTCAAAGGGGAGCTTGCTGTGACTTATGTCATAGAGTGTCCTGCCTATGTTTTCCTCTAGGAGTTTGATAGTGTCTGGCCTTACATTTATGTCTTTAATCTATTTTGAGTATATTTTTGTGTATGGTGTTAGGGAGTGATCTAATCTCATACTTTTACATGTACCTGTCCAGTTTTCCCAGCACTGCTTATTGAAGATGCTGTCTTTTCTCCACTGTATATTCTTGCCTCCTTTATCAAAGATAAGGTGACCATATGTGCGTGGGTTTATCTCTGGGCTTTCTGTCCTGTTCCATTGATCTATATTTCTGTTTTTGTGCCAGTACCATACTGTCTTGATTACTGTAGCTTTGTAGTATAGTCTGAAGTCAGGGAGCCTGACTCCTCCAGCTTCGTTTTTCTTTCTCAAGATTGCTTTGGCTATTCGGGGTCTTTTTTGTTTCCATACAAATTGTGAAATTTTTTGTTCTAGTTCTGTGAAAAATGCCAGTGATAGTTTGATAGGGATTGCATTGAATCTGTAGATTGCTTTGGGTAGTAGAGTCATTTTCACAATGTTGATTCTTCCAATCCAAGAACATGGTATATCTCTCCATCCATTTGTGTCATCTTTAATTTCTTTCATCAGTGTCTTATAATTTTCTGCATACAGGTCTTTTGTCTCCTTAGGTAGGTTTATTCCTAGATTGAAATTCTTAATACATAATAGATTTGTATTTTCATAATAAGATCTGCTTGTTTACAGAATATAGTGAGAAAGAAAAAAAAGTTTTCTTTTGGAGAATTATTTGTATCGTGATGGTCCTGCACTTATGCCTCAGCATGCAAAGTGTGGATGATTGGAGCCCTGAGTGTTTATCATCTTGGGAAGAAAACAGAAACCATGAAAATATTCCAGTATTCAGTGATTTAACCTGAACTCCTAAAAGTCTTCAGTATATTCCTTGCAGAGCCATAGAATGGAAAAACAATTTTTTGAGCTCTTAATCATACGTGTGTGTGTGTGTGTGTGTGTGTGTGTGTGTGTGTGTGTAGTTAAATCTTATTTAACAATTATGGCTAAGTAGGTCTGGCAATAGAGAAAATGAGTTCTTGATCGGAAACTTCCTATTCACAGATAAACTGAATTTGCCCAAAGAATGGTCATTGATTACACAAAGAAAAGGACTCACCAAAAACCTCCCATTAGATCTGGTTAAAAAAAAAAAAATCATGCCCTGTTTCTGCCCATCCCGTTATTTTGGCGTCTGGCTCCCCTGGAGGTGTTGCCCTGCTGCTGCAGCTGCCCGGCAGGAGAATCTTGGCTGATGACTTTCAACTCTCTTGCACTTCCTCCTCCCCCTGCTGACCCAGAAAAATACTTAGGTAGAGCTGTAGGATCAGCAGTGGTTTTTTTTGTTTTTGTTTCTGTTCTTGTTCTTTTCTGTAATTGCAAGTGTGCGCCATCCTCGAAGTCATTCTTAGGGCTCTAACTCTGTGTCTCCTTTCTGTTTAGTCGTGTTCAACATCCAATATCCAAACCTTGCCAAGCTTCGTCTTCTCTTGTGTCACCCAGCCACGCACCTCTCTCCTCCTTCCTGAACCCTTCTGTTTTGTCTTCTGAAACTTGAATTCCATGACTAACAAATTCTGTTATACTCTCAGCCGCTTCACTACACGCCCGCATACAGTCTTGCTTTCACCAAATGTAGCAGATCCCTGAAGGGATGATTCCCTAGATTTTCTTTTACGTATAGATGGCTCATTTTCTGTCACCTTGCTGCTGCCCTGGGTTATGCAAACCCTGCCATTGGATGTGACCTCATAGATAAGCAATATGCTTCCGTCTTGTCATTTTATCTGACTTTATCGGACTTCAGGATTCCAACACCAGTATCGCCTTTGACCTTCCTGTAAGGCCTAAGTGCTCTTGGCCCAAAAGGATATTAATTTTTCCAATTCACTGGGGGTACTTACACTTGTTCAGTGTATGGGAACACATCGTAGACCTGTGAGTGAATCTGGGATCTCTTTATGTCCATGGTTTCAGTTCTCAAACAATCCCTCACAGAGATTTCCATCTATTATATCAATATGGTTGTACAGTATCTTTAAACTTCTAATACAATTAATACATTAAATTCCCACTAAGAAAAGTGTTCCTCTTCACAAAAGTGGGTCATATATATTAATAGACATACTGTACTAATAAATTAATATAAAGGAAGCAGAAGTGGTATTAAACTTGAACTCTCAATCAGGAATTGCATGAGACAGACCTAATTTTTTTGAGTGCCAACGTTGTCCCTGTTAATCCAAGTGGTTCTTAGTTTGGGTTCTCTCAAGAGAAAACCTTGATATGATGATTTCTTACAAATAGATTATTTAGGATGTGATTCCCAGGAAGCATGGTGAGGGAGCAGGGAATTAAGACAGGAGAGAAAGGAAAGCCGCCGATGTTGGCGTGGCCGGCATCTCTGTGGAAAACTGGGGTCAGTCCTGGGGAGACCCTCGGAGGACTGAAGAACCTGTCTCGGCTCTTCCCCCCAAGAGTGTGGATCTGGGGTGGTTACCCATCAGCTTTCATTCCTTGCAAGACAGAGTGTTGACTGTGGCGCATTAATTCCCCTGAACGTACGGTGTTGGACTGAGCGCCACCGCGTCCAACTCCCTGCAGCCTCAGAACACGCGAAAGCAAAGTGGGAAGCTGCCTGTATACAGAGAAACTGTCTGCAGATGAACTGCAGGCTACAACGAACGGGAGGGTGTGGAAAGAGCCTTGACAGTTTCCTTCACTGTAACCTAGACTATGTTAGGGGAAGGAAAATATCCAGTGGCATTTTTTCCAAACATAGCTAAACTAGGTTGAAAGGGACTCTGCTTTGCACAGTCAATAAGAGCTTCTGATCGATGGAGAAGTCACCACCTCATGGCTGCATTTTCTAGCACCAGTGGTTTCCTCTCTTGCGTGGCATGGCCAGAGGGGCTGGAAAAGTGAGCAGGAGAGTTTCACTACCTCATCGTGAAAGCGGCGCGCCTCACCACAGCTAAGAACTAACCAGAACTAGTTACATATCCCTATTTTGCTTCCAGAAAGCTGGGGCTGGTGGGGAAGCAAAGAGTATACCTAGCAAGCATTCCTGTCTGCTGTATTCCATCATTCTGATCATGACTAGAAATGGCCGTAGTTGTACTAATAGTAGCAGTAGCTATAATAGTATATGGTTATAATCGTAGGCCTCGTAATTTCTTGATGCCATAGGAAATCTGCGCAGCAAAAAATTGAGAGATCTGAAATCTTACCCAAAAAGGTGTCATTTTTTTTTTTATACATTTAGTTGTTTCACATTAAGGAGAAAAAAAGCTAGTGATCACCCAAACAATATCTAATTGGGATGCTTTGAGTGTTAAATGGAGGAAATTGCATCTCAGAATAATTTAAGCCCGGAGGTGGGGACGGGGATAAATCAGGAGTTTGGGATTGACATAGACACACTACTATATACAAAATATTGAGAGATAAGCATCAACGACCTACTGTAGAGCACAGGGACCTCTACTCAGTATCTTGTAATAACCTATAATGGAAAAGAGCGTTAAAAAAAGAATATATATATTTATATACATGTATAACGGAATCACTTTGCCGTACTAGTACAACAGTTTGCTGAAACGAAATCAACTATATTTCAAAAAAAAATTTTTTTAAGTAAAATAAAAAATATAAATAAAATTATGTAAGCCCTACTCCCAGTACCCAGTACTGAACAATTCAGGTTAGATATCAGGAGAGCTGAGGCGGGATTCCAGATACTGTCCTTACCACCTAGTGTTTGGTCCTGTCACCTGGACGGCCTCCTTCTCAGATAATCAGGTTCTTTCCTTGATGGAATAAAGCGGGGTGGGTTCAAAACAGAAATGTGACAGAGGTAAGAGGGCACAAAATTCAGTCTTGACATGACTGGGACTGTTGCAAGGTAATGCTTGCTTTCTGGGCCTTTGACTCTTTCTCTGGTGGACAATTTTCACTCTTTTTCTGGGACTTCTGGGATGGTGTCCTGTTTGCAGAACTATACAAAGAAAATCCCATCCATAAATCATCCTGCAAACTTTAATAAATAGGCCTGTCAAGAGGGTGGGCGGGGGGTAAGAGTGGGTAGTGATCTGGGATGTTTATTGTGTTTGGGTTTTATTAAGTTTTATATTTCACTAATCAGTTGTACCATTGGGTCTCAGACAAAACTGCCATTTTAAGAGCGCCCACCTGTTCTTGGGTTCAAGTACAGTCAGAAAACGTGAGAATTCTCTCCCCTGATGGAGTTGCCGCCCATCCCTGAAACGGTCTCTCAGGAAATACCATGCTTTGATGGACATCAGGTCTGATCTGGGAGATAGAGATTCCACAGAGCACGTGACAGGAGACGGGGAGAGTGGGTCATTCTCCAGTGGAAAGTCTGGTGGCAAAACTCACAGGTTCCATCTCATAAACTGTAAACTAGGACGCGAGGGAGGCAATTGAAGGTCTGGTTAGACTAGAGGCAACAGAATTAAAGGCATCTTGAAATCTGTCCCACGTTGGCCACTCCATCAATTGTTTTCTTGGGCAAGAGAAATAGAAAAACGGCAAGAAGAAGGGAGGGTGACAACAGGGCAGTTTCTCTCCTCTGTCTTCTCAGGTTCCCTTGCGACTTGTTCCACAGTTTTCGGCTTCCTGGTGACTTGTAGCAACTTTCACCTCATTACTAGGACTTGTGTATCATTGCTTGAGTAAAGAGTACACACAATTGTGTACTTTTCCATATCTGTTTGAAAGCTCTCTTGGCTAATACTTAAATTTGAAATTATTAGCATAATTGAATCTTTACTTACATCCATAAAGTATTTGTTTCCTCAGGACATTCTGTATCTAGATTTCTAGGATCTTTTAAAAAATAGGAACATTTCACAATCATTTTAGATCAACTTCAAAGTAGAGTTATAATAGAATGATGCTTTTGATTCTTCCATAAATTGTATCATGTCATTTTGTCCATTTCAGGTGTTGCTCGAAGTCATCATGCCATCCCTCACAGCTTCCTCTTAATTATATTCTCTACTAGTAGTATTCATACATTTTTAATATTCTCTAGGTTTCATTCAAGGGCAGTTTTATTTCTTAAGCCTTCATACAGTCTAAAGCTATCAGTGTCACCAAAATAATATTCACGCAATCTTTAATCCAATTTTCTATGTCAGATAATTCTTTAAGATTTCGCAGTTGGTTGCTTCTATTTTCTCTCCCCTTTGAGAGATGAATTCAGTTCTAAAATGGTTACGTGTGTCCTCAGTTTCTATCCTCGATCATATGCCTTCAGCTGTCTCTCCGTTTCTGGACTATCTTTGGCAAATTTCTGGCCTTTGAGTGTAATTACAAGTGAGCAGAGGATATGAACCAAGTTTTAATAAACTGTTATCTCTTGTAGCTTGCTAGAGCTAACAGGATAAAACTAATTGCACGCCTAGTTACTTATAAGAGTCATAAGTAGACAGATTTCAAGCTCCAATTTTAAATGTGATCCTCGTCTGATTTACAATTATTTATTCTTTGGCATCAATTTAAACCTCTTGTTCCAAATTACAGAGTGTTATTAAGATTAATAATTGGCCGTCATAGATTATATTTGATAAAGTTATCTATTGGTTTCCTCTTCTGATGGATGATAGTAAAGGAAGAAATTTACAGGGAACCCTTCAGAAGAAAGAGGGACGGTACATCAGTTACAGAGATAAAAATCAACAACCACACTTTGGATGTGGTTCGGGTAGATATTATTACAATGATGGGAATTCTAAGAATCTGTGAGTCTTTGGCTTTTAAACTGCTCTGTATCTACCTTCCTGGATCTTCTCTATTGTCCTAATTACTTATGTTAATGAAGCCAGAAAATGTTGGAAATATTTTTTAATAAAATTCAGCACACATAAGAACATGAGTGGGAAAATTCAATCAAACAGGGGAAACAGATGCATTCAGATTAACCTATACGATATGCTCTAATTTTATGTCCTAAAGGGATATTTAAGTAAAAATATCTAGTTAAAACTTTCAAAGTAATAAAATATTGCCAAGCATTTGTGGAGATAGGAATTGAAATTCTGTTGTCTGACAGGAAATTATTAAATAATTGTTTAGTAATTGTTTAGTAAAGCAGACATTGTCTTTTTTAGAAATCACTTTCTTCTCCAAGGATTTTTTTTTTTAAGTTAAACTTTTTTATCAAATTCATTTAATATTTGCTTGGACAAAATGACAAAAAGAAAAAAAAGAAAAGAAGTTTAGAACCCTGGATTTAATTTATTTCTAGGTAGCTCATTTAAATTTGTAATCAGGTGCATTTCTTGCATTTTCTCATTTTTTTTTTCATAGAACAATGTGCCTACTTACATGATACTTCTGCTTTGGGTATAGATTGCAGTAAGAGGAGTACTTCACAGTTGAAACGAATTGTGTTAGGCAGTTAGCCGTGGAAGTAATTAAAGAAGACATAAATGTAGGTTGTCAGGAAGAGGAAAAACGATCGCCTTTAAGGTGGAATTTGGAAAGAAACTGGGGTTTGACGAAGCAGAGATCCTTGAAGCCTGCTGCAGATGATACAATCTGAGAAAATCATTTAATAAAGAAAGTTAGTGAAGAAGAAGAGAGATGTCTTCACATAAGATATAGACATTTGTCTTAAAATTATTCGATGTGTTATAAAATAATTATGTCAACCATAAACTGTGCTTTTAACAGTGTTTCAGATGGAGATCTTTCTTTAAGAAGTACTTTAAGAAACAGTCTTTCTTAAAATTCTTCTAGGGACACTTTTAACTAGAAATATTAAAAGGAGGAAATGAATGAGGCGAGATCAGCTAAATAATGAATGAGGTCGCATTTACTAATACGTGATACAAACACACGCTCACTCATAATACACTCCCTCATACATCAGATATACTATGAGATAGACACCCACATATCTGATAGCATTTTAAAATTCTCAAACAGAGAACATGAGACCCCACAATATAGTAAAAATCGATAAAATTTGTACTCTTCCAGGAAACGTGAGCTGTGGGATTATTGTATATGATTTCTATAGAGGAGCAATGAATAATAACGAACAGAAATACATAACTTTCTCGCTAGTGTCTTATTTGAATTCCTCTTTCCTGGGAAATTAGTGAATACCTTTGCTCAAATGGTTGTTGAAGTGTCATCAGTGATCTGGTCAGCACTTTTCTTTCATTATCCAGGTTCTATCTGCCATAGGACTCGCATCTCTGAAATACTCTGAGTTTCTTTCACAAACACTATTAACTCTCTAGTATCAGATCTTAGATCTTAGTATCAGGCGGCAATTGCTGAAAGATGCAGAAGATTTCTGCAACAATTCGAATTCAACTTCACCAGGTCTGTTAGCCATGCTGTATCTCTCCTGATTTCTCTAATCCATGAAGTATGAGAGCTTTTATAAAGGATGCTCTACCAGAATGCAAACCTGCCTGAGTATTTCTTACAACTCTTACTCTGGCCTGGACTTTGTAAGCCTTCACTACTTTAGGGTGGATAAGAAATGTTTTTCCTATGTGTAAACGCACATTCCTCTAATGTGTTTTGGGTTTTAATGCCCCCAAACAATCAGAACTGGCTACCACAATTGAATTAACAACCTAAAGCCCATGAGGGATATGTCTGACTCTCCAGGTCTGTAACCATAGTGTAGCCACTGCTCATAAGTGTATGGCTAAATTCAGCATAGCATAAACAATTTAAGACTTTCTGCTTTATGGCTAAATTCATCATAGCGTAAACAATCTAAGACTTTCTACCCTCTTATGTCCTTTAATTGCAAGAGGATAAAATAATTTGTATTCACTTTGACCCTCGGTCATCAAGAAAAGTTTAAATTACATTCGGTTTCCATGGTTAAAAAGGCAAAAAAAAAGTAGATGAAACGTGTTATTTAAATATCCATAAAACCAGTTATAAACTTTAAAGTTAGTATTTAAAGGCATAAAATTCAGGTTTCTGGAAAAGCCCTCTATGTGCAAAAAACTTTATTAAGGAAAACTTCTTGTTTTCCATTGATGGAGGATAAATAACTGGTCACTGGAGTTAGTTTCACTAACTTAAACACAATCATATTTTGTGTCTGTTTGGTTGAAGATAAGAGCATCCCATAGAGAAACCCTGAGAACATGTTATTAACTCATTGATACTAACTATTATGAACTGCATTACACTATCCCCATAATATTCATGCAGGTTCTATTTTTCTTTGCTAATAAGAATAATCAAAAAAATTTCCTGTGTTTGTGAAATCTGTTAAATTAGCTATTAGAAACTATGCAGGTATCAGGAAGATAATCAAGTGAAACTGACACGTGGAAAAACGTATTTAGTTCAGATGAAGCAACTCTTAATCAGGATCAACAACACTGAATCAACTACCAGCAGTCATGACAGTAAATAGGAAAACAGAGCAAAACGACATGAACTTCAATATAGGGAACCTAATCAGAGCAGAAAGTAACATCCATTGCAATTGACTGTACCATAATCAATTATTCAAAAAAATTTAAGAGAAAATCAGTTAACAATCTAATAAGAAATCATCCAATGCCCTCAGTTATTCTGTTTAAATGAGATCATTTTAGTTCCTCGTTTAGAATTTAGACTAATTATTCAATTTAAATTTCAGGGTAACATCGACCTTATAAAACCTCTATTCCAGGCATTTAAATGTAGACTGTTAACTATTCTGAATGAACACTTGGCCCACCTGGCAAAATCATTGGCATTTTTTGGATCATTTCAGGATATCTCCCCTTTTCTGTCCTTAAATTAAATACCACTCCCCTTTCCAGGTGGTTTAGAGATAGTAATAAAATAGGTCAAATTTTAAACTCTGTGATCTTTTTATTATTGACTTTTCAAACGCTTGGAGCACTGGAGTCCTGTAATTTTTTTCTACCTGAACTGAGATTTCTTTAATTCTGCTGTGCCTAGACCTTTTGTAATCACATTTTCCCATGTGGTCATGAAATTAGGCTTTATAAAACAGAATAATTACATTTTCTGACCAGTTGTCAGCTGTTTTTACTAAAAAGAATCAAGGTGTATTTTGAATTGGTAATTTCAAATACTCTCTAGACAGAGGGAATCAAGATGGCAGGGTCAGAAGACCCTGAGCTCACCTCCTCCCATGGGTATTTATCTGAAGAAAACAGAAACACTTTGAATTTGAAAAGATACGTGCATCCTTATGTTCATTGCAGCATTACTTACAATAGTCAAGATAGTAAAGCCACCTAAGTGTCTATGGTTAGATGAATGGAGAAAGAAGAGTGGTATGTGTATATATATATATATATATATATATATATATATATATATATATATGTACATATACATACATACATATATACGTAGATATACATATATATAAATGCACACAGAATGAAATATTAGCCGCAAAAACCATAAAATTTTGCCATCAACGACAACATGAATGGATCTAGAGAGTATTCTGCTATGTGAAATAAATCACACAGAGAAAAACAGATACCATATGATCTCACTTATATGTGGAAATCTAAAAAAGCAAAGCAAATGAACAAACAAAATAAGGTGCAAACAGACTCATGGATACAAAGAACAACTAGGTGGTTGCCAGAGGGGAGGGGAGGGGAGGGGAGGGGGGGTGGCTTGGAAAAATAGGTAAAGGGAATTAAGATGTACAAACTTTCAGTTATAAAATGAATATACAGCATAAGGAATAATATCAATGATACTGTAATAACTTTGTATGTGGACATATGTTTACTAGACTTATGGTGATTATTTTGTAATGTATTTAAATGTCAAATCACTGTGTTGTACACTTGAAGCTAACGTAATGTCGTACGTCAACTCTACCTCATTAAGAAATAAATAAATTAATTTAAAAAGTATACTCCTAATAAGTATATTCCAATGTCTTTCACACGAGTGCATACACACACACACCCCCCACATGAATTACAGACAGAAATGGTGTCAGTTTTCAGTGGAATCCAAACCATTTAAAATGTCAGTGAAGTGAGAGAGTGGCATGGACTTATATCCACTACCAAATGTAAAATAGATGGCTAGTGGGAAGCAGCCGCATAGCACAGGGAGATCAGCTCGGGGCTTTGTGACCACCTAGAGGGGTGGGATAGGGAGGGTGGGAGGGAGACGCAAGAGGGAGGGGATATGGGGATATGTGTATACGTATAGCTGACTCACTTTGTTATACAGCAGAAACTAACACACCATCGTAAAGCAATTATACTGCAATAAAGATGTTTTTTAAAAAAATGCCAGCGAAAAAAATAAAATGTTAGCTGAAACACCATCACATGTCTTGAACAATTTTAAACAAGTTCCATGATTAAAAATTATCTGTGTCTGTTTGTACAGGACTGTGCTTGTAGCTCCTAGGGGCTGATCTGACCTCTCTCTGCTGTGTCTTTAAAATACTGGGGCTGTAAATGTTTCACTGTTTGTAAAGAGAAAACTGTCCCAGTGCGTGGTCTTCAGGTCTCCATCCCCATTAGATCTCTACTGATTAGTTGGACTTGTTTCCACATCCACTTTTTTGTTTAACTTAAGGACTTATTTTTGACTTACTAACACGTCTTTTCATTTTCACAAACTTACCACTCACCCCAAAAATATTAGTGAGCTGTGTAGATTTTCATATATAATTCATAAGGGAAGTGGGGGAGGATTTTAAGTCAAACGACCAAGAACAAATTAATAACCATCATCAAAATTGTGTTTTTGTTTTTGTTTTCCAGAGACACTTCTTCCTGGAAAGCCCATGCCGGGATCTTTTCCAGCCTCCTTTCCTCTCATCATCTTGTTTCTCAGGCTCTAGCGTCGCCCTAGTGTTTCTGTCCATCTCGTCACCAGTCTTGGGATGCTTTCTATATCCTTAGGCAGAGCAATTTAGCCAGTCCCAACTTCTGCTCCACTTGCAAATCTACATCCATCCTCTAGTGGTCACTGTGTGGTAAAGGGGGGAAGGGGGTGAATTTAAACAACGAACAAAAAGTAACAAAGATTAATAATAGGCTTTAACTATCTACCGGGGAAGAAAGAAGGAAGGGAGGGAGGAAGGGGAAAAGTAACCAACTATTTAAAGTTCTTTTTAAGTGCCAAAAATACATATGGATGTCAGAAAACTTCGAAGTCAGTCCAAATGTGATGTATCTCTCCCACATGTTTTGTGGAAATTGACAGTTTGACATATGTGAAGGCTCACCTTCTGTCTGTGAAACACCTGAATCCTTCTCATTTACTTAGCAAACCCATTTCTCAAAGGGAGTCCAAAGAAACTGTCCTTTAAGTCCCACTTAAATGGTCACGAATCCCAAATAGATGATGACCAAACACACGTGGTTTTGTGCCATGTTAGGTTGTTTTACATTCCTTCTTTCCTTAAAATTACTACTGATTCGTTTTGCTTCATCATGGTTTATCTTAAGCCCGGTGTGGGTAAATCTGTGGTTTATTTTCCCAGTCTTGGTGAGTCTTTTCTCGTACATGTTCTCCAGATGTCTAACAGGGGTTTAAATAACAATAGTCTTCACTCAGGTGTTTCCCAGTTCAAGACCTTCTGCAGCCTCAGCCATTTCACAAGCCAGTGTGGATAGTACTTGAGTACGTGGCAAAGGACCACAGGCGTCTTGCCGCGTTGAAGAGGAGAGCTGGGGATGAATCCCTCCCTATTCTGGATGGCACACAGAACCATCGAACAGTTAGAGAGACCATACAGTTATCCTGGTTTCTTAGGAGACTCCGAGGACCGAATCAACACTGATTCTCTCCCTTCCTACATGGCGTGTCTTACTAACTAGAAAGGATAGAGTTTACTAAATGGCACTTCTGTTGCACGCTTTGCCTAGGAAGAGAGCTGTGGGATCTTTAAGCTTCCTTGTTACAAAAGCAGCCGGATATTTTGCACGGTAATAAAAGCAGTTGCTGTTGTTAGAGACAGCTGGCACGAGGCAGTGAGAGCTGTGAGTGCGTCGTTGCATTTTCTAAGAAAAGTGCTCATTAAAGCACCGTTTTCTCCTAACCCCAAACACTAATGGGAGTGTAACGAGCTGTAGACACTCTCCCTTCAACAGGTTAGAGGAGAGCCGCGTTAGGTCGGACCTCCGAATACCTGCAGTGTACGATGAATACAGACGGAGTAGGGGAGCCAGGATAGAGGAAAATGGATGAGGACCGTACCTTTACATCCAGCAGGAGTTCCGTACATGCTTGTTTTTTAATCTTTTAATTTTGTTGGAGTCTAGTTGGTTTACAATGTTGTATTAGTTTCAGGTGTACAGCAATGTGATTCAGTTATACATATACATATATGCATTCTTTTTTAGATCCTTTTCTCATATAGGTTATCACAGAATATGGGGTAGAGTTCCCTGTGCTATACAGTAGGTCTTTATTGGTTATCTATCATATACAGGAGTGTGCATGTGTTCATCCCAAGCTCCTGATTTATCCCTCCTCACCATATTTCCCCTGAGTTTGTTTTCGCTATCTATAAGTCTGCTTCTGTTTTGTAAATAAGTTCATTTGTATCTTAATTCACTTGTCCAAATTCTGTTATATTTCCAACTAATGCATAAGACAAAGAGAGCCAGGTAGAGATAATAACGTTTCTAAAATACTAAAAAAGAAAAAACAAGCCACCCTTTCTTTCAGGAAGTTCTCCAAAATTAACTGCTCTGTTTATCAACAAGCCCTTAACTAGCACCTACTACCTAAGAGCGTGGGATACAGAGAAAGGGAAGCAGTGGCACTGCCTTTCACTCGCCAATATCGTAGTTGAGGAGGTGAGTTCACGTGTGTGAAAGGGTGGTTGGCAATGTCAGACAAATGCTGAATGGAACTGTTGACACAACACCTTGTAGGGGTTCAGAGGCAATTTGACAAGGATGATAAGGGTCATTTAATCCAGAGAGGAAGTAGGATCTGAGATGTTTCTAAGTTGGAGATAATTATTTTCCATGTTGTGAACAAAATTATGGAAACTTTGATAATAGAGAAATTGCAACCCAGAGCCTGACACCTGGCCAGAACTCAAATATCTGTTGAAGAAATACCACAATACCAACCCACCCGCTTTATCCACGGTTTCAGTTTCTATGATTTCAGTTACGATGGTCAGCTGCAGTCTGAAAATAATTAATGGAACATTCCAGAAACAAATGATTTATGTTTTACATTGTGCACCATTCTGAGCAGTGTGATGAAATGTCTCGCCATCTCCCCCCATCCCACTGGGAACTCGGACCTGCGTCATCCCTTTGTCCAGCATGTCCAGCCCGTTAGTCACTTAGCATCTGGGGTACTGGATTGACTGTCTCAGTATTACTGTCTCAGTATTGTGTTCAGGTGGCCCTTGTTTTACTTTAAAATGGCCCCAAAGCTCAAGAGTAGTGATGCTGGCACTTCACATATGCCAGAGGGAAGCCATAAAGTGCTTCCTTTAAGTGAAAGGTGAAAGGTCTCAACTTAAGAAAAAGAATCTTATGCTAAGGTTGCTAAATTCATTGCTGAAAGAATGAATCTTCTATCCGTGAAATTGTGAAGAAGAAAAAAAATTGTGCTACTTTTGCTGTCACACCTCAAACTGCAAAAGTTAACAGCCACAGGTGCTTAGTTAAGATAGAAAAGGCATGAAATTTGTGAAATATGTTATTTTGAGAGAGAGAGAGAGAGACATCACATTCACATAACTTTTATTTCAATATATCATTATAATTGTTCCACTTTATTATTAGTTACTGTTGTTAGTCTCTTACTGTGCCTAATTTATTGATTAAAGTTTATCACAGGTATGTATGTACAGGAAATAACAGTATATCTAGGCTCTAGTACTATCCATGGTTTCATGCATCCACTGGGGATCTTGGAATGTATCCCCTGTATAAGGGGGGGCGACTGTATTTTAATACACACAATAAATACAGTAAGTCCCCTGAACATGAACAAGTTCCATTCTGAGAGCGTGTTCATAAGTCCAATTTGTTCGTAAGTCCAGCAAAGTTAGCCTAGGTACCCAACTAACACAATTGGCTATACAGTCCTGTACTGTAATAGGTTTATAGTACTTTTCACACAAATGATATAAAAAACAAACACAAAAAATAAAGAAACCATTTTTAATCTTCCAGGACAGTGCCTTGAAAACTACAGTAGTCCAGTACAAGAGCTGGCATCCAGGGGCTGGCATCGAGGGAACAGGCAAGAAGAGTTACTGACTGGAGGGGGGAGAGGAGGTGGGCGATGGTAGAGCTGAAGGATCCTCAGCAATAGGAGACGGAGGGCGAACTGCATTCCACTCACACCTGACTTCGATGGCACAGGTTCTGGTTCCTTGCTGGGGTCAATTCTATCTACCCTCTTGAAAAAATGATCCAGTGATATCTGGGTAGTAGCTCTTTTTTTTCTCGTCATAGATGACATGGTAGCACCGGATTTCATTCTGAACGGCTGCTGCAACCTTCTTGTACCGTTCTACGTTCGGGTCCTGTACCTCAAAAACTCATAGTGCCTCCTCAGATAAAGAAAATCCCCTTGCCATTTCCTGCTTCCTGAATCTCTTAGGTTCTTCAGTTACGTCTTCCTTTTGTCTCTCTTTGTCCTTTCTCTGGGCCTCCAATGCCTGGCGCTTCTTAGCAGTACCAGCTACATCACCGCTGCTTCTACACTTGCTTCTGGACATCCTGGGCTTGAAATAAAGACACTATACTACTGTACTCTATGTAGTACAGTACTGTACGGTAACATACAAAAGCACAGCCACTTGTAGAGGACGCACACACGTGACAATGTACGCCAGACACGTGAACTAACTTATGTGATAGGACATATGAACTCGCGTTCGCATCTTTGAAAGTTGGCAACTTGAAGGTTCGTATACAGGGGACTTACTGTATATGGGACATCTTACTGTTAGTATCTCCAGTCTGCAGATAAGAGAGCTGGAAATAGAAAGATTCTTTTTGACCTTGACAAGGTCACACATGCCGGTACTGAGTATTCAAGACGCTGCAGCAGAGCTTTCTGACTTCAAACTATCCCACGGATGGATGTGCTCCCTGGAAAGGAAAACCCAAGCGTCAGTCTGGAAACTGAGGTTTGTGGAGGAAGCAAGGGTTTCTGGTGCAGGTTTTGGAGCTCTTTTAAGGCTAGCTTGAGAGATTCAAGGTTTAGGGGCTCTGAAAGCCTATAATTTTCTTATTTAAATGTTTTCTATTTCTTTCAAATGCAAGAACCATTCAAGAGACTAACTTATTTCTTGCTTCAGTAATCTTTGAGAATATGCATTATATTGAACACAGGACCAATTTGACCACTCAGACCTACTATCCTGTATTGGACATAGATTATAGGGCACTTTGATTTTCAAATTACACCACTCTTGATATCTGGGACACCTGACATGTGATAAAATCATTTCCATATATATGAGTACATATATATATATATACATATATATATATGTATATATATATAAACTAAAATCCCTAAAACTACTAGTCACAAAAATCAATGGTATATCCTATAATTCATGGTGTCTTTATTAGAATCTAGGATGTAAGGTCATCATAAGGAATAAAAGTCTGCAATAGAAGTATAAGAAAACCATTCTAAAAATAGAAGAAAAAGACAAAATATTAATCTTATTTTGGGAACAGAGAAAGGCTCAAGGAGAGAGAGAAACTTATATTGGACTTTAAAGAATTAATAAATTTTCTGCAGTGCAGTAGAGGAGGAGAGATGATACATGTTCACTTAACTGTGACTCGAGGCCTCGCTAAGTAACTTAAAAATATTGAGAGGGCTTTGTATCTTCAGCCTGTGTTTACTGACATGTCATGGCAGGTGGGTGATAAAGGTAAAAAGCGCATCATCTGTAGCTTTGTTACTTTCATCAAGTTCCATCAACTATATCGTTAGTTCTCAGATCCCTAAACCGTAAAGCTGGCCGTAACTGTAAAGCTGGCCCCTTTAGGGCCATAAAGGGCACTGCCCTCTGATACCCACCGTGGCCCACCATGGGGACTTGCCTGTCTTCTGCTTAAGACACAAGATATAAGGACAGCACATTTGCTGTCACCTACCCGTCTTCGCCAGAGGGACAAGTCACATTCCACTGCCTGCCACCACCGGGGAGCTCTCTCTTTACTCTGGCTGAATTCTGAGTGGCTCCTGAACATCCCATCTTCCAGGATCTGCTGTCCAGACCGCCATGGCCCACACCACTCTCTTTCTAGCATGAACTCCCCTCTCTTCTTTGCACATTTCACACTTGTAATTTTCTGTCTTAACACCATCTACTTGTACTCTTAGGAATTCCTAGTCTGTGATAAATTAACACTTTTTTCATAGTTACTTTATTTTATTTTATTGAAGTATAGTTGATTTTCAAAGTTGTGTTAATTTCAGGTGTACAGCAAAGTAATTAAGTTATACATGTATTTTTTTTCAGATTCCTTTCCCTTATAGATTATTACAAAATATTGAGTATAGTTCCCTATGCTATACAGTAGGTCCTTGTTGGTTGTCTATTTTATATATAGTAGCGTGTATATGTCAATCCCAAACTCCTAAATTATCCCTCCCAGCCCCTTTCTCCTTGGGTAACCATAGGTTTGTTTTCTATATCTGTGGGTCTATTTCTGTTTTGTGTATAAGTACATTTGTATCTTTTTTTTTTAGATTCCACATCTAAGTGATATTGTATGATAGTTGTGTTTCTGTGCCTGGCTTACTCCACTCAGTATGACAATCTCTAGGTCCAATCCATGTTGCTGCAAATGGCGTTATTTCGTTCTTTTTTATGGCTGAGTAATATTCCATTGTGTATACATACCACATCTTCTTTATCCATTCATCTGTCGATGGACATTTAGGCTGCTTCCATGTCTTGGCTATTGTAAATAGTGGTGCAGTGAACATTGAGGTGCATGTATCTTTTTGAAGATCTAAGTAGACACTTCTTCAAAGAAGACATATAGATGGCCAAAAGGCACATGAAAGGATGCTCAACATCGCTGATTATCAGAGAAATGCAAATCAAAACTACAATGAGGTACCACCTCACACCAGTCAGAATGGCCATCATCAAAAAGTCTACAAACAGTAAATGCTGGAGAGGGTGTGGAGAAAAGGGAACCCTCTTGCACTGTTGGTAAGAATGTAAATTGGTGCAGCCACCATGGAAAAGAACATGGAGGTTCCTTAAAAAACTAAAACTAGAGCTGCCATGTGATCCATCAACCCCCGTCCTGGGCATATATCCAGAGAAAACCATAATTCAAAAAGATACATGACCCCAATGTGATAAACAAACACTTCTAACCTCTCAATTTCTTCACTGAAATTTCCCAAGACATGTGGGAAGCAACTGAAAACCAGCTCTTTCCTGAGGTTTGCACGTGCCCTCTGGGGGCCACCTTCCCTCCAATACTGAACCTTTGCCACAGGTCGGTGCAGGTCTGTGTCTTCCTAACTCCACACTGCTGTGATTGGATCACTACTCCTCTAAGCTCCTTTAATTGCCTCTTTTTTGTTTTTGTTTTTAAACTGAAGAGATTCTTTCCGTTCGAATGTGATGCCATTTATCTCGCTTCTCTACGGCCATCTCTGATAGCATTTCAAGTCAGTTCCCCACAGTAATTGACTATTGTAGCTTATAGACTAGAGCCTTTCTCTCCACTGGCCTTTTCAACAAATTGCATTACATCAAGATATTTGGATTCTCCATTTCCAGTGAATGTCACTCTCCATCATATCAGACAAATGCTTGGATGACCATACCCTGTCTTCTCCCAAAACAAGTCACTGGAAATCACAGATGTGGTTGGTCCACTTTCTGATCCAGCCATCCACGTGTCTGTTTCAGTGACAACATCCCATTAATTCTTTGTCTTCTTTGACATCTGGTCCCTCCTCGGTTTCTACATTTCCCTACATTGATCTCCGCTGTCTTCTGTTCACCCCTATTCGTCTTAGATTTCATGGCTCATCATATATTCTGATATTTTGCCAATATCTTACACTGCCTGGTCTGTCTTTCTAAAGCCCTTTCTGGTGGAAAAAATAAAGCCCTCCATTCCTTGGCGAATCCAGGAGTCTGCCCCCACTCATGCATAGTCACAGGCTGCTAAGTTCTGCTGGAAAAACCAGACAGCCTGACGCTACTGTAAATGCATTACCAGAAACCTCAATTAGGTTTATTAGCAATGGCCAGCAATCCAATGAGCCACTGCATTGACCCATTTTCCATCATTCTATTTCTATTCCAAATCTACTCTAAACTTTTCTAATTATTGATTTCCCTCGATGTTCCACTCCCTGATTTTAGATAACTTTTTACCGTATAGCGAAAAAAGTAATCCCAAACACAAGAACCTACACTCTTTCCAACCCTCCTTTCTTCCCACTACCTGCCTCTTCTACTTCAATTGAAGAGATGTCCCTTATTTTATTTAAGGATAATTGTTCTCATTTAGCTCTGGATCACTCACAATACATTCTCAAAGACCAAAAGAGAAATTAAACTCAGTTAATTCTCCTCCAACTTAAAAGCCAACCAGATAACCAACAAGCTAACCAATAAATCAGAAAACAAGCCAATTTTCCTAGACCTGGTATAGCTATTTTCTCTTTTACTGCCATATTTTCATTATACTTCCTTGTCACTGGCTTTTAAAACTTTTCTAATATTTTTTCTGCTTCCAAAGTTCTACTGAAACTGCTGTTTCCACTGTCCTTAATGTATCTAGTTACAATGGGTATTTCACTTAATCTCTTGACAACATTGGCAATAGTAACCACTCTCTTCCTAAGGGAGAAATTTCTTCTCTTGTTTTTTCTATAAAATTGTATTTCCTTGTTTGAATCCTATCATTTTCTGCCCATCTATTCTTTTCCCTCTACCCGTCTCTCAAATGTAGATGTTCCAAACAAGGACTGTATTTTGAGCTCTCTCCACTACTCTGCCTACACACTTTCCTTAGAAATTATTATCTAACCCATTGGCTGCAATAACCATCTAAATTATGACAACTGTACATTTTTATTTCCTGCCTCATTCTCTCTGGAGCACCAGACTCCTATATATAATTGGCTTGTGAAAACTCCGTGATAAATTTTCATTGTCACAACTAACTCAGTATACGTGAAACAAACTCATTACCTCCCATCTTCTCACCGAAGCCTCAAACCTAGTTCTTGGTCATTCTTTCACATCCCAGTATATATTGTCAATACACAACTAGTTTTTCAAACCAAAAACCTCGGTACCATGCTTTACTCCTTTTTTTCACTTCCTACATCTGATCAGTAAAAAGTAGTTATCTTATTTTGGAGTCACAGCCACTCAATTCACTCTAATTCCACTGCCAACGTCCTATGACAATCTTATTTTGTCGGTAGTTTATTCCATAGCCCCTAAACTTGTCTCTCATCTTTCACTCTTGGCCTCACTCGACTAATTTCCACACTGTACCTAGAGTCAACATTTAAAATGATGTTCAAAGTCTTTGTCAGTGTCCAGAACCTTTGAAATGGCAGAGATGACATCCAGGATTTTCCCATCATGCCTCTTTAGCCTCAGTCTCCACGAGGCTTTCTCATGAATTCTATTACTCCAGGCCCCGTGGGCTTGTTCCCCCTCTTCTCCAGGTTTGGAGGCTGTGTCCTAACCCCTTTGCCTCTGTACTCAGATCCCCTTTCCCTACTTTTCTTCTTATGTCCCTTTGCCAAACTTATGTCTACTCATCTGTCACGTCTCAGCTTAAATATTACTTCCTTCAGGATTCTTGGACCCTGGTCTAGGTTAGGACTCTGCTCCTGTAGTTCATACTTGAGATATGGTTCATACTTTATTATAATTACTTATATGATTTCTATTTTCTCTACTAGAATGTGAGCTCCATGAAATAAAGACTGTATCTAGCCTGCTCATTTTTCTACTAAAATACTTAATGTAATGCTCATACAAAAAATAATGTAAATGATAAGATTTTAAAAAAAGTTTGAATCTCATGGACTTGCTACAAATAGTTTATAGTTTAAACAAAATTATATATGTAAAATGCAACATATAATAAGTACTTGATAAATAGTAGTTTACCTTTCATCTCTCTAACCTTGTACATTAGCATAGACTGGATGTACAGTAAATGTGGGGAATAAAAAAAGAGAGAGAAAGAGAGAAAATGCTTTCACGGCTATTCATGCCTTCCGGTACATTATGCTGAATGCATATTAGTGTATGCGTATTAGTGTTTTTTGGTTGATAATTGTTAATTGTTGTTATAGGCTAACCTAAGAAAATGCTTCTACTATTCATAGCTCAAAACTCTTTTTACCAATACTCATATTTACTTTCTCCATAATTACTATGCAATTCAATTATCAAGGATAAAAAAGGAAGAAAGAAATAAGCATTTTTCACATACTGGATATCTTTTTTTAAAGCCAAACGAAAAGAATGAAAAAGTCCAAACTAATTTCCCTAACTTCGAAAGATATTTAAGTTTCTTATTATAAAAGTAAAATAAATGATTAATTACCTTTCTTCTTTCAGTTTTTCTTATTATTCTTTAGATGTCTCACTCATTCAGTGTATTTTTCTTTTCCTTACTACAGTCTTGCTACAGGTTTTTAAAATTCACCCCAGCAATCAAAATTTTTGGCAGGCAAAATCGTACTCATACATGTCCTTGATGTGAATAGTGTTGAGTCTATGAGACATCTGATGTAGCAAATACGGGTTTTAAAGATAGCTTTGGCAATTCTTTACATTTTGGTAAGTTACCTAGTACTACCCTATCTCCTTTGGAGAAATATATAAATCCATGGAATGTTCATATTATAATGCAAATATTCTTACAGCACTCTCTGCCCGAAATGTTAGGTGGCTTCCAATTGCCTAAAATAAAAGGATCAAATCCCTTAGAATGTTGGTTAAAATTCCAAAGTATTTGTGTTCCTAAGAAACTCTTTTAGCCCTTTACTAGTATAATGCACCCATAAATATTATAACAAAAGTATTTATCTAAACACAATCCCTAATATGGCTGTCACTTTCCCACTATTCTAAATATCCTACTCCAGTCTGCTTAGATTTCTGCGCAAGTAGTAAATATCAATCTGAGCATGAATTCTTCTTTATTTCATTAGACCATGGTTTTTGTTCTGTTTTCCCTCTGTGCTTCTGCTTAATCTTTGTAGTAATTTATTGTAGCACTGACAAGATACTTTCTTATCCTATCACTTTTTACGTATACACATACCAAACTTGTATTTTCTTTGAAGGCAAGAGGCATACTTTTTTCACCTTTCTCATGCTTGGATTGTTCAGTACACACACACATTTCTATTGGATTAAAGTAATGATTACTATATTAAAAGGATTGTCTCTAGGCTTTATTTAACTAGTAAATTTTTCAATTGTATTTAAGTAATTCTTTATGGAATAATAATAGTTTGACAGAGGTAGAAGGAAGATTACATGATGGAGAAACTGACAGATTTTGCCTATTAAAGGAGATACTGTCAATTAAAGAGGAATTAGATACACAGAGAAAACACCTCTCAAATTTCAGTATATGACAATGGAAAAATTATTTGGCTTACATAACTTTTAAAGAAAATTCTGTTTGCATTAAGTGAATTTAAATCAAATTCTGTCTAATTAGTATCAGTTACTTTTCTGTTATATTATTTAGGTTACCTTTTTTTTTTTCTTTTTTTGCGGTACGTGGGCCTCTCACTGTTGTGGCCTCTCCCGTTGCGGAGCACAGGCTCCGGACACGCAGGCTCAGCGGCCATGGCTCACGGGCCCAGCCGCTCCACGGCATGTGGGATCTTCCCGGACCGGGGCACGAACCCGTGTCCCCTGCATCGGCAGGTGGGCTCTCAACCACTGCGCCACCAGGGAAGCCCCTATTTAGCTTACCTTTTTAACCACACAATTATGTAGCGAGCTGTGGTTATTTGAAATGATAATATAGTGTTGAAATATTTGGAAGTACATCAGAAGCGGAGAGTACCAAATAAATGGAGGGGAAACATCAGTATGCATACTGTGATGAAAGCCACAGAGGTGCTGGCCGTCTTCTCTCCTCTGTTTCCTTCCTCCCTTTCTCCTTCCCTCCTTTTCTCCCTTCCTTCTTTCATTCCTCCTTTTCTGTCTAAATTAAGAGATTTTAGCTTTGGTGAATTTCCCCCTGCTGCCCACCCCTCCCTCCCCCCCCCCACCCCCCCCACCCCCCGTCCTGTGGTATCCATCAGATCGCTGCTAAGCGAGTAAAGCCTAAAAACAAAATATTCTTCATCCAAGACAAATTGTTCCAATACATGTGATGCATTAAACTGGAATGTTAATTACAGCATTCAATTCCGGTGATGCTCAGTGCTTTACAGCTTGATTTTAGCACATCAGATACCAATAGCTTATCACTTAGATAGGTTAAGAGACTTCTGACTTTGGCAGATTATGTTAGCAAAGGAAATGATGTTTTCCATAACAAGAAGCTCCTAAAGAATATCTGTCTTATTTTCCTTGGTCATAAAAAGCTTTCCAATGCCATTCCCAGTTGAATAGGTTGTCAGCTATCTAGAGGGAACATTTCTTTGCATGTCTTTTCATTAAAATGGGCTGTCATAAAACAACAAGTACGGCACCGCTCATAAAGTCGGGTCATTTTTATGAATATTTAACAAACTTTTCAGAAGGAAATAGTGACCTTGAAAACTTCTAGTAGCTGTACAACATTGTAACACAAAGGTCACTGCTTCTACCATTAATCATGGCAGATGAGTGCCTAGAGCTATTGTTGGCTTTTCCAAGGGAAATATTAAAAGGTAGAGGAATGTGAAAATACTTATTATAAGCTATTTTATCATTAAAAAACATAGGAATGATTGAGACCCAACAGCACTTGAGGGTTTTTTAAGACTTACTTTTAACATGAAGTTTACAATTTTGTGTTTTCATTTCCTGTCAGCTAGAAATCAGTATACTAGTCAAGCAATAACAATTTAATAGCCCAGCTGGTAAATACTGGCTCAATATATTACCTTTTTATTGAGCTATGGAACCTTGATTTATGCAGAACCACAGCAGAATTATCCTACATAAGGGAGCAGACTTTTCTTGTGTTTTAATTTTTTATACTGTTTACAGAAGTTTCAGGAAGACACTTAAAATTCTCAGGAGAAAATCAGTAAGATAAAGAAACAAATATTTAGCCTCCTGTCAACTAAATCCTTTCTTCCAGAGCAGAATATTGACCAGGAACTATCATCCATCTAGGCCAAGAGCAAAACTTTCAGAATCAAACAGAAGGAGTGAGAACATTGTTAGATGTAAATTTAGCTAAGATTAAAATAGAGAGTAGAAAACTCAATTCCTTAGCCCTCAGTAAGGCAAATATTCAAAATTATGAGACATTACATAATGCTTTTTCTAAATTATGTCTTTAAATGAAGCGTCCATGAGACGTTATTTACTCACTCATTCAATAGAATCCTGTATGAAACTTATCTATTGAGGACAAGACTGCACTTCCTACACTTAAGCCCCTCATACTGGGTTTCATAAATTCAGGAATTTTGTGATTTTTAAGTTCATCTCTTCTCATACCTTCAAAAGAACAAATATTCTATATAACTGCCTTTGAAAGTGTTAAGTCTACCTTCCCCCAGTCTCTTACTTTAATACCACCGATAATATCTAGATCTTCTATTGATAGATATTAAGCAAAATATTGTGAAAAAATCACTGGTATGGAAGTCAAATGATCTGTATCTGTACTGTTTATTACAATAACCAATAGCCAATTAGCCACCGAGACTAATTGAACAGTTAAAATGTGTTTAGTTCAGCTGAGGACATTTTAAGTTAAATTTAAATTTAAAAACAGAAGATGTATATAGCATTTTATTATTTTGGTAAGACTGCGTTTCAACTATCATGTTGAAACGTATGATAACAGCATTGGAAACGTGATAACATATTGGAGTCACATTGCAGTACACATATTGGGCCCATGCTTTAGTTCTAGTATTGTGTAAATACACAGCACTGATCTATTTGGTGTCAATGGCTTGACTCAGTTTGAATGACTTTTTATAGACCCGTGTAGCATTGTAGTGTTTATTTGAATACTTTATGTAAACAGCACAGGTTACTGATATCTACATAAATCATAATTAGTAAATAAGCTGAAATATTGTTATTTAAATTAGAGCATATTTAAATTATTTTTCTAGCTTGAAGAAGTAAGTATGGACTTTCTAAAATGTATATGCTTACTACTGACGTAGAGTAGAGCAATGACACAGAAGCGGCCACATAGTGAAGATGAACAGAGATTGCAAGTACTTACGTCACAGAATGCACGATGAATAGCAATGTACTTTGGCAGCACGAAATGTGAATCTGTTGTGTCAAAAATGTTTAAGATAATAAAACGGACAATATTAAGAACCATCTTCAGCAAATACGTAGTAAATTTCTTAAGTTTCCTCTCGGCAGTCAAAGAATCGATAAAATTGGTGGGTTGAAGCTAGGTAAATTTTAGAAAATGCAACTCTTGCACTCTCCTACTCCAATCAAATTTAGAAAAAGTGCAGTAGCTGTGGTTTGAAAAATAAATACAATATTTCTTTAGGTAAGTGTTTACCCTTGACGTAATCCAGCAAGCAGGGGCCATGTGAGGGTACCTAGCATCTTTCTAGGCTGGAGTTAAAGAAATACTGTAAGGAAGTTAAAAACACGGAGAAGAAAAATATACATATGTGTGTGTATGTGTACATGTATTTCTTTATATATGCACTTTTATACTGCCTGGAAATGAAGCTTACAAAAATAAGTTTAAGTAAAATAAGCACTGGCAGTCTGAAAGTGTCCTGCTGATGGCAAGTAGACTATCCCTTTGTGAAGACAATGTTTGTGAGAAGACCTACCAGGGCTATCTCAGATGTATCCCCATCTCTTGCCAAGCCTGATGAAGCAAGTGCTGTAGTCGTGCCCAAGACCATCAGGGAAACGCCTGATTCACCTCTATGCCTCTGATTCATCTTACGGTTCCAGCCGTGCGTCCCCATGATCAATGGAGGACTCCCATCTGACGCGAGGGAGTCCACACATGAACCTCTGTATCTGAAACATTTGAGAAATGCCAAACAAAAGCGATAGATTTGTTTATGCCTTCTCCGCCCAAGACCAGTATGGTCTCTGAACAAATTTCTTCAACCTTTAAACATACTTGTAGGGAGACATTTTTTTTTAATTAATTTTTATTGGGGTATAGTTGCTTTACAGTGTTGTGTTAGTTTCTGCTCTACAGTAAAGTGAATCAGCCATACGTATACATATACCCCCTCTTTTGTGGATTTCCTTCCCATTTAGGTCAGCACAGAGCATTGAGTAGAGTTCCCTGTGTTCTACAGTAGGTTCTCGTTAGTTATCTATTTTATACATAGTAGTGTATATATGTCAATCCCAATCTCCCAATTCATCCCACCCGTTTCTTCCCCCGCCCCCCCGCCCCCGGTATCCATACATCTGTTCTCTACATCTGTGTCTCTATTTCTGCTTTGCAAATGAGTTCATCTGTGCCATTTTTCTAGATTCCACATATCAGTGATATTATATATTTGTTTCTCTCTTTTCTAGGGAGATATTAAAATCAAACTCCAAATGGAGAACAAAATGGCCAGGTTTTAGATTAAACAGGCGAAGTGTGTTCTTAAAAAAAAGTTTATTGTTGATAGTGTTGAGCAGAAGTAGAATTTTCTGAATGTGCTGCTTAAAACTAATGAAGGTCTTTGTCACAGCTTTGTGGCGAGAAAGATAAAAATCTAACACATTGAGTTTGAGGTTATCTTTATTGAGTGGCAGGAAAGTATTAAAAAAACATTATTTCTGTGAGAATGTCTGCCTTCCTTCAATTCTGTGTGCATATCATGGGATCTGTACCATTGGCTGGGGAGCTGGGGTTCAGGCATTCAAGTCTTCTGCCTCAGTGTGAAGATAAATTCCATTCCCTTGAAATACAGCTCCTCCTGTACTTCAAGGAAATGAGATTCTGCTTAAGCAAGTTGAAGTCTTAATTTTAGTTCTTTTCATAGTAATAATTTATATATAAAGTCCCACAGATGGATGTTTATATTGGATATAATAACTTGAAGACTTATTTTATCTGAAAATGGAATTAGAGCTTCTTGATGCCAAAATGCAGAACTAAATCACTCAAGGTTATACTCTCATCATTCAGCGCTGTTAGAAGCTCCGTCTTCTTCCCACGGAGCATTTAGGTCAGCCTTGCCCCTTCCTCAAATGAAATCACTCACAAAAAAAGATGTTACTGTCACAAAGGCCAATAAATGAGCAAAATATTTATCAAACAGACTAAAGATTGGGTGAAGTATGAAATACTTCACTTTTTACAAATGAACTATGATGTTGAATATAAAAAAAGCATTTGGGTTCATACAGTTTTATACATTGCATTAGCTGAAGCAGAAACAGCTGGAAGAAAAATGAATTTGGTGACTAAAACTTGAAATTAAAAGTAAACTACGAACTTCTCATTTGTAGTTTTAAAGAGACAAAATAGGTGTTATAATTGTCAATGCACCAAGGTATTAGAACATCTTTGATGTGATTTATAATAAATTAGGAATCGTGTAATTCCTATTGGAGGGAGAATGAAGGAAGAGGGGGTATTACATCTCATTACATAATACAAGAGGATCAGTCTTGAAATTACTGTCCAAGCTCTGATGAGAATGTTATCATTGAGAATAATGTAGCTGAGGTGAAAGGTGAGTACTAAGTGGCTATTGATTTCTTATCTATATTGTTGTATAAAACTTCCCCTCCATAAACGTATCTAAAAGCAAAACTTTCTGAACTTATTCACACTCCTAAAGTCTGCCCTGGTGCTGGGTGGGTGGGAGTGGCAGGCTGTCTTTTGAGGCTTGGGTGTATCTCATTGTTAACATAGCCATTCGTGCTTCATGCTCCAGTCACAGCTTTTGGAAATGTTGTATTTGAGAAATAGATTAAATTATGATATGCATGTTATAGATTGGTGAAAAAGCAAATAATGTCTACTTCTGGCAGAAAGGGTTTTTTGTTGTTGTTGTTGTTTTTAATTTCGCAATGGGCTTTAGTTACCATTAAATCACCACCATTTTCTTCAGAGCTTGAATTGTCCTCTAATTAAAAAAAAAATCTGAGTGGGAAAATCAAAAAATTTAGAAAAATACTTTATTATTATAGTGTGTCAAAATTGTGAATAAGCCCAAATGCTTACCTACTGTAAGGTGGCTGACTATTACGGATTAGCTTCTCTTTAACTAGTACAAGAGTTGCTTCAATCCCCTTTATTGTATAGTCTTACAATCGTAAAGTTACTATCATCCCCTCATGGTTTATTTTTTAGAAATAAAGTCATTCCAAACAACTTCATTACATTTATATAAATATACCAGGCAACTGTAAATTTTCAGATGAACTATCAGTGTCCAGTAACATCCATTTGTATGTGACCTTTGAAAGCACACTGGTCAAAATGGTTGTGTTCCATAATGACAACAAGACATTCTCTCTATATATATAAATACTTAAATTTTTTCCATAGTTTGCAGGGGGACATTGGGTATCAGTTGGTTACTATCTTCTATATGAAGATCAGAGGAGAGGTTATAATTCAGAATTGCTGTGGCTCATTTATGCCTTAACCCAAAAAGGAAAATGTTTGGGTTCCCGATCCAGAGCAAGTCACCTGCTACTTAAATTAGGAGGATCTAAGGAACCATTACTTCCTGGGAAACCTTGCCCTCAGCTAGCCCAGGGGTTGGCAAACTACAGCCTGTCATCTGTTTTGTATGGCTCTTTGAAAATGATTTTTAGATTTTTACATAGTTGAAAAACTTTTAAAGGATTAATATTACATGACATGCGAATATTATATGAAATTTAAATGGTCCATAAATATGGCTTCACTGGCACGCAGCCACACTATTCACGTATGTGTTTTCTGTGACTTCTTCTCTGCTACCAAGCAGTACAGCATCTGGGACACACACTGCATTATCTGGTCCTTTACAGAAAATCTTGCCGACCCTCTTGGTAGGCCACTAATAAGCTATTTGGAGACTCCCAAATTGTTTTCTGCCTACATCCTAAGAACTTCCTGACTTTACTACTACTGTCTTAGGCCTGCCAACTCCATGGATAATTGTAAATGTACTAGATTATCAGTTACACAATCCAAGATTATTTTTTCAGCACGACCTGAATACTGCTGCCCAAAGCAATGTTTCCAATAAGTTGTTTTACTGCCCTATCAGGGCATAGTTCTTTCTACGAAATTCGTTCCAGACCATCTAATCTCTTTATATATGTAATGAAATAAATTTATACAAAACATTACATAATGCCACATCCCAGACTGTCTCCTCAGCTGACCCCCTGGGAGCCTGAGAAGTCACCGCCCTCAGAGTACCCTGTAACCCACGCCCTCTGCAGGCTGTTTACCAACTAAGATACCTTGGGGAACTGGCCACAGCCTCGATTTCCTTTTTCTATGCTTTCCTGTGGATCATAGGAGCAGGCAAATAACCCATCATTCAGGAACAGATCTTGCTACCCATTCTTCCTTAGGAGAAACTTTATGAATGTGTCTGCGTATATTTGCGTGTGCAGTTTGGAAATGAACAGAACTATTCAGTCTCAACACAGAAGTGAGAATATTTAGCACATGCACTTTGGTTGTGTACTGAACTTAATTTTCTTTCAAAAATCAGACTCTGTGATTAGATGTATCCTTCTTTTAAAGCCGTCCTGGGACTTCCCTGGCGGTCCAGTGGTTAAGACTGTGCTTCCACTGCAGGGGGCATGGGTCCAATCTCTGGTCGGGGAACTAAGATCCCACATGCCACACAGTGTGGCAAAAAAAAAAGAAAGAAAGAAATTAAAAAAAAAAAAAGCAATCTCACATTTGCTCAACAAGTATGAGTTCCCAAACTCGGGGATTTACAAGCAAGCAAAAGGTACTAAATCACTTTTATTTTAAGAAATGATGTATTCAAGATTACATTAAAAACAGATTGAGAATCTAATCATAACTTAATTATGCATACTTAATTATCCAAAAAGGAGAGTAGTTATCTTATAAAACATGATAGAAAATAAGAGTTACAGAAGTTGTGAATTCTATAATTACACGTATGCAGCTTTAGGTGTCTTTTGTTGCACCAGCAGTCAGGAACATGTTCTATACTAAAGGAAAAGTAATTTTAAGACTCCATGCTTCCCAATGTAAAGAGTTGCAGAATAAATCTCTATAGAAAAATTGATGCAAAACATCTTTATGTATCATTGCAATGTGTACAGTTTCTAAACTATTGCACTAATTGGCTATCGATTTTTTATAGTATATGTATATCACTATATATAGTGACACGTATATACATAAAAATATAAATATGTATATATGTCACTATATGTATATATAACTATTTAAAATAATTTTCCATTTTAACAAATTTTTTTTAAGATTTTTAATATGCCTGTGGTACATTTATACCTGTCCTTTCCTAAAAATGAGTGAGAACTCTTCCCATCTTGATATTTCAGTAATAGACTGGGTAACATAGAATGGGTTTCTTTGTTCCAAATAATTTCAAAATTAAAATGCGCGTGGGCTTCCCTGGTGGTGCAGTGGTTGAGAATCCGCCTGCCAATGCAGGGGATGTGGGTTCGCACCCCAGTCCGGGAAGATCCCACGTGCCACAGAGCGCCGAAGCCTGTGCGCCACAATTACTTAGCCTGCGAGCCACAACTGCTGAGCCCATGTACCACAACTACTGAAGCCCGTGCGCCTAGAGCCCATGCTCCGCAACAAGAGAAGCCACAGCAATGAGAAGCCCGCTCACGGCAACGAAGAGTTGCCCCCGCTCTCCACAACTAGAGAAAGCCCGTGTGCAGCAACACAGCCAAAAATAAATAAATAAATAATTTTTTAAAAAATTAAAATGCTCATGTTAAGAGAAAGGTGTAGTCTTAAAGGTAATAGATAGGTCTATAATGTACCAAAAATGTAAAAAATGTAGTCAGGACAAATTTTCTGAGGCTAGAGTATGAAAGAAACATACCACAATTTTCTAGTAAACTTGAACTGCATAAACCATTAATATAAGAACAAAAATCGGCAGTGGGTCTTGTGTCCAGGAGCATTCCTGGCCAAACATCAGTAGCAAGAATAGACAGACCTTAGAATCTATAAATAGAAAGACTTTAATAATCAATTAATTATTAATCACAACAGTAAAACACAAACAGTAAAACACAAACAGTAAACACAGTAAACAGTAAACAGTAAAACACAAACAGTAAAACAATGCACTTGTGTTCAAAACATACATTATGCATGCCAATAATTTAATATTTTCCACTTAATCCTAGCTTTGGGAGCTCCTAAAGCTTTGTAAAAGGGGGATGTAATCCATTGGTAACACTATCAAAAGCAAGTAATACAGTTGATTGAAAATATAGTTGAGCACGCCCAGCAGAGGAAGGTGTGTATTTCTTCATACATCACTTTAATGGCAACATTTTCTACAAAGCCACATGGAGCACACCTTTCATATTTCATGAGTTCTATTTGCCTGACTTCAAAATGCCAAATGTGCCAGTGAACAGTGCTTTAATATTCATGGGTTTTTGAGATGGCTTTGATAGTTGTCAACTAGAGAAATGGCTTCATCAGGAAAGAATCTGACTTATGATTTCCGGCACACATATAAAATCATGCAGTCACTCATATATGCATTCTATTTTAAAGGTATCCTTTGCATAACTATATTTTATGAAAGTTATACAGATATATCCTTTATGTGATAGTAGGACATTTTCAAATCTTATCTGGATATTTACTTAGTATTCCAGAAAATTTTGTTAACTCCAGACATATAATAATGGAGCTATTTTGAAAGGACATAGCTCAGTAAATATCCTAAAAGTTCTGTAAAGCACAAGTCATCACAGTATAAATCACACATCTGTGTAGAGAATTTGTATTTCTTTCTCCTTGTATAGTTCAAAAATATATTAAGTAGCTAGATTTAGGGGGAAAAAATCATAACATTTCTCTTTAGCCCAAGCATTTCCATTCTGGTTCTTGAGTTTCTCTTGACTATTTCACACACTGAAAATAAAAATAAAATTAAAATTTATCCATGAACTTGGGTTCATTGATGTTAATCTTAAAAGGTCTATGAAATTTTCAAATAATGTCAGATATTAATAATGCAATGAATAAATTTTAAACAAACACAGTCATTATAAAGAATTTATTATGTATGTTATCTCATCGTATTCTTGCATAAATCTTATGAGTTAGGAGAACCAATATCATAAGTCACCTTTGGATTGATAATAATATCTAATAGTTATTGAATACTCGCTGCATGCCATGCACTCTTCTAAATCGTTATAAATATATTAGTTTAATTTAGGTACTATTACTACCCTTTTCTGTAGATGAAACAGATCAAATAACTTGTCCCATATTTCACTGCTAGTGAGTAGTAGAATCATGATTAGACAATAGGCAGGCTTTGCGCCAACAAAACCCTAACCTGTCAGAATGTAGACTACAGTAAGAACCCAGGTCTCATGCCTACCCCAGTGTTGTTTCTGTTCTTTTTTCACATGACGATTATTCTTATTGACTGTTATCTTTACTTCATTGAATTTTAGCCTTGAAATCATATCTCTTTTTGTGGTTTCATTCTGTTAGCACTGAAAGTTACTCTAAGGATAATATGAATTCTTGAAATTAAGTTTCTCTCTTCCTTTTTTTTATTCATTTCTTTTCTTGTTCTGTAAGTTACATGCATTCAAACAGGCAACAGAAACAAAAGAGGCAATAGATGGAATGATGGGTTGAGGTCCAATAGTGCATTTGGAGAACTGCACATTTTCTAACAGTCAGTGTTTGATTGTTGAATCGATATGTATAAAAATACAAAATCCTAAAAAGTTCATTTTTAAGAGTTTGCTAAGAAAATGGACCCCAGACCTCCTTACTTTCCTTCGGGTATGTGCTGTGATCCGTGTAAGGGTTCCTCTTCTCTGTGTATATGCGTGGGGTTTCTAGGATGATTAAAAAAATAATAACCCAAACTGAGATTGGAGCAGAAATTCTACTGAATCTCACAACTGTACAGCAATCCCCCTCCATTTTCCTAAGCAGTTCCTTCTCTCATTCTCCATGGTATCGATTTAGACGTTCTTTCCAAAAAATATCTGATCGTCTTCCTTCCCATCACTTTCTACAGATGCCCATGTCCACTACTTCATGGAGAACTGGAAACAGTGAGGTTATAACTCCCCCAACAAGCTCACATGAAGATGTAAAAGCTGCTTCCACATCTTTCTCTTCCCTACTGTTCTGCTGTAGAAGCTTTCCAACTCTGCCTGTGCTCTGAATTCTGCCTTATTCCACTGCATCACAGTCGTAAGGCTGTAGTTCTCTCTCTTTTTTTTTTTTTTTTTTTTTTTTTGCGGTACGCGGGCCTCTCACCATTGTGGCCTCTCCCGTTGCGGAGCACAGGCTCCGGACGCCCAGGCTCAGCGGCCATGGCTCACGGGCCCAGCCGCTCCACGGCATGTGGGATCTTCCCGGACCAGGGCTCGAACCCGTGTCCCCTGCATCGACAGGCGGACTCTCAACCACTGCGCCACCAGGGAAGCCCTGTAGTTCTCTTTCTGATCCTCTAGATTTTCAAACCCTTGTATCGTTTAGGGTCGACTATGCTGAAATAACAAGCAAACCTTGAATCATCTTGAAACCCTGAGCTACACGGCCCCTCCCCCTTTATTATCTCACACTCAGTCGCAAAACGAGCTTCAGTCTCTGAAAGTGATCAGAAAAGGCACCCATGACTTCACTGCTTTTTAAAAAATTCTACAGATAGTCACTCTCAGACCTTCTCTTATGCATCCTTTCATCTTGATTTGCACATTCTGACTATGTGTCTAACACTGTTTCTCTTGTTTTTTTCTGATGCACACTCATGCTTTTCCTGGCCTTTTATTTCCAGTCTCTTTTAGACATATCACTTTATATGATCTTTTATGGTGGTATTATTCAGGGTTTTATTTTAAGTGCTTGTTTTCTTCTCAGTTAAATATCTCATCTTTTCTCCAAGGGAAGGTCAATTTGCTAAGGAGTGTTTATATCTTCTATCTGCCAATTTAATCCATACAAACAGTCTTTGCATAGTTGTTGTGGAACCATGGGTTTCATGGACTATGGAACATGCGGGTCAATTACCATAGTTCATTTAAATAATACAACCCCCACCCCCACCCCCGGCAACCACAGCATTTGAACTGCACGGACCGCCACATATTAACTAACTGTGAGTAACTATATGAAGTGCAAACATCACTGCTAGTCCTTTGGTCCACGAGTCGCACCACAGATAATAAATCCGCATCAGGATCAGTGACCAGACGCCTCACATCTGCTGGTGGTTGTTCATGGCGTATCTGACATGCAGCTCAAAGTGAGGAGTTCCAGGTAGAAAGATTGCGAATTGCTAATTATCCTATAGATCTTCCTTTATATGTGTTGACGAAAATAATCAATAAACAATCTGCAAAAGGAATAGAAAAGAGTTTTCTATTTGAGCCAAACTGAGGACCTACAGCCCAGAAGACAGCCTCTCAGATTACTCTGAGGAACTGCTCCGAAGAAACATGATTTTCAGCACAGTTTTATATCTTGTCAAAACAAAGAACGTCAAACAAGTCAGGAATACATTCCTTCAGGGTTTCAAAAAAACAACCCCACAGATTAGCACATACACAGCAAGTCAGTATGGCCTTGGCACCTTGGCACCTATCATCAAAAGATGACTAGCACTGGTATCCCAGGAAGGGAGGCATTTAATCTTTATTTTTAACATGGACATTCTTTACTTCTGGTCAATGTGCCCTTTTCTTTAATGATTAAAGTAGATGTACAACATGTGTTTTGTAGGCCACAAACAGGCTATTTTAGTTAGCGTAAAATTTGAGTTAAATGATGTATAAGTCAGCATGACTTCCCCATACATCAATATATGAAAATTTCTTTCATCATAAGTAATATTTTTGTAGGGAGTTTCCTTGAATACCCCAGGTGTTATTAAAATACCCCATATATGCGATCCCAGAGTATATTTTATTTCTAATGCTCATCTGGACACCATTATCTGGCACATAGGAGATTCTTAATAAGTTTTTATTATTTTGTTAAATACATGATGCTTGCTGCTTATAATTAAAGGTTATATTAACACGTATGTGTATAAATGTATTACTTGGATACTTTTATAACTCTGATTACCTTTATTATTTTCTAGTTTTATGAATACTTTCATAAGAATGATTGCCAAGCTTCATTTTGTACAAATAAAACAAAAGTATATAATTATTAGAGTAATCAATTTGCTGTAAGATTTTGTGTACAATAAGTAGATAGTTGTTTTTTATATGCATTTGATCTTTTCTCATTTAATGTAGACAGTAAACCACTAAAGGGATAATCACCTTGTAGTTTAGTAGTTTGCAAGAGGATTAAATTAGCAAACACAAGCTGTATTTTGGCTTGATATATAAAAAAATTTATAACTTCATATAGAAAACATTAATATTAATCTTAAGTGCCAATAGATGCCCTCTTCTCAAAGATAGTACTTATATAAACTTGCCATAGAGTTCATTATATTTGACTCAACTTTTAAGGCAGAGCAAAAAATACATAGCATATACCATAATTTTTATTTTTTTTAATTAAGGTAAATGAGATTCTAGCTTTAGAGATCTGTACTTTTGGAAGACTAATCTTTTATGGCTAGATCTCTGCAAGTCCACAGTGGCTCCAAGAAAAATTTAAAACACTTGCACACACCTGTGAACTGTTTGATAGAGCTCCCGGGAGTCAGCTTCCAAGAAACAGAGAGTGTTTTTGTACTAACTCGAAGACATTTTCAATAGGGAGGATAGAATATTGTCTATTTTACCTTTTGAGATCTCCTGACCCTAATTCTGTGCCCTAAGAAGAGACAATAACAGAAGTTGGGAAGCTTTTTTCATGATAAAAACATAGGGAAGGAAATGCACTTTTTGGTGTCCAGGAGGCAAATGTTGAGGGTAGAAAACTGAGTTACGTATTTGTGTATTTTTCCTGAAGCTTTGGGTGCATCATGGGGAGAATCCCACCACCAAGTAGCTCCTCCAGCTGGGACAGTAAATCATGAGGGTGCTGTCAGGACAGGCAGAGTCTACAAAACACAGTACATCACAGTGCAGCTGAGAAAATATTTCAGTGAGAACAGCCCCTGGAGACTTCTCAGACCAAAATGCAGAAGAAAGGGGAGTGGAAAAGCTGCTTTAGCAGATGGGGCCAAAGTTGTTTTATTAAGGTAAATATGGAATTGGTGGTACCCATAAGGAGATGAAGCCTAGACCAACTCACTCTATGAAAATGACTTGGTTGTCTCAAATTTTAACATATTTTATTCCAAATTAATGTCATGGAGTTGGAGTTAAGTGCTTATTCTTGCAATGAGAAGGAAAACTTAAGGGCTGCAAAAGAATTCTTAGTTTAGATTTTTAAATGATAAAGCAACTTACAAACGATATATTTGATTAAATGAGCCAACAAGAAATATCAGTCTTTTGGATAGTAAATAGTAATTTAGCTATTATAATGAGGGAAACACAAACAGAAACACACACATACAGACACACACAAGATCCATCAGGATCTCTGGGATGTCTGGTTTTCTGTAGCAGTGGCACACTGCAAGTGAAAGTGAAATGCAGAGTAAGAAAATAGGGCATTCAGAATCATTGCATTTACAGAATCTTGCTGTGAAAGACATGCATTATATAACATCAGTAAAGAACAATTTAAATACCTAGAAAATGTTTTATATTGCTATCAAAGGCATTTCTCTAGAAAGATTTTTCCCAGATTCTCATTTATGTATTTGTTCTCATTTTTTTCTCAGTTTTACTCATTTGTAACTTGCCAAGAATTTTGATGTTTGACACATATTTTTCATTTCATTTATTCAGATTTTGCTTTTCCATGGTGAATATTTCTTTTCTTTTTTTTTTTTTTTTTGGTTTTGATCACGTAATACCCTTACTCTCTCTTTCACATACTTCAAAATCAATAGTTAAGTGAGGAAAATGATTTTCTTACTGGCTCAGGTGATACTATGGCATCAATAATATTTAATCATTGTAAAAATAGTAGCTAGCTATTGATACTGTAATGCTATTCGATTACATAATCTCGGTTAATCCTCACAGTAACTCTTCAATGTGAGTGACAATATCTTTAATTTAGAGCCGACAAAACTGGTACCCGCAGAGGTTCAGTGACCTGTCCAGATGACACGGCGAGAAACTGGATTCCAACTGTGATTTCCACATTCTCCTCACCCGCAGTACTTTCTCACCTTGCTGATAATCACATTAGAACCACTAAACTACTAATTGCCTTTGTAAGTTGTCTATTGATGGCTTGCAACTGTATGTTATAATTCTGTAAGAAGCAGTTATAATTCAATACCTACAATATCATCTCTTCTTAATTGGCTGAGTGTTATTGCATACTATATTGCTGATTCAACATTACTATTCATTCTTTGTAGAATCATTTATAAAGAAGTTAAAGCAACAGTATAAAATGTCATTCTTAAAAGTTCTGAGGGAGAAAAGGAAAATTAAAGGCCAATACTTGATTGTTTGATATTTCTGATTGCTAATCAAAACCATTTCATCATTTTACATAATGTTGGTGATTGCATGAGTTGGGAACATTTTCTGTTCGGTTTATCCACCCACACGAATCAGAACATTGTGGATCACAATAGCGGAGAAAACGGTTAACTTTGAACAGCGTTCTGCTCTGTATGGAGTTTACTGTTTGCCAAAGGCAACTTTTGACCTTTTCTTTGAAGTCATCTTGCTGTTGAGTTTCTTAACATTCAGTGGGCAACGGGCTATAAGTTAAATTAATGAAAATCTCTACACACCACACTTAATACATGTAATCAATAAGAATATTTGTAAGAGGGCATGTCCACAATTAGAAGCTTCAAGCAGAACCGGAAAGACCTTTCACTGAGAGCCTCAGCTTGAGTAAGTCATAGGCATTTGTAATCTACTACGAGAGGAATTCCAGAAGTACCGTTCTGGGTTGGTACCCTTAGTCCCTGGATACAAAATCATGGGGCATCTAAAATGAATCAAAGGTGGTTTTTGTTTTCTGATTAACAAAACCATAATCCCCGTCTTAGAATTATTTCACTGACCGAACACTTCTTTTTTTTTTTTTTTTGAAGTATAGCTGATTTACAATGTTGTACCAGTCGCTGGCGTACAGCAAAGTTTTACACGTATATATACATTCGTTTCTTAATATTTAATATTTTCCATTCTGGTTTATCCCAGGAGATTGGATATATTTCCCTGATCCAACAAGTAGGATCTTGTTGTTTATCCATTCTAAACGTATTGATAATAGCTTGTATCTACCAACCCAAAATTCCTAATGCATCCTTCTCCCTCCCCCCTCCCCCTTGGCAACCACAAGTCTGATCTCTATGTCTGTGAGTCTGTTTCTGTGTTGTAGATAGGTTCATTTGTGCCTTATTTTATTTTTCTAAATTAATTAATTAATTAATTTATTATTTTTGGCTGCACTGGGTCTTCATTGCTGCACACGGGCTTTCTCCAGTTGCGGCGAGCGGGGGCTACTCTTCGTTGTGGTGCATGGGCTTCTCATTGCGGTGGCTTCTCTTGTTGTGGAACATGGACTCTAGGCGCGTGGGCTTCAGTAGTTGTGGCACGTGGGCTCAGTAGTTGTGGCTGCGGGCTCTAGAGCACAGGCTCAGTAGTTGTGGCGCACGGGCTTAGTTGCTCCATGACATGTGGGATCTTCCCAGACCAGGGCTCGAACCTGTGTCCTCTGCTTTGGCAGGCGGATTCTTGAACACTGCACCACCAGGGAAGTCCTTTACTTTATTTTAAATTTAATTTTATTTATTTTAGCCACACCGCACATCATGTGGGATCTTAGTTCCCCAGCCAGAGATTGAACTCATGCCCTCTTGCAGTGGAAGCATGGAGTCCTAACCACTGAACCACCAGGGAAGTCCCATATGCCATATTTTAGATTCCACATATAGGCGATATCGTATGGTATTTGTCTTTCTCTTTCTGACTTACTTCACTTAGTGTGATCATTTCTAGTTGCATCCATGTTGCTGCAAGTGACATTATTTTGTTCTTTTTTCATGACTGAGTAGTATTCCATTGTGTGGAATCTTCTTTATCCATTCCTCTGTCAATGGACATTTAGGCTGTTTCCATGTCTTGGCTATTGTGAATAGTGCTGCTATGAACATTGGGGTGCATGTATCTTTTTGAATTATAGTTTTGTTCATGTATATGCCCAGGACTGGGATTGCTGGATCATATGGTAATTCTATTTTGAGTTTTCTGAGGAACCTCCATACTGTTCTCCACGGTGGCTCCACCAACTTACATTCCCACCAACAGTGCAGGAGGGTTCCCTTTCCTCCACACCCTCTCCAGCATTTGTTATTTGTAGACTTTTTAACGATGGACATTCTGGCTGGTGTGAGGTGGTACTGAGCAAACACTTCTTGATCACCTGCTAAATGCCTGCACTTTGCGCCAGGTGTACTTTGTAGAAATGGATAGTAGCATAGAGTAACTACAAAGCATGACAGCTGGAGGTGTGGAGGGTTAAAGATGGCCACAAATACATTGACACTCGTCCCATCGAGGAGAGGGTTTTATCCCCTCCGCTTGAATTGGGTGTGGGACCAGTAAAATTGTTACCGAGTCCAAGCTCTCTCTGCTCAGACTGCAGGCCAGTAAGTTGGGAGATGAGGTGTTGAGGCAAGGAAGAGCGACTTTACTGGGAAAGCCAGCAGACCGAGAAGATGGCAGACTCGCGTCTCAAAAGAACCATCTTCTTTGGGTCTGGGATGCCACTTTCTTTTATAGAACAGAGATGGGGAGATGAGGAAGTTAAAGTAAAAAGGCCATAAGTCTTGCAAATATCCCCTGGAATGGCCAGCCTCAGGGAGGGGATGTCTTAATTTCTGCCATTCACAGGTGGGCAGGGTCAGGATGTTTCCCTGAACAAGGCACTTTGGTTTAACATTCAGGCAGAGGGGCAGGGTTCCCCGAGGCAGGCCGTTATGTAGAGACAGTATCCTTTTAGTGAATAAAAGCAGTGGGAAGCAAAGATTAAAGTAAAAGAAACAGATCCAACAGGTAGGTTTTGTTCTTCCCTGTAACAAAATGGTTTTAACCGATAAAATGTAGTGGAAATGGAGGTATGCCATTTCCAGGTCTAGCTTTGAAGATGACGCTGAATCTGGCCTCTGTACCCTGACACCCAATTAAATCTCAGAGACAGAGTAGAAAGGAATAGCTTTATTTCTTTGCCAGGCAAAGGGGGCCACAGGGATCTAATGCCCTCAAAAGGTAGTGAGGAGTTTTATAGTAATCATTCAAAGAGGGTGTGATCAGCTCGAGGACATCCTTCTGATTGGTTGGTGGGAAGGTAAGTGGGAGTCGGCAGGCATCGTCAACCTTCTGGTTCCAACTGGTCTGGGGTCTACTTGCTTGTGGGCAGCATGCAGTTAACTTCTCCCACCTGGTAGGGGCTTCAGTGTCTGCAACACAGCTCAAAGATATTGTTGTGTGTATCCTTTGAGGGGGAACCAGGACCCCGCCCCAAGGCCGCACTATTGCTTCTCCAGACTGTTCCTCCCTTGTCTCCCATCCCCTCCCTTCCCTAATTAGCAATTGTTGGAATCTGCCCCTTGTAACTCGGCAAAGGTCGTGGAGGCTGAATGAAGCCTATTTCCTGTAATCAAGAAACAGGGCGGGGCTTCCCTGGTGGCGCAGTGGTTGAGAGTCCGCCTGCCGATGCAGGGAACGCGGGTTTGTGCCCCGGTCTGGGAAGATCCCACATGCCGCGGAGCGGCTGGGCCCGTGAGCCATGGCCGCTGAGCCTGGGCGTCCGGAGCCTGTGCTCCGCAACGGGAGAGGCCACAACAGTGAGAGGCCCGCGTACAGCAAAAAAAAAGAAGCAACAGGGGACACAGAATGGCTTTTGTGCCCAGGAGCCCCACAGGATCCTGCTTGGTTTCAAAGACGGGCAGTTGATGCATTCTGTCTCTTGGAGCCCTGTGCTCCAGGTAAGAAGTTTACCTGTCCTGAAGCTCTCATGTTGTAAAGAAGCCAAGGCTGGACTTTTGGAAAAGCCACTTGGAAAGGCCATGTGGAGAGAGCGAGAGGTACCCGGCCATCTCCCAGCTGCTCTAACCCCCAGCCGTTCAACTCACCCCAGTTGATACCCTGGAAATTTTAGGCAAAGGTAAGTTTTCTCCAGTGTGTCCTGCCCAAATTCGTGATTCCCGAGTAATGAAATATAATAATAATCAAATTTTCCTCAAGCCACTAAATATTTTGAGTAGTTTGCTTTTCAGCAATGGACAACTGAAGTTATGATTTTTGGAGACTCTGCAGCTTAATATATGATGTTGGGAAATCTGCTTAAACTATTTAAACCTTCTGCTGTAATAAAGAAAATGGTAGTATCTATCATATCATTATTATTAATGAGACAGTGGTCCTAATGTCTGTAAACTGTATTTGGCAAATAAAATAATTAGCCTTCGACTCTGTAACTTGTGTTTGCAGCCCAGGCTTCTCTTATGAGGCCCTGATGATAACATATATTCAATTTCTTACTAAGCATCTCCTCTTAAGTTTTTGGTAGCACTTCAAACTCGTATATTCAATTGTTTCCCATTCCCCCTCCAACCTGCTTCCCTTCCTCTGTTTCCTACCTTGGTAGATGGTATTTCATCTACTTATTTCTACAAGCAAAAACCTTGGCGTCATCTTTTTGCTTCCCTTTTCATATCTAAAAACTCTGCTCCTTCTGTGTACAAAATAAGTCAGTTTTTCCACTTCTCTCCTGCTTCTGGTGCCCCCACCATTCTTAATTCATCCTCACCTCTGTCTGTTATTCCAGTAAGCCCCCAACTCCCTTCCTGCATTCTTTGTTCACTGCATCAACACTTGTCCGACTCCAGACTTTGATTCTACTACATCAGAGTCATCTTTTTAAAATAAAAAATTGGTAATTACTACCATGCGTAAAACTTTTCAGTGAAATCAATAGGAAAAAGTTCAGAACCGTCAGCGTGGTTTACAGGACTCTCCAATATCTGGCCTCTGCCACCTCTCCAGATAGATGATGAGCCACCATCACTGTGGATCATTATCCTTCAGCCACATGAGGCTTTGACCTGTCTTAAAACACTCTGCATCCTTTCACGTGACAGGGAATCACCCAGCCTGTTCCCTTCTGCACACACTCTGAGTTAGCTAGCAGTTATTCAGGCTTTTGTAGAAACATCTCTTTCCCAAGAGAATGCTCTCTGACACACTCAGGTTAAATTAAAATCTCTTAGAGTTGATCTCTTTAAACATTATGTTTTTCATGAAACCCATACGATTATAATGGATTCCTTTTTCATGGCATTATTATTATTATTGCCATTTGTATTATTGGAGGCTGTGGCATGGAGAGGGTCAGAAGCAGAAACCAGTAACGAAAGGAGAGAAAAACTGCTAAGATTTGACACGAACTCGCAATATTGGTAAAGGCCAGACTTGGTTAGAGGACTTTATTGAAAGATTCTATTTCCCAGCAGTGTGTGCTATATGTATATGTCCATATGTGTGTGTGTATATATGTGTGTATGTGTATACTTTTTTGTGCTATGCCCACCAAAATCCAATTTTGTTTGGGGGGGGTGGTGGTAGGATTTTCAACCCTACCACCAAACAATTCTCCAGACACCATCCGGGCCCAAATTGTTACTTGTATTTCTGACCAACTGGCTACAAATCAGAAGTTCCCAAGACCTCTTCCTTGGGTTCAATTAATTTGCTAGAGTAACTCACAGAACTCACGAAACCAGTTTAATTACTAGATTACTGGTTTATTATAAAAGGATATAACTCAGGTACAGCCAGATAGAAAAGATGCACAGGGCAAGGTATGGGGAAAGTACTCAGAGCTTCCATGCCTCTTACTGTGCGATACTCTCCCCAAATCTCCACGTGTTCACCAACTCAACTCGGAAGCTCTCTGAACCCCATCCTTTGGGCTGTTTATGGAGACTTCGTTACATAGGCAAGATTGATTAAATCATTGTCCATTGGTGACTGATTCAACTTTCAGCTCCTACTCCCTCCTGGAGGTGAGGGGGTGGGAATGAAATTCTACCCCTTCAAAGAGATCGTTGGTTGTCCTGGCAACCGGCCCCCATCCTTAGGTTTGGGCAAAGTCACCTCATTAACATAACAAAAGACACCTTTGTTGCTCTAATTACTTGCTAAATTCCAAGTTTTAGGAGTTCTGTGCTAGAAATGGGGATGAAAGCCAAAGTATATATATTTCTTATTATAAATTGCAATATCAAATATATGTATAGTTTCTTTTGAAGGTTTTATTTATGGGATTAGAAGCTAATGAGCTACAATAATATTTGCATATACCTAAATATTCCATGCAGTGTTCTAGGCATAGGGTTTTAAGTGTTATACCATGAGACAAAATGTCCTCTGTGGTGCTCCAAGTATAATGGTGCTTCAAGGACAAAGGACGACCCTGCCTGAAAAAGTGTCAGCATTACACCCCCTACTGGACTCTTAATCGCCCCCCCACCATGTTGCAATGTTAACGAAATTCCTGAGTCCACCTGTGCCACGCCCACCTGGGCAATGGGACCTGTCCCAAATAAGGAGAGGCATCTGACCTGTCCCTCTCCCACCCTATAGAAGGAGGGTGTGTGTGCCTCGACCAATCAGTAAATGAAGTTTTCACCTCGGGCCAGTCATTTGTTTTCTGGCTATAAAAACTGATCAATAGCTCATGTTTGGGCTTGACTCTCTCAGAATACTAGGAAGTCGGCCTGCTGTTCTTGCAGCAACCCATTCCCTCTAATACATTCTATCTTCTTTACATTCTGCCACATGTGTGGAAGTTCTCTTCCAACCCGCATTCGGACCACAGCATCCTCTACTTGCTCTTTGTGTGAGGGAGTCTCACAAATCACTAGTGAAGACAAGTTTTAAATGCAAAGATGTCTTCACCTTTGATTGCAAGGAGGTTTTCGTTTTATGTTGTGTTGTTTTAATTTTTGTTGTAAAGGTTTAATTGTATAACATGCATCTAAAATAAAGTGTAACTAGTTTTTATAGATATGGAGGCAAGCTTTAAAGAGATGGGTTAATCTAATTGAAAACAATAAGATTATCAGTATTAGGAAAGAGCATAAGAGGGGTAAAGGGTGAAGGTGCACGTCAAAAGTTTCCATTTAGCCCAAGGATCTTAATCGAAACACTGGGTATCTTCATGCGTAAAATTAAGAGGTAAGATAGATTAATTCTAAGTCTTTTCCAACTCGAACATTCTACAATATTATAATCACATTATTGTCGAATTCCTTCTGGTCATTTCCTATTAATGTGAAGCCATGTATAAAAATAGTTATATAATAAAGATGAGTATCTGTTGCTCATTAAAATAACGTGTGTCTGCTTAAAGTCTAACTGAAATATTTGTACCATCACTTACTTTTATTTTTGGTGTTAACAGTTCAAGCACATAGTGAAAGTCATTAAGACAATGGAAGTCCAACTTACCCTGAAAATGTAGATTTTATCCTTAAATGTATGACTTTGACATAAGGCAAACTCAACAGACTTGAAAACCTTAAGTAGAAAGTTAAAAGAACACCAAGTCATTTATTTTGAAATTGCTTTTGAAAAGCTCATCTTTTGCTTTGCATCATTAAATTAATTACTCATTAAAACCCAAAGTTTTATAAATATTATATGGTCCTAATACTCCAACAAATTTTCTTCTAATTTTATGCTTGTAAATACTGAGAAGTTAAAATTGCATAATAATACTGGGAAATGGATGAGACTAATTTTGGCTTTTTTAAAGGTAATTGATTCTTTAGGCCCTTTAGAGTCATTAATCCTTTGTAATAGAGTTTAAACAATTCCAGACTCAGATGATACTTGCCTTTGAAATGTGGATAAATTCAAATAATGAGCCATATATAACAAACTTTGTTTGCCTGACTTTGAAAATTTTATTTGAGCTAAGGAATTAGATAAGTTTCTTTCATATAAAGTGCCAAGATCTATAAAATTATTTCTTCCGCATAATATCACCCAGCAGTTACACATCAACGTTTATTGCTTAAAAAAGTTTATAATTCCCTTTGTGGAACAGAGCTACCTTTCAAACTCTCCTATATATCAACAGCTGTCTCTGAAATGTGAATATTTTATCCCTACCCAATTTTTTTTTATTGTTTATGGTACATACTGATCAAACGACATTTGACCTTCACTTAATATGTTGTTTTCAGTGGCCTAGAAATACTTTCAGTGTTTGATTAGAAAGTATTTGACCAGCTGGTAGGAATCCTGAGACTCTGAGGAGAAAACGTTTCAACAAGGAGAGAGTTGGTCAATGTTTGTATTCCACAGAACTTTCTGCAAATAATATATAGTTGTGGCTCTAGTGGGGCGTCCTTATCCTGTGTAAGAAGAATGACTTTTCATTTTAATTATGAAATGTGCTTTCAGTTTAAGGTACACTTTTGAACTTGAGAAGGTATCCTCTGATCTATGAGACACATGTCCAGATTGTTCAGAATTGTTATGAAGAATGAGTCCTGGGTTTTGTGAGATGATCTGCTGTCATTGTGGGGATTCAGCCCAGCAGGTGTCAGGGGGCAGTGGTTTGGAACAAGGGTTGCATCTGGAGTCACTGCACTTGGATTTCATCTCCGTGTTTACTTAGCATGGCAATGGAAAACCGGTACTTTTAAATACTTATGGACATTAAAAAGTGTTTAAGGGGGCTTTCCTGGTGGCGCAGTGGTTGAGAGTCCGCCTGCCGATGCAGGGGACACGGGTTCGTGCCCCGGTCCGGGAGGATCCCACATGCCGCGGAGCGGCTGGGCCCGTGAGCCATGGCCGCTGAGCCTGCGCGTCCTGAGCCTGTGCTCCGCAACGGGAGAGGCCACAGCAGTGAGAGGCCCGCGTACTGCAAAAAAAAAAAAAAAAGTTTAAGGGAGGAATGCTTTGTTGAACACAGGACCCAGGCATGACATCTGCTCGGTAGATCACAATTGTGATATTGGCCTATAATTGAAGATATAGGACAATTGAAGATATTGGCCTATAACTTTCTGTTTTTGTGATACCTTTGCCTGCTTTTGGTATCAGGGTGATGGCGGCCTCATAGAATGAGTTTGGGAGTGTTCTCCCCTCTGCAGTTTTTTGGAAGAGTTTGAGAAGGACAGGTGTTAGTGCTCTAAACGTTTGATAGAATTCACCTGTGAAGCCATGCCGTCCTGGATTTTTGTTTGTTGGAAGATTTTAAATCACAGTTTCAACTTCATTACTTGTGATTGGTCTGTTCATATTTTCTATTTCTTCCTGGTTCAGTCTTGGAAGGTTGTACTTTTCTAAGAATTTGTCCATTTCTTCCAGGTTGTCCATTTTATTGGCATATAGTTGCTTGTAATAGCCTCTTATGATCCTTTGTATTTCTGTGGTCAGTTGTAACTGCTTTTTCATTTCTAATTTTATTGATTTGAGTCCTCACCCTTTTTTTTCTTGATGAGTCTGGCTAAAGGTTTATCAATTTTGTTTATCTTCTCAGGAAACCAGCTTTTAATTTTTAAAAAAAGAAACAATTGAAGAAGGGGTTTCAGAGGAAAGTGTACCTACAGTTATTCACAATGAAGTTAGACAGAGATACTTTCTAGATTTGTAGTTCATTTTTTTAATTCTTTAAAACAAAAAGAATGTCACATTGGTTGGTTTACCCTCATTCTCTACTTTGGGTTATAAACTTGTTTTGCCAGTCTTGCCATTTTTCTGAGTTACATCTCCTGGGGTCAGTAGAGGATGAGATGCTATGTTATTAGACATTCCTGGAGAAAATGCCTATTTAGTTCTTGCAACATAAAGGAGAAAAATGTTGGTTATGGAGACAGTGACCCTAACTAACTCAGAATGAAACCTGTTTTCCTTCAAACCGTCTTCTTCCTTAATTGATGGACCCCGGAGCTGCCACCCTGCCTGGCCATGCTCCCTGTCGTTCTGTATCGATCCTCTGGGAAAGATGTATTCAGGCAGCTGCTCTTGAATCTAATTCTCCCATTCAGCTTTCCTTTCTATTAGTTTAAACCGACAACATCATCTCTTTCTCACTCAAGAACTATGCCAGGGAAGTACACAGACAAATCCTGGAGCCCAGGGCATTCATTAAACCAGAAGCACCATAAACATTTATTATATCAGAAATAGCAGACAGCATGCCCCTGACCAAACAACGGATGTGTCAAAATGATGCATTGGTTGAATTTTGCCTCACTTTTCTCTTCCTTTTCTACCTGAGAAAAAAATAAAAAGCAAGGTAGTGGTTAGAAAAAGTGAAATAAAATAAAATTGGAGCCCGAGTTTCAGGGTAAATGATACCAAAACTCTCTGCAGATCTAATAAAAGTAAATTATTAAAGGTCATTACTTTTCATGTTTATTGATTTTTAGCAGCCAGCGTCATTATTAGCTGGCAGAGAAGCAAATTTATCATGAAGTTCCCAAATATGAAGGTAACAGAAGGGCAAAGTTAAGGTAATTTTTTGAGAAAATATTACACTCATTAACAAACATCAAAGAACAAGGGATCCACAGTCAACTTAGAAAAACGTTTTCTACAGTTAATAAAGATATAGAGTGTGTAAAGACAGGTGAAATATTTATTCTTCTAAATTATATTACATATGTATTCTATTACGATAACATTTTAAAGTGAGGCAAAGATGAGCAAAACATTTTTCCACCCGAGTTTCCATTTTCTGAAATTTTTCTTCAGGTCTCTGAAGCATCTGACAACACAGCAGAAGTGTTACTAATTAAATTATAAGACTCCTTATATCAGCTCCACAAAGGCAGGGACCTTGTTCATCTTTCTCTTATTTCCACATTGCCTGGCACACAAAAGAAACTCAATAAATATTGTTGAGTGGATAAAGGACCGGCAGGCATGAATGTAGTTTTGGAGAGACTGCGTCATCAACTGGCCCGTTGACCACTGCCTTAGAATAACATCTTGCTGCCATAACATCCCATCAGGATGCTGACACTACAGTGCAAAAGAAACACAAAGGAAGAGATCAGCCTCCACGAGGCTTTTAAAAGGGATCTGCAGGAACAAGATAACCAAAGGACACAACTTAAACTTGCCGATATGTCCAGAACTCTTTCCGGTTGAGTTGTTTACTCTATTCCTGCATCTCTGAAGCAAAATCCATAAGCATAGCTTTCAGGTAGGATGCCCAAAACTCGGCCTCTGGGCAGTGGTGCTAAATTGAATCTCAGAGTTTGGGGTGAAGTAGAAAAGAAGAGCTTTATTGCTTTTTCAGACAAAGGGGGACACAGTGGGCTCATGCCCTGAAAACTGTGTGTCCCAATCTAGAGGGATTTGGTGAGAAGTTTTTTAGCAGTGATTCAAGGGCGGGGTTGCTGATAAGGATCAGGGTGTGTGCATCCCTTTAATCTGGCCTCATATGTCAAACAGTTAACATCTTCCATTTGGTGGGAGTTTCAGTTCCGCAGAAGAGCTCAAAGATACTGTTGTGTGTATCCCTTGAGGAGGATCCAGGACCCTGCCCCAAGGCTGCACTACTGTTTCTTGGCTGTTCCTCCCTTGTCTCTGCATCCCCTCCCTTCCCTGATTAGCAACTGTTTGAACCTGCCCTTTGGAACTCAGGGAAGGCCATGGAGACTGGGGCCTATTCCCTACAAACAAGAAACATGGGACACAGAAAGGCTTCCATGCCCAGGAGCCCCACAGTGTCCTCCTCAGTTTCAGGTACAAGAGCCATCTGCTAATCTACGTCCTTTTTGCTCAGTCACCCTAGGAGACAGTCATCATGAGTCAGTGATTCCTTCAAATGCTCTAAGTAAAAGGACACCATCAAGAGGACCTCTTCCCATAAGCTTGGAATCCATGTATGATGTGTATCATGTTCTGTGGTAGTAAATTAAATATTTTTTCATGAACTAAAATCCTTCCTAAGGGCAACTACTTATAATGTGTATATTCTGAAATAATAACCAATCTGTTTCAAAATTTGCCACTTAAAACTTTTTTTTTTGGTCACAATTCCAGAAGGCATTTTTGCAGGTCCATGCAAAGCGCTCACGGCTTGCAGAGCAGAAAGCTCCAATTTGCATTCTCCAAAAAAGGACAACTCGACCAGATTTAATGTATTTTGGCTGGCAATTTGTATGCTTAGTCTCTGCCCAACATACTTTACTTTGAAAGAGCCAAGCTATAAAGCCTAGAATTATCGTTTATATTAGGAAGCCTCATAGAGTTGTTTCCACTGATACGGTACCCGCTTTGGCAGTAGCATAATTTGTATCTTAAAGAGATGGGAGTGTTCCTTGAGGACAAAAAAAGAATAGTGGGCTTTGCAGTGGTTATTTTGGAGAGCTCATCTTTTCTACCTTTCTGTGAATGCTGGAGTACTTTTAGGTGATTTCGCCGTATATGCATAGTCATAAATTATATATTTCTTTGTGGGCCAAATTTGATTTTAAAATACTGGGGCTTTGTAAAACCAGACTTTATTTTTCTTAAAGAGTTCATAAGAAGTTCACTTCAGTTAACTTTTTCCTCTTTGTTGGATTCTTTCTCTGCATACACTTGAGGAAAGAGGCTAAGCAGAAGAGAGGTTTTGCCCATTTCTTATCTTCATTAAATCCCTGCCCTCGTTCTATTAGATTATCCTTGGTCCCTGATACAAAAGGCAATTGTCAGTTCTTTTCAAGTTCTTTTTTAATTGTCTCTCTTGGATATTTGTACTTAAATTATTAAATATAAAGCTTAATTTATCAGTAACAAACAGTACAGTCATAGAATGGTACATAAAAGTATGTACCAGTTATGTAACTCCTGGGTAGAAAGATTGGATTTTAGTTTTCTCAGGCTCTCAAGACCACGTTTCCTTTCAACAGTGGAAAATGTAATCTTTTAAATCAAGATAACAGGTATTTTCAATTAAAAATGCATGCTCTATTGGGCGAATTCTCAGTCAGCTGTAGATTCCTCCTCATCCTTACTTACCTTTATACTTCCGGATCGAAGGTTGACATTTAGTGTTGTTATCTTAGGTTTTGTTTCCTGAGAATCAGTCCCTGAAGGGATGATCCAAGCACAAATAGCTTATCTGGAAAAGGAACCCAGGAAATGGCAGGAGAGCCATGAGGAAGTGAGACAGGGAAGGAGAGATCACCAGTAAAAAAGTGTGGTTATCAGACAGGTCACTAACAAGTGCCATGAATTTCTTCCTGCTTGGGAACCCTGGGGATTTGTTTTTGTTTTTAGTGGTTTTTGAAAATTGAAGTATAGTTGATTTAAAATGTTATTTAGTTTCTAGTATACAGCAAAGTAATTCAGATATGTATATATATATATATATATATATATATGTATACATGTATGTACATATGTAATTTTTCATTATGGTTTATTACAGGATATTGAATACAGCTCCCTGTGCTGTACAATAGGACCTTGTTGTTTATCCATCCTATATACACTAGTTTGCATCTGCTAACTCCAAACTCCCAGTCCTTCCCTCCCCTCACACCCCTCCCCCTTGGCAACCACAAGTCTGTTCCCTATGTCTGTGAGTTTGTTTTTGTCTCGTTGATAAGTTCATTTGTGTCATATTTCAGATTCCACATATAGGTGGTATCATATGGTGTTCATCTTTCTTTTTTGACTTACTGCACTTAGTATGATAAACTCTAGGTCCATCCACATTGCTGCAATGACATCATTTCATTCTTTTTATGGCTGAGTAATATTCCACTGTATATATGGACCACATCTTCTTTTTTTTTTTTTTTTTTTTTTTTATTCTCTTTTATTTTATTTTATTTTTTTTTTAAACATCTTTATTGGGGTATAATTGCTTTACAATTGTGTGTTAGTTTCTGCTTTATAACAAAGTGAATCAGTTATACATATACATATGTTCCCATATGTCTTCCCTCTTGCGTCTCCCTCCCTCCCACTCTCCCTATCCCACCCCTCCAGGCTGTCACAAAGCACCGAGCTAATATCCCTGTGCCTTGCGGCTGCTTCCCCCTAGCTATCTACCTTACTACGTTTGTTAGTGTGTATATGTCCATGACTCTCTCTCACCCTGTCAAAGCTCACCCTTCCCCCTCCCCATATCCTCAAGTCCGTTCTCCAGTAGGTCTGCGTCTTTATTCCTGTCTTACCCCTAGGTTCTTCATGACATTTTTTTTTCCCCTTAAATTCCATATATATGCGTTAGCATACGGTATTTGTCTTTTTCTTTCTGACTTACTTCACTCTGTATGACAGACTCTAGGTCTATCCACCTCATTACAAATAGCTCAGTTTCGTTTCTTTTTATGGCTGAGTAATATTCCATTGTATATATGTGCCACATCTTCTTTATCCATTCATCCGATGATGGGCGCTTAGGTTGTTTCCATCTCCGGGCTATTGTAAATAGAGCTGCAATGAACATTTTGGTACATGACTCTTTTTGAATTTTGGTTTTCTCAGGGTATATGCCCAGTAGTGGGATTGCTGGGTCATATGGTAATTCTATTTGTAGTTTTTTAAGGAACCTCCATACTGTTCTCCATAGTGGCTGAACCAATTCACATTCCCACCAGCAGTGCAAGAGTGTTCCCTTTTCTCCACACCCTCTCCAGCATTTATTGTTTCTAGATTTTTTGATGATGGCCATTCTGACTGGTGTGAGATGATATCTCATTGTAGTTTTGATTTGCATTTCTCTAATGATTAATGATGTTGAGCATTCTTTCATGTGTTTGTTGGCATTCTGTATATCTTCTTTGGAGAAATGTCTATTTAGGTCTTCTGCCCATTTTTGGATTGGGTTGTTTGTTTTTTTGATATTGAGCTGCATGAGCTGCTTGTAAATTTTGGAGATTAAAGCTTTGTCAGTTGCTTCATTTGCAAATATTTTCTCCCATTCTGAGGGTTGTCTTTTGGTCTTGATTATGGTTTCCTTTGCTGTGCAAAAGCTTTGAAGTTTCATTAGGTCCCATTTGTTTATTTTTGTTTTTATTTCCATTACTCTAGGAGGTGGGTCAGAAAGGATCTTGCTGTGATTTATGTCATAGAGTGTTCTGCCTATGTTTTCCTCTAAGAGTTTGATAGTTTCTGGCCTTACATTTAGGTCTTTAATCCATTTTGAGCTTATTTTTGTGTATGGTGTTAGGGAGTGATCTAATCTCATACTTTTACATGTACCTGTCCAGTTTTCCCAGCACCATTTATTGAAGAGACTGTCCTTTCTCCACTGTACATTCCTGCCACCTTTATCAAAGATAAGGTGTCCATATGTGCGTGGGTTTATCGCTGGGCTTTCTATCCTGTTCCATTGATCTATATTTCTGTTTTTGTGCCAGTACCATACTGTCTTGATTACTGTAGCTTTGTAGTATAGTCTGAAGTCAGGGAGCCTGATTCCTCCAGCTCCTTTTTTCGTTCTCAAGATTGCTTTGGCTATTCGGGGTCTTTTGTGTTTCCATACAAATTGTGAAATTTTTTGTTCTAGTTCTGTGAAAAATGCCAGTGGTAGTTTGATAGGGATTGCATTGAATCTGTAGATTGCTTTGGGTAGTAGAGTCATTTTCACAATGTTGATTCTTCCCATCCAAGAACATGGTATATCTCTCCATCTATTTGTATCATCTTTAATTTCTTTCATCAGTGTCTTATAATTTTCTGCATACAGGTCTTTCGTCTCCTTAGGTAGGTTTATTCCTAGATATTTTATTCTTTTTGTTGCAATGGTAAATGGGAGTGTTTTCTTGATTTCACTTTCAGATTTTTCATCATTAGTATATAGGAATGCCAGAGATTTCTGTGCATTAACTTTGTATCCTGCTACTTTACCAAATTCATTGATTAGCTCTAGTAGTTTTCTGGTAGCATCTTTAGGATTCTCTATGTATAGTATCATGTCATCTGCAAACAGTGACAGCTTTACTTCTTCTTTTCCGATTTGGATTCCTTTTATTTCTTTTTCTTCTCTGATTGCTGTGGTAAAACTTCCAAAGCTATGTTGAATAATAGTGGTGAGAGTGGGCAACTTTGTCTTGCTCCTGATCTTAGTGGAACTGGTTTTAGTTTTTCACCATTGAGGATGATGTTGGCTGTGGGTCTGTCATATATGGCCTTTATTATGTTGAGGTAAGTTCCCTCTATGCCTACTTTCTGGAGGGTTTTTATCATAAATGGATGTTGAATTTTGTCAAAAGCTTTTTCTGCATCTATTGAGATGATCATATGGTTTTTCTCCTTCAATTTGTTAATATGGTGTATCACGTTGATTGATTTGTGTATACTGAAGAATCCTTGCATTCCTGGGATAAACCCCACTTGATCATAGTGTATGATCCTTTTAATGTGCTGTTGGATTCTGTTTGCTAGTATTTTGTTGACGATTTTTGCATCTATGTTCATCAGTGATATTGGCCTGTAGTTTTCTTTCTTTGTGACATCTTTGTCTGGTTTTGGTATCAGAGTGATGGGGGCCTCGTAGAATGAGTTTGGGGGTGTTCCTCCCTCTGCTGTATTTTGGAAGAGTTTGAGAAGGATAGGTGTTAGCTCTTCTCCAAATGTTTGATAGAATTCGCCAGTGAAGCCCTCTGGTCCTGGGCTTTTGTTTGTTGGAAGATTTTTATTCACAGTTTCAATTTCAGTGCTTGTGATTGGTCTGTTCATATTTTCTGTTTCTTCCTCGTTCAGTTTTGGAAGGTTGTACTTTTCTAAGAATTTTTCCATTTCTTCCAGGTTGTCCATTTTATTGGCATACAGTTGCTTGTAGTAATCTCTCATGATCCTTTGTATTTCTGCAGTGTCAGTTGTTACTTCTCCTTTTTCATTTCTAATTCTATTGATTTGAGTCTTCTCTTTTTTCCTGATGAGTCTGGCTAATGGTTTATCAATGTTGTTTATCTTCTCAAAGAACCACCTTTTAGTTTTATTGATATTTGCTCTCGTTTCCTTCATTTCTTTTTCATTTATTTCTGATCTGATCTTTATGATTTCTTTCCTTCTGCTAACTTAGGGGGTTTTTGTTCTTCTTTCTCTAATTGCTTTAGGTGTAAGGTTAGTTGTTTATTTAAGATGTTTCTTGTTTCTTAAGGTAGGCTTGTATAGCTATAAAATTCCCTCTTAGAACTGCTTCTGCTGCATCCCATAGGTTTTGGGTTGTTGTGTTTTCATTGTCATTTGTTTCTAGGTATTTTTTGATTTCCTCTTTGATTCTTCAGTGATCTCTTGGTTATTAAGTAGGGTGTTGTTTAGCTTCCATGTGTTTGTATTTCTTACAGATTTTTTCCTGTAATTGATATCTAGTCTCATAGCATTGTGGTCGGAAAAGATACTTGATAGAGTTTCAGTTTTCTTAAATTTATCAAGGCTTGATTTGTGACCCAAGATATGATCTATCCTGGAGAATGTTCCATGAGCACTTGAGAAGAATGTGTATTCTGTTGTTTTTGGATGGAATGTCCTATAAATATCAATTAAGTCCATGTTGTTTAATGTATCATTTAAAGCTTGTGTTTCCTTATTTATTTTCATTTTGGATGATCTGTCCATTGGTGAAAGTGGGGTGTTAAAGTCACCTACTATGATTGTGTTACTGTCGATTTCCCTTTTTATGACTGTTAGCATTTGCCTTATGTACTGAGGTGCTTCTATGTTGGGTGCATAAATATTTACAATTGTTATATCTTCTTATTGGATTGATCCCTTGATCATTATGTAGTGTCCTTCTTTGTCTCTTGTAATAGTCTTTATTTTAAAGTCTATTTTGTCTGATATGGGAATTGCTACTCCAGGTTTCTTTAGATTTCCATTTGCATGGAATATCTTTTTCATTCCCTCACTTTCAGTCTGTATGTGTCCCTAGGTCTGAAGTGGGTCTCTTGTAGACAGCATAGATACAGGTCTTGTTTTTGTATCCATTCAGCCAGTCTATGTCTTTTGGTTGGAGCATTTAATTCATTTACATTTAAGGTAATTATCGATATGTATGTTTCTATCACCCTTTTCTTAATTGTTTTGGGTTTATTATTGTAGGTCTTTTCCTTCTCTTGTGTTTCCTGCTTAGAGAAGTTCCTAAAGCTGGTTTGGTGGTGCTGAATTCTCTTAGCTTTTGCTTGTCTGTAAAGGTTTTAATTTCTCCATCAAATCTGAATGAGATCCTTGCTGGGTAGAGTAATCTTGGTTGTAGGTTTTTCTCCTTCATCACTTTAAATATGTCCTGCCAGTCCCTTCTGGCTTGCAGAGTTTCTGCTGGAAGATCAGCTGTTAACCTTATGGGGATTCCCTTATGTGTTATTTTTCCCATACTGCTTTTAATATTTTTTCTTTGTATTTAATTTTTGATAATTTGATTAATATGTGTCTTGGCATGCTTCTCCTTGGATTTATCCTGTATGTGTATCTCTATGCTTCCTGGACTTGATTGACTATTTCCTTTCCCATATTAGGGAATTTTTCAACTGTAATCTCTTTAAATATTTTCTCAGTCCCTTTCTTTATCTCTTCTTCTCTGGGACCCCTATAATTTGTATGTTGGTGCATTTAATGTTGTCCCAGAGGTCTCTGAGACTGTCCTCAATTGTTTTCATTCTTTTTTTATTCTGCTCTGCAGTAGTTATTTCTAGTATTTTATCTTCCAGGTCCCTTATCCATTCTTCTGCCTCAGTTATTCTGCTATTGATCCCTTCTAGATAATTTTAAATTTCATTTATTGTGTTATCACTGTTTGTTTGCTGTTTAGTTCTTCTAGGTCCTTGTTAAATGTTTCTTTTATTTTCTCCATTCTATTTCCAAGATTTTGGATCATCTTTACTATCTTTATTCTGATTTCTTTTTCAGGTAGACTGTCTATTTCCTCTTCACTTGTTAGTTGTGGTGGGTTTTTGCCTTGCTCCTTCATCTGCTGTGTGTTTCTCTGTCTTCTCATTTTGCTTATCTTACTGTGTTTGGGGTCTGCATTTTGCAGGCTGCAGGTTTGTAGTTTCCGTTGTTTTCGGTGTCTGTCCCCAGTGGCTAAGGTTGTTTCAATGGGTGTTGTAGGCTTCCCGGTGGAGGGGACTGGTGCCTGTGGTCTGGTGGATGAGGGTAGATCTTGTCTTTCTGGTGAGCAGGTCCACGTCTGATGGTGTGTTTTGGGGTGTCTGTGGCCTTATTAGGATTTTAGGCAGCCTCTGTGCTAATGGATGGGATTTTGTTCCTGTCTTGCTAGTTGTTTGGCATAGGGTGTCCTGCACTGTAGCTTGCTGGTTGGTGAGTGGAGCTGGGTTTTTGCATTGAGATGGAGATCTCTGGGAGATTTTCGCCGTTTGATATTATGTGGAGCTGGGAGGTCTCTTGTGGACCAGTGTCCTGAACTTGGCTCTCCCACCTCAGTGGCAAAGCCCTGACGCCTGGCTAGAGCACCAAGAGCCTGTCCTCCACACAGCTCAGAATAAAAGGGAGAAAAGAAAGAAAGAAAGAAGGAGATAAAATAAAATAAAATAAAATAAAAAAGTTATTAAAATAAAAATTATTAAGAAAAAAAATTTTTTTAACTAAAAAAAAAAAACAGACAGACATAACCCTAGGACAAATGGTAAAAGCAAAGCTATGCAGACAAAATCACACACAGAAGCATACACATACACAGTCACAAAAAGAGAAAAAGGGAAAAATATATATATATCATTGCTCCCAAAGTCCACCTCCTCAATTTGGGATCATTTGTTGTCTATTCAGGTATTCCACAGATGCAGGTACACCAAGTTGATGGTGGAGATTTAATCCGCTGCTCCTGAGGCTGCTGGGAGAAATTTCCCTTTCTCTTCTTTGTTCGCACAGCTCTCGGGGTTCAGCTTTGGATTTGGCCCCGACTCTGCGTGTAGGTCACCGGAGGGCGTCTGTTCGTCGCTCAGACAGGACGGGGTTAAAGGAGCCGCTGATTAGGGGGCTCTGGCTCACTCAGGCCGGAGGGAGGGAGGGGCACGGAGTGCGGGGCGGGCCTGAGGCGGCAGAGGCCAGCGTGACGTTGCACCAGCCTCAGGCGCGCCGTGTGTTCTCCCGGGGAAGTTGTCCCTGGATCCCGGGAACCTGGCAGGGGCGGGCTGCACAGGCTCCCCGGAAGAGGGGTGTGGAGAGTGACCTGTGCTCGCACACAGGCTTCTTGGTGGCGGCAGCAGCAGCCTTAGCGTCTCATGCCCGTCTCTGGGGTCCGCGCTGTTAGTCGCGGCTCACGTCCGTCTCTGGAGCTCCTTTAAGCGGCGCTGTTAATCCCCTCTCCTCACGCACCAGGAAACAGAGGGAAGAAAAAGCCTCTTGCCGCTTCCGCAGGTCCAGACTTTTCCCCGGACTCACTCCCGGGCGGCCGTGGCACACTAGCCCCTTGAGGCTGTGTTCACGCAGCCAACCCCAGTCCTCTCCCTGGGATCCGACCGAAGCCCGAGCCTCAGCTCCCAGCCCCGCCCGCCCCGGCGGGTGAGCAGACAAGCCTCTAGGGCTGCTGAGTGCCGGTCGGCCCTGATCCTCTGTGCGGGAATCTCGCCGCTTTGCCCTCCGCACCCCCGTTGCTGTGCACTCCTCCGCGGTTCCGAAGCTTTCCCCCTCCGCCTCCCGCAGTCTCCGCCCGCGAAGGGGCTTCCTAGTGTGTGGGAACCTTTCCTCCTTCACGGCTCCCTCCCACTGGTGCAGGTACCGTCCCTATTCTTTTGTCTCTGTTTATTCTTTTTTCTTTTGCCCCACCCAGGTACGTGGGGAGTTTCTTGCCTTTTGGGAGGTCTGAGGTCTTCTGCCAGCGTTCAGTAGGTGTTCTGTAGGAGCTGTTCCACGTGTAGATGTATTTCTGATGTATCTGTGGGCAGGAAGGTGATCTCTGCGTCTTACTCTTCCGCCATCTTGAAGCTCCTCCGTAGCTTCCTTTTTTAATTGAAGTATAGTTGATTTACAATGTTGTGTTAATTTTTGCTGTACAGCAAAATGATTCAGTTATACATTTATATAGACATTCTTTTTTTATGTTTTTTTCTATTCTGGTTTATCATAGGATATTGACTATAGTTCTCTGTGCGCTACAGCAGGACCTTGTTGTTTATCCATTCTCTATATAAAAGTTTAACTAACTATGGCAGCTTCCCTGCTCCGTAGACTCCAAGCATAGTCTTTCTGTCACAGAATGAATTCTAAACACCGTACTTTGCTACATGATCTGCTTCCTAGTGTCTAAGATTATTTCGGACCCCCCCTCTCAAATTCTATGTCCAAATGCCTGCCTTACAGAGCATACTGAGCCATTACATATTCTCTCTACTGTTAGAGAGAACGTTATACACTAGGCCCTGCCTTTGGGCCTCTCCCTAGATGAGAACATTCCTTTGCAGCCCCCAAGTCCCGTGAATGTCCACCACCTCCTGGGAAAGGACTTCGCCACCTAATGCTCAATCGGCCTTCTCTTCCTCTGGCCACGCCTTATCCCATCATGTGTTATTCTTGTTCACGGGTCATCATTGGTTTCCATGGGGATGTGTTTAATCATGATCCGTTTCCTTTCGAATATGATCTCCACGAGAGCCGTGGCTCCCACTGCATCTGAGCAGTTAGCAAAGATCCTTTTGTGGAGAAGGATAAATATCATATGCTATCACTTGTATGTGGAATATAAATAAATGATGCAAACGGGCGTACGTACAAAGCAGAAACAGACTCACAGACTTTGAAAACAAACTTATGGTTACCAAAGGGGAAGCATGGGGGGAGGGACAAATTAGGTGTTTGGGACTGACATGTACACACTGCTCTATATAAAATAGATAACCAACAAGGACCTATTGTTTAGCGGAGGGAACTCTACTCAGTGAACTGTAATAATGTATATGGGAAAAGAATCTGAAAAAGAATGGCTATATGTATACGTATAACTGAATCACTTTGCTGTCCACCTGAAACTAACACAACAGTGTAAATCAACTATATTCTAATGTAAAATGAAAATTAAATTTAAAAATACACCCAAGAGGAGCCCCCCTCCCCCCAAAAAATCCTCTTGTGAAGGAATGAATGAAATTGCTTTAGCATTGAACGTGGAGGCCTCCCAGAAGCTCCTAACTTATTCCTTACCACTGGTATTTTATGGAGAGCATCTTCTAGCAAGCTGCATACACTTTCTGGCAGCTGCATTCCCTGCTCTGACTTTGGCCATCCATCCCACTTGGCAGTACCAGCCAGGGACGATGGCTCCCTTGTCTCCTCCTGCACAAATGTCATGTCTGGTTTGGTTGCCACGGACAGGTTTTTATTTGCGCAGCACACACAGATGGACTCGTGGCCCCCCTCAAGAGACTGTGCAGAAATTATTCTTTCTGGCTAGAGACTGAAGATGCTTAAATGTGAGAAGAAACCTTCCCCAGTAGCATTAGTGATAGTTGGACTTATAGCCTGAATATGCACATTTGTCTGTGTAGTTTGTAACCTAGGTCAGGAGAGAGAACTAGCATCAGCTACATCCCATCAGTGTTGAAGCTGAAGAAGAATTCTTAAAATCGCGGTTCCTAGTGGCACTAAAATTCATTCAGCCACTACTCAGCATAAAAGATTCTTCAAACTTAACAAATTAATTACAGATATATGCAGTGTACATATATGTATTGGTCATATATTTCCCATATATATCTGCAACGAGTGTCTACCTTCAGCAGGACCAGTAAGCCATGAATGGTGCTATAACTACGACACCTCATCCACAGAATCCCGCATCATGGATTTGATATTTGCCTTGACTGATTTAGTCATTCCACAAATACGAGTTGAAAATCTACTCTTCACCACACACAGTTCTGGGTGCTGGAATATAACATGAACAGAGCAGAAAACAGACTTGCTTTCTGAACTGTTCTTGTGTGTGAGGAAAAGGGCAGGAAGGGGGCATATATATATACACACACACACACACATATGTGTATATGTATATATATTTGTTACGTAATGGAAAGCCTTTTGAAGAAAAATCAGCTGAGTAAGGAGATAATAGCAAAGCGTGAATGGAAATTATATTCTCAATGGGTTGCTTCTCCAGCATCATCAGATAAGGTGGTGTGGGGGAAAAGGAAGATGCCAGATATAGGGCCATCCAGCTAAGAGTGTTTGTGGATGTGGAAAATTGCAAGTGCACAGTCTGACTCTAGAATATTCTGTGTATATTCTGCATATTTACAGAAAGGAGGCTTTGTGGCTGGAACAAAACATGAGTTAGCAACTGTATTTTCAGATCAAACTATTATCCATAGTTACTTACTTGAACTGGGGACTTTTTGGGTTACGTGATTGGAAAGAGACTGGAAATCAGGAAGGGGTTAAAAACAAGATAAAAGAAAGATGAAAAAATAGGTTTAAAAAAGAACTAAAGAGTGGAAGATGATTCCATTGTAAAGAAGATCTCTGTTAATTCCCTGACTTCTAGAAAGACAAAATGTACTTTAAAAAATGTATTACTCAAAACATCAGTCCCCAGATAATGTCTTTGAAAAACATTCAATGGGAAAATAAGTTTGATATGTGCTTTATCCTGGGGACTATAAAATGATATTATTGTATGTTGTATCCAAATATATGAGAAGAGCCATATACAAGGCGCTCAGCTGGATGTATTGATCCCAGAATCTTAGAAACGTACTTAGATTGTTTTGTTCATTTTGAAACGAATCCATTAGAAACAAGAGCATCAGATCCAATAGAATGAGGTTGAAGCCTGTTTAATGAGGGTAAAGATTGCGGTAAAAAAAAAAAAAAGAGGCTTCAAAATGCAAGAGCTTAGAGATAACAAGCAGTAGGTGGGCTTGGAAACATGGAGTCATCCAGGTGCCAAGGATGAGGTGGGAGTGGGAGAGCAAGGGTCATTGGAGGCCGGGGTTGCTCAGCTCTCTCCTCAACAGACTTCAACATACATTCCAGGTATACTCTGTCCCTCCACATCTTTCACCTGGACATCGCCAGCATAAAGACGGGCATGTTCTTTGCTGAGATCTGGGAGGTAAGTTTATGATTCCCTCCCTACATGAATGACAGGGGTCACCCTTTTTATTAAAACATTATCCTATTAGGATTCCTGGAACTTACCCCATCTTCCCTCTACTCCATGATGTCACAAAAAAGCCAGGCTCAAGGTCATTGCTCTGGAAAATTTTCCCTAGATAAATAGCTCATTCGGCATTCAACTATCCTCACTGGGTTCCATAACTTTGTTTTTTCCTTGTTTCTGGCCAGCCAGTCAATGCATTTAAGGTAGTATTTGTCTGTATGGAAAGAAATGAAGACCAGCCAACTGAGAACAAGCAAAAACTATTTATTCAGAGCTTGCTATAGCAACAGAGTAGCCACCGTCACTTGTGTCCTGGCCGAGACGCCAGAGCAGGCAGAGGAGTGGGAAAGCTTTATAGTGTAGAGAAAGGGAAGGCTTCAGGTGTGCCTGATTGGAGGTCATGGGCACAGGGAAGCTGAAGGCAAGCGAGCTAGAAGCACCGTGCGGTGTATGATTCGTTAGGGTGGACGTTTAGCTTTCTCTGTTTGGTCCTAAATTAGAAGCAGGGACAGAAATTGGGTCTATCATCTGTCAACCAAGTCCTGGCCATTTGGGGCTGATGGTTGCAGAAGGTATTGGTTGGCTTCCTGGACTGTTACTGGAGATGACAGTCTGGCTTCCTACAAATCTGACCAGACTGGCTTCTTGGCCTGGTTATTGTAGAAAAGGGATTTCCTGGGCAGGTTGTTTCTGGTTGTGGATCAGAGTTCTATTTTTATATATAGTCTGGTCATTGTTCCTTTGTGCACTCAGGATCTTATCTGTTTATTAGTTCGTGTGTGTGTGTGTGTGTGTGTGTGTGTGTGTGTGTGTGTGTCTTCCTTTTAGCCAGCATTTTTTAGTGTTGTAGCAGATGGTTTGTTCAGGGAATCTAAATCACCATTGTGACAGAATGAAGAGTCCCACCATTCCTCCGTACTTAAAAAGCAATTTTTCCCCCTGGACTTCTATAATTCCACACTTGGCTGGGTCCATTACCATCCAACTGGTTACTTTTCCTCAGTTCTCTTCTTTGGTCCATTTTCTACTGAATCTTTAATTTTGTAGTGACTAAGGATTTGGTCCTCATATTTTCTTTTTATTTTTTTCTTCTCTTTTTTTCTCTTTTATTTTTCTTCTTCTAAGTTTTTTCCTTAGTGATGCATCCAGTTTCACAACTTTCATGTATTCTGTACACTGATGATTCTCAGAATTATGTCCTCAAATAACAGGTCCCCTGAACTCCGTATTTGTCAAATATAACTGATTCCTTGCCATCTCCACTTGAGTATCTGGAAAGCATCTTAGACTTCTAGGACACCATAAAACTATTCAGATCCACATCATAAGCACTGCCCACCCCTAGTTCTTAACACATCCATCTGAGCTTGGGCTGCCATAACGGAATACCATAGACTGGGTGACTTAAACAATGGAAATTTATCTTCTCACAGTTCAGAGGCTGGGATTCTGAGATGAGGATGCCAGCACGGTCATGTTCAGGTGAGAGCCCTCTTTCTTGCTGTGTGCTCACACGGCCATTCCTGGATCAGTGTGTCGGGAGACAGAGTGATCTCTGTGTCTTCCTCCTATTATTAGGGCACTATTCCCATCATGAGGACCCCACCCTCATGAATCCATCTAGACCGAATCCCCACCCCCTAAAACCCTCACATGGGGGGTTAGGGTTTCAACATATGCATTTGGTGGGGGAGGGGACACAGTGCAGTCCACAGCAAGACACCACTGAGGAAGCACTGTCAGTTTTATCGCTGACACATACTCCACACCCAGACACGTCTCAACATTTCTGCCAGTAAAGTCTTAGTCCAAGCCACCATAATTTATTGACTACCAGTAGCCACCTAACTGATTTGCTTTTCTGTTCTTTCCCCTATATGGTTGATTTTTTAAACAGCAAGCACAGAGGGTTTTCTTTTCCTCCTTACATAAAATCTTGTCACTCTTCTACTTCCCAATTCACGTGGCAAAATAAGATTTTTCTCTGGCCTGTGACGCCCTACTTGATCTCATTCCTGCCTCTTAGACATCACAGCCTTTGTTTCACCAAATACAATTCTTTGACATAACTAAGGATTCCTGTCTCAGCAACACACTACCTGCTCTTCCTTCCCGCTCGAAGCCCTCTTTCCTCAGATTTTCACAAAGCTATTTACCCTTCATCTTGAAGCGGACACTCAAATATCATCTTTTCAAAGAGGGCTTCCCTACCAAAAAGAGATTCACAGACATTCTCTACCATACCCTCCTGTTACATCTTCATTGTATCACTAAGGAGCCCTTGAAACAATGTTGATACTAAGTTCTTTGTGGCAATGTGTTTATTTTTCGATTCATTGATATAACTACAGGACTGAGAACAGTACCAGACTCAGAACAAACATTGAATAAATATTTGCTGATTGATCAAGAGAAACTATGGCTGGGATAGTGCCAAAAAAGAAAAAAATGGAAATGGTGAAAGAGAAGCATTATTCAGGTTTCTTTAAGCTGTGGAAGGGTAGGGTACCTTTTGGAGGTCACAGCTGCCTGCTATGATTTTGATTGCCTATAAAACATCCATGGGCCATCAGGGGGAAAAGATAACTCTAGATCCTTCTTTCCCTCTAGAGTTTCACCTGGGGAAATAAACAAAGGTGGAGGAATTTTGATTAATTCTGCCATGGGCTAGCCATTCAGAGGCAGCAGTAATTAATTAAGGAACTAAAATTTAAGTGCAGATAATCTATCACCTGAGGTAGAGCATAGCAGCAGGGCTGGAAATGGGTGAGAAGCAGCATGGCTCTAGACTACAAAGGGCTTTAAAAGAGGTGTAAAATTGTAGCTGAGGGATGAGCGCTCTGATCAGATGTTAACAGCTAAGGACAGATGGAGACTGTTGGTTGGAGCAGTTGCCAATGAATCAACACCTCATGTTAATGTTAATATGTTTCAATTTTGGTATAATTGGAAGAGCGTTGATCTTAACATCAAAAGATCAGGTGCAGAGTCTCAAGTTTTCATTCCTTAGATGAGCAAGGCCCTTGACTTGGCCCGGCCTCTGCTTGCTGTCTCACTTATACAACAGATGTTATAACAGATGTTATAACGTCCAGCTCATGGATATTATGGTTTCTAAATCGTCACATACTATATACATTTTAGGAATCGACCTTCAATATTTTCATACTTTTCCTTTAAGTGAGATGTTTGTTGGCAATTAACTATATAGTACATTTTAAACAGTAAATATGTAACTTCCTTAAGAATGTGCATTCCTAATTCTATAATCTCCATCCCAATCTACCACTGAAAAAAATTAGGTGTCATTGACTATTGGAACCAAATATGTAAGACCTCTGTCAAAAAGAGGTTCCATTAACTGGTAACGTGTATAAAACCTCATGTTTAGGACAGGAATTAGTCCCAAAGAAACAAACAAAACATTTGGCTGATTAGTTTGAGCCAGTTCAGTGACAGCTCATGTCACCATGTCACAAGTGGATTTCTGTTATCCATGTTTGTCTTTGTCAGTGGGTCTGCTGTAAATTGTGAGCATTGTCATGTTCATACTTTAAAAGCTAGGAAGTTTTTTGCTTTTGTTTTGTTTAGTTTTTTGAAAAGATTAATGACAGGCAGTCTATAACTTTGGGGATACCTGGGTTTAGAAAACTTGAGTCATGCACTCAATGCCCCAGGGAGAGTGCCCTGAAAAAACAGACACTGCTCACTGCTCCTACTTGTCTTACAAAGTGTTCAAGGCAGCACAGAAGACAAGGCTTAAATTAAGCAAATAACTTTTTTTTTTTTTCAAATGGTAAAGACTACAATTGTAATTGTGACAAGTGCACCGAGGGAGAAGCTATTTCTTAAGATCAGGTTTACCTAGGAGACTGTTTCTGTGATGAGAGGTTGGGAAGGAGTTTTCCTTTGCATAAATGCTGACTCCTTAAACATGCTCTGTCACCTTCAAGAACTTTCTTTTCTATTTTAATGGCTATTATCTAATAATACACCGTAGTCAGCCCTCCATATCTGTGGGTTCTGCATCCACAGATCCAATGAAATATTCGAGAAAAAAAAATCCAGAAAGTTCCAGAAAGCAAAACGTGAATTTGTTGTGGCCAGGAGCTATTTACACAGTGTTTACATTCTATGTACAACTATTTACATAGCATTTACATTGCATCAGGTATTATAAGTAATCTGGAGATGATTTAAAGTGTACTGGAGGATGTGTGTACGTTATATGCAAATACTACACCATTTTATATAAAGGACTTGAGTATTCTTGGATTTTGGTGTCCATAGGTGATCCTGGAACCAATGCCCAGTGGATACCTAGGGACGACTGTACTTTTAAAACATTTTGTACATATTATAGAATAATGATCATAATATAGACAATCCTGCATGTTTTCTATTTTTTACTGTCACTTATTATAAGAAGTTCAATTAGCTTTTGCATCTTAAAAGTATTATGTGATGATATTGGGTTTTTTTTATGGTTTATCACAAGATATTGAATATCCCTGTGCTATACAGTAGGACCTTGTTGTTTATCTATGTTATATATAGTGCTTTGTATCTGATAATCCCAAACTACCAATCCATCCCTCCCCCACTCCCTTTCCCAACATTGTTATTTTTAAAACACCATATTTGATTTCTAACATGTTCATATTTAGAAAATCCTGTATCCTCTTTTTGCTTATCTCTTACTGTGACCTTTAAGTAAGCATTTCAAATAATTTAAAAGCTTCTCATCCAACTAAATTCTGATATTTTCCCTTTACTTGAATGCTATGGAATATACTTTCTTAAGTTATTTGTATTTCCTTTTTCTTCTTCTTTTGTCTTTTTTTCTTTTACAAAGACCTTTCCAAGCCTAACTTGTATCTTACTTAAGAAAGAAAGATGTTCTGGTAAAGTTTGCCTGTAGCTTCCACAACAGTCAGAGTGGCACTTGCATCTCCCTTTTGCTCTAATACACTGCCAGAGATGAGAGAGTCAGAGTGAGGGAGAGAGAGACAGCGAGAAACAGAGCCAAAGATAAACAGAGAGAGGAGTGCTCACTGTTGGACCAGTGGGGAATCATACGGAACAATATGGAAGACATAGGACTGAGCAAGCTAATTATCCCTGAAATGTTCTTTATCTTGGTGAGTAATATATACTTTAAAAATACATTGTTCTTAAATTTCTAAGATATTTAAATTATGGTATATTACATAAAGCTATTTAGTCTATTTATACAGAGCATTGACTTTGGCTTAATTAATTGTCTAGCTCTTTTCCAGAGGAGCACGTTTGGCAGAGGACAAAATTCCTTTGGGAGAAAATGGTCCTTTGTAAGTGACATGCACCAGGTTGTGTGTTTTTCCCTTGATAGCACCACCATTTTGGGAATTGACCTAGATGCCCAAGGAAGGCTTCGCTATTAAGGATTTATGTTGCTCAGGTGGCTTTCATGTGCTAAATTAGCCTCTGCCGCATATTAAACATTGATAGCTAATGCCACTTTATTGCTGCTGGCCTATTCAGCATCTCTTTTCACAGAACACAGTCTGCATAATTAGAAAATAGCATGAGTTCTACACCTAACCCATCAGGGGCGTAAAGATGCTGTACTCTTTTTTTTTTTTTTTTTTTTTTTGCGGTACGCGGGCCTCTCGCTGTTGTGGCCTCTCCTGTTGCGGAGCGCAGGCTCCGGACGCGCAGGCTCAGTGGCCATGGCTCACAGGCCCAGCCGCTCCGCGGCATGTGGGATCCTCCCGGATCGGGGCACGAACCCGTGTCCCCTGCATGGGCAGGCGGACCCTCAACCACTGCGCCACCAGGGAAGCCTCATTCTTTCAATTTAATAATGGTAATAGGTGCACTGCATTGTGTTGACAAAACTACAAATGAAACAAAGGAAAGATATGAATTTATTAAGACAAAGAAAACATCACATTAACTTAGATGTCAAGTAAAATTTGGGGAAAATTTACTACTGCAGGAAATCACCATATCTGTACTGTCACCAAGAATAATTGCAAGACATAGGAGACAAATAGCACGCTTCTTATAAACCAGGCCACCAACTATTCAAAGTATTGCTCTACATTTTCTATTCATATTTTTCCCATTATTCATTTCTGTCCCATTTTAAGGTATATTCTAAAATGCCCTCACGTGATATCTCTGTCATTTATGAAAATGTCAGGTTTTACATATGATAATATTAAGGGATTACAAAAACATTAAATATGAGGCCAGCACTTAATTTACTGATATGATATGTACATAGGTAACTCATAAATTAAATCCAGCTAGACTTAAGTACTATATGCATTAAAATATCTCAGGTTGCTTAGAGTGAACTAGAGGAGACAGATATATTTAGAATTAGTCTTTTAGATTCAGGACTATCTTGGTATCGTAGGGTCCTTGTTGATACATGGCTGTTTTGTTGTCTTTGAGGGAAAAATGCTTATTTGTATCCTTTTATAGGGAACCGACTTAAACATTTCCAATTTTGTGTGTATTTTTGTTTGTTTGTTTTTGCGGTACGCGGGCCTCTCACTGTTGTGGCCTTTCCCGTTGCGGAGCACAGGCTCCAGACGCGCAGGCTCAGCGGCCATGGCTCACGGGCCCAGCCGCTCCGCGGCATGTGGGATCTTCCCGGACCGGGGCACGAACCCGTGTCCCCTGCATCAGCAGATGGACTCTCAACCACTGCGCCACCAGGGAAACCCTTGTGTGTATTTTCGACTGCACCTTTAGTATGTTTTGATAGGAAAAAATCGAAATTAAAAACCTTTATAAAATAATTTGAGGTTTCATATATTTACATTCATTGAAAAGAAAAACGACCAACTCATCAAATAGGAGACAAGCATGCTCAAATTGCTGTTTCAATAGCATTATTACTAATTTGAGAGTTTTCATCTGAAAATGTATGTGCATACATACAGTTGCACACAAATATATAACTGTACATATATATTTACATCTGCATCTATATCTATGCCTTTATCTACATCCAAATCTATATAGATATCACAATCTACGTGACTGTCTATATCTAATTATTTGCCTAAAATGAGATTCTGCTGTGAGCTAGGTGTGTACACTGACTTTTTTACTGAGCAATATGTCATAGGTATTTTTCCAGTCATTAGACCCACAAAGTGTATATATCTCTGTGTGTAGAATATATTATGAGTAGATAGATGTAAATCATTATTTTCCTAGCTACTCAGTATCCTATGTTATGGCATTTCATGCTTATTTAACTAAGCTTCATTGTAGACTGTATAGATTATTTAAGAAACTTTACCATCATAAGCAATGCTTTTATGTACGTCTTTGATTAATTAACATTATTTTCTTAGCTTTCTTCCTCTAATTTCAATTTATTCATCAGCCATAATGTATGAATATTGCAAATATTTACGCATTACTCAATTGTCTCCAGAAATGTTGAATCAGTTATATTCCTCACTACTCTTTCATAAAACATCTTATCATCTTGACTAAAATTTTACCACTTGAAGAAGTGAAAAGTTGGTAGCTCTTTGTTTTCACTATTTTGTCTTTTCATTTGAAAAATGGCTTTTCTATTCATTCACTTTTTGTGTCTTGTTGCTTTTAAATATGAATTTCTCATTTTTGTACTGGGACAACTATTCATTTTTTATATTATGATAATTTTTTTTTTTTTTTTTTTTGCGGTACGCGGGCCTCGCACCGCTGTGGCCTCTCCCGTCGCGGAACACAGGCTCCGGACGCCCAGGCTCAGCGGCCATGGCTCACGAGCCCAGTCGCTTCGCGGCATGTGGGATCTTCCCGGACCGGGGCACGAACCCGCGTCCCCTGCATCGGCAGGCGGACTCCCAACCACTGCGCCACCAGGGAAGCCCCTATGATAATTTTAATCTAATAGGGTTATTAACCTACTGTCTATCATAAATAAGACACACTTTTTCTTGCAAAATTTTGTTCTTTTACACTTTATGATTTTAAGAAAATTTAGAAGTAGCTTCCATAAGAAAAATCTTAATGTTCATGTAGTTAAATCTAATATTTTTTCTCTTTATGATTTCTGATTTTACATTTATGCATAGAAATACCTTTGTTACATGATATAGATTATTCTTCTATAATGTATGTGCCATTTTTTTCCTTTAATTTTTTATCATAAAATAGCAATAAACACAGATTTTGTTTTAGTTTAGGTGTAAGGTTTCTTTCTTAATAACTTACCGGTAGTGCCAACATAATTTTTCAAATAAGACTTCTCTATAGCTTTGAAATGCCACATTTTTTATTTACTAGGTTTTATTTACTAGGTTTACTAGGTTTAAATATATGTATGTGTTAACACACAAACACATGTATAACTTATATGACTATTAGGTAAATTATTCTATACAATTAAGTGAAGTGCTATGAAAATTTATAAACAGACCTATATATATGTATATGTATGTGTTTATGTATATATTTAAATACTAATACCCATTTTTATATATTGTATGTAATTTGTGAGCAGATAGATCATAAAATTGAATCTGATTCTTAATTTTCTAATGTGTTTAACCATTTGGATTCAGTGATAAAATAGGTGAAGAGGACGTTTTGCACAGTGCATTGATTATTCCGCTTAAATATAACATGTAAGTTCCAGTCGAATTCCTACAAAGGACAAAACCTTCCAAGTGAGCTTTGCTGCACACTCTTCCTCAGGCACTGATATTCCGCCAGGCCAAGGGCACACCCCGTGCTTAAGCATTAAGGGCACACCCCGTGCTACCTCTCATAAGCATTTCCTGGTACCATCACTACTCTGATCACATGCCAGCCAGAAATCGAAATCCGTATCCAAATCATCTATTTAAAACAATTCTCTGGAGTATATTTTTAATGCAGTGGGTTCAAATACCATACAGCACTCAAATGCATGAATATATCGTGGCAAAAGTAAGTAGAGAAAGAACAGATGTTTAGAAGGCTGGGGGAAGGGGCCTTGTGCCCTCACGTGGGTGTTCCATGGAGAGTCCTCCTTCATCTTTACCTTCAGTTTATACTCCGGAGAGATCGAGAAACAAGAAGCTGCATCTAGTGTTTGTTTGCACTAATTCCAAAATAATTGAAATAAATTTGAACTTAGAGTAGAACGATGGAGCCACTAGGGCTGTGTCTGGACATCGAAAACCTCCGAGACCCCAGCTAGTGCTGTTGTCATCTGCACGTGTGTGAAGGCCAAGTCCACTTAAAAAATAATTTACAACCTCTTGCTTGCAAAGAAGAGTGCTAACTTTTGCTTGTTTCTGTCATTCTCTCTCGTTATGATCATCCCATTTTGCTAAGTACCGTTCGTATATTTGTCTGTATAAGACACATATAGACATGGTATTTTCCATGTTGAGAGATAAAGCAAAGCCATAAAAGGCAATTTCAACTCCAAAGGCCGATAGTTTAGAGCTCAATTATCAATGGTACAAAAAGATTCACAAAAGGGTTCCTTAAATGATGATTTTCTTTTTATACTTGTGAGTAGTTCCACTCCCCTGGCCTTCTTCCCCCACTCCCCCATGCCACACTGTCTGATCTTTGGCAGAGATAAAGAAAGAAAAACACAGAAAAGCAAAATCAAGAACAAACTTTTGGGGGTACTTTCACATAAAAGGTGAATATAATTTAATTTTCCGAAAATGTGATAAAATGTGGAGAATGGTGATTTAATTGCAGTTAAGTGAGGTCTCCGTGAAATACACAAACACAGATGGATACTGCGAACTTGCAAAAAGATTTAGAAGGTCCCTTTTACATGTAAATAAGATAGTACAGGGGGCTTCCCTGGTGGCGCAGTGGTTGAGAGTCCGCCTACCGATGCAGGGGACACGGGTTCGTGCCCCGGTCCGGGAAGATCCCACATGCCGCGGAGCGGCTGGGCCCGTGAGCCATGGCCGCTGAGCCTGCGCGTCCGGAGCCTGTGCTCCGCAACGGGAGAGGCCACAACAGTGAGAGGCCCGCGTACCCCGCCCCCCGCAAAAAAAAGATAGTAAAGGAAGTATATCTTTAAAAGATATTTGAGATATTGGGATTGGGATTGCATCATCGATATTTTGCTGGGACCTGCTTCCTCGACTTAACTTTCCTGTCTTTTTCCAAATCTTTACCCACCATTCAGGAGTTTTCGCAAGACTCACTCCATCATGGTGAGTCTAGCACACCGTGGCCTCCCGTCATATGTATTTATATATTACAGAGTCCCAAAATTCATATGGCACGCCATTGTATATTAACATATTATGTTAAAATTTTAATACATAAGCTCTACCTATGTTTGACATGTATGCTTTTTCATGTTCTTTGTCTTCTGTGTCATGATCCGTGTTTTTGCCAGAACAGCTGACCAGCAAGGGTGGTAAAGTGAGTTTATTGTTATCAGGACACACCTAGACATACCTGAGGTTGTCACTAAGGTAGCATCTACCAGGCTTCTTCTTCCTTTATCTAACCAGGAGAGGTTACTGAACTGACCATGGGCTTGATCCAGCTTAGCAGATACACATGCTTTTGTTATTCATTACATGTCTACATGGCTTTTCAAGATGAAAAGACACCCTGTATAATGAAATAAAGAGAAGCTATGAAATCGGAAGACCTGGGTTTGTGTCTTGACTTTGCCAGGTAGAAGCCATATGACCTTGAGAATATCATTTGTTTGAGTCTCAGTTTCCTTATCTGTCACAAGGGAAGGAAAAGCCTACCTCATTTAAATATTCTAAGGATTTGAAACCTACCTTTTGAAGTTGCAAGCAAAAAGCCTAAGTAGGTAAGGTTCCAAATGAATAGTAGTTATGATTACAAATCCTAAAAATCAAAGTATCAAGAAAAACTTAGATTAATAAAGAAAGCAGTCTTTGTACTTAGTTACCTCATTGAAAACACAACTCTGAGGAATAGGTAGGAAATATATTAATATTTGGAATTGTGGCTCAGAAAATTGATGCTCAGAACATGTAAAAATGTGTTTGACTATTCATTTTCATTTTTATTGAATAGTAGACTCGATTGTGTGTACCCAAAATCCTTAATGTAGTGGTAGAAACATACATTAATCAAATAATCACACAAATAGTATAAAATTCTATCTGTAATAAGAGCGTTGCTAAAATGCTTGGAATGGGAAGGTGGGATGCAGGGTGAATGGGGGAGAAGGTGGTGCTGATGCAGGCTGGGTGGCCAGGAGAGGGGGCACCACAGGAGGCCTGGCAGGACGTGATGGTAGGTTAGAAGAGGGGATTGGATGGAGAAAAAGTGGACAGATTCAAGTGCTCTTTTCAAAGTCGAGTCATCGGATTAATGAGGGATTATATATGGAGAGAGACTAGAAGGAAAATATCCTGGATAATTTTTTTTTTTATGTATTCTTCTACACCCAATAGCAGAATATCAGGCAGAATCTGGGGAAGGAAGTTGATTTGGTTCAAAACATATTGTACTTGAGATGCCTCTCAGATGTCCAAAAGGACACAGCAAGTGGGCAGCTGATGTACAAGGACACGACTGGGGGAAGGATGAAATCCGTGATGGGGCTTGTGATCCTGTGGTTGTAGATGAGATCACCGAAGGAGAGTGAAAAAAAAAAAAAAGAGAAAAGGGGCGAAGGCTGACACTTTAGTAACTGAGCAAAGGAAGGTGTGCCTGCCAAGGAGAGAGAGGCTGGGCATCCAAAGTAAAGAGGAGAAGGAGACCAAGAGGGGGTTGTGTCAAAGAACTCACGGGAAAAGAACATTACAAGAGCCAGGTTATCATTCTTGAGATTTTATAGGAAGTTAAATAGAAAAAACTGCAGAAACTCTCTTACCATGGTTAATGTCATCGAGGTCCATGTGATTCCAACAAGGAACACAGCAAGGAGTGGCGAAGCTAGGTGTACCTGGACCATCTTCAGTTGAGGATGGAATGGAAGATGAGGGAAAGAGACAGCTCTGGGTGAGGACAGTGCTTTAAAAAAGTTTAACCACGAATGGGGGAGATGATTGATTTTCTTTGCTGAGTTCTGCTGAATTCATCTCATGACCCTCAGTCTCTTCTCCCCCTGTGTTCTCTCTTTTTGTGTTTAATGTTTAGAACTGAGCTATTTCCCCACAGCTTGCTCCTTCTGGAATCTTCTCCATGTCATCACTCAGTGTTTTGGAAGGGCAAAAACCTTGTGCCATCTTTAAATCACCTCTTTATCCCACGCCTCACAAACCATTTGTGAGTAAATCCTGTTGGTTCTATCTTCAAAGTGTATTCAGAATGAGAATGTTTTCATTGTCTCCCACAGAAAACTCTCTGGCCCACGGCCTTTTCATACTTTATTTGAATAATTGCAAGATCTCCCTAAGTTACCTCACTGCCCATGTCTTGCCCTTCCTCCCTCCCTCCCCCAGCCAAATCAGTTCTCAACAGCACAGCCCAATTGATCCTTTTAACACATATGTCAGACCCTGTAACTTAAGCCTAAAACCCTCTGCCTGCATTCTAGCTCACTTAGAGGAAAAGCCAAAGTCATTACCATGACATTCAAAGCCCCACAGGATCAGAAACGCAGCTCCAAGGTCATAGATCTCACTGCGGTCCCTCAAAACCACACCACACTCCAAGAACGTTCTGACTCAGGACCGTTGCATGGCATTGTCTGTCAGAAACAGATTTCCACTAGATATTTTCCTGGCCCACTTCCTTTTATCTTTTTCTGATGTTTGCTCACATGTTACCTTGTCAGTGAGAACTTGCCAGATAACATTACTCAAAATAGCAAACCTTCTCCTCTTCTCCCCAGCCCCACGATATTCGTTACCCCTCTGCTCTTCTTTACGTTGCTCCATGGCACCTGTCGTGTGATGTACCATATATTTTATTTATTCATTCGAGTTTTTCTGAATGCCTCTCTCCATTATAGCATAAGCTATAGGACAGCAGAAATTGTCGAGTGATTATCACTGTTCTATCGCTGATGACTCAAACATTGCCTCATACATTGTGGATGCTCATTTAATATTTAATGAAGAGATGAAGGCATCTGGGGGTGGGGGGTGGACAGGGTCAGAAAAGTAGGCTGTGAGTGTCAGCCGAGTGTGGAATCCATGGCAGCCCATCACTTAAGCAGTGGCTGAACAAAAGGGTCCAATAAAAGAAATCAGCAAGTGACCACGAGGTATAAAGAGCACCTGCAGAGAATGAAGTTGTAGAAAACAAAAGGAAGTTTAAAGGTCGCAAATTTATACCACATATGTTGGAAAATCAAACAAAATCAGAACTGAATAACTATCTTGGGATTTGTCTAATAGAGGTGTTTGATGATGTCGAAATGAGCTATTTACAGAGTAGTTGGTTAAATGTAAGTGTTGGAACGAGAGACTGCATTAGGTTAATATGGGGATGAGATATGAGGAAAATGAAAAAATAAATGGAAAAAAGGCTGAGAGTATTGATAGGCAGGGAATTCATGGTCACAGGAGTAAAGTTTTCATTCTGCCATTTCCTTTTTCTCTTAGATAGGAACTGAATAATACAGCTGAAAGAAGGGGAAAATGATCATAATAATGCAAGTTCTTGTTGTGCCGTAAAACAGATCTATGGTACAACTTCTGTTCTGTGAATAGCTTGCTGTGAGGAGGTATTAGTGCCAGCTCGGGCCATTCCCCTTAAATCAAGAGCAGCTTCATGTGGTTACAGCATTGCATGGTACAAATGTTAACACTTTTTATGTGGCCCATGCTGTGAAAATAGTAGGGATACCTGTCCTACAAGAATTATTACACATCAGACTAGGAAGATGTATTGTATCCATTGCAGAATTATTAGTAATAGCAAGCAAAATGGAAATAGCCTCAGTGTACATCAAAAGGAGAGGATGTGTAATAGAATTATGCAGTGAAACATTACTCTGCAATTTAGAAAGAACTACATCCACAAGGAGACTTTATACATCCATAAACTCAGTATATCATTTACCCAGATGGGCTGACTTGCTCTTGCCTTTTCATATTTGAGAATGGAGTCTTTGGTCATTGTTACTGTGCAGCCTCTTTCTGATTTTTATGCTTCCTTGAGAACACCTAGAAAATTGTTGGAATCTCTAGCCTCCAGTTATTTCACTTCCTTAAATCATAGGTATGGCTCAGTTTTGTCCAGAAACAGATTAGGAGTAGTGGGCATTTTCCAAAAAGGAAATGATGCAAGCATTCTGATGAGCATTGGGTGCAGCAGTCCAATGACCAGAATTTTAGTATTTCTCTTGGCTTCTTCCAGACGACCTGTCTGCGTAGATCCTGTAGCCAGAACTTCCAGGATCATAAATCAGATCGATTCCCAGGATGGAGTAGTTGTACCTGGGTTACAACTTCAGAATCTCAGCCAGCACCCTCTCTTGGGTTTTCCCCAATTCAAAAAGTATCATTATTTGGGCTTCCCTGGTGGCTCAGTGGTTGAGAGTCCACCTGCCGATGCAGGGGACGCGGGTTTGTGCCCCGGTCCGGGAGGGTCCCACGTGCCGCAGAGCGGCTGGGCCCGTGAGCCATGGCCGCTGGGCCTGCGCGTCCGGAGCCTGTGCTCCACCACGGGAGAGGCCACAGCGGTGAGAGGCCCACATACCGCAAAAAAAAAAGTATCGTTATTTATTTTTGTGCAATCTAGTATATAGTCTGTAAATCAACATGCAAGTTTACAATGTGACACTCCAAAATCCAAATTATTCCAAGCCTATGCATCTTCCTAATCCTGAGATGAACTTACAATGACAGCTTTGCATTTTGTTTTGTTTGTTTGTTTAATTATATTGCAGTATAGTTGATTTACAATGTTGTGTTAGTTTCAGGTACACAGCGAAGTGATTCATTTATACGCATACATAGATTCATTCTTTTTCAGATTCTTTTCTCGTTTAGGTTATCACAGAATATTGAGTAGAGTTCCCTGTGCTATACATTAGGTGTTTAGTGGTTATCTGTCTTATGTATAGTCGTGTGTGTATGTTAATCCCAAACTCCTGATGCTTTCATTAAGCGGAATTCCCAACACAGTTCAGCCCAAGATGTGTCTAGAAATTTCACTTGTGAAACTGACCGAATTGATAAATGTTGGATCAGCCAATTTGGCATACCAAATGTTGCATTTCTTCATCTGTAACTCTTAATACTGTTTCACATGTATAATGCATTGTATACAGTTGTGACTGCCATGTAAAATCTATATTTACTAAGATGTGAGAACGAGTAGTAAAATAAGCATAGCCTGGTAGCAGTGCCATGCAGTGTATAACCTTCATTCTCATGTGAAATAAGTTAGCAGGATCCTTCCTGAAAATTCAACCAATACTTTGAGAATTGGTCAGTAAATCTCAACAAGATGTCAGGGAGAGCTAAGTTTTTTAAAGCTGATGAAGTATGAGATTGTGTCACCAGAGGAGATTAGGGTATCCTTTTTGGTGGAGAATTTCAATAGAAGACATTGTAAGCAAATAAGAAATACATATACATAGATAAAAAACTGAAAAAAAATTATATGGTAGTCAGTGAAAAATATGAAGTGTGATTCAGTAAAAATTGTGAGAATACTTAGTTTTGATACTCAGATATTGAAAACATTCATAAGTTGTTGAAGCTCCTGAACAAAATAATATTTGAGGAATACATGCAACGGAGATAAACCGATTTTTAAAGGAAAGGAGAAGATAAAGAGGCACTTTATCTTATAAACTCATAGAAACAGAGAGTAGAAGAGTGATTACCAGGGGCTTGGGGAGGGAGAATGGGAGGTGATGGTCAAAGGGTACAAAGTTTCAGTTATATAAGATAAAAAAGTTCTAGAGATCTATTATACAACATACTGCCTATAGCTAACAACACTGTACTGTACAACTAAGGTTTGCTAAGAAGGTAGGTCTTATGTTAAGTGTTCTTACCACACACACAAATAACAACAGCAACAACAATAACAATAATAATAGAGGCGAGAGGAAGCATTGCAAGAGGATGGTTATGTCTATCACCTTAAAGGTAGTGATGGTTTCATAGGTGTATACTTACTCTTTAACTCCTTGAGTTGTGTACATTAAATGTGCACAGCTTTCACATGCCAATTATACCTCGTTAAGGTAGTATATATACATACATATGTATATAAAATGAAAGGAACACTAACAGAGTCATATGTTAGGAATTAAATAGGTACTTGTTTAATACAGAAACCTATATTAATAGTTTGAATTTTAAAGTATTTTCTTTTGCAAGAAAATAAAATTCAGTGTATATTAAAATTATTTTGAAATCTTTATTTCTAAATCTAAATATATTTTAAACGTTTTTTACAGTATTGAATATTTTGAAGAAAAAAAAAGACTACTGTCTTTTGGACAACATTCAGTTCCTTCCAGGAAATAGCCAGAAGCACCTTCCAGAGTCACTTTCCGCTTTCTAATTCCTTAATTCTGTGCTTTGTCACAGTTCTCATTCCATGACTTCCTAGCCTGACTGACCTCACACTCAGGTGTCTGGAGTAGGCAGCCTCTACCACAGCCTTTTAGACTACCTTCATGCAAATTCTGCCAGCTCTGCAGCCTCCGTACCCAAACTCAGCAACCCTCTACCTGTTATCCCTCACGCTGCCACAGAGTGTTCCTTTGTTTACAGCAAGCAGAATTCTATCCGTTTTGATGGAGAAATGCATGAATATTCTCTATGCTGGCATCATTGCCTGAATGAATAGTCTTGAGGGATTTAGGAAGGTCCAGTAGTAGGGATAATAATTTTTTAAGCTTTCTGATTAGGTGTGCTCATTGGTTATAATTAAACTGGGAGAAATTAACACCATGATATCGTTAATGAGTAATATAGTTATACTTGAAGATTTATTTGCAATATGTTCATATTTAACACGTTAAGAGAAATATCGTGTCCGATGCGTTAGTTTTCTAGTCACTCAGGCTAGCTTCCCTGTGTTCAAAAGATAACCGTTTTCAAGAATCGTTAACAATTAACAATTTTATTCCAATGCAAGCCATCCTTGTTGGATAGATTTGAATACTTAGCCTCTCAGTTTGATTCTAAAATAGTTGAAATTCTTTTTTTCTCACGAAATGTATTCCTTCATGCTCTAACATACAAACACAGAGTTGAGATTGCGAAAAATAAATGGGTCACGATCCAGTCCAGTCATACTTCATGAAAACAACTGTTTGGCCATTTCTTTCTGTATTTTCAGCTCTTCTGATGGTGACCTCCATTCTTCTAAATAATACGTCTTTATCAAGTTTACATCCTTGTTCACTCCCCACTCTGAAAACCAGGGACTAATCACCTCACATTACTCCCATGCCACTCCCACCACACTCTTGCCTTTTCCTATCCACTTCTAAATTTGTAATAATCACAAAGCTTATGGTCTCCTAGTTAACTTAAAATAATATGCCAAAAGGTAAATTCTTAAATCTTAAAAAGTGAGGATTCCTTGCTGTACTGAATGCTCCGATGTTGTTTGACATCTCGTCCATAGCATAAGATGTTCCTCAAATTACGATCCATTTTTCTTTGCTAATTTTTCAGTTTATTCATCGTAGACCTTTTGTATGCTTAATGTTCCAAAAAGGCTTAATGATCCTTGTTTAGCCATTCATATTTTAAAATGAAGAACTAAGTCAATTAACATAAGTAGCTGATATGAATATTCTCTGCTGTTGTGAGTTTCGGTTTATATCCCAATAACCTCCCATAAAAGGTTAAGTTTCTGGGGACTCGTAGGCTTGACTTTAGCATGTGTATAGAAAGCAGGCTAGGACCCTCTCCCACCAAATGCCAATTTGGTAAGGATTATACTTTTCATGTTAACATCAAAACTAAAAGCCCCAGCTATCCACAGGTAGATCATCACACTTTTTTACAGAAATACTCTGCTTCTTGTTCTGTGTAAATACCATGTTTCCAGTAACTCTGAAAAAGTGAGTTTGGAAAGCAGTGGGTGGGAAGTGGTCCCACTGGTAAATTCTTTATAGAGCGTCCTTAAGATAACCTTCCTGTTTTTGATCCTGTTACCCACTCCCATTTTTTATTCCTGTTGTTTCCGTGTTTGAAGTCTTTGGGGAGAAATATGGGAAAAATCAGCTCTTTACATTCACTACAGCCTTCTCTAGGATAGATTTTGAATGATGGCAAACATTCACTAAACGTTACCTCTCAGTATTCTCCTCTAGCTTTCTCCCATGTCAAAAGTGCATTACTGGACTTCACCCAGGCTCCAACCACAAACCCTTTTCCCTAAGCCCTTGGCAATGATGTATGGAAAGATGACTCCACTCTGCCCCATGGGATGAAAGCAAGAGTCTGGTAGTGGGACTTCGGGAAAAGTTTTACTTTCTTGATGAAATGGAACAGATTCAGGCAACTTGTTTCAGGCTTCCTCCTCTTTGCTTCTGTACCCAAAGTGAACATGAACTTGAAGGAACAAGAGCCATTTTATAACCACGGGAGTTAAAGCCACATTTCTGAGAAAGGCGGAGAACAGAGACCTAGGTCTCTGACATCACCGCTGAGCAGCTGCACTAAGCATAGCATAGGCTGCCACCCTCAGTCTTATTAGGTGAAACGCACCTATATGTATAATTGAATCACTTCGTCGTACACCTGAAACTGACACAACACTGTTAATCAACTCTACGCCAATATAAAATAAAAAGTTAAAAAAAAAGAAAAGCAAACTCATGTTTGATTAGGCTATACTTAATTTGTTTTGCTCTATAACCTGTCAAATGTGTTCCTCTATAACCTGTCAAATGCATTCCTAATTGATGTAGCAAACCTGCCCCCAGGCTTACCCCAGCCCAGCATGTTTTCTTCTCTGATGTGAAGTTATTCTATTTAGAAATTTCCTGCTGTCGTTCCAAGGAGGCATTGTAAGGGAAGAAAAGCACACTTATGCTTGCTCGTTCACGGGAAACCAGAAGCTTTAGAATTCCGTAAGAGTACACTTCTACCAAAGGAAATTGGCATGATCATAAGGTCCATTCATAATAATAATAAACAATAAAAATAATAAGTAATAACTAGCTAAGGAATGTCTATTGTGTATAAGGATCTGTGTTAGGAAATAAAGTTATAAAAACTAAAACATAATCTGTGTTTGTAAGATGTTTAGGGACTGGATGAGGCTGTGTGTATATATAGTATAAGATGGGATATACATGTATATACCAAGTGGCCTAATTCTGTCTTGGGTTTGGTGGGGCAGGACGGGGGTGGGTTAGTGGATGGTACAGAAAAGGATGACTGGGGTTGGTGATGTATGAGGTGAGTCTTGCATTTCCCAGAAGGACGAGGCAAAGAAGGATAATTCAGGGACACGAGGAAATAGTTGTAAAGTAATGATGTTAAATCAGACTATCTCAGATTGAAGAATCTGTGTTTGTTACAAGTTCTCCAAGTTATTTTAATCTGAAGCGAGATCAGTAAACCACCACAGCCCAGGAGTGATGTGGTTGTTTGTGTCTTGTCGGTTCCCTGTGAAAGCAGTGAGGACGACATATCAGAAGTGAGCAAAACTACGGACAGGGAAACCAGTTTGGGTCAATTATAGGTGTGACTGTCTGTCACCATTGATTTGGCAAGTGGTTGTCAACCAGGGGCAATTTGCCCCCCAGGGAATGTTTGGCGATGTTTTTGGAGACGGTGTAAAAAATCTCAGTGGACGAGTGGGCATGAATTGTTACTGGGATCCAGTGGGTAGATGCTGCTAAGCATCCTATAAAGTACAGGCCAGTCCCCCAAACAAAAAATTATCTGGCCCACGTTTCCGTAGTACTGCTGTGGCAAACCCTGAAATAGGAAATGTGCTCGTCCTAGGTCATAATAAATGGCGGTATGACAATTAGTAAAACATCGCAAAGACAGTGTGAGACTTTGCTCAAGGATTGAATCCTGGGGACCACTCATCATTTTATGTTGTTGGGAGAATCGAACTTAAGGAGTGTCCAGAGCAGTAGGAGGAAAACCAGGAGAGAACAAGGTTGGGAAATCAAAAAGAGTAGGCTTCCCAGAAAGATGCTGCTTCAAACACCAGAGAGATGCCAGGAACATCCTGTGTATTCCCGTTGGCTTGGTGAACTTTGAAGGGATGCACGATGTGCATGAAAGCAAGCTCGGGATGGCAGTTAAACCAAGCGCAGTGGTGACAAGAATGCAGGTGGAGTCTTTGGAGTGAGGGCACTGTTTGCTGAAGTTCGACTGAAGAGGAAGACAGGACAAAACCAGAAGCAGGGGCAGCTGGAAGGCCAGGTGCGTACAGCTGAGAAGGTGGGTACGACTTAGGCGTGTTCATATAAAGGGACAAGAGAATAATTTCACATGGAAAGCCTGAAGATAAGGGGGAGGAAAAGGAAATAAAAGATGGGGCAAAGGCATGCTGAGGAGGTCTGAGAAGGTAGGCATCAGAGCACAGAGGAAATGCTAGTGGACTGGAGGAGACTGGATAAAATAGGATGGTATGGTTAATGATGATAATTGTAAACTGTCACTATGCTATCGGAAGCTTTGGAATAATAATAAATGGATATGTATTGCTGCGCCTTTATTTTAAGCCTGCTGAATTGTTGAGTTCTATATGGGTGTATTTCATTGTAGACAGTAGGCAGGACCATGTGTCAGAACATCCTGAACACACAGCAATTGTGTGTATTGATTATGTCCAAGACTAAAACATCAGAAGCTGTTGGTAGGAACTGGTGGATACTCACAAAGTGAGGATGCCTGCTCTCATTCTCCAGCTGGCAGTATGGAGAGACAGACCCCCTCCACAGTTGCCCAGGGTTGCCAGCTGTGGACGGGCCAGCACCTCCCAAAGCCACATTCCTTAGGTGTGTTCACTTAGTCAAATGTCTGTGTCGTCCTCCCCTGGCTTGGAAGAATGCAGACATTAACCGAAATGACAAAAGACCAACGTTCACTATTCTCAATCATTACTTTGTTCATCCAATAAGTATTTATTGAGTAGCTACCGTCTCTCAAGCACTTTACTAGGTAGGGGATAGAACATCGAACAACAGACAGACATTCCCGGCAAAAATAGAGCTGCTTATGTTTACAGAGAGATGGAGAGACAGAGAATAAATAAACAAACCAGTTGTTGATACACGTTATGAAGAAATATAAAGTAACAGTCCAATACAAGGATAAAGGGGACGCCTGTATTCAGTGGAAGCTACATAGTGTGGGTAGGGATGAAGTCTCTGATAACTTGATATTCAAACAAAGACCAGAAGATTTGAAGGAAGAAACTGTCATTTCATTCCACGGAGAGGAAACAGCAAGAGCCAAAGTCCTAAAGTAAAAGCATCCTTTGTATTCTTTTTTTTTTTTTTTTTTTTTGCGGTACGCGGGCCTCTCACTGTTGTGGCCTCTCCCGTTGCAGAGCGCAGGCTCCGGACGCGCAGACTCAGCGGCCATGGCACACGGGCCCAGCCGCTCTGCGGCATGTGGGATCTTCCCGGACCGGGGCACGAACCCGTGTCCCCTGCATCGGCAGGCGGACCCTCAACCACTGCGCCACCAGGGAAGCCCCATCCTTTGTATTCTTACCCCTCATTCAATTTCCCTCTGAATTTTCATCTAGCACTGCCTTATCTAGTTGATGGAAACTCCATATTCTTGATGAGGGGGAAATTAATGTCCATTGCATGCTGAATGGACCTAGGAATTAAGCTCTAATTTATTTAGGGTTGATAGCTAAGTTTGTTAGAATGTGATGCTGAACTGTCCCACTTTTCACGTTTGGTCCTTGTACGGACCCATGATCATTCCTCCTTACTGTCTGCACCACTGACCTCATTCTCATGGTATAAATTAGCGATTGTAACAGGACATCACATAAAAGGGTTAACTTGTTTTGATTTGCATTTCCCTGATGATTAGCGATGTTGAGCATAGCTCATATGAAAAATACGTCTGTTGGCCATCTGCATTTCCTTTTAGGAAAAATGTCTATTCAGTTCATCTGCCCATTTTTTAATTGGGTTTTTTGTTTGATGTTAAGTTATATGAGCTCTTTATATATATTGGACATTAATCCCTTGTCGGTCCTATCACTTGCAAATAATTTCTCCCATTCAGCAGGTTGTCTTTTCATTTTGTCCATGGTTCCCTTTGCTGTGCAAAAGATTTTAAGTTTCATTAGGTCCCATTTGTTTATTTTTGCTCTTATTTCCTTTGCTTTAGGAGCCAGATACAAAAAAAATATTGCTATGATTTATGTCAGAGAGTGTTCTGCCTATGTTTTTCTCTAGGAGTTTTATAGTATCCAGTCTTACATTTGGGTCTATAATCCATTTTGAATTGATTTTTGTATATGGCGTTAGAGAATGTTCTAATTTCATTCTTTTACATGTAGCTGTCCAGTTTCCCCAGCACCACTTATTGAAGAGACTGTCTTCTGTGTTGTATACTCATGCTTCCTTTGTTGTAGATTAATTGACCATAAGTGTATGGGTTTATTTCTGAGCTCTCTATTCTGTTCAATTGATCTATGTGTCTGTTTTTGTGCCAGTAATCAAAAACAGAATGAGATATCACCTCACACTTGTCAGAATGGCTATTATCAAAAAGACCACAAATAAAAAATGTTAGTTAGGATGTGGAGAAAATGGAACCCCTGTGCACTGTTGGTGGGAATGTAAATTGGTGCAGCCACTGTGGGAAGCAGTTTGGTGGTTTCTTAAAAAACTAAAAATAGAACTACCATACAACCCAGCAATTCCACTCCTGGGTATATATCTAAAAAAAAAGCAAAAACACTAATTTGAAAAGATACATGCACCCCAGTATCTGTTGATCAACTTACTGTGTGTCAAGAACTTCCTTCATAAACTACCTGAGGTGGGCACTTCTATCGCCACTTCCATATATAGAACCTGAGACAAGGGAAGCAAAAGCAACCTTTCTCAACACACGAAACTGACGAGTGGTGCAGTAGAGACAGAGATTCTCATAGTTTGGCTCCAGGACTCATTTTTAAACATTACACTCCCTCCGTAAGTTGAATCTATAATTTTAGTTTTAAAAGATAACATTTAATTTCATATATTTGCCACAATGACAGTTACTGTAAACGTATTCTTTTATGGCCTCGTTTAAGAGAGGTATTTTCTTTCTTTCAAAAATGTGATTTGATTTTAGGATTTTTTTTTTTTTTTCTGTATGAGTAAGCTAGTAGTTCTCTAGGATAATAACCCTTTTGGACTTAAATCACTTTTGATTTCTTATTAGTAGTATCACCTTGTAAAGGTTTAACCAGCACAGTGACTGCTTATCATTTGTCATTTAATTCAGGAATGTCAGAAAAAATAGTCTACAATACATATGTTTTTAAAATACATGAAGTGAAGATTGTTATCAGAAGGGACCTATCTGTATATATTCAGCCTGTTATAATAAAGACTTTCCTAATGTACCGAGGTTTTCAATGAAAGCAATTACAATTTGTTTATTTTCTAGTGAGAACACAAATGCATTGTCTCTCATCTTTCGAAGATGAACCCCTCAATCTCTGAACTTAATATTTTCCAAGATGAAAGCAATAGGCAGAAAAATAAAGGTAAAAAGAAAATTGAAGATAGGAGATATACAACATATGAAAATATAATAATTTAGATAACTCTTTAAAAATAACAGATAATTTAAAAGTTTAAAATATCATTATGCCAAAATGAAATGATAAAGCCCTAGGCAGAGTTCTATTAAGCAAAAATAATTATTAACTAGAGTTAATTGAATGTTTGTTTTGATTTACATAACTGGAACCCTCCCAATAATCTTTGAGGTTGGCATTATCTCTGTTATAAATGGGAAAACAGGTTGGGAAGGTTAAACTTCATGTGCAAAAGACATGAGCTTTATTCTTTCCAATCATCCCAAAGAACAAGAACCCGGCTTTCCCTTCCATATGACCAGATAAGATCCCTAAGTCAAAGATGCAGCCTCCTTTCCTTGAACTTCTAAGAATTCTGGCTTAAAAAGGGGAGTAGGTGGTTGGAAATTCAGGCACTGGAAGGGACTCATTCAAATCTCAGGGCACAAGAAAGTGTCCTTAAACTGGACAATCCTTGGGAGATGAGCAGACAGCTTTGGCTGAGAAGACCTGAGCCAGAATCTCAGTCAAAGCAGGTTGATGTGCTCTTTGGAACGGGAAGAGGTGTTCTCTACCTCCTGGCCTGCCTGCCTGGATTAATGAACGCTCTGTGGTCTCGTGCTTCCAGATCAAAGCCCCTCCTTTTCACATCTTTGCTCCTGCCCCGAGGAAACGCCTCATTTCCCTGCTTCACAGGTCTAACCTAGGTGACCTTCATCCAGGCTCAGGGCTCCTGTCTAGAAATGTCATCTCTCTCCATGCTCTCTCCAGTCCATGGCTGTGGGGTGCACCATAAGTCCAGCCTTGATCACAGCCTGCTTTTTTGATTAACAAACACTTTTTGACGGTCCAAAACTAAAACTCACCTGGCCTTTCTTCGTGTTCCTGCTCTAATATCCTGATTCTCATCCAGGAGCTTTGCATGCTGCTGACTAGAGAGAGATTTGTAATGAAATGCAGAAAATAAATGCTCGCCGGTATCATCTTCTACATTTATCCAAAATCCCCTACAAGTCTCTAAGGTCAACAGTAGACATGACCTTTGAATCTAATCAACAAAGATATGCCATTTTAAACAGTTTATTCTTCTTTATAATCAGTTTGGCAATTTTTAGAGACAGACATTGTTTTAATTTGCAACGGTTCTTGGAATATCCTTTCTGGTCCTAAATCAAATCAACAAATATTCATTGACTGTTGATTAAATACCAGTAATTTTCTTCATTGATTTTTTTCTTTTTATACCTTGCTTGATTTTTTAAAAATTTTAAAATGAGTTGAAAAAAGACATGAGCAACTAAAACCATGGTTAAAATGAAAAATTGAATTAAAAAGAATAGACACTATTGAAGAAATCCTTGTGTCTGAGTTTCTTAGAATTCATGGTAAAAGGGGAACCATTATAAACTACATAGTTCTTGTTGTTTAACCTACTTCCAGAAGTTGAAAAAAAAAAATCCTGACTCTGGAATCTATTAATGGAACATCTTTGTGAGAATTTTGGCTGTCGGCAGTGGTTTTCAAAATAATTAGGAAGAGTTTCTAGATGGTCTTGGGGAGTATGTATTCCAGTGGGGATTTACTGAATACACTCTAATATAACTTATAAAAACCAACAAACTAGAATATGGTTTTATTAGCAGGATCTCAAAGCTACAGAAGCTCATTAATTCTCTTATTTTATCCCCAGATTACAATTTTAATCATAAAGGAATATAGTCCAGACATGAAAAATTCAGTTGATATAAATTTTTTAAAATTTTTTTCTTTTTTTTTATTTTATTGGAGTACAATTGCTTTACAATGGTGTGTTAGTTTCTGCTTTACAACACAATGAATCAGTAATACATATGTTCCCATATCTCTTCCCTCTTGCGTCTCCCTCCCTCCCACACTCCCTATCGCACCCCTCCAGGCGGTCACAAAGCACTGAGCTGATCTCCCTGTGCTATGCGGCTGTGATATAATTTTATATGTGAGAACAGTTCAAATAAAAGGAGGACTGTTTAGCTGGTCTCTTAGGTCAAAAGTGGAGAGCTCTTCTATGAAGTTGCTGTGACTGTCCATCTTAATTCTGAGGAATTGTGTGGCCATAACATTTTGGATCCAATAAGGATGATGTCAGGAGTTTTACTGAGAGCAGCTGGCTAAGAGAACAGTTGAGAGTGACCCCTAAACCTGATAAGAGGACCAAGCATCAGCACCAGGGCAGAGTTAGGAGCCTGAACAGCCCAGTGTGGAAATAGTCCATTAGAGCAGCAAGAGCCAGAGGAAAACAGTGAATCAGAAGTAAACAACCCAGTCCAAAAATGGGCAGAAGACCTAAATAGACATTTCTCCAAAGAAGATATACAGACTGCCAACAAACACAGGAAAGGATGCTCAACATCATTAATCATTAGAGAAATGCAAATCAAAACTACAATGAGGTATCACCTCACACTGGTGAGGATGGGCATCATTAAAAAATCCACAAACAATAAATGCTGGAGAGGGTGTGGAGAAAAGGGAACCCTCTTTCACTGCTGGTGGGAATGTGAATTGGTACAGCCACTATGGAGAACAGTATGGAGGTTCCTTAAAAAACTAAAAATAGAACTATCATATGACCCAGCAATCCCACTACTGGGCATATACTCTGAGAAAACCATAATTCAAAAAGAGTCATGTACCAAAATGTTCATTGCAGCTCTATTTACAATAGCCCGGAGATGGAAACAACCTAAGTGTCCATCATCGGATGAATGGATAAAGAAGATGTGGCACATATATACAATGGAATATTACTCAGCCATAAAAAGAAACGAAATTGAGCTATTTGTAATGAGGTGGATGGACCTAGAGTCTGTCATACAGAGTGAAGTAAGTCAGAAAGAGAAAGACAAATACCATATGCTAACACATATATATGGAATTTAAGAAAAAAAATGTCATGAAGAACCTAGGGGTAAGACAGGAATAAAGACACAGACCTACTAGAGAATGGACTTGAGGATATGGGGAGGGGGAAGGGTGAGCTGTGACAAAGTGAGAGAGTGGCATGGACATATATACACTACCAAACGTAAAATAGATAGCTAGTGGGAAGAAGATGCATAGCACAGGGAGATCAGCTCAGTGACCACCTAGAGGGGTGGGATAGGGAGGGTGGGAGGGAGGGAGACACAAGAGGGAAGAGATATGGGAACATATGTATGTGTGTAACTGATTCACTTTGTTATAAAGCAGAAACTAATACACCATTGTAAAGCAATTATACTACAATAAAGATGTAAAAAAAAAAAAGAGTTTTCAGACTTCCAAAAAAAAAATAAATAAAGGAACTGGAAATTCAGAAGGAAACCAGGTTGTATTACATTGGAGTCTAGGAAACAAAATGATGCATTAAATAGGGATTTAGTCACTTCTGCCGTAGTGCATTCAAGAGGCTTAAAACTAGAGAAACCACAGACTCTTCCTGTTCAATTTCCCTTCCATTAAATGATGTTTTGGTCGAGGATCAGGTGTATCAGCACAGACAGGAGGTTCATCTCACTGTTAAGGAGCCTCCCCCTTCCCCAGAGACAAAAGGCTCCAGCAGTTTCATGGACCTGGGGGCCAGGAGAAGGGGGAGGGTTAGGGCATGGGGACAATATCTTGAAGCTTCCCCACCTCTTCCTCCTCTCAAAAAGGAAGCCTCAGAAGAGGCACCTGAAGAAGATGTCCGCCCAGGGCCTCCAATCTAGGCATGGAGGCCCCTGGACTAGGGATGCATCTAAGGGTACGGCCGGCCAGGGGTACCCAAGCCCTTGACTGCAACTCCTCTTAGAGCCTGCCGCATACTGTCTGTGCACAAGTCTGCTGTGGGGAGGGCAGCTCTTTTCTGAGTAAAGCCTTTATAATTACCTTTGATTGGACCTGAAAAGTCACACTCAGGTTTTTAACCAGAAGCTGGCCTGCTCAGGAAGAAGCTACTGCTCTCTCTAGCTGAGGCAGAAATTATATATCCCGTTACTGTAAAAGCTGCTTTCAATTATTTAGGCATGTGCGAAGGAAGATAGGGCACTACAAGTTACCATGTGAGTCTAAAGGCTTTCATACATCATAAGCCTGTTATGATTAATGTTATCATCATGGAACTATGTATATTTCATAGTATTTAATACTTGCAAAGGGATCTACATTCGCTTGTTGCCTATTTCCCTGTTATATCAGCCCTTGCTGTGAAGTCACGTTCCACTAATTTGGAATGTACACACTGTATGCCTATTGGCAACTTTACTTCTTCCTGCAGCCAACCAGAGAAAAGCTGTTACAATTCTGTCCCTAGAGAACCAGCAGGACTTGTGTCCTTCCTGTAGGCTTAGAGCTCCTGGGATGCCCGTGGGGTTAGCATCACCTCTTTACTATCTGTACAAGAGGAGAAGGAGTCTCTTTTCCAGGGAGCAGTAGTGTACACAGTTATCCTTGGCTGATGTAGGGCACCACGTCCAGAGGGAGACCCGCCTGGCACTCCTAGACACATCACCTTAGCGTAATCCTCCCTTGGGCCTCCATATTCCAGTTATCCAAAAGTAGATACTTTGGGCTTAGACCAAGGAACTGGGACAGGTTTTTAGAAATTCAGCCAGGGCCACTGGTGGAGAAAATAGCTGAGAGTGTTTATGAATCTGGACCTTCATGTGAGGATTTCCCAAGCCAGAGAATTAAAAATAGCTGGTAGTCAACACAAGACACAATGCCCTAAATTGAAGGACAAAAATTGCTTGTGAAAGATGAAGAGGTGAATCAGAAGTAAAGGAACCGGAAATCCAGAAGGAAACAAGGTTGTATTACATTGGAGTCTAAGAAACGAAGTAGTGCATTAAATAGGGACTTAGTCATAAGGTAGGAAGAAATAGTAAAGAGCATGCTTGTCAAGAAAGATGTACTCCTCATATGTGTCTTACAAAAAATCAACCCAGGTGTCTATGGCTTTGTTTTGTATTACACGTACTGTTCAGACAGCTCCAAATAGCTAAAATTTGCATAAACTTTATATGTCTGAGTCTGCTCTTCTACTGTTATATGAATTTTACATCTGTGATTACAAACCTTATCTGGTTTGAAACTCTGCCTGTATCCTATAAATTTTGACAGAAATTAATCACAGAAGTGGGTTGACACTCCTGGCTAGTGAGTGGAAAAACTCCTCTGAGAATTTGGAATGTTTAACCTGTACATGTATACTTGTGGCATGAAAATTCATGTTATCTTGAAATGCAAGAAGCCCATGGTAAAAATTTATTATAAATAGTCCCAGAACGGTAAAAACCAAAGGACCCTGGTATATACAGATGCAAAATTGTCCCTGGGAATATCTCCACGATCGATGCATTCTGTATATGGTAGCTCTTGCCATAGATATTCTAGAATTACAAAGCTCACATGGAAGCAAATTGCCTTGAGAAAGAGTCCACAAAAACAAAAAACAGTAATATATTGCCGTATGAATTATATAATACAAAAATGCAAATAGATTGCCAATTAAATGAGATTTAATTGTTCAAAGGGTAAAAAGAAGGAAAAGAAATCTAATGGCAAAATCTATACATTATAAAACAGAATAACTGGATTATAAATAGAATCAAAGAGGAATTCTAGAGATTAAAATATCGTCTTTGAAATTAAAATAAAACATTGTAAGAGTTCAACATTAGACTGAAAACAGAGGATGAAATTAATGAATTGGAAAATTAATCTATAGAAATACAGAATAAATATAGGAAAGATGTGAATTACAATTTAAAAATAAAAGGGAATAGAAGAGATATTCTAAAAATATGCCTAGTAGGAGTTTAAGAAGAAGAGAATAGAGCAAGTGAAGTTAAGAAAATATTTAAAGACATAATGTATTTTTTATTAAAGAAACTAATAAGATTTCATATTTAGAAAAAATGATAAATAAAATGATAAATAATGATAAATAAAAGCAGTCATGCATTGACACCTCTTAGTGAAACTGTATAATGTCAATAATAATGAGAAAATGTTAGAAGCTTCTAGAGAGAAAATATAGATTATCTACATAAGGTTAAATAGGGGGCATCTATTTTTATTAATAAACAAAAAGTCCTTGGATATATAATGAATAATACTTCCAAAGACCTGAATTAATTGTCAGCTGTCAACTATATGAGAAAAACTCATTGGAAATCAAATACAAAATATTTTTTTGAAACAACAAAACATACATTTTAAAAATTATGCACCCATGTTGAAATAAGCAACAAGTAAATGAATCTACACAGTTCAATAGTGAACAAAGAAAAAAGAGTGAGCAAAAGAGTTTCTAAAATATCTGACATTGGGTAAACCTAAATAAGTATCAATCATAAAATTGTATAATGAATTATTAATTGTAAGTTTAAATGTTAAATTAGGGATTTAAAAATGAAGTGGAACTACCTGTAAAATATAAGTTGATACTGATATTTTGGAGAAGAATTGGCAATAGTAAAGTTGAAGATGTATATACCTTTCAAAATTGCAGTGACATTCCTTGGTCTATGCAGGTGTTGAATATGGATGTGAATAAGAAATCTTTACATTTTCCAGACAAGAGGGAAATGACTTAGCAAAAGACTCCGGAGTAAAAGCTTAGATTAGCGGTAGTTAGGAATGAATTCTTGTTTTCTGAGGAAGGACCCAAGCCCACGTTCTTGTTTGTTTTTGTCAGTGAAAATAAGGCTTGGCATAATTCAGTATGCCTAGAGTAGGGGCCTTCTGTAAAGCAATATTAAGTGTCAGAATTTTAAAATCTGTTCATGATTCCAGGGGAGGATTCTGGAATTGAGGATTTCATAATTTCATGTAGAAGTTACCTACAAAATCCTTTTATCCCAAGAATCAACTAAAATGTCTCTTTGTAATAAGTATTAGATATTTCTGAATCATCTCAACCATGTAATAGATGTATCCATCCATTAGATGGTAATTAATTTCTTAGATAAAGGATATTTTTCCTGGTAGAATTTTATTTTGTCTTTGGGGTTTTATGCCCTATTGGAGCTAACATGTCAAGAGATATATAGAACCCTCTTGAGAACTAACTAAATCTAGTGAATACAATAGCAAGTGGTCTATGTACAGTATGAGTGCTTAACCTCATAGAAGAAATTAAATTCTTTAAGTAGATTTTAAATACTAAAATAAATAAAATAAGACTCTAGAAATTTTTAGGGCATTACAATTAAGGTATATCGTTGATCTCTCCATGTAAAAATGAAGAGATACTTCTAAAGAACGTAGATCCCAGGCTGACCTAAGGTTGGGTCATTTTTTTTTTTTATTGACATACAGCTAATTTACAATGTTACTTTAGTTTCAATTGTACAGCAGAGTGATTCAGTTATATATATTTAGTTTTTCCAGCACTGCATACTGAAGAGACTATCTTTTCTCCATTGTAGATTCTTGCCTCCTTTGTCATAGGTTAATTGACCATAAGAGTGCATGTTCATTCCTGGGCTCTCTATTCTGTTCCATTGATCTATGTGTCTATTTTTGTGCCAATTCCATACTGTTTTGATTACTGTAGTTTTGTAGTATAGTCCAAAGTCAGGGAGTGTAATTCTTCCAGCTCCGTTCTTCTTTCTCAAGATTGTTTTGGCTATTCAGGGTCTTTTGTGTTTCCATACAAATTAAAAAAAAATTTTTTTTCCAGTTCTGTGAAAAATGGCATGGGTAATTTGTTAGGGATTGCATTGAATCTGTAGATTGCCTTGGTCATTTTAACAACATTGATTCTTCCAATTAAAGAACAAGGTATATCTTTCCATCTGTTTTTGTCATCTTTGATTTCTTTCATCAGCGTCTTACAGTTTTTGGAGTACAGGTTTGAAAAAATACCTCTAAAGAAGGCAAATCATAATCCAACCTAAGGTTGGGTCATTTTTGGCATTTCAGTTCGCCAAATGTAGATAACAAGATCTGGGGGAGAAGCCAGGGAATGGTCCCAGTATTGGTTGTCCCCAGAGTTGCATAAGAACAGACACTCACGGAGAAGAAAATATGAAGATGTCTTCAACAGATGAATCAAGACAATATCACAGCACAGGATGTGACTCAGGGCCACTTGTAAACTATTCAGCTGAAACGTGGCTCACATCTTGTAAACAGCAGTCCACTGATCCAGTTGAGTAGTGGGTACCTTTGTCACTCAAAATATTTGCAACTCTGCAGACAAACCACTTAATAGAGACAGACATCAGTCTCTCAGTAATGCCTCTCAGTGCTGAAGAACAAGTGACTCTGGACCAAAACAGTTCAAATGACTGTGAGATAGAAGTGAATCAAATGGCTGAGAACCAAAAGGAGTCAAGACTCAATTCACTGCCTGGTTGGACTGACCAAAGGCAGCCAAGGCCTGGAGGTCTGAGCAGAAGGCCAAAGCTCTCAAGGAGGGAGAGGGTTGAGGTCAGTTCATTGGCTTCACTGGGTAAGACCAAGGATGCAGATCTTGGTGGATCTCAAGAAAAGGGTCAAAAGAAAAACTCAAACATTTTAGCACGGTAAATTAAAAAATAATTTTTTTTAATTTTCTGAAGGAAAGAACTTGTCAAATAAAGAGAAAAATAAATGATATAATTTTAATTCAAATTTGACCATGAATTGGTAGGATGTTTCCATCTTTGAAAAGTAAGAACCTTTTCTCTTTTCCATTGCTCGTCTTGGAATGTAGCACTTTCAGGAGGTTCTTTTTTCCCCTTTTTGGTTATTTTTGGAATGCAAGGCTTTTGATAATATAAGCCTTTGTTTTTCAGCTGTATTGTGTGATTTGTTCATTGTTGGACTGGACTAGGCTAAGACTAAAAACGTTACATTTTCTTTTCTCTGTTTGGAATAATCTACTGAAGAAGTGAATTGTACTCAACAGTTGATTATAGTGAGACAAGGAAATAAAAAATAGTTGCAAAAATTATTGGAGGCCGTTAATAGAACTGTCTTTATAATTGATGTATCAAAATTCTTCGAAGAAGTTGGGATGAAATTGGAAAAAAATGTTTGAAGAAAGCAGGGATGGTACTTTCACAATGTTTAGTTAGTCACTAGCATTTTTTAAAGATCAAAGGAAAAAGTCATCTATTTCAGGATGTGATACAATAGTCAACAAGTATTTTCTGCCAGAAATCTTCCTAGAGAGCTGTAGGAGCGCTCCAACCCTACCAGAGCTGCCAGTTATTTATAAAATAACCTTACATTTAAAGAGGGCTTTGATTGTACAGAATTGAATTGTGCAGATCTCCAAATGCTTTCTACTCTAAATTCCATGTTTGAGAAAAAGGGTTTATGCCTGCTTTTTGCTGGTTGATACACAGCTACAGAAATTATCCTTTTCAATAAAACTTTGCAAATTGGGCTGGTACTTCTGAATATCTGAATAGACTGACATCCATACTCCTTAAGAAAAACAGGACCCCTGTTACTTATGACTCAACTTGGTACATTCTGGGCTAAGCCCATCTATAAGAAAAGGAAAGGGGTCTACAGTAAAATTATTTTCTCATCTTGACCTTTGCAAGGATACAGTTTTAAAAAATATTTTCTAGGATTAGTAACCATGCGCAAGATGAATTCAGAGGCTATGTTTCCCCCACTGTGGTTGGAAATCCCATTCGGAAGCTTTGAAGAGTTTTCTTCTTGCAGGTAATCCAATGGTGATCACTTCATTAGATGATCACTCAGAAGAATTTTGCTTCAGTGATTCTGGAGTAAAATAAATTGTGGGTGTCAAACTTTTATCATTCTGAAAACATATATGAAAGAACTTTTTTCATTTTTGGGCAATAAAACTAATCAGACCAATTAGCTGAGTCTTAAAATTTTCACTATCAAGGATAGAAATGATGCAAGCAGCCTCTATGTTAATGTCAAAACCACACACTTAAATAAAATATATAGGTTTAGAAATCAAAATATTTAATTTTTCATAGATTAGTGTTAGTTTTAATTCATTTTGAAATTTTACTAAACATGAAAGAGTAAAGAAAGCATGACCTTAATTTAATAAAAATTTTTAATTTTTCTGTTTACTAGAAACGTAGTTTTTCCCTTTCTCTCATTCTAATTTTAATATAATTTAGAATTTGAGATTTTGGATTCATATTACTAAAACATTCACTATAAGTTTTGAATTTTATATTAATATTTTATTAAATGAATGGGAATTTGAATTGAAATGCTGAGTTGGAGAAAATATTTGCAAATGATATTACTGATAATGGGTTAATATTCAAAATATATAGGCAGCTCATAAAATTCAACATCAAAAAGCAAACAACATGATTGAAAAAGGGGCAGAAGACCTGAATGGACATTTTTCCCAAAAAGACATGCAGATGGCCAAGAGACACGTGAAAATATGCTCAACATCATTAATCATCAGGGAAATGCAAATCAAAACTACAATGAGGTATCACCTCACACTTCCTCACAATGGCTATCATCAAAAAGACAACAATTAACAAGTGTTGGCAAGGATGTGGAGAAAAGGGAACCCTGTTTCACTGTTGATAGGAATATAAATTGGTGCAGCCACTGTGGAAAACAGTATGGAGGTTCCTGAAAAACTAAAAATAGAACTGCCATATGACCCAGCAATTCTACTCCTGGGTGTTTATCCAAAAAACCCCAAAACACTAATTCGAAAAGATACATGCACCCCAATGTTCATAGCAACATTATTTACAATAGCCAAGACATGGGAGCAATCTTAAGTGTTCATTAACAGATGAATGGATAAAGAAGATGTGGTACGTATATACAATGGGATATTACTCAGCCATAAAAAAGGATGAAATAATGCCATTTGCAGCAACATGGATGGACTTGGAGGGTATTCTGCTTAATGAAATAAGTCAGACAGAGAAAGACAAATAATGTATGGTATCACTTACATGTGAAATTTAAAAAACGAAACAAACTAGTGAATATAGCAAAAATTAAATTTTGAATTTTTGTATTAATAATTATTTTTGAAATCGCGTTTTTATAACTACAATAAGATGCTTTGGGAGTTGATTTTATATTTTAGGGTTTCTGCTCACTGTCTATCTTTGACACAGTTACTTGTATACATTCTAGAATTCTTTATTTTGATTCATCTCTCACCTAGAATATTTACATGAGTGATTTTAAATGTCTTGCCTTTTAAAGAATGTTTTGTTTCACTTGAGTGTAAATAGATCTGATTTGCACTGCATCCAGTATGTTTTTAGACTCAGCAAGTATTTTTTTTTCTCAGTAGTTTCACACTCTGATCTCATTTTTCTCACTTGATGAATTTATGCTGAAGCATTATATATGTAAGATTTTACTTAATCTAGTTGAATCTATTACCTAAAATTTTTCTGGAATTTACTTTTACTTTTGATGTGACATTTATTCTTAGGTAATTTCGTTTATTTTTTAAAAAAATATTTATTTATTTACTTATTTGGTTGTGCCAAGTCTTAGTTGCGGCAGGCAGGCTACTTAGTTGCAGCTCACGAGCTCCTTAGTTGTGACATACGGGCCCCTTAGTTGTGGCATGTGAACTCTTAGTTGCATGTGGGATCTACTTCCAGGCCCCCTCCATTGGTAGCACGGAGTCTTATCCACTGCACCACCAGGGAAGTCCCTGGTAATTTCCTTTCTTGAATTGCATAGTTTCCAAACATCCAAGATCATTTTTGTTGTTGGCAAATCTATCTGTGAGTGTCACTTAATTAATTGGTGTTACTTGGTGTGGTATAGACACATGTTGTAGCAAAAGGAAAATACAGTACTAGAAAAAAACAGTTCTTAAAATCAGACATTTCATTTCTACCTCTTTGTACATAGGTAGTACAATGGCCATATAAAATGTTAAGTTGTGCATGTGAATCTGAGTTCAGAAATCTTTTCTTATACTTCTTAAACATTCTGACATTTTTCCCCCAGCATTGTGAGTGCTGTTTGAATTAGATATTTCAATAGAAGTCAAAGAGGTAGTTACACAGGTTGCGCTGTAAGTTTGCCTTAGGAAACCTCTTGCAAAGACATAACGGTCTACACATTTACTCATAAACTCTTAATGAAATGGATTGACAGTTACAGCTCAATTCAGACAGGCAGATGACCAAAGCAAATGGGGCCCTCGTCGGGTCCTCTCTTTTTGAAGTGTTCTAGCACAGAGCTTTCTATGATAACAAGTACCCGTGTGTTGAGAGTTAAGCTACTTGATTATATTTTTCTCTTGTCAAGTGGCTTTTTTATTTTTATTTTTTAAGCTATAAAATGACAACTACTTTGTCTCCTAATTATTGAGACACAGTTATTGGAACTACAAAGAGCCCAGAGCTTTTGAGTATCAGAAGAAAAATGTCAGAACTTCATCACTGTGGAGACCCAGAAATGGATAATTTAACCATGATTAGTGGCATTTGTTTTAAAAAGGAAAAGATGAGTAATTACTGGTTAGATAATTTTCTAAGAAGCTTAAAGAAATAATGAGCATGGTTCCTCAAGGTTTGGGTACATGATTTTTTTTTATTATATAACCAACATATAACTTAGATGTTAAATGGGACCTGCTTGCTGGGAATTTGGATAAACTTTGTGTGGACTCAATTGTATGAAATACAAGAGCTGAGGGACTGTCTCAAAATTTCTGTGCTTTACGTGGTGAGGTTATCTTCTGAACTATTCTTGGAGCTCCATACACTTTACTTATACTATCTCTTTGTTTTCCTTCTGTTTGGGGATTAACACAAAATTGTCACCTTATGTTACAGAGAAAATTTCTGCAAAAGTTGAAGATCCTTGGTGTCTCACAATCAATACCCAAGGCTTTGTTAGAGTGTTTTCCCCTCAAACGTTTTAGTTCTCTTTCTAAGCGGTGTTCTGATAACAGCTGTTAATATAATAGTGTTAAGATGGTGATTAAATATTCTGAGGAAAACCTTTTAGAATAACATTCGAAAGGTACAGAACTGATATTTCTGAAAAATGCCAAAAGTGATCAAAAGAACTTAAGGATTGTTTTTAGGTTGAAGTACATAGAGAAGAGCTTAATGAAGGTGGTACAGAATTAGTAGATTATAGAAAGTAAGCAAAATTCACCTCCTTATCTTCATTTTCTCAGACTCACACTATTAGTGATGTATGGCTTTGGTCGTAAGTACTGGTTGGCTGAGTTGATAGTGAGAAACTAATGATGACTCTAAAGAGGAACACATTTCCAAGTCTGGATTATTTCCGTTTCAGGACACCAAAAGATTCCTTGACGTGTAAGAACAGAACCACTAATATTAATCCTAAAGTAATAATGGAAATAAAGTGAATTTTTGTGGCACTTTCAAAATGGTGGAGAAGACAAATGGATGCTAGAACACTAAGCTAAAGGGAGTAAATGTCCTAGGAAATTTTCAGCTGTGTTATTAAATAAAAGAAGTTTGAATACTAAGAAAATACAAAATGCTAGTGAAGAGTAGGAATGTCTCATGAAGAATGTTAATGCCCAATTAATTTCATTTTCTTTTCAAGAAAGATGATCTTGACTAGATCAAAGCAATGTCAAAGAATATACAGGATTTCATCTAAACCTCAAAGTTTCTAATTCTTACAGATAAAATTGAGTAGAAGATGTGAAGTACATGTCTGTAAGTACTAATTTATTGAAAAATAGTTGAAAGGGTCTATTTTTAATAAGTTGGTATCAACCTAAGAGGAATATAAATGCTAACCTGTACTGCTAGATAACTGGCTCTTCCTCAGGTTTCACCGGTTCTATTCCATTGTTATCTTATAATTTTATTACTATCTAAAAGCATATTCACTTAATTTTTAGGCGAGACAAAGCTGAAGCAAACAGTCAATACATTGGACACTTATTTCAACATTGGGTTTTTAAAGGATCGACTCATCATCCAAAATTAAAAGGAGATAATTTAGTATCAGAGAACATATTGCCCTGCAGTGATGTGTTTTTTTTTTTTTTTTTTAATCCCACAACTTAAGGAAACTTGGCAAAACTACAGTCCATGTGTGAAAGTCTGGGGGTTTTAACTGACTGATATGTCAAGTCAACGCTAAGACAGACTTAAGTGTTGAAATATATTATCTAGACCAAGAAAAGCAACACCGGCCTTGCCCTCTCCTGCAGTCCACACACAAGTGGAGGATGTGTCGAGTGGTGAAGAAAGACATTAATTTATAAAGCTGCAAAAATTAAAATAGTCTTGGCTGGCAATTAGAAAGATATGCCAGTGAAATAGAATACAATGGCTAAAAAACAGACTAATGTATGTAAAATATCTCAGTATGTGATGTTCCACTGTATATGTATATACCACATCTTCTTTATCATTCATCTATCAATTGACACTTAGGTTGCTTCCATATCTTGGCTATTGTAAATAATGCTGCAGTAAACACATGGGTGCATATCTCTTTTGGAATTACTTTTTTTGTTTTCTTCAGGTAAATATGAGAAGTGGAATTGCTGAATCATACAGTAGTTCTAATTTTTGAGGACTTCTTACTGTTTTCCAAGGTGGCTGCTTCAAATTACAGTCCCACCCAACAATGCACAAGTCTTCTCTTTCCTTCACATTTTTGCTAACAACACTTGTTATTTGTTGTCTTTTTGGTAATAGCCATTCTGACAGGTGTGAGGTGACATCTCATTGTGGTTCGATTTGCATTTCCTGATGATCGGTGATGTTGAGCATCTTTCCATATGTCTGTTGGTCATTCTATGTCTTCTTTAGAAAAATGGCTATTCGGGTCGTCTGCCCATTTTTAAATTGGGTTTTTTTTGTTTTGTTTTGTTTTTTTGATGTTAAGTTGTATGAGTTCTTTGTATATTTTGGTTATTAACCTCTTATCAGACATAGCCTTTGCAAACATTTTCTCCCATTCAGTAGGCTGCCTTTTTGTTTTGTTCACGGTTTCCTTTGCTGTGCAAATCTTTTTAGTTGGATGCAGTCCTATTAGTTTATTTTAGCTTTCATTTCCTTTGCCTGAAGAGATAGATCCAACAAATGACATCAAGGGCTTAATGCCTACGTCTTTTCCTAGAATTTTTATGGTTTAAGGACTTACATTTAAGTTTTTAATCTATTTTGAGCTTATTTTTGTATATGGTGTAAAAAACTGGTCTAGTTTCATTCTTTTGCACGTAACTGTCCAGTTTTCCCAACACCACTTGTTGAAGAGGTTGTCTTTTCCTCATTTTATGTTCTTGCCTAATTTATCATAGATTAATTTACCACATAAGCATGTGTTCTTTTCCAAACTATTTCTTTCCATTGATCTATCTGCCTGTTGTTGTGCCTGGACCATAGTATTTTGATTACTGTAGGTTTGAAGTATAGTTTGAAATCAGGGAGCATGATACCTCCAGCTTTGTAGTTCTTTCTCAAGATTGCTTTGGCTCTTCAGGGCCTTTTGTGGTTTCATACAAATTCTAGGATCATTGCTCTATTCCCGGGAAAAATACTATTGGTTTTTTGATAGAGATTGTGTTGATTCTGTAGATTGCCTTGGGTATTAACATTTTAACCATATTAATTCTTCCAATCCATGAACACAGTGTATCTTTCCACTTACATGTATAGTCTTTAATTTCTTTCATCAATGTTTTATACTTTTAAGAGTACAGGTAGAAGACCTGTACTCTTATTTAATTTAAATTAAATAAATGTAATTTATTTCTAGGTATTTTTTTCTTTTTGATGCAATTGTAAATGGGATTGTTTTCTTAATTTATCTTTCTGATAGTTTGTTTTTAGTGTATAGGGATGCAACAGATTTCTGTATATCAATTTTGTAACCTGCAACTTTACTGAATTCACTTATTAGTTTTAATAGTTTTACGGTGACATCTTTAGGATTTCTGTATATAGTATCATGTAACCTGCAAACAGTGATAGCATTATTTTTCCTTCTAATTTGGATTGTTTTTTGTCTGATTGCTGTGGTTAGGACTTCCTATACCATGTTGAATATAAGTGGTGAGAGTAGATGTCCTTGTCTTGTTCCTGGTCTTAGAGGAAATGCTGTCAGCTTTTAACAATTGAGAATAATGTTAGCTGTGGGTTTGTCATATATGGTCTTTATTACACTGAGATATGTTCCCTCTATACCCACTTTGTTGAGAGTTTTTATAATAAGTTGATGTTGAATTTTGTCAAAAGAACTTTATGCATCTACTGAAATGATGGTATGATTTTTATCTTTCTTTTTTAAGTATGGTTATACATTGATTGATTTGTAGTTATTGAACCATCCTTGCATCCCCGAGATAAACCCCCCTGATAATGGTCTATGCTCCTTTGTATGTATTGTTTAATTTGTCTTGCTTGCATTTTGTTGAGGATTTTTGTGTCTGTATTTATCATGAATATTGAATATTGGCCTGTAATTCCCACCACCCCCCAACAGCTGTGGTGTCTTTGTCTGGTTTTGGTATCAGGGTAATGGTGGCCTTGTAGAATGAGTTTGGAAGTGTTCCCTTCCTCTTCAATTTATTGGATTAGTTTGAAAATCATAAGTTTTAACTCTTCTCTAAATGTTTGGTAGAATTCACCTGTGAAGCTGTTTAGTCCTGGGCTCTTTGTTGGGAGTTTTTGTTTGTTTGCTTTATGGATTCAATTTCATTACTAGTAATTGGTCATTTCATGTTTTCTATTTCTTCCTGATTCAGTCTTGGGAAATTGTATGTTTCTAGGAGTTTTATCTACTTCTTCAAGGTTGTCCATTTTATTGGTGAATAATTGTTTGTAGTAATCTCTTATGATCCTTTGTATTTCTGTGGTGTCAGTTGTAACTTTTACTCTTCTTTTCTGATTTTGTTTATTTAGACCCTCTCTCTTTTCTTCTTGAGTTATATTAATTTTGTTTATCTTTTCAGTGAACCAGCCATTAGTTTCATTGACCTATTCTATTGTTTTTTTTTATAGTCTCTATTTATTTCCACTCTGATCTTTATTATTCCTTCCTTCTACTTACTTTGGGTTTTGTTTGTTACTCTTATTTCCTTTAGGTGTAAGGTTAGATTGTTTATTTGAGATTTTTCTAGTTTCAAGAGATACACCTGTATTGTTGTAAAATTCCCTCCTATAACTGTTTTTGTTGTATCTATAGATTTTGGAATGTTGTTTCCATTTTCATTTATCTCCTAGTATTTTTTATTTCCTCTTTGCTTTCTTCAGTGACTCACTGGTTAATAGCTTGTTGGTTAGAATCCACATTTCTGTTTTTTTTTTTTTTTCTTTTGGTTGGTATCTAGTCTCATACAGTTGTGATCAGAAAAGACACAGTTTCAATCTTCTTAAATTTATTGAGAGTTTTTTGTGACCTAGCAGGTAATTTATCCTGAAGAATATTCCATGTGCACTTGAAAAAATGTGTATTCTGCTGTTTCAGGGTGGAATATTTTGTGTAAATCTATTAAGTCCATCTGTTTTAATAAGTTTTTCAAGACCAGTGTTTCCTTATTGATTTTCTGTCAGGATGATGTCCATTGATGTAAGTGGGCTGATAAATTGCCCTACTATTTTGTTACTGTCAGTTTCTTCCTTCATGTCTGTTAACACTTGCTTTATGTATTTAGTTGCTTCTGTGTTGGATGCATATATATTTACAGGTTAGGGAACTTTTCAGCTATTACTTCTTCAAATAAATTCTCTGCCCCTTTCTCTGTCTCTTCTCCTTATGGAACTCCTTAATGTTCGAGAAGTTCCTAAACTCTCCTTCTTTTTTAAAACTTCTCTTTCTGTTCAGCTGGTTCATTCCTTTGTATTGTTCAGTCTACTCTTGTCCAGTTCCCTCTAGCACATTTTTCATTTCAGTTATTATATTCTTCAGCTCTGATTTGTTTTAATATGTTTTCTAACACTTTTATCAAGTTCTCACTGGATTCATCCGTTCCTCTCCTGAGTTTGATGAGCATGTTTATGATCATTACCTTAAACTCCTTATCAGGTAGGTCGCTTATCTCCATTTTGTTTGATTCTTTTTCTGAAGTTTTGTCTTGTTCCTTTGTTCAGAACATATTTCTCTGTCCTGTCTCCTCATTTTGCCCAATTCTGTGAGTTTATTTCTGTGTATGTGGTAGGTCCATTAAGAGTCCTCATCTTGGATAAGTGGCCTTATGTAGATGTCATATGGGGCCCAGAAGCGTGTTACCTTCTGGCCAAGAGTTATGTTCTCCAGGGGTACCCCCTTGGTGGCTTAATGCACCCTTTTGTGGCAGAGATGATTACTGCAAGTGCTTTGGTAGGTGGCTCTGGCCCCAGGACGGCTGGATGTGAGGCCCTGCCTCATGCAAACGCTGTGTGTATGCTCATGTTTGGGGCAGGCCCCCCAGCATGGCTGGCTGCGAGGCCCAACGGTGTGCAGCTACTGAGGTTGTGCTGGTGGGTGGGGTGGGCTTTTCACGCAGTTGGTTCTGAGGCCCAGAACCACACGACTGCTGAAGGGGTGCTGATGGGCAAGGCAGGCTCCTGCATGGCTGTTTGTGAAGCCCAGTGGTACAAAACTGCTGCACATGCATTGCGGGGCAAGGCAGACCTCCCAGCACCAAGAGGCTACAGGGAAGATTCCAACATGGTGCCGACCAGTGTGGGGGTCGGTACAGGAGAACAAGATCATCAATCTGGCCGCCTCTAATGTTTCAGGAGGCTCTTCAAGGTCGGCAAGTACCTTTCAAACCACTGCTTCTGCCCTGGGACTTGGAGCATGTAAGATCTTTCACACGCCCTTTAAGAAGGATGTGTCAGTTTCCTACAGCCCTCCAGCTCTCCTGAAGAGCCCTTGGTTTCCACTGCCAGACCTTTTGGTGGCTCATTTTTCTTGTACAGAACCCCCAGGCTGGTGTCAGGTTCAGACCCCTTGCCCCTCAAGGAGATCCTCCGGGGTTGTGATATCCCGTCCTCCGGTGGATTGCCTTCCCAGGGGTGTGGGTTCTGACTAGACCCCATCTCCGCTTCCTCTACCCTTCTTGTCGTGGTTCCTTTATATCTTTAGTTGTGGAAAATCTCTTCTTCTGGTCTTCAGGTTGTTCTCAGAGATTGTTGCTCTGTAAGTAGCTGTAGTTTTGGTGTGCTTGGGGAAGGAGGTGAGCACAGGGTCTTACTGCTCCACTATCTTGATCCTATCTCTCTCCAAAAGGAATTTAATATATTTTTTAAAATGTTAACTAGGTATGGAATAATTGAAAAAGTTTAAAAAAAAAAAAAAGGAACACGAAGACATCATGAAGCTAGTACCTACAGGAAGTAGCTACCATTCCTAGTGGTGAGACAAGGAGAAGAGGTTGGCATTATTGCACCGTAGAAGGTTGGCAGAGAGGTCCTGTGCGGCTAGGACTCTGAGCTCTGAAAAGGCTGGTGGTGGTGTCCCTGAACTCCAAGGAAGAGCCTGGACATAAGACCCACACCTTGGGAAAGAAAAGGCTTACTTGCTCACGTGGGTGTTGCTAAGGGTTCAGCATGCAGGGCTGAAAAAAGTTTTGCGAACTCAGATCAACTTCTGTTACTGGAACAAACTGCCTCTGATAGGGCGAAGCTCCATCTGTTACTAGGAGCAGGACCCAGTGAAAAGAACTGGATGCAAAATCACAAATAGGAAGCAGAAAAGAGAGAGTGGACACATCCTCCTCTAGACTTGCAGCATGCCTTCACCTTCCGTCCTGGCAATCACGCAAGGAGTCACCTGGCAAAGGGGACAAGTGATGCGCAGAGTCCCAGCCATGGCATCACAAACAGGAGTCCTGGGTTCCTTAAAGTGAAGCTGGAAAAGTTGCATCAAGTTGGCATCCTTGAGAAGCTATACTTCGAGTGAAAGGATAGACTAGGAAAACAAACTGCTTCTCACTAGTAAAGTGAAACAACAAGGAAACTTTTTGTTTGTTTATTTGGGAGATTTGATTTTGAGAGGGGAAGAGATAACAAATCATTTTCCCTGAGTATGTATATATATATATATATATATATATATATATATATATATAATCTCCACAGGTCTGTACCCCACATAGCACAGAAGTTCACATTTGAATGAGAAAAAGAGCCAGTTACCCTAACCAAAAACAAAACAAAACACACACACAAAACAACAACAACGACAACCAATCTACCAAGCTGAAAGAAATGAAGTGAAAACTTCTTCTTGGAGAGATTAACAGAAACAAATATAAAGCCAATATGAAGAAAAATGTCCTCAGTTGCATCAAATGTATTCTTATAAATAAAGTCATTTTTATGGTGAACTCAATATAATAAAGTCACATGAAAAAATAATTCAGTATGAAATAAGATCAGCAGAAATGATACGTAGCAGGAAAAAAACCTCAAGATTTTCAGATAAGAAATGATCTGATATAGACTATAGAATAAATATTTAAGACAATTATAGACTTATAAACAAAATAAAATCATATATCATCAGTTAGATCTGAGAATTGAGTCAAAAAATAATGCTCTTAGACATTAAAAATCAACAGATGTAAACTGCCGTTAAAATTTTGCCAAGGAGAGAATTCATGAATGGAAGATGAATCTAAGGATTTATCTTAGATTGAAGTTACTTAGATTGAAGTTTAGTCAGCTTAAAGATATGTAAAATATGAATGTATGAAAGTAAACTATGAAAGTAAAATTAAAGAATATACATTGTATAATCCAAGATACATTTAATACAGTTTTCATAAGGGGAGAATAGCGAGAATTGTAGCAAAGCTATATTTCAAGTGATAATGGCTGATAATAAGTGATACTGTTGCTCAAGTTCAGAAAGCACTTTGTGTCGAGTGTGATAATAATGCTAATCTCCACATTTAGTACATTTTGTAGAAGGGAAAACTCCAAAGTAAAAACATCAACTAAAAAACATACTGCCAGATACTGACATGTCATAACATTTCAAATATGGCTTATAAATATGGAATTCTTGATGATTTTAAATTTAACACCATTATTTTATTCCATGATTTAGGCCGAGAATATTTCTTAGTTTTCCAGTTACTCTTTAGGAAGATAACTAAGAATGTTTCTCTTTTTCTTAATGGTATCACCTATATAATTTAAAGTTGAAAATAATTGTAATTGGTAAATATATAAAAATAAATTACACATAGAAGCAAGATCTATGATGCATTTGTTTCTAATTGGAAAATATTTCCTCTCTACAGTGAACTTTTTAAATAATCAAAAGTAACTTAGAAAATATTTTAAAAATTACACAGTTAGCAAGCTGTTATTTGAGCCTATGAATTCAAAATATATTTGTAAATAGTGCTATGTATTCTTAGAGACTGTAGGTTTTAAAATAAACTGAATCACATGCCATTATGAACATCAAAAGCATAGCAATTTTATAGAAGAGAAATAGAAACTATGAAATAAATGTAGTTAGTTCCCTTTGTCTAAAACAAACCATTCCCGAAGAGAAAGATAATGAAATTTAGAAAACTATGTAAGGCATTGGCTCCATAAAGAGATGTTTTATTATGTATTCGCATAAATGTAACACGTGAATATTCTGACACTGTCTTTGTATATCTATATAGTATCTATTCCCTTCCATGGGTTACCTTTAATATTTTACATTGAAATTATGTTGCTTATTTTTCTTGAGGTGAGTTGATTTTTATTTGTTTATTCGATCAAGTGTTATATTTCATTATAGAAACAAAAATTTTAAGTAGACTTTGGGATTTTTGTCAAAGAAGATTTAATTTTTCAGAAAATATGACTAAGCATTGAGGTATCATTTCAAAAAAAACAAGAATCTCTTCCCTTGTGTGAAGAATTGTGTCTGGTATAGTAACTGACTGAACTGATTAAGTGGAAATATGAGGACTGTATTTAAAGTACAAGAACTGGTATTTGCTTATGATTCATTTTATTTAAAATTGTTCCCTCCTATTCCATTGTGCCTTTCCTAATATAGTTCTGTATTACAGCAGAACATTGTTTTAAGAACATTGCAGTATATGTTTAGTGTATTATTCTGGTTTGCAAAGTAAGGCGAGGTGGATAGTTTACTGAAATTTGAGATAGACTGATACAAAATAAATTTTACAGACACCTGGTATAAATGTGATATATCCATTAACCATCTAACTGTTCCTCTCTGTCTGGGATAGTACAACCATGTTCGTTGTTTCAGCTATTGTATGTAAAGTCTTTTGAGGCCTGACTATTTCTCACCAAGCCTCCGGAAAAACAGCCCAAGGGATCTGTTAGGGTTCATGATTTCAGTGGCAGAATGACCACTTCCACCTGGGGTATATGTGTCTTCTCCACAGCTTTCAAATCTGCTAGCTTTTTCCTTGAATGCTTCTTAAGAGTCAGGGCCTGACCTGGTGTCTGGCAAATAGTAGACAGTAAGTGCCAGTATTCTCTTACTCCAGGGTTCCTTCAGTTATCAATAAGGCTTACCTCCTCATCTCTTTATTACTTAAACAGTATTTTATCAGAACTCCATGCTTTCATTCACCCATTTCCTTTGGCATTGATGATCCATTGGTCTTACAAGTTCCATATCAAATTGCAATAGGTAAGTTGCTCAGCTGGGTATTAAGGCCACTTATATATGCATATCAAATAAATAATATAGGTATATTAAGACCACCTTATACATGAAAAGCTGCTCAACATCGTTAATCATCAGAGAAATGCAAATCAAAACCACAATGAGATATCACCTCACACACGCATCGAATGGCTGTCATCAAAAAGACAAGAGAGGGCTTCCCTGGTGGCGCAGTGGTTGGGAGTCCTCCTGTCGATGCGGGGGACACGGGTTTGTGCCCCGGTCCGGGAGGGTCCCACATGCCGCGGACCGGCTGGGCCCGTGAGCCATGGCCGCTGAGCCTGCGCATCCGGAGCCTGTGCTCCGCAGAGGGAGAGGCCACAATAGTGAGAGGCCCACGTACCGCAAAATAAATAAATAAATTAATTAATTAATTAAAAAAGAAAAAGACAAGAGATAACAAGTGTTGATGAGGATGTGAAGAAGAGGGAACCCTCCCTCCTGTTGGTGGGAGTGTAAATTGATGCAGCCACTATGGAAATTGGTATGGAGGTTCCTCAAGAAATTAAAAGTAGAACTACCATATGATCCAGCAATCCCACTTCTCGGTATATATCCAAAGGAAATAAAAACAGGATCCATATCTACACTCCCATGTTCATTTCACCATTATTCACGGTAGTCAAGATATGGAAACAGCCGAAGTATCCATCAATGGATAAATGGATAAAGAAGATGCAGTATATGTGTAATGTAATATTATTCAGCCATGAAAGAAGAACACCCTGCCTTAGCTTGAGGGTATTATGCTAAGTAATATAAGTCAGGCAAAGAAAGACAAATGCTATGATATCACTTATGTGTGGAATCTAAAAATGCTGAACTCATAGAAACAGAGATTAGAATGGTGGTGACCAGGGGCTGGGGAAGGAGAATGGGGAGAAGTTGGTCAAAAAGCACAAACTGTCAGTTATGAGTGAGTTCTGGGGATCTAATGTATAGCATGGTGAATGTAGTTAAGAATACTCTATGATATACTAGAAAGTTGCTGAGAGAGTAGATAGATCTTAAATGTTCTGACCATGACAAAAAAATGGAAATTATGTGACATGGTGGAGGTCATAGCTAATGCTAGGGTGGTAATGATTTTGTAATATAGGAGTGTGCCGAGTTGCACTCAAATTTACACACTATTATATGTCTGTTATATCTCAATAACGCCGAAAAGAAAGAGGCCACCGTATATCCACTCTATTCACCCTGCCCTCCTAGTTTTGGACAGGTTTCTGCATCGTTTTGTGTCTCTGCTCCCAGCTTTTATTCACACTGGGACAGTCCATCTGCTCTTTGCCTCTGCCCTCCAAGCTGTTCGTGACTGTTAGACGTCACAGCCTCCTATATTTTTACCATGGAATCTCGGATTTCATTTATGTAACGTTGCATGTGTATTTAGTTGTCGCTTCTTTTATTTTACTATGTTGTCTTTCAGACCAGACGATAAATGCCTTGGAAGGAGAGACTGTGTACACTTCTGATGCCTCTCCAGAGCACTGGCTGCTACCCTGTTCATTGTGCACACAACGTGCTTAAATTTATGTTGATTTAATACAGATCAGCCACATAAACATAAAATGAGGTGTTACGTTTGATAGATAAGTGCTGCTTATCTCCTGGCAAAGAATCCGTGGGATAGCTTTCCAGTCTTGTAAAGCAAACCTCTTATAAAATAATATACATCATTCTTGAGAGTATTAATTGAGCTCTTAAATTTTTCTTTTGACATGGGTGGAAAAGGGAAAACAAAAGATGCTTCTCAGGGAAAAATCCAGAAATTTTGGAACAGATATTTTATTTTGATCCTAATGCATGCAAGATTAACTCACCCATCTGGTTATAGAAAAATACAAGCAATGTCTTCATTAAGTTTGAATTTCGAGATATGCTGGATTTACTTTATCCCTGACAGTCTGTGCGTTGCTAAATGTTGATATCTCATTCCCTTGACTGTGATTAAATTTTCCCTTAAATCAGTGATATACTTTGGAAAGCAACCAATTCAATCATATCATTTTTGAACACATGAATATTTAATTTCCAAAGTGATTAAGAAGGCATTTTGTTTCTGCCACCAAACAATCATCTCTGCCAATAGTAGTTAAACTGAGATCAGAAATACTTTAAGCTTCATGGTTGTCCATTTAGGTTCTTTTTCGTTTCCACCAATAGGCTTAATTCTCTGTAATTTCAGAGATGTTGAATTTGTGGTGTGATTGTGTGCATGTGTGTGCACGTACACTTAAAGGCATGTTTTCCTTTCTCCCATGTCAGTTGCTAAAATATTTATGATTATTTCATGTTGAATTTGTCTTATAAACAAAGCCAAAAAGCTGTGTTGGTGCTTACTAGACATAAGCCATATTCTTCAGGTGGATTCTATTGAAACCTTTCAGTGTTGTTATGAATTCAGTAGTTAAAACAGCTGAACCTCTAAAAAAGTTGTTCCTATCTGAGATGTAAATAGAAAGCCCTACTGTTATAAATTTATTGCTCATGTAAGATTGCCCTCTGATTTTTTTTTTTTTTTTTTTTTTGCGGTACGCGGGCCTCTCACTGTTGTGGCCTCTCCCGTTGCGGAGCACAGGCTCCGGATGCGCAGGCTCAGCGGCCATGGCTCACGGGCCCAGCAGCTCCGCGGCATGTGGGATCCTCCCGGACCGGGGCACGAACCCGTGTCCCCTGCATTGGCAGGCGGACTCTCAACCACTGCGCCACCAGGGAAGCCCCAAGCCCTCTGATTCTTTAAGTATCATTTTTATTCCTAATCTTGTTTCAAAAATCACTTGGCAACACTAAAATATAGGAACCTTTCCTGCCTTTATGTATGAAGGTATATATGTCAGTACCCACTTAGTGTATTCTTTAATTCATCTAATTTTGCATATGTGTGATAGAAACCATTTACATGATTTCCCACTGAAAGTTACAAATGAAATGACTTAATTGAGAAATGCACTTTCAGGTGACTAATGAACTAAGCGAAAAACTAGCAGAACGTGTCATATTCTCTTAAATCTTCAGCAATTCTCATCTTTTCACTAGATTATTAGTTTAACACAGCAACACACACAAGTGATAAATCAGCCTGAAGTCCAATTTGTCTCCTGTGAGTAGGTTGCTAATTTGGCAGTGGAGGTAAGATAATGAGGTCAGGAGCTTTACTGAGAGGATCCCCAAAAGTGGGCCTAGGTGTATTAACATAAAACAGTCTATGCAGTTTCATATTTTGAGTTGTTCCATTTACATAGAAAATTACATTATTGAGAGTAACACACAGATTATTCATTGTCAGTTCATTTGAACACATTTACTGAAAGTCTGTGTTGGTTTAGAGCATGCCATGCTGTCAAGTGTTCTAGTGTCCAATGGAAAATAAAAAGGCAGGGAAAAGACATCGAGGTTTCACTCTCCTGTTGTTGAAAATACAGTGGATGGTCTGTGAATAAAAAGTCACCACACCTGCTACAGCCTGATTTGTATCTGGTGGGGCTGCAAACGAGTCTTCACAGCAAAGGCAAAACCTGGTTGGAGTGTTTGATTACTAGCACTTTTTTAGCCAAGGTTTTTTCAGCGAGAGAGAGGCAGCTATTCCAGTCTGTGGAATGAATGTGTTCAAAGTTACAGAACTACAGGGTGGCCGGCATATAAGAGAAACCACCAATTAAATATCCACAGTGACTATCGATAAGTAGAGAGGAATATATTTGGGAAATGAATCAAAGATCACATCATAAATGATCTTACTTTCTACTAATGGGTCCAGATTTTTCTGAGAGAAAATATAGAGACAGCAATTTTAAAGAAGGTAGTGACATTGTCAGTGTTGCTTGTAAGAAATAAATTTTTGACAGGTCTCGAAAATTGGTTAACTGAAAGAATGTGATCCAACCTAGGAGACCCGCCACATGGTAATCACATGTGATAATGATTCATCATATGGATTAAGAGAGTGACAGTGATCCCTGAGAGAATGAGCTGGGTTATAAATATACATTTCTGATTTATTGGTCTTCATGAATTATTGGATAAATTTAGGACATGAGCAAAAGAGAAGATTGTTTTAATAGAATGATTTCAACCTTTATACTAAACAACAGAGTGGACGAGGTTACCTTATCAAAGAAGAAATAGACGATTGGGAAGGGGTTTGAAAGTGACGGTGAATTAAGTTTTGGCCAGGCTGAATTTGAAATATATGACATAGTTGAGAAAAGTTGTTAGTTTGGAAAATGGAGTCAGAGTGACCAGAAACAGGTTTCGACAACTGTGTGAGTTGAGATAGACTAACTGCTGTTAACCAATAGCCCGCATATTTCAGTGATGTATGTAAAACAGTAAAATTTATTTCCTGCTTATGCAACAGTGCAGCCAAAGTGCACCCCAACGCATGAAATAGGACTGAGATTTCTTCCATCTAGTGGCTTGTTCCTTTTCTAGGCTTTGGTAAAGGGAAGGGGGAAAATAACACAAATAGCATGTTGGAGGATCATGTTAGCTCACATCCGTGGTGAGAACTCAGTTACAGGGCCATGATGCACATCCACAAAGGATGCTGGGAAATGTAGTCCAGGTGGTGGCCAGTCCCCTACTAAAGAGTAAGGTCATCCTTGATGCGACCTCCACAGATTCCAATTTAGCAACTCCTGCTTCTCAACAGTCCCCTTAGTACCAGCCATGCTGAGAAGAAAATACAGATATTGAGGAGTTAAAGTAGTTAAAATATTTAGAACAGTTAAAATAATAAATATTTTAAACTGCACTTATCATTTTAATATATTAGTTTTTATTTTTAAGCAACTCCGTTTTCTGATTAACAAAACTTCCAGGCAATCTGTATTCTTGAAAATCAAATAAATTAATTGTGCAGAACTTAGGGTCTTTAAAATCCAGAGTCTCCAGCCCAGCATGCTGGACTAGATTCATCCTCAAGACACTGATAGCACATCCAGCTCTAAAAGAAAATCTGCACTTAAGAAAAAGGCCTACCATACAACACTTGCCCTTAACCTGAAATCAGATCAGTAAATTCTCCTCTACTAATTGAAGTCAGCAAATTCCCACTAATTTATAGCTGACATTCTTCAGTGTTTTTGACTTTTGCAATTATTTCACAGTTTCAGGTATGTAAGTGCTTTCTGGCATAGATTCTGCAAACATCAAGGTTTTCTCTGACAGTACATACATAAGGTCATTCCAGTGATATAAGTAATTTCAAAAGCAATTTAAAACACAATTTCTGTCTTCAAAGAGCAAATCATTTGCATGGAGAGATAACATGTCACAAAGTAGTAAAAATACAATAAGTCAATATGTGAGACAATTTAAGTCAATGACACTGGTCAGTGATATGCAAACTTTTTGATCAAGTACACTGCATACTAATACATTGACCACGCCTCCCCCATATACGGATTTATATTTACATAGCGTATCCATATAGTCTTAGACTGATGATGCTTGTTTTAAAAACAAATTTAAAAGGATGAAAGAAACTTGAGCATAATTAGATTTCTAAATGTTTTATTCTCTTTTCCAATGAATCATCTTTTGTAACCCCCCTGCCCGCCCCGTTACAAGTACACGGCCCAGCTTGAGGCCCACGCTATCAAAGAGGTTCAGGAAAAGGAGAACAAAGATCGATCGGCAAAACCTTTGTGAAGGGTTTATACAATCAATAAATAAGAGATGGTTTGTTAGGAGCAATGTAGGAAAACGTATGAGAAGAAGAGAAAAGCGTTATCTTTTCAGCAGACTGAATCTGCTGGCCTGCTCATGTAGGTAATTTCATTAAAAAGAAAGGAAAAGAGGGCTTCCCTGGTGGTGCAGTGGTTGGGAGTCTGCCTGCCGATGCAGGGGACGCGGGTTCGTGCCCCGGTCCTGGAGGGTCCCGCGTGCGGCGGAGCAGCTGGGCCCGTGGACCATGGCCGCTGGGCCTGCGCGTCCGGAGCCTGTGCTCCACGGCGGGAGAAGCCACAGCGGTGAGAGGCCCGCGTATCGCAAAAAAAAAAAGGAAAAGAAAGAAAGAAAATGCCTCTAGAGTCAGACAACCTGGTTTCTAATCCTGTGTTTTATTCTGTGACCTCATAAGATGGACCTAACTTTTCTAGGCATTAGTGGCCTTATATCTGAAACAGGGATATTAACAGTATCTCCCTTGTTGGATCTTTGAGAAAATTATGGGAAATGGCTCGTGTACATATATTAATTGTGCAAAAAACAGGTTTTGTTGTTGTTGTTAAAACTAGAATGATAGATTGAGGTGTGACTTGAACAGCCTGAAAAATCAATGTACAGAGCTTTTCATATCTCCTCAAAGCTTTTGGGGTAGCATCAAAGGTACTGAGATTTTGTGTATAGAGAGGGGTGAGTAGAGAATTATAATTGTCGGTAAGGAAGCCAGTGGTATGACAGGTAGAAGTTTCGCTGCATTTGCAGTAATTGGACCACCTAGCACAAATGAAGAGTTAATTGAATAATTAGGTATCTAGAAAATTGTCAAATGAAAAATGACCAAGACAATTTACTGTCTTTTTATTGTTGGGTGAACATTCTATAGAATTAACATAATACATATATACATACATACTTTTAAAATGTGAAGTCTTATGTTTAAAAGAAAACATTGAAAATTGTCTTACATAAAACCTGTGAGTTCAAAAGAAATACTTCCAATTGTATTCTCCCTCCGTCTCACATCTAAAAGGCACATCCTCTGAGCGTGGGAAGAATGTTAATTTGAATCTGGGCATGTTTATACATGTGTGAGAGAGAGAGATGTTGAAAACTAGCTTTAATTATATGCTTAAGTCATTGATTCTGTTTTTTCTTCAAAAGTTTTTATAAGATAGACATACCAATTTCTATTGTTAAAATGATGAAGCAACCACACTATCCTGCTTTAACTAGGAAAGAATTTAAGTTCCTAATACATATACCTAGACTCCTGCAGAAGTTTCATGAAAGGATATTTCATTGAACACTGCAAGTGGGAGATAAATCTCATAGTTTAGGTTCATCCTTTTATAATTCAAATCTCACATCAGTGAAGTCAATGGATTCAATATTGCTCTTAATTGGTTAACTTGAAAATATTTGACAATTCAGACTGGTTATGGGGCTTTGTGTAATTGGTTCAAATGTAGGTCACACTGAAAAATTCCTTCCACTAAAAAACAAGAGAAAAAATGTAGGCGATTGGTCTTCTTTCTTCCTTTAGTTTTACATATAAGTCACTTGTTTGCTAGGTACCTCTGTTCAATTTTTTTTAAACTTTCCTGGACATGAGACTCCTCAGATATACAAAAATACAATCTGGCCTTTATAATCTCAGTGATCTCCTCCAACCCCACATATTCATATCTGAATATTTGTTTCTCTCATGACCTTGAAAGTGGTCTACAAGTCAGAAAATTATTAAAATGTGTTTGTTTCAAAATGTGATGTTTCTAGAATAATTTGTATCAGATTTTATAGTAATACTTCTATTTAACTATTGGAAAGTTTGATTTAATTTGTTTTGTATATTGTGTTATTTCATAACTGTGAAGGAATACAATATGACCGCTTGAAATATGTGCATATATTTACACATGGTTCTTTATACAGAGATAGTACAAGGTAAATGATTGTGGAATGATTAAAATCATTTTTATAATATTTTAGTCCTTTCCACTAAACAAAGTATTTGCTAAAATAGCAATCATGAAAAGAAGTAGGGTCAAGCTATGGTTTTTAGTATACTAGACAACAAAACCCCAAAGCAATTAAATGTAAATAATCACTTTCTGAAAAAACAAAGTCTACTTTATTCCAACTTTTCCCATTGGCCAAGGAATTGCCTTTATTTTCTTTCTAGGATTGTCTAACTCCCACTTTACTTAATGCACAGGGAATTTAACAGGCTGTGTTATCAGAAGTCTCCATTTGATCCAGTTAGATCTTTCATTCACAGAGAGTTTGTAGCTAGAAGTTTAGAAGCCAAGATTATTAAACTGGAGGTAGTAGTTCATATATGTCATTATTGAATATTATTATTTTTTATTATTGATACATATCAGGAATAACTACCTGTTACATCACCTGGAGAGATATTTGATTGCAATTATATTTTCTTCTTTAAAACTTTGTAAAAGGAAGATTCTGATGCTGGGGGAAGAAAAGTATTTCAGTATTATTAAATTCTATTTTGAGGGCTTCCCTGGTGGCGCAGTGGTTGAGAGTCCGCCTGCCGATGCAGGGGACACGGGTTCGTGCCCCGGTCCGGGAAGATCCCACATGCCGCGGAGCGGCTGGCCGCTGAGCCTGCGCGTCCGGAGCCTGTGCTCTGCAGCGGGAGAGGCCACAACAGTGAGAGGCCCCAGTACCGTAAAAAAAAAAAAAAAAAAAAAAATTCTATTTTGAGCCTATGTAGTATACTTTACAATCTAAATAACTTCAGGGGAAGTTTTATTTAAGAATACCATCAATGATATGGCCTATAAATTTAATCTCACAGAGGTATGTACAGTTGAAATACAGTACACTTCCTCAGTCGACACAAAAAATGACTGAAGGTTCCTTTACAGAGGTTTTGCCTGAGCCATACCATAGCCTGTATTTAGGGAAGAAATCTGAAGAATAAAATTTAATGGACCTAAAAGGGGAAGATCTACAGAATGCAAGAGATATGACTTACATGTTGGTAAAAGATTAAAAAAAACCAACACAACAGATTAAAACAAAACAACACAACAGGCAAACGGATGAACAGTAGGTCAGAAAGCACCAAGGGTTTACTGTGGTTTTAGATATTTGAGCTCTTTGTCTGATTTTCAACCTCCCAACCCCCCAGTTGGATAAGAATCTACTCCTCATTTGGATTGATTATAACTTTGTGCCATCTCAAGAGGAAAGAGGCAGGTGCAAGTTATGAAGGAATCTGGTCTCTGAAATCATGATGCCTTAGAATAGGAAGGCCAGTGATCGTGCAAAGACTTGAATTGTTTTCTGTAGGCTACCAAGTAGTAAGCCAGCCACATTTGGCACAGAGGAGGGATCACTGAAAGCCCTGGCAACTGGGAGAAAGCCAACTTGCAGTGATTTCGGGGGTGTTGCCATGAGCATGTATTCTGCTGCAGAGTCCTGATAAAGGTGATTACATATTTTCTGATATTATGTTGATGAAATAGGTTCTAAAAGCATTTGAAATTATCTGCTGTAGCAGGACAAACCATTCTAAAGCCTCCCAAATGCCCTGAATTATCATTGGTTGACAAAGTTATGACTTTTCCAGTTCAGTTCTCTTTATATTCGATTTGTAAAATGAAGCATAATGGTTTACTATAGAGATTATTGTGAATTACATAGACCCACGGGAATATTCAAATGAGTCTCTGAATACCTTTATCATACTTGATATTTTCAGTACTGTTTCAGTATTACTCCCTTTTGCATCCAGTTGGTTTGCTTTTCGTTTTACTGAGCCTCGTTAATCTAGTGCTTTTCTTAATTTTCCTTTTTTTCTTTTTTTGGCCAGATAGCTCAGAGTCAAATTTGGTGTTCAACTGTATTAATTAACTTAGATTGATTTTCTGTATTTTAAATGATCTGCTCTCTCTCTTGCTAGTTACCCTGTGTTATTTTATATTTAATTTCCATGTTGTCTCCAATTATTTATAATAAGAAAACTTGAGAAATTAATTCTCTACTAAATGAATAATAAATAGTATCAACAAAACATTAGAAGGATAACATCATAGAAGGAACAGAAAAGTTAAATATCACTTACTGGCTGGATGAGTTCTAGGAATTGAAAAAGGCCAGTGTGATTGTAACTTCTTGGGCAGGTGAAGAAGGACACATCCTAAGTTTTGAAAGTCACACTGGGGCTAGACTATATGGGATCATGTAGGCAGTGGTAATTTGAATTTTATGATTGTTTACTTATGTCCTCTACAACGCTTTAAAGTCTTTACCTTTTAAAGGAAAAGAGGTATTAGAAATACTTAACTTTTTTATTGATTGATGGAAAAATAAGATTTCAAGCAAATGCATTTAACTTTACGTTGAAAATCTCTTAAAATAAATTGGCAAACACCTGGGTGTTTATAGAATTCCAGAATTTCAACAGAATGGTCAAAAAACCAGAGCTTAAACCAGTCAGGGCAGACATGGAATGATATCTCACAGTGAAGGAAAAAAAAATACTGCAGCCTAACCCAGAATTGTTACATGTAATTAAGATAATCACACTCCCAGGATTAAATCCTCTCTTTTCTAGACTATCATTGTTCAGATGTGAAATTGTCAAGGGTATAAGCTGGGAATTGAACAAACTGTCACATTGCTCTCTTCCCATGGGCCAGGAGGAATGAATCACACCTTCCAGGCAAATTTGAGAATTTCGATAAGTCTGTGTCTTCATAAGATCCAATTCTGTTCCTTTAGAATTAGCTTGTATCCACCTCATGAGAACCAACTTCCCCGTTCTGTCCACAAATAAGTTTTCATCCATTTTGTCAAAAGCTATTCCAATTTTTTTTTTTTTTTTTTTAACGGTACGTGGGCCTCTCACTGCTGCAGCTTCTCCCTTTGCGGAGCACAGGCTCTGGACGCCCAGGCTCAGCGGCCATAGCTCATGGGCCCAGCCGCTCCGTGGCATGTGGGATCCTCCCAGACCGGGACACGAACCCGTGTCCCCTGCATTGGCAGGTGGACTCTCAACCACTGCGCCACCAGGGAAGCCCCTATTCCAGTTTTTTAAACCAATTTTGTTTTTATTCTGATTACTGAGAAACATTGCATGTCTTGATTATGATAATGCTGGCCTTTTGAATTGAATTTGCTGAAAATGTACATATTGTATAAATCTATTTTAGGTGTTCAACAGGTACGTATGGATATTGCTTAAGTAGTATTTTTTTATTACTTGTACTTTCTACCCAACTTGGAGAATACCTATACTTACCTATAGTGTGTTAGTGCTATTGTGTGTACTCTGAGGGTGTTTAGCACAAATTTCTGCCCTCACAATCCCAGCAAGCCTGTCCCAATTTAAGTGACAATGAGAGTAATCTCAGGGAATTTATTCCATGTCTTCATCTCTGAATATCTCCATACTTAAATTTATGTAGTCTTTCAACAGCTACATGTTGCAAGAAAAGAGGTCATGAACAATACCTTCAGGCTACATTTGGCCAAAATGAATTTATAAAACATAGTACTCTAGGGAACAGATGTATGGTACTTTTTAAGATGCCCAGAAATGTAGTATACTATTAAATTAATCTTTAGATAATACCAAGAAGCCTATCAGTCTACAAAACATCTTATTTATTTTAATTCACAAACACGTATATAGCATTTCCAATCAGTCATTATTCTAAGAGCTTCATAAATATCAACTCAACCCGCATACAGCCCTGTAACATAGGTGTCACTGTTTTCTCCATTTTACAGATAAAAAAGCTGAACCGTAGAGAGGTTAAATAGTTTTCTCAAGGTCACAACGAGTAAGTGATAGGTATTGGATTCAAGTCCAGGATCTATGCTCTCAACTCTGGGCTAGACTCACTAACTCTAATGCTGCATCTAGAGCCTGCCCTCAAGTTTTACGTTCATTCAGTAGACAGAACAGTTCATCTATAAAAGCAAGAAGGTGAATCAAGAGCAAAGGCCATCAGAGGTAAAAATCTGAACAGATGGAAGTCGATTTGACAGGAGATATGGGGTAGATATGTCGTTTGTTTTCTGTCAAGGATCACTGATCCCCATTATTGAAAAAAGAAGCAAAGGACTAACAGTGAAAGTGACTTTTAAATATTCTATGTCTTTATCAAAAGTATAAAAGAGATGCAGCCACCTCCTTTTAAAGTTATGAGAGGGTAAAGATACAGCAAGTGCTTCTGTCTTCTGTATCAATTATGTACCATTTAGTGCAAACCTATTTGTAACTTTAATTTGATGAATCTTTGCCCTTTATGTAAATTAAATTAGCTTTAGGGAATCAAAGAAAAATGATCTTAGAGAGTATTACTTTGACACCATCCTGCTGAGACAGGATATGGGTAGAAATACCAGAGAGAGAGCAGGAAAGCATCTCCAGTGTGTCTGGGTGGTAAGTGCTTAAGTGTCAGCCAAAACACACTTTCTGCTTCTCAGATTTTTTCCATCAATTTGAAGCAAGCAAGCACCATGTTAGCTGTTGGGAAACAGACATAAATTATACACAACCTGTTTCTTTCAAGTATCTCTCAGTCTAGTAGGGAAGGCAGACAAAATACAAAAATAACACTCCTTGTGCCATGTGATACAAATTCTATGGGCCAACCCATCACTTGCCAGATGATATTAGTACAGACTGAGTGAAAAACTTACCCTTGATTCATACTTTATTTTAATAAAGTTCACATGTACATATACACACCCATACACACACATGCACACACATGCACACAAATATACATATATACACACGCACACATACACACATACGCACATGCACAAACACATGCACACATATACGTACACACATACACACGCACATGCACACATATACACTCATACACACGCATTAGCATATACACACACCTGATATAAGGAAAGTATAAACAAAGCAAAGCTGTTACAAATAAAACTCCATTGATTTGCCAAAAGAACCATTGTAAATGAAGATAGATATTATTTATGATTTCCACTGACACATTTCCTAAATTTATTCCCCAGAAAAAGCAGAATGAAGGATGTTTTCTATAGTCCCCAGTGTAACATTGTTTTTACTTTTCATAATCTAAATTAAGAAATAGTGTGATAAGGACTAATCCCTTTACATGCCCTGTATTTGTTTTTTTATTAATTTTTATTGGAGTCTAGTTGCTTTACAATGTTGTGTTAGTTTCTGCTGTACAGCAAAGTGAATCAGCCATACGTATACATCTATCCCCTCTTTTTTGGGTTTCCTTTCCATTTAGGTCAGCACAGAGCACTGAGTAGAGAGTTCCCTGTGCTATACAACAGGTTCTCATTAGTTATCTATTTTATACATAGTAGTGTATATATGTCAATCCCAATCTCCCGATTTATCCCACCTCCCCTCCCCCCCTTTCTATCCATATGTTTGTTCTCTACATCTGTGTCTCTATTTCTGCTTTGCAGATAAGATCCTTTCTATTCCCTTTAAAAGAGCATGATTATTTAGATTAAACACATGGGTACAAAATCTAAAATCTCTTCTGTAACTGAGAACAGCGTAAGTGTGTGATCACATTGAGTACAAGTCATGCTGCATAATGTGAAGTTTTATGCAATCCGTAAGCGTTCACTTTCCCATCTTGCAAAGGTCTACATGCATGTCATAGTATATGATAAAGGATTTAATAAACATGAAAGTCACTGCTTCCTCCGTCATACTGCACTTGATTGCAATCAGCATATTACAACCACAGTCTAATTACAAAACGTCGAATGTTTCATCAGCTCTTCTAGTGCTGTGCTGCATCTGTGGTCGCTGGCCCATTGAACATAAATTTTAATCCCTTTTATGTTCAATTTGAATCTGAATTACACAGTTGATGCTAAACTATCCCCGAATTAAAACTCCCTTGAAGATAACTTGTCTGGCGAACTATTTTCAGGGACATGATTTCCCAAACTTTCCTTTCATCACTCATGCAAATGAGCAATACTTTTTCAAAACTTGTTCTGCTTACATTTCTAGAATTTTAATTCTGAAGTTTTAAAGAAACACAATAAAGGAGGTAACCATGAATTCATATTCCTTACTACTCTTGAGAACAATTATTTGAATGGACAAGAAATGGGATATCTAAGATAATGGATCTTGATATTTATTAACATAGAAGTCATTAGATATTATGGAGAGTTTTCTTTTCCATCTCTTGTCTGTTTCTCCTACCTTCTCAGAGACAGTTATTTTCCTGAATTAGGTATATATGCATCCAATCCAATGTATCATTGATTTAGTCAACAAGTATTGATATTTATTTATTGGCTGTTTACTGAATGTTAGATATTGGAGAAATAGCAGGAAAATAAAACCAAGTCAGTGTTCAGGGTGCTTTTAGTGAGTGTCCTATATCTACTGAAATAGTTGGTTAGTGAATGTTAGTATTTTCCTGGTATATTCTTTTTCTTCACTTGCACTTTTTTGGAGTAATTTTAAATTAAGTATATCTCCTATAAACAGTGTATGGGTTTTATGTTTAGATAAGAAATCTATTTGTTAATCGGTCTGTTTCTTTTAAAACGGAATTCTACTTCTAAATGTTTTTCATATTTAAATATTTGGATTTTAAAATGATATTTTAAGTTTTTTATTTAATTTCTTTGTCTTTTGACTTCTTTTCATTAGTGTCCCTGTTAGGTTTTCCCCTATTCGTTTTCTTTCTTCTTCTCCTTCATCTGTGCCTACTGTAGTTTTGTGTTTTCTTTTTACCTTTTTGCACCATCCAAACTTAGAAGTTGAATGTTCCACTTCTACTATGGCAATGCTTGCTATTATAATTTTACAATGTGTACCGAAGAAGTCTAACATTATCGACATTTCTACCTGCCTCCAAAAGGTGCAAGGCCTTGGGCACTTCGTTGCTGTTTCCTCATGACCTTGCTCATGAGGGTTTGATCTAGTATTTTAGTTCCCCATTGTTTGGCTCACCATGAATTTATTTTTACAGTCAATATTTATTTAGACTTAACAACATATTTTCTTCATAGTGATTTGTTTCCTCAATTGGTATATTATTATCTTCCACATAAGTTGTTTTCCTTGGGTCTCCCATATGCCTAAGGTTGGAAATGTATACCTATAGTAGTTTATACTTTGCCCTTTAGGGGACTTGGCATTTTATCTGTTGTGAATATTTGTTTTGTTAATTAATTTCCTCCAATTCCCTGTTTTATGGCAATAACCAAAGCAGTTCTGGATGAACCCCAGCTTTGCACTATTAGCTCATTTGTCCTTGGATACACGTGATTCCTCAGGACACTGGGATGCCTAGGATTTCTCCCATGACTGTAGGAGAACACAAGCCAGTAGATAGAGGGTTTCTGTTCCAAACATCAGGAGCTCCACTGCTCCCACAGTCACTGGGAGAATCTTGTTTTTGTTGTTTAACATTGTTCGCATTATCAGATTTCTAAAGTAGGGTGGTTGCTAGAAGGCTTCTGTCAATTCAAAATTTAATGGAATTTTTAGCGAAGTAAATGAAATAATGGTGCGTCTGGTTTAATGGCCCCTATAGTGGTGTTCTGTCAGATTTGCACATTGATAATTTACTAACTCTAACTTCCCATTTAGTTTCTGCTACCAGGTAACTGAAAACTTGGCTGAGTTAACCAGTGTTTCTGAGCACCAGTGTGTCCTCATCCATAAAATAAGAGTCTGGACTGGGTTGTCTCTATCTTAATCTGCAAGCTTTAAAATCCTAAGAGATTAAAATTGTATCTAAATCTTCAGGAAAAAAATGGAAGTGCTTTCCCAGTCTGATATATTTACAAAATCGTATGATAGAATTTCACATACAAGGGAGCTAGAGATCATCTTGTTCCAGCCTCTTCTTTAGTAGATGAATAGAATGAAGTTCTATGAAGTTAAGTAATCTGCTCAAAAGGCTTTACTGAAAAAGTCGGGCCTAGAATTCCATCTTTTCTAAATCTTAATATGATGATCTTTCCTTTGTACTGTTGTTTCCCATCTTAGACAAACTAAGTTGTTTCATAAATACGTATATGTTTATAGTTACCTACTCTGCAGATTTTACAGAGTGAAATTCCTTCTCACTCTAAAAACTTGGTATGTAATTTCTAGTCTGTATTAAATGGAACTCTAATACTCTGTGAGGCATTTCTTTAGCCAATTTAGGTCTTATGGAAATACTTATTTCTTAATATATGTGACATATATGTGTTTCTGAATTGAGCTCCTCAATCTTCTAATTTAGTCTCAACTATTTCTTAAAAGGCTGTATTTTATCCATCTAGAATCACAAAGAAAGTTAAGCGCATGTATCATCTTTCTCTTTCTGCTAAAACATGTTATTTCTGAGATCCCAATAATGAACAATATGTCAGTGGCTAAAGGGAATGATAGTGTCCTTTTAACCACTCCAACTCAATCGTGTCTTTTTAAAATTGTTTTTGCTTTTGTTTATACCTAAATGTGTATGACTTCTTCAGCATAAAACTTTTAAAATATGTCAGTTTCAGAAGAAGTGTGAACCATAGGAAAGCAAAAGGAAACCCAAAAAAGACAATAAAAAAACAACAACTTTAAGTCTATAGGTGAGCTATCTTTTCATAGGTATCAATTTACTTTGTACAAGGACTGACTATACATATATGTGAATTTGTGTATGAGATGTATACGTCTATTCTTCCGTATACTTATTTTTTAAGTGGCAGAATGGTGAATGTACTGTTCAGAGCTAGTTTTTTTTTTTAAATTTTAATAATACCCTAAGACTGTTCCCCATCTCTGACCCATCACTTTATTACATATCCTATTGCTGTCTGTAATGGTCTGTACCTATTTTTTGTCTGTTGTCTATCTCATCCACAAGAATATATGTTCCATAAGAACAGGGACCCAGTGTGTCTTTCTTATTAACTGCAGGCAAATTGAGCCTCTCAATAAATATTTGTTACAATGAATAACATAACTGATGTATTAAGATAATTTGGTATTCATCCAGGTTTTACTTTATATTCATCAGGTTTAATATAAAGTAAAAAGGGAACTTTATTTTTAATAGATGAGCATATATTAGCCACAATCCATCCCCCAAAAAATGATCCCTGGTTTTGCTTATATGGAGTTTTAACACATTTAAATATAGCAAAATTAAGCATGCACTTTTAGACAATGGGAATTGTTGAAATGGACTATCAAAACAGAGTTACAGATAATAGGTATTATTGACATCTCTAATAGAGGGCATGTATTTTCAAGTTGTCGTTTGGTTTACAGAAAATAATTTCATTATAGTTCCCACATGCTGTATTTTCATTTTGACCATTATCTTAATATTTACTTGTTATTATTAATTTTATTAAAATACTCCCCCAGTTTTCTGAATATAAAGCTAGGCTAAAATCTCATTTCCTGCATTTTCATATATTGCTTCATTATGCATATTTGTCTGTCAAAACATGAACATTTTTACAAGCAAAATGTCAGCATAAAGGAACGACACCCAACACACAGTTATACAGAATTCTTAGGATTCTTAATATCTTTTGAGATATAGAATATCTGTCATTGTGCTAAACAAACGGTTATGAGTTTGATCATGAAACTCTTTCAAGATAATTTGTTCAACTGATGTATTTATTAATGAGCCCATCCCTGGTGAGCATGGGTGTACATAATTTCTGAAGTAAGTCATATGTGTTGCCTTTTTCAGAAAGCCAGTTAATCCTACAAGGAACTTATATTTCCATCCTGCTGCCCTGAAAGGAACTGATTCTATCATTCACTGCCTTTACTTAAATGTTTTGTAGTTCCTAAAAGATATACTATACAAACTTTCAGCAGTAATTTATGAAGAAAAGAAACATTCCCAGCTTGTTTAAAAATAGTTTTTTTAAAAAGGGGGGCTATAAACGGAGCACATAATGATTGTGCAGGATGAATCTCTAAGAAACAATACTGATCCCTTGGGTGATGCCAGAGAGTAACTAAAAGAGCTGTTTTTGCAAAACAGTCGGAAAATAACCATGAAAACAATCCCCAAATACCTGAATCAGCAGCAATTTTACTCTGTGCTTATGGAACTTACAAAGAGACTTTTAATAGTGCTGTGAATCTACTCCAGGATCAACTTCTCCATCTGCTGGCTGAAGGTCAAATTTTGGTCTTTCTTAGTTATAAAAATCAAGAATTTATTTGTATGTGCATATGAAATGTTTTCCGTGCTGAATATGTTATTAACTAAAGGTATAACTTCCTCTCTTTAAACGGTAATGTAACTCAAAGAATCACAAACTACATTTGGAAAACAATATTATTGCATTAGAGTGTAAATCAAGCTGACGCTTGATATTGTTTTTGAAAGCAGTTTTATTATTATCATGATTAAATACACATCTCATTCTCAAAACATAATATACTTAAATTTGGCTATTGAGGAGTTTTTAATTTACTGGCATGTAGGAAGATAATCCTACTTGTTCCCTTTCACAGGCACTTGGTTTTATATTCCAAGATCCATTATGTTTTTTTCTTCCATCTGTTTTCAAAACAGCACTCAAATTGACAGATGACATTGCTTAGAGAATCTTTTTTTTTTTTTTTTTTTTTTTTTTTTTTTTGCGTTACGCGGGCCTCTCACTGTTGTGGCCTCTCCCGTTGCGGAGCACAGACTCCAGACGCGCAGGCTCAGCGGTCATGGCTCACGGGCCCAGCCGCACCGCGGCACGTGGGATCTTCCCGGACCGGGGCACGAACCCGTGTCTCCTGCATCGGCAGGGGGACCCTCAACCACTGTGCCACCAGGGAAGCCCTATCACATAATTTTATAATTAAGACTTTATATCTTTAAAATAGTTTTGGGGTTCACAGCAAAACTGAGGGGAAGTTACAGGGATCCCCTATGTGCTCCCTGCCCCCATACCTGTACAGCCTCCCCCATTCTCAACATCCCTGCCAGATGTGTTACAACTGATGAACCTACATTGACATGTCATTATCACCCAAAGTCCATAGTTTACAATGCAGTTCACTCTGGGCGTTGTGTGTTCTGTTGGTTTGGATAAATGTATAATGACATGTATCCATCATTATAGTATCATACAGAGCATTTCACTGCTCTAAAAATCCTTTGCATTCTGCCTGTTCATCCTTCCCTGCCCGCTAACCATGGACAATCACTGATTTTTTTTTTTTTTTACTGTCTCCATAGTTTTGCTTTCTCCAGAATGCCATACAGTTGGAATCATACAGAATGGAGCCTTTTCAGATTGGCTTCTTTCACTTAGTCATATGCATTTTGTTTCCTCCATGCCTTTTTATGGCTTGATAGCTCATTTCTTTTTAGTGTTGAGTAATATTCCATTATCTGGATGGACCACCATTTATTTATCTCTTCACATACTGAAGGACTTCTTGGTTGCTTCCAAGATTTGTTGATTGGGAATAAAGCTGCCAGAGACATCATGTGCAAGTTTTTGTGTGGACATAAGTTTTCAGCTGCTCTGTATAAATACCAAGGAGCATGATTGTTGGATAATATGGTAAGAGTATGTTTAGTTTCATGAGAAACTGAAACTGTCAAGCTGTCTTCCAAGTGGCTGTACCATTTTTGCATCCCCACCAGCAATGAATGAGAGTTTCTGTTGCTCTACATCCTCACCAAGGATTCTTTGTATATTATGGATAACAGTCCTTCACCAGATGTCTTTTGCAAATGTTTTCTCCCTGTCTGTGGCTTGTCTTCTCATTCTCTTGACACTCTTGACATTGTCTTTCTCAGAGCAGAAGACTTTAATGTTAACAAAGTCCGCTTATAAATGATTTTCTTTTGTGGATTGTGCCTGTGGTGTTATATCTAAAATGTTATTGCCTTACCCAAGGTCATCTAGGTTTACCATAGGTTTTCTCCTATGTTATCTTCTAGGAGTTTTGTAGCTTTGCATTTTATACTTAGGTTTGTGATCTATTTTGATTTAATTTGGGGGAAGGAAGACATTGATGTTTTTTGCATGTGGATGTCCAGTTGTTCTAGCACCATTTGTTGAAAAGACTATCTATGCTCCATTGTATTGTTCTTTCTCCTTTGCTAAAGATCAGTTGATTGTATTTACATGAGTCCATTTCTGGGCTCTCTATTCGTTCCATTGATCTATTTGCCTCTTCTTCCACCAGTACCACACAGTTTGGATGACTGTAGCTTTATAGTCTGTCTTGAAGTCAGGTAGTGTCAAGCTTCCAACTTTGTTCTTCTGCTTCAATATTGCAGTGACTATTCTGGGTCTTTTACCTATTTACCCAAGAATTTTTAAATAATTTATTGGAGTCAAAGGTAGAACCATGTTGTATTATAAGAAAAAAATAAAACAGAAAATAATTTGCTGTTTTTGTATCAGCAATATTATAAAATTAAATTCTGATTCCATATTTGTACTTAGTTTTTCTCAATCAACTGTGTTTTGTTAATTGGACCTGTTATTTAACTTTGTAAACTACCTAAAGAACACAGTCATTGTTATCACACAGAGGTCTCTCAAATGAGCATGAATTCTTGGCGACTATGACAGATAAGATTTTGGTATTCAGTTTACCATCCTGAATATATGGATGATATAGACTGAAAACACCAAAAAAATGAAAAAACAATTAAGATCAAAGTAGGGAATGGCTAAGAAAAATAAAGAGGTAAATCACAAAAGAGAATGTAAGTAGCTAATAAGTTTGCTTTTAAAAGCTTAAACTCACTAATAAAGAAAATAATTAAAACCGTAGTACAATTTTTTTTTCCTAAAGTTTTAAAAAGATCATTGTCCGTGCTATCTGGATAAGAGGAAATCTCATATCTTAATGAATTGTTATTCTTTAAACTATTTTTAGACAGTAGGTTTACAATTCATGTCATGAACCGTAAAAAATATTTTCTGAAAATCTATCCAAGATGAAAACAAAATGTGTGCATAGATTTATACATAGGATTTTCATCATTGTAGGTCCTGTAGGATTAGCTATCAAGTCATGGGGAATGATTTAGGAGTTTATAAACAGTTTCAGAAGAAAGGAAAAGTGAAGCAGATCTCGATTTGACACAGTTAAAGAGTGTTTGAAAAAAAGTATTTTCCTAAATTTAGGGGGTGTGGCTCATACTTCTAGGGCAATGTTGTCAAACTTTAAAGTCCCTACGTATCACCTTGAGATCTATTAGAAGCAAATTCTGATTCAGTAGGTCTGTGCAGGGCCTGAGATTCTGTGTCACTAAGGAGCTCCCAGGTGGGGCTGCCTCTTGGACTTACATTTTTTTTTAGCTTTTAAATTGGAGTATAATTAATCCATTTTTTGTTGGACAGGGAGTACGAGTGAAAGACTTTTATTTAGTGTTAAAATAATAAAATCATGGCCATAGAGTGCCTGTGCGTTTATGGAACACTTTCTGCATGTCTGTTCTCTCGGGATTTCATGGCTGTTGTGCCCATGCACATAGCTGACTGACAGCCTGGGAGACATCACATTTATGAATGAGATGACATTTGCCATATTTGTGTTAAATATTTTAAATCCACTTTCATTGACACAGGAATCAGTAGCTAAGGAAAAATAGTTCAGAAAAGAAATTGCAGAAATTGTATTCCATATAATAAAGTGCAATGGAGAAGCAGTCAAATAAGGATTACTGGGAAGTGTGAATTAGCGAATCGAGTCATTGTAATGAGCAGAATGTTTTAAAACAGGATCATCTGACCACAAACAATGGATGCAAAGTTATACGTGAAAATTAACATCTTCAATTTATAGCTCTAGCCCAAGTTCTTCTTATCACGCCAGCCCTCAAACACTGTGCTGACAATTTATGTCATGGTGTGGAAGCTTTATTTTAGTACTTCAAAGAATAAAGACTTTGACATTTGCAGTGGTTTTGGAAAGAAGACAGGAAACCAATAGTAAAATACTTCACTCTTTTTACCTCATCACTTTTAAGACCTCTTAAGAGTATTTGCATCAGCTGTGATGTAGTATCAGTATATTCAAAGAAAATAATTGGAAGTGAATCAAAATTGTATTCACAAATGAATAGTCAGTTATATTGCTAAACCAATGGCCTATGCGTTAGCAATTTTAATTTAAATCTACATTGCAGATATCTTCTTTATGTTTCTAAGATATCCTTCATCAATATTTAGAACTACTTGAGGTTTTTTTTTTTAATTTAGTTACCAAAAAATAATGTACTTTTCTTCCACTGAAGGGCAACCATTATTAAAATGCTAATTTTAAACCGTTTTGCATAAAATCTGTTCTTTAATCCATAGTGAGATGTTTACTCTGAATTTCACAGAAATTGCTATGCTGGTTCCTAATGGTGCTGTAGATTGTTTTGTTAGATATTGTTCTTACAGACGGTAGAGGTTGATATATTTGTGAATTTAATATTCTTGAAGAATATAAAACATATGGTCCCCACATTCACAGTAACTGAATTCAGATGTAGCAAACACTGACACAAAAGCTCCCAGGAATACTGCGTGACCTAGGAGTTAAATGTAATGATCACACAATGCTTGCAGACTCATCAAAGTTCAATCCTCCACCACCAGGCCTCTTGACCCTTCAAGGAGGCAGTACTAAAAGGAGGCTGAGGCCACCAACTAAATTTAAATGGACTTTCTGAAGAAGACTTAACCTAACATGAGATTATTTCTTTATTATCTGGTACTAAGCAGTGAGGTAGTGTTTTTCTGTTTTTCATTTTCCGAGTACTTTATTACCATTAAGAAATGACTGTTCACTGTTTCTTGTGTGTTAAAATAAAAATCATACTCGTTTTCCATGAAAAGTCACTGAGATCAAGAGATTTATTTATTTGCCATTGCTACAAGGAAACCCTAAAAGGGAATTAACCCTGGCTGCATTTTATTACTATATTTTGAATGATAACTTGCTTGTTTGTGGGGTGTTTTGTTTCTGTAAAGGGAACCTTTTCTTCACTGTGTCTTAAAGCCAGGGAACATGAAAGGTATATGCTTTCTCTCATATGTACCGTGTGCTGATAAGTGACAAGGCATCTTCTACCTGTTAAACAAACTCAGAGGACAGGGTTTTGCAGGAACCATTCATCGGGCACCTGTGAAATGAAATGTCATACATCTTGAAAGGTCCAGTGCAAAGCTGGAACATTTTGAGGAAGAGAAAATTTGTATAGGTTATTTCTATCTGTAAATCAGTAAGTGTTTGATATGATTCTGAATATACAATCATCTAAATCTAAAATACGTTTCTGTTAGATTTTAATGACCACTACTGAAGAATGCAAACCGTATGCTTTAGAATTAAATACTGGCCAACATTAGTACTATTTTTGGAACTAATTTTTTAGTATATTTTCATCTTTAGAATATTCAATAATTATCTTTATTTGTTACTGAATTATGCCAGACCAGGATAATGTCCCATTAAATCAGTGAGTTTTGATTATTCAGACATTTTATTATTCATTTATTTTTGCTGAATTTTCCATGATTAAAAGTAAATAGAACTTTGACCACATCTCTCAATGTTTAATCTCTCTTTCTTTCCATTTTCCCTTTGCTCTTATCTAATAAGTTTTCAAACTAAAATAATAAGCCTGAATAGACAAGTGAGTGCATAGTTTTAGAAAGTTAATATTTAGAGATTTCAAAAGAAGCATCTAGAAAAATGATCATTTTAAATGTTTATGTATTTAAATATTTTCAGTTTGATTCTGATTTGATTCTGCACTGTTTTCACAGAAAACTGTGAAACATTTATGTAAAATGCATATCCTCCTATACATAGAGATGTTTAAGTTGACTCTAAATATATATGCATATATGCACATATACATGCATATATATGTGTGTATATATGTTTATGTATATGATAATAATTATCCTTCTCTTTATCTCTATATAATCCTCAGCTAGTCATTAACTGTAAAATCATGTGGAAGTCAGATGTATGCAATCATTTGCATCTTTTACGAAAATAAAATCAAGTGGGAGAGGCAAGACACCTTAATGTCATGATTGAAACAAAATACAAAAGAAAAGACATGTTCGTGGGGGAGAGAGAGAAGGAAAGGAACGGGCGGGAAGGGAAGAGGGAACTGTCCCATCTGCCTTTGTGAGATGCTGAATACTTATGATCTGGATGGGATGGACCGTACCTAGAACAGAGGGCGTGGAAGCTCTTCCAGGCGGAATTAAAGATCACACTCATAATCTGGGGTTGGACAAGCTCTAGCATTTCCTATAATACTGAGTCCCAACCTAGGTGTCCTCTATTTTTTCACAACTCCGCTTACCCCATCCATATGAACAGGAGACGTTTTCTTAAGACTTTTTTTTTTTTTTTTGATGTGGACCATTTTTAAAGTCTTTATTGAATTTGTTGCAATTTTGCTTCCATTTTCTGTTTTGGTTTTTTTTGGCCGTGAGGCATGTAGGATCTTAGCTCCCCAACCAGGGATGGAACCCACACCCCCTGCAATGGAAGGCGACGTCTTAACTACTAGACCGCTAGGGAAGTCCCTGAGCAGGAGAAGTTTCCTCTATCAATAAATGAACAAACCTATCCTGAAATCTTATTTTCTGTATACGATTAGAAGAGGCATTCTAGAGAAGACAAGGAATAAATATCATTCTTTCCTTTAAGGAATTAAGAATCTAATGAGAGCTAAAGTGCCAACATACTAAAGCAGCTGGAAGCCAAATTTCAATGCAAACGACTTCATAGATTCTGATTCCAGCAGCCCTAAGGTCTAAGCCAGTGGTATCTTTTAAACCTGATCACAACTAAGTTTGGAAGTGTAGAAAGAAAATAAAAAGCATTACCCTCACTGCTTGTCTGTAGGTGATGTACTGTATCGAGTCTCAGAAGATCAACATAGGCAACCTAAGATTCAGCAGTAACTAGAAATTGAAGAGCTTCTGTTAGTGACATCATAGAATAGAAGGCATTTGGAACTATGCTCCCTATTTCCTTCCAATTTTTCTACATATGTATTTTCTTTCCTGCACCCTTTCTTTTCCTTATGATTTCCTGAATCTACTTCCTCAATTTGGGAAGCAGCTTACATTAATGGTTAAGTATTTGTTAGTACATGTCATACTCTGCTCCTTACTGTGACTAGCATTCTACAGTGATAGTAATCTGTTCGTGGATACAAGATTAGAGAAGTGAGTTTACCCCAAGACACTTGTTCTCCTTGAGTATTTTGGAGTCAATTGGAGATAGTAAGTCTCTTCCCCTAGTCATTAAGTGCCATTATGAAAATGATTTGTTTTCAAAGTACTTCTGGTACTATGAACATTATTTATAAAATAGGATAGATTTTTTTGTGATGAGCATATATTTTATCATTTGAAAAAAATGACCTCTATAGTTTTCTAATTTGAGATCATCATTATAACTTTTCCAGTCTCTGCCAAAGGCATCTCCTAAGATTTTAAACGTTTTGTATGATTAGATTGTTTCATCGACATGCTGCCACATCGAAAGCTGTGTTTGCTAGCACCCCTCCTCAGGTACGATAAATTAATTGGGCATATTGTGGCCCTCGCAGCATGATCTTTTGCTTGTAAATGATTCATGTTGCGTCCCAATCAAGGTGAACAGCAAACTTTCACCAGAAACAGATGGAGGAGTGATTTGGGCCATTTGTGGCAACCTCAGCCTCATCGAGAAGAAACTGAAGTTTGTGGAAAATTGACCTCTCATGCTGTTGTCCAGACTTGATTCACCTCGGGTGGGTGTTCTGCTGAGAAAAGTCATCAGCACCAGCAGATGGACATCCCCAGGTTCGCTTTCCTAGGCGTTTACAAATCTGTTGCTAAAACATACAGCTATCACGTATTTTGATATCTCTATGTGGCGGCACTTCCCATCAATTTACGACCCTAAAAATAGAGATCAGGTTCCATCACTCCCCCAACCCCAAACTACCCTAATGGGCCTGCTTTTGTATTACAAAAGTTTATTTTTTTCTTTTTAAGAAAATTCTAACAAAATAGGAACTGTATTTTTAAAGTATAAGTTAATCAAACGCCGTTCTCTCTGTGCCCGACTGCTTTCCTGTGACACATCTTTTCCCCCTACATGCTCAGACATTATTCACATTAAAAAAAAAAGAAAAAAGGTAACAAACTTTCCATGACTTGTTCATCTAATCCCATAGTTTTGTGCTATATTAAGTGATGATGTACTAACTGTCCTTTTATTTAAATATGATAGGGCTCCCAATTTGGTAGTTAGGAGTTGTATTTTTAATGTATAGTAACTGATCCACTCACTTTCTCTTATTCTCATGATCATGAACAGAATTTTATGATACAAATGCCTGGACCAAGTGACAAAGTCAAACAGGGTCCATTTATATAATAGAAGTTATGAAGTCCAATTTGCACCAAGTTAATAACTTGAGCAGATGGCATAATATGTCAAATGGGCAATTAGTTATTTTGTGAATATTACTTTAATCGGAGTTGTTTCTCTGCAGAGTCTATGAAACAGAATTTTCTGTCAGACAAAGAATCCAGCTTTGTATAGGTTATTAACACTCCTGCAATTAAGAAGAAAAACTTTCAGCATATAAATGAATTATCATGAATGCAGCTGACATCATTTGCTCCTTCCTATTCAACCAATAATTAGAGCAGTTGTTATGAAAAATAAAATAGTTATCCTAATCTAACTTGTGTTAGAAAGCAGTTATTTTTTAAAGTTGCCCTAAAAGTTAATTCTTTATTTCAGCCCCCATTGATTGAGTACCTGTTAAGGGCCAGCCCTTGTCCATATGGTACCTGTGTGCAAAGCTAGTAAAAGCTGCACCTCCAGGAGGTCACTGCCCTGCACGAGGGGCAGTGGCAGCAAGCAGTGCAAAGGCTAGAATTAAAAACCATCGTTCACCCCTGGGACTGATGCCTTTGTGTTCTGAATAACGCCTACAATAGTGTGAGATAGTCCTGGCATCTACTACACCTAGGAACTGGGAAGTCAGGGGTGAACAGAACAGAGATCGTCTAGGTCCTGAGAAGACATGCAGATGTGCGAAAAGACAGACATAATCACACAAATAAGTATGCAATTGTAAAGGTGCCTTAGATGCTTTGAAAGAAAATACAGTTGGAGACTATTACTGGAGAAGCTTCATTTCTATTGAGAGATCAAAGTAGTCTTCTCTGAGGAAGTGGTGTTTAAGTTGAGATCTGAAGCATGAGTTGTAGGTGAACAGGAGAGTGTTCTAGGGAGAGGGAACAGCCTGTTATGACATTTAGGGGGGAAAAAAGCTTTCCCATATTTCAGGAACTGAGAAGGAGCTTCTGTTCTTGGAGCATAATGAACAAGGCTGGGGTTTAGTTAGGCAAAGATCATGCAGACTCTTTGAGTGTATGTTCAGAATTTTAGAGCCAGACACGGAAGGATGTTAAAGGAGGAAGAAATGTGATCAGGCATATGTTGAAATAAAACACCCTGACTTTTGTGTGGAAAGTGGCTTGGAGAAGTGAAAGAATACACAAAGGGAGAGAATAAAGGGGTTTTGCAGTAGTCTAGGTAAGAGATGTGGTGCTTGGTCTCAGAGGTTGGCCTGGGGGTTGGATAGGGTTTAGAAATGGCATCCGTTGACCTCGTGATGGATTGCAGATATGAAAGTTCAAGCTGCAGCGTGAGTTCTCAGCAACCAGATGAGTCACTACTAAAGGAGAAAGAGCTTACTGGAGGAGAGGTGGATTTGGACGTCACACGTTCTCTCCAAGGAGACGCTTGTACGATGTACTCAAAGGTATTTCCGGGAGGCAGTTGTACACATGGGTCTGGACCTTGAGAGGGGGATCCTATTAGAGACGTGGGAGTGAATGCTGTTAATACCTAGATGAAATTTCAAGGCATGGACATGAATGAGAATTAAAAGTAGGAGACTCAAGATAGAGCCTGAAACGCAGTTCATCTGAGACAACTGAGCAAAACCAGGAGAGCGTGATACCATGGAGACAAAGAGCCTAAACAGGCTTCAACTCATCAACTATGGTGAATGCAGCTGAGGTGTCACATAAAATAAAGGCCCATTGGATTTACTAAATTTAGGTCATGGGTGAGCTTAGCAAGAAAGGTTTTATTGGGAAGGATGAAGGGAGTTTGGCTATAAGAAATGTGGCTTTAAAGAGGATGAGACATATATATGAATGAATATGTATATGTATATATAGACAGAGTGAGAGAGAGAGAGAACAGCCTAATGTATATTTGTGTATTTGAATATTGATGGGGAAGATCCAGGATGAGGTGATAGTTAAAATTCAGGGGAATGATTGAGTCATCAGTGGAGGGACATCCCTGAATCCTTGACAAAGGAAGATCCAGAAACTATATGGAAAGCCAGGCTTTTGACATAAAGAAGGGTGCTGCTTCCATTTTAGCAGAAGAATGAAAGAGAGGGTGGTTATGAGCAGTAGTTTGTAGTAAGGACTCATTAGTGGGACTATGAGAGAGGTCTTTGTTGATGGAAAAGAAGCAAAGACATTCAATGAGAAGATGGCTAGGGAGATCGAGATTGAAGAAAGGTGTACAATAGGTGTTGAAGGGAAAATGTGGGTGACATTGAAAGGTGATGTAGGTGCCCCACAGAAGTTGGGGATCTTCAATCAGAAGATGAGATGAGTGTGACGCCTTAACAAGCAATCCGGAAGGATATCCAATTATGATCAAAGTGTTATGTTTGAATTTGTGTTTGAATTTGAATTTATGACAAGTCGGTGAAGAATGAGGCAAAGATGTTTCAGGAAGAGGAAAGGGTATGTGAATATCTGTGAAATCTGTAAAAGCCTTAGCTCATTCAAGGAGTGAAAATTATAGGTAACTGGCTAAAGGAAAGTGAGTCATTGAACCCAATGGAACCCAAAATCAGTGCATGAGTACTAGAGATCAAGAGCTTAAGTGGGGTTTCCCTGGTGGCACAGTGGTTAAGAATCTGCCTGCCAATGGAGGGGACACGGGTTCAAGCCCTGGTCCGGGAAGATCCCACATGCCGCGGAGCATCTAAGCCCGTGCACCACAACTGCTAGAGCCCATGCTCAGCAACAAGAGAAGCCACTGCAATGAGAAGCCTGCGCACCGCAACGAAGACCCAACGCAGCCAAAAATAAATAAATAAATAAATAAAAACAGAGCTTCAGGGAACGTGTACAAGAAAATATATCATAATTGGAAGAAAATACGGACATATTTTTAACCCTAATTACCTAAGAATTTTAAAATAACTTTTGTTGTCAGGATGTCATATTACAACCAGAAAGCCATGACTGAATGTGAGTCTCTCCCTGTGATGACAAGACTTATTAGTATGTCACGCCGAGTGGGAGTGGACATGGTGGAGTGAAGGGGAAGATTATCTGAGATAAGGAGAGGACAAAACTGAGGGACTGAGGGGTTAGACTGATGGCCCACGGGGACATCAGTATTTTCTGTGGAATTAGCAGTAACAGGGGTGGCAGCAGGATGGCGCATCTTCACAGGATGCCAGAAACTTCTAGGGTGTTATAGAAAGTATCAGAGCATCATAGCTTCAGGGTAAGTTTCTCAAAGAAACAGTTAAGAAAGAAGAGGTTATTTATATATTTATTTATTTATTCATAAATTCAAGGGGTGTCAGTGGTAAAATAGTGTCACTGAGAAACCCCCAAACGTGGTCATTCACTGGGTGGGAGAGAATAAAAGGAAAAGAGCTGCAGAGAAACAAAAAATGTTCAAGTTTCTAACGAGGTAAGCAGGCAGGGGTATGACTTTGAAAAGATCCTGTGGATACAGATAGCTTCACAGAGTACATTCTCGTTTGGATAATATTTTTTTTTGTTTTTTTTTCCTTTTCACTGAAGATATTAAAAAGCAGTGGCTAACAAGTAACCCTGTTGATTGGCTTTTCATACATCTGACATAATCCTTCAAAAAGAACTAGTAAATATTAAGGTATCAAAAATGGTTAGACCAGGGCTTCCCTGGTGGCGCAGTGGTTGAGAGTCCACCTGCCGATGCAGGGCACACGGATTCCAGCCCTGGTCTGGAAAGATCCCATATGCCGTGGAGCAGCTGGGCCCGTGAGCCATGGCCGCTGAGCCTGCGTGTCCGGAGCCTGTGCTCCACAACGGAAGAGGCCGCAGCAGTGAGAGGCCCGCGTACCGCAAAAAAAAAAAAAAAAAAAAAAAAAAGGTTAGACCAAGCTGAATAGTTAAGCGTGACCAGTTTTAATTCTGCTGGTCGTGGATAAAATTCCATATCTGAGAATATATTTTTTAAATTGTTTTATTGAAGTATAGTTGATTTACAATGTCGTGTTAATTTCTACTGTATGGCAAAGTGGCTCAGTTATACACATATATACATTCTTTTTTATATTCTTTTCCATTATGGTTTATCACAGGATATAGAATATAGTTCCCTGTGCTATACAGTAGAACCTTGTTTATCCATTCTATATGTAATAGTTTGTATCTACTAATCCCAAACTCTCAATTCAACCCTCTCCTACCCCTTCCGCCCTTGGCACCCATATCTGTTCTCTATGTCTGTGAGTCTGTTTCTGTTTCGTAGATATGTTCATTTGTGCCATATTTTAGATTCCGCATATAAGTGATATCATATGGTGTTTGTCTTTCTCTTTCTGACTTACTTCACTCAGTATAATCATCTCTAGGTCCATCCATGTTGCTGCATCTGAGAACATATTAAAAAATCAGTGTTGAATACAATACTCTGTATAATACTGTGATGTGCGACCGTGGAGAAGAAAGTAGTTGAGTCATTTAGAACATGCCTGGCAGTCAGCACAAAGCCACAGAGATCATTTTACTGGGGGACTGTCCTGATGAAAACTTTATGTCCATCTCTAGCCCTGCTCTGGTGAGCTATCTGCACACGGTCTGACCTTACACATTGTACACATCCGATAAATTGCAGGATTATTTAGTTAGATCTATGCCAACGAATGGATAACATTATACAACTTTTGAGAAATGCCTTATACACCTTTTTTAGAAATTACTGTTTCCTCTCCAGTTTTAAATGCCATTAAGGTGATGAAAATGTACTAGATTTTTACATTTCTCATTTAAGGGATGCATAGCAATTACCTTATAATTATTTATAAATTCATATAATACATATATAAATATATAGGGATAAATATTTTATCTTGGGGTTCTTCCCATTTTCCTTATCATATATCACTAAAGCATAGATGACTCTATCTAAACATAGATCTAAGTTTGCCTTCATTTTACCATGTATATACTAAATAAATAAAAGTAAACTATGTTTACATGAGGTTCTAAAAAAATAAGCAAATGGTACTTAAAACCCTCAAATGCACTTCCTATTCTTGGAAATGGCTTTATTCAAAGTAATGAAAAGTTACTTGCTTCATTGCAAGCTTTCATCATTTTGCCTAACATATTAGTTGTCTGTAAATTTATGAGAAATATAGACATTTATGTATTATACATACATTATAGAAAAGAAGGGGTTCTTTTACATTAAACTCTGTAAACCAATCAAGCAGAATCTTCCAGGTTAACAAGCATCTGTTGAGAGCCATCTGTAGCTGTAAATTCAGAAATGTAAGCCTCAATGGAAATTATTCATTTTCAGAAATTCCCCAGATCTTTGATTAATGGCAAAATCGTACGTACACACAGACACACACAAGTGCGTGCGCGCGCGCACACACACACACACTCATAAAAATACAAAGGGGACAAAGTAGAAATATAGGAGTAAATCTTTTGCAGTTACCAAAATCACACATGTATACTTGGTCCAATCATACGAATTATTAGAGAAAATTCAGTCACTGAAATCACTTAGCAGATTTGTCAATACCATGACTCTTTGTAGTATAAGAACTTCAAGACTTGAAGGTTTATGATAAGATCCAGTTAAGATGAAAGATGAACTAGGAATTTGGGGGCATAAAACAAGATAAATATTTGTCTAAGGAAGAATTTTTCAAGTGTATTAGGTGACCACTCTTTAGAAATACAAGGGTATTTTCAATTATGTTCATTTCTTTTGAATTTCTGTCTCAAACAAGAAACAGACCACCCAGAGCACTGAGAGGCAATGAATGATAACAATGAAGTTAATTGAGTAATGTGCTTTTTTAGTTTTTCTAATTTCTAAATGTACCTCTTCATATAACTTAATCAAAATATTTCTAAGACTACATCTTAGTTAAAATACTCAATGTTTCATAGTTCAAGTAACTAAATAGAAATGAGCTCAGATTTTCATCATTGTGTTGTATTTTATGGATTTTATACAGTGTTAATAATCTAGAAGTTAGAAACCTTGAAGACTTCTGAAATCGAAAAACTATGGTTTTCAAATAAAGTCTTTTTAATCTATTTCATTAGTTACTTTTTAGAGTATCCTATTAAAAGCTAGAACTAAATATAGATTTGGGGCATTACCTTCCCCAGTACTGTAGCAGTAATAGTTCTTTCCTTATTTGATCCTCAGTACCTTGTAAAATAGATGAGTTAGTGTGTCTGTTTTCAGTTACATGCCCCCCAAATTAGACTCAGTTCAAGCACTTGGAGAAATTACTGAGAATATTTGTAGATTTCCAAATGATTGAGTTTTCATTCTCTTGTAATTACTGTGTAAGTGTTCCCTAAACTGCTAAGTGTTATGCAAATATTAGCTACTATTATTAGTTAGGACCTTCCAAAAGTCTTTCCAAAAAAAGGTGAAAATATATATGCTCTAGTAGATGTAGCTCAGCAAGGAATGAGGTTCCTGTTAAGTTTCATGTAGGGAACTAACTCATTGATACTCACATGCTCACCTTTGTCACCAGTGTAGAGTCTGTAACTCTGGTTGGCAAGCAGAATTTCAAGAAGGTTAAGGAAAAGTGGGACAACTTGTCATAGTTTTTCAAAATATAGTCCCAAACATCCTAATTTTTTAACGTACGGTAGTTCATGTTCTGAATTGTGTGTGCATGTATATTTTTGTTTGTTTCTTTGTTTGCTTACCTCTTGATTGATTGTGCCATCTTTATTTTATGGTTCACTTATATTGAATTGTACTGGTCACAATATGTTTTATACACTTTCTCTCAATTAATCTCCCCAGCAACCGAGTATGATATTATGAGATGATGGGCATGTGGCCAATGAAGAGCTCCTACAACTTAATGCAAGCGAAACTGAAACTCAGAGAGATAGGAAGTTGTCTATCACCATTAGAGTTCATAGAAAGGAAACTCGAGGCAGAAGCAGAGTTTTTGCTTGCAAGTCCTATTCTTTTCTCACCATGTCATAGCTATTCTCAAAAGACTTCCCAAACGTCTTAGGGGAACCAAGACATTCACTTTGTAATTTCTAGAATGAGAGAATGACCCCCATGACAAGATAAAAAGGCAAATATATTTCTTTTACAAACATAATTTAACTACAGAATTGCTGCTTCGTTTAACAATTTTGTGATAAGCGTATTATGAATTTAAATTGGAATTCTGTGGTTTGGGTATATGCCAAGGGTATTGTGACATTCATAGACAAAAGGAAAAATTTAAATATTTATAGGCATAAAATAATAAACAAGGCTGAAACATTGCGCTTCTAATAATAGGACATTTTTCTGAAAGTCTTAAGAAAAAATCATGGGGTTAAGAAAAATAGTGTCAATACAGACATATTCTACCAGTTTTCTTACTGCTAATAAACAAATGCTGCTTCATAAAGATGACCTGTATTGGGTTTTAGAAAGAAGCTGACACATTTGTAGGGAGATCAGTGAGACCTAAGTACAAGCTGAAGCTTCAGAAAAAGAGAACTAAAGAAAAATATAATATATACACAAATAAAACGGCACTGCATGAAAACAACAATAAATTCTATTAAAAGTTAATGCATCAACTGAAATTAAATACACAAAATTAAACAATGTCTTGTCATCACAGAAGATCCAAGATATACTTTCCATGTAAACACAAATACTATGCATCTCACTGGCTTAATCATGAGAGTAGAGGATTGTGATAAAAGGTTAAAATTGCTGAAAAATTATATATGACATTATTAAATAATATGATTCTATCAAAGAAATGTAGCAATTGAAACCTGTTAACTAAAAGCATGAGGGTGAATAAAAAGGATAGGCCAAATCGTTTCATCTGAATCAAGGACGTACATCAATCTTGGGGAGAGTAATCAGATTGTTCTCACCAGGTTGCCATTTTCCTGCAAAGAGACTATTGACCTTGATCTGTGAGGTTTTACAAACCAATTATCTGTTGACATCATCTTTCCATCTGCTAGACGGTGAATTATTTCAATGTGGATTTGTACACTATCTGTATCAAATTTTATATTTTTTATATTCTAATATAAATAAGAGGGATTATCTCATTTTATGATACTTATGGTTCTACTCTGGTTTATTAGATGTATGGCTGTGTTACATTGGTTTCCATGTTTACTTCACCAATACTTACGTAAGTGACACACCTTTGTGAAAAGAACACAGGAATCATTACTGCTGGGTTCCAGACAGGGCTTGACCAATAAATAGTTTGTGTCCTAAGGAGAGATATTTCATCTAGTAGTGCTTCAGCATTCTTGTCTCTGAAATTCACGTTCAGAAGATCACAACACTTGTTCTCAATCCTGGCTATGTGTTACCTGACTGTATCTTACCTGAGAAGCTTTTAAAAACTCCCAGTGCCTGCCGCACTCGAGATAAATGAAACCAGAATTTGGGAGAGGGGTGCAGTGGTATTGAAAAAACTCTTAGGTGATTCTGTGTGCAGGCTTGATTAAGAACCAATACTTTTAGGGACAGAGGCCCATTGGTTTCAGTGTCCTGAGTGAGGCTAAAACAAGCGCATAAGGTTTCTGAGTGTCCAAAGGTATAAGCAACATTTTAGAAAATGGTAAAACTGTTGGCAAGAATGTTGTGTCATGCATAGCACATCCCAGCCAGAAGAAGTCCTGTTAAGACAAAATTCCTTAAGAGGTGATGTTTCCCTGCTTAGAGCAAAGGGATAAATTTGATGACTCACTGTAAAAAAAAAAACACGATAAAATATATATAACTTATAAAGGATTTAATTTGGCAATAAAAGAATTAACCAAATGTGGAAATAGCAATCTATTTATGAATATATGTGGCCTTTAAATGGAGCAAAGAATATGCTTTTTTGGGGTCAATTTTTCCAAATTGCTGTCATGACATATGTGAAACAAACAAGAAACATTTTTGAGGCCAAATCCAATGATTCTGTGTTTTATTGGTCTGCTTCCAATAAATACTTCATTCTACTTCCCGAAATACATTTTTTCACATCGGATGAGAACTCTATTAGCAGTTATCTGGAAAATATCTGTACTATATATGTCAAGCTTAATTAATGTAAAGCCACTATGCCTTATTTTTAATTTGGTGAAATCCATGAAAATATTCCAGGTACCATTTGAAGACATGTAAAAAGCCCCAAAGTTTCAAGTACCAAGATGGTCTTGCCAAAATTTCTTTAAATTATTTATCTGTTCCCTCTATATGCTGATTGACATAGGTCCTGTGTGTCTGACAACCATGTGCGGGTGATGTTAATGATGGTGATGATCAGGATGTTGCTGATGACGGTGACGGTGATGGTGATGTTCTTGGTGATGCTGTTGATGGTGATGTTCTTGGTGATGCTGGTGGCGGTAATAGTGTTGATGTTCATGATGATGCTGATGATGGTGATGGTGATGGTCAAGAAGATGAGGATGACTCTAATCTTTCACATTGACCACGAAGGTCCTACCACTTACAGGGCAAAACATAAAAGGGATGTTTTATCAGATACAGTAATAGAAAATTAAGCTTTACAGTAATGTTTCCTTTCTATTTTGTGGAACTGTTTTGATGTTTTTTAAACCGTAAATGTTGTAAAACTGTATCTTTGTATGAGAACATGCTAATATATCATAGTCTAAAATGCTATAAAGTGGAATTTCTTTTGAAATATTTTTTGAGAATAGCAATTTGGCATGCCAAATTTCAGGTATAAACTTTAGAAATTAGTGAAAATTTTCTTCGTTAAAGGCCATCTCACGTTTGGGAATTTTGTCAGTGTTTATCTGGGTAGTTTATTCCTAGCCCTACCTTGAGCCTAAGGGCTTGGAAGGGCAGTCCATGAGAAGTAATTGACTTGTCCTGTAAGACTAAAGAAGTAAAAAATGAGATGGGATTCAAAGAATACAAGTAACCTGGACTTTCCATAAAAGAGAACATTCTCCCAGTCAGGAAGCCCCGCTCTAAAGTTAGCTGGAGATATCCAGCTAAAGTCTTCACCTGTTTGGACTGTGTAATGAGATTTCTGCCATAGCTGAAGAGTTGCTTTAGACAATGTCAAGAGTCTCTTTCATTGCTAGAGTTCCATGATTAATGATAGAAGCTAGGAAGTTTGGATAAGATGCTTTAACTATATAAAAATAGATATGGGGGCTTCCCTGGTGGTGCAGTGGTTGACTGTCGGCTTGCCGATGCAGGGGACACGGGTTTGTGCCCCGGTCCGGGAAGATCCCACATGCCGCGGAGCGGCTGGGCCCATGAGCCATGGCCGCTGAGCCTGCGCGTCCGGAGCCTGTGCTCCGCAACGGGAGAGGCCGCAACAGTGAGAGGCCCGCGTACCGCAAAAAAAAAAAAAGACTAACAAGAGCACCTTTTGTTGTAATATTTGGTCTCTTGTTCTCAGTTCCTGAAATGCTTCAGAGCCATAAAGGTGAAATGAGTGTCTTGCGATTCATAACAAGCTCCTTCCCACCACAGCTGGGTTTCTGTTAACGAGTTGACTTTTGGAACACACCTAAAGATGGGGTTGCTGGTTGCCAGGGGACCAACTGTGATTAGAGGGTTGGAACTTTCAGTCCCACCCTCTGATTTTGGGAGAGGAGAGGGGCTGGGGTGTTGAATCAATCAATCATGCCTCTATAATTAAGCTACCACAAAACCCCCAAAGGACAAGGTTCTGAGGGCTTCCGGGTTGGTAAGCCCTCCCAGAGCGAGCACAGAAGCTCCCTGTCTCTTCCCACGTATCTTACCTTATACATCTCTTTCATCTGGCTGCTTCTGAGTTATATCCTTTTGTAATAAACTGGTAATCCAACAAATAAAATGTTTCTCTGACTTCTGTGCAGTGCTTTAGCAAATTAGTTGACCCCAAGGTGGGGATCGTGGGGACTTCTGATTTGTGGCCAGTTGGTCTGAAGTAAAAGTGACATCCTGGACCTGCACGTGGTGTCTGAAGTCCAAGGAGGGAACCTCCAATCTGTAGCCGGTGGGTCAGAAGCACAGGAGGCAACCAGGACTTGTGATTGGCATCTGAAGTCAGGGCAGTCTTGTGGGACTGAGCCCTTAACCTGTGGAATCTGATGCTCTCTCCAGGTAGATAGTGTCAGAGTTGAGTTGAATTGTAGGGTGTGCAGCTGGTGTTTGGAGAATTGCTTCTTATTGGTGGGGGGAACCATCCCTCCCAGTGGAATTGGGTCCCAGAATCAGCCTTTTTAATAGGGTATGCAATTTGGTACTACAGCCCTCTCTCTGGTAATGATCACGGCCTCTCAGAGGTTTAATTTCAGACGTAATGATAATGATTATTATTGAAGGAGTTCAAGGAAGTGCTTTGCAGGCACCACATTATTTGCTTGTCACAACTTTTGGTAGCCATTGTCTTGGTTTGAGGGAACGGGAAACTGAGACTTAGATTTGGTAATTATCTTAACTGAAGTCACATTACTGGGAGTGAGAAAGGGGGATTGGACCCCACACAGCCCTCTACGTCAGTCATCTGCAGGACTCCCATCCCCTTCTGCTGCCTATGCTGGCGGCCCCTACCCTGCCTCCATACCCGCTATCGTTCTAGCTTCCCAACATGGCTGCACGGAAAATGAGGCCCCACTGGCTTCAGTTACGCTGCATTCTACACCTGTGCATGGTGATTATTAAATAACTTCTCTGTTTCTTCTTTTAAATTGTATATCAGATTATATTTGATTTACAATGTTATGTTAGTTTCAGGTGTACAGCAAAGTGATTTAGTTATACAGATACATATGTCTATTCTTTTTCAGTTTCTTTTCCCATTTAGGTTATTACAGAGTACTGAGTAGAGTTCCCTGTGCTATACAGTAGGTGCTTGTTGATTAACTATTTTACCTAGTAGTGTGTCTGTGTTAATCCCAAACTCCTAATTTATCCCTACCCCATACCTTTCCCCTTTGGTAACCATAAGTTTGTTTTCTAAGTCTGTGAGTCTGTTTCTGTTTTCTAAATAAGTTCATTTGTATCTTTTTTTTTTTTTTAGATTCCACATATAAGTTATATCATATGATATTTGTCTTTCTCTGACTTACTTCACTTAGTATTATAATCTCTAAATCCATCAATGTTGCTGCAAATGGCATTCTTTCATTCTTTTTTATGGCTGAGTAGTATTCCATTGTATATGTGGACCACATCTTCTTTATCCATTCATCTGTCAACGGGCACTTAGGTTGCTTTCATGTCTTGGCTATTGTGAATAGTGCTGCTTTGAACATTGTGGTGCATGGGTACATGCACTTCTCCATTTCTTTATTCTCTAGATCCTTTACCTTTTTCTTATCACCAAATAAGATATTAAAACAAAAACATTAGTACTATTATACATTAGTAACATTACCAAAACACATTAGATGGTAAGTTCATCTCTGAACATTTACCAAGATGTAGAGCCATCAATTTGGTGTCTATGTGGCAAAGAAAATTATTAAATGAAACCACCATAACAGCAACAAAAACCCATAGCCAAAGCATCCTGTTGCAGTAAGATTAAACTTAGTTTCAGGACTTTAGATGTTTTTAGAAGTATAACTGCACTGAAAAGGTGTAACCTTAATTTCCAAAGCGTAGATTAGTCTAAGTGTTCAAAGTAGTGATCTTTTTCATTCTGCTTTAAGATCCTACAGAAGGGATATTAGTTGTATAAAATTGTATTCCATTCATTGTAATTCTCCTTTTTAGTGATGGTTGCAAGAATTATCTAGCATTATCATAAAAGAAAAATACCATTTTACATGACATAAACTGGTAAGGAGAATGTTTTCAGGAAGGCTAATGTTTGAGTGTAGGTGATTTGATTTCTCTTAGTGGCCTGAAGAATATAATAATCCCAGTGGAAAATACATCACTGGCAACATCCGCCAAGCACCAGTCAACTCCTGGTGGAGGCCAGGAACCAAAGCTCCTGATCAGGGGAACACTGGCAGTTTCTTGCATCCACCAGGGAGCACAGCTCAGGCTTAACCTCCACAATGGGCGGCACTGGGTACTCTGGCTTAGAAGGCTCATGTCTCAAGGGAACCAGTATTCCCGTAGGTATAGTGCTCTGGACTAAACTGTGTGCCTTCAAAATTCATATGTTGAAGTCCTGCCCCCCAGGACTTCAGAATGTGACTGTATTTGGAGGTAAGGTCTTTAAAGAGGTAACAAGGTAAAATGAAGTCATATGGGTGGGCTGGTGTCCTCATAAGAAGAGGAAATTAGGACACAGTTGTGAACAGAGGGAAGACCACATAAGGATACAGAGAAGATAAGATGATAAGATAGTCACTTACAAGCTGAGGAGAGGGATCTCAGAAAATGAAAGCAAAAACAAAACAACCCCGCCAACACCTTGATCTCAGACTTCTAGCCTCCAGGACTGTGTGAAAAATACATTTCTGTTGATTAAGCCTCCTGGTCTGTGAGACTTTGTTATCGCAGCAATAGCAAACAAATATATCTACTTTTCAGCATCCATCAGAGAATGTGAAGAATTACTAGAATAACCATGCTCAGGCAAGCCCAACCCTCTGACTACCCGTAGCTCCTCCTGAATCCAAATACAATTCACCAACCTGGGTCTTTAATTTTTTTTAACTTTTTAGAGCAGCTTTAAGTTCATAGCAAAGTTGAAAGGAAGAGGCAGAGATTTCCCATATGCCCCCTGCCCCGGCATGGAGCCTTCCCCACTGTCACTATCCCCCTCCAGAGTGGTACGTGTGTTACAATCGAGGAACCTACACTGACACATCACAATCACCCAAAGTCCACAGTTTTACATCAGGGTTCATTCACCCTTGGTGCTGGTCTTTTTTAAAAATTATTTTACAGTAAGCAATGTTGCCCATTAATATATTTGAAAGTCCATTTTTTTATCTGGTTTCCTGGGGGGGAAAAGTTAGAAAGTTAACTGGGGGTCAGATTCGCATACAGCAGGGGAAAGTTTTTGTTTATTCTTTGTTGAAATCATAGTAGGTTTTTTATGATGGGGTGGGGATAAGAGTGGAGACGAAGAAGATTTTAAACCAGATCTTTGTCTCATTAGCTGGTTTTTAAAGAGGCGATTCTTGAGGTTGAAGACGCTAAATGTTTAGTAAATCCAAAGAGATTTCCCAAATTGTGAGTATACAACCAGTAACAGCTAAGACACATGTCATGATCATCATCGGAGTCCTCCCAGGAGAAACTCATTGAAGAACTGACATTTAAAATGAGTCCTTCAGGGGCTTCCCTGGTGGCGCAGTGGTTGAGAGTCCGCCTGCCGATGCAGGGGACACGGGTTCGTGCCCCCGTCCGGGAAGATCCCACATGCCGCGGAGCGGCTGGGCACGTGAGCCATGACCGCTGAGCCTGCACGTGTGGAGCCTGTGCTCCACAACGGGAGAGGCCGCAGCAGTGAGAGGCCCACGTACCGCAAAAAAAAAAAAAGAAAAAAATACAATGAGTCCTTCAGGATAGCATTTATCCAGTCAAATGAGGAAGAGCATCTCCCGGGGCCCTTGGGGAAGAGCGCTCTGCTGCTGGTCTGTATGGCACCTTCCCATGAGTTTGCATGAGATGCCCCTTCCTCTGGGAGAATACGGCATGTTGAGCTGGGCACATAGGATTTCAATACTCCATTTCACTCAGCTGACCATCCTTCTCCATGGGCCAACCTGCCCAAGCATATAAGAAAGATCTGAGTTGAAAAACTGGCAGCCATGAAACTCTCCGAAGTAAATTAATAGGAATTGTAACTTATTGGAAAGATCAAGAGCAAGAGAAGCATTTGCTGTATTTGTTGGCTAACTGGAAATGGAGATATTATTTCTCACCAGTGAACTGAGTGACTATTTGACAAAAAAAGTCAAGAATTTAAATACTTCTTCAGTGGAAAGAGGTAAGTATTGGATGTAGCCATTTTATAGTCTATCTTTTCCAGGGTTGATGGGGAAATGACGTCCAAAAGTATTTGAGACAGGAGGAGAAATATGGAAACAAAATCTCAAACCACAGTAGGGATGGAAGACAGCTTGGGTGGCCAAACAGAGCAAACAGGGTGCAGAGCGGGGTGACTGAGAAGATGGTCCAGACGTAGTGCTTGGATTTTATTTCAAGTGCAAGCTACTGAAGGAGTTTTAGCAGGGAAGTGACACGATCTTTTTTCTTTCATCACCTTAGCTGACATATGACAAATGCATTGCAAGCTTTCAGGGCTGACAATGGAGAGACCAGTTAAGAGGCTGCTTAGTAACCCATCGAGAAATAATGGCAGCGTGAGCTCTGATTGCAGCAGTGGCAGTGGAGAAAAGTGGATGGACCTGAGATGTATTTGCAAGTAGAATAATCAAAATGTACTGTGAAGTTTTTGTGAAGAAACGGTGAGGCACAGAGAGGAGAGGGATATGCGTTTACTCCCAATTTTCTTGCTTGAACAATTTATGAATTGTGGTGTCATTTACTGAAATGGGCCAGCCTTACTGAATTTTTTTTTTTTTTTGGTGGTTGTTGTTTTAACGGTTGTATAAACAGCAAGATCCTTTTTGACTCACCTCCTAGAGAAATGGAAATAGGGACAAAAGTGAACAGATGGGACCTAATGAAGCTTAGAAGCTTTTGCACAGCAAAGGAAACCATAAACAAGACGAAAAGACAACCCTCAGAATGGGAGAAAATATTTTCAAATGAAGCAACTGACAAAGGAGTAATCTCCAAAATATACAAGCAACTCATGCAGCTCAATAGCAAAAAAACAAACAACCTAATCCAAAAATGGGCAGAAGACCTAAATAGACATTTCTCCAAAGAAGATATCCAGATTGCCAACAAACACATGAAAGAATGCTCAACATCGTTAATCATTAGAGAAATGCAAATCAAAACTACAGTGAAATATCATCTCACACCAGTAAGAATGGCCATCATCAAAAAATCTACAAACAATAAATGCTGGAGGGGGTGTGGAGAAAAGGGAACCCTCTTGCAGTGTTGGTGGGAATGTAAATTGATACAGCCACTATGGAGAACAGTATGGAGGTTCCTTAAAAAACTAAGAATAGAACTACCATATGACCCAGCAATCCCACTACCGGGCATATACCCTGAGAAAACCATAATTCAAAAAGAGTCATGTACCAAAATGTTCATTGCAGCTCTATTTACAATAGCCAGGACGTGGAAGCAACCTAAGTGTCCATCAACAGATGAATGCATAAGGAAGAAGTGGCACATATATACAATGGAATATTACTCAGCCATAAAAAGAAACGAAACTGAGTTATTTGTATTGAGGTGGGTGGACCTAGAGTCTGTCATACAGAGTGAAGTAAGTCAGAAAGAGAAAAACAAATACCATATGCTAACACATATATATGGAACCTAAAAAAAAAAATTCATGAAGAGCCTAGGGGTAAGACGGGAATAAAGACACAGACCTACTAGAGATTGGACTTGAGGATATGGGGAGGGGGAAGGGTAAGCTGGGACAAAACGAGAGAGTGGCATGGACATATATACACTACCAAATGTAAAATAGATAGCTAGTGGGAAGCAGCCGCATAGCACAGGGAGATCAGCTCGGTGCTGTGTGTCCACCTAGAGGGGTGGGATAGGGAGGGTGGGAGGGAGGGAGACGCAAGAGGGAGGAGATATGCGGACATATGTATATGTATAGCTGATTTACTTTGTTATAAAGCAGAAAGTAACACACCATTGTAGGGCAATTATACTCCAATAAAGATGTTTAAAAAAAAAGGAGTGAAATATTGCCATCTGCAGCAACATGGATAGACTTAGAGAATATTATGCTTAGTGAAATAAGTCAGAGAAAGATAAACACTCTATGATATCACTTATGTGTGGAATCTAAAAGATAACACAAATGGATCTATAAACAAAACAGAAACAGACTCACAGACATAGAAAACAAATTTATGGTTACCAAAGTGGGGGAGGAGGGACAAATTGGGAGTATGGAATTAACAGATACAAACTACTGTACATAAAACAGGCAACAGGGATTTACTGTATAGCACAGGGGTTTATGCCCAATATCTTGAAATAACCTATAATGGAATATAATCTGCAAAACAAAAAATCTGAATCACTATACACCTTAAGCTAATATGATATAGTAAATCATCTATACTTCAATAAAAATAAATAAAATAAAAAATAAATAAATAAAAGTTGTTTAAGTCCTGAGACTTCCCCAGCAGTCTAGTGGTTAAGACTCTGCTTTCCAGTGCAGAGGGTGCGGGTATGATCCCTGGTCAGGGAACTAAAATCCCACGTGCTGTGCGGTGCAGCCAAAAAAAAAAATTAAAATTTGTATTAAGTCCTATACACACACTGAACGATACTGGCTTCACCAGGTACCGTGTGCTTTGACCTCCCTTCACTTTCCGAAAATAGTTGATAGGAAGACACAGAATGATGCAGATCCAGGTTATTAACTACAGAAATGGGGAAGTGACTTTATCGGTGGGTGATCCTGCCAATTCAGTAAGGAGTGAAAGGAAGGAAGGAATAACATTACTCACCGTGTTACTACTTCGTGTTTTATTTGAAGGAGTTTCCATGCATTTCATAACCATAAAGTAACTAAGTTTCCTGAACCAATGCGGGTCTCTAATTGCCAGTGCTGAGGAGGGCTCGGCCTAAGACAGGAGAGTTTGTTTTGTTTTGTTTTTTATGTTGTGCTAGCTCCTGCTGCACAGTGAAGTGAATTAGCCATATGTATACACATATCCCCTCCCTTCTGGACCTCCCTCCCATCAGGCCACCACAGAGCCTTGAGTAGGGTCCCCCGCGTTATACAGCAGGCTCTCACTAGTTATCTACTGCATACATAGCAGTGTATATATGTCAATCCCAATCTCCCGATTCATCCCATCCCCCCCTTTTCCCCCTTGGCGTCCATATGTTTGTTCTGTACATCTGTGTCTCTATTTCTCCTTTGCAGATAGGTTCATCTGGACCATTTGTCTAGATTCCACATATGTGCGTTGATATACGATATTTGTTTTTCTCTTTCTGACTTACTTCACTGTGTATGACAGTCTCTAAGTCCATACACGTCTCTACAAATGACCCAGTTTCGTTCATCTTTATGGCTGAGTAGTAGTCCATTGTGTTGGAAACACATCTGGAGAAAGAAGCATATACAGCTACAGACGTGCCATGCAGAAAGATGCACACTCCCAAAGAGAGTACAAACTAGCATGGAGACACAGAGCAATAGGCAAGGAGTCAGAAGGGGGATAAACCAGATGATTTCACAGGGGAGCTGGTGCTTGAATATGCATCTTTTGTGGGGAAAAGGGAAGGAGAGGCAAGAGGAACAGATGAGTGATGAGTGAACATTTTATACGTTTAGGTTTAGGTTGTAAGTCTTCCTTTCTGGCTGAACCATGGGGTGACTTTAGGGAAGAGTTTGTATCTAGTTGTGAGGCTATTAACCCAATGTAAGAACCGTGGCCCTATTTTTTCAGTGGCTGTCAATTGTAAATGCGTGTTTCCTAGTTTTCTACCTCTTGTGTACATTCTCTGTCTTCCAGTGTTCTATTGTTCTAACCATAATCTTGGAATATATTATCTTTTTTATTTGTTGTGCTCTTTTTCTTGTCCCTGTTTCTCTCTCTCTGTTTGTTTCTCTCACACATATACTTTAGGATAAAAAATTATGGGTGAGAGAAAACTCAATATAGTTGAATGATCACAGATGATATAGAAATCAATATGAATAAATGATGGATTGACTTTTGTTTTAAAACTCGCAGCAATGAAACTCGTAAATGAATTAATCCAGCATGGAACAAACTGGAAAGTCTGAACAAGAGGGTAGTCAGCATATTTATTGGATAATTAGGAATGGAAATAATATTCATAGCCAGTTATGTGGTAGGTGGATTACGTGAAAAGTAAGTAAAAAATTTAAACACTATAAAAGAAAGTAGTCATTTTTGTTTGTTTGTTTTTTGCGGTACGCGGGCCTCTCACTGCTGCGGCCTCTCCCGTTGCGGAGCACAGGCTCCGGACGCGCAGGCTCAGCGGCCATGGCTCATGGGCCCAGCCGCTCCGCCGCATGTGGGATCTTGCCGGAACGGAGCACGAACCCGCATCCCCTGCATTGGCAGGTGGACTCTCAACCACTGCGCCACCAGGGAAGCCCGGAAGTAGTCATTTTTATGGCATTAGGAAGTGCAGTTGGATCTCTTCTTCCTTTTCCTATCTGCTCCTGCTTCCTCTCTCCATACAGCTTATTGACCATACATTTTCTTGTGTATTTTTTTTTTCTTAACACCTTCCTGGTGAGTTATTGATGTGCCACTTCTACTTCTGATCTCCATCTCGAAGTCCTGAATTAAATCTTGTGTATCCTCATTTTGCAACTTCTAGGCTCCACAAAGGATCCAGACTCCCCAAGTTGGAATTCAGTTTCTATTTTTTCCACCTCAATTCAGGAATAATCCCTAAGGCAAAAGGAGAGAAGTAGTCCATATACAGACAGTTAATAAAGACTGAGAGTCAGCCTCACACAGGGGTTGAACATTGGCTTTTATCTAATAGGGAACGACATATATTGCTTTGATAATTCTCAAGCAAATATACTACCTTGAAATGAAAAATTAATAAAAAAATAAGTTGTTGAAGAGTGTAGTAACATACATAAAATAATTGAGAAACAATAAATAAAGGAATACCATATTGGAACATTTTCAGAATTTTCCTTGAAAAATGGAGAGAAACTATCTCCAGGTAGAAGTGATGTCAGTGTTAAATAGACCTGGCGCTGCGACTTATTAGCTTTGTGGCATTTGGCTGTGAGCCTGGGTTTCCTCATCTATAATGAGAAAAGCAGGAGTAAACTTACAAAATTGCTATAAGGATTAAAGATAGTAGTTATGTGAATAGCACCTGACACAAGCATCACAGGCATTAAATAAATGCTATTACAGGGGACTGTAAGAATTTATATAGATGCTTATGTAGATATCTTAGCCCCACAAAGGCACAGCTGTTTCTATGTCTCTGCTTGTAAACAGGCCGCACATTATTTGAACAGGATGAGAATATTTACTTGTCTTTCTTAGTTGAATGACCCATTGATTATTGTTCAACTATTTTGTTTACGAGTTCCACTGAGTATAGAAAGAGTACAAATGTGTGCAATTTTATTTTCTCAACTAGACATAAATATGTTTATATTCTCACAGAAGCCAAACAGAGTAAACTTATATATGTATGAAGGTATGTGCATGCCTATATATCTATATCTGCCTATCTGTATCTATATCTATCTATATATGCATATACTAAGTAGGCTACATACCATTCAAGAAGAGGATGTTATTTCTACTCTATCATATGACTTTCATAATTCATTTGGGAGACCTTCAGAGTTGCCCTTTGGATTTTCATGAACATGTCACTAAATGATATAAATTACACCATTAGTACTAAAAGGAACTGGTTGCTGTTTCTTTAAAAATTGATCTCAGTTGAAGTATTCATTGCTATAATGGAAAATGAACGGGCTTCAGATCAAAAGGCTTAACCTGGCACTGTGACTTATTAGCTTTGTGGTGTTTGGCTCTGAGGCTGTTTCCTCATCTATAATGACAAGAGCAGGACTTAATTTACAAAATTACTCCAAGGATTAAAGATAGTAGTTATTTGAACAGTGCCAGACAGATGCATCATAGGCATTAGTGAAATGCTTGCTCTTTGAGTTCTCTTTTCTTTAGATGTGTCCGGGGAACCACTGCATCACCCAGACTCAGAATTTCTTGAGGTGAAAGGGCTCTAGATAGCATGTGTTAGAAAACAATCTGGTAAAGAGATATGTGATCTGGTTCTAGCTGAGTCACATGGGAATCTAGTAACTTGGCCGGTTCAGACAGAGCGTAGACTTCTTCAGATATGTAAGTCCAGAGACTCAGTTTTAATTCATCCATAAGAGGACTGATCAATATTAGCAAAATACAACATTTAAATAGTTCTCAATGGCAAAATAGCTAGAGTGATAAACAGGGCTGGTGGCCTAGAGAGAATGTTCTCTTCCCTGAGAGAATATCTACTAAGGAGATTAGATCAACCAATTTCCTGGTGAGGAAACTGTCAGAGCAAGTCCTTCAAAAGTATGACATCTGTTGATTTGTATAAATATATTTCTGAGATATGCTTTCATTTTAAATACCAAAAATTATGATAAACTACAAATTCATACATTGTATTTTCACAGAGATATGTTCATCATTAATTTATAAAACTATTATCATTAGCCTCATCTTCTATGTTTTCTGTAAGTCAATTTTAAATGGACTGTAAGTAATTCAAAGAAAATATTCTCAAGGCCTTTGGGAAGTTGATACCTAGGTTCGTAAGTTTTCACACTAGAAGACTGGTCTGTTTTATTGACTCTCAATTGATAGACAGCAATCTGATTTTCTGTAAAACCTAGTCCTCTAAGATCTAATATTCATTTAACACACATTTGTTTTAGTTTGTTTCACGACTACCAAAATGTTCTAAAAATTCTTAATCAATAAATATCAAACAAAACTAGGCCAGCTGTAGTAAGTCTCCATTGTGTTTTTCTATTTTATCTACCTTTTCTTCCCCAAACTTTAAATGACAACAGGAAGCATAAAAAGTAACGAGTAATAATTTAGTAATAATAATATCTCCATCTTTTTCAGAACTATTGCTAAGGTGTTATTTGCAGGCATAGGGATAACACGAGGGAAATATGCTGAGAAGCAGTAGAGAGTCAATTTAGCCATCAGAATCTCTCAGTGAGGATGCTTTTGGACTTGACTAACTAATATGGCTTAAATAATATGTAAATTTTTTTGACGAAACACCAAATTTAATATAGAGTTTTCCAAAATTTATGCAACTTCACATATATAAATTTGTAAATAATAACTTTTTAACATGTAACAAACCCAAGGAAACCGTTTCTTAAAATTTAATTTTAAGAAAATTTCATTTTAACTTTGAGGTGTAAAAAACATTCTAGGATCCTTTGAAGCCAGCTGAAGTATACTCCTAGATTCTAACAGTAGATCAGTCCAGTAAAGCAGGCACAAAATGGTGCTTTGTAAACACGTGATAGTTGCTATTCCAATGATCAGTAGATTTGCCTGTAATGTTCATTCAATTGCATATGTTCAGGACTAATATGACATGGACTGATTCCTTGATTCTAAAACATGGTCACTTCTACAATAGCTACATGTAAAAAAGCAGAACAGGCTGGCAGGATTTGAAATACTAGTTATTATTTACATAGCAGGAGTCCAAATGAAAGGTGGGCTTCGGGATTGGTGGGTTCACTGGTTCAACAATGTAAGCAAGGACTCCAACCCTTTCCGTCTTCCTGTTCTGTGATGGGCAGCATCTATCTGATTCTCCTTTCTCTTATTTATTGTCATAAGATGACTTCTGGGAGCCTTTGGGGCTGCATGGACCCTTGATTAAATCCCATGGAGTGTGAGATGACCCAGTAAATAACTGTTGAAAGGCAGTTCTCCCTGCGTCTCCTATGTTTTTCTACTTTGCCTGAGAAAAGGCATTAACAATTATTTTGTTGTCATTGTTGTTGAAGATTATTTTTCAATGTTGTTTGTGTAGCCAACAGTCTTGGAGGATAGAGACTGTGTCTCTCCCTGAGAAGAGGGATGATTATTTTTGTCTCCTGACCAGGGTAATAGATAGTATTTCCCACCAGGGCAAAGAGGGTGCAGGATTGCTAGTGGTTCTTTTACAAGATTAAGGATTTCCTAAGATCTGCATTTCTCAGCCGTGACACAGACCCCCTGTGTGTAACATTTACCTGAGCCCACCTCCATAGCTCCCCATGGGATTCAGGGTGCAAGAGGAACAGATATGCACATGAATCTTACACTGTAATAAATGCATTTGCCTCGGAGCTAGGGCTCATCATGTCTCTGGCAACATCTGAAACAACTGCAAAAGGCTAACTTTCACTTCGTAAGCACAGTAAAATCTTAGACCTTCCGTTTCCGAAAACACTGTTAGTAAGCTTCTCCTTCCATGAAATAAGATGAAATTGTGTTGCAAGTTGTTCCCAAACCGATTGCCAGCAATGAGAATGGACAACAGGTATACGCAGCAGCCCCACGCCTTGAGCTGCGGACAATTCTCAGACGATAGCACTATTTATTATTCAATGGATGGAAGAAGAACGGAATAGAATTTGCAGGCTCAACTCAAATATCTGGCAAGGGTTCCACACTCAGATGATGACGACATTCGGAAAGATTATTGTATAAGAAAAACATGGGAGTTAGGACTTTTTTTTTTTTTTTTTTTTTGCAGTACGCGGGCGTCTCACTGCTGTGGCCTCTCCCATTGCGGAGCACAGGCTCCGGACGTGCAGGCTCAGCGGCCATGGCTCACGGGCCCAGCCGCTCCGCAGCATGTGGGATCTTCCCGTACCAGGGCACGAACCCGTGTCCCCTGCATCGGCAGGCGGACTGTCAACCACTGCGCCACCAGGGAAGCCCAGGACTTTTTTCTTTTACTATGACAGTGACATGGCTGGTGGGACAAAACTCCAAAAAGAATGATCCCCTGTGTATTCGAAGCCAAAGTAAGTAACAGCTATTTTAGGAAATACGCTGATTATATATACCCTAACCCTCAGTCCTGTCATTTTAATATCTATAAAACATATATCATGTGTTGTGTATATCTCATTTTGTTCAGTTAATTTTTTACTAAGTTTTACGATTTTTTCCAGTGATAGAAAAAACATTAAAATTCTCTTCAACTCTCAGAATCGGTGACAGAGAGATAATATCTCCCGTTTTTGATAAATTATTTTTTATAACTGGATTTATAGTGATACCCAAGAACAAGTTTAGATGATTAACTTTTGTGCTTGTTTTTTTTTTTTTGTAAGTAAATTTTAAAGATGTCTACTGAAACCAGAAATGAATTTCACAGTTTTAGTATCTTAATTAAAGTAGCTGCTAAATCGTATCCCGCATTTCTTTTTTCACTACCAACTGACGTAATTTTAACAGCAGGAGATTTTCCTGAGAGCCTTGAAAGTTAATATGGCACTTGACGTGTAAATTTACTACTTGAGTAAAAGTAATACAGCATTGGAGGAAACCGTTAACATGCCGACCACAGACTTACGGAAATATCTTAACTGTGCAAATGCTAAGAAGTGCATGACAAACATTGCAATTTCCCAGAAAGAAGAAAAGAAAGAACTCTGTCTGAATCTTTAATAAGATGAGAGGAAGATGCAAAACTTTCCAACTGTTTACCTTTTATTCTTTTTTGAATGGCATAAGACATTAAAAATGAAGGCCTATTAGAGAATTACAGTCACTGCCTTATACAAAGGCAGGAGTATCCTATATTGAAAAAAATTTAACAATTAAAAATTGGCACACTTCTCCAAAAAAGATATGGAAAGATGCTCACTATCATTAGTCATTAGAGAAATGCAAATCAAAACCTTAATGAGGTGCCCTTTCATATTCACAAAGATAGATATAGATTTTTTTTTTTAATGGAAAAATAACAAGGGTTAGCAAAGTTGTGGAGAAATTGGAACTCTCATACATTGCTTTTGGGGATGTGATATGTTTCAGTCACTGTAGAAAACAGTTCAACTCTTCCTCCTTGGAATTACCATATGACCCAGCAATTCCACTCTTAGGTGTATACCCAAAAGAGTGGAAAATGAGTACTCAAATTCATGTACACTGGAGTTCAAAGCAGCATTGATCACGATATGCCAAAAGTGGAAACAGCCCAAGTGGCCACCATCAGATGAATGTATAAACAAATCGTGATATATTCATACAATGGGATATTATTCATCTCTAAAGAGCAATGAGGTACTGACAAATGCTACAACATAGATAAACCTCTAGGACATCATGCCAAGTGAAAGAAGCCAAATACAAAAGGTCACATATTACATGATCCCATTTATATAAAATATTCAAATAGATAGACCCAGAGAACAGAATGCAGATGGGTGGTGGCCAGGGCCTGGGGGATGGAAGAGCAAATTCTCAGTGTGTCCAGGTTTCCTCTTAGGGTATGAAGGTGTTTTGTAGCTAGGTGGAGGTGGTGATTGTATGGCGTGGCAAATGCACTAAATACCACTGAACTGTTTACTTTAAAATGGTTAATTTTATGTTATGTAAAACTTTTCTCAGTAAAAAATTAGAAGTTTGATAAGTGTTTTAAAAAATTGGCCCATTACCACCAAGTAGAATATTCACTAGCATACATATGTAACTTGTTTAACATGTAATATTTTTTGACAAATCAAATCTAGCAGACTAGTATGACTTTTATCATGTAAAATCCTTAGTTACTGACTCCAGAACTCTCATACTGTTTCAATTTATAACCTTTCAGCAAAACATAAAAATTTCAGGATATTTATACATTCCTATATTTGTATCACGGTACTGAAGGAAAAAAAATCCAATATGAAACATGAGTAATTAATATCAAAATGAGGCAGGAGATAGATGGGCCTCAGGCTGAGCACCTGGAATTTGTTCCCTGTGGACAGATACTCCAAGATGAGTAGTAGGAGGACCTGAGCCCTGCCTAGATAAGAGACCACATGTTTCTTATTCTCAAGGTCAAGGAGACCTTCCTGACTACACATGTGCAGAAAAGCTCCTTGGAGGTCAAAGTGGGAGTGATGTCAACCTACCCAAAGGCCTCTTCTCTAGAATCCATCTTGGCGAAGAGTTGCACGTGTACACATGGGAGGACTCTGAGATAAACTAAATACGGGCTCAGAAGCTGCCAAAGCACGATGATTGGCCAAAAGAAACCCATAAAGCGATTCAAACTACCACGAGGGCGCGACTCTCTCTCTGAGTCCGTGCATGTGTCTATCCGCACGTACTCTTTTTCCTCCTAAAAAACACTTTACTTCTTTCACTAAAAAAAAAGAAAGAAAGGAACATGAGATTTCAGTATCTTTCAGGATAAATTCTTAATTGTTAGAAAGTCTGCTTTAGAGTGTCCATTTTTTAATCTGAGTGATAAGACATATATTTCAAAATTACATTGAAACTTCATCCTCCATATCCACTTAGTCTGTTCCACTGAAGAACTATTGCTTCCAATGAGCTTTTCTTTTTTCTTTTGCAAAAATTAAACATTTAATCATCCAACCGCTCTTTCAAGATAAGTAATCAAAATGACTCAACTTCATTTGTATTAATGACAGACTTTTCAGTACATACCAATTATATTTTAAAAGGTTTAAATTCTTGATTTAAGGACATTCAGAACGGTTGTCTCATAAAAAATTCTGCTTTTGACAAGAGAGTTACTATGAAAGATTTGCAGTGTCTGTCCCCCTTAACCTTTACAGAGATGATTTCAAATGAAGAAAATGACCTTTATCTGTCTTGTTCAGGCACAATTTCAAGGCCAAAATTTCATTTTTGACATATTCACCGAAGATAATGGGTATCACTGTTGGCCTTTGATAATTATGTGGCATTAATAAGAATAAGGAATTATTAAGTACTTTTATGCTATTTATTTAACTTGGATGACAAATCTCAGTGGGTTTTTTTTTTGTTTGTTTTTGTTGTTTTTGGCCCACTCCATGCGGCATGTGGGATCTTAGTTCCCTGACCAGGGATCGAACCCACACCCCCTGCATTGGGAGCACAGAGTCTTAACCACTGGACCTCCAGGGAAATCTAGAGGATTTTTTTTTTAAGCTATTAAAGTGCTCTTCTGAGTGTGAACCGTTAGGTTTGTCCAGTTTGCTTATTTGAGCATTTTTCCAATATTAAGCTCCTATTTTTATTATCACCAAGATGAGGTACTTGAAATACTTTTCCTTACCTGCTATTTTTAGAACACAGCCTTTGATTCTACATTCTCTTCCTCATATACAAAGTCACTGTAGAGATGGGCTGATGAAAACAAGCTTTATTTTTTCCACACGATCAGTGAGATAAGTGGTTGTATTCATTTTGACACATCTTATACCACTGAGCGTTCATTTAGAAAGCATTTGCATGTACCTACTATGTGCCAGGAATTGCAGATATAAAGAAGTAAGGCATACAGATTCCAGAAATCAATGCAACAGGAAGCTTCAAATTCACAGATTGTTCCATGATCCCCAAGAGAAGAAGAAATTAAGTTTCCTAATGCTTTCCAAAATAATATAAGGAAAGGGAAATATTTGTCAAGGCCCAGCTCACTGTATTTGTCCATCTTGCACAGAAATGTCCAATGTAAAAGCATCTTTCCTCACATTCTATCATTTATTTATTCAAGGACTGTATGTTGAGTAATTACCAGGCCACAAGCAGAGTCCTCAGCACTGGAGACAAAAGAGACAAGGTCTTCTTGGAGCTGAAGGGGAGGTGAGGAGAGAGCCATTGGACACGGTTTGCACTGAATAATGCTCACAAACATATAAGATGCTTGGAGTGACCCAAAGGCAAATTACAGGGTGTGACGAGTCAGTATCCCAGGAGCTCTAATTCAGGTTACAAAATCCGGGAAGTCTTCTCTGAGCGAATCATAGCCAAGAAGACACCCGAAGGGTCAATAGGACTCCCTCAGATGGAGGGTGGTGGGCTGAGCATCCTGGCAGAGGTGGGAGAGCTCTGAGGGGACAGTGTCTGCCATCCAGAGGTCCTTTTAGGAAACGATAGCCAGCAGCATCTCTGGAATGCAGTGAGCGACACCAGACAGGGCCCCTGCCGTGCACCAAGCTGAGAAAGTCAGAAGGGTCTATGCTTTTGAACAGCGCGTTTTAATCATCATAATAGGTCTACCATGACGTCTCAGCAAAAGTCTGACACAAATGTAGAGATTCCAGTTGGCAGTATTAATGCCAAAGCCGCACATCAAATTCCTTCTTGTGAACGATATTTTCAGCATGGCTGAGGGTTTCCTCATTTAAAAATGCTTTATCCCTTTATCCATTTTGGAACAAAACCGCATTTATACACTTTACCTTATGAAAGACTATAGTATAAGGTTGGACCTTTTATGGATGCCTGCAAGATAGAGGAGGCAAGGCTGCACAGAGAAACATCCCTGAACTAAATTTAAGTGCTAGATAAACCGACAGTGCCCTACAATCTCTGCCTAGTTCCATTAAAGTCTAATGATGAAGAGGCATTGACTGTGCCAAATAATAGATAATTCGAGAATATACAGGCCCCACGGAAAACTAGAAACCACTGTGGAAGCTCCAAATGGAATAAGAATCTAAATGTAAAAAGTAAAACCGTTAAAAAAAGAAAAAAAAAGCACCATGAATCTAAGAAGCCAGTGCTTGCATTTTGTCTGCTTTTGATTCTCAGAAACCCTGCTTACTGCTATCTCGGTTTCTAGTTCTGTAGCAAATGGGGGAGTGTCAGATCAGTGAAGTATTCCTATTCTTAGAAATAAATGGTGATTAGAAGCCAAGAGGGGGTTACCTTCATTGCTGAAGGAGGCTGAAGGGCAAAATGTTAAGAAGAATACGCGCTGAAAGCTTTGCAGACTAATTTATTATTTTTAAATGGTTTCATTTGTCACAGACGTGAGCATATTATTTACACTTGGGTAAACGTGCCCTTTTCAAATTGAGAAGGGAATTAAATTCAAAAGACTTTATTATACAAAACAAAAATTTCTTTTGAGCAAAAGTTATTTTTATTCCTCTAAAGATTATATGCAGTTTGTTTCCTAATTTGGAAATCAGAGAATTCAATGATACTAGTAATGATGATCATGATAATAATACCTCTTACACTTAGGAAGTTGAAGCAGATGGAAATAGAAAAATCCAAGCTGCTGTTCAGCATAGAATCACTATGCAAATATTCCAACAGCTTGTGTGATTTTTCAAACTATTATCTCAAGTGCAACAAACCATTCATTATATTGAAAAGTTGAGAAGGATAGCACGTAGTAAAAAGATGATATGCATGTAGAGTTTGGGACCATTTATAGTCAACTCAACAATGATAAATAAATACGCTGTTTTCAAAAGATACACGTAAGAAAGGGGAGGTTTGGAGATTATGTTTGACAACATTTCCTAAAGAAGAGTCCTGTGTGTGTGTGCGCCTGTGTGTGTATGTGTGTGTGTGTGTATCACAGTGTTCTCTCTGGCCTCCTCCTCAGGATTCAAACATGTTGAATCTCACTTATTTTAAAAAACTCAGCCCCATAAACTTCCCTTCTACCTCCCTTTCTCTCTTCCCCCATTACAGCCACAAAAAATGGCTTGCAAAAAAAAATGTTTAAAATGCATCTTTAATTCTTCACCTATCTTATGCTTTTCTGCCTATTGCAATTCATCCATTAATTAATTTAAGAAATATTAATGGTGGACTTCCCTGGTGGCGCAGTGGTTAAGAATCCGCCTGCCAATGCAGGGGACACCGGTTCGATCCCTGGTCCTGGAGGATCCCACATGCCGCAGAGCAACTAAGCCCGTGAACCACACCTACTGAGCCTGCGCTCTAGAGCCCGTGAGCCACAGCTACTGAGCCCACGTCCTGCAACTACTGAGCCCACGTGCCACAACTACTGAATCCCGCGCGCCTAGAGCCCGTGCTCCACAACAAGAGAAGCCACTGCAATGAGAAGCCCGCACAACAGAAGAGTAGCCCCCCCTCGCTGCAGCTAGAGAAAGCCCGTGTGCCGCAATGAAGACCCAACGCAGCCAAAAAGAAAAAAAAAGCAATATTAACGGAGCCCACATAATTTACAGTGTGCTGGAGATTCAATGGCGAATGTCAAACATGGTGCATGTCCCGGAAATTCCCATTAAGGGGGGCTGGACAGTAAATGTACATTGCAAAGGAGAGAGAAAATGTTTTCAACCAAAATACTGGTAATTGACCAATCAGGAATTTAACAGATGTCATCAATTAGTCTTTCTTGTTATGTTTGATTTTGGCTATGTTTCAGACCCTTTAGTTAACTATACCTGAACCTCAAAGGAGTTTTGAAAGGACTACTAGTCAAGTCATCCAACCATATCCCCCTTTTTTTTTTTTTTTTGGTGGAGCTGTGTAGCTTGTGGGATCTTAGTTCCTCAACCAGGGATCCAACCCAGGCCTTCGGCAGTGATAGTGCAGAGTTCTAATCACTGGACCACCAGGGAATTCCCCAGCCACATCCTTGAAGTGAGGTCATTATACTGCTTCACACACTCTAAATCATTTGTTCTCATGGACCCAATACTACTTTTGGAGGTAAGAGCTAAAATTATAATTTAATTGACCTCCAGGCAATGGCGTCAAGTAGCATTCCTTGTAATATAAAGTTACTTTACCATGCACCTTAAATTAAATTATTGAAAAGAATAGACTTCCTGAGTGCAGGTAGAGATTTAATACTACATGGAAAACTGCTTCCATTTTTAAGTTGAAGAAAGGAGTAAACTATCAACTAGAATCATACACAAATTTAACTGATTTTAATATAATTATGTCACTGAGGCATGAAATATTTGTATAGTCAGAGCAATGCGAAAATATCCAAACCAGAAAGCACAACATTCTTAATAGTTGAGCAGCTAAATCAAAAAGAAATAACATTAGCTAACATTTATTGAAGTTATCATGTACTGGATATAGTTCTAAGAATTCCACAGAGTAACATACAAACCTATAAGATCAAAAAAAGCTCTATTATATAGATAAGAAACCTAAAAACAGACTCAAACACCTTGCGCATCATCACACAGCTGGTAAGAGGCCAAGCTGAGATTCAAATGCAAACCTACCAACTCCTAAGCTCTGAGATTCCAATTGCTTCTACTTGGACTACTGTACATGTGGCACCATGAGAAAACATATGGCTTATAAAATTATGCTAAGGGAGTAAACCTACTCTAAAGGTCTGTTGCACTAGCCTTTCCTTATCTACCTAAGTGATCACTGAATTCCTATGAACTGAGGTTTTTATGTGGCAAAATCACCTTCACAATCTATGGAGAAATGTGAGCCTCCAAGGGCCCATCTCTAAAGCCATGGTGTTATGGCACGTACACATAAGCAGTGTTTATAACAACCAAGTAATGGACTTATGCAAGGACTAGGAAAAGAAAACTCTGGGGGCCTTACAACATTCACTTAAACTGGGGGAGAAGAAACCACTAACTTTGGGCAGTGTATCAATGATAAGTACACAGTGTGCAGATGTTATCCATCAGGTAATCTGTGAAATACCATAGAAGCTTCAGGGTAGAAAAGGTTTGCATTGTCTCTGGAAGACAAAATGACATGAAAGCAGCAGAAGTTATCATAATTAGGTAGCCACATTAAAGGTTACACCTATTCCTTTGCGTAAATATTCTGATGAGTGAGCTGGTACATAGGCTCAGAGAACTCCATAGAGGGACCAAGGAAGCATTAAAACATCAAAAGTCATCATTTGATAGCAATAGAAGATAAGTAATACTAAAATATTATAGTAACTATTAAGACTAATAGCGTCATAAGAATTAATTAAAAAACACACACAAACACGTTCAGAAAGCCTGGTAATTGAGGTCCTCGAATTACTCAGAAATATATGGCACAGAAATATTACTGAATTCGGTAGCAACCGATAACTCTGTATTCGGTAACAGACTGGATTAGGTAAAAACCAGAATTTTCCAGTATTAGCTATACCTCATGAGCTAGTCATTGCTCAAGAATGCAAAAGAAAGTGTAATGAAAACTTGAAATTTAATGGGCTTAGATGGCCAATTTGTGCAGCTGAAAACACCTCGCTATGAGTTACGAAGGCAGAGATGATAGCCCCTCCTGCTTTAAATGGACCGCTTAACCAACAGCAGTTGAGCCTGGATGGAGGGAGGAGACTCTCAAATAGGTCAGACCGTGGGTTGCAGTCTGAAGCCTGGAGACCATTTTGGATGCAAAAGCACATTCTCCTTGCAACCTTGAGGTGTTCCCCACTGATACTGTCTTCTAAATCCCATTAACGTGTTCCTTTCCTTTTGTTTTCACTATCCTAATTAAGTCCCTTATCATTGAGCTGCTAAACCACTGGCTCCTTTCTGTCCTTTTACTGCATTGTTGCCTGTGGTTATTCTAAAAACCCTTTAATGTGTTCCTTTGTCCTCAGTACAAATCCTAACTCCATAGATACCCTAACCTTCTCAGGTGAGTATCAAGTTCAAAAAACTAAATTTCTTCCCTAATCTCGGATCCACAAATGGCAAATGTATCAGGTGTTCATAAGACAGATCCATCTCCGATTGTCCTGGAAAGAGAGACCCTATGTTGGCATGTAGATAACTTGTAGAAGTAAAATGAAAAGAAGAAAAGAAAGTCAGTGCGTAAAATGCCTGAAATGAGCGTTATTTTCTTCACTCCCTGTGTCTCTCAGTCTACAGACCATAATTTACAGACGGCCTGGTAGATGTTTCATCTGGATATCCAATACAACTCAAACTCATTTTAAACTGAACTCAGTATTTCTCCTTTTCTGAAGTTATTTTTTTCTTCCATTCTCTAAGTTAGTAATTTTGATTAGAACCTACTCAGATTCTCAAAATGAAAAACCTCAGGGACAAACTGGATACCTGTTTTGACTATTACTCTTCACTTCCTTGCTCTTTGGTTATGATGCCAGCATCCTCTCTTACCTGGATTATTGCAATAGCCTTATAAACGATTGATATGGCGTGAGTCTCAACTATATTGTGGTAATGCCATTTGCTATTACATATAAACCCTGAAATCTTCAGGCCTTAACAAAAAAGTTCATTCTTTGCTCATGTAAAGTCCATTGGGAGGTGGCCTTTGTTTCGTGTACTCATTCAGTAACTCAGATGAGAAATATATCTTCCAAGCATTTTTGAAGGTTGACATTGACCTAAGGCCAGCAGATGGGGGGAAGAAGGAATATGGGAGGTTGCATAGGATGGGGTACATGGTCCATCACCGGCTGCTGCTTTCTGACAAAACTCTACACTATAGAGATGAGTGTAAAGCCTTGGGCCGGGGGGGTCGGGCGTGGCGGTTGGGAGGGGTTAGCCATCTGCCATATAGGTTGTCTCCAGACTATTCTTTTTTGCAGCCAGCGAATTTTCTGAAGCCTGAATCTGATTGTGCCAATCCTCTGTTGAAACACTGTATATCATGCCCATTGCCCTCACAAAAAGGTAGAACCTTCTACACATAGAATTTACTGTCCAGTAGAAGGGTGCTATCAAGTATGTTGGGACAAAAGTGATATTAACGACACATATAGTCATTTGTCTTGTAAGATGCTTTAAAATCCACTGCTTACTTGCCTCTTCCAGCACCATTCCCAGGGCATTCTGTACTAACCTAATGCATGTGCTAGCCACACTGCGCTGCTTTCATTCCCAAACGTATTGCACTTTTTGTTGCTTTGGAGTTTCTCCTGTTTCTCTTTCCTTTTCCAATAACCAGCACCCAATCATCTTTCAGGTCCTTAGATATCACTTCCTCCAGGAAACCATCATTGTTTTCTACTGAAAGCACTCTACCCTTCTCCGTTTCCTTATCATACCACCAATTCAGCTGTGTTATGAACAACAGTTTATTTATATGTGAGCCAGCGCCCATCTTGAACTCCTTCAGAGCAGAATATGCGAGTCACCATTTTACCCTCAGTCCTAGAAAAGGAGCTAGCACAGAATAAATATCTGGTAAACATTTGTTGACTAAATCTCTGTTTTTGTCATGTCTATTTCCACAATATCTTTTGTGTTTCTTTATTATCAGGTAAACAAGAATTGTATCTACTTAATAAGATTTTTATAGAAATTATTGGATCTAGTACAGTATACAACTTGACACAAAGACAGTCTCAGTAAGTTTTAGCAATTGTTATTCCCCAAACTCAGAGAGTGTATATGACGTGATCTCCTTGGGAATTTTTTTTCCCGATCACTTTCAGCCAAAACTGTTTCCCCTCACATGTTTGTGCTCCCATACTGGATAATTCTCTCATCATTTGACTTGTGATATAATTGGTTGAGAAGAATTCTGCCCCCTAGGTAAGTAGTGATCCCTTGATAACAGGGTTCTGTCTTAGTGGCAGTCCAGGGATTAGCACAATATGGGCACCAAGTAAAACATGTATAGAATGCCTTATATTTAAAGAAAATTAAGGAGTGAAGAAATACAAGTTTAAGACAAGACAGATAGTGCCTTTAATAAAAATAAAAACTGTTCGTAAATAGATGATATTTACTTTGAAAGAAAGAGACTTTTTTTTTTAACATCTTTATTGGGGTATAATTACTTTACAATGGTGTGTTTGTTTCTGCTTTATAACAAAGTGAATCAGTTATGCTATTTTTTGGTTTCTTTGTTTGCTTGTTTTAAATAGCAGGGAAGTCCTAAAGCATTCTGAAATAAAACAGTAATTTCAGACTGTGTTGACAAACTCTGGAAGGAGTTTTCCTTCATTTTTTAAGGCAACTAGCCATAAGACTCCAAATTGTTTCCCCTTTCAGTAACTCAGACGATGCCAGACTTTTAGGACTCTACCAGTCTGAATCTTCTCATTTTACGTATGAGGAGTCAAAAATCCCAAGAAGTTAAGTAACTCTGAAACTCCAACAGGCAGTAAAGGATTTGGGGAAATGCAATCACTAGCTATTTATCCAAATAGTTAATGTCTTCAAAAGTATCCGTCGTTTAGACGAAACTGTCAATTCAATATATTCTAGAGGCAGTAGGGGCTTAATTGAATGTCTGCTTGAATTATATTCAATTATATTGATGTTTCGCTAATATGTGTTGCCATGAACATAACAAAATCTCCCCCAAACTTGAACTTTTTTCCCATGTTGTTGAAGACTCCAGTTTAATTATCTCTAATTTAAAGTTTAGAACTGCTGCTCATGACTGCACATCGATTTCCCTTGCGTTAAGGAAACACGATAACCTTGAAGCATTTTTATATATTTATAGATCCTGATTGGTGCTTTTTTTGGTGTTTGAGACTAATTATATCCATGCATGCAAATGTCAGCGATATGAAGAACAAGTTGTGGAATGGAACAAACACATGGGATCAGAAAACATTTTATAGTTGCTTGCATAATCCACTGTGTTCCTCATAATCTAATGTCATAGGAAAGAGTGTATGATACAGACGGCACCCTAGGGAGGTTGGGCAATTATGTATTAGATTATGTAATTTTATTGAGCTTCATTTTATTGCAGAGAACTACATCTGCATAGACACAAAACTACAAAAGTAAATGTAGGATAGCATGTAACTTATGAATCTTTTGGTTTTGCCAGTCTTCCACAGAAGTTAAGTGATTTTTCTTGAATGTTTCTTTTGATTAGAGAAGACTGATCTTAACAGTAGTATCAGAATCGCTACTGAGTGAGGTCCACTTTAAAAAGTTGGTAATCGGTACTTCCCTGGCGGTCCTAAGACTCTGCGCTTCCACTGCAGGGGGAGAGGGTTCCATCCTGGTCCTTGAACTAAGATCTTGCAAGCGGTGTGTCAAGCCACCCCAAATTTTTAAAGTTAATAATCTGCTGATTATAATACCGACTCTAACGCGCTGTTGCATTAAATAAATTATTACATTTACAGGGCTTGACACAATGCCAGATACATGGTGTGTACTGAGGACATAATTATTTTGTCTCTACAAATAGAAAGCAAGCTTGATTTATGTTAGTTAATAGTATACATAAGAGAGGGGGAAATTTTTCTGATTTAGGCCTCATTATATCATTTCCCTCCCAAAAAAAGATACATGGGGAAGAAAACTTCTGTTACTGACAAAGAATATGAGAAACTAAGATTTGTTTTTTTAAATCAGGTGGACAAAAGTATCTTCTAATGGTTTGGTTCCTTTTTAAAAACTTTTGGAGAATAATCGCTTGGGGCTTGTGAGGGTCTCTACTGATATTCTTGTTATTAAACAAGACAGGTGAACTCTGTTCTACATCCAGCTAGTTGCTACATGACCTAGAATATCTCTTGTTGAATTTGCAAACTAACTGAACAATAAAATAATGTGCATAAGATGACAACTACAGTGAAAAGAAACTATGACATTAATTATTCTAATTGTATTGTCAATCATCAAACTGCAGTGGTAATAAGCCACTATTTCAGACTGGCTGTATGACTGAGTGTCAGCCAGGGCTCTCCTGCAAAAGCAGATGGGTGTGGCCAGTTCTCACTTGATGCTAGTTCAAGCTAGGCTAGAAAAAGAGGTAACACTAAGAAATGGGGGGGCTGTAGTAGGCTTGATGGAACCAAACTTGTTCTTGGGGGCCTCACCTCCCTTTCTAAAATTTAAAAAGCACGGCAGCTGTCACGTGGGGGACATGGGTACCTTCATTTAGTTTCAGCCCTGAGGCAAAGTGTGAGGCATTAGGGAGAAATACATTTTGTGTAATATGAATATCTTGCTCACTTAAAACTTTTATGCTTCTTATACTTACACTTCTTCAAAGCATTGTTTGCAACAAGACTGATGGTTAAAACTTTGCCGGTCTTTGGAATTGTATGGACTTTGCTGTGTCTGTAGATATTATGAGTCTATGAATTTGAGTTTGCATTCTGAGATGCAGGCAAATCATTTCTATTACAGAGAGCCAGATATTAGTGCAGTGGGTATTAATCTAATGTCCTTTGAGTTATATTTGTTATTGGGTAAATAAATAAATAAATGGATTAAAAGTAGGAATATTTCAACATATTTATTATACCTTTATACTTTTAAAATAATACAATAACCATATTAGTATTGAAATATTATTGACATAATAATTTCATATATTTTATAATATCCGATTATATGTGTATTTCTAGATATAGATAACTTAGGTATAGATATGAGCTAGATATTAATATGATTTAAACATAGATGATAGATAAATATTATCTGGGGTAGAAAGTTTTTAAAATAGCTTCATGTGGTGTATTATCCCTGAAATAGTTATTTGGAGAATTTACTCTTGAAATCAACACAGTCTATGATTACCATCTAGTGGCAAAGCCCTTGAATTGCAAATACTCCGTGCCAATGGAGAATCTAAGGGTGCTTACTTGGCCAATTCAACCCATTTTCTTGATGTATATGTCACAAATATTAATATTATATAACCTCATCAACCACACACACATATCTTGTAAAAATGTTTTTATAAAAACTGATGGGTTTGCATGAAAGTGATTTGAATAAGGCCAATTGGAAAAAGCTTTAATTCGTTTTGATAGATAGCAAAATCAAAATTGAGCTGAGAGGAGAACAGTATGTTTATGTTGATTTAAGTTACAAATAATAGGGTGTAGGAACATAAAAATGTCCTGTGCATAGTTTGAAATATAGTTTGTCACTACTAAAATGGATGAGTTTGACTAAGTGAGAAATAAGTAAAGTTGGTTATGAAATTTGAAGTTCACATTGAATAGCATTAATTTTGTAATAAGGAATAAGGGCCATACTTTTGAAAAATAATATAATGATACAAAAGTGTGAAAATGTAGTTCTGTAGGGATGTTGTTACAAGAGAAGGTAAAATTGGGAATGGTTTGCAATACTTTATGGGCGTGTGAACACTTGTATTTGAGTGGTCACCAGGGAAATGCAAAGAAGGGCAGAATCTGTAAGCTTTGCCAAGAAAGAGGGAAAAGTACAGTAAGTCCCCTACACACGAACCTTCAAGTTGCGAACTTTCAAAGATGCGAACGTTTGTTCTCATGTCCAATCACGTGTTAGTTCACGTGTCTAGTGTGCATCCTTTAAAAATGGTTGTGCTTTTATGTACTTCACTGTACAGTACTATTTTTGTGTGTTTGTTTTTTTTAATGTATTATTTGTGTGAAAAGTATTATAAACCTATGACAGTACAGTACTATATAGCCGAATGTGTTAGTTGGGTACCTAGGCTAACTTTGTTGGACTTATGAACAAATTGGACACTTGAACGCGCTCTCAGAACGGAACTCATTCATATGCAGGGGACTTACTGTACTTGATAAATTTAGTGGAGGAGATAAAGAAAGGCACCTTTAAGGCTTTGAGCATGAAAAACTAAGAAATAATGGTGTTTTTAAAAGTATTAGGGAAATTAAGAATAATTATTATAGAATCTTGTTGTAGGATATCAATCTCATAAAACTTGGATAGAATTCTAAGGAATTATTCTACATTATGTCATTTAATCCTCCCAACTATTCCTCCATTTTTGAACTGAGGTAAGGAAGGAGGAATCGGTTCCCAATATATAATGTCATTTTCTCATGACCTTACACCTAATATGTGACATCATTGGCATTTGACCCCCAGATCTATGTGATTCAAAGTGCCCGCTCTTTTCTCTTCTCCATGAAACTTTTTTGGTTGTTTAGCACCTTGACAAGGTTTTTTGTTTGTTTTTGTTTTTGTTTTGCGGTACGCGGGCCTCTCACTGCTGTGGCCTCTCCCGTTGTGGAGCATAGGCTCCAGACGCGCACGCTCAGCGGCCATGGCTCACGGGCCCAGCCGCTCTGCGGCATGTGGGATCCTCCCGGATCGGGGCACAAACCCGTGTCCCCTGCATCGGCAGGCGGACTCTCAACCACTGTGCCACCAGGGAAGCCCATGACAAGGGTTCTTAAAAGCTAAATTAATGTGAAGATTCTGTGGGGTACCCATTCTTTATTAAAAATTATATAAAACTTTACATAATTGTAGTTTAGGAATTGTAAATTTTACCAGGTTGTTTTCCTTATAAAGTAGGAGATATTTGCCCTGAACTTTAAACCTACAAAGGATCCAAGTAAAAGAATATAAAAAATGTATACTTATATGCAATAATCTTTTTTTAATTGCACATTGTCATAACTGAAGTATGGCTTTTGCTAAAGTGTGCAGTGCCTGGTGAAGATGTGCTCCTCTGGTGTGCAGTTAAACAGTCAGTGTGACCACATTGATCCAGCCTGCTTGATAGTCAGGGGAGGACTATATGCAGAGGCTACACTGTGGTCTTTCTCGCTCCAGTGTGTGACTGTTTCCTGTTGTTCTTGTTTATTGGCTGGTAACAATTTCTTTTATTGTTGTTGCTACTATTATTACATGTTTGGGAATTAAGGTAGGTAAACTCCAAAAATAACTTAATAGTCTCAGCTATTCTATAATTATTAGTTATACCAATATATTAATAACTATTAATTATTCAAGATATAATTATTATTATCCTCTCATTTAAAAATGTGTCCTATTTAGGGTGATAAATTATATTGTCACTTTAGACCAGGAGTTCTTAGACAGAGACATGGTGGTCTTGTAAAACTTATGGGCCCTTTGTAGTTTTAACTGCATAGCATGAAATAAATACAATTAAAAAGAAAAGAAAAGCTACTGAAAGAGTTATCCAAATATTTTTAAGGCTTAAATTTGTGATGTAGGAATCCTAGTGTTCTTTTACTAACCCATTAAATAACAAGTTTAACAGCTACTACACTTTAAAGAAGGGATGATCAAAGTATTTCAGCATGACTGTGTTGAGTGTCATGTGAGATAAAAATATATGCAATTTCTATTGGTGAAGAAACCACAAGTCCTACTAATTCTGTAGTTTATGGCCTACATTCACTCCTGAAGTAAGTGCTAATTTTCAGTTTTCTAAAAATTAAGATCTATTTTAGAATCACCCATCCAACTAGGGAAGGACCCCTAGATGAACTGCACTGCTGGTTAGCTACCTTCTCCAACACTGGACTTGAGCTCCTTGGGCTCACAAATTATATTCATTCTTGCATCTTTAGTAACACATATAAAGCATAACACGTGCTACATGTTCAATGCATGGATAAGTGAATGCATAAAAAATAAAGTCAGTGAAAAAACCGAGGATGTGCAGAATTAATCATGAAAGATCACGTAATAGCAGACACAGTGTTAAGAAGTTACCAGATGAAGGCTTTAGCTCGTGATGTGATATACAGAAATATGGAAACATAAATTTTACATAAACTGAGACTTGTTGCCAGAGCCCACATGTGGGGGATAATTATGGCCTTTTTAAAAATTGTTATTTATATTGGAGTATAGTTGATTAACAATGTTGTGTTTCAGGTGTACAGCAAAGTGATTCAGTTATACATACACATGTATCTATTTTTTTCAAATCCTTTTCCCATTTAGGTTATTACAGAGTATTGACATGTACACACTGCTATATTGAAAATAGATAACCAACAAGGACCTACTGTACAGCACAGGGAACTCAGCTTAATTATGGCCTTTTAATGTCCTGGGAGACTTAAAAGATGGCAGGGGCTGACCCAGCTCACAGAGTGACATCCTGGTGACCCACGGTGTTGTGAGACTGAGGACATTGAAGCCAGGTCCTGGGACCCTTCTGACCAAGGAAGATCTCATCCTTTGTTTCTCCTCTCTTCCTACTTCCAGCCCCACTCCCAAATCCATAAGTACACTCTGAAGGGCTGAGGCAGGTGGTCACAGAGGCAGGGTCACCTCTCTTTGCTCTCGCCTGGGAAGTCTTGGTTCAAAGGGTCTCTCCACATCGCAGCCTCAGGAGCTCTCAACAGCTCGACCTCTTGTTGCTTTGCACCTCTACCAATGCCTCCATCAATGGATTCAAATGATAAAACAGGTGAAAAATGCATTTTTTTGTTTCCCATCTGCATACATAGGGCTATAACTGATGTTTCCAGAGTAGGGGAAGGCATATGGAGATTTATTACATAAAGAGAAAAAATTGAACTGAATTTCTAATGAGAGAACACTTAAGCATCCTTTACTGTTCCAGCTGGGTCTCAGCAAAAATAGATTCTAATTCTGCTGGGACAAGCCCGTTTAAACACTCTCGCCCCACACGAGGACAGCTGAATTTGTTCAGCTTGTCAACAATAACGACCTGAGAAAAAACCGTCCAACTTATGTGGGTCCAGGGGGGTAGCAGGAGGCCACAGGACACAATGAAAGGGGGACACAGAGAGGAAAAGACAAAATCAATGCTTCCAGATGTTTGAGGTGTCTGACAATAAAACCTATTCCGTTATAATGAATGTGCTCAGCGAGCCTTGGTGAGTGGATGCATGTATGCTTTTTATAACTGTTTTAGCAATTTGTACTGGCACTGTTAATACCAGTAAGATAAGCTATTTCAGACAGTGATAGCTGATGGAAAATAAAACAGAGTGATGTGACATAGTGACTGAGGGGGAGGCTCCTTTGATGAGGTTGGGGGTAGGTTAGCATTTCTGAATAAGTGGCGTTTTAAGTGAGACATGAATGAGGAGAAAGAGGCAGTCATGTGGACAGTTGGGAAAGGAACATTCCAGGCAGAGGGAATTGCGTGTGCAAAGGTTCCTGAGGTGGGGAGAAGCTTTGCATGTCTGTGGAACAGGACGTATATCAGAGCAGTTGCAACACGGTGTAATTAGTGGGAGAATCTCAGGAAGTTAGGTCCTGGGGGTGGGCAAAGCCAAGCCAGACAGGGTCTCCTAAGCTTTGTGAGCACTTTGGGCTTCATACTAAGTCTAAGGAATTGATTCCCTAGATGGCTTTAAGTAGAAAGTGCATGATTTGCGTTAGCTTTGCAAAGCCTACTTTGGCTCTTTGTGCAGAATGCACAAGAGGGAACACGGGGAACCAGGGAAGGATGATTTTGTCCTTGTCCAGAGAGACAGCGAGGTATCTACACAAATGGTCTGTCCTTTTCTAAAAGAGCTAGAGGAAATTGATTCCAACAAGCCGAGGAAGTGGCCAGAGGTCTGTTTGGAAGTGTTAAGCTTGAATCACAATTTGGGCAACATTTTCTGAAGAGGTTAAGCATTTGCTTCCCTGTCCTAAATAAACCACTGGCCAATACCTCCTTCTTAAGACACCGATTTGTTTAAGTCCTTAAAACCAGGTTCTGGACCCAGACTCACGGCATATAAACTCCGGCTCTGCCCATTACTAGCTGCGTAACCTTGGACACTTACTTGAATTCTCTGTGCCTCTGTTTCCTCAGATAATAAGAGAGGACAGTAATTATGTTCTAACAGAATTTTTAAAGACTAACTAAATTAGCAAAGCCCTTATAATGGAGCTGGGCACAAAGTAAGGGCATAATACACATTGTTTCTTATGACGACTCCTAATCTAGTGTTTTCTACTAAAATCCACTGTCTTTAAGAATACTCGTTGAAGACAATGTCAAAAATAAATTTCATTATGTATACTCCAAGTTCAACTTGAACTGTATGGAGCATGTGTAATAGTTATAATTTTAGGACAGAAAATATATATGTACAAATAAAAAAAAAAACAAAAAAAGAAAGTATACAGAATGGAAAGGAAGCAATAAAGCTGTTATTATTCCCAGACAACAAAAAATAAAAAAAATATTTTAAAAGTCTGTTTTCATTTAAAAAAAAAAAGAATACTTGTTCATTATATATTATTTATGGAGTTTTTCCTGCATGCTCTCTCTGCTTGTTAAGAGTTTTCTCTGATTTTTTTTTTTTTTTTTTGCGGTACGCGGGCCTCTCACTGTTGTGGCCTCTCCCGTTGCGGAGCACAGGCTCCGGACGCGCAGGCTCAGCGGCCATGGCTCACGGGCCCAGCCGCTCCACGGCATGTGGGATCTTCCCGGACCGGGGCACGAACCCGTGTCCCCTGCATCGGCAGGCGGACTCTCAACCACTGCGCCACCAGGAAAGCCCCTTCTCTGATTATTAAAGGACATAATCTATGCTTAAGTCAGTAAAAGAAGACAATGAGAAACCAAGTATTCTGAAGAGGTTAAGCATTTGCTTCCCTGTCCTAAATAAACCACTGGCCAATACCTCTTTGATTAATTAAACAGGTGAATACAAACCTTTAGCTCTTTTTGTGCTCCTCACTGATGTCATTGGGAGATCATGCAGTGACCCAAGAGCCCTCCCAAGCAGGACCCCTGACCTGTACATGTTAGAAGTTGGGTTGTCATCAGAAACTCTAACCTTAAAGTGACACTGTCTTTTTTTTCCCCCAGTAAGCTTGTTAGAGGTATTTCTCTGTATGCTTTCCATTTTTAATTAATTTAATAATTCAATTATCACTCTAAATGTGAAATCATGTAGCAGAACATGAATTCTTGGAATTCAAAACATCCATATATAACCAAGGTATTACTAAAAATACTGAATTCCTAAAGCATAGCTAAATAAAACAAAATTGTTTTACTATAAACCTGGAAACATTACAAAAGCAGGACTAAACAAGGCGTAACTGAATTTCAACAGAGCCAAACCTGCTGAAGGGTCTTCTCAAACTTGCAACATTTGGTATTTTTCTAAGGAACATTAATGAGAATTGTGGTGCAATAGTGTTTATACTTCACAAAGCTGGGAGGCTTTATGAATTATTTTGCCTATAAGACCACACAACAGAATATTTAAAAGCAAAACAGGTTTTATGGGTGTTTGGTGACTGCTTTGATAGAAATATTGGTCATAGAAAAAGAAAGGTAAATTGCTTTTTCCTGATTTGGTCAAAGGCTACCAGGACATCACAGGTGGATGGTTGTTAACAAGGGGGTGCTGAGGAAGATGATATAATCTCTAGTGACCATGTTTTCAATGAGAAGACTGATCACCTTCAAACAATTGGAAGCTTATTTTGTAGAGGAAAGGATCTATTCTTTTAACTTTAGGTAAAAATTATAGAAAGGCACAAAAAGAGAGTTTTTCAAACATAAATAATTGCTCAAAATACATGAGAAAGTTTAGACTACAGAAATTCTCAAGTTCTCTTTATTTTTTTTTCTTGTTTCTACCGTCTATTACAGAAAAAGTTTGTTACAAGGATGTAAGTTACAAAGGAAAATATTTGCTCAGGTTTTTAAGTTGATTTCATTTACTTACACAATTCATTACATGTCTCAGAATTTACAATCTCATAATCTTACATGTTGCAAAATTGCCTAGGTAAATTCCGATCCAAGTAATTTCTCGCAAAGGTTAACTCTGAGATGTTTCAGCATTCTGGAAATTGTCCATCGCAAGCTCAGAGTGTATAGGTGGTACATAAGTCCACTGGTAGACTGGTTTATTTAATCTCCCCAAACGCATCAGTGTGATATAATTTTAGAGACTCTATTTGAAAAATTATACATTCTTACTATCTTTCTAAGGAAGGAGAATCCAGGGTCATTGGTCCAAAAAATGGAGTAGTTCTAGAAGATGAAACATTTTAAAAATAATACCAACCTTTATTCATTTTAATGCTGCATTTTATTGATTCATAGCAAGTATGTGAACACAAAGAAAAAAGACAAACTGACATCAGCCTCCAATCTTTTAACAGATGACCAGGATTGTAACTCAATGAAATAAACATAGGAGTAAATAACATAGGATCAAAATAAAGAGTTATATTAGATTGCTTCATTTATTCATTCATAGGTTTAATAAATGGAGGCTAGAGCTTGCCGGTTTACATTTCATTTCTTTCAAATTTATATTTGCCCTTCCACAAATTCATTTTGCTGAATGGATTTCTATTTCCCAGTCAAGCCGGCAAAAAGACATTTGGATGCATTAGAATTTTAAATGATATCAAGACAAGTAAGTAAACAAAAATAATTAAAATGAATAGTTTATCATCATCTAAATGCAAACTAGTACAACACAGAGAAAGTCAATGCCATCCTTTCCCATTATTTATTTCAGTTATTAATTATGCCAATAAAATCACAGTAAAGAATGAGAAATGTTGACATGAGTCCGTGAATTGAAAAGGCACATGTGCACTTCAGCATATGGATAGATTTAATAATATAAAAAGTAAAAATATTGCTAAAAATCTCAAAATTATTGCTGAAGAGACATGTCATGTTTTTAAGGAAACGCTATTTTTATAACAGTTTTAATTTGCGGAAATGTTGCCAAGAGAGCACGGAGAGTTCTCATAAACCCAGAGCAGGATTTCTCCTGTTATTAGCATCTTACATCATCAGGATTCATATATTACCATTAATGAAGCATGTTGATACATTGTTAGTAACTAAAGCCCACACTGTATTCATACTTCTGTAACTTCTGCCCGATGTCTTTTTTGTATCCCAGCATGCTCTGTCCAGGACCACATCACACTTAGGCATCACGTCTCCTTAGGCTCCTCCTGGCTTGACAGTTTCACGCACTTTCCCTGTTATTGATGACCTTGACAGTTGTGAGTACTGGTTAAGTATTTTACAAAATGCCCCTCTATCGGACTTTGCCATTTTTTCTCATGATGAGATTGGGGTTATGGATTTTTGGAAGGAAGACCACTGAGGTAAAGTGCCATTTTTATGCCATTATATCAAGGGCACATAATACTTCGATGACTTAATACTACAATGCCTTACTCAGTATTGATGTTGACCTTGATCATGTGGCTAAGATCATGTTCATCAGTTTTTTATCTCTGGCTCCAAGCCCCCTAAACTGTGCACTTTGGAATAAAGTCACTATGCCAACTCTTACGGGATGAAGAATTACACTCCACCCACTTGAGGGTGAAATATCTACATAAATTATTTGGAATTCTTCTACACAGAATATTTGTCTCTTCCCACAATTTACTTAATCATTCACTTAAAATTGGTAGGTCTCATGAATGTTTACTTGATACATTGTATCTTGTTTATATTTTTGTTCAAATTATTCCAGTTTTGGCTGTTTGGAAGCTCGGTTGGTTTTTGAGTCCCTCTGAAGGATATCCATCGTTGTGGAGATTTGTTGTTGATTTTTGTTTGTTTGTTTAATTGGTTGGCTTGCTTACATATTTATTTTCATTCATTCATTAATCTTCATTCATTCATAGGCTTTATTTGTTTAGAGTAGTTTTAGGTTTACAGCAAAACTGACAGAAAGGTACGATTTCCCAATGTCACAATCTCTGTCATTTAATTGGCGTAGTCGGACCATTCATATTTGTTTAAACTGATTATTGATATATTTACCATATCTGTAACCGTTTTCTATCTGCTGCAGTAGTTTTTTTTCCTTCTTTCTACCTTCTACAGTTTTAATTGATCATTTTATATGATTCCATTTATCCCCATCTTAGATATCAATTCTCCTTCTTTTTACATATTTATTAGTTAGCCTAAAGTTTGCATTGTTAATTTTTTAAACAAAATACAGCTTATGTGCAATATTACGTTAGCTTTCGGTGTACCATGTAGTGATTTAATGTTTACGTATTATGAAATGATCTCCTTGGTAAGTCTAGTAACCATCTATACCCATAAAAAGCTATTACAGTATTATTGACAATATTCCATATCTATTTCTTCTAGGTTGTTCATTTTATGATTGTATAATTGGTTAGTAATCTTCTGTGATCCTTTGTGTTTCTGTGGTGTCCACTGTAACTTCTCTTTCATTCCTGATTTTATTTATTTGAATCCTCTCTCTTTTTTTCTTGATGAGTCTGGCTAAAGACTTATCGATTTAATTTATCTTTTCAAAGAACCAGCTCTTAGTTTCACTGATCTTTTTTTTCAGTCTCTATCTCACTTATTTCTATTTTGATCATTATTATTTCTCTCCTTCTACCAAATTTAGGTTTTCTTGTTCCACTTTTTCTAGTTCCTTTAGATGTCATGTTAGACTGCTTATTAGAGATTTTTCTTGTTTCCTGAGGTAGGCTTGGACCCCTCTCTCCTTGGGGAGAACATCTACAATTGTGATACCCCCCGCTCTTTGTGCGTCACCAACCAGGGGGTATGAGTCCTGACTATACTACTTCTTCACCCTCCCTACCCATCTCGTGTGGTTCCTCCTTTATCTCTTTGGTTGTAGAAAATCTTTTCTGCTGGTTTTCAGGTTGCTCTCATAGATACCCACTCTGTAATTTCCGTGGGTCTGTGGGAGGAGGTGAGCACAGGGTCTTCCTACTCCACCATCTAGGCCACTCCTCCTGTATTATTAATTATTAACCAGTCTATATCCACTTTTAAATAACTGCTTTGTATGTACTGCAGAATCCTTATAATTGACTATTCCCAATTCTTCCCTGTGTTCCCTTATGATATTGCTCTCATTTCACAATATTAAATCACTTATCCATGTGCTATATTCCCTAATACAATACTATTATTATTTTAAACAAACCATTATCTTTTCAGTCAAGTAAGAATAAGAGGGAGCCATGATTTCTGGAGAAGCCCCAGTCCTGATCCAGCAGCAGATCTAAATGAGGACTGTCAGTTGTCAGTTTGCAACTGCAGCCCCAGAATGATTTTAGGGGTGTTGGTGGCCTCCACTGTGGAGGCAATGCCGGTGTTTGGAGCCTGAAGCTAGCTCCACAGGCCTGGAGGGCCCTGCTGCCAAAGGACCGCTAACCAGCCGTGTGGCTGACAAGGTCTTGGTGCTCCAGCCAGGTGTCAGGCCTGTGCCTCTGAGGTGGGAGAGCCGAGTTCAGGACATTCATCCACCAGAGACCCTACGGCTCCATGTAATATAAAATGGCAAAAGCTCTCCCAGAGATCTCCATCTCAACGCTAAGACCCAGATCCATTCAACGACCAGCAAGCTACAGTGCTAGACACCCTTTGCCAAACAACTAGCAAGAGAGGCACAAACCCCCACCCATTACCAGAGAAGCTGCCTAAAATCATAAGGTCACAGACACCCCAAAACACACCATCGGATGCAGTCCTGCCCGCCAGAAAGACAAGATCTAGCCTCATCCACCAGAACATAGACACAAGTCCTCTCCACCAGGAAGCATACACAACCCACTGAAACAACCTTAGCCACTGGGGACAGACACCAAAAGCAACGGAAACTGTGAACCTGCAGCCTGCAAAAAGGAGACCCCAAACACAGTAGGTTAAGCAAAATGAGAAGACAGAGAAACACACAGCAGATGAAGCAGTAAAGCAAAAACCCACCAGACCTAACAAATGAAGAGGAAGGAGGCAGTCTACCTGAAAAACAATTCAGAATAATGATGGTAAAGATGATCCAAAATCTTGGAAATAGAATGGAGAAAATACAAGAAATGTTTAACTAGGACCTAGAAGAACTAAACAGCAAACAAACAATGATGAACAACATAATAAATGAAATTAAAGATTCTCTAGAAGGAATCAATAGCAGAATAACTGAGGCAGAAGAACGGATAAGTGACCTGGAAGATAAAATAGTGGAAATAACTACCACAGACCAGAATAAAGAAAAAAGAATGAAAAGAATTGAGGACAATCTCGGAGACCTCCGGGACAACATTAAATGCACCAACATTCGAATTAGAGGGGTCACAGAAGAAGAGAAAAAGAAAGGGAGTGAGAAAATATTTGAAGAGATTATAGTTGAAAACTTCCCTAATATGGGAAAGGAAATAGTCATCTCCAGGAAGCACACAGAGTCCCATACAGGATAAATCCAAGGAGAAACATGCCAAGACACATATTAATCACACTATCAAAAATTAAATATAAAGAAAACATATTAAAAGCAGCAAGGGAAAAAAACCAAATAATATACAAGGGAAACCCCATAAGGTTAACAGCTGATCTTTCAGCAGAAACTCTGCAAGACAGAGGGAGTGGCAGGACATATCTAAAGTGATGAAACTGTAAAACCTACAACCAAGGTTATTCTACCCCGCAAGGATCTCATTCAGATTTGGTGGAGAAATTAAAACCTTTACAGACAAGCAAAAGCTAAGAGAATTCAGCACCACCAAACCAGTTTTACAACAAATGCTAAAGGAACTTCTCTAGGCAGAAAACATGAGAGAAGGAAAAGACCTACAATAACAAACCCAAAGCAATTAAGAAAATGGTAATAGGAACATACATATTGATAGTTACCTTAAATGTAAATGGATTAAATGGTCCAACCAAAAGACATAGACGGAATGGATACATAGGCTGAATGGATACAAAAACAAGACCCATATCTATGCTGTCTACAGGAGACCCACTTCAGACCTAGGGACACACACAGACTGAAAGTGAGAGGATGGAAAAAGATATTCCATGCAAATGGAAATGAAAAGAAAGCAGGGGCTTCCCTGGTGGTGCAGTGGTTGAGAGTCTGCCTGCCATTGCAGGGGACACGGGTTCGTGCCCCGGTCTGGGAAGATCCCACGTACCACGGAGCGGCTGGGCCTGTGAGCCATGGCCACTTAGCCTGCACGTCCGGAGCCTGTGCTCCCCGACGGGAGAGGCCACAACAGAGAGAGGCCCACCTATTGCAAAAAAAAAAGAAAGCAGGAGTAGCAACTCTCATATCAGACAAAATAGACTTTAAAATAAAGACTATTGGGCTTCCCTGGTGGTGCAGTGGTTGAGAGTCCGCCTGCCAATGCAGGGGACACGGGTTCGTGCCCCGGTCTGGGAAGATCCCACATGCCGCAGAGCGGCTGGGCCCGTGAGCCATGGCCGCTGAGCCTGCGCGTCCGGAGCCTGTGCTCCGCAACGGGAGAGGCCACAACAGTGAGAGGCCCGCATACTGCAAAAAAAACTTAAAAATACAAATATAATAATAAAAAAAAATAAAGACTTTTACAAGAGACAAGGAAGGACACTACATAATGATCAAGGGGTCAATCCAAGAAGAACACATAACAATTGTAAATATATATGCACCCAACACAGGAGCACCTTAATACATAACAGCCATAAAGGGGGAAATCGGCAGTAACACAATCGGAGTAGGAGACTATAACACCCCACTTTCACCAACGGACAGATCATCCAAAATGAAAAAAGGAAACACAAGCTTTAAGTGATACATTAAATGCGATGGACTTAATTGATGTTTATAGTACATTCCATCCAAAAACAACAAAATACACTTTCTTCTCAAGTGCCCGTGGAACATTCTCCAGGATACATCATATCTTGGGTCACAAATTAAGCTTTGGTAAATTTAAGAAAATTAAAATTGTATCAAGTATCTTTTCCGACCACAATGCTGTGAGAGTAGATGTCAATTACAGGAAAAAATCTGTAAAATATACAGACACATGGAGGCTAAATCATACCCTACTTAATAACCAAGAGATCACTGAGGAAATAAAAAAATACCTAGAAACAAATGACACTGAAACCAGGATGAGCAAAAACCTATGGGATGCAGAAAAAGCAGTTCTACAAGGGAAGTTTATAGCAATACAATCGTACCTCAAGAAACAAGAAACATCTCAAATAAACAACCTAACCTTGCACCTAAAGCAATTAGAGAAAGAAGAAGAAAAAAGCCCCAAAGTTAGCAGAAGGAAAGAAATCATAAAGATCAGATCAGAAATAAATGAAAAAGAAATGAAGGAAACAATAGCAAAGATCAATAAAAAAAAGCTGGTTCTTTGAGAAAGTAAACAAAATTGATAAACCATTAGCCAGACTCATCAAGAAAAAAAGGGAGAAGACTCAAATCAATAGAATTAGAAATGGAAAAGGAAAAGTAACAACTGACACTGCAGAAATACAAAGGATCATGAGAGATTACTACAAGCAGCTATATTGCCAATAAAATGGACAACCTGGAAGAAATGGAAAAATTCTTAGAAAAGCACAGCCTTCCAAGACTGAACCATGAAGAAATAGAAAATATAAATAGACCAATCACAAGCACTGAAATTGAAACTGTGATTAAAAATCTTCCAACAGACAAAAGCCCAGGACCAGATGGCTTCACAGGCAAATTATATCAAACACTTACAGAAGAGCTAACACCTATCCTTCTCAAACTCTTCCAAAATATAGCAGAGGGAGGAACACTCCCAAACTCATTCTACAAGACCACCATCACCCTGATCCCAAAACCAGACAAAGATGTCAGAAAGAAAGAAAACTACAGGCCAATATCACTGATGAACATAGATGCAAAAATCCTCAACAAAATACTAGCAAACAGAATCCAGCAGCACATTAAAAGGGTCATACACCATGATCAAGTGGGTTTTATCCCAGGAATGCAAGGATTCTTCAATATGCGCAAATCAATCAATGTGATAAACCATATTCACAAATTGAAGGAGAAAAGACATATGATCATCTCAATAGATGCAGAAAAATCTTTCGACAAAATTCAACACCCATTTATGATAAAAACCCTCCAGAAACTCGGCATAGAGGGAACTTACCTCAACATAAGAAAAGGTATATATGACAAACCAACAGCCAACATTGCTCTCAGTGGTGAGAAACTGAAACCATTCCCTTTAAGATCAGGAACAAGACAAGGTTGTCCACTCACACCACTATTATTCAACACAGTTTTGGAATTTTTAGCCACAGCAATCAGAGAAGAGAAAGAAATGAAAGGAATCCAAATCGGAAAAGAAGAATTAAAGCTGTCACTGTTTGCAGATGACATGACACCATACATAGAGAATCCTAAAGGTGCTACCAGAAAACTACTAGAGCTAATCAATGAATTTTGTAAAGTAGCAAGATACAGAATTAATGCACAGAAATGTCTGGCATTCCTATACACTAATGATGAAAAATCTGAAAGTGAAATTAAGAAAACACTCCCATTTACCACTGCAACAAAAAGAATAAAATAACTAGGAATAAACCTACCTAAGGAGACAAAAGACCTATATGCAGAAAACTATAAGACACTGATGAAAGAAATTAAAGATGATACAAACAGATGGAGAGATATACCATGTTCTTGGATTGGAAGAATCAACATTGTGAAAATGACTCTACTACCCAAAGCAATCTACAGATTCAGTGCAATCCCTATCAAACTACCAATGGCATTTTCCACAGAACTAGAACAAAAAATTTCAGAATTTGTGTGGAAACACAAAAGACCCCGAATAGCCAAAGCAATATTGAGAAAGAAGAACAGAGCTGGAGGAATCAGGCTCCCAGAATTCAGACTATACTACAAAGCTACAGTAATCAAGACAGTATGGTACTGGCACAAAAACAGAAATATAGATCAATGGAACAGGATAGAAAGACCAGAGATACACTCATGCACATGTGGTCACCTTATTTTTGATAAAGGAGGCAACAATATGCAATGGAGAAAAGACAGCCTCTTCAATAAGTGGTGCTGGGAAAACTGGATTTCTACATGTAAAAGAATGAAATTAGAATGCTCCCTAACACCATACACTAAAATAAACTCACAGTGGATTAAGGACCTAAATATAAGTCCAGACACTATAAAACTCTTAGAGGAAAACACAGCAAGATCCTTTATTACCCACCTCCTAGAGAAACAGAAATAAAAACAAAAATAAGCAAATGGAACCTAATGAAACTTAAAAGCTTTTGCACAGCAAAGGAGAACATAAACAAGATGAAAAGGCAACCCTCAGAATGGGAGAAAATATTTGCAAGTGAAGCAACTGACAAAGGATTAATCTCCAAAATTTACATGCAGCTCAATATCAAAAAAACAAAAAACACAATCCAAAAATGGGCAGTAGACCTCAATAGACATTTCTTTAAAGAAGATATACAGATTGCCAACAAACACATGAAAGGATGCTCAACATCACTCATCATTAGAGAAATGCAAATCAAAACTACAATGAGGTATCACTTCACACCAGTCAGAATGGCCATCATCAAAAAATCTACAAACAATAAATGCTGGAGAGAGTGTGGAGAAAAGGGAACCCTCTTGCACTGTTGGTGGGGATGTAAAGTGATACAGCCACTATGGAGAACAGCATGGAGGTTCCTTAAAAAAACAAAAATAGAAGTACCATACAACCCAGCAATCCCACTACTGGGCATATATCCTGGGAAAACCATAATTCAAAAAGAGTCATGTACCACAATGTTCATTGCAGCTCTATTTACAATAGCCAGGACATGGAAGCAATGTAAGTGTCCATTGACAGATGAATGAATAAAGAAGATGTGGCACATGTATACGATGGAAAATTACTCAGCCATAAAAAGAAATGGAACTGAGTTATTTGTAGTGAGGTGGATGGACCTAGAGTCTGTCATATAGAGTGAAGTAAGTCAGAAAGAGAAAAACAAATACCATACGCTAACACATATATATGGAATCTAAAAAAAAAAAAAGTTCTGAAGAACCTAGGGGCAGGACGGGAATAAAGACACAGACCTACTAGAGAATGGACTTGAGGACAGGGGGAGGGGGAAGGGTAAGCTGGGACGAAGTGAGAGAGTGGCATGGACATATATACACTACCAAACGTAAAATAGATAGCTAGTGGGAAGCAGCCGCAAAGCACAGGGAGATCAGCTGGGTGCTTTGTGAGCACCTAGAGGGATGGGATAGGGAGGGTGGGAGGGAGACTCAAGAGGGAGGAGATATGGGGATATATGTATACGTATAGCTGATTCACTTTGTTAAGCAGCAGAAACTAACACACCATTGTAAAGCAATTATACTCCAATAAAGATGTTAAAATAAAAAAGAAAATATGCTTTACCCTCCTTTATTTTTGCTTTGATGCTCTTCCTTTCTCCATGTAAATCTGAGTTTCTGAAATATATTATTTTCCTTCTATCTGAAGAACTTTTAGCATCTCTTATTGGCCACATCTGCTGGCCATAAATTGCCTCAGCTTTGTCTGTCTGAAAAACTCATTGTTTTTTCTTCATTTCTGAAAAACAATTTACTTGGATATTGAATTCTATGATTGTGCTTTCTTTCCCTTTCAGTACTTTTAATATTTCAATTTACCCTCTTGCTTTCATGATTTCTGGCAAGAAGTCCTCCAAAAGTCTTTTCTCTGTTCTTTTCACTAGGTAAGATGTTGCCAGCCTCCTCATGATACTGTGATTTATAAGAAATATATGCTTGGTCACTCAAACAACCAAAATGTATTTCTCGTGTATATTTGGTCTTCATCCATGTTTCTTGGCTCACAGCTCCCAAAACCCTGGTAACTTCCTGAGTGATTAGAGGAGTGGGAGCATCTTTTGTTACAATATTGGGTCTCTTGTCAGTCAGTTCCTGAAATGCTTCAGAGCCATAAAGGTGAAATTGGTGTCTTGTTATATGTAACGAGCTCCTTTCAAGTACAACTGAGTTTATATTAATAAGGTGACTTTTGGAAATCCCCTAAAGATGGGAGCTGGCTGCCAGGGAAACCATCTATGACTAGAAGGCTGGAAACTTTCAGTCCCACCCCTGATTTCTGGGGAGAGAAGAGGGGCTGGAGTTTGCATCAATCACCATTGGCCAGTGATTGAATCAGTAATACCTGTGTAATGAAGCATCCATAAAAACCCAAAAGGAGGGAGGTCAGACAGCTTCCAGCTCAGTGAACCAGAATGTTCCCACTTGGCTACTGTGCAGGTCCCCAAACTCGATGAGCACAGAAGCTCCTTTACTTGGGAACTTGTCTTATGTATTTCTTCATCTGGCTGTTGATTTGTGTCCTTTGATCTCCTTTGTTATGAATTGGTAAGCTAGTGAGTAAATGGGTTCCCTGAGTTCTGAGAGCTGCTCTAGCCAATTAATTGAACTCAGGGAGGGGGTTGTGGGAACCTCTGATTTATAGTCAGTCAGAAGCATCTGGACCTGAGACCGGCATCTGAAATGCAGGGCAGTCTTGGAAGACTGAGTCCTTAACCTGTAGGATGTGATGCTGACTCTTGGAAAGCAGTGTCTGAATTGAGTTGAATTATAGGACACCCAATTGGTGTTTGGAGAATTGATTGTGTGGGGAGAACCCCCAAATTAGAATTTGGTGGGCAGAACACAAATCAACAGTGCTTGTCCTTATTTTGGGAAAATTCTCAGAGATTATTAATTTAAATATGCCTTCTCCTACAGTTCTTGGAGACTCCTTTTGTTTTTTTTATTATTTTTTCTCTGTGAGATTCAGTTTGGAAGTTTCTTCTATCACGTCTTTAAGCCCACTGGTTCTCCTCTTGACCGTGCCCATTCGATTGATGGGGCCATCAAAGACATTCTTCATTTCTCATAGTCTTTTTGATTTCTAGCATTTCCCTTTGATTCTTCTCAGAGTTTCCATCTCTGTTTTTATTTCCCATCTTTTCTGGCATCCTGTCTACTTTTCCCATTAGAACCCCTAATTATTGTTATTTTAAATTCGCTGTCTGGTAATTTCAAATGTATGTCATGTGGGAATATGGTTCTGATACTTGCTTTGTCTCATGAGACTGTTTTTTCTTGCCTTTCAGCATGTCTTGTAATTCTTTTGTTGACAGCTAGATATAAAGTATCACTTAATAAGAAGTGAAATAAATAGGTTTTGTGTTCATCTGGCTAGGAGTTGGACTGTGTTTAAAGTTTGATGCAGCTGTACATGCCAGAAACTTCAAATCCCTCTAGTGTCCTTGTTTTGGTCTCCCATCTGTCTTTGGGCTTCCCTAAGAACTCCTTCTGAGATAGAATCTGTGTCTTTCAAGTAATCCACTGTGATATATGAGCCCTGTTGGTGCGATGGTAAGGTGTATGGGAGGGGAAGTATCCTGGAACGTTATGACCAAGTGTCAATTTTTAATGGCCCTTTCCCATTAATGTAACCTTTACCAGTAACTTTTAGCCCCACCCTCACACTATAGGTGAGATGGGAAAGGTAGAGCAGTCTGGAATCCTCAGGGAAATACCCTTTCCCCAAGTTGGATAAAGCTCTGGTGAAGCCTTTCCCACTGAGAGTAAGAATTTTTGATGCAGACACTCCTTGAGGGACTTCTCCTTGGCCCTTCACCGTAGTGACCAGGTATGTTTCCCAGAGGTAAAAAACCTGGAAAAGATCGGGACTCCCTAACACTGCAGCCCCAGGAATTTCTGATTCTCGTGCTGGTACATACTTATCTTCCATCCGTTTATCTAAATGATCATTTAATTATTTACCTCTTATGACTCCTGCAGTTTCTGCTCTGAGTAGGGAGATCTGGGCTGTGCCTCTGGATTTGCCCATTTCTCTAGATTTTTGTGTGCCGGTTTCTCATGCAACCTCAGTCATCTGATGGAGCTAAGAGAAGTGGTGGAGTTTCAGTTTGTTCAGCATTATTCTTGTGGTAAAGACAAGAGTGACAACTTTCAAAGTATTTATAGGCTAGAGCTGAAATCAGAAATCTGTTATGGTCAATTTTTACGATTTATTTCTAGAGTAGTTATGTTAGAAGAATTTTAAAGGTCTGAACGTTCTTAGCAGTTAGAAAGACCAAAGTGTTTCAGACTTTGATATGATCTGTTTTCCTAGGGACATAGGGTTACTAATTTTCACACAAGTAGTTATTCTGTAAAAATTTGTTGTGTTTGACAAAACGTTAGCTTAAAAACCTATGATTAAGTTATATCGGATTGAAAATATAATTAAATTCTTAAATAGTTGAATATATGTGCATATCATATATTTACTGTGTGCTAAGTACTATAATGGATGTTTTATAAGTTAACCTTATCCTCATTTTACAGCTATGTGAAATGTTATTATTCCCATTTTATAGATTAAGAAAATGAGGCATTGAAATCTGTGCCCTTAACCACTAATTATTTTACCCCTCTAAAGAATCAGAAATTATCCATGTCTGATTATAAAAATGAAATATTTTATTATATTTTTACTTCTTGGCATCTATACTTATTGACATGAAATATCTCCTTCATTGATATTTTTCAAGATACCAAAGGAAGTAAAGTAGGATAAATTGCATAGTTGTGCAGTTGACACTCTGACACATAGAAATGATATTACACAGATCTTCGTTTGTTTTGTTTCGTGGCCACATGTACATAAATCTTTTCAACATTTAATAATATGCTAATCAATCTCCTATCTATGTTCTATAAAGTATGCTGTTTTACATTTAGTTCTAATTTTTAAAAAAATTAGACTGTAAGCTATAATTATAATAATCAAAGTCGCTTTCCCTTAAGTGAAATATTTGCACAGTACAGAGTAGATACCAGGAAAACACAATGATCTATTGTCTTTCACGTCTACAATTTGTTGAACAAGAGACTCTAACTTAAGAGCTTGGAAAACATCTTTGCTGGTATTTGAAATAATTAGCTGTGAAAGTCATGGTCCAGACCCTTTCAAGATTTAAATTTTAAGTGCTCTCTCTTCTACTTGTCAAGCCTTGACATGTTATCACTTGGTATTTACAGTGGAGATTACCCTCCCCCCCAACACTGTAAACAAATTATATTATGCTAGATAATCAATACTATTAAAAGCCGTCTAGCTTAGATATTCAAAAGCATTGACACTTATGCCTGAAGAGATTTTTTCACCCACATAAGAATAGGTCTGTATATTCAGATAAAATGGGTTGTGTAAGTCATTTTTTAAGTGAAAATTTCTAGTGGAAAACATTTTATTGCTCGTTCAGTCAGTAAATCCAATTACCTACTAGGGATCCCTTCTTCAAGGTTTTAGGCACCTTAAGCTAGTGTGTCCCAAACTCAACTTATATCTGCCCAATCTTTTCCCCCACAATACCTAAATTAATACAGTATAAAAAACCTCGTTGAAGGTAATACTATGTAGTTTACTGGTTTCTTATGTATTTTTTTTGTTTTTTGTTTTTTTTTGCGGTACGCGGGCCTCTCACTGTTGTGGCCTCTCCCATTGCGGAGCATAGGCCCCAGACGCGCAGGCTCAGCAGCCATGGCTCATGGGCCCAGCCACTCCATGGCATGTGGGATCTTCCCAGACCGGGGCACGAACCCAAGTACCCTGCATCCGCAGGCAGACTCTCAACCACTGCGCCACCAGGGAAGCCCTCTTATGTATTTTTTAATATCACATTTCGAAAACCTAAGCGCATCAAGGGCATGACTCTTCCTCTGCATTACACACTGGTAAATCCCAAGTACCTAGAACAGTGCCAGGCACAAAGTAGATGCTCAATTAACATTGGTTCAGTGAATGAGTGTATCCTTCTACTAGAATATAAAGTCCAGCAGGTCTGCAACTTTGGTGACAATTATATTTCTAGTTTCAGAGTAGACATTCAGTAAATACCTGTTGACTGACCAGCTGAATGCTGAATTGAGTAAAATACTGTCAATATTTCAATGCTGAAAGTAGAAGGCAAACAGGGTATAAATACCTCTGCTCTCCATCTCTAAACAATATATCTGACTTAACAAGGATCCATTTTCCACAAATGTGCTTGTTAGTTTCTCATACTTCTAAGAATAAAGAAATATTTGTTAAATTTTTGATAATTTATAATGACTGTGTTACCTCTTCACTAAATCTTCCTGAATTAACTTAAAACACCAACTCAGCAATTAAGACAGAGAGGTTAACAAACGTATTTGTTTGAGCCTTTCCAGTATGAAGTTTGCGCGTTGCAATTGTCTTCACCATTTAAGACCATTTCCATCAGATAAAAATATAAAATTATCACTACAAAAGCCAACTGAAATTCCAACTATACTAAAAGTAGAAAAGACCTCATTGAAAGTAATATTGCAGTATCATCTACATTTGTATGCATGTGGTCCATGCAATGATGATTTTAGTTATTGTGAAAATGATAATAACTGTAGCTGAATTGAGCACGTTTACATAGTAATATTTTAGGAGTTTGAAATAGATGACTTAGCCATGCTATAGTCTATTCATTTCTTAGTTATGAACTAATTCTCTGTCCTCAGTTGTCATTCTGGGTTTAGTTGTATTCTACTGTTTATTTTGTTAGTGGAAATATAAAAGCACCTGGGCCACATAGAACTTGGAAAAAAGTACTGACACTCTATTTTGATTATTTTGTTACTATCACACTTACCATGACAAAAGGTCTTTGCTTTTTCTCTCTAATCCACGTTTCATGTTTCTGTGTTATGTTTCCCTTTAGACATAGCACAGTGAGCTCACATTAATAAGAAAATAGAGTCACATTTTAAAATACTATTGATTCTGGAGAACAGCTGAGGATGCCATGTTTTTTTCCTTGAAGAATTGATAGGGTGGAATTCTAGAGGCACCCTGTGATGTCCTTCTGAAGAAAAGTTCAGGGGGTCATGACACCCAGGCTTAATACCCCCAGGAAACTGCAAGTGTATGGATTCTCCATCACCGGGGGCCGTGTGATTCTTGAAGGTTAATATGATGATTTTTTTTTTTGACATGATCTTTCTTTGCTTTTCAATTTTCACAGAAATGCCATCTGCTTCTATACTAAGTTTTCTTTATTGTTTTTTTATCTTTCCCCTTAGGAATCACAAAGAGAATACTTTGAGATGGGAATAAATCTCAGAAAATTTGTCATTTTTGTAAGATGCTGATCTCCTGAATATTTCACTGAGGTATTTCACTGAGGTATGCGGCTGCATAGCAATCAGGATGTGGGAGGTTTTCCTGCTGACTTCATATGTTTCTGTTGTAATGGAAAAAAGTAAAAGTTAGGGTAATTTTGAGGGTCAGTTACACAACTATCCTGCATTACACACTTAAACAGAAATAGAGGGCTTCCCTGGTGGCGCAGTGGTTGAGAGTCCACCTGCCGATGCAGGGGACCCGGGTTCGTGCCCTGGTCTGGGAAGATCCCACGTGCCGCGGAGCGGCTGGGCCCGTGAGCCATGGCCGCTGAGCCTGCGCGTCCGTCCGCAACGGGAGAGGCCACAGCAGTGAGAGGCCCGCATACTGCAAAAAAAATAAAACAAAACAAATAAAAACAAAAACAGAAATAGAGTCTGTCAGCTGGTGTATGGCTACTGCTGAGCTCCTCACCCTGTTTGATATCACGGAGGCTTTTACCAGGCACCTTCGGTCAATTTTCTTTAATTAGAAACCGTCTCCTAAGGATGTGTCCTTTATTCACAGGGGAATAGTTTCCTACTGATCGCGCTGGTTGCTAACAGAAGCTTTTGTTTACTGACAATGAATTCAGGCTATAATGTTAATGAAATTTACAAATTAACAATATAGAAAAAGAGTTAAACAACAGTTGTTTTTCTTTCTGTTTCAGCTACCCAGACAGGGAGGCATCTTCAAAAATTCTTCACAAAATTTCTTCACAAATATCCCAAGAATTCATATAATGAGGGTCATATGACCTTTGTCTGTGCAAACAAATGATGTTTAAATCTTTCTAATGACCAAGGAATAAAGATTCATCAAGAAATAGTTTCAGAGAGATCGGAGCAGTAAGCAAGAGCTGTCAGTAGAACTCTTAAATTGGGCGGTCCTTGTATTACATGAATACAGTCATCTAAAATAAAATGTTCGTATTATTAAAAGATGAGTATGATAGCATCCTTTTTTGGGGCAAATAAATCCCACACAGAAATGTGTATAATAAAAGGAACCATTACAATATGACAGAATTTCATCCAGCAAGTTGTGTGGTCAGTGTAACTGTTGGTCATGAGGAAGAAATTATCGGCGATGCTGTGCACCAATTGTTTTGTCTTTTTTCTGCTAAAATAAAAACCAGAGCACTGTTTAGTTACCACGTACCAGAACTGACTCTTCTTCTGACTTTTCACTTTTGCGGATCTCACCAATCTTGCCTCCGTGTTTGTCTTTAACTAGTTATGATGATCTACACAGCCGCCTTGTAGAGATAACACCTTGCAGCGATAGTTTCATTAAAACGATACATGAAAAATCATTCTGTGCTCTCAGGAGTTGAGGTATGAATACCAATACAGAGGATAAGTTTATACGTTCAGGACGTTGGTAATCTCAGTCACATTTACACCAGATTAAAGACCCTGCTGTCAGTGTGTGAGTGAGGCTGCGTAAGGTCTTGATCAAGAGTGTGGCGTAAGCCTGGCCACTGGTTTAGGAATGGCGACTGCAGCCCTGATGTCCCAAAGACATGATCCTGCGGAACATGTTTGATGAATTTTTGAATTGTTTACAGTTTTAAAATCAAGATATTTTATATAGCAACCCAGATTTTCAGATCTAAAAATTAGAGGGGAAATCCTTTGTTCACCCTCCTGCCTGCTTCATGCAGTTTTAGTTCTTAACTTCCTATACCATGTTTACAAAGTCTAGAGGGTAGACCCAAAGTTTCAGGACTCAACACTTAACTCAGACTTATTTTTATTTTATTTTGTTTGTTTCTTGGAATTGTGTTAACAATGTCACATCTGAAAATTTATACATAATGGAAAGAACAAGACAGTCCTATCTACTAAAAAAAAAAAGATACTGTATTCTGACATTGACTTATCAATACGTTTTGTGGGTATATAAACATGCCGAACCTTCTCTGTAGGTTAGGCTCATTGCATGCTCTGTAGTTGGGTTGAAACCTAGGAAGGAAAAGGATGTTAGAACAACAACAAAAGTAATTTCTGCATCACGTGACTTTTTTGCTCTTCAGTTTGAGAGTCATTAATGACTCCTTACTGCTCAGTGCATAGAGTCTAAAGTCCTGGGTGTGAAGTTTTTTGGCTTTACCTATCTCTCTAGTTTTATTTCCTAACATTTTTTTAATTGAAGTGTAGTTGATTTACAATATTATATTACTTTCAGGTGTACAGCATTGTGATTCAGTATTTTTACAGGTTCTACTCCATTAAAAGTTATTAGAAGATAATGGCTATAATTCCCTGTTTTGTACACTATATCGTTGTTGCTTATCTATTTTATACATAATAGTTTGTATCTCTTAATCCCCTACCCCTATCTTATCTCTCCCCGCTTCCATCTCCCAACTGGCAACCGCTAGTTTGTTTTCAATGTCTGTGGGTCTGTTTTGCATATACATTCCTTTGTATTATTTTTTACAATCTACACATAAGGGATATCATACAGTATTTGTCCTTCTCTATCTGACTTATTTCACTAAGCATAATATTCTCTAGGTCCATCCATGTTGCTGCAAGCAGTTCTTTTTATGGCTGAGTAATATCCTGTTGTATATATGTACTACATCTTCTTTATCCATTCATCTGTTGATAGACATTTGGGTTGCTTCCATTTCTTGGCAATTGTAAATAATGCCGCTATGAACATTGGGTTCATGTATCTTTTTGAATTAGTGTTTTTGTTTTTTCCAGTTATATGCCCAGGAGTGGAATTGCTGGACCTATGGTAGTTCTATTTTTAGTTTTTTGAGGAACCTCCGTATTGTTTTCCACAATGGCTGCACCAATTTACTTCCCACCAGTAGCATACAATAATTCCTTTTTCTTCACATCTTCACCAGCATTTGTTATTTGTAGACGTTTTGATGATAGCCATTCTGATAGGTGTGATTTCTCATTGTTGTTTTGATTGGGATTTCTCTGAAAATCATCGATGTTGAGCATCTTTTCATGTGCCTGTTGGCCATCTGTATGTCTTCCTTGGAAAAATGTCTGTTCAGGTCTTCTCATTTTTTGATTGGGTTTTGGGTTTTTTTTTTATATGGAATTGTACGTGCTATTTATACATTTTGAATATAAACCCTTGTTGGTGTATTTTCTCCCATTCCTTAGGTTGTCATTTCATTTTGTCGATGGTTACCTTTGCTGTGCAAAAGCTTTTAAGTTTAATTAGGTCCAATTTGTTTATTTTGGTTTTATTTCCTTTGTTTTAAGGAGACAGATCCAGAAAAATATTGCTACCATTTATGTCAAAGTGTCTTCTGCCTATCTTCTCTTTTAGGATTTTTATTGTTTCAGGTCTTACATTTAGGTCTTTAATCCATTTTGAGTCCACTTTTGTATATGGTGTGAGAAAATGTTCTAATTTCATTCTTTTGCAAGTATTCTAATATTTTATAAATGACTTTATATAATGAAGTTTGAATAAATGGATAGAGATAATGAGAGAATCATGAGAAGTCTACATATTTACTTTCAGTAATCCGTAAGATTTAAAGGCAGACGGGCTTGATATGCCGCTTATTAGTTATGTGATCTTGAAGACTTTAATTATGTGACCTTAACATTTCTGAACTCGAGTTCATCATCCTACTTTTACAACGATTGATTTGTATAAGAATAAATGTCAGTTATGTCATTATTCCCAGCCATGTCATCCATTATATTATATACTTTTTCAGTAGTGTCTGTTTGCTTAGAACATCTCCCATGTGGCGATAATATATAAGAAACTTAATCACATCCAGTGTAAGAATTCACACCCACCACTATATTCTATTAACATTTACTGTAATAGACTCTGCCCACATAATTTATCGTTTGCTTACTGTATATAAGTTTTGTGTCTTCAACTATGTTATAACTTTTCAAGGGCATTGGGACTAACTCAAATATCTTTAAAAATAGGAGAGATTGTGAAAACAACTGCCATTTATATAACACTTTATGATAAGCCAAGGGCTTTCACATACCTTATCCAATTTACTACTCAAAAATCCTTGTGAAGTCGGTGAGGTGGGTATTATTTTTTTACCCTACTTTCATATAGGAGTTAGCTGAGAGACCTAGAGGAAATGTAGATTTCTTGTATATGGTTTGAAACCCTAATTTATGCCTTCTGGCCCTGGATCCAGAGCATTTCCACTATGTCATGTTGTCTTCTAAAGAACAGGACTAGTGGTAAGTATACGGTTAATTGTGAGAATAAAAGTCCATTGGTTGTTGATTTATAAAAACCTAAGATAGGTTTTAGAATACAGGCAATCTTTTCTTCATAAAGATTCACAAATGTGTCTTTTCAACATTATCACCATCTGTAGTTATCATAAATGAAACTGCTCTAATTTAGAGGCAAGAGGCAAGTTATTTTATTCACCCAGGGTTTTTAGACAAACAGCCCCTGAGAGGTATTTTGAGATTATATAAAAGTTAAGTACAGTGGTCAGGTAGCCCAAAAGCCTATCATTTCCTAGATAGGTACATCCTAGTTTCTCACCCATTTGTGTCACATCTCTGACCCCAGAAGATATTTGAGTTTGCTACTTCTGATAAACACATTGTCTATGAGTAATGTTTTACCCTTGGAAACTTTTTCTCATGACCCATTCTCGAGTATATTATCTTTTGATGGGCTCCTGGATTCAGCTCTAATGATTACATATGGTTTCTACTTAATAGGTTCTCTCTTCCATCCCTGCTATTTTTTTCAAGTTAATTATTTGTGGAAACATTACAATGAATAAAAAGTCCACAAGGTGAAAAAGGATGCTCACAAACAAGTGGCCGATCTAGTGAGGGGTCTGAAATATATGTCTTCTGCAGGTACAATACTCTATCAAGGTCGTAGATAATGGATCTCTACTGCTGTAATTGTACAGAGGACACAGGGTATCGAGAGAAGCCAATGGATCTGGCAGTGGAGATGGTGCACCTGAAAGGAAAGATCAGAATACTCCTGGGTCATTTACTGGTGGTTAAGCTTTCAGAACCAAGGTAGTTCTACACAAATGGTATGGAATCGATTTAGGTTTATTCACCCACCTTTCTGGCAGGTGAAAAGGATACAAACACATCTCCTCTATAGTGGTCATCGGCCATCAAAAAAATAAATTTATTAATTAAAAGGTTCTACCTTAGATCATGACACATGTTTTGTGAATGAGTCTTGCATGTTTTTTTTTTAAGTTTTAACGATAGTTGATTACAATGTTGTATTAGTTTCAGGTGAACAACAGTGATTTGATATTTTTACAGATTATACTCAATTTAAAGTTATTATAAAATGTTGGCTATATCCCCTGTGCTGCACATTACATTCTTGTATCTTGCTTATTTTACACCTAGTAGTCTATACCTCTTAATCCCCATTCTGATATTGCCCCTCCCCCCACCCCCTCCCCAGTAGTAGCCACTACATTTGTTCTCTGTATCTATGAGTCTGTTTCTGTTTTGCTATATTTATTCATTTGCTTTATTTTTCAGATTCCACATATAAGTAATATCATACATTATTTGTATTTCTCTGTCTTATTTGCCTAAGCATAATACCCTCCAGGTCCATTCATGTTCTTGAAAATGGCAAAATTTCATTCTTTTTATGGCTGACTGATATTCCATTGTATATCTATATCATATCTTCTTTATCCCTTTGTTGATAGACACTTAGGTTGCATCCATTTCTTGGCTATTGTAAATAATGCTGCTATGAGCCTGGGGGTGCATATACCTTTTTGAATTACTGTTTTCATTTTCTTCAGATATATACCCAGGACTGGATTGCTGAATTATATGGTAGTTCTAGTTTTAATTTTGTGAGAAACCTCCATACTGTTTTCCATAGTGGCTGCACCAATTTACATTCCCACCAATGGCGTCCTAGGGTTCCCTTTTCTCCACCTCCTAGCCAACGTTTTTATTTGTTGTCTTTTTTGATAATAGCCATTCTAACAGGTGTGAGGTGATATCTCGTGGTTTTGACTTGCATTCTCTGATAATTAGCAATGTTAAGCATCTTTTCGTGTTGGCTGGCTGTCTGTCTCCTTTGCAAAAGCTTTATTCAGGTCTTCTGCCCATTTTTTAATCAGTTGTTTTTAATGTTGAGTCATATGAGCTATTTATATGCTTTGGTTATTAACTCTTATCAGTCACATCATTTGCAAATATCTTCTCCTATTTGGTAGTTTGCCTTTTCATTGTGTAGAAGGTTCCTTTGGCTGTGCAAAAGTTTTTAAGTTTAATTAGGGCCATTTCTTTATTTTTGCTTTTGTTTCCCTTACAAGAGGAGATGGATAGAAGAAAAATTGCTAAGACTTATGACATCTTTACCTAATGTGACAATTGTGTTTCTTCCTATTCATATGGATTAGTTGCTCTCAAATTTTAGTAAGCCTCAAAATCACCTGGAGAACTTATTAAAACACAGACTTCTCTGCCTCTGTGAAAGTTTCTGATTTAACAGGCATGAATTGGGAGCAGGGGATTGTAGTTCTAACAAGTTCCCAGGTGATACTGATTTGCTGGTGTGAGTAGCACAGATATAGATGAGAAGAGACGTTAGTGGGGCAAATCCTCAGATAGCCGTTATTAAAGCAGTTCCAGATGATCTGCTTTAACCTGAATCCTCTGACGTCATGAAATGTCCTCATGATGCCGACCCACCTTGCAGGAGCAGTAACCGCCAGGAACGTCTAAGAAATTTTATTTTTTATTTATACAAATCAATTTATAATATTTGAAATATTTGAAAATATTTTGTAATATTTGAAAATATTTTTAAAATGTAGTCATAAAGTCTATAATGCTAACCAGAAATGTCCTGGACCACTTCTCTCTACTTGAAATTTCTGATACCCAGGGGCAATCCCATCAATTTTTTATCTTTATTCTATTATATGCTTCCGTATTTGTAGACAGCATGTGTATATTACTGTTCTTTGGTTTTTTATTTTGACTTTATCTATTGTTCTATTAGATAAGATGTCTTTTTAACTTTTTCCACCCTTTCCCTCAACTTCCAGTATAGGTATAGCACCAATTTTAGTTAAACTAATATTTAGGTAAGAATATTCATACCTAAATCAAGTAGTGTGCTATAATTACACTTTCCTTCTTGTACATTGTTTTTTCTTAACCTCTAGCCTTATTAATTGACCCATTTTTCATTTGCTTAGATTTTTATATATGCATCATTAATTCATCCCGACCTCTTTGGAAGAACTGTAACTCTCCTTTTAGTAGGTTTAAAAAATAGGCAAAGAGTAAGTTTGTTTTTTTTATTCCTTTTTTTTTTCCCCACAAAGACAACCTTTCTGGATCTGCTTTCCACCCCCCTTGTACATTCAGGGCTGGATCAGCTCTAGGCTTGCTGCAATTTTGCTACCTCTCCAACTTATAAATATATATTTTTAAATACTCTTTTTTTAAAATAAATTTATTTACTTATTTATTTATTTTTGGCTGCGTTGGGTCTTCGTTGCTGTGAGCGGGCTTTCTCTAGTTGCAGCGAGTGGGGGCTGCTCTTCGATGAGGGGCGTGGGCTTCTCCCTGCGGTGGCTTCCCTTGTTGCGGAGCACGGGCTCTAGGCGCGTGGGCTTCAGTAGTTGTGGCACACAGGCTTAGTTGCTCCGTGGCATGTGGGATCTTCCTGGACCAGGGCTCAAACCTCTGTCCCCTGCATTGGCCGGCGGATTCTTAACCACTGCGCCACCAGGGAAGCCCCTCAACATATTTTTATGCCTCTGACTCTCTTGTTTTTTTCCCCCTTCCTCCCCCTCCCTCTCCTCCTTTCCCTCCTCCTTCTTTTTCTTCTATTTTAAATTTCTTAGTAGGGTTCCTTTGACCACCATTTTCCAATTGCCTGTAAAATACTCTGTCCTGCTATCTCATTTTCACTTTCCAAGAGCTCTTCCTTAGTCCCTAAATACTTCTCTTTTTTAAAATTTCTCTTTCTATAAAGAACCTTTTCTTAAAGCTCTTTGAGGAAATTAAATTTTGATTTTGGGGCAGAAGTTTTCTTCTGAGCCTTACATTGCCTCAGTTTCCTTCAAGTTTATTACAGCTTTTGTTTATGTCGGCCGCCGATTTTATGTTAAAAGTTCTCTCAAATGCCTGGCGATCCTTGGCTGCCTGTTCTTAGTTGTATGTGGAGGGGTGAAAATGCTACTACGATGCTCTGTGTGTTGGAAACACGTCCCAGTGTAGTTACTGAGGAGCCCCTACCCGTTCCTTGCTTTTGACTCAATTCTCCTGTAGGCATTTTTTTTTAAAACATCTTTATTGGGCTGTAATTGCTTTACAATGGTGTGTTAGTTTCTGCTTTATAACAAAGTGAATCAGCTATACATATACATATATCCCCATATCCCCTCCCTCTTGCGTCTCCCTCCCTATCCCACCCCTCTAGGTGGTCACAAAGCACCGAGCTGATCTCCCTGTGCTATGCGGCTGCTTCCCAGTAGCTATCTATTTTACATTTGGTAGTGTATATATGTCCATGCCACTCTCTCACTGCGTCCCAGCTTACCCTTCCTCGTCCCCGTGTCCTCAAATCCATTCTCTACATCTGCGTCTTTACTCGTGTCCTGCCCCTGTAGGGATTTATCTTCTCTTGTCTAACAGGTGTGAGGCAGGCTGGCAGATTTCTGGGAGCTGGTGAGCTGTGGTTAACAACACTTAGTGTATAGACTCACGTGGAACACTGGTTTTCATTACACGGTGGCATCCTCCTTTCAACTGTGTTTAGTAGCATGAAAACATGCTTGTCTCATTCAAACTCCAACCCTCCACAGCGGGGTAGCATGGTGGGTGGGCCTCAGAAATCACCTTGTTGTTGGGAAGGGGGATGGAACCCAGGACCATCTAACAACCCTATGCAACAATGTCAATCTAATTGTTTTCACCTGTAACCTCGCCCTCAAACACTTGATGCCTCCAATTTCACATATTTTAGAAGTTCACTGGCAAAACAAAAACAAACAAAGAACAAAATACACTTCCCTCCCAGTAACTCTAAGCCATTTACAAAAGGATCATGTCAGTTCCACTGTCTGCTTTCTTGATGCCTCTGGTGCTTCACTGCCATTTTCATGGGGATTCTGGAGAAAGCAAAGATTAACTCTTGCAGTCAACCTGCTCTTGTATTAACCAGCTGCTACGGATTCTCAGCATTACATAGATCAAAAGAAGGGAAATAGAATGTGCCTGGTCTTGTTGGAGGAGGGCGGGGAGAGGTCATGACCTCTGATTAACCCCAAGCTTGGACCAGGCAACCAGAGGCTCCTCCCCTCCCGTGTCCGGGAATGCACGCCCTGCGTGCCCCGCCTACTCTCCCCGTCGGGAGCTTTTTCAGGAACGCAGACTTCAGAGAGCAAAGCGGCGTGGAGTGACCGAGCCCCTTAAGGCCTCTAGGTAAACTTCTGAGACTCACCGGGCGTATGAGTGCAGATGGCGGCTTGTTTTGGGGCCGCTGGGGATAAGCCTGCTGTGTAAGTTCTGTTTGTTACACGCGCCCCCGCCCATCTGGAGAGCCTGCCTCTTTCTCGGTGGGTCTCTCCTTGCTGTCCGTGTAGGGGGCTGGCTTGTGCACTAACAATTGGGGAGCCCTCCAAGAAGCGGGCCTTGAGAAGGAGATGCCCACAGGGGAGACCCCGAGTTGGCCGTCGCCCTCTGTGGGAGGAGGGTTGTCCTAAATGTTGGACGCTGTGGACGCCCAGAAGACGCCAGCTGGTCCAAGGCAGCTGTCTGAACTGTTTGCTGTAGGGCCCAGCCTCCCAGACGGGAGAGAAATGGTCCCCTCAGTGGGCTGACCTCTGCTCCACAGATGCCGACTAGAGGCTGAAAGGAGGGCCGAGGCCCCAGGAGGAGTCGCGGAGTCCCCTGCTGTGCTGGCGGCAGGCGAGGGGGAGCGATGCTGAGCTGGGGACTGCAGTCGGCTGTTTGCAAAACGAGGCTGCAGGCCGGCGGATGAAGATCCAGCGCTTGTGACATCCTGGTTGGGACGCCAAGAGCTGGGACCCCTGGGAAGTGGATGAGGATGAAGACGAGGACATTGTGGTGATTGACGGTGGAACGGATGAAAGACCCTTGCCATCTACCCCTCATACAAAGGACAGCAAAAGCACCTCAAGGGCAGCCTCAGCCAGCGGGCAGCCCCCAGCTCTGGAAACGTTCCTGAGGGGAGAATATACCACTGCCGAGATTATTGATGCAGCTTCTGAGTTCCAGCAAAAGGCCAGAGAAAGCATCCGGGAGAGGTTAGTGCGGCTACGGGATGGGGCGGGCAGAGGAAATGAGCATTACCCCCCCACCGACACAGACACCCTGCCCTCCAGCAGCACCTGCATGGCGCCGGGGGTTCCAGGTGCTCATAGGTTGGTTTATTCTAGCTGTTGGGAGGCTTGGGACCCTGGAAATCTAGAGAGGAGGTACAGCGGATTCTTAGGTAGTTGGAAATGAAACAGGCCAACTACCCCGTCTTGGAAGGCTGCCCCATTTACTGCAGGAGTGAAAGCCGAGACACTCCCGCCCGCCCCAGCGCCGGCTATGGGACGAGAGGTCCACTCTGAGCTCAGCTGTGAGTCATGTTACTTATGATGCTGGGTAGTCCATTGCCCATTGCTAATCTGGGGGAAACGGGCAAATCCTGCGAATGGGTACAGGCTGTGGGAAAGACCCGAGAGAGACAGAGCTTGAAAAGCCACAAGCCTATTCCAACAGTGAAAATAACCCAGAAGCAAAGGTGGTTTGACCTCAGTGCTGCCCGGGGCCCACCTGACAAGATAGACCAGCCTGTGGAAACATTTAAAACCTGAGCAGCAGTTCAGACTTGCCCCACCGCCCCTCTCATCCCTGACGGCCCACCTGCTCCAGCAGAGGCCTCAGGAATACAGCCCTATTTGGGCTCTGTGCCTGCCACACCCCCAGTAAAGGACGAGGGCCAAGATCGCCTCCAGGTGAGGGCCATCGGGGGGGGGGGTGATCAGAGGCCTCACGTTGAGCTCACTAGTCATTGGTCCCCAGAAATAAACAACAGGTGAGGGCTCTGGTTGCTATTGGAACTGAATGTGCTCTATTCCAGCACAATTGATGGTTAAAGAGGACAGTTTTGTCAGGAAGGTAGGAAGGTCCCTGTGACAGTGCAAATTGGGCGCTCTCCACCGCGAGATTACAAAGTTTTAATCTCTCCGATACCAAAGAACAAATTGGGTGTTGATCTCCTAGGAGGTCAAACTCTGCAAACCCTTAATGGTGAAATTGGCCTCAGGTTAAGGTAATCACGTCAGTGCTGAGGGGAGACAGCTGGGAACCAGTAAGTCTACCACTCCTTGAAGCGTGGTAACTGTCGAGCCACATTAACTGCCTGGGAGCCTAAGCAAATAGGAGAAGCTAAGAGCTGCACAGAGTAGGTATCATACTCCCTGCCCGCAGTGCTTTCCACAGCCCCGTAAGGCCAGTAAAAAAGCCAGATGGCCCCTGGGGGATGACGCTGCACTAGGAGAAATGAGCAAGGTGGGCCGCATCACTGCCCCCCTCTGAGATGCCTTAGCCATGGTCCTAGGAGTGCACCATGCTGAGCTGGACTTAACAAATGCTTTCTTCAGTCCACCCCTGGCCAGAGTCAAGCGGTCGGTTTACCTTCACGTGGGAGGGACAGCAGTGGAACTTTCCAGTGCCGCCCGGAACCTGCTGCACAGCCCAGGCAGGTCATGGTGTTGTTGAATAGGGTCCCACTGCTCGCCGCTTACAAAATCAAACTCACAAGTGTTCCTAGAAGGGAAAGTTGTCTTTAATCAGAGTGCCGACAATCTGGGGAAGTGGTGAACTCTGTGTCCCCCCAAAATACCTCTGAGAGTCTGCTCGCCGTGGAAGTTTTAAAGGGATGGAGGGGAGTAATCTCAGTTAATCACTGAGATGGGGGGTCAGGGTCATCGCCGTCCCCCGCTGTGTGCAGGCTCGTGGAATCCTCGTCATCTTCCTCTAGATGTTCTCTTGCACTCACGGTTTGTTCGCGACATTATGGGACGAGATGCTAGGGAGGAGATCTAGTCACCTGTTAATTACTGATTCTTCATTTCCACGTCTTTGCCTACACTTGTACGTTCTTTCTGTAGATCAAAGTATTGTGTGATCAAAAGACTTGAAAAGTGCGCCTGGGCTGGAGATGAGTAGAGCATGGGGTGCCTGGTGAAAAGTTAGTCGCAATACAGCTCTGCTAAAGTGACAAGAAAAGGGGCTTCCTGCTGAGGGCGGTTTCCTACAAAGAGCTGCTTACGGTGGGAGGTAGCCCGAGACCTGTCCCTGTTTTCCTTCCCACATCAGTAAAATGGGCCCGGACCACTGATGATACAGTGTTAACACGTGAAGACTAGCTTCTGCTTCAACGTACTACAGACTTTGCCAGAACACCTGTGAGGGAGGGGCTGGGCAGTGAACCCACAGACAATTCAAGGCACTGCAGTGACGGTTTGGGAATTGCTTGTTCGGGTAAGACATGCATTGTCTCAGCAGCTGGGTTTGAGAAGGTGCAACCTACCTGACCCCGGGAAGAGGTGCCAGCCTTTGTAGGGGCTTGGGGAGGGCTTTTATTCCCCACCTGGCATACTGTATGCATCCGTTTTACTACCTGGTAAAGAAAAGGCCTGTGTGGGACTGCGGATCAGGGCAGCAAGCGGCCGTTGAGAAACCAAAATACCAGGGAAGCGGATTAAAAGCTCCGCGCATCTCCCAAGCGGGGCTGCCATTTGAGTTTGATGGATCTGTGACTCCCGGAAGTATGGGTAGGACCCTGTGGCAGGAACAACAGGAGAAGAGAGTTCTCCTCGGATTTTGGTCCCAGTTCTGGAAGGGGGCAGAAGCCAAGTAGCCCTCCAGAGAGCAAAAGACCCTGGCAGTCTACCTCACGCTTCTCCAGGTAGAGCATCCCAGGAGGAAACAGCATGGTATAGTAGCTTCCCTGCCCATCAAGGGGTGGGTTGAGAAGACGTTCCATGGATCCCCGCAAACTCCCAGGGTGACGAAGTGGCAGCCTGTCTGCAGCAGAGAAGCCCCTGTCTGCCTGTCCACTGTCTCTAGAAATGCGGGTGCTCTTAGGCCCCGTAGAGCCTGTAGATCCTCCCAATGCCCCCTCCCCTATTTTTGTGGCGGTCCCTGCAGCCTGTAGAGAGGAAGTAGGGAAATTTCCGCTGAAGCCTGGCATACAGATGGGTCTAGTCGGGGCAACCCAACCACAGGGGCTTCAGTTGCTCTTCAGCCCAACAATGACACCATCTAGGTGGAAACTGGAAGGGACTACAGCAGCCGGTGGGCTAGACTCAGACCTGCTGAGCTGGTCATCACCCTTGAGCCCTGGCCGTTAACCCTTGGCCCCGACAGCTGGACTGTTCTATAGGGCTTGACCTGATGGTGTAGACAAGGGGAAGCCTAGGGGTGGATGATCATGAATAGGCCCTTGGGGGCTCAGGACGTGTGGAGGGACTTTTATGTTCACCAGCAAGAGCCTGAGGCAGTCGGCACTGTCTTCCACATCCTGGTCTGTGAGGTACTGACCCACTAGGCCATCAGTAGGCGATGGTCCAGCTCAGTATGAGCCCTGAAAACTGATCCTTCAGGAGATGCATCAGATGGGGTGCACAGAAAGAGGGGCCACTCGGTGCCTATACGTGTCCCCATCCACCCCTTCCTGGGCAGTCCCCAAGGATGCCGAGTTGCCCTTGAAATACAGTGACTGGTTCATGCAGTAGCAGCATGTCCTGTGTGTTCTAAACAACCCCAGGGCGGCTGCCAAAGGAATCTGGGGCCATCCAGCGGAGGAGTTCCCGACAGTTGAGGGATTGGCAAGTTGATCATGTCGGTCCCCTCCGTCCAAGCGAGCATTCTAAATATGCCTCAGCTTGTGAGGACACTGTCTGGCTTAACCCGAACTTTCCCTTTTTCCACTCAAACCAGGCAATTGTTTTTCACCCATTAGGCAAATTAGAGAAACTGAATGCCCTGTATGGACGCCATCGTCGGATAGCGATCAGGGGTCATGTTCAAAGGTCATGATGTGCAAGACTTGGTAAAATAACATGGTATCGGTTGGAGGTTCCTTCTCTCCTATAACTCACAAGCAGCAGGATTGATAGAAGGGAAAAAATGGAATGTTAAAGCAGCAGATTAAATTACTAACAAGTAAAACAGTGTAGCCAGGGGGACTAAGTTACCACTTCGGCTTTGATACATTTGAGCAACCAATCAGTGGGGCCTGTTGCCCCATATTCCAGACTGGGGACCCCTGCCAAAGCACCCAGTACTGTAAAGGTACAGAAATGGTGGAAACCTTGGGGATCAGCATGCTGTGGGCTGAGAACACCAAGCCCCATCACACCTGGGACAGGTGCAGCTCCTGGGATTTGCAATGGGATATCCCACAGGGATGGGTGGGTTACCTCACACCCCTGGGTGAGGGGGAACCACTCAGTCTCCACTGGGACCCCATTGTCCTGCTGCCAGATGGGACAGTGGAAACGCACCACACCTGGGATGGAAGGTGCACCCTTGAGTGAGGGGAAGTTCGGGCCCTGGTGTGGCATCTCTGGTCCCCAGTCTATCTCCTCATGGCTAATAGTACTCGTCCCCTGGCCAGTGTGTGTGGTATGCACAACCAGGTCACGTTCCTAAAGAACCAGAGGGCACGCTCTGTTTCCCACTGGAACTGCCCTTCGGCTGCAGGACATCATAGCTCACACAGAAGCCCCGACTGCATTCACCTAGCAAGCCTTGAACGAAGCCAACAAGGCTGTCTTTACTGAACACTGAAGTGCCTCTAATGAGGAGGGCTGTCCTCCCAGACAGGATGGCCTTGGACATTGTCCCTGCCTCACAAGGAAGGATCGTCCAGACAGTGCTGTGTGTTCACACCCGATGAGTCTGATGTGTCATCTTTAACCAATCACAGGAGGACACGAAGAAAGTCCTGTGTGATCAGACCCCAGCCTGGAGGACTCCATAAACCAGTGGTTCGAATCCCAGGGCTCTTGGTGGAAACAAATTGTTATGGTTTTGAGAATCATCTTGAACTGTGTCTTCCCTTGCCTGTACCTGTATTGCTGCAGAGGTCTCTGCCTGCAACGCGGTCAGATGGCCGCCTGGAGCCACCTCCAGGCTCAAAAGACCCCTTGCAGACCCGCTCAGGGCACACTGCAAAAGTGAGGTCATGTGAGATTGTAAGAGCCTGTCTCAAAGGGGTGGGGTGTTGGAGGAGGTCACCAGGAGGTCATGGCAGCTGGTCCATCTGCCAGGTGGACCTGAGTGATGGGAGGCGCCTCACCCTTCCTCTGTCCTTGGAATGGACATCCGCCACCCATTCCCAAGGTGGGAACCAGTTTCAAGGATGCAGACTTGAGAGAGTAAAGTGGTGTTGAGACCATCTGGGCACCCATATGGATGCAGAGATCAAGTTGTCTTGCAGGACAAGCCTCATGTGTAAGTTCCCTGCATATTAGATCCACCCCCTGCCCATCCGGAGGGTCTGCCTCTCTTCCTCTCTCCTTGCCCTCCATGTTTCGGGGTGGAGTAGGGGGCTGGCTTGTGAACCAACAGGTAATCAGAGAGAGCTTTGCATATTCAGAGTTTACACAAGAACATCTCCAGGTTTCATGGCAAAGTTTATTTTGAAATTATCTATTTTGATCTGAAGGTGATGTTTATTATAAATTGTTATTATCTAAATCTGTAGGATTTCTACGATTGCTCAGCACTGATCGTTGGAAATGCATGGCTGAGACAAAACATGGGTTTTGTATTTTAAAGTTATTTGGTTGTTTAAAACTTCCCATTCACAGCTGAGTTTGGGAAAATTTCTAATTAGAAAAGCAATATTGATCAGAAAAAAATGCATGAGGTTTTTTAGTATTGCTATTATAACCCCAAGATTGTTTTATTCCATTTTCTTGTATTTTTATATTTTCTGTTAATTTTTCCATCTTTTCTTTCTTGTCATCTTCCTTTAAATTTTTTCTTTTTATTCTTAATATTTTATATAAACTCACCATCATCCTTTGTTTATGCCTCTATTGTTTTCCTGAACTCACCACTATTATGAACAATTTTTTAAAAAAAATATACAGATAACAGTCACCTGATCTGGAAAATCTTTCTTCTGATTTAACTACCTTTTTTAATATTAAGTCCATTTTTATTCTTTCAAAACAAGTGGATCCTTTATAAGCTATAAAGATGGATCCAAGGTAGATAATTTTTTCATAAGCACAGTACTTGTACTGTTTTAAAATAAGAAGTAAGACCTTTTATTTGCCTTGGAAAGGCTCTTAGGGTAAAATTTCCTCACTGAAATTATTCATCTTTTGTTTTAAATTGAAACTTTCAAAAGTGTTCTCTTTATTCTGTTGATGTTTTATTTATTTCCAAAAATGAACCAAATAAAAGGAAATGTGATGTGTGGTATGTGAATACGAAAACATTTATTTTACATTATTTTGACTGTTAAGATTGTGAAAATACATTTCATTCAAAACATTTTTTGTTCATGACCAAAATAAATACCATAAAGAGAGAAGTAGCTTCAGCTATGCACACAGAAATAATTTTCAAGGTGACATTAGAATATATTGAATTTTACTAAAGCATGAAACATGTTGTGACTACAGTTGTTGACTTTGTGATAATTTCAACTATAACCATAACCACACACCATAATTTGACAGAAATCTAGGTGGTACGCAGTATTTAACACTTGTTAGGACCACAGTGTTGGTCTTAATAGAACTGGTCCAAGTCTTGACTTGGCCCCTGTGGTTTCCTTCAAGTTATTTTACTTCTCTGGGCCTTTGATTAATTAGCAGAAAAATGAAGGTTTACAACTGAAGACTATATAAAGACCGAAAGATCTTCTATACACAGAGTATCCAACTTAGTACCTGGGACACAGTGAGCATTCAATAAATGCTTGCTAATATTGTCACCAGGCCGTTCAAATATACTTGATCAAAACAAGTAAAATTGTACAAATCACAAACAAAAGTATTTCCATGATACAAAATCAATACTACTACTATTTACGCTTGGGGCAAGTGAAAACAGCTAGGCACTTATGCTCGGACGAGGTGGTACACTAAATTATTAACGTCTCTGGATGAAATAAAATTGGAAATGGTAGGTGATGTGTGCGACACATGCTCTTATTTTTAAAACGGAGAAAGGTTTTAAAATGTGTATTCATCTGGTCACCAGCAACAGCTTCCTCTTCAGTAGACTGAGGAAGACCACTTATTCGAGTGTTCTTTGATTGCCTGTGATGTGCGTGGCTGTGTTTACCTGCCATGCGAAAGGAAATACCTCCTTTTTATGCTCTGAACGCTTTCCTTTTCCACAGACATTTCCACTGGGCCTGGGAGATGGGCAATTCTATGCATGGACAGATGGTTTAAGAAGAAAGGACTGGCATGACTATGGGAGCATTCAGAAAGAGGCTATGCGCTCAGGTATGGAGTTCAGTGTACCCCAAAGTGCTACTTTGCTTTGTCACTTACAGGATCTCTCATTAGTGTTTCTTCTGCACCCCGTAAGGTAGGTTTCATGGGGACATTGGAGGTCAACTCTGGGCGGAACCAAAACAATTTCAAATTTCAGAGAGAGAAAAAAATAATGAATACCGTTTACAATATGAGCTGAACAGAGGTCATTCGAGTTTTAGAAATCTGCCGTGCTTTATACTTCCAGAGTGTATTTCAATCATTTCTGGGGGTATCTTGGAGTTATTCATGAGACTTGACTTGGAACACATGTTATCTTGAGCTAGATTCGCTCCTTAGGGCTGTGGTGTATCTAACTGGCTGGGCCAAGGATGGAAGGAGGACCGCAGTTCTAGACACTTGGCAGGTGGATCAGAAGAGCCAGGGACCTGAAGTTGGCCATACCTGGGCAAACGAACAGGCAGTTCAGTGGGATCCAGTAGGTCTGCTATGCATAGCAGATTCTAGTCTTAGGCTAGGGTTAGAGGAAATATTTTACTTCTTGGAAAAGTAACAGGAAAAATTATGTCCTTCCAGAAGGACTTAGGTTGTTGGAAACGGATTCAGAAGGGTATAGACGTAATAACCGAGTGAAGGTAATAACCTTCACTGATGATAGGAAGTCCATATTCTGTTATTCAACCAAAGGAGCTCTGTTGGGTTTTTTGTTTGTTTTTGTTTTGTTTTTGTTTTTTTTTTGTCATGGTGAGGATATCACAGAAATTGAGAAGCTATGGTTTGGTAAAGACATCTTAGCAACACGGAAACGGTGCATCCCAGGTCAAATCAGCAGCAGAATCACGAGTAGCCGCAGGCTGAGGCTCTCCCGGCCAGCCTTTCTCCTGACTTCTCTCCCCAGGAAGACAGGAGTGAGATACTCAGATAGTTATGACAGTGTTCAGGGCTTTGGTTGTTCTCAGCTCTGGATCAGGTGTGCTTGACTTAATTAGAGCCTTCCATTTTCTTCTTTCATTCCTTTCCTCCAAATAAGACTGTCCCCTACCCTACTGCTTGTCATAAGAATGTTCCGTGTCCCTCAGAGCATCAGCCTCTTCCATATGACATCATCCCTCCAACCTTGGCATGACTCCGTGAACAGTGACAAAGGCAAGCTCCATACCAGAATCCTTACGTTTCCAGTCCTCTGATCTTTTTTCTCTATTTGCTTGATCAGCCCTGTATTCATCCAACCATCTGTTTCTTTTTTTTAACCACAAGATGCTGAAAGTTTGGGGAGATGTTCTCATAATTTAACCACAAGTTAGTAATAATAATACAAATAATAATAATTAAATAGATGTTTTGTACTAGGGGCTTTGCATATGTATTTTATTTAAATTTCACAATAACTTTGATAGATAGGTATTATAATCCCCAATTTGTAAAAAGGAAAGAAAAAGAAATGAGTTCTTAAGAATTCATGAAATATTATCCAAGGTCAAACAGCCAATAATTTGTAGAGAGAGATTGAAAGGTCGTCTTATGCTCCATTACACCCCACCATCAGACATCGAATGATCATATTTGGGCAAAATGAAGTAATGGCAAGAGAACATACGGGAGAGAGACACACCTGGGTTCATATCCTAGCTTTTCTGTGTAACTGGCAAGTCAATTTGTCTGTCTGATGTTCTACTTTGCAGAATTGCTATAAGAATTAAGGATACTATAAAGTAATTGGCCAATTATTTGCACATATTATAAACTCCGCCAATGATAACTGTAATTATTTTTCCATCTAAGTTACTTTCACTTGATTTGATGTGCCTATCCTTTGCTTGTGCCAATGAGTTTTGTACACAAAATCCAACACTTCACATTTATTTCTGCTACGTACTACCCTTTCTGCCTCCTGGAAAAATGTGCCTTTAATTTTCTCATCAGAGCTCAGGGCAAGCGAAATTGACCTACAAAGAAAATTGGTGATAAAACAAGTTTCCTAAAGAACAAATTTTGTGTGCAATTAAAATACTTTTAAATGCTAGTATGTATATAATTCACTGGAAGATACATGAAAAGTGCAATAGACTATACTTTATCATTTTTAAAAAATACCGTAGAATATAACCTAAATAAAATATGCACACACAAACACACATGCAGTTATAAAGTCAAAATAAGATAAACATCTCTGTTCCCAATAAGCAGGCCAAGAGAAAGGGTCTTTGGTACTATTCTGTCTCCTCCAAGTCTTGAAATTTGTGTTCACTCTTACTTTTCTCTGTAATTTCTTATGTCTAAACAAATATTGTTGCATTTTGCCTATGTTTGGATTTTATCTAAACATTGAATCATATAGTATGGCTTTCTTCTTTCATTCAAAGTTATTTTTGAAATCCATTCTTGTGTGTGCACTTCTAGTTGATTTGTTGTAACTGTTGTTTAATTTTCTTTTTTTATATAAACTTTTCAAATCTTTAATCTAGGTTTTTTAAACATGTATTATGACAATGGTCTCATTGTACCATTCTATCCCCTCCCTTCACCCGAACTAAATATAAAATCATTTTTACCAGTAAAGCAGATAACTTTTAATGAAATGGGTGAACTCCAAAATGGAAATTATAAGACTTCAAAAGATTATTTTTCTTCCCCACCACCATCCTCCCCGCACCCACCCCCACTTTCCCCCATTGGTGTCCATACATTTGTTCTCTACATCTGTGTCTCTATTTCTGCCTTGCAAACCAGTTCATCTGTACCATTTTTCTAGGTTCCACATAATATGCATTAACATACAATGTTTGTTTTTCTCTTTCTGACTTACTTTCCTCTGTATGACAGTCACTAGGTCCATGAACGTCTCTACAAATAACCCAATTTCGTTGCTTTTTATGGCTGAGTAATATTTCATTGTATATATGTACCACATCTTCTTTATCCGTTCGTTTGTTGATGGGCATTTAGGTTGCTTCCGTGACCTGGCTATTGTAAATAGTGCTGCAATGACCATTGGGGTGCATGTGTCTTTTTGAATTATGGTTTTCTCTGGGTGTATGCCCTGTTGTTTAATTTTCCACAACGGTTTCCACTTTGTAAACATTCTGAGAGTTCCCAGGTTTGGGTTATGTATGACGCTGCTCTAAGTATTCTTGCGCATGGTCCTGGGATAGAGACAATATTTTCTTAGGGTACATATTTAATAGTAGAATTTGCACGTCTGAGGAATGCACATTTCAGTTATATTATGTGGTACGTGACAAACTGTTTTTCAAAGTTGATATGCTGATTTCACTCCAATCAGTAATGGGTGGAATTCCCATTGCTCTGCATTCTGTCAACACTTAATATTACTGTCTGATTTTTCATTTTTCTCAATTTTGTGGTATGAAATAATCACTCATTGTCACATAAATTTGCATATAACTAATTTTAATATAGTTGATCTCCTATTTATGCTTGTGGTCCATTTGTGCCTTCTCTTAGGTAAAAGTCCTATTCATTTCTATTTCCAGCTTTTTGATTTCTGAATTTTTCTTATTGATCCACAGAGTGCTCTTAATTTTTTGAATAATATCCTTCATCAGTTGTACATGGTGAAAATATCCCACATTTTGTATATTTTTTTAAAAAACTCTATATATTGCCTAATGAGTAGAAGTTCTTAATTTTGTTTTAGTCAAATTTACAAATAATTTTTAAAGGATAGGTTTAATTGCTGTTCTATTTAATTGTCTTTTTAAGCTTGAGAATTTTACCTGTTACATTTAGGTCTTAAATGCAGCTCATCTTCATTTTTATATCATGTGAGGTAGGGGCCCAATATTTATTTGGGTTTTACTTAGTTAGATATCCAATCAACAGCACCATTTATTAGAAAATGTATCTTTTCCCACATCTATCAGCAGTGTTGACTCTATTATAAAAAGTTTCCATATTTGTGTGCTCTCATTCTGGCTTCTCAGTTCTGTTCCGTGAGTGAAAAACTTTGAGCTAATGAAATAATATCTTATGTACTATATCTTTATAACAATTGTTGATATCTGGTAAAGTTCATTCTGCTTTCTTTGCTTTTCTTCTTGGGAATGTTTTGCCAGTCTTTTTTTTTTTTTTTTTGCGGTATGCGGGCCTCTCACTGTTGTGGCCTCTCTCGTTGCGGAGCACAGGCTCCGGACGCGCAGGCTCAGCGGCCATGGCTCACGGGCCCAGCCACATGTGGGATCTTCCTGGACTGGGGCACGAACCCGTGTCCCCTGAATCGGCAGGCGGACTCTCAACCACTGTGCCACCAGGGAAACCCTGCCAATCTTAACATTAGGATTTTCTTTAAACTTTTAGATTCAACTTGTTAGACTTCATGCACAATATGCACATACACACAGAATATTGGAATTTTAGAATTGTATTAAGTCTGTTGATAAATTAGGGAATAATTTACATTTTTTCCAGTATTAAATTATTCATTCTGTGGTATATCATTATATTTCTTGGTGCTTATTTGTTGTCTTTAGGGGTGTGTTTGTAATTTGATTCTCAGACATTTTCAGTGTTATTCCTAGAAAACTAACATTATATGGGTATTGAGCATGTTGTTGATCTTATTGAAGTTCTGAACTATTTGTAGCTGGTATAGCGAAAGGTTAATCATTTTTAAATATAGACCCCAATTTAGAAAACATTCTGAACCCTTTTATGAATTATAATCATTTACCCATAAGTTATTTTGGATTGTTAGTGTAGATACTCATAATATCTATAAGTAGTGACAGTGTTTAAAATTTTTTCCATCCTAGACCTTATAATTTTAGTTATTTTTACTCTGTTTCTGCACTGGCTAGGAACTCGAGTATCATGTTGTCCAGTGGGTATTGGTGGCTGCTTTTGATTTGTGAAGGTTCTGACAATAGCAAATTAGATACTTGTGTTAGCATTTAATCTACTTAATGAAAATGTACTGTACACTGTTTACTAGGCCTTCTGGATATGACTTTCTGAGAGTTTTACTTTTTTAACACGTAAATGAATGTTGATTTTAATCAAAATTTTTTTTGTTTGCACGTATTGAAGTAAGATACATTTTCTCCTTTATGTTTTTGAGTATGTTGTATCTATTGGTTTCTAATATAAATCAAGAAATTACGGGCTAAGTCTGACTTTTTATTACTGGATTTAGTTTGCTACTATTTTAGCAATTTCACATCTTTACTCATGAGTGAATATTGGCCATGAATTTTTCTTTCTCATAGAATCCTTGTCAAGTTTTGGTAACAATGTAATGATGGTTTCATAAAATGACTCGACTAATACCTCTCTTCTTTCTGCACTTTGTAATTGCTTGTGGTATATTAGAATTATTTATTTACTAATACTTAATGATCATCTTGTGGGTGAAGATTATCTGGACTGGACTTCTCTTGGAGCAAAGATTTTTCACTCCTGGGTTAAAATGCTCCTATTTATTAACACATTTATTCATAACATCCTCTTATTAAAGTTTTGTAATGTCTGTCATGCTTAAATTTATGTTGCTTTTTCTTTCAAATATCATTTACTTGTTTTTTTGTCATTTTTCCTTATTACACTAGGAAATTGTTAATTTTATTATGTCAAAAACCAATTTTTGACATAGTTCATCTTATCTATTGTGTTTTTCTCATTGATTTACATTCATATTTATTACTTCTTTCCTTTGACTTTTACTATATTTTTCTAAATTAAAAAATTAGATTCATACTTTCTTAATTTCAGCCTTCTTCTGTTGTAGAATAAGCATCTAGGACTCTAAATTTCTTTCCAAGCACTGCTTTAAGTACATCACACTGGTCTGTGGTTTGATGTTTGTTTGTTATGTTTTAACTATATTGTTTTAGTTATGTTTTCAAATGTCTGTCCTACTTAATAAACACTGAAAATATCTTAAAAATATGAAAATCCAGAAACTACTTCCTGATGAGATCTCAATAATCTTTATAAAAGTGTATTAGCATACTATACCAGATGCATTTTATCAAATGTCTTTGTTAGTGTTTTTATTGATGTTGTTACTTTATGTTTTGTTTTGACAATTACATCTTTGTGGCGTATTTGATAATTTTTGAAATATCAGGTATTTTAAGTAATAGTTTTTATAGCGGCAGGTGGAATATAGGGGGAAAGGAGGTAGTTGAGTTATGAGGAAATGGTGAAGATGCTTCCGCCTTTGAGAAAAATGGAGAGTTGTTTTTTTCTTTTTTTAATCAATTTTTATTGGAGTTTAGTTGCTTTACAATGTTGGGTTACTTTCTTGCTTTACAGCAAAGTGAATCTGTCATACATATATCCCCTCTTTTTTAGATTTCCTTCCCATTTAGGTCACCACAGAGCATTGAGTAGAGTTCCCTGTGCTCTACAGTAGGTTCTCATTAGTTATCTATTTTAAACATAGTAGTGTATATATGTCAGTCCCAATCTCTCAATTCATCCACTCCCCTTCTCCCTTGGTAACCATAAGTTTGTCCTGTACATCTGTGACTTTATTTCTGCTTTGAAAATAAATTCATCTTATTTGAACTTTGCAAATAAGTTCACCTGTACCATTTTTCTAGTTTCCACATATAAGTGATATTGTATGATATTTGTTTTTCTCTGACTTCACTCTGTATGACAATCTCTGGGTTCATCCACATCTCTGCAAATGGCACTACTTTGTTCCTTTTTATGGCTGAGCAATATTCCATTGTATATATGGACCACATCTTCTTTATCCATTCCTCTGTTTATGGACATTTAGGTTGCTTCCATGTCCTGGCTATTGTAAATAGTGCTGCAATGAACACTGGGATGCATGCATCCTTTTGAATTATGGTTTTCTCTGGATATATGCCTAGGAGTGGGATTGCTGGGTCTTATGGTAGTTCTGTTTTTAGTTTTTTAAGGAACATCCATACTGTTCTCCATAGTGGCTGTACCAATTTACATTCCCACCAACAGTGTAGGAGGGTTCCCTTTTCTCCACACCCTCTTCAGCATTTATTGTTTGAAAATTTTTTGATGATGACTGTTCTCACAGGTGTGAGGTGATAACTCATTGTACTTTTGATTTACATTTCTCTAATAATTAGTGATGTTGAGCATCTTTTCATGTATTTGTTGGCCACCTGCATGTCTTTTTGGAGAAATGTCTATTTAGGTCTTCTGCCCAGTTTTTGATTGGGTGGTTTGGTTTTTTTGATATTGAGCTGCATGAGCTGTTTATATATTTTGGAGATTAATCCCTTATCATTTGCTTCATTTGCAAATGTTTCCTCCCATTCTGAGGGTTGTCTTTTGTTTATGGTTTCCTTTGCTGTGCAAAAGCTTTGAAGTTTCATTAGGTCACATTTGTTTATTTTTGGTTTTATTTTCATTACTCTAGGTGGTGGGTCAAAAATATCTTGCTGTGATTTATGGCAAAGAGTGTTCTGCCTGTATTTTCCTCGAGGAGTTTTATAGTATCCAGCGTTATATTTAGGTCTTTAATCCATTTTGAGTTTATTTTTGTGTATGGTGTTAAGGAGTGTTCTAATTTCATTCTTTAACATGTAGCTGTCCAGTTTTCCCAGCACCACTTACTGAAGAGACTGTCTTTTCTCCATTGTATATTCTCACCTCCTTTGTCATAGATTAGGTGGCCATAGGTGTGTGGGTTTATCTCTGGGCTTTCTATCCTGTTCCCTTGATCTATATTTCTGTTTTTGTGCCAGTACCATACTGTCTTGATTAATGTAGCTTTGTGGTATAGTCTGAAGTCAGGGAGCCTGATTCCTCCAGCTCTGTTCTTCTTTCTCAAAATTGCTTTCTCTATTTGGGGTCTTTTGTGTTTCCATACAAAGTGTACAATTTTTGGCTCTAATTCTGTGAAAAATGCCCTTGGTAATTTGACAGGGATTGCATTGAACCTGTAGATTGCTTTAGGTTGAGAAAATGGAGAGTTCTTGCATGAAAAAATATATATAAAAGGAGCAATTGAAGGATAGATTCCCAGACCTTAGGTGTAACTTAGAGTTCTTTTCTGGTACCTCTGTGCCCTTAGAGTTATAGTAAATTATAAGGATTTAAAAAAATTTGTTACAAGAATTCTAACTACTGTTTTTAAAAAAGCAGAGTTTCTGTTATTTCATAATCTTTGTTTGGGGAGTAGCATTAACCAAACCAATTTACCCATAGATGAATAATATCCAACATACCATTTCAGGTTCAGGAAGGCTTCCCAGAAAAGGTAAACCAAATTTTCAAGATAAAGTCATATCCTGATACGAGATACATTTGTGCTTTCATCCAAGTAATTTTCTGAATGCTCTTTCTCATTATTTCCTATGAACCCAGTCATATTTTAGGCATTTTTTCTAATCATATATCTTATATATGATCCCATTATATTTCATTTAGTTAGTTTCACATCATTTGAGAATTTAGTGACATTAGATTTTATCTCTTAACGGTTTAGCCCTCCTTTTGAGTTTTATTGTATCACAAAATTGATAAGCATGCTTGTTGAACAGTCATTCAAATTATTTATAAAAGTTGAAGGGAAAGAACTGAAATACAGATTCTTTTGATATAATATGATGAAAGATGGTGTGTAAATTGATATTGACCCATTATTCAGTAAGCATTGGGTATAATCATTATAGCAACTAAAGAGATATCCAGCTGACATCGCTCCATATACAAATTTTTTTAAATACCATATATTTCTGAAATAAAGATAAACCCTGCCTATGGCATTTCCCTGAACTATGAACCTAATAACTTCTGCTGGATGTTGACAAGAAAACGCAATTAGTACAGATAGCTGTTAATTAATATGTGATGTTCCTGAATTCTCATAACATATTTTTGAAGTCACCCATCCAGAGTGATGCAGGGGTGTGTGTGCATGGGCACACTTGCACATGTGATTTATGAAATCGTTAGTAAGAGCCCTGATTTGTATTTGTAGAGAGCACCTATTTATAGTTTTGAAATTTTAAGATTTTTCTTGTCCAGTCTTCTTTTTTTTCTAACTCAGAGTTTCACTGTGTTTATCACTGTTTTTTTTTGGATTTCAGTATGTGTGAACTCAACGTGAAAAAAGCTGTTTTCAACCTTTGTATTCTCTCTCTTTCTTTGAAATAGTTTATATCCTCATATAATCACAATCAATTCCTGCATCCCACTATATGCCTCAGGAATCCTGTGAAATTATATTTAACTTCTCACTGTTTCCAATTGCTTAGTTGTACTTACAGGTTCGACTAGTCAAGGCTTTTACTATCTTGTCATTTTAATAATTTGTTCATTCACTTATTTGACAAATACTTCTAAATGTCACTATATTTCAAATACTCCAACGTCTGGAAGAAAAAGATGGAGAAAAATGAATTCCAGTGGCTGTTGTATAGTGAGAGCATAGTTGCAGGGGCTTTCACTCCAGCCATGACACCATGGTTGTCACAGTGCCATGACATGACCTGGTTATTGACACCATGGCTATTCGAATCCTGACCATTAATCTCTCTTGCCTAATCTATTTCAGTGGCCTCTTCACTGATCTCCCTGCCCCACTGTCAGCTCTTCAAGTTACAGCCAGAGCAATCTTCTAAAAATATATATCAGATCATTTCACTCCTCTGCTCCAAAGCATACAAAGCCCAGTCATCGTATCCAAAATGTACTCCAAGTCCCTTCCATAAGTATGAGATACAGCATGGTCCACCCCTGACCCAGGGCTCTGTCCTTCTCTCCTGCTGGTCGATGCACAGTCTCTCCACTGGCCGTGTTGTCCTCTTTGTTTTCCCTCAAGGATGATAAATACCTTCCAGGACTTTTCACTTGCTGTTCCTGCTGCCTGGACCAAACACTTGTGTGTATCTTCACAGCCCACCCTCCCCTTCCTTAAGGTCATGAGACAATATATCACCTGCTTTGATATGACTGCCAATCACCATGTTATCATAGAGCGAAAGAGTCCTTTTCATTCTCTCTCCATCACTTGGTCCTACCTAATATTTATAGCAATCATCCTTCTATCTATATTTGTACACATATGCATTTATTTAATGAGTTAAAAAGTTGCTATTCCCTGAATTAGAATCACTTACCCAAGGGCTCTAAGTCACATTAGCTTGAGTCATTTGAATTAGGCTTTTTAAATAATGACTCTCCGGTATTAGGAAAATACTGTGAGCATGGCTGCTATTTTTGTCTTCTGGAGATTGCATCCCAGGTCCCCTTAAACCTCAATCTGAGTTACTAAGGGGTCATACTAATCATTCTGAATGTCCATCACAAAACATCTGAAAGGTCTGAATTAAAACGCTATTTGAGAGGTAAGAAAGTGCCATGCTTTAAAATGATTCACATTAGGCTTTCCTTGGTTCCTTTAAACAAGAGCTCCCTTTATTGCTGATCAGGGAGCCATTTTGCTCTTAAATGTCTTTATTCGACATAATTGAACAAGATTGCCCACAAAACAGAATGGGAAACAGAAATGTGCTCCATTTGGGAGAGACTGTAACTACTTTGCTTTCAGAAAGTACAAAATGGTAGTTTTGCTGTAACTACCCGTGGCTCCTGGTCGTCTTTTATTGATGCCTCATGTCTTCCTTTTTTTTCCCCTGTGCTATACAGTAGGTCCTTAGTAGTTATCTATTTTATACATAGTAGTGTGTATATGTCAATGCCAATCTCCCAATTTAACCCTCCCCCACCCTTTCCTCTTTGGTAACCATAAGTTTGTTCTCTACATCTTTGACTCTATTGCTGTTTTGTAATTAAGTTCCTTTGTACCATTTTTTTAGATTCCACATATAAGCGGTATCATTCATGTCTCTTAAAAAGAGTATCTGGCATCTTTTTTGTTACTACAAACAATGAACAATGTTTATTGTTAATAATTTAGTATAATTGATACATCTATGATGTGTTATCAGTAAATTTCATAATGAGATTTGCTGGAAGGTGGTCAACTTTGGGAATATTGCCAAAATAACATTCATTATTATTCATTAGATTCAAATGAACTTTTAATGAAATATTTCCTTTGACACTCATTGTATAGTAATGAAAATGGAAACTGGAACTGAAAAGATGGTGAGCATTCTGTTGAGATGTATCATTTACATGGTTAATAACAGAACAAAATTTAGCTCAAACTGAAGTGAGTGACAGTTACCTAGGGAAAAATACCTTCAACATCACAATATGAAAGTAGCAGTGTAGAAATATCTCAGGAGATTTGTTAAACTGCGCTCAGTTTGTGTTAAAAAAAAAAAAGACAAAATTAACTTTTAAAAATAATTCACTCTAACCATATGTTGCAGAAGTTGAAATATCAACTTCCCATGGGCAAGTGTGCATGGGATTAATTAGCCATTTTTTCCTCATTAGTAGAATGTGGTTTAATGATAATGCTTATTACAGAGTTATTTTAAGTGTTAATTAAGTTATTTAAGTAAACTGTCTGAGCTGTAGTATATACTCAATATATGGATACCTGTAGGCGTGCGGACCTTGTTTTATTGTACTTGGCAAATATTATGCTTTTTGGAAACTGAACATTTGTGGCAACTCTGCTTTTGAGCAAGTCTGTTGGCACCATTTGTCCAACACATTTGCTCATTTCCTGTCCCTATGTCACATTTGGTAATTCCCACAATATTTTAAACATTTTTATTATTATTGTGTTTGTTTGTCATGGTGACCTATGATCAGTGATCTCTGATGTTCCTGTTTATTTGTTTGTGGGGCACCGTGGACCACTGCACCCATACAAGATAGGGAACTTCATCAGTAAATGTTGTGTGTTCTCACTGCTCCGTGGCCACCCATTCCCATCTTTCTCCCTCCCTCAGGCCTCCCTATTCCCTGAGACACAGCAGTATTGAAATTAGGACAGTTAGTAACCCCACAATGGCCTCTAAGTGTTCAAGTGAAAGGAAGAGTCCCATGTCTCTTTAAGTCAAAAGCTAGAAATGATGAAGCTTAGTGAGGAAAGCATGTCAAAATCCAAGACAGGCTGAAAGCTAAGCCTCTGTGCCAAACAGTCAGCCAAGCTGTGAATGCAAAGGAGAAGTTCCTGATGGAAATGAAAAGCGCTGCTCCAGTGAACACCTGAATGATAAGAAAGCGAAACAGCCATACTGCTCATATGGAGAAAGTCTTACTGATCTAGGTAGATGATCAAACCAGCCACAACAGTCCCTTGAGTCAAAGCCTAATGGAGAGCAAGGCCCTAACTCTCTTCAATTCTGTGAAGGCTGAGAGAGGCGAGGAAGCTGCAGAAGAAAAGTTTGAAGCAATAGAGGTTGGTTCATAGGTTGGAGGACAGAAGCCATCCCCATGACATAAAAGTTCAAGGTAAAGCAGCAAGTGCTGTTGGAGAACCTGCAGCACGTTATCCAGGAGATCCAGCTAAGATAAAGAATGAGATGACAGATTTTCAATGTAGATGAGGTAGCCTTCTGTTGGAAGAAGATGCCGTCTAGGACTTTCACAGCAAGGGAGGAGAAGTCAACGTCTGGCTTCAGTGCTTCAGAGGACAGGGTGACTGTCTCATTAGGAGGTGATGCACCTGGTGATGTAAGTGGAACCCAGTTCTCATTTACGAATCCAAAACTCTTGGGCCCTTAAGAATTATGCTAAATCTACTCTGTCTGTACTCTATAAGTGGAAAGACAAAGGCTGGATGACAGCACTTCTGTTTACAACATAGTTTACTGAATATTTTAAGCCTACTGTTGAGACGTACTGCTCAGAAAAAATAGATTCAAATATTACTGTGCTTTGAGTAGGCACCTGGTCACCCAAGAGCTATGACGGAGATGGACAATTTTATTTTCATGCTAGCACAACATCTACTCTGCAGCCCATGGATCAAGGAGCAATTTTGACTTTCAAGCCTTATTATTTAAGAAATACATTTTGTAAGGCTATTGATGCCATAGATAATGATTCCTCTGATGGATGTTAGCAAAGTCAATTGAAAATCTTCTGAAAAGGATTCATCATTCTAGATGCCATTAAGAACATTTGAGGTTCATAGGAAGAGGTCAGAATATCAACATTAACAGGAATGTGGAAGAAGTCGATTACTTTGAGGGGTTCAAGACTTCAGTGGAGGAAATGACTGCAGATGTGGTAGGAAGAGCAAGTGAACTAGAATTAGAAGTGGAGCCTGAAGATGTGGCTGCTTGGCTGCTATCTCATGACAAAACTAATGAATGAGGAGTTGCTTCTTGTAGATGAGCGATGAAAGTGGTTTCTCAAGATGGAGTCTACTCCTGGTGAAGATGCTATGAAAATTGTTGAAATGACAACAAAGAATTCAGGCTATGACATAAACTTAGTGGATAGAGCAGCAGCAGGGTTTGAGAGGATGGACTCCAGTTTTGAAAAAGTTCTGCTGTGGGTGAAGCGCTATCCAACAGTATGTCATGCTGCAGAGAAATCGTTCACGAAAGGAAGAGTCAATGGATGTGGCAGACTCCATTGTTGTTTATTTTAAGAAACTGTCACAGCTACCCCAGCCTTCAGCTGCCCTGACCAGTCAGCAGCCATCAACATCCAACCTCAAGGCAGGACCCTCCACCAGCAAAAAGATTATGACTCGCTGAAGGCTCAGATGATGGTTAGCATTCTTTAGCGATAAAGTAGTTTTAAAGTTTGTTCTTTGTTTTTTCAGACATAATGCTATTATACACTTAATAGATCACAGTACAGTGTAAACATAACTTTTAAATGCACTGGGAAAGCAAATATTTTGCGTGATTTGCTTTACTGTGATAGTCACGTTATTTTGGTTGTCTGGAACCAAACCCGCAGTATGTCTGAGGTTCGCCTGTGTTCACATAACCTTGATTCCTATGACTATGTGATGAGAGATTGAATCACCTAGTCATAATTTTTCTCATGCCTTCAAATCTCACCAGTTGACACAAAGTCTCACCAAAACACTTCCCTAGGGTGTCCATATTTATTTATACTTCAAGTAACACTATCTTTAGGATTTCTTATTACCGACATTTTGTGAGCATCTTCCCCAAACCTGTTTGCCTCTCAGTATTGTTTTTATCCCTTGTCAAACACATCTTTCCTATGGTGGTAGCTGTGGTTATTCTCAAATTTTTTCTGCCTTTAAATGCCCCATATTTGGAAGGAGTCATATGAGTGGATAATGACTCCTGAGGATGAAAAGGTAGGAAAATGTTTTGCTGAACCAAGATGGTGTTTGATAAGAGCTAATAAGGAAAAGATGAGAAACATGTAGTGTAGTAAGGGATTTGAATGTAAATGGATCAAGTAGACAAAGGTTAAATTGATTTTTATGCCTGCCATTTATGTTTCTGAAGTCTTGTACCCAATTTTAGTCTTGCCAGTTTTAACCTTTTCCTGTACAGCTCTGAAGTAAGTGTGGAGTTGTAAATCTGTATTCCTAGCAGCTTGCACTAGAAAACTCCCATGCCCACTGTACTTAATATTTACACTTCAAAGCCATTGGTAATAGTTCTGCTAATAGTGGCTCTAATCTGGAAACTCCAAGAAGTTACATTCGCTACTTTTGCTGTGGCTTTACTTCTTAGTAGGAGTCAAAGCCATCCTTACATTTAGTGTTGTACAGTTTATGTACTTATGTAGCATATATATTTTAGGAAGAAGAGTACAAGAACTAAAAGTAGAGAATACATTTTTGATGACCTAGGACTCTGTCACCATTATGACATTAGTTGAGTTTTTGCAACATGCTAATGCTGTGATAACTGAGAGTTTCCCGTGATTTGAGGGAAATCACTAATTTGTTTGATCTCAAGTGGTCATTAAGGCCTTGTATTTCAGGCACAAGGCATAGAGATTCAAGTGGTTATTTGAACATCCTCCAAAATTCATATCCAGGACCTGGCATTAGTAATGAGTTCTGGGCCACCATGGCTCTAGGGGAAATGCATGTGCTCACCCACTGGGGACGGAAAATGCCAGCTGGGGAGACCAGTGCAGGACTTTCCAGACACTGGTTCAGAACCACGAACCCCAGTTTGACTTGATGCTTTTTGAGTGAGTAGCAGTGGTTTTTGAACAGCCTTTGTGCCAGATGAAAGCAGCTGTGCCTTGTGATACTTCTTAGTCACAGAAACATGGCATAAGTGGTCCTCAGGAATACTAGAAGCTCAAGTCTACCGTTGTTTGATTGTGTTTAATTGAAATATAGTTTACAATGTGTTAGTATCAGGTGTACAGCAATTTTCTCTCTATATATATGTATATATATAATTATTCAGATTCTTTTCTCTTATAGGTTATTACAAAATATTGAGTATAGTTCTCTGTGCTATACAAGGTCCTTGTTGGTTATCTATTTTACATATAGCAGTGTGTATATGTTAATCCCAAACTCCTAATTTATCCCCCCCCCCTTTCCCCTTTGGTAACCATAAATTGGTTTTCTATATTACCCAGCCATAGAAAAGAATGAAATAATGCCATTTGGAGCAACATGGATGGGCCTAGAGATTATCGTACTAAGTGAAGTAAGCCAGACAAAGACAAACATCATATGATATCGCTTACATATGGAATCTAAAACAATGATATAAATGAACTTATTTACGAAACAGAAATAGACCCACGGACATAGGAAACAAACTTAGGGTTGTTTAAATTTTGAAGGAAATTATCTCTGCCCAAAAGTATGTAAAAGAAACTTGCATTATTTATAAAACTTAGACATCATAAAATAATGGAAAAATAAGATTTGATGGTCAAGGGATTTCATTTAATACAGTGTTTGGTTTACTGGTGTGAAGTGACAAGGAGAGCACAGTAGAATTAGTATTATCAGGCATTTTATAATGATTTGAATTTCCTTGGTGACTGAGCCTTAGGCATCCAAATACATTATTGGACTAGAATGAATGAATTAACTTAATAGACATTGACCCAGATTAACTGTCTAATGGAATTTAGTAGTACACGTTAATTGAAGTATATTTATTAGTAGTGATTCCACTCATGCACAAAAACTTTATTTTGTTTTGAAGAATAAGAATCCTTAAGGAAAAACTTTTGAAATTATAGCAAATGTTTTATAAATAAATTATTGGATTGATATTTAATCTTTAGTTCTTGTGTTTTGCAATAACAGAAATATTTTTACGCAACTTGATTAGGTACTTTATAAGCCTCTGACATATGTATCGCAAGTATTTTTAAAACCAGAACGAAGTCATTAAAGTATTATCTAAATTTGGAAAGTCGGTTATAATTAGCACACAGACCTAGCATTTTTTTCGCTACAAACTCTATATTATTATTTACTTTATACGACATTTTCTCATTTCATCCTTTCTGTTTGCACATTGCCTTAACTTCAGTACAGTGGGTTTTCTGCACATTGCCTCAATGTTTCTCACAAAAAACCCTATAAAGTAGGGATGGTTAAATATTATCATTATTATTATTATTATTTTTTGCTGTACGCGGGCCTCTCACTGCTGTGGCCTCCCCCGTTGCGGAGCACAGGCTCCGGACGCGCAGGCCCAGCGGCCATGGCTCACGGGCCCAGTCGCTCTGCAGCATGTGGGATCCTACCGGACCGGGGCACGAACCCGTGTCCCCTGCATCAGCAGGAGGACTCTCAACCACTGCGCCACCAGGGAAGCCCAATATTATTAGTCTTATAATAAGGAAATAGCTATAAATATAGGTTAGATGATTCTTCCTGTTTTCTGCTTTCAACATATGCTTGTGCTAAAATAAGCAGGCATGCATAGATTCCTAATCAATATAAACCCTTATAAATTGTATTTAACTTATTTTAATCAAAATTGTAATATTGTAAAAGTATTAGAAAACTAACAAATGTCTGTGAAACAGTTTTTCACATTCATAAACAACTGTATGGAAAAAGCTACTTTTAACTACTCAAAAAAGAGCAATGCTACCTCTTTTTATTAAAGAGACTTGTAGTCATTTTTATTTAACAATGAACAAAATATATTTGACAATAATGCAATACTTTTTTTTAATGAAATGCACATTTCCCATAAGGTTTTTGCTCTGTTTAAAGGTGCCTTAAATATTTATTTAAATATAGTAATAGTATGAGGTCCTTCATATTGAAAGCAATGGACACACAGATTACCTCAGTCAGCTAATGGAAATTTAATTTAATAATAAATGTGGGGACTTCCCTGGTGGTGCAGTGGTTAAGAATCCGCCTGCCAATGCAGGGGACACAGGTTCGATCCCTGGTCCGGGAAGATCCCACATGCTGTGGGGCAACTAAGCCCATGCACCACAACTACTGAGCCTGCGCTCTAGAGCCTGCGAGCCACAACTACTGAGCCCATGTGCCACAACTACTGAAGCCTGCATGCCTAGAGCCCGTGCTCTGCAACAACAGAAGCCAACGCAATGAGAAGCCTTCGCACCACAACCAAGAGTAACCCCTGCACACCACAGCTAGAGAAAGCCCGCGAGCAGCAAAGAAGACCCAATGCAGCCAAAAATAAATAAAATATAAATAAATTTATTAAAAAATAATAATAATAAATGTGAAAGTGCTGAAAAGCAGAAAATACTCTCACAAGCATCCTTCCTGGACATTATGAGAAGGGAAGTTCAGCAGGTGACATGGAAGCATTACCAGCCTCACAGCAGCTTTGCAGGTACACAAAGATCAGGCAGTTAGAGGCGCTCCTCCTCTCTGCCGAGCACGCAGCTTTCTTTTGCGTCTTAGTTGTCTTCTGCCTCCGTTCTCCTTTCCGCTAACGACTGATTCTCACACTGTATCTCCAGACCCGAATGCCCTACAGGTGAGGATGCCACTGGTCAGAGCAGTCCCCGGGCAGTTTATCTCTGTGGCTTAAAGCTCCTGTGCCAGGTTTCCTCAAACGCTGCAGGACAGCTTGGTGTTAAGTGATTCCACGTGTGTCAGTAAACATGGTTGAATGCCCATGGCCACAGTAAATTAGGAACCTGGAATAAACTACGGCACGTCCTGTCTTATGAATCACTTCTGGTCATTATTCGGAGAAGGAATCAGTAAACATAGCAGACACTTGAAGCACACTGCACTGTAGCCAGTTTTTATGTTCTTATTATTCTACATAACACGTACCTATCCTGGAATAAAGAGATGTTGGGGTGAGGGTGATGTGATCAGGGTTTGTTTTGGGGTTCTCCAGAGGAGCAGGATCAATAGTATGTGTATGTCAACATGGAGAGAGATTTATTTTAAGGATGTGGCTCATGTGATTGTGAAAGGCTGGTGAGTCCAAAATCTGATGGGGTAGCACTGCAGGCTGAAGACTTAGGACAGAGTGTCAGTTCACATCCAAAGGTGATCCACTGGAAGAAGTCCTTCCTGTTGGGGGCAGTCAGCCTTTGTTCTATAGGGGTCTTCCACTGATTGGATGAGGCCCACCACACACGGAGGGCAATCTGCTTTACTCAAAGTCCACCATTTTGAATACAGTAAGTCCCCTACATACGAACCTTCAAGTTGCGAACTTTCAAAGATGTGAACGTGCGTTTGCATGTCCAGTCTCGTAAGTTAGTTTATGTGTCTGGTGTACATTGTCAACGTGCATGCCTCCTCTGCTAGTGGTTGTGCATTTCTGTACTTCAGTACTATATGAGTACAGTAGTATAGTATCTTTATTTCAAGCCTGGAATGTCCGGAAGCAAGCGTAAATGCAGCGGTGATGTAGCTGGTACTGCTGTACTTTTCAAGGTAAGACTAAAAATGTTTTCTTTATTTTTGTGTTTGTTTTTTATGTATTACGTGTGTGAAAAGTATTACAAACCTATTACAGTACAGTACTATATAGCTGATTATGTTAGTTGGGTACCCAGGCTGACTCTGTTGGACTTACGAACAAATTGAACTTACGGACACACTCTCGGAACAGAACTTGTTCATATGTTGGGGACTTACTGTATCAGTCTCATTCAAAAAAACACCATCCAGAAATACTCGGAATAATGTTTGACCAAATATCTGGGCGCTGGGCTCAGTCATGTTGACACATAAAATTAACCCTCACAAGAGTCAACCAGGCGTGAACAGACACAGGAATTGATGCTGTGTGGGCCAGGGAAAGCCTGCATACCAGGCTGGAGGGTTCTGAGAAAGTGAACTGGTTTCTTCCTACACCTGCTCCTGCGAGTGGATGAGCCCCTGAAGTGGACAATTCTAGGAGCAGAAGGCCTTCACACGGCTTCCTCAATAAGGACAGTTGATTTAATGACCTCCTACCAATTCTGGTGTGGCCACCAAGATAGAACAGGTGAACCTGCATTCCAAGAGACAGCAAAACCAAGAGAAAAAAGGAGCAATAGTCACCTAAGGGGGCCAACAGCCAGAGAAAGGAACACAACAGGAACCCTCAACAGAAGAGTTGAAATCTAGTGAAAGAGAGATTCAGGAGGGGATGGAAGACAGGCTGAAAGACAGTAGCAACAGTATCAGTAAAGCTTTCAAAGAGGACAACTAAACTCTGCACAGGGCTTTCTGGAACTAAAAATGGGAATTTCAACTTAAAACATGTAGTGCAGGTATAAAAGTAGTGGATGATTTTTTGGTATTTTTTTTTTCGTTTTTAAATACTGAGGTAAAGTTGATTTAGAATATTATATGTTTCAGGTGTATAACAGTGATTCACAACTTTTGAAGGTCGTACTGCCTTTACAGTTATTATAAAGTACTGGCTGCATTCTCTGTGCTGTACAATATATCCTTTTAGCTAATTTATACGTAGTATCAGTAGTTTATACCTCTTAATTCCCTACCCCTATCTTGTCCCTCCCTCTTCCCTCTCCCCACTGGTAACCACTAGTATTTTCTCTGTATTTGTTAGTCTGCTTCTTTTTTGTTATATTCACTAGTTTGTTGTATTTTTTTAGATTCCACTAAGTGATATCATACAGTGTTTGTCTTTCTCTGAATGACTTACTTCGCTTAGTATAATGCCCTCCAAGCCCATCCATGTTGCTGCAAATTTCATTCTTTTTGATGGCTGGGTAGTATTCCAGTGTGTGTGTGTGTGTGTGTGTGTGTGTGTGTGTGTGTGTGACATCATCTTTATCCATTTATCTGTTGATGGACACTTAGGTTGCTTCCATATCTTGGCAATTATCAATAATACTGCTATGAACATTGGAATGCATATATCTTTTCAAATTAATGTTTTTGTGTTCTTTGGATATATGCCCAGGAGTTGGATTTCTGGATCATATGGTAGTTCTATTTTTAGTTTTTAAGGAACCTCCACACTGTTTTCCACAGTGGCTGCACCAAGCTACATTCCCACCAACAGTGTACAGGGGTTCCCTCTTGTCCACATCCTTGCCAACGTTCACTATTCGTAGACTTTTTGATGATCGCCATTCTGGCAGGTGAGAGATAATAAGTCTTTGTGGGTTTTATTTGCATCTCCCTGATGATTAATGATGTCAAGCACCTTTTCCTGTACCTGTTGGCCACCAGTATGTCTTCTTTGGAAAAAATTTTATTCAGGTCTTCTGACCACTTTTTAATCGGGATGTTTGGTTTTTTGGTGTTGAGTTATACGAGTTGTTTATATATTCTGATTATTAACCCTTTGTTGGTTGCATCATTTGCAAATATTGTCTCCTGTAGGTTGTCTTTCCGTTTTGTAAATGGCTTCCTTTGCTGTGCAAAAGCTTTTAAGTTTAATTTGGGCCTGTTTGTTTATTTTTGCTTTTTTTCCCCTTTGCCTTAGGAAACAGATCCAAAAAACATTGCTATAATTTATGACAAAGAGTGTTCTGCCTGTGTTGTTTTATGGTAGTTTTATGGTTTCTGATCTCACATTTAGGTCTTTAATCCATTTTGAGTTCATTTTTATTCATGGGATTAGAAAATGTTCTAATTTCATCCTTACACATAGCTGTCCAGTTTTCTCAGCATCGCTTATTGTGTATTTAGGTGCTCCAGTGTTGGGTGTGGATGATGACTTTTGAGACACAGATTAGGTGACAAAGATTAAATATAAAAAATGTATTAAAGCAAGGCAGAAATTAATAGACAGATATTATGGGCGGAAAGGTTAAAACAGTGAAGAGATGTGTAAATTTTAACCAATAAATGCAAGAGAAAATAATTAAAAGTAAATATTAGGTTTCTCAAATATTTCAGCCCCAAATAGGAAACATTGATGAAAAAGACACACCTAAACAGATGTTAGTAAAATTTCAGAATTTAGTAAGAAGTTTATATAACTTCTTATTTCAAGCCTCTTGGCAGAAATAAGAAGTTATGTATAAAGGGGAGATAATCAGTCTGGCCTTGAATCTTTATCTACAACTCTAGAAATTAGAATCTATAATATATCTATATATACTATAATCTAATATCTATATAATTATATGTAATTAGATAGATACTTAGATATAGATATAAATAGATATATATTTCACCATTCAATATATACAAGATTGGGAGCGTATATTACCCACATACCCATTCTGAATAAACTGATAAAGAAAGAATTCTAACCAAGGAACAAATAAATGAGAATAAAATCTTCAGAATAGGAAAAAATAAATAAAATTTTTGTGGGGCATGTATAGTAAAAAAAAAAAAAAAACTAGTTGAAGAAAAAGGGACTAGAAAAGCTTTACTTTTCTAATATGCAGTTTTAAAAGTGACTTATTCAAGAAAAAAAATAATATGAAGAGTTTAAAGTAGCATGCCACCTTACCAAGGATGGAGAGGTTTTTAGAGAGTAGTATGCTCTAAAGGTCTCTTGAGGAAAATATGACCTGTGGGCGAGTACAAGATGTCTGAAGGCTATAACTTATTAGAAGCAGTGCCATGGGGGGGGGAGGGGGTTTATTGGGTATCTTGTTTTCACATAGCAACAGAGATGCAGGCATATGATCAGAGTGCCACGAACATGATAGTGATAGGAACCTGATGCCCTATGACTAAGCCGATGTACCCATGAGGGATAAAATCACACTTAATATATTTTGAAACCATTTGAAGTTGATGATATCCAAACATTTTTTATCTATAGAAGCAGCAGTTTCCTCAAGTTCAACTTCATGTTTGTTTTTGTGTGAACGTAAAAGTTTAGAAAAAGTGTGGGATGATAAAGACAGATTGCTAATGAAATGACCAGGATTATTTTATTTACATGATCAGAATAAAGGTACTGTATTTTATATTTTAAATTAAAAATCACACTCAACAATGTGGACCCTACAGGGTAGGTCATGGAAGTTGGAAAAAGGAAGAGGTCATAGTGGAATAGGGTGGTCAAAGCATCGGGGAGAGAGATGGAAATTAAATTAGGTCTTGAAAGATGGCTGGAAGAAAAAAGACATTCCTAGGTTGGGGGTAGGGAAAGAGATCTAAGCAAAAAAGGAGAAGCCTGTTTTAAATGTTGGAATAGATTGTCATCATAATGTCATGACCGGTGGGAGACAGATGAATGTCATAGACCACTAAGAAAAGGGGAAATGACAGTAATGCTCAAAGCACACCATTGTTTCAAACGCAGCTTAACTAATACAGAATATCACATCCTGCAGTGGGTGGCATTTCCGAAGTGAGATGCCACGTGTCATTCTGCAAGCTTGCGTGTGACTGGGAGGTCATAGTGATCATCACAGTTGTTCACGTCAGTTCAGCCTCTCTGAGAAAGAATCCAAGCATGTAGTACAATCAGCACATCTGTTTCAAATGTGTCATTTTCAGAAAGCATAGTCACCAATGAAATACATGTCACTGAACATATATTGATACTATTTTCTGGCTTCCTTTGAATGTGTTTGTTTGGGGAGCTGGTAGAGAGGATTTCTACAAGGCATTAAAATGGAGATACTATCACTGGTGAGGAAAACTTTAAGTATTCAAATGAGGCTATTTTGTTGAGCCCAAAAGCAAAACACTGATGGACACTTTCAAATAGAGCTGGTTCTGTGCATCACCTTCCTGAAGCTTTTAAACAGTTTATCAGTCAAAAAAAGTCAGTGATGACAATTGCAAAACAAATGTTAATCAAAGAACCCTATTTACTACTACTGATGCTGTGAGACTTTTTTTATGGTAAGAAATCAACATTCTGCTAAAAATAGCTTCTGTTAATTTATACAGGATCTTAGCTGTATTCCCACAGAAAGGAATGCCGACTGTTGCTAAGGCACGTGTTTCATTTTCACTTGAAAAAAGTCAAGAAAGAGAAGTGCCAAACTTAGAACATTTTACACTAGAGGAAAAAGAATATGAATTCCTCAATATAATAGAAAAAAGGAATTATTGTGTCTGGATACATTAAATATCAGTAAAGAATGAGGCTGTCTTTTAACTCACCTCTGCGTTTGAGATTCTGATTATACAAAAGTAATAATTTTGCTTTGTCTGGTTCTAGCTCTGACCTGCTACAGATAACTTTTTTCCTTTCAGCCTTTAGATGTTTACACACACACAAGACCTACAAATGCTAATCACACACTAAACATTTTCACCTCTCCCATGAAGTATAAAGTAATGTTTCACATGAACAATATTTTGTTCCATCTTAGAGAATGGAAGAATAATAAAGAAGTCAGAATAGGAGTGACCATGGTAGAAAGAGTTTAAAACCCATTTATTCTATTAGTTCATGTATGAAGAGACCATCATATATTTCTGTGTACACTGGTTTTCAATTTCAACAAGAGAAGAGATAAATATAACCAACTTAACATAAGTCTGACTTGTCTTAAATGAATCAAGTGGCTTAATTATCATCAACTAAGATATTTCCTTATATCAACTTCCATTTTGGACTTTTTCCTTGTTTTTATGGGATTTTATATTAACTGTGCTTTTATGTGGACGTAGTATTTATGTGTTCATATCCTTGATCGGTTTGGGGAGTTATTCAGTCATTTAATAGGTTATTAAAATAAATTATGACTAAAATGGTTGGGAGAAATTCAAACAAAATAGAAAGTTTCTTAATTTGTTTATATAAGACATCCCCAGAGAGCTGTGCTGTAGGGTCTTTTATGTCCTTAAGACATAATTTTATATTTTAAATGATTGTTTAATGTCACAAGAGACAGTAAGATTTATTTTCCCTAGAGAGTTCGTATTTGAATCATAAAATCTCTGCAAATAGGCAATTATGCTATCGCTGACAGAAGTGCTCAGAGTACTGCTTAATTTCTGCCTCACTGACCTGATAGCCCTCCAGTACCGTAAATCATTAGTGTTATCACAATTTGATTTGTAGGTGCGTGAAGCTGGTTTCACTGCCACTTGCTTTTTAAATCCCTGTACTGCAGTAAATGGAAGATTACCAGTGGAGCCTGTTGAAAGAGCTGAAGATAATAGTGGTTTGCTAATATGTTAAAAATGGAAAGTAAATATTTTTAAATATATGCTATTTTTAACAGTGGGAATTGATGCTGTCGACCTCTAAATAGACCATAATTTGAACCTTTATTCCATCCAAAAAACTAGTTACTTCTAAAACATCTCTAATGACAAATGCCTCTTTTCTTTCATCCTGCTCTTTCTACCTACAAACTTAGTGCATATTATGATCTCATTGATACTCTAAATAAATGCATGCATATGCATGTACATGTATACATGCGTACATCTGGGTGACTGTGAGATGATGGGTGATTTTTATTGTATATTTTGTGCTTTGACACTTCCCCAAGTATTGTGCAATGGCTATGGTTGGCTTTTGTAGTTGAAATTACAAAGATACCGAATATGTATCTTAAATTAAAAAGAAAGCGAAGCAAGTGGGAAATCAGGTAGGCAATTAAGAAACAGTGAAGAGAGAATAAACAATATCCATTTATTTAACTAATATTTCAGCATCTGCTATTCATAGGCATTATGTTAATACAGATCTTTTTAGTGCAGATTCTTCCAGTGCCATGCATATGCATATGTGTGGAATATTTTTACAACAGCCTTGAGATTATCAGGTATGTATTGATTTACAAAGTGCTTTTACTTAATATATTATGAAAATTTTGCACCTTTTACTAAATATTATTTCACAAATACCAGAGTCTCCCATTTCAGTAAAAAGCACTATCGTCTCGTAGATAAACAACAAGGACAGCATGGGGACTTATAGCCATTATCTTACAATAACTTATAATGGAGTATAATCTATAAAAATACTGAATCACTGTTCTGTACACCTGGAACTAATATAATATTGTAAATCAACTATACTTCATTTGCAAAAAGCACCATCAACTCCCTGACTTTGTAAGCCTAAATCCAAGAGTTACTCTTTTTTTTCTTTTTTCCCCAGCTTTATTATGATATGATTGACATACAGCATTGTATAAGTTTTTGTTTTTGAAAGAGGAACCATTTAGTCTTAGACTCAACAGACATAAAATCATATTTCAATAATCAGATCAAATACACAATGAGAAAAAAGAATTGCAAAAACTATACAACATTATTGATTGAAATTGTAGCTGTAGGTAACTAATATAGGCAGTATTACAGTTATAACTTTTGTTCTCCAAATTTAAGAAATTTTATGAGTGAAGTAACAATCACCATACTAAACTCCTATATTCATATTTTGAATCAATTCTGTTTGTCAATAGCTTCTTTTAAATTTTTTTATTGATGTATAGTTGATTTACAATATTACATTAGTTGCAGGTGTACAGCATAGTGATTCAAAATTTTTATAGATTATATTTCATTTCCCTGTGTGGTACATTATATCCTTGTAGCTTATTTTATACAAAATAGCCTGTACCTCTTAATTCCCTACCCCCATTTTACCCCTCCTCCTTTCCCTCTCCCTGCTGGTAACCACTAGTTTGTTCTCTACATCTATGAGTCTGTTTTTCTGCTGCTGCTGTTGTTATATTCACTAGTCTGTTTTACTTTTTAGGTTCCACATATAAGTGATAATATACAGTATTTGCCTTTCTCTGCCTGACTTATTTCACTAAGCATAATACACCCTGGGCCCATCCATGTTGTTGCAAAGGGCAAAATTTCATTCTTTTTATGGCTGAGTAATATTCCACTGTATATATGTGCTACATCTTCTTTATCCATTCCTGTTGATGGACACTAAGATTGCTTCCATAAGTTGGCTATTGTAAATAATGCTGCTGTGAACATTCAGGTGCATGTACCTTTGAGAATGAGTGTTTTTGTTTTCTTTGATATAAACCCAAGTATTTTTTAACAAAACTAGAACGAATATTTTAAAAATTTGTGTGGAAACACAAAAGACCTCGAGTAGCCAAAACAACCTTGAAAAAGAAGAACAGAGCTGGAGGAATCATACTCCCAGACTTCAGACTATACTACAAAGCTACAGTAATCAAAATAGCATGGTACTGGCACAAAAACAGACAAATAGATCAATGAAACAGGATAGAAAGCCAAGAAATAAACCCATACACTTATTTTCAATTAATCTATGACAAAGGAGGCAAGAATATACAATGGAGAAAAGACAGTTCTTCATTAAGTGGTGCTGGGAAAACTGGACAGCTACATGTAAAAGAAGGAAATGAGAACATTTTCTCACACCATATACAAAAATTTATTAAACACCTAAATGTAAGACTGGAAACCATAAAACTCCTAAAAGAAAGCATAGGCAGAACACTCTTTGGCATAAATTGTAGCAGTATTTTTTTGGGTTGGTCCCCTGTGGCAAAGGAAACAAAAGCAAAAACAAATGGGACTTAACTAAACTTAAAATCACTTGCACAGCAAAGGGAACCATTGACAAAACAAAAAGACAACCTACTGAATGGGAGAAAATATTTGTAAATGATGACTAATAAGGGGTTAATATCCAAAGTACATGAAGAGCTCATACAACTCAAATCAAAAAATTCAAACAACCTGATTAAAAATATGAGCACTGAACAGTTTTCCAAAGAAGATATACAGCTGGCCAATAGGCACCTTAAAAGATGCTCAACATAACTAATCATCGGGGAAATACAGATCAAAACCACAAGGAGATGTCACCTCACGCCTGTCAGAGTGTCTGTCATCAAAAAGACCACAAATATCCAACGTTGGAGAGGATGTGGAGAAAAGGGAGCCCTCGTACACTGTCTGTGGGAGTGTACATCGGTGCAGCCACTGTGGAAAACAGTGAGGAGTTCCTTCAAAAACTAAAAATAGAACTACCACATGATTGAGTTACTCTTGATTTCATTCTTTCTTCTACTGTTTCTCCTGCAAATTCATCAGTAATGACTCTCATCTCTACCTCTAACTACTTATGAATCTCTCCATTTCTCTGCATCTCCACCAGTCCAAACCTCCTCCCAAATCTAAACCTGCCTCATTGTTCATCTGAAATTCTAGGATAGCTTCCTAATGGGTCTCACATGGTTCACTTTGCCTCTACAATCCATTATCCCCACGGTAACCAGATAAATATTTTAAAATCATAAATCAGATGATGTCATTTCCACACGTAAATCCTTCCAATTAGCATGTAAATGGTATAAATGTGTATAAAACCCAAACTTCTTAACCTGCTTAAAAAGCCCTACAAAATCTGTCCCTGCCACCTCTCTGATCTCCTGTGTTACTGTTCCCTCTCCCCACCCCATGCCACTAAATTCTAGCCACACAGACCTGTTTGATTTTTCTCAGCCTCTCCATGTTCTTTCCCAATTTTGGGTTTTTTCACGAGTTGTTTTCTCTATCTAGACTGTTCCCCCTCAATCTTCCCATCTGGTTCCATCTTGTCATTCAGCTCGTAGCCAAAATGTTGTTATCACATTAATTCTCTGCAGAACACTTGTTGCCACCTGATACCTTTCTAGTAGGTATTAATGAAGACACTGATTAGATGGATTGATTGATTGTTTCTCCCCTCATACTAGAACTAAGCTGTCTGAAAACAGTGCCTTGTGGGCTTCATTCACCATTATATTGGCTGGGAAAAAAACGGCTGTTTTCATGCTGAAGTTGAGAAAACGTTCTCAAGCTCGCTCTGTTGCGCTGTGTTGCAAAATGTTAAAGGTTTCTTTTAAGTTTTGTTTTTTGATTTTGTTTGTTTGTTTATAAAACAAATCAGCTCGCCTGCAGTTGGTAAATGGGAAAATGATGTCAACATAATATAGAAATGTCAGTTTAGTCACTTTCCCCCCACCAGAAGATTAATATTTTAATTGATCTGGGCAAGTTTTCTCAAAATTAAAGAGAAAGCCTAGCCAATATATGAAATGCTTAATTGAGAAAATAATATCCTAGAGAATCAGCCTCTATTTCAAGAAGTAGCTTGTTTAGAGGTTCGCTAGAATTGGCCCTCAGTTTACTCTTTGAGACAATGCAGATGAAGTATTTAGCTGCATATGTATTCTAGTCCCCTCCTCTGACCTTAAAAAATGATTGATAAAAAAAGTCCATGCTCGGGCTTCCCTGGTGGCACCGTAGTTTAGAGTCCGCCTGCCGATGCAGGGGACACGGGTTCGTGCCCCAGTCCAGGAAGATCCCACATGCCGCGGAGCGGCTGGGCCCGTGAGCCATGACCGCTGAGCCTGCGGGTCCGGAGCCCGTGCTCCACAACGGGAGAGGCCACAACAGTGAGAGGCCCACGTACCGCAAACAAACAAAGAAGTCCATGCTCTTATTCAGATTTTTAGTTTTCATGAAATTAGTCTTTATTATTGTAGCTGCCTCTAAGAATATACATCTTGAAGAAGAAAGTGTGAATCCCCCAAGATTTAAATTGACCAAGAACTGACTTTTGCTGGGTGTAAAGTTAGGTGTGATTTAACTGTGGCAGTATTTCTGTTAGGAATGTTATTCTTTTATTAGTGCCCTGGTCACAAAATTCCACAGGTTTTGAGTGGTCTGTACAGCCCTATTTTTCCCTGTTATTTCATTGAGTAGTTTGTAAAAAAAACAAAAGTTTTTGGTGATGTCTGTTTAGCTTTATAGCAGAAATACTTGAGACTAAATAGCGTTCATTTGTAAGGTGTTTGAGGTTCAGTGGAGGAATATGAAAAAGAAAAATAAACCAGGAAATTACCTCCATCCTATCTTCCATTCAGCCTGAAATGTATAGTTGAGCAGAAAGCCTTCTCTTCTAGACATTACTATGTACCAATTTATACATAATGCAGTGTGAACTGGAACCTCTTACCTATTAGTTATATGTGTACTGTTGTTTTCCTAATATGAAATATATTTACCTAGTTTATAAATCATCCATTCTTATATTCATTTATTCAACGAATATTCGCTGATTACCTGCCCAGATCCAGGCTTTGTGCAACATTCTCAGCATTTGTTTGTGAATAAGGCATTTTCTACCTTTAAGAAGTTTTAGAGTTAAAATCCTGAAATCATTTTAGCTCTGAATTAATGCACACTCTTTGCTTCAGGAATATACTGGACGAAATGTATTTTTTTAATTTCTTATTGACTTGTAGCCACTTAGGACGTTTTTATTCAAAAGACTCATTTGACACTACGCCTAGAATTATTTGTGATGCCAAAAGCAAAATTTGCCTTCTTTATATATTGTTGCTGTTAGAAATTCTGCCTTCAATCCAAGGATTGTTCTTTGGTGGGTTATTTGTTAGACTCTCTCTTTGAATTCCAGAGGTCCACACAAATATATCTAGGTATAGATACAGGTTTCTTTATTCTTTTTTTTTTTTTTTTTTTTTTTTTTTGCGGTACGCGGGCCTCTCACTGTTGTGGCCTCTCCCGTTGCGGAGCACAGGCTCCGGACGCGCAGGCTCAGGGGCCATGGCTCACAGGCCCAGCCGCTCCGCGGCACGCGGGATCCTCCCGGACCGGGGCACGAACCCGTGTCCCCTGCTTCGGCAGGCGGACTCTCAACCACTGCGCCACCAGGGAAGCCCTCTTTATTCTTCTTGAGACTAGCTTCTGTTCCTGAATCTGAGGGTTATAATTTTTTTATCAGTTTTTGAACACCCTCATTTATCATCACTTCAAATATTTTCCATCCTCTACCTTCTTCTGGAATTCCAGTTTATATGTATTTGGTTTTATAAGTAGAATTATAAGCTGTTTGAAATCTGCTTTTTAATTCATCTGCTTAAATTCAAATTTCAATGAGAATTTCTCTTTCTAGAAGTTCTATTTTTTTCCCAGATATTCTTGTTTATATATAGTGTTTCTTCTTTCTCACGTTTAAATGCCTAGGTTAAATGACTTTAATAATTTTAATTTAAAATTTTTCAGTTTCCACTGAATTATTCTATTAACTGAATTTCTTTGGAGCCTGATCCCTTTGTGTATGTACGTGCGTGTACGCGCTCACAGCCTCTACTCGTGGTGAAATGTTTCTTCATGTGGTTTGTAATTTGGGGTTGTGACCTCTTGTTTCGTGGAGCTTACTCTGTGGGAATCCTATGAAACTTACGCTGAGAATACGTCCCTCCAGAACAATTTTACATTCGCTTCTGCAGGGTAGCCAGGGAAAAGCAACAGCCCCAGACATGATGTGTTAATTTCTTAGCTTGTATTTCGCAGTCCATGTAGGAAATAGAAATGTGCGTCCAGTGGAGAGAGTCACAGAGAAAGCCCGGGAATTTGAAATCTCAGGGAAGAGGTTTTTTTTTTTGCAGCCATAGCAAGACTAAGACCAAATAACATCCTTGCCATTCTCTTGTGATCTGGGAAGCCTCTTTCCTCCTCTTCACTCTGCCTCAGAGGTTTTGGCTCTACTTGGGTCTCAGCGTCATGCAGGAGGCCTATTTCCATTCCTAGTACTTTCTTGAGCCCAAGGTCTCATCCGCTGTTCAAAACACCCACATCTTACCTCGCCACCTCCAGACTGATAGTGGCAGAAGCTTACAGTCTGCTGCACAGTTCCCTCTTTTTGTCCCTTAGGGTTTTTATAACAGTAAATCTCAGCTGCACATTTAAAAAACGTTTACATAATACACCCCAAATTTATAGATATATATTAGTAGAATGGTTTCATGTTATCGAGCCTACCATATGGTTCCTCATCACTTACACAGGATAAAACTCCTGTATCGATCTCAAATAATGATCATAATAGAAATAATGCACCTATATATGAGGTTTCTCCCAGGTACCCACTGGATGTACTGGCCATCTCAAACACTTTTTTTTTTTTTCCCCCTGAAGATTCTGCATAGTTTTCTTGGTTCTGTCATCAGACTTATAGCATGCAATCAGAAAGCAGAAAAGGAGGCTACAACTCATGATCAGATCCCATGCAGTTACAGTGTGGAAACTGTTACACCAAAATGTGATATTGTTATTAGTGGCAATTCTTGTTTATTGTTTCTTGAAAACAGGGAGTTGTCACTTTTAGTGGCCCAGTAAACAAACTAGCTTACCGTTCCCTTAGTACATTGCTGGTCTCAAGGTGCTTAGCTGTTTCTATAGTATTAATAAGTGAGAAAGGGGATGGTCACATAAGCTGGATTTCAAGGAACAACAAGTCTGGAATTGGTTATCATCAGGTAAACATGGGAGCAAATGAGGGAACTGTTACAAAAATAAGAGCAGACGAGGAATCTGACAAGCAGTGCTCCTTTTTTGTTTCTTTTTGACCTAATAACCAATCCAGAGGAGGAGGGAGGCTTGTGACAGCATTCCAAAGTGAGAGGCTAGTTTTCAAGTTTACCCGGGAGTAGGTGGAAGTGTTAATAAAATGGGTTTGTCAGACTAGTACGTCAGTAAAAATAGTTATTAAAGACTAACCATGTGCAAGATAGTACTGCTTTCAGAAAGTTTCAAGATCTCATCTTCAGATTATCTTGTCACGCTCAACTGATTTAAGGCTAAAACAGAAAGTTCCTGTTGTCAGAAATTTTATGAATTCAGAATTTGTGGAAATTCTTCTAAAGGGAGATACTCCATATTTCCCCCCAAACCTTGAGCAATAGATACAAATACATAGTTTGCATAGTCACTGTAATAGTGTAGGAAAGCAGATACAAATTTTGGAAGAAAGTAGGAAAGTTTGCCTTCTTTTAGGGTTTATAAATAATAAACGTTATACAGGGCAACCAAAACCTGGCATATTTATGTCTTCTTCTCCAGACAAGAGAATAATAATAAGGTATATTAAAGACTGTTGTGACTTCTAGCTTGAAATGGAGGGGGAAAAGTTTAACTTCTAAAGCAAAGCTTGTACAGTCTTGCATATTGCTACTCACCTTAAAATTCCTCTTCTCATGTTTCTCAACCATGGCTACCCTCAGGATCACTTGGGAGAAGTTAAAAAATAACAACGACCGATGGTGTTTAACTTCTGCTCCAGGACAGTTCAAGCAGAATTTCTGAGAGGGGAACCCAAGCAGTGAGAGGATTTTAAATGTTCCCCAGATAGTTTTACGGTGTGGTTGGATTAAGGATGGCAGAGCCCTGTTGGGGTGGTGAGCAGAGCACCGGGAAGCCGGAGGGAAGCAGTGACGCGATGGGCCCCCCCCGTAGAATCTCGACCCCTGACCGGAAGGGCTGGGGGCTACAGGCAGCTGGCGGAAGACCCTGCAGGCACACGTGCATCTTGCTGTTTACAAAGCATGTGGGCGATGCCTGAGGAAATCAGTGCTTTCAAGTCCCCCGCACAGTGGTTCTAAATTCCCTCAGGTTTACTTCTTAGAAGCGGCTGAAGATGCCCTTTACACAGTCAGTTGATTCTCCTCCTATTTCGGCCCCTAAACAATTGGCTACAGAGTAGAGAATATTTATAAGTAGATTAATTAATTTTTATTAGATTATGCATAAGCAAAATAGCTATAAACCATTGTAGCTGTAAAACATTCATTAATATACACTAATATACATTAGGTCGCAGTGTGCCCGTTATAAATTAATGCCTGTTCTCTAAAATGAGTAAAAATATTAGCACAATAAATATAAACACAATTTATTTTTAATCTTTCCCCAGGGTTATTTTTTTAAGATTAGTTAGTTATTTCAATCTTGATGGCAACGTTTAAGTTCTTTCTTACTTTCAACTTCCATAGTTAATTTAGTAATCTGTATCCAAACAGCGTGAAGACAGTCTAAGGTCCCAATCTCTCCCCCTCCCCACCTCTCTGTATCTCTCTCTCTCTGTCTCCAGTTGAGGCAGAAGTTTCCAAACTATATACAGTATTGCCTGAGGCACTTGTTAAAATGTACGTTCCTAAAGTTCAGTTCCAGATATTTTGACTGAGTGGACACAAAGCGGACATAGATTTTTACTTTGACAGTATTCCAGTTAACTCCAATTCAGCAGGTCCTTATATAAATACAATGTGGTATTCATTCATCTTTATTTAATAAGCACTTTTTTGATATCCTGGGTTGTACAATGTGGTTAAAATGCAAATATAGATGAAAAATGAATCCTGCCTTCCAAAAGCCATGTTCGTTTACTATTATTGATGTTTACAAACGCCATTGGAAAGCTACACCTACATTTCTAAGGGAATTTAATGACATCAGCAAATGGTTCTTCGAGGAAGTAGCATTTGTACATTTGTATACAGCTGTGAAAAGTGAAATAGAATTAAGGAGAATATTCTAGGTAAACGGAACAGTATAAGAAAAGATCAGGGTTAGTTAGGATAGGAAATGGTGGATAGGTCTGATCCAAAAGCATGTGTTACTAGTGTTGGGGCCCAATTGTCAGTAATTTTTTAATGGTCATTTCAAGACTGGAGGAACTTAAAGGAAGATGAAATCTAATGTTTCTCAGAATCATGGAAGCATCTATCGATGTGATGGTTTCCATAGCACCAAGGGAGCTAGAAAACAGCCATCTCCAAAAGGGATTTTGTCAGCAAGGTTAACAAACAAAAGGAAAAAAAAAAACCCACCCCACGCTGGTTTCTTTCATGTTTTTCTTATATCTTGAGACATTCAGAACAGCTACTTAGCACGTGTATTTCTCCCTTTTGCCCAACAAGGAATTAAGCCAAAGGAACATTTATTTTCTTTCTCCTACTGATAGTCTGATTCCCAGAAGTAAGAGTCCCCCCCCAAAAAAAATGACCTCTAGACATTACTAGATGAATAAAATTAACTGTTAAAGAGCCATTTGGCAAACAAAGCCATTCAACTCAGAATAATGAGGGGTTCAAAAGAGCAAAATGTTACACTTTTCACTCCTTTTCTTTTCTGGCACCCAGTTAATTACTCTGCCACCAATGCATGCAGTTTCTCTGTCTCCATGGATCATGTAAACTTCTGTTAATTTACTCATGACCTTTCCTTAGGAAATTAGGAAAATATCACAGCTCAAGTATCTAGATACACAATTCTAAAGTTTTATGCCTCACTGAATTCCATGTGAGAAAATATTTGGGGTTATGAGGATTTACTCTTAAATCTTCAGATGATTCCACACAATAAACCTTGCTGTGTTAACGCTAAATACTTCTGATTCCAGGTTCTGTCCTGTGTAACCCTTTGGAAGCTATCATGGGTTAGGTTATCTGGGAAGCAGACTCTGAAACAAAGATCGGCATGTGGGAGATTCATTACAGAATGTTCTTGGGGCAAAAATAAGAAGGAAAAGAAGCAAGATTGGGAAAAGCAGAAATTTAGGCTATGAAGTGGCCTTGGCCAAACCAAATGAAGCTGGGACAGTCCTTTGGTGTTGTCACACTTTGGGGCAAGGGAACAGGGGCCATTGCACCTCATATGGACCAGGAGTTGGATGCAAGTTGCTTCAGGAAGGGCATTTGGCCTGGGCAAAGCATTCCCCTTCAGCAGAGGTAATTCCAGTTATGGCAGTGAGCTGAGTTCTGTCTACAGCTAATAGTTCCAGCAGTATGAGGAAATAAGTCCTTCATTGCAGAAGGAGGATCTGCGTGGCATGTCAAAGCACCTGCTCTAGTCACATATTCCCTCATTCAACAAATAACTGGTGGTTGCTCCCCATTGCCTACTGATTCAGAACTAAATGTGAAGTCTGACCGTCAAGAATAAGTTGCCTGTTATTTCCCTGTATCAACGTCAGCTTCCACTGGTTTTACTCCACCTAATAACCATTGTGTATGTGTTCATGCCCGTTGGTTCTCATGCATCCCTGCTCTTGAAACATGCCCCCCCCCCGTTAACTTCTACCAATTTTATGTTTTTCTTCATTTAACAATATATTAAAACTATTTTTAAGTCCCATCCTTTTCGAGAGAATCTCATTGACAACCCTAGGCTGTATATTGCATAGAGAATTCTTACTGCTATATTAAATGCTGTTTATTTATAGCGTTTCATTTTGTATGATTTTTAGTTAAGGATGTTCATTTTTCTACCTAAATCATAATATTTTGCAATTTCCAAATATTTCAGTACCTTATTTCTAAGAATCCCTTTTACGTAATATCTTTTTGCAAACATTATTAAAAAGTGTAGACTGAAAGGCCAAATCCAGACACCGCTTGAAAAAGTTCAGCACAACTAGCTTATCTAATTTGATGGAGAAAAGTCATTACAGTCAGACTACCAACCACCAAGATCCGTAAGCAAACACAGATTTGGGTAGGCGCTCCCACTTGCATATCTCATCAGTAAGCACGATTTTGTGGCAGGAAAATCTGAATTAGAGAGGGCCACAGTGGAGATTCTAGAAGGCCGGGTTCTCTTCTAGCCCAATCTTATAGTCGTAAGGCTGGAACAGCTTTACCCATAGGCCAGTGTGCATGTGTGTGGGGCATCTCCACATCTGAGCCAGGTGCACGTCATCAGTCTTGGGGTTATTTAACGTACATGACGGCCACAGATTGTACTGTACAGTGCGTGCCGGCCTGTGTACCGTCCTCATTGATCACCCACAGTTGCTGTACACGGACATGGCCTGGGTCAAGCACTTTCTTGATGCAGAGCTATGGGGATAGGACAGGGATCAATTAGCCCTGTGTCTCATGGAGCCATGCTAAAGATGTTTAAAGAAGCTATGAAGCCTATCCTGTATCTGTATATCTGTGTCTTTCTTTTAACTTCTTATTTTATATCGGAATATACTTGATTCACAATGTTGTGTTAGTTTCAGGTGGACAGCAGAGTGATTCAGTTATATATATACATGTATCTATTCTTTTTCAAATTCTTTTCCCATTTAGGTTGTTACAGATACTGAGCAGAGTTCCCTGTGCTACACAGTACATCCTTACTGGTTGTCCATTTTAAATACAGCAGTGTGTACATGTCAATCCCAAACTCCCAAACTATCCCTCCCCCCCACCCTTCCCCCATAACCATAAGTTTGTTCTCTCACTCTGTAAGTCTGTTTGTTTTGTAAATAAGTCCATTTGTATCATTTTTTTTTTACATTCTGCCTATAAGCGATATCATATATTTGTCTTTCTCTGTCTGACTTACTTCACTCAGTATGACAACCTCTAGGTCCATCCATGTTGCTGCAAATGGCATTATTTTATGCTTTTTAATGGCTGAGTAATTCACATACAGATATAGACAAAGATACAGATATATGGGCATGTATCTATGTCTTTGTCTATATCTGTATGTCAGGGTGTCCTGTAGTCCATTTGGGCTGCTATAACAAGAAACCATGGATGACTTATAAACAATAGTAATTTATTTCTCACAGTTCTGGAGGCTGGGAAGTCCAAGATTAAGATGATGGCAATTCTGTGTCTGGTGAGGACCCACTTCCTGATTCATAGACTGCTGTCTTTTTGCTGTAATATCACTTGGTAGAAGGGGCAAGGGAGCTCTCTGGGGTCTCCTTTATAAGGGTATTAATCCCATTCATGAGGGATCTGCCTTCATGACCTCATCACCTCCCAAAGGCCTCACTTCCTAATGCCATCGTCTTGGGCATCAGGATTTCAATATATGAACTTTGGGGGACACGACATTCAGACCATAGCAGTGTGTGTGTTTTCTTCTTGATATTTAAAGAAGTAAAAATCTATAGCATTGTGATTAAAGCAGGATATTCAGATCATTTGCTCCATTCCCTCCAAAGTAAACTAACATCACAGAAAATTTAAACGATCATTCTGTTCAAAGAATTGTTTTCCTGGTGTTGAGATTTTACTGAGATAAAATGTACTCTTTTTAATCTTTTGCTTTTAGACTACTAATACAGGTGTCACATAGATAGAGACACAGACTGTCTTAAGCATTTTATGAAAAGGATTCCATCTCTTGAAGGAGGCTTGGTTAGGATACACATGAAGTCATCTCCAATTCTGACTCTATGATTTCATGAAATGCAGATACCAAACATAAGGAAGTGTCATAATAGATTTTTACTTGTTCAGATGTGTTAATATTTCATAAATACACAATTACGTAATATAGACATTGCCTTGTTAGAAATTGTGATGCACAGGGGATTAGGAATATAGAACATAAATTGTGGTTAAATTTATTAATTTCTATAGTTAGAGAAATATATGTAAATCTAAGAAATGTACATCCTATATATGTATGCATCTGCTTTATGTTCTAAAGGAAAATGCTTTCCCCAATAGGAAATACCCCCAAAGAAAAAAGATGTCTTAAGAAAAGGAAAGAGAAAGTCAACATATATGAGAAATATCAAAAGTACATTTTAAGGGAGTATTGTTTATCATTTTTCCCTGGGTGAATTAGGATTTACACTTCTACCATATGAGGGGGAAAAAGGGGGAAGGTAAGAGAGTGGGGGAAAAAGGGGGAAGGTAAGAGAGTGGGGGAAAAAGAGAGAAGGAAAAAGAGAAAAAGAGAGAGGAATCTGTCGATAAAAATAAGATGGAGGAGACATATTTGTTGCACGTGCTTATTAAGGATTAATGCACTTTTCAGGAGCATAGAGTATCTAAGGACTCCATTTTCTTTTTTATTTCTTTATTTAAAATAACATAGATCCTAACTAAGAAATTATTAAAACATATTTTTTGCCCCCAAAGGTATATTATATGATTAACTAATGGCCTACATATAGAAAAGGAAATTGCACATTGTAAACACATTTTTCATCATGGTATAACAAAAATGAAGTATCCATTCATCTCAACATCTCAACAAGTGTTTGTTAAAAATCTAATACATGCTTGATAGGTACTAATACATGTATGAAGTTGCTGCATAAGTCACAGCTATAAAAGCATGTGAAGAGTGCACACAATCGTGTACGTGCATCGTGTATTCTCAGTGGGAGCATTGCCACCTCTAAGTACACACAACTGGTTCTTGGTAGAGTGGACAAAAGATCCTACTCATTTTACACATACACATGCATGCGGTACATGAACAGATATGCAGCATCTCCGTGCTATTAACAATTCATAGTGGGAGGTGGTGATTGGGAAGGAAAATGTAAGTTTCCTGGGGAGCAGGATCCTGTAATAATAAACAATCCTGAGAACATTGGTGCAGTTGATGCGATAGAAACACAGAAGAGAAAGAGGGAAGGAAGTTCAGGCCAGCTTCTTGCAGGACCCGAATGAGAGCCATGTCCAAAGAGAAGTAGAGGTGACCTGGGTGGGGAGAGGGGCTGGTAGTGAGGCAAGGAAGAGCAATTGAACAAATGAAAGAGAAAGGGTAGCAAAGCAGTCACTGGAGGTGTGAAGCAACGTGGCCCTGGCAGGCTGCAGACCCCTGGGTCCGAGGGTGAATTTAGCCTAGAGGGAAGCTGTGTTGGAGGGACGGATGGGGGAACAGCTGGAGCGCTCGCAGGCAAAGAGGGGACATTGATGGCCTTTCTCCACCAACTGATGTGGGTGATTTGCATTTTGTTTGTTGGTTTTTGTTTTGTTTTGTTTTTTGTGGTACTCGGGCCTCTCACTGCTGTGGCCTCTCCCGTTGCGGAGCACAGGCTCCGGACGCGCAGGCTCAGCGGCCATGGCTCACGGGCCCAGCCGCCCCACGGCATGTGGGATCTTCCCAGACCGGGGCACGAACCCGTGTCCCCTGCGTCGGCAGGCGGACTCTCAACCACTGCGCCACCAGGGAAGCCCCTGATTTGCATTTTGAACAGTCGTGTTATGGAAACAATGAGAGCAGCAAAGAGACTGTAGATGATTCTAACACTCAGGCCTACTTTCTCTCATCCGCAGTTTCAAAATCCGAAATGGCCTGAACACCATACATTTTTATTTTATCTTATTTTTTGGTAACTGACCTGATCTTCCATGAATCTATTTATATTTTTATATATCTCTTTATGTTTCACTATAAACATAATAAAATGTCCCATGATGGGTTTGATTATGCCTCTGATCCCCTTGAGAATTTGACTTAATTCCTAGTATACTGTGCACTGAGTTTTATTTCTAAAATCTGAAGAAATAGAAAGTCAAAACTGAAGTGTGAAACTCCAAGGAGTTGGGATATTGGGTAAGGCTTTGTACACCTAGAATAGCTTCTGTCTTGAGATTTTACTTTATGCCAAGACAGATGAAACGGAGAAAGATACGAACAAACACCCACTAATTATTTTTGTCTAACAGACACTGAGATGAAGAAAACAGGTTTGGGGTTGAACAAATACACTAAGGACTGACTTACTCATTATGTTTACTGTGAGCAATTTGCTTAAATTTTCTGAGTTTTCACTTGTTTTAGATGTCAGATGGATATAAAAATAACTACCTTAGAACCCTGGCACAACACATAGCATCGTGTCAACGAAAATCAGGAAACAGGTTTTAGTTTTGCTTCCAATTGTTTTTCACTTTGTTACATATTGTCGGTTGCTTAATGCAATTAGTTATTCCCAAACTTCTTATCCCTCTTCGCATCCCACTCTGCAGCCTCCTAAAGTATGATAGTTGTTTCCTAAGATTCCCCTGTAGCTGGGCTTGGCCATGGGGTCCAGATCTGGTCAGTGAACAGAAATGTGGGCTTCAAGGAAAACATTTTCCTCTCAGAAGAAAGAACAGAATTTTTATCCATTTTATTTATATGAATGTGAACATGTTTCCTGAGGTTATGGCGGTCATTCTGTGACCATGAGGTGACCAGCGTGGGACAAGAAGACGGTATGCCAGGGAGGGAAGAACAGTAAGACACTGAGGAACCTCAGTATGACTGAGCTTGTGATGGCATTTCAAGGACCCGAATCAATGCCAGTGATCACTGAACTCTGGCTTTCTCAGTATCCAAGGAAAGTGAACTATTTTGAAACCCAGTTTGCTTGCAGCGTCATACATTTGTAAAATATATGCTGTCATGTTGCTAACCCCTCAACTTATAGGAACTTCAGTTTTGTTCTTATTCACAAGGGACATGATACCTAACCAGTCCAGCTGTTTAGTTATGAAGAGACACTGAACAAGGACAGTGGTGTGGTGACAACCATTTCTTAAACTTTCTTTTTCAATAGCACAGCCAGGTATTTGCCTGTGTTACAGCGTATATTGATCTTAAATTGTTTTTTCAGAGTCTGTGCTAATGCTTTTATACAGGGATTGGATGCTTCAACTGATACCAGTCACCTCAGTGTTTAATCAATTTAAATAGTAAAATGTATTTTAAATACAGATTTAAATACATTAAGAAACCAGGGTATTTTATGAATTTAGTGGACAGTTTTCATCTGCATCTTACTTGAGTACAGCAGGGTTTAATGCCTTTGACCACAAGGTCTTCTTGAAAGGCTTTCTCTACAGTTGCCTGAACAGCCCTGGGTTTTCTCCCATCTCTGTTCACTTTCTGCGTCTTCCTTATTGGTGCCTCTTTAGCTACTTTTTAAGTGTTGACACTACTTAACCCCTCTTTTCTTTAAACCTTATATTCATTACTTGATGGATATTGTCTACTCACAGAGCTTTAAATATTTCAATTTCTTTAACCCCTTTCACTTTTATTAACTAGAGTCATGGGGTTCCCCTGAGCTCCATCTACATTAATCCCTTGTTTACTTCAGTTTTTACAGGATTTCCAGATCATCAATCCCCCAGATTCTAAACCTTAACCCCCAAGTTCCTATCTCTATCTATCTACCTATTTGTCCATCTATGTATGTATGTATCTATCTTTCTATCTGTCTGCCTATCTGTCTGTCTTTATCTTATATGCCACCTTTCTCTCTATCATCTGTGTATCTGTGTATCTATCTAATCTATCTTATCTATCTTTTCTGTCTATCACTGTCTGTCTCTCCTCTCTGACCGATCACCAACCAATCTCCAACTTCCCAAATCCTTTTACTTTGGAATACAAGATCAGTCAGCAAGGAACTCTCCTCTATCTCTAACCCCTTATAGAAACATTATCCTTACGTTCTTGCCCTAACTGAAACCCAGTTCTCTGAGAACACTGCTTCCTTGCTGCCCCCTCAAGTTGTAGATGCTTTCCTTCCATACCTCTTATGGTATGAAAGTAGCAGCATAAGTGATTTTCTTTTTTTTCAGTGCTAAACCCAGATCATTCTCCACCCCTCTTCACTAAAAACATTGAGTTCATGTCATTGGTCAATGAAACCCACCATCCATTCTCTATCTAAGAAATGCTGGGTCATCCCCCTTTTTGCTTTGAAGATTTTAGCTCTGAACATAGTAACACTTTCTCAGTCACCACATACATCATAATTCTTGCTGGTTTTAGCATCTGTGTAGATGATTCTTCCAAATACTCTGGGCTTTCAGTTCCTTGACTACCTCTCCTTCAATATACCTGAGCCCCACCATACCTCTGCACTCCTCCGGAAAGCATGCACTAGGCCATTATCAAGGCTTCAGTTCCCCTAGAATTCCAATTTAAAGCATATCATTAATTGACTAATATCTTCTATCTTTCTAATTTAATCCCTATACTATTCATATTCCAATTATTATCTGACCTACTGATACCGACAGTTTATAGCTGTCATGGTGTCAGTATCCCATAACCACTTGTGTCTTCTTTAACTGTAATAACATATTTTAAATTGATTACACCTTTAATTCCTTTCTTTTCCTTTCTCTTTATTAACTAGCAAAATACCAGCCATGTTTATATCCATCATTCTTCCTAAATGGTGCTACTACTGTGTGTTTAAACATGGGTACAGGAAAACTTAAAATCATTCTAAATGGTCTCCCTCTTGATTTTTTGATTCGTAATTTATTAACTTCTATAATCTACTCCATGTGCTTTACCACTCTCCTAAAAGGATCCTTCATGTTTTTTATTGTTTTCTCAAAACTTCCAAATCTCAAATGATGATGGCCTTGTTATATACGACTGAGAAAATAGAAGCAATCAGCAGAAACATAACACAGGTTTCCATCTCCACAGCCATCAACCATTTACACATCTGCTCTGAACTTCCACAGACACAGATGTTCCACCACCTCTACCTATACCTGTCACTTATCTATATGTTCTGGTTTTGCCTGATACCATGCGTGAACTATGTTCTAATTGAAGAGCAGCCGTTCTAATTATTCCTTTAGCCCCGTACTTTCTCATCTCCTGGAAGACATCTCTCCAGCAAGTCTCCTGTCGCCTCTCCTGAGTTTTCAATCTGTACTTCTCTTCTCAGCATTCCCATCAGGCTATAAGCATGCTGTTGTTTCACCTTTCCCTTGATGCCACCTTCCCAAACTACTACACTAATTTTCGATTCTCCTTTTTAGAAAAATTCTTCAAAGGGTTATTTATATTCACTGTCCCTGTCTCCTATCTGTGCATTCTCTCATGAAGCAACCAGAAGTCTTATCTTTACTATTGTATCAAAGCATCTCTTATCAGATTTGGGGATGGCCTCCGAATTGTTCAGTCTAGTGATTAGCACTCATATTGACTGATCAGCAACACGGAGGCAATTTGACTGCTTCTCTTTGAAACAGTTCTTTTATTTTTTTCATAAATTTATTTATTTTTTATTTTTGGCTGAGTTGGGTCTTTGTTGCTGTGCACGGGCTTTCTCTAGTTGTGGGGAATGGGGGCTACTCTTTGTTGCCGTGTGCGGGCTTCTCATTGCAGTGGCTTCTCTTGTTGCGGAGCACGGGCTCTAGGCTCGTGGACTTCAGCAGTTGTAGCACACAGGCTCAGTAGTTGTGGCACATGGGCTCAGTAGCTGTGGCTCGTGGGCTCTAGAGCACAGGCTCAGTAGTTGTGGTGCCCGGCCTAGTTGCTCTGCGGCACGCGGGATCTTCCCGGACCAGGGCTCAAACCCATGTCCCTTGCATTGGCAGGCTGATTCTTAACCACTGTGCCACCAGGGAAGTACTGAAACATTTTTAAAAATTGGCTTCTAGCACAGCAGACATCAGGTTTTCTTCCCACTTGCTATTAAGTCTCAGGATCTTTGCTGTTTTGTTCTTCATCTCTTATCCTTAAAATTAATTTGTAAAGCAATCCATAGACCTCTTTTTCTTTTTCTTTTCTCTTCTTTTTTTTTCCTTTGTAGTTAACTTTGGTAATCTAGTCATCTAGCCTGATGACTTTAAATGACATCTATATGCTGATAGCTGCCTTATTTAATTTCCTAGACTGGACCTTTTCCCTGGGCTTCAGATTATGTATTTAACTATCTACTGGACACCTCATTGGATATCCAATGAGCAACCTCCAACTTAGATTGTTTAAAACTGAGCTACTGATCTTCACCTTAACCCTCCCTCCCAATGTGTTTTGTCTGCAATCCTGTACCTTCTCATTCAATAACATCATATTTCCAGATGTTAAGGAAGAACAGGCAAAAAACAAAATAATCCTTGAAATCATCCATAGTTTCTTTATTTTCCTATTGCACAAATGCAATTCAATAGTACATACTCTTAGTTCACCTTTAAAATATATCCAGAATCCAACCCCTTGTCACCACCTTCTCCACAAACACCCTCTGTGGAGCAGGTGTCTTCTTTTATCCTGTTTATTACAACACCTTCATATCTGGTTTCCTGCTTTGCTTGTTTCCCCTACAGTCTGTTCTCAATACATCATCCAAAGTCGTCCTGTTAGGGAAAAAAGTCAGATGGCATTATTAGCTGACCCAAAACCTTTTGATGAGTTCCTAACTCGTCTATACTGATATGAAAATGCTTTCTGTGACTTTATGTTCCTTTATGTTTTGCTCCCTTGTTATAATTTTGACTGCTTCTTCTATCACTCTGTATTTTTTTCCCTTTGCCCCCAAATGATGGTCTCCTTGCCTTTTCTTGAACACACCAGATATGCCCCTTTCAGGGTCTTTCCACTGACTGGTTTTTCTGCCTGGTTTGCTCTTTCCCCAATGGCACACACCTTTAACTAGTTGAGGTCTTCACTCAAATGATTACGTTCTCAGTGTGGTCTTTCCTGATGATTCTAAGAGAAATTGAAATGAACTCAGATTCTTTATCTCCTCTCCTATTTTATTTTTCTTCTTGGCACTTGTAGTCATCTGATATATGTTTCACTCTCTTGTTTATTGGCCGTCTAAACCCCAACAGAATATATTTTCCACAGGACAGGATTTTTATGTCATATTTTTCATTGCGTTATATCCAACTTCTAGACAAGTTCGTGGCACATACCAGGCACTTAGACAACGTTTAGTTAATGTATAAATCTTCTCTTCCATGTTGTAGTTGTGTTCTAAAATTCATACTGAAGGTATCCACTTCTGTATTGCAAAACATCACTAGGTCAGCATATTAATATTGATATCTTCCTTCACACCATCTCCAGATGGTAGCATTGCCTCAAAAAATGCTAAATAAAATAAATAAGCTACAAGGATATACTGTACAGCACAGGGAATAAAGCCAATATTTTATAGTAACTTTAAATGGACTACAATTTTTAAAAATTGTGAATCACTGTGTTGTACACCTGAAACATATAATATGGTAAATCAAGTATACCACACTAAAAAAAAGTCCCCTAATTAATTTATAGATGACTTAGATGTGGTTCCTCCTTTAATACTGGATTATTCAATAAAAGGGGGCCATTTCAGGCAAGAGAGACATTAAATTATTAATGAAAAATTAATTAATTCAAATGATTGATTTAACTTAGCATAATAATCTTCAGTGTATGATTCTAAGATGGGCCTTGGTTCTTGATGATGCATTTGGTCCAGAATAAAATCAGTCATTATCCAACAATAGCTGAGATAAAGGCTCTGTGCGTGTCTTCATTTATTTTGCTTATAATTGTTGTGCCAGTAATAATTGTTTCTTGAGTTCAAATAGGAGTGATATGATATAGGTCTGTAAGTGTAAAGGTTAAAACTAAGACTGTGCCTTTGTAGTCAGTCAGAGATGAGGTCCAAATTCCAGTGCCATCACTAAGAGCTGAACTTGGGCAAGTTTCTTTACTTTACTAAAGTTAACTTTAATGTATCTTAAAATGGAATAATCTGTATTATTGTGAATATTATAAAATAACTTATGTAATAGCTTATGGCACATAGTGCTCAATAAATTGTGGTTATTACTTGTTTTATGTTGTAGGAATTGAGATTGAGGACTCTCCCACCCCTTAAGAATTTGATAAAGTTTCTTAGATTTTTGAGCTTAACCATTTACTACATTTAAAATTCTTTTTGCCCTTAATATGGATTTAGATATTTAAAATAAGGCTGTTCAGATAGAGCAACTGGGCAACAAATAGACTGAACATTAGTAAGACCTTTCAGAAGACTAAATAACAATGGATGTGAAAGGATGGATGGATGTGGGTTTATGTTACTTTTATTTTTGACCATATTGATGCTTAAATTAATTTCAGAGCATTTACACGAACTAAAAAAAGACAAATATTATTCTCAGTGAGGAATATAAATGATGGAAGAAGAAGATGGATACATGGATCCTAAGGAATAAAAATAACATGTGGCCAAAGAAACACAAATATTCTGCAGCAGTGGAAGTTTGTGTGAAATCCTGCCTACAGGATTCCATTTAGTGGGCTGAAGCTCTCTTCCATGTGCCCAGAAACTGCCTTGATAATGAGTCTGTTGCTTTGGAAACAAGTTCAAGCTTAGTAATATTTGGCAGCCCCAAGAATGGTTTTACGTGATTTTTTTTTCCTGAACATGAGAGAAAATGATAACAACCAATAAATTAAAAACATATAAACAATGGGATGATCTGGCATCAACAAGTTAAGACCACTTGTTTTCACATAATTCAGCGTTGCAGGGGGAAATGGAACATCAAAAATTGAGAATTGTTTTTTGTCCCATAATAACATGACAAACAACTAATTTGGCCAAGTCTCTGTTGCATAATTTTCCACCGTGACAAATATTAATGTTTGCTCTGTATGGCTGCACCTGCCTAGAGCAAAGTCAAAGTGGTGTTTGGTTTGTTTCTTTGGTAAACTGTATTATTTTTTGAATGTGGAAAAATGGAATTCTACCCTTGAATGTAGCACATTTGTTAAACCTGACTTTCACATGCTTCTTTTATTAGTCTATCAGTTAATTTTTTTTTTTTTTTTTGTGGTACGCTGCCCTCTCACTGTTGTGGCCTCTCCCGTTGCGGAGCACAGGCTCCGGACGCGCAGGCTCAGCGGCCATGGCTCACGGGCCCAGCCGCCCCGCGGCATGTGGGATCTTCCCGGACGGGGGCACCAACCCGTGTCCCCTGCATCGGCAGGTGGACTCTCAACCACTGTGCCACCAGGGAAGCCCCCATCAGTTAATTTTTAACATGTTTAAATATAGAAAGGCAAATCTAGAATATTTTAAGCTCTTATAATTGCAAGTGGGATACATGTACCTAATTAAAATATTAAATTGGTAATAAATTTATAATATTAAAACAGAACTCAATACCACTTTCTCCCTTTCTCAATTTTCTAGAGGTAACATTCTCTATTTCTGCTGCAGTTTATCTCATATTTTTAAAATAGCCAGTAAATATTGCTATTTATTTATTTACGTATGTATGTATGTATGGCTGCGCCGGGTCTTAGTTGCAGCATGCAGGATCTTTAGTGGCAGTGTGCGAACTCTTAGTTGCGGCATGCATGCGGGATCTAGTTCCTTGAGCAAGGATAGAACCCAGGCCCCCTGCATTGGGAGCACAGAGTCCTACCCACTAGATCACCAGGGGAAGTTCCAAATTCATTGATTTATATTATCATTTATTAACTTCCTATTGTTGCAGGTGAGAATTTTCTCTCTCATATGTCCGATCTTCTCATCTTTTCATTTTCTAGGTTTTTTTTTAAATCACAAATTTTTTCATCATTATAGTTATCTAAATTGTTTGCATTGAGCCAAATGGCTTAATAAGATCACATTTCCTGTCTAGTGACACTTTGTGTTTGACCTAGACTTAACAAGGACCTCTTTTGTTTTCTCATCTGTGTAGGTGTCTTTGCCTTTCTGGCTAAGTCTTCACATCCCCTTTCTAATAACTTTAAATTGCCCATCAAAACAACTTCAGCGTGTCTATCCTGTGTGATGATCTGTTTGTTCTAGTTTTTTTTCCTTACTGGGGCTTCTTCTCATCCTATTCCAACTTGATCTGATTATTCTCTAAACCGTCTCTATCATCCTGGGTCTCCCCTTCATCACTGTTCTGGGAATTCACTTTGACCTCTGTCCTCTATTACATCAGCTGTTTCCTGAATCCTGTCCTATCCTTTTGGGTTTACCCCCATATTTTGGTAAGTTAACTCTTCTTGTATCTTCTTGAGAATGAGCCCATGAGAAGTAAATTTTTGAAGTTTCATCTAAAAATATCTTTGTTCTGTGCTTACCTTTGATTGATTGATAGTAAAATTCTGTGTTAAAAAAAAAGAAAGTCTGACCTGGAAGATACAAACAGTTTTGAAAAGAAGAATGAGTTTGGAAGTCTCACACTTGCTGACTTCAAAACTTATTACAAAGCTATAGTAATCAAAACAGTATGTGAGCAGCATAAAGACAGACATATAGGCCAATGGAATAGAAAAGAGAGCCCAGAAATAAATTCTTACATACATGATCAAATGAGTTTTGACACAGGTGCCAAGACTTTTCAATGGAGAAAGGACTCTTTACAACAAATGGTTTTGGGAAAAGTGGATATCCATGTGCAAAAGAATGACATTGGACCCTTACCTTAGACCATATGCAAAAATTAACTCAAAATGTATCAAAGCCTGAAATGTAAGACTTAAAGCTATTAAACTCTTAAAAGAAAATCTATGGGAAAAGCTTCATGAGTTTGGATTTGACAATAATTCTTGGATTACGACACCAAAAGCACAGGTAGTAAAAGTAAAAATCAGTAAGTTGGATTACATCAAATTAAAAAATTCTGTGCATCAAATAATCAAAAATAGAATTACATGATACAGCAATTCCACCTCTAAATAATATCCAAAAGAATTGGAAGTAGGATCTTGAAGAGATATTTGTACATTCATGTCAATAGCAACATTATTCACAATAGCCAAGAAGTAGAAGTAACACCCATTGACAGAAAAATGGATAAAAAAAATTGTGGTGTGTACATACAATGGAGTATCAGCCGGTCTTAAAAAGATCTTGTCACCCGCTTCAACATGGATGAACCTTGAGGGCATTATGCTAAGTGAAACAGGACAGTCACAAGAAGTCAAATACTGTGTGATTCTACTTATATGAGGTCTACAACAGTCAAAAGAGAAGGAATGTTGGTTGCCAGAGGCTGGGAGGAGATAAAAATGGGAAGTTACTTATGAGTATAGAGTCAGTTTTGCCAGATAAAAAAAAAGTTCTGGAGATTGGTTGTACAACAATGTGGATATAATTAACATTACTGAACTTTACACTTAAAAATAGTTAAAATGGTAAAATTTATGTTCTGGCTATTTTTCCTCAATGTTTTCAATGCAAACTAATTCTGAAGAGAATGCTCAGTGAAGTAAGTTAGAATATGTAAAAATCTGTACTTGAAATACATAGGATCTTCCATTTGTGTTAGCTCTGTTGTCATAATTAGTGTTATCTTTTACCTCCAGTGTTACTTTTAAGAAGTCCAAAATTATTCTGATCCCTCATGCCTAGAACTTTTGCCTTATACCTTCTACTGGAAATTAACCCCATTGCTGCTCTCGGTGCTTTCCTGTGTTGTGACCAGAAGCCTAAAATCTACATTTTCAACCACACTTACCACAGTGATCTGGTTCCAGTTCCACCAAAGCAAAGGGCTTGTGCCAGACCCAGAAGGCAGAAAAGAAGCAGAAGCATAGTGTCTACTCAGTATTTGCAGGCAGCCACGAGAGCTTCAGCCACGGATGTGAGTTTTTATAAACACCTCCGGGACATTCTCCTGCCGCTTATGGGCTTGGGTGCTTTCCAAGTTTGCATTATTTCCAGAGGCTTTATATACAATTGATAGTCTGTATTAAGTATTGTTTTTGCCTGAAACTCCTAAAGTGATTTCTCGTTTCCTGTAGAAGTCCGAACAAGTACCAATATATGACTACTATACCCCCCCCCCAAATTGTTTTTTTAATTTAAAAAGGAGGGTGTGGGAGAAGCGTTAGCTCGTTGGTAAGGGTGTGGGTTCTGAGGAAGCCGGTACTAGCAGCAGGATGAGGACAGTGTTTGCTATGCACAGGTGAAATACTCGATAACATGTGGTTAACTGGGAAGAGAGACATACTGTAAGGATCTGAGCATTTGTGTGTTGGCCCCACTTGGTTCTGTTTGACATGACATGAGCTGAGCTCAGGGGTCCATTGGTTGGTTTGCAAACAGAAATGTAAAAGAAAGAATTCAAAACAGAGGGAGCATTCACAGCCTTAGCTCAGTGGGATTTCCCAGTCCCTGTAGACATGACTTTTGCGATGTCCCTTTCTGTTCTTTTTCAAAGTTGCATGTGCATTGAACCTTGTTTCTTTTTCTTATAGAGTTAGTATCGGGTTGGGGAGAGAAATAGTTTGTTATCAGGTCTTTGGTCCTAGAAGATTCACATCCACAACTGTGAACCACGGGGAGTTCTAGGCTTAGAATGATCATTTTATTTGAGACTGTGTATCACCTTTTTAAAGGTAGTGATATTATTTAACACAGTTTACCTGAATTTATAGTGTACTTGTTTATATCACTAGATTTAAATATATTATGGTCAATATTATTCCATTAAAGAAACATTTGTAGGCTTCCCTGGTGGCGCAGTGGTTGAGAGTCTGCCTGCCGATGCAGGGGACACGGGTTCGTGCCCCGGTCCGGGAAGATCCCACATGCTGCGGAGCGGCTGGGCCCGTGGGTCATGGCCGCTGAGCCTGCGCGTCTGGAGCCTGTACTCCACAATGGGAGGGGCCAGGACAGTGAGAGGCCCGCGTACCACAAAAAAAAAAAAAAAAAAAAAAGAAACATTTGTTATGAGGATTGTTGTGTTTTTTTTTTCTCCAGATGCTAGATAAAACATCAAGGACTAGCCATATTCTGTATGTAGGGAATTTTTGTTTTCTTGAATAGGTAAGAATTTGAGATTTGACCCTAAAGTGTGTTTTATCCCTTAAATTCATTGTAGACACTTTTATTTGCCTGGAACACACTGAAATTCAATTGAACACCTTCTAAAATAAGTCTTTCTTTAGGATTATTTTTTAAACACAGACTTTGGCTTGACAGACATTTTAGTAATATAATATCCAAGGTTTTTCTTTTTATTATATTTACAGAATGCAAAATAAAACAACCTTATTATAGACATATAATCTTATGATTTTTAAATTAAAAGCAAATAGTCAACATTTGCAATTTTAAGGTAGTCCTTGAATTTCAAAGTGTTTAGTCCTTGAAACAGATTCTAAATGCTTAAATAAGGTAACACATGAAGTTCCCTTCAGTCTTGTTCAGCTTTATCAGTACACAACTTTAGTTAATTGCGAGAAATGGAATACACGTGCACAATCTACTGAATAAGAAAATCCATGTAATAATCTCCATTGGTGATGATAAGGCATGCCGTAGAAAACAAAATGAAATATAAGGTATTGCTCACTTAATTTTTGAAAAAAAAATTACTAGCTAGGGTTTATAAGATACATTTGTATCATTATAAAATATCTATCATAAATCAAGAACCAGCGTTGTAATTAGTGGTAAAACCTTGGAAGCACCCCCATTAAAAGCAGAATCAAAACATGAGTAATGTCATTTAGCTTTTTCATTTAACCTTGTTCTGAATTTTCTTGCAAGTTCAATAAAGCATGGAAAAAAGCATAGACATATTTGAAACACAGAGCAAAATTATTCATGAAATTTAATTAAAGAATTGTTACAATTACAAGAGAGCTCAGAAAATTGGCCAGAAAAAAAAAAAAGTAAAAATATAAATACTTTTAGGAAATATAATGGTGAGATTCTAGAATAATAGTAATACAAATATCTTGTTTAAATACAGACTTGACAATAAGATATGTGTTAGAATTCTGTGAAAAAAATATAATACACTGAAAAATATTAAAGGAAGAAAGTTTACTTTTAGTAATGATGGACTACATATTGCAGGCATAATAGTCAACTAAGAGCACACACAAAACCTGTAAAATATCAAAGACAGCATTTTCAAAGGCTTGAGAGAGCTGTGAAAGACAATGAAGAATTATAGCCAATATCTTTGAGAAGAAAATTCAGAGCCAGCCAAGCGTTTGGGACCAAACTTTAGTTATGGACATCTATCCATTGTGGAAAATTTTAGGCCAATTTATAAGCCAATCTTACTCATAAATGTAGATGTAATATTCCAACAAAATTCTAACAAACCAAATCCAGCCATACAGAAAAATGATTATAATCTCAAGAAATTTATATTTATTTCAGGAATGTAAAGCTGTTTTAATCTAATTTACTGCATTAGCAGAGTGAGATAGACAAATCAGATTAGTATCTCAATAAATGTAGAATATAAATTTGTAACAATTATATATCCATTTATGATTTTTAAAAATAGCCATATAAGAACACAAGAGAATTTTCTCAATATGATAAAGGATCTTCACAAAACTTACAGCAGTCATACTTTATTGTTAAATTGCAGACATTTGTCCTCTGAGATTATATGTAAGGTAGGGATGCCTGCTGTCACCACTTCTATTGAACATCGATCTGGCCTCATAGACCATATAATAAAGCAAGAAAAATAAAGTATATGAAATTTAGAAAGGAAAAAATAAAACTATAATCACTTACTGACAGTAAAAATGTGTACAAAGAATTGGCATGTAGATTATTAAGATTTTAAGTGAGTTTAGCAAATACGTTAATCACACAGTAATTACCGTGATTGTTCAAATGTTAAAAGGACTCATAGGGTTCAGTTGATCATCACAGCAAGTCCAGAGATCTCAAGTACAGGGCTCTGTGTCCTGCCTCTGCTGAGTCGTACAGGACACACGTCCCTGAGCCTCACACCACCACTGGCTGCATGCAAAGCACCTTAGTTGCAGGGAGTCCACAGTTATCTCATGGTGGGTCTCTGAGAGGAGGCTGAGTAAGCACATCCCGCTTTAAAACCAGTCTGAACTGCAGAAACTCCCCAAGGCTCTACCAAAACCAGGGGCAAATGATAAATCGAACTATTGTTACTAAACAATGCCGACAGACCTGTAGGTCCTGGCCCCCAAGACTCACAGACCCATGTATGAAACATCAGTTATCTCTAGTTACTACTATATTCTCTAGAATTGACCAATTTTATTGAATTCACCATCATGCTCCAGGCAGCTCTAAAAATGAACATGTGTTTTATAAAGACCAGCTGAGCTTAACCCATGCTTTATAGCAAGACTGCATTATGCAGTCAGTATACAAAAAATATATATATTTCCTTATATAGTAGTAAATATTAAAATTAAAACTTATTTACAACAGCATCCAAAAATGTAAAAAACAAAAGAATAAATCTAACAAGATTTGCAAGACTTCTACATGCGTACATGCACGCATATACCGACAGGTGAAGAATTTATTTAAAAAGTGTAATGTTATTGAAATAAATTCCAGGTAAATTACATTTCTGTATTAGTTTCCTATTGCTGTTATGACAAATTACCATAAATTTAAGACTTAATGCAAATTTATTAACTCATGTATCTAGAGGTCAGAAGTGCAAAATGGGTCAGCAGGGCTGCATTCCTTCTGGAGGCTCCAGGAGCAAATTTATTTTCTTGTATCTTCCAGTTTCTAGAGGCTGCCTGCATTCCTTGGCTCATGGCTCCAAATTACTCCAGCTTTCCTTCTGTTGTCATAACTCCTTCTCTGACTCTCTCGATTCCATTTTCCTTTAGAAAGGACACTGTGATCATAGGGGTCTTCCCTGAATAATCCAGGATAATCTACCCATCTCAAGACCCTTAACTTGGGCTTTCCTGGTGGCGCAGTGGTTGAGAGTCCGCCTGCCGATGCAGGGGACCCGGGGGTTCGTGGCCCGGTCCGGGAAGATCCCACATGCCGTGGAGCGGCCTGGGCCCGTGAGCCATGGCCGCTGAGCCTGCGCGTCCGGAGCCTGTGCTCCGCAACGGGAGGGGCCACAACAGTGAGAGGCCCGTGTACCGCAAAAAAAAAAAAAAAAAAAAAAAAGGACCCTTAACGTAATCACAGCTGCAGGGTTCTCTTTGCCGTGTCAGTTAACATATCACAGGTTCCTGGTGATGTTCCTGGCGGATGTCTTTGAGGGGGTGCATTCTGCCCACCCCAAGATCTAAACGTGGAATCAAAACAAGAAGGCTTGCAGAAGTTAGTACAGGAGATTGCCTGTGGTAGGTTGCATTGTTGTTACCGATGTATCACCCCATCTCTTATCCATTATCCTTGTCATGTGACTTTGAACTTGCTTCTCCCAGTGTTAGAGAGTACATCCCAGCTTCTTGACTTTGGACTCAGCCATGTAGCCCGATTTGGCCAATGGGATGTTAACAGGTATGAAACAAGCATATGCTTGAAATATACTCACCTGCTGTCGTCAGCAAAAAAAACCAAAAAACAAACTATGGCTAGCCCACTAGTTCAAAGTGTACATGAAGCAGACATAGATCTAGCTTTAGCTTAGAGCAAATCCATCTGAGCCCAGCGTGTATCAGCCGACTCACAGCCAACCTGCATATACCTGAGCCAGAACAGATTGTCATAAATACCTGAATTTTGTATTGGTTTGTTATGTGGCATAATTGTGGCTTTAATTGATAAAATACCTTTTTAATCACTTAAAGTTGCAGCGGAATTAGCGTTTAGAACATGGAACGAAAAGCATTATCCACAAAGTGAAGTATTGATAAACTGTATTATAATAAAATTAAAAATTTTCATTCATCAAAGCACATTACTGAGTGAAACATATAAGCATAAAACAAGGGGCTTATTTAAGCTGTGTATATGTGTGTGTGTGTGTGTATACACACACACACACACACACACACACACACACACATATATTCCTGCAAATAATTCTAAAAAGATAGGTAACCTAAGAGATAATGATTAAGAAATGTGATGGTCAGGAGATTTGAGCAAGGAAGTATTCAAATATTCTGTATACATGTAAAACATTTTGCTGTACTTCACCAGATATCTGGGCAATGCAAACTAAGACCACAATAAGATACAACTATCGACCCACCAAAATGACTAAAAAAGACTGACAATTGGAAGAACTCTTATACACTCCCCAGACTACCAGTCATTACTGCTGGCAAGTAAATTGCCACAACCATTTTGGAAAACTGTTTAGTGCTATTTTATAAATTGGAACAAAAGCATAGCTTGTTTAAGAAACAAAAAGGAAGCCAGTGTAGGTAGAGTATCCTTGTAGGATGCGGTAGTAATGCAGGTTTAATTCTCCTATAAAGCCTTCCATTCCTAGACTTTTGTTTTCTGGGAGTTTTTTGATGGTTTGTTTTTTTACAAATTCCATTTCAGTACTAATGATCAGTCTGGTCAGATTGTCTATCTCTTCCTGATTCAGTCTTGGACAGTTTCTAGAAATTTGCCCATTTTTTCTAAGTTGCTGAATTTATTGGCATATAAATGTTCATAGTATTCTCTTATGATTTTTGTATCTCTGTGGTATCAGTTATTTCTTCTCTTTCATTTCTTATTTTGTTCATTACAGTCTTCTCTCTTTTCTTCTTGATGAGCCTGGCTAAAGGTTTATAAGTTTTATTTTTCTTTTCAAAGAACCAGCTCTTTGTTTCATTGATCTTTTCTATTTTTTTTTACTGTATTTTATTTATTTCCTCTCTGATCTTTATTGTTTCCTTCCTTCTGCTGACTTTGTGTTTGTTCTTTTCTAATTCCTTTAGATAGAAGATTAGGTTGTTTATTTGAGACTTTTTGTTGTTTCTTGAGGTAAGCCTGTATTACTATAAACTTCCCTCTTCAAATTGTTTTTGCTGCATTTCACAGATTTTGGAAAGTTATGCTTTCATTGCCATTTGTCTCAAGGTATTTTCAGATTTCCTCTGTATATTTTCCAAGGTATTTGATTTCTTCATTGACCCAACTTTTTTAGTAGCCTGTTCTTTAGTCTCCATGTGTCTTTGCTTTTCCCATTTTTCTCCCTGTAATTGATTTCTAGTTCCATACCAGTGTGGTCAGAGAAAATACTTCATATAATTTTTATCCTCTTAAATATGTTAAGACTTGTTCTGTGGCCTAGCATGTGATCTATCCTGGAGAATGTTCCATGTGCACTTGAAATAATGTATATTCTGTTTTGGGGGATGGAATGGCCTGTAGATACCTATTAAGTCCATTTGGCCTATTGTGTCATTTAATACCACTGTAGCATTATTGATTTTCTGTCTGGATGATCTGTTCATTTATATAAGAGAGGTATTAAATTTTCTCACTAGCATTATATTATTGTCATTTTCTCCTTTTACGTATGTTAATATTGGCTTTATGTTTTCAGGTGCTCCTTATTGGGTGCGTATATGTCAGTGATTATAATATTCTCTTCTTGTATTGATCCCTTTATCATTATGTAACACCCTTCTTTGTCTTTTGTTACAGACTTGGTTTTAAAATCCATTTTGTTTACTATGAGTATTGCTACCCTGACTTTCTTATCATTCCATTTGCATGACATATCTTTTTTTATTCCTTGGCTCTCAGTCTGTGTGTGTCTATAGCTCTGAAGTATGTCTCTTGTAGGCAGCATATTGAAGGGTCTTATTTTCTGTTCAGTCAGCCCCCTATGTATTATGATTGGAGCATTTAATCCATTGACATTCAAAGTGATTATTGATTGGTGTGTACTTATTGCCATTTTGTTACTTGTTTTCCGGTTGTTTTTGCAGTTCTTCTCTGTTCCTTTCCTCTTCTTTTCCTCCCTTGTGGTATGATGATTTTCTTTTGTGGTATGCTTGTGTTCCTTTCTCTCCAGTTTTTGTAGGTTTTTGATTTATGGTTACCATGGGGTTCATATTTGTTGACCTATAATTATATCTACCTGTTTTAAATAGGTAGTCCTTTAAGTTCAAACACACTTTACAAGGTCTACATTTTTACTCCCCTTCCCCAAATTCTGTTTTTGATGGCATATTCTACATTTTCATGTTTATTCCTTTACTGATTATTTTTGTTATACTTGATTTTACAATGATTTGTCTTTTAATCTTCATACTAGTTTATTTAAGTGGTTGATCCTCAGGCTTTACTATATATTTGCCTTTACTAGTGGTTTTTTTTTTCCCCTTTCCTATAGTTACTTACTTCTTGTTTTAACCTTTTCTTTTCCACTTAGAGAAGATTCTTTAACATTTCTTTTATGGTAGTTTTACTATTGATGAACTCCTTTAGTTTTTATATGTCTGAGAATTTCTTCATCTCTCCTTTACTTCTAAATGATAATCTTGCTGAGTAGAATATCCTAGGTTGCAAGTTTTTCCCTTTCAGTACTTTGAATATGTCATGCCACTTTCTCCTGGCCTGCAAAGATTTTGCAGAAGATTCAGCTGATAGCCTTATGGGGGTTCTCTTATATGTAACTCTTTGTTTTTCTCTTGCTGTCTTTAGAATTATCTCTTTAACTTTTGCCATTTTAATTATGATATGTCTTGGTGTGGGTCTGTTAGGGTTCATCTTGTGTGGGACCCTTTCTCCTTCTTGTAACTGGATATCTGTTTCTTAAGGTTTGGGGCATTTTCAGCCATAACTTTCCTCAAATATATTTTCAACTGCTTTCTCTCTGTCTTCTCCTTCTGGGACTCCCATAATGCAAACGTTGGTACACTTTATGTTATGCTAGAGATCCCTTAAACTGTTCTTTTTTAAAATTTGTTTTTCTTCTTGCTGCTCTAATTGGGTGATTTTCATTATTCGGTTTTTCCAGATCACTTATACATTCTTCTGTATCACGTCGTCGGCTGTTAATTCTTTCTAGTATGTTTTTCTTTTCAGTTATTACATTCTTCGATTCTGACTGGTTCTTTTTTTTATATTTTTCTAGTTCTTGTTAAAATTCTCACTGTTTATCTATTCTTTTCTTGAATTCAGTTAGCATTCTTACTACTAATGCTTTGAATTCTGTATCTGGTAAATTGTTTATTTTTGTTTCCTTGGCTGGTTTTTTAGGGGTTTTCTCTTGCTCTTTCAATTGAGACACACTTTTCTGTCTTCTCATTTTGCTTAACCTTCTGTCTCTATGAAATTATGTGATACTGTTACCTGTTGCAGTTGAAGCTGTGTCCTTATGTGGAAGTGTCCCTGAACAATCTCCATGTGCCTAGTAGCTTTTATTGGAGAGCTGGATTTGATGTGAACACAAGTCACGTCTTTCCTCTGGGGCTGGCAGCTAGCACCATGGTAGGAGGTGGGGCTGGAGGTACAGAGGGTAGGAGTCGAAGCAGGTGTGAGCCAGGGCTTCCCCTCTACTCAGTGGCCATCAGTGCCCCATCAGGGGTGGGGGCAGGTTGCAGGCTGCTGGAGCAGAAGCCCTAAGGGTTGGTCTGAGCTGGCTCTCTTCCCCCTAAGGGTGTGCTCTCCCCCTCCCAGTACTGGCATCCTCTCCCCAGAGGGAAGCAGGGCTAGAGCAAGAGGGGCTGGTGTGGGCACTCAGCATGGGTGGGGCATGGGTGTGGTGGTCCCACTGGGGTCAAAGACCCAGACTGCTTCTGACACACTGTGTGTAAGCGCCTGTAATGGCTGCCCCCGCCCTGCTCAGACGCAGCCTTGGGTCTGAGCTGCCTCTGTGTCTCTTGGCAGAGCTCTTTCCTCAGTTGTCGCAGCCTGTTGAGGGGATTTCTTACTGAAAAAGTCTTTCCTACATATTTGTAGTGCTTACAAGTTTGAACAGGAATTTAGACAAGTTTTTCACATTCTGAACTTATGGATGATAAAGTTGAAAAAAGGTATACAAGTGTTGAACCTTAGTTTACAGATACAGGTATGCATGAAATGTTTATTCTTGTCTAAAATAAATTAAAGTGACACCTAATTCTTATCCCACCAGACCAACAGGAAACTCAGTCACAGTTACTGTCCCCCTCCCCCCTTTCATAAGTATAACTGAAAATCTAGTAAAAGTCTGATGTCTTAAGCAGAGGAAGATATTCTACGAAGCCCCTCTGTTCTGTTGTCTATGCTCCTGATGATTGGGCCGTTGCTTCAAACTAACAGGCTCTTTTAGGTCTCTCGAGTCCAAGGGCTTAGAAGATTCTCTGCTCTGCTAAACTGTAGAGCTGTTTGGGAAGATTTGCTTTCTCAGAGTCTCCCTGGATTCGCTTTGCCTCCGCATCCTCTGCACCTTTGTCTTTTCAGTGACACACACTGGACAGGCCAAGCTCTGACCTCCTTCTTATCTTGGTGGAAACCTGTTCCACTTTCTTTGAGATGTGATCACAGATATCCCTTCTTCTTCCTCTTCCTCGTCAGTGGAGTGTATTCTCATCCCTGTCCTGAAGCTTTAGCAGTTACAGAAACATCAGGCAGACCCTGCCCTTACATTTGTCAAATTCCGAGGCAAGGAATTCAAAGGGACGGTGTGCCTGCATGGAAAATACAGAGGACAGATAAAAATTAACATCTGAACATTATTTTTGCCAAGAATAAAAAAACTAAATGGATTACAAATATCACACCATGAGTCAAAAGTATTAGAACCTTCACTTCCTAAATCAAATCTACTTTGTTTTGCTGTATTATTTTGTGGACTTTTTTCATCCCAAATCTGTCATTACCTATTCTGAGATTATTATGTATTCTTCTGACTAGTGTTGGTTTTCTTGCTAGTTTGTAACCCAGGGGAAATGTGCTGAAAAGCTCTCATATTTGGCTGTTCATCTTGAGATACTGACAGGAGTGCAGAAGACCTCAGCATGTCTTCTATTCTGAAGAACAATTTAAAAATAAAGAAATAAGCTAATGTCTTACCCTTAAAAGTAAGCTAATGATATGTCCTTTGACTTCTGTAATCTTTATACATGGATTGACTCATTCATTTACTGAGCACCTACCATAAGGCAGGTGCTACACAGGTAGTGTGGTGCACAGGGTACTTAAACACATGTGATGATCCTGTGAAAGGAGACGCATTGTTGCTCCTTGAAGAAAAGGATCTCAACTGAGACTAGAAGCGTATGTAGAAGTCAACCGAGTAAGTGGGCTGTTTGATAGAGGATTGAGTAATATTTTTTCAGGCAGAGGAAAGCATAGATGCAAAGGATAGAACAGCTCATGGGCCTTCCCAAGAATTAAAAGAAGTCCAATAGAGCAAATCTTCAAAAGCCCTATAGACCCAAGTTAAAGAATTCAGATTTTTGTCCTAAGGATTTTAGAGAAATGTCGTTAAGGGGCTGAGGGTCTAACAAACCCAGAGCAGTATTTTCAGAAGATAATTGAATGGAGAATGCAGGATGGAGAAGGGAACAGGCTGGTGGCCGGGGGGGGGGGAGAGGGGGGGAGGGTTGGCTTCAGGATGGCTATTTAAGAGGTTATCACAGTGGTTCAGGTGTGAAAATACTTTTATCTGGGAAGTTAGTATAGGACATGTTCAGTATGAGGTATTTGTGAGGCATACACATGAAGATGCTAAGTGCTTGAATTGGAGGAGAGAAATCTGGACAGAAGAAGTGTATCCATTGTCATAAGCTGACACATCATAATTAAAGGCATGAAAGTGAACCAGGTGACATAGGAAGAAAATGCAGGAAGAAAAGACTATCTAGGGCAAAAGCTGAAGAAACTTCAATACTCAGGTAGAGAAGAGTGAGCCTACAAATATAAGAAGAAGGGATGCCTGGAGAAAAAGGAGGAAAACCAAGAGAGCCTGGCTTCTAAGAAGGACAGGGAAGAAAGAGTTTTAAGAATGAGAGAAGAGTCAATCCAAATAGGTCAAGAGTCAAAGCAAGACGAGGAATGAAGTGAATCCATCAGTGGAAGGAGCCTGGGGATAATTGTTCATATCATTGGTGCAGACAGGCTCAGTGGATGTGGAAAGTACAAGCCAGAGAGCAGTGTGTTAAGGTGTGAGTGCAAAAGAAGTGGAAGGAGAGGAATCAGGTGTTGGTTTGGAAGGTGGGAGAACTCAAGGGAGAGTGAGTCTTTTTCTAATTTTTAAATTTTATTTTATTGAAGTATAATTGATTTACAATGTGTTAATTTCTACTGTGCAGCAAAGTGATTCAGTTATACTTATATATATATATATATATATATATATTCTTTTTTTCATGTTCTTTTCCATTCTGGTTTATCACAGGATATTGGATATAGTTCCCTGTGCTATACAATAGGACCATTGTTTATCCATCCTATGTATACTAGTTTGCATCTGCTAATCCCAACCTCCCACTCCATCCCTCCTGCACCCTCCCTCCCCCTTGGTAATGTCTATGTCTGTGAGTCTGATTTTGTTCCAAAGATAAGTAGGTAAGTTCACTTGTGCCATATTTTAGATGCCACACGTGAGTGATATCATATGGTATGTCTTTCTCTTTCTGACTCACTTCGCTTAGTATGATCATCTTCCTTTTCTAAATTTAAGATGAGATTTGATCAAGTCTGCATATCAAATGGAAAGACGAAATAGAGAATGACCAAAAAAGGAGGCGTGTGTTGGGCAGTGACACAATCAATAGGACAGATGCCCTAAGAAAGCAGGAAAGGAGGTGGGATTGAAAGAATAGATGGAGAGATTAGTTATAACTATTGTATGATAAGAGGAAACTCTTCCAATAAAACAAGGGGGAAGGAGGAAAGTAATAGGTGCTGATTTAAGGAAAATGATAGATGCTTTGAAATGCAAATTAACAACAGTGAGAAAGTATACATCTTCACACAACTACACACCTACTAGCACGGGCAAAAGTCAGAACACTGACAACGTGAGACGTGGCACACATTCGGAGCAACAGGAGCTCTCGTTCGTTGTTGGTGGAAATGTCCCTGTGTCTGTCAGTAAGCAGACATCAGATCTTTACAGGGAGACCACTGAGAAGATTAAGTTCAGAGTAAAGATGCTAGTGGCCACAACCAGGTTATTCTGTCAGAAAGGATGCGTCATGATGTGGAGCAAACACCACCAAACATCTCAGTGGTTTTCAACAAAGGAGCTTCACTTGTGGCCCACTCTAAATGCCCCTCCTCAGTCTACGGCAGCTCTGTTCTACATCATCTGTATTTTAGGACTCAGGCTGACAGAAGAGCCTCTGTCTTGATCGCTGTGGACATGCTCTTAAAGACTCTCCAAAAACTCATGTGCCATTCTGCTCCCTACACATCCCCCTTTCTTTTGGCTGAGGCAAGTCACATCAACAAGCCTAGCATTAATAGGATAAGAAATTTTTGTTTGTTTGTTTTTTGGCGGTACGTGGGCCTCTCACTGTTGTGGCCTCTCCCGTTGCGGAGCACAGGCTCCGGACGCGCAGGCCCAGCGCCCATGGCTCATGGGCCCAGCCGCTCCGCGGCATGTGGGATCCTCCCGGACCGGGGCACGAACCCGTGTCTCCAGCGTCGGCAGGCGGACTCTTAACCACTGCGCCACCAGGGAAGTCCCAATAAGATAAGAAATTTAATCTTACTCAAGACAGGGTCATCAGCTATTTGTGAACAATAATACAGCACGTTGAAGATGTAGCAACAAATGTGGGGATTAGAATGGAAATAGGGCCAATGCAAATGTCTTGTGAATTAGACGTGGAAAGTGACGGAAAAGAGGGATCAAGAATGACCCCCAACTTTGCACCTGAGACACCTGGAGAGGGTGTAGGATGTGATTTTCCCAGCGTTGATAAGCAGGGCAGAGGGAAGAAGGCAGATAAATGAACCCATCGAAGTTTGGTTCTGAGAGGATAGTCTGGGAAAATATTAGTCCAAATGATGGACAATAGGAAGAAAAGAATGTCAGGGGACTGAGAGTCTGAATGGGGTACAAGGGCAGGTATAAAGGAAATAAGTAAGTGAAGTAAGTAACTCCAAGCCAGAAGGATAGGAGTCCTTTTCTGGTGATTTTAGTGTTGGATCCGTTTGGGGTCATGGCAGTGCCAACGTGTGACCGTGAGCTGATGACCGAGATAGGATAAGAAGGTCATTTGGAGAGAACAGTACACTTGGATGAGCTTTCTGGGTAGAAGATGAAATCACAAAGGATAATGGTTAGGACTTTGTAGGCTCGGCAACTCTGTTGTGTGTGAAAATATCTATTGAATTAAGGGGAAGTAAAGATAAAATCAAAAGATGACACAGGAAGGCTAAGAATAGGGTTTTACAGCTAAATTGTGTGGGTGGTAGCAGGTGATATACAAGGTGTGGGAAGATCGCTTTTCACATCTTCCTGATGTGAGACTTCCAAAGCTTGAAAGGAAGATCAGCGTCTGCCTCAAAGACCTGAAAGTAAAGCTACGTATTCAGGGGACAAGCAGGTTTCGTTTGAGGGCATGGTGAAGAGAACGAGGATGTAGGGAATTATTCTGATGTGGGAGATCTAATAAGAACAGTACTTCAGAATGGAAGAGGCGTGGTGCGCTAGAGGGGAGAGGAACCCAGAGTAGTGGATACGAGAGTTTGTGATTTGCCCGAGGACATGCGGGCTTGGTGGATTGGCCTTGACAATCATTAGAGACATTTCGAAGCACTCAGATCTCAACAGATGCGGCTGCAAGTTGGATGGAGGCCAGGTATGTGGGTGTACCAGAACCTGCAGATGTGGGGAGCGGCAGGACACTGGGCAGGACATCCTCCGAGGCTGTTTCTTCCTGTCGCTGACTTTATCCAGGAGATGCTGGCTACACGGCAGAGCCTGGGCCCCACCAGGCTGGCTGCCCTGGGGCGGGTCAGTGTAGCAGGTGTGGAGCAGCCTCTCTTTAGCCCCACCATTGCCTTCTGATAAAGCTTAACTCAGATAAAGCTTATCTCAGTTTCTTGTTCCATCCTTTTATGTCAGAATGCGTATTCTTTTCTTTTTTAATTAATTAATTAATTTATTTTTGGCTGAGTTGTGTCTTCGTTGCCGCGTGCGGGCTTTCTCTAGTTGCGGCGAGCGGGGGCTACTCTTCGTTGTGGTGTATGGGCTTCTCACTGCGGTGGCTTCTCTTGTTGCCGAGCACGGGCTCTAGGCACGCGGGCTTCAGTAGTTGTGGCACGAGCTCAGTAGTTGTGGCTCGCGGGCTCTAGAGCTCAGGCTCAGTAGTTGTGACTCACGGGCTTAGTTGCTCCGTGGCACGTGGGATCTTCCCAGACCAGGGCTCGAACCCGTGTCCCCTGCATTGGCAGGTGGATTCTTAACCACTGTGCCACCAGGGACGCCCATTTTGTGCATATTCTTTTTAAGAAAAATTTTTATTGAAATACAGTTGATTTACAATGTCATGTTAGTTTCAGGTGTACAGCAAAGTGATTCCGTTATATATATACATGTATTCTTTTTTTACATTCTCTTCCACTCTAGGTTATTATAAGATATTGAGTAGAGTTCCCTGTGCTATACAGTAGGTCATTCTTGCTTATCTATTTTATATATAGTAGTGTGTATATGTCAGTCCCAAGCTGATCACGTGATGAAGTTTGGAGGATACTTCATTCTTTTCTCTTAATTAAGAAGAGCTCACGTTTTCTGAGTGCAAAGTGGCAGAGGGATAAAAGCCACCTTGCTCTTTGGAAGAAAACCTGCCAGAGTCCAGAACACTCCCTCAGCTCTCCCGAGCCCATGAGTCCAGCGCTACTGACCACAGCTAACAGCCTCTTGCTGCATATATTCTCACAGTACCTGGGCTTCAACACTTCTAACTGGGACCTTAATTAAAACCATTTTACTAAGCAAATACCTGACTGGTGGCCTGAGAAAATCTACAAAATAGATAGTGTTTTATATATCACTGCCCATATCTGTGGATACACGTACACATTATAACGTACAACAAAATTGCCACGTAGTATTATAAGGATGTCTTATTAACCTAAGAAATAAGTAGTACAGTAATAACAAAGGGAGAAATGCTTACAAAACCTTCTTCAACACTGAGTTATTCTACTGCTTTTTCTTAGATTGCCCTTTTTCCTGGAAAAGGTAGGGTGGTAACTGCTCTTGAATAAACCTACAAGGGTCTCTGAGTGGGTGCTAGGAGATGGAAGGGAGGCCCCTCTGCCTGTGGAAACTCCTGATGGTGCCAGTGAGTGCTGAGACATATATAGAAGCTTCTGGAACCTTGGGGAAGGAACACCTGTAACAAAAACAGAAGGATCAGCATTCCTGAACCTGCAGGCAGGGTAGAAATGCCTGATCCAATCTTAGAAGAGCACATGGATTTTGCTCTCAGGGCCCAGAAATGAGGTCACAATTGAGGGAGAAAAGAGAACGAGATTCTGAATTATTCTGCTTACTGTTGGTAATGAAGCTTGAGAGAATTGCATTTTTTAAAAGGAAAACAAATTTAGAAGAGGGAAGCATTATTTAAGTAGACTCTTCGTAATACCTGAATACCTTACCTTAACCCGTGTCCTGGTTGTAGTTTCTGTGAGGGCTGGAACCGTGTATGTTCTCTGTGTCCTATTACAGCTCTCAGGACATAACAGGTTTGCAATCAGTATTGGTCAAATGAATCAACTTACGAAAACTTCTGGTCAGAACATTCTTAGAGGATTGTGTTTTTGGACAGCAAGTTGTAATTCAAAGCTTAGCTGAATGAGATCTAGAACTCATACAGATGTTAATAGTCCTTGAACATTAATGGGTGAAGTGATAAAAGTCCAGAGCTGTATCAGCAATAATCAAAAGCCAACTCCAATTCCTATTTGCATTTTTCTCTTTTCTCTATTCTATTCACCATCTGAGAGGGGAGTAACTTGGTAGAGGCTATAACTATCTTGTAATGGCCCTATGGTTGTCCTTCATGAATGTTTAAGTCATCGTATTTATGTAAAAAATATTGCCATGTACAGCATGCTTTGAAAAAAACGAATGGTTTTATTGTTCTTGATGCTTTTTCTTTCAACCACTGGTTAAAATTGGAAAATCAAAATTAGGTTGATGAAAGAATAAGATGCGTTATGAATACAAGGTAAGACTTCCGTCCTCCGAGTTTCGCTGTGTCCTTTGTTACACTCGTTCTCCCATCATGCCGTGGGGTGGTGATTAGCCCCTCATCATCATTCTTCAATTGTCTTCACACTGCACTCCAAGTGACCTTCTATAATGAGTTTCTCCTTGAAGGATCATTTCCTCCTCACATGTGAAAACATCATAGTGATTTAATTATTATTTTCCTATTCTGTGTTATCTGGTAATTACCACAATTTAGCTTCCTAAGTGGCAATATAAAAAAAGTATTTTTCTCATACTACATTTTTTTCTTAATTGACCATAATTGTTTTAGAAGGAACGTATGTGATAATTATGGAATTGAATGACATCTCCAAAGCCTAATTTTTTTTTAACATCCTCAAACCTCGTTGTTTAAAATGACTCCAGACGCTCCAGCCCTTAAGACTGGCACACACCTGGCAAAGAATCACTCTCAAAAAGGCCTATGTGACAGAGACAACCTTCTGGCCCTGAGTTACTGAGTATAGAACTGAGAGCCATGGGGTCAGACTCCCCCAGTCTCTGCACAACTAAATCTCAGAACGTGGGTAGGGATGTAGTTCAACAGCTCTCATGAGAGATACAAGAATCCCTCCTTTCAACGATGCCTGGGATACTTTTGTCAGGAGATTTACCTCTTCTCCAGACCTCTCAGTAATCACTTCTGTAGTTCGTGGATAGTCATCTTACAACTTAGGATTTTAATAAGAAAATCATATTATTGGATAAGAAGAGAAGATGACTATTATTAGATGAGAAGTCCTTGCTTTCTCATCTAAATCATACAGGACAGCCTTGGGTTCCTTTCCTAGGATTCAGCTTATTTTGTCCCAAATTTCACTCCTCCATTTGGCTCTTTATAATGGATTATCCTTACTTATTTTATCTGCCTTATTTGAGAAAGAAGACTCTTGCCTCTGAAGGTCTAGGGACCCACTCTTTCATCTCTGCTTTGGGATCAGTTTGCTTTAACTGGAGAGAGTAAATTTTTTTTTATTGGAGTATAATTGCTTTACAATGTTGTGTTAGTTTCTGCTGTACAATGCAGTGAATCAGCTCTGTGTATACATACATCCCCTCCCTCTTGGACCTCCCTCCCACCTCCTTCTAGGTCACCACAGAGCACCAAGCTGAGCTCCCTGTGCTCTACAGCAGGTTCCCACTAGCTATCTGTTTTACACATGGTAGTGTATCTATGTCAAACCTAATCTCCCAGTGCATCCAACCCTCCCCTTCCCTCCCTGTGTCCACACATCCGTTCTCTACATCTGCGTCTCTATTCCTGCCCTGGGAATAGGTTCATCTGTACCATTTTTCTAGATTCCACATACATGCGTTAATATATGATATTTGTTTTTCTCTTTCTGACTTACTTCACTCTGTGTGACAGACTCTAGGTCCATCCACGTCTCTACAAATGGCCAAATTTCATTCCTTTTTATGGCTGAGTAGTATTCCATCGTGGTATACGCACCACATCTTCTTTATCCATTCATCTGTTGATGGACATTTAGGTTGTTTCCATGACCCGGAAACTCTGCAGGCCTGGAGAGAGTAAATTTCATGAGTTGGAGGAATAGACACAATTTTAATTGAAACATTATGAATTCTAACTTTTATAAGGAAACTTTTAATGTGTATTACATCATATAATAGTGTCTTCTTTAACTCAGTATGAGCTGGAGCTCTATTTTCTGTAGATTTTCATAACAGAAAAACAGCAGTCTACATCCTTTTGTGGCCAGTTGTGTTACGGAACTTTGTACATTTTAATCTAGTTTGTCCTTGCCTTCTTAGCATTAGTTATATTTTAGTCAGGCAACAAGTGTCTCTTAAATCTCACCAGCCCCTCAGTCTGCCCTCAAACATCTTGTTGCCCTTCCTACGCAATGAACCTTCATTTCTTCTAGGAGATTGGAGGTATGACTAAGTTACGTAGTTTTTCCTTTGAGATTATTGATAATTGCTTTCAAGCAATTATTATTGCAAAGTACTCAAGCTTCAGGTAATATTTGCACGTCAGCTTTAAAGCTGAATGAAATATCTGATGATGTATGATGATTTAAAAACAATCACTGAATGATTTGGTGGTGTACAATATTAGATAGAATAAAACTATTTAGCCACACCTCTTGTCTTTGTAAATGAGGCCACTGAGGGTGAAAATGTGAAAGATTCCACCCGAATTACACAGCTTCTTAGGAGGAAAAGTTGGATGTAAATCTCTGAACCTAGATATTTGTCATCCAACTCCGAATTGTGGCATCCAATACTCAATATTATGTAATAAACCTATACAGAATAATCTGAAAAAGAATAGGTACATGTATGTATATGTATGGCTGAATCACTTTGCTGTACACCTAAAACTAACACAACGTTGTAAATCAACTATACCTCAATATAAACTAAATGTTTGTTTTTGTTTTTTCAATTAATTAATTAATTTTTTTGGCTGTGTTGGGTCATCGTTTCTGTGTGAGGGCTTTCTCTAGTTGCGGCCAGTGAGGGCCACTCTTCATCGCGATGTGCGGGCCTCTCACTGTCGCATGTGGGATCTTCCCAGACCAGGGCTCAAACCTGTGTCCCCTGCATTGGCAGGCAGATTCTCAACTACTGCGCCACCAGGGAAGCCCTAATTTTTAAAAAAAAAAAAAAAGAATGGGAAATAGCAACATGTGCATGCTGTGTGTTTGTGTGCGTGTGTGTGTGTGTGTGTGTGTAATTTTGTTGAAAGCAGATGCTGTGGCAATGAGGAAAAAGAAGAGGGAGACTCATCTTATTCTTAACAAACATTATGAATTAAAGTTTAAAGCTAAGACATAAAATTCAGGTAAAAAGAACAAACAAGAACCATGAGAAGAGAGAAGGAGAAGGAGAAAAGGAGGAGAAGGGGGTGGGGGAGGAGAGCATCTTATGAATGATGCTGAAAGCTGAAACTAGAACAGCGTCCACTCCCCTCCACCACAACAAATGGAGTAATGGGAGTCTAGTGAGTTATTGAAAACGTTCAGAAAACAAACCTGCCCCCCAAAGTTCCAGGATTTTCAATTGCTGCTAACATATAAAACTGACATCCATAAGAATATCACATCTCCTTTGTATTAAGAAGTCTTTACTGCGTTCAGGTTTTTTATATATTTTACTCATAAAAACATAACAGTAGCCCTGAAAGATAAAATTTCCAATCTGAATATGAAGAAAGTGACATTTCTTGAGAGAAAATTTGGGACACAATTACATATTTTATAAATACAGGAATAGAAACAGAAACCGCAAGTCTTTTGATACTTTGTAAATTACAAGTGGATTCTTTGTTCTTCACCTCGCTTCAATATCTTTTATTTATAATGCTTAAAGATTTGGAGAAAACCCTAATTTTTCATACTATAATTGTAAGGGTGATGACAAAGCAGTGATATCTAGATGAACCAGACTATTAGAGACAAGTTAGCTCTTTTTTCGTCCTTATACGCAGTACTAGTTCTTCCAATTATTAAATTCAATGGGAATTTTATACTTTGAAATATTTATCTGTAATATTTATGTAGTAATTTTCTATATAGCCTAAAGAAAGAGGCCATTAGTGAGAACTAAGTAATTATGCATGTATAAGTTTTCAGGCCATCTCACACTTATTTAACCCCGAAATATGAACTTGGTGCCTATTTTTCTTCCATCAGCACCATCCAAATCTATAAAATACAAACGCCTAAAAATTCTAACAAAATCATATTCTCATAAAAATCAATGGCATTTCAAGAGAAGTTAAAAGTAAAAGCAATTCAAAAGAAAAGTTGAAAAGATAATTACATTAAAAATAATCATAGTTGGGCTTCCCTAGTGGCGCAATGGTTGAGAGTCTGCCTGCCGATGCAGGGGACACGGGTTCGTGCCCCGGTCCGGGAGGATCCCACATGCCGCGGAGCGGCTGGGCCCGTGAGCCATGGCCGCTGAGCCTGCGCGTCCGGAGCCTGTGCTCCGCAACGGGAGAGGCCACAACAGTGAGAGGCACGTGTACCGCAAAAAAAAAAAAATCATAGTTAAACTCATTTAAAACCTATTATAACATATATAAAGTAAACCATCAAAATTTTAGAACAGTGTTCACAAAATTATCTGTTGGTGTTCACTTATATAAATGCAAACTCTGATAATATAATTATCAGCTCTTTGATTTTTACAAATGAATACTTAGTGTACAGGTTTTAGTGGACACTGTATCTTTTACAATCATTCTATCTGTCTGTTTACTCAGGTACCGAGGTATTTCATATAAACTTTTATATTGAAGAAAGGAAAAAAATGCAATTTTAAAGAGATCTGATGATTTATGATTTTTCAGAAAAAGAACTTATATACGTTATAGTTTGAAGGAAAAGAAAATTCCCTGACATCTGAAAACAAGTCTGTTTCTTAAGCAGAAGAAGAGGAGGTTATTGAAGGCAAATGTACTGGGAGTCTTAGGAAAGGAATGACTTACTAGGTTTCCTAAAGAATAAGCTAAACTTGCATGGAAATATTTTACCGATGGTCGTAGTGATGAAAACCACAATTTCGTGAAAACCAATCCGGAGGTATCACTTCCAGGATGATTCAATCAGATAAGGAAAATTCCTTGAGTGAGGCATGGAATTAGGACTGAGCCTGACCGGATCACATTCCAAGAAGTGTATGGGCAGGATGAGAATTGTTTATTCCCTTTATAGTAATAGAGCTGGTTACCTAGATGTAGTTAACCAGTTCCTAATTAAATGAAGAAAATATAATAAAATATACATGAAGAACAGTAGAAAATTTTAGTATACAGATAGGGAAGCTATCTGGTTAATTTAAAATATAGACACTTCTGATATTAATGATGTGAAGTTACTCTTTAAGAAATTACTATAAATCTATTGCAGTTCAACATTCCATTAAAATCTCTTCACTCAACAACATCGCTAGAATTACTATTTGCGTATTTCAGGTGTCTGTGCCCTCTGTAAGCCACGTTTGTTGGAACAATCAGAAGCTTATGAGACATGGACCACTGATAATTTTTCATTCCATTACTACAGACATGAGAGAGACAGAGAGAGAGAGAGACAGAGAGAGAGAGAGAGAGAGACATTTATACTTCAGTGAGCAGTTTGGAAGTCTTTTCTGGTTCCATAGAAATGTAAATTCCACTCATCTTTAAAAGAAGAATTATACATTACATCCAGTCCTTAGTGCAAACTTTCAGGAATTGCCTTCTTTTGTCCATTTGATATTAAATCACCTCACCACCACTCCCCTGACTGAGGATGTGATATCTGCGGTGGTTTTATTCTTCATGATTATAGCAAGTATCATCCTTTTTCATTCTTTCATCTCTTTTCATTCATAAAGCTTCCTTTATAATCTATTGAATAAGATTTCACTTTTCCTCAGCATCTTGTAAAATTTTATCATAAATAGCATATGCTCTGTAAGGCATTGTTGTCATTCATAATCAAAATTAAGATGCTGCTGTTATGTAGAAGCTATTTTAAATCTGACATATACACATATTTATCACTCAGTCTAAAAGCCAAGATCATGTCAGGGTCCCTGTTAATATTTAACTAAAGTAATTTTTTGAATTTATTGAGGATCACAGCCTATATGTTTTCCTTATTGTATAGTATAATGTAATTTCAGTTGTCTTCTTAGGCTATACACAGTGTAAGTAATAACAGATGACAAAGTTAACTATTATTTTGTTAATAAGACTTCTATTTATTGCAAGGAATAAATTTATTGAAAAGAGTCTACCCCCAAAATCTTACCTTCACTTAGTGTTTTCTTTGCTAATCTTTCTTTCTTTTGCTACTTTCGTTCCAATTTGCCTCTTAACCAGTGGCCTCTTTATTTTCTTTAGATTTTTTTTCCACTCTCTTTGATGGTTTTGATCTCAGCTTCTTCTCTGTATGCTTCAAATGACATAGGGGATGCTTTGTGATTGTGTTGCCTTACTGTTTTAGAAGGGGTAAAAATGTCCAAGCCATGACACTCTGACACTCTGTAATTTTTACACAAAGGAAGATGCTAACAGACCACATCAGACAGATTTAACAGTAATGTTCCATCAAAAAAAAAAGTTGTCACTTCCTGGGGAATGCACTGCATGGGAATTAAATCAAGCACTTCCCCTTAAAGGGGAAGGGCGGAAAGGGAGAAATAGGAGGCAGAAATCCTATTGTGTGTAAATTACAGATACTTTTTGCATTTAAAAATGCTTTTTATCATTAGTCTTTAATGATTAAGAAAAGGTTAAATTTATATCTGTGTAAGTAGAACCCATACGTACCAGTGATGAATCAAACTATATACACTTTTTTTTAAACATCTTTATTGGAGTATAACTGCTTTACAATGTTGTGTTAGTTTCTGCTGTATAACAGAGTGAATCAGCTATACGTATACATGTATCCCCATATCTCCTCCCTCTTGTGTCTCCCTCCCACCCTCCCTATCCCACCCCTCCTATCCCACCCCTGTACTCTAGGTGGTCACAAAGCACCAAGCTGATCTCCCTGTGCTATGCGGCTGCTTCCCACCAGCTATCTATTTTACCTTTGGATTAATCTCCAAAATTTACAAGCACCTCATGCAGCTCAATATCAAAAAAACAACCCAATCCAAAAATGGGCAGAAGACCTACACAGACTTTTCTCCAAAGAAGACATACAGATGGCCAACAAACACATGAAAGGATGCTCAACATCACTCATCATTAGAGAAATGCAAATCAAAACTACAGTGAGATATCATCTCACACCAATCAGAATGGCCATCATCAAAAAATCTAGAAACAATAAATGCTGGAGAGGGTGTGGAGAAAAGGGAACCCTCTTGCACTGTTGGTGGGAATGTAAATTGATACAGCCACTATGGAGAACAGTATGGAGGTTCCTTAAAAAACTGAAGATAGAATTACCATATGACCCAGCAATCCCACTACTGGGCATATACCCTGAGAAAACCATAATTCAAAATGACACATGCACCCCAATGTTCATTGCAGCACTGTTTACAATAGCCAGGTCATGGAAGCAACCTAAGTGTCCATCAACAGATGAATGGATAAAGAAGATGTTGTGCATATATACAATGGAATATTACTCAGCCGTAAAAATACACGTTTAAATGATTGGGAGGCAAAATATTTCTTAACATGATTTCCTCCTGCGTTGTCTGCAGACAGTGAAGCTTTTCATGACTATTTGAAGAATAACTACACAATTAGACGATAAAACCTTTCCCCGAGCCCACGTGAAAGCTGAAAACTGATAGAACACTAAGATTTCTATACAAACATGCCGATTTTAAACATAGAGAATCCTTAATTTCATTCACAACAAATTGTTACCAACAACATCAATTCGTGTACATAGATTTATTCTATCTCCACGTTAAAGATCGGTGCTCAGAGTGAATATAAATACTTCTTGCTATTTAACTCCTTATAGGCTAAATCAAAACATATATAAGGTTTTTAATGTAAAAAATAGCCATATCTCTAGATCTTAGACATATTAGACAACTATTAAAAATGTTTTCATAATCAGACAATGGAGATGTAATATTATTATCAGTAATGAATGGTTATTACTATAGATCACATTATTGTTTTTATGTAACCAGTTTAGTATTGGTTTATCCTGTAACCAAATGTGTATTAGTTTAATTTTCTTCAGCTATGTCCTCCTTCATTAATACTGTGGTGAGTATCCTAGGTATTTTGTATTTCCAAATACATGTTTAATTCAGCTCCTCATTGCACTACACAGAACACCCCAATCACAAGCACACTGAGCCCCCCACCACTCCAGAGGAAGCAGTTCTGAGATTTCAATTTGGATTACGTTGTAGGCAAATAAATGATCAGTTCCTGGAGAACTGACAACTTAAAAACACTTCTTCGAATCCAAGATCATGATGTATCACTCCAATTATTTAGTTATTCAGTAACTTCTTTCAACAATGTTTCTTCTATTTACAGTATGAAGAGCAGCCTTGTACATATTTTGTTAGGTTTGTTCCTAAATAGTTGATATTTTCATGCTACTTGAAAAGCTATTTTAAAAATTTTATTTCAAATTTGTTGTTAGTACATAGAGTTGACTTTATATTGATCTTTATCAGTAAAAACCTTGACAGAGTAGCATCAATTTTCCTAGTTTTTCAATTTTGTCAGTTTTTTGTACACATTCATGTCATTTAAAATAAATTTGTTTTGAGACTTCCCTGCAGTCCGGTGGCCTAGACTCTGCACTCCCAGTGCCCAGGTTCGATCCCTCGTCAGGGAACTAAGATCCTGCATGCCACATGGCAAAAAAAAAAAAAAAAAAAAAATTGTTTTTATTCTTCCTTTACAAACTTTACAGCTTTTATTTCTTCTTCATGGCTTATTTCAGTTGATTGGCCCAGATAGAGAGGATCAAGGTCATGGATTGAGTAGAAGTAGTAACACTTGATATCATTGTTGTGTTTCCAACCTTAGGGGGGAAAGTGTTCACTATTTCACCAATGTTGTATAATGTTTGCCACATTTTTATTGTGGATACCCTTTGTCATATTTTTTTAAAATTCCCTTCTATTTGTAGGTTACTGAAAATTTCCATTATGGTTGAGTTTTATCAAATGATCTTTTGTGACTATTGAGATAATGAGATGACCTATTCCTCAATGTGAGTTATATTGATTGATTTTGAATATTAAGTCAACATTGCATTTCTGGAATAAATCCCAGTAGAGCATCATATACTATCTTTTAAAATGTAGATTCGTTTTGCTAATCTTCTGTTGAGTTTTTTTTTTTTTAATCTATACTCCTGAGAGATAGGTCTGATATATTCCTTTCCTGTAATACCCTTACCTGTTTTTGATATCAAGCTTATGCTGGTATCCTAAAAGGAATTTCTCTATTTTCTAAGATAGCTATGTCAAGATGGTACTGTTTCTCACTTTGATATTTGGAAAAATAAATCAGGAAATCCGTGTGGGCCTGGATTTTTCAATTTTTTTAATATAACACCCTCAAGATCTGTCCATGTCGCTAATAGAAGGATTGCCTTCTTTTTCATGGGTGAAGGATAACCCGTTGTATATGCTAAGCAAAATAAGTCAGGCAGAGAAAGGCAAGTATTCTATGATATCACTTACATATGGATCTAAAAATGCTTAGCTCTTAGAAACAAAGTGGAGTTGTGATTACCACAGGCTGGGGGCTGAGGGAAATGGGGAGATGTTGGTCAAAGGGCAGAAACATTATAAGATGAATAAGTTCTGGGATCTTCTGTTACATAAATAGTGCATTTTATTATTATTTTTATGTTTTCCCTTTGTTAGGTTTTGTGTTATACATTCTTACGTGGTTCTCAGCTGTTTACCCTAGAGATTCCAGGACAGATTATTGACTTACTACACTTCACTTTAATTAGGACTTTTACCACTTTCAGAATAATGCAAAACCAATAATTTACTACCTTTCCAACCATGCCTCTCACTCAAGCCATACCAAACCATAGATGGAATTCCCAATCACACTTTATACTCTCCTCTCTGACCCATGCCTGTGACACTTCTGCCTGCTTACCCGATGGCTTCCCTACATCTCCTGGAAGGTCCCATATCATTGAGAGACATTCTCTGTCCTCCTCCTGTGTTAATTAATTAAGTGCATTCATTTATTTCCCCATTTATTCATCTCACAGGAACTCTGGGGGGCAAGCCATGTGATCAGTACTGTGCTAAGACTTCCTGACCCATCGATAGCAAGACATGGTCCATCGCTCAAGGACCGCATAGCTTATCACATTTCTATGTTAATCACAATGGTCTGATTTTACTTTTTTCTCTTAAACATGATATCAAAGGTAATAACTCTGATGTTCATCATTTAATCCCCAGGCCCTGGCTCAGAGTAGGTGCTTAATATGTGGTTTTGAATAAATAAATTAGTATATTTGTTTCCATTAGGTAACAAACCCAGTTGTATCAATTCCTTATTTGTGTGTGGCTCATAAAATATTTGAGTTATCTTCTATGTGGCAGGCACTTCTAGGTTCTGGGGATATTATGGGGCACAGAGAAAGGCCCTGCTTTCGTGAAGCTTCCTGATGTGGAGATTGTTGATTAACAGGTAAAAACATAAATGTAGAATAGCAAGCACTATATAGTAAAAATAAAAACAGATTTGGGAACTAGAGAGGGCATGGAGTGCTGTGAATGCTGGTTTAAGATGGATCGTTTATGAAAAATCTCTCCAAGACAATTATATTTGAGCACAGGCCTGACTATAGAGATTCTTGAGTGTTCCAATTGCTTATCTTCAAGAACCTTCAGGAAAAATGTTAAAACAGGGATTTCCGTATATTATTCTTTTTTTTTTTTTTTTTTTTTGCGTATGCGGGCCTCTCACTGCTGCAGCCTCTCCAGTTGCGGAGCGCAGGCTCAGCGGCCATGGCTCGTGGGCCCAGCCGCTCCGTGGCATGCAGTATCTTCCCAGACCGGGACACGAACCCGTGTCCCCTGCAAAGGCAGGTGAACTCTCAACCACTGCGCCACCAGGGAAGCCCCTCCTTATGTTATTCTTATACTCAATTATTTCTAAGGAGAAGTTTAAATACCTTAAGTTGTCTGTCCCTGGAATTTTTCTTCCTCTGACAAAAACCTGCTTTATCTCTCAATATACCATTTCATGAGATCTTGATCTACTGAGATAGTTTTATTATTTTTTAAATAGCATGTTTCAAAATTCTTATCTGTACAAGTTCATTCACCTCAGTTTTTTCTTATGCAGGGTCCCCAGCCCCAGACCTTTGAAATCAAACTTGAACTCTCCTTCAAGTTTGAGTTGAAAAGTCACTTTTTCTAGTTGGAGTTTCTAAGCCATATAATGTTCCTCAGTTTGCCACAGTCTTGAAACTCTTGCAGGATTTATTGTGCAGTTAGTTCTCGTCCACAAATACTCCATTTCCTTTTTTTTTTTAATTGGGAGTACAGTTGCTTTACAATATTGTGCTAGTTTCTGCTGTACAGCAAAGTGAATCAGCTATACATATACATATATCCCCTCCTTTTTGGATTTCCTTCCCATTTAGGTCAGCACAGAGCCTTGAGTAGAGTTCCCTGCGCTATACAGTAGGTTCTCGTTAGTTATCTGTTTTATACATAGTAGTGTATATATGTCAATCCCAATCTCCCAGTTCCTCCCACCCACCCCCCTTCCCCCCTTGGTGTGCATACATTTGTTCTCCATGTCTGTGTCTCTATTTCCCTTTGCAAATAGGTTCATCTGTGCCATTTTTCTAGATTCCATGGATCCATTTCCTTCCATAACAACACTTTTTTTTTTTTTTTTTGCGGTACGCGGACCTCTCACTGTTGTGGCCTCTCCCGTTGCGAAGCACAGGCTCCGGACGCGCAGGCTCAGCGGCCATGGCTCACGGGCCCAGCCGCTCTGCGGCATGTGGGATCTTCCCGGATCGGGGCACGAACCCATGTCCCCTGCATCGGCAGGCGGACTCTCAACCACTGCGCCGCCAGGGAAGCCCCATAACAACATTTTTATAGGGTTGTCATGTCTTAGTCCGTCTGGGCTGCTATAATAAAATACCTGGGTGGCCTATATACAGCAGAAATCTTTTTCCTTACAGTTCTAGAGCTTGGCAAGTCCAGGATCAAGGCACTAGCAAATTCAGTGTCTGGTGAGGCCCACTTCCTGGTTCATAGACCAGAAGACGTGTCTCCTCACGTGTCCTCGCTTGGTGGGAGGGGCGAGGGTCTCTGAGGTCCCTTCTGTAAGGGCACTAATCCCATTTCTGAGTCCTAATCCCTCATGGCCTAATCACCTCCCAAAGTCCCCACCTCCAAATGCTCTCCCATTGGGAGTTAGAATTCAATATGCGTTTTTCAGGGACACAAATGTTATCTATAGCACCCCGTGTCTTCCTAATCAGAATCTATTTCTAGCTTTTTCAGGCCTGGGGTCATACCATACACATTTTCACTTCTCCTACCCAGAGGTGCATATTGTAGATAAACATTAAAAAAATGATAATCATACCCATCTATGAGACAGCCAGACTAAATAAAATGTCACTTAATCTGGAGGATAAATACCAGGTGCACTATGAGAAATTTAATGGAATCTCCATGTTAACTTCAACTCTGCCTTGAATAACGTAGGATCAGAGACATATTTGGAAGACTTAGAAACTTTCTGCTTAATACCTGTCCATTTATATATAGTATTTAACTTTTATATTTTTATTCTTTAAAATACCTCATTTTTATACCTTTTATACTATTTTAAACACAGCAGATAGGGCACTATTTTTTAATTTAAAGTAAAGGAATCTGAATTCACAGTGATAACAGTAAGGTACATTAGAGTTTTTTTTAAAGATAAATAGGTAAATCTGTAGACTAATAAAGACCTTTGAATAATGTCATTTTTCAACATACGCTTTTTGATTGGAGCTGTTTCCTTTGTTTTGTTGTTTTACAAAAGAAATGTCAACCCACATGAGATGTCACAGACCCTGAGGATCTACATATTAACACTTAAGATGAGTTGATAGCATTTGCAGTAAAAACTGCTGACTGTGCGTGAGAACAGAAAATTTTAAAACTTTTCCTCACAACTGCCGTGAAGAAGTCTCTAGAAAGCCCTCACTGGTGACCCACAAGCTTTGCTTTAAAGCTCTAAAGAGTCACTCATTCACTGGAAAAGCCTTGCCACCTGAGATGTATCATCTGAAGACCACATTGTTATACAAAGAAAATGAATTTCCCTTTGACTGGCAGATGTTTGAATGAATGTGTAGCTTTAACATTTCCTATCTATAGTCTTAAAAGTGGCCGAATCTAAAAGTTCACCATTAAAAATATCTACCAAAAAATTACAGAAAAGAAGCCTCAGGTGTGTGCATACATTTCACTTAGGGCATTTAAATTTAAAAATAAAAATTTGTTAAAGAGAGTGAAGACTGTTATGCACTGTGATTTTTTTTTTTATTGAATAGGATTTACGGAGTGGCCTATAAATCCAGTTAACACCAAAGAATATATAAGGTCGAAAGACGTTTTCTAGCTAGTTTGGCCACTCATGGGAGAGAGATTTAGATCTTTTAAAAGTTTCCCCAGGTTAGGACATGGGTTCGAGCCCTGGTCCGGGAGGATCCCACATGCTGTGGAGCGGCTGGGCCTGTGCACCACAACTACTGAGCCTGCGCTCTAGAGCCCGCGAGCCACAGCTGCTGAAGCCCGCGTGCCTAGAGCCTGTGCTCCACAACAAGAGAAGCCACTGCAATGAGAAGCCTGTGCACCACAACAAAGAGTAGCCCCCGCTCGCCACAACTAGAGAAAGCCTGCGCACAGCAGCGAAGACCCAATGCAGTCAAAAATAAATAAAATAAAATATATAAATTTATTTTAAAAAAAGTTTCCCAAGGTTAGATGGCTAATGGCTAATTGTGGCAATGTTTATTGAAAATACCAATGTCTCTTGTTAACTTACATGTAACATGGGTAAAACTATGTTTATTTCACAGTGTTGCATCAAAAAATATATATAAAATTTTTTAACATAGTACTTTGTACTTAGTGGATGCTCAAGAATTAGCTGGTATACAAATGAAATTTCTCACTGACTCATTTACTTACCATTTAGTTTTTAAAAGCAAGTGACATTTTCTCCTAAGAAATCAAAACAAAATCAGACAAGACTCAGTATTGATTTTTTTTGATGCCAAAAGTGAAACACTTAAAAATGTTTGTTTCTCTCCCTTAAAATTGAAGAGATTTTTAGTCTCCTTCTTGAGCATAAAATTCCTTATCAATCCCTAGCTGTTTGATCTTAAGTCTTGGCTCTACTGAGGTTAATGCCACTGTGGCAGAAACCAGAAGCTTTAAAAAAAAGATGTTTTCACTTCTATTTGAGGTATTACTGAAATATATATATTATTTTTCAGATTCTTTTCCATTCTAGGTTATTGCAAGATACTGAGTATAATTCCCTATGCAATACAGTAAATCCTTGTTGCTTATCTATTTTATATACAGTGGTGTGTAAATGTTAATCCCAAACTCCTAATTTATCCCTCCCCCACCCTCTTTCCCACTTTGGTAACCGAAAATTTGTTTTCTATGTCTGTGAGTCTGTGTCTGTTTTGTAAATAAGTTCATTTGTGTCATATTTTAGATTCCACATATAAGTGATATCATTCGATATTTGCCTTTTTCTAACTTCATTTTGTATGATAACCTCTAGGGCCATCCATGTTGCTGCAAATGGCATTATTTCGTTTCTTTTTATGGCTGAGTAATGTTCCATTCTATATATGTACCACATCTTCTTTAACCATTCATCTGTTGATGGGCATTTAGGTTGCTTCCATGTCTTGGCTATTATAAACGGTGCTGCTATGAACATCGGGATGGCTATCTTTTTGAATTAGAGTTTTCATCTGTTCTAGATATATGCCCAGGAGTAGGATTGCTGGATCATATGGTAACTCTCTTTTTACTTTTGTATGTGGCATTTTAAAGCAGGAAAGAAAATGACAAATTATTCATTAAATGTCATTCCTACAACACCTAACTGTGTTTAGAAATAAAGGTGATTCTTTTCTCACTTCTCACACCAGAACACGTTCCAGATGGTTCAAAAATTTTAATGAATAAAACAAAACAAAATGTTAGTAAAACTCTGAATTCATGAATGAATTTTAAAAATAATAGTGGAGTAGGAAAGGGTTTACTTATAAATATAATGCATAATAAGAAATTATGAAAAAAAGTAAAATAATCTGGGTGGAAAAAATCCTATATTAGATTTATTTTGATCCACTCTAAGTCTCTTTTAATTGGTGCGATTAGGCCATTGACATTCAAAGTGATTATTGATATAGTTTTGATTAATCTCTACCTTATTCATTACTGTTTTCTATTTGTCATCCTTGTTCCATGTCTATCTTCCACTTTTTTTTGTCTTTTGTGCATTAAACTGAGGTTTTTATATGATTTTGTTTTTCTCCACGTCTTAGCATATCAGTTACGCTTTTTTTTTTTTTTTTTACTTTTTTGTAGTGGTTGCCCTAGAGTTTGCAATATGCATTTACAGCTAATCCAAGTCTATTTTTAAATAGCACTATAGCACTTCACAGGTAGTGTGAGTACCTTAAAATAACAAAATGATCCTAAATAGTAATTCCTTCCTCCTATCTCATCTGTCATTGCTTTCATCCATTACACTTTTTTATAAGCATACATGAGTGTGTGTACATATATATATATATATATAATATATATACACAAATACTACATAAGCATACATGACTGTGTATATATGTAATATATAGAGAAATAATATAATTATACATAAGCATATATAATCTATTACATTGTTGATTTTATACATTGAATAAACTGATATATTAAGAACAAGAAAAATTAAAAAGTTAGTTTTTCTTTTTGAAATAAGAACATTAATTTTTTTTCTAACATCTTTATTGGAGTATAATTGCTTTACAATGGTGTGTTAGTTTCTGCTGTATAACAAAGTGAATCAGCTATACGTATACATATATCCCCAATCCCCTCCCTCTTACATCTCTGCCCACCTTCCCTATCCCACCCATCTAGGTTGTCACAAGGCACCAAGCTGATCTCCCTGTGCTATGCGGCTGGCTGCTTCACACTAGCTATCTATTTTACATTTGGTAGTGTATATATGTCCATGCCACTCTCTCACTTCGTCCCAGCTTAACCTTTTACCTCCCCATGTCCTCAACTTCATTCTCTACGTCGGCGTCTTTATTCCTGTCCTGCCCCTAGGTTCTTCAGAAACCTTTTTATATTAGATTCCATATATATGTGTTAGCATACGGTATTTGTTTTTCTCCTTCTGACTTACTTCACTCTGTATGACAGACTCTGGGTCCATCCACCTCACTACAAGTAACTCAATTTCATTTCCTTTTATGCCTGAGTAATATTCCATTGTATGTATGTGCCACATCTTCTTTATCCATTCACCTGTCGATGGACGCTTAGGTTACTTCCATGTCCTGGCTAGGGTAAATAGTGCTGCAATGAACATAGCGGTACATGACTCTCATTGAATTATGGTTTTCTCAGGGTATATGCCCAGTAGTGGGATTGCTGGGTCATATGGTAGTTCTATTTTTAGGATTTAAAGAACCTCCAAACTGTTCTCCATAGTGGCTGTATTAATTTACATTCCCACCAACAGTGCAAGAGGGTTCCCTTTTCTCCACACCCTCTCCCGTATTTATTGTTTGTAGATTTTTTCATGATGGCCATTCTGACTGGTGTGAGGCGATACCTCTCTGTAGTTTTGATTTGCACTTCTCTAATGATTAGTGATGTTGAGCATCCTTTCATGTGTTTGTTGGCAATCTGTATATCTTCTTTGGAGAAATGTCTATTTAGGTCTTCTGCCTATTTTTGGATCGGGTTGTTTGTGTTTTTGATATTGAGCTGCATGAGCTGCTTATATATTTTGGAGATTAGTCCTTTGTCAGTTGCTTCGTTTGCAAATATTTGCTCCCATTCTGAGGGTTGTCTTTTCATCTTGTTTATGGTTCCCTTTGCTGTGCAAAAGCTTTTAAGTTTCATTAGGTCCCATTTGTTTATTTTTGCTTTTATTTCCATTTCTCTAGGAGGTGGGTCAAAAAGGATCTTGCTGTGATTTATGCCGTAGTGTGTTCGGCCTATGTTTTCCTCTAAGAGTTTTAAAGTGTCTGGCCTTACATTTAGGTCTTTAATCCATTTTGAGTTTATTTTTGTGTATGGTGTTAGGGAGTGTTCTAATTTCATTCTTTTATATGTAACCGTCCAGTTTTCCCAGCATCACTAATTGAAGAGGCTGTCTTTTCTCCAGTGTACATTCTTGCCTCCTTTTTCAAAGATAAGGTGACCGTATGTGCATGGGTTTATCTCTGAGCTTTCTATCGTGTTCCATTGATCTATATTTCTTTTTTTGTGCCAGTAGCATACTGTTTTGATTACTGTAGCTTTGTAATATAGTCTGAAGTCAGGGAGGCTGATTTCTCCAGCTCCATTTTTCTTTCTCAAGATTTCTTTGGCTGTTCAGGTTATTTGTGTTTCCATACAAATTGTGAAATTTTTTGTTCTCTTTCTATGAAAAATGCCATTGGTAGTGTGACAGGGATTGCATTGAACCTGTAGATTGCTTTGGGTAATATAGGCATTTTCACTGTGTTGATTCTTCCAATCCAAGAATACAGTATATTTTTCCATCTGTTTGTGTCACCTTTGATTTATTTCATCAGTGTCTTATAGTTTTCTGCATACAGGTCTTCTGTCTCCTTAGGTAGGTTTATTCCTAGGTATTTTGTTCATTTTGTTGCAGTGGTAAATGGGAGTGTTTCCTTAGTTTCTCTTTCAGATTTTTCATCATTAGTGTATAGGAATGCAAGAGATTTCTGTGCATTAATTTTGTGTCCTGCTACTTTACCAAATTCATTGATTAGCTCTAGTAGTTTTCTGGTAGCATCTTTAGGATTCTCTATGTGTTGTATCACGTGATCTGCAAACAGTGACAGTTTTACTTCTTCTTTTCCAATTTGGATTCCTTTTATTTCTTTCTCTTCTCTGATTGCTGTGGCTAAAAATTCCAAAACTATGTTGAATAATAATGGTGAGAGTGGGCAACCTTGTCTTGTTCCTGATCTTAGTGAAAATGGTTTCAGTTTTTCACCATTGAGAACGATGTTGGCTGTGGGTTTGTCATATATGACCTTTATTATGTTGAGGTAAGTTCCATCTGTCCCTACTTTTGGGAGAGTTTTTATCATAAATGGGTGTTGAATCGTGTCGAAAGCTTTTTCTACATCTATTGAGATGATCATATGGTTTTTCTCCTTCAATTTGTTAATATGGTTTATCACATTGATTGATTTGCATATATTGAAGAATCCTTGCATCCCTGGGGTGAACCCCACTTGATTATGATCCTGTTAATGTGCTGTTGGATTCTGTTTGCTAGTACTTTGTTGAGGATTTTTGCATCTATGTTCATCTGTGATATTGGCCTGTAGTTTTCTTTCTTTGTGACATCTTTGCCTGGTTTGGTATCAGGGTGATGGTGGCCTTGTAGAATGAGTTTGGGAGTGTTCTTCCTTCTGCTGTGTTTTGGAAGAGTTTGAGGAGGATAGGTGTTAGCTCTTCTCTAAATGTTTCATAGAATTCACCTGTGAAGCCATCTGATCCTGGGCTTTTGTTTCTTTGAACATTTTTAATCACAGTTTCAATTTCAGTGCTTGTGATTGGTCTGTTTATATTTTCTATTACTTCCTGGTCATTCTCAGAAGGTTATGCTTTTCTAAGAATTTGTCTATTTCTTCCAGTTGTCCAGATTATTGGCGTATAGTTGCTTATAGTAATCTCTCATGATCCTTTGTATTTCTGCAGTATCGGTTGTTACTTTTCCTTTTTCAATTCTAATTCTGTTGATTTGACTCTTCTGCCTTTTTTTCTTGATGAGTCTGGCTAATGGTGTATCAATTTTTTCTTCTCAAAGAACCAGCATTTAGTTTTATTAATCTTTGCTGTTGTTGCCTTCACTTCTTTTTCATTTACTTCTGCTCTGAGCTTTATGATTTGTTTCCTTTGGCTAACTTTGGGGCGGTTTTTTGTTCTTCTATCTCTAATTGCTTTAGGTGTAAGTTTAGGTTGTTTGAGATTTCAGTTTTCTTAAATTTATCAAGGCTTGACTTGTGACCCAAGATATGATCTATCCTGGAGAATGTTCCACGAGCACTTGAGAAGAAAGTGTATTCTGTTGTTTTTGGATGGAATGTCCTATAAATATCAGTTAAGTCCATCTTGTTTAATGTGTCATTTAAAGCTTGTGTTTCCTATTGTTTAATGTGTCATTTAAAGCTTGTGTTTCCTTATTTATTTTCATTTTGGATGATCTATCCATTGGTGAAAGTGGGGTGTTAAAGTCCCCTACTATTATTGTGTTCCTGTCGATTTCCCCTTTTATGGCTGCTAGCATTTGCCTTGTGTATTGAGGTGCTCCTATATTGGGTGCATAAATATTTACAATTGTTATGTCTTCTTCTTGGATTGATCCCTTGATCATTATGTAGTGTCCTTCTTTGTCTCTTGTAATAGTCTTTATTTTAAAGTCTATTTTGTCTGATATGAGAATTGCTACTCCAGCTTTCTTTTGATTTCCATTTGCATGGAATATCTTTTTCATTCCCTCACTTTCAGTCTGTATGTGTCCCTAGGTCTGAAGTGGGTCTCTTGTAGACAGCATATATACAGTTCTTGTTTTTGTATCCATTCAGCCAGTCTCTGTCTTTTGGTTGGAGCATTTAATCCACTTACATTTAAGTAAGTATTAATATGTATGTTCCCGTTACCATTTTCTTAGTTGTTTTGGGTTTATTATTGTAGGTCTTTTCCTTCTCTTGTGTTTCCTGCTTAGAGAAGTTCCTTTAGCATTTGTTTTAAAGCTGGTTTGGTGGTGCCAAATTGTCTTACCTTTTGCTTGTCTGTAAAGATTTTAATTTCTCTGTCAAAACTGAATGAGATCCTTGCTGGGTGGAGTAATCTTGGTTGTAGGTTTTTCCCTTCCATCATTTTAAACATGTCCTGCCACTCCCTTCTGGCTTGCAGAGTTTCTCCTGAAATATCAGCTGTTAACCCTATGGGGATTCCCTTGTATGTTATTTGTTGTTTTTCCCTTGCTGCTTTTAATATTTTTTCTTTGTATTTAATTTTTGATAGTTTGATTAATATGTGTCTTGGCGTGTTTCTCCTTGGATTTATCCTTTATGGCACTCTGTGCTTCCTGGAGTTGATTGAGTATTTCGTTTCCCATATTAGGGAAGTTTTCAACTATAATCTCTTCAAATATTTTCTCAGTCCCTTTCTTTTTCTTTTCTTCTTCTGGGACCCTTATAATTTGAATGTTGGTGCAGTTAATGTTGTCCCAGAGATCTCTGCGACTGTCCTCAATTCTTTTCATTCTTTTTTTCTTTATTGTGCTCTGTAGTAGTTATTTCCAGTATTTTATCTTCCAGGTCACTTATCCTTTCTTCTGCCTCAATTATTATGCTATTGATTCCTTCTAGAGAATTTTAAATTTCATTTATTGCGTTTTTCATCATTGTTTGTTTGCTCTTTAGTTCTTCTAGGTCCTTGTTAAACGTTTCCTGTATTTTCTCCATTCTGTTTACGAGATTTTGGATCATCTTTACTATCATTACTCTGAATTCTTTTTCAGGTAGACTGCCTATTTCCTCTTCATTTGTTAGGTCTGGTGGGTTTTTACCTTCCTCCTTCATCTGCTGTGTGTTTCTCTGTCTTCTCATTTTGCTTAACTTACTGTTTGGGGGGTTTCCTTTTTGTAGGCTGCAAGTCATAGTCCCATTGTTTTTGATGTCCGCCCCCAGTGTGTATGGTTGGTTCAGTGGGTTGTGTAGGCTTCCTGGTGGAGGGGACTGGTGCCTTTGTTCTGGTGGGTGAGACAGGATTTTGTCTTTCTGGTGGGCAGGACCACGTCTGGTGGTGTGTTTTGGAGTGTCTGTGAGCTTAGTATGATCTTAGGCAGACTGTCTGCTAATGGGTGGGGTTGTGTTCCTATATTGCTAGTTGTTTGGCATGTGGTGTCCAGCACTGGAGCTTCCTGGTCATTGATTGGAGCTGGGTGTTAGCATTGAGATGGAGATCTCTGGGAGAGCTCTCACTGATTGATATTACATGGAGTCAGGAGGTCTCTGGTTGTCCAGTGTTGTGAACTTGGTTCTCCCACCTCAGAGGCTCAGGCCTGACACACGGCCAAAGTATCAAGACCCTGTCAGCCACACAGCTCAGAAGAAAAGGGAGAAAAAAAAAGCAAGGAGGAATAAAAATAAAATTAAATTAAAAAGTTATTAAAATAAAAAAAGTATTAAAATAAAGTTTAAAAAAGTAATTTAAAAAATGAAGAGAGCAACCACACCAATAAACAAATCCAGCAGTGATAACCAGCATTAAAAAGTAAACTAAGATAAACATAAAACCAGAAACAAATTAGATGCAGAAAGCAAACCCCCAGTCTATTCCCAGTTGCTCCCAAAGTCCACCCCCTCAATTTTGGGATGATTCGTTGTCTATTCGGGTATTCCACACTGCTGGGTACATCAAGTTGATTGTGGAGATTTAATCTGCTGCCCTTGAGGCTGCTGGGAGAGATTTATCTTTCTCTTCTTTGTTCGCACAGCTCCCGGGGTTCAGCTTTGGATTTGGCCCCACCTCTGTGTGTGTAGGTCACCTAAGGGCGTCTGTTCTTCACTCAGACAGGACGAGGTTAAAGGAGCCGCTGATTCGGGGGCTCTGGCTCACTCAGGCCGGAGGGAGGGAGGGGCACGGAGGGCGGGGCGGGCCTGCGGCGGCAGAGGCCAGCATGATGTTGCACCAGCCTGAGGTGTGCCCTGTGTTCTCCCAGGAAAGTTGTCCCTGGATCCTGGGACCCTGGCAGTGGCGAGCTGCACAGGCTCCTGGGAGTGGAGGTGTGGATAGTGACCTGTGCTCGCACACAGGCTTCTTGGTGGCTGCAGCAGCAGCCTTAGCGTCTCATGCCCGTCTCTGGGGTCCGCGGTTTTAGCCGGGGCTCACGCCCGTCTCTGGAGCTCGTTCAGGTGGTGCTCTGGATCCCCTCTCCTCGTGCACCCTGAAACAGTGGTCTCTTGCCTCTTCGTCAGGTCCAGCCTTTTTACCGGACTCCCTCCCGGCTAGCCGTGGTGCACTAGCCCCTTCAGGCTGTGTTCACGCTGCCAACCCCAGTCCTCTCCCTGCGCTCTGACTGAAGCCCGAGCCTCAGCTCCCAGCCCCGCCCGCCCCGGTGAGTGAGCAGACAAGCCTCTCGGGCTGGTGAGTGCCGGTCGGCACCGATCCTCTGTGCAGGAATCTCTCCGCTTTGCCCCCCACACCCCCGTTGCTGCGCTCTCCCCCGCGGCTCCGAAGCTTCCCCCTCCGCCACCCGCAGTCTCCGCCCGCGAAGGGGCTTCCTAGTGTGTGGAAACCTTTTCTCCTTCATGTCTCCCTCTCACTGGTGCAGGTCCCGTCCCCATCCTTTTGTCTCTGTTTATTCTTGCCCTACCCAGGTACGTGGGGAGTTTCTTGCCTTTTGGGAGGTCTGAGGTCTTCTGCCAGCGTTCAGTAGGTGTCCTGTAGGAGTTGTTCCACGTGTAGATGTATTTCTGATGTATTTGTGGGGAGGAAGGTGATCTCCATGTCTTACTCTTCCGCCATCTTGAAGGTCCTCTCTCAGGGTGTTAGTTTTTATTTTATCTTCCCTTATGCTTTCTTCAGTGCTCTTCCTTTATTTAGATCCAGGTTTCTGACCTATATCATTTACTTTTTTTTAAAGAACTTTTTTTAAAACATTTCTCACAAGGCAGGTCTAATAGGAACAAATTCTGTCAATTTTTGTTTGTCTGAGATGACCTTACTTCTCCTTCAGTTCTGCAGGTTAGTTTCACAGGGTATGGAGTTCTACGCGGGGAGGTTTTTTCTCTCAATTCTTTAACTCTTTCACTGCACTCTCTTCTTGCTTACATGGCTTCTGAAGAGAAGTTGGATATAATTTTTATCTTTGTTCCTCTGTAGGTAAGGAGTTTTTCCTCTGTTTTCTTTTGAGATTTTTTCTTTATCTTTGATTTTCTATCGTTTGAAAATGATATGCCTCTGTGCAGTGTTATGGTAATTTGTCCTGCATTGTGTTCTCTGAGCTTCTTGGATCTGTGGTTTGGGGTCTTGGATTTGTGGTTTCCTCATTTGGGGAAATTTTTCTGTCAGTGTTTTTTCAAATAGTCTGTTCCTTCCTCTCTTCTCCTTCTGTTGTTCCCATGATGTATATGTTACATCTTTTGTAGTTATCCCATGCCCTTGGATATTCCGCTCTACTTTCTTAAGTTTTTGTTCTATTCGCTTTTTGGATTTTGAAGATTCTATGGTTAAATCCTCTGGCTCTGAGAATCTTTGCTCATCTGTATCCACTTCTACTCATAAACCCATCAGAAGTATTCTTCATTTCTTTTAAGGTGTTTTTTTTTTTTAATCTATTTTTGGTTCTTTTTTAGGATTTCCATCTCTCTGCTGACCTTGCCCATCTGTTCTTGCATGTTCTCTACTCTTTTGTTAGGACCCTTAGTATATTAACCACAGTTATTTAAAATTCCCAGTCTGATAATTCTAACATCCCTGCTGTGTCTGTTTCTGATGCTTTCTCCATCTCTCCCGTCTCTTCAAGTTGTGATTTTGCCCTTTGGCATGCCTTGTGATTTTTTCCTTGATAGCTGGACATGATGAACCAGATGAAAGAAATCGCTGGAAATAAGCCTTTCATGATGTGGTGTAGAGGTGTGGTGGGAGGGCAGTGCCCACAGTTTCGTGATTAGACCTCAGTCTTCTGGTGACCCTGGGCTTCTGAACTGTGAATTTTTCAGCAGTTTCTCAGGATTTTTCTCCGCACTTGGGCAGAATGGTTAGAGTCGGCTAGAGTCAGGAATTTCCCTTCTCTTGGGTCAGTTCGGCTCTACAGGATACACCAGAGCAGGTGGGGCTCTGGTTAACTAGTTTCCCCTGAGGGCAGGCCTTATTGAGAACACCAGGGTGCTCTGACGTATTTCACAATGGTTCCTTCTCTCCTCCTCCTGCCAGGAGCTCAAGAGAATTTTTCTTCAGTACTCACTCTGGGAACTTGGTTGAGCTCCCGGAGATAAATCTCAATAAAATTGGAGCCTTTCTATGACTGGGTCTTCCAGAAGGTTTTTACTTCTCCGACTTGTCTGCTCAGAGCTCCCAGCAATTTGTCAATTATAGTTCAGGTTTTCCTACCCTGGCACTGGTACCTGGTACCTGGTGTTTGTACTCATGAGCCCCTACTCTGGTAAGCCTTAGCTCCTGTGCTCCACCGTCTGTCTCTGTTGCCCCGTGTCCTCTCCTCTCCTCTGGATCCAAGAAGAGCTGTTGGTTTTTTCAGTCTGTTCAGCTTTGTACTGGTTGTCAAAACAGAGTGGAAACTTCCAACTCCTTACCTACAGAACCAGAAAACAGAAGCCTTAAATTAGATTTAAATAAAAGAAACCTGCAGAATATTTACAATGTACGTAATTAAGAAAGCTTTAGCAAACATAATATGTAAATTGTTCTTAAAAGAAACTGTTTTTTAAAATCTCCGAACAATCATTTTACAATGTAAGAAATACAAATGATAAGTGTATGTAAAATTAATTTTATTATTAGTCAAGAGAAGGCAAGTGTGTGACTAATATATATTTTTACCAGTAAATTTCAAAATAGTATCTAATGCTTCTGGGAATGTGTGAAAACTATCTACTCACTCTAAAGGTAGTCTGGCAATTTTATTTGTAAAATAAAATTTACACCCCGCCACCACTTCCAAGTATACCTAACTAGGAATATTAAGCAAATATGTTTATTTTAACATTGTTTATAATATGTAAAATCGGAAATAATTTTAAAATATATCTTCAGCATCATAGTGTAAATTGGGATGCAATGAAATAATATCAACTAGCAGAACTCAGTGAAGTGATGGCTTTTGTACAGTTATGTTGGAGAAAATCAAATTATAAGGCAGTATGTATATTAGAATCTGTATACAGATGTTAGCAAACATACACGTAAACTCTTAGCAGTGGTTTTCTCTGAGAGATAAGATTATACTTTTTACTTCTGTGTTGCTTGCTTTTTATCATGAGTGTCTCTCTAAATGAAATAAAATAATATAATAAAATCTTGCTGCTAGAGCTGTTTTTGGAGCATAGTAACAGGCAACTAAAGAAACACACGCATTCATGTCTTATTATCTGTTCTAGAAGATGAAATGGTTTTTACGCAGACAGTAATCCCTTTTTCTCTTCTCCTGATAGGGAAAGGTGAACATGGGAAACCTTACCCCCTCACTGAAGAGGACCACGATGAGTCAGCTTACAGGGAAAATGGTTTCAATATTTTTGTCAGCAACAACATTGCTCTAGAGAGGTCCCTGCCAGATATCCGCCACGCAAAGTGAGTGTCAGCTCACCTCTGTGCAGAGCGGTTTTTCTTTTGTCTCTTTTGATTCATATGTTTGATGTATATCATGGTGAGATACACAGTGAAAACCTTTGCCCTATTAATTTTATAGAAGCTGTTTATACTCTATAATCATATATATATTTTGGTTTTTGTTTTTTATTGAAGTATAGTTGATTTACAATGTTGTGTTAGTTTCAGATGTACAGCAAAGTGATTCTGTTATATGTATGTGTATATATGTGTATAATGTGTGTGTGTGTGTGTGTGTATTCTTTTTCAGATTCTTTTCCCTAAAGAAACTTAATGGTTACCAAAGGGGAAAGGTGGGGGGGGGGCGGATAAATTAGGAGTTTGGTATATATACACTACTATATATAAAATAACTAACCAACGTAATCTTAAATACTTTTTATTTAAATTGAAATAACCTTTAAAATTCCAAAAGAGTCACTGTCGACTCTCAAAAACTTAATATCCATTTTCATTATTAAGTTGGCGGTATGATCTCCATTTAAACCGAAGTGCTTTCAGATGACATATATAACTTTGCGTTTGATCATGTACATTATGAAGCTCATGTTTTTCGCTGGTAATTAGTGCTGTCAGAACTGTCTACACGTGCATGCCTTTGACCGACTGCATTCTCACCTCGGCCTTATCAGTGCCATTGTTGTTACATTTTCTTAGAAAGTGCCTAACATGAGTGCATCCATAATCTAAAGGTAATGTTTGGTTGCTCAGTTTCCCATCACTTAGGAATTGCTTGTGCCTTGTCAGTTGACAGTGGGCTCAGTTCTTACTGAATTGTAGCTAAATATTGTAGTCTGAATGGAAACAAGAAGAATATTACCTACAGTTGGCTGAAAGCCTTCTTCTCTCTGTCCACCCCTGTCTAATCCTAACATTGCTTAATGTACTTTTTTTTCTTGTCTGTTATGGTTTTCTTAATAGCATATGCTATGCCAAAAGTATGCCAAGAACATAGAATGTGGGAAGAATTTGAAGTTGTGGCGTTGTCATGCATATTTGTTAAATCTATCCAGCTAATAGAGTATATTGACTTTTGCAGTTCATCTTCCTTTAGAATCATTGGTGTGAGAGAAAGAAAATCGGAGAAAATAAAGGGCATAAATGAAACCAGGACTAGAAATCTAAATTAAACCAGTAATGTACATTACGTAAATCTCCTTGTGCAAAAATAATTAACCCATTAGGGAAAAACAGTACGTTGTGGTTTGGAGGACTATTTTTTAGTTGCCGTATTGTATCTTTATAAATTCGTTTGTTTGGGTTTTTTTTAACATCTTTATTGGAGTATAATTGCTTTACAATGGTGTGTTAGTTTCTGCTTTACAACAAAATGAATCAGTTATATATATATACATATGTTCCCATATCTCTTCCATCTTGCGTCTCCCTCCCTCCCACCCTCCCTATCCCACCCCTCTAGGTGGTCACAAGGCACCGAGCTGATCTCCCTGTGCTATGCGGCTGCTTCCCACTAGTTATCTACCTTAGGTTTGGTAGTGTATATATGTGCATGCCTCTCTCTTGCTTTGTCACAGCTTACCCTTCCCCCTCCCCATATCCTCAAGTCCATTCTCTAGTAGGTCTGTGTCTTTATTCCTGTTTTACCCCTAGGTTCTTCATGACATTTTTTTTTCTTAAATTCCATATATATGTGTTAGCATACGGTTTTTGTCTCTCTCTTTCTGACTTACTTCACTCTGTATGACAGACTCTGGGTCTATCCACCTCATTACAAATAGCTCAATTTCGTTTCTTTTTATGGCTGAGTAATACTCCATTGTATATATGTGCCACATCTTCTTTATCCATTCATCCAATGATGGACACTTAGGTTGTTTCCATCTCCGGGCTATTGTAAATAGAGCTGCATTGAACATTTTGGTACATGACTCTTTTTAAATTATGGTTTTCTCAGGGTATATGCCCAGTAGTGGGATTGCTGGGTCATATGGTAGTTCTATTTGTAGTTTTTTAAGGAACCTCCATACTGTTTTCCATAGTGGCTGTATCAATTCACATTCCCACCAGCAGTGCAGGAGTGTTCCCTTTTCTCCACACCCTCTCCAGCATTTATTGTTTCTAGATTTTTTGATGATGGCCATTCTGACCGGTGTGAGATAATATCTCATTGTAGTTTTGATTTGCATTTCTCTAATGATTAGTGATGTTGAGCATCCTTTCATGTGTTTGTTGGCAATCTGTATATCTTCTTTGGAGAACTGTCTATTTAGGTCTTCTGCCCATTTTTGGATTGGGTTGTTTGTTTTTTTGTTACTGAGCTGCATGAGCTGCTTATAAATTTTAGAGATTAATCCTTTGTCAGTTGCTTCATTTGCAAATATTTTCTCCCATTCTGAGGTTTGTCTTTTGGTCTTGTTTATGTTTTCCTTTGCTGTGCAAAAGCTTTTAAGTTTCATTAGGTCCCATTTGTTTATTTTTGTTTTTATTTCCATTTCTCTAGGAGGTGGGTCAAAAAGGATCTTGCTGTGATTTATGTCATAGAGTGTCCTGCCTATGTTTTCCTCTAAGAGTTTGATAGTTTCTGGCCTTACATTTAGGTCTTTAATCCATTTTGAGCTTATTTTTGTGTATGGTGTTAGGGAGTGATCTGATCTCATAGTTCTACATGTACCTGTCCTGTTTTCCCAGCACCACTTATTGAAGAGGCTGTCCTTTCTCCACTGTACATTCCTGCCTACTTTATCAAAGATAAGGTGACCATATGTGTGTGAGTTTATCTCTGGGCTTTCTATCCTGTTCCATTGATCCATCTTTTTGTATTTGTGCCAGTACCATACTGTCTTGGTTACTGTAGCTTTGTAGTATAGTCTGAAGTCAGGGAGCCTGATTCCTCCAGCTCCATTTTTCGTTCTCAAGATTGCTTTGGCTATTCGGGGTCTTTTGTGTTTCCATACAAATTGTGAAATGTTTTGTTCTAGTTCTGTGAAAAATGCCAGTGGTAGTTTGATAGGGATTTTTAAAATATAAAAAAATTACCGGTTTGCTCCTTAGGTTTTATGTGAATTTGCTTTTCCCAATAGTGTTAAGCGAAGAATTAATGTGAAGAAAAAATCCATTTTCCCCTAAGCTGAATGCTTCATATATTGGACTACACCTTCTATCTAGCAAAATTATTCCCATGTCACCTGAAATTACCTACGGTAATTCCCACTACCGAGAACGTTTCTAGTTATGAGAAATTTTAATACCTAATTGCACACCATCAAAGATGCATTAAATTGCATTATTGGCATAATAAATATGCTCAAAGCATAATTTCCATCCACTCCACCCCGACATTGCTAATCTTTTCATGTGTATTCAGGTGGAAATATTTGCAGTTGAAAACAGTGCAGAAAATCATGGAAGTCAAAAGAAAGCTGATGTTACCGTTCTCCACAGAGAGTATACTTTTAATGCCACGACCACCTTTTGAGAAAAGATATTCTTAGGCAATAATGGAGAAGAAGATGGAAAAATGGAAAGAAAAACATTTTGAAACTTTTATCAGAGCTACTAAATTTATAGTATAGGAGGGTATTTTTCTAAATGTTAGGGAAGAAAAATATGGCTAAAACATGGTGTGTGACCATATTCTTACTTCCTGAGGCTGGGTATGTAATAGGACAGACGCTAGTAAAATGATACCAAGAAGAGAACTCAAACAAACAAACAGTCTTAACAGAAGATTGGAGAAGCATGCCAGCAGCATGTTAAGTGTGAGATCCCAGGAATGGTCATTTACTTGGTTTGTCCAGTTTCTGACTCTCAGTAATGCAGGAAGCGAGATGAGATGATGCCTCTGATTTTGTCAGCGTGCCACCTGCAGGAAACCGGAAGCCAAAGAAAGTCTTACAGGGATCCCGCTGTTTAAAGTCCTATGCTTTTGACCTCGGTTATGCTTCCCACGATGCAGGCATAGATAATTACAGGAGTATGTAACTCTGTCCTTCAAATTGTAAAAGCAGCTGGACACAGATTCCAGTGTTATCAATTTAAGGAGGCTGCAGGTAATTGACCATGGCTCGTTTATATTGACAATCTATGGAAGAGAATGCAAAATGTGTGTGACTTTTATAATCAAACGTAACAGTTCTAAGAAACTTTGCATTTGCAGTCAGCCAATTCCAACTACCGGCTCAGAGTGCCAGGAGAGAGGACGTTATTTTTCTTTGCTTTAGGATTTTGCAGTGGAAAATAGCCGGGAATACCATCTTGCAATTTTCCTGAACTTGATCGTTATTCCAAAACACATCATCGTGGTTCTCACTACACTGTTCTACATGATAGATGACTCTCTGTGTATATGCCCATGCTCTTTACCTCTTCATATTCTTAAAAATGTTCATGGTTCTAGGTGCTTTGACATGCTTAGTGCACAGTCTAGTCCACTGTGAGGAATATTTAGAACATGAATTACTTCAGAAATCCCAATCCAGAGAGCACTTTTATTTGTCTCACTGCTTACTTCTTCACTAGCATAACAATGACCAGCTTTCTTTTGGCTTTGTTATTTCATTGAATCAGTAATAGATTCCCATTAAGTAGGAAGCATAGATAAAGGAAAGTCAGTTGGCATGTGTGCAGTAATTTAAATCTATACAGAACAAGAACATTTTTACTTATATCCTAATAATAAATTTCAGTCTTTTAACTTACATTTTGAATTTCTTGTGGTTTTTTTCCAGTTATTTTTAGCATCCCCTTATCTTCTAAATTACATTTTAGTTTTTCATGCCATCTTTGCTTTGGTCTTGTCAAATTTTCTACCTCTTCTTCCATCGTCATAGCCTGACACTTTTGGTTGACTTTTGTACTTTTTTGGAGAAGTATCTATATGTTGATAGTTTAAATACTCACTTTTTTTTTTCAGTTACTCCCTAATTATGTCTATATCCATAGTACCTCGGCTCAGTCTCAGAGCACCTGAGTTCAGCCTGTCCTTAGAACATCTTATTTTTTCTGTTTTATCTAATGCAATGTCGATAAGAATTTTACTATGAGAGCTTCTGCATGACAAATGTCCAGTCACTGGATATCTGGCTGGCCTGGTTAGTTTTTCCTCAACTGTATTTTTTTTTTTTTTTTTGCGGTACGCGGGCCTCTCACTGTTGTGGCCTCTCCCGTTGCGGAGCACAGGCTCCAGACACGCAGGCTCAGTGACCATAGCTCACGGGCCCAGGTGCTCTGCGGCATGTGGGATCTTCCCGGACCGGAGCACGAACCCGCGTCCCCTGCATTGGCAGGCGGACTCTCAACCACTGCGCCACCAGGGAAGCCCCTCAACTGTATTTTGACTGTGCATTTTCTTTGTATTCAGTCACCCATTGGGATGTCACACCTTTGTATGCTGTAGAACATCTTATTTTGACTCTAAAACTTGTATTTAGAGTACAAAATACATATAAAATAAGGGGGAAGAAAACCATGGAAGGATGACCTGCATAGAAAAGAAATTCTGATAAACTTATGCATGAATATATTGTTAACAAGGGAAAACTAAAGAATAGTTGAGCAAGTATTACTCCCTGGATATGAATACATGTATCAGCAGTTACCACAAGTACTCCCAAACCATGCTAGAATTAATGTGTGTAGGAAGAAATTACATTTATGAAAACAGGAAGTATGTGAGATTAGGACACATAAGAGTCATGAATAATTGGAGAGTTGAGATCAGCTTTGTAGAGAGTTGAGATCAACTTTGCAGAGAATTCAGGTAAATGCATCATTGATGTAAGGTTCATTCTTTGCTCTTATAAAAGAATCCAGATACCTGTTCATATGCATCCACATTAATTACGATGCAGTTATAAGGTGGCTGAGTAGCTGGGATATTTTTGAGTTAAAGTAGTTCTACTCTGAATTGTGGCTGTTCCTTTTCATTTAAATGTTCCTTTTCGTTTAACTTACATTCCCAAGATAAGGAAGTTTTAGCTTCATGCCTTGAAAACAAACAAGATATTGAATTTTAATAGAAAATTCTGAGAGATCTCATCTCTTGAAAACATTTAGGAGAATTTTGACAACCTCTTGTCATGATAGCATTATGTGATTGCTCTCAGCAGTGTTGCAGATATATCAGATTAAGCTATCACAACCCTGCTGTCTGCGCAATTTCAAAACCAATGGAGGGATTGTCTCAGAAATGGTTTGAAAGTAAAGTATTACCTTTATTATTATTATTACTAATTTATTTATTTATTTTTGGCTGCATTGGGTCTTTGTTGCTGCGTGCGGGCTTTCTCTAATTGTGGCGAGCAGGGGCTACTCTTCATTGCGGTGCGCGGGCTTCTCATTGCGGTGGCTTCTCTTGTTGCGGAGCACAGGCTCTAGGAGTGTAGGCTTCAGTAGTTGTGGTACATGGGCTCAGTAGTTGTGGTTCGTGGGCTCTAGAGCACAGGCTCAGTAGTTGTGATGTGTGGGCTCAGTAGTTGTGGCACACGAGCTTTGTTGCTCCGAGGCATGTGGAATCTTCCCGGACCAGCGCTCGAACCCGTGTCCCCTGCATTGGCTGGCGGATTCCAACTACTGCGCCACCAGGGAAGCCCTTACCTTTATCATTGATCAGAGTCTATTGGTGGGCATGGTTTAGACCTGGGCCAAGCGTGATTTCTAACAGAAGGAGGCGCGTTCAGCCTTCCAGTCACAGATATTGCCGAGAAAGGACAAATGTAGAACTTCGGGCATGGAGGGCAGAGGGAGATGTCTGGTCTCTGCACGCAAGTGGGTTCCCGTGCACAAAACTGAAGCAGAAGCTGAGCCAAGCATGATAAACTCTGTAACTCAAACTCAGCAGTCATGTGTCTTTCCTCCTCCTGGAAGGGACGTCTGGGAGGATGGATGGAGAGAGGGTGGGGTGTTAGCGTAACAGCTGCCCCTCCACCCGGGACCATCTGTGGAGGGAAAGGACCTCCTCCCTGGATGAATAGGGCACAGTATCTACTTTGTATACAAAGAGAAAGGCAAATTCTCGATATACACAGATTTTGAGTAATTTTTCTTTTTCAGTTAGACTCTAAGTCTAGTCATGCCTTCTGGAAATTATGTTGAATAATAATTATTAAAAACTTAATTTTCCTGACTTGGACCGTGACACTGAACCAGGCAGTTGTCATTCTGATTTTCTACTTACCCACTTTTCTAAGTCAGGGTGCTAACTTTCTTCATGTCTTTCACAGAGTATTAAGATAAATACCATTGGTGTCAGTTTTACCAAATCAGCTGCACCATGATCTATTCAGTTATTTCTTTTTCTTCTGATGATTCTCCTTCTGATTTCCTTCCTCCTTTTGCATTCATATCATGAGGAGATAAAATATAAAGAGATCAAGTGAACTGCAATTCAAACACATAAATTGCAAAAGCGATTAAACTTTGGGAGTCAGATTTGAGTTTATTAGGAAAAATAATTATGTGTGTCCAATGTATTTTAATATAGTGTAGTGAATGTGATAGGTTGGTATTTATTTTAATTGTGTGTGAAATAGAAAGTGTGATTTAACTGCTCTGACTCTGGGCTATTGAATGTTAGAACTCATCCACAGAAATGTTTGAGGTTAGCCATCCAAAAATGTGCAAGGATTTTCTTAAAATTTCTCAACTTCAAAGGCTCCTCAAAAGCTGGGGAGGCACTGCCTTCCTTTCATGTTTTCATTATGATTTACTTGTGAATTTGATGAAGTATCTTCCTTCAACACGTTCACAAGTCAATTCTGAAGCAGATTAAGCTAAAGGACTTGTGCACTCCAGTCAGGTGGGAATACTGCCCTGGAAGAGGCTGGAAGTGTATCCTTTGAATCAAATGCTGCTCTAGCGTAGTGTATGTCTCAGTATAACTGAAAAAAGACAAAATAGTTAACTCCTAAACAGCAGATTGAGGGAGGAATGACCAGGAACAGATAGGAAGTAACCTTTCAAAACTGCAATTGTTTTGAAGAACTGAATAATTATTTGAATATTTTTTGAAACCCGGCTTATGCAACCTAGTGTAGCCATTAGTACATTCGTCTGTTTCTCAGGGCCATTAAAGAAAAGCCATGATAGAATAACAACAGAAATGTACACAAGTATCTCTTCCATTGGCTACAGCCTGAAAGACATGGAAGAGTTTTTACCACTATAACTAAAGATGTATCCCTGTTGAAAGGAAAATCCTCGAAGGATAGACAACAGTTCAAGAGTTGTCAGACATCTCATCTCTGGAGTGAATGACAGATCATAAAGCAGATTTGTTGAAAGGTAGAATGTGGACGAACACAAGGGCATGGGGGTGTGAAAGAGTAGCGGTGGGAAGTTGTGCACACACACAGAGCCTTCTAAAAATACCCTAAGTATGTTATATAACTTTTCCAATGTCACCATTGCTGGTAATTGATGTAAATTTGACTCCAAACCAGGGCTCTCAAACTCGGAAACCTAGTCGCTTATTACTGTGTTATCCTGCTTCAAATCAGGATAAAAATATAAAGGTTGAAATTATAATGAGTTGCGGTGTACTAGCTCGTTAAGATCCAAAAACTGTAATTGCTTTTTAAATTACACAAAGAAACTGGAAAATCAAGTATGAATTAATGATTGATCATTATTGTCATTCATGGGACGTCTATTTCAGTCCTGAATATATATATATATATTTTTTTTTTGTATTATCACATGTATTTTTAATTTTATGTAATTTTATTACCCCAAGTATATAAAGCTCCAAATTGAACGCATCTATTCAAGAGAATAGTAGCTAACTATGAGACTGCATCACAACATCAGTGATAGAGAAAAATCGTAATTAGAGATGTGTTAAACTGCTAGGTTTTCACTAGGCAGTCATCACTGTACACTTTCATGGCATCACTGGGAAATAGCAATGTGCTTTAAACTGAGACAGTTATTTCGGTTGTGTGTGACCTTGGTGGCAAAGTCAGCATCTCCAGTCAGTGTGACTGCAAAGCCATCCAAATTTTTTTTTTTTTTTTTTTTTAATATTGATGTATTTATTAGTCAAGTACTAATAGTGATTATACAGTTTTTACTCTTCTTTGTACGCGGGCCTCTCACTGTTGTGGCCTCTCCCGTTGTGGAGAACAGGCTCCGGACGCGTAGGCTCAACGGCCACGGCTCACGGGCCCAGCCGCTCCGCGGCATGTGGGATCCCCCCGGACCGGGGCACGAACCCATGTCCCCTGCATCGGCAGGCGGACTCTCACCAACTGCACCACCAGGGAAGCCCCCATCCAAATTTTAAAGTTCCACTGGAAAAGTAAAAATTATTGAGCTCACAGAAAAGCAACTAGTTTTTGGAAGTTTGACATCAAACTAGAAGACCAGAATTGATCATGGAGTCAGTCTTATCAGATTATTATTTTTTAACATTTGAATAATCATAGAGTTTTAGTGTTTAGATATGGGAATTTTTCCATAACTGAAAAAAGATGGTGTCTTACACCATAGTCCTATGTTAACATCAGAATTATTAAAATGACGAAAGTCAAAGGCCAAAAGCCATTTATTATGATGGTTATTTCTGTATTGGTCTACTGTTTGATAATTATATTTAGATCTATAAAAGAAAAAATATAGATACAACAGAGTCTATGTAGATATTCCACGCCTAGTTGTTTGTGTTATCTACTTACAAACTAAGATACTCATATAGAAATTTCATTGTGAAATTTTAAAGTCTCAGATGCTTGAAGTACTCTCATTGCTTTTGTTCCCATATATAAAGTTTTTTTAAAAAATTTTTATTCTAGTATAGTTGATTTACAATGTTGTGTTAGTAAAACATCAACTCCTCCTTCTAGCCGGAATTGAACCAGTGACCTAAGGGTGACTATACTGAGAAATGCTACAGTCCTCTGCTCTACCAGCTGAGCTATCAAAGGGAGTACTCTCATTTCCTGATTAGCAACTAGATTCCAAAGTTATCTATACTTTTACACTGTTTCAAATTACTACAATTTATTTATTTTAAAATGCTCTCTTTTGCAAAATTAATCTCATTTACTTTAATAGCAGCCTGCCAGATGATTTTAGCTGTTCTCATAGGACATTGCACATACACAATATTTAGATTTATTCTACTATATTATGAATTGGAAATTTTGGCTGGTGCCTTCCACTGGAACAGTGGCTCCCTGACAATAAGACTTTGATTTTCTGTGATCTTCAACCCATGATATAATGTTCATCACGTGATTAATATTAAGTAAGTGTTAGGCACTGAATAAGTCCAGAAAAACAAACAAAACAAAAATAACCTCTAGTCAGAATCATATCTGTTAAATTTCAGAGTATATCCTTTGTAACCATGATAAGGATCAAATAAACAAAACGAAAACCTCACGTTTGAGAAACTTACGTGATAAGGATCAAATAAATAAAACCGAAAGCGTAAGTTTGAGAAACGCAAATAGATTCGCAATTTTAATTTCTTAAAGAAAATGGAAATTGACGTATTGATGCATTTTGTTCTGTAAGATTAATATTGCAGTAGGAATTCTAAATTTGTTCCCTCTTCATTATAAATATTTCCACTCATGGAAGTTTAATGAGATAAGAGGTAAGGATTAATAGTTAAGGTTATTTGTTTAAAAATGTGGGGAAATCTGCCATTTTTGGAAAGCTAACAGCATACTTAGTGATGAAAGACTGGATATATTGCCCCTATGATCATGGGGTGAAAGGGATGTCTGGCCTCACTGCTTCTATACAAAATTGTACTGTACAATATAGTCCAGGCAATTAGGCAAGAAAAAGAAGTAACGGGATCCAAATTGCAAAGGAAGAGTTAAAACTTCTCTATTGGCGGATGACATAATCTTCTATCAATGTATAGAAAACCATAAGGAATCTGCTGAGAAAACTAGTAGAACTAATAATGTCAGCAAAGTATTAGAGTATGACATCAGTATATGAAAATCATTTTAGTTTTATACACTTGCAGTGAATAATCTGAAAATACCTCCAAAGAGCTCAATTCACCATAAAATCAAAATGAATAAAATACTTAGGAATAAATTGAACAAAAGAGATGTAAAACTTACACTTTGAAAACTACAAAATGCTGTTGAAAGAAATTGCAGAAATGAAGAAACATCCCATGTCTGTGAATCAGAAGAGTTAATATTAACTCGGCAGAACACTCCAAGCAGAGCCACAGATTTGAAGAAAGCCCTGTCAGAATCCCAGCTGACTTCACTTTAGAAGTTGACAAGCTTTGGAGAAATGTCCAAAGACGATATACATATTGCCAACAAACACATGAAAGGATGCTCAACATTGCTCATCATTAGAGAAATGGAAATCAAAACTACAGTGAGGTATCACCACACACCTGTCAGAATGGCCATCATCAAAAAATCTACAAACCATAAATGCTGGAGAGGGTGTGGAGAAAAGGGAACCCTCTTGCACTGTTTGTGGGAATGTAGTGATACAGCCACTATGGAGAACAGTATGGAGGTTCCTTAAAAAACTAGAAATAGAACTACCATATGACCCAGTAATCCCACTATTGGGCATATACCCTGAGAAAACCGTAATTCAAAAGGAGTCATGTACCACAATGTTCACTGCAGCACCATTTACAATAGCCAGGACATGGAAGCAACCTAAGTGTCCATCAACAGATGAATGGATAAAGAAGATGTGGCACAGATATACAATGGAATATTACTCATCCATAAAGAGAAATGAAACTGAGATATTTGTAGTGAGGTGGATGGACCTAGAGTCTGTCATACAGAGTGAAGTAAGTAAAGAGAAAAACAAATAACATATGCTAACACATATATATGGAATCTAAAAAAAAAAAGGTTCTGAAGAACCTAGGGGCAGGACAGGAATAAAGACACAGGCATAGAGAATGGACTTGAGGACACAGGGAGGGGGAAGGTTAAGCTGGGACGAAGTGAGAGAGTGGCATGGACATATATATACTACCAAATGTAAAATAGATAGCTAGTGGGAACAGCCGCATAGCACAGGAAGACCAGCTCTATGCTTTGTGACCACCTAGAGGGGTGGGATAGGGAGGGTGGGAGGGAGACGCAAGATGGAGGGACATGGGGATATATGTATACGTATAGCTGATTCACTCTGTTATACAGCAGAAACTAACACACCATTGTAAAGCAATTATACTCCAATAAAGATGTTAAAAAAACAAAAAAAAGTCAACAAGCTGATTCTGAAATTCATATGAAATTGCAAGGGACCCAGAATATCCAAGACAATCCTGAAGAACAACAACAAAATAGGATAACACCCACTTCCTGATTTCAAATTTATTACAAGTCAACAGTAATCAGTATCGTGTGTTATATGGATAGATACATGGATGAACAGAATATAACAGAGAGTCCAGAAATAGTTTTGTACATCCACGATCTATTGACTTTTTGACAAGGGTGCCAAAACCATTCAATGTGAAAAGAATGATCATCTAAACAAGTGCTTCTGGGACAACCAGGTAGCCACTTGCAAAAGAATGATGTAGGACCCTTACCTCAGACCACAGAAGATGAGCCCAAAATGTATCAATGACCTCAATATAAGAGCTAAAACTGTAAGATTCAGAAGAAAACACAGTAGTAAACCTTCATGACCTATGATTTGAGGAAGGATTCTTAGATACGATACCAAAAGCACAAGGAACAAAAGAAAAAATAGATAAATTGGACTTCATCAAAATTAAAAACTTTTATGCTTCAAAGGACAGAATCAGGAAGGGAAAACGAAACCCAGAGAACTGGAGAAAATATTTGCAAATCATGTATCTGATAAGGGACTTGTATCTAGAATATATAAAGAATTCTTACAATTCAATAACAAAAAGACAACCCCATTGAAATATGGGCATATGATCTGAATAGTCATTTCTTCAAGGAGGATATGAAAATTGCCAATAGCTTCATGAAAAATGCTTCACATCATTAGTTATCTGGGAAATACAAATCAAAACCAAACTGAGATACTGCTTAACACCCACTACAATGACTGGGACCACGAAGTCAGATAATAAATGTTGGTGACGATGTGGAGAAATTAGAACGCTTGTACGCTGCTAGTGGGTATGTAAAATGGTGTCAGTGCTTTGGAAAGTACTCCAGTAGTTCCTCAAATAATTAAACACAGAGTTACCATATGACCCAGCAGTTCTACTTTTAGGAATACACCCAAGAGAAATGAAAGCATGTCCATACAAAATGTACACATGAATGAGCAGCATTACTCACAGCAGTCAAAAGGTGGGAACAACCCAGATATCCACCAGTAAATCACTGGATAAACAAAATGTGGTATATTCACAAAATGGAAGATTATTCAGTCTTGAAAAGGAATAAAATACTTATAAATGCTACATCTTGGATTAACATTGAAAACATTATGCTAAATGAAAAAAACAGGTCCAAAATTCCACGTAATATATGATTTTATTTGTATGAATGTCCAGAAGAGGAAACTCTGAGAAACAGAAAGTAAACAGTGGTCTCTAGGGCTGTGAGTGGATAAAGAACAGGGGAGTTATAACTAAGGCTATGAGATTTCTTTTTAAGTTGATGAATATATTCTAAAATCTGTTGTGCTAATGGTTGCACATATCTGTGGATAAACTAAAAATCAATGAATTGTACACTTTAACTGGTACAACAAATAAATTAGATGGTATGTGAATATCTCCCTAAAGCTGTTTGGAAAAAAAGATAAATCACTTTCAGTTTTCTCCTAGTCAAATAATGTTATTTACTTCGTTTTTACCAAATCAAGCGATTAATTACTCTGGTAGACCTTCTCATCTGAATCCATGTAATAAGTATGAATCTCTAGTGTTCTCTAACTGGTGTGTAGTGATAAGTACCTATTATTTTTTTGTGAGATTCAACTGTTTCAGTAACAGAAACACGTATTTTCTGATAAAATTCCATTAAAAATCTGGAGCTGCTGCTGTGGAAAGCATTCTTTTTCTTCTCTACAAAAGTGGAGAAGTTAGTTCTTAATATTTAAAAATATTTAGTTCATTATTCTGGCTTAAATTTAATCCCATATGATAAAAACATCACTACTTCCGTATGTGTAAAATGACCCCTATAACTGGTGTTTCCCTCCAGCAATCAGCCCCAACTTTTAATAGATATTGATTTCCTCAGCTTCCACCAGATCTTCAGAGCCCTAATTTGACTCCAGACACTACAATGCCGCCATCATTTTTCTTGCCCAAGTCACTCATACCTTCCACGTTATATATTCAGCAGCCCAAACTAATTTTTCAGGCCTGTCAAAGGCAAATAAGTTAACCAGTTATCATTGCTTTATCAAACCCAACTGGCATGGCAAGATTAGAACAGAAAAACAGTGTGACTAAAACTAGCCATTGAAAATTGAATAAGCTGACATTAAAACAATTACTATGTAAATTGATGCTTGGAAATGACATACAGATATGCTGTATAGTCTGCTTGTCAGTAGCCAGATGCCAGGATGACATCTTATTCTGTTACAATTGAGAATGAGACTGAGAGAACTTTAGGTGAACCAAAATGGCTTTGCAAGAAGGCATACAATGGCATAAAGTTAAAAGAAAATAAAGAAGTTTTCTTCCCTTCCTGAACGTGAATGATTTCTTTGATAAGATTTTAAAAATTGTGGTTCACTAACAATAATACACTTAGCTATTCTGATAATCTTGTTAGGAAATCTGTTTAAAACAGAACTTCACACAATTGTCTGAATTGTCATCTTTCAGGAAAACCATTTTATAAGGATTTTTGATAGACAGGTAATAAATCACTTAATTTGGGGTCTGTCCAAGGTGCTGTAAACTGGCACTTGTAAATGTATCAAAAGGTGGTCAAAAGGTACAAAGAAAAAAACAAAAAAACCTAGTCTGCAATAGCCATGAGGTCAAACACTGTAGTATTTTGAATTGTTTTCCCTCCCACACGTATCCCAGTTAAACTGACTGGAAGTGGGTTGGCACTATCTTTATCACCATTTCAGAGGATTTTCATGATTATTACAAAATAGAACAAAACCATAAATATTTCAAATGTTGGGCCCTAAAGGAAGCCCAAAATATAACTCCCTCCCTGTTTATTATTATCATTACTATGCAATAACATTTCAGTACATCTAGCATTACATGAAAAATGTCCCAAGTGTTATATGTTTCACATGAAGGATATATATGTGCGTGTGTGTGTGTGTGTGTGTGTGTATATATATAAATCAGTAAGTTGGCTTAATTTACTTACATTTATTGAATCCTACAGTCAATAATTTCGTAATCAACCTTGTTTTTCGGTGGTACGTGGAATATTTACCCAAATAGACCTACGTTTATGAATAAACAACTCTCAATAAATTTCAACAGATTGAATAATACTGAATATGTTCTCTGACCAAATTTGAATTAAATTAAAAATCAATAATAATAATATATGCAGAAAAGTTGCAAATATTTAGAAATTAAATAACTTTATGAATTACCTACAAGTCAAATGTGAAACTGGAAAAATTTAGAAGTATTTCAAGTGGAATGTTAATGTAACTACATCCCAAAGCTTGTGTATAGGCTTTACATATAAAGCACTGCTTATAGGAAAATGTATAGGTTTTAATGTTTAAGTATGAAAAATTTCAAATTAATCATCTAGGTAAATAAGTATAAAAAAGGAAATAATAAATCAGTGACTGTCAAAAAGGTTATAATTTCAAAATTTAGAATTTTGAATGGATTAATAAAATTTCTAAATCCCCAGCAATTATCTCTAAGGAAAAACAAAAGAGGGAGAAACTACCAAGTACCACTATCAGTATGAAAGAGTCGGTATTATTCAACTTCCAATAGACATTTAAGGTATAATAAAGGGATATTATAAACATCATCATGCAAAAAATTTGACACTTAGGTGAAATATAAAATTTTCTCGACAATTCAATGGAAACTGTCCTAAAATGAAGCAGAAAATCTGAATATCACTATAGCTATCAAGTATATGACATCTGGAGCTCCCCTGGTGACGCAGTGGTTAGGAATCTGCCTGCCAATACAGGGGACACAGGTTCGAGCCCTGGTCTGGGAAGATCCCACATGCTGTGGAGCAACTAAGCCCATAAGCCACAACTACTGAGCCTGTGCTCTAGAGCCCACAAGCCACAGCTACTGAAGCCCGTGCGCCTGGAGCCTGTGCTCTGCAACAAGAGAAGCCACTGCATTGAGAAGCTCACGCACTGCAACGAAGAGTAGTCCCCGCTCGCCACAACTAGAGAAGAGCCCACGGGCAACAATGAAGACCCAACGCAGCCAAAAAGAAAATAAATAAATTTATTAAAAAAAATGTATGTCACATCTGTAATTAATAGCCTGCCAACAGCATTCTGATTTCTGGAGAAGAAGGAGTAAACACATGCTACTGTCATCCCACTGAACTCAACTATCAGACCTATACAGATGTATGGTCCAGCTAATTGACAGTGTTGAAAAAAATAGCAATAGGTGGAGGAGGGAAGGACATGAGAATTCAAAATAGCAATAAAATAATGCCGAGTTCTTGAGTTCCTGAGAACATGTTTGACAGTTTAAAACAAAAATACAATATTCCTGATGGTTTTCCATGTATATAAACATGTAAGACAACTATACCATAAAAAAGAGGGTGTAAAGGGACCTATATGGTAATAAGATTTGTATATTATATAAAAGTGAAGTGGTACAGTATTAATTTTAAATAGACTTGAAACAGAAAGTATGTATTTTGTAATCCCTAAAGCTACCACTAAAATATTATGCAAAATAACATCAAAATCACAATGGATGCATTAAAATAGAGTACTAAAAGATGGAAAAATAACCCAAAGAATGTAGAAAAGGGAAAATATAAAATGTAAAGATAAAACAGAAAAAAACTCAACCTCAAAACAGCAGAATATATATTCTTCTCAAGTGTGCATGAAACACTCATCAAGTCAGGCCATATCCTGGGTCATAAAACAAAGACTACAAGTTTGAAAAGATTGAAATCATACAAAGTATATTCTCTGCCCATAATAATAGAATTAAATTAAAAATTAAATGACAGGAAGATAACAGGAATATTGCCATTCAATTGGAAGTAAAAAGCACATTTTAAAGTAATCAGTATATCAAAAAGGAAGTTTCAAGGGAAATTAGAAAATATTTTGAAATAAAAATATTTCTTAAAACTTTGATATATTTAAAGAAGTACTTAGAATAAACTTATTTTAATCATCTATAATTCAATGCTTGTAAAAAGAATGAAAAATGGCCTTAAATCAATAATCTAAGCTTTCACCTTAACTGGAAAAGAAGATTTATTATTATTATTATGAAGATTTGTTATTTCAAAATAAATCCAAAGAGTAAACTTCTTGTAATTTTTGGATTATCTGTATTTCCTTGCAGTTCTCTCAACTTTTGCTTCATATATTTCTATTATTAGCTGCATAAATATTTGGATTGTTATGTCCTCCTGATAAACTGACCTTTTATGAAGAAATAAACTTTTATATCTTGGCACTATTCTTTGCTTTGAAATCTATTCTGTTGGCTATATTAAAGCCACTTTAGCTTTCTTTTTATTAGTGTTGGCATTGTATATATTCTGTGCATTTACTTTTATTTGCATCTTTACATTAAGAATGAGTGTTTTGGAGGCAACAGAGATCAGTCTGCTTTTTATGTGCATGTTTAGACCATTTACATTGAATATAATTTTTGATATGTTTTACCCAAATATATCACATTACTATTGCTTTTCTATTTATAAACCATTAAGCCTTTTCTCCCTTTCTTCTGTTTCTAACTTCTTTTGAATTAATTACATATGTAATCATTCCATTTATTCTTCTTTGGGGGAGGGCATAGTAGATATAACTATGTTATTTTAATTTATGTTGTATTATTTTAGTGTTGCTTTAATGCTGATGGAATATAACAATGTATCATGGTCTGCTTTTAAGTAATATTATGTGACTTCATTTGTAGTAAAAGAACCAGACAACAGTATACGTCCATTTCTCCACTTCTGGCCTTTATGTTATTGTTGCCATGTATTTTGTTTCAACTCATGTTATAAATGTCAAAGTATGTTGCTATTACATTTGCTATAGACTAATCACTTATCTTTTTAAATTATTTAAGTAAAATAAAATAGTAATTTTATCATTTTCCCACAAAATTCTTATTTTGTGTGACTTAAACAATAGAAATTTATTTTCTCACGATTCCGGATCATAGTCTGAGGTCAAGATGTCAGCAGGTTTAGTTTTTTCTAAGACCCTTCTCATGTACATGTAGATGGCCATCTTCACCCTGTGTGTTCACCTGGTCTTCTCTCGATGTCTGTTTGTGTCCAGATTTTCTTGTCTCATAAAAACACCATTCATGTTGATTTAGGGTCCACCCTAATAACTGCATTTTAAGTTAATTACCTCTTTTAAGACCCTATTTCTAAATACAGTCACATTCTGACGTACTGAGGCTAAGACTTGAGCAGATGAATTTATGGAGAATACAGCTGATTCATAACACTTACATAACCATATGAATTTTAGAATAAATTTGTCATAAAACAAAAACACCTGGGATTTTTTTGTGGTTTGTGTTGAATCTGTACACAAATTTGGGGAATATTTCCATCTTACTATTGTTTTCTGATCCAGAGCACAGGATGTGTTTCCATTTATTTAGATGGCCCTGTAATTTCTTTCAATAGTGATTTGTAGTTTTTAGCATACAAGTCTTGAGCTTGTTTTGTTAAATATTTTTCTAAGTAATTTCTTCTTCATGCTATTGCAAATGACGCTATCATCCTAATTTTATTTTTGACATTTTTTATTGCTCACCTATAGAAGTACATTTGATTTTGTATATTGAGCTTGTATTCGGCAACTTTACTGAGATTATTCTAATTTGTGTGCAGGTGTGTTTGTGTGTGTTTTTGCGTGTGTGTATTATTTAGAATATATAATGTCATGTCATATACAAGTAGAAATAGTTTTAATTCTTTCTTTTCTATTTGAATGCCTTTTATTTTATTATCCTGCCTAATTTCTTTGAGGAGAAGTACCAGTATAATGTTAAATAAAAGTGGTGAGAGCAGACATCCTTGTCTTTTTCCTTATCTTAGGAGGAAACTAGTCTGCCTTGGAACCTTCACCCTAAATGTGAGCTGTGTTAGGGTGATTGGAGTCCAACATTGTTGGCCTGCCCTCTTTTTGTGGGCATGGTGGGGGAAGTGAGCCCTAGGTCTCTTAATTACAGTTGCTGACATGGAGCTTTTGCAACAGAGCTATTTAGTGTAAGAGTTTCTGCTGTGCTGTCTCTTCCAGGGTGCCCACAAAATTCTTTTATGTTGCTTTTTATTTTTTGTCTATATATAGACTTCCATTTAATTGTTCTGAAGAAATTCCTGTAACATTTACTTTTGTGTGGGTCTCCTGATCAATATTTGCATGTCTGGAATTTTTTTATTTTACCTTTGTCTTTTAAATGTATTTTCATTGACTAAAGAAAACTAGGTTGATTTTTTTTCTCTTTTTTTGAATTTTTCTTTTCTGTACTTAAAGATGTTTGTCCACTCCCATACTATCTTGCATCATTTTTCACAAGAAGTCTGCTGTCACTATTAGCCATTTTCCACTAGACTTATGTGTCTTTTTTCTCTGATTACTTTTAAGATGGTCTCTTTATCATTGATTTTAACAGTTGAATTATGGTAGGCATTAATGTAGTTTTCTTCATGTTTATTGTGCTCAGATTTCATTGACCTTTTGGAAGCTTAGTGCTTCACATTTTCATTAAATCTTCAAAACTTTCATATGTATCTTCAAATACTTTTTTATGTCTCCCTTGCCTTCTTTTTGGATACTTTAAGTACACACACATTAGGCCTCTTGAAGTTGTCCCACAATACTGATGCTCTGTTCATTTTATGTTCTTTTTTTCCTCTTTTTTGTTAATTTTGGACAGTTCTATTTTCATGTCTTCAAGTTTACTGATATTTTCTTTGGCAATACCTAATCTGCCTTAAATTTTTAAAAAATTAATTATTTATTTATTTATTTTTGCTGTGTTGGGTCTTCGTTTCTGTGCGAGGGCTTTCTCTAGTTGTGGCAAGCGGGGGCCACTCTTCATCACAGTGTGCGGGCCTCTCACTATCGCAGCCTCTCTTGTTGCGGAGCACAAGCTCCAGACATGCACGCTCAGTAGTTGTGGCGCATGGACTTAGTTGCTCCGCGGCATGTGGGATCTTCCCGGACCAGGACTCGAACCCATGTTCCCTGCGTTGGCAGGCAGACTCTCAACGACTGTGCCACCAGGGAAGCCCCGCTGCCTTAAATTTTGTCCAATGTATTTTTCATCTCATGTACTGTAGTTTTACCTCTAGAAGTTGTATTTGGGCATTTTTAATATCTTCTGTGACTCTTAACATGTTCGTGTATTCCTTTAGCTTCTTGAACATCTGGAAAACAGCCACAATAACTGTTTTAATATCATTGCCTAGTCTATCATCTGTGTCATTTCTGTGTCAATTTCACTTAAATGATTTTTCATTTGATTTCTTATTTTCCTGCTTCTTTGAAAGGTTTGTAGTTTCTCTTGGTTGTCAGACATTTGAATTTTACTTTTTAAGGTATAAAATATTTTGATATTCCTATAAGTATAATTGAGCTTTTACCTGTGATACAATACAATAACTTAGAAACAGTTTGATACTGTTAAGTATTGCTCTAAAGCTTTGTTAAGTTGAACCAGAACTGTATTTAGTCTTGGGCTAATTGTCCATCCTTTCTAACCCTTTTTCCAATACTCTACCCAATTCTCCATGAGATATAAGTTTTTCCATTATGCCTGCTGAGAGCAAGAAGTATTTCATGCCCTGTATGAGTTATTGATCCCTCTAATCTTTTCTGGTGGTTCATTCCCCAGTTCAGGGTTGTTTCTTCACACACATGCACTTATCAGTACTCACCTGAAGACTCAAGGGGACTCTGTAGATCTCCTAGGTTTTTTTCTATACAGTTCTCTCCTTTAGAGAGAGAATTGTATCCTGCAAACTCTATCTACCTTGATAACCCTAGATTCTTGGCTTTATTTCCACAATTTAGGGAGATCACTTGGATCCACTTGGGGTTCTCCTAACTTCATCATTGCCTGGAATTTCAGTCTAGAGTATAAGCAGGCAAACTTGTTTGTTTCCTGTTTCTTAAAGATATCTATATTTTTTGGCCAATGTCTTGAAAAACCATTGTTTCATATTTTTAATCTAGCTGTTTAGTTGGTCAAGTGGAAGGGTGCATATGGTCCATGTTACTCCATCTTTGTTAAAATAGGAAATCTTAGTGATAATCTCAGGTAGAAATATTATTAGCTAGAAATAGCAAAGCTCTCTATTTTTATTAAAATATACAACACTAATAAAGGAATATTAGATATAGTGGGCATAATGTCTGTTTGTTTTATTCCCCTAATAGTGTAATCTAGTGATCCAGATGGCCCATTGGTTCAGTGGTCCAGGCCCTCTTAGAGTGTGTATTGAAACTTTTGTTTCCAAAAGTATTAATGGAGAATAGATAATACATTTCACAGAAATGTTTGGTCTAATAAAGTAATTGCCTACCTCACTTTAAAATATTACAGCATTTATATAATTTAATTGATTGCATTAATATAAAGATGTCTTAAAAGGCCAGTGATAGAATGGCATTTCCTAAAGATGATGTAGTCAAAACTGAAGAATGTCGGATTCTACTTCATTGCTCTGTGTTATCCAGCTGTGTGAGTTATAAATACCTTTCAAAAAATTGTAAACTCTTTGAGTCAGGAATAGTGCCCCATGACTGTATAACCTCTTCACCCACTACACTGTTTTACCAAATTGATTGTTAAAATAATTTTTGTTTAACTCTCTAAAACATGTCTCAATTTTCAATTAAATGAGGGACTAAACTTGATGATACCGTAAGTGTGGTTGCAGCTCTAAAAATGTGCCTGTAGCTAACTATGCTTCTGTAGATGGGGCACCTCGAATATGTATGATCAGGTTTTTCTTGTTTTTTTTTTTTTTCTTTGTGAAGAAACTGAATCTCTTTAATGTTTCCATATAATATAGTATAACAGGCAGTTTCCTTTTTCCTATTTCCTTTTTTATTTGAAAGAAGGCAGAAGACTAAGATGGTCGTGTTCATTTGTGTTGTTTGCCCACTATTTCTGGCTATAATTCTTCTGCACTATATAGGATTGCACTTCCTGGGCCCTCATGCCAGGGTGAATAGTTTCGACCAGCTATTTGTAAGCAGAGAGAACTATGTCGTTTTAGAGACAGACCATTTAATTACCAGCTTGAGACCCATCACTGTTCTCATTGACCTCTGGCACAGTGATTGACAGTGGTCCAAATGTTGGCTGTTGTCAGTGACAACAGGCAGAGACCCTCTCGCAAACCAGTGATGAATAAGCAGAAGATGCAAGAAAGAGAATATTCGCTTTTTTGAGTCATTGGGATTTAGGGTTATTTATGACCATAACATAACACCCTGACTAATCTGTTTAATATAAATAGATAGAAAAATCCAGTAAAACAAAAAATAAAGTCATACTTCAGATAAGCTAACAGAATGATCTAAGGATTAAAATATGCAAATACTTCTATTCAAACATTCTAGTCAAATCTTACAGTCTGAAAATTTGAATTTTTATAATGTGAGTTTTGACACTGTGTCCAAAACTAAATACTCAGCTTAGGCAGTGAGAAAGAATGTTTATGAAGGTCTTAAGAACCTTAAATGCAAGTTTACCTAAACGCTAACAGTATAAAGGTTGACATTCTTGCATGAACAATAAAATATCTCTTTTAGACAAAAAAAAGTCACAAATAAGTCTAGTACTTATTTCATGTATCTCTATTTTTTTTAAAAATTGGCTTATTCCTATAGTCAAAAGAACCACTTATTTTTTGTGAAACCAATGCAATTATGAAGATAAATTAACGTAACTCTGAAAGGAATGACAGTTAAGTATGTTTAAAATAAACAATGTTGTTAAACTAAATCTATTTTTAAATCTCTCAGTTTATTAAATGCCAATAGAGAATATCAGAAAATGTGTGTGTTCTGTTTTGGGGAAACTTAGAAGCCTATGAGAAATTTTCTGTTGAATTTTATTTTCATTACTGTGAATGGTTTAGCAGAATGTTTACAGACTGATTTGGTTTTTTGTCAGCTTTTAAAATGCCTTCATGATTTGTCATTTCTCACAAGTAGCTTTTTAAGAATTTAAACTATTTCTTTCATCTCTCTGGTGCATTTAAGAATGTTTTTTCCATTCATTTAGATAAATTGTTACTTGACAAAGGCATTTCCTCATCTCTGAGCCATTCCTAAACTCCAAGTTAATTTTATGTGAAGATTTATTTGAAAATAATACAGCAATATGAAATGCAATAATACAGGCATCTTCACCCATATTCCTATAAATTTAATGCAACAAATGTTTTAAATTGTCCCTATTTTCTTTTTATAAATTTGCTGCCTATAAATTTGTAACCATAAGCATACAAATTGTCTGACTTCATTTTACTTATTTCTTCAACACAGTTTCACAGTGACACATTGTCTTCCCATTTCGCAAATTTCCCATTCTCAGCCTGACTTGAGATTAAATCTAAAATACACAGGTTGCAGATTCTTAATAAAACCCCCTGGATACTCTTCAATATTTCTAGTAATAATGAGAAGCAGTCATCTGGACCACAACTTGGCCAATGCAATGGGCTGACTTTGAGAGTGAATTCAATTTCCTTTGGAGCAGCTTACGTGCTAGAATAACTAAGTATAATTTAATCAGTTCAAGCACCATCACAAACAGGCTGATTTTCCTTAGAGTAAAAATCAGATCAGCACCCTCATTGTTTTTCCCCAGAGTATTACAGTCTCTAATCTTTTTTCCTTTCGTTTCTACTGTCTTCGGTGCATCATTTGCCCGGATGCCAGAGGAATATGTAAACGTGATCCTGTCTTCCTCATCATTAACAATATGTGAAATACTTCACGTTGACTGCAGGCTAATGTCCAGATCTCTTAGAATCACTTCAAGATCGTACATGATCTGTTCTCAACATACAGACTCATCTATAAAGACTTCCCTCATTCTTTCAGACAAAGTTAACCATACTTCCTTCGGGCTTTTCATTGTCTGTGTGCCATCTATTATGTCACTTGTCTCATTTGAGTCTAATTATTTTATATATTTGTCCACCGGTCTGTGAATCCTTAAGGGAAGAAACCGTAATTTATTCATTTATGTATCATAAGTGTCTCTCACTTTCTCTCATGCAGTTCCCATCTCTACTAGTTCCCTAGCTCCTTCCACAGAGGGCTTGACAGGTAAAACAGTAACTGTTAAAGTAACAATAACAGCAACAGTAATAATGATAGTATTTATCAAACTCTTGCTATTATCAGATGTAATACTTTGTATGGATTATCTAATTTAATTATCTAATTTAATTATTAAATTATCTAATTTAATTCTTATTACACATTATGAAGAAGGTATAACCTTTTGCTTCTTAATTGCTCCACATAAGAAAACTACCCTTATAGTAGTTAAATAATTTGCCCATTGTCACACAGGTAGTAAGTGGCAAAGCCATCACTTAAACCTCGATAGTCTAATGTATAAAGTGTGATTTTTCAATATTTCAGGAATAATTATAAGCACAAAATATGAGTTTTCAGTGTGGTCTAATTGAAAAACTTAATTACAGACATCTATGTAAAGAAGGTAACTTTACTACTAATAGTCTACTAATTAAGGCTATTTTTAATGTAATTTGTGTACATGATTTTATGTGTACACACTGTACATATAAAAATAGTCCTGATAGCTGTATTTCATAGGCATAGAGTAGACTCTGAACAGAGTATTAGTGATAATTGAAAAGTTCAAAGAAAGAATAGAATGTACCTGTGACAGATTTTTTATATTATTTAAAAATATCTCCAGGTGTAACAAACTACAAGTTTCATCACACTACAGAACTAATTGTGTTTCTTAGGGAATTTTGACCATCACTCTGTATTCAAGGGACAGTTCTTGCCAAGTGTAGTATAATTTATACGCCTATGTCTAAGATTGGGTTCCCTTAAAGCAGACTCTGAGACAGATTTGTCTGCAATAGTTTTAAAGAGGTAATCACAGAGTGAACCTGGGGAAGTAGGGTGAAGAAGTAAGGCAGGGAAGGGAAAGCAGCCACTAAAAGGTGCCTGGCCTGATGCTTATCCTTGTGGGCAACTGAGGCTCCATCTCACTGGAAAACCCTGGGAGATGTTATAGAAAACACCTCAGATATGTCTCACCATAGGACTGCTTATTCCCCAACTTCATTGCTTGATACTTGCTTTAGGGGCATTCATTTTTTTTTCTTAACATCTTTATTGGAGTATAATTGCTTTACAATGGTGTGTTAGTTTCCGCTGTATAACAAAGTGAATCGGCTATACATATATCCCCATATCTCCTCCCTCTTACGTCTTCCTCGCACTCTCCCTATTCCACCCCTCTAGATGGTCACAAAGCACCGAGCTGATCTCCCTGTGCTATGCGGCTGCTTCCCACTAGCTATTCTACACTTGGTAGTGTATATATGTCCATGCCACTCTTTCACTTCGTCCCAGCTTACCCTTCCCCCTCCCCACATCCTCAAGTCCATTTTCTACATCTGCATCTTTATTCCTGTCCTGCCCCTAGGTTCTTGAAGACCTTTTTTTTTGTTTAGATTCCATATATATGTGTTAGCATACGGTATTTCTTTTTCTCTTTCTGACATACTTCACTCTGTATGACAGACTCTACATCCATCCACCTCACTACAAATAACTCAGTTTTATTTCTTTTTATGGCTGAGTAATATTCCATTGTGTATATGTGCCACATCTTGTTTATCCATTCATCCGATGACGGACACTTAGGTTGTTTCCATCTCCAGGCTATTGTAGATAGAGCTGCAATGAACATTGTGGTACATGACTGTTTTTGAATTATGGTTTTCTCAGGGCTTATGCCCAGTAGTGGGATTGCTGGGTCATATGGTAGTTCTATTTGTAGTTTTTTAAGGAACCTCCATACTGTTCTCCATAGTGGCTGTATCAATTCACATTCCCACCAACAGTGCAAGAGGATTCCCTTTTCTCTACACCCTCTCTAGCATTTATTGTTTGCAGCATTTTTTTTTTTTTTTTTGCTTTTCTCACTTTCTTCTACAGAGTGATTTTGTTTACAGGTACTTTAAGCTTTGGCTGAGGCTCCAGTTAATTCAGTTTATGGATAAAAGAAGAACTAATTCAACCGAAAGTTCACCATAGAATTTTTTTCTTTTCTTAAAATTATTTTTTAAATTTTATTTATTTTTTTACACAACAGGTTCTGATTAGTTACCCATTTTATACATATTAGTGTATATATGTCAATCCCAATTTCCCAATTCATCACAGCACCACTACCACCCTCGGCTGCTTTCCCCGCCTTGGTGTCCATACGTTTGTTCTCTTGTTTGTAGATGTTTTGATGATGGCCATTCTGACTGGTGTGAGATGATATCTCATTGTAGTTTTGATTTGCATTTCTCTAACGATTAATGTTGTTGAGCATTCTTTCATGTATTTGTTGGCAATCTGTATATCTTCTTTGGAGAAATGTCTGTTTAGGTCTTCTGCACATTTTTGGATTGGGTTGTTTGTGTTTTTGATACTGAGCTACATGAGCTGCTTGTAACATTTGGAGATTAATCCTTTGTCAGTTGCTTCGTTTGCAAATATATTCTCCTGTTCTGAGGTTGTCTTTTCGTCTTGTTTATGGTTTCCTTTGCTGTGCAAAAGCTTTTAAGTTTCATTAGGTCCCATTTGTTTATGTTTCTTTTTATTTCCATTTGTCTAGGAGGTGGGTCACAAAGGATCTTGCTGTGATGTATGTCATAGAGTGTTCTGCCTATGTTTTCCTCTAAGAGTTTGGTAGTGTCTGGCCTTACATTTAAGTCTTTAATGAATTTTGAGTATATTTTTGTGTATAGTGTTAGGGAGTTTTCTAATTTCATTCTTATACATGTAGCTGACCAGTTTTCCCAGCACCACTTAATGAAGAGGTTGTCTTTTCTTCATTGTATATTCCTGCCTCCTTTATCAAAAATAAGGTGACCATATGTGTGTGGGTTTATCTCTGGTCTTTCTATCCTGTTCCATTGATGTATATTTCCGTTTTTGTGCCAGTACCATACTGTCTTGATTACTGTAGGTTTGTAGTGTAGTGTGAAGTCTGGGAGCCTGATTCCTCCAGCTCCGTTTTTCGTTCTCAAGATTGCTTTGGCTATTTGGGGTCTTTTGTGTTTCCATACAAATTGTGAACTTTTTTGTTCTAGTTCTGTGAACTAGTTTTGTTCGAGTTCTGTGAACTAGTCTTGTTCTAGTTTATTCCTAGGTATTTTATTCTTTTTTTGCAGTGGTAAATGGGAGTGTTTCCTTAATTTCTCTGTCAGATTTTTTATCATTAGTATATAGGAATGCAAGAGATTTCTGTGCATTAATTTTGTATCCTGCTACTTTACCAAATTCATGGATTAGCTCTAGTAGTTTTCTGGTACCATCTTTAGGATTCTCTCTCTATGGTACCGTGTTATCTGCAAACAGTGACAACTTTACTTCTTCTTTTGCGATTTGGATTCCTTTTATTTCTTTTTCTTCTCTGATTGCTGTGGCCAAAACTTCCAAAGCTATGTTGAAATCTGCTGGTGAAAGTGGACAACCTTGTGTTGTTCCTGATCTTAAAGGGAATGGTTTCAGTTTTTCACCATTGCGAACGATGTTGGCTGTGGGTTTGTCATATATGGCCTTTATAATGTTGAGGTAAGTTCCCTGTATGCCTGCTTTCTGGAGGGTTTTTATCATAAATCAGGGTTGAATTTTGTCTAAAGCTTTTTCTGCATCTATTGAGATGATCATATTGTTTTTCTCCTTCAGTTTGTTAAATGGTGTATTGCATTGATTGATTTGTATATATTGAAGAATCCTTGCATTCCTGAGATAAACCCCACTTGATCATGGTGTATTATCCTTTTAATGTGCTCCTTGATTCTGTTTCCTAGTATTTTGTTGAGGATCTTTGCATCTATGTTCATAAGTGATATTGGCCTGTAGTTTTCTTTCTTTGTGACATCTTTGTCTTGTTTTGGTATCAGGGTGATGGTGGCCTCGTAGAATGAGTTTTGGAGTGTTTCTCCCTCTGCTATATTTTGGCAGAGTTTGAGAAGGATGGGTGTTAACTATTCTCTAAATGTTTGATATAATTCCCCTGTGAAGTGATCTGGTCCTGGGCTTTTGTTTGTTGGAAGGTTTTAAATCATAGTCTCAATTTCAGTGCTTGTGATTGGTCTGTTTATATTTTCTATTTCTACCTGGTTCAGTCTTGGAAGTTTGTGCTTTTCCAAGAATTTTTCCGTTTCTTCCAGGTTGTCCATTTTATTGGCATATAGTTGCTTGTAGTAATCGCTCATGATCCTTTGTATTTCTGCAGTATCAGTGTTACTTCTCCTTTTTCATTTCTAATTCTGTTGCTTTGAGTCTTCTCCCTTTTTTCCTTGATGAGTCTGGCTAATGGTTTATCAATTTTGTTTACTTTCTCAAAGAACTAGCTTTAAGTTTTGTTGATCTTTGCTATATTTCTTTCATTTCTTTTTCATTTATTTCTGATCTGATCTTTATGATTTCTTTCCTTTTGCTAACTTTGGGTTTTTTTTTTTCTTCTTTCTATAATTGCTTTAGGTATAAGGTTATGTTGTTTATTTGAGGAGTTTCTTGTTTCTTGAGGTAGGATTGTCTTGCTATAAACTTCCCTCATAGAACTGCTTTTGCTGCATCCCATAGGTTTTGGGTCGTCGTGTTTTCATTGTCATTTGTTTCTAGGTATTTTTTGATTTCCTCTTTGATTTCCTCACTAGTCTGTTGTTTATTTAGTAGTGTATTATTTAGCCTCCATGTGTTTGTATTTTTTACAGATTTTTTCCTGTAACTGATATCTAGTCTCATAGTGTTGTGGTCGGAAAAGATACTTGATACAATTTCAGTTTTCTTAAATTTATCAAAGCTTGATTTGTGACCCAAGATATGATCTATCCTGGAGAATGTTCCACGAGCACTTGAGAAGAAACGTATTCTGTTGTTTTTGGATCGAATGTCCTATAAATATCGATTAAGCCCATCTTGTTTAATGTGTCATTTAAAGCTTGTGTTTCCTTATTTATTTTCATCTTGGAAGATCTGTCCATTGGTGAAAGTGGGGTGTTAAAGTCCCCTACTATGATTGTGTTCCTGTTGATTTCCCCTTTTATGGCTGTTAGCATTTGACTTATGTATTGAGGTGCTCCTATGTTGGGTGCATAAATATTTACAATTGTTATATATTCTTCTTGGATTGATCTATTGATCATTATGTAGTGCCCTTCTTTATCTCTTGTAACATTCTTTATTTTAAAGTCTATTTTGTTTGATATGAGAATTGCTACTCCAGCTTTCTTTTGATTTCCATTTGCATGGAATATCTTTTTCCATCCCCTCACCCTCAGTCTGTATGTGTCCCTAGGTCTGAAGTGGGTCTCTTGTAGACAGCATATATACAGGTCTTGTTTTTGTATCCATTCAGCCAGTCTATGTCTTTTGGTTGGAGCATTTAATCCATTTACATTTAAGGTAGTTATCGATATGTATGTTCCTATTACCATTTTCTTGATTGTTTTGGGTTTATTGTAGGTATTTTCCTTGTCTTGTGTTTCCTTTCTAGAGAAGTTCCTTTAGCATTTGATGTAAAGCTGGTTTGGTGGTGCTGAATTCTCTTAGCTTTTGCTTGTCTGTAAATATTTTAATTTCTCCGTTGAATCTGAATGAGATCCTTGCTGGGTAGAGTAATCTTGGTTGTAGGTTTTTCCCTTTCATCACTTTAAATATGTCCTGCCAGTCCCTTCTGGCTTGCAGAGTTTCTGCTGAAAGATCTGCTGTTAACCTTATGGGGTTTCCCTTGTATATTATTTTTTTTTCCCTTTCTGCTTTTAATATTTTTTCTTTATATTTAATTTTTATAATTTCATTTATATGTGTCTTGGTGTGTTTCTCCTTGGATTTATCCTGTATGGGACTTTGTGCGCTTCCTGGAGTTGATTGACTATTTTGTTTCCCATATTAGGGATGTTTTCAACTATAATCTCTTCAAATATTTTCTCAGTCCCTTTCTTTTTCTCTTCTTCTTCTGGCACCCCTATAATTTGAATGTTGGTGTGGTTAATGTTGTCCCAGAATTCTCTGAGATTGTCCTCAATTCTTTTCATTCTTTTTTCTGTATTCTGCTCTGCAGTAGTTATTTCCACTATTGTATCTTCCAGGTCACTTATCCGTTCTTCTGCCTCAGTTATTCTGCTATTGATTCCTTCTAGAGAAATTTTAATTTCATTTATTATGTTGTTCATGATTGTTTATTTGCTCTTTAGTTCTTCTAGGCCCTTGTTAAATGTTCTTGTATTTTCTCCATTCTAGTTCCAAGATTTGGGATCATCTTTACTATTATTACTGTGAATTCTTTTTCAGGTAGACTGCCTATTTCCTCTTCATTTGGTCTGGAGGGTTTTTCCCTTGCTCCTTCATCTGCTGTGTGTTTCTCTGTCTTCTCATTTTGCTTAACTTACTGTGTTTGGGGTCTCCTTTTCACAGGCTGCAGGTTCGTAGTTCCTTTTGTTTTTGGTGTCTGCCCCCAGTTACTAAGGTTTGTTCAGTGGGTTGTCTAGGCTTCCTGGTGGATGGAACTGGTTCCTTTGTTCTGGTGAATGAGGCTGGATCTTGTCTTTCTGGTGGGCAGGACCGTGTCCGGTGGTGTGTTTTGGGGTGTCTGTGATCTTATTATGATTTTAGGCGGGCTCTCCGCTAATGAGTGGGTTTGTGTTCCTGTCTTGCTAGTTGTTTGGCATAGGGTGTCCAGCACTGGAGCTTGCTGGTTGTTGAGTGGAGCTGGGTGTTAGTATTGAAATGGAGATCTCTGGTAGAGCTTTTGCTGTTTGATACTACGTGGAGCCAGGAGGTCTCTGTTGGACCAATGTCCTGATCTCGGCTCTCCCACCTCAGAGGCACAGGTCTGACACCCGGCCAGAGCACCAAGACCCTTTCAGCCTTACAGCTCAGAAGAAAAGGGAGAAAAAAAGCAAGTGAGAAAGAAAAATAAAGTAAAATAAAGTTATTAAAGTACAAAAAAATTAAAAATAAAGAAAAAATTAAAAAGCAATTAAAAAAAGAAAGAAAGAAGAGAGCAACCAAACCGACAAAACAGATCCACCAATGATAACAGGCACTAAAAATCAATACTAAAAAATAAAAAAAAAGTGGACAGACAGAACCCTAGGACAAATGGTAAGAGCAAAGCTATACAGACAAAATCACACTAAGTTCACTGCCTGAATTTTGGAATGATTCGTTGTCTATTCAGGTATTCCAGACATGCAGGGCACATCAAGTTGATCCTGGAGATTTAATCCGCTGCTCTTGAGGCTGCTGGGTGGGATTTCCCTTTCTCTTCTTTGTTCGCACAGCTCCTGGGATTCAGCTTTGGGTTTGGACCCGCCTCTGCATGTAGGTCGCCTGAGGGCGTCTGTTCTTCGCTCAGACAGGACGAGGTTAAATGAGCAGCTGCTTCCGGGACTCTGGCTCACTCAGGCCAGGGGGAGGGAGGGGCACGGAGTGCGGGGGGAGCCTGCGGCGGCAGAGGCAGCGTGACGTTGCACCAGCCTGAGGCGCGCCGTGCGTTCTCCCAGGGAAGTTGTCCCTGGATCACGGGACCCTGGTAGTGGTGGGCTGCACAGGCTCCCCGGAAGGGGGTGTGGAGAGTGACCTGTGCTTGCACACAGCCTTTTTGGTGGCGGCAGCAGCAGCCTTAGTGTCTCATGCCCGTCTCTGGGGTCCACGCTCTTAGCCGCGGCTCGTGCCCATATCTGGAGCTCGTTTAGGCGGTGCTCTGAAATCCCTCTCCTCGCCCCGAAACAATGTTCTCTTTCCTGTTAGGCAGGTCCAGACTTTTTCCCGGACTCCCTCCCAGACAGCTGTGGTGCACTAGCCCCCTTCAGGCTGTGTTCACGCCGCCAACCCCAGTCCTCTCCCTGGGATCTGACCTCCGACGCTGGAGCCTCAGCTCCCAGCCCCGCCCGCCCCAGCGGGGGAGCAGACAAGCCTCTCGGGCTGGTGAGTGCCGGTCGGCACCGATCCTCTGTGCGGGAATCTCTCCGCTTTGCCCTCCACACCCCTGTTGCTGCGCTCTCCTCTGTGGCTCTGAAGCTTCACCCTCTGCCACCCGCAGTCTCCTCCAGTGAAGGGGCTTCTATAGTGTGGAAACCTTTCCTCCTTCACAGCTCCCTTCCCGAGGTGCAGGTCCCGTCCCTATTCTTTTGTCTCTGTTTATTCTTTTGTCTTTTGCCCTACCCAGTTACATGGGGAGTTTCTTGCCTTTTGGGAGATCTGAGGTCTTCTGCCAGCGTTCAGTAGGTGTTCTGTAGGAGTTGTTCCACATGTAGATGTATTTCTGATATATTTGTCGGGTGGAGGGTGAGCTCCACGTCTCACTCCTCCGCCATCTTGAAGCTAGGGACATCCGTTTGCCCCAGAACTTTTGATCTGAACTTTTATCAGAGATGAGGGTGCGCATTCAGTTGGCTATCTGCTGGTACTTATCAGAGGATCCTCTTGGCAAGTCTTGGGATGGTGATGCTATGGAGATAGTGGCAGTGCCCTGGCATCAATGCTAGAGCCTATCACTGTGTCTCCTGTAAAGCAGATCTTTTTCTGAGCAATACACATATACACATAGATAGATGGATAGATAGATAGATGGATAGATAGATAGATATGCACACATAGGTACATACATAGACAGATAGATGTGTATGTCATATATACGATTGCTCTGTTACCGAACTCAGGTTCAGCTACTCGCTGCTCAAAAGCCAATCATTCGAGAGGCAAGTGGTCAGTAGAGGGGAAAGGTGCTTTAATCAGAAAAGCCGGCAATCTGGGGAGAAGGTGGACTCGTGTCCAGAGACCAGCTCTGAAGATTCTGCTCAACCATGACAGTTTTTACAGGAGAAAAGGGGGAAGAATCTCAGGGAATCATCGAGGCAGGAGGTTGGGTTCTGCATCTCCATTGCGTGCAGACTGGCTGACTCTCTCTTCAGATGGCATCTTGTCCGAGTGATCTGCCAGCAGGATTCCTAAGGGGATTGTTAGAGGCAGAGAGCCCGTGATTCTTTAACTACTCCATTCCTCATTCTTCTTTTTATCTAGGAAAAGAATCACCAGGTTAGACGAGGCATGGTGTGCATTCAGGAGAGCATAAGTCAGGAGTTGGTTTCAGTTGCTTACTGATCTCATTCCTATAATTAGATTCTTTCAGGGTTAGAGGGGAACAGGAATGGACAGACCGAAAAGGAGCGAAAGAGCTGGTTTCATGTTCAACTAGGTATCATTTTGACACCTCAAAGTTAATGTGGTCAAAAGTGAACTCATGTTTACCCTCAAGTCTTGCAACCCTCAAATGCCCCTTACACACAGTGCTCTGATGTAGGTCTGTATTTCATAGATCAGTTTCCTATGTCCAAAACATGGGAGTCCTCCTTAACTGTTTCTCCCAGGAAGTTACTAAGTCATATCAGTTCTTTTCCTAAATATATCTCGAACTGGTCTTTTGCAGGCCACTTTTAACTCTCACTTGCATTTCTGTAGCACTTTGCAAATTGCTTCAGGGGCCTCTCTCAAATGCTTGTATGGCACCCTGTTATACTCCTACATATTGATTCCCCTTTAAAGTTTTAACTGTCTCTTTACTCTTCTGTGTATCCTATTGTATTGTAAACATCTTAAAGTTGGAGAGTAGGGTTTTTTCATTCTTTTATCTCCACTTTGCTTCCTGGCTTAGAGAAAACCCTCAGCAAATCATTGGGACTTGAGAGCATGAATGAATAGAAGGATATTTTCACCTCCCCTGTGTGGTAGTACTTTGAACTTACACAGAAATTACTGAAACCATTTTTATGAGGGAAAGCCCTTTTTGCACATGGTTAGTCTTGCATTCTCTTATGTCTGCCTTTTTTTCTGAATGGATTGTAGATAGGTGTTAAACATCTCTTTAAAGCCCTAAGCCTATTGATTGCTTTTCATGTATTACTCTGAATGTAATTCCTATTTCATTAATAAGCAAGCGATATGTACAGGGTGTCCTCTTAATGTTTAAAGACTAATTTGCCTTCCTGGGGATCTCAGTTACGTTCCCAGAGCATTGTTAGGTATGGTGTTTTGCATTATGCTGAGTATTGATACAGGAAAGCACATTTGTCTTGGGCTCTTGTCTTTGTTGAGAAGGATGGATGGCTCTACTTAATTATGATGAGATGTGCTGAATTAATTTAGCACTCTTTTCCACATTTGTGCATTAGATGTGAAAGCATCCATCTCACTACACTCTCTTGGAAATCACTGACAGATCTGTTTCATATATTGCTTTTTTTAAATTATTTTATGTTATCCTACAAGGAACTTCATGTTTTTTTCTAGTATTTTCATGTCCATTTCATGGTATCCTTTTGATGGTCTTTTCCAGTGCTTTTCATTGTACTTGAAAACCTCTAAATCTCTTGTTTGATAAATATTGTTACAAATTTTAAAATTTAGATTAAATAATTGATAATAAAAGGACAAGATAAAAAAGAAATGCCTATATTTTATATGTAAATTATTTGTCTAACGTATTTCATTTTATTTTATCTTCCAGGATAGTTAAATTTTTTTGCTTTAATTACATTATATTCTATTATCTGAAGCTGCAAGGCAAGATCTCTTTGTTTTACATCCACAGTGATATTTAAGATATCCTATTGAGATCATAGTAGAATGAAGTGTTGAGATAACTGACTAAAAAACCATATTTTAAGTAATGTTTTGAATATGCTGGTACATGTCTATACATCTTGGTAGAATCTATGCATACTTCAAATTCACACTATAATATCTGGACTAGACAGTAGCCAGTGTCTTGGCAAAAGATGAAATAATAGGTGTTCCTGTATTTAAACAGAAGCCGCGTTTCTTTCCAGATTTCCACTCTCTTTTTGTTTGTTTTCATGTTATCCATACCAGACAAATCACTAAATTTGGTAATTGATTGAAATTTTATCCTATTTTAGTTTTGAAATAACTTAAAGATTTCACAAACTTAAATTAATTCATTATCTTTAATGAAGCTTGGGCAACTATGACCAGTGCTGAACTAAGAATTAAATCAGATTTGAGACCAGCTTTCTGCCCTGATGTGGCTTATAAATTACTTAAATAAATCACGAATATTGAAAGAATAGCCATGACATATACTAAATTGCTTTAAACTATGCCAAAATTTAAAACCTACTTCCTATTTGGCATCTCAGATTGCTTTACAGTGAAAACAGCAACATGGGATTTCTCTGTATAGTTTTCATTAGGAATGTGGCAGTGTCATGATTCGGATCTTAATGTAATCTTACCATGCAGTTGCATCAGTGTGTGACTATTTAAGATTAAATCTTCATTTATTTCACTTTAAGACTCTTTTCTCGCCTAGAGCCTTAAATACTGCCCAGCTGTGGAAACAGACCACAACCAAAACTGATTAATTGGGCATAAATAGTACAGAATTTCCAAACTTTCCCGGAAAGTTTAACATTAGCCGTGTGCTCAGTGGAAATGATGTCAATACATATAATTTATCCTTATTACTATTAGAGAACATATTAACAAGAGCACAAAATTTCGGGAAGCACAGGTGTACTTCTTACCTTGTTTTTGAGCCATTGGTATAACAGAGGATAAATAATTATGTCATTAAGAGTGAATGTGAAAGGAGATCATTAATGAATTCCAGGAATGGGTAGAGTAAGTATGATGATGCAGAAGCTTTGGTTGGGCAAGTACTAGGCAAAGTCTAATTTTCACAGTTGTCTGATAATACAGTGAGTCAATGGCAGTATAAGACATATTACAGTCTTGTATCTGATATAGCCTTTGCTTCCTCTGTCATCTCCAGCTGTAAGCACAAGATGTACCTGGAAAGGCTACCAAACACCAGCATCATTATCCCATTCCATAACGAAGGCTGGACTTCACTCCTGCGGACCATCCACAGCATCATCAACCGAACCCCAGAAAGTCTGATTGCAGAAATCATCCTGGTCGATGACTTCAGTGATAGAGGTAAGACGTTGTTAATAATATTTTATGTGATTCTCTTACCACCTACGTAATCATTACTGGCTTTTAAAATAAAGCAGGTGATCATTGTGATGGTTTCTTTCTAATTCTGTCTGAAAGGAGATGATAAAGTTTTGTCTATGTTGTGATGCTGTGATTTCATAAAATGTTGACCAAAATGTGAAAGGAATTGAACAAAAAGTTATGGGCATCATTTGGGGACCTATAAGAAATTTGTATTACATTTCTGTTGTAAATTAGAGAGGTATTGGCAGAATGCCTCAAATTCTACCTGCAGCTTCAGGACAAACATTGTAAAATATGTTACGGTAAGTACATATGAATGGTGAAATATTCCAGTAGAACCAGAAAATCTGTTCCCCTTTCTGAAAAGGATCTGCTCTGTTATTTACCAGTGTGATACATTCTCCAGGCTGTGCTTGTGTTACTTCATAAATACTGGAAATTATAAGTAACACAAATAAATATTTTTACTTGGCAATTTTAGCTATTTTATCATATCTGAACAATAATAACAGCAGAAAGGCCTGGAATGTGGTGTATTAGAAAATTTGACACAGTTCTACTCTTTTTTTTTTTTTTTTTTTTTTTTACTATTCTCATGAACACAGTTTGGTTTATAAGTCAGGGGAATAAGATTATAGAAAGTTTCTTGAGATTAGGACTTGATAAATCATATTCACTCTAAATAGGGGAAAGTAAAATTCTTCTTGGCTGGTGTGAGTGGAGAGGCGGAAACCTTTTCTAAAGATATTCATCTACCTTCTGTTTCCTTGCATGAAGGAGCTCTGTTTAACTGTACTGTATGTGTGTAAGAAAGAGTGGCAGGAAATGAGTTTGCGTGTTATTCTTATGCCTTCAAGAACATGCATCTTGACATCCTATGGATTAATTGAGGTTTTGGAAATTTCATTTGCAACAAACATTTTCTTCGTAGTACTTAAAAATTCTGTAGAAGTAAAACTGCTTGGTGTGTTAGCTTTGAGGTTCCTTTAGCATTTTTGTCTGCAATGATTCACTTCAAAAACTGATTCAGGGTTTGCCGATAATTCATATGTGTTGAAGTTCGTAGGCCAAAAAAAAAAGGTTGTCTATTGTTCTATTAAAATAGTAAACTACAAACTTGGTAATTTAGGTTGATTTCAAAGTAGTTTTTGCCTTGCATTGCTTATATAGTTGTGTGTTCAATAAGTATCTAAATCAGTATCTAATAAGCACCTAAATTAAATGTATTACTTAAAATTAATTTAAATAACACATTGATTTCTTTTTTATTCTAATTGAGGCTACTTATTTCAAAGCAGTCATTACCACCTCAGGCTAAAAATAGGCATTTCATGTGTTAAAGCTAAAACTGTGCTTTTAAATAAAAGAATGAAAAAGGGGATAAAGATCTGGGACCACACATCACCAAATAAATGGCATTTTTTTGATTGACTGGTACCAAGAGAAATAAGACAGTGTATCTGTGGACAATTTTCTACATAATTAACTTTGTCTTGGTAAACTATTTCCTACAGCAGAATTTTGACCTGGGGGTAATAAAGTAGGAGACACTTGGTAGCAGTACACTGTGGTTTGTAGAGTTTCTGCTGGATATTTCTCAAAGGTATTTTTCAGCTGAAAGTCTTTAAAGAGGGAGAAAATAGTGGCATCTCCTTTTGTCTTGAGTTTAAATCATTGTCATCTCTGTATGGAAGCGAATTTGATAGACTGTCCCTTCTGTAGTGACTTTGATAGACTGTCCCTTCTGCTTAGAATGTTACCCAGGAAGGAAGTGTGTTCTGCATGGTCCATGTCATTGCTGTTAGTGACATGAAGCAACACAAAAAGGATTGGTTGGGAGAGTAATGGTGATTTTGACTTTCCTGCGGGACATTTTTAAGGATAATCATTATTTTAATGCTTTCGTAAATCTTTCCTTTAGTTACTCTATTCCTGTGAGCTATCAAGTTGAAAGTCGTATTTTATGATCATTAAACTTTCAAACGGGAAAGCTTTTTGAATATTGCTTTTCATTTTACTAGCCTGACGATAGTGTAAGACTAAACGTTGAAAGACATGTGATAAAAATACTTCCACAAATCTTTTAGAATATACCATAATTCTAAAGGTGCATGGAATAAGAGAAGCCCTTCTTTCAAATTTTTGTTTCAGATTACAGAATCTCTTCAGATAAAATATTAGGGTTTAGGTGAACCTAAAAGCATCACTCCTGCTTTCTGAATTGTGAGAAATCTAGAAAATCAACGTGGTAAACACAGGTTAGAATCCTGATACCAACTATGAACTGTATGACTTTGGGTAAATTAACCTCGCGGTGTCTCAAATTCCTTATCAAAATGGGGATAAGTAACTCATTAGTTATCTAAGTACCTCCTCCCGGGAGGTTGTGATGAAGACCTACTTTGATGGCTGAAGGAACTGTGCTCCACAGGAGAGCAACTGCTCTCAACTTCTGACCACTCCTCCCCAAATACTGTCCGGAAACACAACATCAATATTCTACATACTTTTGTGAGGAGATCCTCTCAATTTAATGAAATCTTATTCACAAAATTGAATCAGTCAGTCCTCTGTCTATGTGTCCATCCATCCATCCATCATCTACCCATCTACCTATCACCTACCACCTCGCCCCCACAACCCCGGTTGCAACAGAAGTTATTTAGAAGTCATGCCTTCATAGAAGGCATATGAAGACGAATTGTGGTCATTTATAACATGTTGGAAAAATTAGGACTGCCTTAACATTTTTTTTTTTAAATCTCCAGTTTTACTAATAAGCAGGTAGTTTATACGGGTAATGAAGAAAAATGAAATTTTAGAGTTTCAACAAAAGGAGGGTAAATAGAACATGTCACCTCCCTAAATTATGTCAGTGACCTTAATGTTTATCAAAAATTTCTTTCAGGATTGTTTTTACTATTGTAAGAGAAGGAAGATATTTCCAGGCATCTCTTATTTACAGGACCTCTAAGACAAAGAAGTTTTCTCTGCTTTTTAGTCAGATATGATGCATAGCCATGCTGTTAAAAGCTATTATACTTTATGCTTTTTTTTTTGACTTTTGGACAACCCAGAAATCGGAGTATTTTCCACCGGTTCTTTAAAAATCAAGTTAAGTAGGCTAGACAAATTTTAAAGGACAAGAAAATATAGGGGATTTTTTTTGCCTCCTTCAGGAAATTATTTCTGAAATGTTACACTTCATATTTATTTTCAGAAATATATTTTAGTTCCAAGTCTGTTCAGTATGCATTTTAACACCTTTGCACTATAGCTCTTTTGAATATTCTCTAATGTCCTTTGGCTAAAGGCGATAAAATTTTGACAAGATTTAATCAAACATTACTGCTTTATATTTTATGTCTTCCAGGTCAGTAGAATAGCTACACATGAAAAAAAAAAAAAAAAAAAAAAAGGAAAGCCAACATGTTAATAGCACAAGTGTAATATCTCTTGGAATTCATAGTACCAAAAAATGTAATCCTTCTATGATTGGTGAATTCTGCAAAATTGGTTTCATAGCAGTAGAGAAAAAAATACTAAAGTATTTTTGAATTATAAAATCAGTGCAAAGTGCTTTCTAAAAATCAGCTTGAATTTACCCAGTTGACCCAGTTATCAAAATGCTTTTAAAAAAATGAACATCCCAGCACTTCTCAGTTTAGATATTCTTCCTGAAATGAGCTTGGTAAACAGAGTGTTGTTTTAGCCTCAGAACATAAGCCTACTGTCTATAAAAACAGGAAGGTGCAGGCCTACAGGTAAAATTTCAAAACCAACGCCATGTTTTTGCTATCTGACACTTACCAAAGTTAGTGAATATATATATATTTTTTCAGTAAGCTCTCAGAAATACATTTAACAACTTAACTTGAGGCTTCTAACAAGACTTCATGATGACTTTAAAGCAGGACTAATCCTGGGCTTATCTCCAAATTCCAGGCAACCTTCACGGCATCCACACGGAAAATGTTGAAATGTGTGAACTAAGCTGGGGCTTAGCCTCAGAGACAGGGCAGATTTGAACCTGACAGTTCTCTAAAGTTTGTGTGCTTAGAGAAATTCAAGTTTAAACCGAGGGAACTCACAGGAGAGTTGCTGATACACTTCCCTTAATGCAGGTGTGAGGGCACTATTGTGCCCTGGATGTGTGTGTACTTACACACACACATGCACACTAACTCACTCTCGCCCCTGCTTGTTTCAAACTTCCTGGACAGGAAAAGTAGGGAGCTGAGTGTTAGAGTTTCACAAAGACCTCTTATTCTCCATGTTCTAGTTAGAGGGAAAATCACAAACTTAAAACTATCCTTCCGATCTAGCAAAGTCAGCCACTTTAGAGAAATCTAGTTTACTCTTCCTCAGAGAGCATAGATCCTCGCTACTCAAAGTGTGGTCCATAGATCAGCAACGTCAGCATCACATTGAGGCTTATCAGTCATGCAGACTGTCGGGCTCCATCCAGATGTATCAGAATCTTCACTTCAACAAAACCTATGTGTCATTTTTATGCAAATCAGGGTTTCAGAATAATTGTCCTGTGTCTCAGAATTGGGGTTGGAGCTTCAGTGAGTAATATAAATGCATAAATAGCTTAATTTCCAAAATCTCCTGTGTCTTCTCCATAGTATTTTGATGTACATTTTTCTACTCTTATTATTTAGCATTTAATTGATATTGGATTTATAAATCTGCAAGGGGAAATTTGGGATGGGAATTCGATAGTATTACCTCTACATTATTTTATGTGACGTTTGTGATAACATTTCTTTGATAAATGTTGGCATTTTCACAAGTTTATAGACATTTACTATGCCTTCTCATGAACTCATTTTGTAGCATTTTATGTTGAATTTCAGGTTACTGCTGTTACTCCTCCTTTGCCAATTTTCCTTCTTTGTTATACCAATGTGCCTTCCAATATTTTGTAGATCTAATTTGCTTTGAAATCATTTAATAATTTTCATGCCAAATTCAGAAATCACATGTATGTGTGTACATACACACACACAATTTCTTTAAAGGTCCATATTACCATCAAAATCTTAGACTCTTCACATAGATAAATGTGTTTATAAATCTTCAAAATACTGAGAATATTTTAAGTCATTTCACAAGTGGTAATGATGAGTCTTGAATTCCAGGTTCTACTTTACTCAGATAGTCTCCAAGTATACCATTAAGGAAAGTTTCCATAACCAGACAAATCAGTTGGCACAAGTTTTACAACTGTTCAAAGCTGGAAGGTATCATTGGTGTGAAAAGGTTGTAAAACAGATGAAGAATGGTAGTGCATTTCTGTCTTAAATGATAAAATACTAACACTAAAGTGCATATAAAGATTCAGAGGTGACAGTCAACGGAAATGCCTTTGTGCTGGTTTTCCCTCAGGCCACTAGACCGTAAGACAAGCCATTTTTATGTCTCAGATTTATTGAGCGCCGGTCACTCTAAGTAAATCTTGGAATTGCTTAGATATATTATTCAGATTTCAAGTTGTAAGGATAATTGCATTTTAAAATCAAAATACAATATTAAATACTAATAAGTAACAGGAACTAAGAAGATATTATAAAATTCAACTGTACACTTTTAGAAATTTATCATCACCTGCTATAGAAGTGAAAGAAAGCTGATTGATTTCTGGTGATAAATTTGCATATCATGCCGCATAAGGATGAAATGTACAGTTTTAATAAAACTGTTCTGTTTTAGCAATTATTTTTGTGTCTGCCGCCGAAGGGAGTCCAGGGCATAGAGTCGTAAATATGAACGTAGAAGAGTTATATGTTCTCAAAGTCAGAGGAAAATAAGGAAGACAATTTATAAAGCGTACATTCTGCAAGTTCCAAAACACAAAATCAACTCATAAAAATGTCTTTATGTGTTTGTAAAATATGAGTCCTACTCATCAGTAGCAGAATATGCTTTGAATAGAAGCTGTCTCGGAAGGCAAAGCACTCCTGGAATTCTCTCCCTCTTACTTTTAAACGAAAACTCCAGTCTCACGTGTTGTAAATGTCTGTGTAAACAAAGGACCGTATCTGACAAAATAACGAGTTATGCGTCCTTGCTGAGCCTGATATTTGCCATATTGTTTAGACCAGCACTTTGCTTTCTCCTTTTTCTTCTGTAGAGCAAATGTGAATAATCCCTGCAGTTTTCAGGACTGTTACTGAGCATTACACACAATCGCGAGGGTCACGATCCTCATGAATACCACTTTCTTTATTCTGGTAGAAACAGCCTATTTTAAGTAGATCCTTTTTTTGCAGATTAGGGTAAAAGGTCTTCAGATTCTGTAAAGGTATATGTTTTTCTTGATGAATTGTTTTATGAATCAGCCTCTATAAGACTGGCACTGGAAGGTTCAGAATTTTGGGGATTATATTCTCTGTCTTCTCAATAAAGTCCTAATATATCAAATTTGATGAAATTTATTTGTTTCAGTTCAATTTCAGTAAAATTTATATTTAATTGAATAAAGATACATGTGCTGAAACTTCCACACAAATAGACATTTTTATGTGGTGTTAGAAACTTTTTAAAATGTTCTAATGTAGAATTTGAGACTAGAGTGTTGGAATGGACCAGTTCTAGATGAATTTTGAACACAAAAATAAGTATCTTGGGAAATAGAATGAAGAGGCACACTTAAGTTCTGTTTTCTAGTTGGGCTGTAGTTAGGTATCATATATAATATTAAAGCATATTTCACAGTTGAAAAATTTTGTTACTGCTTTCTTTTTCTTTATCATTTAAAAAATATTTTGTGTACTTGAATGAATGAGATAAATTTAAAATACTGTTAATTCCTGTGAGGTCTTTAAAAATGCCCACACAGAAAATTTTGTCAATTTAGGGGTTGTAAGTATTTATATTTCTTCTATTGGTTGCTTTTAAGTTTTTAAAAAATATTTTCATTTTGAAGAAATGATAAATCTCATCTAATTGTCATTTTTTTAACTAGCATTTTGCTATTTTACAGTTCTCTTTAAATATTAGCTTGAGGCATATGAAATGGTCATTTTTTGTAGAACATTAATGGCTGGCTGATCATTTTATATATTTCAACCTTAATAACCAACCATCTTAAAACCTCTCTCTGAATTGAATAATTATTTAGGGCTCATGTTTGAAATCAGTCCTTTTAAAGATAGGGAAGGGCAGCTCCCATCCTCAGGTGGTGGGTAAGCCCATCTGGCTTTCCAGTTGCTTTTTCTGGATGAAAACTCCACATGGATGAATTCATATGGGTTTGGCATAGAAGGGGATGTTTCTTTTCAAAGCAAAACTGTTACAGCTCACCAATGTCACAAGGCATGACTTCCTCAAGAAAAATAAATTGTGCAGTTCATTTTATGGCAGATTAAATCCCATTTATTTTCCTTGCAGACAGCTGTTTTGAGTAGGATTGTCACTCATATGAAACCATTTTGTGGATCTGGGGCTTCAGACCTTGGGTAGGGATGACTTCCTCTGATGAAATAAAAGGTTATGTTGTATGATGATTTCTCTTGTCAGCAAACTTCAGCTGGTGAGCTTTAATAATAAAATGTTTTGTATTTCAAACAATCCTTTTTTGATGCCTAAAGATCCACCTGCTCTTAATTTTTTAAAAAAATCACTGCATTGACACAATGAAAAAAAACACAAATGTTTCCTCCTTTATCTTGAATTATAACACTTCCTTAGAAAATGATCAGACTCTCATCAGTCAGGGTTTTTGATAAGCTGACAAGTTTTAAACATCAAGTGCATCTGTATTGATAAAACACATTTTAACAAAATTCTCCTAATAAGAATTGTCTTTTATGTCAACTGAGGAACAATTCCACATTAGACTGGTAAGATCTTTGAGATGAAGGAAATTGCAGGTGACCTGGCTCATTTGTACCCTTTTATAGATGAATAAATGGAGACTCGGGGAGGTGACATCCTAGGTCACACACTAGGTCAACTTAATATGCTGAGATAAATGCTAGATTAACCTCAAATGGATGGTTTTTCTGCTTAGACATGCAGGGTTCCTCTCCTCTGTAGTTTTCTCAGACATCTAATTCTGAGAAGCTAGAACCATTCTGATACTATCTTCAATTTGATAAAACTGTACTACAGTTACATAGATACTCTAGATAATTGAATCTAATTTATTACCCATTTTCTCGCCTTAGGAGCAGGGTCGTAATAGAAACCATCATTTCACTGTGTACACACACATAGTAGAATGAAGAATTCATGAGAAAAGTAATGACTTGAGCACACAAATCCCAGTGTCCAAATGGCCTTTTAGCCCTGCAGGGGGCCAATCAGGGCTTTCCTCCTGGAGAAAAGAGTGTTTCTAACATTCTGAAAGGCTCACAAAGTAATGAAATAGGGCATAAAACATAGTTAGACATGTTTCATGTGGCTTCCCAGGCTGATTCAAAGTAGAATTTATTGAGGTAAGTGAATGGATTTTAGGCTGTCCTCTTGTAGATCATCTGAGTCTGTCTTTACTCTGGATGTACTGTTCCAGATTTAGGCAGCCTCACTTCACAGAAACCAAGACACTTCTGACATTGCCGGGGCCACTCTTGTGTAAAATGTCCCCAGAAAATGAGAGTGTTTCTGAGACAGAGCAGCTGGGCTGGGGGTGAAGGGGTAGCGGTGAATGGGCAAATATCTAACATTGGATACTCATTAGATACACATTGTTGATTTTCCCTTTATTTATTTTTGTCTTATCTACTAAAACTCTAAGTGGAATATATTTATGTTTACAAGCCACTTGGAAAACTAGTAGGTGCCTCATAGCTCAGAAAACACTGACCCCAACACTGTAGGGGGACAGTGAAAAGGGAAGCTTAATTTTATGTCTTGAATAAACTTAAGCTCCGTAACTTATAATTTTGAGTTTTGCATATTTCTGCAGGATAAATTAAGGCCACCTCCAACCTAATGGAGATACACTTAGGGTTTAAAGTAAAATTTAAGCAATTGATTTTTTTCAGGTTGGGTACATTTTTTTTCCTCTAGTTTTGCTCAGTTTAAGCACTGTTTCTTAGAAAATAAAGGCTCTATGAAGAAAAGATATTTGTTTATTTTATAGTACTGTTATAAAATTATGGACTCATGGAACAGATACAAATACTGCGAGCAGTTAACAACCTATGTGTTAGAGTCTTGAATCCAAGTCTCAGCTCTGCCACTTCAGGCCTGGAGACCTTAGAAAGGATTGATGTGACCCTAGATTTCAGAAACAACAAGACGCAATTTCACTATTTTTTTTCACTTTCAAAAAAAAAAATCTCTCTAAACTGAAAGGTTAGGAAAAACACGTCGCTCACTATAGAGAGGAGATAGCAGGATAATCCGTGACCACTTCAAATAAGTTCGTGCTTGAAGGTCTAAACGATTGCCATGTGCTTGGAGAAATTACAAAATTTACCTTTTAACCGTGAATAATCTTCATGAAATGATGATGAAGGAAATAACTTCCCAAGACTGGAGTCAGATAAATATAGTGTCTGTATCGATAAAAGGGCACATTTCAGGTTCCAAAGTTCAGTGCACTTGTTTTTGATCTTTGCAAAATTTTTAAAGTAATTGCATCAGTGCTTTTTAAGTAACATTTCTGGATAATAGTAATGCTCATAGTAATACCCATAGTAGCATGAAGCACTAGGAGTCAGTACAAGTTTGTTAACTTTCAGTCAGACATCATCCCCAGGCGGGTATGACTTCCAAGCTCAGATTCTCTTAGACCTGGGACTTCCTCCCCACCCCCAGGAGTGACCATAATATAATATCTCCTGAGACCGAATGGACCAAACTGTCCCTTGGCTCCCAGGTGCATCAGATAGCTTTCCTAGACCACTCTTATAATCATCTGGAGTCACCCCAGATCGCATGGCACCAAGCAGCCTATGTGCATGCTCACCTACTAAACCACTTTTTCACGCTTCTCTATGAAAGCTGAAACATACACGAGTGGAGGTGTCTCCATGGAAATAGAAGCTGGACTGAGCCCAAGATGCCCTAGTAAGATGACTCTTGGTTGTACCATAAGCTCCTGGGAATCCCTGGACATATTTTTGCTGGCCATAATCTTTGCGTTTTCCTTTACCCTATACATCAGTATGAAGCCCTGAGGAGACCCAAATGGCTTGGCAGTCCTGACAACTTACCTAAGACCATAGGCGACAGGGTTGTCTTATAAACTCCCATAGGTCCCTCATTGCAAAAGGATTTATGAATCCAAAGGAGAAGTCATTGTGATGGACAAAGATTCAGGGACGTATAAACCAGATCTTCATTTAAATATCTGTAGCTTCTACATAGCGGACAGTCAGCTTAATAGGAGATACTAAAAGCTATAAGCGCATCAGGGATGTATTCTTAGGTGTGTACTTTCTTCCTGCAGGAACACTTTCTCATAACTGGCAAGTGGTACTAATACATAAGGTACACTTTATGATGACTACCTTAATTTTCGCCGAATGGTATCCTGGGAACTACATATTCATCTGCAGAGATATGACACATTTCAAAAGCACACAGTGTAGTTAAACTGTAGAGTTAGTCAAAAAGTCAAAGGAGCCAATGCCGATCCTTTTAATTTCTAGGGTGCAGATGTCTTGCTCCTCCTAAATGAGCAGCTTTATTGCCAAGTCTAATAAGGCGACACTTACTAGGGATCAGGGAACTGAGGATTGATTCCTAAAATTGAATCATCAAGTACAGGGGAACCACGAAGTAGACACCACTTAGGAAAAGGAGGGGACTAAAATCAAAATACTATCGCACTTGACTGTATAACCTATTTCAGAACTGCCAATGATTGCACTGCTCTTGGTAAAAATTGTAAGATATTACTAGTTGGTAGAACTTGAAAGAGAATAGCAATAGATACTTTCAATTAAGATGTAGTTCCTTCATGTCAGACTGTCGTCCCAAAGGCAAATCTACTATGTGTAATTATTCAGCTCAAATCCAGGTATCAAAGACTGAACTCTTCTGCAGGCCAGAGGCAATTACTTTCAAGCCCTGAATAGAAGTTTGCATTCAGTATCTTCAGCTCGTTTCCTAATTTTCTTCCTCTGTCTCTCCTTGTAATTGAAAGGAATGAACGTACTCTGTGGTTTCATGTTTTGACACCTGTTGGTTAAGGGTAGTGTGTAAAATAATTCAGCAAGTGAATGTCTCATGTCAAACGTATGTTTCAAGTTTTAGGAATGCTGGCCACTTAATATCTCTAAAATGTGTTTTTAGCCTCTTTCAGAATTCAAAAGGGTTATCTATTTTGGTAATTTTAGGGAAAACTCTTAGTCTTTACTACAGACTAGTTAATATTTTATAGTAAATTCAAATCCCTTGGCACTGTAGGTTGAGAGCTTCTGATGATTCAGTATGGTGAAGGCTTTTCTGGTGAGAGATGTCAATTACAGGGTGTCACTAGTAACAGATATAGCAAATGGTCTTTTCAAATTCCTTCAGCCACTGTCCCTTTGAGGATCAGGGAATATCTGCAAGGGAGCTGAAATCTAAAGCGTCCAGTGAGAAAGCTGCCACAGTGCCTCACATGAATGCTGGGCTTCATCCCCGCTGGAACTGAAGGATGCTTATGGATTAGGGTTCCATACTTGGCCTAAACACTGAACCCAGGATAAGCTTTTGCCAAGACAATGCTTGGTGAGTAGTATCAGCATCTCCTGTTCATTTCAATTTCTGAAAATGTGGTTAATTCTCTTACATTATCAACAATGAGTCAGAAGGGGCAGACGACAGGGCATCGCGTCTGAGGAAGGGCCCTGGGCTACGCTGCACTCTGATAACCAACTAGTCATATCAGCCAGTGCCGCCTCCTTCCTTCCTCTGCCACAAGAGTGGGCGGCTAAGTAGGTGATTTGGGCATCACCGTAGGTGTGAATCGTGGCTTTACCTTTACTGATGTTGTCACCATGAACAAGCTATTTATCTCACTTGTCCCATCCATGTTGGGAAATTGGGTTTCTGCATATAAGGCAATTAGAACTTTGATGGGTACAAAGTAAGCACTTATTAAATTTAGGCTATTATTGTTTTTGCTATAAAATGCTGGAATTGAACTAGATGACTTCTAAATCTATCTCAAAGAATTTTGAGTACAGAATTAGTATCTATGCTTTATAGGTTATTAAAAAAATATTAAACAAGTAATTGTTTCCTTTAAAACTGGACACATAGAATAGCTGCAACACAGTGGTGGGAAGAGTCCCTAAACCTCGACAAAGGACAAACGCACTGTCTTCAGGGGCCTCTGGTATCCCTATGATTTCATCAAGAGGATTTTGAAGCTATACAACTACCACTGAAAATTGTAATTCTGAGTATTGCAGAATCCATTGAGCTCCGTATATGAGAATTGAATAATTAATTGAATACTTTAAGTAAATAAATATTTTAAAATTTGATTAAATAAATAATTTTACTTAGGGAAGAAAGTACATTAGTTCAATTCAATCATGTACTAGTAATTTAAAGTCAGACCTCTCTGCTTCATTTGATATTCTTTGTATACCTCCTCTTTCTTATCTGGGGATTGCTTTTACAGTCATTCTTTCTCAGGATTTTTCATGGATGTCCCTTGCTCAACTTTCTCCTTGAACATTGGTGATCTTCAGGGCCCTACTCACCACCCACAGCTCACGCCATTGTGTGCACTAAGCTTGAGTGATCTGTTCCCACTTTCTATACAAGTAAACTCTTCTCTTGCTTCTGATGCCAAAAGCTTGGCCTCTGTGCACTGGTCCCAAATTGACTCTCTGAGACAGGGTTCTGGATGAAGTAGAGAAGAAGAGCTTTATTGCTTTCCCAGGTAAAGGGGGATACAGCGGGCTTGTGCCCTCAAACACTATACTTCCCAACCCAGGAGGATTTGATGAGTTTTATAGCAAGTTCAAGGGTGGAGTTGCTGATAAGATTAGGCTGTGTGCAGGGCCTGCACTCCTTTAATCTGGTCTCAGGTGTTCTGATGAGGTTCTGTGGTTCCTTTAATCTGGCCTCACGTGGCCTTCTTGAAGAGCTTCTCTGGTTCCTTTAATCTGGAATGAAGAATGCTAACATCTTCCATTTGTTGGGGGTTTTAATTCTATAAAGATCTTAAAGGAATCCAAATCGGAAAAGAAGTAATAAAGCTGTCACCGTCTGCAGATGACATGGTACTATACATAGAGAATCCTAACGATGCTACCAGAAAACTACTAGAGCTAATCAATGAATTTGGTAAAGTATCAGGATACAAAATTAATGCACAGAAATCGCTTGCATTTCTATACACTAATGATGAAAAATCTGAAAGAGATATTAAGGAAACACTCCCATTTACCATTGCAACAAAAAGAATAAAATACCTAGGAATAAACCTACCTAAGGAGACAAAAGACCTGTATGCAGAAAACTATAAGGCGATGATGAAAGAAATTAAAGAGGATACAAACAGATGGAGAGATATACCATGTTCTTGAATTGGAAGAATCAACATTGTGAAAATGTCTATACTACCCAAAGCAACCTACAGATTCAATGCAATCCCTATCAAACTACCACTTGCATTTTTCACAGAACTAGGACAAAAAATTTCACAGTTTGTATGGAAACACAAAAGACCCCGAATAGCCAAAGCAATCTTGAAAAAGAAACACGGAGCTGGAGGAATCAGGCTCCCAGACTTCAGACTATACTACAGAGCTACAGTAATCTAGACAGTGTGGTACTGGCACAGAAACAGAAACATAGATCAATGGAACAGGATAGAAAGCCCAGAGATAAACCCACGCACATATGGTCACCTTATCTTTGATAAAGGAGGCAAGAATATGCAATGGAGAAAAGCCAGCCTGTTCAGTAAGTGGTGCTGGGAAAACTGGACAGCTACAGGTAGAAGATAAAAGAATGAAATTAGAACACTCCCTAACACCATACACAAAAATAAACTCAAAATAGATTAAAGACCTAAATGTAAGGCCAAAAACTGTCAAACTCTTAGAGGAAAACATAGGCAGAACACTCTATGACAAATCACAGCAAGATCCTTTTTGACTCGCCCCCTAGAGAAATGGAAGTAAAAACAAAAATAAACAAATGGGACTTAATGAAACTTAAAAGCTTTTGCACAGCAAAGGAAAACATAAACAAGACGAAAAGACAACCCTCAGAATGGGAGAAAATTTGTAAATGAAGCAACTGCTAAAGGATTAATCTCCAAAATTTACAAGCAGCTCATGCAGCTCAATATCAAAAAAAAAACCCAATCCAAGAATGGGCAGAAGACCTAAATAAACATTTCTCCAAAGAAGATACACAGATTGCCAACAAACACATGAAAGGATGCTCAACATCACTAATCATTAGAGAAATGCAAATCAAAACTACAACGAGGTATCACCTCACACCTTCAGAATGACCATCATCAAAAAATCTACAAGCAATAAATGCTGGAGAGGGTGTGGAGAAAAGGGAACCCTCTTGCACTGTTGGTGGGAATGTAAATTGATACAGCCACTATGGAGAACAGTATGGAGTTTCCTTAAAAAACTAAAAGTAGAACTACCATACAACCCAGCAATCCCACTACTGGGCACATACCCTGAGAAAACCATAATTCAAAGAGAGTCATGTACCACAATGTTCATTGCAGCTCTATTTACAATAGCCAGGACATGGAAGCAACTTAAGTGTCCATCGACAGACGAATGGATAAAGAAGATGTGGCACAGATATACAATGGAATATTACTCAGCCATAAAAAGAAACAAAATGGAGTTATTAAGTGAGTTGGATGCACCTAGAGTCTGTCATACAGAGTGAAGTAAGTCAGAAAGAGAAAAACAAATACCGTATGCTAACACATATATATGGAATCTAAAAAAAAAAAAAAAGGTTCTGAAGAACCTAGGGGCAGGACAGGAATAAAGACACAGACGTAGAGAATGGACTTGAGGACACGGGGAGGGGGAAGGGTAAACTAGGATGAAGTGAGAGAGTGGCATGGACACATACACACTACCAAACGTAAAATAGATAGCTAGTGGGAAGCAACTGCATAGCACAGGGAGATCAGCTTGGTGCTTTGTGACCACCTAGAGGGGTGGGATAGGGAGGGTGGGAGGGAGGCTCAAGAGGGAGGGGATATGGAGATACATGTATATGTATAGCTGGTTCACTTTGTTATAAAGCAGAAACTAACACACCAGTGTAAAGCAATTATACTCCAATAAAGATGTTAAAAAAAAAAGAGCTTAAAGATATTGTTCTGTGTACCCTTTGAGGGGGAACCGGGACCTGCCCCAAGGCTGCACTATTGTGTCTTGGCTGCGCCTCCCTTATCTCTGTATCCCCTTCCTTCCGTGATCAGCAACCATTCGAATCTGCCCTTTGGAACTCAGGGAAGGTCATGGAGGCTGGGGTCTATTCCCTAGACATAAGAAGCGGGGGACAGAAATGCTTCTGTGCCCAGGAGCCCCATGGGTCCTGCTTGGTTTCCTGACCTGAATATTCAAAAACTACTGGACCTCTGGGCCTCAATGACCCACAGGTGTCTCAAACTCAATGTGTCTGAACTCTCCCAATTTTAATTCTCTCTTTCTTCTCAGTTTATGACATCATTGTTCATCCAAACTCTTCTAAATCGTTGAGAATTATTCCTGTGAAGTCTCTTTCTTGCCCACATCTCACATCCAGTCAAGGAGCAAATCTTGCCCAGAGTGCCTCCTGAGTACTTTTCAAGCCATCCTGTCTTCTAATTCCATTCAAAGTAGCTGTAATTCACTCACTGAAATGCCCTTCTGACTTGTTGCTCTGCCTCCAGCTTTGTCCCTCTGAAATCCATCATCCATTATCAAAATGATCTTTATAACCAGCAAAACTGCGCCAACCACCTCTTTTTAAAACTCTTCTTTGCTTTCTGGAGGCCCCCCGCAACGTGCCAATCAGAGTCCACTCTTCCTCAAGAGGCCCTGAGTTCATGAGTGCTCTACTCACCTTCTCTGAATTCCACCTTCCAGATTTTGCCATTGCAAAACCAAGATTGCACGTATTCCATCCACAGAGCCTTTTTTTTTTTTTTTTTTGAGTGCATTGGGTCTTCGTTGCTGCACACGAGCTTGTCTCTGGTCGTGGCAAGCGGGGGCTACTCTTTGTTGTGGTGCACAGGCTTCTCACTGTGGTGGCTTATCTTGTTGGGAGCATGGGCTCTAGGCACCTGGGCGCATGGGCTCTAGGCACCTGGGCTTCAGTAGTTGCGGCTCATGGGCTCTAGAGCACAGGCTCAGTAGTTGTGGCACACGGGCTTAGTTGCTCTGCAGCATGTGGGATCTTCCCGGACCAGGGCTCGAACCTGTGTCTCCTACATTGGCAGGTGGATTGTTAACCAGTGCACCACCAGGGAAGCCCCCCGACAGAGCATTTAAAAAAAAATTTTATTGGAGTATAGTTGATTTATAATGTTGTGTTAGTTTCAGGTGTATAGCAAAGTGAATCAGTTATACATATACATATATCTACTCTCTTCTTTATAGATTCTTTTCCCATATAGACCATTACAGAGTATAGAGTTCCCTGTACAGCAGGTTCTTATTAGTTATCTATTTTCTATATAGTAGTGTGTATATGTCAGTCCCAATCTCCCAATTTATCCACCCCCACCCTTATCCTCTGGTAACCATAAGCTTGTTTTCTACATCTGTGAATCCTGTTTTGTAAATAAGTTCATTTGCACCTTTTTTTTTAATTCCACATATAAGTGATATCATATGATGTTTGTCTTTCTCTGTCTTAGTTCACTCAGTATGACAATCTCTAGGTCCATCTATGTTGCTGCAAATGGGATTATTTTGTTCTCTTTTATGGCTGAGTAATATTCCATTGTATGTATGTACCACATCTTCTTTATCCATTCCTCTGTTGATGGACATTTAGGTTGCTTCCATGTTCTGGCTATTGTGAATAGCACACAGCATCTATTTATTACCTGTGTACTGTTTTAAGTCCTGTTTTCCCTACCTAAAATGTATCTCCATTACACTTTCCTTGTTTCTGTGTCCCTTATTCTAACTAATCTTTTAAGACTAATACTGCTTCTTCAGGCTACTTTCCTTGAAACCTCCCATGTCAGGCTATGCCACTTACCAAATGGGAGACCTTGAACAGATTACTTTAAAACAAACAAACAACAATAAAATCCTGTGATTCGATTTCTGCAACAGTAAAATGAAGATAATAATAGTACACAGCTCACTGGGTGGTTATAAGAATTAAAGTGAATACATCTAAAGTACTTAGTGCACATAACAACTGTTGGCCACTACCTTTGCAATGATCCCTCTTTACTTCTGTAGTATTCTGCGTTAATATCATTGCAATTTCCACATTATTTGGATGTGAATTTACATCTTTCCCCACTGTAGACTAATGAGCTCCTTGAAGAAGAGGATCATCATGTTTACCTGAGTAAACATGAGTCTGGGTTATAGTCATAAAATTGTTGTGGGTTGGACCAGTCTGCATATACATTCATATACTTATCCCTGAAAATAGAAATCATTCACATCATCAAAATTAAACATATGAAAAATAGGTTCGGCTCTTAGCAGAGTTTGTTTCTTCACTTCCTTTAATTAATTAAAATGATTAAGAGATTCCCCCAAATAGAAAACTTTGCCACTGCATAATAATGACATATGTCAGAGATAATGGAGCTTCCAGGAACAAATTGCTTCTTTGCAACAATTGTCTCCACATATTACAAGCTCACAATATGAGGTTATTGCCATTTTAGAGAGTTTGTAAGTAGTTTAAGATGTGGTATTAATTGTTTTAAACACGTTATTTAATTTTTCCAAGAGAAGACAATTTTAGGAAAGCAGAATGTAATAGAATTAATAAAATTAGGGTCACAACTTGTCCGTGACCAATGTCAGAGGACTCTTATGTTAAATACAAACTAAATTCTGTTTATTTTGATTGAAAAGCTCTTTGATCTCTAGGAATTTTGAATTCCAATAGTGCAAATCTATTAACATGTGAAAAAAGATAACAAATATTTCTTCCTTTCACACCGAGTCTCAGTGGCAGAGTGACATGGGATGGGAAAAGAAATATGTGTTGAATATATTTGATCCAATGTTTTTTACAAAGATTCAGAATTTTAAATAAAAAGTGTACAGAGGAATATGTTTCTTACCTGCTTATCCCCTGATCAAAATGAAACTAAAAAGATACAATAAGAATGCTCAACTAATGGACAGAATAAGATAAATTTAGATATAATAATTCATATATGTGAAAAAGAAACATTGGAAATTTTTTATTTCAAAAGAACTTTTATTCAAATTAAAATAGCATATATATGGCCTCTGTCCTCACATTGGACTGTTAGCTCCACGAGGGCAGATTCAGTTGCCTGGTTTGTCACTGCTACATCCCCAATGCCTAGAATACAGAAGAAAAGATGCTTAATTAATATTTGCTAAATAAATGAATAAATCATAAATGAAAAATGTCCCCCTCCATTTCTGAAATCAGAGACCGTAGCATCGTCAGCCCTCATGGTTGCAACAAACTTCAACTTCAATCCTAGGCTTGATTTTCTTCAAATTCCTTCTTATGCCTAAACTTGTGAGTTCATCTGCAAACCTAACATGGGAAATCTTTAAAAAACATCATACTGTATGTAGTACTTTGCTCTGAATTTTAACTTTTAAGTAAGGACAAAAGTTCATGGAGTCTTATTAATTTGGTAACCCTGACAAAAATCAGAGACATTTGAAGAGCTTAAAAAGCCAGGCTGACCCACCTTTAGACACTGGGTATAATTGAAGACAATTTCAGCTTCCGTTAAGAGCTTTGTTATGTGCAGGCCCTGTCGAAATCTAGGGTACGCCTAGAGAAAAAGCAGCAGTTCATCTGTATTCATTTCACCTTGAAACTGGCTGGTGGAGGATATGAGGTAGATAATTTGACAGCGTGTGTTTTGGTGATTGCTGTGGCGTATGGCAGGTTTTCTAACTTTTCCCCCACTTTTTATTACTAAAGGTCATATCGCATGTCCCTATTACTTAAGGTCATGTAGAAACTATATATATATTGTTTTCTCATAAGTTTTTAGGTAGATCTGGCCGACAGAATAAAAACAGTATGCCAGTTAAATTTGTCTCCCTATTTTGTTTGCTAAATCTGGCCAATGTATGTACAAACTACAAAAGCAATGATAACCATTTAAATTCATTAAATTTAAGAATGTGAATAAGTATGTTTGTGATTGACATGTTGACATAGTTTTATATTATAAGACATATAATATCCTTTCTGTGAGACTTCCTGGTGGTGCAGTGGTTAAGAATCCACCTGCCAATGCAGGGGACATGGGTTTCATCCCCAGTCCAGGAAGATCCCACATGCCACAGAGCAACTAAGCCCATGCGCCACAACCACTGAGCCTGTGCTCTAGAGCCCACGAGCCACAACTACTGAGCCCGTGAGCCACAGCTGCTGAAGCCCACACACCTAGAGCCCGTGTTCCACAGCAAGTGAAGCCACTACAATGAGAAGCTCATGCACCGTAAGGAAGAGTAGCCCCCGCTCGCCACAACTAGAGAAAGCCCACACGCAGCAACGAAGACCCAATGCAACCAAAAAAATAAATAAAATTTAAAAACAGATATATATTTAAAAAATATTCTTAACGGTTTTCTTAGGATTAAAAAAAAATATTAACAACTTGTCAGCTTCAGATGTTAGCCGATTGATGACTGTAGATAAAGAGAAAAGACATAAAGTTCTCAAGTGCACACTCTGTACATGAAGGCTCCTAAGCTGTGTCCGCTAAGAATTAGAACTAGTTTCTAAGATTTAGGCTTTAAAATTAACACCCCATGGGTCCTAGCGTGCCTCTTTTATGGGTACATTTGATTGCAAGAGAGAAAATAAAGGCAGGGAGGAGGGTTCTGTTCGTGTGGACAGCTCTAGTATTGCATCCTTCTGGTATTGCTTTCTCTTTGTTGGTTAACAAACAGACTGGCCATTTTCTTCCCATGCTGGTCTGACCGCAAGCTTCAAAAGAGCTGCTTGTCGGGGTGTGAGTGTTTTCATCTATGCGCGTTCACCCTGTGCATACTGATTAACTGGGACCTTTTGCTGCCATCTGACAGACCTGGGTAGAAGTTGCACACTTCAGTCGCCTGTTAGACCTTGATAAATTTACCAGATAATGATCCCTCCCCACAATAAGGCCACTAATGGGCAAGTTTTCTTGAGGCGGTATTGATAAAGGTGTTAGCTTGTTCTTATTTGTATTTCTGAATATGATCTATAATGGAAAATCTGTGTGAAAGAAGGGTATTCCTATGTGTTGTTAAATATAACTCTTAATCTCATTCAGTGCTAGCTTTTTAAAAAAATATTCCAATGTCCTGAATTATATGCAAGGAATTAGGGTAAGGGCTGTGCTAAATCTTGACATATTAATGCAGGTAGATTTCCCATTTTGTTCTTCTACAAATGAACAAAATGAAGTCTCCTTGAATTAATAGTTTAGTTTTACTATGTAACTCTTATGCATACATGTTTTCTTCCAAAGGAATGTAATTTAACCCTCTGAGACATGAATATGTATATGTCTCATTAATGAATCTGAGAAGATTAATGTAAATTTATAAAACTTCAAACTTTTAACCCTTTTTGTCAACACCATCACTGTTCTATTAAATAATAAAGGTTGTAGGTTTTTTTTTTCAGTATTAGCTGAGGACATAAAATGATAGTCAAAATGTATCTGAAAAAATTGTTTTATCTTCTATTATAAGATTTGGGGGAGAGGGCTTCCCTGGTGGCGCAGTGGTTGAGAGTCCGCCTGCCGATGCAGGGGACACGGGTTCGCGTCCCGGTCCGGGAAGATCCCACGTGCCGCGGAGAGGCTGGGCCCATGAGCCATGGCTGCTGAGCCTGCGCGTCCGGAGCCTGTGCTCCGCAACGGGAGAGGACACAGCAGTGAGAGGCCCGCGTATCGCAAAAAAAAAAAAAAAAAAAAGATTTGGGGGAGAAATACCAGAAAAAGAGTGTCAGTAAATGCAATGGGTATAAAATTATCAGGAAGGCTTGACTGGTTTTGCAGTACACATCACCTTCAAGTACTGCTGCCCTTCCATGTAAATAGGTCTAGAAATAGTTTTATAATGACGCTTACCAAGCTCTTACAGAAGATCAGAGATATTGCAAGCACTGTGAACTACTTTTTCAGTCACCCTTAACCAAAAGAGCCACCTAAGTGTACGACACTCTGCATTCTGATGTGAAGTTCTAATAGTAAAGTTATGGTTCTTAAATAATTCCCGTTGCACGAAAGAAACACTTGGCAGTGCCAGAGCTGAAGTACAATTCTTGGGAATAGGTGCTAATGTTTGGAAGCTGCAGAGTAGAGTCAAAAAGAGACCTTGACTCAGTCCGTATTTCATGGTCCTCAAAAACGAATATAAGAATGCTGCCAGCATCCCAGGGTGCTGAGAGGATGAAAGATTGCCTGTTTAGTTTGTAAACATTTGGCACAAAATTAATGTTAATTAATTAACACTGATTTTGCATTTATCTTAAAAATACTGTATAAAAATAAAGAGGCAGTTATTGAAATACCAGTAATTTGATGAAATTTAAATGAACTCCCTGTGAAATGAATTATAAAGGTATTTGGTTGGGTTGCGTGTTCTTACTTTATATTCAAGTGAATAAAAACTCACAATTTATAGTTTCTACTCTAGGAGTTTGTCTTTTGTTCTAGGAACCTAATGGTTGATAATAGCATAAATTATTAATTTTATAAGATACAAAATGAAGAAATTACATTACCTACACATTGATTTCTAAAGTGTATATGCTTTCAGCTACAATGTTTAACAAATATATCTTTGAGAGACTGTGCATTATGAGCTAGATGAAATTGATGTTTATCTTTTATTTATATCAGACGATTATTGAAGATCATTTATTAAATATTTTATGTTGCTCTTTTTGATGATTTTATCTAAAACCTTTCAATATTCAGTACCAGAATGCGTCAGTATAAGATGGATGTTATTCTGGTAGAATTTTACTTGTAGTTTATATCTTCCGTTTTTTTTTCCTTTTTACTGTGCAACGATGTACACTTTAGGTTAGTAAGGAAAAAATAAGAACATTCACACTCTCTAATATGCATCTATTAACAAAAGTAATCTATTTGAATGGGATTTCAGAACAAAGAAGCACTATTCCCTTAAAACTTCAAAAATGTAGTTGGAATCTGTGAAATATATTCCATATAATTTACTATGAAAGAGAAGTAAGTGACAGTCTAAAAATGGTTACATTCCAATTTCTGTTTTGTTTTGTTTTTTACAATGAAGACATTTAGAACAATTCATCCTAAAGCAATTTTGGTTTGTTGATTTTCAACTTGTCAAATTGTTTATTCCTTTTCCTTTTTGCTGTAGAATGTTAATGAGAATAAATTTTGTTTTGTGTGAAAATAATTTCACTTTTGTTACAGTTAAGTAGAAGAGATAATCTACCAAATCTGAACATTATCTTAACGGTTTATGTTCCTATCATACTTTGAACTGTAGATTTAATTTAACTACCCTTTGCTAAGCAAGTGTTATGAATTCATATAATTTGCCAAAGACATTCTAATGTAAACAGTAATGTAAAGGGAGGTTGAATAAACCTCTAAAAATCTCCATGGAGATTATCCCTTATTTTTATCATTTTTTCGTTTTCTCTAAGAATTTTGGACAAAGAAGCTGAGATCTGCTCTTTGGATAAAAGATAATTGTTTCTTTCCTTTAAATTTATTTCCTTTTTTCTTTTGTAGTGAATACTTTATTGATATATAATTCATACACCATAAAATTGACCATATTAAAATGTACACGTGTTTTTCACAATATTCAGAGTTGTGCCACCATCATCACTATCCAATTTTCGAGTATTTTCATCACCCCGACCCCCAAACCCTATATGCATTAGCAGTCACTCCCCATTCCTCCTTCCCCCCTGCTCTTGGGAACCACTAATCTACCTTCCGTCTCTTTTGGAAAAGTTTTCAATTAGCAATAATTGCACCATGAATAAATCTCACTGGCTAGGGAGCTGCAGCTGCTCAGAGGTCACCTTCTGTCTGTCTCTTTGTATTTGCCTATCCTGGACATTTTATATAAATAGACTGATACAATGATAAGTGGTTTTTGTGACTGGCTTCTTTCCTTTTCATAATGTTTAGAGTTTCATCCAGGTTGTAGCACATATAAATACTTAATTCCTTTTTATGAATTAATAATATTCCATTGTAGGAATAGATCACACTATATTCATCAATTCAGCAGGTATTATCAATAATGCAGCTATGAACATTCGTGTACAACTTATGAGGACATATGTTTTCATTACTCTTGAGTATATACTTAAGAGTCAAATTGCTGGGCCATATATATATTTAACATTTTGAGGAATTGCCAAACTGCTTTGCAATATGGCTGCATCATTTTACAGTCAGTCTATCAGTAACTTATGAGTATTTTCATTTCTCCATATCCTCACCCTCACCTGTTATTATCTGTTTTTAATTTTTACTTTTCTATTTTTTAATTTTTATTTATTTATTTATTTTTTGGCGGTACGCGGGCCTCTCACTGTTGTGGCCTCTCCCGTTGCGGAGCACGGGCTCCGGACGTGCAGGCTCAGTGGCCATGGCTCACGGGCCCAGCTGCTCCGCGGCATGTGGGATCTTCCCGGACTGGGGCACGAACCCGCGTCCCCTGCATCAGCAGGCGGACTCTCAACCACTGCGCCACCAGGGCAGCCCTGTTTTTTATTTTAATAATTCTCCTGCGTATGAAATAATGTCTTATTGAAGTTTTGATTTGCATTTCCCTAGTGAATACGGATGTTGAGCATTTTTTTACATGTGCTTATTGGCATGTTCCAATCCATGAACATGGGAAATCTTTCTATTTATTTAGGTTTTCTTTAATTTACTCAAAAATGTTTTGTAGTTTTCGGTGCACAAGTCTTGAAGTATTGTTAAATTTGTCAGTATTTTATTGTTTTTGATGCTATTGTATATGGAATTGTATTCCTAATTTCATTTTCAGATTGTTCGTTGCTAGTGTATAAAAATGCAGTTGATTTTATATATTGATTTTGTATCCTTTAACCTTGCGTAAACTGATTAAGCATATATATCCAAGACATACAAAGAACTCATATAACTTAATAGCAAAAAAAAATAAATCCAATTAAAACTGGGCAGAGGAACTGAGTAGGCATTTCTACACAGTAGACATATAGATCGCCAACAAGTACATGAAAAGATGTTCTGTATCATTAGTTATCAGGGAAATGCAAATCAAAACCACAGTGAGATATCACCTCATACCTGTTAGACTGGCCATCATCAAAAAGTCTACAAATAATAAATGTTAATGAGGATGTGGAGAAAAGGGAACCCCCTATACTGTTGGTAGGAATGTAAATTAGTGTAGCCACTATGGAAAACAGTATGGAGGTTCCTCAAAAGTTTAAAAATAGAAGTACTGTGTGATCCAGCAGTAGTACTTCTATTTTCTTTTGGATATTTATCTGAAGAAATCAAAAACAGCAATTTGAAAAGATAATGCTCATTTCAGCATTAGCCAAGATATGGAAACAACTTAAGTGGCTATCAGTGAATAAAGATAAAGAAATTATGGTATATACATACATGTGTATATATACACACACACACACACACACACACACAGTGGAATATTATTTATGCATTAAAAAGAACAAAACCGTGCCATTTACCACAACATAGATGGACCACGAGGGCATCATGCTCAGTAAAATAAGTCAGATAATAAAAAATACTGTATGATTTCTCTTATGTGTGGCATCTCAAATAGATACATAAATAAACAAATGAGCTAAGCTTATAACTGCAGAGAACAGATTGGTGGTTGCCAGAGGTGGGGGTGCAAGATGGGAGAAATGGGTGAGAAAAAATAAAATTGATCATTAGTTCTAATTTTTTATGTGGATTTCATAGGATTTTCTATATATAAGAACATGTCATCTATAGTTAGACGTTATTTTACTTCTTTCTTATCAATATGAATGCCTTTTACTTGCTTTCCTTGCCTGATTGTCCTGGCAAGAATCCCCAATATAAAGTTCAATAAAAAGGTAATAAATACATCCTTGTCTTGTCCTCATCTAACATGGAAAGCATGCAATCTTTCCTGCTCAGGTGTCTTCTTAACTCTGCTGTTTGGTAGATGCCCTTCATCAAGTTCAGGAAATTTCCTTCTATCCTTATTTTTTGAAAGCCTTTATTATGAAAAGATGATGTATTTATCAAATGCTTTCTCTATGTCTGTCAAAATGGTCATGTGGTTTTTGTCCTTTATTGATATTATGCTTGATACTAATTGATTTTTTAATGTTAAATCAACCTTAGGATATGTTAGGGATGTTATCCTAGGGATGTTAAATCATCCCTAGGGTAATAAACGCTTGGTAACGGTATACAGTCCAATTTACATGTTGCTAGATTTGGTTTGTTAGTATTTTGTTGAGAATTTTGCATCTGTATTTATAAGAGATGTTGGTCCATAGTTTTCTTTTTGGGGGATGTCTTTGGTTTTGATATCAATGTAATACTAGCTCTCTTTTGTTTACTGTTTGCATAATATATCTTTTAACATCCTTCTACTTTCAACTTATTGATTTTCAGTGTATGATTTTAGAGAGCATATTGTTGGCTATTTTTTTAATCCATTCTACCAATTTCTGCCATGTGATTGGAGGATTTAGTCAATTTATATTTAGTCAATATTTAGTCAAGTTATATTTAGTCAATATTTAGCCAAGTTATAATTAGTCGATTTATATTTAAAGTCATTACTGTCATGATAAGGTGGAATTTATATGCCATGTGTTATTTGTTTTCAAAATTTTTGTGTCTATTTTGTTCCTCTTCTACTGTTGCCTTCTCTTGAGTTATATGTACAATTTCTAGTATACTAATTGAGTACCTTTGTTGTCTGTTTATACATACACACACAAATACACATATACTTTTTCCCTTAGTGGTTTTCCTAGCAGTTACAATTAACTTAAAATAATTTCCAGCCTCATTCACATTCACATCAACTTAATTTCAGTAGTAAACAAAACACTTGTTGTAATGTAGCTTTGTTCTTGCTACCTCTGCTTTGTACTATACTTCACACAAATTATACTTTTATAGGTTATAAGTTGATCGGCACAATTTTACAATTACAGCTTTATACAGTGCCTTTTAAGTCAGATAGGAAAAGAAAAGAATTATAAAAACTATATTTATGCTTTTACCTTTACCTATGTAATTATCTTTAATAGTATGCCTTATTTCTTCATGTGAATTCATGTTTTTGTCTATTGTCCTTTCATTTCAACCTGAAGTATTTCATTTAGTATTTCCTGTAGGGCAGGTGTGCCAGCAATGAATTCTCTGATTTTTTTTTTGTTTATCTGAGAATATCATAATTTCTCCTTCATTTTTGAAAAGTAGGTTTCCTGGTTATAAACTTCCTAGTTGAAGTTTTCTTTCAGCATTTGGAATATGGCATCCTTTTACCTTCTAATTTCCATGTTTTCTGATAAGTCACCATCTTACTGAAGGTACCTATGCCAAATGAATCATTTTTTATCTTGCTGCATCCAAGATTCTCTCTTTGTCTTTCAGTATTTTGACTGTGATGTGCCTAGGTGTGGCTGTCTTTGAGTTTGTCTTACTTAGAGTTTATTGAGCTTCTTGTATATGTAGATTGATGTTTTTCATCCAATTTGGAATATCTTGATCATTATTTCTTCAGATACTCTGAAAATATTCTACAACCATGTGTCTTCCTCTTCACCTTCCTCTACCAAATTTACATTTCATTCAGTTTATGTAAACTAAAATGCTCTTCCCATCATTACACCTTTTTTCACTCTCTTACCCCTTTTCTTTGCTCATACTGTTTCCTCATACGTCAACATTTTCCCCCATCTTCTATTTCTATTTGTTTTGAAAACTTATATCTTTAGCATAAACATCTCCCTTTTCCTCCCAAACACATTTTCGTTAGAGTTTGGGAACTCCAATACAAAAGTACCTGTTTTAAAATAGTCACACCTTCTATCATGAAGTGTAGTTATTCACTTACATGTCAAATGAAACCACAGTAACCACCATTTTAATGTGCCCTCTTTTCTTCTGCTCCCAAAAACTCAGTGTTATTCTGTTAACACCATTTAACAAATGAAGAAATCCTGTCTACCTTAACATCATAAGTTAGTATTAAACCTCAGTTTTACTTGCTCTAGATCTCTTGCCTTCAGCCACTTGGTTCTAAGATTCTTGAGCACAGTGGAAGAATTCTATGAAGATGGAGTGTTGTATAAGTCTGCTGTTGTTGCTATTTGTACATTTGTTTTAGAAATACCACTACATTAGTCAGTTTGAAATAACAGATCACATTGTGTTGGAGCCTTGTATATTTGAATCAGTTCTTGTTTTCATTTCAAAGTTGCTAGAGCTCCATTTTGGTGATTCTTTACAATATAAAGTAGAGGTGTGGGTTTATATATATATATATATATATATATATATATATATATATATATGAGCTATAGAAAGACTTTTTGTGAAATAATAAAGACAACTGGTAGGAAAGTTGCATGGAAAATGTTAAATGACGGTAACCTCTCTGTGAAGTATTTACTTCAGCCTGCGAAAAGACTTTACATATGCAGAAGTCAGTCCTCCAAATGGAAGGTAGTTTATTTTACTGAGATCTGGTATTAGCATTTTATCTGCTTCAGCCTGATTCCAATTTGCCGTATTAGTTTATATAGTCCCCATTTGAGTGCTTTATGAAACTCATATTCAGCCTATTAGAAGAGGTGCTTTTGTCCCAGTAATAAGACCATTATGTTAACTGAAATAATCTATGAGAAAATCACTTGCATCTCATATAGGACATCTAATTAATTTTACAAACAGTAGTTTTAGTGTTAGTTGCCTGCTTTAGGGGGAAAAAAATCAATGGTATCATACTTAAGTGGCACACCACACACACAAATAAATCATTATCTCTGTTATTAGCTATTCAAAACTAAGCAACCAGAATCCTTGTGCAACATCTGCATATTTTTCTTTGTGAGCATTATTTTCTTGGTTATCCTGATCCCTAACGGTTTAAAGACTGTGTTTAATCATCCTCCAAACTCAGAAGTGTATGATTGTATTAGACACAATTTCAGGACCTGTGACCTACATTTTATTTCGTGTTCATATGAAATCCTTTAGGGTAATACGGAATAAGATATTTGTGCCTACTTTACTGGCATTTTAATGCATGTTTAAATATCCTCATGACACTATTAATAATAAAAATAAGAAAAATATGTTTAAAACTTTTCCAATTAGGATGAAATTAATTAGCCGTGTCCAATTCAAGATGTTGAAAAAATAACAGATCAAAAGAGAGATAAAAAAGGATATAATTAAAATAAGAATAGAAATCATTAAGATAGTAAAAAAGTATGTCGTGATGTATTTTAACAAAACAGTTTCTTTCTTTTTAAAACTAATTACTAGGCAAATTCTCTCCAGATTTATTGCAAAAATGAAGAGTATGATATTTATTAAAAGATTAGAAATTGAAGAGGAAATATAATTAAAGTAGAAAACCAGTAATAGCTTCTGTTTATGTAGCAGTCACAGTAAAATGAATAGACATATATAACATACAATTTAATGTTGACATCCAAACTCAGCCTGTTGGCTACTTCTGAGGAAGGGAGGGGATAGTTGAAATCACTGAAATCTATATAGTGGTCTTCAACTTTGTCTCAGAAGTTTTATTTATTAAAAAGGTAGCAAAAGGATTTGAAATGACTGTTGGCTTAAATAACAGGATTTGACAAAGCTAGATTGTAGCTCTAGGGCTGTTTATATACCTTATAGTTCATCACAATAATATATAAAGTTAATTGAGTGAAGGGTTTTGGGAGGGCAATATAAACTAAGGTATTACTAAACAAAGAAAATCCCTTTATTTAGTTCACAAATTTTAAAAAATAACACTTTCCAGTTTTTTTCTTAAAAAATTACTGCTTCCTATGTTCCCATTTCACAATTTGAATTCAGTTTAGTGACAGAGTCACAATATATGACTGATTGATTGCAAGTAACTAATGATATACTTCCTAACACATGTATTATGGCTGAATGCTGGAAATGGCTGATCGAAGAGTTTTTTGTTGCTTAGGTTTTATTTTCCCTTACTAGTTAAATTTGCTTTAGCAAAATAAAGGTTACCATGTATTTTAACCATAAGAAAATAATACGAAATATTTTTAGGGACTGCAGTCTAGTATCTTGAAAATTTATCTTTCCAACTTTGTAATATCTGCATTTCCAAGTGCTGCTTTTAACATGCTCTCAAATTGCATGGATTATCTGTGAAATGAGCAACTGTATAGACTTTTTAGCTCTTAGTAACCAGAACAAAAGCAGTATTATTTAGGGAAAATAATAAATATAACTAATTACGACTTGAAATGCAATACTTTGTTCACGTGGGAGACATAAAGTAGAAAGGGTTATTAGTAGTGTTGAATTATCACAGAGAAATGGGAACTGCAAAAAGGTTTTACACTGAGGCCCCAAAGAGCTTTGATTACAAACAGGGCATGAAAACCAGAAATCTTGGCCTTCTTTAAACAAGTATAAATAAAACCTAATATCCGTAGAATAATGTAAGACTTTATTGGAAAAATAGAGAGGAAGAGTGGTTAATTGTATCACAACAAGTCAATATTACTTAAAAATTTTAAACCCATTAAATTATTATATATAATAGTTAAAAATACCTAACTTACAGACTAGGTGAGAAGGAACTATCACATTTCTCAAATTTTAATACACCCAGTGTTGATGTAGCTATATACAACTAAGGGGCCACTGACTTACAATGGGAATATTTCTGACAAAAGTAATTTGTAAATACTTACTCTCAAAATGCCCCCCATTTGTTAGTTCTGCATTGCCAACCACGTGGAAAAGTCAGAAAGACAATCCTGAGTCATCAAGTGGGGCACATAGCCTATTACTAGGTAGATGGAATGTGCAGTGAATTCCAGAACCTTACCCAACAAAGTCTCAAAGGAACTTAAATGAACTCCCTTGCTAGTTGATTTCCCATGTTGATTGAAAGGACACACTAATGAGATAAATTAATCACCAAATATTTTATCTTAAAAAATTAAAAACAATTCTTCTCGTTAAGAATTCCTTACATGTATCATAATTTCAAGGGGCATTTCAATCATACTATGAAGACAATTCAAAAATTTTAAATATACAAAACTGAATATCCTCAGTTTCTCTTAGGGAAGAGGTAAAAACAACTGTCGCTTAGAATATTCACAGTTTTTAAAGAAAGGAAGTGTTGCTGTGGCTGAAAGTTTTTTTTGGAGAGAGAAACATACCTGGATAATGAAGGGATTTCTGTAAAACATCTGCGTCTCCAGCTCTTATAGGGACAAAATTACATGCTGAAAATAGCCCAGGCTCTAGCGCCAGATTATGTGGATTTGAATCTCTACTTTTGGCTTATTGGCTTTGTGACCTTTGGGAAAAAGGCATAAAATTCTCTCTACTTCTGTTTTCTCATGTATCAAATGAGGATAAGTATTTGTGTCACAGTCTCAGAAAAGGTGATATGATGATTTTGTAATAGAACATGTGAAGTGTCTGGCCCCTTGAAAAAACTTGAGAAAAATGAGAACAGGATAAGCACTTCTGAGAACTGGGTGACATCGCCCCTCCACCTGTCAGTCCCACGGTTCTCAGAGACCGCTCCTCCGTCACCTTCTGATTTACCTCTTAGGCTTCCCTAGAACCCATGCATAGTTACCATCAGGTCAAATTTGCCCTTAAACAAAATAGATAACTGTGAGATTCCAACAACTCTGAGCTGCAGATCAGTAACTTCAGTTCTCTTTTCAAAGGACATTGTTGCTCATTGAAGATACACTGAATGATGAAGTATTGATATAATGTTTTCTTTAAAAAAAATCCCATCTCTATCTTAATTGAAAATGTATAATAGGCAAAAGTCCTTATATGGCATACCAAAATATTTGGGGGGTACAAAGATTATATATCTCTCTCTCTCTACAAGATTTCTCTGTGATAACCCCATCAGTGACCCTGTTATACTCAATTAAAAGTGATGAGTGCCTGACTGATTTGACATTATTTAGATAGTTTCATAGGATATTTGATTTTCACTCCTGGGACATCCTTAATTATTCAGGCTACTTATTAATGCTAATTTATTCAGGCCTCTGCTGAGAACTCAAAAAATGAGGAGGGTTTTATATTATCTTTACACTTCAATTTCTACTCTTATTTTAAATTCATTTTCCCACATCGTAGTTATAAAGAATTTGATTAAATAGGTATACGTTATTCTAGTTTTTTTATTATGAAATCTGTTTAGTAAAGAAACTGCACATAAAAGGTCAGTGAAAAATTGTGTCAGATTAAAGACTTGAAGATGGTTGCTTGGCCATGGTTAATCATTAATCATGGTTAATCATTATACAGGTAATCTGATTTATAGAAGTTTATAAAAATTTCTAAATTTTGGTGAGTTTCTTCTTGCCACAATTTTATATTAGCCCTATAATTAGTTGCCATCAGGCTTTCATTTTCCATGTTTTTTCTTTTTGTTGAGAAGTATTTTCAAAAAGTTTAATTAAAGCGAATTATAACTGAAAATTGTTATTTTTTATTCACATAGGATAATGTGAGAGTCATAGGGTTTATGTGCCATAAATACATGGGTTCCCAACTTTTTATTAAAAGCAGTGAATGTGGAAATTAGCAGTAGCCTGGCAATCTCTTTTCTTCTTTTATTGCATAGGAAAGAAAGAGAGTTGAACCAGTTAAATTCCCTTCTAAGCAGAGTCCTTATGCATGACATGTTTTGGCAGGTCCATTTGGTCTGTTTTAGGCTGCTTGTATAGTGCCTGCTACATAGAAATTACAGCTATTAATACCACTTGTATCTTAAGGTCTACTCATCATCTATGTTCAAAATTTCTTCTTTTAATACTTAAGAAGGTATTAGAATAATACAGCAGTTTCTTCCGACCTTTAAGTGGTTTACATCTGTATTCTAGAAATTACTGATGCTACAAAGCTTCTAACATTAGAACCTTCCCCAAAGAAAATCATATGAACAGGCTTTGACTGTCTTCAGAAGCATTCTGTGTTTATGAATGAATTGATAATGTATATGCAAAAAGTCCGTCACCGCCATCCCTTGGTCAATATTTACATTCAAAAGTCCATAATTTCCATAAAGCAAGGTATAGTAAAATAGTCATAAATATTAACATGCACTGTGCCTTAAAAATTATCAGTAGTTTTGTTTTCACAGAGGTTTATAAATAATGTTTGCAAAGACTGAAAAGATATAAACTTATTTTATTTAATAAGGATGAACAGAAAATTTATAACATTTATATTTTATATACTTCTGTTTTTAATTTTATCAGAATTCTTTAGATATAAATTAGTATTATATTTTTCATTGTTAGAATGTAACTTTCAGTAAAATCCTATCTTACTGTTAGCAACATGAAATGATTTTCTTTTGAACATACAGTTCTTTTTCTTTTTTTAACATCTTTATTGGAGTATAATTGCTTTACAATGTTGTGTTAGTTTCTCCTGTATAACAAAGTGAATCAGCTAGTTACTGGCCTCAAGGGTCATTTAAAAATTTTAGATTTTTTTTCTAAAGTAAAATATATTCTGAGACAAAATTTCGTAAACAGTGATGATCATGTATATTGTGTTTCTTGTAGAGGAAGAAGCAAGATACCTTAGTGTTGTTAATAAACAATACAGGATGCAACTAGAGATTATCATACTAAGTGAAGTCAGAAAGAGAAAGACAAATACAATATGATATCACTTATATGTGAAATCTAAAGTATGACACAAATGAACCTGTCTGTGAAATAGAAACAGAATCACGGACATAGAGAACAGACTGGTGGTTGCCAAGGGGGCGTGGGTGAGGGAGAGGGATGCACTGGGAGTTTGGGGTTAGTAGATGCAAACTATTACATACAGAATGGATAGACAACAAGGTCCTACTGTATAGCGCAGGAAACTATATTCAGTGTCCTGGGATAAGCCATAATGGAAAAGAATATATAAAAGAATGTGTGTGTGTGTGTGTGTATATATATATATATATAAAAAACTGAGTCACTTTCCTAAAATTAACACAACATTGTAAATCAACTATACTTTAATAAAATAAATAAATAATACAGTAAAGAAATGATCTCTGCCCCCCCCCCAAATTCCCAAGATAATTACCAATAAAAGAGGTGAAGTATTACAGATTTAAAGAGAAGTAAATAGCAAGGTTTCCTATGAAATGGGCAGAGTTTTTAAAGGTTTAATTATTAATGTAATTCTCCTGCAAATCAGCATATACCATTCATTGTTAATACACAGACTGCAGCTGCCTCCTTTGTATGAAAAATGAGTCTAAACAATTGGGAATTAGCTGCTGTGTTTTCTGACTTTGCACATTGGTCAGCCAATGGCAGAGGCCAGGTCAAAGTTCACAGAAGCATAGAGTGGTGAAATGGTCCTAGTGCCCCTGCCATCGGTCTAAAGGCCTCCAGGAAACACTCAGGATGCCCACCTTTTACCAATCCCAGAAAAGCCTGCTGCCCTAAGACCCCAAAATTGTGTATCTTGAATACGTGTATTTTCCTTCATGCTAACTGTAAAACAGTTTGCCATCAGCTTCCTTTTCTTCCTGACCCAGATCCTCCCTCATTCTGCCTGAGATGCAAGGGTCTTCCCTTCATCTTGCTGGGACACCTGTCTTCTTCCTGTCTAAAGCGTGTACACCTACCATTACTATTTTCTTTCATTTAGTCCCAAGCCTTTATATCTTACTTGTTTTGATTTACTATTTTTACATTTATAATATTTTTTATAACTGGTAATCCCAGAGAATAGCTATAATTTCCAATAGTTTTTATAGGACTACAAACCAGGTGATGGTTTTCTGAAAATAAGAGATGGTGCCCATCCTGTCCCCAAACCCGATCATAATTTTCTTCTTTCTTAAGACTGATTCTCAATAAAACCACTCACCTGAATAATTAATTATGTTTATGACACCTTTAACTCTGTCTCAACAAAAATGTAGTCCCACCTTCTAGGAAGCGTGAGGTTTTTCAGTGGGAATACATCGCGGCTTGAATTAAAAAATAGAAAGTATTGGGAATTCCCTGGCGGTGCAGTGGTTAGGACTCTGAGCTTTCACTGCTGAGGGCATGGGTTCAATCCCTGGTCGGGGAACTAAGATCCCTGAAGCCATGTGGTGTGACAAAAAAAAAAAAAAATAGTAGTAGTAGAATTTCATGCATGCTACTTTATTTCTATGTAATTATCACTCTGTTCTAATTAAAAATTTAACCTTGAGCATTTTATTTAATGCAGTAGTTAAATATGTAATTCAGTTCATTTTGTCTGCTTATTTTCCGAATTAGTAACAAAAGATCCTTCATTTGAAATTTAGAAGTATTCTTCATTAATTTAAAAATAATAACATAAACAGTCTTTCAGCATCATATTTTAATGCTGATTTTTTCTACCATGATATCTACTATATAATTGCTAACAGTTGAAGTAAGAAAACTTTGGTAAGCATAAAGATATAAAATTTGAGATGGAGTTAATGTATGATGGAATGTACACAGGAGTATCGACCTGTCCATGTGCGAGAGATTCTGTAGATGTATGGATCATTAAAAAATATTGTATTTAATAAGTTTGTGGTAGTTAATATAAACTCTTTAGAAGTCTTCCTATTTCCATATTGTCCTAGTCTACTTGGGCTGCTATAACAAGAATACCGTAAACTGTGGGCAGCTTATAAACAGCAGAAATTCATTTCTCACAGTTCTGGGGCTGGAAATCTGAGATGAGAGTGCCAGCATGGCTGAACGGAGTTAATGCTTATTTTAAGTAATTAGTCAGTGTCTAGTTAAGAAGGGATTCTGATGGACTAGTGTGAAAATGAGCTGTCAAAGTAACAAGATATCAGGGGTACTGACCTTTTATTAATAAAATGAATAAATATTTAAATGGCATTTATGGAAGAAATGGCAGATGAGGTATTGACGTGACCGAATGTGGGGAAGTGTTATTAGATTTGATCCATTAGAGGCTGGCCCTGTTCTCTTCAAAATGAGATTAGCCTTTAGCAGTCTGTTTATTACTTGAATTATGTGTTGAGATGAAAGAAAGAAACTGACAGTAGAAAAGCAAAGAGTCTGTATTCCTTGCTATAATCAAGTAAATTATAAAAAAAGTGTATTGGTGTTTCCTATAATACTGATAATTGGAAACAACCTGAACTTCCAACAGTAAGGGATTGGTTCAGTCAACCATAGTACATCAATTCAACAAATGTATTCAGTCCCTAAATATAATTTTGTAGGAGTATATTCAATGGCATAGAAATATAGTTATGTTGATTTGTGTTTCTGGGCTTGGTTTCATAAATATGTGTTTGAGGTTTTTATACCGTTGCCCTGCCAGCTTTTCTTTTTCTTCTCCTTTTTTTTTTTGCATATGGACAAACTGACTTGAGCCATTTAGAAACTGTAAATACGGAAAAGACTATAATATTCCATGCATTCAAAATAAGCAATACAAAAATTAGCAAAAGAAAATCCAATTTTTAAATTGTCTCATGATATCTCCCATGCTTTTTTGAAAATCACATATAAATTATTAAAAGATATATATAAATGTGTTTTATGTATGTGTGTGTATGTGTGTGTGTATATATATGTGTATGTGTATATATATATATTTATGTGTGTATATATATATATATATAAATATATGTATGTATATATATATATATATATATAGCCACTACCTTTTGAATGCCTTGAACATATGGTCAGATCTGCCTACTGGGTAGCAGAGCATGTGAAGTAGATATGGTTTTGTGTGTGAAGTTAATATGGAAAAATTATTTATATCATCACAAATAAATGAATTGTATCAATGAAATATCTCTATATGTATATGTTTATATAAATAAGTATATAGGTATATATTGCAAAAAGTTGCTAGTGTTTAACTCTGGTCAAAGGATTACATGGGTGTTTAATTTGGACTATTTTCCAAAAATTTCTGTATTTATCCATACATTTTTATTGAGGAGAAAACTGTAAGTGCACAGTGGAAAGAGAGAACAACTTGATTTGCATGATGTGTGCTTTTAGTACAAGCTGAATCTTCATTAATGTGACTCCATCCTTGGGGATGATATTTTCTTCCCTCAATTTCATAAATTTTCCAAAAGCCAGTGTGTAGTGTGCATTCATATTAGCAACTTAGAGACCCAAGAAATCAGTTTCAGAACCCGACACTACATCCAAAAATCTAATTTAAAGAAATATAGGGCTTCCCTGGTGGCGCAGTGGTTGAGAATGTGCCTGCTAATGCAGGGACACGGGTTCGTGCCCTGGTCTGGGAGGATCCCACATGCCGCGGAGCAACTGGGCCCGTGAGCCACAACTACTGAGCCTGTGCGTCTGGAGCCTGTGCTCCGCAGCAACAAGAGAGGCTGCGATAGTGAGAGGCCCGTGCACCGTGATGAAGAGTGGCCCCCGCTTGCCACAACTAGAGAAAGCCCTCGCACAGAAACGAAGACCCAACACAGCAAAAATAAAAAAATAAATTAAAAAAAAAAGAAATATATTTTTCTTAAAGTATTGTTAAATGAATATTATCTGTGATCTATTTCTACTTTACATGAAAGGGCCCCTAGGTATGTGTCTCCTCTATAGCCATTTGATTTTGTTACTTACTTTGCGGAAAAGTAAAACTTTTAGCTAAATCAATGAATTTCTCATCCACCAGTCAAATATCCTAGCCTATAATTGAAAAATCAAAGCATGATACTTAAATGAAGACATATTTTATTCAACTTGATTTAAAAAAGAATTCTTGTCCTAAATCTTCTATTTATAATGATAATTTTAATTCACTGTGAATTTATAATTCACTTTGACCAAGTTTTTTTTTTTTAATCTACATGTAGGCATTTAAAGATTTTGCTTCTCTCATTTACACCTTTGCCACTGGTTATCGAGTTTATAAGAATAAACCAGTTGGAAGGTTCAGCCACTTACTTTTTCTGAAAAGTATAAAAGCCTAACCAGTAGCACAGCAGGTTTTTGAAAGCCCTAGATTTGTGTCCTTTTAAAACTTCAGAAGAAAAACCAGTTGTGCTAATTAGAACTCCCACTCCTCAATCGTCACCTGCCTGCTTTCTTTGTTTCCTTTGAATCCAACAAATATATATGTTTCGGTATTTTTTAGAGTATTGGTAGAGTTAGCAAGTGATAGGAAAAGCTCAAAGTTCAGCTGAAGTTTCTCTGACGCTTACAGAGTATTTACATTATAATACTATCAGGAACTTCTCAGGAGAATGAATGCAAGTCCATTTTAATTTTACAAGATTGATTTGCTACCATAATGTATCAATATGGACAAAAATCTACTAGAAAACTACCCAAACATATGTTGATAAAAGGATGAATCGCCAGCATTGTAGAATGATACGTACAGAGCAAAAGACTGATAACCCGAGATACTTGGGGCCTTGCAGCTGAGCAAAACCCAACAACTATGACACAATTTAAAAACACGTAATGTCAGGCTCCTGTCAGACCACAGGAGACTCTAGAAACAGAGTCGAAGGGGTCAAAGGCTTTGTGGGGCAATTAAATCTTGAAACACCTTGAAGGCCCTGTCACACTGAGAAGGTGGCATGTGCAGCCGGCGCCAAGTGCAGGAGCAGCCCAGACAAAGGTGCAGAGATGATCAGGTGGTGAGGCCCAGCGGAAGGGCCAGAGGGCTAGAGAAGAAGGTCCAGGGGAGGATCCACCACGGGAGATTCAGACGTGTGTACTTCCGAAAGAGTGGCTGTGTAAAGTCAGGTCTTCCACGAGTATGTCTCCCAGACAAATCCACACCTCCATCCACCTCCCTGACTGTGCATTTCTGCTTAGTGAGAGTAAGAGACGTACATTTCACAGGAGAGCTGTTCTGTGAAGGGAAACGTAAGTGCAAAACAGTTTCCTGTGATTGATGATACTGAGACGATCATCCCACACGCCTAGAAGAGGTAGCAAGAAAGCAAATGCAGTCTATCGTTTTGTTTGTTAGAGACACAGAAAGGTGATCTCCTCAGGGTCGTTTTCTTGTCTTTGTGCAAAGTTTATATTTTAAATTTCTATATTCCGTATTAACTCCCATATTCTTTCATTTGTGTTGTTTCTATCAGATGAACAGTGAATCCCATATGAAACACACATACAGACACACCCACACACTTGGAAAAGGTATGAAAATCACACAGAGCTTTAGCCTTGTCTTCTTGAGATGATTTTGGCTTCGGTATAGTTTTGCTGCTATAGGCAAAACAATTAGGAAATCCACAATTAAGAAATTATACTGTCTATTGATTTTAATTTTTAAGTCCAATTTTCACTCCAAAAAGTGGGAAAACAAAGCTAAGTTCAATATTCCATATGGCATTCAGAATCTCATCTTCACAGTGTTGGCTTTGTTATGGCCACTTCTACAAAAGCTAAACCATGCTTTGTTTTATTATCCCAAAGCATGTTTCTCAGTGTATAAAATTTAAGTGCAAATGTTTTTAAATTAGAAAAAAAGAGAGTTAACTGCTCTTTTATGCTTTCTGTCCTTTTTGAAAATAACTTTGAAGTCAGTTTTATTTATCATTGTCTTTCTGTAAATTTATGACTTGTTTATTGAAGTATACACACTCCTTTAATACATTTTGACACAGAAATGTGCTTCATGTAAGTTGTTTTACTACGTTTATGTCTGAACTAAATTATAGTGCGGATATGACCCATAAACTCTAGAAACAGACCCGCAGAAATAGGCATGATGATTTGCAACTAAAATTTTTATTTAGTTGGGAAGATAAAATATAGTGAATCTTTTAAGCTATTTAATATGAGCAGTATACTTTCCCTGGCATGTGGAAAAATAGAGGGAGATTCTTAGTAACAGTCAAGGCCCCCCCCCCCCGCTCAAAAAAAGAAATTCCAAACATCAAAATCTCTGTTCGCCGTACTTCTTACCTGGGTTAATAAAAATACTTTCTGTGATACTTTTACTGTGCAGTATGTTTCAAAAACATGCAATATGTTTCATAAAATGTGCCATTTCATTGCAGCCTGTGGATCTGTAGAAAGGATTACTTTTTTTTTCTCTCTTTAGGGAGCCTTAGACTTTGTTCTGAGCTGTTTGCCTGGCTTAGTACAATGTACTTAATGCTGTGATGTTACCCCTGTGATTGCTAAAATGATTTTACCTTATATTCTAGAAATTCAATCTGTTTTCAGTGGGTAGGCTCATTGCTCTCTACAGAATGATTTATAAACCTGTCATTTTAAAAGATAACATGGAAAATCTCAGTGAGGTCAGTGACACACCTACCTTTCAGTAACATAATTTCCACTATCAAAATACACTTAAAGCATAATTTAAAATCCAAAACAGGTAGCTGCCGTTGTTGGGAAGTAGAGAACATAATTTTTAAAGAAAAACATTCCATTTTCCTAAATGTTACCAAGCTTCTCCAATAAAACAGAGATAAGGATTTCAAGAAGACAGTTCTTTTTTAATTGATATATAAAAAAAATCACTTCTCCGTGACATTGTAAGAATACATAACACAAAATCTTTCACAAAGAAGAAGAAACACATTTACTAACACTGAACCTCTTGGCCATTTGATTTGCTCTGCTAATGGTCCAATAAACAAATTTTAATAGACTTTAGCTTTCTAAATTTTATTTTGAAGAGTATTGCATGATTTCATTCCTTTTACAAATTATTGAAAGGTATTGACTAATAATTGTTGTTGATACTCTTCTTAAATGCAGAAGTTGAGGGGAAAGAGGGATAAATTTAAAGAACATGACTTTTAGTAGGTAGAAAAATGAATAACCTCAGATCAGCAGATCTTAGAAGATATGTCGGGTCATTGTAATTCAGAATGTAGCCTAATTCTACAACATTTAAACTCAGACACTTGCTCTTTTGGAATTAACTTTCTAAGGTCTAATGGTAAAATGATCTTCATTAGTCCACATCTTAAAATAATTTGTGAAAAGGAGTGAGACAATGCAATACTCTTCAAAGTAAAGATGATAAAGCTTGTGTCTAGTACTGTGTTCACAGGCGTGGCGTTGTTCACTTCACAGTGTTGGATCAGGGAACTGTCTCAGAGCCAGGCTAGTGATGGGCTCATGATCAGAATGGACTTCCAAACTCCCTCATCACCTGGAAACAAAGGCATCAGAAATCAACAAAATGGGGTCCTCCCGTCCCAGCTCAACATGCACTCTGATTCTTAAACTTTGCCAGGGGCCAGGGTTGACATCAACCATGAATCTTATACACAGTTGCTCCCTTTGGGAATGAGGAACAGTCCAGGCAGGGGTAGGATAGAACAAAGATGTATTTGGTCATATGTACCACGAGTGGAACTCACTGAATACATTTAATGAGGTCTGAATCTTTCATGAACTACTTCATCAAACAGCATTTCAAAATAAAGTAGTTCCAGACTTGGCAAAGATATAGAAGTCTTTTCCTAACCTTAAGCAAAAAGTGTACTAGATTTCATGAAACTACAGTAGAACGGAATACTATGAATGTGCATAATATACACCATCCCTTACTAGACAAAAAATTTTTAATTAAAGGTCACACACACACACACACTCTTTTAAAAAGTTGTATGCATTGATGGCAAGAGGAATCTACATTGGATTTTAAGGCAATGGCCCTTTGAATGGGAATATTAAGTCTACCGTAGAAAACTCTATCAGTCTACTATAAAAAAGTGTAGTCAGGGAATCTTCTTTCATTTATTGATTTATTCATTAACTGTTGTTGATACTCTTCTTTAAATGGCAACTATTTGGAATATAGAAATGAAGTGACATTGCCTTTCAGTTAAAGAAGTATAAACTGTTAGTAGAGAGGTACTAACCAAAACTCATTGACTTATTGACAGTTATTTTCTTGATCCACTATCTTTTGGGGAATTAATCCTTTTGGACAGTTATTGTATGTATATGTGTGTGTGTATATATATATTTTTTTTCTTAGTTTAACACAGAGAAGCTTTTCCTAAGTGTCCTAAAATAAGGTTGCCAGAATAAGATACAAGATGCCCAGATTTAACTCTGTGTCTTGTATTTTTATTTACTAAATCTGACAACCCTTCTCTAAAGTTCCTACCAGCTCACTCTACCAGTGATTACCACAACTAGTGGATGGAGTGTCCAGAGCCAAAAACCCAAAGAGAAGATGGTACTAACATGAGCCACTATAATAGCTGACTTGTACTAAATATCTACTGTTGAGAAACACACAACTGAGTGGATAACACATTACTCTGCTTTAACCTAATTCGAATGTTACTCCATTCTTGTGTGCTCTGGCTAGGAAATAATTTGGCTCCAAAAGAAAAGTTTCATTCCATCCTGCTATGTTTTCAGTTTCTGATTTCTATCATAAGAGCCTTAAATGGCCAAGGCTTGAGCTTAATATAAAATATTCTGAACATCAATCTGGGGTTCCCTCATTAATTATAAAAATTGTGACTATTATGTAGCCAACCTCGCATTTACAGAAATAGCCAGGGCTTTAATTAGACTTACTTGAAAGTGTTAAAGGAAGCAACAGGCCTGCAATTGCCCCAGCACTAATAGTACATAATATAGCCAATTGCAAACAGCAGTCTAATCTGTTGATTTCAAGAAAGGTGTAATTATATTGCTTCATTTGCTGAGCAAATCATATGAGAGCTTCTCTAAATCAGCCTCATTGTGTAATGAAGAGCTAATTACAAACAGCAGTGTTCCTGCGTAAATTTATTGTAAGTGCTAATGCTGGGTTGGCGCCACTGTGACAATGGCTCATTAGAAATTAACGAAAGCGACTGTGGAAAAGTGCCCAAAGCAGGGTTTCTGGTGTTCTGTTTCAGAAGGCTGCAATGATTACATCCCTCAGTGTGTAATTACTAAGAAAATGGTGTTTGATTTAGGTTTTGGCAAATTTCTAAAAAGAACTAAAAGACATTTTTAGAGAAAACAAAATGGCTTGGAAAGCCTTCTTGTCAGGCTTCATTATACCAGGTGTGCCCTGGAAACCTCGTTTGACGAGAAGCTCTTTTAGATGCTAAGCCATAGTGGACAACTGAATTCTGACGTTCGGCATCTAAATGGAATTGCTGACTTTAGAAATATACAGAGGAAGAAAGGGAGAAAAAATTATATATATATATATATATATATATGTATGTATATATCTATATCTAATCTATATCTGTATCTCTCCTTCCCTTGCGTTGAAGTGATGCAAGTAAACAAAGCTCTTGCAAGGTTAACAAATTGAGCTCTCTACAGAGAGCTCCATGCTATTTTGCATCCTTGTGTCTGGACGGGGTTTTTCCTTCTAATTCAGCTGGCAGTACCTAAGCCTGTGCTTTGAAATAGCCCCCGATCAATGCAGCTGGATTTTATTCAGTTAACTTGCTCAGTTGAGTAAGTTGGGCAGTGGTGGCCATCCTGTCATTTCCACAGCCCAGAACACCTTCAACTTGGGAGCCCCCAAACCACTCCCTCATCTCTTCCTTTTATTGATTTTGTCGACTATCACAGAGTTTTCTTTCTCTGTGCTTGTTCTAAAATGGAGCTTTAAAATGCCGACTTTTCTAGAATTGCTAACAGTTCAGTACTTCGATTCATAAATTTTTAATCTGACAGGGAAAACCCCTCCCAGAGATGTTGGTAGTACTGTGTCTACAACTAACAAGTTATACTAATTAATTCTCAAAGCGTTTTCACATATATTTTCTGAATTGATGTTACTGGATTTTAAATTGCTGTGTCCTCAGCAAATCTAAATCTCATCGCACTGATCTCCAAACAGTACTATTCTCTTTCCTAATAACAGAAATCAGAAATAAATGCAAAGTTTAACTGTAGGCTAATGGATATGAGTACCTTAATAAGAATATATATTTTTAAAGAACTAAAAGATTAAGTCAGAAATAGATTTTAGGAGATAAATTGTTTTAAAAAATGTGTATGCATACTAACTAGAAAATTTAGGTAAAACATATTGATACATACAAGTGGTCTTTGTATGTGCAAATAAGTCATACACATTTTCCCACCTGGGGACTAAAGTCATTAGCATAACAAAACACATTGTCTTCAAGAGAAAAAATAAGAAAATTGAGTAAAATATCAGAAACACACTCCCTATTCCTAAAGTCCTAGCCGTAATTTTTTTTTCTTTTTTAAATGTATAGCTTAGATACCTCTGAAAGTTTTATAGATGAAGAAACTGAGGCACAAGAAGGAAAAGTTATATGTCCAGGTTCTTACCTGGACATTAATGACAGAGCAGAACTAGGGATATTCATGTTCTGACAGCCGGAGCACTACTCTTAGCAAACTAACCTCAGTTTGTCCAATATTATTGCCCTTATCCAATTTTACATCTTCAGTTATGGCTATAGTAAATAAAGATCAATACTTTTCAAATTTTATATCAAAAAATAGTATTTTCAAAATTTTTTCATGTCCTTTCAATTTTAAAAGTTCATTTTTCTCTAAGAGTTTATAAGATGACATCCAAATATTAATAGCTATTGTGTCTTTCAGTGTAGATAAACACCCCAATTTATCTTGTCCTCTATCCCCTCCCAATGCTAATTATGGAATTCTCTGATACTTATCATTATCTTTCTTGAAAGTCACTTTGAATAGGTCAATTTTATTTATGACTTATGTGTTTAAATTTCTATCATTGCATATCCATTACAGCAAAGTCTATGGAGTTTTCAAGATTTTTCAGGGTCATCTGAAATGCACATAATTTTATAATTATACAGTTGTAGGCCTTCTTCTATTTATAATCACGCTTTATTATTACTCTATTCTCGTGCTTCTAATCAGCCTTTTAATTTTCATGGGTATGATTGCTTATCATATTATCCAGTATGAACTTTATAAGATCAATAATACAATTTAGGGTATGAGTACAAAAAACAAGTGAGTGACAGCAGACCAATGATTAATGCTTTGGTCCACATGGAAAACAACATTTATTTAAAAATCATGGCAATGAAATAAGATGAAGTAAGTGATAAAAAATTCATGAAGATGCAAAATTATTCAGGCCTGTGGCAGACTCTATGGCAACAATGCCACAAACTTATATTAATGTCTACTATGTGCAAATATAGCATTTCTTTCATGGGCATTACTGTCATCTTATATATCAGTGCTTCACTGTTTTATTTAGAATCTATTTGAATAGCTCTTTGTAAGATATTGAACTTTGTATTGGGGAAAAGGATCAATCATTGCATAATGAATTCACTTTTGGATTATGTCTATACAACAACACATAAAATGAATATTTGCTATATTTGATGATTCAGACACAAAGTTCATTGAGGCTCTGGGCTGAATGATTATATTTGGCTTTATTAACAGCCTAAAGTAACCACAACCGTCACTAAAACATACACTGCATTTTGTTCTATGTAGAATTAGCCTCAATAAAGAGAAAAGGGACTGTTAACCAAATTCTACACAATAGCTCTACTACCCTGTAGTTTACAAGCAGCAAGTGGACGAAAATGTGACTTTTTTTCAAGATTACTATGTAGAATATAGAATCAAGTCTTTATTCTATGAGCAATGATTTTCCAATGTATTATTTTACTAAATGTTTTTAAAAGGCTTACTGAAACTGTGGAAAATATATAGGAAGCTAAGGTAGGAAATTTTCCTTCCTGCTAATATATAAATGTAGTCAGTTTTTCTTCTTTTTGTCACAGCATTTGGAGATTTAGGTAAAATACCACCTTGAGAATGTTTCTTGGCATCTCTTATTTTTATTGAACCGTGAACTCGAAAGTCTAGCATAAAATATTATTCTGTGTAAATAGTGGAAGTGTATTCCATTAAGACAAAAACCATGTATTTAGAATCCATTTATGTGCTGCCATTTGTCTTCTCTGTGAATTATCTATCTAAAATAGGAATGGTGGTACACTTGGCCTTTCTATACCTATTCTTATTCTTATACAGGTAGAGATATTGCATATGACATAGTATGCGTGTGGAGAAAGTGAAAAAGGGCTGTGTTTGGGATTTGAATGAATCCCAACCAAAACTAGCATATAAGCAAAATAAATTAAAAATGTATGTATGTATGCAAGTAAAAACATTTTATTACATATTTATGTATGTGTGATTTATAAATATGAATTTCATAAAAATATATATATTATATATTCAAAACAAAAGTATTTCTACGCTTACATGCACATGTGTGCACACATTATTTTGCCTTCCTTCTGATCTAACTTTAACAGATGGCACCTATATTGTCTAACCTGAAACCATAAAATATTTGAGGCAAATACTAATCTTTTGTTGAGTTAAATTAATGGTCTTAGTAGGTGAGGAAATATTTCTCTGTCCTGCTTTAGTGGAAACCACAGGTGGGCTGGCATGATGGAAACCACTGTTCAGGTAGTCCCCCTGTTGTCCATAGCCCCTACTTGGTTGTCTCAAGTCTACTAGGCTATTATTTTATTTAAGGTCCACACTGAAAATTTCTCTAATCCAGAAGTTTATCTTTGCCAGTGAAAATCTATGGGGGCCACAACCATTACATTTGTAACAGCAAACGTTATACATCAGTTACTATGCACTGTACTCTGTTGCCTGGTATGATTAAGCCTTTTTCTTAGAAAAGTGACACCTAGAAAGGTGCTGAGTATTTTCAGTTCTAAATTATCTTATTATGAGAAGGAACCGTTAAATCCTGGTAATTCTAGTTGAAAAAAATTATACTTGAGGGCTTGAATCCTCCTGCCGATGCAGGGGACACAGGTCCGTGCCCCGGTCCGGGAAGATCCCACATGCCGCGGAGCGGCTGGGCCCGTGAGCCATGGCCGCTGAGCCTGCGCGTCCGGAGCCTGTGCTCCGCAACGGGAGAGGCCACAACAGTGAGAGGCCTGCGTACCGCTATATATATATACTTGAAAATAACAGTGGTCATAAATATAATACCTTTAATACATGTGATGATAAGCTAAAATTCTCAGTAATTTTTTTCCAAAAAGTCTTTCCGTTGAAGACTAAGCCAATGCTTGTTGTAGCCACCTGGCAAATTTAGATCCCCAGTGAGATACACCAATTAACACACAGTTACTATGGGTGCTTCTACTAACCACAAGAGTCAACAGTTACACAAAGTTTAGCAATAGATTTTACAGGGTTGCCATTATCAATATATACCTCAAAGAACTTATTAATAAATAGTAGTAATTATTAGACGATCATCAAATGTCTAATTTCTTTTTCTAGACACACTCGCATGCAACTTACACCAAACAATATTAGGATTTTATAGACTATCTCTTATCCTGTTTTGTCTAGTACTACATATGAGTTGGTAGCCGATGTTACTTTAATGCGCTTACAGTTACAAGGCGTGCAATTCTGAATTTAGATAGCTCTGACCTGTTTGAATATTAAAATTGAGAACTTCTCTGATTATATACTGCTGTTGACAGTATTTTAGTGAGGAAAAGTTACTATAAAATACAAAGCAGGAAAACTTTGAGTGTGTATTCCATATTCCCATACATATTTCCTGGTGTTGGAATCTTAAATTTTTTTAAAATGATTATTTTTTGGTATAGGTAAATTGTTTAATATATGTGTCAGTAACCTGAGCTTCAGACATCATCACCTAGTGTTTATTAACTCAGGAGAACTGTGTCTGACTTTTAACAGGAAAGAAGGAATTTCACATTTGGTGGACATCAATTGATTATGTGCTAATCACTGTATTAGATTTTTTTATATATTATCTTGATTAATCCAAGTACCCACCCTATAAAAGAGATAGAAACCAAGACTTGGAAAGACTTGGTGTCTTGCTCAAGACCACGAAGCTCATAAATATGAAGAGATAACAATTTCCAGATTTTTCTTCTTTCACATATTAGGCTAATTATTCAAGAATACTCACGAGAATAAATCTTTCTGCATTATAAACAAACTACAACAGGTTTCAAAATAAAAATAAATTTTTAATTCATTAATTTTATATTTGAAATAACAACATCCTTGTACTTTTTGTTTAATATTAGAGAACTTATACGTAACACAAGGTTTATTTTATTATCTATTTTTTTACTATAAAAATTTATTTTTTCAATTGTGGTAAAATATGCATAACATAAAATTTACCATCTTAACCATTTTTAAGAGTGAAGTTCAGTAAAGTTAAGTACAGTTAGTTACATTGTCGTACAATCAATTTCCAGACCTCTGTAATGTAATTTTCTGATACAACACCTGAATAGAAATAAATTTAGGAGATAAAGCAGGCATATATTCTTCGTTATTGCTCTAAATAAATCTCTTAAAATGTTACAGATCTCTAAATGAGGCAGGCCACACAATAACACTGTATTGCAGGGAGATTTAGTTTGTGACATCAGAGTTACACAGGAACTGATTTACTAATTACCTAACTGCCTTCAAGTCTGGATGAGCCAGACCTTATCGTCTGCAAAATTATTTAATGAAATAGTTTCCCAATCAGAAGTTATTAGAAATGTAACTTTACTTGTTTGGTCCCCTAAAGTGATCTCACAAACACCACCACCACCAAGAACAGCACAAAAACATGTACAAATGCAGCTTTTTTTTTTTTTAAGTTTACTTTTGTACGTATGGAAATTCAAGCATCGTCAGTTAATTGTACTGGGTTTTTAATTTATTTATTTTTGGCTGTGCTGGGTCTTTGTTGCTGCACTCGGGCTTTCTCTAGTTGTGGCGAGTGGGGGCTACTCTTCATCGCGGTGCGCGGGCCTCTTACTGTCGCGGCCTCTCTTGTTGCAGAGCACAGGCTCCAGACACGCAGGCTCAGTAGCTGTGGCTCACGCGCCTGGTTGCTCCGCGGCATGTGGGATCTTCCCGGACCAGGGCTCGAACCCGTGTCCCCTACATTGGCAGGCGGATTCTTAACCACTGCACCACCAGGGAAGCCCTGTACTGGGTTTTTTATTGGCTCTTTTATGTCTCACTTTATTTTCTGGATTGCTTTATGATGTTGTGACACATTGATTTTCCCTCCTACCCTCATACAAACAAAGTCTATAGGAAATAAAATATCTTTATTATAATATAACGCCACAGCAGCCATCCCATTTATTATGGAATTAAATAAAAGAGCAAAGAGAGCCACGTCGGAAGAGACTCTGGGATTTGAAAGGTCACAGATCGTGTAAATATACAAAATGACTCCTGATTAAATGAACTATGCCTTCCTGAAATTAAAGGAAAGCCTGTTTTAATTATTTTCTGAATTTTAATGATTCATCTTTCATATGTGACTATGAGTATGTTTAGTCAGCAAATGTGATGTGTATCTGCGAATGAAGTCATTACATTAGGACCACAGGAATTTTAATGTCAGAGGAATTGGTGAAGATTTATATAGGCACGATGGGGTATGCTCTTATTGTGGAGAATGATACATGACTCTTTACTGGAGGGAAAAAACCATGATTAAATTAGCTGCTATTGCTTATGTCGTAAACCACTAATGCAGAGTTGGAGTAGTTTATAAATATCAGAAGAAGCTGGTAATGCAATTACCACATTAGTATTCGTCTGGAATCTGGTTGGGGACTTCAAAATAAACTCCAAATGAGTCATTTATTTTCCTTCGGGAAATGCTAACTGTGATAAATTCCCCCACCTAAAAATGGTTTTCAGTGATTCTTTTACATGTTCCATATGAGAACAGAGGTTTGAAAGTAGATGTTAAGGGAGTTTATCAGTCCTTCCTAAGCTTTTTCTTTTTTTTTTTTAACATCTTTATGGGAGCATAATTGCTTTACAGTGGTGTGTTAGTTTCTGCTGTACAACAGAGTGAATCAGCTATGCATATACATATATCCCCATATCTCCTCCCTCTTGCGTCTTGGAAGGGTAAGCTGGGACGAAGTGAGAGAGTGGCATGGACATATATACACTACCAAATGTAAAATCGATAGCTAATGGGAAGCAGCTGCCTAACGTTTTTCACATTATAGCACATATTGAAAAAATTAAAATGTTCAGCTCACTGAAATATACAGGGAAGGCTTTATTCAGGCAAAGACTCCAGTTGCTCCGAGGACTGAAGAGACAAAACCTCAGCTGGGACACACCAGGTGCTAGAGGACATGAACTGAGAAGCCTGGAGACACAGACAGTGTCACCCACTCATCCAACATATACTTACTGAAGGCCTGCTATGTGCCAGTTGCGTTCTGGAAACAGAGTTGTGAAAAAGTAGTCCAAAATCCTGCCCTCCTGGAGCTTATATTCCAAGGAGGAATAGAAAATGAACAAGTTCAATAGGGAAAATACAGCATGTGGCATGGTGATACTATCCAGAAGAAGAAGAAGCAAACAAGGAGTGGAGAACTTGAAGTAGATTTGAGATTATGAGACCAGAGAAGGCCTCACAGAGAAAGCAGCTGGTAGGTAACACCCAGAAGAGGCGAAAGGACTAACTGTCTTGTCAGACTGGTTTTAGGAAAGAATGCAAAAGCTAATTTTATGAATGCAAACTCCATTGTTGGAGGGAGTCTGAAACTATATTAATAATTCTTTAGTAAAAATTCACAAATGTATATAATTATATGTAATGGAGCGAAGGAAGAATATAAGAAAGGAGAGGTTTGTTTTTTAACCTGTGACTTAGAAAGTAGCCTTCTAATCCCTTCTCTGGATGAGTAGACAACATTGAATCTATTCTCTAGAAGTCATGCATCTACAGGAGGTACAGGACTGGAATCCCTCATTCTGATTTTGTCTCTTAGTACAGACCAAGTAATCCCAACCAAGATCTAGCGACACAGAAGGGCAACAAATCTCCCCAATAATTATTCTGACCCCAGAACAAGAGATGAGACGTGGCCTGACTTCTGTGCTGTTTGCAGAAGCAAAACAAGCAGAAAAAAAGCTCATATTTCTGTCTCTGTGCCTTACAATATCAAAATCCGATTGGCCCTACCGGACTAAACTTTGTCCTCAGAGATGTGAAATACTGAGATTTCAGGCCCTCTTTTGTATAGTGTTCTTTTGGCTAATCCCAGGGTTCAGTGTGACTCTTTCCCAAAGCACCACTTCTGGAAGGAGCAGGCTGTGATCCAGAATCACCATTAGCAGAAACAGCAGAAATCATAGCCCAAGCATGTCATGTTGGACATAAATAATGCCTGATGCTTCTGCAGAGTTGCTTCAGCAGGAGTGAATCTGGTGAGCATTGCCTTTGGAAGCCAGGCCAGTGTTCCAGGGAGCTCAGCCGATAAAACAGAAGTGAGAGAGTATGGTGGTCTTCCCCAGAAAGATGCTGCAGTCTGGAGAGTGGTGGTCAGCAGAGCCCCTCCAAAATTCCCTCATGAGTGGTTCACGTGGCGGCTTTTCCAGATAATAAGACTTGAAGTGGCAGTGGGGAAAAATCTCTTCCCTCAGCAATTTGATTATGGCTTCAGCGCCATGAGGCAAAAGTAAGCAAGAATGGCTTCTGCCACGTGCCAGGAAGCCCCCAGACACCCCTGGGCAGATCAAGAGCAAGGAGAGGGTAGGGGTGGCGGACTTGGACTTGGACTCCCTGCTGTTCTGCATAGATGGATGTGCCAGCACTGGACCCTGAGGTCTGTTGAGATCTGAAAGTATAACTTACGTGCCAACTGTTGATAGAAATCCTCAAGTCACACTTGTAATAGACACAATAAATATCAACTGAGTCTGCCATATTTTGCAGTTCTGATCAAATTTCACAAATTGCCTTAAAAATCATATCACATTTGAAAGCTTCTTTAAAACTAAACTTAAGGGTATTAATTTTACTAACAATTGAGAAAAATGGGATAAAAGATTATAAAATTTGCTTATATGATCATAGAAAAGCAGCTAAACTACTTTGTTCTGTGATATTCCTAGGCTTTTTTTTTTTTTCTACATATTAGACTGGATATGTAATATCAGTGAGGTAGCCAACCTCCAAAATGTCCCCCAACAATCCCTGCCTCCTGGAATTCATACCCTGGTGTGGTATCCTATCACATTGTTCCAGGATTCCTCTGTGTGCCCGTCAGTATAAAGCAGAAGTGATAATATAAAATGTCATTTCAGAGGTAAAGTTACAAAAACTGTGGCTTCCATCATAGATGCCTGCTTGCACACTCTCTGTTTCTGCCTCTCTCTCATCATTTGCTCTGGGGAAGCCCAGCTTCCTTGTTGGGAGCAGCCCTGTATTGGTGAGAAACTGAGGCCTCCAGCCAATAGCCAAATCAGTGGGCTTGGAAGTGAATCCCTGTCTCCCAGGCAAACTTCTGATGATGGCATCACCAGATGACACCTCAGTTCCGACCTCAGAGAGACTGAGCCAGAACTACTAGGAGATAATAAATGTTTGTTGTTTTCAACTAGTAAATTTTGGAATAATTTCTTATGCAGCAGTAGATCCCTAATACAATTAGTTACTGTAAAAATCAACCTCCATTCTCAGTGGATTCACATACAGAAAGTTTGTTCCTCACTCAAACAGTGTTCATGGCCCGCGTATTCCTGGTTGGGCAGCTCCTGGGTAACCAGTGGCACCAACGCCTTGTTGGCGTTGAGGTCACCTGATGTCCACAGTGGAAGACCAGTGGAAGAAAGAGAATGAAAAATGCATTGGCGGTGGTCCAGGCTTGGAAACTGCGTATATCAGCAGACAGTTCTTCTGCCCACAATCCATCGAACTCAGTTACAGGACCCAAACTACTATAATTTAACATCAACACTGGGATTGGCAAACAGGAACCATTATCTCTGTTATTTTTAACACTAGTGAATTGTGGCAAAGTTAGTAGCTGCCAAGACAGCATCAAGCAAAATCTGAAAGATGCCACCCGCTGATTTTTGGCAGTTCGTCCAGATCACATCCCATGGGCCTTGTCCCTCATTTCGTGAAATTGTCTTTTAGTTAAGGAATAGTTTTTAAAAACTTTTTCTTTATGAGAAATTAAATTATATGTGAGCTAAGTAGCAGAAACGAGGCGTTTTGACATTAAGACGAGCTCATCTGAAGGTAACCAGCCATGTTTGCTAACACATCAAAATTTAAATGCTATCATTCTAAAACATCACTGGATACCCCTTAATTATAAAAAGAAATACAAACACAGCCTCTGCAGTGTAGTGCATTATAAAGAAATCATCCAAATGATTCAGAATGTGATACATTTTAAATTACTATAAAAATAATAACATGAAATGATGATATAGTAAAATCTAAGAATATGCTTATAGAATTGTAGATATTCACATACTCTTGCTTAAGGAGCTTTGCAGTGGTTTTCTACAGCATCATTTTAAAACATTTTAATAGCTAAATTTTTTTTCCCCAAATGAAATCATATATGAGACACTATATAAAAATAATAATACAATTCTATATTACAGCAGTTTACATCTTCACTATCAGGCAGAAAATTCTTCTTTGCTTGTGAACTCCACAAATTAGCTATTCTATAACCTTACAATTCTTAGAGACATAATTTGGAAAGTAGTTAAGATTATTTTTGACAGCAAATAACAGAAAATCCAACCTCATAGTCTTAAACATCTTTTTTGCTCATGTAACAAAATTTGAAGGTAAGTGGACCGATAATGTTAAGCTGAAGCTGCTATCTCTAGATTTTTCTGGCCTTTCTCTCATGCTGGCTGTCTCAAGGTCACAAAGTGGCCCTTGCAGCTCTAGAAGTAGAGCCACAGTCACAGCAGGAGGGTGGAGAAGAAAGCAGCAGTACCTGTCATTTCAGATCTCTTATCAGGAAAGAAATGTTTTTCAGAAGGTCCTCTGTCCCCAGCCTCAGCAGATTTTCCACTTCGGTCTCCTTGGCCAGGACCAAGTCACAGAGCTACTGGGAGGTGAGGCAGGCTAGCAAAGCAGAGAGCTGGGAAATCCTCAGTCTTCCACAGAGTTCATCACCTGGGTCAGGGTCGATGTCGCCCCAAGGAAGGGCATGTTCCTGTTATGCGAAAGAAAAGGAGGGAATGGATTTATGGACACGGGATGGGGCGGGGGGATGAATTGGGAGATTGGGATTGACACATGTGCACTGCCGTGTATAAAAGAGATAGCTAGCGCGAACCTGCTGTATAGCACAGGGAGCTCAGCTCGGTGCTCTTTGATGACCTAGATGGCCAGGACGGGGGGCACGGGATGGGAGGTTCAAGAGCGAGGGGATATATGTATACATATAGCTGATTCACTTCATTGTACAGCAGAAACTAATACAACATTGTAAAGCAGCTATACCCCAATTTAAAAAAAAAAAAGAAAAGAAAGGAAAAAGATATGGGTAGGCAACTGTATATAGATTCTCTGTAACATATGGAGTGGCACCTTTGATGGCATAATCTTGCTTTTGAATTGCATTTATACCCTGGCAACGAATATTACAACATTTCCCTGCAGGTGGTTCTAATTTAACATAAAAATTGGGTCTAGCAATGTGTAAAACTTGAAAGCAATTGTTCATAAGCATATGCCATGATAGCAAATATTCCCCTGTAGGTTTTCAGAAAAAAAATGAAAAGAAATGCAAATGGAACTGTTCTACAGCCAAGTGTATTTCCGTGCAGCTGCATGAATTGAGATTAGGGGTAGGAATTAGGGCTTTTACTATGACCAAAAATGTACGTGCCAGTAACTCTACCTGACAGTAAAGGGAGTAATTTATCTTCTTTGCATTAGTTTTTCCTGTTATCTGTGAAGCTGGAATTACACTTCTATCCCTTATAGAGATTATATAGATTACTCGAAAAGGAAAAGTGCTCTATGTTTCCAAAGTGCTCGGTAAATTACATGCATTCAATTGTGGTTGGTTTGTCTGATATATCAGAAAAATTTCACTGGCATTTTTCTTAAGATCCCCTTTCCATTTATCTTTATTTCTAATCTTTCCCCAAATGTCAAACAATATAAAAAATAGGCCTTTTTTCATCTCCTGCACCAAAGATAGAGACTTCATCCCCAAAAATTTCCTGAGCTGCGAAGGAATCTAATGAACCTGTTTGTTTAGACACTGAATCACAGGAAAGTCCTGTATCTTCCAAATGTATTAATTTACAGGCCGTTTTTAAGTGTTTATTATTTCTGATTCCAATATTTTCTCAAAATTCATTTAAATTTCTGCTAAGTAAAACTTTGCTAATGTAAGCTGGAGTGGTATAATAGGAGCACCCAAACTAGTAGTAATAATATACAGACTTCATAATGGCTTTGTCATTCGTTAGCTCTTTAACCTTAGAAAGTCATTTAAATTTCTGGACCTCAACTTTCTCATTTATAAAAATAGGGGTGATGCTGTCTTTCCTACTTTGCACTCAGAATTGCCATAATCTAAAATGTGTCAATGTATTTTCTAAATTGTATATATTTCTAACTTACATGTGTGGATGGATGCATATTTGATAAAATTATAAAACAGTTATACCTCTAAACCTAATATGTTTCATATAATGAAAGACTTTGCCATGGAGATGCTAAATACTCACTGTAAGTGTTCTTTTGATATAGAATGAAAGGTAATTTGGTTTGGGTTTCTATTGTATTTCATCTACAAGATTGATTTGAAGGTTTATTTTCAAATGTAGGCAGCACACTCAACTACTTGGAAAATGGGATAGCTTTATGAAAACCAGGAACTACAAAAATTGAATCCCATAACCAAAAATAAGAAAACATTGCCTGACTTGCTTAATTCTATGCAAGTTTCATATCTGATTTCCTCACACATACCCTGAAATCCATCTTCTTTGCCCAGCAAAAGAGAGGGGGCTGGTTAATTACACAATGGGAGCATGGAGTAGAAATAATACCCCCTCCCCAAATTCATATTCCAAGACACCACGGAGTGCCTATAATAATGAAGTAAGAATTCAGGAGAGATGAATAGAGAAAATGTTTTCTCTTACGTTACACTTGTTGGGGTCTTAAATCACCAAAACTCTCGTTTCTGCTCACAACCCATTGGCCCAACCTACCCTCGTGTTAAACTAGAAACTGTAGGAAAACCCAAAAAATATTTGGTGAGCACTTCTATTTCTGCCCTAGGTTACCCTTTTATACGATACATACCCACTTACTCCTATTTTCTCACACAGGGAAAACTCTCAGTATCTCCCCAAAGAAGATCCCGAAGAAATAGCCACCACACCTAGCTCAGTTTAAGATCATTGTGTAGTGGCTGTAGTCTCTTCTTTAGATTTAGACCTTACGCCTCTTTGGTGTAGAGTACTAAGAATTAAAAAAGACATAGTATCTTCCCCACTGAAATACAAACACACAGTATTCAGTGATGGACACAAGATAGGGTAACTGAATGATTCTTAACTAGAAAGAGGAATAATGACCAAGACATGGAAGCAACCTAAATGTCTATCAGCAGTTGAATGGATATGAAGATGTGGTACCTATACAGTGGAATACAACTCAGCCATCAAAAAGAACAAAATCATGCCATTTGCATCCCCATGGATGGACCTAGAGATGGACCTAGAGGTGATCATACTAAGTGAAGTCAGACAGAGAAGGACAAATATCATATGATATCACTTGTCGAATCTAAAATGTGATACAAATGAACTTATTTATAAAACAGACACTCACAGACATAGAAAAAAAAAAAGCTTACAGTTACCAAGGGGGAAAGGTGGCGGGAGGGGGGGTGGATAAATTAAGAGTTTGGGATTAAGAGATGCACACTACTATATGTAAAATAAAGACACAGCAAGGTTCTACTGTATGGCACAGGGAACTATATTCAACATCTTGTAATAAACTATAATGGAAAAGAATATGAAAAAGAATATATAGAAATACAAAAAATACGTAATATATATGTATGTATATAACTTTTATATATATACATATATAAAACTGAATCAGAAACTATACTTCAATTAAAGAAAGGGGAATGCTGAGAAATATGTTAGTCAGTGGTCTGTAAAAACATTGAAATTCTACTGACTAGACATTGTGAAGATCCCCTACCTTTGAGTGGTAGAAAATTTGGATTCACCCCTGGTTTTACTCTCTGGCACGAAGTCCTATGCGCATTATTCTTCCTGGCCCCTGCCTTCACACACTAGGTAGGTCATCGTCATATTTTAGTTTGCTTCTTGATCACAGAGGAAGTTGGCGGGGTTCTCAGTCCTGACTTGGCCCATGGGAGGTTAGGGGTAGTCCAAGTTCTTTCTTGACCTGCTTTTTTGGTTTCTTTGCAAAACAGATTGCTCAGATACTCAGTAGACTTCCAATTCATTTTAATTTAGACGTGTCCAGTTGCTAGTAACCACACCCCAAGATCTTTCTTAAAAATTCTCAAATTTCTTTGTTACTCCAAATCTAACTTTCTCACTTACTGAAGCTATTAGGTAGGAAGACATTACCCAGAATCTGATTTTACCCTGAGGCCCTTGAATCAATAGAGATTTTTTTTTTAATCGTGTGCTGTAGCCTTAAAACTGACCTTTAACTTGAGATATTTTAATCAATGTAAAGGTATTATTGGGCCTTTGCCCGTTGAAGCCTTTTAAAACTTATCTCTTTTCCAACTTTGCAAGGTCCCAAATTTCTGATCTCTCTGTTCCCTTTCATTTAGGCTTGTTGACTGTCCAATTCTTTCTTGTAATACCTTGCCAGACTTTGTCAGTAACACCTTCCATGTACTACCAAGGTTCTCTTTTCAGCCTCTTCCCCAAGAAATGAAGATTCCACCTTCAAAGTTATTACAGACAACACTTGGGCCAAATATTCCGCTACTGGACCACATAGCTCACCAACTTTCCAGAACCTCAAAGCAGTTTATTCACAGCCCATGGCCCAGTTGCTCAGGCAATGTAATGCTGTTGAGGAGTTTCATTAGGTTATTACTTAATTTCTGTAATGGCTTTCAGTCCTAGCTGCACGATTAGCCTCCAAGTCTCTGTAGCATATCAGACTAGAAATTTATCTCCTCTTGATGTTACATGTCCAACGCAACCTAGCGAGGTGTTCTGTTCCACATAACCCTCAGAGATCCAGTCTGATGGCGGCTTCATCACCTCCTGCTGCCACGTGACTCCCGGGTTAAAGCCTCATGCTCGTTGCCCAGAACTGGTTACAGGGCCCAAACCTAATCCAAAGTATCCTTTTAAAGAAAGGGATACTCATAGAATATTTTGTAAGCATTTTTGTCTTTGCTACATTCGGCTGCATCACTGTTTGTATGAGGCTCTGCAAATATACAGGCAAAGGATTCTATAAAAGATCAAGAAGTTTCTGTTTTGAAAGATTTTCAGATGTTTAGAGTCAAGGATAACACAACATCAGGAATAAATGAAGAAATAATTCATGTAGATTCCCCTAACACCTCTGACTTCAGTGAATTTGAGGTCAGGAAAAGACAGCTGCATTTCTGAATTGTCCAAAAGTAGCAGTCTTCACAACTGATTCAAATGGAGTCTAACTGTTCAAAAAATTCTGGTTTACGTCTAGATATATGGGTCCCTTTGTCATCTGTGATATATGAAAATAGTACGGTAAGATATTCGTTTAATTGTGTATTTTAGGAGAGAGCTAAACCAATACAATGATCGTTATTGTACTCAATTTTTCACTCCTCATGAACTAAGAATGCATACCTGTAAATTAAGTGAAAGTCCTAAATTTTTTATAATAATAACTAAAATCTAGGACATGTATATGTGCCAACCACAGTTCAATTTTTTTTTTACTGATAATTTTTGTTGGTCTAAATGAAGAGAATTTTAATTCGTGTCGGACTTAAATATGTAAAAACACACATAACAAGATATAACTGTGAATGAACATTTTTCCCGCTAATGCATATTCTGATTAAGGTAATAAACCTTTACAAGTAGAGATCATTATAGTAATGTAAATGTGGTCTGAAGAGCAGGTGCTGCCACCTGAGACATGATACATTTAATTTAGAAACGAGTCTCCTTTCACATTTAATTTATTTTTCTCATTGTCTTATTTCACTGAGATGAAAGGCTTCTGTGAAAACAGGATAGTTGTTTCCTAAAAATTCATAAGCTTCTGTTTTATATTCCCCCTTAAAGGTGTCAACGCATGGTTTATAAGCTTATAATTGTTTGCAGCCACTGATCATAATTTCATGAATAAAATAGCTCCAGGTAATCAATCAGTAGGAACACATTGTGTAAATCTAACTTTTATCATAATTGGCTTTCTATGCAAAGTGTATAACAAAGTGAGAAACTTAGGAAATATTGTTTAAAAACTTGGTCACTTCTGACTGTGTCTGATTCTCCTTGTTACATTTTTGTGAACGAATCTCCTTTCTTAATAGAGTAATTATTTTTTCTAATATAGCAATTCTGTTGGTTTGTTTCAAAGACCCAGGAGACTCTCCATCGAAAGCCATCTGAGGCCCTCACTCACCAAGGAAAGATATACACAAAATTCAGGCATAAGATTTCAGTTTGTTGCTAGGTCCCTAGTTACAGATCTTTTTTTTTTTTTCTTCAAATTTAAATAAATTTTCTTGATTCCAATCTGTTGGGGTAGATGATGCTTCTTCCTTGGGGGCCTGTGGTCTTTCCTAGATGCCTGATCTCTGTCACTCAGATGGCCTCCTTGGATTACAGCTGCTCATACAGAACTTCAAGAACTGCCTAAACTTTCAAAATATGATGGGTTCTTATGTCTTCCCAGGACTACCTCCCCCCTCCCCATCTTTACCCTGCACTACCGTTTTCAAGACCTAGAACTGCTTTGACCATTCAGATCATGTCCCTAGACATAGCTGTTTCTATGCTGTTAATTTTGCATTCATTTCCCAGTTCCATATATTCAGTCTGCTTCTATAAGCAGATATTACTCCAAAGAGATAAAAAAGTAAATTCATATACCTTTCTTAATTCAAAAAGTAGAATCAGATGTCAATGTAAAGAGATCCCTGGGAATCTTCTAAACCATGGTGCTTTAGTTCTACTTGAGTAAATGTTTAAATGATGTCATTTAATTTTAGTGTTTATATTTAATTTGAGTTCAGGGATATGTATTGAATAACGATACTCAGTATATTTCCATTATGTGATGGAAATTACATTTTGCAAAGTTTCTGTGAAGCAGAAGCTGACGATTACTTACTTTACTAAGGTTAAAAAAAATGGAACCATTAAAGTCTGAAAATCTGGGTTTGTGTGTTGGATTTTTCTAACATGTATCTGCCCCTTAGGTAAGTTGACTATTGTTTCTGGTCTCAATTTACGCACCCGTAAATCGATATTTAGGGCTAACCGGTCTCCAAAGATGTTTTTCCACAGTTACTAGCCAGGATTCTAGGTTCATCATTATTTAATTGATGTTTGCTTTGCTCCAGAAATGAGGCAATCAGCTTCCTCTGCATTTTCGGATACAGTCAGCAGTGTCTACTTGACTGCGCATCGTTAATCCTTCTCTACAGGAAAGCTGTGTAGTTTACAATTGTCTTAATCGCTTGAGCAGCTAGAGGCAAACAGGTAACAGGAATTATAACCCCACAACAAATTTTCCACCATACTGAATTGGAATTTTTGTTGTATTTCATATATTGGATTCTTTTATTACGATTTAAGAATGAAAACTTGTGACGCTTCCCATTTTTCTCAGGTAAGGAATGTTTTCAAGGGCATATGATTACATTCCACTGCTTCTATGATTGTTTATATTGTTGGTCAGCAATATTCACTTCTTAGGAGATATTCCCTACTTAGCACTCTCATTGTCAAAGGAATACTCTTGCTCCTCCACTGGTGCTGGATTTGGCCATGTGACGTGCTTTGCCTGAGAGAATGTTAGCAGATAGAACACAAGCAGAGGCCTGGAGTGTCCTTGCATTGGTTTGGCATCTGCATCATGCTTATTTGCCGTGAGAACTGTATGCCCCCAAGTAGCCCCTGCCTTGGGTCTGTACTCTAAAACATGCACAGATGGAGCAGACTTGAACCCATCCTACACCCGGGAGCTTAGCCCAGCCCACTCACAGCCCGAGGCAGAGAGAATGACCAAACCCAGCTTAGATCATCCAAACGGCAGTCAGCTTGCAGCCTGTGACCAAGAGGATCAATGCTTGCTATTATATGTCACTGCACTTTGGAGTGGTTTGTTTTGCAGTGGTGATAGCTGACTGACATAACATCTAATGTACTAATTCTGGAACATTTTCATTATACCATGATGCATGGGTTGAAGAAATACATCTGTGTGACAAAGGAGAAAACTATGTCGACATTAGGAATGCACAAGACAAAGATTTCCAATTCCCAACAGCTTTGTCTAGAATCATCCTCATTTTGAATTTAGGGTGACTTTTTCACGATAGGATCCAATCTAATGACTGAAAGGATGGTTAAGATAGACAAGTAGCAGTTGTTTACAAGATTAATCCTCAACGGGAAATTGTTGTTGTTATTCAGTTTGTTGGCATATCATGGGGTTTTACTGTGAAATCAATTGTCCTTTTCTGCCTTGAGGATTTTGCTGCTGATATCATAGAGATGATGAGGGTGGTATATGTATACATGTAAATGTGTACTTGTATGTCTGTGTGTGTATCTTATTAATAACTTCGTGGTTCTGCATGTCCTTCAAAGACATGAATTCCATGTACAATGAGCATTTCTTCCATAAAGCAACCCTAATATTTTATCTGATATCCAATGACTGAGGAGCAGGCTTTGAGATCAGGTTCCCCTGGGCGCCATTCCCGGCCCCATCTCTGTCTGGCTGCCTAGTTTGGTGCTAATAACACTTAGCTCATGGTCTTGCATGAGCATGAAATGTGATCCTGGGTAGGAGGCAATGAGCAGAGTGCCCGTCACACAGCACTGCCCGTCACACAGGAACTGTGCAATTAGATACGGTTATGTTACTTACGATTCATTGGAGATTTAAGACCTGTTAAAGACGATACGTATTTTATAACATCTTTGCAGCATTTAATATAATCATGAAAAAGTTTCATACACGTAAGCTGCTGTGTATAGAATTTTTGAAATGACTCTTGAGGCTCTTGAGGTCCACAAAAAAGAGTTCAGAGTATAACTAAAATTACATTCAGGCAAAGGGACTAGATACATTCTGACAGACATCATTATGCTGAACAGCACAAAGGACACGAAGGGAGTTTTATGTTCCTAGCTCTTTCTCATACGTGACGTCTTAACAGTGTGACTAATTGGCAAATTGTTGTCCAGACCGACGGTGACCTCAAACTGAGACATCTGTTTCTGGGGTCCAGGTTTATTTGCTTATTTTCCATGGTATGTTTGTGTTATCTCTGGATTTTGTTTGTTTATGTCATCACTAACTGCAGAAAAGTTCAAAAGTTTCTTTAAGAAAATATTTATGATGGGATTCCACTTGATTCCAGACATTGATAAGAATAAGACAGTAACTCTGTTCTTAGGAAGTTTATAATTTTGGTGAAAAACAGAGAGGTGTGGATTGTAATGTGTCCTTGATGAAGGCATAAACTCTAGATATTGTCCCATTATCTGTTAATTTATAAAAGTCTCCACTTGTCTACAATAACCTGTTCAGAAGTGGGCGGTCTGTTTAACCAGCTATAATAGGCTGGGACTCTGTACTTTACTCTCTCACTTGAGTTTTCACTGTCCAAGCTCTTTGTGATGAGTGAAATGTTTTTCTAGGAAAAAAAAAAGATGCATGAATGTTGTGATAGGAGGGTCACGTAAGCCTAGGTTGACAAGATTCACCTTCTACTTTGGATCAAAACTGAGAAAAAATGGTCCATAGTGCAGAGCCATCATACATCCTGTGCAACTCCATTAAAAAAAAAAAAAGTATCAGAAGCCGTCACTCCTGATCTTTATGCACAGCTGCTTACAATACAGTGTATTCTGCACAAGCACCACGTGGGTGTGTGACAGCATGCAGTTAAAGGATAATGTGCTTTGGAAGTGATTTAGTGTAAATGTAACCACATACATAGGCAGTAATAGGTTGCAGAGCAAATTTGGAGAAGATTAAACTAGCTGTAAATCCTCTCTGGCGACATTCTCCATGAGCCTCAGCAGCATAGTGACTTTGAATGTCTCATGGATACTACATCCCAAATGGCCCAGAATAGAAGGGGAGAAGAGTAAACTTTCCTAGCTAAAGTTATGACGTATTTTTATATTGGAAGGAATAACTGATATTAGTATGTAATATAGCCATTACATAGATCAGTTATACAATATAATACTTTATGTGTCCATATTTGGGATTAAAATATAGTTACTCCTTAGTGTATATGAGTCCAGGCAACGATATAATGAATGTTTAATGTCATGTAAGTGTCATAATGAAGTTTTGTTGGTTTTCAAAATGATAAGGGTCTCTCTAAACCTGTTTGTTGAAAGGATGGCAGGACTGCTGTATAACCGTGAGTGAGTTATTTATCCCTGTAAATTTGTTTCCTCATTTCTAAAAAATAATCAGAGTTCCTACCAGGGAAGTTTTTATTAAGAGTACATGAAATTAAATAGATAATTACTATAAATTAGAATAGTTCCTGGCATGGAGGGTGCTCAATCATTGCTGGCCGTGAACGCTGGCCTTAAAATTGTTCTGTGTGCTACAGTATGTGGATACTTAATCACATACATAGAATTATATGGTTTCTAGAAATATCATATAAACGTGTTAATAGCTAAGAGAGAAAAATGAGACATAGAAAAATGCTACCAAGATATTTAAAAGTAAATTTATAAATATAAATTTATAATGTATAGATATAAAGCATGAATAAACATTTCAGAGAAAAGTTCAAAGCGACTTCTTTTAAAAATTGTGTATGTTGCATCGCAATAAAATTTTAGACAGATCTTCATAAGGAATGTTTTTTAAAAAAATTCTTGAGGGTGCTTTAGGTAGTTCTCCATGAGGGATTAGCAATAAAATTCTGTCGAAATAATAATGAGGAGACAGTTTCTACTCCTGACATTTAATGTCTGAATAAAAAGGAGAGAACTCTATTGTCTCCTGTGGTTTCTGACTTTTTGCCTCTAGACATGTATAAAATAATTGTCTTTTTTGTTATTTCAAAGGCAGAGATAATAGAGTAAAAACTGTTTCTGAGTCCTTTCTAGCTGTGAAAAAGTGTGTTTTTAACCTAACGTAAAAATTAGGGGGCTCGAAATACCTCCCTTTCATAGCTGTCTTCTCACCGATTTCTACTGAGAACGAAAGAAGGTCACGCACTATTTAGTATCGTGAAATACTGTGTTTGTAGTTTAGGCATTTTGTGTCAATACTTTGCACTTCTTTCGCATTTCTAAAATAGAGGCCTCCCTCTGCCATCATAATAGACTAATAGGGTGATCATTCATTACCCTGCGAGCGACAGCCTCGTTCTTTGCTACCTTTTGCAACAACTCAGTGAAAAAAGTTGTCTCAATTCTCTGCCTCAATGCTGCCTCCTTCCGTCCTCTCTACTCTCACTGCATTTTCATCTGCTCTTGCCAAGGATATCAGTGAGCTCGTTTTGCTAAATCCTATGATAATTCTCAGTCTGCAATTGCGTTGACCTGTCAACATCCTTCGACTAATACATTTCCTTCCTCTGGTTGGAAAAATACCACATGCTCCTGAATTTTTCCTTCTAGTCTCCTTTTCTGGGCCGTCTTACTGTCTCTGATTTTTGGTCATCAGAGCACTTGAGATTCTCTTCTTCGAATCTTTACCTACACTCACTCCCTTAGTGATCTAACCCAGTCTGTTGCCTTTAAGTGCCATCTAGATGACAGAGGTCCAACTGTTATCTCTACGTCAGATCTTCTCCCAAAATTCATACTCATGTTTCCAATGACTTATCCTCTCTGATTTTATGTTTAAAGGACACTTCAAGCTCAACATGCCCAAAGCTGTATTCCACATCTCTCTCCCCAAACCTATCCGCCACAGCCTTTCCCACCTTGCTTCATGGCAACTCGAGCTTCCCGTTGGCCATGTAAAAATCCTTGAACTAATCTTCTTCTTCCCTCTTTTATACATTTCACATCTAAGCTGTCCAAAAATTAATTTCTTTCTACCTTCATAACCCAACATCCCATCAGTTCCCACCTTCTCCACCATCTCCACGGTAGTCCAAGCTCTGTCATTCCCTCCCTGGATTATACAAGAGCATTTTATCTGCTCTCAGAGCTTCCAGTTCATTCTTGTGGCCAAAGCAGTCCTATAAGATATAAGTTACATCATATCATTCTTTCGCTAAAATCCCTTCAATGACCCCCCATTTCTCACAGAACAGAAACCAAAGGGCTCTTGGTGGTCTGCAAAGCCTTACCGGATTTGCCCCTCCTCTCATTAACTCCTTGACCTTATCTCTTGTAATTCTCCCCAGCACAGCTGCCTTCTCAGCTACATGGGCCCCTTCCTGTTCCTTGAACCTGCCAGGTGTGTTCTTGATTTGCAGAACTGGCTGTTCCTTCTTATCTGGAATGCTCTTCCAACAGATGTCCTTGTAATGAATGTTTACAGTTCTAACAAGTGATTCTGACCATCCATTTACATTTGAATCTCGAATATACTATCATCCTCCATTTATTTTAGTAGCATTTTTCACTGCCCTCAATGTCACATATTTAGTTGTTTATTCTGTTTTTATCACCTGTCTCCCCTGCTAAAATGTAAGCTCTGGAAGGGTAGACATCTCTGTCTGTTTTATTCGCTCATGGGTACTAAGTGCTTAGAGCAGTGGCTGGTGCTATCGACTGAAAAACAAAACCTGAAAGTTGAGAATTATGTTTTACGGAGCAGGCTTGCTGAGGACTTAAGGCTGGGAGACAGCCTTTCAGACAGCTCTGAGGGACTGGTCCAAAGAGGTGAGGGACGAACCAGGATGTATGGGAGTTTTGCGACAAGAACCTGGTAGTCGGAACATCAAAAGATTACTGTTAATTAAAGGAAGAATAGACATCTCAAGTTAAGGAATTTAGAGCTTTTCTATGTACAGGAAGATGCAAGGGTCTGCTCTGATTCCTTTGATCTGCACCTCAGCTCTCTGCGGCCAGCGTCCTGTGCTTTCCCATCCTGAAGGGTCAGGGTGCCCAGTTGAGGTTGGCTGCCGTGGCTTATGGTTTGATGGCTGCAACATCGTTTGTTTACTGATATGGCAGGTGACATTTTCCGTCCACAGTGCCTAGTAGCCAACTAAGAAATATTTGCTAAATGCATGAGTTAGGTGAAGTGAGGGACAGTTGGATTTGAGGAAATCTGTCTTTTATAAAAAGAAAAGCAAAACTAAACTAAGCATTGGAGCAAGTTACCTTACATGATGTCTTAGTAAGAAGGCATACTTTGGTTTTCTAACTGCAGCGCTAATGCCGTGCACCACACAGAACAGTCAACTACTTGTTGAATTTGGATTGTGCAACTATTCTGAATATTTTACATATCATGGGCTTTCCTTGCCTGACATCAATTTTTGATCATATTTGCTGGAATTTTAGAATTTAATAGTACTACATTTTCTGCGTTTAAACTCTCCTTCAATGTAACATTCTGCAGGTGGCCAAATTGTGGTGTGTTAATACACGTGAATTTGTTTTGCTCTTAAAATAGCAATCATTATATTTATAGGATGAATAAACAACAAGGTCCTACTGTATAACACAGGGAATTACATTAAATATCCTGTGGTAAACCATAATCGAAAAGAATATGAAAAGAATATGTAAATATATGTAAGTATATATATACACATATATATAAAAGAATATATATAAGAAGAATATATAATATATATAACTGAATCACTTTGCTGTACAGCAGAAATTAACACAACATTGTAAATCAACTATACTTCAATAAAATATTTTTTAAAATAGCCATCATTAGGGGAAGTGTTTTAGTCAAGGGAAGCTAATGATTATGCCACATAAACTCAAATTATTAAAATGACTCAAATATCATAGAAATTTATTTCTCACTCACATGACAGCCAAGGCAGTTCCCAGCTAGAGGGCGTGAGAATGGAGGCAAGAAGTTGCCCCATGCGGTCATTCGTGGGCCAGGCTGGGGCAGAGTCACACCTGCAGGCCTCCAGCGGAGCCCTAATTGATATCCAAGGGATGAAGAGACAAGAGCATAAAGGAGCGTTTGCTGGAGGTTTTTATGGTCCAGGAACAGAAGTGACACACATCACTTTAAGTCACACTCCATCGGCTGGAACTTAGTCTCTTGCCTTTGGCCTAATGCAAGACATGCTGGGAAATGCACTCAAAGTATATGTTCTGAAAGAAGAGATGAGAAAATGAATTTGTCTTCAGTGACTAGCAACTTCAGTCCCTGAAAGGCAAGCTGTCATCCCGTAGCCAGATAGAATCCTCATTCTTTCAAGCATCAATCTTGTTAGGGAAACTCCTGATATCAATATGAGCTTTCTTGAGTCGGGGTTATTTTTCTACAGTACTGGGTTTTTTGAAATGTGAATTTATGCAAATAGTACAGATGAAAGGTTTTCAAGATATCACATATAATGGTTTTGCAATGTCCATATCTTAAAAGGGTGAGTGCCACAGCATAATACGTACTTTGGACAGAGCTGTGGCCTTTTCTAATGATAATGTAATATATCTCATTCACTTATACTAACAGAGAAAACCTATGGCACACATCCCACAAAGGCATACAGTGAATATGGTGTTCCACTCCCCTTGGCTCATCTAGATTGGTGAGGGGTAAAAAAGGTGAGAAAATGCAAATTTAAAACATTGTGAGTCACTTAGAACTCAAAAGTTTCTTCTCATATGCTGATAGAGAAGGTGTGTGCATAAGTGTAATATGTGCTTGGGTATATACTATGTTCTGAATGTTTGCGTCCCCTCAAAATTCATGGGTTGAAATCCTAATCCCCAAGGTGATGGTATGAAGAGGTGGGACCTTGGGAGGTGATTAGGTCATGGGGGGGGGGCCTTCATGGATGAGATTAGTGCCCATATAATGTGGCCCAGAGAGCTGCCTTGCCCCTCAATCAGGTGATTTACAGAGAAAAAGATAGCCGGTCTAAGAAGTGGCATCCCACCAGACACCAGATCTCTCGTGCTTTGATCTTAGACTTCCCAGTCTCCAGAAGTGTGGGGAAAAAAATCTGTTGTTTATAAGTTACTCGGAGCACAGTATTTTTGTTATAGCGGCCAGAATGGACCAAGACAGTATAACACTGGTAGTGAATAATCAGTAGTCTTTGCACTTAATGGAGAGAAATTATATTGAATTATTGAATGAGTTAATACCCTCCTAAACACACACACTGGGAAAGATGGAGAGCATAGAAAAAATGGTCACAAGCCCGGTTCTCTGGTACCCACAGACTGGCTTGGGTGTCTGCTAGTATCATTCATCAACTAAGAAATAAAACAAGCAACAAATCAACAAATTTCCTGTAGAGCAGATGGGGGAAGAAAGAGCATGAGCTTAGTTCAGAAATGCTGTCTTGAAGATGCTGCTGAAAATCCAGATAGAATTTTCCAACACTTGCAATTCTGCAGTACGATCTGTGAGGCGTTCACGAGTGAGAGTTATAATAGAGAGAAAATGGGACCATCGGCAAGAAATAGGTAATTGAAGCCATGGGACTGAACGAGATCATTATAGCTCCATCACATTCCATCATGATGCTAATGAGTCTGTCTCACTACTGAAATATAATCTCTTTGAGGAAGAGATTTTTCCCAGAACCTAGCATAGACCCAAGAACACATATCATTCATAATTATTATTTGCATTGCAATGCACTATATTAAGTATTTTATATGCGATATCACTAGTGGCTTTCTTTTAACCTAGGCAGAAAATCATCTAAAGATACAGCTAGCGAATATCCTATTCCAGTCTTCTTTTAAAGGAAGCTATAAATAAGAGTAGTATGAGCTTTTAAAAAATGCTCTCGGAGTCTGAAGAACTGTCTGTAAAAGTATATTGCACCAAAGTTTTCATCTAAACTTGACATTTGACTTGAGGACTGTCCTGCCATCTTTTCACATTTGAAATGAAGGTCTCCTTTCAGTTTGTGTAACAAAGCCTTGAGTTCAATGCCATAGCACGAGGCTCTTTAACTGGGGCAGTGGGTCTGTGATCCTGCCGGCCTTCCTCCATATTGACATTTTATTAATCTGCCATGTGTTTAGTTATCCAGGGAGGTAAGTGATAATCTCTTTCTGTTATGTCTCTACAGTTACTAGAAGCTCTGAAGTCATATGCATAATTCTACCTTGCCCATTCCCTTCAAGGCACACATCATGAATTAGAATGCTCTAGCATCTTTTAATATAATATCAAATACACACCAGAAAAGAAAGGAATGTTGCAAATCACCATGCTTTGACAATCGAAGGCCTTTCATCTTCAAGCCTTAAGTTCATAGGATAGAAGATAAAATTGATTTTAAGAGCCATCTAGTGCAAGGACAAATCAGACGTTTGAATCGCTCCTTCAACTTTATAGTGAAGAGTTGGCCATCTGCTCTTGGGTGCCCCCCAGAAGTGATTTGGGGATGGGAAGGCAGACATGTCTCCAGACCCCACTTCAGCCACAGGGGTCCCCATTGTTCACAAATTCAACTTACAGTTCTGAGGATTATTTGGAGAAAATTGTTAAAAAGCGATGCTTAAGTGAAAAATCACTTTATAGGGGGACAGTTAATGTTTTTTTTGACAGCCTTCCTTGTAAGAGGTGAAACCGTTTTCTTCTGGGGTTCCTCCCACTGGTTTCACTCCATTGCAGAGTCTGTAAGGAACAGCAGGCTTCCTGTCTCCTCATAGCAAGTGTGTTCTTGCTGTTCTCTATGTATCTGAAGAGCTGTTATCCTGTTCTCCCCAATAATCAACTTCCAGCTTGTCTTCCCCAGGCTCCTCCATTTTTCTTTCCATTGGTACTTACTTATGTGGGAGTTATGAGAAGGGGGTGCATTTTATGTGGTCTGTTTGCCATCCAGCCGCCCTACTGTGCTACCTCCCAGGTTTTTTTATCTACTTAAATTTTTTTCAGCATTCTATTTATAAACAGTAAACTACACCAATCTTTTTTGTACGGATTTATGATTTTACATATATATACCCTCATGGGACCACAACCCAAATCAAAAAAAGAGTAATGCCATCAGCCCAGATATTTCATTTGTAACTTTCCAGCCCATATGCACCCTCTTCCCCATGGGTAACCATTACTGTGATTTCTGTTACCTGTGCTGGCCTTTGATATCAATGACATCACAGTTTATCTTCATTCGTGTCTGGTCTCTTCAGCTGAACATAATGCCTTTTAAGTTTGCTTGAGGTCATTAAAGCACGGTGCTTACAACTGAACGAAGAAGGCAAGCCGAGTTCTGAAACACGTGCGACAATGGGTCAGTGCTTCCTCTGCCTTGGGCAGGACACGCCACTCAAATCTTGGAGGTCAGGTGATGTGCATATGTGGAACCGTGTAATTGTGAAGATCAGTGGTATCAGATCGTGGGAAACAATAGGACAGAACTAGAGTAGGACTTCCCTCTCAGCCCAAAAGGTATTCCAAGGCAAGTCAAAAGGTAAAAAAAAAAAAAGATCATCTTTGCTGTGCTTCCCAAACAAGATCTGTCTTCTCACCCCATTAGCCAAAGACCTCAGCTGGCTTCCTCTGTTCCAGGGAACCAGATCTCTTCTCATTTTTAGTAGTCATTTCACACTTTTTCTGCTACTGAAGCCTAAAGTCTCCAAAGGATTGGATCTCTGGATACTGATAATCATACTAAATCACACAGACCTTTATCTGACATTTTCCAGGATTTGTCATTTCTGGGTTTTAGGATTCTGTGACATTTTGTAGGACCTCCTTCTGCTGCTGCCTGTTGACCTTGGTTTAAATCCCAGGAGTCCCATAAAAACCAGTTGGTTTTCCATGGGATAACAGGTATGCAAATGAGAGGAAGGATGGCATTGCATATGTTGCTTCCTACCCACCACCCCCACTAATCTCTGTGAAAAGAACTACCTGAGCCACCATCCTCAAGAGACCCTGCTTCTAGATAATTCTCCCTCCATACCCCTGCAAGCCCTCAGCATTGAACATTACGTTATCAAGGGATGCTCCTACCATCCGTACTAACTGTGGTCTTCTTTGGCCCTGGAATCACTTGTTTCTTTGCTGAAAGCTTTTAGCTTTGATTCATTGACATGCCTTTGATAATATGTCGGCCAGATGTTCTAGTAATTTTGATATCTGCAAGGATGGTCTTTTAAACTTCTTTTAATGTCCTGGTCTCTAATTTCCCTGACCTCTCTCCTCCAGGTGACCTTGACCTCCACTCGCCCTCAGCCACTCACTCTTTTGGCCATGCTCTTGGTATACACCTTGCCATTATCCGTAACTGCAAACCCCAGGTAACCTCACCTTCAACCATCAACCCCTCCTCTCCAGCTCATCTCATATCGTACTCTAATTTCAGTAATACGTGGACCCCATTAAGACCTAGAGTTTATTCTCAAAGTCTGTGAGTCTGTTTCTGTGTTGTAAATAAGTTCATTTGTATCTTTTTTTTTCTTTTTAGCTTCTGCATATAAGTGATACCATGTGATATTTGTCTTTTCCCATCTGACTTAACTTCACTTAGTATGATCATCTCCAGGTCTAACCATGTTGCTGCAAATGGCATTATTTCATTCCTTTTTATGGCTGAGTAGTATTCCACTGTATATATAGACCACATCTTCTTTATCCATTCATCTGTTGATGGACACTTACATTGCTTCCATGCCTTGGCAATGGTAAACAGTGCTGCAATGATCATTGGGTTGTTTGTATACGTACCCCAAAATAAAATTAAAAAATTTTAAAAACACTAGTTTTTATTGTTCCTAACACTTTTTCATAACCACTAACCCCAATCATATTCCAAAACTCCCATATTTCCCTACTTCAGTTCTTTGGCCCATCATTATGCATTTTCTTTTCTATACAGTCTTAACCACTTCCCTCAATTAATAATACATTCCCTTGACAAAACCCCAGCACTTCTTAAATCCAGCTTTTGCTTACTCTTCACCTTTGTCAGTGCAGCTCAAAGTGGCGAGAGAAAACCTCCCAACCATGTTGACAGGTCTCATTTTAAATTTATGATTGCTAAGTTCAGATGGGACATTGGTGTTGCCTGGTATCAAGCAATCGCTCTCCCGTTCCCTTTAGCACTACTTTATACCTTCTCCTCTCCTCCCCTGTGGCTCTACCTTCCCACACTCAATCTCAGGCTGTATAGCCTTGCTTGTTACTTCACTGAGAAAATCAAGGGAACCAGAAAAGAATTTCCGCATGCTTTCACCTCCACCCACCCACCTACGTATGTGCCCACATACCCCACCTTCTCCTTTACGGCTACAGGTGGATATCCCTCCTCCTGACTGAGGCTAAGCCCTTCCCTTTGACCTCTCAGGGACATTCTATCTGCAAATCTGTCCTCACTCTTCTTATGATAAATCACTCCCAACTGCATTGCCCCGTCTCTACAACAGCATGCTTTTATAATCCCCATTTTTAAAAACCCTCTCTTGATCACACTTCTTCTCCCAGTTTCCATCAGTTTCTCTCTCCCCATCACAGTAAAATTGATCAGAGTTTCTCTTCCATTTTCCTGAACCTGGTCCCATCAGATTTTTGCTCCAACACTCCACAAAGACTGTTCTTGTCAAAGTCAACAGTGACCCCCACTTGCTTCATTCAGTAGCCGGTTCTCATCCTTGTCTTATCTCACCTATAACAGTAGCACTGGGCACACATTAGTCCATCATCCTGAAAACTCAATTTTCAGTTTTGATTTCAGACACGCTTCCTATACTTGCCTGCCTGGTAATTCACTGGTTTCACTTCTCACTCTGCTTTGCTGGTTCTTCCTTTTCTCCCTGAATTTTTCCTTTCAGCATTCTCCAAGTCTCAGTCGTTGAATGTCTTCTCTTTTTATTTATACTCACTCCCTGATTGATCACGTCCAGTTCATGGCTCAAAAACTATGCATATTCAATGATTCCAAATTTTCATATCCAGCCCTGACAGGTCTGTTAGATTTCAGAGCTATATTTCCAATTGCCGACATCTCTCCTTGGATTTTTAATGTGCATCTCAAATTTAATATATCCAAATCCCAGAATTCTGTTTCTTCCCTTTTCCAAACCAAACGAAACCAATCCAAACAGAACAAATACACGGATGAGGGAAGAAAATCTCCTTCTTCCACAGTCTCATTTCTCTCAGTAATTCTGCACATGTCCAGTGCTTGAATGCTGAGTTCAAACAATATAATTTCATCTCTGACTTCTCCCTTCCATTTTGAAAATACATTTTAATTTCAGAGCAGTTTTAGATTCACAGCAGAATTGAGAAGGAAGTGCAGACTTCCCATACCACTCTCTTCCCCCAAACACACATAGCTTCCTTCATTACCAGCATCTGGCAGCAGAGGGCACCATTGTTCAATCGATGAACCTTCACTGATATGTCACTATCAATCCAGAGTTGACATTACGGTTCACTCTTGGTGTTGTGGATTCTGAGGGTCTGGACAAATGTATAATGGCATGCATTCATCATTATACTATCATTCAGAATTGTTTCACTCTCTAAAAATCCCCGTGCTCTGCCAATTCATCCTTTCCTCCTCAAAATAGACCTCTGCGACTGCTGACCGTTTTACTGTGTCGATAGTTTTACCTTTTCCAGAGCTCATAGAGTTGGAATAATTACAGCAGGCAGCCTTTTCAGATTGGCGTCTTTCACTTAATAATACATATATAAGGTTCCTCCATGTTGTCTCATAGCTTGGTAGCTCATTTCTTTTTACCACTGAATAATAGTTCATTGTTTAGATGTACCATACTTTTTTGGTCCATTCACCTACTGAAGGGCATCTTGGTTGTTTCCAAGTTTTGGCAATTATGAATAAAGCTGGTAAAAATATCCATGTGCAGGTTTTTGTGTGAACGTGTGTTTTTAACTCCTTAAGGTAAATACCAAGGAGCACAATTGCTGGATCATAGGGTTAATCCATGTTTTCAACCAAGAAACAGTCAAACTGTCTTCCAAGGTGGCTGTACCACTTTGCTTCTCATCATCAGTGAAGGAGAATTCCTGTTGCTCCGCATCCTTGTCAGCTTTTGGTGTTGTCAGTATTTTGAATTTTGGCCATTCTAATAATAGGCATATAGTTGTATCTTGTTTTAATTTGTAGTTCCCCCAGTGACATACGATGTGAAGCATCTTTTCATACACATATTTGCCTTCTGTACATCTTCTTTGATGAGGTATCTCTCTTTTAGTTCCATATTTGATTTGTCAGGAATTCTGTCAGCTTCACTTTCAAACTGTATCTGAGATTGGACCACAACTTTTCACCTCTACCACCATCTCCCTGGACTAAGCTGTGTCCTCTCTCACATGGATTATTATTCCTGTAGCTGACTAAATGACCTTGCTGCTTTGTCCTGGACCCCTTATGCTCAAAGTGATACTTTTTTTTTGCGGTACACAGGCCTCTCACTGTTGTGGCCTCTCCCGTTGCGGAGCACAGGCTCCGGACACGCAGGCTCAGCGGCCACGGCTCAGGGGCCCAGCTGCTCTGCGGCATGTGGGATCTTCCCGGACCGGGGCACAAACCCGCGTCCCCTGCATCGGCAGGCGGACTCTCAACCACTGTGCCACCAGGAAAGCCCCAAAAGTGATACTTTTTAAATAAAGTGTAGAGTAAGCCATTTCTCCATACCCTAATATGTTCTCTCATCTTTGCAAAGTCATTACAGTGATCTATGACATTCTCTGCTCCTGGTATCTCTCTGACAGTGTCTCGTAGTAATCTCCCGTGCGTTTATTTAACACTAGTTACACCAACCTCCTTGATATTCCCTTAATATGCCAAATAAACTTCTCAGAGCATCTGCACTTACTCTTTGCTCTGCCTTGAGCTCTCTTCTGTTTCCACATGGCTTTCCTCCTGTCTCTTGGAGGGCTTTTATTAAGCGTTACCACGTCAGTGAGGCCTATGTTATGACCTATTTAAAAATGTAACAAGCAATCAGTAGCCCCTTTTCTAACTTTATTTTTCTCCTTTGTAGTTATGACTATCAAATATACAGTATGTCAGACATACTGATCTTTTTGTTGTCTGTCAGATCCTTTAGAGGTTAGACTCAAAAATATGGATTTTATGGCATTTTTTTGTTACTATATCTTTAGCACCTAGAAAAATCAATGTTCAGAGCCACGAGCAATAAAGAAGGTAGCCCTGGCTTTCACAGCTCTTCAGGAAGCAAGCTGTCAAGATGAGATCTTTACCAAGATAGACTTTTTAAAAGTACCAAGTTGTTTCAGTTTACCTTTCCCTTGATATTAGTCTTGTTGAGCATATTTTGTTAGGAGTCAATTATATTTTATATGAATTGTCAGGTACTCATATACTGAATTCATTTTAAAATGTTATGCTATTAGTCTCTTTCTTACTGATTTATATGGGCTTTTGTCTTAACATTAGGCCCTCATATGCTATGAATTAAAAATATTTTTAATCAGTTTGTCATTTGAATGATGTTAATGCATGAATATTTATCTTTTTAGTTGAATTTATCAGTATATTTAACAGTTTGGGGGCTTTGAGTCATATTTAGAAATGACTTCCCATCCTAAGATCTAAATATTTTTCCAAGTTTTCTTCTCATATTTTATGGCTTATTAACAATTAAAAATCTCTTCCATCCTAATTTATGTTTATGTAGGATGGGATGTTAGGATCCAAATTTATTTTTGCTTCAGATGGCTAGCCAGCTATGCCAGTACCATTTATTCATCTTTTCTCCACTTATTGGAGATACTACTATACCATAACCCCCATGTACATTGGTTACTTTCTGAACTATCATCCTTCAGTTAGTAACACATTGTTTTAATTAGTGTAGCTTTAAAATATGTTTTAATATCCTGGCCACCTGGTATCTACTCATTATTTATATCCAAAATTGTCAGGGGTATTTTAGCTACTACACTTTTCTGATTGGGTTTAGAAATCAGCTAGTTGTGTTTTAACAACCCAAAGGTGGCCAATAAGTATTTAGGTTATTTAAAAGATCCCTTACTCTCTCTGACCTTTAGCAGCTCAGCATAAAAGCTGAAAACACTCCATCTCAGTATTTAATATCATTCTTTAGTCATGTCACACCTCAGTAGATGCCCCGCCTGCTTCAGAGTGAGACCATAGCCAGAAAACCAATCCATCCATGTAGTCTAGATAGATTTCAAAACTTTTCTGTAAGTTAAGCATTATGCTGGGTATTTGGGATGTAAATATCAATATGACGTGGTCTCTGCCATTAAGAATCAGCACACTTGTTCTTTCAGTTGATGGCAGGGAATTTCAAAGGAACCTTCCTACTTTTAATGAGAGAAACAACCAATAACATTAAAGCAAATGCAGAGGCTGTCACAAAGGAGCCTTGTAAAGTGTTGTTTCCTAATAGTGCCTGACTGAGGGCATTTTTTATAATCATAGAAAGGGCTAACTCCTGTTTGAAGTTAAGTCTTTATCTATTGACGACTTCAGGTTTCTGACATATAGTTTACTTTTAAGAAATATGTGTTGGTCTTTTTTTATCCTGATTGTGAAGTAGTACTATGTTCAAAGTAGAAAACTTTTAAACATTGTGAAATATGAAGCAGGGAAAAATCACCGGTAATCGTCCATATATATCAGTAAATTAAGTACATAAGTGGTACCACACAGTATTTGTCCTCTGTCTGGCTTATTTCACTTAGCATAATGCCCTCAAGGTCTGTCCATGTTGTCACAAATGGAAATGGATTTCCTACTTTCTCAAGGCTGAATAGCTCCATTTTGTGTGTGTGTGTGTGTGTGTGTGTGTGTGTGTGTGTGTACAAATATACATGTATATATATTTATATATACCATTCATCCACTGATGGACACTTTGGTTGTTTCCATATCTTGGCTATTGTAAATAATACTGCAGTGAACATGGGAGTATAGATTTCTCTTTGAGGTCCTGTTTTCATTTCCTTTGGATATATAACCAGAAATGGGATTGCTGGATCATATGGTAGTTCTATTTTTTGAGGAACCTCCATACTGTTTTCCATAGGGGCTGCACTAATTTACATTCCCACCAACAGGGTACAAGGGTTCCCTTTTCTCCACACCCTCGCCAACATTTGCTGTCTCTTCTCTTTTTGATGATGGCCATCCTAACAGGTGTGAGGAGATACCTCACTGTGGTTTTGATTTGCACTTCCCTAATGATCGGTGATGTTGAACACCTTTTCATGTACCTATTGGCTATTTGTATGTCTTCTTTGGAAAAATGTCTATTCAGTTCTTCTGCATACATTTTTAATACATATTTTGGATATTAACACCTTAGCAGATATATGACTTATAAGTATTTTCTCCCATTCCATAGACTGCCTTTTCATTTTGTTGTTGGTTTCCTTGCTGTGCAGTAGCCTTTTTAGTTTGGTGTATTCCTACTTGTTTCTGCTTTTGTTTCCTTTGCTTTTGGTGTCAAATTTAAAAAATCGTTGCCAAGACTGATGTCAAGGAGCTTACCCCCTATGTTTTATTCTAGAAGTTTTATAGTTTCAGGACTTCAGTTTAAGTCTTTAACAACTTTGGAGTAGATAGACCGCTTTGGCAACTCTGTGAAAAACAGGTTTTAGAGAGACAGTACCAGTTAGAAGCCTGGTTCAGTTGAGGCAAGAAGCAGTAAGAGACAATCACTGAATTAAGAAGTGGTCATGGAGACAGCAAGGGAGAGAGAAACGTGGAAGAACTATTTTATATAAATTGAAGTCTAAGACGAGCACACTTGATCTGAGTGCTGGGATGCCATTTGTGAAATGCTAGATGATCGTTTAGGTTTATGTCTTCTTAGTTCAAACCATCTTTTATCCCTTAAGTGATTTCACCATCTACACTCTCTGAGAAGGCAAACTGGAGAAAACACCATTTGTCAGTCCACATGTTGACACTGGAATAAAAAGTGCTGTAGTTGTTGTGCTACTTCACGATTCCCTTATTTCCAACTCTGTGACTACCAATAATTATCTAAGGTAAGACCATGGCTGTGACCCTGACACACTGTCTAGAAGCTTGACGAAGTGCACATGGCCTTGTGTAAATTGGTCGTTTTCGACCTGGAAAGCCTGTTCTGAAGCTGAGAAATCTATTTTACACCATGCGGTTTGCAACTTTGCAAATCTCATGGTGTAAAATACAGATATTTTTATGCCTTGAACCTTGCTGTTTCTGGGGAAGAAGACTAAGAATGGTGGTTTAGTTGTAATAGTCCTTCAAAAGTTGCTGTGCCATCGTGTGAGTTGTATGTCCTAGAAGACAAACCATTATAGAAAAATCTTATTGAAAAAGTAGGAGAAGGAGAATAGGAATATGATCAACGATTTTTCCATGGAGTTTTTCAGCTAGCTAGAGAAATGAGCTAGGGAAAACACTTCACCCCAATCCTCCCGAATTCAGTCACATCAGCAACTTGAATCTTTAATAGCTTCCATGTGCTTAAATTCTGAACATATTGATTAGGAGAGTCTTAGAACGAAAATGAACTAAGGGTACCAACAGTTCATCTTGCTAAACTTCATGCTTGGTTCCAAGCCAGGATGCTCTTGATGTCCTGAAGTTTGACTTCAAGATAGATGTGGTTGAGAACTGAGGTGTGGCTGTAACTCTGCCATTAGGCTACCAGTTGGAGGAAAAGCCAACAAGTCAATTCATTCAACATATCACCCACATGAGCAGTATTCAGACCAAAGAAACCCCAGCCTGTAACCAGGGCACTGGTCCCTCATAGAAATGTTTGTCCCATTTGAGGTATTAGAAGACAGGACCACCTGTTCACTGGTTCCTCATCACTGGAGTAGCAACATCCATAGCTACAGCTCATTTTAATAGGCTCATTTATGCCTAAAGGTAACCCACTAAAAGAAGGTTTCTGAACCTAACCTTACACCTAAAACAATTAGAGAAAGAAGAACAAAAAAACCCAAAACTTAGCAGAAGGAAAGAAATCATAAAGATCAGATCAGAAGTAAATGAAAAAGAAATGAAGGAAACAGTTACAAAGATGAATAAAACTAAAAGCTTGTTCTTTGAGAAGATAAACAAAATTGATAAACCATTAGCCAGACTCATCAAGAAAAAAAGGAGAAGACTCAAATCAATAGAGTTAGAAATGAAAAAGGAGAAGTAACAACTGACACTGCAGAAATTCAAAGGATCATGAGAGATAACTGCAAGCAACTCTATGCCTATAAAATGGACAATGTGGAAGAAATGGACAAATTCTTAGAAAAGCCCAACCTTCTGAGACTGAACCAGGAAAAAATAGAAAATATAAACAGACCAATCACAAGCATGGAAATTGAAACTGTGATTAAAACTTTTCCAACAAACAAAGGCCCCGGACCAGATGGCCTCACAGGCGAATTCTATCAAACATTTAGAGAAGAGCTAACACCCATCCTTCTCAAACTCTTCCAAAATATAGCAGAGTGAGGAACACTCCCAAACTCATTCTATGAGGCCACCATCACCTTGATACCAAAGACAAAGTTACTACAAAAAAAGACAATTACACACCAATATCACTGATGAATATAGATGCAAAAATCCTCAACAAAATACTAGCAAACAGAATCCAACAACACATTAAAAGGATCATACACCATAACCAAGTGGGATTTATCCCAGGGATGCAAGGATTCTTCAATATATGCAAATCAATCAATGTGATACACCATATTAACAAACTGAAGAATAAAAACCATATGATCATCTCAATAGATGCAGGAAAAGCCTTTGACAAAATTCAACACCCATTTATGATAAAAACTCTCCAGAAAGTGGGCATAGAGGGAACCTACCTCAACATGATAGAGGCCATATACGACAAACCCACAGCAAACATTCTCAATGGTGAAAAACTGAAAGCATTTCCTCTAAGATCAGGAACAAGACAGGGATGTCCACTCTCACCACTATTACTCAACATAGTTTTGGAAGTCCTAGTAACGGCAATCAGAGAAGAAGTAAAACTGTCACTGTTTGCAGATGACATGATAATATACATAGAGAATCCTAAAAATGCCACCAGAACACTACTAGAGCTAATCAATGAATTTGGTAAAGTTGCAGGATACAAAATTAATGCACAGAAATCTCTTGCATTCCTGTACACTAATGATGAAAAATCTGAAAGAGAAATTAAGGAAACACTCCCATTTACCATTGCAGCAAAAAGAATAAAATACCTAGGAATAAACCTACCTAAGGAGACAGAAGACCTGTGTGCAGAAAACTATAAGACACTAATGAAAGAAATTAAAGATGATACCAACAGATGGAGAGATATACCATGTTCTTGGATTAGAGGAATCAACATTGTGAAAATGACTATACTACCCAAAGCAATCTACAGATTCAGTGCAATCCCTATCAAATTACAGTGGCATTTTTTTTTCACAGAACTAGAACAAAAAATCACACAATTTATATGGAAACACAAAAGACCCCGAATAGCCAAAGCAATCTTGAGAAGGAAAAACGAGGCTGGAGGAATCAGGCTCCCTGACCTCAGACTATACTACAAAGCTACAGTAATCAAGACAGTATTGTACTGGAACAAAAACAGAAATATAGATCAATGGAACAGGATAGAAAGCCCAGAGATACACCCACACATATATGGTCACCTTATCTTTGATGAAGGAGGCAAGAATATACAATGGAGAAAAGCCAGCCTGTTCAGTAAGTGGTGCTGGGAAAACTGGACAGCTACACGTAAAAGAATGAAATTAGAACACTCCCTAACACCATACACAAAAATAAACTCAAAATGGATTAAAGACCTAAATGTAAGGCCAGACACAATAAAACTCTTAGAGGAAAACATGGGCAGAACACTCTATGACATACATCACAGCAAGATCCTTTTTGACCCAGCTCCTAGAGCAATGGAAATAAAAACAAAAGTAAACAAATGGGACCTAATGAAACTTAAAAGCTTTTGCACAGCAAAGGAAACCATAAACAAGACCAAAGGACAACCCTCAGATTGGGAGAAAATATTTACAAACGAAACAACTGACAAAGGATTAATCTCCAAAATATACAAGCAGTTCATGCAGCTCAATATCAAAAAAAGAAACAACCCAATCCAAAAATGGGCAGAAGACCTAGAGAGACATTTCTCCAAAGAAGATATACAGATTGCCGACAAACACGTGAAAGGATGCTCAACATCACTAATCATTAGGGAAATGCAAATCAAAACTACAATGAGGTATCACCTCACACCAGTCAGAATGGCCATCATCAAAAAAATCTACAAACAATAAATGCTGGAGAGGGTGTGGAGAAAAGGGAACCCTCTTGCACTCTTGGTGGGAATGTAAAGTGATACAGCCACTAGGGAGAACAGTATGGAGGTACCTTAAAAAAACTAAAAATAGATCTACCATACAACCCAGCAATCCTACTACTGGGCATGTAACCCTGAGAAAACCATAATTCAAAAGAGTCATGTACCACAATGTTCATTGTAGCACCATTTACAATAGCCAGGACATGGAAGCAACCTAAGTGTCCATCGACAGATGAATGGATAAAGAAGATGTGGCACATATATATAATGGAATATTACTCAGCCATAAAAAGAAATGAAATTGAGTTATTTGTAGTGAGGTGGATGGACCCAGAGTCTGTCATACAGAGTGAAGTAAGTCAGAATGAGAAAAACAAATACCGTATGCTAACACATATATATGGAATCTAAAAAAAGTGTTTCTGAAGAACCTAGGGGCAGGGCAGGAATAAAGATGCAGATGTAGAGAATGGAGTTGAGGACATGGGGAGGGGGAAGGTTAAGCTGGGACGAAGTGAGAGAGTGGCATGGACATATATACACTACCACATGTAAGATAGATAGCTGTGGGAAGCGGCCGCATAGCACAGGGAGATCAGCTCGGTGCTCTGTGACCGCCTAGAGGGGTGGGAGGGAAGCTCAAGAGGGAGGGGATATGGGGATGTATGTATACCTATAGCTGGCTCACTCTGGTATACAGCAGCAACTAACACACCATTGTAAAGCAATTATACTCCAATAAAGATGTTAAAAAAGAGAAAAAGTTTTCTGTTTCTAAAGAGTGTGATTTACTTTGCCATGACTTTAAGTTTAGCAACCCTAGAATTAAAAAAAAAAGACAAACAGTAGATGAGAACAAAATTTTATCATGTCATTTATTCAAAATAGTACATTCTAAACCTAAATACATTCAACCATCTGATGTTTCACACTTGCCAGAAAAGGTAAGTAAAATATTCTTTTACTAAACCATAGACAGACAGACAGACACACACACACACAAGCACACACATTTATTAGCCTAAGCCATCTTTGTAGGAAAAAAAAAGAGCAATTAATAGATAAAACTTAAAAGCTGACTTGTTTTATTCTTCTGTGGGCTTTCTGTCTACCTGGAATGATGGCCTTATGAAATAAATACTTTTTCTTTCCTAAAACTCTGGTGGTTGAGAGATTTCCTTAGATGTTCCTGCTTTCTTCTCCCCTGCTTTTATAAAATGATAATTTAGTCAGGAGCTAAATATATCTAGCTTTTTATACTTTCCTTAGTGAATTGTAAATTATTTGAAAGTATGTGCATATTTTCCTTGTTATACATATAGAAGATGGTGAATAGTTTTTTGTCACTCAAGGTATAAAACATATTAGAAAAAGATGAAGAAGGCTAAATGTATGCTTGGCATTGTTATTTTAAAGCATTTATTAAATCAGCAGAAGCATACTGAGTGTCACGTGTCAAGTGAACTCAGCATTGGGTTATAAAAGGAAATAAGACATTATCCCCACTCTCAAGTTCAATGTAGAAGACATTAAATAAGTTAAAACTGTAATACAGTACAATACGTTGTATCATAATAAAAGCCAAAAGAAGAGGAAATGTACATTAAAATTTTGAATTCTTATGTACCAGGAATTTATCCATACTTATGTATGTTTGACATGCATAATCTCATTTTATTCTGAAACTGTCCCAAAGACGTAGGCATTATCTTCTTAATTGTGTACACTGTTAATAAACACGAGGTACCATGATGAAAGCCACAGTTTTTAAAAAATTTTTATTGGTGTATGGTTGATTTACAATGTTGTGTTAGTTTCAGGCGTACAGCAAAGTGAATCAGTTATACGTGTACATATATCCACTCTTTTTTAGATTAGGTCACACATTTTTAAGTTGGCAGAGTTGGGAGTTGAGTTCAGCTCTGCCTCCAAAACCACGGCTGTAAATAACCATGTATGCCTCTTCTGAGAAATCTAAAAAGATACTTTGAGAACCCCTGAAGATCAGAGAAGGGACATTTTAAACTGACTGGAAGGTCAAGAAATGTATTCTAGAGGAGGAGAGATTAGCTGACCCATTTGTGAAGGACTCATAGGAATTAGTTGGATGAAATGAAACGGCCCCCCTGGGAGTGTGTATTCCAGGCAGAATTTGCAGCATATGTGAAAGCTTGGTCATGAGAGCTCATGCCATTCTGGGCAAAGGCCAGCAGGTTCTGGGTTACTAGAGGGCTTCATATGACAGGCTGGGTGTTGGGATGTGAAGCTAGAAGTGAAGGAATGGGCTTTGTGGACCCAGCTAATTTCATCATGAACACTATGGAGCTTCACTGTAGCAAACTGGGAAGAATTGAAGGCTGTGCAGTGCTCTTTGCTGTATAGAACGTGCATCTCATAGCCCTGAGGGACGTGTCAACACCCAGCCCGGGGAGAAGTCCTTTCTCTTCCCAAAGAAGAAGAAAACTTCCCACAGTTTTGCAGCTGTGCACGGTACATTGTGCAGGTCAGGATTTCTCTAACTGGCTCCTGGGTGATTGTGATCTCCAGTCTTCCTGCTATTGTTTTATTCAACAATACTGTCTTGCCTGCAGGGGCCGTTTTGAATTCACTCATTCCACACTTACTGGGTACACACTCTGCATGGTTCCTGACACCAGGTCCTGGAAACAGAGATGAGTGGGACCTAGGCTTCAACATGAAGGTTCTTATAGTTTGGAGACTGTGTAGATCAAGCCAACATACTGCTGAATGTGCTGTAAATAGCGGTATGGAAAGGAAGCTAGGACAGAGGTCAAATATGTGGTTCAAAGAACAGGAACATGTTTTTCAGAAGAGGCCCCCTTGGAGACCCTATTTCACAGAAATGTTCTTTCTGCCCTGCCTGCTGGCGGTGGCCCCTGTAGAATTATTGCTTCAAATATCAATGTCCCACTCACATCCTACCCTAAAAGGCTGACCTGAATCGGGTGTCACTCTTCAGCTGTGTGGCTTTGCAATTTTATAGGTGATACGTGTATTTTTACGTCTAATTCACCTTCGTAAGTAGCCAGTGTGTTTGGCGTCTGTGGTAGGGCCCAATTTTATATTTCCCTGTAGTTGGAGAAGGGGTGAAGGAGTAATGGTATCAAAACTCAGTGTGCACGTACCTGGCTTAAAACTAGCAGGGAAGTTTGCTAAATTAAATTATTAATTTAATTTAACTATTATTTAATTAATTATTAAAAGGTAATAAATATCTTTTAAATGGCATAATATAAATGTAACTGATAGCTTTATGAAGCTATCTTTTTTTTTTAACATCTTTATTGGGGTATAGTTGCTTTACAATGGTGTGTTAGTTTCTGCTTTATAACAAAGTGAATCAGTTATACATATACATATGTTCCCATATGTCTTCCCTCTTGCGTCTCCCTCCCTCCCACCCTTCCTATCCCACCCCTCCAGGCTGTCACAAAGCACCCAGCCGATATCCCTGTGCCATGCGGCTGCTTCCCACTAGCTATCTACCTTACGTTTGTTAGTGTGTATATGTCCATGCCTCTCGCCCTGTCACAGTTCACCCTTCCCCCTCCCCATATCCTCAAGTCCGTTCTCCAGTAGGTCTGCGTCTTTATTCCTGTCTTACCCCTAGGTTCTTCCTGACATTTTTTTTTCTTAAATTCCATATATATGTGTTAGCATACGGTATTTGTCTTTTTCTTTCTGACTTACTTCACTCTGTATGACAGACTCTGGGTCTATCCACCTCATTACAAATAGCTCAATTCCGTTTCTTTTTATGGCTGAGTAATATTCCATTGTATATATGTGCCACATCTTCTTTATCCATTCATCCGATGATGGGCACTTAGGTTGTTTCCATCTCCGGGCTATTGTAAATAGAGCTGCAGTGAACATTTTGGTACATGACTCTTCTTGAATTATGGTTTTCTCAGGGTATATGCCCAGTAGTGGGATTGCTGGGTCATATGGTAGTTCTATTTGTAGTTTTTTAAGGAACCTCCATACTGTTCTCCATAGTGGCTGAACCAATTCACATTCCCACCAGCAGTGCAAGAGGGTTCCCTTTTCTCCACACCCTCTCCCGCATTTATTGTTTCTAGATTTTTTTGATGATGGCCATTCTGACCGGTGTGAGATGATATCTCATTGTAGTTTTGATTTGCATTTCTCTAATGATTAATGATGTTGAGCATCCTTTCACGTGTTTGTTGGCAATCTGTATATCTTCTTTGGAGAAATGTCTATTTAGGTCTTCTGCCCATTTTTGGATTGGGTTGTTTGTTTTTTTGTTACTGAGCTGCATGAGCTGCTTGTAAATTTTGGAGATTAATTCTTTGTCAGTTGCTTCATTTGCAAATATTTTCTCCCATTCTGAGGATTGTCTTTTGGTCTTGTTTATGGTTTCCTTCGCTGTGCAAAAGCTTTGAAGTTTCATTAGGCCCCATTTGTTTATTTTTGTTTTTATTTCCATTACTCTAGGAGGTGGGTCAGAAAGGATCTTGCTGTGATTTATGAAGCTACCTTTTAAATTGCATAATATAAATGTAAATGATAGCTTTATGAAGTATATGGAGATACTAATGCATTTATGGCCACTGTCAAGAGTTCAATGAAAATGGTCCTATACATTGTGCCGTCTGAGTACAGAAAGTCTTATGATAAGAAACTTTATAGATTTTCTTTCCTGATAAAGACCAAAGAAAGTATATATTGCTTAATGCAGGTCAGGACCCACACTTCATGTAAAGTCCACATACTCTTTTATTACCAGGGCTAGGGTTGCATAAATATTTCAAGATTTTTAGAAAGGAATGCATTGTATTTATTTTAAAGGCAGGCTTAGGCTTAGCAATAGGCTGTCTTCCAAAAGTTCAGATGGCAAGTTATTGATTTTGCAATTAGAACATATTAACTTATAGTGATATTATTATAAATGATGACATTTTAAGTAGTAGTGTCCAATGTCAAGGTTAGGTTTTAAAGGTGGGATTGATTTTTTTTTCCCTACAACATGAATGATGGAATGATTTACTCCAATCTCTGCCCTGTTATTCATGAGTCCAGTCATACATGTAGCTGTTTTCGCCCAGGAACAATGAGGAAGGTAGCCAGTGTCACTGATTCTTCAGTTTAGAAAGTGATCCCTCATCCAGCACCTGCAAACGGAGGCTCTAGCAGTTCTGTGTGATGCTGTGAGTGGCACAGTCCAGAAGATGAATTTGCTGTATCCAGCAGCCCAGATCTTAAACACATTGCTGTGGCTTGTTATTCAGAAGGTGAGACTTCATTAGACAGTAACGCGTTCATTCTGTCATCTTTAACCAATTTACACAATGTTCACTGTTTTACCACATCAGAGCTTACTCACATTTCTAAGCTAGACTTATTTCCATTTTCAAAATAAGAACAAGACAAATACTTTAGGAATTTAAGATCCGTGTATTCTACTGTCCTTTATATTGTCTACCCAGAGAATACTAAGAAAAAGTTCAAATATTATTGATGTTCCTTTTTAGCCTTCTCTAAATAAAGGATTAAGTTGAAACTCTGGGAAGTCTAAGAACCATCAGAGCTGGCATAATGCATTTGGTCTTGGGTTTCTCTACAGCTCACCATGGAGTGGGAGGGGCAGACCTCCTAACTGCTTAAAAGTGGGACTTTTTTTGACCCTTTGAATTACCTTAAATGGGGCAGAAATGGTTAGGAATGACATCATATAGTTATAATCCTACTAACTTATCAATGACAGGAAATCTGACCTCCCTTACCTAATAAATTTGCTTTCCCTCTCTTTTTTCTTTTATATAGTTGATTTACAATGTTGTGTTAGTTTCAGGTGTGATTCATATATATATATATGCGTGTATGTGTGTATGTGTATGTATATATATATATATATGCGTGTGTGTATGTATGTACACACACACATACACACATTCTTTTTCAGATTCTTTTCCCATATAGTTTATTATAAAATATTGAATATAGTTCCCTGTGCTATGCAGTAGGAACTTATTGTTTATCTATTTTATATATAGTCATGTGTATCTATTAATCCCAACTCCTGATTTATCCCTCCCTCCCCCCTTTCCCCTTTGGGAGCCAGAAGCTTGTTTTCTATGTCTGTGAGTCTGTTTCTGTTTTGTAAATAAGTTCATTTGTATCTTTTTTTTTTTTTTTTTTTAGATTTCACATGTAAGTAATATCATACGGTATTTGTCTTTCTCTGTCTGTCATACTTCCTTTAGTATAATAATTCCAAGTCCGGGCTTCCCTGGTGGTGTAGTGGTTGGGAGTCCACCTGCCGATGTGGGGGACGCGGGTTCGTGCCCCAGTCCGGGAGGGTCCCGCGTGCCGCGGGGCGGCTGGGCCCATGGGCCATGGCCGCTGGACCTGTGCGTCTGGGGCCTGTGCTCCGCGGCAAGAGAGGCCGCAGCGGTGAGAGACCCGCATACTGCAAAAAAAAATAATTATAATAATAATTCCAAGTCCATTTATGTTGCTGCAGATGGCATTGTTTCATTCTTTTTTATGGCTGAGTAATATTCCATTGTATATATGTACCACATCTTCTTTATTCATTCCTCTGTTGATGGAATCTTAGGTTGCTTCCATGTCTTGGCTATTGTGAATAGTGCTGCAGTGAACATTGGGGTGCATGCATCTTTTTGAATTAGTTTTCTTCAGATATACGCCCAGGAATGGGATTGCTGGATCATACGATAACTCTATTTTTAATTTTTTTTTTTTGCTGTACACAGGCCTTTCACTGTTGTGGCCTCTCCCGTTGTGGAGCACAGGCTCCGGACGTGCAGGCTCAGTGGCCATGGCTCACGGGCCTAGCCGCTCTGCAGCATGTGGGCTCCTCCCGGACTGGGGCAGGAACCCGTGTCCCCTGCATCGGCAGGCAGACTCTCAACCACTGCGCCACCAGGGAAGCCCCAATTTTAATTTTTTAAGGAACCTCCATACTGTTCCATAGTGGCTACACCAATTTACTGCACCAATCCCTCTTAGTGAGAAAATAATCTCATACTTTCTATTCTTTCCTTAAATCGCTGGTTCTTGCCCACTTAATCCTCCTGACATCAACTTAGTTTTTACATAGAAAAAATAGATAGTCATAGGGGGACCACATCAACTTCCCAATGTTAGCATCACAGCCTGAGCTGTGCTGGTATCTGAACACTGAGCCTTGATTCTCACATTGATGGAAGAGCGGCCTGGCCTCCATCCCTCCAGTTGTGCTCAGGATACTCCTTTTTTTATTCAGAAGAAGGTCCCTGCAGCATTGCTCTTCTTTTTTTTTTTTTTTTTTAACATCTTTATTGGAGTATAATTGCTTCACAATGGTGTGTTAGTTTCTGCTTTATAACAAAGTGAATCAGTTATACATATACATATATCCCCATATCTCCTCCCTCTTGCATCTCGCTCCCACCCCCCCTCCCTATCGCACCCCTCTAAGTGGTCACAAAGCACCGAGCTGATCTCCTAGTGGGCAGCATTGCTCTTCTGCAACCAATATCTCTTCCACTCTACCAGTCATTCCAACCATATCCTAAATATGTCTTAATGCCATCTAATTTAAAAACATTTTAATGCTACTACAAATACCACTATATTGAAGGCATACAGCTCACTTTCGCAGCAAAATCTCCTTAAAAAGTTATCAATACTAGCTCCTTGGCACCTCTTCACCTCCCATCAACCCTCTCCAAGCAAGTTTCCATGCTTACCCACCCACTAAAGTACCTCCTTCAAGGTTAGCTATGACTTACATTTTGCCAAAGTCAATGGCCAGTTTTCCATCCTTGTCCCACTTAAACTCCAACGCTAATTGACATGGTTGAGTACTGCTGAATGTCAGAAACACTTTCTCCTCTAGGCTCCATAAACTTCCAATCTCTTGATTTTCCTTCTACCTCACTAGCTGTTCTTTTTTAGTCTCTTTTCCTTGTTTCCATCCTATCAGACCTCTAAATGTTGCCATAACCAAGGATTTTGCCCTCTGTTCTCTTTTACGTATTTTCGATTTTAGCTTCCTTCTTGGGTAACATCGTCCCTACTCATGGCTTTAAATACTGTACATACACTGATGATTCTTGGACTAAGGTCTTCAGCCTAGAGCAGTCTCCACACCCCAGGCCTATGTATCCATATGCCTAGTCAACATCTCTACTTGGGTGTCCAAGCCTAAGTTGCTCCCCCCTGAATCTAACCCTCTGCCCTAAGTCTTCCTCAATATATTAGATGGAACCACCACCTATCTGACTGCTGACATCAAACAGGAGTGATCCTTGATCCCATTCCACCCTTTGTGGTCCATCAATAAGCCCCCCTCATTTCTCATCACCTCCACTAATAGGATCTTTGCACAAGCCACTTCCATCTTTTACTGAATTATTATAAGAGCATCACACTTTAACTCCTTTCCTCTGTTTTAGGCCCCGCCCATTTCAATCCTGCATGCAGGAGCCAAGAGATGTGTCTCATCATATGTCAGGTCATGTCACCCCCACGTCTAACCCCAGTGGCTTCCTGGCGTAATCAGATTAAAGTGCAAATGACTGGCCATTGCCTTGCGTTCCTTGTCTTCTCTCCACTTTGTTCCATCTCTCTCTGTCGTTGAGAACAGTGCCTGCCATGCTGGTCCCCTCTTTGTCTTTTGGACAAACCAAGCTCATTCTTGACTCCAAGTTAAAACTTTCCAGTCATTTTGCCTGGAACATTCTTCCCTGAGATACTGCATGGCTGCCTCCTTTTTATGGTTCAAATCCCAATCAAATATTATCTTCTCTGAGAGGCTTTTCCTAACTAAAATAGAGTCTACTTATTCCCTTTCATGTTAGTCTTTTTATTTTTTTATTTAGCACATACTCGTACCTGAAATTACATTCTGCATTTATACATGTGCTTATCACCTGTCTTTCCCTGTGATAATGTACATTCTGATGTCAGGGACTCTGTTTCCCACAGAATTCCCATTACCCTCACTCTGCTTGGTGTAGAGTAAGTACCCAGGGAAGGTTTGCTGTAGATTCCAGAGTCAGATCATGCTTCCCTATGGACACTATTAAATCAGGAAGCAAGCATAACTTCTAGAAAGATTTCTCATGGTGATTTAGCCAGCTTGCATGTTCCATTTTATGTGTTATTTAAGTGTTATAGTCTGGGAAATAGACACAGAGCTCTTACTCTGATATAATAGACACTACTTGCTAATTCGTTTTATTTTTTTTTGTATTTTTTAACATCTTTATTGGAGTATAATTGCTTTACAATGGTGTGTTAGTTTGTGCTGTATAACAAAGTGAATCAGCTATACATATACATATATCCCCATATCTCCTCCCTCTTGCGTCTCCCTCCCACCCTCCCTATCCCACCCCTCTGGGTGGTCACAAAGCACCGAGCTGATCTCCTTGTGCTATGCGGCTGCTTCCCACTAGCTATCTATTTTACGTTTGGTAGTGTATATAAGTCCATGCCACTCTCTCACTTCGTCCCAGCTTCCCCTTCCCCCTCCCCGTGTCCTCAAGTCCATTCTCTACGTCTACATCTTTATTCCTGTCCTGCCCCTAGGTTTTTCAGAACCTTTTTTTTTTTAGATTCCACATATATGTGTTAGCATACGGTAGTTGTTTTTCTCTTTCTGACTTACTTCACTCTGTATGACAGACTCTAGGTCCATCCACCTCATTACAAGTAACTCAATTTTGTTTCTTTTTATGGCTAAGTACGATTCCATTGTATATATGTGCCACATCTTCTTTATCCATTCATCTGTCGATGGACAATTAGGTTGCTTCCATGTCCTGTCTATTGGAAATAGAGCTGCAGTGAACATCGTTTGTTTCTTATAGTTTGAATGTTGCTGGGAGATGGAGTGAAGAAGTTGACTAAGAGTGTCCCAGAGCAGTTACTACTTCAAAACAAATGGTTATATATTAAATCATTTATAATAGTCCCTGGCTCTTCTAGCAGGACAAAAAGACTTCATCTTTATAGGCAAGACCCTTAGATCTCTGATGGGACAGAAAGTGTTACAGAGGATGGATCCTGGGCAGAGAGGCTAGAGATGGAGGGAAGAGCAAGGGAATGGCTCCAGGGGAGGCTGGGGACTGACTTCTTCAGCCTGTAAGGTACAAGGTGGGTCAGAACTCGGGCAGCACTGTGTCAGGGGAGGTAGTCAAAGGGAGGAGAGCACAGCATCATATCACACGTATCATGGATCACGGCATAGATGCGTGATGCGATGTATATCATTTATGTAATATTAACAAAGTTATCATATACCTTGAAAGAAATGTCATCAGCAATCAGCTTGAAAACATATAAGCTTAAGGCTTTTGGATTCAGAGTGCTCCAGAACAAAACCTGCAAACACGCCCCATGAGTGTGTACTTTGCTGATACGACTGTCCACGTGCCCACAAGTATAATCAGAATTCAATGTCAGAGCAACTACACAAAGAGATTATGATGGGGGCAGTTAAAGCCTATCATTAGGAAAGATAAAGTTATACACATAGGTAATAAGCACAGGCATTTCTTAAATGTGAGGGTGAAACAATGAAAACGAAAGGCAGCAGCAAAAGGAGAAAAAAGACCAGGCCAACTGAGTATCTGAGTCCTACTCTCAGCTCAGCCTCTAACATGCTATTTCCAGGGATACTTGCCAAGCTCTCTGGACCTCAGTGCTCCGGATTCTAAAATGCAAATCTGCACTGTATATTTTATAAGATCCCCAACAAGAAAGGTGATGTTCTGTGTTACCAAGGAGAATCTTTGGATGGATACCTTCTGCCAGTAAAATAAAATTATGCTCAGCACTTACAAGTTTCGAGAATAGGTGGGTGAGTACAGTTCTTTAAATAACTGAACTTGTGGCTTTAAATGTAATAACAGGCTTTATTTAAATAAGTTCTATGAACAAAATGATTTGTATTACATACATTGTAGCTACTGATGTGTAGTAATTCTCGAGGGTTCATACAAATATCTTCTCTAAGACTTTTTATATGTAAATTTATAAAATCTATTGTCTTTACTAATAAGCCCAAAATTTCTAGAAGAAAAAGAATATTAAGAAACGTGTTGCTATTTACAATAGCCAGGACATGGAAGCAACCTAAGTGTCCATCAACAGATGAATGGATAAAGAAGATGTGGCACATATATACAATGGAATATTACTCAGCCATAAAAAGAAATGAAATTGAGTTATTTGTAGTGAGGTAGATGGACCTATAATCTGTCATACAGAGTGAAGTAAGTCAGAAAGAGAAAAACAAGTACCGTATGCTAACACATGTATATGGAATCTGAAAAAAAAAATTAGTTCTGAAGAACCTATGGGCAGGACAGGAATAAAGACGCAGACGTAGAGAATGGACTTGAGAACACGGGGAAGGGAAGGGTAAGCTTGATGAAGTGAGAGAGTGGCATGGACATATACACACTACCAATTGTAAAGTAGATAGCTAGTGGGAAGCAGCCACATAGCACAGGGAGATCAGCTCAGTGCTTTGTGACCACCTAGAGGGGTGGGATAGGGAAGGTGGGAGGGAGACGCAAGAGGGAGGAGATATGGGGCTATATGTATACATATGGCTGATTCACTTTGTTATACAGCAGAAACTAACACACCATTATAAAGCAATTATACTCCAATAAAGATGTTAAAAAAAAAAAAGGAAACATGTTGGCAGCTAAATTTTCCTCAGAAATTAGATGATTATGCAATGTGAGATGTGAGATAAGGGCCCATTAGCCACGTCTTATGAAAGCTAATTTACCTAATAAAAGAATATAAAATTACTAGGGAAATAAGGCCGTTTTTAAAGAAATGTATGAGAAAGATTGGATTTTTCATTAAAGAAGTATTGTGCCTGACAATTGTCCTTTTTCCACTATAGAAAAGGAGTATCTCACTAGTAGTGCAATAGAAGTACAGCATATTGCCCCAGGGTGTAAATGTCTTCAGGATGCGAACAAAGGGACAATTCTAAATATTAGTTTTATTTAAGGATTTTGTCTGTTCCACTCCTCACAATTAAAAAAAGAAAAAAAAAAGTGCAGAGCTCTTAAGAGCTCCTTAGAACAAAGCAAAGAGCTTTGGTAGGAAACACCCCAGGCTGTGCAACATTCTTTCATGGCAAGGCTTCTTGCCTGGTCTATCAAAATATCGAAATAACATTTTTATCAAAAATAATTATATAGGCAAAGGTATATAAAATTAACATTTTTATTTTCCCAACCCTTTCTGAGTAAATGAGTTAGACAAAGCACCTCCAAGTGAAAGGGTAACAGTTAAAGTCACTGATTCCAATAGCTGGGTAACAAAGCCTTTTCCAATCAGGTTTCCAGTCATTTGCTTGCAACAAAATTAAAGAAGAACCTATTTGAGTTATTGACTGATAGGTTATTAAAATAATGGTTAATGATAGATCAGTATGTGATTTTTGGTATTTAATTCAGAAGGAATTTGAGTGCTACCATAACAAAATCCCTTCCATTCATAACTGCTTATATTTATGTGAACAAATTTTCTCAACATTTATATCTGTAAAAGCAAAAGATAGGATTCAATGATGCTGAATCTTGAAACAAAAACAAGAAGTACTGTGCTTGAAATAGTGATCTCTAAATGTGCAGCTGACTCTCCTTGAAGCCATTTGGGTGTAAAGCTGATGTACTGAGTTACCGCTAATTAAATGAGTTTTAAATGATAACTCTGCGGTTGTCTTAAGTGGAATGGAAAAAGATGCACGTACAACTCCAATCAACAACGACTATTCACTGTCTACTTAATCCTTTATCTACTTGCATGGCTGCTTTCACCATCTGAAATTTGTCATAAGCTATAGAAAAAGGTCATTATTAAAATTTGAAAAGTTTTCAGCATGGGAGGTGGAAGGTTACAGAATGATACACCAGTACTTGAGGACTTAATAAAATGTTTTACTTTTATTTCTTTTTCTGGCAAAGATTCTGAATACATTCACCATTTTTCTCCAAATCTCCAGTCTGTGACATGACCCTTAGGACAGAGATGAATAAAGCCAGATTATTAAACAACCATAAGTAACGTGACACATACTGCTAGTTACATTCCTGAAAACATGCCCCATTTGTAAAATAAAAAGTGTCCAATTTGAGATGTGTTGCAAAGAAATGTAATAAAAATACTACCACAGACTTGATCCACTTCGTTCGTGGGTCACTTCACTCCTTAAACTTACTGAGAGCTTCCTGAACCCAGGTGATACGCTGGGTACCACACAAACCCCAGGGTCTGTCTGTCCACTGCACGTTCATAACGTGTTGTATAATCCCGTGTTATAACGGGAGAAAGACAAGTATGGAATTCTCTTCAAGGTCCAATGAAATAAATTCCACAAGGAAACGAGGGGCTGCAGGGAATTAGAAAAGAGAGACATCACTGTAAATTGTGAACATCAGGAAAACTACCCCCATTTTTTCCTTTACATTTGTTGACATTCTCCTCCACCCTAGTGTCGTCCAGTTTTCTGCTGGAACATAATTGAGTCAGATGATAATATATCATCAACTTCAGTCCTTCCTGATGGAGGAAATCTTTTTTTCTAATTCCCAAATGCAACCAAATCTGGGATGCAAGGTCCCCAAGGTTCCTTATCTATCTCTCTGTCTCTCAAATTAGTCCAGTTCAAAAACTAGGTGTCAACTTAGGTTCCCTTCCCATAGGTGTTAGATGTCCTAAAGGTAGAGCCTTTATATCCTTCTGGGCTCAGAAAAAGGGCCCAGACCCTTTTTCTGAACCCCATCCTTTGCACTTTTATTAGCCCACTGGGCAGGACTCTACTCTTTGTGGGCAGGTCTGTCAGATCTAATTGGTGACCAAGTGTCCAACATTGAGTAGACCGGCCTCCACACCACCATTCCAACTTCTAATGACAACTGTCAGGGTCACACCAGAGCTTTAGACACTGCGCCTTGTGTCAGTCAGGATGTTCCGGTAGGTTCCTGGGGCCAGTCCACACAGTGTCACGTCCTGCCTGGGTGCCAGCTCCCCATGTAGCCCCCAGCTCCACAGCTAGCTGGCAGGATGCTGTACACAGAGCCAGGTGGAAACAGGAAACCCTTTCCATCCGAGGCAACATTGTAAAGGGTTTTCCCGTTCATAAGGGAAGTCATCTTAATTGCTACACTAAAATTCAAAATGTATAGGATTTAACTGAGTTTGGCGAAATATACCTGGTTAGACTTGGCAATTTACTAAGTATCCTTATCTTTAGCCATCTGGATTTCCTAGGGCCGCTGATACAGACACTGCTTCGCTCGCCACATTGTGTCAAAGGACACAGTATTCACTCTGGCCCCAAAACGGAGAAAAATCTCTTTCCTCCGTTCTTTTGAATACAGCTAAGAGAAGGTTGTACTTTCTATGACTTTCCTAAAGTTTAAGAGGGAGCCAGTGAGAAGTCTCCATATAAAGTACAGGCAGCATGAAATTTTTGGCTAATAAGGTCAGCTTGACCACCTGGCTTCCTTACCAGGCCTCCTGGGCGCTGTTCCAAGGTTGGCAGGTAAAGCCAAACTCCAAGCCCAAAGGGCTCGTACTGTTTTCAGCTGCCTTGTGTGGGTCCCTGCTTCCCAGACCACTGTCCCCCTGTGGAGGCAGGGTGCTCTCTACAAGGACAGTTTCTTCTCCTGAAAAAGCCAAAGTCCTCAAATTTAATTAGCTAAGTTGCAGTGTCACCTTCAGTAGATCTGTTGCTATTCAACCAGTGTGCCAGACGGAGGATTCTACCTCTGCAGGTCTATCAGCACAGCTCTTCACTGGAGATTGGAGATAACATAATATTTAGCATATCATGTAATCTCTGGGCTCCTGGCTTCATGGGTATCAGACTCTATCTTGTTCTTTACCGTTTCGCTAAAACTTCACAATACGTCAAAACCCGGGGTTCAGGAAATCCTTGTTGGCCTGTTGAGTGAATGGAATTGGCTGTCAAATGTGAAGGGGAAAGAGAAGGGAAAGTCGTGTAGTTTCTTTCAGCCTTAAATTGTGGGCAGGATTTCAGGAAGCAGAAATAGGTTACTCGGGGCAAGGAAAGCAGCTTCAATAAGGAAAATGCCGGACATACCGAGAGGGGCATAACGGGCCCTCTTTTGTGAAGAGTGGGTAACCTTGTCTTTGTCAAATTTACAAAGTATAAGCACTGACCACGTAACCAAAAGTGGCGTCCGGCTGCTTGCCACTCAAAAGCCAATCATGAGGTAAGGTTGCTGGAAAGGAGAGTGTGCTTTATGTTGGATGCCAGCAGGGAGGTTGGGGGGAGCGCCTGTCCAAAGGCTGACTTCCCGCTTCCCTACAACAGGGGACAAGAGCTTTTACAGGCTGAGCGAGGGGCTACATGTAGAAACAGCACAGGCAGCTCTGACGGTCATCTTGAAATTGCTCATGTGATGGTCTGACCAGTGTCATCCTGATGGTTTTAGGTACGGTTAATCTTCAGTTCCAGGGTCCCATTTCTTTGAGGCCAATTCTTGGAATTGTGGCAGCTTAGGTCATGGCTACAGCCTGGTCATTATTGTTTTTTCCTGTTGGACTGCTTTTTTTCTTTGCTTCTGTATTTACTCATTTCTCTGATTAAACTTATTCTTTGGGTAAAGTTTTTCCACAGACAAAAGGCAGGCGGAGAATGTGAGCGGGGGCAAGGATCACAGGATTCTGCTCCATTTCAACCATACACACCACCTTTGTTAGACTAACTAGCCTGTTATATCCCCTCGTGACATCTGCAATCTGATGTATTACAGTTAGTTTATTTTCCCTATGGTTTGTTTTGTACCTTCTATGCAGGGAGATAAATAATGAGAGCTGTTTCAGAAAACACAAGAGCCTAAAAGGATTGTAAGTGCAGTTATTGATTGAAGTGGAAGAAGAAGTGTAAAATGCATTTTCTTGCTGTATCTAGTGCAGGAGGGAGAAAAATAAAAAGGGGAGGGGGAAAACAGACCTCTTCCCAAGGTAGCACAAGACTACACTGTCAAATCCACATTACTCAGAAAGAGAGAGGAAAAATAAAATCCTGAGAAAAACCTGAAGGAAGACTAGGAGGCAGAGGCCTTAGGATGTGGCTGGGCTGTTTATAATTGTGATACCTAAGCTGGTACGTAGACAGCATAAGAAAAAAGTGAAATATACACTTTGAATAAAAGCAAGACATTGAGCTTTGCAAATGTAGTCTCCGATGTCATCCGTCTCTCCATTTGTCCACCTGCTCCAAGCATGCTCTGTACTAGGTTGTAGGGACGCAGCAGGCAGGTGTGTCCCTGATCTCAGGGACTTCCCCCTCCGAAGAGGAGAGGTACATGCTAAATAAATATGGGTACGATTAACCATCTAATCACAGTGTGACGCGGACTGTGAAGGAGAACTACGGGGCTGCTATGGGAATGTTTAACTGGAAGAAACTTAGTCAACAAAATTGGGAAAGGCTTCCCCGAAGAGGTGACACTTTAACAAGCAAGCAGTCTGCAGAGGATCATTTCATGGTTGTTGTGAGATGATCCTCTGGTAAGTCCTATCATACTATTTCATTTTTTACATTTAAATATTATACGTCCTTATCTCCCAACCATCTCCTATAAAGCAGACACCTGTGAGTAATAGTTACTCTCTGCGAGATTAAGGAATGCTGATTATACGTCCACATCAGTCATTCTCTTCTAAAGAGACAGGGAGCTGCTCTGTTAAGACCAGGGATCACCAAGGATAGGAAAATTAGGGATCATAGAACAGGGATCGTTATAGAAATAATAATAATAGTAGTAGTAGTTGTAGTCAGCACTCAGCATTTATTGTGTCGGTGTATTGTGTACATTAAAAGCAATTTAGTGTAGTTTCTGTTGGTGAAGACTTGCCTGGACATTTTATGATGCTTATACTTTGAATGAAATTTCCTTAAATTATGTGGAAGTATATCAAAATACAATTTATTGTACGCTTTCAACTGAAGCAGTTAGTTCCAACCGTTTTTTTTTAATAAAATATCCCCGATATATAGTTTTTAATATACCAATTTAGATCTCTTTTAATTCCACCATAGAATTTTACTTTTATAAAACAATGTCTGTGTTTCAAAACAAGGCAACGAAATGAGCCCAAGGAAGCACAGACTTGGAAGAAATCATTTTAAACGAGGCACCATGATTACAAAAACAATTCTTATTTCCATTCCCCCTATGGCTTGAACACATCATTAGCGTGATCCTTGGCCCCTTTTCACTGGTACCGAGTATTCATCAAGCTGGCAATGGGAGCCAGTTTGGGAGAGGGCTGTCTCCACATCCCACACAGTAGGGATGCTACACTAAAGAAATTAGCGTTTGGTACTTAAACAATTGTGAGATTTTTTTAAATCTCCATGTTTTTCCATTTGATGCCTTTTTCCAGCTGAATTAGATAGGAATCCTGGGCTAAATGTAAAGAGTTAATTAAAAGTAATAAAGTCCAACTGTGCCATCCAAGTACCCTCTGTATATTTCTAATTGAAACTTAGAATTTCATATATAAAATAATCTTACACACTTAGTGTATGTTACATAAATTTTTTTGTCCCCAGTTTAAGAAAACCATACTAAGTTCTTGGTTTATCAAACAACCTTCAGTAAAAACATTGTTTTCTGAATCATATCAATGCCTTTCATAGGAAGTAGCCAGCAAATTGCATTTAGTAACATATAATAGTTCTTAGTATAATTTTGTAAAATACTTTGTTGCTTTCCCTCAAAATTATACTTTCTAATTTTATGCAGATTGATTTGCCGTCTTACAAATCAGTCTTCTTCAAAACAGTTCCGATTCCTAGTGTCCTCTTTATTTCCTAAAATACTTCTGTAACGAGAATTTAAATCACTGAGAATTTTTTCACCACAAGATTACATCATAAAACACATCTTTAATGACTTTTAGTAACACTTCGAAAGAACAAGGAAATTACTACTTTTCTTTTACTAGATTAGTATAGTCTCACAGAAGAGGCCAAGGATTAATCCATAACTGAAACAAAACCAACACACTACATCCTAAAAGACATTCATTTTGAGATAAATAAAATATGAGTTAACTTAGAATTTGTTTTTGAAAATATATGAGTAACACGATAGTTGAATTTTATAACATGATTCTATAAACTTCCACTAATAATTGAAAACAGTATTGTATTAGTGGTAAAGTAATTCCTGGAAGAGTCAGTACCTAATGAGTGGAATAATATATATTTATTTACTTTTTCTTTTTATAGCCATATATCTCATGATTTGCAGCTAGGCTGGAGTTGACAAGTGTAGCACACTGTTAATTGAGATTTATTGAATACAAAGCTTAGAAGTAAATGTAGGTGCTTTGTGAAAGCATTGGCCTTTTGCTTTGCATTTCACAGTTCCTTCAGAGGTGAAAAACAGTTACTAAATTAAGCCAGTACACATAAATATCACTGATCCATCAGTTGGTACATCTGAAGAAACCTCAAGCTTCTTTCACCTAACAGGAGCATGAATTGGGCTATGCCCTGTTTTCAAAAGGTTAACAAAGCCAGTGGGAAATGCCAATAGCATTTCCTAAGGTAATCTCCTTTAAAGTTTTCCTGTGAGCCTTTAGATAAGCGGTGTCTTAACTGCACAGCTATTATCTTCTGACCTTTATTTTTCCCATCTCAGTATGTTTATAGACTTCTTACAAAAGGTCTTGAGTCTTGTGCAGTTTGCACTTATATTTTACTCCTTTGCAGAGTTCACTAATGTTCCTTAGTAATGCTGTAGCTGATTTTAGCTTAGTAAGTTTCACCTCGTGCTATTAATTGTCTCAAATTCAAGTGGAGTACTCTAAGTCACTAAGTGTACCTTCTTAACCAATACACTGGACTCTTAGGGCATTGAAAACTTGAAAGTGATGCACTGATGATAATGAACATTATTTCTAAGCTAAGGAGAAGAAAAGTTTAGTAATATCATAGGTAACGGGCACAGATAAAAGCAGCAGATTTCAGGCTACTGTTGGACTGAAGCTACCCCTACGGATTGTTTTGAAACCACTAGCATGACTGTATCAGTTAGCTATTACAAAAGAGCCTCACCATTTATTAGTGTAAAACATCACCGTTTCTTAGCACATGACTCTGCTAGTGAGTATTTGGTTGGGGCTCAGAGAGTGGATCTCCTGGCCTTGTCTGGGCTTCTCATACAACCGAGGGTCCTTGAAGAGACCACTTCCGCAGCTTGACAAGCTGCCGGGGGTGGGGGGCACCTTGGCTTTTCCACACGGAGTCTCCCACTCTCCAGCAAGGTAGCCCCAGGTTACTCCACGCATCAACAGTAATGACCAATAACCAATCTATAATAAGAATACAAGGGAGTTTTATTCCAGCCAGACTAAGAACTATAGCCCGGGAGACACAGATTCAAGAAGCGCTTGAATTGTGTCCCTCTGGACTACAAAATGGGGGAGGCTTATAAAGGCAAAAACTGCAAAGTTATATAAATTGTTTATCAGGAATTCTAACTGCAGCTGGCAAGAAACAAGGGTGCTTGTAAAGCAGGGATTCGTTGGGGTGTGAAATGGTTGCACAGTTAAAAGGGGAGACCTTGAGACCATAAGGTTGCTGCTGGCAGAGACTGTTTTGAGAACGGCTGGTGGTATCCTTGAGTTTGATATAGTTCAGAAAACTCAGGTTCTCAGTGATTCAGGAACATATCTGAAACCACATCCACTGTGGCCACCTGGCTCCATTTTAGATAACTGAGCTACAGTGACTCCACTCTGATTTTTAAACTCATTCTTTTCCCTAATGATTAAAGCAGATGCACAATGCATGTCTGAAAGGCCATAAGATAAGCTGTTCTAGTTAGCAGAAAGTTTAAGGCAAATCATAAATAAGCCAGAATGACTTCCGCATACCTCAGTGTGAAAATTTCTTGCATGACATGGCAGTGGCAAGGTTGAGAGAGAGAGAGAGAGACAAAGCATGGAGAAGTATGCATGGAATCCTAGGCACTTGCTGGTTCTGACATACTGTCACTCCCACCACATTCTATTGGCCAGAGCAAATCATAAAGCCAGCCTATATCAAAGGAATGGGGAAATCAACCTTACCCCTCTTTGTATCCACAGCTTTTAAAAGGTGAATTTGGAATAAAGAATTGAAGCCATCTCTGAAACCAGTCTTTCACAATGATATTCTACTTTCGGAGCACTTTTCAAGAAATAGAAGTCTTTTAGATTTTCTAATACTGTGACTCAAGATAAACTGTTGAAATCCACCTTACTGTGTTTTTACAAAGTATCAATGAAATACACTTTCAAACTTCTATTTTTTTCTACACTGCTAGGAATTCTGTATCATTTAAAATAAAGAGGCATCTCATGGGGCTGTATTTTGTTTAAGTCTATCAGAAGGTATTCAATAAGTATTTTTCAGATGTCTACTTTGTGACTAGTATTATTATATCGTCTTTTTATGAAGCATTCTGTGCTCAGATAACTGATACAGCATCAGCCTCTTGCTGGTGGGGGAGAAGAGCCAGTGGGCATTCCTGGTAAAGACTTAGCCTGTGCATCGTTTTAGAAAGTAATTAAGAAATGACTTTCTTCTTCTGAGACTTCGGCCTCAGAATGGCGGGGAATTAACTGGTCAGCCTTCACTCTGCAAGTCAGCACTGTTCATCTCTGACCGTCTCCTAACACAGGGCCCATTTGGAGGTGGGATGCGTCAAGTATGTGGAAGGAGAGTCTGGGGAAATAAGGACAGGGGTGGTGTTGAGAAGATGAAAGGAAATGATTACAAGACTGGTCCTATTTAATTGGAAGACATATGTTGAAAAGAGGTAGGAACCCTGCCTGGATACAAAGGTAGACAGCATTAGAAGTCAGGCAAAATTGCCACCTTGACAGACCTGCCACAGTGTCATAGTAAAGTGATGTTTGAATTTCAACCCATCTGTGCCCTTAAATAATGATGGTCACAAACAAGTCTCTCCTCCTATTTTGAGGCACAGATTGAAGGTTCATATTACAATATATAAATGTATCAGATCAACGTGTTGAACAACTTAAATTTATACAGTATTTTTGTCAAATATATTTCAATAATAAAAAAAGAATTGCCTGGGAAAAAAGCCCAGATTGAATATAACTGGTTATTCTGGAATGCTTGCTTACGTTTAAATCGCTTCTCAGGTATTCTTTCTTCTCTAAAAATCTTTTTTTTACAACAAGAAAAACTAATCCAATCCCTGGTTTTAAATTTCACTGGGGTGATATGAATTGCAGGTTGATGACCCCAAGCTACCTGGGCACCTGCCAGAGGATGAAAAGAGCTGGGTTGACTATTGTTGTTGGGCTTTTCGAAGCTCATCTTCAAGAAACGTAGCACAGCTGCAGAATGCTAGAGAGAAGTGCCTGCTTTTCAAAAATGGCAGGCAATAGTGAGGATAAGTGAGACTGCTCTTCTACTGAAAGCAACGTGAAGCCATGCGGGGCGTGGCGCAGCGCCTGGCGCAGAAACAAAAGAGCTACCATTTATTCAGCATTCACTAGGCACCAGGCAGTATGCTAAGTATACTGTGTGGGAGGCCTAATTCAGTCCTCATGGTGACCCTCCAGGAAAGGTAGTATCACTCTGTCCTTACATCCCAAAAGAGGGAAAAGAGGCCAGGAGATTTAGATGCCTGTCCCCAAAAGCACAAACTCCAGCTCTCACCTTTAGCTAGTTACATACGAAGGAAGGGCTTAATATACAATGAATAACTAATGGAAAGAATGTATGCAGGAAGAGAAGGGCTTGTTCCCTTTCACATAATGTGTGTTTTGTATTATCTGCCGTAGGTAGCACACCATCGGCACCGTTCTGTTAAACACAAAGACACAAAATGCTTATAGTAAAAAAGACTTCCAAAAGGAATTAGAGCACTGAAACTGGGTGAAAAGAGGCTATTCACGCCGATGCATTGCCTTAATTTTTGAAGAGTAACACAACACACAGTATCGTGAGCCATTTGAATTTTGAGAATCATGCTTTGACATTTCCGGAAAAGTCTTATTGTTTGTAAAAACAACAACAACAAATTTATTCTGCTTCTCACAATTCATCATACTAAAGGATTCTTCTCCTGAAATGGAGCTACTGCTTTCATAATTCAGGTCAATCTAAACACCCACCAGATGTCTACACGTGGGATGTGACTCTCACACGCATCCATCTGCATGTGCCCGCACACACGCACACAGACACGCAGACTCAGAGACTGAGCGAAAAAGGGCCACCAGGACCGTCAAACCCAGCTCCCCTGGTTTTGCATAGTTCACCCAGCTAGTTCATAGCCCGGGGCTGGTATTTACATGGTATGCACCAGTGGGACATAGCCATGGATGAAATACTAAAATTCTCCAGATGCAGCTGGTAAATAACCAGGGCCACAGTCTTAGTCTCCTGAGGGTCTCCAACCACCACCCCCCCATGGTAGAAAGCAAGTTTCTATAGTTCCTACCCCAAGATGCCTGGATCCAGCAACTGGAGAGGGAACTCCTGGTACAGCAGGAGGCCTTGTGAGCTCTGCTCCTACATGAGGTTGATCAGTATTTTTGATGTCACCCCTGGCTAAGGCCTAACTAGAATCCAGGTCTCCAGTCCAAAGCCCAGAGTTCTGCCTTTCTTAAATGTTAGCATTTTATTGCAATTCAAATAGAGGTGCTCATCCGTGCTGCAAGACACTAGCCTTAGAAATTTAAAGATAACCTTTCCCCTCTCCCCTAGAGACTTAATTTCTTTTTACTTGGTCTGATCATGTAGTAACATTTTCCCTGTAATAGTGTGCAAGTTTATTGATCCCACTGTAATTCCAGTGCTCTCCCATCTCACATGACTTTCTCTTTAAATATTTTATCTCCCCTTCCCTGTTTCTCCAGTTCTTTTCAGCTCTGGCTCTCTACTTTCCCTTTTTTCTTTATGACAGATCTTTTTTCTAAAAACTATGTGATGATCTGCAAATCACACCTGAGAGTCACAGCCGAATGCCTCACACATCTAAACTATTTCTCTTTTCTGTTTAGTATCTCAAATGTGTGTTGAAGCACTTAAAAATTAACTAACAGTGATTCAAGAAGAATTCACTTGATATATCAAGATGAAGTTTCGTGTACAGTGCTCAGAATCCAAGTATTTTTGAGAGCTTTATTATGGTAGGTCTTTAAGTGCATTTGTGTAGTTTTCAAAAGTGATAAAAATTGCCTAAATTTCACTTGCCTCACTTAATTTCCGCATCACTCATTTACTTAGTCAAATAACCCTAATTTTTCATCTTCCATCTCCTTAATACCTAACAATATAACAGTCGTAGTTCTAGGGAAATGGACAAGCAGAGGTGAAGAAATTCAGGGCTCATCCCTCTAGCTACCTGCTGATTTTTAGTAGACTCTAAACATTAAAAGGAATGAGTCATAAAGACACCTTGTCCGATATCTGCATCTGACAGATACAGCTAAAGTTGGTTGTTCAGAGTTTGCCTCCAATCACGTGTGGAGCGTTTATACAAAACAAGCAGTGTTTATACACCAGTTATATGTCCTGCAATTCAACTACTTGGAGACAGTGTCAGATCACACAGGTTAAGGGCTCAGCCCCACAAGACTGCCACCCACTTCAGATGCCAATTGCAAGTCCAGGTTGTACCTGTGCTTCTGATCAACTGAATCCAGAGACCTAGATCCAAACTCTGTAAATCAGAGGTTTCCATGACCACCTCTTTGGGTTCGATTAATTTGTTAGAACCACTCACAGAACTCAGAGAAAGATTTTCCTTACTAGATCATCTGTTTATTATAAAAGGATATAACTCAGGGACAGGCAGATGGGAAAGATGCATGGAGAAGATGTGAGGAATGTGTGGAGCTTCCATGCCCTGTCCAGCTGCCCCAAGAATCTGCATGTGTTCACCAACAGGGAAGCTCTCTGAACTCATCTTCCAGGGTTTTTATGGAGGCTTCATATATAGGCAAGATTGATTCAATCATTGGCCATTGGCAGTTGACTCAACCTCTACCCCTTCTCCTCTGCCCATCTCCAGTCCCCATCCTTAGGTACCTTCCAAAAGTCTCCTCATTAACGTTAACAAGAACACCTTTATTACTCCTAGCACAGGAAATTCCAAGGGTTTTAAAAGCTCTGTGCCAGGAAGAGGAGATATATATATATATCTTATTATAATTCACGGTATCACTTATAAACTATAAATAAGGAAATTGTGTGAAAGTTGAGAAGGGATGGAGTTGAGAAGGGATGGAGGATTATGCATATGATAATTCAGAATTTAGCATGTTGATCTATTAGACTGTTACCCTACAACATCTCTATGCTATATATGCCATTACAAATTCATAGAGTTTCATAAAAGGAAGCACTTGGAAGTATAATAATAATAAAATCCTTTCATTTACTGGGTCATTTCTATGTGCCAGGCACAGGACTAATTGTCACATGGGTCTCTAACCAGTTATGTGAATTATCTATAATAATTTGATGCTCCTATCGTGTGGGAACTGTCATTACTTCCACTTGGTAGATGGAAAGCTGTGGCTTGAAGAGGTTCAGTAATTTCCCCAAGTCCATTCTGAAAACAGTGGACATATTGTTCATGAACTGAACTCGTGTCCACTTGCCTGATTTGCGGCAAAGCCGTTGTACTGACATGGGGTTGTGGTGAAAGAAAGTACAGCGTTTACTGCAGGGCACCAACCAAGGAGAATGGGCAGCTAATGCTCAAAAGACCTGAACTCCTTGATGGCTTTCAGGGAAGGGATTTTAAAGACCATGTCAGGGGTGAGGGTTGCAGCTCGTGGACTTTCTTCTGATTGGCTGGTGGTGAGGTAACAGGGTGATGTTCCAGGGATCTTAATCATCAGCCTTCTGGTTCCAACAAGTCTGGGGTCTATGTGCTTGTGGTCGGCATTTGGTCACCATCCTCCACCTGGATGAGGGTCTTACATCCTGCAGTACAACCCAAAGATATGTGTCACATTGTAATGTATATCCCGTGAGGAGGAACTAGGAGTCCTGTGATTCTGTTTTACCACTGAACTCTTGTTTAAGCTATCATTACTTTTCTTGTGTGACTGTTTTTCCTTTGTTTCTGCATTCCCTTACTTCCCTAATTAGTAACTGCTTGAATTTACTCTTGGGAACTCAGGGAAAACCTAGGAGATGAAAGCCTCTTTCTACAAACAAGAACCAGGGGATGCAGAGGGGCTTTTGTGCCCAGGAAGGCCCTGCTTGGTTTCAAACCACCCCCCTGCCAACTTTGCTTTGATAATCCTCAATCCTGAGGGGAACAGGAACAGTACAAGAAAGGGAATAAAGTTCTGGCTAGACAGGTTAATCGTAAACTCAGCAGGGGAACTAGATTTTAGGGGGACTCGGTTTCAATATGTTGACACTGTACATTTAATCCCTGTTAAAACCCTGAAAGGTCATATTTGGACTTTTTGTAGAAGAGGAAACTAAGTTTAGGTGGGCCAAATTGTGTCCCTCAAAAAGATACATTAAAGTCTTAACCTCTCTCCACCCCCCCATACCTCTGAATGTGACCTTATTTGGAAATAGGGTCATTGCAGATGTAATTAGTTAAGATGAGGTCACACTGGCATAGGGTGCATCATTATTCTAGTATGACCAGTTTCCTTATATGGAAAAGGAAATTTTGATACAGACAACGAGGGAAGATGGCCCTGTGAAGACAGAGGCAGAGATTAGATTTATGCTGCCACAAACCCAGGAAGGCCTCGGGCTCCCAGAAGCTGGAAGGGGCAAGGAAGGATTCTCTCCTAGAGTCTTCAGAGGGGACATGGCCCTGCCGACACCTTGGTTTTAGACATCTAGCCTTCAGAACTTAGAATACATTTCTGTTGTTTTAAAACTAGTTTTTCTTCTACTACTGTCTCTTGTCGATGAAAGTTAGTCAATAGTCAATCTATGAAAGAAGTGGAAATTTTATTCGACCCAAGTTTGAGGATTATAACCCAGGAAGAGCATCTCAGAAAGCTCCAAGAACTGTTCCTCCCGTTCGAAGTCAGGACACAGTTATATAAGCTATTTGAGACAGAAAGCTGTACATTGAGTAATGTATTATTGACAGTTTACATGATCCAGATTTAAGCACCATGTGACAGCTTACAGGACCCAGAAGGAATGTTATCTTTTAAGGAGTTGTCTTGTTGATGCTGGGAGAATGTTTCTCTTTATGGTTGAGCAGGTATTTCTGCTGACGGGGGAGGTTTGGTTCATGCATAATACACAGTGCACCGTAGAGAGGAGAGAGGAGGCCAAAGGGCAGAGGAGAATTTATGTTTAAATGTTTCTTGTCTTGCCATAAAATATGAATTTTATTTCACACTCTTCAAAGTTCTGGCACCCCACTGAAACTTCTCCATCAAGACCACCAGTGATCTCCACGGCACTCAAGCCAGTGGTCACTTCTCATTATTCATCTACCTTAACCAACTGTCACAGTCCTGACACACACAGTCAACAAGTTTCTCCTCCAAGGTATACTTTCTTCACAGCGTTTCCAGAATATCAGACAGTCATAGTTTTCCTTTTATGTCATTAGTCGCTTCTTGGTCTGTTGCTATTTCCTCCTCTTCTCTTGTTCTTCATGTTGAGGACTCAAGCTTGGTCTTTTTCTCCTCTCTGCGTAAAAGACACCCTTCCTGATCTCATCCAGTTTCATACATATGCTGATGACTCTTCGGTTGATATCTCCATTCTCACCTTCTCTCCGAAACTCTGGATCCATCCAGCAACTGCTTCTTAGGGCTGTCTCCTTAGAGCCTATTCGCAACACAGCAGCCAGGGCGATCCTTTTATGTAAGTAGGACAGATCAGACCATGTCAGTTTTGCACAAAGCTGTGTGGTGGTTTGCATTTGACTCGGAGTTAAAGCTGACATCCTCACAATGGCCTGCAGTTTCCTCCATTCACGGACCTCACCTGCCCATATCCCCTCCATCCGCCCTCTGACTCTGCACCTGCACGCTGGCTTACTTGCTGTCCTTGAATCAGTCTGCCATACTTTCCCCCGCTCTTTCCTCCATCTGGAATGCTCTTTCCTCTGGTATCTGCTTGGCTATCCCCACGCACTCCTGCAACCTTCTCTCAGATCTCACTGACTCGGTGAGGCCTTCACTGGCTGCCCCATTTCATTTGAGGAGCTGCCTCTCCAGCCATGGTTCACGACCCCTAATTTCCTGCTCCATGTTTCATTTTTGCCATTGCAATTTAAGGCACTATACAATTTATTTATTAAGTTCTATTTTTCCCCTGTCTTCCTATGCTAAAATGTAAACTCTTCAAGGACAATGTTTCTAGACTATTTTGCCCATGGATATATCCCAGTTTATGGCCAGATCCTGGTATATACTAAATGCACAGAAAACATTTGTTGAACGAACTAAAATCAGTGATGTCTGCATTACTGGACATTAATATTAAGATGTTGTTGTTTGCTTCAGACATAAGAGTAAAGAGTCTGATAGGAAATACTGTCATTTCCATAAGTGTATACTTGCCAACATTTTTACATCACCTAGATGAAAATTATTAGAATATGGCAATTGTGGATTTTTTTCATAAATCATTCTTGTTTTATATTGTTCCCCTGAATCTCATGAAATGAGTGAAATTTTCTCCCTTAGGTCATTTGTCTGTCATTAAATAAAAAATTAAAAGGTGGCTGTTCTGTTTCATGCACTGTACTTTGTGCATTGCCTTTTCTAGCACAATATCAATTTACGTTCGTGCGATACTGATTGCCCCTATGAAATGAACCTCCAAAAGTTTCCTCTGAATAAAATGGAAAAAAATGGTAATAAATGTTCAGCAAATCTCAAACCATAATTGGATAACTGGTAAAAAAATTGTATGAGGCGCCAAGTGTAATCTCATTTATTGATTTCATTCATTCTAGCGTTGGTGAAGGGCAAAAGAGGAATGGTTAAATAAAAATGTTGAAATGTTGTGATTTATTAATAGACTGTGTCACATCTCTCTGCACGCCTACAGAATTGCTTATTTGTCCTTAATGTATTTTCAGACAGTGTTTTTATTTGGGAAACCAAAATGACTACCAAGCCACTTTTCAATAATGGTTTTCTCCTCTCTGTGAAAAAACTTTCACTTATATATTATGACTCATGGTAAATTATTTAACATATCAGATAATTGAAAGTATCTCATCATTCCCTCTAATCTTTATTCTATAGGTTTTAATTTCTCAGGGAGAGCAATTCAGACAGAGACAGGCTTGGCAGAAAAAAAAAAAGAAAGAAAAACATCGGATTTCAGTTGCCAGGTGCAGTGTTGGACATCCAAAAAGGCAAACAGGCAGGAATTTTTCCAGAGGGTTATAAAGTATGTTGGGTAAAGTTTGCTTTTTCTGCATTTTCAAGGTAGAGACAGGAATATATTTACTTACTCTCCTCCGGTTTATGAGAATTTGCTTGAATCTCATTGGTCCCTGGACTCAGAATTTCAGATTCTGTATAAGTGTAGAACACGATCAGCCATTAGCGAAAACCAAAGTTGAGATGGCCCTAGACAAGGAAATAACATCATGTTCCTATTAAGGAATTCATTCAGGTCAGTTTTTTAATTTACTTTTTAATTCAAGTGCAGCTGATTAGCTTAGGACCTCTGGATAATGTGTGCAGCTGACCCTAGGACCTCTGCATGATGTGTGCAGCTGACCCTAGGACCTCTGCATGATGTGTGCAGCTGACCCTTAGATTTATTCTGTGAAGTGAGTGATGAATACGAAAATATTCCTCCACTCCAGTTTGTTCTTTGCAGAGTTTACTTGTGCCCAGACACTGCACTGATTTTTTTTTAATGAATTAAAACTGTAACTGTTACCAAAAGGATGCAGCAGCTCCTACAGCAGTAGGAGTTCTTTAGACAGCCCCTGTGTGACATGTGGTTAAATGGGGATTCAGTATAATATATATGTGTATATTAAATATAGATATATATGATCGACAGCCTCAGGCTTGAAGCTGTCCACACTAGGGAGAAGCACTATATCTTCACTGATATACTGCTTCTAAAATACCTTATTGGATATCATCATTATATGACCAACCAGCATACTGTGTGTATGCTGTGTGTCCTGTGTGTCTCTTATGGAGCCCTGAACAATTCACAATGAATATGGCCCCTGAAAGGCAAAAACTGAAGAGATACTTGAAATGCTTACCCAGGCAGAAAATGTGTTCTTGTATTTCCATTAGAAAGAAATAGAAAAAAAAATCACTGTGCAACTTGAGTAACAAGGTAGAATATTTGTTCCAACTGGTAAAATGCCTGGATTGTATAACGTCAAGAAAATAGTGCCATTTTATTATTTTAAATATGTGTGTAAAATGTAAATGTGGCTAGAGAGATTTTAAGAAATGCATATTCCAAATAGAAAAGGCAGAGAGGGGGCAATCTTAAGAATATTATAAAAGGTAGGGTGAACGAGGAGGCTGGCATTGAGAGGCTGCATATCTATGGAAATAAGAGAGAAAATAACCTCTAGAGTGAGTAACACAGAAAGAAAATGTGAGGAGGGGGGAGTTCCTTTGTAGTTGTATTTGATTATTCTTCTAAGGTTACAATAGAAATTCACTCAGAAGTAAGGCAGCATAGAAGACAGTCAGAGACAGAACGGGCTGGTCAGTACTCCCCTCCCTCTCCACCCTCTGTCGACAGTAAGCGGTAGACCTCAAAGCAGTCCAGACCCATACTTTGATTGGTTATTTATCTAGTAGCAAAACAAGAGAGTGGACCGTTATACCCAGTTGATCAATTTATTTTTTTAACTTTTTATTTTATATTGGAGTACAGTTGGTTAACAATGTTGTGTTAGTTTCAGAGGTACAACAAAGTGGTTCAGTTATACATATACATGTATCTGTTCTTTTTTCAGATTCTTTTCCCACTTAGGTTGTTACAGAATGTTGAGCAGAGTTCCCTGTGCTATACAGTAGGTCCTTGTTGGTTATCCGTTTTAAATCCTACTCTATCAATTTAAATTTGGAGGTTTGTTGTAAACTCATCCAAGAATCATATATATATACACACACACACACAAATATACACATACATACATATATACACACATGCATGTATATACAGAACGAGAGGGATGTATGTGATGCTCTTCATCAGCATAAGGAAAGCAGGGGCAACTTTTCCCCTCCAAGTTCCCTATTCTGGAAATAGAATATCCAGGAGGGAAAAGGAAGAAATTCATGATCTTAGTGGAAACAAACTTCACTATTTCCTTTGAATTATTGTGGCTGCACATATTGGCTCAGAAGAGGGTGACCTGCCTGGGCTGTAAGTGCCTGGTCCTTGAGCAAAGCATCCCCAGCTGTGGAGCCCATTAGACAAGGAGCAGCTGCCCTCAGAACCAGCTTGCCTCACTTCCGCATTTGTTTACTTGTATGACCCACTTGAACAACATACACCTACAAACCGAATCATGAAGTGTTTGCATGCTTTTTATAAATAACACAGGATTTCATTATTGCTATCAGGTGCCACAGAGTTGATAAAATTATTTAACTTGCAAAGGTTGGTTAACTGACTATTTTATTAAGGACGCATGTTGTAGAGAGAGGCCCAGAGGCCAACCTGAAAAGCCTACCTACTGTATGATTCCAACTATATAACATTCTGGAAAAGGTAAAGCTTTGGAGATAGAAAAATGGTCAGTGGTTGCCAGGGTTTAGCGGGGAGGGGGCATGAACAGGTGGAGGACAGAGGGTTTTTAGGGCAGCGGAACTGTTCTGAATGATACCGTAATGCTGGATACTTGTCATTATACATTTTCCAGGCCCAGAGGATGTATACCAAGAGTGAACCCTCACGTAAATTATTAACTTTGGGTGATTATGATGTGTCAGTGTAAGTTCATGGACTGTAACAAATATACCATCTGGTGGGGGGGGGGGCGTGTGGATAACGGGGAGGGGGCAGAGTACGGCTCCCATCCTTAAATAACCCTCAGTCGCACTCAGCATCCCCTTAGCAGCCTCTTTAGCTGATGTAAATTCGGACTTCATTTAGACTTAAAACTATTGCTCTTTTCAAAGGTGTTCTTATCTTAGTGGACCCATGGTCAAATCCTTTAATAGCTAAAGTTAATTGAGCTTATTTAAGTAACTGTGTTATAAGATACAATGTGCTAGGGATGACCCAGATAAACAAGGATAAGTGAAATAGAAACCATGTCCTATGGTAGCTAATTTGAAGGGAGGTTCTGTGTAATCAATCATTTCAAAATTCTGTGGCTTAAAACAAAAAGCATGTATGATTGTGTATGAGTCTTTGGCTCAGCTGGATAATATCTCTCGGCTCCCTCTCGTGCCTTTGGTCAGATTTGGGTCACACAGGCAGTTTGCTGGTTTGGCGACTGTCACGTATTTGGGGGGCGCGGCTAGCTGTAGCCTAGGTTGGCCTTTCAGGCCAGATTCCAGGATGGGGAAATGGGCTCCAGCTGCTGAAAGGAGGAGCTGCACCATCACACTGAAAAGAGCAATCAGGCAAGCAGGGTATTCATCAAGGTCATGAATGTACTCAATCTACCACTAGGAGAACAAAGCTAGTAAGAAGACTCTACTGCAGGGCTTTCCTGGTGGTGCAGTGGTTGAGAGTCTGCCTGCCGATGCAGGGGACACGGGTTCGTGCCCCGGTCCGGGAAGATCCCACATGCCGCAGAGAGGCTGGGCCCGTGAACCATGGCCGCTGAGCCTGCGCGTCCGGAGCCTGTGCTCTGCAACGGGAGAGGCCACAACAGTGAGAGGCCCGCGTACGGCAAAAAAAAGACTCTACTGCAAAATAAGGAAAAATACCAAAATTACAAACACTAAACCCTTGACCTTTAAGATTCAATTTTTTAATTTTATGTTTGATCCTTTGAATGCCCCGAAACACGTGTTGGCTTGACATTTTGCTTGTTAATTTGACAATGTCTTTATTGTGCATCTTCCCCATCTGAATGTAAGCTCCATGAGAGCTCTTTTTTGTCTTATTCATCCCTGTGTCTCAATGTCTGCAAAGCACCCATCACAGAGCACCTGCTCAGCAAACACTTGTTGATGGAATTAATTAATTTATAAAAGGTCTGAAGAGGTCATTTACATTTTGATTTATAATTTCTATTACAGAACGCCTTCCTTTGTAAAATGGGGTTAATATCTGTCCTATCTATCTCACAGAATAGTTGTGGGGATTAAACGAGTTTATATACATAAAGCATTCAAAACAAAGGGTGACTGGCAGGGCTTCCCTGGTGGCGCAGTGGTTAAGAATCCACCTGCCAACACAGGGGACACGGGTTCAAGCCCTGGTCCGGGAAGATCCCATATGCCGCGGAGCATCTAAGCCCGTGCGCAAAAACTACTGAGCCCATGAGCCACAGCTACTGAGCCCGCTCGCCTAGAGTCCGTGCTCTGCAACAGGAGAAGCTCCTGCTCGCCACAACTAGGGAAAAGCCCGCACGTAGCAACGAAGACCCAACGTAGCCAAAAATAAATAAATAAATTTATAAAAATAAAAAAATAAATAAACTCCCTTTAAAAAAAAAGGGTGACTGGAAAATTCCAAATAATACTTATATATGTTCATGTATATATTATGTGCAAAAATCACTTTGATAATATTTCATTTGAAATTTTATGTGGAGGATTACTACGTATAGTCTTAGAACTGGGGGATTTAGGGAATTGTCAGAGCACTTTCTCAATTACGTGTTCAAACAATATGGTAGGTTCAGAGAGGCAGGGGGAGGCTTCATGAGAAAGAGAGAGAAGCTCTGAGATGGATCTTTGAAGGAGGAAGAGCAATTCATAAATGGGATGGATTTTCAGTAAAAGGGAACATGTGAAGAAAACCAGGAAAAGGTGAAAGATTTCGCAGGAACAGAGGCGTGGGGTCTACCTTGGAAACACATTAGGAGACTAACAGGAAATGAGTCTGGACTGGTCTACAGAGAGTCCATCTTCAATGGGCCTGGTAGCAGCCTTTGCCGCTCTGTAGACCATGAATAACCATCCACAGTCTTTACAGCAACAATGGTTTCATCTCTGTGATAGAAAAGTCCACTTGGTGGCAGTGTCTCTACCAATGACAACTGAAAAGTAACAGGAGGTGAGAGGGGAACTGGCAGGATAGTGTCAGGGTTTAATCATTAAAGTTTTTGAGGGTCTTGAGTGTGAGAAGTGCAGTGACTGAAAAGATAGATGAGAAATACTTGATATTGGAAGAAAACCGGGGAGAAAGGCAAAAAATGAGTGAGATGGCGATAATCTACAATGTCCATTTGGAGCATGCAGGGGTAACACTAGTGAAATTGAGAAGTCGAAAGCAGGTTTTGAGGCTGGAAGAGTCTATGAAAATAAACTGGGATATGGAGGTGTAAAGAATTTACAGGATGACAGAATCTCTAAGAGATAACAAGGAATATGGGTTTAGAGTTCAGAGAGCAGAGATATGTATTTTGAATATACCTTCACAGTAGAAAAAGACTGAACCCTGGGTATGAAGGTGATCTCCGGGGTAGAAAAAGATAATGAAAAATAGTTCAAGGACAACCCTGAGAGAGTGTATTCATTTAGAGTATAGAAGAAGAAGATGGTTCTTGTAACAAATTCTTTGTCATATGACTTAGCGTAATAATTAGTTGTGGTTGATTTGTGATATACTATGTGGAAGATATTAGATGACTTTGCACAAGATTAGAAATAGTCATAATACTTTGTACATGGGGTCCACAAATACTGGTCATTCACTGTGACAATGTTGGGGCAGAAGAAATATTCCTCTACCCAACTAGGTTCATCCTGTCTGGTCTAAGAATTAAATTGACATGACACAGATTAACAGGAGAAAATCAAACAAATGTTTAATAACATGTGTGCATGGGAGAGACCCAGAGAAATTGAGTAGCTCTCCAAAATGCTTGAAACCTTCGCCTTAAATCTTCAGCTAAAGACAAAGGAGGATGTTGGGGGTAGTGGTCTGGGACTTCAAAGGGGAGAAAGGTGATTCGCATGGAGATGTCAACAAATGTGTGACGGCCCATGCGGACTCAAGGGGACACAGAGTTGATTTTTTTGTTGTTGTTGGTTTTTTTGTGTGTGTGGTACGCGGGCCTCTCACCGCTGTGGCCTCTCCCGTTGCGGAGCACAGGCTCCGGACGCGCAGGCCCAGCGGCCATGGCTTACGGACCCAGCCACTCTGCGGCACGTGGGATCCTCCCGGACCGGGGCACGAACCCGTGTCCCCTGCATCGGCAGGCGTACTCTCAGCCACTGTGCCACCAGGGAAGCCCCACAGAGTGGATTTTGATCTCCAAGCCCTGCCGAGTTTTCCCCACCACACCTCGCCCACAGTCTTTGCAGCTACCTCTCCAGATAGCTCTATTCCTGAAATAGACCCTTTACTTAAATTCTTCTGGCAGTTAAGGGGGAGGTGAAAGTCTCTTCTTGAATCCTTCGGTCTTTTTTCACCTTGAAATACTCTGCATGCCAAAGAGACATTTTAGGGTGGCAAGTTTTGCTCCCCTACAACAAAATATAATATTGCTAGATTTTAGGAAAATGCCTTCTATTATTTGGTTATGATCAGTTTTCCTGAGATAAGTAGCACCTGTGTGGAATTACGGCAAAATACTAGGTAAAGAGGAAGTGTATTTAGGGGTTGATTAATAATGGGCTCTTGACTGGAAGCACTGGTTGGAAACATCGGAGGTACTATTATTTAATGATTTTGGTCTAGATTGCTGAATAATTGACACTATGAGAAGGTGACTGAGAATTGATTTTATATCTCTTGGAATGGGTTGTTGAAATAATGTCAGTAGTAATAGCATCTTATTAAGTGCACCATGTAAAGAAATAATTATTTCTAGTAAAACTTTCTCTAAAGAGTTCTTAGTGATTACATATGTTACCTCTTTATAAAAATAGCAGGAAGTATCTCAGTTCACACAGAAGAAAACAGGCTCAAAGTTTTAATCTGAAGACATTTTTAATTGTGACAGAATTATAAATAGAACTCTCAGTATAACCTTGTTTTGGAGGAAAAGTAAAATTTGGCTTTACAACTTGTGTCATAAAAATTACATTGGTATATACGTGGTTTTCAAAGCTATGTTTTATTAATGAATTTATCTTTAAAATTAAGTGGTGTTATTTTTTAAAGGATCTGCATTTTTATATGAAAATGGTATAATTAGAAAAGAACTATTATGGAATTGATTTTATTTTATCAGTATTCTTACTCATTAGGACAAACAGAGCAGATGCCAAATGACTGTCCTAGTAGTGATGACAGTATTGTACAGCACATATCCAAATGGAAAAACAGGCATTTTTGTTCTACTTAAAACAATGAAGGGAATTTCCTACGTTTTCCCAGGTCTCCTGCTTTACCTTTTTTTTTTTTTTTTCCAATGACTTATACTTCCTTTTCACTCTATTCACCAACTGCTGTTTTGTACCATCTACAACAGTGGTTTGCAAATTGTGGGTCGGGACCCAAAAATCAACATTGTGATCCAAAATCAGTATTTTAGAAATGTAATAGTAGAATGGAATAGAATAAAAACATACCAGACTGCATCTAACATAATGTTACCAAGTATTGTTTTAGAAAATATCTGTTTTCTATATTTGTACACATATATGTATATGTGTGCTATCTCAGTGTAATGTATTTTTGATCAAGAAAGTGTTAGAGATGTATTCGGAGATTTATCATGTGAACGATAACTCCATTGCAAATCAGTTTTTAATTGATCAAATATTTATTAAGTACGTGATATGTGTGTGAAAATTTACCTCCCAAAAGAATATAACTAACCTCCTGCTATAAGTGGGTTGACATTCACGGTAAGATATGTACCAAGAGAAGAGACCTGGCAAAATGAGGGCATGCTGGGTCACTGTTGTGTAATACAAGAATTTGTTTCCTTTACATCTTTAGACTGTATACTGCTACAATTTACTTTCATGTCAAAATTGTTTCTAATGTTTTTATGTAGTAAAAGTAATGTTTTTGAGTGATAAAGAGTGCTCATTGAAGCTGTGCTGTAGCTTGTCTGTTTTGCAACGATGGGATAATAATGGGAATTATCCATATCAGAGGAGTACGGAAGACCATCTATAGATGGTCCAGCAATGCTTCTATCTTATATTCATCACTGAATATTGTATATTCTTTGGATTTGGACAAATATATAGTGGCATATATAATCATTATGTTATCATAGAGAATAATTTCACTGCCCTAAAAATCCTCTGTGTTCTGCTAATTCATTCCTTCCATCCCCATGCCACCCCAACTCCTGATCTTTTAACTGCCTCCCTAGTTTTACCTCTTCCAGAATGGCATATAGTTGGAATCACACAGTATATAGCCTATTCGTATTAGCTACTTTCACTTAGTAAGATGCATTTAAGCTTCCTCTGTGTCTCTTCATGGCTTGATAGCTCATTTCTTTTTAGTGCCGCATAATATTCCATTGTCTGGATGCACTACAGTTTATTTATCCATATACCTACTGAAGGACATCTTGGTTGCTTTCAGGTTTTGACAATTATGAATAAAGCTGCTATAAACATCTTTGTGCAGATTTTTATGTGGACATAAGTTTTCAACTCCTTTGGGTAAATACCAAGGAGTGGGATTGCTGGATTGTATGATAAGAGTATGTTTTGTTACCTAAGAAACTACCAAACTGTCTTCCAAAGTGGCTGTACCATTTTGCATTTCCACCAGCACTGAATGAGAGTTCCTGTTGCTCTACATCCTCACCAGCATTTGGTGCTGTCAGCTTTCTGAAATTTGGTCATTCTAATAGTACATAGTAGTATCTCATTGTGTTTTTTTTTTAATTTGCATTTCTCTGATGATATATGATGTGGAGCACCTTTTCATATTCTTATTTTCCATCTTCTATACCTTTGCTGAGGTGTCAGTTCATGTTTTTACCCCATTTTAAAAATCAGGTTGTTTATTTTTTATCGTTGAGTTTTAAGCATCCTTCATTATTTTAGATAACAGTCCCTTATCAGATATGTCTTTTGCAAACATTGTTTCCAAGTCTGTGGCTTGTCTTCTAATTCTCTTGATATTGTCATTGACACAGCAGAGATTTTTATTTTAATGACATCTAGCTTACCAATTATTTCTCTAATGGATCATGCCTTTAATCTTGTATCTAAAAAGTCATTGACATACACAAGATCATCTAGGTTTTCGCTAATGTTATATTCTAGGAGTTTTATAGTTTTACTTTTACATCTAGGTCTGTGATGCATTTTGAGTTAATTTTTGTGAAGGATATAAGGTCTGTATCTGGATTCTTTTATTTTATTTTACTTTCTGGCCTGTGGATGTCCAGTTGTTCCAGCACCGTTTGTTGAAAACACTATCTTTGCCCATTGTATTAATTTTGCTTCTTTGTCAAAGACTAGTTGCCTATATTTATGGGAGTCTATTTCTGGGATTTCTGTTCTGTTCCATTGAACTATTTGTTTATTCCTTCACCAATACTGTACTGACATGATTACTATAGCTTTATACTAAGCCTTGAAGTCAGATAGTGTCAGTTCTCCAACTTTATTCTTCTTCAATGTTGAGTTAGCTATTTTGGGTCTTTTGCATCTCTGTGTAAACTTTAAAATCATTTTGTTGATATCAACAAAATAATTAGCTGGAATTTTTATTGGTATTGCATTGAATTTATTGAATCTATAGATAATGTTGGGAAGAACTGACATCTTCACACTTTGACTCTTCCTATCCATGAACATGGAATGTCTCCATTTATTTAGTTCATCTTTGATTTCATTCATATACCTAAGTATACTGTATTGGATGATACTAATATAAGTAATATTGTGGGGGGGGTTCATATTTTTTAATTTTTTTAAAACTTACAGCATTTTTATTGAGCAAATAAAATTTAAAAGGTACATTATTTCTTTCTCTTTATTTTTTTTTAGTATTTCTATTGGAGTATAATTGCTTTACAATGCTGTGTTAATTTCTGCTGTATAACAAAGTGAATCAACTATACATATACATATATCCCCTCCCTCTTGTGTCTTGCTCCCACCCTCCCTATCCCATCCCTCTGGTGGTCGCAAAGCAGCGAGCTGATCTCCCTGTGCGATGCAGCTGCTTCCCACTAGCGATATGTTTTACATTTGGTGGTGTATATATGTCAGTGCTACTCTCCCACTTTGCCCCAGCTTCCCCCTTCCCCTTCCCCGTGTCATCAAGCCCATTCTCTATGTCTGCGTCTTTATTCCTGTCCTGCTCCTACGTTTGTCAGCACTTTTTTTTTTTTAGATTCCATATATATATATGTATTAGCATAAGATATTTGTTTTTCTCTTTCTGACTTACTTCACTCAGTATGACAAACTCTAGGTCCATCCACCTCACTACAAATAACTCAATTTCATTTCTTTTCATAGCTCAGTAATATTCCATTGTATAATGTGCCACATCTTTATTCACTCATCTGTTGATGGACACTTAGGTTATTTTCATTTCCTGGCTATTGTAAATAGGGCTGCAATGAACATTGTGACACATGACTCTTTTGAATTATGGTTTTCTAGGGTGTATGCCCAGTAGTGGGATGGCTGTGCTGTATGGTAGTTCTATTTTTAGTTTTTTAGGGAACCTCCATACTGTTCTCCACAGTGGCTGTATCAATTAACATTCCAACCAAAAGTGCAAGAGGGTTCCCTTTTCTCCACACCCTCTCTAGAATTTATTGTTTGTAGATTTTTTGATGATGGCCATTTTTTTGTCTTTTTTTGTGGTACGCGGGCCTCTCACTGTTGTGACCTCTCCCGTTGTGGAGCACAAGCTCCGGACACGCAGGCTCAGCGGCCATGGCTCATGGGCCTAGCCGCTCTGCAGCATGTGGGATCTTCCCGGACCGGGGCACGAACCCGTGTCCCGAACCCATGTCCCCTGCATCGGCAGGCGGACTCTCAACCACTGTACCACCAGGGAAGCCCGATGATGGCCATTTTGACCAGTGTGAGGTAATGACTCATTTTAGTTTTGATTTGCTTTTCTCTAATGGTTAGTGATGTTGAGCATCCTTTCATGTGTTTGTTGGCAATCTGTATCTCTTCTTTGGAGAAATGTCTCTTTAGGTCTTCTGCCCAGTTTTGGGTTGGGTTGTTTGTTTTTTTGATATTGAGCTGCATGTGCTGCTTGTCTGTTTTGTAGATTAATCCTTTGTCAGTAGCTTAGTTTGCAAATATTTTCTCCCATTCTGAGGGTTATCTTTTTGTCTTGTTTATGGTTTCCTGTGCTGTGCAAAAGCTTTTAAGTGTCATTAGGTCCCATTTGTTAGTTTTTGTTTTTCTTTCCATTTCTCTAGCAGCTGGGTCAAAAAGGATCTTGCTGTGATTTATGTCATAGAGTCTTCTGCCCATGTTTTCCTCTAAGAATTTCATAGTGTCTGGCCTTACATTTAGGTCTTTAATCCATTTTGAGTTTATTTTTGTGTATGGTGTTAGGGAGTGTTCTAATTTTATTCTTTTACATGCAGCTGTCCAATTTTCCCGGCACCACTTACTGAACAGGCTGGCTTTTCTCCACTGTATATTCTTGCCTCCTTTATCAAAGATAAGGTGACCATATGTACGTGGGTTCATCTCTGGGCTTTCTAGCCTGTTCTATTGATCTATATTTCTGTTTTTGTGCCAGTACAGTACTGTCTTGATTACTGTAGCTTTGTAGTAGAGTCTGAAGTCAGGGAGCCTGATTCCTCTAGCTCCATTTTTCCTTCTCAAGATTGCTTTGGCTATTCGGGGTCTTTTGTGTTTCCATATAAATTGTGATTTTTTGTTCTAGTTCTGTGGAAAAAAAAATGCCACTGTAGGTTGATAGGGATTGCATTGAATCTGTAGGTTGCTTTGGGAAGTATAGTCATTTTCACAATGTTGATTCTTCCAATTTAAGAACATGGTATATCTCTCCGTCTGTTTGTATAGTCTTTAATTTTTTTCATCAGTGTCTTAGAGTTTTCTGCATACAGGTCTTTTGCCTCCTTGTGTAGGTTTATTCCTAGGTATTTTATTCTTTTTGTTACAATGGTAAATGGGAGCGTTTCCTTAATTTCTCTTTCAGATTTTTCATCATTAGTGTATAGGAATACAAGAGATTTCTGTGCATGAATTTTGTACCCTGCTACTTTACCAAATTCATTGATTATCTCTAGTGATTTTCTGGTAGCATCTTTAGGATTTTCTATGTATAGCATCATGTCATCTGTAAACAGTGATAGTTTTACTTCTTAGCCGATTTGTATTCCTTTTATTTCTTTTTCTTCTCTGATTGCTGTGGCTAACACTTCCAAAACTGTGTTCAACAATAGTGATTACAGTGGGCAACCTTGTCTTGTTCCTGACCTTAGTGGAAGTAGTTTCAGTTTTTCACCATTCAGAACAATGTTGGCTGTGGGTTTGTCATATATGGCCTTTATTATGTTGAGGTAGGTTCCCTCTATGCCTACTTTCTGGAGAGTTTTTATCATAAATGGGTGTTGAATCATGTCTAAAGCTTTTTCTACATCTATTGAGAAGATCATATAGTTTTTCTCCTTCAATTTGTTAATATGGTTTATCACATTGATTGATTTGCATATATTGAAGAATCCTTGCATTCCTGGGATAAACTCCACTTGAGCATGGTGTATCATCCTTTTAATGTGCTGTTGGATTCTATTTGCTAGTATTTTGTTGAGGATTTTTGCATCTATGTTCATCAGTGATTTTGGCCTGTAGTTCTCTTTTTTGGGGACATCTTTGTCTGATTTTGGTATCAGGGTGATGGTGACCTTGTAGAAAGAGTTTGGGCATGTTCCTCCCTCTGCTATATTTTAGAAGAGTTTGACAAGGATAGGTATTAGCTCTTCTCTAAATGTTTGATAGAATTCACCTGTGAAGCCTTCTGGTCCTGGGCTTTTGTTTGTTGGAAAAGTTTTAATCACAGTTTCAATTTCAGTGTTTGTGATTGGTCTGTTTATATTTTCTATTTTTTTCCTGGTTCAGTCTCAGAAGGTTGTGCTTTTCTAAGAATTTGTCCATTTCTTCCAGGTTGTCCATTTCTTCCAGGTTGCCCATTTTATTGGCATATAGTCGCTTATAGTAATCTCTCATGATCCTGTGTATTTCTGCAGGGCCAGTTGTTACTTCTTTTTCATTTCTAATTCTGTTGATTTGAGTCTTCTGTCTTTTTTTCTTGATGAGTCTGGCTAATGGTTTATCAATTTTATCTTCTCAAAGAACCAGCTTTTTGTTTTAAGATCTTTTATATTGTTTCCTTCATTTCTTTTTCATTTATTTCTGATCTGATATTTATGATTCGTTTCCTTCTGCTAACTTTGAGTTTTTTGTTCTTCTTTCTGTAATTGCTTTAGGTGTAAGGTTAGGTTGTTTATTTGAGCTGTTTCTTGTTTCATGAGTCAGGACTGTATTGCTATAAACCTCCCTCTTAGAACTGCTTTTGCTGCATCCCATAGTTTTTGCGTCATCGTGTTTTCATTGTCATTTGTTTCTAGGTATTTTTTGATTTCCTCTTTGATTTCTTCACTGATCTCTTGGTTATTTAGTAGCATATTGTTTAGCCTCCATGTGCTTGTATTTTTTACAGATCTTTTCTGTCATTGATATGTAGTCTAATAGCGTTGCAGTCAGAAGAGATACTTGATGCAATTTTCAATTTTCTTAAATTTCTCAAGGCTTGATTTGTGACCCAAGATCTATCCTGGAGAATGTTTCATGAGCACTTGAGAAGGAAGTGTATTCTTTTGTTTTTGGATGGAATGTCCTATAAATATCACTTAAGTTCAGCTTGCTTAATGTGTCATTTAAAGCTTGTGTTTCCTTATTTATTTTCATTTTGGATGATCTGTCCATTGGTGAAATTGGGGTGTTAAAGTCTCCTACTATTATCGTGTTACTGTCGATTTCCCCTTTTGTGGCTGTTAGCATTTGCTTTATGTATTGAGGTGCTCCTATGTTGGGTGCATAAATATTTACTATCGTTATACGTGCTCCTTGGATTGATCCCTTGATCATTATGTAGTGTCCTTCTTGGTCTCTTGTAACATTTTTTATTTTAAAGTCTATTTTGTCTGATACGAGAATTGCTACTCCAGCTTTTTTTTTTATTTCAATTTGCATGGAATATCTTTTTCCATCCCCTCACTTTGAGTCTGTATGTGTTCCTAGGTCTGAAGGGGGTCTCTTGTAGACACCATATATACGGGTCATGTTTTTGTATCCGTTCAGCCAGTCTCTGTCTTTTGGTGGGAGCATTTAATCCATTTACATTTAAGGTAATTATCAATATGTATGTTCCTATTACCATTTTCTTAATTGTTTTGGGTTTGTTTTTGTATGCCTTCTCCTTCTCTTTTGTTTCCTGCCTAGAAAAGTTCCTTTAGCATTTGTTGTAAAGCTGGTTTGGTGGTGCTGAATTCTCTTAACTTTTGCTTGTCTGTAAAGGTTTTAATTTCTCTGTCAAATATGAATGAGATCCTTGCTGGATAGAGTAATCTTGGTTGTAGCTTTTTCCCTTTCATCACTTTAAATATGTCCTGCCACTCCCTTCTGGCTTGCAGAGTTTCTGCTAAAAGATCAGCTGTTAACCTTATGGGGATTCCCTTGTATGCTATTTGTTGCTTTTCTGTTGCTGCTTTTAATATTTTTTCTTTGTATTTAATTTTTGATAGTTTGATTAATATGTATCTTGGCGTGTTTCTCCTTGGATTTGTCCTGTATGGGACTCTCTGCGATTCCTGGACTATTTCCTTTCCCATGTTAGGGAAGCTTTCCACTATAATCTCTTCAAATAATTTCTCACACCCTTTCTTTTTCTCTTCTTCTTCTGGGACCCCTATAATTTGAACATTGATGTGTTTAATGTTGTCCCAGAGGTCTCTGAGACTGTCCTCAGTTCTTTCCATTCTTTTTTCTTTATTCTGCTCCATGGTAGTTATTTCCACTATTTTATCTTCCAGGTCACTTATCCGTTCTTCTGCCTCAGTTATTCTGCTATTGATTCCTTCCAGAGAATTTTTAATTTCATATTGTGTTGTTCATCATTGTTTGTTTCCCCTTTAGTTCTTCTAGGTCCTTGTTAAGCATTTCTTGTATTTTCTCTATTCTATTTCCAAGATTTTGGATCATCTTTACTATCATTACTCTGAATTCTTTTTCTGGTAGACTGCCTATCTCCTCTTCGTTTGTCTGGCCTGGTGGGTTTTTACCTTGCTCCTTCATCTGCTGCGTATTTCTCTGTCTTCTCATTTTGTTTAACTTACTGTGCTTGGGGGTCTCCTTTTCACAGGCTGCAGGTTCATAGTTCCCATTGTTTTTGGTGTCTGCCCCCAGTGGGTAAGAGGTTGGTTCAGTGGGTTATGTAGGCTTCCTAATGGAGAGGACTGGTGCCTGTGTTCTGGTGGATGAGGCTGGATCTTTTCTTTCTTGTGGGCAGGACCGCATCTGGTGGTGTGTTTTGGGGTGTCTGTGAACTTAGTATGATTTTAGTCTCTCTGCTAATGGGTGGGATTGTGTCCCTGTCTTGCTAGTTGTTTGGCATAGGGTTGTCCAGCACTGTAGCTTGCTGGCCGTTGAGTGAAGCTGGGTCTTAGCATTGAGATGGAGATCTCTGGGAGAGCTTTCGCCATTTGATATTACATGGAGCCAGGAAGTCTCTGGTGGACCAATTTCCTGAACTCAGCTCTCCCACCTCAGAGGCTCAAGCTTGACACCAGGCCGGAGCACCAAGACCCTGTCAGCCACATGGCTCAGAAGAAAAAAAAGGGAGAAAAAAGAAAGAAAAATATTTTTAAGTAATAAAATATTTTTTAATTTTTAAAATAATAATAAAAAAGAGAGCAACCAAACCAATAAACAAATCCACCAATGGTAACAAGTGCAAAAACTGAGATAAACATAAAAATCAGAAACAAATCAGTCACAGACAGCAAACCCCAAGTCTACAGTTGCTCCCGAAGTCCACCACCTCAATTTTGGGATGATTTGTTGTCTGTTCATGTATTCCACAGAGGCAGGGCACATCAAGTTGAGTGTGGAGCTTTAATCTGCTGCTTCTGAGGCTGCTGGGAGAGATTTCCCTTTCTCTTCTTTGTTTGCACAGCTCCCAGGGGCTCAGCTTTGGATTTGGCCCCGCCTCTGTGTGTAGGTCACCTGAGGGCATCTGTTTCCTGCCCAGACAGGATGGGGTTAAGAGAGCCGCTGATTCGGGGGCTCTGGCTCACTCAGGCTGGGGGGAGGGAGGGGTACGGAATGCGGGGTGAGCCTGTGGCGGCAGAGGCCAATGTGACGTTGCAACAGCCTGAGGCGTGCCACGTGTTCTCCTGGGGAAGTTGTCCCTGGATCACGGGACCCTGGAAGTGGCGGGCTGCATAGGCTCCCGGGAGGGGAGGTGTGGATAGTGACCTGTGCTCGCACACAGGCTTCTTGGTGGCTGCAGCAGCAGCCTTAGTGTCTCATGCCCGTCTCTGGTGTCTGCACTGATAGCCGTGGCTCACACCTGTCTCTGGAGCTCGTTTAGGCAGTACTCTGAATCCCCTCTCCTCACACACCATGAAACAGTGGTCTCTTGCCTCTTCATCAGGTCTAGACTTTTTCCCGGACTCCCTCCTGGCTATCTGTGGCACACTAGCCCCCTTCAGGCTGTGTTCACGCAGCCAACCCCAGTCCTCTCCCTGGGATCTGACCTCCGAAGCCTGAGCCTCAGCTCCCAGCCCCCACCTGCCCTGGTGGGTGAGCGGAGAAGCCTCTCAGGCTGGTGAGTGTGAGTCGGCACCGATCCTCTGTGGGGGAATCTCTCCGCTTTGCCCTCTTGCACCCCTGTTGCTGTGCTCTCCTCCATGACTCCGAAGCTTCCCCCACACCCACCCCGTCTCCACCAGTGAAGGGGCTTCCTAGTGTGTGGAAACGTTTCCTCCTTCATGGCTCCCTCCCACTGGTGCAGGTCCCGTCCCTATTCTTTTGTCTCTGTTTATTCTTTTTTCTTTTGCCCTACCCAGGTACGTGGGTAGTTTCTTGCCTTTTGGGATGTCTGAGGTCTTCTGCCAGCATTCAGTAGGTGTTCTGTAAGAATTGTTCCACATGTTGATGTATTTTGGATGTATTTGTGGGGAAGAAGATGATCTCCATGTCTTACTCTTCCGCCATCTTGAAGGTCCCCTCAGTATGGTGGTTTTAAATTCAAATTCCATGTGTTCTTTCAGGTTTAGAAGAAAATGACTTTTGTATATTAATTTACTGTGCAACCTTCCTATAATTGCTTAATCGTTCCTGGGGTTCTTTTGTTAATTCTTTCAGATTTTCTACGTGGACTGTCATCATTTCTCCTGTGAACAAAGACATGATTATTTTTTCCTTCCTACATGATATTAAAAAGGGGACATCTTTGTCTTGTACCTTAGTGGGAAAGCTTTTAGTTTCTCACAATAAAGTACTATGTTAGTGGTAGGTTTTTGTAAATAGTCTTTATCTGGTGGAAGAAGTTCCCCTCAATTTCTAGTTTACTGAAAGTTTTTATCATGAGTGGGTGTTGGATTTTGTCATATACTTTTTCTGCATCTATTGATATGATCGTGTGATTTTTCTATTTTAGTTTATTGATGTTATTGATTACATTAATTGATTTTCTAATGTTGAAACAGTCTTGCACACCTGGAACAAATCCCACATGGACATAGGTTGTAGTATTTTGATATATTGTTTGATTTGATTTGATCATATTTTGTTGAAGAGTTTTGCATCTGTATACATGAGAGATACTGGTTTCTAGTTTTCTTGTAATATCTTTGTCTAGTTTTGTTATTAGGGAAATGCTGTCCTTGTAGAATGAGTTAGGAATTGTTTCCTCTGCTCCTATCCTCTGAAAGAGATTGTAGAGAATTGTTAAAATTTCTTCATTAAACGTTTGATAGATAGAACTCATAGTGAACCCTCGACCTGGTACATTCTGTTTTAGAAGGTTATTATTTATTCAGTTTATTCAATGAATATAGGCCTATTGTCTATTTCTTCCTGTGTAAGTTTTGGCAAATTATGTCTTTCAAGGAAATGGTCCTTTCGTATAGGTTATCAAATGTGTGAGAATAGATTTGCTCATATGATCCCTTTATTATGCATAGGATCTATGTACTGTCCCTTCTTTCATTTCTCATACTAGTAATTTATGTCTACTTTTTTTTCTGCTCCAATTATTTTTTGTTTCCTTCTGATTATGTTGGATTTAATTTGCTCTTATTTTTCCAGTTTCCTAAGGTGGACACATAAACAATTGATTTTAATTATTTTTTTCTTTTCTAACATATGCATTCAATACTGTAAATTTCCCTCCAAGCACTGCTTTTGCTGCATCCCACAAATTTTGATAGATTACGTTTTCATTTTGAATTAGTTCAAAATATCTCTTAATTTCTCTTGAGATTTCTTTTTGGACTCACGTGTTATTTAGAAGTATGTTGCCTAATGTCTTCAATTTGGGAGTTTTCAGTTACCTTTCTGTTATTGATTTTTTAGTTTAATTCCATTGTTGTCAGAGAGGAGACATTGAATCATCTCTGTTCTGTTAAACTAGTTAAGACGTGTTTTATAACACAGAATGTGTTCTATCTTAGTGAATATTCCACATGTGTTCTGCTGTCGTTGGATGAAGTAGTCTATAGATGTCAATTACATCCAGTTGACTGATGGTGCTGTTGACTTTGACTATGTCCTTACTGAAATCCTGCTGCTGGATCTGTCCTTTTCTGATAGAGGAGTGTTGAAGTCTTCAACTATGACAGTGTAATCATATTTCTCTCTGAAGTTATATTACTTTTGCCTCAAATAGTTAGACACTGTTTTTAGGCACATACACATTAAGATTTTTATGTCTTCTTGGATACTTGACCCCTTTATCATTACATAATGCCCTTCTTTCCTCTGATAACTTTATTTACTTTGAGGTCTGCTCTGTCCAAAACTAATACAACTATTCCTTCTTTTTATGATTAGTGTTACTATGGTATAGTTTTCCCCATCCATTTACTTTTAATCTGTGTGGGTCTTTGTATTTAAAGTGTGTTTTTTTTAGGCAACATATAAGTGATCTTGTTTTTTGATCCACTCTGACAATCTCTATCTTCTAATTGAAGTATTTAGATCACTGACATTCAGAGTAATTATTAATATCATTGGATAAATACTTGGCATATTCATTACTCTTTTCTATTGATTGACCTTGCTCTTTGTTCCTATTTTTGTCTTCTGCTCTTTTTCTGCCTTTTGGGATTTTAATTAAGCATTTTATATGAGTCAGTTTTCACTCCTGTCCTAGCACCTTAGTTATACTTCTTTTTTTTTTACTTTTGTTGGTGGCTGCCCTAGAGTTTTCAGTATTCATTTACAGTTAAACCAAGTTCAATTTCAAGTAACACTATGCCACTTCAAGGGTAATGTAAGTACCTTATAAAAGGAAAATAATCTTAATTCCTCCCTATTGTCCATTGTATCATTTATGTCATTCATTTCACTTATATATAATATATATATATTTATATATATATTATATATAAGCATACACAATCAAATATATTATTGCTATTATTTAAACAATTATTAAATCAAATAATAAAAAAATTAAAGCTTTTATTTTAGCTTCAGTTATTCCTCCTTGATGTTCTTCCTTCCTTTATGTAGATCCAAGCTTCTGACCTATATCATATTACTTCACTCTAAAGAATTTCATTTATTTTTTTATTGAGGTAACATTGATTTCTAATATATGTTTTCCGTGTTCAACATCATACACTGACTTCTGTAAACACTACGGTGGGTACACCGTCAAATTTTACTTTCCATCCATCATCATACAGTTTACCCCTTTTACCAATTTGCCCTTCCCCACCCCTCCTCCCTCTCTGGTAACCACTACTCTCTTCTCTGTATTATGTGTTTGGTTTTGTTTGATTTGTTATTTTTTTGTAGTCCACGTATGAGTGAAATCACGTGGTATTTGTTTTCTGTTTGATTTATTTCACCGTAGCATAATACAGGTCCATACATGTTTTCACAAATGGCAAGATTTCATCTTTTTTATGACTAATATTCCATACTGTGTGTGTGTGTGTGTGTGTGTATAACTCCTTTATACATTCTACCATTGAAGGGCACTTAGGTTGTTTCCATATCTTGCCTATTGTAAATAATGCTGTGATGAATACAGAGATTCATATATCTTTTTGAATTAGTGTTTTTGTATTCTGCTGATAAATAACCAGAAGTGGAATAGCTGGATCATATGGTAGTTGTATAGTCTTAAATTTTGAGGAATCGCCATACTGTTTTCCATAATGGCTGCACGAATTTACATTTCCACCAACAGTGTATGACTATTCCCTTTTTTCCACATTGTCTCCAGCATTTGTCATTGCTTGCCTTTTTTGATAATAGCCATTCTAATGGGCATGAGGTGATTTCTCATCATGGTTTGATTCGTGTTTTCCTAATGATTAGTGATGTCGAACATCTTTTCATATGCTATTACCATCTGTATGTCTTTTTGGAAAAATGCCTATTCAGGTGCTCTGCTCATTTTTTAATCAGGTGGTTTGATGTTTTTGTTTTTGAGTTGTATGAGTTCTTTATATACTTTGGATATTAACCCCTTGTTGGATATGTGATTTGCAAATATTTTCTTGCATTCAGTAGGTTGTCTTTTCATTTTCGTGATGCTTTCCTTTGCTGTGCAGAAGCTTTTTAGTTTGGTTAAGTCCCATTTGTTTTGCCTGAGGGAACAGATCCAGAAAGATATTGCTAAGAATGTCAGTGTACTGCCTATGTTTTCTTGTTAGGAGTTTTATGCTTTCAGATCTTACATTCAGATGTTTAATCTATTTTGAGTTCATTTTTGTGTATGGTATAAGATTTTATATATATATATAGTTTCTTTTGTGTGTGGCTGTTCAGTTTTCCCAACACCATTTATTACAGAAACTATCATTTCTCTGTTGTATGTTCTTTGCTCCTTTGTCATAAATTAATTGCCCATGTATGTGTGGGTTTATTTCTGGGCTCTCAATTCTGTTCCAGTTATCTACGTCTCTGCTTTTCTGCCAATACCATGCTGCTTTGATTACTATAACTTTGTAGTATAATTAGGAGACTTTGAAATCTGGGAGTTTGATAGTTCCAGCTTTGTTCTTTATTCTCAAGATTGCTTGGGTTATTTGGGGTCTTTTGTGCTTCCATACAAACTTTAGGAGTTTTCCTTCTATTTCTGTGAAAAACTGTCATTGGTATTTCGATTGGGATTGCATTGAATCTGTAGATTGTTTTAGGTAATACGGACATTTTAACAACATTAATTCTCATCCATTAGCATGGAATATCTTTCCATTTCTCTTCAGTTTCTTTCAATAATGTCTTAGAGTTTTTTGCATTCATTTCTTTCACGTCCTTGGTTATATTTATTGCTAGGTATTTTAGTTTTTTGCAATTGTAAATGGGATTTTAAAAAATTCTTTCTGCTAGTTCATTGTTAGTGTATACAAATACAACCAACTTTTATATATTGATTGTGTCCTGCAACCTTATTGTATTTATTCTAATTGTTTTTTGGTGGAGTCTTTAGAGTTTTCTATATGGAAAATCATGTAATCTGCAAAAAGTGACAGTTTTACTTCTTCCCTTCTAATTTGGATGTGTTTTGTATTTCTTTTTCTTGTCTGATTTCTATAGCTAGGAATTCCTATACTATGCTGAACAGAAGTGGCAAGAGTTGGCATCCTTATTCCTGGTTTTAGAGGGATAGCTTTCAGTTTTTCACCATTGAGTATGATATTAGCTGTGAGTTTGTCATATGTGGCCTTTATGATGTTGAGGTACATTCCTCCTGTACCCATGTTTTTGTTTTTAATCAAAAATGGGATTGAACCTTGTCAGATGCTTTTTCTGCATATATTGAGATGATCTTATGATCTTTATCCTTCCTCTTGTTAATGTGATGTCTCACATTGATTGATTTGCCGATATTGAATATCTATCTTACATCCCTGGAATAAATCCCACTTGATCTTGGTGTATGATCTTTTAAATGTATGGTTGTATTTGGTTTGCTAATATTTTATTGAGGATTTTTTCATCTATGTCCATAGAGACATTGGCCAGTAATTGTGTGTGTGTGTTGTCCTTGTCTGGTTTTGATGTCAGAATAATATTGGCCTCGTAAAAAATGAGTTGGGAAGTGTTTCCTCTTCTTGAATTTTTTGGAAGAATGTGAAAAGGGTAAGTAGTACATCTGCTTTGAATGTTTGGTAGAATTCACCTGTGAAGCCGTCTGGTCCTGGATTTTGTTTGTTGGGAGGCTTTTGATTTCTGTTTTAATCCCTTTACTCATGATCACTCTATTCAGATTCTCTATTCATAATTCAGTCTTGGAATGTTTTATGATTGTGAGAATTTATCCATTTCTTCTCGGTTGTCTAATTTGTTGGCATATAGCTAGCTATTCACAGTATTCTCTTATAATCCCCTTTGTATTTCTGTGGTTGGTTATAATTTCTTCTCTTTCATTTCTGATTTATCTGAGCCCTCTTTTTCTTTCTTGGTGAGTCTAGCTAATGTCTTGTCAGTTTTATCTTTTCAAAGAACCAGTTCTTAGCTTGATCTTTTCTGTTGTCTGTAAGTTTCTATTTCATTTATTTATGTTCCTTTCTTTATCATTTTCTTCCTTCTACTGACTTTGGGCTTCATTTGTTCTTTTTCTAGTTCCTTTAGGTGCAGGGCTAAATTGTTTGAGACTTTTCTTGTTCTTGAGGTAGGGCTGTATTTCTATACACTTCTCTCTAGTACTGCTTTTGCTGCATCCCATAGACACTGGTGTGTTTTATTTTCATTTTCATTTGTCTTAAGGTTTTTAAATTTTTTTCTTTGATTTTTTTTCATTCCCAGTGGTTGTTCAGCAGCATGTTGTTCAGTCTCTACATATGTGATTTTCCTAGCTTTTTTCTGTAGTTGATTTCTAGTTTCATATCACTGTGATTGGAAAAGATACTTGATACAATTTCAGTCTTTTTAAATTTAATCGAGACTTGTTTTGTGTCCCAACGTATGATCTATCCTTGAGAAAGTTTCGTGTGAACTTGAGAAGAATTTGTATTCTGCTGCATTTGGATGGAATGTTCTATATAAATCTGTTATATGTCCGTCTTGTCTAATGTTTCACTTAAGGCCACTGTTTCCTCTTTGACTTTCTGTCTGGAAGATCTATCCATTGATGTAAGTAGAGTGGTAAACTTCCCTACTATTAATGGTGTTGCTGTCAAATTTCTCCCTTTAGGTCTTTTAATAATTGCCTTATCTGTTTTGGTGCTCCTGTGTTAGGTGCATATATATTAATAACTGTTATGTCTTCTTGATGAATTGTTCCCCTTATCATTATATACTACCCATCTTTGTCTTTCGTTACTTTTTTTTCAGCTTGAAGTCTTTTGTCTGATGAGCATGGTTACACCCACTTTCATTTGGCTGCTCTTTGGTTGGAGTATCATCTTCTACTCCTTCACTTTGAGCCTATGTTTGTCTTTAGAGCTGTAATGAGTCTCCTGTAGGCAGCATATGGTTGGATTTGTTTTTTAATCCATCCAGCCACTCTGTGTCTTTTGGTTTATTCATTCCATTTGAATTTAGGGTGATTATTGATAAATGAGGACCTTTTACTGCCACTTTACTTCTGTTTTCTGGTTACCCTATATCTCCATTTTTTCTTTCCTTGTGTTTCTGCCTACCATTTTAGTTTGGTGGTTTTCTGTGATGTTTTTCTCACTTTCCTCATTACATTTTGTGTCTCTGCTGTAGATTTGTTTTGTGGTTACTGTGAGGTTTGTGTAAAATGTCTCATAGATAAGATGCTATCAGCAGAAAAAGGACTATTTTATCTTCCTTTACCTCTATGGATTCTGTTCTCTTCTCTTCCCCTTTTGAGTTTTCGTCACAAATTACTCCTTTTTATGTTGTTGTTTCACTACTAAATTGAAGTAGCTATAGTTATTTTTACTGCTTTCATTCATTTAACCTTTAGGCTATAATTGTTTAACAACTTATTCTGATGTAGAGTTGCAATTTTCTAATTCTGTCTGTCCATCTATCACCTTTCCCAGAGTTTTGTGTACTTTCGTCTTTTCATTTCAGGTAAAAGAGATCATTTCAGCATTTCTTGTAAGGCAGGCCTACAGTTGATGAACTTGCTCAGCTTTTGTTTGTCTGAGAAAGCCTTTATTTCTCCTTCATGTGTGAATGAGAACTTTGCTGCATAGAGTATTCTTGCCTGACAGTTTTTGGGTTTTTTTTTTTTACGCGGGCCTCTCACTGTTGTGGCCTCTCCCGTTGCGGAGCACAGGCTCAGCGGCCATGGCTCATGGGCCCAGCCGCTCTGTGGCATGTGGGATCTTCCCGGACCGGGGCATGAACCTGTGTCCCCCGCATCGGCAGGCGGACTCTAAACCACTGCGCCACCAAGGAAGCCCTGCCTGACAGTTTTTACCTTTTAATATTTTGAGGATGTAATTCCACTATCTCCTGGCCTTAGTTTCTGCTGAAAAATCTGCTGAGAGCCTAGTGGGGGTAACTTTATGGGTTACCACCCATTTTTCCCTGGCTGCCTTTAACATTCTTTGTCATTTTTTGCTAGTTTTAATATAACGTGTCTTGGAGAACATCTTCTTTTTGCATTGAGGTAATTAACTGTTCTTCAGATTCATGGACCTGTACATCCAGTTCCTTCCTCAACTTTGGGAATTTCTCAGCTATTATTTCTTTAAATAACATTCTGCTCCCTTCTCTGTTTCTTTTCCTCTGAGATACCCATTACCCTAATGTTGCCCTTCCTAAAAGAATCAAATAGCTCTCACAGAATTTCCTCATTTTTAACCTATCATTTCTAGATTTCTATCTCCAAGCTCACTGATTCTCTCTTCCCTATGGTCTGCTTTATTTCCAGTGCATTCTATTGCATTCTTCAGCTCCAGAATTTGTTTGGTTGTATTTTAGATTTCCAGTCTCCTTGGTAAGATATTTTTTCTGTTCATTATTTTTAGTTCTGAGCTCATTGAACTGCCTTTCTGAGTTTTCTTGTAGTTCACTGAGTTTCTTCAGGGTGGCTATTTTGAATTCTCTATCATCAGATCACAGTATTCTGTGACTTTAAGTTTGGTTTCTGGAGAATTGTCATTTTCTTTTTGTGATACTGTGTTACCATGGAGTTACTGCTTTGCCAGAACGTTTGAAGTAGCAGACATCGTTCCTCTTTAGGTGAAGCTTTTTTCCACTTGAGTCTGATTCAACAGGTTAGTAGTAATTAGGGGCCATTCTTTTACTTTCCATTAGGTGGCGCTATGGCACAAGTTTTTGTTTCCACTTACCTGCCCTGCCTGTGGTTACATTTGAGAATCTACACTTACCACTCACTCTATACCACCTCTGTCAGAGATGTTGCCATGTTCCCTTGTTTTCACTGCTCGCGTTTCCCGGGGTTGCTGGTGCCTTGCTGCTGCCAGTGATATTCCTGCTGTTGCTGGCATTGCTGCCTGGGGCACCTCTGCCACATCTGGGGTCTCCTGGTTATCAGACTCGACTGCAGCTGGTGGAGAAGGTGGGGGGGAGGGGAGCTGGGTAGCCAGGCTCCTGGGTGCCTCTGCTGTATCTGGGGTTGTCTAAGTTGCAGTCACTGCCATTGAGGGCCGGGAGCTGGAGATGCGGGCACCTCTGTAGCTAGAGGGGTGGGGTCACCTGGGGCCATGGGCACCCCTGCAGCCAGGAGGCCGGAGTCGTGTGTGTTGACTCCCAGCTGCTCCTGGGTTCTCTGGGGCTCAGCAGCTCTGGGATCACAGGCACTGCCTCGGCTGCGGCCCCCCCCCCATTCTGACTCCTCTATGGAGCCCAGCCCCCCCACCTTTACATGATGTGTGGAACTCTCTGGTGTCCTGGTTTGTCGGGCAGAAGCACCTTTGTTGACTGGTGGGTGTTCTACTGGTTGTGGATTGATTGAAGTGGAGAGACAAAGGGAGCGTCTCATGCCATCAACGTGCTGACATCACTTCTCAATAATTTCTATTTCTTTCTGCTTCATTTTTAGAGGATAATCTCACAAGCTATAGAAATCTGGGTGGGTGGGTTTTTTCTCAATACTTTAAAATTCTTATCTTTGATTTTCTATAGGTAAGGTGTTTGTGTTTTTATTTTTTCTTTCTGGCATCTTTCAGAATTTTTTCTGTATCTTTATTTTCTTTTGATATTTATCTAGGCATATAATTTGAAAAGTATACGCCTAGATAAATGTTTTTGGCATTTACACTGCTTGGTATTCTCTGAGCCTCCTGGATCTGAGGTTTGGTGTCTGACATTCATTGGGGGAAACGTCTCCATCATTATTGTTTCAAATATTTCTTCTGTTCCTCCGTTTCTTCTCCTTCTGTTATTCCCATTGTGCACATATTATATATACCTTTTCTGGTTGTCCCATGGTTGGTATTCTGTTTTTTTTAAGTTTTTGTTCTCTTAGCTTTTCAGTTTTTTAGTTTTCTATTGATATATCCTTCAGCTCAGAGATTCTTTCCTCAACCATGTCTAGTCTACTCATAAGCCCATCAAAAGCATTCTTTATTTCTCTTACAGTATTTTCATTCATTCTTAACATTTCGTTCTCTTTGCTTACATGGCTCGTCTGCTTTTGCACGCAGTCTACTTTATCCATTGGAACGCTCTGCATATTAATCATAGTTGTTCCAGAAACTTTCTAGAAATTGTATTTCGATGTTTTATGGCAAATATTAAGCACCAGGGAGCATTTTAGCTGCTCAGGGTAAATGATAAAGATATGTTGTGGGGGCTTGCCTGGTGGCGCAGTGGTTGGGAGTCCGCCTGCTGATGCAGGGGCACGGGTTCGTGCCCCGGTCCGGGAGGATCCCACGTGCCGCGGAGCGGCTGGGCCCTTGAGCCATGGCCGCTGGGTCTGCGCATCCGGAGTCTGTGCTCTGCAGCGGGAGAGGCCCGTGTACTGCAAAAAAATAAAAAAAGATATGTTGTGGGCAGTGGAGATTAGTAGAGGAGCCTGGAATACTTCAATTTTTTGTCTGTGTCCCTTCACTTCAGTTTATAGGGAACAAAGACAGAGGTCCTAGCAGCAAGGGAAAATATGGCTTCTTTATAGAATCACTTTGTTACATTTATGCAGAACTAGGCAATGTATGAGGAAATGATTTACATGATAAGAGAAGAAACAAGGAAGCTAAGGATGAAGGGGTGTAAATGTCCAGGAAGAGTCTCTGCTTAGCCCTCAGTTAATTTGTTAAACTTCTTAGATTGTTCAGAAACTACTGGGTAAGATATGCTTGGGTATAAATATGAAATGGGGGCTTCCCTGGTGGCGCAGTGGTTGAGAGTCCGCCTGCCGATGCAGGGGACGCAGGTTGGTGCCCCGGTCCGGGAAGATCCCACATGCCGCGGAGCGGCTGGGCCCGTGAGCCGTGGCCGCTGAGCCTGTGCTCCGCAGTGGGAGAGGCCACAGCGGTGAGAGGCCCGCGCGCCGGAAAAAGAAAAATGAAATGGGAAAGTTACACCTACACCACTTAACATCTTATTTTCTTAAAAAGCACTTCCAGTTATGTTGTCTGGAGGAGGAGGATAGGACAGGGCATTAGAAATGTTCACAAATGCCCGTCACGCTCACATGTCATGTCTACACGAGACTTAGATGGCCTCTAGTTTCAGCCTAGACCACTGTTATGGTGACATGGTAGACAAGCCTGCATTGCATTTTTTGTTTGTTAGACTGATTTCATATTCAAAACAATTTATGTATTCTCCCCATCTTTCCTCTGTCCTGCATAATCTTTCCTTTAATAGTAGCCTTCTGCTTTCTTGTTAAGGACCTGCTGAGATGTGCTTATGCATAACAAAAAGATGCCCCAATTTTTTCTCTCAAAACCATGTGCACAACGTTTAGCAAAATAGACCAAACTTTCCTGAAGTAAATTCAAGATGCTCGTGGATCAACAGAATACTCCATAGAGTAGAAAAGACTTGTTTCAAGCTGTCTAAAGCAATATGTTCAAGTGTAAAATTTTTGTGAGACTGGCAAGCTGTGTAAGTCAGTTATTTCTACAAATAATTAAGATCATCAAATTTGTATAATACTGTGTATACATTTCTAATTTAATGCAAGGCTGGTACCTGTCTTGATGAGTGGTCAAAGTCCAGTTGCATACCTGAGAAGCTGAGTCTGGAGGGAGTCAATACATTTTCAAATAAAGAGTAGATAGAATAATGCAGGTGTCATAGCAAACGAAATAAAACCTGAGAATAAATACAAAAGAACATTGTAGAAGATTAAAAATTTAGATGTGCACTAATTTTTTTTTTCTAATTTAGTGGCCCACTTTTTGACAGCTCATTTCCTGATACATTAGGAGTCAACTTAGTATTAGACATATATTAGGAAATTGAAGCAAACAATCACATACAAAAAATACAATAAACATCTGTAAGGCAACAGTTACCTGGAAGGTGTTCGTGTCTCAGCCCTACATCGTTGGAACATCTTCATCCTAAAGTTCAGGAGAAATAAGTATTACCATAGAATTATTAGAAAAATACAATAGAGAAACAGGGCATGTGGGGCATTTTTGCCTGCTTAGTCCCAAATTCTCATCTTTATTTACTCTTGAATAATGATACAAACGAAACTATTATCTTCAAAGTTATCACAAAAATGCACATTTGGGACCTAAGACTATAGAGGGAGCCCCAGAATGAAAGCATGGAGGAGTCTAGGGGTCTTCTCAATGTACCTTCACACCAGCACGTCACAGGAATTGCCTTGTCAAAGAGACTCAGTTAAGAAACTCATTTGACCTTGTCACAGACTTAGAAGAGATAAGCTTCACTGAAACAAAGACCCCTTTGTGTTCTAGTTACTACTGGTGCAAAATGAGCCTCCCCAAAACTTATTTAATAATGCCTGTGCCTTCTGTGATCAGGGATTCAGACAGAGCTCTCAGTAAGGAAGGTTTTTCTCTGCTACGTGATGTCCGGGGGTCTCTCTCATTTGGGAAGTTGGTGGCAGGAGGTGACTAGATGTCTAGGGGGTGAAATCCTTGGCCGGCATCTGGAAGCAGTTACTGGCCTCTGGCTGGAGCACATAAGTGTAGCTTGTTACGAGGACCTATCTCATCTGGCATCTCAGGAATCAAAAGGCAAGGGTCCCAAAGATACCAATAAGGTGGTGTATGTCCTTTGTTTCGTTACCTGCCAAGGTCAAATAGCATTTCTCTGTACAACGTCTCCTAAGCAGTCACAGCCTGGCTTGGATTCAAGAAGGGGGACATAAACCCCCTTGATGAAAGGCGTGTCAAAGAATTTACAGATATATTTTAGAGCCACCACAGTGGCTGGGCATCCCATACCTGAGGAGCCAGGGTATTGTGTCTTACGTCTTCCGAAGGGAGTCTTAGTGGAGGTGTGGAGTCCTCGGTGGATAAAAGGGAAGAGGTTGCTGCATCTGTTCCACGAGATTATAAGTTTAGGACGTGGTCTAGCGAGAGGACATTTCCAACTGTTCCTGATGCTCTATCCATCCCATCCCTCTACTCAAGACAGCAAAATTAGAAATTACCATTGTGTCTTCGTGTGTGTGTGTGTATATATATATATGCATATACACACAGAGAGATATAAAACAAATAGATAAGCAGCATTAGCAAATATCTAAAGAAAGAGCAAGTATAAATAGCACTTGAGGATAACACACTAGAGCATTTCAGAGAAGGAAGTGTAGTTACTTTACTTAAAATTGAATTAGACATGGGTATTGATACATATGTATGTTTATATATATTCTCATATATATCTGAATACATATATATGGACACACACCTATAGATACATAAACCTGCATGGTTACAAATGTGTATGCATATGTGTGTGCATATACACACAAAGCAATGACTAGGACTTGGCAAAATAAAAAAAAAAAAATTATCCATACTTCATTCTATTCTGAATCAGAAATTATTTTATTATCGGTAAGCACTTTTGAATAAATACTACTTTCGGTATCTATTAACTTGTGCTTGCTTGCTTATTCATTTTAGTAAAATTCCTAGCATTATGTCTCTAAATGTATAATATGTGACTAAACAGTGGCTATGTTTTTCAAAGTAAAGTCACTTCTCTACAGTATATTCTAAGTAGTTGCTCAACCAGGATTATGTTTTGCAGAGTAGAATTAAAACCGTTGACCATTTTATTGCTAACACCCACTGATTTTGTGGTTGGAACATTTGGTTATATTGTAGTTACATTAAATAATATAGCACATTAAATAATATAGCAATTACCAATTTTGCAAGATCCTATTCTATTCATTTGCATATATCTTACCATGCTGTATATTAGATACGAAATAATTAGATACCAAAGGAAAGGAGTAAAAGTGTGGGTACACAATCTGCTACTGCTTCTGACATATGCACCTAGCGAAGCAGATGGAATTGTGTTCCTGGGATGTTTAAGGACTTTTAGAGTGCTTCGTATCAGCAGCATCTGGAGACCAATTACTGAACACTCTCCACAGGGGTCTTGCCTCAGAGTTTGTAAAGAGTTGACTAATATATAAACCCTCCGACTTCCCACTGAGACAGACTGAAGCAGCCTCAGAGAGAAATAGCCTATTGGAGTTGAACTACAAATGAAATAATTTGAAACTGGAACTAAAGTCTTTAGCGTTTACATATGTAGTTGGCTGTAAGGTTGCAGTGGAGGGACATAATAAAGGGGTCGTAAGTCCCTGCCTTTTCTTGTGTCTGGAATTAAGAGAATGGAAAGGAAAACTAAATGCCCAGTTCAGACCTGAAAAAATGGTTTAGGTAAGAATTTGTAATAGTAAATTAATGGAAGAAATTTGCTGCATTTGAAAGCCCGAAGGTATCTTAAGAGTACTGTACAGTGTGTCTGTTTTTGACCCTTCACATTACATAGTAGGTTCTGGAGGCTTGACGGGCCTGCTGAGTCGCCCGTGAACAGCTACCGACAATTCTCTGCGGTGTAACAGTCTTACGGTTATTTTACTGATAAGAAAACTGAAGTTCACAGGAGCAGACCTGAGACTCTGGACCAGGCCTGCGAAGTTCAGCATCTTTGGTGAGACTCATAAAATCTGTTTTCTGAAAGGATCAGATTGAAGAGTGCCTCTTAAAGAGTTCTAGTAGCTCATTCGTTCCTTTTATTCATTCATAGTATTTATGAAGCACACATGTCTCTCGGATGCCAGACACTGAGATAGGGCTAGGAATACACCAGTGAACAAGACAGGGGTCGTCCTGGGCCCCCTGTAGCCTGAAAACTCCTAAAAACGAAGCTACTGGAATTGCATTTTACACATGAGAAAACAGAAGGGAAAAAAATGTTAACATACGTGTGGGCAAAGCCCAACTCAGATCTCTCAATTCCTAGAGTAGTTTAGTGCTCTTGCAATAATAATCTAAGTAATATTATTTCAGGAGAATTATCATTCATTATCATTCAGTTATGATTAATTAACCCAATAAAAAGCCTGGTTGCCTTCCATTGAGGCTACACCAATCAAAAGTATGAATTATCCATGGACTCCCCTTGCATTCTGTCCTTGCTTATTTTTCAGTGAGTCAAAACAAGAAAGGGGGGAGGCGAATGCTGACGTAGTAAAGTGACAGTAATTACATTACTGGCGACCAGTTGCAGTTTCTAAGAACAAACATGCAGAGTAAGGTCTAAAGCCCAGAACGAATATGGACTCTCTAGAATTGCCTATCTGGGCTCTATGCACCATCCTCAAGAATTAGATACATCTCCTTTTATAAAATACCATTTTAAAGGGAATTAGAAATGTTGAGATCAATGTTGAGACAGAGGAAAAGACTGTTGGTACTCAATGAGGCAGCTTTCCAATGTTAACTTCTCGATAATGAAAAATTTAAACGTTCAAAAGTAGGAAGCTTGCCTGTACATCCATCACTCAGCTTCAACAATTATTAGCTCATAGTCTCATCTGTATTCTTTTCCACTTCTCACCCCATATTTATTTTTAAACGTATCCCAGACAGCATATAATTTTCTCTGTAAATATTTCAACGTGTATCACTAAAGAAAAACACATTTAAAAACGTATCACATTCAAAATATTTTGGCAATAATTCCCAGGGAGAGTGTTAGGAAGATGAGCGAAATGGGCATCTTACAAAAAGAACTAAAATAAAACACTTTAACCACAGCGAGCACTTCCAATACAAAAAGTAAATTCATACAGCTCACTTTTACGGGTGAGTTCTTCAAAATTGGGAATTGCGCTGGTAACCTTCTCGAAAGACCAAAAATCTCAACATGAAAACACACACACACATACAGAACACTTTGTCGTGAAATGTCTTCTTCCTGCTTGGCATAATTTGTACAGCACTGAGATGACTGTTTTCCTGCTACTGCCTGTTACCTGAATTTACACTCCTTGATGTAGATATGGCAAATGTGCCTGATGGGTTAGTATTCCCTGGTATTCATAATCTGAGTAACAAAAGTGTCTGAGACTAGAAGCGGGAAGTCTGGAGGCAGCCCAGAAGGAGAGCATTTCTGGCTGCTCTTATGAATGTGATGTTTATCATGATGCTTGATCCCTAGACATAGATGTGCCGGCAGAGATTATACAAAGAAGATTTCTGCAAACTCAGAGATAACTCAAGCTGGAACTTGGAAGATAGAAGAATAAAGGTTGAATTTTTTTTATATATCCTCTACTTAACTTTTTTAAAAATCCCTTTCCTATTTCAACTGTCTTGAAATGATTAGGTTCTGTGTCAACACCTGCACCCGTATCAAAAGGGGTCACAGAGGCAACATGATGATGTTTCTAATTTTTTCCTTTTGAGGGATGCCAATGCATCCCTCAAAAGGAATATGGAAAATGAAAGGTGAAGATCTATTTACTAGAGTAAGAGTTCCCACATTACAGCATTCTTACTCAAATTTGAGGACGCAGAATTTATTTTATTATGGAAGGCTGGAATTTCATTCATTTCTTTATTCCACAAATACCCACTGAGTGCTTATAACATGCAAGGCTCTAGGGGTATAATAATGGGAAAACACAGTCTATTCACTCATGAAGTTAACATTCTAGCTGTTTCCTTACACAGTGTATTCAATCATGGTGGTTACATTTGTGACAATTTTTTTCCCCCTTAACCAGCAAAACACTTTTACAGAACAAATTTTTTTAAGACGGGCTCACCCAGAATAATAAGATGAATTTTATCTGGAACCCTAATAAATGAAGTACATTAATGTGATATTGACTTGTGAAAATATAGCTAAGTACGTATTTCTATTATTGACTTATAAAAGCGTCAGTAATACCAAGGAGATTTTTTTGAAGGACAAAGAAATGAAAGCAGAGATTATGGACAACTCAGGCTTCTGTCAACCTCGTAAATAGTCTTTCTATTTTATTTTGGTTGCAGTCACTTGGAGAGAGATCTGAATCCTGATACACACAATAGTCTTAAATGTCACTTTTGTGTAAAGAGAAATTCTGACAATTTGAAGAAAATTTTCAATTAATTTCTCAATATACTTGAAGCAGTATTGGGAAGAAATTTGCATTTCAAATTCAAACATTTCTAATTTATGCTTATAGTACAGTGGAATAGTTCAGTATTCAGCCTTTGGCGTGAAAAACTTTGTTTTCATTTCTGATCTGCATCCGCTGTTCAGCCTTGGAAAAATTATTCAGTTGGTCTGGGATTGGTTTCCCTAATTCTAAAATGGAGGTGATAATACCAGAGTTGTTTAAATGATCAAATTAAGTAATATATAAAATACTTACATTCTACTGCAGTCAGAGGAAGTGGTCCATACAGGATACTTGGGCTCTAATCCTATTCAGTACAATCAAAGTCATGGTAGAGGGGAAGCAGCTCTATCCCAGAGACTGGAATCCAATTCAGTTCAATTCACCAAATCTTATTGTTTGATAATTGTGTGTGATGCACGTGCAAAGTGGTGGTGACAAAGATGTGTCAAAGATGCAAGGTTCCATGCCTAAAGCATGAATTCAGTCAAGAAAGGCGGGAGGTGAGAGACATTCCAGGCAAGGGAACAGCTTGTGTGAAGAGATTGCTTGAGTCTAGAGTTCCCAGAAGGACAAAGTGTAGTTTTCAGTGTGACTGTGAGAGAGAATGAGGGTTGTTGAATGGTATGAAGGAAAGCAGGATGCTGTACAGAGAAGCAGGGTCAGATCATTCAAGCTCTAAAAGCCATGTGAAGGATTTCAAATTTTTACCTTATGGAACATTGGAAGCCATTGAAGTTTCATAGACAGTTGAATGAATCGGCAGTCGTGGCATGACAATTTTCTTTGAATGGGCAAAAAATGAAAGCAGGATGTCCACTAGAAGGCTACTCAGTAACTAAAGAAAGAAATGAAAACACCTTGGACTAGACAGTAGTATGGAGGAGAAAATGGACAGACTTTTATAACATTTTGGAGGTAGAATTGACAGGGACTTGGTAACTGACTGGTTGGTATAAATAATAGAAAGAGAGCAATCAGAGATTTTGGGGTTTTCAAATAAGATACTGAGCAAAAAATTATGCCATGTTCCAAGATTAAGGATTGTTAGTGAAACTAGTTTGAAGAGAATTTTTTTCATTTCACATGAGTGTGTGTATAGTATCAATGGATGGAAAGCATCCATTTTAATTAGTTCAGTAGACTCCTACAAGGGGGCTGGTGATCAGTAAGGAGAATTGGACTGGATATGACAATGTTTTAGTTAACATAGGGTTGTTTATCAAAGCCTTGAGTATGGGTGAGATCATATTGAAAGAAGAGAAGACCTATGCAGAGCTCGGAGACAAGTCGACATTTAAGGGGTATTGTGATGCAGAAGAAGCAGGCAGAGAACATTGGGAAGGAATGACAGTGACAATAGGGATAAGAGAAAAAAATGAAGAGCTGAGAATTCACAGAAGCCAAGAGCAAACTGTTTCCAGAAGAATGGTCAGCTAATGGTAAACTGCTCCCAGGACACTATACTCATGCCCCTCAAATGTGTCCATTGGATTTAATGACCCGGAGGCAGTTTCAAGGAAGTGGTGAAAGCAGAATCCATCCTGTGATGGGTTGAATTCAAAGTGGAAAGTGAGGCAAAGAGGTAGAGGGCTTATGTGAGATGTTTTCTGTTAAAAGGGGGAAGTATGAGTTAACTAGAGGAGGAGAACACAGGGTCAGGGGAGGCTTTCAGTCCTTGTTTTACACGTTGCAGAGACCTGAGGAGCCGGAGTGCTACTGGAAAGGTCCTAGCAGAAAAGATGAAGTTGAAGACACAGATGCAAGTGGGGGCCAAAGCAGGAGAAAACCTGTCTCAGGGGATGGGGGTGGGGAGGGGAGACTGGCTTTAAATAGTGGGAGGAATCAAGGGGGCAGGTAGAATAAAAGCTATTTCAGATTTGAAAACTTTATTGTGGGGGAATGTTGAGGCTTTATTTTCTCAGTAAAGAAGAAGACAAGGTCAGCTGTTGTGAGGAAGGATACACAGAGGGCAAATTGGATAATTGGCTTCAATGTTCAAAAGTACCATTGAAACTCTCGTCATAGAGAGTGGGAGATCGCTGAAGAGAGTAGCCTTAAAAACAAGATAATGTAGCACAAGCTAACAGGCTATTTGTCTCCCATGTTTTAAAATTTGGTATATACCCTAATGCATTTGAAACTGGGCATTGTTTTCATTATTATTACTTATTTATTGACTTAAGTTAACATTTTTTTTCGTGTGATCCAGTGTTTTTAGAATCTCTGATAAAGCCATGTGTCACAACCACTTAGAAAATTTGCTTCATATACGTGTAGAGTACAATTACTCTTAAACCCTACCTCTCAAAACCTAGTATAGTTTTCACATTTATCTCACTTGCCTATCGGCAGATGATCCATTATTTTCCAATGTACTGTTTTCACACTGCCAAATGTCATCATGCATTTTTGTTTTGAAATATCATAATTTTAAACATGAATTTTTAAGAACTAATGTTTAACGTATAGGCATTTTAGCTAACCTTGTATTGATTTTAATTTCAGTTTTACTAGTAAGAGGTTATAAACATCAGAACATTTTATATATAATATTTAAGAGACTGTCAAATATATTATTTAGACAGTGTCAAATATACTCAGAGCTAATGATTTTGTTTCTTTGGCTTAGAGTCTGATAAATTCCCATAGATCAATATTTCTCAGTAAGGTCTTAAATTATTAAAACTTGGATATATTAGCAAGAAATATTGTTCCCTACAAACTCAAATGTAAAGGATAATTTGAAAGATACAATGGGTTACTGTCATTAATGGAAAGTATCTCAAAAACTCTAAAAAGGTACTACCTTGGAAGCTTGGCTAGCTAAGGAAACTCACTAAAAGATACTAGTTTTTGTGTCAGAGAAAGATTGTGTCTACAAAGAGAAAAACTACCTTTATTTGAAAGGACAGTTACATTGTTCAACTGAGTTTTCCTTTGCAGAGATGATAGATTCTGTTCCTGGACTGATAATTCCTAGCACTTAGGTGATACCAACCTTAAGTGAGAAAAATGTGATACATGGCTAGAGATTCTTCACAACCTTAACTGACCTTAGAGAAAACTTTCTGAAATAGGTGCATGACCCCTTCTCAGAGGGGGTTTATCAGCAAGTTTAGCTCAATACACAGTGGGTTCTGTGGTGCGTTTTGATAAGTCATACCCTCTGTTTAGAACACTTCATGGAAGTGTTGCCAGAAATACAATTATTGGATTAATCTTACTCTGTGCTAAGGCTCTTAATAGCTTTTTGGTCAATGAGTTCTCAATTAAAATGCAGTTTCTCATCCTCCTGGCAAATATCTTTTAAAGATTCAGTTTACTGTTTGAATCACCTCAAATTTCTCCCTTCCTCTGAAATTCTTCCCCATAAGAATCTAGTTTTCTCTGTATGTTTTAACCTATATATTCTGTAGGTGATGTATTCCTAGCACAGCTTTTTCACAGGGAAAATATTTAAATTATCTTTCACCCCACAGAACCAAGCACTATATTCTGTATAGAGCAACACAATGCTATTGATGGGAGCGAAAATAAAATTTGTTGACCATCTGCTCTTTTTTTTCCGGCACCGCTCAAAGCTCTGAAATATATTACCGTTTTAAGTTCTGTAATATTCCTTCATGAAGGTCTTTACAGCCTCATTATATAAGAGTAGAAGCCGAGATTTAAGTAAGTCAAACCGAACACCCAAGATTATGATACACAGATGAGGATACAAACCCAAGTTTTGTTTTCCATACTCTAAACGACATTTTCTTGTGACCACGTGATACTGAGATAATTAACCAAGTCTTTTCTCAGAACTCTCTCCTTACACCCTCACCCATCACCTCTCGTGGAGGGGCCCGGAGCTAGGCAGCTGTGGAGTGAATACGAAATGAAGACTCTCAGGGAACCCAGCTAACAGGAAGGAGGCGGCAAAGTTGAGGCCTGACAGCTTTTTACAACATAACAGGTTAAACATGCTTACATGCCCAAGAATAAGAGCCAGAAATCAAGAAAAGGCTAGGATGGATGCGATGGATAAACAACAAGGTCCTACTGTAGAGCACAGGGAACTATATTCAATAACCTGGGATAGACCACACGGAAAAGAGTCTGAAACAGAGTATATAGATGTAACAATCACTTCGCTGTACAGCAGAAATTAGCACAACATTGTAAAGCAACTATACTTCAGTAATACATCTATTAAAACATAGGCAGAGGCGAGGCAACAGTAAGGCAAAATCTAGGAAGAAGGAAAGAGACTCAGAGAATAGTTGCAAGGTCATCGGTCAAGAGGCAGGATGGTTGCTTGGAGGGAACCTTGTACAGATGGGAAAGTGTTGTTAATCCAGCTCTGCGCTCATTATGGTTGAAGCGAGGGTGAAAAAAAATCAGTATCAGAACCAGTTACTGTCAGCTGGTTAATAACAGACTGTCCAGTTAAATAAATAGAATTGTCCACTTACGTGAGGTCACCAAGCCCTCTCTCTCTCTCCTCCACCCCATTTTTTGGTCCTTGTAACCTGAGACCCCTCAACCCCCATGTCCTCCAGTGGACACGGTCTCCTGTGTGGTTCATCCAGCTCTATGTTATTTCCACTGCTGGACAGATAAATGGAGCTACATATCCCGAAGGTGGAGTACGGATGGTGGGAAAATGCCTTGAATACTGTTTTTCAAATATTCATGTGCAGACCACTCACCCGGGAAATCTTAGTAAGATGCAGATTCTGATGCAGTGGGTCTGGACTTGGACCTGTGAGTCTGACCATCTAAGAGGCTTTCAGGTGACGCCAAGGTTACTGATCTTGGTGGGAAGCAGAGACATTGAATAATATGCTCTGAACTGAGAAGGAACTTTAAGACTGAAAAATGAAACAGGCAGCTTCATAAAGTGCAACTATGAAGTTTGTTGTGGGTAACTTCCAAACGGGCAGGATCGGGCAAACAGTGACCCAGAGGCATTCACAGCTGTGCCTCTGAGAGGGGAACAGGGGGATTTAAAGGGGCCAAAGCTAACAATAGAATCTGACCACAAGGTAGAAGCACGTTCACAGGGATGGGAACGAGAGCTCCCCCCACCCAACCCGGGATCTCATGACCATTAACCATCTGTGTCAGCAAAAAGTATTCTTCCAGGTTTCATATCTGATGCAGGCAAGGGTAAAGGTTGCTGGCTTGGGCACATTCCTTGCAAGTTAGGCTAAAGCTCAGTCATGCAGGAAGGGGAGGGGGTGGGACTGGGGGCCTGAGATGGAGCTGATAAAATGGAGTCAGTGTGGTTCAGCCATGCAAGTCTACAAACCACATTTTAAGTAGCAAGAAGGCTCTACTTGTAATTCAAAATGTTGTGTGATATTCACTTTCTAAGTTGGCCTTGCAAAGGTAGCTATGCCTCTCGTTTGAACACTCTGGACACCGAGAAGATTTCTAAGAATTGCATGAAACATAATTGGACTATAGTGTGTGTTTATCCTTGTGGCTATAACAACTAAGAGACGTTTGAATCAGAATATAATTTCTGTGGACCTTGATCGCTCCCATCATACCTGTACTCTTATCAAACATTCAGAGAAGAGTCAACATTCTCCTTCTGAAACTATTCCAAAAAATTGCAGAGGAAGGAACATTCCCAAATTCATTCTATGAGGCCACCATCACCCTTATACCAAAACCAGAAAAAGATACCACAAGAAAAGAAAATTACAGGCCAGTATCACTTATGAACATAGAGGCAAAAATCCTCAGCAAAATACTAGCAAACTGAATCCAACCACACATTAAAAGGATCATACATCATGATCCAGTGAGATTTATCCCAGGGATGCAAGGATTCTTAAATATTCGCAAATCAATCAGCGTGCTACACCACATCAACAAATTAAAGAATAAAAACCATATGTTCATCTCAATAGATGCAGGAAAAGCTTTTGATAAAATTCAACACCCATTTATGATAAAAGCTCTCCAGAAAGTAGGCATAGAGGGAACACACCTCAACATAATAAAGGCCATATATGACAAACCCACAGCAAACATCATTCTCAATGGTGAAAAACTGAAAGCATTTCCTCTAAGATCAGGAACAAGACAAGGATGTCCACTCTCGCCACTTTTATTCAACATAGTTTTGGAAGTCCTAGCCACGGCAATCAGAGAAGAAAAAGAAATAAAAGGAATGTAAATTGGAAAAGGAGAAGTAAAACTGTCACTGTTTGCAGATGACATGATACTATACATAGAGAACCCTAAAGATGCTACCAGAAAACTACTAGAGCTCATCAATGAATTTGGTAAAGTTGCAGGATACAAAATTAACACACAGAAACCTCTTGCATTCCTATACACTAACAACGAAAGATCAGAAAGAGAAATTCAAGAAACAAGCCCACTTACCGTCACATCAAAAACAATAAAATACCTAGGAATAAATCCACCTAAGGAGGCAAAAGACCTGTACTCAGAAAACGATAAGACACTGATGAAAGAAAGAAAATTTATAGAGATATAGATAACCGATAAGAACCTACTGTATAGCACAGCAAACTCTATTCAATATTCTGTAATAACCTATATGGGAAAAGAATCTAAAAATGAATGGACATATGTATATATGTTTAACTGAACCACTGTGCTGTACAGGAGAAACACAACATTGTAAATCAAATATACCCAATATAAAATAAAAATTAAATTAAAAAATAAGTGAAAAAGCTAGCAAATAATAGAAGATATGAATTACATAATTACATAAGGTATTGTAGCTTCATGGAAACATACGGACTCACATTTTTGGAGCTCAGTTTCATAATCAGCCCATGATGAATAGGTTTTCAAGGCTAGGTGCCACAAAATTTTCAGAATAGGCAGTATTTTGTGAGAAAAAAAATCCATTTATAAGTAAGTCATTGTGCTAAAAGCTGCGATGCCTATTTTCCTGAAAACTTTTCTATTATTTATGCTTGGCTTCTAAAATGACACTAAAGTATTTAAAATATGATGCCTTAGGTCTTTCCAAGGCTTAATATCAAAATGTGAAGACTTTATTCTGGCATAAATGAAACTGGATGAGGCAGTGAAGGTGGAGCTAGTTGGTACTCACTTCCTCCTGCCTCATTCCCATTAGCAGGACCTATGAGGGAGCTGAACACCCACAATCCCCTGCCCTTGGTCCCTCTACTGTATCTCAACAGGGAGATTGTTGTTAAAAAGGGAAATAAAGGACTAAACAGAATTGAGAGTCTCAAAATATAATATCCAAAATGTCTAGGATACAATCAAAAATCACTCATTGTATACCAAGGAGCAGAAAGTAGCAACTTAAGTGAGAAGAGGGTAACAACAGATGCTAACTAACATCAGGATGAATCACAAGTTGAAATTGCTTGACAACGATTTTAAAGCAGACATCATAACAATGCTTCCACTAGTAATAAAGAATTTTCATGAAACAAACAAAAAATAGAAAACCTCAGCAAAGAAATAGAAGTTTAAAAAAATAGAAATTATACAGCAACAAAAAAACCAAATATCAAAACTCACAGAACAGCCTCACTGTAGGGCAGAGATGACAGTGAACAGAATTAGTTAACTTGAAAACAGATCTCTCAATCTTAACAGAGAAAAAATACACTTCCCAAAAAAATAGACACTCAAGGAGCTATGATGATATGAACTGTAGCTCTTTTGCCGTTCTTCCAGAGTCCCAGAAGTAGGGGAAAGAGAGGGTATTAGAAAAAATAACGGCTCAGAAATTCCCCAATTTGTCAAAAGACATAAACCTGTACATTTAAAAAGCTGAATAAATCCCCCCAAATAGGATAAATCCTAATAAACCTGTACCAAGACACATCATTTTTAAACTTCTGAAAACTAAAGACAAGGCAAAGTCCTGAAAGCAGCAAGTGAGAAAGACACATTCCTTACAGCGGACACAGAAACCTGGAGGGCAGAAAGAAGTAGCACATTTTTTAAGTACTTACAGAAAATAACTGTCAATTGAAAATGCTGTATCTAGTGATCAATCCCATTTATAATAGCGTCAATGAAAATAACATCCCTACGAATAAATTTAAGCAAGCAGGTAAAAATTCTGTACACTGAAAACTATAAGATACTGGTGAAAGAAATTGAAGAAGACACAAATAAATGGCGAGATATCTCTTGTTCTTGGGTTCGAAGAATTAATATTGTTAAAATGTCTGTACTCCCCAAAGCCATCTACAGAGTCAATGTAGTCCCTATCAAAATTCCAATGCCATTTCTCACAGAAATAGAAAAAAAAAACCCTAAAATTTATATGAAGCCAGCCACAAAAGACACTGAATAGCCAAAGAAATCTTGAACAAGACGAGCAAAGCTGAAGGCACAATATATTGGCGCTTGGTCTCAGCATACAGACCTTGTAGCCATAATCTACTTAAATAAATATGATCCAGATGTGGCTAATAAAATTTTAATTTAATTTTTTTTATTTTTGCAGTACACGGGCCCCTCACCACTGCGGCCTCTCCTGCCGTGGAGCACAGGCTCCGGATGCGCAGGCCCAGCAGCCATGGCCCACGGGCCCAGCCGCTCCGCGGCATGTGGGATCCTTCTGGACCGGGGCACGAACCTGCGTCCCCTGCATCGGCAGGCAGATTCCCAACCACCGTGCCACCAGGGAAGCCCGCCTTAATTTTTAAGTTAACTATTAACCCAAAACATATATAAGACTACTATAGTTAACTATACTTGGCAGGGCTATCTTTCCACATTACCCTAATATAATGGCACATCTGGACACAGATACAATTGTATTTTAAAAGAAACACCAGTCATCAGAGAATTAGCATCTTAAAAACGGTAAATAAGGGGCTTCCCTGGTGGCGCAGTGGTTGAGAGTCCGCCTGCCGATGCAGGGGACACAGGTTCGTGCCCCGGTCCGGGAAGATCCCACATGCCACGGAGCGGCTGGGCCCGTGAGCCATGGCCGCTGAGCCTGTGCGTCCAGAGCCTATGCTCCGCAACGGGAGAGACCACAACAGTGAGAGGCCCGCGTACCGCAAAAAACAAACAAACAAACAAACAAAAGAACAGTAAATAGTGCTTCCCTGGTGGTGCAGTGGTTAAGAATCCGCCTGCCAATGCAGGGGACACGGGTTCAAGCCCTGGTCTGGGAAGATCCCACATGCCGCAGAGCAACTAAGCCCGTGTGACACAACTACTGAGCCCACGTGCCACAGCTACTGAAGTCGACGCACCTAGAGCCCATGCTCTGCAAGAAGAGAAGCCACCACAATGAGAAGCCCACACACTGCAAAGAAGAGTAGCCCTTGCTCGCCACAACTAGAGAAAGTCTGCGCACAGCAACGAAGACCCAACGCAGCCAAAAATAAAATAAAATAAATTTATTTTAAAAAACGGTAAATAATATAAAAATTCCTAATTTTCAAATGACTAACATGCCACCCACTTCTTACTAGAAGAATTTTATTAGTTAAAACATACTTTAGGGGAATAATGGATTAAAAGGTATGTTAAGGATGTAAGTCACCTGCAGGATACAGTGTAATGAATACCTTGTTAACAGACCACAAACACGTTCCAATTATTTACACTCTTGACTTGGTAAAACATTTGTATCATAAATTATAGCTTTATATCAATCTCATGTGACGTGGGCTGCTGTGTTAAACTCAAATAATCCCAACATTCTCACAACTCCAACTTGCCTGTTACTAAACCTATTTCACTCGGATGTGCCTTTAAAAAACTCAGTATGATTTTATGGTTGCCTTCTAGATTCAATAGCTGCTGGGATATAGAACAAGCAGGTAGTTTATTCCAGTGCTCTGACAGGTTTCAAGAGCCGTCTCTTTAACTGATTGAATTAAAGTTTGGTTTGGTTTACTCTGACATCAAATGCTAATTAAAATGGACCTTGAGTAAACTTAGTCATTTCTCACATCACAACTTTAAAATCATGGGTGAGACCACTTCAGCTCATCTGGTTCACTCTTCATTCAAGGGACAATGAAAAGGTCAGAAGTATGCCTTTAAGAAGCAGAGTTTTGTGGCAAGACAAACTCTCTACCCCAAAGCACCGTTACTGTGGGCTAAGCTGTGGACACTGAAGAATGGGAAATGCTGAGCTTTTCAACACAGTGACTTTCCAGAAATCGAGTTAGTTTCATGAGGAAAAACTACCTTTTGTGAAGACATAAACACGTCTTGAGCACTTACACTGTATTCCACAAGAACTCAACGTTGATTAAGTGTTGGCCTCGTATGGTTACAAACTGAAACTCTGGCAGAGGTTAACCCACTTGCCCCAGCCCCCAGCGGGCGTCCTCAGGGGGTCAGGGCCGCATGGTCTCTCGGCTCTTTCAGTACCCACCCGAGATTAATCTTCTTAGAGGAGCGGATTTCATGGAGAAAGCTTGTAGATATTTATGAAGTAGTAGCAAACTAAATATTACAGAAATCCTAGATAACCTTAAAATGCTCAAACTCTCTACCTACACAAATAGAATCAAGACCCAAAAAAAGGCTGCCTGGAACCCAAGAATGGGAGACTGTGAAATTAAAAACTGAAGGAGCAAAAAAGGCTCCTGAATCACGCTGTCATGACGTGGCATTACTTGAACTTGTGTGGGAAGAGGTAATCAAAAGTTGATAAAACGGTCCCAAGAATGGCTACTTATTAAAGTTCTTATTTACTTCCTAGATTAACCACAAGAAAAGGCCGTTAGCCTTTAAGTTAAATCTATGGAAGTAAAATATCCTATTAAATATTTAACAGGGACATAGCCCACATATTGCTTAATTTAAATAATCTAATTATAGCAAGCCAATCCACTTAGCTCATCATAACACTTGAAGCTATTTACCTGAATTTACTCATCCTGACTTTGGGTCCTTTTTAAATTTTTCTCAAGCAATTGATTTACCATAAAATGTTTCTTCTTAATTAATTTTCCAATAATACTAACAATACAGGACCGTGAGTTCTTAAGAACTGATAAAATCCTAGTATGCTATAAAACGTGGCAGTAAGTAATTAAAAGAATACAGATAGCCATGCCCCTGCACAAATCCCACTGTATTTGAGTCAAATAACTAGTGGAAAAAATGGTGGCACGGATGGTGGGGATGATTTTTTTTAATTTGTAGTTTACATAAATAATTTAGAATTTCATAAGAGATGAAATGTTCCATAAAGAACAAAAGATATACCTAGAGAATATAGCATGCTTATAGAAGACCATGGGATATCACTGTTTGGCATTATTAACAGATAAATAAACCATCAAGCCTTTTTCAGAATGAGTCCAAATTTCTCATCAGGCTTCTGTAAGCCCAGGATTACAAACTATGCATATGCTCTAACTATATACATTAGTTTTGTGTGAGAAATCTGTGCTTCTGGCTGGCACATCATATAATTTTTAATGTGTGGAATTAACAGAGATACTTAAGGACATTATGCACTATTATGGAATTCTCAGAAGTCTCAAAATGTCTCAGACGTGAATTCAGCACTCTATACCCAGGCACGCTTTATGCATATCTTTAACAATGACAGCAATAAAACGGTGTTCTGAACAGAAAAACACCAGCTTGAAGAGGCAGCTTTAATTAAGTGCTTGAAGCAAGAAAGACTGCTCCAGAATGAGCAGGTCATGCCCGAGGGAAACTCTGTTGTTAAAGGGGAAACCGGTTTAAGGGCAATGGAGTCCAAGCACAGATACAAATCTTTCAAAATCTCGTCTGTTGTATTCTGCTTGTAGTATGTAATGCTACCAAACTGAGGTCTTAAACTTACGTGGCACAGAGTTCAAAAGGAAAAGTAAAGGAGCACGAGCAAGGTTATATTAAATAAAAGAAACATACAACATTATAATTAAGGTGAAGTAAGGAAAGCAAAAGTATTGCAGTTATAAAACTTGCTTATTAACTTGCTGGTACTGACCCTACTCTGGGAGATAAGTCATATGGACGTTAATTTTCAAACAGATAATTTGTCTTGTTCTGACATATCCAGTTCATCAATTGGTTGTTCAGCTACTCCAGATTCTACACAGTTTAATCTTAACAGCACATTCCCTTGGAATAGCAGCAATACTTCCTGCCTGCAAAGTGGTGAGTCTCCAGAGCGTAGTTTATAGGAGGGAGTTTTGGAAGAGAGCGCCAGCAAAGATAAGCTCTTATCCTCCCACAGACATGGGAGATGGGGCGCTGTCTTCCTTGATGAGTACATTTCAGAGATGGTTTTCCAGTCTTCCTTGAGAAAGACTGCTGGGTCGTAAAGCTGACAAGAGGCTTCTTTAGTTTTTAAAGACATTTGCATACATTTCAAAACGGCAGAGAAAGGATTTACAATTTTTCTAAAATAAATGCTCTAAGAAAAGGAAGTAGAGGGAAGTCTCCTCCCTTATTTTCAACAGGGAGAATGACCCTCTTATTTTTCGTGTGTATTTGCCTTTACAACCTCCAACACAGAGCTTCACACACACAATTCAAATTACACCTACTAAAGTAAGATTTTATCCCCTTTTATGTGCCTGGTCAATGCATAAATTCCCACAGAGATTACAGATTTTAGACATGACATGAATACCCATGTAAGTTTAATGATTGAATTTATGCCTCTACTTTCATTTTCTTTCTTTCTTTTTTTTTTTTTAACTGATCTTGCTAAATGAGAACTGGCATAAATTTTCTTCTGAGGACTATGCTGGGAATGAGGGTTCTGGGAAAGATACGAATGATGAAATTTTTTTGAAATGATTATAATGTCATTTTCAAACTGTGCATTTCAGGTTGATTCAATAACTTATTTCCCATCTCTCAGATGTATGAGTAATTTGAAAAATAATTCTATTAACATGAAGCTGGTTAGAACAGACAGTTCCTAAATGGCTACCCCAATGCTTTCGGTTGTGAATTCACAATAATGTACAGGTAATTATTAGGACTTTCAATACCCATTTAGCGTGGCCACCCAGGTGCCATTACTTCAAGAAAACACTTGCAAAAATTCAAAAATTCTTTGCCTCAGGAGACATGCCCCTTGGAATTAGTATGATTCCATCAAAATGCCACCCCTGCCTAGAGTGGGGTTGTTTCAGCCAATGCCATCCACATTTAAACTTCTCCTGGATGGAGGAGGAAGCAAGATGGCAGAGTAGAAGGACGTGCTCTCACTCCCTCTTGCGAGAACACCAGAATCACAACTAGCTGCTGGACAGTCATCGACAGGAAGACCCTGGAACTCACCAAAAAAGATACCCCACATCCAGAGACAAAGGAGAAGCCACAGTGAGACGGTAGGAGGGGCGCAATCACAGTAAAATCAAATCCCATAACTGCTGGGTGGGTGACTCACAGACTGGAGAACACTTATACCACAGAAGTCCACCCACTGGAGTGAAGCTTCTGAGTCCCACATCAGGCTTTGCAACCTGGGGGTCCGGCAACAGGAGGAGGAATTCCTAGAGAATCAGACTTTGAAGCCTAGTGGGATTTGATTGCAGGACTTTGACAGGACTGGGGGAAACAGAGACTCCATTCTTGGAGGGCACACACAAAGTAGTGTCCGCGTCGGGACCCAGGGGAAGGAGCAGTGACCCCAGGGGAGACTGAACCAGACCTACCTGCTAGTGTTGGAGGGTCTCCTGCAGAGGTGGGGGCTGACTGTGGCTCACCCTGGGGACAAGGACACTGGCAGCAGAAATTCTGAGAAGTACTCCTTGGCATGAGCCCTCCCAGAGTCTGCCATTAGCCCCACCAAAGAGCCCAGGTAGGCTCCAGTGTTGCGTTGCCTCAGGCCAAACAACCAAGGGGAGGGAACCCAGCCCCACCCATCAGCAGTCAAGCAGATTAAAGTTTTACTGAGCTCTGCCCACCAGAGCAACGGTCTGCTCTACCCACCACCAGTCCCTCCCATCAGGAAACTTACACAAGCCTCTTAGATAGCCTCATCCACCAGAGCGCAGACAGCAGAAGCAAGAAGAACTACAATCCTGCAGCCTGTGGAACAAAAACCACATTCACAGAAAGATAGACAAGATGAAAAGGCCGAGGGCTATGTACCAGAGGAAGGAACAAGATAAAACCCCAGAAAAACAACTAAATGAAATGGAGATGGGCAACTTTCTAGAAAAAGAATCAGAATAATGATAGTGAAGATGATCCAGGACCTCGGAAAAAGAATGGAGGCAAAGATCGAGAAGATTCAAGAAATGTTTAACAAAGACCTAGAAGAATTAAAGAACAAACAGACAGAGATGAACAATAACTGAAATGAAAACTACACTAGAAGGAATCAATAGGAGAATAACTGAGGCAGGAGAATGGATAAGTCACCTGGAAGACAGAATGGTGAAATTCACTGCTGCAGAACAGAATAAAGTAAAAAGAATGAAAATAAATGAAGACAGCCTAAGAGACCTCTGGGACATCATTAAATGCAACAACATTCACATTATAGGGGTCTCAGAAGGAGAAGAGAGAGAGAAAGGACCCAAGAAAATACTTGAAGAGATTATAGTCGAAAACTTCCCTAACATAGGAAAGGAAATAGCCACCCAAGTCCAGGAAGCACAGCGAGTCCCAGACAGGATAAACCCAAGGAGAAACACGCCGAGACACACAGTAATCAAATTGGCAAAAATTAAAGACAAAGAAGAATTATTGAAAGCAGCAAGGGAAAAACAACAAATAACATACAAGGGAACTCCCATAAGGTTAACAGCTGAGTTCTCAGCAGAAACCCTACAAGCCAGAAGGGAGTGGCATGATATACTTAAAAGTGATGTAAGGGAAGAACCCACAACCAAGATTACTCTACCCAGCAAGGATCTCATTCAGATTCGATGGAGAAATCAAAACCTTTACAGACAAGCAAAAGCTAAGAGAATTCAGCACCACCAAACCAGCTCTACAACAAATGCTAAAGGAAATTCTCTAAGTGGGAAACACAAGAGAAGAAAAGGACCTACAAAAACAACCCCAAAACAATTAAGAAAATGGTCATAGGAACATACATATCGATAATTACCTTAAACGTGAATGGATTAAATGCTCCAACCAAAAGACACAGGCTTGCTGAATGGATACAAAAACAAGAGACCCACTTCAGACCTAGGGACACATACAGACTGAAAGTGAGGGGAAGGAAAAAGATATTTCATGCAAATGGAAACCAAAAGAAAGCTGGAGTAGCAATACTCATATCAAATAAAATAGACTTTAAAATAAAGTATGTTACAAGAGACAAGGAAGGACACTACATAATGATCAAGGGTTCAATCCAAGAAGAAGATATAACAATTATAAATATATATGCACCCAACATAGGAGCACGTCAATACATAAGGCAACTGCTAGCAGCTACAAAAGAGGAAATCGACAGTACCACAATAATAGTGGGGGACTTTAACACCTCACTTACACCAATGGACAGATCATCCAAACAGAAAATTAATAAGGAAACACAAGCTTTAAATGACACAATAGACCAGATAGATTTAATTGATATTTATAGAACATTCCATCCAAAAACAGCAGATTACACTTTCTTTTCAAGTGCGCACAGAACATTCTCCAGGATAGATCACATCTTGGGTCAAAAATCAAGCCTAAGTCAATTTAAGAAAATTGAAATCATATCAAGCATCTTTTCTGACCACAACGCTATGAGATTAGAAATGAATCACAGGGGAGAAAACATAAAAAACACAAACACATGGAGGCTAAACAACACGTTACTAAATAACCAAGAGATCACTGAAGAAATCAAAGAGGAAATCAAAAAATACCTAGAGACAAATGACAATGAAAACACAACGATCCAAAACCTATGGGATGCAGCAAAAGCAGTTCTAAGAGGGAAGTTTATAGCTATACAAGCCTACCTCAAGAAACAAGAAAAATCTCAAATCTAACCTTACACCTAAACGATCTAGAGAAAGAAGAACAAACAAAACCCAAAGTTAGCAGAAGCAAAGAAATCATAAGGATCAGAGCAGAGATAAATGAAATAGAAGCAAAGAAAACAATAGCAACAATCAATAAAACTGAAATGGTTCTTTGAGAAGATAAACAAAACTGGTAAACCATTAGCCAGACTCATCAAGAAAAGAGGGAGAGGACTCAGATCAATAAAATTAGAAATGAAAAAGACAAGTTACAACAGACACTGCAGAAATACAAAGCATCCTGAGACTGCTACAAGCAACTGTATGCCAATAAAATGGACAACCTGGAAGAAATGGACAAATTCTCAGAAAGGTATAACCTTCCAAGACTGAACCAGGAAGAAACAGAAAATATGAACAGACCAATCACAAGTAATGAAATTGAAACTGTGATTAAAAATCTTCCAACAAACAAAAGTCCAGGACCAGATGGCTTCACAGGTGAATTCTATCAAACATTTAGAGAAGAGCTAACACCCATCCTTCTCAAACTCTTCCAAAAATATTCAGAGGAAGGAACACTCCCAAACTCATTCTAAGAGGCCACCATCACCCTGATACCAAAATCAGACAAAGATACTACAAAAAAAAAAGACAATTACAGACCAATATCACTGATGAATATACATGCAAAAATCCCCTCACCAAAATACTAGCAAACAGAATCCAACAACACATTAAAAGGATCCTACACCATGACCAAGTGGGATTTATCCCAGGAATGCAAGGATTCCTCAATATACGCAAATCAATCAATGTGATAAACCATATTAACAAGTTGAAGAATGAAAACCATACGATCATCTCAATAGATGGAGGAAAAGCTTTTGACAAAATTCAACACCCATTTATGATAAAAACTATCCAGAAAGTGGGCATAGAGGAAACCTACCTTAATATAATAGAGACCATATATGACAAACCCACAGCAAACATCATTCTCAATGGTGAAAAACTGAAAGCATTTCCTCTAAGATCAGGCACAAGACAAGGATGTCCACTCTCACCACTATTATTCAACATAGTTTTGGAAGTCCTAGCTACGTCAATCAGAGAAGAAAGATAAGAGGAATACAAATTGGAAAAGAAGAAGTAAAACTGTCACTGTTTGCAGATGACATGGTACTATACATAGAGAATCCTAAAAATGCCATCAGAAAACTACTAGAGCTAATCAATGAATTTGGCAAAGTTGCAGGATACAAAATTAATGCACAGAAATCTCTTGCATTCCTATACAGTAATGATGAAAAATCTGAAAGAGAAATTAAGGAAACACTGCCATTTACCACTGCAACAAAAAGAATACAATACCTAGGAATAAACTTACGTAAGGAGACAAAAGACCTGTATGCAGAAAACTAGAAGACACTGATGAAAGAAATTAAAGATGATACTAACAGATGGAGTGACATACCATGTTCTTGGATTGGAATAATCAACATTGTGAAAATGACTCAACTACCCAAAGCAATCTACAGATTCAGTGCAATCCCTATCAAATTACCAATGGCATTTTTCACAGAACTAGAACAAAAAATCTTAAAATTTGTATGGAGACACAAAAGACCCCAAATAGCCAAAGCAGTCTTGAGGGAAAAAAACGGAGCTGGAGGAATCAGACTCCCTGACTTTAGACTATACTACAAAGCTACAGGAATCAAAACAGTATGGTACTGGCACAAAAACAGAAATATAGATCAATGGAACAGGATAGAAAGCCCAGAGATAAACCCATGCACCTATGGTCAACTAATCTATGACAAAGGAGGCAAGTATATACAATGGAGAAAAGACAGTCTCTTCAATAAGTGGTGCTGGAAAAACTGGACAGCCACATGTAAAAGAATGAAATTAGAACACTCCCTAACACCATACACAAAAATAAACTCAAAATGGATTCAAGACCTAAATGTAAGACTGGACACTATAAAACTCTTAGAGGAAAACATAGGAAGAACACTCTTTGACATAAATCACAGCAAGATCTTTTTCGATCCACCTCCTAGAGTAATGGAAATAAAAACGAAAATAAACAAATGGGACCTAATGAAACTTCAAAGCTTTTGCACAGCACAGGAAACCATAAACAAGACGAAAAGACAACCCTCAGAATGGGAAAAAATATTTGCAAATGAATCAACGGACAAAGGATTAATCTCCAAAATATATAAACAGCCCATGCAGCTCAATATTAAAGAAACAACCCAATCCAAAAATGGGCAGAAGACCTAAATAGAGATTTCTCCAAAGAAGACATACAGATGGCCAAGAAGTACATGGAAAGCTGCTCAACATCACTAATTATTAGAGAAACGCAAATCAAAACTGCAATGAGGTTTCACCTCACACCAGTTAGAATGGGCACCATCAGAAAATCTACAAACAACAAATGCTGGAGAGGGTGTGGAGAAAAGGGAACCCTCTTGCACTGTTGGTGGGAATGTAAATTGATACAGCCATGATGGAGAACAGTATGGAGGTTCCTTAAAAAACTAAAAATAGAATTACCATATGATCCAGCAATCCACTACTAGGCATGTACCCAGAGAAAACCATAATTCAAAAAGACGCACACACCCCAATGTTCATTGCAGCACTATTTACAATAGCCGGGTCATGGAAGCAACCTAAATGCCCATCGACAGACGAATGGATACAGAAGATGTGGTACATATATACAATGGAATATTACTCAGCCATAAAAAGGAACGAAATTGGGTCATTTGTTGAGACGTGGATGGATCTAGAGACTGTCATACAGGCTGAAGTAAGTCAGAAAGGGAAAAACAAATATCGTATATTAATGCATGTATGTGGAACCTAGAAAAATGGTACAGATGAACTGGTTTTCAGGGCAGAAGTTGAGACACAGATGTAGAGAACAAATATATGGACACCAATGGGGGAAAGCCGTGGGGGGGTGGGGATGGTGGTGTGATGATTTGGGCGATTGGGATTGACATGTATACACTGATGTGTATAAAATTGATGACTAATAAGAACCTGCTGTATAAAAAAATAAATAAAATAAAATTCAAAAAAAAAATTCTCCTGGATATAAAATTATTTTCCTCAGACAATGAAATTATTCCCAGAGCAGGCCATGGACTCTTGCAGCTACCCTGCTGCTTGATTTTCCCTTTACTGTCTTCTCTAATGCAGAATTAGAGTCACCATCTGTACTAGATGTTTTCAACACACTTTGAATTACAGGGACAAGCTGTGTGCCTGGCCTGTAAGAGCATGGATTCCGAGAATAGCAGCCTCACAGGGGACTAGGTAGGGCAGTGTTATCTGCAAGGCAAGGCACCGTGGGGTCTGCATTCAAGTTCATGTTCCCACAAATGTCTGGGCCAGGCAGTGGAGGGACTTGGTAACACAACACAAGTGTAGCAGGGGAGACAATTTCAGACCTGTGCTTCAAACTACTTTATCAGCAAGTCTTGGTGACTGTACACATCCAAACCATCCTCAATGTTCCTCCATGGTCCCCACCACTAACACCATGCCAATCACATCTCTACCCTGGGTGGCTGACAGACTCCTGGGCCAACTCTGCTTCCCCTTTTGCTCATCCATAATCAGTTCTCCACACAGCAGCCAGCATCATCCAATAAGGAATTTTTTCTATGCATCTCCCTGTTTAATGCAACACCTTAACTTCAAAATGCACTTAAAACAGAAGCCCTCCTCCCGTCCCCTAAGCCACTGCATCATCCGGCCCCACCCTCCTCCTCGCTGTTACGAGCCTTCTGGGTCCTCACACAGGCCCAGCTTGTTCATCCTCTAGGGCCTTTGCACGAGCTGTCTCCTCTCCCGGAAACACTCTTCATACAGAACAAGGCAGGACTCTAATCTTTCAGATCTCAGCCTAACGATCACATCCTTACTAGATGCCTTCTCTACTCACCCAGCTAAAGGAGCCGTGACATCACTTTCGATCACCTAGTTTAACTTTCTGCCTGCCTATAAGAATTCTATTTTTTAATTGTTTGTTAAATGATAAGACCGCTGACTAAAATGCAAGCTCCAGAAAGCAAGATCTTTGTCGGTTCCTCCAGCACCAGAAAAGTGTTCAGTGTACAGTGTATGCTCAATAAATGTTCGCTGAGTGAACATATAGGTAGCATTATTAGAAGAGTGTTTTTTTAAAAAAAAATACACACAAAAAAAACTGTGGGTAGCAAAGTAAGTGTACAATTACTGATACGGTCCTGGAAGAAGTAATGGAAATTACAACTAGAATTAGAATAGACATGGGAAGGAAAGGATGGATGAGTGAGGTGTTTATTTTGTAAGAGCAACAGTAGATGGAAAACATTTCCGTGGCGGGCTGAAGGCTTTATTTAGATGTGCGTTACCCAGAGCAGCATACAAGCTCCATCGTACTGAAGGACCTAGAAGAAGGGTAAAGCAGTAGTTGTGCTCAGTAAATAATCAGTGGGTCACTGCTGGTCTCCGAGACTCTCTTTTCAGCCGACTGAGGAACAATTAGGACACACATAGCCAATACACACCAGTATGACCTAGGCTGGGGTCCTTGCTTGTATATTTAAAAAAATCACCCCTGGCCACAGCATGATTTTGACTAGTGGAGAAATGTTTAGGAAAAAACGAAATGGAAGAGATTGTGTAGAAAATTCCTTGGCAAAGAAACGTGGCGATGAAACAACAGACCTACAGCAGTATTTCTCGTTAATATTGTATGAGTCAGAGAGATGACTTTTAACACAGTGATGAGCTGCTGATACACAAGGTTGTAATTGTCTTTATTTCTTTAAAGTTGAACCCAACTTTGTTCGCAAGCCTTCCTTTCTACTGATGGAGAAAAGTTTATCTTGTCAATTCAAAATAACTCCGTTCCTTCTGGTTTGAAAAACAGCCAACTTAGGGTTTAATCAGTTAAAAGTTTCCCACCGGCCCTAAGTGATACATTCTTACGTTTCCGACACTGAGGGAAGGGTTTCCGGTCCACATCCTCTACCTGCCCTACCGGCCCACGCGGTAGAGCTGTGCTCCCCCCTCCTGGTCTTCTGCATTGTGTCAGTGCATCACCTGTGATCTCAAAATCCACTCAGTCTTGGTTTTCCCAAATCAAGGCTTCTTTTTGTTACCTGTGGTATCTTAAGTCGGGCTGTTGCCCAGAAACAGACCCTGAGACAGACTTGCATTTGGTTCACTGTGGGATGCCCTCGGGACCAGCACTCCTAAGGTAGTGAAGGAAGTAGATTGCACGGAGGGTAGTGACGACATCAGGAACTGCAGGGGAGTTCTGAAGCCACCCTCATTTAACCCCCTTTGAGACCAGGGAGACAGGCCCTTCCACCCAGCACTTCCATTGGCTGGTCGCTGGAATCAGGCTGGCCCAGCACACTTCTGGAGAGTCCTCGGTGGGAAGAGCCATCACCCACCAGCAGGCTTAGGGAAATGAGTGGTCACTTCTGCAGGGAGCTCACGATGACAGCACGGCAGCCACTGCAACTGGTCTCCCTGGATCAGAGCTGTGCCTCACGCACTACCCTCACTGGCCACTGGGGGACTAAGGAGCTCTCAATTCATGATGATACAAGGAGACAGACATATATACGTGTATACATTTGTGTGTTACATTAAGTCTTGTCCGCTAACACTGTAAAATGCATGCAGACAAACATAATGTGTGCTTTAATCACTTCTATATAGCCAGCACCTTTACACATTTTTCTAGTAGCACAAAATAGATTTTTACTAAAATTTTAACCTGTTAAATGTGGAAACGGTTGTCTAAATATTAGTTAAGTAAATGCTATTTAATGGTTAGGCAGCATCTAAGTTATGTGATACATCTGTTAAAAACACACACTCCTGAATCCCAAACTAGACCTACTGAATCAGAATTCCCAACGGCCTTCCTGGAAACACGGTTGTATTTATAACAAGCTCCCCATTTAAGCTAAGTGCACCATTTACTAAGAAATTCCCATTGGGTTTCAATTTTCATGGCTCCTCACATGTTGGAAATTACTACCAAAGTCCTTTTTTATAGGATGATTTCCTACAAACATTTTAGAGGGATTTTTAATTCCTTTAATAGAGTTTTCTACTCTTTGTTCTCATGCAAAAGACTTAAAAAGTTACATAAGGAGAATTACATAAGGAAACAGTATGGTGGTTCCTCAAAAACTTAAAAACAGAGTTGCTGTATAATCAAACAATTCCACTTCTTGCGTATCTAGCCCAAAGAATTGAAAGCAGGGTCTCAAAGAGATTCGTACACCCATGTTCATGGCAACATTTATCACAATAGCCAAAACGTGGAAACAGCCCGAGTGATCACTGACAGATGAATGGATAAGCAAGATATGGTCTATACAGACAATGGGATATCATTCAGCCTTAAAAAGGAAGGGAATTCTAACACGGGCTACAATGTGGATGAAACTTGAGGACATTATGCTCAGTGAAATAAGCCAATCACAAAAAGACAAATATATATGATTCTACTCATATGAGGTAAAGAATAGTTCAACTCATAGAAAGTAAAATGGTGATTGCCAGGGGCTAGGGCAGGGGATGGGGGGTGGCTGTTTGAAGGACATAATGCTTCATTTTTCAAGATGAAAAAGTTCTGAAAATTGGTTACACTGCAGTACATGTATACTTAACACTATAGCACTGTACACTTAAAAATGATGGTACATTGAATGTTTTGTGTATCTTACCAGAATTAAAATCTTAAAAGAAAATTGCATGAGGAGCACACCACCCACATCTGAGTTTTGGGGCTGAAACCCATTTCAGATGTCCATATGGTGGCTGGTGACAGGAGTTTAGAGAATTCAAAAAGATACATGCATCCCTATGTTCATAGCAGCACTATTTACAGTATCATGTGTAAAACAGAGAGCTAGTGGAGTAGCACAGGGAACTCTTGCTCGGTGCTCTGTGATGACCTACGTGGGTGGGATGGGGGAGTGGTGGTGGGAGGGAGGTCCAAGAGGGAGGGGATATAGATATACACAGAGCTGCTTCACTTCATTGCACAGCAGAAACTAACACAACATTGTAAAGCAATTATACTCCAATTAAGAAAAAACAACAGTCATGACACGGAAACAACCTAACTGTCCATCAACAGATGGATGGATAAAGAAGATGTGTTATATACATACAATGGAATGCTACTCAGCCATAAAAAAGGATGTAATAATGCCATTTGCAGCAACGTGGACGGACCTAGAGATTATCACACTAAGTGAAGTCAGAAAAAGAAAGACAAACGTCATATGATATCACTTACATGTGGAATCTAAAATACGACACAAGTGAACCTATCTAGAAAAGAGAAACAGACTCACAGACATAGAGAACAGATATGTGGTTGCCAAGGCGGAGGGATGGTGGGGGAGGGAAGGACCGGGAGTGTGGGATTAGCAGATGCAAACTAGTATATACAGGATGGATAAACAACAAGGTCCTACTGTAGCGCACAGGGAACTCTATTCAATACCCTGGGATAAACCAGAATGGAAAAGAACATGAAAAAAATTTTTTATATGTATAACTGAGTCACCTTGCTGTACAGCAGCAATGAAACACAACATTATAAATCAACTATACTTCAATAAAATTTTAAAAAAAAGAAATAGGAGTTTAATCTTTGCTTTCACACTAGAAGCATCACAAGAGCCAAACATATCTTCAACATTAAGATTTTGGCTAATATTTTGACCTCTTAAGATTCACCAGCCATCTGTTAATAGACTCATACAGAGCCTGTGTTTGCAGGAACACGAAGGTTAATGCTGTTCCTTTAACCCATTAAAAAGTGGTACAACTGGGGAAGTCATCGTAAAAGGACTTCATGGGGTCCATATTTATTCTCTATTAATGGCTTTCACTGTCCATAGGTACTTTTTACCACCTGCTCAACCTGGAATTGAAAAAGAAAACTCCTCCACCTTTTAGTTTAAAGAATACATTCTTTCCATAGTGCATTGGCAATTTTGTGGGTGACACAATCAGAAGGAATCATCTCTCCCCTCCTAGTTGAAATGACTGCTGTACCAAAACAACTTTTTTTTTTTTTTTAATATTTGCTACTGAGATTAGAAATTTCCGAGAGCAAATGGATTACAAAGGTTTTTTTTTTTTGGGTGGGGGATGAATTGGGAGATTGGGATTGACATATATACACTAATATGTGTAAAATAGATAACTAATGAGAACCTGCTGTATAAAAATAAAGTTTTTTAATATCAATTTCTATGAATAATACAATCAATTTCCAGGCTAGAGTAAGGAGAACATGAGAAAATTAAATCCACAACTTCTCGACCTACTTTTGCCAACAATTTTAGTCTTCCTATTGACGTGAAAGTATGCCAAGTTTAAGGTGATAGGTTATATGCCTTTTTTAAAAACATGCATAGAGGACACGGGGAGGGGGAAGGGTAAACTGGGACGAAGTGAGAGAGTGGCATGGACATATATACACTACCAAATGTAAAACAGATAGCTAGTGGGAAGCAGCCGCATAGCACAGGGAGATCAGCTTGGTGCTTTGTGACCACCTAGAGGGGTGGGATAGGGAGGGTGGGAAGGAGACGCAAGAGGGAGGGGATCTGGGGATATATGTATATGTATAGCTGATTCACTTTGTTATACAGCAGAAACTAACACACCATTATAAAGCAATTATACTCCAATAAAGATGTCAAAAAAAAAAAGCATAGTCACAGATCCTACAGGTGATTCCTAGAGGCAACCAGTTACTGAATTTTCCAGAATAGTTTGTGTCAAATATTCTTCCCCAGTATGCTCATAAAATCTTCTACAACTATGAATTTTGCTTTTTTTTTAATAATAAAATTAGGGTCACCAAAGGGATCCTGGAGATTTCTTAATAATTTCTAACCTACAGGATCATAAAATCTTGGGGGAAATGATAATAAATAGGAAAACTTGATTTTATTTTTTTAATCAATTTTCCTTCTAAATTCTTACAGAAACATCTCAGAAATACCTAAAAATTAGCAAGCCAAAGTGAAGAAGTTGAAAATAAATAATTAGGCCTTAAATGAGATGTGTGGGCCTGATTTTAATAAATTCTTAAGCATCTCCTGTTTTAAGGAAAACAACATATATTGTGTATTAGAGACTCATTCTTTTCTAACCTGCACTAGATCTGCACTCTGACAAAATACAAACTTTTCCTCATTTTCTTAAAATCTGGAGAAGGGTGAAGACAATAATGATAGGATTATGTACCATTTCTACAGAGTCCAAAGCATTCGCTTTCGCTTTCTCTCTCTCTCTCTCTCTCTCTCCCCCTCTCCCCCCCTCCCCCCTCCCTCCCCCTCTCTCCACCCCCTCTCTTTTTTAATTACAATGATTCAGTTCATCCCTGGGACATCTTTTTTATTCTTTGGTCTCAGATTTTCAGGTCAGATATTTATCCATGAAATACATTTTAAAACTTATAACTCATTAGAACTTCTAATAGGTAAACTTTTAATTACCTAAACAATTGCTGAAGTCTTTTGAAAGATTTAAAAATCCATATATAAATAAATGCAATTATTGTCCGAGAGGATAATATAATAGGAGATTAAGTAATTAAGGTACATTCATTCTGCTATGCTTATTGTGAGTTTGAGTGCAGCAAAAGAAAACAAAAGCACTTAGTCTCCATTCTCTAAACCATTTTCCTGTCTGCAAACTGATGATGTTAGGAAAGGCCGTTGAGAAGCATTCACAGTACATGGTGAAGAACCTACAGTCCCAACTAAAACGCAGGGCCGACCATGGTGAAATATATGAGCAAGTATCAGGGCCTCTCACAGTTTCAACTTCGTGTTTCAATAATATATTTTAGGACATGTACACACACACATTTTCTGGCTCCTCCAAAAAATTTTTTTGAAAAAGGCCACTTTCCTTATAGCAGTGATAAATAAGCATGAACCATACAGGTTCTAGCAAAAGCAAGAAATCAACAGAGCTCAAAATAAAGTCCTACATAACTACTTTCCCTAACTAGTAACTGACCAACCTTCTTCAAAGTCAGTGTGTGTAAAATGTATTACTAAACAGTGCTTGTGCCATCTCACCAGCAAATGGATTAGCCTTTAATGAATAGTGAATGTTTTCTTTATCCTCTCTCTCTTTCTCTTTTATTTTTTTTTGGTAGTCCACAGTTACCGGTCAATTGCATGGTCTCTTCCATTTATAAAGATATTTTGGGTCTCTGTCTTGACCTACGTTTCATTTAATTGGAATAGTGTGGCTATATTTTAACTAATTTTTAAAGAAGCACTGGGTAAAACAGACCTAACTCGATTTGGGTTCCTTGCCAATCTTGGATATTCAAATTTCTCCACTGATTTTTGCCTCTGTTTTTTTTTCCTGCCTGGTAAAGTGAATTTTATATGGTTCAGTACTTGATGACCTGTCAAACAAACTAATAAATTTAAGAACTTTAGAAAATGTCACAGCTAGAAAATAGAAACTTCACTCTAATAGCCCTCCTAAATGATGATGTTATCACAAGACCGTTAAGGGTAAGACCTCTCCTTGAACCAAACTTTTCAGTGAAAAGATTAGCTGATAATTATAGTGAACTCATAAAGACTTAAATTATAACCCTTTAAAGAAATATTTCATTTTTAAAGTGACCTATTACTGGCAGACCTCAAAGACACTGCAGGTTCAGTTCCAGACCACTGCAACAAAGCAAGCATCTCAATAAAGTGAGTCACAAATTTTTTGGTTTCCCCGTGCATATAAAAAAAAGTGTGCAATAGCATTATACCTAAAAAAAAAAGTACACCTTAATTTAAAAATACTTTATTGCTAAAAAATGCTAGCCATTATCAGAGTCTTCAGCCAATTATAATCTCCTTGCTGGTAGAGGGTTTGAAATATTTCAACAACTACCAAAATGTGACACAGAGACACAAAGTGAGCAAGTGCTACTGGAAAAATGGCACCTACAGACTTGCTCAATGCAGGGTTGCCACAGACCTTCAATTTGTAAAAAAAAAAAAAAAAAAAAAAAAGCCAAATCTGCAAAGCATAATAAAGCAAGGTGCAATAAAACTAATAAACTTTCTCTGTATTAATAATGTTTTATATATGAATGGAATATTATAAATCTGAAGCAATATAAAAAACATCGTCTCGTTTAAACTGTACAACAACCCAATGTGGCAGGCTGTGTTATTCTCATTTGTGGTGAAGAATCCAATATTATAAGAAGTGAATGTCAGCGTGTCAGTGCCACAGCAAGGACCTGCCCCCAAATCTCTTCATATTCAGTCTCTGCTCTTCACACGGCCATGCTACATTCTTAGTTACATTGTACCTTGAATTTCTGAAATAATCATAATGAATAATTATTTTTCATTTAATTCTACTTTTTTTCTTTCTATACACAGTCTTCTCTGGACTATTGTTCATGGAAATTACTCTGAATACCAATAAACTGAATTATTGCTTACATCCATTTAATATAAAATAAACTGATTGTATTTTATGAACATTATCCTACCCTAAATCCAGGGGGTTTATTGTTGTTAAGACGTTATTTACTTAGAACAGTTGTAGGTTCACAGCAAAACTGAGGGAAAGGTACAGAGATTTCCCATGTGTCCCCTGCCCCACACAGGTTCGGCCTCCCCCATTATCAACATCCCCCAACAGATGGTACATAGGTTACAGTTGGTGAACCTACACTGGCATGTCATCATCACCCAAAGCCCCCTCAACCCCTGGCAACCACTGATCTTTTCACTGTCTCCCTAAGTTGCCTTTCACAGATGTCATATAGTTGGAATCATATGGTATATACCTCTTCAGATTGGCTTCTTTCACTTAATAACATGCATTAAAGTTTCCTCCATCTATTTTCATGATCTGACAGCTCATTTCTTTTTAGCACTGAATAATATTCCATTGTCTGGATGCACCACTGATTATTTATCCATCCACCTACTGACTGATATCTTGGTTGCTTCCCACTTTTGGCAATTATGAATAAAGCTGCTATAAACATCGTGTGCAGGTTTTTACGTGGACATATGTTTTCCACTCATTTGGGTAAGTATCAAGGAGAATGATCGCTAGATCATATGGTAAGAGTACATTTAGTTTTGTCAAAAACTGCCAAACTGTCTTCCGAAGTGGCTGCACCGTTTTGCATCCCCACCAGCCGTCGATGAGGGTTCCCATTGTTCCACATCCTCACCAGCATTTGCTTTTGTCAGTGTTTCAGATTTTGGCCAAATAGGTGTGTGGTGGTAACTTGTTTAATTTGCATTTCCCTGATGACCTCTCATGTGGAACATCTTCCATAGACTTATTTGCCATCTGTATATTTTCTTTGGTGATGTGTCTGTTAGAGTCATTGGCCCAGCTTGCTTTTCGGTTTGTTCGCTTGTTTATTCCTTCTTTTTTTCTCACTTTTTTAACATTTTGAGTCAAAATCTTTTCAACTACAGTAGATTAAAAATATTTGAATGTATGGAAAGGGTTGTTGCCAGAGGAATCATTTCTTATTTTCCTCTTTGAGAAATGGACATGCATAATCGAGTTTCATATTGATTTTGAAATTAAACTTTTCCCCTAGGAAGGAGTAGTATTTTGGTGGATGAGTGTTCAGTACTGTAATTTGTAAATTCAACTAAGGTATTCTCATACTTGATCATGCATAGATCCAGTTACTATTTCTTTAATTGTGAAATGGTCAAACTTCCTGTGGAATAGAAATATTTTATAGATGTTCTATTTACCTGTATTTACAAAAACAAAAGCATGTACACACCACAGCAGCAAAATGCTACTTTCCAAAATGTCACTTTGAGTAAGAGTTGCATCAACAACCTTTTAGCTAAAAATTAATTTTTTTCCCAAGCTGGTATTAAAAAAAAAAAGTTATAGGAGTTCAGAGAAAAAACTGAAAAGGTGTTGCCTTCATTTGCAAGAATGTAATTTTCTCAACATCCACATAACTTTCAAGATAACATATTTGCTAAGAATAGAGAAATATCGATTTTAGTATCTGGAATAAGAATGTAATATAGCCGTGGCATAGAATAGAGCATAAATACTAATAGATGGCACGTTTTATTAATCATTCACTGTTTAGGATGTGAATGCTAAGCTTTGAGAGAGCTCAAAGTTTTGTTCTGTGTGGCATTGCTGCACTCTTCAGAGATCACCTGCAAATAGCCTTCCAGCACTTGAATGATAAATAAATTCTTCTCAATAACAGTTGGTAGGAAACATTCTTCCATAAAGAGATCTTGGGCATCTCTCACACATTGCACACAGCTGCTACAATCTGCCATAATCTTTAGCAACCGTCATAAAAGAAAACCCCCAAGTCTAGTCTCCAGTGTAACCAGGACATTCTCACTACTTTTCCTGCTGTGCCCTGACAGTTACAAAGCATGAGTAACAAAAAAGTGTAACCCCGGAGCAGTCAATTCTCAGACTCATTAGTTTTCTTTAATATTCCAGTTTTATTCCAGGGATGGGCGAGACAAGAAGTAAGACATTTCATGTCACTTTAGGATAATATCATGTAATTCCAGGGTATAAAGAATTCATAAGTGATCCAATAGTGGGAAATTCATTTACATTCGCTCCAGAGAGTTTTATCTCTTCAGATGTGACCTTGTATAATTAAATATATTTCAAATATCAAGAGAAATGGCAGCTAAACAGACAATGGAATTCTTCATTTTATGTGGGACTGAAATAAAGTGAAATTAAATTATAAGAAGCAGTTAATGTAACAGAAGATAAAAGCTTCCACTGAAATCCTCTCTGATCTTATTCATTAGTATTTATAGGACAGTTATACCATGTGCTATGTAACTTAATTTTAAACTGACACTTCATTTCATTAATACTTCCCCAAAAGGACTCAAATGAAGTATCCCAGAGACTCATTTGTAAATGTTACTCTAACTCAGATAATTCATATATGCAGTTAGACCCAACAGTGGGAATACTTCTTTTTTACAATAAAACAGACTTTTCAGGGGAAAAAAATACAATTCTCTGTGTCACAATTGAAATTTTGATTAAATGTATCAAGAAGGATGATTAAAACCATATCATCTATTATATTTCTAAAAAGAAAAATCTTTAAACACTAAGGAAATTACATATGAATTAATTTTCATAATAAAAGTAATCATTAAAAGACACAAATGTAATTTTATCAGAATACTTTAAAACTTGCATTCTCTTAATTTGTGATTTATTATTCTCTTTGGAAATTTATCTTTTTCTTCCATTCTCAGAGATACGGTTTGTTTGACTATAATCGATTTAATTATGAGAATGAGAGTTTTAATTCAGTGTGGATTCATTACCAACTCATTTGTCATTTACAATGTATTTTCTTAATTCATTATGATTTAACCTTTCTTATTATGATATATAATACATGTACAGAACAGTATAGAGGTTTTGTTCTGTGTTCAGTTCAATAACTTATTGCAAACCAAATGTTTATGTAACTACTGCCTAGGGTCAAGCAATCAAACATTACAGCATCCCAAATCCCTCTCTTGACTGCTTCTAATAAGGAACCCTTCTCTCCCCACTTCATAAGGTAATGGCTACCCTGGCATTAATGATAATAAATTCTTGCTTTTACTTGTAATTTTATCACCTAAGCGTACACTGTCTCCTTCTGAATTTATATAAATAGAATCAACATTATTTTTGTTCAACAATATGTTTGTGAGATCTAGGATGTACTTCACTTCATTCGCCTTCATTGCTGAGCCGTGTTTCGGTATGTGTATATCACGGTGTGTTTGTGCATCTACTGCCCGTCAGCACCCGTTACACCTGAGCAGGAACGGGGTCTCCTCTGGCCCTCCTGAGGCTACAGAGACTGCAGGACCGAAGTGAAAGGACAGGATGTGTTTCTTAACACTGTATTAGGTAGGCAGCAATATTTCCCATCTCCCCCTGGTGTACATGCCTGGCATAATCCTTGTGAATATGATGGATTTTACTCCCATAATCAAGTTACATTGTATTACAGCACAATTAACTGCATAGGGCGACTTGATGACGTAGGAAAATCCAGCCTATTCAGGAAGGAAGACACAGAAACTATGAGATGAATTCAGAAGGCATGGCACAGAGAAAAAGCCGAGAGTATGACTGTATGACCTTCTGGTGAAATTTGAGAAAAATCAGAAGATCAGACCACTGAGTCCTATATACTGCTCTCTCAAGAGATTAAGGGTGTGTGTCTCACAGATTTGGAGACAGAAACTAGATGGCTTCTTCTTAGGAAATGTAAGGGCTTTGCTCCTTAGACATCTCAGCAGAAGCCAAAGATAGAGAAGGGATCATCTTTGAAATAGCTGTAGTTATGACTTTGCTTAGCGGAATGAAAACCAGTGAAATTCAGGCAAGGTTCACACAGTTCGGGAGAATATGATATCAACAGAAACACAGACTCGGACTGAGAAGGATACAGAAAGTACTAGCAAGAAGCAGATGAAGTGAACTGCTCAGCAGCGCACATGTGCTAACTGTCACGGAAATAGAAGAGTGATGCAGATGGTAGAGTCAGGAGCCCAAGGGTGGGGAACCAGAAGGCAGAGGAGAGACAAACCCAGGCCTTGATACCTAATTAAGGGACAACAGCTAGAGTTGACCAGGCTGCATTTTTTTTTTTTGCGGTATGCGCGCGGGCCTCTCACTGTTGTGGCTTCTCCCGTTGCGGAGCACAGGCTCCGGACGCGCAGGCTCAGCGGCCATGGCTCACGGGCCCAGCCGCTCCGCGGCATGTGGGATCTTCCCGGACCGGGGCACGAACCCGTGTCCCCTGCATCGGCAGGCGGACTCTCAACCACTGCGCCACCAGGGAAGCCCTGGAATTATTATAAATAATGCTGTTGAAAATAATCTCACGCCTGTCTCTTGTTCACATGTACATGCATGTTTATTGGATATCTAACACTAGAATGGCTGGGTCATAAAAGAGCAAATAAGATAGGAATCTAATGCCAAATCAATTTAAGAAGTGTTTGAAACAATTTACATGCCCACTCAGTTTATCAGTGGTCCTGTTGTCCCTTATCCTTGCCAATACTCTCTTACTTTAGCCATCCTAATAGGAGTACAGTGCTATGACACGGTATTTTTAACATACATTTCCATGATTAATAATCAGTTTAAGCGCCATTTTACATGTTCATTGGCCATCTGTATATTCCTTTCTGTGAAGTGCCTTCATTCTGCTGCCCATCATTTTATGGCATTGTTTATCCTTTTCTTAATCAATTTTATAAAAATTCTATGTATATTCCAGATTGGAGCCTTTTGTAAAGTCTAAGTTGCAATTACCTTCTCAGCTTCTATATTAGTCAGCTGGGGCTGCCATAACAAATTACAGGTGGCTCAAAAACAGAAAGATAGATCAATGGAACAGGATAGAAAGCCCAGAGATAAACCCACACACATATGGTCACCTTACCTTTGATAAAGGAGGCAGGAATGCACAGTGGAGAAAGGACAGCCTCTTCAATAAGTGGTGCTGGGAAAACTGGACAGCTACATATAAAAGTATGAGATTAGATCACTCCCTAACACCATACACAAAAATAAGCTCAAAATGGATTAAAGACCTAAATGTAAGGCCAGAAACTATCAAACTCTTAGAGGAAAACATAGGCAGGACACTCTATGACATAAATCACAGCAAGATCCTTTTTGACCCACCTCCTAGAGAAATGGAAATAAAAACAAAAATAAACAAATGGGACCTAATGAAACTTCAAAGCTTTTGCACAGCAAAGGAAACCATAAACAAGACCAAAAGACAACCCTCAGAATGGGAGAAAATATTTGCAAATGAAGCAACTGACAAAGGATTAATCTCCAAAATTTATGAGCAGCTCATGCAGCTCAATAACAAAAACCCAAACAACCCAATCCAAAAATGGGCAGAAGACCTAAACAGACATTTCTCCAAAGAAGATATACAGACTGCCAACAGACACATGAAAGAATGCTCAACATCATTAATCATTAGAGACATGCAAATCAAAACTACAATGAGATATCATCTCACACCAGTCAGAATGGCCATCATCAAAAAAATCTAGAAACAATAAATGCTGGAGAGGGTGTGGAGAAAAGGGAACACTCTTGCACTGCTGGTGGGAATGTAAATTGATACAGCCACTGTAGAGAACAGTATGGAGGTTCCTTAAAAAACTACAAATAGAACTACCATATGACCCAGCAATCCCACTACTGGGCATATACCCTGAGAAAACCATAATTCAAGAAGAGTCATGTACCAAAATGTTCATTGTAGCTCTATTTACAATAGCCCAGAGATGGAAACAACCTAAGTGTCCATCATCAGATGAATGGATAAAGAAGATGTGGCACATACGTACAGTGGAATATTACTCAGCCATAAAAAGAAACGAAATTGAGCTATTTGTAATGAGGTGGATGGACCCAGAGTCTGTCATACAGAGTGAAGTAAGTCAGAAAGAGAAAGACAAATACCGTGTGCTAACACACATATATGGAATTTAAGGGAAAAAAATGTCATGAAGAACCTAGGGGTAAGACAGGAATAAAGACACAGACCTACTAGAGAATGGACTTGAGGATATGGGGAGGGGGAAGGGTAAACTGTGACAAAGTGAAAGAGAGGCATGGACATATATACACTACCAAATGTAAGGTAGATAGCTAGTGGGAAGCAGCCGCATAGCACAGGGAGATCAGCTCGGTGCTTTGTGACCACCTGGAGGGGTGAGATAGGGAGGGTGGGAGGGAGGGAGATGCAAGAGGGAAGAGATATGGGAACATATGTATACGTATAACTGATTCACTTTGTTATAAAGCAGAAACTAACACACCATTGTAAAGCAATTATACTTCAATAAAGATGTAAAAAAACAAAACAAAACAAAACAAAACAAATTATAGGTGGCTGAAACAACAGCACTTGGTTTCTCACAGTCCAGAGACTGGTAAATCCAAGATCAAAGTTCTGGCAGGGTTCAGGTTCAGGGATTCCTCTCCTCCTGGCTTGCCTGTGGCCACTTTCTCAACATGTCCTCTCATGGCAGAGAGAAGGGCAGCAAGCTCTCTGGTATCTCTTCTTATAAAGGCACTAATCCTCTCATGAGGGCCCCACCCTCAGGACGTCATCTAAACCTGATTACCTCCCAAAGGCGCCATCTGCAAATACCCTGACATTAGGGATTAGGAAGTTAAGGATGTCAACATATGAATTTGGGAAAGAGGCAGCCCAGCCCCCAGCACATGACCTGTCTCCTCCTTGTACTTTTAGTGAGGTTTCCAACATGTCTTTACCTCAATTTTTAAAAATTCTTATTATTGAAAAATATACATTCAGAATGGTTTGCAAAAAAAAATAAAAAAGCGAAACTATTCCATGATCTATCATAAAAAGAACTTTCAAGTAGACATTACTCAGGTTAAGAAGTAGGACCTTGTCAGCACCTTGGAAGCCCACTTATGACTGCATCACATCATTGCCCCTCACTCTCCCCAAAGCAACCTGAGTTCTACCATGCTTACATCCTTAATTTTCTTTGTTGTTTTACCACCTAAGCACACATGCCTCTAATATATCCTTTGGTTTGCCTTTTCTTAAACTTTATATAAATGAAGTTACACAGTAACTATTCTACCCTGTGGGGAAACTTTTGCTCAGCATGTGTGTGTGAGTAGCTGTATTTTCTTCATTTTATTACTGTGTAGCATTCCACTGTATGAATATCCCACAATACATTTGCTCTTCCTTCTATTTATAGACATTGTCAGATTTCCCAGTTTGGGAATATTATGAATAGTGCTGCTGTGCACACACACAAATCTCATGGTGTGCACATGTACACATTCCTGATGAGCACATTGCTTTGTGGGAATTCATTATATATCCTGGATAGGAAACTTTATTAATCATATATGGTGCAAATTATATATGGTGCAAATATCTTCTCCAACCTTTGTCTTCTCTTGGCACTTTCTTAATGGTATATTTTGGTTAAAAAAAAATTCTAAATTTCTATGGGGTTAAATAATTATCTTTTCCTCCATGGTTAGTACTGTCTTATTTGTCCCAGTTAATAATACTTCCCTATCTGATGTCAAGAAAATAATTTCCTATGTTAAACTTTGTAAGCTTTCTTGTTTTGCCTTTCACATTTATCTAAATCATATACTAAATCTAAATTGATCTAAATCATAAATTTTAAATTTATCTAAAGCACAGCCTACCTGCAGTTGACATTTGAGTATGGTGTGAGGTAGGAAGCAAGTGTCATTTTTCAATATTGATGTGTAATGTTTCTGCAATTATTACTTAAAAGGCTATTTTTCCCCACTGCTTTCCAGTTACATAAACCAAATGTCCATCTCAATTCTTTATTTCATGATTACATCTGCCTTTCTTTGTGGCAGTAACACACTGTTTTAATTCTTATAGCTCTGTGATAAATATTGGTATTTGGTAGAGCAAGACCTTTCATCTTTTGTTTTTCATTCGTAAAGAGTATCTTAGTGATAAATGGACCACTTGCAAATCCGCACAAGTATTTTAGGATCAGCTTGTCAACTTCCCCAAAACCTGTCTGGGGAGACATGACATCTTTACAGTATTGAATCTCCCAATCAGTAAACATGGTATTCATTTTTGTTTATGTCTTCTTTATTTTTTAAATTTTGGGTGTGGAGTTCTTACACTACTTTTGCTAGATTTGATGCTATTGTAAATGTTGTGATTCTAAAATTTTTTTAATTTTTAAATTGTCTCTGAAATACAAACAGATAATTGATTTTTATATATTGAGCTTGCATTTAGCATGTTACTTCTAAGGATTATAAGTGTTTATCTGTGGATCATTTGGGATTTTCTGATTACATAGCATGCCATCTATCAGTAATAAAAATAATGTTTTAGTCGTTCATGTTCTTATGCATTTCATTTCTTTTTCTTAAATTTATTGCACTACTTAGGAGCTGTAATACAGTGGTGAACGGAAGTATTATTACCTTGAGGGTCTGTTGTGTGCAATTTAGTAAGAATTCTCTGCTTGGCAGAAACTAGTTGGTCAATAACTCATTATTTTTAACAGTAAGTTGTAATTTGATCTTGAAGAAATACCAAATATCCATTTGTTTCTTTTTGTGTATGTAATAAGTATGAATTGTGCCACAATCTTTGAGTTTTAAGATCTACCATGTTTACTTTTCTTCTAAGTAAAATCCTGATCAACTCCCAGAGTCATTGGCAGATTCAGTGTCACTCACTCTTGGGGCTTCTTGTACCTCCTCACTATAATTCTGTGAGCTTAGTCATTTTAATAGCCCCATCTCATAACTGAAGCCCAACTGAAGAAATCGAGACTCAGACAAGTTTAAGAATACCCTCAAGGTTGCAGCTGTAAGTGGTGAAGCTGGGACCAAGTACTGGCAGTCAACCCCAGCTTCTCCCTTTTAACCGTGATGGTTTAAGGCCTCCACGTCATATTTAGATAGAGCATCTATGTAGTCACATAATACTATGTGAACCTGTTAGCAAGTTTTGCTTTATGTTGTTCTAAATCTATCTTTGGTTTTCAAGAGGAGAAGTTTTTAACCCAAGTCCATGCCCATCCTGTGGAGAAGTGAAAGCCGTGGCCAGTGTGGAAGTTAAGCAGAATTTTCACATAACAGTTTTATCCAGAATCCCGTTATGGGACCCTTTGCTCTTTACCGCCTTTATCGTATTCAAGGAAGTTAGGGCCCTCGCCACCTCTCACGTTTTCTTCTTTCTAATCCCCATCCTTCCACTCAACAAGAATCCTTACGCCCCCATCTTATCCATTTGCACGAGCTATGACTTTCTTAACCTGGCCTGACAAGGAGAGGTATTTGGCTTCACTTCATAGTAAAATGTCACCAGAACCCAGAGCCAGTGAGGCACGCTGTTGACAGTGATGGCTCCCAGATGGGTGCAGTCGCTGCAGGAAGATTGCACTATCGTATTTTAGTTATTTCACAGGGGTTTTGATGGATGTCTAACCTGTACTTTTGCTACTGTGTAATTATAGACAGAATAGCCACAAATCTGAATTACAGCCATATACGAATGACATGCAAGGTAAATTAGATAATTTTAAAAGTTCTTTGTATGTGATGTAAAGGGAAGAATCATAATAAGATTTTAATGGGGATATTTTGCATATAAAGTAGATTTGCTGGTGACGCATCTCATTTAGAATTCTGTTCCTACTGAGAGCCTTTTCCTTCAACTGATGGGATGGCTGCTTGTGGGAGCTGACCCCAGGTTACAGGGAAGAGAGGGGAATATGTTGATTGCCACCAGCACATTGACCAATCTGCTTACAATTCTTGTAAGTTATGTTCGCATAATTGACCCAGTAAAGATCGAAAGACAGCTAGTTGACCACAAAAGATATCTAGCTATGTCCTAGGAGAAGATGATAGACGCTCGTTGGCCAAGTGAATGAGGACACCGCCATGGTGATTCTGTGTCCTCTATCCAGTAGCCCGTACACACCTTCTCAGGGCATGGGTTGCCTATGCAGTGGCCTCTTGTCAGCACACTACACTGCTTTCCACGTAATCAGGTTTTGAGGTGCTTTTAAGAGCCTTCTTGCCTTTCAGAGTCTATTGCAACACTTTGATCTTGGGCACTGAAGATCAATGTACTTATGTGTCTGATTTAATAAGTTACAATTCTAGGGCAAATCCGAAGCAGAGTCTACTACCTTTCTCTTATTTCGCTTATAAATTTTCAGTGTGTTTGAACAAGTTTCGGGCTTTTTCAATGAGGCTGACACATTATAGTTTTGTTATTTTCCACAAATTAGATGTGTCAGCCCATTAGGTGGTGGGATTGCTATTCCTGTCATCAACAGTTTAGTTTGGAACCGAATGTTCATAGATTTCCAGTTAATTAAAATTCACACTCCTAGTTAGTTATTAAATTTACATTTCTCTACTGTAATTGTATATGATTTTAATTGTCAATGTTCATTTAAACTAAACAGGCACATAGTATTTAAATAATTTACAAAGACTACCTAATTGTGAAAGTACAAAGTATTCAATCAGCTGTAAGAGTCAGAGGTCTGGCCCTTCTTTACTAGAAATCTTTTAATTTCACAGTTCAAAAAGAACAAAAACACTTTCTGATCTTTGACTCATAGACCAACACTTTGGGGAAATTGAATTTAAGCTTGCTATAATTTCCAGGATTCAGCTTTTAGCTGCTGGTAGGAGCACGTGGGGAAGGATAAAAGATGACACAGTACAAAAATCAGGCTAGCCAAAAGGAAAAGGTAACCAACGTCACATTCTTCTATTTTAAGAATTTGCTAAACAATCAATAGTCATGTTTTGGAAAGTGACGTGTCTAGAATTGAAAAGATTTTTGAAATTTAAGTCTTTTCTCGTTATCAAATAATATTTTTTGTTTGTTTTACTGTGTGCTTCATAAGGATTTACAGAAATCCTATTCTGTCTCATATACTGTCCTGGGCACTTTCACATACATTATAGAATAATATTCAATCATCACAAGAACCCTGCACCCTACATATCCCTTTATTCTCATTTTGAAGGTGAGGAAGTTGTGCCTCAGAGATTTAAAGTGTTTTTCCAAAGACCCATAGATAACAAACAGCAGAGGCAGGATTTTAACCCATATTTTGGAGTCCAGTGGCCTTTCAACTCTTTGACACGCCGACATTAATGCAGATAACCAGTACTCAATTCAGCAAGTATTACTGAAGTGCCCACTGTGTGCCCAACACTGAGTGAAGAAATGGAAAGATAAAATTATATTTAACTGGAGATATCAGTAATCTAAATGGCAACGTTTCTAAATGGAACGATTTTAAATATACCTGGTATATTTCATTTAAATATACGATACATTACAGTGGTTGAGTTTAGACATTTTTAGTAACATTTTCTGTGTTAACTGTTTGAAAAATATTAAGTTATTCTCTATATGACTTTAGCTCATGAAACTACTAAATAATAATCAGTAATGTAGGACCTCTTGATGACACTATTTTCATTCTATGTGATGCTTACCCGTTAGTTTTTAAATAAAGGAGGTGTGTACGTACACATGTGATATAGAATGTTTTGACGGCATTTTTTTCTTGCAAGATGTACCCTCTAATACTTAGCTTTCTAAAATATATACCTGGGCTTCCCTGGTGGCGCAGTGGTTGGGAGTCCACCTGCCGATGCAGGAGACGCGGGTTCGTGTCCCGGTCCGGGAAGATCCCACATGCCGCGGAGCGGCTGGGCCCGTGAGCCATGGCCGCTGAGCCTGCGCGTCCGGAGCCTGTGCTCCGCAGAGGGAGAGGCCACAGCAGTGAAAGGCCCGCGTACCGCAAAAAAATAAATAAAAAATAAAATAAAATATATACCTGTATCATAAGAAATTAAAGGATTTCTTTTCTTTTTTTTTTGGTCCTGCGTGTCAAGAGAAACAGGCATAATATATGCAAAATTGGAACCTCTAACTCGTTCTATGCCCCAGGTTACTGGATTAGAGACACTAGAGGGAGGTGTGGATTTCCCACTTCAAACACTTCCGTAAGCCCAGAGCTCACTGCACACTCTAAGCAGCCTCGATGGCCGCCCCCATCCTCATCCTAACTGTTATCCCAGGGTGAAAACAACCCCACAGGCAAAGGCGCCCAGTCCAAGATATGCCTCCTCCCAAAATTAGTCTTCAAAGCCTCAGCCCTCTCTGCAGGTCACCTGCACATGAAATGCTTCTCTCTTTTGAGCAAATATTCACTTTATGTATAAAGGGAAAAGTCATCTGCCTGCCCTCTCTGGTCCTAGAGCATTTTGATTCCACCTCTAGCATGTAGATGTCGTCTTACTTTTATTATCTAATTAATACTTTGATCAATAATATATAATTTATGTATATAAGTAATCAATTCTTGGCTTTTAATAAAACAAACTAAAGTGTTACATTCTACCCTACCACTTCCTATCCCTGCATTACGTATCTCTCTGAATCACAGTTTGTAAATAAAGATACTAGTATTCCCTCATGGAGGTATCAGAAGATTCAGTATTTAAGGCAGCCTTAAATTATATTGATTATAAAGCATCCGTAGCTTACTGTTGTTGATAATCATCTCAGGATCTCATTTATTATATCTTTTCCTTCTTTAAGGATAAATGATACAATGGGAACGTAAGAACAAAATTTATAGATTTACTATATATAAAGAGAAATAACTGACAATTTTATGAAAATATTGTTTGTAATGTCATGAAAATATTTAGCTTTTCAAGGAAAAATAACATGTTAGCCAACTTACAAAAGAATTTTTCTGAATGTAAACAATTTTCCTGGAAAATCTGAACACCTGTAATCACACCTGCTGTGTGGCATAAATAGGAAAAAGCAGAATGTAAGTTTGATAATGACAAAAAAAAAAAAAACTATCACAATTTTAGATACGGGAAGCCCTTAGTTTGTCTGCATCAAACACTTGGCTGGTTTGTATTTAAATGACACCAATGGCCATCAATAGAGTTCAAACACTGGAAGAGCCCAGAATTGGTATGAGAGACCTTGATAGGTTTTTAGAAAGTCCATTATATTTCAGTGAGAGTTCCAACTGTTTCTCAGGAAAGCTACTTACTGCAATTGTCTGTGGCAAATGCATTCTTCAGAGCAGAGTGGGGTTGTAGCAGGCAGCAAAAAACGGGTCACGCAAGAGTAAATGAAAAGGCTCGGAGCCACCTGAGTGGGCTCTCTCCAAAGAGCTGAGAAGTGCAGAATTGAGTTAAAAACTAGAATTTTCTCTAAGCTTTCATTAGCTGGTTCACTGCTTCAAGAGCCATGTGATTTCTTTCTCATCTGGCCAGAGGACTGCACGTTATCAGAGAACCCTACCTGCTAAAGGAAGTTTGCAAGCCTTGAAACTCTAGTCACTTCCAGATTTCTGAAGAGGCAACCGTCGTAAGGACAAGTAACCAGATCAATTAAATCACATTCCTATTTCATTTCACTAAAATCATCCAGCAAATGGAGAACTGACTTTGAAAACTGGAGCTCATGTGTTACTTGAGTTTGCTGTGTAATTTATCTTATGAGAATCCGTGGCTGTCTTCTTTCTTAGTCACTATAATGGAGTTCTTTAACACTATTAGCATGAAGGGATTCTTAAAATCTCTGCAACATAGGTATTGCTCCAGAGTGAAGGATCATTTTACCTACTAGAACATTCCGTCTAGTCTCTACGCAAACATTTCTGTGATCATTGTGCAAGCCGTCTATTTGTTCCTTTCTCAGAGGCCATTCTCAATTAGCCTGGACAACTAACACCGTTTAAACAAACCTTTCTGAGAGCGATCATTTCAACTGCACTTGAGTTATTCAGAATATTCCAGAATACTTCCCGGTACTATCAATTGCTGTGTTTTGTTTTTCATGTGCTTCTGATTTTGTATTATTTCTCTTCTATGTCTTTTTTAAAAAGTCCGTCATCAGGTGTTTAACTGAGAGCCAAGGATAAGAGCAACCAGGTTAAAATTCAGTCCAGATCGGGTAAAACTCAACCAAACCCCACCCAGGGAATTCCTGGATAGCCACTCAAGAGTAATGATGAGAAGCTGAACCGGCTCCCTCACTTGCCCTGCCCAGTGCAAAATGAAAACATAGGGCTCCTTGTTCAAAAAGCAGGAAAAAGGTACCTGTAAAATTCTTTTTCTTCAATTAAAATACAAACCATTATCCTTTTTCCCGCAACTTCTATCCACCTGTCGTGGTGGTTTTTCACTTGCTCTTCATATCCCCGGGGCCTGAGGACACTTTCTAAGCACACGCAGACCCTCGCAGGCCCTGAGGACCCTGGCCCACAGCCTGGCACTTGCCACCCACTGGCCGACACGTCCTCCCGGCCGACTCCCTCGCCAGGGGACAGTGGTTGGCCTGACCCAGTCAAGCCCGTCTTCTCCCTGCCCAGGCTTCCCCACCAGAAACCAGTGGACGAATGATGTCCAGGGTGGCAGCCTGTGCCCAAGGCTGCGCTCAGTACCTGGATCTGAGTGGCCCAGAGGTTCAGCCCTGCTGGGTCACCCACAGAATGCACAGTGGTGCTGCCGACCCAGGGGATGGGGGAAAATCATCTCATTAGGATCACAGAAACGGTCTATTCATTCCAGCAATTCTGCCCGCTCAGAATTCAACTTTGGAACTGGCCTAAAATTTCTGCAAAAAACAGCTTAAAGAAACGCATGGCTGCAGCGTGACGCTTCATTTTCCCCTGCGAAATTGTGTTAGCCAAGTTGATCATCTATTTTCCACAGATTTAACTATGAATAACTTCTCGTTGTGGCCAGAAATCCAATCCATTCTCAAAAGATGATTTTTTGTCACTGACAGTATTCAAAAGAATGTGTTTGAACAGTAGCCACATCATTGTACAGCCTCCTGAACGATTTTAGAGAAGACAATACACATTAAGATACAAACATAGTACTTGGGTTTTTAAAATGTGTTACTGCATACGAATAGGTCAGCATAGACCATACTCGGGAAAGAAGGTTTAGAAATATCTCATGAGGTACTTTATTGAACGTTCTTGGAAGGCTTCATGGGGGAGGCGGCACTCAGGTTGGACCCTACAAAATTGTGAAATTTTGACTCAGCAGCAGGGTTACAATTCAGTGTACTAGTAATAGATGGCATGTCTGTGTGGCTTTTATTGTTGTTGCTATACAGGATTTGCGATTCATCATGAACAATCTGTATTGAAGAGTTCTAAAAAAGGAAAAAATAATAAAAGGTCTGAATATATTGAGGGTATTGTGTCTTAGAGAATAATGGAAATCAGATCTTATAAATCTAGCAGAACCAAGATCATAGAAGACCTTGACAAGTACCCAAAAGTGGCCAGATATAAGACAAAGGGGCCACTGTGTATTTTATACATTTTCTAGAATGCCTCAGCGACACGAGCCAGTTTGGAGCTGGGAGGACAAAATCAGGAAAGTAAATAAGAAGACTCTTGCAGGAGGTACAGATTATTGACCATCAAGACCAGAGTGGCAGCAGGAGAGATGAAAAGAGAAGAACAAACATGAAAGACATAGACCTTCCAGGAAAAATGATTAAGATTTCATCACTGGCTACAGTTAGACACCAGAGAAGAGAAATGAAATAAAGTGAATGGCAAGACTTCAAACCATGGTGAACAGAAGATGTCGTTTTCCCAGAAGGAGAACAAGATCTCATCAAGGTAATTTTGAAGTGTCAGTGGAATAATTTAAGGAACAGGTATTTAATGCCATCAGTTTCTGCCCGGAGTGATACAGATAGATATATATAGATACGGATATAGATCTGGATATCTGATAAAACTTCAGAAAGTGAGAGTAAGGTCCAGGACTCGAAGTACAGATAGAATTAGATTTCACTTCTAAGAGTGAAGGTCAGAAATAAATAGTCATTCCACAACCTTGCTGAACTACGAGGTTCGGGGCGGGGTGGGGGGCATATATAAGGATGATATCTGTATACAGTACAATAACAGTCATAGAAGTCAAAAACAGCTGGAAGTATTGTTATATGAATAGGAACCAATGAAAGCCATCTCAGAGGCCACACAAGATGGAGTAAAACTGAAGCTGTAATCCAAGGAAGAATTTTTTTTACTTGAAAGGGCTCAAAGGAGAGGGGAAGTATTACCTGCGTTCAGAGGTCCTTATATACGCTGGAACTATACGATCAGATTCAGAAAGATAATCTGTAACAGATATTGGTGAAGATTCCCAGACTAGGAAAAATGACGTTTGCATGAATGACTTTTTGTGTTTCCTCCCAAGCGTACTTTTGATCACTGCAACTTATCCCCATCAACTGCACCATCACCCTTTATCAATACATGGGATCAGCATAAGGATGACCCTTCCATCATTCTTACTCAGAAGACACAGTGGTTATTGTCACCTTCATTATCAATAAATTTATTCAGATAGATTTGCTACTAAATTTCCATCAAATACTGCTGATGTGGAATAAAGTAAGGTTAAGCTGGATGGATTCTTTTTTTAACGTTTCAACATTTTTTTTCCTCTTCACTCAGTATAATTCTTCCTGCTAATCTGGAAAATATGTTTCCCTCAAATGGAAGGGAAAGATCAGTCTCTCTACTTCAGTGTTTTCAACCGTGTATCGATTTACAACAAAATGCAGGAGGGAGAGGAGTGTCTTCGGGCTGGGGGAAAGCCGGGCTGGAATCAGAGACGATGCCTCAGTCCCAACTCAGCCCGACTGTACAACCTTTATCCAATCATTTCACTTTTCACAAAGAAGTTAGACCTGACAATTCCTAAGGTCCTTCTGAATTCTGAAATTTCATGAACTTAATTGAATTAGCCTACCACAGTCAGAACTATATAAATTGTGTGCTGTGACTGGAATAACATTGGTAACTAAACCAGATGTTCTACCCATGTCCCAAATACTGTTTAGTGTGCCTGATGGGTATTATCTCATTTAATTCTCATGATATCCCTGTGAGCTGAGTGTCAGTGTCCCGACTTTAGAAACGGACAACCTTGGGTAGATGTTAGCTGACTTGTCAATGGTCACATAGGTAGTAATGGCACAGCTGTGATCTAAACCCAGGCAGCCTAGCACCATTCTGTGATATTAAACACCGTGCTATTGCTGGCGAAAGAGACTTAAAAACAAAATCTCTATACCCAGCAAACCTCTCCACAAAGGTGGGAGGGAAAGAAACAGTTTTGCCATTGAATAACTACTAAACCAGAATGTGATGCGCACCAAGGCAATTCTCAAAGGAGATTCAAAGACGGAAAGAAACCCCATCCTTTCATGCAGACAGTACCGGACTCATGATGGTTCGACTTCCAATTTTTTGACCGTACTGTGTAAAAGTCGTGCACATTCCGTAGAAACCATACTGTGAATTCTGAATTTTGATCGTTTCCTGAGCTGGCGACGTGTGGTAATACTCCCCTATGATGCTGGGCAGCTCCCAGGCAGCCACACGATCACGAGAGTAAATAACTGATACACCTACAACCATTCTATTTTTCAATTTCAGTACAGAATTCAATAAATGACATGCAGTCTTCAACCCTTTCTTATAATATATCATGTTAGTTGATTTTGCCCGGCTATAGGCTAACGTAAGTGTTCTGAGCACGTTTTAAGGCAGGCTGGGCTAAGCTACGACGTTGTGTGTGTGAGGTGTATTCAGTGCATTTTCGAATTAATGACATTTTCAATTTACCATGGATTTATTGGGACGTAATCTCATCAAGGAAAAACTATGTGGTCAACAGGTGCGACGCATTATATACATGTTCTCAGGAGGGACAGTAAGTAGTTTTCAAGAACCTGACAGCACTGTTTGTCACACGTAGCTCATCCCAACTTTACTTGGTAGGTGGGTCGACCATCAGTGTTAGCAAATTGGCTTTTTATAAAGGGAAAATCACCTTTTCACCTCTCTATTAAAGGAGGCAGTTACGGACGGAATAAGCTGTCCTTCGAGGTTAGGCTTCTACCCTCCCACAGAAACTGGGAGACGGAGGCCTTGTCTTCCCTAATGATTACATTTTCAAGAGCTAGTTCCCAGGGCTTGATAAAGACATTCCTGGGTCTTAAAGCTGACAAGAGGCTTATTTAGCTTTTGAAAAGACTTGGATACATTTCAAAGAGACTGAGAAGGAATTTACAAGTTTTCTAAAGAAAATGCTCTACGAAAAGGGAGGCTGGGGGTAGTAGGGGCAGGGAAGGGTCTCCTCCCTCATCGTCAGCAGGGAGAAATTAAATCTCTTCTTTTTCATTTCTATTTGCCTTTACACTGTCTGCCTTGCCAGTACTGGAAATGGAGAAGTTATACAGGATTATACCACCTGCTTCGCCATTCTGTCAGAAAGACACTAAGGGAGAGGTGGAAGGTGAGGATAATGCACTGCCTGGATGATACTGTTACTTTGCATTTGTCCAGGGTTTTGCATGTTCCAAAGTGCTAGTGTGTATACATTTATTGGATTCTCAGAACTCTGTGAAAAGCGGTAAAACCCCCTTCCTTTTGGTATTTACTGTTCCTATTTTTACGCAAGACCAGATTCAGGTAAGCAAAGACAGGCTGAGAGGTGCAGCCAGGCGTGCCCCTCAAGGAGATGGTATTCTTTGCTCCAGCGAGCTGCGCCCGCAGTCGCCATCTCCTCTGGCAGCTCTAGGAAGCTGCTGTGTCACGTGGTCAGCGTTGGTTTCTTCCTCTGCAGGACCCACGAGGAAAAGTTTTCCAGAACCGGATTGAGATCCATTCCGTGTCTCGTTGCCGCTTGCCCTTTCTGCCCTCTCTGGTTTTCCTGATCCCATCTTAATGCTAACACAAGGTTATCTCTTCACGTTAAGTTTTTACACACTGCTGGCTTCTGGTTTATCCACCTCTGGAGTGGGTTCTAGCCTTCAATGTTCTCTTCCTCTTTGACTCTCCCAGTGTAAACTCCCCCCACCCATTATAAAGGCAGAGTCCATACCACCTGCTACAGTCCTCATTCAAACTCAGTTGTTGTCCCACATAACTGGGGCTACACCTGGGGGAAGGATAGTTGAATGGATGAGTGGGATCCGTTTTAAAGGAACAATTTACATTCTTTCCTCCTCCTCCCATACATATGTTTTGTCTCCCTCTTCATCTAAGGAGAAGAGGATTTATAGAAAGTACAAATGTTTTTTCTCCAGAAAATCCTTTTGATATTTTTTTAAATGTGCTGGTACTTTCAATAAAGTAGGGATATGTTTGCTTTTCTATCTAACATGAATAGATCTTAATGACTCTTTAAGCATCTCGGCTCTACCAGATGTATAGTCAAGAGGTGAGACCTAACTGTGGAATTGTTCGTGTGAAGACATAAAACCCCAATCACACACACAGAGACCTGTGAGGTCTAGCTAGACATCTGTTTCATAGTACTCAAGGGATTCTAGATGTTCTGCATTCCTGAGATTTTGATTTTTCCTTACTGAATCACGAGTTATACTTGTGCGAAAGTGCTCTAGATTTTCAACACTTCTATCAGTAAATGTATAGTCACAGAGGGAGGTGAGAGATCTATGCATGCCTGTATGGTCTGCCATTTACATACAGATGATATGTGCTTAATGAACTTGCACTTCCGTCTTCAATGCTTTCCTCCTCCAGTGCATAACTTTTAAAATTCTTACATATTGGTAATGTGATTTATAACAATTTTAGTTCTAAGAAATTAAGTGTTAAATGGACAACACAACCATTACGAAGCATATAACTGGGGAAGTAACTAGGGCCCAGCTAGGTAATAGGACAGCAGTACAGCATTCACAGTGCTTTGTGATTTATCTCACTACTCATAACAGCTTTGAAGGAAAGAGGTGGCAATGTATGTGGTGGGGAGAGAAAGCAAGTGAACCCCAGTGCTACTGACTTTGTGCCAGAAGATAGAAATTACAATCTCCCAGATCATCTTCCATTTGCAAAGAAATTATCTCCCCAATTAACCACCAGAGTTCTGCTGTATCCCAGCTCAAGGACCTTGTGTGGGTCTCTGTAGCCTATACAATGCGTTCCTAGACAAGGCTGGAATGGAAAGCATTCCAAAACTTTGCCCTTTCCCTTATTCCACAGATGAAAGCCTGGCCTGTTCACCCTAATCATCTAGCCTTTGTGTTTATTTCCTCAGTTTAAACACCTGGAAAGCAGGACCATCTTAGCTCATAGCACGGAGCCAAGAACACAGTGGGCCTTTGATAAAAGGATGGTGGATGGAGGAATGAAGACATCAATGGATCGATGTATATATTGACTTGTATTCACTCTGCAGGTTCATCATTAGCGCTTTGACCCTGAACCATTTATACCTCAGGGATAGACCTGTATACTGTCTACTGAGTGGCAGAAGCCCCAAGTTTTTGAGTAACAAGCTAAGCAAAAGAATGAGACAAGATCTATATCATACTGGCTTAAAATAAGCTTGTTACACTAGCAACAATGAAGAAATAATAGTACTCACTGTTTATTAAGTACCTATAATGTGCTAAGTGAGGCATTATTTAAAAAGTATGTCTTAAATGTATGTTTATATATACATGTGTACACAGAAACACACACACATATATAATGTTACAACCTTGAGAGGTAGGGGTAGGTCTGCGTTCTGTGGATGGTGAAACTGAGTCTCATAGAAATCGAGTAACTTACCCATCTCCATTCAGGACAGGGGCCCTTTTTAACATGATCAAATTAGTAAGGTCACAGGCCATTAACAGAGCTGCCTTCAACCAGAAGACAAATCTACTTATTTAACAAATTTTGATTGAGATGCAACCACATTCCAGCATCTCTGTTAGCTGGAGGGAAACAATGTTAACAGAACAGCCACAAGATTTCTTCCTCCTGGAAGATGACCCCAGAGCCTACAATTGCCGCTGCTTCTTACCCTCAGAGGCCACCTAAGACACAAACCTGGGTAAGGGCTGCTTTCTGGGGGCAGATCCCAGCCAGATCTCTTTCTTTGCTGTGTCCTTCACACCTATTTTGCAAAGTTCAACAAGGTTTGTTTTGCAAAAACGAATCCCTTAGATTCAAGTGTGTTAAAAGTAGGAGGCTTCAGTTCTGTGAAAGATGCCATTGGTGATTTGCTAGGGATTGCAGTGAATCTGCAGATTGCCTTGGGTAGTATGGTCATTTTAACAATATTAATTCTTCCAATCCATAAGCACAGTGTATCTTTCCATGCATTTGTGTCATCTTCAGTTTCTTTCATCAGCATCTTATAGTTTTCTGAGGACCAGTCTTTTACCTCAGGTAGGTTTATTTCTAGGCATTTTATTCTTTTTGATGGAATGGTAAAGGGGATTGTTTCCTTAATTTCTCTTCCTGATAGTTTGTTGTTAATGTATAGAAATGCAACAGATTTCTGTGTATTAATTTTGTATCCTGCAACTTACTGAATTCATTGATGAACTCTAGTAGTTTTCTGGTAATGTCTTAGGACATTCTATGTACAGTATCATGTCATCTGCAAACAGGGACAGTTTTACTTCTTCCTTTCTAATCATTAGGGAAATGAAAATCCAAACCACGATGAGAAACCACCTCACACCTGTGAGAATGGCTATCACCAAAAAGAACACAAGTAATGTTGGCGAGGGTGTGGAGAAAAGGGAGCCCTCCTCCACTGCTGGTGGGAATGTAAACTGGTGCAGCCACTGTGGAAAAGAGCTTGGAGGTTTCTCAAAAAACTAAAAATAGAACTACCATATGACCAGCAGTTCCACTTTTGGGTACATCTGAAAAAAGTGAAAACACTAGTTTGATAGCAGTATTACTTACAGTAGCCAAGATAGCCAACCTAACTGTCCATTAACAGATGAACAGATTAAGAAGATGTGGTATATGTATACAATGAAATATTACTCAGTCATAAAAAAGAATGAAATCTTGCCTTTTGCAACAGGATGGACGGACTTGGAGAATATTATGCTAAGTGAAGTAAGTCAGACAGAGAAAGACAAATACTATATGATATCACTTATGTGTGAAATCTAAACAATACAACAAACTAGTGAATAAAACCAAAAAGAAACAGACTCACACATACAGAGAACGAACTACTGGTTACCAGTGAGGAGAGGGAAGGGGGGAAGGGCAATATAGGGGTAAGGGATTAAGAGAAATAAACTACTATGTATACAATAAGTTACAAGGATATATTATACAACACAGGGAATATAGCCAATATTTTATCGTAACAATAGAGTATAACCTTTAAAGTTGTGAATCACTATATTGTACACCTGTAATTTATATAATACTGTATAGCAACTATAAATAAATACATAATAAATAAATAAAATGTAGGTGGCTACATTTAAAACACAAGGCCTTATAGACTTTTCAACTCAACTTTAGCTATTTTTTTTTAAATTGTGGTAAAATACACATAACATAAAATTTACCATCTTAACCAATTTTAAAAGTACCATTCAGGGGCTTCCCTGGTGGCGCAGTGGTTGAGAGTCCACCTGCCGATGCAGGGGACACGGGTTCGTGCCCCGGTCCGGGGAGATCCCACATGCCGCGGAGCGGCTGGGCCCGTGAGCCATGGCCGCTGGGCCTGCGCGTCCGGAGCCTGTGGTCAGCAACACGGGAGAGGCCACAACAGTGAGAGGCCCGCGTACCGCCAAAAAAAAGTACCATTCATTGGGATTAAATATATTCACACTGCTGTGCAGCCATCACCACATCCAGAATTATTTTCATCTTTCAAAACTGAAACGCTGTCTCCATTCAACGCTAACTCCCCATTTCCCCCTCCCCCAGCTCCTGGCCGCCACCATTCTACTTCCTGTCTTTATGAATTTGACTAATCTAGGTATCGAGGCAACTTTTATAGGAAAGCCATCCACTAGTGAACATTGATGGTGTATTTGGCCCTTGCCAACTTGGTCACCTGTTTCCCGTTTGGACTCAGTTGCCCCCCATGGGTGGGAGGTGTGAGGAGCGGCTCACGTGCTGGCTTTGTGGGCAGGTCCCTGGCCGCGATGCCCTCACTACAGCCCCCAAGTCAAACTCTGACTCGATACCAATATTGATAGAACTGAGACTCCAATTCAGACCTGTCAGATGCTGACTCCTGAGCCAACTCTCTCTTCATTATCCCAGACTGAAGATGCCTCCCCCTCCTTTGGATGTTCATCTATCATGAGTAGATTCTTCTTGAACAAATCCTACTTGCTCTTCAAAATATTACAAGTTCCCATGCTCTTCTCTACACATCACAAGTAAAGTATAATACCTCCCCAAAGAATAAATACCTTTATGTATTCACATTTTAGTTATAAATTCAATGAGTGGGATTATATATCTATGCACTGATTCACTGATGTCTATTTTTATTCCTGCAACACCATGTGAAAAGTTTAGGAGTAACTCAGCTCTCTTTGTATCACTTCTTATTTCATCCCGAAGACAATAGCACGTACACTTTCCCATCTTTTTTCTCCAGAAGTAATCTCTCTATGATATTTTTTATTCAACTGAGCTATAAAAATATCAAGTGCTAATGGCTGTGACCCTGTAGCTTTTTCTCTCCTTCACAGCACAGATAGAAAAGTCACTTTTCATTCGGGGAATCTATATTTCTATGCCGCCTCTTAGCGTTTAAAGCCAGCTCCCCACTGTGCTAAGTCAACCTTCCCAGAAGCTAATCCATCATTCTCAAGTGGCCTTGCACCTGAAATTGGTTTGATGCTCTGGGAGTAAAGAGCCCCTGTGTAGTGCAAGTTACCTGGGTTTAACAGCTACTTGGGGTGGGGCTTGTCCTATTGTCTTGGAAATAATGACTTTGTATGTCTGCCCTGGATAACAGAGGGAAAATGGCTGGTGTATCCAGCTACTGAGGATGTGAGGATCCCCAAGTAAAATCAATCCTGAAGAATAATGAGGAAGCTCTTTAAGCAATTTTTTGTGGTTTTGGTTTTGAATGTGTCAACATCAATGAAGGGGCAACAGAATTATGCCTCTACCTTACTGCTTCCCAGGGGAAATACTTTTATTTTTATGAAGCTCTTCAATTTTAGCAATAAATTTTGTAAACCATAAACACAACATCTGCAAGTACAAGACCTCCAGCACTTGAGGTGACACATGGCTATTAGGGGAGTTCACTGCACATTTACATCATAAAATGCGGCTATTGGGGGAAGAATCACTTGTTTATTGATTTAAGAGAATGAAAGGCCAGACAGTGACATTAAGGTTTTCACAAGAATGCTCACTGTCAGTATTCACAAATGGTTTTAAGCCAAAGTACCTGGTACACGGTACGTGGTTTAATTTCAGTTATATAAACATTAGAGTAATCTGAAGTTTAAATTACATTTTAGTTATCCTTGAGACTCCATTACCCAGGAAAATGCAAATTCAGTCTCTATAAATTTGAACAAAAATCAAAATCCAATGATTGCCTTCCTGTTTATAACATCCCATCCTAAGTTCATACTGCCCAGCTAACACAGAACAAGAACACATTTTTTAACATATATATTATACATATTCCTGTTTATGTTTAGACTTAGTTTGCCAAGTGTTTCCAGGAACTAGTGTCAAAAAATGGTGCATCTGTGAACAATGAGAAAATCTGAAGACGTCTGCATCTTCACGTACATATATATTTTTTCCAGTGTTATGAGATGTTGAGAATTTATGCATACTGTTTCAAAAATAAGTTTTATAGTATAAAATATTAATGTTCAATCCTCTCAGGTTATGTCAACTTACTAAGTAGGTACTGAACTACAAGGGAGATGTACTGTTTGTGTTTGATGTGGTGTCTTATCTCTAATGCCAAGTTTATTGAAGTGTAATTCCTTCTTTTTAGATAGACATATAGTTCTAGGAATTTTGACAAAAGCTCAGTCATGTAACCCCCTCCAAAATCGAGATGTAGAATATTTTTATCACAGGAAAAAGTTTCTTCATGCCTCTTTGTGGTCAAATCCTTCCCCCCAACCTTCACACCCTGGCAACCACTGATGTTTTAAAATACATACTATTATCCAAGTGGGTACTGTGAGTAGTTATAAGGCTGGTGAGTAGCATACAGGAAGTTACTCACATGACTTTTCACCCTAACTTTTACCAGCAGTCTAACCCCAGCCCCACTGTGCTGTGAAGAATTTTGAACTTGCTGGCCTCAGTCTCTCCGTGAGAGCTTCTGCTGCCTCATATATCTCTCATGGGCTAATTTCACTTGTGTGACCTTAGACATGCCACTCAGACTTCCTTTGTTCACTGGCATTATCTAACATAGAGTAAGTTATGAAATGACATGCAAAATTTTAAAGTATTTCAATTTTTGTCTGATTTTTAAAGGAAACTCTAAAAGTTTCCATGGTTGTTTCGATTTTTCCCTGCTCACTACCACCCAAAGAAAAATGACACATTTTTGCTTTTCTCTGTCTCTTCACCTCCAAAATGTTCCCTTTACAGCCATGCACACCGGCTAATCCTGACTAATCAACTTTCTAAGCAATATTATAGATGTATTTTTAAGTACAGAAGTATTGCAGGCAGGCTAGAAAAAAGAAAGACCCCAGTGTAAATGCTGGGAGTGAGGGTATTCTGCCTGCCCTTTCACCTTCTACTAGAGAAGACACCAAGCTTAAGAATTTGATGAGTATTCTGCTGGTCTTTCCATCTAGAGATAACATTTTTAAACAAAAAAGAATGCAAAAAGGGAAAATGAGAAATCTATAAATTGCTCTTTTAATTCAACAATTTATCATAAATATCCTCCTGTGTCCATAACATAGACACACATTCTCTTAACTACTGAAGAGTTTCCCACACTACAGTTTTGCCATACTTAGCATTAGTGATGAACATGTGGTTTGCCTCAAATTTTTCTCCATCACAGATACATATTGTACAATTGTGTGAATATTCCTAATAGTAAAGATTCCAAGAGGTATCTGTGTGTTTAAAATCTGGATAGGTCTTGTCCATTTGCCTTCAGAAAGGGAAATACTGATTCTACTCTCATCCATATTGTGAGAGGTCCCACTTTCTCACTCCCTTCCCAGCAAAGGGTGTCATCAGTTCTTTTAGTTTGAGCCGGTCACTTAGGGAGGATACAGAATGTCCCTGTTATTTAAAGTCAGAGCTTCCTTGTCATTAATAAGGCTGAGCATCTGTTAGAAGTTTGTTAGGGATTTGTGTTTACTTCTCTGTGAAGGCTCAGAATGTGGTCAGTGACCAGTTATGTTGACTGGTCTGTGAGTCTTTGCATCATTAATTTGAAGAATTCCTTTGCATTTTAGGACAATTAGAGCTTTGCTATAATACATAAAAAATATTTTGTCAGAGTCTACCCTCTTTTTAACTTTATTCAAGCATCAATGAGTTCCTTATTCATGTTTTTCTCAAGAGCAGGGGTTCTCAGTTCTGCTACAGATTAGGATAATGGTGGAGCCATTATAAAAGACTGCAGCCTGCCACCTCCCCCCACCCAATGCACAGATTCAAGTTCAATTCATTGGGGTGATGTTGGAGCATAATCCCCTAGGTGATGACAGCGTACAGACAGGGTTGAGAAGAATCGCTTACTGTACATACAAATCACTTGGGGGTTTCATTAAAGCACAGATCCTGGGGTGAAGCCTGAGACTCGATATTTCTAATAAGCTCTCAGAAGACATGCACACTGCTGGTCCACAGTCTACACTTTGAGTAGCAAGGATGTGCAGTGTCTGGTTTTTGATTCTTAAGACTTTCTCTACTTGAGATTACCAAACTTTATTTTCTCCTGTAGTTTTTTCCTAATACTTTGTATAATTTTACAGTGATCATAAATCCATTTGGATTTTCATTTTTTAATAATATGATAGATCTAATTCTGTTTCTCTTTATCAGCATCAAATTGGACCCACCCCATTTATTAGGTTGATATATTTCAATGTAACATATTTTTGTTTTTTTAAAGTCTTCAGAAGAGTCACAAGTTGATAGAAGTAGAATTTTTGATTGTTTAAATAACAGAGCGCTTACATTTTTAAAATTTATTTTGTTTCAGAAAAGGAAATTATACCCTGAAATTAACTGAAGTTTTAAGATCAAGAAATTGTTCTTTCTGTCCCTGTGGTCTTTAAATTTCAAATGTGTTTATTTTCCCCACTTAAATATGATTTCAATGCCAAATTCAAAAAACTACAAGCATAGAGGATGCGATCATTTATGTCTGATTTTCCATTTTTAATCAGTGTTTGGTGACACTATAGGATCCAGTGACATTCTCACTCAGTAGTGGTAATTCAGAGGTGGGAATATAGTACCAACAGGAACCAGCTTCTTGCTGAGCTCAGGGTATCAGGTCTTTCTTCCAACCCTTTATATGTACCATAATGCACAGAAAAGCCACAGACTGAGGATTTTCAAATGACTATAGTAGGATGTTTACGATGCTGATATCCATTGATACAAGGTGCACAACAGAGTGGCTTTGTACCTAATATTTAAATCAGAAATGAAAGGAGAAATTCAAATGTGTAAGAGTTTAAATAACCGAAGCTGCTAAGTCAGGTGTATAAATAAAAATGAAAACTGAACGAAGTCTTATAACCTATGTTATCTCACCATGTGAATACTTTTTCTGAAGAAATAAATGATTATTGAATAAATGAGTTGTGCACCAGCATGAATTGTCCTAATTTAGCCTAGCTATTTTCCATCATGATATTCTAGTAGAAATAAATCTCCATTGAATAATCTAGCCCTTGGAAACTCAATAAATACATGCCTTTTTTTTTTTTTTTCAGTAAAGTCACAGCTCATTTAAAGAAATTGGTCACCAATGCCCAGTCACATCTTTCATGCATTTTTAACAAAATGTAATTTCTTGGGCTAGAGATTCAAACAATCTCCTTTTGTATCTGAAATTGTTTTATTCAGAATTTCTGTAGCTAAATAATTAAGTTCTATAGCCCAAGATTTTTGTTGTTAAAAGAACAATGACTTTGGAGTTGACGAAGCAAAGGTATTTTTTTCTGCTAAGTTAGAAATATTGTCCTTTAAATAGTCAAGAAACAAAAAAGTTAATACTGAAGGTTTTCTATTATACAACCTTTATTCCAGAAGATACTGCTGTTTCTATTACTAGGAATAATGAAGCCCATATTTCATAATCGTTTTATTTGTTTAATGACAACTATTGAATGGCAAAATAAGTTTGCCGGATCAAAATATATCCACCTTCTCTTAGGTCACGCGTGGCATGTAAATATTTCTAAATCTATCAGGCACCCCTTTCTGAAAAACATAGGTGTCCAGGTTAGTCTTTAGAGTCAATTTTATAAAGTTTAAAAAACAAAAAACCTCTATTGTTTTTCCCAGAGCGTTACCAATCACAGGAGTGGTAATGGAAATATCATTGTAACTTTTGGATGCCCTTACATCATTAAGCAACTTTCTTCCTTAAAGTTTTATTGTCTTTGGTTAGATTAAATACAGAACACAGGCAAAGTTTATGGGGCAGTGTGTTTTGGTGTGCCAAAACCACGTGTTGTTATCAGAGCAGTCCTCAAAGAGTAGACTGCCATCTTTGTAGTCAGCATGTGTTGTCCATCCTTTTATGTTGCTAACAGTTATTGGATGGTTGTGTATATATCAAGTTAAATCATATGAAATTGCTGATATTTGGCTTTTGACCTATAAAAATAGAAGTTTTATATGGATCAAACTAAAGTATCTGTTTTGGGTGTGAGTTAATAATGTGCTTCCAGGCACTGACCTGGGGCCATGGGAATATGTTTAGCTTCTTCAGATTGGATGGAGCAACCTTGAATTAGAGCTCCTGCTCTGTGGACCTCTGCAGTGAAAGGCAGTCTTGGGATCCCTCAACTATGTGAACTGTTTCCAGTGAGCTCAGTATCCTGTCTCTGCCCTGCCCTTGTTCCAGTGCCACTGCCCTCAACCAGCCCATTCCCAAGGTTCTCTCTTCCCAATTCTAATCTTCAACTCTCCATTCTGATTCAGCCTTCCATCATCCTAAACTGGAAATTATTTAAAATTAAGTTTACCTCATTGGCATATTTCTCATCAAGACACTGCATATATTTCCTCCAATTCTAATGAATTATTTTGGCAAATTGGTGTGGTAAGGGTGTGGATTAGGCTTACTTTTTTCTTTTCTAAGTGGGCGTTGGTTTCTTAAAACATCCTATAGAGAACTAGAAATATTGGCAGTAGAAATCACAATACTTTTTTTGCATCTCAAATTAAAATCCTCTGAATTTAAAAGATTATTTTAATTGAAGTATAACATATACAGAAGAGTGGCCAAATTATAAGATTTCATCTCAATGAATTATCATGTAGTAACCAGCACCCAGGAAAAGAAATATTTTCATTTTTAACACCCTATGCTAAATTCCCTGATATTAAGCTTATATTATGGGAATTATACTATGTATGCTCTTTTGTTACACCTTTCGCTAAGCATCGTAAGAATCATCCATGGTGTGAACACAGCTGTAATACCTTAATTCTCATTTCTCTAGAGGAATTCATTGTATGAATACTCCCCAGTTTGTCCAATTAGTTCTACTGTGGATAGAAATTTGGGTGGTTTCCAGTTCTTAGCTATGCTGACTACGACTACTGTGATCACCCTGTAATTTCTTTTGGTGTACAAGCACATGCATTTCTGGAATTGCAAAATTATAGGATGTAGATGTGTCAAATTTAGTAGGCAATACTTGCCAAATAGTTGTTCCAAATGGTTGTAGCAACTGACACTCACACCAGCAATATTTGCTAATTCCATGTGCTGCAGACCCTCACCAGCACTCGGGATTGCTAGTCTGATTCCGTTTATATTTTATCGTACACCTGCAAAAACTAATTTTCATGATTTTTTTCCAGTGAATACTAATAAATTTGAATAGCTTTTTCATATTTTTTTCATCAGAAACAAACTCATAAGAGAATCTTTAAAAATCTGTAAACTTAAAAGATGCCTTTAAAAGTTGAAATATTATAGACCCACTAAACTTGTATTGTCCTAATATTCTAACTGTAGACGTCTAAGAAAGGTAATATAAAATCTCCTGGTACCTCTATATCTGGAATCTTGCTGTTTGTGAACACTGTGAATTTTTAGCTCTTTACCACGTGCCATGCTTCACTCTCACCACTTTACAGATATTAACTGATTTAATTCTCATGGCACCCCTATGAGCCAAGTACTATTATTAGATCAATTCTACAGACCAAGAAATTGAGGCACAGGGAGATGAAGTAAGTTGCCAGGTTTACCATGCTATAAAGAATCCCTGGTTTTTATTAAAATAACAAATTATCCTAGAATAATAAATAATATGTATTTTTTAGAATAACAACTACAGAGAGAGCAAGTTTGAAATGATTTTAGGAAGCACACGTTGAAGATTTATACCATACTTAACATTCCCTAGATGTAAAAATGATTTTTTTTCTGCGTTGCTATAACAAAATCCAACCCAAGTTGATTATGACTTTAGTGAAAGACTGTGAAATAAACAAATGTGTTTTACAAGAACTTTTAATTCTGAGACGGAGTAATTCCTTCTATATTAGTGGAATGAGAATAGTGAACCTTTGAAATAAGGATAAAAATATGGAAAATGTTAATAATCTTGAGTTGCACATATTTTATGCTATAAATGACATTTCTGGCTGCTAAATGTTAACTGTGTTATGCACAGTGTATGATGTGGATGAGTTAATGTTGCCAGGGAACTTTTAGTGTCTAGATTGCTTCGCTTTTGTGTATGTAAATTTGCAAACTCAACATTATGTTAGTATACCTTCTGGCACTTAATTATGTTTCATCTCATGATTTTAAATTTAAATGTGCTTTAATGTAGAAGATTTCCTTATTTTCATCTTCCATTCCATCCCTTGTTCCTGATAGTTACAATAATAATGTAGTGTAATAGGGCATTTCACCAATCCTCGCAGACTTGAGTGGAAAATATCCTTAGAACATCTTTAAACATTTTTATGAATGCGGTGTTATTCTCCTTGGTAGGAATTCTTCTTTTGTACAATGTATACTTCTGTTAATCGCCCTCTGGCAGAGGGGAAATCTGGATGCCATGACAAATTCACACTAAAGACAGAGAGGTCTTAGGTTAATGAGGAAAGGCTCTCTCCCCATGTGCCAGACACACACCTATCACCCCCAGACTAAGGTTGCCCAATATAACAAATAAATATACAAGATGCCCTGTTAAATCTGAATTTCAGATTAACAACACCTTTTTTTTATAAGTACATTCCAAATATTTCATGAAACATACTAAAAATCTATTTCTGTATCTGAAACTCAAATGTAACTGGCCATTCTGTTTTTCTTTTTGTTTTTGTTTTTGCGGTACGCGGGCCTCTCACTGTTGTGGCCCACAGGCTCCGGACGCACAGGCTCAGTGGCCATGGCTCATGGGCCCAGCCGCTGCACGGCACGTGGGATCTTCCTGGACCGGGGCATGAACCCGTGTCCCCTGCATCGGCAGGCGGACTCTCAACCACTGCGCCACCAGGGAAGCCCTAACTGGCCATTCTGTGTGTTTATCTGGCAGCTGTACACTCCACAAGAGCTCAGGGGAAGAGCATTGGCGCATCAAGTCAACTACTGCCACAACTTTCCTAAAATGTCATCTGTATTATACTCACAGCAATAAATAAACACCATTTTTTGGGGGTTAGTAAAGCCTGCCAGGCCTGTAGGTGGGGGGACACCTTGCAGATAACTAGATATAAGAATGATTTAAGAAAAGAATCTGAGTAAAGGAACAACAAACCCTTACTGTACCGGGGAATGCACAGAAATTTATAAGCTCCGTGGAACGCCCTAGCACACTTCCAAAATACCAGGTCATTAGACAAGACTGTTAGGAAGTAAAATGGCAAAATATCTTTTTCTATTATAGAAATTTAATTCAGTCAATGACGAGCTATTGGGCAAACATTTCCCAAACTGTTCTACACATAGAACATAAATGTTCAGTACTATAGTAACAGATACTCCTTAAAAAAGTATTCAAACGTCAAAAAGAGCATGAAACCCTTTGATTACATTTTCCCTGCTGTAGCATCATCAGTGGGTGCCTAGCTAATGGTGATAAGCAAACGTTGCATAAGTTCAGTGGTTAAATAGTGTTAGACTTCAGGCAAGTGGTTTATGCAGATGTGCCTCAGTTTCCTTATCTGTCACATGAAGACAGTTACAATAGTTTCCTCATAAGGTGAGACTAAATCTTCTAGAAGAAAGCATGGAGGACCTTGGGGTCAACAAATGTATCTTAGATGTGACATAGAAGAACTAACCAAGAGAGAAAAAATTCTAAGTTGGATTTCATCAAAATTAAAAATGCCTATTCATCCAGAGGTACCATTAACAAAATGAATATGCACGGCACAGACTGGGGGAAAAATGTTTGCAGTATCTCTAACTAAAGACTGTTATCCTGAATATATAAAGAATTATGTTAACTCAATAATAAAAAAATAAAAGACTTGGACAGAATAGTCAGAATAATGGACTAAAGACTTGAGTAGAAACTTCACAAGGAAGATATACAAATAGTCCAAAAACAAGAGAAGTTGTGTAATACCACTAGTCATCTTCAAATTGCAAATGAAAACCATAAAGAGATACCACCACATACATACTAGAACAGCCAAAATTACAAAGACTTATAATGTAAATTGTTGACAATGATTTGAGGCAACTGGACATCTCACACATTACTGGTGAGAATATAAAATGGCATAACTACATTGAAAAAAACAATCTAGCAGGTTTTTAAAAAAGTGCTAGGCATATATATACCTTATGACCCAGAAAATCCACCGCTATTTATCAAAATAAATAAAGATAGATATCCACGAGGAAAAACAGAAAAACTTGCACTAGAATGTTCTTTAGCAGCTTTAATCATAAAAACCCTAAACTAGAAACAACCTAAGTGTTCATCAACAGAAGAATGGATAAAGAAATCATGGTATGCTTACATAATGCGATACTACTAGACCACGTGAAAGGACTGAAAAGACGTAACATGGATGGATCTTACAAACACTATGCTAAGAAAAAACTCATTCACGTGGAGTTCTGTAACAGGCAAGAACCAAACTTTGATGAAAACCAAACAGTTGTTGCCTTTTTGTGGAGCAAGTGTGCAGAGTGACTCCAAAGGGCAAGAAAACAACTTTCTAGAGTAAAGAAAATCTTTTATATTTTGAAAGAGGTGTGGGTTAAAAGATGGTACTTATTTGTCAAAACTCATTAACTCTCTACACATATAATCAGGGATTTCACTCTATGCAAATTATACTTCATTATACAAATAAATGGAGAAGAGGTTGTAATGTCATGTCTCAATTGCCAAAAATAGAAATTGATTAAAACTATTATGCACGTTTGTGTTTCAGATAATACAATTTAGAGTTGGGGAGGGCTTTGGAAATGTTTCCAAATTCCACCCTTTTATTCCATTTCTCTGTTGAATGTTTTTGCCATGAAGAAATCTCAAATGGCTTGAGATTGTAGAGCTAAACAAATTACATAAAATTCCCTTAGATTATAATTACAGCTATGAAATGATGATGACAAATTTAAAGCAGTTTGAGGACACACATAATGATGAAAGTATACAATTCTGTGAAGGCCTTTTACTTTCATGTGGTCAACAGGGCTAAATTTTCAAACAGATGAATGGGCAGGTAAATTCTGTTGCTGTACCAAAATCCAACATTTTTCAGAAGTTATGGTGCTGAAATATTGTCGTTCTTCTCATGAGGACATTGCAATCTGGATTATAATTTCTGTAATATTACCATTAGGTCTCCTAGTATATCTGTGAATATGAATAGTGTTCCTTTGAATCTTTGTAGTATATGGTTAAAAAATAGTCATAAGCTTTTTGCATCTTCTAGGAAGTTACAGGTGTTTACTCTCGTCATCGACTCTAGCAGTACCCATTCATTGAAAATGCTTTGAGATATCTTAACATTAGGATTTTTTAAAAAGTGGCTAAAAGTAATTGTTACAAGTGATCTAATTTTTAAAATTCTACCCAAGCTTAATCACGCTGAATTTTAATGAACATATAGTAATGGCGATGGTAGGAATTTCTTTCTTTCTTCACCCACACCTAAAATGGCCCCATGTAAGATGATATGTACTCGATGCCAGTTTATTATTCAAAAATATATTTTGCTTCATACAATAAATTTTGATATTCAAACATGGTAAAGTATATATTATGAATTCCATACTCATCCAGCACCAGTAAATCTATATTTTCCAACTTGCAATTAATATTCAACTTGCATCCTGGTATAGCGAAACTTTGTTTATTAGGATAAGGGATGCAGAATTGCAGTCATCAGAATTTCAGATTCAGTTCAGTACGTCTGTGACATGCTTAAGAGATCATTCTGACACCAAAACTATTTAAAAGAACCAAAGTTATCATTGGTAACATTTGCAGGAGGCTGTGAGTTGGATAGGAGAGCCAGAGCAAATAAAATTTAAATCGACATTTAGCCACCCTGTGTAAATAGAATTCGCTCACAGAATCTCTCAGACATCCCTTGATAATTGAAGTCTGAGTTAATTTTTAATTGTTTTGGTTTTTTGTTTTGTTTTTTCCTCCATTAAAATTATTAGAGTAAAATATGGCAATTTTCAGCTTTTTCTTTAAAACTTTTTAGAATATTTTTTGCCCATATAAATGGTTTTAACATGTTTTTGCAATGTTTCACACATTTTACTTGAATAAATGCATGACCATTTCTTGATACTTCATCAGTGGGAAGAACTTTCTATTGCTTTATATATTATAAAGCAAGAAGGGTTATAATTTAGACCACGAGGTGGGGAAAAAAATCTTGTTCAGAAGCTTGTCTGTTGATGTTTCAGGATAATAAAATTTGCCATTTCAGTATTTCAGATTTGAGTGTTTCCAAGTAGGTGATGTAGACAAAACTTTACTAAATGCATATGTACTTAGCAAGATGTTTAATGGATAGGATTACACACATGATAGAATCAAATGATCATAAAATGACTAGTAAAAATAAAATAGGAAATTTAAAAATCCTTACAGATTTGAAGACCTTATGGAAAGAAATTTGCCAAGATATTTCACATGTAAATAGTTGAAATAAGCATCTATATGGTGCCTCCCCACGCTAAGTCTTTACCTCTTTTTATTCTCACAACAATTTATGCAGTAAATACTTTTTATTACTTCATCAGGTGGTAATACTAGTACTATCTTCATTTTACAGATGAGGTAAAACGTGTGACAGGTTCACAAAGGTAAGGAGTGGAAGAAGCCAGGTTTGAACCTAGGCAACCTGGTTCCTACGTCTGGGTTCCCAATTCCTACCCTCTGTTCTCTAACTGGATTCACTGTTATCTCTCTATTAAGGCAGGCATGTTGAAGACTTCTACCACCATTGACTAATTTGCTCAACCAACATGTTTTATGCAACACCTACCATGTGTCAAGTGCTATTTCTTCCGATCATTTAGCAATTATATAACTAAGTAATCATTCCAATTAGACACGCCCCTCTCATTCTTCTAGCCAGTTTGGGCCACCTCTCCAGGCAGCCTGACTGTAATGCTCGGTCAGAAAAAAATTCTTGAAAAAAAAGGCTATTACTAGTTTCTCCATCAACATGTTAGTTCATTGGTTCTCAAAGTGTGGCACATTTTAGAATCTGCTTGAAACCCTTTTAAAATTCCAATGTTCAGGCTGCACACCATACCAAACTGAATCAAAATCTCTTGGGGAGACTCCCAGGGAGCACTATGGTTATATAGCTCCCCAGGAAATTCAATGGAACGCAAACTTTGGGAGCCAGCGTGTTAAAGGATTTTTTTTTAATTAGCAAGCTCTCTAAAATAGCCCCAAGTGCCGCATTACCAACATCAATAGTAATGCAAAATATAAGTGTTAAATTATCTGAATTGGTAAGATACCGTAACATTGAGGTCAAGCAAACTGTGATTCAGTTCTTCACTCGACTACTTCATAGCTTTGTGACTTTGGGAGAATCACTTTTATGAACCTCAGTTTCCTTATCTGTGGAGGGAATAGGATAATTTTTACCTCTCTGAATCTTTGTAAGAATTAAATAGAAAAACTAACACGAAGCCAAAATGTTCTGCCTTCCCAGGCATTCACCTAAAATGCACTCGCTGATGTTAATTACTGTGCTCAAGTACCCATTAGCTTGATCCCCTGACAAATACAACTGATCTGAGTTTTCCAGGTACCTTCTCACGCATGCCTGGTAGGAGTTCCCTCATGCATTTCCCTTCCGGCCCCTCCCCTTCCCTCTGAGTTTCCACCCCTGCTGCTAGTTACTGACACCATCATTCATTTGAAAAGTGCTTTCCTCTGCTGGCCATCACTGCCATCAGCCTCAATTTGGCCTCCAGCTCAAATGCGAGACAAGCTTTCCTTCGTAATTCTTAATAGCACCGTGGAGAACAGGCTACAACGGTCAACAAGAACTCCCGGAAGTTCCCCAAATGACAGACTGACTTACAACTGCTGTTAGATGTTACAAAGGTCAGAGCTCACAGGTCCCTCTCGGCTCTGAGGTCGCTCACCAGGGCACCTTTCTCTCCAGCACCTCAACGCACAAGAGCCATCTCTCCCTGTGCCAGGAGGATGGATTGTTCAGTGCAGGCTATGGTGCTGTTTCCCCAAACTTCAGAGCACATTTGTCAAGGGGCTGGGCCCACTGGTCTCGAGCTGTCTCCACAGAACTTCCCTAACTTCTGTCCCTCCCTTATCCCAGTCTCTCCAGGACGGAAGGTACAAATCTTGCCGCTGGTCCACAAATGATGCTCGGTGATTTGTCATCACCGTGCCTCCAACTCAATCCCATCCTCATTTCTCTTCCATTTCAGCTGCAAACATAGTTTGATTTGTTGCGACATTTGGAGGAGATCACAGAGTTTCCTACCACTACACTGTCTACGTAAAGTAGAAATGCAAAGGGAGAGAAGAAAAAAGAAAATTGGAACGAGAGCACATGAGGCTGATCCTACCCTTGTTTCCCTAATTGTTCATGAGGCTACAGTTGATACTTATAATTTCATTCTTCCACTCTCCATTTTGTATTCCCATTACCTATAGTGGGCACTTCATCTTTGTGGGATGACCCAAGCCTTTGTGTCTAAAGTATCTGAGCTCTCCATGACCTGAATTAGGTTACTCGTGTCTTGATACTTCAACTACCAGACACAACAGCTAGTACTAGGAGATACCTCAAAGGACTCGTAGGTTTCCAGACATACTCCTCCTTGCTTCATGTGTAGCAGAAACATATTTTCCCTTGGTAACCAGGATCAATTACCCTAGGCAACATAGTAACCCTGTTATTGCCTACTGGGGCCATGATATAGGAGCCCCAAATAATCAACTGGTCATCTCAGAACTTCCAGTTCAATGGAACCGTTGTTATATCTCAGTATAAGCATTCTTCCATTATGTACTATGGTTTTTATCTAGAAAAGCCTCAAACCACGAGGACAGGAGGCTAAAATTTGTGACTCGGTCATCTGGGTACTAGTAATGCAAACAGTTTCCTAGTCTTGCTATGTGTTGGGTACTCTCCAAAGTGATTTACATACGCTGATTTATTTAACCCACAGGACTATTATCATCCCCTTTCAGGTTAGAAACTAAAGTAACATGCAGGGTCACACAGCTAGCTACTCGGTGGTCGATCTGTGATTCAAACTCAGACAATTTCATAGCAGATTCCATTCAAAAGCATGGAATTAACTACCAGACTATAGTAATTCTCAGTCACGGTGGGAAGTGTTAGTCCTACTTTCACCCCATGGCTCTTTGCCCCATGCACCCTCGTCATTAGAGAAGAGGCATCACGTGTGTTCATGGTTTCAGAGCATATCCTGTATGACAGCACCCCAGATTCCAAAGATGTTGTCCCCCAAATCATACCATGACTGTGTTTCTAACAGGCCGTTCCACATTCTATCAAGCCAGCCATTTCTAGGTAACTGGTTGGTTTCATATAAGCCCAATGAATCATGTGTTTAATAGCACTTTGCCTTACTTTGTATTTTCGGTGAAATAAAGTTCCTGTATTATGTGGCTATCATGGGCGTAAGTAGGATGCTGAAGGAGAGGTGAAGAAGCATGGTGGGCTGGAAGGCCAACCCACGCCCCAAATTAAGTGCCTATTCCAGTGAGGACAAATCACTGCTCCCTTTGTAATCCACCAAGTTGAATGGTACTGGCCTGCATCCATTAAGCCAGGAGCTTTTCCTCCCGTCAGAGGATGGAATTCTGTTGGGGTTTAGCCCAGGCTTCTGACTGTGCGGCTTAGGCACTCAACAGAAGCAATGACCAGACAACAGTAGCCAGCAATACACTAACGCACGGAAAAGGCAAGTCCCTACTCTTACGCCATTCCACCATGGTGGTCAACTTGTCGCTGTGCCATTGAGCAAGCATGGAGGTGGCTTGGGAAAGAGGTTGGCATCCACAAAGGGCATCCTTTGGTCCTCCCGATTATTAAAATCCTTTGTAAAAGGGAATCTTTTGCGAAGCACTCACCTGGCTGACAAATAACCTTATACTCTTGGCCTATTCTGAAAAGTCCTCTAAATCAGTGGTTCCCAACCCCCGAGCCACGGACCGGTATCAGTCTGCGGCCTATTAGGAACCGGGCCGCACAGTGGGAGGTGAGCAGTGGGCGATCCAGCAAAGCTTCATCTGCCGCTCCCCGTTGTTCCCCGTCGCTCACATTACCGCCTGAACCATCCCCCGCCCCCACCATCCGTGGAAAAATTGTCTTCCATGAAACCGGTCCCTGGTGCCAAAAAGGTTGGGGACCGCTGCTCGAAAATAACATACCCCCAAACCTTCTTGTCACCAGTCACCTGATTTTCTTGCTTGCAAGTCACTGACCTACTGACCAAATCTTTAGCTGCCACGCATGGATCAGTGCACATCTGTGTCTTCAAACACGCAAAGTAAACGATCAGATATACTGCTCAAAGTTTTGTCACTTGGAGGGGGTTTCTTCCCCTACTGAAGAGACAGTCTACAGTGGGCTGTAATTCTGTCATATGTGTAATCGTCACCATTCCAAACCTAAGGGTCATATTCATTCCCTATACTCTTAACTTTCACATAAGAGACTATCATGACTGTGCGTTCAACTGGCACCACAATTCAATAAACACACATTGAGATTCCACTTCTAATTTTCAACTATATCATCCTGCTAGAACAAATAATATGCTACTCTTTCAGGGTAGGCATAGAAATCCATGTTTTTCTGAATCAGTTCCTATGAGCTGATAATGTTAAACACTGCTTCTGTCACTGTTTTTCTTTACATTCTCCAGTGTAGGTACGAGTGGTCAGCCCAAACCACAGTCCTTGTATCTCTTCTCCCTCTGCCTTATGCCCTATATGCTTATGTTGGTAGCCATTCACTCTGGCCAAGACTTCCTTTCAATACACATTTCATTACAGATAACGTCAGGTTAAAAAACTTAGTAAATATTTAGTCCTGTAAGACATGGAATACGAGTGCCCCAACTTCTAAAGATAATGAACTTTGCTGCCTTTAAACATAACCAAATCAAATACTTCATCTCAGATTCCTTTTTCCTTTAAGATGTGTTGCCCACCTATACTTCAGATACTATGTCCCATAAGTCAGGGGGTTTTGTTGCAGACAAAATTATCCATTCTAGCTAGTTTAAGCTCAAAGGGATTTATTTAGGTTACAGGTTAGTATGACGAAACATACTAGATGTTACATCCCAGGAATCATTCCCCCAAATCAAGGGAGTTCAAGCCTCTGTCACGATCAGAAAGCAGCAGTCAGGAATTTTCCACCATGACTACCAGCTCTGGAAATGTATCCCGTCTGCCTTGACTGAGAAGTCTGCTGCCTCAAGAAACCATCTACCAAATTAGGAATTCACCCCCATGTCCCCCTGCTCCATCATCATGCTAATTTGGATAGATCGTATTTTTAAACTGCATACTTCTTGTCCTACCCTTCTTCCCATCAAATTCAGCTGCAGATCAAAGTCTTGACTATGTACATCTAATTGGAAAAATGTAAACTAAATATGCAACTCCATAGCTAAAACAGTCTGGCTAGTGTAGGCTTTTAGGTCTCCAGCCTCTGTATTATGCAAAGGAACACCAGAACGATGTTAGGGTGGGTTACGGGTGGTGGTTGGGTGGACCCATCATCTCTGCTGGATCACACAGTGTCTTAATACCAGAAGAGATCAACTTTAATCCTCTAGGTAGTGGCAGTTCCAGATTATGTTTTCATTTTAGGAAGATCATTCTAGACTTTAGGTGGAGACAGATTGTCATGCTACAGGATCTTACTGTTTATTCTCAAGATCACTCAGAAGTCATGATGAGCATCTAAACTAAGGCAACGGCACATGAGGAGGAGGGGTTGGCTACCAAAAATGACGAATGAATTCACAAAATGTCTCGACTTACCAAACGTTGAAGGTAATAGAATGAGCTTCCTAAAATGAAAATATAATCTTCGACTGCCACTGCCTAGAACATTAAAATCAAACTCTTCAGGTTAACAAGTCACTGTGAGAAATATGGGATTTTAGGCTTAATTATCATTCGTGTTCAAGTGTTAGAAGGTAAATATTTCTGTAAAAAAGTTGAATTTTAAAATTTAACTGTAATTTATGCTTCCCCCATTTTGAGGAATATTATAGTTAACACAGATTTCAAGATATTCCGGTTATTTATGAAGTCTTTAAAATTTCCTTTTACTATTCTTTATTATTATTCTTTACTATTATTCTTAGTTTCTATACTTCAATATGACAATGTTCAATGCATTTTATGCACCAGTAAGGCAGTACTGCGGTTTTGAAAGTACGTATTTAAAATAAGCATTAGTTTTCATCTCAAGGCATCACTGTATTGTCAATAATCACTATAACAGTCAGACCTCCATTCTTCATGCTTTAAGGAAAATATAATTCTATATTTCTGATTTAGACTTCTAGCTGTGTCACTGACAAATGAGTGTAACAGAATGATACTGCAGGTACTTACAGAGGATCGTCCCTCCAAATATGCTTCCTTGACTGAATTGACCTCATTCCCCAGCCGATGCCTTAAGAATTGAAAGCATCTACATATTTCAAATATAGGAGAGATGAACAGTCTCTACAGATCTACTTGATTTCAGACTTCCTTAATATTTACAAATGTTTGTCTTGTAATTATAATCTTGTTCTTAATATCATAATCTATTTGTTATTCTCCAGTGATATTTCAATTCCCTTATGCTTAACTCTGCCTCATTGAGTTTTATTTTCTATTATTAGACCACGTTGTGTATCACCCTCCTATGTTTTAAAAGAATCATTACAGTTTTATTCTTTAAGAAAATTTCAGAGTTCTTTCCTTTATGGTGGGTTCTGTTTTCTGTTGGTAATACAGACAAGTAACTAACACTAAATTAAGGAATTAATCTCGTATTCCAAAAGGATACATGGTACTATGTTTCTGAGCAGTTGTTGTTGACCCATACACAGTCCAGTGATGGCGGGGAGAGGAAAAGTGGAGAGAGCGGTAGCTTATAAAGCACAACCTTCCCGTTTGTCTATAAAGTTTTTCCAGTGGGAAAAAGATTTCTCATATGTGACTACTTAGGAAGAAAGAAATACAAGAACTGAACATAAATAAATAACCACATTTATTTTCTAAAGTTTTACTCAATTTTACCTCCACTTTTTCCAGAAGGACATTAAGACAAATTAAAAAGATACTTAAAATAAGCAAGTTAGTATAAATTAAAAGTTGAATGAAAGAAGAAAGAAAATCCAAGGGCAGGCAAGTTGAAAGGTGTACTCCCATGAGCACCTTCATTCTTGCTCCCGGTAAGTCCTAAGTTTGACAGCATTGTAAGGGCAAACCTAGAAAGGGAAACCAAGTCAATTCCATCGTTCTCAGTAACCAAAAGAAAAAACAAAGCAATTGTGTAGAGCAAGGATTCTCTGTATTAAATCAGATAGGAGTCTCTCTGGTGGGTTCTCTCGAATAGAACACAGAGGCATGGAATTGAGAACATCCTTGAAAGCCATCTCTGAGTAGACGAAAAGACAAGTTTCAGGGAGCTTTCTTTTAATCCTAAAGGGAACTGCCTAAAATAACAGAAAAGGGGTTTGTGGGAAGGTCCGACAGTGATACTGAAATAAAATTATTGACAATTTCTGCTCATAACATAATCAAATATGTGGAGGAAAATACCTGACCACCTAATAAGTTATGGTCTTAAAACCCAACAACCTAGCAACATAAGGAGGCACAGCCAAGAGGAAGTGCTCTCAGCTCAGTTTTCCTCTCTCGCCCTTATTGGCTGATTCAGCTGTAAACCTGTTCCATGCTTTTCACATGCCCATCCATGCTTACATCTTCTGGGTTTGAATCTTGCCATCATTGTAAAAAAAAAAAAAAATTGGGGGTCATTTTTTTCACAGTTTTTACTTTATTGATATGAAAAGCTTTGTGCTTTTTTCTCCCTGGCCTCACCTGCTATTAGGTCCTCCGCATTAACGGTGGCAAAAGGCCATTGCCTGTAGCTCTGTAATTATTCTGGTCCCCTGGCATTAGCTATTGTGGTGGTGCTTTTGTCCTTGCCAATTCCTCCTTTTTCTACAAAACAGCTTTACTGAGGTATAATTGATAGGCAAGAAACAGCACATGTTTCAAGTATACAATTTGAGTGTGGGCGTTCGTATTCACCTGTGCAACCATCACCATGGCCAAGATAATTAACGTATCCATCACCTCCGAAAGATTACTTCTTAACAAATTCTTTAGTGCAAAATGTAGTACTGTAACTATAGGTATTGATACAATGTTATACAGCAGATCACTAGAAATTACTCACCCTGCAGAGCTGAACTTTATATCCATTGAACTGCAACTCCCCATTCCTCTCCCCAAACCCCTGGAAACCACCATTATACTCTCTGCTTCTACAAGTTTAACAATTATAGATGCCTCACATAAATGGAATCATGTAGTATTTGTCCTTCTGTGACTAGCTTATTTCACTTAGCATCATAATCTTCACATCAAAGCATACGGTAGAATTTCCTACTTTTAAAAGGCTGAATAGTATTCCATTGTATGTACATATCACAATTTTTTAAATTCATCCATCTGCTGATGGATGTTTAGGTTGTTTTCATATCTTGGTTATTATGAATCATGCTGCAATGAACATGGGAATGCAAATATCTTCTCATATATCAGGTGGTTATTTGTAAATATTCTTTAGAGAACTGTATATTTAAGTCATTTGCCTAGTCTTTAAATGGGTTATTTGGTTTTTTGCTATTGAGTTGTATGAGTTCCTTATATATTTTGGATATCAACCTTTTATCAGATACATAGTTTGCAAGTATTTTCTCCCAATCCATAGGTTGCCTTCTCAATCTGTTGATGGCGTCATTTGCTGGGCAGAAGCTTTTTAGTTTGATGTAGTCCCACTCATCTATTTTTGCTTTTGTTGCTTGTGCCTTTGGTATCATATTCAAGAAATCATTGTCAAGACCAATGTCAAGAAAATTTTCCCCCATGTTTTCTTTGAGGAGTTTCCTAGTTTCAGGTTGTACATTTAAGTTTTTAATCCATTTTGAGTTGATTTTTGTGTATGGTATAATATAAGGGTCCAATTTCATTCTCTTGTAGATATCCAGTTTTCCCAACACTATTTGTTGAAGAGACTGTCCTTTTCCCATTATGTATTCTTGACAGTCATGCCAAAGATCAGCTGACTGTAGATGTGTGGACTTATTTCTGTGCTCTCTATTCCATTCCCTTGGTCTATATGTCTTCATGCCAGTACCACACTGTTTTAATTAATGTAGCTTTGTGATATATTTTTAGTCAGGAAGTGTTACCTCTCCAGATTTGTTCCCACTCAAGATTGTTTTGGCTGTTAAGGGTCTCTTCTGGTTCTGTATAAATTTTCAGATTATTTTTTCTATTTCTGTAAAAAATGCCATTGGGATTTTGATAGGGATTACATCAAATCTACAGAGTACGCTAAGTGTGGACATTTTAAATATTGTCTTCTAATCTATGAACACAGGATGTCCTTACATTTATTCATGTCATTTTTCAATTCCTTTCATTAACATTTTGTTGTTTTCAGTGCACAAGTCCTCCTTGGTTTATTCCTAATTATTTTATTATTTTTCAGTGCTGCTGTAAATGAGATTGTTTTAACTTCCTCTTCAGATAGTTCATTGTTAGTGTATAGGAGCACAACTGATTTTTATATGTTGATTTTGTGTCCTGATGCATTACTGAATTTATTAGTTCTAACTTTTTTGTCTGGAGTCTTTAAGATTTTCTACATATAAGATGATATCATCTGAAAACAAAGATAATTTTACTTAATTTTTTCTGAGTTAAATGCCTTTTATTTCTTTTTCTTGCCTAATTACCCTGGCTAGGACTTTCAGTCCTATGTTGAATAGAAGTAGCGAGAAAGGGCACTGTTGTCTTATTCCTGATCTTAGAGGAAAAGCTTTCACTTTTTCACCCATGTATAATGTTAGCCGTGGGCTTCTCATATATGGCTATCTTAGCCTATTTGAGCTGCTGTAACCAAATACTAAATGCTACAGACTGGGTGGCTTACAAACAACTGAATTTTATTTTTCACTGTTCTAGAGACTGGAAACCCCAGAATTATGGTGCCAGCAGATTCAGTGTGGTGGCTGGTGAGGACCCACTTCCTGGTTCATAGATGGTAGCTTCTTGCTGTGTCCTCACATTCTGAAAGGGATGAGGGAGTTGTCTGGGGTCCCTTTTATAAGGGCTAATCCCATTAATCCCATTCCTAAGGGTCTACTCTCATGACTTAAGCACCTCCCAAAGGCCCCACCTCCTAATACCACCACCTTAGGCATTAGGTTTTTAACATATAATTTTGGGGAAACACACATTCAGACCATAGCAATGGTCTTTATTATGTTGAGGTAAATTCCTTCTATACTTAAATTTATTGACGGTTTTATCAGAAAAGAGTAAGGAATTTTGTTAAATGCTTTTTCCGCATCTATTGAGATGATCGTGTGATCTTTTATCCTTCATTCTATTGCTATAGTGAATTATGTTAATTGAATCATCCTCACATCCCAGGGATAAACCCTACTTGGTCATGATGTGTGACCCTTGTGTTGTGCTATTGAATTCAGCTTGCTAATCTTTTGTTGAGAATTTTTACATCTATGCTTATCAGGAATATTGACCTGTAGTTTGTTTTCCTCATGACGTCTTAGCCTGGCTTTGGTAGGAGAGTCATGAGTTTGGAAGTGATCCCTCCTCTTCAACTTTTTAGAAGAGTTTGGGAAGTGTTGGCAATAATTATTCTTTAAATATTTGATATAATTCACCAGTGAAGCCATCTGTTCATGGGCTTTCTTTGTTGGGAGGTTTCTGATTACTATCCAGTCTCCTTACTCATTACTAAGTCCGTTCACATTTCCTATGTCTTCATGATTCAGTCTTAATAGGTTGTGTTTCTAGAAACTTATCCATTTCTTCTAGAGAGCCTAGGTGGCTGTACTTATATTAGACAAAATATTAAGTCAAATTTTAAGTCAAAAACTGTCACGTGAGACAAGGGAGGACACGTATCATGATAACGGGGTCAATTCATCAGGACGACACAACATTATAAACGTATATGCACTCAACATCTGAACACCTAAATACGTAAAGCAAACATTGACAGAAATGAATACATAGAAATCCAACACTAGCAGGAAAATTCAAGACTCTACTTTTAAAAATTGATAGAACACCCAGACAAAATCAATAAGGTAATAGTGACTTGAGCACCACTATACACCAAACGTACCTGACAGACATCACTGAACATTTCACCCAAAGGTAGCAGAATACCGTCTTTTCAAGCACACACAGAACATTCTCCAGGATAGATCACAAAACAAGTTTCAACAAATTTAAGAATACTGAAATCATACCAAGTGTCTTTTCTGATCACAGTACAATCACACTAAATCAACAACAAGTGGAAAACTGGAAAATTCACACATATATGGAAATTAAACAACCCACACCTGAACCACCAATACATCAAAAAAATTCAAAAGGGGAAATCAGAAAATATCTTGAATGAAAACTAAAACAACATACCAAAACTTATGAGACACAGCAAAAGCAATACAAAGAGGGGAATTTATAGTAATAAATACCTACGGTAAAAAAACCAAAGGTTCTCAGATAAAGAAGTTAATGTTATACCTCAACGAACTATAAAAAGAACAAATTAAGCTCAGAGTTAGCATAAAGATGGAAATAATAAAGATTAGAGCAGAAATGTGAAATAGAGACCAGAAAAAGAATAGAAAAAAACTAACAAAACTAAGAAACGATGTTCAAAATGGTGTTTTGAAATGATAAACAAAATTGACAAACCTTTAGCTAGACCAAGACTGTGAAAAAAAGGGAGAAGACTCATAAAATTAGAAGTGAAAGAGAAGGTATTACAACTGATGCCATAGAAAGTAAAAGGATGAGAGCCTGCTGTGGTTTCTATAGGGAAACATGTGATCCGAGACTCCCTAAATGTCTCCAGCACAGGTTTAAAAAATACGCCTTGACAGAAGGCAAGGACAGGATTAAGCAGGTCAGAAGGAACAAGCCAGGAAGAGCAGTGTCTTCTTAGTATTTAAATCCCTTGGGCTGGGCTTCGCTGGTGGCGCAGTGGTTAAGAATCCACCTGCCAATGCAGGGGCAGGGGACATGGGTTCGAGCCCTGGTCTGGAAAGATCCCACATACCTTGGAGCAACTAAGCCCGTGTGCCACAAGTACTGAGCCTGCGCTCCAGAGCTCGCGAGCCACAACTACTGAGCCCGCGTGCCTAGAGCCCGTGCTCCTCAACAAGAGAAGGCACCGCAATGAGAAGCCCATACACCACAAGGAAGAGCAGCCCCCGCTCGCCGCCACTAGAGAAAGCCTGCGCGCAGCAACGAAGACCTCATGCAGCCAAAAATAAATAACTAAAATAAAAACTAAAAGTAAATCCCTTGGGCTTAAAAGGCTTGCACTGAGTTGAAGAAATTCAACCTAATTGGAGAGAAAGGTAAAACCATTGTTATTGTTGGACTGAAGACAAAAAGCCCACACTTTATCGTTGATAAATTACGGAGGCCTTCTTTAAATAATTCAGGGTCATGTGGAAAATTATGGGATAGTTCTGTATAGCCGCTAATAAAATACTGTCATCGTCTATTTCTTCCAAGCAGCGTACCAGGCCTTTTATTCAGCCCATAGACAGCGTTTCGTTTCTCAGGCACGTTTGCGGTCCCTGGTTTTCTCATCGCCTCTCCCTGCTTTACATGGCTTGCCCGGCAGGGAGCCTCCCTGAGCCTCCCTGTACTTGCTCTTCTCTCCTACTGTCAAAATTCCTATGGATTCTAGTCCTGTTCTACAAAATACTGGCTGTATCTTTGGATGGGCATGCACCCGTGTCTCCCTGGATTGAATGGTGACCCTGGCGATTATCGCCTGTATCCTACCTATCAGTCATTAGATGCTGTCAAGTCCCTCACCTCTGTTCTCTGCACAGCCTGTGCTCCTTGTTCAGTCTCTAATGTGGACCCACAGTCAGTTTCTGTCCACAGTGTAGCCTCCCTGGCATCTAGTTCCCACACTCCCCTCCAAGTGATATTTCTGAAAGGTAATAACAACAACAACGGCTAGCATGCTACACAGCCAGCATCTCTGCTAAGAGCTTCACATGGATTGCTATACTTAACTCTAAAACACAATCAGGAAAGAACTATTATTCATCCCATTTCATAGATAAGGAACCAAGATTCAGTAGTCATGTAACTTACCCAGGGACACACAGTAATTAAGGTGATGTATCTGAGACTCAGGTCTGACCTCAAACCCTGTAGGATGAACCTCTGCTATACACTCTCCCACACACCCTTGAAAATCATCATTGGTTCTCTGGGTAAAAGGGTCTGAGACAGTCCCTTCCATGTGACTCCCAAAGCCTTCCCTGTCATCTCCTGAATTCTCCTGTCTCTGTATAATCTAAAGTCCAACCATATCAAGCCAGTTGCTCTTTTCCAAATTATCCTCGTTTCCAGTCTCTTATACACGCTGTTGTTTCACTTTTTCGTAATATTCTGTCTGAAAACTCATGTGCTGTTTTAGATATACCATACTTTATTCATAGGTATGAGTTTAATTATTTTATCAAAAACCTTGCTGAAATCAAGGTATGTTACACTGGTTGCTTTTCCCCTGATTATTAAGCCTTAGGTTTCGTGAATTTAATCTTTCTAATTGGGTTTCACGGTAAACCTGGTTAAGGAGGAAACCAGGTTCCAACACACAAGTCCCTTTAACTCTCTTTCCTAAATATCCTAGAACTACTGAAGTTGAAGCCTGATATTTTCTTTTTACCCCTTAATATCACTCCATAGAGCAGAGGGTAATTACTGTTAAAATTACTGGAAGTGTTGACCCAGATACGTTATTTGTCGAATTTGATTCCCCTTGAAAAAAAAAAAAAAAAAGGGCCCTTTTAGATCCAATTCACTAAGCATCGATAAAAAATAAAAACAATTATAAATTGAATTTCCTTGCAAATGTGGCCTCTCCCCTCTTCTGCGTGACTGCACTGTCATCAAACTACTATACCTTATTGTTGACAGGGTAGAATAACCAAAAAAATAACCATGTTCGAATTGTTTTGCTAGTTGCCAAGGTCAAGATTCATTTTTTTCCCCAAGAAAGTTTATAAAGGTCATTAGAGTTTAAGGAAAGTTTGGATTCCCTACTTATCAAAAAGCTGTAGAGGAACTGATTCTCATAAACATTCAATTAGGTCTTTGAAGAAAAAGATTCATATTTCTATCAACTACAGAGAAAAGTATTGCTAAATGTCTCATTCTCAAAGGACTTGAAGCAGTTGTGGCATTTAAAAGAAATATTTCAGTTATTATAATAAAAAATTAAGTGGTATGGTAATGTGCAGGAAACGTTAGCTAAGCTTCCCACTGTGCTAAGTCTTGATCTGTTCCTCTTCTGAGTAGTGGCCTGCGACTGAGCCTCAGATAAAAGGATGCGTGGAACCTTTGCGGAAAGTTCAGGACAGAAACTCTTACATGGATAACCCACAGTCCTCAAGAATGCCTGGGGCTGTGGCTATCTGCATCACATTTTCAAGAATGTAATGTATTTTATTCGGTGCGTGATTCAGCACTATTGAAACAACCTCAATTTCAGGACTTCTGCCAATAATACCTTATGAGGGTAAACTAACATGATTCGTTTAAGGAATATTAATGTTCCAATACTGTTTCTGAAATTGTCTGGGTCACCAGAGCAGTAGACAGTCTCTCTTTCACTGAAATGTAGGTTTCTCATACTTCCCACCATCACACCGCCTCTCACGCTCACTGCAGAATTTCACATTTCTAACCGGAATTAGCTCTGGGGGAAAAAACTCCCCTTTTTAAATATCATAATTGTTCCCTCTTTGAATTTGATTGAGATTTCGTGTTCTGGTGAACTCAGATGGTTACTGAAATAAGTTGTCTGAGAATCATGTTTGTGAACCTGTGAAGCAATTGCTAAGGGAGAAGTATAAAACTAACTAATGCGTTCGTCATAGAAAATTTACAAAAGATATAAGGAAGCTCCTTTAATAAACAGAATATGCCAAAATAAAATTAGGGGAGAATGATGGCTGTAAAGGAGAAAAAACTGACAAATAACAAAACTTCAGGAGCTTTCAACAAAAAGAAATGAATTAGCTTAACGTCCACAGGCTCCCGTTTCAGTGTTGGGGTTAGATCCAACAGATAAATTATAGCTGAACACCAGGGAGAAGAGTAGCTAAATACATCTACTGCCTTTGCATTTTTTCTAAAATATACACAACGATTTATGTCCTATTTCTGTTTCTCCTACTTTGTGTTTACATTAAAAAATAGTGTATATTCTTGAAGATGCGTGTGCATATGCAAACATACACACTTGGACAGAAAGACTCCTGTGCTTTCCAATTACTTGTACCGAGGACAGGATATTGGGGGCAGGGGCCCATCACCACTGTATGCACCCACATATCACTTATAACAAGTGCAGATTCAGGCATGGGGAGGAAAATCCCCTCAGTGGATTCCTAGCCTTGTCAATACAACTCTTCATTCATGAAATGTTTATTATGTGTGACATATACTACTGTTAATTAACTCCGGAAATATTTTTGAAGTTGTAATTTAATTTAGCATCACCTTTACTCTTTGTGGTTTTGTTGCTTATCCATTTTTAATGAATTTTGCTCTTACAAACAATGTTGTAATAGCAATAATGCCTCATTTTTATTGTTCTGTTGTATGTCAGGTATTTCATAATCATGGTGAAGAGTCCAAATGTTACTTAGGGAATTTGAGCGGTATGTACTTTTTATGTAGATAATTCACATCCACTACCACCAGTCCCTTCTGGTTCTGTGATACAGCCCTATATGTATATATCTATGTGTATAGATAAGGAAACCAACCCAGAGAAGTTAAGAAGACTGTCCTTGGTCACTTGACCAGCAAGACACAGATATTTACAATAGCCAGAACATGGAAGCAACCTAAATGTCCACTGATGGAAAAATGGATAAAGAAGATGTGGTACATATACACAACATATATACTCATCCGTAAAAGAGAATGAAATAATGCCATTTGCAGTGACATGGATGGACCTAGAGATGATCATACTGAGTGAAGTAAGTCAGACAGAGAAAGACAAACATTATATGATATCACTTATATGTGGAATCTAAAACATGGTACCAATGAACCTATTTACAAAACAGAAATAGAGTCACAGTTGTAGAAAACAAACTTATGCTTACCAAGGGGGGAGGGGGTGGGGGGAGTGGGGAGGGATAAACTGGAAGATTGGGATCGACATATACACACTACTATATATACAGACACACACACAGAATTACAAAGTACAGTTTCCATTATTAATATTTCTATTCAAGGCTGATATTTTTACTTATTTAAGTAAGGACTCTTGTTTTAGAGGATTTGAAAAATAGTACTAGTCAGAGTTTTTGTTAATTTTTCTCCCTTTTATAATGATAGCTCCGTGCTCTTATGATCCTACATCCAGATTATAAAAAAATACTCGGTATCTTTTAGATCTATATTCATTCGGTTTTTCAAAACTACAACGGGCTCTCGCAAGATTCCAACTGTATGAATTTCTATGAATATGTAGCCGTATTTTTTCAGGGTATCTCTTGGCCTTTTGGTTTAGCAACTCCAAGTGAGTTTGCCATTAATAGTTCAGAAACCAAAAAGATATACACTTAGCCAAATGAACATCGAAACTCCAACAGGACATTATCATAGAAATTTCTCCACTGCCATCCAATATTACACTCTCACTTACCTTTATCTTATAGTTTACAACCTGGTTTAACAGCTTGCTCCTAGGTACTGGGTGATGGAGAGGGAGTATTCCAGTTACTTTATTCATCCATCTAGTCTTTTGGAGAAAGTTTCCCACGAAACATTTTCTTTAGCATCAGTTTATTGCTATTTCTTTTATCACCTCCTGACAAGTTGAATGAACTCGTTCCTTTTTAGTGCGAAGACTGAAGTGTGATGTTTGTGGAAGATTCTCATGTTACCTGCTGGGTGTTCCTTTTTCAAGACTGATGCATTCCGCACAGACTCTCCTCTCCATTTACAAAGTTTTACTCTGTATCATTTGTGATGACCTCTGTGACGTTTTGTTTTGTCCTAAAACACAGCCTTAGTGTCAGGCTTTTCAGAGGGTTCCCCTGGATACAATGTACTTTTGATTGACTCATTACTCCCACAAAGGGAAAAGTTCAGCTGTGATTCATTGCATTTGATTAGGGTAAACAGTTAATCTAAATAATCCTTATCCACCACAAGCAGTCTGATTTTCAAAGCAACAACCTCTCATTAGAACAAGTGTTCTTTATTCTGGTTTCCTTGAAATGTTTAAGGTCATTAGAACAAATGTTTCCAATCACTCAGTTGGTCAAATTATTCATATGCTAGATGTCCAAGGAGCTACATGCCCCAAACCAAGCTCACAATAATGCTATCATCCCTCACGATTAGCATGTTATTTCCTCTTCTCATAGCCTTTATTTTCTATTTCTTCCTGCACAAGTATGCTTTTTATTTTATTTGAAGCTGTCTCAAATTCTTTCTAGAAAATAGTAGATCACTAAACCTTTAACGATGTTAAAGTTTCCATCAGTTGCATTATGTGGGCACTGCCATCGTCATTGTCATGGCCTTGCTCCACACTGATCACAGAATAAAGTACTTAAAACGCTCAGAACAAGAGGAGATGGGAACCTGGGCACTCATGAGCCGGGCTGTTTCCATTCAGTAAGTGCCTTTTCATCCCTGTACATTCTGAAGGCATTTTATACACTGTATGACGTTCTTCCTCATCAAAATCCTCTAATACTAATGACAGCTCACAGATTGATGTAATTTACCCAGAGTCACACATTTCCCAAAGGATGGAACGAGCTTGGATCTAAAGGTTGTGTGAATGTGAAAGAAGCTCATCAATAGAATGGTGGAAACAACTTGCAGGCGGGAAAACCCACGTGGGATCCTGACTGTTGCCATTTATTAAGCTCTAGGATTACAGATAGATGACCTAGATTCTCTGAGTTTTAGCCTTCTTATCTGTAAGATGTGAATAATATTTGCTTCCTAGAATCCTTGAGGGAGTGAAATAAGATAATATACACGAAGCACTGAATAGAGTACCTGATACATTCGAGACTCAAGAAATGGAAGTTCCTCAAAAAACTAAAGCTAGAGTTGCCGTATAAACCGGCAATCCCACTCCTGGGCATATATCGAGACAAAACTCTAATTCGAAAAGATGCATGCACCCCTATGTTCATAGCAGCACTATTCACAATAGCCAAGACATGGAAGCAACGTAAAGGTCTATCAACAAATGAATGGATAAAGAAGATGTGGTACATATGTACAATGGAATACTACTGAGCCGTAAGAAAAGAATGAAATAATGCCATCTGCAGCAACCTGGACGGACCTAGAGATTATCGTACTCAGTGAAGTAAGTTCGAGAAAGACAAATACCATATGATATCACTTATATGTGGAATCTAAAATGTGACACAAATGAAACAAACTCACAGACAGAGAAGACACTTGTGGTTGCCAAGCGGGGAGGGGTGGAGGAAGGATTGAGAGTTTGGGATTAACAGAGGCAAGCTATTATATATAGGATGGATAAACAATAAGGTCCTACTGTAGAGCACAGGGAGCTATATTCAATATCCCGTGATAAACCATAAGGAAAAAGAATATATATATATATATATATAAAACTGAATCACTTTGCTGTACAGCAGAAATTAACACAACATTGTAAATCAACTATACTTCAATAAAATAAAAAAAGGTTTTTATTATAAATATTATTACTATGAAAAAGCTTAATGAGGAAACTGTTGTCCCAGGAGATTGAGGAGAAGTTCAGGATGACCACCAACACAATGAAAGCGAGGATAGAAGTTTTTTTACATAGAAATTCGAAGTGGTTGGTTGTCAGTATGGGTTTGGCAGGTCGGAGCTTTCCTGCCTCAGAGATACACAGGTAAGGGATGGGGCTGGAGAGCACACCTTGAGCAAAGCAGACAACAGAGTGCATCACAGTCGCTGTCACTGGCGGTGGCCTGTCAATCAGTCTGGACCTCCGGTAACCATCTAGAGAGGACACCAAGACCAGAGGAGGCCACGCAGTAAGGAACGGTTACTTCCCTGGTCTCCGGAAAAGCCCTGCCTGATAGCCAGACAATTTGGACAAACTTATTCTCCTGGGTCACCTAAAAGAACTGTTTAATGAATACTTTAATCTCCCTGTCCAAGCAAGTGTAGAAATGCAGCCATAGGACAAATAATCTTGGGTGGGGTTTCACCGTAATCAACTTTTAAGAAGAGGTTTCTGAGAATAAAAGATCGGGAAATTTAGAGACAGGGATTCAAAATCAAAAATACATGAAACTATTATTTGTGTGTTCCCTTCGTATGTTTCCTCTTCCATGTTCAAATTAGCAACCCATTTTACCCTAATCTATTTCGATTTTCAGAAAATGGATCTACATACAATTACTGCAAAATACACAAATGTTTTCTTAAAACAAAGAGACCCTCAACGATCTCATCCCTTTTAACAGTTCGTTTTGTAATCTCAAATGCCTTTCTCTGGTTTCCCACTGTGTGGACCATGGGGTTTTGGTCTGTGGTTAACTTGAGCCTCTTGTGGCGGTTTCTCCTGGTGGCTGTTTACATGGTCCCCCCCCCCCCCGAGGATGTTTCACGGGATGGTGCCTTTTTCTTCCCGTGTGACCCAAGCAAAGGCGAGCTGCCTCTGCCTTCTGTGCTGGTCTCAGTTTATAAGACACTGTAAAAGGGCCAGGCACCCAGTAACCACCATCTCCTCTCATGATTTCAGATTCCCCAGGATCACTGGAAGGTCATGGGCATCAGAAAATGTCATAGTCAAGATCCTTACAAATCCCCTCCCTCCCCCCAAAAATAATCACGGTCATCAATCCAGGAGCCTAGAACATCACAAACAGTATGCTGCTTTTTTAGCTCCTAGGGAAGAGAGAAAGTAGTATAGAGAAAATGACAATGCTGGTAGCAATGCCTTCCCATTTTATGGAGCTTTATTCTTTCCAAAACTCTTATAGGTTATATCCCTTTGAACACAAATTTTCAGAAGAGACCAAAACTGAGAAAGGCAATGCTAGTGTAAAAAACTGTCTGCCCTTATTCAATACCATGTGTAGTAAAAATTATCTGATATCACAGAACGGCTTATTTTGTCTTTTATAAGGAAAAAAGGATGATTTCTCAGGAGAGCTAAACATGATTTTATTGCTAGTGCCTGTTCATTTATGAAACTAAAAACTTTCATGCTGTTGCTAAGTTATCAGTTCTTGAAATAATCGGGTCTTTTCACCATGCTTTATTTTAAGTTTGCCAGGTTGCTCTAGGCATGGAATCTTTCTATTAAATAATGTAAGAAAAACACATGGGATACATGTTCTTCAGCCTAGGCTTCTGGTCTTCAAAGTCAGCTTATGATATGGTATTAAAACCACCAATATATGTTTAAATGCTGCTACTATGTTCAGCAATTATCAGTGGGCAAAGAAATGAAAGAGATTCCCAAAGAAGTGTCTCCACATGTTGCCTCCAACCCATCCCCCCTCACTTTTGCAATAGCAGGGGTAACTGGGGTGGTGGTTTTTTTTTCCTTTGGCCACTCCTCACGGCATGTGGGATCTTAGCCCCCCAGCCAGGGATTGAACCCGCGCCTGCTGTATTGGAAGCACAGAGTCTTAACCACTGGACCTCCAGGGAAGTCCCCTGGGGGTGGTGTTCATACAAGAAATATTTCTATGTGACGTATTCATTTACTCTGACCAAGAGCTCACTTATTGAGCCATTTGATGGTCAGATTTCCTGACACTCCATGGCTTCACAAAATCCCTCAAGCCTCAATTTTTCAGCCCAAAGTGTTAAATACATTGTATCATGAACCAGCTGATTTTTATGTTCTCGCTTAGCCAGTATATATACTGGGTGAGTCCCTGTTATTCTCCCTACGGATATAGGATATAGCGATTATATTAATGACAAAGAAATGCAAATTTCCATGAGCCTATTTTCTTAATTAAGTCAAATGATGACTGAAGTTTTGAAACAATGTGACCAGAGGTACCTCTTTGAATTACAGGGAAGCGGCACATACCCACATTAACATTCTTCAGGAAGCTGCTGCTGAGTTGATTTACACCCAGCTCTAGAAAATCAGCTGGCTTGAAAGCGATGATCTCATTTTGTAAAACCTAACAACTACCATTTTTCCAGAGCCATTGATTAGAAAATGAACTTTTCCTCAGAGCAGAATATTTTATCTTCAGTAGATTATGCACTCTGCAGTACAGACAGAATTCTGTGTGTCCACTGACATCAAGAAGTTTAGCTGCTGTTTCCTATTTAGAGGCAACTAAGGTTGAGTGTTGACTTCACACCAGATTATTTTACGTAATGTAGCCTCAGTATATACTCCATTTGTTCAACTTAAGTGTTTTTTGCCCCATTTCTGATGATGTAACAGACTAAATGTTCAGAAAAACCTCTGCTGGTATATAATACATAAAATACTAACAAAATATGTATACACTTTTTTTTTTTTAATAACATGGCCGATGAAGTAAAATAAGACTTCCAAATAGAGGGACTTGTTGCGAGGCAGAGCTCGCCCCAAAGACACCTGCCGATTTTGGTGGTCTGGTCTACCCTCTAGTGCTCGCTTCGGCGGCACATATACTAAAATTGGTCTAGACTCTAGAAGCCTTGAGACCACATTCCTCAAAGGCACTCATTTGCTCAGGACTCTCCTTTTCTCCCAGAGATTAAGTGCTCTCAGAACTGCTTAGTCATTCAACCATCAGGAATGACCCCACGAGATTCCAAATATTCCCAGACAAGGAAAGACCACCCGTAGCTGGGAATTACTGACGTAGAGCCTGGGTCTTCACAAGTCATGGAATGGCCAGGAGCAGTTGTCCAAAGCTAGGTCCCAGCAGGGTATAAATTTGGAGAGACTTTTCCACAATTCTAAGACCCTCAACTGTTAAGCCCATTACCATGCCAAAAGCAGAATAGAGTGGAAGAAATTACCCAGCATGGAGGCCAGAGAGACAAAAGGGTAGAAAAATTTAAAGGAAGTTTTCCATTGTGCTTAGCCATTGTTTTCCTTCAAATTTAAACTTTTTTAAACATCTTTATTAGACTATAATTGCTTTACAATAGTGTGTTACTTTCTGCTGTAAAACAAAGTGAATCAGCCATATGTATACATATATCACCACATCCCCTCCCTCTTGCATCTCCCTCCCTCCCTCCCTACCCCACCTCTCTAGGTGGTCACCAAGCACTGAGCTGCTCTCCCTGTGCTATGTGGCTGCTTCCCACTAGCTATCTATTTTTCATTTGCTGGTGTATATATGTCCATGCCACTCTCTCACTTCATTCCATCTTACCCTTCCCCCTCCCCGTTTCCTCAAGTCCATTCTCTACATCTGCGTCTTTATTCCGGTCCCGCCCCTAGGTTCTTCAGAACCTTTTTTTCTGCTTCTAGATTCCATATATATGTGTTAGCATACGGTATTTTTCTTTTTCTGACTTACTTCACTCTGTATGACAGTCTCTAGGTCCATCCACCTCACTACAAATAACTCAATTTCATTTCTTTTTATGGCTGGGTAACATTCCATTGTATATATGTGCCACATCTTTATCCATTCATCTGTTGCTGGACACTTAGGTTGCTTCCATGTCCTGGCTATTGTAAATAGAGCTGCAATGAACACTGTGGTACATTACTCTTTTTTTTTTTTTGTGGTATGCGGGCCTCTCACTGTTGTGGCCTCTCCCGTTGGGGAGCACAGGCTCCGGACGTGCAGGCCCAGCGGCCATGGCTCACGGGCCTAGCTGCTCCACGGCATGTGGGATCTTCCCAGACCGGGACACGAACCCGTGTCCCCTGCATCGGCAGGTGGACGCTCAACCACTGCGCCACCAGGGAAGCCCCACATGACTCTTTTTGAATTATGTTTTTCTCAGGGTTTATGCCCAGTAATGGGATTGCTGGGTCATATGGTAGTTCTATTTTTAGTTTTTTAAGGAACCTCCATACTGTTCTCCATAGTGGCTGTATCAATTTACATTTCCACCAACAGTGCAAGAGGGTTCCCTTTTCTCCACACCCTCTCCAGCACTTATTGTTTATAGATTTTTTGATGATGGCCATTCAGACCGGCGTGAGGTGGTACCTCATTGTAGTTTTGATTTGCATTTCTCTAATCATTAGTGATGCTGAGCATCCTTTCATGTGTTTGTTGGCAATCTCTGCATCTTCTTTGGAGAAATGTCTATTTAGGTCTTCTGCAAGACCCGAATAGCCAAAGCAGTCTTGAGGGAAAAAAACAGAGCTGGAGGAATCAGACTCCCTGACTTCAGACTATACTACAAAGCTACGGGAATCAAAACAGTGTGGTACTGGCACAAAAACAGAAATATAGATCAATGGAACAAGATAGAAAGCCCAGAGATAAACCCACGCATATATGGTCACCTTATCTTTGATAAAGGAGGCAAGAATATACAATGGAGAAAAGACGGCCTCTTCAATAAGTGGTGCTGGGAAAACTGGACAGCTACATGTAAAAGAATTAAATTAGAATACTCCCTAACACCATACACAAAAGTAAACTCAAAATGAATTAAAGACCTAAATGTAAGGCCAGACATTATAAAACTCTCAGAGGAAAACATAGGCAGAACACTCTATGACATAAATCACAGCAAGATCCTTTTTGACCCACCTCCTAGAGAAATGGAAAAGAACTTTGTTTCTGAAATGAAGTTTTCAAATGTCTAATTCTTTCCACCACTTCTCTTTTCACATCTATCTTTCTCTGATGATCTCAGTTATGTCTTTATTATTCTTATTTATGCTGTTCTTCCATTTATCTACCATTTTCTTAATTCCTTTTAGATTGCTTTGAAACATTATGTTTCATTTTCATCTGTTTTTAGGGTGCGTTCTTTCTGAAAAACTTCCATTGTCTACAAGGGAAACTGTTCTCCCTATATGCTTTCTTATAACAACTGTAGTAAATCTTAATAACTTTAATAACGTTTACTCACGTTTAGCAAACATTTGTTGAAGATCTAGTCTGTGTAAGGAACTAAGATGTAGGAGAAAACAAGACATGAGCTAAATAAAACATAGAGCTAAAGGAAACAGAGACAAATAATTGCAATGAAATGGGAATAATATAACAAAAAATGAAGGCTCTGTGGAAACACAGCCAGGAAACTTCAGCTTGTTTAGGGGATTAGAGAAGGTTTCCCAGAGAAAGCAGAACGAGGTTCTGGGCTAGCCAGGTAGAGGTGGGAAAGCACATTTCCAAGGAAGTTGTGGGATCTGAGCAAAGTTGCATATGAAAGAAATAATTCTTAAAAAGACATTTATTAGACCAGAGCATAGACTTACAAAAAAATAAAAGATTAGCGATAAAGCTAGAATTGACAGGGGACAGATCTCAGAGAGCTGGGAGTCATGTTACATTGATTAGAACAGACAATGAGAAAGCTTAAAGGCCTTAACTAGGGCAGTGGCAATGGCTGCTTTATATCTTTAAAGAGAGTTCTCTAGCTTTTATGATGAGAACTGTGTCGACTGAAAAAAATGCACAACCTACAAGTTGAGAATCACGTTTTATTTGGCAGACTTTCTGAGGGACTGGTCCAAAGAGGTGAGGAAGGAGCCAGGATGTATGGGAGATTTTGCAACAAAAACCAGGTAGTCAGAACATCAAAAAATTACCGTTAATTAAAGAAAACCAGGCATCTCAAGTTAAGGAACCTAGTGCTTTTCTATGGATGGGAGATGCGGAAGTCCGGGCTCATTGAAATCATTATTTTGATATGCACCTCAGCTGTCTGGGGCCAGTATACTGTGTTTTCCCATCCTGAGTCTCCGCAGAGTGCCTTTGGGGGCCACTGTAGTGGCTTGATGGCTACAACATCCTTTGTTTACTGATATGACAGGCAACGTTTTTCATTCACAGCAGACAAAGGTAGGAAAAGATTACACAAAAACTGCCTAATTAGGAAGTGCTCCTCAGAGGGTGGTGGCTCCATTTGAAGAGAAAGGGATAGATTTAAGGAACATTAAGAGATTAAACTTGCTGTGATTAAATGGATAGAGTTGTCAAGAAGGACTGCCAGCTTTCAATTTTTAATAATAGGCTGCCGTGGAGCTATTTACGAAAATAGGGAGCATTGAAATGGAGCTGGTTTGGGAGGAGAAAATTATTTCAGTCTTGAACAAGTTGAGACTGAGGAACAGAAAAACATCCAAGTGAAGTCTGTAGTCGGATTTACGTTTCGGGAGCTCAGAAGGTAAATTTGAGCAGTCAGTAGAGGTGTGGGAATTATCATCACTGAGATACTAATCGAGTCATGAAAGTGAATGAGATTGTCCAGGTGAAGTACTGATATGTGGAATAAAGTGAGAAGAGGGCTGTAGACTGAATTCTGACAACACCAACATATAATACTTGGGTAATAAGGAAAATGCTGCAAGATAACCTTAACAGCACTGATTTAAAAGCAGGCCCTTGTCCAAGAGAAGGTGAGGACATACAGATACACCGTTTCCAGGACTGCCGAGAAGTCAGCAAGACAAGTACTTAAAAGCATCTGTTGAATTGACCAATGTGGATATAATTGAGGAACCAGGCAAAAAGCAGGTCTGTTGAAATCTGGTGGGCAGGAGGTAAGACCCGGTTTTCTTACTTCTGATCTGTTTTAGTTTCTGTGAGGAACTTAAACTCTTCATTGTCTGTCTCCTCAACTAGACTTGAAACTCCTTGAGCAAATGAAACATGTCTCCTTATTCTTTATATCCCAAGTACCACTATAGATTAATCTATAAATGTCTCATTTTCCTTCCCTATAAGGGAGAGAGAATAATACCATCTCGCTTTTATTTCACAGGTTGTTTTTAGGATCGTACCTTGCATGTAACAGTTGTAAACTGTAAATCCTACAGAAGTGATCGTTTTTGCTATTACTTCTAGATCCCAACAATTCAGGACTAAAGTGGAAAAAGTGTCACAAGATAGCTTATGATTTATTGCCGAATGAATATTTACCAACCATAGTTGCTCTGGGGGTTCAGAAAAAATAGGGCATTTCAGGCAGAAATTGTTACAGGATACTTTAGAGAATTGCTAGCAAGACATTCAGGGTGGTAGGGAGTGAGACATGAACACGGTCGAGCAGCTGGGTGCCAGGAATGGTGACTAAACCAATGAGATTAGTGCAGAAGAGTCTTAAAACTTTTCAATTCATTCCACACTCTTGGCTTCGACAAGAAACATGCATTATTAAGGTTTAATGATTGTTTTGAGAAAGTATTTATAGTACTTGCTGCCATGCAGAATGTTTTATGAGTCTAATAACAGACAGTACTTGAACATGAAAGCTAATTTGCTCTCCTATCCTGTAAATGGACGTCCACTCTGGGATGTAGAGCAAATGTTGGCCTAAAAACGTCTCCTGATTCCTTGCTCCAAACCTGACCTTCTAATTTGGAAGACAGACTTCAAGACACTTTGTATTGAAATTAACAAGGTCATTTTACAATGTAAGGGATAGTGGGGAAATTTATTGATTTTGATAAGCTACAGGTTATTTCTTACAAGTGTAAAATTACTGTAACATCTATAGGCTTAGAAGTTAAAAAAAGAATGGGAAGAATGTGTGTGTGTGTGGAAATATCTGTGTCCTTAGAAAATTGTGAGGAAAAGCAGTGCAGTCCCCAGCTAGAAAGAACAGTAACGGATATGAAGGATCCTCGGACCTCTGGACGTTGCCCTGAGCTGTGCAGATGCTACATAGGAAACGAAGGTTAAAGGCCCCTGGCTTTGAGGTTGCTACAAAGAACAATAAAAGGGACTCGGTGGCTCTACTCTACTACAAGGCACAGCACATGCCTGACGTGTGAGATGATCTCCTTTTCTCCATCCCCTTCCTGCCCTTCCTTCACAACACTGCCAGAGGGATCTTTGTTCAGCATACATCTGATCTGATCTTGTCACTCCTTGTCCTAGCCTATCAAGCAATGGTTCACCTTCCCTTCAGAATATAATCAAAATTCCTGAGACTCATAAGCGGTTTCCACACTGTCTCTCACCAACCTTACAAACCGACCTGTTACCACCCCAACGCACCCTACACTCAACCGGAAAAACATGCTTGCACTTCTCAATAGCCTGTGCTCCCTGCCCAGCGCCTTCCACGCCTGCTTTGTTCCAGCTCACGATTTCTCATTTATCCTCCCAGGCTCAGCTCCAGCAATGCTTCCTCCAAAAAGCTTTCTGTGAAACACCGCGGCTCTCACCACCCACACTCGTGGGTCTAAGCATCAAGTTTGTACACCCACACTCGTGCAATTGTACAACAGCGTGTTTGTATGTGTGTGCGCACGCATGGGCATGCATGGCCACACACACACAACTGCATTTTATTACCTGTCACCAAGCCCGTGCCTGGCGGTGGCGTTTACCCAAGAAATTATAATTACCCAATTCTCATTTACTTACAGATCATGAGCTACTTGAGATTTTGTTCATTTCACACATCGTAGGTCCTCACAAGATATTTCCTGAATATTTAGTGAGTAACAGACTGACAAGAACAACAAAGATGGGGTTGGTATTAATAGACTTTGGCAAATAAAACAACCTAGCATAGTGAAAATGCTTCTGGCGGGAAGAATACAGTTTTTAAAGTTCCTGGTGCCTTCTGTGTCCAAATGCAAAACATTAGTCTCCCACACCCTGTCCCCAAACGGAAGTCGATGTGTTGTCTAGTCTATTCCTCACCAAGAGTCTCCTGTTATAGCACACTCTGTGCATTATTTTAACTTCAAAAATAAAATAGCATGTGGCAAAGACACATTGGAAAGACATCATCGTGGCTAGTTGTGGACACCTAAGAGTAGTCCCCTGGTTAAGAGTCAGTGAAAACTGTATTGTCTTCGTGTTGGGTGTCTTTATAATGATTTGCTCAGAGATTACTCTAAAAAGCAATACGGTAAGTGGCTACAAAGTGTAAGTCATGAATAAATGCTACCAAAAAAAATTGGAAAATGGGAATATAACTTTCAGGGGTGCCATCATATAGGGATCCTAAAGGTGCCGTATCTCTAACAAATGAGAGTTTGGATGACCAGCTTCGGAAAATGATTAGATAACTCTAGAAATAGCTCTCATCATAGTAAAGACAGTGATGTAAAAAGTGTATAGGAGTTTTAAGAAATTTTACTGAAATTCAGATGTGGAAGAAGCATTATTTCTAAAGCAAATAAAACATTTTATGTGCATGATTTGAAATACGTATCATTTGTAACTAAACTAGTTAAATATTACATCTAGACATTTGGCTATTTTATCTAATTTAGAAAGCTATACATTCTTTCTGGCCTGTTTTAAGAAAAATCTTCATGAACTTTTGTTTGGGAAAGTAGGGAAATCACCTTGTGTTTGTCTTACATTTAGGCACACAACGAGTAATAGTAAAGTCTACTAACTTGAGGAAAAAAATGCCATTTTTCCCCTAACTGTCAAGGCTAGTCAAGCCAACACTGTCTGAGTTCTTAGCCCCAGAAAGAAGATATGCTTTAGAAATAGGCATTTTCATTTGCGTGTGTATATAAATTTTACCAGTTCTTAAAAACTGAAGAACTTGATGCTTAGACTTTAAAATCTTTTGAATTTGAGATTATTTTGTTGGTATATGATCACTTCATAGGGAAAGCTGTGGGCATTGACTGAGTTCCTGATCAACCTCTTAGATAATTCACAACAACCTCACGACAATCTTTGTTTTCTTAGAGGAAAAGAGGCATCGTTTGAGACCAGGATGCCGAGGCTCAGAGAGGTTGAATAACCCAGCTGGCCACTGATGAATCTACAGTCATGGTCTGTGCTTTTACCTCCCAGAAAGAGCAATGCCGCTCTCACTGGAAAAACAGCTGTTTATTCATGAATCTAAACTCTGCAGCCTGAAAAATTAAATGGCTGCCACTCGATTCTAGTGGTTTGCAACAGATTTTCCTACCTATTTTTCCAAATAATTTACAGATCACATTAAATGAAGGCGTTAGCGCAACACTGTTTCCTGGTCTGCTTTATTAACTCTGAATGAGTTTCTGTGACTTGGTGTGCTCGTTCTCGCTTTCTCTAATTGTCCTGACTCTTCTGCAAAATTGACTACTTCTGAGAATATGTGTAATGGACCAATTTTTTTACCCTGTGTAACTCTAGATGAAATGTCTGCCAACTAATAGAGCAATCGGATCTGCTCTTCTAAGCCAAATAACAGGAGAGGAAGAGGACTCGGGGGGCCCATGGCACCTGTCCTTCTTGCTACTTATCAATGCGTCTTTGCACAAAACAGGTATTTTGTTTAAAACCTGCCTCAACTCGTGCTGTTCACGCTCCTCCCCCTCCAATCACTCACTTCCGTGTTGTGACCTAACAGTTGGTTGATGGGCAAAGTATTATGACCCAGTTGTCCATGTGCTGCTTTTTAATCAGGCGATAAAGCATCAGCATTGGCTGACTTCCCATCAAAAACTTCTCAACAAACTTTTTGTGAAATGGCAGCAAGGAGAAGCATTAGCAGATGGGCTGCGGATGGATATGTGCCCATCTGGGGGACACTCGTGACAGTGAAGCCCACTCTGCTGTTCACCACTTGATTATCATTTCCTTGTCTGTGGCAGATCCATGGAAAAAGGCATTATCTCAGACCTCCCCATATCACATCTTTTGAAATCAACTGCAGTTATCTCTTCGTTGTTTGGGGTCGGTATCCAGCCTGCCAGCAGTTCCTTCTGGGGGTCTCTCTCCATAAATACATCTCCTTCTCAATTTAACAAAGACACAGCTCTCAATGAACTCTGTTCAGCCTGAACATGGTATAATTTACTTTTCAATTTCACACCCAAAGATTCTGTAATGGGGGGACGTAGGCAGTTAGGTTTTCAGTCATACCAAATGGGTTTTTAATATTTAAAATCCATCTGTTTACTTACAAAGAGTAAATGCCTGGAAATGAGGCTTCTGAAATGCAAATGAAGAGCTGCAAGAGGTATTTCTGCTTGGGAAAACCCAACACTTTCCTGACAAAAGGGAGTCATAATGGCTCCTGTGGAATCCAATAATATGATAAATGATGTTTGATCCAATAGTGCATGATTTGTGTACTGGGAAATCTGTGGTCTCTTGTTTGTTATGACTGAGTCATGAAATGCTTCATGAATTTGTGGAACGAGAAGAGATTCAAACTAGCATGGCATTTTGAAAACCATCAGCTGAGACAATTCTAGGATGCCTTGCCTTATCAAAACAGCTAACAGACTTAAGGAATGAAGCAGCATTTCAGAAAAGGTACTCTGTTGCTACTCATGGAGTACCAAGGTGGAGGTATTTTACATCCCCGCTACAGTAGGTTTAGACCAGAATTTAGCCTCATTCTTTGTTGTTTTTTTCTTAAGTTTGAGAAATTAAAGTTGACTTTTAAGAAGTCACTGTTCTCAGTTCGTGATTTCATAAAGTATCACAAAAATAGAATTTTCTGTAAATTATATTAATATACAAAAGTTAAAAACTGCTGGGACTGCAAATAAAACATTAGGATGAATTTTTCAAACAATCTGCTATGCTTTCAGTAGAAGTTACTAACGTTAAAACTCAGCCAGATATGATCCTATCGGTAGAAAACATTCAGTATTGTTACCTCGCAGAATTTAATTTGAGGTATTGTTCTACCCACCTAATAGGGCAAGACCATCAAAACCAAACCCCTTTCGTTTAAATAATTCCCTTTCAGTTCTTAGAAAAAGAACATGACACTCCGGGTATTGCTATTTACCATTACTTTGTATCTCCAAGTGTATAATGTCTAATCTGACAGGTATTTATTTTTCATTCATATGAAGTCCCAAACAAGTTGTCCTGATTGGCAGAAAATTCACTTTCCAGTGGCAAGTTACTTGCTTGTGGGAACCAGTGCTTCGTCCATCTTGTGACTCCATCACCCTCATCATATGTCATTTTTTAACTCTGGCTGGGAAATGACTCAGGACACTTCACTCTTATTTCGTTGCTGAAGGGTAGTCGCATAGGTGCAAGAGGGCTGGGAAATGTAGTCTCTGGCTGGACAACCAATTCCTAGGAAAGCCTGCACCCAGAAGGAGAAGTAAAACCCTTTGGCAGCCAATCCTTCCTTCTCTGGGAGGGCGCACACTGCTTCTGCCAGTGTGGTCCCATCTACATTACACCCACGGGAGGTCTTGCCTCTGCCTGGGACCCACACTTGATCTAATCTGAATTTTAAGGGGAAGGACCAAAGGTTCTGAGTTTTCACTAGCTCCTCTGTTATTCTTAAAAGTGCTGAATTTGAGAACCACCTTAGAAGTAACATATTAAAATACTATGATCTCCATCTCACAGATTGAAAAACAGTCTCAGAAGCATGTATTCTCTAGCTCTTCATAGATAAATTGCTTTCAGCATGGGTCCAAGATTCAAAAACTAAAGAATACTTGTTTCCAGCTGTCAAGAGAGTTGTAATCTAGGTAGAGCGAGATCTATGTCCCATACAGATAATTAAAATAGAAGGCCTTCTCAGATGAGTGCTTCACAAAAGGTACAGATAGTATGGTTGTAAAGAAAGTTTAAAAAAAAAAAAAAAAAAGTGCATTTTAGTCTAGAGGATGTTTCAAGGCCAAAGTGGTGTTTGATCTTATTCATGGATAAGACTTATTTGCTAGGTGAGGATGGGAGGAAGGCCAGTTCAGACACAGGGAAAAGACATGGAAAAGCTCAGAGATGGTTCAGAGAATTTTACGCAATCCAGTTTGATTTGAGGTTTTCTATTTCCGGGCAAATAAAGTCGGGGGTGGGGGTGGTCAGTGGATAGTAGGATACACATCCCGGAAGGAACCAGGTCGTCCAGAGAATCGATAACCAGGTCACGAAATCGGATTTCATGCTGCAGACTTTGGGGAACAATGGAACGCCTGTGAATAGGGGAGGGACTGGACCAGGAATGGTCCGTATCCTACCCTTCCTTGAGCTCTAGCTTTGCTCCCGACTCATCCCCTCTTGTCCGTGTGACTTTGCCTTCATTCTCCAGAATAAAGTGCTTCTTGGCCTTTTGGGGAGGTCACCGTAAAATGCTGTCGCAGCCATCCTTTCAGCTCAGGGAAACTATTCAGGCTCGTGTGTTATCCCGGGCTCCCATGGGCGCCATAGCGCTCAGTGTCTGTGGTTTCTTCTTCTCCTTGCACGTGGAATCTCTCTCACATCCATTCTCTCCAACGTGTTTGGTCTCTGTAGCTCTGGCTTCAGTTCTTTCCTGAGGTTCAGCCTTGTAAAGACTTCCCTGGGGATCGTAAAGCACGGCCCATAGGACAGTGGAAACCTGAGTGCCTGCAGGCTGTCCTCGACCCCCATCCTGACCCCTTTCCTCCTTCTCAACTTGACCCCATAACCCCAGTTTCCTGCTTGTTGTGAAATTTTTAAGTGAGACTTTTAAGAGACACGAGTCATCATAAACTATACCTACCTAAATACTTCTTCTACCTGCAATCCTTGGGTATCCCAGCCTCCCGCCACTGATTTATACTCAGGCCCATGAACAGGAGTCACTGAACCAATCTAGTGTTGAAAGACCACATTAAAAAATTCTACCTACGTACCTCCCAAATATGCATTCCTCTGGTCCAGACCAATAGAGGGAAAACATAGCTAATGAAAGAAATATTACATATCGTTATATTTAGATTAAAAGACTAAATGAAAACAAAGTGACAGCAGAGTTCACAGTTGTCTTTAGTCATGATTTTCAATGGCAAATTATCTTTTCCACATTCCATCAAAATGCCATCCATCCATCCGTCTTTCTACCTAGCTACCTACCTATCTATATGCATTATGTGAGTGTGTAGGTTTTGGGAATAGCAAATAAACACGTATAGAACAGATCATTATTCAAACTTCCGTAGAATTTTTTTTCAGTTGAGTACTTCTTTTTGAGGAGAAATTTACGTATTTATCAGGGAATCAGGGATTTTAACACTGACATGGCTCTTTCTTAAAAGTGAAAAACAGCAATTTGGGGCAAACGTAGAATTTGTAAAATTATCCTCTTCTAACCTTGTGTGAGAACTCCAAAACATTAATTGGTTAAGTCAATGCTATTATTTAGCAACATAAATGAGAATATCAGCTACTCAAATATCGCCAGACCTAATTCGTGTCCTCAGGTATCGGCCCATTAGCATGCATCCGCATGAGCAGGGGTCACAAAATTAATGAATTCGTCACCAGGGACACAGATGGGGCGTGACACTGCCTCTGTTCTCTGCACACTCCTATCCAGTTGTCTTTATTGTAACATGATTACTTTTCATTCGATTCCACAAATTACATTATATCAAGTTACTACAGTGAAGCCTGTTACTAATTAAAATCCTTGTTATCGCTATACTTGAGTCAATATAGTTATTTTTTCTGTTTCTTACTAACCCTGGAGAAATTAGGAAACACTCCAGGCTCAGCATCTTCCATGCCATTAAATAATAGTTATTTGTGTCTTGCCAGATGTAGAAAAGAGCCTACATTCTCTCACTTTGGGGAAAATTCTGCAGCAATTACAGTATATGCTAGAGTTCAAGTTTTCTAAGAAGTGAAATTCTGGTTAGGAAGGATTTGATAGCCTAAATAAACCAGTGACTGGAATCCCATGTCACCTGAGACCTCACAATGAGGAAATGTCCACGTTCAGTCAAGTTTAATTTGTTGTCAATATAGCATCAAGACAGGGCTTTGGAACCTTCCCAGCATACATTCAGAAAACACTAGACTCTCAGTAAGATCGCTTCAGTGCAGAGACGCTAATTAAGTCACAAAAAAAGCATCTCTTTATGGTTCTAAGTCCCCTTCCTCCACAAAACTTTAAAAAGCCCCAGGCAAACAGAGTCCTAGTTTGAATGCTGCTGTCTTTTTTTTTTTTTTTTTTTTAAGAAAGGATATTTAGGTCAGATTTCAGTGGTGAATGCTGGAGAAAATTTTGCTGCTTCACATGTTCTCTCTTCACAGCATTCTCTTCCATTGTCAAATAATTGCATCTGTCATGACATCACCACCTTTGGTGTTTGGGAACATAGGCAAATTCCCTGGCCTAATTGCATGAAAAAAACAATCTCCGGCTGTACAATATATAATTTAAACAGAAAAACTTTTTTTTTTTTTTTTTTTTTTTTTAACAAACAGACCATCTGCTTTGGCTAATTGGCAGATCTGGAAACACAGCAAAATCCTAAAATGTGTGGCCCAAACATACTGACTGTGGCCTTTTTTTCTTTGGAAATCAACCATGAGACACCTGTCTTTTATCCTTAGAAGTCTGAAACACATCACCTGGCTATATCTCATAATTATTTCTTGCTTTCCAGATGCCAAGTGGCTCATATCCAAAGTATAATGAAGATCTGTAAGATAACTGCCATGAGAAACATGCCATGGATTGCACCGTGCATGCCAGGCTCTCGATTATGTTCATAAGTAGTAGCCGAAGCCCAGCGTGCAGAGCCCAAGGCCAGTTTGGCATTTCCGCTTGTAAAAGCAACAGAAGTGAATAATTAAGAACTAAACACTCCCCCTCCTGAAGCTCTCAGCATTTATTTGCTCAACAAGGATTTCTAAGTTTCTATCTACAGTTTCATGGAGGGGTTTAAATCGTTTTAAATAATCGGATACCTACCTTCCATTTAAAAAATAAATACGTGAACAAACTCTTTTTCAACCCGTCAGAAATGTTACCATTTTCTCTTCCTCCTTGAACTTACGCTTTGATTCCAGTATCCTTATAAAATATTTTTTGTTTGTTTATAAGCCTATTGTTTATCCTACTGTCTGCAACAAAAATATATTACTCGGTAATCAACGTTATTCACTTTATCAGCATTTCAAGTTGATCCTTTTTTTTTTTTTGGTGTATCATAGTAAGACCACAGAGGGGTAAGAAGCATGCCTTTCTTTAGTAAAGTAGAACGGCGTTTGTGAAAGGGAGCCGTCTAACAACGGCAGTGCATCCTAAACATGGTGATTTTAGGAAATAAGTACGTATCGAATTTGAAGTTCCGGAAAATTTCTCTTAAAACAATCTATGTGTCTGATTAACCTTGTGTACCCCAAGTGTATGCACACGCAAGCTCTAAAAGCCAGTTAACTGCAGTGGATCTGTGATCCTGCGTTACCAGACCAAACTATGCTCTGCTCCTTTCTAAATGTTTGTAGATTCTATGTAATTAATAAAACATAGACTCTTTTGGAAACCTTGTCATCACGAATCACCGTTACAAAAAGTAAAGCCGTTAACACATGGGGGTCATTAAAGAGGGCTCTCATGCACAAAAGAAAAGTTAGACAAGAAGGTTTGGTTGGCCTGACTTAAAGAAATTTGGATGCATAGCTAAGAATAAAACCCTTCTTGCCTCAGATTCTATCATTAACAAACAACAACTTATTTCCACTAATCATTTAAATATTAATCCAATTATATGTTGGCCCCTACATTTTTAAAGATATGGTTATGGCTTCTTGAGAATGTTTTTCCTTTCTTACCATTTTCATTGTTTCTCTTCTGTAAAAGTTTGCTGTACCCCTACCATCTGGCGAGTGTGTCTTGTGCCCACAAGGAGGACCACTGCTCCTTTCGGAAGTGCTGGTATGGTTCATCTGAGCACGGCATCACTAAGCTAGAAAATGCTACTTCCCCGTTTAGTCACGTTGCTTATAATGGATGTCTTCAGTGTCACCCAGCTTAGCAGCTAATTAAAGTGTATAATGTGTCTCTAAAAAGAGATCATCTCTTTTTCTGGTTCAAGAAAGAACGTTCCTTTAAAATACTGTGATGATACAAGGCAAAATTTGAAAACAAAACAAAGTCAATACGGCAAAAGACAAATCTGATAAAAGACTGTTATCCAAAATATACAAAGAACTCTTAAAGTCAACAAAAAGAAAACAAACTACCTGGATAAAAAATAGGCAACACCCTCAAGAGACACTTAACCAAAGAAGATATACAGATGGCAATAAGCATATGAAAAGATGCTTCAACCATATGCCATCAGGGAAATGCAAATTAAAACACAGTAATATACCACTATACTGCCGTCAGAATGGACAATATCGAGAACACTGACACCACCAAATGCTGGCAAAAATGTGGAGCAACAGGAACTCACGTTCATTGCTGGTGGGAATGCAAACTGGTGCAGCCACCTTGGAAGACAAGATTGGCAGTTGCTTAGAAAACTAAAACTTACTCTTATCGTACGATCCAGCAATCCTGCCCCTTGGTATGTACTCAAAGGACTTGAAAACTTATGTGCACACACAACATGGGTACATGGACGTTTACAGCAGCTCCATTCATAATTGTCAAAACTTGGAAGCAACCACAATGTCCTTCAGTAAGGGAACAAATAGACCGTGTTACATCCAGACCCTAGACTATTATTCGGGGCTAAAAAGAAACAGACTATCAAGGCATGAAAATACATGGGGGGACCTTAAACGCATATTTCTAAGTGAAAGAAGACAATCTGAAAAGGCTATCTAATGTAACATTCCAACTTTATGACATCCTTGGAAGGGCAAAACCATGCAGACGGTGAAAAGATCAGGTGGCTTCCAGGGTGAGAAAAGAGATGAACAGGCAGAACACAGAGGACTGATAGGGCTGTGAAAATACTCCATGATACTATAACGATGGATCCAGGTCACTATATACTTGTCCAAACCCATATAATGTACAACACGAGGAGTGAACCCTAAAGCAAACTGTAGACTTCTGGAGAGTATGGTGTGTCAATGTGGGTTCATCACTTGTAACAAATGTAGCACCTGGTGGGGATGTTGATAATGGAAGAAGTTATGCATGTGTGTGGGTAGATGGAAAATCATTTGCCTTCCTCTTAATTATGCTGTTAACCTAAAACTGCTCTAAAATATAGTCTTTAAAATAAAAAAATATAGTCAAGAAGTGAATTTCCAAATTCTTTCCTGGCTCTAATGCCATAGCAGAGATTTTTTTTAAAAAATTTGACCACTCCAAGTATTTATTTTTTCAGTAAAAAAAACAAAAATGGTGTATGATGGAGAATGTTATTAAACAGTTGTAATTTTTATATTATACACTGGGTTTGTAACCACGACAGAATAACTAGTATTAGCTTTGTCTTCCTGCCATTTAAAAATAAAAACTAAATAACTGAACAAATACATGAAATAAATGGTTTCAGTAATTGGAAATGGGCAGCAGAAAGCTGGGATCCCTGATCTCCCCTGAGGAAGGGTAAAAATGGGGTGAGCCCTACTGTCACCCTTGCCTTCTGACTAAAAGCCCATTTAGAACCACAGTAAAGGAACGGGATGCCCAAATATAGCACAGAAGGTTTCGAGAATTGAAGAGAGATGGATCAGGGTTAGAGGAGATCAAGGTGACTGATGTTTGAGGAGCAGAGTAATGGAGAAAAAGAAAGTCAGCTGTGCAGAGAAAAGCTCCAAAAATCTGCATAGAGGTCCTTGTAAGTATTTTACCAAATACTCAGCTGATATGCATGTATTAAAACTAGAGCTACCATAGGATCCAGCAATCCCACTTCTGGGCATATATCCAGAGAAAGCCGTGGTTCAAAAGGATACATGCACCCCAATTTTCATAGCAGCACTATTTACAATAGCCAAGACATGAACGCAACCTAAATGTCCATCAACAGATGAATGGATAAAGATTACGTTGTATATGTATTCAATAGAATACTACTGAGCCATTAAAAAGAATGAAATAATGCCATTTGTGGCAACATGGATGGACCTGGAGGTTATCATACTAAGTGAAGTTAGTCAGAAAGAGAAAGAAAAACACCATATGGTATCACTTATGTGTGGAATCTAAAATATGACACAAATTAACTTACCTACAAAACAGAAATAGACTCAGACTCAGAGAGCTGAACTTATGGTTATGGGGGAGGGGGAAAGGGTGGGCGGAGGGATATTTAGGGAGTTTGGGATTGACATGTACACACTGCTATATTTAGACCAAATAACCAACAAGAACTTACTGTATAGCACAGGGAACTCTGCTTAATACTGTGTAATAACCTAAATGGGAAAAGAATTTGAAAAAGAATGGATACATGTATAAGTATAGCTGAATCACTTTGCTGTACGCCTGAAACTAACATGACATTGTTAATCAACTACTCCAATAAATAAAAATTTTTTAAAAAACTACATAGCTCTTAAGGAAACAGCAACTACTGGGTTGTAGTAGGGTGAACAATTGCCAAGATGGGAGAGGCAAGAGAGATATTTGAGTCTGTCCAACTGAAGTGGATAAATTCTCATTAAAAATGCTGGCAGGGCTTCCCTGGTGGCACAGTGGTTGAGAGTCCGCCTGCCGATGCAGCGGACACGGGTTCGTGCCCCGGTCCGGGAAGATCCCACGTGCCGCGGAGCGGCTGGGCCCGTGAGCCATGGCCGCTGGGCCTGCGCGTCTGGAACCTGTGCTCCGCAACGGGAGAAGCCACAACAGTGAGAGACCCGCGTACAGCAAAAAAAAAAAAAGAAAAAAGAAAAAAATGCAGGCTTTCAGGAGAGAAGTGTCAGCCTCCAGAGTAAAGGCCACTCTGCACCTACCTTATCAAACCTTAAAACCCAGCCTTGAAAGTGTCAAGATCATCCCTCAGTGATTAAATACTTGCCAAAACAAAACTTGCTGCTTGATAAAGGAAGACAAGAAAAATCCTGATACTTGACAATATGAAATACATAATATCCATCCAATAAAAAAAAATTATTAGGAATGTGAACACACAGGAAAATATTCATGACCAAGAAAAATTAGTTAATAGTGTTAAAACCAGAAATGACTGGAAGATGGAACTGGCAAAGAAGAACTTTGAGAGGTCAAGTTGGTAGAGAATGTTATTCAAATATTCCCTATCCTCATTCATTTTTTGTCTATTTCTCTAATAATTACTGATAGAGGAGGATTGTAATCTTCAATTATAATTGTGGATTTGCCTGCATTTTCTTTTGCTTTTTCTTTCTGTCAGGTTTTTCCTTCATGCACATTGAAGCTATGTTATTATGCACATACACATTTGGAATTGTATGTCTTCTTGACGAATAGACCTTTTATCATAATGAAATATTCCTATTTATCTATGGTAATATTTTTTGTTCTAAAGTCCACTGTTCTTATATTGATATAGCCACTCTAGCTTTCTTAGGATTTGGTGTTCTGCACGTTGTATCTTTTTGCATCTGTTACATTCAAGTACATTTCTTGTAGACAACATATGGTTTCTTGCTTTCTGTGTCCAATCAGATAATCTCTACTTTTCAGCTGGAGTGTTTGGATAATTTACACTTAATGTAAATTTCAGTCTGATTGGGTTTAAATCTGTCCTCTTGATATCTTTTCTGCTTGATCCAGCTCTTCTTTATTCCTTTCTTTATCTTCTCCTGATTTCTTGCAGATTGACTGTTTTCATATTGTATTCTATCTTATCTATTGGCTTGTGAACTCTTCAATTTTGTTCACCTTTATAGTGGTTGTTTTAGAGTTTACAATATGTGTCTTTGAGTTATCACAGTTTAATTTGAAGTAGTGTCTTGTATCCGTTTACCTATAAGGTAAGGCCCGTACAACAATAGATTTCCACTTTCCCCTCCACTTCCTGTTCTACCGTTATACATTTTACTGCTTCCCACACATTGTACAAGGCCAGTACTATCCTTGATCCTAAAACTAGGCAAAAACATTATAAGTAAGTAACACACCAATTTCCCTTATGAATATAGATGCAAATATCCATAACGTGTAAGCAAACTGAATCTCTTAATATATTAAAAGGGTATATATCATGATCAGGTGTGGCTTACCCCAGTAATACAAGGTTGCATTTCTGTTCAAAAATCAATGAGTATAATTTATGATTCTAATTTTAAAAATAAGATAAACCCATTTGATCCTCTTAATAGGCACAAAAAAAAGGTACTTAAAAACTTTGACACAAATTAATGATTACAAAAATTAAAACTTTTAGAAAAATTGGAATAAAAAGGGAACTCCTCTACCTGGTAAAGGGAATCTATTGAAAACCTACAGTTAACATGCTTAATGTTGAAAGACTTAACTGTTAAGTCTGGGGAAAAGAGATGTTTTCTCTCAACACTTCTGTTCAACGTTGTATTTGATGTACTAGCCAGTACAACAATACAAGGAAAAGAAAAAAAATACCATACTTGCTGTAAAGGAAGACACTAAACTGTCTTTATTTGTATACATTATGACAATATACAAAAAAGCCCAAGATTTTACCTATTATACCTATTAGAAGTAATATTATCAATCGAAAGGTACAATTCTATTTACAAAGTTCAGGTGTATTTACATGAACAATACATTATTTAAAAACAAAGATGTTTAAATACCATCATTAAAAATAGCATCAAAATTTATGAAGAATTTAATAATGATAAAAATCACAAAATGTGAGATAAATTAAATACAACCTTATAAATTTCAGGAGATAAACTGTGTTAAAGGACAAAAAAACTCAATAATGTTAAGTACCAATTCTTTTCCAGTTTCTGCATAAATTAAATGCAGTTCAAGTCAAAATTCCAGCATGTTCTTTGGAGAAAACAAGCTGATTCCAAATTTTATATGTAAATCCCAAGCATCTAGAATAGCCAACAAAATTTTGAAAAAGCAAAAATATGTATACTTCCTGAATTAAGACTTTTTACAAAGCTACAGTAATTAAGACCATATAGTACAAAGATAGACATGTAGATAAATGAAAAAGAAGTCCAGAAATAGACTCAAATGCATGAAATAAATGGACTTTTGACAAACGTATCAAAATAATAATTCAATGGGCAAAGGATAGTCTTTTCAACAAATGATTCTAGAAAAAAGTTACTTGTATAAAAACAAAGTCAATCTCAACCTTAATTTCACAAAATACACAAAATATTAACACAAAGATGTATTATGGAAATAACTTCAAAAGCTAGAATGGTAAGTTTTCTGAAGGAGAGTCTAGAAGAAAATCTTCATGAATTTAGGGTAGGTAAAAATATTCTAGACAGCACACAAATATCACACATATTTCCAAGGCAACACATAAATGGCAAAAGAAAGTTGTTTTCATAAAAATTGATAAATAAGATTTCATCAAAATTTAAAACCTCCAGAAAAAAAAGCTGTAAAAAAAAAAAAGAGTATAGACCAATATCTCTCATGAACAAAGACGTAAAAATCCTCGTCAGTACATCAAATCAAGCAATACATTTAAAAAAATACACCATGACCGGGCTTCCCTGGTGGCACAGTGGTTAGGAATCAGCCTGCCAGTGCAGGGGACACGGGTTTGAGCCCTGGTCCGAGAAGATCCCATATGCCATGGAGCAACTAAGTCCGTGCGCCACAACTACTGAGCCTGCGCTCTAGAGCCCACAAGCCACAACTACTGAAGCCCACACACCACAACTACTGAAGCCCACACACCTAGAGCCCAAGCTGCACAATAAGAGAAGCCACTGCAATGAAAAGCCTGCACACCACAAGGAAGAGTAGCCCCCACTCGCCGCAAATACAGAAAGCCCGGGCTTCCCTGGTGGCACAGTGCTTGAGAGTCCGCCTGCCGATGCAGGGGACGCAGGTTCGTGCCCCGGTCCGGGAAGATCCCACATGCCGCAGAGCGGCTGGGCCCGTGAGCCATGGACGCTGAGCCTGCGCGTCCGGAGCCTGTGCTCCGCAACGGGAGAGGCCACAACGGTGAGAGGCCCGCGTACCGCAAAAAAAAAAAAAAATAGAGAAAGCCCGTGCACAGCAGCCAAGACCCAATGCAGCCAAAAATAAATAAATAAAATTAAAAATTTATTAAAAAAAACCCACCATGACCAAATGGAATTTATTCCAAAAAATACAAGGTTGGTTCAATATGAAAAGATTAGTCAGTGCAATCTACTACTGTATTAACAGTCTCAAGAAAAACCACGATTTTGATGCAAAATTGATACGAAAAATCATTTGACGAAATCCAACACCAATGTAAGATAAAAGCTTCCAGCAAAAGAGAAGAGGATTTTCGTAATCTGATAAAGGACATCTGCAGAAGAAACCTACAGCTAACACATGCTTAAAAGTGAAAGACTGAATGTTTTCCCTCAGTCAACATCAGACTAGAAATCCATTAGCAAACTAAGAAATAGAAATAAAAGGCATATAGATTTGAAAGAAAAATCTAAACATCTTCCTATTTGTAGGTAACATGATTTTCCAGGTAGAAAACCTCAAGAAATTAACTAAATTCCTTAACTAATAAGTGAGCTTAGCAAGGTGGAAGGTCACAAAATTCAAGGCAACACAAGCAAAAAAAGACTCAATTATAGTTCTTTATACTAAAAATGAACTATTAGTAAGAGAAATTTGTAACACAATACCATTGACAATGACTCTCCCCAAAAAGAAAGTCTTAGGTATAAATCCAGTATAGGATCTGTATGTTCAAAGTCTAAAAAATGTTGATGAAAGAAATCAAAGACCAAAATACAGAGACATAAGATGTTCATGTCAGCATAGTAAATATATCAATTGTCTCCAAATTGGTCCTTGGGCTTAGACCAGTTTCTAGAAAAATGCCAGCAAGATGTTGTATATATAGATGGCTTATTCTAAAATTAATATGAAATGGCAAAGGAATTAGAATAGTTAAAAGTAATTTTGAAACATAAAGTTGGAGGAATCTCACTACCTGATTTTATGACTTATTATAGACCTACAGTAATCAAGAGAGTATGGGATTGGTCTAGGGATAGACACGTAGATCAATGCAACAAAGAGACTCCACAGATAGACCCACACAAATAGGGACAACTGATTTTTGACAAAGTTACAAAAGCAATAGAGAAAAAAATCTTTTCAATAAGTGATGATAAAACAATTGGCTGTTCATGCACACGAAAAAGAATCTTACATCCTTGACCTAAAACCTACACCTTTACAAAATTTAACTCAAAATGGATCATAGATGTAAACGTAACACGTCACACAATGAAATTTTAGAAAAAAATAAGAAAAGATCTTTGACCTGGAGTTGGGTGAAGAGTTCTTAGACATAACACTAAAACCAGAGTCCATAGCAGAAAATATTGTATGTCAGGAATAATAAAATTCTAAAGAAATACGCTAAGGAAGACATGAAGTGAACGGAAAACAAGCAAGTAATTGGAAAAATATCTTCAAATCTCATATGCAGTTTAGGACTTGTACTCAAAATATGTAAAGAATTCTCCCAACTAAATAGTAAGAAGTGGGCAATCCAACTAGAAAATGGGCAAAGGTCTTAAACAGAAGTTTTTACCAAAGACGATACGTGGATTGCAGATCATTTAAAAACATGAAAGTGTTCAACACTGTGTATTTTATAGTATATAAATTATACCTTAATTTTTAAAAAGTTTAAAAGGTCTGCTCTTCAAAAGAAACTATTTTCACAAAAGAAAAAGAAGAGAGATGCTAGGAGAAAATTTATAAAACGTATACATGTCTAAGTTCTTGAATTCATAATAAAGAATTCTTAAAATAATTAAGAAAAAATAAAGCACTAAAGTACCGGACAAAGATTTGTTCAGATGCTTCACAAGGAAGACATACAAATGGTCAATAGCATTTGTGAAGATGCTCCCCATCATGAGTCAGTGAGGAGAGGAAATTGAAACCACAGAGAGATGCCACTATTCACCCACTGGAATGGCTAAATTTAAAAAGACTAACAGTAGCCAGTGTTGGCAAGGGTGTGGAGCAACTGGAACACTCCACGTTGTCCAGGGGAATAAACAATTTTGCAACCGCTTTGGGAAAAAGCTTGGCAGTTCCTTTTAAAAAGTTAAATACTATATATGCTTACTCCGTGGCCTGGCAGTTAGGCTTTTAGACTTATAGGTATTTACCCTAGAGACATGAAAACATGTGTATACACAAATACTAATACACAGTGGTATATTGCACCTTTGTTCGTAACAGCCCCAAACGGAGACAATCCAAATACTCATCAATATGTGAAAAAAAAATTGTGGTATATTCATGCAATAGAATACCACTCAGTAATAAAAAGGAACAAAATACTGATACATGGAATAGTGTGGATCAACATCAAAAATGTACAACTATTATTCTGAGCTAAGGAAATCATATGTACTGTTTGATTCCATTTATATGAAATTCTAAATAGGCAAACCTAATGTATAGTGTCAGAAAGCAGATAATGGTGGCTAGGGCTCATGGGTGTTAAGCCAGGGGTCGGGGTGTTGATTGCCAAGGGCAAAGGGCATCTTTTTAGAGTGATGGAAGTGTGTTATAGTTTTCCTTTTGAGAGTGGGTATACAAGTCACATTTCAAATGGAGAATAATTCATTGTATGTCAATGATGCTTCAGTAAAGTTGATTTCTCTCACTTGTTAGCAAATATAAGCAAAATTTGTTAACTTCTCCAAGTCCAAATATTGTATATGAAGTGAGCTGATGGAAGCAGCACATCCCATTTAAGACCATAACTTCCCAGGGGTGGGCCATCATACTAAGGCTATTAACAGAGACATTTGCCCAAACCAGCAATAATCCCTGTTAAAGCCGATCATTTTCTTTTGGACATTACTGCCAGTGTTAAGAAGAGCTCTGAAAGTCTACAAATAATCAATGCTGGAGAGGGTGTGGAGAAAAGGGAACCCTCTTGCACTGCTGGTGGGAATGTAAATTGATACAGCCACTATGGAGAACAGTATGGAGGTTCCTTAAAAAACTAAAAATAGAACTACCAGATGACCCAGCAATCCCACTCCTGGGCATATATCCAGAGAAAAACATAATTCAAAAAGACACATGCACCTTAATGTTCATAGCAGCACTATTTACAATAGCCAAGACATGGAAGCAACCTAAGTGTCCATGACCGATGAATGGATAAAGGACATGTGGTAAATATTGGTATATATATTACACACACACAGACACACACACACACACAATGTAATTCTACTCAGCCGTAAAAAAGAATGAAATAATACCATTTGCAGCAACATGGATAGATCTCGAGATTAAGTGAAGTAAGCCAGACAGATGAAAACAAATATCATGATGTCACTTATATGTGGAATGTAAAAAAAAAAAAAAGAAAGGATACAAATTATTTACAAAACAGAAATGGACTCACGGACATAGAAAACAAACTTATGGTTACCAAAGGGGAGGGGGGGAGAGGGATAAATTAGAAGTTTGGGATTAAAATATATATACTACTATATATAAAATAGATAACCAACAAGGACCTACTGTAGAGCACAGGGAACTCTACTCGATATCTTGGAATAACCTATAATGGAAGAGAATGTAAAAAAAGAATATATATGTTTATATATATGTAAAACTGAATCACTTTGCTGTACACGTGAAACTAACACCACATTGTACATCAACTGTATTTCAATAAAAATTTGAAAAAAAGAGCTCTGGAAAATAATAATAGAAACAAATTTTAAAATATCAGGAAGGAAGTTTCACTTTAAGAACAAGATGACAAAATTATTAATTATATCAAAATATGAAAAGAGAAAAAACATGGTATTTGTAGGATTGTGTCCTCCTGTACCATAGTCACACTGAACCTTTCCTTCTTTGTCATTTTACTGTGAAGGGATAATTTTTAACATTTACCTGATTTCTACATATTAGTGCTCAGCTCCACACTGAACAGGTTCATCTTGGTGGCATTTCTCATTAGTCACCTCTTTCTAATTAGCACACACTCTGATGATTTGCATTGCCTATAGAACTCACCAGGATCGTGCATGATAGTAAGATGCAGTATTCAGCTATTTGCACCGACTAGGTTTTCTCTGGTCTGCAGTCACAGAAAGCATCTCCCACTCCCTGGAAATCTTATAAATATAGGCCCTTCTTTGAAGGAGTAAGCAGACGTTGTAGATGGTCAGGTTAAGTGCTTCATTAGCACTACAAATAAAAGCAAAATTCTTGCCCTGCTGGGTGGTGAATTAGTAACATCATGCTATGTCAAGAAAGATTACCATAGTAAGATTTCCAACATTCTTCATGCTGCAATGGGATGAAAGGTGTGTAAACTGAAGAAGAGAAGATTAATGGGAAATAGGGAACATTTCATTCAAAAATCTAAAGGCTAAAAGGAAAAGAGCAGACTGGCTTTAATTTGCTTATGTATATATATTTATATATGTATATTATATTTAATGTATATTAAATATACATATACAACTTTTTTAAAGATACGAAAGTGTCAAACAGGAATATTTAGGCTTAATGTTATAAAATTAAATACTAATTAGAGCTACCCAAGAAGGAAACAGACTTGGATAGGCTAATGGAAAAAAACCATCATCTCAGAAGAATTTAATCAGAAGTATGATGGTCATTTGTTTGAAAGTACGAACAATTTTCCAGACAAGTTCTTAGTCATTTTCTGGTGAAGATTTTCCTCATCTTCTGTAAACTCCAGTTTAACAGCTGGTCTCTTTTCCTCAACTTTAGGGTTCGTGAGTCCTTAAAAGCTTTGGTACCCAAGTGAGTCAATAGCTATACTTGTTGAGACCTTTTAAAGTTAAAATAGCATTTTCTTGCTGTCGACCTCATACATTCATCTCCACTAATGATTCTGGGAAGCAAACAGCTTCGTTCTTTCTGAAGTGCTCCCGGTGTGACCACAGACCCCTGGCCCCTCATCTTTTTGTTTCCAAATAATTCTCTTCAGGAAACTCAGATGGTGAGAAAGAACATCACATACTTTGTAACTGTAAAAGCACAACTACCGGCAAAAAAAAAAAAAAGTAAGTACCGAGGGTAAATTTCAGAAAATTGGACAAAAGCATTTTATAGACAAGATGGATTGTATCAAAGACACCAGCGGTAACTTCGGTATCTGTGGGTCAAGCTTTAGCAGTTGCCTTTCTGATTTACCATATGTAGTGAACTGGAACACATGTTTGTACTATGTGCTACTTAAGTATTGGAAAAGTATGGCTACTGTATAGCTTTAAGAAGGCTTCTATTCTTTTATCTCCCTGAACATGCTTCATCCCAAATATATCTACACCAACACCCATCAAACCTTTATGGAATATGTGTCTTGTACTACTCATGATGATAGTCTTTTTTGGGCGAATAACAAAAAAGAAAAGGGCACTACCTTGATGACGAATCAGACTAATGGGGGAGATAGATGGGTAAATGTCTACATATTTATAGTAGAATGAGGTAGATGCCATAACACAAGATAACAAAATGCTATAAAAATCTGAATGTTTTCAGGGGAGTAACTTGAACTTCCTATTAAGGACTTCTAGGAGGTCTCCAGATAGAAAAGAGAATGCAGGACATTCCTGGCAGAGGAAACATCATGTACAAAGGCACAAGGGCTGGAAGGGGGAGCGGGGGTTCAGAATAAGGCCAGTGGTGTGACGTGGCTGGAACATAAGCCATGAAGGGGAAAGAGGATTCAGGTGGTGAGTCCAAGAAAGGCCAGGTTGGGACGGGCCTTGTGACCCTTAATAAAAGCTTGAACATATAAAGGTTCCTATGAAGGACAGGAAAACTACATACATTTCTTTTCTTTCTTTTAATTGGAGTACAGTTAATTTACAATATTGTGTTCGTTTCAGGTGTACAGCACAGTGATTCAGTTATACATATATTCATTCTTTTTGCAGATTCTTTTCCTATACAGGTTATTACAGAATCGAGTAGGGTTCCCCGTGCTATACAGTAGGTCCTTGTTGGTTATCTCTTTTATATACAGTGGTGTGGATATTCACCCCAAGCTCCTGATTTATCCCTCCCCACCACGTTTCCCCTTCGGTAACCATAAGTTTGTTTTCAAAATCTGCGAGTCCGTTTCTGTTTTGTAAATAAGTTCATTTATAGCATTTTAAAAATTATATGCCACGAGTGATATCACATGATATTTCTCTCTGGCTTGCTTCACTTAGTATGATAATCTTGAGGTCCATCCCTGTTGCTGCAAATGGCATTATTTTGTTCATTTTTATGGCTGAGTAACAATATTCCGTTGTATATATGTACCACATCTTCTTTCCTCTGTTGATGGACATTTAGGTTGCGTCCATGTCTTGGCTATTGTAAAACAGTGCTGCAGTGAACATTGGGGTGCACGTATCTTTTGGAATTTTGGTTTTCTCCAGGTATATGTTCAGGAGTGGGGTTGCTGGATCATACGGTAGCTCTATTTTTAGTTTTTCAACGAACCTCCATACTGTTCTCCGTAGTGGTTACACCCTCCCTACACTGTTGGTGAGAAGGTAAATTGGTACTACATAGGTTTTTAAGGTAAGAAATGATCGTTTTAGAGATTTTAGAAAATTAACTAATAAAAATACAGAGGATCAACAGAGTGAGAACATGGACATAGAAGAGAGAGGCTGTACCAGTGGTCGAGGAAGTGAAAGATGGCCAGGGCCTAACGCACTGGCAGTGCTGCCGATGGGAGAGGAGAAAATCTGGTTTCAGAAGGTTACCGTCCGTAGAAGTGGTCGTTCTTAGGGCTTGAAAGAGGAGTTTAACACGGGCAACGGCATGATCATGTTGCTTTGTATTCCTCTGGGAAATGTCGGTGGTCCTATTAAATCTGTTCCTCCAAACTGGTATACACTTTGAGTTTGAGGCAGCGGTGGCTCCCCTCGTGGAAATGTCTGGGAGTCACGCGTGGGTAGCTAAGGAAGGAAATCACACCCGAGATTTGGGCGTGGGAAACACCAGCCTATAAACAACACTACAAGCTGCAGACGTATTTCTGATCACCCGGAGAGAAATAAGAGGGAAAAATCAAGAACTGTTTGGAGTACGAACAACCTATTCTTTAATCCTCTATTCTTCTCTCCGAAGGGCTCTTTCCATCCTTTATTTCCCCCTAAGACGTTGGCAAGTGTGCATGTGGCAGTATGGTTGCCCGCAAACAACACAGGCAAATAGAGTTCATACCAGTGTGTACGTTTTTACTCCTGATGTAAAAGGCACATGAAATGAGAGGCAAAGTGCATCTGTTTAGGTGTCCAACAAACCTACTCTTGAGTCATATTGGGTAAGACTAGGTCTGCCTTCATCCCTACCTGCTCAGGAACCGGGGAAAGGATGACCTCCCTTTTTCAGCCTTATGAGAAGTGACTTGCAGTGGCTACTGGGCTGCCAACAAGAGTCTTTCACTATCATCCAGGAGGTTTCCAACGTAAAAACCTCTCCGAAAATTTAGTTGTCCTTTTTCAGATTTTCCCTTATATAAGGATATACTGGCTTGGCCAAAAAGTTGGTTCGGGTTTTCTGTAACATTTTACGGAAAAACCCAACGAACCTTTTGGCCAACCCAATACTTATAATAAAGTGAAAGTTATTACTAAAGCCTAATCAAATGCAAAAGGGAATTCTTGATCTAGTTCAGTGGCTTTCAAGCATTTTTTTAAGCTTCAGAATACTTTGTGTAGTTGAAACTTTACCAAGAGGCCGAGTATGTAAAGTGAAAAAGGGCAGAGCTTCAGTAGAAGAAGGGATGGGGGCCCCAGAGCCCTGATGTACACATACTACCTTGCCTTCCGCTGTCCAGCACTGTCCACTCCCTGCAGCCACCGAAGATGCTCCAGTCCCACTTGTAGAGCTGCCTGGATGCAATAGAGCCCTTCAACAAATGTTCATCTTCCACGTGTACCAGGCACTGTGCTAGGCGCTGAAATCCACTTAAAAGGCAGATGAGGCCCCTGTGTATATAAGGCTTGTTTCCCAGGATAAGAGATAGACATCAATATGGGGGGAAAGACAAGTAAAGTGAAAAAGGAATGAAATAATTTCACAGTTGAATAACTTCTATGAAGGAAAGAACTGAGAGGTACAGATAAAGTGTAACAGGAGAGCCTGCTTTGGATGTGATGGTAACAGAAGGCCTTTATAAAGCAGAGACTTGGGACTTCCCTGGTGGAGCAGTGGCTAAGAATCCGCCTGCCAATGCAGGAGACACTGGTTCCAGCCCTGGTCCGGGAAGATCCCACATGGCTCAGAGCAACTAAGCCTGTGCACCACAACTACTGAGCCCACGTGCCGCAACTACTGAGCCTTCACACCTAGAGCCTGTGCTCCGCAACAAGAGAAGCCACCGCAATGAGACACCCGCGCACCACAACGAAGAGTAGCCCCCGCTCGCCGCAACTTGAGAAAGCCCATGAGCAGCAACGAAGACCGAATGCGGCCATAAATAAACAGATACATAGATAGATAGATAGATAGGTAGGTAGGTAGGTAGCAGAGACTTGCGAATGGAAGGAACTAACCATGTGAAGAGTATGCAAAGAGGGGGGTTTCATACAAAAGGAGAGCAAGTGAAAACAGCAGAAAGCAGGGGTGATGGGACATGTTTAAGAGACAGGCAAGGACCAGGTCCTCCAAGGCCTTGAAAACCATAAGGATAGATTGATTTTTATTCTAGGTGTCATGGAAGGCCCCCGAAGGGAATTTTGAAAGGAAGCCTAAGTTGTGATCTAATTTATACTTTAATAAGATCACACAAGTGACATCTTAACCATACAACCAAAGCCTATGGTTACTATTTTGACAAAACAGAGGATTTGTAATTATTATGCCCTTCTTGAGGTTGGGAGCATCGTATCTCTAGAGTAAGCATGATGCCAAAAATGGCACACTGAAGCCCTGGACAGACGCAAGCTTCACCTTGGCCCCATTCTTCCTCCCCCTATTTTCACTCCTCATGGTAACTTCTCTCTTTCTACTGGAATCCATCCAGTAGGATCCATCCAGAGACCAGTTTGTCCCAGCAGCAACTTTATCAGAGTTTACTCTCAACTAAGCTGGACTCTCTCCAAAGGAATTCTGTTCCAACTGCAAAGAATCTATGATTTCTCCCTGAATTGCCCATTGATTAGGTTTGAACTGAAGATGGATTTCCCATATTGAGCAGAAACCTAGATGGCCTACACTTGTAAGACCCTTGAACCTCTTTCTCCCCGCTTGCTCTCCTCCCCTCCTCATATTCCTGTTTAACTATTTAATGACATGTAGAAGACAAAGGCTCTCAATCAGTCTTCTATAGAAGAAAATCTGTCTATATATTTTAATATATTCATCTTTCTTGCATCTATTCAAGAGTTAGATTCTGAGGCTCCAAATACCCAGCTATGAAGCTTGAACTGACGTCGCGGTTCAGAGCTATTCAGATAGTCACCCATCAATTCTAATAATTTACATTTTTGTTCTTTTCCCCGTGTTTTAGCTAACAGCTGCAATATAAAAAATTCAATACGGAGAAGGGGCATGAATTTTTAATAATTGAGGTCTTGCAGAAAAATTTATTTTTCGCAGTGATGTAAATACGCCGTGTTTGACATAAGCATTTTCAAATATTAGAAAGGAAAATTTGATGATAACATTCCAAAAAGATGTGCAGCGTACCACTTTCTAGGAAATACGGAGCCAATTTTATTGAACCCGTAGACAGGTACATAAAACCCTATTGTGAAAACAGCAGACCTCCACTAACCAGATAGGCTGTTATTCTCAGAAGATTAGGAAGTGTTACCAGCATTGTAAACCTAATAAGGTGGGTGATGTGGATCAATGTGTACTGTCCTTGACTTTCTGCTTCCATTAGAATTCTGAAAGATCATTAGCCACCTCTGCGATATATTTGATGAATGGGTTTGGTTCAACAAAAAAAGGTGAGGTCAACCATGAGCAGAAATTTTTTTTTTTAGGTGTATTCCAGAGTGAATGTGTGCTTTCCAAACTGCAAATGAGTAGAGGTTTATTCCTCAGGAATGTTCTGGTTCATGCAACAGTGCATTCTGCCTGAGATGCCTTGGAGCACCTTCCAGCCACAGGACACAGGACCCCTGGGCTGGGGTGTCAGCACAGCTGCTGAAACTGGGCGAGCCTAGACCAGGCAAGGACCCCAAACATCACGCTGTTAATAAACCAGATAATCTATAAAAATGAATAACTAAAACAACTTGGCTAATATCTCACAATGACCCAAATTCTCCCCTATCACAAGAGGAGGTGAAACACACTTCTGTTCTTTTTACATCATATACTTTTCAGTGTTTTGCTCTTTCATTAAAGACTAACCTCTTTGGCTCTTTTCTGTATCGCATCTTCCACTCTATCCTGTAATAGCTCCGCTCCCCATGCTTTCACCAAGAAAATGCTGTGGCAACACAGAGAAAAAGATTTGCTTTACCTGCCAACACGAGAACGTGGTACTTTTTAACCATGGCCTGCTTACTCCCCTAAGTTTATCACCCACACAAATGAAGCTAATTTTACAAACTGAAGATGCTCTGATCTATTACGCTCTCCTCCAAATAAAAGCAACGAGCTTCATTCTATTTGTTACCCTGCTCTTTACAATTAGTTTTATGATGAATGGCGGGAACGCTTATGCCATAAATCCAGTCTATAACTCCCCCATGTCTAGATGGTTATGAATCCCTTGAGGAGGACCGAAAATACAATATATAATGACTCAGTCTGGTTTGTAATCTCCATTGCAAAACTTATTAACCTCTTACATTCAAATTCATTCCACAGGCTTTTTAACCAGCTCCAAAGGTCTAAAATAATCAGTTTCCCAAAAAGTAAGGCAACGCTTTAGAGTTTAGTAAAATCAGACAATTTCTGACACTTTAATACAGCTGTACAAATACCACTGGCTATTATACAAAGAATGGATAAACAACAAGGTCCTACAGTATAGCACAGGGAACTATACTCAAAATCCTGTAATAAACCGTAATGGAAAAGTATAAAAAGAATGTATCTATATGTATAACTGAATCACTTTGCTGTACAACAGAAATTAACACAACATTGTAAGTCAACTATACTTCAATGAAATAAATGAAAACAAAACAAAACAAGCAAAAAAACCGAACAAATACCACTGGCTGACCCTGGAGACTCTTGCCTTCATTTCTTTAAATAAAGACTTAAAATATGTCATTATGAAAAATGAGTGTATATATATCAGAAACAGCTTAAAAATATGAAGTGCCTGAATTTTTGGCTGAATATGGATCAAACTTTAAGAAGAGCTCTCTGCTACCATCCTCTGCCCAAAACTGGTAACATCGACTTGTGGTCTTTCATAAAGATTTGGAAATTCGGGCATGACCCTCCTACATCAGAGCACAAGAAATCTCATTTAATTACAGGCAGTTGAGAAAATGTTCCTTATTTAACCTGCCACTCAATCCTCCTTTTCGTTGTAACCAAGATTTTTTTTTGCGGTACGAGGGCCTCTCACTGTTGTGGCCTCTCCCGTTGCAGAGCACAGGCTCCGGACGCACAGGCTCAGCGGCCATGGCTCACGGGCCCAGCCACTACGCGGCATGTGGGATCCTCCCGGACCGGGGCACGCACCCGTGTCCCCTGCATCGGCAGGCGGACTCTCAACCACTGCGCCACCAGGGAAGCCCTAGATTTTTTTTTTTTAATAACACTATTTGTTCTTTTTACTTGTTCCTGCCTGTTCCTCAATGTCACTGACATTCTATGTCAAGCATTTCCATCACATATGAATATATGTTTGCCTAACTGGTACACATTTGTCGCATGAGACTTTGGTCTGAGAAAAATCACATTGATTTTCCCAAATCAAGTTACATTTGGCTCCATTCCCAAGCAGCAAAACTGGCAGGGAGTCTAATCTTTTTGTAAAGCTCTCTTTTTCTATGGCTTCTGCAATTATATGAGAAGATCTAGAGAGATCAGGAAATATCTGGTCTTCAGTGCAACGTGTTTCTCATTCTTATCTGTCCTTGTCAAACTCAAGAGTTTCATCTGAAGGTGAGCAGCCCCAGATCATGACATCCATGTCCTCTGACCCAGTCGTGGTCACCGAGGAAGCACCCAGACCGAGGGTCTCAGCCACCACATCCCTCAATGGCCTGAATCCTCACACGTTTCATGAACAGAACCCAGCTTTTCAGGGAACCCACCACCCAGCCATAAAATCCAAATTTTTTTTTTCCTCAGGAAGAAGAGCTCTTCTCCAACAGTCTAGTATTTCAGTCAAAAGACTTCTTGATATTTATTTGCAGGAAAGAGTAACCCAGACCTCCAGGTCTCAAAGTTCTTAGCCCTTTAGTGAAGGGGAAGGTAAAATATATCTTCCTTGTGGTGAGACTGAGACACAGCTGCTGGATTGGGTTCTCCTGAATCAGTAGGGAGGTAGGTGATAGACAGATAGATACAGAGTTACATAGGTAGATAGTTATATAGAGTTACATGGATGATAGACATACATAATTGACTGACAGATATGTGTGTGTGTGATTATATGGCTTGGTGTAGATTGTGTGTGTATGAATTCTGTACTTGATAAAGAGACGGGAAAAAATGGTGTATATCTTTAAAAATAAAGTCTTTTGGGGGGTTCCCTGGTGGCGCAGTGGTGAAGAATCTGCCTGCCAATGCAGGAGACACGGGTTCGAGCCTTAGTCCGGGAAGATCCCACATGCCACGGAGCAGCAGAGCGTGTGCACCACAACTACTGAGCCCGCGTGCCACAACTACTGAGCCTCTGCTCCTAGAGCCCATGCTCCACAAGAGAAGCCACTACAATGAGAAGCCCGTGCACTGCAACGAAGAGCAGCCCCCGCTCGCCGCAACCAGAGAAAGCCTGCGCACAGCAATGAAGACCCAACACAGCCAAAAACTAAAATAAATAAAAATTTAAAAAAAAAAGGTCTTTTGTAATAACAGCATCTCAAGAATGAAAGACACCAGCTAGTGAGGCTACTACAGAGTGAATTTAAAGCAAGGGTGACTGTTTTATTCATCCTTGGTTTCCCCCTCCCCTCCCCGATCCTATCTTGGGACACAGACATAATAGATATACCAAAGAAAAAAACGTTTTAACTTGAACTGAAATACAACCCCCAAAGTGGGTGTAACCTTCAGGCAATCAAATGAATACTAAGACATCTTTTAATAGCAAACAGTCAAGCAAATCCGAAGTACCAGAAGACGTCAGGAATTCCATCTTTACCTAACTACCCTTTTACTGCTGCTGTAACGTCGGGAATGTGCATCGCCTGCATCAGTTGTTCCCACGTGCACCTCTCAAATCAATTACTCATTCTTCCACCTGGAACCGCGTCTCGCATCCGCCCCTCTTTCTCCAAAGATCCCCGAATCAGGCATATACACAGAGCATGAAGCCAGGCAAATGGATAGACAGAGTCATAACTGGATAAACAAAAACCCTTTATTGTCATAAGGCTTTTGCACCCAATCTTAATGTATTCTCTCAGTGAATTCAATCGGTGGTCTTTCTGCACCCTGCTAGCACACTGGTGGGGTCGGAAGGGTTGCTAATATATGGAAATATGTATCCCATCAGCCCTAGTAGCCCAAGAGTTGGGCTTGGAACAGTATCCCTGTGCTGGTCACGTGGGGCTGACAGCAGTCTTCTTGCGGAATGCTGAGTGCCTGGGACATGTTATCATTTTCTGCTGTGACAGGATAGGGAAAGGCTTGGGGATGCCATACATTTGACGATGATGAAAGGAGATTCTAAAGAAAACATGCAAGGAATCCCGGCACAGTTTGCCTCCATGACAACTATCTATCCTCTCTGCAATAACGTTCCACTGCCTGGTGACACGGTCCAGTGAATGCCCTAGAACCATTCCGTCAGTGTTTTCTTTGAGAATAAGTTTAGCAAAGAAGAAACTCCTCTGAATTTCCTCTATAGGACAGTGAAAGGCATGGCGAACGGGCCTTCCCAAACACCTGGGTAACATTTAAATTATTAGATATAAGATTCTCACAACTGCTATCATTTGCACCTATACATTTCAGTGCTTTTTTTCCCCCCATGTTCTACATCTAAGAAAAGTTCCATCTTGATCTGTTATTTAATAACATCAAAATTACCAACGGATTCATTTTTGAATGACTCAGCAAGTCTTCCTGTCCCTCCAGGCTGTAAAGAAGAAGCCAGGAAAATTAAGACAGAGAAATGTCATTTTTTAAAGATATTAGACATTACAAAGGGATTTAGAGATAGACACGAATTGGAGCTAAATCCTAAGAGCAGTTTTTCCCTTCAATCGTCCAATCAGTAGAAAGAGATTCCCACCTTGGGGCCAGGTTGACGGGCGGCACATCTGTCCACTGTGAACTGTGGGCAGAAACTCGCACGTGTTCACGGCCATTACTGTCCTGGAAGGCCTTTGCTATTCATCCTGGGCATTTATTTGCACGAATAAATGTCTTTTCAATTCTGTCAATCCCATCATTCTCTCTAAAATAGCAAAATTGAGGGCTTTTTCCCCAACAATGTAACACACCTTCACATCTTCAGCAAGAACCACCGATTTGGAACTTTGTCATGTGGCTTCAAATGTGGAACTTTCAGGTCTAAGGCTAACTCAACGGTATCATAGCTCAAAAAACCTAGACTTGTTTTTGTAGTTGTTGAGGCCTGACCTTCTTGAGGCTGCTCTGGGTATTTTCCATCAGCTTTGTTTTTTAAGTGTCTGGTTGTTTGACCCCTGACGTTGTGAGGTTTAAAGACTGTCAGATAATGTAACCGTATCCTGCAATGTGTAGACACACACACACACACACACACACACACACACACACACACACACACACACACACACACACACTATGGATACAAACTCCTGTGTGAGCTTCATCTTTTTCTTATTCATCCGAAAATAAGAGGTACATATGTCAAAGGAAATCTTTTCTTCAAATGACAATGCCATTGAAAAAGCAAAGAAACATCTCTCCTGTGTATAGGCAATTATTCCTACTTTACAGGAGACACATCTGGGCTGAAGTTGTAAACACGTCACATGCCTCTTCAAAGTCACCTTTTCCTTTCACAAGGACCTGTCAGTACCCTGGCAGGTTTTTTTTCCAAAGGCACTATGATATCCTTCAAGTTTTAGTCCACATTTACCGGAAAATATTACTAGGCCTGTTCATGATTCACATAAACTTCACTTAACACTATATAATAATTTATGTACAACACACAGAGAGAATTAAAGAAAAGGACGGAAGGGCGAAAAACTCCAGTACAAAAAGGCTTTGTTTTATTTTTTTTAACCATGGGGAATGAGTCAGTAACATGAACCTTGCTTCTGTTCAGTATGTTTAAAAGAAAAGTATTTAAACACTTGAAGATACCTAGAGTATATTTTTAAATGGTGATTTTTAAAATATATCACCCTGTCCAGCACTCTAAGAAAAAATTTTTAATGTTTGTTACTTTTTTCTTTTTGTTTAGCGTCTGATAGCTCAGATTATAACTGTTACGGTTATACTGCCATATTTAGAAGGGAACACATCTGGAAATACCATTTACGCCAACACAGGGCACAAAGACACATCATGTGAGCACAGGAAGACAGAAGTATATTGGTGACTCTTCAAACTTTAATATTACTTTAAAGATTGTTGCAGAAGCTAAAACATTTCCTCTCCACCTCACTTCTCTTTAATGATTACTTAATGGGACCAAATTGAAGACTTTGCTGAATAAGGGTTTTTCCATTCTTGGCCCTTTCAATGAGAATTCCACACCGTTCCTGAGTGTGAGTGCCCTCAAGTCTCTGCAAGTGTCAGTGCCTGTTGCAGGACACTGTCCACAGGCCCTATTCCCTTGATCTTAAAGCTCAGTCTTCTACTTCAGGTTCCTGAATCAAACTCTGGCCCCTTCTGGGCTTTTTGTAAGACTTTCTCTCCATCCAGCTCCATGTCTGTTATCCGTGGAGACAGAGCTTGAACTGGAAGGCCCTCTACTGACCTCACTTGTTAGGACAGCCCTTGTCACGAGAGGCTGACTCATGCACTGAGAGGTCTGGCTTTCCTTTTGTTGAACAAGCTCTTGAAGGGAAGACGTGGTCAGGAAGGCAGAGACGGAGAAGACTTAGGACAAGGAAAAAAGCAGGATCTCATTTTGGTTGGCTTCCGAGTAATAAATATATTCTTTAAATTATTTTAAATGTTTTGTGATTTGGGGAGCATTCTGAGAAAATGCAACCTCAAACAAGTGATCCATCAGTTTTCTTTATCCGATTTTTTGTTATTCAGAATTTTGTCAATGCAGGTAAGAGCATAGACCTCCCAAAAACAAGACGGCAAAAGTACCTCTGTTTGAACAGTATGGAGGTTCCTTAAAGTAAAAATAGAGCTGCTGTATGATCCAGCAATCCTTCTCCCGGGCATATATCTGGAGAAAACCATAATCCAAAAGGATCCATGAACCCCAATGTTCATAGCAGCACTATTTATTAGTGTTGCTAATAGCCAAGACATGGCAACCATCTAAATGTCTGCTGACAGATGAATGGGTAAAGATGTGGTATATTGACTATTTATACAATGGAATATTACTCAGCCACAAAAAAAGAACGAATGCCATGTGCAACAACATGGATGGACCTGGAGATGATCATACTAAGTGAAGTCAGTCAGACAGAGAAAGACAAATACCATGTGATATTGTTTATATGCAAAATCTAAAAAAAAAAATGGTACCAATGAACCTCTTTACAAAACAGAAACAGACTCACAGACTTAGAGGATGAACTTACGGTTACCAAGGGAAAGGGTGGGGGGAAGGGATAGATTAGGAGTTTGGGATTGACATGCACACACTGCTATATATAAAATAACCAACAAGGACCTACTGTATAGCACAGGGAACTCTGCTCAATGTTCTGTAATAACCTAAATGGGAAAAGAATTTGAAAAAGAATAGATACATGTATATGTATAACTGATTCACTTTGCTGTACACCCGAAACTAACAACATTGTTAGTCAGCTATGCCCCAATATAAATTTTTTTTAAATAAAAATAAATACTTGTTTGATTTCTCTACCCTTAACATGGAATAGGCAGAAAATAAATATACAGGCTCATTCATCCAGGCTCATGGATCCAGTTTCACTTTTGAGTTTTTGTTATTTTTCATTTCCCTCAAGTCCTTCCCTTCTACCCTTTCAGTCAACTCCCCCAGATCTAAACAAGGGACCAGGAGAAGATCGTCACCAAGACACCTTGGTCTCCCAGTAACACACAAAAGGAAGATGACCCCTGGGTCTTCCAAAGCCACGTCCAGAGTATGCACCCACCTGGACTTAACTTTGCCAAGTTCACTTCTTTAGGATTTGTACTGATTTATCCATTCTTCACTGAGCAGCAATTATTTGCAAGACACTGTATTAGGTACTGAATAAAAGATGAAGTTTTTTAAAGCCTGCTTTCAAAATTCCAACCACCCAGGCCGATTAATAACTATGCAGTAAAAGCTAAAAAAGAAATTAGAATGTAATAAAGGTCACAAATAACACTCCAAGTGCTGAGAAGTTTCAAGGAGGGAAAGATTACAATTGATTTGGGACATAAATATGCAAATAAATATAAAAGAAATTAGAATTTGATCGATCTTATGAATAAGGTGCAAAGTGTCCTGAGTGTTCAGGGTGACGGATGGTGGTAAGAAAGGTGCTCTAGTTTTATTCCTAATTACACTGTTATTGACAAATCAAAGATTCTAACCTAATTCCGATCGCCAGATAAGTGTTCTTGACCATCAAGCTACCCATCCTCTTTTTGTATATATTTTGATTTAATTTTAATAGGAATGCTGGGAGTTATGTCTCCTTGTTCCTGTTTCAGAGGCAAGGAAACTGAAGCCTGGAATGTGTACAATAATGCTCTAGTTTAAAAGGATGTCCCCTGGGACCTCTGGTTTCCACGCATAACCTATTGTATATCTAGCATCCACTAGTTTATCTAATCATGAATGCTTCTGAATTACTTGAAACCTGCTTTAAAAGTGGGAACAAGCTTCACAGTGCAACCTCACATACACTGTTAATTTGGCAAACTTCTTCCAGTCCCCACCCAACACGTCACAGATTCCAGTCTTAATGAAACTTAACAAGAAATGGCTGTAAACACATGAAGGTAACTGCTTATATAGCAAAGCTCCCTGAACTTTTGACTGCACTTATTACAGTTTCTGGGAGAAGAACTCTTTTCTACCTCTTTAGAGGAAAGAATAAGAAGAAAAGATGCAAACCTCAGGCTACCTGATCTTTACCACTCTGGGGAGCTGAGAAATGAATGTCCCAACTTTATTTAACTTAAAATCCTCTCTCGCACTTGATGCTGAGCGCTTTCCCATTTCCAAAAATGTTCATTGATTACCTACTGTGTGCAGATCTCTGATATGTTTCACTAAGCAGAGGTAAAAAAATAACTGATACACTGAACAAATACACAGTATATCAGTTATGATGATACATATAAATAGATACATGTATTTCTCTAAGGCAAAAACTCCTTTTAAAAATTGTCTTAAAAATCCAAGTTATGTTGCAAACTTGGCAGAATATAGAAGAAACTGGCCTTTACAAGTTAAGGTTTGTGTACAGAGATGAAGAGCTGAAGTTGGGGGAGCTCTTAGCATGTATGGAAGAGAATGCGTGATCTAACTTGGCTGGACAATAGAGCATGAGGAATGGAGAAATGAAAGACAAGCCTTGGGAAGGTATCCTTGGATAACTGTGGCTAACGATACATTGTTAGACCAAAGACGTTTTGTGTAACTCAGTAGGCGATAAGGAGATATTCCAAGTGTTTAGGTGGACAGTGAATATGACAATTAGATTTCCTACCATGCATATAATAGGGAAGATTAGAATAAGGAAAAATGAAAACAAGGAGATCAGTATGAAAACTGTATTTCAGGCAAGAAATAGTGAAGGTCATAGCTAGTATGACAACAGTAAAATGGAACAAAGAGGGAAGGGGGGGAGGGAGGAAGGAAGGAGGGGAGGAAATAAGGGAGGAGAAGAGGAAAATCAAAATGGCCCTAAGTATCTGATTAGATGTGAGGAGAAGAAAATAGGGCAAAGCCAAAGAATGAATACTGGTTTCATAATTGAAATAAGTACTTTTGTAGAGAGTAAATCAACCTAGTAGTTCTTAGAAATTTTGAGTTTGAGGTGCCAGGTGTATATTCAGTGGAGGTATTTCAGAGGGAGCTACCTTTATTCGAAGGATAAATACTTACTGATATATTGGCATGCAGCTTGAAAGAGCATAGTAACACAGTTGTTTTAAACTGGAGGGACAATAAATCAAGGTAAATCGCACTGGGTGTCCATCTCTAGAAAGCAGAGGAAAGGTAATTGATAGTTAATAAGAGATGAATGAAAGTAGGTATTACAAGCATTGAAAGGATCCTGGGAACTGATAACCTGATCACAGGCACCCTTCAACTCTCAGTCCCAAGTCAAACGTTGCTGGGTCTGGATATGCAGGAGACAAGGAACAGCTGCAGGTGCTCTGATGGTTAAGGAACAACACGACCCATGTATGAGGACCAGGGGGTGGGAAATAAAGGAAGAGCTTGGCGTTGGCAGTGTGTGGAGGAGTTTGACATTGGACAAGATTGGAAACTCTCATTTTTTGACTTGCCAGTAAGATTGGTAAGAAGATATACCCATCCAAGCAAATCTTAGTAATATTCTTGAACACTAAGTACAAAGCTTTTAAGCTTCAAAAAAAAAAGAAAAATTAGGTACAAGGCAAAAATAAGATCAGAGTAGCATTGGTCTTCTCATTTATACAAGTGAAGGCTAAACAGTAGAGTTGCATAATCAAGGCTATTGTGAGAAAAGAACCTAAAACCAAGGATTCCTATATTAATCCAAGGTAAAAGTCACCTATCAAAGCAAATGAAAGTTAAAATAGTCAGGATACATCAGAAAGTTTATCATTCACATACTTTATCTTAGGAAAATACTTGAAAAATATTACAAACAAGAAGCAAATGACCAGAATGGGGACCTGAAAATCTAAGAGGATGAAACAATGCAGAGCAGTGAACCCTGCAAAAATTATATACATGTACATATATTTGTATATTTTTATACAAAATCTTAATAACTAAGGTATACTGCCATGGAATGAAATATGAAGAAAATTCTGAAAGTACTACACTATTTCAACATAACGAGGATTTTGGAAGGAGAGGGTAATTGGAGAGTAGTGAAAATATCCTAAAGGCTGTCTCATTAGGGGTTTATGAAGTCTGGTTAATCAGAGTCCCATTGTTGAATAAGCAGTGCTGCTTTGAGGGACAAATAGCAGTAAGTCCTTCCCAAACAGTGGATCATTGTGCTTAACAGAGCAGGAAAAGGAAAGATAATCACAAGACAGTGGAATCCGAAAGTATGGTAGAACCCGAATACTAACCAAAAGGAAAGTGGGATAAACAGTAAACTATTCAAACCAGCGAACAAAACTTTGCAAAGTACTGAACGTAAAGTATAATCAAATTCAGTCATTTCACTAAATGTAAACGGTTGAATACTCCCATCAAGGAAGAGATACCATCAGATTGGGTTAAAACACAAAAGCCAGATATGTTCTGTTTGTCAAAAAATGTTTTTAAGATTTTAAAAGGTTACCTATGAAAAGTGAGAAGAACATGGGAATATGGCAAATTGAATACAGGTAGTGAATTTTGCTTGGTTGTCCAAAAACCTCACAAAAACTCTACAAAGAAAATATTTTAGCCATAAGCTGACAAGATCATATGAAACAACAACAACAGCAGCAAAGTTTGGAATCTGAAAGCAGATAAATTAGTGGTTACAGAATTAGTGGGCCCTGGAAAGTAAATCCTAAGCTAGCCATTGGAAAAGCCAAGAAGCTACCTGGTATGTACTACAGAATCCTTAAACATTGCAGAAATTAGAGTTATCTATAACTCTATAACTTGGAGTTATCTCGGGAGATGATGGTGAAGGAGGTGGAGATGGAAATAAGGCAGGGTTTCAAGTGAGGCCCCCAGAGCTCCCCCCGCATTCCGTGCTACTGCTCTCACCTCTGACTGTAGGCTAAACGCCTGTTCTCTGAAGACAGCACAGCAGAGGTCTCTGGATTGATGGGCATCAAGCAGAGATCAAGGTAGGGAAATTACTGAAGACAGAAACATAAGATAAAGGTACACCTACTGGAGGCTGAGAACCTCAGCTGTCTTGTCCATTAGGCTCCCAGAACGCTGGCAGTCAGGACATTGTCCTCCAGACAAAAGAAGGATGAGTCATCTCTAGAACACCTAACACATCCAGGAAGGAACTTAAAAACATTCATGTCAGGTATCCCACCCCATCAACAAGCCAGACAGATCCCTTACAGTGAAGCTTACAGTTTAAAAGCTCCATCCACTTGCTCAGAGCTTCCATTCATCCTTCTTTAAACATTAACAGACAGGTAAGAAGTAGAGACATTCTCTGAATTTCTACAACATGAAAGGTAGAGATCAAAGCAAAAAGTAAAATGATATATTTTTTAAAATATTGAAGGACTAATCAGGAGAAAACTTCAAAAGATAAAATGAAAAACAATAGTATCTTCAATGAAAAGATAAGATACTGCATAAATGAAATAAAAATAGGATGCCATAAAAAGAGATGTCCAGAGAATAAAAAGGATATCCTAGAAATTGAAAAATAAAATCGTATCTGAAATGAGAAACTCAATGGAAGTTTTGGGGGAAAAAATGATAAAATATCCCATAAAATTAGAGCGAGAATTAAAAAAAGAAAATAAGAAAAGGGGACAGAAATTATCATGAGAATAGTCCAGTTTTCCAAGCATTCCAATAACAGGGACTCAAGAAAGAGAAAATGGTGAAAACAATTATGTATAATATAATTTCCACAGCTAAAATTTCTAAATAAAAGAGCCCATCAAATACCTGAGACAATGGATGAACATAGACCCACCCCAAGGCACATCATCTTAACATTTCAGAAGATGAGACAAAAAGAAAATTATATAAGCTTTCACTGAAGAAAACAAATGGATCACATACAAAGGACCAGGAGAGATTCAGTTTCTCAAGAACAACATTGGAAACTATCAGATCATTCTAAAGAAGAATTATCTCCTACTTAGAATTCTATGCCAATTACCTGTCAGCTCTAAGGGTGAGATAAAGACATTTTCAGACCCACAGACTCTCAACTATTTTACTTTTCACAAACAGTTTCCAGAAAGCTACAGGATAATGTGCTCTTCTGAAACTAGGAAGAAAAATAAGAAAAAAGGAATACATGAGATCTCTGAACAGGAGAGCCCACTGAGGAAACAGTCAAAAGAAATCCCCAGGGTGAGAGTGAAGAGAGAGATGCCCAGAGGACAGGGTGTACCAAAGAAACCAGCGCACACGGTGCAGGTCTGCAGACTCTGCAAGAGGTTTCTTCAAGATCAATCTGATGGGGAGGAGAAGTAGACAACTGACAAAGACTTTTTAGGATGAACAATAAAGTGTACTTATGTAAACAAAAATTATTTTTTTTAAAGTTTTAGAAGAGAGGAAAGTAATCCTACTCTACTCCAAGACTTTATTTACAACTTAATGATGATGTAAACGCTAAGGGCTGTAACTAAAATTATGCTCCAACTTAATGAAAAACGTTGACGGAATGAGAAATGTGTGGAGTGGGGAGGGGACAAGAAGGATGAAAGCTCAGTTGTTATTTTTCATAGTCAGAAACCCACACACAGAATTGAAAAATCAAGAAGTAACAGTCAAGCAGGTTACACTGAGCTTTGGAGATAAAATACACAGAGAATCAACCAGAAGAGTTGAAAAGGATTGCTTCCGGGGAAGGGGAATGGAGAGGCTCAACATGGATGGTTTTAACAAATTGGGTTTTTTTACCCACTAACTATTTGCTCTTTAAACCACATGTATATATAACTGCATGTATATATGATTTTAATAAAAATAAAAACTTAAAAGATTGATGGAAAGAAGGAAGAAAGGGAGGAGGGTGGGAAGAAGGGAAGGAGGGAAAGGATGAAGAGCTAAGAGGAAATGGAAACCATCTGGAGGCCAGGATGGCGATGTTTTTATCAAATGATTTGAATTTTAATGTTCAAGATATCCAACAAAATGCAGAATAACAATGTCATAACTAAAAAGAACAAATTTAAGGTCATACTTTGTAACCTGTCCATTTAGTATGATTTTCGGCTCTTCAGCTCTTTTTCTATAGGAAAACCCAACTAATTTTATAACTCTTGCAATAAATCTAACTCTTGGCTGGCATTCACCACTGCCAGAATGGAAGACAGTGTGTCTTCCAGGGGTGTCCATTCAGATAAAGTCTTATTATTATAGCATTCTGTGTGAACTGGATGCGAGTCTGGAAGGCTTTTATTTTCCCTTTATTTCAGATTGGGCCTAGGTCCAGTTTAAGCCAGTCTTTAAATTTTGTCAATCCTCCAGATAATCCTACTTTACCGTTATTAAATCATATTCATGAGATATCTTATTGTCAGTTACATTTTTTATGTATTTTCTTCCATCTGTCTATAGCAAAATTATATCTATTTATAATTAATCATAGACTATAAATTTAGGATAATGTTTCCAGAATTTCCAAGTTAGTGCTGCAGGGGAGCCTATACTATATAACTATGGGTATTAGCCAATATAACCAGAAATGTGATTCCCATTTTAAGAATTTGCATATATCATTGGATTAACCAGCACCCCTTTGCTTATAAGAACATAAAATCTTTTAGCTTAAGCATAGATAGATGACAGATACTCAGAATTTTTTCTTGGATGAGAAAAGTGAGATGCACGATCAAATATAGAGAAGCTTTACACAGATGCTGTAAGGAAAGGCACCTTCTTTTTTCTCTAGAATCTCCTAATTTCTTATTTCTGTCTCCCAGCGTGTAACTGCTTTTTTTGTTCTCTCTGGTTAGAGCAACTTTCTCTGTTCTTCCATCCACCCAGCAGAAGACGTTTTCCTCCCATTCTTGAGCAACCTGTGAATAGCTGATTACTTCTGGGAATACCAATTTCAGGTCCTACAATAGTGTCTGACGAGGTCTGGATCTGAAACCCAGAGTCAATTACTTGAAGATGAAGGGGCGTTTCTTTCTCAGGGAGGGAAGGCATTACATCAAACACCAGGACATAGCTACTACACTGCAAATAAATGCAATTAGATCACACGATAGTATTTTTAATATATTCTAATTCATCACTGACATCCTTGTTCTGCATACATTGCCTTGTTTTATGTGTGACCATTTTTTATTGTGCAGTGCTCTTTGAAATAAAAAATGAACTTTACTTCTCCATCACTAGATTATGCATTTCCTTGGTACAGAGGCTGCCTTACGCCTTTATATCTCCAGTAGCAAGAATAGTGCTTGGCCCTTGGTGGGTAACTCATAATGTTTGTTACATGCCTGCATAGCTAAAAATATCAATAAATTAAAGACCACAAATAGCCAAAACAATCTTGAGAAAAAAGAACAAAGCTACAGGTATCACTCTCCCTGATTTCAAGCTATACTACAAAGCTACAGTAATCAAAACAGTATGGTACCAGCTCAAAAACAGACACATAGATCAATGGAACAAACAGCCCAGAAATAAATCCACACTTATATGGGCAATTAATCTATCACAAAAGAAGCAAGAATATGCAATGGGGGGAAATTGCTTCTTCAATAAATGGTGTTGAGAAAAGTGGACAACTATATGCAAAAGAATCAGACTGGACTACTTTCTCACATCATATGCAAAAATAAATTTTAAATGTATTAATGATTTCAATGTAAGATCTGAAACCACAAAACTAGGAGAAAACATAGGCAGTACTCTCTTTGATATCAGTCTTAGTAATTTTTTGGATGTGTATCCTCAGGCAAGAGAAACAAAAGCAAAAATAAACAAATGGGACTACACAAAACGAAACAGCTTTTGCACAGTGAAGGAAACTATCCACAAAATTAAAAGGCTGCCTACTGAAAGGAAATATATTTGCCAATGATTTATCTGATAAAGCATTAATATCCAAAATATACAAAAAAACCTCATACAATTCGATGTCAAAAAACTAAACAACCCAATTAAAAAATAGGCAGAGGATCTGAAGAGACATTTCTCCAAAGAAGACATTCAGATAGCCAAATGCACATGAAAAGATGCTCAACATCACTATCATCAGGGAAATGCAAAGCAAAACCATAAGGAGATATCACCTCACAATTGTCTTTTGGATAATATCCATGCTGACAACAAGTAATAAGTGTTGGCGAGGATGTGGAGAAAAGGGAACCCTTGTACCCTGTTAGTGGAAATGTAAATTGGCGTAGCCACTATGGAGAACAGTATGGAGATTCTTCAAAATATTGAAATTAGATTTACCATATGATCCAGAAATTCTACTCCTGGGTGTTTATCCAAAGAAAATTAAAACAATAGAAAAGATATATGCACCCCTATCCTCTTTGCAGCATTATTTACAATAGTCAATATGGAAGCAACCCAAGTGCCCATCAATAGATGAGTGGATAAAGATGATGTGGTATACACACACACCCAGACACACACAAACACAACGGAATATTATTTCGCCATAAAAAGAATAAAATCTTGCCATTTTTGACAACTTGGATAGACCTAGAGGGTAATATGCTAAGTGAAATAAGTCAGACAGAGAAAGACAAATGCTGTATGACTTCACTTATATATGGAATCTAAAAAACAATTGAACATAAAATAGAAACAAAGTCATAGATACAGACAACAAATGGGGAGGTGGGGGGAAAGAGCAGGAGAGAAATAGGGGAGGGAGATTCAGAGGTACAGAGTCCCACTTGCACAGGTCACAGGTATGAAATGTACAGTGTGGGAAATATAGTCAATACTTAAACATTAGTATAAAAAAAGAAAATGTACTCACATACTGCTACATAGTAGGGGCAACTAAAAGAATTCTTGTATGCACTCATATCTCCATGTTTAATATTTTTGATCCTTTTCTTTTACTACCATGATCTTTAACCACTTTCTTGTGATTTATTATCAAATCCATACAAGGAATCTTTTGTATGTATTTTTCTCTTCAACTCTTTGTGTGGAAAAGAAAATTAAAGTTTTATAATATAAACGAAATATTCACATAAGTATTACTTTTGCCATGAAATAGTTTCCTAATTGTATTCTACTTTACTCTGGTACATTGTAGGGTTGTTTCCTAATCAAACACGTGCTGACACATTCCTCCATTTTTATTCTGCCTGTAACAAATCTTTTATCTAGTTCATTCTTTCACTTACTTAAAACGATTTAAGTATCTAATAGGTATGAGGCACCATTCTGAGGGCCAGAGAAAAAGCAGACATACAGAACTTAGAGCCCAGTGGGAATAAGAGTGACAACAAACAAATCACATAACAAAAACAGAGAGGGATAAGTTCTACACTGAGAATGGAACAGTGTCAAAGTTTTACCGAGTGGTTGAATGTCGCTTCTGAATAACCAGCTCTGAGGACGAGGATGGTATCAGAAGGAAGAGCATTCCTGGCAGAAGACAGCGTCAGACCAAAGCCAGGCCAAGACCCCAGGTTAGAAGGCAACTTGCGTACAGAAGTGCCACATCACTGTGGCAGAGGCAGAGAGATGAGGTTGGAGGAGCAGGCAGGGGTCTGGCTTCTTTCTGTGAGCCAGGGTGCGACTCTAGATTTTACTCTCATAGATGGTGCCATCACTGGAGTATTTTAAGCAATGGAGTGGCAGGGTTGCCCTTATATTCTTCTAATATTGGCTCACCCTGTAAATACATAGGAAACGGAGTTAGCAAGAAAGCAAATTTGGGGGAGATAAATTGTGAGTGTGTGTATGTACGCTTGTCTTTTCTAATGCAGATACACTGTGATTTATCGCAAAAGATCTGGATTTCATATAGGTGACTAGCAAATCTCATCTGCATGTTTGACTTGTTATACGTGTCAGCAGTTTCTGAGGTCCAGATCTAAAGCCCTCATTTTCCATATGAATTTTAATGTTGCTCTCGACTGTACATTTATTCACTCAAAAGTGGTTATGCGGTACCTGCTACGAGCCAGAAAGCATACTAAGTAGACAACTGCAAACACAACATGGTCAGCAAGACTCAGACTGTCTTCAGACAGCCGACCATTTAATGAAAATTAAATGGTCAAACACTCTAACCTCCTCAGGGAAATATAGAGTCACTGGGCTTGGGTGCTTCCTCTGTTTTAAGTATATGCAAACCATCTCTTCTGTTCCAGAATGTGTAACCAAAGCTTAACTCCTTGCCCTGAACCTTTCTTGAAGCAAACTGGTGCTCCTTTGTGGGGGAATTGATGGTCCCCACAGTTGCTAGCAGGCCAGCCTTGAACCTGGATGTTGTCAGCATCTCTGTGAACACCTGTATTCAATGCTTCACAGTTAACATTATTCTTTGTTGTAGGTAGTGCTTCCGAAGCGAGGCTTTTGGAAGCTTTAGAATCTTTAAGACACAAAGATTCCATAGCCAAGTAAACGTCCTAAGCACAGACTGTAAACCGTTCTTGCCACTTTTTAGCAAATATTTAAGGGTTTTTATTTATTTATTTATAAGAGATTTTTTGATATGGACCTTTTTTTTTTTTTAAGTCTCTATTGAATTTGTTACAATATTGCTTCTGTTTTATGTTCTTGGTTTTTGGGCCCCGAGGCATGCGGATCGATCCCGCACCCCCTGCATTAGAAGTCAAAGTCTTAGCCACTGCATTGGAAGGTGAAGTCTTAGCCACTGAATCACCAGGGAAGTTCCTCTAAGGTTTTTTTAAATCTTTCCATTTAAAAAAAAAAGCTTACTTTATTTACTCCAGTTTTCTGATATCACTGACCTAGACCAGAGAATTGCTCTAGAATTCACCTCCATGACTGTCATGGGTTTTATAACATATCACAGGTCAACAGCCTGCCTGCCCAGGACTTTCCTAGACTTTAATGGCAGCGTCCCCAGGTGCCAGCTGGGACACAAGCTGAGCCCTTGACTGTTCCTTCCTGACTCCCAGCCTATCCAAAGCCATCTCCTTTCCGTTACTTTATTCTCATTAAACAGCTAGCATTCCCCTTTCCTTTTCCGATGGTCCTAATTTTCTTCTTGATCAAGCCAACCAGCTTCACCACCCTCTATGTGTGTTAAATCATTCAATTCCAGTTCACTTTGCAGGCAAACGAGTCCTAAACCTGACGGCTTGTCTAACGTAGCTCTCTCCAATCGGGCTACCAAATACACCCTAGGTTCACCTCTAGTGCTTTCCAACAAGATCCCTCCAGTCCAAAAAAAAAAAAAAAAGTGTCTGTTCTCTGGACTTGGGACATCATTGCACAGCCTCTATTCACTTTATGCCTCTCACCTGGAAAACTTCCCTCCTGCCAGTAGGAAAAGGCTCAGGACCTAAAAGCAGACAGGCTGCCTGCAAGTGAAACATGGCTTAGAGACATGTTTTTTGTTGTTGCTGTTGTTTTAATGGACCACACATTTCCAATTTTTAAATATTGGCCAATTTTTAGATAAAAATACAGATTTCTGTCTTCACTTGAAAATCCAGAATGTCTGGTGACACTGCCCCTCATAGCAACAAGTGGCTGGAGCTAAGGGGTGCTGAGTGGAACCAAGTGAACGGCCTTTGGATGGGGCAGGGTCTGTGCCCCTTAGTCTAACCCAGTTTTCATTTCTCCCTCTTTGTTAGAGGTCACTACAGACATTTCAACTTTCCCTCCCTGACCTAAGAATGAAGTTCTAAGAGCAAAGAGTAAAACAGCCATTCAGGGGTCAAAGTGTCAAGATCCTCTGTCAAAACACTATTTAATTTACACAGAGTCAACCACAAGTTGGTCTGTGTTGAATTATCTTTACTGCTGTAACTTAATACCTCTTGAATTCTGTCTTGTACCAAACATTATGCAAGGGACTATGATAGAGAGAGGAGTTCATAATACAATGAATATATTACAAATCTAGACAAGTTATTTTAATACAATGCAATGGTGGAGGTGTATACAAAAAGGCACCAAAAGAAAATCTCTGGCCAGATGTGTTGCATTCAGAGGGCTAACTTCTCCATAGACATTATTAATAAATGGCTGACAGGTTTGATGGCCAATATCAATTTGTTTTCCTATAAGAGTATTATAAACATCGATGCCATTATTGTAGGAAGACAACTCCTAGAAGTCATAATTGTCATTTTGCATGAATTGTAAAATGTCTGACTCAATTATCATGAAGCACTAACAAATCAGTACCACACATTAAAATGTACTAATTAAAGCTTTTTTAAAATTTCTAACCTGTTATTTATCTGTGTATCTCAAAGAAATATTTTGGATGTTTAGGTTAAGTGCTCTACTTGATAGATGTTATGTAAATCATTTGCTATAGCTATCAATGTTTTGGATTATTTCTCAAATATAGTGCAATCTCTCTTAAGATAGACTCCAAATAAGAATTATTTTGAACTGTCTCAGTTTAAATTTCTGGAACATAAAGGTAACTTTAGGAATTATTACTACAATCAGACCGGTATCAATCTAGAGACAAATCTGAGATTTAGTCTTTGGGGTTTAATAAAAGCAAGATCTGCTCACCTTGATTTTGACCCACTTATCTGTCTTTCCCCTTTAACTACAACTTTTCATATTTCAAATATTTGAAAAGGAATGTTTTCCTCATCTACCCACTTAATCCATAATCTGCTGTGACAATGTCCTTTGATCATTCACAACCTGAGCACTTCATTTTTATGCCATGCTCCTCCCTGAATGTCCCTCCACTTTGTAAACATCCCCTGTAAAATATAGCACTGAACAAAATGATATTATAGACATACAAAATTATTACCTAACCATATAGTATATCTGAGGAACCTATACTTCTAACAGCAGCATTAGTGTAAAAACCATGAACTTCACATTTCTTGAAAGGAATTTTTCAGCCCACCTTTCAAGCACGATCTTCATCCAGTACAACATTCACTCAGGACTCAACTCTTTTCATGGTACAAAGACCCTAAGGACTAAGGCATTCTAGAATCATAAACTCATCACCCCATCATTTGTTCTAAAGTAGAGCTTCATGATACTACGTTAACACAACATCCAATTCACTATTCCAGAAATCTCCCTATTGTTGGAAGTGACTGATAATAATCATGACGCATAACATAACTCTTAATGATGACATATCAATGTTTTAATTTGTTAATAACTGCACACCACCTTATTCAGTAAACAACTGAAAACAGAAACTTGTTAGAACCTGTACTAGACTGAATAATGGACTCCCCCTTCCCCAAAGATGTCCAAGTCCTATTCCCTGGAATTTGTGAAATGCCTTATGTGGCAAGAGGGACTTTGTAAATGCGATTTAGTTGAGGGTGTTAAGATGAGATTATCTTAGATTACTCAGGCAGGCCCAAGGTAATCACAAGAGCCCTTGTAAGAGGGAGGTAAGAGGGCAGGGTCAGTGAAGCCAAGGCGCTGAAAGAAGCAGAGGTCAGAGCAAGTGTAGCCAGGAGACAGGAAATGCAGGCAGCCTCTAGAATCTGGGACAGGCTAGGGAATGAATTCCACCCTACAGCCTCCAGGAGAAGCATGGCCCGGCCAACCCACTTTGGATTTCTGCCTCCCAGAATTGTAAGAAAATAGATTTGTACTGCTCTTTTATCATAAATTTGTGGTAATTTGTTACCACAAGCAATAGGAAAGTAATATACTTCTTAGCCAAATGTTCCTTCCTCTGTTCATCTAGTAGACTTTCTGGGGGTAGGAATAAAATACAACTTTTATTTATTCTGAAAGACATCTACTGAAGAACCTAAGACTTTTTTCTTCTTCCTAATATTTGACTTTTCCCAACCCTGGTAAACTTTTTATGTATTATATGGTAACAAGGTAGTATCATGGTTATGATTTGATTCAGATTTGTCAGGAGTACTTGAACAAGAAAAATGTATTTCCAAACAATCATTGGTTCCTAACACCAAAAAAACTGAATATATGATCAGTTTTACATGTTCTTAAAAAGACTTATTCTCTCCATTCATTAATGGCTAATTCATTCATTAGTATTAAGTATTCATAAATATTATATTATTAATTCTTCTTAAATGACAATTTGGGGGTTCGTAACTTTTGGTAAGGATTCAAAGCTTTGTTTAGAATCGTAGCATAATGTCAAATAAGGATCACACAATTCAGATGTTTGGAAACAGTATAAAATGCTATGAGAAATTTAAGGCATTATCTACAGAGACAGTGCATTTCTAACTGATCATAGAATGCTTTAGGCAGAAGAAAAAAGCATTAAGCTGAAGATTTCAACCATTTATTTTCTGGAAGGTTTTGGGATTTATTAAATGAAATTCGTTTATAAAATGAGACAGAATTGGTGTGTTTACATGTCATTAACATGAATGTATCTGCACCAGTAGTCAAAAATATTAATCACATTTTTTATCCTTAAGCAATTTCTCGTTTATGACAGTGAAAGCATAAGGTATTCATTTTCCCCAATATTCAAATAAAACTGCCTGTCAAAGTAAAAACAAATCAATAAATTCTACAAAGTGATGAAACAATACAGTCATTTAACATCATTGGGCGTTCTCAGGGACTGCCTAAGCATTCATCTCAAGGACAGATCAAGAAGCAACATGATTTACTGTGTCATCAGAAGTCTTAAGTTCTATATCTGGCTCTGTCACTAAACACACTCCTTGAGTCCACTAGAAGTAATCTAATTGTGGCCTCATGTAAACCTCTTTGGGTCAAGGTGCAGGAAAAACCTCAGGTCTTTCTCCTGTGTTTCTCCTTGACACACACTATTACCACACTCACAACCCTTCAGACACCAGATGTGGGGGGGTGTTTCCCACATCAAGAAATTCTGTGACACCAGCTGGGTGTGCCACAATGTAACTCAATTCCGATGCTGTCTAGCTGATGACAGCACCAGACCCCACAGGTTAAGGGCTCAGCCCCACAAGACTCTCCTCCACCTAAGATGCCAATGGCAGGTCATAGGTCCCCAGGATACCCATCACTTACATCTGACTTGGCTACAAATCGGGGGTTCCCGTGACCTTCTCCCCCTTGGATTTGATTATTTGCTAGAGCAGCTCACAGAACTCACGGAAACACTTAAACGTTTACCAGTTTATTAAAGGATGTGATAAAGGACACAGATGAAGAGATACACAGGACAAGGTCTGCGAGGGTTCTGAGCATGGGGGCTTCTGTCCCCATGGAGTTGAGGCGTGTCACTCTCTTGGTACTTGGAAACATTCACCAACCTGGAAGCTCTCTGAACCCCATACTAGTGGGATTTTATGGGGGCATCCTCATGTAGGCACGATCAATTATTAACTACATTTGCAGCCCCTCTCCCCTCTCTGGAGAATGAAGGGGTGGGGCTGAAAATTCAGAACTTCTAATCATACCTTGGTCTCTCTGGGAACCAGCCCCATCCAGGAGTCTACCCAGAGTCACCTCATTCAAACAAAAGACACTGCTATCACCCAGGAAATTCCAAGGAACTTGACACAGACCCTACTCGGTGTCAGGCACAGGGTCAGAAGCCAAAGATTAGAACAAAAGATGCTCCTAGCGTTCTTATCACTTTGGAATATACAAGGGTTTCAGGAGCTCTGTGCCAGGAACTGACATACTTAGATTTTTAATCATCTCAGTCATTCACCAGAAGGATTCCCCAGTTGCCTACACTCTACTGTTCCATAGACCCATATGCATACATTATTTTGTCCCTTCTATCACCAGTCCCCCAACTCCTGAAATCCTTAGTTGTGTCCTTAGAGTCCATTATCGGCAAAACCCTTCCATCCTAAAATTAACCTCTGAAAGTTCCCTTCACGTTCTTTTGCTCTAACATAACATGGTTATGTCTCCCTTGTTTTCCCCGTAGGGGCTGATTCGTCTCCCACAGTCCTTTTAGAAATACTATACACAGAAATGATCGAAAATCACACACACACACACCCCCGAAATCACTAAACCCAAACTCAATGAATCCTCAACTCAGCTTCACTTGGTCAGACCTCAGAAACGCCTGTGGCCATCCAGCCAAAGGGCAAGTGTGGCAGAGAGGTGGTTAGATTGGCCGACAGTGGTCTTAACGGATTGTGGCCAAAACAGTTTACCTTTGCAAATACTGCAAAAGCCTATGTCCCTCTGAGCATACTGCCAGAGCCCCTCCCAGGAGATCAGCTCCTGGAAGTGAGGGGCCCTGGAGCTCGAGCTGGATGAGCTTCACACGAAACCCTCCGCTGCTTGCATCCCCCTATCAGCTCACTCCCTCTGGCACCTCCACCAAGGACCCTTTTTGGTTTTAGCTTTCTATTTTGAAGTAATTTCACACTTGTAAAAAGTTGCAAAAATAGTAAAAACAGTTCCCGTGTATTCTTCACCTAGTTTCCTCAAATGTTAACATCTTATACAACCAAAATATAATTATCAAAAGCAGGAAATTAAAATTGATGTAATACTGTTAACTAACCTACAGATCTTACTCAAATTTCACCAAAATGTTTTACTAATATATATATACAATATATAATATAATATATAATAATATATTGTATATATGTTTTACTGGGATTTAATCCAGGATCCCATAAAGCACTTAATTGTCATTCTCCTCTAATGTGGGACAATTCCTCATTCTTTTTTTGACTTTTATGAACTTAACACTTCTGAAAAGCACTGACCATATATTTTGTCAAATGCCCTTCAATTTGGGTTTTTCTGATAACTTCTCATGACTAAAATCAGTTTATGCAGTTGTCAAAACCCTACCACAGAGGTGGTGCCGCGCCCTCCTCTGGGCCTCACATTAGGTGACAGGTGATGTTGCTTTGTCCCATTACTGCTGATGTTATCTTTGATCGTTGAAGTCAAGATGGTATCTGCGTATTTCTCCACTATAAGGTTAATGTTTTCCTCTGTAATTAATAAGTATCTTGTATGAAGAGGAGACTATAAAATATGCTGTTTCTCATCATAGTTTTTATCCATGAGTTTTAGCACTTATTGATTACACAATAGTAACAGTTATCACTCTGGTATTTACCAAATGGTGATCCAACACCCTTCGGCTCCATTGACCTTTCCAATGTTGCCCTCTACTCAGCATCTCAACGTCCTCACTTCCTCTTTATCAAGCTTCAATTCAAAGCTCAATCATCATACGTACTGCCTTGTCTGTACCCTCAGCTCCTTTATGCTTCTCTTGCTTCATTTTACTTTGTTAAAACCATAGCTCTTCTCCTACTTCCCGCCCATGTGGTTAAGGCTTAAAGAAAAACACACTAAAAAGCTGGCTGGTCTCTCTCAAAATAATGTCTATAACCCCGGGAGACTCTTTAATGTTCTTAATTATACTCTTTCTAGTTCTTTATTACAACTACTTCATGGCTGCTGCTCTCTCCTCTAACTCCCAAAATCTCTCCCATTCCCCCTCTCACTTGATGACCTTGCTTTTTATTGAAGAATATGAAACAATCCAATGATCCCTCCAGCCAGCTCCCACCATAACACCTACTTACCAGCATGAATACTCATATCCCCTGTCCTACTGTTACCATAGAACTTCCTATGCTCCAATATTGTGCCTGAGGTCTCATCCTCTTTTACCTCCTCAAGGATGTTATTCCAGCAGGTTCTCTCTTTTACATCATCAAAATTTTGTATTACATTATTACTATCAGTTTAAATTCTATTACTCCTAGCTTTAAAAAATAATCTATGACCCCAGTTTTTTCACCTGTTAGGACCCCATTGCTTATCTCCTCTTTATAAAAAATTCCTTAAACATCTTTTCTGTAGTTACTGCCTGATTCCTCTCCTTCCATATTCTCTCAAATAGACTCCAAGTCATAGCATTGGAAATGCAGTCAGTTCTCTGGACTCTCCCAAGTTGACTGAGCCTGGCATTTATCACGGCTGAACGTCCTCCCCTACGTGTCACAGTTTGTTCACTTAGCTCCAGAGAGAACATTCTCTGCGTTCTACTCCTAGCTGATTGGTGGTTCAGCCTCCTTCACCTTTGCTCATTCCAACCTCTGAATGTTGGAGTGCCCAGCTTTCACTCAATCCCTTGATCATCTTATTTCTCATTCAGTCAGGTCTTTAAATGCCATTCTGATGGTGTAGTATTAGTCTTCCGAGGCTGAGGTAACAAAGTACCTTGGGCTGGGCAGCTTCAACAACAGAAACTTCTCACAGTTCTGGAGGCTGAAAGTCCAAGATCAAGGTGTTGGCACATTTCGTTTCTTCTGAGGCCTCTCTCCCTGGCATGCAGGTGGCCATTTTCTCTTTGGGTCCTCAAATGGTCTTCTCTCAGTCCATATGCATCCCTGGTGTCTCCCTATGTGTCCCAATTTCTTCTTCTTATAAGGGCACCACTGATAATGGATTAGGGCCCCACCCTCACAACCTCATTTTAACCTAACCACCTCTTTTAGGCCCTGTCTCTAAATACACTCACATTCTGAGCTACTAGGAGTTAGGGCCTTCAACATATGAATTGGGTGTGGGGGGGGGGTGGATACAATTCAGCCCAGAAGATTTGGTAACTACAAAATTTCTCTCTCTTGTCCAGGATTCTCTCCAAAAATCCAGATTCATAGATCCAGTAGTCTGGACAGCTCTACTTGAATATCTTACAGACATCTCAAAACCAACATGTCCAATACTGAACCCCTCAAGTTTGTCCTGCAACGCTGCCCCATCCACAGTCACCACAACCAGTTCCCTCCATCACAACTTGCTCCATCTCAGGTCTCATTGGCTCCATTTTACCACCCTTTACATTGCTCTGGCTTTAAAAAAACAAAAAAACTTGGAATCATTCTTGACACCTTCTTTAATAGCCCACATCCAATCCACGGATTTCCTGATCATGTGACTCTACCTTCAAAATACACTCAAACTCTGACCATTTAGCATCCTCTTCACCGCTGCCAACATGAACTAATCTTCAATCACCTCCTGCCTGGATTCCTACAGTAGCTTCCTAAGAGGTGCCCTCTTTCTGCCCTTGCCCCTTATAGTCTGTTCTCATTGCAGAAGCCAGAGTTATTCTTTTAAGACCTAAGTCAGGCTATGTTACTACCCTGCTCAAGACCCTCCAATGGCTGGACATTTTGAGTAAAAACCAGAAGTTCTTATAATGGACTACAAGGTCCTGCATGGTCTGGGCCGTACTCTATGCCCCGTAACTCTGACCAACTTCTATTCTCATACTGGCTCTGGCTCACTACACTTCAGCCAAACTGGCCTCCCATTATTTCTTAAATATCCAGCCACACTCTTGCTTTAGTGCCCTTGCACTGGCTACTCTCTCTGGAAGGCTCTTTTCTCAGGTATCTGCATAGCTAGTTCCCTCACTTTCTTCAAGACTTCACTGAAATTTTTTCAGTGAGACCTTCACTGACAATCCTATGGAATCTAAAAAAAAAAAAAAAAAAAGGTCACGAGGAACCTAGGGGCAAGATGGGAATAAAGACACAGACCTACTAGAGAATGGACTTGAGGACACGGGGAGGGGGAAGGGTAAGCTGTGACAAAGTGAGAGAGTGGCATGGACATATATACACTACCAAACGTAAAATAAATAGCTAGTGGAAAGCAGCCGCATAGCACAGGGAGATCAGCTCGGTGCTTTGTGACCACCTAGAGGGGTAGGATAAGGAGGATGGGAGGGAGACGCAAGAGGGAGGGGATATGAGGATATATGTATACGTATAGCTGATTCACCTTGTTATACAGCAGAAACTAACACAACACTGTAAAGCAATTATAGTCCAATAAAGATGTTAAAAATAAAAAAAAATAAAAATGCTGTTCCCGAGCTCTACCAACCCCACCCCATCACCTTCAACCTGGACTTTTCCACTGTTCATGGCACTGATTACCATTTAGCATATCGCATAATTTACTAATTATATGTATTCTTTGTCTTCCAAATCTGCAATGTAAGTTCCATACTGCAGAGATCTTTATTCATCTTCAGAAATATACAGAGTGCCTAATACAGTGTCTGGGACTATACAGATGCTCAGTAAATATTTGAATATATGAGAAAATGAATGAATAAGCTTCATGCATTTCACTTATTTTCTTGAGACTCAGATCATTTCTTAACACAAAAGCAAATTATACAATTTCAGTTGTCTACTCCAACCAGTAAAAATTTTATGATTCTATAGATCCTGCTTAGAAAAAAATCCAACTTTACCCAGCAGATAAGTTTTGTTATTTAGAATATTTTTTAAAGATTCTTTTTGAAAAACAAGTCACTGCTGATGCATTATATATTCATTGGGAGTCTCATGATACAGAAATGGGGCGGAATAGTCATCCAAACTGAAGTGTTTGAGATCTCTGTCAATTGAAGGTCAATGGCAAATGAAGATTAAAGCACCTTGAAAATGATCACATAAATCAATAAGCAAATGACTTTGATTGCAACTATGATTTAATTAATTATAGGGGCACATCTGTTACATCAATCAAGTGAAAATCAGAACAGAATTTAAATAGAATATGGTAACTTAGGAGACCTTGCCCCTTTTTAGGTAAACTTTTTATTAAAGAATATATACATGCAGATACATGCACGAAGCCTGTATTTACAGCTTGACGAATTTTCACAAAATGAATATGTTCTTGTAACTATCACTCAGATCAAGAACCAGAATATGATCAGCATACCAGAAGTCTCCCTGAAGTCCTGGTCTAGCCACTGCCACCCTCACCCCCAACAATAAACGCTGTCCTGACTTCTGATCTCATAGTTTTGTCTGTGGTTGTATTTTTTGTAAGTGTAATCGTATTATGTGTGCTCTTTAATGTCTGGCACTTTTTCTTTAACAGTCTTTGTAATATTTATTCACATTAATGTGTACAATTAGAGTCCATTCATTCTTCAATCTTTAATAGTCCACTTTATGGACATACCACCATTATTTTAATATTGATGGAATTTGAGTTGTTTCTAGTTTATAACTGTAACAGATAGTGTTGCTGTAAACATTCTTACACATGACATTTGATGACCATTTCTCTTGAGTATTGATCTGGAAGTGGTCTTGCTGGTCGTAAGGTATGCTGATGTTCAGTCTTTGTAAATATTACCAAAATGGTTTCCAAAAGAGGCTGTTCCAACGTCTACACCTATACCTTCAATATAAGACAGTTCAGTTGTTCCTCGCCTTCGTCAACTCTGAGCATTTTTGGTCTTCTTCATGTTAGTTACTCTGGAGTATGTGTGGTGGTCTTACATTGGCTTGATTTCTGTATGTTTGTGTGGTTCTGAAACTGAGTCATAGCATGCACACAGTAAAGCACACAAGCGTTTGAGTGAGGAAGTTTTACATGCACACATACACGGTAATCGCCATACAGGTCAAGGTATAGAACATATTCACCGCCCGAGAAAGCTGTCTCCTCCAGGTAATGTCCTCTAAGAGGTTACGACTTTTCTCACTGTAGATTAGTTTTCCTCGTTCTTGTACTTCAGATAAACAGAATCACAGTCTTCTGTGTCTGTACGAGCCATCATGTATTTCATGTAGTAGTGGACTGTGCTTTTTACTGCTTTATAAAATTACAAGATACCACACTAAATTTTTCACTCTACTGTTGACGGATATTTGAGTCAGGTAAGACTTCAGTGTATATTCTTGTATATGCCTCTTGCTGTAATCATTTCTAGGAATTGCTAGGCCATAGGTAGGCATACGTTTAGCTTTACAGTACACTGCCAGTTATTCAGAAGATCTTTGTTAATTATACTCCCACCAGCAACTATGAGAGTTCCAGTTACTCCATAAGCTCACCAGCGTCACAATAGCCATTGTGGTGTGTATATGCTAACATCACACTCTTAACCGCATGTTGAACAAGTTTTATGCTTACTGGGTATTTGGATAGCATGTTGTAATCTGTCTTTTGACCATTTTTAAATTGGGTTTATTGGGAGCTTTCTCTTGTTAATTTGTAGGAGTGTTGTATAAGTTCTAGATACAAGTCCAGTCTTCTGTTGGATGTATGTATGAAAATATTTTCTTCCAGTCTGTGGCCTTCCTTTTTTTTCTCTTAATAGTGTTGTGATATAGGGTATTAATTTTCATAAAGGCCAATTTATTAATCTTTTATACTACAGTTAATGCTTTTTACTCTCTCTTTTTAAGAAAAAAATATTTACCCAAAGATCATGAAGATACTGTCTTATGTCTTATACAAGCTTTTATACAGTCTTATACAAGCTTTATTGTTTTGCCTTTAACACTTAGGTAGGACTATGATATGTAAATAATTTGTGTATTATGTAAAGTAGAAATCAAGGTTTATTTCTTTATATAAAGATGCCTAGTTGATCCAGGGTCATTTATTGAGAAGGTTATCATTTCCTCAAGTTACAGTACCATTTGTTTTTGAAAATTTGCTGATTCTACCTGTGGGAATACTTTTGAACTCTAATCTGTTCCATATGCTCTATTCCAATTCTTGAGGGAATCCAGCTTATTTTTCCCCTTTTTACACACAAAAAAGTAGAAGAAATAATACAGGATGAAACCTGTGAAATTAGTTAATATGTACAACACATATACACACAAAAAATCCAGTAGTAAGACAACCTACAATGAGGAAGCACATGTAAATTAAGGTAGTTTGTAGGTTTCAAATGAAACATTAAAAAAGAAAAGTCAAACAAAAATTTCAGTAATATCTTTTTGGATCCATCTCCTAGAGTAATGGAAATAGAAACAAAAAAGCAAATGGGACCTAATTAAAGTTAAAAGCTTCTGCACAACAACAACAAAAAACCCTACAGAATAGGAGAAAATACTTGCAAATGATGTGACTAACAAGGGCTTAATTTCCAAAATATACTAACAGCTCATACAGCTCAACATCAAAAAACAAACAACCCAGTCAAAAAAAAAGGGCAGATCTAAACAGACATTTCTCCAAAGAAGACATACAGATGGCCAAGAGGCACATGAAAAGATGCTCAACGTCACTAATTACTAGAGAAATGCAAATCAAACCTACAATGAGGTATAACCTCACACCAGTCAGAATGGCTGTCATCAAAAAGTCTACGAATAAGAAATGCTGGAGAGGGCGTAGAGAAAAAAGAACCCTCCTACACAGTTGGTAGGAACGTAAATTGGTACAGCCACTATGGAGAACAGTATGAAGGTTCCTTAAGAAACTAAAAATAGAGCTACCATATGATCCAGCAATCCCACTCCTGGGCGTATATCTGGAGAAAACCATAATTCGAAAAGATACATGCACCCCAATGTTCACTGCAGCACTGTTTACAATAGCCAGGAGATGGAAGCAACCTAAGTGTCCATCGATAGATGCATAGATAAAGAAGATGTGGTACATATATACAACAGAGTATTACTCGGCCATAGAAAAGAATGAAATAATGCCATTTGCAGCAACATGGATGGACCCAGAAATCATCACACGAAGTGAAGTAAGCCAGACAGAGAAAGACAAATACCATACGATATCACTCATGCGGCATATAAAAAAGTGATACAAATGAACTTATATACAAAACAGTAATAGACCCACAGGCATAGAGCACAAACTTATGATTACCAAAGGGCAATGGGGGGCAGGGATAAATTAAGAGTTTGGGATTAACATATACATACTACTAAACATAAAATAACCAACAAGGACCTACGTATAGCACAGGGAACTATACTCAATATTTTGTAATAACCTATAAAGGAAAAGAATCTGAAACAGAATAATACATGTGTTTATCTCTATAAATATCCATACAGAGAGAGAGATATCTGAATCGCTTTGCTGTACACCTGAAACTAACACAACATTTTAAATCAACTATACTTGGAAGGAAGGAAGGAAGGGAAGTCAAACATGCTACATGGGTACTATTCCATTAGAATGCTCTTTCCTTGCTCCAATACCACACTGTCAATAGTATCTATAGCTTTATAGAAACTCTTTAGATGTTGTAATTTAAGCACTCCAACTTATTCTTATCCTTCAAGACTGTCATCGCCATTCTAGGTATTTTATATTATCATAAATTTTAGAATCAGCTTTTCATTTTCCACAAAATTTTAAAAGGCTTGGCTTTTGCCTGCCATTGTATTAAATCTATAGATAGCTTTGGGAACAATTAGTATTTAACAGTATTGAGTTTTCCACTCTACAAATGCAGTATGCCTCTCCAATCTATGAACATATTTATATCTTTACTTTTTTTCAGCAATGTCTTATAGTTATGAGTGTATATGAGTCATAACTTTTGTATTTATTCCTAGGTATTTAATTATATTTTAACAATATTGTGAATGGTATTTGTTTTATTTTCTATTTGTTGCTACCATACAGAAATATAATTGATTTTTATTTATTGCCCTTGTATCCAGCCCTGTTTTTTATAAAGTGCCATATTCTGCTTTATGCTTAATTTTCTAAATACATATTTAATTACTATTTTAGTTGATTTTACTATACACATACTAACATACTTGTAATAAGATCATTTTGTTTTATAAACTGTCTTTATGTAGACTTTCAAGTATCAGAACAACCTAGAGGGGTGGGATAGGGATGGTGGGAGGGAGACGCAAGAGAGAGGGGATATGGGGATATATGTGTATGTATAGCTGATTCACTTTGTTATAAAGCAGAAACTAACACAGCCACTGTAAAGCAATTATACTTCAATAAAGATGTTAAAAATTTTAAAAACTATATTTTTAGAATAAAAAGAACTTCTTAAAATTGCTCTTCAACAAATAAAGCTATGAAATACTATGTTGATAGCTTCAATCAATCACTGTTTAACGACATGCTGTTAATATTTAGGAATTCAAATTGCCATTTCACATTTCCAAAAAAGAACCTTTCTAGTCAATACAAATCTTGACATTAGAAAATTACAAAGAAGAATTATTCTTCATGAGTATTCAAATTAATTCAAGTTAATTTGTCCCTTCGGAAGTAAGGATGACAATGAAAACCAGAATTTTGAGTAATTTTTTAATAGCACAATTATATGTAAGGATGAAGTCAGAGCTCTGAACCCACCCTGCAGAGGCTTCCCAGGTGCGCCCAAATCAGGAGTACTTAATCCTTGTTTACACAACACACGATATTCTCAGGGGAGACTCTGGGCCTTCAGGGTTAGTGATTTTCAATTATTCCCAACTTCACCTCCTTCCACCCAGACCTAAAGTGCCAGGTAAGTTTTACAAGAATAGGGTCTGGTGAGAGGCTTCACAGGATAGAGCAAAATCAGAAATTCTGTCTGGCTTGGCAATATTTTCCCTAAAAGGTAATACAGAGGAAACGGATCAGAGCTAAATCCCAGCAAAGTGATGCCGAGTCTTCACTGATTTTATCACCTAGGTCATTGCTTGGGGGTGGGAGAGGTTAGGGCAGGAGAGGAGCCTACATGTATAAGAGTTTCTCTACTGCAGCGTAAAAGTGGTGTGTGTTCCATTCCACGCTGAGGCTCCTCTCCCAACATTTTAGAAGTCAAGCATCCCTCCTGTTTTTCAGACTGACTTCTTGAGAACCCCTAGCTGGTTGGCTAGAGCTTCGTAAATCTTCTATCTGTGTAACTTCAGATGCATTTCCTGAGAACTAATAAAGCTGAGCACCCCTTCACCCACCATGGTTCTGGGTTACGTAACAAAGATTTCCCAAACTGACTCACGAAGAAACCCCAGATCACTTCTTCCTGATCCTTTTTTCAAGTAAGTGTTTTTTTCCTGATTACTGAAGAGTAATCTTGATGCGCTCAATAACATTAATGCCATTATTAATAGCAATGGCTGTGGAAGCAGCAACAGTATAATTTACTGAATGTATCCTAGATGTCAGACGCTTGTCAGGGAAATGCCCACTCTTCAGTATCTGAAACAAAGGCTGAGTTTACCTCTTGCCATGCGAAGGAGGACTGTGTGAGACTGTCTTATGAGCAAAGCAAAGAGCTCATCTTACTGATGTGGGGAAGTTCTGGCTCTGGGATTGGTGGATTTCTGGAAGTGGGCGTGTCTAGGGACTGATCAGCCTAATTTACCTGTGTAGCTGGGTTACTACTGGCTGACCTGCTGACTTTTAGAAGCTGAGTTACTAAGTCATGAGTTGCTGCTAATTGATGTTTAGAAGCATGAGAGTATCACTGGTTGAGTTTCAGAAATTCAGTTGCTAAAGTGAGTTGTCATTTATCATTGTGGATAAATTTAAAACTGGTTCTGGGGATTACTTGTTAGTATGGCCAAAGGACAGCCTTTTTCTAGAACACAGAAAGCTTTTATTGTTACAGTACTAAATGTTATGTCATTTATGTATGTTTTTTATTTCACAAAATCCCGTAAGAATATAAACCATTAGAATTTTACATTTTATACATGGGAAAACTAACGTTTAGCCCATCCAAACTCACATGACTCATAAAACTAGGACTAAAATTTAAACAAGGATTCCAAACAGTTTTAGAACTAGGATTACATTAGAACTATCTTAGAGCTAGGATTCAAAACCATTTTAACTCCCAAAGAATCAGTATTCAAGTCCTGTGTCTTTGTTCATTCAGTGAACCGTATCTTTCTCACATGCTGAGTCATCATTATGGCAGATGTGGTTATAGGCTAAGGATACAGCACAGACATAATCCTTCTCCAGCTGACATGCACGCTGTCTTTCACTGATATTTGAATTCTGGCCTTTCCTCTTGCCTACTTCAGGATGTCCTCTGGTAAATAACTAACAATTAGGTCATTATTTTCCAAGTCACCCAAGTCATTAACTTTTTGTCCTCATTGGGGGCTCGCCTTTACTCTTCACCTCACCTCTGGAAAATCAGGTTTACATTTGATGGCTACATTTAGCTCGGCTGGCTGAAGATTAAAATTATAGCTCCAAGTTCTAACTGAATCCCTGACAATTTTCTAAGTAACTTGACACCCATTTTTTGGGCACACCAACTAAGTTTATTTTTACCCTGTGCTTTAATATGAGGTGAATTTTTTTCCCCAGAAGACTTAACAGAAGGTGTTAACTTGTATTCAAATCCATGCAATGTTTATGTTACAGTCACACTTTCAGTTTATTTTGAGCAAACAGAGAAAGCACATTAGCCTGTAAAAACCTCAAGAAATGGCAGTTTAAGATGTTTGGAGGTCACCTAAAGAAGTTGGTTTTTAAAAACACAATAGGGAGGGAGTAAAGAAATTTCACATGCGCTGTAGTCATTATGGCTGGGTATGCAGCCTCCCAGCTCTGAGAGCTGGATGTTATTGTAAGTGAAACCTTTAGAGACAGCGTTCAAAGCGTTAGATTAACTGATTAGGTTGAGGAAACAAACACTTACAGAATGAATTTTAAAAAGAAAACTGTCTTGATAAAAACGTGGCTTAGTTAATTATCCCGTGATGATGTGTCCCACTTCTGTGTTTTAAAAACTCACAAATGGCTCTCAGAGATGATAAAGAAACTGCAGGTGCTTATGTGTCTGAAGAATTTCTACGTAACTGTTACCCAGATAATGAGAATCAAAGCAGTTCTTCTAAAGTATTGCTTCACATAATGTGATGTATACAGTTATGTGTAGTACATGAATTAAACACCAAGAGTAGATGTGTTTTCTTTTCACGTTTACTGCTAAGCATTTATGTTTTCAGGTTAACAAAATGAAACACTTATTTGGCAAAATGGGATGGTCTTATCAGGATGAACTTATGTTTGTCTATTTGTGTTTGCTTTTTATTTCATAAATTAAAGGCTTTAGGTAAAGTGCTTTACTAGGCATGGGTCTTGTTCTGTACAAAGCACTAGGAGGCACCTTACTATCTAGCCTGGGACATGCCACAGACACTTCTAGAGCATTCCTGCTTTGTTAAGTGTCTTCTGTGTCGAGGATTTGGCAAAAAGAAGAAAGCTGATGATAGAAATCTCAAAATTCCCACGATTAAATCTCAAATTTGCCTGCAAACAGTCTTCATAATCTAGGCAGAGGCCCTATATTGATCTTTATCTGTGAACCTGTTTGGGATAATCCAACAGGTGTTCACACCAGGGGCAGCTTTGGTTGAGGGACTTCCCCTTCAGCCTGCCCCCAGTGGCAGTGCCCAAGAAGATATTCTGCTTTCAAAAAGGCCACATGAGCTACTCTATTCAGAAGTTTCCTAAGTTTTCTATAAAATGAAGTATCAACTAAATTAATATATAAAACAAACAGCAAGAAGCCAGAATGTCACTACTAAAGAAAACAAAATCAAAAACCCTACAGCTTAAAAGAAGGGAAATCCAAGGGCCTACAAGAAAATCTTACGCCTCAAAAAATATTTTCTTAATGAAGTAGACTATAACAGAGAATTTCTGTTTGTCTTTAATGAAATCAAGGAGGTCATTACATCTTAAACAAGAACAGGTCAGGATACGCAAAGTTCCAAGAATTAAAACCTCAGTAGAGCAAATAAAATTCAATTATTGTAAGCCTTCAAAAGCCCAGGATGCTATAGAAAAATCAATCTGAACACACGCCTGTAATGTGAAGGGAATGCAAAGAGATGCCTGCTAATCACAGACAATAATGGACATTTAGAACAGACTATAGAGAACTGCCTTTGAATCATAGTATTGCCAGAGAGGAAAAGAAAGCAAAGGAATGAAAAATGATCATCAAAATGTAAAATAAAGATTAGATACATTCAGCAAATAAGTTCTGACTGCATCTAAAGAATCGAATACATTAGACCAAAAAGGTTTAAGACTCTAGCATAGAAGAAAGCATGGCATTCTATCTCTTAACGTGAACTGTGATGAGTAATTAAGTTTTTTTTGTTTTTTTTTTGTTTTTGCGGTACGCGGGCCTCTCCCTGCTGTGGCCTCTCCCGTTGCGGAAGCACAGGCTCCGGACACGCAGGCTCAGCGGCCATGGCTCACGGGCCCAGCCGCTCAGCGGCATGTGGGATCTTCCTGGACCAGGGCACGAACCCGTGTGCCCTGCATCGGCAGGCGGACTCTCAACCACTACGCCACCAGGGAAGCCCAGTAATTATTTTTTCATGAAGGAGAGAGAAAAGAGAAGGGTTTCAAGTTTGCTCTCTCTCTCTCTCTATATATATATATATACACACACACACATATATTATATATGTGTGTTGTGTATACACATATATGTGTATTTATATATACACACACGTATATCACGTATATATAAAGGAATATATACATCTTTAGGTATAAAAATTGATAAAGGCATTTACCCGATTATCAGAACTTAAAGGTTTTAGGCGAACGTTGTAACAAGTAAATATCACTCATTCATCCGTGTTTATTGCCTGCCCATCAGGTGTTAGCTCTGCTTAAGGTACAGGGAATACAGGACCAAACAAGGCAGGCATTAGCTGAACCCATGGAGTTTGTAGGAAGGACAGATATCCTACAAATTATCACATTTCTACTTAATTATACTTGTAATGAGCTCTACAAAAGAAGTTGTATTGAAACAGCAGTTAACCAGTTCACACTGGCAAGTACTGATGTAAATACAATTTTATTACAAATCAACTTCAAGTTTCACAACATTACGTAGGAACTAGAATTCGGCTCCATGAGGGCAGGGATTCTTGTCTGTTTTGTTCACTTCAATCCCAGTGTCTAGAACAGACCCTGGCACATAGTAGATACTCAGAAAGTAATTTTTCCCCACTGGTACATAAATAAAGAAGTCTTCTTGCTAATTGGTAAGCTAAATTCCTACAAGTAGCGTTTGCAAACAAGGAGAATAAAAGATACCCAACTTATCACATCTAGCATACTATAGATTATAAGTTGTCATTGATTGTGACACATCACTATTTTATATACCAAAAAAAATTAAGTTTGGAGAATCTAATAGGAAACCTCTTACCCAAAGGTGGAAATTAAAGAGTAAAACTTAAACAAGAAATAATGCTACCACCCAGAAAGTTACAAAACTAAATTTGCATGTCTCAATCTTGTCAATGGACAGAGGGAGGAAGAAAAACTTTCCTCTGAGAATTTTAATTCACACCATCACTACGACCCCGAAGACCTCAGAGACGGCAAGGTCTCAGGCTGGAGTGGCAGAATCAATTGGGAGATTGGAATTGACATATATACACTAATATGTATAAAATGGATAACTAATAAGAACCTGCTGTATAAAAAAAATTTAAAAATCCAAAAATTCAAAAAAAAATAAAGTCTAAATGTACAGAAAAAAATAGAAATGGGAAAAAATCAATGCAAATGCTCCTCTGAAGAGCAAAGCTTCAGTCCAGCCCCAGAGCAACTGTAAAACAGATCCTCATATATTCTGAGTCTTAGAATCCAGGAAAGGCGGAGGTTAGAGCATTTCTCTACATTTCACAGGGCTAGTGGAGAGGCTGTCTAGGTTATGTTGAAGGAAGGTTCTTGAGCTAACGATGAGGATTATTTTTCCTTTTGTCTCCAGGGTCCATCTGTAACCAGTCATATGAATGTTTACAATAGTCAACATCAATCTCCAAACTTTTTCAGAGGCGTGGAGGTCAATCAAAATTCCAAAACTTTTCCTCAGAAAAAGAACACATGGCTTAAAAGTAGAATAGAGGAACATAGCCTGCAGTGCTAGATTAAGGAAGATATCTACGAAAATGGGGTGTTTCTGCTGAGACTTGGAGGGTGTGTTGCATTGGTTGGGGGTCAAAGGAACAGAAATCCTTCTGGGAAAGCTAAGAGCACATGCGAGCGCCCTCAGGTCAGAAAGCATGGCCTTTCCAAGCTGTTCAAAGAGAGGCATTGTGCCTATAGCCTCAGGGGCAATAGTGCTGCAGAGAGTCCGTGGGCACAGACATGCACCAGAGGATGAAGACATTTTTTCCATTCAGTTAAAACATTGGCCGCTACGTCCAGAGCATGGATTTTCATGAGGGAAGGGAAATTATTAAATTTCCATTAATTTCAACATGTCCTCGTAGCTTTCCTTATAATCTCTGGGTAAGTGTTGTCTCCTCTCCTTTAATATGGGTACTTAACTCAATTTTAACTCACTTTTCTTTGCTTTTACTCCAGAATTTCACTCCACAGTTATGGTCAGTTCTTCTCAGTCAATCCCACTCTACAGGTACCAGCTCTTCTGCCTTCAAATAGGAAAAGGTTTCCTGGTTCCTAATCGTTAACCTTTTTCTTGACTCAGCTCCTGTTCCTTTTGATGTCCATGAATTATTTCTCTTTTAATTACTAAGATTTTAAAAGATTTGGTCTGTACCCATTCTTCCAAGTTTTATCACTGACCAATCTCATCTTAGGCCCTGACAGCTTACATGTGATTTGAAAACTCTTCTCAAACTACCTGCTCATCAAGTGCAGAATATACTTCCTTGTTATCAAACCTCAAGGCTTCTCTCATCTCAGTCTTCACTTGGTTTAAAGGTTGTGTTGTCGCCCACCTCCCTCAATTTCTTCCGCTAATCTCACCCTTTGTTTGCTAAGACGTGGCACTTTCCTGTTATCTTTGTGTGTCTTTTTCGTTACTCCCTTTTTACGGTCTTATGTCAACCTTCTGCACTTCTGTCTCCTAGAATAGAGAAGTTCAAACAAGGACCCCGCTCTCTGCCACCCACTGTACAGCAAGTTGCTCTTTTCTTACTCTCATCCCATTGTTTTCTGTTTCACTTCTGGGGCCCTGAATAAAGCCTTTAGATAATTTCCTGATCTGGGGTATAATTTGGGTTTGTGATTGTCAAAAGGGGCTATATAACCGCTTGTAATTGCTCCCTACTTGTTTCTTCACTAGACAGCGTGCATTTTGAGGATGGGGACTGCGCATTCCTCACTGTTGTATCCAGTGCTTGGCACCTTGTTCTCCTCTACGAAATAGACGCTTAGCAAACAGCTTTAATACGCAGAACCGCTCTGGTGTTGATAGTGAACCTCTTAGATGTGTGTTATGCTTGATAACATAAGTTTATGTACGTTAAGGAAACACACACACTTACGTTTATATTCTTGGTGGTTATGATCATTACTAAACCATTTTCATTGAAAGTATTTTGAAATTAACCAAGGAAAATTAACCTTCACACTGGTGGACTTCATTCGATACAAATAACTGGTCAAAGTAATAATTCAAGAATAAATACACACTTTTAAAAGAGGACGCACGGATGGCTGGATCCCTGCTTTGTTCTGGTTTACACAGCTCTGTCGTGCTTACTGTAGATATAATTATATTTAAGTTTTAGGTTTAAGCTCTTGCTTTCAGCTGAACCATTATCTCCTTGCAGAAAACAAACCGAAAATCTATCTTCCTAGAGTTCTATTTCTTGTGCTGCAATCATTCTGAACTTCAGCTCACTCATCTTCCCACGATGCCCCAGCTGCTGTATTGAACTTTTCCTTTAGATACTATCTTCCTAGAGTATTTTTCTTTTTTAGGTCAAATTTCATTGAAATAAAAATTTTTCTACTAATATTGAATTCTCTGATCAATTTCCCTTGCACAGTCTTCGGTGTCAGCCATTTGGAACTTGAGAAATTCTATGGGCAATCTGGCAATAAAATATTCTGAACTGCAGGCTGAACTTCCCACAAATGTAAGCTGTCACTACTGTCTGGCTCTGCTGATCAGCCAACGTTGTCAAGCAGTGCCGTCACTGACTTCAGGAAAACAAGCAAACCCTCCAATCATGTTGTGTCCGAAAGGAAAGCTGGGAATAAAAATCACCACCTTTTTTCCTTCTGTGGTTTATGAGGGTGATACAAAAGTAACATAGAATTATAATAATTGTAACACTTTTTGAATGTTTTACTGTTGTAAGTGCTTTATAGTTGGTAACCATTTAATTGTGATAATGACTCTATAGATGCTATAATTATACCCATTTTACAGATGGAGAAAATAAGATATTGAGACCTTAAGCAATTTGCCCAAGTAAAACAGCTAGTAAGGGGCAGAGCTTGAACTTGGGCAGCCTAAGTTTGAGAGCATATTTTCATAATGCTATAACCATCAATACAATTCTATATTAGGTACATTGTAGGTTTTTATATTTGATTTTATTTAAGAATAGGAATTTGAAGAAAATAAAAACTTTTGACTTGTTTTTATTTAATGCTATCAGAAATAATGTCCTTTCCATTAGCTTCAAAAACCCTTAACTAGTTCCCACTACGTTGGTAGGTTTCAGGGTTGGATGGGTGTGTGTGTGTGTGTGTTCGTTCACGTGTGTGTCTTTAAGAAAATGACTTAACAGCCCCATGTCTACTTTATACTTATTAATTTGAGTCATTCTCACAGCAATCAAATCCAATGACCCTTTCTACTTTAAGCTATTCTCATCAGAATATCACGAGGGAGCATTTATTTAGTGCCTACTATCCGTCAGGAACTATAATAAGCACTTTACCTGATTCTTAGCCCTCACATCCATCCTTTGATTAAGCGTAGTTATTATCCTCTTTATATAGATCAGACTTAGAGTGGGTAACTTGTTCAAGGTTACACAGCTTATAAAGAGCAGAGCTGACACTACAAAACCTATGTCTTCTGCCCCAAAGCACATAAACATGTTTTATTTCCTTCCTATAAAAAGAGGCAGCTTCAAAAATAATATCCCAAATTTGTGTGTCAAATGTTCTGCATTGTAAAATTTTTTATTTCTTTACATTCAATTCTTTCCCTTTAATTATCATTCTTTGGAAGAATGAGTTGTGGTCTAGTAACCTACAAAGGTAACCAACATGGTATACATTTTCCTTTTCAAAGTATCATTATGAATTCACAATTTTTTTCTTATTTCTATCTATAGCAATCTTTTTCTTTAATGGTGCTATGAGTTCCTGGATGGGGACACAGTCTAGGATCTTGAAGCTCATGTCCTGTTTCAGGGGCCAGCTGCAGGACTGTCACACGACACTCACCTCCACAGTGCTGCTGTATGTCTTAGACCGTCCATCTCTCAGAACCTGGAGTCCACCATGCTGGTCTGGTCCACCACGGGGGCACCATAGCCTCGGGTCTGCCCAGAGCAAGGCCTCCAGAACTTCCATCACTAAGTCCTCAGCTACTCCCTGGTCACTAGGGGGAGGACCTCTGCCCAAGCCGGACGTGATGCCATGACCTATGGCAGTCATTTTTTTAATGCTCAAATATTCCCATCTTTGACCAGTAGGAGCCCCTTAAGATTGACTCTTGTGTCCTATTATAGGCATGACTCAAGAAATCTTTGATGGCTTATACTTTCAGGGACAGGTAGATATCCTAGATTTACTTCCAGCCTAAGACAAGTGTATTGGTTTGGGTTCTCCAGAGAACAGAGTCAATAGGAGATAGATAGATAGGGAAACTTAATATAAGGAATTGATTCATGCAGTACAGAGGGTGAGAAGTCCAAGACTGCATCGTAATTTTAGAGTTATATTTTCTTAGAAATAAACTTGGTCTCCAAAACTTGTCTTGGGAATCTCATTTTTCAACATACACTTTCTGAACATTTTCTTTCTTTTTTTTTAGAATTTTATTTTATTTTTTGAACATTTTCTTAATCACACAACTCTTGGAAGATAAGTCTACGATCATCTGTATTTTTCTCATGTTGGGTAGAGAATTTGGTTTCAAATTTCACTAAATGAAATTGCCATTACCTCCTTTCATTAAAGACGAGAACGAGAAGGAGGGAGAAGAAAAGGAGGAAAAAGAAAGGCTTGTTAACCACTGCTGATTCTACTCTGGATGTGTTAGCCATCAGTCAAAACATCTGTGACAGGACACACAGTATTAAAAATGCACCAGGTAATCGCGTTGAGTCTTTTCCTTCACGGAAACTGAGCAAATGATATCCACACTAACGACGCTAGCAAAGTGGATGAGCTATTCAGAGAGCAGAGGAGATTCCCAGGCATCTCTTGCCTAGACACAGCCTCCCAGCTTCCTAAGCGTCACTCTGCACATCTTGTTCAATGAAAGGGCACTCTGTCTCTGAAAGACAGACAAATGTCTTACTTTAGTAAACTCTTTAGTCCAGACGGGCCACTGAAGTGACCAGTGAACTACTAGTTTTCTAAAATAAGCGATCTGAAGGTCCAGCCTGAGGACCTAAGCATTCCTCAGAGCTTCACTCTAATTCTAGATGGATCTAATTCTAGATCCGTAATACAGTATTATTGAGTTAAATGAGAGGAACAGTATTTTTTTCCTTTCTGCTCTGTTATGAACACCAGGTAAAGAATTTGGTTTCAAGGTTTATAATGTGAAAAAATTGAAATAACCTCCTTTCATTAAAGAAGAGAAAAAGGAGAAAGGAAGAAAGACTGTGGCCGTTGTTGATTTTCCTGTGGATTTGTTAACCACGAGCTGACAGGCCAGCCAGGTCCACTGGCACTGAGGCTTTCCTTTCCATTTCTTCAAGCTTTAGGATACTTTCTTGAAACACACACACAAGTTACTGTCCCGATACCTGGCACCAGGATTAGGGTCAGTCACTATGCAGTGACCATAGATAATCCATCCTGAGAGGGGTCTGTTTGTGGCTCTTGATAATTAATGATGATTCTACAGAACAGCAGTTACACAGCATAGAGGAAATTCATCTTCTAAAGGCCAATGAAGGGTAGAAGCAGGAAATAAAATAAGCCCCTAGATGTTTGGTAAAAAAAACAAACAAACCTATCAATCTTTGTCAGTTGTTTGTTTTTTGCTTTTGAAAGGCATAGTGGAAACATCTATATCTTAATACAGGTATTGCCTAAAAATGAATTTCTTGTTAGAATAAGAGGATTTTTTTTTTTAAGTTTCTTTAGGAAGAGAACTGGCTTTGCTTAGAAAATACAGCGTTAGGCAGTTTGGGGTGTATATGGATGGGAAGGGTGTGAACTTGAAACAGGCTGGGACCTGGGACGCTTTGCTGCTGTGCTTGTACCTGGACAGACGTCTCCCCAAGCAACAGATACAAAGAAACTCTAAAGGGACTAAAAATAACTGCGTGCATGTACAGCTGGGGCAAATTACGGACAAGATACAAAAAGACCAAAAACCCGGCTGCCACTGCTGAAGAGCAGAGCAAAAGCAGGGTACTACGCATGCCCCCTGCACACACCGCCACCAGGAGGATGGGCAGATCTCCTAAGCCACTCCCCCAGCCCGACCCACCAATCCGCCCCCACGCTCACCCCATTTAAGGGACCAGTTCCCCGCCCCCTCGGGGAGTGAACAAGCGTACCTGTTCCTTGTTTTCCCTGCAGCCTGAGTCCCGGTAAAGCCTTGCCTGAATTTCTCATCTGGTCTCATCCGTTTCTACTGATTAAAGAGTCCAAGAACCTTGGTTGGTAACAAACTCACTCCTAGCACCTAGCCTCCCTCCAAAACACGGTCACAACGCTACAAAAATAGTAACTGGAACATAAGAGTGTGGATTAGCAGCAAGAGAGTTGGGCAGAGGAAGAGAGAGGGGGTCAAAGCTACATGTAATAGAGACAGTCTGTGGGAAGAGCAACAGATTCGCGCGGGTTAAGGTAAACTGTGGCCTGTCCGTGTAGAAAACCACTTTGCTACCATTCCACAAGGTCGACTGCACTCAGAAATGCCTTGGTGGGCACCAGGGCAAGGGGGCTGCATTTCAGACTTGGAAAAAGAAAAGGGACAAAGCCAGGAATGGCCTCCCGAGAATCCCCCATGACAACAGAAGGGCGCCGAGTTCTCCACCATACACTGATGGGAGTCTGAATCAAACTGCGTTGAAATCCAAAAAGATGGGGTGACTCCAGCTAAACCTTGGATTTTGTAACATAGGTAACTGTGATTTATTTTGGTTTATGTAGAAATGATATCAAAGTTCTGAAAAACCTCATGTTGGTAATGGCAGCAACACCCACGGTGACACATCCATCTCAGCTATAAAAAGCACCAGAATAGAACAAACATGGTTTCCAGCCCCTGGTTGCATGACCTCCAGCAGATATGTTGGTGACAAATCATTTAAATTCTCTCTACTTGTTTTGCATCGAATGGATTTGAGGACATGGGGTGGGGGAGAGGGAAGGGGAAGCTGGGACGAAGTGAGAGAGTGGCATGGACATACACACACCACCAAATGTAAAATAGATAGCTAGTGGGAAGCAGCCACATAGCACACGGAGATCAGCTCGGTGCTTTGTGACCACCTAGAGGGGTGGGATAGGGAGGGTGGGAGGGAGGGAGACGCAAGAGGGAAGAGATATGGGAACATATGTATATGTATAAGTGATTCACTTTGTTATAAAGCAGAAACGAACACACCATTGTAAAGCAATTATACTCCAATAAAGGTGTAAAAAAAACAGTCAATAAATAAATAAGGAAAAAAATCTCATGCTTAGAAGAGTTTATAGGACCATGAAATTCAATAATTGAGATGAGAAGGATTGGAAGAGTAGAAATCATTTAACAATGCCAAATATGTACCGACTGCTCTTTTGTGCCAGACTGTTGTAAACTGCATAGATGTATTAGATAATTTAATCCCATCCTATCCACACAATCCTATGATGTAGACACTATAGTTTTCTCAGTTCACAAAGAAAGGAGCCCGAGGCATAAATCTCAAACAGACGTGCATATTTAAGTGTCGGGCTTTTTGAACACTAAGTTTTTTTTTAATGGTTTTTTATTTATTTATTTTTGGCTGTGTTGGGTCTTCGTTGCTGCGCATGGGCTTTTCTCTAGTTGCGGCCAGTGGGGGCTACTCTTCGTGTGGTGCGTGGGCTTCTCATTGTGGTGGCTTCTCTGGTTGCAGAGCACAGGCTCTAGGCACACGGGCTTCAGTAGTTTAGCTGTGGCTCACGGGCTCAGTAGTTGTGGCTCCCGGGCTTAGCTGCTCTGCAGCATGTGGGATCTTCCCGGACCAGGGATCTAACCTGTGTCCCCTGCAATGGCAGGTGGATTCTTAACCACCGTACCACCAGGGAAGTCCCTCAACACTGCTTATTTTTGAGGCATCGACTTGGCTGGGCTACAGTCCTCCGTTATCCCAACAGCACTAATCTAAGACGCTGCTGCTGTGAAGGTATTGCGTAGATGCAATGCCAGTCCGTAATGAAGTGATGTTAAGTCCAGGTGATTGTCTCAGATAATCTGGGCGGGTCTGAGTCAATCAGCCGAAAGGCCTTATTAGAGCAGAGGCTTCCCTGGAGAAGAAATCCCACCTGTGGACAACAGCGTCCACTGATCTCCAGGAGTCCTAGCCTGCCCTTCCTGTTGGCCGCCCTGCAGATTTTGGACTCGTGTCACCAGCTCCCACAAGTGCACAAGCCAATTCCTTGCACACATTTCTAAATCGAAATCAGTATCAATATTGCTCGAACTGGCTCTGCTTCTCTGGCTGCTTCCTGACTGATACTCACACCAAGCCCGTGAACTTCCCCGCTGGGCTAGTTCGTCTTCTGCTCCTCGAGCCTCAGCCTTCCTTTTCTTGCTTCCTTTCAATGTATTCAGGAATGGGTCGCAGTCTGCTGTTCTCTGTAAAGCGTGTTGTCTGTGTAAAAGCCTGTTTCGTCAGCTCAGGCAAGATCACAAAGTTGGTTTACATCGAGACAAAGTAAAGCCGCAGTTGTTGAGGATTATGAAAACCACTCCTTCCTGTCCTCTTTTATAACCGCTGGTCCCCAGCGCGGACACCACCCTCTCGCCCTGGGGGTCGTGTGACAGGAGGGCCCACTAGAACATCCTCCAGATTTGATACTGGATAGCACTTCCGTCAGGCCACAGAACTGAAGCATCAGACAAGCAGACATCTGTTTCATCTCCTTCCAGAAGCCAGAAGCACCAAGTGTGCTGCCCTTCCACGGTCATTAGCATCTCTCCTCACAGCTGTCACCTGAGACGCGGACCTCAAGGAAGGGAACCTCAGAGCCAGAGGGAGAAGGGCTCTCATTGAAGCAGTGGGGGGCGCCCTTGTCCCTACTTTCCCAAGCTTTGCTCAGCGGCCTGCCCTTTGCAGGTCTGGCTCACAGCGATGAAGTTCAAGCAGCCACTCATCATTCACCTACCAGGGCGGAGCATGTGGACTTTGCAAAGTCCCGTAAACCCAAAGTTCACGGTCTAGTCACGGCCCCGTTTACCCATAAGCACACACTGTGCTCAAGTGTATCATCAGAACTCCTAATTATCATGCTATAAATCAGAGCAGAAAATTAAAAGGCGCTCGAGAGGAAGGAAGAAATATGAATATTACCTCAAACGAGATGGTAATTTGCTTGTCCTCTTCCCTCTGAGCCAGCGCTGGCTGTTAAAAATAAGTCCTAATAACAGTGCTAAATGAACTCAAATCTCAGATGAATATGAAATTGACCTACTTTAGAGATTTCAAAACTGGTTTATTAAGGTAGTTATTGTCACTAGGAGATCTGACTCATCCTTAACTAGGTGAAAGGTGAGTGCGATGGTTAATTTTATGGATCAACCTGGCCAGGCCATGATGCCCAGATATTTAATAAAACATTATTCTACATGTTTCTGTGAAGGTGTTTTGGGGGTGAGGTTAACATTTAAATCCGTGGACTCTGAACAAAGCAGATTGCCCTTGTAACATGAATGGACCTCATCCAATTAGTTGAGGTTCTAGAACAGACTGACCTTCCGTGAACGAGAAAGAGTCCTCAGAGCAGACCGGCTGCAACCCTTTCCCAAGTCTCCAGCCTGCTTGCCTCCTGCATCAGACTATGGACTCACCAAGCCTCCACAACTCCACGAGCCAACACCTTAAAGTAAATTGCTCTCTCGCGCTCTCTCGCGCTCTCTCGCACTCTCGTATATACATACATACATCCTGTTGGTTCCTTTCTCTGGAGAACTCTAATACAGTGAGTAAATTGACAACACTGGAAATAACCAGATGAACTTTAGGAATATAAAAGATGAGAACCCGGCAGCATTCACAGACAAATTACTGCTTTCACCAAATATCTTAGCTAACACTGTGACATTTTAGTGTCCAAGTACCAAAAGGAACAGTCCTTACAAATATATGCTAATATACATCCACTATATAGGCAGGGCTCAAAGGAGTACTTCGCCACAAAGTCCCTCCTCAGTCCGTTCAGGCTACTATAACAAATACCACACACCGGGTGGCTTATAAACAACAGAAATGTATTGCTCACCGTTCTGAAGGCTGGAAGTCCAAGGTCATCCTGCCTGCACAGTAGTCGGGTTCCGGCGAAGACCATCTTCTGGATTGCAGACAACTGACGTCTCACTGTGTCCTCACACCGTGGAAGAGGCAGAGGAGCTTTCCCAGCCGTCTTTTATAAGAGCACTAATGCCTCACGAGGGCTCCACCCTCATGACCTAATGACCTCCGCAAAGCCCCACCTCCCAACATCATCACGTTAGGGCATTAGGTTTCAACACATGAATTTGGGGCGTGTATACATTCAGACCATAGCACCTTCCAAAGACTGTATGCTGATTTCAGGGCCACTGACTGCTCCAGCAAAGTTCCTGTGCTTCTGGGACTTACCTAGAAATATGGACAATCCCTAGAAATCTAGGAACTCAGCCGGGTTTTAAGTCCAGCTGATATTAATCAAGCACCTTCATCACAGGGAGGGGATGGATATTCCCTGATGTCATGGAGCTCAGAGTCTGGGGGAGAAGTAGATGCTCAAATACTCAGGCAAATGAAGGTCTAATTACAAACTAAGAGAAGTGCTATAAAGAAGGATGCCTGGTTATTTGAGAGAGTATAACAGAGGCATCCAGAGTCTCCTGAAACCTAGCTACTCAGAGTGAGGTCTGCAAACCAGGAGCATTGGCACCACCTGGGAGCCAGTTAGGAAAGAAGGATCTCAGGCCCCACCCAGACTTGCATTTTAGTAGGACCCCCAGATGATTCACATTCATGTTAAATTTCAGAAGCAACAGGCTCAGGGGATTTTAAAAAACCCAAAAAACCTGTTTTACTATGGATAGAACATTCCAGCAGAGATCTAAATGGAAGGGGGAACCACTTTCTCAAAAGCAGAGGAAACAGTTTTCATTTATATGCAACGATCATCATTGCTAGTTACCAAACATTTCCAAGTATTTTTCCCTGACACCTTGTAGGACTGTCCTTTCCTGTCCCTGTGAAGTTGGATCTGGCCAAGTGATGCTCTGGGTAGTGAAATATGACCAGGAAGGACCAGAGTCATTTTGGGGTGGAATTTTGGAGAACCATAATGCAGTCTGCCATTCTTTTTCTTTCTGCCATGGTTGTCAGTGTATTTGGGGTTTCATAGGCAATAGGGAAGCTGGAACAGAGCCTTCACCGTACCTGGAATGAATGTGTAGATTGCATGACTGACAAGCTCTGTTGCACTAAGCTCCTAAGATACCCTGGTGATCGTTTCTGCCTCACTGATACAGTGGACCATCAATTGATTCATTCAGCTAATACTTACTGAACGTGGACAAGGTGTCCAACACTGATCCAGCCTCTGAGGACTCACAATAAAATCAACCAGACAAGGCCCTGCAGGATCTTCTCTTTGTCTGGAGAAAGATAGGCACGTGAGCAACCAATCAAATAATCATTTCAGACAGCAAGATGCACTACGAAGGGAGTGAAATGAGGTGTGAGCCTAGAAGGCTGTGATGGGGACCATTTCAGACGGTGGTCGGGTCAGCTTCTCTCTCCAAGGAGCTGCTATGTGACCTGGTACCTGGAAGAAGAGAAAGACCCAGACATTTGACCGTCTGGACAAGAGCCTCAAGGCAAAAGGAAACAGAGTGCTCTGGAGGTAGGAACAAGTTTGGCAGCAGGAATTTAGTTTTAAGGATGAGAAATCTGACACCCGGTTGATTCTCTTTCCAATGTGGATGGCCTGTTTTTTGTTTGTTTGTTTTGGGAGTGTCGTTTTTTTGTTTTTGTTTTTTTTTGCGGTACTCGGGCCTCTCACCGCTGCGGCCTCTCCCAGTTGCGGAGCACAGGCTCCAGACACGCAGGCCCAGCAGCCATGGCTCATGGGCCCAGCCGCTCCACGGCATGCGGAATCCTCCCGGACCGGGACACGAACCCGCGTCCCCTGCATTGGCAGGCGGACTCCCAACCACTGCGCCACCAGGGAAGCCCTAGGGGTGTCGTTTTGTTTTTGTTTTTTCCCTCCTTATTTGAAAGTGTTTGGAATTTTTTTCTTTATTCTTAGAATTTAGAAATTGCACCTGGAAATAATAATATTTTCTTTACTATTTTTAACTGGGGTTAGAAGAATCTTTAAGATCTAACTCGATTTTTTCCCTTCAATTTAGGAAATTCTTTCAATTTTTTAAACTGTACTTTTTCCTTTGTTCCTTCTCTTCCTGGATAAAACTACCGTGTAGATTTTGGTATGCCTAGCTCAATTCTTCAGAGTTTATTGTTTATCATTTTTCTCAAAATCTCTCTATTATCTTTTATTCCGTCTTCTAAGAGTATTCCTCAAATTCCTTTTCCAGTTCAACTAAATTGAAATTAGAAAAGTGGTCATTCTGCCCCTCAATGAATCTGATCATTTTTTACTAGCAATCACTTTTTCTTAATTTCAAAAAATATTTCTCCTCTTCAGTTGCTTCTTTCACATAAGGTTTTATGTCATCAGTAAAGAACCTCTCAAATGTTGTGGTGAATGATGATGGTTATTTTTTCTTTTCTGTTCTCTTTTGCCATTAATTCTTTAGGGGACTTGTTCTATGATTTCTCATCATTGTCCAAATTTTTCAAGGCTCTGTCTCCCATCATATGCTCCATGATTGTTTTTGTCATTTCTAAATAGCAGTCCAGAACACATCTCAGAGTGTGTTCCTTGGACCTTCACCATTGGCATCACATGGGAACTTGCTAGAAATGCATTCTCCACCCTCACCCTACATCTTAATCAGGATCCCTGGTGTGGGACCAAGGAAACTTTTAACAAGGAGATAGAAGGAGTTTTACATTCACACGAATGATGGTTTGTTTGGAAACTGAAATGGAGTCACAGTACAAATGCCCTTCAAAGTTTGAGAAGCAAGTTTCTAAGCTGAGTAGTATCTGCAGCTCTTGTGGACCCCAGCAGGAACTGTGCAGAGTAACCATCGCCCTTGCCCTCCAGCGATACCCGCACTGTACTCCAGAAGGTAGGTGGGAATCATCTTGAATATAGTAGAGAAAAGTAGGCAACTGGTGGGCATTCCAGCCCAAACATCCCGCTTCCTCTCCAAAGCCATCACCGCCAGGTCAATCCTGGGGGGACAATGAGTCCAGCTTCTGTGAGTGGAATTCAAGCCGTGTTCCCCAAACCCTTTAATTGTTCCTTTCTGGCCCCTGCCCTTCACGCCCACCCTTCCCTCCTCTCTCACTTCTTGTGGGTGGCAGAGAGAACCCTAGGGGCATCTGTGTTTGGTTAGAGCTATAGCTCCCAAGAGGAACTAGGCAAGGAATTAAGAAGGTTCACTATTAAGGGGATACACTGCTAGGGTGAGTTTTTGTATGTTTGTTTCATTTTCCCCTCCGGGTCTGTTGTCACAGGTGTGTAGATTACCTGAGCGCCATACCCTTCTCCTTCGGGCTCTGTCTCACCCATGTCAGGCGTTCCCTGCAACAAATCTTCCATGTTATTCAGTACACCTTCAGAGCGGAGGGACACGAAGTGACAAAGCACGAGTCAGTTGCTGTATTCACCTTCTGTCACCCCTGTAAAAATCAAGAACTTAGCAGCCTAAAACAACAACCATTTCTTATCTCGCAGTCTGAGGCCACAAGTCCCACACAGCTGACTCTGCTTTGGGCTCACAGATGGAGGGAGGGCTGTGTCCCTCGCTGGGGCGTCTGGGGATGGGTCTGCTTCCAAGCTCACTCGAGCTGTTGGCAGAATCCAGTGCCACGGGGTTGTAGGACTGAGGTCTCTCAGTTTGCAGGGGACACTCACATTCCTTGGCTGGGGGCCACCTTTCTCCAGCTTCCAGCCCCCAGCACTGGCCGAGCCTGCCCCACACGCGGGGTCTATCCTGCTCCCTCTCCCCCTGCAGTCCTCTGAGCAACTCTTCTACTTATAAGCAACTCATGTGCTTGCACTGGGCCACCCCAGTCTTCTAGGATAATCTCCCCATTTCTAGGGCAGCTGATTTAGTGACACTAATTCCACCTGTCCAGACCCTGCCCAGCAGCTCCTAAATTAGTGTTTGATTGAACACAGGGGGTCAGGAGTTTGAGGGGCAGCGCTGGAATCCTGTCTCCCCTACCTGCTCCACGTAAGCCATTAGCAAGAACCTGCAAATCCTTATTTTGACCTAAGCTGCCAGGTACCCACTGGGGATCCTCATGCTTATCACTTGGAGGGTCTCATGACCCCCTCAGAAAACACTTTGTCTAACTCCTGAAGGAAAGCCCCTCGCCCCCCGCTTTTCCAGTGCTGAATTGTGTGGTGAGAACCCCTCACCAGATCCCCCTCCCCCAGGAAATCACAATGGCTTCATCTGAAACCAAAATGCCTCAGAGACTGGGACCTATTGATGATCGCCTTTCTTCTTGTCTAAGACTTAAGTGTAGATTTTGGCCCTAATGTGTCTTGGGTCATTAAAATGGGATTTGGAGAGTTAAGGTACTTTTGTGAGTTGAACTCACTCTCTAGAAAACAAAAAAGATATGAGAAAAACCATATTGCTCTTGAGAATTATTGCCATTGATATATTTCGCGGTACTAATATCCTCTACTAGGAACTTGAGTGAAATGGAATTGAATGAATTCCATTTTAAAAAATGAATTGAACATGACCAGTCACAAGAATCCAAGGGCTAAATTTCAAATAGTAAAGGTTACAGAAACCCTTTATGTTGAGCTAACCCTCTAATGAGAGAGACTCCCAACACTGACGTCTCAAATGGTTTTTGAGGACACTACAGAGAGAAGCCACATAATTGGAGGGTGTCATCCATTCCAGGAGGGTGTCCTGGAAAGAGAAGGATCAAGCAGCTGACGCAATTAGGCCATGAAGAGGTTTCATTTAAAAGCTGAGAGCAAAATCGCTGTCCTTTCATTACTATTGTAAGGAGACTTCGGATACACCCCCTCTGGCAGAGCTCTAGTCCATAACGTAAAGAGCGTTGATTTCTCGCCTGCGTGACTTATTTTATTCCTAGTGAGAAGCACGGCTTCAAATTAGCTTCACCATTTATTGGCCTCCCTCAACCATAAAAGCATCTTTTCTCTCTCTTGGTAGTCCAGCTCACCATCTAAAGTGACAGAAGAAAGCTCCCACTCAAAGTCTGCATCCATCTTCCCCTCTGGTCCCACTTCAAGATGTTCATCATACAATTCAAAGGGAAGTGAAAATAAGCCGCAGGCAGTGCAGCTCCAGTTTCCTGTCTGAGACGGTTTTCACAGCAGAGCCATGTGGATGAAGTTCGAGGGCAGCTGAGAAGGATGAACTTCCTCCCACACTGGACTGAAGTCCTGAATTTGAGAACTCAAACTCAGAAAGTGGTGGTATTAAACACTAAAATATTTTGGGGGGAAAATGAGTTTTATCATATAATTTTAGGTCTGTTATATAGCTGTTGAGCATTAAGATGTCTTGAGATATTAAATTCAAAATCTGTCATTTGCAGTGTTGGAGCATCTGGCATTAATCTGACCCCATCAGCACCCAGCTATGTAGAAATTGTGTGTGACCATTGTGTTTCCTGAGATCAAGGCTCAGAATTGGCGGTCACTGATTTCTTTCCTCTATTTCATTCAATCTTTGTTGTTTCATCCATGTGGCTCAATGCAATGAGCTTAGCTTTCCTTTTACTCTCTAGTGAAATAATTAAGAAAGATATAGATTTCCCCTAAATTTTATGTTGGCAGCTTGCTTTAGCTTCTGAAGAGGACCAATAAGTCTGAACCCTCAGTGAGTAGACCTAAACCAGACTGTATTCTAGTTGTCCAAGGAGTTGACTTTCATGTTAATAAACTTGTAATGTTTACTGAATTTGGAGCCCTAAAGACCTGGCTCAAATCATGACTCTAGAACTTACTGATCATGTAACTATGAATGGACGAAGCTCTCAAAAACTCAATTTTAGGGCTTCCCTGGTGGCGCAGTGGTTGAGAGTCCGCCTGCCGATGCAGGGGACACGGGTTCGTGCCCCGGTCCGGGAGGATCCCGCATGCCGCGGAGCGGCTGGGTCCGTGGACCATGGCCGCTGCGCCTGCACGTCCGGAGCCTGTGCTCCGCTGCGGGAGAGGCCACAGCAGTGAGAGGCCCGCGTACCGCAAAAAAAAAAAAAAAAAAACCCTCAATTTTATATTAAATGGGGAGAAAAGTTATCATTCAGGGTTGTCATAGGAATTACAGGTAATATCTCTACCATGCTTAGTAGAGAATAAGAACTAAAAAAGTAATACGATAGTTTTAAATTTCTATTCTTATTATGTCTCACTCATATTATTTTAATTAATCTCAAAATATTCTTGTGAAGGTAAAATGCAATAGTATTTATTTCATGCCTTTAACTGGTGACAAGGAAAGCAAAAAAAAATCATTCTGGGTGTTTGTGTAATTGACTGTGGGTAATTTTAGACACCACTACACATTACAGCTTTATTAAAATGAAAATCTTTTACTTTTTAATTACTTTCAGGAACTTGAGTATGTGAGGGGTGGCTGACAGAAGCTTGATTTGCCTTGGAGAACTCCTTGGACAACTAGAATATAATCTTGTTTAGGTCTGCTAACCAAGGGTTCAGACTTATGAGTCCTCATGCTGCCTGATTTTAGGTTGAATTGAGCTCAGTGTGGTTTAGCAACCATAAAAATAAAGGTCCACTCAGTTTTTGCCTGTTATCTAAGGCTGACCTGCACAGTAATAGTCATTTATCAAGACACTACTTTCCTGTTTAATCAAAGTATTCATTTCGAGAGTTACCAAAGATAATCCACCTTAAGATACAGCTTTATATGAATTTTCCTCTAAGTAAATGAACAGAGAGCTCATAGGTGGTCCACCAAGAGTCCAGGAGGCTATGTATTGATGCTTGGGGAGATTAGATTCTATAATCGTTTAAAAAAAAGAAAGCTTCCAGTTGAGGCTTTTGTGTGTTTTTGCCACTTCAGCAGTCATTTCTTTTCTGTTATGGCCAAGTTAAGTTATTATGGAATTACAGAATGCTGAAACTTAAGAGGAACTTAATAGAGCATGTAATTGAAAGATCATCACTTCACAGATAAAAAAAATCAAAACTGAAGTCCAAGCGGTTGTGTGTGTGGCCCAAGGCCACACAACTAATAAATGGCACATGCCCCAATTCCTTTTTTTTTTTTATTCCACAAATATTTACTGAGTTTTCATTACGTACAAGGTACTGTGCTCAGTACTGGGCAAAGACAAATATAAGTAAGGAGTCACTGAGCCCTGGAGGAACCCTTCTCCAGCTCCACTTTCTCAATATTTCGTGCTTTCTATCACCTCTGAACCCTGAGGTGCGTACATCCCCAAGGGAGAAAGGACGTCTGCCCTCAAATTGGGTTCCTTAATAGCAGCTAAAGTTTAAAATCTCAAGTTAGATACTTAGCTCTAAGAAGGAGAGAGAGAGAAAAATGAAAGAATTTTAGATGTGGCCCAAAGTAATGTTTTTAAATAGGAAAGTATATGATAGTTTGTGACCCAGAAAAAAAGTAGAATTTGCTTAACCCAGGAGGCTCATTTTAAGTTAAAATTATGTCATGGTCCGATGCTTTTAAATTAAACTTTTACTACTTAGCCATGTAAAGTATTTGATTTTTGAAAAGTCTTCATAATCAAGTAATGAGCAAAAAAATACAAGGACATTTACAAAATGTGGAGAGACACTAAGAAGGACATATCCAGCTTTAATTCCTTGCCAAGTGGAAGACTTTTCTCCAGTCTTATTTTAAATTATATAGATCTCCCTTTGAGAGAGGAAAAAATGACGTCTCACTTCTCTACCTCTAGCAAAAGAATTCACGAAGCAACACAAAATGGTCTCGGTCATAAATATTTGTTGTTCTAAGGATGTGAAAATACAGCTACTTATGACTGGACTGTTTCACAGACCCGATGGGTACCACTCCGGAGCTTACATCCCATCAGCCAGGTAACTGATTCCTACTGAATTTTGGTCTCAGGCAAACTGAGCAAGTAATTTTCTACTTGGTTCTGCTTTATTATGTAAAACACAAAGCATGCCCTTAAAAATATGGGTTATTCATGCATTATCCTAACAGGCACTGCTCTCCATCTGACTCATAAAATTGATGGGCACCCCTCAGAATGAAACCAACAGGATGAGGTAGTTGGCAGCTTCATTTCACACATCCACGCACATTTCTTTTTTATAACTGTGGTCGCTTTCTGTTTTCTCCTGAGTGATTTCTATGTGAGCAACTGCTTAGAATTTAGTTGTAAAGATCTGCTTGCATCAAAAATAGGCTCTCAAGTGTGACCCTTCATTTTGAAGTTAAAAGATATTAGGCCATCTGGGTGCAGGGGCTGCTAATGTTTCCAACTTTAAGGGGATGAGATTTAAAAGGTGCTGTTGGCTATGCCAGATACAATGTTTTTTTGCTTTTATATCCATCCTGTTCCGGTTCTACTTCAGAGTTCAATTAAACACCTGAAATGCTAAATATAATCTGTGCAAGCAATGGTTCGCCTCACGGGATCAACATGTTATTTTCTTGGAGTTAATCACCTGCTCTAGCTAACTAAGTGTCTATCCCTGAAAAAGCTGATTTTTCCAACAAATAACTAAAAAAATGTCTCCAAGTTTACTGCTCTAAGAAACAAATCAGCTATTCAGAAGAGAGCATTTTTCTATATTCATGTTTAATGACTAGTTCAATGTGTGTTAATTGCTCTTTACATAGTGAGAATTATTTAGGCTTAATTGTACAATATTTTAATATGTAGAGACTTGGGATTGTATTGCCCTTCGACCCAATTCAACACCCCTTGATTTTCAATAGCACTCATTACTTTCCCTGCCACTTTTTTTGAGGACAGCTCCACCTTGGAGAAACGGAAAAGGGGAAAGGGGGAGAAATGACTTTAGCAATTCACTTTAATAGCTATTCATTAGGCCTCCACCACGCTCAAAATACTCAGCTTAAGGACAGGGGGCAGCAAACGGCAGCCCCGGTCTTGTCCTTAAGGAGTTTATGGTCCAGTAATGGGTGCGGCCATGCATATGAGCCATATGACCCAAGTAAGAAGAAAAGAATAAAGAATGAAACAGAGGTGCATCCGAAGAAGTGTGGAAAGACAGAAGAGGGAAGGAACAACTCTAACTGCCGTACAGGAAGAATCTTCTCGAAAAGGAGGAAATTGATAGGGTTTTGAAAGCTGGAAAAGATTTTTATAGCAAAGGATGAAAATTCCAATTGAGGAAACAGATTGAGCAAATGTGTTGGGAAAGGAGAATTCACATAGTATTGGGGTAACTGGTATAGAACAGGGTATATGGAATAGAGAGTGATGCGTGGTCCGTTGAGGCGATATGGGATGTTTTGTCTCTAATTTGCGTACATTTTTTAATTTAGCGCAACCAACCCCTCACGTGAGCCTTTTCCCCTAATTTTATTGAGATACAGTTGACATACAGAACTGTATACATTTAAGCATGATTTGACTTACATACATCATGAAATGACCACAATTAGTTAACATCTGTCATCTCATATACCAAAAAAAAAAAAGAAAAAAATTTTTTTCCTTGTGATAAGGACTCTTAGGATTTACCGTCTTAACAACTTTCAAATACACAATACAGCAGTGTTAACTATAGTCACCGTGCTGTACATTACATCCCTAGTGCTACTTATTTATCTTATTAACTGGAAGTTTGTACTTCTGACCACCTTGATCCAACTTCTCCCTACCCCTACCCCCCACCTCTGGTGACCACAAGTCTGATCTCTTTTTCTATGAGATTTTGTGTTTTTCTTTCTTTCGCACGTAAGTGAGGCCATACAGTATTTGTCTTTCTCTAACTTATTTCACTTTGTATAATGTCCTCAAGGTTTCTCCATGTGGTTGCAAGGCAGAATTTCCTCTGTTTTTATGGCTGAATAATATTGTTATATATACAATAATTTATTTATCCATTCATCTGTCAGTGGACACGTAGGTTGTTTCCGTGTCTTGGTGACTGTAAATAACGTTGTTATGATCCTGGGGTTTCAGATAACTCTTCAACATAGTGTTTTTCACTTCCTCCAGATACATTCCCAGAAGTGGAATTGCTGGCTCATATGGTAGTCCCATTTTTAATTTTTTGAGGAACCTCCATGCTGTTTTCCACAGTGGCTGCACCTAATACATTCCCACCAGCAGTGCACAAGGGTCCCCTTTTCTCCACATCCTCGCAAGCATTTTTGAGCTCTTGTCTTTTTGATGACGGCCATTCTAACAGGCATGAGGTGATATCTCATCCTGGTTTTGATTTGCATTTCCATAATGATTAGTGACGTTGAGCATCCTTTCCTGTACCTGTTGGGTTGGTCGTTTGTATATCTTCTTTGGAAATATGTCTATTAAGGTCCTCTGCCCATTTTTTAACTGGATGATTTGGGGTTTTTTGCTATTGAGTTCTATGAGTTCTTTATATATTTTGGATAGTAACCCCTTATCAGAGGTATGGTTTGCAAATATTTTTCCCATTCTGTAGGTTGTTTTTTTCTAAATTAGACATTTTAATCTCCTAATGCTAGATTCTCAGGCAGAGTTTCCAAAAACGGTCTGTTTTCCTCAGCAGCCACAAACAACTGTGGGGCAATTTGCCCACTGGCTGTGATCTGATTGCTTTCTAGGGAGTCCAACCTCTAGTGCAGAGGATCAAGAACAGCCTAAGCTATGGGATATAGGGAAGACAGAAGCACATTTCCTTTCTAAGAAAACATTTGCCCATTTGTTAGCCTTTTCTTTGAAAGAATATCCATTCTTTCATAAAGACCATTATTCTACCATCTTCTTTCCTACGCACTGGGAGCAGCCATTGGCATAAACAACTCTCCTCAACTGTTTCTTGATCTGCTTCGGTTTATTTGTGGAATTTGGAAAGGCTCTCCTCTCTCCTGATGCATTCTTCTGTGATATCAGTCTCTGGTTCTGGGTCTGATGGAAATACATTCTCTCACAGGTGATTTTACAGTTTCAACCAGGAGTTAGCAAATGATTTCAGTAAAAGCACAGACAGTAAATAAGGTTGGCTTTGTGGACCAGATATGCTCTGTTGCCACCACTCAGCTCTGCCATTGTAACAAATGCAGCCATGAGCAACATGAAAGGAGTGAGCATGGCTGTATGCCAATAAACTCCAGTGAGGGACACTCACATCTGAATTCTGTACAGCTTTCACATATCATAATATATCATTCATCTTTTGATTTTTTTTCAACTACTCAAAAATGTAAAAATCATTCTAAACCTCTGGGTCATAGAGATAGGATTTGGGGTTGGCTAGTCCCTGGTCCAAAATGTGACCGGGTGACCTGTTATACCTGTGCTTCTAAAGCATTATATATTTTTCTAGACACTGCATCTGTGAGTATGTAATGTTTCTCCACCATTAGATGCTGACCTGGGTGCTACTACTATTTATCCCAACTCTATTACTTGACCTATTATTATCATCTTTATTTTCTACTGTACATAGCTGATATATGTTGTCTTATTTAATTTTGACTGCTATCCCATGTGGCATAGATAAGAACACCAACACAGAATCGTTAATAGTATGGTTTTGTATATTTGAAATTTGCTAGGAGAATAGATCTTGTATTCTCACGACAAGAAAAATATTGTAACTCTATGAGGCAATGGATGTGTTCCTTAGCTTGGCTGTAGTAATCATTTCACAATGTATACATATATCAAATCATCGTGTTGTATACCTTAAATATAAAAAATTTTGTCAATTATACTTCAGTAAAGCTAGGGGAAATAAGAACACCAGCACGAAGAGTTAAGGAATTTGCCCAAGATTACATGACTTTTAAGGGGCAGATATACGATTCAAATCTATTTGAGTATTGTACCCCAGTTCTCTTGATAAAAATATATACGACTTCCATATCTTCTCTCAATAATTTATTCTTTTCTCAGGTTTTCCCTCAAACATAACTATCTATGATTACTTTCACATTTTCACCACTTACAACAATCTTTGGAGCTGAATTCTGGTAATTTTGATCTAATTATATTTTCCCATTAAAACTATGCATTGACTTTTTAATCATCCTAATATGTGAGATAAAAGAATCACTTAGCATACCTTAAGTTTATTAATTTAATTCTTAAAATCTACACTAAAGTGGATTCATAATAGTAATGACCAATATTTTTGAGCTAGGCTCAGAAAAGAGTCTTTACATATGTTTTACTCTTTGATCGTTTAATCTTTATTATCCCTATGAGATAAATAGTGTTATTTTCTCCATTTTATAACTGAAAACCTGAAGCATAGGGAAGCTACACAGCTTACCTAAGATTCCACAGCTAATAAGTGACTGAACCAGAATTTGAACAAAGCCTATCTGACTCCAAGTATATGCTTTATTAACCTAAATAAATAATAAAATAATAATCGTAACAAATAATAATAGTAATAAGAAGGAAAGAAAGAACGAAAGAAAGTAAGAAGGAAAGGAGGGAGGGAGGGAAGGAAGGAAGGAAGGAATCTAAAAGGTTTAAAAGTTGTACCGGAAAGAAAAATTAATTGGGATCTAAGAGATCTAAATACTAGTTTTTTAACCAGATATGTGAATTTAGGCAAGCCACTCTAGCTTCTTTTATTCCCTCTGTATGTCCTTTTCCATCTGTAAACTGAGTGCTTAAGTCTAGGCATCTCCATGCTATCTTCTAGTTCTATCATTTTATGATCCTATTTTTTTAAAAAACCTTCTCCTCCTTGCTGACAGAAAAGCACTTTTGAGACCTCAAACTTTATTACATAAGCCCTCTTTGATTATTTAAAATCTGTACTACTTAAGTACAATCAAAGACTGTCAAAACAGATATTTTATGTCTAGCATGGATGGAAATGCGTGATTCCCTGTAGAATGCAGGGGTTACCAAACACTAATCACTTGAGACAAAGATTCGAGATGAGTGCACGCATCTCAGCACAGAATTATAATAGCCCTGGCTGGGCTCTTTCATGGCAGAGTCGGAAACAGCATGACAGAGGCCCTGAGCATAGAGACACAGAGAAGTTTCCATCTTATCGACAGAAACTCTAGCCTCACTCCCATCACAGCTGTATGTCTCTTGTGATTGAAGAGACCCGGGGGTGCCCTTTTCCCAGGCTCTGAATGGAGGTATGGCTTCTGCGGTGTAGCTCGTGGAGGGTAATTAAGGGAATCAAGCAGAATGAGTCAACTGTTAATGCCTGGTAAATAATGAAACCTTATTCTGGTGGTTCTTTTTTCTATCAAAAGAGTCAACTGTGTCTTCTTGAAGTCTCTGGGATCCTTTGTGGTATTCTTACCCTTGTTGTTTTACTTTCTTCTGAAAAGCAGATTTTACTGATCTAATTGATGGCAAAAAGAACTTCTATGACATGTTTTAGATCACTTTATTCAAGATGAATGAAAATCAGTTAGTGAAGAACATACAACATCAGTGTCTTAAGGCAGATGCTGTTTCGTACGTATAATAGACGTATATATACAAACGTATATCTATATCTATAAGTTATACAGATATATATAAAGATGCATAGATATATAGATATAGATATATATAAAGTATATCTACATCTGTATCTATAAGTTTCTAACACTATCCTGTGAATAATGAATTGTAATTTAATATAGAAAAATTAATATCTTATAATGGTATAATACTTTATAAGTCACTTTCCTGACTATTATTGTATTTCTTAGAGCAGTTATTTGTGGATATATTATTATTCCTATATCATAGCTGAGAAGAGTGAAATTCAGAATATCAAGTCATTACTGCAAGAACACATAACTACTAGGTTTCAGGACAAGGACCTGAATGTAAAGATTTGAATGGCACGTCCAGTGTCCTTCCCATCACGCCACAGTGGCCTCAGAGGGAAAGTAACTCTGGAACACCCAGCCCTTCTGATTCACTACCCCCAACTCACCTCAGGGTAACTCTGGAGCATACAGTATGTCTCTCCTCATGCTTCAGTATATTTCCTAAGAAGAGCCTTTTCCTCTGTTTATGTCCTGAAGGGAAAGGATGGGGAAAATTCAATTTCACAAAATTAAAACTCTCAGAACAAACAAACTAAAGTTTGTGTGAGAAAAGGGAAGATAAATAACAAAGGGAGGAGATGGTCATATGACCCTCAACATTTGGTGAACAGAAGCATAGAGTCCCTAACCAGGTGGATAATAACCGAGCTGGAGAGATAAAACACGAACAGACAGGATGTAGAATATTGACTGACAGATTTATTCTATTTTACTATATAAGATAATGTAACAGAAACCAAACTGAGGTCTTATTTTAGATCACTTAATGCAATTTTACAAGAATGGTAACCTTAGAGTCTTTTAAGAAGATAAAGTTGATTTCATTAATTTTTTTTTTTTAGTGTGGCAAATTCTTAGTAGAAGTTGGTGTCATGTACAATAAACCAATGGAATTTAATATACATAAAATCAAGGTGACAGAATATGAAATAGTGTAATCAAGGATAAGCTCAAAAACAGCCATTTGTCTAGTAGAAAATTTGTAAAGGAATTTGGGCTAGAGTTTTCAGATAAAATACAGGATAGCAGTTACATTTGAATTTTAGATAAACAAATAGTTTTTCAGTATAAGTACGTTCCAAATATTGTGCCCTGTATTTTATTGGCTTCCCTGTTTTGGGTCAGTGTATATGGGAAGTGCTAGCAGGACTCAGCTATGCCTTTGCAATGAGTGAGCTGGGGCAGTGCTTTCTCCCCACTTGGAAGGGCCTTTATTGATGGCTTTGTGATTGTGACATTTAAAATCCTTTTAACCTGGTCAATTCCATGAAGTTTCGCAAATAGAGATTTTAATTTGGTATCCTGCCTGAAAGTGTTCCCCGAGAGCTAAGAGAAGGAAATTAGGGGAAAAAAAATCTGAGCCTCTCCTATACAATAAAGTTGATATTAGGACTTCCCTGGTGGTCCAGTGGTTAAGACTCTGTGCTCCCAATGCAGGGGGCCCAGGTTCGATCCCTGGTCAGGGAACTAGATCCTGCATGCAGCAACTAAGAGCCTGCATGCCGCAACTAAAAGATCCCACACGCTGCAACCAAAGATCCCTCACACCGCAACAAAGATCCTGCATGCCACCACTAAGACCCAGTGCAGCCAAATAAATAAATAATTGTTTTAAAGTTGATATTCATGATATTGCCTTTAATTCTTAAACACACCTACCTATGTGATAGGTATATCTAACCTATTCTACAGATGAAGGAAATGAGGGTCAAAGAGAAAACTGATTCTCCAAAGTGTGAAACAGGGCTGTGAGCCTGTCCCCTGTGCTTCTTCCTCTCATTAGCTCAGCTTCTGTGAGAAATGTGGGGTGGGCTGGAGAGACTCTGCCCAGAGAGAGAGACCTAATCCAGCCAAACATCAAACATCATCAGAGCCAAAGAAACACAACCCAAGGTGGCATCTGCCCTGTCCTCCAAGGGGCACTTTTGTTTCTTGAATCGTAGTGTTCTCTGGTCACATCCTCAGGGCCAGGCAGAGCCCAGATCCCAGGGCTAGAGAGACTTCATTCTTTCTCATATGCATGTGCTTTACTTGGTAATGGAAAGTGGTCCATCACGTCCTTGTAAGGCAATAGGAAAATACTTCGGCAACTGGAAATGTCTGCAGCCAACATGACGATGTCACTTGTTAGAATCAATGTGTCAAAGTGTGTACAATAATTCTTTTAACTCAAAACACTTTTTACACTGAACCTTGAAAAACAATTTGCATTTATTTTGGTTGGAAAGCCATGAAAAAGTAATCTCACAGCTTTACTAGAATAGATATGGCTCTTATTATCTGTCACTTGGCCATAACTACACAGTATGTAACAACTTCCAACCAAAGATATTACAGTCGGAAACGGACAGGGACAGTGTCACAGTTGAGTTCTCTTTGTTAAGGATTTAGTTAGCTGCTGAGCCCTTGACACGTAAACTGAACAGAATGAAGCAGTTGGTGAAACACTGGCCACACACGGCAGGAAGGATGATTTTTCACAAAAAACTACCAGCTGACTGATAGCATTATTCTTTATTTTAAAAACAAATTGGTGGAAGCAGAGGTTGGCTTTCTCTTGTGTTACTAGTTTGAACTGTAGGCGTTACACAGACGCCATTCTCGTGACCTCCAGGAGATAAATCGTTCCCCAAATCACGGATTCACTCATCTTGCACAAACAGAAATCATGCAAGCCAACCCCCAACTGTGCAAGGCCAGCTCATCCAACTTTAGATGAATACAAAAAGACAGAGAGATAGCTGTCCGTTCTTTACAAAAATTGCTAGGAGTGAAAAGATATCTTTATCCACCCAGTTATTAGCTATTTCAGTAGCTTGACAACACAGTAAACAAGATCAAAACCTTTAAAACTGAGTTAAGAAATTTTTGTACATGAGCAGAAAGTTCATTATATTGGGTTGGCCAAAAATTTCGTTCGGGAAAACCCCGAACGAACTTTTTGGCCAACCCAATGTAAACCATCAGATATTATTGAGTACGACAGCTTTTACTTCTAGATCCCAGACTTCCAACTAGTTCACTCATTCATAATTTCACATGCATGCCTTTGTTTATAAGGGCATTTATTCAATTAACATCTACTTAGCAGCTATTCTAAAATATCTAACTTAGATGCTGGGGAATACAAGCAATCATAAACCATTTTCTGTTCTCAAGAACCTTCAAATTTGGTCATATATATATTTTTTGAATGTTAAATAATGATGCAATAAATTAGATGACCCCAAAATACATACGTGTTAAATAAGTAAAACATATTAGGGTCCATAAGAGGGAGAAATCAAGGTCATGGAAAAGTATGAAGGAATTGAATGGACCTCTTAAGTAACTGTAGAAGTTAAATGGGGGAGAGACCAGAGGCATTTTGGGAAGGAGACAAAGGAAAGACTGGATATAAGACAGAGCTGTCCCCATGGGTGACATGCATGGCCTGGTGGAGTCCTGTGAGCACCAGTGACAGTGGGACCCACACAAGATTGAAAACTGAACCTACTAAAAATACTAATAATGATAATACAACAATTGTGAAAATGGACGACATATTTTATGTTTACTAATCAGATACATGAAGAGTCATTGCTAAGGAATGCCCTCTAAGTAGTTACCATATTTTAAATTCTTAACAAGGTGGCAAATGTTCTCCATTTCTGAGTTTCTGTAGCTTCCATATATTCATCCACTCAAACATCACTTCAACTTAAAGGTAGAAAAGTTTTCATCTTCTGATACCACGGTCACCTTTGGAGAAAACTTCCTATATTCCAAGTACTACAGGACTCTGCATGCTCTTCTGCACGAGTTTAGGGTAAGGAAGACGGCTCCAGCTTGATGACATATTCTGACAATCACATTTGCTAAGTGATACACCTCACTCGGGATGGGTACTTCTCTATCCTCTCTTCTCTACCCACGGTAGAAGAATCCACTGAGGGGGTCACACACTGAGCATTTTTCCTGCCGAGTCCAAGATTTTTCTCAATGCTGTTGCCCAACACACTGGTCAGAATTGATGCATGAAATAATAAACTACATGAGTGTACTTCCATCTACTCTGTTCAAAGCGCTGTGTGAGGTTCAGTCTAGGTAGACCTCGTGTTTAATGAGTACATGCTCAAGATTCTTGAGCGTTACATTATACAAAATATTCTAACTAGTACTTTCAACAGTCTTAGGAAACAAACAATCATCCCCTTTTTACATAGGAAGGAACCAAAATCCAGAGAGATTAAACAGCATGCCTAAAACCATATAGGTATTATTGATGGAATCAATTTTCAAACCCAAGCCTTTGACTCTCAAATCAAATGCTGGGGTATCAAAAGCCATAAAAAAAAAAAAAGGACACACCAGCCTTCTGTCTCCTAGGAATTTAATCAGTAAGATAACCAGACACAAGTAGATGCATGCTTTTTTGGACTGTTGTTTATAACAGTGGAAAAAAACCTGAATTCTCATCAATTTGCAATTGATTGAAGAAATGTTAGTTCCCACATAAAATGGAATATTACGTAGTCCTTAAAATTCTGTTGTAAGTTTATATTTACTGGCAAAATTTTATGATAGCACTTGTATCAAAATTGCTGAAATAAAATATAGTGATCAGTGTCAACTGCTGGTGAGGAACACTCATATGTTGCTGATAGACATGAAGAATAGTACAGCCCCTCTGAGAAATAATTTGACATTTCTTACAAAACTAAACATGAGTTTACCATAATAATCTAGCAATTGTACTTCTGGGCATTTTTCCCAGAGAAATGAAAAACTTCCGTTCACACAAAAACCTGCAGGTGAATGTTCATAATGGCTTTATTCATAATAGCCAAAGCCTGGAAAAAAACCCAAATGTTTATCCTTCTCACCATCATGGGTCTGGTCTTCCACTGAACTACTTTTTTTTTTTGCGGTACGCGGGCCTCTCACCGTTGTGGCCTCTCCCGTTGCAGAGCACAGGCTCCGCGGCCACGGCTCACGGTCCCAGCCGCTCCGCGGCATGTGGGATCTTCCCCGACCGGGGCACGAACCCGTGTCCCCTGCATCGGCAGGCGGACTCTCAACCACTGTGCCACCAGGGAAGCCCCCACTGAACTACTTTTAATCCCCATTACACATGATTCATGTTCCACCTTCTGCATTTCCTCATGCTGCTCTCTCCACCTGAAATGATCTCACTCTTCAGACTCGACATTTCCTAACCCTACCCATTTTCTTCATTGACTAGTAACGTGCTTATTACTCTGTGAATTCGTGCTCATTCTAGATTGAAGTTAATTCATTTTTGTTCAAAGAGAAAATTGTTAAACTCACGATACTTATCAATATTGAAGTTACCTGCATATGTGTATCTCCCTGACAAGATGTTTATCCCCTATAGCACTTAAGATACTGTCTTGAACATAGTAAGCAGTCCAACAATTGAGTTCTCAAATTCAAATTTTCAGATGTATAGGTGAACATACTGTGGGAAATCACCATAAATAGGCAAAAAGGGGGAGGTATGTAGAAGGGCAGAAATGGAAACAAAAAAATTCAACAAGATTAATGTAGGTGCAGTTTTGAAAAATCTGGAAAATGAAATACCAAAGTCAGTCATTTAGTAAATCGTGTTCGTTAGTTTAAAATCTAACTAATCATTGGCATTTGCTCACTTGTTTTTCACGGGCTGTTCTACTTGATTATAGATGTCTCAATTGCTAAAATCATAGCCTTAGCCAATACAGCACTCAAGACATGTAGTGCTTGGAAAAATGGGAAAATGTAGTCCCATTTCATTTAGTCCCAGTCTCTTCATCCATTTATCTATTTATTCAGGCTTATAGGGACCTCTATTATGGCAATACCCCAAGGCACAAAGAAAAGACTAAGCTGGAATTAATTAGCAGAATAAACCCCAGAGTCTGTAACCCTCAGCAGTACTGTGCAGAATGCCTCACTGTCAAGAAGAAGGGACTGAAAATTCTTCTCAGCCACTTTCCTCGAGTTCTCAGACCAGTTTTTTGGTCCGCTTCTCATCCACCCATCTCTCCCCCAGCCACTGCTCCATATTTTAAAATACTAGGTCACAGTGAATTCTCTTTCTGAGCCTACAAGGAAATAAGAAGTTTATCCTTTCTATAACTTTCCTAGGTAAATTTAAAAAAAAACTGGCTGCTTTCATGAACTGTTAGAGAACAGGGGGGTGGGGGGCAGGGTGCGGAGTCTACTTCTGGCTTCACATCATCTCCATCCCTCCTCTCCAGGCCCGTCTCAGGTTCAGGCAATCAACAGGTAATCTGCCCTCCAAGGCTCAGATGCTTCTCGCCCTCTGGCAGAGTCACATGGGAAACACAGCACTATCCTTGCTGAGGGTTCCCCAAAGAGATGACGTGAGAGTCCGCTAACTCCAAGTCCATGTTAGAAACTTGACTGATATTCAAAATAATTATACCACCCTATGTCAGAGAGAATCCTATGGAGATTAGGTTTCTGTGAGCAAATCAATCCTCCCCACGCAGAGAATTAAGGCGAGGTCATCGTGCCCCCCTGATCTCAGATACCCACCACCCGATCCGCCAGCCTGCCAGGCTCCGCAGCGCACCTGCTGCCTCCAAGCAGTGAGGATGTATGGACCATCGGGGTCCCGTCCTCCGGGGTCCCTCCCTCCTCCAATGTGGTCCTGCAGCATCACATCACCCGAACAGAACCTCAGGTCCCACTCCGACCGACTAAATCAGAGCCTTCGTTTTAACAGGGTCCCCAGGTGATTCATATGCACAAACGCACACCGGAGTGAGAGAAGCGATGCTCTGACCCGCTCCGGAGCTTCGTTTGCAATACTATTTTCTCCAAAAGAATATACACACAAAGATGATATTCTGGCAACATAGTCATTAGATGTGAAGGCAAGAATGCAAGCTACCTACATGATTGTTTTAATAAAACAATGTACACAAGCAAATGTCTATAGAGGAAACCTGCAAAAACTAGAGGGAAACACTAGTAAACGCTTATTTCCTTTTTAACTTTATTAAAACCTTGTGCACTGGGATAGTGAGTGACTGAATTGTGCCCATTCCTAAATACAGAAATAGGACACATTGTTCTGTGCTGGCCTTTGAGTTTCTATGTACCTCTAGGAATAATTTTTTTCTTTAGAGGATCCAATCATATATGCATTTTTCAGAGCACTTTAAATCATCTATATTTTGTTTGTTTCTGGGCCTCTCCCCTTTGTGGTCAAGATAACGTGATTTGTGTTTGCTTCACTTTCAGTCTCACGCACATAACAAAAACAATAATATAACGGTTTCTTACGAGAACTTCCCATTGTCACGTTATCCTCAGCTCTGTGGTGCAGGTAACATTATAACCCTCCTTTTCCAGGTAAGAGACTACAGCTCTGAGAATTCTGGTGATCAATTCAGGGTGATGAAGCCAGTAAATAAATGACAAACCCTATACGTACAGCCAGTTTTGTTGACTCTAACTCAAGGTATAAATGAATTTTTTTTGCTCTTAAGTGGAATCTGCTGAAACAGAAACTTATTTATTTTTTGTTGGTTTGGTTTGGTTGGTTCTTTTGTATTTTTTAAAAAAAATGTTTCCAGTCTTATTGAGAAACAGTTGACATACATCACTATATAAATTTAAAGTGTACAACATGATGGTTTGATTTACATATATTGTGATTACTGCAGTAGGTTCAGCTAACATCCATCAGCTTATGTAGATATAATTTTAAAAAAAGAAAAAAATTTTCTCCTTGGGATGAGAACTCTTAGGATTTACACTGTTAATTTTTCCGTACTACACCACAGAGCAATGTTAGCTATAGTCAGTGTATTGTACATTTTATCCCTAGTAATTATTTCTCTTATAACTGAAACAGAAACTTCTTTTAAAAGATCTGTATTTCATAGAGTTTTGCTTTTAGTCTACAAAAATAAACAGACAGATAGACAGACACACACACACACACACACACACACACACACACACACACACCTTCTAAGACTTTGAACCTGAAACGTGCACCTGCACTGAATGGGTGCTTTCCAGTGAATAAGTCTTGTTAATCACTCCTTGAAGCTACTGAACTTTTCCTTTCATGATCCTTCCAATTTATGCATTTTAGTGCTAAGGTAATATGTGACTGCATTTCGGGGGAAATAGTTTTAGCACTTGGCAGATTGCAGAGAGCAGAGCGTCGCTTTCCATTGCTCCTCCAGGCTGGGTGAAAGCCCTGAGGAAAACACAAAAGTTGTGAGGCAGCCTCAGGATCATAAATATTCAGTTCCCGGTGGCTTCTCTAAAGGCAGAAAATGTGGGCTTTTACAGCTATAAATAAGCTCGAAGTCTACTCAGAGGAACTGGATGTACGACATGTCCTAACTATCCTTCTTAAAATTATTTTGAGATCTGGTATTTAGAACGGATGGTAAATGTGTTCTGAGAAATAGGATACATTGTCATAATGTTTCCTAGAGGTCATTCTCTCTTTATTCACCTGGCTTTAAGAATGAATTACAAAAAAAAAAAACACACAAAAAAAAACACACACACACAAAAAAAAGAATGAATTACAAAATTTCATGACTTGATTAAAAATTAATATGACAGCTGCAGTCCACCAAAGGGGAAAGACCCCATAAATAATGCATAGGGCAAACTATCTTAGGAATAGTTAATAAATTTAGATTTGTGGTAAATTATTAAAACCGGGTAGCATGTGTGATTCAGTTATTTTGCCCAAGTTTGGAACGTTTCTATTTTAATGGATTTGGCAATAGCCTCCTTTCTACAGACCAAAGTGAGAAACCAGAAACTACGGGAATACATTGGGGATATTAAGAAAGAATAGATTCTTTGACATTTACCATCATCTGGGGAAAAAATATCTCTTAGAATTTCTTATTAGAATTCTCTGACAGTATGAATGATACACTGGGCTCTTCAGTGTGACGGGCACTGCACTAAATGTCTCACATGCGGGAGTAATAGCACAGTGACCTTGAGGGACAGGTCTTAACCCACCCTACCTGACTGACTGGTGACTGAAAAGACTGTCCTCAGAATAAAGAATCCAGGCACGGAACCACCACAGTGCTCGCACTCTGCCTCAAAGGATCTCTCTCTCTCTCTTTTTCGTTTTTTTAAACTTATTTTAGTTTATTTACTTATTTTTAGCTGTGCCACGTGGCATGCAAGATCTTAGTTCCCCGACCAGGGATTGAACCTGTGCCCCCTGCAATGCAAGCACGGATTCTTAACCACTGGACCTCCAGGGAAGCCGCCAAAGGGTCTCTTCTTGAGGAGGAAATTGCCACCATCTGGACAGCTTGGACCGCCTCTCAAAGAATTGAAAGTTCACTTTTTGGACAACCCAGAAATTTCCCTCTTCTAAATATCCCCCCACATAATGTTTATGGAGAGATGACATCTAATTCTTCAGCAGATATCTCGTGCTAAATGAAAATGCACTTCTGTGAGTTACCACCTCATACCCGTTATCATGGCTTTCACCAAAAAGACAGAAGATAGCAAGTGTGGCCGAAGTTGTGGAGAAAAGGGAACCCTCCTAACGCTGTTACTGGGAATGCAAGTTGGTACAGCCCACTGTGGAAAACGGTATGGAGGTTCCTCAGAAAATGAAAAATAGAGCCGCCATATGATCCAGCAATTCCACTTCTGGGTATTTGTCTGAAGAAAATGAAAACACCAACTCAAAAGATACATGCCTCTGCATGTTCACTCAAGCATGATCCACGATAGCTACGACATGGAAACAACCTAAGTGTCCATCGAAGGATGAATGGATAAAGAAGGTGTGATATACATATACAATTCATGTTATTCAGCCATAAAACAGGAGGAAATCCTGCCCTTTGTGACAACGTGGATGGGCCTTGAGTGCATTATGCTAGGTAAAATAAGCCAGGCAGAGAAAGACAAATAGCATATGGTATCATTTACGTGTGAAATTTAAAAAACAATAATACTAAAGGCAAAGGCAAAGAAACAGCAAGTAGAATGGTGGTTGCCAAGGGCTGGGAGGTGGGAGAGAAGTGTTGGTCAAAGGATACAAACTTTCAGTTATAAGATGAATACATTCTGAGAACGGTACACACGGTAACTATGGTCAACAATAATACATCGTATATTTGAAATGTGCTAAGGAAGGAGATCTGAAACACTCTCACCAAAAAAAAAAAAAAAAAAAAAAACCAAACCAAAAAAATAGCCCAACAACTATGGGAGGTGATGGATGTTAATTAACTTGACTGTGGTGATCACTACTCAACGTATACATACTTAAGACCATCACATTGCACACTTTAAATAGATACCATTTTTCTTATCAATGATATACCAGTAGAACTAAGGGTGGGGAAGTATGGACGTCTAGTAAGAGGGTCTCTGTGCCAGTGCTCTGGCTCCACTGCTTACAGCCGTGCTGGGCTCTCTACAACGCATGACTGCTGCACCCCTTGGATCAGGGTGGTGAACTTTCCTCCCACCAAGAGTGCCCAAGATGCTAGTGAGATCCCTGAGCGGCCCCCTTCCTGAAAGACATCTTCTCTTTTTATATGTGCTCATATATGCCTGTGTCCTGTGTGTCTGCCCAAGGGTAGGGCCTCGTATACCCTCCAGGGGCGAACACACACCTCTGTGTGAGTGTCGGTTGTGCACATTCACAACCCCCGCTCCATGGTGCCACAATGGTAGCTTGAAATCAGCCCTGCTGGGAGTGTTTACACCATGGGAATCGGTGCACACTACAAATGGTAGTGTTTTATTGTCCACAGAGCCAGTCTACCCCTGACTAGAGGTTATACACCCCCACCCCTGCTACCTAGAACTCTCTCTTCTATATACTCTGTAATGAGCTGAGGTTAGGATGTGGTTATAGCTGAACTGGTATATTACATACGTTTATTACTAATAGTCATTATTAACATGAAAAAGATAGATTGCGTTATATCACAGAAAGAGAATTAAAGAGTTAAAGCACTTTTCTATTCTTTGAATTGCTATTTCCAAAGCAAACTTGGATGACCCATTTTATTTGTTCCAGGTCGATAAAATGGAAAGTAAAAAACTTACCCTAGCTAATTCAGAGTATCATCGTATGACGGAAATGTGCTTGCATCTGTGAAAACATTTTTGAAAATAAAGTTTTAAAAGTCAAATTACTTTCCTCTTATTTTTAAGAAATTTTAAGAAAATGTTATCTTTAATATTTTCAAGCAGTTCACATCCCTTATTTTATATAGGGGTTAGGTATTATTCTTGCCATTTCACCTACTTCCAGCAAGGGGCAAGATCTTCTAATTCCAGGACTTTTCCTTCGGAGTATGTGCCCATTGGTTACACAGCCATTTATTCATCTGCTGATGGTTCTTGCCTGTCTCTTTATTCTTCACCATGTTCATTACACCAAATATTTCTTGGTGTCCTGGAAAGGAGATCAAAGAGTATGAAACCATCCCAAGGAATGTTTAATATGTTGCTTCCGCCTCACAACATTTTCTATGTAATGTTTTTAATATTAAAGAAAGCTAGGTGATAATTTATCTAGATGACACACCTTTCAGCTAAAGCTCGTGCTTTAAAAACAAAAAAGCACATCCAGTATGCAAAGTATACAAAGCTTTTAAGGTATCCCTATTTGAGAAAAAATATTATAAACTGTCTTTAAAGTATATAAAGTATATCTGTGAATAATTTTAAGAGAGCCCAGACTAAGAATTGACAGTGACAAAATATTAGAAATTAAAATAACAGTGATTTTTTTGTGTGTCATGGAGGAAAGTTTAGAAATAATATGGTAAGGGCTTCCCTGGTGGCGCAGTGGTTGAGAGTCCGCCTGCCGATGCAGGGAACGCGGGTTCGTGCCCCGGTCCGGGAAGATCCCACACGCCGCAGAGCGGCTGGGCCCGTGAGCCATGGCCGCTGAGCCTGCGCTTCCGGGGCCTGTGTTCCGCAGTGGGAGAGGCCACAGCAGTGAGAGGCCCGTGTACAGCAAAAAAAAGAAATAATATGGTAAAAATCTCAATCTGTCAGGAGAAAGGTAACAAAAACATTCAATTAAATAGAATTAATTCAGCTCATTTTTCTAAGGAAAAACATCAAATAATTTTAAAATAAGCTCATAATGAAATTTTAATGTTACCTTCCTGTTGATTTGTCTCGGTGATACTACAAATTTAACCCCAAATACTACACCCTCTAAAAATGAAATCTGATTCTGATATTCAAAATGGTGACCCTTTGTATTCTTTGCATCTCAATTTATTTAACTAACATTTTGATCCCTCCTACGTTCAAGACACTATACCAGGTCCAGTGGGGAATATAAAACTTAAAATAAAGAGAAGCTCTTTCTGCACCGAGACAATTTATAATTGAATGGTAGGTTTAAATGTGCAGAATAAATATACCCCAAGAAAAGACAAATCAGGCAATAGTCATATTATGGTCATAAAGCACAATGAGGGCCCAGAGAGTGCAATCACTTCAGGTTGCAGACACAGTGGAAGGCGTCCCTGGAGCGGGACCCCGGGCAATACCCAACGAGTGCATCCTTCCTGAAGCAGGAAACGGAGCGAATGCACTTCAGGGAATTTTTCCCAATTAAAGAAAGAAAAAGGAGTCTCACATCTCTCAGCCAACCTGAAAATTTAATGAGCCAGACCATAACATTCCCCCAAACCTTCTGGTTAACATAATTTCTACTGGACTCTTCTTTAAGGAAATGAGTGAATCATTGGCCTTGATGATCATGATGGGTTTATTGAGGAGGGAGGACCTGGCATTGTCTTTGGTGTGTGTCAGAACGCTAAGAGACATGCCACAGAGAGAGCATTACAGAAACACAAAGCTCTAAGAGAGATGGGATCCCAGCCCCACCCCATAATTAGCCTGCAACACAAAACTAGTCCAAATGAAGGACTAAACATTTTGGTTGAATGAAGGGCCGGAAACATCGAGATGCTGGATAATCAGGGAGCATTGATGGAGTCAGCAAGGTTTCCACGGAGAAGGACAAGGTAACAGCTGAGACTTGAAGGGTGGTTGGAATCAGGGGGTTAGAGGCCAGGGTAACCCAGGCCACTGGCAACATGCATAAGGGCACAGAGAACACAAAATGAACACTCGGCAAAAAGGGAGCAAGCGTGAATGTCTGGACAGAGGGTGCATGGGGTCGTTGTCAAGAAAAGATGAGTAGATCAGGCAAAGGAAGACATGAGAAAGTGTCAGAGAAATAACCGTTTGCTGTGGTGAGAACAGCACCCTCTGCGTGGGACTACTGGGTAACGTGACCCGGATTAAGCAGATCAGGTCTCTGTGGAATACAGCAGCATCCTTGCCCAGCTATTTTAAAGAAAGGGACTGATTTTTAAATGTTAGATGATTCAGACTCTTCAGGAGAACCAAGAAAAATGCTACTTCAATAGCCCAGGGCTCTCCTGGTGAACGCAGCTCTGTGGTCCCTGATGTCGCGTGATGCTGAGGCTGGGTGTCTGAAGTGCCACAGAGGTGACCCAGATAAGCCGAGTGTCTCTGCCACCAGGCTTGTTAAAGAACCCTCCTCATTGCTCAACCCACCTCCCGCGTCTCAGCAGACGCATCTGACAAAGGGCCCTCCGTCACAGGCATGTACCACAGATGCAAGGGACTCTGGGAATGTAAAGTTGCTCTTCCAGACTCTGTAACATAGAGACCAGAGAAGGGGAGGGTTAGCAAGGGCATGGTTATCGGGTTCACTCAGCCTAATAAAGTTTAAAAAGAAAAAGCTGTCAAGCTTTAGATAAAGACTGAAATCTATATAAATTATCAAAAAAATAGACATACCTATGGTGAATGGAAATTTTTTCCTCAAAATCCAAGATGGGGCTTCCCTGGTGGCGCAGTGGTTGAGACTCCGCCTGCCGATGCAGGGGACACGGGTTCGTACCCCGGTCTGGGAAGATCCCACACGCCGCGGAGCGGCTGGGCCCGTGAGCCATGGCCGCTGAGCCTGCGCATCCGGAGCCTGTGCTCCGCAACGGGAGAGGCCACAACAGTGAGAGGCCCGTGTACTGGGGAAAAAAAAAAAAAAAATGCAAGATGGTATGACTTAGCTGCTTTCTGGAAAAAAATTTTTTTTTTTGCAAATAAAAGTAGCGTATGTTTATCGCCGATTACTTGGAATACACAGAAATGTATACAGAAGAGCGGGGAAAAACATCATGGATTTTAACCTCCAATAATTACTGTTAATACTCTCTCTATATTACTCTGTTTACATATCTCAACTCACATTCTATAATTTGATATTCTGCATTTTCAATTTTTCTATCAACTATTTTTCAGTTGTTGGACATTTTGACTATTTCCAGATTTTCACAATTATAACTAACTCTGAAATGAAATATGTTATTAAATATTTTGCTATAGTCTGGATGATTTCTCTGGATGGGTGGAATTACTGGTCGAAAGAGAGGATCATTTTAAAGTCTCTCAATACACACTAACAAATTCCTTTCCATGAAGCTTATAGCAATTTATACACATGTCTGAAGTGTATCCATATTGTAGCACTTTTGCTGGAACCAGCTATTCTTATTTTAAAATTATTTTCCAATATTATGTGTAAAAATCATATGTCATTGTTTAAATTTGAATTCCTTTTGTTATAAAGTAAGGTTGAACTACTTTGAAAACACTTCAGACCAAGGAGTTCTTCCGTTATGAATTACCTTTTTATTCCTTTTATTTATTTTTTATGGGAAGTAGATGGCCTAAGACACTTCTTCCCTTACTATTATGCTGTATAAAAAGAAGACAGAATATAAATGTTTTAGATGATGAGAAAATTGCAATATGCTAAATAAGTTGTTAAGTGGAAGTTAGGATTGTCTGGGACATAACCCTAGTATTTTATCATTGGGTTCTTCAAGGCAACATCTATAGTTTTCCACAGTATAGCCTTTGGGGTCATTGGGAGTCTGCGAAGGGACCATGGTGGTGACCCAGAGTGACACATCCAAAGTCAAGGATGCTAACTAGCCACTCTTGTACAAAAAGAACAGGAGAAGATTAAATAAATGAAAATTGTAGTATGAGAGCTTAACCTTAGAATAAAGCTCTTTAAGCGGCATCAACTCTAGGATTGGTTGGGGTGTGTATAAAATTGCAGAGTATCTTCTAGTGAATGAAAAATAGATCACATTCCCCCTCTCTGTAATTCAGAGCACTAATTAAGTTCCAGCAGCCTCTACCTAATTTTTAAAATATGTAAAATTTCAGTCCTGAAATTGTTAAGAGATTATAAATTATGTTATCTGTTGGGATTTGGGAAAGGAGCTGATTGCTCCCATTCCCTCATCCCACTTACCTAATAAGGCATTAAATGCTGTCTCTCTTTCAACCATCTCAGGAATCCCTTTATTTACCCTCATCCTCCAACACCAGTGGTGCTGTCCTGATCAAGGACACTGTCATTCTCCTCACCTGGACCAACATGCCACCTCCTCGCAGGGTCCCTCACTCTACTATTACCCAAAGCGCAAGTCCAATGTCTCTCTCCTGATTCCCGGATCCCGTATAAACCCTTTACCTTGTGTAGGAGACCCACCCGATCTGGCTGCTCCCTGACTGTCCAGCCCCGTGTCACCACTGTCCTTCTGCATCTGGAGTTCCAGCCGTGGGGGAGATGCTCCTGGGGCTTCGGCCAGACAGCTCACCCTCTGCCTCCAAGGATTCAGTGAAGCCCCTGACAAGCTGAACCCTTGCAGTGAACCCTGGAGATCTGGATTCATTTCACCTTGCGTGAAGCCTCGGAAACTTCCTATTCTGAAGCTGCTTCCACTGTGCCTCAGGCTGCTGTTCCCTTCGACTTGAATGACAAGCCCTCTGTGACTCTGAATGACACCGCTTTTTATTGGGTTCTAGGGCACTGACCACCCCACGTGTGCAAATCATCACGGCAGAGATGCCTCGCAGGAACTCCACTATTTAGATACTTATGACACGGATATATTGTTTAACAATTCCTCTGGGAACAAAAAACCTTTTTAACAAAATTGGTCTGTGTACAGAGGGCTCAGAAGGCCTGGTACCTGAGCAGTCAGAGAAGGCAGATCTCAAGCTGCTGTGCTGTTTCTGTAAAAGACTTCTCAGGGGGCTTCCCTGGTGGTGCAGTGGTTGAGAGTCCGCCTGCCGATGCGGGGGGCGCGGGTTCGTGCCCCAGTCCGGGAAGATCCCACACGCCGTGGAGCGGCTGGGCCCGTGAGCCATGGCCGCTGAGCCTGCGCGTCCGGAGCCTGTGCTCTGCAGTGGGAGAGGCCACAACAGTGAGAGGCCCGCGTACCGCAAAAAAAAAAAAAAAAAGACTTCTCAGGGCTGGGCGTGAAGTGGGGAAAGCCAGCAACCTGTGGAACCTGCCAGAGAGCGTCAGGTCTCCAAAGAGAGGCTGGAACAACACGAGGAAAATGAGAACACTTCCTCCAGCGCTGAGACCTTACACCCGATCTGAAGCTCCTTCGCAGAGGGAGAAACCCATCCAATCTCAGGAAAGCCCCTTGTGCTGCCATCAGCTGACAGGAGGCATGTGCTTCCTTATACCCGTAACCATTTTGTATTATTTTTTACCACCGGAGATAAAATCGAATCAAGTGGACTGACTATTAAGGAAAGAGTTATTTCTATTCTTTGGAAACTAAACTGATAGGATACACTAAATATTACTTAATCTTTCTTTGATGGTTCCGGAGTATCCCGTGTTCATAATTATGATTACCAATTACTTTCGTAATCACTATAATGTCATGGAAAGCATACTACCTAACTGAGCTTGGCCATTCACTTCTTGTATAATCTTTGGCATATCATGCTTGCAATTCATCATCTGGAAGATAAAGATAATTCTGTGTACCTCATTAATTTTTGTAAAGATTAAATCATATCGTATACTGCTCCCATCACAGTTTGTAAGGCATAGTCGAAACGCTATAAACGTCTTTCCCCTTTTACTTATGCCTTTATAGTGTAGATATGGAAAAAGTGGTCAATGGCTTAAAAAATCAGAGTACTAGACAAAAGATATAATAATTAACTTTACCGAAGCCAAAAACAACCAGGAAAGACATGTAAACCATGACAGAAATGGATGTCGGTTATCTTTTGTGTAACCGATTCATTCACTTACAGACATTAATCATTACCTCACAAATTCGAAGATTATCTTTTTAGGTTAATGATTTCCTGACCACATGTGCTTTTCCTTCCCTGATGTTATTCTGTTGATTATAATATTTTAAATTCTTATAATCTTCCTACTGTAGATCTTGAGGTGAAATGGAAAATAATTTTTAAGTATTTGATCTTGAGCTCAAACGAAAATAACTTTTAAGCAATGGCATAAATAAATTTTTCAGCAACATGTCCAAAAGGATCCAAAGATACGACCCCCTCATAGGTCATTGTGAGGTCTGCTTTCATTGATTCCTCCTTGTCAGAGGTTGAGTTTTCATCTCCCAGAGATTGAGCTAAATTTTATATCATTTTTCATATTTGATAAGTATGTTTTCGTTCTACTTTGTTTTTATTATCAATATTTTTTCTCTTCAAGGAACTGTAATCTTGCACAATATTCCCAAGTCGTTAAACTTATTAAAGGCTTCCTTCCTGGGCATTAAGCCTCCTTTGTCATCTCTAGTGCATTATTCATTTGTTGTGCCTTGGTCAGGGATAACATGTGTCACTAGATCAATACCAAGGAAGCTCTGTGTAACTTTCCTAATTATACCTCTAAATTTCCAATTGCCTAATTCTTTGCCTATTACAAATTAGGATATCTTCCTATTTTCCATAGTACAAGACTTGAGAAGACTATTTGGGGTTTTAATTTTTCTCTTTACAAATCACTCTCATTCTTATTTTTCTACCCTTCAGGTCAAAACTTAAGAAAATGTTTCAAGTAATTTGAAAAGTTTGAAACACAAAATTTTATTTGCCAAAAACTGATATAGGCTTCTTCTACATTTTAGGAATTCCCAGTTTGGTGGCTTTATTTTTTTTTTAACATCTTTATTGGAGTATAATTACTTTACAATGTTGTGTTAGTTTCTGCTGTATAACAAAGTGAATCAGCTATACGTGTACATATATCCCCATATCCCCTCCCTCTTGCGTCTCCCTCCCACCCTCCCTATCCCACCCCTCTAGGTGGTCACAAAACACCGAGCTGATCTCCCTGTTCTATGTGGCTGCTTCCCACTAGCTAGCTATTTTATATTTGGTAGTGTATATATGTCCATGCCACTCTCTCTCTTCGTCCCAGCTTACCCATCCCCGTCCCCATGTCCTCAAGTCGATTCTCTACATCTGCACCTTCATTCCTGTCCTGCCCCTAGGTTCTTCAGAACCTTTTTGTTAGATTCCATAAATGTGTATTAGCATATGGTATTTGCTTTTCTCTTTCTGACTCACTTCACTCTGTATGACAGACTCTAGATCCATCCACCTCACTACAAGTAACTCAATTTCATTTCTTTTTATGGCTGAGTAGTATTCTATCATACATATGTGCCACATCTTCTTTATCCATTCATCTGTCGATGGACACTTAGGTTGCCTCCATGTCATGGCTATTGGAAATAGAGCTGCAGTGAACATTGTGGTACATGACTTTTTGAATTATGGTTTTCTCAGGGTATATGTCCAGTATGGGATTGCTGGATCATATGGTAGTTCTATTTTTAGTTTTTTAAGGAAACTCCATACTGTTCTCCATAGTGGCTGCACCAATTTACATTCCCACCAACAGTGCAAGAGGGTACTTTTTTCTCCACACCATCTCCAGCATTTATTGTTTGTAGATTTTTTGATGATGGCCATTCTGACCAGTGTGAGGTGATCCCTCATTGTAGTTTTGATTTGAATTGCTCTAATGATTAGTGATGTTGAGCATCCTTTCATGTGTTTGTTGGCAGTCTGTATATCTTCTTTGGAGAAATGTCTATTTAGGTCTTCTGCCCATTTTTGGATTGGGTTGTTTTTTTTGATATTGAGCTGCATGAGCTGCTTGTATATTTTGGAGATTACTCCTTTGTCAGTTGCTTCATTTGCAAATATTTTCTCCCATTCTCAGCGTTGTCTTTTCAACTTGTCTGTGGTTTCCTTTGCTGCGCAAAAGCTTTTAAGTTTCATTAGGTCCCATTTGTTTATTATTGTTTTTATTTCCATTTCTCTAGGAGGTGGGTCAAAAAGGATCTTGCTGTGATTTATGTCACAGGGTGTTCTGCCTATGTTTTCCTCTAAAAGTTTGATAGTGTCAGGCCTTAGATTTAGGTCTTTAATCCATTTTGAGTTTATTTTTGTGTATGGTGTTAGGGAGTGTTTTAATTTCATTCTTTTACATGTAGCTGTCCAGGACAGTGGCCTGATGAAGGGCCACCCCGTAATACTGTGTTCCCTCGAACACGGTGGAAAGTACTGCAGTCTCACTCAGCTGCAAATCGTAGCTCGATTCTGTAATTCAGCTGTCCACTCCTATGTGACAATCCATCAGAACTCTCTAAGCGCTTGAGGTTGACGTCTCACCTTGGCCCCAGTGTGGGCCCATTGCAGGAGCTCCTACGAACAGGGAAGTGGGATTTAGCCTCTTTCTTCTACTTCTCTGTGCCTGAGAAGTTCCTCCACACGCTGAGAACAGAGATTTCTGACACTCCTGGGTGTTTTTGACAGGTTGGAGTGGAGCTGAAGATCTTGCATCTTTCTGGGCCTGGCTGGTGTTCAGAGTTTCTCTCTGTGTCTTGGCGCTACATACAGAGTTCCTTTACATGCGGACCTCCCGAGGCTGGTGACTTCCCACCTGCATTCCCATGACACAGGCCATTGCGTCACTTCTCCAGGGCACCATGGCCCCTCCCACAGCTACTGAGCATTAGAGGGTCACTGGCAGCTTCCCTCAGCTAGCTCCCATCTCCCGTGCAGTCAGTCTCCTGCACAGGATCTAGGACCTCCAGCTGCGGGCTTGCCTCTCCTGTGTACCTTCCTTTCCCTCAACAAACTCTGGGAGCTCCATTATTTACCAAAATGCTATCGTATTCTCTGCTTCCATGGGCTGGTCCAGCCAACTCTCAAGCTTTGGAATTCTCAAAGGTGACTCACACAAATGCTCACTGTGTCACCCAAACTGCGTGCATCTGGGGAGTGGAGAGGGATCACATACCAGATTCTCCAGGCAGTCCCCCGGAAGTCCAGTTCTCTAAAGAGATCTCCTCCTGCCCCCGTTCCCCAAAAGGAAGAAGGTGAGACACACAGAATAACTCACTCCAAAGCAACCTGCAAGGTTCCTTCCCTGATTTCCCATGCCTGACCTTTCCATACGATTGATATGAATGAAATGTATAACGTTATCTCACCAGTCTCCCCCAACTTCTCTCTTGCAAGTTCTACGTGGTAATATTTGACACTTCAGCTAACACGTCATTTTAACATCCTGCTAATGTGTATATAAATATAGATAGTAATACATGTATTAATACATATACCTAGACATATGCATACAGGCTGTCTAAACACAGAAGTAAATGAGTCACTCACGCACACATATACACATAAGGTCCAGTCCGTTACAGTAACTGTCACGGCTGTGTGGCTCAGGAAGATAATGAGTCCATCTTATAAATTATCTTCTCTCGGTACCTTCAAGAAAGAAGAAAAAAGCAGCACGTTTCTCCTCGAGGCAAATCCACAATAAAAACAGGCTAATGGGAAAAAGCTCACGGAAGGCTCTTATGTGAAGGACTGAAATGCCAGGCCCTCAAATCCTTCAGCTAAGGAGGAATAAGACAGATATTATGATCATGAGAGAGGGAACAACGACAAAGAGTTATATAGCAATATTTTTACCATGAACACATAAACGGGCATGTTGAGTTATGTTCCAATAGATACGTTTAGTGCTTTGGGCCGGTGGTAAAATACTGATGTATTACAAAGAGGAAAACATAATAACTTTTCATTTATTTGCCTCAGTAAAGATTTTCTTTTTTTTTTCTGAAAAGGGTACACCAAACACTGATAAGAAGCAGTTGACACCTATGATAGATTACAAGCATGCAGAGACTTTTTTTTAACAACTTTATCGGAGTATAATTGCTTTACAATGGTGTGTTGGTTTCTACTTTATAACAAAGTGAATCAGTTATGGAATGCAGAGACTCTTAATGAGCCCAGGACTCCTGAAACTGCATAAAAGATTACTGAGCAGGGGCTTCCCTGGTGGCGCCGTGGTTGGGAGTCCGCCTGCCGATGCAAGGGACACGGGTTCATGCCCCGGTCCAGGAGGATCCCACATGCCGCGGAGCGGCTGGGCCCGTGAGCCGTGGCCGCTGAGCCTGCGCGTCCAGAGCCTGTGCTCCGCAACGGGAGAGGCCACAGCAGTGAGAGGCCCGCGTACCGTTAAAAAAAAGATTACTGAGCAGATTTACAAAGGCTATCATTGAACTCCAGTTACGAAGCCATCCATGAGGATTCATTAAGAATGGGAGAAATCCCAGACGGGTAAAACCAAACAGTGCAGTCCTGAAACATCTACCAAACACTGGTAATTACTGATTTTAATACAGGCTATTAAAATGATAATTTTTAACCACATTGAGAGGAAATTGGTATCCAAAAGGAGTAATGCCTTACTAACTTTACTTAGGTCAAAGTAATTTGATTTCTCCTTTACATATGCCTACAATTATTGCTGGTAAAAAAAAAAATGTAATAGGCATTTCTAGATCTCAAATATTTAATAATATTCTTAAAAACAACATGAAGGGCTTCCCTGGTGGCGCAGTGGCTGAGAGTCTGCCTGCTGATGCAGGGGACACGGGTTCGTGCGCCGGTCTAGGAAGATCCCACATCGGCTGGGCCTGTGAGCCATGGCCGCTGGCTGAGCGTCCGGAGCCTGTGCTCCGCAACGGGAGAGGCCACAGCAGTGAGAGGCCCGCGTACCACAAACAAAAAAAAAAACAACATAAAGGCAAAGAACAAATGGTGGAGAGGGTGTGGAGAAAAAGGGAACCCTCCTGCACTGTTGGTGGGAATGTACATTGGTGAAGCTACTATAGAAAACAGTACAGAGGTCCCTCAAAAAACTAAAAATAGAGTTACCATATGATCCTGCAATCCCACTCCTGGGCATATATCCAGAGAAAAATATAATTCAAAAGATACATGCACCGCTATGTTCACTGCAGCACTATTTACAATAGCCAAGACATGGAAGCAACCTAAGTGTCCATCAACAGATGAATGGATAAAGAAGATGTGGCTCATGTACATACAATGGAATACTACTCAGCCAACAAAAAGAATGAAGTAATGCTGTTTGTGGCAACATGGATGGACCTAGAGATTATCATACTAAGTGAAGTAAGCCAACCAGAGAAAGACAAATACCATATGATACCACCTATATGTGGAATCTAAAATATGACACAAATGAACTTATCTATGAAACAGAAACAGACTCACAGACATAGAGAACAGACCTGTGGTTGCCAAGGGGGAGAAGGGGAAAGGGAGGGATGGATTGGGATTTTGGCATTAGCAGATACAAAGCATTATATATAGAATGGATAAACAAGAAGGTCCTACTGTAGAGCACAGGGAACCATATTCAATATCCTGTGATAAACCATAATGGAAAAGAATATGAAAAAAAGTATATATGTGTGTAACTGAATCACTTTGCTGTACAGTAGAAATTAACACAACCTTGTAAATCAACTATACTTCAATACGTTTTTTAAAAAAAAACATAAAGGAATGTTGAAAGATATTGATAAAACGAAGGGGCTTTGTAACTAGTTCAGTGGCTAATGACCAAAGATGCTAACTTGAATGGATATAAATGGAGAGGGCCTGCTATCATTTATTTACTCACTACACATGTACGGATGCACCGTTGATAGTTTTCCACTGAAGCAGGATTCCTTCATTGTCTAGTTGGTCCAGGGCTCCAGAGTAGCCATGGTTTACCTGGTGAGGAGAATAGGAAAAGGTCAACCTGCTTTCCACGGTCCAGCCTCTAGGGGACAACCAGTTGACCTTTCCCAAAGGAACAGGCAGGGGCATTTGGGTGAGGTTCTAATCTATTACTTTGCTTCCTGCAAAAATTATTAGCACTGATGGCATCTAGACATGCCTCTTCCTTTTGAAGAGCAGGGTTTCCAAGCTGCTTTACAAAGGCAGACAAAGCAGGTAAGAATGATTTCCTAACAAAGATGGTTTTTTAAATATCAGTTTGAGATATTGCCTCAGACAGGCAGGCTATCTGTGAAAAGAGGGGAGCCATGTCTGGTTTTAGCAGACAGTGTAACAGTCTGTCAATCCCCTCTGTTTACCATAAGAAGGAAAGAATTCTTACATATGGGACTCCGGGAGCCTGAGGCCTCACGGAACATGCCCCAAAACCTTTACCTAAGAAATAGAAATCCATCAATCTGGCTTATGTAAGTAGATTTTATCTTCTTGTAGAGACGTGTGGGTGCCCTTTTCTCATATCATTCATCTTATTTATTGATAAATTTTCAAAGAAGATTGAAGATGTGTTCATTGATTCCAACTGGATAAACTGGCTTTTCGTTAATGTGTTTTCCTTGGTGGAGAGTTGTGTTAAAGAACAGGGGCCAAGCATGATGAGCCTCCAATCAGACCTCAGGTATCCGCGCATTGGTGGGGCTGGGTCATTAGTCATGCAGACAATTAAATTCAATACAGAGAGTCGTTGCTATAATTATTGGCAGCAGGCAAGCAAGCAACTGAAATTGATTCAGGCTAACTTAAGAAAAAGAACTTGATTTCTGAGAAGGCTATGGCGTTTCTTACAGAACCTAGGGAAGAATACAGCGTCAGAGCGTCCAAGGCAGGAACCAAGGCAGATCTGGGACTCTCATTAACAGGAAATAGTGGGCACTGTCTCTGGAGTCCTGCCATCAGGATGACCTCTGTCTTCAGATGACTCTTCCCAAGTTCAAATTCCCGGGAAAGAAAATCTTGGCTGGGCTTGAGTCAAACTTTGAACCTTAGCTATGATAAGGGCAACAGGCAATCTGATTGACAATCTGATGTGGGCATCAAAGAATGGAGCTTCCATAAAAGAAAATTATCGCCAGGTCTCTTTCCCAGAATAAAAGACAAGGAACAAGCAATAATAACAGATATCCACTTGCAAAGATTGTACGTTGAAACAGGTTCACTGTGTTTCTAGTTTGAACTTTGCACGTTAATAATAAGGTTCCAATGCTTGGATTGGGTGACAGGTTCATAGGTGTTCATTTCTCATTGTGTAAATAAATTAGAGCCAAGCACAGACCAATGATAACACTGTGTTATGAAGTATCAATTATAATTTAATATCATCCTATAAATCTGAGGTACAAAACAAACAAAATGAAATAAACAAAATCAGCAATGCTATCCTTTTTTTTTTTTTTGGCGGTACGCGGGCCTCTCACTGCTGTGGCCTCTCCCGCTGCGGAGCACAGGCTCCGGACGCGCAGGCTCAGCGGCCATGGCTCACGGGTCCAGCCGCTCCGCGGCATGTGGGATCTTCCCGGACCGGGGCACGAACTCGTGTCCCCTGCATCGGCAGGCGGACTCCCGACCACTGCGCCACCAGGGAAGCCCCAGCAGTGCTATCCTTAATATCACATGGAAAAATCCAAACTGAGCACGTGTGTTTTGAATACTTAGGACAATCTATTTACTGCTCTCTCTGGATAACAGTATGTTAAGTAACGAGGTGATCATGCAGTCAGAAAATTCTTCTAATTCAGATTCCTCCCACTGCGCCCTTAATCACAAATTACAAGTTTGTCTTAGCTATGCTAAGTCTTCAGATCTTACATATCAATGTTGGAATCAGCTTGTCCAATTTAACATGTACACACGTGGGCACAAAACCTAGTGGAACTTTTATTGGCATTGTATTAAATCCACAGATCGTTTTCAGGAGACTCAACGTTTGTGTGATTATTTAATTTTCCAATTTGTGAACACTCTTGCACACCTCTTTTCATTCTGTCTCATCCTATTTTATCCTACCTCTCCATTTATTAAGTCAATTTCAATATGCTTCTGTGATATTTGTACTTTTCTGTATAGAGGCCCCTGCAAAATATATTAGATTTATTCCTTAGGAGCTGTATAGTTTGTGTTGCCATTATAAATGGTGTCTTTTCCTTTAAACTGTTCTTTCTAAATGTTTGTTCCTTGTGTATAGACATGACGTTGACTTTTGCTCAGTTAACTGTCTTGCTAAATACTTCTCTCATTTCTAGTTACTTGCCTGTAGAGTCTTGCTTGTTTTATGCATACAAGCAAATCATTTTCAAAGAATCATTTTTTTATTTCCTCTTTTCAAATCTTCTGCTTTATTATTTTTTTTATCACACTGACTAGAATATTGCACTGACCAGAATATAAGATAATGTTAAAAGCAATAAAGCAGTGAAAGTAGGTATCTTTGGTCCTGAATTTTAAAAAGAATGCTACTTACAATTTTCTGTTTAGAATAATGTGTGTACACATTACCAGTTAAGAAAATTAGCCTGTGTTACAAGCTTCCTTTATATCATGAATGAGTGTTGAATTTTTTGGATGCTTTTTCTACATTGATTGAGATGATCTTATGATTCTCCATCTTTTAATAACTGTGGTCATTGAAAATGGCAGAATTTAAAAATGATTCCATATGTACATCCTTGGGGCAAGCTCAATTTGGTCATAATATATTTATCTTTTTATACACTTTGTTTTTTTCTTTTTTTTTTTTGCGGTACGCGAGCCTCTCCCCTTGCGGAGCACGGGCTCCGGACGCACAGGCTCAGCGGCCATGGCTCGAGGGCCCAGCCGCTCTGCGGCATGTGGGATCTTCCCAGACCGGGGCACGAACCCGTGTCCCCTGCATCGACAGGCGGCCTCTCAACCACTGCGCCACCAGGGAAGCCCCTCTTCCATGTCTTTTAATCCTTATTTAATGATTTCTAACTCCTTATCTGTCATGGAGAACTACTGGTAAATCACTCAGGTGATTCCTCCTGCTCACTAATGGTCTTTCAGGGTGTCTGTCATGCCATTTTCCTGTATTAAATTTTTGCTGTCAGCAACTGTATTTCTCACTTCTTAATGTTCTGCTTTTTAAAAAAAAATCTGTCTGCATTCCTGAAATTTTCATGCTGTATATTCATCTTTTTACTTATATTCTTTATTTCTTTGAGCATTTAGTACAGAGCCTCTTAGCATGCACTACCTAAACATTTCAACATCTGTAGATCTTCGGGGTATGAAGTTGTTGTTTTGTGTACGACTGTCTCTGTTGTGAGTTTATCGCTCCCCACTGCTCTTTGTTCTGTCCCAACACATGCCATCGGTTACAAATTGTTCTGGTTTCTTCAGATGGGAAAAATTTTTCAAAAAACTCCTCAACTTTAAAAACTTACTCAGAAGATTCCAGCAAGTAGGTGCCGAGTATTTATGACACCAGGAGTATACCAGGGCAATTCAGTACCCACACGCCTCTTGAAATCACTTGGGTAGCCCTATTGCTGATGGGTTGCCTGTCCTCAGTACCTAGGAAAGACAGAAGATTAAGTCATATACACTGCACCCATCAAGGCATAGCTGATGTAACACACATGGGTTTAAAAAGGAGGGAAGAGTTGCTTAAGAAATCTATTCTCAGTTAACCAATCGTAATGGCCATTCACAAAACATTTTAGTTAACTGTTGTTAAAGACAAAATTACTCTGGCACCTGTGAAAACAGTAAGGAAGATTTTATCCAGGACTGTTGTGTTGGGGGCCAAGACTATTGCAATAGGGAGAAATATTGGGTTCAGTTTCAAATACAGCAAAGACAGCTGGTGATCTACAGCCAATGAGCAGAGGGAAGGGGTTAGTGGGCGGAAAATCACTAAGAGGAGACATCAAGGGTGGGGGAATTCTTGCCAAACCTTCTTACTCAAGGGTGGGGAGATTCTCAATGAACTGACTTAGCAGAATTTTTTGCTACGACTTGGCTCTGCAGGCCCAGCAAGATCGGGGCTAAGGTTAAGACCTAGTCATGAAGAGGACCCAGAGGAGCTTGGCTGAAATTTGGTGAAAAAAAGAATCTTTGTCACTGGGCTTGCATTTGAGAAATATAATTCTTCCCACCCTAAAAAGGTAGCTTCCAATAGAAGTGTTTATAATGGTTATAGTCTAGGTGATGGCTGGGCATTTCCCTACCAAGGTACAAGAAAGATTCTCTAGTTGGTGGTTAAGGATGGTAGCTCTGCCACCAAATGGCCTGGGTTCCAATTCTGATTCTGCCATTTACCAGCTGAATGACCTTGGAAAATGACTTAACCCAATTCTGCTTCAAGTTCCTCATCTGCAGAATGGGACGAGTAGCAACACCCACTTGCAGGGGGATTTTGAGAGTAAACAATTTAATGTATGTCAAGGGCCTGGAGCAGTGCCTGCTGCATCGTAGACCCTACGTGATTTTAGACAAGTTTAGCTTTTTAGGCTTCTGGTTGACTTCATTTATCGACCTTTAAGCTTCCTTCAAGCTTTTGGTCTAAATTCCTTCACCGGTTTCAGTGAAAACATCTAAGTCTGATCATATCCTAATTTTATAGCTTCTGCTGAATGTCACAAAGCAGGCAACGTGCTTCTGTAAAATCTTCATCTGACTTTTCTTTCTTCAAAACCAATACAGTTTCAAACTCGTTACCTCTTATTCTCTTTACCAGAGACATTTAGGGACCAACTTTCATAACTGAGTATGCCTTAGGGATCTCGTCTTCCACCCCAAGTGGGGTTTTAAGGCATTTCTTCTGGGGAATGAAATGCAGAGCTCTTCAATAGCAGACATTCTTCTGAATACAATGTGTCCTATCTTCTATTAGCTTGTACTATGTATGTCCATTACTCCTTCATTTTACGCAAGTGTTTTCATGTCCACTTACACGGTCTTCTGTCCTCGTCAGAGGCCCTGCAGCCCCTCTCCTTCCCGCCTGTGAGATGGAGCATCTCATGCTCACACTGCAGAGCCTGAGGCCTGATGGGACTCAGCAGGAGTGGGCACAGTCCTTGGCGACACTCCCTGAAAAGGGAGAGGTGGCAGAGAGCAAGGGAAGTGAGTCAAACAGAAATCACAGGACACAGTGCCTTTAGCCAGTTAAAAGGTTATAAACAGCAAAACTTTGCAAGAGGAGTTACTGAGGTAAGATGTTAAGAGCATAGATTTTAAAGGTGAACATTCCTGAGTGTGAATCTTGGTTCTGCCACTTGCTGGCACCAAGACTTGCTGAAATGTGTCCAGCAAGCTCTGGCTTGATCATTTCTCTGTCAGTAATGACCATAAAATACTGCTTGACTAGAATGTTGGGATCTTTAGAGTGTGCAGTACACCCGTGTCTTGGGGAGATTTAAAATGTTCCCCTGTCTTTATTTACGAGAATGTATATTTGAAAACTTCTTAACTCTTATGATACATGTGCATTTCAGTTACAGCTTTTTTCCCTTAGATAACTGTCTAAGAAATTTAATATTGTTATCTCCTGCATTAGCCAGGGTTCTCCAAGAAAACAGAACAGGGTGTGTGTGTGTATACATATATGGAGAGAGAGAGAGAGAGAGAGAGAGAGAGAGATAGAGGGGGGGAGGGAGGGAGGGATTTTAAGGGATTGACTCACACAATTATGGAGGCTGGCAAGTCCAAAGACTGTAGGAAATATTGGCAGGCTGGAAGCCCAGGGAAGAGCTGATGTTGCAGTTCAAGTCTGAAGGCTCTCTTCCAGCAGAATTCCCTCTTGCTGGGGGAGATCATCGTTTCATTCTATTCAGGCCTTCAGCTGATTGGACGAGGCCCACCTACATGATGGAGGGCAATCTGCTTTACTCAGAGTCCACCAATTTAAATGTTAACCTCATCCAAATGACACCCTCACAGAAAAATACAGAATAATGCTTAACTGCATATCTGCGTTCTGTGACCAAGCCAAGCTGACATATAAAATTAACCATCACATCTCCTTCTTATAAGAAAGTAATATGGAAATATGCTCACCAAATCATAAAGTTGCCGCAAGCCAGAAACCAGGTATTCTAGACCCATTCTTTCTCATCAGCCACTGGAGCCTGTTCATGGTCCTCTTAAATGGATCTCAGATCCATCCCTCATCATTGACGATGTCTTAGTTACACCTGTCATCACCTCTTACATGTATATATATATATATATATATATATATATATATTTTTTTTTTTTTTTTTGCGGTACGCGGGCCTCTCACTGTTGCGGCCTCTCCCGTTGCAGAGAACAGGCTCCAGACGCGCAGGCTCAGCGGCCATGGCTCACGGGCCCAGCCGCTCCGCGGCATGTGGGATCTTCCCGGACCGGGGCACGAACCCGTGTCCCCTGCATCGGCAGGTGGACTCCCAACCACTGCGCCACCAGGGAAGCCCTCTTACATGTATAAATGCAATAGTGTTGACTTTTTAAACTGCAGAGCTCTTCCTAGCTAGACTCACATCCGAGTAGAGAGAGCTGTTCCAGGAGACAACTGAGGGACAGAGATCATGTTTTGTTAAAGTCACCCTTTCCTCTTTCCATCTCTTTTCATCTTCTTCCTGCCACCTTCCCTTCTCTGTCTCAGCTCCCTCATTTAGATCAAGCTTGCAAGTTCCGACTATCTCTTCACTAAGCCCCCCAGAGGAAAACGCCCTTCTTGGCTTCCTCTTCCAGCGCTACATGCATGATAACAGTATTTCTAAATGATAATGAATAATTTTATCCCTTAGGGCCACATGTGAGACCAACAGGTTAAAAATAAAAGCTGTCTTTTGTCACCTAACCAGCTGCTTTGTAAATGTGATCTCTTTACTAAGATTTCAAGTGCCCAGAGGTCAAAGGCTACCATGTATTCCCCACCGTGCTCAGCTTGGGGTCAGGCATTGATGAGTTGCCAGTAACCTTTTACTAATTAAAGGAATAAAGGGAGACAGAATGGTAGGACACAGACCAGGGACTGTGATGCCAGATACACACACACACACACAGACACAGACACACACACACACACACACACACACACCCCTGCTTGCTAATTCGGGTTCTATTTCTTAACTACTGGCTCTTGGGCAAGTAACTTCACTGAGCTCAGCGTCATCTACAAAATCAGAACAAGGATCCTGACACCCACCTGGCCGGGTAGGGAAGGACTGAGTACAGGCAGTCACATCTGGCTGTGTGGGCTGGGCACCGGATAACTTCAGAGGGAGCCATTCCCACGGGTGGTTGACGGTGGGAACTCTGCCTGCCACTGTAATCGGACACCCCTATTTGAACAGTCGTCCATATGATGCATTTGGGCCGTGCCCTGTTCACACCAGTCTCTGAGTTAGCTCCTTTCCTCCCTCCTTCCTTCTATCAGACAGTGTCAATTGGTTGTAAATGATAATTTAGGGTAATATGTAAGGTTTCAGTCAACATGCAAAACGTGTGATCACGGAAATCCAAACATGCATCTGAAAAACAGATAAAATATATTTTGTATGAATCTTCCCCAAAAGGCCTGGATTTTTTCATGTTGACTGTGAAAAGGTACCCATTAAAGAAAAGGAAGTTACTTCCACAAGCTGCTGAGCACCCATCTCTGTTCTGTGTCACGTTTCACTCCACTGAGCTGACATTTGTTTTCAAATAGACGTAAAAGAGAGAAAGGCTAGAAATGAGGAGAGTTCCATTGTGTGGGGGCCCACGCTGCCTTAGCTGCATCTGTTTTCTGAGTCTGCAACCCCTCCAGAGCTCATGCAGGGAGCTGGACCCTTTCTGCGTCTCAGGGAAGTACCACAGGCAGCCGTGAGGAGTCCACATCAAGGGTGGGACATCAACGATATGATGCCTGATATATCTTACAACACACGGGTCCTGAACAAAATCAGACTCTGCTATATTAGAGAAGATGACCCAATGAATGTCAAGCAGTATGCAGCTTTATAAAGTATAAAATGCCTGAAATACTTGCTGACTCGGGGATCAGTCATTATTTTATGCTGGTCTTTTGAATTGCTGTATTCTGAATTCCTTTTCAACCATTGTTACTAATGTAATCACAGTCTTAACTTACCAAAGGAAGAATAAAGAAAAGGTGTTCAAATGGAAAATAGGATGAGCAAAGTGAAGTAGAGGATACAGAAGTGGGAAACAGGTAGGACAGAATCAACTTTTTCTGCAAACCGCTCAGCCAGTGCAACCATGCAGATTCAATTAATTTGGTTATAGTTCAGGGGTTTATGGACAGAACCCTGCAAAATCAATACGCAGGCCTTTTAAAGTTACTGGTTAGAAACTCAGTATCGGGAAAGAAGCAAGATAGGTGGCGGGGGAGAAAAGTGGAAAGGCCTACTGATAGCAGTGAGTGAACATAAGGGCCATCACAATAAAGGGTGTCCACATCTTGAATCTTAACGCGATAAAAATCTGATTCAAATAAAAATATATTTAAAAAGGACCGGAACACTTAAGTATGCTATTGATATTTCTGATTCTCCATAGTATCACTTTTTTCACCACTGCTAAAATTGACAACACCAAGTCTGACATTTGTCCCAAGAAAGGGAGGAAATTCACCAAATCCTGTATAACAGGTGAGTAAGATCCATTAAAGCCTTCTGGTTGCAGACTTATAGAGAATATCTAATGATTTCAAGCAAAAAAAAAAAGGCATTTGTGGATCTACTATTTGAAGCCAGACTATTTTCTTGTATTTTAGTTTTTAGGCTCTACTGTGATTCAGACTGGCTCCTCTATCACGCAGAATTCAGAAAAACTCACATGTGCATTGTTGTTTACAAAGGTAGTGAGGAAGCAGCATCAGTGGGGTGTGTGTATGTGTTTGTATAGGAGAACCACTGTTATTATGTTTCTGTGATCTCTATCTCTTTGTTTCTCTTAGAATGAGAAAGGCCAGCGTACAGGTTCTGCAAACAGCAGACAGAGATACCAAACTAAGGGTGAAAGGAAATAAAGTCTGTGAGAGCGTTTTGAGGAATACCACGGTGCTCTCCAAATGTAAGCAAGCAGTACTATTGTGTGGTTATTGTTATTACTGCCATCATTTGTAAGGAACCAGAAGAAAGCAAACATGTCTTTTCTATTCCGAGAACAGTTGGTCAGGCCCGTATTTTTCCAACATTTCGGTACACAGTTAATTTCGTTATAAAAAGGTGTTTTTAATGAACAGTTCTGTTTAAATACAGGCCTTGATTCATTTGCTACTTTTCTAATAAGAAAGATAACTGAATAGTCCTGTTTGTGGCTATGAGAGCCATTTTCACGGACAGATCAGGCCCTGCTCCTGGTGTTGGGGCTTGAACACCTCTGTAGAAAACATATGATGGTCACACATGACTTTGTGAATCCCTGTGAACGAACTCAGTATGCTATGTTACTCCATCACCTAATCACTTAATGACAAACTGAGGCAATAAGTCCCCCCAGATTCCCGGTACTTTGTACTTTATCCACAGACTAGCATTCAGGTGCTGTGACTGGTACGTACAAAGAGATCACATGGCCATTAACAACTATTCCAGGACAGTTGTTTACAACTGGGACCATCCCCCTCCACTCCGCCCCAGCTTATGGGACACTGGCCATCTTTGGGGACATTTGTGATTGTCACAGCTACTGGGGGAGGTGCCAGTGGCTGCGAGCGAGACCAAAGAACGCTAGCAACCACCCCTATACACACTACACGCAGGGCAGTCCACAGCACAGAGCAGTTTGGAGTAGCCGGTCCAAGATGTCAGTAATGCCTCCGATGCCATTCACAGTCTGGCTCATGGATCAACTGCCCATCCTTCCAAACCAGGTCCATGACAAGATAAGCAGCTTGCACCAGAATGTAAACCAATGATGTCACAGAGCAGTCCAGCTGACACTGTTCCCACTAAGACTTTCTCAGTGAAGGAAACAATACATTGATTTACTTTCTGACTTAAGCTCCTTATCTCCTGGATGACTGGTGCTCTGAGTAGTGTTGCTTCTGGCCACACGTTCCCAATGACCCCTCCTGGTCATCTTTGTTCATTCCCATAAGCTGGCCCAAGATTTTTCAGGGATAAATAGTTTCCTGGACCCATGGGTAGGCCCCAGAGGAGTCTTCTCCACACTGAACTTTCCTTTCTGTACCACATCTAGGAACAAAGATCTCAGAGAGACTTAGACTTACCAAACCAGAGCTTACATTTTTCCATGGCTACTTCTCTTTCAAATGAGTTTTTATTTGTACGGCCTTTTACATGTTTGCTATGGTTTTTTGCGTTTTGCAAGTGTATAAATGTGTATTTTTTAAATCAGTTTCAATATAGAAAAGGCAATTTAAGAAAATTAAGTTTACTGTCTTTTAAGTCTTGCATGATTATTTCATAAATTTCCTGAATAGAATTCATGCCTTGCGTTCACCAAACTTTTCATATACTATGTATTTTTATATATTAAAAGGCATCTAATATCTGCCGATACAAGTGATTATAAAATCACGGTTTTAAGTAGATCCCAAATGCAAAATGTTGTGGATGCCTCCATATGTTAATTTTTTAAATAATTAAATCCCTGAGTCTAAGCACAAATGACATCCTACCAGCATTAAACATTAATGACCCATTACGTGAAAATATATCACTAAGCTACAAGAAGTTCAATGCTATTTAATTTTCAGTAGCCAAAATAAACCTTATCCAAAATACTGTAATTTCAAACCATCATCTGAAATAGTCCAATCGCACTAACATCAGATTTATACCAGTAAAAGGCACCATGCTAGAAAGACCTTGCCACTGAAATATTCATGGCACTGTGAGGAAATCTCTACTTACTACACCTGACTCAAATTTGATCCCCTTTAAATTGGATCAAAGGCCATTTCCTAGAGAATGAACATCACGTGTTCAATGTGCAAAGACAATCCTTATGAGCTCCAGGATATATTGGTCAAAATGAATACCAGAAAGTTGTAGAGAATCCATAAAAATGTCAGATGAGCACCAACTGATGGGTTGTTAGGATTTAAAAGGAAAAAAGGAATTCTTATCGTAGAGTTTATACAATTTAAAAGTCCCAATTGAATGAAAGACAACATACTGGACTACTCCTGCAATAATTACCACGACCCCTGCATTGCATACATGGACACAACGCACAGAATATATGAAGCCTTGGAGAGTAAAGCGTTTCCAAACCCTAACGCCATAAAGCTATTTATTTACTAAATGATATCCTGCTGACTTGGAAAATTAATATATTTTCCAAAAAAATCTTAAAAGATCCCCAAGAATATACCTAAAACCAGAAAAGCCCTTGGAGATGCTAAAGGACAAATAAATCACAGTAAAATTTCCTCTAGAGGTTCAGTGCATCTGTCTCTGTGTGTGTGTGTGTGTGTGTGTGTGAACATGTTACTTGACTTTTTGTTCCAAAGATTGATTTACCAATTCATAACAAGAAGTGAATGCCATCAGTTGCTCAGCTGTGACAGCCTTTAAATTTATACAACCATAGTTTCAAGACTACCAATGTAAGCAACATGGCTGGAGTGTCATAGTAAGAATGTTTATATCTACAAAAAGCTAATGTTTTATATGCATCTATTCAAATGTTAGTTGGAAGGAAAGATTATATAGCCTATTAGCAACTGAGTAACTGCAGTTCTATTTTGCAGACACTTAAAGAAAATCTACTTCTCCATCGTGATGCTTCATGACTTAAAGAAAAGTGGTTATTTTATTTTTGCTAAATCAACCTTTACTAGTTTATATATCGTTATACCGTAATTGCAAAAATGAAAAAAAAAAACATACAAAAGGCAATCCTTAAATTTTAAAACACTCGTCTGTAAACATGGAAAAACAGTCACTTATCAAAGGACTCCCATATGTGTTTCTGCAGTCGACATGTCAGGTGTACCAAGAGACGCTCAGTGATGCATCAGAATCATCAGGGTTTAGGAATCAGATGATCATTCTGAGGAGCATCATTCTTTACGGATGCTGCAGATTCTAAGTTTTAGAAATAAGAGACTCTCCTTTAAAAGATGAATTTCTACACAATGAAGGCAATCGCATATGCAGAGTGTTTCAAAATTAGCAACTCAGTGAAAACACCCTCCAATTTGTCTTAAGTTGAAATTGTGACATCATCATAAACAAATAGCGAGAATTCTGTCCTTTGAAAGACATCAAAAGGAGTCACCCTTCAGGGCTAATTTTTGTGTCATTGCTTAATAATATATACATTTAAACTATGGTTGAGCCCACTTTAGAAAAGAAACTACCACTCAAATTAGGCCCCCCTGCTTTCATAAAAAGGGGACATATTCAAAATGAATCAGGTCTGTCTGCATGCCTGAAACTCAGACCTAAGCATGAATTTTCAAAATGCAGGCATAGTAGAAAAATACTTTAAGTCAGAAAAGTCCGCATTTCAATCTATGCCTTGCTATTTAGTTAGGTGACCTAGAACCAATTACAATATTCCTTTGAATATTGAATACAATGTTCTCATTTTGTAAGATGGAGAAAATGCCACTTTCAGAAGAAGGTAGCTGAAATAATGTACATAATGCACCTAGCCCAGTATCAGACACATTTTTTTTAAAAAAATCTGTCTTCTTTCCTGTCTGTATAGCTACCAGAACAATTTGCTACGAGGATTTCACAACTTCTAAGTAGACAATGGGAATAGCATACTTGACTCAGGAAGGGGATGGGAGCAGTTTGCCAAATCCATAGATTCAAGATATATTTGATGTCGCTTACAATTATTATAAATAAACAGAATGTGTCAAAGGGTTTTTTCCTCTGGAACACCAGAAGTGAAAAGTTCTGTCAAATCAATATAAATAAAAATTGCTGACCATTTTACTTTTTTTTATAAAACTGATTGGGGTTGTAGACAGTCCTATAGGATCTGAACAGCCTGACTCAGTGTGTCCTTCCTTTCAGGTAAAGAACCAAAAAAGGAATTCACCTCTCACTGCTAGCCAATCTCATCTAGAATAATACCTCCACTTGTCCTACCTCTCATCTCTAAAGAAGTTATGTGTTTGCTTATTTTTATGCTTTTTCACTTTTAATTCGAATAACATTAGAATCGTCAAGCGCCATATGCTCTACACATTGCCTGTCACCATAGAAATGGCAGAAGCAAATAAATATTTCTCCTTCTTTGTGTCCCCACGTTCAGGCATTATGAAAATGCATCCAGCGATAGAGAGATGAGTGAAAAGGATGGTGCGATAGTTTGACAAATGGAAGCACAATTTTTTTTAACACCCTGCCTTCCCTCATCAATCTTGTTTTTAAAAATCAATTTACTATTTTTATTATTTTTTAATTTTTATTTAGTTATTTATTTTTGGCTGCGTTGGGTCTTCATTGCTGCGCGCGGGCTTTCTCTAGTTGCAGCAAGTGGGGGCTACTCTTCATTGTGCTGTGCAGCCTTCTCATTGCGGTGTCTTCTCTTGTTGTGAAGCACGGGCTCTAGGTGTGTGGGCTTCAGTAGTTGTGGCACACGGGCTCAGTAGTTGCGGCTCGTGGGCTCTAGAGCGCAGGCTCAGTAGTTGGGTCATACAGGCCTAGCTCTGCAGCATGTGGGATCTTCCCGGACCAGGGCTCGAACCTGTGTCCCTGCATTGGCAGGCGGATTCTTAACCACTGCGCCACCAGGGAAGTCCCTGGAAGGACACTTCTAAATTGCTTTGTGAATTTAAAATGCTATGGCATCAATGTCACTTACACTAGTCCACAATCACATCTGAAAAGACTCTAAATCACATCTGAAAAGACCCTAAGCCCAGAGAGTCATGGATTCTTTTTTTCACCATATCTTGCTTTAGCATCTGCTCCACAATGATAACCCTAGGAAACCACGTACTTGGAAGATGGGGCAAGAGTAGAGAGAAGCGGGGAGAAAATGAAAGAGGAAGAGAATACCTACAAAGGTATTAGTAGCCTCTGAAGCAGCTTCTCAGCGTGAAAACCAAGAAGGAAGAAACAAACTCTCTCAAGTATTAAAATTAGACTTTCTGCAGAAATAAGAGAAACTTTGATATAGAAAACAAGTTTTTCAAGTTTCAAAAGACATATGGAAACCATCAGTTGATTTCAATCCTCAGTTTTCCTCAGAATCTTAGAGAAAGACCATCATCAGGTGTCCACGGAGTTGGTAACAGCCAATGTCACAATTTGTCTGTGTATGTGACCTGGCAGGACAGAATCATTAAGGCTTGACAATTCTGGGACACACTGAACAATGGGTTGTCCTGCATTCTTTGTCAGCCCAAATGAATGCCGTGAGTAGATAAACACACTAAATGACTGTCATTAGATTCATCCAAATCAATACTTTATTTGGTCTTGTAGATGGAGGTGCACCAAACAGCACTCACTGTACTTCCTGTTACCCCTAATCAGGAACTGCATATGCACTGCTGCTCCAGAGGTGGGATAATGAAGTCGTATTAAACCTTATTCTGAGACTGTACTGCCAGCATCATTAGGGCTTTACTAAATAGGAGCAACATTTGTGTCACTAAGCAAATATCTGTGTTGCTTAGTAACACAAATATTGCAATGGCGGTGGCAGAGGGCTATTTTTCTTTCTCTGAAATCCTGACTCTCTAGTTCCTCTTCAGTCCTGCATCCATGAGAGCTGTAGTTAATGAGGTGCTCCTTTCTGAAAGTGCCATCAGCCTATCTTTTGTATACCCAGCAAGGTGCAAGGCAAATCTCATTTGTGTGTGAAACCTTTGTCTTAAACGGATTCAACTTTCTTATGTTTTCATCAGCTTCCCCACCAAAGCTGAAAGCAGCAGCATCACAACCCCACAGTCCAGGTTTAATTGTATAGAAATCCCCTTAAAAGGGGAAATGCATTTCTGAAATGAAACTTGAATATGACCAGAAATAAATAGGCCTGATAGGTACATATGAGCAACAAATAGCAAAGGCAAGGTGGTATTGATACTCGAGCCCATACTGCTCGTTACACAAGTGGCCAATCCATCAAGAGATGAGGTGTCGGGGCAAGGAATAGTGACTTTATTAGGAAAGCCAGCAGACCAAGAAGATGGTGGACTAGTGTCCCAAAGAACCATCTTGCCTGGGCTTGGAACCTAGTTTATTTTATAGAACAAAGTGGGGAAGGGTAAGGAGGTAAAGTTTAAAAAGGTGGTAAGTTGTTGCAAATCTTTGCTGGTTCCAGTCAGACTCCAGAGGGGATGTGTTAATTTCTGCTTTCCTGCAGCCTGGTCAGGATGTTTCCTGGAGCTAAACAAAGTATTTCAGCTTAATATTCAGGGCCGGGAGGCAGAGTTCCCAGAGATGGGCCATTATGTATAATTTAAACTAGAGGCAGCATCCCTTTAGTGATTAACTTGTAGCAGCAAAAGCAATAGAATACAAAGGTTAAAGTAAAAGAAACAGATCCAGTATGGAGTCAGATTTGTTCTTCCCAACTACAATACCTCTTCTCAGATAAGTATTTACAAAACATTTATAAAGTTGGAAAAAACTTTAGAATAATTTAAAAAAATTTTAAAAGCAGTCCCTCAAATACATCTGTTGATACCACTGAGACACCTCATTATAAAAGTTATCACTCCACCTTCACAAAAAAACTTGAGTGGGTCTCCATTTTCTCTCTCTCCCCCACCTCCACTCCACCCCTGTCTCATTCTCTCTGTCTCTGTCTCAGACTCTCTCAGCAACATCTTGATGTAAAAATACATGTGTGAACATACACAGGAAAAGGAAAAAAAAAAAAGATATAAGATCAGAAAATAAAAATTCTTTTTATTGATGTATAGTTGATTTACAATATTGGTATGCAGCAAAATGATTGCTGTATATTTTTTCAGGTTATTTTCCATTATGTTACTTCAAAATATTGAATATAGTTTCCTGTGCTATACAGTAAATCCTTGTTCCTTATCTACTCTGTGTAGTGTGTATCTGTTAAACCCAAACTCCTAATTTTTCCCTCCCCTGCCTCCCCTTTGGTAACCATAAGTTTGTTTTCTATGTCTGTGAGTCTGTTTCTGTTTTGTGCATAGACTCATCTGTATTATTTTTTAGATTCTCCGTGTAAGTGAGATCCTGTAATATTTGTCTTTCTCTGCCTGACTTACTTTACTATGTTATTCTCTTAAGCCAATCGTCCTTCTGTTGATGGACACTTGGCTTGTTTCAATGTCTTGGCTATTGTAAACAGTGCTGCTATGAACGTTGGGGTGCAGGTATCTTTTCAAATTACAGTTTTCATCTTTTCCGGATATATGCCCAGGAGTGAGATTGGTGAATCAAATGGTAGCTCTATTTTTAGTTTTTTAAGGAACCTCCATACTGTTCTCCATAGTGGTTGTATCAATTTACATTCCTACCAACAGTGTAGGAGGGTTCCCTTTTCTCCACACCCTCTCCAGCATTTATTATTTGTAGACTTTTTGACAGCCATTCTGACTGGTGTGAGGTGATTAAAAAAATATATTTTTACCATAACTACAGTTGAACTCTAAAATTGGCTCTAGCCTTCTAGTCATCCAAGGCAAAAATAAAACATCACTGTGCTCTGAATAAATTTCATGCCAATTTCACTGAATACAGAACTAAAAGGAGAAATTTAGCAAATATGTTGGGACGTCAACATGTGCGTTAATTTCCTATTGCTGCCATAAAAAATTACCATAAACTCAGTGGCTTAAAACAGCACAAATTTATGATCTTGCAGCTCCATAGGTTAGAAGTCTGACATGGGTCTCACTGGGCTAAAATCAGGTGTTGTCAGGGATCTGTGCCTTTCAGAGACTCCAGAGGAGTCCCTTTCTTGCCTTTACAACTTCTAGGGGCTGCTAGAGTCCTATCTCGTCGCCCGTCTTCAGAGTCAAGGGAGTTATATCTCTCTGGCCATCCTTCTGTAGTCACATGCCCCTCTCTCCACGGCCAGGAAGGATTTATCCTCTCTTAAAGATCCATGTGATTAGATCAGGCCCACCAGATAATCCAGCATAAATTCCCCTTCTCAATGTCCTTAATTTAATCATGTTACCTCACATGTTCACAGTTGCTGGAATGAGAATGTGGACATTAGTCTGTCAACTACAGTATGACATAACTTTAAAAAACACAGGACCTCAAATCCCAGATCCAGGTGAGAACACTGCCCTCCAACAATTACTAGCAATGTGGCCTCGAGGAAATTACTTAACCTCATGAGCCTCAGTTTTCTCATCTGAGGAAATTGTGAACCTAAGATGTTGTTGTGTGAAATGGTTACATCAAATATTTAGCACGGAGCTCAATAAATCTACATCATGGGTATTACAGTTTTTGTTGACTCTTATCAGTTCTTGATAAAAGCTAACAGGATAAAACTGAGTTTCATTCTAGGACCTAAGCTTACGTCATCTTAACACACTTGTTGCTGGTTATTTAACTTGAAATCAAAGGAGAACTTTTAGAGTGCCTTGAAGGACGGATGGCTAATGTTTTGCATAGACACCTTCTCTTAAAAACACCCATTGCCTCAACCACAATTTTGGCAAAGGCTGAATAGCAATCAATTAAGTTTCAGCTCCCTGGTACATGTCCAATGTATAGGTATTATGTTCTATTTATAATATAAAAGCCCATTTGCTTCAGCTATCAAAGAGTGAAGTGGCAGGTTTAATATTCTTTTTGTGAAAAATCAGCAGCCTGACACAGATTTGCTTCCAGAGAAAGAATATTTCTTTTTTTTTTTTTTTCTTTTTGCCGTACGCAGGCCTCTCACTGTTGTGGCCTCTCCCGCTGCGGAGCACAGGCTCCGGACGCGCAGGCTCAGCGGCCATGGCTCACGGGCCCAGCCGCTCCGCGGCATGTGGGATCTTCCCGGACCGGGGCACGAACCCGCGTCCCCTGCATCGGCAGGCGGACTCTCAACCACTGTGCCACCAGGGAAGCCCCTAGAATCATATTTCCTGAACCACAAAACGACCTGTGAACAGGGTCTGACATTTTCTCAATAGAGCTCTAGGTCTGCCCAAATGCGAGAACAAGCAAGCATTTGAAACACTGAAGGGGTAGATTGGACGGTTAAGGTCCCACGTATCTCACCCCATGGAAGCTCTCTAAGACAGATGGTGCCCTCTTAATCTCCCTATCCGGCACACTATTGGTCAAATCCACTTGCCCCCACTAAATCAATCACTTTCAATGCTAGTTAGACATGACTCTCAACTTGACCGTCTTCTTTCTCTAAATGTCCCCCACCTATGTTATCACTCCTTTATTTCAAGCCACTATTCTGTATTACGCAAGGTATCATTTGGAATCTATTTGAACCTAAGCAATAGAAAAGCAAACCAATAGTGGTTTGAACTAAATACAGCTTATTTTCCTCATGTAACGTAAAATCTGGAGATGAGAAAGTTCAGGACTAGTGCGCCGTCAGGGATTAGCAGAGACCCTTCCCCGGCCAAGTCACCGAACTTCCTCTCCCCTACCCTTATTGGATGGCTTTTCTCTTCTTATCACAAGATGATAGTGACACCTAGAGGCATTCCAATCATATTTCAGGCAGGAAGAAAGGTAATGGTAAAAGGTCAGGGGAAAGATGCTGAAGACATATGCTAGTCATCCGGGTACCTTTCAAGCAATGTTCCCAGGATCCTGATCCAGTGATTTTTGCACATACATCAGTGGTCAAGCAGTGTCCGTGGCAGTCTGGGAAGTGGGGTATGAATATCAGGGAACATTGCTGCTCTGGAAAATCAGGATTCTGTTGTTAGAAACCAGGAGTGCCTGCCGTACCTGGTTTACTGCTGTACTGTAGATTTCGAATTCTCCAACCTGACACCAGTGATCTGTGCTGTCTGTTTAACCCTTTCCACTGCCATCAGATTGATCTCCCTAAAAAACAAAGCCAGGGCTTCCCTGTTGGCACAGTGGTTAAGAATCCGCCTGCCAGGGAGGGAGACGCAAGAGGGAAGAGATATGGGAACATATGTATATGTATAACTGATTCACTTTGTTATAAAGCAGAAACTAACACACTACTGTAAAGCAATTATACCCCAATAAAGATGTCAAAAAAAAAAAAAAAGAATCCGCCTGCCAATGCAGGGGACACGGGTTCGAGCCCTGGCCCGGGAAGATCCCACATGCTGCGGAGCAGCTAAGCTCGTGCGCCACAACTACTGAGCCTGCGCTCTAGAGCCCGCGAGCCACAACTACTGAAGCCTGTGTGCCACAACTACTGAAGCCCGTGTGCCTAGAGCCCCTGCTCCGCCACAAGAGAAGCCACTGCGTGTGAAGCCCACCCACCGCAACGAAGAGTAGCCCCTGCTCACCGCAACTAGAGAAAGCCCGCGCGCAGCAACGAAGACCCAGCAGCAAAAACTAAATTATTTTTTTAAAAAACATAATGCAAAAGAATATAAAAAAGAATGTATATATGTGTATAACTGAATCACTTTGCTGTACAGTAGCAATTGTGTATAACTGAATCACTTTGCTGTACAGTAGCAATTAACACATCATAAACCAACTATACTTCAATTAAAAAAAAATGAAAACAGACCCATAGGTACAGGGAACAAACAGGTGGTTGCCAGAAGGGAAGGAATGGTGAGCAAAATGGTGAAAAGGACTGAGAGGTCCAACTTCCAGTTATAGAGTAAATAAGCACGGGGATGTAATATACAGCATAAGGAATATGGTCAGTAATGTAGTAACTTTGTATGGGGACAGATGGTTACTACACCTATGGTGGGGATCATTTCATAACATATGCAAACGTCAAATCACTTTCACTGATGAATAAGAAGCATCAGATTTATTCATTCATCCTACTAATACTTATTGTGTTTCTACTATGTGCCACACGATATGTTAAGCACGCAGACACAGCAATGAACAAGAGAGAGCAAAAGCTTACTGTAACGGAGCTTATACATGTGTAGGGATAATAATCGCACCCACATCATAGGAGTATTGTGAGGATTAAATGACAAAATTCATGAAATACCCCTAGAACACTACCTGGCACAGGTAGAACTTCAATTATGAACATGATAATGGTGATTATATCAGAATATTATATCCTGATCAAAGCACATGATCACATGATCAAAGTAGGGTAATGAAGTGAATAGGAAAGTTCTTGACACCCAGGGATAAAAATAATGGAAGCTTATCTTGATTCATCTAATTTAACACATATTTATTGAAAGCCTATTGTATGCCAAGTACGTTCTAGGAGCTTGAGTTTACAGAGGTGATCAAGAAAGAAAAAATGTAAAGGTAACGTAAAATGTTGGTTATTTGGTGTAGAAAGTCCCTATTCTATCTGTAATAGCCCCTGCTTCTGTGAGCTTAATTGATATGTCAAGCAAAGCTCAAATGGCCGTCATCTTCATCAAAGATAACTTTTTAGGATCTCTGTGAACACCCATTTGGTGCAATCATTGTCTCAGAGAGAGAAACTTTTGGTAAACAAGGATTAGTTATTTTGTCTAAGGACAAAGAAATTCCATTGACACACAGATTAAAAACCTGATACCCCCTGGAAAATTACAAAACAAAAAACTGAGGTTAAAAGTAAGTCAATCAAAGAATACGTACGTTTCCTAATAGTAAAGATTTTTTTATCTCTTGGGCACCATTCTCTGTCACTGCAACTTATGACTTTTGACCCAAACTCCCCCTGTTCCACAGTAAAAGCTGGCCAAGCTGCTGTTTTAGGCAACAACTTGTTGTAATCCACAGATCTCTTCCATCTCAATTTGTCTGCAAAAGTCCCACAGTTGAAACCACACAGCTACTGTCCACCATCCTAGTCCCATCTTTTCAAGAGCTGCCCAATCTAAAGGAAGGGATATTATTCACAAACTAGAGAATAAATCTAGGAAATAATCATAGAAAATGTTCCACCTCACTAATAAAAAATTCAAATGAAAACCATGAGGCATGATTTTTACCTAATAAATTAGCACAAACAAATCATGTTTTTGTAAAGACAATTCCCAGTACCATCAAGGAAGCAGTTAAACGGGTAAGCTCATCTTGCTGATGTCAGTGTTAATTGGCTTTTAGGGTAGAAATCTGACAATAGTATCACATGCTATTAACTTTTCCATACTTTTTGATCCACTAACTCACTTTGTTGGAATCTACCCTAATTTTGAACAAAAGCATATGCATGAGGATGTTAGTCACACCATTATGTAGATTAATAAGATTAGAAATGATTTAAATGTCAATGAGAGAACTGCTATTATGGCATATTATTCAACGACTAAAACATGAAAAAATTTTAATATAGTTTTTATAATCTACTTCACTTATACTACACTTCATTCCAAAAAGTATTTGTGGTAGGGGTATGATGTTAAATGGTTTTTTAAGTGCCTAATACATTATTATATATGAAACATATTTTTAAACATGTACTGGAAGGAAATGTAGCAAATATTAAATAAATCAGTGAGATTGTGGATGACTTTTTCTTTGCTATTTTCCATTTTTTGGGAAAATTCTTATGTAAATTTGTAAAGAAAATATGCATTTATAAAAGTAATTCCAATAAAAATTACTTTAAAATTATTAAACTTGATACATTCTACAGTCAGATTTGCAAGGCATAACAGAGCTCAGAAGTATTAGAACTCACTGTGAAACCTCAGGACCTACATGCCATCATCAGGACAGGAAGTCCAGACTCATTCATTTTCAAGATCCCATCATAGCATTTTTCTAGATTCCACATATATGTGTTAATATACAGTATTTTTTTCTCTTTCTGACTTAATTCACTCTGTATGACAGTTTCTAGGTCCATCCATGTCTCTACAGATGACCCAACTTCATTCCTTTTTATGGCTGAGTAGTATTCCATTGTATATATATATACCACATCTTCTTTATCCATTCCTTTGTCGATGCACATTTAAGTTGCTTCCATGTCGTGGCTATTGTAAATAGAGCTGCAATGAACACTGGGGTGCATGTGCCTTTTTGGATTATGGTTTTCTCTGGGTATATGCCGAGGAGTAGTATTGCTGGGTCATGTGGTAGTCCTATTTTTACTTTTTTTTTTTTAAAGAAGATGTTGGGGGTAGGAGTTTATTTATTTATTTATTTATTTTTGCTGTGTTGAGTCTTTGTTTCTGTGCAAGGGTTTTCTCTAGTTGTGGCAAGCGGGGGTCAGTCTTCATCGCGGTGCGCGGGCCTCTCACTATCGCGGCCTCTCTTGTTGCGGAGCACAGGCTCCAGACGCGCAGGCTCAGCGGCCATGGCTCACGGGCCCAGGTTCTCCGTGGCATGTGCGATCCTCCCAGACCAGGGCTCGAACCCATGTCCCATGCATTAGAATCTATAAGATTCTCAACCACTGCACCACCAGGGAAGCCCCTATTTTTACTTTTTTAAGGAATCTCCATACTGTTCTCCATAGTGGCTGTATCAATTTACATTCCCACCAACAGTGCAAGAGGGTTCCCTTTTCTCCACACCCTCTCCAGCATTTATTGTTTGTAGATTTTTTGATGATGGACATTCTGACCAGTGTGAGGTGATACCTCACTGTAGTTTTGATTTGCATTTCTCTAATAATTAGTGATGTTGAGCATCTTTCCCTGTGTTTGTTGGCCATCTGTATGATCTTATTTGCAAAGCAGAAATAGAGACACAGACACAGAGAACAAACGTATGGCTACCAAGCGGGGAGGGTGGTGTGGGATGAACTGGAAGATTGGGATCGACATATATAGACTATTGATTCTATGTATAAAATACATAACTAATGAGAACCTACTGTATAGCACAGAGAACTCTACTCAGTGCTCTGTGGTGACCTAAATGGGAAGGAAATCCAAAACAGAGGGGATAAATGTATACGTACAGCTGATTCACTTTGCCGTACAGTAGAAACTAACACAACATTTTAAAGCAACTATATTCTAATAAAAATTAATTAAAAAAATGAAAATCCCATCATAGGACAGGAAGTGAGGGGGCAAAGCCGATACAGAGTAATAATTGTCACTGCCTGTTTGTTTGGTTGGTTAGATTTGTTTAATTTTTTAGCCCATCAAAGAAAACTCTTGGAAAATTAGAGGATTTGTTAAGAACTTATTCTAATCACTAAGTCAGAACAATTCTAGGTAAATTTTCTAAAATGAGTGCATTTACACCAACCTTGAAATTAAATACAACAAATCTCGAAAACTTTCAGAGCACTCAGAATCCAAGAACAATTTATTTTAGATCTGCCATCTAAGCAAGGCTCTTTTCAGAACAAAAATTTTTCAGTTCGCAGGGTTTTATAATACGTTCAGAAGTCTCTTTAGGTCCCGCTGAGAAACAACAAAGCAGCCATACATTATAGACTTTAGCTGTATCAATCAATCAATCAATCAATACTTGTTATAATAAGCCTTCCAATGGGGAAGAGGTTGGAGATAAGAGAGGGGAAAGTTATATAAGAGGGAAAAGACTATGAAAAAAACAGAGCAGTTCAAGAAATGATTAAAAATAAAATTTTTAAAAAACCTTGCAAGGATGGCTACACATTTTAATTTTTAGAGGCTAAACAAATGACAAAATGTCCCAATGGTTCCCCATCTTACTCATGACCAAAACCAAAGTCTTTATGGAACCTTCAAAGTCCTACTTGATCTAGACCCCATTTACTTTCTGGCCACATCGTGTAGATGTCTTCTCCTCCTCAGATTCACCTGCACGGTTCTTTTTTATTGACACCCTCCTCGCCCGTGTGTTTTATTTGTTCACCGCCATATTGCTCGGGGACAAGTCAGAAAACCAGAAACCACACTAGATATTTCAGCAGAAGAAATTTCATATAAGAAGTTAGTTAGCTCAAGGAGTGGAGGACTTAAGAAGCAAAAAAAGAACATCAAAGTAACCTACATAATGGCTGGAAGAAGCTGTTGTTTTCTTCCCTCCCCCTTGGGCTGAGTAAAAATGAGAGTTGTTTAAGGTTATGTGAACCTAAACGAAGCTTGAAGGGGTGGCCCTGTGGAGCCTGTACCCAGACCTCAGGGGAGCAGATGCCTCCTGGCTGCTTCTGGTACCTCTGAGGTCATTATGAGGCTGCTTCTGGAGGTACTGGTATAACTGGAACCAAGCACTGCTGGGTCAAAGTGTCAGTGCTGGGCAATCCTGACAGAACTGTCAAGAAAGAGGAAGAAAGAATTCCCTCTTCCCCTCTGTGTTCCAACCTTGCTCTCATATCCTTTATTGACAAAATCTTCCTGAAAGCCAGCTGGAGATAAAAAATATACCTGTGTGATGTAATTTACAGAGTTACAGTCCAGCACGACATAGAAGCATATATTTGGATCTGAGAGAGAACAGCTTAGCCACCCTACTCCATAATTTTGGCTTAAACACCCTGCTACATATATTTGAACTTATATATAAGAACAAGTGAAAACACTCCCGCTCTCTCTCCAGTAAGAGGAGACTGAAGCCCTAACAATAATTATTTGTATAAATCAGACAAATCTCATCTAAATATTCTGTAACCTAAAGAGTAAATTGAAATTTAACTAACAATAATTCTATATAAACAATATGGGGAAATAAAGGAGAAAATAAATTTGTTAAGATATATAAAACTATACACACACGCACATACATACAACAAGGAAAGAAGAAAATCTGACTAATAGATTTCTCAATTCTCTGGTTTGTCACAAAGCTTTTGAGATATGGAAGTTCTTTCTTATACCACCCATTACATGTTCTCTTTGCCTTCATGTTTAACTGGTTAAGGTCCTTTTAGTTTTTTAGCTAATGGGATGATTCAAAATTTTATTCCTGAAGTATAAGAATCTTGAATGGACCTCATCTTTTTTTTTTTCTTTAACATCTTTATTGGAGTATAATTGCTTTACAATGTTGTGTTAGTTTCTGCTGTATAACAAAGTGAATCAGCTATGTGTATACATATATCCCCATATCCCCTTCCTCTTGCGTCTCCCTCCCACCCTCCCTAACCCACCCCTCTAGCCTCATCTTTTTTTTTTTTTTCGCTATGCGGGCCTCTCACTATTGTGGCCTCTCCCGTTGCGGAGCACAGGCTCCGGACGCGCAGGCTCAGCGGCCATGGCTCACGGGCCCAGCCGCTCCGCGGCATGTGGGATCTTCCCGGACCGGGGCACGAACTCATGTCCCCTGCATGGGCAGGCAGACTCTCAACCACTGCGCCACCAGGGAAGCCCCCTCATCTTTTTTTTAGTAGTTCTGGTTCTCCTTAAATTTTACCATTGAACATGAAGTACTATGACCACACAGAATGACCTGCATTCCCTATCCCCAGTATGTGGCAGTAGTACGATTTTCCCTGGGGATCCGGAGTAATCACTCCAGCCAGTAGAATAACTCCCTCCTTTGTCTGCTAGATCTTTGGCAAGAGAAGACCAAGGTGGCCAAGTGTAACCTCAGTTTCTTACTGAATAGAATCATCATCACGTCTTCCAGTAAAAACATTCCTCCATTGGAAACCAAGACTTTCAAACTGAACCAGCCCAAAGTTGTAGGGCTGGAGAAGTAAAAAATTGGCAACCAGGTAATAAGAGAGGAGCCCCTCCCAGTAAACCACCTTGAATTTCAGGAGCCATGTATTCTGGCTGTGTGAGAGGTGTCCAGTATATATTTTGGTGACTTGCTACATAGACCGTACCCTCTAATGTAGAACTGCAACCCTTCTGGGTGTTGTCACCCAACTGGCTCCATAACTGAGTCTTTTATAAGACATTGTTCTCTTCCTTATGGATCTTCGAATACAAACCATCCCAGTTAATTCCATTGCCATGTGCCCATCTAGGATGGCAAACTATCCCAGTGTGCCCAGGGTTGTCTTGGTTTTAACAACAAAAAGTCTCACATTACCAGAAACCACTTAGTCTGGGGCAAACCAGGATGGCTGGTCACCTTACCATTACTATACTTCTTTTGCTATAAAAGAAAATTTTCTTCCAATATTTGCAGAATTCCATGATAATTATTAGGACATTCTCTAAGTACAAGGATGATGGGGCTGCCAGAAGCATTGTAGGAAGGAAAGAGAACTCCAGTTTCATGTATATTCCAGTGAAGAAGAGTCATTTTCTGCCCTGTAACAGAAATGTCCAATGTAATCAACCTTCCATTCCCCTATTTACTGAATTACTGAAGGCTTCCTTTGGTTAGATTTTTAAATGGGATACAAAGAGTTTCAAACTCATGCCCATTCTAAGAAGTCCATCCACGTATCTTTACCCTGGACCTTGTTACCAATATTCTGTTCCAACTCTTCCAAGGTTATCCAGGCAAACCACGAGCTACCGTCCATGAATCAGTGTATGGCCACACCTTTGGCCATCTTTCAGTCCAGATAAAGTGAAAACAAAATACACTACTCAAGCTCTGCTAACTGATTGGATTTTCCTTTACCACCATTTTTCTAGGAAACTATTTTTTTGGAGGCTTTAATGCTGTATTAGTCCATTTCTAGTTGGTTTTAGTATATAATGCAGAACCATCTGCACACATGTGTCTATGTCAGTTCCAGTAAGAGCTCTGGGTACCCCCTGTTGCAACTGACTTGTTACTTATAGAGCTGTTCTTGCTTGATGATTGCTTATTGCATATATGTATATGCATGCCAAACTTATGGCTTTTGTGGGTCAAATAATTCCCAGTTTATCATGATCAGCTCAGGTCACGTGGTCATTTGATGTCCCACTGTCCAGCCTTCAGTGTTTAACAAGGCTCAGTAGCAAGTCAGGAGTTATTTCCCAAAAGTTAAATGGTTATATTCAGGGGAGGGTATGGCCTCCTCCATGGAATGCACTGGGATTCTTCTGCTGAGGCCTGCCAGACTCTCCAAACAGCATTGGCTCTGCTGGGTCATAAGGCCCCGAGCAAAAGAGAAAGGACAGCTTACCCTGCAGCCCAGACGTATTGTACAACCTTTATCTCCCCCCATGGTTCCACTCAAAACTGGCAACTGTACAGGTTACTCATAACATGGGTCAGAACATCATATTCCAATATAGTACATGTTGCTTACACACAACTATATATAAAGTAGATAAGTAATAAGGACCTACCGTATAGCACAGGGAGCTACTCAGTACTCTGTAATGACCTATATGGGAAAAGAATCGAAAGACGTGTGGATATACATATATGTATAACTGCTTCCCTTTGCTGTACACCTGAAGCTAACACAACATTGTAAATCAACTATACTCCACGAAAAATTAATTTTAAAAAAATCCAAAGAGGCCCACGACGCATTATGCTTTGTTTTTCGTGACAGACATGTAAGATGCTTTGTCTTTCACTGTAGAAAGATAGTCTGACATACTGCAGATCACCGGAGTCCCCCTGGAAACTCTACTAAGAAGGTGCCCTCGGATTATGTGGCCTTTGTCTCCCACCCTCTGGCCTACGTGTGTTTCACTAAGACATAAAGTAATTTCTGGGTTCTGGCTCAACAGAAAAATATTATATGATGTTATCAATTTAGTGGGCCAGTGTGATATTCAGCATAAGGTCAAGATGATCAAGATGGGTCTAAAATAAATTACAGCGGTGAGTAAAATGGTGAGGATGTGCTCTCGTCTTCATCAGGGGAAAGCAAACTGCTTTCGGAGGTCCTTGCACATTTACAGGGAAAAATATTTGCCAGACAAATCACGATATATCAGGGGCCAGAGACTGTGTTGATATGATTAAGTTTATAATAATCCACGGTATTTTCCAACATCCGACTACCTTTGCACAGGCAAAACAGGCCGGTTAAATGGGAACGAGATAGGACTCACCACCCTTCACCTCTCATATCTTGAATGTGGCCTCACCTCTGCTGTAACAGAAGGGAAATAGTATTGCCCTTGAACTATAGCTCAAAGGTTTCCACTTAGCCATTCTATGGTTATGACCTTCCTGTCACAGGTCTGAGGGTCAATATGGAGATCCTGCCAGTTGCCTATTTCAATTACACAAGCCTGAAAGTGTGTGTCTGCAGACCTTCTGAAGTGTTAAACAGATATAGATTTAATTCCATTTATCCTCTGACCTCTATAAGGACCCACAGGGATTGATGGCCACAGTGCCATTTTGGGTCCCACTTCCAAGTCAGTGAGTGGGTATCAATAAAAGCCCTGGTAAATTCCTTCTCCTAAGCGTGTTGTCATCATAATAAATGGCCACAAGTCCATTTTAGGAAAGCCTTGGAGAATGTCTTGCAGCGTGTACTTATGGCAACATTGCATTGGTCTGTCTCAAGGGGAGCTGGAGTCCCATCAAATCAAGGAGATACAGGTCAGTGTGCTGAGTTAGGCCTAGAAAACAGGTAAGAGACTGAAAATCTCCATTGTGATGATTTATGTCAGGATTTGGGCTACTAGATCCAGAGGATTTTCTGCAATATGAATAAAGTAATAATATTCAGATTATCTGTGATGGGCTTGCTCATGTATTTCATCCTGAAGGATAATTAGTTACTTCTCAAAATGCCTGGGTGTCAAAACAGTCTGATTTCCACTTCACCCCTTGTGACCACGATGGTCATTGCCTCACCTGATCTCTGGTGGTTAAGGACTGACACAAGCTCAGCCATTCCAGGATCCAACCGTCCATATTGATATCAAGAAGCCAATCTCAAAGGTACCATTTCAAAACACAAAAGGATTTTTTTTTAATGTGTGTGTGTGTCTATGCATACTTGAGATCATAACAAACACACACTTTTGTATGTTTCTGGCAACATGTATTAAGAGGACTTGTCCCATGCCATTCCATATTGTGATAGCATGTTATTTAATTTTAGTGTAATGATCAATCATCTTTCCATACCAAAGACTGAAAGAGTACTTGGAGGTAATTATTGAAGTAACCAGGTTTGAAAGGATATGGGAAGAAATTAGATTTAGAACCTTGAAAGAATTAGCCTTGAATGAGAGGAAGAGCATCTTTATCTCTGAAACAACAAGGAAGCTGGGTCGAAGGAATGGCAAGAAAAACTAGAATGTAAAGACAGTAGACAGTAAAGTTTCTCTATTAATAAAAAAAAAAAAGGATGTGGTCAGAGGATTTGGACAGGTGTTACAGAGCAGGTTTACCCGTGTCCTCACTGTTGTGGGGAATGAGGAAACACACAGAAATAGACCCATTTGCTGCACCAAAGCGTAGCGGCGGTTATAACTGGGTGGGGTTGGAGAGATTAAAGGTGACTGTTATTTTTCCAAAATTTCTAAATACACATTAATTATTTTTATAATCAGAAAAATATACCATAAAAATGTAGGGACAAAAAGAGAGAATCATCTTACCAGTAATGTGTGGGTGGACCCCCCTGGTAAGTGAAGAGTTACAGAAGCTGCTTAGGGTCAACTGTCTTAGCCTGAGCAAGAAATTACTGGGCGAGACATACTGTGCCCTAAGCCAAGGCAGTGGTAGTCACGATGGAAAGCGGGGGATGAATATTTAGGAGGTAGATGCAAAAGGAAGATGACTGGTTGGCATAGTGAGAGGGGATTGGAGCAGAGGCAAGAGAAGGAGAGGTTTCTGACCTGAGCACCCGGTTGGATAACCAGACCTGTCACCAGCACCAAGAGATAAGATAAAAAAAGGCAGTTTCAAGCATGGGAGACTCAAGTATCTGGGAGATTTCAATGTGGAAAATCATCAGTACTCGATTTGAGAAATATAGAGAGTGTGGAGAGTTGAAAGTTCATGGGCTTTGGACGAAGACATTCCTGGGTTTAAATCCTATTGCTGCCACTTACTAACCGTGGGCCAAATATTTCTCTCAGCTTCCATTTCTCATCAATAAAATGAGGATAAATAATAACTAATAAGAATACTTGCCTGAGCCGTTGTTTGTGTGGTAGGGGAAATAACACATGTAAGCTGTAAGCAAGTGCTTAGCAAACCTGTAATAAATATATTGATGTTATTCATCATTATTATTATTGCTTGGTATGTGAGGATGGGCAGATGGATCAATTTCTCAAAACCTCAGGTTTTTAATAAACTGGAGATAATAAGATGTACCACACAATTGAACTGAGCCCTAAATGAGCTATCGTCTAATCCAAAATCCTGCTCCACAGTAGTCGTCACGCCAAGGATGCCAATTTGTTTGCATCCTTTATCGTTATTATTGTTGTGATCTATTCAAATTCATTAGTCACCAAAGTATAAAAATGAAACACTAAAATATTCTTGTTCACCAAGTTCACTGAACTTTTTAATATTTTAATTGGATATATTCCCTTTTTACCTTGTGTAAGAAGTAAATGGCTTTTATCTCAGCTTTTAGAAGGGTGTTTGCTTTTTATTAATTTATTTAAAAATTCTCTAATTAGTTTGTTTATAAGACTAGTTAATTTGTGTGATCCTTGTCTACTTAATCTTTTAAATTTTTATGCTGTTTTTTCATGCACACAGATGGATTTTTTAAATATTTAATCCTGCCTACCATTGTTTTCCTTTGTGATCGGACTATTTTTACGCTTAGAGCATCCTTGCCCACATCAACATACAATATTCTATTAACTTTTTATAGTAATTTTAATTTTATACTAATTATAATTTGTTAGCTAGAGTATTTAAACCATGGAAAATTTAGTTCGTTACATTATGTGATGTGAAATTTTATTTGCTTCAGATTTTTCCAACTAACTGATTTTCTCAGTACCATTTGTTTTTTGTTTTTACAATATCCATCCCTTTTCCCATTTATTTGTGATGCTTCTTTTATTAAATACTAACTTTTTATACTATGATATGTTTCTAAGCATTCAACTTGGTTTTGGCAATTATAAAATGCCACACTGTATTTTAAATTACTACATTTTAAGTGGCTGGGAAGTCAAATCCCATGTCCCTAATCTCCCCTAAAATCCTTCCTTTAAAAATTTTACTTAGACAGTCTTCGGTGTATTTATTTTGAAATTAATTTTTCAACTCTTTCACTGAGTTCTAATACCCAATTCCCAATTAAATATAGGATGGCTTTATAACTTTTTTTTCTTTTCTTTTTTTTTTTTTTTTGCGGTACGTGGGCCTCTCACTGTTGTGGCCTCTCCCGCTGCGGAGCACAGGCTCCGGACGTGCAGGCTCAGCGGCCATGGCTCACGGGCCCAGCTGCTCCGCGGCATGTGGGATCTTCTCAGACCGGGGCACGAACCGGGGAAGCCCAGCTTTATAACTTTTAATGTGGGAAGAATTAGCATCTTAATATTATTCAATCTTTCCTTTCATGAACATGATAGATTTTTTTCACATGTTCTATAATTCTCACAATATTTCAGAGGTTTACTTTATGTAGATCCCAAACCTTTTACTTAGGGTTATTCCTTGGTATATGTTTGTCATTTTGTGAGTAAGATCTTTTCTTTACCAGCTATAACCGTAAATGATTATCACTGGCCTTAAAAAGAAAATCTTTTGATTTCCTTCTTGATCAATGTATGGAAGTTATGTCTATATTACAAAATAGTCTAGGTGGTGTTCCCTGATTCATGTGCATCTTGATAATTTCGACATCTTTAAAAAGTCATAACAAGAGTTGGAATTTTAAATCTGCCTCAGGTCTTCAGAGTTTTGGTTACAGAATGCTGTGAAATAATACTTGCACGTATTCATCTCAGTTTGCTCAAGAACATAGCCCTTCAACCAGATTTTGCTGCAAAACATACATACTTTTCAAGGAAAACACGTGGATCAACACCCAAGATGTTATTTGTTAAGGTTCCCAAATGAAGTCTTCAGTCTAATCAAAAATCCGCTCTTTCATTTCTAATCCGTCCAACCTCCCCTTTGCTCAATACATCAGAAGGCAGGCACCCTGCCTGCCACCTCAGGTAACGCCACATAACTGTCCAGAAGTGGCTGGCAGGTCCTGACAGAGCTGTCGTAACGCTCCCAGGAGCCAACTCCTGCACTGACATCACCAGCCCCTGGAATTTGCAGGACATTCTCCCACATCACAGTGCTTTCACTTCGCCATTTGCTTCACCCTTGCAAATCTGTAACTCCTCATTTTACATTCCTTTACATTCTCCCACTTAAAATCTAATTGTGTTAAACATTTTTTGGGGCTTGCCTTGTGGCGCAGTGGTTGAGAGCCCGCCTTCCCCGGTCTGGGAAGATCCCACATGCCGCGGAGCGGCTGGGCCCGTGAGCCATGGCCGCTGAGCCTGCGCCTCCGGAACCTGTGCTCCGCAACGGGAGAGGCCACAGCAGGGAGAGGCCGGCATAACGCAAAAAAACCCAAAAAAACAAACATTTTCTCTATATACATTAAGTACCACAGTAGATGGTATCATAATTTTTCCTTTTAACTTTCAAACTTCTTTTTTTTTTTTTTTTTGGCCGTGCCGCACTGGCATGTGAGACCTTAGTTCCCTGACCAGGGATCGAACCTGCACCCCGTGCAGTGGAAATGTGGAGTCTTAACCACTGGACCGCCAAGGAAGTCCCCTCAAACATAATTTTGAAAACTCGAACAGGGAAGTCCATTGTCCTTACGCATGCTTCTGCTCTTTGCTTTGTCTCTTTTCTTTCGTGATGCTCCAGGATTCCATCTGTTAGCATTTCCTTTCTGTTTAGAGAACTCCCTTTGGACATTCTTTTAGGGTAGGTCAGCTGGCAACAAATTCTCTTAGTTGACTCTAGAGCTGAAATGTTATCTAAATAATCCAGTATCTAGGAATATATCTCCATAAAGAAAGAGTCCCCTTCAAATACAAACCTTTTGTGTGGGCTGTGATAAAGGAAACAGTTAAGTGGTGCTATCTGAAATGGTAGCTTCCGACGTCAGAACTTAAACTGCCTAGTTCTTTAGAAACATCGTGAATAAGGAAGGCTCTCAATGAGGAATACTTGGTCTGCTGGCCGTAGGCTGTAATGCCCATTGTCACATACTGGGCTTTGGTAACCTGATTTTATACCAGGGTTTGACTTTTTATCCATGTACAAGCGATAGAAATATAATTAGCACAGTACTTCACGAAGAATAAAACAGGAGGGTAAGAAAACATTACTAACCCACTTTTCAAAGGCTGTTGAGACTTCGGTCTTTCAAGTAGTAATGAAATCATAAACAAAATGAATTGTGATTTTTTTTCTTTTTTGGCTGCGCTGGGTCTTCGTTGCTGCGCGTGGGCTTTCTCTAGGTGCGGCGAGCGGGGGCTACTCTTCGTTGCGGTGCACGGGCCTCTCCTTGCGGTGGCTTCTCTTGTTGCGGAGAACGGGCTCTAGGCGCACGGGCTTCAGTAGTTGTAGCACGCGGGCTCAGTAGTTGTGGCTCGCGAGCTCTGGAGCAGGGGTCCCCAACCCCTGTACTGGTCCGTGGCCTGTTAGGAACTGGGCAGCACAGCAGGAGGTGAGCAGAGGGTGGGTGAGCGAAGTTTCATCTGCCGCTGCCCATCGCTCTCATTACTGCTTGAACCATTCCCCCAACCCCGCCCCGGTCCGTGGGAAAATCGTCTTCCATGAAACCGGTCCCTGGTGCCAAAAAGGGTGGGGACCACTGCTATAGAGTGCAGGCTCGGTAGTTGTGGCATGCGGGCTTCAGTAGTTGTGGCTCATGGGCTCTAGAGCGCAGGCTCAGTACTTGTGGCATACGGGCTTAGTTGTTCCGCGGCATGTGGGATCTTCCCGGACCAGGGCTCGAGCCCGTGTCCCCTGCATTGGCAGGCGGATTCTTAACCACCGCACCACCAGAGAAGTCCCATGAATTGTAATTTTAAGTGTAGGTGTTTAGGTCAAGACCAAATGGAGTTGAGGCTTATTTTATATTAGTTGAGGCTAATATAAAATTAAATGCTTATATGAAGGGACTGGGCAATTACGGCCTTAAGTAGCACTAGGGAAAAAATCAACACATCCTAGTTGAAGAAAATATTAATCTTAAAGATAGTAGCAACGATTTCACAATTTTTCTGCATTGTGTCAGACGCTGAAAAGCACCAAATGAATCGAGACGCAGGCATTCCTTAGAATCCTTGCATCCTTCTGGAACCACAAAGAAGCCAGTGACAATTTTAGGACGGGATGCCACAGGCAGAGGTGATGTGCCTGAGCCTTTTGAAGTCATAAAAACTGCATAGGCTGGACCCTCACTTTCAGACTTCACAGCACATCCCTACCCAACTGACAGCCGCTGGTCACATCCATGGGATACAAAGGCCAGCGCTCTGTTTGATGCACTGGCTGGGATTTCTAGTGTTTCTTAATGACTGCAGAAAGCAGGTGGAGCAAGGAATACCATGTCCGCTAGTCTGGGAAGCTCTGTCTACTGATTTTGCTAACAGCTGTCTCTTCAGCTGGTTCAGTTATTCTGCTGGAGTATCACTGGTAAGGTACAAAGTCATATGTGCTTATAGTTGTCATGACCCTGCAAGAGCTCTTTCATTAAAACAAAACAAAAAATAAAACAACGTGGAAAACTAGTATTATTAGATTAATGGGCTGTGTGGTAGCCCTCAGAGGAATAAGTAATTATGTTACGTAAGCCATAGCAACACAACTTCTTTTTTAAAAAAGAAAAAAAGCCCACAAGTGAGAGCTTGCCAAAAACCCTATTGTGAATGATGTAAATAATGCATCAATTTTTGACAAGCTTGTTTACTAGATGTTTGCTAAAAAAACTAATATATATTAATCATTCTCTGTCTCATTGAGTAAACAACTAATTATCAGGATATACAAGAAGCCTGAATGCTTGTAGGGATTTTTTAGATAAAACTGATGTTATTATAAAAGTAATATAACGGAAAAAGAGAACAAAAATGAGGAGTGATTAAAAATATCCATCATGCTAAAACAGTATGGTTAACGTGTGAGCTTCCTTCATTTTTTTCCCCAAAGCACTGTACATTCAATCTTGCACTGTAAATTTACTTCACATTAAAAAAGTAAATATTATCCAACATAGACACATGGCCCCCGTAGTCATTATTTTTCATGGCTATGATGTCCGTACAGTCAAAGTAACATAATTCTCTTAACCATTCTTTCCTTTTATATTTAAATTGTTTACAGATTTTACAATCATGTTTGCAGAATGTTTAATGCAGTAGTTCATGAATATAATTTCTTCCACATGTTGAATGACTTGATTCAGAAATCTTCCTAGAAGTGAAATTACTGTGTTCAGTATTATGAAGTTTTTTAAGAATTTGGATACACTGCATATTTTTAAATATTTTTCTGATTATAAAACTATGTTTTCATGCTCATTTTTTTCATGAAAATTTCATTTTTTCTGAACTATGGAAGGGAAAAAAATACCTGCAATCTCCTAACCCACAAATTATACAATTTTAATATTTTGGCATGTATTGTTGCAGTTTTTTTCTGTGAATATATCTTTTTTCCCAAAATTAGGATGATAAAGTATACTCAGTTTGGTCATCTCCATTCTATAATCTTCATTATTATGAATATTTCTAATGTAATCACAAGGATCACAAATTTTAAAATTAAATTTAATCACTGATTCTACATACGAGTACAGTTAAGTTTATTCATTCCCTTATCGCTGGGTATTTAGGTTATATTGAAGTATTTTCAATTATATAAAATTATGTAATAAACATTTTCTCACATAAATCTTTGACAGTATCACTTGAGGAAAAGATATTAGGATTCTTCAACTGGAGTATCATTATTTTAAGACTATTGATATGTTTATCAATTTGTTGTTCAAAACTGTTCCTTCTGAGATGAAACACTTAATTTGACACACACACACAAAATGTTCTACCACTACTTGGACTTTCTCAAGTCTTAATAATTACTCTTTGGAAATGCAATGAGTTTATTACAGAATAAATCACAACCGTATCATAATTTTCCATCAAAATAAAATCTCTGAATCAGTTTGCTAGGGCAGTTTAGTGCCTGGAGTAGGTAAATGAAAATACTGCAAGATTTAGTTTGAGCCATAATTTTTTGAAAAGAACTGTGCTTTAAATCAGAAAAAAAAAAAAAGAGTTGTGGAGGATCTAATGATGTCCTTACCTATGAAATGAAAATGGGCAGTTCTCCAAGGCCAGTGAGAAGAGAGAGACGAGACAGAATTGGTGGGAAAGCAGGAGAGATTTGGACTGAATTTAGAAAGACTTATTACGTGAGCACACTGGAATTTTATACCGAAAAGGGGGGAAAAAATAGCATTTATGATTAAGGTATAAAACTCTAAAATTTGAGAGATCAATCAATAGCTGGGGAAGATGTTTCAGAATTTAAGGCTTTTAACCAAACTTCTTCCATACTCTGGCTATTTTAACTCTGACAGTCATTAGCAATAACTATAAATCTTCACTTTCTATCCCACACACACAAACACACACGAGAGAACGTAAAAGAGATCTCTGACCTTGGTGCCTGAAGGACTATTTACACATTATGGGTATCAACAGCATCTCCTATCTTAACTTTAAAATGCAAACTTGACCTGTTTTTCTAGATGAATGGTTTTAAAGAGTGTTGCATTTATACTTCTTTAGCTGACTAATAACAGCAGCCCACTGTTCCACAATTTAGGATAGAATTGTCGCTTCTACCGTGGCTCTCACAACAGAAACTGAAGGAGCCCTGTCCCCAACACAAAAATAATGAAACAGCTCAAAGCTCTTTTAACGGGAAAGGGGAGGGATTGGCGAGAAAGGGGTAGGTTTTTTGTGGCCCCTGCGCTCCTGTGTGTAACCCTCGTGGTGTCACAGAGCAGTCAAAACTACCATAATCACCAGCATTTTCAGTCTGCACTTTGCAGGCCCCCTGAGATTACACTGGGAATTTCATTTCAGTTGAGCTGAGTTGACTTTAGTAAACTATTTTTACCAGGTATCCTTCAGCTTCTGTTAATTCGTCTGTGACATATTTTTCCTGTGCCTTGCATTAACCACTTGCACTGTATTTTCTTCAATATTCCGATTTTTGACCTTAAACCACTAAGTGATATTTAATTCTTTCTTAACTAGGGTGAGACACAGCATATATAAATCTCTCTTCTGTTGGGTACCAATGAGAAAGCAAGAGTTCATGAATTAGATCCTCAGTGTAAGCATTTATTTTCTTATCTATCAATGATTATTAAGCCACATACGCCTCTATAAAAATGAAGAGATAATAATAAAATAAGACAGTCACCCCCCCCCCACTAAGAATTCTGGTAGCTCAGCTAAGCCAGTACTTCTGAATTAAGTTTTTATGTCCAAATAATTCCCGAGTTTATTTACAAAGTTGTGGAAAGGTACACTGACAAAGTGGACTGGAACAGAAACTATATCAAAAGTTCACAATCAAACTAAAAGTTCTAATATGCTTCAGTTGTGAAAGCTTCTGTAAATATGCAGATTTTAAAAAATAATCATAGGACAATATTACTTGAAGCACTGCTGGTTTTTCTATGCAGGTATAAGAAATAAGATGAATCTACAGTTGTTGCCAGAGTTTCTTTTATGCCGATTATAAAATTTCAGTGATGAGGCTATATGATTCTTGAGGAATTTATGCCTTCTTTAGAAGAAAGACATATTTGTATACTTTCTGTAGGAACTAAGACATAAAGTTGACTTTTCTGTTTCCAAGTCTTTTGCATTAAAAACTAATTTGCAAAATCTTGAGAGATAGGCTCATCCTCATCTGGATATAACAGGATACTGTACTTTATAAAACGGACCAACTTTCATTTTAGAACTATATTTCGGAAGTATTTTTTAAAGATTAAATTGATCTTTGTTGAGCTATTCCTGGAGTACAGGAATATGTATTATCTTTGGGGGTTTTTTGTTGTTGTTGTTTTTTTTTTAGCAAAAATCTTGAAGAGGTTCTAATTTCATCCTTTTTTACAATTAATTTTTACTTGATCCTATGACCACATAAAAAATTATAAATATTAATTTTAGTGCTACTATTGATTCAACCTCTAGTGTGTGTTGGGTGTTGGTACGCTTTACCCGTGTAGTAGCTAATGCAGTCTTATAGGCTGCTCTTCACACAGAGAAGAAAAGTTACCATTTTCCTTGGCCTTGCGGTTCTGCAAGTACTTCCTACTCTGAAACAGAATATTCATGTCCCTGCTCCCTACTTCACTGCTCCTTCCTTTAACAATCTATGTTTTAATAAAATTTAAATTCAGAAGTTAATGTATTATGATGCTACCCAGACTTTAAAATGTTTCCACGTGGGTGCTATGATTTGGCAGCAGCCCTGAGAGGTTAAGACAGATGGGAGGATCCCCATTTTATTGGCGAGGAACTGGGGCTCAAAGAGATTCTGAGACTTACCTAAAGTCACACAACTGGGAAACACTAAACTCAGAACCTGAATTCTCCAACTCCAACCTCTAAGCTCCATTCACCCGCAAAGTAGAAACATCAGTTTATTCACCATCAACTTTCAGAATTATGCAAACTACATGCAAATCAGGACATCCATGAACTAATTAGAAAGTATCAGGTAACGTGCCACATAGCATATGAGGAACATTACATAAATATTAATTCTGGGGATATTTCCTACACAAACTGAACACACACGTGGTCTGCCTCCTCACACTGAAACTAAGTGTTGAGATGATACACCCTTCGTATTTTTTGGCTTTTCATTGTCTTTTATATAATTTTTGATAAATCATAAAAACAGAAAAAGGTGCAGAGCCTAATTAGGACAAATGCATATATCCCTAGCATTGTAGTCGTTGACAATGGCAAAGATTATGTCATGCTTACATAGATGTTTATAGATGAACAAATAAACATTACGTATAAAGCTGAAATATCATTTGATTCCCTCTTACCCACAACTTCTGTTTCTTTCCTTCTCCCTCAAGAGTTAATATCGTAAATGTGGTATGTGCTTCTGGTCTATCTTTATGTTTGCACACACATACACACGCATATACATCTAATAGATCCATGAAAAATATAGGACAGAGGGTTGTAGAATATGTTTAAATTTTACATAAATGTTGCTACACTGCACTTACTATTATATGTTTTCTTTTTATTCAACATCACAATCGAGAGCTATCCATGTTCCTAAATATCAAAATATATTCCCGTATTAGAATGTAAAATGCAATACATTGTAATAAGCCATTCCCTCACTGATGGGTATTTAAGCTTTTCCCATTTTGTAATCTACATATAACCAGTTAATCAGGGAGGCTCAACTCATCGCAGTAAAATCAAGTGTCAGTAATGTAGCCATTGACCTTCATCTGTTCTCCTGTTGACCTTGTTGCCCTATAGCCACAGGAAGAGAAATGGGGCAGAGTGTAAAAGCAGACTGTCCCTGGACTTCCCCACTAGCCTAGATTCAGACAGAAATTTCTCCGGTGCAGGTAGTAGGGGAGCTGTGGCAGAAACGACCTGTGTCACTAACAGTTAGTTCTCCTCTGCTGTGGGGTACATGGAGGGTGAAACCCCCAGACCTCTTCAGACGAGGCATGGCCAAGTGATTGTTCTGGATGGTGAAATGGAAGCCGTGAAATTCTTCATACTGGAAGGAATGGACCACTTTGGCCTGTTACCTGTTGGATCCATGTAAACAGTCTGGCTCCTTGGGACATAATGGTCCCTTGAAAGAGCCACCATATATTCTTGCTGATGTCAAGCTGGTTGTTATATGGCCTTTTTTACAGCAGGTGCGTCTCTGGTCCCTCAGGAAAGACTGTAATCAAAAATCTCATCCACCCTCGGGGTCTCCTCCCAACGCTGGCAAGTGGAGGGGGGATGCTGGGCACCTTCTTGGCCTCATGGGCCCTGTTGTGCCGTCTCTTCCCAAAGCGCTGACCAGGAATGTCCGGCTCTGAAGGGCGGTGCCAGCTCCTCTGTCTCTCAGGCACCGTAAACTGTGGGAGTGAGTTTTCTGGGATCTCACAGAGAGAATGAAGAGCTTCTCTTCACAGATCCTGCACTCTCTGAATTGTATAAAGTCTGTCTCACCTCTCAAGGCTCTTCTTGTATCAGCTTGGAGGGTGGTGAGGGGAGAGGCCCAGTTATGGAAACTGGAATCTCTCAGTACACCTGTAGGAAGGTTCTGAACTCAAGTTCAGTGGTTCCCAGACTTTAACGTGGGCCGTTTGCTCACGTGCACCAGACAGCTAGGGGATCTGTGAAGGTGTGTCCTTGTGTGGACATGGGGGAGTGCCCCTAGAATATACCTAGAAGTAAGAGTCTTGGGTCATAGGGTTACCTAATGGTAATCATTAGTACCATTATTTGCAAAATTCTCCCAAAAAACTACCCCAAAACAAGTCTCTCTGGCCCTTCTGCTTCTGCCCTCCCACCTAACCCCTGGGATGCTGGGTCAGCTGTGAGGACCCTTGGCCGGGGAGTTGTTGTCTCCTCTTGGGAGCACCGATACCCCGCTTCCCTGCGACGTCCCCAGAAGTCACCTGCCTCGAACACTCCACCATCAACAAAAGAGGCAGAGGGTCAGGGACACAGGCCACTCCTGGACGGTGTGACCGCTCTCCGCCAGGGTGGTCTGTCCCCCTCGCCTAGTCCCACTGTGGGTCCTGAGTGGGGAGGGCAGGAAGGGCTGCCTTACCTCCGTAGGGGGCCCCTGATGGTCGGTGGTGTCGGGGGAGCCCACAGAAGTGGGAAAATAAACCAAGTGACCCAGACAGGTCCCTACGGGCAGTGACAACATTACAGGTCAGTGTAAAAGGCAGGAAAGATGTAAGAATGAGGCTCAAAACAGGCGTGGGCCAAGAAGGAAGAGAAACAGGGGGGCGGCTCCCTGGTTGGGGGCTTCGCTGCGTGGGGCGGAGCCAACAGGCTCTAAGGCCAAACCCTGGAGGGAGGGGGATGGTACGTGGGCCTGGGCAGCAAGTGAAGAGGCAGCATGATAAAACAGAGCATGTACCCCTCTGCAGCCTGTTCCCACACACACCTGCCTGCTTTTCAGAAAGGAGAAATGAGGTGACACTACAGCTAGACCTCTTATTCAATCTCAGAAATTATCCTGTCAACCTTGACTCTGAATCAAAGGAAGCTTCCCGGTGGGCTTGTACTTCGATCCTACACATTCACTTTCACAGGCGGGAGGAGAATTTTACTGTAAAACACCATTCGGGAACCATCCTCGAGCTGAACACCGCCGGTCTTCTATTCAAACTCGGAGTCCAGAACATTGAAGACTGTGTGTTATTTGGGATAAGCTAATGGAGAGAAGGCCATCCTGTTTTCAAGGATTGTTTGATGTCTGTACGCGCTTCCACTGTTCCCATTTCTCAGGAAACACCTGGGGTTTTCAATCTGCTCAAGCTAACGGTGTCAGGTGTGCAGTGGCGTACCTTTAATGCAAGCATGGGAGCAGAGGCTGTCAATTCTGCCAGATCGACGAGGGAGAAATAGTCACTGATCTTGTCTTCTTTGCCCATAAAAAAAAAAAAGAAATCCTCCCTGCCCTTGAGTAATTTATATAATTTTTTAAAATCTACTTTCCATACTGAAGAGTAAAATTGGACCATTCTTATTTTGTTGATCTACTTTTCAATAGCCCAGAAAAGCTGATCTGAGTCAATGGTACGTCTCACTCGGGTGCAGAAGCACGTGAGAGAAAAGGCCGATCCAGGGAGTTGACAGATTCCGATCTTCAGCTCTAAGGGGCCTGAGCTGCATAAATGTTCTTCCATTAATGAAACTGGTTTCATGCCACTTCATTTAGCTTTTATTCAAAGAGCTGTTAAATAATTGTCAGTGAAGAGGGAACCAAAACATAATAGTAATAACCACGCCAAAGAAAAATGACTGTCAAACTTTTTTAAAAAAATAGTGATCTGAAAAGACGAGATTTTGCCACCAGCATGTTCCCAGCCCACTTCCTCACCTTTCTCATCTGCTTCATCCCTGTCTCCCGCCCTACCTGCCCCATTATTAGCTCTTTTGGGTCGATTCATATTATGGAATTTTCCCCTACACGACATTCTGAATATATCTTGTGACATTAACTATGGCTATGCAGTTATATGCAAGCATACATGTATTGCTGATCGTACCACCGTTAGCTCTTGAGGCAGAAGGAAAACCAGATTGATGAAAATTATCCTTCAAAACGCAGACTCAGACCAAAAAACTCCATGAAAGTTGCATGCATTTGTGCTTTCCTTCTAGTATTTGGAGGGTTCCAAGATCAGAAAAACAAGTTTTCCCAGTAAGAAAGATAAATATTTAGCAAAACTCATTAAAAGAGTTTCACAATTTAATATTTCCTCTTTGCTTAAATAAAAAAAACTCTCAAATCTGCCAAGGACGTAATTGCTACTGAAAAATGAATTAGCACCTGGTTTCCTCAAGTAGCTCAATGATCAGTCACCATCTACCAAGCACAGAGCCTGTGGTCTGTACACACTGGGAGACAGAGGGGTGATGCAAAGAAGGAAGAAAAAGACATTAGAGCTGAGTGACAAAGTCTAAGGACAGGAAAGATGTACATATGTCATAAATTAAAAAAAAAAAAGAGAACCAAAGTGGTTGCGCTGGTAAAATTCACGTGCATAAGTAATCAAGGAATGTGAATACGGGATCTAGGAAGCCTAGGACTTGGAATATTCAGCTCTACTTGGTGTTTGCTTATATGAGAAGTCCGTTTATATTAATTTTCTCACTGATGATCAAAAGAGGACTTGAAACAATTGAACTTTCTATGTCTTTCAGATATTTAAATGCCTTCAGTCACAGACTAGAATGAAGGACACCAGTTTGAAAACCATTGCATTGTAGCTTATTTTACAAATTCCAGTTTTTCTATTGAAGTTTCTTACTCTTACGTAAGAGTAAGTAGACAAAGAATTACCTTGTAAATATCTCTCTGAGGCTTCATACATTCATCATCTCCAGATGCCCAAAGTGAGGGAACTTCATCTTTCAAGCTTAGAGACTCACCAGGATTTGATAAATGCCTTTCATGAGAACGGTGATCTCGCCAGACTTCTAGAATCAGAGAACCAGCTGGGCATAAATAAGAGGCTTAGTTTTCCTACAAAACCTAATGTACATGAATCCTTTCGTAGAGCCCTAGAATTTAAATGAAGACCTGAAAGCTGCGATTGGTATTTCAGTATTTTAAAAATGAGCTACGCTAACTGAAAATAGAAACGACTAATAAACAAATCGGGAATGTTCCATGTTCCTAATAATCAAAGAAAAGCAATTTCAAACAAGATACTAATTTTTCCTAACAAATTGAAGGAAAATAATTTATTTTACAACGTGAGAAAGTCAATTATTAAAACAGTTTTGAAAAACCATTTGGAAATATATATTAAAGTTGGGGGGTATGAATTTGTGTAATAATTTTCACACTAGAAATCTGTCTTAAGGAAATTATCGCCAAAACCAGTTATATAGTAATGTTCATCGTTCAATTACTTTTAATAACAAAATATATTGTAAAAATTGAATGAGAATAGTGAACTAAATATTATTTAATACTATAAAACATAATAAACAACTCAAAATGATCCTTTAAAAAATCATTATTAAAACAGGTAAATGCTCAGTTCTGGAGTCAAAAAGCATACCTTGTGTACTGTTTGTATATGTGTACCCTGGAAAGAAATAAATGAAAATGGTAATGTTGGTTCTTTCTGGAAAACAGGATCAAATGTGATTTTCTTCTGCTATTTGCCTCTATTTTCCCAATTATCTGTATCCCCTTTGTAATAATAAGGTCATATTAAAAAGTAAACAAAGATAGTCTGTCTTTTATAGACTACTGAAGGTTAACGCAACAAAACCTGCACGTGTTGTCTTGATATAAGCTTACTTTCTAAGGAAGAATTATTGGCAATTTTAGGAAGGACTTTGTGAACACAATTTTCATTCATCAAATAATATATATATTCTTGAAAAAGTTGATCCTTGGTGTTGGACTGCAGGCCTCAGGCCTTGTCGTTGCCTGGTCTTGGCCAAGACCAAAGAAAGAGCCCTGAGACAGTGACAGACACATCAAGGGTTTAATTGACGGGAATCTTACCTGTCAGAGGCAGAGGTCTGGAGCAACACCCCCACTGTGCACTGCGGACGGCGGGCAGACGTAATCTTCTCTACTGGGGGAGAAGGAAGCTGCCATTTATAGGGGAATCAGTTACCACGGAAACCAGCAGCTGCAGCAGGTCCCTCCCAGCCCCTCGGGTTAACAACCATCACGAGGGCAGGTGTTTCCCTTTAATAAACTAGCAGGTGGAGCCGTTCTGGCCTAAGGATTAGAAGGATCACTAGCTGGGCACTGGGCAAGCACGGTCATGTGAGTAGGTGTAGGTGAGGCAGCCACTAGTCAAGCAAGGGACGTACAGAGAGCAAGGGAACAGCCGTCTTGAGTGGCCTGACCATGCACTTGGGAAACAAGTTACCATTCTCTGGGACAGTAGCATACCAACAATCCAGGAATGAGTTACCCCCGTGGTTCCCTCGAGCGCTGATTTATGGTAACAGCAGCTGGGTTTTCATCATCTAGTGGTCCACTCTGTTTCAGGTGTGTGTGCTAACAGGGCACTTAAGAAGAAAGTGAAACCAGCCATACAGATAGAAATAAATTTATATTACATAGAGTATGCAGAAAAATCAATTACAGTGACTTACAGAAAATTAACGTTCCCAAAATATAGAACAAGTATTTGTACAAATACTTCTAAAACTTGACTTTTTTTTTTATTAAATTGTTTTCTGGGTTAAAAAATTTTTTTTGATGTATTCATCTATTTATTTTTGGCCACAGCTTTGTGGCATGTGGGATCATAGGTCCCCAACCAGGGGTCAAACCTGGGCCCACAGCAATGGAAGCGTGGAGTCTTAACCGCTGGACCACCAGGGAATTCCCAAACTTGACTTTTTTTAAGTGGTATCTTGGAAGAGAAGAATTCAGTTCCATGTTTATATTGTCCTTCAAGATCTGAAAGAAAGGAAGTTATTGGAAGAAAATTGCTATTTGCGTCCAAACCCTATGTATGACCCAGCTGAGTCCTTCTTTAGCAAATAGGTCTCTGAGGTGAGTAAACACTTTTAGAGCACACGGTTCTAGGTATTCTGTCCCAAAATGATTTCTTACATTATTCCCCATACACTGAAGGAGTCCAGTCATTTGCTCATTAACTGTTCTAAAATTAACTCAGTATTATCAAGTCTGATTACAATGTGAAATACGAGTAGCACCACAAAAATAGGTGGATGATAAAACTTTGCGTATTTCTAATACAGCCTTTGAGTGAGTTGGGTGTTGACAGCTTCGCATTCACACTTACCTGCTGATCAAGAGATGTTTCCATCTCACCTGCTCTGCCCCCACCCCTACACCTCCACTGAGAATATGGGATGCTTCTAGACATCCCTCCATGCTTACCCAAAACATCTCAAGCAAAGACATGAGGATGATCAACAGACCAGACTCAGACTTTCCCAACAAATGCATATTTGCCTCCCCAAAACAAAAACAAAGTACAAAAAATGACTGTGTGGAAAAGAAAAAAGGCACCACATTTCAGAGGCATATCTTAGAGTCCTGTTTCAGTGACAACCTCAGAGGGAAAAGAAAGGAAAATCACTCAGGGAGATAGTAACAAGCAGTGTTCAAATGTGACAAGATGGCAGATACGGACGGTCAGAATGAAGGACCAGAAGAGCTTGTTAAAAAGTCAGGGCGGGGCTTGGCTGGTGGCACACTGGTTGAGAGTCCGCCTGCCGATGCAGGGAACACGGGTTCGTGCCCCGGTCCGCGAAGATCCCACATGCCGTGGAGCGGCTGGGCCCGTGAGCCATGGCCGCTGAGCCTGCGCGTCTGGAGCCTGTGCTCCACAACGGGAGAGGCCACAACAGTGAGAGGCCGGCGTATCGCAAAAAAAAAAAAAAAAAAAAAAGTCAGGGCAGATGGAATGGCAGAGATTTTGAAAAAGAAGAACAGGAAGACAGTTCCTCTTCCTATGCCTCTGTTGCCTCTCCTCCGCCCACCTCTGTTCCTTACTCAGCTTCTTAAACATTTCCTTGGCTTGAGCAGATTTTTTTCACTGCCTGAGCTTATTTTAACATGTACAGTTGTTGTAAAGGAATTTTCAGGTTTTAGGCAAAAAGAAAGTATTCATTCCCAGGTGAAATTTTTGGATATTTTATAGACAATCCCTCCTGCCCTGAAAACTGTATTTGAGGTATTTTATGCATTCCATGTTCGTGTTGTCAAAAAAAAAAAAAAAATTCCTTTTCCCCTTTGTGGCTCCCTGAAAAAGTACTCTGTACTTTACATTAAATTTGCTTAACAAGTTTTGCTGTCTCTATGGATGCCTTCAATAGCTCTAACAGAATGGGAAAAAAAAAAAGAAAAGAAAAGAAAAGGAGATTTGAGGGAAGAAGAACTTGAACAAAATAGGATTGAGAATATTTATTTAAAAGTTCAGATAATGCAACATGCCTTAAAAATCTCAAGCTCAGATTCTAATTAAAAAGGACCACGTAGAAGCATATCAAATACTTTTCTAGATGTGTAAAGGCAGCCAAAGCAGAAAACCTTCACTTGCCCTTCTAACTTCTACAGTTGTAAAGGCTCAAAAAAAAATTATTAATACAATTGTTGCTGGTCTAGAGTAGCAATCTTGCTGTCAAGGAAAAGGATAAATGCCTTCCACCCAAGGATCCGGTTACAGCTCAGAGACCCCACTAGGAAGAGAATGGTGCCAACGAATTATTGCAGGAGTCAACCTGCATTTTCAAAGTCCATAAATAATGCAGCAAGAGAGCATATTTGGAGAAGGAATTTATCGGCCGTGGCTTCATCCATATGCAGTGGTGGGAATGTCATTCTGACTATTTTGCCGATGGGGCATTTATACTCTACTTGAGGATTTACATACTGATGAGGCTGAGAGAACCCAGAACTGTGTTCCCAGGCATTGCTTTTCAAACCTCATACAGGTTGCATATATGTTCTCGAAACATCGTTAATAAATCAGAGCTAAGGAATCTGGAAGCCATGTAAAACTTGTCCACAAAGAGCAAAACTGGGCTGTCTCTCAACTTATGATTTGTGTCAGATCAACCAAAATGTGTCAGCAACAACCAAAATGATGCAATTTATCTGTTGGAATAAGAATGCAATGGGCCTGACACTTACCAGAATACTCCATATAAACTGATGGAAAATGAATGAAAAGATATCACTGAGGCCAGATGCTTTCACAAAGCACCCCTGTTTGATACACCCGGGTGCACAAGGAAGGGGTATAAAAGGCAAGCTTTACAGAAGTGAAAATCCACGTCCACAATATCCAAACCTCAGCTATTCTTGCAAGTGTCTTCTCAAATGTCCAAGCCAAGCACCTTCCTCCCCCGTTCCCCGCCCGCACTTAGCCTTACATATCAACTACTCTACTGTCATGTCATCTTTCTCTTTCCTAATTAATAAAAAATCTGGTGTTATCTAAAGTAGTTTAAAGTTCTAGAAAAACTAGACACATAGCATTCCCATAAAAAATAGAGGAAAGAAATTCTATGTTCATTTCTTGGGAATACCCAAGAACTGAATCATTTTAACAGAATGTAATGAAGTATCAACAGAGTAGTATTCACGCATTTAACACATGTCCCCATCCTTTCTTTCTCTTTCTGGAAGATAGGTGTTCAATGTACGAGAAAGGATCATTCTTTTTAGAGTTAAAAGAATTGGATTCACATACACACACCACTGTATATAAGATAGATAACCAGCAAGGATGTACTGTATAGCACAGGGAACTCTCCTCAGTAGGCTGTGATAACCTATATGAGAAAAGAATCTGAAAAAGGATGAATATATATATGTATAAAAATAACTGAATCACTTTGCTGTACACCTGAAAGTAACACAACCTTGTAAAATAAAATTTAAAAAAGCAAACAAACAAAAAAAGAATTGTTAAAAATTAAAAATTCCTTTTTTGAGTTAAAGGTCTTTCCTACTATTTCATTCATTTATTCAATAAATAGCTTTTTATATGTATAAAGCTCAGTATTAGACTAGGAAGTACATAAAAATGAGAGAGGCGTGGACTGCCCTGAGGGAACTCACAACTAACTAGTGGGGAGAGGCAGACAATTACAATCATGCAAACTAGGATGGAATGAAATAAGTAGAGCAAGAAAAAAACACGTCAAGAACCACGGAGTTCTTAAAGGAACCACAGGCTCCTTCAAGGGGCAGCATTTTTTCTGGGCCACAAAACACGTAGTTCAGCAAAAGCACAGGGCAGGTGTCTTAGTCTCTTCAGGCTGCTGTAGCAGAAGTACCATAGACTGGGAGCTTAAACAATATTTATTTTTCACAGTTTTGGAGGGTGGGAGTCAAGATCAAGGTGACAGCAGAGTCCGTGTCTGGTGAGAGCCCGCTTCCTGGTTCACAGATGGCTGTCTTGTCACTGTGTCCTCACGTGGAGACCCCAGCCCTCTCAATCTCTTTAATAAAGGCACGAATCCCATTCATGAGGGCTCCACCTCATGACCTCCCAAAGGCCCCATTTCCAAATATCACACTGGGGATTGGGTTTCAACATATAAATTTGGGGAGGGACACAAACATTTAACCTACAGCAGTAGGTGAACGCATGCAAGGGGTCAGTCAGTACTATCATTTGGTGGGAGGTTGGACTCCAGGAAAGGCAGAAGGGATGGATAAAACTAGAGCCATTGGTTGGGCTCATTCACTGGACAGCTGACTAAAGAGTTTATATTCAGTGACATAATAGGGGTGCCAGAATTAGCTAATGAAAACACAGGACAACCAGTCAAATTTGAATTTCAGGGAAACCTTTTTTTTTTTTTAACTGTAGGTAGGTCCCATGCAACTATGAAGTTCAACTATAACTGGGAATCCTGCAGTTTATCTGACAACCCTATAACATAGGCAATGGGGAGTCACTGAAGGTTGTAGAGTAGGAGAGTAGCAAACACAACCAATGCAGTGATTCAGAAACACTGCTGTGAAACCAGCAATGCATGGCTCTGAGGTAAGAGGATACTTCAGGAAAGAAGAAAAGCAGTTTGAACTCGAGTGGTAGCAGTGAAATCAGAGAAGAGGGGGAGTTTTGAAAGAAGAGTCAACAGGGCCTGGCAACTAAGGAATGTAGGGTGCAAGGGAGAGGATGAACTCAGAAGCACCAGTGGTATTTAAGCCCGGGTGGCTGGAAGATCAAGGAGCCACTGGCAGAAAGGCATCAGGAAATAAAGAAACATGAGAGGAAACATAATAAGCTCCGTTGGTGACATTTTGAGTTGGAGGAGCTGGAAAACACTTGAAAGACAATGTCCAGGGTCTTGGTAGAAGTGTCAGAGCAAGAGACAGAGATCTGAGAGTTACCCGCTTAAAGATGAGAGAGCTCAAGGTCCTTTTTGCTTTCTGTCTTTTTTTTTTTTTTTTTTCGGTACACAGTCCTCTCACTGTTGTGGCCTCTCCCGTTGCAGAGCACAGGCTCCAGACGCGCAGGCTCAGCAGCCATGGCTCACGGGCCCAGCCGCTCCGCGGCATGTGGGATCCTCCGGGACCGGGGCACGAACCCGTGTCCCCTGCATTGGCAGGCAGACTCTCAACCACTGCGCCACCAGGGAAGCCCTGCTTTCCGTCTTTATATTTAGCTTCTTGACATGATGCTGATCCATCTTAGGAAAAAAGAGGGTTACACCACAATCTGTCCTTGTATTTCTTTTTCTTTGAAATTTTATTGGTGTATAGTTGATTTACACTGTTGGGTTAATTTCTGCTATACAGCAAAGTGACTCAGTTATCTATATATTCTTTTCCATATTCTTTTCCATCATGGTTTTTCACAGTATATTGAATGTAGTTCCCTGTGCGACACAGTATGACCATGTTGTTTATCCATTCTGTATATAATAGTTGCATCTGCTAATCCCGAACTTCTAATCCTTCCCTCCCCACCCCCTGTCCTTGTATTTTTTATAATAAAATAGCATTGCTGTTATTTTCCAGGTGACTATTATAGTGAGCAATGTTATGTAAGAAGGAATACTGAGCTTTGGGGTTAGACCAATAGAGATTCAAATCCCAACTTTTCTCCCCCAGACTGTGTGACTTCCTACACCATTACTTAGCTTCTCTGACCCTTAGTTTCCTTACTTGCATAACGTGTACTCATAAATTTTAATAAGGAGTAAATGAGCTTTTATAGACGAAAGGCTCGGCCTAGTACCTGTCACATGTAACTGCTCAATAAACAGCAAACTACCTGCACATATTAGTAGCTCAATGAACGACAGCTATTGCTCTTATCCTTTGATTGTTGAGGTTTTTGTTTCAATTATCAACAGTAATCAATAAAAACCTAAGTGTACTTCAGTGTTCAGACTGCTCTATCAGGTAAAGAACTAGTTATATTTGATACACTGTACTTACAAAATTACTTATCCCACTAAAAATGTTAATTGTACACATAGACCAAACAACTCGTACAAAAGTAGAAGTGGCCAAATCAGTAAATTTTTCACTTATCTAATTGCAAATAATTTTTTAAGTGACTTTTATACTGAATAGACAACTGAAGATGTACCAAATAGTTTCCATGAATAAAGCCCCTGTCATTTCCAAAGGAACCTAAGTAGGACTATTGATCTGGTTGTAATTACTAGTGTACAGGGCAATTTTTGGCACTAAATCGTATCACCACACTAACAAGATTAAGATTTTTACCTTGCCATGGACAACTGTCTAATTACACAAACTCCGATGTTCTGAAATGACTCTAAGTGTATATACAATATTGGCATCGACAGAAGAGATGGAACAGTATTTTGCTGACTTTCTTGTATTTTTAATAAAATTCTGCAAAGCTTAGCTGTCAAATCAGACCAAAGGGGAAAGCTCGTAGGAGCTTCACAGGAAGAGGCCGTTTTGAAAACCCAGATATATGCATTTCTGAAAGAAACTAAAACGGCCTGAAAGGTTAGTTGAATTGAGCAACTGTGCACGATTTCTTTCCAAACATATTAAATGTCTTCAAAACCATGACATAATCACCTGGCATGAACTCTGTTTACCAAGTGAAAATTTTGCCCAAGATAATCTAGTGAAAACAACAAATAACAGAGGTTTTCCTCATTGAGAAGTTCAATAACATGAAACTGGAGTGAGAAAGGTTTGTTTTTTTTGTTTGTTTGTTTGTTTGTTTGCGGTACGCGGGCCTCTCACTGTTGTGGCCTCTCCCGCTGCAGAGCACAGGCTCCGGACGCGCAGGCTCAGCGGCCATGGCTCACGGGCCCAGCCGCTCCGCGGCACGTGGGATCTTCCCGGACCGGGGCACGAACCCGTGTCCCCTGCATCGGCAGGCGGACTCTCAACCACTGCACCACCAGGGAAGCCCAGCTACTCTTTTTTAAGTGCAGCTCAGTAAAGAGGATAAAACAAGTTACTGGGGATATTGTCACGAAGTCTTCCTCACGGGGCACCTTCATCAGTAGAACTAATATTAAGCATACTTTAGTCCACTTTGAACCCTTCTCCGCGCCTTTCTTTCTCTCATATTGGTAATTGACTTCCACAGAAGTCTGTTTTCCTCCGTGATGATTTGTAAATTGCTGTTTTCTCTCTCACCAAGTACTTTGAATCATCATTTTCTTGGAGGAATCAACATTTTTCTGGCCATGTTCAAAGGGTGGCCCTTAGACCACCGGCATCAGAACCTCTTGGCATGTTTGTTAAAAAGATAGATTTCTGGGCCCTTTCCAGATCTACTGTGTACAGATTTCTACAGGATGAGTTCAGAATCGCTGAGTGAATTTTTAAGCACCCTAAAGTTTGATCATCAATATTCTATAGGCTAAGAGACAGGAAGAGTGGATTCAACTGCTTTTGGCAAAAATCACTTCGTACTTAAGTGGAATCAGAAAATTCAGCACCATGTATGCAGAAATCTGGAGTCTTTGAAATGTAAATACCCGGGAATATAACTCTCTCTACCCTAGCACCTTTGGAACTCATGCATGTGTCTATCTAGCGATGTGACCATTTTGCTTTTGGGGTGATAAGTTTTTAAAAGTTAGCTACAGATCTACTTCCCACGGTATGTGAGATGTTTCCAGAAGTGAGAGCAAACAGTCTCCAACTTTATAGCATATAAGGCTCAGGAGGCTGGGGCTTTTTATAGGAACACTGAGAAATTCAAGAAACAGTTATTTCCCTGTAGTTTCATTGGCCTATTTCTCTCTTCTTACGCCAAAACCACTGACTTGATTACTATAGTTTAACAGCACGTCTTGAAACTAGGTAACACAAATCTTCCAACTTGGTTCTTCTTCAAGATTGTCTTTTCTGCTTTGGATTCTTTGCCTTTCCATATAAACTTTAGAATGAGTTTACATTTCCTGTGGTAGGCTGGGTAAAGGCCCTCAAAGACATTCAGGTCCTAATGCCTGGAACCTGGGAATGTTACCTTACACGGCAAAAGAGACTTTGCCGCTGTGATCAACCTAAGGATCTTGCCTGGAGAGATGATGGTGGATTATCCAAGTGGGCCATAAATATAATAACACGTGTTCTTTTTTTTTTTTTTTTTTTTAATGAGGAGTTAGGGGCTCTGGTTTTCTGTTCTACTCTGTTGTTCCTCCAACACCTGTATTTTATTAGGTATAGTTTGTTCTCTTGTATGCTTTTTGTTTTAGATGAATAACACGTGTTCTTAAAAGAGGGAGGTAGGGGGCTATTTGACTACAGAAAATGGAAAAGGCAATGTGACAACAGGACAGAGATTGGAAGATATGGCCACAAGCCAAGGAAAGCTGGGAGCCAACAGGAGCTGCACAGAGCAAGGATCAGGCCATCCCCCGGCACCTGCCGAAGGAACTGGCCCTATCAACATCCATCTTGATTTCAGTCCTATTCCATTCATTTCAGACTTCTGGCCTCTAGAACTAGAAGATAATAAACTGTGTTATTTTAAGCCGTTAAGTTTGTGGTAATTTGTTACAGCAGCAATAGGAATGTAATGCACATTCTACTTTTTAAAGAACACTATTGGAGCTTTGATTGAGATTGTGTTGAATCTGTAGTTCAATCAGGGGATAATTGATTCTTTTTTTTGTCAGGTTATACTCCATTTATATTGCCTCTATTGCCTATGTGAGCTTATTGGATACCTAATAGTCTGTACCCCTTACTCCCCTGCCCCTGTATTGCCCCTCCCCTCTTCTCTCTCCGCACTGGTAACCACTAGTTTATTCTATCTGTGAGTCTGCTTTTTTGTTATATTCACTAGTTTGCTGCATTTTTTAGATTCCATGTATAAATTGAATCCTTCAGTATTTATCTTTCTCTGACTCATTTCACTTAGCATAATACCCACCAGGTCCATCATGTTCTCTCAGATGACAAGATTTCATCCTCTTTTATGGCTGGATCGTATTCCATTGTATATATGCACCATGTCTTCTTTATCCATTCATCCACTGATGGACACTTAGGTTGCTTCCATATCTTGGCAACTGTAAATGATGCTGCTATGAATATTGGGGTGCACATATCTTTTCAAATTAGAGTTTTTAAACAATAGTAAGTCTTCCGATCCTTGAATGTAGCATCTCCACTTATTTAAATCCTCTTTAGTTTTTCTGAGCAAGGTTCCATAGTACATAAGTACATAAGTACTTATGTACATAGTACATAAGTCCTGCACATCTTTCATTAAATTTATTTCTACGTATCTGGTGGTTTTGATGCTATTGTAAATAGAATTTCATTACCTTATTTTCTAGTCTTTTTTCTCATCTATAAAAATACAATAGATTTTTCTATTGACCTCATGTACTCAGATCCCGGATCTTCTCTTTTAATGAAGCTCAATGAAGGCATAAATTAAAGATTAAAAGGCTGCAAAGAATTTCCTCCCCTAGGCAACCGGAAATTCACACCTAATTCTAGTTCCCTGGAAATTCTACACTTATTTGACCATCTCTTTAAATCTATCCATCTGAAATCTTTTTACGTCAGTCTCTAATTCAGATCTTATTGAGACAGAGCTGAACAGCATATCAGCAGTTCTGAGGAGAGGTCTTTAGCGGCCGGAAGGCTGATGTAGCAGGTTCGATTCAGATCATGATTATGTTTCAAGAGTGATGCAAGGGATTTGAGATGTTTAAGAAGAGATGGCTTCTCAGCAATAAGGCATCCTTTAGCTAATCACCACTAATTTGTAACTGTCAATTACCCTGCGTCTTGGGCTCTGTCCTTGGAGATGCTTGTGACATTTTTTTTTTCCAGTTCATGCATAACAAGCCCTTCAAAAAGTCAGCGTGTCTCATCATTGTACTTTTTCCTCTGAAATCATAATAATGGGGAAGTACACTCTTCTTTCTCATTAAGCACACACTTTCCTTCAAGTTCCTAAGTTGGAAGATTGCTTTTTTTCTTCCTTCTGATTTGTACCCTTTCTGGTGACAGTTTAATGAATGAACTAGCATGAAGGCTAATCTTAACTCACAAAAACTGGGGTAGGTGTACTTAGTCCCAGATGTTGAGCCCTCTGAAAACAGTTTTTATTTTTTCCTTTTTCTTTTAGGATGCTGGGGGGATGAGGGAAAGTAGGGAGGGAGGGAGGAGACAGATCCTACAAATAATGCAGTCCCCATCGCAAACGTCTATGCCTGTAGCGTGAGGACTTTCCCCCTCTTTTATGCATACCTGTTGAACTGATGACACCTGTCCTATGAAAAAGACAGGAAAGCAGAGGTTTGGCGATACTTAATTCCCTGACAGATTCAAACTTACACATCTAAGAAGTCACAAGAGTGTTTCCAGCAGAGTTTCAGAGGTGCTGGGTCATAGACCAATAGAAATCAGTTCCCCAAACTCATTTGGATTATTCACAGTCCCACCGCTAGTCCATATCTGACTCTCTTCAAGAGGATAAGTCATTCTTTTCTCAAAGGGAAGTTCAGTATTTCGTATATACCTATTATTATTGGTCAATGCTTATGCATATATGTGTGCACCTGAGTGTTTGCCCTGTCAATATCTCTCACGAGAGATTACAAAAGTAAAAAGAATCTTTTTAAAAATTTCCTATTTATTAAGGCAAGATGGGTCAAAAAATAAGGGTAGAATTAAGAGAGGGCTATGGTCAAGTAGACGGGCCTCTGGGGGTATATCATTTCACCTTTATGTTAGGTGCTGGAATTTATTAGGGGCCAGAGGAGCAAACACATCCCAAAGATGCAGGCCTGAGAGAGGAATTAGTATTCAGTATTTCAAAAGTGATAAATTACATATTTCAAGTGTATCAAATATTTGAATATATATGAATTTGGAAATATTATATTTTTAAACCTGCATATGAACAAATGCACGCCCATGATCAAATTTCAAGAGGGAAAGGAGTTTATATGGTGAAAATAAGTTTCTTTCCCTATACTGTCACCCAATCCCTCAGTTTCTCTCTCTGAAGGCCACCACTCTTGCTAGTTTCTTCTGTCCTACCCAAGATTAAAGAGTCTAGAAAAATGAATCCCTCAAGAATGCTACGTATCTATCTGCAGCCACATAGACTGTTCGAGATACACATTTCATGGCATTTTCTGTGAATTAAGCTGATCGGTAGGGCTGTATGGCAAGATTCATGGCCCACTGTGTCTGCTGCCCCTCAGAGAGATGGGGAAGGGTCGTGACGGGTCGACCCACCAGTATTATTATATTAATATTACAAAGCTAATTGTCTAGAAAGTTTTTGTAAAAACGTGCTGATATGGATGTCACACTTGTTTCCCTTTATTCTCAGCTGTAATTCAGATATGATTTTAATATTCATTTAGCTTTCTTTTTTTTTTTTTTTCCTGCGGTACGCGGGCCTCTCACTGCTGTGGCCTCTCCCGTTGCGGAGCACAGGCTCCGGACGCACAGGCTCAGTGGCCATGGCTCACGGGCCCAGCTGCTCCGCGGCATGTGGGATCTTCCCGGACCGAGGCACAAACCCGTGTCCCCTGCATCGGCAGGCGGACTCTCAACCACTGCGCCACCAGGGAAGCCCTAGCTTTCATTTTAATAGTCTGAATTAACTGGCTAAACCCATACCCTGCTGGAAACTCAGACTTACTCCTTCTCCCAAACCCCTACTTCATAGATCTGCCTTCATTAAAAACTCTGTTAACCGTCACCCTTATCAGTTCATTTAGTGCTAGGCTGGTAGACTGCACTCAGTTGCTAGGTTGCTTGTACGGTGCCGGGGCTGCCCCTGCGGCTGCTCTTCTGTTGCCATAAAGAGGGGCAGGCAGACCTGCCCACCCACTGGGCTTTGAGTTCAGCCTTTCTTGTCTCGTTTGCTGAACTCATCACTGATGGAAATAAAACTTATTTTTCTCCATTGAGTGCTTCCAGGTTTCCCCTTACCTGTCTTCCTCCTGACAAATGGCCTGTTATTTGAAGCTGTAACTACTGATCATTAGCCGTCCTGGGGGGACAGAGCTGTTGTGCAGTAAGGAGTCATCCATCCTCCGGGGTGAGCAGTGTTGGTGCTCCACAATGCACAGCCCAAGGGGCGGACGCATTGGTAGAGCCCAGACGTCTCAGCGGCCACGTCAAGCAGACCAGCTGGGCCTCTTTCAAACACAGAGGGACCTCAAAACTCAATTGAACAGTATGTCCCATGCTTAAAGGCAACAAGGCAGAGAACTAACAGAAATAAGGCGTTGAGGCTTACATAGCTGTGGTGCTTGGTTGGTACGAGTGACGTGATATTGCAATTATCCACACTGGCATCATGAATAACAATTTTAAAGTGTCGAGATGGCTAAAGAGACATCTCCAGGCCTCAGGATTTTTAGTAACTTCAAACCATTATGTTGCAAGACAATTCAACCAGCCAAATCTCATTTGCTTTATTTTTTAAACTGAACTAACTGGTTGCTTAAAAATTTTAAACCTGCAAATTGCTATTTTTAAAATGACTTCAATGCATGGAATCTTTGTAGGGAAAGAGAACTAATTTTTCCTCTACCCTTCTAGGTTCTTGGCTGAGACACTCCCTATAACAAAATAGATTAACAGGAGAAAAATTAATTTAATTTTGGCCCCAAAGACATGAAGCCCAAAGAAGTGACCAAAGCAGACAGCTTTTATGCCTTCTAGATAAAGAAACAATAAGTTTGTGAAGAATTTACAAGACAAAGAAGTGTGAGTTTGGGGTAGGAAATTAGTGAAGAAGAAACAGGGTTCGTTTATATAGTCTTCTTTGCCCTGAGTTTCCTATCTCTGGTGATAAGAATGTCTCTCCACTTCCTGGTCCAGGGAGGATACTTTCCACGTGGAAGATTTATTCCCTGCTTTCAGGGGGAAAAAGGAGAGTCAGAGTGTCCTTCTTGTACTGGCTGTTTCTTAAGTACCTTTAATTCAAAATAATATACCAAAGTGGCATATTTTGGGGTGGCCTGCCCTGAACCCCACCATCTTCATGTGGGTTATAATAGGGGAGAGAGAAACATAAGATGGTGAAACTTTCCTGTCCAAATTTTTACCCAGATTTAACCAAAAACTTAAAAGTTCCTAACTTCATTTATCTCTCCTTTTCAGTAGACTAAAATACTTGCAGCAAGGAGACCAAAAGAAAATCTTGAAGGCAATTCTGAAAAGAAATGACAACCTCTAAGGATGAAAAGGCATATTATTTCAGTTAAAAAGAAAGATTCTGGTATTTAAGGTTTGATGTTTCTTTTCTCAGAACTTCACTACCTAGCAGCTTAAAAAAAAGAAAATCCAAGAATAAACCTGAACCTTCCTTCCATGACAAGCCTCAAAATTGTTTGATTAACGGCGCACGCTGTCATAAGGGGATGCCTAATTATGCACCCATGTTTCACTCATTATGTAAAGAAGTAATGGCCTGGCACATTCATTTGAGGACAGAGAAATGAATGCCCTTTAATAAGATATATGTCTCCCACATTTCCTTCCCTCCTTCCCCAAGTAAGCTTCAAAACGTGCTTGCTTTAGCTCCGCGATGGGGGAGAATTCCCTGTAAATCCTATCCTGCAGCAGGACATTGTTTACTGCTACAAATGACCACGCCAAAGATTGTCTGAAGTAGCTTTAAGAAAACCGTTCTCCACTGTCACAATTGCTGTCAGTAAATGTTAGTGATTGTAACTCTTTACAGATGGGCTTTCGGCAGCTTTAACCCGCCGTGGACTACAAGTCTGTCTATTGCAAGCTTTCCAAAAAGAAATGCACTTACGTGGGCCTCTCACTGTTGTGGCCCTTCCCGTTGCGGAGCACAGGCTCCGGACGCGCAGGCTCAGCGGCCATGGCTCACGGGCCCAGCTGCTCCGCGGCATGTGGGATCTTCTCGGACCGAGGCACGAACTCGCGTCCCCTGCATCGGCAGGCGGACTCTCAACCACTGCGCCACCAGGGAAGCCCCTGCACTTGACTTTTTACAGTTCTGGTAACAGAGACCTGTGGGGTTTTTCTTAGATTGGTTGCCTAGTCTTATACTAACAAGAAAGGGACATTTGAGCGGCGTAGTAACGAGCCCAGAGACCGCACTCCAGCCACACACAACCTGCCAGACTGTCCCCTGCCACCACTGAAAGCCTCGAACACACGTGCGTTCCATCCACACCCCACATGGGCAGAAACTCCGCCTCTGTCAATCATCAGGCTGGCAGTGCCCAGGCGGCGATGTGTGTGCCAGTTCAGACTCCCCAGGTGATGGGAGGGAAAGGCTGTTTCCTGACAAGCACAAAGAAAGGTGTCAGTACACACAGGTCACCATGTTCTTGGGCTTGGCGTCTTTGCCTTGATTTACCGGCCTTTAAAATATAGGGCCATTTGGTGCTGTAGTTCTTAAATTCATTGCTGTATCCATCCACTGCACAAATACCTTCTGTGCACCTAGTATGTCCTAGGTGCTCTGGGTATACACAGCAGTGAAGAAAACAAAAGTTTGTGTGTCCTCATGGAGCTCGTGTTCCAGGAGGGAAAACAGACAGTTGTGTGTGTATGTGTCTGTGTCTAAGTGCCTGTGATAGTGATAAGGTCTCAGGAGAACAATTAAGCAGCGCAGGGTAAACAAGAAGCACCAGGGCCCAGGACCAGGTCAGGGGTGGGCAGGAGAGGCATGTGCTCTTTTACAGACTAGTCCTTGCAGGCAGCAGTGGGAGGGAACAGCCCAGTGTCACTCTCCTATGTCACACACACACGTTGTCCAGTTGGGGTGGAGGCCGTCGCCTTCCCCCTAAATTTATTTATTTATTTTTGTGGTACGCGGGCCTCTCACCGTTGTGGTCTCTCCCGTTGCGGAGCACAGGCGCCGGACGCGCAGGCTCAGCGGCCATGGCTCATGGGCCCAGCCGCCCCGCGGCATGTGGGATCTTCCCAGACCGGGGCACGAACCCGTGTCCCCTGCATCGGCAGGCGGACTCTCCACCACTGCGCCACCAGGGAAGCCCTCCCCCTAGATTTTTATACTGCTGCTGGGTCCCTAGACCGCTACAAATCGCCACCAATTTAAACAGGCCAGGGCAACGTCACAAGTCATATTCAGAAATATTGTGCACGTTGGCAGTTCATTCTGCGCACAAAACCCAAATTCTTCAGGGTTCTGCTGCTCCGTGACACCTGGTTACTCCAGCTCTATTTAACTGTGAATTCACCCCCTCTAAACACAAACAGATAGACATTTCATTATTGCTAATAGTATAATTGTTATGATTTCTCCTTTTTTTCTGCTCATAGTTTTATAAAAATCAAGGTCATAGGTATAATTCCCTGTTCAGCTTTTGTTACACAATATTATTTTCACGTTTGTAAATTCTATTTTAATGGTGGTATAATGTACACAAAATAAAATAAAAAATAAACACAGAATTTAGAGGCTCAACCACCCAGTTAGCCAAGATTTATCCTGAGCACATCGTGGCTACCTGTGGCTTATTCCACCTCCAAACTTCAATCGTATGTGCCGAGATTGTAAGGATGACATCTTATTATTCTGTCTTCACAGAACATTTATGGCAGGTGGAATAAATAAGTCTGTGTCGTGGGGTAGATGTCACCGGGCCACCTATCTTTCGGTGCACATTTGAATGTACTTGGCAGTTTGTTAAAATTGAGTAAATGACTCCTAATACAGAGAGGATGTCTCTGTTAAATAAGTAATGTCTAGATGCTAACAATCAGTCCTGCATTCAGAATGCAGTGAGATGAATCTATCAGTGGCCACTGCCACTTACTGTTGGAAGCAATTTATATAAGTCTAACTGGTATTCACGCAACGCCTTTTTCCAAGCTCTTCTGCTACCTAATTACAAAGTGGCTTTATGCTTATTATTGTTCTGACAATAGATAATGGGACAATGTAAAGCAATAAACGATGCTGTCACTGTCACAACCCAGGAAGTGAAGAGAACACGCCATGGCGTATGTGTGTATTCAAAACCACAACTGAATTTGGCGTGATGTACAGTCCCCGGAACTGCCTGTGTGGCTATCACTGCTGGAACGTGGTAATTATGGGTTATAAGGCTTAGGAACAGACAGACCCACTTGTAAGTAGAGGCATTAAATGCAAGCGCTCCGCTGGAGGAAAAAAAAAAATCAATATCTCACGTCTTAGGAAGTCCTGACTTATTTTAAAATAATTTCTAGGTTCTGCTGCCTCCCTATCAAATCATAGACAGGAAATAAAGCTAGAAAGCAGAAGAAAGGAAAAGGAAAGGAATTATCCTATGAATTTACTCAGTACCTACCACAAATCGGACACAACGGGAAGTAAGTTTTCTCGTCGCATCCTTCACACAATAATACAGGCTCTACAGTAGGGTCACGGAAAAATAGAGCGTGTGTGTAATAAAGTGCAACTAATTTTATTTTTCACTGTTGTTACAAACTCCCCAAATTGTTCTTTGATTTTCTAACCTTTGAGCATTTAGAATAGGATGAATAAACATCATGAATCACGTGATTTGCATATAATTTGCCCTGCCCATAAAGACTATACACTCTATTCCCAGATATTTGGGGAGGACAGTTTTCTTTTTATTCCTCTTTGAATTAGGACTTCTTAATTTTCTCTTCCACTCACACCCCCATCCACCGTAAGAAAAATGTATAGTATAAATACACAATGTATAACGGGAGAACTGGAAACCAAGGAAGCATGATGGGACAGCACGGAAATAAACCTACATTTGTCAGATTACTAGCAGTGGTTCACATTTGGGGGCACTCATCTAGAAAAAGCCAAAGGTAGCAGAGGAAATCATCAGAAATAAGTACAACAGGGCACAGATGAATTTGCAGGCACCTTAGGAATAGGTAATCTTGCCTTACGTTTCGTCTTTATTCCTCTGTCGTACATTTATTTTTCTTTCCTGTCTGCTCGAGGCCACAACCTCTTACAAACATGCCTTGATCGAATTTAATGTTTTTCTCAGATTAATCTGTCAAATTCCTGTCACCAATATATAGAGAGTCAAACCGCTGAAAGCAGATGGTCTTTAAAAAAGATGTCTGAATAATGAATGCTAACAGGGCCTTAACAAGCCAGTTCTGTTTCACCCTGTTTAGTTAGTCAATGCAGCACAACGCTCAACACTTGTCTTTCAAGCTACAAGTATCAGGAAAAATACCAGACCTCTGGCAACAGCCGCCGATGTTCCTTTCTTGGGGCATATATTCACCAATCTCCGGGCTTATTTCCTAGTACAGAGTCTCTTTCCTTGCTACACGGCAGAAACAGAGCAGCAAAAAGACCAGGATACTCCCCAAACTCTGACACTGATAAAAAAAAATATATATATCAGTTCTTTAACTTGATGTTTTAAAACTCCTGGCCTTGGTTTCTGTGACCACCTAACAAATGATCACAAGCTGAGTGGCTTAGACCAGCACACATTCATCACATCACAGTTTCTGTGACTCGGGAGTCCAGCTGCATCTTGCCTGGGTCCTATGCTCAGGGTCTCCCAAGGCTGCCATCAAGGTATCAGGCAGGCTAAATTCAGACCTGGAAGGTGACTGGGATGGATCGGCTTCCAAGCTCATTCCGGTAGTTGGCAGCACGCACTGCCTTCCAGCTGCAGGACTTAGGGCTCCAGCTTCTTCTGCCCACCGGCTGGAGGCGATCACTGCTCTAGAGGTGACTGAAAGGTGCCCGCCATCTGGGCTTCCTCAATGTGGTTATTCACTCCATCAGGCCAGCCAGGAGCATCCCTCTCAAGTCTACTAAGATGAAATCTCATATAAAGCAACCTAACCACAGCCGTGACAACCCATCCCTCAGAAGCTAAAACCTGGCTGGCTCTGCCATAGTCTATGGGTTACAAACAAATCCCAGGTTGCACCCACGTTCAAAGGGAGGGGATACCACAAAGGTGTGAACATCAGGAAGGGAGAATTGTTGGGGGAAGCGTCACCCTAGGGTCTGTCCATCCTCAAGTGTTGGTTTTAAGACCAAGAAATCCTAGATTTAGGAAGGAAAGGAACCATTGGTTCACAGATGGATATTCTATGGGTGCAGATCCAGGCACCATGTGGAGGTCATGGAGGAAGTCCCTCTGGTGCCGGGTAGCAAAATGAAATGACCACCATGTTTCCGCTTAGCAAAATGCATTGATGGTAACACCAACCTTCAGCAAAGAGAAACTTGGCCTTCAACACGGTGCAGTTATATTTTGGAAAACGTATTAGTATATCCTCTTAGGTTTCTGAATTCAAATTATCACCTACTTCTTTATCAAAAAGTCATGACTCCATCAAGCCATTTAAAACAAAATCTAGGGCTTCCCTGGTGGCACAGTGGTTGAGAGTCCGCCTGCCGATGCAGGGGACACGGGTTCGTGCCCTGGTCTGGGAAGATCCCACATGCCGCGGAGCGGCTGGGCCCGTGAGCCATGGCCGCTAAGCCTGTGCTTCCGAAGCCTGAGCTCCGCAATGGGAGAGGCCACAACAGTGAGAGGCCCGCGTACCGCCAAAAAAAAAAAAAAAAAATCTAGCTCAGTCATGGATGCCATGATTCTCTCTGAGAAACATGCAAAGTTTAGGGATAATTAGAACTATACAACTATACTTGCTGTAATTGTGTGTATTTGGTCATCTAAGTAAAAAATAATAATTTTCCCACCATTGCTCACCTTTTATTTATCGTCATCACTTGAGTCAATAAACCATCCAAATATGGTTACAATTTCTGGTTATATTCGAAAATCCTTGCCTTCCAGATCATGTTTTAAATACTTTCCCAAGAATGAGAGGAAGGGACTTTTGGAAGATGAAATTCTGAGCCTAAATGACATGGAACTATGCGTTTCAACCCTCTTATTAAATTATACCTGGGTAATAAGAATCAGATTTTAGATAAAACAGCTGCATATTCCTTTCATAAGGGATAAATTGAAAGTCTTTGTCTTATCATCACATTTGAGGGTCATTTTAATAAGCAAGAACCTGACTGACCAACTGTTTTCAAAAAGAATAGCATATTATCAATCAGGTTCATCCCCAGATCATTTTTGCACTCTGCCGTCAGAGGGATGGCGTTAAGGGGCTTCTGGGTATCCACATATTTTTATTTTAAATATGCTGCAGCTTGACTGTCTTCCCCCACTTAATACAGGCAAATGATACGACCGATAAGGAATTAATATCCAACATACATAAACAGCTCATACAACGCAACGTTAAAAACAAACAACCCGATTAAAAACTGGGCAGAAGAACTGAATAGAATTTTTCCAAAGTGGAAATTCAGACGGCCAACAGGCACATGAAAAGGTGCTCAACATCACTAATCATCGGGGAAATGCAAATCAAAACCACAAGGTATCATCGCACACCTTTCAGAATGGCCATCAGCAAAAAGAGCACAAATAACAAATGTCGGCGAGGATATGGAGAAGAGGGAACCGTTGTGCACTGTTGGTGGGAATGTAAGTTGGTGCAGCTATTGTGGAAACCGAGGTTGCTCAAAAAACTAAAAATAGAACTACCATATAACCCAGCAATTCCATTCCTGGGTATATATCCAAAAAACCAAAGATACTAATTCAAAAAGATACATGCACCCCAATGTTCAGAGCAGCATTACTTACAATAGCCAAGATATGGAAGCAACCTAAATGTCCATCAACAGATGAATGGATAAAGAAGATGTTTTATGTATGCATTGTGTACACACACACACACACACACACACACACACACACACAAATGGAATACTCCTCAGCCATTAAAAAGAAGAAAATTTTGCCGTTTGCAGGAACATGAATGGACTTGGAGGGTATTACGCTAAGTGAAAGAAGTCAGACAGAGAAAGACCAATACTGTATGATATCACCTACATGTGGAATCTAAAAACTACAACAAACTAGTGAATATAACCAAAAAAAGAAGCAGATATAGAGAACAAACTAGTGGTTATCAGTGGGGAGAGGGAAGGGGGGAGGCAATATAGGGAGAGGAGATTAAATGAGGTATAAACCATTAGGTATAAAATAAATAAGCTACAAGGATACATTGTACAACATGGGGAATATAGCCAATATTTTATAACAATAAATGCAGTATAAACGTTAAAAACTGTATAAATTAAAAAAATTTTAAATAAAAATATCAAACAGCAACCATGCTGAGACAGGTAACGTCTTCCCCTGAAAGCCTTTGAGACTAAGACCTCCTTGTCCATACATGGAGGACCCTGCAGATTTCTGGGTCTTCACGTGAATTCTCATTGAACACTGGAACATATCTAAAGCTGTTTGCTTAAGTAAATCCAGTCCTTCTATCCCTTCCGCTTGCTGTCTAAACATGGGTTGATTCTTCACTGAGACAACAATACCAAAACAGAGTCTTGAATTTTCAGAATAAATTATCCACATTTCTAGATAGAGTGGTGTACATAGTGTCTAGGTCTTTTTTTATTTCCTTGGTCTTATTTTCAACTATCACAATACTTGCATTCAGACACCTGCCTGTATCTTCAGCTGCAAGCCACCTTATCCAAAAATTAATTGAGCCAATTGATATCTGACAGGCAGAGTTTAGGAAACATACTCTTCTACTGATATTTTTCCTCAAAAGATTCCCATGTACCAAATTGAGAAAGAGCTTGGGCTTTATTGTCAGGTAGATCTGGGTTCAAATCCCAGCTGCCTCTTTGGGTCAGTTAAGCTACTTCTTTGCTCCCAGTTTCTTCACCTGTTAAAGAAGGGGTAATAATAATCTACCTTGCAAAATGTTCAAAGGATATAGATTAATGTTTGCAAAGCACCATCTCTTAAGAGCACCAAAAAATGGCAACAGGGTTTTTTTTCCCCACTGTGTCCACGTAGCTGGACCCTCATTACTTTAGTGGAAATAAAATCACAGAACCATGATTAAATAGTATGCCCTCAGGTTTTACTGAGGTCAGAAATGGGACAAACTATAAGAAGAATGCTTCTGCATAAGTTTTGGTAAAACTACCCTTGAAAGCCACTACATATAAAAGTGTATGTAGACCTTGGAAGACCCTAGTAATTTTCCTTGGAGTCCGCTCATGAAAAATGATCACCTCCCGTGAGGCATTTCTGCTCTCTTTTATTACAGGGAGATCTATAAAGCTCACCCTATCTCCCCTTGTGGGCTGGTTCATCCAGACCAAGTGTTTTCTTTACGGAGTCAGCTGCATGCCTTCACCACATCCCCCCATCAGGTACCAAAAGAAGGTGGAATCGTCTGAAAAGTATCCCTTCACAATCATCTGTTTACGTAACAGTTCTAAGTCCTGTTTAGCATGTTAGAGAGGATTTGTTTCATAATCACTTGAGCAATGAATAGACTATTGAGAATTAGATTTGGTGCCTAAGTATCCACTTATCATGAATCTTCATATACTCTGACGTAGAAGAATTACTGCTGAAACGTTGGAGGTTACTGAAATTGTGGTAAATCAGATCACTAGAGGGGTTTGCAAGGTCTATTATTGCCTTATTAATGAAAGTTTTAAAATTTTCTGTAATAAACCTGCCTCAATAACTTTTTTAGTATTTTCCTCTAAGCAATATAAACTTATTTTTGCTTTTAAAATTTTATGCACGGGACAATCAATAACATTGATGGATTTTCAGCTGTATGTTTGATTCCATCATTAGCAGAGTTGAACAGAAGATAAAAATTTCAGTACATTACTCCATCAGGGATGTATTCTAGATTTTGTTAATAGTTAATACTTCTTTTCAAACAAAACATTCAGTCTGACATTTTTCCTTATCAATATTCTTAAATTTAATATAAGATAGCATAACATCATTGTAATAGCTCTTAATAAAGTATCAAAATAGTGATTCTCATTAAGAGCAGAAGGGTATCAGGAATCTTTTCCAAACCACACGTGCCAGTAAGCACTACTATATGAGTCTCCTCCTGCTGCCATAACGCATTACCATACACTTAGTGGCTTAAAACAGCACAGATTTATGTTCTTACAGTTCTGGTGATCAGAAGTCCAAGTTGAATCAGCCGGGCTATGTTTCTTCTGGAGGTTTTAGGAGAGAATCCGTTTACTTGACTTTTCCAGCTTGTGGAAGCCTCCTGCATCCCCCACTCATGGCCCCGTCCTCCATCTTCACAACCAGGTGTGTGGCATCTTCAAATTTCTCTCTCTGACTCTCCTGCTTCTCTCTTTCCTTTATAAGGATCCCGTGATTACACTGAACCCACCTGGATAATCCAGGATAACCTGAAGCCGCTTAAGTTAATCATATCAGCAAACTCCCTTTTGCCGTGGAAGGTAACATATTCAGAGACTCTGGCAACTAGAATGTGAACATTTTGGGGCAAACCATTTTTGTGTCTGCCACCAAATGGACTTACCTAAGAACCATGTAAGAATGCATGAAGGGGCTGTGTGGTTGGAAAAATTTCCAGGGAACTCTAAAATTTACCACCTTTTCCCACACATCTCCCCATTGAGAACCACTGGGATAGAAATTATGTTTAGAATGTATTGATTCACAATTTAGATGAAGTGCTTGCTTGCTTCTCATAAAAGTAAAAGTGATCTTTGCTAGAGGAAGCTTCCAGAAACAGGATTGGGGATGCTACCCCTACCCATCTACTGCCTATGCCCATCACATTCCTTCTGAACCCTAGCACAAATCCGAAAGAAATCATCCTAAAAACCAGACAAGCTGAGGTGATTACCTACTGGGCAGATTTATAACTTTCTTGCTAATGCCAGTACATCTCCATGGGTACATAATTAGTACATGTCTTCACTGTCGAGTAAATGGTAAAAAAACAAACAAAACCCAATGGAAAATGGAGGGTCTTAACCCCAGTGTGTTCTGAAAGCTCTATGATTCTTAGCCTTTCCCTAATGTAAAGAATAGAAACTAATGGAATAAAATACAAGAGCTCTGAAAGCTGGTGAATGCGATAATAATAGAAAGACATAACAAGGTTATAATAATTGGCTTGAAAAAATATACGCAAAAATCAGCTGGGTCAGAAAGAGCTTTGCAAGACAATTTAACACTTCAGAATACCTTAGACTTTTCAAAATATTTCAGTAGTATTCATGAACTTATTTAAACTAGATTTATTTGGCCAAAAGAAGAGAAAGCAAAAAAGAAAAGAATGAATTTCTATTATATGCAAAGGAAATCATCAATATAAAAGAGAAAAGGGTAATATTTCAAAAGTTGGAAATTCTGGAAGCCTATTTGATTGCAGTTTTGATAATTGAATCAATAGCCAAGAGACCTATTGCAGGGATTCTACTGAGTAAACAACTCTCTTAATGGGATAGTTTGAGTACAGTTCTACTCTGAGTATAGGAAGTTGCATTCTTTGATCTCTGAAGATAGTAAATTAACCGATAATTGTTGGTGGCAGTAATGGAGTAATATTTGGCTGAGTATGAAGTCACCCAAAAGCAAACACAAGAGGAAGTGAAATTATGTCTTTAAATGATGAACATAAACCTATTAATTAGGAATTCTATTCATTTATGCCTATTTATTGACTGCCTAGCTATGTAGCAGGAATTATTCTACATTGCAGTAAAGAAAAACAAAGTCCCTGCTCTGATGAAACTTAGATCCTATTGGAGAAAGAATAACCACAAAGAAAAATGTGTGTTATATCATATGGTCATAAGAGTTAATATGAAAAATAAAGTACACAGAGAACAGACAGTGATAGGAAAGAGGGTGCCTCTTTAAGGTTGAATTCATGTGAGTGCTACATTAAAAAAAAAAAAAAAGAATTCTAAACAGTTTTCCAGAGAGAAATGTATGCAGAAGACATTAATCATCACTGCTCATCTGTTTAGTTAAGACATGACTTTTACTCTCTGGAGCTTATGTTGACTGTATGTGGGTTTTTGTTGGCGTTTCTTATCATTTGTTTCCTTTCCAGTTGAGGAAACTTTAGGCCTTCAGAAATTAGTTCCAACCCATTAAGATTAAAGGTGATGAATGGTCTTGCTTCTGAAGGATGTCAGAATCATTTAAGGGAAACCTCCTTCCATTGCACAGTTAACAGTTTCATAGTTGATTGGAAAGGGGGAATCGCATGCCTGAATTCTCTAGAAAGAAAAAGCCAATGACTCCGAAATAGGGCAAACCAGAGACATTAGTGGGGGGAGGGGGGGAAACCTGAGCTTCAATTCTCTCTGATCAGCTGGCTGTCTGCCAGCCATGGCCACTAAGCTCCTTTAAGAAACCTCAGAATACATAAATCCTTTACAACTGGGAAGCTCAAAGTATTTCTCAAAAGTGAATATTTCTCTCTTGTCTGTATTTACAGCACTCTATGTAGAGGTTTGCAAAATGTGAAGTTTTGGTCAAATTTCACATAGGACATAAGGGTCACCCTTCACTTTGTGGTCCAATGGGGACAATATTTTTCTTCCCTCCTATTTTAGAAACATGGTTAATCCATTAAGGTATCACGTCATGAAAGAAAAAGGATTTTCTTGCCTCTGATTTATAAGATTATTTAACATAATAAATATTTGTCTGAGATTATTTTGTTCCTGTTTTGCATTTTATTTGGTTTTGATTCAAACTTAATCAGTAAAGTTTTCTATCCACAAGTTCTCAATCTTTCCCTCTAAAGGCACCAATTCTTTCCAAAACTCTCACAGGCGTGTCCCTAACCTCAGTGACAGGTTCACCAAGAAGCAAACTTAAAAGAGGTCCTTTTGTAAGGTGTTGTAGAAAGGCATATTCTTCTGGGATGTGCATAGTCTCTTAATGTGGCAAAGAAAAATCTGCATATTTAATCTGCAAAGAATATAAATGAAAAGTAATGAAGGTTCAAAATTTCACAGGGGTGATTTCTATTCTCATACTGGCTGAATTCATGTGCATAAAGAGAATAAGCCCTTGCAAATTTCTCTGACTCATCAAAAACCAAATTAGGTACAGTTTCAAACATTCTCCTGAGAAGTTTTCTTTTCTTCTTTCACGGTCAGTTATCTCTCAGTCATTCCCACCTCCCCCTCCACAAGGACCTTCTATTCCAGGCTGCTGTTGAGGTTTCCACCACTGTTACTGCAGTTCAGCCTATATTCCGGGGAAAGTAAATAACAGAACAAAGAGAAGGAAAAAATAAATTTCCAGGAAACGATGTCAAATTACCCTGCTAATTAGCCAGGTCCATGAGAGTGGTAGGAAGAAGTGCAGATTTTAAGACATAAGGCTCTCGTTCAAAACGTGATCACACTGCTACATATAAAATAGATAACCAGCAAGGACCTACTATACAGCACAATGAACTCTGCTCAATGTTCTGTGATAACCTAAATGGGAAAAGAATTTGAAAAAGAATACATAAATGTGTAACTGAATCACTTAGCTATACACCTGAAACTAACACGACATTGCAAATGAACTATAGTCCAATATAAAATAAAAATAAAAATTAACAAAAACACGATCAGATTAGTTTGAAATTAGAGCTCATCTCTGGAAACTAACAATACAATTGACTAATGTTCCTCTTTTTCCCATTGTTATTATCAGCTTTCAGCTAGATTAGCTGTTCTTAGCCAGGGGCAATTTTGCCCTGAAGGAGACATTTGACAACGTGTGGAGACAGTTTTGGTTAACTCGAGGGTACTACTGACATCTAGCCAGTGATGTTGCTAAGCATTCACAACAGCCCCCATAACAAAGGATTATTGAGCCCCAAATGCCGAAAGCACTAAGAAGCCCTGAAATAGATCACCTCAAAAAGAAGTCATTCGGTCTTGTGCTTTAAAGCAAAACTTCCTGCTACCTGTGCCTTCCTTCACGGAGGCAATGTGATGTAATAGGAAGTCTTAAGTTACTAGACAGAGTTTGGGGGAAACCGAAATCACCAGGGAGATAAGTGGGAAGAGAGGGCCAAGGAGAGGTCCCTGAGGAACCCCAGCATTTGCAGGATGAAGAGCAGAGGAGTCTATCTTGAAACTGAGATGTGATCTAAAACATAGAATCTTGAGAGGCAAGGAAGAACTTCCAGAAGAAGAGGTTAGGTTCAGTGAGGCAAGAACTTGAAAATGTGTGTGTGCTTTGACAAGTGGAGATCTTTGTAATAGGAGTTTCCAAACAGAGGTAGAGGCTGAAGCCAGATCTCGGCGCTTCAAGGAGTAAAGAGCAACTCTTCCATGATTTTGGAGATGATGGAAAGTAGAACACTGTGTATTAGCTAGGGAGAAATTCAGATTTTAAAGGAATACTTTTATTAGTTTATCTAGTACAGTAAGTCCCGAGTTCAGTTCCGAGAGCGTGTTTGTAAGTCCAATTTGTTCATAAGTCCAACAAAGTTAGCCTAGGTACCACAGTGACACAATCAGCCCTAGAGTATTGCACTGTCATAGGTTTATAATACTTTTTGCCTCGCTCCACTCTCTCAATTTTCTTCACTTTTGTTTCCATCATTATCACTTGGTGCTTCCTAGCAGTACCAGCTACATCACCACTGTTTTATACTTGCTTCTGGACATCCTAGACTTGAAATAAAGATACTCTACTCTATACAGTCCTGTACAGTAAAGTACACAAAAGCACAGCCACTTGTAGAGGATGCACACACATGACAATGAACTCCGGACACGTGAACTAACTTACGTTATTAGACATGCGAACGCATGTTCACATCTTTGAAAGTTCACAACTTGAAGGTTCGTATATAGGGGACTTACTGTATAGTATTAGAGAGACTCAAAAATGTCTATAGCTAAAGAGAAGAAGCCAACTGAGGAAAGAAATTGAATGTGAGAGAGAGTTGATAACAAATGGAACAACATCACAAAGGGGTCATCGAGGGATGGTCTAGGGTGCAAGCAAAGAGGTTGGTCCTCAAGAGCACAAAACACATCCTCTGAGCCTAGATAAGCTGGGGTGTAGACAGCAATCATTTTGTGAATAGGGAAAGGGTACATTTACTCATTCAATATTTATTATCTAGGATATGCCCAAGTACTGTGCTAAGTATATAAAAATGAACAAAACATGGTCCCTGACCTCAAGGAGCACAGTTTAGTGAGAAGCTAAAGTCAACTCTAACCTTCACTGAAAACTAGAAGTCAACATCTTTGACTGGTACAGTGGGGAGTGGTACCTGAACGGAAGCTTGAAGGGACAGGTAAAGGTGATTCATCAAAGGGCACTGGACAAGGCGCTCACCAACAGGTGAGAGGGCTGACGTTTAGTCCCAAGCGTCCAGCTGTGATTGGAGCATTTCATATTTGTTGTGGTGCCCATAGGCACAGATACTGTATTTTATTCAGCGTGAACTCTGACACCTCCGTTTAGGAAGAACAGAGCACAGAGGAGTGTGATCCAGAGAAGAAGTCTGGCCAAATGTGTTCCGAGGGAATGTGGGGTCAGGGGAATCAACAATGTGGGTTCAGATGTTGCAGCATGGAATTCACACGGGACAGAAAAGGAACAGGTACCAGGAGAAAACCGTTGGGTTTGAAGAAAATGGAGAACATGACGGCATAAAAGCAGAAGGTCAAGACACAGGAAGAAGCAGGTGATAGGAAACTATGATCTGAGATTCAGACACTAGAGTTATTATGCCTGTGTCATGGGGTAGTTTAGAGTGAGGGCAAAACACAAGATGGGGTCCTGAGAATAGGAGACTGAAGTATGATGAAATTAAGTGCTACTGAAGTCAAGGAGACAAAGCTGTAAGATGAACTATGTAGACAGGTTTTGGAATTGTTCTGGTCCCAATATCCTCAGTTGGGAGCAGCCAGTAAACTGATGGAAAAAAAAAAAAAAAAAAAACAATGATGGATAGAGCATAGCACAGCTGAGTATCAATGCCAATGAGTTGGTCAGTTTGGTTTACAACATGCTATGGACTGAATGCTTGTGTTCTCCCAAAATTCATGTGTTGAAGCCCTAACCTGAATGTGATATTAGTAGGTGGGGATTTGGGAGGTAATTAGGTAGGTTTAGATTAGTTTGTATGTGTGGGACTCCCATTATAGGATTAATGTCCTTATAAGAAGAGGAAGAGAGACCAGTTTTCTCTCTCCCTCTCTCTGTCTCTCTCCATTGTAAGGACATAGTGAGAAGGTAGCTCACTATTGTGGAGGAGCAGTTGGTCTTGAAGCGAGTAGCCAACATCCTCATCAACCTGTATGGGACGAGGGTCGTGCTATCACGGGCTAGCCGCTCTGTCCACGTGGGGCTCCGGAACCATGACCATGAGGTCCTGTTGGCCAACATCTTCTGCACGGAAGCTTACTACCAGAATCTCTTCACCCCGTCTCAGCTGGACAAGGATTCTCCAGAATACAGCAATGAACTGATCAAGAAAGTGTCCCAGCAGGTCCTGGAGAAGCGAGCCGACTGGACGTCCTGAAGCAGAGGGACAGCATCCCTGCTGCTGTGTCCGCCCCAGACACACTCACGCCTTCCAGAAGGTAGAGAACTTGCTGTATTACAAGTTGACCATTTCTCCCAGTTCTCTACCTGACGGGCTTTCTCCAGGCCCCCGTGGGCACTGCTGCCTGACGCAATCCCAGGCTCTGAGCAGACACGGGGAGAGCGCAGAGCTGCTGAGACTCTCCTGATTGGGAGGCTTCCAGGTGGAAGCTGGCCTGGGGTAGTGGGGACGGGTCTCAGCAGGGTGGCCATTTCTGCCAGACCACACGCTCTCCAAGAAACAGCTTGAAAACTGAAGAAAAAAAAAAAAGCCTCAACAAGAATTAGTCAGCACCTTTATCTTGAACTTCTCAGCCTCCAGAACTATGAGAAATGAATCCTTATTGTTTAAGCCGCCAAGCTAAGACGTGACTAGAAGACTAATTGCCTGAAAGCATTAAAAAGGCTGCTTCCGTCTTGGTGCTCAAAGATATGACATGTGGAAGATCTGAGTGATTTCTTCAGAGGAAGTCTTCCAGGGTGGTTGTGAGTTGTGTGCTCTGAAAGAGAGAGAGAGGAGACAGAGAAAGGGAGAGAGGACAGAGATGTTTCTTGTAAAACTGAGACTACAGAGATATGTTGGTGACAGAGCAAGGGTTATGCGGGATACAGCCGTAAGAGGAGGAGAAGACAGATCAATACATGAAGTAAGCCGCTGAGGGATGGACAGACAGTAGGTACAATATATTTGGGTATATACGTAATGCTCATTGACCACACTGATGATACATGAATGCGAAGTATATGGAATTGACTGGGCTCAAATATCCTCACTTGGGCACAAGTTGTTCTGGTACCAGAGCTTGCCTGAGGGCCGGACAATAACTTCCTTGGTCTCAGAGATGTGCAGAGGGTACCCCAGGCTGACAGTGGTGAAATGAGCACTCTTCTCCGGACAGAGCTGTTTCAGTCCTTAGAGCATGATGAGGACGGTATTCTAGAAGAGGGACTATCTCAGACTCTCCAATCTAACACCAAGGTACCTAGATAATAGAGTGAGACTAAAATCCCAGTCCTACGACTAGTTATATGATTATACACAAGTTTCCTGTTCTCTCTGGACCTTGTTAACCTTACTACAAATGACGGAGACAGCTCCTTTCACAAGCAAAAGTTCTCTGACTCCTTATATGTGCTGATTGTTTCTTCAAATTGTTACCACTCACTTTTTTGTCTACAGTACTACAAGAAGAATGCTGCTTAGAACCCATGGCTCGTTCCCTATTATGCACCAGATAAATTCTTTAATGAACTTGGCATTCAGCATCTACCACCGCCTCGCCCTTGACTGCATTTCAGACTAATGCCTAATGAACAAGGGGCCCACCCTAGAAACACTACTGATCGTTTTTGTTAATTTTTATTTTATATTGGAGTAGAGTTGATTTTCAACGTTGTGTTAGTTTCAGGTGTACAGCAAAGTGAATCAGTCATATATATATATATATATATATATATATATATATATATATCACCATTCTTTTTCAGATTGTTTTCCCAAATAGGTTATTACAGAATATTGAGTAGAGTTCCCTGTGCTATACAGTAGGTCATTGTTGTTTATTTTATATATAGTAGTGTATATATGTTAATCCCAAATTCCTAATTTATCCCTCTCTACCACCTTTCCCCTTTGGTAACCGTAAGTTCGTTTTCTATGTCTGTGAGTCTATTTCTGTTTTGTAAATAAGTCCATTTGTATCATTTTCTTAGATTCCACATATGAGGGATGTCATATGATACTCGCCTTTCTCTGTCACTCTTCCTTCAAATCACAATGTCTTTCCACATCTTTTTTTTTTTTTTTTTTGCGGTAAGCGGGCCTCTCACTGTTGTGGCCTCTCCCGCTGCGGAGCACAGGCTCGGACGCGCAGGCCCAGCGGCCATGGCTCACGGGCCCAGCTGCTCCGCGGCATGTGGGATCTTCCCGGACCGGGGCACGAACCCGTGTCCCCTGCATTGGCAGGCGGACTCTCAACCACTGCGCCACCAGGCAAGCCCTCCACATCTTAACTACAACAAAAGAGAAAAAAAGATTTGCCTCTCATATGTAGAAGGGGCTACTATAATTCAATTTTACTTCCATTAAAATTCATCCTCTAAGTCTAAACATTATGCTAAGTACTTATGGACTAGTTGGTAGTGATGGATGTGTAAACCAGAAATTACACTGTAAATGTAAATCACCCAACAACTGTAAACCAACAAATATGGCAAGAGCAGTTCTTAAGCAGAGGTAAGTGGAGCAGAGAAGAGATACAGAATTACTTCTCTGTTCCTTTCGAAACACTATATTAAAAGGCAGGAACTGGAGAAGTGGTACTCATTGTATATTGGAGAAATACGAGTTTAGCCAAGAAAAGTGTTTTCAGCAATAAGAAAATTTGGGAGGACTCTTCTAGCTTTTAGATAGGATGCTGCCGGATTCATGAATCACTGAATAAAGTCAATTAGAAAAAAAATAATAAGGAAACTTGTTTCAATATTTTGTCCTTAGATTGTTTTATCCTGTCTCAGTGTACGGGAAGGGATATTGACTTTGATGTGGACTACAGTTGGGCCAGTTGTTTATCCTCTATAAGCCCTCGTTTCCTAATCTGTAAAATTAATCTAAATTTCAGGGCAACCCAGCTACACTTCCTGCTTTTGGGTTCCATGAAATACGCCTTTTGCTTGAACTAGTTTAAGTCTCTGTTCCTTTTCCAAAAAAAAAAAAACGTTAATATCTATTTGTGACCCTAAAGTTTATCCAAAATTCATTGTCAGAGAAGGCTGCCCAACAGAACTTCTGGGCATCTTTCTGAACATGTTATTTCATATAACATGGCCACAAGTATTTGAATTCAATACTTCATGATTTGCCTTTTTTGTCCCCATTCAGATTTGGCTCTAGACTTACATAAAAAGGCACTTTGGATTCTGCTACACTACTATCTACTCTTGACATTTTACTAAGAGTTCGTTTTTGTTAGAAACCATGACAAGCTCCTGTCCATGTGATTTGGTCGAAAGATCCCGGAGCCAAATGGTACAAGTCCCAGGCGCTAGGACTGGTGTTGTTTATCATGGTGGTGCCTCTCCCAGAACAACTTGACAATATCAGAACCACCTGAGACATTTCATTATGCTTCTAGTGATTACTTTTAGTTAGATTTCACGAGAATTCACCAGAACCATATGGTGGAAAAAGAAACTATTTCTTAGTACAAAATGAGCATAAATAAATGAAGGGTATTTCTATGGCCAGTAGTACAACGTAGTGCCAGATTTTCAAAAGAAATCCCCTTAGAGTTTAACAGACTATGAAAGAAATTCAGTTATGTATATGTAATCAATTTAAATGTACATATTTTAAGATATCTTAGGCATATAGAATTATATATGTGTGTAAATATATAGTAGAAATTCATTCATACATAGAAATATATTACACATTAAATGTATACAATATACACACACTTATGTATATATAATTCCATACGGTTAAAATATCCCAGAAATATATATAAACTAGTAAAAGGGGTTATTTCTGGTAAGGAATAATAGAGTACTGAGGGTATGAGATGGGGTTTATTTTTCAAAATATACCCTTTTGTATTAAACATTTTGCCTATGCGTGTATTACCCAGCCCCCCCCAAATATCAATATGCAAATGAAAACATTTAAGAAATTATAGTCACTAAAGGGAAAAATAAGAGAAGATGCAGATTACAGTTTGTTTTAGTGTTTTTGGTTTCCTCTGGTTTCACATAATTTCATAGTTTGGTATTTTTTTGCAAGGATCTACCCAAGCAGGGGTTGTTATTTGGTTGGTTGGTTGGTTGGTCGGTTGTCTCATTTTGGGGTGTGTTTCTATAATAAAGGACCTTCTCAGGATGGCTTATGTCCTGGCTTGGTTATTACTTCCTTCCCAAAACTTGGCCTTTCCTTTCTCCTGTTCATCTCTGTAAATCTTACTCATCCGAGTTCCAGGATCCTGCCTTTCAGAATCTTTATACCATCTATACCAAACACCTTCAATAAATAAGCCCTATTCTGACATTACTCATTTTCCCATCTGAAATGTTACTATGTCCTGCTGAAACTGTAAGCTACACAACTCTGAGGGCTGTGCCCTGTGCCCCCAACATTCACTGTGTCGCTGCCTTGCACCACCTTTGTGTTACATTTTATTTGTTCATGGATCGTTCAAAGAGCGGCATGGCGTCTCCAGCGCTGCCCTTAACTTGTTAATTTTTAGTTGTATTAATGAATGTTTAACAGCTTATCATTTGTCATAGTTTATTCTCATCTTCACGCAATAGGTAGAAAGAGTAGTCTCAGATTCGAAACCAGGGATGTGGTCTAACACACATTTTGAGAGACAGGCAGAATCTGCAGGCTAAATGATCCTTATAAAGTCACTGGGGAAAAACAAATCTCTCCCGGGAGTGGAGCCTTGGTAACTCTAACAACGCAGGGCTTGTCTGTCCACTGAGAGAGGGAAAAATCAACGTCCTGTCCGGCACCACCTGCAGCACACTGACTGATTGCGGTCCTTCCATGAGTGAACTTCATCAAGTGTCGAAAATAACCCTGGGACCATGGAGACACATCATTAGTAGGGAAAATATATAACGTTGCCGGAGCTCAAGGAGATACAGCCCATTTAAATGAAGATAAACAGGGCCAAACAAAAGAATTACAGTAGAAAAATATGTGGCCGGCCTATCAGTAGAGAAGACTGCTGCCCTTTATCATTACTTGTCACACAATGTGACAGACTATAAAACTCCACAATTCTGTCCTCGTTAATTTCTGAGCCAACCTGTGCCTTGGCAGACACTTGGCAGGTTCCAGACATATGATTTATTGCCTCATTTAATCAAGACTGTGTAGGAAACAGTGATTTTTCCGAATAAATTACAAATGAGGCACCTTTCATCTATCCTTAGGGACTGAGTGATAGATACACATATGTATCTATGTAGGTACATGTGTGTGTACATATATGTATAAAACTCCCAAGATACACCATTTATTTATTTCTTGGTAAGAAATGTAAACAATTTCTATTCCTTCTGCCTGCGTGAGAAAAAGAAATATATGCAATACTGTAGAATATAAATGCAGTCATCTAGTGTTTTTCACTTTTCATTGTTATGGAAACTGAGCAGATTCCAGTACTAATAAATGACCCTGCTCTGGAGGTTGTTGGCCATCTAAAGGCCATGTCATTTCATTTGACTTCCCAGTTTGCAAATATACCTTACATTGTCCTCGGAATATCTTCTAAAATTTGGGGGAGCTCTGGCTCAACAAGGAAGGGGAACCATGTACCCAGCAAATAAGCAAAATGTCCTGGAACTAATATTACCCATTTTAAAATGACTCCTTGGCACACTGATTAAGTTGAAATGAAGTGCAGGTAGTAAACGCTAGGTTGTCGTCTTGCCTAGGGAGAAAAAGCGCTTTCTAGAGTTCAGTGGTAAACAGGCAATTCATTTTGACATAACGAGGGAAAGTGATGTTTACAGCCAGAGGTCACAGAAAGCAAAGATGGAAAAGACCTATTGGATCATTTCCCCCTTCCCTGGAGAGGATTGCCACATGAAACTTCATAGTGCTTGGTCCAGTTTAGCTTTCAATTACTCAAGCAAGGGGCTCTCACCACTTCAGACTTTTTCCAGGAACCAGATCTTTACTCATGACCCCCGCCTTCTTGGCTATATCAGAAAAGTAGGAATCTTAGAACTCACCCTGCAGGTGCACACAGAAGTACTTCCTGCTCACAATCAGACCTGTAAGCCTCTGAACCCACTTTCTCTTCTGTCAGTGAATTTCAAAATTATTTCCTTGGTAACAACTCCCTTCTCAGCCAGTGTTCCCGTCACACCCCTTTTACCCTGAGTCTTTATCTTAGCAGAGGAATCCCTCTGAAAAAAGAAAAATTCCTGTTTCAAAGGGTAAAAGAGCATGGGCTCTAGCACAATGCTATGCTTACGCATCCCATGACCATCTTGAATGAATGAACAAAAGGCGTGGATTTAGAGAGAATGGGAGAAGATGAAGTTGTCTAGAGATGCACATCTAGACAATTCCCTCCCCAAATCCTGCTGAAACGTGGAGCTGGTGAGCGAGCAGAAGCTGGAGGAGGGTGCGGGTCAAAGAAGGTTTGCTTTTTAGGAAAGGGGATATTGCAGTGTTTTGGGTTTGCTTTTTAACAAAAGGGATATTGCAGTGTTTTGGCTTCGAGATGGAATGACTCAGTAGAGGACCAAACATGAAGATGCAAGGAAGAGACGGGACCGCTACAGGAGCCATGTTTGTGGGCAGATGAGGAAGGTGGGATCAAGGGCACAAGCGGAGAGGGTGGTCTGATATGAGTGCACAGACAGTTCATTCCCTTCATCGGCAGACAAGGGCGAGGTGCTGACAGTTTGGCCATTTGATGGTGAGAGGTGGCCTCAGTTCTCCTTCAATAAAGAAGAGAATGAATTTTACGGCCATTCAAGTCCCCTTGCCCCCTCCAAGCTCCTTGGCTTCCATAGCCAATGAAGACAGAGTTTCAACCTTTTCTAATTAGATATTTTATACAGCCTTTCACCTCAACAGCCTCCTACCCTATGATGCACTGGTTTCAGCTCTTGGGATCTCTCTTAAGGAAAATTGTAGATTCAGAAAGCACTTATTCACAAAATATTCATTATATATTATATATAATAGTCATAGCTGTAATCATGTAAACAACCTAAATCAACAATAAGGAAAACTTACTCCACATTTGAATTAATATTTCAAGGTAATGACATGGAAAATTTCAACCTTAGTTTTAAAAGAACATGTAGGCTCTAAATAGAAGCATAAAAGGTAAAGGAGAATGTAAGCAATGATTGGCTTTTTTCTCAGCCTTATTGCGGTATAATTGACAAATAAAATTGTAAGATATTTAAAGTGTAAAACATGATGATTTGATGAACGTACATGTCAACTTAAACACATCATCATCATATATATATATTTGGTGAGAACATTTAAGTTCTACCTTCTCAGCAATTTCAATCACACAACGCATTGTTACCAATTACGGTCACCATGTTCTACGTTAGATCCTCAGACCGCATTCAGGTTATAACTAAAGTTTCTACCCTTTTACCAACCTCTCCCTATTCCCCTGCCCTGGCAACCACTTTTCTACTGTTTCTATGAATTTGACTTTTTTTAAAAATTTCACATATAAGTGATACCACCCAGTATTTGTCTTTCTCTGTCTGACTTATTCAGTGATTGACTTTTAGTGGTATAATTCTTATTGATTTTTTTCCTCTTCTTTCCACTTTCCTAAACTTTCCAGGTCTTCTATAATAATTATATATATAGATAGATAACTATAAATACTTAATTCACTACATTAAATTCCCTATACTTAGAAGATTCCTAATGGATACATTTGGGTTCAAGTTTTTCTTTTCCTCCTGACATGTAATCACTGACATTTATTGAGTACTTAAAATATTTCAGACTCCCTTTACTGTATGATCTTGGGCAAATTTCTTAACCTTTCTGACCCTCATTTCCCTCATTTGCAAATGAGTATCGTTTTTCTCATCTGTAAAATGAAGATGTAATAAATTAGCACATGAATATATCTCAGAAATTATAAGCACTCAATAAATATAGATATTATTATTATTTCCATATATTACTTTGTCATATTTTGCTACTTATTCTATTGGTTCTTTTCATTCAAGGACATGAGACACATTTTTGGTCCTCTTTTATATTTTCTTTTTTCAATTTTGAGCCAAGACAATATCTTCTATGGTCCCTCTCCTTTTCACTCTTTAATAGTATTATCAAGAAATGGAGCAATGCCTTGGGAGGACGTACCTTTAGCAAGTCAATTTTCCTCAACAAGGGCAGACAGCTCATTTCCTGCATGTCTCCTCCTATATTGCAGTACAAGAATATTGTGAGGCACTGGGAGTTTCGGTAGCCTTGGGAACAGGACCAATTTCCAGATATTTAATTTAGCTCTCGCCTCATCTAAATTGAAATTGTGACATAGCATTTTTCTCACACTAACTGTTGAGAGGGATTCTTTCCAATTTGTCTTTATTTATTGTGAAGTCAAGCCAAACCCCAGAGGTTTTTATGGTCCTTTTGGCAGTTACTGGGTGACAGTAGTCAATCACTCACACAAATGCTAATTTGAGATTACTGGTCCCTATAACTCTACCCATATAATATTCCCACCCAGTAATTCCAACAGATGCTTCAGAGAAACTAAAGAAAAACAAAATGGCTTGTAGCAGGTATGTGTGAAAGACACCAGGTTTGTTTCAACTCCAGAGAAATGCAGAATTGAAAGTACTTTCAAAAGGGCAGAGATTCTGTTTCTCCCATTTGATATCTGTGCTGGTGTATGGCATCTTATAGTTTGTCTTTGTTTTTTGTTCTGCCTGAATTTTATGCTTTTTCACTTGCTGAAGATCAATTTCTCCCTTTCTCAGGCATCCCAGCTTTGGTTTTTTATAGCTTTGAGTTTTCTAAAATTTCCGTAAATCAATTTTCAAATCCCGTGGATCCAGAGGGGATCTCGTGTAGCTTGCTGATTTGATACAAGCAGCTTTGGATTTCACTGGGAGGCTGTGACGTCACCCTGTTACTAGCCTTGTTGATGGGCTCATATGACCTTGGAATTGTTTATTCCCAGAGTGTATTTCTTGACTTGATTTTGTCTTAGGAAAACAAGTTACAGAAAAATCATTACTTTGATGGGAAAAACTCATTTAGTCCCAATTTTTAAGATGGTCGCTAGGAGTCAAACCAGCTCACAAAACACTGCTTATCCCAAGGTATGAATGTGTGTGAGGGTACAAATAAATCAACAGTTAGCAGTAGCATTAACGTTGGAATACAAAAACAATCAGCTTAAAATCACATAACCTGGCGTCCAGCAAAATATAGTAAGAAGTTGTTGAAGTAGTTGGAAAAGTGTGAAATTTATGAATAGGACTTTTACCCTTAAGGGCTTTAGAGGAAAAAAAGCATAAATATACTGGTCCTTTTGATGTTTTTTTCTTGGTTAAATTTATTTTTTAAAGCCTCTTATGTCTCAAGACAAATTATCTTATAAAATGTGCATTTCTGACAGGCTTACACATTAAAGGAATCACTGAAAGATAAGTAGTGACTTCTCTGGGAAGAATGAGAAGATAGATATATTGGTAAATATGAGGAGATTAACTAAGATAATTAAGTACAAAGTATAGAACTGATAATTCAGGCTGAGAGAGGGCAGGGCTCTGGGGGTCCCTGATGGAGCCTGCAGGCCTCATGCCTGAGGCTGGAAGAGGCAGGCATAGTGCAGAGAGGAACTGGCACAGACGCTTGTAATCAGATGTTGTTTACTCTAAACCACAAGGAGTGTTTAGACTGGGAACTAGGACGTTTTCAAATAAGGTGTTCTTGATCGGTCTATATCACAGTGAGGAAAAAAAAGAAACATGTGCTGGAGGCTTTTCTTGACCAATTTTAGTCCTGAAACTGGCATCTGTGCTCCTTTCTTAATTCGAGAGCTGGTGTATTTTACATTGGAAGTATTTGTCATTGTCGGTACTCAGATTTTTCTTTCTTTATAGAATATTTGATGTTCAGTGAATTAGGAAGAGTCACTGGGGAATTTTCTGGTCATTCTCAAGACTTCGGCTAGAGTTCTCCTCCACATTCAACTAAAACAAGATTTATTTAAATATACATTTTACCAAAAAGATCACAAGGGCTTTAAAATTGAATAAGTATCCTGTGCATTGCTGGTGGGAATGGAAAATGGTGCAATTGCTCTGGAAGACAGTGCGGTGACTCCTCAAAAAATTGAAAAGAGAATTACCGCATGCTCCAGCAATTCCATTTTGGGTGTATATATCCAAAAGAATTGAAAGCAGGGTCTTGTAAAGATATTTGTACACCTCTATCCATAGCTGCATTATTCACTATAGCCAGAAGATAGAAACAACCCAAATGCCAATTAACGAATGGATAAAGAAAATGGGATCTATACATACAATGGACTATTATTCATCTTTAAAAAGGAGGGAAACTCTGACACAGGCTACAACATGGGTGAACCTTGAGAACATTATGCTGAGTGAAATAAGCCAATAATAAAAATGACAAATGCTGTATAATTCCACTTACATGAAGTCCTAGAGCAGTCACACTCATAGAAACAGAAAGTAGAATGGTGGTTTCCCAGGGCTGGGGAGAGGGGGAAATGGGACTTATTGAACGGCTATAAGAGTTTTAGTTTGCAAGATCAAACAGTCTGTAGCACAACTGCACAACCATTTTGATTATATATACTTAACACTACTGACTCAGCTGTATACTAAAAATAGTTAAAATGGTAAATTTTATGTTATGTGCCTTTCACCACAATTAAAAAAAAACACTAAATAGGTGAAAGGAAGAGGTGATCTAGATGAGCTTAGAGATTATTTTCTCCTATGTCAACACTGATAATTCAACTGATACTTATATAGGGTTTTTTATTTAAAAGAGTGCATTATGTGTAATGTTTTTCTAGAATTAAACTACTCTCTAATATTTACAGACTAAAGCCTAACACTATTTTAGCAAAATTCTTAAATATTTACAGGGTCAAATAGTATAACACTGAACCAATGACTTTTCGTAATATTGATGGTAAGGCTTCTACATTTCTGCATTTAGACTAAATTATCATATATGTGGTGCAAATGAAAACTTATAAACTATATGACCTATTCCTTGCAATACACAGGATGTTTAAAATAAAATAAAACTACTGAATTATTAAAAAGTAGAAATGTTTCTACAGAAATGTTTCCATTGTATTAAAATGGATCAATTTGTGGTGAGTTCAAAATACTCAGCAAAAATATTTCAAAGAAAAGACCTCTGAGTTTTTGTGTGTGTGTGTGTGTGTGTGTGGTATGCGGGCCTCTCACTGTTGTGGCCTCTCCCGTTGCGGAGCACAGGGTCCAGACATGCAGGCTCAGCGGTCATGGCTCACGGGCCCAGCCACTCCGCGGCATGTGGGATCTTCCCGGACTGGGGCACGAACCCGCGTCCCCTGCATCGGCAGGTGGACTCTCAACCACTGCGCCACCACGGAAGCCCTCTTAAGTGTCTTTTAATCTTTAGGATTCTCTTTCCATTTCTTTTCTTCTTCTTCTTCTTCTAATTTATTTGTTGAAGAAATCAAGCCATTCGCCCTGGAGAAATCTCTATAGTTTAGATTTTGCTGATTATCTCCCAGATGTGCCATTTCACGTATTCATCGATCCTTTACTTCCTATAAGTTGGTAGTTAGATCTATAGGCATGACCGAATTCAGATTCAGCACTTTGCTAAGAATGCTTCATAGGCAGTGATGTGTTCCCTCATCAGGAAGCACAGAACAGGCGATCTGGCTCCTTTTGTGATGTTAGCTTGATCCATTAGCTCATTAGGGGTTGTAAAGGGTGACATTCTATCTCTTCTTTTTTTTATATTAGCTGGAATATATGTTGTCTATTTATTTAAGTTTAGTATCCCAGCTATTTCCCAAATGACTCAAGATGCTTTGTACATTAAAAGAATAGAAAATAAGACATTTGGAAACAGAACTCAGTTGAAATCATAATAGAAGCAATTAGATACAGTTCCAGCAATTCTAATACTTTCTTGGTTGAATTTTTTGTGCTCTAGAGATAATATGAAATGCTTATATTTGAATGCTATGCAAAGGGACATACTTAGTGTGGTCAACCAGGACGTAAAGAGATTGACAGCTTTCTGGAGTTTAAACTAGAGACATACATTTCTCCTGTATAAAGAATATAGAAAATGTCTCTACACTGCTAAGAAGACAGTTATCCTTAACACTGCCACTTGGGATTAAAATATACACACGGCCTGCGTCAAGTAGATTGAGAAGTGGAAGAATATCTTACAGCCTCTAATTGTGAAGTACTTCTTGTCACTGTGATAAGACCTCAGATTAGCCAGAATACTTAAGAGTATGTTCTTGTTGTAAAAGGATGAACCAGGAAGGTTTAAGGTATGTATATTTCTGTGTGTTTATAACACATTTCATTTCATCATCAGGTATCACCCACAATAACTAACATACATTCTATAGGCTCTTAAGGCCATATTCTGCTACATTCTATCTACCAACACCAGCGTATAAACATCAAAGAAATTTCAGCTCTGTAATATGTATTTAGATATAGAAACTCGTATCTCCAGATCAGTAGGGTCTCCTGCCCCTCTTGCTCTGTCCTTGAGATTAAATTAGGGGATTCAAAGGAGATAGAAGGAAGTTGGCAACAATTCCAGCCGCTGAGCCCAGGGCAGCTGTTTGTCCAGCCTTTGGTGAGCCCACCGCTCGGGATACCCTGGCCTTGCTCTGTAAAACTGATGGTCACTTAGATTCCCTGTCCCCTTGGGAACACTCTCTCAAAGGTAGACTAGAAAGCTGTCTAAACTCTGCTACTGTATTTTTCTGACATAATAAGCATAACTTATTGAACGGATCTAGGTCTCTGATGAACTTAAAGTGCTTCAAGGTCATGATTTGATATCAGTGACAGTCTTATAGACAGGGAGCTGCAGGAGATTAGACAGAGGCTGTCCTGACCAAAGATAAGACCCTGGCATTTGCCTTTTGACTAAACGTCTGATACATGTCAGCTTTATTTTGTTTTGACTCTTGCTTTCCAAAGTGACACGCAGCCCAAAGAAACACCAAAAGACCAACAATTAGGATGCTTTTTAGGAAAAATGAAATACTTGATAGATAAGATCTATGCCATAAGTAAAACTTAACAAGAGAAATCACAGAATTGTAGAACTGGAAGGAATATTTAAGATCAACCCATCACGTTCCATAGGTGAGGAAAATTGAAGTGACTTAACCAAAGGCATAGGGCCAGTCAGTAATCGGTCTACAACTCATGTCCTTGGCTCTGGACTAAAAATCACTGAAGGTGACTTTTTAGTGCTTAGTTGCTACCCTAATACTAAACATAGTGTCAGTTTGTGGCGCATAAGTGAAATCTCTAGAAAAAAAGGAAAACTACTTTCAGAAAACTGCTACATTTAATGTTCACGGTAGCAAGACACCAAAATTTCACTTGAGTAAAACTCATCATTTCATTATTACCTCCCAGTGATACAATAAACCTTGGGCAGAAATTGTCGTGTTTGAAATTATATTAATTCTTCCAGGTCATCAGGGTACCACTCAGTGGATTTTAACAGTAATATACCCACCGCTGGTCTAGGGCCACCAACTAAAAAAAAAAGTTAATGGTTCTATGGATGTTTCCTAGTCAATAAAAAAATGTCTGCTTTAGGACTTCCCTGGTGGCTCAGTGGTTAAGAATCCACCTGTCAATGCAGGGAACACGGGTTCGAGCCCTGGTCCGGGAAGATCCCACATGCCGCGGAGCAACTAAGCCCGTGCGCCACAACTACTGAGCCTGTGCTCTAGAAACTGCAAGCCACAACTACTGAGCCCACGTGCCACAACTACTGAGCCTGCGCTCTAGAGCCCATGGTCTACAACAAGAGAAGCCACCGCAATGAGAAGCCCGTGCACCACAACGAAGAGTAGCCCCCGCTCGCCGCACCTAAAGAAAGCCCGCGCAGCAACGGAGACCCAACACAGCCAAAATAAAGACGTAAATAAATAAATATAAATTTATTTAACAAAATGTCTGCTTTATAAAACTACCATACATTCTCGTTATTCTTTAAAATTAGATGAGTTCAAAAGAGATCTTCAAAGATGCTGTACTTGAATTAAAATACAAAATCATGTTGAAAATCATTTGAATAATATTTTAGAAATGAATCAAAAAACTGTTCCTACAAAAGAAATGCAAACTGTTTTTAAGTTAAAGCCATCTCTACCATCCCCAGGAACTCCCTTGTATGAGAGCCTAATTTGCGAATCAGATGGAAAATACCCGTCTTCATCGTGAGTTATGGTTAATTAGATGTTACAACTGAACTACTAAGAGACAACGGACCCCTCCAAGGGGCAGTCAACTAGAACATTATTCGGAGGCAAAGCAACCTAATTATTATCGCAAAGTTCAAATTAGAGGAGTTGATTTGAACACTTAATGGACTCACTTTGGGGTCAAACCTCTTGAGATTAGTGAATTCATACCGGACAGTCTTTTTAGTACGTTAAAATGGGCTTTGATAAAAGAAAAATACACAAAATCAGAAAATGTACAGAGAGGGAAAGGCAACATGTAGAGATGCTCCCACCAAGTTCCAGAGAGTTTCCTATAAACTAGAAAGTGTGGAAGCATAAATCCCAAGTTGGGACAATCCCTCACGGGTGACCGACAACCCCCTGCTTCTTGCTTTGGGACACGTGGGAGGCGAATCTCTTCTAGAAAGAAGCACTTTCTCGTACGCAGCTCCAGAGAATTAATCTTCCTCTCCCCCAGAAGAGACTCCTGTAGTCCTTAGGGGTCAGAGAGGAAAGCAGTGAACGCACTCAGATTGTCGAGATGGTACCCACAGTGGTACATTTGACAGAAGAACCGTGAGGTTTAAAGAAAGAGTGAAGAACACTGTTGGGGTGGGTTTAGCAAATGTGCATGATCTATTTTCAGTCCCCTATGACTGTGGGGACACTGTTTCCACAAGACGGTATGTCCTGTGGTCCAAACAACTGATTTACAAATAAACTTAGAGAGTGATTCTTGGTATGTTGGTGACACGGAAGGATTTCAATGACTGAATACATTACAGGAATGAGATTATAAAGTTTTCCTAAACATTGATTACTGTGAGAAGTCCTAATAGAACACAGGCCTTTCACAACTGGTACCCACAGAGCCCTTGCATGGATCACCGATCACTTATCATGCCTTTGATAGCACACCTGGATGGCGGGCCTGTGCTTCATTTCCCTAACAAGACAGTAAGCTCCAGGCTCCCTCAGAGGCGGCACTGGGCTGTACAGCCCTTGGGAATCTTCCTTGGAGCTTGCACACAGTGGAGAGGGGAGGAGAGAGCCAAACGGAGGGGGCACAGAACACCTGGCTCAAAGCAGAGAGAGACACGGGACAGCCAGCCTCCTAGGTGAGACTCTACCACACAGCCATCAACTCATACCAGCTCGTTCATGGCTAGCCAAAAGTGTTTCGCTTTAAATTGGCAATAGACGGAAGACGATGAATTATTCAAAGCTCACTGAGAAATACAAAAGTCTATATTTTTCATCTTTCAAACTTAGCATTCTAAGGCATTCCTTCAGCTATTTAGAAATGCTGTTTCTAGGACTTCCCTGGTGGTCCAGTGGTTAAGAATCCATCTTGCAAGGCAGGGGACGCCAGTTCGATCCCTGGTCAGGGAACTAAGATCCCACGTGCCACGGGGCAACTAAGCCCACACGCCACAACTACAGAGCCCATGCACTCTGGAGCCTGTGAGCCACAACTAGAAAGAAGCCCACGCACCGCCACGACCCACATGCCACAACGAAAGATCCCACGTGCCGCAACTAAGACCCTATGCAGCCAGCCAATAAATAAATATTTAAAAAAGAAGAAGAAATGCTGTTTCGCCTCCTAAGTACAAGTGATTTGCCGGGGTCTCCAATTATTGGCTTAATAAATGTTTACTGAATGAGCACTGTCAGGTCTGTAGTCAAAAGCTTGACCCTCCTCCACCCTCTAAGAGGACAAAAATTCCCCCCGAGTCAGGTTTAGGGAGTTTGCAACACCTACTCACATCCTTCATCATCACAGACTTTCCACCCAGGCCTGGCCTGACTCCAAATCCTGTAAACTTTGCACTCTAGAGTCTGATCTGCAGATCTCTGTTCATTACAGGAAAAACAAAATAGAGGGGGCCATATTTTGATCTAAAATATTCTTGTGGAAGACCCCACCAGCATTCTTTTACAGTAAAAATTAGAATGTGAAATATTCTAATTTCACTTCACCAATAATCAGAAGCAATGAAAACAAGGATAAGGACGTCCCCGGCGGTCCAGTGGCTGGAACTCCGCGCTCCCAATGCAGGGGGTGCGGGTTCGGCCCCTGGTCGGGGAACTAAGATCCCACGTGCCGTGTGGCGCACCAAAAAAAAAAAAAAAGGAATAAGGGTAAACCCTTGCATGCAGAGAAACTCCAATGCAGAGTAATTCTGACATCTGTTAAATTGGAGAGCAGGAAAGAGATCATAAATCCTTCCATGAATCCCTATTGTTACAGATCATAGGAGGAGACAATAATAATACTGTCCTTGATTGCAAACATGCAGAGAAAGTTTGAAAGTGAAACCTACCGAACGAACAGCATGCTAAGATTCTGTTTCAATTAATATTAGACCATGCTTGTTAGAAGCTCCAGGAGAGCCCTCCTAATGTTTTACATGCAGGAGACTGAAAGCAGAGATGAGTATATATCCCACAGAAAGAAAGCCACCAAAACACACTTATTTGGCTTGAAAAAAGAACTGAGAGATTAATGCATTTTATCACAGCCAGTAGGAAATGTTTTAGTCTGTAAGTAAGTTATCTGATTTGATTTTGTTCCCGCTGTTTGTTTTTAATTAGACAAAGAAACATTTCCAAATTTTTGTTTTGTAATCTTAAAGACCTAAGTCCACAGTGATTATGTAGCATCTCATCTGCCTATCCCTCTTCACATCTAATTTTAACAGCAAATCAGTCACTTTCCACTTCAAATCAGGAGCCATGGGCTGAACTTGCATGCCAGTTTGCTATTGCCTCACGGGGGGGAAAAATCTGTTTGGTTCCTGTTGATTTGAGAGGTATTTTTTTCTTCCCTGTGGTTTTACATGCAGTATTTTCAACACAGAGAACACTAGGCAAAGCCTTGCCAGAAAGGGCCCTCTTGTTGGCAAGAGCCCATATGCTGGAACATTCACCTGACTTCACCAGCAGGGACCCAGGGTTGATGCCCACCTGGGTGCAGGCTGGCGAGGCTGCAGTCTGGTGGCCCCTGGTCCACAGAAACCACAAGGAGGAGTGCCAGCGGGTCAGTGTCCAAAGGGCAGTGTTTGCATCTTATGGAGCTCTCCACACACAGACGCCCGGGAGTAATTCTGCTACAACTAATGTCCTGTGTTCTTTCTGTACCCGTTCTTCTCCCTCCTTCCCAGAACACCTGAAGGAGAAGTTGGAAGAATACATGGCTCGGTTTTCCAAAGTGAGGATTGTTCGCACCAAGAAAAGGGAAGGGCTGATCCGGACCCGACTCCTGGGAGCGTCCATGGCCAGAGGCGAGGTCCTTACGTTCCTGGACTCCCACTGCGAGGTCAACGTCAACTGGCTTCCCCCGCTCCTCAGTGAGTGACCCTCAGCCCCTGGGGCCTCCGGGGGAGGCGGGGGAGGGTGCCATGCGCTTCTATGTCATCCGCCATCGACAAAGGCTAGAGACCCCTTTTACGAGGTTTACAGTGGGGGCGGTGAATTCTATCTTAACTATTGCTGGGACGTATAGGTAACTAGAAAACCACATTGAAATTGACATTTTAGGTAATACCAACTGCAGTCTACCTTAAGGTTTGAAAAGGTTTGATTTCTTTATCTTAGACATTCACTGAGTAAACACTAAAAGGAAGAAGTATTCATTATACTACCTATAAGCACAGTATGACTAAAATACACACACACACACACACACACACACACACACACACACACACACAGAGTTTAGCAAGTATTATAGGACTGTCAAGAGATAAGAAAAGTATTCAGCCCCAGAATACAGTTAAAGTAAAAGCACACTGACATTTTCCCAGGATTTATAAAGCCATTCTCTTTTCCACTCCGGCACCGGCTTAGCTCCCTAAATATACGACCCCCCCCCATCATGTTTACACACAATCCCTCAAACACTCAGAGCTGCCATCCAGGTGGTACATCTTAAATGAGCACTAGAGGACTATCACTTGAACTGCTAGAAACACAAAAGTCCTGAAAACCACTCAAGCTCGAAAACCTGCATGAGGTTCAGTCCAAGCACCAGTATTTTTTTTAATTTCACAGTTAAGTCAGAGATCAAGCCCAGTAGTAGCTAAGGAATAAATTGTAAGGCTGAGGGAAAAAGTGTGTCTAAAAAGTTCTTGGTGCGCACTTATTGAGTTCCTTTCTGTTCTTCCACATTTCACTAAATCAACTTTTACTGTAACTATATCCCTGGCCTTGGAGCTAAAGCCAGTTAACAACCTCCTTCACAATAGCTGTCTCAGAAAGAATCATTTTCTATTGAGAACGTGCAGGATTTCAGACAGAGGCAGCAAAGCTCCATTAGTAAACGATGTGGGGGAAAAGATCAATTGAAATTGTGTTGCATTTGAAACAGGAAATGACCAGCAGCTAAGGCTCCACGGCATCTCAGAGCCACACTCTCCCCCGCAGACAATCTTCCAGACACCCTAATCAAAAGGGATGTTTCTATGCTCCTAATGGCCAGAGATTGTTCTGAGCTTTGAATTAAAAGTAGCTTGTCCAAGGACATAGCAATTTAGAGTTTCATCCGCAACCGTCAGTTTCCCTTAAACGGAATTTGACCTATATGATGCTGAATACTCAAGTCAGCACAAGGCCTAATTTATTTATGATCCAAACAAGCCCTAAATGCCAATTATCAAGGCTCTGACTGTTCATATGCATCTAACATAAAAAAAAAAAAAAAGGAAAAAAAAAGGGAAAAGACAGAGAAGCCCACTTTTTCTCATTGAAGCATTTCATTTCCTGTAGGCCTGATGGGTAAGAAATGATTCACGCTCAGGATTACTATCTTTTTTTATTTTCCTCTATCAGTGTCTTGACACATCCTCCAAAATGGAAAAAAAAAAAAAAAAAAAAGGTGGAGCCACACAGTTTCTTGGTTCATTTTTCACCTTGGGATTTTACCTGAATTTCAATTTCCCATTAAGAGTCTGTTTGTTTGATCCCTGGAAATTGAAATGTAGGCACAGCCTTAGATGAAAAATTAGTCATGCTACTTTCACCCCGAGCTGGTGCTGCTGGATGAGAGCTGAGAGGAAATTTGAAGGGAAAGTTGACAGTTTAACAGACTAATTCTCTTCGGGTCACCTTGAGACTCCTTGTTGGTCAAGGAACTTGTAAATCAACCTGATTCTGAATTTGACTGAAGAAAGTCACTGAAACCTTAATACTCAAATACCTGCAGAGGTGATAGAAGAAATATTTTGGACACAGTAATGATGGTCTCCTCTGTCAAAGACATCTATGGGGGAATGCCACTTAAGGACTAAAGCCCACTGCAACGCTTGCCCAGGTGAAAATGATGCCCACTGAGCTCTTGGTGGGACTAACTTAAGGAGTGAATGAATGAATGAAAGAGAAAGAAAGAAAAAGAGAGGGAAGGAAGGAAGGAAGAGAGAGAGAGAAAGAAAGAAGAAAGAAAAAATGAGAGAGAGAGAGAGAGAAAGAAAGAAAAAAGAAAGAAAGAAAGAAGGAAGGAAAGAAAGAAAGAAAGAAGGAAGGAAGGAAGGAAGGAAGGAAGGAAGGAAGGAAGGAAGGAAAGGGAAAAAGAAAAAGAAAGGGAGAGAGAAAGGTAGATCTGGGGGGAGATCTTCCATAGGATTCTGTGGTTTCCATGCCCTGCCTTATCAGTGTCTTCAGAATAATGATGCTGAAATAGCCAAACCTCATTATTTCTAAATTATGTCTTTTCTTTTTTAAAGATACTTAAATGTATTTTATTCCACACGCCACATCCAAAGGTCTTCCAAAGAACCAGAAAGCAGGTGTTTGCACTTAAAAGTTCTGCCTGTCTGACACTATTAGTTTGTTGTAGTAAATACTGAAGAAATGCACATTGTTGGGAAGACAACACTTCACATGTAGCTGTTCTAGGTCAGCCAAAGTACCTGTACATGCCCTTCCCAGCACTGGCTCTTCAGGTCTCACGTAATAACATCTACAAGGGAGGAGCTGGAGGTGCAACTGGAAAATAAGTCTCCTTTCTGCCTCAGAGAAGCACCATGGCCAACTGGAAAGACCCCAGACTTTAGCACAGGACCATTAAGCAGGGATTGCATCCTAATTCTTGCCGTCAAAAGACGAGCGACCTTGGACAAGTTATTTAACTTCTCTGAGCTCAGTTTCTCATGTGCAGACTAGGAATGATGATAAGAACAACCTCACTGGGTTGCTAGGAGGGTTAGGAACAGCCTGAGTATACTTAGTAGTTGCTCAAGAATTGAACAGTAGCAGGAATAGTAGCGGTAGTATCAGGCCATCTAACGTATTTTCAGCTATGATGAGAGAAGATAAAAATGTATAGCTTTGATACACGGAGTCTATATTAAAGAACAGTAGCAAAATAGGACTTGGCAAAATCTGTGGTAAGCCTGAGAGCAAAGAATTCTGTGTATGATCTACCAGCATTTGGGGGGCGGTGGAGGGACAGTTATCATGGCCATTGTAAGATGAGATGCTAAAAAAAAAACCCATGAAGTTAAATATTTACATTTTGGAACCTCCAGAAAGCAGGCCAGTATTTTCTCAGCAGGCTCTAGCTGTATGTTTGAAGGAACACGAGGACTGTTTATACTCCACGCATGTTGGGTGCACTGTAAAATGACAGATTGGGGACAGGTCAGAGCAAAACTGTGACAGAGGGAGAGCTAAACGCTCTTCTCCGGGTATCTCTGGGACATCACTTTCTTCGAGGAAGATACCACAACACTAATTGCACCTAATCACTGTCCCGTCACGTTAAGCCCAGCATTCAAGCAGAGATTCTGCAAAGTGCTCTGAAGGCGACAGGGAAGCACACTGCGAGCACGATGAGTTAGGAAGGGCTTCTCCTGGCAGAAGAATGAGAGATGACCTGGGCAGGCGTGTCATTTCCTATTCCGTGCTTTCATTTTTCAGACCAAATTGCACTCAACCACAAAACCATCGTGTGCCCCATGATCGATGTCATTGACCACAATCACTTTGGGTACGAGGCCCAGGCCGGGGATGCCATGCGCGGCGCCTTTGACTGGGAAATGTACTACAAGAGGATCCCCATCCCCCCAGAGCTGCAGAGGGCGGATCCCAGCGACCCTTTTGAGTGAGTAGCAGCTGAGGGAGGGTCCAAGGGAGAAGGGGCAGATAACTCAGGCGTGTGTCAGCTGGAGACCCATCTCTAATGAAATGGAATAAAACGGGTGGCAAAAGTATGCAAAACACTGGGGAAAGGTCAGACCTACAAGTTGTGTAAAATCACAAGCTGTGCTGAGTACATTCTTGAACTTCCTGAGTGTGAGAGGGCGTGTGCGGTATGAGAATCAGTAAAGGCAGAGTTCACAGTAAATGCACGGAAAAGGGATGCAGTCCCTTTCAGCCATTCTCTTAGAGGTTCTTTCCTCATTTTCAGTTCCCTCTGTTCTTTCTGCTTTTCCCTAAAGGATTATTTAAATTAACTATTTTACCTTTCTTTATTAGGGAATGATATAAAATATGAACCAGTATTTAGGCCTAGGTTCCATGCCCTGCTGGGAATTGCTTCTTTATAAAGGAGGGCCATGTTTCGGATGAGCAGCTGCTCCCAGAACTTAAACTTGGGGAATTCAATCAAATGACAGACCCAGAGTAGATGATCTTTGATCATATTGCCCCCAGTTTAGTTCTATACAGATATAAGCTTACAGTAATCTATTGATTTCTACAAAGCTAAATTCTTTTTTTCCAATGTGGACAGGAGAACTGTCTATGTAAAGAAAAAGAAAAAAATATGGCTCAGCTTGACAAACTATTAGGACCATTAATGGTTAATGGTGAGCTTTTTCCAAAAGTTACCCAGAGATTGCCCAAGGCATGCTATTATCTATTCCTCGTACTTCACCCTTCTGATATCCTTAAAACCTTTATAACTTTAAAACTATTATATTTTTTCTTAGTACAAAAAAAATGTCTAGATCAAGGTTTTGCACACTCTCTAAGATTCTATTTAACATGCGTTAAAATCAATACTGTCTTTTTCTAATATTTTATTTTTTTATTGATGTATAGTTACTGTACAATATATATAAGTTACAGGTGTACAATATAGTGATCCACAATTTTTAAGGATTATACTTCATTTATAGTTACTGTAAAATATTGGCTAGACTCCCTGTGTTGTACAATATATCCTTGTAGCTTATTTTATACCTAATAGTTTATACCTCCTAATCCCCTACCCCTGTATTGCCCCTCCCCCCTTCCCTGTCCCCACTGGTAACCACTAGTTTGTTCTCTATACCTGAGAGTCTGTTTCTTCTGTGTTATAGTCACCAGTTTGTTGTATTTTTTAGGCTCCACACATAAGTGATATCATAGAGTATTTGTCATCCTCTGTCTGACTTATTTCACTTAGCATAACATCCTCCAAGTTCATCCGTGTTGCTGCGAATGGCAAGCTTTCATTCTTTTATATGGCTGAGTAGTGTTCCATTGCATATATATACCATGGATGCGTCTTCTTTGCCCATTCACCTACCGATGGACACTTGCATTGCTTCCATATCTTGGCTATTATAACTAACACTGCTGTGAACACTGGGGTGCATGGATCTTTTCAAATTAGTGTTTTGGGGTGTTTTTTTTTTGCAAATATACCCAGGAGTGGAATTGCCAGGTCATATGGTATTTCTATGTTTAGTTTTTTGAGAAGCCTCCACGCTGTTTTCCACAGTGACTACACCAATTTACATTCCCACTGACAGTGTACGAGGGTTTCCTTTTCTCCACATCCTTGCCAACATTTGTTATTTGTGGTCTTTTTTGATGATGGCCATTCTGACAGGTGTGAGGTGATACTTCATTGAGGTTTTGATGTGCATTTCCCTGGTAATTAGTGATATTGAACATCTTTTCATGTGCCTCTTGGCCACCTGCATGTCCTCTGTGGAGAAATGTTTATTCAGGTCTTCTGCCCATTTTTTTAATTGGGTTGTTTGCTTTTTTGATGTTGATTTGTATGATTCTCTAACGCCATATACAAAAATAAATGGATTAAAGACCTAAATGTAAGACCAGATACTATAAAACTCCTAGAGGAAAACATAGGCAGAACACCCTTTGATATAAATCACAGTAATATTTCTTTGGATCCATCTCCTAAAGCAAAGGACATAAAAGCAAAAATAAACAACTGGGACCTGATTAAACTTAAAAGCTTTTGCACAGCAAAGGAAACCATCAACAAAACAAAAAGACAACCTACAGAATGGGAGAAAATATTTGCAAATGATATGACCAATAAGGGGTTAATATCCAAAATATATAAACAGCTCATACAATTCAACAACAACAAAAAATCAACACTGTCTATTCACGAATAACATGGGCTATAAAAGTTTACAGTAGAGAAACTCCCAAGTGCAAAAATTACTTCAGTGACTCACTTTAAATTACAGTAAACATTTGATAAACATCAGGAAAATGTTTCTTCCGATTCTATTCTCTAAGAAGATAAACTCTTGGGAAAGCAAAGGGGATTTCAAAAGACATTAGCCTGATAAAAACGAAGGGAAATCATTTCTTTTGTAATAAGCGCACTCATTAAGTATCCAGAATTTCTGAAAGAGGCCTCTTCAGATGCATAAATTCCTGGAGAGTTTTTTAGAAGAAATGATGAAGCCCATTGTTACTCTTCCAAATACTTCAGCCAAGATTTAAAGGAGATTGAAAACCACCAGGGAAGTTTTTTAGTAATCCAGGGGAAGGAGTTTCTAGTAAGCGTTTGATGTGGGCCCAGCTGAGAGATGATCTTTAGACATCTCTGAAGGTAACCATCTGAAAGTCTTGGCAAAGGGGCTTAGGGTGGGATTTAAAGTCAGGCGGGTGTGGGAGAGGATACAGAAGGACCCTAAACACGGTGGATCTGTTATTAGATGGCAGCCGATGGCAGAATAGCCATGGTCCTGTAGCTACTATTCAAGTTTGCCATGTTGGAGAGCAAGGATTCATCCATGATAACTTTTCCAATAAGTACTGTAATCGTGACTGGATTATAATGACCTTCTACTTTACTTCCACTGTAACAGTGGGGCCCCTGCTTTCTGAAGATGTGGGATCAAAATGCTACCAAAGGAATTTCAAATGGTGAAAATTCCAGAAATATTCTCGGTCCCTGCACTGACAGTTGAAATTTTTGTCAGGCAGACCCCAGCTATGGCTATCAGAGTATCAGCCACCTTGCTTAGCCCCAGAGCTGGCAGAGGTGCTAACTTTCAGAATTAAATTACCTCTTGTTCCTCTCACCTACTTAGGTGGTTGTCATCCTGTCAACAATGGCATTCTGTCCAGTACGACTGCCTTTCTGTTTTAAGTCCCTTTGATTCCTAGGAAGGCAGACACTTTAGCCTTTTGTAAAAAATGTAGCTTCCAGGGGGTGTCCACTTTGATCTTCGAAACTGCATTTGCCTTCCTGCTAATAAAAGAATGCTTAGTTACCCAAGAGGCTCTGAGCAGTGTGTCAGCAATTCCATTATCTCGGCGGCCACCTGAATGTACGCATAAACAGACGTGCTTTCAGCGAAAACTTGCTTCTCTAGATGTAAAGCTTTAAGATACACAGAACGAACGTGGTCTACGTATACATCTCTCAAGCCTTTCATGTTTTCCACTGGTAGCTATGAGGATTTCCTCGGGGGTGGGGTGGTAGGGGGAGAGTAGGCAGAAAAGTCGGGAAGAAAGGAACTACAGAGTAACATGGAAATGTACTGCAAATTCCAGGACCTTTCTGACAATATATATGCAAAGATTGTCTTTCTGTAGCAAGTTGATCAAATGTCCTGAATGACAAGACCTGAATTCTCCCATTGATTCTACCATTGTTGGAGTTTTCTCCAACTAATGACTCCAGTAGTGTTTTTCAACCTGGAAATCCTGTGAAATTAGAGGGACATGAACAGTATTTAACAGTTAAGGAATTGAATTGAAAATTTCAGAGTATTATACGGGTATGTAAGTATAGCTATTGTTTCTCAGCTATTTGATTTCAGTTATAATGCATATATGATCCCAGGTCATGATATAAATGGTGTTTCTTAATATAGGTTACACAGTCAGAAGAGTTCAAAATCTATCAACTTCCTAAACTGGGAATCAAAACCTTCATCAACCTGACTAGGAAGGAAAAGAAAAACTCATAGACAACTTTGACCTCTAAGGAAAAAATTACTTACATGTGCAAAGAGATCTAGTTTTCAGACAAACCCGCTCCTAGAATATGAGAGACAGTGCAGTATTCACAGTTCAGATTATCTGGAACAGTCACAATTCTGATTAGACTGGATATATTTGGTAAATATTCTTGTCTTTTGAAAGAAAAATGAACTATTCTCCTTTACCGGTAGCTTATAACCATGGCATAATGCTCTTAGAAAATTCTTGGTATTCATAGCTTTTAGCAGGTTTCCTTATTCCTGGTTTATTTCTAGTGCAGGGCACTTGGGAATTGAAGTCTTTTCTGTGTGACAAAACATAATATGCTCCTTTAGTCATGATGAGAAAGGGGAAGATATTCCTTTGCTTTCTGACCACTAACTTATTTCTTCAACCTTATCTCGGCATCTGAAAGTTTAGAGAGAACCAGAAAGAATTATCTTATCCAACTTCCCTTTAATGCAAGCACCCCCTAGACAGCATCCAACACAGATGACCAGCCTCCTCCTTTTTTTTTTAGTGAAGTAGAGTTGATTTGCAGTGTTGTGCTAATTTCTGTTGTACAGCTAAGTGACTCAGTTCTACACATATATACATTCTTTTTTTATATTGTTTTCCATTATGGTTTACCCCAGGAGATTGGATATAGTTCCCTGTGCTATACAGTAGAACCTTGTGGTTTATCCATTCTAAATGTAACAGTTTGAATCTACTAACCCCAAACTCCCAGCCCATCCCTCTCCCACCCACCCACCCACCCACCCATCCCCTCCCCCTTGGCAACCATGAGTCTGTTCTCTATGTCTGCGAGTCTGTTTCTGTTTTGTAGATAGGTTCATTTGCGCCATATTTTAGATTCCACATATAAGTGATACCCTGTGGTGTTTGTCTTCCTCTTTCTGGCTTACTTCACTTAGTATGATAATCTCTAGTTGCATCCATGTTGGACCACCTTCCTCTTGAACTCATCAGGGAAGTAATATTTGCTACCTCAAAACACTGTCCCTTCCACTAGGCTGGTTGACAGGAACATTTTCCGGTGGATTAAGAAAATTCTACCTTCCTCATCCCAAATTGTCCTACTTGAAACACAAGGAATGTCTAAATTCCTCTTCAATGACAGAGCTGTTAAAAATCTTTGAAAACAGCTACCATGCCTGGTCCTCTCAAGGCAGAAAAAAGAAACTTTTTTCTTCTCCATGCTAAATATCTCCAGTTCTATCCTCATAATCTCCAGGTCCTCCAGAATCCTTGGAAGTTCATGCTGATTGATGGAAATGCTCGATTTCTGTAAATTCACATGAATGCTGCAGTTTCATCCACACTTCTCCAACTTGTTCACAAGGATAATGTGAAATATACCACCCAACATGTCAGGTACTCAGGCCCTAATATATGAGTCTGTCAACCTTAAAAACAAAGTTAATTTCTGGAGAATTTGCACTGGTTTCTAGAGATCATGCTTCCTTGTGCTAAGTACTCATAGTCAATTCAGCAGTTTATTCAATTTTGCAATTTTGCTGTGTATTTCAGAATCTGCCTCTATTCTGTCTTTCAGCTGTGGAGAGATTACTTTTACTCTGCCCGTCTTCTGCAAATAGATCTCCAACAATTCCCCAAAGGCTTCTAAAACATAGAGTTTTAATCATCATGGATGAAATTCTTGTATACCATCATTAGGCAGGACTGAGATTCTCTATTTTCCACTTTTATATACCATCAATTTCCAAAATTTTAAAAATAAAGGTATCTGCACTTGGGGGTGAAAAAGCCTCATAGGATACAAATGTCCATTTATTCTCTCAGACACCCCTACGTCCACGGACACATCAGTTTGAATTCAGTGCTGTTACCTAGTCTAGAAATATCTCAGGGCATGGATAGCAATGGCAGGCATCTCAAGGTTGGAACTTCAAATACTGAAGATCTCCTAAGATGTAAGCACCAAATGTAGATTCTTTGGGGCCGGTTCTGCAGTCCAGCACTGTGAAGCTAAGCCCATGTTCAAAGGGATAAGATTCTCCCTGTCCGTTACGGAGAGCTGTATCCCTGTGACATGAAAGTAAGATGCCGGGCTTCCCTGGTGGCGTGGTTGAGAGTCTGCCTGCCAATGCAGGGGACACGGGTTCGGGCCCTGGTCTGGGAAGATCCCACATGCCGCGGAGCGGCTGGGCCCGTGAGCCATGGCCGCTGAGCCTACACGTCTGGAGCCTGTGCTCCGCAACGGGAGAGGCCGCGATAGTGAGAGGCCCGCACACCGCGATGAAGAGTGGCCCCCACTTGCCGCAACTAGAGAAAGCCCTCGCACAGAAACGAAGACCCAACACAGCCATAAATAAATAATTTTTTTTTTAAAAAGTACAGGTTTTAATTTAAAAAAAAAAAAAAAGTAAGATGCCTTCTAAAAAGATTTACTGACAGGGTCTTCCTTTATTCTTCCAAGGGACAGAGTGCAGATCCCCGGAAACTTGCTAACTATCTTTCCTATACAGGAGTGTCATAAAGTATGAATGCCGACACAGTGTGAAGGGCAGTAACCCTTGGGTAACAAATACAATGTTGTGCTAAATTTTAGAATTGAATCAGAAAAAAAATGTGCCAATAAGCATAAGTTTATCAGGCTAGAAGAAACCTTAAAGACAATTCCACCTCTCATTTATTTATTTATTAAATTGAAGTATAGCTGTTGTACAGTACCATGTAATTTACAGGCATACAATATAGTGATTCACAATTTTTAAAGGTTATACTCCAATGACAGTTATCATAAAATACTGACTAGATTCCCTGTGTTGTACAATATATCCTTATAGCTTATTTTATACCTAATAGTGTGTACCTCTTAATCCCTTATCCCCATATTGCCCATCTCCTCTCTCCCCACTGGTAAGCACTAGTTACTCTATATCTGTGGTCTGCTTCTTTTTGGTTATATTCACTAGTTTGTTGTAGTTTTTAGATTCCACATATAGGGGATATCATACAGTATTTGTCTTCCTGTGTCTGACTTATTTCACTTAGCCTAACATCCTCCATGTTCATCCATGTTGCTACAAATGGCAAAATTTCATCTTTTTCATAGCTGAGTAGTATTTCACTGTGTATATGTACCACATCTTCTTTATCCATTCATCTGTTGATGGACACTTAGGTTGCTTCCATGTCTTGGCGACTGTAAATAATGCTGTTATGAACATTGGGATGCATGTATCTTTTTGAATTAGTGTCTTTGTTTTTTTCAGATATATACTCAGGAGTGGAATTGCTGGGTCATATGGTAGTTCTATTTTTAGTTTTTGGAGAAATCTCCATACTGTTTTCCACAGTGGCTGCATCAATGTACATTCCCCCCAACAGTGTATGAGGGTTCCCTTTTCTTCACATCCTCACCAACATTCGTAAACTCAAAATGGATTAAAGACCTAAATGTAAGACCGGATATTATAAAACTCCTAGAGGAAAACATAGGCTGAACACCCTTTGATATAAATCGCAACAATATTTCTTTGGATCCATCTCCAAAAGCAAAGGAAATAAAAAATAAACAAATGGGACCTAATTAAACTTAAAAGCTTTTTGCACAGCAAAGGAAACCATCAACAAAATGAAAAGACAACCTACTGAATGGGGGAAAATATTTGCAATATGACTGATAAGGGATTAATATCCAACATATATAAACAGCTCATACAACTCAATACAAAAACAAACCACCTGATTAAAATATGGGCAGAAGAACTGAATAGACATTTTTCCAAAGAAGACATACGGATGGCCATCAAGCACGTGAAAAGTGCTCAACATCGTTAATCATCATGGAAATGCAAATCCAAACCACAATGAGATATCATCACATACGTGTCAGAATGGCCGTCATCAAAAAGAACACCTCTTTTTATAGAAGAAGAGATCTAGACTAGAGTCTATGAGACTTATCCAGTGTCACAACTGATAAATTTAACAGCTCCTGCTAGAATCTGGGCTTGCTGACTTCCCATTCTGTGCTGCATTCTTTCATCCACACCACGGTGGCGGGGAGAAAGCTTAGTTGTTAAATGCCTATTACTATGTGTCAGGTGCTGGGGAGGAAATCTCCATATATTGCGAATTCACTTAATCCTTATCTCAAGTCTAGGAAATAAATAATATCATCTGTGTTTTTACAAATAAGGTAATTCAGGCTCAAGAGATAATTTCCTAAAGTTTATGTAAGAAACTGGAATAAGGACCCAGATGTAAGGATTCATACTATTCCATGGAAATTTCCACCTCCCTCTCTGCTCAGAGACGAAACATTCTGTAGTGCTTCAGGGATAATCAAACAGAAGAAAACATTCTCAGAGAAGACAGTGACTTCCTCTTCAAACAGCAGTGCACGTAGGTAAATGACCACCACAAAACTGAAAGCATCACTGGCCATCACCAATCCTCTCACAAGTCTTTTCTCCAGATGTGTTCGACACTGAGTTAAGCAAAATGATACCAGGTCACCTCAACCAGATGGGCCGTGGCTGTACAAGGCTGCACAGTGGAGGGGTCTGAGCAAGGCTGAGAGCTGGCCGGCCCTCTGCTCGGAAGGCCAGGGGCCCACGCTTGGGCTGCCCAGCAGAGAGCTAGAGGGGATCGTTCTCCTTGGTGGGCACTGTAGCTTTGCCTTATTAATGCAGAGCAGAGAACAACAGACTTCAGTCAAGTCACTTGCTGCCCAGAATGAGCAACTAGCTTTAGTCAGCACCTTATTGATTGCATTGACATTCAAAATTGTAACATCCCACTTGGGTAAATTCCCGGTGGGGACTGAGCTGTACCTTAATTTACTTAGAATTTGAAAGTAAAGATACTCACTTTTTCTCTTTTCACATGAGTTTTGACCCAATATTGCCCATCCTGAATTTAATCAAGATTAGTAAGGAACAGGCTCCCCACGTGGAAAAGGAGACTGGATGTGTCTCTCCACTTTCACCTCTGAGTTGCACCAGGCATTGTTCACCTTCTCCTTTTTTTTCAGTTGGGTTACCTGTAAACCCTGGAATATCCATTTGGTAGGTGGGAGAATTTTATTCATATTCTACTTCTCAAGCTAAGTCAATATACCTCATAGATTTTGCTGTGACCTTCAAGCAATTGCTTCCAAACTTTGCCCCCTTTTCCCTCAAAAACCCAAAATGATGCAAACAAGCTACCACAGTATTAGCTGCCTCAACCTCAATCTTCAAACACATAATTCTCTGTGATTAAGGTTTCGAAACTGTAGTCTCAAACTTTGGAGGAGATTAGGTTAGAAAGCAAGATGGATGGACCCAGAGATGGTCATACTGAGTGAAGTAAGTCAGACAGAGAAAGACAAACATCATAGGATATCACTTCTATGTGGAATCTAAAAAACTGGTACAAATGAACTTATTTACAAAACAGAAATAGAGTCACAGATGTAGGAAACAAACTTAGGGTTCCCAAAGGGGGAAGCGGGGGAGGGACAAATTGGAATTGATATATACACACTACTCTATATAAAATAGATAACTATTTTATTTATTTATTTTTATATTTATTTTTGGCTGTGTTGGGTCTTTGTTTCTGTGCGAGGGCTTTCTCTAGTTGCGGCAAGTGTGGGCTACTCTTTGTCGTGGTGCGCGGGCCTCTCACTATCACAGCCTCTCTTGTTGCGGAGCACAGGCTCCAGACGCGCAGGCTCAGTAGTTGTGGCTCACGGGCCTAGTTGCTCCGCGGCATGTGGGATCTTCCCAGACCACGGCTCGAACCCGTGTCCCCTGCATTGGCAGGCAGATCCTCAACCACTGCGCCACCAGGGAAGCCCAAAATAGATAACTAATAAGGACCTACTGTATGGCACAGGGAACTCTACTCAGTACTCTGTAATAACCTATATGGGAAAAGAATCAAAAAAGAATAGATACATGTACATGTATAACTGAATCACTCTGCTGTACACCTGAAACTAACACAACATTGTAAATCAACTATACTCCATTAAAAAATTTAAAAAAGGGCTTCCCTGGTGGCGCAGTGGTTGAGAGTCCGCCTGCCGATGCAGGGGACATGGGTTCGTGCCCCGGTCCGGGAAGATCCCACATGCCGCGGAGCGGCTGGGCCTGTGAGCCATGGCCGCTGCGACTGCGCGTCCGGAGCCTGTGCTCCGCAACGGGAGAGGCCACAACAGTGAGAGGCCCGCGTACTGCAAAAAAGAAAAAAAAAAAATTTTAAAAAAAAGAAAAGAAAATACATTCATCAATTTAGCCTAGCGATGTGTTCCAGGAGAGTGAAATAGGACTCCAGCTCTCCAAAACCTCAACCACAGTTCTTGCATGACCTTTGAATGATTCCAGAAGTCCTCCCATTAATCTGACCAAATAACCTATTTCATTAAGCCCATGTAGTATGTAACGTAAAATCTAACATTTGTAAAGCACCTCTCTACATTTTACCTAATTGACTCCTTGTAATAACACTTTGGCGTAGGTAAAGGAGCTATTGTTATTTCTCCAGTTTTGCAAATAAAGTGAGAACCAGAGAAATGAGCTCACTACCAAGAGGCAAAACCAGGACTCAAATCAATGTCTTCGTTCATTCAGATTTCAAATCTTAGAGTTAATCAATAATCTCATAGGCATCAAATCAATGCCTTCTTTCATTCATTCGGACTTCAACTCCTAGGGTCAACTGATACTTTTCGTCTCCTCCCCCTTGAAGAGACACTTTGGCACCCATGAAGTGCAGTGGTTTTTATCAGTGAAGGTTTCGTGGCAGCTCTGTAAGGAGAGCAGGAGAGGGGAAAGATTGCCTTGCTTCCCACACTGTCTTATCTGAAGCTGAACTGTCTTATCTGACCAGCTTAACCGGAGCTGGTAGGTTGAAAATGTCAGCTTTCAGTTTCTTCCTAATGAAGGGAAATGTCAACAATGACAGCTGCTGGTCTGTTTCTAACAAGACCTAATTCAATATTTGTCAATCACAAAAGGACAAAATGTTTAAGGAAAAATACTGTCAAATTTCTAAGTGGCGTCCTACTCTACAGAGGGTGAGAATCAAGGAACAGAAATGTCTCAGGGTCTTAAAAATGAATCAAAACATTGAATAAAATCAATCTCCCTTGAAAGCCCAGAATGAAACCCCATGGAAGAGCTTTTTAATGTCAACTTAAAGGCTGTACCATGGGCAGAGGTGTTAGAAAGCAAAATTGTTAATGATCCACCTGTCCCCATGAACACCCCTCCCCACTGCTCCCTCTCTGGGCTCTTTGGCTATCCCGGTCCTAGGTCTCGGGGAGAATCGCCATCTGATCAACAATTCACACCAAGGGCTTGTGATGAGCCTTTTCCCTGGTCAGGACTTCTTTCTCCCTCTGCAGGGGGAGTGATCTTTACCCCAGCAAGATGCTCCCTATGAATTTCTCCTTTTTCCAGCATCCAGGATAACGTTAACAAAATTAATTCCTGAATTAACAGTCACTGCCTTTATTCTACCTGTGCTGCCCTTCTCTTCTTTCCTCTGTCCTGCTCTCTGGAGGTCTCTGGGTTCCTGAGGTGGCCGTGGCTTTGATGCCCCCTTTCTGATTTCTGACCATGAGCTGGACTTCTAAACCTGTTTCTGCCACCACTCCCTTTAGGGTCACTCCATCACAGGAGACCTGGTAGACCATGCTATTACGAAAGGAGATGAGACCTATTCCTGCAGGCTGAGATAGATTCTTGTCCCTGTTCACCAGTCACTCAGGACTGCGGTCCCGGTGGAACTCAGAAACACCCTCACCGTGACTTTTGTCCTACGGAGCCCCCGTCCTTGTTTCTTCGGTACAGTGAGTCCCCTACATACGAACAAGTTCCATTCCAAGAGCACGTTCTTAAGCCCAATTTGTTCATAAGTCCAACAAAGTTAGCCTAGGTGCCCAACTAACAGAATCGGCTGTATGGTACTGTACTGTACTAGGTTTATAATACTTTCCACACAAATAAGACATAAAAAACATCTTTTTGCCTCGCTCTACTCTCTCAATTATCTTCACTTTTGTTTCCATCATTATCTCTTGGCGCTTCTTAGCAGTACCAGTTACCTCACCGCTGCTTTTACACTTGCTTCTGGACATCCTGGGCTTGAAAATAAAGATACTATACTACTGTACTCTATAGAGTCCTGTAAAGTACACAGAAGCACAGCCACTTGTAGAGGACGCACGCACATGACAATGTACGCCTGACACGTGACCTAACTTCCGTATTTGGACACGCGACCGCACGTTCGCATCTTTGAAAGTTTGCAGCTTGAAGGGTCGTGTGTAGGGGACTTGCTGTAATATCTCCTCTTGAACCTTGGACTCGGACTCTCATTCCTGGTCTCTCAGGTTAGTTAGCTCCTCCATAGCCAGGCTGCACCCCAGGCTCCCCTGGGCAGGATCAGCCCATCACCTCTCCACCGCCAGGGCCATCCAGTACTTACCGATAAACCTGCACCACTTAAGACTTAGCAAGGGCTTCTGACGTACTGAAGAACTGTGGAATTCACAGACGGACTGTTGACTTTTATTGTCCATTTACCTGTTCTTTCGACCATTAACCGCTTTGCTCTGCTTCTCAAACCGCTGTCCTGAGTCCCTCTTTCTGTCTCATGTGTGATGACTGTTTTCTGTGTCCTTCCCCCAACCCCGAGATGTGCCTTGATTCTACATACACTCACTCCTTGTCTGGACTCCTGTATGGGTTCTGTGCCCCAGGATATAATCACACTGAGTTCCAGATCTCCTGTTTCTGACTCCCCATTCTTCTTTCATTAGAGTTCTACTAGCATTCAGCTAAGGAGAAACCAACCGCCATGAATGAGCCCCCTTCCTAGAACCCAAGGTTCGGCAACATTTACTCTACCCGTGAGGACATCATACCAGAGCAGGGAGAATTTAACAGACCCTCTGCCATTCACCCAACTTCCCCTTTCCCTCCCAGGGAACAGGAATATAAACCCAAGGCCCAGGTGCATTTAGCTTTGTTTTCTCACCTGAAGCTCCCGCTCTGCTGTCCTCTTTCCTTCCTTTCGCGAGTCAACAACTCTTTTTTTTCCTTCTAATCATGTTAGCACATTGATACTAGAATGAGGGCAGGGAAGACTGTTTTATTCGATTTACTCATTACTCATGCACCTCTAGTACCAAGTTCCTGCCCATAACAGGTGCCCAATAAATATTTATTAAACGGATGCAGTAAATATTAAGTTCAGGAGAGGATATGGTCCAACAGGGCTGTGTATCCGTGAAGAAGAGGCGACAGTTTTTCAGAAAAGGATAACAGCCGAGGAAAACGTTACAGCACAGTATTTGTAGGGTGTCACCCAAAGACTAGTCTGAACAAGAGGTGATTCTTATAGGGGAGTGGTAGAAGATAAAGAAAAGTAAACAAATTATGGTCGAGACCAGACTTAGAAGGCCTTTATTCTGCATGTAGAAGGAACAGAGCTGATAGGGGAATGTTCTAGGAAAAACCATCTGGTGGCGGAAGGCCTTCCTGGAAGCCTTTACATTATGAATGATAATGAAAGTCATTTGGAAATCCACAATCCAGGAGAGAAGAACATCTTTCACGAGAGGCTGGTTCTTAATAAGGTAATGATATTGATCTTCAAGTTCCCTCCATTTCTAACAAGCACCGAGATGCTGTCAGAATCCAGGGCTGTCAAGTTCTAGACACCGATAGGCACCCGAGGGGAGCAGTGGGCCGTGAGGGCGCTGCTGGAAGTCCATTGGAAGGAAGGGCTGGGGGGTGGTTAGTGGACTTGGTGGGGGTCATGGTCTTAGAACTGGAGGGTAGGCAAGTATAACAGCCTGGGGAACAGGCACAGATATGAAGTCTAGTTAAGAAAATTAAACCTTACACGTGGTGTTCAGATGAAGCCTTGAGTGTTTATAGTGAAAGAAATGATGAAAACTGGAGTCTGCATCTGGGACTCAGTGGTCAGGGGTCTGATGGCCCCGTGATGCTGCTGGACCTGAGCAAAGATCAGAGGGCAGGTCTGTAACTTGACCAAAGGGCTGGACAGAGAGTGACTGAAAGTCTCTTTTCCTGAAGTTCTCTGCCACAGAGATGGAACATGTTGGCTGCCAGAGACCCAATTCCATGATTTTATATACATATGTACTCATGTTATCATTATATTATTATTTTATATTATAGTTATAATGATTAGGATGACTTTATTATCATTATGTAAATTTGATTATACATATTAAATTTGCTTATAAATCACCTCAAATTATTTTTTGAAGTGAGTCCATATGGATAGTAAGAGCAAGAAATACATATAGCCTATCTTTGGGTCTACGATGAGGTCTTCCAAGGTGGGTGGTTTTCGTTCCAAATCACATGGCCGGAGGTGAGTGTCTAAGTCCTTTGGGGTCGCCGTAAGGAAATACTGTAGACAGGGTGGCTTATAAACAATAGGAATGTACTCCTCAGAGTTCTGGAGGCTGGCAAGTCACAGCACTGGCAGATCTGGTGTCTGGTGAAGGCCCACTTCCTTGGCTTACAGATGGCCATCTTCTTGCTGGGTCCTCACCTGGTGGAAGGGGCAAGGGAGCTCTCTGCTCCCTTTTTCATAAAGGTACTAATGCCATTCATATGGGCTCCACCCTCATGACCTCAACACCGCCAGAGGCCTCACCTCCAAACACCATCACATTGGGTGTTAGGTTTCAACATATGAATTTTGGAGGACGCAAACATTCAATCCATAGCGGTGAGACTGTGCTCAGAAATGAGTTGTATATGTGATTGAAAAGCAACTTCAGAATAAAGAAATGAATCAATCAGAAATGATGGATTCCCCATCTCACTCTTCTAATAAAGTCTGAGCAAATATAAGTAAGCAGAATAGAATAATAAAACAGTAATGCACACACCCCCTTGATGTAAATAGAGATGAGTGATATTAGAGAAGTAATAGGGCTTCCCTGTGACTGAAGTGATCCATCTTTATTGTTTGCTGTCCTGATTATCTATTTGGGGTCCAGGAGCAGTATCTACAGTAAAGCCATATCCACGGAGGAAACGCTTTTAGCCAAACCACCATTCCCTCCTTCAAAGCAACAATTAAGCAGTTTCTTTTTCCTTTTTTCTTTCTTTCTTTTCTTTTTCTTTCTTGTCTAACACTTCTTGGGGTAAATACATCTGAAAATATGATAAGGAGAAAAGGATGTCTGCTTTTGTTTCTCGGCATGCCAACAAAAATTGGACAAAGTAAGCTTCTTGAGCGGGGAGAGGTTACAGGACATAATCCACGGGAGAGGCAAAGGCCCAGGCCACCCATCAGGGGAGCCTCATGTTGTTGGGGGTGGAGACCTGGAGTCTCCAGGCTGCAGTTTCTGAGTCAAAAGGTACCTTGAGGACACCTTCCAGCTCGAACCTTCTTCGGCTGGGGGACTGGGGTCACACCAGGATGTTGGTGGTGCCACATCTTACTCCTCGGTTTTGGCTGTTCTCCCATCAGTAGGAATGAGAGTGAGCTTGGCCTGGATCCCGCTGTGGAGTCAGGGGACCCAGGGCAGGGGAGCAGAAGATTCACAAGGCCAAGGCCGGAGGGTTCCGACTGCAGTGGACGGGGAAGAAAACGCGCGCAGGACGTGGTACCCAAAGGGAGAAAGCAAGTGAAGAGCAATGCATCAGAGGAAAGAGATGATGACATCACAAGCCGGAGGACAGAAAGCCAGTCTGAAGGGCACATGAGTCAAGGCCAGCAGTGGGGGGAAGGGCTGTGCCCACAAGAGAACATCAGGGCGGCGCTCATGCAACGCCCACAGGGGAGTGGGCGCTGTTTCCCACCAACTGTCCCTCCCCAGCTCCACAACTGCAAAAGCTCGAGAAAACTCAGACCAGCCAAGCATTTTTCCTTGGCTTAACACGCTCCAAGAATTAAATGTTAACTTTTTATAGCAACAGAAGTCACCTCATAAACAAAAATTCTCGCATCTAGGACAGGTTTCAAACATACAGTCACCACTCAAATGCACACAAATGCCACCTCCTCTGTCTCTGTAACTGAACTCGGGGGAGCCCCAGACAGAGCATCGTTTCCATCAAGAGCAGCCGGACTGCTTCCAACACATGCAGGCCCCGGGGGCAAGAGAGCAGATGAAGGCCCACGGGCTACGTCCAAACACAAGTTATAAATCAAACAAGCAAACGATCCAGTTTTGCTCTATCCTCCCACCTTGGTAAATATACCTTCCCATCACCAGGAAGGCCAGGTCTGCAAGTCGAATTCCTCCTACAAGCTCTACAGACGTGGCGCTGTGTGTGGGCAGCCTGTCTCAGCCCACTTGCCCTGCCTGCACTTCGACCGCCGTGGGCACATGCAGGCGGACGTGAAGCCCGGGTGTCCTGCTCCATCCACAAAAATACCTATCCTCTGGCCACCCCTCCACCCCAAGCTCCTGTCCACAGGAGGGCAGCCCCAGGAAAGAGGATGGAAGAAGAGAATGCGGTCTCAGAAGCACCCAGCACCCCTGTGTGGGGATACCGCAAACCTAGCACCCAACTTCCAGGACGTGTGCGGCCTCCAGTGGGTACATCCGTCAGCCCAAATATGCCCATCCTGTTGGAGGGGACATCCGAAGGTGACCAGAGTACAGGCCCTCTTTCCTGGGTCCAAGGTCCCTGGATGGGAGTGAGCCCTGATCTCACCATATAGATTCCTTCTGATCCAGAACATGGTCCCTTACAGGTCAATTCTCAGTCAATTCTCAATGCAAACTCAGTCCATTCAAATATAAAATTCCACATCAGGTCCAGGATGGCATCGTGATACTAGGGAGAGTCATGATGGGGCAGAGGGGTCATCTGAGTTTTTATCTTTCTCATCAGCTTCCCCTGGATTCACACTGAATGCAGTGGACCTTTAAGAAGAAGCTTTTGTCCTCACTGGACCCCCTTGCTGGTGTCCACAGCTGTCATATCTCTGGCTGCTCTCTTGGCATCTATCTCAGAAGGTCTAAGGTGTTGCTAAGTACTCACCATGGAGTCCCAGGTCCAGGCTCTAACTTACCCTGCTGCCCAGCCCCAAACCTCAGAGCTGCGTCCCTTCACCTCCGTCACGGCCATCCCTCCCTGGTTCTCTAGATTTCAACTCTCATCTACCTACCACACATGTCCCCTCCCCAAGGCATGTTAGGGGAGGAGGAATTTCCCCTTCTTCCCTTCTAGGTTCTTCAGCTGGTCTAATCATTAAGTTGACATAAGACAGATTAGCAGGAGAAAAACAAATTTAATTTCATGGGAATGGGAGCTGGGAAAATATGAGACTCAAAGAAGTGGCCAAGCAGGCAGCTTTTATACCTCTTAAACAAAGAAACAATAAATTTGGGAAGAATTGACAAGACAAAGGAATTCGGGCTTGGGATAGCCCATTAGCAACAAAGTCACAAGGTCTGTTTACTCAGCCTTCTGACCCTGAGTTTCCTGTCTCTGGTGATAAGGATGCCTTATCCCCTCCAGGTACAGGGAGGGGACCCTTCACAGGGGAGATTTATCTCCTGCTTTCAGGGGGACAAAGGAGGGTCAGTGTCTGTTTTGCACTGGTCGTCTCTTAAATAACTTTAATTCAAAATAATCAGGGTGGCAAAGCGGTGTATTTGGGGGCGGCCTGCTCTGCTTCCCTCACAGGTGAGAACACCTGCTCTCCTCCACACACACGCAGCCTGTGGGGACCCGGGGGATGCCTGCTCAGGCCCCCAGGCCAACTAACCACCCCCCACCCGGTCACTTGCACAAGCTGCCCCAGGTCGGGCCAGGCCTCTCCCCTACCTTCTCGGTGACTCAGATGCAGCAGCCCAACAAGCAGTCCGTGTCCGCGTGGTGTCCCCTCCACATGTCCACGTGGTCTTCCTTCTACACGTACAGGAGACGGAACCTAGGAGAGAACAGGTACAAGGTGAGAGAGAGGAATGCAAGACACTCACACCCGTCGAAATGCAGTGTTAGAGGCAGAGAAACAGAGAGAAACAGGGCTCATCCACAAGACCGTAGCCCAGAGTGTCCACCTGTCCCGCCGGCTGTGTCCACACCTCACATGGTGGCCACTGGTCGTAGGTGCTAAGTATTTGTTGGATGAAGAAATGAAGGGTCAGTATTTGCAGGGACACCCTATGCTAGATCTTTTTTTTTTAAAATAAATTTATTTATTTATTTATTTTTGGCTGCGTTGGGTCTTCGTTGCTGAGTGCGGGCTTTCTATAGTTGCGGCGAGCGGGGGCCACTCTTCGTTGCGGTGCGCGGGCTTCTCACTGCGGTGGCTTCTCTTGTGGCAGAGTACGGGCTCTAGGTGCGCGGGCTTCAGTAGTTGTGGCACACAGGCTTAGTTGCTCTGTGGCATGTGGGATCTTCCCGGACCAGGGCTCGAACCCATGACCCCTGCATTGGCAGGCGGATTCTTAACCACTTCACCACCAGGGAAGTCCCTGTGCTAGATCTTCTTTCCACCCCACCCTGGGGACCTCACTGCTACTCAGGCTCTGGTGACTGTTGTCTACTTTCTGATCAACACAATGAAACAAGTTAAAAATGGTTTTTAGACAGTAAATGGGGCACGGGGGCTGGGATCCACAGTAGGAAGATTTTCCTTGTGTCTAGAATGAGAAAATACACTAAAGGCAATTAAATACACATTTATTCACAAGTGAATTGGGATACCATAAATAATGAATATTTATTCATCATAATTGAGCAATTTGCTACTGTTTGTCTTTCCAGAGAATAATAATAGATAGATCCCTTAAGTAATAGATTTCTGAGTTTTAATCTCTGCTTCTTGGTATCCAAAATTTTAACTAGACTCGCCCTGGAAACTATTTCTTGCCTCCTCTGACATATGATTCATCTTAGTCTGATGAATATTTTTTCCAATTTTATTGAAGAAATTCCCTAGAAGTTACGGAAAACTAAACAAAATCTGAGAAACTAAATTAAAGAAACCTAATTCTGCAAGCTGTGCTGAGTCAAAAAAATAAACCATAATTCTGAGAGGCTGAAATAACTCATTGAAAGACATGTGGCAATAAATATACATATGTCTAGAAAGTACACACATTTAAATCAATTCCACAGAAAGACTGTTTTCTCATCTGAGGTCACATCAATAGCCCCAATAATTTTATCTTAACTAACATAATATAGAGAATTAAATATAGCAACAAAAAATTCTTCAAGACTAATGCATATACTAAAATAGTTCACGAGAATTTTTCCTAGATATCCTCTTCCGTTTCATATTTTCAAGTGACAGGTATAAAGGAATTCTCAGAACTAAATTTTTAGTCTTCTTAGTCTATCTTCTTAATTTATAATTATTGTATAAATCTAACCCAGAATGAAACTCCCGTTGCTTTGAGCCTAAAAGAGTCAAAGCTGTTTGCTCAGGTTATTGTTGTGTTATACTGCCACCTGTTGGAATGAAAGGTAAATTGTTTTAAAAGAAAGCATCGACAAAAAGTCCAAATTCTTGTTTTTGCAAAGGAGGCTCTGACTCTTAAAGGTAACGCAGACTACAGAGCAAAACAAATAATCTCCAGGCTGAATGTCCAAAATGTCCCAAGTTGAAGAAGGACCAAAGCAAACCCTGATCGTAAAATCATCAGGCAGCCACACTGTGGCTTTATTTACAGGTGAGCTGATACAGAGACAACATTATTCCTGGTATCTCCTCTGGCAGTGCTCTTCTGAAAGAACACGGGGACAGAAAAAAGATAGACCCCAGAGATTCTGAAGGGTGGCTTAGGAGGTACATGGAGATAAATGGCTGGCGCTGCAGGTAGAACACGAAACTGGGTTCACTGATCCACTGTGTGAATTTGAGCATCTCCTGGGCCGGCCTGAGGCTGCAGTTGCCGCATTCTGACCTACAACCGGCATAGTGTGGGTGAGTGAAGCGTCGCCTCTGCTCTCCCTGTCTGTTTGCTGCTGAAGACAGAGACATAAGCAAACATCCACAAGGCTCTGTGATCCATCCTCAAGAGGATGTTTGTACAAACCGCCCCAACTTAATGTGCCAAAGGGACTAAAGGTCAGCCTCAAAACAGAATAGCAGTGGAGAGAGTTAGGGAGAGAAAGGAGAACAGATGACTTCTGGGCAAGGGAAACTGCGTGTAAAAGCTCTAGCGGGAAGTGGATGGAAAGCAGGGGTGGAATGGCGGGCTCTGGCCACGCTTGGAAGGGCCCCGGGGAGCCGTCACAGGAGCCCAGCCTGGCCACTCACTTCCTCATAATCTTGGACAATCACTTCAGTTCTCTGGACCTCAGGCTCTTCTGTAAAACACAAGAGTGTCGGCCTTGACCTTGACGGTTGCTGTGATCCTAAGGCCATTGCATCAAGGTGCAAATATTGATGCACAGACCCACCCAAGGTGACTTGGGAGGTTGTCTTTCCTGAGCGGTGCCCTCCAAGGGAGGATACGCATATCAGGGGGGATGCCAGTGTGTCCTGCCTTCCACACCTTAGGGCCCAAAAGGACAAAACAGGAAAGATAAATAACCGCAACAGTGGCTTCTGCCATTGGTTGAGCCTCTACTAATGGCCAGTTGCAGCCCTACGTGTTCTGCTTTGATTGACTTTAATCCCCACCTCAGTCCTTTAGCTGATCATAAGTATCCTCTTCATCTAAGTGGTGGGAAGACGGAGGCTCACGGAGCTAAGAGACCCCCTCAAGGTCACACAGGCAGCGGCGGAGCTGAGATCCGAGCGCACCCAGATCTGCCTGAGTCCACCTTCCCCTGCCCCAAGAGGATTCTCAGACGCTTCGCTCTTTATCTGTGACACAAAATCGAGAACGCTAAGATCTGCCTGTTGCAGAGAATACTGGGAACTGTGCGAACTCACTTCCAGGTCCCCCACAAGCTGCACCCGGGTTTGAGACAAGAGATAGGATGTAGCTCCACCGATACGCGTTCACTGTAGCGCTAGATGCTAGAACATCTTAAATCGGACCATCCTAATGTTTCTGGAGACTCTAAAGGGCTTTCTAGTTTTAACATTTTTATCATCTCTACAAGTAGCAGGCCCGGACTCAACGATCTGTGTCTGCAAGAAAGCTAAAATGACCAACCTTCTCTCTAACTGCCCTGGAGTGTGACTCCAGGCTCAAAAACACCTGTGCAAAGAGTTTCCATTCCAGAGCACAGCTAACCTCAGGCCAGTTCAGCGGCTGCATAACAGGCCCAGGATGAGACGGAGGCCTCTCACAGCAGCTCCATCCTGCAGCTTTGCTCCCCAGGCTGGGTAACAGTGAGGGGAGGGGTTAGAGTGGGGCTTTCTCTGGGGCCTTGTCTCCAAAGAAACCATATGTCTTATTGGATCCCTTCAAGGAGGGAGGGGAGATCAGTCCTCAGCTGGGACGTCACGGATGCGTTTCCTCCTTTTCCTTCCCCTGCTCCTATCCAGAGGACACCCTGATGGTAAAATTATCTACCAAGTACCCGAGGACACCCCTAGTTCTCCCTGAGCACCCAGCCTAAGCCATTCCTCAATGGCTATTCAGCCTGGGTTCCCCTTTTTTCTCCATGAAAACTCCTGTTCCTTTAACATGATAACACGAAACTAGGTTTTTGATGTTAAAGAAATGTTTTAAACCAATTCACACTAAAATAAGCATCTTTAAAGGAACACTTCACCTTCCAGACCCAGATGCCTAGTTCCCCAAGAGAATCCCTCTTAGCACAGCAGGACATATAACGACGATTTCCATAAGTACTTTCTCCAAGATGTCAAAAGGTTTTTCTCAGATTCTGCCAAGTGAAATTCCATAATATTGCTTCAAAATAGTATTCAGAATTCTGTTGCTATTAATAGCGGTGCCTGGCACAGGTCTGGTAATAGGCAGTGTACAAGGTCATTTCACGTGTGCTTTCTGTTTGATCTTCCTAACGCTTCTGGGAGCAGCCCTGGTACAAATTACAATGTGCACTCCACACCCGAGGAAACGCTAACTCGTGTCTTCTGCAAAGTAACAGGTCAAGGTGATGGGGCAGAAGCTACACCTGGGATTCCACCCCAAGTCGTCTTCACTCAGAAGCAGGTCTCCTTAAGGACTGTTGAAAGGAGACAGGAGACCTGCACAGTGACCACTACTGCTCAAAACCGGGAACCCAGGGAAATGGGCTGCCACCTTCCAGCCAACTCAGCATCCAGGGTGCTCAGGTCAGGACCTGCCGCTCAAGTGACCAGAGCACAGCCAGGCCGCCCTCAGGAGAAGGTACCCCGGGCTCCCACCACGCAGCTGAGGGGGGAGGCCTCACGGGACGAGCCCGGGCCTGCGCCACAGCCACTCCCGCCAAGTCCTCTCACTGCCAGGGTGGACAGCAGCCCTCTACACACAGGGCATGGGTGTGTATGGGTGTGTGTGTGTGTGTGTGTGGTGAGGTGTGTGTGTGGTGAGGTGTGTGTGTGTGGTGAGGTGTGTGTGTGTGGTGAGATATGTGTGGTGAGGTGTGTGTGTGTGGTGAGGTGTGTGTCTGTTGTGAGGTGTGTGTGTGTGGTGAGATATGTGTGGTGAGGTGTGTGTGTGTGGTGAGGTGTGTGTGTGTTGTGAGGTGTGTGTGGCGAGGTGTGTGTGGCGAGGTGTGTGGTATATGTAGATGTATGTACTCTGTCTGGTGTGTGTGTATGGCACGTATGTGTGTGTGGTGTGGTGTGCATGTGTGTGTGGAGGACAAGCGTGCTGTCCCTGCACCCCCTCTGGGACACACACACACACACACCACACACACACACACACACTTGATGGAGAGCCAGCCGGTGTTGGGCCCAAGCAGGACAGAAGAAAGCGAGCAGCCGGAGAGCTCTCCACGAAGCCCTGCTGAGTGAGGTCTCGGGCCCTCTCCTCGCCCCCCTCCCCCAGCCGCGGAGGAGCCGCGGTCCAGTGAGGAGAAAGGAGGGAAGGGGAGCCGGCAAGACGGAGCCCCTCCCTTCTCCACGGCCTCTTCTGGACCCCGGGTGCCACCTGTGTTGAGGAAGAAGCTTGGAATTGGATGAGAATGTTTCTATTTCTGATTGAATGAGATTTCCTAAGACCTGAAGAAGGACCTGTTCTGGCTGAATACATCCACCGCGGAGGATCTGAGACCTGCTGAGATGTCCCCATGGGCCAGGGAAGGGAAAGGGATGAAAAGTGCTTGAAAGCAGCTGGGAGTTTCCCACGGGGGCCCCCGGGGCTCGCTGAGCTGCCCGTGCTCTCCTCGTGGTGGAGGGAGTTACCACAGGGTGAGCCAGTGGGAGAAGACCTGGTGACTCGGGAAACGGTACGTGATCACCTGGGCGACACAACTCCTGGGGATGCTAGCTGCCTGACTTGGCCCTTGAAGGACCAGGAGGTCCGGGGCAGGGGGCAGAGAAAGATGAAGCCTCTGCAGCTCCAGGCGTCCCAAGGAGAGCCGGGTCCCGGCAGATCCCTCACTGACGGCTGGGCTGGCTCCAGGGGGATGTAGTGTCAGTGTTCAAACTAAAAGTACAGTGCAGAGTCAGCTAGGGCAGGTTTCATCCGAGAAGGTGGGATTTCATTCTTTGAACAAAACCGTAGGAGATCAGAGAGCAGATAATACCCATCTGTGTTTTCAGGAAAATACCTCTGGCAACGGGGTACAGAGTCCAGAATGGCTGGAGTTGAAACTAAGTGCACTTAGACTGGTCAAGCGGAGAAGAGAGTGTAAACAATGACTGTGACTCTAGAAATGGGAAAAATAAGACAGGGTCGAGAGGCAAACTAGAGGTAAGAGACAGGATTGATCGTTGCTCCCCTGAATAGACTTGCCTCCGTGAATACACGACTGCTGTTCTAAAAACACAGCCTACAGGACTTCACTCCCTAGCAACCTAGGGACCCCAAAGGCCCAGTGTGCTCTGTCCAGCCCCCCAGGACTCAGCCAGGTCGTGAGGAGTCAGCTTACCTGATGATGTTGCCTAGGCGCTGGGGGCCTCCGTCCCCCCAAGGGAATAGGGTCACCTCTCCTACGTGGCAGGACCACCACCGGCAGAAACAGCTCCGGTTCCCTCCTCCAGCCCCGGAAAAAGCGCAGACCATCTCTGTTCCCACCTCCACCACGTGGACAGAAAGTAGGAGGCCGCCCGAGCTCATCAGGGCCCTTCATTACTTCTGCAATGAGGGACACATGAGTCAAAAGGGATGCTCCTTGTGCTACAATTTCCCACACCTGGAGAAATTCTTGTGCCCACCCCAGAAAAGAGCTTGACCTCCTCACCAGCTGACAATGGCTTTCACTTCCCTCGTTCACACCCAGTTAAACAGCTCCATATCTCCTTACAGGGACGATGGGTTTCCTAGGTATTCTTCAAAAATAATACTGTGGGGCTTCCCTGGTGGCGCAGTGGTGGAGAATCCGCCTGCCGATGCAGGGGACACGGGTTGGTGCCCCGGTCCGGGAAGATCCCACATGCTGCGGAGCTGCTGGGCCCGTGGGCCATGGCCGCTGAGCCTGCGCGTCCGGAGCCTGTGCTCCGCAACGGGAGGGGCCACAACAGTGAGAGCCCCGCGTACCGCAAAAAAAAAAAAATAACAATAATAATAGTACTGTGACAGGGAGTTCCCTGGCTGTCCAGTGGTTAGCACTCCACGCTCTCACTGCAGGGGGCTCAGGTTCAATCCCTGGTCAGGAGCTAAAATCCTGCAAGCTGCATGGCGAGGCCACAAAACTAATAATAATACTGTGACTTTATCCAGGCCTTTCTGCAAAGCCTGATAACATCAGCCCACGTTTGGGGAATGACTTGTCAGTTACCCTTGCAAAAGCTTCCTACGAGTTGTGGCGGATCAGATCAGACCCAGCAGCCCAGACAACCTGAGGAGGAGAAAAATCAATGTAAATAAATGTAATTTCTAAGTAAAATATGCTTTTCCCTAATTGAAAAGCCATTATCAATTAGTCAGATACAACTTTAATCAGACACGAACGATCGAGGAATTTGAAATTCAGAGGAAGAACACAGGTTGGCATTTTAAAACCCTCACGTCTCCTGCCATGAGCCTTGAAAACCTTTTACCAGGTAACTGAGGTGTGAGTTTTAATTCCCAATAGCAAACCAAGTATAAAATTATTTTAATTACGGTCAACTGGGTAAGGAACATTGACGGTCTAATCACTAAGCAGTAATTCTGTATTCTGTCCCTGGGAAACGCACACCTGAGCCAAGTGCTTCAATAATTCATTAAAGCATTTCCCTGTTCATCAATTATCAAATCATGCGCCTTGATTACTTTACTTAGGAAAGTTACCCTTGTGAAAGGAGACTTTTACCAACCATCAAAACATGGAAAAATCCTCTAACCTATTTTACATTTGATTTTCATAGGAAGAATATAAAATTTTACAGCCACTCTCGCTTACCTAGGGCCCGTGTGCCTGAGGCAAGATGCAAGATATTACAAGGGGTGCAGCCTGAACAATTTAGACAGAATTATGAAGTAGGTGGGTTTGGGGTTCCTACCTCTCTAATTCTGTCTCCCTCAGTGGAGACATTTTCAGTTCCTCAAGGTTGGACAAGTTACTCTGCAGCACACCCTTAGTGGTTTTTACTGAAGCACAGCTGACTTACAATATTATATTAGCTTCAAGTGTACAACACAGTGGTTCTATATTTCTATAGATTACGCTCCATTTAAAGTTATTATAAAATAATGGCTATATTTCCCTGTGCCGTACAATACATCCTTGTTGCTTATTTATTTATACATAGTAGTTTATACCTCTTAATCCCCTACCCCTATCTTGTCCCTTCCTGCTTTCCTCTGCAGTATAACTAATAGTTTGTTCTCTGTATCTGTGAGTCTGCTTCTGTTATGTACATTCATTTATTTTTTTAGCTTCCACATATAAGCGATAACATAGAGTATTTGTATTCTTCTGTTTGACTTATTTCACTTAGCATAATATCCTCTGGGCCCATCCATGTTGTCACAAATGGCAGAATTTCATTCTTCTTTATGGCTGAGTCATATATATATATATATATATATATATATATATATATATATATAGACACATCTTCTTTATCCATTCATCTGTTGGTGGACACTTAGGTTGCTTCCATATCTTGGCTATTGTAAATAATGCTGCTATGAACATTGGGGTGCATGTATCTCTTTCAATTAGTGTTACTGTTTTCTTTGGATATATACATTTTCAAATTAGACACAGTTTAGATATTGATCACTTTTTCTCATAGTGCGTGCCTCCCTACTACAATGCTTTCCTCTGATATATATGGATATCTCCTATGGTCACCAAACACTCTAGTAGAAGCATCCTTATGTTTTTGAAAAATACTATTTGCCAGCCTACTTATAGTTAAAAAGTAGTCTTTACGTTTGGGATTTAGAGAAATGTACAGGTAATCATGTTAACCCATCACCAGTAGAAATAATTCAGTGGGAAGGTCGGGGCAGAAAGTCAAATTAGATTAGCCAACCAGAGGATCTGTCAATAGATGGAGAAAAACATAACTATTTGGAGTTGTTCCATTATACATGCTATAAAAAAAACCAACTGGCGTTTCATTTGAAGATTGTTATTGCAGACTGTCATAATGGCCAGAGAATTCGTAATAGAAAGAACTTTGCAGATAAAAGTTCATTTTTGCTTTGATAAAAAGGTGGAAGTGCAGTGAGGTGAAAAGTCTGCTACATATACCTTTTGGGGGAAGATCCAAGGTCACGGGTCTGAGCTAAAACAGGCGGGGGTGTATTGCAGTAATGGCCAGAGTGACCACGCCTGATATTTCATGGAGGAAGTAAATAGTGAAGAACCGGGGACTTCCTGAAGTTGCTCATCTAATTCTCAGACAATATTAAATTTATGTAATGCCAGTGATAGTACAGAATCCTAAGTTATTATGCCTGCAGTGTCTGATAATCACTATGACCTTCTGCTGAGAACCTAGTTTAAATAAAAATTCTCTTATGTTCTTAAGAGTAAACTATGAACCATGATAGAGTCATGGGAACATAGAGGAATGACAGTGATTTGTGTGTGTGTGTGTGTGTGTGTGTGTGTGTGTGTAATATCTGAGATATTATTTCAAATTATTTTCTAAAAACTATTTCTGTCCACTTTTGTAAACATGGCATGGTCTGGTAGATTTTCATCATTGCCAAAGTTGTTTCTAGACTGTAGAACTGATACACTTCCAGTCAGTATAGGAAATATAACTGATATAAACGGAAGTTTTAGCAGCTTAGCTAGTCCTGAAAATACAGCACCTCTTTCAGAATGTTGAATTACCTTTGAGGCAAAGAGAGAATGGTCTAAACATCAAAAATGTAAAACTTCTAACGAGAGAAAAATTACTCTTTCCTTTTTTAAAGTAGAAAAGACAATTTCTTGACATGTAGCAAAAGATCCTATTGGATGTGACCTGAAAAAGATTCTTTTTATGTAAACACTAGCAATTTTCAAGAAGATTTTAAACAAAAATCACATAAAATTGACAGTCAAATTTCTGAAGACTAGTTGTCTTACCCTTTATAGGTATGAGTGTAATTCAAGTGCCAGAATCATAGGCAAATACTTCAAAACACTTTTAGATGTTTTAATACCCTCAGCACTAAAAATAAACGTATCCCCAATAAGTGAGCTGTACAAAGTGTAAATTAAATCTAAAAGCATCAGAGCAAATATTCCTGTTTGTTTTCTACAATGCTCCCATTTCTGAAAGAATGAAAGTAGTTTTAATAACGTATTTTATCCCCAAATTTTTATTGACTATTTTAACGTACTTATTTATTCTTAATTAGAATCATATGGAAAGTCTCTAAACACTGAATTCAAATTCTTCTTCAAGCTTAGAAGAATTTTCAATCCATCAATTGAATCCATAGCTACAAGGTACAATTTACTGTCTTATTTAAATTTTATGAATTTTAATGTTTTCACACGAACTTTTCCCCCAAAAGCCCATATGAAACCAAAAGGGGAAAAAATACTATTCTCAGGCATCAAGGTTTATGAGCACTTATCATCTCCTTCCCCAGCTGCCCTGAACCACACAGTACTGTGAAGCCCGGACCACTTTCTTCTACAATCCATCAGTCCTTTCTCTGAATCCTTGTTTCACACAGCCATTCACTGGCTTATTCCTGCAGCAAGATTTATCCAGCAGCTACGATGCACTGAGCATGATTTTAGGTACTTGGGAGGCGAAGATGAATTAAAACATAGTACTTGCCCTCTGGCAGCTTACAGCCCAGCCAACAGATCAATAAATACAGAAGCACTGCTTGTACAGAGCTGGAGATTACACAGAAATACACATGTTTTAAATAGTACAAATATAACCATCTCAGGGCCTGGCCAGTACATATTTCTGTGATAGAGGGGGATGGGCACTGCCTGGTCCCCCTTCAGCGAAGGACTTGCTGTTTCAGCTGCTAGAAGGGCTGTGTGTGGACGTCCCCCAGATGTCCTTCCCACAGGGGTGTCCCATCACCCTTGCTCAAGGCGCACCCTTGCTCAAGGCGCACCCTTGCCGTGGCAGCCACATCCAAGGACTGATTGAAGGAGAGAACTTTGGTGCCCACACCCTGCTCCCCATGGAGTCTGCTGCCCTGCAGTCTCCAGGCAGCCCATTCTCTCTCCTCAATGCAGCTGCCTCCCCTCCCTTCCACAGGGTGGATTCCAAGGGCACTTTCTAAAAGAAACCTGCTGCCAGAATCTGCTTCCTGGAAAACCCAACTGGCAACGTTTCTTGAATGAGTTTCAAAAACGATCCATGGTTACCATATGATCCAGCAATCCCACTCCTGGGTGTATATCCAGAAAAGGCGAAAACTCTAATTCAAAAAGATACCTGCACCCCATTGCTCATTGCAGCACTATTCACAATAGCCCAGACATAGAAGCAACCTAAGTGTCCATCAACAGAGGAATGGATAAAGGAGGTGTGGTATATATATATACAATGGAATATTACTCAGCCATAAAAAAGAATGAAATAATGCCATGTGCAGCAACATGGACGGACCTAGAGGTTGTCATACTGAGTGAAGTCGGTCAGAAAGAGAAAGACAAATACCATATGATATCACTCATATATGGAACCTAAGAAAATGATACAAATGAACTTATTCACAAAACAGAAACAGACTCACAACACAGAAAACAAACTTCTAGTTATCAAAGGAGAAAGTGGGGTGGTGGGGGGAGGGATAAATTAAGAATTTGGAATTGAAAGATAATCACCACTATACATAAGATAGGTAACCAACAAGACCTACTCTATAGCACAGGGAAATATATTGAATATCTTGTAATAACCTATAATGGAAAAGAATCTGAAACGAAATACAGATATATAAGAAATATAAATATATGTGTATAGCTGAATCACTTCGCTGAAGCACCTGAAACTAACACATTATAAATCAAGCATATGTCAATTTAGAAAGAAAGAAAGAGGGGAAGAAAGGCACAAAAATGAACCATGGCCCTAGCTTTCTTGCACTGGAATGTGATCATCAAGACTATGCCCTGGAGACCACTGCATTAAACATAATAAGAATAACAACAATAATAATAATAATGGCAAAGAGCAGCCTAGGGCTTGCCCTGTGACAGGCACAGTCTCAAGGGAGCAGCTTATTAATCCTCACAGAAACTCTACAAGTGGATCTGTCATTGATCCCTTTCAGCTGATGAGTGACAGGAAGGACAGAACAAGGCTCGAGCTCCCGCACCTCCTGCAGTGCTCCCAGGCAGTGCGGCTCCGAGCCTGGTCTCCTGACCACTCTGGTGCCTCACTTCTCTAGTCCTCTAGTGTCTTAACAAGTTTCACAGGGCCATGAGTAACTACCGTGGCATTACCCGGTAGAAGCACTTTTAGATCATAAATTACACCTGCCGTTCGTGAGCCGGGACCACGTGCCAGCACTGCTGTGTGTCCTTGACAGCTTCAAAGTATTGTCCTAATGTCCGTGAGTTAGGCTAGGCTTGGGAGTCCTGCTGTATCAATAAGAAAGCAAGTTTACAGCTACCATGTGACTTAAAGTCAGACCTCACAAGTAGCAGAGGCACCCTCAAATGTAGTATTTCTATCTCCAGAACGAATGATCTCAACGTTGTTAGATATTTAGATTTATTCAACTATATTTAATCTATGAACTAATCCTTACCTAAAATGGGCTAGAGTCTCCATTTCCAGTATCCATCATTTTTAGTTTTACCATCTGAGACACTCTCCAAACATCCCCAAAATGTGCAAAAAGGCACTGACCCGTCTGTCAATGAGCACAGCCCTAGCTATGATCTGGGACCTTCTCCGCTAAACCCAGAGAACTTGAACAGACTCCATGCGTTTCTTTTGGAGCCCCTGTGAGCATGTACAAGAGCTTCTACCCAAAATAAAGACAGATAATTTTCTTCAGTTTTAAGCCTACATGCTATGAATGAACCACATTACATATTTGATTCTACTTTTAGGGTGTTGATGCCAATTCTAAAAAAATCTCAGTTCACAATGTATAATAAGATGATGTCCTATTCTGCTCTTTGAAGATGAATTTAATTTCTAAGAGACCTTGAGGCTTTTGGCCCATGAATAATGGATTAAATTTGGATTAAATTTAGCAAGAAGCAGTCTCTCCTGTGGCCAAAGTAAGGCATTGGGGGGCAGGATGTAAGAGGTTTTCCTTTATGTCATTTTTTTTTTTCATGGAGGTGGAATTACATGAATTTGTCACCTTGGGAAACATAGGGTTATAAATTCCTCCTGACCAAGTAGGGGAAAAGGACGTCTGAATCGTTCAGCTGTAACCAGAGCAGACTGCAAGGAATGAAAAGGGGCTTTGATGCCCATTCTGGGCAAATCCAGCTCTTTGGTGACAGGCACAAATGCACAGGGAACAGGGCTTCCACGGGCTCACTCCTTGACTCGGGAAATGCACTCACTCTTCTCCTCTATTATTTCCTGCGTGACAACAGTTCCCAGTGGCAAAGGGCAAGCTCGCCTTCTGGGAAGCGGTGCAAATATAAATGACTGAGATCCTCGTCCAAGGTGCCCTGTGGCTGACACCCTTCTCCTCCACCCCAAGCCCTCAAGGGCACTTCATTTTCACTTTCTTACTTTTTCCCTCCAAGGGCAGGTTAAGGTCCAGAAAAAATGCCATCATCAGTGGAGGTTCTTGATGATGGGCCCAAATGTGTGCCCTCTCTCGGGTCTACCTACATTCTGCCTCTCCCCTTGCTGGATGCCAGCCCCTCTGCAGGGCCTGGAAGAAGCTTCGGGAAGGCTGCTGCGAGACCCTCGATGAACGAAATGAACAGGGACGGACCCCACAGAGCATTGCTTCACTGTCCATTTACTCTGCTTCTAACAGGACGGCTGACAGCCCTCTGCGCTGGGGGAAAAAGAACCGCAAAATGTTTGCTTCTTCTTCTCCACGGGCCAGGCTTGCCTGGGATCTGTGATCTGGTGGTGTGAAAATTACAGCCATTCTCCTTTCTCTGGAGAGGTACACCCAAAACCACAGGGACAACAGCTTACCTTTTAAAAACTTCAATAAAAATTGTGGAATTCATCACAAAAGAAGTGACAAATGTCCTTGAAGTAACTTCTAACGATGCAACTCAACAGTCATTTAAAAACAACTTCCCAAAGCAATATACGGGTTCACTGCAATCCCTATCAAAATTTCTATAGCATTTTTCACAGAAATAGAACCAACAATTGTAAAATTTGCATGGAACCACAAAAAAACCCAAATAGCAAAAGCAATCACGATAAAAAAGAAAAAACCTGGAGGCTTCATGCTTCAGGATTTCAAACTCTATTACTATGGTCATAAAAACAGTACGATATTGACATAAAAACACACAGATCAATGGAAAAAATAGCACAGAAATAAGCCTAAGCATATATGGTCAATTAATTTATGACAAAGGAGCCAAGAATAAATAAGGGAAGAATAGAATAATCTCTTTATTAACCGTTGTTGGGAAAACTGGGCATCCACATGCAAAAGAATGAAACTGGACCACTATCATACAGCATACACAAAAAATAACTTAAAATGAGTTAAAGACTTGGATGGAAGATGTAAAACCATAAATCTCATAAAAGAAAACATAAAGGCAATAAGTTCCTTGACATAGGTGTTGGAGATGATTTTCTGAATCTGACAAAAAATAAAGCAAAACCAATAAATGCAAAATAATGAAAGGCAGGACAGCAAACTCAAAAGCTTATGCACATCAAAGGAACCATCAACAAAATAAAAAGGCAACCTACTGAAAAAAAATGAATACTACCTTAATAAACCTAACAGTAAAAAACTTTACGGCACGATTAAGTAAATCCTACACCAAAATGCCTATGTTTTGGTTGTTAGGAAATATATTAATATAACTAATCGACTTATAAATTTTGGAAAGGCATGTAATCGACTTGATAGATGCAGACAAAGGAGCATGGTATGATTCTAAAGGTTATAATTGTCAAAATAAAGAAAATATTCATGGATATGTACTCAAAGAAATGTCACAAACCCCATCACCCCCGAAAAAAAATAATTGTTGGTAGCTCGAACTCAAAAGAGACATAGGACAGAAAAGAGATGCTTAGATTATACAGAATCAGGTCTCAGTTCCTTCATTCCTGGAATTTTGAGCCGCCCGGCGTTTCTTTCTGCCAGGTAGAGGCATGGGTTCCAGGGTGGGAACTGGGAAAGGCATTGGAACAGCTGAGACTCAAAGGCCTATCTGCCTATATTGTCATACTGTTACAAGTCCAAACTTGTACTGCTCACTGCATGACAGGCAAAGAAATTGAGAGATGAGGTGTTGGGGCAAGGAATAGCAACTTTATTTGGAAATCCAGCAAACCGAGGAGATGGTGGACTAGTGTCCCAAAGAACCATCTTACTTGAGTTAGAATTCAGGTTTCTTTAATGTGAAAAGGGGAGGGGCTGTGGCTGGAACTCTTTGTTCCTGCAACTGTCCTCTTAAGTCCGGTCACGATGTTCCTGTAAACCTCTGATAAGACAAATGTCATTCTCTGTTTTGCAACTTTTTATCTCTAAGTGAATGGGAAAGTGTTATACCTTTAAAGATCAGAGCCTTGAGAATGGGCTATCCTATATGTTTCAGTCTACAGGCAACATTCTTAATTTGTAGCAAAAGCAATAGAATACAAAGAAACAGATCCAATATGGAGGCAGATCTGTTCTTCCCTCGTACAGAAGTTGATCTTCACAACAACCTGTAAAATCCCCATTTCACAGAGGAAACACTGAGGTTCACAGACACTCAGGCTTTGCTTAGGCACCTACAGCCAGGAGTGGCAGAGCTAGAAGCAAACTCAAATCTTCCTCCAAAGCCAATGTGGTTTTCTGTCTCTGTGCTGGACTTTAGTGACATAACTTCCGTGAAGGTTTTGAGTTAAAATTAATTTTTCCTTGGTTATTCTAAATCTACTTCCTTAAAATGTCAAAAATGGGAAGGTCTCTTTTCTTTGTCAGATAAAATGGTGGCTGTGTGGGTGTCAGTATATTAGAATTCACATTCTTTTAAATGAGAAGTTGATTTACCAAACACTATTTAAATTAAAAAGATTCCCAAAGTGGCGATGTTCTCACTGTAGCTAATGTGGGTCAATTATGTGAGCATTTCCTAAATGGAACTTTATTGCTAGCTTATAATTAGATTCACCAGAGACTTATTAACCTCTGGGAAGAGTTACAAGTTTTGAATAAAAGCAAAGCAAAAGAATAACGTCGTCACTCATAGAAAGTAAAATCTGAAGCAAAAATAAAATAAAAATAAAATTCACAGGCACGTAAGAATCAATTCACATGCACATAAGATTCAATTGTTTTTTTTAAAAAGTCAAATTTCCTGGGCCCTAGAGATAAGAATCCAATAAGCCTCAAGGAGATTCCAGGGACATTTTATTTGGGTGCTGTTCTCATGGACACAGCTCCCCAACCACACTTGGAAATCCACTGTTTGGACTGTGGGTGGAGGGCTTGGGGAGGAAGTAGGCTTCCGGATAAGAGCTACAGTGTGGAATTTGCAAGATGAGACAAGGTTACCCTCCCTGGGCTTCCCTGGTGGCACAGTGGTTGAGAATCCACCTGCCAATGCAGGGGACACGGGTTTGAGCCCTGGACCGGGATGATCCCACATGCCACAGAGCAACTAATCCCGTGAGCCAAAACTACTGAGCCTGTGCTCTAGAGCTCACAGCCACAACTACTGAGCCTGTGAGCCACAACTACTGAGCCTGTGTGCCACAACTACTTTGCCTGCGCTCTACAGCCTACAAGACACAACTACTGAGCCCGAGTGCCACAACTACTGAAGCCCACGTGCCTACAGCCCATGCTCCCCAACAAGAGAAGCCACCACAATGAGAAGCCCACATACCGCAATGAAGAGTAGCCCCCACTCGCCGCAACTAGAGAAAGCCTGGGTGCAGCAATGAAGACCCAATGCAGCCAAAAATAAATAAATAAATAAAGGTTACTCTTCCTGATGAAGGCTTTGAATAGGAACATTGTTAGCAGCAACATATAATTAAGTTCTCCCTTCAAAAATCATTGAGAGTGATAATAAGTTAGTGGATAATAATTTGACTAGATTTTAGGCTGATTCTCCTTCAACGTCTCTTACTATTTGTAGCTACAATAAAACCTCACTAATAGAGACTTTTGTGCCTGAAGTGAACCTCCAAGGTATTAAAAAATGATTTGTGAAAACAATAAGGGATTTTTGCCATCAACTTAGCCAACGGTTTGTTTTTATGTTAATTTTCAGTATAAGAGAGGCAGGCAAGTCCCTATATTATCTGTAGGAATGTAAATGTCTGTCATGTTTCAATCATTCTAGAAAATAATTTGGAAATTTGTACTAAAAGTTTTCAAAAACTTTGCCTTAGCAATACAAGTTCTGTCCTCATGAAAAATTTGCACAAAGATCTATAATCAAAAATGTTTATAATAGTGAAAATCTGGGAATAGTCCAAATGTCCACAAATAGGGAAATAAGTAAATGATGATATATTGGAATATGGAATAGAATACATCTCTTTTAAAATGTCTTATAAAAGTTTAAAATAATATGGAGGGAGTTCCTGGTGGTCCAGCGGTTAAGACTTCGCCTTCCAATGCAGGGGGTGTGAGTCCGATCCCTGGTCGGGGAGCTAAGATCCCACATGCCTTGGGGCCAGAAAACCAAAACATAAAACAGAAGCACTATTGTAACAAATTCAATAAAGACTTTAAAAATGGTCCACATCAAATAAAGTAAAATAAAATAGAAAAAGATTTTCCTGGAAAATCACCTTAAATTGTCAAAGGTATTACTTCTCAACTAAGTTAACCAAAAAGAAAGAAAAAAGCACCTACAAAAAGAGATAAGAAACACACCAATGTATTTAAAACACTCATGTTTAAAAGGTGAGATGATGAACAATTGGCATTTGTTTGTTTTTATATTTTTCAGGCTTTCCACAGGGGAAAGTATGTCTTTTATAATTTTATAAGTAATCTTCTTTAAAAAAAAAAAAAAAAGAAAGATGTGCTTTCTTTTTCATGTAATATAGGCCACAGTTGCAGGTTTCCTCCTAAGTTCATTGAAAAGTGAAGAGATAATCTTGCTCCTTGATTTTCGATGCCTCACAATATGGCAGCCAGCTTCCCCCCAGAAGGAGCCAGAGAGAGGGCACCCAAGGGAGAATCCACTGTCTCCTTGCCCCCTGACCTCAGAAGGGGCATTCCATCACCTCGGCCACATTATGTTCATTCAGTCAGGACTATCATTATATTCATTCATTCAGTCAGGACTACGGTCCACGGTCACTCAAGGGGAAGAGGTCACACAACAGCATGAACACCAGGACGTGGGGATCACTGGAAGGGTACCAACCCCAGAAGGGTCTAAACGTGAGGTCCCCATTGCTGATGGGGAAAGGCGGTCTCTTCACCCAAACAGAAAACCTGGACACTGACCCCTAAAGGATATTTTTCTATCGTACCTATAAAGTGTTAGCAGGTTATAAAAGCTCAATCCCATGGATCCCTGACCCCCAAGGCCAATGCTGGAGGAGCTGCTCCCTGGGGAGGGGCATGTGTGCCTGGGGTCTCCTGCTGGAATTTGGAGTACATTTTCCTGGAGAAAAAAAATATTATAAACAGTCCAAGTTTTCCCAGGCCAACGACTAGAAGCCGATTTACCACAAATCTTAAAATTTTAACAGGAACGTGAACCTTAAAAAATACAATACTGCTATGTCAACAGCATCAAATCTGATAATATTATAATTATTCTATGGAAAAATACATTTTGAGTTCTAAACAATTGACTTAAACAAGCAGACATTAGGAACATAATCACTTATTATCTGTCCTCTGTATGGACACACAAAAGGTAGCGTGTATGCCTTTTTGGATAATTTCAAGGATAAATGCTCAAATCTGAAACCCATAAAATAATTGGGACAACTGTCCATTTCACCCCAAAATAGTATTAGTCAACAGTCACAGCAATGGGTTTTTCTATAGTATGGAAAAGAAAAATGAGGCCATCCTATAGAGTGGATTTCAGTTTGTTGTTTTAATAACAGTTATCCTGTGAAATTACTAGTCTGGTAGCATAAGTGGAACTCTGCAATGAAGCTTTCATTTATAAATAGGGAGCTAGGGAGTTAAAATTATTACTACGGCCCTTGCTGATTTACAGATCAATATCATATAAAGAATTTGCTGACAATAGCACCACGCACACTGAGGATTCAAGAACTGATAAAAAGGAAATGTTGAATCTTAACATTTCTGATGAATCCAATCCCGAATATAATTCTGACTACACCAGTTTACAGGCTTTTTATGCTGTTTATATAACCATTACCTTGGTATGATGATACTTTTCTGTCCTACAGCGTACTGAATTTCTCTCTTTCTTTTTTTCTTTCCCTCTCTCCCTCTCTCTCTGCCTCTGTCTCTCTCTTTTCCTATCACTCCTGGGCTTAGGTTTCTGATAACTACACACTGAAAAAGTTCCCACAAATGTAAGTCTCAATCCCATTTTGACTCATTGGCGTGGAAGGGCGGTAACAAAGGGATTACATTTTCATTTGCCTGTAGCTTTAAAGCAGCCACTTGATCTACAGCAACCATGAACCAAACTTTACTTTAGAGGTTTGTCATTTCGAGGGGGAAAGTGGTGTTGCATTTCCCTCAAGGAATTTATTTGAGATAAATCTCTCAGGTTTATTTGGGTTCTTACCTACCATCTTGGCCTCAAGGGTATGTTTTTTCCTTTTTTCCTGTTTGGATCTACCAATACATTCGATTCCATTCTAGAGCGCTCTAAAAATTAAATATTTACACGTTAATAGTTCTTCCAGCCCAGGTAGACACAGTTAATATATATGAACAAATTAGAAATTTGTATGCCTTCAATTTTTTGTGAATAAGGATAAATTTGCCCTGTGTGTGTTTGTATGCACGTGTGTATATCTATATATTTATTGCGAGTATTCTAAGTACTTCCCTTTGCTGAGGCACTTAATCCTACTTCAACTGGTTAAATTGCTATATTATTCCCAGAGGTTGTGATGGATGGATTTTTTTTTTTCCAGCAAATATTTACTGAGTTCCTCTGTGGGCCAGGCACTATGCTAACTACTAGGAACTGAGTGAGCAAACGAGACTTTCTCTGCTCTTATTGTATTTTTGGTCTAATGTAGAAGATGAACATTAACTTGATTTCACACAAGTATCTTTTCATATTCCCTCACTTTGGTTAAGAATACAAGGACATCTCTATAAATCAATTTCCAGTCATACAAAGCATGGAGGACCTCTGAGCTTCCAGGGAGAACGCATGATTAGGTAACTTGGAATTGGGCTTTCCCATTGTCCAGCCTCCTTCCTCCACCTGCCAGTAAGTGTGGGATCCACTCAAGGCTCAGCCTGAAGACCCTTTATCGACTGACCCCTCACCCTCTCCCTAGGCAATCCTATTAAGTGTGTCTAGTGGCTTTAATTATCATGTGTATGAAGGTGACTCCCATTTTTATTTCTTGGTTCACCTTTCTTCTTTGGACTAGCTTTCTTTGGATTGGATTGATATATCCTACTGCCATTTGGCTTCTTCTCCTGGGATATCTTTAAGGTCGTCTCCATACTCATGACCTGTGTCTGGTCTGCATGACCCTGATGCCCTGTTCCTCTTGCGCTGCTCCAGTTCCTAAAAAGATGCCACTCATCTGTAAGCCTTTCAGATCTGAGCTTCAACATCCGTACCCCAGGGCTACCCTACCACAGCCTCCTTCCCATGACCACCTTCTTTCATACTAGCCTATGTTTCCCTTCCATTGTATTGTATTTGCTACAAGTTATAGCCATATATTGGTGTGGATATGAATATTTTAGTATAATATATGAATACTATTATAACCCCAACAGTTATACCATTATTGGGCCATTATTATACCCCCAACAGCCCTTATAATTGATACTCAAGAAAAAAGTTAAGTGAATGAATGACTAGCATTGGATTCGCTGCTGAGAAGAAGGGACCATTGCTGGCTTCCTGTGCCCCTCGGCAAGGGTAAGAGTTCATTTTGAGTCATGGAGTCCAACACAACCAAGGGGGTTAATGGGGTAGTTGGAGAGTATGAAAGTATCCACTGCATATTGTAAGGGTTGTTTTGAAATTTCCTCAAATTTGTCCTCCAGAACATTCAGCAGAGTCCATTCTGAAAACTTCTCTGGGCTGGTCCTTTCTGAGGGGCAAGACTCACAGGAAGGAATGGGGAGTAAGGATTCTTCTCCAGCTGCCAATGGATACAGCTGTGAGAAGACCCTCGCCCTGGTTTCCACTCCAGTAGAAGCTGTTGAAAGACTGAGAGCAGTTGCCACCACTGACAGGAGCAGACGTGGAATTTTCCTTCACCAGGTGCTACTGAGACCAGCTGCCAAGGAGAATCTCCATCGTGAGCACGGTCCCCAGAAGTCTGCTCCAGAGGTCACAGCTGAGGGACATTCCTCAGACAAGACATTCCTCAAGACATACTGCAGGGCGCCCTGTGTCATGACAGCAGCTACCAGGAGTAAACATCACAAAGTGAGGCATGGCGCCCACAACTTTGGGTTCGACGCCCTCTCTGCTCTTAGTGGGCATTTTCGTATCATCCTGGAGGACAAGATTGGAGTTCTTTCCATGTATTCCTCTCTTTTGTGAAGAAAAACTATTTTTCAAAAAAAATACTTGATGAGGATTGAGGGCCAGAAACCCTGGACAGGGGCTCACATTTATTCTAGAGATATGGAATGAGAAACTAGCTCTTAGAATCACAACTGAAAGTACACCTCAGAAAATAATGAAAGTAAAATTTCTCATTCAGAATGGGAGAAACCATTTTAATAGATTAAATAAACTCTGAGTATTGGTTCTGTAAATGTAAGACTCTGTCTTATTCACCATGTAACCCCAACAGTTCTTAATTCAAAAAAAACGTTGAATGAGTGAATGGGAGAATAATAGCTGAATGGACAAATGGATGATTTCCATTTATCCTAAAACATATTCAATAAGAATAGGACACCTGATTTAAGTAAACATATATAAAGTTATTGAACAAGGCAGATATATTGATAATATGTAACACTTCTTCCCCAAAACAAAAGATACTTTCCATGTTTCCATGGTTTTATGTAGTAAAACAATAATTTTTCTCATTTTTAGTCTGCACACAAAATTCTAGAGATAAACAGCAGAGTCTCTGTGAAGCCACTGAAGCTATATTGCTGACAAGGAATCACTGAAAATTTAAAAAGACAATAAATTAGGTGCATCATACAGATATGGGTTGGAATGTGATGAAGGGAAGGGAAGCATATACTAAGTCAGGTTGTTTAGCATCTTTTAAGGGCAAAAATGTCATTTAACTCCTCACTGGAAGGTTGCTGCTTCCTAAAGCCATTCCGCTTTGGACCATGTGAGAGCATCCTTCAGGGGAGACAATGGGTTAATCTTATTTGATATATTGTTTGTGATTGGGGATTTTTACTGATGAAAAAGGGAAATACTTAAAGCTTAGAAGGTAAAAAAAAATTCTATGAAGGATAGGAGTTGTCCCCAGGAATACAGTGTCAGACAGAGGCTAAAACTGCCCCATCAGCCCTCATATATCACCTTCCTGGGAGTCACCCTTGGAATCTTGGATGGGACGAGGACTATTTAAGATCACTGGTCTTTCAGCACAATCTTCAAGAAGAGAGACTAACAACTGACCTCAGGGGAATACGACTGCATTAGAGGCTCAGAAACTTTGGCTTTGACTCAAGTCAACATAGAGAAATTGTATAACATCCAGTCTATAAAACCAGATAACTATAGACTGTACTCAACAAAGGTGTCCAGGATCCATAGGGTAGTGATAACTTTTCTTAAAATCTTGAAGTGTATACAACCAAGTGTCAAAATGACCCACACATAAAGATATGTGTTTCAGATAAGTAGCTGAAATCAAGAGCCTCCCTTAAGGCCAGGATCATGGATATATCATGCGTGCTTGGATAGGCATGGCCTCAGGCACACTGCCTCTGCAGCAATGGTGTAGTTGGGGATGCAGAGAAAATGAAAGGAAGTTGGGCAATGACTTAGATATAGGATCAGGTACAAGTTGGGGACCAGCTGTCAAGTTTAGTGTCCAAAGGTGCAAAGCACACTCTGATTTGATTCACACCCGCTTTGGTCTCCAAGGGGACTCATCTTGTCAGGGGTGGGTGGGGAGAGAGGGTTGGTTCATGGCATCATGAGTTCAAAGTCACTCTGATGTTTAATGCAAGATAGTGTTCAAATGTCATGGTTCTGGAGGTCCTGGCTGGTTTGACCAGGACAACAGCCTACAGGAAGTAAGAAAGTACAGAAGACGTAGGCCACCAGGGGAAAGCATAGCAAGAGGTACACCACAGTCTGTAGGAGCAGTGTTCAGGTTCAAGGTCTGCTTAAGTCCAAACCCTGGTGGGCAGCTTCAAGTTTTTCCACGTTGGAGGGACTTAGGCATTACCTTCTGCCTGGGAACTTGGCTTGAAACTACCTTTATAGAGCAAATCAATTAAAGTAATGTTTATGGAATAAATGTTTGTGTCCTCCCAAAATTCATATTTTGAAATCCTAACCCCTAATGTTGTGGTGTTAGGAGTTGGAGCATTGGGAGGGCATTAGGTCATGAGGGTGGAGCCCTCATGCATGGGATTAATGCCCTTATTAAAAAAAAAAAAAAAAGAGGCACAAGAGCTTGCTCTTACTTTCTGCTCTTTACCACGTGAGGACACAGCAAGAAGACCGCCATCTACAAGCCAGCAGGCAGGTCCTCCCCAGACAATGAATCTGCCAGCATCTTGATATTGGACTTCCCAGCCTCCAGAACTGTGAGAAATCAAAGTTTGTTGTTTAAGCCACTGGGTCTGTGATCATTTGTTATAGAAGCCCAAACTGATGAAGACAGAAATCCGAGTAGCTTCTTAGTAGATAAAACCTCAGGGCCTCTGCACAATCAAATATTTTTCCACTCTAATTCTAGTCAAGTATTTGAGGGGCAGACGTAGTCTAGGGATTTGCAAGTGATTCAGAATCCCCAGCTCCAGCATGCTTCCATCCTGAGATTCCATCATCCCTTGTGGCCTCAGAGCCCTCGCTTCTGGTGGTAGAGGGAAGGAAGATGTAGTAGATCACGTGGAAAAACAAGCAGGCAGAGGTCTGAAAATAGATCACTTCCACCCACATTCCATTGACTTGAATTAATCACATGGCCCCAACTGAACATGGCGGGAGGGGGAGGGGGGGAGGGGGCCGGTTAGTGCCTGGACATACAGTCCCTGTATGAGCAGCCACTTCCCAGCAACAACTCTCTAGCATGAGAGCAGAACACATGTCTTTGGTGAGAGTCTAACAGCCTCCACAACACTGTTTATGCAGACCACATGTTTATTTGGGGCAAGGGAGACAACAATGAGAAAGCAATGAATCACAGAGATAGCAGAGGAAAGCAAAAACGGTTTCTGGAAAAGGAAAGGACACATATATCCATTTATGGGGGACTAACATAGACTTTTCTGGGCTGAACTTGTTTTTCATCAGCATATTAGTGCTGCAATCTGTTTATACGGTTGGATTAATCTCATGTCACTGACAGAGAAACTGCAAGGAAGAAAATAAGGATTATCCAGGTTGGACCTGTCCCATGGGCGTGTTGTGATAAACAGTGCTTTAAAGAGTGGTCTCAGCAAAAATCACATTAAGAAATAAATGTAATAGAGGAAGGAGAGAAAGTTAATACTGAGCAATGACTTGGAGTTAAGCACTAGGCTAGGTGTATTAGTTAGCCATTGCTATGTAACAAGATTTCCACAAACTTAGCTGCTCACAACCACACACTTATTATCTCATAGTTTCTGTGGTCAGGAGGCCAAGAATGGCTTCACTGGGTCCCTGCAGTCAGTCTCACGAGGCTGCAGTCAAGATGTAGGCCAGAGGTACTGTCTCATCTGAGGCTCCGATGGGAGATTATCCACTTGCAAACTCACCTGAGGTTTTGTAAGAATTCAGTTCCTTGCCATTGTAGGACTGAGGGCATCAGCGTTTTGCTGGATGTTGGCTGGAGGCCACCCACAGTTCCTTGCCCTGTGGGGGTCCCCCACATGGCCACTTGCTTTCCGAATACCAGCAGGAGAGAGAGAAATTCCAGCAAGATAGCGGCTACTATCTTTTATAACATCACCATGTAATCATGTATATCCTGTCATCCTCACTGTATTCTCTTAGAAACAAGTCACTGATTGTTATGGAATGAGTGTTTGTGTCCACCTCAAATCCATACGTTGAAGTGCTAACCCCCAATGTGATGGTTTTGGAGGTGGGGGCCTTTGGGAGGTGATTAGGTTTAGATGAGGTCATGAGGGTGAGCCCTCATGGTGAGATTAGTGTCCTTATAAGAAGAAGAAGAGAGACCAAAGCTCAATAGCAACCCCAGCCCCTCCCCGCCATGTAAGGGCACAGTGAGAATGCAGCCATGTGCAAGCCAGGAAGAGGGCCCTTACCAGAAACTGAATCTGCCAGCCCATTGATCTTGGACTTGCCAGCCTCTAGAACCGCGAGAAATTAATGTCCGTCCTTTAAGCCCCCCAGTCTATGGTAGTTTGTTACAGCAGCCTGAGAGGACTAATACACCAATCCTGCCACACTCGGTGGGGAGGGGAATCACACGGGGGTGTAATCACTGGGGCAGGAGTCATGGGAGCCTCCTGAAACTCTGTCTACCACCCTAGGTAATCCTGTCGTGGGCAAGATTATTCCCAGCTTACTAAAAGGAGAGCTCGGTAAAGGTCAAAAGAAGTCAATTAATCTATTGCCATACATTTTGGGAATGATAAAGCAGGTATTAAAATCAAGCCATCTTGTCACCATACAGTATAACAAACTTGTCTTTAGGATTCCACTCCTACCTCCTCTTTTGAATTTCCTAGGCATTCTGAGTGTCCCGGGCTCTCCTGCTGATTCCTGCAAATCCTGGTATATCTGATTGTGGTCATGAATATCTTTTCTCCCAGGACAGCACCTTGTAGTCAGAGGCTTGGAATTCCCCACCCACCCACCCACCCACTCACTTTATTGCCCAATACTAGGACCTTACAAAGTGCCTAACTAGCTAACAAGTCAACTAAATTGTGCTAATAACATTGCATTCTAGCACTCAGGTAAGATAGTTGTATAGTGAAAGGGCATTATGAGAGAGAACAGCTGCCAGATTTCTACTCCTCATATAATTTTTATGTTTTTGCTTTATGGAAACCTGCTTTCCAAAGCAGAATATCCTCAATACCATTGGTGAAGAAATGCGACCTCTTCATAAAAAGAGGTCAGAAGCTTCAAGGACCTCTAATATCCTCTCCAGCTCTATGTTTTCATGTTTTTGTTTTATTCTTTACTCAGTAACCTCCAGTGACTTCTTCCAAATTGGCAATTTTCCAATGCCAAAAGTGTCAGCCTGGCATTTGAACACATACATAATCTGGCCTGAATTTTCCTTTTCAAATGCACTCACTGCATAGATCTTATATGTCAGTCAACCATTCCTACGCAAATGTACCATATGATTCCTTCCCTGTGCTTTGCCTCTTCCTCAGTGCATTTCCTGGTCCCACCTTCCTTTAAGCCAAGAGCAAGCATCCCCAGTGCCACAGTGCCCCCCCATCTACCTCAGCCCATGCCCCACTCTAATGTCATGTAAAAGTTCATCTGTGCATTCAAGTAACCCTTGGATCACTTTCCTGTGAGTTTCCTATGAGTATCTCCAAATGCATTTTAAAGTTCTTTAAACACAGAAAATAGTTTCTGCATTTTTGTATCTCCCACAAGACTGTAATTACAAATACCGTGAAGTCAAAAAAAATTTCATTAAGTGAATATAACCCCAAAGGATTAAAATGAATGATAAATTTAGTCAACAGTGTGGGTTAAAGGGGAAGACCTGGGGGGGGACCTTAGACACCCGCATACACATCATTACCACTTGCTGTGCACTCTCCTAGCAGAGGCTGCTTGTATATCCTATATGCATCACATTGGAATACCCTAAATTTCCCCATCACCCAGTTTGCTCCTTTCAACCAGAATGTCTTTCCCCATTCTAGAGCCACTTATACAAACCTTTCCCAGTGTTCAAGCCCAAACTAAACATTTTCTCCTATGAAAGTTTCCCTCACCTTCCTAGTTGGAATGAATTTCTCTTCACTCTTGCTTTCTTACTTTCTCTGCCCATCTTTTATGGTCTTGAATTATAGTTTGTTATATTTCCTCTCGGAGTCACCACAGTGAGTTGTAAGCTCCTTGAGAATGGGAAATTATCATTTCATGTTTCTCTTTTATATCTTTCAGGATATCAGGACAGACCCTGCAACAGTAGGTGATAAAATAATATTTATTAAATTAACTTGGGGAAGATGCCCCAGCAAATCTAGCCGGCCTTTATGCTAAAGGAGATTGATGACTTATTGTGCTCTCTTCTAGAGACTGAATTTAAAAGAAACCATGGTCTAAATCGGGGCAAAACTACGTTTTATCTCAAACAAAAAGCAAAAGATCCAATCTGAAGAGGGCATAATTATGCATGTGGAAAACCAGCTAAGATTCTGAGGACTTTCCGAAAAAAAAAAAAAAAAGCAGACACACAGAGACTGATGTTACGAATCGTTTTCCTAAAATATGGTTCACATTCCATGGATTGTCTAAGTGGTAGAGATTACCACTCGCTTTTTTTTTTTTTTTTTTTTTGCGGTACACAGGCCTCTCACTGCTGTGGCCTCTCCCGTTGCCGAGCACAGGCTCCGGACGCGCGCAGGCTCAGCGGCCACGGCTCACGGGCCCAGCCGCTCCGCGGCATGTGGGATCTTCCCGGACCGGGGAACGAACCCGTGTTCCCTGCAACGGCAGGCGGACTCTCAACCACGGCGCTACCAGGGGAGCCCCCACTTGCTATTTTTCATATTTTGTATTTACTTTAACTTGTACTAGAAAAACTATATATAGTAATATCAAGGATAGTTTTGCTTAAGATGACGCTCAATTAAAGTTTAATATTTAAAGAGAACAAAATGTAAATCATAGTCCAAATAATGTGCGGTATAAAAAAAGGTGTGAGATGACTCCACATGTGACTGCAGCTTGCAAAACAGTGACCGGTCCCTTGTTCTAACTGGAATCAAGGTCATGAAATCTCACTGGAAGCCCTGATTCCTCAGTTCTACCATTTGACCTTGGGCCACTTCCTCAGGGTCTCTGAATATAAATCATAAATCTCTCTCAATGGTTTTCAGCCCTGGGGTGTTTGCTTTTTAAAAGAAGACATTACAGGGCTTCCCTGGTGGCGCAGTGGTTGAGAGTCCGCCTGCCGATGCAGGGGACACGGGTTCGTGCCCCGGTCCAGGAAGATCCCACATGCCGCGGAGCGGCTGGGCCCGTGAGCTGTGGCCGCTGAGCCTGTGCGTCCGGAGCCTGTGCTCCGCAACGGGAGAGGCCACAACAGGGAAAGGCCCCGCGTCCCGCAAAAAAAAAAAAGAAGACATTACATCGCTAGTCACATTCATTCAATTTCTACCAACATCCCTGAATTCCCTCCACCTGTACGTTTTCATTTTCATGCAGCTCTGCTTTCCCAAAGCCCCCGTCTCATGCTGGGCCCTGCAGCTCAACTGACTAAGCTTCTTTGTCCCTGCTAAAGGGCCTCTCTTCTTCCTTAGAGAGGCCTGGCTCTTGAGTTGCAGCCAACTCCCCTCTGTCTGCAGGGCTATCGTGAATCGTCAGTCTGTTTTCCATCTCGATCTCTGGGGGGCCAGGTCCTGGCCAGTGTTCCTCCCCAGGGCCCCAGCACTAAGCTCTGGGCAGCCTGCCAGCCAAGGACAGTTGATCTCTCTCCAGGGGCTGAAGCTTCTAAAACAATACTGTCCTTGGCGTCATTGATTGAAAACTGTTTCACGTGTTGCCTTGTTATCCTCACTTACTGTCAATGTCTTATCAATGTAGTTGGTCCTTCCAGCTGAATCTTAAGTAAATCATGACCTACGACCCTTTCTCTGACCACTTGGTGATCCCTGACCTTGTTGCTTTATTCAGTAAGTGATTAGAGCAGCTCACACGTGCAATCAGATACAGCTCCAAAGTGCCAGACAGATCAGTTTGACAAAATGGGAAATAAAAATGGAGTGAGAACCAACTGTTTCAGAACAACACAAAGACCTTACATCCCCGCAAGCTTTCAATTATTTAAAATATCATATTACACACGTGCTTATTTTCCAATCTTACCTTTTTGTCTTCTATATGCATACTTTTAAAGGAGATAGGAAAAGACAATGCAAATTCAAGAAAACATAGGAAGTCAGGACCATCAGTGCAAGGCAGGACCATATTGTTTGTTGCTGTTCACTTTCTAGAAACAGGAAAACAATCTTTGTAGATAAAACATAAAGGCTCATTGACTATTGTTTCTTCTCCTCTAGCTACCTGGCTTTACAACAGCTTTGAATTGAAAGCAGGGGGTACAGAGGGACCATAAGTGTCCAACCTCATGAGCTTTGAGCTCTTTAATTCTTTATGGTGAAGTGGATTCCAGTGTTTTTTGTGTTGTGGTTTTTTTTTTTTGTCAAGTCTATTTTTGAGAAATCATTTTCACAGGTTTTACAAGATGTCACTGTGGCTCTGGTGCAGGCAAGGGGGCATCTAATTTCATTACAGTTAAGAGCCTGCCCCCCATTACCTGCCATCATAGCATAACATGGTATATTATGGGGCTTTAATAAATAGGAAGGATGTGGGTTGCAGCACATCTTAGTAGAAACCAAATTACTTTGGGCCACACATCAGCCTCTTTAGTTCATCCTGTTTGCCACCGTTTCACAACCTAATTACAGGATTTTCTGGAAATTGCCGTCTGGCTGTAACTGGATGACCTGCTTTGTGGAGCAGAGACAGGCAGCCCCACTGGCCTCAGCCTTCACTGCTGCCACCACGTAATTGCATTGGACTTCCGTGTGAATCCCCGTAGGCGGGAAGTAAATGAAATCTTATAATTACCTTTTATTCCCTTTCCCCTGAAGTTGGGATTAGGCCAGGGCATATCCAGAGGAGAGGAGGCTGGGGCAGGGGGGATGTCTTTAAGAGTATTACTAGTGGTCTGATCAAGGCGGGGTAGGCGGGCCCATCCCCAGCCTTTTGGCTGCACACAAGCCACACCAATAGCCATACGTCTCGTTCACTTAGGAAAGTGTGAGGCGCCGTCTGTTTAAATCAGGATCACAGTGAGAGGCATTGGAGAAATCCTGGAGACAGGGTCTATTATTTCAATATCTATGTGCAAGGCACCAGAATTCAAAAGGATTTATCTGAAGGAAAGGGGCAGGTGAACAGAGCTTAAAGAGGGAGTGGGCAGTCTCAGACTATCCCCAAAATACATGAAAGCCCATTGCTGCTCTTTTTGAGACAATTTTATTGGGGTCATTTAAGTGAGATGCCTAAGAGGGATCTGAATATTTGAAAGGGTGTGTGAGTTTAAGGCCATCGTTCTCTAGGCCTTTAGAAAGTGCTCTTCCAATCCAATGAGTCTTTAATGGACAGGGTAAAAGCAATTCTCTGATTTAAGTTCTAATCATGAGCCTGTTAAGAAGTATGAAAATAATCTCTAATTCAGCAAGTCTTGACTTGGAGGAAGGAAAGGTTCTTCCCTGTGTTTCCTTTGCCTTTGGTGGGGGTGTACTGGGTGCAACTGGAGACTGATCTCCGGTGACATGCTGTCCCTGATTGCTCTGCAGGTAATTCTTTGAAAATATTAAAAGAATGCAGTTCATTTAATTTCTACTTGCCTCCTGAAGAATTCTAAGCTGGGACAAGAGTCCGCGTCCTTGAGAAGTATCTTTAGAGTTGCACTTTACTGGAATTGTATTACCTAGATATAATTTTTCAAAATGCATCTTTCAATGGCTCAGCAAAAGTGTGATGGAAAAGAGGTGACATTCCCTTTAGCCAGGTGACTCTTCTGAAAACACACACACACACACACACACACACACACACACAACTATTCTCATTTGTAATGTGCTACTTTCACTGAGTATCCCGTCATCTAGTATTCATTCAACAAATATGCATTGCGTGCCAACCTTGGCATCATGCTCAGAGCCAGGGCACAGGAATAAATGAAATGGCAATGTGTCCACTCTCATGGAATTCATACTCGAGTAGGAAGCCACCCAGAAAAGTAAATACCACATGGCAGGGACATAAGTGCTACAAGGAGATGCAGAGCAAGGAAAGGGTGGAGAGAGTAGTCAGAGGGCTTGGGGAGTTACTTTCAATATCACCTGAGAAGAAACCTGCAGTGATGGAGCGACTCGGGCTGGAGCAGGTTTGGGTGTCATAGGAGCAACCAGAGGCCAGGGAGGGCTGCAGCAGAGTGACAGAGGGGAAAAGGGCAGTGGTAGCAGATGGAATCAGAGAGTGGGCTGTGGCCAGGACATGGAGAGCCATGTGGGCGTTCTGTGATGAACACGAGAGGCCACTGGAGGATTTGGGCAGAAAAGCAACACGATCTGGGACATGCCAGGAGGTCCTCTGGCTGCCGTGTGGACAAGAAGTGATGGCAGGCGGTGGGGAAGAACTTGGGAAGACCAGTTCGGAGGCCACTGAAATCAACCAATTAAGAGAGGATGAAGACATAGACCAGGTCCTCTTTAGAAAGTCGTTTGATAACCCCCTCATGAAGCTACTGATTCAAGCAAGGATTGTCATTTTGTGTCAACGATTGGGGAAGGAGTAGTTATTCACATGTGCCAAAGTGACACTGCACAGATGCCTTTCTGATCATGGGGGGTGGGGGGCACACCTCTACAGTTGAGAGGTCAGGCTGTCGCTTCTCTAAAACAGAGGTCAAACAGTTTGGTAGGACCATCAGGTACCATTTGCCTCCATGCATGAGGCAGTGAGAAATACACAAGGGTATTACAACTGAAAATGTTTAACGTAAGGTAGTCAGTTCTTTAAATCTAACTTCCAGCGAATAGAGAAACATGCTGAACAGTACCAAGAGGCTACAATCGGGCAAACACAGAGGGTGGGAAATTCTGTAGACAAAAGATCCACTCTGTTCAGCAAGTCAGTGAGATGAGAAAGGAAGCAGTCTATTGAAAAAAAAAAAAAAAAAAGATTAAGACACAGAACAATCAGATGCAAAGTGTGGTACTGGATTGAATCTTGATTTGAGCAAATCAGTCATACAAGCATTTCGAGGACAAATGCAGAGATCTGAATATGGACACAGATACTATTAAGGAATAATTATTAATTTTGTTAGGAGTAACAATGTTGTTTTTGACCTCGTAGGAAATTTTTTTTCTTCTCAAAGATGCAAGCCTAAATATTTAGGGATAAAATGGAAAGGTACTTGTAATTTACTTTAAAATCCTCAGCATAAAAAAGTAAGCTTAACAATTAAAGGTACTTTTTACAGATCCCAACCACCATTCCAATACTATTTGATCTGAATTAAATATGGCAGAGGGAACGTCAGAGTAGAAATAGACAGCAGTCTATCCAGTTGAGGTTGAAATATCTGATTTTAGAAAATCTTACAAAACACCTGACTATGTGAACAGAGCCTTGGAAAGGGGCCCGGTAGAAATAAGGGGCTCTGCAAACTTAGCTTTTATCTTCAAAGTAAGTCTACCTCCAGGTAGTCACCTGTAACTCACCTGTAATGTATGGAGGCTCACCAGAAGCCTGGCCAAGTTCCTGTGTGTAGAGGTGCACTGTTGCGGCATAGCACTGATGAGAAAAAGCTCAGGAAGCAGACCCAAATCTGAACTATCTGTTGTTCCTGCCCACTCACCAGTTGCCTCCCCTTCATAGCCAGCATCCTAATAAGAACGAGCCCCTCGAAGATGAACAACCAGATAGAAACCTGACCGGGACTGGTGCTAGACAAGGCAAGGAAAAGTTGTAACAAAGGCAAATGAAAGATCTACATAGAAACACGACACGCACAAAGGAGATCAAAAATGAGCAAAAGCATCTCGGTGAAATCACAGAAAGTATTATCGCTTGAGGAAAAAAAACCCCTACAAACCCCAAGCATTCAGTAAAAGGATAAGTTAACAAAAGGAGCTAAAACGTGAGCTGGAAATGGTCAGAAAAAATAATCATAGTAATAATAATAAAGGAGGAGAAAATGCGGTCAAGGATTGTATCAACTAGAATTCTTTTGTTGCAAGAAACAGACTCAACTAGCTTAAACAAAAAGGGAATTTAATGACAAGATATGGGGGAGCTTCCCAGGTCAAAAGGAAGACTAAAGACCACACACAGGAACAGGAAACTCCAGAAGGTCTTGTTGGAGGAACATGTTCATAGTTTTAGCTGGTGACACCCCTGTAATAAATTAATGAAAGACAACTGTCTATCCCCACCCCAGTTCAAGATTCAGGGTCCTGGGGGATGATGTCCTATCCTGGCTCTTAGCCATCCCCAGGCAGTGCATGAAGAGCTTCAATTAAGGGTCCCGCAGGGAGGTGAGAATATATTCCATCTCCTGCACCAAACAGAGGAGAGGCAATTCTTCCCAGGGAAATAACGGCATTGTTAATTCAGAGACGTGAATGCTGCAATGCCAAAAATCAGTAACCATCCACTACGGGGACATGATGCACAAGTTTGAGAAAAAATGAAAAGGGAAAGAATTTTTTTAAATCTAAATAAAGGGCTTAGAAAGAAAATCATAGGTATAAATGAGAAAGGAGATCAAATATACTCAAGTGTTTGCTTTTGAGATCCATCCATGATTACTGAAAATGATGCTACAAGAATGAGTGAAATATATTTATCCCTATGATCCCCATAATTCACCTCCGCCTCATTCTTGGCAAGTGTTTTGATGCTGAGCTGAGGTGAAGGTGGTGTGGAATTTTCCACAGCAGAGAACATAACACTGCTGCAGGCTGCATGGTAGTTTTGCCGTGGACCTCAATAAAGGCATTTTTATCCGAAAGCTGGTCAGCACAGCTCCTGGGTAATGCAGGGCTCCAGAGAACCGCACTGCTGATCCCTTACCCGTTATTATCTTTACTTTGTTTATTATCCAGATCAAGTCCATTTATAATAAGCAAATTAGTTTCACATACTCATCTGAGCCACACATGAGTTATCCTGAGATAACTGGGCTGATCTCATCGTAGAAGTTGAAGAGAAAGCAGAGATAAACCTACATAACTACTTTTTGCCTGCTGCTAGTTCAAATTGCAGCTTGGCAGGAAAAAGAATATGCTGGAAGCTTTTAATTATTTTTTTTCTTTTTTGGCGGTACGCGGGCCTCTCACTGTTGTGGCCTCTCCCGTTGCGGAGCACAGGCTCCGGACGCGCAGGCTCAGCGGCCATGGCTCACGGGCCCAGCCACTCCGCGGCATGTGGGATCTTCCCGGACCGGGGCACGAACCCGTGTTCCCTGCATCGGCAGGCGGACTCTCAACCACTGCGCCACCAGGGAAGCCCTAATTATTTTTTATATTAAGAAAAGTTGAAGGAACCCAAGGAGAAAAACAGGAGACAGACACAGACAAACTATAATTCAAAAAGATACATACACCCCAATGTTCATTGCAAGCGCTATTTACAATAGCCAAAATATGGAAACAACCTAAATGTCCAACAACAGATGAATGGATAAAGAAGATGTGGCACATATATACAATGGAATACTACCAAGCCATAAAAAAGAACAAAATTATGCCATTTGCAGCAACATGGATACAACAAGAGATGATCATACTAAGTGAAGTAAGTCAAAGAGAAAGACAAATACCATATGATATCACTTATATGTGGAATCTAAAATATAGCACAAATGAACCTATTTACAAAACAGAAACCAACTCAGAGAACAGACTCACGGTTGCCAAGGGGGAGGGGGTAGGGAGAGGGATGGACTGGGAGCTTGGGGTTGGTAGATGCAAGCTATTACATTTAGAATGGATAAACAAAAAGGTCCTAATGTATAGCACAGGGAACTGTATCCAATCTCCTGGGATAAGCCATAATGGAAAAGAATATAAAAAAAGAATGTATATATGTGTATAACTGAGTCACTTTGCTGTACAGCAGAGATTAGCACAACATTGTAAATCAACTATATGTCAATAAAAAAAGAAAATCTAGTAGAAGAATCATGACCAAAAACTAGCATCTAATTACTTTCAAGTACATTATGATGAAACTCATTGATGATCGACTAAAATTAGACCTTGCTGATCTTTATTTCACAGTGAAAAAGCACTTTACCCAGGTTAAATTTCCCCAGCCTTTAAAAAAAAATCAGCCTCTGTGACTCAGAACACCTGTTTTTGTTTCAAAGGAAAATGTTCTGTGGAGGTCTATCAAAACATGTGTTAAGCAGGAAGACGTTCTATAGAGAGGCGCTCTGGAAACTGGGAAAAGCTAATACATATTGCATAGGGAATAAACTCCATTTTACGCTAGTGTTTATAAATGACGTAAGGGAAGATTTTCCTAAATTACATTTAAGAGGAAAGGGGATAACTAAAGGATGCCTAAAGTTGTTATTGAATTATAGCAGTTAAAACCAGATCACATTTATGAGGCTACGATCACTGGTACTGTGCTCAGCCACCAGTGCATTTCGGAGGTGACTTTTATACTGTTACTTAGCTATACAGTTGCCCCTTGACCAACATGGGCTTGAATTGCACAGGACCGCTTATAGGCAGATGTTTTTCAACAAATACTACACTCTCCGAGGTTGAACAAGCAGATGTGACTGCTGGGGGAGGCGGTCAGCACCCCCCATCCCCGCCTTGTTCGGGGGTCAACCGTAGTTGCTTGCCAACTTGAAAATAAGCTTTCCCTGACCATTTTGACTGTTCTGGCTTAGTAAGTGTGGTGCTTAATTGAATACGGAATCCCATATGGCCTCTTCATATGTAAGTGCCACTCTGCCCATCAGCAATATTGAGAACAGGTGGAAAAACTGTCTACAGCTCAAGGCACGGTGTCTGGTCTACAGAAGAGAACCTCGGATGCTATTTTCTTTTGTCTTCAGAATGATTTGCAGGACATAGAAAAACTAATATTTATAAACTTCATTCAGCAAAGAAAAGGTTCTAGAATCCACTGAAATGCACTGAGTTAGATGAGATTTAAGGAGAAGAAGGTTGTGCTGTACACCTGAAACAAACAGGACCCTGTAAATCAACTATACTTCAATAAAATAAATAAATTAAATTCAAATTAAAAATTACCTCAGTCCTTTTTTGCTTGTTTTTATGGGTTTTTAAAAAAAACTTTTTTGACGTAGAGTTGATTTGCAATAGCGTGTTAGTTTCAGGCGTACAGCATAGTGATTTATATATGTATCCTTTTCAGAGTCTTTTCCCTTATAGGTTATTACAAAATATTGAGTACAGCTCCCTCTGCTCTACAGTAGTCATTGTTGGGTATCTATTATCTCAGGGCTTATAATTTAAAAAAAAGAGAGAAGCTGGTGAGAAATATACTTCCTGTTTCATCTGTAGCACACATTCTGCCTCAACTCGCCTGATTCTGGAACTCTGACAAGCTTGGCCACGTGAGGGTACCGCACGGCTTGGCTTGTGTTGTGCGTGTGTGTTTTCTGTCACTCAAGCCCATTTCAAGGCATCTACTCGACAGAAATTTTCACATCTGAATAGCTCCAGGTATAGTTCATAAGCGCTTGAACCAGCCAACCTGGTTACCACGGTGAAATCAACGTCATGCTCAAATTATGTTGGAAGAGAGGCAAGTCGAGGATTCCACGGAAGAGTGAGCCTGGTGGCCGGTCTGCCATGGATTTTGGACGTTTCTTCAGTCCTACGACAGGCTCTCTCTTCCTGGTGCAGAAACGCTCCCAGGGGCTTTCTTCCCACACTCCTTTCTAAAAGTGCACAGTAATCCAGCCATTATCATTCTATCAATACTCTCGGCCCCGTCTTAGCCACTGTCTTAGTCCATTCAGGCTGCGATGGCAAAATGCCACAGACGGGGGAGCTGATACACAACAGGCATGTATTTCTCAGGGTGCTGGAAGCTGGAAGTCCAAGATCAAGGCGCCAACTTGGTGGCCTTCTGGTTTGGGCCACAACACCTCTCTGTGCCCTTACACGGAGCGGGGGCAGGGAGCTCTGGGGGCCTCTTCACTAAGGCACAAATCCCATTCACGAGGGCCCCACCATCACGACTTAACCCTCCCAAAGGCCCTACATCCTAAAACCATGCAGGTTAGATTTCAGAGGTTAGGATTTAGAGGTTAGGATTTAGAGGTTAGGATTTCAACCTATGAATGTGGGGGGGACACCAACATTCAGACCATCACAGCCAGAATCATAAATAAGTAGAATGCAGCTCACCTCGCAAGCGGAGCAATGGCTCACAGGGTCGGGGCATCACTAAGGAAGCAGGAAGGAAAAGAACCATTTGAGAAATACTAGAATACCTTGTGAAATTAAGTAAGAGTTCTTTGTCCATGTTTAGAAAGTGGCAATAGTAGCTTTTGTAGGGGTCCATTCTGTTACTGTTGCAGTGTGCTATTTCCCTTGGAAAAGCCATGGTACCTCTACTTCAGTTTCAGCTATCGAATACACCCAAGTCATCTATTTACTTTATAAGGCTAATGGGAAAATGTTAATCTATAATAATTTCAAGTACTCAAAAGAAAGTTCTTTAATCTATTAGAAATCTCAAAGCTACATGTAATGTTATGGCATAGCACATGTATCAGATTGGGTTTACAGAATATTTCCTTTTTTCCTTTACCTGGTCTTTGATGTTCTGTTTCTATTTTAACTATATTCATACTGTGCCCCTTATTTTAAAATATTTCAAATAATTTTGGAAGGAGATGGGTTTCAACAAAAATACAACTTTTAGGTAAACGCAAATTATCCGTGGAAGAATACCCACATAGTGTCACTGTTGTAATTATAGTCTTATTATTGGATCTCCTTGCCTGAAAGGATTTGGGGTTTGTTATCTCCCTAGAAAAAAAAGCAAGTTGAGAAACCATTAAGCTTTTCCATGTGATGCTGAGGCAGTATATATCCAGACAGAGCAGAAAATTCATTAGATTTGAGTGTTTCAAATATCTATACAAGGACAAGGCCAAAGCTGCTGTCAGAGAGAAAGGACTGGTACACGAGGGCACAATAACTTCCATTTTTCTTCATCTGGGTCTGCTGACCCATTCCACGAAAATGCCAGCACTGGACTATTTCATCCAGATGAACTGGGGTAATGCCATCGAGATAAACGCTCTTGGCTCAGAAAGCCCCGAAGCCCTGCACTGCCAGGCTGTATTCCTGATAATATTCAGAATCTCACTCACTAGAGTCAAAGGGACATCCAGTCCCGAGGACATTTGCAGAATTTTGGGCCAAAGGCTTTCTGCCTCCCAAAGGCAAAAACTTTGAGTCGGTGGGGCTACTAGGTTTAAGTTACACGTTAGTAGTCAGATAGTAGTAGACTCTTGATTAATGAGCTGAACAGCAACTATGACTCTGACACCTTTTTGTTTTTATGGCCATGCAGCAGGCGGGATCTTAGTTCCCCAACCAGGGATTGAATCCGCGACCCCTGCTGTGGAAGCGTGGAGTCCTAACCACTGGACCGGGAGGGAAGTCCCTAATTCTGACACTTTGAAGTACCAATTTAGCTTCGTAATATTTTCAAATATACTCATGAAAGCCACTGTTTAACTGTTTCGCAAGATGTACATTATACTTCCTATCTAGAACCGTTATATGTACCAGATTTATTTTCCCTTTTGTAGAAGCTGGATTATGTTGGTTTCTTTTTCCGTCTTGTGTCCCCATTCCTCTCCTTCTCTTTGACCTCGCTCCTCCCTTGGTTTTTGTGATAGGGTTTTATCCTGACTTTCCTCCTGCCTCTCTCCTCAGACCCTGCAGGAGCCTCTAGTGTTCTCACATCCTGGGTCTTCTGCCTCTGTCCTAGGTCATTTCATCTGATTTCATGCTCATGACTCCTACATCTAGACCTCTATTCCAGGTCTTTCTCCTGAGCCTCGGTCCTGCATATGCTATTTAATAAATCCATTTGGATATTACACAGACAACTCAAAGCAAACGTGCCCCAAACTGAACTAATCCCCTGGCCTCTTTACATACCTGATTTCCAGTCTCAAGGAACTGCACCACCTGAATGAAACCACCCGATTTCCAAAGAGACAAGGCTTGAATGCACAACCAAACTTTCAACCTCCCTTTCAAAACCTGTTGATCCTACGTCCTCAGCATCTCTTGGGTCCATTCCCTCTTCACTATCTTCACTGCTTCTACCCTGGACCAGGCTCATCCCTTCCCACCTGGACGTCTGGACCAGCCTCCTAGCAGGCATCTCTGCTCCTGGAATCCTACTCCAAACTTCCATTCCCAAACGTCCGCCGATGTGGTCTTTCTAAAATAGAAACCTGATCACGTCATTTTCCAGCTTCAAGCACTTCAATGGATCCTCACTGACTCTGAGATGGTGTGTGTGCCTTTGCGCATCTGAGGGAGATAAAATGAGGAAAAGACAAAAAGAGGAGAAAAATATGCTAGGGTATGATGTCAAACCCTCTTGGTTTGAATCCACATTCAACCATGTGACATCAGTCAGATCATGTCAACTCTCCCTAACCTGGGTTTCCTCATCTATTAAATGGGGATAACCCCTGTATCTAACTCCTAGGGGAACTGTGAGGACAAGTTGAGACAAAGTATTCAAGGCACCTAACCTAGTGCCTGGCTAATAATTAGGTGTTTGGTCAATATAGTTATCGTTGTTCTTACTCGATCAAGTCCAAACTCATCAGTGTTACCTACCGACCCTCCCCTCCCCCAGCCCGTACTCACTACCCACCCAGACTCATCTTTAGCCAAACCCTTCACACCCTAGGATGCCACTGTGTCAGCTGAAGTGCTGTGGCTTCTTATACCTCCTGCCGTTCTGTCGTAAATGCTTTGTCCTCTTTCCTTCTTTGCCCAGCCAACTCCTACTCAAGGCTCCAATCAGGCATTTCTTGCACTAGATAACTTTCCCTAATCCACATCTCCACATGGATTATGGGCCTGTGCTCCGAAGTTTGTAATTATTTCAATCAAAACTTGCGTGCCTTCTGTGTGTCAGTCTTATGTCAGTTGGGAATGAATGAATGCCTGGGGACAGAGACCTTGCCCTCACAGAATGCGCAGGTTCCAGTGGGACAGAGATGCTGGGACAGGTGTGTTCCCAAGCTTCAGGAGAATAGGTAGAAGAGGCCTCCAATCTTGCCTCGAAGGGTCTGAGGCAGCTTCTGGAAGAAACGAAATTTCCAGAATCTTCTGAGTAGACTAAATTTGACCTATCGTCATTCATTGTCCAAATAGAGACACTCTTAAGAATAAAAGAGAGTGCTCTTCATAACCAGCCTGAACAATAGACACAACCAGGACTGTCCAGGACAAACAGGCTGTAACATCTCCCTCCGTACGGCTGCATGTCCCCCGTCATAGACTAGGGTGGCCATTGACAGTACAGAGCCCAGTGCTGACACAGCTTAGTGGGTGCCAACTCAGTGTGCGTTGAATGCCTGCAATTAACGAGCTTTAGAGGCGGCAGTGATCTTACCTCTCGAGACAGTCAGAAAACCTGGAGGGCTGGGGTGTCCACAGCGAGGAGAAGAGCCTGTCCTACCCCTCAGGCCAACGGGAACACGGCAGGACGAGGACAGCAAAATGAGCTCCCTACACAGCAGCTGGGCTAAATATTCCTTCTGTGATTCTGTTGGTCTGTCCACATTGTTCTCAGCCCACACCACCTGGGATGTGCTTGGGGGCAGGGCACAGGACAGCAGGGTGCAGGGCATCTTCTGACTTCACCCCCTTCTTGACTAAGGGCTGTCGGCAAAGCTCCAATTCTCCAGCCTCTACCAGGCTCATTACGTGGCCAAACTTGCCCATCTTTGTAGCACGTGCTGTGGCCCATGACATCCAGCAAAATGAGCAACTTTCTCTTTTCCAGCTCCAGACAACATCATGACCCCAGAGGGAGGTAAACAAGCCCTCACAATACAGTTACCTGAGCCATACAACTGGAGTAAGAGAGGGTAATAACTTCTGAAACACAGAATTAAGGGAAGCAGTGCTAAGCAGGAATCTGTGCACACGCAAGATTAGGAGTAGACCCCTCTCTTCCACACCCAGTCTCATAGTGAATCCCCCAAAGGGTGTGTCTGACAAATGTCAGATTACAAAGTCCAGAAAAGGATCCTTTGGGCTCTTTTTTCTATTATCAGAACCCAGCAGTGTATAGAATGAGCTACAGGCAGTTTTCTGTTCTGTTTATAGCCAAAACTGAATACTTAGAAGCCAATGGTTACCTGGTGACTGCAATTTACAATCCCTGAAGGGATGTATAGGTAGACAAATGATTCAAACCCAGGACAGTCTAGAGCAACACTACACAGTCATCACAGGCACTTAGAGCTAAGACCGCCCAGCTTAAATGGAGACTCTATACCTCCCAGCAGTCAAAGCGCTTGGAAGATCCTTGTCACACTTCATCTTCTCAGTATCTTCGTGAGCAAGCAAGAGAAAAAGATGACCATATTTAGGGACATGAAAGAGGTGATGAATATAGCTTACATAAGTCTCCTAAGAAGAGAGAATCTGGACAGTCACCTGTTAATTATCTGCCTTTTGCTAGCAGAGAAAATTTTAGCATAAGATGCATGCTACTTCCGAACAAGGCATCAGTAGGTCTCCAGTAGCTCTTCAAATCCTAAGAATTACTAGGGCAAATAGAGATGTAATTTTATCTCATGATTTCGCTGATGGAATACAAGAGGAGTGCCAAGCTGGGAATTAGGCAGCCGGCTTTGAGTCTGCCTCTGAAACTTCCAGCTGAAGCACCCAGAGCTGGGCACTAATGGGATCCCGTTCCTACATGGGTACAACACTTCGTATTTCACTGATCAAAGCCTCAGGTGAAATCATACATAAACGAAGGCTTGGCTTTCCATGGAGAATGACACAACCTAAAATACTGAGTACTTCTTTTAAATCTTGGGACCTGAGGGCACTGGACTAGTGAACTGAGACACCCAACTCCTCCTTCTGAAATTTGTTCTGGTGATGACTACATGACAACCTGTGAAGGTGTGGGTGTATCTTGTGCATTCCAATGACTGAGCAGGTATTAAATACTGGATCTGATTCCAAACAGAGCTCATTGATTTCTCTGGAGTATCCGATGGTACTCTATGTTGGGAAGTGTAGAGCTGTCAGATGTGGATAAGAAAATTGTTTTCAACCAAGATGAGAGAAGATCCTTGCGCAAATCATCTGTGGCAATGAGCAGACTTAAAATCTTGAAGAAGACAAGTTTAAAATGATGAATATAAATCAATGCCTTCTATTGTCAATCCCTAAAATAAAAGAGTCAATTTTATTATTATTTTAGCTGACTTACATGGAGTTTCCTGGAAGCACAGTTTGACGCAGGGAATGAAAGCCTTGGTACATTTCATTTCTTGTAGGAGTCGCTTCAGGAAAGACCTGCAAGGGAGCAGGTTGATGGACCGGGAGGGAGAAATAGCCAAGAAAGGTGTGGCCTCGTCCAGAGGGGTCTGAGCATAACACACACAGAGCTGACCCTCTGTGAGAAAAGCGGGCTGGGCTTTTTCACCCCCATGTCAGCCTGGCAGTGGCTGCCCCTGTGGGTAGCAGGGGAAGAAGATATAACCTCTCAGGGTTTTCTGGGCAAGGCAGCTACCTTCAGCCTAAGACGATTTTGCAGAGGGTAAGCAGCTGGGAACAGTTCCCAGTGCACCTGCAGGGGATGGGGATGGGAGTTCCAGTAGAAAAGGGGGTCCAGTGGGGCCCCAGCAGCTCCTGGAACTGAAATCACATGGACTGTTTCATGATAAGCATAAGGACAACTAACTCGCTAACTTAGAAAATATCTACTTTACACACTTTTCAAATTTTCTACTATTTGCTACCCAAATTCCAGTTTGGAAGCTACACTTATAAACTCCTCTTGAGAAGCGACTCAACCTTGATTGTCTTTCAATTTCCACCCCATGTTGCGGTGTGGTGTGAATTTAGCAGAATGGGGTGGAGCGGCGGGGAACAGGGTAGAATCAAATCTCCAATGAACTGGAGTTCTTGGAAGGATGTAAGACTAGGCTTTCATCTCATCGCAGAGAACACGCTAAGTGCAACCACAGGATCTAAGGAACTACACATCCTGTCACTGAATACACACCTGCTGCGGTCAGCGTGGGTCATGCTATTAATCATCTTGAATCCATTTATGAATTTACACCAAAATAAAAAGGAATGTGAGCGTGTCAGTGCAAAATACAAGGAACTGAAACAAATGACCAGAGCTCAGGACAAAATCCCACCAGCATAAGCCCATCATCGCGGTGGAGCTGGGGCTGAGGCAGGACCTCGGGTTGTGCGGGAGAAAACTCCAGCCCTGTTGTCCAACCTGGGCCTGTCGGTGAGAGTCAAGGTCACACCAGTGATGCCCGTTCCATGAATCTGGTGATGGTTACTACCTCAAAGGGCATGAAAAGTTGTCGCTAAAAAGCACTCCCCCCAAAAAAGAAATATCAAGTTACAGAATTCTTCGAATCCAGCTTTTGACGTTCAGTAGGAACACAACAGTTGACTTCGTAAGAACGAGCTCTCTGAGCTCTGTGAGCGTCTTGCCATCCTTCTATCCCCACAGACGGCCAACTGCCTGTGACAACAGCCCATGTTCACGGAGAGCTTCTGATGCTTTCCATGTACACCTGCTCTCACAAAGAAATGTTTTCTATTATAAGCAGCCCGATTTTACAAGGAGGAAACCTAGTCAGAGCCAGTAAGGAACTTGCCCACAGTTAAGTTGCAGAGGAGGGACTTGAACCCACGCATCTGGCTCCCAGGCTCACACTCTCAACAATTTCCCATCCCTCTACACTCCATCCTCGCCATCCAGTCTCAACAGAAAGCAAACTTAATTCCAGTGCTGTCCTAGTTGCCGCTCTATGAGAGCCAAATCCCTGTAAGCTGTGTGTCTGTTTCTGTGCCGCCAGCGTCCATTCACCACCTTCCGGCCACCACACTCATTTCTCTTCCTCCTCTGCCTCGTTCTATGGTCAGGGGACCGTGACCCCAAACCTAATCAATACGTTCAGGGTGCTCATCAGTCCTCTTGGGCTCTGGAAAGACGCATCCAAAGGAACGGGTCCTCAAGCAGAGTGGATTATTCACATCATTTTCTTCTACCTCCCAACTCCCTTGATTTTTGCCCCTCAGTCCACACACCCTGCTATTTGCTCTGAAGTCTGCAGATCTAGGTGATTTTTCCAGTCATCACCATCATCTAAGAAGACAGAAACCCAGTGTCCCCCTATCCCTCTCCCCTGGGAACCGTGGGTCAGTTTAAGGAACATTAAAAACTCTAGCAATGAAAGAGTTCCTCCTATTTGAACCGTTTTCTACATTGTCCCATAACTGCTGTAATTGTACATTTTTTAAAACTTTGTAGTATTTTTTATTACCTCAGGATAAAGAACCCATTCCTTTCGTATTTTACAGCCCCAGGCTATTTCAGGTAATATCCCTTCGCTTTGGCCCTGGGCCTGTGTGCATTCAGTCTTTGGTCCCTTTTATGAGGAGTAGTTTTATAGGCAGTTGTTTGATACACCATGAAAAGTTCATTCCTCAAAAACTTTAGATGCAACAGAACAGGTCAAAGGACAGTGCAAGTTACAGAGCAAAACAGGTCCTGCTCTGGTTTTAGAGATAAACAGCTCAAATCAAGCCTATGACAAAAAAAAAAAAAAAAATATATATATATCTATCTGGTTTACTGATGATAAATCTTTAACCTGGTAATAGGGACATGATAACTCCATCTCAGGGTTATTAGGAAATGTGACCAAGATGAAAACAAGAAAACACTCAGGAAGAATAATGGAATAAATAAATTCCATGGAAATATGTATAGTATTCTCTGGGCCCATTCAAACCAAATGGGAAAAGATACAAGGACAGTTGGGGGGGTCCATTTCCATGTTGGCATTCATTTGAATATTCCTACAGAAAATTTCCAAACATGTTTTTTTCAGGCCCAGAGGGTTTCACGCGTTGATTCAGAGTGAGGAGACTACAACTACAGATACTAAAACACGGAGAGGGTAGGGGTGCCTTTGCCTCTCTGGGCTGAGTTTCTCCAGTACATTCTCATCCCTCCTGCGATCAGGCTGTGACCACAGCCAGGCCTTCCTAAGGTCTCCTCCACGCAGCCCTCTGACCCCTAGCTTTCAGCCCTTCCTCCTTCTGCAGAGGACGGCTTTTCCCTGATTTCCACCCTCTTCCCCAGTTCCTGAACATTCAAACAGGCCACTCTGCAAGTTGAACATGTACTTATCTGGTTCAAGAAACGCCCCTGTGAGTGGTGGACCACCCCCCAACCCTGGGGCAGGAATGGTTCACACACCTCCTGGAACTTGTCATCCTGTGTCTCAGGCTTCCCAAGCAGGAAATAAACCCCACACAGAGGCGCTCTAGCCGTCCTTACACCGGTTCACTTTCCTTCATTCTTTTTCCATGTTCTATCATGAGGGAAATGTCAAAGGGTTTCCGTACATACGTTCCAACCTTCACACACATAGGCTCCAGCCCAACAGAAGGAACAGCAGTGTCCCCTGTCACTGACTCTGGTGTCTCATTTTGTGTGTGTCTCTGTGTGTCTATCACATTGTTCGTGTAAAACTCAGAAGTGATGTGGAAGACTGGGACTGACATATACACACTACTATATATAAAATAGATAACTAATAAGGACCCCTGTACAGCACAGGGAACTCTACTCAATACTCTGCAATGGCCCATATGGGAAAAGAATCTAAAAAAGGTGTGGATATATGTATATGTATAAATGATTCACTTTTCTGTACAGCAGAAACTAACACAACATTGTAAATCAACTATACCCCAGCAAAAATTTAAAAAAAACAAACAAACTTGGAAGTGATGCTCAAAACTGCCCACCAAAGCAAGGGGTACCATTAATTATCAATAGCCAGTGAGGAGTGGCTTATTAAGTTCAGAATTTTTTAAACGAGAACATGAAGAGATATTCTGGGATTCGTTTCTGTCAAAAGACACTGATTTTTGTCAATAGTGGTCATAGGAAGTTAAGTAGAGATTGGATGGTCCGTATCCTCCATGCTAATTTGCAGAACAGAAATAGGAGGCAATTATGTGATAGTGGGAAAAACAATTTTTGTCCTTCAGATTATTGTTAGGATAAGAATATGAATGAAAACAACACCCTAGACTTCAGATTTTTAATGAATTTCAACTGACCTTCCCCTCGATTAATACAAATTAGTAGGAGTTTATTCTAATTGCCTTCTGTTCATCACATTTTAAGCATTATCCGTTTTAAGGATGATTTTTAAATCATGAAGCTCAATATAAATATCTTCTCTCTTATGATGCAAGGATTGGTTGCAGTGTAGTGACACCTTAAAGAAAGAAAAATGCAGAAATATCCAACCAGTAAGCCACGCTTCAAAAATGAATAGCACATTTTAAGCCTCAGGAGATCCTTCCAAAGAGTAACTGCAAGAAACACTTAAACTCATTTTTCCAGGGTTGCTTTCAGAGTATTAGAGTCAAGAAATAATGCGCCACTTTTCTGCAGTGAGATCTTACTTTTTGACCCCAAACTGTAATGCTAGCTTGATCTTTTATGTTCCTGCTAAAGCTGCACTTCCTCTTTTATTTGCTAACAGGTTGTTTACCTATCCCACCCCTGGTCCCCACATCCTTTGGGCTCTAAGCCCTGCCAACTTTACCTCTTAAATTTTCAGCCATCCATCACCGTTTCCACAGCATTAGCACAATCACAGTATCACCTCTCACCTGGACAGCTGTCACCGCCACCCCCCCAACTGGGTTCTCTACTTCAGAGTTATCACCCTCAAATCCACCCTCTACACTGCCAGAGTCATCTATCCAAAAATCTGAATGCATTATTCCCCTGGTTAAAATTCTTTGGTGGTACCCAGTCCCACCAAAGACTAAGAATGTTAAGCTGGGATTCATAAACCTTCTTGGATGGGCCTTCCAGGGACACCTCTAATTCTCTTGAATCTTGATGCAGAATTTTGGGTGACTTTGCATTTATTTAGAGAAAGAGCATAGCTTTCATCAGTCTCCATAGCTTTCATCACTCTTCATGGCCCAGCAAAGAGTGAACACTGAAAGCTCCAAATCAAACCCATGCTCCATGAAACAGTTCACAAGACCCTGAGCACCCTGACCCCTGCCAAGGTCTCTAGCCTCATCCTCCACAACACTCTGCCTTGCACTAGCTTGTCCAGCTTTAACCAAGCTTCCAACACTTGTACCTGCACACGCCATACACCACACTCTCCAAACTCCACTGGGGACACATCACGCTCTTTCTGTCTATGGGCTTTGTCTGCTCTATTTCCTCTGCCTGACACGTGCTCCTTCCGTCTTCCTGCTCACCCCACTGTCACACCCAGGTAAAGGTACATAACCCTCTAGTGACACCACAAAGTGCTATACACACCTTGGGCTTTTCTCACACCGCGCTGTTTTGATGCCATGTCTCTCTTCCCCACTCACCATGAGCACCACAAGGACAGAAAGGAGACTCTTCACTTTTGTATCCCATATTTAGTACCTTGAGCCTTGGTTTTCAGTAATTGTTTGTTGCATTTTACTGCAAAGAAGTAGGCTATTCACCTTACTCCTTGGTCATCTGTTAGGTTACTGATGAAAAAAAAGTCCCTGGCAAGTCAACATCTGTTAGGGACTGAATGTTTGTGTACCCCCAAAACTCATATGTTGAAAGTGTAACCCCCAATGTGATGGCATTACGAGGTGGTATTGGAAGGGGGAGGTGATTAGGTCATGAGGGTGGAGCCCTCATGAATGGGATTAGTGTCCTTATTCAAAAGTCCCCAGAGAGCTCTCCAGCCATCTTTCTGCCACGTGAGTATATAGGAGGTAGGTAGCCTGCAACCAGCAAGAGGGATCTCACTAGAACCTGACCATGCTGGTGCCCTGATCTCAGACTTCCCCACCTACAGAGAGAGAATTTTCTGTTGTTTGTAAGCCACCCAGTTTACAGTACTTTATTATAGAAACATGAACGAAGGCAACAGCCTATAAAATTGATGCTACAAAAGCCAATACAGATAATCATCTTCATACTCTAGAACTATGAAGGATTTAGCCAATAAGCCCAATAGTTCTGAGCCTACAGTTCTAAGTGTCTTTATTCTTCTGGTGAGCAATCAAGGTAAGAGTGAAACACTAGTGAGTGTGTAGGCGATGGTGGCCACCCAGAAAGTTTTCCCAAACCCCCTTCTTCTGGTTCTAAACCCTGCTGCACTGGCCACAGAGGTGGGCTGTATCCCATCTCATGCTATGAAAAGGTAGATGCTCGGTCCAAGCAAAACCAATCAAATTCCTTTCCTGGTACTGACGTAGAAACACTGTCAGAAAGAATCTCCCTGTGTCCTAGGAATGTGAGATAAAATGCTTGGTTAAATTCAAATTTCAGATAAGCAACAAATTTTTTTTAGGGTAAGTACATCCCAAATATTTCATGCTTTACATCGCTAAGTTTTGAGGTGGCTTGTTACGTAGCAATACGTAATGTGGTATAGATTTTGTGCTAAGGATTCATTTCCTTTTTGTTATTTTGAAAAATTCTTTATTAGTTTGGGAAATGAGCATCAATTTTTTAAAAGATCTATTCTTTAAAGACACCTGACAAGTTAGGAAAGAGAGTATTTGTCGAGACCAAAGGACAAAAGGCATCAAGGGCCCTCCACGTGGTTTCCCTACATGGCCTGTGCTCCCTCCTAGCCTGGAGGCTGAGTTCTCACAGGGAAGCTCAGAGCTCCAAGATTGAGTATTCCAGCAAAGCAAGATGGAAGCTCTGGGGTGTCCCGTGAGCCACCTCGGAAGCCACAGGGCATCGATCTGCCAGACTCCATGGATCAGAGCTGTCATAACCCCATCCAGGTTCAAGGACAAGGATGTAGAACCACTTCTCAATGGGAAGAGGGGCTAAGGCTTTGTGAATATGTTTGAAAACTGCCCTAGAATGAGAAACAGGTGGACACAGATGCAGAGCAGCAAGGGTGTTCTTCTCTCCTGCCATGTGTAGTTAGATGAAATTTCTTTGTGGATGAGCTGGCCCAGAGGGGAAAAGAAGGTGATGCTTTTATGCCGATTTTTAATAAATTATAGTTACAGCCTTTTTGCTTATTACTGCTTTTCCTCAGTCCTAGTTTTCTTTTGCTCTGTTCTGTTTTTAAGGAATTAAGCAGGGGGTAGATGTACAGTGTCAATTTATTAAACAGTAAAGATTTGATAAGAGGTATTAAAAATCCATGCCACTTACAGTCCATTCTAACTTGATATAAAATGCTAGGAAATGAAACCAAAATTGCCTTTGAGTTGCAATCAGTGCCGAACGGAAAAAGCATATCTTGCATTCCTTACTAAGATGAAGGGGTAATGTTTCCGTAAGAAGAAACTGTCAAGTGTTTATTAAATAAATGAAGCATAAAACAAGCTTTCCTGCAGGTTCATCCACGCTTGGATTTTAATAACTAGCATTTATCCCTTGAATGAAAAGTTCTATTTGTATCCAAGAAGAAAGGCTCCCCACTCTGCGGTTGGGATTTTTAGCTCTGAACAGTCTCCGTTAACTGATGAAAGAAGTGATTTGCTCTGCCATTGCACATTAACTGTGTTCCTTGCCATGTCGGTGCTGACAGGAGGGATAAGAGCCTGGCAAGGGAGGGAAGTGGCAATGAGGGGGGAACGTTCCAGGGGTGGATGGTAGAGTGTAAGGGAGTATGGACCCCAATAGACCAGAATACAGGGGAGACAAGGAACTTAAGGGACATGCCCTCATCCACATTGTGTAAGGATCTGAGGTGCATCCATGTCAAAATAGGGATTTTAGGAAGGACTGAAGGTCATGTTGGAAGATGAACAAGGTGGGAAACAGGAGGGCTTTGGAGTCTCCATACAATAGTCTTACAAAGTCCGGACTGTGTTTTATGTAATAGAAGCAAAGTGCCTCTTCCAAGCCCAAACTGGGATTCAGAGATCGGTTGTACTAGTGGGCTGGCAATGCAGCAGGAGTGGGGTTGGCAGATTATTTTTAAGCTAAAGAAGGAGGGAAGGTGTCTTAATCCATTCAGGCTGCTGTAACAAAATCCACAGACGGGGTGGCTTGTAAACAACAGGAATGTATTTCTCACAGTTCTGGAGGCTGGAAGTCCGAGACCGTGGTGCCAGCATGGTCGGGTTCTGGCGAGGACCCTGTTCTGGGTTGCAGACGGCCAACTTCTCACTGTCCTTACCTGACCTCGTCACCTCGCATAGGCCCCACCTCCTCACACCATCACCATGGCGGTTAGACTTCAACTTATGAATCGTGGGGGACTCACGCATTCAGACAGTCGCAGAAGAGCATGGGAAACAGAGAGAGGAGCAAAAGGCGATAAAGAAAACCTCGAGGTGATGGGTGGGCGTCTGCCCCCTGTCTGGCCTGAAGACTGGTTGGTGGCCCCCATGGAGAGCAGATTCAGAAGCAGAAAGCGTTGAGTCAGAGAAAGCCTTTGTGAAACTCTGAGTGTGAGCCCTGCGGCTCCAGTGCAGGGTCAGCCACGTGGACAGGACAGCATCCCGGGCTGGCTCGTCCGGGGAACTGGCAGATCGGGACCACTGCCAGGGGGCGGCTTCCTCCCAGGAGTCTGCCATGGGCACAGTGGCAAAGTGACTTACTGGGCTGGAGTAGCAAAGCACAAGCCGAGCTGCTCGTAAGCACACAGTTGACATCCTGAGGGACCCCCGGAGGACCGGCAAAATCCAGCGGGCAGAGACTGAAGCCCTGGTCAGGCAGATGGACGCAGAGGCTCTAACCCGATTGTCCATGTTCGTGTGGCCTCTTCTGTCCCTTCCGGTGGGGACAGTTGGCATTGATCAGATCATATGAGGAGAGGATTGATAATTGACTCGACTGCCACGGTCACTGTCCCGATACGTAACGGGAGCCGTGGCTAAAACCTGTGGCCGATTAGAAATTAGAAACGAACAAATCCAGTAAGAGCCGCAGGATAATTATACTGGGGGCCTAATTTTGGAACACAAGGAAAAATCCAAAATTCTGTTTTGAGCCAAGGCTCCAGTTCCTCGCGTTGCTCAAAGGAGGGCATGGACAGGAGGGAACTCAAGGCAGCAGGCTCACCTGTCCACTTCAGGTGGAGAGGCCACGGGGGAGACCAGGTGGATTCTGCATGTTGAGGGTGGGGTGCGTGGCCCCAGTGTCTGTTTAGCGGCACCTGTTTAAATGGCAGCATTGCCAGGAAACAGCAGCTCTGTCCACACACCTGAGTGCATCCATCCTCTCCTTCCAGGAGGGGGGAAGTGTTCTGGAACCAGTCACTCTGGCGGTATTCCCGGTACCTCCTCCAGTTGCATGTGTATAGCCACACACACACCACACTATCACACACACACACACACACACACACACACACACACACACACATCATTCTGGATCACAGAAGAGTAGCTGAGGGACACAGCATCGTGGCCAAGTCAAAGGAAAGTAAGCCTGAGAGAACATTTAGCACGTTCTATCCATCCTCCTCCACTGTCCGGTGAGACGGCTGTTGGTATAGCCTTCGGACGTCCAGAGTCTTCAGTTTCATCTCACGTGAGACCAGAGCCAACCACTGAAGCTACGGAGGCACCAGTATGGCGAGCAACTTCAGAACCACAAACCTAACTGGGATATCCAGGCCCGACCACCATACTGTTTCCTTAACCATAGTCTGGTTCAACGCCCTATGGAATCTGCACTGACAAACGCAAGATTTCTCCTCCCACCAACTCTTTACACCCTTTCACAGGAGAGTCTACTGTTCTAAACGTGACACAAGCAGCAAAGAACATATTCAATTTTATAAAACCGTAAAGTATTACATAGTATAATATGTGTTTGTGATAAAAACGAAGTTATAAATCATGGCACAAAATAATACAAAATTTGTACTATGATTTACACCTTCATTTTCCTCCTCATTTTATTCAAAGAGCTGAAATCATAATTTTGCCACCTGCTTTTGCATAACGGTTTGGCCCTTACTCCTTTTCTACTAACCCTTTTCTAAACATGAACGTTCGCATTTGCAAATCTAGAAAAATAGAAAGCTTTTAAAAAATTTTTAAAAGGCTTTTAATTTCATTGTGAGCAGCTCTCAAATCCAGTTATGCATTGCAATAGACCCTAAGGCGTTAGCAGAGATAACTTTAAAAAATAAGCTTAGGTTAGACCTTAGAAGTTTAAAAACTAACTAAAATCCTGTCCCTCTCAAGGATTATTGTCATTTATCAGTAGCATAATGGAATTGCTAATACGTCCTCTTCAAATGCTTGGAATTCGAAATCAGACCCGTTATCAGCAGTCAGTGGAGGCCTAACAAATCATCCCAGAATTTTGGGGTTTTCCAACAGCAAACCTTTCGTTGGCCCACAGCTCTGAGGCTCAGAAATTTAGACTCAGCTGTACCGAATGGCTCTTCCACTGCTCTCACCTCACAGGATGAACAACACGGGATGAACAACTCATCCCAATGTCAGCATCCAAGCCAGCATCCTGGGAAACCCCTCCATCCCTAGCAGAGCACAGCAGTTGGCGCCCTGTGCCTGGGGCCCCTCATGTGGCAGCAGCCCTCCGGTGGCTCACTTGGATCCTGATGGCCTAGGACAGTCTCACAAATCTTTTAGTCGGTGCCCAGTGTCAGCTAGGCCAAGTACCTGCAACAGGCTAGCCCAGGCTTCTTGAAGCAGCAGGAGAGACTGCCAGTCCCAGTGGACCGGGCTTGACCAGACCTAACACATCTGAGGTTCACACGTTGTTCACTGCGTGACTTTTAGGGTCCACCTTCTACTTGGTGAGTCAAAGAAACCCTCACTCCTAGGATACAGTCCAAGAACAGTTGTCTCTCAGAAAGAAAAGCAGAAAATCTCTGCTGCTGCTTTTGCTGCTGCCGCCGCTATGTTTTTAAATTAATTTTTATTGGAGTCTAGTTGATTTACAATGTTGTTAGTTTCTGCTGTACAGCAAAGTGAATCTGTTATACGTACACATATATCCACTTCTTTTTAGATTCTTTTCCCACATAGGTCATTACAGAGTATTGCGTAGAGTTCCCTGTGCTATACAGGAGGTCCTTATTAGTTGTCTGTTTTATATATAGTAGTGTGTAGATGTCAATCCCAATCTCCCAATTTATCCCTCCCCCCCTTTCCCCCTTGCTACTATGAAACTCTTAGAGGAAAACGTAGGCAGAACACTCTTTGACATAAATCACAGCAAGATCTTTTTCAATCCACCTCCTAGAGTAATGAAAATAAAAACAAAAATAACCAAACGGGACCTAATTAAACTTAAAAGCTTTTGCACAGCAAAGGAAACCATAAACAAACAATAAAAGACAACCTTCAGAATGGGAGAAAATATTTGCAAATGAAGCAACCAACAAGTGATTAATCTCCAAAATATACAAATGGCTCATGCAGCTCCGTATCAAACAAACAACCCAATGAAAAAATGGGCGGAATATCTAAATAGACATTTCTCCAAACAAGACATACAGATGGCCAAGAAGCATCTGTATGATGAAAAAAGATGAAAAGCTGCTCAACATCACTAATCATTAGAGAAACGCAAATCAAAACTACAATGAGGTATCACCTCACACCAGTCAGAATGGCCATCATCAAAAAGTCTATAAACAGATGCTGGAGAGGGTGTGGAGAAAAGGGAACCCTCCTGCACTGTTGGTGGGAATGTAAACTGGTGCAGCCACTACGGAGAACAGTATGGTGGTTCCTTAAAAAACCAAAGATAGAATTACCACATGACCCAGCAATCCCACTACTGGGCATATACCCTGAGAAAACCATAATTCAAAAAGAGTCGCGTACCACAATGTTCACTGCAGCACTATTTACAATAGCCAGGTCATGGAATCAACCTAAGTGTCCATCAACAGAGGAAAGGATAAAGAAGATGTGGTATATATACAATGGAATACTACTCAGCTGTAAAAAAAAAAGAATGAACTAATGCCATTTGCAGCAACATGGATGGACCTAGAGGTTGTCACACTGAGTGAAGTGAGTCAGACACAGGAAGACAAATATCATATGATATCACTTATATGTGGAATCTGAAAAATGATACAAATGAACTTATTTAAAAAACAGAAATAGAGTCACAGATGTAGAGAACAAACTTATGTGCTGCTATTTTTTTTAAAGTGTCAAGCCCTGCAGTCTGTACAGCCTGTGGAAGAAGGAAGAAGGGCAGTGATGTTGAGACACAGAGGCCAGTCCGGTGTCCGTAGGGCCTCCTCAGACAGCGGACGGCAGAGGGGAAGAGCCTCAGGTGACTCAGCTTGGCTGGCTCAGGATACAGGCACTAAGTGGCACCTCATTACTTATACAATCCTTTCAGCTTACATGTTAGCAGGGCCACCTCTCCCTTTATATAACCATAGTCCCCAGGTAGATGCTCGTAGCTTCCTGTGATTGGAATCAAACTTTCCCTCCATGGCAACATCCTGGCCTCCAAAGAGGCTTCTTTCTCCCAGCTCAGGACCCACTTCGCTCTTTGCCCCTGGAGTCACCACCTCCTTGCATAACACACGGTCACATTCCTCCCTCAGCCATATAATCCCTATTACACAATAAACAGTAAGATAATTATAGCCCAAAATACCTTTTTAAAGATAAATGAATTTATCAGGAGTTATTTAGCCACTCTTTCCCAAATTCTAATGTAAGTAATGATCTAATACTTAAAAGAACAAACTTGTTGGAAAAGATATGTTGTTTTAATCTGCAGTATCCTTTTCAATTGAATCCTAGTTGAAGATAATTATATTTTAGCTGTAATTGTTCCGGGTCACAGGCCAACTAAAAATTTCTAGTTACATAATTGAAAATTATGTGGTTCATCTCTACGTTGATTGACTTTTCTTGATGGAGTCCTGAGGGAAATCGTGCCATTTCATTTCTGATCAAATTCACATTTGAACCCACATGTCCAGAATTCTCACTGACGCCACTAAAATGAAAGGACATTGAGAACCGGATCTCTAAGAGGCCAAATGGAAGTTTTCCTTTGGGTTTTTGGACCTAGGTTTTAATTGTCAATTTAAAAAATAAATTTAAATGTATATTTATCTTTCAATAAACTCTTCTGACCCCTAAAGAACACACGAGATGTATTAAATTTTGAAATAAACACTTTCTGGAGATGAGAGAAAGTAGACAAAAATATTCTGGAGAAAGATGTTTTATTAAAACGCCATTTTTTCACATATGCGGAAAGAGTCCACATGTGAAATGGAGAATATTAGGAAAACGAGCAACTCCTTAGAACGCTGTGGGAATCACAGTGTGAGGCTACCAGCATTAAGAACTATATCCTTGTTTAGCAAAGACAACCAAGTACACACCTGAAAATGAGAACATGAGGAGTGTTTCACTGGTACCAAATAAGAATGGTTCTAGGACACTTCTACATTACTGCCTCTTGAACTTAAAGTCAATAAAATTTGGAATATAAAAATTAATGTAGCAAACTAGTCTACCACTAGTAAAAAGGAAAGCATATTTGTTACCTCGTTCAATAATAGCCTTAATGTAAAATAGAAAATTGATTTCCATTAAGTATTCAGAACAGACACATTTTGATGGCCCGAAGAATAAAGAATCTTCAATAGAAATATATTGCTTTGTGGTTATATTAATTTTAAAAGGCATCCCAAAGATGACAGGTGTTTTTTTAATAGCAAAACCCAAAACCTGATTTGTGACATTACATGAGCAATACTCATGAAGTTCATTAATATGTTAAAAGTTACACAGACATAGAGCCCAGTAAAACATTTCCTACAGTGTGTTAACATTCCCAGGGGAACAAAACCAGTAAGAGTATTTTGGAAGAAATCAAGGAAGGTGAAGATAAATAAATTAGAGATGGCGGGAAATGGGGCCAGTGGGGAGGGTTTCAGGCAATTAGTATTATACGTAGAATGGAAATAGAGAAAAGAAGAACATGCTGAAAGTTATCAACGGCCCTTCTTCATTTCCTCTGAGGAGAAAATAATGTGACACATAAACATCTTTTAATCTATGAAGAACAAAGCCACCTTTCTCTTGATGTCACTGCAACATTGCACAAGAGTTAACTCATATCTGTGTGATGGGGTGTGGATTTCAATCCACAAACCCAGATGTGCATGACATAGCACAGTATTAACTTTTCTTCAGAACTACTTAAATCCAACTCTAATTCCCTGCACAAAAGTAGCAGGAAGTTCAGTCACCCTTACGAGGGGTGGCAGTTACCAGAATCCAACGAGGCCAATCGATCAGACTTGCCCCGATCACAGCCGCCGGTTCACAGGGGTTGCCACCCAGACCCCTATAGCCCAAGCCACTTGGTTTCGAATCCAGCAGTTCTGCCAATTCGAAGCGGGATAAACTTTGTCAAGGCCAAGAGTCGTGGTGGGTAGGGGGCGTTATCCTCCCTGCGTGTGACACACAGGAGGCCTTGCCATTATCCAGGGGCACCTGCACAGTGCAGGGTGGGGGGCTCCATCACCGCAGGACCTGGCAGCTCTTTGGGGGAGTCTACCTTCTCGCCCTCTCTCTCCCCTCTCCTGGCATCATGCATGATCTCAGGCTGGGAAAGGTGGGAATTAGAAGGGGCAGCTTCTATGAGTTTTTGAGTAGCTGCTTCTTGCGAAGCCACAAAAAGGAGTGAGGGTGACAGCCCTGGTTTGCTCTTTGCTTGAAATGAGAAGAGTGGTGGCAATCCAAGGGAAAGGACAAATACCGATTAATTTATGGATAACTGGTGTTGCACTGACATTGCCTATTTCGTGGACCAGCTGGGATTCTTAGCACTCGTCCTGCACAGCCCAGGGGCGGCTGCCAAACATCAACCCCCTAATGCTCCGGCCTCAGCAGCACTGGCCTTCTTCCTTGTCTTGTTACTATTCTCCTTCCCAACACAGGGCCTTTGTGTACCTTCCTCCTTAGCCTCAAATCCATCCTTTACTTTTCTTTCTTTCCTTTTTGAAAAAGTCATTACCTTGTGGAAGTTTTCAACAACTCCTCTCCAAATATTGTCATGATAATGACATGTCCTTGGCGATTTTGACCTGTAGACTGAAGGATACTAATATTTCATGGTAGATCTGTAATTTCTTGGTAGGATTGCTACTTTTATCTGATGCTCCTCTTATTTTATCAGACCCTAAATCATTGTGTTTGGACTGGTACAAAACTTGAACTAAAGTGTCAGGTTAGGACGCACTTTATGATGAACTTTTAACTTCCAGAAGTGGAAAGGTAAATCGATTTTTATAGTTTTGCTCTTTATAAAAAACCAGGATATTAAATTCTAGGAATTCCTCCTAAAGATTTACTCACACATGTGGAAATGATGTACAACATTATTTACTGTAGAAGTTAAAATATTGAAAATAATCTAAATGTTCACCAAAATAAATATACATCTATATGCATAATGGGATAATGAGCAAATGTTAAAAAACAGAACAAGGAAGCTCTTTTCAATATGGCATGATCATTAAAATATTTTAAGGAGTTTTAAAAAAAAAACTCGGTTAAGGACACTATATGTAGCATACAATCATTTTCATAGAAAAGGAAGAAAAATAAGATATATTTGTATTTGCTTATATGAGCATGAAATATCTCTGGAAGGATGCCTAAGAAAAAATCATGGTTGGTTGTGATGAGAAAAATAGTGGGAGGGGATAGAAGTAGGAGCAAGATTTTTTATAAATATATGAATATATTATCTATTCAAAATAATTAAACTTTTTAAAATGTTCTAAAATAAAGATTAATGGGTGGGTCTGCAGACTTCCACATCTGGACAAGATGGAGTAATATGGGCCAGATTTACCCTCCCACCCGAAAAAACAAATAAAATACATGAAACAGTGGTTTTCAAGACACTTGACAATGAAGGACATTGATCCCTGAGAGATGGGAAACACTAAGGTGAGGCCTAGAATCGCCCCAGCTTACTGACTTGAGAGAGTCTCCAGGTTGGAGAAGGAAGGGGAGCCCAGGTGGGACCAGCCTGAACTGATGTGGAGCTGAGTCTGGGGAGAACAGGGCAGCTAGAATTTCAAGGGCAGAACACCACAGAAGAGAGCCACATGGGAGGGAGCCCCAAGATCTGCAGTGGGTACCCCCTGAGTACTCAGCAGAGGACTGATGAGAGCGTGTGTGCAAAGAAACTACCCAAGACTAGGAAAGGCACCACTAGAAAGAATTAGAAGTAACAGTGTCCAGAACACACCCAAGGCTGGGAAGAGTGTCTGTTCCCACCAGCCAGACTGAACGACCTGATGACTGGCAGGAGGTTGAGTAGAGCACACAGAAGGGTCTTGCCTTAAGGGCGTGAATAATTTGTAGATTATGCATTACTCCAGACTGCCTAATAAATCTTAAGAACAAAACCCAAAAGGGTCAAACTACCTCCAAGTAATGTAATTGCATCCTAGAACAAAGCTCAAAAATGTTCAGAATATCCAGCTCCCCAAAAGTTCCATATCTCAATGAAAAATATATCAGGCAGGCAAAGAAGCACAAATACATGGCCCATAATGAATGAGTAATTCAATGAACTGAAGTTGTGAACTAAGAATTAAGAGACAAGGACAATTAGATGGTCATTATAACAGTATTCTATAAATTCAAAAAGTTAAGTAGAGACATGTGAGATATAAAAAGACCAAAATTAAAATCCTAAAGGTGGAAAAAAAATGTGTGAGATTAAAAATGCTTTGATGTTGATGGGCTTATCAACAGACCAGACTTTACAAAATAAAAAAAAAAAAGATTAGTGAACTTGAAGATATAACAACAGAAACTATCCAAAATGAAACAAAAAAGAGAGTTTTTAAAAATGAAGAAAGTGTATAAATGGACACTCTGGAGGATATAAAAGAAAAGGTAAGAACAGAAAGAATATTGGAAGAAATAATGGTCCAAAATTGTCCAAATTTCATGAAAACTACGCCTACCGATCCAAGACACTCAAGTCTTATTAAGCACAAGAAACTGTACCAAGAAAACTATATATCATGTGTCACATCATAATAGCTCAAATTCAATGACATAGAGATCTTAAAAGCAGCCAGAGGGAAAAAAGACTTATTGTATACAGAAAAACAGAGATAAAGATAACACACTTCTCATGAGAAACAATACCAGTGAGAAGACAGTGAGTAATATCTTTAGAGGATTAAAAGAAAAAAGCTGTTAACTTGGTATTCTATAGCCAACAAGAGTATCTTTCTTAAAATGTAGACATGCAAAGAATGAAAGACTTCATCACCAACACACTCCCACTACAAGAAATACTGAACTAAGTACTTTAGGCAGAAGGATAGAAATCTGAATCTACACAAAAGAATGAAGAAAACAGAAATGGTGTTCATAACAATATAATTTCATATATATATATATAATTTTATTATTTAAATTTTTTAAAAGATAATTGAGTGCTTAAACAAAAATAATTATGATATGATCTGAGATTCATAACATATGTAAAAGTAAAATGTATGGCCCACAAGGTACAAACATAGGGGAAATAGAAACAAAAGGATTTTATCAAAAGGTTCTTATAAAATATCACTTGAAGGTAAACTGATAAAAAATAAAGATGTATGATAGAAACCACTACAGCAACCACTAAAAAGGGAAAACAAGGAGTTTTCATTAAGTCAAAAAAGATACTAAATGAAATCATGAAAAATATTCAATTAATCAAAAAGATAGGAAAAGGAAACAATAGATGGGACAAATAGAAAGCAGATTATAGATGTGAACCTGATTACACAAATAATAGTATTAAAAGGAAGTGATCTCAACAACACGAGGTGGGAGGGGGAAGCTGGGGCAAAGTGAGAGTAGCATCGACATATATACACCACCAAACGTAAAATAGATAGCTAGTGGGAAGCAGCCGCATAGCACAGGGAGATCAGCTCGGTGCTTTGTGACCACCTAGAGGGGTGGGATAGGGAGGGTGGGAGGGAGGCTCAAGAGGGAGGGGATATGGGGACATATGTATGCATATGGCTGATTCACTTTGTTGCACAACAGAAACTAACACAGTACTGTGAAGCAATTACACTCCAATACATCTATTTTTAAAAAAAAAAGAACAGTGATCTCAACAACCCAATGAAAGGCAGAGATTTTTAACAGCAAGATGCAACTACAAGCAGCCCACAAGAAAACCACTTTAAATATAGACACAAATACTTTAAAAAGTAAAGTAAAAAGATATAAAATGTATAAATAGTAGTGTTTAGATAGTACAAATCTAAAGAAAGCTGAAACGGCTATATTAATAGCCAAGCAAAATCAATGTCTGAGCAAAGACTATTACCAGAGATGATAAAAGTCATTTTGTAATGAGAATGAGGTCAATTCATCAAGAGCACATAAAATTCGTAAACATTTATGCATTTATTAACAGAGCTACAAAATGCATGAAGCAAAAAACTGATAGAACAGCAAAAAGAAATAAACAAATCCAGAATTATAGTCATAGAGTTCAATATCCCTCTCAGTAATTGATACAATGAGGAGACAGAAAAATCAATAAGAATATAGAAGAATAGAACAACACTATCAACCAACTTGACCTAATCAATATATGGACCGCTCTACTCAATGGCAACAGAATACATTCTGATAGACCACATTCTGAGCCATTAAAAAATCCCAATTGGGGCTTCCCTGGTGGCGCAGTGGTTGAGAGTCCACCTGCCGATGCAGGGGACACGGGTTCGTGCCCCACATGCCACGGAGCGGCTGGGCCCACGAGCCATGGCTGCTGAGCCTGTGCTCTGCAACGGGAGAGGCCACAACAGTGAGGGGCCCGCGTACCACAAAAAAAAAAATCCCAATAAATTTAAAAGAATTTAAGTCATACAAAGTGTATTCTCTGACCACAGTGGAATTACATGAAAATCGATAACAGAAAGATCTCCAAAAATTCCCAAATAGCTGGAAATTAAATTACACATTTTTATATAACCCATAGGTCACGAAAAGAAAACAAAAGGGAAACCTGGGAGTACTGTGAACATAATGAAGACGAGGACACCACATATTTTTCACAGGATTCTGCTAAAGCAGTGCTTAAGGGAGATTTATACCACTAACTAGCTATATTAGAAGAAAAGAGTCTCAAATCAATAACATCAGCTTCCACCCTAAGTAACAGAAAAAGAAGAGAAAATGAAACACAAAGCAAGTAGAATAATTAAACTAATGAAGACCAAGGAGAAATCAGTGAAATATAAAACTGAAAAACAATAGAGAAAATCAATATAACCAAAAGCTAATTCCTCAAGCAGATCAATAATATTGATAAACCTCTAGCCAGACTGACTAGGAAAAAAGAGAGGAATAACATAAATATGCTCAACATCATTAATAGTTATGGAAATGCAAAATAAAATCACAATAAATACCGCTATGCCGCTGTTATAGTGACTAAACTTCAAAAGACTGCCCATATCGAGTATTTGAGGACAGGTAGCAGTTGGAATTCAAACACTGCTGGCGGGAATATAAAGTTACAACCTTTCTGGCAAAGAGTTTTGCAGTTTATTAAAAGTTTAAGCCCACACCTACCATATGATTTAGTCATTCCACTCCTAGGCATTTCCTCAAGAGAAATGAAAGCATATGTCCACACAGAGATTAGTATACAAAACTCATAGCAGCTTTATTTGTAATAACCCCAAACTGGAAACAAACCAAATGTTCATCAGTGGGTGAATGGATAATCAAACTGTTGCATAGTCATGCAAATGGAATACTACTCAGCAATAAAAAAGGAAGAAACTGTTAACACATGCTGCAACAAGGGTGAGTCTCGGAATAATGATGCTGAATGAAAGAAGCCAGACCCTCCCAAAGAAGAACACATACTGTATGATTCCATTTATAGAAAATTCTAGACAATGCAAACTAATCTGTAGTGACAGAGATCAGTGATGTCCAAGCGGAAGGGAATGAGGAGAGGGTCAGGAGGGAGAGATTACAATGAGGAAACTTTGTCGGGGTGATAGATGTGTTCCTTTCTCTTGAATGTGGTGATTGCTGCACAGGGATATTCATAAGTCAAAATCTATCAGATTGTCCACTTAAAATATTTGCAATTCATTGTATGTCAACTATACCTCAATTACGGTGTTCAAAAGATTAATGGACAAATATAAGTAAATACACGAACAAATGAAAGGTTTGTTTCTTACCAGCCATTCACACTAGTCAAAACAGGAAGCACTAATTTATCTGGAGCTTGGCAAAAACATCAATGAAGGTAAAGAGGCCTGTTTGAATTTGTTTTATTATGCCTCAAATTAACTAAAAATATACTCCATGGTTAGTTTTTTATAAACTCATTAAGAAAACAAGATATTGTGTTCCCAACAAATTATTTACAATTAAAAAAATCAATCCAGGACTTTCTCTTGCCGGATATTTATACTAGTTCTATATCTACGATAATTCTAGTTGGGAGATTCATTCTGCACAGTGTAAATTCGGTGGCACTCTGGTCTCATGCTTTACACAATCAAATGAGAATATATTGGTAGGACTTAAGACCTTTCTATTTGTGGTTCAGATCGAATAGGATTGCCTATTTCTGATTGCTTATGCCCAAGCCCTGTGGAATCAAAAAAACTCTCACAAAAACTCTATTGACCGAGTGTGTTTTTACAGATTTGCTTGGTCTGCATCAGGTGTTCTCTAATTGTTTTATGTCCATATTTCTGTAGTTGTCTCTCTTCACCTCCTAAACATTGAAACAGAAATGGTGTTGCAGTAAAGAATTCAAATGCTTTGAAATCAGGGGACCTGGTCCAGCCGCAGCACCACCGCATCCTGGTGCCACCCTTGGGCGCTGGGCCCTACCTTTTTCTGCCTGTTTCTCCCAATAGCATACAGGGAGGATATACCCAGGGCTGCTGTGAGGATTAATCAAGGCAACTGGACAAGGCTCTCAGCCGAGAGCCCAACACATAGTGAACATTCAAAATCATAAGAGTGGACTTCCCTGGTGGTCCAGTGGTTAAGACTCTGCCCTTCCACCGCAGGGGGAACAGGTTCAGAGAAGTAAGATCCCTGCATGCTGTGCAGCCAAAGTAATAATAATAATAATAAAAACACAAAAGCTGCCTTTGAACTGCAAAAAAATTTTAAGGCAGGGTCCAATGATTATAAATTATAGCATTACATAGCAACATAACTGCAATATATCCTAGCGACAGCAGAAAGTCTAAAAATTAGTATTTGATCAAAAAGAATATTTACTAGAAGGTAGACTTTAAAAAGTACATAATTAAAGCGAAAAGACCTAGTTTAAATTCCAACTTTGGCACGTTAATAGCTGGTTGGTTATTTTATTCTAACTGACAATCTCGTAGTCTGTAAAATGGACATGACCTGGAAATAGTAGGTGTTTGCCGAATACATACTGAGAGATTAAATCAAAGATATGGTCTACAACCGTGTTTTCTATACTTTCATCTGTCTGATAGCATAAGATCTCTTTGAGGAAAAGCCATAGAACTGATGGATTTTCCCAATATATCAGACACTAGTCGTCATGTACCTCTCTCTGATGACAAACATGGAGCCATTGTGTGGCTCCACGGGGCACTAGTGGCTTTAGAGCCTGAACTGTGAAGTTCAAAGCTCAAGGGGGTTCCAGGAGCGATCAGAGACCTAGTGTGAACTCATGTCCACTCACAGAAAACCCGAACCGAAAAGCCCCCTGCAGTGAACACTGAGACTTAAAGTTTGCTTTTCTTTTTTTCCCCACAAGCAAAATGCCATGGTCCTTGATGTTCATAGCCCTTTAAAGATTATTTTATTCCTTTCACAGGTCTCCCGTTATGGCTGGAGGTCTCTTTGCTGTGGATCGCAAATGGTTTTGGGAGTTGGGGGGCTATGACCCAGGTTTGGAAATCTGGGGAGGAGAGCAATATGAAATCTCTTTCAAGGTAAGCCGTCAGCACCCTTCTCACACTAGGTTGGCATCATTTTGACCATTCTAATAGAATGGCGTCATTTCGTTTTGTGACCTCCTATGTTGCAAATTCACAATGAAAATAGACATGTCATTTTCCCACCTCAGCTTTTGGATGAGAGAAGCTACTTCCTTCTGATGTTTCTGTGAGACGTAGTCATGCCATAAAAGAAACACAGATGAGAAAGAATTCAAAATCCCACTTGCAGGGGGGAACCGTGGTGTGCCAGCACTTCTGCCGCCCCGCTGGTACTGCATCCCTTCTCAGGCACCTAGAACAGACAGACAGAGGCATGAAGGTGAAAGAAATGGAATTACTGGAGCGTTTGCCCGTCGTGTTTGTTCTCGAAATAATACTCCACCTTTTGCTTGTAACCACTATTCCACAATTTCAATAACAGAAGAGTACTTTTAAATTCTGTAATAATCTAAATGGGAAAAGAATTTGAAAAAGAATAGATACCTGTATATGTATAACTGAATCACTTTACTGTACACCTGAAACTAACACAACATTGTTAATCAACTATGCTCCAGTATAAAACAAAAATTAAATAAATACAATATGAATGACAAATTAAAGCTATTCTTTATATAATTCCAAAACAAGTGAGTTTTTTATTTTTATCTGAAGTTGCCCAGGTTTCCACTTGTTTTGACCATAAGTACTCACAAAAATTATACTTTATTACATATATATACATTCATATATTATATATATACCTATAGGATATATGCAAGTATATGATAGAATATCAGATTTCAAGGTTTGTAAATGAAAAAAATTTGCCACAGCACGTGAAGACCAGATAACCAAAGCAAAATAAACTGTGCAAAAGGATTTTTTTTCCTTTATCATTGTCATTATTCATATCGAAGATATAGTGATTCTTGCAAGATTTATCATACAGAAATCTCACTAAATAAATCAGCTTTCCTAATTACCTCTATTACAAAATCAAACCAATTCTTGGTAAGAAAATAAAGTGCATCCTGAATATAGTAAAAGTCAAACTTAATAATCCAGCTAAACTTTTTGAATTTATGCATAAAAGAAATTGACAAAACTGGTTTTTATTTAACTATAACAACTACACTCTATGTGTTAGCAGAAACGGTATGTTGTCCCCAAAGTGTCATAAAATAAATATTCCAAAGAGAAACTCAGGAGACACGATTGCAGGCTTCAGGACATCTAGAATTTTCCATCTCACTGCTGGCAATAAGCCTTGAAATACTATTTATTAAATTAGTGCTTTTCTTTTTTACCATCACTGAAACACACCTAAATTCACATCTACGTTACTTTTTTCTTAAACTTTGTATACATACATTTACTCCATTTATTTAATGGTATGTGATGTACAGATGCTAGGCCAAGTGCTTTATATGCTTTATATAATTTAAAATCACAACTCAGAGAAGTGGGTATTATTCCATTTTATAGATGAAGAAACTGAGACTTAAAGTTTTAAAAATTTTAGATTAAATTTTTTAAGTTTTAAAGATTAAATAAACTACCCAGTGTCACTTAGGGATTAAAATGCTCCACCTCTACTTAATTGCAGAGAATATAGAAATTTAAAATTGTCTGTTCACTCAAGGCATACCTACCAACACCATTTCAGGGTTCACGGTTAACCTTTTGATCTCTACCTAATGGTTCCTCTCACTGAACAGAGGTGAGTATCCTCATTATACCCTAAGAGCATAGCAGCAAACTTTGCACTGACCCTGGCAAAATACTACTGATTATCAGATATGGCCCAAAGTTGGGTGCAAGTTTACAGTAATACCTTCCACTGGAAAAACAGAATATTGCATTTGACTCCAGCAATAAAGGAAAATAGGCATTGCTCTATTTGCAATATCATCAGAAATTAAAGAATGCTTTTTACTTCTCATGGTTCAAGATATTTTTTTGTTAGATTCTCTTAATTCACAAATTCTTTAACTTTAAAATACTATTAAGAATATCTGCATTCTACAAATAATAAATGCTGGAAAGGGTGTGGAGAGAAGGGAACCCTCTTACACTGTTGGTGAGAATGTAAATTGATGCAGCCACTATGGAGAACAGTATGGAGGTTTCCTAAAAATAGAGCTATCATATGACCCAGCAATCCCCCTCCTGGGCATGTACCCAAACAAAACTATAATTTGAAAAGATACATGGGCACCTATATTCATAGCAGCACTATTTACAATAGCGAAGACACGGAGATAACCTAAATGTCTATCAGTAGATGAATGGATAAAGAAGATGTGTACATATATATAATGGAATATTACTCAGCCATAAAAAAGAATGAAATGATGCTATTTGCAGCAACATGGATGGACCTAGAGATCATCATATTAAGTGAAGTCAGTCAGAAAGAGAAAGGCAAACACCATAGGATATCACTTATATGTGGAATCTCAAATATGACACAAATGAGCTTATTTATGAAACAGAAATAGACTCACAGACATAGAAAACAAACTACTGAACGGGTAAGGGGGGGGGATAAATTCGGAATTTGGGATTAACATACACACACTACTATATATAAGATAGATAAACAACAAGGACCTACTGTATAGCACAGGGAACTATATTCAACTTCTTGTAATAACCTATATTAGAAAAGAATCTGAAAATACATATATATATAAAACTGAATCACCTAAAACACCGTAAATCAACTATACTTCAATTTTTCTTAAAAATTGTTTAATAGGAAAAAACAGAAAAAGAAAATCTGTAGTAAGCAGGAGATACCTGGCTTAGAATAATAAACTGGGTGTGGATAAAAGTACTGTGGGAAGTCTGGAGCGTTTGCAGAATGGACATTTGCATTCTAAATCACAAAGGTATTTTCTAAGACAAATATAAACTTGAACCTCTCATTTCTCTGTCACTTGTATCTATCGCTTCTCTTCGGGGTGACCTGAGATTTTATTACCCCATTTTCTCTTTCTCAGTTATCTGTCATTCTGAAGGATATAATTGGAATGCAGCCCTGTCGTCTCTGTCTAGAAACCATGGCAACAGAGCTAGAGGTTCAGGACTAAATTGCCCCAGGTTGTTTGATTGAAATGACAGATCCTTTGGCAACAGCTATATCTTACAGGGTCCCATTTCAGACACATCTCTCCGTTCTTCCCACTATTGTGTGCTGACCTTGGGGTTCCTGTCCCTCCCTATTAGGATTTGTAACATGAGGGGGACACCCTCAAGCAGGATTAGGTAGAATTTGCATGGAAGATGAAGAATTTTCTCCATACGAGAGAAATTGAAAGAACTGTCCACAAATAGCTGTGTTCAATGGTATTAAAAAGTCAAAGAAAGATAGAACATCTGCATTTTGGGACACAGTCCATAAATTGCGATTAATTTTACACTGTAAAGCACTGTCAGATATACACTGGTCAGCCCTTCATGTTTGGGAGTATGTACGGATAACTGAGAATTTACTAGTCTATTTCACACCATAATATAGAAATTGTTTCAAGTCTGAAACTTAGAAGCTCTAATTCAAAAGATTTCTGTCTGTGGTTGTTTTCAGGCATCTTTGCTTGCTGTTTGCATTTCAACCAAAGAATCATTTCACTGATGTTTATGACAAGACTCCATGGCTGAATGAAAATATTTCCAGAAAACTCTGCTTTATATTAAGGGCTGAGTTTTTGGTCAGACAGGATTTGGCTAAGAGGGCTCCTCAATTCCCTGTCTCTGTAAATAGCTTTCCTTCCTTTTTCTAACATCTGACTAGGTGAGTGGATTTCATGCCATCACGTAGAAACCAACACAGCGTAATTTTCAGGAGTCCATCAAGGAAAAGGGCTCTCTAGAGAAATGATCTCTCTGCACCGAGCCCAGTCTTCAATCTCTTTTAATATGAATCTGAATTCTCACGTGGCCCAGAATTATCCAGCTGCCTCTCAAATGTTGCTAGGTTAGCCAGCTGCCGGGAAGGAGAAAGCACCATTTACTCAGTCACTCAACAAGTTTTACTGAGCATCTAATTTACACCAGGCAGTGTTCCAGGTACTCAATTTGGAGCTGCATCTGGAAACAAAGAGGAAACCAAGACAGACTACAGAGTGTTACATGAGAGAGACAACCCTCCTTTAAATGGTGTGTGCCACTTAAGTTACTGAAACAGTGTTAGCACCGTTATGGGTCTCTGATTGTCCAGAGTGCGTTTTTTTTGTGTGTGTGTGTGTTGTTTTTTTGTTTTTGTTTTGCGATGCGCAGGCCTGTCTCTGTTGTGGCCTCTCCCATTGCAGAGCACAGGCTCAGCGGCCATGGCTCACGGGCCCAGCCGCTCCGCATGTGGGATCTTCCCGGACCGGGGCACGAACCCGTGTCCCCTGCATCGGCAGGCGGACTCTCAACCACTGTGCCACCAGGGAAGCCCCAGAGTACATTTTTATACCCATTCCCCAAAGATCAAAGTCCAAATGTTAGCATTTTCAGAAGAAAACTCTTCCCAGAAAAGTGAGCAATAAACACTAATTAGTCACCCACATGAATTAGAATGAAGCCCAGGGACTCTATTCCACAAAAATTCTCTGGCATGAGACATAAAACTTAAATCTACATAGAAGATCATTAAATTTGGTTTGTCCTTTTCCACGCCCAGGAGCATAACAACACGGTCCCACCTTGGTCCAATATTTCTTGGGCCATCTTTTGTCTGGGGAGAGCTTGCGACCTCCAGCCTCAGCTGTGCAGAAACCTTCAGCGCTCCAGGTGACATGAATCTGAGCACCATATGTCCTAGAGTCTAATAAATCTGGAAGCCCCACGGCCTATCTGAAATCACTCGTAATGGATTGAAACACCCTATGCAACCACCTTTGTTATGTGCTCTCGTCCTTCCCATGTGATAAGCTTAAGGTTCAGACATGTAAGGAAATTTTAACTTACCTCTCACAATCTTTCAGCCCTTACCAGTCACTAACCCATTCAACCGGCATTTATTTATCGATTACAATGTGCCAACTCTGGGCTAAGTTCTTGAGGTTCCAAGATAAATGTGAGAAAGATTCTCTCCAGTAGCCGCCTGGAGAAGGAATTCATCCTAATTTCTCACTATTGTTTGGAACATATTTTATTTCCAGATTCACAGTAATAGTTTAGGAATATATTCAGGAGGCTCTTCACCAGCCTCCCTCCCCCTCCTCTTTCAACTGATCTCCATTTTTTTATTCAGTTATTCCCTGATCGCTTTATTTTCCCCTCCTAAAAGTTCACAGTGGCTCCTAAGGACCTCACAAATCACAAATCAGATTAGCATATGAATCATAAACCAGGGAACTTTCTCTCAACCATCTGCCTCAGCTAACCGTCTCCAGCTACACTGCAAAACCAACTTAAGTAGTGTTTTCCTTTCCTTCCCAGAAAAGATGGAAACACAAACATCCATCACTGTCCCTATTTATTGCAGAGATTTTAACTAACCAGACTTTGATGAAATTTTTCCTGAAGATTTTAGTCATTCCCTCTAAAAATATTAATCAGGAACCTTCACCATGAGTCCGTGTACTGTGCAAGCTAGACTCCGCAGAAAAATGCAAAGGAAGCCCAACAGAAGCCTTCTTCGGATCAAGTACAATTGAGATGAATATTTCACCCATTAAACATAAACATCAATTAAAGCAGAAAAGCACAAAAAAACCTACGTTAAGAACCTCCTCTTAAGTATAACATACAAATGGACATTTATTCACCAATCTTCTAATGCAAGAGAGGCCAAAGCTGTCCCTTCTGCATTTGGGTCCTCGGATTGGGATAAACTAGAGATGCATGGACCACATCCACATTGTATCCATCGTGAGTCCCAGCTTGGGCTCCTTTAAATTGGAATGAGAACCTAAAGACACTTGGAAGCTATCTTCATGCAGTCATAGAATCCTTCCGATTGTTTTATGGTTTTACCCAATCCTTTAGTATTACTTTGCTCACATCTAATTTGACAGCAATTTGTAAACAACTCCATCTTTCAAACTCCTCAAATTAGTTTTGACACGAACAACAATTCTTTTCATAACACTATTTCACCAATTTAAGTGATATTTCATTAAATTACATAATTACAATTTTTAAAAACTAGCACAATCCCCTTTGGGAAGAAATGCACTGCCTTTGAGATACACATGTAACTTAACAATTGTGAGCCAAAAGTTCCAGGTGTATTCGATGTAGCCTGTATTCGGCATAGGTCCACCATAATATGAATGCCATTCAATACGTTTACAGAGAGACTAGAGAGGGATGTTTCACACAGTAAATTGAACAGAGATTCAGACCTTGCTGTCGAAAACTCTCAGTCTCATAAGTGACAGGAAAAGCTCATGTAGCAGAGGTAGCTGCATTGCTGACTTTGCACAGAGGCAAATCACCCAGCTTATTGGGCTCAGGTCTGGGGCGAGGCTCTCCCGTCTGAGCCTCATCCCTGCCCAGGTGCCCCAGTCTCCTGCCCTCTGTCCAGGGGACTTACAGGTACCCAGGTTGCTGAGTGGCCAGGGTCTTATAGTGATGAGTCAGGGCAGGGGGGCAGCCTTGGTGACCTTTCTCCTGTCTCTTCCACTCTTGTGCGCTGGTCCTATGGACCAGTTCCCACTCCTGTTTGCTAGCGGTCACTTCTGTTCCCTTCCCTCAAGCCCAATCTTGTGTAGTCTCTCTAAACTGAAAAAAAAAAAGTCAGTCCTAAAAGAAGCCTCTGGGGTTTCCTTGAATCTTGGCGTCTACGTGGCTGGGGGTAGGGAAGAAAATGCTCCCCAAGGAAAAATAGAAGATGGAAAACACAGTGAACAAAGGGAATACTTAAGTTTTAATCCTGCCACATACAAATAAACATTTCAGCTCAAAGAGACTAAAACATACCTGAGATTTTACTAGACAGCATCCGTTTATTTTGTACCCCTTTATGACTTTTAAAATCTTTACATGGAGCTCCCTGTGTCCCAAAGTCCTGATTATTCTAGTCCTCCTATGGTGGTAATAACTATTATTTGGTCCTTTAAAAAGGAAAAGTAATGACTTAGCATCTAAAGGTCACAGAATTAAATTTGTTATTCCATTCAACACTAATGCAAGGTAAAATATAATTTCGATTTCATAATTGCAAAGGCAGGCCATTACCTAGTTAATACCAAAGCAAGGCGCAGAATTGGGGTTCGCCCTCAAAACCATTAGGCTAATTTCTCTTAGCCGGAAAAAGTAGAAGACTTTATGCCCTGATGCACAAGTGGCTACTGTCATTCTCTGAAACCACTTTTAAAAAGAAATAAAGGGGGGCTCCGCTGGTGGCACAGTGGTTGAGAGTCCACCTGCCGATGCAGGGGACACGGGTTCGTGCCCCGTTCCAGGAAGATCCCACATGCTGCGGAGCGGCTAGGACCGTGAGCCATGGCCGCTGAGCCTGCGCGTCCGGAGCCTGTGCTCCACAACGGGAGAGGCCACAACAGTGAGAGGCCCACGTACCGCAAAAAAAAAAAAAAAAAAAAGAAATGCAGGCTCTTCCCAACGGGAATTTTTATTAAATACGAGGGCTGACAACTCTTGTTATTATTTAATGTAAAATTTAATTTTTTACTGTCTTCAAAATGCAATGGTTATTCAGTAAGGATTGCATATACATGATAGAGACTAATTGTTGAGTACAGAACACTCAGCTCTTTATTCAATCAAACAAGATAACAGCCATCAATTTACAATTGTTACAGCTCAGGAAACTGTATAGTCTAGAGCTTAACCTCATTACAGAGCTTCTCAAGAACAAACATGGATTTCATTTATTTGTACTTAGAAAATCAAAATAAACCCACAAAATTAGCTAAATTTAAAGTTTCCCTACCAGTATGAAGCTATCAAAAAAATTTCATGTGTATTTATAGTTCAACAATTGAATGTTATACAATTATAATTTACACTTTTAAACTGGAAAAGAAAGGTCTGTTCTTAGAGATCACTCAAAACAGAAAAGGAGAATATGAAGCAGAAACAAGAAAAGCCTAACTTTACCCTTGACAAAATTCTCAGATATCTTACCCCCAACCACAGTGTCTAAGGAACGTTATCATATGCAGTAAGATCAATTCAGTGGTGGTAAAACAGGGGCATGGGAAGACAGAATGACCCCAGCTACAAATCTTGTTTGAAGTCAGCAGATCTTACTTCCCCAAAGTAACTGGCACCTCCTAAGGGAAAAAAATCAACAATCACTTTTTTGAAACAGTAGCAACAGGTGTGATTGCTGGTGGCCAGAGCTTCTCTGGATTGAGTCTGGCACCAAAGAGAAGCATCCATGGAAGGCTGGGGACAGGTCTGAGGAGGTTTATACAGATCCCCCACATTTTCAGGAAGCAGGCTATCAATCAGGCAGGATGGAGGAAAGATACTCAAGCTCACAAGCAGCCCTACAGCAGCCAATTCCTGTTGGATGCAGACAAATAAAGGCTAAAAGAATTTACTCACGCACTAAATTGTGTGTCATAAAGTGAATGCCTACCACACTTGGTAAGAAGAATGCACCTTACTCAAAGATAAATAATAACTCTTTAAAGGAAATAGCATATTAAAATATTACAAGAAAGGGCTTCCCTGGTGGCGCAGTGGTTGAGAGTCTGCCTGCCACTGCAGGGGACATTGGTTTGTGCCCCGCTCCGGGAAGATCCCACATGCCACGGAGCGGCTGGGCCTGTGAGTCATGGCCGCTGAGCCTGTGTGTCCGGAGCCTGTGTTCCGCAACGGGAGAGGCCACAACAGTGAGAGGCCTGCGTACCACAAAAAAAAAAAAAAAAATTACAAGAAAAAAGGAAGAAAGGCTCAGGAATGGTCACCAAAAGCATGCTGCTATACCTTTTTATAAATTCTTTTAAAAGGTTAATGACGTCATTGACTCTGTAAAACAGTATGAAATGCTGAACGTTCTGAGGTTAGGAAAAATGTTAAAAGACAAGACAAGAAGATAGAAAATAAACAGCAGCAGTCAGGATATAATGAAAAAGAAGACGAAAACCAAAATGAAGGTCGCATTGAAAGCAACACAAAGGAGAAGGAATATTCTGAAAATATACAGGGACACAAAGATAAGATTGAGAAAAAGGAACAAAGTGAAATTAAAATGAGCAAAGTTAAAAAGTAGTAGAGTGGAATGACATGGAGGATAAAGAAGCTCACAGTAGTATTCCTAAGGGAAAAAGTTAAAATAACATATTTCAAAACCTAAGAGATACAGCTGAAGCAGTGTTCAGAAGAAAAGGCAGACTTAAATTCTTACATCAACATAAAAAAGAATAAAAATAAACTAAACATCCATATCCAGTTCACAAATAAAAAATAAAACAAAGCTAAGGAAATATTAATATGCATTTGAAAACTTAATGATTTAGAAAACCTAAAACTATAGTACAAGAGCTAGTTCTTTAGAGCCAAAGATAAATCATTAATAAGAGATATAGCTAGGTATGGAGACAGATAAATTAATTCGAAAACAGTTCATTGACATTTATTGGAAGAAGAATACACAAACTCGGAAGCAACCTAAATGTCCATCAATAGATGAATGGATAAAGAAGATGTGGTGTTTATATATATGTATATATACATACATACACACACACACACACACACACACACACACACACACAATGGAATACTACTCAGCCATAAAAAAGAATGAAATAATGTCTTCTGTAGCAACTTGAATGGACCTAGAGATTATCATACTAAGTGAAGTAAGTCAGACAGTGAAAGGGAAATATCATATGATATCACTTATACGTGGAATCTAAAAAAAAAACAAAACAAATGAACTTATTTACAGAACAGAAATAGAGCCACAGACATAGAAAACAAATGTATGGTTACCAAAGGGGAAAGTGGGGGAGAGATAAATTAGGAGTTTGGGATTAACAGATACACACTATTATACATAAAATAGATTAAAAAACAAGGACCTACTGTATAGCACAGGGAACTACATTCAATATTTTGCAATAACCTATAAGGGAAAAGAATCTGAAAAAGAATAGATATACATATATGTATAACAATCACTGTGCTATAAACCTAAAACTGACACAACATTGTAAATTGACTATACTTCAATAAAATAAAATGTATAAAAATGGGGAAAAACAGGAATTTTTAAAATTTAAATGATCATAAGAGATTGCTCAATTCTATGCAAATACAGTTAAGATTATAGGGAAAATGGATGGTTTTTAACAAAATACAAATGACAAAACTGACCTCCAAAAAGAAATCATCTGAACCAACTATATTGGTTTTCTATTACTACAGAACAAATTACCACAAACTTAGTGGCTTAAAACCACCCAGAATTCTCCCACAGCCTCTGGATTGCAATCCAGCATCTTTCTGCAGGGCCTCTGCTAAGATCTCACAAGGCTGAAATCAAATTTTCGGCCAGATCCATCCTTACCTGGAGGCTCAACCAGGAAGGATCTGATTCCAAGCCCCCTCAGGTTGTAGGCAGAACCCATCTCTCTGTGGTTCGGGGACCAAGCCACTACTGTCTTGCTGGCTGTTGTCTGGACATGACTTTCAGTAACCAGAAGCTCAGCTCGGGCCCTTGCCCTGTGTTCCCCTCCCCAGCCCTCTCGCAACAAGGCAGCTTTCTTCTTCAAGGTGAGAATCTCCTCAGACTTCACATCCCTACACCTCTGTCTTCAGGAAGGGCAGAGTCCCCTTTTTGGACTCACTGGTTAGGTCGGACCCTCCCAGGATAACCTCCCTTTTTATTAATTCAAAGTCAACTAAATTGGGACCATAATTATATCTGCAAAACCCCTTCACCTTTGTCATAAGGTCACCTTCACCTAAATCACAGACGTGAAATCCATCGCAATCACACACCTTCCTACACTCAAAAGGCAGAGATAATACAAGGACTTGTGTACCACGGGGTGGGAATTTGGGGGCCATCTCAGAATTCTGCCCATCATGCTGCCCAATGGCGATAGAAGAAATAGAGAAAATTGTCAAAAAGCTATCCCCTCTGAAAAATAAAGCACCAAACCTCATTAGTTTCTTCCAAACCTTTAAGGAACACTTAGGGCTACAATGTTTATCAAAAACTGTTCTCTAATAACAGAAAAGAAAGAAATCTTTCCAGTTGATGAGATAACTGGCATAATATTGATAACAAAATCTGACCAAGATAGCACAAATGAATAGAAAAGTACAGACATATTTTACGTGTGTGTGTAAATATACAGAAAACAGTAGCCTTTATGTATGAAAACAACCACCCAAAGGAAGACACCATTTACGACAGTAAGGAAAAACCAACTTGGAATAAACTTTAATGTCCTAGACCTCCATGAAGAAATGTTACAATGCTACTGAGGGACACACAAAATAAATGAATAAATGAAAATTCATAATGAAGATAGTTCTCCCTAAGCATACTCCTGTATTTAATGCCATCCCAGTAAAAATGATAACATGAAGTTTTTTTGGATGGGGGAAGTTAAACGGGGACAGCTAGATAAACTGCTTCTAGTTCATAAGGGAAAACAAATAGAATAACAAGAAAACTTCTGGGGAAAAAATGATAGGGGGCTAACTTAGGTAATCAAATACAGAAATTAGACAGAGATACCTATGGCACAGAATTTAAATAGACCCAGATAATATGGGAATTTAGCATAAGATAAACATTTCAAATCAAGAGGAAGAGAGTGGATTCCTCAGTAAATAGTGTGGAACAACTACTTATCTAGGGAAAAAAAATAAAGATGATTCCCACGTGTGAAAAGACACAGGTACACAGATATTTATCTCAATATTGTTTTTACTGATGAAAAATGAAAGAAGATTAATATCCATCCTAGGGGACTAATTAAATTAATCACTATGAACTACAGTATGGCCTTTAAAAAGAATGCAACAGGTGTATTTTTACTAATATGGAATAATATCCAAACCTATCATTATTAAGTGACAAAAAAGGCAAGGTACAAATATATATGCAAAACTAAATATGGAGAGAAGATAAATTTTGTTATATATATTTAATAATTTATATCTATAACATGTCACACAGTACAAATGTAAGCACTTATACGATAAAATGACAATATTAATTTCACATGCAGACAATTGTCACAGATGTAGTCACATATCCAGGAGATATTAATTGAGAGCCTACTGTCTGCCAGACACTGAGAATATAATTGTCAACAGAAATGACAAGTTCTCTGTCTCATGGAATTTAGTCTGAGGAGAGACAGATCATAAATAAATAAGTGAATAAATAAACAAGATAATTTCAGATGTTGCTAAGTGCTAAAAGGAGTCCAGCCAGCCAATATTACAAAGTAGGAGCCTCAGAGAAGAGATGGTTAGATCTGGCATCATGTTTTTAAAATATCTGCATCTGTACCCAAACTAGAAGGTGGGGAATGGGCTCCAGTGTCTACTGGTCCTCAACCTCCTACTCCTCCAGCCTTGAGTGTGTCTGATCCAGCCATCACCAGAGCAAATGTTCCATGTGTTACAGGACCCACAGATTGGCAGGAGAAACTACAAAGCAATGACACACTAGTATCCCAAAGAAAGGGGGTTGTTCCCCGGGGCCCTGACCCCAAGCCGGTCCCTCGGTCCCCCTGCCCTCACCGTTGTTAATTTCCATACTCTTGGTTCCCAAGACAAGCCTGCAGCACATTGGCAGAGAACCTACAGTTCTAATTAATAAGCATTTTCCACTTTCTCCGCAGTTGTCTGAAAATACAGAAACCCCCTAGGGTGTTTAATTTATACTCCTGAAATAGTTTCCTTGTCTCCTTAGAAGGGTACAACTCAATCTCATTTTGGAAGCGTACTCTTTCCCACTTAAGCCACCTCTATATAAACTCGAGTGACGATGCTTTGTACAAATGGTTTTGGTAGAAATAAATTCAGTCTTATCAAATGTACTCATTAGAAATCCTTTTTATGCCAAGGATGATTCTAAAATACTTTCTATACCTTCTCATTGCTTTTATGAGACAGCTATATTAAAAAAAAAAACAAAAAACCTCTCCTTACTTCTGAGCCTGCAAATACCTCGAAGCGTAGTTGCATTTTGTGTCTAAAATGTGACAGAAGCCTTTTTATGGCACACTGTATACCTTCACATACACAAGAAAATATCTGGAGTTGTTCCTATGGGGTTTCTTCCCCTACAATATTTGGCCTAGGTGATATAAAAATAACCATTCTAGTTCAACATGCCCAGAGTTGATCTTCCAAAGAAAATATTAAAATGACTCTAAACTCATTCAGAAACTCAAAGATAAACAGAAACAGCTGCTAAATGTCTCACAAGCCAGTCTGAGACTCATTTCAATTATCCAACAACAGGTACCTCAGGTGAAACAGAGCATTTTCAAGTTAAATTTTATGTCCATTGGATAGAAGCCTGGCAAGTCTAAGTTCCTTCCAGTTGTTACTTCCCTTATGTCTGATGGCATTTTCCTAATTCCCTATTTAATTTTATTTTAGCTTTTATAGATAGCTGTAAAGAGAGCGGGATATAACAATTTACACAGCATTCGGTATCTGTGTTCAGGTCAATTTAACTTCCTATTGAAATCTTTTTCTAACGTTGAAATTTTTAAGAATTTTTGTATTTTTCTGGTTGCCATTTTCCCTAACAAGAAAAATGAAATACAATCTAATGACTCTAATGCAAGTCAGTTTACACCCCCGCAAAAGCTCAAGAGATTTATGTTTAGAAAGTTACCTAAAAAGCTCCACACAGTTCTCAAGCCTGTCAACCAAATCTCAATGACAGTACTATACAGAGCATGGGGGTATATGCACGCATCAACTTTAGAGGTATAAGGATTTGATTTTTACACTTTACATCAAGGTCAGCAACCTACAACACACCAGGACCCTGTAAGCTGACCCCACAACTCCCTCCCTCTCTTCAAACTGTGAAAGGACAGTTGAGAATACAATCCCTACCTCGTCGCTACACATTCAGACTTGCATGTTGCCATAAGCCTGACCCCCCGCTTACACAGGTCAACATGTGGATACATGACAAGCATCCCCTGGAGCCCACACATACCAGAAGAATAAAGCTGGTCCCCTCGGGTAATATTAACACATGACCACTATTCTTGAGCACCTATTATGTGCCAAGGGTGCTCTGTGATTATTCAATCGAGTCCTTACAGCCATCTCCTGAAGCAGACACGTTAGCCCAACTTTACAGAAGATGAAAGTGAGACTCAGGTAAAGGCAGGAACCTGCCCAGTTCAAGACCTACTGCCAAATGTCCTCTGCTCTGTCCTGAATCATGAAAGCATGTCAGCTTCTCAAGATAAAAAAAAATCACGTAAATGCCATTATGAACCTTTAAGAGTGCTCACATTTTTTATTCTGATGACATTTCTTCATTTTGAATGTTTCCCCTCAAATTTCAACACTTATCAACTGAAGCTTAGAAGACCGTTTGCTTTTCCAAAGTTTCCGATGTAATGGTCTTCATCTGAGTAGCTTCTGAATGATGTGCTTCACACCCCCAGACACTCAAACCCTGGCTGTTCAGAGAGATTTTTTTTTTTAGTTTGATTGGAGTATAGTTGATTTACAATGTTGTGCTGGTTTCAGGTGTGCAGCAAAGTGATTCAGTTATACATGTACATATATTCACTCTTTTTCAGATTCTTTTCCCATATAGGTTATTACAGAGTACTGAGTAGAGCTCTCTGTGTTATACAGTAGGTCCTTGTTGATTATCTATTTTATATATAATAGTGTGTATCTGTTAATCCCAAGCTCCTAATTTATCTCTCTCCACCCCCCAGGTTTCCCCTTTGGTAATCATAAGTTTGTTTTCAAACTCTGGGAGTCTTGTTTCTGTTTTGTAAATATTGGGTTGGCCAAAAAGATCATTCGGGTTTTTCCATAACATCTTACAGAAGACTCGAACGAACTTTTTGGCCAACCCAATAAGTTCATTTATATCATCTTTTTAAATAGATTCCATATATGAATGATATCATATGATATTTGTCTGACGTACTTCACTTAGTATGATAATCTCTAAATCCAACAAGAGAGAGCTTTCTTAATGTGGACTCTTTGGTTTACTGGAAGACAGAAACCCAATTCCGACTAACTTAGAGGAAAGGGGAAATTGGACAGGACACTCAAATAAACAAACTGTGAAAAAGTTAAGGAAATGAGTGAGCCTCTGGGAGGCTGCCAGGACCCTTTCCCTGAGCACCTGGCCTCTGCCGCTCTCTGAAGAATACTCCTTCCACCCCTCAGGGATGGCCACTAGAAGCTCTCAGGCTTTCATTCTCTGCTTCGCCACCAGAGAGGTAATTCCAATTTCACGAAATCCCAAGGAAGGATTTCAGTTAGCGTGACCTGAGTCCGGTTCCCACCCCGCCACTCGGAAGGTAGGATGACTGACAGCCTGACTCAGGGGTGAAGGAGAAGCACATGCTTGGGTATTTCCCTAAAGGAAAGAAGTTGTTCCCCTACAGAAAGCCAATTTTAAAGAGTTTTTTAAGAACTTTCATTTCTTTTTAGCAGATGGTGAAGCCAGAAAATTTAAGCAATAGACTTAAAATCTGGAGGCGCACAGAAATAATAGTAAAAAGCGAACACTTTGCTTCTACTGTATCTTCTAAGCTATAGAATAATGACTTAAGGGAAATGAGGGATTGTGTCCTTAAACCATAGAATTTTTACCTAAAGAAGCACTCTTAAGATGTCCCAATCCATTCTTTCCTCCCCAAGAATTAATGTTTCAGATAAACCAAAAGGGGATATATCTGTTTTTATGTCCCACCCCAATCACTGCTTTTAGGAGCATAGTGTTACTGCAAATATAAATGTCACGTCTTAAAAACAGGATCTTCTGAACAACGTACCCTCTGAAACCCTGCCATCCCCACCCAGACCTCTTGAAGCTCATCAAATGCAAGATAGCTTGGGCACGATTTGTTAATACTGACGTAACAGAGCATTTCTTACTTTGAAATAATCTTAAGCAGATGGCTCAGAAACAAGAGCTTTCCCCTTGAGACTAGAAACCAACATATCCTCAGTAAAGACTGCAGATACATTTTCCAGTTTCTCCTTTTATTATGTTCTGATCAACAAATAGAAAAGGAGAGTCGGGCAAGGTCAAAATAAGCTGTTCTTTTTTTCTCCTAATCTCTAAGAAAAACCTCAAAACCCAGGTTTCTAAGAATAAAGCAAAGCAATGGTGTGCATGTGCCTTTCCATTGTTACCTTTTTTAGATCAAGTCAGGTCGAAAAGTACAGTTTTTATTACATCCAGCCTAGAAAACAAGTTTAATGACAGACACGGCCCTTTGCAATATCTACACACTAAAGCTTTTTAGGTTATCAACTAATATTTTAATTTCTAGATAGATGGTACAAAGTGGTTGATTGTCTAGTCTTAAGAAGTTTTTCAAACATAACCCATCCAAGTCACACCACACACTTAGAAAGTTATTTTCCAGCCCCAGAAATTTAATTTCTTATTTATATATGCTCTGTACTTTTATCGTCAATCACTTCTTTATACTAAACCAGTTACAAATGAAAATAAGCTCGAGATAGCTTATTCCCTTGAAATTGTATTTGAATATACTAGAGAGCATAGCTTTTATTGGCAGCTAAATGGAAGATTATCACTAAATAACTGAATTGTTTGGAATTAACCTTACTTTATATCAATAAACGAGTAGTTCATTCATTTATTCAACAAATACTTACAGGGCACCAACTGTGTGTCAGGCACTGTCCTAGGTGCTTAAGATCCATCTCTCAATAAAACACACGAAGATACTTGCCATTGTTAGGGAGAGAGGCCGATAAATAAGAAACATAATGAATCACTTTGTCATACAACTGAAATTAACACAACATTGTTAATCAACTATACTCCAATATATCAATAAAATGAAAAGTTTAAAAAAAATAAAGAAAGAAACATAATGAATAAGTGAGTGAGAAGGTGTTAAGTGTTGGAGAATAGAAGCAGAGTGGGGTGAGGAGGGCTGACAGTGTGCGGTGAGAGGGTGTTTGGGGCCAGAGGCTTTGGAGCTAAGACTTGAAAGAGATGATGAGCTAGCCATGGGGAGTCTGGGGAGAGAATTCCAGACAGAGGGACGAGCCGGCACAAACGCCCTAAGATGGAAGGGTGTCTGGCATGTCGGAGGAACAGAAAAGAGGCCAGAACTGCTACAGCAGAGGGAGGGAGGGGCAGAAAGGACGAGGGAAGATTAGAGGGAGAGCAGGCTTTGGAACTGAATACACTAATACATTTCTTTTTTCTTAAATTTAGGTCACCATTTCCATGTAGTATATTATGCTCCATCCTATATTTGATAATGTTCCCTTACTAACCTCCTGACAACCGATTTCTTACTGAAACTAATTCGTATTCCATATGACTGCTGTAATTATATGATTCCATTCAATTTAACATTCTCTGTGCCGAAACTCCAGTTTGTGGCTGGTATTGAAAAGTGATTAAAAAAGAAGGCAAGCATTCAAGTATTCATTCAATTTGAACTACATGATGAAAAAAACACATTGTGCTCATTCACGGGTGAAATAACACTGCTTTAAAATATTTATGTTGTCAAAAGAAGGCATGTTATTTGTAAATCTAAAATGTTTCTCCAAGAATTAGATGCTTAAGTATGACAATGCCAGAATATTTTTAAAGAATATCATCACATCACGCTACCAGGAAATGTCTTTTAAAAATATAAACCACATCTTTCGGAACAAATATAGGATTTGAGAAATGCCACAACAGTTGTGCTTTCCTGAAGAAAGCATATACCCACTCTGTTACCCAAACGTACCTCCCTAGTGTGTCAGGATATGCATCCCTCTACTGAAACAGACATTGCTATTGAAGATTGAAAAAAATAAAGAAGTATGTGGTGATATCCATGGTATAAAAAAACAAAACAACTCTACTTATCTTTGATAAAGGAGGCAAGAATATACAATGGAGAAAAGACAGCCTCTTCAGTAAGTGGTGCTGGGAAAACTGGACAGCTACATGTAGAAGAATGAAATTAGAACACTCCCTAACACCATACACAAAGATAAACTCAAAATGGATTAAAGACCTAAATCTAAGGCCAGACACTATAAAACTCTTAGAGGAAAACATAGGCAGAACACTCTATGACATAAATCACAGCAAGGTCCTTTCTGACCCACCTCCCAGAGAAATGGAAATAAAAACAAAAATAAACAAATGGGACCTAATGAAACTTAAAAGCTTTTGCACAGCAAAAGAAACCATAAACAAGACGAAAAGACAACGCTCAGAATGGGAGAAAATATTTGCAAATGAAGCAACTGACAAAGGATTAATCTCCAAAATTTACAAGCAGCTCATGCAGCCCAATAACAAAAAGAAAAACAACCCAACCCAAAAATGGGCAGAAGACCTAAATAGACATTTCTCCAAAGAAGATATACAGATTGCCAACAAACACATGAAAGAATGCTCAACATCATTAATCATTAGAGAAATGCAAATCAGAACTACAATGAGATATCATCTCACACCAGTCAGAATGGCCATCATCAAAAAATCTACAAACAATAAATGCTGGAGGGGGTGTGGAGAAAAGGGAACACTCTTGCACTGCTGGTGGGAATGTGAATTGATACAGCCACTATGGAGAACAGTATGGAGGTTCTTAAAAAACTAAAACTAGAACTACCATATGACCCAGCAATCCCACTACTGGGCATATACCCTGAGAAGACCACAATTCAAAAAGAGTCATGTACCACAGTGGTCATTGCAGCACTATTTACAATAGCCAGGACATGGAAGCAACCTAGGTGTCCATCAACAGATAAATGGATAAAGAAGATGTGGCACATATATACAATGAAATATTACTCAGCCATAAAAAGAAACGAAATTGAGTTATTTGTAGTGAGGTGGAGGGACCTAGAGTCTGTGATACAGAGTGAAGTAAGTCAGAAAGAGAAAAACAAATACCGTATGCTAACACATATATATGGAATCTAAAGGAAAAAAAAAAGGTTCTGAAGAACCTAGGGGCAGGACAGGAATAAAGACACAGATGTAGAGAATGGACTTGAGGACACTGGAAGGGGGAAGGGGAAGCTGGGACAAAGTGAGAGAGTGGCGTGGACATATATACACTACCAAATGTAAAATAGATAGCTAGTGGGAAGCAGCCACATAGCACAGGGAGATCAGCTCGGTGCTTTGTGACCACCTAGAGGGGTGGGATAGGGAGGGTGGGAGGGAGGGAGACGCAAGAGGGAGAAGATATGGGGATATATGTATACGGTATAGCTGACTCACTTTGTTATACAGCAGAAACTAACACACCATTGTAAAGCAATTATACTCCAATAAAGATGTTAAAAAAAACCTCTGAAAGTAGAGACAACTGAGTTGGTGTGTTTATGGTGAAAGCAAGTTGGCCCTGAGGTCATAAGAAGCGGGACTAAATGGAGAAGGTCTTAGGGCCCCTACATAAGTAGGAGTATAAGCATAATTGAATGAGATGATCACACTCAACAAATATTTATTATCTAAACATGAAGCGAATCATTACGCACATGCAAATAAGTCACTTGATTCCTGTTGTCATAAGCACTGTCTCTACTTGAAAGAAAGTTCCATGCATTCAGAACTTTGAATATCCAACAGTGAATGATGCCTGGCATACGGTAACTGCTTGCCACCCTGTTTGTCGACTTGATTCATGAATTACCTGAAAAGAGAAGTACGGGATGGAAAGAGAGTATAAAACAGGAGTCCTAACAAATCTAGGTGAAATTTGGAAAATAAATAGGGAACACCAGTCAAGGGGTAGGAAAGACGAAGGGGAGAATTTCTTTAGAGAGAAAAATTTACAGCAGCAAGCCCTGAGGAGGGGAACTTGGTCCTTTCTAGAGAATCAAAACTAGACCAGATGGGGGAGGAAGGGGAGGGGAAGAAAGGAGAGAGTGATTGAGGGACAGTTAAGCAAAGACGAGATAATGCAAAGCTTGGGAATCTTTATGCCGGAGTTGTAACGCTACCCTGGCAGCAATAGAAAACCACCGAAGGATTTTAAATGGAAGCATGATAGACTCAGATTCATGCTTTTAAGTGATCACAGTGGCAATATGGAGAAAAAATATAAATTCTAGGATTCCTTTTTAACACTGATGTTAGCATTTTCTAAAAAATCTGGACAGACATTTTCTGAATTGGACTTAGCTATAAAGAAAAATTTCTGAGGGGGAGAATTTTAAGAATTTGGAGTAGGTTACCGATAGAAGGCATAACATTTGCTTCATTGGCGATGGCGGTGGGCAGAATTCCAAGCTGCCCCTCTTCCCTGGTTTCCTCCTACACTTAAGTTATATTCCAGGGCAAAAAAGTCATGGCAAATGTAATTTCTGGTCAGTTCACACTAAGCTAGGACAATGACCCTGGTGGGCCTAAACTAATCACAGGGGCCCCTTGATTGATTGATTGATTGAGACTCAATAAATTAATATATTTATTGAGTGAATACTCTTACAGAAACTGTACTACTGCCTTTAAATCTATTTTGCTCAGTTAATTCTCACAACTCAGTAAGGTCTTTTTTTCTTTTTTCCCAGCGAAGCTAGATCATGCTCTTTTTTTTTTTAAATTTTTATTGGAGTATAGTTAATTTACAACATAGGAGCCCCTGTATAGCAGGGAGTTTTCCCCAGCAGGAAGCACAAGAAGTCAGGAGATTTAAAGCCTGAGAAGGGTTCTATGTGAGGGCGGTTAGCCGTGGCTAAGATGGAGAGTTCCCGGAAAAAGGAACTGAGAATGGGTCTGGGAGCAGCCCTGGGCATCCCCAGCAAGGAAACGGGCCCTGGTCCTACAGCTGTCAGGAACTAAATGAGCCTAAAGGCAGGTTCTTCCCCAGAGGCTCCAGATAAGCACTCAGTCCAGCCACCACCTGGATTTCAGCCTCATGAGATGCCAGGCAGGGGACCCCACAGAGCCCACAGGACCTCTGACCCACAGAAACAGGAGATCATAAATAAATGTGTGATGTTTGAAGCCACCAAGTTCTGGTAATTTGTTACACACCCATGGAAAGATCTTTAAAAACTGTATTACAGTGACCCTCCAAAGAGAATTAGAATTTCATTTTTGTGTGTCTGTTTGGTTATTTTTTTGCCCTACCTTGGAAAGGAAGGCAACGAGGATTTATTTAACTTTCTATTATGGCTGTCCTTTGTCACGATCCCCTTGTCCCACAAGAGGGATTGGCCACCTCACCAAATGATGAGAGAAATGCGGTCCCCTTTTCATGAAAAATAAACACCTGGGCCAACCAATCACTCTCTCCCAGCTGCGGATGGTAGGAAAGCTTCTCTGCCTTGACACTTGCCTACCTCTGACATTTGATTACACACAGGAGTCCTGAACATTCTCTGCCCTCCGGTTTCCCACCACTGCATCTACTGTCTAGTTACTTTCAAACTGTCTCTCTTTAAAATGCACAACTGGGACTTCCCTGGCGGCGCAGTGGTTGGGAATCCACCTGCCAATGCAGAGGACACGGGTTCGAGCCCTGGTCCGGGAAGATCCCACGTGTCGCAGAGCAACTAAGCCCGTGCGACACAATTACTGAGCCCGCGTACCACAACTACTGAGCCCATGAGCCACAACTACTGAAGCCCGTGCGCCTACAGCCCATGCTCCACAACAAGAGAAGCCACCGCCATGAGAAGGCCACGCACCTCAACCAAGAGTAGCCCCCGTGCGCTGCAACTAGAGAAACCCCGCGCACAGCAACGAAGACCCAACGCAGACAAAAATAAATAAATAAATTTATAAATTAAAAAAAATAATAATAAAATGCACAGTTAATAAAAGGAAATAATCTCACAAATATTCAGGCTGTTTGATTCAATAAAGTTTTTGATAAAATTAAAATTGTACTTAAAAAATTCACTGTATTTGATTTAAAATGTCAGAAGAGACTGAAAATAGAACCAAACAAAACAGGTTCTTAGAGTGGACCAACTGCTGTAATAATCCCCAAATCTCAGTAACTTAGCATCAGTCATGCAGCTGCTACACTTCAGCCCTGGGAGAGAAAGAAGCTGTGTGCTCTGCTCCACCCCGGTTTCCAGACACTCAGGCCCCATCTGCCTAGTGACTCCACCACCTTCTAGGGGCTCAGAGGCCTCCTCTGGATCTTCTGCAATTCATCAGGCTCTGAGGGAGAAGAGAATCATGAAGGGGAGAAAGGAAGTCCCCGCTTACTGACTTGAGCCCAGAGGTGATGCACATCACTTCTGTCCACATTCCACTGGCAAGAAACAAGCATACAGCCCCTTCTGAATACCAAGGAGCTGGGGATTATAGCCTGGCAGTGAGCCCCGGAAGAAGTGAGCATGGAAATTTGTACGTCCTGCACTGTATCTCCCACAATAGGATGAGATAAAATCTGTGGGTGACCTGTAAATTTTTATCACGTGTTAGAGTTCACCTCCACCACGGATTTGGAAGTATGTAGTCCAGTTATTACTGCCTGACGAAGCACCCCAAAATCTACAGCATAAAACAAGCATTGTATCAAATTCATGGATTCTATGGGTCCCAAATTCAGAAAAGGTACAAAGGAGAGAGCTCATTTCTGCTTCATGGTATCTAGGGTCACAGCTAGAGGCTGAAATCATTTAGAGGAATCTTCATCTACATGCCCAGCAGTTGATGTTGGGCGTTGGTTAATACAGCTGAGGCTGTCGACCCGAGCACCTACACGTGACCTTTCATGTGGCCCAAACTTTCTACAGTGGGGTCTCCTCAAGGTGTCAGATTTCTTACATGGCAGCTCAAATTTGCAAAAACGAGTGCCCCAGTGGACAGGCAGAAGCTATGCCTTTCATAACCTCAGTCACTTCTGTTGTCCTCTACAGGTCTAAGAATTCACAAGCACACCCAAATTCAAGGACAGGGAACATAGTCCCACAACTCAGTGGGGGGTACCAAGGTCACATTGTAGAGGGGCATGTGCAATGGGAGATATTGTGGGGTCTAAGTTGGGAAAATGCAACCTCCCATATGTAGTATCTTAGAATCCCTGAATTTCAGTGTTTGAAAGGATTGTGTATCTAATAGAACAGGGACCAGCGAACTATGACCCACTGCCTATCTATGTCAACAAAGTTTTACTGAAATACAGTCATGTCTCTTCTTAGCAAAGTTTCTTAGTTGCAAGACCATATAACCCACAAAGCCTGAAGTATTTACTATCTGGCCCTTTACAACAAAGTTTGCTGACTCTGTAGATAAACTGTTGACTTAGTAGGTGGACACTGGAGTTAGATCACTAGGACGCATATCTCTGTTCTGGATGTGGCCAATTCTGCAACTTTGGACAAGTTAGCCTGTAGGCTGCCATGTTCCCACCTATATAACTGGGGAAATAGTAAAGTCTGTCATTGAGTTGTGGGCATTAAATGAAAAAGAGCACAGTAAGCATTCATAAATGCTAACTCTTATTATTAGAATTACCTAAAATATCGGCTAGATCAACTGTCCACCAGAGTTACATTCTTGTCTACAAAATGTCATCAACTGTGGATTTCAACACACCTAGCAATATAGGAAGCCCATTTCGTCTTTAACCAAGCTGCCTATTACAAATTTCCTCCTTCCACTGAGTTGCAATCTGTCTCTTTATAGCTCTATCTTATTAATCCTAGTCCTAGCTCCTTGGGGTTCTATGAACATCACTACCAAATGTTAGGTTCTTCAGATATTCGAAAAGCACTTCTCTGAATTTTATCTTATTAAGACTACGAACCTCCATTCTTCCAATTGTTTATTTCTAAGACACAGTTTGCATCCCTTCCCCATGCTGGTAATTCTCTTTACAAGGGAATATAAAGCATTTTCTCAGAAATTAGCATAAGACTTCAGGTAGATAGGTCAAGACCTTTAATCCCTAAACTCTCCATATTTTGCTGGTGATGTGTTTTGTGCTACTCAGTCTTTTTTCTACCTTCCCCTGCTCTGGAAGAGTTGATTTTTGCAGGTCTGGGGACAGGTCCTTATATTTACCCTTTTTATGTTTAATCTTATGTAATAGCTCCAGCCTCTCAGGATCTTTCCAGATGTCGGTACTGTAGTTTAGAATGTTCTCTGCCCCTCCCAGCTTTACATGATCTATGCATAGTTTTGATGACTTGATCTAAAGCCAAGTTGAAATTGATACCATGAGTAGTCCTGAACTCTCAGGAGTTAGAACAACTGAGTATTGTTTTCATAATCCATTTGCCATCCCCTTGGGATTCCATTCACCCCTGTTTGTTCACCAGTCTTACTTAGGGTGCCATTCCTCTTAGTGAAAAAAGATGGAAGCAAATGTAAGTTAAGACATAAACATTTCTCTTTCTCTCTTCCAATATTTCACTTTAAAAGAAGCTGTGTATCTGCATCTGTCAGGGTTCCCCAGAGAAACAGAACCAACAGGGTACATATATGGAGGGAGATTTATTGAAGGGAATTGGCTCATGGGATTGAGGAAGCTTGGCAAATCCAAAAATCTGCAAGGTAGACCAGCAGGCTGAAGATGCAGGGAAGAGTTGCCTTTCAAGTTCAAAGGCAGGCAGTCTGCCGGCAGAATTCCTTGTTGCTTGAGGCAGGTCAGTCTTTGTTCTCCAAGGGCCTTTAACTGATTGGATAAGTCCACCCACGTCACGGAGAGAAACTGCTTTACTCAAAATCCACCAATTTAAATGTTAATCTCATCCAAAAACCATCCTCATGGAAACAGCCAGAGTAATGTTTGACCAACTATCTGGACGCTGTGGTGCAGCCTTTGACACATAAAACTAACCATTACAGTACCTAACTCTTTTTTTAAATCGTTTTCTTGCAATGAAAATAGCTAAAAATCTAGCATATATGAAGCCTGCATTTATGTTTTGATAATTAGCCCGTTTACAGTAAGCAGCCTGTTGTATAAAACCAGGATTAATGGTTTGAGTGGGCAGTCATGGGAAAACATAACCAATTAATTTTTGGTTATAAGTACCTATAAGTACAACATCTTAACAGATACCCTGAGTTTAACATCTCTTGAGTACACATCACTAACATCTCTTGAGTACACATCACTAACCAATTATTTTCTGTACCTAAGAAAAGATCGGGAGTGGGGAGAAATTAGAATGCAACTCTGATTCTTAAGGTGAGCTCTACTGAAAGTTTCAGTATCTAGATAAATTATGGATATACCTAAGTGGCTTCATTCATTCACCTATTTTAGAAATTCCATTTTTATACTTTAAATTTTTTAACTGACACAAATTCCAATGTTATTTCTTCTAATGACTTCACAAGATTGTCAAAACAAATATCTATATAAATAAGATGTCTAACCATTAAATGCCAGTTTATTACAATAGTTTTGTTAAAATTCTACTAGAATAAAAAATATGTCAACACGTTATCTATGGAAATTAGATTTACCGAACTAATATTTTGGTTCTATACTCCTATGAATCTAGGTTTTTTAAAACGTGGTTTTTTTTCCCCTTGGTTGGCCATTGATAATAAACAGAAATTATTGATTTAGAGACTTTAAGAGATTTTAAGATTTTGTATGAATCTTACTAATAATTTGGGTTTTTTGGTATGAAAGGTACTGTTCTCTTTTATTATACTTTTAATTTCCCCTCTTTAGGTTTGGATGTGTGGAGGAGAAATGTTTGACGTTCCATGTTCTAGAGTTGGTCATATCTACAGGAAGTACGTCCCTTATAAAGTTCCATCTGGGACCAGTCTGGCAAGAGTGAGTAACCAGGGATCAGAATAAGTGGGGTTTGATATGGTTTTCCGTGTGCAAAATGTGAAGCCTCACACGTGGTTTAATCCAAGGCACCGTCTGATCAACGTACAAATCCACAGCTTGGCCATTCCATTTGGCAGCCTTTTAACGTAGAGGTTCCTGTGTTTCTCAGAGTTTTATTTCCATTCCTTAAGGAAGTATTAGTTATGATGCTAAGTCTTGTTATTAATTGTATCGAAGCACTTGCACATACATTATATTTATATATTACTATATTTGCATATTATATTTAGTCTTCATCTATACTTTCGGAGCTTAATATTCTTTATTTTGTAGATGAGAAAACTGAGGCTTATCAAGGTGGCTCTTTCATGTACACGAGTGACAAATAGCAAAGTTGGGGTTTAATCCCAGGTCTTCAGAATGGACGCCTCACAGGGAGTGTAACAGGATAAGTCAGATGGAGAACAGGGTAAACGGGATGGGGAGAGGTGTCTCCCAAACTCCGCCTTCCTCTCATTCTTAATCACGGCCAGCTCTGCCTAAAATTTTACCCCATCCTCAAAATTCCAAAACTGGTCAAGTCCAAGATTTTTTTTTTTAAGTTATTGTTTTGAGTAAAACCTTTATCTTAGACCAGACGCAAGGATGCTTTTCTCCTCTGCCTTTTACAATGTTTGGGAGAACGTGGTCATGATACCTTCTGGAAACAATCCTGACAATTCCCGTTTTCTGCGTCCCTTTTTTCATCGCTCCATCAATTTCAGGCACCACAATCTGTACCTGCTACTGCTAAGACCCCAGGTCTAGAAAAAGGGTGTTTCACCACCACCCTCTGCACCACGTTCCCCTAAGAATCTAATCCCAAATGATTCATGTTTGTTCTTTTACTAATAAGGCCGCAATATATAATCAAGTCTTTTATATAAAGTTCAGTAAGCTCACACAACAAGCTTTTAAAAAAATATAAACTAGTTCATCGGGATTCATGAGAGTATCAATCCCACAAAGGCAGAGTTTCTCTCGGAATTATTTCCTACTATTCTCCCGGCACCTAGAACAAGGGTCGGTGTCACTCACCAAGATGTGCTGAAAGAATTAATGAGTCAGGAAAAACTAAGACAAGAAAATGCCGCAGGTCTAAGGTCTTACTAAAATGTAAACATTTTAATGAAGTATAATAAAATTCTCATTTATAGTGAGTCCTTTTTGGGGAAGGAGGATTTTGCCTTATTCCCTTTCTGAGATTATTTGTCAATGATGTCCGTTTTCTTTGTTTTCTTGGGCACACCATAATCTCTCTTACAGCAGTTTGAGTTAATAGTAATGAAGTTACATTACATACACCTTCAAGGGAGGTAGTCACATTATTCCTCCGTCCGCAAAAGATTAATCAGACGTTAATAGCATACTCCATTAAGTTGTTAGAGAAACATATTATTTGAAGAAAAGAAACCAATCACAAAATCACAAAGTGATTGAAGAGCTGCATTGGGGGGTTAGGAAATATGACTTAATTTAGGCATAAGACTTAATACATATGAATCTGAAAACTCATGAACTCCCAAAAAGGGAAATGACTGAACAGTTTTGAGCACATAAAGCACCATAAATCAGCTGTGTGGCTATCATAAGCAGTAGCAGTTTAAAACATCCCCAAGGTAATGATGTTCCGTCGTTTGTCCATTTCACTCATTCATACGCTCCACGCTTGTGTCCCAAACTGAATCTTTTATGTGCAAGATGGGTGGTGTGTGTGCTTGGTTTGCAGCCAAAGGTAGAGTCTAGAAGCTGGGGGGTGGGAGGGAGTTGTGCGGATCTTCAAAAAATAACTCTGTTCACATACTTCGAAGAAAGAAATTAAGTCCTTCTTCAAAGACTGTCAACTATAGGGAAACGGGCTGGCACATAAAATTTCCAGCCAAGAGTGAGGATTTATTCAAATGAAAAAAAGTCCATAATTCTGAATTTTAATCTTTTCCACTTAAATTTTACTTGAGGCTCCTTTTTATTTTTTCTCTAAACTGCTAGAGCAATCAGGAAGTCATAAATATTGAGGCTCAGCTGTCACTCTAAGAAACATTTTATGATTTTTTAAAATAAAAAAGCGTATTAAAATGAAAAACAATTCTGACATTTTGTGGGAGAATCTCAACTACCTGCTACACCCGGCAGTATCACTGAATCATCACAAATGAGGAGACTTTACAGATGCTCAAATGCAGGGCCAGGTCCACACAATAGGGAGTTCATCCTTCCAGCCTTGCAGGAAACGGAGAGAAAGATGGAGGAAACCCCACAGGCTTATTTTCTTATCACAAAGCTCACTTATTTCTTCAGAAATGTGCTCCCTTCATTTATGTACCTATGTAAATAGAGGGCTCCATCTGACTTTCACAACACACACGCATCACACACACACACACACACACACACACACTCACACACGTGTGACTAGCCTGCAGTCCTCTAAATAGCAAACCAGCATGTATCATAGAAATAAATTCAAATAATTAGCTAGTCAGTGCCTTCTATTTACCTAGCATTACAGTCTGGCTGGAAGAGACAAGATGTCTACACACGAAACCATTAGAGGACAACACAAGACAGCAAATATGGATAGTTGTTCAAACGTGTTGTAAAGATGTGTGTGGTGGCGGGAAGAGGAGGGGATGGGGTACACTAGCTACTGCACTGAAAGCAGACCTTCAAGGATACTTCAGTTAGATGAACATGGTTCGCAGAATCGTGGTTCCCAAACTCGGGACCGGTGGACCAGTTCCTGGCCCACTTTTCACCCAGCCTCAGCGAACTGAGAAAACTGAGAATCACAAAGCTAAATCTATTCCATTTACTAACATCTTTTTATGCAGCAATCTTAGGCTTTTTTTTTTCCTCTTATGACAGTATAAGAGATGGTAGATTTTTTATTAATGCCCTTATTTGGCAAGAATAAGAATTAGCCTCCCTATGTCAATTCCCACCAAATGCAAAATTCTGGGACATTGTGCCCTACAATTCAGCTTCATCAGGGAATCAGAGTGTCCACGTGTCATGAGTAAAACCAAACGTTTCACCATGTTAGCTCGGGGTCCAATGTCAGAACACCGGGCACAGCTGTGATACCTTCTCTCCAGGGGCAAATGGCCAGTCCCTGAGGGAAGGGCTACCCACCCCTAGTGCTGCAGGCGGATCAGAAAGTCCCCAGGGTCGAGGGGACAGACATCCCCTCCTTGGGATGGCACTGACTGTCCTTTACACAGAGGCGTGAACAGCCAAGTGGCTGAGTGGCAGAGCGGGGGAGACCCTCGGTGGAGACCCTCCTAGGAGACCCTTCACTGCGACAGGCTGTGTCATGAGCCACGTGCCCTGCAGAAGCCACTTCGGGCACCTCAGACTTCCCTGTGAATGCCAGTGTGTTTGAGGCAATCATGCCGTTGGACCTGAGACCGGTGACATAACAGAGGCACAGAATAGCCACCCCACGGCTAAACACACCAGCTGATGCAGGACGATGTGGTCCCCTCGGAACACGTGGCCGGGGTGTGTCCCCAGCAGGGCCCCTTGCAGAGCAGGGCAGCCCTGCAGACTGTGGGTGAGGTCCTGGAGGCTTACTCGGCTGCACAGGAGACAAAGCAGGACCCGACCTTCACCCTGAGTCTGTAAGGGATGCCCAAACTGGGGGATTGTATCCTTCTGTGTTTTGCCATTGATGTAAGATCGATAACTGTTCTTTTTTAAATTTCATCTTGCATGTCATGGCAACCACTGTCCAAATTTCAGGATAAGAGCTATAAAGCCAAAGTCAAATCCCCATAATAATGGATTGTTAAAGGGGATGGAGATGAAACGTCCCACGAGCAGAGCTGGGACTGTGTCTGTCCAATGCTCGCAACAAACTGGAGTGGCCGGGAGTCCTGGGGGAGCCCCAGCAGGAGAAGAGGGCCAGGTAGGAATGAGCAAACACAGAGAGTGACAAAGGATTGCGTTTGGGCTGCTGCAGTTAAACTGGGACGGTGCAGTGGAGACAGAATGCAGGCCAAGGTGTATACCTTTCCCTTACCGACTGCAGGGAGGCACTTGGGGGTTTTGAACAGGAAGTGCCAGGGTAAAAATAGAAGGGGTAAAATGGAAAGATCAGCCAACAGGTAAATATTAAAGGAGAGAAAGACTAAAGAACGTAACATTTTGAATGCAAGAAGCATCTGTAAAGAAAACTTCCTGGGAGATTTTCATTGATTTGCCACCCTGTTCAAGAATAGAGAGGTCAGACGTGACTGCAAAGTTTTCGTCGCCACATCTGAGACACAAAGGTACAGATACAGGGATGAGAGGAAGGGACAGATGCTGAGGTTGGATTTAGATAAGCTGGGTCCTAAGCGACCGTTGCACACAGGCTTGGGGAGGGCCAGACCTGAGAGACGTGCGTGGACTACCCATCCAGGATTCTGAGAGCCCACAAAAACCAGATTTTGTCAGATTTTCTTCAAAAGGACTAGTTTGATGTCAGAAAATGAAATTGCCAAGAAGGCAATCAAGGATGGTGATGAATGGGAAATCGACTCTCCCACAAAGTGACCTTTCCCCCGTCATGACTGTAAACCAGTTGATTCTCATGAAGCTGCCCAGCAAATAGAGCCGGAGCACCACTACCTTGGCCGCCAACAGCAGCCCGCACTTCGTCCGACTTCTCTGAAAGCTGCAGGATCCAGATGCTTCGTTTGAAACTGTCCTTGAGTTTGGGGACACGGTGGCCTATCATGGGCTTTCCCCCAAAGAGCAGAAAATAATGAATTCTTCCCAAAAGACAGCTTTCATAAATGGCTAGGACTTCTGTGCAGACGCAATTCCTCTCAAAACAATAACTATTTCAAATTCTTCCTTACAGTGTAACCAAAAGGGCAATAAGTCTGTCCAGTACTCGTGGCAAGAACTAAATGATTCACCTACTGCTATCATGTGTTTCTCTCCCCTCCTGGCCATATTTTAAAATATAATATCTCCTATTTAGATGGTACTTTTAAAATTTATTTTTATGGAGGTAAAATTGATTTATAACATTATATAAGTTTCGTGTGTACAGCACCATATTTCTACTTTTGTATTCACTACAGTGCTCACCACCAAAAATTTAGTTTCCATCAATCGCCACGCAGTTGGCCCCCTTTACTCAATTTGCCCCCATTTCCCCTCTGTAACCATTACTCTGTTCTCTGAGTCTACGTGTTTGTTTTTCTTTGGTTTGGCTTGTTCATTGATTTTGTTTTTTGTATGTCTGTTTGTTTTGTACATTCCACATATGAGTAAAATCACACAGTGTTTGTCTATCTTTGTCTGTCTTATTTCACTTAGCATAATAACTTTAAGGTCCATCCATGTGACAAAGGGCAAATGTCATCTTTTTATGGCTATGTAATATTCCATTGTGTATATATACCACATCTTTTTTATCCATTCATCTGTTGATAGGCACTTACCTTGTTCCATATCTTGGCTATCGTAAATAATGCTGCAATGAACATAAGGGTGCATATATTTTTTTCAAATTCGTGTTTTCATATTCTTCAGAAAAATACCCAGAAGAGGGGTAAGCTGGATCCTACTGTAGTTTTACTTTTAATTTTTTGAGGAATCTCCATATTGAACTTTTTATTTAAAAATTCAAGTATCTTGAGCTTCCCTGGTGGCGCAGTGGTTGAGAGTCCGCCTGCCGATGCAGGGGATGCAGGTTCATGCCCCGGGTCCGGGAGGATCCCACGTGCCGCGGAGCGGCTGGGCCCGTGAGCCATGGCCGCTGAGCCTGCACGTCTGGAGCCTGTGCTCCGCAACGGGAGAGGCCACAACAGTGAGAGGCCCGCGTACCGCAAAAAAAAAAAAAAAATTCAAGCATCTTCCATAAATAGTATTTCATCATTTTTCCTGATAGCTTCCCTAAAAATCAATCATAACTTTATTATGTGACAATAATGGTTCAATAAATCATTGAGATTTGATGAGTCCATTGCGGGTTATGAAGATAAATGTCATCTCTTGCCACAAAGAAGGCTCAGGCTGCAGAAATTCTTCAATAAATATTTATCAAGTGCCCACCATGTGCCAGGCAGAAATGCATACAGCTTGCCCCATATCCTAAACCAGGAGCATTGGACCTTTTAATTAAATCAAGCCTCCCCTTTGTAACAGAATGTCACCTCACCCAAGGACAGTGCCCACTAGAGATAAGTTTCTGCCTGTACAGCACCCATACTAATCTTCAATGATGTCCCTTTTTCCACCGCTTGTTTTGCATGTGAGGAAAATAAGGAAAAGTAAAACTAATCCATCTGCCAAGGACCTAGGGAGAGGAAATGGGAAAACGTGAAACACAAATGTGTGCCCCACAGCTTGACCCTCACTTGCTCCCTTAATTCCTACCCCAGTGGTCTGAGAATTTTAAGCATCCATGTTTTTTAGCTCTTCATTTAACAAAAAACAACAGAATCACACTTTGTCTCTAAAATGCTTAAATAATATGGAGGTAAAGCATAGAATTTTCATACCAAACATAGACACCAAAACAGAAAGTGAAGTAGCAAATCACTGACGGGTACAGTCTCTTACCATTTGAAAGTTTCGTGAACAAAATATGCAAGGTAAAGACAACATTACTTTAAAATTCAGCAATTTCCCACCAAACTTCTCAAAACTAACTTTTTGTTTGGTCTTCTTCTTATTTCCTCTATGTACTTTTCCCCCAAACTCCCACAAGTTTGCCATAATCTCCATAACCAAAACTGCAACTCTTGCAAGAGGGAGCAGAACTGGCTGCTTTATGACTCTGCCTTTTAGGACCTCAACTGGACAATGAAATCGCACGAGCACCTGGCTCAGAGGGACTCATTCAGGGGAATTAGCTTCTTACCCTGAGATGTGTAAATGCAGAGTGACGCTGCTGGAGGCCTCTGCTGTGTCATTTCCATTCTAATCACCCTTGTTTCCAGTTGTTTATTAGTTCATGGCAAGAATTCCATCTCCAACTACAATTCCAGCCCAAGCACGTTTCCTTTCTCATGTCATTTGAGGTGGAGAAAACAGTTCCACTTGCTACTCTATAAACTGAGAAATGGTCAGAAACCAATGGACGGCTTTGTGGTATCCGGATGCTCTTGGTGTTCTAATTTGGAAAATGCTTTATAAAAATAAAATTTCACAGATTGCCTAAACTTTGAACAGATGTAGTTTTCAACTTAAGAACCCTGCGTGAGCTGTTAAAAACATAAAGATTTTTTTTTTGCCTTTTTTGAAAGTATGGAAACTAAAACAGGGTCTTCTAATAACAGATAGAACAATGCTTCAGCACCATTTAGTTCCATCACAATTTGTTGGACTGCTTGCTGTGGGTGTTCTTGTGGAGGAACAAAACACTAGATACTCTCCTTGGCTGATGGTTAGAAGATGCTGGTTGTGACATATATACATGATATGCGATATATATAGCAAATGGATCAATAATCACCATCCACAAATGAGATCACACTGTCCTTTGCACTCAGGTTGTGACAGCAGGAGACACCATGGGCTTGACTGCCAGGTGAACGCCCTTCCCATCATTCCCAGGTGTCTCTAGACGCCCCCAAAGTCTTCCTCCGCGTGCTCACATACCTATTTGTCAGAGGAAGTCCCCACTCTGCAGCACGTAAGATCTGCCCTTTGCCTTGTGCTCCCGCTTGCCTCTGCGCCCCCCCCCCCCCGCCACATAAAGTCATGGGAGAAGCCACACCACCACCATCATTCCCAGTAACAGCATCAACTTCTAGCCTGTGGTGTTGCCTCTGGAGGAACCAGCGCTTCGGTCCTCAACGTGCCAGAACTTGTTTGGGTCCTGGATAGACTCAGACAGCCTGGCCATCATCTAGCTGTGGGCCATACATCCTCACTGGAACACAGAGACTTCTGTTTCTATCGGCACCCCTTCAACAATTCCCACAACAACTGGTTATCTCCACTTTCTCATAATTTTTTTTTAGGTCATGAAAAATAATTCCATCATGTTCTGACCCTCAATCTCAGCCAAATACGGTCTTAAGGGATGAGAAAAATAAGACAAAACGAAACAGAAAGCATGTTTTTTTGCCCTGTCATCCTATTTTTGCTTCTGAGGCTAGGCCATAAAAGGCACTGCAGTTTCCACCTTGATCTCTTGGATGGCTGGCTTTGGGGGAGGCCTGCCACCATGTCATGACATGGAAACTCACACAGCCCTGTAAAGAGGCCCACATGGAGGAAACTGAGTCCTCCTACCAATAGCAAGCACCGGTTTGCCAGACACGTGAGGGAGCCACTTTGGAAGATCTTCCAGCCCCCTTTGAGGCTTAAGATGACTGGTTCGTCAGCCAAAATCCAACTGAAACTCATGAGAAATACAAGCCTCATTGCCTAGTCAAACCACTCCCAAGTTCCTGACCCACAGAAACTATGAAAGATAAAAAGAGAGCACCTCTGTTTACAACATGGTTTACTGAATATTTTAAGTCCACTGTTGAGACCTGCTGCTCAAGAAAAAGATGCTTTTTAAAATATTATTGCTCATTGACAATGCACCTGGTCATCCAAGAGCTCTGATGGAGACGAACAATGAGATTAATGTTGTTTTCATGCCTGCTAACACAATGTTCATTCTGTGGCCCACGGATCAAGGAGTAATTTCTACTTTCAAGTCTTATTAAGAAAAACATTTCCTAAGGCTATAGCTGCCATAGATGGTGATTCCTCTGATAGATCTGGGCAAAGTAAATAAAAACTTTCTGGAAAGAATTCACCATTCTAGTTGCCATTAAGAACATTCATGATTCGTGGGAAGAGGTCAAAATATCAGCGTTAAAAAGGAGTTTGAAAGAAGTTGATTCCAACCTTCAGGGATGACTTTGAGGGGTTCAAGACTTCAGTGGAGGAAGTAGGGGGAGATGTGGTAGAAAGAGAAAGACAACTAGAATTAGAAGTGGAGCCTGAAGATGTGATTGAATTGCTGCAGTTTCATGATAAAACTTGAATGGGTGAGGAGTTGCTTCTTGGGGATGAGCAAAGAAAGTAGTTTCTTAAGATGGAACCTATTCCTGGTGAAGATGCTGTGAAGATTGTTGAAACGACAACAAAGGATTTATAAAATGACATAAACTCAGCTGATAAAGCAGCGGCAGGGTTTGAGAAGATGGACTCCAGTTTTGAAGGAAGTTCTACTGTGGGTAAAATGCTATCCAACAGCATGTCATGCTTCAGAGAAATCATTTGTGAAAGGAAGAGTCAATCGATGTGGCAGACTCCACTGTTGTTTATTTTAAGAAACTGTCACAGCTACCCCAGCCTTCAGCAACCCCTGCCCTGACCAGTCAGCAGCCATCAACATCGAGGCAAGACCCTCCACCAGCCAAAAGGTTATGACTTGCTGAAGGCGCAGATGATGGTTAGCATGTTTTAGCAAAAAAGTAGTTTTAATTAAGGTAGGTACATTTTTTATACATAATGCTATTGCACACTTAATAGACTACAGTATAGTATAAATAATAACTTTATAGTATAGTATATAGTATAGTATAGTATATACTACAGTGTAAATAATAACTTTACAGTATAGTATAGTGTAAACATAACTTTTATATGAACTGAGAAATCAAAAAATTCATGTGACTCATTTTATTGTGACAGTTGCTTCATTGTGGTGGTCTGGACCAAACCTGCAATATTTCAGAGTTATGTTTGTTAAATTCGTCCAATCCAAGAGGATGGAATATCTGTCCATTTATTTGTGTCTTCTTCAGTTTCTTCCATTAATATCTTACAGTTTTCGATATGCAGGTCTTGGTTGAGTTTATTCCTAGGTATTTTATTCTTTTGATACAATTGTAAATGAGATTCTTTTTACATTTCTCTTGCTGATAGGTCATTATTAGTGTATAGAAATGCAACAGACTTTTGTGTATTGATTTTGTATCCTGCAACTTTACTGAATTTATGTATTAGTTCTAACAGTTTTTTAATTGGGTCTTCAGGATTTTATATATGTAGTATCACGTCATCTGCAAAGAGTGACAGTTTTACTTCTTCCTTTCCAATCCGGATTCCTTTTATTTCTTTTCCTTATCTAATTGCTGTGGCTAGGACTTCCAATGCTATGTCGAATGAAAGTGATGAGAGTGGGAATCCTTGTCTTGCTCCTGATCTTAAAAGAAATCCTTTCAGCTTTTCACTGTTGAGTATGATGTTGGCTGTGGGCTTGTCATATGTAGCCTTTATTACGTTGAGGAACATTCCCTTTATGCCCACTTTGCTGAGAGCTTTTATTATAAATGTATGTTAAATTTATCAAATGCTTTTTCTGCAGCTATTGAGATGATCATATGATTTTTTTACCCTTTATTTTGTTATGTGGCGTATCACACTGACTGATTTGTAAATGTTGAACCATCCCTGCATTCCTGGAATAAATCCCATTTGATCATGGTATATGGTCCTTTTAATGTATTCCTGATTTTGGTTTGCTAATATTTTGTTGAGGAATTTTGCATCTATGTTCATCAGGGACATCAGCCTGTAATTCTTCTTTTCCTGTGGCATCCTTGTCTGGTTTTGGTATCGGGGTAATGCTGGCCTCGTAAAATGAGTTTGGAAGAGTTCTCTTCTATTTTTGGGGCGAGTTTGAGAAAAAGTGGTACCAATTCTTTTTTGAATAATTGGTGGAATTCACCAGTGAAGCCACTGGTCCTGGACTTTTGCTTGTTGGAATGTTTTTGATTACCTGTTCCATCTCCTTACTAGTAATCAGTCTGTTCAGATTTTCTATTTCATCACGGTTCAGTCTTGGTAGATTATACATTTCTAGAAATTTATCAGTTTATTCTAGGTTGCCCAATTTGCTGGCATACAATTTTTCATAGTAGTCTCTTATGATCTTTTGTATTTCTGTGTTGCCTATCAACACGTAAATGGATAAATAAATTGTGGTCTATCCATATGTAGTCTATAAAATATAATAAAAAGTAGTACATGCAACTACGTGGGTGAGCCTCAAAATAATTACACTAGGTGAAAGAAGCCAGACAAAAAGCACGTATTTTATGATTATATTTAGAATTCTAGAAAATGCAAACTAAATTATAGTGATGAAAAGTAGATCAGTGTATAACACCAAGAGTGACCCTTAATGTAAACTGTGAACTTTGTGTGATTATGGTGTGTTCCTGTAATACATGCACCACGCTGTGGGGATATGGATAGTGGGAGAGGCTATGCGTCTCTAGAGGCAGGACGCACATGGGAAATCTCTGCCCCTGCCCCTCAACTTTGCTGTGAACCAAAAACTGCTCTAAAGGCATAAAGTCTTAATAAAAAAATTTTTTGAATAGATCAGTGATTGCCTGGGGATGGTAGAAGTGCCTAAGAAAGGAGATGGAAGAGAGATTTCAAAGAGGCATATGGAAACGATTGGAGGTGATGGATATGTTCATTATCTTGATTGCAATGATGGTTTCAGTAATACATGCACATGTCAAAGTATACCAAACTGTACACTTTAAACACGAGTAGTTTATTGCCTATCAATTATTCCTCAATAAAACCATTTTAAAATTAGGCTTACGTGCATTTTTAATAAGATATGTAGTTAAATAATTTGGGGAGTTAGTTTTTGTTTTTTCTATATCTAAAGCCTACATCAAATGCTATCAGAAACACTACCATAAATATCCAAAATATTCGGCCAAAAAATATAATAGAGATATAATTATATCAAACCAGCCAAGAGCATGTAACCACTTGCAGACAGCCTGCACAGCCTTGGGGAAGAAGAGAGAGGAAATTGCCTGTCAGAGAAGCCTCTTTTTAGGACGAGATTAGCCATCCTCTCCTCATGCTGAACGCATCCCACTGACTTCAAAGAAGTCTCTAGATCAGAGAAAAATAGCACTGGGCTAAATAATTGTGTTGAGTTGAGGCTCTCTGAAAAAGATCCTCTTTTGAGCTGTAGCCATGATGACATTTATCACATCATCAGTGATAAGAGGGCTTTGGGGCGGGACTCAGGAGCTACTGAAGTTCTCTTAAGCTACAAAGAGGAGAAAAGAAACGCATTTCAATCAAAGCAGAAGTTTCAGAGTCATGGGAGAGTGGTGCGATTCCTTGCTGGAGAAGTGACTGTGACAAATACGCACCTTGCTGGTGAGACTGGCTTTGCTGGTTATCAGCAATTTCTGGAAAAACCACCGGAAAAAATGATAGTTGAAGAAAGAGAAATCTATTACTCAAGCCACCATAATACAATAGCTTAACATTGACTCAAGCGCAGCGTGTGCACTGGGGTCACACCAGTGGGCACGTATGATTGCACCCGCCACAAAGAAGCAGAAACACGCAACTGAGGTGAGGTGGCCCAGGTAATTCACATGCACAGGGTAGCCTGCCGGCCGGAGAAACAATCAGCCCCCAGATAATATGCTCAGAAACAGAATAGGGATTGAATTTTCAGGATACTGGAGCCATAGGGTCTAAAGTGTTGCTGGGGGGAAAAAAAAATTAGTGGATAGACTTGTGTCATTTGGTGAAGCAGCAGGCTTAATAGAAATATCTACTTTCTTCATGCTTTATGGTGAAGATGATCAGTCAAAGCTGAAATCTGTTCCTATGACTGAGGTAGCAAAGTGATTAAGTGTTCCTGGTAAACTATCAATTCAAACACCCGATGAGTATTAGAATTCAGGAAAGATGTAGCACTGGAGAATGCACTGAAAACGACTTGAATTCTAAAGGTCTCTACTACAGGGCTGAATGCGTTAAGTGAGTTAATAATTATTTGGGCAACACAGAGAAGGGAGACGTTTATACCACTTTGGGTTGAATACGGGGGCTTGTTGTTACACACGGAACCACAGGGGGTGACATAAAAACGGGAGGCTCTCGATGTCGTGTGCACAGAGGTGCTCAGCATAACAATTTTTATTTCATTTGTCATTCAAGAAGTACAAAGGTCTGCAGCTTTTGAAAACAGAGGAATAGAGAAATCCTTCAGAAAATAAATGTATTCCTCAGCCACAGGAGCTACCTTCCTCTGTTACAGGAGTCCCATGCTGGGTGCAACCCTAGCGGGTGAAAACCTCTTGGACCCACCTTGAATGGGATTGAACCCTCCCCCCAACTCCCCTTTGTCCACACTACACTAGGAGCCGGGACGGAGCTCAGCCGTGCAGAGACAGAGGTCTTCATCTACTTATTTTCTGACTGAGTTTAACCAACAGTGAGCCATAAATTGTCAGTTCCAGCCACGTGGCACACTCACCTCTAGCTACCCGTGAGCACTGCTGTTGTCATGAGCCCGTGGCTGCCCCCCCTGCTTGCTTCACAGATAGAGGGCCAGCAGGACACCCCGCCCTCATTAGAAACAGAAAAGCAGTGGGACCGGGAAGCATATTTAGGTCAACTGTGCGTCATAGCAGGCTTCTGTGCAGAGAGCTTGAAGCTTCTCTGGAATGATTTCCACCGAAGCAAAGCATTCACTCTGTATTGGCCACAGCAACAAAATATGCCAGACTCTGCATGTACAGCCACTTAATCAATTCAGAAACATTCATGGAGTGTATATTATATGCCTATTATGGACGTCGGGAGTAGGGTTGCCAGATTCAGCAAATAAAAATACAGGGCGCCCAGTTAAATTGGAATTCCGGATAAATTCTTTAGTATAAGTAGGTTCCCTGTGTAAAAAGATAAAGTGAGACAAAATTTTTAAGAGTTTATCTAAGCAAAAATCAATTCAAATTAGTCAACGCCAGACAGGAAGTGGTTAGAAATGCTCCACCCACAGGAGCTGGGGAAAGACTTACACAGATCAGAGAAACAGCAGAAGCAAAGGAAGGAAATCATTGATGGGCTGTAGCTGAAAGCTGGTTGGTTGGTTGTGATGGGCTGGCCTTAGGGTTTTTGTTTTTTGTTTTTAATTTATTTATTTTTGGCTGCGTTGGGTCTTCGTTGCTGCACGCGGGCGGGCTTTCTCTAGTTGCGGCGAGCGGGGGCTACTCTTCATTGCGGTGCTCGGGCTTCTCATTGCAGTGACTTATCTTGTTGTGGAGCACAGGCTCTAGGTGTGTGGGCTTCAGTAGTTGTGGCACGTGGGCTCAGGAGCTGTGTCTCGCGGGCTCTAGAGCGCAGGCTCAGTAGTTGTGGCTCACGGGCCTAGTTGCTCCACAGCATGTGGGATCTTCCCGGACCAGGGCTCGAACCTGTGTCCCCTGCATTGGCAGGCAGATTCTTAACCACTGTGCAACCAGGGAAGGCCCTGGCCTTAGGTTTTGATCTTGTAACCTGGAGGCACTTACAAGCTACATTTCGGTTTGCTTACACAGGCCACCAAGGCATTAGAGCCACCTCAGTCCTGTGGCCTCCTTGTTTCATTAACAAGGAGTGGCAATGACCAGAGCAGATCTCCTGAGCAGAGTCCCGTGGAGGAGAATAAAACTGGAGAGGACACTTAGGGACCTACTGTGGAATGTCTTCAATAGCAGGCCACCAGCCAGTATGCGACCAAAAGTTGGGTGGGCGTAATTCAAGAACCAGCTGTTTAATTTCTTTTAAGGGAATGACCTTTGTTTAGCAAAACACCTGGAAAGGACTTGTTGGTTATGGAAAGGTAAGCCTCAGCGTCTGGCCAGGAGAAGCAGAGACAGGTAGTGAGAAAGCTGACTTACTCGGCGTGAAAAGGAAGAAGGAATGACATATTCTGGTACAGCCCTGCAAGAGAGACATAAGAGGGAAATACTGAGGACAGCACATGTCAGGAGGCCAAAGGACACGGAGGAAATTTTGTCCAGGAAGAAATTCTCTATAGGAGCTAAAGAATATGAAAGAAGTCAGAGCTTCCATCTTCCTGTTGTCAGCTTCGTCTCTGCCACTGCCCTCACACCTTCCAAGTCTAGGCCTCGCTCATCTACCTGAGACGTGTTTGAGAGGTGAAGAACAGTGGGTGTGTGACCCACTCAGCTCGGCATGACCGAGGTAGCGAGCAAGCCTGGGCGGGATGCCAGCAGGAAAGAAGGAAGGATCCCCAAACAGGACATCAAAGTGAAGGATGAATGTGGGAACCCACATCCCCGGGAAGCCGCACAAATCTTAAGGAAGACAGGAATGTGTCATTTGGGGTTAATGCAATTTCATTTAAGTCTCAAAAACCAGGAATCCCAGCTAACACCTAGCTCCACATATATAAGGCAACTTTTATACCCAACTCCTGATAGTTTGGGAAAGAATGATTGCATGTATAGATCTCCCAGTGTCCAAACTTCCTTCTTTCTTTCCTCTTCATAACTAATTTTTAACATCTTAGCACCATCACCAACGTTTATTCAATCTCAGGAGAGATGGGCCAACTCAGATTGATTTCCTTTTCTCTTTGTTACCATCACGGGCAAGATGTGTCATTGGGATGTCCGTTTCACGGTTCTGTCCCTGTGCACCCAGCGATGAATGTTTAAGTGAGAAATACTGCTTTGCTCCTACCCCATCACCTCCATGTATTTGAGTGTATAGATACATGTGTTCCCGTATGAGATTGTTCTATTTCCTGCAGTGGGTGGATTTATTCTACCATCTATGAAAGACCAATGAAATGCTTCTTGCAACTGCTTATAACATTTCTCAGCTGAGGTTCCAATGGTTTCCCCAAAGCTAAGTACTGATACACAATGACAGTGTTAGATTCACATAGTGTATTGTTATTTCTGGAACAATGCCTTCAGAATGATACGATTTGGCCAGTCACCTGCACCGCTCTAGACTGTCCCTTGTCTATAATAATTGACACTTGAGAAAGTTTCCTCCTGGCGGGAAACTCCATTCAGAGAACAGAGCATCTGCAGTGGAGGATGTCCGATGAGTCATCAGAACATTAAAACGGTCAGGATTCACAAGTATGTCAAAATGTTCACGTAACCCTCCTTGCTGGAGAGACACCGGCAATTAGTTTTTGCAATTATTCTGCTGGTTCTCTTTCCTCATCTCCTGAAAGCTACCGCAAAAGGGCTCCATGATTTGACATTCATTATCCCTGGGGTATGTCCATGATCTTCCTGCTTTCTTTGGAGTGTTTGGGAAATCCGCAAACCTAACCTTCGATCGAGTAGTTCGATTTGAACAGGATGTGAAAAGGCAAAAGCTACCTGCCTGGTTCCCAGGTTAACTACCCTGCAGCTTCCCTGATGTTGCTGACAATCTTCTAACTTGCCATCTCCTGCCTCTTCCACTTATTCATGTCATTTATTCTGGCAAACATTCATCCTGACCCTTGCAGCCATTTCCAATTGAACGCATCTGAACTGGTCAGTTCCTCTTTGAGTTTTCACAATAATTACTATTTCTATTTCAAAAACCCAAAGCAACAAATATCTACCCTTTAGCAACAGTGCTTTTTAAAATACTGTTTTTATTTCAGTGCCTTTATCAACAGATACATGCACACGCTAGGAATTTCTTCATATTCATTTTATAAATGGTCTTTTCTTAACTCCACAATTAGCATGGCCAGATGAGCACACACATGTGCTACGGCCTTTTAATTTAAAACAAAACCCAAAACACTATCTATCCCTAACTTCACAGCATTTATAGTCTAAAAGTGCTTATTTACCCAAGTCAAATAGATTTCTTAGTGACAAATCTTTCTTGCAAGCTATCAAAAATTTTAAGGCATGTCTCCACTTAATAAATCACTTTCTCATTATTCCTGGGTAATTCTCCTCTGCTCTTTGCCTCTGTTTTTTGCTATTTTCTTACCTATATTCGTTTTTGTTTATGAGAGAAGCACAAAGTAGGTGAAAATTAAATATTTTCACTTTACCTAATGATTGGAATATAGGAGAAAGGTTGAAACTACAGCCAAAAATCTAATTTGAATACAAATAAAGTTTTAATATTATCAACCAACTTTTTTTCCATTCTATCTTTGAGCCTTGTTGCTAACCATAAAAACTGTCTGTCCAAGGACAAATGATAACAGAGCGCATTTCATCCCGAACATTTGTCAGAATGAAAGGTAAACGGCAAAGTGATACTGAAGACTCCTACTTGGACGTTACGTGTGCACGTGGTACCTGGTGCCAGGACAGAGCAGGAACCTCCAAATATCACGTTTCTTTTTCTTTCTCCAAACAAATGGGGCAGCTCAGAGTCTGTGGCGAGGGCTAGACTATAACAAAACAACGTCGACTCTGATCATCTGTCAAAGCAAACTGGAGTCAGAGAAAAGAAGGTGTTCTGGGCCAGGCAATGCCAGTGGGATGGCAGACAGCACAGTGATAGCAAATAATAATAACACCTCAGGGAACAAGCCTTACACTCTCCACGTCAGGAAGCTTCGAAAGGAAGGAACACAGAGGCAACCAAGAAATGAGTAGTCTTCATGGCACTGTGTCTTCTCTGCATCTTGCCGACTAACTGAGCCCTACATGTGCTAACCAAGGAGTCCACGGAGGATGAGGTGGGAGAGGCCCCCCGGGGATGCTGGAGGTAGGGGTGATGGGGAAAAAAGAAAAGGGTACAATTCCACTAGGGATAGGGTATCTGGAGACTCTGTCTTCAAATCCAGTGGACCTCTAGGCACAGTTTCAGGCCCTATTTAGGATTCCATAGCAATTTTTAAGACAAAGCAATTTTCCTAAACATCCCTAGTTTTTACTTTAGTCACTTGTATCTGGGTGTATCTGGGTCTTATTCAAGTTCCCAGACATTCTGCTCATGTTACCTTCTAAGTGCAAATGAGAGGCTGGAAAGGGTCAATATTCACACCAGCTGGGGGCTTCAAATAAGGAATCTGAACACAAAACAACAAGAACTACAGCTTGTGGGACACCCTCCTATGAAGCATCAGAACTGATGCTCCAGACATGGCAGTGTTCTCTCTACCACTCAGCACCGAGGGGTGAAGGAGTGTCAGAGAGCACCTCACGGCAGCCACGGCCCTTCTCCAAGACCAAAGAACAAGCCATTTCACCCATGGCCAAGCCCAACACCCAGGCGTTCTGTCTTCCAATGCTGCACTATTATTATTCTACTAGGTACAATAGCTCTAATAGCCATAGTGCCTATTGTGAGCCAGGTACTAGTCGAAGCCCCTGACAGGTGTTACCTTACTTAACCTTACAACCACGCCCCTGATGGAGGGACATTCTGCTTTGTTCCTTCTTCAGGCAAGGAATCTGAGGCCCAGAGTGTGTAAGTTCCTAGCTCAGTCTCAAAACCGGGGAAAGGGCTGAGCTTCCTACCCTGAACACCCACACTCCCTGCCACTAAGGAGTGTGCGTGTCTCCCTGCTCCCTCCCCCCATGGCTCCACCTGCAGAGAAGACTGGCCCCCTGGTGCTTCCTTAGCCCGACTTCACTGTGCAGTGAATTACTAAATTCTCCTGGGCATCCAGTGGCCCAAAGCATCACCAGAACACAAAGTCTTGAATTTAGTAATACTGGGCTCTCTCGCTGTAACTAAGAGAATAACAGCTTGTTTGTCCTCATTCTTTCTAAGATCCCTCACTGTTCCTTGAAAGGGTTTAAGCAATTTGATGCCTAAGAGCAATGTCATCATCTCCAGGCCCAACTCCTGTAATTCTATGTGAAAAACAAAGAATTTGTCACCGTGAAATAACAGGAGGGATGAGAAAGCAGAGGGGATTGCAAGTTGGGTTATTTTTTTTACTGGCTCTGGTGAATTCTCTAATTGGCAGTTGGACCCCATGCCAGAAGCAGAAATGTGTGCAAGGCCTCGGGCTAATCATCTCACACCCCTCGCAGTTAGGAAAACTCCTAACTAGAGCTTCCTGAGATTGATTTCTTTTCTTTCTTTGTCCATTTGGAGGGCAACTAAAATCCACCTTTGCGGGCACAAGCCAATAACTGACGCTCTTTTCTGCTGCACAGAACCTGAAGCGGGTGGCGGAGACCTGGATGGATGAGTTTGCCGAGTACATTTACCAGCGGCGCCCGGAGTACCGGCACCTGTCCACGGGGGACCTCTCCGCGCAGAAGGAGCTGCGCAGACAGCTCAAGTGCAAGGACTTCAAGTGGTTCATGGCGGCGGTGGCCTGGGACGTGCCCGAGTACTACCCTCCAGTGGAGCCCCTACCCGCAGCCTGGGGGGAGGTGAGGCGCCCCCTGGGGGTGGGAGTGGGCTGCTGAAACCCTCAGCTCCCTTGCCCTGCGGCCAGGGTCCGCTGAAATGATCTCCGATAAATATATGTCCTCTGTAGGAATTGCTGGGGAAGGGCATTCAGCTCACCCCTGGAACCCCTGGCCACTGTTGACTCCCCAAATCGATTCTTTAAAAATGCGCCTGGAAACTGTTTATTTGAGATTAGTGAAATTGCCCTAAGAGCTTGCAGAGAATGAAAATGTCTGTCGTGCTCTTGTGTACATAAATGTGACCCGATGTCCACGATAAAATCCCTCCCGGTCCGCTGCGCGCGCAGCCTGGTTGCCATGGGCGTGTGCAAGGACGAGGTGCCCCGATGGGGCTGGGCGGCTTTCCTAACCAGGTGTGCGATGCAGAATCAAGAAGATGCGCTTTTCCACAATACCCTGAACTGTGGCAAATGTGGGACCTCATGGGTTCCTTAAATAAGCACCAACCTTTCCACCTCTGAGCGCTTCTTTTAAATTTTACTTCATGATCTAAAATGGAAAGAGCTGAAAGGCCCCAGTTGCCCAATTTAAAGCATCTATATTTTGGCATATAAAGGACTTTTGTGCTGGGTTCAGTTCTGTTCAGTCTCGTTACTGTGGCCTTTTCCTCTTAGGAGAGGGTGTGCTAGAGCAAGGACTCAAATTGCATGAGGTGAATTTAGTCTGCAATTTAATCTGCTCGTAGCAGGGGGCTTGGGGGGGGGCGGGGGCGTGGGGGAGGGATGCTAGCGCCATCCCCACGCTCAGGAGCGGACTGTCTCGCGTCGTGCAGGCGCCTTCCCATCGTCGTCCTTGACTTTGTGGTGTGGAGAGAACAGGCGCTTGTCCGGTTAGTGTCTGTGGCTTGGCAGAGTTCTGAAAACAGGTGGCCCCCAGGCGTGGCAGGGGAGGCCCACGCGCTGGGACAGCGTCCTTGGGTGAGCCAGCGTCCTGGCTCTGGGCACACGTGCGCTGCTTGTTTTGCTGAGGGGCCCGTAGAGAGGTGGTCCTCTGCTTGACCTGCGGTACCTCGGGCATGAAGGACAGAGCACAGGCTGGCACCAAGGCTTCATCTCCTAATATTTTTTTGTATATGCACGTGGTCCTGATCGTGGATGTTTCAGTGAGTAATTTGGTCTCTGATCCTTTGCATCTTAAAGATTTCATTAAAGCGTCCCTGGAATATTAGTAATATTACTCAGCTGGTATTCATTTTTGTTATCTACCAAGGGCTTAATTTACAGCAGCAGCAATTTAAAGTAGACCCCAGAGCGAACCTTCTTAGTCTAAGGTGTTGTAAGACATAAGAATTTGTTACCCAAGAAGCAGGTGAGTTTCTTCTTCGAGTTCTTGGGTTAAGGTTATGTCTGCCATCTTTCCCTAATAATCTAAAAACAGTCCTGCCTCAGTGACTTAGTAGGAAACTCCAAGAGCCCGCGGCCCCGCCCCATGGCAGAGTCAAGCACGCGGAGGGGAAAGAAGCCCTGCCTGCCAAGTCCCTTCTGCCTCCGGAGCCAGCTCCCGGAAGCGCTGCTGTTGGTAGCTGGCCTGATGGCTTCAAGGTAGCTCCGCGGGGCTGGAGCGCTGGTCGCGCAGGCCCTGAGCGCCCGCGGTCCCAGGGGAGTCTCCGTGGTGCGCCCTATGGCATCTGGAGGTGGTGCCGTTACTGCGGATGAGCAGGGACTGGGCTGCCGAGGGAGGTCATGCTGCCTGCACGCAAGGGTCTGGAGCCGTACCGTACGCTCGCCCCGAACGCAGCCTCCGGTACCAAGGAAGACCCTCATTTAGTCTGCTTCCTCACCAGGAAGGGCATGGTGGGCTGCATCTGTGAAGAAGACAACATCATCTGTCTCTGGCTGCACAAAGGCGAGGCCTCGCGGAACCCATCACAAGCCGGTGCCCTAGAAGCTGGCCCACGGAGCCCCTGCACTAGCTCCCTCAAAATGGGGTGTAAAGTTCCCTCTTTGCAGTAAAGACATTACATTGGCTCCTCCTCCCATGAAAAAAAAAGAAAAGAAAACTCTCCAAGACCTCCCAGTATCACTGTGTGATTCGGGACGAGGTTAAAATCTCATCAGTCTTTTCTCTATGTGGAAACGTAATTTTTTATTCCAACCTGGCTACTACCTAAACTGCGACTGGTCGCATTTTCCCTCGTTGCCTGACTAAACCATAACCTGCATTTATAAAGAATCTTGAGGGGGAAAAAAAAGCATCTTGCATGGAAACGGATTCAAAATTTCCCTGAGGTTCTAGAAAAGACAAAACTTCCCAGGAATAATAAGAACCATCTTATGACCAGTGGGTGATGCCAGTTTTTAACCTATTACTCTTTTTTTTTTTTTTTTTTTTTGCTGTATGTGGGCCTCTCACTGTTGTGGCCTCTCTCGTTGCGGAGCACAGGCTCCAGATGCGCAGGCTCAGCGGCCATGGCTCACAGGCCCAGCTGTTCCGCGACATGTGGGATCTTCCTGGACTGGGGCACGAACCTGCGTCCCCTGCATCGGCAGGCAGACTCTCAACCACTGCGCCACCAGGGAAGCCCAACCTATTACTCTTGACTACCTCACGTCTTTACGTGGTTTGCCTGGGCCCTAGAGACATTTGAGTTCATCATCCTTGGTTTAAACAATCAGACATTGAGAAGATCAGATTTTCTTCTAATATAATGGCAAATTTCTTTCCCCAAAGCTTCAGAACAGCAAAGCAAAGTAAGGTCACCTTTAGGTTTAGGGAAAGAAGAAAATGGCAAAGTAGTTCAAGCGCCAGTTACATTCAGTTACATTTGCTCAGTGAAGGGGTGGTACACGGCAAGGATGAAGACGAGACGTGGGAGGAAGACAGAAGGAAGGGGAATCGGCAAGCGACAGGGCTTGGGCTGGTAAAGTGTATTGAAAAATATCTATTTCCCAAGCAGGGGAGATCCCTGAGAGTAAAAGTGATGCCTGGACATTTAATGCAGGAGGCAAATGAAGTATTTGAAATGCAGCTTAATCTACATGAAATGATGAACAGGAAAGACCATTTTCTAACTATATATTGGGTAATAACCTGCTTCTTAATGGTGGATAAAAATTGCTAAATGTGCAGAATATACCTGTGGACCATTTTATCTCTAAAAAAAATTTGAAGTTTCACTCATGTATTCCTTGGCCCTCTACAAAGAGGTTTTGTTTATTAATTTTTTATTTTGGAATAATTTTAAACATACAGAAAAGTTGCAAAGAAGGCACAGAAAGTTGACATACACCTTTCACCCATTTCTTCTAATGTTAACATCTTACGTTTGCCACCATACATTTAACCGTAGCACGTTTAAACTAAGTAATAAGTATTGGTACGATACTATGAACTCGGCTACAGACTTCAATCAGATTTCACCAGTTTTGTTTGTTTGTTTGTTTTTTTAACTAATGTCCCCTTTCTGCTGCAGGATCCAATCTAGTACATAAAAGGTCCGTTTCGTTTCCTATAAACTTTAAATTAATGGCTCGAATACACCAAGCTCCTACATAAATGTAATAGGTCACTTGCTGTTTTGATAAGAGAGTGACAAGGGAAAGGCAGACTGTGTGGTTCTTTAAAAGCAGTGGTAGGAAGGAACCACAAACCTCCAGCAATGAAAACGCAAGACTCCTTTATGGGAGCGCTGTGCCAGGAAGCAGGGTAACGTGCTGTTTCATGCACTTGTACTTGGAACAGTTTCCCACCTGCTCCTCTGTGCCAGCCTGATTCTGGGTAAACAATCAAGTGCTTAGGCAATCTTGGGCTCTGGTCGTTGGAACCCAGCTTGGAAAGGACGTGTTACAGACCATACACAGCCTATAAACTGCTACTCGTTTCCCTGACAGATTCAGCTGGTTGTGGTGTGTGTCTCCTAACTCATCCCTCTCTTCCCCCCCCACCCCGCCCCTTAGCTTATTCTCCACTTGAAACGGGAGATCAGGCCACTGCCTCACTCAGAACCTTTCAACAGCTACCAGCTCTCTCGGGGTCAAAGTCAAAGTCCTCACCTGCACCCTGAACGACCTGGCCTCTGCTCCGACCTCATCTCTTACTGTTAGCCCCCGGCTTCCTTCTTCCAGGGACACTGGCCTCAGCGCTGCTCCCCGTCAGGCCAGGCACAAGCCAACCTCAGGGCCTTGTCACTTGCTGTTCCTCCTGCTTAGATCCCAAGGCTCTTCCCTCACTCCCTTCAGGCCCTTTCTCAAAAAGCACTATCTTCTCGGAAAGCCCTCCCCGGCTGTCCCCTCTGTCGTGGGCAGCAATGCACAGCGGGCTGTCCAACCTCATCCACTCCCAACGCCCCTCCCCTGCTCTCTCCTGCTCGTCAGCATCCCTCACTACAGAACAAGCCACGCCACCTACGTGTTTATCGTGTTTCTCACCTACCTATAAAGCCAGTTCCAGGACATAGGGTTCTGTTGATTTGCTGAGTTACTACTGCCCTTCAGCAGCTAGAAACAGGGTTTGGCATATAGTGGGTGCTCAATAAATGCTTATTGAGTGAATGATGAAGGAATGGAGGATCCTGGCTCCGTCACCCCCTCTGCATTCACAGCTCTGCCCAGAGGCCCCCATGGGCAGGCCAAGTTCTGGCCCCCCCTTCACCCCACGGGGAAGGGTCTCCACACCACTCCCTGGCCGGCCATACAGAGGCTGCCTCTCTGGAAAGCCTGGCCGGGAAGACAGTGTGAGTAATGAATCTCAGGTGAGTGATTCCAAAGGACTGCCAGGTCCACATTCCATGTCATAGTCCAACAAGATATGAAATAGTCTCTTCTGACAACCTAAGGAGAAGAAGGAGAACCTCCAAAAGTGAAAATCCTCCGTGCCAGCAATTTCCAATCTCTCCATGTCACCTTCGTACTTCAAAGGCAAGAGGAGATTAAAGTCACCTCTGATGGAGGCGTCATTCCGTCCTCTGGTCGCCAGGGTAGTGGGTGGAGTGGGGAGGTGAGGGGCCCCGAGAGAATAAAGGGGATTTTGAGCCATGTAATAAGTCGAGCATCCCTTGGTGCTATTCATGTAGAAGCAATGCGCTTTCCGCAGTGCTGTGTTGGAGAAGAAACCTGGGTAAGAACAGGTTTAAAACAGAAAACTGTTCTTAAACCAGGCACAGAGGGAGTGTGTCTTTTTGTGTCAAGATGCTAAATGAACGAAACAGAATTTCCGATTATTTTTTGCCTTCTTACTCCTTCCCCTCCTTAGAATTCATGAATTCGTGAAAGCCATTTATAGTACTCCTTTATAGTCCAAAAAGTAGAGTTCTGCAGAATCCCGCATCTTCATGTGTAAGAGGGAATAAAAGATGTAAAGTAGACAGGCATGTCTTTCCTGACCAAGGTGTCTGTTTGCCGTCCTCAATGTGCCAATCTTGACACGTCCGTTTGTCATCTCGCCATTGTGCAAAACTTTGGAAAAATCTTTATTTTAAAAATTCATTTCAATGCCGAACTCCTTCTGCTGCTATTTAAACCCCTCGCTCAAGAGTCATGTCACCCTGAATTGCGGCATCTTCACAAAGACAGGTCCCCGGAATCGTCCCAGCTCACCTCCTCGGCTTCAGCTGCTCTTGACTTATTTTCACTGGCTCTCTTCCTTCTGATGTTCTCACAGTGCACAAGGTCTTTCAGATTTCTCCATATGGGCTTCCAGGAAAGGAAGTTTGACACTAGGAGGCACATTATCTGAAAGGCCATCTGACGGTGTGATGCTGTCTCTTTCAAACAAATTCTGTGCCAGGGTGGCTACTGGGTTACACAGAGGGAAACGCCAGGCTCTGGCTCCTTTTCTTGGGAGAGCAATGGCCCCCTTTCCCATCTCCCTGCACCAACAGCCTCGACTGGCAACTGGGGAGCCCACAGAGGACGTGTCTTGCTGCTCCCCCGGCAAGCACACTGGGACCATCGCTGCCCTTCGGCCGCCCTCTGTCTAAACCAGACCTGTAAACTGAGCAGCCGTTCAGAGATGATTTGTCATTCTCTGAGTGCACGAGACTTGATCTGTCATTTACTTTCTCAGGCAGAGACAATGTTGGCACACTATGCTAATTCATCTCTCTGGAGCTCCACAAGCAGGTTGAGAAAAAGGTAAGACTACATAAAGAATTGCATTATCCTTTGAGCTTCCACTATGTGTTTTCTGAGTTCTCAACAGCTGAGACAGTTGAAGACAAACTTAGCGTTGTCTTCAGCACTAAACGTGATTTTAATTTCATATCCCCAGCTGAGCGAACTGGACATCTTAATGCAAACTGGACATCATTAAGACATCTTAATATCTCAAAAGCAGCAATTTGACCCACGTCCTAATAGAATCAGAGATGTTTCAGAACTAAAAGATTTTTCTGCATATATACCTATATCTATATCTATATCTATAGATATAGATATATACACATATATATATGCCAAAAACTTTCTATCTTCTCTTTCTATTCTGTTCTTCCTTACAATGTGTATGTATTCATACTGACATATGTTTATATACATAAATACATACCTTTGGGGTTTCACATGACAGGAGTAAAGGAAATTTTAAGTGTATGTTAGCCCAATCGTGAATTCATTCTAGTGTTTAATTTTTAATAACTGGTACCTTTCTAATTTCAACAATGACACAGAATTAATAGAATTTGAGGATCACTCAGCTATTAAAGTAGGATTTCCAATGCACAGCCTCAGAGAGTCAGCACTGGTGGAAAAATTCAATATAATTTTTCCAGCCATGGACATAAGAATACCCCCACCCCACCCATTCTTTTACAAAGAGCCCAGCTGGCTTCTGGGAGAGCTCAGAGTGGTCCCTTCAGGGGCAACTGCCCTCAACTTCAAAGTCTAGTGACCATCCACAGGTTGGTGGAGGACAAGAAAAAACACAGCAAAAAAATGGGCAAGATTCTTGGGGTCCTGGAATAACAGTGAGAAGATCCTGGGAGTCATGCTAAGAGATGCAGACAGATGCCAGGATGCATCATTGGGCTTGGAACTGGTTTCGTCATTTGTAGGCAGACAGTAGTTAAGAACAAGAGCAAATATTCCTCCAAGTATCCTCGCTACGCATTGAGCTGTCTGTCAGCAGTAGGTCTTGGCTGGCCCTGTTCCAAACTCTGGGACACACAGTTACTGCACCGCTTAGACGTAAGTTGTCCCTTCCATTCACAGCTTAAAGGTCATCAGTCAGTCTTAGATTTTGTGAGCGGCCTGAAACGTAACTGTCTCTTACTTGGACTGAGAGATGGGAAAAATCAGTGGTCCTGGCCTCCCCTGAAGCCACCATTCTTTCTCCACGTTTTGTTTTCTCTCCAACTATCTCTTTATGCTTTTGATCCACTTGATTAGATTTCTTATTAATTTTAAGAAATACAAGAATTTCCTTTGACCACCTTTAGATTTCCAAAACATTGTTTCTGTCCCATCAACAACAAACAAGCTCTTAGGTCTTTCCCTTTCACAGCCACATGCAAGGCCTTTTCTCTCGAGCTTCTATTGCCAATGTGAAGTCTGTTAGTTGCTCAGTTTCTGAAAAAGGTTGCCAATCCGTTAGGCCCATTACAAAGAGAAATTAACATGACAAGATAATCTCAGGAGGAGCTTAACTTTCTAGACCATCCCTAAAACAGGAAGGACAAGTCAGTTTTTCTTAGTCTTGTTCTAGACCCAAATCATGCAGAACCAGTTACACACATCGACCCTCTTTGCCCACACTTTTTTGCCAGAATTGCATACCAGTCGGCAGCAAATAATTTTGTTCCAGATCCTAACATTCAAATACTGCCATTCTGCTGGAAATAATGAAAAACCATGTGATGTGATGCCGGAAATAAAAAGCTAAATTTTCTACAATATTCTTGTTTTAAAAATATACTGGGATTTCCGATGCTAAATACATGGCTGCAGCATGGTTTTGTTCAATCACAAAAGCCAGACAAAACATATAGGATAGCAAAAGAAAAAACACACATAACATGGATAACATCTTACATAAAACTGGTGACAAGGAACCCCCAGGAATCCCAGAGTAGGGTTAGTGTTACCTATACACCAGGCAGCAGCAGGTCTTGTGTGAGATCACTGGGGATGAGGGGTTGGTAGGAAACAGAAAAGGAGAGTGTGGACAGTGCTATGAGCTGCAACTCAGGAATCAACAAATATTCACCCCCAAAAGGAGCCGATCCTTTACAGAATAGGAACTAAAGCAATTAAATCTGCAAATGACCAGTGAAATTCAAAGACTCCCTCACAGGCTCCAAGCTGAGGACAAGTGCAAAGAAACCATAGGAAACCAGTAAGGGGCCTGGGAATTCAAAACAATGCCAAAGCAGCCTCCGCCCGCGGGAGCTCAGAGATGCTCTGACACACTCCCTTTTGGAAAGACAGAGACTCATTCTTTCCACTTCCCTTCCACCAACCTTGCTAAAAAAAAAAAAAACAAAAAAAAACCCCTGCTGATCACTGGATGTGAAACAAAACACTGTGGATCCCAGGGAGACTAAACTTCTAACACCAGAGAAGGAGGTACCTGAGCTGGACCCCAGGACGTGGTGGACAAGCACGTGGAAAGGCAGCCTCACTGCTCTGGAAGGAAAGACCTTCAGACTCCAGACAACACAGAATTAGAAGCAGGAAGCTTCTGTGAATCAGGCTCACCCCTGAGAGACAGAGAAGTCATCATGTATATAAAGAGGCCATACTTTTTTTAATCTGTCACAGTAACAACGCAGAAGAGAGCCCTACAGAGGTACTTTCCAAGAGAACCATTTAATTTGTATGTGGAAAATAAAACCAGATTACAATAAAACCCCATACAGAGATACAGCAAGGATAAAGATTTAAATGAACCAAATAAAGTTCCAGGAGATGATGAAAACATCCCACACATGTGGCCACAAAGAGGATGAAAACAGCAACATATGATTTTTAAATGAGCTAAAAGAAGCTTAAAAACAATCAAAGCTTGGAAGAACCAAACAAGTCAGAATTAGAACAGCTCAGAAATGAGATGGCTAAACCAAGGGTCTACTGTATAACACAGGGAACTATATTCAATAGCTTGTAATAACCTATAATGGAAAAGAATCTGAAAAAGAATATATATATACCCATACACACATATGTGTGTGTGTATACATATATATATGTGTGTGTGTGTGTTTATGTAAAACTGATTCACTTTGCTGTACACCAGAAACTAATACATTATAAATCAACTATAATCCAAAAACAATTTTTTAATTAAAAAAAGAGAAGACACTTGGAATGATGTGAAATGTGATGATATGAAAAGAGAGCTGAAAACTCAAGAATGAAAAGAGAAGAAAAGGAAAGAAAAAAAAAATCTCAGAAACAAAGACTGAATTAGAAGAAACAAAGAAGCATATAGACACCCAGGGAGGCCCAGGAAAAGCAACCAAGGCTGGAAGGGAGGAGAGTGAAATTAATAAAGCAGAAATAAAGAAGAGATAGAAGATTCTACCAAAGATTTGGAACAACAGAGTTTTAATGAAGATTTAACATCAATTCCCAAAGAATGTTCCCCCACAAAATGAAAGACAACAAAGACATAAAACTATAATTAAGAAAACCTTCACAAAATAAAAGATTTGAACCTACATATTAAAGGGGCTATAGCTGAGAAATTCAACTGAGAACCCTCAACACAAACATTTCTAGTAAAACAGTTGTATTTTTTAAATGAAGGAAAACAATTTTGTGCATTCAACCAAAAAAAAACAAAAACAAACACAAAACCTAAGCCTGACTTTGAAGCACATTTTGTACCAGAAAACAATGGACGACATCGTAAAGATGCTTCAGAAAATAAAATATGAGCCAAAGATTTTATATCCAACCAAACTGTGCTTCAAGTATAAAGCCCACTGAAAAATAGTTATAAGCATTCAAGAACGCAGGGATTAATTTTCCCAAGAGTCTTTCTGAGGAACCTACTAGAGAATGAGCCTCAGAAAACCAAGAGATGTTTAGATTAGCTTGGCCTACGGTCTGGTAGAGAGTGGCTGAAAGGATAAAAGAATATGCAAGAAAACTATAAGACACTGATGAAAGAAAAATTAAAGATGATATAAACAGATGGAGAGATATACAATGTTCTTGGATTGGAAGAATCAACATTGTGAAAATGACTCTACTACCCAAAGCAATCTACAGATTCAAGGCAATCTCTATCAAACTAACAATGGCATTTTTCACAGAGCTAGAACAAAAAGTTTCACAATTTGTATGGAAACACAAAAGACCCCGAATAGCAAAAGCAATCTTGAGAAAGAAAAATGGAGCTGGAGGAATCAGGCTCCCTGACTTCAGACTATACTACAAAGCTACAGTAATCAAGAGAGTATGGTACTGGCACAAAAACAGAAATATAGATCAATGGAACAGGATAGAAAGCCAGAGATAAGGTGACCATATATGCATGGGTTTATCTTTGATAAAGGAGGCAAGAATATAAATAGAGAAAAGACAGCCTCTTCAATAAGTGGTGCTGGGAAAACTGGACAGCTACATGTAAAAGAATGAAATTAGAATACTTCCTAACACCATACTCAAAAATAAACTCAAAATGGATTAAAGACCTAAATCTAAGGCCAGACACTATAAAACTCTTAGAGGAAAACATAGGCAGAACACTCTATGACATAAATCACAGCAAGATCCTTTGTGACCCACCTCCTAGAGATATGGAAATAAAAACAAAAGTAAACAAATGGGACCTAATGAAACTTAAAAGCTTTTGCACAGCAAAGGAAACCATAAACAAGACAACCCTCAGAAAGGGAGAAAATATTTGCAAACAAAGCAACAAAGGATTAATCTGCAAAGTATACAAGCAGCTCATGCATCTCAATATCAAAAAACAAACAACCCAATCCAAAAATGGGCAGAAGACCTAAATAGACATTTCTCTAAAGAAGATATACAGATGGCCAACAAACACACGAAAGGATGCTCAACATCACTAATCATCAGAGAAATGCAAATCAAAACTACAATGAGGTATCACCTCACACCAGTCAGAATGGCCATCATCCAAAAATCTAGAAATAATAAATGCTGGAGAGGGTGGGGAGAGAAGGGAACCCTCTTGCACTGCTGGTGGGAATGTAAATTGATACAGCCACTGTGGAGAACTGTATGGAGGTTCCTTAAACAACTAAAAATAGAACTGCCGTATGACCCAGCAATCCCACTACTGGGCATATACCCTGAGAAAACCATAATTCAAAAAGAGTCATGTATCACAATGTTCATTGCTGCACTATTTACAATAGCCAGGACATGGAAGCAACCTAAGTGTCCATCAACAGATGAATGGATAAAGAAGATGTGGCACATGTATACGATGGGATATTACTCAGCCATAAAAAGAAACGAAACTGAGTTATTTGTAGTGAGGTGGATGGACCTGTCAGTCATACAGAGTGAAGTAAGTCAGAAAGAGAAAAACAAATACCGTATGCTAACACATATATATGGAACCTAAAAAAATAATGGCTCTGATGAACCTAGGGGCAGGACAGGAATAAAAATACAGATGTAGAGAATGGACTTGAGGGCACGGGGAGGGGGAAGGGTAAGCTGGGATGAAGTGAGAGAGTGCCATGGACATATATACACTACCAAATGTAAAATAGATAGCTAGTGGGAAGCAGCCACATAGCACAGGGAGATCAACTCGGTGCTTTGTGACCACCAAGAGGGGTGGGATAGGGAGGGAGGGTGGGATAGGGAGGGAGGGTGGGAGGGAGGCGCAAGAGGGAGGGGATATGGGGATATATGTATACGTATAGCTGATTCACTGTGTTATACAGCAGAAACTAACACAACATTGTAAAGCAATTATACTGCAATAAAGACGTTAAAAATAAATTAATTTAAAAAAGAATATGCAAATGTTATATGGTCTGACACTGTAGAAATAACACAACAAACAAATAAGGAAAGTAAGCAGAAAGCAGAATAAGTTCTGCTAATAAGAGCTTAATTAATAAGTTAACGCCCACGGGCATTAACTAGGATTAAAAGAATATGTTTAGACACTGGAGGAGAAGGAAGAAAAGGGAAAATATTCTAACTAATCAGTACTGCTCAAAAAAGAGTAGAATTAGGCATTTCCTTAAAAAAAAAGAAACTTCAGATATTATACACAATATTAAAGGTAACCAGTAGAACAAAAATACAAACCATATGAAATACCAAAGATTACAAAGAGAAAAGAAAATGAATCACATAGTGAAAGATTTACTAGATACAGTAAATAAATAATATATTGATATGTCAGAGCTGAGATCAAACATATAAAGAAATCTGTTTAATAAATTCAGATTGACTAATAAAGCAAGTCGTTAACTCTCTGTGGTATGAGACATACCTTAATCCAAAAGACACAGAAAGATTAAGAATTAAAGAATAAGCATAGATACACCAGGGAAACTCAAGTAATAAGAAAGCAGCAGTTCAGATTTTAATACGAAACTTGGTAGAATACAGGGGAGCAAAAACACCTAAAAAGTTAAAAGAAGCCAAAAAAGACATTATAATGCCGAAGACTGCAGCCTATAGAGAAACAACTTTTATAAGGTAGAAATTGCTGGAAATGCAAGGAGAAAAGGACTGAAACACACCAAAAATAGGACAGCTTAACATACCTCTCTCAGTCCAAGACATAATAGGTAAACCCAAATTAATAAGATTCTATATAATCTAAACCATGTAATCAGGAATTCCCTGGCCGCCCAGTGGCTAGGACTCTGCTTCCACTGCCAGGAGCCCAGGTTTGATCCTTGGTCAGGGAACTAGGATCCCGCAAGCCATGTGGCACAGCCAAAACCACATAATAGTAAAAAAAACTTTCAAAAATCGATAATGTAGGGGCTTCCCTGGTGGCGCAGTGGTTGAGAGTCCACCTGCCGATGCAGGGGACACGGGTTCGCGCCCCGGTCCAGGAGGATCCCACATGCCGCGGAGCGGCTGGGCCCGTGAGCCATGGCCGCTGAGCCTGCACGTCCGGAGCCTGTGCTCCAGCAACGGGAGAGGCCACAGCAGTGAGAGGCCCGCGTACCGCAAAAAAAAATCAATAATGTAGACCTATTTAACTCTGAAACATTTTTTCTTAATTTACATTCTTTTCAAGCACACAAATTTTAAAGTATGTTAATGTTATAAACAAAAAGGTTTGCCACAGAGATCTAAATATAAAAAGAAATTCAAATATAAAATTAACAATATAAACACTTAGGATCCTAAATTTGAATTGGAAATGGCAAGGTGGATAATGATATGTTTTCTCACTTTCTAAAATACAAATTTTCCAGCTCCATCCACTGAAAAGGGCTAGAAACAACTCCAGTCCAATCTCACTGGCACTTCTAACTCGCAAGGCAGTCTCTAAATTGGATTCTCCACTCAGTGGAACTAAGGATCCTTGAAGAAATGGCTGATTTTAGTTGTGGAGCAGGAAACATAGAAAAGTGGGCTGGGATGTTTTGTTGCTCCAGAAAGTAAGGAAGGGAAGGAGCGATTAACAGCTGACATGGGTCTGATCAAAAGGACACAGGCGTCAGCTAAGCGTTCCCACTTGCCTTAGGTGGGAGGCTATGAACATCCAAAAAGTGACCCAATTAATTAAAATATACTAAATATACAAAAAGCTGTAAATTCATAAGAGGCAGGGAGGTGAGAGAGAAACAAAATAGAGTCCACTGAACACCACTGCAGTTGATAGAACACCAAATCATTACTCTGAAAAACAGACATTTTAAAGGGAAACAATGAAGCAGTTTTCTCAGTATTCTAGTATAATATGTATTTCAGGGTGTCCAAAGAGCCCTCGTGGTTGAGAGTTTTTTTATACAGGTTCTCAGGTAATAAATTGAAACAGAAAGATTGAGTTCAAAAAATCAACATTTTGCAACCCCTAATCCCATAACTGATTCAGGAGATAGTCATCATTGGACGATTAAACCCTTAGACAAAATAGGGAATGAAAACAATCAAATTATCCAGCTCCCGTCACCTAAGCCCAGTGATCAATTTTAGCGTCATTAAAAGTGAATCACACAGACATGCTGTTAAGACACAATGTGACAGCTGGAAAATCAAGAACCAGGTCTGAAATATTCTTTTAAAAACAATAACAGCAATAACAACAACAAAACCAAATCTGAATTTAATAAGCTTTTAAATGTAAATTCAGTCCACAAGAAATTCAGGGAGTAGCAGAGAAAGGTAAATAACATCTCAAACCAAATCTAGAATTTAAGAACCTAATTCCTTTACTAAGTCCATACAGAGAGCAGGGAACTGTTCTAGATTATGAGACATTCACAAGGCTCTGTGGAGCTTACCAAACACACACAATGAAATGGAACTTGTTTGGATCTAGAATAGAATAGAATAGAATAGAATAGAATAGAATGGCATGGCATGGCATGGCATGGCATAGAATAGAATAGAATAGAAGTAGAATAGACTAACTGAAAAGAGGCATTTTTAGACGATCGGGGGAATTTGAATATGGGCTAGGTATTTGATGACACTAACTATTGTTAATTTGCAGATATGTGGGAAAATGTTTCTCTCTCCCCCTCTCACCCCCCCCCCCCCGTCTCTCCCTCTCTCTCTCCGTCTCTCTCTCTCTCTCTCCTGGAGAAGATTAAACCATTTAGGGGTGAAATGACAAGATACATAGAGTTTGCTTTAAAATTATCCAGCAAAAAAGGGAGCAGGTTAGGAAGTGAACAGATGAACAGGTATGGCAAAATGCTGATGGTTTTCAAACATCAGTGATTGGGACATAGAAATTTTCATAAGTTTTTTTGAATGCATGGCCTTTGAAGGAATGTGGGAATGCAATAACAATAGAGAAACAGTTACATTTTGGTGACACTGTAGTCACAGCTAGACATCACCATTTTATTTTATTTGTTCCCTAGAGCTAAAAATCATTATATTGAACCATCATCGTACCTATCATGTTTGAATGGCATAATGCCTCAATAATACAATATTTTACTCAGATTTTTGTATTTAGGGTATTTATTACCTTTGTCTGAGAACTGGTGTGGTATAACATGAGACAAGATGCCATAAATATATGAGCAGATGGCACCTTTTTTTTTTGCGGTACGCGGGCCTCTCACTGTTGTGGCCTCTCCCGTTGCGGAGCACAGGCTCCGGACGCGCAGGCTCAGCGGCCATGGCTCACAGGCCCAGCCGCTCCACGGCATGTGGGATCTTCCCGGACCGGGGCACGAACCCATTTCCCCTCATCGGCAGGCGGACTCTCAACCACTGCGCCACCAGGGAAGCCCGCAGATGGCACCTTTTTGTCTGCCAGAATCCCTATCTCTCTCTCTCTCTCTCTCTCTCTTTCTCTCTCTCTCTCATTTCTAAAGGTTGGAGCACTGGTTCTTAGCTGTCTAGAAAACTTTCTTCTTTCTCATCAGTAAAATAAAATTAACTTTTGAAATCATATAATGATTAGTAAAATATATAGAATAGTTCATGTTTTCAAAATGCTTACTCTTATTGACTTAGTTCTCCAAACATACATGAAACATATACTCCAATTATTCACCATTTAACTAGATAGCAACAGAGACCACACTGGTATTAAAAGAAAGAAGGGAAAAAAAAATCACCATGTTCATAGGAGATGCTAGTCTCCACAACCAAAATCACTATGTAGCAATCCGGGTCAAAATAATACTATTTAGAGGAAATAAAGTAGACAAAGATTATAGACCTAAAAAGCCCTGAGACACAGAAGTCACATAACTGCACAGGTGAAGCGTGGTGTGAGGCAAGGCTTCTCACATGCACACAGACACGCCTGGAGGTGCCCAGCCCTGTGCCCAGCAGCACCAGAGACACGGGAAAGCACTTCACGGCTCCCCCCAACATCGAGTTTACTTAAAGGTTGGTAGGAAAATAATATTGTATGAAAAATAACACTGATACGAAATGGGCATGTTAGAGAATAGAATGCACAATGCAGAACAGTTTTTTAAGTAAAAAGAATTCTTCAAGAAGATGCTGTACTTCCATCCAAGACTGCCAGCTCCCCAGATACACGTGCACCTGCCATCAGCCTGGTCCTCGGGGAAATGTTTGAGGAGCACCAGCCTAAGGAAAAGGCTGGCTGGATGAAACTGACCCTCCTATTTGAAGACCCAGAAACTTAATCTTTTCTGGGTCTCACAATGATCATATCCCAAGAGAATCACTCTCCTCAACTGAAATGCACATGGCTGAGAACAATACCAAGACGTCCAGTATTAATTGTCAATGAATCTGTCAACAGACGAACGGATAAAGAAGATGTGGCACATATATACAATGGAATATTACTCAGCCATAAAAAGGAATGAAACTGGGTCATTTGTAGAGACGTGAATGGACCTAGAGACCATCATACAGGGTGAAGTAAGTCAGAAAGAGAAAAACGAATATCGTTTATTAACGCATAAATGTGGGATCTAGAAAAATGGTACAGATGAACGAGTTTGCAAGGCAGAAATAGAGACACAGATGTAGAGAACAAACATATGGACACGAAGAGGGGAAAGCGGGGAGGGGGGATGAATTGGGAGATTTGGATTGACATGTATACACTAATATGTATTAAATAGATAACTAATAAGAAAAAAAACTGTCAATGACAATGACAACTGTCACAAAGCTCAGAAGTCCACGTGTGAATAGAAGCAGCACGTCTGGCCTCAGAATGCTATGTATACACCAAACGTTCTCTGGAAACCTTTCTATTGACTTTCTATGATAAAGCACGGCGGCCACGTAGAACAGAGAAATGTGAAATCAGTATCGTCAGCACATCCTCTCCATGTAAGCAGACTAAGGAGGAGCTGTTTGGTGAACCTGAAGTCAGAACAAAGACAAAGAGAATATTTAACGCATCATGGATGCCAATGGGATTGGTTTGCCCGAAAGAGCAAAACCGGAGTCTGTTGGCTATAACTGTCCACTTCACCTCCATCCCAAGGACAGCCCTGCTGTTGAGACGAGGGATATTCGCAGTAGGTGGTTGCCCTGGGCAATATGTGGATGGCACTGCCAACATCCACCTCTCACTCACCCTTTCTGTCCTTCCATGACTGAGGAACCCTTCTCACCAACACATTCTTTCTGTTTTGTGTGTGCTGCTCCATTGAGTGGGGGACTGTGGAGCTTCGCTGGCCACCCTGTCTCTTCCAGGGGCTTACACAGCTGTCATCTGACCTATCAAGTGGTCACTTTCATTCCTCTGGTTTCATTCTGCAGTATTAATGGGCCAAGCACTGTAGTCATCACAACAGATGAACCGTGCGCACAGGAGACAGAGCTTTGCCCTCGTGTGGCCTAAGGGCTAGTGAGCCATGATGAGGGTGAGCCGTTTGCATCATTTTGAGGGACAAACACGTCACGCACAGCATGCAGACTAAATCCTAGCGCTCTTGAAACCCTCTTCACTGTTCAGAACAGCTTCTGATGGAACCACGTCTCCGCGCACACAAGAGGCCATGACAGAACTGTTCTCCTTCAGTGTTTCTGGGGACCAGCCTGTGCACCCCGCCCAAAAACGAACCCACAATGCATCCCCTTAAATTCATAAGCTACCGAAGTGCATACAAATGAGCCCATAAAATGTCACATTGCAGCAACTTCCAAAGGAAAATGCAGTAATGAAAGTGCAAAATATCCCTCAGCTTTCTTCGTTCGTTTATTCTACAGACTTGATTGATCTCACGCTGCCATACATCAAGCTCTACGTGCAAAGTTTTGACAAATACGATGATCTTATCTGCAAAGCAGAAACAGAGACACAGACGTAGAGAACGGACAATACCAAGGAGGGGAACGGGGGGTGGGATGGATTGGGAGATTGGGACTGACACATGTACACTGCTATGTATAAAATAGATAACTAATAACCTGCTGCATAGCACAGGGAGCTCTATTCGGTGCTCCGTGGTGACCTACATTGGAAGGAAATCCAAAAAAGAGGGGATAGATGTATAGGTATAACTGATCAACTTTGCTGTACAGCAGAAACTAACACAACATTGTAAAGCAACTATACTCCAATAAAAATTAATATAAAAAATACGAGAATAACAGGAAATGATCGTTGTTCTCGGTTTCTCAAAGTTCAGAACACACCCTGCGTTCTGCCGAACTCCCAGGCACCTCTGTTCGTTCACATTCCAGCTCCAACATTTATGGGATATGTTCATATCAGGTGAGTTACTTTAATCTCTCAGTTTCTTCAGCAGTAAAATGAGAATAACAGTCCCTACGTTCTAGAGTTAGTGGAGGATTAACTGTAGTTATGCATGTAAAGCTCTTACTTCAAGGTCTGGCACATGGCAAGTGACCAACAGAAGCTTCCTGCCTGCACGGGCAGCGGTGATGGTATCCGCAGTTGCTGCACATCCAAATTCATGGCTAAAGTAACTGGAGTTGTTGTGTTAACAGTCTGGCCATCTCAAAGCCAAAGAAATACAGAATAACCCAAAGATAATCACTCCACGTCTGCTATAGTTATTGACAATTAAATATCTAATTCCCATATCTAAGAGAGAAATTACACTTAATTCTGTTCCATGCCAAAGTGAAATGACCAAGTTTCTTCTCCTGAAGATAACTGGTTTTGTCTCCTCTAAAAGATCCAATTTTCAAGAAACGTTTTGGACAGAAGATACAAACTACATAAAACAAGGAAAACTGAATATGGAAAAAGCAATTTCATTTGACAGTGTCAGCCCCAACCGTGACATTCTGAATGAGCAAATGGTGGGGGGAAGTTCAAGTTCATATCGAGTCTACATCTGGGTTACATGGAGCAGAAAATTGCAAGTGTCTCCCATTTTTCAGGTACTTCTTTCTTTCTTCTCTCTCTTGCTCTCTCTCCCTCTACAAATGAACTATAAGATTGCTTATGAATTTAAAAGCACACTTTGCCTCTTCCAGCTTATTAGAGTGCTTTCTCTGGTTTTAAGAACCTCTGAGCTGCCCTGCTTGGTTACAAACACTGGCAATAAGGCTGGAAAACTCGGCCGTGACTACTTGTACATTAAGAAAACAATCTTGGTTAGTTTCTAAAGATGATAGTATGGGTTGGAAGGGAGTTAGTCTCGAATAAAGCGGGATTAGAGAGGGGAAGAAAAAAATAAAAATGCTTATCACCTGCAACTCCCTGCAGCTGGTTTTAATTTCCTCCCTGCAACCGGAAGTAATCCCAGTCCTTTGGGGGGGATTTCCAGACAGCTCTCTCCTGAAACAATTATGTACCACCAGAGAAGAGCAGATCATGTTATCTCTCTTCGTAAGATTTTTCCTTCTGTGTAAGTGGGGGTGAAATATGTGGTTGGCATGAGATATAGTAAGTTCTAAATGCATGGAGAAAATTTTATTCATTCAGAGGTCGTATTAAGCACAAGTCTCTTCCAATAGCCACCCCAAAGCAAAGGAATTCAGTCCTGCCTTATATGACCTGCCATAACCTCCAGACCCCTTAGCTTGGCTTCTTCTCTTTCATGGATTTACAGAAAGTGAAAGCAACTTCCTAAATCACCATCAAGTAAGCACTGTATTTTATTATTTTTTTAAATTTATTTTATTTATTTATTTTTGGCTGTGTTGGGTCTTCGTTGCTACACGCGGGCTTTCTCTAGTTGCGGCGAGCGGGGGCTACTCTTCGTTGTGGTGCGCGGCATTCTCATCGTGGTGGCTTCTCTTATTGTAGAGCACAGGCTCTAGGCGTGTGGGCTTCAGTAGTTGTGGCACATGGGCTCAGTAGCTGTGGCTCGCGGGCTCTAGAGCACAGGCTCAGTAGTTGTGGCGCACGGGCTTAGTTGCTCCACAGCATGTGGGATCTTCCCGGACCAGGGCTCGAACCCGTGTCCCCAGCACTGGCAGGTGGGTTCTTAACCACTGAACCACCAGGGAAGCCCTGTTTTTTAAGCCCTATTGTGAAATATACATAACATAAAATTTACCTTTTTAGCTATTTTTAAACGTACGGTTCAGTGGCGTTAAATACATTCACACTGTTATGTAACCATCCCCAGCATCCATCTCCAGAACTTTTCATCACCCCAACCTGATACTCTGTCCCCAGGAGCCAACTCTCCATTCCTACCTCCCCCACCCCCTGGTAACTTCTATTCTGCTCCTCGTTTCTATGGATTTGACTGTTTCGGGAAACTGAGAAGTAGAAACATACAATGTTTGTCCTTTGGGGGCTGGCTTTTTTCACTTAGTATAATGTCTTCAAGATTCATCCATGGTGTAGCATGCATCAGAACTTCATCCGTTTTTAAGGCAAAATAATATTCCCTTGTACATATATACCACATTTTGTTTATCCATTCATCTGTTAATGGAAGCTTAGGCTGTTTCCACATTTGGGCTATTGCAAATAATGTTGCTATGAACATGGGTGTACAAATACCTGTTCAAGTCTCTGCTATCAATTATTTTGTATATAGTTGCCTTTGGAGGGAGCACAGCCCAGTCAACACTTTGATTTTGGACTTTTGGCCTCCAAAACTGTGAGAGACTGCATTTCAATTGTTTTAAGCCACCAAGGTTGTGGTAATTTGTTACAGCAGCTACAGGAAACTAATATACCTTGGTTTCCTCATTGCAAAATAGAAATACAATAGTACCTACGTCAAAGAGCTGTTGTGACAGTTAAATGAAATAATCCATGGAAAGCACCTAGCACAGGGCTAACACAGCAAGCTCTCAATGGAATGTTGGCTATTATTATTTACTGCTGTGGAAACCCTGATTTGCATTACAAATGGATAGAGGAGGCAATACAGTACCTAAGTCATATGCAAGGCAGAGATTCAAGACGTTTTTGCGTGAGACTGCTCTCAGCTGTTTTTTTTTTAAAGCAAAAACTATAACCATTTTATTGTCTACCAATGCCCATGGGTACAGGGAATTTTTCAGATCATGCATTCCAAAAAGCAAATTCTAAGCTCCCATGTGTCTGTGAAACAGTCTTTATGAGCCACCAGACATATAAAGCAAGAATACTTTGTGTTTATATATATTTTTCTGGAGAGTCCATAGCTTTCATCAGATTCCAAAAAAGTTTAAAATCGCTTCCATAAAATGATCCTGACAGCCGTGAATGAAAAGATTAAGACAGGACTCAAAATATGAACCAGGCAAGCATTCCATTCAGCTGGAGGGCCACCTGTAGCTCAAAAAGTGATTGCTGCAGGGAGATCAGCTCGGTCCTTTGTGACCGCCTAGAGGGGTGGGATAGGGAGGGTGGGAGGGAGACGCAAGAGGGACGAGATATGGGGATATATGTATACGTATGGCTGATTCACTTTGTTATAAAGCAGAAACTAACACAACACTGTAGAGCAATTATACTCCAAGAAAAATGTTTTCAAAAAAAAGTCATTGCTGGAGCTTGGCCCGTGACCTAATTCCAGCAATAAGAGGAGAGAGCAGTCAGGACTTGGGGAAGGGATTTGAGAGATGAGTCCAAGCCAGGGGCTTTGCGACTCCAGCCATCTCCTGAATAGGCCTGGTGTGTGTGTGTCGTAACAGGAAATGGACATTCAGTGCATCCAACAAATAGGTCTAGCAATAAATGCCCTTGAAATCATTTGAAAAATTCAATGTTTAGTGAAGCCTCTTTGTAAAACCCTAGGATATACTGCCAGAATAGTAATAGCTGTCATTGTGAGCCCTCTCATCCATCAGCAGAGAAATGAACCAGATAAACAGTTAACCTTTTCCTTTATTTAAAAGGCAACTATTGAGTAAGTACTATATGTTATGGACTGAATTATGTCCCCCACCTCCCAAATGCATAAGTTGAAGCCCTAACCCTTCAACAATATAACTATTTGGACATAGGGCCTTAAGGAGGTAATTAACATTAAATGAGGTAATAAGGGTGAGGCCTTAACCCTATAGGACTGGTGTCCTTGTAAGAAAAGACACCAGGTGCCAGAGAAAAGGCCAGGTGAAAACACAGTAGCAAGGCTGCCATCTTCATGCCAAGGAGGGAGGCCTCAGAGGAAACCAAACCTACCGACACCTTGATCTGAGACCTCCAGCCCCCAGAACTGTAAGAAATAAATTCCTGTTGTTTAAGCCGCCCAGTTTGTGGTATTTTGTTACGGCAGCCCAGCTGATGAATTCATTATACACCAAGAACTACACCAGGGGCTGGAGTTACAGAGATGGTTAAGGCACAGCTTCTCCGTAAGCTCACTGGCTTGAGGTAGCACTGCAGGATCCTGCAAGAAACAGAACCAGCCCTTGGCCTCCCAAAGCCACCTGACACTAGGGTGAGCCTGCCAAACTTCCTCTTGAACTTGCCTGGACCGGCTGTTTAGGCTGTATGTGGGCCCAGACTCATTAGACCAGAACTAGACTAATGCTGGCTTTCTTTAAGACCTCTTTTGTTTTGTTCTGCATTGTTTTGTTTTGTTGTTCTGTTCTCTATTTTCAGGGAAAAATAACATCTCACTCTCTCCCACAGAAAGGACAACTCACAATCTCATCAAACCCCAATTAGCTCGTTCTCAGAACTATCCACCCGTTGAGTCTGTCCTGATTAATTACATTCAGTTAAGAAATGTGAGAGGAGGGAGATTATGCAAAATGCTCAGATTACAAGGAAATGTGATATTATCATTCAGAAAGCTGACCCAGCGTTCAAGCATTCAGAGATTATTACACTGGTTTTTGCATGAGATGGTGCTCCAGGGTGGAATTTCTGGTGTCACTGGTTTGGAGAGAGAACATTTGCTTTTTCATAGGAAATATTAAACAGTTTTCTTATTAGTTTTGCGCGAATTTCCCTTGATACAGGACACAGTGGTGGAATGCTGGTCAGCGTGACTGAGAATTTTAAGGCTGGCCTCTGAAGCTCACTATTTCTGTTCCCCGTCTGTTTGATTTTGTGTCAGATGGTAAGAAGGAGAGTGGGAATATTTTTATCACCACTCAGCTTTGTCCTCTACAAAATGGAAATGTTACGGCTTCATAATCGAGGGCCCGCAAAGAAATATTTCAGGGAAGTAGTTATACCATGTATTACACGACTAGTTAGTATCCCAAAGGCAATCTGACATTTTCATCTTTTTTCCCCTTAAAGACCCAAGTCACCTCTTTTAATATGGTGTGTTTAACATGATGAAATTTACGGTGGAAAACTCAGACCCTGAACTATCTTACTTGAAAATAAGGACAATTTGCTGTCCTTCCTTAGAAGGATGGCTATTAAACTCACGAATGAGTTCAAGAGAACCTACTTCTCCAGAGAACTTTAAAAGTCCACAGATGATCATGTGTCTCAGGGATTTTGCTGCAATCCTGTCCAGGTCAAAGGGTCACATCATCCTCAGAATCAACTCTATGAATTTGATTGCAGATTGTCATTAACTAACAGTCCTGAATTTTACACAAGAGCTTAACATCCCTCTATTCGATAAGCTTTTAAACCTGCCCACATTTCAACGATCGGACCTGAATTCAACAGGAAGAATTATTTTATCTGGACACCATGTTGTATGAGTCATCTCTCAAGTACGAAAAAAGTTGCTTTATTTTCGACGCCTGGGGCTATTACCCTCAGATCCTTGAGGATGATGTTGGAAGTGGATTTTCACGATTACCCTGGACAACATCGGAGATTTACTGGCAAATCATAGATGAACGCAGCATTGGCAGGAGTGTTTTCGTATTCATAGAACAGCAGTCCAGGGGAAAATGACAGGAATAGGAAATGTCAAGGTATTCGTTAAAAGATGAGGTGTACAACGGGGCCGAGTCTGCGGAGATGGCTCCGTGCTGCTTCTCGAGTGTGATGACAACCACCTTGCCGGGGTGTCTTCCCACAATCTCGGCAGAGATGGGGCCACACTGCACACGAGCCAGCTTCTCCCCAAGGCACCCCCTTCAAAGCAGCATCCCCCCTCGTAAACCCCTTGACACACAGGGGTGCTGTTGGTGCTGTTAGCAGCGTGGGAGGTGGTCTCCTCCTAGATCCCTTCTCTGCACGGACTACTCATATTAACTCCCGACTCACAGATCTCCTTCTGGCAACTTTTCCTGTAGATACTCTTGAACTCTCCCTGTAAAATTTTCCTTCAGGTCTCATTTCCCCTCCTCCCGTCCAGCTTTAATGGACTAGTCTGAGTTTTGTAAATTGCAGGGAGAAAACCAGGGCATGGGTGACTCTGTTCATCTCCTAAGCTACTCCTTACACTTTACCCAGAAGAGGTCTGCTTTCATGTTTCTGACATACAATGCGCTTTTGTCTCATAACGTGTGTGTGCATAACTCACACCAAAGCGTGAATAGTCGCTGCCTGAGCTTTCAGAAACTTTTGCTCGGCCAAGCCAGTCGGTCACCGGCTTTGGCCAGCCGTGCACCCCTTCGAGGGTGTGTACTAAACTAGTTCCTTCCTTGACTCTGTGAAATTACAACACCAAAACCTAAGGGGAAAAAATCCAAACTAAAAAAAAAAAAAAAAAAAAAAATCATAGTTCCTAAGAGTTCGTATTCTTGTGTGCTCCAGGGATCACAATTGTTCCGTCTTCTCTGCTTTGCAAAGGATATATAAGTCATCACTATTCTGCCATTTTCTAACTTTTCTTTTCGGAAAGTGGACTCTTTTAAAAAGCCAGATTCAAAATCTAGGGCCTCGTGCAGAGGTCAGGAAATGCTTGCTCCCCTTAACACCCCCGTGATGCCTTCTCTGGTACCAGCACCCCTTCCCCCCGCCCAGAGTCCAGCCATCGTGGGCAAGCAGCTGGGCCCCTTCAGCCCTGGACCTGGACCACTGGTCACTTCTCCATCCCTGGGCTGCCAGTGGTTTACCAAAGCTCCCTGATCGTTAAAGTGGTTTTATTTCTTTTTTGGTTTGTTTTTTCTTTATTGAAGTATAGTAGATTTACGATGCGACACATCATTATTTGGAATGGCTACAAAGTATTCCATTGTATGCCTCTATCATAATATATTTAAACAATTCCCTATCAATGGATAATGGATATTTATGTTGCTTTGATTTTTTTTTAAGTGGTTTTATTTCTAACACTGCTTCAGCTTCTCTACCTCAGTCAGACTCCAGCCCAAATTTGGACTGAGATCACTTCTTTTCTAAACCCAAGGATTCATAGCTTTCTTTCATCTCCATGTATCCCTTTGAGCTCGGTAAAGCATTTACCACAGACTTATCACCCAAAACTGCACTCTTCTGGTGAATTAATTATATCCATTCCCATAATGTGGTGTAAGAGCTCAGATATGGAGATCAGAAACATAGGTACAAATCCCGCTTGCCATCTACCGGTCGTATAATCATGGACAAACCATTTCATTTCCCAGAGCCTCAGTTGCCCATGGGAATGGATACACAGCACAGCAGTGGTGCAGATGAAGTGAAATAATGGTTGTGAATGCTCCTAATTTAGTATGAAGTAGGTGCTCTCATTTCTCTTCCTTCTGTCAGAGAAAGTTACTTATCATAACTCTAATAAGTGGTTTGTGTTTATACAAATCTTCCTCCGTATCTATTTGCGCAAATCAAAATGTTTTTGGCGATTAATCCTTAATCTGAAAGTTCTATTCTGACACTGGATATTGTCGTTTCACAAACAATACTCACAATCCTTCATTTCAAGTGGCAGGACATAGTTTTAGAAATAGACTATTTGGAGCAGAACACATACAAGTCTGCAGGCCCTATGGTAATATTTCTGCCGTGGGCTCATCGCTTTCTTGCATAATGTAAGCCAGGCTTCCGAAATGAGCAGTTCCAGTAGGTCCCAGGGCAAGAGAGAGATGCCAAAGCAATTAAGTTTATGGTAAATTCAGAAGAGGAAAATGTGCATACGACAGGAAGAAAATCTCTGTGGGCTCAATTTCTAGGAAAGGCAGGAGTCATCTCTGCCAGCAGCCACGGGACGCCACTAGCATGGAGCATTTAGGGGTGGAATGATCTGCTCGAGCAGAAACAGTGTGACGGCCACAAGGCAGAACCTTCCCCACCGAAGGTCCTAGAAGGATAATGAGAGCGTTTTCAGTACTTTGCATTTATATGCTGGGGTTTTTTTTTAATTTTTGTGGCGTACAATTGATTGCCAATGTTGTGTTAGTTTCAGGTGTTCAGCAAAGTGATGCAGATGTTTTATATATATATATATATATATTCTTTTTCAGATTCTTTTCCATTATACATTACAAGATACTGGGAACAGTTCCCTGTGCTCTACAGTAGGTCCTTGTTGTTTATCTATTTTATATATAAACGTGTGTATATTTTAATCCCAAACTCCTACTTTATCCCTCCCCTTCCATCTGCTGTTTTTAATTTCTAAAAGCACCTCACAATTTTTTTTATCCGCCTCACATGAATTAGGGAGGGCTCATATATAATTCTGTTCTCAAGTCTCAAGGTTGTTCCGTGTTAATTCTGCTTTTCCTCATTCCCATCGAGGTCAAGCTTCCTGAAAGAGGAGCTTGCATTGGTTGCCTCCCATTTTTCCTCTGTCCACTTGGCCATCTGTCTCCTGCCTTCACTGACCTTGGAAACTGAAACTGTCCTTGGAAAGGCCCCTGGGGACCTCCTAGCAGCCAAGTCCAATGGCCCCTCCCAGCCCCCCCTGACCTCACTGAGGAATTTGACCCTGCTGACCCCCGCCCCCCTCCACGTCCACTTCTTGAAACCCTTCTCTCTGCCTTCTCTCTGGCTCTCCTCTTACTTTCCCGGCTTTTTCCCGACAACTCGTTCTTTGACTGCTTCCCAGAGAAACCAGTCCCCAGAATTCCATCCTCAACCCTCCTCCTCTTTGCTGTGCAATATCACATCCTCCTCTGACTCTATTGCTCAGTCAGGTTCCAGGCAGGCGGAGAAATCACACCAGTAATCTGAACAGGGAAATCTTCATGGGCAGAAAAGCATTAACTAGTAAAAGGGGTAAAATGGACTTTAAAGGGCACAGAAGTAGCCACCTTCAGGGAACGTGAGCAAGGTGGGAACTCAGAGGCTTAGGAGAGCCCACCCCTCCCCCTCCCTCCCCTCCCCCTCCCACCCCTCCCCCTTCCCCCACCTCTCCCCTTCCCTTCCCCTCCCCACCCCTCCCCCACCTCTCCCCTGCCCCTCCCCCACTCCTCCCCTCCCCTCCCTCTCTCTCTCTCCTTCTCCCCTCCCTCTCTCTCCCTGCCCCACCTCTCCCCCTCCCCCTTCCCCGGCCCCTCCCCTCCCCCCTCTCCTCACCCCCTCCCCCCTCTCCTCACCCCCTCCCCCAGCAAGGAGGAAGGTCAGGCCTCCTTTGCCGGGTATGGCTGCTGCAAACAGCCCCACCAGGTGGTGGTGAGGACACCTGCAGGAGGCAGGAGCCCCTGTGAATCCATGAGGACCTCTCAGGTGAGGCCGCTTCCTTCTGCCCCACCCCCACACACCCACGTGCTGATATACATGGGAAAACAGGGCACACAAAAGAAGGAAAGAGTCTTCCTCCTGCTCTGAACCTTCCATTAGTAAAGCCTACAGTTGTAACCAGTGCGAGGAAAATGTCTACAGGGTCCACCCTGAGTACCACAAAGCGAGGCAGAGGGGGTAAGTGTGGAGTTGAGAGGCGATGTCTTAATAATCGGCATAGTGGATGATTTCCAAATCTGAATTTCTTACACTGACCTCCCTCCCAAACTTCAGACTGTCTATGTATGGATGTCACCAAGACACCTCGAACTCAGCACATCTTCATTATCCACAAGCAAACAATTGTCAAGACCTGCAAATGTTCTCTGAAAAAAAAAATGTGTCTGCAGTACACCTCTCCCTTTGAATACGTATACATTCTTTGGATACATTCTATCACTACCTCTACCAGAGTTCAGATTCTCATTATCCATTAGAACTGGTGCCTATGCTCACAACAGCATTACTCTTCATCTCTCTTTCCCATTAACACCAGAATTGACTGCCTAAAATAAGACTTTCTTCTCAAAAACTTCTAATAACTCTCTCTGCCAACAGCACAAGGTCTACATTGCTTATCTTGGTATTTGCGACCTTCCCAAAATGGCACCAATCTACCCCCCCAGCCTCATTTTTCTATGCATCCCAATACTGCAATAAAGCTAACATTTATGGAGCAGTTAGTATGAACCAGACACTAATGCAAGCACCTTTTATGTATAATCTCATTTAATCATCACATCAAATTTCTCATGTATCATTATTATTATCTTCATTTTACAGAAGAGTAAACAGGCAAAAAGAAGCTAAATAAGTTGCTTAAAGGCCTACAGCTAGTAAATGGTGACATCAAACTCTAAACCCAGGCAGTCTAATTCCAGAATCTATACTCCTATATACATTATATTTCTTTCTAAAAATAAATACACGTAAGAATGAATTTAACCAACAGGGCAAAAGACATATACAAACATTACTGAAAGGAATTTTAAAAGATCTAAATAAATGTTCATGGATTAGAAGACAATATTGTTAATACTACCCAAAAATACTACGGCAACACTGCTCAAAGAAATCTACAGGCAATCCCTATCAAAACTCCAAGGGCTTTTTTTGCAGCAATAGAAAAACTCATTCTGAAGTTCATATGGAATCTGAAGAATCCTAAATAGTCAAAACAACCTTGAAGAAGAACAAAGTTGGAGGACTCACACTTCCTGATTTCAAAACACAACACAAAGTTACAGTAATCAAAAATGTGTGGTACTCCGATGATCCAGCAATCCCACTTCTGGGCATATATTCAAAGGAAATGAACCAACCAAAAACCAAGAAGCAAGTAAATATGAACTGTTTGTCATACCGGCATTTCCTGATTGGATAATGTATGCTTTCGTCTTCCTCTCCCAGGAAGGCAAAGGTTGGTAAACTTAGACTCGCCCAGCAATTAATCTTCTAATATTTTATCCCATTTGAAATGACCCAGATAGTCAATGAATTCTCTTTATTGAACTTAGTTTAAAGTTAGCAAAATCTGGTGGGACTATTTTAGACAGACATTCCCAAAACATAATTATTCCTATAGAGTTTACCGAAAAGCTCTTATCTCATTTACATTTAAGTTCCATCATATCAAGTTATTTTCCTTGCTGACACATTTGCAACAGATATAATAAGGTTTATTTGACCTCCAGTAAACCTAGGTACAACAGAAGTATTATACTTAACATTGATGACTCTAAAAACATGTCTATATCTATCAAACCAACAAGCTTCAGTAGCTTCAATAAGATATCAATTCAGTACTGAATATTTCCCAGATCACATGAACCTGAAATTCATTCTATGTCTGAGAACTCATATAAGCTTGTAATTTCTTTTAAGCAAATAAACAGAGCTCATCCACAAACCAATCTTGGCAACGCCATCTAGAAGCAGAGACACCTCATATTTATGAGGTACACATAGACATGCATATATCTCTACAGACACAGAGATCTCACAGTCTTCCTGCTACAGCTTAAACGGCCTCTCTTTTTTGTCCTCACTCTCAGGGATTGAAGTTCCTGAGAGCCCAGGTAGATCATTTATATCTCAAAAGGCACAGGGAGAGAAATACCAATTCCACCTAGAAAGCCAAATTCCTCTAACAGCATAAGCAAAAACCCGTTTTACAATGTCAAAAGCTTTCCATTGGGGGCATGTTCACAGCTTTTTTTTTACTTTCTAAATAGCCGATTCAGTTTAAACAAATAACAGGAATAGAGAATAATCCATATCATTCACACACGGGCACACGCCTCACTTGTAGAGGAACAGGAATCAGCATTCAAGTTAACGATCGCCTCGGCTCTCAGCTCAGCCTCCATGGCCTTTCTTAATATAAACGACGATGCAGCCCACAGCTGTGGCCAGTATCTCTGCAACAGCCGTAGGGGTGTCTAGGAGTTCTCTGTACTCTCTCGGCGGCCCCCATTCATCAAGGTCAGCCACTGCAAGACCCCGATACTAGTGGACGGCCACCCCAGGGTTACCCCCGAAACTTTCAGGCCCCACGTGTTAGTGGTCGGCCCCAAAACTTTCCATTCCCCGTCCTAACTTCCCGACACCTCGGTGCTCACGGGCGTTTCCTCCGTCTCCTGGCTACTCCACCAAATGTTGGGATGCACCCTGCAGGCCTACAAGGCCTGTACTTGCCCAGCTTTAAGACGCAAGGAAGAGCCCGGAGTCAGCGACAGAGGCATCAGTGGTTAATGCATAGGGGAGCTTACATGTCTGAGGCAGGGTCCTGGGGCCACTCCCACTGTGAACGGGGGACGGCGGGCAGAACATGGAGGCAGTCTTGGCTCCCAGGGGCAGGGGGAAACCCAGTTACAGGGTGATCGATGTCAGGTGAGCTCGTCGGTTACCAGGGAAACCAGCAGAGGTGCACACCCCTTCCCTCCCATTGGATGAGGTATCATGGTGGAGACGTTCTGATATCAAGGTTAGAACAATCACCAGCTGGAGCCGGGCAAGTACGTAGGGAGGTCAGGCATGTGAGTCAGGTGGTAGCGATTCAAAAAGAAGTAACTGTTAAACGCTAGTGGGTCCCCTGTAACACGTGCTGGGCCTGGTTGTGAGTAATGCAGCACACATTCCAGGCAGGAATAAGACGAACAAAGTCTGAGGACCTAATGTAAAACACGCTGACTGTAGTTGATAACACCGAACTGTACAATTGAAACTAGCTAAGCAAGGAGAGCTTGAAAGTTCTTACAAAAAAAAAATCAATATGTGAGGGGATGGCTGTGTTAATTAACTAAATGAGGAGAATCCCTTCACAAAGTAAATGTATATTCACTCACCACAATGCATACTTTACATATCTAATTTTAGGACTTCCCTGGTGGCACAGTGGTTAAGAATCCACCTGCCAATGCAGGGGACACGGGTTCCAGCCCTAGTCTGGAAAGATCCCACGTGCTGCAGAGCAACTAAGCCCGTGCTCCACAACTACTGAAGCACGCGCGCCTAGAGCCCATGCTCCGCAACAAAAGAAGCCACCGCAATGAGAAGCCCACGCACTGCAAGAAGAGTAGCCCCCACTCACCGCAACTAGGGAAAGCCCTCGCACAGCAGCAACGAAGACCCAACGCAGCCAAAAATAAATTTTAAAAACTAATTAAATAAATATCTAATTTTATATGTCAATTATACCTCAATAAAAGCTGAATTTAAAAAAATAAAAAGGTTTATGGGCTCTCAGAAGAGAAATCCTTTCCCCACTTTACTAGTCAAATCCAATCAAAGCTACAAGACCCTGAAAGAAAACCGGCCCCATCAGGTTTATTGGCAGCTGAGGTGCCTGCAAAGCCCTCTCGGTGCTACAGCATGCCGTGGGCACCAAAAAGGTCACAGTTTTCCAAGAATGAAAAAATAATGATCAGCAACAGAGCTCTGGGATTTGAAGAAACGTTGTCCATAGGAAGGAGAATCACTAAGCAACAGTTTTTGGAGCCCATCAGTCCAGTCTCTGCAGCCGTCTTCACGGTCTTGAGGACCCTGACCCCACCAGGGGTCTCCATCTCCCCCAGACATGCCCCGCCCAGTGAGGACACCATGCCAGAGGGGGTTCAAGAATCATTGGTCCTGATGCGTCAGGACTTTCTGGATCACAAGGGACTAGGCATGCTTTCAAAGAAGCGGACAGATTTCTGGAGGGTTGAATACGAATTTCTTTGTAAGAATTTTTTTAACTGAGATATAATTGACCCATAACATATTACTTTCAGGTGTCCACATAATGATGTGATATTTGTACATATTACAAAATGATTACCACGATAAGTCTAGTTAATATCTGTCACCACAGAGTGGCTAATTTTCTTGTGATGAAAGCATTTAAGACCTACTGTCTTAGCAGCTTTCAAATATACAATACAGTATGGTTAACTATCCTGACCATGCTGTACATCACATCCCCAGGACTTATTTATTTTATAATTGGAAGTCTGTACCTTTTTTTAGCATATTTTGGGGGGCCCCCTCACCGTGCAGCATGTGGGATCCCGACCAGGGATCGAACCCGCGCCCCCTGCATTGGAAGCTTGGAGTCTTAACCACTGGACTGCCAGGGAAGTCCCCTGGAAGTCTGTACCTATTGACCCCCTTCACCATTTCACCCACAAATCCTTTTTTATTTTTCACTGTATACCAGTATCTAGCATAGTGGCTGGGACATACCAGGTACTTAATGTTTGTTGAATGAGTCACGAACGTACCACTTCTTACTTAAAACACCCCAAGTCTATGGGGGGCGAGAGGATAGCAAACCATGCTCTAGCGTACGTTGAGCTGAGGCGAGTCTCTCTTCGACAACCAACTGAGTTACCTGTCAGCCACCTCGACATTTATTTCACACGCCCCTTCTCCTGTGCCTCTTTTATAAAACCTCTCACGTTGGGGAGGAAAAGCCAAGGTTCCAGCTGAGCCTGACGTCTCTTGCAGACCTAAGAAATCCTTCACCCTCTGCCAGATCTTTTCCTAATCCTTGTCCAACAGATTATCTCTGTACTCCTGTCATACACCTTGAGTCCCTTTTGCCCCATTTTTCTCCTGCTTCCCACCCGTTCCTAGTCAAGCACCATCTCACTTTCTAATCCTGCCCCGTGTCTCTCAGATTCCTTGATGCAATTTTAGTGCAGCCAAGTCCCGGTGCTGGACGTCACAGGAACAGAACAGGAAAATTCCCTGCTCTGCGTTGATGTATTGTGTCCCTGTCCTAGATCTGGGCATGTGTTTGCCTGTGAACTGCTTTTCCTTCAGCCGCAAATACAGAGCCCCTGGTGGGAAAAGTCCAGATCATTTGTGTTTTTTCTTGTCTACTTTTTTTTTAGAAAGAAAACTTTATTCAAATGGATAAGCAAGGATTAGGGTCCGTTCTGTTGGGATTTTACTCATCTGTTTATTATGACAGACCTGTGCTTATGAGCCGAAGATGGGATGTGCATTCTAAATGAAGAGGTGGGAATGAAAACAGCAGCAGGTGAGGCTGGCCTGATGAGCCTTGAGTCCAGGTGCCCGCCTTGTCCTCTAGGGAACTCTCCACATCTCTTCTCTGGCACAATGATGGGCTGAAATCTACACAGATGTGGACAATTATGGCTTGGAAACTTGAAATTTGGTTTCTGCAGCCATTTATCCCATTGTCTATACAGATGCCATTTGCGTGAGAATTTAGAACATTCAAGGACAGGAATTATGTATATAATTTATCAGTAATTTTACACTTGTTTGAGGATGCATATTCAAAAACTTTCTCGTTGACATGTGCACACTATATTTAAAATGGATAACCAACAAGGACCTACTGTATAGCACAGGGAACTCTGCTCAATATTACGTAACAACCTAAATGAAAGAAGAATTTGAAAAAGAATAGATACATGTATATGTACAACTGAATCACTTTGCTGTACACCTGAAACTAACACAACATTGTTAATCAACTATACTGCAATATAAAATAAAAAGTTTAAAAAATTTTCTCATTTAAAAAAAGAAAAGGAACATTCAAGAGTTTAGAAAACGGTTTTCTCTACCCCTGCTAGAGCCCTTTCACTCTCATAGCATTTAGAAACAGAAAGAGGCTCTCTGACGTCTTTGGTGCAGATCCTCGGGCAGGTCTGGCAGGTACACTGCCCGGCATCCCTGGCTGTTCCAGGTCCTTTCCTTCCCCGAGTCCTTCTCTTCCAAGAGCAGAGCCCGTGTAGCTCGTCCCTCTGCAGCCCCGTGGCCATAAACCGATAGCAGCTGCTTTTCCCGCTCGGTGGATCAGAGCTCCTGGACTCAGGAGAGGGAACAAGAATGCCCTGAAGGTGCCTTTAGCATCCACTGACCCTGGTTCTCTAAGAAGAGTGAGTCTGTGAATTCAGTGGCCAGGAGTAAAGAGAGAGCTCTGTCCAGAGTTCTCTCGGGCAGCCCTTGGGTGGAGCAGCTTTAGAAACCAACAACCTGGCCCCAGATAAGATCAGACGGGCGCTGATGGATGCTGGCCTCTGGAGAGAGATGCAAGCTCAGACTTCTGCCCCTCAGGGTGCTTCTCTTTCACCAAATAAACTGGATCACACACCTGGGAGCTGAGTCCACAAAAGGCCTATTTTAAGGGTGGCTCCCCAAATTCTACAGTGAAATTGCTCCCTGGCGCTTGACTGAGGAGGTGGAGAAAAGGTGAAGGAAGTGGGAGTGACTGGGGTGCTCACCGACACGCCCTAGTTCATCCCCTGTCCTTCAAGATCGCCCATGAGGCTAAGAGGAAAGTCAATTCATTTGCAAGGGGGGAGGGGGAGCTTGGGGGCTGGCAAACATTTTCCCTCTTTCAACTTCAAATGTGGGGTCTATGGTGCCCAGGAAAGTGAATAGGAAAGTGCTTGTGTGTGTGTCCACTTGTTTTTGCAAGAGTGTCCATAGCTCTCCTTGGATTCTCGGAGAGGTCCGTAGGCCAAAGTGGGTTCAGAACTGTTGCCCTGTGTCCTCCATTATTTCACATCCCCTGTCACCGGGGACAGACACCCCGAGAATAGTGGTCCAGTAGCAGAAGACAAACCCCAGCTGTTGCCAAATTCCGTGGATAAGGAAACTGGTATCCACCACGTTGATTCCCTCCTGAATGACACTATACCAGCCTCTACTCCTAAAGGAAGTGGAAATGAAACAGCTCTCTCCACCACACCCCATCCAGGCATCATTTATTCCATTCGTGATACCCAGCACATCACATGACAACCTCCTCTCTGCCTCATCGCCCCATCCCAGGAGGATCAGGCCCCATGCAGGCATCCTTCCATCCTGGAGAGACTCCTTATCTACTCGTTCTGGGCAAAAGAACCGTGACTAAAACGATCACTTGAGTCCACCCTGTTCTTGTTTCCATTCTTAGTGGTACCTAAAGGGATTATTATAATCCAGGACTCTACAAAGGCATGGAAAGGATTGTGACCCTTGAGCTTATCTAAGCAGACACACCTCAGTAACAAACTATAGACATTGCCCAGCTCTGCAGCAGGATGCGGTTCTGATGCCAACAGGAAGATTGGTGGAAGCTTCACGCGGGAAGATGTGACGTGGGGATGTGTCTGCAACCAGACTCTTTCCACTGGTGTTTCTGCTGTTGATATTTTTCACCCTTTTCCCACCCCCAACTGTTCAGTTCTTTACATCCATGTTAACAAAATACTTGCTAAGAATTATGAGTGTTTTTTTCTCATTCTGCAACTTTTCAAAGTCCAGACATGATGTAGAGAAACTTCATCCAGTAAAGGATTCCACCAACGGTACTATCCTTCCTGTTTTGCTAATACTCTAGGATAGCATTAATTTATCATCCAGGAGAAAGGTTAAACCAGGATGACAGGTGCAGACAAAGACCATCCCAGGCCGCTGGGGGCGTCAGGTGACCACATTCTTACACAGTGATCTCTTCCTCACAGCTTTTATCTGCACCACCTGCCTCATAGCGGAGCTCTCCCAGCTAAGGTAGTGAAGGGAGAAGATGCTCTGCACTACCTGAAAAAGAAAAATCTCCCATCATACAGAAGTCATGGACTCCACGTTCGTGCTCCTGGGTCGTAGCTTCACACACTGCCTGGCTGAGGTTTTGCTGTTCAATCTTCCCATGTTCTTTTACACGTAGACTGGGCAATGTTATAGTTAATCCTCTGATTTCTCTCCATAAATTGCATATAAATTTAAGGCATCATTCAATCATCATGGAATCAAAAAAAAAAAAATACCGAATCTCCACCAGGATTGTCAGGAACCAGGGGTACAATGAAAAACAGCCCATCGTCATCCTGTCTTCTTTCCACAGCTTCGAAACGTGGCAGCAAATCTCTGCGTGGACAGCAAGCACGGAGCCACAGGGACCGAGCTGAGGCTGGACGTCTGTGTCAAGGACGGTTCTGAGAGGACGTGGTCTCATGAACAGGTGCGTTATGGGGGGAGGGGCTGAGGCAGGCGGGGGGTGGCAGTGTGGGAACAAACCTCTAGGTGGGACCTGGGTGAGGCCCTGAAAGGTCACCACCCAGCTCTGCAGTCAAGGGAATCGCTTCACTTCTTTGCTTCCGTTTCTTCTCAGAACAGTCGTGATTGTTAATTGAGATCGTGTATAAAAATATGCTTTAAATAATAGAAAGGGGGACTTCCCTGGTGACGCAGTGGTTAAGCACGCTCCCAATGCAGGGGGCCCGGGTTCGATCCCTGGTCAGGGAACTAGATCCCGCATGCCGCGGAGCAACTCAGAGTTCGCACGCCACAACTAAGGAGCACACGTGCCACAACTAAGGCGCCCACCTGCCGCAACTGAGACCTGGCACAACCAGATAAATAGATAAAATAAATACGAAAAAAAAATAAAAGGGTGGCAAAAGATAGACCATGCTTTTAAAAAACTAATAATAACAGAAAGGGTGGTAGAGATGTTGATTGTGACCCTAGTCTTCTATTGCCTTTCCCAGAATGGCAGTTTTCAAACCACGAAAAGCTTGTAGAGTGCTACGTAACTCTCCCAAGCAAATTTCATGGTTTTACTGAAAGACTCTCAGTTATTCTGTAAGTTTCTGTGACTTTCTCTAATCTTATTTTCCCTCTCTGGCTGTTTACTGAAAAGAATACTTTACATACACCTCTCATCGTAGCAGCAGTTTGTAATCTCACACACAAAGGATCACTTGGAGGCAATAACTCCCCAGCATGGACTCCAGGGGAGGCTTCAAGACTATTGATTGCTTTTGCTTGAAAAACATTTCAGAGCAATTCAGTTTATTAAGTGAGGTATGATTCCTGACCCTCTTTGAAACACCCTTGAAAGGGGCTTTCCTCACACTGTGTCACCTGTAAAAGAGGAGAGACGGTGGGTAGAATTATGTCTGCCCGTTTTTATTATTTGAATATTAAATTATAAAATATTTCAAATAGGAAACTATAAAAGAATTACGGCACACCCTGGTGTGCTCATCACACGGACTGAACGAGTATCTACAGCTACTGCCATATTTTTTAGAAGAAAAAAATGTACAGATACAGTGAAAACCCCTCCGCCCCCGTCCCTCCCTCTACAAAAGGATACATCTCAAGTTCAAGATCCTACATCGGGCTTATGCCTCGTCTTCCAGAATTGTCCACAATGCTTCTCTCATGAAAACCAAGAGTAGGCAAGCAGTCTCCAGTAAGGCATTAGTTCTCTCCTCCAGCGGTTCCTCAAGTGTCCATCTTTTTTTTTTTTTTTTTCTGCAGTACGCGGGCCTCTCACTGTTGTGGCCTCTCCCGTTGCGGAGCACAGGCTCCGGACGCGCAGGCTTAGCGGCCATGGCTCACGGGCCCAGCCGCTCCGCGGCAGGTGGGATCTTCCCAGACCGGGACACGAACCCGTGTCCCCTGCATCGGCAGGCGGACTCTCAGCCACTGCGCCACCTGGGAAGCCCTCAAGTGTCCATCTTGAACATCAAGTCAGTGAAGCTCCCCGTCCCCCAGCCTGGGTTCTCCACGAGTGGTTTGGGTGTGCAGACCCGGCCTGTCGGCCCCTCTCCACCCCCTCCCCACCGAGCATCCCCATCCCTCCGGCCTGCAGTACAGCGCAGAGCCGCTGATTGAGGAAAACAGCAGCAGCAGACCAAGCCCACGGCACAGCCCAGAGTCCACCCAAACAACCCCTAACCCAACACCACCCCTCCCCGGCCGGGAACCGGGCCCCTGTCCTCTTCTCCCGCAGCCTCGTGGTCTTCTAGAAGGATCATGGGCCTTCGGTCAGGCTAACCTAGATCCCAGCCAGTTGAACCTGTGCATCCTTGTGAAATCGTTATATCTTTCGAGGCCATAGTCCCTCCCCCTTTAAACAGGGACAATAACACCCACCTCACGGACAGGGTTATTGTTGAGAATCAATATCGTCCGTGATGTCCCAGCATCTTGCACCGGTAGGAGGTGCAGAGCAAATATACTTTGTCTTCTTCCTTCTCACAACCTTCCCCGCAGATCGCTTTATACCAACCCCAAACTAGAAATCTCCCGCCATCCAAGGCAGCTGCCAAACATCAAATACTACGTCTCACTCACTCAAATACACCCTGCACGTGTGGACACGTATCAGATGGGTTTTAAAGAAGGCCCTGCAGCTCAAGGGTCACTGCGGGGTGTGGAATATCCGTGGAAGCTGACGGCCTACTCCATCCTCTGTCCCTTTCTATAAGCACCACGGGGATGTGACCAGGGCGGTGGACGGTGCCAGCCTGTTTCCCCCAAGAAGCAATTCAGACTGCAGCCTGGGAACAAAAGAGAAGGCTTCAAGGCCAGTCAGTAAGGCTGGCATCTAGGGTGGGAAAGGATATTTTTTTAAAAAGACAAAGGAGAATGCCATAAGGAAAATCCGTATCTGTTGGGTTAAAGTTCACTCTGCCGTCTCTATTCAGCCCAACCAAGAGACACGCCTATCCAGCTGGCTGATACGAAGGATGCATACCTGAATGCCTGGATCAGGTGGAACATCTCCATCCCCTGCAATGTGCTAGAATGAAATATGCTCTGGGCTGCAGATTTTGTTTGACGGCTGCACGTAAATATAAAGAGAACCAGCTACACTGCATACATTTAAAATTTTTTGGTTCACTGCCTCCCCGACCCCGCCCCACCCCAAGCTAAACTGCAAAAAGCTATGACGTGTAATTCCAGAAACAGTCACCAGAGGGCAGCACTAGACAAGCAGACAACTATCTAAGAGGAACGAAAGCTCGGTTACTACAGCTCGTGAAAGAGATTTCCAGCCTCTAGACACTTCTGAAAACGGGGCAATGCAACAAGGTTGAAAGGAGGTTAAGTCGATCATATCTGAAACACGTATCGCCGTATACTGATGTGGAGGTTCAGTCATCACAAGCTGTTTGTCTTCCGGTAGTTAACTGTTCGCTTTTTTTGATATATTTACTCAATGACTTCTAAAAATTAGGACTCATTCTTCTACATTTAGATTAAAATTCCCAGAGGAGAAAAGAATATCAGGACAGGAAAATGATAGGCACTCTTTTTGATTCAAAAGCATTCAAAGAACACGAAAGGGGCACTTATTAGAGCTGGAATGATTTTTTTTTTAATGGCAAAAATAAAACACAAATGAATAAACAAAATAGTTCTGTGGGGAGTTAAAGAGAGTCTCTGGAAGCACCTGGTAAGAAAATGGCTTTTGTCACAGAAGAGGGGGATGATTGAGGCTTCCCTGCAGGAAGGGAGCGTGCAGTTCATTTTCCAGCCCTCTGTCGAGGCATCACTGCAGCTCCGAGAGCTGGCTCTCAGTTTCCTATGGGGACCAAGAAAGAAAAGAAGAAAAAGGCCTTCATAGGACTGTGAGGTCTGGAAAGAGCACTCCCCATGTGCCGTTAGGAGTCTGATGGAAAGGCGGGGCGTGGGGAGTCTTTGGTGCCAGGGGGCAGCCCTGACCTGTGCTGGGAGGAAGCCTGCAGGGGAGTCTCCGTCCTGCTGAGGAGGCTGCCCTGCCCAGAGCTGGACAGAGATGTGCAGAGATGGAGGCGGACCAGTGCACCTGGTACAGGACAGCTGATGGATACGCAGTGTCAGCCTCAGGACGGAGGATGCCAAACCACAAGGAGAAACATGCAGTAGCTCAGACCTCTACCAACCACACGCCAATGCGATAAAATCTAACTAATCACAGAGAGAAAAATAGTTTCCATCTTCTCAGGTCAGGTAGCAACATTGAGATAATAAATTTACGTGCAGCAGCGAGGCTTGTGAGCTTGTTCGTATAACACAATACAGACTCAGGCAATGTTACACACACCAAGAAGTACGACTTACGTATCAGTCCGAATCCGTTTTAAAGTGTCACTTCAAAGAGGAAAGTGGAGAAATGAACATCAATTTACTCCAAGGCTGAGGAATTTGAGGCTGAAAAAAAATCAGGAGGTATTGTGCAGGGAACCTGAATAAAATCTGAATACTTCTTGTCAGCGAGGAGCGGCCCAAGGGTTTGCAAACCATCAAATACATGCATGATGTCTGTCAGTTTCTGCTTTGACACGATTGCACGGGGGCACGTGGGCCTAAGGAATGAGATGCTCAGTGCCTGACTGGTTCCTCACTACCATTAGGATAAGCTATGTGGCAGCAGACAGCATTTCAAAGACACGAGAGAGAAAAATCTTAGCTAATGGCAGGTGCAGAAGAATAAAGCCGTTTATATAATCCGAAGACGCGTCTCCCGGGACGCAGGAAAGTAAGCACCAGGTGATAATAATAATACTAATGCCTCCAACACTGAAGCCTACAAGCTGACGCTCAGTCTGCACAGCTGAGAATGATTACTGCACCCTCATAACAAGCCTGGAAACAAGAACTAAAAGTCACCTGAGGGTGCCCTGAGATGTAATTGTCACAGCAGATGAACAAATCAGCTGAGAGGCGAATGTGCCCGTTTGCTTTCACGCAGGTATTCTTTTGGACTTGACTGATCTATTTAATAAAAAGTAAAGAAAGGAAACAGAAAGAAAGTAAAAAGTAAGAGAAGTCTGTCTACAGAGGCGTACACAAGCCTGGACTCCTGAAGTGTGCCGGTGGCCTGTCCTTGCACTTCTGCAGGCCAATTGTCCCCAGCTGGGTGATGATGACAGAGCCTTTCAGCTCTGGCTTCTACGTGTATAAAAACCAAAAAGAGGAAAAGAGACAAAGCAGAAAATCGATAAACCCTCAAGGCCACCGGTTCCTGCGCGGGTTGCACAGCTTATAGTACCAAGGGGTTGTGATATTTAAATAACATAGAGATTTAAGCAATGACAGGTGTACAGGCCAGGAAATTTTTATTCTAATAATAGGTAACTGAGCCTAGAATCATTGAAATTGAAAGCTCAAAAAAATTAATTATTGTTGTAATTAGACACAAACAACACAAATTCATTAGAGAACCTGAAAAGACTAATTTTTAGTTCCTGTTGACAGTTATCCCAATGCCATTTCTGTTAATATAATGAGTGCGAGTTTTTACTTATTCAAGAGAAATTTCATTGGACATTCATTAAATGTCATGAATTGTTCTGGGTGCTGGAAACACAAAGATGAAGAAGATGTGGTTCCTGCCATTACGGGTCTCACGGTCTAGTGAGGGATACGGAAACGTAATCGGATAATCATGAGAAACAAGGTGGGGGATGGGAAGGAGGGGTTCAAAGAGAAGGCTTCTTAGCGAGTGGACACCTGAACTTGACCTTAAAGGACTGCTGAGCAGTAACTAGGTTGGCCAGTGAATGTGGGCCTTCCAGCCAGAGGGGCTCCTGTGAACAAAGTCACCGAAGGGGAAATACATGCCACCTGATTAGTGCAAGGAACTAGTTTTTTTAAACTGAGGTATTATTCACATACAGTTTTATATTAGTTGCAGTAATACAACATATTGACTCGATATTTGTATCTATTGTGAAATGATCGCCCCAGTAAGTCTAGTTAACATTCATCACCAAACATACAGAATTTTTCTCCTGTGATGACAGCTTTTAATATCTACTCTCTTAGCAACGTATAAATCTTATATTGTTGATAGAACATAAACGAAAGGGAAAGGGATGCAGCTGAAAAACATGGCAAAGTCCAGATCATGGAAAGTTCTTTATGTGTTAAAGAGTCTGAACTTCATTCTCTAAGGGTTATGTGAAAATATGGTGAGATTTCAGGTTAAGAGGTAACATGGTCATATGGGTATTTTAAACTCTAATTCGAAAAGATACATGCACCCCAATGTTCACTGCAGAAGTATTTACGATAGCCAAGACATGGAAGCAACCTAAGTGTCCATCGACAGAGGAATGGATAAACAAGATGTGGTCCATATATACAATGGAATACTACTCAGCCATAAAAAAAGAATGAAGTAATGCTATTTGCAGCAACATGGATGGACCTGGAGATTATCATACTAAGTGAAGTAAGTCAGACAGAGAAAGACAAATGTCATATGATATCCCTTATATGTGGAATCTAAAAAAAAGGATACAAATGAACTTAGGTACAAACAGAGATAGACCCACAGACATAGAAAACAAACTTATGGTACCAAAGGGGAAAGGCAGGGGAGGGATAAATTAGGAGTATGGAATTAACATACACACACTACTATATATAAAATAGCTATCCAACAGGGAACTATACTCAATATTTTATAATAACCTATAAGGGAAAAGAATCTGAAAAAGCATAGATATATATGTATAAATGAATCACCATGCTTTACACCTGAAACTAACACAAAGTTGTAAATCAGCTATACTTCAATTTAGCAGAAAACGATATGAAGGAACCAGAAGAGGAAGGTGGGAAAGAAAGCAATTAGAAGGTCATTTCAAGAGTCCAGACAAGAAACATTGAGAGCAAAGGTGGTGGAGACAGAGGGGAAGGGACCACTTCCTGTAATACTTAGAAGACAAAAGTGGTGAGACTTGGTGATGGAGTAGATGAAGATGGTGAGGGAGACCAAGGACATAAAGACAAAGGACGCCCAGGTTTAGAAGCTAAAGATGTGACCAACTAAAACAAAACACAGGAGCGGAAACAGGTTTAGAAGGGAAGGAAGTCAATGGAACTCAGGACGTGGTGACTTTGAGATGTCCACAGGACACGCAGGAGGGAAATCCTACACAGGGTTGGACATAACACAGGTGATGAGTTATCCACGTGCCAGCGAGAGTTAAACTGAGCATGTGTGAGACCAACCAGGGAAGGTGCAAGGATGGGATCTGAGGAGCCCTGAGCTGGACCTACCTTGAAGGGATCGATAGAAACGGGATATGGGCAGGACAGAGTTCTAGGATAACACAGGAACACAGTATCTCAAAAACCAAGGGAGCGGTAGGTCCCGATTTGAAGGGAGTGATCAAAACCAGAAATAGCTGAACAGACACTTTTCCTTGAGAAATGACTCCCCTGCATAGGGTTTGAATGAATCTAAAAAATGCCTCAGGGGCTTCCCTGGTGGCGCAGTGGTTGAGAGTCCGCCTGCCGGTGCAGGGGACACGGGTTCGTGCCCCGGTCTGGGAAGATCCCACATGCCGCGGAGCGGCTGGGCCCGTGAGCCATGGCCGCTGGGCCTGCGCTTCCGGAGCCTGTGCTCCGCAACGGGAGAGACCATAGCAGGGAGAGGCCCGCGTACCGCAAAAAAAAAAAAAAAAAAAAGATAAAAAGTCCACAATCAGTCCTCAGTCCACAATCATATTAAAACAACAACAATGAATCTAGGGAAAGAGACCACACAATTCCTCTTCATGAATCTATTTCAAATGCCTTACCTAAAACACCCTCCTCTATTTAAAACATCCTATTTTGTCGTGTCTCCCAGGGAAACAGAATGCAATCTCTTGCCACAACTCAGACAGTAGGCTTCATGTGTTTGATTTAGATGAGTTCTTTCCGATTTTCTTCAGACCACTTAACCCAGCTTTTTCAAGTTTTCTGCAGTTTCCCCACCATTTAACTGTTTTTGTTAGCCATCCCTGGAATTTTGCCAGATTCTCTGCATTTTCTTACCCAGGTAGGACCCCAAAATTGCGGTAATCTGCAGCTTGACAGAGCCGAGTGTATTGTCTGCTTATAGCTCAGCACTGTGCTTGCTTTTACATCCACAGAGTCTCCTGACATTGAGATGTTAGAATTGGAAGAAATCCTAGGGCTGATCTAGTCCATTTTCCCACTTACTTAAGGATTTCTCGTACTGAACCCCTCAAATGGTTATCCAGCTCAAACTCCGTACTGAACCCCTCAAATGGTTATCCAGCTCAAACTCCAAAAAATACCCTTTCCTTACAGAAGTGTTGTTTTTTCAATTTAATACATTGTAAAATCAATTAAGTGCATCCATAAGTCACATTTTTAAAATAATAGAGTGGGGACTTCCCTGGTGGTGCAGTGGTTAAGAATCCACCTGCCAATGCAAGGGAGGTGGGTTCGATCCCTGGTCCAGGAAGATCCCACATGCTGCGGAGCAACTAAGCCCGTGAGCCACAACTCCTGAGCCCACGTGCCACAACTACTGAAGCCCACGCACCTACAGCCCGTGCTCCACAACAAGAGAAGCCACTGCAATGAGAAGCCACTGCAATGAGAAGCCTGCACACCACAACAAAGAGTAGCCCCCCCACCGGCTCGCCGCCACTAGAGAAAGCCGGCGCACAGCAATGAAGATCCAGTGCAGCCAAAAATAAACATATTAATTTAATTAAATTAAAAATAAAATAAAATAATAGAATGGATGGATGGAATAGAATAGACTAAGACAGGAAAAGTTTGGATGGAATATCAGAGTCTATTAAGTGCACTGAGGACAAATATTTCATGAAATTTCCGTTTTCAGTTGGGGGAAAGGGGATCTATGTGTGTTTGCAAACTGTATCTCTTACTGGGAGTCACAGTCCAGAACTTTCTACACTGCCCGGCAGGATTACTCTTACCAACTCCAGGAAACCAATTTGCCTATTCTTTACCTCATCAAGCTTAGCTTTCACTTAAATCAAAATTTTCAAGTTGCTGGCATCCATCCAGTTCAACCCTACTCCTGGTCTTTTCTCAGTTAATCTGCTCAATTTAGGCTAACTGTAACATTTAACCCACTGATTTTTTTTTATCTAAATGAAGAAGGTAAAGAACGTAATTAAAAAGTTTCTCCCCTCTTTCTGTCCCTCTGTCTCCCTCTGTCTGTCTGTCTCTCTGTCTGTCTATCTAACCGGAAACGCTTCATTTGCTTTTTTGGCCAGGCTGGGCCAAAAGTGCTTCTGGTGTTGCTACAGGGCATTAGCATCCATGCCTTTTTCAGTGCCCCTCTCATGCTGAGACATAGTTCTTTTCTTGTAAATCATGAAGCAGGAGTTCTTCGCAGCTAAAAGACATACCTCCCCCTGCTTCCTAATCTCTCCAAATTCAACTCACCACAGCTTTTCTGCTATTGTTGCTTTGCTAGCTCTTCACCTTTGGTTGGAGAGAAGATATTCGGCCTGGTGAGCCCCTGCACACCCGAAAATTCTGCTTCGACGCCATCTCCCATAGCAGCCCGGTCACTCTGTATGACTGTCACGGCATGAAAGGGAACCAGCTCTGGGGACATCGAAAGGTAAGGGCCAGCTCGCCGCGGGCAGCGAGCTCTCCAACTGCCCTGCTTAAGGTTTTCTGACGCAAAGGTTTTTGGTTTTAACGCATTGTTTTGATTTAAATTGTTACCTGGCCATTTGGTTCATGCATTTGGAGACCACAGCAAAGATGAGGGGAAAGTCAAGAGTGTGTAGGAAGGGGCATTGCTTTGGCTTTGCTGGCCACGTGGACACCCAGCACAGTCAGTTTCAACTTCACATGGCTTTGAGCCAGGACACTAGCCCTACACGGGAAGGGCCTGGTCTCAACCCAGATGGCTCCCAAACGCAGAAGCCATATGCTCTGCAGACAAATGTGCACATGTAGAGTTTTTCACGACACCAATTCACACACACACAGATTAACACATCTCTTTACTTATTATGCATCTCAGGCTCATTCGCTTGGGAGCTCTTTGGGTTAAGACAATTACATTTACACAAATACTAATATATTCATGTAGATCTAATTGTTGCAACCTTTATATAGAAAGACCCATTTTTAATCTGGCCAAAATCCTGCCCAAGTATAACAAAGGAGAACTTATTTGGGGAATTTAAAAGTTTAAAGAATTAGAAGGGTAACATTTATTGCTAGAAAAAATAGTTCAAAACTAAATATAAAATCATATTTTATTGAGTTGAGCATTTAAGTAAAGAATAAAGAGCAATTAAATATTTTAAAATATTTTCATTAAGTTATCTTTTGATAGCTTTTTAGAATACAATTTTTTTCTCAGCTTCTTTGGTTTCTAAGGCAGGACTCGGCTGTCAATTAGCAAGAACTCATAAGTTCCCTTCTGCCCCTCAAGTTTGTAGAATTGCTAGGGGCCTCCCCAGCCAGGTGGAAGATGCCCTCTGTTTGCCTTTTCACACTCTGGAATGATTCAGCCTCACCCCAGACTGTAAGGAAAATGTCCCACCCACCACTTGAATCAGGACTGTTGGCCAGCCTTGGCTGAGGTAAAGTCAGTATCCCCTGAAATCACAGAGAGCTGAAGGGGAAGGTCTGCAGAGAATCAATATGGGGACCACTGGCTTTGATACCTGTTCCCTCACTTAGTAAGCTTTCTGGCAACTACCTCTTAGAGGTGGGCACCGAAAATTATACTCAAAGGCAGACTCATTTGTACAAGTTTATTCCGCACACTGCCACCCACCCCTGCCAACATCTGGCAGGTTGTGGAAAAAGTACAAAACACCAGTTGTTATATCCTCTTAAAAAACAATTTAAAATTAAAAGAGCTAATAAGAAGATGGCATCCGATATGATACGGGGTGATGGGGGGAAATCAGACAAGAGGAAAACCTCCCTGTTTTCCTTGTGAGATATATCAGAAATGATTAATCTTGTCAAACCCTTTTGCTATTCAATATAGTACAGTCCGTGTGTGGTGCAATAAAGTGTTGTGTTTTGTTTTGTTTTGTTTCGTTTTGTTTTGATGGTTATATGCTGACCGTTAGGAAGTTACTTTCAGGGCACATGGATAAGATACCTGATCTGCCATTTGCCTCGTGTACTGTTGGTCCCCACGGAGCGGACCGTTTCTCATCACTGCTTACAGCATGAGAGACAAAACACTCCATAACGCCCAGCTAAGCCAAGAAAGTGCAGGGACCCGCCAGGCATAACTGTGCTGGGCTCTTTCCTCAGACCTGGCCTCACGTGACTCTGGTTACGCTCACCGGTTAGTTATACAGCAAGCACGATGTATACGTCATCGGGAACATGGCCAAGGCCTAAAATGGAAAGTTTCTGAAACAGCTCATCTGAGGTGATGATTCAGGCCTGTTCAAATGTACCTGTTGGAGAAAGTCCCTTGTCTATTCCAAGGGCTCTTCCTGAGGCACAGAGCGAGAAGTCCCTCTGGTGGGTGTTGCCTTGTCTGTTTGGAGGCATTGCTTGGCCCTCGGGGCTTTGGACAGCTTAGCAATCTTTGGAGTCGGCTTTGGGGTCGCCCTTTGTATCAGCACACTGACAAATCCACGTGGATCCCTGAGACTCTGCTGACTGCCTAAAGGACCCCCGTGGGGCATCTCTTAGGCTCCGTCCTCCTCATGTTCCAGCTGGTGAGGATGCTCAGAGCTAGTGCCTTACACACCTCACAACCAACCACCTGGGCCTGTCACGTACGATCCACAGAGGAAGAAACAGATTTGGGGCCAAGCCAGCGTTCAAGCGCAGGTGCATCTGGCCTTGAAGTCTCTCCTCTTTCCTGCGCCCTTAAGCAATCCGATCAATATTCCCCGGGGGGCGTCCTGATGCCTGTTGGATTCTGCATCACCAAGACCAGACAAGCGCTTCTCCCAGGCGCACAGAGATTTCCAGAATTGAGTAGTGGCTGCCGGCGACCTGCCTGAGTGGGGAAGGGCGCTGTCGGCCCCATTTTCTGACCTCTCAGCACCCATCAGCTCTCAGATCTTGTTGGCCTTTTTCTTTTTTTTTCAGGAAGATTTTCCCCTTTTCCCCCAGCTTTACTGAGATATAATTGACACACAACATTTTGTAAGTTTAAGATATACAACGTAACGATGTGATACACCTATGAACTGAGAAATGATGACCACAACAGGTATAGTTAACAAATGTGTCACTGTACAGGGTTCTGGGTGTGTGTGTGTGTGTGTGTGTGTGTGCGTGTGTAGAACTGTTAAGATCTACTCTCTTAGCAGCTTTCAAGTACACGATACAGAGTTATTCACTGTAGTCCACATGCTGTGTATTACAGCCCCAGAAACTTACCCAGCTTAGAAGTGGACCACCCTCCCTGACCCTCCGCCCCCTTGCTCTCAGTTATTTTTCTATGTGGCTCTTTGCCACCACGAGAAAAGGAAGGAATCCCTATCCTAGGGTCGTGTAACTAGGCTCCTGCCCAGCCATCTCCCCTCGTTAGCAGGTACCCAGGGTGAGAAATCCCATTTTCGGTTTCTTTCGCCACCAGGGGGACCCCGGCTACAAGAACAATGATTTGCAGAGGCGACCTCAGTAAAAGTATTCAAATCACCAGCCGACACTCAAAACGACATCTGAAACAAGAAACTGTCCCGCTGCCTCCTTAACCCCCTACATCTAGTTGGTCTCTAAGACGTGTGAACCCCTCCCTCTCCTTGCCGTCCCTGTGGCCGCAGCCCCGACTGCAGCCCTTCCCAGTCTCAGTCCCGGATTACCGCAAAGGCTCCCTTAAAGGGCCACCCTGCCTCCACCCTCCCCCCACCCCCCAGCCCACCTTCCATCCTGAAGTCAGAGGGATGCCCACAGGAGCTGGTCATTGCATCCCTCTGGTTTATACGTTACTTGGTTTCCCACCGAGAAGATGAAGTGCCTTCTCCCAAATTCTCATCCTGCCTCTTCACAGTCTGGTCAACGTCACAGTGGCTTGTCTGGCCCAAGACATTCTAATTCATCCTGGAACTGTAATGTGATCTTGAGTGAGTTATTTCACATGTGTGATTTTCAACTTCCACGTCAATAAAACAGAGACAGTAATTCAGTGAGATAAACTGTGGAAAACTTCCAGCAAGGTTTCTGACCATATGATCGAATTTCCATCCATGTGGGTGACAAGTACACTTTTTACACTGGGAATAGTGGTGAGCTATATCCTGCTGTGTAGCAATCTATGCTAAGAAATATTAACTACTGTTATCCCCCCAGATCAAGAGCTATCTCCCATGTTCTTTTCTAGTGAGGAAACATTTTTATGGGAGTATAACATATATCTTCATTGGGGTTTCCCCAGATGTAGGCCCTGAAGTGAGAATTTGAGTGCGAGTGGTTTATTTGGGAGATGCCCGCACCCCTCCAAGATCATGGCAGAGAGTAGGGAAGTGAAACAGGGAAGGGAGCCAATACAGGGCCTCTGATAAAGCAAGTACCAGCGTGGGCAAGGGGAGACCAAGCCCACCGACACCTCTGCAATGGTCTACAACACACACCGACAGGAAGGAGGCTGGGATATTTAAACACCACCACAGTCAGTCTTGGCTTACGGCCGCTCCTGGGGGGTGTTTATTCCTGACACCTCTGGGCGGCTGCTCTTACAGACGGAGCTGTTCTAGAGCCCAGAGAACTGAGGCCCTAGAGCAAGATTCAGGGGTCAGCTTAAGGAGGTCAGGTCAGCAGGCACTGAAATCCTGGGGCCTGAAGAACTGTGGGCAGACGCTGCCTGAGCACCCAGGCCTTCCCACCTTCACCAACACCTGGCACGCTGGTTTCTTTTTCTTTTCCTTTTTCCGTTCTGTGGTTGTAGAGTAAGATCACATGTCTGTTAGCCTTTTTGGAGATCTTCTTTGAGAAGGACCTGTTCAAGTCTGTTGACCGTGTTTTAACGTGGGTTGTCTGACTTTGTTTTTTCTTTTCTTTTCTTTTCTTTTTTTTTTTTTTTTTTTACAGATTTTGAAGAGTTTTTGGTATATCTAGGTATAGTGCTTCGTTGGTTTTTTGTAAATATCTTACTCCAGTCAGTTTCTGGCCTTTTCTCTCTCCTTGATGAAGAGCTGTTCTTTCCGATTAGTGTTTTCCGTGTCCTGTTTAGGAAATCTTTGCCCACACCAAAGTCAAGAAGGTAGTATTCTAAGTCATCTTTGGAAGCTTTGTTGTTGAATCTTCTGCATTGTGGTATGTATTCCCTGGAATAGTTTTTGTTTACATTGTTTACAATGTAAAATGGGGCTGTTTTTTTCATATTTATATTCGACTGGTCAATCATCATTTACTTAAAAAAAAATCATTTTTCCCACTGCAGGGAAGTAGCACCCTTGTCATAAGTTGAGGGGCCTTATATGCATGGTCTATTTATGAATCCTCAAGATTTTAACCCTCTGACTAATAAGTCTTAGCCATACAGAAAGTAAACTGATAGACAAACTTAACCTAATAAGAACCAAAACCCCATAACATCAGTCTTAGTGGTGAAATGTTTCAACTTCCCTCTGGAGACTGGGAATAAAATATAACGTCTGCTACCGTCACTTCTATTCAACATTGCACGGGGGGCCTTCCCAGAGCCATCAGGCAAGATAAAGAAATTAAAAGGTCTAAGAAACAGAAAGGAAGAAATAAAACTGTCTACTCACAGACGACATAGTTGTGTCCATAAAAAAATCCAAAGGTTATACATCTAAACTATTAAAGTTAGTAAGTACATTCAGCACAGTCCTGGATAGAAAGTAAATATAAGACAATCAAGTGTCTGCATGCCAGCAACAAAAAACTGGAAAATAAAATGCTAAACTTATTCCATTTGATCACCATAAAAAGTATCAAATAATTAGGAATAACTGTCACAACAGATGCACAAGGCCTTTATACAGAAAACTACGAAACATCACTAAGAGGAACTTCTAAAACTACAAAGGAAAGCTAGCATGTTCAAGGATAAGAAGACAATATTGTGAAGATACCCGTTCTCAAGCAGGTGTTTACATTTCATGCAAAACCAATCAAATCCCAGCAGGTTTATTTGTGGAAATTGATGAGCTGATTCTGAAATGTACATGGAAATGAAAGGGCCAAGAAGAGCCAAGAAAAAGTTGAAGAAGAAAAAGAACAAGCATCAAACACTATAAAAGTGCCAGGTACCCAAACATCGCAAAAATGCAATTATTAGTGTAGTGTGCTGTTGGCATAAGGATAGACTGATGCTCTAGAAAGAGAAGCCTGGGTATTGGTATTTTTTAAAAGCTCCTAAAAGGTTCTGATGGGCAGCCAGATAGAGAATCACTTTTCTAGTTCCAGTTTTTACCTACTTTCCTTACCCTACTCTTCCCTCCTACTGTAGTTGGAATTGCCCCTCTGCTTGTATTCCTATAGCATTTTGTTCCCTCCTTTGTACTTAGAACATTGTATTATGCATGGTTAGTCTCCCCTTATAGATGTTAACTATCTGAGGGCAGGAAGTTTTTCTTATATTTCTGTGTGGCCTGCCTAATATCTACCACGTAGACGTTCGTAAATAAGTATTCATTAAATGGGCTCAATTACTGATGCGATCCCCTCCAGGAACCCCAAGCCGTGCTGGATAAAACTTAGCACATCTTTTGGTCTCAGAACCACCTTCACAGCCTCCCCAAAGTCCAAAAGTGAAAGGTTTACATCACTTTTCTGAGTTGCTCTCTGGGGTGTCCTTATAGTTTAACTTCCATAAGAAAGGGCTTAAAAATAACATCAAACAGGAAAATACAGATAAAAAGACACCTGTCAGGCTAAACTGATAACAGTGAAACAGTCACAGCACTTTAAAAAGTGAATGGGTGGAATTCTTGGCATGTGCCCACATCTGACTATTTATGGTACCTTATGTTACGTGCCAGGGCTTTAGCTTCTCAGCTCATAAAATCCTGCTGGTCCACAAAGATGCCAGATGGATGGCCACAAGGTTGTTATTTTTAAATCATTCCGGTTTGGTATTGATTTAGGACCTAAAATGAGGAAACAGAGTTTAATTGAAAGGCGTGAAATTCGACTCTGGTTCTGATAAATGAAGCCCCACTACAAAATCCTGGACTTGTGGTCATGCTTAGACAGTCACACTATCCCTGATCAGCCCCTTCGTTTCTGGACAGTCCCAAGTATTAGAAAGCTCTAAGACTTTTGGTACCACACAGATTAAGTTTCATCCATTTTGGTCAAGACAGATTCCAGATCCTTGAACAATGCTGGTCTGATCTTTACTCCTTACTTCCAGTTACATGGCCCAACTTCCTAACACTGCTCTTCAGATAACTTCATTGGGACCTACCTCAGCCTCCTGGACACAGATTCTTAACACACTCCAGATGGTCCTAGAGGGTGGCGTGATGCCCCAAAGGGAACACAGTATTCTAGGTGTGTTTAACCAAAGAACAGAATGAGTTTCTAGCACCCCTTTGTTATGAGCAGTATATGCCTGTTGAATTAGCGTGAGTTGATTGCTTTTCTGCCTTAACTTCACATACTTGGCCTCTTAATGAGCTTTCAGTATTAAAAAAACCACTCTTGCTTTGCTACACAGATACGTCTCTGTAGTCGTCTACCTGTACAGTTCACCTTTATTTTTTTTTTTGCGTTACGCGGGCCTCTCACTGTTGTGGCCTCTCACTGTTGTGGCCTCTCCCGTCGCGGAGCACAGGCTCCGGACGCGCAGGCTCAGCGGCCATGGCTCACGGGCCCAGCCGCTCCGCGGCATGTGGGATCTTCGTGGACCGGCGCACGAACCCGTGTCCCCTGCGTCGGCAGGCGGACTCTCAACCACTGCACCACCAGGGAAGCCCCAGTTCACCTTTTATACTTGGGTAGCCATCCATTGGTTTCTATTAAATTCTCCCTCACGAGATTTACCCCAGCCTGGATTTCGACTCTTTGATCCAGCTTATTACCAGGTGAACTAGTTTTACTCCAGCCGTGAGTTAGGGCAAAGCAACGTGCACTCAGTCCCTCATCTAAGCTGTTGATCCCAATGAACAAGGCCCAGAACGGAGCCCTCCATCCTATGATAGAGGAGACATTGGCCCATCGGGTGCAGTTACTCAACCAGATACAAACTCACCTAATAGTGAATTATCTTCTAGCCCATATTTCTCCAGCTTACCCACAGGAAAACAAAGGGGGATTTTTAAACATCTTGCTGAAAACCAGATGCACGATGTCTACATCATACACTATACTCTGAAAATAATAGGAGACACAATAGGAGACATGAGCATTGTACCCTGAGAAATTCTGATCTTCAGTGCAACTTGACAATTCAAAGATGAGGGAGGTTAACTCCCGGGACGGGAGTACATTACACCTCTGCAAAGAAGCTACATTTTCAGCAGTGTTGCCTTCCCATTCTGTTTCTGTGTGTCTAATCCGGCTGAAGTCACTTCGTCATCACGTCCTTTTAACTTTTGCCATATCTGGGTAACTTAGCCATATCCCTGCGGGTTACAATTTTACCTAACGGGCTGCACTGCCACCCTCTGGTCACTAGTAAAAAGATTTCATCACAATCTATCTCAGGCTCTAACATATGGACAGAGACTTCCTGAACTGAAGGCCTGTCAAGATGGAGATTGTCAAACTTTAAAGGATCTGGCTAATCGGAACTATACACATTTGAAATTAGTATTTGCTAAGGAGGACAGTTCTTCCCTGCTGAGCATGTGTGGGTCTAGAGCAGGAGTGCTAGTTGGCTCGGCTAAGAAGGGGGTGAGGGCCTTCCCTGGCGGTCCAGTGGTTAAGACTCCACGCTTCCAATGCAAGGGGTGAGGGTTCAATCCCTGGTCAGGGAACTGAGATCTCACATGCTGTGCAGCATGGCCAAAAAATTTTAAAAAGAAGAAGAAGAAGATGACGGGGGTGAGACAGGCTGAGGCCGGGAGCACAGGGGCTAGACCCTGAGGGACCTGGGATTTGAGTTCTGGCTCCGCGGTGGTCCTAGCTCTGGGATCTTGGGAAATTTCCTTACTCTGTGCTTCTGTTTCCTCATTTATCAAATGGCGATAATAACAGTATCTACCTTAGAAGATTATCGTGATGATGAAATAAAAGCTAAATGCACCTAGGACACGGCACTTAATAAGAGTTCAATGAGTGTCAGCTATTAGGTGCCCGAAAAACTTCTCCTGATTTGACTTTAGCTCTCCTAGTAAGTTTACATAGAGGAAACGATAGGCTGTCTAGTCGTCTTCCTATACTATTTTAGCTATTTAACTGTCGCTAAATATTAGAATGTAAATTCCACAAGAGCAGGGATTTTTCTCTGATTTCTTTCATGCAGTATCCTCAGTACCTAAAACACTGCTTGGCACGTAGTAGGTGCTGAATTAGCATTTGTTAAATAAACAGGCGAACCTGGCTTCCTGTTTGTCCACATTCCCTCTCTCTTCAGGTTGCTTATGTGGATGAAGTAGATAAAATGAGAAAATCTGGGTAGAACATTTAACACTACAAGGCACATAAATACATACTCGATAAATAGCAGCTATTATTATGTTGACGTGACTGATGGCAGGTTTACTGAGGGGAGATGAACAGCTATGGACAGATGGAAACAAGATATGGAACAGATGGGTTTTCTCTACTCTTGGAGTTTTCAGTCTAGTGGGGAAGCAGACAGATTTTTAAATTGAATACATTAAGTGTACAGGATAATATGGGAACGGGACACTGCGCTCTACCCAGGTCAGAGAGGTATGCAAGGCTGCTCTGACACAGTACCTTTTAAATGGAGACCTAAAAGATGAGTAGGATTTAGGCAAGTGAAGAAAAGAATCTGAACAAGAATGGATATATGTATTGGATTGGCCAAAAAGTTCGTTCAGTTTTAAGTAAAAATAAAAGACACATTTTTCATTTCCCCCAAGAACTTTATTGAACAACGTATTCATTAACCAAATGAATTTTCTTTTATGTAATGTTGGCAGGAGTTTGGTTAATTTTTATTTATTTACTTATTTATTTTGCCTGCGCCGGGTCTTCATTGCAGCATGTGGGATCTTTAGTTGCGGCATGCGGACTCCTTAGTTGCGGCATGCAGGATCTAGTTCCCCAACCAGGGATCGAACCCGGGCCCCCTGCACTGAGAGCTCGAGGTCTTACCCACGGGACCACCAGGGAAGTCCCCCAAATGAACTTTTTGGCCAAACCCATATACGTATAACTGAATCACTTTGCTGTACACCTGAAACTAACACAACACCGTAATCAACTATACCCCAATATAAAATAAAAATTAAGTTAAAAAAATCACAGATATAGGGGTCGGCTTGTGTAAATGCCCTCGGGTAGGGAAGAGCTTGGTTTTCTTGGAAGAACGGAGAAGCCAGTTGAAGTGTCTGCGCGTGAGGGGAAATGATGAATTCTAAGGCCAGGGGCAGGGCTGCCTATACAAGACCTCGGGACCATGCTAAGAATTTAGCGAAGAGGCTGGGAAGTCTTTGAATGGTGTGAAGAGCAGAGATTTAACAAATCACAACCGATTCTGTAATGATCCTGGCCACTCTGAGAATTGAGGGTATACTCACGCCCATCGATTGCCTGTAGCCCAGAAAACCAGCAATGGAGCAGCAGGCAGGGCTGCGGGGCTGCCAGCACTGTCTCAGCACACACACCGAGGGCTCTGTCCGTCGGGGCATCAGAAGCATTATTTCTGATCGGCCAAATTATCCACTGATGCAGGAAGACCAATTTTCTCCTCCTGTGAGGAACTGTACCTGTCCAAAGAAAAAATGGAAAAGGATAGGCAATCACACTGCTTTGTCCCTTTTATGCCTGTCAAGGTGTTACTCGCATTCTCCCAGATGCCAACGGCAAAAATAGGCATGAAAAACACCACCTGATGTGTCTTTCTTCCAGAACTCAAAGGCCACTCACATATCCACCTGGTTCTTCTCCACAACCCTAGGAGGTGGGAAGGCGGCTATTTTTGTCCCTTATCTCATCCCTCCCTCGTCTTCCCACTCCGAAATCACTAGCAAACGAAGGGGCCATCAGAGATTCTTGTCAGAGATAAAACTAGGATTAAAACCTAGTCCCATAATTCCGAGCCTTCCTTCTCTCGTATCCATACTAGAAACAAAAGGACATGAAGGCGATGTCTCTCACAAATGCATTTGCTGTCAATGTGAGTTACACAGAAATGAACAGTCAGCAGGAGGGAGTAACTCACCTCTCCCCACTTTACAGAGAAGCTATCTTGAGGTCCAGCCTATACCCAACTGCTTCCGGGGCATCTAAACCTGGCTGTCCCCTAAACACCTACGACTCGTTATACCTGAAACAGAGATCATCCTTCCTGCCCCCAATCCTATTCCTCTCTGCATTTCTCACCTCAACACTGCTTTTCCTCTAGTTCCCCACTTCCTCCACCTTAATCCCCACGTCCCATCAGTCAGGATGCCCTGTGCATTCACCTCCTGTAAAAGCTTTCCAACCATGTCTCATGTCACCCCCACCTCTTCCCTATTGCTGTCAAATCTGGACCCCTGCAGTAGCCTCCAGCTGTGCCTCCGGCTGTATCCCGAGTCCCCCACTCCCACCCCATTCTCCTCTCTGCCACTAGCATGAGGCACCCAAGATCCTTAACTCCACTGTTCTAAATCCTCCAACAACCATCCCGCATGCTTGCCTGAAAAGTAAAGCCTTAGCGTCGCACCCCAGTGTCTTCATGATGTGGAATTCATCTGTCACCCTCTGGAATCTTCCCCCTTGCTCCTTGGGCTTGGGCCACGCCAAGTGACCTGCGGGTCCCCAGCACATGATGGACGGAGCCCTCCATCACCTCTGACGCATCTCCTACCACTCTCCCTCACCCTGGCCTCCTCATGTTTCTGTAATCCACACACTGCATCCCTGCTTAGGGCCTCTGCACTGGCCGTTGCCCCGTCCGGCACCTCTTCCTCCAGATACTCGCATGGCCAATTCCCTTACCTTCTTCAAACATCACCTACTCAAATGTCACCTTCTCAGTGAGGTTTACCCTTGCCTCCCTATTTAAGTTTGCACACCAGCCCTTCCCTTGGCACTCCAGTTTCTCCGAACTGCTTTGATTTGCTCCGTGTCACCTTTGAACAGGCCACGGAAACAATTACACTCATGGTTTATGGTCTGTGCCCTACTGCTGTACCCCCAACCCCACCTCTAGAATGTAAGCTCCAGGAGGGCAGGAATTTTTATATCATTAAGGTTATTGATACATCCCAACCACCTAAAACAGTGCCTGACAGATAGTAAGCACCCTGTAGACTCTTGCTGAATAAATTGAATGCATAAATATACCTGTTAGTTCACATCTCTCTGTTCACACATTCTTCTTTATTCATCCTATTCCCCTGCAGCTACAATCTCATTGACACCTTCTGCTTCAAACGTATCTTGTTTACCTACTGGTCTCCCCCACTTCTTGGGCCAGGGGAGGCATCTTAGGTTATCTTTCTATGCCTACTTCCTAACACACACCGGAAAATAAAAAAGTGCTTAATAAATATTTGTTGAACTCAGATGCCCTGGATCATGTTGTATTTCAGGCAACACATACAAACTCGGACCATAACTATACGGAAGAGCTCATTCCTGAACTAATTACTTTGTTTCCATAAACCTTTTGCTTAAACCAGGAGGTACTGATGTATCCGTTCGGATAACTGGTCGAGGCAGGTGCCAATTTTTGCAAATTCTATTTCGCCAGTATTTCAGAAAATGCAATTTGGTCTTGAATAGCTGGTCTCAGACCAGATGGTTAGTACGTTCTGATTTTTAGAATTGGGGATGCTCCCTGACTGAAAATAAATTAAGAGGAGAGCAGGCGTGGAATAACTATTACTTCGTTAGTTACTGCACGTAGGACATTGTGCCAGCGATTTTACATATATTAACTCATTTTATCCACAGCAAACGCATGAAGCAGGTGTTATTATCTATATTTCACAAGTGAGGAAGCTGAGGTTCAGAGAATTAAGTAATCAACCAGGGTCATGTAACAGATGAGTGGTGTGACAGGAATGTGACCAAATTTCCTGGGGAATAAAGCCCTGGCCCCCTGCACCCTGCCGCCGTGTGGGTGTTTATTCTCAGGGTCATCTTCTTGTACGTTATGAACTCACCCACCTATTTTATTGTCTCTGCATCTTTTTTTTTTTTTTTTTCTTTTTTTGCGGTACCGGGGCCTCTCACTATTGTGGCCTCTCCCGTTGTGGAGCACAGGCTCCGGACGCACAGGCTCAGCGGCCACGGCTCACGGACCCAGCCGCTCCGCGGCATGTGGAATCCTCCCGGACCGGGGCACGAACCCGTGTCCCCTGCATCGGCAGGCTGACTCTCAACCACTGCGCCACCAGGGAAGTCCTATTTTGTCCTTTTTATGGCTGAGTAATATTCCACTGTATACACACTACTATATATAAAACAGATAACTAATAAGGACCTACTGTATAGCACAGGGAACTCTACTCAATACTCTGTAATGGCCCATATGGGAACAGAATCTAAAAAAGAGTGGATACATGTATAACTGAACCACTTTGCTGTACACCTGAAACTAACACAACATTGTAAATCAACTAGACTCCAAGAAAAATTTTTTAAAAAGGGCTGGTGTAGGACAAGAGGCCACATTTACCAACGACGATGCGCCAGCCAGGAGAAGCATCAGTAACGACGTTTAGCGATCCGGAAGCTGAGCTGAGGAGAAATATAATGATGGCAATGTACGTGGCTCCCAAGGTCAGAGTGGAAAACGCATGTTTTGGGGACACTAAAGGTGCTTCCAGAAGGTTCCCCTTTAGGACCTGCTGGACACGCCAAAGACACGGAAGCTCGGTCCACAACCAGAGAGCCATCATCTATTAGTCCCCAGAATATGGTTGATAGTGTCTATTTGATGCCCTGTCATTCGTCACCAGTGAACTTTGGAAAAAAAGGTTCATTCAATTTTACGGCTGGGAGAGGCTTCAGAGATGGATGTTATCCACCCCCTCGTTTTACTGATGAAGTTTCTCAGACGCAGATAGATGTGGGGAATTCTACTTTTCAACGTTTATGAGAACATGAAGTATAGTTACAGAAACATACTCCGGATGGTTCAGGGTCGTGCTGAACCTGTTCATCCCACCCGACTGTCCCCACGAGCATACCTGGATCTGCCGGAGCATGTATTCCAGCTGGAGATTTGGAAAAGTATGATCACCTTATGGCTTGGAAAATTACATTCGGAAAAATTAAATGTTCAGAAAATCTGGTTTGGCTTTTGCGTCCGCGCTGAGGCGCACACACTGAGAAGGGAAGAGAATTAAAACATGCTCTACTCTTTTTTTTCCTCATTTTTTAGTTTTTACGGAAATATGTGTTTGGGGAGAGAAACTGCGAGTCTATGGGGGGTCCCGGCTTGAGCTACTGACAAAAGTGACAATAGGAAGAAATCTAGATAGTTAAGAAGAAAAAGAAGTACATGGATGTGGAACAGAGTGAATTTTAGAATTTAGCAGGTCACATAGAATTATCACAAATGTAACAGCTTAAGGATGCTCTTTGAAAAGCTGATGGAAATATATTAGGCCTGTGTAGCTAAATTGGTAGAAAGTGGGGCAGGAGACGGAGTGGGAGGGATGCTGGGGAGGAGGGGAGTGGGAGGGCCAAGGAGCTGCTGCCTAGGGAGGCGCGGGGGCGTCTGTGGGATGGGATCTGTGACCTCAGCATTAACATCAGCCCCAGGAAGGAAGGGGCGGGTGAGCTCAGCGCACAGCCTCCTTCTCCAGAATCTGCTGCCTCGCCCGTGAAAGGAGAGCTCCTGCCAGCTGCCCTGGGGTCCAACAGCAGCCAGTGAAGCAGAGGATGAGGAAAATGGGCAGGAGAAGTCAGCAGCCCTCTCGTGTGTACGGAAAGTGAAATCCACAATAAACTTGGGAGACTTGGAAGAGAGCAGAGGAGAGGAGGGAGCCTATGTATTAGATGTAGCTCTGTGTTTACACTGAAAGTGGAAACATGCAAACGAGGCTTGGGGCCGCCTTCCTCCTTCCTTATTCTTCCTTCCTTCACAGGCACCCAACTATGCAAACATCTGGGTCCGAAAGCACGTTAAATATTGGTTAGCAGCCAGTGTAACCCAGAGATGCTGACATGGGATGCCTAAAAGCTGAGTCTAATGCTCCTCAGTTAAAGAAAATAAGCAGACCCTCTAAATGTTTCCCAAGCTAAATAATAAAACACAGCTTGTTCCTAAAATTTCAGCAGTGATCTGGGGATGTTTTTACATGTTATTGGCCCTTTTTTTTTTTTAATGCATAGACACTATAAGAGACAAAAGCATTTATTGCGACTTAAGGAAAGATCCCTTTCTCGTAGCACTGGCTTCCTTCTCCCGGCTTGTACAATACAAAGCAGTGTGTATTAATAGAGGCTATTCACATAATGGGCTTGCTCACCACTTAAACTCTGTGCCCTGCTAGCACCTTCATCCACAGAGCCGTTCTCTTTATCACACACTGAGCTAACACTGCCTCCCTCCACTTTACAAAAGGCAGGGAGAATTGCATCCCAGGAAGAGCAGCGATGCCGATAAAGGGGTCGGGAAGAGGCAGAAGCTCAGATTTGAGCCTGTGCTTGGAGATTCTGCCTGCACACTGTGTACCCCCAGTCCCGAGTTCATCCTGGTTCCTGGTCCTCTGGTATTTGCCTTTCCCAGTACAAGGGTAGGAAAGATGATGACTCTTCTGGTCCTCTGGGTGCGTGTGCGAGGCTGCGGTGGTGTCTACTGCGGACTAAATTACCATTTCTGTATGCATCCCTCTCCCCAGACAGCTAGATTAGTAGCTACTTGACAAGCAACCTCATGTACTTTTCATCTTCAAAACCCGAGCGTGTAACAAAATGCTTACCACAGAGCAGGCAATGAATGGATTATACTTTTTAAAAGTCCATGAATGAATGAATTCTTTGTTTCTGGCTGAATCTGCTTGGAGGGCCCACGTTGCGCTCACGGTTCCTAGGAAACCACATTCCGTGTGGCAACCCCACCTCCTGTTGTTTGATTTGGGAGGTGGTCTATTTTTTTTCACACTCTGGGTAGATACTGAAGTATCAGCAGGGTTATTTTACTTTCTCTTTATATTTTGGGTTCCAAGCATTCCCCACGCATGATATCAGTCTTTTCTTTTCTTTCCGATCCCTGCAGGACAGAACATTATTCCATCCTGTGAGTAACAGCTGCATGGATTGCAACCCAGCAGAGAAGAAGATTTTCATGGCCAGATGTGACCCTCTCTCCGAGACTCAGCAGTGGATTTTTGAACATATTAATATGACTGTTTTAGAAAAATTTAACTACCATGCCAGCTCCTAGAAAGAAAAAAAGGAAGGAAGAAACAGTGATTACCTGCAGGTTATAAAAACTAAATTTTAGCCAGTCTCTGGGTCAAAGGAGTCAGGAATAACATTTCCTAGATCCAGGAAGTCTGGTTTAAAGATATGTAGATGCCACGTCAAAGTAGGTTGTCCCGAAGAATTTCCTGCACCTGAGGAACTTGGCTAAGAACCTCACCAGCTGCTTCTGAGAACTTGAGCAGTCCCCTTGCTGGCCAAGGGCAAAGATGATTTAGGGACTTTTGCAAACAACCGCTGAGTTAATGAATCCTAGCATTTCTCAGGTCAAATCCTGCAGTAGTGAGTAGCTATGAATGGATCCTCTTAAGCGGGGGGGGGTGGGGTGCAGGTGAAGGGCATGACCGCTCCGACGACCTGTCGCAGGCTTAGAACGGGCCGTTCTGCGACTCGAATGGTTAAACGTGCTGCAGGTGATTCTAGAGTGCTCAGACCATTCTGTGTTCTTGTTTTATTTTGCAATGAGGGTGTGCTATCTAAGACTTCAATTACATCATGAAATGGACTTGGAGTGTCTCCATGCCTTCATTGACGTCTGCCATTCTCCTTTCACAGCGGAGGTAACTTAACTGGTCCTAAAAGTTCACGCTCCATAAATGAGCCGAAGTTTTAATTCAGTGCCCTTGTATGAATCCAGCTGAAAAACAAACACGAAAAACCATGCTACCAAGTTACTCCAAAGAGAAAGGTTTCACAGAAGCAGCAAAACCATGTAAGGTTTAAGGAGAGGAATTTCCCTAGGAAATCTATTTTTACTTTTCTATTATTTTTAGAATTTTAAAAGTTTGATGCTTGTCCAGTCATAGTTTTATTAAGGAAGGACATGGAGTGAGGTTGATGTAATTTGTTTAGGAGATTCTTAAATGGAAATAAATCTACACTCCAAGTGACGTGAAAATGGCTTAGAACACTTCAGTTATGCTTGGTCAGTGCCGGGGACATAGAACTGGTTGGATTTTGCTCTCGGCTGGGGTTTTTTGTTTATTTGTTTTACATCGTAGGTATTAAGGATGCTTTAGTTTTCCTTGGAAGCACATTGAAGGAATTTCCACTAATAAAGTGCTTCTGACCCCATTTTCTATTAATGGGACAAGATTTCAGGGATGATTAAAAAACTAAATGGAACATTTAATCCTTAAAAGAACGTTTTTTTTTTTTTTACTTTTCAATAACAATGGGGGTGGGGGAGGAATATACAGGGATGAGTATACAGGAATATACAGGAATGGATATATAGAGGAAAGAATGATGTTTGTTTTATATATATATTTCTCAAGTCTTTTTCAGGTAGAACAAAGTTTTTATTTTGCTTTTGTTGTTTTCTTTCAACTCGCTTTTCATATTAATAAAATATATATATATTGTCTTGGATATAAAAACATTGAATTTTAGAACTGGGAAGACACTTAGAATCCAATCCCTTTGTTTTTACAGATGAATAGCGAAAGCCCAGAGGAGAGTGGTCCTAATTCCTGGCAGGGCGGATGGGTCTTCCAATGCCTGGTGCCCAGTGCTTTTCTTCCTGTGTTGCCTCTTCCATTATCCAAAAAGGTTCTGGTTTCTACTCTGATTTAACTAGAAATGTTCAGTCCCTAGATGAGAATAATATGCCTGCCTGGGGCTGCCCACAGGAGAAGCATTCACGTTCAGAAGCTTTAACATATGAAACCTCTTCGCGTAAATGTTCATGATTTTCTTCTCTCCTTCAAATCTAATCAAAATGTCCAGTTAAACTGCCCTGCTAATAGGTGGGGAAGAGTTATTTCGTTATCTTTACGGATTTTTCAAGCATACTTTTGAAGAGCTATTCTATTCAAACTGACAGTCGCAGAGATTTTTGTGTGTGTGTAGGTCAAGCGGTCTTGAGGCTTCCACGATGCGTAGTGGAGAAAATCAATAGTGAGAAATTAACCTGTGTGCTGAACAATTCCAGAGAGTGGGTGAAGATTTATCTCAAGTGTTCAGACAGCAATCTGGTTGTAGAATGAGATGAGCCTATAAAAACCCACATTATGTCACTAAACAGTTGACTGCTGTTCACAGTTCCACCGAAGAGCCAGCCCCAGGTTTTGCACCCCGGAAAGCCCAGATTTGCAGTATGCGAGGGTGCTCTCATCCTGGGAAAACGCATCCTTTTGGTGTGACAACCAGGATCTGATCTCAGAGGGCCCTGTCTCTTACTTTGGCTAGAAGGATGTAATTTTAAAAATTAATTAAAAATGTTCAAGAGAAGCCTAAGACGTGAAAGCCAAAATGAAAACCTCAAACTGCCAAGTAATTGTTAGATGTGTGCAAAGTGGGAACATCCAAACAGAATCAAACAAAGCCTCAGAATCTACTCCCAGGCAGGAGGGCCTGGCACTGCAATAAACATGTCCAAGGAGGTTTCCCAGTACCACCAAATGGCAGGACTCCGCTTACTTGAAATACCGCTATGGCCATTCTGAAAAATAGAAAATTGCATATGTTTTTGCATTTATTCGGCAAAAGGACTGAACAGTCGTCAGAGAGATTCTCTTTCCTGGAAAGAACACGATTTAGAAATGGAGCATCAGAGTTCTGACCCGCCCTTTTATCAGAATGGGAAGAAAACTACCAGAAAGTTCATCTGGCCCTAGAAATTGCTACTTCTCCAGAATAAGAAATGGTTTTGCTAGAAGTTAGAAAATAGTTAATTTTTCAAATCCTTTTTATGCATTTACTGAGAAAAGGCTGTGCTGGAAAACAGTTGTGAACTAATTGTGGGATTTATATGTGCTCCAAGGTTGGATTAATAACATGGCAATAACAATGACTGGCTTCTAGGTCTACTGCTATTTAGTTTAAAATATTAACATGATCACATGACTGTTTTGAAATGTATTCATTATAACAGAGGCCTCAGTGTATAATACAAGTTCCAGGATTATTTTGTGAATTGGTAACATAGAGCGTTATACAACAGATGTGTAACACGTAACAAAAATGGATTTACAGTCAATGAAAGAGAGCGTTAGGCCCATTCTGTTCACATTCTAGCAAAACACTTGACACGGTGTCCTTTAGGGGCAATTATGTGTTTTTTTAAAAAGCAGCCAGGGGACTTCCCTGGTGGCACAGTGATTAAGACTCTGTGCTCCCAATGCAAGGGGCCCGGGTTCAATCCCTGGTCGGGGAACTAGATCCCACATGCATGCCGCAACTAAGAGTTCGCATGCCACAGCTAAGGAACCCATGAGCTGCAACTAAGACCCGGCACAACCAAATAAATAATTTTTTTTTTTTTAAGAAAAAAGCAGCCAGAAAATAAAGGGCATATAAATATCTCTTTTGTCCTTCTTGCCCTCACATGAAAAACTTCGATTTCAATTCCTTCATAACTCCAATAACTTCATTATCTCCACAATGAAGGAGCAAAAAGGAATCTTTTATTGGAAAGGCTGGCATATAAACTTTACGTCAGACACATCAAAAGAGCCAAGGACACTCGGATGACAAAGCCGACTGTCCAGTGAGAAAAGGCCATGCCCACCTGTGGGTGACATCACACATCTGAGGACCAGAACAGCACTGATGGGAAGGCTGGGACATTCCTTCTGCTTTTGACTTCCCATCTGAAGTGCTACAGACTCTTTCCCAGGAGTGGACAGTGCCCCAGCCTCCAAATGCTGCCGGGTCACCTTATGCAGAAGTTAGAGTCTTCCTAATAATATGAGGTTCTTGTGAACTTTATATACATCCTGGGAGACAACACCTCAAAGGGAAAATATTTCTCAGTGATACCCTGAGATTCTGGGAGTAAATGCAAACGGCAAGAGGTAGTCTGTATCTCTAGACACGGGTGCCCATCACCCCCTGCGTTCACTCCATCACCAGGTGCTGCCCTGGCCATCCTAACTCTCACACGACACCACCAGCTGTAATTACTCTCCACGCGTGCCACCGTGGCAGGGACACTGAGGCGTGACAAGTGGCCAGTCCTCCCATGCCGCCAACCTTGGAAGATGGCTCTTTGATCTATGTCTGGAGCCTTTGTTGGAGGCCTGGGAGCTGTTTGCGACTCTATTTGGTAGACTTGACATTGGCTCGGAGCTTTGATCACAGTCACTCATCGCCGCGCTTGACACGTCAGGCTGGTGTGTCCGGTACCACGGCTTCTCAGCAGACGATAGCTCAGGCACGTGTGTGATGCTTCAGAGAAACCTGGGGACATTTCTTCTGTCCCTCCGGCCTGAAGTGGCCCCCTTCAGCTCACCACAAGACAGCCCCCAGGGTCCCTAGAGTCTGCCACACCCCACGTGTGCCCAGGTTAACCTCAGTACAGAAAGGCTGGACATTGCAGAATCTTCTATCCTGACATCACTCACCTTAGGAAGGGTGAGTTTGTAACTAAGTGACATAGGTCCTGGTTTACCAGGGACAGTCCTGGTTTCTTCCTGTGTAATTATCAACAGCACCCCCTTTCACTCTTAAAATTGTCCTAGTTTGGACAGCAAATTTTATGCTCACTCTATCTATAATCCACCTGCCTGTTTACTTCATAGTTCCCGTACTTATGAAGGCCCAGAGTCTACAAGAAATCAACTAGTCTCACCCCATCCCTTCACACAGGACCAGACGAAAACCAGTTCTATTTGGTGATCATCTAAAGCATTCACATGGTTCTTTACAAGTTGCTTCATGGAAGCTTTTTAATTAAGAGTTCTTACACCCATCTACATTGTTTTGTTGAATCAAGACGATTCTAGTTTAAATGGTTTTTTTCATGATTTAAAAAATTGATTTGAAATTAACTAGGTCATTTTCTACTTTTCCAAGTTGAAAACAGTAGATGCCCACCAGTAGCCATATTATTAATTCTCAATATCATGGTATGAGATAGAGATCGATAGATGATAGGTAGATAGATAGATAGATTCTATTTGCAATATTGCTTTTGTTTTTAAAGTGATTTTACATTTATCTCCTTCTGCCCTTGTAACCACCTCTGTGGTAGAGGATTATTACCATCCTTATGAAGAAAGTGCAGGACTTGTGCCCAGGGGGTGTGCCCAGATCAAGGTCACACAACAAGTTCACAGCAGAGCTGGGATGAGGACCCAGGCCTGGATGCTGAGGCCTCAGTTTCTTCCAGTCTCCGTGGTGTCCACACCTCACTGTAGGGTCGTTGGTTCATAGTCAAACCAAATACGAGAGGGCTTGAACTACTTCACTGGTGGGAACAATCCTTCCTTGGGAGCCTCTGTTTTTAACCCTTAATTATATTTGCTCTTCTTCCCCTAAGCTTGTTAAAGGGAGAACACCAAACTGCATTCAGGATTAGTCCCTCTTAATGAGATTTCCAGGGTACTTGGGAGAAGTGATCTATTAAAGCTATTCGCATAGCTCTGGAGGAGAAATCCTTAAGCAAATACTGTGCACTTTGGGAGTATTAATGGGTTCAGCCTTCGGTGGTGGTGGGGGGGGTGGGGGGGGCAGCCAAAAAAATAAAATAAAAATAGATTGCTGGACCACCTTCCCACCCCCAATCCAAGATTCTGGTTCATTCAATCCGGGGTAGAGCCCAGGAATTTACATTTCTAACAAGTTTCTAGGCAATGAGGATCCTGATGGTCTGGGATCCACCCTTTGGCTTAGATCAACAGTCTCACCATTTTGAAAATACCTTTTGAAGCCAGTTTTATTGCTGTTGAATGTGTTTAGAAACCATGTATTACATTTAAAAGACCTCTCTTAGAAATGATAAAATCCCAACTCATTCAAAATCCGAACTGAGTGTAACTCACTTCAATAAATATTTATTGCCAGAGGAAAGTTTCTCTTTTAAAGCTCTTCATTTTTAAAATTCTTTTAAATTGAGGTATAGTTGATTTACAGTGTTTCAGGCCTACAGCAAAGTGATTCAATTATACATATGTGTGTGTGTGTGTGTGTGTGTACACACACAGATTCTTTTCCATTGTAGGTTATTACAAGATATTGAATATAGTTCCCTGTGCTATACAGTGGGTCCTTGCTGTTTATCTATCTTATATAAAGTAGAGAGTATCCGTTAATCCCAAACCCCTAATTTTAAAGCTCTTTAAGTCGAGATCACAGAGCTGAAAGACCAAGAATAGGCAGTATTATGGTATCAGCTAGGTCAAGGCCCCTACCATTAAGTGCCTGGCATTAAGCATCGTGTTAATAATTCAATTATTATTGTTCCTTCCTCCGTTAATGAGCCTCATGCTACTATAGAATGGTATTGAAAATAAAACAAAGGCATAATATAGCTAAATAATTTACTTAACACTGTTTTTCAGTATATCAGCCTGTCTAACCTAGACCATGCTTTTTCTCAAGTTCTGTCTTGAGAAAAGAAACATTACTTTTTTGGTGGCAAATACCTGGCTGAGCTCTTTTCACAAACATTGTGCAGATGTGACTGAGCTATGGTTCCTCTCATCTTTGAAAAATGCTGCAAGTTTAATTAAAAGTCTTCTAAGTGTAACAGTATCTCACTATGTCCAACTCAGCTGAGTAACTTCCTTAGAAACAGCTGCAGAAAGTAAAGAAAAACTTAGTATTTCTGCCATGTTGGAAGTGTGGTTATCTTGGATTGTAACCTTCTTTTCATTGAAAATAAATACGAAGATCTTTTTTTAAAGTTTGTTTCTCGCTTGTCCTCTGTCTTCAAAAATAAAAGTTAACTGAGAATAGGTCTTTTTGTTTTCAGTGTATTTAAATTCTAACCCCTAGGGGCACACAGAGTAAATCCTCCAAATTACACTTTTTTCCAAGTATTTTTCTAGTTGTGTGTGTGTGTGTGTGTATGTGTGTGTACCATGGATGCATGAAGGAGAACATATGATGGGCAAAAGAATTTTGCTTTACCGCTGCTTGCTATTCAGATTGTCACCCAGCAAATTGCTTGTTATGTGATGTATAATGTGGCCAATCATCCCAGCCACATGTGTTCAGATCTTACAGGGAAAAAAAAATGCAGCAGGTGCAAAAGCTCCTTTTAGAGCCAAAACTAGACAGTGCATCTCATCTCAAAAAGACACACTTCTGTCATCAGGACTTTTGAATTCTTGGAAAGGAGCAAGAACACGGGACCCAGGGGTCCCCAACAAGGCTCCCGCACCCTGCAGAGAGGAGGTGGGCTGTGGCACCGGTGAGGATGAGAGAGAGAAAGAGAAACAGCCATGTCTTGCTTTCCTCAAAATAATTCATTTACTGTCCTGGAGGAAGCAGCGGGGAAGTGCTGGAGTGGCTGAGATGTCAAAGAGACAATCTCACAAAAGAAATGCTGCACTTGAGCAAGCAGTTACCTTTCATCACCGTCTCCCCGACCCACATCCCCCCACCCCCAGCAAGTGGCCAGAGTCAGACCCACACAGACCTGCACCGCCCCGAAAAGCGCCTTCGGCGGGAACACAAGGATTTCTAAAGAATGGGAGCTCAAACAAGGATGAAATAACTATGCTGAGTCCCTGCGATGTTTAAAAGAAAGCCATCTCGAGGCCAGTTCATCCGGATAATAAATGCCCTTGGACGTGGATGGGAAGCTCTTTGATTGGGAGAGGCAGGAAAGCCTGAACCGGAGGAGAGCTAATGACCTTGTTCCGACATCCATCAGACATCAGTCGGCTGCCAGAAAGCCGCCCGTGGGGGCGGGGCAGCGGCAGCGAGGTTTAAAATGGCCAGAGAGAAAGGCTGTGGGAAAACGCGCTGCACTCGGGCGCAGCTTCTAAGGAGGCTGATGGACGTCTCCACCGCGGGGCCGGCACGTGCCCTGCAGGAGCTGCCTGAGCCGCCCACCGGGTGCGCAGGGGACCCCAAGGCCCCCTGGGAAATTCCTCTCCTCTCCTGTCTCATGAATTCTCCCCTATTTCTATCTATCCTGATAAACTTCCTCCAAAATCAAGTCAGAACATCAGGTCAGCGTCATTCCTTTGCTGACTCGATGATCAGAGCGTCTTTCTCAACGGGCTCAAGAGACATGTGAGAGCAGCCAAAGCCCCAGTCTCCCTGCAGGCCATGTCCTCCGAGGCTCTTCTCTCGGACTAGGGAAAACTGTTTCAGGCGATGTCAGCAGGCTGGTCTTTTTCTCTGAGGACTGGACACTCTAATTTAATGAGGTAAATGTTTGTTGAGTCCCAACGTGAGTGAGGCCTCACGTTAGAACCAAAGGTCCACATAGCTAGGAGAAAAATGTCTGGTGAACTCTCAGAAAATGATGCGCTGGCCCTGGCTGCAGCCCTAGTCTCCCCCTTGAAACTGGGTGAATCTCTACCCTCCCTAAGTCTTCCCTGCAGGAGTGTGGTCGTGATGAAACATGGGAATGAACAGGACTGGCGAACAAAATGTAAATGAGACATGTTTACATTTAATGAAAGCCCGTCCTCTGGCAGCTTACAATTCAGCAACGTGATTCTTGGATAGGGTGACCGGGTAATTCGTCAGACAAACCAGAAATATTTTGAGAATGAGATGAGGTATTATTAATAATGATGGAGGAGAAACAATCTAAATGTCCATCAACAGATGAATTGATAAAGAAGATGTGGTATATATATATATATATATATATATATATATACACACACACACACACACACACGCACATACAATGGAATACGTCTCAGCCATAAAAAAAAAAGAAATAATGCCATGTGCAGCAACATGGATGCAACTAGAGATTATCATACTAAGTGAAGTAAGTCAGAAAGAGAAAGGCAAACACCATAGGATATCACTTATATGTGGAATCTAAAATATGACACAAATGAACCTATCTATGAAACACAAACAGACTCAGAGACATAGCAAACAGACTTGTGGTTGCCAAGGGGGAGGGGGTTGGGGAAGGGATGGAGTGGGAGTTTGGGGTTAGTAGATGCAAACTATTACATATAGAATGGATAAACAACAAGGTCCTACTGTATAGCACAGGGAACTATATTCAATATACCATGATAAACCATAATGGAAAAGAATATTAAAAAAGAATGTATATATATATATATATATATATGTATGTATAACTGAGTCACTTTGCTGTACAGAAGAAATTAACACAACATTGTATACCAACTATACTTCAGTTAAAAAAATTTTTTTAATAAAAAAATGATGGAGGAAAAGCAGGTAGAAACCAGGCCTGGGGAAACCAAAACATATGGTCAGCCTCTTCTTAAAGACACTAACAAAATAAGACGAAATATTAAGCCTGAACCCACATAGCCAAAAGTTAAGGGTTGTTGGAGAGGAAAAAAAACGTTTCCTCTACCCTCTTAGTTGAGTTTTAGGGGGGCTGTGAGTTAAACTGATGAAAGACAGATTAGCAAGAAAAAAAAAAACAGATATAAACTTATGCACAGGAATTCACAAAGAAATGTAACTCAAAGAGGCAGTTAGAATTTGGGATGTATGCACCTTCTGACTAGGGCAGAGGTCCCCAACCCCTGAGCCGTGGACCAGTATAGGTCCACAGCCTGTTAGGAACTGGGCCGTACAGCAGGAGGTGAGTGGTGGGCGAGCGAGCAAAGCTTCATCTGCCGCTCCCCATCGCTCCCCATCGCTCCCCATCGCTCCCCACCACTCCCCGTCGCTCCCCGTTGCTCCCCATCACTCCCCATCCCTCCCCATCGCTCGAGTTACTGCCTGAACCACTCCCCCACCCTGTCTGTGGAAAAACTGTCTTGCATGAAACTGGTCCCTGGTGCCAAAAAGGTTGGGGACCACTGGACATGAGGCTAGCTGGGGCAGAAGGTCACTTCTAGGAGAACAAATGAGTTATTAGAAGGGGAGGGGGAGAAAGGGGACTTATGAAAAGACAAGTGACTTTTTGGAAATACCAATGGGCCCTTAGGGGAACAGTTGGGAGGTATGACAGTTTCTGTGACCATGTCAGTTTGGGTGCAGTGCCAACTTCTTGTCTCCAAACAGAGAAGATTAGAATTCTTCCTTGGGTGGGGATTTATGAAAATTGAGTTTTTTTGCTTTTTTTGTGGTAGGCTCTGCTTTCAGGCAGATAAAGGAGTTGAGGCACTCGAATGCCTGAGGTCAAAATAATTCCTGTGCCAAAAGTGGTATATTTGGGGGGTGGTATATCATCATGACCCCCTTCAGTGTTCACAAAGTGGATTTGGGTTTGAGTACTTAGATTTTCTTATTGGAACGTTCTTTGACATCATGTAGGTTATGTGGTTTTCTTTTTCTTTTTTTTTTTCTTTTGTTTTGGCTGCATTGGGTCTTCGTTGCTGCACACGGGCTTTCCCTAGTTGTGGCGAGCAGGGGCTACTCTTCATTGCAGCGCGCGGGCTTCTTACTGCTGTGGCTTCTCTTGTTGTGGAGCACTGGCTCTAGGCGCATGGGTTTCAGTAGTTGTGGCACGTGGGCTCAGTAGTTGTGGCTCATGGGCTCTAGAGTGCAGGCTCAGTAGTTGTGGCACACGGGCTTAGTTGCTCCATGGCACAAGCGATCTTCCTGGACCAGGGCTGGAACCCGTGTCCCCTGCATTGGCAGGTGGATTCTTAACCACTGCGCCACCAGGGGAGCCCTTATTTTGCTATTTTTAAGTTTGGGAATGAAGCTTTTTCCAAACTAAAATTGTTTATAGGCTATTATAACTAGATTAGAATATCTAGGCTATTCACCACTTGAAATGGCCCTAATGTCTTCATTCATCAAATCAGGGTATCGAAATAACATCATAATAACCAATTTAATTTAGAAAATATAAGTAAAAACTTACAATGAGGGTGCTTTATAAAGGAAATATAGTCTTCTCCTCTGTTGTGATATGTAATTGTATATACTTAATTTAAAAGGGAAGTAGAACTTATAAGGTTATTGAATTATTAAATACCTCCCACAATATTAAAAATTGCTATTTTATAGTTTGCTTTATGTAGATTTGCCAGTAGAATCGTGTTTTACTTGATGAATGAGGATTTTGGAAGGAGGCTGCTGTCAGGCAACTTAGCAGTAAAACAAAATAGTGAAGAAGAACATTAGGTTTTTATTGCTAATTTACTTCCTTGGTTTCTCATTGCACAGGGGTAATTCCCTCATCAAAGTGAGGTAATAAGGCCTGATGGACCTTCCCAATAAATGTGCCTCATCTTCAGAATGTGGGCGGTGCCATGTTTGTTCAATTTTAGTGCATCTTGAGACAAATGAAATTGGGGGGACTTCCATGAAATGAAGCTATTTTCTGCAGGGTCTGTTCCTCACAAGCTATATTGCAGCTGCAGCAAAAATGAGGAGAAAATAAACCTTCTGGTTTAGAACCAAATCAACCAACCAAAAGAATACAAACAAAAAGCAAATAACAAACAGAAGGCTCCCAAATGCTCCTCCACCAATACACCTGTGAAGACAGAAATCGGTTTATCTAAAATATGTATATACTAGATGTTTACAATTGTGTTGAACAGATGGATGGATGGATGGCAGGAATAATGTCATCCATCCTTCCCTGTACTCCTCTCAGTATGTAGCATATCTCAACCCCGAAAACGGGGAGCAGAAAGAAAGAGAGAGACTGAGAGAGGGAGAAAAGCAATATGAATGGAAGCCCACACTCTAAAGCATAAGAAATATACCTTCACTGGGTATTTAGATTGATGTGGCGAGTTGTTTTATAATTGCTGCTCCAAGGAGAAAAAAAATGAGGCACAGTCAAAATACATGCCATTAGGCAGTGGACAGGGAAAAAGTCTCAAAGGGCACAGGTCCCTGACTAGAGGGAATCTCTCATGACTCTGACCTGCTCTCACCACCCCCTACCCCTGTGGAATTCCCCACTGGAAGAGCACAGCTCAGAGAACGACCATCCTCCCTTTCCCAGCTCATACTGACCTTTTTACCCCTTTCTAAATGTATACAGTAAAGATATTCACTAGGCATTGTCAGTAGTTAAAGGAATCTGAGAAAAAGAAAAGGATCCAATACGAGCTGAGATGTATACAAATTATATACGGAATTTCTATTTATTGGTGGAAATGGCAAATATAGATATGTTATATAGAGTCCCTTGGGGGAGATATTTGTTCCAATGGCCTGGACCTCAGTAAAGCTAAGGCAGAAGGGTCCCACTGTGTGATAGCTCTGAGCTTCTTCACTGTTAACGGAAGAGCACTGACCCTCTCCAAGTGAGCCCGGGGGCACCAGAGCTCAGGGAGCCCAAGGAACAGCGGAAGCCACGTAAGTGTGTTTACCCAATAAATTCACGTTTATCCATCTGTAAGTAGGAATCTGTGATTTGAAAGCTTTCCCAGGTAGTGACAGCGATTTCTGAAACTAATTAAGCAAGAAGAAGTGCATGAAACTGAGAAAGGACGCAAATTTAAGGGAAACATTGGGCCATGGCACAATCAGAAGAGGCTTCCGAAGTAGCTGAGGAAGGTTTACTGACTGTTCTTGACCTACAGACTTCACTTCATTTTGCTTATGTTGCTTAACCGCAGAAAGGGAAAGTAATCAAAAGCAATGGATGTGGGAATTACTTTCCTGATAGTGACTGCTGTGATCTGATGGGAATTAATATTCTTAAATTTCTCCAAAACACATTGCATTCGACCAACTGTGCTTCTTCTTCTAAATCATCAGAAGCGGGGCAAGGCTTACCATACATGTAGCAAAGCTGTTTTAGTTGTTGTTTCTGATTGCTAAGGTCACCAACTCTAATTTTATTGAAGTTAAACTTGGCTGTTAATTAGCTGTATAACCATGGGTAAATGACCCAATACCTGTAATTTAGAGTATTCATTCCTAAACTGTGCTGGATTCTAAAGTCCCTTATAAATGGATGTTGGAAGGAGGAGATGGTGAATAACATCCTCTAAACTGAGAAGGAACTTTAAGGCTGAAAACTGAAGCAGGCAGCTCCATAAAGCGCAATTGTGAGGTTTATCGTGGGTAACTTACATACAGGCAGTATCGGGCGGGTGACCATCCAGAGACATTCATAGCTGTGCCTCCGAAAGGCGTACATGGGGATTTAAAGGGGCCAAAGCCACAAACAGAATCTGACTGCTAGGGAGAAGCACGTCCACAGGGATGGGCGCCAGAGGTTCCCGCACACACACTTGGGGTGGGGGTCGGGGGGTCTTACGACCAGTAATCATCCGTGTCAGCAAAAGGCATTCTTCCGGGGCTTCCCTGCGGGTCCAGTGGTAAAGAATCCCCCTTCCGGTGCGGGAGACACTGGTTCAATCCCTGGTCAGGGAATTAAGATCCCACAAGCCACAGGGCAACTAAGCCCGCACACCACAACTAGAGAGAAGATCCCGAGTGTCGCACCTAAGACCCGACACAGCCAAAAATCAATAAATAAAATACATTTTTTAAAAAGGCATTCTTCCAGTTTTCATATCCTATGAAGGCAAGGGTAAAGGTTGACAGGGAACTTATCTGACTTGGGTGCACTCCTTGTGAGTTAGGCTAAAGCTCAGTCACGCAGAAAGGGGAGGGGGTAGGACTGGGGGCCTGAGATGGAGCTGACACAATGGAGTCAGCGTGGTTCAGCCACACGGCAGAAAATTCTGTGATGTTAGAGTAAGAAGAAAACAAGAAAGGGATCCAGGTTACACTATACGAACTTAATCTGGAGAACATGGAACGTATTTTCCCTGGCTCGGAGGGTTGGAATAAGAGTAATATCATCAATGTCAGGCTGAACAAAATAACTGTATCCACACAGCACTCCAAAATGACGTAAGGATTGATACATATACACTAATATGTATAAAATAGATAAATAATAAGAACCTGATGTATAAAAAATAAATTTTAAAAAATAATAATAATTTTCTTTTGCGGTACGCGGGCCTCTCACCGTTGTGGCCTCTCCCGTTGCAGAGCACAGGCTCCGGACGCGCAGGCTCAGCGGCCATGTCTCACGGGCCCAGCCGCTCCGCGGCATGTGGGATCTTCCCGGACCGGGGCACGAACCCTTGTCCCCTGCGTCGGCAGGCGGACTCTCAACCACTGCGCCACCAGGGAAGCCCAAAAAATAATAATAATTTTTTAAAAATGAGATAAGGGACCATAGGACACTCAGAGATGCTAAGCGACTGGCAGTGTATTAATTCTATCAGCTACTGAGTCACTCATTCATCAAACATTTATTGAGTGCTGAATGGCAGACACTAAACATACAAGTTCTCAAAAACCTATAATAGCGCTTCATGGAAAAGCTTTCTCCTATGAAGCTGTTCCCATAATTGAATTCACAAGGAGGCTAGTCAAATAGTCTGTAAACCTGGCCAGCAGGCTGAAAACCTGCTTATCGGATTACAACACCCCAGCCAGAGCTCATGTTTAAAGGAAAACCATTCTTAACAGTCATCTCACTCTCCTTTACTATTGTTTTTTAATAGATGACTGGAGATTTCTCAAAGGATAGGGTAAAAAGAAAAGGTAAGAAGATATGGAGTGCTTTTGAAGTCTTTAAATTTTCTAAAATAAAAATGCCCTGTTATCTTCAATATAAGGAAGGAAACTAGGAATGACACATCCTTGGTAGTGCAAAAAAGGAGAGCCTTCCTTTTCTTAAATATTCCCCTCTGGCCCAACCAGCTAATAGAAGTCCTGCCAGGGAGCAGGGGAAAGGCAGCAGTTCTCAACTCCTTATTGGGTCTACTTGTGTACCTTGATCAGTTATACGGTGGCTCACAATTAATTTAGTAATAACATGTAAAGCTCCAAAGTTTCCAAATTTTTTATTGAGTTAAAGGAATCTGCATTGTTTCCCTAAAAGAACATCAATCCCACTCACTTGTGCTCTGATATGCTTTCTCAGTAGCACGAGAAAGGGGTAGAGTTCGTTAGTCCTGAGAATTGAGGGTAAGCTGGGCTCTGAACACAAAGACTCGAGCAGATGGCTTGGGTTGGGGGTTCCTCGTGAATTCATCACCAGCCGTTCCCTTTTTTTACCTCCTAGGATCTGTGGTCTCCCATGGTAGAGGAGAGGGGATGATAAGTACTTTCCCTCCCCAGGAAAGTTTTGAGAAAACAGAGCACAGCCTATGGAAAATACAAGGCCGTTTACTCTGCCCCAGTGTGATCGTAAAAGGCAAACCAGTGAAGAACAAAACTTCATCTACTCGGGCAAACACTTCTGATAAAGCCAAATTCAAACTCTTATTTATCCAGTGTTAACAAACTAGGTGGCATTCCCTCTGCCAACACTAAGCAGGCTTCCATTTTTCAAACACTGGTTTCAAATTTCTCTTAAAGGAGGCAGAGAAAAAGCACATCAAACAGCTCACTGATATTTTCCAACCTGGCAGGAAATGTTCCAGCTGTACCAGTTGTTGGAAAGGGAACACTATGATCTCAATTGCCAGTTTTTACCCATCTAATAAGTAAATAGCCTAGGCCCAGTATTTATAGGCAGTTACACCGTGCCGTACTTGATAAATACTCCTGTGTGGCTGCCTTAAAGCAAAACAAAGGACGCCGCTGGATAACAAGGCAGCTGCAAAAATTAACATTCGATCCCAGAGGAGAATGTAGTTTCAGGATCACAGAAGCAGTCCCTGGCAAGAGAGATACCTGTTACAAAAGAGTGATGATTACTAAAAGAGCAAGAAGCCACTGCAGATATATTTAAAGCATGCTGCAATCATTTGTGAGATAAGTAACACTGCCTAGAGTTGAGCACAGTAAGATAGCTGAAAACTACAATTCCACTTTATCATTTGAGATTCACAGCCTAAGGGAAAGAGCTGCACAAACTACAAGCCTCACCTGAATTTTATATCAGAGCCATGCAATTAAACTTTCCATTGTCAGAAGCAAACTTGGTACAAAAGGGATTTTGCAAAAGGATATTGGTCCAAGCAACAGTGGAATTTGGTGGGTTAGACCTTGGATCTTTTAAAAAGCTCAGAGCTTCTTTTTGCAACCATTTGTAAAATCCTTTCCAGAAGCGGGAAAAATCTATATGATAATCATACAGCTTCCAGTGGGCTAGAATTGAAGAGAAGAGCACGAATCTAACTCAGAGGGCAGAGGGACTGACATGTGAAAAGAAATGATTAAAGGATTCTAAAACGCCCAGCTCTGCTGGAGTAGCAACTAAGAGGAAATGTGATTGCCATTGGAAAGTGTCCACAGAGTGTAAACAAGAGAGTCATTACTGAGCTGAATAGGGGGAATAAGTTGGGGTGAAATTAAGGACAGAGAAATTTTAACTTAATGTCTCTGATGAAAAAAGCTGCGAGATAGCGAAACATTCCCACAGGGGTAACCGTCCTCTCAAAGATCAGGCAATGCCTAGGACCAAATGAGCACTTCTCCAGTCCTTTGGATCAGAAAGCCCTTCGTAAAAGAGCAGGATTTGGGACTTTCCTGTTGGTGCAGTGGTTAAGACTCCATGCTCCCAATGCAGGGGGCCCAGGTTCAATCCCTGGTCTGGGAACTAGATCCCACACGCATGTCACAACTAAGAGTTTGCATGTCACAAATAAGGAGCCCTCGAGCCGCAACTAAGGAGCCAGTGAGTCGCAACGAAGACCCAAAGCAACCAAATAAATAAATATTAAAAAAAAAAAAAGGACCAGGATTCTATTTTGGGGAGAAAATAATTGTCTAAGATTCCTCTCAGAGAAGGAAAAGTATACGGTGGGAATCAAAGCAGGGAGCCAGTTTTAGAGGAAGTCGGGTAGAGGCAGAATGAAGAAGAGAGACACAGGTGACCAGCAAGCACAAAAGAAGTAAAAACACCACCCTGGGTAGACGCTTCAAAAAGACAATGGAGGACCCGCCACCAACACAAGCTCCCACAGAGGTTCTACATTGACAGGCTGGCAGGGCATCTTCTCTAGTTAATCATCACGGCTCCATCTTTCCTTGAAGAAGCCTCAACACTTGGAGCCAATCTACTATGTGAAATGTCTGCATCCTTAAGCTGAGAAGTCATTCTCTAAAAACTATAGTAAGCGAGTGAACTAAGAGTAGTGGCTCAGAATACAATCTTGGCATCAAGCAGATTGGGGTTCAAATTTCAGCTCTGCTATTCATCATCTGACCATTGGCCGATTAAGACAACTTTTCCATGACCCAAACTCTCAGCTGAAGATGGGGCAATAATACACAGACCTCAGGCAGCCGGTGTTCTTGAATTGCAAGAATTATGCTGGAAAACTTAACAGGAATTTATTGGAAGGACATTACAGAGCTCAGAGAATCAACCACAGAAGGGTTCTACAAGCACAAGCCTCCATCTGCTTCTGGCTCACACCCCCTGGGGTTCAGAGCACTCAGTCAAGCTCAGAACACCTCTTCCTCTTTAAAGGAGCCACAGGGAACCCTCGCGAGGTCACCTGTGTTGGCTCAGTCGTGAAATGGGTTTTAGAAGCTGGTAAGGATGGAAAAGGATATGTATTTGAAGCACTTAGTCCAGAGTTTGACCTGGAGGAAATACCCTAAAACCCAAGTCATCGTTGTTGCCAAAGCACATTTTCACGTAAGAGCCAATACGTTTGGTCAAGCAAGTGAAATCAAATATAGGTTTTTCCTGAGCCTAGGTACTTAATAAATAAGAGTATTCAATAAATACATTAATGGGTACATGCTTAGCATCCTCTTAGCATTGAAGTTATGCATTTTAAACTCAAGACACACACACACACACACACACACACACACACTTTAATGAATCACCTGGGAAAATAATTCAGATCTATGATATCAAATAAGATGAGAAAATTCTAAGCATTTCTGTAAACAAATACTTTCTACAAAGATTCTTTTTGTAGAAAAATTCACTAGTCCAGTAGGTCACCAGGCTCCTGTATTTTCTGACAGATCACTACACTTAATGCAACTGTATACATTCGGCAGATCTGAGCTGTGACATCGAGCGAGGAAGCTGTGAACGAGGTCCCGGGGCGACTCCTTGCCGAGTCAGTCCAGAGGTCCGGTCTCTGGCTGTGTCATGAGGCTGCTACATCTCTAGATCTTTGCCACCAAATCCTCTCTTTTCAACCAGTAACAGAATTACCCGGGGAGAAATGAGCACAGCAGACATCTGCAGAAACTCAGAAACCCAAAGGTGAGAGACTACTGGTTACACCTCCTCCTCCACGATTTATTCTAGACCGAGTTTCTGAGCGTTGCTTACAGCAAAAGTGTGACTTAATCACAATTTCCCCTCCAACGATCCGCTTTTAAAATAATTGAATGTTTAATTAATTCTCCAGAGGAATCTAAAATCTGCAGTTTCTGAATTGATTAAAGAGTGAAAATGTTGCAGTTTTTCTATAGCTCTGAATTCAAACGAAGTGCCCCAAAATGCTGATGGTTAGACAGTCTAAAGCATACTTGAATTTAGAGTTGAATGTTGATTATATCTAGGGGACCACGGACGAAGACTTCCGGACAGACTCCATCCTGTTTTCCACAAGTAAGCAGTGCCTGGATTTCAAAGAAAGGGGACTAATCATAATCTTTTTGCAAAGACATGTCATTATGCATTTGAAAATGGTAGTTTGCAGTGAAATTTTAAAAAGCTACATGGGGTTATTTTTAATGGGTCTTTGCTGAACTTCACCTGATAAATTAAAAATTCTACAGCAGGAAAAGAAAAACGGTATCCTGGCTCTCACCTAGCTGCAACTGAGCAATCTGACAAACAATTTACGAGACCAATATCTCGGCTGAAATAGTGGGCAGCTCCAGGCTGATTATTTATCAAACCAGAGAGACAAGAATTAGGGCATTTTGGGGACAATCTTGAGAATATTTCACATGTCACAAGGTAACACACTAGCCTCTATTCAGGTACAGATTCTGCTTGTTACAAGAAGTTACAAAACAACCTATACTTGGAGGTATCCTAATGATGGTGGGAATGGTAACATGAGGAGAAAGTGGGGAGAAGGATTATGAGGGGGCGAGATAAAGGGATTAGTTTTCTTTTCACACACCTTAATCAAAACGGGAGCGGGCAAGGAGAGTCAGATTGCGCCCAGGTCAGCAGCAGCAACAAATAGGTCATGGATGAGGTTACAATGCACCTTCAACGTCTAGGTGTCCAAACACCCACAGTAATTTAGTTACAATGTCATCTCTCTACTTAACAACAAACAAAATATCTTCCTAAAAATTAGCATTTTTCACACAAATGTTTGAATACGTAGATTCTACTTGGAAATATTGGACTGATTGTTCTAAAAGTAGAATAATGACAGACCACAGTTTTTCACTGTACAGAGAACATCCCAGATTCGCTCATACTCCAAACTTGCCCATCCCACACTGTGACAACCACCAAGAAAGTTTTGTTTTGTTTCAGATTTCTTGGAAGAAAACTAAAACTAGCTCGGCCCCATAGCTGTCTGGATCCTGCTGGTGGATGGGACCGAGGTGGGGAGCCGGTGGTGCCCAGTGGGGCGGTGGGCAGTGGAGCGTTCCGAAGCTGAGGTTCCAGCAGCCAAGCAGGTCGTTGAGGAAATTAATTACCCAGAGCAGAAGAAAGCAACACAAGCAAAAGGAAGAGAGACAGAGTCTCCAAAAGAGGGGACCCGAGCTGTAAGCGCAAGAATAACAAAAACAGGTGCATCAAGTTCAGGGGCTGAGAGGGAGATTTTGAAAAAGGGAAAGGAACCAGGAATCACAGGCAGAAATAGGTGGAAAGACAGAGTTTTAAACCCACCAAAGGGAATTTTTCACCATGTAGGTGGGGTGCTGGGAGCTGGATATGTGGAGCAAAGGTGCAACACTGGGCTGGACGATGTACAAGCTCATTCAATAAATTGCCTGTCAGATAAAGTGCACTGGGAGGTATAAGAAAGGGGGTTAATATGTTGCAATCCTCGTTTTGCTTCCTCCCCAAATGCCGCTTAGGAATTCAGGGTCAGGTTTAAATGTGCACTTTTCTTCCCTAAAGCAGATGGAAGGGCAGGATCTTCAGGGTCAGTCTGGAATGCGGCTTGTTCGGAAGTCCTGCTGTCATGCTTAAGGAAGCCCGTTTTTCCAGGGGAGACCAGCTGAGCAGGCATTTGTCATGCAAAGAACAGAGGCGGAACAAGACTCACGGAAGGAACATTAAAAGCACAAAATCAGGCCACGTGACAATAACCGTGGCCGCGGGGAGCGCTGGGGAGAAAGTGAGTCGTTGTGAAAACAGGGGATGGAGTCTCAAGAAGGAGGGGCGCAGAGCAGCGGGTTTTGCAGACAGTAACAACAGTCACCGCAGCTGCTGCGCCTGGGCTGTGTTGCAGACAGACGCTGGAAAGGGCCACATGAAACACATGAAACACACACACACACGGACGGACGGACGGACAGACAGACGGACGCAGAGTTCACCCTTCCAACAGACACCACAGAGCGGGAATCAAGGAGAAAAACTTTTCATAGCTACGCTTTATAGCCACAAAGAAATCATCTCTATTTTAATGCCATTTTCTCTCTTTGGGAAGCCTTCTCCAAAATTTGAATAAGAAATGTCTAAGTATAAATCAGCTATTATCAAGAAATTATAATAGGATTTTCAGATTATGATTCTGTATTTCTTTTTTAAAATTTTTATTGGGGTATAGTTGATTTACAGTGTTGTGTTAGTTTCAGGTGTACAGCAAAGTGAATCTGTTTTACATATACCTATATCTACTCTTTTTTAGATTCTTTTCCCATGTAGGCTGATTCTGTATTTCTAAGACCACTAACTGCACAGAAAGTAATGAACCAAAGTCTTCTTGTACTCTTCCGTCCATCCACCCAGGTATTCATTCATTCCACCAACGGTTCATCAAGCCGACGCTGTGGGAAGTACAAGGGGTGAGGCACACAGACGTGGTCCCTGCACCCCTGGAGCTCAGATTCTGTTGGAGCCGTCAGATAACAATCAAATAATCTCACAATTTTACAACTACAAATGGGATACATGCTATGAAGTAAAACCACTGCGTGCTACGGGAGCTTGCAGTGGGGGACTTGACTGCGTCTACAGGCTCAGGGAGGGTTTTCTCCAGGAAACCCCAATTTTCCCTGTGAGCCAAAGGATGAGCAAAAAGTATCTTCGGGACCTGCCAATTTAGGCATGATTTTGATTTTTTTTTTTAAATATAAGTTTGATGGAAGTATCAAGGCCCTGAGAGACAGAGACAGTCAAAAGGGTTTTGCCATCGCTTTTGCCGACTTAAAAAAAAAAAAAAAAAAAAAGCACAATGTGAGAGTTGTGAGTTAAGCTTTATTTGGGGCAAAATGAAGACTACTGCCCAGGAGACAGCATCTCGGAGAGCTCTGAGAAACTGCTCCAAAGAGGTATGGGGGAAGGTCAGCATATACGTGATTTTGGTGAAGGGGGGTATATCCAATCAAGCACATACTTTTTTGCAGAAGGTTTCTGCTAGTCTCATGGTTTCTGCTAGTCATGAGGACCAGACGTCACCATGAAGGATTTTCATGCTTTTCTAAATATGAGGAGATACAGCAATAGGGCTCATAAAATTGTCTCCTGAAAATATCTAACTATCTGAAGACCTGTTCTGCCAGTTCTTCCCAGAGCACAGAGGGCCTCATGCCTGCTCTCCACCCTGAACTCCTCTCAGGGGGTGTTGAAGGTCAGCAACTACAGCAGGTCATGGTTTAATCCTTGTAGAGGTAGATGGCAAGTGCCAATTTGCAGTTGACACTTTACAGTTTCTCAGACAAAAACGATATTACTCACACTCCTTCCAGCCTTCTATCTGAAGGTGGGATTCTTCCAGTGTCTTTAAGATTCTGGGCATCACTGCAAACACCTGCCCCTCTGTAGGGCTGGCGGGCTATTGTACAGAGGGAGAAATGGCAAAGGCAGTTTGATTCTTTTTACTTCCTTCTCTTAGGGTTGAAATTGCCAACCCTACTCACAGACTTAGAAAACAAAGTAATGGTTACCAAAGGGGAAAGGTGGGCAGGGGGGATAAATTGGGAGTTTGGGATTAACACACACACACTACTGTATATAAAATAGATAACCAACAAGGACCTACTGTGTAGCACAGGGAACTCTACTCAATATTCTATAACAATCTAAATGGGAAAAGAATTTGAAAAAGAATATATATATATATATATATATATCTGAATCCCTTTGCTGTATACCTGAAGCTAACACAACATTGTTAATCAACTATGCCCCAATATAAAATAAAAATTTAAAAAATAGAAACATCAAAAAAAAAAAAAAAGAGAAAGAAATGGCCAGCCTTGGGTGATAATCAATCTTTATTTTCTTACCTAATCCAGGATTCCCAGGAACAAATTTCCCCCATTTTTCTAATAATATAAAAAGGCAAGCAATTTAAGCTCTAAACAAAAACATAAACAAGAGTGTCTTTGAGCAACATATTCTGCCGGCATTAGTTTCTCTCTTCTGGGGAAGGAAATCACAGATCTTGGTATGAAACTTGCTTAAGAACAATAGACAATGGGCACTTTGATTCCTTCTGTTTTCCATAAGAAGGAAACATATTTCACAGCAGAGAGTGAAAGGCTTCAGGTCTATAAAAGAGTTATTCCGAGAGATTTCCCACTTAATGAGTTATTGGTGAAAGAGCCTAGAATGAAGAATGGGGAAGAATATCCAAGGAATGAGAAACACACATGCAAAGGCACTGGGGTGGATCATGGTGCATATGAAAAGCTGAAGAACAGTCCCTGTGGCCGGAGCAGAGGGACACAGAGCACGTGGCAGGGACAAGGCTGAAAAGAGCCAGGGGCTCCAGGGCTCTAGAGACCATGTCAATGACTTTGACCTTTTTCCTTAAAGCAACAGAGATCCACTGAAGGATACCTAGCGGGAAAGTAGTAATAACAGATGTGTGTTTTTAAAAGATCACATTTCCTGTGAGATTAGACAGGAGCAAAAGTAGATGTAGGGACGCAGTTAGGAGGCTGGAGTAGTAGCCGAGGAGGGAGGTAACGGTAGCTTAGACTTAGGACGGTGGCAGCAGAGATGGGAGAAAATACAGATGAAATTAACAGGACTTAACCACCAACGGGATAGAGGAGACAGAGGTGTCAAGGATGAGTTCTTCGCTGTGTGCTTCTTTCTAGCAGTGGTTGGACAGTGCTGGCATCCACTGAGAGATGAAAACTCTAGCACCCATAGGTTTGGTGGGGTGGAGTGAGGGTGTGAGAAATAATGCACTTAGCTGGGAAATGTCAAATCTGAGGTGCCTTAGGGATGTCAGGTGTATATAATGGTTGGAAAGTTGCATATTTATCCCATAAGTGCGAGCAGAAGACAAAGATACTGAATCGGAATATTGATGGTGAAGACGTTAAGTACGGAAGAGATTATCTAAGGAGCAAATGTGAAGCTGATGGAACGTGGAGGAAGATAGCAGTCGAAGGAGACAAAGAAGACAGAGGGATAAGAGGAAAATCAGAAAAGTGGCCCTTCATGGAGACCAAGGTTTCACGGAGGACAAAATATGCCTGCCGGATTAGTGACGTGAAGGTTATATTTTGATGATAAAAAGAGCAGAAACTACTTTGGCGTGTGTTGATTATGGTGGAACGGGCGGATAAGCGGAGTAAGTGCAGACAATAAGCCTTTCAAGAAGTTGGCTGTAAAGGGAAGGCAAGCACTGCAGATAAAGGTGGAAGTGGGCTAGTTAGGTCCATAAACAATCTGAATGGATAAGACGTGAACATACCTCAGCGCTGAACAGAGGGATCCATTAAGGAAGGAAACAATGAAAATATAAAAAAAAGAAAAGATGATGGGAAATAGAACCTTCCTGAATCAGCAGATGCAGAGATCCTGACCACATGCAAGGACTGATCTCAGAGAGGAGGAAAGAGGGAAGGAAGTTGAGAATGTTCCCCTGGTGGCTGCCAGCTCCTTGGTAAAGTGAAGGGCAAGGTTACCCCACAGCTGAAGAGAGATGGGGCTGATGGACCGGAAGACTGAGGAGGGGGCTAGTCGGAAGAGTCTTGGCAAGGACTGGGAAGCACCTGCGTCAGAGCAGCACGGATGGATTTCCAGGTGATGCTGAAGGTTGGTTGAAGTTTGCCCGTTGTGAACTGATGGTGGTTAAAACCTACCCCACTGTAAGGTTTTCTCCAGCAGTTCTTCAGCTGCCTGGGCACAGAAATGAAGAAAAGGGACAGCTAGGGTTGACGTTTCCTCTGATGAATATGACAAAGGCAGAGACGTGACTCTGGAATCTTGAGAGAGACACAGGGAAATGATGGCTCGTAGACTCTGCATAAGACGTGGAAGAAAGTAAAAATGAAATAGGCGAATGAGCAGAGAGAAGCCAGAGCCATGAACAGTCGATGCCCACCTGAGTTTGAAATCTGGCCAGAACACGAGGAACCGGAAAGGAAATCTGGAAAGACAGGAGGCGGCAACCAGAGGGCGGGTGGCAGGCTTGTGATCCAGGGGTGGGGAAGTGTTGGGTGTTCTCAGCTCCAGGCCGTGGCTCAGGGCGTGGGGGGAGGTGACGCGGAGGAGAAAACTGTGGAGAAATGAAGTCGAGAAAACGGGGGTCAAGGTGTGGGGGAGGCCATGTGTGTATATGTGATGTGACAGCAGGAATCACGGTGAAGGAGCAACCTTAGACCAACATAAACTCACTAGTGAGTGAGTGAGAGAGACAAAGAGAAGGAAGGGAGGCGAGCAGAGTGAAAGGTGTGTTTTCCTCAACGATGCCTGATTTTCAACGAGACTGTGGAAGTTGTACAGAAATACCAGTGGAGGACGAGGAGGGAGCCAACCCTGCCTCTAATCCCAGAGGCTCAGGGACTAGGAAAAATGGGCAGCCTCCTGCCCAAAAGAGGTGCACCCTCAAGGGAACCCCAAAGTCTTAGCCCCCACCTCTCCGGGCCATCTCCCCTGGTCCTTCCAAGTCTACTGTGTCACTATGCACTGTTTCAAAGGTTGCATTTTTTGTTTAGCGCAACTCTAAGTTAAAGCAGTTATTCTAGCAACATAGTCTCAGAAGCAAATCTGAATAACATTCCACGCTGTTTGAAAAGTCTAGATCTGAGTTTAACTTTTTAAGTAAGACCTTCAAGGAAAACTCTCCTGCAGCTCGTGTTCACAACCTCCCCAGTTGGCGTGTTTGGATTTGGTGCTCGGTGTGTCTGTAACAGCATCCTTTCACACTTCCGCATCTCCACAGTTATAGGGTCTTAGTCGTGAGTCATAATGAACACTTCATTGGTGAGTGGGAGTAACATTTGCACGTGAACTTGAGACACTAAATTATTAATAGGCTCCTAAGGCTTTGGATTTTTGCTGTGATGCCTGTAGTGCTTTCATAAACGTTTAAGGTCATTACCATGAAATGTAGGCTCAAAATATAAAATTTTTAAAGCTATTCTTCCCACTCCAGTTTCAATGTTTTTCAAGATAAGGAAAACACTAACAATAAAAGGCCCTTTTGAGCTGCTCTTGAGGTAAATATTGAGGCAATGAACTTAGTAATACTTTTAAAATGCCATGGCACGGTACTGAAAAAGAATAAGCTCTGAACATTTTGTTTTCACTCTATAGCATTTATGGCTCATCGGCGTGACTTCCTTGACAGTTGGTGTTTGCATTAAACCAATTCTATTCAAGGAAAAGTGAAAAATTGAAATGACTGTGAGACTGCCCCCAGAAGACACGTAGTTTTACTGTTATTCCCTACTTGCTTTCTCTAGGTTCATTGCGGGAGACAGTGCAAGAAAATATTCATGAGAAACTTGGATCACAAAGAAGAGAAGTCTATGCAAAATGCTGAAGAATTTGTCATTGAAAGGCAAGGGGCGGGGAGATGGAGGAAGTCAGTCATAACTGTTACTTTCAAGGGTGAGAATGAAAATAGAAAGGGTCCAAAGGAAACTTGGCCCTAAGAAGGGATTTCCAGAAGAGATGTAGGTTATTTACAAGTTTTTAATGGATTTCCAGTTGTGAAAGAGTAAAAAGAAATAAAACAGGTAAGGATGAACAGGCACTCTCTCTGTCAAAGAAAAGTAACCAAAAGCGTATTTGCTTCAAAAGAAATAGCTCTGCATCTGCTAGAAGAAGAACGACACGAAGTGAGAACATTCAGAGAAGTCATAGAGAAAAAAACAAAGAAAATGAGAATCCTAGGTCTGCAGTGGCGGGAATCCTTCTGCAGGAGAAAGGAATGCGAAGGGTGTGAATTGGAGAATGGCAATGAGAATGTGAGATGAAATTCAAGGCAGGACCTCAGAGCCAATGTGGGAAAGGGGAGGGGGGTTCGTAGGAATCTAGAGGTTGTGACAGTCACACAGTCGAGGAGACAGCAGCACATGTAGCAGGAAGACCTAAACCAGATACTGCGTCTACACACACTCAGAGAGACGGTGAGAGCAGACTACAGTGCTCAGGTACGCTTTTTAAGCTAACGTTTCGAAAATTATAATACTGAGTATGAAAAGATAAAGTGTGAAGTAACTGGCGTCAGGGCTCATCCCAGTGGTTCTGTGAATTTGCTGGGGCTGTTGTAATAAAGTACCACAGATAGGTGGCTTAAGGAACAGAAATGTGTGAATACTACTCAGCCATAGAAAAGAGTGAAATCTTCCTATTTATGACAACATGGATGGACCTAGAAGGCATTATGCTAAGTGAAGGAAGTCAGACAGAGAAAGACAAATACTGTGTGATCTCACTTACATGTAGAATCTGAAGAACAACGACAACAAAAGAACAAATATAACTCAACAGAAACAGTCGCAGATACAGAGAACAGATAGGCGGTCGCCGGCGGGAGCGTGTGGGTGGGTTGGGTAGAGAAGAAATAGGTGAGGGAGATTAAGAGGTGCAAAATTCCAGCTGCAAAATAAACGAGTCACAGGTATGAACTGTACAGGGTAGGGAATATGGTCGACAACTACATAGTATCTTTGTACGGTGACGTTTCTTAACTAGACTTCTTGTGGTGATCAGTTTGAAATGTAGAGAAATATCAAATCCCTATGTTGTGTACCAGGAACTGACATAGTGTTGTAGGTCAGTCAGACTTCAAAAACAAACAAACAAACAAATTCATAGAAAAAGAGATCAGATTTGTGGTTACCAGAGGGTGGAGGGGGGTAGGGAGAATTGGATGAAGGTGGTCAGAAGGTCCAAACTTCCTATTATAAGATAAATAAGTACTAGGAATATAATGTACAACAGGACAGATATACTTAACACGGCTGTGGGTTACACAGGAAACTTACTGAGAGTAAACCCTAAGAGTCCTCATCCCAAGGAAAAAATATTTTTTTTCTAGTTCTTTAATTTTGTCTCTATGAGAAGACGCATGTTCACTGTACTTATTGTGATAATCATCTCATGATGTGTGAAGTCAAACCACTATGCTATACCCCTTAAACTTATACAGTGCTGTCTGTCAATGACATCTCAATAAAACTGGAAGAAAAAAAGACCCATTTACTGAACGTGAACTCACAATCTTACCAAAAAAAGCTAACATCTAAACAATGATTTTCCTTTGACTTTTCAAACAGGACTGACAACTTTCTGTGGCCAAACATATCAGACATTAAAGCAGTATCTTTGTAGCAAGGCTTTTCTTCTTTTTAATGTTTTTATGACATTTATTTCTAGATCCTTTAAAGCAATTTATTACTTTATTATTGTTTTTATATAAATTTGCCTTGCTTAACTGAAGCATAGTTTGGCCAGAGTAAACTTTTGACAAACGTTTATTAAAAAATAAAGACCTTTCCCCCTTGGTAACCATAAATTTGTTTTCTAAGCCTGAGTCTGTTTCTGTTTTTAAATTAGGAGGTTGGCATTAACATATACACACTACTATATATAAAATAGATAACCAACAAGGACCTAATATATAGCACAGAGAACTCTACTCAATATTCCATAATAAGCTCTATGGCAAAAGAACCTGAAAAAGAATAGATACATGTATATGTATAATGGAATCACTTTCCTGTACACCTGAAACTAATACAACATTGTAAATCAACTATACTCCAATAAAAAATTTTTTTAAAAATGAAGACCTAATTCTCTGGGGAAAACATCTCTGGGGACAACATCTATTGTCTCCAATTTCTCCTATGTTGTTTACAGAAAAGGGAAAGAAATATGAATAAAACTGCGTAAAAACAAACCAAAAATCCCGGAAGTTTACTTTCTCACAGTCGTGGAGGCTGGAAGTCTGAGATCCAGGAGTCCTCAGGGCTCGTCATCCTGAGGCTGTGAGGGACTGGCTGCTCTCTGCCTCTGTTCTGGGCTTGCATGGACATCTTCTCTCTGTGCCCCTTCACATGGGGTCCTTCCTGTATGTATGTCTGTGTCCACATTTCCCCTTTTTCTGAGGACACTTGCCACGTTGGATCAGGGGACCTCGTGGATGACCTCATCCTAACTCAACCAATTTCATCAGCCACAATCCTTTTTCCAAATCAGTGCACATGCTCAGATGCTGGGGGTGAGGACTTCAGTGTGTGGACTTTAGCGGGGACACACAGTGGGCAGCAGGATCGCCAGCACAGGCCCAGCAATTGTGGGATTTCTGTGGAACCCAGATGTCATCTGGGATCTCTTGCTCCTTGAAATTGAAACACAGTCCTATGGGACTCCCATTCTTGCCCGGTGGATATTCACCCCCTCTCTAGTACGAGGGGCTTTTCCTGGTGGTGGGGCATCTATTGTCAAGACCCACCGTGGTTTCCGGCCCCCCGCGCTGTGTGTTCCCATCCTGCACAGCCATGACCCTGAGGGCCGTACACGCCTTGCTTCTGTGATATCCACCAGAATCACGTGGAACAGACGAGCCCCACTCGCCAAGCCTTTGTGAGGGGAATGGACACACGAAAAATCTGAAGGTCGTTGGAGGGGACCAAGCGGGCCGTAGAGGCCGCACACGCAAACAACCAAAAATCACCTATTGACCTTCCTGCTGCAAAGAGCCCTTTAGGCCCATCTGCCACCAGGCTTCCCCACCAGGGGTGCGTCTTCCTGGGGCCTGGCCAACCCTCAAGCAAGCCTTGCGCCTCCTGCAGTCCTCTGAGAGCAGGAGTGATTCCCCGAGGAAGAGGGAGAACCTGCACCCCTCTAGGTCACATCTGTCATCTTGTCCCCAGAGCAGGGCCACCCGTGTGCCCCTGTGTGGCTGTAGCCCTTGTGATCACAGCTCTCAGCTCCCCTTTGGAGCCGCTCTCTCCAAAAGGCTCATCCACGGGGAGTCCCTATATCAAATCAAAGATGCACCCCGGCCGCCCCTCTACCCCTCCTTCCCTTTCCGCAGGGCTCAAGGCAAAACGCCTCCACTCACTTCAGGCCCATAAACTTCCTACAGCCTGGCGTGTGAGTTCAGACTTGTCTCAATCCCAGAATATATTTGGATACGGACTTCCATTTCGTTTGTTTATTAAACTTCCTGACATGGGAGTTCTGGCAATGAAATCAAGAAAATTTCTGTCAGAACTGAAAGAAATTGAAAATGTAAGAGAAATGATCTAGGGGAGTGAGAATCTGTGCTTTCAACAAGTCAGAAAACAGGGGAACTGATTAAAATACAATATATAGAAAACGCTCAACAGAAAGCAAGCACGAAATCAAAGATCAAGTAAATACTCCCAATTGCTAGGATATTCATCAAGTACAAGCCAGGAAAAAACAAAGGTAAAATACTGGAGTGAAATGTCAAAAGACAACGTCCAAGAGACAATTTGGTCAACAGAGTCAAAACAGGTAAGAGAAGAGAAGAAATGGAGCAAGATTAAAGACATTTCCTACATTTTGAGTATGCAAGAGGACACAGGGTAGAGTAGGCTTAGGAACTAAAAACAGATGGAAGTTTAGCCAGGAGAAAAGGGGAAAAAAGGGAGCATGGCATAGACTTGTTTCTGGAACAAGTCTAGAAAGGACTGATTCTGAGGGCAGTGGTGGATCCTGGGATGTACTCCACATCCCCTCAATGAAGCATCTTAAGCACTGGGGATGCTGTGGGCCCTCAGGGATTGCCGCAGATGGAAAGAGGGCCTTACCCGAGCTCACACCCCTTCCCAGGGCAGCCCACAGCTGGTGACAGTCCAGGTCGGGGCAGACAACCCTAAGGGCCCTGCTAGTTCCACAACCCCCTGAAGGCCCTAGGCCCTAGGTCCTCACGGCTCCTCCCCTGCCCTGTCCTGCTTTCTCCTCTCCTTTTCTATGTGCTGGTACTAAAAGTATTCCTTAGTTGATACCCTGCCCACGAAACTCCATCTCAGAGTCTGCTTTCCTGGGAATCCAACTTGTCATCCAAGATATCTATTCTTAGCAATTCATTTGCTTATTCAGATGAATTTATATGAGACCTTGAAAATGAATGATGTCATAGTCTGTTTGGACTGCTATAAACAAAATACCGTAAACTAGGTAGCTTATGGACCACAGTAATTCATTCTTCATAGTTCTGGAGCCCAGGAAGTCCAAAACCCAGGTGCCACAGACTGGGTGTCTTGGTGAGACCCAGCTTCCTCATAGACAGCATCTTCTCGCTGTGTCCTCACATGGTGGAAGAGGCCTCATTTATAAGGGCACTAATTCATTCATGAGGGTTCCATCCTCATGACCTAATTATCTCTCAAGGGCCCCACCTCAAAGTACTATCACACTGGGGATTAGGTTTTCAAAGCATGCAATTTGGGGAAGACAAACGTTCAATCTCCAGCAAGTAGTATGGAAAAGATGCTAAGCAGGGGAAGAACTCCTGCTTTGTTCTTTGAAACTTCAAGGATTGTCTGGGAAAACCTGGTTTTTAATGTCATATGCAAGAAAAGTCAATAGTTTAAAGAAACAAGTATATTATAACTAAAGAGCTAAAGAGAGAAAGGAAAGGCAATTCTCACTTGAGGCCACTAAAACTGTTGATAAATTCCTTATATGAGTCTTATGGTAAAGCCTGGTGTGTTTGGCAGAAATACGATGGACAAGGCCCAATATTGTGCCATAAAGAGACAATAGCTGCTTAGTGATTTAAGAGAAATAAAGAAGCAAGATAGAGAAGGGTCTATGTTATATGCCAGGGGGATGTATTAAACCCACAACAGTGAGCAGCCATGATCCACAAGAGGAGCAAAGACAGAGATGAAGGGGAAGTCCTGGTGAAGTTTAGGCCCTTAGTCTAGGTTTATTTATAAGCCCTGCAAAGAAGAAGGATCTCCAATGTTGGCCCGGGAGAAACAGTAGGCTTTGCAAAAGAGCTTTCATTTGAAGACACTCTCAGAGAAGGGGTGGGTAACTTATAATTAGAAAACAGTTTTACAGTGAAGAAGCAATTTCTGGGGTGAACTTTCTCTTCCACGGTTGGTTCTGGCTACTATTAAAAAAGTGTGTCGGGCTTCCCTGGTGGCTCAGTGGTTGAGAGTCCGCCTGCCGTCGCAGGGGACACGGGTTCGTGCCCCGATATGGGAGAATCCCACGTGCCGCGGAGCGGCTAGGCCCGTGAGCCATGGCCGCTGAGCCTGCGCGTCCGGAGCCTGTGTTCCGCAACGGGAGAGGCCACAACAGTGAGAGGCCCGCGTACCGCAGAAAAAAAAGTGTGTCATGTCAATGGCAAATTAAAGTGTGCTATAATATTGTATTAATTAGCATGAAAAGTAGTCAATGACATAATGAAAGAAAATTTCAAAACTGCATGCTAGTGACCTCATTAACATGAAATACTGTGTCTCCATGTGTGCATTTATGTACCCAGTTATCACTGGATAATGGAATGTTGAAGGATATTTTATATACTTTTGTACTGGTTGAATTTTCTATGACATCATACACAATCCATACAATGTTTAATACTGAGTAAATGATGAAATCAAAGAAGATGACAAAAAAGAATCAGTCTTGGGCCAAAGACTTTCCTGTATAATAGAAACATGAAAACCATAAGTGCAGAAAAGAAGAACTTGTGAAACATGGTAAAACATAAAAGGACAGAAGTTAAGAAAATCGCAACATTTTTAAATGGGAAAAAATTAAATGTTTGAGAAAGTGAAACTGTTGGGAGACAGTTCTCCATGGAATGCTTGCACTCCTGCATGGCCTAAGCCTTCTCAGTGAAGGCCAAGTTTGGAGAGGGAACAGCCTGAAAGCTGTTCCTCCAGAGAGGTTTAGAAACGGATCTCAACAGAGACATCCGGGGTAGCAAAGGCAAAGCCCAGTTCTTCCACCCAGAGACTTTGGCTAACAGTCCAGAATAATGAGAAATCTCCCTCTCTCCAGAGGGGAGAATGGGCAGATGTCCCAGCAGCCCCATTTAGCTCAGAATCTCCTCGTTGGGGATCTGCTCCTGGGATGTACTCTCACTGATTGCATAGGTACCATTGGGCCCTCGTCATGTCACATCACTGTGGGGACAGGGATGCAGGAACTAGTATGTAATGCCTCTCTAACTGCTGATTTGCTGCAAGTAATAAATGGTCTGTGTCTCTGACTTTGGGGTCTCGTATCCTGCTGTCAGGACACTATATATATAAAGCTGGGACAGGCCAACTTGTCATCTTTCAAGAAGAGTAAAATCTTAGACCCAAGTGAAAATTATGTTATTTCCTTTGATGTTGGGAAAAGAACCGTAAATATTTTGAATTTAATAACACTCTGATAATCAAATGGGAGTCCTGATAGTTGAAGACCCTGTGCAGATTTCAGGGCACAAGTTCAGTGACTCATAATCTTAAACTCAGATATGATGGACGTTGGTAGCTTTACATCGTTCAGATGGGATACATCCCTTACCGAGTTCCTGCTCAATAAATAGCTGTCAGATTTGACGCTTATGTGCAGAAATACAAATTGCATATTTATGGTTCTATATTCATAGGATCGCTGTGCTTCTCTTCAGCCTTCCTGTCTGCTCTCACTGGATGTGGTTTATTTTACTTTGTCCCCACCCTTCCTGCCCAGTGCTTGCCCACCATCTTTTCACCATGTTGTGAATGTTGCCTCAACCTTTTGGGCACCTTCCCTTGCTCTGAGTTTTGAGATGTTCCTATGATTTATTTGTCTGCAAGGCGTGTTTTTTCATCTCTAAAAGTTATCAGTTTTGTCCTGTTTCTCAGAAGGGCAAATGACAGCCAAGAGCCACCACTGACTGAAGGGAGGCAGGGCTGTCTGTCTGTCCACCAGGCAGCCACCCCCTTTCACTCCTCTCCGATGACCTTGTTCCAAAGACTCCCTGGACCTTCAGGTTTCTCTCAGGTGCCCCACGAGATAGGGGCATATATTGGGAACTTGAATTAAATGTCAAGAATAGCTCTCCCGACAGTGCTCTGAAAAGGTTCCAGATACTCTGGCAGTGAAAGCCAACAGTTGAATTCTCTTTACCTTCTTCATGTTTGGTCAAGCTGCTCCCTCTTGATTGCTAGTTTTTCAATTTGCAGTCTTACTGTTCATTATCAGAAGAAACACTTTTGATCGCTTTATTCAAAAGGTCCACATCAAAATATGCTCTAAAGATGTTTCCGGGAAAATGGACAATTGTTGCTTAAATGCACACTTACCGAGAGCTTTTAAGAACGCCTAGTAAGTGCCTACGTTTACATAAGATTCATTTCCATTCATTTCCATTTCCTAAACTGCACTTTGAATGCCTTCCTTTTTCTTTCTTACTGTTAGTTTCTTAACCTCTTCTCTTCCCTGCACTCTTTAAGACCTCAGCGCTCTGCCTGTGTCAATGCTAAGACTTGGGTGGAATCTTCAGGAGATAATATTGCCTTGTCTCTAGGACGAGGGTGGGTGCTCTTGTCTAGCGGGAATGTCTTCCACGTCTGAGTCTCACCCTACCCATGCTAAATATTCTAAAACAAAGTGTTCCCTCTTTTGTTCTTCTACTTAGTTTAATCTGCTCCACAGTAGAGAAAGGAAGAGGGATGGAGAGGAGAGGTGAGTCCCTGAAGGCAGCAAGGAAACCTGTCTTAGAAGCACAGGTGTGTGCAAGAGATATTATCTACATCAAGATAATTCAGGGAACTTTCTTTGAAATATCTATTCGGATTAGGCTGAGACAGGTTTTTCCGAGGCACACCTTGAGTTGCCCAGTCGCAACAATTTCCCCTTCTCCAATGCATCACAGAGAGGAGAGAAGTGGAGGGAAACAGGCATCTTGGAGGTTATGGTCCAGGGTTGAGATTGGCAAAGTACTGGAAATCTGAATTGAGATGTCAGGGCAATCAGGTCCTAGCTGAGACTTAAATAAATACATCTCCAAATTCACCTGGACTTGGCTTAGGGACCAGCAAAAGAGGAAATAGTGAAGGGTGATGACGAAATTAAAGTGCCTTTGTGAGGTCTGGGTTGGGATAAGATCAGGTGGGGTCTTGAGGCAGGAAGGATGTGGTAAATGACACAGAGGCAGGACTCTGGGGACAACCAGCGCGGGTATGGGAGAGGGAGGCTGGCAGGCGGGAATCTTCATCCTGCTTTGTTGCTGCTACTACTCCTCTCACTCATTTCTTTCCCTCTAGCTCTCCTTCTTACAGTTACTCCTTCAGCAAACAATCACAGAGCATGTAGGATGCCCGAGACGCTGTACCAGGCAACATGCAAATCAGATATTCCTACCTTAGTAATTACCCTGTTATAGGAGATCACGGTCTAGGCCTCCATTTCCTAAACTATGTGAAAGCATCATTACGGTTTCCATAAGCTACAAATAAATATTTTCTGACATTTTGTTTCTGTAGTCGAAGAAGTTTGGGAAAAGCCTATAATATGCCACTGCTGGATAATCACATGGTGTATCTGCACGGGAAAGGCGCTGACATATCCAGCAATACAGAAATTTTTCAACTCATTATTTCATCAATGTTTGATCACAGAATTCAAAAGTATGAGAACTCAAAGTATGAGAGCTTTGTTTCTCATAACAATTTGTAATATTTTAAACGAGGGGTATTCTTCGAACATATTTTCAATGGTGATTTAAAGTCTTTGTCTAGTAAGTCCTCTGGACTCCTCGGGGACAGTTTCTACTGACTGCTTGGCTCACAGGTGGGCGCCTTCACACAGAGAGAGCTCTGAGTCAGGTCAAATAAAGGCCAGCTTGAGATGGGGCTGTTCGGTGAGGTGCTGGACAAGTTAGGAAGTGACAGTTCTCTGGGGACGGGGCTCCAAAGCAGTTCTGGCTCCTCCAGTGGTGGCAAGTCTCCTGGAGTTCACAGCTTCCCTGGTTGTGAGCTGTTGGTTTTCAGGGCTACAGCAGACCTTGGAGAGGGGGTGGGATGAGGGCAAGTTAAAATGTCACAAGTCTTCCTGGTTTTTTCAGGTTCTGCCATTTTTCTTGAATAAACACTCCTTGGTTAGTTACAAGCCTGTGGCTAATTTCCAGAGCTCTGAAAAAGTGGATTTTGACAGTTTTTGCCAGTGTTCCCATTGCTTTCATGGACGAGCAGATCTTCAGAGGTCCTGACGCCACCACTCCCTGAATGCATTCCTTGGATGCCACTGTGCCTTTATTCTTGTTGCTCCCCATGCTAGGAATGCCCTTGTCTTCTGTTTATGCTGCTTGGAAATTTGTCATTTGGATGTCAAATGTCTCATGCTCAGTGTAGCCTTCACCGACCTCCTTTTCTTCCTTCCTCCCGGGCAGGATTACTTATGCCCCGTATGACTTGTTCATGCATTTTATAGCAGTCACCACGCAGCCTTGAGCAGAGCTGTTCCACTGCACATTCAGCTCTGGATGCTATGAACTGAATGTGCCCAGGGTGCACGGCTTACAGACATCTCAAAGTCACCCGTGGAGTTACACAGTGAACCATCCACGTGGCCACACCTGGGTGCCTTGCATCCATCACCACCAGCTAACACGAAACACTTAAGACAGAAGTAAGGTCTAGTTCAAAGTTGTTCACCTAAGATTAAATCCAGAACTTCTGTAAAGTACATACTTAATCATTTTTAAATGAATGAATGAAGACATTTATGTGGAAGACAATTTTTCTATGGACCAGGGCAGGGGGATGGTTTTCAGGATGATTCAAGCGCATTACATTTATCGTGTACTTTATTTCTATTATTATTACATTGTAATATATAATGAAATGATTATACAACTCACCACAATGCTGACAGGAGGCGGAGTTCAGGCAGTAATGTGAGCGATGGGGAGCGGCTGTAAATACAGATGAAGCTTCTCTCACTCACCAGCTGCTCACCTCCTGCTGTGAGGCCCGGTTCCTAACAGGCCACAGACTGGTACCAGTCCGTGGCCCGGGGGTTGGGGACCCCTGTTTTAGATCATAGACAGGCTCTTCCTCAGAAAAACTTATCATGTAGGATATAAACAAGAAATAAAAAATAAGTGAACTAAATAGAGACCTATACTGCCATGGGTTAGGAATAAAATTCCCATTATTTCCACAGCAAGGGAGAAGGATTAGCAAATTCATGCATTAACCTTCTGTTTATTATGGGATTTCTACTTAATTCATGCTTTAGGCCTTAATTATACACGCTTCCATATGTCTTATTAAGAAATCCTTAGGTTGCAAGAAAGAGAAGCTGCCTAGAGGTGGCTGAAGTAATGAGGAATTTTTGTAAAGAATCAGAGGTATTTCACAGAAACCAAATGAACAACTTGACCAGGGCCCCTGAGGAGACAAAGTCAGAACTAGAAGGTCCACAGCCTAGGTCACTCGTCCCTCTCTGAGACCATGCTCTCGGATTCTCGTTTCTCTTCTCTGCACATCTGCACATCTGCTTTATTCTTTTCTTTCTCCCAAAAGACCTACTTTGTTCTAGGGCAGCATGCACAAGGTCACCGTAGCCAAGGCTTCAAATACTCTGTTAAAGCATCTCAACAAAACTAACCAGAGCTGCTGAGTCCCTGTTTTGAATTCCTACGAGAGTGAATCTGCAGGACAAACCTGGATCAAGGGTGAACCACTTGGCTACGTGGCTGTGCTCGGGCGCAGGGTTATGTGGCTCACTTGCTAGTGACTCAGCCACATCTGTGGGAGCTGGCTCACTGGAAGGAAATGGCCAGTGAGGACAGGGCTGCAGGTGATGGGAGTTTAACTGGATCGACACCTTTATTCGTCTGGTAGGGCTGCCATCACAGAATACCACTGACCGGGTGGCTTAAACAACAGAAATTTATTTTCTCACAGTTTCAGAAGGTAGAAATCCAAGATCAAGATGCCAGCAGGGTGGTTTCAGGTGAGACCTCCTCTCTTCCTGGCTTGCAGACAGCCGCCTTCTTGCTAATCACTTGGCCTTTCCTCTGTGTGCCCTCGGAGAGAAACCTGTGTTGCCTCTTCTTCTTATAAGGATACCAGTCCTACTGGATTAGGACCCCACCCTTATGACCTCAGTTAACTTTAATTATTTCCTTAAAGGTCCTATCTCCAAATATGGGGGTTAGGGCTTCAACATATGAATTTCAGAAAGACACAATTCAGTCCGTAACAGCATCCCAAAAGGTACCCACTATGCCATCGAAGATGATACCAGATTTTAATTTCCAAGTGAAATGCAATGGCCACTAATGGACTAGAATTGTTAAAGTCTTGTTAAAGAATAATTCATGAATTACGTTTCCTTCTACATGACCAATAACCTCATTTATATGCATGGAGAATATGTGGTCACTTATATTCAATTCTCAATTATCCATACTAATGAAGATGTAGAGAGTATATTCAGATGACTGAGAAATGAAAAGTACTGTTGCAACTGCTCTATTCTAGTAATCAAATGTCCTATAGGAAGGAACAGTACCATTTGGAGAACATAGGGCATAACTTTGCTGTGCCTTTCTTTTCTTAATTGAGTAGGAAGAGCTTCCCTACTGGAGTCACGTAGCTCTCTCCATGCTGTTTTATTAAGGGGGAGGGTAGCAAAGAAAGCATGAAACTGGGCCTCAAAATGACAGAAGTGGGACTTCCCTGGTGGCACAGTGGTTAAGAATCCATTTGCCAATGCAGGGGACATGGGTTTGAGCCCTGGTCCGGGAAGATCCCCCATGCCGTGGAGCAACTAAGCCCGTGCATCACAGCTACTGAGCCTGAGTTCTAGAGCCTGTGAGCCACAACTACTGAAGCCCACGTGGTCTAGAGCCCACGAGCCACAACTACTGAGCCCACATGCTGCAACTACTGAATCCCACACGCCTAGAAGCCCATGCTCCACAACAAGAGAAGCCACCACAATGAGAAACCCATGCACCGAAATGAAAAGTAGTCCTCGCTCACCATAACTAGAGGAAGTCTGCGAGCAGCAACAGAGACCCAACACAGCCAATAAATAAATAAATAAATATTTAGAAAAATAAAAACAGTAAACTGATTTTAAAAAAATGACAGAAGTGAGTAAACCTGGCAGAAAATGAAGAAGACTCTTTATGGGATGCAGAGGTCAATTTACACACATCGTATTTATCATACCACTCAGAGGATTGTATCTGAGCTTTAATGGGGCCAAAACCATCCCCCTTTAAACAAGTGCTGCTTCACTCTGTCTCTGAAATCCACTCACCCAAAGCCAGAGACTTATTCACATACCACTTGGGTGCCGCTCTGAAAGCAAACATCCTAATATCATCTCCGGAGCTTAGGGATACTGTTTTGCTCCCTGGAAACACTGCTCTGTACTTTCGGTCCTCAGGAAGCTAGTAATCCGGAAACACAGTTAAATCTTGAGTCATTCAGAGCCTGCCCTGAGGAGTGCTACCCTGACTGTGCTGTGCCCATTCTCTACCAAAACAAGGGAAGGAAACTAACACAGACCGAGCACCTGCTGTGCAGCAGCAATACATCATCTTACCTACCCAGGACACTCTCATTTCATGTAAAGCTACTACTAGTCAGACAACCCCTTCAAATACAGAAAATAAGAAATGACTAAAATCTAACATATATGTCAATAAATTACTATTTATAACTTTTATGGTCTAGAGCTCTACAGTACATGAAGCGTAGAGTCGTGGTTGGGAATAAGGGCTCAGGAGTGAAAATGTCAAGGTCCAAACCACAACTCTACCACTTCCTGGCTGTGTAACCTCAGACAAATCACTTAAGCTCTCTGTGCTTCAGTGTTCATGATCAAAACAGGGATAATACTAAGGTCTACTTCACAGGTGATTGGGAGGAATAATGAACAAATGTAAATGCTTGGAGAATGTATGGCATATAGTGCTATGTTCGTTTTGCTCTCATTTCAATTTCCATTACTTCCATGTTAGCTACTATGGCAGGCAGACTCTGAGAGGGTCTCCACCATCCCCACTTCCCGTATTCACACCCTGAATAATCCCTTCCCTTTGAGTATAGGCGGGACCTGGGCATTGCTTCTAACCAATGAAATACAGCAAAGGTGATGGATGTCACTCCTACGATCAGATTAATAAAACTGAGCCCCCTATGTTGCTGGCAGACTTTCTCTACAGCCTTGTTGGCTTGCATTAATGATGCAAACTTCCACATTGGAAGGGCGCACATGGCAAGGAGTTGAGGGTAGTTCCAGACAACAACCAAGTGGGAAACCAGGTCCCCAGTCCCACCACCCCGTGAGCTCAGGAGCAAATCTTTCCCCAGTAGAGCATTCACATGAGACTCCAGCCCTAGCCAACACCTTGACTGCAGCCTTTCAGAGACCCTGAAGTAGAGGCTCCACCTAAGCTGTGCCCAGGTTCCTAGCCCAAAGAAACTGCATTAAGAAGTGTGGATTGTTTTAAGCCACTGCATTTTGTGGTAGTTTGTTTTGTAGCAGGGGATAGCTAATATACCTCAATAGTGCAAAACACAAAGTGATTGCTCAGATAAATATTCATTCTCTCTCCCTTCTCAGTTATAGTTATATGTATATTTTTAAATGTGATTTCTTCCTGGAAATCATTCTTTGAAGCATTGTTGATTATAACACACTGCTCCAAGTTGGCTTATATCTCTTGTGGTAACTATTATTCTCTTGCTTTGATTCAGTTTCTTCAACAATACTAACAATTCCTCAGGAAGTACCTACGTGTGGCATTACCCATTTTATCTCATCAGTTTTCACAAAAACCCTGAAAGGTAAGTGTCATCACCTCCATGTCACAGGTCAGGATGCTGGTCTTCTGAAAGAGTAAACCCCTTTTCCAGGGCTATAACTAGATGCTCTAAATTCTCCAAAAAGGAAACAAAAGGAAAAGCCACCAAGGTTTATGCTCATAGCTGTTCTCAAGATAAATACAATTTGTATACAGAGAGTGCACAAAAACCTCCAAGATGCAATTTCTCTTCTTTCTTCATTTCTTTCACCTAGAAAATCCTCATGCATCAATGAGGATTCAATCTGTCCTTCTCCGCATATCACTGCAATCAGGCAATGCTCTTGCTGAAGCGGAGTGATATCTACTAGGTGCCCTGTGTCAGGGGACATCTTCAGACACAACCCTATCTAAAGAAAACTAGCACCAGCTCAGAGTCGGGCCAACCGCTATCATTAAAATATGCAAAGAAGCTTCCAAAACAGTTTTTCTGTCTAAGTTAATGCTTAGGCAGAAACAGAGCTGAGATTTATGCCCACAAATATCAAATTCAAAATTATGGTTCCCATGATAGTCATAACTTACCCTCAAGCACACAGGTAGTATTTTTAGTTGTTAGGTTATAGTGGGAATGCTGCAGCCAAAAATATACATGTGATATGTTCAGATTGCAGCTAATACAAGACTGGTTAATGGAGATTTCCTTTACTCTAAAGTTGTTTATCTTTACATGTAAGCTGATTCACTGCAGTGTGATTTTGGCACTTAAAGAAATGTGCATTTCAAATTTAAGGGGGTCATAATGACTTGCAAATTTAAATTAGTCAGAGCTTAAAACAGGCAGTGTCTGAGCTCAGCACTCAATGACAGGTACTGGGAATAAGGTAACCTCAGAGCACATTCAAATATTTAAGTTAAGGAGACTCAGGGAGAAAGACTAGTCTTGTTTATACGGTAGGAAGAAGCCTCAAGGTTAAAATAAACCACACATATTAAATGATATGCATAGAATATGCACATTATACTTTGTGTCCTAATGATCCAGGTACATGCATGCAAGTCTTCCTCTAAATACGTTCACGCATTTACAGTCATTCTTGAAAAACAGTAGAAAGTGGATATGAACATTTAATCTTGAAAACTAGCATGTCATCGTATGCCTGGGCCTGAAAATGAATTTGGAAGAAGAAACAGGACACAAGACAAAAGGAAGCCTTATATATTTAGCCTTCCCCTTCTGTTTGGGTTTCTCAGGTACCAGTGGCTACTTGGGGAAAATGACACATGACTTGCCTTCAGTGGATGATTAAATTATCTGAGTCCATTGCAGACAGTGCTGTAGAATGTGCCCGAGACACAGCACTTTGGGGCTTTTTATCCTTGTAGAAATGCAGATTTCTGAAACAGTGTTTGGTTATCTAAATTCTTCTTTGTCCATAAATACTACATGATCATACATGCAAAGATATCAAACTAGGCTCACACACAGACATAGCAGGGTTTTTTTTCTTCACTCAGCATTTGAACTATGTGAAAACACTGAGATCTGGAAGGGAACGAGAAGAGATCACTCAGGAGTGATAGAAAGATCTGGAATGTTTTAAATGGACAGGAAGCATGGAGGGGGTAACTTAAAACTAGCATTTTAATTGGTCTTCCCTTCAGCTGTGAATACCCAATTATCAAAATCTTGGGTTTCAGAAAATAAAAGTTTGTTTAAAATGAACCAGACTTCTGAGATCGGATCCATAAGGTAAACTAATCACATGCACGCACCTGTTTTCCAAAGGTTCATTAGATGAAAGACATATTTTAAGGCAGTGGTTCTCAAAGTGTGGTTCCCAGAACAGCAGCTTCAGCATCACCTTGGAACGTATTAGAAACGCAAATTTCTCCAGCCTCTTCCTGCATCTACTGTGAAACATAAGACAGAGTACCATCAGTAGAAAAACGTGTTTGAGACGTTTCTGATACAGAAGACAGACTGGATGGACACTGAAAGCAATAATAACAAGAGAAAACTGCACATCTTATCACATGCAGGAGAAAAAGTCTGCTAGGGCAGCAGCGGTTCAGGGAAAGGATTATCTTATCAAAGAAAAGTGGTGGGAGTGCAGTTTGGGAATGGGGGAGGAGTGTGGGGAGTCTGTGGTGATTAATCCGGTGGCTGCCTTGGCACACCCGGGCAGGGCTGACCACTCTCCTGTGTCCCTCCCTCAACCCACTGTTGTCAAGTAGCAGGCAGTGGTGGCCTTTACCAGTTATAGCGGAGGGTTTGGGTTGTACCAGTAAGGCAGCGATGGGTACCAGTAAAGCAGCAATGGGCCCCAGCTGGTTACTAATGGGAAAGATAAGTGTCCCACACCAAGGACAGGCGGCTGCCTCTCCCCAACAATCATCATTGACAAGACAAGGTCATCTCTACAGGTAGGCAAGCAGGGATTCTTAAAGAACAAGAATTAGAATCACTTGAAGAAAACCAACACCATGAGAGGAGAACCAAACTCAATAAGCAGAGGACCTAATAAAAATAGTAGAAATGAGCTAATAGAGCGATCAGAAGAGAATTTCAGACTCAGTTGTGTTTATCAGGGATGGCAAACGGCTTTGCTTAATAGAAAATCCAACTGAATCTTAGAGGTTTCTTTTTTTGTCATATAGAGAGTAGGATGGAGGGGGTAGCCCGAGGCTAATGTAGCTATTCAGTGATGCCTTCAAGGATGTGTGATCTTTCCGTCTTTCTGCTTTGCCACCTTAAAGAGTGGCTTTAGGGCTTCCCTGGTGGCGCAGTGGTTGAGAGTCCGCCTGCCGATGCAGGGGACACGGGTTCGTGCCCCGGTCCAGGAAGATCCCACATGCTGCGTAGTGGCTGGGCCCGTGAGCCATGGCCGCTGAGCCTGCGCGTCCGGAGCCTGTGCTCCGCAACGGGAGAGGCCACAACAGTGAGAGGCCCACGTACCGCAAAAAAAAAAAAAAAAAGAGTGGCTTTAGTCCTAATGGTCACAACACAGCTGCTGGGACCCCAGACCACACAGCTGCATCCAATGAATGAAAAAGAAGGAAGTAAAGAAGACAGCACCAACACACTTGGCCGGAATTATATTTCATAACCTCAGCCAGGTGCAAGGTTTTATAAATTATGACACCTAGAATAGAGAGAGGCAAGGTTGTAAACCTATGGAGTACCTGCCACATGAGTACAATTATTATATTTGGAAAGATTTAAGAAGATATTGCATCTGTGAAAATTTTATATGTAATTGACAAAATTAAAAAGTCAGTCAATGGACTGAATAGCAGAACGGACAGAGCCAAGGAGTAAATTAGTGAGTTAGGAAATCAAAGGGAAGGAGGTTAGAAAAATTCCCAGAGCTGAAGTCTTTAGAAAGACTCTGAATTTCAAGCAGGAAAATTGAAAACTATTCTTGGAGGAATTTCAGAACACCAAAGATCAAATGAAAAAGAAATCAGAAAAGCTTCTAAAGATACAAAGCAGGTTGCTTATTCATGTTAGCTGAGAATAAGTCCCCTCCATTGTCTGTCCCTCTGCTCTGCAATCACAAGTTAGCAACGCAGCCCCCGAATCCAGGACTACGTGGGTTGATTAAAGATTTCCACCTTCAAGCAGATGACTGCAACAGTACGGTTAATACCTAGATACTACGTGAGCTTTGCATAGGATAGGAAGCAAAGAGCAAGTGAACCCTTTCACTGATCTCTATCATGCGGTCTTCCCTTTACTGAGTCAAAAACATAAAATTATGACATGAACCAGAGAGAGGTAGGTAGCTGTATGTTTAGCAGACATTAAAGCAAACAAAAGTACACAACATGGAGGGGAAAAGACGGCAATAAAAAGATGTAAAAGATTTGTAACAGACTAAAAGAAATTAGATATTGCAATATTAATATTAGAAATAATAAAATGTAAAGAAAGAAGCATTTGCTGGCTTTAAAAAGGAACACATTTTTATATTTATGAAAGATACAAACCACAAGGAATATATAACAGTAGTAAACTTTTGTGTACTTATAAACACAACTGTGAAACCTATAAAGCAAGAGCTGATAGTAAAATAAGAAATGTGAGATTTTGATATATCGCTCTAAGAAATAGACCAAGTAGACCCAAAAGAAGGCAATAAAGTTGATCTAATTTATATTACTTCTCATTCTCTCTCTCTCTCTCATTCTCACTCCATTTCTCACTCTTACTCCCTCAATATCAATAAAAGCAAATACACTGGAAAGGCCAATAAAATAAGCAAACTTTGGAGAAGAAAATAAAAGACACAAAATAAACAGCATTAGAAATTAGAATGTAGCATGCCTTGCATATAGACAAGATTTTTTTTTATTATGAGAAGATAAAGTATAATTTTGCTCCAATAAACCTAAAAATCTAGATCTCATAGATGATTTCCAAGGGAAAAAACTGACTCAGAACTACACTGAAAACCTTAAAATATCAAAAACTGTAAGGAAATTGTAAGATTAAAAAAAACCCTAAAGTATACCAGAACTAGGATGATTTTAAGGCAAGAAAAGAATAGATCAAGAAAAGAATAGTTCATTTCTACACCACATAAACCAGTCTAGAGTGTAAAAAAAAATATGAAAAAGTTGGCAGCTAATTTTGATACCAAAGCTAGAAAACACAATACAAATTAAAATGCAGGCTAATATCACTTGATGAACAGGCCAGAGCAGAGGGAACCTTCCAGCTTTTGTCATTGGTCTGGATTTGGCAAAGGCTAAGACATAGAACATGTGACTTGGGGAGCGAGTGAAGCATGAAAGGAACTTCTGGGGATATGAACCTGGGCAGTTTATCCTCCTGTGTTCCCAGCGCTGATTTTCTAGCAAAATGAAAATAATTAATAATAATAGTGATGATGATAACTCCTCAAGTTTGGAGGTAATTACCCGTTCTCACAGAGTCATATGTGAATGTTGGGCCCCTAACAAAGAAGGAATTGTCCAAACACAAATATGTCTTTCCGTTAAGCAGGCAGATTCAGACCTTGAACTCAACCTAGAGTCCATATTACAGCAAACCATTTGCAGATGTCTGTGAGTCGGGGATGTGCCTAGGAAGGAGTGATGACAGTCTTCTCTGGGATGCGTCACCTAGTTGGGCTCGTCCAGTGACATTCTAGGCCTCCAGGTATGGCCTCAGAGCTAGGAGTTGTCCTGGCAGGGCTGCAGCACACAGGAGCTGCCTGCAGAACAGATTCAGAGCACAGCTGTTTGTCTCAGAGAGTGGCAGATAGGAAGAACCCTCTGCCTGCCGCCAAAGTCAGCTGGGATATCTGCTATCCTTGCAGATATCAGGTCTCTATTAAATATGTAAGTTAAGGGCTAAAATGAAAACTGAAACGAACCCACAATTTTTTGGAACAGTCTTCAAACATTCCAATCGTAGCCGTGCTTGTTTTAATACAGCCAGCCATCTTCTGAGGTTCAAAAGGAATTTCCTCCGAACAGGAAAATCTGAAAGGGAGTTCTTCAAAGATCCTTGGGGAAAACTCTGTTTGCTAGCAGGAAAAGAAAGTTCAAGATGCCTGAGAGACCACACTGATGAAAAAATACTCTCACCTGTCAGGGCAAGGGGAGGTCATCTTGGGTCGCAGTTTGAGTTAAAACTCCTGCTCAAAACTCAAAGAGCAAGAGGACCATTAAAGACATCACCTTGCGCAGCAAGAACCCAAGAACACACATCCACACGCAGAATTCGCTGCATGCGTGTGCATGTATGTTAGTGCAGGCGTGATGTCCAAAATAATTCACTGCTATCACAGCATAGGATGACCACGCCTCCTGGCTTGTCTGGAACGAAAGGGGTTTCCTGGGACATGGGCCTTTCAGTGCTAAAACTGGGACTGGCCACGGTGGGGTTAGATCACCCTGTGTCAGGGCGCTAACCACCCGGAACAGATGCCTGCTCTACACAACCCATGTGGCCTTACTGGTGCCATATCTGACTTTTCATCCTCAGGATCTGAGGATCTGAGCTCTGGGCAACGTGCAGTCCTGTGTTCAGTTCCCCAGACTTCTCATGCTTTCTCCTGCCTGCGGGCCTTTGCACAAACTCTTCCCTCCACCTAAAAATCCCTGTAACTTCCTGCAAGAAGACTTCCATCACCCTTCAAAAACAGAATGGGTCCATCTCTGAAGATTTTCCCTAGGACTCTAGACTTTCTCCTATATTCAGAATGTGAGGGAAAAGGGGAAGCAGAAAGAATTCCACGGAAGCAAGTTTGCTCCTCTCAATTCACTCATCAACGAGGAAGCATCAGTGAACATCTCTCCAAATGCCCTCTCCCCAAATTCTGAATCAAAATCTCTTCATCACAGTCGGTAACCTTCCCCAGGGAGCCACTAAAAGCTATTATGTGCTTCTGTTCCTGCTGCCAGGGCCTGAGGCAGGGTGGAAAAGCATCTGAACCTGATGATTTGAGGACCAATAATGAAGACCCGCTGTTTCTGTGGGTCTGGGCTGCAGCCCCGCTCATAAGAAAAATCGTTTTCATTCAGATTAGATTAGGTCACGTTGTCTCTGAGCAAACAGCTGGCGTATGTCCTTGAGAGATGCAGTCAGTTATGAAGGCTCCAGTGACCAGAGCCCTCCCAGGTCGGAGGACTGAGCCAGACCTGGAAGGACTTGGTGGCCCCTCCCCTGCTCCTAAGGCCCCGCCCCCCCAAGGCCAACTAGAGTCTGCAGGCCCCGGGGAAGAAGCAGGGGTGAACACTGTCCTTCTGGGGAAGGGCGCAGACGCACATGTTCCTGCAGCCACAGGAAGAAGGTGGGGGTGTGACCTGAAGATAGAACCAGGTCAGGGTTGGGGGAAGGCCCACGGGGACTGGATCAATTAGGGTCCCAGCAGGAAACAAATGGCCCACGCAGAGAAGGGAAATTCAGGAGAGTTTAATAAAAGGTCTGTTTACAAAGGCGTGGGCAGGGCATAGGGAAACCAGAGATTTGTGCGACTCCCTGGGCTGGCCAGGCAGGTGTTACCACCCTTGGGTGAAGGGAGGGTGCGGTTACCAGAACGCAGAGACAGAGTGCTGAGTGAAGGGAGACAGCCACGCGACAGGGGGTGACACCAGACACCTGGTCGCACAAAGCAGAGGGGAGAAACGCAGGGAAGGTCTGCGGGGCAAACCGAAGGTGTCTGGCACGTGGACACACAGGGTGAAAGCCTGGGTCTGCGGTCCTTTCCTTCAAAGGTACAGAGAAAGTTGCAAACTACTTAGAACTTGAATCTTGGTCCTTTTCTTAAAATTTTATTTATTTATTTTTCCCATGGGCACGCAGGCCATCCCAGTTCCCCAGCCAGGGATTGAACCCGTGCCCCCTGCACGGGGAGCGTGGAGTCTTAACCACTGGACAACCAGGGCAGTCCAGAATCTTGGTACTTTTAATCTCTGTTAAAAAGCATCAGAGAGACCGCCAAGGTGAATATCCTGGCTCTACCGGGAACTAACGGTGTCACCCGCGGCAAGTTCTCCCCCTCTCTAAGACCTGGCTCACCCACCTATCAATAAGCACAATAATAATACTTATTCAAGACTGGATGAGATTCAGCAAAGCATCCCCCAGAGTGAACGGTGCTTAATCAATGTTAACACTAATTTTCCGGTTATCGCTGTGACTGTGTTTTGATAAATATTCCATATGCTGTGTCATCTGATGTTTTCCTCTTGAAAAGGCTAAAGGGCCAAGGGAACAAGGAGGAAAGTAACAGAGGCTTCTCTGTCCCATTCCCTCTGGCACCAAGAGAAAGAGGAGCGGCTGGATCACCGGATGTGCTAAGACACAGAGGCCATCGAGGCAGGCGAGAGGCCCGAATGTCAGCCACCAGAGGGGATATTTGCAGAGGCATTGTAAGGCCCAGCTTTCCAACTGGTTCTCATAGGTTCAAGCATCCACCCCCAGGAAAGGGCTGGGAGGCTCACACATCCCTGTTATACTTAAAAAGGGAAATAGACCAGAGAAGTGAAATTGAATTTATGTACAACAATCTATGCATTACACAATGAATGACATGGAAACTCTACAGCAATTCAGTGGTGATCTTAGCACATGTCTGGGAGAGCAAAGAAGACAGGAAGCTTCTGACAACAAAAAGTCACCGTCTGCGCAAACTTTCTTTTATGTAACCACTTGGGAGAAATGTCATTTAACTGTTCCCTATAGTTTGGAAGCGTAGGATTTTCTCCTCTATATCCCACCTTAAGTATAATCTTTTAGGACCTGCTGTATAGCACAGGGAACTCTACTCAATACTCTGTAATGACCTATGCAGGAAAAGACTCTAAAAAAGTGTGGATATATGTACACGTATAACGGATTCACTTTGCTGTACACCTGAAACTAACAGAACATTGTAAATCAACTATACTCCAATCAAAAATTTTTTTTAAAGTATAATCTTTTACAGTAAAACTTCTTGTTTTGACAAACTGATGTAGCTAAGTTAAAAACAGAGAATGAGTACTGGCCAGTTGCTAGCATTCTGTGGGTCCATGGATCACTCCGTTCAGCGTTGGAGAACAATGCAGGTGCAGAGAAAGCAGAACAGAATTTCTGCCAGGAGATTAAGAATGAACTGGGAGCACACAAAGGACTAACACCAAGGACATGCGTGACGTGAGCCCTGGGCTTAACATTTTAGTCTTTGATATCTTAACTGTTTTGATTCCAGAAACTTAAGCGGACACTGGTAAGCTGTATGCTTTTTTTTTTTTGGATCGTTGGTTTTGGAGTTTTGGCTTCTTTAAAAGCAGCTTCATTGAAATATAATTCACAAAGCATACAATTCACCCATTTAAAGTGTACAATTCAGTGGTTTTTAGTATTTTCACAGGTATGTGCCACCATCCCTGTTGTCAATTACATTGTCATCACCTCAAACAAACAAAAAAATCCCATCCCCTTTAAATATCACTACTTTGCCTCCGCAACTACACCTTTCCCCAGCCATAGACAACCACTGGCCTATATTCTGTCTATACGGATTTACCTGTTCTGGCCATTTCATATAAATGGAACAATATAACATGAGCTCTATTGTGACTGTCTTCTTTCACTTAGCATAATGTTTTCAAGTTTATCTATGTTGTGGCATGTATCAGTGCTTCACTCCTTTCTATGGCAGAATAATGTTCCGTTAAATGGAGATACCACATTGTGTTTACCTAGTCATCAGTTAATGGACATTTGGGTTGTTTCCACATTTTGGCTGAGATGAATAGTACTGCTATAAACATTCATGTATGAGTTTTATTATGGATATATGTCTTCATTTCTTTTGGGTAGATTTCTAGGAGTGGAATTGCTGGGTCATATGGTAACTCTATGCTTAGCTATTTGAGAAACAACGAGACTGTTTTCCAAGTGGCTGCACCATTTTACATTTCTATGACTCCTTTGTTTTTTCTACCACTCTTAGAATGGTTACAATGGTAATCAACCTAACAGCTAAGTGAAAGTACAAAATACTGGGCTGGTGTCTATGCCAGTCACATCCACAGACAATTCTTCTCCGGAATGAAGATTCTATTCTCACTTCCCCACCCATCCCTATTGACCAGCGAGTCACTGTGAATCTTATGAAGATTCAAATAAGAACTGTGTCGTCCTTTGTAGTATCTCTGTGAGATGAATTCATCTTATTTATTTTATTTTCAAAAAACAAGTGAGGGGGCTTCCGTGGCGGCACAGTGGTTAAGAATCAGCCTGCCAATGTAGGGGACACGGGTTTGAGCCCTGGTCTGGGAAGATCTCATAAGCTGCGGAGCAACTAAGCCCATGCGCCACAACTACCAAGCCTGCAATCTAGAGCCCGCGAGCCACAAGTACTGAACCCTCGTGCCACAACTACTGAAGCCCGTGTGCCTAGAGCCTGTGCTCCTCAACAAGACAAGCCACCACAATGAGAACCCTGAGCACCACAACAAAGAGTAGCCCCTGGGCTTCCCTGGTGACGCAGTGGTTGAGAGTCTGCCTGCCAATGCAGGGGACACGGGTTCGTGCCCTGGTCTGGGAAGATCCCACATGCCGCGGAGCGGCTGGGCCCGTGAGCCATGGCCGCTGAGCCTGTGCGTCCGGAGCCTGTGCTCCGCAATGGGAGAGGCCACAACAGTGAGAGGCCTGTGTACCACAAAAAAAAAAAAAAAAGAGTAGCCCCTGCTCACTGCAACTAGAGAAAGCCCGCATGCAGCAACGAAGACCCAATGCAGCCAAAAATAAAATAAACAAATAAATTTATTTTAAAAAAAAACAAGTGAGATAGGCAGGAAGGGCGTGACTATCTCCACTAAACTAATCAGGAAACAAAAAGAGGGGAACATTTATAACCTGCCCTAAGACACATTTCAGTGATGATGCCAGGGATAGTATCACATATTTCAATCTCTTCCCTCCAGTAGGAAAGATGCTATTAACATAAATCATAGCAATGCAAGATGTATGTGCTACCAGTCAAATGGGTGACAAGAGCCAAAATGTAATAAGAGTTTGTAAAAAGTGAGAGCAGTTGGAAGTGTATTGGGGAAAAAGGAGGAAGATACAAGGAAGATTTCCTGGAGGAGAAGAGAAGGTGGTACTGAGATGGGCCTTGGAGGACACATAGGAGTTTGAATGGGTTGAGGTTGATTGAAGACACTGCTGGCTTACACAGCAGCAAGACCCACAACTTGGAAAATAAAAGCAGAGTCAGGGAACGTTGGGTAGTCCAGTTTGAGTGGAAAATATTCCCTCATGTTTAGTTGGGCAGTAATGGGCAATGGGTTTGAATAGATATCAGTAAAGGAATCTGGTCTCTATTCAGTAGGCGGTTGAGAAAAACCAGCAAATTTTTCTGAAAGGATTTTCGTCATCAATGTGGTGCTTTAATGACACTATTATGGCAGTACCGTATGGGGAAAAAAGTAAAAGGATTGGTAATGGGAGTAGAAAAGCTACTTAAAAGACGATCGAAACAGACCAAGTGTAAGATAACGAATGTCTGTATCAGAGGTTCTCAACCAGGAGGTGTTTTGTTCCCCAGGAGATATCTGCAATGTCTGGGGACATTTTTGGTTGTCACACAGTGTGGAGCACTCTGGTTTCCATTGGGTGGGGACCACGGGTGCAGCTGAACATCGTACAATGCACAGAACACCCTACAACAAAGAGTCATCTCTCCCACAATGCCAGTGGTGACAAGGCTGAGAAAACCTGGTCTGAATCAAGGTAGGGGCAGTGAAAATAGAAGCAAATGACAGATAACAGAATTATTTTCATGGAAGACGTTATAGGATTTGATGATGAACTGAGTCTGGAGGCAACAGAGAGGGAGCAGGTGGTTTGTAACTTTATGACTGACAAAATTATAATAGCAAAATCAAAACTGTTTTAAGAGGAAATTCCCTGGCAGTCCAGTGGTCAGAACTCCATTCTTTCACGGTGGAGGCCCAGGTTCCATCCCTGGCTGGGGAACTAAGATCCCACAAGCCACATGGCCAAAAGAAATGTTTTAAGAAATTCACAGGAGAAATGTAAGACCGGTTACTATAAATCTCTTAGAGGAAAACATAGGAAGAACACTCTTTGACATAAATCACAGCAGATCTTTTTTGATTCACCTCCTAGAGTAATGGAAATAAAAACAAAAATAAACAAATGGAACCTAATGAAATTTCAAAGCTTTTGCATAGCAAAGGAAACCATAAACAAGACGAAAAGGGGGAGAAAATATTTGCAAACGAATCAACCGACAAAGGATTAATCTCCAAAATATATAAACAGCTCATGCAGCTCTATATTAAAGAAACAAACAATGCAATCCAAAAATGGGCAGAAGACCTAAATAGACACTTCTCCAAAGAAAACATACAGATGGCCAAGAAGCACATGATTAGCTGCTCAACATCACTAATTATTAGAGAAATGCAAATCAAAACTGCAATGAGGTTTCACCTCACACCAGTTAGAATGGGCATCATCAGAAAATCTACAAACAACAAATGCTGGAGAGGGTGTGGAGAGAAGGGAACCCTCTTGCACTGTTGGTGGGAATGTAAATTGATACAGCCACTATGGAGAACAGTATGGAGGTTCCTTAAAAAACTAAAAATAGAATTACCATATGACCCAGCAATCCCACTACTGGGCATATACCCAGAGAAAACCATAATTCACAAAGACACATGCACCCCAATGTTCATTGCAGCACTATTTACAATAGTCAGGTCATGGAACTAACCTAAATGCCCATCAACAGACGAATGGATAAAGAAGATGTGGTACATATATACAATGGAATATTACTCAGCCATAAAAATGAATGAAATTGAGTCATTTGTTGAGACGTGGATGGATCTAGAGACCGTCACACAGAGTGAAGTAAGTCAGAAAGAGAAATACAAATATCGTATATTAACACATGTATGTGGAACCTAGAAAAATGGTACAGATGAACCAGTTTGCAGGGCAGAAGTTGAGACACAGATGTAGAGAACAAACATACGGACACAAAGTGGGGAAAACCGCGGTGGGGTGGGGATGGTGGTGTGCTGAATTGGGCGATTGGGATTGACATGTATACATTGATGTATATAAAATTGATGACTAATAAGAACCTGCAGTATAAACAAACAAACAAACAACTAATACTAAACTTTCTTTGGGTTATTTGTATGGAAATATGTTAATATAAATGTTTCAGACATTACATGAAATTTCTAAAAATCTTATATGTTCCGGTATAATGTTATAAGTCATAATTCTAGTTATTACTCTAAAATGTGTATCTCAGAAATAACTAAAAAAAAAAAAGAAATTCATAGGAGAAGGGAAGACTGTATTGAATATGCTTTTATCTTCTCAGTACACCTTTCTTTGGAAACAACCTCCTTCTCAAACTGTAATGTGATTTGGGTGGGGAAGATCACACCCTCAACCCAGTCCAAGTGGTACTTTCCTGACCTAAGTCTAGCCAATCAGAATCCACCACAGACTCGGTCTTCCCAATGGGTCTCCAGGTGGGCATGTGACCCAAGCAGACCAATCAGAGCTCTTCCCGGAATTCTACATATCACACCTGAAGCCAGAATGAAATTAAACAAAGGCAAGCAGAGCAGAGCAAGGAGAGAGATAAGACACAGAGACAAAAGCAGAATTTAGGTGATATCATTCAAGCTCCTGGATCTGAGTGTGCCTGAAATACGAGATTTAGATTTCCCAGTTAGATTAAGCCAATACATTTCCTATTTGGCTTAAGCTAGTTTGAGTTGGATTCTTATTACATCAAATAGAAAACACCTAATAACAAAAGGATGAGATTATTTTTCAATGTGTTAACAGATGGAAAATTCATTAATTAGGTTATAAGTGGGGGAGCAGCTAGAATTTAAAGGACTAGGTTAGGTTTAGGAGCTATATTCTGGAAATTATTTCTTTACAGGTGACACTTAGATGCCAGAATGGTTATGATCCTTTCGAAATAGGCCAAAGAAAAGAAATAAGACTTGGCATTTATTTTATAATTTATAATAAAATAAAAGGAATTTGAGTTACTATTTAAGAAGTCTAAATTATTAAATGGTGGTCATTCAGAAATAGTAATCCTAGTTAAAATATTGGAAACAAGTAATCTGTCAGTTATTTTTAACTATTTGTAGTTTCACCACATGAGGAATAGCTTTGAGTTTGTTTGATTCTGGCCTATCAGTGTGGTAATCATTCGCCTATTTGCTCTTAGATCTCTTTCCTCTGTATCCCTTGCTCTGTTTGTACCACAGAAGGTTGATTTCTGCAAAACACACTGCCCAGGTTCTTTGCCAGTTGGCTTCTGGTCAATTTGGCCAGTAAGAGTCATTGGCAGGAGTGTGGGGTATGGCAGGTGGGGAGAAGCCAGAGTTCACCTCCCCTTCTTTCCCTGCTTTGGCCAGTATTTCTGGCAGCGGCTGTGCCTCTTCCACGGCCCCAGCTTCCCCCAGGCAGCTCGACCTTGGTGGCCCCCATTCTTGCCAAGCCACCCCCTCTCCTTTTCCCTCCAGCCCTGGAGCTGCTGGCAACTTCTCACCGTTACTAATCTCTGGCCTCACCATTTGCCGTTTGCCCTTTAACTCTTCCAACACCCTTGTAACCAGTACACCATGTTAAATCCTTTCTATTAAACTGCCTGGTTTGGGTTCTTTTTTCCTGACTGTACTCTGACCCTTCATTGTCTAGTATTTTAGTCAGTTCAGGCTGCTACAACAAAAACACCATAGACTGAGTAGCTTAAACGACAAACATTTCTTTCTTGCAGTTTCTGGAGGCTGTAAGTCTAAGATCAAAGTGCCAGTGTGGTCAGGTTCCTGGTGAGGGCCCTCTTCCCGGTTTATAGGCAGCTGCCTTCTTGCTGTGTCCTCACCTGGTGGAGAGAGACATCCTGTCTCTCTTGTGTTTCTTATAAGACCACTAATCCCATTAATGGGGGCTGCACCCTCCTGGCCTATTTAACTCCAAAGGCCCCACTTCCAAATACCGTCACCCTGGGGATAAGGGCTTCATTATGTGAATTTGGGGCAGGGGACAGCAACATTCTGTCCATAGCACTTAGTCTCCAATTCAAATCACCAGAACTGGGGTGTGAATGGGGAGGAACAAAAGGAGCCCATTGGCATTTTTTTTTTTTTTTTTTGCGGTACACAGGCCTCTCACTGCTGTGGCCTCTCCCGTTGCGGAGCACAGGCTCCGGACGCGCAGGCTCAGCGGCCATGGCTCACGGGCCCAGCCGCTCCGCGGCATGTGGGATCTTCCTAGACTGGGGCACGAACCCACGTCCCCTGCATCGGCAGGCAGACTCCCAACCACTGCGCCACCAAGGAAGCCCCCCATTGGCAATTTTTGACTTCAGTTACATAAGATGTACAAAACTATTGTGTTGTTTATGATGGATATAAAATATAGTTCATAAAGAGCATGAAATGTAAAGTCATACACGAACAAGATAAAAATGTGAAATGGCAGAGACCTAAGTTTCAGAGTTCAGAGGAGGGAGCGAGGGATGGGAATCGCAGCATCAAGAGAAGGCTGAGTGGAGGGGGGAAGACCAGGGCTGCTCTCCAGAGAGAGGATGGACCGCAGGGTGGTGGACTGCAGAGCCACAGACAGTGTCGTGCAGGGAAAGGATGGAGCACTGCCAAGCAGCAGGAATGAGCACGGTGTTTCATGGCCGGAGGCACTGACGGGTAAATTGGTTCAAATAAGCAAGGAAAGGTCACAGTGCAGAGGGTCTTCAACAGCAGCCGTGCACTGTGGGGTCTGAGGGGTCTGGCCCAGGAAAACTGACGGAGCGACGGTGTCCTTTTGATCAAGGCTGTAGCCCCTTTTTCATCTAGCTAATGGAACACAGAACAAAGATTCCGGAAGCTGGCTTTTATTCCCACTTCCTGACCCACTGTATAACCTTGAAATCTCAGATTTTAGGTCTCAGTTGCCTAACTGCAGAGGAGTCAGTAAGATGTAAGAGTCATCCAAAAATTAAGATTTCAGTTGTTTTTAGGATGGCAAAGTGTTTCTCAGATATTTACTCTGCACCTAACCTTGTGCTAAACCTAAGATTACGAGGTCAGATTTATTTTTTTCCGATGCCAAATGTACTCCTTCATAGTAAAGAAAGTGACTCGATGTTGTGTAACAGTAACCAGAAAGAAAGGGGTTTTCCCCAGCACCGAATTCTGAATTGAGTGGTCGCTCTGACCTTAAAAAAAAACAGACTGGAAGAAATGAAGCAATGCTTTAACATAGTCTATTACTTGCTTTTGAAAAGTGAAAGTACACATAAACCCAAGAAATAGCATGTCATTCAAAATCTGATGTTTTTCTGAGAATGAAAATGGAAAGAGACATTAACGCAAAGATTAAAAATTATCTTGGAATTTATAAGTGGGTTAACTTGACAGGTGGCTGATGAAATAAAATTCTACATCCCAATTTATATTAAGGTGAATTTGTTTTGTCGTGTGTTGTTATAATTCCCATTACAAAAGCTAGTAATCATTCTGCTGTTATCTCCACTTTTATTGTGGAGATAGGAAGGACCTGCAGAAGCAAAATCTTAGCTCTTATCCAGTACCAGGAAGGAATTGCAAATCAGAACAAACAAAAGACTTAATTATAGCCTTGACGTGAAAGCAGGAATAGCACACGTGGAACCGAAATCTCACCCGAGGCAAATTACTTAAAAGGTGGGGAGGAAGGAATTAAAGAGTGAACTGCAATTTTAGCTTTTGGAAGAAGAAATCAAACTTCACGTCTAACCTCCTGTAAATTGATACTGGTAAAAAAAAATTGATTGGCACTTTGAGTCTTTCAAAGGATTTTCCACCGATTTTGAGTTTGTTTTGTTAACTTCCCCCCAAAACAGTATTTCAGTGCTGATAATAAAAGGATTACGCTAGCTATCGTCCATATAACTTTATGAAATAAAGACAAATGTGACTTGAACACAGTTTACAAAACTGTGTAATTTCACTTATGACTTAAGCTGGGAGTAAAGGGCTCTCAATAGAAATAAGCCTCTTAACAGAAGGCAAGTCAAAACTTACTAGAGTCCCACAGTTGTGTCCTTTGGAAAAACGAGCAGGCCAGGGGGTGAGGAAACAGGAGTCCACAGGCCGGTTCCAGTTCTGAATAACGACAGGGCACAGCAGCCACGCCTGCTTAGTTGTGGCACCTGTACACGATGAGGGTTCCGGGCACTCTCCCGAGTTTAACGTGATTTTCAGCTAACCCTTAATTGTTAAGGCGTTATAGCTGCTGTGTCATCCCTGCTAGAATTGCTCTATAGGCTCTTTTCAGCACCTGTTTTGCATTTACTGTTAGTATTAAGAGACAACACAAATGTAAAATGAGACTACTACTTCTGAAAGCCGCATGTATACATTTGTTATCAAACATTTTTAACCACACACACACAAGGGGAATGATCTCTTAATGCTGTATAGATGAGACCAGCTCTTTGAGTTGGGAAGGTCAAAAACTGTAAAAACGAAACAGGAACAGCTACAGAGAAACTCATGCATCGGTCCGTGAGCAATTTCATAAAAACCTTGAAAAGAGAAGAAAGCACCATTTTCCCCATGGGCACTTCTCTGCTGGGAAAGAGGATTTGTCTCCATGACCACTGTACACCCCTACACCTCCTAAAAAGCCTGCACCCCAATGTTACTTAGGTGGCCAGACCTGCTGCTGGTCCGACCTCAAGGCTCACGGAAAGGCTGCAGCAGGGAAGCTGGGAAGTCCCGGCAGCCGGGGGCCTGGAAGCAGCCGGGAGCCACTTTCCTGCCCATCTCATCCTAGCCTCAGTCCCAGGTAGGCTGCTTGTGCTGGGAAAGCCCTGGGCAGCCACCTTTTCACATTCCTGCGTTTTCTCTAAAAATGACATTAGTCCTTACGTGAACGGGTTTACCCTGAGCATGTGCAGAGAATTCACAGGAACATTTTGATCTCTGCTGATTGGAGTGGAGGTTTATGAAACCACAGAGCCTCTGCTGTCAAAGCCGGAATCTCCTGGGTCGGTGCTCAGAGTAGGTCATTCCCATCACAGTATTAAAATATTGATATATGGGTCAGGATGTAGCTATGAGATCCACGTACAGGCCACTTTGAGCTCTCCTCTCTCATCCGTCTCTGGAGGGACAAGAAAATGCCTTCAGTCTGACCACTGGGTAGAGGCACGGACCTGTGGGGCTGTTGACAGCACTTCTGCGAGGATAACAAAGTTATACGCTTCAGCCAGGCTGACCTGACGACCCACAGCTCCATTACCACCTTGGTGACGATGCCCAGGTGCAGGTGTGAAACTGATCATCCACGGAGGGAAGGCTCTGAAACCCTCTGATACCGAAACTCCGGTATGAGCGGCTGGCTGGCCTCCCCAAGCCTGGAGCTGAAGTTACCTTGTTTTAGCCCTGATGTTTCAATTCTTTCTTTAACATGAAAGCACAGTGGATTAATGGGAGCTTTGAAAATCTGTACGTGGCAAGATTTATCAACTCTAGTCCCTTTCATCATCACTGGAGAAGAGTTTAGAAAGTATACCTTCCAACATGAACAATTTAGCAAAGAGAGTTATAATTAACCGCTTAACAGGGGCATGACGTTAAAGAAGAACATGAAGGCCTGCAGTGGCTATTCGGGATCTAATATTTTTTATATGGGTGACCAAAGATAATAGAGAATGATGTCAGTAACTAAAATAGAGGATACACCATAACTGAGAAAGGAAGCCATAACACAGCTGATATCTGAAAGTAAATGGACTTGCGATCCTTAAAACTAAAATTAAAATTCTCATACAAGAAAACACTATGGTGAGAGGTCTCAAAGATTTTTTTCTGTCCTTACTGTAGTAGATAAAAGGCAGTGTATGTCTTACAAGAGAGAAATCAATGCACAGGACACCAAGAGAGTTGAGAATTGTTAAAGGTTACACAGCAAGGCTGTTCTCGATTTCTCGACTGCAAATATACCACCCTAACCATATTGCTGCACAGTTGCTTTAGAGGTCATTCTATATGTGAGCATGTTTTCTTTCATTGCCAAAGAAATAAAAGATTCTGCTAGATATATTGGAGCAGGTTTAGGTATTAGAGGAAAAAAATAATCACTCATTTTTTGCTGTAGTTGACTTAATGCCCTGTGGTCTTTTTTCTTAATGCTACACGCTACTAAAATGTATTACTTTGCACCTTCTTTGAATCCAGTTGAAAGCCAGCAGAAGGTTTCTTTCCCAACAACCTTGACTGGCTCTTTTTCTGATCTCTAACTCTGTGATGGATGAGGTATAATTTTTAACACAAAAATTGTATGGCCGACTATGAGGATAGAAGAAAGAAACAGGTGTTGGGGTGATAGACACAGATGATCAAGTTAGACATGAAACGCCATTTCCATTTTTTTCTGACTTGAAAGCCAAGAAAGAAGCTTGCTCCCTGCAGAGAGATTTTTTTTTTCTTTTTTATTTCTGCAGAGAGATTTTGAAGATGCAAATGCAAAGTTGGGGATTTCGGACTAAAACTGTCTCTCCATCACAGAAAAATGCATGCGTTTTATGGCTTTTGGAGAAGATTAAGAGGGATGGGTCTTTGAGAAAGGCCTGGGAAGGATATGAATTGTTCGGATGGCAGAGTGCAAGTATAGCAAATTCTTCTACTCTCTGTGAACAGCATGGAAAGACATACATAATCGTATCTGTGGACTTAAAAGGCACTCGAAAGATTTATGACTTAAAATGAACGTAAACTATGAGTCTAGCAATGTCTTCTTTTTTGCAAGCTACTGCAGGGTTTGCTTTGCAAATGCATTTGATCTGGAGAAATGGCACTTGGTAATTTATCCACTGGCGTAATAGATGATCCAACATTCATTTAGCTCCTTTCCCCACACTGCTAACAGAACGTATTATGATGTAGTAAAATTACCTGGTATTTGGAGCAGGGGGCTATGGAGATTTGAGGTGAGAACAGGTTCTATTACAGAATGGTGACTTCTAGGAAATAATCTTGCCTTAGGGTGATATAAAACGAACAACCAGCGAAGGCAACTACAGAATATCTCATATTTGTTTTTTTTGGGTTTTTTTTTTTTTCCGGCTGAGCCCAGTAACACTTGCTGGCTGGCGTTATCAGTACACACACACAACTATATTGCATTTCCCTTGGTTTTGCTCTCATCTTCTTTAATATTCCTTCATAACTTTTCACTTAAAACACAGTGAGGAGATGTAGAAAGAAAATCATATGGGTGCATAAATAATTCATATGCACCTGAAGGCCTAAATATCATGCTAGACAAAAACAAGTAGTAAGAAAGGTGAACAAGAAGTTAAATTTAAATGCTGTTAAAAAAAAAAATTCCGGTGGAAAGCTGACGGAAGGAGTCTGAAAACTAATAACAAATGACACTGCTCGCTCCATGAGGATGCATGTAACCTCACTCTTTGGCCCACATAATAGTAATTGAACTAATTAATCAGGGATTGCCTTGAACTTGAGTAACTTTTTGCAAGATTGTCCATGTCAAGGTACTGAACTGTCAGCTCAATTCAAAGAGGTTTCCAACTCTATTTACATAGGATTGTTCTTTACCTTCTAGGAAAATATTCTGAACTCTGCCCAGGCTTCATAGAAGCACTTGTTTAAAACATAAAAGTACTTTGAGGGAGGAAATAATCGAATAGGCTTAGCTTGGCGATACTTAACAAAGCATGTAACCATGTTGCATATATTTCTATAGAGTGGTAGTATTCAGTAGTTTACTGTCCTGTAACTACTGAAACATGTACAAAACTAGAAAACAAAAACAGTGCACAGTAATCTAAAACCTCAAGAAAATTTAAGTGCACAGACATGAAAGCCAAATGACCCTCTTATTTATTAGTGTTACACTTCCCTGTGTACATATGTCCTTTTATTCTCTATAATGATAGATTAATTAATGATGATAACAATAATGATTAACATTCATTTACTACTTATTGTGTGTCAGGCCCTATGCTAAGTAAAAGCTTAAGTACTCTTAAAAGATTTATCCCATTTATCCTACCAGTAGCCCTAGGAGTTACCTCCAATTTATAGATGAGGGAACCTAGGTAAGAAACTTGTTCAAGGTGACAAAGCAGGTAAGTGATGGAGCTGTAGTCCAGCAGTCTGAATCCTGAAAATATTCTCTTAAATGTTATGTTATTTTCTGGGCTCATCAAAGAAGAAACTGTCACTGGCCCTATTGTTATGAAGCAAAATTAGGTATGTGTTGAGTCTGTCTAAGCTCCTCACTGACGGATCTACTGAACAGAAAGAACTTCAGTTTTAAGATGGCTTCACCTCTCAAGCAATTGTCTCAAGATATGGATATCAAAGATTATGAAACTACAATGACCTGTACCATCATTATCTCCCAAACATACAATATCATTTCTTTTTATTCAACAAGAATTTGTCGATCACCTATTGGGTACATAATAGGCTTTTTAAAAATAGTAGGAAGGATGGGACAGGAGATAAATTATACAGATATTTCATCTAGGTAGACATCTTTCAGCAAATTTTATTGATATGTATGGGCTCGCCTTCATTTACCAAATAATCAATGCTATTAATGGCAGAATTATCTGGAATCCAGATCCACCAGACTTTCCCTCTGCCTTCAACCTTTTTTCCTTCCTTATAATGAAAGGTGCCTTTAACCAAGGAAAAGGGAGATGGTTTGCGAGTGACTGAAAGTTGACCTGCTTATCTAGAATTTCCTTCCCTGTGATGGCTTTGGTTTGCCTCTTAATCACCTTTGGTTTGGGGAATAAAAAATCAAGACGATACACTTGCAGTTCCAAAATCACCCCAGACTCCTCACAGGACTGGAGGGTCAATGGGGCACCAACTGGCCTGGCCTAAAGGAAGTGAAGTGTAGAAAGAGAAAGAGGGGGCAAAGGCAGCTGGAGTATGGCCCAGCTCTGCAATCTCTCTATCCTGTTCAGGGGCAAATGCTTTATGTTAGTCCTCCTGTGCTCTCTCAAGGATGAAAATATTCTTCCTAGAGAATCCTTGCTTTATAAGAGTGGTTGCTATTCTAAAGCAGAAACTGGAAGTGTATTTGGGAAGGAAGGGGTGGGAAAAGGAAAGGGGTATTATTCCCCTTAAAAAAAAAGCAGTAAGGCATCGGAGGAAATCTGAAAATAAATACATCTTACACACACACACACCAACAAGACCACATTAAAAACTGCTTACGCCATTCCCCAAAGTAGGACAATCTATGGATTCTAAGATTTCTTGTTAACCGATGTCCATTCACTTCTTTGGGAAGGATCGAGGAAAGTAATAGATTCTCTTTGTTCCATTCCAATCCTGTTGATGGTGGATGCTTGAGATTATATTTTGATTTTTCAGAATGAATGTATTTCTGACGAGGTTCTGGAAGCTTCAAAATAACAGGGCAGTTTTCTAAGAAAGGCACTTGTAAACTCTTAGGAAAACGACTGAACCTTCTCTCATGGAAATGGGCTTTCATCCACATGTATTAATAGTTAGTCCAAAATACAAATCCCTCCTAAGAAAATTCATGTAAGAGAAACAATATCTCTAACAGAATCTTCTCGTGCTTTTTACATACTATACTGTCATACTCTTGAAGTTGGAGGTAAAGCAGAGGTCGTCCAAGCAGGAGTCTCCTATAAAACTCACTAAGAAGTAATCACTTGCTAAACACCATCTACATGGGAAATTCTACCTTCACAGAAAACCATTTCTCCCTTATTCTGAAATCGAGTCTGTCTTCCATCACGATTCCATTCGTAAGTACTAGATTGACCTCTTGGAACATCAGAAACTTCTACTCTCTCTGCCACTCAAGAATCCTTTAACACCTGAAGACAGTTATGGACACATGAGCCCTTTCTGTCTCCCTGTTTGCAGAGAAAAGAACATAGGATTTGGGCTCGGTCCTAGATTCAAACCTGGCTGTGCCGTTTCCCACTTAGACGGACCTGGATGTAACATTACATGTCTCTAAGCTTCAGTTTCCTTAATGAAAAGGTACAAGAAATAATACCCATCCCAGATGGATTCCATACGTTCAGTGTATGCAAAGTGCCTGACACGGGAGGTCCTGAATTAGCTGTGACTAGAATAACTGTTATAGTGTTCCTTCAAGCCCCTCCTTCCATTCCAGTGGTTCTCCTGACACAACGGAGCTGAGCTGCATTTCAAATGTGCCAAAATACCATCATTTCCTCTGGGTGTCCTGGCCGTGGTGTATGTGAGAAAGAAAGCAACATATTCATTTTTATGTTCTCTCCTGTGTACTGTGGTGGTTTTTAGAATTAAAGAAACTCTCTCTCCCTTGTCATATAAATACTCTTTCATTATCAGCATTTAAACAACTTCCGTTAGTAATAAAGGATCCTCTAAGAGAAATATGTTAGTTCCTCACAGCGTTTTAGTCCTTCGGCCCTAAGAGTGGCCCAGGAAGGCTTTTATTTACCCACTTGTATTCTACAAATATTATCATGTTCTGGGGTCACCATGGTGTCAAAAAAAAGTTAAGGAAGCTCTGCAGTAGAACTTATCAATACCTGTCTTGGTGTGTGATAATAGAATTAACTAAATATTACACTCCAGAAAGCTAGGAAGAGTAGAATGAATTATATTTTCCATTTGTCCTAGACCTGATACTTCTATTATTGAAACTCTAAATGATACCTGAGTTTTGAGAGAGCCACATCAGACTGTTAACTAATATTGACCTTGCAGATAATAAAAACTTCTAGCAAAAACAGAGATTCGTTCATTCATTCAAAAACTATTTTTGGTCTACTCATTCTGTACATTATTCTAAGTGCCAGGGACATGGCTTTGAACAAGATCAATAAGATTCTTTCCCTCTTAAAATTAGAAAAATAATAAAACTTTTAACTGAAGTCAATGGTATCTATAATATAAACTGAATTTTAAAAATAAAGAAATAAAAGGACTCCCAAATTGCTGCCCCGGTTCATTTCTGGTCGGGCAGATAAATATCAGCGCCCAAATGGAATGGGAATAAACTACTTTAAAAAATAATCACCTAGGGCTTCCCTGGTGGCGCAGTGGTTGAGAGTCCGCCTGCCGATGCAAGGGACACGGGTTCGTGCCCCGGTCCGGGAGGATCCCACATGCCGCGGAGCGGCCGGGCCCGTGGGCCATGGCCGCTGAGCCTGCGCGTCCGGAGCCTGTGCTCCGCAACGGGAGAGGCCACAGCAGTGAGAGTCCCGAGTACCGCAAAAAAAAAAAAAAAAAAAAAAATCACCTAGTATTTTTCCTCTTCATTTCTTATAAATAAATGCAGAGAAATGCACACTAGGCTACCTGACATGGCTGGTATTCTTCTGGCTACTATGTGTTATAATATACACCATCTACCCCTACTTCACCAGCCACATCTTTATAATTTTCATATAATGGACACAATTTGGGATAGCTTTCTCCTGGCAACTGCTAGTGGTTCTTTTGATAGAACAAAACAGAATTGAGGCTGACAACCTGTCTGGATTTCACTCTTGATGATATGATTCTTGTATACCTTTGTATGTGGTATTGTGACAGGTAGGTAGGTTGTGACACAGTGACAAACTCCAAAATCGCAGTGGCTTAAAGCACACATTTTACTTATTTCTTGTTCATGCTCTATTTCTACTGCAGGTTGGAAGCAGGACTCTGCCTTTGATAATCCCTCAGGGGTCCCAGGGGCTGAGAGGCTGCCATCTCAAATATTGTGAATTTCCAAGCAAGAGGAGAACCGGATGTGGTGGAGTAGACACTGCCCTGTGGAGCTTTCACTTTCTGTAGCAGAGGAATGACCTGCCACACCTAATTCCAAGTGCACAGGAAATACAGCCCTACCACGTGTTGAAAAAGAGACAGTGTGGAATTTGCAAACCACCATAATGATCACCACAGGAGCACAAGTCACTAATTCGTTTCTTCTCTCCCAAAGCAATATGACTTTCAGGTGTTCAGAATCCTACTTTGACATTTATGCTAATATGATCAATTGGTACAATCTATAATAGTGCATTAAATTTAGGAAATTCTTATGTTTTCTGGCAGGTGTCATCATACATCTTGAACATATTCTTTAATTAGACATTTCACTTTTTCAGTGTCAAAGTAGTACATCATTTTATACTTTTTTAATAGAGTGATATTCATGTAAAATACTTAGGTCTCTGAGGGGTATGAAGAAGCCTAGAGTGATATGGGCTTCTCACCTAGGGTTGAAATTTTCTCAAACGCTAAAATGACATTAATTAACTGTGATTAAAAAAATGTATTAAGCAATCTGTATACCTGATTCACTTTGTTATAAAGCAGAAACTAACACACCATTGTAAAGCAATTATATGCCAATAAAGATGTTTAAAAAATAAATAAAAAATAAAAGGTACAGATTTTCTGACCATAATTCAATAAATTAACACTAAAATTGAAGAGCCAAGGAGAACAATAAAAATAAAAATCTAAAAAAAAAGCAATCTGGAATTTTTCTAATATACCTTCAGCTATAATCCATCTCATCTGTATTTTTATGAGAAAAAACTATGAGATATTCATGGTTTTTCAGTGAATGAGGCTGTAGGGATTACTTGACTGTGGATGATTTCGGTTGGCCTGAATGTGACAGTGGCAAGCATTTTTGTGGAACTCTCCTGCTCAGTGCTGTATACGGTACTGCTGGAGTCCTTACAAATGGAACCACTATCTGGAACTTAGTTTGTGAAGAACTGTCTGACTAATAGGCTATTCCAGCTTATCTTTCTTTTAAAAAAATTCTGTTGCAAATATCATTGTATTTTCTTGATACCATTCACCTCTAAAGAACCTGATTTTGATCTTCCTTCCATGGTTTCCTACAGGCTTTCTGGCTGGCACCTGTTTTGTTTGTGTTGATTCTCTATTGCTTTGCACCTTTGATAGGAGTGAACATTTTTCTCTTATTCTTTGTTTAATACAGAAGGCTGCACTGTGTACTATCCTCTGTTACTTGAATGAATTTCAAACAGTCTTTCAGAACTCCCACATGGGGATGACAATAAAAGTAGTAATTATACAAACACATGGAGGCTAAATAATATGCTACTAAATAACCAAGAGATCACTGAAGAAATTAAAGAGGAAATCAAAAAGTACCTAGAAACAAATGACAACAAAAACATGATGACCCAAGCAGTTCTAAGAGGGAAGTTTATAGCAATACAATCCTACCTCAAGAAACAAGAAAAATCTCAAATAAACAACCTAACCTTACTCCTAAAGCATCTAGAGAAAGAACAAACAAAACCCAAAGTTAGTAGAAGGAAAGAAATCATAAAGATCAGAGCAGAAATAAATGAAATAGAAACAAAGAAAACAATAGCAAAGATCAATAAAACTAAAAGCTGGTTCTCTGAGAAGATAAACAAAATTGATAAAGCTTTCACCAGATTCATCAAGAAAAAAAGGAGAGGCTACAAATCAGTAAAATTAGAAATGAAAAAGGAGAAGTTACAAATGACACCATAGAAATACAAAGGATCATAAGAGAGTACTACAAGCAACGATATGCCAATAAAATGGACATCCTGGATGAAATGGACAAATTCTTAGAAAAGTACAACCTTCCAAGATTGAACCAAGAAGAAATAGAAAATATGAACAGACCAGTCACAAGTAATGAAATTGAAACTGTGATTAAAAATCTTCCAACAAACAAAAGTCCAGGACCTGATGGCTTCAGAGGTGAATTCTATCAAACATTTAGAGAAGCGTTAACACCTATTGTTCTCAAACTCTCCCAAACTATCGCAGAGGGTGGAACACTGCCAAACTCATTCTATGAGGCTACAATCACCCTGATACCAAAACCAGACAAAGATATCACAAAAAGAGAAAATTACAGGCCAATATCACTGATGAACATAGATGCAAAAATCCTCAAGAAAATACTAGCAAACAGAATCCAACAACACATTAAAAGGATCATACACCGTGATCAAGTGGGATTTAGTCCAGGGATGCAAGGGTTCTTCAATATAGGCAAATCAATCAATGTGATACACCATATTAATAAATTAAACAATAAAAACCATATGATCATCTCAATAAATGCAGAAAAAGCTTTCAACAAAATTCAACACCAATTTGTGATAAAAACTCTCCAGAAAGTGGGCACAGAGGGAACCTACCTCAGCATAATAAAGGCCATATATGACAAACCCACAGCAAACATTATTCTCAATTGTGAAAAAGTGAAAGCATTTCCTCTAACATAAGGAATAAGACAAGGGTGTCCACTCTCGCCACTATTATTCAACATAGTTTTGGAAGTCCTAGCCACGGCAATCAGAGAAAGAAAAGGAATCCAAACTGGAAAAGAAGAAGTAAAACTGTCACTGTTTGCAGATGACATGATATTATACACAGAAAATCCTAAAGATGCCACCAGAAAACTACTAGAGCTAATTAATGAATTTGGTAAAGTTGCAGGATACAAAATTAATACACAGACATCTCTTGCATTCCTATATACTAACAATGAAAGGGCAGAAAGAGAAATTAAGGAAACACTCCCATTTACCATTGCAACAAAAAGAATAAAATATCTAGGAGTAAACCTGTCTAAGGAGGCAAAAGATCTGTACTCAGAAAACTATAAAACACTGATGAAAGAAATCAAAGATGACATAAACAGATGAAGAGATATACCATATTCTTGGATTGGAAGAATCAATATTGTGAAAATGACTATACTACCCAAAGCAATCTAAAGATTCAATGCAATCCCTCTCAAATTACCAAGGGCAGTTTTCACAGAATTAGAACAAAAATTTTTACAATTTGTATGGAAACACAAAAGACCCTGAATAGCCAAAGCAATCTTGAGAAAGAAGAAAGGAGCTGGAGGAATCACGCTTCCTGACTTCAGACTATACTACAAAGCTACAGTAATCAAGACAGTATGGTACTGGCACAAAAACAGAAACATAGATCAATGGAACAGGATAGAAAGCCAGAGATAAACCTACGCACATATGGTCACCTTATCTTTGATAAAGGAGGCAGGAATGCACAGTGGAGAAAGGACAGCCTCTTCAATAAGTGGTGCTGGGAAAACTGGACAGGTACATGAAAAAGTATAAGATTAGATCACTTCCTAACACCATACACAAAAATAAGCTCAAAATGGATTAAAGACCTAAATGTAAGGCCAGAAACTATCAAACTCTTAGAGGAAAACATAGGCAGGACACTCTATGACATAAATCACAGCAAGATCCTTTTTCACCCACCTCCTAGAGAAATGGAAATAAAAACAAAAATAAACAAATGGGACCTAATGAAACTTCAAAGCTTTTGCACAGCAAAGGAAACCATAAACAAGACCAAAAGACAACCCTCAGAATGGTAGAAAATATTTGCAAATGAAGCAACTGACAAAGGATTAACCTCCAAAGTTTATAACCAGCTCATGCAGCTCAATAACAAAAAAACAAACAACCCAATCCAAAAATGGGCAGAAGACCTAAATAGACATTTCTCCAAAGAAGATATACAGACTGCCAACAAACACATGAAGGAATGCTCAACATCATTAATCATTAGAGAAATGCAAATCAAAACTACAATGAGATATCATCTCACACCAGTCAGAATGGCCATCATCAAAAAATCTAGAAACAATAAATGCTGGAGAGGGTGTGGAGAAAAGGGAACACTCTGGCACTGTTGGTGGGAATGTAAATTGATACAGCCACTATGGAGAACAGTATGGAGGTTCCTTAAAAAACTACAAATAGAACTACCATATGATCCAGCAATCCCACTACTGGGCATATACCCTGAGAAAACCATAATTCAAAATGAGTCACGTACCACAATGTTCATTGCAGCTCTATTTACAATAGCCCGGAGATGGAAACAACCTAAGTGCCCATCAACAGATGAATGGATAAAGAAGATGTGGCAAATATATACAATGGAATATTACTCAGCCATAAAAAGAAACGAAATTGAGCTATTTGTAATGAGGTGGATAGACCTAGAGTCTGTCATACAGAGTGAAGTAAGTCAGAAAGAGAAAGACAAATACCATATGCTAACACATACATATGGAATTTAAGGAAAAAAATGTCATGAAGAACCTAGGGGTGAGACAGGAATAAAGACACAGACCTTCTAGAGAATGAACTTGAGGATATGGGGGGGGAAGGGTAAGCTGTGACAAAGCGAGAGAGAGGCATGGACATATACACACTACCAAACGTAAGGTAGATAGCTAGTGGGAAGCAGCTGCATAGCACAGGGAGATCAGCTCGGTGCTTTGTGACCGTCTGGAGGGGTGGGATAGGGAGGGTGGGAGGGAGGGAGCCGCAAGAGGGAAGAGATATGGGAATATATGTATATGTATAACTGATTCACTTTGTTATAAAGCAGAAACTAACACACCATTGTAAAGCAATTATACTCCAATAAAGATGTAAAAAAATAAATAAAAATAAAAAATAAACAAATGGGACCTAATTAAACTTAAAAGCTTTTGCACAGCAAAGGAGACCATAAACAAACAAAGCAAACAAAGCAACTGAAGAAGGATTATCTCCAAAATATACAAGCAGCTCATACAGCTCAATATCAAAAAAACAAACAACCCAATCAAAAAATGGGCAGAAGACCTAGATAGACATTTCTCCAAAGAAGACATACAGATGGCCAACAAACACATGAAAATATGCTCAGAATCACTAATCAGAGAAATATAAATCAAAACTGCAATGAGGTAACACCTCACAAGGGTTAGAATGGCCATCATCAAAAAATCTACAAACAATAAATGGTGGAGAGGGTGTGGAGAAAAGGGAACCCTCCTGCACTGTTGGTGGGAATGTAAATTGATGCAGCTACTATGGAAAACAGTATGGAGGTTCCTTAAAAAACTAAAGATAGAACTACCATATGACACAGCAATCCCACTACTGGGCATATACCCAGAGAAAACCATAGTTCAGAAAAACACATGAACCCCAATGTTTATAGCAGCACTATTTACAATAGCCAGGACATGGAAGCAACCTAAATGGCCATTGACAGAGGAATGGATAAAGAAGATGTGGTATACATATACAATGGAATATTACTCAGCCATAAAAAGGAATGAAATTGGGTCATTTGTAGAGACATGGATGGACCTAGAGAGTGTCATACAGAGTGAAGTCAGAAAGAGAAAAGCAAATATCATATATTATTGCATACATGTGGAATCTAGAAAAATGGCACAGATGATCTTAGTTGCAAAGAAGAAATAGAGACACAGATACAGAGAAGAAATGTATGGATACCAAGGGGGAAAGGGGTGGGGTGGAAGCAATTGGGAGACTGGGATTGACACATATACATTATTGATACAATGTATAAAATGGACAACTGATGGGAACATGCTGTATAGCACAGGGAACTCACCTAGTGCACTGTGGTAACCTAAATGGGAGGGAAGTCCAAAAGGGAGCGGATATCTGTATATGTATGATATCTGATACATTTTGTTGTGCAGTGGAGGCTAACACAGCATTATAAAGCAACCATACTCCAATAAAAATTAATTAAAAAAGAGTAGTCAGTAATTGCTGATGAAAGCTTTGTAACTTCTGCATCGCATAACAGGATTGAATTGGGAGGAACAAAAGTGGGGCCCCATGCTCCTTTGTATTCTGAGAGAGCTTACAGGAACTGCAGGTAGAGTCTGAGTCTGTTATTCTCCCAATTTAGCAAATGCAATGCAAGACCCAACCTGATAAAAATTAACGAGATGATTTGACAAATTGAATCTTTAGACAACTAGAAAGTATTATCTATTACTGATGGGTATGGTGTTGTGTCTCTGAGATTATAGGATGTTTAGATGTTCCAAAACTGAGTTAGTTGGAGAAGATTTACCTGTATTTGCATTCAGTATTGCCAGAAAGTCTCCATAAATTATCCATTTTCTAAATATTTGTTTATTTATTTGTTTGTTTATTTCTGGCTGCACTGGGTCTCCTTTGCAGTGCACAGGCTTTCTCTAGTTGTGACGAGTGGGGCTACTCTTCGTTGCGGTGCACAGGCTTCTCACTGCGGTGGCTTCTCTTGTTGCGGAGCAGGGATGCTAGGTGTGCAGGCTTCAGTAGTTGTGGCACAGAGGCTCAGTAGTTGTGGCACAGAGGTCCTAGAGCACAGGCTCAGTAGTTGTGGTGTGCGGGCTCAGTTGCTCCGTGGCATGTGGGATCTTCCCGGACCAGGGCTCGAACCCATGTCCCCTGCATTGGCAGGCGGATTCTTACCCACTGCACCACCAGGGAAGCCCCTCCATTGTTTACTATAAAATTTTTATCATGTTTTGAAGGCTCGGGTTAGAAATACTTATCTGTTGGCAGCATAAACCGAATCTAATGTTTTGTTCAACTTATTTATTACCTACCCCCTTAGTTTTGATGTAATTTACAAAGATACTAAAGTACAAAAAGAAAACAATAATTGAGAAAATTCAGGATATAAGAAAAATATGAATGAGAAAATTAAGGCTATGACAGGCATCAAAACCAAGAATCACACACACACAAAAAGTGATCTTGGAGCCAGATCTCTGACTCTGTATTACTACGATCTGCACCAGAATTGCCAAAATAATGAAGCTTATTAAGTCACATTATTCTCCCTAAAAATTCTCCTTCATAATATAACACTTAAGAGAAAGAGAGAGAGAGAGAGAGAGAGAGAGAGAGAAGTTCACAATGTAGTCAAATTTTCTAATCTTTTCCTTCGCGATTTGCGATTTTTGTATTTTAATGAAGAAATTCTTCCAAGGTCATAAGGATAATCTCCATCTGCTTCCAAAATGCTTAAGGTTCTGCCTTTCACACATAAGCCCTTGATTCACTCGGGTTTCTGTTTTTGTTTTTAATATTGTGAAACAGAGATTCACTTTCATTCTTTTTCTACATGGAAAAATCAATTATCCTTAGTCATTCTAATTGAGGGAAAATGAGTGGGAAAGTAAAACGACCACTGTGACCAGATTGAGACAATTCAGTACCAATATCTGGATTCCAACCTCAGTGAAGCATGGAGAACGCTGGTGCTGTAACCCTGGCAGAGACACAGGCTGCTCAGAATGATCGCTTTGACTCAGAACTTGGGGTTTTAGCCTTTCCAGCACCCTCACACATAATAAAGCTTCTTTATTTGGAGCTTCACTAATTCAGAACTGTTAGCATTCAGTTACTCTGTTGAAGTATAACTCTACCAAGAATAATGACAGAGATTGCAAACAATCTTAGGAGTATAAAGGGGGATGTTCACAAGAAAGAAAACTACCTTCAAGGACTTCAAAAGAACTTGTTTGTTTAGAATGTTATGCTTAAATATATGTTTAAGTCAGTCCACCTCATAGGAACTTCTACTAAGCAATCATCATGTTTTTACACATTGACAGAAAGAAATAATAGTTTTTAGGCTAATTTGAAGTAGCTTTTTTCCCAGAGTCATATCATGTTTTTAAATAGAAGCAAATACACTGCAATACTGTTTAATGAGTTTAATAAAATGGAAAATAATCCTTTAGTTACACTGGTAATCACATGTTTTACTCAAAGGAATTAATTTTGAGGAAGACAAGATGAAACAGAAGTGTCAAAACTTGTCAAATCGTGTACTTTACTAATCATTGACCCATATTAGTTTTATTGATTTTATTTTATGTGCTATGTGGTTGAATTATCTAATGTGTAACAAATTACCCCAAAACTTGTCAGAGTAGCACAAAGCAACAAACATTCGTTGTCTCGCACGGTTCCTGAGATTTAGGACTCTGGATGGCACGCTTGGGTACTGGCTCAACTGCCACTTGAACTGCCTTCCAAGCTCACTTACCTGTTCATTGTTAGGCCTGGGTTCTTGCTGGCTGTGGGTCTCAGTTCCTCGTCACAGGGTCCCCTCCAGAGCTGCCTGAGTGTCCTCTCGCGAGACGACCTACTTCCCCATAACGAGGGAGCCAAAAGAGGAGTGTGAGCTAAATCCCGAGGACCTGCCATCCCTCCTGCTGTTCTAGGGCCACACAGACCAACCCTGCTACAAAGTAAGAGGGGATTACATGGTGCGGGGTGAACTAGGAGGCGGGAAAGATTGGAAGCCATTCTGGTGGCTTTGCTGTTACACTGTGTTGTTTTAAAAAAGAATATAGAGGGCTTCCCTGGTGGCGCAGTGGTTGAGAGTCCGCCTGCCGATGCAGGGGACACGGGTTCGTGCCCTGGTCCGGGAAGATCCCACGTGCCGCGGAGCGGCTGGGCCCGTGAGCCATGGCGGCTGAGCCTGTGCGTCCGGAGCCTGTGCTCCGCAACGGGAGAGGCCACAACAGTGAGAGGCCCGTGTACGGCAAAAAAAAAAAAAAAAAAAAAAGTACACACAAGAGTGGCAGTTATAGGGACTTCCCTGGGCTAGTGGTTAGGATTCCGGGCTTTCACTGCAGTGGCCCAGGTTCAACCCCTAGTCGGGAAAGATGCTGCAAGGCACGTGGTACGGCCAAAAAAAAATCTCCGAGGAAAAGAGCGGCATTTATATATACTTCTGGGTATTCTATTATGCTTCTTACATGCTTTGGGGTCTTCTATTTCAATCCATTGGTCTATTGTGGCATCATCATTATTCTGGTTTTGATTACCAGACCATTATCACATATTGCAATATCTGGTAGGGAAAAAAAAACACAAAAGAACATATTAAACAAGAACAAAATTACAATTTCTTAAAAACTGGCTTTTATTTTTATGCTGAAATAACTGAGCTTATCTTCCTCCCCTTACAGATTCATTAATGTCAAAGAAGTGGCTATCAACAATTTATGAAAAACAGAAAATAATTTTAACAACTTGGGAAAGGAATGCAGGATAATGAAGCTACATAATCATAGGGGAAATGTGGAGGGGACATGTGAACAATTGGTTCCCAAGGGGAAGGCAGCAGCTACATGTCTGGGGAAAGGTGACACAGATGTGTAGACCTTAGAAGGAAAAAGCAGATGAGCGCCAAGGTATTCAACTGTAGCTGAACCTCAATATATAGGCTTAGTAACTTTTTGTCTATGTTGTGTGGGTTTTTTTTTTTTTTTAATATTTATATATTTGTCTGTGCTGGGTCTTAGTTGTGGCACGCGGGATCTAGTTCCCTGACCGGGGATCCCCGAGCAGTGAAAGCGTGGAGTCCTAACCACAGGACCACCAGGGAAGTCCCCTGTCTGTGGTTCTGATTTTGCTATTTTCATGTCCACACAGAGTAATGTGGCATGAGCGGCCAACTGTAAATCAAGGATGCTTGCTTTCTTATGCTCCTGGCCACCATCTCGCTTTACACCTGTGTTATTCATCGTGTAATAACTTCTATGACAACCCCAAGCTTCGGGGGTGTAACGCAGTGGAGGCTAAGTTCTTGCTTGGTCACAGTCCAGTACGAGTGCAGTAGGAAGAAGCGGGGGACTCTTCCACACATGCCCTCAGAGGGACTCTTCCAGCCCGTTGACCTTGTCTTCCCCTGAATTCTGTTCATCTGACGACGGGCAGAGGAAAAGACAGAACTTGGAGGACTGTGTACGCTGATGATCAGGGGCCAGGCCTGCAAGTGGTGTACGTTATTTCCATTGGCCAGAACGCAGTCACGTGACCCCTGTACGAGGGTCTGGGAAACGCACTAAGGCTGTGCTTCCGGAAGAACCGGGAGGAGTTTGGGGAACACACAGTGGGCCCTGCGTAGCATACCTACTACCCTCCCGGGGGATGAGGCTGTGCGCTCTGCTGAAACCCCGCCTGCAAAACTCTAGCATTCAGTCCTTCGGTCTTTCATTTTCTTGTACTTTATGCTTTGAAACAGCTATTCTTCGAATTTGTAGAAATAAGAAGGAACTTTACTACCCGGTGAGTTTTTTTGTTTTTTTTAAATTTAATTAATGTATTTTTGCTGTGTTGGGTCTTCATTTCTGTGCGAGGGCTTTCTCTACTTGTGGCAAGAGGGGGCCACTCTTCATCTCGGTGCGCAGACCTCTCACTATCGCGGCCTCTCCTGTTGCGGAGCACAGGCTCCAAACGCGCAGGCTCAGTAGTTGTGGCTCACGGGCCTAGTTGCTCTGCGGCATGTGGGATCCTCCCAGACCAGGGCTCGAACCCGTGTCCCCTGCATTAGCAGGCAGACTCCCAACCGCTGCGCCACCAGGAAAGCCCCCCAATGAGTTTTTTAAAATTCGTATTAGAGTATAGTTGCTATACAATGTTGTGTTAGTTTCTGCTGTACAGTAAAGTAAATCAGCTAAACGTATACATCTATCCCCTCTTTTTTGGGTCTCCTTCCCATTTAGGTCACCACAGAGCACTGAGTAGAGCTCCCTGTGCTATACAGCAGGTTCTCATTAGTTATCTATTTTATACATAGTAGTGTATATATGTCAATCCCAATCTCCCAATTCCTCCCACCCCCTCTTCCCCGCTTGGTTTGAGCTGGGTGGTAGACGGTAGGTCTAAATGAAGACGGGGGACTAGTCTGGAGCTGCTGCGCGTGGTTGGGTGAGGTTGTGCTGCTCTGAAACCACAGGGCTCATACTGCAGGGGATCAGTAAATGCAGGTTGATGGAAACTCTAAGTGGTAAAGTTCCTCTTTTAACTCACTGATGCTAAAGCATGAGAATGCAGATTTTAAATGATGGACAGTTGTTTTAAATGCCTGCTTGTATGCAGGTGTGAATTCTTATTCCCAGCACCTTCTCTCTGTGCAATCAACATTTTTAAAAAACCTTTGAAGTAAAACAATCTGCATTTTAAAATTTCCATATATAATACAATGAATTCAATAAACGGTCACTTAAGGAAAGAGAAAGGTAATGAAAAATTCTGATTTCTAATGCTGAGATTTCAAAATTAAAGAAGCAAAATAAAATTTAAAACCTCAGATGCAACAGATTTGAACTATTGATATTTTCCCCCTTGATTGATTTGCTTTTGTTATTAAGCATTAAATGACTCATGAAATCAGACATCGTCATATACTCCTTTGCAATCATTTATTTAACTGACCTATTTCTAGGCAAGAGACACAGTTCAAGTCGCTTGGTAGACTTCACAAGAGGAACTGGTGATTGAAATTTTATTTAATGTTGAATTAAAGAATTGTAATAATTTATTTCCTCTTGCTAACACATCTGATTTAAGATTTCCTCAATCCTTAGCTTAAGCAATTGAGGATTTTCCTTAGATTGCATTCATGGATTATTAACCTCCTGTTTTCTCAAGTTCGGTTAAAAATAATTCTAGGGCTTCCCTGGTGGCGCAGTGGTTGAGAGTCCGCCTGCCGATGCAGGGGACATGGGTTCGTGCCCCGGTCCGGGAAGATCCCACATGCCATGGAGCGGCTGGGCCCGTGAGCCATGGCCGCTGAGCCTGCGCGTCCGGAGCCTGTGCTCCACAACGGGAAAGGCCACAGCAGTGAGAGGCCCACATACCGCAAAATAAAATAAAATAAAATAAATAATAATAATTCTAATTTGTTGCACAATTCTAGTTCTAGTTTACTTTTTCTCTTTTCTGTGCTCCCAGATTTCTGCTCCCCAAATTTTTTGTTTCAATTTTTTTCTTTTCTTATCATACATTATCCGTAAAGAGCTTCAAAGGTAGCAATGCTCATTAGCATCCCCTTCCTTCCTTCCTTCTTCCTTCCTTCCTTCTTCCTTCCTTCCTTCCTCCCTCCCTCCCTCCTTCCCTCTCTCTCTTTCCTTTCCTTTCTTTCCTTTTGACCATAAGGCATCAACTAGAGTGAATCATGGCAGTGAAACTCTTGATAAGTTCATGATGTCAGCCATTATGGCATAACACTGAATGACAGGTACCCAGAAAAAGAGTGTTTTCACACAATTCTAATAGTAGAAAGGGATATTTGGAAATCGTTATAAAATAGAGCGTTAAATTTTTAGAGGTAGTAGTGAGAAGAACGGCCAAGCAAAAGAAACACTTTCTAAAACCATTAATCATTCCATTTGGATTTCCCAGGCTGTGAGCTCCATAAGAGCAGGACGTTGTGTCCTCTGTCTGGCACAGTCACTCAACATGTGTTGCATGAATGTATCAGTGAAATCATATGTGAACGGTGAGGCTTATTACATACCCTCGAACCTTTCAAATACAACCAGAATCCTTTCCATGTTGAGATATGAAAATTTGTGCATAATGTGTTAGAAGAAAGTTATACAAATGCTTTTAAAACTGTGAATAGTTTGTCTTTTTTAAAAAAGAAAGCAAACTGGACAGTCATAAATATTTCCAGGGCCTAGTCCACTGGTTGATGTTCTTTGATCCGTGCTGATGGAAAACTGTCAAATCACATTGAAAATGTCTCCTTGTGATGAAAACAGTTTCATTTCTGGAGTCAATTTGCTACCTGCTCCTTTTTTTTTTTTTTTTTTTTTTGCGGTACGCGGGCCTCTCACTGTTGTGGCCTCTCCCATTGAGGAGCACAGGCTCCGGACGCGCAGGCTCAGCGGCCATGGCTCAGGGGCCCAGCCGCTCCGTGGCATGTGGGATCTTCCCGGACTGGGGCACGAACCCGCGTCCCCTGCATCGGCAGGTGGACTCTCAACCACTACGCCACCAGGGAAGCCCCTACCTGCTCCTTTTTTGATTTAGAAAATTTTAAAAGAAAACAAAAATATGTTGGATTTAAACCATCTTATTAAAAATTGTGTCAACAACAGAACAATGAAGGAACAGCATTGCTCTCGTTCACCTTCCACAGGTTCACGAAGTCATCCCTGTTACTGTAGTTCCTTTTCTAGAGCACAACCCACCGTGATGTCTTGTCCCAATATCTGTAGCTCCCGCCCATTTGTAAGCTCCCCAGAGGCCAGGAGCAAGGTCCTCAATCCGAGTCCCTGTGTAATGCCTGGCACATGGTATGCACTCATATATATATATATTTTTTGGTGGTACACGGGCCTCTCACAGTTGCGGCCTCTCCCGTTGCAGAGCACAGGCTCCGGACGCGCAGGCTCAGCGGCCATGGCTCACAGGCCTAGCCACTCCGCGGCATGTGGGATCTTCCCGGACCGGGGCCCGAACCCGTGTCCCCTGCATCGGCAGGCGGACTCTCAACCACTGTGCCACCAGGGAAGCCCTGCACTCATATTTTTAAGCAAAAAGTAATTTGGTGGCATAAAATTGAAATTTGTTCTTAATATTTTTAAAAAAATAAAACTCCCAAATTCTCTTACTCTCGGAGGTAATCCTGAGATCAACTTGGTTATTTGTTAAAATGTTAAGCAGTCTGCCTAATAGCTGTTTGCAGACGGGCCGAGCTGTTGCATTTTGTTTTGTCCTGTCTTCCCATCAGATTGCTGTCAGTGAGGTGCTCGTAAGCACTGCTCTGAATGTAATGGGTAAGCAGACACCAGGACATAGTTACTTGCTCCTTGAGTCTGAAGGGCGCCTAGTACAGGTATTACATGCCCTAGAATGCAGCAGCTATTTAGCAGACAGAAATTGTCTGAACTGAAGAAGAGCGCTGGCTTCTCTTCCTTCAGTCTTTTAGGAAAATAAATATTTGTGCATTCTTAACATTATCTGGTAATGGGAGGCGAGGGACTCTAAGCTGAACCACGTGGACTCCAGGCTCTCTGTTGCTCTCAATCCACACCCAATGTGGTCTGGTTTCCTCCCTTTCCTGTTGTCCTTAAGATTATTTCTAAAATCCTTGGTTTAGCCATCGCGCTCCGTGGATCACTCACACCAGCCGTAGGACCGCTTTCTGTTCTTTTATCTCCCTCAGCCACCTTCTTGGCTGGGTAACACCTACTCCTGCATCAGTCTGCTCTTCAAGGAGCCCCTCTGTGATCCACTGGATTTAGGTAGCATGAGGCGCCTCCGTTGCATCGTGTACTGAATCTGAAGTGGGTCTCATCATAACACACCTTACATAACTTACTGTCCACCTTCCTTCTGGGCCTCTAAGCTCTGTGAGAGCAGGGGATTTTCCCGGCTCATCCAGCGCTGTGTCTCCAGTGCCCATGCTCAGTTTACGAACACTTAATTAAACTGAACAAATGATTCATGTCTTCAACTTGATATAGGAGTTTCCATCGAGTAAAAGGAAACCTTAGACTGGGAGTTTATAGAAATGGGTTCAAATCTTATTTGCAGCACGGTGTGTTGTAAGGCCAGTTTCTTTGACCTTGGTCCCCCTCTTCCAACAAAGCAAGTAAAATAGCTTAGGGGCTTCCCTGGTGGCGCAGTGGTTGAGAGTTCGCCTGCCAACGCAGGGGACGCGGGTTCGTGCCCCGGTCCGGGAAGATCCCACATGCCGCGGAGCGGCTGGGCCCGTGAGCCATGGCCGCTGAGCCTGCGCGTCCGGAGCCTGTGCTCCGCAACGGGAGAGGCCACGGCAGTGAGGGGCCCGCGTACCGCAAAAAAAAAAAAAAAGCTTAATTTAGGTTGCCCCATCACAGTTTGTGAAGCTGAGACACTCTTGCACTATGATAAACTCAGCAGAGGTACTTTGGTCCCCTGAAGATGACGGTTACGCATGCAACGTGGCTGTAAAGACCAGCAATTAAACAACAGTTCTCCCATCGGGGCAGGGCAAGGGCTGTCCTCGAGGCACAGCAGGGACTGTCCTGTAGCTCTGCCTCTGGGGCCGCACAGCCCGGACTCCTCCAGCTACTGACCAGAGGGGATATCTGTCTGCTGTTTCCCCAGAGTCCACGCAAGACAGAATCATTTCTATTATTTTATTTGTGAACTCTACCCATTAGTGCTCGGTGCCAGGACAACCGCAATGTACCTTTGTGGGTCTCTGTGATTCCCATTTAAAGCCTAATGAGGTCAGTCAAAAGTGAGGCCAAATTCACCACTTATTATTTATCATTTGTATCCAACTTCCAAAAAGAGGAGAACAGGCTGTTTAAATCATACCCTAAGAGCAGGAAAGATCAGGGTAACTGGAGTGGTGGATAGTAGGGGTTAGGGCTCAAGCAGGTGACACATGGGGTAAATGGGACATTGACTACAGGCCCTAGATCGGGAGTGTTTCATCCCTCTGTTTTCTTGCTCTTTCTCTTGGAGATGTCAGAATATTTCTTTTTAGACGTCAAAAGAAAAAACAAAAGACCTCCTAGTTCCTGACCTGTATAGGTCAATGCAGAAGAACTGGTGTTTCTTCTTAGGTTTCCTCCTTTCCAATTACTCACGTCTTGGTTCAATAATTAAAATACACCCGCTGGATGAATCACGTGGTGGGACAATATATGTAATGGAATCTCAGCCACACCCCATTGGTAAGAATAACAAACAGCTCAGCCAACGTGTCTATGGTCCTCGGTACTCAGGAAAAGGCTTGTTCTCAAAGTCTGTGCCCCACAATGAGCGTGAATGTTCATCAGTCAGCTCCTGTCCTCCGAGACCCTCCAGTCTCTGTAGATGGGATCTGTGCTGAAGATTTTTGTTTTCTTTTTAAAACGCAGGAAAAGAAAATCTTGTAGGTTTTTTTACCATAACCTACCTAATGTGACCTATTAAGTCATCCCCTTGGCTGTGGATCTCCGTTTTATTTCGCTGACTTCACCCTGTTTTCCTGGTTCCCACCTCTTTCTTAACACTTGGTTTTTAAAAGGTGAAAAACTTAATAACCACAAAGCCAGGAACAACCAAGAAACCACAGCCTTATTTTTAGACAACACATAAATCATCCCGGAAAAGGTCTCTATCCTAAGGATTTCCCCAGATGTACATTCTACAATTCCCTCTGTATTTTTAGTTCAAGAGTCACAAAACCCAAAGTTTGTATTCTTTGTCATTCAAAAAAGAAATTTGCACCCAAAGTGTGAAATTAATGGCCAGCTTTTGCTGTTGTTGTCATTTATCATCTCTGGGAGCAGGATCATGATCTTGAGAAACAGTAGCTACCTCTCTATTTTACTCATGTGAGCTACGTGCAAACCAAAGAATTCTGGTCTTTAAAAAATGTTCCAGGGCTTCCCTGGTGGCACAGTGGTTGAGAGTCCGCCTGCCAATGCAGGGGACACGGGTTCGTGCCCTGGTCTGGGAAGATCCCACATGCCGTGGAGCAGCTGGGCCCATGAGCCACAACTACTGAGCCTGCGCCTCTGGAGCCTGTGCTCCACAACGGGAGAGGCCACAACAGTGAGAGGCCCGCGTACCGCAAAAAAAAAACAAAACAAAAAGTTCCATATATTAACTGACTTATTTTGTTTTGCCTTAGAAACATTCTGTATCGTATCAGTGGGATTCCATTAATGGGATGGGTGTGGGGAAGATGGAGTATTCATCATTTAAAAACAAATTGTTAAAAAGTAAGTTAACTTATTTATAGTACCTATTAAACATTCACTTTATGTTCACCTATACATGAACATAAATCACAAAATTAGAGCATAATTCATAAAACTAGATATTCTGTCAGGTGGGCAAAACCTGTATTGTTCATGGAACCTTGAACCTAAACATTATAGAAACTTGAACCTAAAACATTAAGTAGATAAATATGACATATAATAGGTCAGTTATTTCTAAAGTGTAGTAAAGTTGGGGTTAAAAGGGATGATTAAGTAGAATGTGAATTTTTAAAATTTTGATAATTATGCATTAATTTTAATAAGTGTTGAAAAATTAATACCACAGTCCTGTGATTTTACTAGTATCATTGTTTAGTACAAAGCTAAACTTAACTTTATAAAAGTATATAATTTTAATGGAAAATATTAAGCAATAATATGTATACTACTCTAGGTATGACTAAAAATGGCATAAACAGTACCAAGATGAATAAAGTTCAGGAAACACTAACACAGGTAACTCGCTAGTATTGGTACCACATCTACTATATGACTTAAGTGTTACAAAACTGAAATCAGATTATCATAGAAAGTGTGGTGATTTGGCTCACCTGTTACCACATTTACATAGCATCATTAGGGAAATAACAGTTCCTTAACATTTAGTTCTTAGGCTTTTTCCATTTAATTATTCAGTCAATGAATATGGTGAATCTTTGAAAACGTATTAAGCATCTACTATGTACAAGGCCTCTGATGGGTAATTTCCAGGAATATAGAACTCTTTTAAAGACACACCACTTTCTTTCTTTAAAATTTTTTTGATAAGGTTTATTTTGAAAAGTAACATTTTCATAATCAATAATTTAGATAAGAAAGAGGAATATTGAGAAGATTCCCAACAATCCCACTATTTAGACAGAGATCAAAATGTTAGTGGGTTATTTCCTTATAGGCTTTTTTAAATGAAAATATTTATTTTATTAACGAGTTAGAACCAGAATGTACTTTTTTTTTTTTTTTTTTTTTTGCGGTACGCGGGCCTCTCACTGTTGCGGCCTCTCCCATTGAGGAGCACAGGCTCCAGACACGCAGGCTCAGCGGCCATGGCTCACGGGCCCAGCCGCTCCACGGCATGTGGGATCTTCCCAGACTGGGGCACGAACCTGTGTCCCCTGCATCGGCAGGTGGACTCTCAACCACTGCGCCACTAGGGAAGCCCTGCACTTACTTTTGTATCATATTTTCCCCCACTTACTGTTTCCATTTTCCCATGCTACTATTTTCTAAAACATGATTTGAAGGACCAAATACACCATTTAACTATTCACCTACCAGTACCTGTGGCTGAGTTCTAGCCAATAAAAGTTATCAGAAGGAATGTTCACTGCTCCAGGCCTGGCTCTTAAAACTCATCATAGGGGATCGATCCTGCACCTGCTCTTTTTTTCCCTAAATTGCCAGCTAGATGCAAAGAATCCAGTGGAGGGCTTGGGTTCCTCAGGGGATGGGAGATCCACTGAATGGGAAAAGCCTGGATCCCTAACGGGCTGGGAGGGGCGGAGTCCCTTCCCTCCCCACAACCTGCGAAGAGGATGGGATTGTGATGTGATACATTTTCATTGTATGAAGCCCCTGAAGTTGTGGGGTTGTTTGTCATAGCAATCAGTCTACCCTCATTCATTGATGTTCTTCCTCAAAGTCTTAAAATCTTCCAAACTCCTGTTCCCTGGTTTGGAAGCACCTTTTCTATGGGCCTTATTTTGACTTTTTCAGTTTGCTTAATCTGAGCTGAAGTCATTTATCTGGTCGTCAACTGGATGCGCGAATGTACTTTATTTCACTTACTGCCACTTCTCAAACCTAAGCAGAACAGGTTGCTACGCATGATTTTGCCCTAGAAGACAAATGTTCTACCAAGAACTTATTTAAGAAGGTCCTGCATATCTTCTCCTTCTCCACCATCCACCTCGTTTTCTAACACTCTGTACCAAAAAGTTCACGGAACCTACAATCTTTAGGATGTACTTAGCCTAAGTATGCTTCAGTATCTCATTTGAGGCCATTATACTTCCAGGACACAATGTAAGGTGAACCACTAGAGGTTTTTGCTCCAGGGGTGATATCGTTGAACTTATATTTTAGAAAAATAATAGTAGTGGTAGGTCGAATGGTTTTAAGAAATAGGAGATTAAACGATGGGAACATGGTAAAGAAACTGCAAAGAAATGTGAATCATAGCAGTGGGAAGAGATGCAAAAGGAAACATCAGTGATGGGGTGGTCCTGACTTGTTAATGATGAAATCTGGAAGGAAAAGTGGAAGAAACTATGAAAGATGTCTTAGAAATTTCTTTTTTAAGTGTCAATGGCTAAATCAGGAGCCTAGGAAGAAGAGACGATTTGGTGGGAAAATAAATGAATTCCACTTAACGGAACTGAAACCTTGTGAATGGGTCAATCCTCACACAGATTCAAAACTGAGGAAAAGAAAAAGAACTAGAACTGAATTCTAAACAATGCTGTCTTTTTAGATAGCGGAATTTGTGATGAGACTGACAATGAGTGGCCCGAGAGACAGGAAAACAACCAAGCGCCCAGAGGCCAAGGGATGAGAACATTTCAGTAACAGTTCTACTGTACTGTTTAACCCGTCCATTAACTTAGTATTTTTTTATTTCTGGAAATTAGGTCTTTTCTCAATTTTACTCATATTTTCAGAGCTCTCTTTTCACTTCTTGAAGTGTATTAAATGTGATTATATTCTGTGTCTGGTCATTCTAACTGCTAAGTTTTCCAGGCAGCCTATCTTGTAGAATATTATTTCCCACCCAGGGCTTTGGGAGTTTAGTGATTTTCAACTGTGAGTGACTCATCTTCTTAGGGACACAGGAACAGGACATTTTTCAAAGCCTGAGGTGAAGAGAGTTCTTTCAAAAAGGATTCACATTTGCAGTTCAGATGCCTTGTGACGCCATTAGTCTGGGATCACTTTAAGTTCTTGGTCTGAGGTTTTTCTAGGCATCCAGGTTGTGTGAATTCTGACTGCAAACCAGGGTCAGGGCCACATTATGATGACTAGTTTCCTAGTTGGATGGTGTGGGCTATGTGTGGAGGGACGTTTCTCTTCAGGGTGAGGGGAATGGGTTCACTCAGTTCTCTCACCTTGGGGATGGAACCCTTCAGGGATCCTAGTTTTTGAGGTCCTATTAGGCTTTCCACTTTGGGATGGACCCTGAATTTGTTTTCTGTTCCTAAATCCTTGAACTCAGGATGTAAAAGATACTCAGGCACCCTAGGTTTGGCCAAAGCCCTAAGGCAAAAGCCAGCTTCCATACTCAGCTTACCTGTCTGTTCAGTCTTTTACCTTAGTATTTATTTTCTTGTTACCCATGCATGGACGCATTTAGAAAGATTGCAGAGGTGTTTCACCTGGCACTTCCAGTTGTTTTCATCAGCTCAGTTGGCCCCGCACCTTAACTGCCACTGTTACTTGGGAGATTCTATCTCCAAGTACAGGTAGTTCCACTTGAGAATATACTGTACACATGAAAATCTAAACCAAATTGCCGAGTATCACAAAAGTAATAACGTGTGCTGCCAGAGCCTTTAAAGAGTTTGTTTTACAGGTTTTTAATTTAACTACTTACAAACAGCCTGGAAGCAGCACAACAACTTCAGTGATTTGGAACCATAATAGTTGAAGAGTAATCAAAATATACCCATATTCTGACCTATTCTAACCACCTCCACGGTCAGAATCCTCGTCCAGGCTACCACGAGCCCCTGTCTGGATTATGAAAATAGCCTTCTAACTGGCCCTTGCTTTTATCGTTGTTCCTTTCCTTAACAAACCCAGAAGCCAGAGGCTGTGGTCCTACTTGGATGTGAGTTACATCGGGCCACCCCACCCACACTTTCTCAGCCAAAGCTCTCCTCTCGTCCTTGCTTTTCCTAAAACAAGCAGGAATGTTCTTGCCTCAGGGCCTTTGTATCTGCTGCCCTTTCGGCCTGAAGCCACCTCCGCTCAGGTAGCCATTCGCCCTGTTCCCTCAGCCCTTCAGGTCTTGTCCAGATATTATCCCCTCAATGCGACTGTCTCAGACTCTTTAAAATTGAAACCTTCCCTCACTCCCATCCGCATTCCAAATCCCACTTCCCTCCTTGATTTCTTTCCACAGTATTTGTCTTCTACTACACCACCTAAGTAAATGAGTTATTCTTGTAAGCTCTTAGGATAATTCTTGGCACGTAAGTGATATACCAGCATCGATAACAATACATAATCATTTACATACCTTGTTTATTGTCTGACTCCATGACCACAAGGATTTCTGCTCCTCTAGTTTCCTGCTGTTTCCCATCATTTAAAACAATGGCTAGCACACGATACGTGCTCCAAACACTGCTGAATAAATAGAAATATCTATAAATATACAATAAAAGATCATAACAAGGGATTGTTAAAAATCTTTTTACATAGTTTGAGAAATAGAAGCCATCCCATAAGACCAAGACCTCAAAGACCATTCTCCAAAAAAAATAAAAAGGAATTAAAATTCAAATTTCAAAACTCTTTGCGATATGCCAAAAGGTACATTTATCTAAACGACAGTAATTTTTTATGCAAAAAGATCTATTTCGCATTGCCTTGACCAGTAGCTCTAAGAATACCATACTTCACTAAGTCTCGATTTGCATACAGGTACCACAATAACACCCATGCATATCATATGCCCTCACAAGTGAAAAGTCACAAACCAAAGTTTTAAATGACAAGTGTTTTGAGCTCCCGTGAAGATCACCACTCTGGGCCCACATCTCCCAGGTGTGGCCCTCCAAGTCGTCATTAACATAGAGCCACGTGTTCAAATAAAGAGAAAATGTACTGTTCACCGTTCAGTCTGAAAAGATGAAATTTCTGGGCATCAGCCAGGTGGGGAATGACGTCGTTGGAAAACGTAAGGCTTAGAATTACCAGATATCTGCTCCCAGGCCAGCCTCTAATTCCTGGATCATTTAGGATAATCTCCCTGCGTATACCCAGCATACACCTCAGTTTCATTCGTATGCAACTTTGCTTATCTCCTTTGAAGCGTCAGAAAAGGCTTCTAGGCATAGTCAATTACTAAAAATAACCCAATCTTATTATAACTAGTCAAAACCATTCAGAAGATGGTGCAAAGCTCTTCTTTGTCGTTCCCATCATGTGCCTTTTGGGCTGCAGGCTGCCTCGGACAAGCAGGACAATGTTCCTTCGTCCTTGGCCCCTTTCTTCTGCTCCACACCGCTTCACCTCCCTGCAGAGAGCCTGCTCATCCAGCTACACCTATTGTGGTCCGGCCAGAGAGATTTGGCAAAATGCATCACCTAGAATCTCACATTCTTTAACATGGGAACCTGACACCTTCAAGAGAAACCAGCCTCTGTTTTGCTAATACAGTTGGCAGTCTGCTGACAGTGGGTTCTACGTCCTGAAACTATTTGGAAAAAAGAAAATTCCAGAAAGTTTCAAAAAGCGAAACTTGAGGGGCTTCCCTGGTGGCGCAGTGGTTGAGGGTCCGCCTGCCGATGCAGGGGACACGGGTTCGTGCCCCGGTCCGGGAAGATCCCACATGCCGCGGAGCGGCTGGGCCCATGAGCCATGGCCGCTGAGCCTGCGCGTCCGGAGCCTGTGCTCCGCAACGGGAGAGGCCACGGCAGTGAGGGGCCCGCGTACTGCAAAAAAAAAAAAAAAAAAACACACACACACACAAAAAGCAAAACTTGAATTTGTCACACTAATGGGAACTATTTAAATAGCATTTACATTGTACTTAACAACTATTTACATACTATTTACATTGTATTAGGTATTATAAGCAACCTAGAGATGATTTAAAGTATAAAGAAAGATACGCATAAGTTATATGTGAATATATATCATTTTACACAAGGGACTTGAGCATCCTCGGGTTTTGGTCCGAGGGGTCCTGGAACCAATCCCCCTCAGATAACGAGGGACAACCGTACTGATCATCTCTCGGAGCATAACTTTGATGCACCAGAGGTGGAACAGAAAGAAGCTCTTTCAGTAAGAGGCACCAAGAACCCACCTATCTTACATAAAATGAGAGTTGGCTAGACTCTCATTTCTAATTTCCCTTCAAGTATTAAAGTTTCATGAAATTAGAGTATGAAATTCACTGAAGAAAGACTCAAGTTCTCAGCAGAGTGTGGTTAAATGACATGAAAAAAGTCTTCAAAACTGAAATTTGTCAAGGTATTACTGTAAGTCCTATGACAGTTTGTGCACATAAACTTCCACATCAGTGGGCAGAGAGGTAGTTTCAGTTTATTATCTAGGAATTACAGCACTCATTTTGGTCAGATAAAAATGTAGAACGGTGCACCCTCCTTCCCCAGCCCCTAAATGAGGGCAAAGCCACCTACTTCTAAAATACTTTTGCAAAACATTTAGATATTATCGCCTTTTAAGACCTTTTAATCATTCAAAATGATTAAAGCATGGGGAAGAAAAGTACCTCAACCTCTATACACATTATCAAGTCGTACAAAGACACTGAAACTCTTAAAGATTAGGGAAAACTGAGATAAAGAATTTTATAGCTGAGGTGAAGTGGGGAGAGTGACTAGCTTCGGTTTCTAAGATTTTAATTTTTTAGTGACAGAACTACCTGATATAATTTTTATTAGCTATAAAAATGATTGGGTTATTTTTAGTAATGGACTATGCCTAGAAACCTTTTCAGACAACTCAAAAGAGAAACAACAGAATTGCATACAAAGCAACTGAGGTATAGACTGCAGAGAGCTTATGCAGAGAGATTACCCTAAATGATCTGAGAATCAGAGGCTGAACAGGAAGCAGATATCTGGTAATTCCAAATCTTTTATTTTCCAACTATGCCATACTGCATCTTGCTAATGCCTGGAGAGTTCACCATTTTTTTAATTTGCTTTTTTAAAATTAATTTTTATCGGAGTGTAATTGCTTTACAACGTTGTGTTCGTTTCTGCTGTATAACAAAGTGAATCAGCCATATGTATACATCTATCCCCTCTTTTTTGGATTTCCTTCCCATTTAGGTCACCACAGAGCACTGAGTAGAGTTCCCTGTGCTACATAGTAGGTTCTCAGTAGTTATCTATTTTATACATGGTAGTGTGATTATGTCAGTCCCAATCTCCCAATTCATGCCCCACCCCCCGGCATTGTCTTTTCTCTCTGTCTGTGTCTCTATTTCTGCTTTGCAAATAAGTTCATCTGTATCATTTTTCTAGATTCCACACCGGAAAGTTCATCTTTTCTTCAGTTATCTTCTAACAACTGAGCAAAGAACAAGAACATTTTCTCTTCCTGTACATATATGCAGTATATCTTCTATCACACAATGTTTCCAAACCTGCTTAAAACATAGAGTGAGCATGTGAAACACAGCACATGTCAACTATGCCTTCACTCCTTCTCCCCCAACACAGCAGGTCCTGTGTGCTAGGCACTGTGAACGTCTCGGAAGATGACACCAAATGAGGACATGGCCTGATGGGGGTGACAGACCACTGAGTAAGCAATGACAAAGCTGAGCCCTACATGCCATGTCCAAGCGTGAACAGGGGGCTCGGACAGCATAGGGCAGGGCTGGGGTCTGAAGAGAACGGAGGAATCTGGAGGAACTGATGTATAAACTGATTCTGAAGGATGATGGGAGTTTGGTGGGAAGCAGTTGGTGCTGAAACTAAGAGAGTGTTCCGGGTAAGGGAATAACCTGTGTGAAGGCCTAGAAGGGAGAGAGAACTTGGCCCATTCCAGAAATGGAGAGAAGGTCAACGTAGCTGCAGTTTAGGTTGGAAAAGAGGACTCGTGGCCCAGCTGAGCCTGTGGAGGTAGCAGAGGCTGGCTCGCAAAGGTCTTTGGAATAAATTGAGAGGTTTGGGCTTAATTCTGAGAGCAATGGGAAGTTGCTGAAGGGGTTCCAAACAAGACTGTTAGGAGACAGAATGTGGTTCAGTCGCCGCTTAAATAAATGGTCAAGTCAGAAGAGCACTTCTGAAATACGGGAGTCTGAAAACAGTACAGACTCCTGGAGAGGTAGTGTTCTACAGCGTTCAATCTAAAAGAACTTTGTTTTAAAAAAATTAAATTTATGTATTTATTTTTGGCTGCGTTGGGTCTTCGTTGCTGCTTGCGGGCTTTCTCTAGTTGCGGCGCGTGGGCTTTCTCTAGTTGCGGTGCACGGGGGCTACTCTTCATTGTGGTGCGCGGGCTTCTCACTGCGGTGACTTCTCTTGTTGCGGAGCACAGGCTCTAGGTGTGTGGGCTTCAGTAGTTGTGGCGCGAGGGCTTCAGTAGTTGTGGCATGCGGGCTTCAGTAGTTGTGGTGCACGGGCTCAGTAGTTGTGGCTCATGGGCTCTAGAGCACAGACTCAGTAGCTGTTAAAACGGTTTTAAAATAAGCATTTCTTCCTTCACAACAGTGTAGGAGACCATTAACCTCATCAAATGGAAGCCCTAGTGACAACAGTCTTTATTCCAGATGAGCACAACTCAGGAATTATCCATCTCTTTAAGTTTATTACAGAAATAGTAATACATGCCAGAAAAAAAAAAAGTATAGAGGCAGAATTTGACTTGGTTGTATTCTACACAAGAGTGTAAATTGAAAAGTCTCAACCATCTATTAACATCACAGGACAATCAGAATTTCAGAATGGGAAGGGGTGTTCAAGATTCTTTGGCCCAACACCTTCGTTTTAGAGTTGAAGACAGTATACAGAGTATTTCTTTGCAAGATAATCAGAAATGAGCAATTATTTAAGATCTGAATTCTTTTTGAAAGACTTCAGCATATCATAATGGTAAGCGAAATACTACAAATAATAAATGGAATAACGAGTATTCTGATTTTCAGTGTTGTTCTTAAGCCTCCAAAGACCCTGACCTCCTAGGATTCAAAGCCTTGTGTGGCCCCCTTCCACATGGCACCAGACCACAGCTTCTGGACCCCTGTCTCTCTCTCTTTCTCTCCCTCCCTCCCTCCCTCTCCCAGATCTTTCCCTGCAGGAAGCCAGCTGCCTTGTCCTGAGCAGCTCTGTGACAAGGAACTGAAGTGTCCCTCAGTAGCCCGTGAGGCCTGCCTGTTGGCCTTGGGAGTGAACTTGGAAGCAGGTTCCTCCAGGCCCACCTGACAGCCCGACAACAACCTCAGGAGAGACCCTGGGCCAGAGCCACCTAGCTGGGCCACTCCTGGATTCCCGACCCTCAGAACTGCATGAAATAGTAAAAGTTTGTTGCTTTAAAATGCTACATTTGGGGGTAATTTGTTATGCAGTAAGAGATAACTAATAAACACTGTCCAAAATTAATATATTCTTAACAAACTTAAGAATATATTCTTAAGTAAAAAAAAATATTTTTAAAGTATATTTTTTATACTTAAAAAAATTTAAATAACAATTATTTTCTAAACAATATAATACATTATTTTTTTTTTTTTTTTTTTTTTGGTCGCGTGGCTTTCGGAATCTTAGTTCCCTGACCAGGGATCGAACCTGGGCCCCAGGCAGTGAAAGCACCGAGTCCTAACCACTGGACCACCAGGGAATTCCCTATAATACATTCTTAACTTAAAAATACTATCACGGATGTTCTTCTTTGAAAAGAGGTGATCAAACGGTTTACAGAATAGGCACTAGGATATTTAACCAGTAATTTATAGGTCACTGAGACTAATTTAACCTGAGCTCTTAACAATCACATATAGTTAAAATTGAACTTTGGTTGCTAATAGTACTTGCCCAAGGCTATGTGTTCCCATTTCAATACAATTTAATTCTTTCCTTCCTTTCTTTCTTCCTTTTTTGGAAACCTCAGTAGACACAATGATCTGAATTTAAATTAAAATCATCACTTCCTTCTTAGTCCTGAGTAACCCTAGTAGGATTCAAAGTGAGGGGAAATAACAGTCTACCAGCTGATGGTGACAACCACGATAGCTAAAATAATCACTTTTCTAATTAAATACAACCCACAAAGTTTTATCCTTGGAAGGAGAAGCTCCAGGTACGGAGGACCAGCAGTTGATATAGTCCTGGCGTTTCTTCTAAGTTTCACCTTCTGTTTATATTCTCAATCCAGTTATTCATTATTTCACCAAAAAATATTTATTGAACCCTTTCTACAAACGGGATACAAGGATGAACTGGACAGACAAGGCTCCGTCCTCACATACCTTATGTAATTATCAGGGAGGGAGAGGTAGAGCACCCAGCAGGGTACCGGTCCCAGTGTGTTGGTGGGGAGGGCCCTGGGGGATGGGAGGGATTCGGGAGGAAGCTTGGGAAAGCTTTTGTGTCACTTCAGGCAAAAAGAACCCCCCCCCCCCCACCGCCTGGAAGCGAAGGGAGTTCAAGACACACTTAGCAATTCAGATGTTCAGCTTGGCTGCAGGATAAAGAAGGAAGGAAGGAGTGGTTAGACCCCCGGAGCGGGCATCTCACCTCTAAACAGCAGCCCCGGCAAGGGCGCAGCTCCTCATGGTGGGTTCCCCTCGGACAGAGCAGGCAGGGGAAGAATTTAAAAGCAACAAATCTTGAGGCCCTGACCTTTTGCATCCTAAGAACACATTTATATTCCGGGCCCAGAAGGCTAGCTCAGCTTGGCAAGGAGTATGTACGCAGCCACACGAATTCTGAGACTAGAAATCTAATCTCTAAAAATCTGATTTCTCTAGCAATCTAGTCTGCTTTGAATCCCAGCTTGAGAACAATGGTGACGCCAGCCCCACTCACGTGGCGTAAAGATTAAATGCAGTAACACGTGTGAAGCATCCTGCAAACACCAGGCCTTCAAAAGAATTATCTTTCCCCCATTACTGTGGAGCCCCCAGCTGAAGACACCATGTCACCACCTGCCACATGAGCCACCATAACCTGACAGAGGACAAGGCTCTCTTGGCCGTCCCGTGTCCCTCCAATTAAGTTCTGGTCTCAACCCTCTTTCCCAGCGAACCCCGGGTTAGACAAACCAGAAGTATTCCCCTACAACAATCCCTGTCATATGGTAACTGTAGTATTCATTAAGAAAAAACGAATTACACCCAGACACACTGAGACTTGCCCATTACTCTATCTGTACTTTATATTTGCATATGTACTTGACCTCCATTATTCCTTTTGATGATATTGTGAGGTGAGTATTGCAATCACCGTCCCACAGACAAGAGCCCAAGGTTCAGAGAGGTTAAGTGACTTACCATGAACTAAGCTTTGGACGCGTGTAGCTCCTCATTTTCTAAAGAGTTGGGTCAACTCTGCTGAGGCTGCCTCCTTGCAAATGATGCAACAGGCTTGTATTTTATACTTTGAGTTTCTTTTAAATATTGCTAGGGGCTTCCCTGGTGGCGCGGTGGTTGAGAGTCCGCCTGCAGATGCAGGGGACACGGGTTCGTGCCCCGGTCTGGGAAGATCCCACATACCGCAGAGCGGCTGGGCCCATGAGCCATGGCCGCTGAGCCTGCGCGTCTGGAGCCTGTGCTCCGCAACGGGAGAGGCCACAGCAGTGAGAGGCCTGCGTACCGCAAAAAAGAAAAAAAAAAACATTGCTAGGACTCAGAGGAGCCTGGGCTTTTACAACCATATACCCACTGGTCAATTTCTTGTGTCCTTTCACACGTATTTTAAGTTCTCTGTGCAAAACTTAAAGGGGGTGGCAGGGTCATCTCTGAATACCATTTCTGCCCAAGAATCCTTCCGATTGCCTTAGGGAGTGATAAGGACCACTTTCAATTTGCACACCTGCCCGACTATGCTCATAAGAGTAAAAATAAAGCTTCCTATTTTCTTAATAATCAAAAGCTGTCTCCTCTGACTGTGCAAATGAGAGCACAAACAGAAGGTTTCATTACTCCTGGGGGACTTCAGCTGCTGACTTCAAATGGAATTATCCCCTCATGTGATAGGAGTAAGATCCCTTGAAGGTCACCTCCTCCAAGCCCAGTCTCTAAGGACGTCTGCTTTGCAAAGGAGCCCTCCCCACTGTGAACAGCCCAAGTTGGGTCCACAGATGATCTTGTTCCTGCTTTCCACAGTTATCTAAATAAACCTTTCCCCAAGCACCCCTTCCTTTCACTGTTTCTCTGAAGGTGGTGCACAGATGAGCTGGGTCAGAATCACCTGGGTACAGGTGATGCCTGGGTCCCCACATGGACCTGAATTGACCCAGGAGTGGGGCAGTAGCTTTCTACATTACCCAGCCGGTTCATACTTTATCAATCAAATTAAAGTCCAGGTATTTTTCATCAAAAAAAAAAAGGTCTTCAGCAGTCTCCCTCGTCCTATATGAAAAGCAACTGGTTTTGATTTAAGTAGTTGATAAAAATGCTGAGTCAGACAGTGACTTGTATTCAACCCATGACAGCCCTCCAGGTGCTGTATGTATTGGGCTTACATGCATTACTCTGCACAATTATCCAGCCAAGAACAGACCTGACCATATTGTCAGCCATTCTACATTTCCCCCTATTGTTCACTGCAAATATTTCGTGGGAATTCTGAAGTGACTGGCATCTACAGAAATCCCCAATATCCTAGGTAGTGTAACCCAAACCATTAAGCACATGGAGTTGGTCTGGTACAATTCTTTATCTATCCTGAATGAAATTCTCTATTTCATTCTAGAAATTTAAATAACCGGGTTTCACTTGTTTTAAAGTACCTGCAGATAGGAGACAATATTAAGGAAGAAGGATCAACTTTTACCATCCTAAAACTTAGGAGAAGATATTAAACATTCTGTTCAACTTGAATTAGGCAGATACGAGGTCACACTGATAACATAATCACGTGCATCTGGCAATAGAGGCGACTGACATCTTTGTTGGGAGATATGGGCACAAAAATTATTTCCTCCGGCCGGGGCATCTGGCTAAACATTTGTCAATACCCTTTCCTGTGTAATGTAGGTCTCAGGCTTCTGAAAGGCTTTTGAAAAACAGAAATCAAGGAACCTCCATCAAGCGGCAAAAATCGGGTCTGAAGGAGACGACGAGGGTGGAGTATTTTTTTTTTTTTTTAGTATTGTTTTACAAACCCCGAAATCCTCGGTCCTAGGAATAGAAACTTAGCCCTTGAACAAGATTGGTATTGCTTATTCCCACTAGGTTGGCTTTCTTCTAATTAGCTCAAGAGACAGCGACGTACTACCCGCTTTCCAAGTAGAGCTCCTGGGGTCCGGTGATATTTGCACATCACACCTGGGCCTTTCGGGTACAAATCCGGCTCCTTAAGGAGCCGTGTGAAGAAGCGAGCACAATCAATAAGGAAAAATCCTCCCAGCTATAAATCAGCCACGTGGAGCTGCGGCAACGGCCGCCGCGACTTCCTGGTTTCCTTCCCGCCCGCCCCGCGGCGGGGGCCGGGGGGCCGGCGTTAAGGCCGGAGTTACAGCCCGAAAGGACAATAAAAGTTGGGGACCCGGGCAGCTTTTAGGGCTGAGCGGTGGGGCCGAGGCTGAGGACAGACCTGGGGAGAGTGTAAGTTAGTCGCATGGTAGCAGGACCTGGGGGGGGGTCGGGTGGACAGCGGCGGGGAAGCGGCTGCGGACCGGCCGGGGGCCGCCCAGCGAGGGCGTGGGGGCGGGAGCGGCCGGGGGAGGGAGGGGAGAGCGGGGGTGGGGCGGCCCGCCAGGCGAGGGGAGTTCCGGATCGGAGGCGGGGAGGGCGGCCGCCGGGCGGCGGGGGCGGGAGGAGGAGGCGGCGAGCGCGGAGGGGGAAGGAGGGAGGGGAGAGCGGTGGCGGCGGCTGCGCCCGGCTGTGCGCCTCTCCCCGCCGGAGGAAGATGAGGCTGAAGATCGGGCTCCTCTTACGCAGTTTGCTGGTGGTGGGCAGCTTCCTGGTGCTGGTGGTCCTCTGGTCCTCCCTATCCCCGCGGCCGGACGAGCCGAGCCCGCTGAGCAGGATGAGGGTGAGTGACCCGCCCGCCCCCTCCGGCGGCGGCGACCTGCAACTTGTTTTGTTCGCGCGCCTGGCGGGAGCGGGGTCGGCGGGTCGAGTGCGGGCTCCGCAGGTGGCGCGACGGGCGGGTGGGGGCCCCGAACCCCGCGTCCGGTCCCAGCCCCCACCGCATCTCCCCGCGCCACCCCGCCCCGCGCTGCGGGGGGGGGGGCTCGGCGGCCGCCCTCCGCACCTGGAACGCGGGCTGGAGGAGAGAAGGGCCGGGCCAGGACCACCGCGGCAGCGGCCGGGGACGCGGGGCTGGTCCGGGCTGCGGCCTGTGGCGCGCGCATGCCTGACGGAGGCGAGGGGCCGCGGCCGCCGCCACCGCCAGTGCGGACCAGGCCCCTGGGTCCGGCCGCCCCCGCGCGTCCGGGGCGCCCCCCTCCTCCCGGTCTCCGGCGCCCCCGGCTGCCAGCCCGGGTGGGAACGCGCGGCCCCGCCTCCGGCTCCGCGGAGAGCGCCGCCCCCTCGGCTTCGGCGCCGAGACTGGCGATGCGCGGCCGAGGCCTCGCCCAGGACCGGCCTCCCTCCGCCTCCCGCTCCCCCCCTCCCCTCCCGGCGGCCGCTCTCGCCCGCCTGCGGACCCCCGCCCCGGAGCCCCCTCCACCGGCTGTCCCGTCGGGCCGGAGCCCGCCTCTCCTCCCCTCTCCCCTCACCCGGTTGCGGCCGGGCCGCGGGGCCGCCAAACTAACTTGTGCGGTTGCCGCCCGCGCCGAGGGCTCCTCCGGACGCGCTGTCCGCCGCCCGACTCTCCCGGTCTGTGGGGCTCCGTCGGCGCCCCGGGACGTGGGTGACCGGACCCCGGGCTGCGGCCCCGCTGACCCGGCCGCGCCCCCGGCCCAACCTGCCCGCCTTTACGGCCGCGCCCCTCCTTCCCCTGGGACGCGGGAGGCGGGAGGCGGGGGCTCGGGGGCTGGGCAGCTGTGCTGCTTCCAGCGCCTTGTGCAAACAGCGTCTGCATTGCACCCGAGGGGTCGCCTTTATTAACTTTCCTTTTGGAAAGTTAGCGTCTGGAAGTAGAGGGAGAAGGCGTCCTTTCAACACTAAGAATCGTAGGAAGAGATTTCCTTATCTGCTCCTGCCCCTGTGATGAGGGAAGGTTTACTCTTGAGATTTACTCTTAAGTTTTAGTGTGTATTTGAAGACACAACAGCACTGGAATCGCTTTATAACGTCTGGGGTGGATTCCCTTCTAAGTCATCTAAGTTAATGGTAATAAAAAGTACCCAGTTTTCCTTTTGAATGTGTTTGTGGTTTTAAGTCCCTCGGCTCTCATGGAGTGATGGTGACCTCTTTATGATTTTGCTTCAAAATGACTTACTGAGAAAGGACGACTGAATATTGCAGTTGTTTGAAAGCATTTGTGATCAAATGGCCTTTTACCGAGAGCTAATAAAGACGTAAAGATGCCATTTCCTGGGGGAAGAAATTGAGGAAAGAGTGACAGAACTAGCCATATTCAGAATGTTCTGCAGTTCAGATAACAAGTCTTCTAAAGGGGTGATGGAGCGTCAGCCCCAATGCCTATTTCCTCTGAAATATTATATTAGTGCTGGTACAAGTACTGAGCCACGAGCTCATTTACTAGCTGTAGGAGGTGGTTATAACTTGATTTTTGGTCCAACTTATTGGATAAAGTTTGTCGGTGGGTCCAGGGTAATTTCTGTCATTTGCCAAAGACTGAAGCTAGCTTTTTAAGACTTTCAGACAATTAACATTAAGAAGAATGCTTTATGTATGTGAAGAGCCAAACGCTTTTATTAAGTTTGCGGGTAAATATTAACTAAGCAAGTTAAGGTATAGCTTATAAATCATAAAAGCATAAATAAGGGACTATTGCCTCCCTTTAATAAAAGCTAACCTAAATGTTTCTGAAATACAGCAGTAGAAGGACATCTCCTTTCGGGAAAGTTCTGACTGATTATGATTACACATACTCCACTCACTGTGAAACACCTGCCTCTCCTTAACACTAATCCATGTATAGGGCTTTTTTGGATTCTGATAAATGGCCTGAGATAGTCTAGGACAATCCCATTTACCAAATACAGGTTATGCTTCTATTCTAGCAAGCTGGTCCTGGTGGGTCCACCCTGTGCAGGTTTTTGCCTCATACTTTCAGTGTTCCAGGCACAAAAGTCTGCCGTAGCCTGGTGCTTTTTTTTCCCTGGACTACTTCCTCCTTTAGATCTGCCCAGCAAAATGCGTCACCTGTGGTCAAGGCAAGAGGAACACATTTATTTTCGCTTTCCCATCTCCGGGCCTCTTGCTGTTTCTCTGATGTGAATGATGTGAAAAGTGATCTTACCGTTCAAATTGTACTCTGTTGTGTACGATTTGATTTATTCAACAAACATTTTTGAGTACCTCCCATGTCCTGGTGCTAGTTGTTAAGAAAGTACTCCTTGCTCCTAAACTCATGGATCTTGAAGGCTAGTGGGTCAAAAATCACATTAATCAAGATTTCACAAATCTGTAAATAAAAATTGTGCCACCACATGCTATGAAAAAAAAAAAACCCACAGGGGGTAAGAAAATGGAGGAACTTGGTCATATAAAACCTTACCTGAAGAAATGGCTTTTGAGTTGAAATCTGCAGATTTGAAGAAGAGTCATTGTTGATCTGGGTATGGGAGGGGGACACCCCTGAGAGGGAGAAGTATGTGCAAAGGTCCTGAGGTGGGAGGTAGCATGGTGAGCTGAGGAAATGGAAGAAGGCCAGCGTAATTACAAGATGGAGGGCGAGGGTTCAGAGAGACCATGCCAGGAATCAGGTCTTTAGAGCAGCCATTAACTCCAAGGATGGAGCTCGTCGAAGGATTTTTAAATAGGGGAGAGGTGGGCTGAGATTTGTGCTTTGAAAAGACCACTCTAGCTGAATTGGTTTAGAGCAGATAGGAATCCTGTTGGAGGTTATGATAGCCCAGGTGAAACGTGATGTTGATGGCATTGGCAGGGTGACGGTGGAAGGAGAGAAAAGTCGGTTGATTCAAGAGCTATTAAACGAAGCTGCACCAGGACTAGGTGTCTGCATGTGGGAGTGAAGGAGAAAGAAGGTGTCCAGAGGCACCCGATAGGCAGTAGAAGGATGACAGATTGTTTATTACATGGAAGGCTCTGAAGACAAAATCCATACGTTCTGATGTTATGTTTTATGGTTATAATGGGAAGGCTTATCATCTTAGGCTTTGTCCTCTGAATATTTTAAGGTCAGCATTTATTAAAACCATCTGTTTAGCACTTGCAAAGCGTAGACAGTACCTTTAATTAATAAATTATAGTATCTCCCAGACCATTTCTCCCGGGTTTCGGCGCTGAGTGTTTAACGTTGAATCATTAGTCTCTGAAAATAAAGGTCTGGAATGGAGATGTTGAAAGACCTTCAGTGGCTCTTTAACAGCAAATTCAGTACTTGTGAGAAGCTGCATGTAAACCGGCAGCTCTCTGTATGTGCGAATGTTACTTGACTCAAACTATTAATGCCACTTAGGCACAGAGCATCCGTAGTAGGACTAATTCAAGAACCATTGCTAGATGGAGAGGTTTTATGTGATAAGCTAAGACCAGTGGGAAGGAACATTGCTTAATGAGGCTGTGACTGAATTGATCACCCAGTCAGTCAGGTTCTACCTTAACAAAGCCTTTTATCTCAGCGATGATCCGTTGCAACCAGAAAAGCTCTGCCCTTGACCATGAGATTTCTGTTTCAAATGGAAGCTTGCTTATTAGGGATAGAGCTATCACTTAGAAGAAATGTAGTGTCTTAAGAGGTCGCTGTTGTTTCAGTTCCCCAAGTGAAATGCCCTGGGATTAGTTTTCATTTCATTTTGCTGTCCTCCCCCACCCTTGCAGTTAAAAACTCCCTGATTACCAAGTCTAAGAAATTTAGGCTCCATAGGCCTCCTGAAATTAATGCTGAGTTTTGCATACACGTGCGTTCTTCTGGGCGGCTGAGAATCAGAAGCTTTCAGGGTTCTTAAAGGTACCTGCAAAGCACTGAGTCCTTGGGAGGCGGAATGCCTGTTTCCTGCCCATGGAATTTCTCCCTCATCTTCCATGGTGCTGAAGCACTCATTACACCCTGGAAATGCAAACATTCCTGAGAATTGCTGTATCTGCCGATTCTGTGGAAGTGTTTCCCGTCCAGTGCTGGAAGGTCAGGCATCAATCCTGTTACTACCACCCTCCTTCCCCCACTGAGAATACCAAGACAGTCTCAAGGAAAAGTCCCTGTTCTAAAGGGATCACATCCTAGTTGAAAAAAAGGATGCAGCACCCGCATGGCCTGGGCTCCTTCTCCATCCTTACTCTGGTAGCCGGGTAAGGAAACCTCGCTATGGGAACTGTCACAGGACGTTTCCTTAGCGGGTGGTGAAGGCTTAGAATAGCCATTCGGGGAGTGCACGATTATTAGTAAAAAAAAGAATGGAAACTGTTGAGCTGCTGAATCTGGGTAACTATTTTGTGATGGGGCCGGCTGCATGGAATGGGAGATAAGGTGTGGGCTTCGATTTGTTAATAGTGAATTAGAGGCGGGGAGAAAGAAAGGTATGCATCGTGAAGGAACATCACAATTCTGAGCTTGGGCCATTTGTAAACAGAATATTTGTAACTTCTAACTTGATTTGTTAAAGAGGTTGGTCAGGAAGATTTGAACAGCTGGTGAATATTGGAACATGGTTGTGATTATTCAGCTCCAACCTCGACTGTTGCCTTTGTTCATATTTTAGATTCTAATTTTCATCCCTGAAGAATGAATGTACAATCTGACAGAAGAAGAAAAGCAGTGAAATCAAGAATTTAAAATATCTAGAGTAGAACGGACACAGCCTGAGGCTATGAAAGGAATGATTTTATGGTTAGAGTTTGTGTGGTGGAAGAGGGAAGGGTGAGAACGTAGAATATGTGTTAACAATGTGGACAGAATTCTGTGAGAATTGGGAGATGTGTTTGTACTGTAAACATGGCCGTCATTCACTCAACAGACATTTCGAATATCCGTTGAGTGTTTACTAAGCACCATCCATGGCTCTAGGCCTCGGAGAGGCTATGCAGTAGAGGAAGTAGAAAGCTTTGGCGTAAGGAAGATGCTACTCAGGTCATGACCTACTAACCACACAGAAGGTGTGGGTCCATAAGAACAGTCATTCTCTTTCCATTCAGGAGTCAGGCCTTGTTACCACACCTCCCAGCCTCCAGCCTTCCATCTGCTCTAAACAGTGAATTGAGGAAACTGGAGGTACCGGGCTGGCGCCGGGGATGCAGGGGTGTTGAGGACACAGGCTCCGTCTCCTCTCACACGCGAGGGTGTCACCGCCACCCAGAGGTTCCTCCCCAGATGCAGGAGGTGGATGCTCGGAGGCCAGAGCCCGGCATTCAGCTCCACCTGGAGCGTCGGTAGGGTTCCGACAGGGTTCCAGACGGTAGGAATATGGTGAGACCAGAGGGAAGGCCGACAAGTGGTGGAACTGGAGGTTGGAAAAGTAAGTTGAGGCCCTGTTTTGAAGGTTTTGAATGGCAGGCTGAGGAACTGGGTTGGGGTTTTACTGATTCAGCAGTAAGAGCAGCTTTTTGGAAGCTTTTGAAATGGAGTTGGGGAGTGGTGACGTTCAGCTGCTGGTTCCCTGAGTCAAGGATTCAAACACCTGTTGTCCATGAAGTACCATCTACTGCTCTAGACATTGGAGGTACTATAAAGTAGTAAAAAAAACGCTGTCATAACAGATCACATCTGTGAGTCCTTTGTGCCAGGTCAGCATTCTGCGTGTGTGGTGTTAATTGTAGCAATAACCCTCCCATGCAGTCTGATGTAATCCTCACTGAGTTACAGAGCCTTGAACCCTGCCCAAGGTCATTTACACAGTCAGTCTCAGCACAGTCCTGACTTCTGCTGTGCCCTCTGACCTCCCGCAGATTTTAACAACACAGATGAGCTCCTGTGGACACCATTGAAGGGGCCCGCAGAGACGCTGTCGAGGTCATCTCACACGGAGAGAAGCATGTGAGGCGCTGCGGGATGAGCGGAGGGGAAGGGCCCAGGACCCCGCGGGGGAGGCGGGGAAGGTGATGGCTGAGCTGAGTCCCGGATGTAGCTCTCAGGAAAGAGCCTCTCCAGCCGAGGGGACAGGCCGGGCTGCCCGGAGGGTGGAGGAGGCCGGAATGCATGAGAAGTAGAAAGAAGGCCAGCGCGGTGGTGGTGGGAGCTGGGTGCTGGTGGGAGCTGGGTGCGTCGGTGCTCTGGGCTGGGTGATGAATTATGTGGTCATCGCACCAGGCATTGTCCTAGATAAACAACACGAGTAATTACCTTTCTGCCACAGGTCTATGGGCCAGACGCACGAATAACAGTTGCAGGGGGTGAGAGGAGGGCCGTACTAGCTACTGGGTCCCCGGGTCACAGGGAAAGCAGCATCCGGCCACGGGGTGGGGTGCAGTCAGAGCGGTCCCCGGGAGGGCAGGTCGGACGGTGAGCGCGGGGACAGGGCCTGGGCACGCAGAAGCAGGAAAGATCGCGGCAGACCCTGGGGAATGGTGGCTGGAAGAGTGGGTCGGGGCCTGGAGGGATGGAAGAGAGCTTGGCGAGAGAAACGGAGTCTGAGCCCTGAAACACTGAGTACTGTGAATGGTTCCGGCTGGCTCCGAGGAGTGATCTGGGAGCAGTGCCTAGGCCAGATTTCCGTGAGGAGAGGAATGTCCCTGTAGCTCATGCTGAGCCTAAACCGGGAGGGGGACCAAGCAAATGAGTATGTGGGGAGAGAGATGATGACGACGGTAGAGTTAGCGGTGTGGCTGGTGGGAGGAGGGGCTGTGCTGGCGGAACGGGCAGGGAGGATGCTGATGCCTCAGAAGGAACAGAACCGACTGAAGCGGCAGTTCTCAACCTTGAGCAGGAATCAGAGTCGCCCAGAGAGTGTCTTAAAACCCGGGTCATCTGGCATCCTGCCCGCACTTTCTGATTCAGGAGGTCTGGGGTGGGGCAGAGAATTTGCGCTGCTAACTGTTCCCAGGTGATGCTGCTCCTGGCCCAGGGACCAGACTTGGCGAAGTGCTGGTCTAGAGCACAAGTAGAGTTGGGGGTCCGTAAGACAGAACATTTGTGCGGTTTGGGCATAAAGTGCTTACAGGCCACAGGTCAGTGGTGTGGAGGTGTCTGCTGGGTAGATGGAGCCCAGAACAGACATCAGAGCTGGATGCAAAGTGTGAGCTCCTGGGTAGGAGCCCAGCTCCAGTCTGGGGCCTGGGTACTGGAGTGGTAGCTTAGGGCGTGGACGGAGGAGAAAAACGTGGGCATGAAAGAGGAACGGGGGAAATGCCGGGAGCAGGAAAGATGAAAGAGGGCTCAGGCAGAAGTCAGATGACTTGGAGAGTCTTGCCCAACCACCAGCAATTCCAAGTGCCGCAGCATTTGACCAAGAACTGACGAGAACGAAGGATGTAGCGAGCAGCCGTGGAAGCAGGAACACCTGCTGCTGCGCCACCCCCTGGCACCTGGGGTAGAGGAGGGCCTGCAGCGCATCTCGGTAAATGTGATGCCCAGGAACATTGGCTCAGGTAAAAAAAGAAGTTCAAGTGGTGAACACTCATCTTCCCTAGGGGAAAACTACAAATCGAGAAAGGGTTTTACTAGAGAGCCGTGGGTACCGAAGAGGACTTCCCCCACATTTGGGGTTATCTCTGTTCTGCCTTAATTAGGCCTCTCACCCCCACCTCGTGTGTGTATAGAGACACAGGTGTCCATATGTTTTAAGCTGAACCACAGTCACATAATTTTGATAACGTAGACTATATATACACATTGTATTAAAATATGATAATACATATTAGGCATTTGGGGCATTCTTTTAGTCTGAAATCCAGGTAACTTGGAAAGCTGTGATTAGAACAACATTTTAATATTTGAAGTTGGGAAAGGAATTTTATCCTGAGAATATTAGGCAATTTTTAGTTTGTAATAATACATTAATTTGGCTGATGTGTAACTAAAGGAAGAAACAATAGCAAAACTGTAGGCTCAGCATTTCAGTGATGTTAGTTTTTTGAAATGAGGTCTACGGTTTAATTCTGGTTCAGTGCTATGATCCCAAAAGCAACCCTGAGACAAGTTGAACTGCACTTACCCAGGGCTTCGGTCTTTTTTGGAGAGGGGAGAAGTAACTTGCGGTTGCTTCATTTGGTAAAAATCCTGAATATTTTCAAAATGAGAAATGTTCTCATTTTTGCTCCATTATAAATTCCCTTCTGGGCTCCCCGGCCTTTGTAGTGTTTTAAAGTGTGGCTCCCGAGAAGCATTTAAACATGCCAGTAGGGATGCCTGATCCAGCTCACTGAGTGTAAGAACGGCTACAGTGAAACTTGAGGAAAACCTTAACTTTGCATTATCTAATTAGGTTTGTAGAACTGCTGTAGAACAGCCTGGTTTCCGAAGTTTAGAAGGTACAGTTAGCTGCAGTATTATATCAATACCAACGAGCCTGCTAAGAGGCTTCCATGCCAAGCAATTGGAATATGTTATTACCAAGGATGTTTTAAACTGGATGAATTAAAATTAAATCACATACTATTGGGAGCAGTTCTGTATGAGAACAGAATAGCAGAGATGACCTCATCTCTTTTTTTTTCCCATCCTTAATCTTTTATTGAGTCCCTGAGTTTAAGAATACATTTGGGCCTCAGGAGGATGCTGCTCTCCTCAGTACATGTTCAGTGATTATCCGGCTTAATTTTAGCATCTGTAGCTCTTATCTTTATAAACTATTTTATAAGGTGCTTTGAGATTGAGGTATTCACTGGTAATGTGTACACCTTATAAAAAGAGTTGGTATTTAAAGAGTAAGTATGTCTTAAAGAAACATTAAGTGAGACATTGCCAAAACTTTTTTGTCACTCTTATGAGAGGGTGGGCGTGCCAGCATTTTTATTTATGAGATTGTCTGTAATTATCCTTTGACTCTTGATTTTCCCTCTTGATAAAAATACCAGAAGAAGGAGAAAACCCTGTGAGAAGATGCTTTGATGAGTGTGAGCGAGGCTTGCAGGTAGCTTCACAAGCGTGTGAATGTCTGACTCTTCCAGCTGGAACCCTTCATTGCGAACCAGCCCAGCTACTGACTCCAGCTACTGAAGTGAAACAGTAGACTCAGGTTCGTAGTGCAGGATAAGAGACACTTCTGAACAGTTTTACAGAATTTTAAGAACTACACTTGTTGAGAAGTGATATCGTAACATGAACGCAATATCTTTATGCTTCTGTGAGAACTTTTTTGCTAAATTCTTTAGAAAGGCTAAACAGAAAAAAAAAATAGAATAAGTCACAAGAGTATGTTAACAAAGTCCCTGGTCATGCTATTTGAATGTGCTCTAGAGGTTCTTTACTTGTCAGCATTTACTATAGTACTTCAAATAATTTTATTCTGCTGAATTTAAAGTAAATATTTCATATACATATTATTAACGTCTCTTATTGGAAAAATAGTTCCCTCATAACCCCAGCAGAAACCAAAGTGATCCATATACTTAAGTGAGTCATGTGAGCCTCATTTTGCCAGAATATATCAAAGATACCTGGATAAAGATGTCCAGATACAGAAAATCAGAAGGGAGATTCTGCTGCGACTTAGATTTATAAATGGTTCATTAGGCACTTGTATAAACGTTTCAAACATGACTTAGGAAAGTGGGGTTAAGTCAATTAAGATATTTTTGTTTGCTTGATTGTTTAATGCTGCTAAGAAAAATATGTTTGTGATGGGAAATACTTGCCTAGAAAAATTTACCCTGCAATATATTATACTGGACTGGAGTTGTTGGTCAGTAATGGCCCGTGTACCTGAGAAATCAAAGGTTGACTTTATACAGCCGTTTGAAAACTTGTCTTAGACATTTTCTACAATTCTTAGGTGCAGGTTTTAATTCTGCTTACTTGGGGTGATTTAAATCCAACCCATTTCTCCCAATATTTCATCATGCAATTTAATATTTTACCATGCAGTTCTTATTAGACAATTTGATCATCACACTTCTTAATATTTAATCTGACAGAATTAGCCTTTTAGTCTCTAGTACAGCAAGGTGTCCCATGTAAGTCTTAGTATTTGTTACCTTGACAATGTGTGGGATTTTACATCCTTTCTTTTAAAAGAAAGTGTTTTAAACCCCCTATTCAAAAATCTGCTAACTCTTGCCAGGGTGTTTAAAATGAATTAAAAAATCCATTAGAGTTTTTGGCAAATAAGCTCTCAATTATACAGAACAAATGAGTACAAAGTGCTTTTCAGAGTAATGGAATGGAAATGACTGAAATCTCATTAAGTTACACATGCAGATTTTTCTACTCTGGTAGAGGGTTTAGTTTTTTAAGCTAAAAGATCACTGTCAAGATTGGAAGTTTTGATCACTTAAAATATATAATTACATTTTAGCATTTAAGCAAAGGATTGATAGAATGGGGAAATATAGGCATGCAGTTTCATTAACTTGCTCTGCGTGATGGACTCGGGGAAATTCGAAGTCCAGTATTTATAAAAGAATCCTGTGGGGGACTTCCCTGGTGGCGCAGTGGTTAAGAATCTGCCTGCTAATGCAGGGGACACAGGTTCGAGCCCTGGTCCGGGAAGATCCCACATGCTGCGGAGCAACTAAGCCCGTGTGCCACAACTACTGAGCCTGCGCTCTAGAGCCTGTGAGCCACAACAACTACTGAAACCCACGTGCCGCAACTATTGAGCCCGCGTGCTGCAACTACTGAAGCCTACACACCTAGAGCCCGCAATGAGAGAAGCCACCGCAATGAAAAGCCCACGCACCGCAACGAAGAGTAGCCCCCACTCGCCGCAACTAGAGAAAGCCTGCACACAGCAACGAAGACCCAGTGCATCCGAACAAAATAAAAGTTAAATTAAAAAAAAAAAAAGTTTGCAGGAGAGTGTTTCCATTGTGGTGGCCAATTAAAATAAATTTGCTTACAGTCCAGGGAGATCTTAGTGGGTAGTCAAGAGAAAAATACTTTTAGCAAATAGTTTTCTAAAATTCTCTATTCTAAAAATGTGCTAAAAGAGGATGATTTCCAAGTACCTTGGTATTTTAAAGGAATACATTTTCTGTGTGAAATTGAGATAACTCTTACTCTTCTTTTTGTAATTAGCATTTAGACTCCAAACCATGGTACATATAACTTCTATTTTAAAATAAATGTAGAGCACACGTAAGCACAGTTGTTAACCTCAAAAACTTTGAAGAGCGACATCAAACCTGCAAAGATGATAGAGCCCCAAATGCCAGGCTTTCCCCAGGTTCTGCTTGCTTCCCAGCTTGAGTAAAGAGGCACTGGCGTGGCCTGAAGTATGTGTCAGAGGACGTGTGTTCTACATGGGTATTCTCAGATTCTCTCTCCAGCGTCCCCTTTGAAATCTGAGGAAGGCTTTAATGAACGTGGTTTCATTTTCCTTTCCATGAGTTACTGCTGCAGGAAGAGTGCCAGCCTGTACCTGTGACTGAATGGAAGAAAATTGCAGCCAGAGTCTAATAAATAGTTTCACAGTGTACAGTCCTGTTTCCTAAGAGGCAGTTGTCATCCTTGATCTCTGCTCAGTTAACTGGTAACACTAAGAGAAAAATAGACGCTAAAATCTTTGTTGTGTGTTGGCAAAAATCACTTCCTGAAGATAAAGTGAGTGGCTTGTAACCTGTGTTCTGATTTGCATCTCCTTTAACTTAAATAACAGGTACTTGTGTTTGAAAGCAAACATCTCTGTGTAGTGATTTATGGCTTAGAAGGATAGATACAATGCAGAAAGAGTAACCCAAAGGAAATTGTCGTGACAGTTAAGGAAGAGATGAGTTTTACTATTACAGAAAAGCAAACTTAAGGTAACAGCAAAGGTAATATATTTGTATTTGTTCAGCATTTTTGTTTCCTAGTGAAGTGCCATACCTTTTCTACAGTTTTTTCAGTTCTTCATGAAAACTGAAATCTGTTCAACTACTTTTTCCTCCCTTGGGACAGGGGATTTCCTTCTCTGGCTATGAGACATTTACGGAGTGGTTGGTCCGTGTCTTTGGGTCCCAGTGGGTGCCAAATGTGAGAAGAATTCCTTCAGGGTTAAAAATGTCAGTCATATATTTTATTGACCACCGAGTAGCTAGAAAAATCCAGCCTGCCATTTGGGCACCCAGCATGTTGCCTCTGAATGGTGAGGCCAGCAGCTTACTCAGAATTTTTTTTAACACACAGAGGTTGCATTTTCTGAAAATACCCAATTCTTTTAAATTAAAGATAACTGAACCTTCACGGTCATCTGTTCTACCCACAACTCTTGTGATGAGTCAGTGCTAATGATAAAATAAAATTTCATTTTTAAAATTACAGACAATGAAATGAACCTTTTCTCTCTTTTTTTTTAACCTTTTTGCTCTTTCTGTTACTGCTGTGCATCCTCTCCCCACAACTCTTACATGCCTCACTTTTTTTAACAAGATGCTCTAAGAAGCTGTTTCATCTTGTGAACTATTGACTTGGAATGGAAGTGACATTAGAGATTTGCTTTTCTTGTAGGAGATTCCTTTCTGCCAAAGGACTGCAGATTTTCCTTGGTTGGCATGGGCTTAAAATTTTAAATTGCCTCATATATGCAGTGACGAAATTCGAATCAAATTTAAATTACTAAGTGGAGCATGCAACGTTACTTGATAACATTTTTGAAAAAAAATTTTTAAACCACGCTATTGGTACTTAGACATGTTAATACCCTGCAAGTGGAAGTTTCAGTCGACTTCTCTCCATTCCCACCATCTCTCATCAGGTGACAGAGTATCCACTTGTCAGAGTCTTTAGGTGGTAAAAAAAAAAAAAAAAAAAAAAAAATCAGAAAATGTGCAGTGCCATATTAAGTCGGGTCCCTGATTTATTTCTCGTGCCTTCCATTTAGATGTATATTTGATTCACTTGCTTCCTAAATCCATGGGCCAGTGCTGCTACTCATAGCTGTTTTTATTTAGGATATCACAGGTGTACATTTAAAAACATATTTGTAGGGCTTCCCTGGTGGCGCAGTGGTTGAGAGTCCGCCTGCCGATGCAGGGGACGCGGGTTCGTGCCCTGGTCCGGGAGGATCCCACGTGCCGCGGAGCGGCTGGGCCCGTGAGCCATGGCCGCTGAGCCTGCGTTGACTGGTTTGTGGTGAAGCAGAAAGCCAGAGAAATCTGCATTCCGATCTGCTCACCACCACTCGGAATCCCTTTTGCCCACCCAGAGAATGTCCAGTGTGTTCAGGGAGTGGATGGCGGGTCCATTGGGGGCCCCTGGGGTGTTGAAAGGACCCATCTCCTAGATGCCAGACTTACTGCTGCAGTGAAGGTTAGTGAGTCTCAGAAAGAAAGGTGGGAAAACTCAGTTTGGGGAGGGAAAGCTAGCGTCATTTGGGATTTATACGACTACAGTTACTTCTCTGAGAGACTTCGCTGAGGTTCTAAGGATACTGGGCCTACATCTGTATGATTTATAAGGCTGCGTAAATGCTTCCTGTCCCGGACGTTGTAAGGAATTAAAATGTATTGGATATTTGGCCCAAGCGGAAGAGACCTGAAGCCCAGGAATACTCGGCTTAGAATTTCGCCCTGTAGGCCAGTCACCAGGAGGTGGTGGAGGTCACGTCTGTGCTGCGGGGAAGTTTATTTCCTGGTGCAGCCTCAGAGCCTACCTGACTCCTGATCGTAACGTTTCTGTCATGTAAACTGTGTGCCAGGCAAGTAAGGACAAGCCCTGTTTAGGGTCCAGACATTCGGCAGCCTCGTGGTTCTGAAATAAAATGATACTTCACTGGTGGTTTCTTCTGACTCTCTCACTGAGATTATGAAAAACCCAAATCAGTGCAGAATTAACGAGAAAAGATTCCTAGGGAAGGCGCACTGAAGTGGATTACAGCATTCCTTCCAGGGCTTGGGGCAGGGCAGAGAGTGTGAACCAGGAGAGGTGGGAAGACGCGCCATGGAAAGGGGAGGCGTTCTGTTGCGGCTCAGGGTCCTGGGGGGAGGGGAAGGATGGGGCCCTCACCCTGCGTCCGTGTTGATAACTATGGCTGTTAATCTCCGCAAATACTGAGTATCCTGGGGGAATTCTGCTGATTAATTTACCTCCTGGCTCGTAGAGCAGGAAGCTCCGCCAGACAAGCTGGAGATTAAAAGCGAAAGCTGCCATCAAGCCGTCAATCACACGGTAAAAGTGGCCCGTGGACCCTGGGTTGAAGGTGGTCTTGGCCTGGGGACGGCTTCTCCCAGGCTCCTTACCCTCGTCCGGGAAGTAGACCCAGGATCTGCCCCAGCGCTGCCCTTGGGCTTCCTTCAGGCCTCCCGTGTCGGAGCCCCCGGGGCCGGGTTAACCTGCAGTGTCGCACATCTTGTTTTCTCTTCCTTCCGTCCCTTCCTCCTCCTCGGAAGAGCATAATAATTCCTGTGTCGTTGCGAGAGTGCTTAAAAGAATGATAACACTAACATTATGCATATTTGTTATGAATTCCTTATTTTGAATTATCAGTGAAAAGGGGATGAGTATCCTAGACTTTAGACTTCCACCTTAAAAGTTATGCCCTTTGGTGAACTCATATTCTAAAATGGGGAGAGAGGAAAATGCTCTCATTTATTTACTTCTGAGTCACACTTTTCTCCTGAAGTAAATGTATGTTCACATGCCCACATTTTCACCGTAAGCAGCTTCGCTGTAGGCTTCTTTGCCACATAACAAGTGGCCGTCAGGCAGTTTTACCGTGAATGATAAAATAACTGGTTGGCAGTTTTTGGCTTGATGGTTTGATTTCAACTGGTTGAAATGTGGTAGCAGTTCTTCCCGTTAGGACCACGTTGGTGGCCTTAAGCCGACGATTTGCCCTGAGAGATGGTTTCTTAGTTTGATGCACACCACGGTTGACATGAGATACAACCAGTTATTTGAGCAGTATTGCCATGGTCTACACACATTTTTAATATACTCAAATATTTTGTATTTCACAATAAAGTCTTTTTAATTTAGTTATTCATTTGTCACGTTTCACTGTCTTTTTTCATGCCCCTCTTGGGTTTTTTTGCTATTTTTGTTTTTTGTTATTTTATGTTCTACTGCAAAATGGCCAATTAGTTATGAGACAAAAATGTTTGCGGCAAAAGTACCTAGAACCATACGTTTACTGTAGAAAATATAAAAATGTGAAAGAAAATAGGAAACTAAAAATCCCCTGTAATCCATCTTACTCAAAGCTAATTATTATGATCTGTCTGGTGTATTCCTTGCTCAAATTTAAGCATTTATAGACAAAGACCTTATATGTACTACTTTGTGGATTGCCTTTTTTATTTTACTGTAGAAATATTTTAATTTGTATATTGTTTCTAGGATATATACTGTTTTGTAAGGTAATCTTTTAGCACTTGGTCATTTTAGTGTGGAGGTGATTTAAGGAAAGAGGACATGAGGGAAATATGCTGGAAATTGCAGACCCTACACTGTCGTGTGCATCACATTTGCAAAGTTGTTTTTCCACCTGCCCCTTCCAAAAAAAAAAAAAAGTCATCGATATGATTCTGAGTTGTGTTGGATGGTTTATAAAAGTTGCTGTTTAAACTCATTTTGGGTGCGTCCTGGCTAAGCCAGCGGTTAAATGGAGCTGGACGAGCAGCTGGTCTGTGCAGGACGCTCATCCCACTGTCTCTCACACTCTTCCCCAGCACCGTCCACACTAGTTTTGAGTTATGGCTGCTAAACACTCTGAGCTTTCAAACCTCTACTTAGTGAATGAGTAGTAAGAAATCTGTCACTGCCCTGGGGTTAATTATGAGGCTTAGTAAAGACGTTCTTAGCTTTACTAACCCTGATCCTATTGTCTCTGAGCTGTGAAGACTAATTTTTCTTTTTACTGATTCAGCTCTGCCACTTCTGGATTTTTCTCAAATACTCTTCTCTATATTAGGAACATTTAAAAATGAGAATTATGCCCTTTTAATCCTTGCATAGTTGGACTACGCCTTTCACTGTACAGTGATAAGGCTTTTCTTTCCTATGACCTTGAATCTTATTTTAAGCACACACATACATTTTGTTTATTTATTTGTGTGTGTGTGTGTGTACATATATATAAAATAATAGGTCAGCACTGTCTCTCCTCACCCAGAATTCTAGTCTGAAAATGGATTGGTGAGCATCAAATACTAATCAGGAACTTTTATTGAATTCTTACTATGCCCCCCTCTAGGCTTGTCCACATTCTCAATTTAATCTTCTTACATTTTACGGATGAGGAAAGTTGTGGCTTAGAGAAATTAAACGCCTTGCCCGAGGTCACTGGCCTCGTAAGTAGTGGAACCAGAGTTCAAACCCAGCCCGCCCTCTCCGCTGGGATCCAGTACCACCCAGTGGCACTTCCTGAACTGTGTACTGTGAACCAAGATGTACTAGCAGGAGTTACTTCCAAGATTTCTTGGGCCAATAAGGCTGAGAACTGTTTCATGTTATATCAGCCCCTTAGAGGCTCACAGTGTACATTGGATTGTTAAAAGCTCTGAAGACTCCCATAGGAAGTAAACTTAGAGATTTCATCTCGTCTTTCACAAAGGGACCTGGTCACTGACTCAGTCTCTAGAGAATGCTGGCATCCGGAGAGTACAGGCTGCTGGAGCTGGATCAAAGTGACAGAGCTCCCGGGGGACCAGAGGGCCAGTGCCCTTCCTCCAGGGAGGACCCCTCCTCCAGGGAGCACTCGGCACCCGGGCTTGCCCCTGTGTTGCTTTCCAGCGGGACACGACTCCCTGATCTTGCTGCATTATTCATCCAACATGACTTCAGTTCTGTTGTAAATTCTCATACACAGCACGTATTTCACAATTACAGAAAAATCCTACCGATCAGTTCAAAGAGGTTTCTTAGAACAGCCATGCTTGGCCGTCACCAACGTCTTGCCCCATTGCCTGAGCAGCCCAATGAGTCTAAGTATTTATATTTAAGAATTTCTTTTATCCTGGGAATCCCAGCATAAGTGGTTCTTTGACTTGGGTTGTGAGACAAATGGTTTTAAGTATAACCCATATTAGATTGCTATTCATGTGGAATTAGATGTCCAGTGTATAAATTATGTTTCAGCTACTGGAAACTCACTTTCATATCATGAAAATATCAAACCACATCCCCTAAACCAAATAAACTGCTTTTACAGACATTTTACAGGCACAGGAAATCAAAGATGCATCATATTTGTTTTGTGGATAAATTTTTCTGCACAGGCAAGGTTGAGTGAAGCTTCTAATTTTAAAATATGAGTCTAATAAGGTTCACACTGAAAGTACTACCTTTTCTTTTGGAAACTGCCTGCAGTAATCATGGATAGTCTTCCTTTGCTCCAGGGAACTTCTGTGTACAAAATTACCATCATCTGTCTTGAGCGTTTTCACTGTGTATTCAGTGTGCGTAATGCCTCTGGATGTCTTTGAGAGAGAGGATTCCTGCCACCATCCCAGCCTTCCCTGGGGAAATGGGGGAGGCAGATCAGAGGTTCAGGTGTCAGTGGGCCCCCCTGGTTCCACGTGAATGTGAAGGCATGGCGATTAGATATTTGGGGTCTGTATCAAAATACAGATTTGACTACTGTAACAGAAATCTAAAAATTTAGGGGTTCTCCTCCTACATAAATACCCAGACTGACCGGCCATCCTCCGCGGTCCTGCGTGACATCATCGGGATCTGTGCCCCTTCTGCCTTGTTGCTCTGTCATTCCCTCGTGGTCTAGAATGCATCCCTGCGGTGGGAAGGATGGAAGCAGAAAGGGGTTGCTGCTCCATCTGTAGTATCACCTTCAGCTACATTCCACTGGCCTAATATCCTCACTCTGAGGGATGTTGGAAATGTATCTTTATTCTGGGTGGCCACATGCATGGATAGAGCTCCGAGGTTAGGAGGTGGTTAATTCTGAGAGGGAAGAGGAGAAAGGAAATTGGAAATAGTGGTCTTTGCCACAGAGTAATAGCATGTAAGTTTTTTAAGGATAAAGTTGTAAATCAGGGGTCAAAAGCCCCTTGTCACTCAACCTTTGGCTTCTACCTAACTTCCCCTTCCCTGGAAAGATCACCTTGGTTTTGGTATCTGGTGTATGTTTGATCTTCTTACCCAAACTTAAAATCTGTGACTTTTTGTATCACTTGATTAACTGTTGGTTCTGAGACTCTCAGGCTTGTCTGCTAAGCTCACATCAATAGGAGAAAGTTTTAAGTTCCTCTTATACACCTGTAACCACCAAGCAGCACTTTTAACATAGTGTTATCACATTGAATTACTGTGGTAATTAATTTTATCACATTAAAATCCTGTTCTTTTGTTTGTTAGATTGTTAATACATTAAATGGTTTCTTGGTCTTTTTTTCTGCTAACTGGATCAGTCCCCCCTCCCTGCATCGGGAGGGACACTTTATCCACTGTCAGAAACGTGGGGAGGATGAAAGGGAGAGGTGGGAGTATCAGAATTTAGCAGCTCACAGGAAGGGAGGGCCCAGCTAGTTGGGGTTCAGATCTCAGGGGTGGCCTGGTGAGGGCCCTGGCCTGTTGTATCTCTAGAACGTCATGAGGCTGTTTTGGGGGTCAGGGCTGGGTGGGATAAATGCTGGAATCTGGAACCACACCAGCTGCTGTGGTGAAGGGCTTTTACTCGGAGAGCAAGCAAAGTAGGGATCTCTTGTGCCAGCCTTCCTGCCGCCCTCGAGCGCTTCCTGTTGCCAAGGCCTAAAGGGAGAAGAGTTTGTAGAGGTCCTGATGCCAGGGTGGAATAGAGAAGGGAGGGTTGGGGCCGAGAAGACAGTGGTTTAATGACCAGCACGGTACTTCCTGGATATAAAGTCTTCCTTTGGGACCTTCCTCTTGGAAGGGTTTGGGCCAAACAGCACCGAGAGAGAAATCAGGGAGTAGGTCTGGACTGGCCCCGAGGTGGATCTGACTTCCCAGTGAGACAAGAATAGGCTTTCTTTTCCAGGTGCCCTACCTGCATGCACAGGTCTCGCGCTGTCTCACACCTGGACCCCGGTGTGTTCACGCGAGAGAGCTCACCTCCGTCCTCACAGCCTCCGAGTTAAGGACGCAGCTTGGATTTTCCTTTCTTTCCTTTCAAAACCTGTTATGAAGCTACTATTTATACATCTCCTTGAGTCTTTCTTGAGTTTATTTCCAGGGTCTGTGGCTCATTTAAAAACGACTTAAACTTTGTCGGTGTCTTGCATTTTGCTGGGCCTTGAAACAAAGATGGTGAGGCTGCACGCTCCGTCCCCAGGGAGGTAACAGCCTAGTTTGTGGAACAAGGTGAATGTGCAGAAACGAATATTACACATTCAGTATTAAAATAGAATGAACTGTGCCTGGAAAGTGGACACGAGAGGCTCGTGGAGGAGAGTTGACTTTGGGGCTTATCTGCAGAGGTGGGACTTGGGCGGGGGGGTGGGGAGGGGGAAGGGCAGCAGGCAGAGACTCGGACTTGGGGGGAGAAGGAAGTAGTTACGAAGGTGGCGTGTGCCCTGTACGTACTTTATGTTACGGAGAAGCGTTACTCAGTTGTCCTAAAAACATCCTCATTTCGGCTTTAAGGGGATCTTCGTGTTTCAGAATTTTGAATTTGACAGGCCTCCTCCCTCCCACCCTGTCCGTTAAGATTTTCTGTCCTTCAGCCATATTCTTGCTGACATGTTCACTTTTATAAGCAAAAGAGTCCTATTATTTTTTCCTTATCTTCAAGCTGAAGCTGTCTCATCCCATTTTCATATTAGTTTCCCGCCCCTCCCCCAGAACAGTTTCTAGTTTCTGTATGTGGGACCTGTCTTGAGGGGTATCAGAATCGCCAGACACTGAAAGCTGCCCCGGCTGCCATGCCTCGGGGGGAGGGGGCACTTCTATAGGTGCAGGTGAGCTCCTGTGTTGTCATCGTTGCCTTGAAAGGCAACAGAATTAAATTGTAGGGGGGGGAATCAAAGGGCATCTGCCTAAACCTTTCTCCCTCCATGTTCCTCTTTGTGACAGTGTTGAATGTTACACTCTGCATAACATTCTGTTTCTAAGGGACCTGAAACCACATCCTGGTCTCTGTCCCTGTCCACGGTTTGGAAGGTGTAGCCCTGTCCCACGGACACAGCTGATGGGAACAGAGGTATCTAAGCTAGATCACTTACAGTCTTGGTCCTGGGACCTTTGAGTCACGTGGCATTGTCCACAAGAGGTGGTCTGTAGACACAGCACCATGGTCAGCTCCTTAAATATCAAACATACAGGGCAGAGTTTGGGGAGGAAAACCTGGAAGTCTTTCTGAGGAAACCAGTCATCAGAGAAAGGAATGGGGTGGACTTTCTCCCCAGAAGCAGAGGTGAAAGATGTTACAGAGAAGGACAGGCACAGGAGACAATTCTACTTCTGCCTGAGAACCTTCTGATTTCCCCGAGACCTACCTGTTCTTCCTGCAGATTCGGTTTTGACATTTGCCTGCATCCTTAAAATAAATGCCGTCTTGCTTAAGCTAACTTAAATGGGCTTCTGTAACTTATACACAAATTATACACAAAGAGTAACATGGCGCCCCATACAGAAATAATCTTCTGCCTGAAGCCAAATGAATTACTGTCATGGCAATTATATATATAAAGCAGAGAAGGTTTCTGGGCAGGGCTCTCAAATCCCAGGCAGGAAGTTACTTCTCAGCCCCCACGTCTTCTGTCGCTGCCTCTGTCTTTTTCTCTCCCCAGACCTGACCTTTGGGTCTGAGGTGTGGCCATCAAGGAAGATGAAGCGTGTTTTGGTACAAGACTATAATCTGTTTTTCTATCATTTTTTAAAATGCCTGTCTGGCTTTCTGTTGATCTTTTTTCACAAAGAATCATTAATGATATATAGTTTGACTGTATATAATATGAAATTTGTAGAGATTTCTATTTACATGAATGATAACCCAGAAGCCAACAAAGTAGAAAAAAGGAATTACCTCCCAAATTGTTGGCAGTTAGTTAATAGTGCTAATGAGTAGTGCATTTGCTTTAACTATAATCTCAAAAATCAAATTTTTTTTCCTGGTTAAGAAAAAGTATCATATTTACTTGGTTTCTAAGGAATATGCACTTAACGAATCGGGAATAAATCTGTCATTTACTGGGGAGGTGTCCGAGTGGCTTATAAAATCAGATGATTGTACCAAAGCTGTAGACGATTAAGTTTTAAAGACGAGACTAAACGCGTTCAGTTGTTAACAGTATTCATCATTTATTGCTGTATTTACTCTTGAGTTTTTGGCTAATATATAAGTTTTGTTCACAGGCTATGTAGTTACGGAATTTTGTAGTGAAAGCAGTTAGACTTAGGTTTCAGCTTTCTTATTCGTAAATGGATTTAAGGTCTTTTTGATAGTCTAGGAACCAATTAACTATTTTTTTAACGGTTCAACTAATTGCTTCATGACTTCATTATTTATTTTACTGTATTTGTTTAGGGTACAGAGTATTAAAAGCCTTAAGAGCTAATAGAAGGTTAAGGAAGCTAATGATGTAAACTAATTGGAGTCCTTATTGTCAGATTTAATATAACTTTTTTTTTTTTTAGAAGATGTTGGGGGTAGGAGTTTATTAATTTATTTATTTTTGCTGTATTGGATCTTCGTTTCTGTGCGAGGGCTTTCTCTAGTTGTGGCAGGCGGGGGCCACTCTTCATCGCGGTGCGCAGGCCTCTCACTATCGCGGTCTCTCTTGTTGCGGAGCACAGGCTCCAGACGCACAGGCTCAGTAGTTGCGGCTCACCGGCCTAGTTGCTCTGCGGCATGTGGGATCTTCCCAGACCAGGGCTCGAACCCGTGTCCCCTGCATTGGCAGGCAGATTCTCAATCACTGCGCCACCAGGGAAGCCCCTAATATAACTTTTTAATACACAGTATTTATAGAGGCATGTTTTGTACATGCCTTGAGTTTAGTTCACTTATCAAGTTGGAAAGACTGTCTTACTACCCAGGGTTGGTAAATACCGTACTGCAATTTTTAGAAAATATTTGGAAAGTTTGGGGAACTTTTTGTTCTCAGTACTTTCATAATCACAGTAATAGTCTGTGGCTTTGAGTGTAAATTTAAGGATTCATTATGGTTAGAAACAAGGGAGAGATGATGTTTGCTGACAATAAAATGAAACTAATACTAGGTTTTGAATCTAAGCACTTTTTTGGAGGTAGTTTCATGTGAGCCTTAGATTAGGATTTTATCTTATAAAAGGTAAATGTAACCTGGCTTTTAGCCATGGGTGCGTCCAGACCCAATCTTGACAATGTCCTCTCTATCTTTTGTTGCTAATGAAGAGACCAGTGAAAGGTTGTGTGAAACTGAGAACTTCCGACTTAGATTTCCTCAGGTAAATTTCAGCCCAGAATCGGTGGTTAAGGTGCAGGTGCTAATTTTCAGTGCCCATTTAATACTAAAAACTCAATTCATTCATAAGATTCGGTTTCACATACACATGAAGCATTTATAAAGCCCTTTCTTTAATTTCAAGACCAAAATACAAAGTGTGCCTCTGGGATTTGGCATTATGTGTTGGGCTTGATGAAGTGTCATTAAACAAGTCTGCCATACCACTTATACTTTATTTTTACTTGTTCAGCCTCTTCCCTAAGTATTTGTGACCAACTTTAGTTATTTCTTAAAGGGCATTTAAAACTGTCTGTCAGACGGGCAAGCAGAACAGTCTTCCACGGATTGAAGGGGGTCTGAGTGACCAGCTCGAGTTCTAGGCTAACCTTGCAGTGAGTTTTGTATTTGGACCAGTTCTCTGGATCTAATGCAATTCCATTCACTGCAGAATTTAAATTTACATGCTTGAGTCGGTTCTCCTTCTTAGGATCATTCTGCAGAGGAACAAAAGTAGCATAGAGTACCCCTCACTTCCCAGGGCCTCCAGCATCTATGAGTGTAAGCCAGAAACATATTTTCTTCTCTAGGGACACTGGGTCTGAAGGTAAATGATTTCTCAGTGTAGAAGCAGAGTTGTCCTTACCCTGATTAATCTCTGGACAGTCTGATCACCATTACCAAGTTTGTTCCATTCCGTGCCTACTATGAGTGTGGTTAGTGAGGTAGGGAAGGGGACTTCGGCTTGACGTACTCAGATGTATCTTAGACAGTAGACAGACACGAGATCTGGTGTGGAGTTCAAAGAAGCTTTCAGAAATGTCATGTGGTGTTTAATAATGTCATATGGAAAAAATACATATCACCATGTGGCTTCTATTGACATTTTAATTTAAACCTGAAAACTAAAATGTGCCTCTTATTGATGTTATACATTCAAAAGTGTAGCTGCCTTCAAGTTATATGGAAATTAATAATAACCCTAACTGCTCACTTTACTTGCTTTCAGATATGAATGAATACTTACAGTTATTTGATAGTTCCCTAATTAATAAGAAAAAAATTAACCTTTGCACAATGCATGACATTAAGTTATATATAATTACATTGCAGTTTCCTAGTTCATATTTTAATAATGGAGGGAGTCTGGAGTTGGAATGTATTTAACTAAGGCATTTGAAGTATTCCACAAGATCTAAAAAGAGCTTGGAGTTTGGAGCAGGCCTAGGCACTATTAGTTTGTAATATGAGGATTGTTGTTTGGTTGTCATGAAAACAAATTAATTTAGCAGTTAGGGTGCTGTAGTGTAATAAACCTAACCTCAGAGCTGTTTCCATATTTGGACTTTGCTTTTTGAACATTATCTTCATTTCTATTGTTTAAATATCAGATTGGTGCCTATCCAAGTTGGGTTCTTTGCCCAGCATCCAGAGGTAGAGGTAAATTTGAGAGGTATGCGTATTTCAGAGAAAGTGAAATTTTTAGATTCTCTTTTATTTATTTTTTTGCAGGGAAACAGAAGGAACTATATCATTTGAGATTGTCAAGATATGGGTAGTAGGGATCTGATTCCACGACTTCCTTCTTTTTATAAGTTCTGTAAAGTAACCCCAGAGTCTCAGATTCTTATCACTGAAATCATATTCCTGTCTTAAACACAACAATTCTGCTATGCAGGATTTCTGTAACCTGAGCTTTTATAAATTTATACTGCATCTGGAGCCTATCATAACATGCTGTCTTAGAACAGGAAAGAAATTTCATGCATATAGCAAGAGAAGGCGTAGGGATGGCTTTGATAAACCCTGGACCAGCTTCTATGAAAAAAGTAATTCATTTCCTAATCAACTTAATTCCAGAATGTGAAAAAGACCTTTCTCTTCTTTCTGAAATCTTATCCTTTAAAGGGATAGAAAATGGTACTACTTGTCAGCAGAGATATTCCTATTTTGTTTCGAGCTTAGATGCCATAGTACCTAATGTGATCTAATATTATAAAAAATAAATAAATAAATAAAGAGTCTCGCCACCGTTCCTTCTCGTCCGGGGATTAATTGTGCCATCAATCACAGTGTCCACACACATGGGGGTGGTGGGAGCTGGGCTGTCCTCCACCTCTGGGGCATCCTGGCCACCACACCTCACCAGGCACCCTGCACCCAGACCCAGGAGCGCGGGGACGTGCAGGCCGAGTGGAGGGAGGACGGGAGACAGAGGGAGGGGCAGGGCTTTGGAGCCGCAGGTTCTGCCTGGGAGCCCTCAGCCACCCTCCCGGTTGCCAGGTAATTGGGGCAAATTACATAACCTTTCAGAGCCTCACCCTCCTGATCTGTGAGATGGGGGTCCTACCACCCTCAGCAGGCTGCCCAGAGGGTTAACCGTCGCTTGACGCACGGTTACCCCTTACGATTCCTGCCTGGGGGAAGGAAGCCCAGGACTCTGCATGGGAGGGAGGAAAGGGGCACAGTAAGGCGTGGTCTCCAGGAATAAACCCTAATTTCCATACCAACAGGGGCCAGGTGACAAGTCCTGTGATGGAAGTAGCATGTTGTAGTGGTTGAGGCCAGAGCCAGGCTGCCTGGGTTCAAATGCCAGCTCTGCCGCTTACTTGCTTTAGAACTTCGGGCAAGTTGTTGGACCTCAGTGACTGAATATTCGGGACCCCGGTAGTGCCTCTTTCTGGGAGTTGTTAGTATACGCAAGGTTCTTAGGACACTGCCTGGAACGTAGGGATCACCTGCTAAAATAGATGCTGCTGCTGACGATGGTGTGATATTCCTATCCCGTTCATCAGCATGGCCATTGTCCCCACCATCAGAAGGTGATGGTGGCACCATGGTCATCTTCATCATAGACTCCACCTGGTGCCTTGCACAGGCCAGGTGCCCGATGCCCTTCAGCCCTGGTCGCCCACCACGTAGGCACTGTCGTACACAGGAGATTAAAACCTGCTTCATCTGTTTTCTACCCACGTTTACTTCTAACGAAAAAAAGAAGTTCTTGAGGATGTGTAAGTCTTAAGTTTGGTTGTCTTCCTTCTATTTTGGGCAAGTGGGGAGGTGGTGATAGGGTGGAGGGTAGGATGGAACAGATCAGAATCTGCAATGAGCCACTTGCTGAAAGGGGATGAGAATCATGGCTCTGTAATAATAGCGAATGATCATAAGTGACAGTAAGGCACTAAAAGAGGCATCGTGTTGCTTCTGAATCAACAGAAGTTAAAATTTATCTGGAATAGTTTTGGCATTTTATCAAATTCTTGGAAGATTTAACAGTCCAGGTAGAGAATGCAAAAGTCTCAGTTGCTGCAAACATTCATAACCCAAAGAACTCTTTCCCTAACAATTTAGATAAATGAGGGGTTTTTATGAGGCTAAGGAAATTATTCAAATTCTATTTGTACATGGAGGAAGTCATTAGCTAACCAGTTATATTTCTAACTTCTGTCGCAGCCCTTTGGAATTAATCATATCACGTTCCATTGAAAGGCACTCACCTTTTGCAACATGACAATTTTATAGCAAGAGAAAGAAAGTCTGGCCTTTCCCTTACAGAGAGCCACATTTCTCCTTGATTATTTAAGGCAGAAAGAAAGCCACTCAGATTAATTGTTTTCAAACCATTCTCAGTTATCTGCATGTGTCACCCGTGCTGCCCTGTTCTAAACCACTTTGTTCTTGGATGCGCTTTCTAAAATCTATAGGTTTCTACACTTTAAGAAAGGGAAAATATGAGTATCTCACTTGACATACCATTGTTTTTTCCTGGGGAATCTTAATTACTACACTAATATCAGAGAGCTGACAACCTCCTACATGTTTTAAGATTCCAAGTGCAAGACCTAGTTATCTGAATAGCGTATATTCTCTTCTGCTCACTAACAGCAGTTTTAGTCCTTTTTAAATTAATGCTGTCTGGTCTGTAGAGGATGCTAACGGGTGAGAGGTGCATGTGTCCTCATTAAGGATCTTGCAGCAAATTTATTTTGTAGGATATAGTTATTTCCATGTTTTTAGTACAGAGATTCTATAATTCTGAAATTCTGTATTATAGAGTGTGTTGAATGTTGCTCTTTATTTCAGTGAGACAAAAGTAATGTTCTCAATGAGAGAGGGATTAGAATAGCATTTCTCAAATATCGCTTTTGAACCTCAGCTTAAAATAGAGAGATGTATCACAAAAGCTTAAGAGGAAGAGAGAGTATTTATGGGAACAGCAACTGTGTGCTAGGATTACACTAGGTGTTTCCATAGAGCATTTAATTCTCACGATAAACCTTCAAGATCTGTGATATTATCCATCTCAAATAAATTTGTTCAGATTAAGTATGTTGCCTAATGGCTTTGTAAATTATTGTTTTGACTTTGTTTTAATGTCTTTAAAGTTCAGAGCCAAATTATTTTACTTACTTTTAGCAACTGTATAATACCTTTTAGAATGAAGTTTGCGCTTTACCTTTTTTCCCCTTGATTTTACTGCCTTCATTTCTCTTTTCTGCCTGATATTTTAAGGCTTTTTATTTTATTTATTTTTAATTTGGCTGCATGGCACGTGGGATCTTAGTTCCCCAACCAAGGATCGAACCCAGGCCCTGGCAGTGAAAGCACCGAGTCCTAACCACTGGACTGCCAGGGAACCCCCGCTGCCTGATATTTTAAAAATTGTATTTTTCTGATATGTCTTTAGGTAGACCACCTCATATCCTTTTCAGTAAAAAGTAGGATTATTAAATTAACTTATTCACTAATTACAAATTTGGCCAAAGTCACATAGGTAGGATATGGAAGAGCCTGATATTAATATGATTAATTGCAAAATACTTGCCATTCTCAATGCACTTTGTTGCCTTGTGGAATCCAAAGAAAAATAAAGAAAAATCCTTAAGTGCTTTGAATGCATTCACAGCTATTGTAGGACTAGGATACAATCTATTTTGAGCAAAGAGAACTGGGTTAAATTCTATCTCTATGTTGAGCCAAGCTGGGAAGTCATTTTCAGTCTATGGGATTCAGTTCAACATTGCACTAAGTTAATGGAAATGCTTGCTCCCATTCAGAGCAGACGACCAACCGATGGTATCAGAGAGGAAATCTTAGGAAGAGCACCCTTTTCCTGGTAACTGCAGACTGTGTGCTACAGCCTTCCATGTGAATTGTCCTGCAGGGCCTAGGAATGCTCCAGCCAGGCTGTCGAGACCCCGCAAACATCTTTTCATCAACTCCCACTCTGATGCCGTTTTGCTACTTTACCTAACAGGAAGGCAGAGAACTGCCAGATCTCTCTTAGCGTTTTTTTTTTTTTCTTTATTGAAGTATTTTATTTCCAAGTTGTTGTTGTTTGGTGTTTTGTTTTGTTTTTTTTAATTTTTATTGGAGCATAGCTGCTTTACAATGTTGTGTTAGTTCTACTGTACAGCAAAGTGAATCAGCTATATGTATACATATATCCGCTCTTTTTTTGAGTTTTGAGAAGAGTGACAGTCTGCCTGAGTTTATACTTCTGAAGAGAGAAAGAGAGGAGAGAGTCTAAGAGGAAACAGAGCAGATCCTATCGTGGTGAATTGTTAGGAAGTCTAATTCTCAGGTTCATAATATCCATTGTTTTTTCTTCTTTCTGATGATTATTGCTGTTCCGTAGCAACCTTGATAATTGTATGATACCAGTTGTCTTTATTTTGCCAAAGAGCAACAACTCTTCCTTGTTTCTGAGAACCTGAGAAGCAGACTCTCTTTAAGGCTTTTTCCTGGTCTATCCCCAGTGTGAGGCGTGGGGCTGGCGCTGAGCGGGCCTTGCAGACGTTCTCCAAAACGCAAGCACAGGTGGGTGGGTGCAGCCCTGTGCCAGACGTTACACAAGGCACACCCACCGCACCTACTTCTCCCGGAGCTTGGTGGGATGCCGAGGAAGGAGAGCCTAGTGTGGGCCTGCACTTCCCGAGGGGCTGGGCCGCCCGCTTTGTGTCCCCCTCCTTCCTGCCCTTCTGCCCCTGGGGACTGAGCCTCCTCTCCTCTGTGGTCTGCACGGACTGGTGTCCATCTCCCCACGGCCCTTGCAGGCCTCTCGCATCGGCCCCCTGCCTTCCAGAGAGATGCCCTGCCCTCTGCCTTTCTCTTCCCGGTTACGGTTTCCTCCTGGTACCTTGTCTTTGGTTTAAGTGGGTCCTCAGGAGGTGGAAAGGCGAATGTGTCCAGCCTTGCCATCTCAAGCCAAACCTTACTGTGGCTTTGGATGGATAGGATTTCACATTTTTTTCTGTAATCAGACCTACAGATGATTCCTTTTGACTGCTACCCCTCTGGTACCACGTTTAGAAACTTCTTCCGTTTAAGATCATGTTTTCTTTCAGTGCTTCCATGAATTCTTTCTTACATTTAAATCTTAGTTATTAATTTCCTTATTTATTAACTTATTAAAAATAAGTTATTAAGAACTTATTTTTGTGGGTGGAATAGTTTAGAGATCTACTCTTTGCCCAAATGGTTCACCAGTTGCTCCAGTATCATTTATGAAATACTCCAAAGTTTTGACATACCATCTTTATTAAATACGAAATTCTTACATACATTTGAGTCTATGTCTGAACTTCGTTTCATTGGTCTGTCTCTTGTCTACGCTGGTGCCAAACCTTTAGTTGTTGTGATTTCAGAGTTCATCTTAATATCTACGGGGCAAGCCTCTCCCCACCCAGCAGCATCATTGTTCTTCACAAACACTCTGAGCTGGGGCTGCCTTCCCTCTTCTCTTCTGTAGAATAAACGTTTGCGGCGTCGCACCTTTTGAGCGGGGTTGCCACAGTTCAGCCCATCTCTCAGCTCTTCTGGGTACCTTCCCAGGGGCAGGAGGGAGAGTGGGACTTCTGTGTCACACGCATCCCCTCTTCACCCAGGTTTTGTTCTCACTCACTCCCAGGACTAGGATTGAAAAACCCGAATCCTTTCCGATTCTGTGAACGTTTTTGCGTAGTTACTTGGAGCCAAAAGGAAAATGGTCCCTTAGGCGGACTCGGCACTGCAGGCGTTCCCACCCCCGGCCCGGCGGTCCTTCATCGCATCCCACCGCCGTCCCATCTCTGGCAGCCTCGCCCTCCTTCACCACTGTGCCCCCGGGAGGGTGCAGGCGACCTGAGGCCCCTCGGGTTGGGTGCCTTTCCCACCCCAACCCAACCACCCATCCTTGGCTTCCCTCCCGGGGCGCAGCACAGAAAGTTCCTGACCTTGTGTGCCTCTGTGCTCAGGCAGAGCCAGGCACCTAGTGGTTCAAGAAGTACTTATTTAATTACACTTGCACAGAAACACCACAGCGTAAACATGCCTCATTCCAGCCAGAGGAATGAGTGCTTGCTTCCCGGCAGGAAGGATGCCAGGAAACCTCTGCTTTGGCGTCTCAGTGGGCTTAGCACCTGTGTACGAGGAGGTGGAATTTCAGCATCCAGAGATCATTGACGGTTTCATGAACACACTTAGAGCAAAGTGAAACGTGGTCACTCCTGCACAAGTCTCTGTCAGGAGACAAGGAGAGCAGAAAATCACTTTTACTTCCTTTTTCCTCTTACGTCTGCTGTATTAGTCCCATCCTTCTTTTTGATTCTTCAAAAAGCTAAAATGTTAAAGATGAACCGGTTTCTATGGAAGATACTTGACCGAAACTCTATTCTGGTACTGTCCACCAGAAAAATACATGCAGGTCTCATATATAATGTAGAATTTCTAGCAGCGACAGTAAAAAGTTTTAACCCAGGTGAAATTAATGTTAACATAATTAACTCAGTATATCCAAAGTTATGTCTCAGCATGTAGTCAACATAAAAAAAATATTGAGCTTCTTTACTTTCTTCATTGCCTTTGAAATCTGGTGTGTAATTTATACTTAGAGCACGTCTCACTTTGGACCAGCCGCGTTTCATGTGCTCAGTTGCCACATGTGAGGTCATCTTCTAAATTTTGAATTATCTTACTTTGTCCTTCATTTGAAAGTAACTGTTTCTAGGAGTTCTTAACTAGGGGTGCCTCTAGAACCACCTGGAAACTTTCTCAAAATGCGCCTTCCTGTCTGTACTCTCCTTAGGATCTGGTATGGTAAAAAACTGTGTGTGAGCCTGGGCATGTGTGTTTTGAAAAAAGGTACATAGGCGATTCTGACAAGCACCTTTAATTAAAAACCACTGAGCTAGCCCAGTTTCTTCATTTTACCTATGACTAAACACATCCAGCATGACCAGCTTTCCCAGGGAGAGTAAGGGTACACACCTGAGTCTTCCAATAACAAACCTGGCATCCTTGCTGTACCATGCTTCTTGGTATTGCCAACATACATGTAAGGAAGGGTACTAATACTGTACGTAGATCTTTAGTAACAACAGAGGGACTGGCAGCAAAGGGGACCTTCAGATTATTCTTTTGGTTGCCAGGAAATTAAACGTACAATACCATAGTGGTATGTGTTCCAGTGCACATGCGCGCGCACGCACACACACACACACACACACACACACTGTCTATGTGCTCTTGTTAATGGAAGTTTCATTGTGATGGACATGACTGGGTGGATTTTATATGACCTTCCATTCTCTTGATGTCTTTTAGACATTAGCATTAGTCTAGAGCATCGTGGCTTGCTGTTTTGAAACTGCTTTTAAAAATCTGTATCAAAATTGCCGTCAGTCTATCGAAATTATTTTAATGCATTTCTAGTCATCATGACCTAATATAAAAGTTCTTCAGCCTCTCCGTTTTCAAAGTGTGGAAAACGCTTTCAGCTCGAGTTTTCCAGGCTAAATTTCCATGTCTTGAAACGAGTGACAGAACTGCCAGCTACCAGCAGAGACCGTATGGCCGCCGCCTGCTCTGTGATTTCATGGAATTCTCTACCAGGTGTGAGTCACTGGCTTTCTTCTCTTTCTTTCACACAGAACTGACAAGGGCAGCCCATGTGCTCCACGGATAGATAATAAATCTCAGGTCATCCAAAGGTAATGCCAGGATTATTTTAGATGAGTTGAAGATGAGGGAGCAAACTGTTTGCTAAAAAGCAAAATCAGTGTTAAAATAACACTAATTCTGTATGACGTAACTAAACTTAAAGGATTATCGGACAGTTTTATTTAAGGCAAGTGAGTTTAATAATTAACTATTTTCCTAGTTCTTTAATCGACTTCCTTATTAAAAATCAGTATAAGTCTGTCTGCAGAAATTGCAAGTAATTAACAAGGCCTATGAAATAAAATAATGGTATTCTTAGTGCCCTGCAAGTTCCAGAGTGTTTAAGCAGCCTTTTAACAGTAATCAGGATGGTTCTATGGCTCCCAGCTGAAAGAGTCTTGAGTCTAGATTATCCAGACTATCTTCGTAAAAAAAGACTTTTTAAAGAGAGCTTTTGGGTTCACGGTAAAATTGAGAGGAAGGCACAGAGTTTTCTAGTAGACCCCCAGCACCCCCCACCCCACGCACAGCCGCCCCTGCCATTGGCATCCCCACCAGGCGGTACCTCTGCTGTATCCGATGAACCTACCCTGACAGGTCATCACCCCCCCGAGTCCGTAGTTCCCCTTAGGGTTCACTCTTGGTGTTGTACGTTCTGCAGGTTTGCACAAATGCATAATGAATGTCTCCATTGTTACGGTATCATGGGGTTGTTTTCACCGCCCTGAGAGTCCTCTCTGCTCCACTTGTTCAGTCCCTCAGCCTCCTGCCTGGCAACCACTGATCGTTTTACTGTCTCCATAGTTTTGCCTGTAACTTTTTTTTTTTATTATTAATTTATTTTATTTTTGGCTGCGTTGGGTCTTTGTTGCTGCGCGCAGACTTTCTCTAGTTGCGGCGAGCGGGGGCTGCTCTTCGTTGCGGTGCACGGGCTTCTCATTGCAGTGGCTTCTCTTGTTGTGGAGCACGGGCTCCAGGTGCACGGGCTTCAGTAGTTGTAGCACATGGGCTCACTAGCTGTGGCTCGCGGGCTCTAGAGCACAGGCTCAGTAGTTGTGGCGCACGGGCTTAGTTGCTCCGGGGCATGTGGGATCTTCCCAGACCGGGGATCAAACCCCTGTCCCCTGCGTTGGCAGGCGGGTTCTTAATCACTGCGCCACCAGGGAAGCCCCGCCTGTAACTCTTTACAAGTGAAAAATTCAGACTGAGTCCTGAAGACATCAAGGGATTAACTCCATGTCGCCCAGGGACTCCTCGTCTGCCCCCGTCTTCTGACTCACCTCCCTTTTTCATGGGCTATGGTGGCCTTCTGTTGGAATGCCGTAGTGATGAAGATGTGCTGATTCGCTCTAACGAAATGATTAAAAACATTGTGAGATCTGACTACTGGACTCAACACACAATAGAGTAAAGATGAGCAGTGTGGCTTCGGTGTTTCAGAGTGCCATCTGTATGTCCTTCTGTCTGCCTGTCTTTCTGCCTGTCTACTACTGGGCATTAGAGAGTGATTATTTCTTCAGGAGTACATTTCTTATGACTGAGTACAATAACCAAATTTTAAAAATATCTTTTATGTAAAACACTAAGACCTGGGACCACAACCCTGTTTTCCCTTTTAACATACTTGGTCACTTCAGGAAAAATTCCACTTTGGCAAGTGAATGTAATATAATAAATAATGCACTGGGTTATATATGGGTAGAGTATGGGTTGCTCTTAATTGGCTTCTAATATATTAAATATCTGAGAAAAATGTACATGTTTGTTAATAATTTTAAGTTGACCAAACGATAACCAGAAGACTCCTTATTTGGAATGCTCAGATGTGTTTTTAGTATTTAAGATGTTTAAATAAGAAGAAATATGATTTCTCTTTTTACATTCTCCACCTATCTGGCGGCATTTTTCTTTTTATGCTGGGCAGTGTTTTTATTGCACAATTAAAACTGCTACACCCGATCCTAAACTCCGTGTGCTGTTCGGGTGCCCCGAGTGAGGGACTGCTCCCCGTAAACTAGGGGTTTTTTAACCAGTGCCATTTAAGAATGTTAAGGAGAAGTGGGCTGAAAGCCAGCAAGAAAAAGCTACGGCAATGTTTGCAAAACTGATCAGACGGTGTTACAATTGAGCTGTGATGGACAAATAGGAATAATCACCATTGTCTGAGAAGTATCTCGGCTTGATATTTTTATTACACACTATACTTTGCCATCAAATAAAGGAGTCTATTTGCACACATCCTTAAAACTATAATCTGATAGCTGTATGGTGAGTATTTCTTAGTAATTTTTGAAGGTCTGCCAACCAAAAAACTTGTAATAAAACTCAGTCTTATGATATTAAAGATTAAATTAAAAAATACAACTGTCCCGATAAATATTAAAGCACTGATGTGCATGCAGCACACCAGATCTAGTTGTTTTTATCAACTTTAGTTTTAAAAAGTCTTTTGTCTCCTTGAATGAATTACATGAACAGCCTTTCCTATTATTATTAAGAAGAATTCTTCATAATTCTTTATAGCAAGTTTGATTTTAGACTAAGGTTTTTAGATAAGCTTAAATGGATTCTTCCACTACGCATTTCTGAGATGTTGACCCCTGTGCTTGGCTAATGTTCTGTATTTCACTTCATAAAGTTAATACAGGGGCTTTTCTACCGCTCCAGGCAAATTTGGTAAACCTCAAACAATCTCTGGTTCGCAGAAAAGATCAGGATGCCTCTGAAAATAACACACAACCCAACGTTGTTTATATTTTTTTGCAAGACACAGCTAAGATGCAATCATTAGACTGTCTCCTTTAACCTTGATGTTTTAAAAGAAGTTCAAGTGTTGTTCCTTTAAACAATAAAGTTCAGTTCACAAGGCAGGATAAGTACAAAGCTCTTGAAAACTCCGGAAGAGTCCACATCATGATAAGTATCACAGCCTTTGGATTTTGATAAGCTGAGAAGCTTTATGCTGAGAAGTCATTAACTTGTGTTTTGACCCAGATCACTGTGTAAAGGGGGCAGTGGCTTCAGGCTTCTTATCTCTAAGCATCTTGCCCCTGGGACACAGAGTGTGCTCCAGGGGAGAGAGCAGGATCTCAGCTTGAGGGAGAGGAGTCTGCAGGGGACTGAGGGCCCTGAGAAGACCAGATTGTAAGAAACCTTCAAAGGGAAAAGGAACAGGCAGACACTGACACTCCCTAAGGCAGAGGAAAACGCCGGTTACTGCACACGTTTTGTGTGCTCTCCATAGAGCGTTTCCTTGCTCCCAAACTTGCAGCTCTGTGGACTTTTTTCATTCTGTTCTTCCAGCCCCGGTAGTTGTCCAGCATTTTACAGAATGCTACTCCACACCCCTGCCATACCAGAGGCCACACCGGCACATCCTGGCCCTCAGCCTGAGGCCGTACTTCAGGAACACTCACTGCCTCCGTCGTGGCCACGTGCCAGTGCCCGGAACCAAGCTGTAGTTTGGACGCTGCACCTGTTCCCTCTGTAACCAAATCGTCACTGCCTGCCGGCTTCTCCTCATCCCCAGACTCAGCTCCTTGAAGGCAGATACTGTGACCCTGGTCTCTGTTCTCTGCTGGGAACACGGTAGACCCACAAAGAAAGTTAGTTGAAGTTGCAAATCCAGCTGTCCAAGAGGTTCTGAGTTAGCCCCCTCAAATTTCTGTTTCTCTCTTTTTAATCCACTTCAGTCCTAGGAGGACTGGTTAGGTAAGGATCAGAGCTGCTAGCCGGGCGGGGGCCCATCGCTCACCCCAACACCTGAGGACCTCCTGGGCATGGGGCGTCCCTTCCAGGAGCATTCTAACAGTCCCTGGGGCACTCGACCCCTGGACTCCTAGTGAAAGTTCTAGAGTTGGTCCAAGGGCTGGGATTACAGCTCCAGCAGCAGTGATATTGGTGTTTTTCTCTAGCTGTAAAAACTAATTTTATATTTAAAACGACAAGCAAAACAAACAAACCCCCCAAAATAAAATAAAGTAAAGCCCGTGTGTGAATCTGTTTCTCTGGACGATCTTACAAAGGCATAAAATTAAAACATGCCAGAGTCTTTGTTGTATGAGAAGGATAAAAGTACATGAAAATGAAGTTGATACGAAAAATTCAGTAAGTAAGGTCCTTTAATTATAGAAAATTTAATGGTCCTTTAGGTTTAGCTATCGTTGATAGGGTCTCAAGACTTCTCCAGGCATTGGATACTGTAAAACTACCTTTTTGAATTAACTAAGGAGCTCATTTCTGGTAAATGAAATGTTAGAATTATAGAACCATATAAAAACCACAATTCTCTTTGTCAGTTATTTTTGAAACTGTTATTTCGACTGCATCTTCACAAACATTCAGATCCTTGAAACTGGCTTTAATGATTACTGAGAATGATGTCCGTATGTTGTTTCCATGTCAGATGGTTCAGTAGGTTAACTCTTCCCTCCATTAATATGTTTTCAGCCACTGATTTACGTTAGCAAACACTTTCTTCATACAAAGTGCCAGGGTAAACTTAAATCTTGTAGCTGATCAACAATTCCAAGTCAGTACAATCTAAATGCACGAAATGTTTTATACCTCCTCCTTTCGTCAGAATATATCGTCTTTATTTCATGTGGCAATAGTCCATTAATTTGCCCTACTTAGAACTAGTAAATATCTGACATCTTTAAGAATGTAAGGTTGAAGTGAAAAGCATGTTTTACTTTGTGCATTTTAAAACAGTTTTCCACAAAAGAAAAAGCAAATCAAAATTTCTCTGTGCAGCCTTCTTATTTGAATTGGATTTAATATCTGCTTCACCCAGGGCTTCCCTGGTGGCGCAGTGGTTGAGAATCTGCCTGCCAATGCAGGGGACACGGGTTCGAGCCCCCTGGTCTGGGAGGACCCCACATGCCGCGGAGCAACTAGACCCGTGAGCCGCAACTACTGAGCCTGCGCGTCTGGAGCCTGTGCTCCGCAACAAGAGAGGCCGCGATAGTGAGAGGCCCGCGCACCGCGATGAAGAGTGGCCCCCGCTTGCCACAACTAGAGAAAGCCCTCGCACGGAAACGAAGACCCAGCACAGCAAAAATAACTAAATTAATTAATATCAGCTTCACCCAGAGACCTGAGTGTCAGAGTTATCTACATTTCTTCGCCCTAAGTGATAGCAGGTGGTGGTTTAGCTGTTTGTATTTTTCCTTAAACCTTCATACCCATATTTATCCATATGTTGTACTTAATGACACACAGTGAGGGTGGAATTTAATACGCCTCGTACTTCTGTGTAGATCTGGGGAGGCACGGGTATTCTGCAGCCTGACTTCACTCAGACACTCTAAGGACTGGGCTGATCAACTTGCCACCTTGCTTATGGAAGACAGTCCCTACTAATAGGTGCTCCATCTTCAGGGAAAAAATACTAAGGGTGCCAACAGTTGTTTATAAAATACCATCGTAAAGCCATCAGACTCCAGAGAGCTGGCTGGTAAAATTTCATAATAACCTTAATTTCTCTGACTGAGTCAATTCATTAAATTTTCTCCTGGCTTCTGGAGACAAGTTAGGAAAACATTAAATTCCTATCCCTTATGCTATCCGTTGAGCTTGGCAGAGTTTCTTAAAAAGTTTCAATGATAGTAAAGATAGATGGTTTATCCTCAAATCTTAGCATAGATGTTTTCTGTAGATTAGAAGTCATTTCATTTGTGAATGAAAAATGGCTTCTGATATTTTTTAAAGAATGAATCTTATTCAGCTGCTGCAGGCTTAGAAGAGATTGTTGGAATTCGGGGTTGGGTGAGTAGTTTTATTCCAAGTACTTTTCTAATTGAATAAATATGAGAAGTTTTTCTGAAAGCTAAAAAGCTTTATCTTAAAGTAAATGTGAGAGGATTTTTTAAATTATGGAGAACTATAATTACAGAATTACAGTATCACATTTACCTAAAATTCTCTGTGAATATTTTGTTTCCTTTGCTATAGAAACAGCACCCAGCAATAGCCGTTGTGAAGGGTGTGTGTGTGTGCGTGCGTGCGTGTGTGCGTGCATGCACACACACATGCATGCATGTTTTTTTAGTGGAGGGCTGTTTGAAGGAAATGCTGTAAGGTACTCTAAAGAGCAATTCTGGCAATTTTCTCAGCCACTTAGATTTCCTGTTTCCTTTCATTTTGAGCATTACTGTTCACATTGTGTTGGTTGTAGGATGGATAATGGACAGTGCAAATAGTAGTAAAATTTATGCTCAGAGTCAATTGTAAATATTAAAATGGTTTTAGTAGAGAGTGAAAAGCGTATGTGTTCTAAATTTTGGCAGTTGCCCAATGCCCTGATCCCTCCATCCCTCCGTCCCTCCGTCCCTCCATCCCTCCATCCCTCCATCCCTCCATCCCTCCATCCCTCCATCCCTCCACTCATTCATTCATTTAATTCGTGAGTTCATATTGATACTTCCAATTTAAATATAACAAACTTTTTGAACATTTTTATGTCTTATTTTGAAAATCTTGCTTCTTACTAATATATTTGCTTCCTTCCTTCATATATACATGTTTAAAATTACAATGCCAATATTACTACTAAGAAATCAACCCCGAGGTTGAAGATTTCTTTGCAGTTCTTTCTGTACCTGAGGAGTTGTAGAAAATACAAGTTTCTATAGCCCCATATTTTTTGAATCAGAGTCTTGGGGGGATATTAGTGTTAGCTGGTAGGTTTGTATTTTACAAGTAAATCCGTGCTCTCCTGCCCTGGTCAGTCTTGGGATTTCTGGAATGTGGGAGATCTGTTTGCTTTGGGTAATGTTTCCCCCCCTTTTTATTCCTCCTGAGCCATTTTTATAATTGGATTACTGTATAATGTAATTGCTGGATAATTGGCACAGAGAGAGAAATGTAAAGACATGGGAAAGGGATTGCCTGGGAAACATAAGAAAGGTCAGGAATTTGGTGGCTGCGTGTTGTAAGTTCACTTGCTTTGAGGCTATGTCTGTCTTTGTTTTTATTGGAGGATCTTCTTTTTTGAATTTTTTTAACATCTTTATTGGAGTATAATTGCTTTACAATGGTGTGTTAGTTTCTGCTTTATAACAAAGTGAATCAGCTATACATATACATATATCCCCATATCCCTTCCCTCTTGTGTCTCCCTCCCACCCTCCCTATCCCACCCCTCTAGGTGGTCACTAAGCACAGAGCTGATCTCCCTGTGCTATGCAGCTGCTTCCCACTAGCTATCTATTTTACATTTGGTAGTGTATATATGTCCATGCCACTCTCTCACTTCGTCCCAGCTTACCCTTCCCCCGCCCATGTCCTCAAGTCCATTCTCTACATCTGCATCTTTATTCCTGCCCTGCCCCTAGGTTCATCAGTACCAGTTTTTTAGATTCCATATGTATGTGTTAGCATACGGTATTTGTTTTTCTCTCTCCAACTTACTTCACTTTGTATGACAGACTCTAGGACCATCCACCTCACTACAAATAACTCAATTTTGTTTCTTTTTATGGCCGAGTAATATTCCATTGTATATATGGACCACATCTTCTTTATCCATTCATCTGTCGATGGACACTTAGGTTGCTTCCACATCCCGGCTATTGTAACTAGAGCTGCAATGAACATTTTGGTACATGACTCTTTTTGAATTATGGTTTTCTCAGGGTATATGCCCAGTAGTGGGATTGCTGGGTCATATGGTAATTCTATTCTTACTTTTTTAAGGAACCTCCATACTGTTCTCCATAGTGGCTGTATCAATTTACATTCCCACCAACAGTGCAGGAGGGCTCCCTTTTCTATTGGAGGATCTTGAAATACATACTTAGAGTATGTTTGTTCTAGAGTTTTAAAAACTTAATCTTATTTCTCAGTACACAAAATTTTGACACCCAGCAACATAATTTCTTTGCTTTATAATATTCTCTAAACTGGAAATGAAGTGTCTTAAAATTATATGTATGTCATATACTTCAGTATGCGGTTAAAAGACAATATAATAAAAAATGACATCAAAATTAATGTAAAATCCAACTACTTTTAATTCCTTATTTCTGATTTATCATGTGTGTCTACTGCTTTGGAGAGAAAGTAAGATAAAGACTCTTAACTTCTTTAATTTTTTTAATTTAAATTTTTAAATTTAACTCCCCTTTAAAGAAGTATCTTAAGATGATGTAACTGGGAGCAGGTATAAGTAGGAGAGATCAGTAGAGAACAAAGTGTAGTGAAGTATTTATTTGTTCTTATTTTTTTTAAAAAAAAAGCATCTTCACATTAAATGCTGTGCAGGACAGGACATGGGCTGCTACCTCATGACTGTCTCATTTTAGAAGGTATGACGTCATTCTCTCCTTTACTTTTAAGTGATTGATAATTGATGACTGACCGATTAATAATTGAGTTCACCACATTCTGGTTTTTGTGCTTTTTTAAAACATTTGCTAAAGCTGGGTTTTTTGTTTTTGTTTTAATGCTGCCTAAAGTCTGGTCGTGTCCTCAGATGAAGAATATTCCTAGCTATGCCCTGTGTGTGAACTTTGAGCTTAATCCTTCTGTGGTTATAAGTATTATTTCTCTGAGCCTTCTCTCAGCTCTGCTTGTTGTGTATTCTCTCTCTGTTTTAGCACTAAATCATGTATGGCAACCTCTTTGGCAATCAACAAACTTTAGAGCCTACTGTGATATACAGCCTCCTTATAGAAAAAAAGTCTCAAGTTATTATATGAACTGTTTTCTAATGAGGCAGTTTTTGTCAGTAAATAATTTTTAAAACAAGTTTGAGGGCTTCCCTGGTGGCGCAGTGGTTGAGAGTCCACCTGCCGATGCAGGGGACACGGGTTCGTGCCCCGGTCCGGGAAGATCCCACGTGCCGTGGAGCTGCTGGGCCCGTGAGCTATGGCCACTGAGCCTGCGCGTCCGGAGGCTGTGCTCCGCAACGGGAGAGGCTACAGCAGGGAGAGGCCCACGTACCGCAAAAAAAAAAAAAAAAAAAACAAGTTTGAAAGGAAACTTAACAATTTTTAAAAACTTTATACTAACATATGTTCAATATAGGAACTAAGGAAAACCAAGACATAAGAAATATATCATCTACAATCTCACCACCAGAGGCAACTACTACTTTTAACTTTCTTTCCTTCTAGCCATTTCTATGCTTTTCTTTTTGTAAAAAGAGATCATATGGTGTAAGCAGTATGCATAATCAATGTATGTCTCCTACGTTTAAAAAACTAACATTATATCATAAGGATTTTCCACAAGAATTATTTTTCTTAAACATTTTTATAGTTAAGTACTATTCAGTTGTGTAAGTGCAGCATTAATTTTCTTGACTAGTCTTCATTATAGACATTCTGTTTGTTTCTAGTATATTTGCTGGTATATGTTGCACTGAACATTTATGCATAATATCCTTTCTGTAATTAGAGTTATGCCCCTAGAATACATCCCACTTCTGAAATTTTGTAGTCAGAAGGAGGGAATGTTTTTAAGGATTTTGATACATACAGCTTAGATGGTTCTACACAAAGGTCTACCAAAGTCACCCTGTTTGTACTTTTTTTTTTTTTTTTCGGTACGTGGGCCTCTCACTGCCGTGGCCTCTCCCGCTGCAGAGCACAGGCTCCGGACGCGCAGGCTCAGCGGTCATGGCTCACGGGCCCAGGTGCTCCACGGCATGTGGGATCTTCCCGGACCGGGGCACGAACCTGTGCCCCCTGCATCGGCAGGCGGACTCTCAACCACTGCGCCACCAGGGGAGCCCATGTTTGTACTTTTTTTTTTTTTTTCTCTCCTGAGGAGAGGGTGCGAGATCTTTGTGACCCTAAAAAGTTTAAGAACCACTGATGTATGTTTATAAAAAGAGATTTTATGTTTCTCAGGTTCATCACTGCCTTTTAGCTTTCTAGAAGGCTAGCAACACACATTGCCCAAAGTAGATGTGCAAGAAATTTGGTGAAAATAGGGTCTTGGTGAGACCTCCATGTGATTGAAACCGAGGCTCTGTTTCAGGAAAACAGGAGTAAGGTGACTCGGGCAGTGGAAATGCTGTAACTCTTTCTCAGTGTCAATTTGAAAACCTTATTGTATTGACTTCGTATTTGTCAGTGGCAGACAAATAGAAGATTTCTGAAAACCATTCTGTGTTTCTGTGAAATCAGAATAGGTCCTGTGTGCCACAGTGACCAGCTGACAATAATTTATATTTTTCTCTGTAGAAATAAAGTCACATGATGAGATGAGTATATATTCCATTTGCTTACAGCCTGATAGTCACCTAGGCTAGTGGGCCTCATCACAAGTTACTACTACTTTTTGAAGTATTAATTGGATTTCTAGAAGATTACTTCTATGAAAACAGCCCTGTCTGAACTATTTATTACTAATTCTAGTTAATAGCATTGTATTGGTTTGAAACTAAAGGAAATATTTTTTGTGTGGCCGTGCTGCACGGCCTGCGGGATCTTAGTTCCCCGACCAGGAACGGAACTCGCACCCTTAGCAGTGAAAGCCTGGAGTCCTGACCCCTGGACTGCTGGGGAAGTCTGGACATTTTTGCTGAAATGAATTTACTGAAATTGACAGTGATTCTAAGGGCTGTATTTTACTTTTTGCATTTCAAAAATCTTGATATTTATCAATTTATATAGTTAAAAGGTATGAAAAACTTGTGGCTGCCTCCCTCCCGGGAGAGAGTAAGGTGGTCCAGAACGTGGGCTCTGGCGTCAGAGACCCTGGGTCTGTGTCCCGCCCCTGCCACCCCCAGAGTGTGTGGCTTTCAGCAAGCCCCTCAGACCCTGTGCCTTGGTTTTCTCATCTGCAGAATGGGACAGTGGTGTTACCCAGCTCCGAGGGTGATGGCGAGGATGGCAGGAGACGGGCTTGTTACGTCACAGGGTCCTGCCCCCTCCTCACCCTGTGGTCATCTTTGTGGTCATCACCTTGGAAATCAGCTTTCAATAAAGCACTTGGGTGAGAAATTGGTTTACCACTGTGGGTTCTTTTTAATTCCTTTTTTCACTCTAAGCCTCTGGAGGCTCTGTGTGAACTTTGCTGCCTTGGGCTGTGCTTTGTCTGACACTTGGCTGCTGTCTTCCTCTCGTACCTGCTTTCCTTCATTCGTAGATACCAAGATAAATGTCTTGCTCACCTTCGAAGTACCAAGTAAAGGAAGGAAACTTCCTTCTTTTAACCTGAATGACTTAGGGCCATCAGAAGATTTTGGCAAATAAAACCAAAGTATCTGGGGAGACTTGACTGTCCCAAGTACCACGCAGATTAATTTGCCAGCATTCTTCCGTTCCGTTCGTCGCGAAGGGCTGTCAGACTTGGTGGCGCTCGCGTGTGACCGGCCGAGGCTGGCTGGGGTGTGTCAGAGCAGCGTCCCTGACGGACCGGCTTCTCCCCGTGGTGACGAGGTGCTTCCCCTTCCTCACCAGCAGCTGTGGCCCTGCTTCCCACAGAGCCAAGAAGTCGCTCAAATGGCTTGTGAGGTGTTCTAGAAAGATGCACTGAGTACCTACCGTCTGCACACAGACTCTCCCCTCCTCTCTCGACCTCTTGTCCTGCATAAGCCCTCCTTCGCAGGGAGCCTTCCCTAACTTCCCAGGCTGGACCAGCCCTCACATGGCACCTCACCTGTGTGATGACTTGATTGCCTGTCTCCCCCTGGACGGAGGGCTCCCCAGTAGCAGGGGTGCGTTTGCACCGCTGTGTCCCCGAGGCCAGGAGAGTAGGGGCTCAGCACGTACTCGACAGCCCGTCAGCCAGACGCTTCAGAGGAATGTGTAGGGCAGAACACGAGGACCACAGGGTAACCCTAGCACTGGGATGACGAAACAGTGGGCTCTCTGCATCTGCGCGTGGGGAGGAGATACCATGGGAGCCCTGAGGCCTCGGGACCCAGGCTCCTGGGCCTCGGCCGGTGTCACCGTGTGTCCTGAAGCCAGTGAGTGGGTCCTGCTGCAGAGCTGAGCCACCCCTCAGGCCTTGGGGTTCTCGTTAGTTTAACAACACGCCTAGTTTTGGGCCCTGTTGATGACTCCTTTCTTGAAATTCTCTCCTGCGTAGCTTTTCCCAGCATTTTATTTCTAAACTGGTTTCTTACTACTGTGAAAACATCTGGGCCCCTCTCCGCGTTCATCTGCTCCATCAGAGTCCTCGTTCCAGATTTCAGCTCTGCGCCGGCCTGCTCCCCGCAAGGCGCCCGCGCTCCACAGGATGCCGTCAGAACCTCTTGGCCTTTAAGAGGCACCGCCAGCATCTCTTCTCCTGCCACCTCCCCACTGGTCCTCTCCACTCCTTACACCAGGCCATTTGCATTCACTGAAGAGTCCCTGCGTTTTTTATGCGGTTGGTGCCTTTGCCTCGGTCTAGAAAGGCTGCCAGGCCCCACTCTTCCTCGCATCTCGCAATCCTTCCCACTGCTTCTGGGATGGGGAGTGTTTGCAAACCCAGGTCATGCCGCTTCCGGCTTCCCTTCCCCTGCGAAGAAGCCTGGGCCGCCTTCTAACACGTCAGAGAGCACCTGGCGTCTAGCAGACCTATAATAAATACTTGGATAACTAGAAGGACAGTTCTTTTACCTTTCTTTTTTTTTTTTTTTTTTTAGTTCTTTTACCTTTTAATGACGCATATAAATATTAACCTGAATGCCAAATACCGCTCATGATAAACTAGAGGATCCCTGGATAAGCATTCCCTCTTGAGACCAGGCCTGTTGTAGATGAAAAGTAAAAGGTCAGAAAGTTTATTACATGAATTACTCTGAGGGTATTTTTCTTTCTCACATAGTTACAATTCCTTGTCACCCCTCCCAAAATGGATTTCTTGTCCACAGGGTAGTAAATGTTACATGGTAGTAAATGTTACTCCACGCTTTAAAATGATACATCTGCCCTGAAAATCTTGAGGTATTTTCTTTCCTGAGGTGATTTTATTTTCATATTTGCAAGAGAAGATTATTTTATACCAATCACAGTGTATGTGTGGTAAAGCCCCACATTGCCGTGCTGTTTTATGAGCTGTTTTATATGCTTTTATGCTGTTTTTATGTTCGGGGCAAAGCAGGGAAGCCCTGGAGGAAAGGCTGTTTGATGCATTTCCCTCTGCAAAGTAGCAGCACTTCACGTGGGAGTGCTGTGTTCATTCTAGAACTTCTCCCCTGGAGAGGTAGTAGGACATTGCTTTCTCAGCTTTCAAAAGGGTTTTACAGTAGTTCTCTCTTGACACAGATACCACGTTTGACCTCGTTCTGCTCTCCCCTAGTAAAATGTTTTCCTTAACGTCCTAAGAATTATTGATGATCCTCTTGGTGACATAATTTCCAGGAAAGTTTTCAGGAAGATTTGGAAATCATTAGTGCTTTCACTGGGATCACCAGATGCGAAGGAGAATTGAGAGTTAAACTGTTTGGCGTTGACTGGTATTAGATTGTGAAGTGTATTGTTATATTGGAAACAAGAATCAAAGGATAGGATTAAATAAGCATGTGCCTGGATTTAAAAAAGAAAAAAGAAGTTTTAACAGCATGGTCCCCAGGGACGGATGTAGGGCTCGCTCTTTTAAAATATTTTAAAGGTGATCTGGAAAAGAGAGTGGAGCACGTGTCAGCTCTTCTAGTTAAGAAAGTGGAGTTGATTGGCCCAGGCTGAGAGAAGGTCCCAAAGTATGTGGGTGGGCAGGTGGGCAGAGGAGGGCCAGGCGGGGCCACATCTTCTGCCAGTTCAGCTCTCAGTGGGTCCTCCGGTCTCCACCTGAGAGAATGCTGCGATGGTTCCTGCAAAGGGTCTGTTCAGCAGGGTTAATTTCTTGCATCTTATCCTACTAAGCTGTTCGGCTTTTAAATGTGTATTACCACTCTCCATCATCACATACATAATATATATGCATACATAAATTATTCATGTGTTTAAAAATCTTCACAGATTTTAATTTACCATCTTTCTCTCTTTGCTTTACTTTCATCTTTTTCTCCTCACTCTTTCCCCAATACTTTTCTTATTTTTAGACAGGTCATTTTGTAGGATTAATGTGGTAGGATATTTGTTATGAAATGTTGACAATTTAAAAAAAAATTTAGAATGAAAATACCACTTAGGAACTTTCTTTTTAAAGTTCAGTAATTGCTTAGCTCCCAAACACAGAGAGTTACCCACTATATCCTTTTATGATTTCTAAGAGGTATTATAATCCACCTTTCATTACCTGTGGGAGATGGGGCTTTTAAGTGACATTGGTGTGCCTCGTTCTTACAGCCCTGTCTCGACATCTGTGCTGTTACCACTGAAATGATGGCAAATATAGCTTCCTCACCTTTTGAAATCTACTACAAAATGATTTATTGATTTTGGTTTTTTGTTTGTTTTGGCCGCGCCGTGCGGGATCTTAGTTCCCCAACCAGTGATCAAACCCATGCCCCCTGCATTGGGAGCACAGAGTCTTAACCACTGGACCACGTAGGAAGTCCCGATTTATTGATCAATTGTTTAGTACCTATGTTTGATTCTTAAAATTCAGTTCGAATCAGCTAGAGATTTAATACTAAATATTCACGATAATAAATATTGTTTTAAACCTGTAAAGTATATATATGACTCCGTTAATGAGCTAAGGCATGAAAAATAAAAGTTATCTGGATTTCGTCAAGGTGTTCACATTGCATGTTTCATAGACCTCTTGGTTAGTTGTCTATGATAATAACTTTGATCTGGGCCATTAAACAGTCTCAGAAATAAAAGTTTTGTTTTTTGTTTTTTTTTTCGGTGCGCGGACCTCTCACTGTTGTGGCCTCTCCCGCTGCGGAGCACAGGCTCCAGACGCGCAGGCTCAGCGGCCATGGCTCACGGGCCCAGCGGCTCCGCGGCATGTGGGATCTTCCCGGACCGGGGCACGAACCCGTGTCCCCTGCATCGGCAGGCGGACTCTCAACCGCTGCGCCACCAGGGAAGCCCGAAATAAAAGTTTTTTGTAAAAGGATAACCAGTTTGTTATTTTCCTATTTGTAGACATTAACCTATATTTTGGTCCTTTATCTGCCCATCTCTTCTTTTAATGTATTCCCTCTTGAGTACTATCTGGTCGTTTTCTGACCTGATTTAGAATCTCTAGCTTATTTCTGTTTTAAAAACAAGGACCAAATTTAGCAGGAGACCATTGGCAAGATAAATTGGACTAGAGGCTCAGACTAACACCAGCAGGTTTACTTTCTTGTGTTTAAATGAAGTACTCATTTTCCATGAAATAACAAATTTCACTTGCAGACATGATTTATTCAGATCTGAAGGAGAGAAACTAAAAAAAGGATTATTCAGATTTTAGATTTGTAGGGAAAGTAATGTTTTCAGTTACCTCATTTGGATTCTCAAAATGCTAACTTAAACCAGGTCCAGCAGTGGCATAAGGCAGTGGATTCAAAGCCAGTTTATATTCCAGCAGATAAATAGGTGATGTGACCCCCCCCAGCTACATGTTCCCCATTTGCTCAGTCCATGAAGAAGCACACATTGAGTACCTACTGTCTACACACAGATAACCGTCCTCCGAGAGCCCTCGTTTGACTGGGGAGAAACATGTGAACAGATCCTAAGGCAATTTGGGAAGAACAGTGTTAGAAATATTCGGGACCTGGGAGAATGGGGGCCCGGGGGGCGTTCAAACCTGCTGGCTTGAACAGCTGGTGCTTAATGATAATTTCACATTTACAAAATAGAACATTAGAGATTATAGTGTTAATGCAGAGAAGGATCTTGTGTGAAATCTCCCTTTTTCCAGTTGTAATTTGAATTTATATGTTGAAAATGGAAAGTTTTTATTACTAAGGAATTTGCAGTTTACCCTGATACCTTTTAAAAAATGCTGTGCATTGACATGGTTATTAAAAAGTAAATTTTATCATAATTTTAACCAATTTGATCACTTATTTTAGTTTGGTTAAACTAAGTTTTGTTTTAAAGTGTACCATATGCTTCTGAGGAAACATGATGGATTTTATTACCCACGCTTACTAATATCACTGTCAACCGCTTTTAAACTATACCTAATCACTGGAGTAATCTAGAGTTGAAAGAGATCAAACTTAAAAATTAGAATTTTTTAAATATTTCAGAAGTCTTTCTTTTTAGTATTGCTTCTCATCTGTGAAACAGTTGAAATAAATATATGTCCTATAACGAAATTCTTACTTGTCCATTAAGTTTGGGTTCTGGTGAGATAAAGGTAATATTTCTTGCCAGTTAAAGAGTGATGTTCCTAAACCCTGAATGAAGAGGTGCGCCCACAAACACAAGAAGAAAAGTGTACCCACATACAGTGTCCAATGGTATGAGTGACGTTAAATATTAGAAACGTACTGAAGTATTTACTTGAACCAGAGAAAACGATGGAAATTGGACACTGGCTAATTTATAACTTGGGCTACCGTCAGTGCATAATTATTATCCAAAGGTGGAACATAATGAAACTGACGTGGCAATGTTTTTATACATAGTGGTGGGGAGAAAGCTGCTTAACTCTTGTTTTGTTTCTTGGATAATGTTAAAGGCTGGAAGGGGTCAGTGTTTCCCACTCTCAGCATCCAGATTTCATCATTGACCTGGAGGAAAAGCCTTGAGTGGATTAGAAACAGCTGGGATGAAGTGCTTGCCTTTGCCTTCTTTTTAAAAAGGGAACTTGCAGCCTCCAGAGGGAGTGGACTAAAGGATGCTAGACAGCATCAACTGAGAGCTGGCTCCAGGCATCAGAAAATGTAGCTAATTTTAGATAACCTTCACGAGGCTGTCTTCAATAACTCACATAGTTGGTTGCCCCAAAATAGTTGATACTTTTCTACTGACTATGTAGTATTTTACATACAACCTGAAAGTTTCTCATTATGTAAGTCAGGCAGATCGCGAATTTATCTTCAGAAAATCATTGTGCCAGTGCAGATGGACACTTCTTTTAAGAATACCATGTGATACGCACAAAAATACAAATCTACAAATCTCGACCAGCCGCACAACTATGAAATGTGTCAGGAGGCTCTTTTATAATGGAAATCTCCCTTTATTAACATGATAAATGTTCAAAAATGTGATATAGCCACTTTTTAGGAGGACACCTATATTTTTAAATATTTATTTATTTATTATTATTTTTGGCTGCATGGGGTCTTAGTTACGACAGGCGGGGGGGTTGTCTTCGTTGCAGCATGCAGGATCTTTAATTGCAGCATGCGGGCTCTTCATTGAGGTGCGTGGGCTTCTTTCCAGTTGCGGCCTGCGGGTTCTCTCTCTGTAGTTGTGTCACGTGGGCTCCAGGGCACGTGAGCTCTTCGTTGCGGCACCACGCGGGCTCTCTAGTTTTGGTGCGCAGGCTCGGTATTTGTGGTGCGCGGGCTTAGTAGCCCTGTGGCATGTGGGATCTTAGTTCCCCGACCAGGGATCCAACCCACGTCCCCCTGCATTGGAAGGTGGATTCTTCACCGCTGGACCACCAGGAAGTCCAGAGGACACCTATTAACTTCAGTATTACAAACTACAGGACAGATCTATATTATATACTGCATATCATATACTGCTCATTTGACTAAGGAGGAGTGGCATTTAATTGACTCTGAACCTGGTAGGTGGTTAAAGTGCGGCACTGCCTTTCCCATTGGTGACTGGCTGCCAATGTCAGCAGCTCCAATGTGACAGGAGCTCCAGACAGTCCAGGGATGCACTGTCCCTAGAGTAAGTCTTGGTCCCCCTGGCTTACTGTGTAGTGGCCTGTGACTGGTGGTTACTTGCCCAGGTCTAGCCTGTGGTGTTAGGGCTGCTGACCTGAGTTCCTCTTGGTGGAGCGGTTACTGTGATGTCAGCTGTGCTGCCTTCTCCACGCTGTTCCCTTTTGGTTTATATCCTGGCCTGGTGCTTGGCATCCCTGCTGAGTCAGTCCATTTCTTAGGGCGGATAGTCATGCTGTCGGAATGCAATGCTTTTTCTCACTGATAAGCCAGACCCTCCTCCATTTCCAGTTCTGCCGTAACTGCTAACAGAGGCATTGCCATTGGTCTTCAAATGTACTTGAATAGGGTCCTTTTCCATAAGGGAGGACACCCTACGTATTCAAGGATTGGTGACTCCTCTGTTTCATCTTGAGTGTATCCATTTCAAGCCCTGATGAAGCAGACAGATTACTTGACACTGCCCTCCCCCCACCCATCATGCCCCAGAAGGGCCACCGACGCCCAGGGCAGTGCGGTCAACTCTCAGGCCTCTGAAAGGAGCCAGAGTGGATGGTCTTCCTGAGCACAGGATGTCAGCAGGGGCTGGGCCAGCTCAGAATCCAGCTGTAGTAACCAGAGAGAAACCGGGTGCTGAGGCTGGAGCACCCCACCCATGCCTACATCCTGCCACACGCTGGGGAGAGTCTGGGGACACCCCGCCCACAGGCTCACTCCGTTTCTTCTGAACTTCGTTGACTATTCTCATCCCTCCCTCCCTGCTGTCTTCTGCTCCTCCTAGGTGAGTGAGTGATTGAGTGCAGCTGGAGAAGGGATGCAGATCGGATTTTTCTAATTTATCAAGAGGGCTTTAAACTGTAGAATTAAATTTGACCTGTTATGTTGTAAACTCTGTGGCTCAGGCAGAATGACAGCCAAATCGCGAGCAGTTGTTAGTGGCGGCCACGTCCCAAAGCAAAGCTGATTTCTCAAGAGATCTGGTGGCTGCAGAAGCTCTTCATTATGAGCTTAGCTTTCTAGGCTCACCTCGAATTTCAGATCCAAGCCTGTGTTACTTTCCTTTGCTCTAAATTCCTTTGTATTCATATCATTTCTACCGAGGCATGACCATCTTGGAAAGATGTCATGCGTAAGGGTGATTCGGGGTCAAGGGGGAGCTTGGTGAATTGTAAGATGGAAAGTGAGTAGTCTGACCTGATTCCTGTTAACCCCGTATTTCCATCCGGTGATTAGTGATTCTGTTTTTCAGTACATTTCCACGTTTACAAACATACTGATCTTAGAAGATTATCTCCCGATTCTGTTTTCCATTTCCAATCATCAGTAGTGATCCATTGATTTTGACTGTTAAGGAAATCAGCTCATGCTTATGAAGGTATCTTAACAGCAGCAAATCACAAAGGCAACTGCTAACTCTCATTCCCTCCCCGGAAGAAGGAGCCTGTAGTTCTCCCTCTCCGGGGAGTTGAGTGCTGTACTACTTTACAGTCATCCTTTGAATCATATAACGTGACGATTTGACGTGATTATTCTTAATTGACTTGGGGTTAGGCAGACAATTCTCGTATTTGGTTTTGCCTTCAGATTTAATGACATGGAGGCTTTGAGAAGTGAGCAAATTCAATTTTTCTGGTGTCTGTTATACAGCGTTATTAAGAATACAGCACTGTGCACAGAATATAAAGTTAGGTCCTCCTCTCTTCAGAGAATATAAAGTATCGCTAGGAAGCTTCTGTCTGATCAAGCCCCTCTTTCCCTGTCCGTGTTCTCCCTTTCCCTCTCAGACTCTCTCTCGTAAGTCAGGCAGATATTGTAGGATTCGTGCATTTATTCAGTAAATACTTAGGATTGCGTGCATTGGGGTGCAGTGGTGCATCCCATGGACGTGGTCCCTCCCCTTCCACGGAACTTCCAGTCTAGTGCAGGGATTGGGGGCAAATCCATCCCCATTGGCCTGTCTTTGTAAACAAGGTTTTGTGGGAACACAGCTGTACCCATTCGGTTACGTACTGTCTGGCTGCTCTGGGCACTATAATGGCATCTTGAGTAACTGCGGCAGAGACCCTGAGGTCTAAAAAGCCTGGAGTGTTTCCTGCTCCTGCCCCAGGGGGTGAGGTGGAGAGATGAGTGCAGGCTGGAGCCGGAAAAGCTCTGGGAAGAGTGTCTGCTCTCCTGAGGGAAGAGGGCCGGCGTGGAGCCTGGAAGCAGGGGAAGGGACGTGTTCATACTTGAATTTCAGGGAAGTCACACCGGCTGCTGTGCAGAACGGTAATGACGAGAGACAGCGAGTGCACGCGTTGGAAGGAGAAGCACTAATGCCCGGGGTTCGGGCGCACGGGCTCTGCCCGGATGCACGTTCCAGCCTTGGCTTGTACTGATCCCGACATTAGGTCACTTCTCTGTTGGCTCTTCTGTCTGTGCAATGGGGGGTGGTAATCACAGAACCTAACTCTTGGCGTTGAATAGTTTAATATGCGTGAAGCACTTAGAACACAGTGTTTGCAGTCGTCACTGTTCTTCCTATTCTAGTCATCCTGTTAAGAGGGCAGAGTGGCCTTGGCAGTGTTGGCAAAAAATTAAGCTAAGAAAGAAACGGAAAAAATTTTTTGAGCCAAATTTGAGGATTATAACCCAGGAAGAGCATCTCAGAAAGCTCTGAGAACTGTTCTGCCTGTTAGGAGTCCAGGCACAGGTAAATAAGTTTTTTGAGACAGAGGGCGCTACATCCAATGCCGTATCATTGACAGTTTACATGATCCAGATCTAAGTGGCATCGTGGTGGGTCACATGAGCCCTTACAAGCTCAAGAGGGAATGTTGTCTTTTAAGCAGTTGTCTTGTTGATGCTGGGAGAATGTTGCTCTTGATGGCCGAGCAGGTATTTCTGCCGATGGGGGGTTGGGTTGATGTATAATGCAGACACACAGTGCACAGTGGGGGAGAGAGGAGGCCAAGGGGCAGAGAAGAACTTCTGTGTTGAAATTTTTCTTGTCTTGCCGTTAGAATACGAATCTTATTTCACGGCAGCGAGGGTACGGAGAAAGTGACCGGGCTCAGGAGCTACACAAGGCAGTAGGGTTGACAGGAGTCAGGGAGATAGGCTGTCAGAGCAAGTGGCTGGGGAGGCAACGTAGGACTGGTGTTTGATCGGTTGATTGGGCAGTGGCTCCCGTCCCCGAGGTGGGGAGGACAGTAATGGAAACGGGTGACATAAATGGGAAGTTCATTCTGGGGTCTTTTCAGTTTAGGTGCCAGGTTGATTCAAGCAGAAATGTTGAGGAAGCAGTTGACTGTGGGCCCAGAGATGAGAAGTGAGATGTGGGCTGAGGAAACGGGGGTAGGAAAGATCAAATGAACCTGCACCTCGCTCGGGAGAGGAGACGCCAGAGTGAGTAGGAGTGACAGGCAGGCCCCTAACAGATCTACAGAGAACACCAAGAAGCAAAGGTTAGGGGACTTCCGGGTGGTCCAGTGGTTAGGACTCTGAGCTCTCACTGCCGAGGGTCTGGGTTCGGTCCCTGGTCTGGAAACAAGATCGCACGAGCCTGGCGGCCCAAAAAGAGTCAAAGGTTAGACAAAGGGAAGATCAGAACAATTTTTGGAGGAAGATGAGCACGAAGTTCGAATCCATTAAACGTTCTCTTGTTGAGGTGGGGGAGTTTGAGAAACGTTTAAGTTTGCGAGTCTCACATCAGACCCTACGCACCTAAACCACAGCACGTCTCTCACAGTTCGGGTACCTGATTTCATGCACTCTCATGTTGCGCATTCTTCCAGTAAGCCGTTTTCCCCCAGTGGCATATTAGGCACTACAGAGGATGCTCTGTTGACCTTCGGCGACCTGTTCAGTGTACTTTTCTGTCCCTTTTCCCCTCCCCTCATTCTTTACCTACCCCGTTACTGGTTCACTGGAGCCTTGATGTGGAAAGTTGAAGTGGGGGGACCATGTCTTCCTTCTTTTTTGTGGGGTACTTTGTTCAACGTCAACAACTTGAGTCCAGTATCTGAGAGTTTTATAATGACCTCTCTATTTTAATTTGTTTATTACAACACTGCGGTTGTGTAGTATAATTTTGGAAAGAGCCAGGAGATAAGTGGAGAAAAGGACACTTTCCCATCACCGGAATCACCCCCCAGCTTCCGCGCCTACCTCTCTGTGACAGAGGCGTGCTTGGCTTCCTCTCCTCAGGATGGGTTAATTCCCACCAGAGCCCTCAGTGCTTCGGGACACGGATCTCAGGCAAGGCTGCTTCCTGCCTCCAGACTAGCCCTACTCTGACCCTTAGAGCTCACAGGTTAGGCTTCAGCTACATCCCTACTACTCGACTCAGGTGTGCGGTGGTCAGAAACCTGATCCAGAAGGCTTATCCACCTGTACCTGGACAGGCATCCCATTAGATGGTTAGGCGAAGTGCTGCATCTTATGTTGTTTCGTGCTACAGGAGGAAAATTGTGGAGAAACTTTGAAATGGACCAAAAAGATTATGGGGTGCATTACCTAACTCGGCTTTCTGTGTTATCTCACCCTTTCATTATCTCTGAGCTGTTTACCGTCCTGTAAATGATAGAAAACTGCTAGAAATGCACAGGCGTCTCGTCCGTTGAAATGGCAGTCACGTACTGTGGAATGCAGCCTGGATATTGACCAGTTTTACCAGTTTTGCCTCTATTTGTAAATTCTTTGCAGTATTCTTGATATTTACATATTTGTCTGTTCTTTGGATTCACCTTTGAACTGGTTGTAACGTCTTATGGTTCCTTTTAAAATTAATCGGTCAATTAAAATCTGTGTCCCACGTTCAGAAAAAAATTCTTGTCATACATACACATGTATGTTCATATCTGCATGTCATATCTCTAGGAAGATTCACAAGGAAGTGCTGGCTGTGAGCACCTCTGCGGAAGGGAAGGTAGGAAAACTTGCCTTTCACTGTATGCCCTTTGCGATCCTTTGAATTTTGTATCACATGCTTATAGTGTTACCTAAACAAAGAGATAAACTTGTTAAATTCCTTTTTGAACTCTCTCAAGTCAATCCTTAGCTAGCCGTTACCAAAACTTCATCATCGACTAAATTCACATTTGGATTAGCTGACTTTCCAAAGAGACCTTTGTCTCTAGATAAACTACTGGTAGACGGCAACCTGCATATCAGCATCACACCTGGAGCCTTACTTCTGTACTCTTTAAAGTTTTTAACTTCAGTTTTCAAGACAGCTCTAACACTGTAGAAACATGTCAGTGGGAGGGGAGTACTAATTCTTTCATGAATCTCTTAAGGAACCAGGGGATCTTGGCGTGAGGGGGGTGGCAGACCAGCCGGCCGTCTGCGGTTCTGGTTCTGACCTCTTCACCTCGCTCCAGCCCAGCTGCACACATTCTCTATCGGCCTCTGCTGGTTATAGCTGGAGGTGCTCCCTTTAAGCCAGAGGAGCGCAAGCCTGATGCATATTGAAATCACCTGGGGAGCTTTTAAAATTCTGATGCCCCAACCAATTAAATCACAGTGTCTGAGGGGTGGGACACAGACATCAGTATACTTAAAGCCACGGAGGTGATGCTGACGTTGAGACACAAGGCTCTGTGCATGGATTCAGGAAAAACTTCACATGTGACACCCCAGAAGCAAAAGCACTCAGGATTTCTTTTTTTTTTTTAATGTTTGTTTATTTATTTATTTATTTTTGGCTGCGTTGGGTCTTTGTTGCTGTGCGTGGGCTTTCTCTAGTTTCAGCGAGCGGGGGGCCGCTCTTTGTTGCCGTGCACAGGCTTCTCATTGCGGTGGCTTCTGTTGTTGCGGAGCACGGGCTCTAGGCGCGCGGGCTTCAGTAGTTGTGGCTCGCAGGCTCAGTAGTTGTGGCCCGCGGGCTCAGTAGTTGCGGCACACGGGCTTCAGTAGTTGTGGCTCACAGGCTCTGGAGCGCAGGCTCAGTAGTCATGGCATGCGGGCTCAGTAGTTGTGGCGCACAGGCTTCGTTGCTCCCCGGCATGTGGGATCTTCCCGGGCCAGGGCTCGAACCCGTGTCCCCTGTATTGGCAGGCGGACTCTCAACCATTGCGCCACCAGGGACACCCTGCACTCAGGACTTCTGACGGGAAGATATGTGCAGGGGGTGAGGAAAGGGAGACACCCCTCCCAGAATACCTGTACACACAGCGTCTGTTTCCTTGGGACGCTTCTGGAACGTGGCCAACTTAGGTACTGGGTGTGGTTTAAAAGCCCCAGCTGACTCGGTTACAGTCACTAGAGCTTTTTTTTTTTTTTTTTTTTTTTTTTTAATAGTTTGGAACTCAGCTAAACTTTCACTGAGCAGGAAATACCTAATGGGGGCTGTTGAGTGCAAATCCCAGCCCTGTTCCTCTGGCATTTGGAGCACGAAGCCAGCCTCGGGGTGGGTGATGCCTAACAGCACTGCCACCATGTGGCTGTGTGACCGACAAAACATCATATTCCTCGTACACCAGATAACTGGGAAAACCACACTGTACAACAGGACCTGTTAAGTGCCTCCTTTAGTCACAGGTCCTAGAACCTCATTGCTCTGACCTGTGACAGTGTGCTTTGGGACTTCCCTGGCGGTCCAGTGGTTAAGACTCCGTGGTTCCAACTGCAAGGGCCATGGGTTCGATCCCTGGTGGGGGAACTAAGATCCAACATGCTGCACAGCGCAGCCAAAAAAATAGGGAAAAAGAAAGAAAACAGCACTATGCTTTATTAAGGGGTCTTTGATAGAGTCGTGTTTATAAGGGGAGAAGTAAAAAAAATGCATCCACCCCTTTGTTTTGGAACGGTTAGGCAAGGAAATAGTCTCTTCTTGGTTCCCCCTGGGAAAGGTACCTTCTAATGGGGGCCCTGATTCATGGCCTGCTTCTGTTTCATATTTCAGACCATTTGATTGTTGCCTCAGCTATTTTGAAAACATGAAAATTGGTGTCATAAACTCTGTTGTGGTTGCCTTCATGTACTCACTGTATATCCCCCTCCCTTTTGTGTAGGAAGACAGAGCTGTTAATAACCCCATGCCTGACCGAGGGGGCAATGGACTAGCTCCTGGGGATGACAGATTCAAACCCGTGGTGCCCTGGCCTCATGTTGAAGGAGTAGAAGTGGACTTAGAGTCTATTAGAAGAAAAAACAAGGCCAAACATGAACAAGAGCGCCATGCTGGAGGAGATAACCAGAAAGACATAATGCAGAGGCAGTATCTCACATTTAAGCCTCAGACTTTCACGTACCGTGATCCTGTGCTCCGCCCAGGGGTCCTCGGTAACTTTGAACCCAAAGAGCCCGAGCCTCACGGAGTGGTTGGTGGCCCTGGAGAGAAAGCCAAGCCGTTGGTTTTGGGACCAGAATTCAAACATGCAGTTCAAGCCAGCATTAAAGAGTTTGGATTTAACATGGTGGCGAGTGACATGATCTCCCTGGACCGCAGCGTCAGTGACTTACGACAAGAAGAGTAAGCACAACCCCTCCCCTTTCTGACCTGGGCGCGCGTTTCCATAGATACCTAGACTTACTTAGATGGTTAGAGTGCAAAACACATTTTGTGCCTTCACTGAAAGGGAATAAGGGGGTCTTTGGTCCACGAAGTGGCCAGAAGGGGGAGATCTCCCCATTTGTGTTATTTTACTGAGGGTGTGGCGTATAAAATTCTGGGGTCTCCTCTACCACTGCTGCTCAAAGTGTTGTCCCCGGACAGGCACCGGTCTGAACTTTCTGTTCCCAGTCCACAGAGAGAAAACGAGCTTGTACCAGGCTGTGAAGTAACTCTTGATAGGAGGTGCTTTAAGTTCACCTGACAATGTGTGAATAACAGAGCTGTCTCTCTTGGTGCGTTGTTTCTCCTGCTGGACAAAGCTCCTTGTCTTGCTGTGGGACGGTAAACAGGAATGCTGCTCGGGATGCCTCTGGAACTAACTGGTTGTTTGCCTTCTTCCGTTCTTACCCTCAGCACTGAAACTGGGAACGGAAGCTCCCGAGTATGTACTGTATAAAAGGTGCCTTCAGACAGATGAAACCGTAGCCCTCACGTTCAAGTGCTTTTCATGTAGTGTGATTTAAAACAAAGGGTTTCCAACTCTTGACTTTTGATAATGGTGATTACTGAATGAACTCAAAGCTTTTTCTCCTTCAGTTTATTCACTAACTGATTCTACTCAGAGGGTCTAAGCAGCTTCCATTAGCTTCCATGGTGTGGATGCAAGTTTAATTCACTGCTACTACAAAACTTTCCAGATGTATTCCCTGTGATGCGTGGTTAACACAGTCCTCGTTTTAAGAAGTGAACACAGCAGGCGCACGCACACACACACGGTCCCCACAGCAGCATCCTTTATGACCCTGCAGTCAAATTCTGGACCTACCAGAGGGCTACTCCAGAGACTTTGGACCTTCCTATATTGATATGATAGGAGTGAGAGGGGGGTGCATGAAATATGCAGAGAAGAAAGAAAGAGAAGCAGTAGAGAACCAGGGTGGTGAAGGACGTAACCTCTAGAACAGAGAAGAATTGGAGCATGTCGGGGGACTGTGAAGGGAGAGTGTGGGAGCAGTTATTCCTGATCAATGCGGAGATTTGCCTGGTCGCAGATTTGCCGTATTTAGAAAGAAAAAAAAAAATAGATGCTCAGTCAAATTTACTTTCAGTTAAACAATGGAAAATGTTTAGTATAAGTATGTCCCAAATAGTGTTTGGAATACACTTATACATTAAAAATACTTGTGGTTTATCTGAAATCCAAATTCAACTGTGCATCCTGTATTTTATCTGGCAGCCCCCCTAGGCAGGGGCTGAGGTTGTTGTTATAGAGCGAGAATTGCCGTGCATGGACACTTCAGGACCCCAGACGGGATCTGCGGTCCTCCCTGGAGTGCATCCCAGTTACCCGAGACAGTCTCAGACCGTGCGTCTGTCATGGGGGGCGGGGGGGTTCTCGGAGGACCTCTCGATGGCCTTCTCCTCACCATGATGGGGAAGGAAAGGAAGGGGAGAGTCTAACACTGATTTCCTGCTACAGGCCAGGACTTCCTGCAAGTGATCTTATTTGATTCTCACAAGCAAACTGTGAGAGAGTTGCCACGTGTGAATGTGAAGTCTGAGACTTAGCGCCGTGACTTCTCTGTATCTGCCCAGCGAAATGGCAGAGCTGTGGTCCTACCCCAGGTGGCCCGGTTAGAAAGGCCTTCTCCCTGCTCTGCCCCATCCCTTCCTGGACAGCGTGGACCAGGGCAGGGTGGCCATCCCAGGGTGAGCTCGGTGTGGAAACGGAGATTTTAGCACATGAATTACTTATAAAAGATACACATGTAAAACACCAGTTTGAAAATCAGTTTAAAATCTAGCTCACTCTTCGGTATAAGAAATGTGCTAAGATGTAGAATATCAATAGAAAACCAACAAGGACCTACTGTAGAGCACAGGGGACTATACTCAGTATCTTGAAATAACCTATAATGGAAGAGAATCTGAAAAAGACTAGATATATTCATATGTGTATATATATATATATGTACATATGTGAGTGAATCACTGTGCTGTACACCTGAAACATTGTAAATCAACTATAATTTAAAAAAAGGAAGAAAGAAACATGCCAAGAAGATCAAAGGCATACATGCATACACGGCAGGGCAGCGCCCAGGACTAGCGTGGTCCTCGGTGGCTCCCCCTCCTGCGCCCCTCACATCCCTTCTGTCCCCCAGGCCTCTTCTTCCTGCCATCACGCTCCGTCTCCAGTCCACCCTTCCACCTCCCCTGTCACCAGCCACGGCCACGCCACTGTCATCTCTCCTAGAACCCCGCCAGCGCCTCCTGCCTGTTGACACCTAGCCCGGGTAACATCATTCTTTGCCTTCCCAGAGCACCTAGAATAAAATGTTCCGGGCCTGCCCACCTCGCTCTGGCCGCTCGTCTTCTCCCGCGGGGGGGCGTTTGCACGCCCCCCCCCCCCCAGCTCCCTCACCTCTGTGGGGTTTTTCCTTCCTCTGTGGCCCCTTCCCAACCCTCAGGCTCCGTCAGACTCTCTGGCCTGCTTTATTTTCCATTACTCCTCTCTGGCCGTTTCATTCCTAGTATCTCTCAAATTTTACGATTAGACATTGGTTAATTTAGCTATTGACTGTCTTTCTTACTAGATGATAAGGTCCCGAGAGCAAGGAATTTGTCTGTTTTCTTCACCAGCTACTTCCAGTAAGTGACACCCAGGAGCTTGGCCGTGTCCAGTGGTGAACATCTGTTGAGAGAGTGAATGAATGAGTGAGTGAATGAAGGAGTGAATGAATGAAGGAGTCCGCTGGAATCAGACCTTGGCTCCATTACCAGACACGAGATCTCAGACCAGCTCCTTACCCTCCCTATCAGTTACCTGATCCATCACGTGGGTCTACCAATGCCTACCCCCTGGATTGGCATTGGGATTAAAGGACATAATAGACTAAAAGTCGTACCACACGCCTGGGGGTTAGAAACTTAAGTATTAGTGGCTGTTTCTTTTTTAATTGCTGTGGCAACTTTCTTCAGGTCACAGTTTGTCTAACCTTGAATGTTTCTGTAACTATGCAGCTTTGAGGTCCTCTGTTGCTTTTTGGAAAATGTGGATTCCCCCCACACCGTCGTGTCTGCATCATCTTGCATCTCCTCGCACCTCCCTTGATGGCAAAGCCTTTGTCCCCTTTGATGATTTCAGACATGCCAGGCGCCTCTGAAGCTCCCATCTCTCTGGGTCTTGCTCTCCTACAGTCGTCTTTCTTCCTGCCTTTCGCTGTCTTTCCTAACTGCGTTCCCCCCCAACCCGTCACCTTTCTTTTCTTCTTTCCTCTAATCTTCCTTCCTTCCTCCTGCCATGCCTTTCCATAGGCTGATCATTTCTTTGTTTCTTGTTTTCTCTGGCATAACTGGAGCAGCGCTTAGAAATAAGATTATTGCATGTTCCTGCAAGGATCGTGTCCCCAGTCAGATAAAAGGACCGAGGCTATCTTAGCAAATGATCCTAAACCCCTTTCTAAAATTCTATGTTAGTGAGAAAACTTTTGTTTATACTCAAAATATGCAAACATACTCCCAGAAGATTTTTTAACTGAATCCAGATTATTTTTTAAATTTGATTTTTTCTCACCTTTTTTTAAAAAATGGGATAGGCTTCTTTCCTGTTTGAACACTGTAAAATTCAGTGTAGACTCGTAAATAATTTCTAAGTTGAGTTATTCATCATTTAGAACGTGGTCAATCTTAAGAGTTTTCGCCAAAATAAAAAGGTCAACAGCAAATAAAGCACTGCTAATTTTCACGTAGTACCTGATGTGCATATTAGCACTTTTCTGCTCTACCGGCAAAGTGAAAGCATCCCACGGGCCCACCTCACACACACACCCTCCCTCACACTTGGTCCCCCCGGAGAGCGTACTGCACAGGGCTTGAATCTCCGCAGCTATGGGATCTAGGCCTGATTAGCCTGCTCTCTTGCCTCTGTCACGCATAATGAGCCACCTGCCACGCTTGGGAACCCAGCTTCGAGCTGTTTGTCCAGTTACAACATCTGCCCCTGGTTCACTCGCTCGTTCTTGTGGCCATTCCCTCTGGCTTTTCGGATGAAAAGCAGGACAGAACTGCCCAGCTGCCAGTGTGACTCAGGCTCACGTCTGTTGCAGCTTTGAATCACATCCCCTGGCTGAGTCATTTACTGGCTGTTGATCGCTCATTAGGAGGGTGAGTAACAGTGTTTGGAGGGAACGGGAGGCCTCCTTCTTTTCTAAAGGCTTGAGCCAAGAATGACCTCACCTGCCTTCACGCTTGTTTTCTATAAAAAAACATACATGATTTTCTGCACAGTTCAGCAGAGATGGAGTCTCTCCAATAAACGAGGCACTGTGCTAGCCCGTCAGGGATGCAGCAATAAGAAAGTACAGTCCCTGCCTTCAAGGGGCTCGCCATCTACCCCTGGGGAGAAGGGAAAGGTTACCGCGACGTAAAGAGCCTGAGGGAAGGAGAGGGGGGCCGCGCTGAGTTACAGGGAAGTCAGGAAAGGATTTACGGGGCGAGCACTAGGGACGGGCCCGTCGATGAGGAGGTTTCCCAGGAGGAGGTTACAGGTATAGAGGGCAGGACGGTAGGCGTGGACCGGGAGGAAGTCCGGTGCCGTGGCTTACGTGGATGGGGCAGTGAGTGCAGAGACATAGAGACACAGCTGGTAGGACAGAGAGGGTGGCGTTTGCAAGCCCCCAGTGCCGCTCTTCATAGTCTGCACTGAATGCGGTGCAGGGAAGACCCACTGAAGGGGTACCGAGAGAACTTGAGGAGTGTCAGGCTGCTGGGGTGTCCGGAGCGGGTGGGGGCCTGACCTGGTAGAGGGTCCGTAGTATCACAGTAGGAACCTGAGTGAAGGCCCCAGAACCAGACTAAGGAGACTCAGGGGGAGAACAAGAGTTAGAACAGGAGGTGCTGGCAGCTGACGGAGGGGAAGGAGGAATCAGACATCGGTACAAGGCTTTGAAGCTCAGAAACGGGGAGCAGGCCACCACTGACCAAGGAGGGGGCAGGATCAGAACAAGCTGCTCTGCCCAGAGCACCTGTACCCCAGACCTGAGCCTCGGGCGAGCGCCCCTCCCCCGTGCTGAGCCCCGCAGGGGGCTGAGCCCATTTGTGGGAAGTGCTGTTTGCGGTTACGTTAGGTTTTCTTCTAATAAAGCGTAGGATTTTATTTCCTTTACTGTGAACTAACGGCGGATGCAAATGTGTGGAAATTATTCTTGCCCTTTCTCTGCCCAAGAAGGCAGACAAGCAGGGGTATATAATCCAAGCTATTTTGTTTCAAACAAATGAATTAATAAGTATCTTGACTTGTTGAACAAATTCATCTGCTTCTACTGTTTAACCTTTCCTCCTGCCTACACTCCTGTTGCATTTCTATTTTGTAGAAAGCTATCTCAGTTGCATTGACAGAGCGAAATAATAGATGTTGAAGTGCTTCAAAAACTCTAAGAGCCATGCAAATGTTAATAACTTTGTTAAGCTTGTCTGTGAGAAACTGAGGTGGTTTTTTAAAGATACTATACACTGACATTCCTGCCTTATACACTAGGTAATTCTCTTCTTACCTGATACCAGAATACTGACATTTAATTTTATTTAAGGTAGTTATGGTCGTGAGCTTTTTTCATTCTCCATCTGTGTTAAGGGCTCTCTTTGATACCTTTGTGTAGAATATAGTAATATAATTTATCAAATAGTTGGTATTTTCAAAATAGGCTATAGGGTTCTTTTCTAATTTCAGTTCCTGTACATTGTGACCCATGGGTTTCAATTAACACTGACTAAATGTAAGGAGCCGCTCATAAGAGGTTAAAACAAATTATTAGAATTGTCTATACATCATGGACACGTGTGTATGTGAATCACGTATGTGCACATGAACTTCAGTGCTGCGTCCTAGTTTCTGTTAGCACAATGAGCACTGGTTCTGTACGACGCCATCCAAACGACACGGGTCACGACCATTGACATGCACTCCTTTCCTCTCTTGGATTACCCAAGGCACGTCTCATTTTTCAGACTGCAGTTTGGCAGCAGTAGAGCTAATCTGCAGGAAGCACATTTGAAATTGGTTTCAGGTGACCCACAGTGGACATGGCTGCTGCTTTTACATCCAAAAAGTGTTGCTTTCTAACTGGCCTGAAAGTCTTTACTCTCGGGAGCTTGTGAGTTCTCGGGAACTCTTGTGAGTTCAGAGGTTTTCCAAATGAACTTTAAGCATAAATTGTGTTCTGATACTTAGTTTCTTTTCTTCTTTCTCTTCTAAACATACACGTCTGAAAACACACACACCACACCACACCCACACACCCACACCCACACACACACACACACACACACACACACACACACACACTGCACTTTGGGATTTTCTCAATGATGGGGGCACAGCCGATTTTTGTTCAAGGTCCTGGCTGACCACAGGAGACGTATTTAGCCAAATGGGAGTTACTGGAGCTATTGGGGTAACTTAGGTCACCCCAGTTCGCACAGCAGTTTAGAGGGGTGCCTCCAGAAACTGGACATGGAGGTCATCTGCTGCTCGGGGCCACCGTTAGCAGGGTACCAGCAGCCTCGAACCCCCCTCCTCAGCAGCCTGCAGGGGTGGCTCCCGTCCCCAGGGGGGACGTTTCTGTACTGCCGAGACCCCGTGTGGTCACTGAGGTCCCTCCCACGAACATAGCTTCATCTCCCCACACACCCCACCCACCACGTTACAAAAGGACAGGGTTTGCCTGGTAAAAGTATAACCCCGGGTGCTTGACTTGTTTTCGCACAGCTCTCCACCCCCAACCGGGAGTTTACAGTAAGTCCCTGGAGGCTAGCTGTGTGCGTGGAGGCACCGCGAGGTACCTCGTTACATCCCACCCCAGTGACAGTGTCAGGGAGACCTTGACTCTTTCTTTCTCTCCAGGGTGAGTTTCCCACCCATCCAGAGCTCTGACATGGAGATGAAGGGGGTGGTTTGGTACCCTTTCCTACTAGAGATCTGAGATTTGGAGCTGACGGTCATTTCAGAGTGTTTGGTCATTATCCTCTGCTGAAAAGTCATCAGTTGCTCAGCAGGGAGCGTCTGAACTGCCACAGTGCCCGGTGGACGTCAGGCATGGGCCCTTCCACCCGGAGGCTGGCACGACCCCTGGTGCTTCGGCCACCAGACCGTCAGATTCAGCCTGGTCCCTCGCTGTGTCCCCTGTGCGTAAGGCCCTCGGGTGTTTGGTAAACAGGGAAGTGGTCCTGGGGGTCCTCCATTTCCTCCTGCATGGTGATGTTTGGAGGTGGGCCGGCAAGGTGTCCCACAGTTAAAGTGACCGCCAGGACAGTGTATTTATGAAGATCCGGAGAAGAAAGTCTTTCTCTCTAGCGCCAGGAACGGGGTGAGGGCCTCAGGACACCGGCGCTGCACTGTGCTGGGCGACGTGGACCCTAGGGGTCCCCGAGAAGCCAAGCAGAACATGATGGAGGAGAAAGGCTGCCCTGGACCACCTTTTAGTTCTGGTATCGCTGCCCTGCGCTAGAAGATAATATCTCCCAGGACCTGCACAAGGAGAAGATGAGCCCCCGGGCTTCAAGGCTGCGTGGATGCAAGGGATGGGCTGTGATGAAACTGCACGTTGGTAGCGATTTTAACTGATTGACTTTGGTTTCTTTAGGGCCCTGGTTCCCATGCACCCTGGGTTTCCAGTGGTCTGGTCCTAGCCCTGTTGTTCCTTTAAGTCCTCTTTCTTCCTTCCTTCCTCCCTTCCTTCCTTCCTCCCTCCCTTCCTTCCTTCCTCCCTTCCTTCCTTTCTTGTTTTCTTCTTTTTTCTTTCTCTTTCTTTCTGCATGATTTTACAAAACAGAAGGCCTTCCAGGGGAAAAAACGTGTATGGCATTGGAGCAGGAGTGCCCCTATTGCAGTGAGTCAAAGCCAAACACCCAGCGAGGTGCTGCCCACACTTAAGAGGCATCATCTACCTGAAGCTGGCTATTTTTAGGCCACGCATAAACCAACCGTTTGTTCTGGAAGCACAGTACCAGCAACCACCAGCTGGGCCCGGGGCGAGTACGTAGGCATTTTTACTGATCAGGCTCCAGGAGAGAAGGCCAGCCATGCGAGTGGGTGTAGGTGAGGTGGGACCAGTCAGGCAGGGGCTGTCCAGAGAGCAAGAGAACAGCCGTCGTGGGGGCCTGCCGTGCAGGGGGTCAGTTCTGACAGCTCCCCCTCTGGGCGGGGAAGATTCCTGGGGAGAGCTGTGAGGCGGGTCAGCAGCACTGTTTCCTCTCAAGCAGGGCCTGGGGGAGGAGCAACAGGAATAACTTGTATGACTCCCTGGGTACACTTGTCAGTAAGTCCATCACCTTTGCTCACTTGAGGCCAAATATGTTAAAAATGCACTTAGTATCTATCACAAATAGAATTGCTCTTTTGTCATCCTTGCAACATATAAGAGGAACAAGTTATTACATGAGTTAAAATGATATAAAAACACAGTTCACATTCAGTAATATCTTTTAGTTCATCACTGGGAAATGGCCACGGTTTTGCGTTCCTCTTCATGGAATCCCAGGGGAGCGTCCACTGTCCCAAACGTAGCCAATGTGGAGGAGACTTATTTTTTAATAACCCAGTAACTCACTGTAGAATGAGCACTGCCGTTTCAATCAGAAGCAACACACCCGCACCTACTGCAGAAAGGCAAGTCCCAGCGAGCAAACCAGAGCCGGGAAAAAGGGCTCCGGAGACAGATCTGAGCACCTGAGCTCCAGGTTCCTAAGACCGTGGGGATGCGCCACGGTCCCCGCAGACGCAGGAGGTGGGGGGGGGGGTCTCCCGCGAAAGACGGGACCGCCCCGCGCTTGCGTCGCGTCTCGCGAGGCAGGCGCTCCCCCCAGCGGCGGACGCGCTCGGTGCAGGCCTGCTGGGGCTTCTCCTGGGAGAGCGGGGAGCCGCAGGACGGGGCTCCGGGAAGCCTGCAAACTCCTTCCTGCCGGCTGTCCTTCCGGGCCGTGTGAACGCCGGCCGAGTGGGGAAGTAGCATCGGGTGCTCTTATTCAAGGCACACCGCGAAGGGTCTGTCCTGAGCAGAGGATGAAGCCACCTCGGTTGGGGTCTGGCTGCCTGTGGCACCGTGGCGCAGCCTCGGCTGGGGCCGAGCGCGGGCTGGGACGGTGCCGTGACCGCAGGACTCCAGGCTCCAGCCCCGAGGCGCTCATTTACACTTGTTCAAGCGGTGGGGATGTTTCTCGGTCGCCTTACCTGAGGTCCAAGCCTGTCTTTTACTCCCAGATGACGAGCTGTCGTCGCGATGCCGCTTCTTCGTTCCGTACTTCTCCGTTGCAGCGGCTGGTGGAGAAAGGGGTGCTCAGTTAGTGCCTGTGGGGGTCAACAGCACCCTTGTCCACTTGTGGAGCGCTTGCTGTAGGTCTAGCAGTGAGCTCCGTTCTCTGACACGCTGTCTCCCATCCTCATAACTGTGCGGAAACAGCGTTATTATTATTTTTTTTTCTCTGTATTTGTAGAGGATGGAACTGAGTCTCAGAAGCAGATAACTTGAAGGTCACATTAACTAGAAGATTGGGGTGGCGGGATCCCAGTTCGAGCTTCCACACCGCCTTGCCTTGTTAGTGACGCTAAACCAGTGGCCCGGGGCGGCAGGGTCGGGGGTGGAGGTGGGTATTACAGTATATACATCACATTAACTGTTTGAAAGAGGAGAACAGGAAGTTAGAAAAAGGTAAAAGGCAGAGGCCTTGTATGTCATTACTGCAGGATCCTTTCCTGCTTCTAAGCCGGGTTTTCTCCGTCTCGGCAGTACTGACGGTCTCTGTCAGGCGGACTGTCCTGTGCCTTGTAGGATGTTCAGCCTCATCTCTGGACTGTGCCCACCCAACCGATGCCTGTGGCACACACCGCCCCTTCCTGTCTTTAACTGTGACAGCCCAGAGTGTCTCCAGACTGTGCCACATGGCCCTGTAGGGCAGAATTCCCCCTGGTTAATAATCCCCACTGCTCTAAGGGGCCAGTCAAGGTAACGTTGACCAGAGGTGCCAAGCAGGGGTGGAGGGTGTGTAACACAGTGGAAAGAACAGAGGTGGGACTTAGAACATTGTGGGGACAGCAGGCACAGATCGGTTGAACCGCCAGATAAATGAAGGTAAAACGAAGTTAGGTATTAGCAGTGAGGGTTTTGTGATGGGTCTCAGGCTACATCATGGCAGAACATCTGAACATTATCAGTGGTGTTTCAGTAATCATTCCTGGATACATGGGTCTCTTTCTCTCTCTCTCTCTCTCTCTCTCTCTCTCTCTCTCTCAAAATGACAAACACTGGGGGTGGAATGGAGATAGCCGCCCGTCATCCCACTGTAAAAAGGCCCTATCCTGCCCTTTACCTCGTCCACCTTTCAGTCAGTGGGGGCCACTGATGACACTTTCAGAATTTGGTGCATATTTCTCTGAGCTTTATTTTAGGTTATTCAACCCATTCCCTTGAATTATCCCTTATTTCCATTCCCTTTCCTTCTAATCGGGAGAATTACTAATACTTGCAAGTGAAATTATTCTAAGTAACAAGAAAAATATTGATAATGCTTATATTCTTGACCTCTGAAGATAATTTTGTACCGTACTTATCTGGGTCATTGTAGGAATTGATATTTTAGTTACATATCAGCAAGTATCGGAACGAATTATGTGAAAGTAGAACATGTAACAGTCCACCTGTTTTAACAGCTTGGCCTGTCCATAGCCTATAGACCAGCAATTCTTCACCTTCTTGGTCAGGCCCCCTTTACCTGCTTAAAAATTATCGATAGCCCCAAATTATTAAGGTTTTTTTATATGGGCTATCTCTATCACCATTTACCATACTGAAATTAAAACAGAAGTTTTAAATTCAAATAATAATAAGAAGAAAAAACTATTATATGTTAACATTTTATGAAAAATAACTAAATTTTCCCCCAAAAAATTCTGATAAGAGTAGAATTGCCCTGGATTTTTTCCAGTGCCTTGAATGTCTGGTTTGTAGAAGATTGCTGAATTCTGCGTTTCAGTCTGTGCCCATACGCTGTCTTGGATGAAGAAAATCTGGCCTTGCACAGACTTGTTATTGGAAAAAGGAGTGCTTTCAATCTAATCTCCTTTTCAGATAGTTGTAGATATCCTTCATTGATACTACACCAAAACACAAGTGGTAGTTTTTTTAAAGTAATTGCCACGTAGACTCTGAATCCCTCCGAAGACCCTTCCCTACCCTGTTGTTAGTCGGTCTCGCCCTTAGACGGGCCTTCTGCTCTTACGTGACGTTGTAGCATCATGTGTTGGCCATCTGGAAAATACTGGTTTCCTGAGCGATGCAGATCTTCCAGATACTGACAGTTTCATTGTACTGTAAGCACAACAAAGCCCCACGTGTCAATGTCATCATCCATCTCATCAGAAAAGTCTTCAACTCCTGGGATGCTGTCATAATTCCAGGAGTCTAAGTTTTGCTTGAATGTTCAAGTTTTATCACCGGCAACGAATGATGTCAGTTGTTTTCCTTGAAGTGACAGGCTCCCTTCATCTGTGTTTGAGGAAATGCCAAATCCCCAAGCCTGACTGGCCTCGGTTTGTCTGTAGGTCCCTTCAAGTGCAGCGGCGTTCTGTGAGGGACTCGGCGGGTTCGGGAGCTTGGGCGCATGGTGTTCATCCTCGAGATGACCGCCGTCCTCGGTGGGAACAGAAACCCTTCCTGCACGCCTCCCACCTGTCTGACAGGATGCTGAAGCATGTGCTCAGGGCTGAGACTGAGTAAAAATTATAAACCCTCCCCAAGGAAGACTCACTCCTCCTGTGTAAGCAGCATTGGCTTTATGCTGGCTGTGGCAGGGTGAGGGGCATCACCATCACAGGAACCTGCTGGTGCCATTACCTTGCTTTGCCCTAAGGCACCAGCGATTTTACCCACCTTTGCTTTTGTGGCATCAGATTAAAGATCAACATAGTAAAAAGGTACTACGGTCTTAATATTATCATGAAAATATCTTGACCTAACCGAAAAGTGTCTTGGGGGCCCCAGGGATCTGTGGACCGTACTTCATGAACCACTGTTACAGATTTTTAGAATCAACTAGATGAATAATAAGAATAATGAGACTTCAGAAACAATTGTCGGGCTTCCCTGGTGGCGCAGTAGTTGAGAGTCCTCCTGCCGACGCAGGAGACACGGGTTCGTGCCCCAGTCCGGGAGGATCCCACATGCCGCGGAGCGGCTGGGCCCGTGAGCCATGGCCGCTGAGCCTGCGCGTCCGGAGCCTGTGCTCCGCAACGGGAGAGGCCACAACAGTGAGAGGCCCGCGTACCGCAAAAAAAAAAAAAAATTGTCGTCTTCAGTCTTCTAGTTTTATCATTGACAAACACAGTGACATTTTATAAAGTTCAAGGAGATCTTTTCTACCTGATTCGTTGGTAACTTCACCAGATTCTAGGGTTACCAATGATTTAGATAATTAAATCCTTAATCCAAAATTTAATTGAACTCTATTTTAATTAACTGATAAATAAGAACTTGATTTTATATTACAAAAGTGCTAGAACATCTACAAAAGGGTAGGTGGCCTGATAGTATGAATGAGATCCTATCTCTAATTACATAGGACTAAGGGATAAAGTAATAGCCAAAAAAAAAAGAAAGAAAAAAGACCAGCTTTCCTATTCTTGGGACAGCAGTGTTTTCAAATGGTATGATGCGATCAGCCCCCAAATTTGGAGTAGTTTACCGTCATCGTAATAATTTAAATGATTCAGAAAAGGAACTCATGGGAGAAAACAGGGATTCAGACCCCAAGGTTCAAAGTTCAACAGTTTATTAGTTGGATACTTTATTAAATCAATATTTTGTATTGATCACAATTTCAGGAATTCATAGCACAGTGCACACGAGTTGTCTATATTTTCTAAATTCTACAGATAATATGTAAATTATCATATAAATGTATCATAAAATGAGGTCAGTAGTATTAACATGATGAAAACGTTTGGTCAGACATGATTCAGGTGACCTAAGTTAGTTTCTAAACTGCTCACTCATCGGCTGGGGACATCTATAAAGCTAGTCCATGCTACACCTTCCCCCTAAGCAAATTACCAGACAAAAAATGGTGCTTTATTATCTGCAGTTTTTATACAGACAAAAAAAATTAAGTTTTGGAGTTAAAATTAGTCCTGGGACCAAGTTTTTAATGAGGGAACTATAGCAACCTGAGGACTTGCCATGCATTGATTATTTTCACCCCCTCTTGCATTTAAAAAAAAGTCTTCTATATAATACCTGAGTAGTCAGAAGGCATTTATTATTTCTATTCTAATGATTGCAAAACTTTGAGCAGGTATACAATGGAATCAGAAGAATGCACTCAAAGCCGTAGTAACTAAGACTAAGATGTGAGTGGTTATGGTATAGGACAAAATGTCATCGATAAGGCAAAGCCGACCCTGCGGGATGACCGAATTGTCTTCTTTGCCCATCAGTATCCACTATAAAGTGTAACACGCAGATGACACAGCTCTGTCCTGACAGGGCAGGAGTTCTCTGAGGACACACCGCCCCACAGTCCTCTCTGAGTCTCGTTTCCTCATCTGTAAAGAGAGGGGGTGGTCAGTGTTTTTAGTTCATTTCCTGCACAGAATCGGCGGAATCCTCTCTGCCAACGGCTTCCTAGGGAGCACCTCTGTGCTCTGGTTCTCACATCTCCTTGAAACCACCCCCCGGCTCCTCGGTCTGGTTTGGAAACCACTGAACTAGGCGTCCACCAAGGTCTTTTCCGTTTTCAAAGTACTTTTTTCTATGTTTCTACATCCTCCCCTGGGTCTTCCTCATGTCCCTCTAGACGCAGAGCCAAGTAGAACCAGCCAGCAAGCAGCTGGTGTACAGCTGTTATCACTCCAGCTGAGCCGAGTGTGGGTACCGCCTCTTTCTGCCCCTGGGGGCCCTGAGGCCCTACCAGGTGTGACAGCTCTTCTTGGAAAGTCACAATAGATGCAGAATCCTGGCAGAGGCACGTGCTGCATCGATTCCAGCCCTGCAGCAACATGACCCTGTCCTGCCCTGGCGGGGAGACCTCAGGCCGTCCGGCAGGTGAGGTCCTCAGGTGAGCCAGGACCCCAGGCTCACCCTTCTTTGGTTTCCGCAGAAGGAGAAAGGGGACCAGGACGGATGAACCAGGAGACAGTCAGCCATTCTGTGTCACCAAGACCAACCCTGCCAGCATCTCCAGGACAGGATCCTGTTGGGAGAGCTGCCCCTGTTACCCTTCCTGCGTGCCAGCCCCGGGGGTGGAGGAAGCCCATTTTGCCGCATCGACCAAGAAAGGGGTCCTGACCTCTTTCCCCTTCCAGAGGCAGCTACTGTTTGGTGAATATTTGTCATGTTCTTTCCGCACACCAAGTGCATACATATATTCATGGTTTTTAGAGCATGACAGACTTGCTTTACGTTCTAAAAGCTCATCACTCCCTGCCCTTCCTCGTGTGGCTTATGCTTGAGCCTCACCAGCCTCTTCCCCGTGATGTGACACAGTTAGCAGACCACCAGTCACAGTGGATGGGAACCAGGGCCCGAGATCCCACTTTCGCGATCACATGGCAGCTTTCACAGGGAACGGCGTGGGCACCTCAGGAACCGTGCTCGTCATCTGTTGAATATTCCATTGACTCAGAATTCTAGCGCCAAAGGGGGCCGGAGAGGTCACTGTTCCTTCATTTCGTGGACAGGGAACCGGAAGTCCAGAGCAGGCACGTCTCCAGGATGACCCAGCCACAGGAGGCGTGCTGTCTCCCCGGGCCTCTCTCCACACATGTAGAAGGCCAGGGAGGTCTGCTCATCAGAGTCGTGTAAGCATGTTATCTGTGCTCTGTATGAAGCGTCTTGGCAGTAATAAAATGTTCTACTTAGGAACAAAAGGGGAGTATCTTTTTATTTATTTATTTATTTATTTCACATCCTTATTGGAGTATAATTGCTTTACGATGGTGTGTTAGTTTCTGCTGTACAACGGAGTGAATCAGCTATTCACGTACATACATCCCCATATCCCCTCCCTCTTGCGTCTCCCTCCCTTCTACCCTCCCTATCCCACCCCTCTAGGTGGACACAAAGCACCGAGCTGATCTCCCTGTGCTATGCGGCTGCTTCCCACTAGCTATCCATCTTACGTTTGGTAGTGTGTATATATCCATGCCACTCTCTCACTTCGTCCCAGCTTCCCCTTCCCCGCCCTGTGTCAAGTCCATTCTCTACGTCTGCGTAAAAGGGGAGTATCTTATCAATTGCAAAGTGACTCTCTTTAACTGTAGGCACCGAAAATCCTGACTCATTGTAGCAAGGGCCTCTGCTTGTATCTAAGTTGGAAGAAGCCGTTCTAGGGAGAGCAGAGGGCCAGGTGGGTGTGGTCCCCGAGCAGAGGGTCAGTGTTAAGGGATCCGGCAGACCCACCAGTGTCGTGCAACCCTGTCACCTGAGTGCTGAGGAGATGCTGCGAAGGAGCTTTTCCCTAAATTGTCTGTAGACCTCCCGGATGGCACATCTCCACGGCCGAGGGGTGTCGGAGCTGGCAGCCCCCCACCCAGTGGGTTCTGCAGTGGCCCTGCCCTGGAGTGGCTGGGCCTGAGCCCAAGGAGAAGGGGCCGCGGGTGCCTGGGAGCCCCAGGCCCACGGATGCAGAGAGGCGGGGACCTCACACAAAGCTGAGAGGGGTCAGAAGAGCCTCTTCTGGCAAATGTGGGTTATAGCACTTGGCTCATAAAATTATTTTGAGCATTAAATGTGATAAAGAACGTCAAAGGCATGTGACACAGTCGGTAACGTGAGCCCCACTTGTCGGAGGTCACCCCCGCCTGGTGTGGCAGAGACCCTACAAAAGCTCTTGCTCTGCGAGGGTCTCGCATCGCACGAGGTGTGTGTTCAGCCTCATCCTTAGGGCGCGTCACCCTCACCGTCACATAAGAGGTAGATCTGTTTTCCAAGTTAACCCTGTATTTCTTCTGACTCTAAGCTTCTTTGAAGCCTATACTGTCATCTAAGCAAGAGACCACGTTGTCCTTTAAAAGGGTAGGTTTGCCAGTGAAACAGGCTCATTTCCTTGTTCCTACCGGTGCTAAGTGCTGAAAATCTCTCTCTCTCTCTGTGTGTGTGTCTCTCTCTCTCTCTCTCTCTCTTCTTGATCTCTCAATCTCTTTTTCTCTTCTTTTGGCAGCTTCCTGCAGTTTTCAGGGCACATTTTTATACAAAGCATACCTGAATATCTTACAGAATGTTCCCAGCTTACCATGACTTTTTATGACCCTACGGGTTAAAGTTTTATTCTCTGGTCTAATAAATGTTTTCGAAGCATACATTTAATTTTAATGGAGAGAATGTAATTCAGCCTGTACCTCTAACACCCTGCAGGCTGTTTTGAGAGCCAGAAACGTTTGCCCGTAAATAGAAATCCACCCCCGCCCATGCTTCCCCTTTGTAGTGGGCAGTCCAGAGTGACAGGCTTCATAGCTGGCCGCTGACATGTAGCTTCTGTGCGTGTGCATTTTGATGGGCAGTCAGTTCTCATCATTCATGGTGGTGATGCTCATAAAGCCCCTGTGGACACAGGGTCAGGGATACAGAAGCGTCACTGCCGGAGGAAACACAGGGATAGGTGCTCACACGCCTCTAGCACCTTTGCATCACTGATCTGTGCATCACCTTGTTTTATGTGTGTTTCTATTTAAAGGCACCTTATTTAGTGTGCCGTTGCATCGTAACATTGGATCCAAGGCCAGCAGCCCTAGGACTCATGCCTGCAGGAAGCCTATCTGACACACACGCTTTCTCTATCAGGCTCAGCACAACCTCACACACATAGGGGCCCCACACAGCACTGCAGCCCAACCTCGGGGGCCACGTTAAACAGCGAAATCAGCAACCAAAAGCACAAAATAAGAAATAAGTAGACTAGGGCTTCCCTAGTGGCGCAGTGGTTGAGCATCTGCGTGCCAATGCAGGGGACACGGGTTCGAGCCCTGGTCTGGGAAGATCCCACGTGCCGCGGAGCAACGAGGCCCGTGAGCCACAACTACTGAGCCTGCGCGTCTGGAGCCTGTGCTCAGCAACAAGAGAGGCCGCGACAGTGAAAGGCCCACGCACCGCGATGAAGAGTGGCCCCTGCTCGCCGCAACTAGAGAAAGCCCTTGCACAGAAACGAAGACCCAACACAGCCAAAAATAAATTAATTTTTTAAAAAAAGAGAGAAATAAGTAGACTAAACAGGCACTGTAAAGGACATGTTTACAGTACCAGAGTAAGAGCATCGTCCTGTGCCCACCTGTTCGCATTTCCCTGCCCTGCACGTGTTGTCAAATGACCACAAAAATGTCCCAAGTACTGATTTTGAGTTACAAGTACGTTTTAGAGAGTAAGCAAATTAACAGACAGAACCCACGAATACTAAGGAGCCACTGTGTTTTTGTATATTTGAGTATAGAGTGCAGGTTAATCACAGAAATATTTAGTATAGAGTTAATGGACAAAGCACCCAATATCCCATTAGAGTAAATGCAAATCTTTGTAACACTGAAAAATAGTAAATCTAACAGACCAAATATTTTTACTTGTTAATTTACACCGGAAGGAAAATCTGACAGTGGCTTTTAGAAATGTCAAGACCAAAGAGCATAGACTATTAAGATTTTCCATTCAAAGAACAGAAATAAACTGGCCTGGTTGGGATTCAGTGTACCCCACCCCCCATTCATCTTTCTTTTCTCCCTCCCACCCCTCCTTTCCGCCCCTCCCCCATACCTCCTTTACTGTCTTCTTGCTAAAGAGGCTTAGGAAGGAGCTGGAATCATGCCAGGATGGGCTCACAGAGGCTGCTGCAGTCAGCGCAGGGGCCATGAACCAGGAGGTATGCTGCACTGTTCAGAATATTTATTAGATTTAGTGCTGAAATAGTCTCTGTTGATAAGCAGACCTAACCTGAGTTTCTCAGGTACCGGTGACCGTGTAAAAGTGGTAGTATCTTACTCTCAGGCCCCAGTGCATCACTCACCCACGTGGTTAGATGCTGTATTGAGTCTGTTTAATTTCCTAGTAACTAGCCTAGACTTTTTATCAGGAACATTTATTAATTTCAAGATTTTATCTCCCCTCTTCCTCAAGAGAAGTGATTGAAATTCTTTCCAGTAGCACATGAGCAAAGACCATCCCACCTGACTCTTACTTCGGCCTTCATTTCAGAGGAGCACAACACAGTCTAATGGGCCATGGCCATGAAGTCAGCTGTCATAACGCAGGAAAAGGGATGGACAGCTTTTGAGAAGGGAAAGTTGCAGGCTTGCTGCTGGGAAGGTTTCACATTACCAGCAGGATCCAATAAAACCGCAGATATCGCCCCCAGCTGATTGTGGACAAGTTATTTTTTTTTCAAATAATTTTTTAAAATATTTATTTATTTATTCACTTTGGCTACGCCGGGGCTTAGTTGCGGCATGCGGGATCTAGTTCCCCAACCAGGGATCGAACCCGGGCACCCTGCATTGGGAGTGAGGACTCTTACCCACTGGACCACCAGGGAAGTCCCGTGGGCAAATTATTCACAAAAGTCCTGTGCAGAAAAGAGCAAGATAACGTACATGTGTGCATATTTCTAGAAACGGAAAATACAAAATGTTAATGAAATGTACTTTGAAGTATAGCCACTAGTTTTTTGTTTGTTTGTTTGTTGTTGTTGTTTTGCGGTACACGGGCCTTTCACTGTTGTGGCCTTTCCCGTTGCAGAGCACAGGCTCCGGACGCGCAGGCTCAGCGGCCATGGCTCACGGGCCCAGCCGCTCTGCAGCATGTGGGATCTTCCCGGACCGGGGCACGAACCCGTGTCCCCTGCATCGGCAGGCGGACTCTCAACCACTGAGCCACCAGGGAAGCCCTAGCCACTAGTTTTTAACAATTCTGCAGGGGTACAGGAAAGTACTGCTATTGGCATTATGTAAGGCTATGGATCCTTTCATGGAGAAATCTTTAAAATTAAAGTGGGAATACTTAGGAGGCAAATAGAGTCAAACTTGTTTCCTTTCAACTGTGACGGTAACCCTTATGGTTGTCTGTGCTCGCCAGAAGAAAGACTTAACAGACTGGCATCAGCTTCAGAAAACAAGACTTTACATAGCCACAGGGTTCAATTAAATTGCTCCTCTGAGGTCTTGAGTTTAGCAGCTTAGGGGAAACATGCCCTTTTTTTAAATGACAGTGTTTTGTGAATAGAAATTGCAAGGGGAAAATGGTTTCTGCATCCTACTGTCTTAGGAAATGAGGAAGCTGCAGAAACGGCTTCCTCGCTCACGAAGGCCTTAGTATATAAGAGGTCATTGTGGGGTTCGGTGCTATGAAGCTCATCTCCGGTCAGCAGACACCAGGCAAGCACGGTGGGCACATGGCCAGGCCTGTCAGAGGGGCTCAGAGTGCGGGAACTGGGGGTGGGCGTATGTGTTAATAAACCAGTGATGTCCACTTAGGTCTTGAGAGGAATTTAAAAGGCAAACCTTTTTACCCCTGAGCAACATAATTGAACACATCTCAATTGCTGCAAAATGTATACAGTTTTTAAAAACTGCTTCAGAATATTTAGGATTGATTTCTGAGACTTTGGGTGGATTTTGAAGAAGTATAATTTTTCTTCCACATGGAATACTTCACGTCTAAAATGCTGATAATTAAACATACTTATTCAGGGATGCTGGAAACACTATCCTGGCACTTTGAAGGAGCTGACTTTCCTGTTCCGATTTATAAACCTCCACGAGCTGGCAGCCGGCCCCCACATAAGGTTTCTTCCCCCGCGAGCTCTCACGTCTCTGTGTGTACGTCCCGTTCCCCTCCTGGGCAGGGTGTCTGCTCTCGGGACAGCCATCTTCCTGCACCCCGTTCTGTGTCGCCCCCCTGCTCTACCAGTGTAACAGGGTGATGGGATTCGACGGCATAATTAACCAGCTGGTATCAGGAGGGAAAAATGGCAGCAGTGAAACACAGGCACCTGCAGTCTGATTTGCAAATCTGTCCAACAGCCTACTATTGAATCAAAATGCAAATGGGTATAAATAGTAGTGTTTCTATAAAATGTGCCCCCCGCTGCTTAGAAAAGATGCAGTGGGGCAAAGCCGCCCACTGGGTGAATGCCTGGGGAAACAGGGAACTCCAGGTCTGGGAAGCCTTCATTGGATGGTTTTAGTTAGAAAAGAGGTACCAGGACGGACCTCTTGCCCAGGGGTTAGATGCTTGTGAAGCTTTCGAAGCTACTAAGTGATGTTCTGTTCACTTGTAGTTGTCTTAAGTAGCAATTTTATTCCTAAATATTCTGAAAGAGGGAAGTATATATATTGAACAGAAAACTTAGAAGAGGAAAATAAAAATCACCTCGCAGCCAGGCAGGAGTTTTTACAAAGATGCGCCATGCAGGGAGGGCCACATTCCTTCACCGGTCCCCTGCTTGCTGTGACATTGCTGTGATGACCGAGCTACTGGCTCGGTGTTTGTGCCGCACAAGGATTATTCAGCAGGACGGATCCCCGTGGACCAGCCAGAACAAAGGATTAGTAACCCTTTCCTCGTGCCTGGTGGTGCTTCCTTGATTCTTCTCACCGTGCAACACACCCCTGGTCCCCACTGCTCTGTCAGCTGCCACCCCACACAGATGAGATTCGTGTTGCCGTTTTCCTTTTTCCTTTCTTTTTGGGTCATCGTCTCCCTTGTGTGTGGCCCATCTGTACACCTATTAGAAACCCAGGGCCTCTGAGGAGAAAAGTTAGCAAATTGATGAGTCACCTCACTTGTGATCTCACAGCTGTTCAGTCCCTGAGTTCCTTTGGCAGTGTTTAATGAGCTACAGTGTTTTCCAAAGTGGTGGTTTGAGACTTCCTGGCATCTGTCTGCCTTCTTCGGGGTGAGAATGAACATTCCCTGTCACTCACTTACCTTCACAGTAGCATCCCATCTCTGAGCATAACCCTTTTGATAACTAACTTCAGCTTACTTTTGGCTATGCATTAAGTTCCGGAAAATTACAGTGAAGCAAAGATGTAAGAGAGAGGATAATTCAATTAATATAGGAAAAGAAGGATACTGCTTTAATGATTTCTAGAAACAGTATTACCCACTTCCTCTTCCACAATATTTATTAAACATCACATATGTATCCATTATACTACGTGCTAAACCGGCAACATGTCTTTTTAATACCTTTATGAAGGTAAATTGCTAAACATACTGCATATATTCTTAGAGCCCCAGAAATTGCCTGTTCTGCTAACTGTTGTACATTATGTACTCTTTTGCACATCTGTATTCAGAGTTTTATAGTTGAGTCTTCAAAACATGATCTAGTGTATTTATATCCTCATTTTGCTGTAGGAACATTAGTATCAGTGTTTAAGACCTTCCATAAATAAATGTTCTTTGGCCTATATTGATAACTCCTTTAATACCTAACCATGCTCTGGTGGTGAAATTATTTGCTCAGTCCAGCCTAAAGTCACCATGCTGCCCTGTAAGTTTACATCTTTTTTTCCGTCATTACCAGGGTCAGAATCTGCCTTTGGAAATACGGGTCCTGCACGTGGTCAAGGTGACTTCCTTGTTGAAATCAGAGCACATGGAGAAGGCATGTAATCACTCACTGAGGGATGAAACACGGAATAGGGGATGATTCAGTAAACATTTTTTTCCACATCTTTATTGGAGTATAATTGCTTTACAACAGTGTGTTAGTTTCTGCTTTATAACAAAGTGAATCAGCTATACATATACATATATCCCCATATCCCCTCCCTCTTGAGCCTCCCTTCCACCCTCCCTATCCCACCCCTCTAGGTGCTCACAAAGCCCTGAGCTGATCTCCCTGGGCTATGAGGCTGCTTCCCACTAGCCATGTATTTTACATTTGGTAGTGTGTATATGTCCATGCCACTCTCTCACTTCGTCCCAGCTTCCCCTTCCCCCTCCCCGTGTCCTCAAGTCCATTCTCTATGTCTACGTCTTAATTCCTGTCCTGCCCCTTGGTTCATCAGTACTGCTTTTTTAGATTCCATGTATATGTGTTAGCATATGGTATTTGTTTTTATCTTTCTGACTTACTTCACTCTGCATGACAGATTCTAGGTCCATCCACCTCACTACAAGTACTCAGTAAACATTTTAAGGAATGTTTGCAAAGTGTGATCTTCAAATCAGTGTTGAACTTAAATTCCCAACTTGGTCTCCACGCAACTGTTACACTGACTTGTGTTTTGGTGCAGTGCCGTTGGTCTCCACTGACAGCCTCCAGGAAGACAGCCCAGGGAGGCTCATCACTGCGTTTACCATAACGAGGCCCCCTGGAAAAAACATCCCAGCTGGTCTTCGCGCCAAGAATATCGCACTCTTTCCGAACAACTGGTTTGTTAAACACAGTCCTGACCAGGTTTCCCTGCTAGAAAATTCAAGCCAAATTGTGGCCTATCCATTCGAAGTATGGGGTGGGGGTGGGGTGCGAGGCCACCTTGCTGCCCAGCTCAGGGAGTGCCGCCTGAGTGTCTTCTCTGTGAAGGGTGTCCCAGGACTGTACACGCAAGACCCCTTGGCCCTCACATATGCACTTTTAAAATCTTGTTTTTGCTTCCTCTTTTTTCTTCTTGTTCTTTCTTTATCCATCTTTTCCCCCTCCTGTTTTAGAGTTTTGTAATATTGTTGTATTCTGTGTGTCTTTGTAAGCTGCTTGAAGTCCTTTGTGGAATAAGGTGCAGCATAAATTAACGTCAGAAAGAGAAAAACAAATACCATATGCCAACACATATATATGGAATCTAAAAAAAACAATGGTACTGACGAACCTAGTTGCAGGGCAGGAATAAAGAGGTAGACATAGAGAATGGACTTGAGGACATGGGGTGTAGGGTGCAGCTGGGGAGAAGTAAGAGTAGCATCGATATATATACACTACCGAATGTAAAATAGATAGCTAGTGGGAAGCAGCCACATAGCACAGGGAGACCAGCTTGGGGCTTTCTGACCACCTAGAGTGGTGGGATAGGGAGGGTGGGAGGGGGGCTCAAGAGGGAGGGGATATGGGGACTTGTGCATGTATATGGCTGATTCACTTTGTTGTGCAACAGAAACTAACAGGGTATTGTGAAGCAATTATACTCCAATATGAAGTTTTATTAAAAAATAAAATAAAATAAAAATAAGTTACAGATGCAAACCTGTATGGGTTCATGCCCCTAGCGTCGTTTACATCCATGCCATAGCACCCAGACCCTTATTCCTGGTAGCGGTGGTTGTCTCAGCTTAGATATATTGGTGTTTAAGCTGGTGTTTCTGTAAAATCAGAATATGGCATGAAAGCGCGTGTGTGAAATGAGAGTCCAATATAGCTAGAAGCATTCGGCTTCCACTGTGAAATATTCTTTTTCTTTTCCCAGGGAGTTTTGGAGAAATGTACAAGAACATATGTCCAGTACTAGGATTCCCTGCCAGATTTTTTCCCTAAATTGTGGTTTGACATTTCAGATCATTAAGTGGACACATCTGTCCGAATTTGTTTTCCTTTTCAAAAAAAAAAAGATCATTTGAAGACAGCTACCCAGCAACAGAGTCAGCATTCTTAGTTTGCCCTGATGCAGTTGGCCTTCTCAGCCCTGGAATCAGGCACAAATCACTCCACAGAGCTGAGTGCAGCCGTCTGTTCATGGCTGTATATCCCCTGGGTGTTGAGCAAAAATAAGGAATTCATTTTCCTGTTTGTTTGGGTTTTGTTTTTTTTTTCGGTACGCGGGCCTCTCACTGCTGTGGCCTCTCCCGTTGCGGAGCACAGGCTCCGGACGCGCAGGCTCAGTGGCCATGGCTCACGGGCCCAGCCGCTCCGCGGCATGTGGGATCTTCCCGGACCGGGACACGAACCCGTGTCCCCTGCATCGGCAGGCGGACTCTCAACCACTGCGCCACCAGGGAAACCCTCCTGTTTGTTTTTAAGTATATATTGGTGAGTAATTCTTGGTAAATCTGTGGTTTAGGGGAAAGAATCTTAAAGGCTTTGTTTCTAAATCTTGCTTCTGTCACTAGCTGTGACTTTGAGCAAATCATGTGGTCTAGCGGGGCCCCCGCAGGACTATTCAGGTATGATCGTGTATGTACCATACAAGCTAGTAGAACTGCATTTCTCCAGCCCGGGATGAAATGGGATCACAGTAACTAATACGAAAAATACCACTTATTTGGCTCAAACATTATCCGCTGTGCTAGAATTTTAGGTCCCTCAAATTCTTCCCAGCCAGCTCTGGAGTCAGCTGTTGAACACCCTAGGAACGAATCTTCCCGGACTCCTTCATGCAGGGGGGCTTCCTGTTGCTGCCTACCAGCCAGTGCTCCCCAAACCCTTGGCCCGAGGTCCTTGGTGCCACTCTCGTCCCCACCACAGGGACAGAGTCTCCCCGTGGAGCCACTCTGGTACCTGCCATCTGTGAAGTACCCATCTTTGTGGAGAGCATGCCCTTCACACTTGCTTGGCTTGTCAGGACACTAAATAAGCCAGAGCATCGGTGGGGCGGCAGAGATGGAGCTGTTCTCGAAACCATCGTCCAAGGCTCCCGCCCCAGGGTTTTTGTACATGATCCACGGTTGCTGCAGAGGCCAACAACCATGTAACCTTAGGAAGCCGCTGGCTGTTTGGAGCTGTGAATTCCAACTGCGCTGTGACTGTCTGATGGTCACTGACAGCTGACCTGTCATGGGTAAGGACGGGACGGCTGTCCCCCACTACTTGTGGGGATGCCAGGAAACTGCCTACCAGAGGAGGCTAGGGGAAATGGAAATAGGACAGATACAAGCTTTTCAGAGAGCCCGGGGCCACAGGAGGCCACCAGCGATCTGGGCAGATAACGGTCCTGCTGCTTGTTCTGTGAATTACGCAAAGCAGTGGTTTTTGTAGCTTCCTGCCTTAGGAATCAGCCTTGATGAGCTAGAGAATTTCTGGTCTAAGGCATTCTGCTCTGCTAAGAATTTCTCCTTTTTCTCCAACACATTGGTCACTTGGACATGAAATAAACCTGAGCCCCTCACCTCTCTGCCCCAGAAGATGAAGTTGAGATGCAGCTACCCGGTTGGAACCAGGGCACTTGCTTAAAAGCTTGCACACGTGGCCAGCATGTGGTTTTTAGTTTAGATTGAGCTGGTTGGGAGTGTGGACCTGATGGAGATTACAGGCGTGATGAGCTAAAGCCACCCATCGTCCCTGCCTTCATACCGTTCTGGTTTCTTGCCTCCCAACTGTGGCACCATATGGAACATGCCAGAGGAAGCATGGCAGACACCGTGCTTCCTCAGTTACTGAGTTTCATCCTGAAAAGCTTTTGCATAACCAACCATTAATCCTGTGTTCATTGATTTTGACTTTCAACCCCAATGGAGCACAAGTTAAAGATTTATTTTTCTCCTTTTCATTAATATCTAATTCATTAATGAAGAAAATATGTGGTATTCTATGATATAGTACAACATTGTGAAGAGTATTCCTAGAAAAATTTTTGAAATCAAATCAACCAATATGTATGGAATATTAACATAATATATGAAAACACTGTTCCAGCTATGAGCAGAACTTGTGGTGATGAGCTGACATTTTCATCTTGGAGGAAGAATGGGTTCTGTTAGTACAGACTTAATTTTGACCTTCAAGGGAAGACTGACTGATAAGAAGGATTGATAAGAACATTGGGGAAAAATAACTAGACCATCCTAGAGTTTCTAATAATCAAGGAAAGGGATACAAGCTCTTCAAGGCATAGAGGTAGAGTTTTGAGAAAATGATTAAATACAGAATAATATTTCCTGCTTCAATTTTATGTGCCCAGTCAAAAGAAAGAATATATTATCAAGAAGGGAATAGTCTACCTGGGGGTGAGAACAGGGAACCCAAAGAAGAGACATGGTCATTGTACCCACAGCTGTCCATGGGACAGGTGGCCTGAGTCTGAATTCAGTCTGTTCAGCAATCCCTATTGTGGAAGAGCATGCATGGAGATTTCAAAACCAGCAAGATGGGGCTTCCCTGGTGGCGCAGTGGTTGAGAGTCCGCCTGCCGATGCAGGGGACACGGGTTCGAGCCCTGGTCTGGGAGGATCCCACGTGCCGCAGAGCAACTGGGCCCGTGAGCCACAACTACTGAACCTGCGCGTCTGGAGCCTGTGCTCTGCAACAGGAGAGGCCGAGACAGTGAGAGGCCCGTGCACCGCGATGAAGAGTGGCCCCTGCTCGCCGCAACTAGAGAAAGCCCTCGCACAGAAACGAAGACCCAACACAGCCAAAAATAAATAAATTAAAAAAAAAAAAAAAAATCTCAGCAAGATGATCAGATCTCAGGCTTGCCGAGCAACCTTCCGACTGTAACCAGTTTTTCATAGTCTGCTGAATTAGATATTATTTATTGATAAAGCTTAAATACATAAAGGCTTTATATCAAACTAAAGATGTTAAAAAAACCTAGCTGGGACAGAGAAAATGGAAGGAAATTGTTAATAGGCATGTCATTTTCGGTTATGAAATCTATTTTTGACTTAAGTTATAGAAAAGTCACTATGAAAATTCGTCATTCCTGTCTTCTGATACAAGCACCTGGCACCACATAGGTACCATGGAAATATTGTGTAAAAAATACTTTTAAGAAAAACTCTGCAGGATAAACAAGGTCCCACTGTATAGCACAGGGAACCATAGTCAATATCCTGTGATAAACCGTAATGGAAAAGAATATGAAAAAGAATGTGTATATGTATGTATAACTGAATCACTTTGCTGTACACCTGAAACTAACACAACATTGTGATCAGCTATAAGTATGTGCGGCCAGAGAGTTCTGCCATAACGAGCACGGAGCGCGATGCCCTTGGTGCCGAGGGTCTTTAAGCTTTCTTGGGAAATGAAGTGCCAGAAAGGAGAAAGTACTCAAAAGTCTGTAACAGAACTCATCCGTTTCAAGGTGGCATCGTGTTTCCGTTGGCCCTCCTTCTTCTTGGAGCTTATTACAGATTTTATGCCAGTAAAGTGAGAGAAATGCTGCAGAATGGGGGTCTGACCTCAACACAGGGTGCTTCTCTCAGGACTGAGTCTTCTGGTCCAGGCTCTGCATTGTCATCGGCACTTGCTTGCGTGCTCTCCCAGCGCAAATGCCTGCCTGCAGTGCACGTATCCCTCCGGCTGCTCCCGTGCCCAGGGGCGACAGGAGGGTGGCGCCCTCGAGGTGTTGGCAGCAGTTTGGCCGGTACCCGCCATCCCTGCCATCCACTCCTGGCTCCCAGGTGTACTGACCTTGCTCACCTGCTGCACCCCAGCCTGTGGGCCCCTCCCCACGCCTGCCCCGCTGTGGGCGCTCATCTCCCCTCCGGCTCTCATGGGCATCCTCTGAGCCCGCGGGCCAGGCTCCGGCTTAAGCCGTCCACCCCGTCGCTTCCCTGCACGTCGCCTTACTCCTTACGTGGTGGCTCCTGGCAGCCCTGGTTCTTAACTCTGTTGCTGACAGCAGGTGGAAAACGTCTACGCTCTCTGGCTCCATCGAGAGCCAAGAGACTGCACAGAAGAGGTGGGAAGGGACTGCTTAGCTCCCCCTGCCCGCATACCCACATCATCTCTACCCCATGCTGCAGCCTCCCCGATGGGCCCCTCCCCTAAAGTTCAGAAAGGGAGGCCGGGCTTGAGCCCCTCCTTCCATCTGCTTTTATTCTGGTCTATCGACTATCTGGTCTATTTTGGTCTTCCTCCAGATTTTGCCCCTCTCCTGCTAGAAGAGCATCTGTCTCCACCTGCCACACGGACTGACTGATTCTTGACAGTACCTCAAAATAGTTGGACCGTAGGGTGGAGAGTGGACATTACGCAGAGGAAAAAACACATCTAGAGGCATTTCAAAAATACCCTTAGAGCAATTCAATAATATTTATCGAGCAACTGCCCTGTGTTAGATGGTGGTGAGCACAGCAGATGAGGTTCCTGTCCTTAATGCGCTTACAGCCTTGAGCCTTTTGTAGGAAGGATTCCAGGCAAGGGCGAGTGTAGAGATTTATGCAGAAGGATGATCATTGTCACAGCGTGGAGCCAACGGAAATGTCCATAAGGAAAAGGTCACATGAATTATGGAACAGCCAGGAGTTCCCTGGTGGCCTAGTGGTTAGGATTCTGGGCTTTCACTGCCAAGGCCCAGGTTCAGCCCCTGGTTGGGGGACTGAGATCCCGCAAGCCACGTGGTGCAGCCAAAAACATTTATTAATTTAAAAAAATGATGGAACAGCCATACTTCGCAATGTTGTGCAATAGTTACAAAGAATTAGATAACAGGATGAAGCTATACATACTCACATGAAAGAATCTATACATACTCATCTGAATATACATATCTACAGACATACATTTATACGTCTGCATGAGCATAAAATGTCTAAACACAACAACTAGTGACAATGATTTCCTCTAGGAGGTGAGATTTGTTGGGGAGAGGGAAGGGGGCAGCTTTTACCTTTACTTTATATACTTCTATATTGTTTGGATTTTGTACAACAAAGTGTGTATTGCTTTTGTAATTTTTTTCAATTTAAAAAAATTTTTTATACAAATTTTAAAGGTAACTTCATTTGTGGTAATTACAAAATATTGGCTATATTCCCCATGTTGCACAATACATCGTTGAGCCTATTTATCTTATACCCAACAATTTGTACCTCCCTGCCCCCAATATTGCCCCTCACCCGCACTGGTACCCACTAGTTTGTTCTCTATGAGTGTTCTTCTTTTTGTTATATACACATAGTTTGTTGTATTTTGTGGATTCCACATGGAAGTCATATCATATGGTATTTGTCTTTCTCTGACTTATTTCACTTAGCATAATGCTTTCCAAGTCCATCCATGTTGCTGCACATGGCAAAATTTCATTCTTTTTTATGGCTCAGTAGTATTCCATTGTATGTATGTATGTGTATGGTGTGTGAGTGTGTGTGTGTGTGTGTGTGTGTGTGTATACTGCTTCTTCTTTAATCATTCACCTGTTGATGGACACTTAGGTTTCTTCCATATGTTGGCAATTGTAAGTAATGCTGCTATGAACTTAGGGGTGCATGTATCTTTTCAAATTAGTGTTTTTGGTTTTTTCAGATATATACCCAGGAGTGGAATTGCTGGGTTGTATGGTAGTTCTATTTTCAGTTTTTTGAGAAATCTCCATACAGTTTTCCACAGTGGCTGCACCAATTTACATTTCCACCGACAGGGTACAGGGGTTCCCTTTTGTTCACATCCTCGCCAACATTTGTTATTTATGTTCTTTTTGATGATAGCCATCCTGACAGGTGTGAGGTGACATCTCATCATGGTTTTGATTTGCATTTCCCTCATGATTAGTGATGTTGAGCATCTTTTCATGTGCCTGTTGGCCATCTGCATTTCCTCTTTGGAAGAATGTCTCTATTCAGTTCTTCTGCCCATTTTTTAATTGGGTTGTTTGTTTTTCTTGATGTTGAGTTATATGAACTGTTTATATATGTTGGATATTAACCCCTCATCAGTCATATCATTTGCAAATATTTTCTCTCGTTCAGTAGGTTGTCTTTTCATTTTGTCAATGGTTTCCTTTGCTGTGCAAAAGCTTTTAAGTTTAATTAGGTCTCATTTGTTTATTTTTGCTTTTATTTCCCTTACTTTAAGAGATGGACTCGAAAAAAAATATTGCTTTTGTTTGGTAATTTTTAAGACAAAGAAAATAGGAAAAATATATACCAAGAGTTGTAGTTACTGGCACATAACCTAGTTTACATATTTGGAGTTATTTCCAAACCGTACAGAGGTGAGGGAAGATGGAGAAATTGGGAACACACTCTCTTCCAGCTCTTGTCCCCTTGTCCTGTAGGAATGCAAGGTAGCACATCCAGACCTTCCGATGGATGGTCTGCCCAAGCAGTCCCTGGGACAGGAAGGTGTCTGCTGTGGGCCCCCTCTCGTCTTCACTTTCCCCCTTCCTCCCCTCCTTCATTTCTTCTGTTTCCAACAGTCCTCATCTGGCTCATTTCCCCAAGCTGTCATCTTTTGCCTTAGAAATCAGCACGTTCCAAATCTCCTTCCATGGCTTAAATATCTTCACCAATTCTGGTGTCTGTTGTAAACCAAAATCTGTGTCTTTCCCATCCAGTTCTGCTTCTTTAGGCCCAGTGGTTAGACTCAGGGAAGAAAATTATTGCCTGAATCTCCATCAGAGCGTTTGCTTGTTTTTGCAGTTTTGGGGAGGGAGATCATTTGTCCCTACTCTTCCAAAATTAGACATACCTGCCCAGGTTAGTTTCTCTCCAGAAACACTCATCACATCTTCTTTCAAAATCTGCATCCCTCCACTACTGTATTTTTTAACTTGGTACTCTGAAAGAGCACGTGGCCCCTCCCAACCCTGAAAAGCCCTCTTCGTTGCCGAAGGCTACCATGCCCCCACCCCCTTCCCCATTCCTGGGGTATCTCCAGGCCACAAAGGGCAGGGAAGAGGGGGAGGGGAGAGAGCTCCCATCACATAATAATAAGCTCGATGTGTGCCTTGTATTGACATTATATTCAATGTCAGTATCAGTTCTTAGACCTTAGATCAATTCTTAGCCATTCATAGATAGGTATAGCTAGTGTTTTTTCTTTTTCTTTCATTTTACTTTTAACAAGATTTCTTATAAACCCAAGAGAGCCTAGGTTTATGTCCTGGCTTCATTACTCTCTAGCTGAGTGATCTTAGGCAGTCATTTATCCCTGACCTCAGTCCCCTCATCTGTAAAATGGGGACATTAATAGTACTAACCTCATTGTGATGTTGGGAGGTTAGATAAGTTAATAAAAGTAAAGCACAGAGAATAGTGCCTGACACATAATAAGTATGCTGGTATTTGTAATTATACTGCAAATGCCCTTTTGTAACTTTTCCTCTTCAGTTTTTTTCACATTTTAATTCTACCTTCCAAAGATTTAGATCTTCCGTCTATTCATTTTTTATCTGAATCACATGCACACAATTCATTGTGTGCTATTATCTTTTCCTCCTCACTTCTTTGGTGTCAGTACTTTTTAAATCATCCTTCTGGTCTCACCCTCACCTCACGGCTCCAGGACGCCTTCCTGCCCACCTGTCTTGAGGTTGAATGAGGGCCACCTGTCAAAGCACCATGGTTTCCCCACTGTCACACGCAGAGAAAGTGCAGACATCTGCTCCGTGTCTCACGGTGGGCTTCATAAGGGCAGAGACTGTGTCTGCTCCTTGATGCTGAGCTAGTGCCTAGCTCAGAACGTAGCGGGTACTTACTACTCCTGTAACAAGAAAATGCAGATGTAAGAAATAAGATTTAATGGATTCCAGACTCAGTCTGTATTTCTATAAAAGCAACCTCTAAGAACACAGACAATTGAGAACTACGTTGAAATGGAAATAAATACCCAGAGAAAACATTGTTTGCATCTCTGTTGGGCCAGGTCCTATTTTAGATAATGGTGGTATAGGTTATCAAGCTGATAATGTTAATTGCTGCTTTAATGGTTTTAAATTTAATCTTGGGAACAAGCTTTTATACTCCTCCATGAAAAGCTTTGGGATTAAAAAAAAAAAAATCTTTCCTTTCCACTTACCAAGGAGAAGGTAATAGGCACCAGATGCTAGTTCGAAAGCTAACTCCTGCAGAAAGAACATGGGTCTCAGATTGTTCTCATTCGTCTGTCGTGTTCTTACTGTCTTGTTCTTCTCCCATAACCAAACAGAAAAAAGTGGGTGTGTGTGTGTACATACACACATATATGTGTATACACATATGCTTGTAAATGTATAATATACACACAACTGTACCTCGTTATCCACCGGGAGATAGGTTCCAGGACCCCTTCGGATACCAAAATCCATCCGTGGATACTCAAGTCCCTTATATAAAATGGCATGGTATTTGCATATAACCTATACACACCACCCTCCTGTATACTTTCGATCGATTATTTATAATACCTAATACAAGGTAGGCACTATGTAAATAGTTGCCATGGAAAATTCAAATTTTGCTTTTTGGAACTTTCTGGAATTTGTTCCCAATATTTTTGATCCACAGTTGGTTGAATCTTAAGATGCAGAACCAGCAGATATGAGGGCCGGCCGTGTGGGGGGGCAGGGGGGTTCTTTCCAACTAGAAAAAGGTTTCTGGCAACTTTATCCCTGCTACAGTTATTTGAAGTAATTTTGCGTAAAACACTTAAAGACGCTTCTTTAGTCACTCTAATAACTCTAAACACTATTAGAACTTTGTTTATTCATCCAACAGTTAATTTTGGAATGTCTCTCGTATGCTGCACTTCAGCCCATTTCATGTTTTTCTGAATGTTTTAGCCATATTAGAACAGGACAGCTTTCAAACACAGTTATACAGTGGTTTATTCACAGCAAGTGAAATAAATCCCTTGCACCAGAAGCTCAAGTTTTAAAGCAGAAAATAAACTGAGGTTGAAGTCATGGAAAACAAACCTTAATACCATCCCCAGCTGAGAAGCATAAATTCACAAATTAGTTCTCTTTGTCGCAATAAGTGCTGGTTGGTGAAGAAGTAGCTTGAATATGAGTAACTTCATCTCATACCAGCTTCTCTCTTCTACCTTGGGTTTCTGTTAAAATATAACATGTATTTCATTCACTTACCTTAGTTAAGTCCATAATATTTAATCCAATCAGAAGACGTAGTCATAGTAAGTTTGGAACCAAACATTGCAGATTACCTCTGAATAAATATGATGAAATGTTCCTTTTGTAGATGCAAGTATTGGCATTATGATGAAAACCTGCTCACGGCCAGCATTGTCATCGTCTTCCATAACGAAGGGTGGTCCACCCTCATGAGAACAGTTCACAGCGTAATTAAAAGGACTCCAAGGAAATACTTAGCAGAAATCGTGTTAATTGACGATTTCAGTAACAAAGGTAATGGCTATGGAATCGGCATTTTGTCTATAAAATAATTATAAGCAATTGCAAAAAGGTGATCTCAAAATAGTCTTCAGAAATTAATAATTCGCATCTATTATCAACAAGTTGGCACTATGCTAAGCATTGTATGTGAATTATTTTGTTTAGTTCTGACAGTAAGCCTTGTGATACATTGTTCATCTTCATTTTGCACTTGAGGCTCAGAGATGTTAAGTAACTTGCCAGCAGTGACAGAGATAGTAATTAACAGCTGCATCCAAATCTATAGGCTCATAAGTCTGTGTATTTAACCACGATCTTATACTATACCAATTCTTTGGGCATTGGGTTTTATAAAAATTTAATCGTAGAGGTAATTTATTGAATGACTGAAAAAATGCAATGGCATGTATATTGCAATGCCACCCAAAGCTCCGTCCAAATCTATATACTGAAACCTATATACCTGTTTAATAGCTTGTATTTTGCATTTCAGTGTATTTTGAATTTGACCAGAAACCATGGACTATTTTTATTTATAAAAGAAAGTACCTACTAAAGCTTATTTTGTTCTAGATTTGATTTAAGATAATTGAATAGAAGGAAAGTATGTTTTATCTTTTTTACTCTCTTTATGGAGCAAGCGCTAACTCATTTAGGGAGACATCGGTTAGTCTTGGTTCAACTTGGCTAGAGAGAGATGGAGCAGTGATTTTCCAGATAAGTGGGGTTTTTTAAGTTAAAATTTTTTTCTTCAAATAGATCCATTATTGTAAGCTGAATATATCTTCTTAATGATGTAAATATCAAAAGATAGATAATGCTATAGCTCAGACCCCAAAGCAGCATGTAATTATGCTGCTAAAACCCAAGTCTGGGCAGTTATTTATTCTTCTTTGCTTGTCATAAAACTGAGTTGAAACCTTTGAAAACTGACCAAAGAGCACAGACAAGTCAATGACAGCAGGATATCTGCTTTTTGGCAAATGAGTTTTTCAGAGAGGTTTTGTGTATAAGTAGTGATACCACTGGATATAATGTTAGAAAAGAAGTCAGAACATAGGCAGCATGAAAATACCATTCAAAATGGCTTTACAAATCTTCCTCCAAAACTTAATTTAGAACTCTTGCAGTCTGGATAAACCTCTGCTGTTTTTGCAAGGACACAAGCAGAATCTTGATCTTGTATACATATATTAGCATGGAGAGAAACAGAAATATGACCTACCACTTTCTTCAACTAATCATTTTTAATTACAGCAGGGAATGTATAACTTTAAATTTTCAGTCATCAAATGCCTTTAGCTTAGACATCTTGGTTGCAATTTTCTACAACGGGATCATTTTCATTAAGAATACTATCCCTGTCTCAAATAAATATTTGAAAATATGTTTTTAAGTGATATTGTTGGTGCCAACAATGTTTTAGGTTTAGCAAAACTTAAGCCTACAAAAACAGCTTGGAGAAATCCCATGTCTATGCTTGTACTGATTTTAAGAACCACTATGTTATTAATACAAGTTAGAAAGCTCAGAATAGTCTTTAAAAAAAAAAAAAAAGTGAAGATACACCAAAAGGTGTTTCCCATTCTAAAATCTTGCTTTCTTGCTTGGCCCGAGGAAAGAACAAAATTGGGGGCTTAAGTGTTTTGTCCAGTTTACTTTAATTTTTTTGTGATCAGTGCTTCTGTTGTTACAAATCTCTAACAGCCTCTTGTAACACATTTTAAAAGCAATTACATATAGGGTCTCCTTAGCTTAACAGCTTGGGGAGGGTCATTGATTGGGGCTACTCTTGGACAGAAGTACAGAAGGTCTTTAATTACTCTCCCCAATTTCAAAACACCCTTGAACATCTGTCAGTCCTATCCTCAGTAAAACTATACAGCATTTGGTAAATCTGACTTAGGTGAAAACTTGGATTGTTTTCTTTCCCCAGTATATTCAGTAATTAAAACTCTGAGTTATAATTTTTCTTTTAAAGACAAAATACTTAACTAATTTATATAAAACCTCACAAAAGAGCTGGCTGCTCAGAACCCTCGGGTTTCTGGAAGTTACAATGTCCTCAAAACGTAAGGGTCTGGGGCCTTTGAACAGAGAACACTCCTCTCCACCTGTGCACTGGGCAAAGGGCTACACGGACCACGTGTCCTCCTCGCAGCACTCAGGGAAGGAAGGTGCGGGAGCACTTCCGCTCACAAGTGCACATCATTTCCGCCTGCTTCTCACTGGCCACAGCAAGTCAGGTGGCCCAGCGTACAGTCCGGGCTGGGGCTGGGGAGGATTGATCATCCCCCAGAAGGGGCCATGCTCCTTCGGGGCACTGATCTGTCCACTGTAGTGAGACCCAAGCGCAGTCAAAGTCACGTTAACTAGAATCTAAATTTAAAGAGCACACCATCAACTCGTTTCTGGCCGTAACAATTTATTTTAGATATATTTAGATCACATATCCAAAAAAGTACCTAATGCAAGTCAGAAGTGGCTTTAGGAAAAAAAAAAACTTAGGACTGTACAGAACTAAAAAAAAATAGGAAGGTAAGAGCTTTTTTAAAAAAAAACCAGCAACAACAAAAACTTATACTGAAAGGAAAATTACCAACACTTTCTGGGGAAACATTGTAATTCAGCATGAGAATTTTATTTATAATTCTCATTAAAACTGGACACCAAAGTAGAGAATGGAAAATTTTTTCTTCTCAGTTTTGAATACCCATGTGTGAGTATCTTGCTAATTATAAGCTCCTTAAAAACGAATAAAGTATTAAATGTACAGCCTGATTTGCCCATTTAACTACGGGCTCATCACTAAATACAGCTGTTTGGGGGGTTGTTTTTGTATTCACGGGCCAAGATTTTAAACAACTTAAAAATAATTTTTGTGTCTTCGGGAAACATCTTTAAGGATCCAGGAATTAGTTGTGGCTGTGATGAGTCAGTTTCATTGGCTCATAGTAATACAAACAAAAACTGTTCTCTTGCAACTAGGAAGCCAAGATGGAAAGTTTGGCAAATGTATCTTGTTTTTATAACACAAAAATTTCTCTACCAAACTGCAAACATATATGTGTGTGTGTGTGTGTGTGTGTGTGTGTGTGTACATATAATACACGCATATGTGTGGAAATGATATATGTATTTATTATATAAATATGTAAAGATTTATTTATAAATATATACATACACACACATATATATACAGACACTTGATGCTTAAACTACAGAGAAAATGGGATCTTTTATTGTTACTTGCCAGCTGGATGGGAACTATATTCATCACCACACCAAGACTACTCCCTTCAACACTGATTGTAGTAGAAAGATGGCTCAGAAACAAATATTAACCTATACCCTGTGTGGATCCCGAAGGCCATGTCATGTTATTTATAGGCAGTACATCTTCAGAATTCCTGAACCACTGCTTCTTCCAAAAGCAAAAACACTATTGTGCCTGAAAGCGTCTAGATATGATATTAGCATTTGATTTTTTCCAGTTTTCATGTCAGTTGGCATAGTCATCATTTATTTAATGTTTAGAGAGAGGTTTGATAATTCTCAGGCTAGCTAGTTCTCCGTAGGTATATTAAGCTCAAAATTTAACTCGAGTAATACACTTCACCTTACCTCCCTATACATTTAACATTCAGTATGGTCTGTGTAAAATTACTGAGTACTCAAAGGTCCTGTTTGCCTATCCTCATTTCTTGAGAAAACTAATAGTTTAAGTGGGGACTTCCCTGGTGGCGCAGTGGTTAAGAATCCGCCTGCCAATGCAGGGGACATGGGTTCAAGCCCTGGTCCAGGAAGATCCCACATGCCGCGGAGCAACTAAGCCCATGCACCACAACTACTGAACCTGCGCTCCAGAGCCCACAAACCACAACTGCTGAGCCCGTGTGCCGCAACTACTGAAGCCCTCGCGCCTATAGCCCGTGCTCCGCAACAAGAGAAGCCACCGCAATGAGAAGCCCGCGCACCACAATGAAGAGTAGCCCCCGCTCAACACAACTAGAGAAAGCCCGCGCACAGCAATGAAGACCCAACAGAGCCAAAAATAAATTAATTAGTTAATTTTTAAAAATAGCTTAAGTGGTTTATTAGCCATAACTATAATTTATAATGTTGACTGAATTTTTTATTCATAGAACACTTAAAAGAAAAACTGGATGACTATATTAAGCTGTGGAATGGCCTAGTCAAGGTATTTCGAAATGAGAGAAGAGAAGGTTTAATTCAGGCACGAAGTATCGGTGCCCAGAAGGCTAAACTTGGACAGGTAGGACACATTTGATATCTATTATGTCAACATTTTGGATTCGGTAACTAAAAGATCATCTACATTTTTAAGTACCCATTTAATTTTTAATTTTTTAAAATTGAAAATGCTACCTTAAACACATAACTTATATATCAAAATTGACTCTAATGCCAGTTTATATTAGCATCTAATTTTAAATTGTACATGATATACATCATGCTGTATATGAGTTTTCTTTCACCCTGCCTCTTTTTTTTTTTTCCAGGTTTTGATATACCTCGATGCCCACTGTGAGGTGGCGGTTAACTGGTATGCACCACTCATAGCTCCCATATCAAAGGACAGGTAACATTGCCTTGCTTCTTTTCTTTCCTGGTTGAAAAGTAAACCTCATCCTAGGACAAATAATGTTCCCATTCTTCTGATTCCAGTTCCATTCAGTGCATCAAGTTGTATGTTGAGTTTTCTTTTTTAGCTAGTTGTTTCCCTGAGTGGATCTAGGTGGCTACTTGGGGTTGATTCACATGCGGGCAGTTAGACATTTGGGATAAGCCTAGGGCATCTCACTCAGAATCATCTTCCTCTGGCTACAAAAGCTTTGCTCTAAGAGCAATATTAATTGTTCCCGCACACTGTGGTAACATTCTAAAGGCTTGAAGGAGCATGCTTTGGAATTCTGCCTATGGGTGGTTTTATGCCCTTTGAAGTGATTATTTTACACAGTAAGGGCCGGCTCTTACCTGTGGCAAGGCCTTGGGTTCCCATAGGACCTTTCAAGTTTAGAAGTAGACAGCTATCCTGTGGAAATGTGGTAATCACCAATTTACAGAAGGTCTGAAACAGTAGATGGGCAGCAGCAGTTTTCGAGTTCCCAAAGCCTTCCTTGCTTTTAGTCCAGAATCCTGACTATTTCAGAATCTAGAAGAAATAAGACATGTCCCTGTGGCAATGGCCTGAGACAGAGGAAGAACTTTTGGAGGATTTTATCATCAGAGCATCTGTCAGACACGATTTTCACGTGCTGTCTGATTTAATCCTCACAGCAGCCCTGCAAGATAGATATTACTACCTCCTTTGTACTAAAGAGGATGCTGAGGCTAAGAGAAATTAATTAGTTTGCCCCAGACCAGACAGCTTATAAACTACCCAACTGAGATCTCTCTGGGACACCTTCCACCACATACTTAGAAATCCGAGAATCATAAGGAGAGATAACCAGCCTTCACCTCTCCTGGTGAAAGCTGGCTGTCCTCGGGGTGGTGAGGGGAGGCCATACCACAGGGACCCTCCACTCGCCCATGGGAGTCCAGTGTCTGGAGGGAATAAAGTACCTTTCCCCTGTATCGAAATTCTAAGCCCCATTAATTTTCCCCTTCTCATTGGTTTCTAAACATCTAAAAAGCACCTTAACGTGGCTGTCAAAAACTATAATCTCCATTTTAGGATATGCATTTTAAAATTCTTTCTGATAAAATGAACTTTGGAACAAGCAGGATACCGATTATCTTTGTAGAGCTGGCTCTACGCCTGATTGGTCATATAGTTCTAGCATTTTCATGAAGCCCACATAAAAGGTATAATATTTTTTTGCTCCAAATTCTCAGGCCACTATTTATGTTCTTCAGCAGGTTTTGAGGGATTTTTTTTTCCTTGCTTTTTTAAAAAGCAGGAATACAATACAGCACTTTTTTTTTTTTTGCAATAAAAGAAAAGTTGTTTTTTCCCAATAAAAGAAGTAGGAAAAGAAGATCAAGTAAATGTACAAAAACAGATTTTCACAGTCACTGCTTCCAAAGAAGTAGGAAGCAGCAAGGAGTTGGGAGCACTGCTGAACGTGTCACAGGTATTATCTTTCTACACACACACTCATGTTTAATGGAGGGGTAAGGAGGGAAAATAACAGGCAGGGAAATCTGGTAAATAATGGGAAGTTACCAAGAGGGTGTTGCCTGTAGGACCACAGTGAAAATGAGGAAATCCTATTTAAGTTCATGGCTCTTCGTCCATGACATGTGTCTGTGAGCCCAGGGACATCTCCTCTCTCCTTCCCTTAAGAAAACAGCCTCCTTGACTTTTCAAAGCATTCATTCACTTCCCATTAGATATGAAAATCCCCTAGTGGGGGAGAAAAAAAAGCAAACCCACAGTAACAAGAGATAATCTAGTTAGGCATGCTCAACTAGTCAGTTTTGGGTTCTTAAATGCTTTTTCATTTTCTGTAAATGTTTCAGAACCACATGCACTGTGCCTCTGATAGATTACATAGATGGGAATGATTATTCCATTGAGCCACAGCAAGGTGGGGATGAAGATGGTTTTGCCAGAGGGGCCTGGGACTGGAGTTTGCTATGGAAGCGTATTCCTCTAAGCCACAAGGAAAAGGCCAAAAGAAAACATAAAACTGAACCTTATCGGTAAAGATTACTACTTCCTTTTCTTACGTGGAACGTTTACCTAAGTACTTTTCTTTTTTTCCTTCCCCATGTACTCGTGTAAACATGTGGGTCCCTACACGCCCTTGCATTTCATCTTCGCTGCCATCATCAACACAATACAGAACCACTTGCACTGTGCCGATTATAGATGTCATAAATGGCAACACTTATGAAATTGTACCCCAAGGGGGTGGTGACGAAGATGGGTATGCCCGAGGAGCATGGGATTGGAGTATGCTCTGGAAACGGGTGCCTCTGACCCCTCAAGAGAAGAGAATGAGAAAGACAAAAACTGAACCATATCGGTAATCACTAAATCACTTACCTGTTTCTCTTTTCTCCAGTTGCTGCTAACCTATTAACCTCTTGCCAAGCTAAAAAAAAAAAAAAGAAACTTGTTATTAAAACTGTAGATGCTGTCTCAGATTCTGAAAGGCTTTCTTTCTTTGTGCTGTTTCAGAGGTTTAAACTCACACTTGCTTCTTTGTGGTTGCTTTTTCCTTAAAAGCAAACTCCGTTTGGGGGTGAGCACGCTTTATGGCATTAGTTCCAAATACAGGTGAAAAAAAGAAAATCTTTGCCATCACGTCCTAGTAGACTAGACATGAAATTTTGTTCTTTTGATGATTATGTCATTCTGTAAGTTTAAGATGCTCACATTGCTTACGATCCAAGTTTTATATCCACTTTGATGCTTTGCGGGTAGTGTTGACAATGAAAGACGGTAACAAGAGGTTTTTTTTCTTCCTTTTGTTTTATATGCTAACTCTTAAATACTAATTTCATCCCAGTTAAATCTGATGAATAAAAATACATGACTTTGGGAAATGTTACATAGAATCCTTTATTACTTCGTTTTCAGAAGAGCACTTGATTTAAAAGGAAACTTCATTCCAAAATCTTCCTTTTTCTCCCTTCTTGTGGCTCTTCAAATAGAACAACTTGTGCTACTCTCTCTTTGGTCTTTTCACTGGAACATTTTACCATCTTTCAAAAGAGTGGCCCCAAATTAAATGTTTGCATAAATGCTAATGTAGGCTTGTAAATGTGTCTGATTTTATTTTTCTGATCTTATGGTTCTGCTTTTGGTCTCTCTCTTACTGTTACGCTACTGATGATGTTCAAACTCAATTTGGGGAAGGTGTCTCCAATGTCATGCAAAAAGCTGGTGGGATTTGGGCATGTCATGATACCAGGATACTGAAATGGCAAACATAAGGAAATTATACAACTTTCAGCTTTATTTGACATTTTCCAAATTTCTCTTTGAAGTTCTTTTTCAAAAATTGTCCAGGAATCTACTGCTTACCCACTTACCCTGACTCACAAATAATTCTGGGGGAAAAAACCTAAGGGCTAATAACTACAGTTCTATTTCTACCAATCCCATGGGCTAGGAAAGAAAATTTTTTAAATGTGGTAGAAAAATTTAAGGAAGGTTTCTCTTTAAGTTACTCACTGGTTTTCATGTTAAGATACATTTTCAAGTATGTACTGAGATAAGTGGGAATATATTTAAAGATCAAAAAGGCATAGTTATAATAGAGTAATGTTAAATAAATTTGGCATGAAAGTATAACTGAAAACGCAATAGGGCTGTTTCTCCTTTAAGAAGAAAAGCCTTATGAAAGAATGACTTTCCCCTGATGTGACTTCCCTTTAATATTGAAAATATTTCTTGCTTCATTATCTTTTTAATTAATATATTTATTTATTTATTTTTGGCTTTGCTGGGTCTTCGTTGCTGTGCGCGGGCTTTCTCTGGTTGTGGCGAGCAGGGGCTACTCCTTGTTGCGGTGCGCGGGCTTCTCATTGCAGTGGCTTCTCTTGTTGTGGAGCACGGGCTCCAGGTGCACGGGCTTCAGTAGTTGTGGCACGTGGGCTCAGTCGTTGTGGTGCACGGGCTTAGTTGCTCCACGGCATGTGGGATCTTCCTGCACCCAGGGCTCAAACCCGTGTCCCCTGCACTGGCAGGTGGATTCTCAACCACCGCGCCACCAGGGAAGCCCCTTGCTTCATTATTTATTTAATATTTAATGAATGCTTACTATGTGCCAGGCGCTCTTTTCTGGGGATAAATTTTAAAGAGATGTGTTCCCTCGTGGCACTTAACATGTAGTGGGTGAGACAGAAATTAAACAGTTAACTGCACGAATAACTGGAGCAGCAAGTGTGACGAGTGGTGAGAAGAAAAGCTCACGGAAAGTGTCTCGAAAGCGATGCTGAGGCCGAGCCCTGAGGGATGAGTCTACCCTGTGGAGGAGGAGGGAGGACCGTTCAGGAGACTGCGGCATAGCCAGGGCCCTGGGACAGGAGGGGGTCGGGCAGAGCACAGAGGCATTGCCTGCTGCCTGCTGGGGCTTGGGTGGGGCAGAAGAGAGCGGAGGACACAGTCGGGGTTCCTGTGCCTGGTCTAGGATGGCAGCAGTGACGTTGGAAAGAAGTGGCATCAAGATGTGTGTTGATGGTAGAATCAGTAGGAATTGGTGATAGACTGAATTATCAGGTGTGCTAATGAAGAGGCTCTAATGGAGGGGTCTACCTAAGAATCGAATGCAGTGATAATTCATTGTTGCCAGGGGAAGGGGGAACAGGGTGAAAATTATTCCTAACGGTACGGGGTGAAAATTATTCCCAACGGTGGGAGTGGCTTGCCCTAAAAAGCTATCAAGTCTTTTTTTCTCTTGTCCCTAAAAAGAACCCAATTCAAGGTCCCACTCAAGAAGGACCACAGATCACTCTTTGGCAGCCCTGCCTCCTGACACAGTAAATAGCTGTGTCTAATGCTCCTGTGTCATTTCTGTGCTATATTTGCAAACTCTGAATGAACCGTGGCTGTTCTACCATGATTTACACCCTTATTTGGCAAACCACTGAGCTATAAAATTAAAAAATGAGAGACTACTTCCATGGTGTATGGTTTCACTCATCCCAGAATGACTCATAAATCATTTCAGGAACATTTAGCAGACCACAGCTGTATGGCTCAGTATTTTTAGGAGTGAAAGAGAAAATTCTATTTTAACTAACTCTCAAGGCTTAATTTTTAAATAAACAAAGGAACCAAGGCGCCCTCTAATGGCGAAATGATGTAATGCTCTAATTTGTAACGAACTATAACAGGATTTCAGTTAGAAATTATAGTAAATTCATAAGGAATTATGAACAGATTGTTTCATGAAGGCTTTATAATTTCTTAATGTTTGGCCATCAGTTTTGTCTCTTCTATGCACTACTTATACTGTATTCCATAAAGGCTTATTATCTGTTGTTGAAGGGGTATTGGGGGTTTGTCTTTAAAAGTTATTTCAGCGTTTCTTTTTCTTAGGTCCCCAGCCATGGCTGGAGGATTATTCGCCATTGAACGAGACTTCTTCTTCGAGCTGGGTCTCTACGATCCAGGCCTCCAGATTTGGGGTGGTGAAAACTTTGAGATCTCATACAAGGTAACATTTCATTGAAACAAATGCAGTTTTCTAAGCAGTTATGGATTCTTGTGACTTTCAGATAAGGCTGGTTTCTTTGGGGGAAAAAAGAACAAAAACCTGTTTAATGCATTTCTCTAAATTATAAGGAAAGACTAACAAAAATATTTGCCTTTTGGGAAAAATAAGGCAAAAATGCAAGCTCCAAACTTATACATACGTACTTGGTTCAGCTAAAAAAGGAAGCCAGCGAGCTTCAGAAGTAAAAATACCTCCTCTCCTTCCCCTCCCGCCCCACCCCCAAAGGCTTTTCTGTACCCCGGAGCCTTTTGTGATAGGAGCCCTTGCGGGAATCAGCAGGTGTGGGGTTCCATTTGACCATCCACTGCTGAAGCTCAGGACAGAGGTAGACCCCAACAGTGATCGTGTGTCCTCGCACTGACCCTGGAGCTGCCTTCCTGCAGTACCCACCCACCCGTGCCCCCCGCCACTTCCCGAAAGAAAGAAGTATTTTCCAGTGTGAGCTGAACACATAGGCCTTACCTCTTGTCTTAAATGTCCGGTGCTCAGCACTTTGAGGGACAGAAGAGGAGGAGCTCGGTCCTCGCTGTCAAGGAACTTACAGCCGATGAGAGATGAGAGTTATGCTTAAACTCATAGTACGATCAGAAGGTAGACCGACATTCAGGTGGTGTGATTCAGAGGCAGCATCATGCTGGAGGATGTTTTCGAGGCAGAACGAGGAAGACGGGCCGAGCTAAGGTGGGGGTGGAACGGGGAAAGGCGCAGGGCGGGCATGGGGCCCACCGTCTGGCAGAAGCTGACAGTGTGAATCCGACGGGCGTCCAGGAAGATGGCGTGGGCAGGGGCGCCAGGTCCACAGTGAGGAGAGCCTTCAGTGCTGAGCTGAGAGACTGTTGCTTAATCTGACAGGCAGTGGAGACCCATGGGAGAGACTAAGCCGGGGAGAGCACAACCCAGAGCTGCCCTTCAGCAGCCTAATCTCCTGCTATAAATAAGGGAGCCTGAGTAGAGGCAAGCGGAGGCGAAGGAGCCGCTGGTTAGGCGGTTATGGTAACAATCCCCCAGGTGGGAGGAGGCGTGTTAGCGCCGGGAGAGATGAAGTGCGCGTTAGGACGCAGAAGTCCGCGTGGCTCTGCAGGGGCTCAGGACGGGCCCCTGGGTGCCCTGTGCGCCTGCGTTCCCCAGCGGCCTCTTTGTTAGTATGTGAGCTTGAGAAACAAGAAGTTATCGTAGGATCTGTTTAGCTGGTAAATTCCCCGTAGACCCTGTGTCTAATTTAGATATTAGGTTTACGTTTACAGGACAGATTGGACGTTTGAGACAGCTGCCACGTGTGTCTTTCCTGACAGATCTGGCAGTGCGGTGGCAAGTTACTGTTTGTCCCTTGTTCCCGTGTCGGGCACATCTACCGTCTTGAGGGCTGGCAGGGGAACCCTCCGCCTGTCTATGTCGGGTCTTCTCCTACCCTAAAGGTGAGTCTTTCGGTTAAAACTGGGAAGGCTAGGGAGCTAACACGTATGTGCCACGTGGCCACGTAATGTCAGCTCGCTGGCCAGGCGACATCTTTGAAGCAGTCACGCTGTTTCTCACTTTTCACTTAGACTAGGCTTATTCATGAAACTTCTTATTGTTTTCTAGGATTATTCCTTGTATCCCACTCTGATTAGAATTCCATTACTGAATGGTGTTGAATGTTCTCCGTCAAGATATCTCAGATTTTAGAACTCCACTCAATATTCTGTAATGACCTATATGGGAAAAGAATCTAAAAGAAAGAGTGGAAATATATGTATAACTGATTAACTTTGCTGTACACCTGAAAGTAGCACAACATTGTAAACCAACTATACTTCAGTAAAAATTTATTTTTAAAAAATGATAACTCAGGGCTTCCCTGGTGGCGCAGTGGTTGAGAGTCCGCCTGCCGATGCAGGGGACACGGGTTCGTGCCCCGGTCCGGGAAGATCCCACGTGCCGCGGAGCAACTGCGCCCGTGAGCCATGGCCACTGAGCCTGCGCGTCCGGAGCCTGTTGCTCCGCAACAGGAGAGGCCACAACAGTGAGAGGCCCACGTACCGCAAAAAAAAAAAAAAAATGATAACTCAAATTTTTAAAACCTGACACCGTGTAGGAAAGTCGTTGAAAGGGAAATACCAACGTCTCTTAGTCACACGTGAGTGAAACACTATTTTTGTTTGGTTTTGGAAAAGTAAAGTAATTATAATAGAAGTTTGTGTAGTAAACAAAATCACATTTTTCAACAGTGCTTGCAAAAGGTGAATGAATAACTTTTGTCCCTCAAACCAGGGACAGACCAGGAGAGCTTCACACAGAGGCCACAGCCCCAATGCTGGCAGGACGATGGCCTCTCTCTTTGATGGAACAACTTAGAAGCCCGTTGTTTGGGCGGCTTTCATAGACTCTAAGAGCGTATGACTATGGTGTCTTTCATTTTCTGGAGCCCTTAACCAAGTCAAAAGCAGAAGGAAGTCTATTTTTGGCTACGGATGCAACTCAGGACCGTTCCCCAAAGCGAATAGATAACAGAAGCAGAGACTAGACTTTAAGAACCAACACAGCCCTCTAACCGACCAAAGTTTTTTAGAAGTGGCCAAACGGAGCCCCACTAGGACAGGGGACGAGATTTAAATCTCCGCAGTAAGACAGAGATAGCAGCCAGTTAACACTGGGCCCGACGGCGTTGCAGGAAGACAGCCGCCCTTGGAACCCGCCCCACAACCACGAAGAACTGATGGAAAGTCAGGTCAGTTCAGGAAGGCCGGTGCTACAAGGAAATGGAAAAGAGACGAGAGGGAAACACTCAACACTGTCAGATTAACCAGCAAACTCAGCCTTCACCAGCGGCTTCTGTCCTCTGCTTCTGCGTGTCCCCTCCACCCTCCAGGGCTGTTTCTCCAGCCGGTGGTCTTCTCTGAGCTGCAGACCTTTACGGTCAGCTGTCTTAGAGAACACCTCTCTCTCTCTCTCTCTTTTTTTTTTTTGGTGGCAACGCGTGGCATGCAGGATCTTAGTTCCCTGACCAGGGATCGAACCCGAGCCCTTGGCAGCGAAAGTGCGGAGTCCTAACCACTGGACCTCCAGGGAAGTCCCTAGAACCCTCCTCTTAGATGGCCCTCAGATGTTTCAGACTTGGCCTCTTCAGAGCGGAGCTTTTAACTTTCCCTCAGAGGCGGCTCTCTGCCCTCTGTCCCACCCCTCGGGCCACCTCCACTCCCTGCCCCGGTTATTCCCCTCAAATCTGAATCTGATGTCTGCTGCCTGCGAGGACCCTTCGGATGGCCGTCAGCTAATGGGTGACGTGCAAAGCCCTTGGAAACGATCAGTAGTATCACTAATAGCTCACACTTCGTGAGTGCTTAGTGTGTACAAATCTAAACACTTCGCACCGATTAACTTCTTAATTATCCTCATCTTAAAAGGAGGAAACCGAGGCAGCTTTTCTCTCAGTGAATCCTGCATTCCAGCTGTGGTGATAGACCTCTTTCAGGACGCCACATGCACCATGATCTGTCATATATTTGCACTGCTCTTTGCCCCAGGTCCCAGTCCATCCTGGCTGACCGCTCCTTCAGGACTGAGCCGTCCCTGCCTCTGCATCCCAAACAATTAAATGCTCCTCCTTTTTGTTGCCGTAACCTTATGCGTGTGCACTTAATTCTTCATGTTCACGACTACCTGGAAGACACGGACTGTGTCTAACTTTGGGTGGATTTGCAAGAATTCAAAATATTTAGCAATAATGTTGTGTTCTTTTAGGAGGCTGCCGCTTAAAACTTTTTGAGCCCACGGGCTTTTGCAGAAACATGCCCACGGCCAGGCGTGCACCCTTTTGATAGTTATCTTGTAGCCAAGAGAAAATTTAATCAGAACACTAGATGTTCCTGCTCTGCGGCCAGCGGGCCAAACCCAGCCTTTTTCAGTAAATAAAGTTGTGTCGGAACCCAGCCCTGCCGTTCGTTCGCATGTTCCCTGTGCTGCTTTCTCACTGCGGCAGCAGAGGTGAGTAGTTGCAACAAAAACCGGATGGCCACCCAGCTGAAAAGACTGACTCCCGGGCCCTTTATAAAGTTTGCTGCCCCGTGATGTCCAAGCGCAAGGGCCTCGCTGGGTCTGTGCCGCGTCCATCGCATCGATTCACGCCTACGAGTGCTCGTTCAGTGAAACAGTAGAAGTTAGATCCTTGTGAGTTCTCACACGTCAACTTACATGATTGTTCTTTAGTTGCTTTTCAAAATGCACCCCATGGGGAAAATATCCACTTAATTCTGGGCTACAGTGCAGTGGTTCAGATACAGCTGTTACAAGATGGGCAGAGCCACTTTCAGAAATGTGTTTGTTGTTTGTCCCAGTGGTTTCTGATGGGAGACCCCTCCCCCCGCACGTGCCAGCAGCATGGTCCTCAGAGAGGAGATTGTTCAGGGGTCGGGGGGTGCCCGGTGCCAGCCAGCCTCTCTCACCAACCCTCTGCGCTCAGCTCCATCAGCGGGAAAGAATGTATTATCTTAGGGCTTCCCTGGTGGCGCAGTGGTTGAGAGTCCGCCTGCCGATGCAGGGGACATGGGTTCGTGCCCCGGTCCGGGAGGATCCCACACACTGCGGAGCGGCTGGGCCTTAGCCATGGCCACTGAGCCTGCGCGTCCGGAGCCTCTGCTCCGCAGCGGGAGAGGCCACAACAGTGAGAGGCCCGTGTACCGCAAAAAAAAAAAAAAGAATGTATTATCTTAGAGTATGGGACCTTCGGCACAGTGACACCAGATTCTGTGTCCGTCACTCTGGTTGAACACGCGTGACAGTGACATGTCAGAGTCACGAGCTCGCTTGCATTTCTAATTTGTAATTAAGTATCGGGTCCTATTGAAACGAATTTGTCGTACGTTGGTCATATTTCATATGTCGAAGAGAGGCTGTTTATGACAGTACAAATATTTTTGGTTTTTATAATGACGTTAGTTTTCTTTTTCCCAGAATTACGTCAGAGTTGTAGAGGTCTGGTGGGATGAGTATAAAGACTACTTCTATGCCAGTCGCCCTGAATCAAAGGCGTTACCATATGGGGATATATCAGAGCTGAAGAAATTTCGAGAAGATCACAACTGCAAAAGTTTCAAATGGTTCATGGAAGAAATAGCTTATGATATCACCTCACACTACCCTCTGCCGCCCAAAAATGTCGACTGGGGAGAAGTGAGTATCCGCCGGGGGTCAGATCTCAAAGTGTGTGTGTATGGAGACTGAGCTTGGGAGACGGGAATGTTGGAGGAGAGAGAAGAATTCTTGGGGGCAACTTTGGTGAAAAGCTGTTAACCTCCCAGCCTTTCCACCAGATAGTTCCCCTGCACTGACCTCCCGCCCCAAGTCCCTCCTGTCTGCTCCGCTCGGGACGCTGTCAGCTCCCTTCAGCTCCTGCCTTTCCCCACCCCTCGCGCGACTCCCTTCCTCGGCGAACTCCTACCCACCCTACACTGCCCATGTGGAGATTGCCAACAGTGAAAAGCCTTTCTATGCTTCCCCACTCCATCCCGAGACTCAGGCCTGCCATCCTCTCCTAACTCGGAATCACCGTCTGTTAGGGCCCCGGGGCCCTGCTCACCGCCGTGTCCCAGTGACCTACGCGGAGGCCCCATGTGCAATAGGCACTCAGACACTGAGGGTAACTGAAAACAGTGAAAACCAAAGGCCTTGATCTGTGTTGCTTTGTCTTTGTTTCTTCAAACTTGCCTCTATAGCCTCCTTTCTGAATGCACCCACTCTTGTACCTTATCTGCTGCCCTGTAGGTGCATTAAACACCCCATGAACTTTCAAGCCCACGAGACCTTGCTTAGTTATGTTTTCAGCAAATAGCGGTTGAGCGCCGCTAGACAGAAAATGTGACAAGCAGGGACCTCCTCCTCAGGGAGTGTGCATGCCAGTGGGGCAGAGAGAGAAACAGAAAACAGAGTGTAGTGACAGGTGGTGGAAAAGGCTATGAAGGAAATAGACAGCTGCTGTTTGAGGGGACTCAGGGACCCGGTAAGGGAGGCTCCTCGGAGGAGGTGACGGTGGGTCTGAGATCTGAACAATGAGCAGCCAGCGAATCAGAGAGCCGGGAAAGGGTGCTCCGAGGAAGGATGCCGGTGTGCCTGCCGGCTGTGAGCCGGGAAGGCTCTGCGTGTTTGATAAGCAGAACAGAGGAGGTGAAATGAGGCTTAGGGGCGGATGGGGAGGGCAGCCGTCCTCCTGAGAGTGGGAGGCCACAGGAGGGCTTTAAACAGAAAGGTGATGGGATTCCATTTATGCTGTGTTTTCAGTCACCCTACAGTGGGGCCTAAGAGTGGAAGCAAGGATGCGGGTTAGGAAGCAGTGGGTTAGTTCCAGGGAGAAGTGATGGTGGCTGGGACTGGGTGGTGACAGTGGAGGTGGCGGGACGCAGGCCCCATCAGGGTGCTTAGTTCATCTGGAGGCAGTGCCCTGACCGGCAGGGCAGTGGAGGGTGTGGGCCAGCAGGACAGCTGGTTTGGTTTTATTTGAGTATCGGGTTGGGTGGCCACCAGGGTGGGGAGGTGAGCAGAGGGGGCAGCTGGGGAGGGGCCCAGAGGGACCAGGGGGGCACGAAGAGCCCAGCAGGCACCCCGCTGGGCCGTCCAGATCTCAGGCCCAGAAAGGAGGCCACATGTGCATCTAAAGCCGTTTATTTGGATCCAACAGCAGGTAGATTGTTTCATGGGACAGAATGAGAAAAATACAGAGGAAAGAGGCCGGACCTGTCCCTAAGGGGCCCCAGCACTTAGCGCTCGCACTTGGGCTCTCTCTCTCTCCCTCTCCCTCTCTCCCCCTCCCTCTCTCCCCCCCCTCCCCCCGCCTCGCTCTCTCTCTCCCTCTCCCCCCCTCCCCCCACCCTCTCTCGCTCGCTCTCACTCTCTCTGCACCTCTGTCTTAACTCCCAAGTAGACCGAAGCCCCTGAGAGTCGGGACGGCTTGTGCTTCTCCTTTGCTCTGGAGAACACCTCATTAGCACACTGCCTTCTCCGTGGAAGGAGGAATTCTCTCCGTGAGCTTGCCCAGTAGAGGCTTCAGAGTCCGCCCTGCACATGCTGAGGGCTCTCAAATGCCCCCCCCCCCCGCTTCAACCCAAATCTCAGTCCCAAAGCCCAGACTAGGGCGTGTGAGGCTGGACGCCCCCCCCCACCCCCGTGCTGATGCCTCAGGCCCCAAACTCCGACGCCTTCTTTGACTGCCCTCCTCTCACACTCCACACCCAGTTCCAGAAACCGACCTTCCTCCCTCTGCTCTCAGCCACCACGTCTCCCACTGAGACGAACCCTGCCTGCCCCCGCTTTGCTGTCAACACGGCCGCCGGGCCACGTCACTCCTCCAAGCCCCGCGAGGCGGCCCCGGGCACTCCTTGGTTGGGGGCAGAGCCCTTTCTGGGGGCCCCGCTGCCCCCGGCCTCCCCCGCTGCTACTCCCCGCTCGTCCTCCTCCCGCAGGCCTGCACCCACCTGCTCTTCCCTCCCCCTGTATGCTTTCCCTGGGGAAGCAGAGGGAGCGTCTGCAGGCACGGCCAGGCCTTCTGTGCACCTCCTGCCCCCCGAGACACTCCCACCCGCCAACTTGCTCATCTGTCTCTTCTCGGCTCTCACTTGTCACTTTCTAATGTGTCTGTTACGGTTTTGCTTATATTCGGCCTTCCCTCCTAGAGCGTAAGCTCCCTGGGGCGAGGATCCGATCCGTTCCGTGCACTGGCGCATCAGAGCCCTCAGCATGCCTGACACAGCACTCACGTAATAGTTGATGAATAAATAAAAGCGTGAGCCAATGAACAGATGGAATGTTCCATCCTCCCTTTACAGTCTCACCCTGAACACACGTTCGGTTTAACCCTCCCCACGCTGGCCCCTGCACCTCACAAGGCACTTCTGCACCCTCCCTGCAGCTTCCAGGGTGAACCCCTGCCCTGTCCTCTCCCGGGGCCGCCTCCAGCTCCGCCCACATCCTCTCTACAGACAGCAGAGCCTCCGACCCCGACTTGCTTCTCCTCTGAAGCTCTTACCTTCCTGGGTGCTCAGCCAGTGTTTGCCAACTGAAGGAATGAATAAAGCATTTTATCCAAGTACAGTAGTAATTTATAATTGAGATATAAATCTGTAATATTTCCAATAAGGAAAAAGTTGTGGGGTTTTTTGTTTTTGTTTTTTTACAAAATGTGCATTTCAAACATGGAAACGCGTGTTTGCTGCCCACCTGCGACATCCGTAGTCAGAGAGGAGCCTCACTGCCCAGGCCCTGGAGGCTGCTGCCGGCAGTGGGAGCCTTACCTCCCAAGTTCACTCTGGCCTAGACATGGGGGCCAGTGTCTGTGACTGCCATGGTCAGCTCCCTTTGCTCTATTTCCTTCTCATTCACGTGAATGATCATGAATCTGAAATGGTACTAATAGTATCTTTGTATTTTTTCTTCTGTGGTATTTTATCAAAATCTGGAGACCAAGACCCTCAGTTGGAATGAGCTCATTCGTGTTGACTTCAAGACTTAAGTGATTTCAGAGATGACTGTACGTCCAAGCTCCTCAAGGCTTGACAGGACAGTAGGGACCCGGTTAACTCGAAGCTCTCTGAAGCCACATGAGAGCTTATTAGAGTCTAAACTGTCGCCTTCCCTGTGGTTCTTTGTTCATTTTTTTTAGATCAGAGGCTTTGAAACTGTGTACTGCATTGACAGCATGGGGAAGACAAACGGAGGCTTTGTTGAGCTGGGCCCCTGCCACAGGATGGGCGGGAATCAGGTAAACAGCCGGGCTTTGCGATTAATTCCGTCTGCACTGGAAGCAGCTGGGCTGACTGAGCCAGAGTTTAGCCTGGTTTTCCATTTGGTGATTGTGATTGTTTGGTAAAGTAAAACATTCTGTGAAAAACTGACAGTGCTAAAACGTTTACTTAAATGAGGGGATAAGAGCAGTACTGGTTTTCATGTAAGCAACCTGAATCTAGAATTTATGTCTGATGTAGGAGATTAGAATATATTCTTGCATGAGTGTGTAACTATGTAAGCCTAGCTCCCTAACAGTATCCACATCTTCCCCCCAGTAGGCTGGGATGCTATTGCCAATCATGTATATTTCACTAGTATATTCTCTTACTTCCTTATGTGAGTATTTTTCTTGTCTCTGATTTACATTGTGAAACATTATCAGGTCTGTTTCCACATTTTCATTTTCTTACATCGTTGGTGCGAAATTCCTATGTTAGTGACCCATTCTGTATCTAAGAGGCTAAAGAACGTAATCCTTTAAGAGTTAGAAGGGGTCTTTACTACCATCAAAATGAATAATTCCTGTGTTTGGACTTACTGTTCTGAACACACAGAAACATGGTAGAGAAATAGCATAGTCATTGAGTTTAATTATAGGAGTTAAGTTTCTTTCTCTCTTTCTTTTTCTTTAATAGCTTTTCCGAATCAACGAAGCCAATCAACTCATGCAGTATGACCAGTGTTTGACGAAGGGTCCTGATGGATCCAAAATTATGATTACACACTGTAATCTGAATGAATTTAAGGAATGGCAGTACTTCAAGGTATTCTGTGTTTCCGTTCTGAAATACATGCAATTTCATTTTAATAACACCTACTGTGTGGAATTTAGACGTATAAACCTTAAAACCTGCATTCACACTGACTTGCATGTCCGTCTCACTCACTCATTTGTTTTCCTGAGCACTAGTGACTCATTGTTCCATACTGAAGCATCACTTTTATCCTCTGGTGTAGTATTGTCATGGAAGGAGGCCACCTGGAGTCCATGCAGACCCACCGCTAACTTATCAACACAGGAAAACCAGTGTTCCCTGAGGCAGTCATCACCATTGTTCTAATATCAAAGTCGATCTTTTTAATCCAAAAGAGTCATTCATTAAAATTACCTATATAATGTGTAAGTATACCTATGTATGACACATAGAAAATGTTGCATTTATTTTTGCATTTTATTTTATTAACTTTTAAAATATTGCTGCCTGTTGTCCAGCAGGTGGGGATAGAGACGAACAAATAACATGTTGGACTCAAGGCCTTCAAAGCTTCTCATCATGGCTGCTTGCTAAATGCAACAGGATACGTGTTGCCTGTTGCTTGTTTTAAAGGTCATGTTTAGTTTTTTTTGTGTGTGTGTTTTTTGCGGTATGCGGGCCTCTCACTGCAGCGGCCTCTCCCGTTGCGGAGCACAGGCTCCGGATGCGCAGGCTCAGCGGCCATGGCTCACGGCCCAGCCGCTCCGCGGCATGTGGGATCTTCCCGGACCGGGGCACGAACCTGTGTCCCCTGCATCGGCAGGTGGACTCTCAACCACTGCGCCACCAGGGAAGCCCCATGTTTAGTTTTTCACTTGAGTCTGTGAGAGCAGTTTTTCTGTTTCAGCTGTGAATATTCAGAGTTCTGTGCCAGGTTGAGGATTCCAACATAATAATGGTTTTCTGAATAATTTTCAAAGTCTAGACTTGGCTAAAATAAATCAATTTATTATGAAACAAAAAGTTGGGGAGGCTGCCCCAGATTGAAGAAACTGGCAGCCCTGAACTTTCTTTACGCATCTTGTATTCGTTGCCACGTCCTCCCTGTCAGCAAACGCTTGTTTGCCACATAGTGATATGACCCAGCTGAATATTCCCAGTTATCATTGTGCATAGATAATTACTATGAAGTGGTAAGTATGTGTCAGTTGCTGATATTTTTCTTATAACAAGTTAGGAAGGAGAAGATGAACATAAACCCCAGAGAAGAGAGCATTTATTTACACAAAGAAAGATGAATAATAGCAATGAAGGCTAGGGGTGAGTAAGGACAATATTAGTAAACTAGTAAAAGAAGGTTAGCAGATGCAAAACGATACAAGAAGAAGTGGACAAGAATGGAATGTACATATTTTAGATATTTTAAAGGGCAAAGCACTGAATATCCGTTTGTGCATCAGACATTACTAACTATTTACTGGGGCCCTTCAAAAAATATCTAAAGCCCATCATACTATAATGGCAGAGAAGGAAAAAAATGCAGAAGTAAAAATAGGCAAAATGCCATAGGACAGCAAAAGAGAGATTAATAGGAGGAGTTATTTCTGATGAGTTTCATGTAGGGAGTATCACTGCACCAGGTCTTGAGGTATAAAAAGGCTTTTCATGGAGAATAAATGAGAAAACGGGTGAGCAGAGGCGTGGCATCAAAGTGTAGAGAATTCTAGGAACTGCGTTTGCTCTGGTTCCCTAAGTTCTCCATGGGAAAGAGCGTGGAACTTTGTTTTGTGGGCTTTAGGGAGTGACTGACGTTAGTTAAGGATCACAGTGATAGGAAACAGTGGATACTTTAAGGAAAATAATTCTGGAAATATTGTCAAGTATGGACTGGTGAACAGGAGGCCAGTTCGGTCAGTGGTTCCCACTCTGCCCCGTCTCTGGACCCCCTTTACATCCTTACAAATCACTGACATGCTCCCCAGACAGATTTGTTATAGAGGTTACAGCTAACGGTATTTTCTAAGTTGGGAATTAAACCTGAGAATTGTTGTATTTATGCATGTATTCACGTAAATGTAACAATCATAACCATACTACACGTTAATATAAATAACACTTTTATAATCCCCCCAAAAGTGAGAAGAGTGGCATTGTTTTAATAAGTTTCACAAATGCCTTTAATGTCTGGTTTAATAGATTCTTATTCTGCTTCTGCGTTTAGTTTGATGCGATATGTTGTTTTAGTTGCGTATTTGAGGAAAATCCAGCCTCACATAGACGTGCAGTTGGAAAACGCGGGGTAATTTAATAGCCTTTTCAGATAATTGAGGCTGTTCTTCAGTGCTACACAAGTGTCTAAGTGGTAGTTTCTTAAAAGCTTTGCAATGTAGAATCTGAAATCCTATCAGTGAACATTTTGTTCTTTGTTGCGTTAAACCCACTGGTCTGTCTTACACTGGAGTGGATCTTTTGTAACATCACATATTTGCTGCTCATTTGGAAAACAGTGGCTCACTAAGTCATGTAAATCTTCCAAATGATGGCACATTTCATCATACAATGCCAAATAAATCACAAATATAACCACCGATTTCATCAGAAAAGTCTTTAAATCTTGTGCAGCTGTCAAGTTCATGGTAATGGATACAAGTTTCCGACAACTCGAATTTTTGCTTGAAAACTCAAATTTTATCAATGGCAACAGATACTGTCAGCTTTATATTTTTGTTTTTTCCTTGAAGTGATGGGCTCACTTTATTTTCTGGAAAATGGCTACCCAGTCCCAAGTTTGCATAATTGTAATCTGCCTTCAGGCTGTCCTTTCAAGTCAGAATGACATCCCACGAGAGAAGGAGCTCGTTCAACCCTCGGGTCCCGACAACTGCTCATGTGCTGTCCACTCTTCCCATACTATCTCATAGGGTCAAGATTTAATAAAACTAATACGTGGACACCAGGGGGCAAAGGGTGAGGAGTGAACTGGGAGATTAGGATTGACATATATACACCGCTGAGTATGGAGTAGATATCTAGTGAGAGCCTGCCGTATAGCGCGGGGAACTCTACTCAGTGCTCTGTGGTGACCTGGATGGATGGGAGGGAGGTCCAGAAGGGAGGGGATATGTGTACACATATGTCTGATTCACTTCTCTGCAGTAGGAGCTAGCACAACACTGTGAAGCGCAATTATACCCCAATTTAAAAAATAATATTTTAAAAATTAATTAATTAAAAAATTAAAAATAGGAGACGATCTACATCCCAGGGCCATTCATCATGAGGATTAAATGAATTAATACACGTAGAGCGTCTGGTACGCGTCTACCCGGCATAGAGCAAGTGCTCAATAAATGTTAAATGTTATTATCATTAAAAAAAAACAAAAAACTAATACGTTTTTACTGCTTTGTCAAGGGCGTTCTCAAGTGAAACTGGCTTTTTTTTCTTTTTTAATTGTGAGTGTTCGTCCATGGAGAACATGACTGTGTGATTGATGCTACGGCCCCAGCATGTTCACCCAGCATGGCTTTTGCGCCATCAGTATAAATGTCCATACGATGAAGAAGGCAGATGGGGCTCTGTGTATTATTATGAAATCGTTTCAGCCTTACAGACCCAATCTTAGCTAGTCTGACGACCACACTCTGAACAGCCCTGAGCTGTACTGAAGGAACCTCCAGCAGGTGACCAGGGCTCGACCAAGGCAAGGGCGGTGGGGAGGGGAAAGGATGCAAGCCCAAGCCACTGCAGATGTCCGTCCTCAGCCAGCGACTTGGAGGAAAGAAGGAGGGAAATGCAGCCTGAGCTGTGCTGTCCTGAGCACGGGAAAGCTGGTATCGTCATTAGTAGGATAGGAGCTAGAGGAGCAGGTTTGGAGGGGAAGACGATGAATTTAAGTTTGTATGTATTGAATTGGAGGTACCAGCAGTACATCATGACTGAACAATAACAGGATGTGGAAGACTGACGATCAAGAGAAACACAGACTCTGGGGTGTGCCTGGTTCATGCCTGCCCAACTTGCTTGAATAGTCTTCTTACGAAAGCCAGGCTGTGACTTTGTCTAATGTCAGTGATATCACACAGTGCAAATGTAACACTGTGTTTCCCTGTGTCTTCCAGAACCTGCACAGACTGACTCACATTCCTTCCAGAAAGTGCTTGGATCGCTCGGAGGTCCTCCATCAAGTGTTCATCTCCGACTGCGACTCCAGCAAAATGACTCAAAAGTGGGAAATAAATAACATCCATAGTGTTTAGAAGGAATGAAAGAAACCAGTAACCTACCTACTGACACATAAATTTATACAGGACTGAAAACCTCCTGAAACCTGCTGCAACTACAGCTCCAAACCCAGAGGCTCTTGAGGAGTCTGAGGACATTGATAAACTGTGATTTTACGATAACATTACCATCTGCAGTTACTGTTTACGAAACTGCTTCTACCTTCAACTTTGTAGATGTTTACATCTTTTTTTTGTTTTGTTTTAAGATGATGTTGGTAATCTGTGCATTTAGCTCTGTTTTATTTAGAACAGAGTAAAAAGCATTGTTGTCTTCTTTGGGATTACACTCAGGGGTCTGAAAGGCAGTTTGATTGTTTTTCGTTTTTTTTTTTTAACACACTTGAAAAAAGGTTGGAGTAACCAGATCGTCATATGTAACTTGGTGATTATCAACCTGTTGTATCTTTATTTAATTTTACATCTTTTTGAAGCACTGCCACAGGTTATTAGCCAAGGTGGCCTTCCTTCACAGTCATGCTGCTTTTTTGAAAGGTGAATTTCAACACATTTAGTGCCTCTTTTCATTTCTTGGTATATTTCAAGAGCTTTTGATGCAATTTGTAGGATGTTAATGATGGAATTGTCACCTGTCTGAGGAATACTTTTACCACTCAGAACTGAATTAATGTGCTACCATTTGCTCTGAAATGGAACGTTGTATTGCTTGAAAAAAGAAATGACAAGATGGAACATCCAGAGCTATTCCGTAGGGTTTGAAGATTGTACGGCATTAACTCCCCTATTTGCTGGCATTCCCAGTGTCCTCTATCAGTACCAACTCCTAAGGCAGCAGGGGGTCTGCTAACTAGAGAAAAATGTCCCCTGACATTGGGGATTGACTTTTCCCCATTCCCTGTCACCATAGAAAATTATAAATAACTCTCAGTTTTGAAACCTTGAAGAGGGGGTAACAAAAACAACAAAACACCACTGTAAACACATCAAAGGTTTGTTCTGACCTAGGTGAGAATTTCCAAACCCTTGTTGGATTAAGCCTTACAAGACTACTGTGTGTTACAACGTAAGCTGTGCAATTTATGAAGCCAAGGGTGAGTAGACGTTTCATTTATATCTTCATGAAATTCCCTGCACAGTTTTTAAATTTTAAAAAAGGCTATTTAAAAATATAGTTCATTAACAAATATGAATTCTGTTAGATTATCTGTTAGTTCCCTAGTGTTTATTAATTTTTTTTTGAAAGCATATTTCTATTAGTATTTTTCCAGTGAAAGGAAGACTTCTTTGAATTTACACATTTATTAAGATAGTACCTACTAGGAGAAAACCAAATACTGCAAGTGGTCAATTGATTTTAATTGCTAAATAATCTTTTATTACCTACAAGGTTAAAATGCTGTGTCGAATGCAAAACAAATTTTTTTAAAAGTGATGAGGCAGGGAATGGCAAGTAAACTAAGATTTTTGATCCTGTAATCATATCAATGAAAGGAATTCACAAACTACTACGAGAGGGAAATATATTTAATTAAAGCCTAAAAAAGAAAAGGGAAAAAACCCTACATTTGTTTAAAAGAAAAGCCTACCGATTTGTTTCTTCCAAGCTTAGCTCTTAAATTCGTAGAGTCAAAGTTCAACATCCTAAACAGAGTTTTATTTATAATTTTTGACTTGCCAATTTGTATTTTGCTACTGATCTCTGATCAACCATTTGAACTTTCATTCATCTCTAGGGATGTTTAAAAAGGAAGACATTTATATGATTATATAACTGCAAAACAAATCAACTATAAACAAGAAACTAAGAGAATTGGTACTTTAATTACTTGTGTGTTTGCAAAAAGGCTCCATTTTCTTTGTTGAATAGATTATAGCCTTGTTAACTATGCATAGGCCTAAGAAAGGTGGCACATAAACTGTGCGTGTGAATCTTAAATGGGTATTTTGTGCAATGCGTTAAGATACTCTATAAAAAATGATTCTGTATATTGAAATCAGAAACCTTACCAAACACGAAAACACATCAGAAGCTGCTGCCATAACGACTCTTCTACTGGGGGGGCTGCTTTGGAAATAATTCCCGTATCCTTGCTTTGTAAGTTGATAATATCACTATGCATTTCTACACATTTTATAAATTTGATTTATGCAGATTTTGATACACTGTATGTTTCTGTAGAAATTGTATAAATATTCAGAATTTTATTAGGGATAAATTTGAGAAGTTTATGTATATCTTAATTCTGGGTTGCTTGTTTTTTAGGTGAGAAAAAAATAAAATACTGTATTTTCATCCATGGGTTTTTTAGTACTTGCAATCATTTCTGTATCTAAACACCACATGTTTGAAATAATTACTTGATTTTATTGTTTACAAGATACACTAATATAATAGTTAAAATATCATAGACCACAGTTATATGTTGAGTATGTGCTTGAGTGTTGGTTAGAATTCTGACTAGAGTGTGTTTAGAATACTCAGAGCTTACCTATCTAAGAAGGAAACATAAAGGCTTAATTTTGCCCCTGGTTGCCTATGTATAGAAAATCACTTACCAGAGCTTCCCTGGTGGCGCAGTGGTTGAGAGTCCGCCTGCCGATGCAGGGGACACGGGTTCGTGCCCCGGTCCGGGAGGATCCCACATGCCGCGGAGCGGCTGGGCCCGTGAGCCATGGCCGCTGAGCCTGCGTGTCCGGAGCCTGTGCTCCGCAACGGGAGAGGCCACAACAGTGAGAGGCCTGCGTACCGCAAAAACAAAAAAACAAAAAATCACTTACCAATTACGAAAAACAACCCAGCAACGTATATTTTCCTTGGCAGTGTATTCTACTATATCATTGCCCTTTGAAAGCAAAAATTTAAGTCAAAATTCTTTACAACCTGATAGATCAAGTGAGTAGAAAGAAGGGAAGCCTACCAACATGAAGTGAGAACCGGGCTGTAGGACCTTGTAGCACAACCCACGACATCTCAGGAGAAGGTACTATGGCTGCCAGCTTTCCAGAGAGGGGCCATGTTGGTCTGGGAAGCTCGGCTGTTGTCATGGCTTCATTTCTCAGCTGCTGTACCTGAGAAACGTGGAAAAGTGACAGAACACCAGACTGAAGTGAATGGGGGCTCATTTATCTCCTAAGAGATAGCCTTTCACAGGGATCTGGGAATATGTTTCATCATTTCTGGACTGTAATTGGGGGTAAAAAGCCACTTAAAATTCAGTGGAGAACATGACAAGTACCTGACCTGAGCCAGAGGGCTAATAGGCCAGTAATTGGGTATGTGAATACTAATCCATGAGAAAGCACTTTTAGAATACTGAGCACTATGAGAATGCATATTATTCATTAGAATCTGTTGCCAAAAAATGGACAAAAGTCAGAATGATTTTGGGGGGACCACTGTCCCTGGGAGTAGAGATTAACAGAAGGGCTGTTTCTAAACTAAATTCGATAATTCCTTTGCCAATCTCCTTTTTAAGATTTTGAGGACTTCCCCAGCGGTCCAGTGGTTAAGGCTCTGCGCTTCCAATGCAGGGGGTGTGGATTCGATCCCTTGTTGGGGAACTAAGATCCCACATGCTGTGCGGCCCAAAAAAAAAACACTTTTTTTTTTTTTAATTTATTTTACTTTTGGCTGTGTTGGGTCTTCGTTTCTGTGCGAGGGCTTTCTCTAGTTGTGGCAAGCGGGGGCCACTCTTCATCGCGGTGTGCGGGCCTCTCGCTATTGTGGCCTCTCTTGCGGAGCACAGGCTCCAGACGCACAGGCTCAGTAGTTGTGGCTCACGGGCCTAGTTGCTCCACGGCATGTGGGATCCTCCCAGACCAGGGCACGAACCCGTGTCCCCTGCATTAGCAGGCAGATTCTCAACCACTGTGCCACCAGGGAAGCCACCCCCCCAAAAAAAAACTTATTAAAAAAAATAAAGTTTGAAATGCCCATAACTGTGGTTGGTGGGTTTTGGTTTTGTAAGTGGATCAGGCCTTGGGCCCGCGTCTGAGCAGAGGTGGCATAAGGGTGCCTTAATTTTCATAACAGAATGATATTACAATCTGCTCATCTGAATAGTATAGTATGGTGCACTTGTCTGCATTCGAATCCCTATTCCATTACAAATTACCTGTGTGGCCCTGGCAAGTTATTGATGCTTCTCTATGCCTCAGTTTCCCCATTTGTAAAAGAGGGAGAAATAATAGTCCTGTTTTATAGGATTTTTATTAGGCTTGTGTGGGTTAACATACATGCAGTGCTTAGAATAGTTTCCAGCATATAATCAGGGTAATATAAATGGTAGCTATTGTTACCTGGTTTCAAAGTCTTAAAGTCGGTCTTTAATCAGAACTAAGACAGTACACTGCAGACCCTCTATAAAGGCTATGTGTGTGTGTACCTGTTTCATATGTGAGATATCATTACCTCCACTTTCCAAGTGAAGAATTTAAGCTTATAAGTTAAGCTTATACACTGGGGGTGAAATGGTTATCCATAAGAGTAAGTTGTTATCTCTACCTCACACCGTTCAACGTGTAGAACGTAGTTTTCAGTGGTCGAATTTATAATTTAACCCTTGGATAGAACTAAGTGCATCTGGAAGAATGTCTAAGATAGAACATTCTTTAAATTATGTTTAAACGAAATTCTCTTGGGCTTTTGATATGAGCAAATAAACTCCAGCTGTCTTAATGATTAAATGCCCAAAACAAAACTAAAACTTTCAGTAGAAAATAGAGATGAATAGACTTCCTCATCTGGCCATAGCATAGTAATTGTTACTGTCCTAAACAGAATGCTGCTGTCCTAAACAGCTATAAAACAGGACAAAATATATGCAGCAGCTGTTTTCAGGAATTGGGTGACAGGCAAAGCAGACTGTGATAACTTGAGAGAAAGGAAGCACACAGGGTGAACCCCGGTTCAGCATGTCTGCCTGCCTGGAGAACTTTTCCCACCACGGTACAGGAAAGTGGAGCTCAAACCCTGGTGATTCAGCCGAGCTGAAGAGGCTGCAGAGACAGCTGGAATTGACAGGGCAGGTCACTGGAGGGGGCTGCACTTGAACACCAGGAGACGTGTACAGCAATTTTTATAGCACTACCATTTATAACAGCAAAAGCTCCAGGAACCACCTAATGACCCATCAACAGGAGAGTGGATCATTTGTGGTATAATCACATGACGGAATGTTACAAGGCAGTGAACGTGAATGAACCAGTTAAAAACAAGCCAGTAGGGTAGTGTTGAGTGAAAAGGGCAATTCCCAGAAGACTTCATTCAACAAATATGTTTTGTAAAATCAAAAGCAACTAAAACATACAGTAAGTCACACATTTATATGTGATCAAATATACATGGATAAAATGTGATTGAATAAGAGGTTAACTTATAGTTACCAGACAAGAAAGGGAAGAGGGGAGAGGAGACAAATTAGGGGTATGGGATTAACAAACTACTAGACATAAAAATAGATAAGCAACAAGGATTTACTGTATAGCACAAATTATACCCAATTTCTTGTAATAACCTATAATGGAGTATGATCTGCAAAAAAACTGAATCACTATGCTATACACCTGAAATTAACACAATACTGTAAATCAACTATACTTCAATTAAAAAAAGGTTAAATAACTTGTCCAAATTCCCAAATTTAGTATTGGAGTCAAGGACATAACTCCAGTACTCAGTATCCCCAGAGCCCCTGTGGGAGGAATGTCTATTGTACTTTCCACATAACTAGTTTTCCTCTCCACCTAAACTGTTAAGAATCTCAGAAGTGAATCTGGTACTTTTATCATAGCAAGTATATTATTAACACATACATATTGTTATGCATACTTTTAGCTAATATTTATTATTCACTATTTCTTGCCACTAGGATGTCTTAGATGTATTGTCTCATTTAATGCTCAAAAAAAAATTCTGATTTTAACACCTGAGGAAACTGAAAGGTTACACATGAGGTCTGACGTTACCAAACTGATAAGAAACAGCCCTATTCAAACTGATCTGACTCCCAGTGTAAACTCATCAGCTCACTCTTAATTTCTTTCATAACTTCGTTTTTCCTTTTGTATTTTATATAGTTTGTTCTTTGTATGAGCCATCTCACCTTTATTGCAAAAACATAGAGAATCAAAGAATAACACATGAATCTATGAATTACAATTTTGCTTTCTCTTTACCTACTGCCCTAGGGCACTGTCCTCGTTGACTGCTATGTCTTCCTGAAGAAAGGAGACTGGACCAGTTCTGAAATTTGATCCTACATACTGCTTAGAAGTTTTGGTTTTTTCCTTTTAATATGACACTAATCGTGCTCCTGAGCCACTATTCTATAGACATGTTAACTCCCAGGATGAGGCTAAGAGAGGTCTGCGCTAAGTCCTGAAGAACAAAGGCTCAGGAGCGTAATATTCCATTAAGACCTCAGAGACAATGTCTATATTTACCTTTACAACAGGTTAAGAAGTTAGATGAGTTTCCAATCAGGGCGAGAAGCGTTTCTAGACAACTAGGAAAATAATGCTTAGCGGGGAGGCCTGTACTTAAACTTTTACCAACAGCCCTAACTCAAGTAAATGTTATTAATAATCCTACATTTACCTACACTAATTTATAGAAGTGGCAAACTGGTGACCCCTGACAGAATCTTACCTACAGACAAGTTTTCTTTGAGCCTGACATTTGAATTCATTGCCAATATTTACAATTCAGATTTCACATTTTTTAAATATCTAGAATTCTGGTTCCACTTGAAAATTTGGGAGATTTGGGAATCCTAGACCCACATTTCCATCCAGCAACAGGACTGAGCTAAACAATGGCTGTCCCCTTTATCCTGGGCATTTATGTTTACAAATGTTTATAGAATAGTTACTCTTTCTGGCACGAGGTGTACAAAGATGGCTTATTTCTAGAGAGAGATGTTTTATTTTTAAAAGGACTGGATCTTATGCATCGGCAAAACAGGCCCTTTAGCTTTCTTCTTGCTATTCCCCAAGAAATAAAATCATTACTGCTTTGTAAACATTTTTAGTGGCATACGTAGTAATAGAAAGTCAGCTTTAAGATAAGGCTATGTTTGGCTAAGACAAACTTACGGTTTAGTACTTACAGTAAATGATGCTGTTAAAGAGCAAAACACAAAAAGGCATACTGTCCCATACTGAGCAAGTCTGCAAGTTACATAAGGGACCTCAGGATCTTCTAACACAGCTTTTATAGATTAAAAGACCAAAAGTAGTGGCTACCATCTGGAAAGAAACTTGAGACCCTACTTCAGTTCTTGCACCAAAATAAATTCCAGAAGGATCAAAGATTTAATTAAGTAATAAAAAGTAAGAAAGCAAAGACAATTTTTATAATCTTTGAGTGGGAAAGGCCTCCCAAGGCCACTAGGGAATAAATTTGCCTACATAAAAACAAATCTTTGCATGAAGACAAGCATCATAAAGTCAAAAGACAACATAGAAAAAAATATTTACAATGTAGGTCACAAAGGGTCATTTTCCTTATTTCCCACAAATTACTAATAAGACCAATGAGACAGAAGACCACGGGAAACACTAATGGCTCTTTAACATAAAAATATGCTGAATTCATAATAGGAGAAACCATTTTTTATATATCAGAATAGCAAAGATTACGAAGTTTGAGAATGATAATGTTGCTGAGATGAGGAAATAGACATTCATTGCTGTGCAGTACACATTAGTAAAACTTCTGAGAGCGAGCAGGTTCTGCCATATACCAAGTACAGGTTTTAGCTATTATAATTAGCACAATTTTAAATGCACAAACTTCTGAATTTTTTGAAATCATACAAGGATATTCATGGCAATGTTGTTCTTAAAGCAAAAAACCCACAACCATAAGTATCTTTAAGGAACTGGTTACATTGTGATCTACTCAATGGGCTACTATGCAGATGGCTATTTAAGTGAAATGTGGCAGCTCTGTTGTGCTAAGAATCTAAAATGATGAGAATTAAGGGGCAGAACAACATATATAATAAGCTTCCTTTTGTGCAACATTGATATATATGCACATATGACTGTTGTGCTTCAGTCTCTCTTGAAGGGTGAATTATTACATTACTGGAGTTGCCTCCTGGGAGAACCTGGTAGTTGGAAATCAAGGTTGTAAACTACCCACTATATAGCCCTTTTACATTTTATACCATCAAGATATGACTTATTTTTAAAAAGAAAAGGGGGGGCAGGCGGTTTTCATAAACACATCCCCAAGTACTGGCTGGCCTGGGATAGAACCTGATTCTTACGCCTGTTTCAGAGCTTTCCAACATAACCACTCCTTGAGGTCATTTAGTCCTGAAAACAAGGGTATTTTAAATTTTGATCCACACTTAGAGAAAATATCAAATATGAGGACTCATCTCAAATGCTGAGATTATGGAACAACTCTTGATTTTAAAAGAATGAGTCACTCTTAGACATTTAAACTATATTTCATTTAAAGAACAGAATGAAAGCAAACACAAAAACTCCCAAAAAGAAAGGTGACAAGGAACCAGATAGGTCTGCTTCATGGGTCTAATTTATAGATATAGAAATCCTTAAGAAACAGACTCTATTTCAATTTTAAAAACTCCTATTTAGTATCTTTTCTATGCATTAAGTACTGTTGTAAATACTTAACATTCTCATTTAATCATTAAAACACTGTGAAGTAGGTACTGACACCCTACACAGATAGAGAGAAATAAGCCCAGAGGTAAAGTCCATACAGCTAGCATTTGGTAGAGCTGGGGAACTGGGATCCAGACCTAGGCGTGTCTCTAAAACACCTTACCCCCAATTTTTTAGCATTAAGTCACCTAACACCAGGAAATATTTTTTAAATACATAAAACTAGTTTTCATTTTACGATCAGCAAAAGCCCCAAAACAACTGTGATATTAATGGAGGGCAATCTCTAAGAGGTCTGAAGATTCTACTTCAGTCCATCTGCTCTGGGAATTATGCTAATACCTTACCTTTCATTTAACAAGTTTGGTTAATATTTCCTGTGTCAGAAATAATTCCAAATATGGCATAAGATGGACAACCAAGGCTCCCATGGTTGGGTGATAAGAATTTTGGCTCCTATTTTTAATACTTGATAGGTAACCAAGACTGTCAGGTTTAACTATGAAACTATCAACAAATAGGTTTCTTCTATAATCTCTTAGACAACAGATGGCTAACTTTCACTAATAACTTAATAACTATTTACAATAGTTATCTAAATTCCAATGCAAGCAACTGCTTCCTCAAATGAGCATTTCCTAGTAACTGCTTTCACCTGTAAATAAATATCCTAGTAAAATCTCGCCTAACTACAGTCATGGAAAATCACAACCACCATCTCAAAAGCTTTCTTGGGTTAGTTACTGAGAATTCTAGGCTTAAGACCACAATGATTTTTAAGATTTAACTCAAAATTCACTCTGGTATTCTACCCCAAACTAGATCATTATCAACCCTGTTCCTATTGTTTTTAAAAGTTTATGTGTTTTTAGGTATGGATTCACTGTATGAGCTCCTCTGCCTCGTACTAAAAAAGAAAGTTTCTCTCAAAATAAAATGTCAGCTAAAAAAAATGGGACAAGTTAGCTAACAAATGAACATAAATGTCAAGAACAAACCTTGCTCATTTTATAAAACTGCATAAATTTTTAAAGTTCATTAAATTCCACTGCTGGTTTTTAAAGAACACTTTGTAAATATGAATAATATGGGCATGTTTGACTTTTAAACAAACATTATACTAAATCAACCATGTCTGAGAACTATTAGGCAGAAAAACAAAAAAAAGTTGACATGGTTCCAGACCATGACTTTTAAAGCAAAAGCTAATTGAGCATATACGACAAAGACAAATGAAATAATATACATAATTTTATTACAAAAACTTTTTAAAAAAACAATGCAACATTCTCATTCTAGAAAACCCAAAATTCACTATTGAGACTAATTTCTATGAGTTTGCTGTGCTACCATACACAAGTCAAAAAGTTAAAGAAACCATTAAATATTCAGAAACATTCATCAGAAGCTTTAAATTCTAACTGTATGTAGTAGCCCCTCAAAAAGCTACAACCTGCATTTTTAAAAAAGTATTTTCTCTACAAAGAATCTTATCAGCTATACAAACAACTGTACAGTTTTTATACTGAAGCTAATATTGAGCTGCACTTGAATTCACATTCTTAGCAAAACCACTGCCTGAGCACACACGCACACTGCACACGCATCGTTACAGGATGGCCATTCATTCCTCATCTTCCTCCTCTTCCTCCTCATCTTCATCCTCTTCCTCCTCTTCCTCTTCCTCCTCATCTTCTGGTTCATTCTTCTTCTTGGAGCCTGTTGGCCTGCCAGGGCCCTTCTTTCCCGCTTCACTCTTGCCCTTGGCACGGTATGCGGCAATATCCTGAGATATTGTCAAAAAAATAAAATCGTCATCCGGTGTCATTACTCAACCATGAAAACCACTAAGTTGTAAACAATCTAAGATTATTGGCCAATAACCCCAATGACTGTCTAAAACTTGGTTTTGAGATCATTTGTTCCCTCCAGGCCTTCGAAAGCTAATGATGTAAAATAATAGGGGTGTATCAGATTGATGTCTGTCAGTACTTTCACTACCGTCATCTGTTAGCGGCACATAGCCTGTCCCCTGACCTCACATTTTAGATACACCTACATGAAACATCTAACCCTCCATTCTCAACTACGAGATGCATTTTACCACAAATACATTTGAATGCAGCAACCTCCCAGGGCTACAAACACCGGTTGCAGTCCAAAGAAAGGAGGTTCCAATTAGCTTATACTCCTTAAGTGTACAACTCTCATTAGACCTTTTCAAAGCAAAGCTGACAACCATTAACACTGACCTACGGAAGGTTCCCCACTTGCTAGTCAGGGAAAACTGACTACAGCTTATACCTATTAACATACAGCTTACACCTACTTCTAACATGCTCATTTAGAAACTGGCTACCAGATTTCAACCTTGCCCCCCAAAAATGCAGACAACACACCTTTTCATACTTCTCCTTTAGCTTAGCTGCTTTCTGTTCATAGGGTTGTTTGTCTTTGGCTGACTGCTCAGACCACATTTCACCCAATTTTTTGGCAGTATCGCCAATGGATAAGCCAGGGTGCTCGCTCTTGATCTTTGGGCGATGTTCGGAGCAAAACAGGAAGAAGGCAGATCTGAAAGGAAGGAACAGAGCTGTAATGACCTGAATGAAAAATCATGGGGGCAATTCAGTTGACTGAAAAGAAAACAAAAAAACAAACAAAAAAAACTTACGGAGGCCTTTTAGGCGCATTGGGATCTTTTTTCTTTCCCTTCTTGTCACCTTTGGGAGGAACATAATTCTTCATCTCCCTGTCATAGCGAGCTTTGTCACTTTTTGCCATATCTTCAAACTTGGATTTTTCCTTGGCAGACATGGTCTGTGGGCATGAAAGCATCAGTGAAAATGCAATACTGTAAACCGACATCCGTCCCCGAAAAGGCAGGGTTCTCTTCAGGGCCACATTTGCCTCCGTCGTCTTAAAATACACCAGCACCCCGAAGTCCTGTGCCTCTGACTCTGAATAAAACACTGGGGCCAGTCGGCGGCGGAGACAAGTTCAATGTCACGGCCACCTGCCCGCGTGAGGACCCTCGCTCTCACCTTCCATCTCTCGGAACATTTCTTGGAGAACTCGGCGAAGTTGACCGAGGAGTCGGGGTGTTTCTTCTTGTGCTCCTCCCGGCAGGTCTGCACGAAGAAGGCGTACGAGGACATCTTGCCCCGCGGCTTGTTGGGGTCGCCCTTCCCCATGATGCTGCTGCGGCGGCGCGTCCACCTGGCGGGAGAGCGCGGCGGGCGCTAGCGGGCGAGGCGCCTTCCCGCCCAAACGCCGCCGCCCCCCACCCCCCGGGCCCGCCACCCCCGCCCGGCCCTTCCTGACAGGAAAGCCCCCGGCTTCCACGCCGCGAGCCCTGCTCCGAGCTGCCGCCTCGCGCCCCGCGTCCAAAACACTTCAGAGACGGGCCCGGACGAGCTTCCCGCCTCCGCAGTCCGGCCCGCCCGGCCAGCACCCGGATCCCGCCCGCGGGGCGAGCCCCGAGAGCCGCAGGCGCCCGGGCCGGCCGTGAGGCAAGGGGGCCGGCCGGCCACGCACCCCAGGCCCGGGTCCGGCTCTTGCCTGGCGGTAGCTTTTCCTCAGAGTACCGCGCAGCGGCCGGGTCCGACCGCGACGCTCCCACCCGCGGCTCCGGCGTGAAGTGATATGTCGCTAACGCAATCCTCCGTCTCTTGTTTTGCAGACTTCTCCGCGCCACGGCAACTTGACGAGCCGGGACACAGGCCACACCCCCCGCCACTCCTATTGGCCCTGGGGATTATTCAAACTCGGAGAGGCCCCGCCCCCTCGCCACGGCGGCTTCCGAATGGCTGGTGTGTCGCCAGGCTCGTCCCCCCGGCCGCAGCCTAGCAGGTTCGGTGGGTCGCCAGGGTAGTTAACTCCTAGACCCGTTAGAACCGGTCAGGAGAGGAATGTGCTGCTCGATCCTGATTGGCGGCCGGAAGAGGGTTTGAAAAATGGCGGGCCTGGCGCTGACTGGCTGGGGCGGGCGGCGGGGGGCGCGGTTGGCCCGTGGAGAAGCCCCGCCAGATTTAAAAATACCGTGTCGCGAGTCCGCGGGCTGCTCTCCGGGGTCGACGGCGCTCGGTTTGCGGGCGCTGAGGGGGCAGAAGCGGCTCGCCCCGCCGACCCCGACGGCGGCCCAGGTCCTGTTTGTCCCCCGCCCCAGCGCGGCCCAGAGCCCCGACTCCCGGAGCGGTGGTCGCCGCCCCGTCTGGAGAATAACAAATACGGAGGCTGAGGAGCCTGCGCTGCGGCCGACGGCCGGCGCCGCCGGGTGTCGCTGAGGCTGGGGTAGGACCCGAGGAAGACAGGTGGCGGGGACCGGGGAGGGGCGGAGGGAGCCATTCCCGTCCCCATGGGGGTACCGCACGCCCGCGAAGCAGGGCGCCTTCCGCCCACGGAGTCCGCGAGGGGCCACTCCTCCCTCCCCCTTAGTCCTCGGCGTCAAATCCCGGGGTAAACAGGGCCGCCCGCGGGCGGCTGGGCGGGGCGGGGCGGGGCGGGCGGCATCTTCCCGGTCCCGCCCCTGCATCCGGGCTTCGATCCCGGGCCGCGGCCCCGGGGCCGGGCCCACACCCCTCGCTCCACTCCTCAGCCCCTCCACCTGAGCGCTGCGACGCCCCTCCCCCCCTCCCGAGGCCAGCCCGCTGTCACCGCAGTGGTCACTGTCTGGTCCCCGCAACGCGATCGTTTTTAAAACCTTTTCCCTATCAAAGATTCCCTTCGAGACTCGCGTGAAAGCTCCGCACCCCCCGTTGCATTTATGCGCCAAACTGCGCGCCGCGGCGTTTCCAGGCTCCTCGGAGCCCAGGTTAATTTAAGAATCTTCGCTTTAGTGTCTGGTGAGAGCGCAGCCGAGCGACCTTAGCTTACTGCTTCCAGGCGTCACCAGCCGCCTTTCCCGGGGTAGGAGGACGTTGACTGACATCTTATGCTATTTCTGTGTTGTGTTTAGTTTTGAGGGTTATTTTTTTCCTCTTGGCCCATATGTTAACAGTGACAGTTGGTTTCAACAGATTTTAAATATTCTTTCCTTTCTCAGTTAAGTTCGCTGGCATTTGTTAGACTGTGTGCTCCTATTTGGTTTGGACACGGTGATCATACTCGCTAGAACCTCAGTTCCAGCAGCTAATTTTCTAGATTTACTAATTAAAAACTAGGTTTTTGCAAACGGAAATGGATGTTAGTTGCACAACATTGTGCATGTCCTCAATACCACTGAATTTTAAAATAAACTTGAAAAGTAAGGCATCGGTGATCTGTTCATTGCTATTTGAATAATGTATGATTGGTTTTTTCCATTTGGATTTTTGTGTGCTTTTATAGCACGATTGTAACTGTGATCTTATTTGAGAATAGGGTCATTGCAGATGTAATTAGTTAAGATGAGGTCATACTGGAGCTGGGTAGGCCCCTAATCTAATATGATCGGTGTCCTTGTTAAAAGGGTTTGTTTGGCCATAGAGACAAGCATGGAGGTAAGATGATGTGAAAAGACAGAGGGAGAAGATGGCCATCTACAAGCTAAGGAGAAGGGCCTGGAATAGATTTTTCCCGTACAACCATCAGGAGGAGCCAACCCCACTGACACCAATTTCCATTCTTTATTCCATCACAGCAGAGAACAGGAAAACATTTCTATATTTAATCTGCATTTACCCTCCATGCCAAGACTTCACTCTGCTGTACTTCCTGACCTAAAAGTAACATTGAGATGCACAGTGAAGTCATAAATGAAATAAGGCTTAAGTGAGATCTAGACAGTGGTTGGTTATAGAACAACTTTTTTTTTTTTAATGGCAACTATATACAGAATCTGGTAGCACACACACAAAAATCTAATCCCAAAGGTTGTTCAGAAAAAATGGATTAAATATACAAGAGGCCTAGTTCACTATTATGAATTACTTGGTATATTCATTATGTCATGACTAATATGACTTTATCAGAAAACTGAAATGTCCTATGAAGAGGTAGTACTAAAGGTTTCTCATTGTGCCACTAATCCTGTTATGGTTCTAAATGGGAAAATAAGATTGTATTTCTAAAGAGGAAAAAAAGGTTGTACTCAACTTTAAAGCCATTTCTTTTCAGAAACATATCAGTTTCATATATTCTAAAACTAATTTTCCAAATTTATTTTTATTAGAATACTACATCTTCCTAAAAGATGATAAAGGGGAAAGTGTTTATGTTTCTCATAAAAAATGTATAAATTAAAATCCAACAAGGGCTGTGATTTTGAACAGTACACTTAACATTTCTAGACTTTTGATTGACAAACTGTAAAATGACATTTGGGGGATAATCTCTAAGTTTTATGATGCTATAATTCTGCGAATATGTGATCATAATGTGAGGAAATATTTTAATTTTAGCAGTTGTTAGGTGGTCAAGAGATTATAAATAAAATTTAAAAGATAAATAATTTGTTTCCAGGAAATCCTTTGGTTATAAGTACCAATAAGTGTGAGCCCAGTTACTTCAAAACAGTATTTAATGAAGTAAGAGTTTTATAGCTACTCAAATGTAATAAACTACATAGAACAAACTTTAGATTACACACTATTGCTCAGTTATCTTCGTCTTCTAGTAAAATGATCTTACCAGGGTTTTTCCCCCTAGGCGATACCAATATATCACTTTATTTGCCAAACTTTGCCTGAGTTCAGCATCTCACAAACTGTAACAGCATAGATATTTAGCAATAATTAATTATGAGCTAAGATCGAAGCTGTTTCCAAAGTAGGTCCCCTATCCTCTAATATAAATAGCTGTTCTGTAGATAACCTGGAATTTATCTACAACAATGTCAACCTGACAGGATTGTGTAGAAATAATCTGGGTTGTGCTACCTATTGAAATTCATATCATTTATTCAGTCAGTTATCCTAAAAACTTGTACTTTTCATAATCATCAAATCATACTGGAAAACCATGAGGGGAAGAAAATATATAATTTTTTGTAACCTCCCCTCATACACACAAAGCAGTAAATGATAAGTTCTCAATAATTATTATTATTATTGATTGATTAACTCATGTAGTTAGTCCAAATTAAGTATACTTTCCATAAGGTAAGTTGCATATAAAATTATTATTGTTCTCTCAAGTTGCAAAGTTAGTGTAAAAAACGGAAAGCCGTTACTTGCTCTGCATACATATTACTTTCTGAAAGATGAATCTTACATTGGAGTTTAATATTTTCAAGTTGTTTGAAAGGCAGAGGAGAAGAAAAAGCATACTCAAGTGTTATCACATGGGCACAGCCATTTGTAAGTAGACCACTAGTTCTGAGGCCTAACTGTTAAGAGTCACATTAGCGATGCAGCTCAACAGTAAATTTTTGAAGAAATGAAAATGCAGGTAAAGAAAAAACAAAAGCCACTCGTTCTGCTGCTGGCATTTTCAACAAAAAATGATAAGAAAACGAAGGTATTTTGTTTTTCTTCAAAATAAAAAAACAACTATTATTTTTGTGAATCAGTGTGAACTAAATGTCCACTGAAAGAGCAGAAATGAATCTTTGATAGTCTTTCAGAGCTAAGGAGACAGAGACCACCAAGACCTAAAGCAAAAGGCATGTGACAATGTCTAAGGATCAGGAATGAGCCAGATGTGAACTGGGTCTTACAACACAGCCTGGATACATACAGCTCAGTCCCTCATTGGATTGAGATAATCAGTCCCTTATCCTTCTACCTATTAGAGGGGTTCGTTTTGCCCTACAGAGGAAAGGTCAAATCCTCTCTAGTAGAAGAGGTCATCTGAAGCAAATCATAATAAAAAATGTGAAAACTAAAGACAGAAAACATCTTAGGAATCAGAGGAAAAAGACAGTAAATTTTAAAAAGCAACAATAAGCCTGAATGCTGACTCTTCAACAGAACTATGAAATCCAGAAGATCATAGAAGGACATCCTTAAATTACTAAAGAAAAAAACCAAAGTGCTAACCTAAAGTTCTATATCCAGGGAAAAAGCTTTCAAGAATTAAGGCAAAATAAAGATGTTTTCAGACAAGAAAAAGCTGAGAATTCATTCCCTCAGTCCTGCTTAAGGAAAAATGATCCTAAATCCTCAGGAGGAGAAAAAGAACACAGGCAAGGGTAATTACGTAAATTATTTGTTTAAAACAGAATAATAATGTCTTGTGCATTTTTATAACATGTAGAAGTAGATTCTAAGAAGAGATAGGAGGAATAAATGCAGTTAAGTTGTAAGCATCTTTTTGTTGTTCAGAAAATGATAAAAGTAATCATTTGTATTAAGCTGTAATATGCCTAGCATGATGTACGTACTTTGATTGGGGTCCTAGTTACACAGGTATGTGTATATATACACTTATATACATACACATATAGGTATGTGCATGTGCAAAAATTCATCCTCCTGTATGTAGGATACCAGGTCTTTTTTTTTTTTGCGGTACGCGGGCCTCTCACTGTTGTGGCCTCTCCCATTGTAGAGTACAGGCTTCGGATGCGCAGGCTCAGCGGCCATGGCTCACGGGCCCAGCCGCTCCACAGCATGTGGGATCCTCCCAGACTGGGGCACAAACCTGTGTCCCCTACATCGGCAGGCGGACTCTCAACCACTGCGCCACCAGGGAAGCCCGGATACCAGGTCTTGAATAAGTCTATGCTTCAAAAGCTAATGACTAATGGCTAGTAAGCATATGAAAATATGTTTAACATCATTAATCATTAGAAAAATGCAAATTAAACCCACAGTAAGATATCATCTCACACCCACTGGGATGGCTATAATCAAAAAGAAAATAGCAAGTGTTGGTGAAGATGTGGAAAAATTGGAACACTCATGCATCACTGATGGGAATATAAAATAGTACAGTCACTGTGGAAAACAGTTTGGCAGTTTCTCAAGATTTAAACATATTTACCCAGCAATTCCACTCCTAAGATCTACCCAAGAGGAAGGAAAACCTATGTCCACAAAAATAACTTGTATATGAATGTTTATAGCAGCCTTACTTGTAATAGCCCAAAGCTAGAAACAATCCCAATGTCCACTAACTGATGAATAAATAAACAAAAATGTGGTGTATCCATACACTGGAATACTATTCATCATTAAAAAAAAGAATCAAGGGGGAAAAGGGACAAACACTGATAAAAGCTATAACATAGATGAACCCTTAAAAACATTATGCTAAGTCAAGCAAGACACAAAAGACAACCTATTGTATGATTCCATCTATATGAAATTTCTAGAAAAGGCAAATATATGTATAGACACAGAAAGCTAAAGAGTGATGCCCTAGGGCTGGAGGTGGGAACCCGGCTGACAGCACAGAGGCACAACAGAACTTTTTTCAGATGATGGAAATGTTCTGGAACTGGCTTGTGGTGATGGTTGCACAACTGTATAGATTAACTGAAAATCACTGAACTGTACACTTATAATGGGAAAGTTTGTGATATGTAAAATATGCCTCAGTGAAGACTTTTTTTTTTTTAAGGCCAATGACTTATTTTTCCACTTGCAGAGTACTGAATCCAAAATAGTCAAGAACAATTTAAACTTTTAACAGTAAAAGCTGCAAAATACAGTATGAAAATAGAGGCATCATTTGGGAGGGAGTGAATACTACTCTTCTATTTTAGGAAACAGTAGTTAAGAGAGTCAGCAGCTATTGAATTGTATAATAACATTGTTAATTTAGCCCATATTTAGCTGAATATCTATGGCTTTCATACAGGAGGAAGATAACTCTGTTGTAATTTTTTTTGAAAATAATTTTTTGTCTACTGTTTTGTAGGTGTTTCCAGTTAAAGTAAATTTGTGATATATTAATACTGTGCTGATCTTATATCTAACCAGTGACAGTTTTAAGTTTGCTAATGACTAAAAATTGTAAATTCTGGTGTAAATACTCATAAGGGTGAAATATTTACAACTTTGCCCCCTAAGTAATTTTGATTCTATGCTTAGTAGTTTGATGGTATTTAAAAATTGTTTGCAAACAATATGAGATTTTTCAGATGTACTTTAAAAAATATCCATCAAAATTCAAAGTCTAGAATTCTAGTTAGACTAAAACAATGCACTTAAGCAGAGTTGAAGATTGGACTAATTAGCAAAGAAGAAAGAGTATTTACTCTGTCTAGTAGGACAAGCTGAAAGTTAAAAGGACAATAAAAATTGAACTGATCGGGCTTCCCTGGTGGTGCAGTGGTTAAGAGTCCGCCTGCCGATGCAGGGGACACGGGTTCGTGCCCCGGTCCGGGAAGATCCCACATGCCGCGGAGCGGCTGGGCCCGTGAGCCACGGCCGCTGAGCCTGCACTTCCGGAGCCTGTGCTCCGCAACGGGAGAGGCCACAACAGTGAGAGGCCCGCGTACCGCAAAAAAAAAAAAAAAAGTTGAACTGATCTTACTTTGTGGAAAACTGTCATTCTAGGAATTTCTGTAACCAGGTCTCTGGACAATGACCCCACCTTTGTACAGACACAGCAGTGCTCTCTCTATTCAGTAACCTCTGAGCCTGTCTCATTCCCACATTTTTTTGTGTTGTTTTTTGAGAGGGGGGTGGCAAGGTGAGGGTTGGTCTGAAGGATCTTGGGAATGGAGTGAATGTAACATAGAATCTGAGTCTGCTCTCCCTGGTGAGTAGGAAATCAAAAGAAAGTCTATTCTCAAAAATCAAAAACAGAAATCAGTGAGGTAACTCCACACAAATGTGAAATACTCTTAATGTGGATAAGATTTAACCAAAAGAATCTGTATTTCTCAATCTTTTCTCCTGCACAAGATTCCTGGCATCCTACTTTCATGAGTCTGGATTCATTTTCAGGTTCCAATGCAAATCTTCCAGTGCCAATGCTGCTTCCCAACCTGCACACCCCTCTCGCCACTGCAGCTTCCTAAAATACAGTCACTTCATAAAAACCTTAAACCTGCGTGCCTCCAAAATGTCTGTATTATGTCTAAAGCAAGTGAGAGAAAAAGACACTGTAAAAACACACGTGCTGATTTATGACACAAGAGATGAGCCAAGGAGAAGACAGAAGATGCAGGGAGGTGATTGTGACAAGCAGTAATGATAAGGGCGGGTCATGGGCCAGGTTGCACAAAGTGGTAGCTGTATACAGAGGGACATTAGGTTTTATAAAATTTATGGCTAATGCCATATGTATTTAACAACAGAATGTGATACACGGTACCATTTATTTAACAAACATAGTGTCTGCTGTGTGCCAGCCACTGTTCTAAGTGCTCTAAAAATATCTAACCCTCCTAAAGCCAATGAGATAGAAATACTAGTGTTATCTTCACTCTTACAGAGGAAGTCACTGAGGCAAAGAGAATTAGTTACTTGCCTGAGGTCACAGTATCAGCCAGTATCCAGTCAGGAAAAGAAAAACCACTTTGGGTATTTCAGAAGGAATGTTATTACCTCTATTTTTGACGGAATCCCTACAGAAGGACTGGAGGAGAAAAGGGAGAGAGAGTGTCGCTATCCACAGGGTACTTCGATAAAAGCCAGCATCCCTGCTCTCAGGACACAAAACAGAAAGCAGTGTCATCCAAAACCCACAAATGTGTGCTTCTGAGGTTTTTGGAACGTAACTGTTGGCGTCACTAGAACTATCTCTGCTAGCTGCTTTGCAGGAAGCCAGCAGCCTTCGGGCACCCCGGTTCCTGGAGTCATCATAGAGGAGCACAGCTCTGCCGAGGCTGCTGGAGCCCGAAGAAAGGAGGAGTGCCTTCCACCCTCCTCCTGCCCACTGATCTCCTGTCAGCAGAACCGAACTGGAGACCTCCTGGCAAGTGAGTCTGGGACATGTCCTTTAGGGTTCCAGAACCCTTTAGGGTTCCAGAATCCAGAGGAGAGAGTAGAGAGAGAAAGGAACTGAGAGACAATTGACAACCTGCACAGTCAAACAACTGGCAAGTGGCCAAGCTTGAATCTCAAGCAGTCTGGTTCCCGAGTCCATGCTCTCAACTACTACGCTGTGCTATGGCACTAGGATGTACTGTAACAAGAGTATTTCATACATTTTAAATTAACATCTGATCATAAATGTCAATCAGCAGCAAAGAAATTGTAGGACTTGTATATATTAAATAGTCCAGAAATATTTAGCAAGTTCCTACTTTGTGCCAGGTGCTGTTCTACTAGAAATACATTGAAAGGGAGGGGAAAAAAAGAACAGAAAAGAGGGAAGAGAGCTCTTTTCTCCCTATTTCAGATTGAACAAAATTCTCTGGGAAAGATTCCAGCTGGCTTGGCTTGAATCATGGGCCCACCCACTGGACCAAGCACTTTAGCTGCCGTGTGAGTATTGGGGAAATAACCTAGTGGAAATGCCCTTTATAATCCTGAGACAAGGATTTGAGTGCAGGTAGTTTATCTGGAGGATTCAGGAAACACCAGTAGGAGGTGGGGAAGTGAGACAAAGAAGGGAAGGCAGTAAATAAAGGGCGCCTTATTAAGCCAGCTACCACTGGTAATGCCTGGAGCATAATCCCACGGGAAAACTCGGAAATGGTATGAAACACATGCCTCAAAGTTACCTACCTGAGGAGCAAGAGAGCTGGGGTATCTGTACAACAGACCCTGTCAGTCATTAGGTGAGAGCTGCTGAGATGAGAGCCTGATAATTCCCTGAACTTCCGAATTGCCCTGACCCCAGGGACAGGGCTGCCTTCCATTCTTGGGAGAAAGCTCTCGGGCAAAGATACAGACACCAGTAACAGGAAAGCAGCCTGAGGAATTGAAGTGGTGAAGGCCAGAGAGTTACCAGCGAGGATCTGAAGGGTCTACTGCACTTAATTTCTTCATCAGATAAAAATTTCCTCTACACAGAGTTGTTATGATTTCAAAGGAAATAATGCCTGGAAAGAGTTTTATGAAGTAGAAAGTCTAATACAAACAATTATTGTTTGGAAGTTTCTTGAAGGTAAGGAATGTGTATCATGTTTTATATCTCTCCTAGGACCTTGCACAGTGCTGTATATATGTCATAGGCTCAAATATTCACCGAGTGAATTTGTCAATTTAATAACTGAACATATTCCTTTTAGGTTTACAAAAGGTGGACTTATTTTTAAACTGTCATTAAGATCAATAACTCACTTCTGCTAACTTCTGAAAGAATTTTTCATGTTTCAAGAGTTTTAAGTAACGTGGTCTTGTTCTAGTCCTTCTATTATTCGTCTTAAATCTAGACAGTGGTTGATAACTCTATTAATCACCTACCCAATAACCATTCTCCTGCTCCTTCTTATATTAAGAAATACCTTGATTATAATAAATAGGGTATTCATAGATTGTTGCTGGTTCAAGTCAATCATGAGAATGCTACTCTAAACAGCATGGGGGAAAGTCAGGAAAATCACAGGTACCGACCCTGACACTGATGAACTTCCGAGGCATCACCAGTCTTCTCTTACTTCAGAAAAATAAACGCCCAACAATACTGTTAAGCAGGTATTCTGTTTTATGCAGCCAGTGATTCATAACTTTTTAAATAACTTTTTTCCCCTCTTTTTGCATAGCAATCCCAGGACAAGTCATTTTATTTCTGGAGTAAATTATTTAAGATAGTAACTTATCAGGACACACAGATGAGCAGTAAGCGGCTGGACACACTAGTCGTAATCCTTCTGCATTCCCCTCTGACTAAGGCAAGCTCACAGGATTCCCCACAGCTCTCTTCCTGTGCTCTCCCTGCAGCATTCACTTTGATATTTTAAAACTTAGGTCTCAAGAAGCTCAGCAGGGCTCTGTCACAGAAAGTGGTAGTGAGGTGATGACCTTTCAGATATCAGTTAATGTAGCATAATTAGTCACCATGGTCTCCTCTGCCCAGCTTCTTGGCTTGGCTCCGCCACATTCAAAACATATATTCTCTGTTCTCCCTCCAGAATATATTTTGAATCTCTAATTATCTCCATCTCTGCAATAATCACACAAGTTCAATCTGCAATAATTTCTTACCCAGAATACAGCAATAGACTCTGGTCTCCCTAATTCCAGGAACTCTTGGCCTTAACAATCCTTCTTCCACGGAATAGCAAGAATGATCTTCTTGTGCCTCAAGGCCTTTGCACAAGCTATTCCTTCTGCCTAGAAGACTTTTACCTTCTTTCTCATCATAGCTGGCTCCTTCACTTCAGGTTTAAGCTTAAATATAAAGTTGCTGCCCAAATTTCTCTCATAACAGTTATCACACTCATCACTAACTGTAATAATATGTGTATTTGTTTGCTTATTAGTTTAGGGGGTCTATCCTCAGCTAGACCCCAACTGGGCAGAGATGGTTTCTTTTCTTCTCTAACACAGCGCTTGGTACATGAGTGCTTGTAAATTTCAATTAAATGAATTAATCAATGAAGTAATAGTACTGATTTGACTTGAAAGCAATCCCCAGAATCCAAACTGGATTTTTTTTTTTTTTTTGTCCTTCCATGTAAAAGAGGGATGTGTGATTGCAGCTTTCAGCATTATGATAAACTAAGTACTTGGGTATTTTTGTGTTCTTCTAAGAATTATTTCCTGAGTAAATTATTCTTTTTAATGCATTACTAGGATGGCAGAAAATGGGGGAAATATCTAAGGAATTCCCCTCTGCCAAAATAAGGGCCAGGGTAGGGGGAGACCCCAACCGTGAGCTAAACTCAGGAGTGGTAGCTTTGAGGGCTAGGTGAACCTGAGGCCCAGGTCAGCCCTAAGAACAAATGCCCAGGGCAGCAGTTTAATGTGTGACCCTAACCTGGAGGCCCACAACACGGAAGGGAAACTAACTGGAGCCAACATTAACTCAGGCCTTTTGAAGAAACTAAGAAGCATATTGGTAGCACACTTTGTTTCTTCACAGAAACGTATGAGAATCCTCACTTGGGAGAACATCCCAATTTAATGTTGCAGAAAAATCACAGATCAAATTAAGTACAAAATCAAAGATGACCAAGCAAATGAAGAAGCAAGCCACTGTTGAACAAACCCAAGGAATTCAGATATTGCAGTCATTAGATTTGGAATATAAAAATCCTTAATAGGAAAAAGGACAAAATTATAAAGATGAGGAAGTAACAGGTGTCTATTAGGAATGGCAAGAAAGATTTGAAAATTAACCAACTGGATCTTCCAGACGTAAAAAACATAATTGTTGACATATTAATGAATGGGCTAAACAGATAAGATAGAGCTGAAAACAAAATTAAACTGGAAGATGTTATTAAGAAATTACCTAGAATGAAGCACAGAAGAAGGACATGAAAAATATTAAAAAATGAAGTTGAGAAACGTTGGAAATAGAATGTTTATCACTATTCCAATATGTTTAATAAGTTCTAGAAAAAAAGGGACAGAGAAAACAAGGAATGGTACTATTTTAATATTGTAGGTGAATTTTTTTATAATGAAAAATATGAATTCAAAGTTAAGAAGCACAAAATAACTCAAGTAGTTTAATAAAAATAAACCAACAACAAATACTGCAAGTTGAATTTGCAGAATATCAAAGATAAATGATTTTAAAAGAAGCTAGAGAGAAAAGACAGTTTCCCTATGAAGGAAGACAGACTTCTCAATAGCAACAATGGGAGCCCAAAGACAGTGAAATAATACATGTCAAGTGCTGAAGGAAAATGACTGTCATCCTAGAACTGTGTGCACCCAGCAAAATGATCTTGCAATATAAGTGCAAATAAAAATATTTTAAGATTAAAGAAAGTTGTGAGACTCAACAGACTAGCCCTAACAGGACTTCTAAAGTAAGTACTACTGAAGAAGGAAAATAACCCTAGAAGTACAGTATGAATACAAGAAGGACTAGTTAGCATTAAAGAAAAAACAAATAGTTGCCAGTATGAGAAAAGAAAGACAGGAAATAGAAAATAACCAGTTAGAACACAGAGAGAAACATGAAAAATATAGAAGAGCATCAGAGATAAATGTGACAAAGTGAAAAAGTCTAGCTTCATGTACCTTGAGTTCCAGAAGATGAAGAGAGAAAATGGAGGAAAGATAATTGAAGACATAATAGCCAAGAATTTTGCACAACTGATAAAAGACACCCATAGATTTAAAAACACACAGGGAATTCCCTGGCGGTCCAGTGGCTAGGGCTCTGCGCTTCCACTGCAGGGGGCATGGGTTTGAGGGTTGGATCCCTGGTCAGGGAACTAAGGTCCCGCATGCCATGGGGCGTGGCCAAATAAATAAATAATAAATAAATAAAATAAAAGCAGTTGTGCCTTACCAAAAAATAAATAGAAACAAAAACCCCTCAACCTAAGCCTCACACCTTACACAAAAATTAACTCAAAATGGATAATGGACTTCAACATAAAATGGAAAACTATAAACTTTTTAGAAAAACAACAACAACACAGGAGAAAATCTTTGGGATCTAGAGCTAAGGAAAGAGTTCTTAGACTTAACACCAAAAGCACAATCCATAAAAGGAAAAACTGATAAATCAGATCTCATGAAAACTAAAAGATTTTCTCTGTGAAAAACATTGAGAGGATGAAAAGACAAGTTACACAATGGGAGAAAATATTTGCAAACCACATGTCTGGGAAAGGCCTAATGTCTATATTATACAAAGAACTCTCAAAACTCAACAGTAAAAAAAAAAATCCAATTAGAACAATGAACAAAAGAGATGAACAAACACTTACCCAAGCAGGTACAGTATATGCATGGTAAATCAGCAGATGAAGAGATGTTCAATATGATTAGCCATTAGGGAAATGCAAATTAAAACCACAATGACATACCACTACACACTTATCAGAATGGCTAAAATAAAATTAGTGACAACACCCAATGGTGGAAAAAATACAGGGAAGCTGTATCAATCACTCATCCATTATTGCTGGCAATATAAAATGGTACAGACACTCTGGGAAACAGTTTGCAGTTCTTAAAAACCTAAGCATGAAACTATATACAGCCCAGCAACTGCACACCTGGGAATCTAGCCCAGAAAAATGAAGTCTTTATGTTCACACAAGAACCTGTACATGAATGTTTACAGCAGCGTTGTTCATAATTGCCCCAAAATGGAAACAACCCAGATGTCCTTCATCAGGTGAATGATTAACCAGACTGTTTTACATTGGTACTGTAAAATAAAAAGTGCTCAGCAATAAAAAGGAGCAGATTATTGACACATGCAACAACCTGGGTGAATCTCCAGAGTATTGTGTTGAGTTAAAAAAAAATCCCCAAACTTACATACTGTGTAATTTCATGTATTTTTATATATTTTGTTTTGAAATGACAAAAATTATAGAAATGGAGAACAGTTTAGTGGTTTCCTGGGATTAAAGAGGGGGTGGGGTCAAGAGGGACATGGGTGTGGCTATAAAAGGGAACATGAAGGATTTCTGTGGTGATTGAAATATTCTGAATCTTGACTGTCAGTGTCAATTCTGGGCTGTGATATTGAACTATATAGTTTTGCAAGAGGAAACTGGGTAAAATGTACACAGGATCTCTATAATGTGCCTCACAACTGTATGACAATCTGCAATTATCTCAAAAGTTTTACTTTAAAAATTATAATAACGAGCTAATGGAGGGGGAAATGGAACAATAAAAAATATTTAATTGCTTTTTTAAAAAGGCAAGAAAGAAGAACATGAACAAAGATGCAACAAATGCGAAACACACAGCAAGATGGTAGTTTAAAATTCAAGTGCATTATTAAATATACTAAATAATTCGATTGAAAGACAAAGATTGTCAGATTTATTACATAAGCAAAACCCAGTCCTCTGCTGTTTAAACAAGATACGCCATAAATATGGCACAGAAAAAGTGAAAGTAAAAGAATGGAAACTGATGTATCATAAAAACATTAGCCAAAGAAATCTAGTATAGCGACCCTAATATCAAACAAAGTCAAATTTGTGTCCGTTATTACTAGAGACAAAAAGAACATTTCTCGAAAGAATCAACATATCAACAGAATATAAAGTCCCTACATATTAAAAGATAAGAAATATCATGATCAGTCAACTGGAAAATTTAGGCCAAATAGACAAATTCCTTGGAAAACAATGCCTTAACAAAACTGACAGGTGAAGAAATAGAATATCTGAATGGTCCTTCATCTATTAATAAACTTAGCCTGTACTTAACCTTCCCATGAAGAAAACTCCAGGCACATATTTTTTTCACCAGTAAAGTCTAGCAAGCATTTAGGAAGTTCACAAACTCTTCCAGAGAATACAAAAAGAGGAAACATTTTTGAACTTGTGTTATGAAGTAAACAGAACCTTGGTACTAGAGTTGCCCAATTAAAACTAACTTCATATAAGCAACGAACACTTTTTAGTATAAAATATTGCACAGGATATACTTATAATGTTAAAAATTACTCATTGTTTATTTGAAATTCAAATTTAACTGGGTGTCCCACACTTTTGTTTGCTAAATCTAGCTACTGTATTGGTAACAATACCTGATAAGGACTTTACAAGAAAAGTAAATTACAGGCCAGTGTCTTATGAACGTACAGGCAGTAATCCTGAACAAAATATTGATAAATCCAGCAACATAGAAAAAGGATAACATAATGACAAATTTGGTAGTCTTCCAGAAATGCAAGATTAGTTTAACACTTAAAAGTATCAGTCATTGTGATTTGCTACATTAATGGACTGAAAAGAAAAAAAATCATAAAATCATCTCCAAATGCAGAAAAAGCATTTCATAAAATGCAACACCCATTTATGATTTTTAAAATTTTTAGCAAAGTAATAATACAAGAGAACATCCTTAATCTAATAAATATAACTCCAAAAACCCTACAGAAAACATTGTATTTAATGTGAAATGTTGAAGTAAGTTTTCCCCTGAAATTGGGAATGAGACAAGGAGATCCACTATCACACTTGTACTCAATCATGTATTGGAGGTCTTGGTCGGTGTAATAAAACATTCCCTTCTTTTCCCCCTGCCCCCTCCATAAGTAAAAGAACTGGAAAGAAAGCAACAGTGTAATACGTAAAGTAATATATATGTACAATATAAAGTAAAATTTTAAATACTCTTTAAAAATCCAAATTCATCTGTAGATTTAGTGAGATCGCAATATAATTCCCAGCACATTTTTAAAGAATTTGACAAGCTGATCCCAAAATTTATGTAGAAATGCAATAGGCCAAGAAAAGCCGGTAATATTAAAGTAGAATGCAGTTGGAAGACACACTATCATATATCAAGATGATTATTAAGTGACAGTAGCTAAGCAGTGTGGTAATGGTGAAAAGATAGACATATAGATCAATGGAACAGAAAAGGCCTACATATATAAAATGCCTTGATTTATGACAAAAGAATCACTACAGTGCAATGGGGATAGGATGACATTTTTTTAAATGGTGCTAGATTGAGTATCCTCATAGACAAAAATTAAATTGAAGTACTTCACATCATACACAAATATCAATTCTAGGTGGATTGCAGTTCTAAATGTAAAAGGTAAAACAGGAGCTTCTAGAAGATAACAGAGGACAATACCTTCATGACCTTGCAGTAGGCAAAAAATTTTTAAATAAGACACAAAAAGCATTAATCACATAGAAAAACACTGATAAACAAGATTTTTGAAAATTAAGAACTTCTGTTCATCAAAGTGTGCAATTACGGGTGTGAAAAGGCAAGCCCCAGTGGGAGAAAAGATATTTGCAGTACAAATATAACCAACAACGATCTCATATCCAGAAAATATGAGGAACTCCTACAAATCAGTAAGAAAAAGACGTCATTTTTTTAATGTTCAAAAAGACTTGCACAGACATTTCACAAAAAGTTTTTCCAAACGGCTAATAAAGCTGTGAAAATATGCTCCACATCTGTAAGAGAAATGTAAATTAAAACCATAATGAGATACCTCTATATATCACCATATGGATAAAATTTTAAAAACTGGACATATCAAAATGTCAACAAGGATGCTGAGCATCTAACTCTTAGAGTCTGGTAGTCAGAACCACTTTGAGAAATCATTTGACTGCATCTACTACAGCTGATCGTAGACATAATTATGTCCCAGAAATTCTACTCCTAGGTCTATGTCCTCAGAAATGCTTATGTATATGTAAACATAGTCCCATAAACATATACTGGAATGTTTATAACGGCATTTTTTGGTAATAGATAAAAAAAATCACTCATAGGGAGTTGGAGTGAATTGTCTAAGTGGAGAGTTTAGAAAAGGAACTTGGGTGTGGGCAGCCCAGCCACTTGTTTTCGCTTTTCTCCTAGGAGCAAGCTGCTATCAGGAAACATGCATTCTGTTCTCTGCCTCCATGCCTTCTTTTTCAAAGTCCAGTGTGGGTGTGGCCTTTGGTTGAAAGGTTAGCTCTCTGATTCTGGGGTTTTTGAATTGAGTTCAGTTGCCTGCTATACAAGTCAACTCTCTATATATCAGAAATAAGGGAATATTCAGTCTCCATATATGATGTCTTTTGTTTCCCTATTGCTTCATATTATTTAATGGGCCCCTTCAAGGTCCCCAAACCTGGTGCATTGGCCAAAATCATCAAGAAATAAGACAAAAAGTGAGGTGGATGGAGACCAAACATGCAGAGACTGAGACTTCTGGAGTGAGCTTGGAATATAGCTTGAAGTTTTTGAGCCCAAACCATATGAATTCTTGACCTTGGCCTTTGAGGCTCATACTCTGTAATGTGGTAGATGTTTACGCTCACACAGTTTGCTTTTAACTGCTGTGCTCTCTGAGGGTGTCTTTAACTCTTAGGTCATGTGGGTCTTTCACTTTGGTGGGCTACTGAAATTTATGGTAATAGGCAAATAGCTGTTTTTATAAGAGCCCTGCTAGCCATAGGAAGCATGCGTGAGTCCCAGCAAAGAAAATACCTCTAACAAGCAAATAACCTCCAGCAAAGACAGGTGGCCCTTGCTGGCTGGCCTAAGCAAGTGAAGCCTCAGCTTCACAGGTCAAGCTAGGCTCAGCAAACTTATAAGACCTTCAGAGGCCTCAGTAAAGGGAAGGCCAAGAGGACCTTAGCAGACAGGAGTCTTAGCAGACAGCAGCACCTTTGCCCACTTGTGGATGTGCAGCCCCCCACAATTCAGCTGATTTCTACAGCCTGTGGAAACCCTAATAAACAAGGACATAATTGTAGGCGAAAGAGTCTTCCCCTATACTGACCCATCAGACATGAGAGGCAGTCAATTATTTGCTGCTTATACTGTATTTTTTCAGCTAGGTCTACAGTCAAGGACATATCCTGCACCCAAGTTTCATGTGTGTTATAAAGGACTTATGTTTGAACTTCTAGCTTCAAATTGTCACTGCCAGGCCTAGTTAGACAATGTGGATAGGCATATCTAAATCCTACCCATTTGTATTTTATTTTTGTCTACCTACAGGGTCAAAGGAGGAAACTATTCAGTACTAACCTCCTGGATTCATGTGGCTTGTCCACAGGCTCTTGAGAGTCACTCATTACCTACTAGGTTGACTTTAATTCTTTGACTCCATTTGTTCTGACCATGGCTTTATCTGCCATGCTACAGTCAAATTGTAGCTTCATTTATAGGAAGGGAGAGGACTTATATTAATAAATAATGGGAGTTCTTATTATAAAGACTATGCCATCTTTTTGAGTTGGAGTTAGAAAAATAACTCAATGAAATGATTACAAATCCAAAGGTTAAAAAGGGAGTTTAGAAGACTGTGCTTAGAATATTGTCTCTAGGAATCAGATGTGCTTAGAAAGTCAAGGAGAAGCTAGGGTGGCTTGAAAAGTATGCGTCAGTCTTGTCTTCTGAACAGTAATAATAGTATAGAGACAAAATAAGGAAGATGGGGGACTTCCCTGGTGGTGCAGTGGTTAAGAATCTGCCTGCCAGTGCAGGGGACACGGGTTCGAGCCCTGGTCCGGGAAGATCCCACATGCCGCGGAGCAGCTAAGCCCGTGCGCCACAACTACTGAGCCCGTTCTCTAGAGCCCACAAGCCACAACTACTGAAGCCTGCGTGCCACTACTGAAGTACGTGCGCCTAGAGCCTGTGCTCCACAACAGGAGAAGCCACCGCAATGAGAAGCCCGCGCACCACAATGAAGAGTAGCCCCCACTCGCCGCAACTAGAAGAGGCCTGTGCACAACAACGAAGACCCAACACAGCCAAAAATAAATAAATAAATTTTTTTAAAAAATAAGGAAGATGGGCTGATTGCACTGGAGGAAGAGAGAGGTTTCCTTAGGAGACTATCTGACCTCCTGGAGAGACAGCTTCTGGGGGAACAGACTAGGAAGATGCAAAATGGAAAAATGAGATCTTGAATTCCAGGATAGACAAGTAAGAGAGAAATGGAGATGCACTTGGATCTAAGTGTTCTTAAAACTTTATAAAATGGGGAAACACCTTCACTGTTATTAGATCAGAAAATGACTGTGGCCCAAAGAAATCTGACAGAGGAAGAAAGGCAAGATCTCAAAGGGGCAGACTGGAATGACTCCCCAAAAGGAATCAGGATCTAGAGAACTGAGATGCAGTTTCTAAGGGCATAGATTGACTTTGTAAGGACAATTAGGGAAGCACTTCTTAAAGACTGGGGCTTGACTTGCAGGGAATTTAATTTTTCTTTGGGAACTTGACAATGGGAGGTTGTTTATATTCAAATGTGGTTTTATTATTGAAGTATCTTTATGTTTTAATTTTAAGTCAGTAAAGAGTCTCTGCTTACTATGGTCACAACGTGCCTAGATAGAATTCGAGGTAGGAAATAGAAGAGAGAGTGAATTTTCAGCCTTGGGCACAGAATAGACCTTGGAAGGGATTGGATTAATGTCATGTTTTGAACCATTTCAGAGCCTTCTGTGACCTACACCACACACTTTGTGATCTAGGAGAAATCACAAAGGGGTGGTGATGAGTATTGAGAGGGGGACAGACTTCTGAAAGTGGGAGCAAAATTACCCTGGCTGAATGCTGAGCTCCTCCCGAAGAGGACAACCCCATGCCCAGAGGACTCTGGGCTTAAGGTCTAAACACGGTGGACCAACAGAAGGAAACCCACAGAATGGCCAGTAGGGGAGGGGAAATGATTCCTTACCTCACTCAGTTCCCTCACTCACTCCTGCCCTGAGGAAGTGGGATGACTTATCTGGTGAGTCGGAAAGAAACTGGGTATTCCTCTTCCAGGCCCTCCTCCATCCGTCTTGGGAGTCAGCCTGCCTCAGACTGCACACATTCTGCTCTGTTCTCTGCCACGTGGCAAAGGAAAGGCAGTCTGTGGTTTTCCAGCTCACCTGTGATTTGACCAGTTCATTGTTATTGCCTACAGAGGGGGACTGCATTCTCCAATATTAGCTTTATCAGTAATAAAGGAGATCCTATGGTTCTCTACCAGTCCTATTTTTTGGTCTTCTTTATAAATAGATTCAAGATTCAGATGAGGAGTACCGGTACTATCTACTTGGTTCCATCGAATTTCTAAGAGGCTGGTTTCAGAGATAAGATGACTCCAGCATAGTGCTTGAAGGATGAATAGATGGATGGCATAAAAGCAAGGGATGACAGTTGCCAAAGAAGGAAATAGCACACGCAAAAGCACAGATGCTTTTGACAGCGTGGTGTGTTCTGGGTGGCTCAGTAATGCAGAAGCGTGGAGTGCAAGGCGAGAAGTGGTAGAAAAAGGCTAGGCAGGGGCCAACTTTGGAAGGGCTCAGACTTTATCCTGTAGGTGATGGGAAACAGCGGGGTGGGGAGAGAATGGAAGAAGTGTTTCAAGCATAGGACATACTGGGAGGTGTAGAACTGAAGATAAATGGTCACTACCCTTCTAAGGAGCTTGACTATTAAGGCAGTGAGGGAGCTTAGATAAATATCTAGACTGCCTCTTAGAGTTAAGGGGAGGATTGGCTTGTATGGGGTGTTGTTTTAACATGCAAGAAACTTGAGCAACTTGCAGGTTGTAGGAAAAGACTGAAGATGTAGGATGGAGGGGAAGATAACTAATGGGACAAAACACTTAGGGAGGTGAGAGGTAATAACATCTAGGACACAAATAAAAGGATTCTTCTCTCTTCCACCAAAGAAGCCAAGTTTTGTTAGAATACAGATTTGTTGGTAAGCACAGGTAACAAATTTCTGTCTATTAGTATCAATTTTCTTGTTAAATAGCAGGTTGGTCTTTGGGTGAAAATGAGGAGATAGATGGTGGAATGGGAGGCCAGAGACATTTCAATACTCTAGAGTACTAACAATTCAGTACTCGCTAGGGATGGGCAGTAGGACCTGCAGTGAAACACTGTGGAGGAAGAGTGGTCACTAGGCCTGGACTGAACAAGAGCTGAGTTTTGCCAAGCAGATGAGAAGGAAGGTTTTCAAGAGAATTGAAAGTGGCTAAAGTGACAGAACATAGGATATGAATAGAAGAGTAACTGAAAACTGTTAATTCCTCATTGTAGCCACACCCTGAAGGCACTGTTGCTAGATATAGGAGTGACACTTTCTCTAGTGGGACTGAGAAGGTGCCAATGGCAAAAAAAAAAAAAGGACTTTATTTATTTATGTTTGCTTATCAGAACAGTATCTAATTTACCCTCATTCTTTTTTTTAAACAAAAAGAGGCCTTTTATGAACCATATATAGCACCCACATTAAAGGTAACACAGCATTAAAACAAATGTAGCAAGAACTATTGGTATTATAATCAAAAATTCACAGAAACACACAAATAGTCCACACAACCTCTCATAGGAGTCTGTTGTGAACAAACAAAATATATTCTATCAGTAGGCATGACTTAAAAATCTGATTATATACTTTGTGGCAAAACTTCAAAAATTTCCTGCACGGTTAGGGAAGCGGTCCATAAGAGACCACCCTCACATCTGACACCAGCTTCAGGGTTCACAGTTTCCAAGAACCCTGTCAGGTTTGATAATATATTTGAAGGATGCAGTGAGCTCACTGTAAGTGGTTCTATTCACACTTACGGCTTATTACAGCAAAGGGATACAGACTAAAATCAACCAAAGGAATGGGTGCACAGGGCAGAGTCCAGAAAAAGTCCAAATGTGCAGCTTCCAGTTGTCCTGTCCCAGTGGAGTCACGGACAGCATTACTTTCCCAGAAACTGTGCAATGACACACACAGAATATTGCCAACTAGGGAAGCTTATCTGAGTCTTGGTTTCCAGAGCTTTTATTGGGACTCAGTTATGTAGACATGGTTGACAGCCCTCATGGCTGATTTTTAGTCTCCATCCCCTCTGGATGTAGAGAGGATATCGTGTGGTCCAAGGCCCCCAGGTAAACAAACCTACTCTTCCTAGAGATTACCTCCCAGGACATGAGGGCAAAGACCAGACCAGTAAGGTTAATTCTTTTTTTTTTAATAAATTTATTTATTTACTTCTTTCTTTTTGGCGGCATTGGGTCTTTGTTGCTGCACGCAGGCCTTCTCTAGTTGCAGTGAGCAGGGGCTACTCTTTGTTGCAGTGCGCGGGCTTCTCATTGCAGTGGCTTCTCTTGTTGCAGAGCACGGGCTCTAGGCACGCAGGCTTCAGTAGTTGCAGCACGTGGGCTCAGTAGTTGTGGCTTGCAGGCTCTGGAGCGCTGGCTCAGTAGTTGTGGTGCACGGGCTTAGTTGCTCCACGAAATGTGGGATCTTCCCGGACCAGGGATCGAACCCGTGTCCCCTGCATTGGCAAACAGATTCTTAACCACTGCGCCACCAGAGAAGTCCAGGTTAATTCTTTACTACACATCCCCAAAAGGTCAAAATACTCAATTCTCTGATTATATTCTTATAAAAAGTAGGCATTAATAACCTATTGTCTGGCTCCCAGCTACCTGAGTCTTATGTTTATTACTTCTTTGTGATTTTACTTCATAGCTAGGATTGTTGCATTAAGTTTTTCAAATTCATGTTGAGTTATAAATTTCATTTGTTTTATGGTAACAATTTCCCAGTAAATTTTCATCTTCTGTAAGAAAATCGTTTTATTCTGTTTCACAGTTTTCTTACTGTATTTTTGAGTAGCTGTTGTGCATATGATTTTCATAATCCTCATATTTGGAAGAGTTGAATTTTCATAGACTATTATCAGGAGGTGGAAAGAAGGGCCAGGATAGCTTTACAGAACTAATCATTCGTGGGCTCTCTCCTCCATTGCTATAGCAAAAGACTTACTTCCTTAAAAGATGGCAACTCTGTGAAATCACATTTCCTCTGCCTCTCAGTACCTAACCTGGCTCTGAAAAGCTTCTGCACAGTTCTCAGTTTCCTGATTCATTCACAGGCTGCAGGGACTGAGGCTTTGCCTTCCAAAATAATAGTATCACTTTTAGAAAGTTATTTTACTGGTGCTTTCTAAGATCTGCTATCTCTGATTAGGCACTTTCTATCCTCTCTCTCTCCCTCTTGGGTATTTGGACCCTATTCAATCTCGTATCTCTCCCAAAGTGTTTTCTTGAATTCCTACGTACACTTGCTGCACTGTGCTTCTGGTCTCAGTTGCCTACTACAGTGTTCACATGTAATTTTGGAGCCTTGTGGTTTTGTTAGTCAGCTGTTTGCTGAAAATTCAGTTTCCATGAACTTATTTTCATTCTCCTTGTTGCTGTGGATAGATTTCAAGAAAAGGAATAAGAGGTTTAAGAACTAAGCAGACCCCATGTTCTTATAGATTGATGATATAATTAATTTTTCTCCCATGTTCTCAAAAGAAATGAAGAAATTCTCTGAAAGTACTATGATTATTGGCTTTAGATAATGAACAAGAATGTTCTGGTTATCACCAGCCTAATTAGAGCCAATTATATAGATGTTCACACCTACTATGACATTAAGGCTATGTCTAGAAGATAATGTGACAAAGTAGTTTAATGGAAAATCATATAAGGCCTACAGTTTAGATTTAAAAATTTTAATGCAAGAGGCTCAGAGAGAAGCAGCATTTTATTTTGATATGCTAAAAAGAAAACTGTTAGTAAAATGTTTCTCCTGAACCCAGGAAACTAGAGCATTGTATGGGAATGTTTAAGAAGGTCTTATTGGATCTTATCATAATCTAGTTGGATAATGGATGAGATGTCCCAAGAATTCTTGTTTTGATCCTGGGGATTTAAAGCTACGTTCAACTTATTTTTGAAGATTAATACCATTCCAAATTGGTAGTCAGCCACAGATAGTTTTGTATTTGTAGAGCAAGCTCCAGCATTACCTGGGAACTACCTCTGCATTTTGTATGCCTCACATTCTAGTGAGAAGAAAATCATGGTGGAAGCAGCAGAGATGGGCTGACCAAGATGTTAGACTCCGAACACTATTAGGTTGCAGATGTTGTTTTAACATAAACAGTACTAGTCATAAACAAGCAACTTAAGAAAGGTGAGAAAAAAGCTGAGCATTTGGCAGTCACTTGGATCTAGGCGTGAGTCCAGTACACATTAAGGGGGGTAACCCTAGTGAAATATCCCCCACTCTGTGACAGGACCCCCAAGAAGCATAGGCCAAAAGTGGGGATATGGACTATAATCATTTGTTTGACTCAGAAATCCTCAAGCATGGGTTCAGGACTATTGGAACCCTTAACGACCTGAAAGAAGGCAATGAAACTCCTCTTTGGAAGAACAGAACATGATCCAATGCCTCAAATTATTTCCATAATTAAGTTTTCAAATAAAATGAATAGAAAACAATCAAAGATAATGGGATGAAAGAAGGGTCAAGAATTAGCCAGTACCAACAGAAACAACAGACAAAAAGACTTGATAAGAAACATAGTCTTTATACCACTATGCTTGTTATGTTCATGGAAATAAGTCAAGCTTATAAATTTTGTCAAGGAACTGGAAATCATAAAAAGTGACATTTAAGATTTGAAAAATAACCAAATGGGAATTATAAAACTAGAAAATAGAATAGTTAAAGGTATAAAAAACTATGGGTAAATTTTACAGCAGATTAGGCACACCTAAATAGAGAATGACTGACTGGAAGATAGGTTAAAAGAAACATCCCAAATGAGGGAAGGAGAGACAAAATTAAAAATAAAAAATATTGAAGATAGAGCAAGAGACATGGAGGATACACTGGGATGGCCTAATATATATATCAAACTGGAGTCCCAGAAATGAGTGAGAGAATAAGGACCCAGACAATATGTGAAGAGATAATGGCTGAAAATTTCTGAGAATTGATTAAAGATGTTAATCTATAAGAAGCCCAGTGAAGTACAAGCAGGATTAAAAAAAATAAAAGGCATTTTACTTTATGTGAAACCATAGAAAATCAAAGAGAGAAAAAAATTTTTAAAAGAAGCCAGAAAAAAAAAAAAGTGATTCTGAAAGGAACTTTGCATTTTCTAGAAAGAGGGCAAAGTAAAGATTAATACTGGGCTAAAAAAAGTAAAGAAAACATATTATAAGTTTTAGGGTCAAAAGAATAGAAAAAGAGTGTATAATTTCCAAACTAATTGGGGGGAAATGGGATTATAAAAAGAAATCCAAAAGAAAGCAAAAAAAGGAGAATAAAAATGTAGAGTAGGCACAACAAATATAAAGCACAAAAAGTGAAGGATTAACATGTTTGGGTTTAAATATATTGAAATATATTAGTAATTACATAACTGTAAATAGACTAGTTAAAACCCTAGTAAATGCCCTAGTTAAACACAAAGATTATCAGGCCAGATTTAAAAAGAAAATATGCAAAACCACATGTTTTAGAAACATATCTAAGACATCAGGATACAGAAAGGCTGAAAGTAAAAAGATGGAAAAATATATCATGCAAACACTAAGGAAAAGACGGGTGTTGTAACTATATTGATAGCAACCAGACAAAATAGAATTTAAGGCTAAAATCATTACAGAGATTATGAAGGTCACTACAGAATGTTAAAATGTTCAGTTCTGGGTTTACATAACAGTTTTTAATTTGTATAAATAATATGGTCTTAACATATGCAGAGGAAAAATTGACAGAACTAAGAAGAGAAATAAATCTACAAGCTAAGTGGGACATTTTAATTTAGTAATTAGTTGGAACAAGGAGACAAAAAGTCTGTAAGGATACATAAGACTGAATAGTCCATTTAATAATACCCAATGGGCATAAATAGAACACTGACCTAACAGCACAATATAAATTGTTTTCAAGTACATACAGAAGATTTTTAAAAATCAACCATATTGGTTAAAAAGCAAACCTCATTAAATTTTAGTGGATTTAGAGATACGAGACCATCTGTATATGTTTGGAAATTAAGACATCTCCATTCAAATAATTTAGGCATCAAAAATAATCATGAAGGAATTTAGATAATATTATGATGTGTGGGATGTAGACAAAATAGTATTCATAGGGAAACGTATACCTTCTAATGAACATATTTGTAAAGAAATTAGTAAAAGAATAGCAAAATAAACAAAGTAGAAGGAAATAATAAAAGAGAAGAACTGATATAGAAAAAAATACCATAGAAACCATGAACAAAACTAAAATCAGTCCTTTGAAAGGTCTAATGAAATTGATAAAAACACTCTGGTGAGAAGGTAATATAGAAAAGTATCTTCATGATTTTGAAGGTACTAAGATACTAAGGAACTATTAAGTCACAAAAATGACCAGTCATAAAAGAAAAGATTGATATATTTTTTTCCACAGTAAAAGACTTTAGGGACTTCCCTGGTGGTGCAATGGTTAGGACTCTGCACTCCCGATGCAGCGGGCCGGGGTTCGATCCCTGGTCAGGGAACTAGATCCCACATGCATGCTGCAACTAAGAGTTCGCATGCCACAACTAAGGAGCCCGAGTGCCGCAACTAACACCTGGTGCCACCAAATTAAATAAATAAATAAATATTAAAAAAAAAAAAAAAAGACTTTAACCTAAAGTCGCCACCACAGTCAAAAGGCAAGTGATAGAGTAGGAAAGATATTTGCAATACATAACTTCGAGAAATGGCTCTTATTCAGAATATAAAAAGAACTACAAATCAATAGAAAAAGTCACAAACCCAATAGAACAGCTGAAGTCCTAAACAGAAGCTTCCAAAGAGGAAAGCCCAAAGACCAATTAACATATAACCTCATTAGTAATCAGGAACACTCAGTGTAAAATCGCGAGATAACAGACAAATCCATTGGATCGTTTAAAAAAAAAAAAAAAAGGCTTGTGGAAGTGTCAAAGTTTGTAAGTACCCAGTAAAGTTGCAGCTATGCATACTCTATGACTCAGCAATTCTGTTCCTAAATACCTGTCCTATTAAACTGTAAGCACAGAGGTATCAGGGCACATGTACAAGAATGATCATGGCAAGGTTGCTTTTAATATCCCTAAACTGGAAACAACCCCTATGTCCATCAACAATAAAATGGTTAAATAAAGTGTATTTTATTCATCCACAATGAAAATAGCTAGTTAAGCGAGGTACAAGCATATATCTTCAAGACAGTGAAGAAGCCAGAGAAAACAATAACAAAGTACACGATTCCACTTAAAAAAAGTTCAAAAACACACAAAAAACTAAAATGTCTTTTTAGAGTTCATAATTGTGCAGTAAATTTATAAAGAAAAGGCAGGTAGTGAATACCAGAAATCAGGGTAGCTGCTGCTGGCCGGTGAGGGGTTAGATGGAGGAGGAGCACATGCGGTCACTCAGGGTTGTCAATCAAGGCCAGCGGCACAACTGGTGGGACCCAATGCAAAAATCTTCTTTCTTTCTTCCGTCGTCTCTCTCTCTCGACCTGTCACGGTGTTTTCTAATTTGCTATTTAACGTCGCTCTCCCTTGGGTATAGCGATTCTTTTTGGTCAAAGGCAGACCCTCACAGGCAGCCGCGGCCTGACCCCCAACTCAGCGCGGGGCGGGGAGAGGGAGGGGCTGCGCACCACACTAGTCACTCCCTGCGTCAGCTCGGAGTGCTCAGGCCAGTGCAGAGATGGGCAAGGAGAGATCCGGCAGAACCCAGAAATTCAAAGATGAATGGTTAAGAATTTCATGATGATGATGAGCACTGAACCACAAGCAGAGTGGAGAGAGTAAGGGGTCGGAAGGGGTGGGCTTCTGAGCCTCTGCCCTGTGCCTCTGCGCTGTTTGCATGCCCAGGAAGCTGGCCCTGTTGACAATGTTCTATTTCTTGACCTGGGTAGTAGTTATATAGATGCTTGTTTTACCAAAACTGCTTAAATTGGACATTTATGTTTTGTGCACTTTTTTGGTGTGCTTGCTGTATTTTAAACTAGGTAAAAGAAAGCATGGTATAAAACAGCATGATCCTTAGCTGCAATAAAATAGAATTATTCATGTATAGACATGTATATACTGGTATATGCATATAATTGTTTTTCTAGAAGGAAACACAGAACTTGTTAACATTGGTTGCTTTTAGGGACACAGATTTGGGGAGATGAGAGGAAACAGGCTTTTATTTTTCATATTGAAACTTTTTGTATTATTTGAATTTATCATCATGTTCATGTGAAGATTATGTACTAATTTGCATATTTTGAAATTAATTTATTTAATTGCTTATTTTGCAATAAAACCAGAAAAGTTCAATCATATTAAAAGCTTTAGAGGGAAGAAAGGCAGGGGAAAATGCTTTTCAAAGAATATTTTGAACCCTTTCAGAAAGCAAAGAATATTTTGATGATGTCAAAAACACTCTTATAATTTAGGTTTCATAAATCATTTTCCATATTGTCTATTGTGAGGTAAATTTACCATGAAGCTAATGGATGTAAGGTTCAGAGTCCCTTAAAAGGCTTGTATCTAATTTTACATTCATAATTCTGTATATTTTTCTTAAAGAAGACCCCTCAGATTATATAAACTTGAAGCTCCCCAAAACCTGATTCCAACCTTGACTGTGAATTATACTTAGAGCAAGAAATTATTACCTGCCCTGAATATGAGGAGTTTTAGACATAAACAATGATCCATGGTTGTTAAGAAAATTTCTTTGTAGGGAGGACAGATTCACTGAAGAGATACTTTAAATCTCAAATTTACATGTCACCTACTCCAGGAATGTTTTCTACTTCTCAGAGGTGAATCATTTCCTTCTGTGTGCTAAGTCTGTACTTTTCCTCTAATTTTATTGAGGTATGTGTCTTAGTCTGTCTAGGCTACTATAAAAAATAAATACCATAGAGTAGGTGGCTTATAAACAAAAGAAATTTATTTCTTACAGTTCTGGAGGGTGGGAAGTTCAAGATCAAGGTGCTGACCGGTTCATGGCTGGTGAGTGTCCACTCTCTGGTTGATAGATGGGCGTCTTCTCCCATGGATGCCAGGAGGAGTGAGGTTGCTCTCTAGAGCCTCTTTTCTGAGGGCACTAATTCCATTCCTGAGGGCTCCACCCTCATGGCCTAATCACCTCCCAAAGACCCTACCTTCAAATATTATCACATGAGGATTAGGTTTCAACATATGAATTTTGTGGGGACACAAACATTCAGTCTATAGCATGTATCATGTGCTTGTTAAGCTACCTGTCTCCCCTATTAGACTGTGAGCTCCAAAATGGCTAGGACCCTCTCCCAATTATTTTTGTATCCCCTGAGCCTAGAAAAGATCCTAGCATGCAATAAATGAGTGACTGAAACTTCTAAAATTACTGTATTGTCTGTAAAGGAAGCATAGCCACAATTCGTCACTTTAGTAAAATTCGTATGAAATTGATATATAACTATACCATACATGAACTGATTTGATCACATTTGCAGAAGGTAGACTATAAACTTTTAAGGGCAAGAACCAAACAATATTATAAATTATTTTAAATTATATAAAATTACAAAAAATATGAAAATCCAACATCCCAATATCATGTTTGCTTTAGACTGTTTTTAACAAATAAAAACTTACAAATGGAAACCACCTTTTAGCCATTCCCAGATACCATCCATTGGCCTCTCTCCTAAGATATGACCACCACCTCGAAGCTGGTGTGTGTCCATTCTATCGATATAGTCTCATTTTTACTATTTAAGAAAATACATCTATAAACAATAGATAGTATTATTCTGCGTTTTAATACTTTAAGCCAACAATATCTAAATACACATATAATGTGAGCCACACGTGTAGTTTTAAATGTTATAGTAGGCACATTTTGAAAAATGGGAACAGGTAAATTTTAATGTTTTATTTAACCCAGTATAGCCAAAATATAATCATTTGAACATGTAATCAATATAAAAAATGTTACTAAGCTAATCAATATTCTTTAAAAAAAAAGTCTGGTACTAAGTCTTTGAAATCCTGCTGGTAGTTTATACATACCGGCACATCACAGTTCAGGTGCTAAATTTAGTTTTCATAAAATTTAAGTTGAAAAAATAGATTCCTATCCAAGTTGTTCCAAACATATTTAAAAGTTTTCCAATAACTGAAATCAGTTTTAAAAATTTAAATGAATTAAAATTAACAGTTCAGTTTTTCAGTCACAATAACCACATTTCGAGTGCTAATATCCACATAAGGCTAGCAGACACACTGTTGGGCAGTGCAGCTTGAAAAGATAACACAAATACTCACCATTCAGCATCTTTCTTTTGCCCACTACATTTTTTTTTCTTCCTTTGCTATATCCTAAAACATAAGTGCACAGATGGACTGAATGGCACTGAATTTCAGGGCAGATGACAGTTTACATTTTTAAAAATTCATCTATCAGTAAGTTTACTCAGTAAATATAAAAGAACTTTAAAAAAAACCCTACTGCTTTCTATCTTTGTTTAAACAATGGGATAGTTAAACAAGATATACGTACTGATAAATAATGACGCGCTGCAATTAGCAAAGGCGCAGCTTTCGTACTAGCCTCTCCCAACCTTCCACCCCGCCCTCCACACGCACGCACCCACACGTACACATGCACACGCGCGCGCACACAGACACGTACACAGACACGCGCGCGCCGACGACGATCCCGGAGCTGCGCTTCCCCTGCGCTCTCGCTCGGGCACGCGCCTTCGGGCTCCGGGAGCCCCAGGCTGACCGAGACTCGGAGGGGCTACACGTCCCTTTTAAATGCTATTAGACCGACTCCCAGTTCCCTCGAGGAGAAAGCGGAGAGGCAGGGGGTGGAAGCGAAAAGCAGCCCGGTTAAGTCCACTTGTCAGCAGCTCCACCTCAAGAAGCGGCAGTGTGCGCCCCGCAAGCCAGCGCGTTCCTCGCAGGGACAATGCGAGGATCTGGAGGCGGCCTGCAGTTCGACATCGGCCCCATCCTGGCGCCGAGGTCGGGACGCGCGTTTCCCCCCGGCAGGCGCCCTCACAGACAGTCTGGGGCGTCAGTCGGCGGAACTGCTATCAGATCCCGTGGTGTTAGCTGCGGGACCTCCGGGACCCGACGCCAGGGCGCCCGTTCTCCTCGGTCTGGGTTTCCCACAAAAACGTAGTCATACCAAAAACTTTTTCCAGATACGAAAACAGCCCGAAACTCTTTTCCCACAAGCTCCCTCCCCTTCCCTCCTACTCCCGCGCCCCCGCGTTTTGTGCTTCGCCTCAGGAGTTGAGTGACCTCTTCGTATAGAATGCCAGCTCTGCAAAATTCAGAAGCTAAACACAGCCCAACTTCCCGGGAGAGACCAGAAGCCAGAAAACCTCGCAACCCCAACCACACGCCCCTGTTTTCCCTGTGTTTCACCAAAAAAAAAAAAAAAGGCCCGACCCGCCTCCGCGCCATGAATGCTGGGATAAGTAGTTCCCCTAAACCGCGAAGCGCTGGGTCAGATTGGAGCTCAGGTTGGCTCCCCGGAAGAAAACTACAATTCCCGTGGTGCCATGCGACAGAGTGGAAGGGGCGGGACGGGCAAGGGCGCAACACGCTCGCGCAGCTCGAGGGCCGGAGGGAGGCGGAGGCGGAGTGGTCCAACTGCTGAGTAGTCTCCTCCATGTGACAGTGAGCGGCGTCCCGGCTCCAGGCGACGCCAGATTTTGGTTCCCGACCCCAAGCCCCGTCCACTGTCCCGGCGCCAGCAGACACCGGCAGGCCGGGGGCCCGCGGTGTTGTCCGGAGGCCGCGGGCGCAGAGTGAGTAGCCGCCGCCGGGCAGGTGCCTGAGGGACAGCCTAGACCCCGACGTCTCCCGAGAGGCGAGCGGCGCGGCGAGCGGGGCTTCTGTCAGCGCGTCGCCGCGAGCGCGGGGACATGAACGGCTTCACGCCCGAAGACATGAGCCGCGGCGGGGACGCGGCCGCCGCCGTGGCCGCCGTGGTCGCCGCTGCTGCCGCCGCCGCCGCCGCCGCCTCGGCCGGTAACGGGGCCGGAGCGGGCGCCGGGGCCGAGGTGCCGGGCGCCGGTGGGGTCTCGGCAGCGGGGCCCCCGGGAGCGGCCGGGCCGGGCCCGGGGCAGCTGTGCTGTCTGCGCGAGGACGGCGAGCGGTGCGGCCGGGCGGCGGGCAACGCCAGCTTCAGCAAGAGGATCCAGAAGAGCATCTCCCAGAAGAAGGTGAAGATCGAGCTGGATAAGAGCGTAAGTGACGGCGGGACGGGCCTGCCCTGCGCGCCCCGCGGGCGCTTGGGAAGTGGAGCAGACGCGACGTCGGTAGGGTGCGGGGCCCCCAGACTTGGGCGCAGCGCGAGCCCGTTCCGGCGTCTCTAGTAGGAAGCAAACAACAAAGTGCTGCAACTCGGCCCTCCGCCCGCAGCCGACAGGCTCGCGCGCCGCGGACCCGCGCCCGCGCGCGACCCCACCCGCGCCCTGCCTCCCCCTCCTCCTCCGCGGGGGCCGGGGCGCGAAACAAAGGGGGCGGCCGAGCAGAGGGCCCGGAGTAGCTGTCCTGCAGCCCGGCGGTTCCTTGTGGAACGGAGGCGCCTTCTTTGTTTAGCTGCCCGAGCCGGCGCTCGGCCCCGGGGAGTAGCTCCCCCGGTCTGGGGACAGTGGGGTGCTGGTAGGGCCTGACGCCGCGGGCGACAAGGATCCCGTTCCCCGTCCCGCGGGCGCGGGTGCAGGGGACGCCTGGCTGCGAGCCGAGCGGCCGTGTCAGCATCCCGGGCAGCCGCTCCCAACGTGGGGAGCGCGCAGCCTCTGCGGTTTTACTCTACGTTTGGCAGCCATCAGGGTTTCTTTCTTCGTCCTTTCGCACGTTTGTTCTTTTGACCGTCGCTGAGGTTTATAGAAACGGCCATTTCCACTTACCGGAGCTCTGGGCGACGGTAATAAATAACAAGGTGCAAGAACCGACACACATCGTGCATCTTTTTAGCTTGCACTTAGCTTAGAGCTTTTTAGCTTGCACTTAGCTTAATTTAAAAGCCTATTAGCTCAGTCCTCAATTGTTTTTTTTAAGGAGTAACTGCTAATGTACGAAACCCGGTATTTCAGATGTTACCGTACAGCTCTCAGAACTATGTAATTAAAGTTTTCTGCCTATTCAGTTAGTTCCTCCGTCGTGTTCATGAGAAACTTTTCAGGTATACTTGAATAATTTCACATTGCTTTGGTTGGAAAAACGTATTACTGATAAATGCATTTATTTAATACGCAGAGAAGTTCATAATTCAAATTTAAATTTAGGATGTGAAATCAGCAACTTATTTGTAAAAATGGGTAGTTTTGTGCTCGATTATAATTTGAGTATTAAGTTAGCAAGGTTAGGAAGCATACATTTCGGTATTTTAAAATGCTCTTTAAGTAGAGAAAATGCTATCAAATAGCAAAATTGTGAACAGCATCATTTTCCCCTTGTTAAAAAAAAACAGCATGACTGAACTAATCTAGTTCACCATCGCTGCAATTTGATGACAGAATCCAGACGGTAGGAATTTCTCGTTCTTCTCTGCGTCTCGCTTCCCTTACTGGCACCTCTCCCCGCCCCACCCCCAGTCTTCTTAACAATATTACCAGACATGGTGGGTTTTAACTGGGTTCAGGACTGGAGTAGAAAGAAACGTGCGTTGTCTTAACAATGGCCTGTTTGGACTGTTGTTTTTATTTTTAATAATTCACTGTTACGTATTTTTAATACATAGACACATTTTATGGCAATCATAAGTAGTCTGTGAAACTTTTCTGTTTCAGGCAAGGCATCTTTACATTTGTGATTATCATAAAAACTTAATTCAGAGCGTTCGAAACAGAAGAAAGAGAAAAGGGAGTGATGATGATGGAGGAGATTCACCTGTTCAAGATATTGATACTCCAGAGGTAGGTGAAAGTTTTCATATGTTAAATGTAAATCTTAAGTCCTCCATTCTGAAAGTTTTATTTAAAAAATATGAACAAATTTTAAAAATACTTAAAGCATTTGAAAAATCTGAAAATGAAAGCAAAATTAAATATGGCCAGTTAACATGCAGTTACACAATTGGACTTGTTACAGTTTCAATTGACAACTCTTAGAGCTCTGTTGTCTTATAAGTTCTTTTTTTTGGTCCCTGGTCTTTAATAATTATGCTCAAAAGATTGAAGTGTTTAATACATTTGTAGTTTTGATTATATAAAAGGCATTTTTAATAATGGAGTTAAGTTTTCATTGTGTTGAAATGGCATTGTTGTTATATATAACAAAGCTAAGTCTTTAACAAAGGATATGTTAATTTTTTCCAGGTTGATTTATACCAATTACAGGTGAATACACTTAGGAGATACAAAAGACACTTCAAACTCCCAACCAGACCAGGACTTAATAAAGCACAGCTTGTGGAGGTATATATGAGTTTTAAGCTATTTAACCTTTAAATGAGCCTGTTCATATAAAAAAGGGTCATTAAATGCTAATGACGTTGTTAATGTAGCATATATAACAATACCTTTTATCAGGAGTTAGAAAAATCAAAGTTAGTAAAAAATCTATTGTGGAAGAAATGTTTGTCTACCACGTAGGAAATTCCTTTGTGTAATGACTACTCAATGGATTGTGTGCAGTTTTCTAAGCATCTTCCAATAATGACTTTCAGAAATAGTGAGTGAAAGTTTTTTTAATTCTCATTCTAGAAACCTGTTTATTTTAAAATTCTATTTGTTAAGTAAACATTTATTGAACACCCAATTGAGGCATAATAAAATAAATTAATAAACTTTGATGTCTTTGTTAGAATTTATTTTTTGAAGTTTTTGATGGAGTAGGTTTTACAGATAAGCCCCTAAACAGTATTCCCATACCTGGCTGATTTAACTATTTCAGAACTTGTCCTGGTTGATGTTAGTTTTACTTGAAGCACCCATGTTTTTACATCTAGAATATGCAAAGACTTGTATCCAAGCTTTTACTTATAGTTTCTTGATATAGGACTTTTATTACTTCAGTGAATTTAAAAAAATTGAGTGTGTTTGTGTTCTCAGGAAATAATAGAGCCAAGAAATCTGTACATCATATTAAGATATTTATAGATTTATATGTTTGTACTTCAATCATATTTAAAAGAAAAATGCTTAACCTATTCAACAGGATATAAGTAAATATATAAAGTTTTCTTATATTCTTCAGCTTGAATTTAGTAATCCAACATTTTCTAAAATGTGCATATTGGATAAGATAGAAGATGAGTAGAATGCTTTTTAACATTAAGGTCCAGTATATTAACACTTTAGCCAGAGCTGCATCTTTCCTTCTTGCCTAGGCAACAAAAATCTAATTTTTCTTTAAATTTGATTTAAAAGATCACATCCTTTTTGGATTGTATAGTACATTAATATTAACATAAATATAGATATTGCCTGCCATGATGAAACTATATTGATATATATACAGTTTACTAATCAAGTGAAGGTACCTTTGTTTTGGGACAAATGAGAACCGAAGAAATGATTATTTTAAATGTTACATTTAAATGTATATATTTTTTAAATGCAGAAATCAAACTTGAAGTTTTTGATAATCTGATCTTCTTTTTAAAAAGTTAAATTATTTCTAGAGCTATTTTCTTTTTTAGAAATGAGAACTCCAAATAGTCACGAGTGTTATAACTTACTCAGAAATGCAGATATGTACAAATGATTCCAGAGTTGAGTGACTGTCCTCCTTAAGTCTCTTAATTGTCTTTCTCTTTAAGAAGTTTTATCTTCTAGAATCTAAATATGCATATCAGCGCCCCAGTTTAGTCTATTATACTTCTATTGGTAGTTGCAGTGCACAGAATGAAAAGGCAAGAAAGCAGGTAAACATTCTTCAGTGGACATCCCTTTTTCCCTTCTCATTTTACATCAATAATTTTTATTCAGAATAATTTTCAGGGAACCTTAACAAAAAATATTGCCAATGAATGAATGTAAGTTGTAGCAGACATATTTGTAAGATAATTCATGATTTGTTTCTATAGTACCAAAGCTTTTTCAACTTAATGTTTATCCTTTTTCCATAAGTAGAGACTAAACCATTATATGATGCATGTGGACTCCTACATTCTGTTCTGTTTCATTGATATTTGAAGTTTAAAAGTAAAACTACTTAAATCCTAATCTAGATCTCAGTTATAAAATTCAAAATAAGTAAAAGGAAATACACATTCTAATTAATATATAGTTAATTGAGTGGGCCAAGGGATCCTTTGAAATCACACTATCTCTTGTTCACAATATCTTACTCTTATATGCTTTTCATCCTGTTGGTTCTTTGTTAAATTTATTTTTAAAAGGAAATAGCTCTTATCACACATTTTCTTTTGATGACAGTATTTTTTACCTAGTTTATAAAATCTGTTAATATCTATAATTTAATTTCCTCAATTTTTTTTTTCTTTATAGATAGTTGGTTGCCACTTTAGGTCAATTCCAGTGAATGAAAAAGACACCTTAACATATTTCATCTACTCAGTGAAGAATGACAAGAACAAGTCAGATCTCAAGGTTGATAGTGGTGTTCACTAGGAGAGATGGAATTGAGAGTAAGACTTGGATGTTCATGTTAAGACTGCTTACTGCTTTTTCACATGTAGAAATGTTCCTTGTGTATTTTTTCTACAGAAGATTTTCTCTGGTTTTATTTTCTTTGTTTCTGAGTCTAATATTTAGTTGGAAACTCATGTAAAATGAGCTTTCCTAGATTAAAAAATATTTTAAATAAAGGTTATTACTATTATAGTTGCTTCAGTGTATTTATTTTGTGAAACTTGATTTTTATTTTAAACTTTTATTTAGGGATCAGTATTAATTGAGATTTTAATGTGAAGATCATTTTGTTACCTTTTTTCTTTTTTTAATTCTGAGGAACTAACAGAAGTAACAGATGTAGAACATTTGCTTTCTCTGGGACAGTCTGATTTGGAATTAAGGATATCCTAAATATTATTATTTTCTAAAGTGCTTTTTAGTACTAACAGGTTTGAAATATCAGGAAGAACAAATAGTTTAATGCCTGCCTCCTTCCAAAGAAGACGTAATGTGTCAGCAAAGGTAAACACAGTGCTGAAAATTGAAACCTGAACATAGAATTAAATAGTTTGTTGTTTCTGTAAATTTTGTTTTAGTGAAAAGGTATTTATATGGCACAAATATAGAAAGAACCTCTGCACTGCCCCTTAATTTTCAGTCATGTTCTGTACTGTTTACACTGCAGATTAAAGCTAATAAATTGGAGAGATCTAGAAATCTAACAAGATCTTAAAATTTTGGTCATACATAGCTCTGACTTGAGTTCTATATTATTTCCTTTTTATATTTCATTCTCTATCAGTTTTCTCTTAAATATTTTTAACCTCTGCTTTTCCTGAGATTGTATTATTTAACCAGGGTCTTAGAGTTACAAATCAAATTTATAGCTTGTGACATCAGAACAGAACAACAGTTTCAGTGAAGTGTTCTGAGATTGTGGTACAAATTTCAGGATGGAAATGGCCGAGACCGTTAATGTAGCTCACGATATCTCAAGGTTGACATTTGGGCCTGATAATTCTTTATTGTGGGAGGCTGTCCTTTGTGTTGTAGGTTTGGCAGACTCACCGGAGTCCACACACTAGAACCAGTAGAGCTCCAAAAGTGATAACCGAAAATATCTCTAGACATTGTCAAATGTCCCTGGTGGGGACAGAATCACCCCTGATTGGGAACTGCTATGTAGCCAAATTTAAAGAACATACTGGTTCAAAAACAAAAAAAAAAGAGAACATACTGGTTCAATAGAAGGTGAGTCTTTGTATTTTTAAGTGTTCTGAGTGTATTGACAGCTAGAAAATAATGGTGAACTCTAACGCTACTGGTCTTTGTTCTTGCTGTGACCATTTAAAGATTTACTTGCTACTTTATTGATGAGCCAGAGCTTGTAATAATTGGTATTACAGAAACCTCTGGTTTCCAGTACTCCAGAAATCTCCATGAGAAGTTTTTTTCTTAGCTGTATGAAGATGAACCACATAGCTACAAGATGTGGTGGTTTATTTGAAGAAAGTATTACCTGTATATTTTATATTTTTACCTAAATCTATAAAGACTTAGTTTTTCAATCGAAACTTGCCTGTAGGCTTATTTTTTCCTATAAAACCACACTCCATTCTTATGAAAAAAGCTTGAAATTATTTGCTGACATTAAAATGTATGTTTATGAATACAATGAATCAATGTTAGTTTCATAGAATTATGTGCATAAAATGTAGTTGTATAAAAAAGTGAAAGAGTAAGAGTTGAGTGCTGATTATCCAGTGAAATTAAATCCTCGTTAGAGCAATTTAAAACATGAAAAATTGAGAACTTAAGAGCCTCCGCAAAGATGAGAGACTCAAGAAGCTGCAGTGTACAAGTTTTACATAAAAATTTTAATTCTTTGCTGTTGGCTTTTAAAAATTACGAGTTTAGTGGAAATCTTTTTACTTACCTATATCTGAACAAGAAAAAGTAAATCTCTATAAGTATATGGTTTACTTTTAATATTAGAGCACCAGGAAAAGAATCCAAATTTGACTACCATTGGGTTAGAATGTGTAGCAGCAGCTCAAGAAGTAAGTTATTTGGTAACTACCTTTTACTGAATAATTTAGCAAAAGGCTAAAAATTAATGTCTGAAATAAATTTCTTTAAGAAAGTAAGCTCTATTATTTCTGCATAAAGTTTTTTATTTAATTGATGTTAGCCTTTAATACAATTTGGTAGTATTTAGTGTGTTCACAATGTTGTGCAGCCACCAGAGCTCTATTTTAAAAACTTTTCCTTACCCCATAGAAACACTGATAAGTAACTATTCCCAATTCCACCTCTTCCCATCCCCTGATATAACCTCTAATCTTTCTGTTTCTATGGGCTTGCCTATTATGGATATATCATGTAAAGGGAATCATACAGTACATGTCCTTTTGTTTCTGGATTCTTTTTGCTTTAATATTTTCAAGGTTTATCTAAATTGCAGCATATATTAGTACTTTTTGCTTTTTATGGCTGAATAACAGTCCATTGTGTGAATTTGTTTTTCCAGTCATCCATTGATTGGAAAATGTGTTTTTCACAGTTTGTTTTTCCAATCACAGTTGGAAAGTCACAATTTGTTTTTCCAGTCATCCATTGATGGACATTTAGATATTTGGATTTCCACCTTTGGCTATTATGAATAATGCTGCTATAAACATTTGTGTACAAGTTTCTGTGTGGACATGTCTTCATTTTCCTTGGATATATATCTAGGAGTGGAGTTGCTGAGTCACATGGTAATTCTATAACGTTTTGAGGAACCTCCAAACTTTTCCATAGTGGCTGTATCATTGTACATTCCTAACAGCTATTTCTCCAAATTGCTAATACTTGTATTTCCTTTTTTTTTTTTTTTTTTTATTAAAGCCATCCTACTAGGTGCAAAGTGGTATCTCACTGTGGTTTTGATTCACATTTCTTTTCAGTTCCTTTGTTCATTATTAAATTGGGTTGTTTTTGTCGTTGCTGAGTTGCAGGAGTTCTTTTTTTTTTTTTTTCCCCCGGTATGCGGGCCTCTCACTGTTGTGGCCTCTCCCGTTGCAGAGCACAGGCTCCACACGCGCAGGCTCAGCAGCCATGGCTCACGGGCCCAGCCGCTCCGCGGCATGTGGGATCTTCCCGGACCGGGGCACGAACCTGTGTCCCCTGCATCGGCAGGCGGACTCTCAACCACTGCGCCACCAGGGAAGCCCCTGTAGGAGTTCTTTATTCTAGGTATTGACTCTACATCCAATATATGATTTACAAATATTTTCTCCCATTCTGTAGATTGCCTTTTCACATTCTTGTTAATGTTCTTTGATGCATAAAAGTTTAAAATTTTTATTTAGTACAATTAATTTTTTTCTTTTGTTGCTTATACTTTTGGTGTCAAGCCTAAGAATCCATTGCCAAATCCAGTGTTATAAAGATTAGCCCGTATGTTTTTCTAGGAATTTTATAGTTTTAGCCCTTAAATTTAGGGCATTGACCCATTTTGAGTCAATTTTTGTATATGGAGTGAGGTAGAGTTCCAGCTTCATTCTTTTGAATGAGGTTATCCAGTTCCAGCAGTATTTGTTGAAGAGACTGTTTTTTCCCCACTGAATGGTCTTGGCACCTTTGTCAAAAATCAGTTTGCCATAGATGTTTTGTTTTATTTCTATATTCTCAATTCTGTTCCTTTGGCCTATATTAAGCCAGTACCATACACATTTGACTACTGTAGCCTTGTAGTAGGTTTTAAAATCAGAAGGTTTGAGTCCTCCCACTTTGTTTTTCTTTTTCAGTATTGTTTAGGATATTTGGGGCCCCTTGCAGTTCCATATGAATTTGAGGATTGGCTTTTCTATTTCTGCAAAAAAAAAAAAAAAAAAAAAACAAGACCATTAGAATTTTGATGAGGATTGTACTGAATCTGTAGATCGCTTGACAGTTACCATCTTAAAAATGTTAAGTATTTCAATCAGTGAACATGGATTATCTTTCCATTACTTTTAGGTCTTCTTTAATTTCTTTCTGTAATGTTTTGTAGTTTCCAGTGTACAGGTCTTTCACCTCTTTGGTTAAATTTATTCATGATATTTTATCCTTTTTGATGTTATTATAAATGGAATTGTTTTGTTAATATCTTTTTTTGGATTGTACCTTACTGGTATATAAAACACTGATTAGTGTGTGTTGACCCTGCTGAATTCATTTATTAGCTCTAGTAGTATTTTTGTGGATTTTATGATATTTTCTATATATGGAATCATGTTATCTTTAAATAGAGATAATTTTACTTCTTGCTTTTTAATTTGGATGCCTTTTATTTATTTTTCTTGCCGAATTGCTCTGACTAGGACTTACAGTACAATGTTGAGTAGTAGGGATGAAAACAGGCATCCTTGTCTTGTTCTTTATCTTATGAAGGCAGCTTTCAGTCTTTCACCATTGAGTATAATGTTAATTGTGGATATATCATAAATGCTCTTTATTAAGGAAGTTTCCTTCTATTCTTAGTTTGCTGAGTTTTTTAATCATGAAAGGGTGTTGAATTTTGTCAAATACTTTTTCTATAACTATTGAAGTAATCATATTTTCCTCCCCTTTGTTCTGTTAATTTAGTGTATTACATTGAATTGTTTTCTTTGGTTGAACCACCCTTGCATTCCTGGGATAAATATCACTTGGTTATGGTGTATAATCCTTTTAGCGTGCTGTTGGGTTTGGTTTGTTAGTATTTTGTTGAAGATTTTTACATCTATATTCATAAGGGATATTGTTCTATATTTTCTTCTGTCTTTATCTGACTTTGTTATCAGGATAATGCTGGCCTCATTGAATGTGTTAGAAAGTGTTCTCTCTTTTTTTATTTTTTGGAAAAATTTGAATAGGAGTGACATTAATTTATCTTTTATCTTTTTGAATTCACTAGCAAAACCATCTGGTCCAGGACATTTCTTTGATGGAAAATTTTTGATTATTGATTCAATCTCTTTACTTATTATAGGGCAGTTGAGGTTTTCTATTTATTCTTGAGTCAGCTTTGGTAATTTTGTGTTTCTAGGAATTTGTCCATTTCATCTATTTTATTCAGTTTGTCATACAATTGTTCATAGTGTTCTCTTATAATACTTTTAATTTCTGTAAGGTTGGTTGTAATGTCCCTGCTTTTATTTGTAATTTTAGTTATATGTACTTGCTCTCTCTTTTTTTTTTTTTTAGTAGTCTAGCTGAGGGTTTGTCAATTTTGTTGATATTTTATTTGGTTTCATTGATTTTTTTTGGCTGCATTGGGTCTTCATTGCTGCGTGCGGGCTTTCTCTAGTTGTGGTGAGTGGGGCTACTTTTCATTGCGGTGGGCAGGCTTCTCATTGCAGTGGCTTCTCGTTGTGGAGCACAGGCTCTAGGTGCGTGGGCTTCAGTGTTTGTGGCACATGGGCTCAGTAGTTGTGGCTCGTGGGCTCTAGAGCGCAGGCTCAGTAGTTGTGGCACGCAGGCTTAGTTGCTCTGCAGCATGGGGGATCTTCCCGAACCCGTGTCCCCTGCATTGGCAGGCGGATTCTTAACCACTGCACCACCAGGGAAGTCCCTCTAGTTTCTTAAGGTGCAAAGTTCAGTTGATTTGAGATCTTTCTTCTGTATTAATGTATATGTTTGCAGCTATAAATTTCTCTCTGAGTACTTCTTTTGCTGCATCCCATAAGTTTGGTATGTTTTATTTTTGTTTTCATTCATCTCAAAGTATTTTCTGACTTTCCTATTTCTTTCTTCTTTGACTCATCGGCTGTTAAGGATGCATTGTTTAATTTCCACATATTTGTGGATTTTCCTGTTTTTCTTCTGTTATTGATTTCTAGCTTCATTCCATTATGGTTAGAGAAGATAGTTTGTATGATTTCAATTTTTTTTATTTATGGAAAATTGTTTTATGGGCTAACAGACTATCCTGAAGAATGTTCCATGTGCACTTGAGAAGAATGTGTCTTCTGCTATTGTTGGGTGAAGTGTTCTGTATATGTCTGTTAGGTCTAGGTGGTTTAGAGTATTGTTCAAGTCCTCTGTTTCCTTTTTAATCTTCTGTCTAGATGTCTATCCATTATTTAAAGTAAAGTATTGAGACCTCTAACTATTATTGTAGAACTATTTCTCCTTTCAGTTCTGTCAATGTTTCCTTCATATATTTTCTGGCTCTGTTGTTTGGTGCATATATATCTGTAATTTTTATATCTTGTTGTGGATTGACCCTTTTAACTATAAAATGTCTTTCCTTGTCTCTTGTACAATTTTTTTAATTTAAAATCTGTATTGTCTGATATTTGTATAGCCATGCCAGCCAGCTCTCTTTTAGCTGCTATTTGTATGGATTTACATAGTTTTGATAGCAAAATTCAGATTATGATCTAGGCAAGTGATGGTGGTTCAAAAATAAATTTTTGTCATGTTATTGCTTATTTATTTAACTGGAGTTAGTTTAAAAGTGTCAAGAAATGTCTTATATGCATATATATTTTTTTAAGTGTGTGTACTGTTTACTATAGAATTTATTCTTTGGGGATTAGGATATTTCTTGTATTTCTTTGTAGCTAAAAGCTGATACTATAAACTTTAGTTTACTATATGCATCATGTCCCAGTTGCATTTATAGTCTACATAGTCAACTATAGTTCTCAAATAATAATCATATTAATTGCTACTAGATTATCATATATGTGTTTGTGTGTGTGTGTATTCCCTTTAATGTATATTTAAAGTAGACATCAAGTCAGTTTTATACCCATAGTACCCAACAGGCTTACGTTTTGACTTCTAAAACTCTGGAAATGGAGATCACATATACTTCTTTCGTTGAAAATTTACTATAGGTTTTTATTTGTAAAATTCTGAGAGTATATTGGCTACATGTATGGCATGCATTTCTCTCCAGGTATACCATTATACCAAGTTGAGCACATTTTGGTGATACCATTCTATAGAAGTAAATTGAGGAAGCTAATTCAATGTTAATTTACTATACTTTTCTAATACCAGTTTCTCTTTAATTCTTTGACAGAAAAGTTTAGGTTTAGGTGGTTAATGCAGTATGATTTAGAAATATATGAATTTGATAATTTTTTCCTTTTGGGAAAATTATTTTAAAGCCCATAGTATTTTACTGGTAAGATTATTTACATTTTAAAAGTACCTGTCATAATACTTTGCTAAGACAATTTATTATTGAAAGAATTCATGTGTATTTCTGGGCAATTATAAGGAAGTTAAGGTTGCAGAATGAGCTGTGAATGTTCTTACCTGTCCTCTCCCTCTAAGAGTTGTTGCTCATTGTTTTGTTTCTCCATGTTGCTTCCAATTCTCTAATAATCCTTTAGGATTAGTACCTAATCCCAGCAAACAAAAATATTCAAGGAGTCCCTATGGATTATGATGAGGAAAAGAAAAATTTTATCAAGAAGAGATGAGCTATTAGTAAGTATTACTGTCAACTTTGTGCTCAGCACCATGGAATTCATAGTAAGAACAAGGATATAGAAAGTCAAAGATAAAAATACAGAAATTGTTATTCATTTAAGCATTTAACATATATGAGCTATCTGAAATGTACTTGTCGCATACAAATAAAAGTTTGCTTTCCTAAAAAGGAAATAGATTATCTGATGCTATTAAATAAAGCAGTGGTTAAGACTCTAGATGCTAGAGGAAAACTGTCATATTCAAAACCTGGCTTTACTGCTCTGATAATGTAACTTAATATGAGCTACTTAATCTCTAAGCCTTAGCATTTTTGTCCATAGAACAGGAATTGTGATAGTACCTACCTCGTTCAGTTGAAACACAGTGTTTACCACAATAGTACATTTTTAATAAAAGCTTAGTTGTCTTTTGTTGTAGCTAAAAGCTATTGAAAAAATAAAGGATCTATTCATTAAATGACTGAATGAGATGTTTGCTTTTAAAAACATATTGATCAAGTCAGAAAAGGTTGCATAGGTAAATTGTGTGAACATTCATGTTTTTACATTTATTTGGTAAAACATATTGACCAAGTCAGAAAAAGTTGTATAAGGTACATTGTGTGAACATTCACATTTTACATTTATTTGGTAATTTACATAAAAAACAGTGTGTGCTTCTATAATGCATTCATTTCTAAAAGAATGTAATGCAATTTGATATTACAAGTTATTTCCAGAAAGGAGAGAATATGAAGAACAGTCATAATAATCTATAAAATTCCATTTATTAAATATTTAGCTTTTTTCCAAATACTATTTTTCTCATCATGTTTTGAGTGCAGTAATAAGGGAATATTTAGTAAAAAGCCATTGTTGAATTGCCTTGTTTTTTTCTCCCTCAAAGAGAGTCTATACCAAGTAGAAAATGTACTGGTGATTTTCTTTATTTACCTATTCTATGCACTGTTCCAGAAAGGATATAAGACTTCTGTTATTGTGTTAGTTTGACTTTAATACCTGTCAATTCAGTGAAGGAAAAAAAAGCTCAATCAAATCATATACTATGTTGATAAAACAATATATTTGAGTTTTTTTAAAACAATTCCACTTCTTCATGCATTTTTGTAGAAGTCATACTATTTGAAAACATGTTCTGACTTATGTTTTTGCAGCTTTTAAGAGGAACTGAATTCTAATTACCTCAAAATTGTTTTGTTTAGCCCAGTAACACCTATTGAACACTGAAACTATTCTGGGTGTGGTCTTGAGAAACAGATCAGGGACCTCCAAGGATGTATTTCAGTGAAACAATGTCACTGTAACTCAAAATGGTTATCTCCTAGATTTACTACGAGTGTGGTGCTTCTCAAACGTTTCCCCACAGCAGTACTTTATATAGCACCCTCCACTTCTCCTTTGTAGCAGCAGGCTTCACATTTATAAATATTTGTAATGATTACAGTTTTGTTAGAATACAAGTTCCAAGAGGAGAAGTCCATCTTATTCATTACTACATCCCCAAATCTTAATAACAGCTGGCACTTAGCGAGTATCTAATAAATTTTTATAGCATGAAGGACTTTCTGAAATTAATTCTGCTGGCTACTCGTCAGTGCACACCTCCAAAGGTGTGGAGCATAGTCCAAAACTGCCTCTAACACCCAGAAAATATCTTTGAAGGCATCCATTTTATTTACCTTTAAAATTCATGTGACTTTAAATTCTCATCCATTACATGTTTCTTTTAATGTGTTTTGTTATTCCCAAGAAAAATGGACACGTTAGGGGTATGTAGCATAGTTTTAAGGATACAACTATGTGAGTGTTTTGGAACTGGAACTGTCTTCAAATTCTGTCTTGATTTTTAGCAAATACCTTAAACTTGAGTTAGCATCTGAAAAGTGGGTTTAAGAATACTTATCTTGATGGTTTTGTGGTTTTTTAAGAGAGCAAAATGCAAATGTGCTTAAAGTACTTGGCATACATAGTATATACTCAAATATTGGCTCCCTTTTCCCCCTCTTACTAGGAAACTTCTAGTTTCCCTTCCGAGAACCTCAATTTTTCTCTGGTTCTTTTCATTAAGTATAGATGATCTATCAAGAACTGAAAGTATTCTCCATCTTTGAGCCAGGGTTATGGCTCTTCCTCTCAGGGACAGAATTCTTTTACTGAGCACAGTGAACACCTTGTAGATGAAAATTTTCTAGTCAAAAATTTTAAACAATTTCCACAGAGAAAAATTAAATGGAATTTTTATTACTGCTAATTTAACACAAGTTTACTTAGGCAAGTAAGAATTTATAGAATCTGTGCTTTATTGCACTGCATAGAAACCAGAAATACAGCTACACTGTTAGAGTGTGGTTTGTGGGGAATTAAGAATGGTGTTGTCTGGAATACAGGATGATTCTCAGTGATTGTTGCAAGGAATCACGAAAGAGATCTTTGGTCCAAAGAAGACATCTCTGAAAGAGAGCAGAACATGAATTAAATCCAGCTGAAAGTTAAGATACATGTTAGACTTTTCTGAGCAAGAAATGGACGGTGATTTCCAGGATTTCAGATATGGCTATTCTTTTTAGGTGAATAAAGTACAAAGAGAGTGAGTGGGAGGACTTTTGCCACAAGAGCAGCAAAGACCAAGAAGGTAATCAATTCTTCTACTTTCCCCCATCTGCCATGGACATTATGCTGTCGTTTGTCTATAAAGAAAAGGAAAGATTGGGTGATTTCAAAACCAAAATATTCATTTCTCTGATATGGGTGGGGATATGCCATGAAGTTTAAATCTACAGCTAAGAAACAGAAGATTAAAAATTTGTTGGGAAGTCAATAAGTAAATTTCTAGGTTTTATAGGGAAAGGTGAAATTTTGAGCTACTCAACTCTATCCACTCTTGTTGGAAAGATCACATAAGGTTATGTATAATAAAAATGCACGGTATAGGGCTTCCCTGGTGGCGCAGTGGTTGAGAGTCCGCGTGCCGATGCAGGGGACACGGGTTCGTGCCCTGGTCCGGGAGGATCCCACATGCCGCAGAGCGGCTGGGCCCATGGGCCCGCTGAGCCTGCGCATCCGGAGCCTGTGCTCCGCAACGGGAGAGGCCACAACAGTGAGAGGCCCGTGTACCGCAAAAAAAAAAAAAAAAAAAAAATGCGCGGTATAATATAAAATTGTGTATATGTGCAAGGTAGTATTATGATTATGGCTCATTAGAAATATACTTAGCATGCAATGTACAGCATGATGACTGTAGCTAACACTGTTGTATGATATATTTGAAAGTTGCTAAGAGAATAGATCCTACAGGTTATCACAAGGAAAAAAAATTTGTAACTATATGAGGTGATTCGTGTTAACTAAACTTATTATGCTAATCATTTCACAATACAGTTGACCCTTGAACAATGCAGCAGTAAGGGGTGCTGAGCCTCTGTGCAGTGGAAAATCCGTGCATAACTTTACAGTCAGTCCTCCATATCTGTGGTTCGACTTCCGAGGATTCAACCAACCATAGATGGGATAGTACTGTGGTATGTATTATGTTTAGTGAAAGAAATTTACGGATAAGTGGACCTATGCAATTCAAACGTGTGTTGTTCAAGGGTCAGCTGTATATGTATATCAACTCATTGTGCTGTACACCTTAAACTTATACAGTGCTGTATTTAATTATATTTAATGCAACTGGCAAAGTAGAATGGCAAAATAAAATTTGTGTTTATAGGCAAAAAAAATATATATATACTTAGATATTTGTTGCTACTGGGAAAACTGTAACCCAAACTCAGATAGAAATTATTTTCATATATCCATACTTCTAGCTCATCCATTAACAATGGATAATCACAAAATTATATCATAAAGTAAGTACATTTCAATAAATTAGTGTCAAGTCTTACAAAAAAGTAAACATGATATTTTAATATTAGATGGCGTTTCATTTATGTAGGAAAAGTTAAATCATTTTATGGAATCAGTTAACTTGAGCTCTTGATATCATTGTTTAATCAAGTGATTCTCAAATTTTATTTTGCATCAGAATCACTTGGAGGGTTTAAGCCATAATTGCTGTGCTTTCTCTCCATTGTTTCTGATTCAGTTGCTTTGGTCTGGGGCCCAGGGATGAACTACGTTTTTAACAAGAACTCAGGTAATGTTGAAGCTGCTGTTCTGGGAACCATACTTAAGAACCAACTGGCTTGGTAGAAAAAATACCCAGGCCAAATCAGAAGACCTGTGTTCTAGTCTTAGTGCTGATATTAGCTAGCTATGTGGGATGGTGGTCATTTTACCTCTGTACACCTTTCTTTGATAAGATGGTTATATCTGCCCTTTCTAGCTCACAGATTTCTTAGAAAAATGAAGAATATGATGATATGTTGAAAGTAATTTGAAAAAGCTGATTTCAATATGAAGTAGCCAAGATCATAGTATTTGAGCTTCCTCAATAACCAGGAGAAGATTATTTTAAAATCAAGAGCTATAAATATTTATTTATCTACCTTTGTATCATACTTAAAATACATCTACTTTCCAAGTCAGTGGACAATCTCTATTCAGTTAATTCCTGGTTAACTCATACATAGAGCTAGAAAGTTTTTCTTTCACCATTACCAAACTTTTCCATCCAGTTACTTGATCTGTTTACTGGGATCTTTTATCTAAAGCCTTCTATTAGTTTTCATATTAGTTTAAGATGTCAGCCTTGAAGGTGACTTCAGCTACCAGAAGATTTTTTTGTGTGTGTGGTTAAAAATCAGATAGGAAAATTAGAATTTAATAGATTGGAGTGTTATTAATTTCCTGTATCTCATTTAGTTTTACTAAAATCTGCCAAACTCTGTCTCTTAAATGAAAACATTCATTTCGGTACATATGGTGATGATCCTAAAAAATAGCTGAGATTTGAACAGGGTTTTACTGAAAAGGGTGATTAATTTTAGCACACTCATTATGAAGGTGTGTTAAAGAGTTGTTGTACATACACTTCACAGCAATATGTTTTGTGATTGCATTTCCTTACTTTGGGCAGCAGAGCAATTCACTGAAGTTGCAGTAACAGATCATCTCACATCCCTTCCCATCCCAGAAGTGATCCTGGATGTTTACATCAATCTTTGTCAGGTCAGCTACTCCTTCTGGAAGATTGTGACAGTTGCGATCTTTCAGTATCTTTCTGTAGCAAGAGAGGCGATTTGCAGGCATGGCTTGGACTCCTAGCAGCAAAGTTAGTCCAACGGTGACAGCAAGTACTATAAATTTCATTTTGGCTTTTGGCCCTGAGATAGAAGAAGAAACAAAATGTATCAGTGTTTATATGTTTGTTTGTTTGGTTTAAAGATGGAATTCATCTGAACATAAAGTCCTGCAGCATTCTCATAAACTCTTGAATAGAAAGAGTGGGCACTGATTTTTTCTACTATCTTTGAATGTCTCTCAAGTTTAGTTTTATGACCACCTACAATAAAAATCACTTAGAATATTTGTTAAAAATGACATGCCTGAGCTCCACAAAGAAATATTGAGTGAGAGTTATGTGAGGGAGGGGAAAGGGAGATAGTGGGAAGAGACAGAATCTGTGTTTTTAAGGACCCAAAGTCATTTTTTTCAGTATATTCAGTAGATAAAAACTGCTTTGTAAGGTGATAAAACTCAAATTTCTGGAACAAATAACATCATTGTGTACAGTGATTCTTGACCTTGCATATCCAACAACATTGTCCAAGAATCTGGGTCCAACCCTGACAGAAACAAAAAGCCAGTTATCCTGACATTGACAGATTATATTCTATAGAGATATTTATAGTTAAGTTTTTAAAACTTTCAGAATTATTTTGGGGACCCATTTTTGTTGCATATTTTTAGTAATTGTGAACTCTTCTCCCACATGGGTTACATTTTAGCCTCAGTTGAAAACAGAGGCTTGAATTCCCCATGAGAGGCATTTACCCTGTTCTTGAACACCTACCGTGATGGGAAACTCATGGTTGACTAAATCCATATATTCCACTGATACAGTTCTAACGTTTCCCTTACTGGAAAATATTTTTCTGTGGCTACCACCCACCAGTTCTAGTTTGAACTCTTGGGGTCATACCGCAAGTCTAATTCCTCTTTCAGGAGATAACACTTTAAGTATCGTATCTGCGTACAACTATAGAATATGCATTATCTATTGAATCAGGTTTTTCTGGCTTCCATGTTAAACATGAAGAAAATGGAGGCTCTTGTAGTAAAGGAAAACTAGCAAAGTAGTTGGAGGAAGCAGAATCAGACTCCACAGCCATTCAGATTTCATCTTGTTGGCAGGTGCTGAAGTGCCTTTCCTACCTCTGGAGTATTAAAAAGGGAGGAAGAGGGCTTCCCTGGTGGTGCAGTGGTTGAGAGTCCGCCTGCCAATGCAGGGGACACGGGTTCGTGCCCTGGTCCGGGAAGATCCCACATGCCGCGGAGCGGCTGGGCCCGTGAGCCATGGCCGCTGGGCCTGTGCGTCCGGAGCCTGTGCTCCGCAGTGGGAGAGACCACAGCGGTGAGGGGCCTGGGTACCGCCAAAAAAAAAAAAAGGGAAGAAGACAGATATGTATATTGTACGATGAAAGAAAACAATATCGTTGAAAGGAAATTTTACTATGAAGTTTTCAGTGATTAGATGCACCTCAAAGGTCAGTTATTTTAGGTAAGATAATGGGTTCAAAAAAAAAAAACTTAGTTATTTTAGAGCAGTTTGGCTTACAATAAAATGGAAAGGTAGCTGCAGATTCCCATGTACCCCCTGCCCCACACATGCACAGTCTCCCATGTTATCAACATCCATCACCACATGGTACATTTTACCAAGGATGACCCTACATTGACACATCCGAATCACCCCAAGTCCATAGTTGGCCTTTGGTTTCATGCCTTGTGTTGTACATTCTATGGGTTGGACAAATGTGTAATGGCTTATACCCATCATTTAAATATCACACATGGTATTTTCACTGCCCTAAAAGTCCTCTGCGCTCTGCCTATTCATCTCTCCCCACCAACCTCCAGCCCCACAGCAACGACTGGTCCTTCTTATTGTCTTCATAGTTTCACCTTTTCCATAATGTCCTATAGATGAATCACAGTATGTCAGCTTTTCATATTGGCTTCTTTCATTTAGTAATATGCTTTTAAAGTTCCTCCATGTCTTTTCATGGCTTGACAGAGCTATCTTTATTTTTTAGCACTGGATAATATTCCATTGTCTGGATGTACCACAGTTTATTTATCCATTCACCTACTAAAGGACATCTTGGTGGCTTCCAAGTTTTGCCAATTATAAATAAAGCTGCTGTAAACATCCTCATGCAGGTTTTTATGTGGACATGTTTTTAACCTCTGTGGATAAATACAAAGGAGCATGATTGCTGGATTATATGCTAAGATTATGTTTAGTTTTGTAAGAAACCATCAAACTGTCTTCCAAAGTGGCTGGATTATTTTGCATTCCCACCAGCAATGAATGAGAGTTCCTGTTACGCCATATTCTCAGCAGCTTTTGGTGTTGTCAGTGTTGTGGATTTTGGCCATTCTACTAGGTGTGTAGTGGTCTCTCATTGTTTTAATTTGCATTTCCTGATGACATATGATGTGGAGCATCTTTTCATATGCTTATTTGCCATCTGTATATCTTCTTTGGTGAAGTGTCTGTTAAAATCTTTGGCCCATTTTTAAAGTCAGGTTGTTTGTTTTCTTATTGTTGAATTTTAAGTGTTCTTTGTACAGTTTGGATAACAGTCCTTCAGCAGATGTGCCTTTTGCACATATTTTCTCCAAGTCTGTGGCTTATCTTCTAATTCTCTTAATATTTTCTTTCAAAGAGCAGGTGTTTTTAATTTTAATGAAGTCCAGCTTATTAATTATTTTTTCATATATCATGTCTTTGGTATTGTGTCTGAAAAGGCATCACCAAACCCAAGATCATCTAGATTTGTCCTATGTTATCTTCTAGGAGTTTTAGAGTTTTGTACTTTACTTTTAGGCCTATGATCCATTTTGAGTTAATTTCTTGTGAAGGGTGTAAAGCCTGTGTTTATATTCATATTGGGGCATGTGGATGTCTGGTTGTTCCAGCACCATTTGTTGAAGAGACTGTCTTTCACATTGTATTGTTTTTGCTCTTTTGTCAAAGATCAGTTAACTATATTTATAGAATTCTATTTCTGAGCTCTCTATTCTGTTCCATTGACCTATTTGTCTATTCTTTCACCAGTACCACACTGTGTTGATTACTGTAGCTTTATTGTTAATCTTAAAGTCAGGTAGTGTCAGTCCTCCAACTTTGTTCTTTTCTTTCAATATTGCGTCGGCTATTCTGGGTCTTTTGCCTTCCATATAAACTTTAGAATCAGTTTATCAATGTCCACAAAATAACTTTCTGGGATTTTTATTGGGATTGTATTGAATCTGTACATCAAGTTGAGAAGAACTGGCATCTTGACAATATTGAGTCTTCCTATCTCCATGAACATGGAATATGGAATATCTTTCCACTTATTTAGTTCTTTGGTTATGTTCAACAGTTTTGTAGTTTTTCCTCATATAGATCTCGTTGTATATATTTTGTTAGATTTATACCTAAGTATTTCATTTTGGGAAGGTGCTAATGTAAATGATACTGTGTTTTTAATTTCAAACTCCACTTACTCATTTTTAGTAGATAGGAAAGCAGTTGACTTTTATATATTAACCTTCTACCCTACAACTTTGCTATGATTTAGTTCCAGTAGTTTTTTGTTGAGTCTTTTGTATTTTCTACATAGACAACCTGTCATCTGCAAACAAAGATAGTATTATGTCTTCCTTCCCACTCTGTATACTTTTTATTTCCTTTTCTTCCCTTATTGCATTAGCAAGGGCTTCCAGTATGATGTTGAAAAGGAGTTGTGAGAGTCAACATCCTTACCTTGTACCTGATGTTAGCGGGAAAGCTTCAAGTTTCCCACCATTAAGTATAATGTTACCTGAAGGTTTCTTTAGACAATCTTTATCAAGTTGAGAGCATTCCCCTCTATTTTTAGTTTACTGAGAGTTTTTATCATGCTTGAGTTTAAATTTTATCAAATGCTTCTCCTGCATCTATTGATATGATCATGTGATTTTTATTTTTTAGTCTGTCAATGTGATGGATTACATTAATTGACTTTCAAATGTTGAACCAGCCTTGCATACCTGGGATAAATCCCACTTGATTTTGATGTATCATTCTTTTTATACTTGTTTGGATTCAGTCTGCTAATAATTTGTTGAGGATTTTTGCATCTATGTTCATGAGAGATATTGGTCTGTAGTTTTCTTTTCTTGTGATGTCTTTGGCTGGTTTGGGTATTAGGGTAATGCTGGCCTCATAGAATGAGTTAGGAAGTATTCCCTATGCTTCTATGCCTTGAAAGAGATTGTAGAGATTTGATATACTTTGTTCCCTAACTGTTTGATAGAATTCACCAGGGAACCCATCTGGGCCTGGTGATTTCTGTTTCGGGAGGTTGTTAATTACTGATTCAATTTCTTTAGTAGATACAGATCTACTCACATCATGTATTTCTTCCTGTGTGAATTTTGGTAGATTGTGTCTTTCAAGGAATTGGTTCATTTCATCTAGGTTATCAAATTTGTGGGCTTTTCCTTTATTATCCTTTAACTTTCCATGTGATCTGTAGTGATGTCCCCTCTTTCATTTCAGATATTAGTAATTTTGTGTCTTCTCCTTTTTTTTCCTTAGTTAGCCTGGATAGAGGCTTATTAGTTTTATAGATCTTTTCAAAGAACCATCTTATGGCTTCATTGATTTTCTGTGTTGATTTCCTGTTTTCAATTTTATTGATTTCTGCTCTAATTCTTACTATTTCTTTTCTTCTGCTTACTTTGGAGCAAATTTAATTTGCTCTTTTTCTAGTTTCCTAAGGTAGAAACTTAGATGATTGATTTTAGATCTCTCTTCTTTTCTAATATATGCATTCATTGCCTTCATAAATTTCCCTCTATGCACTGCTTTTGCTGCATCCTGCAAATTTGGTAAGTTGTGTTTTCATTTTCATTAAATTCAAAATATTTAAAAATTTCTCAAGATTTCTTCTTTGACCTATGTGTTATTTAGAAATGTGTTTAATCTCCACATGTTCTTCTGTTTTCCAGTTATCTTTCTGTTATTGATTTCTAGTTTAATTCCACTGTGGTCTCAGAGCAGACCTTGTGTGACTTCTTTTAAATTAGGTAAGATGTGTTTTATGGCTCAGAATGTTGTCTATCTAGGTGAATGTTGCAGGTGAGCTTGAGAAAGACGTGTATTCTACTGTTGTTGGGTGAAGTGATCTACAGATATCTATTATATCAAGTTGATTGGTGGTGGTGTTGAGTCCAACTATGTCCTTTCTGATTTTCTGCCTGCTGGATCTCTCCATTTCTGAGGGAGGGGTGTTGAAACCTCCAGCTATGATAGTGGATTCATCTACTTTTCCTTGCAGTTGTATTGGTTTTTAGCTCATGTAACCTGATACACTGTCGTTAGGCAAGTATCTGTTAAGAATTGTTATGTATTCTTGGAGAATTGACCCCTTTATCATTATGTAATACCCTTCTTTATCCCTGATAACTTTTCTTACTTTGATGTTTGAGCTGTCTGAAATTAATATAGTTCCTCCTGCTTTCTTTTGGTTATTGTTAGCATGATGTATTTTTCTCCATCCATTTACATTTGATCTATATGTGTATTTATATTTAAAGTGAGACAACACATAGTTGGGTCATGCTTTTTTTTTATGGTTATATTCTTTTAATTAAATCTTTAATTTTATTTAAATGAAATAATGATTTCAGATAGGTCTACCTATCCTTCATAAAATGAAGCAAATCTAAAATCCTTTTAACATACTAATGGTAACTCATTTTCATTGATTAAAGTTATATTTGATTTACTGATAGCTAATATTCATGTCATCATTTTTGAAATCAGAAATAAAATTATGTGTGTACGTGTGCTCAAAGAATAATATACTAGGTTTTATTTTCAGAGATTTTTGAAATGAACTTGAAGATATTTTAAAGTAAGCCAAAATATTAGAAAGGTTTTGCTATATTCCACTGAAGCAGTAAAGGTCATGCTTTTTGATCCATTCTGACAACCTCTGTCTTGTAATTGGTGCATTTAGATCATTGACGTTCAACATTGACATTGATATAGTTAGATTAGGATCTACTATGCTTATTATTGTTTTCTGTTTATTGCTATTGTTCCTATTTTTCTCTTCCACTCTTTTTCTGCCTCCTTTTCCGGTTTCAATTGAGCATTTCCTATGATTCCATTTCTCCCCTTTCTTAACGTATTAGTTATACTTTTTCTTTTTTACTTTTTCAGTGGTTGCCATAGTGTTTGCAGTATTCATTTATCCCTAACCGAACTCTGCTTTCAAATAATATTATAACACTTCACAGTATAGTAATGTGAGTACCTCATAATAAAATAATTCTAATTCCTTCCTTTCATTCCTTGTATCATTGCTGCCATTCATAAGCATATATATCTATACATATATATATCTTTATCTATATACACATATAACATAGATAGTTGAATACATTGTTGCTATTATTTTGAACAAACCACTACCTCTTAGCTCAATTAAGAATAAGAAGAATAAAAGTTTATTTTACCTTCTCTTATTCTAATTCAGTGCTTTTACTTTATGTAGATCCAAATTCCTAACCTATATTATTTTCCTTCTCTTGAAAGAACTTTTAACATTTTTCACAAGGCTGGTTTACTGGCTATGAATTCTCTCAATTTTTGTTTGTCTGAGAAAGTCTTTATTTCTCCTTTACTTTTGAAGGATAATTTTGCATAGTACAGAATTCTAGGTTGGTAATTTTTTTTTCAACATTTTATTTCACTCCACTCTCTTCTTGTTTGCACAGTTTCTGAGAAGTTGGATGTAATTCTTTTCTTTGTTCCTCTGTAGGTAAGGTGATTTTTCCCCCTCTGACATCTTCTAGGGACCTTTTCTTTATCTTGGTTTTTCTGTAGTTTGAAAATTATCTCCCCATGTGTAGATTTTGTGTGTGTGTGTGTGGTATGCGGGCCTCTCACTGTTGTGGCCTCTCCCGTTGTGGAGCACTGGCTCCGGACACGCAGGCTCAGCGGCCATGGCTCACAGGCCCAGCCGCTCCGTGGCCTGTGGGATCTTCCCGGACCAGGGCACGATCCCACGTCTCCTGCATTGGCAGGTGGACTCTCAACCACTGCACCACCAGGGAAGCCCCCGTGTGTAGATTTTTGACATACGGTCTACTTGATGTTCTCTGAATTTCCTGCATCTGTGGTTTGGTTTCTGAAATTAATTTAAGTAAATTATCAGTCATTATTGTTTCAAGTATTTTTTCTGTTCCTTCCTCTCTTTCTTCTCCTGGTGTTCTTGTTATGCGTGTGTTACACCTCTGTAGTTGTCACACAGCCCTTGGAGGTTCTGTTCCTGCTTTTTTTTCAATGTTTGTTCTTTTAGACTTTCAGTTTTCAAGGATTCTATTGACCAGTCCTCAAGCTCAGAGATTCTTTCCTCAGCTTTGTCCAGTCTACTAATAAGCCCACCAAAGGCATTCTTCATTTCTGTTACAGTGTTCTTTTTATCTCTACTATTTATTTTTGGTTCTTTCTTAGGATTTCCATCTCTCTGCTGGCATTGCCCATCTGTTCTTTCATGCTGTCCACTTTATCCATTAGACCCCTTAACATATTAATCACAGGGTTGTTTTTATGCATTTTAAAATTTTACTGTAATAGGTATAGTATCATTAATTTACATTTAATATTTTGCATGCTACATACATTTAAATAGGATATCCCTTTCTAATACCCATCTAGTATCAGGAAAATGCTTGTAAGTTTGTTCTACCTTGTTGGTAATGGCATGCATTTTAAGTGGCATTGGGCATCCCCCCCACTCCAGTCCATCATCTTTAATCACAGTTGTTTTAAGTTCCTGGTCTCATAATTCCAACATCACTTCCATGTCTGATTCTCATGCTTGCTTTATCTATTTGTCTTTGGTATGACTTGTAAATTTTTCTTGATAGCCAGATACTATGTACCAGGTAAAAGGAAATGCTGTAACCAGGCCTTTGGTAATGTGGTGGTGAGATATGAAGGGAGAGGAAGCATTCCATGGTCCTGTAATTAGGGCTTGGTCTTTTAGTGAGACTGTGCTTCTGGGCTGCGAACTTCACAAATGTGTCTCAGTTCTTTCCTCTCCCCTTAGGTGGGACAGGATGGCTAGGTGGGCTGGAGTTGGGTATTTCCCTTACCCCAGATCAGTCGGGCTCTGATAATACTCCAGTTGATTAGGCTCTGGTTCACTAGTTTCTCCCAAGGGCAAGGCCTTGTTAAGAAGAACAGAATGTTCTGACATATTTCAAGAGGGTTCCTTTCCCACCACCTGCCAGAACCTTGTGGAGATTTTTCTCAGTATTCACGTAGGAGTAGAATAGCTGGTAGGTGTATGTTTTACATTTTAAGGAATTGCTAAATTGTTTTTCCAAAGTGGTTGTACTATTTAAAATTTCCACCAGTAGTCCAGTTTGTCCATGTCCTCTCCAACACTTGGTATGGTCAGTCTTTTTTATTTTTTGCCATTCTAATAGCTGTCTCGTGGTTGTTTTATGTTGTATTTTCTTAATGATTAATGGTATTGAGCCCCTTTCATATGCTTTTGTTCATCTGTGTATCTTCTTTGGTGAACTGTCTGTTCAAATCTTTTCCCATTTAAAAAAATTGGGCTTGTGTTCTTGAGTTGTGAGGGCTGTTTATATATTCTGGACACAAGTTCTTTATTAGATATAATAATATCTAATAGAGATATTATTTATTAGGGCTTGGTCTTTTAGTGAGATCAAGCCCTAATAAATAGGTTTTGCAAACATTTACTCTTCATGCATGGCTTTCCTTTTCACTTTCTTGACAGTGATTTTAAAAGAAGCAAAAGTTCTTAAAATTAATGAAGTCTAATTTCTCAATGTTTTTAATGGAATGTGCTTTTGGTGTCATAGCTAAGAAATTATTGCCTTACCCAAGGTCACAAAGTGTTTCTTCTATGTTTTCTTCTAAAGTTTTGTAGTTTTATGTTTCACATTTAGTTTCGTGGTCCATATTAGTTTTTTTTGTTTTTTGTATATAGTGCATATGGATTGAAATTCTTTTTTAGGTTTTTTCAACTATGGTTGTCCAATAGTTTTAGCACTATAAGTTGAGAAGACTATTGTTTCTCCACTGAATTGCCTTTGCATCTTTGTCAAATATCACTTTTTAATATATGTGTGGGCCTGTTTCTGGACTCTGTTCTTTTCCATTGATCTATTTGTTTATTTTTATGCCAGTACTACAGTTTTGATTACTTATGCTTTGTAGTAATTCTTGGAATTGGGTAGAATTATCCTCGAACCTTTGTTCTTCTTTTACAAAGTTGTTTTGGCAATTCTAGGTTTTTTGCAGTCTATTATGAATTTTGTTATCAGCTTGTCAATTTCTACAGAAAAAGCCTGCTGGAACTTTGGTTGAGATTGCATTAAATCTATAGATAAATTTGGAGAGTATTAGCATCTTAATAATATTGTATCTTCTGACCTCTGAACATATTTTTCCATGCTTTTATTTTTACTTTTTGTGGCTTTGTATTTCAAATGTGTTTCTTATAGACTGCCAGTCTATAGGTTGGTCTTGCTTTTTTATCTAAACTGACTACCTCTGCCTTTTAAGGGCAGTGTTTAGACCATTCACATTTAATGTGATTATTGACATGGTTAGATTTAAATCTGTCATAATTTGTTCTCTGTTTGGTCCATCTGTTCTTTGTTTCTTTTTCCCTCTTTTTATGTGCTCTTTTGGATTAACTGAAATTTTTTTATAATTTCACTTCTTCTGTTGGCTGATAAGCTGTTATTCTTCACTGTGCTATTTTGATGATTGACTTAGGGTTTATTTTATCTATTTTTACTTATCATTATCTTTCTTCAAACGATATTATGATGCTTTACATTAGTATAAGAACTTTACAATAATATATTAACATTTCTCTCCTCCCATCCTTTATGCTATTATTGTTATATATTTTTTATGTATATGCTATAAACCCCAAGTATATTATTTCATTTAAACAGTCATTTAAACTTCAGGGATTTAAATAACAAGAAAAAATATTACACGTTTATCCATGCAGTTTCTATTTCTAGTGCTTTTCGTTCCTTTGTGTAAATTCATATTTCCATTTGATATCATTTTCCCTATACCTGAAGGATATCCTTTAATATTCTTATCATGTAGGTTGGCTGGTGATGAATTCTTTCAGCTTTTGTATGTCTGAAAATGTCTTTATTTCACCTTTGTTTTTGAACAAAGGTTATAGTATAACAGGTTATAGTATGATAGGTTGGCAGTTTTTTTCTTTCAGCGCCTTAAGGATATATCTGTTTTTGTTTTTGTTTTTGTTTTTTTTGCGGTACATGGGCCTCTCACTGTTGTGGCCTCTCCCGTTGCGGAGCACAGGCTCCGGACGCGCAGGCTCAGCGGCCATGGCTCACGGGCCCAGCCGCTCCGCGGCATGTGGGGTCTTCCTGGACCGGGGCACGAACCCGTGTCCCCTGCATTGGCAGGTGGACTCTCAACCACTGCGCCACCAGGGAAGCCCGATATATCTGTTTTATTGTTGCCTTTTAATTCTAACATGTATCAGTTCTGGGTTGGTCTCGATTGATTGATTATTCTAATTATGAGTTGTTTTCCTGCTTCTTTGTATGCCTGGTAATCTTTGATTGGATGTCAGAAATTTATAATTTTGCCTTATTGGATGCTGGGTATTTTTATATTCTTATAAGTATTCTTGTGCTTTGTTTTGGGATGCAACTAAGTTAGTCGGAAGCAGTTTGATCCTTGCAAGTCTTGCTTTGATGATTTGTTAGGTGGTTCCAGATCTGTTCTCAGTCTAGGGCTAATTATTCCTCACTACTGAGGCCATTCTTTCTCTGTGAGTATTCCTGGCCTTTTGAGTACCAGGCACTCTGTTCTCTAATCCTTTCAGATAGTCCTCCTCCCCTCCCTGCTTCCATAGTTCCCTCATTTGCATACACTAATCAATTTTCTGCCAAATACTTGGGTGGGGCCCTCTGCAGACTCCGGGGTTCTGTCTCTGTGTATCTCTCCTCTCTCAGGCACTCTGTTCTGTGGTCTCCAGCTGCCTTGGTCTCCCTGACTCTCAGCCCCATTTCTACAAGTCAGGGAGTTGGCTGGACTCTATCTGGGTTCCCTCAAGGCAGTAGACTGGGGGAAATTGCAGGGCTGACGTCACTTGCTTCCCATCTCCCAAGAATCAGTGTTCTTCCTTGCTTGAAATCCAGTGTTTTGACAAAGGTTGTTTCATATATTTTGGCTGTTTTTTGTTGTTGTTTCAAGGAAGTGGGCAGATCTGGTTTCTGTTACTGCATCTTGGGCAGAAGTAAAGCTTTCTATATCACTCTCACTATTTGTAGCTATTTTGGGAGGAATATGAAGGACAGATACCCAAATCTTACAGATTCTGAAAATGAGCTGTGTGGTACTCTGTTGATTTTAACACAAGCCGAATTCTCAGAAGTATGTTTCTCCCTCCTTCTACTCTCCCTTCCCCAAATTGAAATATAGTTCCTCTGATGTGCATCTCTTAGATAGGGTAAGTGGCTATTTGTCCCAGAATTCAACAAATAATACCCAGTATGGTTGCACAGGAGCCATTCATTTAGGCTGCCCTTCCTACTTCTACAATGGTGCTTGTAAACTTTGTCCTCGATGAAATAGGCTGCTGAAATGTAGCCCAGAGTCGCTCTCTAATCTTCAGGCCCAGATCTTCTTGTACTTCCTCTGCACAGACCAGCATCAACCCAGCAAGGATTTTCAGGAGAAGAGCAGCCATTGCTGGGAAGGTGGGGAAGTGAGCGAATAGTGCTAATGTGCGGGTCACTGATCAAGCTATTCAGCAATCACATGAGAGAGAGGAGAACAGGAGTAAGCTGCTTTTACTTAGTTTCACTTAACAAACGTTTTTTAGTGTTTCATTTATGCCAGGCACTGTCCAGAGTGCCAGGAATACCAAAGGAATTAAGGAAAATATCAATAACTAAACCCATCCTCTTCCGACAACTCCACTTTCTTTGAGTCAAAGCTAAAGTCATTGCAGTGACCTCCATATGCAATCTGGCTCCCCATCACCTCTCTGAAATCATCTACTCTTCACCTTGTTTGTTCTGTTCCAGCTGTTCCTCAAAAATGCCATATGCATTCTTGCCTCAGGGCCTTTGCACTGGTTATTTCCTCTGCTTGGAAAGCTCTTCCTCCAAATATCTGCATATCTAACTACCTCACCTTCTTCAAGCCTTTGCTCCTCAATAACACCTACCCCACTGTCCTATTCAAAATTCTGTCTCCACTTACCTGCACCCCTATGTTCACTGCAGCACTGTTCACAACAGCCAAGACATGGGAGCACCCTAAGTGTCCATCAACAGAGGAATGGATAAAGAAGGTGTGGCACAGATATACAATGGAATATTACTCAGCCATAAAAAAATGAAATAAAGCCATTTGCAGCAACATGGATAGACCTAGGGATTATCATACGAAGTGAGGTAAGTCAGAGAAAGCCAAATATCATAGGATATCACCTATATGTGGAATCTAAAAAAATGATACAAATGAACTTATTTACAAAACAGAAACAGACTTACAGACACAGAAAGCAAACTTATGATTTTCAAAGGGGAAAGGTCGGGGGGAGGGACAAATTAGGAGTTTGGAATTAACAGATATATACTACAATATATAAAATAGATAAAAAAACAGAGACTTACCATATAGCACAAGAAATTATATTCAATACCTTATAATAACCTATAATGGAAAAGACTCTGAAAAAGAATATATATGTGCTGTACACCAGAAACTAACACAACATTGTAAATTAACTATACTTCAATTTAAAATGTTTTTTAATTAAAAAAATAAAACTCTATCTCCTCTTTCAGATTCTCAGTCTGCCTTACTTGCTCTGGTTTTCCATGGCATTTATAAACCTCTAAATTATTATAAAATATTCTTATTGTGTCTCCCCAAACTTGAATGTAAGCTCCAGGAAGGCAGGATTTTGTCTGATATGTATCCAAGTACGCTAAACAGTACCTGGCACGTTAATGAAAGAATAAATAATATATCCTAATCTTTAGATGCTTATAGCCAGGGAAGGAGGAGTTTCTCAGATTGCTAAACTCAATATCTAGTTGCAGAGAACTATTTATGCCTGGAAGAGGTTACTGAGCTACCAAATCCTTAAATTTGCATGTCATCAGGTACTACTGTTTTAATTTAATTGTATTTAATTTTTTCTAAATAGTTTGACTTTAATATGTACTTCCCAATTTCTTTTGTTTGCTTGCTTTTTGTCAAAACTAGCATTTATTCTGGCCTACTAGCTCATACCTGACTTAAAAATATATGTTTCGGGCTTCCCTGGTGGCGCAGTGGTTGAGAGTCCGCCTGCCGATGCAGGGGTCACGGGTTCGTGCCCCGGTCTGGGAAGATCCCACATGCCGCGGAGCGGCTGGGCCTGTGAGCCATGGCCGCTGAGCCTGCACGTCCGGAGCCTGTGCTCCGCAACGGGAGAGGCCACAACAGTGAGAGGCCCGCGTACCGCAAAAAAAAAAATATATGTGTGTGTGTGTGTGTGTGTGTGTGTATATGTTTCTGTGTATGTGTACCTTTATCAGAAGATTCAACAACAAACATCACCTGGCTTTTCTCTAACCCCCCTCACCAGATTCCTCTCTATCAGAAGGTGGGGTGTATGGGGAGGAGTTGGGAAGGGAGCTGTAAGCTCTTTTTAATCTTTTTGCCCTAATGCGATAGAATTTTTCTGTTATTTTAGGTCTTTGGCATATTTCTTATCTTTTAGAGCTTTGATCTTCAGAGTTTTTTTTACTATGTAATCATGTTCTTATTTTTGGTGATCTATCTTAATTTTGTCTATTCCTTGTGGCCTTTGGACAAAGTCATGCATTTAGACAATTTGACCTCGTATTACCATTCTTATATTTCCTGCATTGAAGTGTAGTTTGTTCTTAAGCTCACTTCATGACTATTAATGTCTTATGCTTTCTTTCCATCGGATGGTTCTAATGAGAGCTGTACTCCTAGTTGGATATTTTTTTTTAGAAAAATATCAATCATTTTTCTAAAAAAAAGTAATAGTTTAAACATGGAAAATAGAGAAAAGCACAGATAGAATAAAATTCAACTGGAGTGTCAACATGGAGAGGGCTGTTGTTAACATTTTGTGTGCTTCTTTTTGATGTGCATTGGGGAGGGTGTTAAGAAGGAGAAATTGAGATGGCCAGGGACAGTGGGAAACTCTAACATTTATGTTTGGGGGTGCTGGCGGGGGAGAGGTACGTCGGAAAAAGAAGTTGAAGTTGATTGAAGAATGAGGTGAGGGAAAGAATCCAGGATGACTCTTAGGTTTCTGACCTGAATGGTACTGACATTTACTGACATGAGCTGAGGATGAATTGCAAGGAGTCGATCTAGCGGGGGGGGATCTTAGGGTAAACTTTTGGACAAGTTAATTTTTTTTCCTTTCAGTTTTATTGAGATATAATTGACAAATAGCACGGTAGAAGTTTAGGGTATATAGCATAATGATTTGATTTACATACATCATGAAGTTATTATCACAATAAGTTCAGTGTACGTATATCATCTCACACAGGTACGAAATAAAATAAATATATATATTGCTGCATATATAGTTTACTTTTTTCCTTTTGGCCTTAACATTCTTGGCTGATTTGCGTTGATAGTGTGTATAAAGAAGATAACTAATGAGAACCTGCTGTATAGCACAGGGAACTCTACTCAGTACTCTGTGGTGACCTAAATGGGAAGGAAATCCAAAAAAGAGGGGATATATGTATATGTATAGCTGATTCACTTTGCTGTACAGCAGAAACTAACACAACATTGTAAAGCAACTATACTCCAATACAAATTTAAACAAACAAAAAAGAATTTGGACAAATTAATCTGAGATGCCTATCAGACATGAAATGAAGATTCTGAGTAGGCAGTTGAATGTGAGTCTGGAAGTCAGGGCCAGAAGTATGAATTCGAGAGTCATCAGGATATTTATCGATAGTATTTATAGCCGTGGGACCGCAGGGTAGTGAGTGCAGGGTGGGAAGAGAAGAGGGGAGGGATGGAGACCAGGGCCAGCCCATGTACGGGGACTGGAGGAAGAGATGCCAGCACCGAGAAGGCAAGCAGGGTACCTTCCCCTCCTCCTGCATCTCTCAGGGGCCTGCTTCCAGGCTGGGCTCACAGGAAGCATTCAGAAAGCATTTGCTGAAGGAAGGAACAAGTAAATTGCTGGAGAAGTAAGTGGGTATGTTGCCACACCATGTGCTTTTCCTGGCTGTGTCCAGGCCAGAGCACAGAATGATGTCTGTTGTCCACCTCAGTCACGTACTGGGATGGAAAGTTCCACACCAGGCAAGAACTCCCTGGTAGTCTTTTTTTTTTTTTTTTTTAACACTTTATAAATTACATGTTTGAACTGAACTGAAGTCTTCTCTTCTTCCTTTACTTCAGTGCCCATAAATAGCTTTAACTATTACTTGGCAAGTGGGGAAATGCCTGAACCAGTATGTTACCATGATACATTGGTTTGTTTTTTCATTAAAAGACACCGACCTTCATCCTTGGCAGTCCATCAAGACCATATATTTTTCAAGTGCCAACAAGAGTGAAATGACTTTGACCAATCCGAAGCAAGTTGCTCTATTTTTTTCCCCTCTTTCTGTTGAAGTAGATGCATTTAAAATTCCTCCTGAAGTACATCCAAATTACAACAGAAAACAAGGCTAAAAACTGAATATCTGAAGGAATAACTAGAGATCTTTAGATAGTTACCAATTGGTTTTTTTGGATTCAATTTTATGTAATTAACTAATGTTGTAAGATACCATTCATATCCCAATAGTGGCATTATTTTTAAAAGACCACTGCAAAGGATACAGAACTATGAACAAGATGTTTCCAATTAAGCAACAAATCATTGTCACCATCATATGGGTAGGGCATTGCAAATTTTGGTTGTGTGAGGGTATTTGGCACCAGCAGGCTTTTGAATGGTTGGAGTTAAGTGGAGACTTAAAAAGAAAAAGTATCTCATTTAATGGCCAAAACACAGCTATGTCGTGAAAGCGTTGAGGCCTTTATGCTGCAGTGCTCATGCAGACAGCTGATGCCAGTTCTGGAAACTGGTATTAAGAGCAGTGGGATGAAACAGAGTTGATGAGTTAGAAAGGGCAGCCCATTTTCAGATTCCTTTCATTACAGCCAGAAGGAAGCAAAGGCTGCACAACAAATGAAAATTCTAGCTCAGAACTTGACATTTAAAATATCAAAGTTATAGTTGGAAGAGATTAAAACTGCCGTCCAGTCGTGGTGTTTTTCCATTCATCTTTCCATAGATGAAAATAACTATTATTTTTAAAATTCCCACTCTCTGTACCAGAAGAGTTTTGTATTAGAATGACTGAGGGCTGCAGTGAAACTTCTCACAGTGTAGGTTAAAGGAAAAGAAGTGGTAGTAGAAGGTGGATAAGCCTTCCAAACATCTTTAAAATAGACACGATCAGCCCCAGTACCCAAGAGACCTTCATCAGTGGTAAAACAAAGTCCATGTCCTCCCTGAAGGTGGTCTGCCTTCAAGCACCTCAGAGAATGATATGAATATGCAGGCTTGCATCATTTTAACTATTTCCCTGGCCATGAGAAACCATCATCACTGGATAAAAGGACCAGCGTTTGGGAGAGCTTTACACAGTCTATGTAACTAAGTCAAGGAATTTTAAAGAGGAATTTTTATAAGCCCCAAAGGGAAAAAGAGTTCCCTGTATTGCAGCAGTACAGACACTGTGTTGTGTTCCACGGTGGGGACACCAAGGATGAATTCCGTGAATTCCCTCTTTGTCTCACACATTTATACCAGTTACTTTTTAGGAATCAGGATTTTAAAAAATTTTTATTGGAGTATAGTTGCTTCACAATGTTGTATTAGCTTCTACTGCACAGCAAAATGAATCAGCCATACATATACATATATCCCCTCCCTTTTGGGTTTCCCTCCCATTTAGGACATTACAGTGCATTAAGTAGAGTTCCCTGTGCTATGCAGTATATTCCCATCAGTTGTCTATTTTATACATTGTATCAATAGTTATATATGTGTCAATCCCAGTCTCCCAACTCCTCCCACCCCACCCCTTTCCCCCTTGGTATCCATACATTTGTCCTCTACATCTGTGTCTATTTCTGCTTGGCAATTAAGGTCATCAATACCATTTTTCTAGAAGGAATCAGGATTTTTAAAAGCAGAAAACATTCACTTTCTTAGACATTGCCATTAAACTTTACATAAAGTAGGAATACAGAGATAACAGCTACTGCATTGAAAAGGAACTTGTGTACTTCATCACCCTCGCGTAGTCCTGAGAGGTGGAATGGTGGAGCCAGATTCAGGGCAGACGGGGGCTTTAACAAGGAGCAGCAGTGAGGGAGCTGCCTCCTTTTAAGTCCCCAATTAAATGCCTTTCCCGTTAAGGAATGTACATTTTCTATTCTCCTTTAATCTGATTCTTTTTCTCTAACCTGGGAAAGCATCATCTTTCTCAAAGTGCACACATCACCTCTTCAGAGACTCTCTCTGCCTCTCTGTCCTTCTCTTCTGACTCAAGACACAAATACACTTCTGCTCTAGTCTATAGCAGTAGTTTGCAGTAGAATCAATGACATAAAATGATTCTTAAGGAAAAAAAGTCCATACCCTTTTTCTTCTCCTTTCCTTTGGTCTTCTTGACAGAGGAATCTTCTGAAATGCTCCAACTCACTGGGTGAGTTTGGGCAAAAGGAGAAGAGAGGAGGTGCTGGAAGGAGGTTACAAACGGACCTTTGTCTGCCTTGTCGCCCACCCGCCAGGACCGGGGAGAGGAGGGGGGGCGGGAGACAGGGCTGCGAGACCTGCCCCCCAGAGGCTTCCAAACCGGGGGAGTGAACCAACAGCTTCTCTACCGAAGTTTGAAATAGCTTGTCTGGACAGGAACCTCAGGGAGGCGGACTGTTAGAGCAATAAAATGTAGGACCTGAGGGATTTAAAGAGAACACAGAGCTCTTCTTCCCTTAAGAGAATGTGTGTGTGTGTGTGTGTGTGTGTGTGTGTGTGACAGAGAGATAAGGACAAAGAGCAGAGAGATAAGAACAGAGAAAGCAGAGGAGAGGGAGGGAGGTGGGAGGAAGAACGGCTACTGTGATTCAGGAAAGGCTGGCTTTGCACCTCCTCCCCTCTCACAGTTTCTTTGTGTTTTCACCAAGTTTTCCTCACCATCTAGATCTCTTATTTTGACATTTTGGTAGAAGGTCTATCCCATCTCACCAGCTCCTCACGCAAAGGGTCATTATCCGTCACTGGAAAGCAAAAAATAAAACGACCAAGAAAGAAATCTATTCTGTGCCTCAGAAATAAAGGCAAGAAAGGAATTTCACTGTTTTGAGCAAACTGAACTGGAGTTGTAGCATCTGTTAACTATCCTTTAGTTGTTGTTTTAATTCCATCTGGAGCAGAGTCCCAGGAGTTAGAAAGATGATAACAGAGCAAGATTATCTAGATGGAGAACAGGGGGTAATCCTGGTTGTATTAACGAGGGCATGGTGGTGAAGGAGAGGTGATAACGTCGGGGATTACAGTGGTTTCCTGCGGCTGGAATGGGGGCTGGGGGGGGTGTGGGAGGAGATAAAACGGGAAGAGAAAGGCAAGTTGATGAAGTACCTCACATGCTGTGCTAAAAACTGTGGATTTATCCTGAAGGTCAATGGAAAGATCATGAAAACCATCCTTTCTAGGATGAACCCACTGACTGCAGTGTCAAAGGAGGACGGTGTGGGAGGGAAGAGTCTAGAGGCAGGGAGGAGGGTAACCCAGAAGAGAAGGTGGTCAGGAAGCAAAACTGAAAAGATGTGGTGACCAGTTGGATTTTCTTTTCTTTTCTTTTTGTCTGTGCCCCGCAGCACGTGGGATCTTCATTCCCCGACCAGGGATTGAACCTGTGCCCCCTGTATTGGAAGCGCAGAGTCTTAACCACTGGACCATCAGGGAAGTCTCCGCAGTTGGATCTTTATGTTTAGGGTACGGGTAGTTGAGAAAAGGGGAGATTCTGTTAACTTTCGAAGTTTGGACATTTGGATGGATGATGCCGTTACTCATCTCGGAAAAAAAATAAAAAAGAAGAGTAGTTTCGGGTGGAGCAGGAGTGGAGAGAGGAGGGTGGTTAGTCTGTGAACGTGGAATTACTTGAAGGAGCCCTGGGTGTAACTGGGGATGTTTAGTAGGCGGTTGGCTAAATGGACTTGGAGCTCAGAAAAGAAATATGAGCTAGAAAATCAGAGTTTAATCCGCTAGTCAACTAACCATCAACTGAGTAAGTGATCGAGTTATTCAGCTAAATAATAGTTGAAGCCATGGCTGTCCCAGTTATAGAAGCTGAGCCTGTACTCTGGGTGCCAGGCAATTCACACGTCTGAACTCATTCACTCTTCCTTATGACCCCATGAAGTCGGTCTGCGTATTGGCCCCACTTTATAAGAGGGGACACGTCAGAGATGTCAGGGAACCTGCCCAGGATCACACACACGCAGCCTGCAGGTTCTGAGTCTAGTGCCCACGCGCTTCCCCACGTGCCGGGAATGGACTCCGAGCGAGAAGAGAACTGGGCTGAGGTCAGAATCACAGGGGCCACTGGCGTTAAGGGATGAGCAGAGAATGGGAGTGGTAGAAGAATTCGGAGGGTTGGCATGGAAGTCAAAGGAAGGCGTTTCCAGAAGGGAGGTGAGTGGAAGGACCTGCTGACAGCTGTTCTAGGGAAGCCATGTGTACACACCCTGGGATGGAGGAGCACACAGCCAAGTGAAGACCTGCAAAACCAGACTCAGTCAGCAGCCTGAGAGAGCTCAAATCTCCAAGCTCCACTTCACTGAGGCTGGAGCAGGTGGCATGGGATCCAAGAAACAGGTGCGAGACGTGTGTGCAGTTGACTGCACATTCCCTTGGCATGTTTATAAATACGTTCCCTGTGATGCTTACTACAGAAAGCTTATGCCACAGAGATGGTTAATTTATTTGTACGACTTAAATGTGTAGAAATACGTGAGTATGAGGAAGAAAGTGGAAACTGTTCAGGCCTCAGTCCATCTGAAGAGCTGTCCATCTCGATTACCCAGTGCTGACCTAGCCCAGAAGTGCAGTGCCAACGCATACTGACTTTCCTCTTCCTCTTATTTCCCTGTTCATCTAACGCTTCTTTATTTCCCTGATTACATTGCTCATTTTGTTTCCTTGTATTTAATCCATAGTTGTTCAAAATAGTTGATTCCCTTTTATAGGTCAGCAATATCCAAATCCATACAGTAGGCCTGGCATTGTGTTTCTTGCAGGCCTGCTTCAGGGTGTTACTGTCCATTGCCTCCAGATCATGTTCCTAGTCACTCAGGAAAGATTTCCCCTCAAAACCACATTTGCATCTGGGCTTTCTAGTCCTTTGTTATGTCTCAAACATTTACTTATCACTGGCTGGACTCCCATCATTTCTAGGGAGAATTATTGAACACTGTTAAACTAGAAACATCTGTAACTCTTCAACCTGATGTCCATGGCACAGAGTTGCCCATTTGGGAAGCAGTTGAGTTGCAAACCAAGGCCTGCAATTAGAGAGGTTGCCCTTGAGACTTTTTTTCCCCTAATATTGCAATATTTTTTTATTTATTTGAGTGTGCTGGGTCTTAGTTGCGGCATGCGGGATCTTTCAATTGCAGCATCTGGGATCTTTAGTTGCGGCATGTATGGAACTAGTTCCCTGACCAGGGATCGAGCCCAGGCCCCCTGCATTGGGAACGTAGAGTCTTAACCACTGGACCACCAGGGAAGTCCCGCCCTTGAGACTTTTAATTTGGGGCTCAAATTTTTAAAAATCTGAAACCAGTATTTGTTTTCTTGTATATGGAAACTTAAGGCATTTTGTTTTATTTTGTTTTTTCCTGATGGCCTGTTACTGAGACCTCTTGTTGAGCCCTGGTTTATGTTGCTCTGGAGACCATCTGTCTCTTTGAGACAAGCTCTGGAGCTTCCCAGAGTAAACTTCTCATGTGAGGTGGGTAAGCCCCCAAATTAATGACAGAGCCAATTCATGATATAGAACTTAAGCAGCTATGTTAAAAGTATGGGCATTAAATTTGAAAAGCGAGCTGATTAGTGTTTCCTAAAAAACAAGCAAACAAATGATAGCAACAACAAAATCCTTCCAGTCAGAAGAAGTCTCAGGAGATGTCTTAGGTATAAATAATTGTACACATTGGACATCTTAAGCTTGTGAAAAAAATGAGAACACACATAAACTCTTCCCCTGATTTCCACCTGAGAGCTCATGCATGTGCCCTGATTTAGAATCTGCTGCTTCTCTGTTCCCTAATTGACCCCTTTCTCCTGTTTCCTTCAGGCTTAAATCCTGGAGTTGCTGAGGGTAGGGTGTGGAGAGAAGCAGCAGCGGTTTCAACCTTCGCAGGCTCCTCCCAGGAGAGAAGGAGGACCTGTTTTATGTGAGTATCCTTAACAAAAGGAGTTTCAAAATAATGACGCTAATGGAAAACTAATTCACAGTATGTTTGTTGCAATAATAATGAGCTACAGACAAAATCGCCTTTTAGAATGTCTTTAAAATCTTCCATCCGTTAAAAAGAAGTTAACCTGTTTTATTAACTTATTTTTGAACTCAATACAAGGATATTCTTTTTGATTAAAACTATTTAAAGTTTCCCTTAAGATTTCCTCTGAACCTGGGACATTTGTGCTGAGAATGGTTTTTGCAACTGGGTTGAAGAAGGTAACCTCTATTACCCAAACTTAGTTAGCTTTCTGCCTTTGCATGACACTTAGGAAAACTTACTCCACCAAGGAGCCTCCAGTGAAGCCCTTCAGGAGACAGCATTATTAATCAAGGGGCTGTCACCTACGATGTCAAGCAGGTGCTGCTGAAGCTGTAGGAAGGGACCTGCTTCCCAAAGGCCCTCGTACTGGAATTAGGATGCACTTGGGAACTGGCAGGATGCCAGACAGGCAGCCGTGGCTGTAACGGGGCTCATGGCGGGGATCTTCTTGCTCAGAAACTTTTCATCAGAAGAGCAAACACATGGCCTCCTTTACCTGGACACGGACAGTAAGTCACACTGGGGGCCTGGGACTTGTTCACAGCATTGGCATGTAGAGGTCGTGAGCACCCTGACACACCTGATCTTTATTTTTTTGTTTTGTTTTTTGTTTTGAACATACTAACTTTTTATTCAGTTTGTTACACAATAATGATAGTAATCTAATAGTGAAATAGTTTGATACGATAGCAATCAACGTTTAAAGTATTTTATGTTTTAAAGTATGGCTCAAGGAACACCCATTGCTTAAATGCACTTAGACATAACAAGACAGTATTTTTCTATTGGCATCATTGACACCTATGAACAAAAGCCTAATAGATAGATAAAGGTTTAACCTTCCTTTTCTTTGGTGGCTGTTGAGAGACTTTAAAAGAACAGATAACTCATTTCAACAGGAATCTGCTACTGATACTAGCCTCTACATAATCCCTAGCTAAGACGTGGAATGCCAAAAACAAACTTTTGTTAGCTTGACCTCCTCCACCCCCTAACAATACAAGTTATCCCCAAACCCATGTTTTTATTTTAGATGTATTGATCTTCTAGTATAAGGCTTGGCCTTTTATTATTTTTATTTTTTAAAATATTTATTTATTTATTGGCTATGTTGGGTCTTAGCTGTGGCACATGGGATCTTTTGTTGTGGCACGTGGGCTTCTCTCTAGTTGTGGCACATGGCTCCAGAGCACGTGGGCTCTGTAGTTGCGACACTTGGGTTCCCTAGTTGTGATGCACGGGCTCAGTAGTTGCAGCACGCGGGCTTAGTTGCCCCTCAGCATGTGGGATCTCAGTTCCCCGACCAGGGATCGAACCCGCGTCTTCTGTATTGGAAAGCGTATTCTTAACCACTGGACCGCCAGGGAAGTCCCAAGACTTGGCCTTTTAAATACCAAATGCAATCAGTGGCCAACAACCTGACTCCTTCTGGAGAGTGAGAAGAAAGCAGAACGGAGAAATTTCTTTGAATTGTTTGGTGACTTTTAGCAAATTTAAAGAGGTCAGTAAATCCTGAGGCTTGGAGCTAAACCTACCGGTAAATAGTTAATTACATTTCTTAGACACTACAGTCTTTATCTTGTGATGAACCTGACCTTTAAATATCATAGAAATAAAGTCAGAAAAAATGGACCTCCAGAGAGAACTGAATCTAGGAGAACTGTCCAGTTTTAGGAGCCCATGGAATATTTAGAATAAATGTTAACATGAAAATAAATTTTGGCAGGAAAAGAGGCCAAGAAGGAAGGGAACTTGAAAATAAGGCCTTTGGTTTCCTGGCAGTCTAAAAGAGGCATTGGACTGACAGTAAATGGAATCATAGCCCAGATCACAACGATAATTTTGCGATTTGTTGGAAACAACCTACTTATCAAACCGAGAAAGATGGAAAGATTGATTAAGTGTGCCAGCGTGTGTTCTTTGTAGACCCCAAGTGACTGTCGAAGCTTCCTAGGTACAAGCCTCTGGTTGGTCGGTAATGATAACAATAACAGTATTGACAGTAGTAATAATAATGTCATTGCCAAGTGTGCCAAACATTTTAGAAATGTGGGCTTATTTGACCCAAGCAACATTCTATCATGAGGTAATTTTTCAGATAGGGGAACTGAGGCCCCAAAAGATTAGGCAGCTTGGCCAAGATCACCAAGCTGGTAAGTAGTGGAACTGAAACTGGAAAGAAGACAACAATAGGCTGTTAGCCCGTTGTCTCAGTGAGTAGTAGAAGGAGTGGAATGAGAGATGAGAGAGTCTAAAACAACAGTATGACTCAAAAAGGCTGCAGCCCACAACCTGAGTATAAACGAACCACACATCCCCTCTAGGACTCAGAGCCTTCCTTCTTGTACCCCCTTAGTCTATGTTCTATTAACCTGGCTTGAGACCATTCTTCCTTGGATGCTTATAAACTTGAATCAGCTAAACAGTTTCCTACAAAGTCAGATATGGAAAATTGCCAAAATGTCCATCCTTTGGATAGAGTTTCTAAGTGGTTATAATTCTAGGAGTAAAATGATAGTGCCAGACACTCAGTAAACATTTGTTGAATGAATGAATGAGTTAATAAATGAATGAGTGAGAGGATAAGATACTTGGGTAGATGGTAGGTTGTTGGGAGTTATTCAGCATTCAGTAATAATTTATTGAGTGTCTACTGTGTACTGTGATTGATGTTTAGTGTCAGTGAGGACCAGCTCAGCAGCAAGCCACCACTGTTTTCTCAAAGTGCAGGCTACAAAACCGTACTATAAATCCTTAGTTTTCTCCCTTGTACAATAAAAGGTTTAACTGACGGTTTTTATGGTACCTTCCATTTCCCACTTCCTGTGAGCATATGATTCTCAATATATTTTTAAAAATAAACTAAAATTTCAGAATAGTTTTAGATTTATAGTTGCTAACAATACAGAAACTTCAGTATACCTATACCTATATCTCTATTATTTAACATCTTACATTCATGTGATATATTTGTTGCAATTAATGAATTGGCATTGATAAATTGTTATTAACTAAAGCCCATACCTTATTCATTTTTTCTTGTTTTTTTTTCCTAATGTCCTTGCTCTGGACACCACATTACATTTACTGTCAAGTCTCCTTAGGGTCCTCTGGGCTGTGACCATTTCTTAGACTTGCCTTGTTTTTGATGACCTTGACAACTTTTGAGGAGTACTCATTAGGTGTTTTGTAGAACGTCCCTCAATTGAGATTTGTCTAGTATTTATCTTGTGATTAGACTTGGGTTGTGTGTTTTGGGGAAGAAGGCCACAGAGGTGAAGTTCCATCTTCATCACATTATATCATGGGCACTTACTGGGAACGGACTCGTAACAGTGGATGTTGACCTTGATCCTGGCTGTGGCAGTCTGTGTCAGGTTTCTCCACTGCAAAGTTGGTTGTCTTCTCCCCACCACATGCCACATCCTTTGGAAGGAAGTCAGCCTGTACAGCCCACACCCGAGGAGTCAGGATATGCTCCACCTCCTTGAGTATCTGCGAACAGTTTTTGGAATTCTTCTGCACATGAGATGTGTCTATTCTCCCTCATTTATTCATATCAGTATGAACTCATGGATATTTTATTTTATACTTTGGATTATAATCCAATAGTACCTTCTTTTTTTTTTTTTTTTTGGCTGGCTGTTTGGCTTGTGGGATCTTAGTTCCCCGACCAGGGATTGAACCCATGCCCTCGGCAGTGAAAGAGTGGAGTCGTAAGCACTGGACTGTCAGGGAATTCCCTCCAATAGTACTTTAAAAATGTTATTTTGTTACTCAAATTGTTCCAGCCTTGGCTGTTGGGAGTCCTTTTAGTTTTCTCCTGTGTCCTTTTGATATAAACCGTCATCAGGTGTTAGTTTTTTTCCCCCAACATTTTCTTACTTTCTGACACTACAAGAAGCTCCAAGCTCATCTTGTATATTTCCTGTCCCAGTCCTAGAATCAACCATGTCCTCAAGGAATGTTGGTTCCTCTTATTGGAGAATGGATTGGAAACGCAGACCCAGGCACTAGATGGACTCACTGCCTCTGGAGTGTCATAACTTCTGGGCCCTCTCTGCTGATGGAGCTGGGAAATATAGGTACATATAGTAATCTATGTGCACACATCTGTAGGTATTTCTCTATGTAACCATTGTATTTATATCAAGCTACACATGAGTTTATGTTGACGTCTGCAACTCTAATCTGTTTCTAGATGAACTGTTCTGACCTTCTCCCCTTGCTGATGGGTAACCTCCCTCTCCTGTCCCCACCATCTGCCATTCATTTAGTTGTTCTGTTCCAGCATTTGTGTACAGCAGTGTCAGAATTGTTAACCCGTATCCTGCAATAAATAATTTTATCAACTAGGACACGGTGCTTATGTGCAGTGTCTTTTGCCCTCAGTTTTATAGGCTCCATTTACAAAGTTGCTCAGGTCAGCACCTTTCCCTCTACCCCAGGCTCCAGTGAGGTTGTTTTGTGCGTTTGTAATACAGTTATATTGTCCTATCACATTCTGCATTCCATCCTGTGATACCCCAACCTCTTAACTATACTTTTTTTTAACATGCATGCATTAAGGATCAGTCTTCGTGCTGTAAAGGTCTACGGGTTTTGACAAATCCATAGTGTTTGTCAAATAACTATCCACTATTACATTATGATACAGAATAGTCTCACTGCCCTAAAATATCTCCTGGACTTCACCTAATCTGTCCTCCCCCTGCCTGGAACTTTGGCAGTTATTGATCTTTTTACCATTTCTATAGTTTTACCTTTTTCAGACTATAATATAATTGGAAACATATAGAATGTAGCCTGTATAGACTGGCTTCTTTCACTTAGCAGTACGTGTTTGAGTCATTCACATGTTTTTAGAGTTCAATAGTTTATTTCTTTTTATCACTGAATAATTTTCCATGATACTGATATACCACAGTTTGTTCATCCTTTTACCTGTTGAAGGACATCTTTGCTGCTTACAGTTTTTACAGTTATAAATAAAGGTGCTATAAAGGTTTATGTGCAGGTTTTATGTTGACATACGTTTTCGAATTTTTTGATCAATGTCTTTTTAACATTTTTCAGGTTGATTGTAATTGTTGATTTGTAATTATCTAGCTTTTATATGACTTCTCAAATCTAGCTATTTAAAAAATAATTTTCACATAATAAGTCTGTTTAGAATCAGGTACCATTTTTTATAAAAGTATAAACAGTGAACCTGTAAGTGTTTTATGGAATAAGAGATCTCTAACTATAGGGCATTTTAGAAGTATTTACATTTAATATTCTTTGAAATATGAGCAGACATGTGGTCTGCCGAGGCCATTTCTTTTACACTGCAGGGAAATTTATAGGTGTTAAATTAGCTGCAAAGTTGTTCCTTTATTGCTCTGTCACTAATAAAACATGTTAAAAATTGTATATTTGTAAATCCAAATAGAAGCATTTGCAAGTTGAAATAATAAATACAACACAGTATTAGATAACTAAAACCAGCTCCCTTTGTGTACATACATATCAGATAGGACACAGGAAATGCCAAGAAATAGTAAGCTATGGAAATATTTTCCCTGGATATTTCATCTCTAAATACATGATATGTTTTTACATATAATCCTATTAAAACATCACTTACTGTTTCATAGGATGTGGGCATGCACTAGAGTGGGAGGCAAATATATCCACTAAAATTGGCCTAAAACATGATAACAATTCTACCAAAAGAAAGCCTTTCTGTAACACTGTCTTTTGTCCTTGGCAAGTTAGTCTTTGCTTTTATCACTAATATTCCAAACAGGGCTCCTTTGAGGATGAAGTAGCAAAAATTGTCCCCACACTGTTACCACCTTACAGAACTTTCACTGCATTTTCCCACAGAATCCGAGTGACTTGTGCTGATTGGACCAGCAAGGCTGAATGTAAAATATCCTGCATCAGGAAAGCTTCAGCAGTGTATGCTGGGCTTCCCTGGTGGCTCAGTGGTTAAGAACCCACCTGCCAATACAGGGGACACGGGTTTGAGCTCTGGTCCAGAAAGATCCCACATGCCGCGGAGCAACTAAGCCTGTGCGCCACAACTACTGATCCTGCACTCTAGAGCCCGCGAGCCACAACTACTGAGCCCATGTGCCACAACTACTGAAGCCCGTGTGCCTAGAGCCTGTGCTCCGCTACAAGAGAAGCCACCGCAATGAGAAGCCCGTGCACCACAATGAAGAGTAACCCCCGTTCGCCGCAACTAGAGAAAAGCCCACGCGCAGCAACAAAGACCCAACGCGGCCAAAAACAGATTAATTAATTTAAAAAAGAAACAGTGTATGCTATGTTTTATTTTGTGTCTTAAGTTACTCGATGTAAAATATTTCAGAAAATGGGGAAAGCCAAGTATCAGTGAGAATGAGGGACTTAAGACTATCATACTTGTTCAGTGTGTTTCTCTTCTCCATAGAAATTAGAGCCTTTTTAGTGTCAGAAAATTAATGAGTCCAAACTATGTTGGCAAATGCTGGAATTTTCTTCCCTGACCTAAAAGTTTCAGAGATTTGTCCACTAGGAGCCTGACTCGCTCAGAGGTGAGAACCAGCTTCCCAAGAAGCTCGGGGGTGTGGGGTGGTTAGGGCTTTAATTCAGTGGAAGAAATTCACGAGAGTATTCTTGGGAGTTTGATTCTCTCTGAAGCAGAACATACTTTATGATCCATTTGATGGGGGCTTTTATAGATAGACTATGTCCCTTTAATATACAAAATTATAACAGGGAAAAATCTTCTACCTCTCTTTCACAAAAAAAATATGTTTGTTTCTTTTATTTTGTTTTTTAGCTGGAGAAGCAGCAAGACGGAACAAGACATTGAGCCCCTAGATCTTCTTGCCTTGTTCCCCGAATACTCTCAATTATGCCAGTACAGGTGAGTTGATATACAGGTCTCTGGGTAAAGGACATTTACAGAGATTGTTCTTCCCTGTATCCCCCTGATGTGCCAAACTAAACTTACCAAGGATCCTCCAGGAGGAGAGGGATCGACACTCTGTTTCCTTCCCTTCTGAGATTCAGCTTTCTAAGGGCTGAGATAGCTCTGACAGAGGGTCCCTGGTAGCGAATAAACATTAAACTTCCCCCAGGAAAAAAGAGGGAGTCTGAGTCAGGAGCTTAGGCTCAACACCAGAGCCTAGAGGTTTGTAGGGGAACAGTGTGTTCTAGATACAGTGTGCAGCTGTGTTCAGAAACCCAATTATACCCGGGCACCTTGGCACAGTGGTCGTGTTTGTGGAACAGTGGCTGACTGTGTGAGTATAAATCCAATAAGCCTTAGGAGTCTGTGTCCTCAGGGCCACCCTGCTGCCTGCACAGGGTTCTGAAGCAGAAAGGACATCCTCATGGCAGGACAGGGACTCACTGGAGCCTGTCAGAATCAGTTTTCAACAGGGACACTATGTAGAAGTGATCAGAACTTTTAAAATTGAAGTACAGTTGATTTACAATGCTGTGTTAGTTTCTGGTGTACAGCAAAGTGATTCAGATATATATATATATATATATATATATATATTCTTTTTCGTATCCTTTTCCATTATGGTTTATTACAAGATATTGAATATAGTTCCCCGTGGTATACAGTAGGACCTTGTTGTTTATCTAGTTTATATATAGTAGTTTGTATATCCTAGTCCCCAACCCCTAATTTATACCCCCCTTGGTAACCATAAGTTTGTTTTCTTTTTTTAATCTATTTTATTGAAGTATGGTTGATTTACAATGTTGTGTTAATTTCTGCTGTGCAGCAAAGTGATTGAGTTATACATATTCATGCATTCTTTTTCATATTCTTTTCCATTATGGTTTATCACAGGATATTGTATATAGTTCCCTGTGCTGTACAGTAGGACCTTGCTGTTTATCCATCCTATATGTACTAGTTTGCATCTGCTAATCCCAAACTCCTAATTGATCCCTCCCCACACTTTGGTAACCATAAGTTTGTTTTCTATGTTTGTGAGTCTGTTTCTGTTTTGTAAATAAGTTCACTTGTGTCATATTTTAGATTCCACATATAAGCGATATCATATGATATTTGTCTTTCTCTGTCTGACTTACTTCACTTAGTATGATAATCTCCAGATCCATCCATGTTGCTACAAATGGCATTATTTCATTCTTCTTTATGACTGAGTGGTATTCCATTGTACATACACTACATCTTCTTTATCCATTCATCTGTCAGTGGACATTTAGGTTGTTTTGATGTCTTGGCTATTGTAGATAGTGCTGCAGTGAACATTGGGATGCATATATCTTTTTGAATTACAGTTTTGTTTGGATTGAAGGGGGATTGCTGGAACATACGGTAACTCTATTTTTAGTATTTTAAGGAACCTCCATACTGTTCTCCATAGTGGCTGCACCAATTTACATTCCCACCAACAGTTTAGGAGGGTTCCCTTTTCACTACACCTTCTCCAGCATTTATTATTTGTAGACTTTTTATGATAGCCATTCTGACTGGTGTGAGATGATACCTCATTGTAGTTTTGATTTGCGAGATATTGAGCATCTTTTCATATGCCTATTGGCCATCTGTATCTCTTGGAGAAAAATCTGTTTAGGTCTTCTGCCCATTTTTTGATTGGGTTGTTTGTTTTTTTATTGTTAAGTTATATGAGCTCTTTGTATATTTTGGAAATTAATCCTTTGTCGGTTGCATTGTTTGCAAATATTTTCTCCCAGTCCGTAGGTTGTCTTTTCACTTTGTTTATGGTTTCCTTTACTGTGAGAAAGCTTGTAAGTTTGATTAGGTCCCATTTGTTTACTTTTGCTTATATCTATTGCCTTAGGAGACTGAGCTTAGAAAACATTGGTATGATTTATGTCAGAGAATGTTTTGCCTATGTTCTTTTCTAGGAGTTTTATGGTATCCTGTCTTAAGCCATTGTCAGTTTATTTTTATGCATGGTTTGGGGGAGCATTCTAACTTCATTGATTTACATGAGGCTGTCCAGCTTTCCCAATGCCACTTGCTGAAGAGACTGTCTTTTCTCCAGTGTATATTCTTGCCTCCTTTGTTAAGATGAACTGACCATAGGTGTGTGGGTTTACTTCTGGGCTCTCTACTCTGTTCCATTGATCCATATGTGTGTTTTTGTGCCAATACCATGGTGTTTTGTAAAATCAGGACTTTTAATAGACTGATCAGTTCCTTCCCCCTGGAACTTTGAAACAAGACTACTCCCTTTGGACTAAGTTCCCAGGTTCCTGGACAATTTGGGGAATGAAGAGTCCTTAAGAGAGAGATACTGAATTACCTACAATGTAGAGGGTTGGAGGCTTAAGCAAATACTTAGAAAAATAGAGATGCCCAAGTTTTGAATCCAAAACCAATGGAGGTCATACAGATTAATATGCCATTCACTGGGACTCACCAAGAGCTCAGGTGTTTGCCAAACTTTTTTAACTACTGAAAAAATTTCTTTTAAACTAAGAATCCTGAAGGACTAGATTGCAAGGAACACTGGTTGGAAAATGCTTCTCGAATGGCAGAATTTTAGATACTAAATCATGACAAAGGAGCAGTCAGTTTGGGGCAGGGGCTCTTTCGTGGTACCTGCCCTTATGATTGCTTGACTGTCTCAGGGTAGACTAGCCCCACAGGTCTGCGGCACTAATCACAGTGTTCTAATAACTCCAACCCAAGGAGGGCAGAGGAGAGGGTGCTGAGCTGAGGTCACAGCCCTCTCCTTGGCTCTGTCCATCCATCCTTGGCCTTTGAATAATAACCCCCTGCAATCACTCGTTGGCACCGGGTGTAGGGATTTTCATCCATTTTACTGTATATCCTCAGTGCCTAGACTCTGCCTGGCCCAGTTTAAATGTTCAATAACTGTGTGTTAAACATTGAACTTCTGGCCTTCTCTGTCCTGGCAAAGTTACTAGAAACCTAACACATTGTTTCCTTTGCATAGTTTGTGACTTGCACTGCAGGTCAGATCGTTGTGAAGGTTCAGGAAGTGTGAGAGAAGCAGTGACTGGGAAATCCTGACTGGGCCTGGTGGGCCCAGTCCTCAGCAACACATGGAAAATAATGTTTGATTTGTCAGTCAGATGAAACCCATATCTACCTAAGTCAGACCAACCTGGCATGGCGGGGGCAGGGGTGCAATGAAGCCATTTTAAGCTCTACCAGCTGAATCACTATCCCCCCAACCCTGCATTGCCCCGTCTAAGGATGACGGGCAGTGTGTTTAACAAGCTGTATGGCAACGTAAGTTTTATAAACAAATGTATATAAATAAATCATTATATAAGTAAAAACCTAAAATATTCCCTTTTTGGGACTTCCCTGGTGGTCCAGTGGTTAAGACTTCACTTTTCAATGCAGGGGGTTGCGGGTTCGATCCTTGGTTGGGGAGCTAAGATCCCACATGCCTCGGGGCCCCAAAATCAAAACATAAAACAAGCAATATTGTTACAAGTTCAATAAAGACTTTAAAAATGGTCCACATCAAAAAATCTTTAAAAAAAAATTCTGTTTTTATTCTCTCAACTAAACTAAACTCATCCTGAAGCTACTAACTCTGTGGTATAAATTAAAATGGTCATCCAATCATCCTAATTATTTCTAAATCATTATTGATGTTTAGAAATTACTGGGTGATCTTACGTTTGGTAAGCACTCATGAAGCTGGACGCTGCCCGTCTCTAAGCTATGATTCTGCAGAGGAAACAAGCTCTTCCGATGCCTTCCCTGTGAACTTGATGGTCATTAGACCTGGGGCCAGGCATGGCTGCAGTGGGAGAGTGACCAGGCGGGCTGTCCCTCATGTTCTGGATGCTGGCGCATCTCACGGAGCCCGTACCTGGAGGGCCTTTGCTTCCACCCTCACCTACAGCACTGCCCCAGCCAGCCTGTCCCTCCACTTCTGCCCCCCTGGGCCCCTCCTGAGGTCAGGCAGGGACTGCGTCCGCTCGGCTACCACCTTGGCCTGCTCGGCTCATGCACCAGCGTCCAGGTGCACCCGTCCCAAGTCCCATTGCCACCTGCTCGGTGGCCACTGGATGATGTCATTCGGTGATGCGTGGCCTAACCTCAGCTGTTTACCAGCCTTCAGGACTGTAGTTCTGTGTGATAACCTGCAGGAACACCATGCCAGTGCATGCAGGCTGAATATCAACCCTGGCCCCGTCCCTTCTGAGTGGTTCAGAGAGTCCCAAAGTCTTATGCATGTGTTAGGGCTAGGCCGCGAACCCTCCCCTTCTGTCTCACGGTACCTACCATTTCCTCCTCTGTCTCTCACCTCCGTACAGTGGCTCCCACGTTGATGTGTTGATTCCTGGAACCATCCCTCAGGTAGTGTTGCCCTTCGGATGCTCTGTCTCTGAGCTGAAGCAGGAGAAGGCCCCCTCCACTGGCCTGATGGGCCCACAGTTGCCAGGCTGAGCTGCCTTATTCTCTTCGTGACTTGCTCCTCACTGCACCCTGAGTCTCTGGAACCATACCAGACAGTAACCCCAGCATCTACCCCGGCAGCTGACTGTTGCCCACACAGCTCACCATCTTCTGGATTAAGCCTGTACATTTTCCCCCAGTTTTAATGAGAAATAATTGACATGCAGCACTGTATAAAGTTAAGGTGTTCAGCGTAATGGTTTGACATACATATATTATGAAAAGCTTACCACAATAAGTTTAGTAAACATTACATCTCATATAGATAAAGAAAAGAAGTTTTTCTTCTTTGTCTTTTTTTAGAAGTTTTTCTTCTTGTGATGAGAACTCTTAGGATCTACCCTCTTAACTTTCAAATATACCATACAACAGGGTTAACGGTCGTCACCCTGATGTACGTCACATCCCCAGGGCTTGTTTATCTTATAAATGGAAGTTTGCGCCTTTGACCAATCTTATTCCACCCCCTGCTCCTGCTGCCTTTGGTACTTTGGTAACCACAAATCTGATCTCTGTTTCTATGCCGTTCTTCTTTTCAAGATTCCACATGTAAGTGAGATCATACAGTACTTGTCCTTCCCTGTCTGACTTATTTCACTTAGCACAATGGCTTCAAGTTCTATCGACATTTTGCAAATGGCAGGATTTTCTTCTTTCTTATGGCTGATTATTCCATTGTACGTATATACCAAAACTTCTTTATTCCTTCATCTTTCAGTGGTCACCTCAGTTGTTTCCACGTTTTGACTATTGTAAATAATGATGCTATGAACATAGGGGTACAGATATTTCTTCAACATAGTGTTTTCGTTCCCTTCGGATATATACCCAGAAGTGGAATTGCTGGATCGTATGGTAGTTCCATTTTTAAGGAACTATAAGTAGAATTTGCCCCTTTTTAAATTGGATTATTTGGGGGTTTTTTGCTCTTGAGTTGTATGAGTTCTTTATATATTTTAGATATTAACCCCCTATCAGGTGTATGATTTGCAAATGTTTTTTCCCATTCTGTGGGTTGTCATTTCATTTTCTTGATTATTAATTTCATTGTGCAGCCTAAATATTTTGACACTCTTTCTACTCTGGGTTATTTCTTCCCCCAATAGCTTGGTAGCTTACGAAGAGGTCTTTAATCCCCAATGGGTTAAGGACATTTTGCTCAACACACGTGGGCATCAGAAGCAGCCATTTGAGTGGGACCAAGGCATGAATACTGAAAACTCCATAGGTGACCTGGATGTTCATCCAGGGTGAACCCCAGGCTTCCCTGGTGGCGCAGTGGTTGAGAATCCGCCTGCCAATGCAGGGGATACGGGTTCGAGCCCTGGTCCGGGAAGATCCCACATGCCACGGAGCAACTAAGCCCCTGTGTCACAGCTACTGAGCCAGCGCGCCTAGAGCCCGCGAGCCACAACTACTGAAGCCCGCGTGCCTAGAGCCCGTGCTCCGCAACAAGAGAAGCCACCACAATGAGAAGCCTGTGCACCTCAACGAAGAGTAGCCCCTGCTCACTGCAACTAGAGAAAGCCCGTACACAGCAACGAAGACCCAGTGCAGCCAAAAATAAATAAGATAAATTAACAAACAAACAAACAAAAAACATCTAAGAGAAGAGCCCTTAGCTTACGGGCCCTCTGTTTGGGTCCAAAGCATGTACTCAGTTGTCCCCTCCATTTGTAGGCCCAGTGCTGGATGTACCGACATGCCTCAATCGGATTGATTCTTCGGAAATTCGTGGTTGGTTGTTATCTGGGCCTCCTGCCACTCTGTAAACCACCCCTATGGACAGTGATGCACAATTTCCTTTAGGTTAATTCCGTAAGTTGCATTTCAAAAAGAAAAAAAGACTTGACATCACAAGGAAACCACTTTTAGTTGCTTCATTTCCTGGAGCCTACAGCTTTTTTTTTTTTTCTTTTGGTACAGCTGGCAAAATGCCTGGGACAAGATGTATTCAATTCTAGTCAAAGCAGAGCTATGTCCGGAGAAACAGACGGCCCACCTAAGGTGAAAAAAATTACTTTCTTGGCAGGCAAGCCAGGGTGATTTATTCACCTCTTCCTCTAGGAAGGCAGGAATGTGTGCAGGCAAAATAAATACAACATGTTACAAGCACATTCCACAGATGAACAGAATAATTGGTGCTGAACCAGGCAGTGGGAGGTATCCTCCTGCGTCCAGACAGGCTCAGGGAGCTTGTCACACACGCATGAAAGTGACCCCAGAACTGGAAAACCACTCCATCGGGGAGGTAATAAGAATCAGGACATAAGTGAAGAGACCCATCGTAACCCTCTCTGAGAGCCCATGATGACATGCTGAGAATATCAGGGACAGGTATAGGCTCAGAAAAATGACTGGCTATACACAAGCAGTGAGAATCGTATTGTGCTGCATCTAAAGAAACCCTGTCTGGGGTTAATGAGGTAGACAGGTAATCCGCATTTGTTTAGAAAAGAGGCGAGACGGCCTCAGAATTTGTTGCTGATTATCTAATACTTTTCCTGGTGGTTACTCGTGTTCAGATCACCTGGAAAGTACATCCCACTCAGAAGGCTTTTCTGATACCTGATGAAACACCCCTTAAGTGTTTCCGCTCTTTTGTTCTGAGTCTGCATTCAACAAGTAACATTCTGATTATGAATTTGGTCTCCCAGTTACCTTGATAACGGGCGGGATTGAGGAAACAAGTTTGGAGGTCACTGGAAAGGCTTATTATATACTTGTTACAAATAAGTGAATTTGTGTTTTGTTTGCTATGTCAATCTTTTGAAGGTGTGGTTAGCACAGGTTAGTCCTGCAACCTACATGCCTGCCAGGACAGACAAAATCCACTCTTTGGACCTGCACAGCTGAGTGCCAGAACCCGGAATCTCTGGCCATTGCTCCATATGCAGTCTTGTGAGGCTCCACCCACACAGCCCAGAGTCTGTGCCTCTCTTTAAATTCAGCATAAACCATCCCCCATAGTCACCTTCCTACCGCTTCTTTAAAATTAGCAGAGGGTAATTCTAAATTATCTTCTCTGCAATGACTTCTCGTGTCTTGTAGCCTTGAACCTTAGGAAACAAGTTGCATTACCTGCGATCACACTGTGACCATGTAGTTTTACCCAGTTGCAAACTTTCAGCTTCCTGTGGTCCTTCCTGCCCTCTTCACTTGGAGAGCTGGGCCATGGTTAGGCCACATGAGGATGTACTGAGGGTCCCCCTGTACCCCTTGATCAAGTAACTTGAAAGGAGTGCATGTTCTCATCCACAGGAGCAGAACTAGAATGGCACTTCTGTCTGTCAGCTGTGCCCTCAATAGCTGTGAGCTTGGCCCTTCCCCCATCAGAGAGACGGTACTTCTGTGACCTGCCCTGGTATCCTCATCCCTGACTCTCACAAAGGCACCATCGCTTCAAGGACTTTTGCTTAGTCTTCACTTTCCTACGGAGTAAGTTGGTGGCACCGTGCACTCCTTGGTGGACACTCCACACTGGTTGTTTGCTGGAGGGCATTTGTCCACTTTGGTGACCAATAGTTTTTGCTCATTTCCAGAATGAGATGGAAGCAGGAATGACCCAACTCTGGGAATTACCTAGTAGCCTTACATCCCAGAAATTGCCCTGTATCCCTTGAAAACAACAAGCCATCTTCCCTTTAAATGTAAAATAGAAATATCAGTATTGCGTATTAATTTCTTCTTCCCCTAATTGGGAGAGTTGGCCGAAGGACTAATAATGGTGACTGTTGTAAAAATGTTCTTAAAATAGTCGCTTCATAGATAAGAGATGCATTTACTGCAACCGAGATTTATGAAGGTTCTGTGAGATGGCAAAATGGGGTTTGCAACGCAGGATGTTTATTGCTTCCAGGGGCTGTGGCTAATCTCTCATGAAGCAAGTTTTCAGTTGGGTAGAGATTGAGTAATTAGAACAGAGATGCATTGTGTAACTCCTTCTTCCTCTTTATTTTTTGTGAACCAGTGAATACCCTCAGTCTCAAGCTGCAGGCCAGCTTAATAGATTTGATTTTTGAGTGTCTCGCATCATGAGAGCTCAGCAGTTCTTGCAAGAAGTGCCCACAGATAACCAAGGCCTTGTATCTGTCTCTGTGCTGATGTTGAACTTGTCTGACAGATACACCTAAGGGCATCCTAATAGCCTTTTCTTTAAAGGGAAAGAGAACTGACATTTACTGATTACTTACTCTGTAGGCATACTATCTTTATTTTTCATGGCTGATCTATGAGATTGGTATTATTTTCCCTATGTTATACGTGGGATTGACACCAGAGAGATTAAGTAACTTGCTCCAGGTAATAGAAAACCTTCGAAGCTGAAGACAAACGTGCTCTCTTCTGCTCAGTTTTATACAGGAGAAGTGAGGTGATAATACAGTAGAGCTGGATTTCTGGATTTAAAACCAGGCCTATCTGACCCCAAAGCCACTGCTCCTTCTGTTGTGCTATGTTGCCATATTGACATACAAGAGGCTCGATAAATGCGTAAGGGTTTTTTCTTTTTTTTTTAGTTTTGCTACTCTGAATTATTTTTTTTCAATTGTGTGTGTATCTGGCAAAATGCACATAATATATAATTTACCACCTTACCCATTTTTAAGAGCACAGTTCAGTGGTATAAATACATTCATAATATTGTGCAACCATCACATCTCCATAACTTTTTTCATAAAACTGAAGCTCTGGGACTTTCCTTGTGGTGCAGTAGTTAAGAATCCACCTGCCAGTGCAGGGGGCATGGATTCGATCCCTGGTTCAGGAAGATCCCACATGCCATGGAGCAACTAAGCCCGTGCGCCACAGCTACTGAGCCTGCACTCTAGAGCCCGTGAGCCACAACTACTGAAGCATGCATGCCTAGAGCCCTACTCTGTACCAAGAGAAGCCTGCACCCAATGAGAAGCCTGTGCACCAAAAGGAAGAGTAGCCCCCGCTTGCCACAACTAGAGAAAGCCCACGCGCAGCAACAAAGACCCAAAATGCAGCCAAAAATAAATAAAATTTAAAAAAAAAGAATCTTAAAAAAAAAAACCTGAAACTCTATTCCTACTGAACAATAACTCCCTCATCCCTCTTCCCCTAGCCCCTGGGAACCACCATTGTACTTTTTGTCTCTACGAATTTGACTATTTTTAGTACCTCATATAAGTGGAATCACAGTATTTGTCTTTTTGTGATTGCCTTATTTTAGCATATTGTCCTCAAGTTTCATGCACACTGTAGTATATTGTAGAATTTCCTTCGCTTTTAAGGCTGAGTAATATTTCATGTATGTATATATTACATTTTGCTTCTCCATTCATCTGTCAATGGACCCTTGTCTTGTTTCCACATTTTATTTATTGTCAATAATGCTGCTGTGCACATAGGTGTACAAATATCTCTTTGAGACCCTGCTTCCTTTGGGATATATACCTCAGAAGTAGAATCGCTGGATCATATGGTAATTCTATTCTTAATTTTTTGAGGTACCTCCATACTATTTTCCACAGCAGGTGTACCATTTCGTATTCACACTAACAGTGCACAAGGGTTCCAATTTCTCTGCATCCTCGCCAACACATATTGTTTTGTTTTTTTGAGAGTAGCCATCTTAATGGGTGTGAGGTAGTATCTCATTGTAGTTTTGATTTGAATTTCTCTAATAATTAGTGATATTGAGCAGCTTTTCATGTGCTTATTGGCCATTTGGATATCTTTGAAACTTGTATATCAAGTCCTTTGCCCATTTTTGATTGGGTTGTTTGTTTTTTGTGTTGTTGAGTTTTAAGAGTTCCCTATGTGTTCTGTATGTTCTGGATATTAATTCTGATATTAATCAGATATATGATTTACAAATATTTTCTCCCATTCTGTGGGTTGCCTTTTTACTCTGTTGATAGTGTCTTTGATGCACAGAATTTTAAAATTTTCATGAAGTCCCATATGGTGTCACATCCAAGAAATCATTGCCAGATCCAATGCTGTGAAGCTTTGACTCAGGTTTTCTTCAAAGAGTTGTTTTTTTCCTCCCATAGGCCTTTCATTTAGGTCTTTTATCTATGTAGAGTTAATTTTTATATATGGTGTTAGTTAAGGACCCAACTTCATTCTTTTGCATGTGGATATCCAGTTTTTTCCAGCACCATTTGTTGAAAAGACTTCTTTCCCCATTGAATCGTCTTGGCATCCTTGTCAAAAATCGGCTGACAATAGATGCAAGGGTCTATTTCTGGGTTTTCTATTCTATTATTGTTATGTCTGTCCTTATGCCAATACAACACTGTTTTGATTTCTGTAGCTTTGTGGTAAGTTTTGAAATCAGGAAGTGTGAGTACTCCAGTTTTGCTCTTCTTTTTCAAGATTGTTTTAATTATTCAAGGTCCCATGAGACTCTCTATGAATTTTAGGGTGGGATTTTTCTATTTCTGCAAAAAAAATGTCATTGGGATTTTGATAGGGATTCCATTTAATTTGTAGATTGTTTTGGGTAATATTGACATTTTAACAATATCAGGTCTCATAATCAGTGAATGTGGGATCTATTTTCATTTATTTATCTCTTTAATTTCTTTCAGCAATGTTTTATATTTTTCATTGAACAAGTGTTTCACTTCCTTGGTAAAGTTAATTCCTAAGTATTTTATTCTTTTCCATATTATAAATGGAATTGTTTTTGTAATTTCCTTTTTAGATTGCTCATTATTAGTATATACAAATGCAGCTAATTTTTATGTATTGACTTTGTATCCTGCTACTTTGCTGAATTCATTTATTAGCTCTAATAGTTTTCTTTGTGTGGAATCTTTTAGGGTTTTCTATATGTGAGATAATGTCATCTACAGAGATAATTTTACTTCTTCTTTTTCAGTTTGGATGCCTCTTATTTCTTTTTCTTACCTAATTGCTCTGGGTAGAACTCCAGTACTATGTACAGTGGAAGTGGTGAAAGCAGGCATCCTTGTCTTGTTCCTGATATTAGAGGAAAAGTTTTCAATCTGTCACCATTGAGTATAATGTTTGCTCTGGGTTTTTGTATATTGCGTTTACTGTGTTGAGGTAGTTTTCTTCTTCTATTCCTAGTTTTTTCAATGTTTTTACCATGAAAGGGCGTTGAATTTTGTCAGAAGCATTTTCTACATCAATTGAGGTGATCGTGTGTGATGTTTTTTTTTTCTTTCTGTTAATGTAGTGTATTACATTGATTTTTGTATGTTGAACCATCCTTGCATTCTGGGAATTAATCCCACTTGGGCATGGGGCATAATCCTTTTAATATGTTGTTGAATTTGATTTGCTAGCATTTTGTTGAGGATTTTTGCATTGATGTTCATGAGGGATATTTGTTTGTAGTTTTATTGTTGTGTCTTTATCTGGCCTTTGGTGGAAGGGTAATTCTGGCCTCATTGAGTGAATTAAGAGGTGTTGCATCCTCTTTGATTTTTTGGAAAAGTTTAAAAGAAGGATTGATATTAGTTCTTCAAATGTTTGGTAGTATTTGGCAGTGAAGCAACTGGGTCCAGGGCTTTTCTCTGTCTGGAGATTTTTAAAATTCAATCTCCTTACTAATTGTAGGTCTATACACATTTTCTATTTCTTCATGATTTAGTCTTGGTTGGTTTCGTGTTTCTAGGAATTTGTCCATTTTATCTATGTTGTGCAACATGTTGGTATATAATTGTTCATAGTACTCTCTTACATCCTTTTTCTCTCTTTAGAATCAATAGTAATGTCCTCCCTTTTATTTCTGATTTTTGTAATTTGATTCTTTTGTCCTTTATTCTTAGTCCAGTATCTAAAGGTTTGTCAATTTTGTTGATCCTTTTGAAGAGCCAACTTTTGGTTTCATTGATTTTCTTTATTGTTTTTCTCTTCTCTGTTTTGTTTCTCTCTATTCTAATCTTTATTATTTCCTTCCTCCTGCTAGCTTTGGGTTTAGTTTGTTCTTCTTTTTCTAGTTCCTTAAGTTATAAAGTTAGGTTGTTGATTTGATTTTTTTTTTTTTTTTTTTTTGCCATACCGTGTGGCATGTGGGATCTTATTTCCCCTGACCACAGATTGAACCCATGCCCCCTGCACTGCAAGCATGGAGTCTTAACCAGTGGACCGCCAGGGAAGTCCCATCTTTCTTGTTTTTTTATTGAATAAAGTTGATTTACAATGTTGTGTTAATTTCTGCTGTACAGTAAAGTGATTCAGTTACACATATATATACATTCTTTTTTCTTTTCTTCTCCACTATGGTTTATCTCAGGATATTGAATATGGTTCCCTGTGCTATACAGTAGGACCTTGTCATTTATCCATTCTATATGTAATAGTTTGCATCTGCTAACCCCAAATTCCCAGTCCATCCCTCCCCCAACCCCTCCCGCTTGGCAACTACAGTTCTGTTATCTATGTCTGTGAGTCTGTTTCTGTTTTGTAGGTAAGTTAATTTGTGTCATATTTTAGATTCCACATATAAGTGATATCACATGGTATTTGTCTTTCTCCTTCTGAGTTACTTCTCTTAGTATGATAATCTCTAGGTTCATCCATGTTGCTGAAAATGGCATTATTACTTTCTTTTTTAAGGCTGAGTAGTATTCCATTGTATATATATACCACTTCTATTTTATCCATTCAGCTGTCCGTGGACATTTAGGTTGTTTCCATGTGTTGGCTATCATAAATAGTGCTGCTGTGAACATAGGGGTGGCATGTATCTATTCAAATTAGAGTTTTGTCTAGGTATATGCCCAGTAGTGGGATTGCTGGATCATATGGTAGCTCTACTTTTACTTTTTTTTTTTAGCATCTTTATTACAGTATAATTGCTTTACAATGGTGTGTTAGTTTCTGCTTTATAACAAAGTGAATCAGTTATACATATACATATGTCCCCATATCTCTTCCCTCTTGCATCTCCCTCCCTCCCACCCTATGTAAATATCTTATTTTTTTTTTACTTCTTTATTGGAGTATAATTGCTTTACAATGGTGTGTTAGTTTCTGCTTTATAACAAAGTGAATCAGTTATACATATACATATGTTCCCATATCTCTTCCCTCATGCGTCTCCCTCCCTCCCACCCTCCCTATACCACCCCTCCAGGCGGTCACAAAGCACCGAGCTGATCTCCCTGTGCTATGCGACTGCTTCCCACTAGCTATCTACTTTACGTTTGGTAGTGTATATATGTCCATGCCTCTCTCTCGCTTTGTCACAGCTTACCCTTCCCCCTCCGCATATTCTCAAGTCCATTCTCTAGTAGGTCTGTGTCTTTATTCCTGTCTTACCCCTAGGTTCTTCATGACATTTTTTTTTCTTAAATTCCATATATATGTGTTAGCATATGGTATTTGTCTTTCTCTTTCTGACTTACTTCACTCTGTATGACATACTCTAAGTCTATCCACCTCACTACAAATAGCTCGATTTCGTTTCTTTTTATGGCTGAGTAATATTCCATTGTATATATGTGCCACATCTTCTTTATCCATTCATCTGATGATGGACACTTAGGTTGTTTCCATCTCCGGACTATTGTAAATAGAGGTGCAATGAACATTTTGGTACATGACTCTTTTTGAATTATGGTTTTCTCAGGGTATATGCCCAGTAGTGGGATTGCTGGGTCATATGGTAGTTCTATTCTTACTTTTTTAAGGAACCCCATACTGTTCTCCACAGTGGCTGTATCAGTTTACATTCCCACCAACAGTGTAAGAGGGTTCCCTTTTCTCCACACCCTCTCCAGCATTTATTGTTCCTAGATTTTTTTCTTTTCTTTTTTTTTTTTTTTGAGGTACATGGGCCTCTCATTGTTGTGGCCTCTCTTGTTATGGAGCACAGGCTCTGGACGCGCAGGTGCAGCGGCCATGGCTCACGGGCCTAGCTGCTCCGAGGCATGTGGGATCTTCCCGGACCAGGGCACGAACCCATGTCCCCTGCATCGGCAGGCGGACTCTCAACCACTGCGCCACCAGGGAAGCCCTGTTTCTAGATTTTTTGATGATGGCCATTCTGACTGGTGTGAGATGATATCTCATTGTAGTTTTGATTTGCATTTCTCTAATGATTAATGAAGTTGAGCATTCTTTCATGTACTTATTGGCAGTCTGTATATCTTCTTTGGAGAAATATCTATTTAGGTCTTCTGCCCATTTTTAGATTGGGTTGTTTGTTTTTTTGTTATTGAGCTGCATGAGCTGCTTATAAATTTTGGAGATTAATCCTTTGTCAGTTGCTTCATTTGCAAATATTTTCTCCCATTCTAAGGGTTGTCTTTTGGTCTTGTTTATGGTTTCCTTTGCTGTGCAAAAACTTTGAAGTTTCATTAGGTCCCATTTGTTTATTTTTATTTCCATTTCTCTAGGAGGTGGGTCAAAAAGGATCTTGAAGTGATTTATGTCATAGAGTGTCCTGCCTATGTTTTCCTCTAAGAGTTTGATAGTTTCTGGCCTTACATTTAGGTCTTTAATCCATTTTGAGCTTATTTTTGTGTATGGTGTTAGGAAGTGATCTAATCTCATACTTTTACATGTAGCTGTCCAGTTTGCCCAGCACCACTTATTGAAGAGGCTGTCCTTTCTCCACTGTACATTCCTGCCTCCTTTATCAAAGATAAGGTGACCATATGTGCATGGGTTTATCTCTGGGCTTTCTATCCTGTTCCATTGATCTATCTTTCTGTTTTTGTGCCAGTACCATACTGTCTTGATTACTGTAGATTTGTAGTATAGTCTGAAGTCAGGGAGCGTGATTCCTCCAGCTCCGTTTTTTGTTCTCAAGATTGCTTTGGCTATTCTGGGTCTTTTGTGTTTCCATACAAATTGTGAAATTTTTGGTTCTAGTTCTGTGAAAAATGCCGGTGGTAGTTTGATAGGGATTGCATTGAATCTGTAGATTGCTTTGGGTAGTAGAGTCATTTTCACAATGTTGATTCTTCCAATCCAAGAACTTGGTATATCTCTCCATCTATTTGTATCATCTTTAATTTCTTTCATCAGTGTCTTATAATTTTCTGCATACAGGTCTTTTGTCTCCTTAGGTACGTTTATTCCTAGATATTTTATTCTTTTTGTTGCAATGGTAAATGGGAGTGTATTCTTGATTTCACTTTCAGATTTTTCATCATTAGTGTATAGGAATGCCAGAGATTTCTGTGCATTAATTTTGTATCCTGCTACTTTACCAAATTCATTGATTAGCTCTAGTAGTTTTCTGGTAGCATCTTTAGGATTCTCTATGTATAGCATCATGTCATCTGCAAACAGTGACAGCTTTACTTCTTCTTTTCCAATTTGGATTCCTTTTATTTCCTTTTCTTCTCTGATTGCTGTGGCTAAAACTTCCAAGACTATGTTGAATAAGAGTGGTGAGAGTGGGCAACCTTGTCTTGTTCCTGATCTTAGTGGAAATGCTTTCAGTTTTTCACCATTGAGGATGATGTTGGCTGTGGGTTTGTCATGGCCTTTATTATGTTGAGGAAAGTTCCCTCTATGCCTACTTTCTGCAGGATTTTTATCATAAATGGGTGTTGAATTTTGTCGAAAGCTTTCTCTGCATCCATTGAGATGATCATATGGTTTTTCTCCTTCAATTTGTTAATATGGTTTATCACATTGATTGATTTGCGTATATTTAAGAATCCTTGTATTCCTGGAATAAACCCCACTTGATCATGGTGTATGATCCGTTTAATGTGCTGTTGGATTCTGTTTGCTAGTATTTTATTGAGGATTTTTGCATCTATGTTCATCAGTGATATTGGCCCGTAGTTTTCTTTCTTTGTGACATCCTTGTCTGGTTTTGGTATCAAGGTGATGGTGGCCTCGTAGAATGAGTTTGGGAGTGTTCCTCCCTCTGCTATATTTTGGAAGAGTTTGAGAAGGATATGTGTTAGCTCTTCTCTAAATGTTTGATAGAATTCACCTGTGAAGCCATCTGGTCCTGGGCTTTTGTTTGTTGGAAGATTTTTAATCACAGTTTCAATTTCAGTGCTTGTGATTGGTCTGTTCATATTTTCTATTTCTTTCTGATTTAGTCTTGGCAGGTTGTGTGTTTCTAAGAATTTGTCCATTTCTTCCAGGTTGTCCATTTTATTGGCATATAGTTGCTTGTGGTAATCTCTCCTGATTTTTTTTGTATTTCTGCAGTGTCGGTTGTTACTTCTCCTTTTTCATTTCTAATTCTATTGATTTGAGTCTTCTCCCTTTTTTTCTTGATGAGTCTGGCTATTGGTTTATCAATTTTGTTTATCTTCTCAAAGAACCAGCTCTTAGTTTTATTGATCTTTGCTATCGTTTCCTTCATTTCTTTTTCACTTATTTCTGATAGGATTTTTATGATTTCTTTCCTTCTGCTAACTTTGGGGTTTTTTTGTTCTTCTTTCTCTAATTGCTTTAGGTGCAAGGTTAGGTTGTTTATTCGAGATGTTTCCTGTTTCTTAAGGTAGGATTGTATTGCTATAAGCTTCCCTCTTAGAACTGCTTTTGCTGCATCCCATAGATTTTGGATCGTCGTGTCTCCATTGTCATTTGTTTCTAGGTATTTTTTAATTTCCTCTTTGTTTTTTTCAGTGATCACTTTGTTATTAAGTAGTGTATTGTTCAGCCTCAGTTGGTTCAGAGGGTGTTTGTATTTCTTATAGATCTTTTCCTGTAATTGATATCTAATCTCATAGCATTGTGGTCAGAAAACATACTTGAAACAATTTCAGTTTTATTAAATTTACCAAGGTTTGATTTGTGACCCAAGATATGATCTATCCTGGAGAATGTTCCATGAGCACCAGAGAAAAATGTGTATTCTGTTGTTTTGGGATGCAATGTCCTATAAATATCAATTAAGTCCATCTTGTTTAATGTATCATTTAAAGCTTGTGTTTCCTTATTTATTTTCATTTTGGATGATCTGTCCATTGGTGAAAGTGGCGTGTTGAAGTCCCCTACTATGAATGTGTTACTGTCAGTTTCCCCTTTTATGGCTGTTAGTATTTGCCTTATGTATTGAGGTGCTCCTGTGTTGGGTGCATAAATATTTACAATTGTTATATCTTCTTCTTGGATCGATCCCTTGATCATTATGTAGTGTCCTTCTTTGTCTCTTGTAATAGTCTTTATTTTAAAGTCTATTTTGTCTGATATGAGAATTGCTACTCCAGCTTTCTTTTGGTTTCCATTTGCATGAAATGTCTTTTTCCATCCCCTTACTTTCAGTCTGTATGTGTCTCTAGGTCTGAAGTGGGTCTGTTGTAGATAGCAAATATATGGGTCTTGTTTTTGCATGCATTCAGCCAATCTGTGTCTTTTGGTGGGAGCATTTAGTCCATTTACATTTAAGGTAATTATCGATATATATGTTCCTATTCCCATTTTCTTAATTGTTTTGGGTTCGTTATTGTAGGTCTTTTCCTTCTCTTGTGCTTCTTAACTGGAGAAGTTCCTTTAGCATTTGTTGTAAAGCTGGTTTGGTGGTGCTGAACTCTCTCAGGTTTTGGTTGTCTGTAAAGGTTTTAATTTCTCCATCAAATCTGAATGAGATCCTTGCTGGGTAGAGTAATCTTGGTTGCAGGTTTTTCTCCTTCATCACTTTAAATATATCCTGCCAGTCCCTTCTGGCTTACAGAGTTTCTGCTGAAAGATCAGCTGTTAACCTTATGGGGATTCCCTTGTGTGTTATTTGTTGTTTTTCCCTTGCTGCTTTTAATATGTTTTCTTTGTATTTAATTTTTGACAGTTTGATTAATATGTGTCTTGGCGTATTTCTCCTTGGATTTATCCTGTATGGGACTCTCTGTGCTTCCTGGACTTGATTAACTATTTCCTTTCCCATATTAGGGAAGTTTTCAACTATAATCTCTTCAAATATTTTCTCAGTCCCTTTCTTTTTCTCTTCTTCTTCTGGAACCCCTATAATTCGAATGTTGGTGCGTTTGATGTTGTCCCAGAGGTCTGTGACACTGTCCTCAGTTCTTTTCATTCTTTTTTCTTTATTCTGCTCTGCAGTAGTTATTTCCACTATTTTATCTTCCAGGTCACTTATCTGTTCTTCTGCCTCAGTTATTATGCTATTGATCCCATCTAGAGAATTTTTAATTTCATTTATTGTGTTGTTCATCGTTGTTTGTTTCATCTTTAGTTCTTCTAGGTCCTTGTTAAATGTTTCTTGCATTTTGTCCATTCTATTTCCAAGATTTTGGATCATCTTTACTATCATTATTCTGAATTCTTTTTCAGGTAGACTGTCTATTTCCTCTTCATTTGTTAGGTCTGGTGGGTTTTTATCTTGCTCCTTCATCTGCTGTGTGTTTTTCTGTCTTCTCATTTTGCTTATCTTACTGTGTTTGGGGTCTCCTTTTTGCAGGCTGCAAGCTCGTAGTTCCTGTTGTTTTTGTTGTCTGTCCCCAGTGGCTAAGGTTGGTTCAGAGGGTTGTGTAGGCTTCCTGGTGGAAGGGACTAGTGCCTGTGTTCTGGTGGATGAGGCTGGATCTTGTCTTTCTGGTGGACAGGTCCACGTCTGGTGGTGTGTTTTGGGGTGTCTGTGGACTTATTATGATTTTAGGCAGCCTCTCTGCTAATGGGTGGGGTTGTGTTCCTGTCTTGCTAGTTGTTTGGCATAGGATGTCCAGCACTGTAGCTTGCTGGTCGTTGAGTGAAGCTGGGTGCTGGTGTTGAGATGGAGATCTCTGGGAGATTTTTGCCGTTTGATATCATGTGTAGCTGGGAGGTCTCTTGTGGACCAGTGTCCTGAAGTTGGCTCTCCCACCTCAGAGGCACAGCACTGACTCCTGGCTGCAGCACCAAAAGCCTTTCATCTACACGGCTCAGAGTAAAAGGGAGAAAAAGTAGAAAGAAACAATTAGAAGAAAGCAAGCAAGCAAGAAAGAAAGAAAGGGAAAGGAAGGAAGGAGGGAGGGAAGGAAGGTAAAAAAGAAAGAAAGAAGATAAAGTAAAGTAAGAAAATATAATAAAGTTATTAAAATAAAAAAATAATTATTAAGAAAAAAAATTAAAAAAACAAAACAAAAAAATGGATGGATAGAACCCTAGGACAAATAGTGGAAACAAAGCTATACAGTATAAACATTGCTCTCAAAGTCCACCTCCTCAATTTGAGATGATTCGTTGTCCATTCATGTATTTCACAGACATCAAGTTGAATGTGGAACTTTAATCCGCTGCTTCTGAGTCTGCTGGGAGAGATTTCCCTTTCTCTTCTTTGTTCTCACAGCTCCCAGGGACTCAGCTTTGGATTTGGTCCAGCCTCTGCGTGTAGGTGGCTGGAGGGTGTCTGTTCTTTGCTCAGACAGGACGGGGTTAAAGGAGCCGCTGATTCGGGGGCTCTGGCTCACTCAGGCCAGGGGGAGCAAGGGTCACGGAGTGCGGGGCGAGCCTGCGGCAGCAGAGGCCGGCGTGACGTTGCACCAGCCTGAGGCGCACCGTGCATTCTCCTGGGGAAGTTGTCCCTGGATCCTGGGACCCTGGCAGTGGCGGGCTGGACAGGCTCCCCGGAAGTGGGGTGTGGATAGTAACCTGTGCTCGCACACAGGCTTCTTGGTGGCGGCAGCAGCAGCCTTAGCATTTCATGCCCGTCTCTGGGGTCCGCGCTTTTAGTCGCGGCTCGCGCCTGTCTCTGGAGCTCCTTGAAGCAGCGCTCTTAATCCCCTCTCCTCCCGCACCAGGAAACAAAGAGGGAAGAAAAAGTCTCTTGCCTCTTCGGCAGGTCCGGACTTTTCCCCGGACTCCCTCCCGGCTAGTTGTGGCGCTTTAACTCCCTGCAGGCTGTGTTCACGCCGCCAACCCCAGTCCTCTCCCTGGGATCTGACCGAAGCCCGAGCCTCAGCTCCCAACCCCGCCCGCCCCGGCGGGTGAGCAGACAAGCCTCTCGGGCTGGTGAGTGCTGGTCGGCCCTGATCATCTGTGCGGGAATCTCTCCGCTTTGCCCATGGCACCCCTGTTGCTGCGCTGTCCTCTGCAGCTCCGAAGCTTTCCCCCTCCGCCACCCACAGTCTCCGCCCGCGAAGGGGCTTCTAGTGTGTGGAAACCTTTCCTCCTTCTTGGCTCCCTCCCACTGGTGCAGGTCCCGTCTCTATCCTTTTGTCTCTGTTTATTCTTTTTTCTTTTGCCCTACCCAGGTACGTGGGGGGTTTCTTGCCTTTTGGGAGGTCTGAGGTCTTCTGCCAGCGTTCAGTAGGTGTTCTGTAGGAGTTGTTCCACGTATAGATTTATTTCTGGTGTATCTGTGAGGAGGAAGGTGATCTCCATGTCTTACTCTTCCGCCATCTTCTACTTTTAGTTTTTTAAGGAACCTGCGTACTGTTCTCCATAGTGGCTGCACCAATTTACATTCCCACCGACAGTGTAGGGGGGTTCCCTTTTCTCCATACCCTCTCCAGCATTTGTTATTTGTAGACTTTTAATGATGGCCATTCCGACTTGTGTGAGGTGGTAGCTCATTGTAGTTTTGATTTGCATTTCTCTAATTATTAGTGATGTTGAGCTTCTTTGGAGAAATGCCTATTTAAGTCTCCTGCCCATTTTTCTATTGGGTTGGGTTTTTTTAATTTGTTGAGTTGTTCTTTCTTATTTTTAAAGTAAGTGTTTATGGCTATAACTTTCCCAATTAGCAACACTCACATTTCACCCCATAAGTTTTGGCATGTTGTGGTTTTGTTTTCATTAGTCTGTATTTTCTTTTTTTTTTTGTATTTTCTTCTTTGATCCATTGGTTGTTGGAGTGTATTTTTTAATTTCCACAGTTTTGTGAATTTTTTAGTTTTCCTTCTGTTGTTGATTTCTAACTTCTATGCATTGGGGTTGGAGAAGATATTTTGTATGATATCCATCTTTCAAAATCTGAGACTTCATTTGTGGCCTAACCTATATCCTGGGGGATAGCCCATGTGCACCTGAGAAGAATATGTGTGCTATTGTTGTGTTTGTTAGATCTAGTTGATCTATTGTATTGTTAAGTGTCTGTTTCCTTTCTTATCTTCTGTTTTTTTGGTTTTTTAAAAAAAATTTTATTGGAGTATAGTTGACTTAAAATGTTGTGTTAGTTTCTGCTGTACAGTAAGGTGCTGTCTGGTTGTTTTATCCATTATTGTGATAATGGATCACGAAGCATCCAGTTATTATTGTAAAATTGTTTTATTTCTCCCTTCAATTCTGTCAGTTTTAATTTCACATATTTTGATGCACAAATGTTTATAATTGTTTTATCTTCTTGCTTTATTGAAACTTTTATTAATATACAGTGTCTTTCTTTATTGTAAACTTTTTCAATTTTACGTATTTTTCGGATATTTTTATATCCACCCATGCTCTCTTTTGGTTGCTATTTACATGGAGTAACTTTTTCCATCCTTTGTTTTCCCTCTATTTGTGTCTTTGGATCGAAAGTGGGTCTCGTAGATATAGTTGTATCATGTGTTTTTATCAATTTTGCCAATCTCTGTCTTTTGATTGAAGAGTTTAAACTATTTACACTTAAAGTAATTACTGATAAGGAGAGATTTACTTCTGTGATTTTGCTATTTGTTTCCTAAATGCCTTGTAGCTTTTTTATTGCTCATTTCCTGTGTTAGTCTTCTTTTGTGTTCAGTTGATTTTTTATAGTGAGATGTTTAAATTCCTTTCTCATTTCCTTTTGTGTATATTCTATAGCTGTTTTCTTTGTGGTTACCGCAAGGATTACGTTTAACATCCTAAAGTTATAACAGTATAGTTTGAATTTATACCAGCCTAACTTCAATAACGTACCCAAACTCTGCTCCTTTACAGCTTCATCCGCATCCCTTTCAGCTGTTGATGTCATAAAATTACATCTTTCTACATTGTGTGCCCCAAAACATAAACTAATACATTTTTAAAATTCAGTAGTCTCCTAAATTATGTAGAAAACAAAAAGTAGAGTTACAAACCATTGTTACAATAATACTAGCTTTGATAATTATCCATGTATTTACCTTTATTGAGATCTTGATTTCTCCATATAGATTTGAGTTACTATTATGGCTTCTAGTGTCTTTTTATTTCTTGCAGGACTCTTGAGCATTTCTTGCAGGACAGGTCCACTGGTAACAAACTGTCTTGCTTTTATCTTGATGTCTTAATTTCTCCCTTACTTTTGAAGGGCAGTTTTGCTAGACATAGAATTCTTGGTTGACGGTTTCTTTTCTTTTAGTATTTTGACTATATCAGCCCACTGCCTTATGGTCTCCAATGATTCTAATGAGAAATCTGCTGATAATCCTATTGAGGATCCTTGTATGTGATTATTTGCTTCTCTCTTGCTGGTTTCCAGATTTTCTCTTTTTCTTTGGCTTTCAGTTCATCTTACTTGGAGCTTATTGAGCCTGTTGGATATTTTTTTCTTAATTTTTTTCTTTTTGGCCACACCACACATCATGTGGGATCTTAGTTCCCTGACCAGGGATTGAACCCATACCCCCTGCAGTGGAAGCGCGGAGTCTTAACCACTGGACTGCCAGGGAAGTCCCCTGTTGGATATTTATATTCATGTTTTTCACCAAGTTTGGGAAGTTTTCATCCATTATTTCTTCAGATACCCTCTCTGCCGTTTTCTCTCTCTCTTCTCTTTCTGGGACTCCCACTGTGTGGTGTTGGTCTGCTTTTTGGTGCCTCAGGTCCCTTAGGTTCTGTTCACTTTTCTTCAGTCTCTTTACTTTCTGTTCCTCATACTTGATCATTCCCTTTGTCCTTTCTTTAAGTTTGCTGATTCTTTCTTCTGCCTGCTCAAATCTGCATTTGAATTCCTCTAGTGAATTTTTAATTTCAGTTATTTTACTTTTTAGCTCCAGAATATCCTTTTGACCTCTTTCCAGATTTTCTGTCTCTTTACTGATATTTTCATTTTGATCATACATTGTTTTCTTGACTTTCTCCACATGTTCCTTTAGTTCTTTGAACATTTCTATGCAGCTGTTTTAAAATCTTTGTCTAATATTTCTTCTGTTGGATCTTTTTCAGGGACAGATTCTATCGACCTATTTTATTTCTTTGAATGGGCCGTACTTCCCTGTTTCTTGTGATATTTCTGGGTTGAAAACTGGACATTTGAATCTAATAATGTGGTAACTCTGGAAATTATATTCTCTGCCTTCTCCCAGGGTTTGCTGTTTTTTGTCACTGTTTGTTTATTGTTTTTTTTTTTTTTTGATTCCATAGACTGTATCTCAGCTGAGCGTGTCTCAGGTGTAAACTTAAGGTATTCTTAGGTATTTTCTGAGACTTTCCTTGGGCATGCCCAGTCACTTTCTAATTTTCCCCATATATGTAGTCATTTTTTAATAGTCTAGTCTTTAGTATCTGACTACCAAAAGGGGAAAAAGAAAAAGGGGGTTAAAAAAGGGCACTGTCCCTTAAATCTCCTGGCTGTCACTTCAGCCAGATGAGGAGGGACTTCTATTGGTGGGGGAGGGGCTACAACAATGGGCACTGCCTCTTTGTCTGCCCCTCTGTGATCAGAAGCAGTCACCAGTGACCAGAGCACAGATCACTGATGTCCTTTTTGCCCACCCAGGCTCCTGCAAGCTGTGCAAAGCTGCTCCAGGGACCATGCACAGCTGCCTGCCACGGGGTTGGGGATGGGTAGCTGCTGCTGTGCTGAGAGCTGAAACTGGCCAAAATGAACAGTCCCAAGTCTTCCCCTGGACATTGCAAGCCTTCAGTAAGCTGTCCAGAGTTCCATAATAGTTACATCAGACAGATTTCTGCCAGTGCAATTTTTGTCTGGGAGTGGGGGAGACAGATTCTTAGTGCTTCCTACTGCACCATCTTCCCAGAATCTGCCAAGAGTTTAAAAAACAGATTTCCTTTTTTTTTTTTTTAAGAGCAGTTTTAGGCTCACAGCAAAACTGAGTGAAAGGTACAGAGATTTCCTATACATCCCCTGTCCCCATTATCAACAGAGAAATGCCTCTGGATTTTGTAAGTAAAATAAAATCATGTGTAAGAAAACATTTCTTTTTTTTTTTTTTTTTTTTTTTTTTTTGCGGTACGCGGGCCTCTCACTGTTGTGGCCTCTCCCGTTGCGGAGCACAGGCTACGGACGCACAGGCTTAGCGGCCATGGCTTACGGGCCTAGCTGCTCCACGGCATGTGGGATCTTCCTAGACCGGGGCACGAACCCGTGTCCCCTGCATCGGCAGACGGACTCTCAACCACTGCACCACCAGGGAAGCCCAAGAAAGCATTTCTTGAGAAAAGGCCGAGTCTGGCCCTTTTAGGACCAAAGCTCGTGCACCAGGGATTCCTCAGTACCTATGAGGGAGAAGCCTTCATGGTTCCTTCTAGGTGTACCCGTGAAGTGCAGGAGTAACGGTAATGCTGCCACCCAAAGTCATGTGTTTTCTGTCAGTGGCCCCAACATTTTCCTACTTATCCAGGAGTCGTCTTTCATAATGACTTATCCTACTTGAAGCCTCTTTATTTAAATAGTTGCCAAGTTCTAGAGATTCTGTTGCTGTAACATCTCACCCATTGCTATGCTCACTCCCACTCTTCTATTTCTTTTTCTTTCCTTTGGCCACGCCATGCGGCATGTGGGATCTTAGTTCCCTGACCAGGGATTGAACCCGTGCCCCCTGCGTTGGGAGTGCGGAGTCCTAACCACTGGACCACCAGGGAAGTCCCCACTCTTCTATTTCAGACCCGTGCACGTGGATTCTTTTCTGTCATAAGAGTCTCCCAAACGATTCTCCCCTGTGCCAGACACTCCCATCACATGGCAACTAGATGTATCATCCTAGAGCACAGCTCCAATTACCTCGTGCTTCTGCTCAAAAACAGAGAAGCTCCCCTATTCCAAAATCAAAGCCTAGAAACTCTCTGGGGCAGTCCCCAATTTCCTGGGGTCCTTTCCCAAAGCCTGAGGTCCTAGGACTAGAGTGAGCGTTTTGTTTCTGGGTGCTGTTTCCTCAAAGTGGTGCTTTCTGAGCAACTACCAGATGCAGGAGTTCTGCTTTATAACAGTCTATAAGAAGAAAATAGTAACTTTCTAGACTCTCCCACCTTCACCCCGGAAAAGCCTTTGTCCTTTTCCATTAAGTTGTTTTCTAGCGCCACCTGGTGTTAGGACTAAGCAGCAGTGGCTCTAGAGAAAAAGGAAGAACCCACTATAAATGTTTTATCCCAAACTGAGGATCTTTAGCACCAGAAAGGAACCTTAGAGATCATTTAGACAGATGCCTTGTTTTATAGATCAGTAATTTATCCAGGATTTAGAGCAAGAACTGAATCTGCATTTCAGTCCCAGGCTCCTCAATTTTCCAACACATCCCCCCGACACCCTCCTACCTCAGCCCCCATACCTTCTTAAGCCTCGAAAGGAATTGGGCCAGAGTGATGATGCCACCTTTGGAGGAAGGCAACAAAAGGATATTAACTTTTATTGATCCCTTATTATAAGTCAGTTACTGTACTGAGTACATTTATAATATCTCATTTATTCTTCACAGGTAGCCTGTTCTTATTCCTGTTTCACCAATGGACAAGGTAAGGTTCAGAGAGATTGAGTGACTCATTACAGTTACGTTGTATTATTTGTTCACAATTATTCACTCCCTCCTTGCCCTTGCCATACTTCTGTGTCTGGGCCACATATACACTCACTCTCTTGCCCTCACTGACTTTGGGCTCAGCCACTTCGACTTTCTTTGGTCAATGGAACGTGAATGAACTTGATCGGTACCCCATGAGAGCAAAAGTTTTAAGTTCCGTGCTGCGATTAGATGCACTTCAGCCCTGACCTCCTCTGTGGGGACAACATAACTGAGAGGGTAGCCGTCCCTCCAGCCCTGCCCCTGGAATAGGACACATGTGGAGCAGGGCCAAGCCTGTCAGTCACAACTGACCCACAGTTAGCCTGCAGCCCATGTGAAACATGAGCAAAAAATAAATATTTGTCCTTTAAGCCAGTGTCCCCCAGCTTTTTTGGCACCAGGGACCAGTTTCGTGGAAGAAAATGTTTCCATAGACCCAGGGCGGGGGTTGGTTTCAGGATGATTCAAGCCCATTACATTTATTGTGCACTTTATTCCTATTATTATTACATTGTAGTATATAATGAAATAATTATACATCTCACCATAATGCAGAATCAGTGGGAGCCCTGAGCTTGTTTTCACTTGCCACTCACTGATAGGGTTTTGTTTTGTTTTTGGTTTTTTTAACTGATAGGGTTTTGATGTGAGTGTGCAAGCAATTGACTTATTATGGTCTCTGCGCGGTCAAACCTCTCTGCTAATGATAATCTGTATTTGCAGCTGCTCCCCAGTGCTAGCATCACTGTCTTAGCTCCCGCTCAGATCATCAGGCATTAAAGTCTCATAAGGAGGGCGCAACCTAGATCCTCCGCATGCGCAGTTCACAGTAGGGTTCGCGCTCCTGTGAGAATCTAATGCTGCTGATCTGTCAGGAGGCGGAGCTCAGGTGGCAATGCGAGCTTCGCTCGCTCTCCTGCCGCTCACCTCCTGTGCGCCCGGTTCCTAACAGGCCGCCGACCAGTACCTGTCGGTGGTCCCGGGGTTGGGGACCCCTGCTTTAAACCAATGAGAATTTGGGGTTGTTTGTTGCTGCAGCAAAGCTGATCCATACAGGATTGAACACAAGTCTGACTGACTCCAAAATCTCTCTGGAAACTGTGAAAAAGAACCCTGCTCCCAGGGTGATGTCTAATTTAACGAATTTAAGAACCTATGTGCTAGGTCTTAAGTTGCTAAGGTTCTCGCCTCCTTGGAATCTTTGCTTAATTCTACCCTTGCACTGACACTTCTCTTGAGGGTCCAATTTAATTCTGAAACCTGCTTCTCCAGCTCCACTTCCTAAGTGCTTTTGATTCCCTTTAGTTTGATTTACTTTTTAAAAGCCGTTATTAACTTCCAAAATACAGTTAACTTATTTATAATGCATACAGTTTAAATGCTGCCCAGCTGAATGTTATGAGGGAAGGGGTTTTTTTGGTCTGTTTTGTTTATTGTCATTGTCCTTCCTTAAACAGTGCCTGGCACGTAGTAGGTGCTAAAAGGTATCTGTTAAATGAATGAATGAAAATAGGAGGACACTTACGAAATCATGGTAGCTGTTGTGTTTTACTAGCTTGGCCAGTAGAGGTCATAGATGAGTTCTTTAAATATCTCGGACCTGCAACTACTTTTATGTGTGTTTTATGTCAGGGTCTGTCCACTGTGGATGCCTTGGGGATTAGTGTGGGTTGCCATGTGGCAATGATCAATCTGATGGTGGCATTTGGCATATATTTGGCATAAAAACTGCTGAAAGTGAAAAATTGATGATGTCTCAGATTGGTTTCTCCTCCATCTATGACCTAGTCTTGGGAGCCAAGAAAAAAAAAAAAATGGCAAATAGGATGCAAGATGGCGCAGAAAGTGTTGGCTTTAAGGTTGTGTCTATTTATATAAGTTGCTTGTAAATAAAAGTTAAATTCAAACAATCAGAGAGGATAGTAAATGCTTATTGGCAACTGCAAAGCTATTTGCCTAGATTAACGATGGAACCTTCCAAAAGTGTCTGTGTATGTGTGTTTACAGATACAGCCTAGTAATACTGGAACACTTCACTGACCTTTTCCTCTCCTCTATTACAACAAAAAATGGAATCACAAGCCGTGATTCTGCCTGCAGGTGGTTTATTCTCCCTGGTTCAATAGCTCATGCTAAACTTCACAGTGTGTAACTGCACGGGGGGTCGATTTAAAGGGATGATGAGACTGGATTGGAAGCAAATCATTTTCTTCAGGTTGCATATGATTGATGAGTTCAAGGATAAAAATTTAAGAAGGAAGGAGGTCTAATTTTGTTGCTTGCCTCTCACACACCAGGCACTGAGCTAAATACTTTTACGGGTCATCTCATTCACTGTGCCTGAAGTGAACAGTGTCAAAGATAGCACCTAGCACTTAGTGAAAGCTCAAAAATTACTGAATAAATGAGTGAGGGAGTCGATGACCGTTAGGAAAAGGGTCTGTTTCTTTGGGGGGGTTGTTCCAGGGGGTCGATTTGTTTTATTTCCTCTGTAGAGCTAAATCCAATTGAAACGCAGAATGTGGGTACATTTGTGTTTGGTGTTTATTCATATCACGTGTCCACTTACTGGGCACTGAAAAAGGATGCCTAGAAGGTGGTTTCTGTCACGAGACACTGAAAGGTAGGCGTGGATGGCGAGCTTTGGGGAACGGGCGTTAATTTTGGTCCTGCTGTGAAGCTGACCTTTCCTTTAGAGTCTATGCGATGAAAATTGTAATCACGTAACTTCTACTGATTCTACTTGACACATGTCATGAGACAAATGTGAGATGCCCTATTTGAAAGGTTTTGTGGTGAATCAATGGGAAAGGTAGCCAATAGTGGGAATTTAATGAAAGTATTTTGTGATGGCCCTTGGGGAGGGCCTGGGACTAAGTCACAAACTCTGTCCTGCAGCACATGTTGCTCTGGCTTTGTCTCCATCAGTGGATGAACAAAACAGGACAGTAATGCCAATATCATGTACCACCTATACCTCTTCGGCCTCTATGATTGGGGTGGATTGCCAGACTGAAGAACTTCATTATGTTTGAATATCAGAGATGATGGTTTTCTTGAGCTCTGTGTTGGTAAATAGCCAGATAACATAGTTTTATTCTATTATGAGGCTTGTAGCCAGATAAATGCAAGGGTAGATTCTCCTATGTGATGATATGAAAGAGAATTCGCCAACTACTCAAGAATACTTCTAGTGTGGGGCATCAGACGGGGCAGGGGGACACGGAGCCACAGGAAGAGTTCCCCCCAAGAGTTTACGCAGGTGCATCCTCACTCCAACAGAAGTGAAATAGAACTTTTTTCCTCTCCCCTCTCTTTTCCTCCTCTCCCTTGCTTAGAGCTTTCTTCGACTGTTAGGCATGTGATATATTCATCGCAAGCATAATCGGTACACAGAATGTAGAGATGCCAAGTGTGCGTGAACAAATTAGAGGTTCTTAGTCAAATCCAAACAAACATATACTTGATAATGGCTTTGGCTGAAATGTATTTTTACATTTTGTAGCGTGTTCCCATTTGCCCGTGGTTAGCAAAGATTAAGCTTGCCAAACTTTAATGCGGTACAAATGCCATGTTCAAGGCAAAACAAGTGCACTGTTACAGGATCTGGCAAATCTAAAGCATTATCAACAGCTGTGGTTTTCAAATACTTTGTGAGACTGGAAAAATAAAGCACATGTGCGTTTAGAGTGGGCATTTACGCTCCCATTAATTTTTTAAAATATAATTTGCGGTTACTGGCAGTTTCACATGGTTTTATAGTTACAGTCAAGTTCTGATTACATGTGATAATGGCCAGAAGGCAGAAATTGATTGAGTCCCTCATTAATTAATTAATTAAGGATTCATTGAGAGAAATCTCTGTTCACGGACATATACTTGGTGCTAATTGTATCGAATCACTTCCCACCCCTCCCCATCCATACTTTTGCCAGAATTGCCATGAGTATAAGTGTTCATTTGAATTTCATCCCATTCCATTTATCACCATCAAAGGACACATATTTAGAAATTAAAAGGTCAAAAGGAAGGAGAATTGTCGTAGGGATAAGGGAGGAAAACAGCAATTCTAAATTGTTAAACAGTTGACTTCTATATAGGAGGGTTCTGTGTTATGGTTCAAAGTATCTGATGTTGAAAACTATTTGAAAAGTGACAAGAAAATTGACATTTTGCTTTACCTAATGACTCGAATTGATAAGGTTTCATCATAAATATCACCGTATATGACACAGATCATTATCAATATCTTGGCTTTTCATTTTCTATTTTGAAAGTTAAATCCACTTATCACAATTACAACTTTGTACAATCAATTAAAAATTACCTGTCAGAGATTATCTGAAGTCCAGATTTTCTGTGTAGGGTCAGAATTTATCCTGTTTTATAAAGAGCAGGCTCAAAGGATCACATTTCACCTTTGTGCCGGTGTTGGTTTTAGCTACCTTCAAGAAGCCCTGAGTGATCATGGTTTATTTCAGAAAAAATTAAGGGGAAACTACCATGAACCTCATGACATTAGGTTGGTTGGAAAGAAAATATCATCTGAATTATTAAAGTACTAATTGTGTACTTTAAAATTGATTTCATTAATTTTAACTATTTTTAATAATATACTTGATAGTCACAAACTTGATTTACTCAACATTGTTGCCTGGTAAAAGTCCTATGAAGATGTAATACAAAGATAAGACTTGATCCAGAATTTGCAAATCTAAGTTCCTATATGGTCTAGATGTCCAAATCATCATTTTCTTGGAGATCGGTAATTCAGTTGAACCCATGCATACTTTTTTAATTGAAATGAAATAAAGTTCCCAAGAAGAGTTGCTTAACCGTTTCAGTTTCCTGATCAATTTAGCACAGTAACTTGTATAGTTGATGAAAAAAATTTTGCTGAAAAAGTTAAATTTTAGGCAATCTGGGGCAATTATATAAATTTGAAATTTAATTCAAATTATTAACAAGAAAACCTTATATTCGTTTTCCCTTTTAATGTGAATAAATGGTTTCACATAGTGTAATTCTCTTTATTTCTCTTTTGGTAATATTTTCCTTATAATATTTTGCTGTGGCTATAATCACGCTGATGGGAACTTCACACACAATTAGTTCAAATTAGGGGAGGCTTTAGGGTAAATTGAGCAGATCACCAAAACTTTAGGAATCGGAGGACACCATGAACGGCTTATTTAGCTGTGCTTGGTGGTGTTTCATATTGTAATCATTTAGCTGTTTGGTTGTATGTCTCATTTCTTAACAAGATAAAAATTGTATCTCTTTCTCAGGAAGGCAAAACAGTGATATAAAGAGTTTACAGGGTAACACTTCACTCTACTACAAATAGGTATCTCCATTTTGTGTCAACATGTCTCTGAAAAATGACAAATATTCTTAGCTGCTTCTTCTACTAACCCACAGTCGCCTCCTTAAGTAACGTAAACTTGGGATATGTCAGGAGATCAGGATGTACACGATGGGCACAGAGCGCCCTAAAGAGCAGCTGGTACGGAACCAGGCTTCTGGACCATCACACCCAAGGTCATTTTCTATACACACTGAGCCTAAGAAATGTGTGCAGCTCCTCACTTTGACTGCACAAAGCAGACAAGCTGCTGTAGAAACTGTCAGTCATCATCTGTTTCTGCCCATTTTCCACATTCCTGTGCCAGTCATCAGAAAGAAAATTACATATACACTTTATGACTCCTGAACTGACAAAAATTTGCTGCTCTTGAAATACTTGCATGGTTCTGTAACAATGAGTAAACCCAGAAGTAGAAGTATATTTTAAAGAAAAAGAAAAAGCAGTTATCAGTGAGTTGCCAATTTCATGACCACCACTTTGACTTAACTTTTTTGGTCCTGGGGCATTCTTTCCATTTTCCAAAACATTTCTCATTACTCATTAGGAGGGTTTAGCCAGAAACTCAAAAGGCATAAGCTGTTCAAAAAAATCACAGTATGTTTTTCTTGAGTTTCATTCAGCAGCAAGGAATTTTCTGGTTGTTTTAATTGGTAGCTGGCTTCCCAGTAGTTTTCCAATGCAGTCATACTACTTCACTCCACTTAATTTAAAAGACATCCATTTCTGTGTCCCTCACACATCTACTGAATCTCTCCTACTTCCCCTAAGGAGTAAGTATGGTGGCCACTGTGTCTCCAGGCCTTAGTCCTTTGTGTTCTTAGCTCTCTGTGCTCTTTCATTCCATTGGCCCAAGACCGATGAGATGCGCAAAAAGGCTAGATCTGCGGCATTCATTCCTTAAACCAACATGTCTCACCAATCTTTTTTTTTTTTTTAACATCTTTATTGGAGTATAATTGCTTTACAATGGTGTGTTAGTTTCTGCTTTACAACAAAATCAATCAGTTATATATATACATATATTCCCATATCTCTTCCCACTTGCGTCTCCCTCCCTCCCACCCTCACTATCCCACCCCTCCAGGCGGTCACAAAGCACCGAGCTAATCTCCCTGTGCTATGCGGCTGCTTCCCACTAGCTATCTACCTTACGTTTGATACTGTATATATGTCCATGCCTCTCTCTCGCTTTGTGACAGCATACCCTTCCCTCTCCCCATATCCTCAAGTCCATTCTCTAGTATGCCTGTGTCTTTATTCCTGTCTTACCCCTAGGTTTTTCATGACATTTTTTTTTCTTAAATTCCATATATATGTGTTAGCATACGGTATTTGTCTCTCTCTTTCTGACTTACCTCACTCTGTATGACACACTCTAGGTCTATCCACCTCATTACAAATAGCTCAATTTCGTTTCTTTTTATGGCTGAGTGATATTCCATTGTATATATGTGCCACATCTTCTTTATCCATTCATCTGATGATGGACACTTAGGTTGTTTCCATCTCCGGGCTATTGTAAATAGAGCTGCAATGAACATTTTGGTACATGACTTTTTGAATTATGGTTTTCTCAGGGTATATGCCCAGTAGTGGGATTGCTGGGTCATATGGTAGTTCTATTTGTAGTTTTTTAAGGAAGCTCCATACTGTTCTCCACAGTGGCTGTATCAATTTACATTCCCACCAACAGTGCAAGAGGGTTCTCTTTTCTCCACACCCTCTTCAGCATTTATTGTTTCTAGATTTTTTGATGTTGGCCATTCTGACTGGTGTGAGATGATATCTCATTGTAGTTTTGATTTGCATTTCTCTAATGATAAGTGATGTTGAGCATTCTTGCATGTGTTTGTTGGCAGTTTGTATATCTTCTTTGGAGAAATGTCTATTTGGGTCTTCTGCACATTTTTGGATTGGGTTGTTTGTTTTTTTCTTATTGAGCTGCATGAGCTGCTTGTAAATTTTGGAGATTAATCCTTTGTCAGTTGCTTCATTTGCAAATATTTTCTCCCATTCTCAGGGTTGTTTTTTGGTCTGGTTTACGGTTTCCTTTGCTGTGTAAAAGCTCTGAAGTTTCATTAGGTCCCATTTGTTTATTTTTGTTTTTATTTTCATTTCTCTAGGAGGTGGGTCAAAAAGGATCTTGCTGTGATTTATGTCATAGAGTGTCCTGCCTATGTTTTCCTCTAAGAGTTTGATAGTTTCTGGCCTTACATTTAGGTCTTTAATCCATTTTGAGTTCATTTTTGTGTATGGTGTCAGGGAGTGATCTAATGTCATACTTTTACATGTAGCTCTCCAGTTTTCCCAGTACCACTTATTGAAGAGGCTGTCCTTTCTCCACTGTACATTCCTGCCTCCTTTATCAAAGATAAAGTGACCATATGTGCATGGGTTTATCTCTGGGCTTTCTATCCTGTTCCATTGATCTATCTTTCTGTTTTTGTGCCAGTACCATAGTGTCTTGATTACTGTAGCTTTGTAGTATAGTCTGAAGTCAGGGAGCCTGATTCCTCCAGCTCCGTTTTTCGTTCTCAAGATTGCTTTGGCTATTCTGGGTCTTTTGTGTTTCCATACAAATTGTGAATTTTTTTGTTCTAGTTCTGTGAAAAATGCTGCTGGTAGTTTGATAGGGATTGCATTGAATCTGTAGATTGCTTTGGGTAGTAGAGTCATTTTCACAATGTTGATTCTTCCAATCCAAGAACATGGTATATCTCTCCATCTATTTGTATCATCTTTAATTTCTTTCATCAGTGTCTTATAATTTTCTGCATACAGGTCTTTTGTCTCCTTAGGTAGGTTTATTCCTAGATATTTTATTCTTTTTGTTGCAGTGGTAAATGGGAGTGTTTTCTTGATTTCACTTTCAGATTTTTCATCATTAGTGTATAGGAATGCCAGAGATTTCTGTGCATTAATTTTGTATCCTGCTACTTTACAAAATTCATTGATTAGCTCTAGTAGTTTTCTGGTAGCATCTTTAGGATTCTCTATGTATAGTATCATGTCATCTGCAAACAGTGACAGCTTTACTTCTTCTTTTCCAACTTGGATTCCTTTTATTTCCTTTTCTTCACTGATTTCTGTGGCGAAAACTTCCAAAACTATGTTGAATAAGAGTGGTGAGAGTGGGCAACCTTGTCTTGTTCCTGATCTTAGTGGAAATGCTTTCAGTTTTTCACCATTGAGGACGATGTTGGCTGTGGGTTTGTCATATATGGCCTTTATTATATTGAGAAAAGTTCCCTCTATTCCTACTTTCTGCAGGATTTTTATCATAAATGGGTGTTGAATTTTGTCGAAAGCTTTCTCTGCATCTATTGAGTTGATCATATGGTTTTTCTCCTTCAGTTTGTTAATATGGTTTATCACGTTGATTGATTTGCGTATATTGAAGAATCCTTGCATTCCTGAAATAAACCGCACTTGATCATGATGTATGATCTGTTTAATGTGCTGTTGGATTCTGTTTGCTAGTATTTTGTTGAGGATTTTTGCATCTATGTTCATCAGTGATATTGGCCTGTAGTTTTCTTTCTTTGTGACATCCTTGTCTGGTTTTGGTATCAAGGTGATGGTGGCCTCGTAGAATGAGTTTGAGAATCTTCCTCCCTCTGCTATATTTTGGAAGAGTTTGAGAAGGATAGTTGTTAGCTCTCCTCTAAATGTTTGATAGAATTCTCCTGTGAAGCCATCTGGTCCTGGGCTTTTGTTTGTTGGAAGGTTTTTAATCACAGTTTCAATTTCAATGCTTGTGATTGGCCTGTTCATATTTTCTATTTCTTCTTGATTCAGTCTTGGCAGGTTGTGCATTTCTAAGAATATTTCCATTTCTTCCAGGTTGTCCATTTTATTGGCATATAGTTGCTTGTAGTAATCTCTCATGATCTTTTTTATTTCTGCAGTGTCAGTTGTTACTTCTCCTTTTTCATTTCTAATTCTATTGATTTGAGTCTTCTCCCTTTTTTTTCTTGATGACTCTGGCTAATGGTTTATCAATTTTGTTTATCTTCTCAAAAAACCAGCATTTGGTTTTACAGATCTTTGCTATCGTTTCCTTCATTTATTTCTGATCTGATTTTTATGATTTCTTTCCTTCTGCTAACTTTGGGCGTTTTTCGTTCTTCTTTCTCTAATTGCTTTAGGTGCAGGTTAGGTTGTTTATTCGAGATGTTTCCTGTTTCTTAAGGTAGGATTGTATTGCTATAAACTTCCCTCTTAGAACTGCTTTTGCTGCATCCCATAGATTTTGGATTGTCGTGTCTCCATTGTCATGTGTTTCTAGGTATTTTTTAATTTCCTCTTTGATTTCCTCTTTTAATTTCCTCTTTGGTCACTTCATTATTAAGTAGTGTATTGTTTAGCCTCCATGTGTTTGTATTTTTTACAGATCTTTTCCTGTAATTGATATCTAGTCTTATAGCATTGTGGTCAGAAAAGATACTTGATACAATTTTGATTTTCTTTACCAAGGCTTGATTTGTGACCCAAGATATGATCTATCCTGGAGAATGTTCCATGAGCACTAGAGAAAAATGTGTATTCTGTTGTTTTTGGATGCAATGTCCTATAAATATCAGTTAAGTCCATTTTGTTTAATGTATCATTTAAAGCTTGTGTTTCCTTATTTATTTTCATTTTGGATGATCTGTCCATTGGTGAAAGTGGCGTGTTGAAGTCCCCTACTATGAATGTGTTACTGTCAGTTTCCCCTTTTATGGCTGTTAGTATTTGCCTTATGTATTGAGGTGCTCCTATGTTGGGTGCATAAATATTTACAATTGTTATATCTTCTTGGATCGATCCCTTGATCATTATGTAGTATCCTTCTTTGTCTCTTGTAATAGTCTTTATTTTAAAGTCTATTTTGTCTGATATGAGAATTGCTACTCCAGCTTTCTTTTGGTTTCCATTTGCATGAAATACCTTTTTCCATCCCCTCACCTTCAGTCTGTATGTGTCTCTAGGTCTGAAGTGGGTCTCTTGTAGACAGCAAATATATGGGTCTTGTTTTTGTATCCATTCAGCCAATCTGTGTCCATTGGTGGGAGCATTTAGTCCATTTACATTTAAGGTAATTATCGATATGTATGTTCCTATTCCTATTTTCTTAATTGTTTTGGGTTCGTTATTGTAGGTCTTTTCCTTCTCTTGTGCTTCTTGCCTAGAGAAGCTCCTTTAGCAGTTGTAGAGCTGGTTTTGAAGTGCTGAACTTTCTCAGGTTTTGGTTGTCTTTAAAGGTTTTAATTTCTCCATCAAATCTGAATGAGATCCTTGCTGGGTAGAGTAATCTTGGTTGCAGGTTTTTCTCCTTCATCACTTTAAATATGTCCTGCCAGTCCCTTCTGGCTTGCAGAGTTTCTGCCGAAAGATCAGCTGTTAACCTTATGGGGATTCCCTTGTGTGTTATTTGTTGTTTTTCCCTTGCTGCTTTTAATATGCTTTCTTTGTATTTAATTTTTGACAGTTTGATTAATATGTGTCTTGGCGTATTTCTCCTTGGATTTATCCTGTATGGGACTCTCTGTGCTTCCTGGACTTGATTAACTATTTCCTTTCCCATATTAGGGAAGTTTTCAACTATAATCTCTTCAAATATTTTCTCAGTCCCTTTCTTTTTCTCTTCTTCTGGAACCCCTATAATTCGAATGTTGGTGCGTTTGATGTTGTCCCAGAGGTCTGTGACACTGTCCTCAGTTCTTTTCATTCTTTTTTCTTTATTCTGCTCTGCAGTAGTTATTTCCACTATTTTATCTTCCAGGTCACTTATCCGTTCTTTTGCCTTAGTTATTCTGCTGTTGATCCCATCTAGAGTATTTTTAATTTCATTTATTGTGTTGCTCATCATTGTTTGTTTCATCTTTAGTTCTTCTAGGTCCTTGTTAAATGTTTCTAGCATTGTGTCCATTCTATTTCCAAGATTTTGGATCATCTTTACTATCATTATTCTGAATTCTTTTTCAGGTAGACTGCCTATTTCCTCTTCATTTGTTAGGTCTGGTGGGTTTTTATCTTGCTCCTTCATCTGCTGTGTGTTTTTCTGTCTTCTCATTTTGCTTATCTTACTGTGTTTGGGGTCTCCTTTTTTGCAGGCTGCAGGTTTTTAGTTCCTGTTGTTTTTGGTGTCTGTCCCCAGTGGCTAAGGTTGGTTCAGTGGGTTGTGTAGGCTTCCTGGTGGAGGGGACTAGTGCCTGTGTTCTGGTGGATGAGGCTGGATCTTGTCTTTCTGGTGGGCAGGTCCACGTCTGGTGGTGTGTTTTGGGGTGTCTGTGGACTTATTATGATTTTAGGCAGCCTCTCTGCTAATGGGTGGGGTTGTGTTCCTGTCTTGCTAGTTGTTTGGCATAGGATGTCCAGCACTGTAGCTTGCTGGTCGTTGAGTGAAGCTGGGCGCTGGTGTTGAGATGGAGATCTCTGGGAGATTTTTGCTGTTTGATATCATGTGTAGCTGGGAGGTATCTTGTGGACCAGTGTCCTGAAGTTGGCTCTCCCACCTCAGAGGTACAGCACTGACTCCTGGCTGCTGTACCAAGAGCCTTTCATCCACATGGCTCAGAATAAAAGGGAGAAAAAGTAGAAAGAAACAATTAGAAGAAAGCAAGCAAGCAAGAAAGAAAGAAAGGGGAAGGAAGGAAGGAGGAAGGAAGGAAGGAGGGACGGAAGCAAAGAAAGAAAGAAGATAACGTAAAATAAAGTAAGAAAATATAAAAAAGTTATTAAAATAAAAAAATAATTATAAAGAAAAAAATTAAAAAAAACAAAACAAAAAAATGGATGGATAGAACCCTAGGACAAATAGTGGAAGCAAAGCTATACAGTATAAATATTGCTCTCAAAGTCCACCTCCTCAATTTGGGATGATTCGTTGTCTATTCAGGTATTCCACAGATGCAGGGTGCATCAAGTTGATTGTGGAGCTTTAATCCGCTGCTCCTGAGGCTGCTGCGAGAGATTTCCCTTTCTCTTCTTTGTTCGCACAGCTCCCAGGGGCTCAGCTTTGGATGTGGCCCCGCCTCTATGTGTAGGTCGCCGGAGGGCGTCTGTTCTTCACTCAGACAGGACGGGGTTAAAGGAGCCGCTGATTCGGGGGCTCTGGCTCACTCAGGCCGGGGGGAGGGAGGGGCACGGAGTGCGGGGCGAGCCTGCGGCGGCAGAGGCCAGTGTGATGTTGCACCAGCCTGAGGCGTGCCGTGCGTTCTCCTGGGGGAGTTGTCCCTGGATCCTGGGACCCTGGCACTGGCGGGCTGCACAGGCTCATGGGAGGGGGCTGTGGAGAGTGTGACCTGTGCTCGCACACAGGCTTCTTGGTGGCGGCAGCAGCAGCCTTAGCGTCTCATGCCCATCTCTGAGGTCTGTGCTTTTAGTCGCGGCTCGCGCCCGTCTCTGGAGCTCCTTGAAGCGGAGCTGTTAATCCCCTCTCCTTACGCACCAGGAAACAAGGGGAAGAAAAAGTCTCTTGCCTCTTCGGCAGGTCCAGACTTTTCCCCAGACTCCCTCCCGGCCAGCCGTGGCGCACTAACCCCTTCAGGCTGTGTTAACGCTACCAACCCCAGTCCTCTCCCTGCGCTCCGACCGAAGCCCAAACCTCAACTCCCAGCCCCGCCCACCCCGGCGGGTGAGCAGACAAGCCTCTCGGACTGGTGAGTGCCGGTCGGCCCTGATCCTCTGTGCGGGAATCTCTCCGCTTTGCCCCCCGCACCCCTGTTGCTGTGCTCTCCTCCGTGGCTCTGAAGCTTTCCCCCTCTGCCACCCGCAGTCTCCGCCCGCGAAGGGGCTTCCTAGTGTGTGGAAACCTTTCCTCCTTCATAGCTCCCTCCCACTGGTGCAAGTTCCGTCCCTATCCTTTTGTCTCTGTTTATTCTTTTTTCTTTTGCCCTACCCAGGTACGTGGGGGATTTCTTGCCTTTTGGGAGGTCTGAGGTCTTCTGCCAGCGTTCAGTAGGTGTTCTGTAGGAGTTGTTCCACGTATAGATGTATTTCTGGTGTATCTGTGAGGAGGAAGGTGATCTCTGCATCTTACTCTTACGCCATCTTCCCGGAAAAACCTCTCACCAATCTTTTATCTTACTATGTAAGCCCTCCAGTGCCAATCCACCCGTGGAATAATAAGAATATCTCTTCTCTTGTTGCCTTCTGCCTTCCCCTCCCCACCCCTGCATCTTCTCCTGGGACCTAAGAGGGTGTTTCCCAATGGCTATAATAATAATAGGCAGTATTGATTGAGCATTCTCAAGCATTTCCCAGACAATTCAAGAGCTTTACACGTAGAGCAGGCCTAGGTATTGACACCTCTGCTGCCACTTCTGTGCCATCACTCCCATGCCATCAAGGGCTGAGACCCCAAACCAAAAGTTCTCCTGGGGAAGAACTTTTAATTGCCAGACTTAGCAAATAGAATTACAGAAATGCCACTGAAACTTGAATTTCAGATAAACAATGGGAAAAAATTTAGTGTAAGCATGTCCCAAATATTGCATGAGAGGTACTTATATTTGAAAATGATGTATTGTTTATATATCCTTGCTTCTCCCAAACCAGGTCACTGGCTCTACCTCACTCTCGAGCTTTCTGTGATAACTCACTCCCAAAACATGGGGAAGTGAGTCTTCAAAAAGCTCTCCTTGGAATAAACAATATAAAAATTCCTTGATTGTACAATTCTAGGTGTGTCCAGGAAGCCCATGTGCAAACGTAGGTTTGAAGGCAGCATGTCATAGCAACAAGCACACGGGCTTTGGATTAAAACAGATCTGTGTTGCCTGACAGCCCTACCACTACTGCCTGTAGGACTCTGGGTAAGGGCTTTAATCTTCCTATGATGCAGTGTCCTCCTTTATAGTAAAAAGAGAATAAGACTTAAATTGTAAGGTTGTGCATTAGTTTTCTAGGGCTGCTATAACAAAGTACCACAAACTGGGTGTCTTAAACAACAGAAATGAGTTTTCTCACAGTCTGGAGGCTGGAAGTTTGGAATCAAGGTGTTGGCAGGGCTGATTCCTCCTGAGGCTGTGAGGGAAGGGTTTGCTCCAGGTCTCTGTCCTCAGATAGTAGACAGCTGTCTTTATATTCACATGGCATTCTTCCTGTGTGTGTCTCTGTGTCCAAATTTCCCTTTTTTTTTAATAAGGATATCAGTCATCGTGGATGAGGGTCTTCCCTGATACATCACCTTGACCTAATTACCTTTGTAAAGACTTTATCTCCAAATAAGGTCCCACTTTGAGGTACTGTGTGTCTGGGCTCCAATGTATCTTTTGGGGGGAGCAAAATTCGACTCATAACAGGTTGCCAAAAGAATGGAATATGGTAACTTACATGAGGCACCTAACAGAAACTCTGGATTATAATACTTAAGAAATAGCAGCTTTTATAGTTATTATTAACAGTTCTGTGTTCTGTTGTTTTGTAATGATCTTATGAATACACAGTTACTCTCTGGGATTAACGGACACATATATAGAAGGTCTAGGTGGGGAAAATGTGTAAGTATCTGGAAAATGTTAGACATAAGAATCAAATATTGAGGACTTCCCTGGTAGTGCAGTGGTTAAGAATCCGCCTGCCAATGCAGGAGACACAGGTTCGAGTCCTGGTCCGGGAAGATCCCACATACCATGGAGCAACTAAGCTTGTGAGCCACAACTACTGAGCCTGTGCTCTAGAGCCTGCGAACCACAACTACTGAGCCCACGCACATAGAGCCCATGCTCCGCAACAAGAGAAGCCTCCGCAGTGAGAAGCCCGTGCACCGCAACGAAGAGTAGCCCCTGCTCGCCACAACTAGAGAAAGCCCGCACGCAGCAATGAAGACCCAAGGCAGCCAAAAATAAATACATTTATTTTAAAAAAAGAATCAGGGCTTCCCTGGTGGCGCAGTGGTTGGGACTCCGCCTGCCGATGCAGGGGACCACGGGTTCGTGCCCCGGTCCAGGAAGACCCCACATGCTGCGGAGCGGCTGGGCCCGTGAGCCATGGCCATTGAGCCTGTGTGTCTGGAGCCCATGCTCCGCAACGGGAGAGGCCGCAGCAGTGAGAGGCCCACATACCGCAGGAAAAAAAAAAAAAAAGAATCAAATATTGAGAATAAAGGACTTTATGTTTCTGTATGTGTTTGGGGTAGAGGGGAAAGAGCAGGGACATAAGATAGATGGTGAATAGAGGTGATAGGATTTAACTGTCCAGACTGACACATGTTGAATTAACACTCCATTTTACTTCACTTTGAAAACAGAGTCAGTGAGAGACAGAATCAAAGTTTACCCTTGAAAAATACAATCTGCCAGAAACAGAATCATTGTGTTTTTTAGAGCAAAAAAAAAGTCATCAGAGAACCAGTCACTCGATTCTGATGACAGAAAAAGTCAGACTGTAATTATTCTACAAACAGCATTACTTGGAAAATGTTTACTAAAGCAACAGTTTCAAGCCTCTGTGGGATTTAAAAGTGGTGCATTTTCTGTGGCACCTTTCATTTCAATGTATTATTTGAACAGAGATTCTCACTGCTAATAAAACTAGAAAGGAGAAAATTGCATTTGTTAGTTCGTGAAGAGAGACACCCCGTTTGATCTTGGACATTTCCCTCCAGGATACCCTCTGTGCGGCTGGGTTACTAAGACAACGGAGTGGAATGTGTGGCAGGGAGATTGGGTCTTCAGTACCATGAAGAAGGGTGATTATTTAAGGAGTCTGGCCTCCATTAAGAATAGAACAAGAGGGGGCTTCCCTGGTGGCACAGTGATTAAGAATCCGCCTGCCAATTCAGGGGACATGGGTTCAAGCCCTGGGCCGGGAAGATCCCACATGCTGCGGAGCAGCTAAGCCCGTGCGCCACAACTGCTGAGCCTGCGCTCTAGACCCTGCGAGCCACAACTACTGAGCCCACATGCCACAACTACTGAAGCCCGTGCACCTGAGAGCGTGTGCTCCACAACAAGAGAAGCCACTGCAATGAGAAACCCACGCACCGCAATGAAGAGTAGCCCCTGCTCACCACAACTAGAGAAAGCCCGCGTGCAGCTACAAAGACCCAACACAGCCAAAAATAAATAAATTAATTTTTTAAAAAAGAAAAAGAATAGAACAAGAGGAAATATGTTTGCTTTGCAGAAGAAAGGATTTAGGCTGGATCCAAATACTGTCTGTATTGGTAATCAGTAAAACAGATGCCCAAGAGGGGCTAAGTAATACCACTCCTAAGAAGATCTATAAAATTATGATAGAAATTGCATTTTAGTAGTATTTGAAAATCGTATTGCCTTATGAATCTTCTATCCAGCATATGAGATTTGCATAGGGTAATGCAGCCTGAGGCTCTTATGTGTTTGCAGATTCTCAGGGTTTTACTTCCCATCTCCTTTCCCCCATAGGTCAGGCTAAACAGAAGAGTTTCCTTTAAGTCTCACTTTGGGAGGGGATAAATGTTTTCAGTTCTCCCCTTTCACAGATGTATAGTAATTCAAGGGTTCTTTATTTGAGGGTGTTAGGTCCAAATTTCTGCCCCTCGTGGACCCCAAAATTTGCCTCCTGTACTTTCATAGACATTAAAACTCAAACCCATGGTTAAACCCAGAACAGTCAAAATATCAGTTTCTGGAGTATTTCCCTTACTTTACTATTAGCACTTAAAAGCATACTTGTTATATTTTTGTCCAGTACATCTCAGTGATCTGTAGTAAGAGGGTTTTCAGGTTATCTAATCAGCACTATTGCTAGCAGTGAAAGTCCTGTGTTGTTTTTCATGTATTTGTACTTTGAACATTTCCTTCTTATTTTTTGTCAAGATTCCTTTGTGTATATAGTCACTTCTGAATATGAACTTGCTTGATAACCACTTCTGATCCTATATAGACTTACACTGAAAATACCTTCTTAGGCAAAGTGAAAAGAAGATTTGTGCAAGGTCAGCTTCAGGTTGCCCTCCCTCTGGTTTAAGGTTTGAATTTGGACTGTCTGGAGGGCCTAGATTCCCTAACAAAATAGTTTGAAATGCAGTCGCAGGCCGGTAACAATCCTGGAGTCTTCAATAAAAGTTATTAAAAGCTTTCTCTAGAAAGGTGTATTTTCAACCCTACACAGAATTCCTATAGACAGTCTTACCAAAATGAACTTGCAATTCTAAATTACAAAATACATGAAAGAAACAATCCAGAATCATCAGTAATAACAACCTGTATAATTAGACCTTAAGAACTTCAGGAAAAATATTTTAAGTACATTTTAAATTGTTAAAGAGAAAAAGCAAACGCTGAAATATTTACAAGGAGTAGTTTTTCAAGCCTACATAGGGGTTAACTTGTAGGCTCTCCCATAGGTCATTTTACTTACGAAGTAACTCAGGGCCAGAGTTCCGCTTATGGGCAGGAGGGCACTCTGTTATTTTCAGAGTGAACCCTGCACATGCTAGGGTTCAGTAAGCAGAACTAAACTTGGGAACGGGAGCCACTGCTGGCCTTCAGTCATGGGCCTCTGAGCAAAGGGAAATTTAAATCTGTATTCCAGCTGAAGTCAAGTTTGGAAAGCAAACTGATTAATTCCAAAAGGGTAGAAAGAGTGAGAATCAAGCGAACAAGAAGCAAGACAAAAGCCAGCGAATTTAGGAGGTGGACAAGGTGCTGTTCCTTCAGTCAAAAGCATACAAGTAGAAGCAACCTTCATAGGTCACCTTCACAGGAGGCTGTGGTTGGGAACTAGCTTGGGGGATATTCAGAAGTGTTGTTTTGACTGTGAAGTAAGGCCGGATCTGCTGAAAGAAATCTAATTTCAGAAAGAGACTGTGTCTGCTAGAGTGTTAATAGGAGATTCTAATCCCTGGAACTATACATATTTAACTGGGCTTGGTTTCTCCTGTCTCTGCCCCAGGAACTTCTGTCCTTTGTTATGTGGGTGCTGGACACAAAGCTACCAGAGACTCTGTCTCAACTGATCAGCTTCCAGATGAATGGGATAGAAATGTTTCTCAGAACTAGAATCGGGCCAGAATGTTTTAATATGAATCTAGTGCCACGTCAGGTCTGTAGATAGCAAGTCATGATGAAAAGAAATAGGCTGGGGCTTCCCTGGTGGCACAGTGGCTGAGAGTCTGCCTGCCGATGCAGGGGACACAGGTTTGTGCCCTGGTCTGGGAAGATCCCATGTGCCACAGAGCGGCTGGGCCCGTGAGCCATGGCTGCTGAGCCTGTGCGTCCGGAGCCTGTGCTCTGCAGCGGGAGAGACCACGGCAGTGAGAGGCCCACGTACCGCAAAAAAAAAAAAAAAAAGAAATAGGCTGAAGTCATGTGATAGCTACTTGCATCCACATTTAAGTGTCTGGAATTTTTGGTACCTGTTTTTAGGGTACAGAATGGAATAAATAGGATACAGTTAAATAAATAAAATCAATTCAAACTGCTTTTGCGTAAGAAATTTCCAGATTTCCAGAGAGGAAAGAGCTGTCTTCATGAATGAAATCCAGCTCAAAAGTAAAAGCCAGATTAGCATAACTTGATGTGTGTGGGGGATATGGCTATGAGTTGGAAACATTCTAGTTGAACAGGGATAATTCAGAGCCAGTTTCCAAGGGGTCTAGAAAATCATCAAGCAGCTGTTTTTTCTTCCTTCCCCCCACCCTCTTCTCCTCCCTCCCCTCTCCGTCTTCCCTGTCTCCTCCCCCTCTCTCCGTCCTGGTTGCTCCTTTTCTCTCAGCGTCTGCCTTTGCAGACAACCTCTCAACCCCGACGTCTGCATCTGCCCTGCAGAGTTTTGCTGCCCTGCACCCTCTGTTACCGGGTCAGTCTGTGTCGGGTGTTAAATCAGATGCCTCTTCCAGCCTGAGGCAGGGATGGAGGAGGTTGAAATAATCAGAGTCCTAAAAGTGATGGAAAGGTAGAGAGTGGAGTTGCCTTTTACCTCCTTGAACAAAAGCGGAGCTGCCCTTCGCCCCATGGGGTAATTGTCAAGCTTCTCTGTGTGTTTAAGGGCAGTGGGCACCCAGGTCTCTCTGTGATGCTCTGTGCAGTTCCATGGAACACTTCCCCGTTTCTCTCAGATTATGTCGAGGCTGGTGGTCTTTGTTATGGCTCATGGTTAGTGATTCTTCTGGAGGTTGAGTAAGGAATTCTTTTCCTCACAGTATGGTGAATGGCAGGGGGGATGTCCCCTTTACAGATAAGAGGAACCATGAAAGTGAAATAGTTAGACTCAATACTTTGCAGATAGAATTCTGTTTTTCTTCCTATTTCACTTCTATATGTTATTTTTTTCCAGCTCCAGAAGCTAACAGATAAAACAGTTTGCGCTGAGGTGTAGTGCATTTTTTAGAATGGCATTTACAACACAGTTCACGTGCTCTAAGGAATATTATATCCGAAAAAATAAGGAATTCATACTAAATAAATTTGAGAAATAATTAACAAAGTAAAGCAGGATCCTTCACTGTAGGACTTCTCAGATCCTTCAATATGCTAATGGCATTGGTTTTCCCAAATTCATTTGACCATCAGAAAAGCAGCCGCAGGGACTTCCCTGGTGGTCTAGTGGTTAAGACTCCACGCTTCCAATGCAGGGGGCATGGGTTCAATCCCTGGTCAGGGCACTAAGAGCCCACATGCTGTAGGGTGCAGCCAAAAAAAAGTAAAAAAAAAAAAGCAGCTGCAGAAACAAAAGCTTTTAACCTTGTTTCTGCCAGTGCAATCATCCCTGCTCTCTTGACCCAAAGGTTCATCTGATGCTGTGCTTGACCAAGACACTGCCCACCCAGCCCCCATCCCTCTCCAGACCTTCCCTTCTTTACTCTGTTTTGTGACACAGGGGCCAAGACTCTGGAGACCATCCTTTGTGCTGGTCATCTGGCTTCCTACTGATGCACCCAAGAAGGGAGACTGGGCAGCGGAAGGGAGAGGGGTTTTCCTTCTTCCCTTTTGTTTGCTGCTTCTGGGTGTCAGCCTATCAATGGCTCTTTACCAGGCAGCAGTGGCTGGTTGCTGTCTTCAGCCTCTCTCCATGGTCCCAGGACCTCACTGCAATCCATCTGAGTAGCAGTGGTTCCAGGGAGTCAGAGCCCCAGATCCAAGAGGCCTCTCCTCCCACCTCCTGAGGTACCAGTGTTACTGAACTCAGGTTCAGCTGCTCGCTGCTCAAAAGCCAATCATTGGAGAGGCAAGTGTCAGTAGAGGGGAAAGGTGCTTTAATCAGAAAAGCTGGCAATCTGGGGAGAAGGTGGACTTGTGTCCAGAGACCAGCTCTGAAGATTCTGCTCAGCCATGACAGTTTTTACAGGAGAAAAGGGAGAAGAATCTCAGGGAATCATCAAGGCAGGAGGTTGGGTTCTGCATCTCCATTGCGTGCAGAATGGCTGACTCTCTCTTCAGATGGCATCTTGTCCAAGTGATCTGCCAGCAGGATTGCTAAGGGGGCTACTGTGGGTAGAGAGCTAGTCATTCTTTAACTACTTCATTCTTCATTCTTCTTTTTATCTAGGAAAAGAATCAACAGGTCAGGCAAATCATGGTGTGCATTCAGGAGAGCATAAGTCAGGGTGTAGTTTCTATTGGTTAGTGACCTCATTCCTATAATTCGGTTTTTAAGGTTAAAGAGGGACAGAAATGAGTAAACAGGAAAGGGGCAAAAGAGCTGCTTTCAGTTCCCCACTGTTAAACATCATCCCATTTCTGTGGAATTAGGGGCGAATGTCCATCTTCTGTAACTGCTTCATGCTGACATTGGGCGCCTTCTCTGAGTGGAAGATGTCAACATGGGTATGTAGCATCTCTTTGCTGACAATTCTAGTTGCCCATTTACATGTATGGGTAGAGCAAGCTATAATTATTTTGATGCCACAAAGATACAGATTATTATGAGCAATAATATTAATCCCATTCTCTTGAGGCCAGTTCTTGGAACTGTGCTAGCCACAGATTCAGTGCTGCTCAGGATGGAGCAGCTTGTGTCGTGCCCTCTGGTGGCTGTTACCGTATCTGAAAAACAGCTCAGGAATACCCATCAAATACTGAGTCTGTGACTCTGTTGTCCTAATCATTAACTACTGGAGCCTACGGTTTTGTGACTCAGGGAAGCCTGGGAGATGAGCTTTTCCACAAACAAGAGGCAGGGGACATGGGGGGCGTTTGTACTTGTGGGGACGGGGCTGCGGGGTTCTCTGCATTCCACCAGCAGTGGCTCAGCCGGGCCCTACCCTGAGACTTGGGTTCCAGCCCTATGTGGCCCTCAGTCAACTTCCAGGTCTGGTGACTCCAACTCTTCCCCAAGAGTGGAAGCTGCTTCCTACCTATCTCTGTATCCTAGTGTCCTGTTTTGCTTTTTTCATCTTCTAACGTCTGTAACAGACTTCCTGTACCAAACCCCCTCTGTTGCAATACCTAGTGTGGTGTCTGTCTTCCTGACTGGACCTCGATGGAAAAAGAATGCACATGAGAGCTTCCTCTGCAGAGGAGTGTCTTTGGAGACGGAAGGAGGGTGGGAGAGTGGATAGAGGGGGCAGGGAGGAAACTCCTGGAATTCTTTCCTTGAATCTAAAGCAGTGTTTTCCAAACCTTACAAGTTTAAGTGAACTCAAATGAATTTAATCTAGGAAATTTCACAGCATGCCTTGAGATAGTAGGAGACATTCTGGGGTGCTATTAAAATAGAATTATGAATTGCTTTCTCATCTCTTAAGTTACTCAGCAATTTTAGTAAAAGTGGAATGAAATGTCTCTTTCTGCACGACTGTATCTGCCACACCTATAAACCGCGGATTAGTCATTCCAGGACAGTGGAAGAAGACCCTTAGAGGGTTGGAATTGGGAGTAAAACACAAGCAGTACCTTCCAAATGGAACCTCCAAAGATACATTTTTAAATATTTGGTTTTTAAAAATAACTAGGGCTTCCCTGGTGGCGCAGAGGATAAGAATCCACCTGCCAATGCAAGGGACACAGGTTCAGTCCCTGGTCCGGGAGGATCCCACATGCCGCAGAGCAACTAAGCCCGTGCGCCACAACTACTGAGCCTGTGCTCTAGAGCCCACGAGCCACAACTACTGAAGCCCACGCACCTAGAGCCTGTGCTCTGCAACAAGAGAAGCCACCGCAATGAGAAGCCCGCACACCACAACCAAGAGTAGACCCCGCTCGCCACAACTAGAGAAAGCACACACGCAGCAATGAAGACCCAACGCAGCCAAAAGTAAATAAATAAAAAACAAAACAAAACAAAAAATACTAAACTAAGTTCTAGTTCTCAAATATGGATGATCATTAGAATCATCTGGGGGAGGATTAAAAATACAGAGTGCAGAAACTGACCCTATGACCAGGATTCAGACTCTCCCAGTTTGGGGCCCCAGAACTGGTATTTTTTGAAACCTCATGTGAACAAGGGGTTCTGATAATCAACAGGTTTAGGATCCATTATTATATAGAATTTTAAATTTTCTATTTTTGTTTTTTTAACACTTAGATTCAGAATTCAGTCTTTTGGGATTTTTTCCACTAAAGGTCTGAGCGAGGAGCAGAGCTGACATTCTCTGTCCTGGCGGGGCAGCTGGAGGAGACAGAAGGCAGCGGAGCTCCCCTCTGAGACTGGCTTTTGAAGGGCTTTTGATCATCTCCACCCCCTGCCAGAGCCAATCACGGATGTCAGAGCCCAGGCGGCTGTGGCAGCTCAGTTTCCATGGCAACACCTCCTCTGCCATGAAGCTGGGATTCCCTGATCCCTGGGCCTTTCCCCCATCAGCGCTGAGCTTTTCCCAACTGTGGGATCCTAAGAATGACCAGGCATCTGGCTCCTTCAAGAAACAGCCTCAGATGTCCATAGATCCTTCCAGGAGCTTATCAAGTCCCTGGAAAAGGAAATAAAGGAAAGAACATAGCCAGGGTCAGCAGCAAGAAGGAGTCTCATTTACCTGTAGCCGGGTCAGTTTTCTTGCTTGGTGACTTTGAAATGAAATACAGAGCAGAGGAGAGCCTCAGTATGAAAAACAAACCAACATGCAAACAAACACCCACCGTTTATGAAAAGAGTGCAGAAGGGTGTCCCCTCTTCCTGCTGCCTCCTGGCCACCTGTTGCAGCATTGAGGAAGTCAGGAACTTTCTGCTCACAGCCAGAGGAAAGGACACCAGGTCTGTTAAGATCAAGAAAAATAAGGATCACGTGAAGGTGGGAGTTGGGTGCAGCGGTGCCCTTTACATGGTGGGTGTCACAGACCGAGGGAAGGCAGAGAAGAGAGGCAGCCCTGACCTGGGGTTGCAGCTGAAGCCACCAGTCCTGCTGATTTAAGTATGTAGAATTTCAACAATTCAGACAAGCTAATTTTTTAAAGGCATGAAGAGGCTGCTTGTCTTCCAGCTGAGCTGGCCGGTCACCTGTGCCGCCCATGCGCATGGCGGATGTTGGTGGGGACTTAGCGCGGAAGAGCGGGTCCTGGATGTGATCCGGAAACTCACCAGGCGCGTGGCTTCGCAGTAGTGGAATCTGTCGACATGAACAATCCTCCGCACGCCGGGTGATTCGAGTGCACTTTCATGATTCCCTCTCATTTTACCCCCTTGCTATTTCCACACGCCACAGGAATCCCTCACTCCCCTCTGAATTATGTGCCGCTGGAGATGGATGCTCGGACCTCCCACTCAGGCGGGGCAGTCCCAGCGCCACCAACTCCCAGGACCTATTGTTCGTCCATTCCTTACCCAGTGCTGTCACTGCAGCCCGGCGCTGCAGCCCAGCCGGAAGGGCAGGAAACCAGTCCCCCAACAGCCATCCATCACGCTCATAAACGCTCTGTATTTTACTAAGTTCCATCAAAGTTCACGTATACACTGAAGCAAAACAATCCTCCTCTATGCATTCTTTTTTTCTCAACCTTTATGCAGCCCACAGACGCACATGAAATATTCACGGGTGTGTGCTGGGAGCGCTTGAAGCCCTGCGCGCATCTGTGCAGTGGTGCGTGTGCACACCAGGCCGCGTGCCGGGGCGCACAGGACACCTGGTGCCGGGCGGGACCGCCTCCTGCACAGGCTGCACATGGAGGCCGAGCTGCTCCTAGGCTTGGATCCTCATGAATCACTCTTTGGCACTTTCCTCCCCAGCGTGCCATGTGTTGGTTTTTTGTTTGTTTGTCTTTTTCCTTTTAATAACCATTTCTTTAAAACTGAAGTGTAGTTAATTTACAACGTTGTGTTAGTTTCAGGTGTACAGCAAAGTGGTTCAGTGATACATATATATGTATAATAATATAAATATATTACATATATATAATTTTTCAGATTCTTTTCCATTATAGCTTATTGCAAGATACTGACTGTACTTCCCTGTGCTATACAGTAGGTCCTTGTTGGTTATCTGTTCTGTATATAGTAGCGGGCACATCCCATGTGTTGGTTTTAACTGCCTCACTCATCTTAGCATCTCCAAAGACTGTGTGATCAGTTGGTGTCCCAGCCTGCTGCTGGCTCTCTTCTCCCCCTCTTCTGCTCCCACGTTTATCGCTCAGTAAATGATAAGGGATTCCTTCCGCGAGTCCAGGAAGACACGAAAGGCAGCTGTCTTTTGTGTTAACATCAACTCCGGCTCTCCTCACCATCTTCTTTCTACTTGTAGGCCCTCTGCCCACTTACTTTAGAAAAGAAGCAAACGTTACCTGAGCTTCCCAGACCATGCAGTCCTGTTCTTGAATAACAACCTTCCAGTGGTTTACTATGTAAGATACCCAGAGCAACACACACACACACACACACACAATGTGTGTCAAAACCAAACAGTTCGGCATCCTCTCCTTGTTTTTAATCAATGGCTGCTTCCCATCTAGTTTCCACCTTGTGAAACTCATGAGAAATCTGAGGTCGTCACCTCAGCTTCAGACTGAGTGTTCTGAGGAGTCCTAGAGGGCAGATGGGACAGGAATTTGAAGGCTGTTTCTCCATATTCTTGGATCCTTTCAGTATGCATCTTTTAGCCCGATGCTTGGTGCATCACAGTGCACATCTGAAGTATCAGGTTAGGGAAGTACCAAGAGTGGTAGTTTTGAAGCTAACGAGAAGTACCTGCAGATTCCTTTCTCGTTCAGCTCGAGGATTTTCTAATCTCTTTCAGTGTAAAAATCCTCTTGACTGGAGTGAGGCTTCTAATATTACCTCTTACGATGAGTGCTTTTCAGACCCCTTTGAAGGCATCCTAATAGTCGAGAACAAGAGAGAATTACCACAGAACAGGAGGGAAATGATACAGGACTTGTATCAACAGGGTTGGACAACAATGATGAAATTCCACATTTTTATCTAGAATCATCCTGGAATGATTAAGGCTGAGAAGACATGAGGAAGGCCAGGGGACCGTCCCGTTACAGCCTGTGGTGCCAGCGTCCAGACCAACCTGCACGTGCTGGTCACCTGTCTTTGGAGAGTGAGGCCCCAGATGCAGGGAGGCTGGAGAGAGCAGCGTCTGTGTCTCGTCTCCAGACATCTAGGGGAGAATTCGTGTCCTGGGGTGATGCTTTTGCCTTGCCTTTATTGATGACTTTCTCCTCTGAATTCTCACATTACTTTTTTTTTTAATTAATTTTTATTGGAGTATTGTTGCTTTACAATGTTGTTAGTTTCTGCTGTACAGCAAAGTGAATGAGCTATGTGTATACATATATCCCCTCCCTTTTAGATTTCCTTCCCAGGTAGGTCACCATGGAGCATTGAGTAGAGTTCCCTGTGCTCTACAGCAGGTTCTCATTAGTTATCTGTTTTATACACAGTAGTGTATATGTGTCATTCCCAATCTCCTAATTCATCCCACCTCCCCTTCCCCCTTGGTGTCCATACATCTGTTCTCTACGTCTCTGTCTCTGTTTCTGCTTTAATCTTCATGCGTAGTTTATATGATCCATGCAGTGTGATGATACGCCGTTAGCTTTCTCTCTGCGTTTCGAGGACGGAGTTTGTTTTTAGGGCCACCCTGGCCCGCAGCAGTCGTTGTGGGTGATCTGTCTCCATCTGTCCCGCCCTAAGCATTCTCTGCATGAGAGGTCGGCAAATATCTTCTGTAAAAGGCCAGTGTGTTTGGTTTGAATGTTTGTGTCTCCCCAAAATTCAGATGTTGAAACTTGATGTCCAAGTGATGGTATTTGGAGATGAGAACTCTGCGAGGTGACTGGATCATGAGGGCAGAGCCCTCAGAAGGGGCATTGGGACCCCCTCAGAGGGCTCCCTTGCCCCTTCTCCACGTGACACACAGCCAAAAGGTGGCTGTCTCTGAACCAGGATATGGGCTCTCTCCAGACACTGAATCTGCCAGCGCCTTGACCTCAGACTCCGCAGCCTCTAGAACTGTGAGAAAGAGATGTCTGTTGTTTACAAGCCTCCCAGTTTATGGTATCTTATTGAAACAGCCCAGGGACTTCCCTGGTGGCACAGTGGTTAAGAATCCGCCTGCCAATGCAGGGCACACGGGTCCGATCCCTGGTCTGGGAAGATCCCACATGCCACAGAACAACTAAGCCTGTGCACCACAACTACTGAGCCTGCGCTGTAGAGCCCACGAGCTGCAGCTACTGAGCCTGTGTGCCACAACTGCTGAAGCCCGCACGCCTAGAGCCTGTGCTCTACAACAAGAGAAGCCACCACAATGAGAAGCCCACACACCGCAACAAAGTGTAGCCCCCGCTCACCACAACTAGAGAAAGCCTGCGTGCAGCAACAAAGACCCAGTGCAGCCAAAAATAAATTAAAAAAAAAAAAAAAAAAGCAGCCCAAACAAACTAAGACAGCCAGACAGGACACATTTAGGCTTTGTGAAGCACATGGTCTCTTTTGTAACAGCTCTGCTCTTCGAGAAAGCAGCCAGACACAATCATATGTAAATGAGCAAGGCTGTGTTACAATAAAACTTTATTGACAAAACAGGCTGAGGGCCAGAAGCGGTCCTTGGCAATAGTTAGATGATTGCTGGTCTAAGTCAATGCCAGGTATCCCATTTCCCTTATTAGTGATCAGACCAGGCAGGCATGTGTGTGTATGACCTTATACTGGTCAGGAAACAGGAGGGGACATCTGGTGCGGGCCTCTGGAAAAGGCTTCCTTGATTCTAAGACCTTGTCCCTTATTTCCCTCTGGACCTTGCTGTGTTGGGAGCAGCCATCATACTCCCCGGCTGAGGATGGCCCAACACTGGAAGGAGGACAAGGCTGAGAGGAGCACAAAGAGGAGAGAGACCCTGACATTCTCACCCAAGCCCGCTCTGCTCTGGTCTCCAAACTATGCAGCTTAATCGATGTCCTTCTTGGCTAAGCCAGTTAGCCTTTTTGTTTGCAAGAAAGCATATTAATTGATACAGCTCTACCCCTGAAATGTTTAAAATGATGTTAAATTCATGTAAATCGAATCTGGCTTCTCCTTGGGGAAAAATTATATACTTCATACTACATTTCTGATAAAGAGCCCAGTGTCCAACTTTTTACAAAAATGGTAAAAAATGCCATGTTGAGTCAAACATACATGGCGTGTTTCTAGAAAGTTGTTTTTACAGTGCATATAACTGATGACTAGGACAGAATACAGTGAGTCGCTTCAGATTCAAATTCTCATGAGTGTGTATCACATGAAGTTCTCGTCTTACATCTTCATAATTCCTACGTCTTAGTGCAGGAAATATAGTAAACACTCACTCAGGTCACAGAATCGACTGGAATTTTTAGGGAACGTTTCACAAGACTCTTTGAGGAGAATTTTAAGGATATTTGGTCCACATGATAAATTTAAAGAGTGTAAAGGGGTCCAGGACCACTGACTTGGAAGTATACTTCATGAAACCTGAAAATATGGGAAATACAATGTCAGGGGGTAAAAAGCAGAACACTGAAGTGGACACGCAGGGAGTCCAACTATGTAAAAAATATATGTGCACAGAAAAGGAATAGGATGAAACTATAAAATAATAATAATTTAGGTGATTTCAAGTTTTGTTTTCATAAAATTTCCAAGTTTTCTACAATAAAAAAGTTTGGCTTCTGTAATCGGGAAGAATAAAATTTCAGTACCGACCACAGAGCACACATTTGCCTTATGACAGCGGCTGCCACCAAAAGAACATCATTCATTTTATAAGTTGTGTATAAAGATTTAATATGCCTGACTATAAGACAGTGAGATTTTTAAATAAAGGAACTCCAAAATCAAATGAATGTATTTCTTCCTGGTAGTTCCTTTAGGAGACGATATGCTTATTCAAATGACATTTTTTGGAGCTCCTTTGGAAGAACTGTCTGTGAAGAGTCAGCCACGGAAGAAATGGATCTCCTGTCTCTATCAAGGCATAGCATTCTCTCTCCTCCCTCCTCAGCCAGCTTCAGCTAATGGATTGTGTGCTTGTTGACACTGACCTTCAGCGCCATTGGGAAGGGCTGTGGGGTCATGTGTGCCCTCAGTCTCCATGTAAAAGCAGGTCTCTTTGTGGATTCCAAGATCCTTTAGGAGTTAGCATAGGTTTACTTGGCTGTACCCTATAAAGGTGAATTAAAAGAAAGTGAGGAATTAATTGCACTTCCATTTTTATTTTAATTTTTTAACATCTTTAATGGAGTATAATTGCTTTACAATGGTGTGTTAGTTTCTGCTTTATAACAAAGTGAATCAGCTATACATATACATATATCCCCATATCTCTTCCCTCTTGTGTCTCCCTCCCTCCCACCCTCCCTATCCCACCCCTCTAGGTGGTCGCAAAGCACCGAGCTGATCTCCCTGTGCTATGCGGCTGCTTCCCACTAGCTATCTATTTTACGTTTGGTAGTATATATGTCATTGCCACTCTCTCACTTCATGCCAGCTTACCCCTCCCCATGTCCTCAAGTCCATTCTCTACATCTGCGTCTTTATTCCTGTCCTGCCCCTAGGTTCTTCAGAACCATTTTTTTTCTTTAGATTCCATATATATGTGTTAGCATACGGTATTTGTTTTTCTCTTTCTGACTTACTTCACTCTGTATGACTCTAGGACCATCCACCTCACTACAAATAACTCAATTTTGTTTCTTTTTATGGCTGAGTAATATTCCATTGTATATACATGCCACATCTTCTTTATCCATTCATCTGTCGATGGACACTTAGGTTGCTTCCAGGTCCTGGCTATTGTAAATAGAGCTGCAATGAACTTTGTGGTACATGACTCTTTTTGAATTATGGTTTTCTCAGGGTATATGCCCAGTAGTGGGATTGCTGGGTCATATGGTAGTTCTATTCTTACTTTTTTAAGGAACCTCCACACTGTTCTCCATAGTGGCTGTATCAGTTTACATTCCCACCAACAGTGCAAGAGGGTTCCTTTTTCTCCACACCCTCTCCAGCATTTATTGTTTCTAGATTTTTTGATGATGGCCATTCTGACTGGTGTGAGATGATATCTCATTGTAGTTTTGATTTGCATTTCTCTAATGATTAATGATGTTGAGCATCCTTTCATATGTTTGTTGGCAGTCTGTATATTTTCTTTGTAGAAATGTCTGTTTAGGTCTTCTGCCCATTTTCGGATTGGGTTGCTTGTTTCTTTGTTATTGAGCTGCATGAGCTGCTTGTAAATTTTGGAGATTAATCCTTTGTCAGTTACTTCATTTGAAAATATTTTCTCCCATTCTGAGGGCTGTCTTTTCGTCTTATTTATGGTTTCTTTTGCTGTGCAAAAGCTTTGAAGTTTCATTCGGTCCCATTTGTTTATTATTGTTTTTATTTCCATTTCTCTAGGAGGTGGGTCAGAAAGGATCTTGCTGTGATTTATGTCATAGAGTGTTCTGCCTATGTTTTCCTGTAAGAGTTTGATAGTGTCTGGCCTTACATTTAGGTCTTTAATCCATTTTGAGTTCATTTTTGTGTATGGTGTTAGGGAGTGTTCTAATTTCATTCTTTGCACTTGCCTTTTTATCCCTACTCAGTACACAGCGCCATGCTGAGCACAAAGCAAAGGCTCAATTAATTGATGTTAATTGGGACATCTGTGACACTCTGCGGAGTCATCTAGCTGGGGACTGGATTGTCTGTGTTGACATCACTCAGCTAAAGAGAAGCTGAGAGTTACCAGCTTGTTTAGACTCATAGATGATTCAGTTTTCCCAAATAGCCTAAAACTCGGTCACTTACTGGGGTGACAAACTCTGCCCAGTTTGCCAAGGATATTTCTCATTTTAGCACCAAAACTCATTCATCTCAGGAACCCCCTCAGATGCAGGCTGACTGAGGTGGTTGGTCACTCTATCCACTGGTGACCCAACTTTATAATGATGCAACTTCCCTTCGTTTTAGTCTGACCTGGCTTCTCCAGCCAAGCCATTCACCCAAGGCTGGATGGAGGCATCCAGTGGCCCAGCCATCTGACTTCTGCTGTGTGTTGTTGTCCTGCAGACGAACAAGCCAGAACAAAGGAATGAACTGCAAAGAGACAGGGCCCTACACATATAATCTGGTTATAATTTTCCTGGGAGAGTTTGGGTTCCTGGCTTATCCATCCATTCCTTAGTTATGTATGTATGTATGTATGTATATATTTATGGCTGCATTGGGTTCCTGGCGTATCTGTCCACTCCTTATTTATTCATTTATTTATTTTTGGCTGCCTTGGGACTTCGTTGCTGCGTGCGGGCTTTCTTTAGCTGTAGTGAGCGGGGGCTACTCATCGTTGCAGTGCACGGGCTTCTCATTGCGGTGGCTTCTCTTGTTGTGGAGCATGGACTCTAGGCATGCAGGCTTCAGTAGCTGTGGCACACGGGCTCAGTTGCTCCACGGCATGTGGGATCTTCCCCGACTGGGGCTCAAACCCATGTCCCTGGCATTGGCAGGTGGATTCTCAGCCACTGCGCCACCAGGGAAGCCCCCGTCCCCTCCTTGTAAAGAACAACTGCCTCTCAGGTTGGCTCATCACTTCTGTTTTGCCTGCGACATACAGAAAGGCAAACCAACCAGCCCAGCATGACCCTGCTCAGAACAAGGTTTTCTGCCAGATTTTCACATGCTGGAAAACTTGTGTCCCTCGGAAAGAAACCCCAGCAAAATGAAGCCTAATTTTTATTTATTTTTGCATTCAGAGAGGAATGGCGATGTCTTCCATGTCCTAGACACATCTTAATTTGTGGTTTTTTTCTTATTTGACTCTCTTAATAGGAGGAGAGTATGCCAGGGCTGATTTATGGATCTCCAGTGGTGCCAGGCATCATTTCACATGTGCACAGTAGTTTAACTTGGCGGATAGTATTAAACCCTGGAATTGTGTCATCTATTTGTACACGCGTACAATAGCCTCCTTGTGCAGGTTCTTCAAGAATCCTTGCAGGCATGGTTGAGACTAGGTGTTTACGGAGTCTCACAGAGTGATTTATTCTGTTGGAAGGCTTTCAGCGTTTCCAGAATGAAGGATGAGATAGCATTTTGTGCCATCGATTAAGTTCCCTGGGGAATTAGAGTTGGGCTAACGTGGAGACGCCTCAAGCCCACGGTGGGAACTCCCGTTTCAGTGGTCGTCCAGGCGATGTGGGACATGTGACTGCTGACAGCAGGCTGGCTTTCATTCTGACATGTCGCAGGGAAGCAGCTAAAAGTGGGGGGCGGGGTGATCTAACGCAAGTCGCCGCGGGCGTAAATAACTTGAGAAGCTCTGTTGACAGCAGAAAGTCCGGCCTCCGCAGTAGTTAACAAGGCTATCTTCAAATTCAAAGGGCCCTGACATTTGTCACAGTTGTCCTTTGTAGTCAAGGGTGCTACTGCGGACACCGTGTTTATCCCTGCAGCCGAGTGTGGCTGAAAATACCCGTGTGTGACAGATGATAAGGCCTTTCTGCGGAGGGGGACAGGGCGGACGTGAGAGCCTGGCTGGGGTTTGTGTGCGGGCCTCCCAGCACACAGCTTGGCGTGTCACAGAGCATCTTGTCTCCATCTGCAGCGACCTGGCCGCTCTGGCCTCGGCCCCTCGGCTCCAGCGGCCCGCAAGTGTCTCCATTCTTGAGCGACTTTCCCTGGGTCTTGCTTGCTGTCTCCCTTGCCCGCACAGGGTAGGTAGGCTGGTGCCAGACTCCTTCCTACACCCCGGCTCGGGGGAGAAGGCCTTTGAGGTGGGCTGGGTCCCTCGACACTTTTGTCGATGGGTGATTTTATTTTGCTACTTCAGCACTGAGTGTTTTCAACTGGAAAGACCTTTGAGGCTGAAAGGACTTTCCGCCCTTTCTCGGTGTCACCTGTCTTAGGACAGGGAAAGGCAGAGGCAGTGCTTTGGGCTCAGGTGTGCCTCTCCGTCGGTGGACTAGGTGGACACTTACACAGCTTGTTGCCTTAAAAAATGCTACCTCACCAGCCTATTCTCAAAATCCTTTTTTAAGGCTAGAAATTCCTAAAGGCTCATCTTGGAAGTCTAATAATGGGTTCACAAGCCAGCGACAGGGCTCAGAAAGCCTTCCTGCTCGGGTGTCTTGCTGGGGGCAGCAGTTAAGGTCAGGCCCGGGCGGCGCTGGTGGCCTCAGCCCATGGCCAGCACTGCGTGACTGCTTATCACTTCGCCTCTTTGGCAAATAAAAATCTTTTTACCCGTGGGTTCAAGATGGGGCTTAGGAAAGAGAATAAAAGGGCTTCTTGGTGATGCCTTAGCCTTAAAATCTCCTATGGGAGGAACTGCTAATTGTCTTGAACAGGGAAACCCCAAGAATCTTACGAGCTCCTTAACCACTGAGTGAATTGCCTTATCAGACCTTCTTCTAGAGGAGTCTGGTGCATAAGGAAGTTGTGATGAGGATGACTGAGAGATGAGAGTGTGGTGCCTGAGACCAACCCTGGGCACTGGACTTCCCCGGGAGGGAAAGATGACCTGAGCCTCCATGAGCAGCTAAGCGACACTGGTGTCCAAGAACGGACATCTTCTCGGGAGGGAGAGGGGGTCTGGAATTGGGAGGCAGGGGAACTGAGCACAGCCTTTGTCTGCTTCACAATTCTGCCCCTTTGGTTTGAGGTCATCCAGTAGAGTTCCATCCCACACAAGTCTTGAAATTGTTTCTCCAAGGAACATCTCTGAATCAGCTTTCATCTCTTCTTGACCCTCTAAGGACGCTGGGTGGGAGGCCCAGAGTCCCCAAGGCTTCGGCGCATGTAGCAATGGTCTCTGATCCTGTAGATATTGTTTTTTTGTTTATTTGTTTGTTTTCTGAGAAACTAGGAGGAATGGGATTGAAAGTAACAAGCATCTAGTATGTTCTGTCATTCCCATTTTATAGATGAGGAAACTGAAGTTCAGTTATGGGACCAGGATTACGTGAAAGCAAATAGCAAAGCTGGGATCTAAACGTAGGCCACCTACCAGAGGTGAGCAGGTTGACAAGTTAGCCCAACTCAGAGAGCCCCCTGCATCTGACTTCTGTGCTCCATCTCAGAACTGTGGGCTTCTCTCTACAGTCCTGACTGAGAACTTCACCAGGAAGACAGCAGGTTCTCCTCATGGTGCTTGAGAAACCACTGACTAAAGAATGAGCCTCGCCTGTATCCCTGATGATCTTTTAAAATAGTGAATAATAACACTGCTATAATGGTGAACATTGAAATGCCACCATCTGCCCTTGGTCTTTCAGAAGGTACCAGGCAAATCTTGCTGTTCTGAGACCGATATCTAAATTCTTTTAATTAACTCATTTATTGACCAGGGGATTTTTTCAGAATCTGACGCCTGTGGCTGGTGATTTGTTATGTAAATCAATATTGAAACATCTCTGGTCAATAACGTTTGGGTAACAAAAGACGTATTAATAAGTCTCTGGTCAATATTAATAAACCTTATTTGGTTTGATGAGTTAAAGCAATACCCTTAGCCTCCACTGTGTATGTTGGAAAGAGGGCAGAAGGAAACAGTTCCTCTGAGATAACTCTCCAGAGAAGATACTAATAGGTTTGGGTTGATAGACATCCAAGAAGTTACAGATTATAGGGGTTGACACCCTTCCAAAATTAATATATGCCCAGTAGGCTAAGTCCATGGTTTCCTTCCTTTTCCATTGGATTTCTAAATGTCAGAAGTCCCCATCTTCATGGTCTGTGACGTGATGGGGCCCTTCTAGTTACAGAGCTCTTCCTCATGAATTGCTCTGTGAAACCTCAAAGACTGTGCTTCATTCCTTTTCTGTCAGGTGAGGACACAGAGACAGAACGCCCATGCATTCCTGACGGCAGCACAACTGGTACACCACGGAGCTGGGGCTAGAATCTAGACCATGCGTGCTTTTAGCATTGCCCCGCCGTGTTCCCTCTCCACATTCCACAGAAGGGTTTATTAAGGATCGCATTTTGCATAAGGCAGCCGATGGTAGCAATGGTCACCTGAAGCCAAGGTCCCAGGCTGTGGAGCTGGTAGGGCTGGGGCGTCTCTTGCCTTGGCTTGGGGTTGGCCCAAGGGATTAAAATCACTAGGGTACAAGAGGAAGGATGCCAAGGTTGGAAGCCAGGCCCAGCCTGAATTGGGCTGTGCTGGCGGCATGAGAAGTTATGAAGCATTTTCAAAGTACCTATGACATTTTATTTTAGGTAGTAAAATCTTTACGTTCAAGCTGTTAGAAAATATTTGAAACAAGCCATTCCTAAATATGTTTATGTAAGTATTCCTAAGACACACTACACACATGTGTGAGTCAGACTAAGTTCTTCATAAAATAGAATTGAATTCAGTTGTTTAAAATGGGTTTGCTGTTGGGTTGCATGGAGACATGTACGTGGTTTGATCACTTTTCAATGTTTTGAGTGTCAAAGGGACATAGGATGGCACCTTTCTTAGGAAGTGTGATTTATAATATACTCCACACTCAGTGAAAATTGAGTTTGTGTAGTAGTTAGGATTAGGTTGCTAGAAGATCCAAAATAACAGTGGCTTAAAGAAAATAGAAGTTTCTTTTTCTCTCATGAAACGAAGTCAGGAGTCAGTTCACAGATGGTTTGGTGGCTTCGTGGTATCAGGGTCTCATGCTCCTCCTGTCTTGTTACTCACTATGCATGAATTCTATTTCCAAATTCACCTCATGGGCCAACATGGCTGCTGGAGTGCCAACAATTATATCTGCAATCCAGGCAGTAGGAAGAAAAAAGGAGTGAAAATGAGGGAACGCTCTCTTCCACTTCCACTGTGTCTCCTCGGCTAGAACTCTGTGATACGCCAGATCTGGCTACAAAGCAGACTGAGAAATGTATGATTTTAGCTAGCCATGATGTTCTCAGCTAAAACAATAATTAGGATTACTTTTACAAGGAAAAAAAAGGAAGAATGAATATTGAGTGGCAATTAGGAATCTCTGCCACAGCTTGGTTATGGAACCTATTCCCTTCATCTTGTTCCCTAGGCTCCCCACACTTGCTCCTTGCCCATCCCCTCTTGCACACGTGCAATTAAAAAATGACCCTATTGCTTGAGAGACCCAGAGCCATGCAGAACAGAAAAGATCATTATGGGTGGAAACTGAGTCAAACTAGGGAGCTTCTTACTATGATTATTTGCCTTTATTATCAATATCATTTATTTCATCATCAAAAAACCTTACTGTGCACTAGAATGTGTAGGGGAAAACAGAGGTGTTAGGAAATATAATACAGGATTCCTGTCTCTACCCTTGACTTTCTTATTTGGGGGAGATGAGACTCCCAGAGTAAGGTCCTGTCAAGAGCTGTGAAAGGGCTGAGATTTTCCCCCACTTGTAAGTGAGGAGCTAGCCCACCAGTGTCCTGGGTGCTGGCAGGAGACACAGGACCCTGAGTCAGAGATAAAGGAGTTAAATTATATCAGTAGTCTGGGTGCCAGTCTTTTCTTGTGCTAGTTCCCCAGTTCCTGCAGGGTGACTCAGGTGGCCACATGGTGACTGCACGGCAGCGGGTGGCATTACAGGAGAGGAACCTAGAGCCCAAGGCAGGCAAGGCTTGTATGATGGGAAGCACGGCTGCCACCCCTTCTCCAGAGGGAACCTCCATCTCCGAGGTTCCAGGCTGTCCACCGTGTAAGCATCCTTGTAAAGACAGTCCATACAGAATAGAGGTGTCAGCGTCTCCGCCTGCAAGATGTCAGACACAGGAGAGGCCCTTGGAGAACTGTCTCCCGCCCGACATGACACAGCGCACGCCAAGCGTGGCACCAGGACAGAAGCACCCCGGTCCCCTGTGAGCGAGCAGAGCGCGCTGGGGGCTGCGCAATCGGGGGCCTGGAAGGGAGGGCGAGGCTGGACCAAGAGCGGGGAGAGGGCTCCACCCCCCGTGCAGGTGCGCAGACATGGTACGAGGCGTTCGTAGACCTACCGAAGAGCAGTTTGGTGGAAGGGAGAGTGTTATAGGAAAGCCTTGGGGTCTGGACATCCCGGGAGGGCCTGGGATGCCTGAGGAACTTCCCACAGTGAGGAGGAGGGTCGCTAATGGTGCCGCCGGCGACACGGCTGGGGATGGCTGGAGCGGAGGAGACGGGAGGCGAGGCAGGGACGGGTCTGGGCATCAAGTGCTGGGTACGCGAGCGCTTCCCACATGGCAGGGCAGCGCACCTGTATTTATTGTTTCGCTTCCTTTACTATGGAGCAGGCAGGAAAGCTTGCAGGGAACTTCATGTCTGTAAGGATGAAGGGGTAGCACCATTGATTGACCTGTTACCTCAAGTGGCACTTCCTGAATTTCTCACGAGGGCATCACCCAGGTGTTCAGTGCTGGATCCTCTCGTGTATTTTAGGATCAGGCCCTTCCCTGCAGGTATCAGTGTCAGGTTCTAAAGGACCCCGGGGGCCCTTACTGCCCAGGATAAGGGAGGGCTTTGGTGTGGGGCGGATAGATAGAAATACCTGTGTCGTACCTGGGTGACCAGTCATGATAGCAGCTCTGAAAGTGAGAAAACTAGTGTAAAGGACACATCCCCAGGGAAACCCGGATACTAACAGGCAAATGGCTTCAACAGAGGAGCCCCTGACAAAGAAGATGCTGGACATCCCTGTCCTTAACCCTCAGACTGGAGACAGAAATTCTTCGTGTCCTCGAGTGGCTTCCTACTCTTCTCACAGAACAGTCTTGGCTCCTTGACCTGGTGTGAGAAGCAGCAGCGCGTCCCCTGGCCCCCGCACCTCCACAGTGAGTGAAGTGCCCCCGACTCGGCTTGGCTTCCGCCATCCATCATGGAAGGATTTGGCAGACCGCTGTGGAAACCAACTCCTAAATATTTTAAACAGAGACCATGGCTGACAGGAGTCAAACTTTCTGTATTAATGGAGGATTAAAACCTCAGCTATTTCCAGTAATTTATTATGCACCCGCTTATAAACACATTGCACTGGTCATGGAATGTATACGTGTAGCAGGCCCTCCAGAGACGGATGAAGAACACTTCAAGGGCATCAAGGGCACCCAGGTTCCAGCATGGAAGCACAGTCACAGTTGGCAACCTTTGCACAGGAAGTCCCCTGACTGTTGGTGACCCGTGTCCTGTGGGCCACTGTCTGGGAACCACTGCACGTGTCAAAGGAGCAAGACCCTCTGGCCTTACTCAGACCCATCATTACACTGTCCCCAGAAGTGACCCATGTCAGCCTTCAAGGGCTCATGTTGCGAAAGGCAATCATCTGTTTCTTGAGAAAAGCCATCAAAGTGCCAAATTATTGATGGACAATCACCACACCCAGTGTGCTGTGTCTGACTGTGGGCACCACACCTCAGGGGCAACGTTAGCCCCAAACATGACACATGCAGGGCAGAAGCGTTCAGACCAGAAGGGGACACAAACCATGTGACGCTGGGACAAAGGAACAGAATTCACATGGATAGAAGGGGTGGGGGGGGGCACGCTTGCTGTCCGAATGCTCTGGAGGTCGTGGGGAGAAAGGTTTTCCCAGGGTGGGGGCGGAAACCAATGGTAAAGGCTGGTTGCCGTGAGAACAGATTTATGCTAAAAAACCCGGGGGTGTGGGGGGAGTACTTCCTAACAGAGTTCGTGAGAGCAGGCTGAGCTCTCAGTCACTGGAGATGCTCAGTCCTTGGCTGCATGGCCATGCTGGAAGAACACTGCAGAAAAACTCCAGCGTCAGATCACTGAAGGAAGGGACTAAGTTGTTTCCCCCACAGGACCTTGTGATGCCATGCATGGGGGACTTGAATCTGAAGTTGGGGGGGGAGGGGTGTGTGGGGTCTTGTAATAGAGAATAATAAGTCTGACTCCATATTGGATCTATTTCTTTAGCTCCAACCTTTGTGCCCTGTTGCCTCTGCTTAGTCATGCTGGCTCTGCACCTTTTGTAAAAGAATGTTGCCTATGGCTTGAAATATACAGGATAGCCTGACCTTGACCTGACCTGAACAGAGAATAACAGAAACCTTGCCTACACGGACAAGATACAAGAACCAAGGATCTGACACCAAGAAGTTTGCAACAGTTCACATCCCCCCTCACCTTGCCTTTAAAAAGAGCTTTGCTGAAAGCTTTTCGGGAGTTTGGCCTTTTTAAGGCATGAGCCACCTGTCTCCTTGCCTGGCCCCACAATTAACCTCTCTGCTTCAAACTCTAATGTTTCAGTATTGTTCGGTCTCACTCTGTTATTAGGCACAGACTTGCGTTCGGTAACAATTATGGTGAGCCAGCCAGGAATCTGTGCCTGTGGCGGGTGGACCCCGGCCAGGGACAGCCCCTTCCCAAGTTCCCAGCAACTGCTGGAGCTCATTTTGCACCCGGGAACTGTGAGGGACTCTCCCTGAGAGGCGTCAGCTGCCCCAGTGCACAAGGCCATTTGGAGCAGAGAAACGTCCAGAGCTATGGTCCACATTTGGTGTCACTTGGGGGTAAGTCGCTCCATCTTGCACAGGCTGGGAATTCTCTCCACTCCATTTGGGTTACTTCCCTTGTAGGAAGTGAGACACTCTGGGTCTGTTCTCTTTTGAGAGCTAAGCCAGTCTGTTTGGAGACCTCCATCTGGGAGTAGAAATGGAATTTTAGACTACACCTCCACTGATTTTCTGTGTGACCGTAGTTTGTGTTTTTGTGTGTGTGTATTGTTTTGGGGTGAGCCACTCCAGCTTGCGCCTTTGTTAGTGGGACCGTTCGTTTGTTGTTTGTATGTGTGTGTATCAGTATGCACTGGTCAGTTGAGACGTCTTCGGTAACAGGGCTTGCGTGTGAGGGCACCAGGGTATCCTTCCCTATTGTGTTGGGTTTTGCCTGTGGTCGAGCATTGGTTGGGATTTTCCTTTTGCAATGAATGGGTATCTCCCTTTTTGGCGCTGGGGAACTGTGATCCTGAAAGACCATTTTGCATTGCATTTGTTTGCTTTATTAATACTAGATAACACCGGCCATGAATAATTAAGTATGGATAATCAGAGCTCTGTTCCATCTTGCAGTCCCCCTAGCATGTATTTTGCAAAAGTGGGAGATCTTCAGTATGCTCCTAGAAAGAGAGAAAGAAGATATTTTTTTAACATTTCACCACCACTACATTCTTTAGACTCTGGACTAAATTAATTAAGATGAAACTCTCTTAAAATTCCAAAACTGGTTCTTTTTGCATATGCAGTTAAGAGAAAGCTGGCTTGATAAAATACCTTTTTTTCAGAATTCTGACCCCAAGAGAACGAAAATATTCTGAGGAGCAAGCTTGAAGGTAACTAAGTAAATTCAACCTATTCCAACTGTTATTTTTGGTTTGCATTTGCCAGGTGAATTGCCATGACACGTGTGGTAATGATTCCTTATCTTTACATTTGCATGTTGTTTGCTGTTAAAAAGTAGGATCCTTGTTTGAAAGAGTTGAGGAAATTGTTGGACTTCACCCTTTTGTTTTTGTTCTGCAGGAATTAGATTTTGTTCTGTGTGTATGTTTACATTTGTCTTGCATGTAAGTTTGCTGGCTATGAGAGCTATCTGGATGTATGTGTTTCGTTATGATTAGGTGTCTTTGTCTTTGGATAGTATTGCTGAGGTTAACTTGTAAATGAGCTCTATTTAATAGACTTAAAAGTAAATGCTTACCAATTAAATACTTACTACTATTTAGAAAACAGGCCCAAATGAACTTCAGGTCCTCATGATCTGGGAAATATTCAGTATGGAATTGATATCTGGTATTGAAGCTAGCTTAAGCTTGTTGGTTTGACTAATACAGACATGTCTTTTAGAAAATTCAAACTACTTAGGATAAACCTTATAACCAGCAATAGAAGTTTCTAGTAAGAGTTTCCTAAAAATAAGTATAAATTGTGAGAGATGCCTTTAACATTACTTACTTAGGATGCTTTTAAATGCTTGTAATAGAAAACACAACTAAAAGTATCTTAAACAATTACGACTAACTCCTAATGGTTCCAGCATAGATTCAGTCAGTGAATCAGTGACATCAAGGATCCAGGTTCTTGCCATATTTTCCTCTGCCATTCTTACATGTCAGTTTCGTCCTTGGATTTGTTCCCTCATGATCCTAAGACAGCTTCCACAGCACCACTCCTCATCCAACAATGACCAGATTCAGGAAAGTATGAACCTTTTGTCCCTTTCAAGAGCAAAGGAAACCCAAAAGTTCCCTTATTTGCCTTCACAGTTCTTAAGCAAGGTTGCACCTGTATTAAATCAAATATTGCCAAGAAGAAAAGGAATTACACCAGGATTGCCTTAACCTAATCCTCATTCACCCACTGGGGCTAAGGAGGGACCAATGAAAATCATGGGCCTAATAACTGAACAGTATTGGGGTTCTCTTGGCAAGGAGGTATGAAGGCAATTGTTGGTGTGGTCAATACAGACATGTCTTTTATTGTGCCTGGCTTTACTGAGGGTGAATGGGTTTATGTTGTTTCTGTTGCACAGTTTGTCAACAGAAAAAAAAATTAGCTTGGTATGATGAAATTCTTATAAGTAAATTAGATGCAAATAGGATGAGAGCTTTTGGGTGATCTCTTTAGAAATGGCTATGATTTGGGAATGTCTGCTTAAGGGTGGTCCCTCCAGATATTTGGTAACTTAAATTTTAGAGTTGTGCTAGTTTGGGTTGGATGATGGGGGATTACTGAATAGCTAGGTCATTCCCAGGCAGGGTACTGAAACATTAAGTACTGAATATAGAAGCTAAAGGTGTCTGGGACTATGTTTGGTGCCACACTGAGATATTTTCTATAAAAAGCAGATGTTTTAAAATATTATTATTGGGCTTCCCTGGTGGCCAGTGGTTGAGAGTCCGCCTGCCGATGCAGGGGACACGGGTTCGTGCCCCGGTCCGGGAAGATCCCACATGCCGCGGAGTGGCTGGGCCCGTGAGCCATGGCCGCTGAGCCTGCGCGTCCGGAGCCTATGCTCCGCAACGGGAGAGGCCACAACAGTGAGAGGCCCACGTACTGCAAAAAAAAAAAAAAAAAATGTTGTTTGCCAACCTACAGAATGCTAAAGGACAGTTAATAATTGATTGCTTCTTGGGTTTCACTAGAAATTAAGGGTTTTTTAGAGCTTTGGATTCAAATTTAAATATGTAATTAAAGCTACTAAAATAATAAAGGAAACATTTCAGTATACAGCAGGAAAGTAGGATATATATTTTTTTAAAAGGGAGTTTTACACATGGTTGGGCTGAGATTAGGTTAAACTTAAGTAAATGGATTTTGTTATTAAAAATAGGCTGGTGCAAGACTCGATTTGGTCCCTCTCTACTAAGGGAACAAGTTTACTTAGAATGCTTTTTTTTTTTTTTTTTTAATTTATTTTTGGCTGTGTTGGGTCTTCATTGCTGCGCGGGCTTTTCTCTAGTTGCAGTGAGCGGGAGCTACTCTTCATTTGGTGCGGTGGCTTCTCTTATCGCGGAGCCTGGGTTCTAGAGCACAGGCTCGGTAGTTGTGGCACACGGGCCCAGTTACTCCATGGCATGTGGGATCCTCCCAGACCAGGGCTCGAACCCGTGTCCCCTAGCATTGGCAGGCGGATTCCCAACCACTGCGCCACCAGGGAAGTCCCTAGAATGCTGCTTTTGATAACAGATTATGTGAACTTCCTTGCCTTTAAGTGATCTATATTTGCTTCTGAGATCTCTTCTCACTTTGGTTAAGAAACAAGTATTGTCTTACAGTGACCTGTGATCTTATTTGACCAAGTGTTTTGAAACTTTTTGAGGAACTTCCCAAATACCAAATTTTAATTAAAATTCTTTTGCCCTCCAGCTAACTTTGGGATGCTTTAGAGGGCCCTTGATGCATCTTAGAAGTATTTAACTCGTATTATTTGGTATGTTGAATTACATGGGAAGCATCGTCAAGTGGGTGATAAGCCTCCTCAGATTATACAGTACATATAAATGTTATTAATATATTCTAGAAATTATGTAAAGTTTCTGAAATGTAGATATGTCCTGGTATAATGCTATCAGTCATAATTCTGGTTATCTTAAAATGTTGTATATCGCAGCAACTTGACTAAGCTTTTCTGTTAACACACTGTAATCAGATCTTTAACCTTGCCTTTTTAAGTCTTTAATAGACAGTTAAGCTGATGCTTTGCAAACTTGCTTCATCTTCAAGAAGATTCACAGGAAGGACTAATAAATTTTAGATTATAATACTTTTTTTTTTTTTTTTGCTGCACGACATGGCAAAATTAAGTCGCAATCTTAATTCCCCGACCGGGGATTGAACCCATGCCCCCTGCAGTGGAAGTGCAGAGTCTTAACCACTGGATCGCCAGGTTATACTCAGATTATACTGCTGAACTGGGTAAGACATTTAAAACCCTAATGGAAGTCCTGATGGCTTCATAAAAAGTTAACAAAAGGATTGGTTACTAAGTGAACTGGTGAATACGGTTATAATGTTTATGGGTTTTGTCTGGAATATTACTGATTCTGATTTGTGTTTTCCAGATATAGGGAAGCACTTCCTCTCAAGTTACTCATGAGTTACCGAAATTTGGTAAATTATACCTTACTGAGTAAAACTGAAATATTTTTCTTTTCTCTCTGGCTGGTCCCTCCAGAAACTGGAGATCCTTGGGTTCTGAGCAGCCTTATCAGGTGAATGGGCAAAGACTGTCTCCTGGCATGTACAGGAATCTTCATATTTTGGGGACCAAGAATGCCACCAAGGCAGAATCTGATGGCAGGCCTTTGGCATGGATTTCCTGGCCTTGAGAGGCCTTTGGGAATTCAGTCTAAGACTCCTGAGGAGTTCCACCACAGCCAGTTTGGGAAAGCCTATGTAGTCAATTGACCAGACTTAATTTACATGTTTGTGGAGAACACTGCCTGCTTATAAGTCTACTGCTAAAAGCACATGTACAATGCTTGTGTGGCAATTGGGTATAAGTGATAAAATGTATGGCCTATAAAGTGTATACCCATTAACATACCTCTGAGCCTGTTCACAGTATTTGATCAGTTTTCCCCCATCATGAGTATCTAGGCAAATATAAAGGAGGTCTAGCGCCAAGGGACATGATCTAGACCTGGGGCAAGAAGCTAAATCACCCTGGCATCAAGGGACATGTTTTGGTCTGTTGAAGAATTTGCAGTTAACAAGGGAGATGACGGGAAATCTGTACATATTTTGAGGTCTGGGGAAGTCATTCTAGCTGATACATGATTTAACTTAAACTTTACTGACCAGAGCAGCCTGTTTTGTGGCCTTTCGGACATGCATTGTACATCTGCCTTGGCCATTGAGGAGTGGAATACATTTGAAAGTCAAAACTGGAGTAGATGTGGTTCAGACGTTCAAGGTAAAACTAGTGGCCATTGTGCATGTGATTTCAGGCATATTCCTATATTGCTGAAAACTTGAATTTTCTGAGCTCTGTCATACTTGGGATGCCACCAGCCATTCTCAAAGTAGTGTCTGCTGGCAGATGGCAGCTGCAACTATATGACCTCAAGATCTCTTGTAACTATTAAATTTTTAGACAATAAAATTGTTTTAGTCAGATGTCAGCAGAAAAAGGAGACGTGCAGTGATCAAATTGCCCCTGTTATATATATGTTAATTCCACATCAGAAGTTAAAACCTACTTAGATGAAAGTACACAACTGGCTACCTGGCTACAAGTCTCCCCCAAAGTGCCAGGTCCAGACTGGTTTTCAGGCTTATTCTCCTGAATTCCTCAGGGAATGAGATTTTTATTATACAAGACTCAGATCCAGGACTTGGAACTCGAGAATATTTCCAGCTCTGTGCCCATTTCCCAAATCAAGGTAGGACTATGTCCCATTTCAGGAGGAAGTAGCCAGAGTGGTAATCACCCCATTCCCTGAAAGAATTGGGGAAAGATGAAACAGGATTGGAGTTGGAAACCAAATCACTGTGAAATGGAGTTCCTCTGCTGAGTTTATGATTAACCTCTCTATCCAAAACACCGTTCCCCTCTTGTTGTCCAACACCTTGTCCTCAAGATTGAGGAGTATCAAAGAAAAGGGAAGAATTGTAATATGGAGGAACAAATCTGACTCCATATTAGATCTGCTCCTTTTACCTTATTTAACCTTTGTGTTCTATTGCCTGTGCTTAGTCATGCTGGCTTTGCATCTTTTGTAAAAGAATGCTGCCTATAGCCTGAAATATACAGGGTAACCTAACCTTGACCTGACCTGACCAGAGAATAACAGGAACATCAGGACCTTACTGACCTGGCCTACGTAGACAGCTACATCCAACACAAAGAAGTGTGCAACAACTAACCACACCCCTCCCTCATCTTGCCTTTAAAGGGCTTTGCTAAAAGCCTTTTGGGAGTTGCAGCTTTTTAAGGCATAAGCCACCCATCTCCTTGCCTGGCCCTGCAATAAACATTTCTCTGCTCCAAACTCCGTATTGTTTGGCCTCACTGCACATCAAGCACACAGTGTGTGTGTGCTGTATGTTATGTGTAGAATGTGTGTGTGGTATGCATGATGTGGTGTTTGTGTGGTGTATATGGTGTGTGTCTGTGGTTTGTGTGGTGTGTGTGTGTGTGGTATGTGAAGGGTGTGTGTGGTAAGTGTGCATGGTATATGTGTGTGGTCTGTGTGTATGGGGGGGGTACTTCCAGTGTGTGGTCTGTGTGTTTGTGTGCTGTCTGTGGGGTGCGTGTATGTGTGTGTCATCTGTATGGTGTGCACGTTGTGCATGTAGTGTGTGTGTGGTATATGTGTCTGTAATTTGTGTGGTGTCCATGGTGTGTGTCATGTGTTTGGTATATGTGTGTGTATGGTATATGTGTATGTGGTGTTTCTACCTTCTGTGCTGTGTTTACAGGTGTGTTTGGTGTGTGGTATATGTGTGGAGTGCATAGTGTATGTGTGTGGTCTGTGTGTGTGGTGTGCATGTGTGGTATGTGTATCTTTGGTTTCTGTGGTGTCTGTGGTGTGTGGTGTGTGTCATGTGTTTGGTGTATGTGTGATATATGTATGTGTGGTGTTTGTGATGTGGTTTGTGTGATCTGTGTTGGGAACATGTCTGTGGTATGGGGGGTGTGGTGTGTGTGTGGTTTGTGTGGTGTCCGTGATGTATGTGTTGTGTGTGTGGTATGTGTTTGGTGTATGTTTGTGTCTGATATATGTGTATGTGTGGGTGTGGCATATGCGGTGTATGTGTGTAGTGTATCTGGAGTGTGTGGTCTGTATGTGGGTTTTGTGGTGTCTGTGGTGTATGTGTTGTGTGAGGTCTGTGTATGTGTGTGTGGTGTGCATGGTGTACGTGTGTGTGTGGGGTGTATGTTATGTGTATGTGGTGTGTGGTGTGTGGGTGAGGCATGTGGTATATGTGTGATGTATATGTGTGTCTGAATGTGTTGTGGTATTTGTGTGTGTGATCTATGTGTGGTGTGTGTGTGTGGTGTCTTTGTGGCATGTGTGGTGTGTGTATGTGTGGTGTATGTGTCTGGTCTCTGTGTGGTATGTTGTGTTTGTGTATGGTGTGTGTGGTTTGTGTTGTATGTGTAGTGCATGTGTGTGTGGTCTGTGTGGTGTGTTTTGTGTGTGTTTTGCATGGTGTGTGTGGTGTGGTGTTTTTGGTGTGTGTGTCGTGTGTGTGGTGTCTGTGCGTGGTTTGTGCCGTGTGTAGTGTACGTGGTGTATGTGTGTGGTGGTAGTGGTGCTTGTACACGGTACCCGTAATGTCCTGACATTGTCCTCTGTATGGGATGAGTGTTCTGTCTTCCCAGGTGTGACAGGGGTGTCCTTTTCTTTTCCTCACACCTTCCTTTACACACACAGGAAAACCAACGACAGGGGAGACTTGGCAGTAGCTTAGAGCCAGGCCCACTTCCGGTTAAAGAACATTTACGGATGAAATGGCCAATCTGAAGTAAACAAAAGAGGTTGTGGGGAGGGGGACAGGTTAAAAAGAGGAAGGAGGAGGAGGAGGAGGAGGAGAAAACCGTGTGAACTTCAGCACACTATACTTGTGGTCACACAGAACAAATTCCTTTTTACTCGGTACATAAACTTGTCCTAAGCAATGTGCTCGAAGGGAAAATTCCCAAGCTGCAGTGCTAGGTTCAGAGTCATCTATCAAGTTAATCATGATCTATTTTCTTGCCCTGAATAGCGTCAGCTGGAATGTGTTACATTCCATCCCAGGAAGGGAATCCAAGGGAACAATTCCCAGCAAGCAACTGTTCAGTCTGCAGAGTGAAAACCTCCAAGTCCTTTCATTACTGTTCACAATATTTTTCCATCATCTTCCAATTGGGGAGATATAGTCAAATGGGAAAATAAGGATTGGAACATACATTATACAGTTTTGGAACCAACACGGTGTTGGTGTCAGGAGAGACCAAGATTCCAATCAGAAGGCAAGGAGAGGTTTGGTACAAGATATTCACTTATGGAGGGTGGAAAAAATAAGGTGGGCCTGCTACATACAAATTTGGCACAAACTTATAAGAGTACAAATGCTTAACTCAGTTCCTTTCACAAGTACCTAAAAGAAGTGGTTGGCCTAATGATATTTTAGCATTCAGCTATGTAATATTTGACAGAATAATGGAATATGCAAAACTATAAAAATGTAGTAAATTGTACACTGTGAATTGTAAAATGAATATCAATTTGAGTGATACAACAGATTTAAAATGTAAATTTTTATAATTCTGAAGTGTTATTATATTCATTTACTTCATTTGAGATAAAAAATGCCAATATTCTATTTGCTCACAGACCTGATGTAGCCACCTTAACCATGAATGTCCACAGGAAAAAAAATGAATTGGGCTATAAACTAGTTTCTCTAGTTTATGAATTATTGTCAGCCATGAGTTCTCTCCCTCTTCCAAATTTGGGCCTGATATTAATAGTACAAAGGACATATGTATCTATACATGAAAAGGAGGAAGCTGGGAATTTTCTGGATTACGTGGGCTAACAAAAAATTTCTCATGGAATACACAATGAATTGAAGCAATATTTTAAAAGAAAATTTACTTAATTTATCAAGTTAATTTCTTCTATTCTTCCTTATTTGGATGTGAGTAAATAGTCTACAGACAAAAGATATTTTCCTATTGTACTAAAGAATCACATTATCCAGTTTTTGGCATTGGTCTAGAGTCTAGACATTTTTATATCAATATTATACAAAAAAAATCACTAGAATTTAACCTAATTGACTACTCAAGGCACTAGATTAAAAGTCAGTGAATCCACCCAGGAGACAAGCAAGCACAGGTGCACAGCAGTTGACCCCTGGCATGCCAGCTGTTGCCTTTTGGGTTCATGTGAATGTGGGGAGGGTGGAAAAGAGCAAATTTGTTGACGAAATTTGCTAGTCACCCAAAGGCCTGATTTTTTGCCTTGGATTGTTTTGGGAGAACCCTGCCAACATTTAGGAAAGATGATAACTTGGACATTTGCCTATAATTCCTGTAACCCCTCCCAGCTGGAGCTAAGTATTAGCATGAAAACACTCACGTTAAAATGGTCCTCCAAGGTTCAGCACCTCTAGGCTGCCTTAATCTGCTCCCCGTTCCATTTCACCTCAATTCTAAAAGCTCCATGTGTTCTTCTTCTATCCCAGCGATGCTGAGTTGCATCAAGTTGGCCGAGCCAGCAAGCTTTGGGAGTTGGTGGAGGAGAACATTTTGAAATCATCTAAAAAGAACATGCTTTTTAATTACAAGAGGGTGGGGAGTGAGGAGACTTCTCCCCAGATAATTGGACCCAAATGGAAATAAGGCTTTGCAAAAATGGAATTATTGAAAAATATCAGTAACAGTGATGTCTAGATGGTAACTCAAACAGTGGCTCCCTAACAAAATCCACCGATTTATCCATTCCCTGATGAAGACCTTTACTCAGTGTTTCCTCTGAGAAACACTGCCAAGCACGTGGGTGGGTGTTAGACAACACTCATGTGTAAGGGAGATGGCCCTGCTCGGAGAGCCATTCTCAGAGCTCCAAACGGACAAGGACAGCTGCCTGATGCCCTTAGTCTCTCTACCACTGACATATCCTTACATAAGCCAAAAGGAGGAGTCTGTGACTCAAAAGGTCCTTAGAAGTATTTCATGGCTCCACCCTTTTCAACTGACAGGCATCAGAGAAAGATCCTGACAAGGGATAGCTGAGCACACTAATGACACAAAGCATGGCTTAAGTGAACTCCTCCTTGTTTTGAAACCCACTGATAAACACAAACTTTTTGCAGATAAAACAACAGAGGCAGAGAACAGAAGGTGGTTGCCAGGGGTCAGTGGGGGAGGAGGGAGCTGACTACCAAGGGCAGCAGAGGGAGCTTTCTGTGGGAGGGAGTGGTTGGTTCTGCGTCCTGATTGTGGTACATCTATGACTCCGTGCATTTCTCAAAGTTTACAGAAATGTACATACACAAAAGTGAATTGTACTGTATGCCCATTCACAGTAAACTTAAAGAAAAGGGGACCCTCATGCACTGTTGGTGGGAATGTAAATTGGTGCAGCCACTATGGAAAATAGTATGGAGGTTCCTTAAAAAACTCCAAATAGAGCTACCATACGATCCAGCAATCCCACTCCTGGGTGTATATCAGAAGAAAATGTGTATTTGAAAAGATACATGCACCCCAATGTTCACAGCAGCACTATTTACACAAGCCAAGACATGGAAGCAACCTAATGTCCATCAACAGAGAAATGGATAAAGAAGATGTGGTATATATACACAATGGAATATTACTCAGCCATAAAAAGGAATGAAATAATGCCATTTGCAGCAACATGGATGAACCTAGAGATGGTCATACTAAGTGAAGTAAGCCAGACAGAGAAAGACAAATACCGTATCACTTATATGTATAATCTAAAATATGACACAAATGAACTTACTTACAGAACAGAAATAGACTCACAGACACAGAAAACAAACTTATAATTATCAAAGGGAAAAGGGGGTGGGGAGGGATAAATTAGGGGTTTTGGATTAGCAGGTGCACACTACTATATATAAAATAGATAAACAACAAGGTCCCACTGTATAGCACAGGGAACTATATTTAATATCTTGTAGTAAACCATAATGGAAAAGAATGAAAAAGAATATAAACATGCACACACATATCTGAATCACTATGCTGTACAACAGAAACTAATACAACATTGTAAGTCAACTATACTTAAATAAAAAAACTTTTTTAAAGTGAACTCAAAAATTATATACATAACACTATCTTTACTCAAGTGTGGAAACAGAGACCATAAAATAACCCATTGGAAATATATAGCACTTTGCAGGTTAAAACTCCTCAATGTAATTTAAACTGTACACTCCCATTTGTCTTGACTTTAAAAGATTAGGAGACATGTTGATATGAAGATAAATGTTTAATAGATGTATCGGACAAGAATAAAACTGTCTCCTAACAAACAGCCAGAGCAAGAACTTTTTGTCCCCAGAGACAGAGTGTGCAGTGACAGCACAGTTCAAGACCCCATTCCAACCGCGTCCATCAAATTGGGCACTGAGCCTGATCCACCTTTGTATTTTCAGCACTGTTTTGCTCAGAGTAGGTGCTCAAAAAATCTTGTTTTACCTAAAGTGAAGTGAGGAGAAGGCTTCTGGCGGGTACATACAGAGCAGAAGCTCGGAAGTATCCCCAGTGTGGGATCCATGTAACTTCAAGTTAATTTTGCCACCGTGTGTAAACCAAGACTGCCCAAGGTATTTTCATTTCATTTAGTTTGGAAATCACTCAAGGTGGAGTTCAGAATTAAGAAATTGGATGCTATCTTGGATATTGGTGATGGGCCATGAAAAATAAATTAGGTCCTTTAAATACTAAGTACTGTATTAAACAACCCAGGAGTTAGCCAGAGAAAAAAACGGCAAAGCCAATTTTTCAATAAACTTTTCTGTAATCAATCAAATCTTTTTAGAATTCAGATACTATAACAGATTCAGAATTTGGTCATAAAAAGAAAGCTGCCAAAATAACAACATAAAATAAATGTAGAACACTTCATTTTTACGAATTTGGTTTTTCAAAAGAAAACAGAGATGCTGCCAAGTATCCCTCAGCAACCTTCCAACTGGGTAAAGCACTAATATATGCTATTTAAAAATTATAAGGAATCCGTTAAATTGCCAAGATCTCAGATTTCATGTATTGAGGATTTTGCTTTGATGGGAAGCAAATGCTATACACTCCCTATTGGAATTAGGTATTTCTGGATGTGAGCAACAGTTTTCTTCAAATTGGAAGAACAACGCTGTATAAATGAGAATGAATAATAAATACTTGCCTGTGGAGTCCTCTCTCAGCGTCAGACACCAACAAAGCAGCCTGCAGGAAGGAGGAAGAAACTGGCCTGGGCTCGTGGATCCCCCCCCTTCCAGGTTTAGACAGGGAACAGGTGACCTTCAGCTCCTTTGGAGTTCCTGCTACATTGGGGGAGGCTTGTTCCTGCCGCCTTATTGTCTGCACGAGGCCACTGACTCTGTTAGAGGCCTCTGTTGTTGCTTATCCTGCTTTGTAGCTACCTAGGCTCTGTGCCTGTGTGCCCGACTCTCTAGTACACCAATGACAGCCTTTCCAGGGGTCTTACCTTCACTGGGAGGCCGAACATCTGGCCCACCCCAGGCAGAGAACCCAGAAAGAGTTAGGAACAAGGGCTACAGTTCTGGCCCTTTCCTATCTCTTCTTTTTTCCCCTTCCCTCTCTCTCTCTCTCACCTGTTTATCATTGGTACGCACCATAATGTGTTTACCAGGTGGTATAAGCTGTTATAGCAGAAGGTTACAAGGCTTTTAATTGGTGCAGAAGCCTGCACTGGGCATCTCTTATAAGCATTCCACCAAGCCAGGCATAGGGAGATGAGAGAGGAGTGGGACCCACCCCCTCCCTCCCTCTTGGCATTCACAGTCTAAATGACTGAGATCAACTCACAGGCATATTGATTTGTCAGGTAGACCCTGGTTCCTGAGCAAGTGGTCATAAAGACTGTACGAAAAAAGAAACAAACAAAACCAACAAAAAACCAAATCGCCTTTCCTCCAAAGCAAATTAAATGACAGAGATCCAAATTGGATCACTTAACATTTTCTGTTTTAAATGTACTTAAGAACATTTGCTTATTACTAAGACAAGTTTTTGTTTTATACAACCTTAGAGAAGCCCTATGACTTTTGTCTTCATTTCCTTTTAATACAGTTCATTGAAATTATCTGGATTTGGCACCTTGATTTGTTACTTTTTAGCATTATATGAACTTTTAGAAACAATCATCCTAATAGCCATGTAATATAAGTTTTATTTAATAGTTTTTAAAAGTGAGGTATGTTCATGGTTTAGTACCAAAAAGTGACTAAAAGGAACAAATCTCATGAAATTATCAGTGGACTCTAGGAAACAAAGCATTAAAAGAAACCTCTGTGAGCAACAGACTTTGAACATATTTTCCCCCAAAGATCAAAGGGTAAGATTAAAATTTCAAAAATGTGATGATTTTTAACCTTTGAAGGTTAGGTATTTACAAAGAAATAAAAGCTGAAAATATTATATATTTTTTGAAAATTAAAAGAAAAACAGCAGCTCAGTTCACGTGATGAAATAGTACTGACTATGCACCAAGTTTTTAAAGTCCATTAGCCCTGGATACTGAGATTAGAAATGCAGTATAGACCGAGTTAGGATAAAATCATCTGATTTGACTTATGGGAATAAATTCCAGGTTTATTTGAAGGCAAAGAATTAAAATCACCCTCTACAATGTCCAACACACAGTCAGTTCTTAATAAATACTGGGTGCATGGGGGGAAAACAATGCATTTTTGGCTTGGAGGTTTAAAAAAGTCTTTGACTCTTCTTGGTTTCTTGATTGTGGTTAAGCATACTGACCTGGATTCTGGATGAGAATCACCGTATCCATGGGGCAGCTCAGCAGGAAAACCGAAACAGTCTCCTCTTAAGCTTCTACCAATCCTCACCCCCCACGCCCACTGTTTTATACTCAAATGAGTATTTAATTCAATTAAAAATTTTTAATGCATTTTGAGCTTATTTTTGTGTATGGTGTTAGGAAGTGATCTAATCTCATGCTTTTACATGTACCTATCCAGTTTTCCCAGCACCACTTATTGAAGAGGCTGTCCTTTCTCCACTGTACATTCCTGCCTCCTTTATCAAAGATAAGGTGACCATATGTGCGTGGGTTTATCTCTGGGCTTTCTATCCTGTTCCATTGATCTATCTTTCTGTTTTTGTGCCAGTACCATACTGTCTTGATTACTGTAGATTTGTAGTATAGTCTGAAGTCAGGGAGCCTGATTCCTCCAGCTTCGTTTTTCGTTCTCAAGATTGCTTTGGCTATTCGGGGTATTTTGTGTTCCCATACAAATTGTGAAATTTTTTATTCTAGTTCTGTGAAAAATACCAGTGGTAGTTTGATAGGGATTGCATTGAATCTGTAGATTGCTTTGGGTAGTAGAGTCATTTTCACAGTGTTGATTCTTCCAATCCAAGAACATGGTATATCTCTCCATCTATTTTGTATCACCTTTAATTTCTTTCATCAGTGTCTTATAATTTTCTGCATACAGGTCTTTTGTCTCCTTAGGTAGGTTTATTCCTAGATATTTTATTCGTTTTGTTGCAATGGTAAATGTGAGTGTTTTCTTGATTTCACTTTCAGAGTTTTCATCATTAGTGTATAGGAATGCCAGAGATTTCTGTGCATTAATTTTGTATCCTGCTATTTTACCAAATTCATTGATTAGCTCTAGTAGTTTTCTGGTAGCATCTTTAGGATTCTCTATGTATAGCATCATGTCATCTACAAACAGTGACAGCTTTACTACTTCTTTTCCGATTTGGATTCCTTTTATTTCCTTTTCTTCTCTGATTGCTGTGGCTAAAACTTCCAAAACTATGTTGAATAAGAGTGGTGAGAGTGGGCAACCTTGTCTTGTTCCTGATCTTAGTGGAAATGCTTTCAGTTTTTCACCATTGAGGATGATGTTGGCTGTGAGTTTGTCATATATGGCCTATATTATGTTGAGGAAAGTTCCCTCTATGCCTACTTTCTGCAAGGTTTTTATCATAAATGGGTGTTGAATTTTGTTGAAAGCTTTCTCTGCATCTATTGAGATGATCATATGGTTTTTTCCTTCATTTTGTTAATATGGTTTATCACATTAATTGTTTTGCATACATTGAAGAATCCTTGCATTCCTGGAATAAACCCCAGTTGATCATGGTGTATGATCCTTTTAATGTGCTGTTGGATTCTGTTCGCTAGTATATTGTTGAGGATTTTTGCATCTATGTTCATCAGTGATATTGGCCTGTAGTTTTCTTTCTTTGTGACATCCTTGTCTGGTTTTGGTATCAAGGTGATGGTGGCCTCATAGAATGAGTTTGGGAGTGTTCCTCCCTCTGCTATATTTTGGAAGAGTTTGAGAAGGATGCAGAGGACACGGGTTTGTGCCCCGGTCCGGGAAGATCCCACGTGCCGCAGAGCGGCTGGGTCAGTGAGCCATGGCTGCTAAGCCTGCGCATCCGGAGCCTGTGCTCCGCAACGGGAGAGGCCACAACAGTGAGAAGCCCACGTACCGCAAAAAAATAAATAAATTTAAAAGAAAAAACAAAAAAAAACCCATGAATCTCATTCACAACCCCCCTCAGAGACACACACCCAGAATTATGTTTGACCAAATGTCTGGGCACCCCTTGGTCCAGTAAAGTTAACACATACAAATTAACCTTCACACCAGGTGAGACGCAACTGTACGATTAAACGAGTGCTGATAAATTTACATGCAAAAAATTATGCTTTTATCATAAGTTCAAGTTTTGGTTACAGAACATTTGAAGATTTAATGAACCATTTTTAAGGGGAAATTAGTTAGCCTTTGCAGTGTTACCAGGAAACTATTGTTTAACCAAAAACAATTCTAAAAATATTAGCCACTATTTAGTTAGTTCATTAATTCATCTATCAATCATGCATGTGTTCAGCAGACCTCAGTTGGGTATTATTTTGTGCCAGGCAGTGTGCCAGACACAGGGTGTTCAGATGCCAAAGGAGAGAAACCCGTTCCTGTCAGCCAGGAACTTACTGTCTAGTAGGTGAGACAGCCAAATAAATTAGAAAGTAAAGTGGGTTACTGAATATGCTTTTTTTTGAGATATAATTGACATATAACATTATATTAGTTTCAGATTGGAGGTAGAGACAAGATAGTGGAGTGGAAGGACTTGAGCTCACCTCCTTTCATGAAAACTCCAAAATCACAACTAACTGCTCACAACCAGTGATAACAAAGACTGCAACCTACCCCAAAAGATATTCTACACCTAAAGACAAAGAAGAGGCCACAAGATGGTAGGAGGGGCACTTTCACGATATAATCAAATCCCATACCCACTGGGTGGGCAACTCACAAACTGGAAAATAATTATATTGCAGAGGCTCTCTCACAGGAGTGAGAGTTCTGAGCCCCATGTCAGGCTCCCCAGCCTGGGAGGAGCCCCTAGAGCATTTGGCTTTGAAGGCCAACAGGGCTTGAGTGAAGGAGCTCCACAGGACTGGGGGAAACAGAGACTCCTCTCTTGGAGGGCGTGCACAAGGTTTCACGTGCACTGGGATCCAGGGCAAAGCAGTGACTCCATAGGAGCCTGGGCCAGACCTACCTGTGGGTCCTGGAGGCAGGGATCGGCTGTGGCTCACTGCGGGGGGAAGGACACTGGTGGTGGAGGCCCCAGGGAATATTCATACGCGTGAGCTCTCCTGGAGGTCACCATTTTTGCACCGAGACCTGGACCCACCCAACAGCCTGCAGGCTCCAGTGCTGGGATGCCTCAGTCCAGACAACCAACGGGGGTGGGGGGACACAGCCCCACCCATCAACAGACATGATGCCTAAAGTCATGTCCTGAGCCCACAGCCACCCCTAAACACACCCTTGACACGGCCCTGCCCACCAGAGGGACAAGACCTACCTCTACCCACTAGTGGGCAGGCATCAGTCCCTCACACCAGGAAGCCTACAAAAGCCCCTGGACAAACCTCACCACCAGGGGACATACACCAGAAGCAAGAGGAACTACAATCCTGAAACATGCAGACCGGAGACCACAAACACAGAAAGTTAGACAAAAGGAGATGGCAGAGAAATATGTTCCACATGAAGGAACAAGATAAAATGCCAGAAGAACAACAAAGTGAAGTGGAGATAGGCAATCTGTCTGAAAAAGAATTCAGAATAATGATGGTAAAGGTGATCCAAGATCTTGAAAAAAGAATGGAGGCACAGACCAAGAAGATACAAGAAATGTTTAACAAAGAGCAAGAACATATAAAGAACAAAGAGAGATGAACAATACAATATCTGAAATGAAAAATATACCAGAAGGAATCAATAGCAGAATTAATGAGGCAGAAAAATGAATAAGTGAGCTGTAAGACAGATTGGTGGAAATCACTACTGTGGAACAGAATAAAGAAAAAAGAATGAAAGGAAATGAGTACAGTATAAGAGACCTCTGGGACAAAATTAAATGCACCAACATTTGCATTATAGGGGTCCCAGAAGGAGGAAAGAGAGAGAAAGGGCATGAGAAAATATTTGAAGAGATTATAGCCAAAAACTTCCCTAACATGAGAAAGGAAACACTCAAGTCCAGGAAGCACAGAGAGTCCCATACAGGATAAACCCAAGGAGGAACATGCCGACACACATATTAATCAAAAATAACAAAATAAACGACAAAGAGAAAATATTAAAATCAACAAGAGAAAAGCAACAAATAACATACAAGGGAATCCCCATAAGGTTATCAGCTGACTTTTCAGCAGAAACTCTGCAGGCCAGAAGGGAGTAGCAGGATGTATTTAAAGTGATGAAAGAGAAAAACCTACAATGAAGAATATTCAGCAAGGCTCTTGTTCAGATTCAATGGAGAAATCAAAAGCTTTACAGAAAAGCAAAAGCTAAGGAACAATAAATGCTAAAGGAACTTCTCTAGGTGGAAAAGAAAAGGCTACAAGTAGAAGCAAGAAAATTACGAATGGGAAAGCTCACCAGTAAAGGCAAACACACCGTAAAGGTAGGAAATCATCCACAAACAAATATGATCTCAAAAGCAGCAATCGTGAGGGCAGTACAAACGCAGGATATTGGAAATGCATTTGAAATTAAGAGACCAGTAACTTAAAACAATCTTGTATATATAAAGACTGCTATATCAAACCTCATGGTAACTGCAAACCAAAAATCTACAATAGATACCCACACAAAAAAGAAAAAGCGATCCGATCCAAACACTAAAGATACTCATCAAATCACAAAAGAAGAGACGAAAAGAGGAAGAAAAGAGACCTACAAAACAAATCCAAAACAATTAAGAGAATGGCGATAAGAACATACATATCGGTAATTATCTTAAATGTAAACAGATTAAATGCTCCAACTAAAAAACACAGACTGGCTAAATGGATACAAAAACAAGACCCATATATATATGCTGTCTACAAGAGACCCACTTCAGATCTAGGGACACATACACAGTGAAAGTGAAAGGATGGGAAAAGGTATTCCATGCAAATGGAAATCAAAAGAAATCTGGGATAGCAATATTCATATAAGACAATATATACTTTAAAATAAAGACTGTTACAAGAGACAAAGAAGGACACTTCATAATGATCAAGGGATCAATCCAAGAAGATATAACAATTGTCAATATATATGCATCCAACATAGAAGCACCTCAATATATAAGGCAAATGTTAACAGCCGTAAAAGGAGAAATTGACAGTAACACAATAATAATGGGGGACTTTAACAGCCCACTTACATCAATGGACAGATCATCCAGAGAGAAAATCAATATGGAAACACGGGCCTTAAATGACACATTAAACCAGATGGACTTAATTATGGAGCATTCCATTAGAAAGCAGCAGTATACACATTCTTCTCAAGTGCACATAGAACATTCTCCAGAATAGATCACATGCTGGGCCACAAAGCGAGCCTCAGTAAATTTAAGAAAACTGAAATCATATCAAGCATCTTTTCCAACAGCAACACTATGAGATTCAAAATCAACTACAAGAATAAAACTGTAAAAAAACACAAACCCGTGGAGGCTAAACAATATGTTACTAAACAACAAATGGATCACTGAAGAAATCAAAGAGGAAATCAAACAATATCTAGAGTCAAATGAAAATGAAAAAAAGATGATCTAAAACCTATGGTGTGCAGCAAAAGCTGTTCAGGGAAGTTTATAGCAATACATCTTACCTTAGGAAACAAGAAAAATCTCAAACAACCTAATCTTACACCTAAAGCCACCAGAGAAAAAAGAACAAAGCCCAAAGTTAGTAGAAGGAAAGAAATGATAAAGATCGGAGCAGAAATAAATGAAATTGAGACAAAATAGAAAAGATCAATGAAACTAAAAGCTGGTTCTTTGAAAAGATAAACAAAATTAATAAACCTTCAGCCAGACCCATCAAGAAAAAGAGGGAGAGGGCTCAAATCAATAAAATTAGAAGTGAAAAAGAAGTTACAACAGACATTACAGCAATACAAGAGCAATAAGAGAGTACTACAAGTACCTATACTCCAATAAAATGGACAACCTAGATGGACAAATTCTTAGAAAGGTACAACCTTCTAAGACTGAACCAGGAAGAAGTGGAATATATGAACAGACCAATCACAAATACTGAAATTGAAACTGATTAGAAACTCCCAACAAATGGAAGTCCAGGCCCAGATGGCTTCACAGGCGAATTCTATCAAACACTTAGAGAAGAGTTAACACCTACCCTTCCAAAACTCTTCCAAAAATTGAAGAGGAAGGAACACTCCCAAGCTCATTCTACGAGGCCACCATTACCCTGATACCAAAACCAGACAAAGAAACCACAAAAAAAGAAAATTACAGGCCAGTATCACTAATGAACATAGACGCAAAAATCCTCAACAAAATACTAGCAAACAGAATCCGACAGCACATTAAAAGGATCATACACCATGACCAAGTGGGGTTTATCTCAGGGATGCAAGGATTCCTCAATATCTGCAAATCAATCAGTGTGACACAGCACACTAACAAAATGAAGAATAAAAAGCTTATGATCATCTCAATAGATGCAGAAAAAGCTTTTGACAAAATTCAACACCATTTATGATAAAAATGCCTCAACATAATAAAGGCCATATGTGACAAACCCAGAGCAAACATCATACTCAACAATGAAAAGCTGAAAACATTTCCTCTAAGATCAGGAACAAGATAAGGATGTCCACTCTCACCACTTTTATTCAACATAGTTTTGGAAGTCCTAGCCATGGCAATCAGAGAAGAAAAAGAAATAAAAGAATCCAAACTGGAAAGTAAGACGTAAAACTGTCAGTTTGCAGATGACATGATAGTATACATAGAAAATCTTAATGACGCTACCATAAAACTACTAGAGCTCAGCAATGAATTCAGTAAAGTTGCAGGATAGAAAATTAATATACAGAAATCTCTTGCATTTCTATACACTAACAATAAGAGATCAGAAAGAGAAATTAAGGAAACAATGCCATTTACCATCGCATCAAAAAGCAAAAAATACCTAGGAACAAACATACCTAAGGAGGCAACAGACCTCTACACAGAAAACTATAAGACACTGATGAAAGAAATTGAAGATGACATAAACAGATGGAAAGATATACCACTTGCAGTGATTGAAAGAATGCCGTCAAAATGAATATACTACCCAAGGCAATCTAGAGATTCAATGCAATCCCTATCAAATTACCAATGACAACTTTCACAGAACTAGAACAAAAACTTTTAATATTGGTATGGAAACAGAAAAGACCCAGAATAGCCAAAGCAATCCTGACAGAGAAAAATGGAGCTGAAGGAATCCGACTCCCTGACTTCAGACTATACTACAAAGCTACAGTAATCAAAACACTATAGTACTGGCACCAAAACAGAAATGTACATCAATGGGACAAGATAGTAAGCCCAGATATAAACCCACGCACCATGGTCAATTAATCTATGACAAAGGAGGCAAGAATATACAATGGATGTAAGACAGTCTCTCTTCAGTAAGTGCTGCTGAGAAAACTGGACAGCCACATGTAAAAGAATGAAATTACAATACTCTCTGACCAGCATAAACACACACAAAAAAACTCAAAATGGATTAAAGACCTAAATGTAAGACCATATACTATAAAACTCTTAGAGGAAAACATAGGCAGAACACCCTAGGACATAAGTTGCAGCAATATCTTTTTGGGTCCACCTCCTACAGTAATGAAAATGAAAACAAAAATAAATGGAACCTAATTAAACTTAAAAGCTTTTGCACAGCAAAAGAAACCATAAGCAAAATGAAAAGTCAACAAACAGAATGGGAGAAAATATTTGCCAGAAAATATTTGCCAACGAAGTGACCGACAAGGGATTAATCTCCAAAATATACAAACAGCTCATACAGCTCAATGTCAAAAAAACCAATCAAAAAATGGACCGAAGATCTAAATAGACATTTCTCCAAAGACGACAAACAGATGGCCCAAAAGCACGTGAAAAGATGCTTAACATCACTAATACAATGAGGTATCACCTCATACGAGTTAGAATAGCCATCATCAAAAACTCTACAGGGAGTGGAGTCAAGATGGCGGACTAGGAGGACGCAGAATTCGCGTCTCCTCACAACTACGGCACCTACCAGGCACCGGTGGGGGACCACAGATACCTAAGGGGACGGGAGGAACCCCCAGGGACCAGGTAGGACGTGGGGTGTGGGGGGAGTGTAAGGGGAGTAGAAGTGGAGGCGGGACCGGACTGGTGCCCCTGAGGGGTGGCTGTGGGAGGGGAAAGGATCCATGCCGAAGTGGGAAACTGGGGGACCACTGGGAGGACAGAGGATCAAAAGGGAGTGTGGCCAAGTTTCCCCTGCCCACTTGGGCCCCTGAAAGCCTGCTGAGATTCTGGGCCTGATCCTCTGCCCACCAAGGCCCCCTCTAGCCACACAGGCCCTGAGGGAGTGGGAAGGAGGGAAGGGGGAGCAAAAGTAAAGGTCGGACCTCTGGGACCGGCACCCCTGAGGGGAGTGGCTGGGGGAGGGGAAGAGTTCCTACACCCAACAGGACCCACCCACAGTTAGATGTACAGCAGCAATGGGGGAGACCCTGGAGCTGATGGGGGAGGGGCACAGAGGAAAAGAAGGGAATGTGGCCAATGCCTTCCCTGTCCACTTAGGCACCGGGGAGCTTGTTGGGCCCCCCAGCCTAATCCTCTGTCCTCGGAGCCTCCCTCCTGCTACGCAGAGCCCAAGCACCACCCCTACACCCCCACCCAGGGCCACACCTCTACACTCGGAGGACCCCTCTGAGACCCCCTCCAATGCGCCGGGCCTAAACCCCACCCACACACCCTCACCCAGGGCCCTACCTCCCAACTCTGGAACTCCACACTCCAGAGACCCTCCCTCCAATGTGCAGTCTCTCTCCTTCTGCGCCTCTCTCCTTCTGTGCGCAGGTCCTAAGCATAGGCCCCGCCGCACGCATGAACGTTGCCCCCCCACCAACCTAGGTCCTGTCCCACCTTAAGCCCCACCACTAAGTTCCAACCCCGCCTAAACTCCACCCCCATAGGCAAGGCTTTTTATTTTTCTTCTTTTTTTCCCTTTTAGATTGGGGCTCTGTTTTACCCTGTTGATTCATTGCTGTTCATTCTTTTATATTTTTACTTTTCCTAATCTTTTATTTTTCTAATTTTATTTTTTATACTTTCTTATTCCTCCCTCTGTCTGGCTTGTTCCCCCCACACACACCTCCCTTTTTTTTTCTTTTTTCTATTGTGGTTTTATTTTACCCTGTTTCAGTGGTTTCAATTATATTTTTATTTTTCCTAATACATTTTTTATCTTTCTAATTTTATTTTGTTTTTATTCCTTGATATTGTACTGCTCCTTTTTTTCTTATTTTTTTGCCACACCATGCAGCTTGCAGGATCTTGGTTGCCAGGACAGAGGTCGGGTCTGAGCTCCTGTGGTGGGAGCTCCAAGCCTAAACAGCTGGGCTAACAGAGAACCTCAGACCACAGGGAATATTAATCAGAGTGAAATCTCCCAGAGGTCCTAATCTCAGCACCAAGACCTGGTTCTATCCAACTACCTGCAAACTCCAGTGCTGGACTCCTCAGGGCAAACAACCAGTAAGACAGGAATACAGCCTCATCCATCAAAAAAAAACAAAAAAACAAAAACAAAAAGACAGAAACGACAAAAAAATATGTTACAGACAAAGAAGCAAGGTAAAAACCTACAAGACCGAATAAATGTAGATGAAATACACAACCTACCTAAAAAGGAATTCAAAGTAATGACAGTAAAGATGATCCAAAATATCAGAAAGAGGATGGAGAAAATACAAGAAATATTTAACAAGGATCTAGAAGAACTAAAGAGCAAACAAACAGTGATGAAAAATACAATAACTGAAATTAAAAACACTCTAGAAGGAATCAATAGCAGAAGAACTGAGGCAGAAGAATGGATGAGTGATCTGTAAGAAAAAATGGTGGAAATAACTGTCAGGGAGCAGAATAAAGAAAAAAAATTGAAAAAAATTGAGGAGAGTCTCTGGGACAACATTAAAGGCACCAACATACGAATTATAGGGGTCCCAAAAGAAGAAGAGAAAAAGAAAGGGTCTGACAAAATATTCCAAAAGATTATAGTCAAAAACTTCCCTAACATGGGAAAAGAAATAGTCAATCAAGTCAAGGAAGTGCGGAGACTCCCATAAAGGATAAACCCAAAGAGAAACATGCCAAGACACGTATTAAACAAACTATCAAAAATTAAATACAAAGAAAAAAAATTAAAAGCAGCAAGGGAAAAGCAACAAAAACATAAGGCTAACAGCTGATCTTTTAGCAGAAACTCTGCAAGCCAGAAGGGACTGGCAGGACATATTTAAAGTGGTGAAACGGAAAAACCTCCAACCAAGATTACTCTATCCAGCAAGGATCTCATTCAGATACGACAGAGAAATTAAATCCTTTACAGACAAGAAAAAGTTAACAGAATTCAGCAACACCACACCAGCTTTACAACAAATGCTAAAGGAACTTCTCTAGGCAGGAAACACAAGAGAAGGAAAAGACCTACAAAAACAAACCCAAGACAATTAAGAAAATGGTAACAGGAATACACATATCAATAACTACCTTAAATGTAAATGGATTAAATGCTCCAAGAAAAAGGCACAGACTGGCTGAATGGATACAAAAACAAGACACGTATACATGCTGTCTACAAGAGACCCACTTCCGACCTAGGGACACATACAGACGGAAAGTGAGGGGATGGAAAAAGATATTCCATGCAAATGGAAATCAAAAGAAAGCTGGAGAAGCAATTCTCGTATCAGACAAAATAGACTTTAAGACAAAGACTATTACGAGAGACAAAGAAGGACACTACATAATGATCAAGGGATAGATCCAAGAAGAATCTATAACAATTGTAACTATGCCCCCAACATAGGAGCACCTCAACACATAAGGCAAAGGCTAACTGCCATAAAAGGGGAAATCGACACTAACACAACCATACTAGGGGACTTTAACTCCCCACCTTCACCAATAGACAGATCATTGAAAATGAAGATAAATAAGGAAACACAAGCTTTAAATGACACATTAGACAAGATGGGCCTAATTGATATTTATACGACCTTCCATCCAAAAATAACAGAATACACTTTCTTCTCAGGTGCTCACAGAACATTCTCCAGGATAGACCATATCTTGGGTCACAAATCAAGCCTTGGTAAATTTAAGAAAACTGAAATCATATCAAGTATCTTTTCCGACCACAACACCATGAGACTAGATGTCGATTACAGGAAAAAAAAAACTGTAAAAAATACAAACACACGGAGGCTAAAGAATACGCTACTAAATAACCAAGAGATCACTGAAGAAATCAAAGAGGAAATCAAAAAATACCTAGAAACAGGGTTTCCCTGGTGGCGCAGTGGTTGAGAGTCCGCCTGCCGATGCAGGGGACACGGGTTCACGCCCCGGTCCGGGAAGATCCCACATGCCGCGGAGCAGCTGGGCCCGTGAGCCATGGCCGCTGAGCCTGCGCGTCTGGACCCTGTGCTCCGTAACGGGAGAGGCCACAACAGTGAGAGGCCCGCGTATCGCAAAAAAACAAAAACAAAAAACAGACAAACAAGAAAACAAAACAAAACAAAAACCCTAGAAACAAATGACAATGAAAATACGACGACCCAAAACCTATGGGATGCGGCAAAAGCAGTTCTAAGAGGGAAGTTTATAGCAATACAATCCTACCTCAAGAAACAAGAAAAATCTCAAATAAACAACCTAACCTTACACCTAAAGTAATCAGGAAAGAAATTATAAAGATCAGATCAGAAATAAACGAAAAAGAAAGGAAGGAAACAACAGCAAAGATCAATAAAACTAAAAGGTTCCTTGAGAAGATAAACAAAATCCATATAAGCATTAGCCAGACTCATCAAGAAGAAAAGGGAGAAGACTCATATCAACAGAATTAGAAATGAAAACGAAGTAACAACTGACATTGCAGAAATACAAAGGATCATGAGAGATTACTACAAGCAACTATATGCCAATAAAATGGAAAACCTGGAAGAAATGGACAAATTCTTAGGAAAGTATAACCTTCAAGGACTGAATCAGGAAGAAATGAAAACTATAAATACACCAATCACAAGCACTGAAACTGAAACTGTGATTAAAAATCTTCCAACAAACAAAAGCCCAGGACCAGATGGCTTCACAGGCGAATTCTATCAAACATTTAGAGAAGAGCTAACACCTATCCTTCTCAAACTCTTCCAAAATATAGCAGAGGGAGGAACACTCCCAAACTCATTCTACGAGGCCACCACCATCACCTTGATACCAAAACCAGACAAGGATGTCACAAAGAAAGAAGACTACAGGCCAATATCACTGATGAACATAGATGCAAAAATCCTCAACAAAATACTAGCAAACAGAATCCAACAGCACATTAAAAGAATCATACACCATGATCAACTGGGGTTTATTCCAGGAATGCAAGGATTCTTCAATGTACGCAAATCAATCAATGTGATAAACCATATTAACAAACTGAAGGAGAAAAACCATATGATCATCTCAATAGATGCAGAGAAAGCTTTCGACAAAATTCAACACCCATTTATGATAAAAACCCTGCAGAAAGTAGGCATAAAGGGAACTTTCCTCAACATAATATAGGCCATATATGACAAACCCACAGCCAACATCATCCTCAATGGTGAAAAACTGAAAGCATTTCCACTAAGATCAGGAACAAGACAAGGTTGCCCACTCTCACCACTCTTATTCAACATAGTTTTGGAAGTTTTAGCCACAGCGATCAGAGAAGAAAAGGAAATAAAAGGAATCCAAATCGGAAAAGAAGTAGTAAAGCTGTCACTGTTTGCAGATGACATGATACTATACATAGAGAATCCTAAAGATGCTACCAGAAAACTACTAGAGCTAATCAATGAATTTGGTAAAGCTGCAGGATACAAAATTAATGCACAGAAATCTCTGGCATTCCTATGCACTAATGATGAAAAATCTGAAAGTGAAATCAAGAAAACACTCCCATTTACCATTGCAACAAAAAGAATAAAATATCTAGGAATAAACCTACCTAAGGAGACAAAAGACCTGTATGCAGAAAATTATAAGACACTGATGAAAGAAATTAAAGATGATACAAATAGATGGAGAGATATACCAAGTTCTTGGATTGGAAGAATCAACACTGTGAAAATGACTCTACTACCCAAAGCAATCTACAGATTCAATGCAATCCCTATCAAACTACCACCGGCATTTTTCACAGAACTAGAACCAAAAATTTCACAATTTGTATGGAAACACAAAAGACCCCGAATAGCCAAAGCAATCTTGAGAACGAAAAACGGAGCTGGAGGAATCAGGCTCCCTGACTTCACACTATACTACAAATCTACAGTAATCAAGACAGTATGGCACTGGCACAAAAACAGAAAGATAGATCAATGGAACAGGATAGAAAGCCCAGAGATAAACCCACGCACATATGGTCACCTTATCTTTGATAAAGGAGGCAGGAATGTACAGTGGAGAAAGGACAGCCTCTTCAGTAAGTGGTGCTGGGAAAACTGGACAGTTACATGTAAAAGTATGACATTAGATCACTCCCTACCACCATACACAAAAATAAGCTCAAAATGGATTAAAGACCTAAATGTAAGCCCAGAAACTATCAAACTCTTAGAGGAAAACGCAGGCAGAACACTCTATATGACATAAATCACAGCAAGATCCTTTCTGACCCACCTCCTAGAGAAATGGAAATAAAAACAAAAATAAACAAATGGGACCTAATGAAACTTCAAAGCTTTTGCACAGCAAAGGAAACCATAAACAAGATGAAAAGACACCCCTCAGAATGGGAGAAAATATTTGTAAACGAAGCAAGTGGCAAAGGATTAATCTCCAAAATATACAAGCAGCTCATGCAGCTCAATATCAAAAAAACAAACAATCCAATCCAAAAATAGGCAGAAGACCTAAATAGACATTTCTCCAAAGAAGATATACAGATTGCCAACAAACATATGAAAGGATGCTCAACATCACTTACCATTAGAGAAATGCAAATCAAAACTACAATGAGGTATCACCTCACAGCAGTCAGAATGACCATCATCAATAAATCTACAAACAGTAAATGCTGGAGAGGGTGTGGAGAAAAGGGAATCCTCTTGCACTGTTGGTGGGAATGTAAATTGGTACAACCACTATGGAGAACAGTATGGAGGTTGCTTAAAAAACTACCATATGATCCAGCAATCCCACTCCTGGGCATATATCTGGCAAAACCTAGAATTTGAAAGGATACATGCACCCCAATGTTCACAGCAGCTCTATTTACAACAGCCAAGATATGGAAGCAACCTAAATGTCCATCAACAGAGGAATGGATAAAGAAGATGTGGTACATATATACAATGGAATATTACTCAGCCATAAAAAAAGAATGAAAAAATGCCATGTGCAGGGCTTCCCTGGTGGCACAGTGGTTGAGAGTCCTCCTGCCAATGCAGGGGACGCAGGTTCATGCCCCGGTCTTGGAAGATCCCACATGCCGCGGAGCAGCTGGGCCTGTGAGCCATGGTTGCTGGGCCTGCGCGTCCGGAGCCTGTGCTCCACAACGGGAGAGGCCGCAGCGGTGAGAGGCCCGCGTACCACAAAAGATAAATAAATAAATAAATAAATAAATGCCGTTTGCAGCAACATGCATGGACCTAGAGATTGTCATACTAAGTGAAGTCAGACAGAGAAAGACAAATATGGTATCACTTATATATGGAATCTAAAAAAAATAATACAAATGAGCTTATTTACAAAACAGAAATGGACTCACAAACTTCGTAACTTATGGTTACCAAAGGGGAAAGGCTGGGGGTAGGGAGGGATAAATTAGGATTTTAGGATTAACATATACACACTATTATATATAAAATAGATAATCAACAAGGACCTACTGTGTAGCACAGAGAACTCTACTCAATATTCTGTAATAACCTATATGGGATAAGAATCTGAAAAAGAATGGATATATGTATAACTGAGTCACTTTGCTGTACATCTGAAACTAACACAACATTATAACTCAACTATACTCCAATATAAAATAAAAATTAAACTTAAAACACTGTACTAGTTTCAGGTGTACAACATAATGATTCAATACACGCATGCATGAAATAGTGTTAATGGTAAGATGACCACACATGCTACTAGCGTAGAGCAGACCCCTTTACACCTGTAGTCCCAATGAACTAATTAAAAGCTCCCTATTGTTTGCAAAAGTGTCCTTATTTGGACAATAAATTTTGCAGCCACCTAGCTAGAAGAGATGAGAGACAAGTTTCTATAAGATACAGGAGGGATGCCCATGAGGAAGAGGCTGAGCTACCTGCAGGCAGGGACATGAGGGCTCTCAACAGATCCTGGGATTGATCCTGAGAATGAGGCAGTGTGTTTACTGGGCAGAGAAAGGGAAAGGGCGCTCTGTGTGTGATGGCCAAGGGGCAGGGATCAGCAGGGGCACCGGACCACGGAAGATTCTGATATGTCTGGGCAGCAGGGGAGGCATGAGGGTTGGAGAAGGCAGTCAGGGGGTTCCTGACTGAATCAGGGGCGTTCACGGTAGCTGAATCCTAAAGGCTTCTGTGTGTTGGGCTGGGGAGTCTGAACACATCCTGCTGGTAATGATGACATCACAGCAGATAGTTTAGGTTAGATTTGTGATTTAGAAAAACAAACATGTCTGTTAAAACTTGAATTTCTGAGTATTTACCGATTTGAACCAACTTTTAAAAAATTACATCAGTGTTAGAATTATTGGAACAATTATCTTCACCATCACAATTTTAGAGCTTTTTTTTGGATGGTTATTTAGTTCTAGGCATTAGGCAAGGCAGGTTACATACACTGCCTCAATTAATCTTCACAACAGCCTTTTGAAGTTAGCCTTAGATCTGATTCCCATGCACCCGAAATTCTGAGTGGGGGAATCACCAAGAAATGTTCAACCTTCGAAAATAAATAAGCAGTAATTTCAGGTTAGCACATTTAATAACGTTTGCAGAAATGTTTTGATTTTCTCGCTAGTCCTTCCGAAGCCCGGCCAGGAGTCAGGGTTTTCTCAGACGGTTGCCACCTGTCTGTTGACACCAAGGTTATCCTGATAGCCTGCGAGTAGGCTCTATGGATTCCTGTGCTTCCTCAGGAGCTACTTATTCTGTAATTTTAGATGAAACCAGGAGTAAGAAAAGTTGTTTAATAACTGAGGATCCCACAGATAAAGAAGTGAAAGTTTTTGCAAAGAACAAAGGAGCCAAATGGAGGTTCAGTTGGACAGGGATGCCCAGCTCCTCTCTCAGTAACTGCTCGTAAACAATACAGAGCAAGGCCCCCAAGTTAAAGAATGTTTTGGTGCAGGGACTTCGCAGGCAAGGACTCTTGTAAGGAAGCTCTAGAATAATGGGGCTGGGCTAACGTCACCTGTGACTCCACCTGGCATTGTTAGTGACTTCAAAATTTATTTTATAAATTTTAAAAAATTTATAAACTCAACTGTTACGTATTTTCACTTAGACTGTTGCCTAACTGTTCATGTTCATGTAATACCCCAAGGTAGGGAGGCATAGCTAACATTTTTCCTCTCGACTGGAATGCATCTTTTGCTTTGTCTTTTTTCCTTAGAAGAAAATTATTTTAATCTAAGCATTATTTAATTACATTCAGATGGCCAACAGACACATGAAAAGATGCTCAACATCACTAATTATTAGAGAAATGCAAATCAAAACTACAATGAGGTATCACCTCACACTGGTCAGGATGGCCATTATTAAAAAGTCTACAAATAATAAATGCTGGAGAGGGTGTGGAGAAAAGGGAACCCTCCTGCACTGTTGGTGGGAATGTAAGCTGATACAGCCACTATGGAGAACAGTATGGAGGTTCCTCAGAAAGCTAAAAATAGAATTACCATATGATCCAGCAATCCCATTCCTGGGCATATATTCGGACAAAACTATAACTCAAAAAGATACATGCACCCCAGTGTTCACAGCAGCACTATTCACAACAGCCAAGACATGGAAATGACCTAAATGTCCATCAGCAGATGAATGGATAAAGAAGATGTGGTGCATATACACAATGGAATACTACTCAACCATAAAAACGAATGAAATAATGCCATTTGCAGCAACATAGATGGACCGAGAGATTACACTAAGTTAGACAGAAAGAGAAAGACAAATACCATATGATATCACTTATATGTGGAATCTAAAATATGACACAAATGAACTTATCTATGAAACAGAAACAGACTCAAAGACATAGAGAACAGACTTGTGGCTGCCAAGGGGAAGGGAGGGTGATGGAGGGATGCAGTGGGAGTTTGGGGTTGGTAGATGCAAACTAGTAGATACAGGATGGATAAACAACAAGGTCCTACTGTATAGCACAGGGAACTATATTCAACAGACAAACCGTAACAGAAAAGAGAAGAAAAATAAAGAGTATTTGATTTTACCTTACATAATTCCTTATTTAATGCTCTTCCTTTCTTTATATAAATCTAAGTTGTACCTTATCATATTCCTTCTCCCAGAAGAACTTCTTTTAACATTTCTTGCAGAGTCCGCTGTTTTTGTTTGTCTGATAAAATATTTCTCCTATACTTTTGAGGTATAATTTTTGCTGGATATAGAATTCTACACATTACTCTATATAAAATACATAAAAAACAAGGGTCTACTCTATAGCACAGGGAACTATATTCAATATCTTGTAATAACCTATAATGGAAAAGAATCTGAAGCTGTACACCTGAAACTAACATAATATTGTAAATAAACTATAGTTAAATATAAAAAATGTGTAACTATGTATGGTGGTGATGTTAACTAAACTTATTTGTGGTGATCATTTTGCAATATATACAAATATTGAATCACTATATGAAATATAATGCTATACATAAATTATACCTCAATTTAAAAAATAAAGGACAAAATTTTTTTTAATTAAAAAAAACACGTTACCAGTTTTAAGGAACTGAACCACTGCGTAAATCCAGAGATTTGTGGATGAGGAGGCAGACTCAGAAAGTAAATCCCTTGGTCTGAAAGCAGCCAGGTCTCTGACTTCAAATCCCTTAACCACTTAAGGAAGCAGGTCACTTGAACATTAGAAAGTAGGAAAATAAAAACAAAGTTTAAGTTAAAAACATAAAGGTTAAGTGAAGAGGAACAAGAGTCAGAAATTCTTTACATTTTAGAATATCTAGTAGCTCCTCCACATGATGATATGTGAATTCTTATGATTATTTACTGGTCACGGTCTACAATTACACTGTTTTTAAGGGATGCCACTTAATGATCATTTAACTGAAAGTCCCTGGAGTTACCTGTGGTCATGAGATGTCAACAGACTTGACAGGTCACAGCTGTCTGCAGATCACTCGTCTGTGGGTAAGCTACAGCTAGAGATGAGTCACTAGACCAGTATCACGTCCCAGGAAAGAGCGGTGGGATACTGTGATTTATAATAAGAGAGGGGCTGGGGGTCGAATCAATCACCAGCAGTCAGTGATTTAATCAATTGTGCCTATGTGGTGGGGCCTCCAAAACACCCCAAGGAGGGTGTTGGGAGAGCTGCTGAGTTGAGGGACACGTGGACATGCTGGGAGAGGGGTCACTCTGAGAGGGACGGAAGCTCCTCGCCCTCCCCAGGCCTTGCCCTACACACCTCTTCCACCTGGCTGCTCCTGAGTTATACCCTTTTATGCTAGATTACCAAATCTAGTTAAGTAAAATCCTTCTCTGAGTCCTGTGAGCCACTCCAGCAAATTAATTGAACTCAAGGAGGGGGTCGTGGGCACCTCTGATTTATGGCTGGTTTGTCAAAAGCACTGGTGACAACCTGCACTTATGATTGGCATCTGAAGTGGAGGGGGCAGTCTTGCAGGACTGAACCCTTAACCTGTGGGATCTGATGCTCTCTCCAGCTAGGCAGTTATCATAATTGAGTTAGAGTGTAGGAACCCAGCTGGTGTTGCAGAATTGCTTGATGGGTGGAAAACCCACCTGCCTGGTGTCAAAGTGAAGTAGTATAACAGAGCATGTTAAAGTAAGGAGACACTGCATTCATTGCGTTAATACAGTTCGCATGCTTTTTTGAAGGACATGTATGACAAGTCTAGGGCCTTTTGGAAAATCTAAATTGATTAGACAAGAAAATAAAGATCACAAACATTTGTAGTTATTCAAGAGAAGAAAGTAAACAAGATGAGAAATCCTTGTGTAGTGAGTCAATATTTTGAAATAGTAATCTCTCTCTTTCCTCCCTCCTCCTCTTGTCCCTTCCTTTCAATTAAATTACCTCATTCTTTACTAATTGAATCAAGGAAGGGATGTGACAGCAAGACAGAGAAAAAAGAGCCTCTTCCAGGTTTCTGAGTTTCCAGAAACAAAGCTTTCAGGCATCGCACCAGGGGTTCTAACTATGCAGCTTCTTCTCACCCCTTAGGGGATATTTGAAAGGCGTTGTATACTAGTTGGGGGGTAGGTGTTTTTCACAACAACCGGGGACATTATTCCATCATCTGAAAATAGTGGGTGAGGCCAGGGATGCTCTAAAGAGCGGGGAAAATCCTGCAGGACAAGGAAGGGCTGACCCCAAGTGCCAAGAGCACCTCTCTTAGAACTCACTGACAGGCAAGGATATGGAGAAACTGGAACCCTGTGCATTCAGCCACTCTGGAAAACAATATAGCAGTTCCTCAAAAATTAAACTTAGAATTACCACATGACCCAGCAATTTTACCTCTGGGTATAGACCCTTCCAAAAATTGAAAGCAGGGACCCAAATAGATACTTGTACAACAGTGTTCATAGCAGAATTATTCATGATAGCCAAAAGGCGGAAACAACCAAAATGTCCATTGTTGCACAAATGTGGTCCATCCATACAATGGAATATTATTCAGCCTTAAAAAGGAAGGACATTCTGACACAGGCTACGGCACGGATGAACACTGAAGACACTATGCTGAGTGAAATAAGCCAGACACAAAAGGACACATATTGTACAGTTCCACTTGTATGACGTACTTAGTCAAATTCATAGCGACACGAAGCAGAATGCCGATTCCCAGGGGCTGGGGGTGGGGAATGGGGAGTTAGTGTTTAACGGGGACAGAATTTCAGTCTGGGATGATGAAAAAGTTCTGGAGATGGAGAGCAGTGATGGTCACACAACAATCGGAATGTACTTAATGCCACTTAAAATTGGTTAAAATGATAAATTTTACGTTATATGTATTTTACCACAATTAAAACAAAACAAAACTCACTCAGGGGCAGAGGAGACCTTGAAAGCAAGTCTTTTCTGCCCTGAGGCCCATAAAAAGATTCCTAGGCTGGGAGAAGCAGCAAGGGAGGCCAGCAGGAGAGGCAGGCAGTGATGGGTTTCTGAGAAAGGCCCTGCTCGCTGTTCTTGGGGAATGGTCAAAACCTTCACAGATCTCAGAAGGGGAAACTTGGACCACGCTTCCTGGTACAGCCCTGAGAATGGCAAGAATTTGGAAGAGGGACAAATATGGCTCTGTGCCATGTCTTGGCCACCCCAGGTCTTAGCCTCACAAAATCCCCAGGCCCCAGTGAGTGTACGAGCAGAAGAACAATTGCTGAGTGCCCAAGAGTGGTGGGGAAGTGGCAGAAAGAGGCACAGGAGCTGAGGGCAGGCAGAGGGAGCTGAAGCGACCTCACAGGATTGAATTCATGACCATGAACAGCCCAGGCTGATGGGCAACTCAGTGTCCCCCGAGCACACAGACACTATGAAGGATCAGATGAGTCCCTCCAGTGTCTTGGCTCTGTGTAAGCCTCCCCGGAATCTGCGTGTGACACCAGAAACCGAGAAAGGTCTTGAAGTGACTGAATGAGGGTTTGAAACAGAACCATAGTTGCACCACAAGGTTACATTTACTGCAGCTGAACCTCCAGCCCTACATGCAAAGCCATCCTCACTCCCTCCAGCTCTCTAAAGGTTACGGAGCCAGTGGGGGCCTTCAGCAGAACATCCTAATTTTCCACTCGTATGAGGACCTCCACCATTAGTGAGTTCAATCGCTATCACTGTGCTTTTCCTCTGTTCACAAAATGTTTCTGCACCGTGTTGGGTGGAGGTGCTTCAGCAGAGCACCCCCCTGCCTACAGAACGCTGCACCCCCAGCCCTTGTCCAAGGCAGCACAGCCCGCCCGGAAGCAGTTTTCCACTGTAGGTGCCTATTTTCTATTTGGGCATGGAGCAAGGAAGTGAGCTGAATGAGTATGATTAAGCTCCTGGCCTGCGATGCTCCCCACATGGTCTTGTTTTTGTTTTTCTTTAAAGGAATGATGTTAAACCCTAGTGGCTCCCCCAAACACCTGGACTTTAGTATCTGAAAATTTAAGATAATTACCGAAACATAATTCCTAATTAATATAGCTTTCATCTGCTCGTATCAATTTAATACGATTATTCCCAGTGTTAATTTCAAGTTCTAAATACAGTCTCCTGTAACAGGCGGCTCACATAGAATCCCACCTCTTCATTTCACTAATTCTACTGCAGATAAGTGTTCCCTTGGCTATTCGGGCAAATCCTTGTAATCCTGGGAATGTGGTCGTTAACTAACTAACCTCTGGTTGGAAAAAACAAATACCAGTCCTGGTCTTCATCACATTTCGATCCTCTATGGAGCCCAGGTTTGGGCAGTTTCCAGTTTTCTGTGTCTCGAGACTTCAGTTGCCTGTAAGGCTTCTGAATTTTGTCCTCCCGGCATGTCTGCTGTGGGGCATCTCACAGCGCTAGCTCAGCCCACCCCAGCACACTCTCGGGCTTGCTCCCTCTCCCTCTCACCCTGGGAATTAAAGGTATGTGCTCTGCAGTCTCAGTAACCTGGCTTTTAAGTGAGACCACAGTACAAAATAATAAATGAGATTTTAAACAATGTTTGAAGTGGGTGCAAGCCACACTGTAGGTTTCCAGACGGATATTCTTGCAGAAGCCATTGTGGAAGATGACGAAAGGCAAATGAATCCCAGATGAGGGCGAAACAAAAACAAATGAAGTAAGGAAAATGAACAGACACAGATTTTAGAAGTGATTTTCTATTCCTAATTAGGTTTGATACACCATGCTTCTTAAAAAAAGAAACAAAGAAGTTACTTCAAGGGACCCCCCGTTGCAGTTCCGGTGTGTGGCTCAATACATTTACGGCCAGAGTCCGGCAGCCATCACACACCTACGGTAACGCCCGCCTTCTTGGTCACGGGGTGCTGCCTGGATCTCATTTCATTACTCAGGACAATATGACATTCATGTCCACAGCACTCTGTGTTGCTCCAGGTCTGAACACAGGCATGGAGTAACCATAAAAGGAATGGATAAGGGGACTACAACACATAGCTCTGGGAACCCACTGATGGCCAATTTACTAGCCCAGGTAGGCACGACCACTGTAAGCTAGAATAGTACCCCAAATGACAAAGACAGGAGCAAGAGAATGAATAATTACCTAATGGCTGACTGCAGACACTGATTTGTTTTCATACTTTTAGGCTGAATATACCAGCTTGATGAAAGCTTTGAAAAACCGAGTATAATTCTTCATTAAAATAAAAAGCACAGTGAGTTATGCTTTTAAAAAAGATTAACTTTAGGGAACTAGATATTTTCATGGCTCCACTGATGACGTGCTAATTGACAAAGGGAAAATGCATCTGGCGAGTTCAGAAAGCTGGGGCTGCAACTAGTCTGCTTATTTTAACCAGTCTACTTTCCTATCTGGATGTGTGTGTAGAATATGCAAATCAAATAAAATACTTATATTTTACTGTATACATCTGAGTTAAATCGTTGTCCAGATTTGGTTGTCAAAAGTTGACTTTGGAAACTGCTAAAATCCACTTCCGATAATAATGAGGTGATTATCAGTTGGGCATGATGAAAACAGCACAGGATTGGGAGCTGTAACACCTATGTGAGAGCCCACTCTCCTATGCTTGTATACTCAACAAACAGTCCTTAGTGTCTTTGGACCTCAATTTCCTTGCTTAAATATGCCAATGGTTAGAATAAAGACTCTTAACTTGGGTTGAAAGGGTCCATGAATCCCCTGAAATTAAACTATTTCGTGTGTATTAGTGTAGAGCCTTTCTCTGAGGAGAGGTGTGGTAGATTAGACACACAAGCAGCAACAACTCTCATCTAAAGGTATTATGTGATCCCCTGTCCCTGGGTATGGGGTGGCCTTGCAACTTGCCCTGACCAACAGGATGAGGCAGAAGTGATAAGTGATGTTATGTGACTTCTAAACCCTGACCTTGCTGCTTCTGCCCTCGTTCTCCTGGAAGGCTGCCCACCATGTAAACAAGCCCTGGCACCCCAGCTGGCAGCCAGCAACAACCGTTGGGCATGTGGCTGAGGAAGTCCTGGACCATCCAGTCTCAGTTAAGCTAAGGATGACTGAAGCTGCCTGAGGGATCCCAGATGAAACCAGCCAGCTGGGCCCAGGAAAACAGCAGAATTGTGAGCAAATTAATAGTAGCTGCTTTAAGCCACTAATTTCTGGAGTGGTCAGTTACACTGTATTATTTAACTACTCCAAGAGTGTATTACGCTTTTATCGAATTCTCAAGGGTTATGACTTTCTGAATTTGAATTAGATTATTTCAAAGGTTATGCTTCCTTGTCTCTGCTCTCTTTTTTAACTATGTCATAGGTATAATTTAACGTGGCAGTCTTGCATTCAAACTGCATTTTAAAGTAAATTATAGAATTTTTGAACTGAAGAATCAGCAGGTCATTGAGTCTATAGTTCAAAGACGTTTTCTACTTCCCTCTTAAAAAAAAATGTGGAACAGTCCTCAGGCACATCTTACAATCTTCATATTTTTAATGATTAAAGCAATTTCATCTGAAAATTCTATTAATATTTCGGTTTGTTATATCCAAACCAATGTTTCAACTTATTTAGGACAGCGAGCATTTGCTCCTAAGTGATCTTATTCTTCAATCCCTCTTACCAAACTTTGTCCCATCCTTTCTAAAGTGTAACATAGTCTGAGGGAGTGGTCACCTTGTATCTTTACTGCTGACATAACATGGATGAAACGCCATCCCAGCCATGCATGGATTCTACACTTGCTTTTGTTTCTGACAGCCCTCTTCATCATTGGGAATGTTAGCCTCCTTCTGGATTTAGTCTTTCTGACTCTTTTCTCACATGTTCTTGGCAGTTTTTTTATATGCATGCTTGTTTTCCCAGATCATCATTCACACTTTACATACACCATTTAAAAATATATCTGATCTCAACAAACAGCTTCCTGCACAAAGAGAGTAAATCTTCTTGGCTACGTCCTTCCTTTTTCTTCTTCTCCTCCCCACCCCGACCCACCCTCGCTTTGGACCATTTACAACTGTAGCATCAGAAGTTCATTTTGAGGACTCTCCTCTGCTTCTTTTTGGAATCTCAGACCCGGGGGTCAAAGTCAAGCTTTTATAATTTCCTGAGATATTTAAAAACTCAAACTAACCGACTGTATGTCTGGCAGTGACCACATCTCTCTGGAATTTTCTGATGGCCAGGTGGCCCTCTTCCAGGATTCCTGTCACTTCTGATTTTCCCTGCAGAGCCTCTGAGGTGGCCAGAATTAGAAGCAGGGTGTTAATCCTCTTCATCACTTCCTCTCCCTTCTGAAAGATGAAATTATCATGTGGGTTAACTATTCTCAACCTGGCTGCACGCTGGAATCACTAGGGGGCGGGGGCACTTAAAAACAAACAAACCAACGTCTGAGGCCCTACCCTGAGAGATTCTGCTCTCAGGGTAGAATGGGTGGAGCCTGCCTATCCATTTTTTTAAAAAGAAGTCTGGGATTATTCTAACGTGCAGCCGGGGCTGAGAGCACTAATTGAGGTAAATCATGAATTTATCAGAGGTTCTGAGTTTAGAAAATGAGACATCTGGCAGATGCCGGGATAGCTGAAGCCCCCATCATTGAGAGTCCGAATGCTTCTCTTTCCTAATCCATTAATTTTTAACACAGGCAATCTAGTTCTACCATGTCTACACAGGACAATGACAACCAGACTATGATATTACTTTCTGATTGTTGATATTAATCTCAACACAGCTCTAACATCTTTAAACAAGATGAAGCTAGACAGCAAAAAGTCCTTTGAAAAGTTCAGAAAATAGTTGGGGACAGTAGCTTTTCTGAAATTCCAAATAAAGATGAGCTACACTGCTGTGGATGGTTTTCCTTACTAGTTAAGAGAGTAGTTTGACAAAGGAAGTGTATTGCAAATGAAAAAATAAAGCAAAATTTTTTTCTCCTTCTTTGATCAATTTTCAGGATGCTAATTCTGTGTTAGTCAAAAGGCAATTGAGATGTCAAATACATTATATTTTTGAAAAATTCTCTCTCACCATACATCGCATATATTACATACTTAGGCTTTACATTTTTTTAAAAAAATTCTAATTGTTATTATCACCAAGTATGCAAATGCAACTTTTCATGAGGCTATTACTCTTTCACAATGGAAACGGCCTTGTTTCTAGTTAGTGGCAGAACTGATTTTGGTGTCATTAGCAGAAGTAGGCTAAGTGTCAGCCAAGCTGGGATGCTGAGGCGTGAACAGCAAGTCAATTCTGAAGGAGCATCTTTTCAAAGGACCTACTGAGGGCACAGCTGCATCTTGGCGACCACAGCACACGCTGGGATGGCACAAGCATGATTACGCGAAGTAGGTGGTGTTAGACACTAGAGGCAGGCAGGGGAATTCAGTCTTCTATGAACTAGAGATGACCAGGGGAGAGCAGTTTTCCTGAATGCTTACTGCAGGAATAGAAGCTGTAGAGTCTAGCTCTAACCTGTTCCAAGTTAGCTGTGTAGAAACTGCTTTCTGCGGACAGAAGTCCAGAGGTATGCTCTGTAGAATCTAAAAACAGAAAGGATGAGCAATATTCTCATGCTGAAATACTGCAACTGCTTTCAATCAAGCAGGCCCTTTTGGAATCACATGCATTTTGTCAATAATTCAGTTTTGCAAACATTTTGCAATATGGTATCATCTGACAAACTCTCAATAATATATATTTCCACTTTCTAAAGAAAGCACATGTAGAAAATGGTGTCAAATAACATGAAAGGGTGTGTTCTGAAACTGTGGACACTAAGAAAACTAGTGTTGCTTCTCTTTCCAACTCTAACTCATGCCACATTGAGCTAGGATTACAGGAGTTGAAAATAATGCATGAGAAGATGGTGGAAAGAAAAAGAAATCTTGACAAAACAAGACAGGGCTAACAGCATAGTGAAAGCAACTGCTACAGGGTTTCCTAAAATTGGTGCATGTAACTCAGACCGAGAGTTATTTTAACATCTCTCTCATTTTACTTAGACATACCCAAATACACACAAATATTTCACCATCTACTGCCAAATATCAACAATGAAAACGATGTACACTTTTGTTCTGTATCAGGGCAAGAACTGCAGATACATGCATAAGTGTTTACAGAAGTTTTAAAAACTCTTAAGTTATATTTCTCCTCCTACCGAAATTGTACAGTCTTTCTAAACAACTCTATTGACTTTCCTGGAGAAAAGAGAAGATTCCCACTGCTTCAAATTAAGGTCCACATATTAGCAGAGGGATTACTGGTTATGACCAATGGAAGACAGATTGGCTGTTCCTTCAATTAGAAGTATGTACATTCACTTTATAAATAGTTTGCCATTGGGAGGCAAGCACTTCAGATCTCAGGTGTGTATCCGTGATTAATTTTTCCACCTCTTTCCTTAGTAGGACAGGAAAAAACATACTTAGTACCCTAATGTTTTGATTTTGCAAGGAATACAACCAACCTCCCGATTTCATGGTAAACCAGGAGGCCTTCCTACTTTGGCACAGTTCAGCCAGGACTGCACAAATGACTGGGATCAAAAGAAGACATTCTGCTTCTTCACTTGAACTGAGTGTGAATTAATTTAAAATGTCAAACTTGATTTCGATAAAAGAGACTTGAAAAACAATACCGTTTGGTTAAGAAAGAGGTTAATGAGGAAAATGTAATCCCCACTCAAATGCCATTGGAATGCAAAGCCACATTTATTTGCATGTGTGGTAGCTGTAAAAGGTCCAAGGAATTTTGTTTTCAGTGTTTTGAATTGTTTATAATGTATTCTCTTTTTATTCCATCTACTAACAATTCCCAGAAATGATGGAAATCAAAAGATGGAAAAACGTAATGGCACTTGGGTTCTAAGAAAATTACCAGTTGCAACATCTGCTCTAGCCACAGTTCATGAAGCAGGTGATTATGGAGACAATAAAGAAAAATGTTATTAAGTCAGTAAAAATCCCTTGAACCTTGCCAATTCTGTGATAGCGCCTTGAAGTCTGACACTCCAAAACAGTCCATGAAAAATTTTGCAACAAAATTTTCACTACTAATGATGCTCATTTGCAAGCACAGAGTTCAGATATTCCAGGCTGTGAGACATAAAACACACTGTACAATTTCTTTGACCTTGTTATGTTTTATTAAAGCATTTACCAAAGTGTCAAATAAAACAAATCTATTATTTAAAAATCAACCCTGGAAAGTCACTGGCTTTTCAACAGACGAGTTTTTCATCGCACTTTTAAGTATTTTTCCGCACGTTTCAGGGCCAGGAACTGCTTCATTAAGAGCACTGGGTTTCAAAACAACGCCATTTCCCCAGGCTCAGCAGCCAGAGCAGAGCACTGTGCTGGGAGCACCGGCCATCAGTTAGCGAGGAGCCAGGCCCTCGCAGACTTGACAGAAAGTCTGCCCTGTTAAGGTTCAGGCCACAGTTCACCTACTATGGAGCTGCTGCTCTATCGGTTAGGATTACCGTTGCTTAAAGTTTTATTTAATGCCCTGATCCATCACTTGAATGGCCTCCTTAGGCTTTCAAATATGGAAGAATGAAAATGAGACAAGAATTAACGTTTTTATGGCCTCTCCTAATATTTCTATTTCTGGCAAATTCTTTCAGATACAGAGAGTGATACAATTCTACAGTGATGAAATCCCTTCAGAAACCTCTCCTATTTCCCTCCCCCGAAGTTTTCAGGGGACAGGACCGCCTGTAGAGTAACTCCCTGCACCCCTTCCTGACCTAGCCCGTTGGTGCATTTGGAAGAACGACCGGCCTTTTTGGGCTAAACCTGGGCTGGGGTGAGAGGTGCAATGTATTAGGCCTCTAAAGTCCCAACCACTTCACAGAAATCAATAAACTAATACAGAATTAATATTTTTTGAAAGTTTTAGCACCATGTCCCTCCTGGGTTCCTGCAGCCAGTCATCACTGCGGCGCTGCCTCTATCTACATCATTGCTGGCATGTAGCAAGAGGGACTAAAGACCAAGTGCAGACCAAGGGCAGTCATTTCCACTCCCACTTCATTGGCCAGAGCAAGTTCACATGATCACACCCAAGTGCAGCAGACGTCTCCTCCTGCAGGGAGGGGGTACGGCGCCCGAGAGCAGTGAGACCAGAGCAACCAAGTCCTTCTGGACAACAATCAGTAAGGGACATATATTCAGTCTTGTCTCTGCTCAGGAAGAACTGCTGAGCCAGAGAATCAGCTCCGGAATAAGAGCTGCAGTTCAGGGCGTTAAGGTGGGGCCAGGCAGCAAGGCAGACGGAGGAAGTGGCCCCAGAGTCCGCCACTGTGGCCAGGATCGGCAGCGCCCATCCAGCACTGCGTTCACACTGAGCCAGGCTGACTTGCTCAAGTCACTTGCTGTTCAGTCTCGGGCTGGAAACCAAAAACTCGCTCTCTTCCCTTAACTAGGGTAAAGGCTCACTGCGGAGTGAATGCCCAGAAATTAGAGCACAGGACAGGACAATATTCAATTAACTAACAAAATGGGCAGAGCAGTCATGGAGCCCTAGAGAAAACGTGTGCCTACACTCTCAAAAAAATTGCTGGTTTTCCTGCTTTGCTGCAAAATCCAGAGAGGGAAGCTGGGAGAAGGGAGGCTTTGTGGTGAGAGAGGCAGAACAAGCTGCGGGTTTCAGGTCAGCAGGCAAGCTCTCCTGGCCCTGGCTCATCACCCCCAAAGGTCCCCCCGCCCAGGACGGTCACCTCACCAGCTGCAGGGTCTACGCCATACTCTGTGCCCAGACCGTCCTCTCCCCATGTCAGTCAGGGCTCAATACAGGAAACAGAAAACACTCCAGATCTTTCAAGCTCAGAGGGATTTAATACAAGCTATCACATGGAAGGGCTGGAGGAGCAGCCGTGAGAGCCCCCATACCCTCTAAGCTGGGGACCAGGCAGCGGGCCATGGGATGCAGCCACTGCCCACACTCATGCCTTCCAGAGCCTTCTTGGGCACCTACACAGCTGAGGAAAGACAGCGTCCTCCTCTTTTCTGCCTTTCAAATCTTATGTGACTGCATTTCATTATCAGAACCTGCCCTGCATCCTGCCTCTGGCTGCAGAAGTTACTGGGAATTCTGGTTTGTGTACCCCAGGCCCTGCAGCACAAGGAGTTCCATCGGCAAGAGCATGGCTCTCCTCCAGGGACAGGCAACCACAGTCCTCAGTGGCTGCCAAGAGTAAGGTGCCCTGGACCCCTCCTCTCCTGAGTCCCCTCAAGATGGAGAGTCCCCAAACTAACCAGTCAGAGCCGCTGTTACTGAGTCACCCTCCTCCAGATGTGATCCCCTGGCAGCCTTGACTGTCAGGGGACTGGCTTGGGGCAGGGGCAGGCAGGCTTCATGGAATTAAGGTGGTATTAAGGCCAAGATCTCAGGAGGGCTCTCCTCTTGCCCTGCCAGTCACCTTCTCCCCCAACACCCTTCTCAAAACAGACCGCTGGTTTGGTTCTCAAGGTCTGGTCCTGGGCCAGCAGCATCGGCATCACTCGGGAGTGTGTTAGAAACGCACCCCAGCCTGGGTGCATCAAAGCTGGCGGGTGGTAGAGCCAAGCAATCTGTAGCTTAACAAGCCCTCCGGCTGATTCTGCTGCACCCCAAAGTTTGAGAACCCCTGCCGTTGGGAATTAGACATTTCTGGAACAAGAGAAAGTGGAAACAATGCCCACCTGATTACTAGGGGTGAACATGGCATACATCTCAGCAGAGGTCTGGTCAGGCTAAGATGGAGCCTGGGCTAGGTCCATTGCCCCAAAGTCCAAATCTACGTCTCCTTTCCCTCTGGTTGACCACGTGGGACAGGGTCAAAGCAATGACCAGCATGTTTGCAGGGGAAGAGAGAGAAGGGAGGCCATACCCAATCTGGATCTGGCTCAGGTAACCAATCCCAGTATCTGGCGTGGAAAAAAGACAGGCCTGGCTGACATTCCAGAGGACAGGCTCCTATACCAGGAAATTGGAGCAAAAGCCAAAGGGAGCCATCGACTCTTAAAACAAAAAACCTACCCCTCTAGTAAACACGGTTTAATCAAAGTCTTGTAGTATCTGCTCCCCTTAGACACTGGGGCGGAGAGGAAGATGAGGGACAGAAGCATTCCTCATGCCCCGTGTCAATCCCTGAGCTCCTAAATTGGTCTAAGACTATTCTACCTGCCCCTGCTAAGATAAGCTAAGACAAAGACTCCCCATTCCAAGACTTCTGACTCCAGCTGCCCCTCCCCCCTCCACACCCAGGTTGAATAAGCAGAATTCTTCTTTGGACTTTGCTGCAGAGGTTCTGTTCCCATCTTCCTGTTGCCACCTTCCTCTCTGAGGCCTGGGGCTCCATCTCATTCTTCCATGCCCATCTTTTTCCCGGGGTCTGAGGCCTGATGTGATCTCTTATCAAGCATTACTTTTGTAACCAGGAAAGAACCCACTGTGCTGAGATTTTAAAAACTGAATACCCACCTCCCGATCTCATTTCCCTGAGGGTCATGCTCAGTGTCAGGTCTACAAGGGGGCATATACCCTCTAGTTCACTGCAGAGCACCAGGAGGCGGCAGGAGCCCCAACCCTGCACCCCAAACTTCAAGAGCGTAACATGGATGGGGACCTTGTTGGATTTTCCTACAACCATAGCTTTCAAACTTCTTTTTACTGTAATCCATGATAAGAAATACATTTTGCACTGCGACTCAGTACACACGTATATATACACGAGAAGAAAGACTTATGAAAGAATATCCTTAACATCCTTCTAACATTTTCCATTCTTTTCTATTCCACTTTAAAAATGCGAGTCAAATCCCATGTTACTGAGTTACTAATGGTTGGCAACCTGTGGTATGAAAAACACTGAAGTCCACACTGTAATAAACTCACCACTGGCACCCCAGAGAAGGCAGCATTAATAGCACACTCTCATTGTGACCAGCATTGCTGAGAGCTCTATGTGTTTGTATGTGTGTTACTGTCATTTCAATTAAAATCCTAAAATCGCTACAGGCCATAATTCCAACTCTGTGCTCCTAGTATTCCAACGAATACAAAAAAATTACTTTTACTGGTTTCATCTTAACTTCAAATTTGGTGATGATTTGAAACAGCGGCACGTGTGGATGGCTAAACTCTCATTACCAGATAAGCAGTTATTTTCTAAGTTTCAACAAACATTTTTGTTCAATGTAGTTTGGTTTAAATCAAGTAAATGGATATAATCGCATAATCGAGTTTCTCTCTTCTCCCTGTTAAATCAAAGCAGTTCAAAGACTGGAAACATTTCAAGGATGAAAAACGGGGTTTGAAAGCTGAAACGTGTGCCTTTCCTAATAGATTCAGACCCTCAGCTGTCATATGAGGGCAGCTGGAAGCCCTCCTTTCACAGCTGGGCCAGTTCTGCCTCTTTCGGACCTGCACCGACTCTGTCCCTCATCTCAGGTAGGCCCAGCACACGACACCGGGGCCTCTCCTGTCCCCGCAGTGTGGGCCCGCGCGTCATCTGCAGCGCAGACAGGCAGACACAGGATGCTGGCAGATTGGAACGGGCTTGCCCTGCTCCGCGCCCTCCTTCCCCAAATCAAAACCCACCGAAAACACCGCCAAGAGCCAGGAAACCTCATGGCGTTAATTGCTTCCATTCCCCAAGCTGCATGTGGCACACAGGACACCTCGTATCCCTCCAGGGGTGCGCAGGGGCGGGCGGAGGGTGCAGGGAGGGAGCGCCAGCCCGGCCCACCCTTCCTCCCGGCTCTGCGCCCTGGGCTCGGGCCTGGCTTGAGGGTTGGCGCCACCTGGCTTTTTCGAGCAAGAGAGGCGGGAGGTCGAGGAAGTGGGCGAGGTGCTACGGCCACTGCGGAGGGAAGGCGCCCCAGGGCGCCCCCCCTTCAAAGCCCTGGGGCGGCCGGGCAGTTGGCAACTGCGCACCGCGGAAAGACAGGCAATTACCCTCCGGGGAACCGAAAACCCAGGAATTTCCCTCGCTACTGATGTTAGAAGAGCGGATTCCACATTTAGGGCAGGCCCGAAGCGCAGAAATAACTGTGGCAACTCAAAGCATTATCAGCACTGGTCAATTTACGCCTTGATGGGCTCTGGCTGGTTTTACCGATCAGCTGTTTTGCGCAAACTTCCTACACTGACCTGCGGGAAAAGAAAGGAGACAGGAGAAGGGGCTCTGATCTCCACGCAGCTGCAGCACTGGAAAGGGGGCAGCTTGTTAAAGGAACCCCCTGTGCCTGGGTTTGTTCACATGCAAAATGGGGAAAACCACATGTTCAGTAACTGCTACAAGTGACCTATGTGAAAATAAAACAAAAGCCCACCGGGAAGTGCTTTCGACGTTACAGCTTTAGTAGAAAAGTACAATCATAGTCGTAATAAAAATGGTAATGGACTCTAACACCCATTCAGAGCTCTATAAATCTGCACTGTTTGTGTGCATGGATGTGAGGAACTCACAGAAGGACAATGGAGGACACTACTACTAAACCTGAACTAGTTATCTAAAGTAATTACCTATCCACCTATTTCAGCTGGCCTTTTAAAGGGGGGAGGATCTAGAGAAAGGTATGTTTGGAAGCTGCTTTTCCATGTAACCATGAAGGTGCACCAACAGACACATGGATGCATGTAACAGGCACACATTACGTGCATGAATGGAAATGTGGACATGCACGGGAAATGTGGGTTTGCATTTATTATAATAATGACTCAGGTACGGTGCTACACAGTTTACTGGAGACTTTGGCATTCACTTTTCATTTAACCCTCACAACATTAGGGGGCATCATTAATCCCCACTTTACAGGTGAAAAAACTGCAGTTCAGAAAAAAATAACTTGCCCCAAATCTTGATGATGAGAAGCTATAATACCAAAGATATTCATTCTAATTCTGGGCCATTCTCATATTCAGCCAACACGTGATGGACACCCACTGTATGCCAGTAAAGCATTGTGGCCACAAAGATTAAAGACCTATTCTACTGCCTTCGGGAACTCACACCTAGTGGAAAAGAGAGAAATGACACTCCTGTAGAATATAAACTCTGTAGTCGGCCTGAGCCCAAAAAGAGCAGACACCCAGGTGGAATCTTGAAGGACAAGGAGAATGACATCCTTCTACCTTATGGATGAGGAGGAAGGTGTGCAGCAGGCAGAGGGACAACACGTGCAGAGACATGAAGGCAAAAGAAACTGGGCTGTTCAACACAGTTCAGCAGAGCCAGGGCTCAGCGTGTGTGAAGGGAAAGTGGTGAGAAAGGAGATGTTATGTGAGGAGCATCACATGCTCGCATTTGGGTTTTCCTGAAGTCTATGCAGAATGAATGAAAGATTTAGAGTAGGGGCATGACATGATCAAACTGCATTATATAAAGATGACACCGGCTGCTGGGAGCACAGATTGGAGAGCACACTGGCAGTAGGAGCAATAATGGAATGACGCAAACTCAGTACCTGTCATCACTGAGGCAGGAGGTAGAGAGGGTGGATTTGAAAGATAATAGGAGGACCTGGGGGGAGTTGCCAGGTTGCGGCCTAGCTCCTGACGGATGGTGGTGCCATTCATAGAGCCTAGGAGAACAGACTATGAGTGTGCAACAGGGACTAAAAACACATTCCGTTCTGAGCGTGACGAGTTTTCAAAATCTAAGTACATCTACTTAGGACGTGAAAATGTCCTCCAGTGAGGGATGGGATATTTGGGTCTAGCACTCCTAGAAGAGGTCTGAATTGTAGAAAAATATGCCATCAACGTCACGTGAAACCATAGAATGGCTAATAAAAACAATAACGGTAATAACGATAATCATTGCTAACATGCATCTAGTTCTTACTACATACGTAGCACTGTGAAAAGCACGTTTAGTAGATTTTCTCATTTAATCCTCATAACCATCTCAGGAAGTATTTGGATTGACTATAGCCCAGGGAGAGGTTTTCATAAAGGAAGAGAAATGGTCCAGAACAGGACCCTGAGGATGAGGTTTAGGAGGAATGGGCAGAGAGCCCTTTGTACTCTGTTGCACAGCTAGAGTTCCAACGAACACCTTACATAATCGCCCAGATTCAAAGGTGGAAGGTGGGTATCCTTGCTCCGGTCCTACCTAGGACAACAGCCTGGAGTGGCTGTCTGGGCTGGGTGGCCCATTGCCACAGGCCTAAGCTCCCTGCTGAGGGAGACCCCCTCAGCCCTGGTGCTATGTGGGGTTCTTTTAGCCTCCAAGTTGTCAAGGTCCCCCAGCCTGCAGGTGAGAGAGGAAGAGGCTGCTTCAGTGCAGAGAAACTGCCTGTTGCGCTACACACCCATGGGAAACACATTACAACTGTTCCTCTGAAACACTCTGGATTCCAGCCAGGCAGCATCAACAGGCTCATCAAGGTCGACCAAGACAGGAGAAAGCACCCACACTTAATTTCCAACATGGCAGACAGTTCCCCACATCCTTATCTCACATCAAGAAGGTGCTTCCCCAAAGCAAGCAAGAGCAGCTTTACCATCTTACTATTAATGCTGGATAATTGCTTTGTTAGCTCTTCCACCTGCACCCAATGTTGATAACTTGGGAGTGTGTTGTGTGAGGGAAAAGGATCAGTGAAATATTAGTCTGAACATTGGCTTTACTTTATAAATTTGTTAATTATTGTTTTGCCCCTTTATTAAGTTTGATCATGGATTTCTACCTCTAAAGAGACTCTAAAGACATGTGAGACTTGTGGCTGTATCCTCATTAGAGGACCTGTAACCTTGGCCCAAAGCTCCTTGTGGGCTCACAGTCCACACAATAGAGCAGGAATGTTTAAAGAAGTGCAGCACAAGTGACACGGTGTTGACTTCCAGTTTTGCTTTAAATTTGTACTCCTGAACCCAAGACTATTATGTTCTGGTCTGGGTATTGCTGTTCTGAATGAGAAGTGGGGTGAGGAGTGTGGATGGCTGGGTGGTAGAAGGAAATATCCTAGAGACTTGACCCATGCTCACCTGGCCCGTCTCTCCAATAATTTTCACAGAGTATGGCACTGAGCAAGACGCCATCCTGGGCTCTCCAGCTGTGCGACCGGGGGAAATCAGCTCTCTGGGCTCGTGTGCTCATCTGCAAGAAGAAGGGGCAGAAGCAGCTCTAAAGAACTATGCAGGTTTAACATTCACTGATTAACTTATTAACTTAATACAGGAATCAGCAGGGTGTCGGTGTTGGCTCTGTTGCTTCTTCATCTGGTAGGGGTAAGGGACTCACTGTATGTTGATACATACAACAGCATCAGAGAATATAAAAACAGAAATTGGGTTTGTGAACCAACAGATTACCAGGATTAAAAATTAATAACATAAGTACATGCGTATGCATACACACAAATATGTAACACACACATGTAATAAAAATTAAAAACGTGTATATAGAGAGAGAAATAAATCCAGAGAAACTGACTGGTCGGGACATGCAGCAGGTTGATGGCAAAGCCAGGTGTAAAGTCCAGATTTTCTAACTGCTTGTCAGGTAAGTTGCCCACCGGTCTGGGTATATAAGCCACATAAGTCACCAGACACTGGAAGATTTGATGAGATTCATGTTTAACCAGCTCCATGTGCGGCGGTGTGTTTCCTTCCCCCACTATCATCAGTAGCGCATTAGAAAAAGCTGCATGTTCTGGCGAAGGCATGGATCTTTTGTTAAATGGGAGCCCCCAAGAATTTACTCCTACCTTTAATACTAACCCTACGTGTAAATGTGCTGAAGGAGAACAGCCTGAGATCATTTTTCAGAGGAGACAGCAATCCATTTAACAGAAGTGGCGAGAAGAGACGAAATGATCCAGCTTGTCCTTCCGCTGAGGGCGGTGAGGGGCAGTGAGCTCTTGGGCATCAGCCTGGGAGAGAGAGCACTTCCCCAGCTCCATCCTAGCCTATGCCCTGGGCTAGTAACTACCTAGTTAGGGCCCAGCTCACCTTCCAGGAAGTTCAGAAGTTGAACCTAGATCATTTTAATGACCCCTCACATTCTGAGATTTCACCTTGAGAAATTCCTGAAGCAAACCGCCTGAACTTTGAGCCAACTGTCCCTTGCCTCTCTCTGCTAGGTTATTTAAAGAACTGCGATACTGGTCTCCTACTGTTTAGCAGTAATAATGATTTTAACATAGCTGTTAATGAGGAAGAGAAGCTTTGCACCTAAATCTTGTTTAGACTGAAGTAAAAAGTAAACTGAAGCCAGGTTTGCAGGCTTTTGCCTTCCCTCCACTTCAATTTTCGTTAACTATTGAAGAGCCCTGACCTAAGGAGAGCAAGGCGCTGAGGCCTGAGGACTCAGCTGGTGTAACGTGACATTAAGGGCTCGCTAACCAGCAGGAAACTTACCTGCTTTTGCAGGTAAAATGCCAGAAGCGACCTGGAGCTTCTGCTCTGGGTCCCGGGCGAGTCACGGCTCTGCGGTCCCCCAGCCCCTTCCCGGGTGAGCATCACATCCCGAAAGGTCGTGGATCGCCTCGCAGCCTCCTCGCGAGCCCGTGGCTCCCTCCCACTGGGGGAGAAAACAAGAAAAGCCTGGGGTGAGGGCGGAGCGGGGATGGACAAAAAGGGAAGGAAGAAAATCCTGCGAAACATGTTTTGGCAGGTCCGGCATTCGGAGACCGCCATGTGCGCTCCATATTGCGCAGCCCCGGTCTTTGATGTTTTTCCTTAAAGTAGAGACATTATTCTTTCTCCAACCGCGCCTGAGCCCCACAGACAAGAAAACAGCGAGGCCAGGGTGCGGGCCCCCAGTAGGCCGGCCACGTGTACCGAGGTGCTGCCCCGACGCCCGCGGCCCCGCGCTCTCCCGTGGCGGACACCGGCCCGGCTGGCCCCGAGGCGTCCTGCCGACGGCGGTTAAGAGTTGGGAGTTACCTCAGGACCCTCGGCTCTTTGGAGTTTACCGAATGGCCCCCCACAGGCCCACTGTCAAGTCCTCCTTCCCTTTGCCTCCCTCTACCCGTGGCCGGACGGCACGGCGGACTTCCGAGGACTCTAAATCCGCTCGGGCTCCTCCCGGGAACGGGGAAGTAACGGCCGCCAACAGCCGCCAACGGCAGGGACTCAGAAGCGGAAAACTACCCGCTGCGGGGCGGGAGGGCGGCGCGGACGCGGTCGCAGGTCTCGCGCGACGCGAGGCTTCGACAACCCCGGCGCTTCGCAAGTGGGCGGGGCGGGAAGGGCTAGCCCGCGAGAGCAGGGACGTCGGCGCTCCCGCCGCTTCCGGGTCTCCACGAGCTCTTCCGGGGTGCGCGCCACGCGGACGGAGTCGGCGCCTGTGGATAGCTACAAATGCGTAGGGGAAGGTTAGCGCCGAAAAAGAGCTGTAACAACTTTAGCCGACAGTAACGTTCGGGTGGGCGACAGCAGGACCCCTCCAGTTAGTCACGATCAAGCTCCAGTGCTCAAGCAAGTCAGCGTCTGCTCTCCGCCCGCCCAGAGAAGCGGAATCCGGGAAGCGGGGGATCAGGGCGCTACCTCAGCATCCCCGCCCCCACCCGTGGTAGCGAGTACTCGGGCACGGCCCGGGCGCCCCATTAGCTAGCGTAAATTCACTGGGCGCAGAAGACACGGCTTTTCTGCACTCTCGCCTCCGGGAAGGTCTCTGCTCCTGGTTGTCTGGAGTGAGTCTGGCCTGAGTGTGAATTCGGTCGGGCGGGCTCAGCACACCTCGAGCCTCGAGGGTCAGGAGATGAACACTGTCGGCAAAAGTCATAATGATGCCCTGTCCGTTCAATGGGTCAGCTGAAGCGGGCTCCCTCGTGTTTGGGCGATGTGTTGAAAGTGGGAGTAGATCCTCCTGAGGTGATCTCCTTTGTGAGCTTGAAATTAACTGGACACACCTGGCGCCTTTACTTACAGTTGCTCCTTTTCCTTCAGAGCATTCGTCTGTCAACCAAGATCAGTTGTCTCAGGGCCTACTGTGTGCTCAGATCTTGACCAGGCCACAGAAGGCCAGGTTCCTGCCCGTGAACCTGGCTCAGGACTTGGGAGTTAGCGCGTTAGTGGAAGAAAGGGAGGGGGCCCATTAAAATTACTTATTCTGCTGCACTTTTTTTCTGGAATGACTCAAAGTCACCCGGAGGAGAATATAATATTGCACGTCTGGCCTTAGGCTCGGCTTCCTTTTTCTGACCCTTTCTCAACCCGGCTTTCCCTCCTCAGGAGATTTGGAATTCCCCCTGCGGAGGGTGGGTGGGGAAAGAGCCAGCCCAGGTAAGTATGGGAACCACATGGTATCGGGAATGGACAAAAGGAAATCATCGCCAAATGCAACCAGGCAGGTGGGGGTAGATTGAAGCAGAAAGGGAATAGGAAATGTGAATAACCCCCAAGGCAGCAGACTCCGGTGGTGAGGTGTGAGAAACAGTCAACATTTGGAGCTCTGGAGTCAGAAGATTTTTGGCAGCTGTTAGATAACTTCCTGATCTGCAGTAAAGTTCACGTGACCCAGAGGATGTTTCCGGAATTCCGTTGCCTGGCTACCTTCCTCCCTTTCCAAGTCTGCAAGCTTAAGAGATTTTACTGGGTCCCAGTTGAATGGTGGTGCTGGCCAAATACGAGCCCAGGAAGAAGTCCTGACCTCCTACAGGGGCAGCCCCAATCTCACTCACCTGTTGCCTACCCATCTCTCAAGGTGACATAGAAGCCCCCGTTTCCAGCCGCCAACCTGTCGGTTCCGGACACTCCACAAACGGTCCAAACTGAACATTTTTTTTTTCTATTTATGTATACTTCCAAGAGTCTTCCACTGCCTCGGCGCCCTCCTGCCCCATCAGCAGGAGGAACGCGGTTTTCCATAATTAGGGCGTGACCAGTATGGAAATATATGCAAGGTGTTTAACTCTCCTTAGTGAAAAAATTTTAAAGGGATCCTGGCCCGCAATGCAGGATTCCCTGGGAAGCAGCGCTTAGTTAGCGGGGCGAAGCACCCGCCAATCCTGAACCCTTCTCTGCGTGGGCGAAGGCGGAGGAGGGGCTGAGGAGCCCAGGCCCACGCGGCTCCCTACGGCCCAAATCCCTGGGTTCTTCCGGGGCCAGTGTAGTTGTCGCCTCTTGGTCCCTGCGGCCAGCTGGCCCTCGCATCGTTCCCACTCCCAGGCCCCCTGGTCACGCACGTGGGGCCTGGCCCGCCCGGCAGGTGGATAGGAGCTCTTGCTCCACGGGCATCGCGAGTCCGGGTTTTTGCGCAGGTTCCGGCCGGCTTGGAGGGATAATCCTCCGGGGCGTTCTAATGTGGGCTTTCCAGACGGGCAGCGAGAGGGTTATAGAACAGGCTGGAGAGCAGTCGCAAGAAAGCAAGGATCAGACCTCGCCCGCCGGTCGGAGAATGTAAATTACGCGGCAAGGCGCTTGTGAGACCCAAGGGAAGGACCTGGAGACCCCAGAGTCGCGGGTCGAGGGAGGGAAGCCACACCTCGCGGTGGGAAGAGGGGATGGCAGTTCTGTCACGTTTCCCGCGTTTCTAGGAAGAAAGTGCGGTGATTTCCCCGAAGATGAATAAATACGCAGCGATGAGGATCACCAGGGCTAGGAGGAAGGAACTTTCAAACCCTTATTGGGCATATGTCCCCATTTTTCAAACGCGAAAACAACCCCGGCGAGGCCAAGACGCTGGCTTAAGCTCATAAAGCCAGTAAGTCCAGAAGCCAGGATCCAGCTCAGGTGCACCTGGCCCCAAAATGCATTAAGGCATTTGCCACTCAGCCTCTGGCAAGGGGCTCAGTCTGGATCGTCGCTACATTCCTGATTCTACAAGAGTCGCAGATCTGTCCGAACTCTTGAATGCTTTTGGGGGCGGGGGGCGGTGTCATCCTTAGCAAAGGAGAGATTTACTTTAAACCTGCCTCTCGGAGGAAGTGGGGGGGGGGTTAGTAAGTCTTCTTAAGTATGCCAGGGACGTCTTCTATTTCCGCCGACCATAAGCACGGTGTGGTCGAACTGTTTCACGTAACTGCCTTCCAGCCCCGCACCACTGCACACTCAGCAGCTCACAGCCCGCCGCCGTCGTGCGCCTCTCCGCCGGCACGGAGTGATACCGAAGCAGCAGCTGGGGACGTTGTCGCTGGTGCCAGCCCCACTCACAGCCACCGCGCAGAGCGCAGCTGCACTGGCGTGCTCGCTTGGAGCCATTTCTTTTTGGTCTTGGCTTAAGAAATCATCCTGACCATGAATAACTGTAATAAGATCACTCTGGCACCAGCTGTCCGGAACGGTGAGCAGCCCAGAGGCTCCCCTGGGACGGCCGGCGCGGGCACCCCTCCGGTACCTGGTCGGTGAGGGCCTCGCCCGGACCTGCCCACACCACCACCCCCCCGGGGCTTCCCCCCACAACCAGGCCGCGACCCCAGCTTTCCTACCACCGCCCGTGGGCAGAGCCCTCCAGGAGGCCAGCCGCGCTGGAAAGCGCCCTTCCCACGCAAAGAACCCCAGAGATACTGAGCAAGGGAACTGCGCGCTAGAAACCGCGTGGAGAAACCCAGCGAAGTGGAGACAAACAAGCTTTAACTCGGGTTGTTGGAAACGCAGGCAAAATTCCGAAAGCCCTTCGATTTTTGTGCACAATTGTTTTCCTTTTGCTTTCCCTCTCTTACTACAGTTTCTGGTTCTTTTCATCTCCTTCTTGAATTTCTTGATTTTTAGAGTTTCCAGACTGCCAGAATCCCTGACAAGCGAGGAGATATCACTTCCAGGTCGCGGCATCCTGCTTGGAGGCGGGAAGATCAAGTTCAACTCAAATTGGCAACCTAGTCTCAGTCTCTGCTCAGCCTCTTGGACTTGGGGTTCCTAAAGTTGAGTGTGGCCCACCAGCCACAACTAGGGGCAGAAACTATACCAGAGGATGATAGAGGAGAAATACACCAGTGCACTGCGGCTTTCTAACTTGGTTTGTACTTGTCTATCAGCCTTGTTTGTCACCAGAGTCAGATCATCAATCATTGTTTATTAAACGAAATGGTGGGATAGAGGGGTTACTTACTACTTGGCGTTTAGGAAATCATCATGGTCACTCCCTCTCTCCCACTCCCCCCATGACTGTAAAATGAATTAATATACCCTGCAGGGTTAAAAATAAGGACCACTCATTTGGTTGCCTCCAAGCTTGGAACACTGCTCCAGGGGAAATGAGGGTCCAGAGCTCTTAGATTAACCAGAAGTTCAGGAACTGCCCCAGAACTTCCCCACCGTGCCCAAAGGGAAGAGAGGGCTCAACAGGGATGAGTATGGCTGCAGGGACTCTTTAAAACAATTTGTCCTGTGTGCACCTGGAGTCGCTACTGTGTGCAGCAGACTGCCCTGAGGAGAAGGATGTGGGTTCCTGCTCCATGATTCTTCCTGCCCAGGCTCAGCATCAGGAGAGTAAAGAAAGAGGGAAAGGAGAAAGTAACTAGAGGATGGAGAGGATCTGGGCTGGGACTGTCTTTGTAGGAGAAGAGGAAACAGAAAGAAATGCTTCCCTAAGCAACTCCCAATCCACAGTTGCCTCCTGCCACAGGCCCGCACACCCTCCTCCCTTGCCTTCTGGCTTTGCCTTTTCTCTCTCACTCTCTCATCCTACCTTCCGCACAATGCCTCAAATCCAAACTCTAGGCATTTTCTCAAGCAGTCACCAGACCGCCTCTCTGTAGATGGAAGGGGAGTCCAGGACACCACGAGGCAATGAGTGCTGGGAGGTGGAGGGACACAAGTAACAATGTTTGGGAGCTGGAGCTCCTGGGGTTTCACTGCCAGAAGTTGACACGTGGGTCTCCAGAGCCCCACGGTCAAGTCCTCCCCCCAGCTTAGGGGTGGGTGGTCCCTTTTGCTCACTGGACAGACTCTAACCTCTGGCCCTGACAAGTGGAGAAAGGGCAGAGGTGGCCCTTGGAAGTTAGGAACCGTGTTAATCCCTTCCCAGGCCTCCCCAGGCTGAAGGGGAGAGCTCTGGATTCAGCTGAGATATTAGTGGTAAAGCAGAAACAAGTCCAGTGAATTTGAGTTTAAATCTTCTCAATGCCGGTGTGGTGGGGCAAGAAAAGTGACACTGAGGGACATGTGTGGTGGACTCTGGGCTCCCCTGGCTGAGTAAGGGAGTCTGGTAACTTTGGCTCTCATGGGTATTTTGGAGGAATAGGTATAAAGGCCCTACAGCCTGTACAGTGCCCAAAGCTTCACGTCCCTGCTCCCGAAGTTCCCATGGCCTCAATCACCCTCTAGGAGTGCATGTTAGAGGCTCATGGAAGGCAGCTCAACTCCCTCTCAAGGTCACCTGGAGACCTGGCCAGGCTGCAGGACCCCTCAGTGTGTCATCAGCTCCCAGGATATTGCTAGAAGCACAGAATGGTAGTGAGGGCGCCTGGAGTTTGTTTGCAGGCACAGATTTGTGGCTCCGGCCAGGTCCCTCGTCTCTGCACCTCAGCTTCCTTGCAGTCACACAGGGTTTGGAAATACTCCTCTTACAGTTTGTGAAGATTAAACAATATGCAGCCTGCAAAACGCTCCACACATAACAGGCTCTCCTTAGAAGTTAGTTCCTCCCCTCACCCCACCCACCCCGTCTCCCTAGGTAGAGGGCAGGCAGATTTCATTACCCCCCTTGATGGAAGAACTGAGGTGGGGTCCTGGAGGAGGGGCAGAGAATCACTCTTACCTTCCCTTAACTTTTCAGATTGAAGCCCCAGGGCCACTGGCCTCAGTCCTGCTCAGGTGGCAAACCCAGGTCCCTCCCGGCCCCGCAGCACTCTATAGGAACGCAGGCTCAGGAGAGGGCCGGGACCATGATCTTCACCGCGCCAGTCAGGGTCCAGTGCACTGTACCTGGACTCTGAGACCCCTGCAGCCCTCTGTCTGGGAGCGAGTGCCACTCAACAGCCAAAGAGCTAGCGACTCTTGGTGCGGGGAGCTGTGGCTTCCACGCCAGCCTGACTTGCTTTCTCCTCTGCTCTGAGGCGCTCCTGCCTGGGCGCTTGGCTCTAACTCCTCTACCCCAGTGCCCAGATGCTACGCCTTGGGTCCGGTGCTCCTGAAGGGAAGGCGGGACTTACGATGCAGGCCAGGTCCTACTTCTTGTCTTGCTGGAGGCCCGGAGCGAGGCCTTGTTCATTGAAAAATCGCCCGTCTAGTCGCACATAATTTACCAAAAGTCGGGACAGTCCCCGCAGGCTTTTTGTTCCCACAACAGCTCCCTCCACCCTGCTTGAAGGCCAGGGTTAAGACCTCCTCCACACCTGTGCGCCCCTACCCAGGAGCCACCACCGGCACCGCCTTCCTGGGGTCTGGAGATAGATCCCAGGAGGGGAGAGAAGAAGGAAGCCAACGAGGCCTCATGCTGAGAGAGCCGGTATTGTTCCCATCACCAAGAGAAGGCCGGTGAAGGCCGTGGTCCTTGGAGGGCTGGCTTGGTGCATGGAAGTATTTAGCAGGTCCAGTGCTATCACTGCCTAACAGGGTGTGAAAAGTAATATGAATGTGAAATACTATGGGAAAACGGAGAGTTTCCTAAGCAGGCAGCGAGGCCCCTCTGCGGCCTGGCCTGCAAGTCCCAGAGCCTCGGCTGCCCCACACGTGGCGCCAGGAGGCACTGCTGCGGGCAGGGACCGCAAAGGGGACTTGGGGGGAGGGAGGAGGGACCGGAGCGGGCGTAGGGTGCGCATCGAGACGTCGGGAGGGGCCGGGGGAGGGCAAGCTGACAGCACCCCGGGGAACCTGGGTAAAGCACCCGCTCGTGACCGCCCAGGTTGACACAGGACAGCTTCACTACCTCCGCCCTAAATGTACGGAGGAAGACCTGGGGTTTTAAAATAGATAACCATAGGTTAGGTTAGTAAACAAGATTTTACTGATTTTATGAGACAACCTATCCATCCACTGGGTAGAGGTACCAGGAGGTATGCGGCTGCTTTCTGCAGGAGGTGGATGGAGGTGAAAAGGCGAGGTCTTACTTGATTGATGCAAATTTCTCCAATCGATTCCAGATCTACAGCACGTAAACCCGACCAGCGTTCCCACACGGTGCCCTGCAGACAAGGACCCGTCCTCACGGTCTGACCATAACCCCTACGCCCGACCCACAGAGGCCTTCGGACTCTCCCAGCTCCCAGGCCTCCCCAGTCCCTAACTGTCTGACGCCCGAACCACGGGCCGGCCTCACCGGGAGCCAGGCCACGGGCCGAGCCCCCCCGCGGCGTCGGCGCCCAGGCACCTTCTCCTCAGGCGAGGGCAGGGCCCTCCAGCAAGGCCTGGAGTAAGCCCGGGTCTGGGGTCTTCCCGCAGGGCCTAGAGCTACATCCCCTCCCCACGCCCCACCCTGCCCCGAGCCGGGTTCCGGACCGACGCAACGCGACCGGTCTGGCTGGAGCAGCATCGCGGCCCGGGAGGCCGAGGTGCAGAAGGCTCCCTTTGGCCAGGTGCCCCTGCGTCGTCAGGCGCCTCGTCAGTTTGGAAACGCTCGTACCGCTCGCTCCCGTTTTTTGTTTTCGGGGCCTCGTGCCGGGCGAGACAGCCAGCCTCGCTCTATCAACCTTTCCCAGACAGGACTGCAGTGGAGCCGCGGGGTGACGGCGCGGGCGGTGGCAGACGGTACAGGTTTGGAGACAGACCCGCAGCTCACTATTCTGAAGCACGAGGACTGAGCGTATTCACGAGGGGGTGGCCGCGGTCGCCCTGGTTAGCACCTGCAAACAGCTCCACGTTCGGAGGGTAAACCCGAGCTCCAGGACCCGGCGTTGGCAGGGGCGCGGACGCAGGCGGAGGAGAGGTGGACGCGGGCGCGCGCTGGAGGGTCGGGGGCGCGCTCACGCGGCGGGAGGGTGGGGCAGCTGGGCCGGGGCCGCGCCCCCGGGAACCCGGAGCTCGCCGGGCCCCAGCCTCCGGGTTCTGTCCTGGAAGCCCGAGCCTCGCGAGTCCCGCCCCGCGGCGAGTGCGCGGCCGAGAGCGAGGCGAGTCCCACGGCCCCGGCCTCCTCCCCGGTATCCCCAAGCCTGCCGGCGCCGCGCCGCGAGCCTGCCTTCCCCGTGAGCTCACTTCCTCCCCGGCGGCTCCCGGAACCGCTCCCGGCCGGCGCGCGGGCCTGGGGCGCTGGGCCTGCTCCGAGCTCCTGAGCTCTGCTCGGGCTGAAGTCAGCGAGCTGCGAGGGGGTCGGCCGGGAGGAGAGGAGAAGTCGAAACTTCTGGAAAGAGAGGAAACGGCTTCATTCGTGGCCCAACTCAGAGCGCGGGCCGAGGCCGCCAGCTGCCCCTGACTCGGCCCGGAGGCCTGCGTCTCTCTCCGTCCTTCTTTCTTTCTTTTTATTCTTTTCTTCTTTCTCCTCCGCCCCTGGTCCCCTAGTTTCTCCTTTAGTTTTAACCTGTGTTTTAAAAACTCACATACAGGCACGTTAAAAAAGTAATTTCTCATGTTAAAGTCGGCAGCGGCGGAGGGAGAAGTACAGATAGGCTTGGATTTAATTAGCTGGTAATTCTCCTCTCCTGCCCCCTTAATTAAACGGAGATTCTAGTGGTGCTTCAGGGCCCACAAGCGACTACGACAAGCATATTTTACCTTGACATTAAAATGCTGTCCCCGGGGCGTAATCCAAGACCGGGCTCCATTTATTCGGATTTCGAACCTGAGCTCTGAGGCCTGAACACTGCTCCCCAGCCCTGGAAGGATGGCTTGTGGGCGCTGTTTAGTTTCTCTGCTGATTTTTCATTTTGTCCGGTTCTGTTTCTGAGGCTTCAGGAAGGACTGCCCATGGCTCCCAAGGACTCTCAGTATCCGACCGGACCGCCTCCAGCCTCAAACCCCACCGAGACCCACGCCCAGAGAATGAAAGAATATTTTTAAAAGCGTGAATGTGGGCAGAACCAAGAGCCACCTCTTGGTTCCGCCACGCAGAGAGGAGCCCGAACAGAATCTTCAGCCGGGACAGCTGACCGCATCTGGCGGCGGTGCGGGTGGACTGTTTCCCTGTAGAATCCAGCAGCCCGGTTTCGTGTTTCGTGACCGCGCCATGTCTCTCCTCCTGCGCTCTCCTCTCCCCCACCTCGCCTTTCTCTGTCGTAGTGATCGACCAGCCTCCCTTCCTCTGCGATTCCCTACGAATCGTTACTAGTGTCCTGGCCCGACCACAGCCCCTCTCCGGCCCAGGGGTGCAGCCGCCCGGAACCCGGTGCCCTCCTGACAACTTCCAGGCTATAAGGGAATCGCGTGTCCGTGTTGTCACCAGATCCACCAGCGCTTTTGATGAGAGCTGCTTCGCTTTTGGAAATATCACTCCCTCTTTTTTCCCAAGACAGAAGAATTTCTTCTCCTGGACTGGCTTAAACACAGACACACAGACACAGACAGACACACACACACACACACGACAAAGTATCTGTGTTGTGAATACATCAGCATCTAACAGCTGTCTTGGAGTCCAGTAAAGACTTTCAAGAAATATGAAGATAGGCCTCCAGTAACCCACCCCCAGATTATCATTTCTCTGGCAACCTTTCTTCCCTCCTGGTCCACTACATCATTTTTTTTTTCTTCAAAACTTTTCCTACCGCCACCTCCTCCTTATTTATACCTTCATCTTTCTTAAAGGAGAGATCCCTGGAAATAACTATCTAAGGAGAGCAGAGGAACCCACCACCCCTAGTTTCACTCATTAGTGGCACATGCTGGCCAGGAACCAGCAGCATCTTTGAGTCTGAGTCTTCTCATCTGTAAAGAAGGGGTTAGAACTCCCAAGACCCATTTCCATTCTTAAATGCTATACTGTTAAGACAAAACTTTTTTCTGTATTTCTGAACGATTTAAGATTTTATATATATATATATATATATATATATATATATATATATAATGCATGCACACATATTCCTATAATGTCCTGTGTCAAGAAGAGGAGGACATTTTAAACTTCTGCCAGTGCCCTCTTTGGCCCTCCCAGACCAGCCTTCCCTGCAGGCATGAAAAGACCCTCAGGGTGGAGAACACCAGGGGTAGGTCTCCTGATCACAGCCACCATCCAAGACCACTTATGGTCACATGACTCATTAGGACCCTTAAACCTCATCTGACCTGCCGATTCAAGCACCGCCAGTGAAACCTCATAAAACTGGTCAAGAGGCTGGCCAACATATGCACACATTAATTAGAGTTATGTGAGCCTTAGGATTCCAGTCTGATGAACAGCTCCAGAGCTGTAGAGGGCAGGGGTTTGGGGTCCTTTTTGCCTACCAATGCCCTTTGGTCTTACCAGGACATCATTTGAACTCAGTGGGTAATCTGAAAGCTACCCCCCTTCAGAAGGTGGCTTAACCACAGTAACTAAGGCTAAAACCTGGCAGTGGGTCCCTAAGAGGGACAGGCAGGAATCTGTTCAGAGGAGGAAAAGAGAATCAGCAGTGAGCTTTTATTGTTATTATTGCATCTAGTATTACTATGAGAGAGGGGCAGGGAGAATCCCAAAGTGAAAGAAGAGATTTTTGGCATTAATGGAAGGCGTGGATACTTAGCAATCCTGTCCCTGAAAACACACACACACACACACACACACACACACACACACTCACAGTAATAGCTATAGATGCTTTCAATCCCACTGACAAGGATAAGGGAAGGCATGGTGGGGAGGAGTTTGGGCTTGAGCCAATTTAGCAACTGCAATTCTGGCCAGGTACCAAGAAGTCACAGAACACCCCAGATAGCAGAACTGGCCCCATCTCTGGCAGGGGCCCCTGTGCATGGCACTTTTCCTACAAGGCATGTCTTCTTCTCCATCTGCATCTGACTCCTAGATAGACGATGGTCAGGGTCAGTCACTGTTGGACAGCAAGACCACTTGGCCTCTCTGAGAACTGCCCTGATAAAACTGATGTAACTGGAGGTGCCGTCTGCTCTGTATAGGGAGCAATTAACCCTGGCTTTATTTTTGTCTCATTGAATTGTAAAGGACAGAACGCCTGAGGTCTATCAAGTCTACGTATACTAACTTATTACACTGCACTTATTACACTTATTACACTGCAGGATTTATCTCAGCTGTTTTAAAATACAGGTGCATTTCCCAGTCACTCCCCTGCCACCCTCCACTGCGTTTATAACCCATACAAAATATCTACAGGCTAGAACATGGCAAAACCTCTCTGAAAGTAGGAGGAAGTTTATTTGTGATTTCCTTGGTGCATAACAATTTAGTCCTTTTAAATTTGACTGGGTGTGTGTGTGTCAAATTTGGGGACACACCAAAAAAGGAGAAGCCACATTCCTATAGTTCTAAATTTGATAACGCCACTCTTTCTGCTTGCTTTTCTTCCTTTCCTTCTTCCCCTTTGTCTTACTCTTCGGATTCAGCAACAGAGAAAAGACAATCCAGTTTGGAGCCTTAGGGATCATTTGTTCTGCATGTGCCCTGTCTTCCCTTTCCCAGATATTTTAAAATTGCAGTTGGGAGGCATCTCACACTCTAACCAGATTTGAGCCTCTTCAAGTTCTTCAAAGCTTCCAGGGATCTGCCCCCATCCTCCAATCCCTCCTGATCAGCAGAACAGATACAAATGGAGTAACTTGCAGCCTTCCAGATCCATAGCAGTTCTATTCCTATTTGCTTTCTATGCATTAGGAAGCTCTGGAGGAATACGCAAGAAATTAATAACAATGAGAAGGAAACTGGACAGATAGAGAAAGGCTATTCACACAGACATTTTGTATATTTTTGAACCATGAGGATGGTACTGCGAATTCATGAGAAGTTAAATGATCAGGGCATATATGAGAGACATTAGGTGTTAAGTACACTGAGACATGATATCACATCTTGAGGAGGATCTAGAGGCCATCTACGGAGAATATGGGATTGAAAAACATGTAATAAAACTTTCTGTTTTGCTCAATGGGTCATAAGTTGGAAATCTGACTAGAAAATAATATTTTAATGCAGAAGTATAAAACTTTAGGTGAGGCAGAATGTACACTACTCCTCTCCTGTTCTCAGATGGGAATATTTGCCAATTGAAAGCCATTTGCCCCTCCAGTTAAGCCAGGTTACTAGAAACACTGACTTGCAGGACTGGCCAAACCCTCAATCCTAAGTGGAAAGGCTGAGCTAGAACACAACTGAAGAGGAACGATTGATGCTTCCTAATAGATGCTTGAAAATGGACAATTTCTTGTAAAGGAGGACAAGACCCTTCCCTAGAAATGGCTGCCTGTCAGCCTACTCCCACCTTACCCCTCTCAGGGTGGGCTGAACACTTCACCCTAGGACATCTGCCCATTTCCCTAGGCTTTAACCAGCTGCAAAAGTTCTTGTTAGTCAAATTCTACTCCGGAAGCCTAAATCAAAAAGAGAGTAAAAATTCCCTTAGTGATGTTAACTCAGAAACTAACAGATCAACTAAGCAGTGAGTTGAACAATCAACGCACTCCACCCCCAGATCATTAAATGGTCCCTGGATGCCAAAAAAACCTTTAAGTTAGACTGCCTTGCTCTTTAAAAAATATGCAAATACGGATAAACCACAAGCCCCTACTGTATAGCACAGGGAATGCTATTCAATATCCTGTGATAAACCATAATGGAAAAGAATATGAAAAAGAATATATATGTATAACTGATTCACTTTGCTGTACAGCAGAAATTAACACAACATTGTAAATCAACTATACTTCAATAAAATTTCTTAAATATGCAAATAACTCCACACCCACTGGGGACCCATCCCATCAGCTCACACTAGAGTTTACACCACCTGCAGCTTTTCTGGTGGCATTAGCTCCCGCTAGTAAACAACTTAAACCATTCCTGTGGCAAAGGTCAACTGCAAAATGAAAGGGACTTAGAAAACTTTTATGTAAAGGTATGGTATACGGAAAATCACAAGGGGGATTATCTTCGTTCTACCCACTCGTGTTAATAAACAATCCTCCCCCAAACACAAAATCGGACCCTCTTTTCCTCATGAAAACAAGTGGTTAACTATGTAATTTCTAAGGAGGAAATCGTTTATATCGAAAAATGGGAGAGATTTCTGAAGAGGGACTAGTAGAAAGAGCAGGGCAATGTTTTTGAGACCCCCAAAGGTGGTATTTGGGGGAAACGGTAGGGCAGGAAGGAAGAGGAGGGAGTTGAAAGAGTCCTTGGTTTCCCCTTCTGTTTGTGGCCGTTGGAATATATGGAGCCAGGGTTTTCCAAAGATGACAAGGGATAGAAAGTACAATTCTCCGCCCTCCCCCCTCCCAGGCAGGCCTTCCCCCAAATGAAGATATATCTTCAGGCTGGAGACTTTTCCTCCTTCCACAGGGAATGAGCCGAGGTCACTTGGAACAAAGTCTCAACATTTAGTTAAAAATAGCAGAGTGATTATGGAAGCAGCAAAAGGAGTCAAGGTATTTGTGCTAAAAAAAACCCCTTCAATCTCAGGTCTGGCCGGCAGTGGGAATATCCAAACGGGTTCTTTATATTTCACGTTTTATAGACAGTCTTTTCCCTAAAGGATATACTTTCATTAGGTCTTAAATGCACCAGCAGATGAGAGAGAGGCAGAAGGTGTGCACGCGCGCGCGCGGATCAGCGGGGTCTTGGTGGGAGGCGGCGTCCCGGCGTGAGGCTCCGTGCCACCCACTCCTGCGGGCGGAGGTCAGGGACCGCGAGTGAAAGCAGCCGTTGGAGACGCTTCCTCTCTGCTGCTTCGCTTTCTTAGTTCTTACGTTTCCGGTGGGTCCACCGAATCTTCTAACTGCCCAAGGTCCAAGCATTTACTCACCACAGGCCACAGAGGGGTGGGGGAAATGACGTGCCTTTTCAAGAGAGTTTGTTAAAATTTTCACTCGGTGAAGTTTACTTGTTGCGGCCTCAGGGCCAGAGCCTAGGAGGGAGGAAAAGGGGTTTTCTGGCGACTTTCACTTCCCACTGGACCGGGTTGGAGAGGTTTACCTCCCCCCAGCACCCAAGGACTGCGACTAGGTGCCCTGCTCCAGACAGGAGAGGGCTCTGCAGACGGGAATCGCCCGTCGCCGACAGCCACTTTGGCTTCTTTCAGCCTATTTCTCCAAGTGAGTCGGAGTTATACGCAACCAGCATCAGTTCACCGCCTATATCGAGTCCCGGAGAATTGAATCCGCAGCACTGATCTCACACTCAGAAGTTGGTACCAGTTTTGAAATTATTGTAAAGTGCCACCTGGATGATATATCGTCTGTCTAGGCCAGATTAGCAAGCCACGAGCGCATACTCTATGTTTAAATCACACCCCGAAACGCGGAGAAAATGTTTCAATAGGGATCTACACGCAACAGAGGGAAACTGGAGCAATAATTATTTCCCTCTTTTTTGATTTCCTGTTTCTAAAGAAAGCATTGGTATCAAGGACGAGTTAGGTAATGTGAACTAAAAGGCTAGCAGGTCGCTGTCGTTTAAGCCCAATCACAGTTCGTAGTTCAAGGAAAACTGCCTTTAATTGACACCGTGTATATATTCCTCTGCTACTCTCGGGCTCCCCAGGCAGGGACGCCCCCAAGAGTATTTATTTCTAGGGCTGGAAACAAAACAACTAACCCGGTCTGCTGCGTAAGAGAGCGTTCCAAGATGGACTGCCGGAGAAAGGCTTTTTGACCCCTGTGGAAATTAGTCATATTGACAGACGCCCGGGGAAGGTAAATTACCCCGCGCGCTGACGTTACGCAGAAGTGCGCCCGGTTGCGCCTCCGCCGCGGCGCCCGCCGGGCCAGAGGCTCTCAGTTGGTTTCTCCAGATTCAGACAAAGCCCCGCTCTGCTTCTCTGGGCCTGGGATTTCAACGTGAAGGCGATGGAGAGAGCGGTAAAAAGATGCTAGACAGGGCAACAGAAAACCAAAAAAGTGGAGGGGAAGAGAAAATGCTGTGCGCCCGTGGCACGGGCAAGCTGGATGGAGACCCGGAGTAAAGGAGCAGAGTCCGCAGGGGAGGGAGGGAGGAAGGAGGCGGGAGGGAGAGGGCCGCGCGGCTCCCGGCTCCCAGGTCCGCCACTTGGGAGGTCCCGGCCCCAGCGCAGGCCCGGCCAAACGTCCCCCCGGGAGGCTCGCGGATCGGGCGGGGTCGCAATTACACCTCGGCTCCAGGCGAGGACTTAAAAACCAAGTGGCTGGGGCTGCAGTCTGGAAACAAGGCCCTGCGGTCATCGTGGGGGGGGGGGGCGGGCCCGTGCACTGAAAACTTTTACAGGGCATGTGGGTACAAGAAAAAAAAAAAACCCAAATAAACCACTTTCATCCAGCGTGGGCCGTGAAAATAAAAGCTGCCTTCTGAAGGGGGCGAGCGGGAGTTTTGAAATTCAGTGTGTGTTTTGCTCTTGTATAAAGAGTTTTGTGATTTTACCTGATAACCAGGGGGAATGGTAGGGGAAATAACTGAGAGATTTTTTTTTTTTTCCGGGAGAGGGCTGTAACAGGGGTTCACAGGTTTCTCCCAAATCATCTGTGTCCCCGGACTGCAAACAACTGCATACATCCATATGGATCATTATACACAGTGTGGCGGGACCCTGCGAGACCGGGCTATTGTTGACATAAAATAGGATCTAGTGGCCCTACCTCTTTGCTTTCTCATATTGAGTCTGCAGAGAGGGCAGAATGGAGAGCGTGAAAAGCGTGGCATCTGATTTTACCAGAGACTGGACCCGAAGGCTTGGCTACAGAAGGCCCGGGTCAGGGCGCAAAGACAAGGCGAAAGTCGCCCAGAGGCTGCCGGGCGGGCGCCCAGCTAAGCCCGAGCCGGGCCCTCGAGGTGCAGAAGGCGGTCCCTCCAGGGCAGGCCGGGGCTGGGGGTGGCCGCCAGCTCTCCCCCACCCCCAGCACCTTGGGCCTCGCGTCTGCGGTATTTTTAGCTCCTCTCTCGGTTCCATAGAGACTCTTTTGAAAGCCAAACTGAGGCTGTCCAAGCTGGGAGGGGTGGTGTGGGAGTACGTGGAGGCGGCTGCATGGGTATTTTGATGGAGAGAGCAGTGTCTCTTTAAATTAAAGCAAAACTCGCTCTCTCCAGGTCTCTGTTCTTCCTTTTCTCTCTTTCGCCCCCGGCCCAGGCCCGTGGTAACACGCCGAGTGCCCCAGTTAAGAGGATCGTGGGGTAGGGATGGGTGGGGTCTAGAAATCCGAGCAGAATCCGAGCAGAATCGGGGTGCCGCGCGCGCTCCGCTCCGCCGTTCACCCTCTTCTCCAGGCCGGGAGGGGCCGGCACCGGGCTAGGAATCTCCTTCGTCTCCGAGGAGGTAGCGACGGGGCTGTTTAATTTTTAAATAAAGGTTTAACCTAAGTCCAAATGTTTCTGCAACGGTGTTTCCAACCCCATGCGTGTCCAGGAATGAGAAACTTGGGGCCCGGACCTGCAGCCGGCCGCTCTCAAGTGGGCGGATGTAGATTGAGTGGAAAGCTGGGACGCGCTGCGTCCCCTCTCACCTGGGAGATGCTCCAGTCCAACTTCCGCCGCCGCATCTCCCCACACCGGATCACGCGGAGCACCGGAGGCTCGCGAGGCGGCCTGCACGCCCTTCCCGGTCCCGGAGGCAGCCCCCGCCCCCTTCCCGGGCTTGGCGCGGCCCCTGAAATTGCCGGGGCTGGCGGGACGGCGCTCCGCCGGGGAAAACGGGCCAGGGAAGCAGGAGGCCAGGCCGGGTGCTCTCCGCTTCCTCCTAAGGTTCAATCCTCGCGGCCCCCATCCCCCCAGCTTTCCCCCTGCCGTCCACCCCGGCTGCCTGGGGCGCTCCGAGTTGCCCCCAAGTTTCAGACGCCGCGCCCCTACCCACCGGATTGCCTTCGGGGCCCCTTGGTGCTGAGTCGACGGCGCGGCGCTGGGCCGGGAGAACGGGAACCACCAGGCCCGCCAGGTCTGCGCTCTTAGCAGCCGGGTAGCCTTTCGGGTCGAAGATGCTCAGAGGAGAAGGAAGTGCAGAGAAAAAAGAAGGGGCGGGGGAGCCTAACCTACAGGCACGCACGCGAAACCAACTTTGGGGTTGGACTTTTTCAGTTTCACACGAAGCGACCTGAAGTATCTGGAGAAGGTTTTTGAAGACGTTTAGCAGGGAGGGTGAGTTTTCTGCTGAGAAACTCAATCTGCCATACAGTAGCGGCCCCATCTGGGATCTGTCACTGCTGACAGCACCACAGGGCACAGCCGTGATCTTCTGCATAGCCTGCACTCCCCGAAATACCCTCCTTAATCAAAGGATGTCTGCGCGCCGAGGCTCAGCTGACCGCGTCGGGAGCAGAGCGGCCGGCGAATTCCACCCCCCTCCCCCCGCCCGTCCCCTCCCCACGGACAGAGCCCCGGCCCCTCTGTCTTCCCAGCACATTAATTAAAAGCGGAAAATAGACAGAGGCTGATGTCATTGCTCTCAGAAGATCATAAACGTAAAAGAGTCATCCTGTGAGAATCCCTGAAAATGACTTTAATGAATAATTTCAGAGACAGTTATGGCTTTGGGTGATTACTGAGGGAGAATATGAAAACCAGATTTGCAAAGGGAGGGCGATGGTCAGGCGGCTTGGCGGACACTTTCTCCCAGTAAAACCGCACCAGTTTTCCTTCGTCGCCAAGTTCTACTTACAGACTTAGCCTCTGTTTTCTTCTTCAAAAATAAAAGCAACAAACACACGGTTTTTGTTTCCTGCGTTTCTGCCTTATCCTAAAGACAAAATGTCAGCTCAAGGCAACAACAACTCACTTTAAGTAGAAGGCAGTCATGCACTGGCCTAGTGGTCACTGGCTTCCATCTTTCCAGAAGGAGGTATTTACTGCCATCTTAATTTAGAATGATACCTTTTTTGGCCTCTTCTCTAGGCAATGTACTTAAGGAAGGTTGAAAACTCTCTTTGCCCGAGTAAGTGCACTGTTTGTTCTGAGTCCTTTCAGCGGGGGGAGCCAGCAAACAAGCAAGAAGCAAATGACCCCACGTCCTACAGAAAAATCTGCAGGTCTCCCTGACTCTTTAGTCCTTGCTCACCATTGAACGGAAAGATGATTTGGTGCTACAAGGAATGACATTTTGAAACCCTCCATCTGCTCACAGGGAAATATCAGGTTGAGTCTGGTTGTTCAGGATTAGTTGTGCATTAAATATACTATTTGAGAAAACGGGGTTGTAAGTTGGGATGGGGGGGTCTGGTGAGTACCCTATGATCCTTTATATAAATGATTCAGCTGCCTGCAAGCCTGCCTCCTTTGCTTAGAAATATACACAGGGATTATCTGGGCCTGCGGACCACATTGATTCATTCCATTTAATTCCAGTAAAAGTTCATTTATGCTAAGTGCAAGTGCATGGGAAGAAGCAATGTGGTTTTGTTGTTGTTGCTGTTGTTAGTTTTGTCTGTTTGTTTGTGAGTGGTCTGAATGACTCAGAAAACTGTCTATTTGCCTGAGCGGTCTCCACCATTCAGGCAGAACCTGGAGAAGCCACTAACCAGCGCTGTGGGAAACTACTTCTTGCAGCGATCCCCCCCTCTAGGAGCTCAGATAGGCCCCTCCTCCTCCAGTTATTATGGATTCAGTCTCTAAAAGCCTCATTCTCTATCCCCACCCCGCCCCCATATTTCCTCTCCCCTCTGCTGGGGATAGGGGTGTGTGAGAGGGGATAGGGGGCGCTAAGCTCTCTCAGTGTGATGCTTTCCCCGACTTAGGAGGAGATAGTTCTCTTCCCTTCTAGATTACAAGACGACACTTTGGAAGTTGCCGTATTGAGTGGCCTCAAAGAATCGAGGAGGGGTGAACATTTGGGACGTTTTCTCGACCGGATCCCCTGTTTATTTTAGATACTCTTGGCTGCCCAAATAGATCTTATCACTACGCTCAAATCATGGGCTATGACTTCTTTTCCCTCTAGCTAAATTATCTGTAGCTTTTGAGTAAACAATCAGCTCTGCCTTTGCAGCCTGTGCTGAAATAAATAGCAGCTTCTGGCTTTGCTTTGAATCCTTGCCGTTGCCCAGTTAAATCAAGGTGTGGGACTGATCCATGATATGGCCAATTCTCTCCCAGTAGAGACTATAAATAATGCAGGCCTCACCCTCCCCGGAGAAAGCCATCTCCATGCGGACCCATCCATTGTTCCACATGGGCCTTTGAGAGAGTGCCAAGGTCGAGGGGCTGGCTGCAGTGGGTGTGTGTGGCCTCAGGAAGTGGTTCCGGAATCCCGTAGGGGAGTTTTGAAAACTGCAGACTTCAGGTCTCACCCCTGACTGGCTGAATCAGAATTTCTGGTAGAGGTGGGGGCTGAATTTATATCTTTATCAGGTTCTTCGGGGATTTTGGATCACTAGGTAAGTGTGGGAAGCTCCAACCTAAACGGTTCTGGAGTTGGATTCATCCCAAAGACCAGGCCAGTGCCCCAGGGCACAAGAGTTGGAGGTCAGGAGTGTCGTCCTCCCACCCAGTAATTGTACAAATATACCCAGCCTCTGCTCTGGGCACTGAGACATAGTAGGAGACAAAGCTGCCGCCCGGCAACCTTACCCTTGCAGGATGTCAGGGTTTGTGTCAAGGACAACTCCTGAGGGGGAGGGGGAGGCAGAAGAGGGTCCAGAGCCTCTGCTGCTCAGATCCTTTGGGCTGTAATAGCAGGTGCAAAGACGGAGGCGTGGAGGGACATCCTGTTGCATAACCAGCGTCTGCCCGGCCGCCCCGCTAGGCAGAAACTCCCACTATTTTGGCTCGAGGGCTGTAGGGGCCAAGCGGATGCCAGTACCAGGAGAGCGGCCCTAAGAGCCCCCTGGATCCCTAAGAGCCACCTCCTCCTGGCAGCCCGGCCAACATGGGCATGGCTACAGGGGCCGCAGCTGTTGGTGTAGGAGAGCAGCATCCCGGCCCAGGGATAGCAGAGGACCGCAGTCGGTCAGGGCCAGACGCAGGAGCCTTTTCCAGGCCGGATTCACCAGATGCAGTGAGTTGGAAAACTTAAAGTGGGGAGGGGGCCCGTAGGGACGTTCCCCGGCCACACCTCACCTCCAACAAGGAAAACAAAACGTCTTCTGGACTAAAAATACATATTGAGAAAGTCCCCGCGCGCAGGCGGGCGGCGCGTTCCAGCTGCCGGCCTGGCCCGGGAGGACTTGGCCGCGCGGTCGCCGATTACACCCAGCTCGGCTGGGATGGCTCCGAGCCGTCTGCCCTGACGTCAGCCAGGCTCCGGCCCCGCCGCGGCGAGATAGGCAGCGCGGCCGGGCGCGGGCGCGGCGCTAATCACTCCCAGATGGCCCTAATAGCGGAGATAAAGACGGACGGAGCGGCCGGGAATAAATTTGTAATCAGGGCTCTACCATCTGATCATCAAAGCGGCCCAACTGCCGGGAGAATTGGAAGGGAATGCGTGTGTAGGGGGGGTCGGTTCTGGGGAGAGGCGGGGGGCGCGCTCCAGCAGGGAGCTGGCTTGGGCAGGGTGGCGGGGACAGGAGAGGAGGCTCGTCGGTGCGCTTGTGAGTCAGTGCCCCGCGCCCCTGGACCGTCACCAGCCGACCGGCCGCCGCCGGGGAGCTGAGTCTGGCCGCGCGGCACCCGCGGACCCGCTGCGGGCAGTGCCTGCTTCCAGCCGTCCGCCCCCAAACGTGGGATGGGTTCCTCTCCTGGAGTTGCCCCTCTCCCCTCCTCTCTTGGCAAACCGTTAAACAACACTTGGTCCCCCATCCCCCCGTGGACGTAAACCCGACAGCACAACTGGGCTTCCGGGGAAGAGGGCTTCTGGGGCCTCGGGGCTGCTCCAGGGTCTCTGACTCCGAGGGATGCGCAGGCTCCCACAGGCCCGAGGAGTCAGGCCCGGTCGAACGATAAGGGTCCCCTCAGGTCAACAGATCCGGAAGAGACAGGCGGCGCCTAGGGTCCAGATGCAGCCCTCCCCGGGGCACACGCCCCAAGCCTCCTTTCCTCATCGTCTCCGCTTGGCACCTACCACCAGTCTGGTCTCCAAATCCAGGCGCGTGGGTGGGACTCGCGGGCAGGGAGCACGCAGGGCAGCCGTGGGGGAGAAAACCGCCGGCCACACGCGCAGCGGGAGACGCGCAGTTTCCTTAAAGCTACAGGAAGAGCTGAGCCGTTTCCTACGCTCTGTAGAGCCGCTGTACAGATGCAGTGCCGGCTGTTGTGGCATCCTGTGCCCAGTTTACGGCCCCCCGCACACACACCTGAGGCCCTCGCAGCCGGCTCGGGCTCTCGCTGCAAAACTAGTCTCGGAAGCAGCTCGCAGGCCTCCTCCGGCTGCCTGTGGCTTTGCCTCGAGATCACTCTCACCCGCAGCCCCCCTTCCTGCGAAATCCGCGTGCACGCAACTCACTCCTCTTGCCACCTTCACAACGGGGTGTGGGATACCAGCCCCGGACGGCGGCCAGCAGCGGCCCAGGTGAGGGGGCAGGGATGCAGCCGCCCTCCTGTCCCGACTCTTGCACACTCGGTTTCCAAGGGGCCCGAAGGTTGTCGTCCCTGGCGCCACTGCTGCACTCACCTCACCGCGAAGACGACCAGGACGCCTGGTCCTGCCGCCCCTGAGGAGGGCAGCCTAGGTGAGAGGCCCACCTTTCCTAGATGCCTGCACCTACTGGCTAACCGACTGGGAGGATGGAGCTTCCCACCGTGCCCCCAGAGTGTGGCCCCGGGATTTAGAAGGCAAGAAGAACTCCAAGTGATCTTGCTGTCATCTCCTTGGCACGTCGACCTGAAAAAAAAAAAAAAGACAAAAAGAAAAAAAACCCAAAACAACTCTGAAAGCCACAGTAAGTGTCCTGCCTGGGGGGGGGCGAAAAGTCCTGGAAAATTGGGGTTGGGAGCAGGGAGTGCTCGGGTCTCCCTCTGTGGAGTTTCCCAAATTACTTCCCAAGAAGGTGAGAATGGGTCTGTTGGAACACGACACACACACACACACACACACACACACACACACACACACACACACACACACACACGGCGGCGAGCCCTCGCCCCGCCGGTGCTCCAGGGTTATCAGGCTCTCGGCCCGCGCGGCGGTCTGGGGCCGGGCCCTGACAACCAGATCCACCATCAATTTACCTTCCGCCGCCCCAGCTTCCCATTTAGCTTTTAACGTCAAATCCTGCATTTTTGTCGGCTCCGGCCTGTCTAGAGAGCTTGTGATTTCGCTGCAGGAGTGATTGCTTTTAACAAAATGGCAGCAACCGCATTATCCGAGCAATTAAAACAGAGGCCTTTTAGCCGGTCCCACAAGGCAGGAGCTTGGAAACTTGTTTTTTTTTTAAAGCAAAGAAGAAAGGGAGTTAAAAGAGAAGGAAACGTGTAGAAGAGAAAAGCATGGAAGCGTGGAAGAAACGCCTGCCTCGCCCACCACTCAGTGCCCTGGGTGGGACATGACGACGTGGGGCGGGAGGTGGGGTGGCACTGGGAGGGTGGGGACGTGCGGCGGCGGGAGTGACCGACAATCTGGGGTGTCTTGCTGCTGAAGCGTTCGGCCGGGTAGTGCGCTCGCCCAGTTAGGGGGTTCGGCACCCTGGCGTGTCGGGTCTGCCGGATGTCTGGCCCGTTGAGGTGGCCGCTGGGTTGGAACGTCCAGGTGGTGGAGGTGTCGGGGCTGGGTGCTGCGGAGCCGAAGGAAGCGGCGCGGCGGGCGGGCAGGAGAGCGGGCGGGCCGCGCAGGGCCCAGGCCAGACAAAGAGGCCAGCCCGCGTTTCTGGAGCGCAGGTTTAAAAGCATGTGCAGCAGCCGGCGGCCTCGTAGCAACGGTGCTGCCAGGGTCTTCTGGTTCCCTTCTGCTGGTGCTTAACAAACCAGAAAAAGTGTTAAAGCGGCAGCAATGCGTTAAGGCCCAGGTGGCGAGGAAGACCACAGCCAAGCCAGGCCCGCACCAGCCAACACAGGCACGTGAAGATAACTGCTCTGGGGCTCCTGTTTTGAAAACCTCACCGCCTCCACCACCGTGCACGCCACTACCTCGGTAAACTCTATCCCTCCGCCCCTAGGATCTGGAATCTTTCTTTCTCTTGAACGGATTAAAGTAAAAGGCGGCTGGAGGCGGGAGAGGGAGGGAGCCCCTCGGTCAAACGGACAGGGATCCCGAGAGTCACAGAAAATCAGGGCGCGCCTCCCTCCGCCCCCCAGCGTTATAAACAAAGGCAAGTGTCTGTAAACACAGCCCCGCGCCCACCATGTCGGCCCAGCGCCGGCTGACCCGAGGGGAGAAAGTTCAGATCGCTTTGGCCGAGTTGTTCTAACCCCGCGCCCTCGAGTCGGCGGCCGCCCGCAGCAGAACCCCGCAGCGCCGCTCGCCCGCCTCCCGCCCGGCGCTAGCGAATTCGCCGGCTGCCGGCGGTGGGCTCAGAGGCGGCACCCGCCAGAGTGGGACCCCTGGGATGGCGGGGCAGGGTCCGTGCCCGAGGCCGAGGTGAGAACATCACCCCGAGGATGGGTTCCAAGGTGGAAACCCTCTGGCCAGCCTCCCTAGCCCCAGATCTGTACACGCGGCGTTTCCTGAAGCAAACCGCTTTTTAATAAGTTTCGCCCTTCTTCCTCCCCCCTCCGCACCCCCCATCCCTCCCTCCGCTCCCCCCATCCCCCCCTCCGCTCCCCCCCCATCCCTCCCTCCGCTCCCCCTCCCCGGCCTGCCGAGCCCTTTCCGGCACTCCAGCTTCTCCGACTCTTAGAGCAGAGATTCCGCTCTGGCCAAGCCCACGGGCAAAGGAAGCCTCGGGGACTTCCTTCCGGGATGTGCCTGGGCTCCCGGAGCCCGAACCTCCGACGGCGGTCGGGGGGGAGTCCTGGCGGCTGAGAGCTGGGGACGGAGCCCCGGGCTGGCCTGGCCTGCGGCCGGGAGGACTTCAGACACTGCACAGTTAATATTGAGTTCCCTATAGCTCCTTGTAAATCTAGCGCCCACTCCACCCTCCCTCTCCCTTTAAATCTTCGGTCGCGTTCGCGATTTCTTACTTGACGTAGAATTCCTGGTTACCTAATCACGGACTTTCTCCCCCCGAAGGGCCTCCCCCTTCCCCGGCCTGCTCAGACCAGTCCCCCCTCTCCCCACCTACCCCCCCCCATCGAGATGACCAGCCAAAACCTCCTTTCTCCTGGTCTTTTCTTCCCTTTCTTGGATGAAAGCCCTATATTTTGAATTAAAAACTCTAGACTAGTTCCTGCGGCTGCAGTAACGCGTGGGTTTCTCCCCAAAACGACTTCAACCGAAAATGGCTCCTCAAACAAAAGCCCCACCACCACCACCAATGGCATCTGGTTGATTTCAGGAAAAGAAGGACACCTTTCCACCTTCTGAGCAAACCACCCAGGCCTCTTTCCGGCCAGACCCTCCTTCCACAGCCCAATCAGTGCTCTCCTGGGGGCCAGGGGCAGAGGGAAGGGAGGCAGGACTTGATGGCGCCCAGGCCCTTTGGCAGGATTTTCACCAAGAACACTTCTCTTTAAAGGGCCTCCTCGCCAGCCCTGCGAGGCCGGGAGCTCACGTTGATGACTGGTCCGAACCACTGACTCTATCAAACAAAGTTAGAGGCAATCATGATAATTTAGTTTACTTCTGAATATTTTAAATATAATGAAAACAAGTATAACAGTTTTGTTTTCAAAACTCTTTTGAGGTATCCACCATTAAAAGATTGGGGTTTTGTAAAAAAAAAACACACAGTGGTTTATTGAATACTTACAACGTTTACACCTTCAATATTAATTAAATTCCACTTAGTTTTAGAGGACGGAAGTGCACAAAACAAGTAGCTGTTGGAAACATCTTCACATAGGGAACCACCACAGATGAAACGGCAGCACTAGGTACCGACCCCAACGGAAATGTTAGCGGCCCCGTTTTCTGCTTTGAAATAAAACTTTATAATCCCCAGGAATATTTATATCCGAAGGCCAAGTATTAAAGATACACTTCACATACACACTATTGTCCGCTGTCTTTATCTGGAAGGGGTTGGGGAGAGGGCACCGCTGGTGTCTACACAGCCAGGAGGAAACATTCACAAACAGAGAATCTACGAGACGCCGGGATCCCTTACCACGCGGGAGTGTCCTCTTCATATTAAAATATGGAATGCTTTTCTTCAAATATCCACTTTGTTTTTGGAGGGGAAGGTGGGGAGCGGATGCCTCGAAGGGGGGCAAAGAGAGGGAGGCACATTGCACATAAATAAACCGGATGATCCAAATGCAGGAAGTCCTCAGAGCGGAGCGCGCGGAGCTTGCCCGGAGTCCTGGGTCTGCATCCGGCTCCTGGGCCCGGCTCGCACTCTCCTCCTCTTCTTCTCCTTCTTCTCCTCCTCCTCCTCTATCCTCTCCCTCCTCCTTCTCACTGCTTGAGCTCTAGGGCCCAGACGTGCTGCGGCCAGCCCGTGCGGCCTTTGGTTTTCTTGTCGTTGCTGCTTACTGTGCTTTTCAAGATTTCGTTCTGGGCAGAGGGGAGGCGAGGGGGAGAAAAAGAGAAAGAATCAGAGAGGAGACCCGGTTCCACGCCACCCCCACGCTTTTTCCGGCCAGAAGAGAGACTAAGAGAGCCAGCCAGGGATGACGTGTGGGATGCTTTCAAGTCCCAGCCCCGGCAGAAGAGCTACGGAGGCTGGCCGCTGCCCTAGCTCCCGCCCGGGCCTCCAGACGCCGGCCGCGCTCAACTCCCGATCGGCAGGTTTATAAACAACCACCCGTTTTCATGTCGTTTATGGAGGAACCGGGGGCCTTCTCTCTAAATCCAGATGTAGGGGCGCGAGCGGGGGTCATCGCAGCCCCAGCTTCGCGCTCTAGGGAAGATGGGGTGAGGTGCCCCTGCCTTGGCCTGGGCCTGTCCGCATGCAGCTCGGCCTCCAGCTCGGTTCGGCAATGCCTCTCCTTCCAAGGCCTCTGAAATCCCCGGTTACTCGGGATCACTCGACTGTGTAGCGACTAAAGCGCCATAGGCCCCAAAGAAGAAAACCTCGACAAATGCGATAATTTTCCAGGCCCTTCGTGGCAATAGCCTTGCTCTGAACACCACTACCCTCTGGGCACCTGGTAGGAACTTGAGAAAACTAATTTTCAGTTATAATTTCCTGTTACTGTTAACAACAATTACAGTGACCAAGGTAATATTTACTATTTGTCTTAAAATGTACAGGCTCATGCAAACTAAACAAGAAATACGGTGAAGTATACTCATCCGGGAAGTCACATTTTAGTCTCACTGCCAAAGAGAAACTGCATTTTGAAGTTAAAAGTACTTATTTTATGTTTACCTTGACGTCTTCCCGGCACAGAAATCAGAACAAGCATAAAATTCTTAGGATCAGTGGCTGCCTCATTCTCAAGAGGGGGAAATGCGATCACTAGTGAAATAATTAGCATCAAGCGCTTCTGAGCAACTTATTTTAGAAATATCTGAAAGCAAGATCGGATTGGAGGCCAAATGAAGGCTCTACAGGACAGGGAATGAGGGGTCCGGGCCAGTGCGATCGGGAGATCAAGCCGGACCCTGAGTCCGCGAGGCCCGCCCTGAGTGCCGGGGGGAGCGGCGATAACCCGCGGGTAAGATCACCAGCGCGAAGCATCCCTCTTAACCTCCTCCGCGTGCTGACACCCTCCCCCACCCCCTCCGCTTCTGCGGGAAACCATCCCGACCAGAACCTGGTGCAAGCAACCTTGGCTCAAGACGCAGCCAAAGAACGCGGAGTGCCATTGCTCAGCCCAACTTTAAAGAGACCGGAATTCCCGGTCCCCCGTACCCCACTGCCCGCTGCCCCCTGGTACTGACCAGTTCCTTCTTCCTCTTCTCTTCTTTCACATCTGTCTTCTTGATCTCCGCCTTGAAGGCCTCCGCCTCGCCGTTCTGGTCGTCCTTGGCCAGCAGGTCCATGAGGTAGGCGATGTAGCTGGTGGCCAGGCGCAGCGTCTTGATCTTGGAGAGTTTGGTGTCGGCGGGCACGTTGGGGATGCACTCGCGCAGTTCAGCGAAGGCGCTGTTGATGCTCTGAGTCCTGCGCCGCTCCTTGCGGTTGGCGGTGCCCCGGCGCTTCACCGGGCGCGGCCCCCCCAGGCCCGGGGGCCCGGCGCCCGGCGGCACCCCCCCGTAATGGGAGTGGTCCAGACCGGCGGCGCCGCTGGCGTACTCGGGGCTGTAGGACAGGGCCATGCTGTAGTCGGGGGGCGACATCTCGGGGTGGCCGATGAGCCAGCCATGGAAGTAGGGGTTCTCCTCGTGGCTGCAGCGGCTGGCGGCGGCGGCGGCGGCGGCGGCGGCGGCGGCGGCGAACGGATAGCCCTCATGGTGCACCACCGGGTGGTGGGGGAAGCCCCCCACCAGACTCATCTCGCCCTCCGCGCCCCTCCACGCGCCCCAGCGTGCGCACAGTCCCGCCGCGCCCTCGGCCCGGGCCCCCGCTCCGGCGCTCGGCGGCCTCCCCCACCCCCCAGCCCCCAGCCCCCGGGCGCCCCGGCCGGCCCGGCAGCCGCAGAGGGGGCTGCTGCAGCCCGGGCCCCGGCCCCCCGCCTGGCCCGCGGGGCCCGCCTCAGCAGCGCCGCGGCCGCCGGCTCCCCATAGGGCGCGGCGAGGTGGTCCCGGCACCGTGCGCCCCTGGCAGCCGCCGCCGCCGCCGGCTCCCGCCTCGCTCCACGGCCCGCTCGCGGGCTTCTGCTTCCCGGGCGTCTGCGGGCAGGCACAGTCTTCTCGTGCTCATGCAAAGGTGCCCGGGCTCCGGCTGGGCTGCTCGGAGGAGTCGCCGGGCTCCGCGCCCCGGCCGCGCGCCCGGCGCCGCTGCTACTCGGAGTCCCGGGGCGAGTCCAAGCCGCGGCTGGAGGAGCCGGCGGGGTCGACTGCTCACTGTGAAGCTACCTCCATGCGACCCTCCCCTTCCCGCCCTTTCCCCTCCCCCCACCAGCCTGATCTGGGTTCTTGGGCGCTTATTGTTTTAATGAAATTTTTGGTTGTTGTTGTTTTGGTCCTTGAATGTGATTTTAGCTGCGAGTAACGTGTCCCGCGCTCCTCTCGGGCTCCCTCGGAGGGTTTTCAGAGAGGTCTCAGTGCATCCATTTTCTCAGATCCTCTCCTTCTTTCGGGGGAAAGGATCTGGGCCCTGCAGGCGCCCTGGAGCGCGAAGGCGGCGGCTGGGGCTCGGAGGGGTCTGCGCGGCGGCCTTGGGAGCTCCCGGGCGGCGGCGGCGGCGGTTCTCCGGGACTGGACACCGTGAGGGGAGCAAGAGGATTTTCCCAGCAAGATCTCCATGTACAGCTACATCTTTAGGGCCGCTCGGGTTAATATATGTCGTCAGAGGCTCCTCACGCCAATCCCGGGGCGGCGGGGGCGGCGCCTCGCGCTCTCTGCAATAAAACTTTTTGATGTTCTCCTTGCTAATTGCCGAGGTCCTCATCCAGGATTGGTTGCCCCTTCATAACCAGAAGATAATTAAAACGAGGGGGGGGAGGGTTAAAAAAACTTTTTTATCAGCCGGAGGTTAATGCAAGTGTTTAACAGATGCTTCACTATTAAAATATTTTCCCCCCAAGTCTCAAATATCGAAGAATCTTAAACCAGGTACGGTATCACTCCGCTTTCTTTTCTGGAAAAAAAAAAAAAAAGGAAGCAGATATTGCTTTTCGAAGTATTTTGTAGGTAACCGAGGCAAGAAAGCCAGAAGGCAGCGGGCGCAGTTCCGTGCGGGGCCGGGAGCAGAGGCGGCGGGCGGTCCCCACGGAGGCGCGTCTCCAGCCCAGGCGGGCGCGGGGCCCGGGGCCCGGGGCGCGGGGCGCGGCGGGGCACGGCTGCGGCTTTGACCTGGGCACGGTCTGGAAACGCCCGCCTCAGCGTCTATGGACTTACCCACCATCACGTTACCCAGGCCAGGGCCGTCTTGGGTAGCTCATGTTATTGTGGCTGCTTTTGGAGATCATGGTGGAGACCCCGGGACCGACGGCCAAGCCGATTATAAATACTCTTACTTCCATGTTCTTCAGGGACACCAGCCCCAGCGAAGGAAGACCTTGAGCTATTTCAAAGCGCAGACACCTCGATTCCCCGAATTTGTTGTGTGGCCGGTATCGGTGTTCCCCTGGTTTAACTAGCCTGTCTGGTAAGTAACTGAATATTTTTTACAGCGTGTTCTGAGCTTATTTTCCAATTTTTATGAACAAACATATAAATACATCTCGGCATTCCTGCCTCTCCCATAAAAGCGGGCATCTGTGGAAAGCAGGTTTAGTTATCGGAGGGGAACCATTAAACACCAGTTTAAGAGGCAGGCCGGGAGGACGGCTCGTGGATGTTTAGACTGCTGGCCTTGGTGATCTTGAACGCATTATAACCGAAAATGGATCTCCACTTGTAAGTCACCTGGCCGCAGGGTACCGGGGCCGCGGTGCCCCGAGCGGCGTGAGCGTCTCCAGAAAGCTCGCAGGATGTTGCGGGGGGTGGGTGGTGGTGGTGGTGGACGGTGGCAGGAACTGAAATGATCCCCGGGGCTTGGCCAGGAGCCGCAAGGGGAGGCTGATGTGTAGCTGAGGATTCCGCCCAAAGGGTTGGTGTGGAAAAGGGTGTCTACAGGAGCCCGCGGGGCCGTAAATTAGAGGGAGCCCACGCGGAGTGTGCAGGAGCCCGCGCTGAGCCTGGGACTTGCCGCTGGGCCTGGTGAGGGTCGCCCAGAGGAGACCAACTACACTACTTTGGGCGTCGTCTCTGGCAGGCAGGCGGAGTCAGGCCCGAGGCCACAAAGGGAGTCCCATCCAAAGGACTCAGCGAGCACAGTCCTTTTCTTGCCTGCTGCCTGCGTTTTGCGGGGTACACAGTTCGGGATGGAAGGCCAGGTCAGCACGAATAGAGGGCGGGGTTGGGGGGTACCCAACTCCTGAGCTGCCAGGGATTGGGGCAGCCGCCAGCCACTAACCCCAGAGCCCTGGGCAACAGCTTTGGGAAACATGTTTTAGGTTTTAGGTGGCTGGGCTGCAGGAGAGGGAAAGGAACCCAGGGAGGATCGTAGAAATCCAGTCTGGGAAGTCCTCATGACGGCCCATTCAGTCCCTTCAGCAAGAGGTCAGTTTCCCTGGATGCCCCCAGCAGAGGTGTTAAGGCAGAGGACAGGAGGTGGGGAGTAGCTGAAACCAGACTGGTTGGTAAGTGCCCTTGGGGCTCAGAACAAAATAGCCACCTATAGCTTCGAACCGCCACCTTGGGTAGGTCTGCAGTTTTGAGCACAAGGAGAGTCTTTTAAAGACCTTGTTCTTCAAGGAAGGAATATAGGTAGTGTGGTCAGGGTTCTGTTTACATTTTCACCAGGGGAGGCCAACCCTAAATGTGTAAATACTGGTAGTTCAATCCTCTGATATTTGATACATTTTTAAAAAGTCTGTTTATAAAAACACATCTAGGCCTTGGGAGCAGGTAGACAAAGTAAGATGATTGCACCCTGGCTGGGAACGGATAAAAATGCAGGGAAAGTAGATGCAAGCTGCTTTCAGGCCAGGGGGAGTTTGGGGAATTGAAAGGAGGAGGAAGAGGCCAGGCAGAGGGCTGAGCAGGGGACTGGGATGCAGTGTCCACCAGAGGCGAGGGGCCTCCATGGGAAAGGCATCAGAACTTGCCACTTTCAGCCTTTCCCATGCTCTCTTCGTTGAAACAAAAGATGGACGAACCCCTTCGTGGTCCCAGAGAGCCTGGCAAGTGATAGAAGAGATGGACAACATGGGACAGAAAACAGTCATAAATGATGCTAATCTGAACATCCGTCCTCATTGACCGTGTCACTATCAGTTAATTAACGTGATCCGAGGGTCTAGGGCCTCATGAATCTCCGAAGGCCAAAATGCAGAGGCTACAGCCCTAGAAAGGGGGCTTGGAGGCAGGGGACAAATGGGAGAATTCTAGGGTCCCTAACTGGCTGAGTTCCACTCTGAAAGCACAACAAAGTCCACTTTTTTTCTGTTAGTGCTGTCTTTGGGACATTTTGCTCCGGGTCTAGTGGGATGCTGGATTAGTCTGCTACTTTGGAAAGCTGTGAGGCAAAGATGCCGTCTCAGGTTTGCCCCCAGTTTAGGTGGCCTGTGCCTTCTGAGGGGCTACTGATGGAGCTGGTGGTAGTGGTGGTGATGGAGGGGAAAGTGGGAAAAGTAAAGGAGGAGGGGGAAGTTCCTGGCTTAGTTATCAGCCCAGGGACCCCATCCTGGTCTGTACTAGTGTGGCCTCTGGTGTGCTGCTCCCCAAAGGGCATGCATTCCGAGTACTCCAGGGGAGGTGACACGATTCAGGCTGAGGACCACTGAGCAGCTGAGAAGATGCGGGCTGGGGGCCGCCTGGGGTGCCTGCAGGAGGAATCCTGCAAGGATGAGGGCGTGCTAACGTCTTCCCCTTTTCTGAGGCCCTGAGCTGAGCTGCAACCAGTCTTACCTAGGCGGGGAGACTGCTTCACAGGAAGGGGGCTGGGGATGATGTTTGCGATCCTTGTAGCTGATGGTGTACCCACTGTGCTGCACATTACATCTGCCTCCTTCAGCTAAGCAGACAGGACTGGGGTCCAACATTTATTCTGGGCCCGTGTCTCCTGTCTCTTTTCCCTCACTCCTACCCCTTCCCCTGAAAGGGAGTCAAAGGGCACGGGAATGGTTGCACACTCCCTTGCAAACGTTCTGGTCTTGTGAGATATTACTTTTAAAATAAATCTGGTTTAAACTAAATATTTTCTTAAAAACTTCAGTCTGTTTTTAGGGAAAATACAGATCTTTTCGAGGTATTTATTATTTCAAAGGCAAGGGCAGTTTGTATCTTGTGTTTTGCTCATGAGAACTCAAAATAAACTGGACCTGAAAATAACCAGGCCAGAGGGCCATAAACACACATTTTATGTTTACGGGAATTATGGCTCAATTCCCTTCAGCGTCTTTCAAATCTCATTTTCCCTTATTTTCTTAACCAACGTAGTGGAAGTGACTCTGGGCATTCCTTCAAGTATCTATAATGCTCTTCTGTGAGGTGAACCCCAGAACGTGCTAAGAGGCCCAGAAAGAACATGAAACCCAGAGAGTGGCAGCAAAAGCAGTGTGTTCTTGAAGATGTCACCCCAGCCTCACCTGCTCCAAGGATGTGCTTCTTGTGACGCCTTAATTGCTCTGCATTTCTGTCTGTCAGAGGGTGGGGTTGAGTCATTGTACCTGCTGGCCACTTAGCCCCAGAACCTCTAGGACAATCTAGAACCAGACATATTGTCTGAAGTGGCAGCAAGAGTCTCCCCTAACTGGGGTTTTGTAGTCCCTCCCTTTCTTGTGTACCTTTTGGCGAGTGACGGTGGCCCCAGAAACGTGGTGGTGCTCGAAGTACACATCTACAAAGCAGAATCAAGTTTGATCGGACTCACGTCTGTTTCAGAAACGAAGGGCAGGAAGAGCTACCCTTGGCTCTTCGGAGGTTTCATTTCTCGTGAGCATTTTCTTGTTGGATCTTGGGGTGGGCCTGGGGTATTTGGTGAGTGAGCCCTTGTCCCTCCTCTTTCCCATCCGAACAGATCTGTGGCGACAGGGTGGGGAGGGGCTGATCCAGTTGCAGTGATGACTCTGGAGGGGCTGATTGCTCTGTGTTGATCAGGAAACAGTTAAGTCAGTGGAGAAAATTGGAACTTGCTGGGTGCTTGTAACACCCCCCCCCCGCATTTAGCCCCTCTCTCTCTCTTTCTCTCTTCTCTCCTCCCTTTCTACCTTCCTTTCCCTCTCTACCTCCTTCCCCTTTCTCTCCTTCCCTTGCTTCTAATTTGCCTTCCAGCAATGTTTGGATTTATAGGGGTTTTGGTGTCATAGAACCTGAAAGTGGTGAATAAGACACTGGCTCATCCTTAAATAAAGTCCTTTAGAAAAATATTTTAAAAATTGAAATATGACTGACATATAACATTGTGTACAATAATTAAGGTGTACACTGTACAAGAAACATCTTAATGTCCACTATGATGGGTGGTGGGAATTTGCATTTTCTCCAAATAATCAATGACTAGATCTTCATATTAACTGGCAAATGTGCTGCTGCTCTGGAGAGTCTTTATTGATAAGGGGGAACCTTTGCCAGGTAGCCACATGTGTCTGTAAAGCTAAAATCCTTACTCAGACTGAAGGGAACAAGAGATAATGCACATGAAGGGGCCTCACTCTGGGTGGCATGATGTATATATACATGGGAAGTGTTACTAGTGTCATTATGGTGGTCCTAAGAGGTATGATAAATCTGATCTTCGCTACTTTGTAGTAAAATATAGATGGAGTTTAGAGCAGAAGTGGTGTAAGAAAATACACCTCACAGGATCTATGTCAACTACTCACTCACATTCTTGTTTCAATCAAATCACCTACACACACAAGCAATATTTTCTTCCAAGCCGGGAGGAGAGCATGCAACATGCAGAAGAGGAAGTAATTGTAATTTTGCATACACGCTCTAAGGAAATGGTAAGGAATAGACTTCAACTAGTCTGCAATACAGTCTGCGGTTCAGGATAAAATATGAAAGCAAATGGTAGCTTAAAGTGCAGGGCTTCGGACAAACCACTCAAGTGACTGAAGGGTCTGTTTGTGTCTGGAAGCCCCGGTGCCTTCCCAGTTCTAACTGCAGTGCGGCTCGCATTCCTGTTCTGAAGCCTCCTTTGCAAATTCACAGAGATAGATTTCTCTAGCCCTGGCAGTTGCTTTCAAACCCTTGCTAGTTTCTTCCGGGGCCTTTGCTTCTAGACGAGGGCTCGCCATGATGGCTGGGTTTCAGGTTAACAAAAAGAAACCGTTTTATTGTCGATATTAATGGCAAACCTCGATGTTTACAAGGCTTGGGTTCAGCAGATCAAAAGCAGCTTGGCTTGACTTCTCAATATTCTCTGGAGCTTAGACAATTAACTGCAATTTTGCTCCTAACGAAACAACACAGGGAAGTTCGTTCCAGAAACGCTGAAGGTAGTCTTTCAGCAGAGATTTTTTTTTTTTAACCTGTGTACAACCTGTCAGAATCTAAAACATTTGTCCACTGAAGCTGAGCTGAGTTTTGAAGGAAACCTCCTTAAGAAAATGTGTTGGCAAAGTGTCTTCGTTTGCAACGCCACGAGCCTGTTCAGCCCTGCATTCCAGCTTGCCTTTCTGGATCCGGCAGACTGAGGTCTCCCTGGTAATTTGGGTACACCGAGTCTCCAGTTAATGACAGATAATCAGCCTTTGGGTCATTCGGTCATTCTCTTATTACAAACCCCTCCTGCTCTCTCTGATCTCCTTTCAAACTATATTTCACACAAACAAATAAAGCAAGACAGGGACAAGTTCTTAAAAGAGAGAGAGAGAGAAATATTAGAAACTCCTGATACAGAATGCTACACAAGGAAAGGCAAGCTAAAAGAGGATAGGAGAGGACATCTTATCCAAATGAACATGTTGTGTACAAGACATTAAAGGAAAAGGCTCTGGATTCTGTTAAAGTGACAGAAAATTAAAATAAAAATAATTGCAGGCAGAAAAGTTATAACATAAACAGAGAAGGCAGGATGCTTGCTGGAAATGCGCAGCACCAGGAGGCGAATTTGTTGTTACAGATTATATATCTGCAGTGTGATTGGAGAGGCGAGACTTTGTTTCATTTTCCAGGAGAGAATGGATTTCCTTTTAATACCTGTGTGAGTGCCCACTTAAGTTAACACAGGCCAAAACCTCGAGGAACAAAAAATGGAATTGCATTCTTATTGCAAAGCATCCAACTTCAAACGAAGGAATTGGTTGCATACAGAAAAAGCAGAATTCCATTCAAAACACATTGAGAGACTCCACTAGACGCGGATGACTGATGCTTTTTTTGTTTTGCTGACAGAAGGCACAGATCATTCTTGGGGAAGTACCAACGAAGCCAGTTCTCCCTGCCCCCCCCCCACGGGGTCTCCATTTGCCCAGTCTACCTTTGGCTGTGACTCCAGAAAGATAAACTTCTGATTGGCCAAGGTACATCTCTGACCACATCCCTCTGGGAAAAGCCTGGGAACGTATAGCTCTAATAAGAGCCCTGGGGAGAGTGCCCCAGTGCCATTTTCCTGCCCCTGCCTGCCCTTAACAGTCCCTTTTGGCCCAAGTCCAGGGCTCCTGAAAGGTCAAAGTCTAGCCCCTGGTGTCATCTGCAAGCCCTAGGTTTTCAGTCCTGAGAGAGACTGGAACTTATTGCTCAGGACTCGATCGACTCAAGTTCTCCAAGTCAGAGGGGCAGCTGGGGGATCAGCAGGTGACGAAAGTGTGACCCCTACATTGTCCTCAGCTGTGTGTCTGGCACCCCTCGACTTGCCAGCGGAGCTGGCAAACAACCCATGTCTCTCCCATGTTGAAGAATCCACACTTCTTGGTTTCTTCTAGGCCCAGAGTAAATGCCACCTCCTCCAGGAAGCCTTTCCAGGTACGGCTTTCCTTCTCTCTGCTCCCGCAAATCAGGTCTCCCTTCTTATGAACTCCGTTCTGATGCCCTCTCCCCCAACCCCCATCTGCTCTCCGGTCGATCTCTGGGCACACATCTTTCCCCTCCTGTGACTGTGGGTTCCCTGAGAGCCCAATCGAGGCACACCCAGTAGGTGCTTAAACAACTTGTATAAAGGATGACAGAGAAATCTGGTGAATTCTGCGTATCCCAGTTGCAATCGGATTGCAATTTTCTTTGTTTTGAAAGCGACCAAAACTAGCGGTGGAGGCGGACGTCGTCCCGAAGGGCACAGACCTTCATCTCCAAGCCCTCGGGAGAAGCAGGGGAAGGCTCCTCGGCTGGACCGCGCGTCCGAGGGCTCCGCATCGCCGGCGTGGGATGGAGGGCGGGGACCCAGCCCGGCCTGGTCTCCCCTGGCCCCTCCGCCTCCTGAGCTGTGGAGCAACAGCTGGCCGGGCGGACGCCGCGGACTGGTCTCTCTAAGCCTTGGTTTCCGCATCTGAGCAATGGGATAGCTACGCCGGCCGCGAGGATGCGCATGAAAGATGAATGAGATCAAGGCGCGCGCGGGGATGGACGCCGGACGCACAGGCTGCGCGCAATAAATGTGTTTTCTCTTCCTTCCTCTTGCGTGTCTCGCCTTGACTTCCAGCCGCCGCGACCCCCAGCCCGACAACCAGGGCCGGGTCGCGCCGGAGGGCGCCACCGGGCCTCGGGGCCCCAACCGCGCGGGCCGCCGGCGCGGGGGGGGAGATGCGAGCGCGGGCGGAGTTTAGGCCGCGGCGGGCGGGAGGTCACAGCGCGGGGCGGGATGGGACGGACCTCTGCTCCCCCTTCTAACCCCGCTCAGCTCCGGGGCTTTTCGCCCGAGGCGGGCAGGAAGGGGTTAACGGCGCCCCTCCCCCCCAGCTTCTCTCCCGAGGTCTCATTAGGGAACCCTCCCCGCTATTTTCAACATTTCCTCAATCAAGGGCCTTTAAATAGAGCTGCACAAACAAATTGGCGGCAAAAGCGTAGATCTTGTCACGATTGAGACCAATCCAATATTTCAGCCTTGTTTGCTTTGCAATTACGGGCAGGCTTGTGGCTTCGGTGCCACCGGGGCAAATCTGCCGCCGCCCGCTTTCTCTCCGCACCGGGCGGCGGAGGAAGGACTCGCGGAGCCGGCGCGGGGAGGGGCGGGGGGGGGGCGGAGAGGAGGCGGGTAGGGGGCCGGGCCGGGGGCCGGGGGCCTTTCCTGTACCCGGTGCGGAGGCGCGCGGAGCCGAGTTGAAGGGCTTCTCCTTCCCGGCCGAGCGGCTGGGGCGCACCTAGTGGTAACGCACCGTGCAGCGCGCACGTGGAGTCCAGGGTGTGTGCCCTTGCCCAGCTTCCTTTCTCCCCTCTTCCGTTCCCCTCTCGTCCATCCCATCCCATTTTCCTCCAGTACTTCCAGGCGGTTCCTGGATTTCCCGCTCTCTCTCGCTGTTAAACCTGCTAGCCGGCTCCGTGCCGTTTCCCATGGCTGCTTATTCTTGTTTGACTTTTCGTGCAAAGTAACTTTAACTCGGTTGCAGGAGGATAACGCTCCAAGGCGTCTGGCCCGGCTCCCGCGGCCGCCCAGTCCTCCTTGAACCTGCTCCTTCGGCCGCTGCGGGCTAGCCTAGTTGGTCTCAGCAGAACAGTAGTTAACTCGAACCAGGTCCTAAGCCTTATATTTCACAGATAATTATATCTTGGCTGCTGTTTCACAAAATTGTAATATTTGCTTTATACCGAGGAGCATTTTTAAAGTCAAAAACAAATACTACTTTTCAAAAAGAAAATATGATAATAAATCTCTTTTTATGGATTTTCTCTGTATATGTGGAAACCACATGATTTAACTCCTCGACCCCCGCCCCTTCAGGCGGAGCTGAAGTTATACAGATACCGGCTTTTAATACACAGTCTCCGTGTCTGGGGGGAGGCACCTGCATTTGTCACGTTCAGCATAGTTTCCAAGATTTCCCACCCCACCCTGACCCGTGTAGCTGAGTGCAACAAGGATTATAATATAATTAGGTCTGAGATGTGAGGTCCATTTTCACACGAATTCAAGAAAGATGGGCAAAACGGGTAATTAATCCACAGTTTCATATTATTTTCTAAATGACTACCCAGTTTCCTCTCCTGTCCAGATGGGAAAGTTGAGGCAAAGAAATATTTTTATGAGACTCTGGGGTGCATATTAAAATATGCTTCTAATGCATTAAGGATCAACATTTCTTTGCTGGTGGTTATAAAAGAAATCCATAGCTGTTCTTGCCAATTAGCAATCTCTTTTAGGATTTTTTTTTTATAATCCCACCTTCATTCTTCTAGATTGTCATGTTATGGTTCTCAATTTTATTTAAAGCGAACTTCAGAAATGATGGTTTCATGAAATTGTGCGATGACAAAGACACAGAATAATATTTAAAGTCCGTGAGTCATGCACACCTATGTGTATCTCTCATGCAGTTTTCTAGCTGATTGCTTTAGTATGTCTATAAGAAATACAAAGCAGTAGCTAGAAAGAATTCTCTCTTCACCAAAAGAATTGGCTTGACATATTATTCAGTGCACAAATTATATTACTTTCATGTGTGTTAATCTGTTTGGTATTAAAACTGCTAGAGTGTTTGAACCATTAACATGTTTTACCACGCCACTTTCAAATTCGTGATCTCAAATAATTATAAAGGTTTTGATGTTAATCCCACGTTAAGTGAACAACTATGAAAATACCCTGAAAGCATTATTATGCTTATATAAATGCCAACAAACACACTGTACGGGGAACACGATTACTTTTTATCTGACATTATCGTATAGGGCTACACATTCATTTCTTTTTAAATCAGAGCAGTTTTCAATTACTTTTTAACAGATTTTTTTCAACACAGCATTTTGCAGTGCCTACAAACCACAGCAACTTTGTCCTGACAGATACATATTTTTCCTTCATTGTTATTCATTAGCTTCTTTGCAAACTCACTATAATAGAATAATATAAAAATATCAAAATATAAAAAACAATTATTAGACTCTACATATTTATTTCAGTAAGCTAATGATATTAAAATTAAAAACATGTGCCTGGCATATAAATGTTTCTCTAAGAATTCTTTTTTGGATGCATAGTTATTATTTTTTAAACCAACTCAGATTTTCAAGTACTGATTTTTTCCCTCTAAACAGGCATTGCATTGTTTTAAACAGTAGCTCCTGGAACAGTACCACCCTTAGTATTTTAGACTTTCAAACGACAATTGGAATTGGATAAATACTTTCAGCTGGGAGCACTTTCCTAATACCTTTGTAGGTAATAGGAGTCCCTACTTGTGCTGGGTGACAAACAGACAGTGCACTGGACATTCAGATTCTACCCTTTGTAGAACCTACCAGAAAACAGAGTTTTCCTATAAGATTGCTGTGGTCCATCTAAAAAAAAATTCTGTGAAGATGTAAAATCAGAGGAAATGAGTGAATGCTTTTTCTCATGACGGTTATGAAATGATGGCTTAAATAGGGATGCAAAATATGACACAGGAGGAATGCAGAAACATAAAATCTAAAAAAGAAAGTTTCCTTAGGCAGCATCTGGCTCTTTGTGTATAACAGGAGAGGCATGGGTTGGCTCTGCAAAACCAAATAGATTTTGTTTGTTTCAATTCAGTGATTTTTAAAATAGATTTTTCACTGCGTGAAGAAGACCCATCAAGGAAATATATACAAATTCTTGTATATAGAAAATACTAGCTACCTTGACTTTTCACATTGGGTTAAAATATAAGGACCTTTAACCTACTATACCACTGTTCTTTCTAAATGAGTGCATGTTGTCATAACTGGTGTCAAAAAGCATTGATTTTTTTTCAAATTGGTGTTAAACTGGAGTAATAAAGTATATCCATGAGAGGATTTCCATAAACTCCAACTTGTGGAGAAAACGGGGAAAAAACTTTTTCAGGAAGAAACCAGGCAACTTTAACTGTTATTAATCTGGGATAAATGAAGTGAGAAACTGCCTCCTTACGTTCCTAGTAATTCTTTCCGCTTTTCCAAACGTTGTTCAGTTCTCTGAATCTTGTGCTAGTCAAGTCAAGATGATGTTAGCAATAAAATTACATAATCTAATCAAGGGGCTACTTTTGCTCTATTACAAATACGAATTATATGTGGGCTGTTGAAGTGCTTTTTCTTTGAAAGCTGAATTTTTCCTTTTTCAGATACAGTGATATTTAAAGAAGTGTTCATAAGGATAAATATGATGGTTCATCAAGGTTAAAATAGCTATGTCAAAAAAGTGGCATTTGAGTCCACTCGGTGTGGGCTGTGCTCTGTAAATTATAGTGCTTTTAAAATCACGACCTAGGTATTTGTAATGAGAACATCTGAGAAGAGAACTCAAGTGTCCTCAGTGTACACAGGCAAGAACGTCTGAATATGAGGAAATAACTAGATCACACACTGAATTTTTCTCATTGCCTTAGATGCTAGGAGTTTTAAATTATAACCTCAGATACATCTGAACAAATAGTAAGCCAGATATATTTTATTGTATTATTGTTTATACCCTGCTTCATGTTAGAAATAATTTACAGCAGTTTTTTTTCAAGGATTGGTAAGATAAATTTTAAGAAATCTGTTTGTAAGAACAATTCCTGTAAACATAATTGTAATTTATTTTGTTTATTACAAGATCAGTGATGTGCTCTGGTAAATATTTGATCCCAAGATGAAGCAACATCACATTTGGAATGAGACAAATTTGAGAAATTAATTTTGAGTACATTGTAAAGAAATCTTAGTACATACAAATAAAGCTATTATTACGCATGGAGAGTAGCATAACACAGTGATTAAGAGCACGTCTCTGGAGTCGGAGGCACAATTTTGAATCTTGACTAGAGCAGCTATCAGCTGTGATCTTGGGAGAATTACTTAACCATCCTTAGCTTCAGTTACACTTCAGTTACAGCTTCAGTTACACTTCTGTAATCGTCTATCACAATGTCATGATGAACATGTGGTGAGATGATTCACATGAGGCTCTTAATTGAGGGTCTGGTATACAGTAAGTGCTTAATAAACACTAGCTCTTCTCTTTGGCATAGCTGTACAATGTTAAAGACTGGCATGCCAGGTACATTCCTGAAAGCTGCGGAATGTGGGGATATTGACAGCCCATGGACTTCATAGAGATTTGTATGAGGAGATTGACTTCCAGACCTCAAGGTTGACAGGGTGAAGGAAGAGTCTCCTGTCTGTCTTTAGAGGCTCTAGAAAGGTATGGGGAGGTGGTCTTTGTGAGAGCAACCTGCTAAACTGGCAGAGGAAATCTACCTGCATGCCATCTTGGCCATGTGTGGTGGTCTGTTGGTGTCTAACACAAAGGTCTAAACTAGGAGAAATGACATCTGAAAGAAATAGGATACCCTAGGTCAGTGGTCTCCTCATTGTTTTAATTGTGCACCCCAAGAATAAAACATTTAAAGGATATTTATTGGCAAATTATATATCTGCACTACTTTACTGATATATTATGTACATTATATACCTATGCAAAAGCAAAACTACAAAAGGGCAAGATAAAGAAAAATTAAATAATAGGTTTAAATATTTAAAGGTGAGATTCAGCCTTATGAGGTGTGGATGCAAATCCACACTTTAAATAGCCTCGGTCACTTAAAAATACTTTAGTTGACTTACTGTTGGATTCATGTTGTCTGTGTTTCTGCCTTGTTTCATGGCTTTAGGACTAAAGTGCTTAACGTGGAGAAGGAAGAGTATCAATTCTGTCATTTTCTTTTTGATGGTTTCTGCCTGTATTCTTTCAATTATCTTCAATATAGGGTTCTTTGCAGGAATCTTTTAAAGCCCTTTGTCCATTTGGTGAAGGTTAGTTTAGTTGCAACTGGATTGTACAATCTGCTTCCACCTAACTGAGCCAGATAAACCATAACACATCTCAGTCAAGCTCATCTCTGTGAGCTCGTGGTGGTGTTACTGAGTCCAAGCTGATATTGCTTACTGCACAACAGGTCGATAAATCAAGAGACGAGGTGTTGGGGCAAAGAATACTGACTTTATTTGGAAAGCCAGCAGCCCAAGAAGATGGTGGACTAGTGTCCCAAAGAGCCATCTTACCCCGAGTTAGATTTCAGCCTTCTTTTACTAAAAGGGAAGGGGGGTGTGGCTGGTTGTTGCAGACTTCTTGGTGCCTGGAATCCTTTGTTCTTGCAGCTGTCCAGTCAGGTCTGGTCACAATGTTTCAATAAACCTCCAACAAGACAAATGCTATTCTCTGTTCTGCAGCTTTTTATCTCTATATGAATAGGAAAATGTTATACCTTTAAAGGTCAGAGCCTTGAGAACTGGCTATCCTGTATATTTCAGGCAACAGGCAACATTCTCTTGTGATTAACTTGTAGCAAAAGCAACAGAATACAAAGGTTAAAGTAAAAGAAACAGATCCAGTATGGAGTCAGATTTGTTCTTCCCTATTACAGTTAGGGGCACTGTTAGCCCCTCTGCCCTTCAGATCTCCCCCACCCCTGGGTGCCTGGGTCACCTGTTGATGAAGATCAAGTAAGGGTGTTGGTGAACTCATTTCTAATTGTTTATATAAAAACAAAAGAGAATTTGTACTCTGGTCTTCTTGCAGCCCATCCTCTGGGGCGTCACCATCCTAGACTCAGAAGTCATTGTGGTTGCTGCCAGTTTTCTACCTTGACATTCTATGGCAGAATGAATGAGACCCTTTGGTGCCCTGGACTTTGTTTTCTATAACTTGCCTTATTCTGCTAGCCATGTAGTTGTGTAGCTCTTCACTGTTTACAAGTTGCTTTCACATAGTTCTTTCATTTGAACTCAGCACCTCTGGAGGGCAGGGAAAGCAGGTCTGGTTCTGTCCATTCTAAAGGTGAAGAGATGAACCATCAGTGGTGTTGACTGGAGATGTGAAATAATGGCCCAGGTTCACACAGTCAGTAGGCGGTTGATCTGGGCTTGAACTTGTTTCCTGAAAGCAGTATCGTGCTGTTTCTGTTCCATCATCTTAACTGAGTTTTAAACTATTTTCATATTCGTCTGAATTGAGGTGAGACAGAGCTATAAAACTGAACAGAAGCAGTGGTTCTACGTGGTTCTGGGAACAGATTGAGGAGAAGCATGTAGGTTAGAATATATGAGGATCAAACGGAGTGATGTAGAGGAAAGGAATTAGCATTCATTGAACACTTATTTTATCCTATGCTCTATATACACATTATTACTTTAATATAGTTCTTTACCTGGCAGGAGTAGTTTTTACATCTCAGGAAATTGAGGTTCAGAGATGTTAAGTAATTTGTCTAAAGTGCAGAGCTTTTAAGTTGTAGAGTTTAAACCAAAGCAAGCTAACGTTTATATATATATATATATATATATAAATATATATATATATATATAATATACTTATTTAATCGCTGTGTAGTGTTAAAAATACCAAAATATGTTAAATTTGGAAGTCTTGCTCGCAGTTTTTGTCCTAAACTGGATTCCTGGCTTTGGCTAAAAATAAACCATGACAACACCACATGCTAATGAGGATGCAGAAAAAATGGATCACTCATACACCGCTGGTGGGGAGAAAAATTGGACAGCCAATCTGGAAGACAGTTTGACAATTTCTTAAAAAGTAAACGTGTAATTACCGTATGACTCAGCAGCTGCACCCCAGAGAATTTATCCCAGCTCAGTGAAGACTTAAGTTCACACAGAAACCTGTGCATGAATGTTTACAGCAGCCTTATTCATAATAGCTCCAAACCGGACACAACTCACATGTCTTTCAAACTGTTCACCATTTTGTTAACAGTTAAGCATGTACTGTTAATTATAGTACGTCCATACCCTGGAATACTACTCAGCAATAAAAAGGAATAAATTATTGATAAGCTCAACAACGCAAATGAATCTCTGGGTAGAAAAGCCAACCCCAAATTGTTGTACACCGTCTGGTTCCATTTATGTAACATTTTTAAATGGCAAAATTATAGAGATAGGAAAAAGATTAGTGGTGACTACGGGTTAAGGAGCCTGAGAGGGTGGAGGGAAAGTGGGCGTGGCTATAAAAGGGCAACAAGGGGGATCCTGGTGATGGAAAAGTCCTGTGTCTTGACTGTATTGATGTCAGCATCATGATTGGGACATTGCACTATAATTTTGCAAGATTAGGAAAAACTGGGTAAAGCGTGCATGGGATCTCTATCATTTGTCACAACTGCGTGAGAATCTACAAGTACCTCAACATAGAAAGCTTAATAAAAAAGTGGGCTGCCCTTCAGTGAATTCAATCCCATGCCTTCCAGATCACCTGCAGATTGAGGAAGGTTGAGATTATGAGTTGGAGGCGTGAACTTTAAGGATGATGATGTGATACCACACAAACTCTTCCAAATCTATTCCCTCCGATGATTTTTATTACTGATTGTAGTGCATTCTTACTGCTTTTTTAGGGAAGCATAAAAATGCCACCTCTCTTGTCATGGGACTTCTGCTTTATAAACCGTGGTGTTTTTTTTTAATCCATCAGGATTTACACATTAGAAGAAGAAACGAGACCACATCGGATCTGATTGTCTCAATCTATTTTTAAGTGAATCAGAGAAGAGTTTTTATTACCCTTTTTCCCCTTTTCTACTTATTTTTCTTCTTTTTCCCTTCTTCTATTCGAATCCATATTTCCCCATATCGTACTATGTGATCTGAAACACAATGTGTGCATATTACACATTGGAATAGTAATGTTGGAATTAGTGATGTCCTTCCTAAAATGGGAAATATAAAGATATACTGAATCTCCGAGAGTAACTTACCATTTGCACTATGCCTGGGTGTTCTTTCTTTTGGAGAGGCGTAGTGGAGATTATAAGTGTAAAAAAAAAAAAATCTATTGATGATTTGTTGAGACAATAAAGTAACAGCAATATTTCAGGGGGCTGGTCTTGCTTTCCCAGGCCACCAGAACAGCCCCAGGGCCTCTGCTAACACCTGACAATGCCGGAGAGTGATTTAGTCACTGCAGAGGAGCTGCCTTCAATGACAAATAGGGGTTAAATTGTGAGAATTTCAGGACACATTTTGGGGAAGGATTAAATAAATCAGGGGACTTGCTGACAGCAAATAGTATCTTTGAGAGGCTGATTTGAAACACAGAATCAGAGAATTAAGATGAATCCCAGGTGGTCGTTGGGAGCTGGAAAAAGTCCCAATGAGCTGGCTGACTTAAGTCTTGTCTTCGTCTCAGCATCATTATATAGTCTTTAAGTGATGCCTTATTAATTATCACCTTAAGAAAAGATGATGCAAATACAGTGGTGGAGTTAAGGTATGTTAATCGAGGGAATGATATTTGTAGTTCATTTAAATGATTTCCCTCACGGTAAAGTTAAAAGGCCCTAGAACTTCCTCTTTATAATCTTTCCAATTCTATCACTGTTTGTGTTACTATAACACATCTTTTCCGAGGAACTTAAACGTGCATTCAATTTTTAACTGTCAGAATGAAAAAGAGTTTTTCATTCTGACAATGCATTTAAACATTTATTCTCTTCAATGGTGAATAACAAACTTTACTCAAGGATGCCACTGTTGGATGTTGAAATGAAGCCTTTTACCTCAACTAGCTCGCCGTGGAATGAGAGATGCCAAGGAAGGCGATTGGTAGCACACAGTCTGAAAAAAAAAAAGGGGCATTTTCAGCTGCTTACTGGGAGGAAATGGCACGGTGGAAGGGGAAGAAGCTGTGAGACAGGTGAATACCAGGGAACAAAAATTCCTAGTTCCACATGTATTCAAGACACTTTAGAATGGCTGGGCTGCCTCACTTCATAGTTTTCCCAGACCAAATAGACAAAGGAAAAACAAACAAAAAAACCGAGAACAAGCAAAATCCTGAAAGCAACAACAAAACAACGAAAACTTTAATTCAAGCCAAAACAGAAAATTGGGCTTTTATGAGGTTGACTTGAGGTCAGGAAAAGAATGATAAACTTTGGAGAGGAAGAAAGAAATCATCAAAGCCAAGAGAAGCTCAAAGTGGAGTTTAATAGCAGCTATCGTATTGCGCCCAAGCCTGGACCACTCTTGCTGCAGCTGTTTCATTTTAAGATGCTCCGGTTCTTGATCCCACTCACACAGCCCTCCACAGTGACCTGGGCGCACACACCCAGGCACCCGGGCTGTCCTAGATGACCGAAACCCCCCCGGAGGATGACTGCAGGGGCAGTGTGAGTGGAAACAAGGAAACCCAATATAGCAGTTTACTGAATCACATCTGAGGCCAAGCCCAGTAAACAATTAGCAATATTGGGGATCTCCTGGTACCTGTCAAAATTGCACTGATGGTATTTTGTGCAACTTATGCCCGTGTGAGGAAGTTATTTTTTCTGTTTAATATCAATGGACCTTGGGTAGTGACTTGGATACAACTTAAAAAAAATTACTTAAGGACAGAAGTGGTTATAAGCTTCTCACTCTGGAGGATCTCTTTATTCTTAAAATTTATTTATTTAACTTTTAATTTTATATTGGAGTATAGTTGATTAACAATGTTGCATTAGTTTCAGGTGTACAGCAAAGTGATTCAGTTATACATATACATGTATCTATTCTTTTTCAAATTCTTTTCCCATTTAGGTTGTTACAGAATATTGAGCAGAGGATCTTTTTAAACACTGCAAGACATTAGGCCTTTTGCAGAGTTCACATTATTGAGGGGCAAGCTTTGTCTTCCTCTTCACAAAAGGAGGATGATTTACTGTAGGTGTGGCTGTTCCCACAGGGCAGTGAACACCTCCAGGACAGCATGAAATCCTAGAAGTTGGGCAGGGCCACCCTACACCAGGAATTAGAGGTCAGAATAACTAATAATAATAATGATAGAAAATATAATAATACTATGTGCCAGGTCCTGTTCTAAGTGCGTTTCCCATATTAACTCATTTATTTTTCATAGTTACCAACTAAGGTACAGCCATTATCCCTATTTTACAGCTGAGGAGCTGCAGCACCAAAGTGTTCCATGTCACACAGCTAGTGAGCTACAGGCAGGAGGGAAACCCACTCTTATTCACTGCCGTTCACTCAGGCGCTCAATAAAGAGCAGCTAATGTATGACAGGTATTGGGTTCTCTGCAGGCAAACTAGTGAATCTAGATGGATGTCTCTGCCTTCTTTTAGCTTATCACCTATTGGGCATAAAGGCTAATGACTTACTGTGTTGTGAGAAGTTATTAGTCCATGTTTGTATGGCATGGTGATTTTTTTTTTTTTTTTTTTTGTGGTACGCGGGCCTCTCACTGCTGTGGCCCCTTCCGTTGCGGAGCACAGGCTCCGGACACGCAGGCTCAGCGGCCATGGCTCACGGGCCCAGCCGCTCCACGGCATGTGGGATCTTCCCGGACCGGGGCACGAACCCGTGTCCCCTGCATCGGCAGGTGGACTCTCAACCGCTGCGCCACCAGGGAAGCCCGGCATGGTGATTTTGATCTAAGCTCCTTAATAAACACAGGGAGCCCAACTCCTTCCCACACACCATGGCTGTCTTCTTCCTTTTGCTCCCCACTGGAGTGGTTCCTTTCCCTGGACCACGATGTGTGTCTCAGGCTAGGCGGGCAGGCTCCCCACCTGGATATGACTGCACCGGTAACAGTGGCAGTAGGGGTAGGAGGTGGCGGTAGGGTGATCTTTGAATGCATTGCTTTTGGGTTTTTTTGGCCATGCCACGCGGCTTGTGGGATCTTAGTTCCCGGACCAGGGATCGAACCCGGGCCACGGCAGTGAGAGCACCGAGTCTTAACCACTGGACAGCCAGGGAATTCCCTGAATGCATTACTCTTAACTCAAAACTTTGTTTTGATGTATAGCCATACAGCTCTGGAATGTGACTCTGGGATCACCCACTCAGCGATGGCCCCTTGAGGGGGTTTCGAGAAACTCCAAGGGCTCTCTTTTATACAAAGGAAGGTCCAAGCTACTTCTTCTGAAGTATAGTCACATTTATTTTCTTGGACCTCTGCCTAAACAATTCTGTTTGGATCTTTTGGAAACCTTAAGATGATTCAAACTCTGAATTAAGCAGAATCAATTACAGGAGGTAGATCTGAGCCTAGTTTTTGAGACTTTTATCTTGAATTCCGTCTGGAATCTGCTCCAGGATATAGGCCTTTGTGATTATGGGTTGGGTTCCCAAGTTCAGGTGGTTGGAATTTATTCATTCATTCTTCAGTCGATGTTTAATTGAGTCCCTATTTTATACAAGACCTAAAATAAATCAATTGACCTCAATAAATTGAGGTCCTAGACTTCATTGGTTTTCTTAAAGATTCTAAAAACATAAATGCTATCTTTAGATTCACATTAGTATTTAGGATGAAAAGGAAGTCGCAGATTGTTCTGAAAACAATGGTTCATCTGCTCTGGAGGAGCATCTTCAATTATAAAACATACTGATACGTATAAACACATTTGGTAGTGAGACAATATAATTTTATAATATAATCACTACCACTGAGACCCAGCCTCTTCCAAATGTGTAAAATAAGTTAGAGTTTTAGTCACACTAATGAAAACGGGAGTGACATATGTGCATGGAGTAAGTCTTTGGTTGAAGGCCCAACTGCTTAGGAGCTGTGTTCTGTGGGTTTTGCCACTTGTGTGTGATTAAACCCTACAGAATAGAGTCTGTCCCCATGCATAGCTTATGAAGAAAACTAGTAATGTGATATTGAATTAATGATCCAGCTTCTCAAAAGGAGAGACTATTGGCCTAACACCTTCCTAAGTTGGAGCTGTCAACATATTTAGTTTGCTTCTAATGGGAGCGAGGCTGGAGAAAGGAAAAGCTTTGTAGGAAAGGTTATGTGATATTAATAAGAACCACATTCTGTTTGATGTTCTCTCAAATTGTATGTGCTTTATCTTACTAAAAATTGAACCGTTCAAAAATAATAAATCCTCCTTTTCTACGGCCCACAAATGATCAACATTTTGGATGATCCAAAAACTTTTGTCCCAAAGATATCTCCACTTCTAGCCCATCTTTATTTGCTGGTGCTGATTTACAGCTGAAAGCACCACTTCCTATTTTTTCTAAGCATAAAAGTCATAATGTGTTTTACAAATACTCAAAAGAGCTTAAAATCCATGAACCTCTGTATTTCTATTTTTTTTATTCTTCTGTAAGAATGTGTTCAAATTTGTTAAACAGATGTTAAACTTTCTGTTTTTGAAAAAAAAAAACTGCTAAGAATATTCACCTCAAGATGGAGAACTCGTAGGTTAAATTTCATTCTGGAGTGCACTTTTACAACCAAGTAATTAACCTTTCAATATGAGGGTATTTGAAGGAAACAAGAAAAATCTTAACAAGAGGATCTCACAAACACTGGTATGGAAGCCATCCCAGAGATGCTCCAGAAAGTTAATAATTGAAGACTTTAAACTAGTTTACAAACATTGTTTCATTTTCCAAGTTTTCCTGTTTTCTCTCTTTATTACAGTAACCTCAAGAGATAAATATCAATACTCCAAGGAGTGCATAACAATAGAAATTGGCACAAAATTCTTAGTGGGAGGATGGAGCTGCTGACATTCATTGTTTTTAGTCAGTTACATTTTTTGGGTACTTACCACATGTGGAAGTGTCTTCCATGCTTGTGAAGGGATACAGCACATTACAGCATGTAGAAGATGCTCTTTGAACCTATAATTTAGTGAGGCTGAGAAGAAATGGATTAAAGAAAAGTTAAAAGGACAAATAGAAAGGAATAATAAGTGGAGAGCTGAGGTAGTCCATGATTGTTGTCTGAGACATTTTGTTAATAACACGAAGTTAAAAGAATGAGAGACCATTATGGGATGGAGTGTACTGGAAAGAGCTCCTCTGCTTACAGCTTGCTCTCCACCTTGAGAGTCAGACCTATTTTGGAAAAGCAGAATTTGGGTACATGGGGGTGGGGTTGAGAGAATACTCTAGAAGGGAGAAGAGTTTCATTTTGGAGACAGAGATCTGAGTACAAATCTTGGTTCCAGGGGCTTCCCTGGGGGTCCAGTGGTTAAGACTCCCCGCTCCCAATGCAGCGGGCCCAGGTTTGATCCCTGGTCAGGGAACTAGATCCCGCATGCTGCAACTAAGAGCCCACACAGGGCAACGAGGATCCTGTGTGCCACAATTAAGACCCAGCACAGCCAAAATAAGTAAACAAACAAAAGCAAAACAAAACAAATGTTGGTTCCATTGCTCTCCAGCTGTAGAGTCTCGGCAAGTTACTCTACTTTTCTGAGTACCTTGTAGAAAATGGGTATAGTAGTGACTGCTTAATTTTGTTTTAGAATTAAAGGAGATAACATATACAGAGTGATACATAGTAAGCACTCAACACATGCTAATATCCTTAGTTGGAGGGAACGTCCTGAACAGGCATGGAGTGAGGAGAGAGCTGGCCATGTCCACGGGGCAATGGGAAGAAATGAGTCGGATTCTCACCGCCCCATGGACAATGAAAATGGAGGGGAGGATTAAGTAAGAGCAGCAAAGTGAGACAAAGTGGAAAGATAAAATAGGATCAGAGGGCTTCCCTGGTGGTGCAGTGGTTGAGAGTCCACCTGCCGATGCAGGGGACATGGGTTCGTGCCCTGGTCCGGGAGGATCCCACATGCCACGGCTGGCCCCGTGAGCCGCGTCTGGAGCCTGTGCTCCGCAACGGGAGAGGCCACAGCAGTGAGAGGCCTGCGTACCAAAAAAAAAAAAAAAAGGATCAGAGATGTTCACTTGTCTCCTCATTCAACATGGATTGAACTCCTTCTATGCGGGAAGCCTTCTGCTAAGCATGGGGATGCAAAGAAGAAAAGACTGAGCCATGCATTTCTATTGGGCATCAACCTAAGCAATTGGAACTTTATCTCGAGGGGAACTTTCAAGAGGGGAGGTGCTTGAACGTGGTAGTTTTGGATGGTTAACTGGAATATATTTCTCGAGCCCCAAGACGATAAGTTCAATTGTTGTCTCCTAGTGGTTGGGGGTTAATGAGCCTGCAATCCCGTTGACCAGGGTCCTGTGATGGAGAGTCCATGCAGATGGAAGACGAGGAAGGGCCAAAGGGTGGAACTTCATCTCATCACTTGAAATATAATCTTGGCACTGAAACTACTCATATTGCACTTGTGGTGACGTTTCTCACCTAATCTGGGATTTTCCACACTCGGTGATTATTGCATTGGGCCTGCAGTCATGATGACCCTTAGAGGTTGGCACCAGAGTCACTGTCTATTCAGGGTGAAGGACAATGTGAGAATGCAGACGTCGGTGACTTTCTCCATGATTCTGTGTTCTGTGAGCCGAACTCCCCTCCCTGTTGGTAGATCTCAGAGGCCCTGTGACACACCAAACACACGATACTCAACCAAAAGTTGTGGATTGAGCACAGACATTTCTTCATGAAGCTTTGCCTGGATGAACAGCTTCTATGTCTTCTACTCACGAATTCTTGACTCTTGTTCTTACCTCTGCTTCTGTCAACTACCATTTTTATCTCTCCTTCCCTTTTTAAAACCCAAGGCTCAGGAGAGCACAGATCAAATGAGATGTAGAATCTATTACTTTCTGGGATCTCCTAATCCATCCTAGTTAACTACTATTTCAATGGCCATTGTCTTTATTTCAGGGTGGGTACCATATTGAGTTGTGGTATAGAACTGAAATATAATTCTTTTTAAGATGATCATGTTTTTGTTCTCAGCTTGGAAAATGCCGCTGGGGTGTGGGTTACAAGATACACAGTTTATAGGAGGACAAGACACCCTCTTTTAATACCTAAACACAAGCATTATGTCCAGTATTGTGTATTGTTTTATACCCGGCTTTGACACCCCTCTGCACAGACATCTATCAACCCAGCATTCAATCTACACGTTTTTTTGTGGCTGTTTAACTCAGGTGGTTAGGGCATTGAGCTAATGAGAACAAGGTCACAGGTTCAACCTTTGTGTGGGCCAGCAAGGTTTGCTTTGTTCAGTGGCCACAGACCTGGTCCAGCCAGCTGTCTAGCATATGTCTGCCCCAGGTCATAAGAGGACATGGCAGGAGTGTGTGGATGGACAAGAGAAAATCCATCACCACCATTAGAGAAAGCCACGGCGAGCACGTGTCCTACTAATGGGGGTCAATAATGTCTCATTCAAATGAGGTTGACATTTTAATACCTCTCGCCGAGAGGGACTTTTGAACACCACGTTTAAACATTGTCGCTTTTTTGTGTGAATTCATCTCTCTAATAAATGGAAGCCTGGCTATGTAAGACCTCAGACGATTACAGATTTCCAAATATAGATTAATGACTTGAATATTTGAAAAGATGGTTTAGTATGTAAAAAGAAATTTCAGTATGGCTGTTCAGTTATCTTCCTTTTTTCTTAAAATCTGTTTAAGCTGGTGAAATAAAACATTGACTAGTTCTTCAGAGAGCTGTTGATAATCATTACCCTCATTTACGAATGAAAACATTTTAATTAAACATTCTCATAATTAGACCATTAAAATGTTACCAGGAAGGAAGCACAATTAATTCTGTGTTATTCAACTTTTTGGCCATCACCCAGACCACACAGTCCATCTTTCATTTCTATGCAAATATGTTCCCCAAATTGCTTCACTATTTAGCATCATGTCTTCTTAGATTTCAAACTGGATCCAAATCAACTCCATTCCAAAGTGTTCTGCCTTAGCTCTTTCCCTCAGTTGGGTCTTTGTGAGCATTGAAAAGACATTTGATGTAAAAGAGAGGAGAGCACAGTTTACAAAAGGGAAATTTGGCAATAGAGGTTGGAGAGTGACAAAACGGGAATTCTTTTAAAATCCATTTATTAAACAAACATTAGACCAATGATAATGGAGATACATAGTAAATTTTTTTGAATAGATAATACATGCACAAGATTAAGAATGAAAAATATAAAATGGTAGATTGCAAAAAAGTTTGCTCCCTCTCCTGCCCTGCGTGGACCCAAGGCTACCTCCCTCATAGAGCCATGTTTATTAGTTTCTTGTGTCTTGTCTGGAATTTCTTTATGCAGGTATATCTGAAATGCTCCGCTCCTTGAATGCAAAAGTTAACACACTATAAACATTGTTCTTAATCTTGTTTTTGTCACGTAATAATGTATTTCAGATATCTTTCTATATGTGCAGAGTAGCCTCATTTTTTTTACGGGTGTGTACTATTCCACTGAATGGATGTACTCTAATTTACTTATCTGGTCACCTATTGATGGATCTTGATAGAATTTCTAATATTTTCTATTACAAACAGCAATATAATAAATTACTTGGGGATGCATTACCTAGAAATCATTCTCATTCCTTTTTTAAATATTTGCATATCATTCCACTGAAAGGATATATCATAACTTATTTATCTAGTCCTCTTTTGGTGGACATTGAGTTTCCAGTCTTTTATTTTTATAGACCATATTGTAATAAATAACCTTGTATGTGCATTATCTTATATATGGGCAAGTAAATGTGTAGAATTAATGCCTAGAAGTCAGATTTTTAGTAAAAATGGAAATTTTAATAGAGTAAAAGTCATGAAAAATGTATCATCACATTATACAATTAAATATTTTCACTTATTTTCCTTTAGGCAGTGTTAGAGCCATAAAATGTCTGAAATTAGAGAAGTCTGTGTAGCCTACTTAAGGGTACAGAAAACGACTTAAGAGAGAAGTGTGAAGCCCATGATAACTGCATGAGTGAAATATTTGATTGTGAATAATATTTTTCTGTTATGGATACTTTTCAGGTACTATTAGCTGAGGAAGGTGCAGAAAAACCCTTCTGTCACTGAGTCTGAAATTTTATTTTTTTATTTATGTATTTTGCGGTACGTGGGCCTTTCACTGTTGTGGCCTCTCCCGTTGCGGAGCACAGGCTCCGGACGCGTAGGCTCAGCGGCCATGGCTCACGGGCCTAGCCGCTCCACGGCATGTGGGATCTTCCCGGACCGGGGCACAAACCCGTGTCCCCTGCATCGGCAGGCGGACTCTCAACCACTGCGCCACCAGGGAAGCCCCGAAATTTTATGAGAAAAAAAGTTAGTGCTAGTAATGATTAATGTTGGCATGTACAATTTTAAATATTTACTACATTTAGGTAATTTTATTTGATGCCTAATTAACTGTGATATGATGAATTCTAACAATTATTTAAGATTAAGAAACAAGAAGCAGAAAAGAAGGTAGAATTTAGAGAATATGGCTAAAGAATGCTTTCCTCAGTAGTTGTCAACCTACATATATCCTTGTAGTTAACATTGTTCTTGGACATTTCTTGCTATCTGTCATCAATATGACTCTTCCCTTTAAAGAAAGGGAATTTAAGTAAATCATGGTTGGAAGACTGGTTTAAGGTGGGACACATTAAGACCTGGGTTATTTTGGGACCATAGCAATGGGATTCACTATAGAGTATTCATTCATTCAATTCATCGATTGATTCATTCCTTGTCAGATTCCATATTTACTTCACTCCTGGTGTGCTAATCATTGTGCTAAAACTCTGGAATATATAAGAACTAACTAAGCCCGTGAGCCACAACTACTGAAGCCCACGCTCCTAGAGCCCACGAGCCACAGCTACCGAGCCCATGTGCCGCAACTACTGAAGCCCGCGCACAGCAACAAAGACCCAACACAACCAAAAACAAACAAACAAATAAATAATAAAAAATAAAGTGCCGGCTTTCCTGGTGGCGCAGTGGTTGAGAGTCCGCCTGCCGATGCGGGGGATGAGGGTTCGTGCCCTGGTCCAGGGGGATCCCACATGCCGCGGAGCGGCTGGGCCCGTGAGCCATGGCCGCTGAGCCTGTCCTTCTGGAGCCTGTGCGCCGCAGCGGGAGAGGCCACAGCGGTGAGAGGCCCGCGTACCGCAAAAAATAAATAAAAATAAATAAAAATAAAGTGCTATGGTGGTTCCACAGAGGAAGACATTACTTTCAATGGGCAAGAGATGGTGGCATTTGCCCTGGAGTACATGACAATTGGAGTAACAAAAACACAATGTAGTAGGTTTTACTGACAATGCAGTGACTTATTCAAAGTCTGCATTGACTGGAGAAATTGTTGGAAGCTGATGAATGGATTACTTCCCAGCTGCCCCCCTTTCCTGACACTTCACACACTTGCATAACCTGGTTCCATGGGGTCCACTGGGTCCGGGTGGGCTGTTGGGCAGAGGATCTTGGCATTTCTCCAGACCCACATGAGGGGCAGACTGGGTCATCTGTTGCTCAAAGACCCAAAGGCTCTTTCTTTTATGGTTGATTGTATCCCATCATTTTTAGCATGTATTTTGGTGTGAGCTCAGCTACCATCTTCTCATCAAGTCCCAGCCTTAGCAAATTCACCATGTATCTGTGGCGTATCTGATGGATACAAGCGGAGGTAAGCAGCATGGCTTCCTAGGCATTACCCTTATGCAACTTCTTTACCTATCCTTACCCCAGTTGCTAAGCCACACTGGCTGCATCTGGAGCAGTTTTTCCCAGCTTTGCCACAGAATAACTATGGAAAGGATCTTGAGGAATTTGGACCTAGGATGGGACATGGGAGGAAAGGGAAATCATTTTGAGTGGAAGAAACAGGACAAATGGTGGCAATAAATTGTTCCATATCTGTGCTAATGCAGTAGCCGCTAGTCAACATGTAGCTTACTGAGCACTTGAATGGGGTTACTGCAAATGAGGAACTGAGATTTTTTATTGTGTTTCATTTCCGCTAATTTAAATTTGAATTTAAATGGCCACATATTAACTAGTGGCTACTGTTTTGGACAGCCCAGCTCTAAGCAATTCTTGGGACTTCTGAACATGTAGAACTATCGCATTTAAGAGCTAGGATAGACCTTAAAGTTTACCTAGTCTGGCATTTTGATTTTACAAATGAGGGAGTTTGTTTTACAAATGGGGAAACTGAAGCCCAGAAGGTGGAATGCCTCATCCAAGGGTTTTGAACATGAGTATTGATGAGTGGAGTTGGAAGCTGGCCTTCTGATGCCCTGACTCCCAGTTTGGTGGACTTTTGACCCTACCATGTGGCGTCCCCAGGGCTGTAGCCACAGCCAGCTGAAGATGGTTGATTGGAAGATTAAAAAAGTGAAGTCAAGCTTAGTCCTTCAAATCAACCAGCCAAGAGGTGCATGCTGGACTTGGTGCCAGGTACTGAGATCAGGAGGGCATTTGTTGGAGGAGAGAGGTGCAAAATGGCATAAAGAACCCACAATCAAGTTGGGGAAAACAGGGCATTTTCTGAAATAGATGTATTAGAATATATTCTAGTATAATATATATTTTCATGGACTTGACCTGTATTAAAGTCCCTAACACAGGAGGTAAAAGATGACATTAATGTCATTCAAACATAACAGTGGTTGATATGAAGCAAACTTCTGCTCCATGGTTGACTTTGCATTCTTGCATCCTGTATTAATTACACATGCTCATTTATCACCACAACCAGCTGAACTATTTCTGAAGTTTTAACATGTGAAAGGAAAGTGGTGTGCTTCAGGATTGTTTTCCTGTAGAATGGTGGTGATATAGAATTAATTAGTATTAAAGCTATGCTGTTAGATCACAGAGGGGTAAATAGTCATGGAAGGCTGTCTATTAAAATCAGGAGAAAATTACTGGCTATTTTCTTTTAGGCATAGCTTGGAAATCAAATCCTCACTTGGCTTACTAAAGTCTGAACCTAGTATTGCATGACACCATTTCCAGAGATTTTTTTTTTTTTCCCCATGGGTAGGCAAAACAAATGAGACCCAAGTGCTCACAGAACATTCCAAAGAGTCAACAGAGAGAAATGGAAAGTATTAGAAACATGATTGTCTTTGGAAAAGGAGACACAAATGTAAGTAAAATGGGGAATGAAAAATCATCTATTATCTAAAGTAGAAATCCACATTGTGGATATTTCTTAACATTTTTTGTTTCTCTGATTTCATAAAGGTAATGTGTGCTTAATGTATTCAGCTAGGGAAATAAACAAAAGACAAAAAAAAGCAACTAAAACTCACTCAATCTCACTCAGAGAGAGCCCATGTTAGTTTCTTTTTTCCCCTTCTTTGCAAAACCTAGCTTTAAATATTTAGTTACTTAATATTGCAGCGAGTTGTGTATCGTAATTTTTCACTTAACCTTAATTAAGTTTTGACTGGGGAATTATTTTGAGCGAAGAACTTTTGTTAGGGGAGCCCAGGCCAGTTGGGAAAGCCACGCAGTGTTTTCCACTTCTGCAGGTCTTTAAGGATGTTAATAAATTATATCTTGTAATCAGTAGTTAATGACTTGCAAAAGTTTTCTTTGTTGGCGTGCCTTGGTAAGGGGGTAAAATAATCTGGCTTGGTACCTTATTCATTGACTAGCTGCTGATATGAACCATCCATCAATCTGTACCAAGTACTTGTTGTGCTCGGGTCCCCAGAGCTGCCAATTCAGAAAACACTGTCATCAGTTGGCGGGGGCCAGAAAGTCCCAATTGTCTCCTTGGCGTTTAGAGATCCGATTTGGTCTAGGGCCTTCCAAAGTGGACTTTTGAGAGCCCTCTTCTTTTTCCAATGAAACACATTTATGTAATCATGTTACATTTATAATGCGGACTTTTCCTATGCCATGTAAATGACTTCACATGCTGTTTTCTTTAGTCCTTGGAAGGGATCCCTGATTTGTCAATTTGTTAATTTTTTAGTGTCAGTTCTTCTGCAAATGACCTATTAGAAATATTGCTAAAAAGGTTTGGTCCAACTTGGGGAACCTAAAATGATACTCGGTACTTTACTAACCTTGAACTTTATAAGTCAGTTTCTCATCCTCAGAGGAATTTTTTTAAAAAGATGTTGTTTCCTGCACAATTATTGCCTCCTTTGATCTCGCACTACATTTGGTCTTTCAGATAAGGGAGCCCAATAATTCCTCAGCTATAACTTCAGCAACACAGATAACTATCAAGCATCGTGTGACATGCAGTTCGTTACTCAGTTGTGAATAACCAACCGTGGTCCTGTATTAGATGTTTTACAGCTCATCTCTTCATGGCTCACTGAGTTAGTATAACACTTAGGAATATCTTTTTGTCCAGGAGGGATAAAACAACTCCTTATAAAATGGTATATGATATTTAAATGGAAACATTTGAAGACATCTTAGAAGAAGATAATGCTATAGTGTGGTAAATCTCCATATGTAGCTTAGTTATTTTATTTTATTCTATCCAATAAAGGGGCCTCCTTTCTTTGATGTGTCTGGCAATTCTCATTATTGCTTTCCGGATAAAGTAGATGAATATGCAGAAGCAAGATGCGGTCTTCAGAACTCTCATGATCAGCATTTACTGATGTCCCATCATCCTTGTTTATCCATTTTATAATGTACCGTGGAGTTATTTGCAGAGCATAAAGACCTCTTTGGAATGTAATAGAAAACAAAAGATTGGTTCAAGAGCTGATCACATACTTAAGGACAATCTTCCTACAGTTTTCAGTTCACCAAATAAAGAGTTGGCAGTCTGGAGATGGCTGGAAGAGCAGTTTCCTAATTTTGAGTCTTTGGCGAGCTGGAATTCCACCTGCTAAAATGTAACAGTGTGGAGATTGTTATCCACTGGGTACATTTGCAACTTTCTGTTTGGTGCTCAATAAAGCAGACTGTATTACTGTGTTGGAAAAATTTAACTTGCTGCTCATTTGAGTACTAATCTATCAAAATATTTCCTGGACTTATTTTACAAACTAACAAAAGAGCTATTATACGTTTACCATCAGAAAGTTCTTAGTTCATATTGATATTTTTGATTCCTTAATTGAATGGTTTTCCTTCCTAGCTTAATGTAGACATTATTTTCAGATTATTAGTGAACTAAGAGAAGGTTAATTTGTAAGTTGAATTGGATTTTTGTTACAATCTGAAAAGCCTTTTTGTAACCCAAGAACATTTTTTTCCTGGGCTCTGATTCTCCCTACCACCACTCCCTCGGCACCCTTCTGCCCTCAAATGAGGCTCCCCCATTTCTTAATTTCTACTTCTCCTCAGTAAAGTGACTCCTCTGTCAGATAGTATATACTCACTTTTCAGGACCAGCTGGTTCCCAAACGTTCTAGGGGGGATGCAAATGTTTATTTAATATGATAGGAAAGGAGGAAAAATGATGAGAGTGTAAACTTTTCTGGCATAGCTACCAGGGTAAAAGTCTGATTGCTTTACAATGTAAATTTGAACTCTAGCTCAAAAAGACTTTAATATTATTTTTTCTGAAAAATCACTTGAGATGATAAAATATGTAGTAAGTTTTTTTCTAATTTAGCACAAAAGCTTACGAAAAAATTTTTTCCCAATCATGTCTGGGGTTGTATTTTTTTCTTCTCCTGTGTAAAATTCTTTAGCAGAGTAGGTTCAAAGTTCGTTTAAACTTGGAGATGAATTTTTCAAAAAGGTAGACTTAAAACAAAAGTAGGATGGACTAATTCCTACCTTAAAAACCCAGAAGAGTTGTTTTAAATTCTGCTGTCCTTTGTTCTTACTCAAATCCAATTTGTCGGTGTGTGTGTGTGTGTGTGCGTGTAGGGTTTGTGTATATGCATGAACAATTAAAAACAAGACTTTAATTACAGGAAGAAATTACCATAGTGAATAAGACTGTCTATACAAGCAAAATAGAGGGTTATTTAATAATTATCAGGTGAATTTGGACTATAAAAAATGACATGATGGTGGATCTTGGTACCAAATTCCAATTCCTTCAATAATAATTTTTACAGCATGAAGGTAAGTCTTCACTTCATCAATGTAGATCCAACTTAAAGTGTTTGGGCACGGGGCACTGCAGTATTAGCAACCTGAACCTGCCTCGGCAAGGTTTTGTCAGAGTAAAAATCTGTATTTAATAATGACCTTTTCATAAGTTCCTCCTTTGCAACTGGCCATGTGGGACTGTTTGCTTCGCTGAGCTGTCAGTATGGCGAATGGAAAATAGCACCAGTTTTAGGATCAAAAGACCCCACTTCCGAATCTGATAGCTGCAGGACTTTGCAAAAATCATGAAGCTTCCCTGAGACACAATTGTTTCCTCTATAAAAGGGGTCCACAATAGCACCTACCTTACAGGGCTGTTGTGAGGAAAGAATTAGATACGTGAAAGTACCTAATAATGTCCCTTATCCATAGTCCCTGCTCAGTACATTTCATGTTCCCACCATATGAAGGATTACTTATTACTGATTAAACATTTAGCTATTTTTTTGCAAGGTGGCTTCAGTCAAAGTATTTGGGGGTCACCTCATTAATAGTCAATGTGTCCCAACAACAGGCATCCATGTTATTGTATATTTGTGACATCTGATCATCCTCAAATGAGGAAAGGAGTAAGAGACAGGGCACCTCTCTGCAAACTTGATGGAGAGATGCCTGGCTGCCCTGAGCGGTTTTCTTTCTGGAGAGCTTAATGCGCGTCGAATTCCTTGCCTTGCAGTGGTTATGTGCTCAGATATTTTTACTGTGTACCCTCTGGGGCCTCATGCAGCCTTCCTCCCCCACTACACAGCCACACGCCTCAGCACAATCAGAAAGCTCATTTCTTTGCTAAAATCACAGTAACCCTCCCAGACCTGGGAGATGGGAAGTGCTGGGGGGAGAGACATGGCTCATCCCTTTGTTCAGCTGGCCTGCATTTTCTGCCAGTCCCCGCAGAGAGCTTGAAGAGGCCCGTAGCATGGGCTCCACGACCTCCTCTGACATGCCGTGTCCTCTCTGTCGCAGGAAAGGCTCCAGCTTTTATTTGAAAATCGGTCCTGCAGTACGTCCAAGCTCTGAAGAGGAGAGAGCTGTTAAGGGCGGGCACTGTTCCCTCTTGGGGATTGGTCAGTCTTGAATGGCCTGCTCCCCCGCCCTCCAATCTGGGTGTCCTAGTGGAGGCTGAGGCCTCACAGGCTACAGCCCCTGCAGCTGGATACCCCCTCTGTCCATGGTGGACGATACTTTAAGGGATGAAGCTTTGTGGCCTGGAGATCTTTTTGCCTTTGCCCTCTTTGCAAGCCACGCCACTTACATAATTGCTAAGAGGCACTTATTTACAAAACAGAAAGAGAGCCACAGATGTAGAAAATAAACCTATGGTTACCAGAGGGAAAACAGGGATGGGGGGAGGGATGAATTGGGAGATTGGGATTGACACATACACACTACTATATACAAACTAGGTAACTCATAAGGACCTACTGTGTAGCACAGGGAACTCTACTCAGTACTCTGTAATGGCCCGTATGGGAAAAGAATCTAAAAAGAGTGGATAGATGTATATGTATAACTGATTCACTTTGCTGTACACCTGAAACTGACACAGTATTGTAAACCAACTAGACTCCAATAAAATTTTTTTAAAAAAAGAGGCAGGTGCCTGGACTCAGGTAACCATTGCCATGTTTTGTGACCTTTAGTCTTATCTTTGTTAGTTAAAGTAGGCGTAACAATAGTACCTAACTGTTAAGTGAACTAAGATGCTGTGTCTATTGCCTTTGGCACATCGTAGGCACTGCAATACACGTGTTTTACTTCAGATAGTCACAAAAATAAGTCCTGATTCAGATGTGAAGAGCTTCACAATCATGTACCTTCTCCTGGCGGCACACAGGTGCCTCGGTGCTGGTGGAGATGCAGGTTGAGCCCCTCCATCCTGGTTCCGGTGACTCTGCTTTGGGCTCGCTGGGTCCTACCCTTGCTCCGTGGGTTTAAACCGCTGCTGGTTTGAACAAGTGCAGGGAGCCTGGCCGGGGGGGAGTGGTGGAGAGTGGCAGGATTTTCTTCGTTGGTTTCTCAAGGAGCCATAACTCTTTCAGATTCACTGCTCACATATGGCTTCCAAGCAGGCCTGGCGGTTTCCATCCATGGTGCAGGCTGAGAAAGGTAGGGTCTGGAAATCTCATAAAAGCTGACCGAGTGGTAAAGGAAAATCAATCTTCTCCTGCTTTGGACCAAGTTGATGAGACTCATTCTCCCTGATTCTCCATAAATTGGAACAAGGCTTAGGACACTAATCCTACTGTAATACCATTTGAAGACGAACACTGACATTTGTGACATTTAAATAACAGTTCAGGTCTGCTATTAAACCAGGGCCTCCAACTGTTTAACCTTTGCCCTTGTGTACTATTACCCTTGGTCCAGTGCATGCAAATGTATTTATTAATGCATTTCAGCTTTCCGATGACACATGCTTGTTTCATCTTGCTGGCTACATTGCTTCTGTGAACTGTGCTACACCAAATGCAAACTTTATTTTCAAACTTTTAAATGTGATACCTTCCGAGGCTCTCTCTTAGATCATTTTTATAGAGTTAAAGCTAAATAAAAGTTGAGGCAATTACCCAGAAATCTTCCTGTGGGTGGAAGAAAGTGTATATCTGGAACTAAAACTAGAGAAACCTAAAGGCATCCTTTCATTCAACAAAATTTCACAAGTGCTTTTTATGTATCACGTACAGTGTTAGATCTAGTAGGAAGAAGATGTGCCTCTTGCCTTTAAAGAACTGTAGCTACGTGATTTGTGACCCTGCTCAAGGAGTTCTTCACCTTAACTTGTATGCATCTTACCTTAGTCTTTGCTTAATTGCACTGACAAAATCTCGACTGGTTTCCGAAAAGCAGATTCTCATTTAGTTAAAATCACGTTAATTAGTGAATTAGAGACTGGGGGATATGGATCTTTTCTACTTAGATATGATATTTTTAAAAAGATAGTGTTGGTCTTAAAAATCAGGAATAACCTTCTCTTCATTCTTGGATATTTTTCTAAACAAGAGAAAATGCTTTCTGCTTTGTTCTTTCTCATCACACACCGTTTCCTGAGCGGTGACAAATCTGCTCCACGTCTCGTGGAAAATCAGGGTCACTTTGCTATTAGGATCACTTGGAAGCCTGAGATTCTAGCTTGGCTTTGTGTAAAGCTAGTCCCAGCCTGGTTGGCACCTGAGAGACCCAACCTGGATGACTGGTCCTGCCAGTTTCTAGATGTGCGAAATTCAGCAAGATGCTTCACTTCATGGGCCTCGGTTTCCTCATCCATAAAATGGGCTACTTGTACTTCCCTTGCTGAGTTGTTGGGAAGATCAGAGAAAATAATTCTGGGAAGATAGACAACATAGAGCCTGGCACACAGCGGCCCCTGTTCTGGTCCCCATGCTTTATACTGCCCCTACCCCACTTCATCCCTGCTCTAGCTTTGCCTCTGGTCACAGCTCAACCTTTCCCTTCCAGGCCAGTGGTTCTAAACCAGGAGCAATTCTGTCCAGAAGACACACTAAATGTCAGGAGACTTTGTTGTTACGATTTTAGGGGGAAATGCTACTTGCATCTAGTTGGGAGAGGCCCAGACATGCTGCTAGACACCCTATAATGCATAGGAAATCCTCTCCCTTCCCCCCAGGAAAGACCCATCCAGAGCAGTGGTCCTGAGGTTAAGAAACCCTGTTCTGGGTCCCTGGGACCCTAACATTCTCTCCCAAACAGCCCATTTCCAGGGTCTGTTCTCCTCATCACCTGGTCACATGCGAGTGGCTATTTGAGAGAGATGTGGGAAAACCTTGGGTGTGTGGAATGGGGTGTCCACATGCTTCTGTGAGCCCCACCCCGCCCAGATGCCTGGGGTGGACGAGAAGGCAGTGGCTCTCAAGCCAGCTCTCTCACGTTCCAATGTGGATCTCACAGGAAGCCGAGGACCCTCCATTACAACTTGGCCTTCCAAGTCGTTACGAAGGGACATCTGTCAAGGTCAGGTGATAAAATATATTTTATTCGACAGTTTGTAAGCTTGATGAATCACTTTAAATATTCAGACATACGACATGAGGACCTCTGTTTGCTTTCTTGCTCTGGGTCCCGCAAAAGTTAGGGATGGGCGAGCCAGTTCGATTTCTAAAACTTTGCGCCCTTCCCTCTGCGTGGCCGCGCTTCCTTGGTTCCCCCTTCAGAATTGGTTCTAAGAGCTTCCCTGTACTCGAGGCAGATGCTGAGCAGTGGCTCAGTTGCCGTGGGCTCAGCACCAGTCTGTTTCGGTTGCTAGTTTGTTCCAGAATTGGTGATCTTTTCTGTAGTTGAAATACTTACGGTGACCATCCTCACGGTGACCTCTTTGCCTAAGGGCTTCACTTCAGCTCAGGCCTGGGCCGCTAGCAGTCATGTTTTTAGTACATCTGATGCAAGCAAGGCCTTCAGAATCTCTTCCAGGGAATCACTTTCCGTACAGTGTCAGTGCTGTAAACGCGAGAGCTGCCATGGGACAGCCATCTTTGACCATGAGGAAAGGTGGCAGGAGAGAAAGCAAGAGAGAGACAGAGACCTGCCTGGGTTCTCGATGGCTTTCCAGCCCTGCAACTGTCTCTGGGATCCATTAGATACCTCAGTTCCTTCCAAGAAATTCTTTTGATTGCTTAAGCTGGATGGAGTTAGTCTCTGTTATACACATAACACATAACCACAATAAGACCCCATCTTTTAAGTCCCTCTTTTGGTACCTTGCCTCAAACCTTGGAGCTCTTCTTTTTTAAATTTTTTTAAAAAGTTGAAGTATAGCTGATTTACAGTGTTGTGTTAATTACTGCCGTACAGAAAAGTGATTCAGTTATACATATACATACATTCTTTTTTTTACATATTCTTTTCCATTGTGGCTTATCATGGGATACTGAACCTAGTTGTGCTATACAGTAGGACCTTGTTGTTTATCCATCCTATATAAAAGCTTGCGTCTAATAACCCCAGCCTTCCAGTCCAGCCCTTCCCCAACCCCCTCCCCCTTGGAAACCACAAGTCTGTTCTCTACGTCTGTGAGTCTGCTCTGCTTCGTAGATAATTTCATTTGTGTCATATTTTAGATTCCACACATAAGTGACATCGTATGGTGTTTGTCCTTCTCTTTCTGACTTACTTCACTTAGTATGATCATCTCTAGGTTCATCCATGTTGCTGCACCTGGCATCATTTCATTCTTTTTTTGTGGCTGAGTAATATTCCATTGTATATATGTACCACACCTTCTTTATCCATGTTGAGGGACATTTAGGTTGCTTCCATGTCTTGGCTATTGTAAATAGTGCTGCAGTTAACACTGGGGTGCATGCATCTTTTTGAATTCTAGTTTTGTCCGAGCTGTGCTTGTTCTCACCAGTGCACTCGCCGCCTGTGCCGTGGACGGAGCCTGCTGCTAGCTGTCACACTTTGCCCATCAGCAGGACCCTTCCTGATCGCTTGCAGGTGGGATCGACTCCTTGGAGCTGTCCCGCATCAGTGGGTAGGTTTGGTGTTGGACCCGCCTCCTTTGAGTTGCAAGAAGCAGGACCATTCAGGCCTTGTCCTTCAGTGTCATGTGCTTTTTCTCTAGGAATCTGCAGTTTACAACTGTGTCTACCTGCTTCTAGAGATACAGACAAGACTCCCCCAAATAAATAGATAATTGCATTTGGGAAATTTTTGTAGAGCAGAGGAGGAAACCAATTTTCACCTGGACATGTACAGTTTATTAGATGTAATCTTGAATACATATCACTGCAGAAAAACTGACAGGAGAATGTATAAACGAGTATTCAGATGCTGCTGGTACAGCAGCCTAGCTCAGAGGACACGGGCGGTGTTGTGAATCAGAGTATGTGTGCATGTGAGTGAGTGTGGGTGGGTGTAAGTGTGTGAACCTGCTACTTTCCAAGATCTTTATGTGTGTTTCCTCACTGAATCCTCATGACAACCACATGTAGTAGGTCTTGTTATTTCCATTTTTACAAATAAGAAAACCGGAGCCCCTGTTAATGGTGAAGGTAGTTTGAATTCAGGTATGAGGGTAGTAGTAAGGAACTCTAGTTGGGAGATATGGAAACCAGTGGTTTTCTTATTTTTTTTTGGCCTCTCCGCATGGCATGTGGGACCCTAGTTCCCCAACCAGGGATCAAACCTGTACCCCCTCCATGGGAAGCACGGAGTCTTAACCACTGGACCGTCAGGGAAGTCCCCAGTAGTTTTCTTACAGAAGAGAATTGTTGGGAATGTCTGTTTTTATCTGTTTGTGTCATGCCAAAAATTAGGTTCTAAGAAGCCACTTAGAAATTTTTATGTTGCTTAACTATTGCGGCCTGCAGACTCACCTGAGACGTTTCGTTTTTTCTTTCCTCTCTGTTTGTTCACCTGAGGATTTAAGCCTACTTCCAAGAGATTCAGTTGATTCATTAATACAGCCAAATTTTTGTGCAAAGAAGTCCAAGTGGCTTTGAGACGTAGTGTAGTTAAGACGACTGACTGGGTGCTTCCTCTCCCTCCTGTCTTTGCTGATATTGCTTTTAGTTTCCCCTCTGTTGTTTGTCCTTCTTTTCCTTCTCAGTTTTATCCAGGCTGCCCAATCAATGTCTATCCGTTTATATGGCTTTGTCTAAAGTTTTCTTTCTTTTTTATTGAAGTATAGTTGATTTACAATGTTGTGTTAGCAAAATTTTCTTACGTATAGACTCAGGATGGCTGTCTGGCTAATCTGATCATCTATACTAATATAATTAAGATGACTTAAAAAAAAAAAGGCAAACTAATTCCAAAAGTCAATTCTTTAACCCCTTATACATTCTGTTTATGTTTTCAGCCTGGTCATAATTTTAAATTCAAGAATTGAACCAAATTATAGATCTATGTATAAAAAAGATGTTTAGAATAAGTTTGTCATAGTACAGAGGATTGTACGCCAACTGTTTTAGGACTTAATTTTGTTTATTCCTAAAATATCCAGTCTAATGGACATATCCAAGATCATTTAAATAGGGAAGTTTTACCATGGTTGTTGACAAATTAGATTTTTTTCCCCAAAATTACCATGTGTTTTAATCAATAACTGGGAAGATTTAAAGTCTTACACATTCTACTAGTTATGGAAGAAAATTAAAGGACTAAAGACCCACGTCTTTTCTACCCACAGTAGAAAAAAATGATGAATCTTTTCATCACTCAGCATCATGGGATGCTCGAAATACATTGTGCTTTTTCCGCCTTGGAGTTATTTATTGGCCAGAGGGGAGGGTGGACAGAACTTCTTTTGAAGTTAAACATCTTGCCTGGATGAGCAGATATGTTGCATCAAATCACAGTAATAAAAAGACAAAATGCTTTATTAAATCTTCTTTATCACTATATTGTGCTCCAATAGAATGATCTAATTAAAGACACAGTGGAGCCTCTTTCATGTGAAGAGGAGTTCAGAGGCTTTTGTTATTAAAAGGTTTGCACAGAAACAAATACATTGCTGTCTTGCTTCCAAGTTTCTCAGGGGTGCCTCCTTCCTGTTTTGCTCTAATAATTATGGATGTCTTGTCTGCCACTCTGAGGCTTGATACTAACTTGTCCTTTTCATCTTCAAAGTACCTGCAAGGCATTTACATGATTCATATTCATAATACCACTCTGAGGTAGGCACTGGAAGTGCTGTTCTTTTCTCAGATACGGAAACAAAAGAAAAGAATTGAGGGTGGTATTTATGTGATGCTGCTGATGAGCACTTTGCTTTCTGGTTCTGAGCTCCCAAATATCCAAGCTGGTGCCTTTCCCTGACATCTCTGTCCGTTGCTGCCAATTCATTCCACATAACGTGAGACTTCCTTGAGCCATCCCACTAATGGCCATCATCGTCATGGGAAAAATGTACACAAATCAGGGAGAGCAGTAATTGGGACCGCCCCTTGATTAGAGTCTCTCTAGGTCCTCTTGATTTAACGAGCATTCACGAGGTGCTGAACGGCGTTTTAAAATTCCTGAATGATATCCTTCTTGCATAAGGACTTCACTCAAGTTGGGCTACATTACAGATCAAAAACTAGCAGCTGTCTATAGCTAATCTTAATTGGCCGGCCACGTTGTTTCATAATTTTCTCTTTGGATTTGCAGTTCTCGTGATGAGCTTGGTACTTCTTCGATCGTCACGGACACCCTCCGCTGCTTGACACAGTTGATTTTGTGTAATTTATGTTACCTGCCTAACTGCTGAAGGCTTTTGAGTTTGCTGACGAAATAGAGAGGAAGGATTATTTCTCCAAACCAAGGCAACTTCGGTAAATTGGCAAAATTGGTAAATTGTTGAATTTCTTTGACGTCAGGTCACCCCTGCCCAAAAATGATCCCTCCCCTTTTCCTGTCAAATTCGTATGCATTTATTTCATTTAGCATTCTCAGAGGAAAGTAATCTGATAAAGGAATCCACACGGAATTGGGAATGGCTGGCCCCAGTATGATGGCTTATCCCTCTACAGCTGTTGGGAGTTTAAAAGAGAACGCTAACCCCACCCTCGTCTCTGGTATCTGCCAAGCCAATGGAATTTTTTATTTTCTTGGTGGGGGGGGGGTGTTGGCTAACGGCGTGATTGGAATCTCTCAAGTCACATTATATAGTTGTGGTGATTAGCTTTTACACTGTGTGCATAGCATATGAGGCAAGTCCTACCCCGAAGCCTATACTTCTATATTCAGATTTCTATGTCAGAATCTAGAAAACTGGAAGAAATTAACCGGTAAATGTTAAAAAGCCAGTCTGAAACATTGCCTGTCTCCTTAGGCTTCTCCCTGCATTAAAGAGAGAACAGGAAGAGAAGGTTCTGGGGTAGCAGCGCAAAGAGAGCCAGGCAGACCCTCTTACCCTTCTGTTCCCATTCTGAATTTGATGCTGACCTGCCTGGCGCTGGGAGTTTCAGACGCAGATAGAGTGGAGATTTCCAGCCATGATGAATGATCTCGGACGGAGGCGCTGGTCGGGTAACAGCAACTGTTAGTGAGAAACGTGAAGCATTCCGGTGGTGACTTATTCCAGGATGGACCTGCAGGCAGGAGGGGTGAGGTGAGGGCAGGAGCAGACTGCACCCCATCACTGCCCTGAGCCCCCTAAACCTTCACTCTCCACTGTAACGTGCCCTTAGCTGAAGTAACCCGACCTAAGTCCTCAAAGGCCCAGGCAGTGCAAAAACAAGTTGCTTCCTGAGCCATGTGCATCTCAGTTAATTCCTTTGGCCTTCCATTTTTAATTTTTACAGGTTTTCAGCTTTAGTTGAACAATAATTTGTGATCAAGGTTAAATTAGAGTTTGTTTTACTTTGGGTGACATTTTCACAACTAATTTGAACTTAGGTCCCTTGTTGGAGAAATATTTACAAAGAAATAACATCAAATTGCGTGGAATAAATGCCATGCCATTTAACTATGTAAATAGCAGCTGAGATGTTTAATTGAAAATAAAACACTGGTAAAATGTAAACATCATTTTGCTCCAGTTGCTCTGAGCAGAGGCTTCAGTGGAAGCAATGAACACAGGAACTGAGGGTGGAAGTTAGAGTTCGTGACAGGGTCCACTAGGTCTAGTGTGTCTGCAGATCTTTTCAGTAGTCACTGTATTCTTCAAGGCTGTTCAGTCCACCTTTCAAAATACACTCATTCATTTTTTTTTTTTCAAAAAGATCCCAAAACACGAATTCAAAAAGTTACATGCACCCCATTGTTCCTAGCAGCACTATTTACAATTGCCAAGACCTGGAAGCAAGCTAAGTGTCCATCAACAGACACTACCTTTGCACCCCAAGCAAAACCTTCCCAGGTCATATCTTGACAAGAGTAATATCGGAGGAAGCATACATACTTGGTTACGGGATAAGGAATGCACAATTACCTTGGGGAGAGTGGTCTAAATATATCTACTTTTTGGAAGAGGGGTCCTCTATTCCAGGTTTATAGGCTTTAATATGTGAGGATGAAATTGTAACACCTTGATCTAAAATTTAGTAGAGGTGGAAGATTATTTCAATGATCCCGACCGATTGCATATTTATCTTTAAATTACATTAATTGGAGAACTTCCATTACCTTTGTTGAAAAACTGATCCAAAGAGGTGTTATAACAATTATTAAGAACACAGACTCTAGAGCCGGGCTTATTGGATTAGCTAGGAACCCCCAGCAAGTTACTTAACTGTTCTGTGTTCTCATCTGTAAAACAGGTATAAAAATAATACTTAGTTCATTGGGCCATTGTAAGGCTTAAACGAGGTAACATATGACAAGTAAATAGAATAGTTCCTGGCACAGTTAGTGCTATATAAATGTAGTTATTATTCAGTTCATTAGTAAATATGCATTAAGAGCTTTTATTATTTAGCATTTGTTCATCTGCATTAACTTTCTATATTATCATTACCTTTTATGGGAAACTTTTTTTTTTTTTAATTTAAATGCGGGGCATGCAGGATCTTAGTTCCCTGACCAGGGATCGAACCTGCGCCCCCTGTGTTGGTAGCGTGGAGTCTTTTTTTTTAACATCTTTATTGGAGTATAACTGCTTTACAACGGTGTGTTAAGTGGCATGGAGGCTTAACCACTGGACCACTGGGGAAGTCCTGGGAAACTATTTTTTACTGATTTATTTTATTATTTTTTCCCAGCTTGATTGAGGTATGATTGAAAAAAATTATATATATTTAGGTTGTACAATGTGATTTCTAGAAAGATGTACAACGTGATGATTTAATATGCATATACATTGTAAAATGATAAGCACAATCAAGTTAATTAGCATATCTAGGATCTCACACACTTGTGTGTGTGTATGGTAAGAAAATTTAAGATCTACTAATCTCTTAGCAACTTTTAAGTATAGAATACAGTACTGTTAACTGTAATCACCATGCTGTACATTAGGTCCTTAGAACTTACTCCTCTTACAACTGAAAGTTTGTACCCTTGGACCAACACCTCCCTATTTCCCCAGCCTCTCAGGGAAACAATTCTTTAAGGGAATAAACCTGATTTCAGATTCTCACTGCTTCATTCCCTGCAGAGAGGGTCAGGTTTTGAAGAGTTAAAATCTGATGAAAATGTACTCATATCTGGCAAAATTCTTAGTAAGAACACTTTTTAAAAAAAAATTTAAAGGGCAGCATCTGGACTTTAGTACGCAAATATGCAATAAAATATTATTTTGACCTTTTAAAAAGTTGATCTTTATTTTATTCAAATGATAAAAATATCCTGAAGAGTAAAGTTCCATGTTGAATTGCATTTTGGCCATCATTTAGTGAAATATGTATGTGCAAACAATGCTTGTACATTTCATACTTTGTACCAAGAAAATTAGACTATAAGCTGAGAGAATCATCTAAAGTAAAAAACCGAGAAAGGTCAGACTTCGACTCACCAAACATGGGAACCCAATTTGAAAATACCCTTTTTAGTTGAGAAATGACTGAATCTTGTGTTCTAGCATAAGGGTCAAAGAACTTAGGACAGATTATTTTGCTCCCTGTTACAGCCATGTTTTTCTGATCGGAGTTAGGCAGAACCCGGGAACCATTTGATAACCATACTGCCTGCAGCACAGACATCGGTGTGAGGACACATCTATTTTGTTTCCCGTTCGAGGCATTTAAGTTCCAAAGCTCAAAGTGGACTTTGCCAGAAATAGAAAATTATTCCCCCAGTTCAAAGGCTTTAATAAAAAAACAAATGAGACTAGCACATTTATAGTAAAGCTTTGTCGTGTGTGCGTGTGTGCGTGTGTGTGTGTGTGTGTGTGTGTGTGTGTGTGTGTATGTGTGAGTCTGTCATCCAACTTCCCTTTTATTCGTCCCCTGTCCACTTTCCATGAAGCCTCTCTGTGTGGAGTCCCAGGTAGCTGCACAGCTGGCTAAGGAGGCCAGACTCTCTCTTCTCCCGGATGTAACCATGTGATTTATTTTATTTTATTTAAAATTTTTTTCTAATCCATAGACTTTATTCAGATTCTTCCAATTAGCCTAGTAATAAATATTTTGCTAGTCATAAAATGAAGCCTGTATTCTTTGTATTGAAGTATAGCTGATTTACAATATTGTGTTAGTTTCAGGTGTACAGCAAACTGATTCAGTTATATATATATATATATATTTCAGATTATTTTCCATTATAGGTTACTACAAGACATTGAATATAGTTTCCTGTGCTCTACAGTAAATTCTTGTTGCTTACCTATTTTATGTATAGGAGTTAGTTAATCCTATACTCCTAATTTATCCCTCCCTCACCTTTGGTAACCGTAAGCTTGTTTTCTATGTCTGTGAGTCTGTTTCTGTTTTGTATATTCATTTGTAATATTTTTTAGATTTCACATATAAGTGATATATATTTGTCTCTGTCTGACATACTTCACTTAGTATGATCATCTCTAGGTCCATCCATGTTGCTGCAGATGGCAATATTTCATTCCTTTTCATGGCTGAGTAATATTACATTGTGTATTACACACACACACACACACACACACACACACATCTTCTTTATCCATTCCTCTGTTGATGGACTCTTAGGTTGCTTCCATGTTTTGGCTGTTGGAAATAGCGTGATGAACACTGGAGTAGCCAGGTGATTTAGAATCGGGAATCACACATTGTCTTCTGGGACTTTGGTCCTTGAGCAAGCAGTGTGCAGGCAGGGGGCGGATGTAGGGCATTCTGGCCGTGGAATTGGAGTAGCTGGCTTGGCTGGCCCCCTGCTCTGGTTCTGGGTGCCCAGCTCTATCGGGCTTCTGGGTTCCTGACCGTTTTCCCAGCCTGGCCCTCCAGCCTTGCACCAATTCTGCAAGCCTCTGTGTACTTCCGTTCAACCCGTTTCCTCACCTTTGTTGTCTTCCCTTAAGATAATCAGAGTAGGTTTCTATTTCTTGCAAACAAGAACTTTCATTGGTTCGACAGTATTCAAAGCCTGCGTAGAAATAAATGTCAACGTTTTACACTGAATTATCAATGCAGCTGATGGTAACTTACCTTTCAGCAATGTTTCCTTCGAAGCAATTAGCTGTTGTGAAACTGTAGCAGTTACATGCTTTTGTAGGATTGCACAATGAGATTTTGCCCAAATGTATTATCTCTAACCAGCCAGTAAGAGTATACGTTTTAACTTGGTTCTGTAGTTCTCCCTCTTTGCTGCTGTTTTGGAGATAAAATTTTGACATTATTGGAATGAGCTACACTAATGTCTTTGGGGAGGCAGGGGAGGGTCAATCAACAGACACATAATTGGTTTCAATATTGTGCTTTCCAGAAGTGAAGGGTTGCCCGCGGTGTTATTAGCTGAGATACTGTAGATAGTTTTACATGTCGGGAACGATTAACATGCATCCTGCAGGTCTGATTACCAGCATTAAGGAAGTTCTGCTCCACATAAACCCCAAAGCAAAGCCTCCAGGAAAGTTAAAGGTCCCTGTTCTACCATTAAAATGGGAGAGTAATGTGCCTTTTTTTGATTGACTAGAAACTTTGACTCATGGGACTTTGTTCTCAAAGGTGAAAAGAAACATGAATAGGCGACAAGTCCTTTTCCTTAAAAATCCTTAAACCTTTGGTTGAAACCATTTATCAGAACATTTCTTAAAATAAAATCAGTATTGCCTTACGGTTATCACAGGAAAAAAAAACAACAAAAAAAAACAAGTGAAATAGCCAAAGTGGACATTTTCCTTAAAAATCCAGCACAAAAGAAATTTTATACATCTAGGCCATTGCCCAGAAGAGTGATAAATGTGATATTTGATATGTGAGACCGTTGTAGGACAGGCATAAGGAGTTGTATTTATAAAAGATTTTGAGCAATTAAATGATTGAGAGTGAATTTATGAGATGTATCATAGATCCTTGAAATACAAAAGTAATTAGGTGATGCACATAGTGAATTAAAGGCATTACTAGTAACGTCCAGTAACACGCGTATTCCCAATGACACGTGAGCAGAGATGTGGTAGTCAAGTCGTAAACCTGGCCCTCTGCTCCCAGCTAACCAGCTAACTAACCTGAGGCCAAGTTACCTCAAATGTGAGGTAAAGGGCATGGACTCTGAGACCGCAAGCTTCCTATCAGCTCTGAAATACCACTGTCCTAAAAGCATACGTTTAATCTTGTTATTATTATTTCTTTAGTTGTTTGATTATGTTTCTCTTCTCTCAGAACGAGGGGGAAAAGAAATAGAAATGCAGTGTCAAAGCAGACTGATCTAATCCTAAATGCTGAGCCTCTGAGTGGATTCGGGATGCAGGCCCCCCTAGTTCATGTCCTCCCAGCCAAAAAAGAGAGGTGGGCCCGGCACTGTTCCGCTAGCGACCAGCGCCCAGGGCAAAGGCCACGTCTCTTTACACCACAGGAAGATGCTGGTGTCACCACAGTGCTGGACTGCAGGGGCGGTTTCTGCCTCTGTCACAACGGGCCCCGTGGCTTTGGACAAATTATGTAGCCTCTGTGGGCCTCTTATCTTCAAAAGAGGAGCTAGGACAGGCCTTCATCATTCTTTCCAGCTCTTATATCCTTTGATTCAAAGAAAGCATTGTCTTGGGTATCAAGTAATGATCCGATCTGTCTACTAATTTGAGGTCAAGTTTTCTTTATTTTGCCTAAAATAGTATCATTCCAAGCTGCAAGGTAGAGATAGCTCCCAAATTGAGACTAACTTGGCCGTTCAGTTACAACAGGAAGATTTTGGACTTTTCCTGGAACCAAGGAAATAAAAGAGCAGGGCACACCGTCAGGAGAGCTGTAAAGTTGTGGGAAGATGGAGAGATTAGATGTTTTTCTATCAAAGGCAAGAAAGTTGTAAGAAGAAAGTGAAAGAGAGAGAGAGAGGGAGAGAGAGAGGGAGCGAGCCCCGGGAAAGGAGTGGGGGAGGAAAAAGGAAATACATAGAATAAGTGCAGCCCCTCTCGGGCTGCGGGTCTTTGAAGTGAGGCCAGAACCACAGGACAGGACTGTGGGACCAGAGGTCGAGAGAGAAGGAGATGGAGACCCTTTGTTCAAAGGTTAATAGTTATGTGTCAGGAGTGCTTCATCAGAGTGAAATGCCCTGTGCGTTTTTAGATACTTTTTAGAGAAGTAAACCAGTTCTGGGGAAGTTTCCCAAGGTCTTTGTGAAAGAAGAGTTCTACGTTTAAAACCTAAAAGAAAGATATTCTGAAACTAGAGGCTCTGTTTTAACTGGAAATAACAACGCACTAGGAAAGGCCTGGTGTTTCCTATTTAAAATGATCCAAAACAAACCGGTTTGATTTTTATTTTGGGTGAAAAGGGTGGGTGAGTGAAGCCACTGACAGTGATTTCCAGAGCCTTTTAATTGCTCCCCAGCGTCTTCACTGTTTCTACAGGTTCAGTGCCATGTAACGGGTAAATTATGAATGAGAAGAGGGATCTTTGTTCTCCGTAGGCATTCTGGCTCCTAAGCGATGCCAGCCAAAGGTCAAAACCAAGGTAAACTCAAGTTTGCTTTGGCAAAACCTACTTTCTCCTTCAGATAGCTGAATAGGTGATTGTGTAAAATTAGCAAAGGTTACTATGGAATCCTCTGGAAAGTTTCCTGCAAGTGTAGGAGACCAGGGCAAGTGGTGTTTCCTTGAATGAGTTATCCAAAGTGCTTCAGATCACTCAGTTCCAGGGAGATATAGATTTTTTTTTTTTTTTTAAATAAGAAAGCCAAGGGCTTCCCTGGTGGCGCAGTGGTTGAGAGTCCGCCTGCCGATGCAGGGGACGCGGGTTCGTGCCCGGGTCCGGGAAGATCCCACATGCCGCGGAGCGGCTGGGCCCGTGAGCCGTGGCCGCTGAGCCTGAGCGTCCGGAGCCTGCGCTCCGCAACGGGAGAGGCTGCAGCAGTGAGAGGACCGCGTCCAGCAAAAAAAAAAAAAAAAAAAAAAAAAAAGAAAGCCAAACATTTTCCTCTACATTTGGCAGGCTTCTTCGTGTGGCAGTGACGTGGTCCAGCTTTTTATTTGTCCCCCCTCTCCTCTGATGTGCAGTCAGGCAGCTTCTCAGGTGATTAAGAGGGCTCACAGGGAACTTCCACCTCTGACTGTTTAACTTACCAGCACATCTAAAAGCAAGGCTGATAAAATTCATAAATTTGTCACATCTCTTGAGGTGGATGACACTCATCAGGTCCGTTTCTAAAACTCTTTGGTTCTGTGCTTTCATGAAGCCGGGTCACTGATGATAAATGTAAAGCAGAGTGATCAAGTCATAACTAACCTTTAAGTGTTTTCCTGGAGGTTAAGACCGGAGGATCTGAATAAAAAGTAGCAGGATGCTCGCTCTGATCTTTTTCTGACATTTCCCAAATCCCCAAGGCTGAGGACACGATATAGGTTGGAGCACATAAACTGTTCCATACTCATGGCCCTTGCTGCACGCTCACAGGCAAGTTGGTTTCTGTGGGCAGGGAAAGGAATAAGCACATATTATGTGACTGATATTCGATGTGACTGTGGCTTTAATTTTAATAAGCTTATCAAAAACACTTAACGGCCAAGAAGACACAGATGTAATAAATTATCTAATCACAAAATGCTGAGATGTAAATTTCTTTTGTTTGACCTATTTTTTAAAAAGTCATTTTTCTAAGCTCTTGCGGTACAGTTGTTATAAAACAACTCATTTAACACCAGCTCAGGATTATGAAAATTATTTAATCTGTGAAAAAGGATTACATTTCCTCCTCTTTTAATTGCTCATCAAAATTTCAGATAGAATGCAATACTTTTTTATACATGATGACAAGCAAACTCCGTGTTTCTTCTAGGATGGATGGTTAGATGTCCTTGTATAACTAAATATTATTTTCTGAAAAAGCAGGTCAAGTAACGTTAGACTTAGTAATAGCTGTGGGTACCTTGAGTATGTCTCAAATCAATAATGACAGAGGTAGCCTGATAGCAATTTATGAACCACAGTCCCCTTGGGAAACATATTTCAAACCATAACTTCATCTAAACTGTTTATCGGCTAAGCTTGCTCAAATGTATGAAGTGTCAAAAAGTTTCTTTGACATTAGGCTTGTTATTGTCCTTTGATTTATGTACCAAAGCAAAACATAGTAAATAAAAAGATTGTTTGGTGGTTTGGTATTTTAAGGAAATGATTAGAAACATTTGCCAATGCTATTCATTTTATATGTTTTTTTTCCCTTTCCAAATAAAAAAAAGTGTTTCCGTCCAGTGAATGACTTCACAGTAATTGTACCTTAAACGATCATTATCGTAAGCAGAAAGGCCAGTGAAGTTGCTATGAAATATTCAGAAAACTCTGAACTAAATGTGTAATATTCGTATAAAGCATTTATCCCTCCCCTTGAATTTTGCATACCCAGCAGTTCACAAAATGTCCCATTTATAATTTGAGGCACATTTGTGGTGGTAAATCTGACCTATTAAAAAAAAGGTCATCATATCTTAGTTGGTTTTTGTGGAAACTTCCACATGGAAAATACAAAGGACTATTGTCTTGAAAAGCATCCTTCAGGAAAATTCTTGGGTGTACACAAAGCATTTTTATTTGCTTAGGAGTGGAAATACCAACTTTTTAGCTTTTTTTGATGATGGAATATTATAGAGGTATAAAATGCATCAAAAGGCAAGCCTTAAGACAAATCCTTTGAACAATATTTCATTTAAATATTTTAGTCCAGTATTTTACACTTTCTTTCAATTTGAGGTTTTCCATTCTTATAATTACTTAAGCAGATTTTCATATTAGGCAACTCTATGGGCAGAATGTATATAAAAACTTAAATATAAAATTATAAAAGTTGACCAAGGATTCCAAAGGATTGCATTGTGAATTTTAAAAGATTAATTAAAAAAAAAACTGCTATAAACGGAATTCACTCACACGCTGAAGAGAAACAAGAGACCCAGTGCAGATGGACACATTTTAATGCAAGGGTTGCTTAAATGAGGGCTATTTCGGTTTCCAATATGTCTTTTTCTGATTGGTTAACTGATAAGTTGATGGGCACCATAAAAAAAAGTCACAAACGTGGGAGGACAAATGAGTACCCAGATACCTATGCCAGCACTGTTAACTTGTTAGTGAATCTGTTTCCTTGAAAACAGGATACAGTGAATCTGTGTATATTTAATGGAAAGTGGCCACATTTACTGGAGAATTAGGAGAAAACACTCCCCGATGGAGTTAGAAGTTCTGATCTGCTATCCTTCAAAGAAAGGCTGTTTCCTAGGCTGGCCAATATTCCTATGGAGCAACCTATGCCTATTGATAAGTTATCGGATTCCTCTCCGGAATCAGTTTGTCAGGAAGGATACGGGGGACAGCAGGGGGCGGGGGCGGCGGTGAGGGAATTTTGATAGTGGCTTTGTCTGATCGCCAAGGTAGGAAGGGGGTGGAGTATTGAGAAAGGAAGAATAAGAGAGGTAAAGATAGGAAGGAAAGCAGGGAGAGAAGGGGAAGGAATCCGGCAGAAACAAAGCAAAGCAAGCAGGGAGAGGATATCTAGATAGAAAGAAAAATCTTTGTAAATGGATTCTCCTTCCAGACCTCCAGGCACTTTAGAACTGGGATTCCTAGCCTGGATTTCACAGACTTCCCTAAGTCTCTGAACCCACTGAAATTGTAGGCATATTTTGTGAGTATGTGTATGTGCATTTTTTTTTCCTGGGGAAAGTGTCCTTTTCTTTGATCTGATCCTCCAAGGAGTTCCAAGACTCAATAAAACTTAAGAACTACTAGTTTAGTGGGATCATACACACACTGTAAAGACATGTGTCTTTTAAGGAGTCTTTGAATGCCTGGGATTGACTATAGATAGCCCAAGAATGTTTGTTTCTAGTATTAAAAGTTGTGTAGCCTGGGAAGATTATTCATTCTTCCAGAACTCTAGAATGCTAGCTATTCAGTCAAATGCCATTGATTGACTGTTTGCATTAAATGAAGTCAGCATTTTCCCAGGGCGTCCTGGGAGAGTGGAGAAAGAGTTTGGCTCAGAGAAAAGGGTGTTAATTTAAAACCACATGCTTCTGGGGCACAGGTACTGTCTGGAATGCTAACTAACAGTGTGAAACGGGACAGGTAACATCTCCTCCTTAACTCTGTATCCTTCCTGATAAATGAAGGTGATGCCGATGACCTTAATAGGGCCATTGTAGAGAGGAAACAAAATGCAACACTGGCTTACGTTGATTGGGTGCTTACTACCCTCCACACACTATGAGGAACATTTTATATGCTTTATGCAATTTAATCTCCCCAACAATTTTATGAAGTTGCTATTATGTTCATTTTCACTTTATAGACGGGGAAACTGAGGCATAGAAGTCAAGAAATTTGCTCAGGGTCATGAAAGAACAATGATAGAGCCAGTATGTGAACACAGGCTATGTGACTCTATAGCCCGTGCTCTTTGAACCATCAGTCAGATTGAGGCAATGCACCAGGGGGTCTTAGCTTAGTGGTTGCTTAGTTGCTGCTGCTGATGGGAGGGGATCCTGGTCCTTCCTTGGAGTGGTTACATGGCACAACTTGCACCGAAGCTGCTCCTATTCCTGAAACATGTATTGTTATCTTATTTCCCTCCTTGTTAAATGTCATTCTGTAATGTTCCTACTTGTTCTTCTCTCCTCCCCTTCCAGATAACTTCCTGGGTTCTTGTGATTCTGTAATTCTAGGGGAGAAAGGATGACAAGAATCTTGATGTGAGTTTCAGAAGAAAACTAATTTTGCATCACCTACATAAAGTTGCTTCCTAGGAGCTCTGGGAGAAATTGCGTCTCCCCAGACACCTGGTTTTCCGTCAGAATTAGATCCAACACCTGGGAAGTACTCTCTTAGCAAGGTAGACCCCATTTATTCAAGACACCACAAAAACGCTGGAGATGTAAGAGCTTTCTTTGTTAGTTAGCCCACTTCCCATGGACAATTATACAATCTAAGTAGGCATTATATTATTTGCTACATTACATTCAAAGAAAGTTCAGAATTTTTCCTCTTTTGGAATGTTTTCCTTTTCTCCTGAGAGATCTGGGTATTCATGGATGTGTTTAGTGTACTTAAATCCAAGAAGACCACATATAAAAATGTAAGTTTCTTTTTCTTATCATCAAACTTCCTCTCTTTTTCATTCTTTCTTAGTGTTGTTGATCAGCAAAATGGCCAACGTTGGGGTTTCTTTTAAAATGAATTTATTTATTTAATTTATTTAGTTTTGGCTGTGTTGGGTCTTCGTTGCTGCATAAAGGCTTTCTCTCGTTGCAAGCGTGCAGACGCTACTCTTCGTTGCGGTGTGCGGGCTTCTCATTGCGGTGGCTTCTCTTGATGTAGAGCACGGGCTCTAGGCATGCGGGCTCAGTAGTTGCAGCGTGTGGGCTCAGTTGTTGTGGCTCACAGGCTCTAGAGCACAGGCTCAGTAGTTGTGGCGCACGGGCTTAGTCGCTCCGTGGCATGTGGGATCTTCCCAGACCAGGGATCAAACCCGTGTCCCCTGCATTGGCAGGGGGATTCCTAACCACTGCGCCACCAGGGAAGTCCCCTGGTTTTAAAAGCATCTTCTTATCCAGATTTTGGGAGGTTTGGGAAGATATGTGCCTGTTGAATTAGAGCTTTTTTTCCCTTCTAGGAGGAAGGACACGTGCAAGGCCTTAGCTTTTCTGTAGTGGCTCGTACGCCCGGTCTGGACTCCACGGGGAGGTCAGGGAACTGGATTCGGCCCTAGAGATAGCTTGTCAGTCATCATGAGGGGTGAGCTAGGGCATCATCTAAGTTGTCCCTTTGGGTCACATGGAAGAAACAATTTACTGGCATTGATGAGTGTGATTAACAATGAGATGGGATATAGTGCCCTCTCCACCCCCTGCCAGCTATGGATGTGTTTAAAAATATAACAGTTATCTTTTTTCTTGAATGATTAAAATGAAGCTCTGGGGAGGAAAAGGTGGTTTGGTAAACGTCTTAGTGGACTTTTCTATTTCTATGCTCTATTCTAAGGCTTAATTCCTCAGCTCCCTGTCTTATCCTCACTGTTCACTCAAGTAGTGATCTGAGTAATTTTATGTTCACTAAAGCTCAGATTTCCAGCCACATTGATTTAAAAAAATCAAATAAAGCTTTGTTTTCAACCGAGTAACTAAATGGATGAATTTTCAGCTCCATAGTCTCAGAGCCTAAGTATCTGATAGGCATCCCTGGGGCTTTGAAATTAAGCCCCCTTTGCCTGTTTCGTTTTCCAAATGTACTTTTCTATCATTTCCAAACATCACCTTTTAAACCCAAGGCAATCATGGTACCTCGCTACCTTCCAAAGATTTTTGGTCTTCAAGTTGGAAAGTAGATTAATTTTAGGAAAGGGATCCCAACACCACTTTGCTCATAGATGAGCGCTCTTTATTTGTCAGGAGCGATGTTTTTGCAGTAGGTAGAGTAGGTCTTCCCCATTGGAAACACGGCACGAAGAATCCTTCACCGAGGTTCTGGAAAGGCTGGGGTGGGGTTTCCTGACTTACCCCTCCCTCAGCATCTTCGCCCACTCTCCCTTCTCCTCCTCAGAAGCAGGGTGCGGCGAAGGGCTGCAGAACTGGTTTCCCTGGCGCCTGGTGGAACCCTAATTCCTTCCTGTCAGCACATCTCTAGGCCACTCTCAGAGTTAGGATAAGCACTGGATAAGCAGTTGAACTTCTGGGTAGTTTTCCAAATGAAATTCAACCTCTAGACCTTTTGGGGTTTACTGAGTCTTCCTTACTTCCCTAAGATGAGTTTGGAATGAATTTTCACTTAATGGATTCTATTTGTGGGTAGGAGAGGCAATGATTGCTTTGCTCAGAGTCTCAAGTGTAACTTCAAATAAGGGAAAAGAACCCAGCAGGAATGTGAGAAGAGCTGAGATCCCAGGGAAGGTGTGCTTGAGGAGGTGCGGGGAGATTCTGATCACCTGTTGAATGGAGATACTGTATCTCACGTGACAGAGGTCACCTCCTGACAGGAGAGTTGTATTTGAGTGGGGATTTAAAAAATAACGTAGCTGATGAAGAAATATGAAAGACATTGCTTTGCAATATGGTGAAGTGACTATGGAATGTTCAGGATGAATGACTGAGTACTGATGAGCTGGGAGAAAGGCAGTAAAACGTTAAAAGTAAAATTTGTAGGAATAGCCCCGAGTAAGCGGGACTATGCCTCCTGCTGGCTTGTTGCAAAGAATTTCCTTTGGGGAAAGTCCCATTGAATTACGTGACTTGTGAATCTGGTTCTAGGTCTGTAAATGTAATAAGAATCGAAAGGGAACTATTTTAAAATACCAAGATATCTTTAAGAATTATCATTTTTTAGCACACTCTTAACAACTCATTAACGTAGGTCATTACATTGCCGTTTGTCCAGGTCACTGCTTTCGTACGGGGGCTAGAACGAGGGTGAAACCACTGTGTACCCACGGCACGGCCCTATTTCACACCACATACTTTATTTGATAACTGATCAGGCCCCAGATACGTGTGCAAACAGGCCCTCTCTCCACTGATTTATTTTGGTAATGTAAATAATGGAGAGAAAACATTAAAATTTGGCAATAATAGTCCTTTGGACTAAGTCTGTTCTTTGGAGATGACACTTGTTTCCCATAACAGAAAAATGTTATCACCAATATCTCCTTCAGCAAAAACCATTATGCAGGAATGGACCTTATACAATCAGTGGAATTACCAAGAGGTATCAGATTGAATCTTATCCTCAGGAAGGTTATGGTCTAGTCAGGAGTACAAGACAGGTAGATCATACGATGACGTTAGATATGGTAGCAGTAGCTAAGGGCCAGATGTGCGATACTGATCAGCAGTGCTCCAGGGAGACCAGGTGGGATTGAGGGTAGACAGGTGGATAAACAATGGGACTTGAACCAAGGCTGGAATGGATGGCGGACCTGTCAGAGAGGTGGGGTGGAGGATTTAGAGAGTGGGGTATATTTTATTTCTCTTTGCAATTATTAACCTCATTTCTTCCCTGAAATAGGATTTTACAGTCCTGCTAGTTGCAGTGTGATTTGTAATGTCTACTTGCAGGGGAAGTATAATTTCTTGGCCCCTTTAGGCTGGGCTTGCCTTAGTGACTTGCTTTGGCCAATGAAATAGGAGTGAATCCTGACATATGCCCCATCAGAGCCGCAGCTTTAGATGGGACGGCACATTTCCCTCTGTCCTGTTCTGGGAGCACAGTGTGTCCCAGAGAGTGGTAGCTTCTTGGGTGTGGGTTCCAGAACGAAGTGACACATAGTTGGATCCTGGAGCAGGATCCTGGCTGAAGCTCACTAAAAACCTACATGTCATGTGAATGAGAAATAAATATTTGTTGTTGTAATCCATTGGGAGTTTGGGGACTGTTTGATACTGCAGCACAGCTGACCAGTATAGGGAAGGAATTCAACCGGAGCAACCATGTGGGGAAAGAAAGCTCCATGTGTGAGGGGCCGTGAAAAAATCTCATTTGGTCTAGTCCAGGGATTTGTGTAGGAGCAAAATTAAAAAAAAGAGGTGAGCCATACTATGGAAGCCTTGAATAGCAGATTAAGAACATTGACCTTCTTCTACAGGCTGTGGAAAAGCCCTGAAGATTTGGAGTTCAGGGGCACAGGAAGAAAGGGAGAAATTTAGGAATATTTGTCCAACAGCAGTGTTAGGATGAAGTGGAAAGTGGGAAAGAAACCAGTTAGAAGCAGCATGTTCTCAAGCACGTGCTTTAAAAATGTTTCAAAGGAAAAACAATCATTTCTTTGGAAGAGGGTAGAGTTCATATCTCCACGTATGAGAGCGCAAAGAGAAAAATCGAACGGAGAAACAAGTTTAAGGTAAAAGCAATTGATGTGACAAGGATAACAAAATGTTTTCCGTGGCCAGGGAAACAGAGCCACCTGCCATGACTTGTGGATGTCCTTCTTTGTCCCTTCTCTTTGTACATATATTCTGACTTACATGCAGCCTGTTCCTTTGTCTGCAGATCCATAACTGTCGTTCAGCTCACTGTGGTGTGTATCCTGCGAAGTCAGGGAGTAGAGGAGAAGTAGCTAAGACACAGAAAACTCATAGACTTCTTGTAATCTGCCATCGTTATGTGTAAATCTATACAACTTCAGCATGACGGACCTTGACCACACACAGGAACTGGGATGCAGGTTGACAGTAAGGGTGGCTATCTCTTACTCAACAGAAATATGATGTTTACCTGCTCTTTAGTTTGTGCTATAATTCACCTGCTTTGGGTCCACCCATGAGTATCTTTCATTTCTAAGCAGGACAATTTTTTAAAAATTGAAGTATAGTTAATTTACAATGTTGTGTTAGTTTCAAGTGTACAGCAAAGTGCTTCATTTAGACATATACATACATTCTTTTTCAAATTCTTTGCCATTATAGGTTATTACAAGATATTGAATATAGTTCCCTGTGCTATACAGTAGGTTCTTGTTGTTTACTTGTGTTATATGTAGTAGTGTGTATCTGTTAATCCCAAACTCCTAATTTGTCCCCCCCACCCCCGACTTTCCCCTTTGGTAACCATAAGTTTGTTTTCTATGTCTGTGAATTTGTTTGTTTTGTAAATAAGTTCATTTGTACTATTTTTTAGATTCCACATATAAGTGATATCACATGGTATTTGTCTTTCTCTTTCTGGCTTACTTCACTCAGTATGATAATCTCTAGGTGCATCCATGTTGCTGAAAATGGCATTACTTCATTCTTTTTTATGGCTGAGCAATATTCCAGTGTGTGTGTGTGTGTGTGTGTGTGTGTGTGTGTGTGTGTGTACATATATATATATATATATATCTTACATCTTCTTTATCCATTCATCTGTCGATGGGTGTTTAGGTTGTTTCCATATCTTGGCTATTGTAAATAGTGCTGCTATGAACATAGGGGTGCATGTATATTTTCAGATTATAGCTTTGTCTGGATATATTGCCCAGGAGTGGGATTGCTGGATCCTATGGTAGTTCTGTTTTTAGTTTTTTAAGGAACTTCCATGCTGTTCTCCATAGTGGCTGCACCAATTTACATTCCCACCAACAGCGTAGGAGGGTTCCCTTTTCTCCACACCCTCTCCACCATTTGTTATTTGTAGACTTTTTCATGACGGCCATTCTGACTGGTGTGAGGTGATACCTCATTGTAGGTTTGTTTTTTTTTTTGCGGTACGCGGGCCTCTCACTGCTGTGGCCTCTCCCGCTGTGGAGCACAGGCTCCGGACGCGCAGGTTCAGCGGCCATGGCTCACGGGCCCAGCCGCTCCGCGGCATGTGGGATCTTCCCGGACCGGGGCACGAACCCGTGTCCCCTGCATTGGCAGGCGGACTCTCAACCACTGCACCACCAGGGAAGCCCACCTCACTGTAGTTTTGATTTACACTTTTCTAATAATTAGTGATGTTGAGCATCTTTTCATGTGCCTGTAGGCCATCTATAGGTATGACGATTTTAAAAAATGGATTCAATGAGCTGTCTTGCATTTTCCCAGGTGATGTTCCTTGGATTGATGGGTTTATTGAGGGCAGATGGAGAGACTCTTGGTGAACAGCGCAGAGCCGAGAAGGCCTTCTAAACTTTACAGTCCTCACCTGAATCCAGACGTGAACCTGTTCCATTTCTAATGCCGCAACCGGGTTTTCTTAATTGCATGGAGGTATTTTTCTTACCTGATCACAGCGTTTGCCTCAAATCTCATATAGCCCAGCGTGTTCTTGCTGCTCTGAAAGTCTCCTGCTTTGTGAGCTATGAGGTTTGGTGCATTGGGACTACCTGTGCACACTGCATTCACTTAAAAAGGGAAAACCTTTTCAAACAGCTCCAGCTATAGAAATTCAATTTAGTTTATTTAGGAGGAAATGAGAAACTTGCATTGTAGGTGTGGAGTCTTAATTGTTCTGACTGGTAAAAGCATGTTTGGGGGATGATTGGAAGAGCATGGAATTGCTGCAGCCAAAATTATTTTTGTGAGCACATTTCCAAACACATGATCATGTTTTGATAAGAAACATCTCTTTCTCTGAAAGTTCTCAGGGCCCACTTGTCAGCCCCTCACTCCCAATTCTGGAACCTGTGTTAGGCTGTTCTGTGGCTCAGTTCTTGGTGATATGTTTTCTATTTGAGTCAACTTGATGAGAGAAAAATTACTAAAAAGTGGAAATGAGCTGTGAGGTGAATAGGGTTTTCCTATCAAAGTGGAGGTATTTTTAAAAGCATTTATTATTTCAAACTAAAACATTTATAGAAAGCCATGAGTGTGAAGTGTATGGTTACCAGTTGTGGATTGCCGTATTGAAAAATTCAAGCTCCTAGGAAATACTTACTGAGGCTCTGGCCAGCAAAAAGTTCGATCATGGGAATAATTTGGTCCAGGAGGCATGTCAGTTTAAAACAATCGTTTACTAACATGCTAGTAGCAGGCAATTAACATTCATAAACGTTGCCGTGATTGAGACATAATTTGGGGTCTTAGATGGAAACAGTTCTGTCATTAACGGAACAGAATTGAAATGCCGAATGTCTGGGTCTTACACATGACGTGTGTGTCATAAGTGAGAAAATCACTCCTCCATTTTCTATATTTTATGGGCTCTGATGTAATTCGGTTATTTTTTTCTGTGTTGAAAATGATGAATATCGTTTTTGGCACGTTTGTTCCATAGTAAAAAACTAGTTTAGAAGCTAAAAATGTCTGGCTTTGACTGTGGATTAAAGAGATGTAGTAGATCTAAATTCACTGTCTTAGGGAAGATCGGTTTTGTGTGGCATCTCTGGAAATTTGTTTGTAACTTAGAAAGTTCTCTTGTCATGGGAATGCTGGAGATCTGAGGGAAATGTGTTTAATCACGTTGGGTGAGCACGTCCCTTTTTGGGTGAGTTCTTAGTAAGCTCACAATGTTTCTTCTCACTCAATTATGCATCATAGAGTTCATTCTGCAACAATGCATATGGGTGTTGTGGGATAAAGAGCCAGCTGCAAACTGTATTTATGGTATATGATTTTACATACACATAAAATTTTATGCATGTGCACGTGGGTGCTTGTGTATTAAAAGAAAGATGACTCGAAGGTTGTTAATACTGAACCCCGGGTGGTGGGTGGTGGGTGATTATTGTTTTCTTTGTACAGTTTTTAGAGTGCTCCATTTTCTTTTGTTATTATGAAACGTGCCATACATTTGAGGGAGGACATATGTCCAGTTTAGAGAATAATAGTGTAATGAATAGGCACTGCCTGGCTGAGAAAACAGAATATTGCTTCCTCTTAGAAGCCAAGCCTTCCTTCTGTCCCCGCCTCTTTCATGGAGGTCATTGCTTGCCTGAATCTTATGCTAATCATTTCTTTGTTTTTCTGTATGGTTTAGCCACCTATGAATGCCTCCTGAAGCCAAAAATTGGTTTTATTTTTGATTGTTTTGAACTTCAAATATATGAAATCATACTGGGTATATTCTTCTGGGACTTTCCTTTTTTTTTTTAGCTCTTTACGTTTTTGGGATTCATTCATGTTGATGCGTGCAGTTAATTTTTCCTTTGTGAGTGAAAAATATCATTTCCTCACCAAAACATCAAGGAAGTTATAGTTATTTTGAAAAGGAAAACCTCATATTTATTTTTAAGAAATATATGTGCTGGAGGAATGTGGAAGTAACTGTGTTTTTTGTTTTTGCTTGGGAGATTTGATCTCAGGATATCATCAGATACACACTTTTTTTTTCTTTTCTTTCTTTTTTTTTTTTGGCTGCTCTGTGCAGCATGTGGGATCTTAGTTTCCTGACCAGGGATCGAACCTGTGCCCCCTGCAGTGGAAGCTCGGAGTCCTAACCACTGGACCACCAGGGAAGTCCTGAAATAACTATGAGTTTGTGAAATAAAAACATTGTTTTTCCAGTTCTTATATGTTCACATGTTGACGTTGTTGATAGCTGCCTACAGAATGTGATTTGGGGGATCCCTGGCTGTACACCAGAGCAGAGAAATACCTGCCTTTCTTGCCCTTGCTGGGCAGTCACTGTGCCTGAGATTCAGCCATCAGTTATTCTTTCCTTGGGATTTTAGGCACTAGCTCCTCAAAGGAAAACTGTGTCATTTACAATCCAACATGAATTAGTTTAGCCAGTGATCAGCTTTAGTACTGATACTTGGAAAGCAATGAGCAGGTCTTGGGAGGCGGAGGAAACATCTCTAGACCTTGAGATGTTTGGGGACGGGCTTCAGTGGGACATTTAAATGAAGAGCTCTGGGCCTCCCAAAGACAGATGACAGGGTGAAGAGGCAACACCAGGTGTGGAGACACAGAGAGAGGAGGTAGGTAAAATTTTGCCCCCTTTATACATTTGCCCATTGTCGTGACAAGCACTTTCTGACGACTAGTTTCTGAGCGAGGCATCCTCAATTCCAAACATAACCAAGACTCAGCCCCTGCTTTTAGAGGACCCTCAGTCTAACAGAGGAATCGGATACACTAACAATCTTTGTACCGTGTTCTAGAAGGCTACTGAGAGAGCAAAGGGACAAGGGCTGACCTGACCGCCGAGGGGCCTCCGTGAAGAGGCCTTGCCTATGTGGAGACTTGAAAGAAGGATGGGTCTGTGGGACAAGGAAGGGAGGCCGTCCCATCCGCGGGAAGGACGTTTACCGAGGCACCAGGACATGAGAGCGCGGACTCCAGGGAACAGCTGATACTCATGGCCTGCATGTGGGATCCGTCCTTGGTTTAGAAACCAACAATTCAAGGGCCATATACGAGGTACGGTTTTATCGTACTTTGCTGCTTTTTCTTGTTTGGATAAAGTGTAAATAGGGTACAAGAATCATATCTTACCAAAGCAAATATGTATCATAGTTTAAAAAAATGTTAACTTTGGGAACCATCAACCATAAATAAGAAAGCATCGAAACTGTAGGAAGCAAATAGATCTGTTATCTAGAAATGAATAGAACATGCTGTGCAACTCAAATTTGATTCAGCAAGTAATTACTGGCCCCTCTTCTGGGCATCGTGGAGGACACTGTCACAGTGGTGGTGATCATGGTCGTTCCACGAAGCAATGCCTCTGCCCTTGGCAGCTCTAGGGTAACACGACTCTATCAAGTCTACTGAAGAATCAGAGAATGGAGAACTTCCCACCCCTTTCCTTACCGCCAACTTCCAAAAGCAAGCTTTCTGTAATTTGACTCTGCTGAAGAGGAAATCCACGTAAAGCTCATCAGCCCTGTAATTAATCCAGCGCAGGTGGTGAAGAAGTGAAGTGGTGACGGACCCAGGCAGATTGAATTACAAATGCCGGAGTCTGCACTTCACTCCAGAAACTGACAGTGAATGCAAGGGGCCTTTTCCTCGCGTGCTCAGGCTGAATGTTATCAGCATAGAATTTCTGATAGTGCAGAGAGAAACCCTACGAGAAACTACGGGTGGCTCTCAGACCCGCTCCCTTCGCCATCCCTAAAGCCCCTCTTGGATCCCTCACTAAACGAAGGATGCTGAATTGCACCAAGACTGTGTTTTAGACCATCTCCCTGTTTCTTTCCAGGTCCACTCTAGGAATGTATTTATTCTGGGAAACATATAGGAATATCTCTACTGCTAGCATCTTGGTCCAAGCCACCACGTAGTTCACCTGGTTACTGCAATATCCTCCTAACTGGTTTTCCCACTTCTGTCCTTGACTCTCTTTCAGTCTGTTCTCAACACAGGGGCCAGAACGATCCATGAAAAGGTCATTCCTCTGTTAAAACCCTGTAAGGCAGCCTGCCTACTCTCCTTCCCCGTCCTGTCCCATCATCTCTGTCACTGAGTCTCCCTCCACCCTCCTTTCTCGCTATACGTTCCCTGCACTGGCCTCCTTGCTGTTTCTCCAACAGATCGGGGACCCTCTCACCTCAGGGTGTTTGTACTTGCTGTTCCCTCTGTCTGGACCACTCTTCTTCCTGTACCTGGCTTATTCCCGCACTGTCTTCAGGTCTGGACTCCAATATTACATTCTCTATGAGGATTTCCCCAGCTGTTTTCTGTGAAATTGTAGCTCCCAGATGGTGTATTTCCTACTCTCCTTCCCTACTTTGCTTTTTTCTAGGTACTTATCATCATCTCATACATCATACATTTCACATTTTCACTTTGTCTTTCTTCTGTCTCCTCCAACTGGAACGTAAGGTCTGTTTTCACGTGACTGTGTTCCCAGTGCCCGAATGGTGCTGCCACAGAGTAAGCACTTGATGTACATATTTGTGGAGAAAATAAATGAACGGGTGTGTGAAAACACAGGCATACTCCTACCTTATATTGCTTTTATGAGAATACTCTAGTTCCAACCAAATTTTAGTTAGAGCGACACTTAGTTCTCATTAAGTAAAAAAACATTTGCCCGTGGTGTTTCCTTTCTATGTGCCACTGTTTGAATTTTGTCTTTTCCAAGCTTAAAATAATAACAGATTGAGTGCAAGTTTAATGCTTTCTGACTGTCACTTGTAGAAAGGAGCCCCTTGAGTTAGAAAGCGAACAATCTTCATGCTTTCCAGAAATATTCTCTTTGAGGAAAGGCCTCAGAAATGGCTTTTAAATATATCTTTGTGGGATCTACACATCCAAAGAGCAAAGAAATCTTCCAGCAGCAAGACTTATCGTGAGATTAGGACTACTTCTACATCTGAGGTGGATGGTCACCTCAATGAGACCTCAGTTGGTCTAAGCCAGTTCTTCATCTTGATCTTCAGCTATTTGAGAGGACATCTGGGTCAGGTCTATGCTGCATATGTTTTTCCTTTTCCTTCCTTGACTTAATCAGAGAGTAAGAACAGCATCTTCTCTGCAGAAGGAAGACGGGGAGTCAACTGATCTGTCAGATACCTGTTTCTATAACATTTTATTGGAACACAGCCACATCCTTTTGGTTATGTGTTGTCCGTGAATATTGTCTACACCTGCATTCATGCAGGATAGCAGAACTGAGTACTTGTAACAGTGGCTGTATGGCTTGTGAAGCTTAACTTATTTACTTCTGGCCCTGGATAGAAAATGTGTGGATCCCTGACATCAGGCTACAACCAATTCATGTTGGGGAGGCCACCCAAAGGCAGTTAGCCACATGGAAGAGGAGAAAACAGAGGTTTTGTAATCCACAGAGTGGCCACAGTCTTTAATTAATTAATAGGCAATTACATATTTTCTCAGTTTGTATAATTGCTTGGTCCTGTTACATTATTTGTAAGTATAAAATTTCTAAACAGAACCATTTATTCTCATTGACATATTGAAATTCAGAACTATTTCATTTTAATTATGGATTGGTTTTCCAGTAACGGTGACTTCTGCCACTAATTTTCAGTTCCTTTGCAGCTTTTTAGATCAAGTGCTATTGTATAATAAGCACCACTGCATTTTTTTTTTTTTGCGGTACGCGGGCCTCTCACTGTTGTGGCCTCTCCCGTTGTGGAGCACAGGCACCGGACGCGCAGGCTCAGTGGCCGTGGCTCACGGGCCCAGCCGCTCCGCGGCATGTGGGATCTTCCCGGACCGGGACACGAACCCGTGTCCCCTGCATCGGCAGGCGGACTCTCAACCACTGCGCCACCAGGGAAGCCCTATATGTATCTTTTAATATATGATTGAAATTGGTTGCAGTGATCAGTTTTGACGAAATCATCTCTCTTTAAACATAACTACTTCACAGTGGAAAAACAGGTAGCATTAATGCTGTAGTTAATTTGGTCATCCAGTCAGGTTTTATGAAAACAACTTGCTTCTTGGATTTTCTTAAAACACAGCACCTATAGCTTTAATGTGTCTTATTTGTAGAATATCAAGATAGACTATATTGAAATGTCTATTGAGATGTGTGATAAATAATCAAAATTAAGCACTGTGTTGAACGTTCGAGAAACTTTCAGAATGTGTTATCTGCATTTGGGAATCTCCAGGAAGGCTCTACTTAGAAGATTTGTCATTTGTTTAAATTAGTGAAGTTGGTATAATAGAGACAAAGTGACAAACCCAGCCTTCCAATATTTACTGGGAAATACAAGGCCATGTCACATTTTTAGTATTCAATGCGACTTTAGTGGTCTGAAAGAGTTAGGTCTCTTTAAGCGTATCACAGTCAGATTTATGTAGGCACCGTGGAAAACAGAGAAGACTTCTGCCTATAACACAGGCTTAACTGTATAGCCATTAAATCACAAATAGAGACTGTATCTGGCACTGTATTGTTGCAGTACATTTTATCCTTAAATAATAAAGTATTAATAACAAAATGTACCACTTGTGGAGTCTCACGTGTGCCAGGCCGTTTCTGTGTGCTTTGTGGGTATCATGTCATGTGTGCTTTACAAGATCCTTCCAGCTCTATTTTTCTGATGAGGAAACTGAGGCTTAGAGAGTTTAAGTAACATGTCAGGAGCACAAAGAGGAAGTAACGGCACCCAGTTTTGGCTGATTCAATCCATGGGATTGGATCCTCTGCAGTGTACTACTACCCTCAATAGGTGTAATCTTAGCTTTTTGATTATGGGACAAAACTTAAATGGATTCTCTCTTCACATCTGTTTTTATGTCTTGTACAAAATGGTTAAAAACAGAGTTCTTTCCTACCTTCTATCACACCCCGCACCCTCAACCCTGCATCCCTTATATTTGCATACTCCATTACCTTTTAGAGATCATTCTAAGTAAAATTAAAAAGTGATTTTTTCAAAGCATTACAGTCATCCTTCTCTTCTTTATCCTTTTCCTAGGTTCTTAAATATGATGTTGTAAATCTCACCTATCATTCCTGCTTCCAAAGGTGCTTTCTCATTTAAAAAAAAAAAAAAAAAAGAGAAACACAGAAATTCCAGTGTTACGGCAGACAGCTGGACTTTGTTGAGATGACTTAGGTCTGGAAGGTGTTCGTCCTACTGGACATTTCTGGAAACAAATATTTTAGCTTGATTTATGGTGCTGGAATAATTATTGTTATTTTACAGACTCCACATACTTCCATTGGAAGAACAACATTTGGAAAGCATCTTCCAATCGTCCAGGCACCATTCCCTGCCCTGAATTACTTCCACTTAATTAAACCAGGTGGTACTTTGCATCAACAAATTTTAGATAATGCCTGTAAAGGGACTTGAAGGTGAAAAGTACAATTTAGCGGGACACGTTACTGATGTGATGCCATCAGCCCGGATAATGACAAGTAATTGAGAAGCCCCTTCTCTGTACACTTTTATGTACATACAGTCGTTGAGGTCTAGATGTCCACGGCATCTAGACATGGTTTGGAGGGCACGCTGTCTCTCCACAATCATGGGAAACTTTGGGGAAGAACCGAGGTTGTTTCACACTGACCTCCTTTTCCCCTCTCCTGGCTCCTGGACTGTCTGCGGAATGAGCAAAAAATTATTTTGCAGCATCTAGAAGTCAAAGTGTGCAGTCACGTTGAGTGCATCTGACTGAATTTCCACTTCTTCCTTTGGAAGAATATGGTGAAAAGGAGGTGAAGTTTTTCACAAGCAGTTAATAGATTCAGCAAAGCTTGCCTAATCATTTCGATCATTAATAAACGATTATTGACTAGTTCATAGTCTACCCCATCCCAGAAAAGATTTGAGGTGATGCACATGAATGTGTAAAGTAAGGTTAAAAGTATGCATGAATACGAAGTCCAGACAGAGGAAACATAACATGGAGATCAAGGCTGGGGAGAATCAGAGCCGAACAACTCAGGCCAAAGTGAATAAAGCCGAGTTGTGCTTGGCTCTGAACTTCCCGTGACTGACTTGGAAAGGGAACCATGACTAGTAAAGTCTAAATTTAATTCACCGAGAAGAAACTAGACAAACATTTCGGTGCCTTTTTCCCCATTATTTTGAGCAGTAAAAGTCACAGAGGGTCAAAGCTTTTGTTAAGTCCCGTCTTGTCCTGGTAGCCATTTTTAGGGAAGTGAATTGATCCTTTCCTGCCGCAGATAACGTAACTAAATGGATTATTCCATTCCATTAAATGGAACCCGGAAAAAAAATTCCTCTCACAGTGTAGTCAGTTTAGATCTGGGCTGGAATGAATGCACTTCTAGAATCTGGCTGGTTCACTCTTAGTTCAGTTATAAGGGCCAACTCCAGTGATGCTGTTTAGAACTCCAGGGAGCCAGACTCACATCTTCTTCTCTTTCCTCCTGGGTATTCCTGTTCCGAGGACTGTGGCCGCGGTCTCAGACCTCCCTGTTAGGAATTGGGAAGGGTCTGACATTTTACCCTACTGGCAAGCCGACAAGTGAGCCTACTTCATTCATGACTCACAGCAACAGCAGCAGCTGGAGTATCCCGGGCTCCAGTTCCCACCCGGCCACATAAAGAGGGCTACGGATGCCCGCACAGTTCCCGGGCTGCATTACAGGAGAGGAACCCTGAGCTTGAGGAGCCCGGCTAGTTCAATATTTTATCATGGGCAGTGAGCATGCTGCTCCTTTGCCCCAGAGAAAGACACTTATCTCTGTCTTCCAAGGTAGTTAGTTATGCAAACACCCTCAGTTAGGAACAGTGGAAATTAGCGCCTCTGCTTCTAAGAAACGCAGAAATGTGACAGACCTACTGTCTCACAACAGTGCTGTCACACCCTTATATCTCCTCAAATACTATGCGTCCCTGAAAATGAAAATTTTCAGAGCTACTTTTTTTTTTTCAGGCTTCTTCGTGCCTATATTTTATTTTTTAAAATTTTTATTGGAGTAGAGTTGATTTACAATATTGTGTTACTTTCTGCTGTACAGCAGAGTGAATCAGTTATACATATACATCTATCCACTCTTTTTTAGATTCTTTTCCCATATAGGCCAGTACAGAGTATTGACTAGAGTTCCCTGGGCTCTACAGTAGGTCCTTATATTAGTGATCTGTTTTATATATAGCAGTGTGTGTGTGTCAATCCCAATCTCCCAATTTATCCCTCCCCCCCCATCAACCCTGGTAACCGTAAGTTTGTTTTCTACATCTGTGACTCTATTTCTGTTTTGTAGATAAGTTCATTTGTACCCTTGCATTTTAGAGAAATCTTATCTCTCTCTGGATTTTCATTGTAACCTCTACCAAGATTTTGTTATTAGTCTTCTAATATATACTTCCCTGTTTCTAATGGTTTCATATGAGTCAACATTTTTTTCTCAAGGAGGGTCTAGGGTATTGGAGAGCAGAAACCACTTTTGGAGCTTATTTTGTACTACTATAGCACTCAGTATTGTAGATGGTATGTATATATGAAATATGTGGCCCTTTCATATATATGAAAGGGCCATAGTTGGAAAGATTGTCCATGGTAACAAAATGAAAAATAATTGACCATACTTTCCAATTTGTCATGCTACAATGCACAAAGAAACAGAATTCCTAACTAAGAATCTGAAAGTTTTTATGATTTCATAGCTGTAGCATGCCAAGATTCTCCAGCCAAATCTCGGCTTGGCTTTACTGGAATTTAAGCACAGTGTGTTTGGCGACTCGTGTTGATTTATCTCTGATTAAACGTAAGGGGTGGAAGGGACTCTCATGAGACAAGGGTGGCTCTACTTTTACCCAGGAGCTTTTTGCCTAAATAGGGCCAGCACTGTGAAGAAGACAGGTGGCAGCACGGTGGAAGGCAAAACGGTGGGTGAGCACAACCCATGTCGATACTAGTTAATCAAGCAACAAGCCCATGTTTGCTGAAAATTAGCTAGGCATCTGCACTGGGCGAGTCTTGTCGGCCTGGCTTCTGGTACAGAAGCAGAGAATGAGGCCAGCATGCGCACTTGAAATAAGTCAGGAACCGAAGTAAATACTTTTCCTTTTTTTCTGCCTATCTACAAAAAAGCAAAATATGTTTTAAAACGGAATTAGAAGTCTCGCCTATAGACCATGATTTTATAGATGCGTGAGGGGCCCTTTAGCCTAGCGGGCGTTCATAGGCTTTGGGGCTTGGTTAAAATCCGGACTGCACCACTTAAGCACTGAGTCAGGTTAAATTACATGAGTTTGCGGAGTTATCAGTAAATGTGGAAAATAAAGCCCACTTCTTGGAATATTTGAGAATTAAATGACGTAACGGATGTCAAGCCCCCAGCGGATGTACACCTGGTACACACAGTTGGGCCCCAAAAGGGTAATTTTCATTATTATCAAACAATTGAGCCGTAAGGAAGGTTTGAGGCTGGAAAAGTGGGGGGATGACTGAAGAAGAACGAAGAAGAGCAGAGTTGGCCGAGGGATGAATCGGCAGAGAACAGTAGATGTTTAGGGCAATGAAACAATTCTGTATGTGCTCTAATGGTGGATACATGTCATTGTACGTTTATCCAAACCCGTAGAATGCGTAATACAAGGTCAAGAGTGGACCCTAGTGTAAACGGTGGACTCTGGGTGGTTATGATGTGTGTTGTAGGTTCATCAGTGGTAACAAATGTAGCCCTCGGGTGGGGGATGATGATGGGGGAGGCTGTGTGTGGCATGGGGGAGGGGGTTAGATGGAAAATCTCTGTACCTCCCGCTCAATTTTGCTGTGAACCTAAAAGTGCTCTAAAAAATAAAATCTGTTTAAAAAAAACCAGCCCTTAGACCGTCCCCCAAGTAGGGAGTGACCCAAGGGATATGGGACGATTTTAACTATGAGCCAGGTTCCCCACCAGGACTCCGAAATGGAGGAAAAAAGATGACTACCCTTCAGTGGACTATCCTGATTACTGATGGATTAAATGAAGAATCTCATTCTTCAGGGCAACGAAGAAAAAGCATTAAATTTTGTAACCCTATCAATCTTTGTAAATCTTCCACACTAAAAGTAGACAACTTACATATAGGGGCTTTGCCGGAGTCTCAAGTTGACTTTTTGTATTTTTTACTTGCTTTTTTAGATAGTCCCATTATAAACCATAAAATCAAAATTATGATGTAGAGAGTAATAGTTCCTTTGTCAAAGTGAAATAAGGTAATTGGTAGTTTTCCAAGATGGTCTGAAGGGGGTGTGTTATATTTATGTGATCTAAATCCATTGGTTAAATGCGCAGGGATTAACATCTGTTAAAAGAGTTGTGCTTGGCATGCAGGTGTTTCAATATTTGCATTTAGTATGTGTTTCAGAAACGGCCTCTGAGAAAAACATTTATATAACGATCTGGTGGTTTTATTGTCTAAATCTGTCCGGACAGTCATTTTGTTACCCAGACTTTGTGACCCTCTTGCAAGCTGTAAACTATTTAATGAAGTGAGTACATTGAGAAAGATGACAGACTTTCAAACTCGGGGGGAAAGAGTCTTATATGAGAAGAATCAGCTTTTCCCCTGGAGACTGCGCCTAATATGTGAACAGCAGAAACAATTACATTGGTGATTTCGGGAAGTTCAATAAATTTCATGGCACAGTCCTACTTTTGAAATATTACATCATTCAGCAAAAGCTTAGGCTCGTATATTAGCTGAAATGAACTAATCATGAATTAATTACCATCAGTTCGCTTTTGTGAATGGAGTGCAGAGGTAGCGCTCTGGTTTCATTGCATTCAGCGCCTTGCAGCTTAACTGTGCTGCTGTTTAAGCGTCCCTGTACCCACAGGTGAGGGCGCTCAGGGTGGATTCCATCCAGCGAACCTGAGGATCCTCTCTCACTGTGGGGACTGACACAACCATTCCCTAATCCACGTTGTTAAAATAAGTTGTGCTCTTACACACCATTGTAAAGCAATTATACCCCAATAAAGATGTTAAAAAACAAAACAAAACAATTGTAAGAAAAAGAAAAAAAAAAAGTTGTGCTCTGGTCATTTGTTTTGTAGGTAACGTGGGGGGGGGGGGAAGTAAATGCAGCGTTTCTCCAGGGATTTGTGGCTTAAAATTAGAAAGAAAACAGGGGAATCAGTTGATTTTGCACATTGCCAGATTATCCCTCGAGCTCATGAAAACTGGGTAAAAGCAGAATTATGAATTCTACTTTATAAAAACCACACGTGGCTATGATAGCACATGATGGCTCACTTTGGCTTAATTACTTTTTAAGTGCTTTAAATGTCTTCAGGGTGTGTGGATAGCCCATCAGAAATTAATGTTTTGTGTATAAACAGCAATTAGTTTTTGATGTTAGTATCTGCCATGTGGCTTGTTCACCACAATGACTCTGCTTTTTGACTTCTAGATAGTTCCTGAATCAAGGTTATTTCAGGCCGCTTTGGAAATTCACCCAGGAAGTTTCAGTTGAAGCAGATTTCAGATACCTCATGGTTTCAGGTAATGGACTCCATCAGCTGAGGGTGGGGATGTGTTATGTGGGATTGTGATTCGAGTTTTGTCTGATGCCTTGTGGAACAGTCTGCACTTTTCTGGGCTTGGAACAGCCATCTACTGTATTTTCTTCACTGAACACGTACTAGCACTTCTCACGATTGCTGTAGCCAGTCCCGTAAACTCTACCTTATCCATATCTCCTCCTTTGGTGGTTTGCACGGACCAGAAAAATCTCCAGAATTTTTGGGGGGAGACCTATGTCGATAGTCAACTTTTGATTTTGCCCATTATGGGCGTGAAAAATACTCTTATCATCTAAAAAAATGAGAGTACATTTTCACACCCCAAATTGAGAAAGATATAAAGCATGAATGAAGAAGAGCACTGTAAATTGAGTAAATTTAACTTACGCAGAAGTCGTTTCTTATTTTTCTCATTTGGGTGACAACTTTGCCATGGGTTGACATCTAGCAGGAGAGTGTTGAGAATCATTGACAGGTTTGGAAATGCCTTTGTCTTGGCATCAGGGACCTGGGTTGGGGTGAGATACCAACTCGGGGTCAGCTATTGGGTTTCTCTGAGGCTCCTCTGGGAAGAGGGGATGGGAACCCTGGCCTGGCCTTTCTCTCAAGGTTATTGTGAAATTCATGTGGAATAATGTATGCAAAAGTGTTTTTGGGGCCATAAAGCACAATGAAAGTGAGGTTGTTTTATTGCAAATTTATAGAAGATGATAATGAGGTGCTGGAACCCTCTGGTTAGGCACAGCATCAGGAATCAAATGAGGAATCACCTCCTGGTTTTTCCGCTGAGCATGCAACACCTTCTCTAGTCTCCAATGGGTAAAGGATGCAGAGGTTTTAATCGAGCTGGTTTAGACCTTTTCCTGAAGCGCCCTCCTACTGCTACTGGCTCCTTGAAGAAAGAAATTTTTTTTTTCTTTTTGGCCGCGCCTTGCGGCTTGCGCGGATCTTAGTTCCCCAACCAGGGATCGAACCTGTGCCCCCTGCAGTGGAAGCACAGAGCCTTAACCACTGCACCGCCAGGGAAGTCCTGTAGAAATGCTTCTTTTCTTCTCTGTGATGGCCCTTGAGAAAGGCAAAGAAATTTAGTTGCTGAGACCCAGAGATGCTCTGGGGAGCACATGGAGAGGTGTGGTACCCAACTCCTTGCTTGGCATGTTGTACTGCTAGTAAAGCTCTAAAGACCTTGGGGTGTCCTTCCTGGATGTTGTCTGCCCTGCTTCTCTTGGACTCTGCATACACCTCCCTTTGCTCCTACTACATTCTATTTAATTATGTACTAATATGCCTCTTTCTTCTGGTATGTGCCTCCTTCAGAACAGGGTCTTTATCTTTCATTTTTATGTTCCCATCACACAGTAGATTCTTATTAAATGTTGAACTCAACCAAACATGGGTCTTTTTTGTGACAGCCACATGAGTCTGTTTACAGATATTAAACTGATGGCCCAAATCTTCATGTCTTTTTTTAATGAGGGTTGCTGATAAATCATATATTTCCTATTTTTTAGTTGCTTACTTTTTCCGGTGTCAAAAGCAAAACCTTATACAAACTTTGTTTCCTCTTGTTAGTCTGGCTCTGTACTCAGGTCTAATATTGAGGGCAAGTCTGATTTTGAATTTCTTACATGATTTTAAATCCGGGTAATACGTGTATAAGGAATGCAGTTTAAATGGCACAGAAGTGTGTGCAGCATAAATGAAGTCTCCTTTTTCTCTGTGTCTCAGAGCCTGCCACCTCTCCTCTCTGGATGAAATTGTTACCTGTTTCTTGTATATTCTTCAGAAATAATTTACACACACATTTTTAATATATACCTATTGTTCTACATGGTGCTGGATATAATACAGTTGATAAGTAATCTTATTTTTCCCTACACGAACTTATACATATTTCATGGGTCACACAAGGTCATGTAACCAAATCACATTTTAAGTGGGAAAGAAAATAGGTATCAATTTGATTTCATATTTAAATTTTAACTTGACGTTTTACACCCTTAAAAAAGACTGCAGGGCCATACATTTAAAAACTTTATTCATTGAATCTTGACTTCAATTTCTTTCGAAAGGGTACAATTATCATTGTAACTTGATGCTGAAAATCAACCTAATAACAAGTTTGACCCAGTGAGGCTTCATGCATTTTCTTAGAGGATTTCTAAAAATATCCAGTTCAATTGGCTGATAGGTTGCTAACTGGGTAAAGCAGGTGAAATATACATGAGCTTCAGAAATGACCATCTTTAAGAAATTCTTGTATACCTTAGTATACATGTAGGTGACAAGCAGTCATACTTTTCGGCTAGGATTCTGGATGGTGATGAGCACCTGAGACGTCCTTATTCTGGGTCTTCAGGACCTACTGAGGCTAAATCTGTTTCTATATTTCATTTTACCCATAGCATATTGTTGTGAAATAAACGGCAAAAACAGGTAAAAAAAAAACAACAGAAGCAATGACAAGAAAAAAAAGTCATCACAAAGCAAACTGTAGCTTGAAATTTATTTACAGACATCGAGGAGAGAGTATCTTATAGATTTGCTCTACTGGTGGTGTGGGATTTATAAACAGGCAATATAGAATGAGAACTGCTGAAACAGAAAAATCTCATTCCTTAAATCTGTCTCCTACTGTCTGACTTTTACATTTCCATTAAAAGCATGATTATTTTTGTCGCCACCTCCCTACACCCAACGTCTTGGAATAATCTGTTATTCTTTTCCCTCTAATATTTTTAACCAATCACCCAGTCTAGCTGCCTCTTTTTGAGCATCTAATAGCTGCCCCGAACCCTATATGATCTAAGTCTCACAATACCCTGTCAAGTAATCATTATTGTTCCCATTTGCCCAATGAGAAAACAGAAGTTCAAGCAGGTTAAATGAGGGGCTCTGGGTCACTGAGTTTATAAGCAAAAGAGCCAGATTTCAGGGCCTGGTTTATCTGTCGCCCAAACCTATTTCTTCCAGTGATGGAAACTCTCCCTCTCAAGGAATGCTGGTACTATCTATGGAGTTTTCCTCCTAAATGTTATGATTATATTTAAGAATCAGGGACACAGATTTAGGTTAATCATAATCCTTGGTTCGAGGCACTTTCATTGCTGCTTCATTCATGGCCACCTTCTTTTTTGTTTGGTGTTTCTGTTTTGATGTAATAATAATTAATAATAATAATAATAATGTGAACTCCTTCCCAACCTGAGAGAGAGGACCTTGAGAATAACTTACACCTATTCAATAGCTCTCATATCAATCTTCTTTCAATTCCCTCTGCTACTCTGCTACTTAAAGGTCTAAATAGCTCACTTTGGGGCTCTTTAAATTCCTCATAATTGGCTTCTATCCAATGTTCTTTTCTCCAGTCCACTCTCTGAACATCTCTCACAGACTGATATTATTTTATTTATTTATTTATTTGGCTGCACCAGGTCTTCGTTTTGGCACGTGGGATCTTTTAGTCGTGGCATGCGGGCTCGGTCTTGGTTTTGGCACGTGGGATCTTTTAGTTGTGGCATGCGGGCTCTTAGTTGTGGCATGTGGGATCTAGTTCCCTGATCAGGGATTGAACCCGGGGCCCCCTGCATTGGGAGTGTGGAGTCTTAACCACTGGACCACCAGGGAAGTCTCCAGATTGATTTTATTAAAATACAACTCTCTTCACATCATTATCTTGTTCAGAATCTTTCCCTCTCCCCCCCTGTAATTCTACACTGGCCTTTGGAGACCTCTAGTATGTTACCTCATCCTCCACTCTAGTTATATCTCACAGTCTAGATAAACCAAAGTGTTCATGCTTCTCAGACCATCCCCCATGTTCTTATCCTTAGCACTGCAAGCCATTCTCTTTGCTTGTAAGCGTTCTCCTCCAATCTCTGACCATTTGGTCACCTCTTTCATGAGGTTTTCCTTGATTCTCCCAACCAGAAGGAACTCTGCACTCCACAAATCACTCATATATTAGTGTACATCCCATGGTTCTTATCACCTACCAACTCATGTTACAATAATTTATCTTCTTGTTTTATTTCCCTTAATAGATTGTAAGCTTCTTAGAGATAAGAATATTTTAAATTTAATTTTTGTATATCTCATCAGCGTAGTCGTTTCCTTTTCTTTGCCCTTGTATGAGGAAAGGATGGGTGTCCATTAACCTCAGGTGTTCTCCAGCACCAACCAATTCCTTGTGCCCTTCCTTCTCAAAGTTGTTCTTCTCTTGTTTTCCATGACTCATGGCTTTCTCCTATCTGTGCATTGGCTACGTGGCGGGTGGAGACGGTTTAGTGGGGTAGGAGCAGAGGAGACGAGGGAGGGGGGACAGGCAGTACCCAGTGACTGGGGCTATGTCAATTGTCTGCAGGGAATTGATGTAAACACATTGACAGGCGAGACTATGACAGTATCACTGCTCCTTATTTCAAGGGTAAGGAGTGACTGGAATGGATGTTAGATCAAGAAAAAGGAGGTGGATGGGGGCTTCAGTTTCACTCCCACCTCCTCTGCTCTTTCTGGTGCATCCTAGGTGATTAGTCATCCTTCCTACGTTGCATAATCACACCTTGCCCATGAAGAGCATATTGTAATTCACAGTATTTTGAAGATTAGGAAAATAGATTGATGAAATTTCTTTAGTTCCTTTATTTACTGTTTAGGAAGTTTGTAGTACATCACTCTTAGCCTAAAAGAATGTAGGAACTCCTGGGAGACAGAACAGAGTCAATATTTTTATTTTTAAAGATTTTTATTTATTTATTTTTCGTGTTTTTATTTCTATGTATCTTTATTTATTTATTTTTGGCTGCGTTGGGTTTTAATTGCTGTGTGCGAGCTTTCTCTAGTTGCGGCGAGCGGGGTCTACTCTTTGTCACGGTGCACAGGCTTCTCACTGCAGTGGCTTCTCTTGTTGCGGAGCACGGGCTCTACAGCGCAGGCTCAGTAGTTGTGGAACACGGGCTTACTTGCTCTGTGGCATCTTCCCGGACCAGGGCTTGAACCTGTGTCCCCTGCATTAGCAGGCAGACTCTTAACCACTGCGCCACCAGAGAAGCCTGCTCTGGTGCTTTTGTAGATTTACACCTCCATTGAAAACTTGCTAGCTGAAGCCCTTAGGAAAGAGGGAGGGAAGGAGAGAAGGGGAGGGAGAGAGAGAGAGAGAGAGAGAGAGAGAGGCGCGTGGGAGGGGGAGCGAAGGAGGGAGAGAGACAGATTATTTTTAGCTTGACTTCTAAGTCAGGGCAGAGAGGAAATAGTCACCAATGTTCATGACATTTATGTCTAGGTGATGAGGCCTGTCATGTTACTAAGTTGTTCAGGATTTCAGTGATATTTCTTTTAAAATATAACCTACAGATTGAATGTACTTAAGAAAAATTCCAGAAGAAAACTCATTTCCAAAGAGGTTTTTGGTTGTGGTGGTGATGCTGAGGAATGTGTGTTATTGATCTTGTAATAGAAATAATGACTTCAACCAGGTTTTCTAAGAAAATGAATGACTGCCCCAGGTTGATGGCCTTGAGGCAATCTCCCAGTCAGCCCTCCATCCTCAGGAAATGCCCCAGGCCTTGATCATTATTGTGTAAATAATACAAAAGTGGGTATAGTCCTCCGGTCAGATGGGAAACATACACCCTTATTCTCTCCTGGATTCCCTTTATGACAATAAGAATAACATATTAGGGGAAAAATGCAACAATTTTGCTACCAATGCAAATAAATAGTCTTGTTTAAACAAAATTATTAAACATAATATTAACTAAACTTGAACTCTGTATGTCTGAGTGAGAAATAATGGAAAACTCCACACTCAGAATTCTTCGACAGCTATAGTTACAGCTAAGTAGAGCCAAATATTGAATTGAGAATAATGCAATTACTGTCGTATTAGATATTTCAAGTTAAAATCAGGGTTAAATCAGACACATAATCGACTGCTTTAATGGTTGCAAACAAAAGACGGTGCTGAAATTTACTTTTAAAATTAGGACCTTATATTCTCATAAAAATATCTTATGGAACTGTGTTTGAAAAGTTTTCAGATAGATATTATGATGTATAGGGATAGTTTTCTTATCTTAAAATATCAAAGGATTTTTATGGTCTTTTCATGGGCTTATTTTGCATTCCAGGATCTTCAAGAAGGCAAATAGTAAAATGAAAAACACGTGCAGGAAATTAGGATTGCAGTTGCCTGGGCCGCTGAAGGGGTTGCTACTGAGGGGGAAAGGCCTCGGAGGGGATCTTCTTATGTTGAATGGAGATGTGCATGCATAACATCGTCCCAAATCCAGGTGTGGAACTTCTACACTTTAAATATCTCACAATTTTATTTGTCAGTTATACCTTAATAAAACTGGAAAAAAGTAAATTTTTAAAAAAATGCTCTTTCTTGCTGTGAGAGTTCTTATATTTGGGGGATCAGCTCTTTTTCTAAGTGATTATCCAGGTGTCACGACACTATTTATTAAAAAGTCCATCTTGTCCTCACATATGTGATATGCTACCTCAACTAGAATTGATGTTTCCATAGGCAGTTGGATTTATGTTGACACTTTCCTTTCTGTTGTATCAGTCTGGCTGTTTATTCGTCTGCCATGTTTTGATACGGAGAACTGCTAATCACTTCTCTCTTGGTTATTCTTTCTAAGGGGCTTATCAGTAATTTTGCATCTATTTTATATTTATACATGGGTTTTAGAGCCAACTTGCTTAATTCCAGGAAAAAAAAATCTCATTTCTATATGTGTTTTTTTGGAAAAATCACATTACACTTCTATTACTCAGAAGGATACTTGGTATCTTTTTGTTGAGTCATCCTGATGAAAAGCAAGGGCTGTCTATTTGTTCGACCTCACTTTTGTCTTTCAGGAGTGTTTGTAATGTTCCTCATGTAGGTTTTGTACATTACTGTTAATGTACAAAATGTTTTTCAGTTTTTGTTGATGTTTTTCCTGTCCTTACATCTTCTGACTGCTTATTATTTATATACATTATGGCTATAGATTTTTGTATAATTTTGTATCTTTCTAACTTACTGAATTACTTTATTTATGATAGTTTTATCACTGATACCAATATTCCAAGAAAAGTATTATACCATGTGAAAATACTCTCTTCAATTATTTTCTCTTGTTTCATTGCATTAGCTAATAAATCCAATTCTGTGTTGAATAGTTCAATAGAATAGTAGGAATTCTTCCCTTGTTCTGGATCTTGGTGGAAATGCTTCTGGTGTTTACCTAGTAAGTCACTGACTGGTGTTAGAAATGAGGTAAATTTATTTTTATCAATTTGAAGAAAAATCCATGGTTTTCTATTTTACAAAGTGTTTTTTATCAGAAATGAGTTTTGAATTTCGTTGAATTTTTTTCAGTATCTATGTGAATAGTCAAATTTTCTAAAGATTTTTTTAAAAATGGTGGTCATACTAATGGATTTCTTGATATTGAATCACTCTTGCTTTCATGTAGTAAGTCTTACTCGGTCAAGATATATTATTTTTTTAGTATGCTATTGGAGTCTATTTCCTAATATCTCGTTTAAGATTTTTTTTGTCCCAATATTTCAAAGTGAGATTGGTCTGTGTTTTTTCTTTACTATGCTATTTTATCAGGCTTATGTATCTATACCATATTTCCTTTGTAATAAAATTTTTTAAAGTGTCTTGTCTATGCTTGGAAAAATTAAAGTAGCATTGGATTATCTAGTCTTTGAAGGTTTGTCTGAATTCCTCTGTGAAACCATCTGTACATGGTAATTTTTAAGGGCTAGTTCCCCATTTTCTTCTATGAAAATTGATCCAAGTTTTTTGTTTTTGTTTTTTTAAGAAATCTTTATATGGGTTTACAATAAAAGAAAAATGGCCCCTAAATGTCTCCATGCCCCAATTCCCTGGGACCGGTGACTATGTTATGTTGCATGGGAAAAGGGAGGGTGCCAGTCTGATTAAGGGTAAGGACTTGAGATGGGAAGATTACCCTAGACTATTTAATCTTTTGAGAACTTAAAAATGCATAACTTTTTTTTTTTTTTATGCTGCATCAGAGAGATACATTGTGAGAGGGACTTGACCTGCACCCACTTTAGCTGGCTTTGAAGATTGAGTGAGGGACCATCAGCCAAGGCTTGTGGTGGCTTCTAGGAGCAGGGAACGACCCTCAACTGACAGCTGGTAAGAAAATAGCCACAAGGAAACAAATCCTGGCAACACACGAATGAGCAGGAAGGAAATTCTCTAGAACCTCCAGAAAAGGAAGCAGACTGCTGACACCTTGATTTTTGTTCAGGGAGACCGACATTGTATTTCTGACCTTCAGAAATATAAAATAATAAATTTTTGTCAAGACACTAAGTTTGCCAAAGGAATAAATAAATAAATAGATTATTGCTTTAAAAAAATTGTGTTAAGACACTAAGTTTGTGGTGACTTTTTATGGCAGCAATAGAAAACAGGGTCAAACTTGATAAATGTATTTTATAGGAAAAGGACTATTTTAGCTAGGTTTTCAAATTTATTTTCATAGAATTATACAACATGGAGTCATAATTTTCAAAGTTTTATCTATTTATTTCCCCTTGGTTATTTATTATTTTGTGTATTTGTACTTACTCTCATTTTCTTCAATGAAGTTATAGATAATTTTTGTTTATGGCTACTTTCAGGTAATCTGAATCAGCAGTCTTGGATGAGAAGGCTAAAGGCCGTATCTTACCTGATCTTTGCCACTAGACTGGCCCCATTAGCTCCGTGATGGTTTTGAGAAGACAGGGCCAATCTTACCTCCTGCTAAATCTGCCTCTTATAATTCTCTTTTTAAAAAAATTAAAAAAAATGTTTATGGGAGTATAGTTGATTTACAATGTTGTGTTATTTTCAGGTGTACAACAAAGTGAATCAGTTATACATACGTATTCCACTCTTTTTTAGATTCTTTTCCCATATAGGCCATTACAGAATATTGAGTAGAGTTTCCTGTGCTATACAGAAGGTTCTTATTAGTTATCTATTTTATATATAGTAGTGTGTATATGTCAGTCTCAGTCCCCCAATTTATCCCTCCCCCCACCCTTATAATTTCTCTTGCAGGAATGCTAAACTTGGCAAGGAAAAGCCAAGTCTCACAAATATTCTGATTTTTCCCCCAGTTAGCCTCACTCACGGTCTCTATCTGCGTGTGATTTGGACCCTATGGAGGGTTTGCTCTGTCTGCGTGGTTGCACATGGCTCACTCTGCTCCTTACGTGCTCCAGGCCTGAGGGTTGCACACGTCACCTCTGCTCACGTCCAGCTGGGCAGAACTTAGACAAATCTTACATTCCTGTTCTCCTACTGGGAAGGGAGGCCTGGATGTGGTGTTTATTCTCAGTACCGATTGGTTCAGCTAAAACACAGACATAATCTCATAATGGCAGAAGAGGAGAATGTATAATGAGGCCAACTGTTGGCATATGCCATGTCCTTTATCTCATGATTGTTTTCTTATTTCTTTCCCATTAAAACTAAGGATATTTCTTTGCACTTAAATGCTTAATAATTTCCCCTACACTAAGTAGTATTTATATTGAGAGAAAGTTAGTTTATTCTTTCTATAGTTAAGTTTTTTTCCTACAATGAAACTAGCCCTTTCATCATGTATTATTATCTTTTTTGTGGTACGCGGGCTACGCCAGCTTTCTTTTGGTTTCCATTTGCATGAAATATCTTTTTCCATCCCCTCACTTTCAGTCTGTATGTGTCTCTAGGTCTGAAGTGGGTCTCTTGTAGACAGCAAATATATGGGTCTTGTTTTTGTATCCATTCAGCCAATCTGTGTCTTTTGGTGGGAGCATTTAGTCCATTTACATTTAAGGTAATTATCGATATGTATGTTCCTATTCCCATTTTCTTAATTGTTTTGGGTTCGTTATTGTAGGTCTTTTCCTTCTCTTGTGTTTCTTGCCTAGAGAAGTTCCTTTAGCAGTTGTTGTAAAGCTGGTTTGGTGGTGAACTCTCTCAGCTTTTGGTTGTCTGTAAAGGTTTTAATTTCTCCATCAAATCTGAATGAGATCCTTGCTGGGTAGAGTAATCTTGGTTGCAGGTTTTTCTCCTTCATCGCTTTAAATATGTCCTGCCAGTCCCTTCTGGCTTGCAGAGTTTCTACTGAAAGATCAGCTATTAACCTTACGAGGATTCCCTTGTGTGTTATTTGTTGTTTTTCCCTTGCTGCTTTTAATATGTTTTCTTTGTATTTAATTTTTGACAGTTTGATTAATATGTGTCTTGGTGTATTTCTCCTTGGATTTATCCTGTATGGGACTCTCTGTGCTTCCTGGACTTGATTAACTATTTCCTTTCCCATATTAGGGAAGTTTTCAACTATAATCTCTTCAAATATTTTCTCAGTCCCTTTCTTTTTCTCTTCTTCTTCTGGAACCCCTATAATTCAAATGTTGGCGCATTTGATGTTGTCCCAGAGGTCTCTGAGACTGTCCTCAGTTCTTTTCATTCTTTTTTCTTTATTCTGCTCTGCAGTAGTTATTTCCACTATTTTATCTTCCAAGTCACTTATCTGTTCTTCTGCCTTAGTTATTCTGCTATTGATCCCATCTAGAGTATTTTTAATTTCATTTATTGTGTTGTTCATCATTGTTTGTTTCATTTTTAGTTCTTCTAGGTCCTTGTTAAATGTTTCTTGCATTTTGTCTATTCTATTTCCAAGATTTTGGATCATCTTTACTATCATTATTCTGAATTCTTTTTCAGGTAGACTGCCTATTTCCTCTTCATTTGTTAGGTCTGGTGGGTTTTTATCATGCTCCTTCATCTGCTGTGTGTTTTTCTATCTTCTCATTTTGCTTATCTTACTGTGTTTGGGGTCTCCTTCTTGCAGGCTGCAGGTTCGTAGTTCCCACTGTTTTTGGTGTCTGTCCCCAGTGGCTAAGGTTGGTTCAGTGGGTTGTGTAGGCTTCATGGTGGAGGGGACTAGTGCCTGTGTTCTGGTGGATGAGGCTGGATCTTGTCTTTCTGGTGGGCAGGTCCACGTCTGGTGGTGTGTTTTGGGGTGTCTGTGGACTTATTATGATTTTAGGCAGCCTCTCTGCTAATGCGTGGGGTTGTGTTCCTGTCTTGCTAGTTGTTTGGCATAGGATGTCCAGCACTGTAGCTTGCTGGTCGTTGAGTGAAGCTGGGTGCTGGTGTTGAGATGGAGATCTCTGGGAGATTTTCGCCATTTGATATCATGTGGAGCTGGGAGGTCTCTTGTGGACCAGTGTCCTGAAGTTGGCTCTCCCTCCTCAGAGGCACAGCACTGACTCCTGGCTGCTGTACCAAGAGCCTTTCATCCACACGGCTCAGAATAAAAGGGAGAAAAAGTAGAAAGAAAGAATTAGTAGAAGTAGAAAGAGAGAAAGAAAGAAAGAAAGGAGGGAGGGAGGAAAGAAGGAAGGAGGGACGGGAGGAAAAAAGAAAGGAGATAAAGTAAAATAAAGTAAGATAAAATATAATAAAGTTATTAAAATAAAAAATAATTAGAGAAAAAAAAGAAAAAAATTAAAAAAAAAATGGACAGATAGAACCGTAGGACAAATGGTGGAAGCAAAGCTATACAGACAAAATCTCACACAGAAGCATACACATACACACTCACAAAAAGAGGAAAAGGGGAAAAAATCATAAATCTGGCTCTCAACGTCCACCTCCTCAATTTGGGATGATTCGTTGTCTATTCATGTATTCCACAGATGCAGGGTACATCAAGTTGATTGTGGAGATTTAATCCGCTGCTCCTGAGGCTGCTGGGAGAGATTTCCCTTTCTCTTCTTTGTTCGCACAGCTCCCAGGGGCTCAGCTTTGGATTTGGCCCCGCCTCTGCGTGTATGTCACCGGAGGGCGTCTGTTCTTCGCTCAGACAGGACGGGGTTAAAGGAGCCGCTGATTCAGGGGCTCTGGCTCACTCAGGCCGGGGGGGGGGGGGGGGAGGAGGGGCATGGAGGGCGGGGCGGGCCTGCGGCGGCAGAGGCCGGCGTGACGTTGCAGCAGCCTGAGGCGCGCCGTGCGTTCTCCCGGAGGAGTTGACCCTGGATCCCGGGACCCTGGCAGTGGCGGGTTGCACAGGCTCCCCGGAAGTGGGGTGTGGAGAGTGACCTGTGCTCGCACACAGGCTTCTTGGTGGCGGCAGCAGCAGCCTTGGCGTCTCAAGCCCGTCTCTGGGGTCCGCGCTTTTAGCCGCGGCTCGCGTCCGTCTCTGGAGCTCCTTGAAGCAGCGCTCTTAATCCCCTCTCCTCGCGCACCAGGAAACAAAGAGGTAAGAAAAAGTCTCTTGCCTCTTCGGCAGGTTCAGACTTTTCCCCGGACTCCCTCCCGTCTAGCTGTGGCGCACTAACCCCTTCAGGCTGTGTTCACGCTGCCAACCCCAGTCCTCTCCCTGCGCTCCGACCGAAGCCCGAGCCTCAGCTCCCAGCCCCGCCCGCCGCGGGGGTGGGGGGAGCAGACAAGCCTCTCAGGCTGGGGAGTGCCGGTCGGCCCTGATCCTCTGTGCGGGAATCTCTCCGCTTTGCCTTCCGCACCCCTGTGGCTGCGCTGTTCTCTGTGGCTGCGCTCTCCGCCGCAGAGCCGAAGCTTTCCCCCTCCGCCACCCGCAGTCTCTGCCCGCGAAGGGGCTTCCTAGTGTGTGGGAACCTTTCCTCCTTCACAGCTCCCTCCCACTGGTGCAGGTCTCGTCCCTATTCTTTTGTCTCTGTTTATTCTTTTTTCTTTTGCCCTACCCAGGTACGTGGGGGGTTTCTTGCCTTTTGGGAGTTTTGAGGTCTTCTGCTAGCTTTCAGTAGTTGTTCTTTAGGAGTTGTTCCACGTGTAGATGTATTTCTGGTGTATCTGTGGGGAGGAAGGTGATCTCCGCGTCTTACTCTTCCGCCATCTTCCCGGAAGCCCGATCATGTATTTTATAGCTAATAATGATCATGGTTTTAAAAAAATCAGCCAATGAGAGAGAAGGGAAATATCCCAGGTTTCTGCACATTGAGAAAAAATGTCATTAACTTTTTTTTTTTTTAAGATGTTGGGAGTAGGAGTTTATTTATTTTTGCTGTGCTGGGTCTTTGTTTCTGTGCGAGGGCTTTCTCTAGTTGTGGCAAGTGGGGGCCACTCTTCATCGCGGTGTGCGCGGGCCTCTCACTATCGCGGCCTCTCCTGTTGCGGAGCACAGGCTCCAGATGCGTAGGCTCAGTAGTTGTGGCTCACGGGCCTAGTTGATCCGCGGCATGTGGGATTCTCCCAGACCAGGGCACGAACCCGTGTCCCCTGCATTAGCAGGCACATTCTCAACCACTGCGCCACCAGGGAAGCCCCTGTCATTAACATTCTGATGACTATTCTTTCCTACACCTTTTTAGAAACATACACTCCATTTTCTAAAGATTTTATCAAAAGGTGATCATATAATAATGCTGCCTTTACTGTATAAACTTTTAAAAAATGCAGTTTTCTTTTCATTGTCTTTTCTCTTCCCTCTAAGTAAATAATCCTAGGAATCAATGTTACCACTTTGGTATGTTTCTTGGCTTACTTTAATTGATGGTCATATAATTATATTCATACATATAGTTACATATATTCATACACCTGTATAATTGTATGTATATTCAAATATTTGGGTATTTGGTTTAGAAAAGTGGGATAATGTTATATATTACTACATATTGAATTATAATGCAATATATTATTACATGTATTTCTCTGCCTCTTAACTGTCTTACTTAACAGCATGTTGTAGAAATCTTTTCAATCATTGATTTTAGAATGAAATTATTCTCTGTAATTGCTGCATGTAATCTCATGGTATATATATGTTTTTATCACAACTTGTTCAAATTTTTACCCATTAATGGACATGCATTTTTTTTCCCACATTTTTTATCCCGGCCCTGAAAAACGGCATTAACCATTCTTATATACCAGCACTTTATTTCTACAGAATAGATTGCCAGTAACAGGGATGCTGATGCAAAGAGTGTGTGTACTTTAAATTTTGCTTTTCCAAAAGGCTGTAACAATTCATACTTCCTTCGGCAACGTATGACTATATCCTTTCCCATATCTCCATCAGCAATAGGTGTTATCACTCTTTTAAATCTTACCAATATCATATGTGAAGTGATATCTCATTGCTACTTTAACTTTTCATTTTGCAATCATTGAGATTATGTGTGTGTCTGTGTTCTGTGTGCATGTGTGTGTATGTGTGTGTGGTATTGTTTAGGCTATTTGAAAAATATTGTAAAACAAAACCCATGAGTTTTAGTACTTCAGTGACATACAGTGCACTCTAAATTTGTTTACAGAAGGCCATTGCAGCTGTTCAAAAGATAAAAAATTCTGCGTACAACATTTTTTGTATGAAATAACCATTTCACTGCTCTTTTTCTTTTCAGAAGCAGTTTCAAAATTTAAATTGCCTAATTAACTGGTTGTTTTATTATTATTTAAACCCAGTAGATGACTAAATAACTAGTAAGCGTCTACTGCCAGGTAAATATTTGCTATGCATCCCATTACTCCAAAAGTAAACACTTGTCTATTTTTACAATGTTTAAAAATACTTGGGTTACTTTAATCTTAAACTTTTTAGCAGTCAATTTAGAAAAGGGTCGACTGCAAGCTCTTCCGGACCTATCTGGCTGGGTCTTTTCAGGGTAAATGTAATTGCCCATCTCAGGAGGCTAAGATGCTAGTTCTGTAAGTTTGACATAGGTGAACTTACCTAAAGACTAAGAGAAATAATTTTGTCATAATTCAGACTAGTGGTAGTCTCTTAGTATGAAGACATAAACTTTAAGCATTGAAACCATTGATTATGTTTAACATAATTGATTTTGCTGAACATTAAAACCAGTCTTCTCCAGTGTAAAAGTCTTGGGTTAGGTGTTTAAAGAGAACAGTAGGGTCAGCCTATGTATTTTTCAAATATGATTATTTGTGGATTTATTACATATGTCTTTTATCTATTTAAAATCTGAAATCTTACAAAACTGTTTCTTTATGCCATTATGCTAGTGCCCAAATATCACAGCTTGATTTACTTATGCCAGTCCCAACTTTTAAAACCTATTCAAGGGAATTCCTGGTGGTCCAGTGGTTAGGACTCTGCACTTTCATTGCCAGGGCCCAGGTTCGACCCCTGGTCAGGGAACTAAGATCCGTGCCGTGTGGCCAAAAAAAAAAGCCTATTCAAACGTCCCACTCATATTTTTACATAGGCACTGCGATTGCTCTTAGAAATTCAGAGTGCGTGATTACTGTAGCTGTATGTAAATGACATACATGTTACAGATGCCAAAATCTAATACATGTGTTAGGTTGTAGTAGATAATTTCCCCCTCGTGGTATCATGTTTCTCTTAAATCTTTAGGAGTCTGTGGGTTGCAATCTAAATGGTCTGAGTGCTAGGTCAATTTTTTAAATATAAAGCTATACAAAATTGTAGCTACTTGTTACTATGTGTTCGAGACAGAAACTGTGAAATCAGTTTGGTTGTTCTTGTGACATTTTAAACAAGCAAAAAAGTTAAACTGTCTATAAAGAAACTGCATTTTTAAGTTTTATTATTAAATCCACCACTGCTTTGCTGACTAATAAAAATGGAAAATGTGTGCTTTTATAGGTTTATAAAAAGGCAAGCTATCGTTTCATGAAAAATATCTTGTACCGATTGAATACAGGTGGCTGCTTGTTTGGACTTTGAAGATGTAAAGGCTTAGTATAGATGTCTGAAAAAGGTAATACAGCACAATAAAAAAAATCTTCCTCCCTTTGCTCATCAATCCTTTGGGTATTCCATGTCAAATAAACGCTACAACAATTTATACTAAGAGTACACAGTGGAAGTGCCAACCCTAACACTCCTTAGGACTGGATACCTGCCAGGTTTTTCACACCAATATTTAATGTGAACTAAAACGTCTTTTCCATTGGAAGTGTGAGAAGGAGCTTGCTTTCCTATATTTGGCTACGCGCTTACATGAAGTATAAAGTCAAATGCCCGTGATGTTCTCTTTATTTCAACCATGATGAATTGTGTTCATTTGTTTAAGTGCATGTGGCAGCTTTAGTGTTCCAACTATAAATTTTGGTTAACTTCTATTGACGTGCTGTATTAAACTTAAGAAAAACAAATTACACTTCACCCGTTTTAATTGACTAAATGTGTCAAAAACACAGTAAGTATAACACGAAAGGTCAGAGCCTTCGTCTACACTGTAATGGGTGTCATGGCAGGGATCCAACTTTTCTTGTACATTTCATTTTTCACCAAGTTTGAGGACGAGGCATACGTTTCACGTTCACTTCCACTTCTCATTTGTACTTCAAAGTTTATCACAGGCGGTGTGACTACCAAGAACACTTTTCTCTTGTGCTATTTAAAGTTCTCTTCACAGTGACGTGCCTGCCCAGAGAATACTGATGTTCTCCTGTAAACAAGGCCTCGAGAACGGACTGCGGCATTCTCAGGAACAGAATGCTGATTTATAGCACACCATAGATCAATGTAGCACTGTCTGGAAAAGACCTTGTTTACATATCTAGTCCGTGCTTCCACGATTGAACCAGCAACCGCGTGGCTAGGGGCCGGCTTAAACTTGGCACCCTGGATTCCCTTAGGATCTGATTAAAGTTACCAGTTCTTTTGCTCTGCGTCCAGTGGTTTATATGAATCTTTATTCCGCCATTAAAATTTATTAGCTTGATGCCCGATGATTACATAATATTCATGAAGCACTCTCTCACCTGCTACCACCCACCTGTCCTGTTTTTTCCAGAGTTACCTCTTGGTCTGGGATCTTTTCATCCCCTTTCTCAAAATCACCTCCTTTTCAAGGGTTCCAACGTGAGTTTCCAGTGTGAATTTACGTCTGGAAAAACTCTCCACGGGGCAGGTGTTTGAAAAGTGTTACATTTCGTACTGGAGAAGACAGAGATTCTAAATCTTAAAGTTTATGCCACTTTCACCCCTGCTTGTAACAATCTCGTTCCGTATGACATGCTTTACCAGCAGGAAACCACACGTTTTATGTTGGCACTAATGGGAGACAGTCAGTGTTTGTTCTGCTCGGGTCCACATGGGGTGGGAAGCCTAACAGTCGTCCTTATCCAAGAAGCTCAGACACTGCCTGATGGAGCCTAATCAGGGCTTTCGATTCTCCTTAAAGGAAGGAAGAGACCACCCTCTGACCCCACCCCAGGGGATCACTACTACCGTGAAGATTCGATGAGAATGAATCTGGTTCTAAATGACGGGCTGGCAGATTTTCTGTAAAGGGCCAGAGGGGGAAAATTTTCAGCCTCAAAGCCCAGATGGTCTCTGTCACAGCTACTCAGCTCTGCCATCCACAGCACAACCTTCGGCATTGTGTAAACGGATATGCGTAGCTGTGTTCCAATAAATATTTACGGGCAATGAAATCTGAATCTCACATTAATTTCACGTGTCATGAAGCAGTCTTCTTCTGACTTTTTCCCAACCATTTAAAAACATCAATACCATCCTTAGCTTGGGGGCCATACAAAAACAGTTGGCAGGCTGGATTTGGCTTGAGGGCCCTAGCATGCCACCCCTGCTCTAAGCTAATATAATATTAAGTTCTAAAAGGCTCAAGACATTTAGAGTAGGGAGGTTACCCTTTTAAAATAGAGTTGCTCTAGTCATCTCTTGCATACAAGAATCGTTTCCCTCCCTTCCCTCATTTTCGGGTCAGATGGTAAATATGGTGGCGTTTGGAGTCTGATCCTGTGAGAATGAGGTGTAGCAAAGGGCGGGTGATGCCCGGCCCGTATCTGCTCCCTCCTCGCCATCCCCACTCCCATCCTCTCTACTGCTTGGTTCAGTAGGCCCGGGCCTCTGTGTGAGGTTTTCTTTGGCTTCTGTGAGATGCGTTTGGCCCCTGGGGAGGCTGTGCTGGAAGTGCTGAGGCATTAAGGTCCCTTGGGAGTAGCCCTTGGCCAATGACTGAGAGAGTCGGAGGCTAAGTATCCCCGGTGTAGGTTGTCCCCGAGGGATGGTCTGCATTGCCTCTCTGGTTCCTCAGGGCGATGGGAGCCCCCGTTGCTAACAGCTGCAGCTTGCTCAAAAACATAACCTTGATTGGCCTCCATCCTTTTCTGTTTCATCCCGACTTCTCTCCTCGTGCTTCTCAGGACTCCCTCCCAAATAAACAACCTGCTCGCTAGAGTCTCAAAAGACGGCACATTCTTAAATTCAAAAACAGCCTTTTGTAAATAATGAAGGCCACCGGCCTAGGTTGTAAACTTAACTCCTTGCTTTCTATAGGCAGAGCCGGCCACCTGTCCTTTGATTATGGCAGTGACTTTTTCTCCTCTTTTGTTTTCGGCCAAAGAGCAGAGATCAGAGCTACTTGGCCATCTGAATGCTTGCTAACCAAAGAGCATTCTGAGAAGTGGTGTGACATTTCCACCCAGGTCACACTGGTTGTTGTGCCCTGTGTGCTGTGACACATGACACAAGAAAATAGGCCAGAGGGGACACTGTGTGTCCTCTACCTCCTCCCCCATACCAGCCTGTGACATGTCAAAGACTATCTCTATGACAGCTCACTTTCTCTTTTCTGTTGTGAAGTGTAGGACTGGGATGAAGAAAAAGGATACGGTCTCTTTGAACTCCAAATCCTTGATAACTTTTACTCCGCGTCTAGTCCACTACAGATTTTCTTACTGCCCTCTGCAACTCTGGCCCATCTGCTGACCTTTCTTCCAAAGCACCTCTGCTTTATGGTGCTAGAATAAGCTATTCCAAAAAACAATTTTAAAATTTTTATTAAAACTCTTTAAGAAGTAGTTAAAAGTTTTCGCCCAATAATGCCCTCACTCTGGATCTTTCTTTCATTACCAGGAAGCATGGATATGCTTTACTAACATTCCCTCTACTGGATCCTGTTTTTGCAAAGTACAACATATTTACTACTTATGGTGTAAGGGAAAAGGAATAGGGGTGACCAGAAGCCTTTTGAAGGTAAAATTTTCTTGAGGAAAGAGAAATAACGTGAATAAGTGCAAAGGAGAGACATTACAATTACATTTATAGCAGCAAAAGGGGGTGGTGAAGGATCTGAAATCATTAAGTACAGAGTTGATAAGATAGAAGGGTTATGCTTACCTAAAGCCAGAGACACTTAAAGAGAAGCAAATTTATATTTTAATCCAAAGTTTTTATTTTATTTATTTTTTTTTCAAAGTTTTTATTTTTAATAGAAGGCCCTTCCAATACTTCAAGTTGAATGTCGGATTTTAAAGAATGTATGTTTGAATCATTTTCATCTTATTAACTTCTAATCCCTATGAACATTAAATCAATGTTTACTTGCACTGAAAATTTCTTAGGTACTTTGGCATAGAGAATGATGTGAAAGGCTAAGGGGAGAAAAAGGAAGACCAGGGATGGACCGGGAATTATACTTTTATAGGCCGTATTTACACAACTCAAAGTGAAATAGATGCATTCATACAGTTTAGAACCTGGCTTTGAGTCTACACTGAATATGGCCAGTTTAATTCAGCAGGTGATCAAGATGATTCAGGAAAGAAAAATACAGTTAAGAGTAGTCCCATGTCTATGATGAGCTGTGTATTAGATGAAGTCTTCTCATTTAACATTGTTACAAATAAGAACTTGGATGGCTCGATCAATGGATTGTCTTCATTTGTGCTACGTAGAGGCCCAGTGCTGGGTGTTAAAGTACTACGGTTACTAAGATGTGGTCTCTGGCTTAAGCAGCCTCTGGTGACTTTATGAGCAGCACCAAAAACGGTGCAGGAAAACCCAGGAAGTGCCTCATGCTCTTTGATTGATTTCACTGCAATGTGGAAAACCTATGGTGTGGTCGTCGCTTTGCTTGGTCATAGATTCACATTGACTCCATCCATCCAATCACTCACTCACTCAGTATTTTTGAATCACATGCTATAAGCTAGATATTGTGCTAAGTGTTTCAGATGTCTGTGGGGAGTTACCCTCTTGTCTTTAGAACAAACCAACACTGAGATGTAAGGATGCATTAGTAATCCTTGAGGTCCAGGAGTCATTAAAATTGAATTATGGCATTACTGAGTCTCAAAATAATCCACACATGAAAGTTAAATTATGGAAGATGACAGTCTTTGAGGACTGCTTCCTGACAACATATCACTACAGTCACATGAAGGTGGGGGGTAATCTGAATACAGGACATCCTCTATATTCAAAGAATTAGTCACCAACTGTTGCCCTTCATAATCTATAACATCCATGCATCAAAATTCAACAGTGATTTTTCAAGTTTCCCACTGGTCATTTGAATAACCTTGCAGATAAAGTGTTTTACATTATGGATGGATGTCCACCACCTTAAGATCACTGCCCATCTCACTCGATTGTTCCTTGGGATGCTCAGCTGCACCTCATCATATATCACCACCTTTCAGCTGGCTCTGGTCACCCCATCTCACACTTCATCACGTCCTGCATTCTTTGGGAACTCTCCGCTCTGTTAAGGAATCTGTCTCCATGGTTGCCTAATTCATTATTCCCAAACCAGTTATAATTTAATCAGACTTTATTGGTGTCCAAATTAGTTCTTTTTACTGTATCAAACCGGGACTATTGCACATTATCAAAAAGGAATATTTTCTATGACCAAATGTGGTCAAGAAGTATTAAATGATGCTCCGTAGCTTCTGGGCTTTATTCCTCTCTATATTGATTCTATGAACTTGAGCAGGCAAATTACTATGGAGCCTTTGTTTCATTAAACAGAAAGAAGTTAAGATACTTGCTGACTGCCCTGCTGAGGTGTCCGTGTTATGAGTTGGTCATATTGCTTTTGGTGATGTTAACTTGAGCAGGTTGTTACTTTGAGCACATTTCAGAGTAGTGAGTGTTTTTTGGGGGGTCACCTTCTTCACCTTAAACAACTACATAATTTCCTTCATTCTGATGACCAATCCAGGCCGAGTTTGAACAAATCTGGATCATTTGAAAGACAACCTCTATACAAAATTAAAAGACCGGTTGTTACATGATTTACTGTTGATTTAAGTAGATTTTCCTGAGTGAATTATTCCTTCAAATATTGAAGGCAAAGTTGCCATCATATATTTTATTATATGATGGAATTGGTCGTAGCAAATGTAATATTTTTATTCACAATCAGTTCACTTTTTCCATTCAGATTCTCATGTATTCTATATGTAATTTCTCACTCTTTGCTGTTATAATGATCTCAAATTACCCAAATAGATTTTCCCATCGCTCTGTGTGTCTTAATCTGTTCAGGCTGCAAAATACCACAGACTGCGTGGCTTATAAACAACAGAAGTTTATTTCTCACAGTTCTGAAGGCTGGGAATTCCAAGATCAAGGTGCCAACATGGTTGTGTCCTAGTGGGAGCACTGTTGCTTGTTCATAGCTGGCCATCTTCCTGCTGTGTCCTCACATGATGGAAGGGTCAAGGGCGTTCACTGGAATCTTTTTCTTAAGGGCATTAATCCCATTCATGAGGGCTCCACCCTCATGACTTAAGCAGAGTCATGCTTAAGTCATCCTAATACCATCATCTTTGGGGGTTAGGATTTCTACCTATGAATATTGGGGGGACGCAAGCCCTCAGACTATAACATCATGTCCACTAGACTCAAACGTTGTGCATTTAGAAGTTCACCCTCCCCACAAGGTTACTGCAATTCAGTGTGTTTCAGTGGGGTTTGGTAGAGCCTTGGGGAGGCCAGCCAGCGATTTCAAGATCTAATGTGAAAGGATCATGATCTCTGATCATCTCATTTCAATAATTCTACAAGTTGTATTCGTAGATATATGGTATGTCTCATTGGTGTGACTAGCTCATTATTCAATTAGCCTTAGTGAATATTGAATTTATACTATTAAAGCAGGAAAAACATGCCTATATGGGGCATTTAAATTATCATTTGGAGAATTATTTATTACTTAGAACAATATTTCAGTTAAAAAAATCAAACTGCTGCAAATTTAGGATTACTAACTTTTACCAAGTCTTCCTTGTGTACCTCGTTATTGTCTAGGCTTAAAGCATGATATTAATCACATATGTTACAATTAAGCAGGCAGGTGTGTGTGGTCAATTTTTAATTTTGTTTTTATTTTACTCTGTGGTGTGTGGAATTTAAGACTTTGTTTATTCAGAGGATGATGAGAAAACCCTGCCTTTGGGGTACTCCATAAAAATTTACAGAAACAATGCTTTTTTTTCTTTAGTCAAAACAATGCATTTCATTGACTTTAATGACTGCTTGAAGTTGTAATTGGTTTGCCCTTTGAAGCACTTTGGTATTTGTTAGTGGTTTTTAACTTAAGAGATGCTGGTCGATATACAAAAGGATTGATAAATCTTGACTGATGTTAGAAACGGGCATTTTCAATTTAATTTCAGGAATCTGAGAAAACAAATGTTAAAGTGCAAAATAAGAGGATATGATGCTATATAGTCAAGTATACACAGAAACATACTTAGATTTATCGGGTGTGACCCAGAATGAGAACTGTGTGAATTGTAAAAATGGAGACAGGCACTGTGGCACTGATATTTATAAGTAAGCAATGGAGGGTGCGTCTAGAAGAATTTTGTGTAATCTCTGACTGCCAGTAGACATAAAACTTTATGATTGGATTCAGATGGAAAAGGCAAGATGACTGATGACTTTTAGAAGGTCCATAGCTAGTCTACGATAGCCCACTGCCTACCAAGAAGACCAAAATGTCACCTATACTTACTCTTTGTTCAGCAAGCATTTCTTGAGTCCCTTCACCATCATTCACAGGTGATGGAGATAGAAAGATAAATAAGACACTCTCTCCCCTCTAGAATGGGGCTATATGGAAATAATAATAGTAGTAGTAGTCAAAATAATAATCATCATTTATTGGACACCTAAAATATGCTCACTACTTAAACGCAGTTATCCCTAACACTCTGATTCTGCAAAGCATCATTTGCTCCAATGTGTCAACAAAGAAACAGCCCCGAAGTGGTTAATTAACTTGTCTGAGTCACAGAGAGCGAATAGAGAATTTGGATTGGAACCTTGTTCAGATCCCAAGGTCTAAGGTCACCGTTTTGAAAATACATGTAGGTCATTTAGGACATTCCAAGTAATTTATATTTTATTCTGAAGGCTACTGAACACTGCTGATTTTAAACAGCCTATGGCATGCCAGGGTTTGGGCTTTAGAGAGAAACTTCTGACAAGGATGGAGAATGGGGATGAGACTGGAGGTAAAGAGCCATTGCAGAAGTTAAAGTGGGAGAGGATGAAGTCCTAACTTAAGACATGGCAGTGAGAATGGAAAAGAAGTGGATGGATTCAAGGCATATTCCAGAGGGCGTGGGTGCAAGGATAAGGCAAGGATGACATCCAGAGGTCTAACTTGAGAAGCCAGTTAGGAGATGGTGCCATTTGGTGCCATTTTGGGGATAAGAAATACAAAGAGAGGAGGGGGTGAGATTAGTTTAAAAAACTGTATTGAAAAATTATACAAGCTTATTATAAAAATTAGAGCAGTACAAGAAGGCAAAAAAAAAAGAAAGTTAGATGATACCCCAAATCTTAGAACTCAGAAATATTCATTACTAGATAGATAAATTACAGGATTTACTCAACATTAGATGGATGATTCTTTCCTATAAGGTATATTAGTTCCTAAAATCTCCCTGTAAAGTTAAGACAAAAGATTCTGATACATGTCAAGAGTGATTCTGGTTTGGTGACTACACACTATATATCTAAACAGTATCCTAAAGATTCAAGTTCAGTTTTTAATGTGCTAAATTTGAGGTGTTTTGGGGACATCCGTACAGAATTGTCCTTCAATCAGATGCATTTGTGCTCTTGGATCCACAGTGAGATCAGGGCTTGGATGTTATCAAATAGGGGGAAGTTGAAATCCTGAAGAGGTAACACTGGGTTAGCAGGTACAATTGATGAGGGTTGAGGATACAGCCTTTGAGGGAGTCAAATATTTAAGGAGTGGGAGATACAGGAGATGACTCTTCATCTCCATCCATTCTTTATGTAGAAGAAAAACAAAGAGATACGACATTATAAAAGCCAGTTGAGAAAAGAGTTTGAAAACGTTGTCCATAGCATCAAATGTCACAGAATAATCGAGTAGGATAGGGTGGATAATTATCCAGGGCTATAGCAATTTGGGAACAGCAATTTGGTCTCATCGAGAACGGTTTCTGTAAAGTGGTGGAGAAAGAAACCACATTACAGTGAGTGGAGAACTTAGTGGGCCGCAAAGACCACTGTTAAGAAAGTTGGTTGCAAAAGACAGGGGACGCTAGAGAGACTGCTCAAGAGATACACGGGGTGGAGAGAGGGCTTGTTTTTTCACATGGGAGAGGCTTGAATCATATGGAGAGGGTAAAATCCAAAACAGAGGAAGAGGTTCAAGTATAGGGGAAAGCAGAGCTGATTCGTGGCGGAAGATGTGGATTGCCCCACTAGCTTTGGGCGGGAGGTGGGACATCTCATTCTCTGTGACAGAAGGGGTGTAGGCTGGAAGATATACCATATAGGAAAATAGTGCTTTAAGAAAGTTTTTCCTAAATAGCTTCTGTTTTCTATGTTAAGAGAAGGATAAGATAATCTACTGTAAATGAGAAAGATGGGGTTTGAAGAAGTTTGAGAAGGAGTAAATGTAAGTGGTAAAAAAATTGTATGTGATAATGGGAAAGGGAGCAGACCAGGGATATAGAAGGGACTGCTGCTTGACCCCAAAGGCTTGATCAGAGTTGGAAACCATGTTTCTTCCTGATGCCAGATTTCATGGCTGTGTGAATGTCTTCACAGAACTTAGATGTAGAAGCGGAGTAGATCAATGGTTAGATTGATCCAAGGGTTTCCAGTCCTTGTGCGTCGGAAGAGAGATTGACAAATTCAAGAGCCAGTAGATGTTAACCAAAGAATGTTTGAATATTTGAATAGACTGTGAGACTCGGGCTACATGGGGAGAGAAGGGGAGGAAGAAAAGGCAGGTTCTCTGAGATTGATGACAGGTATTGATAAAAGTAGGAGAGCGGGGAATCTGTAAAGAGAAAAAGTTGTGACTGGGATGTGGTGCTCTAGATGTAAGAGATGGAATACTTCCAGTGGAAATGAGAAATTTAAAACAGCCGGAAGCAATTTGTGTATTTCTTCATGAGGGGAGCAAGGTAACTGGGAATTCCATTGTTGTGGGCTCGAAATTGCAAACACAGCAGCTGTGGTAGAACCACGTGTCTGTATAGTGAAGAAAACCACCTTCTCCCCAGCTATCAAGTCTGCAGAGAGCAGTCCTGCTGGAGTTAGAGAGCTGGAGCTCCATTTAGGGTGATGCAGATGGAATGAAACCCTGTCACTCCAAATCTACTGCAGCTAATCTGAAAATCAACTTGTCTTTACTTTCAAACTAGAGTGAATTAGTTTTTTGCATCCTACAACTTTACCGATTATCATACTAAGTGAAGTAAGCTAGGCAAAGAAAGACAAATATCGTAAGACATGGCTTATACGTGGAATCTGAAAAAATGACGCCAATGAACTTATTTACGAAACAGAAATAGACTCACAGATATAGAAAACAGACTTATGGTACCACAGGGGAAAGGGTGGGAGAGGGATACATTAGGAGTTTGGGGTTAACATATACATACTACTGTATATAAAATAGATAACCAAAAAGGACCTATTGTATAGCACAGGGAACTCTACTCAGTATCTTGTAATAATCTATAAGGGAAAAGAATCTTGAAGAGAATAGATATATATATGTATAACTGAATCACTTTGCTGTACACCTGAAACTAACACAACATGGTAAACCAACTATACTTCAATTAAAAAAATTAATTAAAACCCCCCCCACCAAACTAACGTGATTATGTGAAATGGTTCCTTTGGCCTCTTGTCCCTCATGACCATGCTGTGACAGAGCTTAGCACATTATACAGTGAGCACTGTAGTGTCTGTCCCATTAGACTATGATTTCATCTGTGGCAGTGACCGCATCTTATTTATTTCTGAACCCCCGGTGCTTATCAGTGTCTGACATGTCATAAGGATTCAGTAATGTTTATTTTCTCACGTAGACAGAGATAATCAGGAAGACTTCACGAACTAAGTAGGTTTTGAGCAACTGGCTGTTCTTTTTTATCTCTGTTTTCCATATTTGACTTTCTCCCAAAGGATCAGTAGAGCACACAGTAGGTGCATAGTAAATATTTGCAATCAGTTGATTATAAAAGAGCATCCTGCCTTGATTGTAGAATTTTGGACATTGCTTTGTTGTTATTTCTGTAAACCTCCATCTGTGGAACTATTATATATTTACACAGATTCCATTTACTTTTCTTAGTTCTGACCAAAAAATATGTTTTATTTCCTTCAAATATGCCTTTGAAATATGGCTTCTGCACCTTGTTGAAAGTATTTATCGCACGATTCTGACTCTGATGGAATGATTTCAGTAGGAGTGGAATATCTCTGTACATTGTATGGATCCTGTGAGAGACCTAGGATGCTTGCAGACATTTAGAAGTTGACTGAGAACTCTTCTGAAAATGTTATACCCATTGATGCGAAGCTTGTCTACCTCACAAAAGTGGAAGGTTGAGCCCCCAGTTTATTTTTATCTTTTTTTTTTTTCTTGACAAGCTCCATACCAGTCAAAATCATTGAATAATTAGAGAGCTCAAGTGTGGTTTGGGTAAATTAACATGCCTGGGGGATCATTTGACTGACATAGGATGGAAAATTTTTTGCCATTTAAAAAAAGGTGGAAAAGCCATTTTAATTACAGGAATACTTGTGTACTGGCAACTGGAATGGCTAGTTCTTTTCAGGGGCACAAGCAAATGTCAGAACTTGTTAGAAAGTTTGGCTGGATCCTGTGCCATAGTCTTTAAGATTCTCTGCTCTGTTCTCAATTTTAGGGGGTGTTGCTCTTCTTGTCTTGGACCAAAGTGACCTTCTTTATTTTTACTATTTGCTGAGAGCTCATTATCTATCATCTATTTATCTATCATCTAGAGAAGTTTGAGGTATCCGGTCCCTCGATGTCTCATAAATATTTATAAAACTCCACTTAACACAGAAAGGGACCATGAAGATGTGGAAGAGCATCAGCTGATTTAATTGTGATCCCAACTGAAAGTATTTCTATATTCAAGGGCCATCACAAACAGCCACATGCTAATAATAGCATCTTCAATCTTTTTTTTTTTTTTTTTTTTTTTGCGGTACGCGGGCCTCACTGTTGTGGCGTCTCCCGTTGTGGAGCCCAGGCTCCGGAAGCGCAGGCTCAGAGGCCATGGCTCACGGGCCCAGCCGCTCCGCGGCATGCGGGATCCTCCCGGACCGGGGCACGAACCCGTGTCCCCTGCATTGGCAGGCGGACTCTCAACCACTGTGCTACCAGGGAAGCCCTTCAATCTTTTTTTGACCACAGATTTAAAAACCCTAGTAAGGTAAGAGGCCTGATGTATTACTGTTCTATAGCAATTTCAAGATTTCTGGCACAGACTTAGTGATGAGACAATGCCCTGTGTGACAAACCAAGATAAATTGTTTCTTTGAAATCTGGCTCAAAACATCAGTGTTGGTTTTTTGAAAATTTCATCAAATGCAGGTTAGATCACTTTAAACAGTACCCAGAAGGAATAGTCTCATGGAAAAGAAATATAAGCCTGTAGCAATTTAATTAGCTGTTTTCACCATTGGCTTAAGAATCAACATTTACAGGTACAAATGAACTTATTTACAAAACAGAAATAAAATCACAGATGTAGAAAACAAACTTATGGTTACCATGGGGGAAAGGGCGGTGGGAGGGATAAATTGGAAGATTGGGATTGACATATACACACTGCTATGTATAAAATAGATAACTAATAAGGACCTACTGTATAGCACAGGGGACTCTTCTCAGTACTCTGTAATGACCTATATGGGAAAAGAATCTAAAAAAGAGTGGATCTATGCATATGTATAACAGATTCACTTTGCTGTACACCTGAAACTAACACAACATTGTAAATCAACTCTACTCCAATAAAAATTTTTTTAAAAATCAACATTTACATAGTGGGATATGTTTTTTATAAAATGTCACAAAGTAAAATAATTATGTGTCAATTAATAGTCTCGATTTCTGAAACAACTGAATGTTTCCTTTTTCCAAGTTAAAGACTTTTGAAGAAAGATTTAAATAAGTATGCAATCCCAACCAGATGTTACTGTAATCCCTCTGAAAGAACAGTCAGTAACAATTTTTTTCATTCCTGATTGCTTGTCTTGTTGACAAGACTTTTCCGATTCTTTTTGGATCCTAAGAAACAAAAAAGGGATTGGTGGGGGCATAAAATCTGTTACTTCCTGCTGTTAAGTTAGACAATTTGCTTTTGCTTTTTCAGATTTAGCTCATATACATTTTACTAATGTGTCAGGAAAGCTGGACTCACCTCATGGCTATGGTTTCACCCCTAAGTGAGTTATTTTAGGGTCACTTTTTCCCATGTCTGCTCCTGGATTCTTATTTGAATCAAAACCAAGCTTTGACTTCACTTTTGTCATTGCTGACTGCAAACTTCTAATAATCTACCTCTTCAACAAGTCTTCCCTTTTTCCTACACCTGTTGATGATATTCCCAAACATTGTTTTCTGTCCCCTCGACTTCTATTATAATGTATTTTTGTGCCATTTTCAAAGACGTCTTTCCAAAAAATAATCTTTTTTGCTACTGTTCTCCCAATCATAGCTCAAAATAATATTTCTTAATGGCTATTGGTGGCTGAGTCACAAACCAAACACAGTGTCTGGAGACAAAGTACCTAAAGTGAGCTGCTGTATTAAGAGACCCATCACCTGTTGTCTCCCTAGGTGTTACGTGGTGACATAGAGAACAATGAAAGAGACTAGTTGTTTATCTGTTGGAGCAGGAATTTAATTATTTCATCCTCCTCACAGCCCTGTGATTAAGGGTACCCTTATTTTTCTTACATTGTAGATCAGGAAACTGAGGTGTAAGAGGTTAAACAATGTTCCTCGGATCACACATTGAGGAACTAGCAAATCGGGGGTTTGACCTTCGGTCGTTGCCATTTCGAGGACTGTCTGTACTCTTAACTACCACGTGCATCAACCCAACCAGCATTGAGAAACATTTTCAACAGATCATAAAAAGAACCTGTGTAATGCAAAAAGTCAAAGCTCAGCTTATGTGAATGTTGGGTGAAGCCTCCTGCCTTATACAATACTGTTCAACCATGCCCCAAACGCCTCCATTTTGTCCGGAGAGAAAAGTATGATCTCCCTGGAGTTAAACTCTGGGAAACCAATAAAAAGACTTGCAAGACATTGATTTATAAAGTGGAAGTTCAAGTTACTTTTGTAAAGAGAAATATATGTGTATAGGATTACAAATATTCATCATTTGGAGAGAGTTTTTTCTTAAGCAAGGATTCACTCAGGAAATCCATTAATATATTACACAGCTTCTATAATCAGAAAAAAAACAATGTTCATAATGGATTTTTCTTTAAATACTTAGCTGAATGATTGTTATGGGCTGACTTGTGTCCCACCCCCCCACTCCAGATTCCTGTGTAGAAGCCTAATCCCCCAGTACCTCGAAATGTGACTGTATTTGGAGATACGCCCTTTAAAGAGGTAATGAAGGTGAATGAGGTCATATGGTGGGCACTAATCCAATAGGACTGGCCTCCTTATAAGAAGAAGAGATTAGGACACAGACACACGTGGAAAAGACGATGTGAGGACACAGGGAGAAGGTGGCCATGTGTAAGCCAAGGAGAGAGAGTCAAATTGCACATAACTTGACCTGGCACTTCCAGCCTCCAGATCTATGAGAAATAAATTTCTGTTGTTTAAGCCACTCAGTCTGTGGTGTTTTGTTATGACAGCTAATATGATTAAATTTTTTATTGTAGAATGATTTCCATTTTACTAAACAATATTGTAAAGTTAGAGTTTACCGTCTCTCAACAGCCCTGAGGATGTACCGAATGACTATTTTTTTTAAAGCTTAATTTATTCAATTTTTTATGCTTGTGTGTATAGCATAGGTATAGCCAGCTTATATATACAAGTGAGATGAATGACAGCAATGATACCAGGGATGGGAGCGAGGAATATGGATTACTTTTTTTTTTAAAGATTTTAATTTAATTAATTAATTTATTTTTGGCTGCATTGGGTCTTCGTTGCTGCGCATGGGCGTTCTCTAGTTGTGGCTAGTGGGGGCCGCTCTTTGTCGCGGTGTGCGGGCTTCTCGTTGCAGTGGCTTCTTTTGTTGCAGAGCATGGGCTTCAGTAGTTGTGGCATATGGGCTCAGTAGTTGTGGCTTGCGGACTCTAGAGCACAGGCTCAGTAGTTGTGGCGCATGGGCTTAATTGCTCAGTGACATGTGGGATCTTCCCAGACCAGGGCTCAAACCCGTGTCCTCTGCACAGGCAGGCAGATTCTTATCCACTGCACCACCAGGGAAGTCCCCTGAATGACTTTTAATCTACTTCCTAGATTCTGTAATTGCTTGTCTTTTACATTTTCGCCAGTAATAAATTATATTATTGCTTAATTATAGTGATTAGATTTGGTAAACACTCTAGGCCAGCACTGAACAGTTAAATAATGTGAACCATTAACTCTCACAGTATTAAAGTTTCTAGTAGCCACATTAAAAAGTAAAAAGAGGCAGGTGAAGTTAATTTTTATATGACTGTATAGTCATATATGTTATATCATATATATATATTAATATTATATATGATATAGTCCAAATAGAATCCATTCAACATGCAGTCAGCATAAAATTATTATTTTTTCAAACAGTAATACAATATTCAAATTTATTCAGAACTTTTTCAAAGCATCACAAAAATATGTTCACCAAATCTCTACACAATATTTCTGTTTTCTGCCTGTTACATCTAAGGTCTATTTTTTTTTAAACTTTAGAAATGTGTGCTTATTTTATTTTATTTTTATTATTAGTTGTCCATTTTATACATATTAGTGTATATATGTTAATCCCAATCTCCCAATTCATGACACCACCACCACCATTGATGAAATTATTAATGAGACATTTTACATTCGTTTTTTTTCCATCCTAAGTCTTCACACACAGGGAGCTCCCTCACCTCCTCCCTCACCCAGAATTCCCTCACACGGACAAAAACATAAAAAAAAAAACTCTTCAGATTTTACTCTTAGAGTGTAATAGGGTAGGCTGTCAGCAAGCAGCCTTTAGTGGTCTTGCTCAGCCATTGGTCTGGCATTGCACTGGGCCCCTCCCCCTCCCCTTCCTCTGTATAAAAGGAGCCCGAATTCAGAGTGAGGGAAGATGGTTCTTTGACACACTATTCTGCCGTCTTCTCAGTCTGCCGGATTTTCGATTAAAGTCGTTCTTCCTTGCCCCAACACCTCCTCTCCCGATTTATTGGCCTGCATTTGATGAGCAGAGTGAGCTTGGGCTCAGTGTCAAGAGCAGATCTCATTTTGGACCACATTTCAAATGCTCAGTAGTCAGTGTGGCTAGTGGATGGGACAGCTCTAGACCTGCTGCTGAGAATTTCAGAGACACCTTTCTCCGAAAGCAGTGTATTATATTTGCACATCTTTTTAAGGCAGTGCTTCTGCAGATGCCTGAGGTTTTACCTGTTGTATGTTGGTTTTTTTTTTCAGTTTCAATTTCAGAATGCGATGTGCTCTTACATGAGAGCGTACACTTGGAGTTCGGTGTACAGATTCCTACGGACAAAATGCAATAGGAGGAAGCCATCACCAAAGTTTCAATCAGGCTACGTTTTCCTAGGAGGGGTTACTGGAAACATTCCATTCTCTTCAATAGATATTTATGAAATTGCCCACTACAAGCAAGGTATTAAGAGAGAAAATATGTGTAAGAGAGAAAACTCGTCAGTTTTCAAATTGAGTTATCTTAAATATTGAAACTCTGTAAATGGATTAAAGGGGAAAATGCTCCACCTGTGGTTTTTTCCTCTGTTCTCTCATACACGATCTCATATATCCCTTCATAATCTTGGGAGCTTTATACAAATGAGTCAACTGAAGCTTGGAGGTTTTAAGTAAATTTTTCAAGATCACTTTGTTCACAACTGGTGATGACGCTCATCCATATTTGATTTTAAAAGATTCGTGAGATGGCTAAATCTTATTCCAGTGCATGTTTTCTATTTGAGAAATTTCAAAGTAACGTGACGTGTGTATGAATTTTACAGAAACCATTAAGCCTAGCTCTCAAGGGCACGGATTTTGAAGTAGGCTGGACTCAAGTTCAAGTTCCTGCTCTTCCACTTAGAAGTTTTTTATTTTTTCAACCTTATTTAAACCCCAGAAGCCTGTTTCCTCTTTTAGAAAATGGGCATTGTAATAGTTCCTATCTCGTAGGGTTGTATTAGGTCTGAGTGAGCTAATGCAGGGAAAGTACACCGTGCCAGGCATGGGCTAATGACTCACCAAATGTTAGCTGCTTGTTCTTTTTTTTATCATAAGCAGTGACAGGCCTGGTACATGTTAACTCTTTCAATTTACAGGAATTTTCCTGACTACTCATATACATTATATATTTATATACAAAATTTGATTAAGCAGGGATGCCTGGAGTACTTTTCCATAATTAACTGCTCAAACCATCTTAGAGAATGAGAACAGCCCTCTGACGCAGACCTGACATTCACCAACAGCTGGGGCAGAGGACAGTGCTGATGTCTTTCTACCTACGAACTAAGAGTTTTATCCGATGGAGGTGGTGACCCTGATTTCTCTCTGAAAGATACCTGAATGCCAGCCAATGCTGCTTTAGGATCTGACACACCACCTGACCCATCTAAATGCAGATAGAGGACTAAGGTTTTTCAAAGGTCACATTGAAGCCATTCAAAGTGTTTTACGCGTTTTTGCTACGGCTGAAGATTGTATTACGACAACTGTAACAAAAACAACAAAAATCGAAATGAACCAATGAATGAAAATAGAAAAAGAAAGGGAAAAGAGAGCTTCTGTCCAGGATTGAAATTCTTCCACTCGTCAGTCTTAACCTTTTTGATAATTATATTATGTGTAGCAGCAAAGAAACAAAAAGGGATAAAGGTCTTAGGATTTATATTGATAAACTACGTGTGGTGCTCAAAAATGGCATGGAATATCTTGTTTAAGCTGTAAAAATATATTAGCGTGTCATGTTATCTTCATAAATTCTTCTCACACGTAGGGTGGGTGGAGTTCCGAAACCCCAAGGCACATCACCAGTTTGGCCAGTCACTGCAATTCATCAACTGTTTTGTCACAAATTTGCAGGCATACAGTTGGGACTGAGGTATTATGATTCTAGAGGGTTTGATAATAGGTGAATTATTAGCTGTTGGGGACAGATTGGTTTCAGAGCCTTTCTGTGGCAGTCTCTCACATAGGAAGGTGATCATTCTCATGGAATTTGCTCCCTCAGACTTAAAGAGATTCTGACTAGAGCTTGTAATTTTTTTTCCTAGTAAAATTTCATTAGTGGTTAATTATGAAGGGTAGAGCTTTCCGGAAGTTCAGCAAATGTGTTGAGAGTTCAAACATGTCAAATTTTAATCACTCTCACGATGGAACAACCTTGGAGATTCTTTGTCGCCATGTTTACACACATTTGTATTCCGTTCCTCCACGTATGATCACATGTTGAACTTGAGATTTTAACCTTTTTGGAAGACAAAAAGACTTTTAGAGCTTATTTCTTCTTAGGTTGGGCAATTTTACTTTTTGGTCTTTGAGTATTTCAACAGCATCTAACTTAGATAAGGATACAAGAAGTTAAATGCTTTTTGTGGATGTTACAGATCAAGCCACATCAACCCAAAGTGTGCTTAAGCCTCTTCATTCCTTTCTAAAAGCTTCTCAAAGAAGCCACATGAGTCGGGGCAGATTAAGCAGTATCATCTCTACCTCCAAAGGTGTATACGTTTGTGGGAAACTGAAAGGAGATAACCCACAAAGGAATGTAATAAAGTTCTCAATAAATTCTCAAAGCTCCAAATTTCTATTTCAGAAGAGTTTCTTTGTATTTAGGTAGGTATTTTAGCTCACGCATTGTCATCAACTCCAAACTTAGCTTGACTGCTAAAAATTATTAACTGCTCATAATTTTTCGGGGGGGGGGTCAGAAGATATGCAAATAATGAGTGGTTTCCAGAAAGCCAACACAAAATATAGTTACATTGGAAGAATTAGATAATTAAACACATAATTTAAGTTATGCTGAATCCGAAGTTTTGGCTAGGAATACAACGCTGTCAGACTTTTGTGCTGTTTTTCCTCTCTGTTTTACTGAAGACTGGGTTCACCTGAAAACCATATCTATATTTTCCTAACTGGAGGACAGAAGGAGAATATCAGATGAGAATTAAAGAAGGAGAAATGGCCGCCTGGGCAGGAGAAGTCCCAAGTGGAAGTTGCATTTACAGCAGACATTCTCGAATACTGAAGTAGGTCTAGAATACTACTAAAGCGTTTTATCTTGTTGCTGTGTTGGAATATTTTTTTGGGTGAGAGGCATTTCTGTTTCAGCAAAGAATTATGAGGCTGAATTACTGGGAGTGCGATTTGGGGCCTGAAAGATATTTGATTATGCACTGTTGAGGGCTAATAATTGAAATGAGGTATGAGTCACAGACACTATGTATTCAAAAGTTACGTGAATTATTTCTAAGTTATTTTGAGCCCTTTTGTCAGCCCTGTACCTCTCATGCCATTTTAGAGAGCCCTTGGCTGAGGGCAGACTCAGTCTTAGATTATCTTATTTAAAATGCATTATGAGGGGCTTCCCTGGCTGTCCAGTGGTTAAGACTTTGCCTTCCAATGCAGGGGGTGCGGATTTGATCCCTGGTTGGGAGCTAAGATCTCACATGCCTCGCAGCCAAAAAACCAAAACATAAAACAGAAGCAATATAGTAATGAATTCAATAAAGGCTTTAAAAATGGTCCACATCAGGGGCTTCCCTGGTGGTGCAGTGGTTAAGAATCTGCCTGCCAATGCAGGGGACACGGGTTCGATCCCTGGTCCGGAAGGATCCCACATGCTGTGGACCAAATAAGCCCGTGCACCATAGCTACTGAGCCTGTGCTCTAGAGCCCATGAGCCACAGCTACTGAGCCCACACGCCGCAACTACTGAAGTCCGTGTGCCTAGAGACCGTGCTCTGTAACAAGAGAAGCCACCGCAATGAGAAGCCTGTGCACTGCAACGAAGAGTAGACCCCGCTCGCCACAACTAGAGAAAGTCTGCTCACAGCAGTGAACACCCAACACAGCCAAAATAAATAAATAAGTAAATAACTTAAAAAAAATAATAAAAGAAATGGTCCACATCAAAAAAATCTTTAAAAAAAGTAAAATGCATTATGAGGGATACAAAAGAAATCTAAATTGTAGACTATATTCTGGAAACTTACAGACTGTTTTGAGAAAGCAGCACTCACTCGTAAGAGTAGAAGGAGGGAGAAGACCAGTGAGGGTTGAGGTGCTATGGAGTGACTGCACTTGGATGGCAGTGAACAGGGAGGGTGATAATCCAGGCCTACACGGGATGGTGGGGCGAGCTGACTAAGTGTTGAGGTTGAGATGTATCTGGCATGAGGAACTGGAAGGCCTTCTCCCTCTTATCTATTTGTTTAACTCAGTTGCTCATTCAGAATGTGTGTTGGGCCTGGACAGTGGGCCGGGTGCCTTGGAAGGGAGCATAGCGCTGAGGACAGCAGGTATGGTTGTTACTCCCAGAAAGTTTAGGGTCCGCCGGCCGCAGGCAGACATGTGGAAACAAACAAATGCATCTAACAGCAAACCGTGGTGAACAATAGTTAAGAAAAGCAAGATGCTGTGAGAAAGATTGTGGGTTGGGGAATGAAGGTCTGAAGAAGAGGCACTTAGGCTGAGATTTGGAGGATCTATTTATTAAAATATAAAGACACACTTCTTCCGTGAGATTTGCTAGAATTAGATAGAGAATATTATTATTTATTTTTCTGTTTTGGCCGCGCCATGTGGGATCTTAGTTCCCCGACCAGGAATCGAACCCTGCATTGGAAGCTCGGAGTCTTAACCACTGGACCACCAGGGAAGTCCTACAGCGCATTCTTACAAGGTCACCTTTTCTGCTCTTTCTTGGGGAGGCTTTGCATTTTTTTTTTCTCAGCAAGGCTAGGGATGTGGCAGAGCAAGGAGGCAGGAGCTGAAACGTGCTGATGATAGCAGCTGACTTTGTACACGGAGATTCCTGGAAGCGGAAGGAAAGGCTGCATTTTCCAAGCAGCCCCAATTCCCTTTGCCACTTTGGTTTCAAACCCTGCAGGAAAAAGACAGCTCTGAAAATTGACGAGGCATCACTTGCTCTTCATTACATGGTCACACGGGAAGCAGTGAGCACCCAAGCCTACGGGGTCACCGGTGGGTCTGGAAATCTTTGTAATTTTATAGGGAGGGTCACCACTGGCGGCAGGTGGAGTGATGGGATGCTAACAGTTTACTCCTTCACCAGGAAGGATGCTAAGCAGTTGTGTTAAATAATGATATACGTGTGTACAGGATACACTTTCGTTATAAAATTTTCCCCAAACATGAGAATCTCAGTTAATTCTTGCCGTGGTCCTGTGGGTCAGGCTGGGCGGGTCCTGCTAAAGTCCCATCTCGGATGAGAAATTGCGTCTCAAAAGCCAGCTGACCCGTCAGCGTCATGCAGCTGAGAAGTGGCAGAGGTGCTGGAAACTAATTCCAATTAAAAAAAAAAAAATCACAACAGTTTCCAGTGGAAGATTTCAAAGCAGAGAACATCTAGGACTCTTACTGTTCTCGGAAAATTCGAGAGTGTTGGGATAGTCAGGAGCTTTTCTTTTGTTTATAAATGTGTCCAATGAAAAGAGAACTGTGGTTGGAAGGAAAATTCCACTCTCTTTGAACGGCTGTTCAAATAGCTCCTTCCTGGTTGTTTCCCTCTTGAGAATACCAACAACTGGCCTGGAAGCTGTTTGAGGACAGTCTCAGGCCGTTTTCCCTCTTGCTGTCACAAGTGTTTACTCTCAGTACAGTGGAGACTCATTCCAGTGTTTTGAACAGCTTTAAAAAGGCTCCTTTGGCTGCTAGATGGAGAAGAGACATTGGATGAGATGGAGGCAGGAGAGGTCACCTGGAAGGCTGGTGCCCTCATCTCAGTGAGAGAGGATGGTGTTGGGACTGAAGGATAGCAGAGGGGGTGGTAAGAAGTATTAGGACTTGGATATATTTTCGTATTTTGAAAGCACAGCCAGCAGGACTTCCTGATGGTTTAGATGTGGGTTGTGAGAAAAGAGAGGCGTCAAGAATCAAGACAAGTGTTTTGGCCTGAGGGTCTGAAGGGAAGGAGGGGCCACCAGCGAAGATGGGGAGGTGGGAGGAGAAGCCAATGTGGACGGATAGTCAAGAGTCCAGTTCTGGAAATGTGGAACTCGACACGTCTGTTACACATTTGTATTAGTTGGTTTTCTTCCTCCCTCCCTCCCTCCCTTCTTCCTTCCTTCCTTCTTTTTTTTCTTTCTTCATTTTCTCCATTTGTTCTTTTATAATGTCAAATTAAGGCAAGACACATCGAATTTCTATTTAATATAGTTTATTTCACTTTTCTAGCTTCAAAATAGTCACCTGCAAGAGGGGAAAAAAGAAATCAGAAACAAGTACTCTTACTATTTTTTAAAAATTTATTTATTTTTGGCTGCATTGGGTCTTACGTTGCTGCGCGCGGGCTTTCTCTAGTTGTGGCGAGCGGGGGTTACTCTTCGTTGCGGTCTTCGTTGAGGTGTGCAGGCTTCTCATTGCGGTGGCTTCTTTTGTTGCAGAGCACGGACTCAAGGCGTGCAGCCTTCAGTAGGTGCTGCACGCGGGCTCTAGAGCGCAGGCTCAGTAGTTGTGGCGGACGGACTTAGTTGCTCCACGACACGTGGGATCTTTCCGGACCAGGGCTCAAACCCATGTCCCCTGCATTGGCAGGCAGATTCTTAACCACTGCACAGCCAGGGAAGCCCCGCGTGCGAATCTGTTTTAAGCCACTTACCCTTCAAGTACAGGATAAGACAATGAGCATGTCTGAGACAGTGAATATTTCTGAAAATATCTTCAATAACTTATAATCATAAAAAGCATGCTTTATAGATATGGCCATGTTAAGACACTCCAGGACCTTCCCGTATCTTCAATATATTTTAAAACCCTTTCTTCTAAAAGCATTTTTGTTTTCAAAACAGGTATAATTCAGTATCACTCATACTAATATTTGATTAAATTAGTTGAAGCAAAAATAATTGCATCTTAGCACATGAGTAGATTTCAGTTACTGATAATATTATAATTAATATTATAATTAACTTCTACTAATTTTTATTTTATAATTTTAAACTTCAAATCATGAGAATCTCAGCATTGCCTGGGATATACAATTTAATATTCATTATGTGCTTAAATTGGAAAACTTCCACTTGAAAAAATGCATTGTTAAGAAAGTACAACTCCAACAAACTAGTGAATATGACAAAAAAGAAGCAGACTCGCAGATACAGAGAACAATCTGGTAGTTACCAGTGGGGAGAGGGGAGGGGGGAGGGGCAATATAGGGGGAGGGGGTTAAGAGGTACAAACTACTATGTATAAAATAAATAAGCTACAAGGATATATTATACAACATGGGGAATATAGCCCATATTTTATACTAACTATAAATGGAATATAACTTAAAAAAACTGTGAATCACTATATTGTACATTTGTAACTTATATAATATTGTACAACAACTATACTTCAATTAAAAAAAAAAGAAAAAACAGGAAATACAACTCCATTATGGACTGGCTTGTTTTAAAAAATAAATAAATTTATTTATTTATTTATTTTTGGGTGTGTTGGGTCTTAGTTTCTGTGCGAGGGCTTTCTCTAGTTGCGGCGAGCGGGGGCCACTCTTCATCGCGGTGCGCGGGCCTCTCACTGTCGCGGCCTCTCTTGTTGCGGAGCACAGAATCCAGACGTGCAGGCTCAGTAGTTGTGGCTCACGGGCCTAGTTGCTCCGCGGCATGTGGGATCTTCCCAAACCAGGGCTCGAACCCGTGTCCCCTGCATTGGCAGGCAGATTCTCAACCACTGTGTCCCCAGGGAAGCCCTGGACTGGCTTTTTTCTTCCTATTTGTGATGGTCGCCTCCCTCACTTCCCTATCTAAAACAAGTCTTCTAAGATCCATCTCAAATTGCTACTCGTTGAAGCCAGCCTGAGAACTTCCACTCTCATCAAAGTCTACTTCCTGGGCAGCCGTGCACTTAATAGCTGTATCATTGATTCAGACACAACTATCGTGGAAGTGATTACATGCAGCTTAGCACAGTGTTACGTAGCATTTAAAATTTTTCTGTGCATGTAATTCTTCTCTCTTCAGTAAGTTTCTAAGGTGTCTGACAGTAGATAGGTCGTACCGTTTTGTTCTGGGTGCAATGTATTTTTGGTTGAACGAAATAATTTATTCATTTATTCAATCATCATTTATTCAGACTCACTAAAAGCCAGGAGCTGTGCTGAGTATTGACATACACCAAGCTTTATCTGTTATTTATTAATTCAACACATTTTTGAGTGTCTAACATCTGCCAGGTAATTGAGATACAGGAATAAAGAAAATTAAATTTCTAGCTTTGTGGACCTTACATCTTAGAAGTGGGGGCAGAGCATAAAGAATAACCAGTATGTACATATTCTCAGGTAGTGATAAGGGCTGTGAAGAAAATGAAACAAGATGGGGTGATAGGGAGGGTTGGAGGGTGAGTGTCGGGATGTCTGGGGGAAGATGGTGAGGAAGGGTCTCTCTCAGCAGATGGCATTTGAGCAGAGGACTGAGTGAAGTGAGGGGCTGGGACAAGCACACATCTGCCTGGAGAGAGTTCCTGGCAGAGGGAAGGGCAGGTTCAAGTGTCCTCGATGGGGGTGCCCGTGGCATGTCTTGGCACAGTGAGAAGGTCACTGTGGCTAGGAGACCCTGAGTGATGGGGGATGGGAGGTGGGGGACTCCCTGGAGGTGAGGTCAGGGGGAAGGCAGGGCCAGCTTACGGTGGGCTTTAAAGGATTTAATTCCACACAGGAAGGGAAGATGGTGGGAGGTTTTGAGACCACTGACATAGTCTGATTTATGATGAATGAGACGAATGAGAAAGATCCCGGAACTGTTCTAAAGAAACTGAAAATCTATTATTCAGAGTTCTACTATGCAAACATCCATAGCCATTTTTATTAAACTATGAAATAAAAAAGGAAATTTACTAAAAATTAAAAAATTCTAGCTACGTGTATGGTATTAAGTAGGGTGTATATATAAGTGGGTAATTGTGGGAACTGGCAAATGGTAAATTTAAGTCGAAAATTATAGCCTCCAGAGTTATAAAGGTGAGGAATGTAGCATTTACAAACTGAAAACTCCAGTCCAAGAAATGCAACGTATTCATTTGAGAAATGAAAGGTGTGGTGATTTTTTTTTTTTACTTCTGTATTTGTACATCTCAAAATATCAAGGTGTGATTTAAATACTCTATGTAATAATATAAATTTCTATTATTTGAGTCGTGGGACCCAAGGAATATTAATAAATATTTGCAGCACTCGTTTGCCTCAAATAAGGGCATAGTGATTAGTTAAGTGGATCTGAGGGGCTGTGAAATAGAAACAATTATATGATCTTAAGGTATTAAACAATCAAAACTATTTATTTTTTCCTGTCCACAGGTGAGATCTTAGCACTGTAATTAAGGGATCTGGGCTGTGATATTAATTTTGACACTGATGTGATAGGCTACTTGGAGCAAGAAGGAATAACGGAGGAAACAGCCAATGCTTACTGAGTGCTCTCTTTGTCCGGGAACTCTGTGAGCTACGTGCTTTGTTTGGGTGTTTTCTTGCCAGAGTTCTGAACCAAATGAGAGAGAAAACAAAACTGGTCACAGGGAGAGCCAAGCATCACCTTTACGACAAATGAAGCTGTTACCAGACAACGTGGCAACAACAGGCTTCATGAAGCAGCAAACCCTGGAATCAGATGGATTTCTGCATCCAGATTTTCCACGGAAGGGTAACCTAAGATGAGTTATTAGAACAGAGCAGAAGTTGAGTGTTCTGTGGGTAACTGATCCCAGGATAAAGGGAGAGAAATGATCTCTGTTCTACGTCCTCTTCCAAAGGGATACTCAGTGGTATTTAAGGAAATCCTCTCTTCACTGAAATTACAAAAATGGACAAGAACTGTTCTTCCGGGTAATGAATGTATTAGCTCGTTTAATTCTCACAGAAGCCCTGTAGAGTGGGTATTATTGTAATTTTGCTACACAGAAACAAAGGCACAGAGAGGTGAAGTAAATTGCCAAACGTCTCACAGTCCCCGCAGTGATGGAAGCAGACTTGAACGCTGGAAGTTCGGTCCTCGAGTTCTCACCCATCCTGTTTCTCTCCTCATTTTTTTAGCTGAGCTTTCTTATCTGAAAAATGAAGGGATTAGGCTAGAAACATCTCTGAGAATTCCTTTCAACCTTAAAACGCTTTAATCTGCCTTTAGGTTTACTGCAGACATATCTGGGTGTGTGAACTCTTTTAAACTCCTCAGGCAAGGGAGGATATGGAACAACATTATATACAACTTAGAATGTTATTCTGATGAAAAGTCTCAGTAGGTAATTGTAACCCAATTCTCTTTTCAATGTGGAAAATTTAACAGTTTAAAAAGGAGCAGACAGATGGAATTTTGCTAATGTGTCCAAGAAGGAAATATGATTTCACATGCATATTATATTCAAGTTTATGAATGCAGTCATAGTGTCTGGAACCGAGGTAGGAAACTGTGATGAAAATCAGTGAAGTAAAATATCAAAATAAAACATCGCATGACAAGTCCTAATGGGGAGCAACGCTGGTGCCTTTAATAAAACTTGGGAGTATGAATGTGAGATGTAAGTGGCTGAAGGATTCTGAATTTCCCCGGCAATATTCATATGTCACAAAATGAATGTTAGCTGGCAACAATTCAAGGAGCGACACATTTAACATACCACTGTTGAGATGCCCACGTTGTGATCACTCACGGTAAATTGTGACATTTTACTTTGTGTTAAATTAAGTAGACCCTTGTCTATAATTTCCTAAGAACTTGTTGAAAACAAAGATTTTGGATTATAATCTCAGCTAAGGATGGAATGTGCGACTTAGGTAACAAGCTCACCTTTGTGTATTTGAGAGGGTACAGGCATTATCCACATATGTCAGTGTCTTCCTGGCAACAGAGAATATACTCCACATTTAAATCCACCCTGGGCATTTTGGAATAATGTTTTTGATTGAAGATTGAAAAAAAAATCACCTTGAATTAATAAGCTTCTAAAAATGGCTTCAAACCAATATAAGTTCTAATTATGTAATTAATAGTTCAAAGAACTTCAATTTTTATGTCACATTAATTTGGTAGTTGGCAAGTGTCAGATACCTTTATTCAGTGCAATACATTTAAATGCCAGCTGATGCACTTTCTTCTCTTCTCTACCAAAAGAAAAAAAAAATCAAAAGAATGGCATTTCCTTTACTAATTAAATAATATATCTTTGAAGAGTGTGACTTTAAACAAAAAAAGCATTTTCTTTCTTCAGGGGTTGCTCTGGTATTATGTATAACTACAGTTATAATCCTCAGCTTATAGCTACTATCCTCTTAATAGTATTAGTTTCCAGAATTCTTCTGGCACCTCAGGAGTTCTTTCCAAAGAATTCTTTTTTTTCTTTTTGGTTAAAAGAGGTTTTATTTGCCTGCTGGAACTTTATGTCTACCTGCTCTTTCCCAAGTGTGTATGTGTGTTTTGAAATTATGTCTTTACAACTATGGTATGAATGGGATGTTACGATTCTTGATTTCCATAAAGAGCCTAAGCATAAGAATGATTTTTTAATGACACAATTTAGTCTACATATACATTATAAATTACTTCTAATAATATGTTTACTTTATTGACTAACATCTCAGGATAGAGGACGCGAATGAGTAAGGAGTAGAGCTGGCATATTAAAAAGAGAAATGAAAAATGCCTATACTCTGGAGCAGAGTGGTTTAATAAAATAAATAGAAAAAGGACGGGAATCTTTTTTCCTCATTGCACATTATGAAGTGTAATAAAGTCTCTAAATGTGCAGCATAGAGTAAACTAAAACTACATTATTTGACTCCTAATAAACTATGTCGATGACTTGTTACAAACAAATGAATAGTAAGGAGTAAATATGAACGTGGAAATACGTTGACACGTAGTCAAAAAATTCTAATAATGTCCAGGGTGTAGTGACCACGGAGATGCCAGGAGAGGGGAGGCTGAGTAGTGAGGTCTCATCTGCTGCTTATTTTGAGAACAGGCACCCGGAGCTCTTGTGAAATATTCTCTTGTGATTCCTCCAGCTATAAATAGCTTGCTTTGGGTCTGATGGCGTCTAATCAGTGAATAATGATTGCCGACCAGGCCACAGTTAGCAACAGCAACAACAGTAGCATTTATGGGGCTTTAATCCTCATAACAACCCAGTGAAGGAAGGATTATAATTACCTTCATTTTACCCACAAGCAAACCAGCCTCAGAGAGTTTAGGTCACTTGCCAAAGACCATCAAGCAAGGCGAAGATCACTGATATTTATTGTGCTCCTGCTACGTTCTAGGCGCTGGTCTTGAGGACAGAACAGAAGAAAAGGCAGCCTGTGTTCTCAATTCCTGTGTAGTCTCCTGGTGGAAACAGAGGAACTCCCAGGCAGCTGCAGTGTAGAGAGTTAAGAGCCAATGCATACACTGCTGCAATGGTGTGCCGTGAGATACAGAACACATTCCTAGGGGGCCAGGGAGACTTCTGTCGGCAGAAAGTAACAGAGCATGATACGACATGGGAAACTACTGCTCTCTCTGCAAATGTACTGCCAGAATCCACCTTACATTTACTTTCAGGGCTGTGTTTAGGAGGGTACTTTTCTATCGTGCCAAAGAAAATATATACTTGAGAAAAGCACTGAATAGTTTTGCCATAGCCAGTTGTTTATAAGATCAGATTACCATTTATACATTCTCAGCTTTAATATAAGACATTTTAGCTGCTGGAAAGTGTTTTGTCATTTAGAAGTGTTTCAACATTTAGAAGGTCAGCATTGCATGTACTTTCCCGTCACATGGAATGATCACATGAATTTATAGCATCGGCAGAGCCATCTGTAGATCTGACCAGATTTATGAATGAAATGCATGACATTCTCGGTCATTCATTGAAGCTCTAGCAGTGGGAGTAAAAACCAGGATATCGTCTGCCCAGCATCTCTTTTCTAGGAACTTCCCCTTCCCCCAAGTCACCTGGTTGCTACGGGTGCCACCAAGTTTATAAATGTGACCATTGATTGGTTTAGGGTGGGAAGAAGAGTCCAGCTGGGCTAATCATATTATCCTACTATTTGGTCTCATGGATTAGGCTTGGTTAGTCAGAGTCTATTCTGTTTCCACCCCAGATGGGTGGATTGCAAGTCAGTTCTGGCATTAACTACCTGAAGTTAACATCAGACTCCCCAGGTTAAGGGCTCTCACCTCAGACACCAGCTGCAGGTGGGCTACCCAGGTCACCCACACTTCTGACTGACCTATAAATTTGGGGGTTCCTATGACCCCCTCAGTTTCCATAATTTGACAGAAAATCTCTCAGAACTCAAGGAAGTACTATACTCATGATCACAGTTCTATTATAAAGGACGCAATTCAGGAACAGCCGAATGAAATGTTGCGCAGGGCAAGGTCTGGGATGGTCTCAGACACAGAGCTGTATCCCTGAGGAGCTTCAGGGTACCTCACTCTCCTGGCACAGTGATATGTTCACCAACCAGGAAGAGCCTTGGTATGCAGAGTTTTTGTTGGCATATCATTGAGTAGACACGATTGGTTGGCCGTGTGATTGTACTCAATCTGCAGCCCCTACCCTCTCCCTGGAGGTCCAGTGGCTGAAGGTTCCAACCCTCTAGCCACATGCCTGGTCTTTCTGATGACCAGCTTCCATCCTGAAGCTACCTGGGTACCAGCCACGAGTCACTTCATTAACATAACAAAGGCACTTACCACTCAGAAAATTCCAATGGTTTTTGAATCTCTGAGCCAGGAGCCAGAGACAAAGACCAGATATATTCTTTCTTCTATCACAGAGTTCATCTCTGGAAATTCTTTTTCTAGAACTCAGTAAGAGAACTCATGTTTTTTAGATTTCAGTACCGTGATACGTAAAGCATGTTGACCACCATGTTTCCCGCTAGAAAAACAGAAGCCAATGTGTAGAGAAAAAAGGAGAAATGAAGAAGATGCACAGAGAGGAGAAGAGAGGAATGGGGGAGAGAGTGAGCCCTTAGAGACTGGAGTCCCTTTTCCAACTCTTTCCTGTCCTTGCTTTCTGTGACATGTCACATTATCTTTACCAAATACCCTTTCCTTCTTCTGACTTCATACAACTCTAGAAGAGTTTCTCAAACCACTAACTGGGCATCTGTGGGTGGATTGAGCAGGTGAACATTTATAATTAAATGACATTGAGCTACGGGTGGGATTTACATTCACTTACTATGTGCTGCTTAGAAAGTCCTTTCTTTGCCTTGGACAAATGCCCATCTTGTTACTCTTCAGAATGAGCAGGTGTCAGTGTTCGGGGAGAGTTGTCTACCCATGGTCAGATGGTTCCTTCCATGCTCTGAAGCAGGTCTCTGGCAGTAAAAACAGCTCTCTCTTTATAAGATGCTCCTGCAGCAGCTACAACAGAGTTGGAACCAGCAACTCAACTCTGGTTTTTGCTCTTGCTGACCTTCTCCTGTTGCCCTGGATACATACAAGTTCCTTGTGTGGTCCCACAGTTGTCACTTGGGAACCTTAAGTGTGGAAAACATTCAAGCTCTTAGGAAGACTAGAGAATGCATTATTTGACTCTGGGCTTTGCACGTCCTCCTAAAGGGTCCGTGAGAGTATTATCAGTGTGTGGAACATATTTGCCTCGCCTGGGGGCTTTTGCATGTGCCAGTGTCTCTGCCTGGAACACTCCTGCTAGGTCTGTCTACGGGACCTATGTCCTTCTCAGCACCGTCTTACGTTTTGCTTAAGTGCAAACTCCTTAGTGATGCCTCCCTGACTCCTGGTCAGGGTGGTTCCCACTCATCATTCTCTGTCCCTTTATCCTGCCTATTTCAGTTTTTAGCACTTAACTTCTGGCATATTGAACATTTATTCGCTCACTTGTTTGTTGTCTGCTCCTTTAGAACATAAAATTTTATGAAAGAGGGACTTTGTCTATTTTGTTCGTTGTTTTATCCCAGCACACAGAGGAGTGCCAGGTGCAGTGAAGGCAGTAACAAAAATTTCTTGAATAAAAAGAGAAATGAAGAAATGCTTGCGCTGGTCGTCATCCTTTGAACATGCTTCCTACATTTGGGGGAACTTCCTGTCTTGGGAATCTTATCTCCTCAAAAAGGCTAGTCAGATACAGTACTGGATTTCCAGTCCTCCCTTGTAGCTGGGGCACCAATCAGATGTACCCACATGATTCTCTGAATCAGAAGACAGCAACTTTTGGAGTATGTACCAGGAGAAACACGTGTGTGTGTGTGTGTGTGTGTGTGGTGTGTGTGTGTGCATGCATGTGTGTGTGTTGGACAAAAGCAACAGTGGTGGAGGTTCTAGCAGCCAAAACCCAATATCAGTGCTGTGAGATGCAGCTTCTCTGCTTAGGGGTGTTGGGCAGTGGATTTTTCTACGGAATAGTCTGTTTGTGTTTGGAGGTTGTACCTCACTGCATAGCCTCCAGGTTTTACTCTTTCCCCTGCAACAGAGTTTGTGAGCTTACAGTTACTTTTATTTTATTTATTTATTTATTTTGCTCTACGCGGGACTCTCACTGTTGTGGCCTCTTCCGTTGCGGAGCACAGGCTCCGGACACGCAGACTCAGTGGCCGTGGCTCACGGGCCCAGCCGCTCTGCGGCATGTGGGATCTTCCCGGACCGGGACACGAACCCGTGTCCCCAGCATCGGCAGGTGGACTCTCAACCACTGCGCCACCAGGGAAGCCCAGCTTACAGTTACTTTTAAAAACAAATTCCTTTTTTCTGTTTAAACGCGAGTTCGAGTTCTGTTGTCTGTAACTGAGAATCCTAACTGATTCACAGCCGGTTTGAATCTGGATAACACATCCAGAAGTCTACAGTTTTAAAGAGCAAGTTAGCAGTTTATAAGCTAGAATACTCTTTGGGTAGACCTCAGTGTTCATCCGTCAAGGGGTTTGCAATCTGTTTTGCATAGAAGTATGTTTTCAAGTGAAATTTTACAAGCGGATGAGCACCCAATATGTAAAACAGTTAAAACTGAAGCTGCTCTGGTTAAAGGGTGGTAGGTGTAAGAATCCTTGACCCCTCTTCTCTGAGTCCTTAAGGCACCACAGGGCATGAGAATTCACTGACAATTGAACTGCCTCATTTTCTAGAAGAGGAAATGGGTAAATGGTAAAGTGTAAAAGACACCCCTTTAGTGAGAGAACAGTAGCTAGAACCTCGGTATTTCTATACCAGTCTAGATGTTTTGCACTACATTACACTGTAACCTCAAAATAAAACAGAAAAGTCATTGTCCTCTTTAAAAGTTTTCTTCTGGGCATAGTTCAAGTAGCAGAAACAATGTTTCAATTTAGGTTCTATAATTGATAAGTTTTAACAAACTCAATTCAAAACCTATTTCCAATAGAGAATTTGAGGGTACTTTAAAAGTTAACACGTTGTGTGGCTATTAACTTAAAAATGGACATCATCTAATAAAACTTTTGCTTAAGATAAAACTCTTTTTCAAGATTTCTCACCAGGATATGGTAATGTAAGTGCTATACATTATACTCTTAAAATTCAAAAACATTGAAAGAACAAGTCAAAATAATATTAACACATATGTTAAGTCTGTCTAGATAAAAGTCCAGTAAAATCAAATCAGTGAAGCAGACATACGTTTTCCTATTTTGTCTGAGTGTGTGCATGTGTGCATGTGTGTTTTTTATGGCTGGACAGATGTAGCAAAACACACTCTTTCAATTAGTGACATGGGTCCCTTCATTTATAAGGCAAATTCAATTAAATTGATATTAAGTAGGGGATCCATTTGAGTTTGACCTAAATTTTCGGAACCTGAAACAACCAACCATTATATAGCAAATATCATTAAGTCCCCTGTTCTTGCAATCACAGTTCAAGCCACTGATAATTTTATTTGCTGTGGTTACCTGTCTCAGTCTGAGCTCCTATGGAGAAACCAAAATTCACAGCAACTCATTATTGCCAACATCTTTGATTCTTTCTTTTATTTTTCTTTTACAAATGATGATGATTACTGCTTGGTGATTTGGAGGACTGTTTTTTTATGACTCAGCCTCCAAAGGGTTATAATTTCCCATCAAATTGCTGTCCACGCTAGGACCACAAAGCAACTCCCTTCTATCATGAGTTTTTAACTGACTATTCCCTTTATAACCATTAAAATTTTGTTAAAGCTGTATCTTTTGTTAAAGGTGTACCTTGAGAGTCCTTACTTTAAAATTTTTAGGTGAATAGAAGAAGTTATCCTCAAGTGAATTTTTATTTCATTTAGTTCCAAAAAAAGAAATGAGGAGCTCATCAGGGATTTAGGACAATTTCACGACCAGTGCCTCATTGGCTTCCTTGTTAGTGGTAGGAAGCTCGGTAAGTGACAATATGGGCTCAATACATGGCATCTAAAACTGCTTCTGGTGTTCCCAGTTCAAGATGCCTCCCCATGGCACCACTGCTGTCCACATCTGTCCCTCCCAATGTCCCTGTGGCTGCCACCATTGGGCCCCAGGGCAGTGGTAGCACTGGATACATGGAATTCTCAATGACCAAAGCTTTGCTGTGTTCCAGCACTCACGCTTTGTTCAGAATGCTCCCTTTCCCTGGAAAGCCAAGTTTTTCAGTAGATCTGATAGGGAATAACTGACAAATGAAGTCTTTCTCAGGAGGTTTTCAGTCCCTTACGTAAAGAGACGAATATTTCGTGCATTAATATTTTTGACATTTATGACAAAATAACCAAGGACCACTATATTAAAACTGTAGTTATGTGACATTTGTACTGAATCAATAACTATGAAGTCCTATGAGGCCGTCATTGACCTTTCCGTTCTTTGACTCTAAAATGGCTTTCAACTCTACAATGTTTTCATATTTAAAAGTTGTAAGGCTATATAAGCCTTCATTCAGCTGTTTTTTAACCTATATTCATTGATCCTTAATCTGTGCTAGGTACTACCACTCAATGAGATTCAAACCTCCATCCTTGACCAAAAGTATTTAATATTGATCTATATAAAGAACTGGTCTCCAGCCATGAATGCTAAATATGGTTTTAAAAATGTCACCGAGCCCTAGTCCTGACTCAGACATTTTTCAAGGTTAAAGCAAGTTGCTTGATCTCTTTCGCTGTATCTTGGAAATGCTTGTAGAAAAGGTTACCTTAGACAAGGCCAGAGGGGCCCCTGACCTGGGTTCACCCTTTAGAGGATCATGTACATCATAAACACCACTCAGTTCCAATGAAATGCTTTTCCACTTTTCTTGCCCTGTATCCATGAAACAAAAGGCTCCATTGTCCTAATGCCATGAAGGCTTGTGGATTTTATCACTGCCAATGTCAGAGACAGACACTGCTTTGGAAGCGTGGGAAAATAATACTTAGGTGGAGCAAAATAAATGAATCTGCAAATCCTTTCTGTCAGATAACATTGATACAATATTTTCTTGAGTTATAAAGTATTTGTTTCCCAGGAGTGCTGAGTGTCTATCTTCCTTTCCTTTGTTTCTAAGGACTCAACTGTGTCCCTCCAAATTCATATGTTGAAGCCCTACCCCGCAATGTGACTGTATTTGGAGATGGGGCAATTAAGGAGGTAACTAAGGTTAAAAGAGGTCATATGGGTGGGCTCTGATCCGATAGGACTAGCATCCTTATAAGAAGAGATACCACAGTGGTCCTTCTCTTTAGCTTTCCCCCAACCCCTCTCACGTGGGCTCAGAGGAAAGACCATGTGAGAACTGCAGCAAGAAGACAAATACTTGTGTGATCTCACTTGCATTTGGAATCTAAAAATGTCAAACTCAAAGAACCGGATGGGTTGCCAGGGGCTGGGGGTTGGCAGGGGTTGAGAAAACTGCAAGCTGTTGGTCAAAGGTTACAAACTTTCAGTTATAAGGTAAATAAATTCTGGGGATCTACTGTAGAGCTTGGTAATTATAGTTAATAATACAGTATCATATACTTGAAAGTTTCTAAGAAAAGTAGATCTTGTGTTCTCACCACAAAAAATTAAAAAATAACTATGTGAGGTGGTGGATGTATTAATTACCTTGATTGTATTTTGATGGTAGTAATCATTGACAGTATATATGTATAGCAAATCATAATGTTGTATGCTTTAAAAAAAAATCACATTGTACATCCTCAATACATACAATTTTTATTTGTCAGTCATACCTCAATAAAGCTAGGAAAAAAAGTGAAAAAAAAAAAAAAAAGACAGCTGTTGGCAGCAGGGAAGAGTCCTCTCCAGAAACCAAACCCTGCTGCACCTTGATCTGGAACTTCCAGCATCCAGAACTGTGAGAAGTAGATTTCTATGGTTTAAACCTCCCAGCCTGTGTTTTGTTATGGCAGGCTGAGCAGACTGATAACGCATGTGTTCTAACCCCTGGATCTGGAGATGGTCATAGACCAGTGAGGTGTGCAGGACAATTGTACACAGTGGCTGAGTAGCATTTTGCAACGTTAACTAATTCATAGTGCTTAAAAATATGTACATTTACATAAGTTAGATGAAACGTGGAGCATGACACCTCTTCTTTTTTCTTCCTGTTTTGTTGACGTGTAATGGATAAATAAAATTGTATATGTTTAAAGTGTACGCTACCAAGTGTAAAATAGATAGCTATTGGGAAGCAGCCACATAGCACAGGGAGATCAGCTTGGTGCTTTGTGACCACCTAGAGGGGTGGGATAGGGAGGGTGGCAGGGAGACTCAAGAGGGAGGAGATATGGGGATATATGTATATGTATAACTGATTCACTTTGTTATACAGTGGAAACTAACACACCATTGTAAAGCAATTATACTCCAATAAAGATGTTAAAAAAATAATAGTGTACAATGTGATGACTTGATATATGTTTACATTGAGAAATGATGACTACAGCCAAGGTAACTCACACATCCATCACCTCACGTAGTTTCCTTATTTATTTACTTATTTGATGAGCATCCTTGACATTTAATCTCTTATCAAATTTCAAAAATATATTACGGTACTATTAACTATAGTCACTATGCCGTACATTAGATCCTCAGAACTTATTTATCTTATAACTGAAATTTTGTCCCCTTTGACCTGTGTCCGCCAATTTCCCTGAACCCCCAGCCCCTGGCAACCACTATTCTATTCTCTATTTCTATGAATTCGACTTCTTGTTTTCTGATTCCACACGGAAGTGATACCATACAGTGTTCGTCTTTCTCATGACATTGATTCTTTACCTTGGCAACTGATGGACATTGAACATTTTGATTGTAAATGGTGTTATTTGTATAAAAACATTTAATGAGATCTAATTACATTTTCAAAAATTTAATTAAAATTTCAGTTTTATTTCTATCTTCTGATTTAAATTTTGCTCTTGATTATAATTTTCATCTTGCTATTTAGTTTTAATATATTATTGTAAGTATGTTAGAGGAAAAATAAGAAACATGAAAAATAGTTTTACATTATTTACATTTGGAAATTTTTTACACTTGGAAAACAATGTTTTATTTTTGAATCCTTTAGATCAGGGGTCAGCAAACTATGGCCTATGGGTCGAATCTGATCTGTCTTGGTTTAATGTAAAGTTTTGCTGGGCTACATCCATGCCCATATTTTTATGTATCGTCTATGGCTATTTTCATGCTACAACATCAGACTTGAGTAATTGTTACAGATACTGTATGGCCACAAAGCAAAAAAAAAGAATTACTATCTGGCCCTTTAAAAATAAAGTTTGCTGACGCTTGCTTTAGATTACTGAGAGTGTACAATTTGCATCATGATAAAAATATAAAATACAAAAGTAGATCTTAAAATAGGATCAAAACTAAAAAGCAGTAAGAGAGAGAAAACGTTCAAATTAGTGCTTCCAGTTTGAATAACTGGAGGCCAGGAAAGTGAGCAGACTTCTGTAGAGCATGGCCCACATAAAATTTGCAAGCAGGAAATTCTTTACTTAAAGAAGATTTAATGAAAATGAGCAAAAGGAAATTTTTCTCATCAAATCCACAACTGGAACTGTTCAGATACAACGGCTGCAGTGTCAGATTCTCATCAAACAAAGCTGTAACCACTGATCAAAACAATGCAAATGAAAGAGAAAATTATTCCTATCAAATTCATAATTCAGAGACAGCAACTATAACTCTGGCGTGCTTGTTAGAAGTTGAAGAAAACTACATTCATAAAATCTGCAAATTGGGTAAGAAAGTCAAAACCTCTGGAACTTGACTCTGTTTATTGGATGACGATTCTGGAAAATGGCTGTCATATCCTGACACGAATGAGAATGTTTCTAGCAAAGCACAATCTGATTCAAATCAATGATTACAGTTTTCCACTGGATAAACATGGCAGAAAATTTATATTTCGTTTTTTTTATAGACTTTATTTTTTTAGAGCAGCTCTAGGTTCACAGCAAAACTGAAGTACAGAGATTTCCCGTAGAGCCCCTTGCCCTCACACATACACAGCTTCCCCCATCATTCCTGTCCCTCACCTGAGCGCCACCTTTGTTATAAAAGATGAACCTACACTGACACATCATTATGGCCCCGAGTCCAGAGTTTACATCAGGGTTCACGCTTGGTGCTGTACATTCTGTGGGTTTGGACTAATGTATAACAACATGTATCCATTATCATCGTATTGTACAGAGTAGCTTCACTGCTCTAAAAATCCTCTGTGCTCCATGTATTTCACTTTGAACCCAAATTCTTTCAAACTGGGAAAGAAGCTGTTATATTCTAAATTCAAAGTATCTTGTTACTACTGTTACGTGCTTCTCAACCAATGTTCCTAATTGGTTTTGGCCAATGAAGACACTTGTGACTGGACACGCGTTCTTAATTAAAAGAACTTGAAATGTCACGTGCACATAAAATTAGCACATATGAGAACAACAACAAAAAAGATGGAATAAATGACAAATAGTTCATATTTTTCAACAAAGAAGTAAATATAGAGCAGAATACACAACACTGTTATAATCTTCTTAAAAGAATATTAAAAGATGATATCATGTGTCCAATATAAGCACAATGATGTTTATTGAAGCTCTAACTTAGTTTTATTCTTTTTTTATTTTTAAAAATTTTATTTATTTTTGGCTGCCTTGGTCTTTGTTGCTGCGTGCGAGCTTTCTCTAGTTGCGGTGAGTGGGGGCTACTCTTCCTTGTGGTGTATGTGCGTCTCATTGCGGTGGCTTCTCTTTGTTGCGGAGCACGGGCTCTAGGCTTACGGGCTTCAGTAGTTGTGGCCCATGGGCTCAGTAGCTGTGGCTCGCAGCCTCTAGATCTCAGGCTCAGTAGCTGTGGCACGCAGGCTTAGTTGCTCTGCGGCATGTAGGATCTTCCCAGACCAGGGCTCTAACCCACGTCCCCTGCATTGGCAGGTGGATTCTTAACCACTGTGCCACCAGGGAAGTCCCTATACATATTTTTAAACATCTCAATTCTACTCTGTTAACAAATTTTAACTATACAATACAGTGCTATCAACTGTTGTCACAGGTTACACGTTGGATCCTTGGACTTTTTTCATTTTATAGCTGAAAGTGTGTACCGTTTTTATCAACTTCTCCCTAAAATTTCTACAAAACATGAAAACATGGAAAATTTTTGAACTTAGCAGAAATGATTTCCAAATTCGTTACTAGAATGACTAAGCATGTCATGTGAATAAAAAATGAAAAATATGATTTCTCTTTTGGATGGAGAATAAAATTAGATCACAAACTTATTAGATAAAAAAGTAAGAAGAAAGCCCATTAAAAAAGCAAATGTTACTCAGTTTAGCAGGATTTCAAAAATTATGTTGAGAAGCTCAAATAAAAATCAAATTGTGATTTTAGTGGAAAATAAATCATGAATTTAATTTTCATGTTAAAAATTTTGTATGTTAATAATGTTAGTAAAAGATAATGACCAACAACACAAACAAGATGTGCTTGGCTGCTTCACTTTAAAAAGAATTAAAAAACTTAAAAAAAAAAAAAACCTTGGAGAAAGTGATTTTTCCAAATTGCAAGCAACTAATGTTAAGGATGCAACAAATGTGACATTTCATTAAAATAGAAGGAAATTACAACAAGAAATGAAAATATTTCATGACCATGCAGAAAAAGATTCAGGTAAAAATACTTCCAAAACTAATTTTTATAAACAATATTTTCTGGCCATTAGAAAGCAAGTTACGGTCTCAGTTGTAGAGAGATTGGAACAAACGGAGTCACACGCTGCTATTTTCAGTTTTCTGGATCATATCCCAGCATTGATGATTTTAAAGAGAAGAGTCTAAGAGATATTCTATGACTCTTGATGCTACTTTAAAATACTTTGAAAATCCAGTAAGAGCGATGGACATGTATATCTTGTAACTAAACTCTTCTGTCATGTTTTTGTGTTAATAGTTTATCAACCAGCATTCTAATGTTTGAACATGATTTATTAATTTTCATACTCACTTTTGAATCTAAGTATTGCTTTAAATTTTGTTGAAAAATTCCATTTGCTACTGTCTCAGAGCAAATGCTAATGAATAAAAAACAATTTAACAACTACAGGGACTCAAGAAAGGTCATGTGATTTGGCTGTCAATAGAGGCCAACCACGTGGAAACCATGACTAGAACAACATAATGAGTGAATCTGCAGAAAATTTATGAGATAAATATGTAATTTAAAAAATAAATGCTGGGGCTTCCCTGGTGGTGCAGTGGTTAAGAATCCACCTGGCAAGGCAGGGGACACGGGTTCGAGCCCTGGTCCGGGAAGATCCCACATGCCGCAGAGCAACTAAGCCCGTGCGCCACAACTACTCAGCCTGCGCTCTAGAGCCCGCAAGCCACAACTACTGAGCCCATGTGCCACAACTACTGAAGCCTGCGTGCCTAGAGCCCGTGCTCCACAATAAGAGAAGCCACCGCAATAAGAAGCCCGCGCACCGCAACGAAGAGTAGCCCCCTCCTCACCACAACTAGAGAAAGCCCGCGCACAGCAACGAAGACCCAACGCAGCCAAAAATAAATAAAGAAAATAAATTTTAAAAAAAGGAGCCCTCTTTAAATAAATAAATAAAATAATAAATGCTGATATTTTTGTGTTTTATGACCCACCTAAACATTGCTGGCCCACCCACCGAACACCCAGATATGCACCATAAAATTTATTGATTTATTTTTATTTATTTTTTAAATTAGTATATATATATTTATTGGAGTATAGTTGCTTTACAATGTTGTGTTAATTTCTGCTGTACAGGGAAGTGAATCAGCTATAGGTAAACATATTGCACAATAAAATTTAAATTCAGGGGCTTCCCTGGTGGCGCAGTGGTTGAGAGTCCGCCTGCCGATGCAGGGGACACGGGTTCGTGCCCCGGTCCGGGAAGATCCCGCATGCCGCGGAGCGGCTGGGCCCATGAGCCATGGCCGCTGAGCCTGCGCGTCTGGAGCCTGTTTTCCTCAACGGGAGAGCCCACAGCGGTGAGAGGCCCGTGTACCGCAAAAAAAACCCCAAAAACAAAACAAACAAAAAATTTAAATTCAGTTTTCTTTGAGATTTTGCCCAGTCTTATTACAAACCACAGTTTTACATATATTTTTCAATATTGTTGTTAAGAAGATATACTTTTCTACATTTGTGACTCATTTCTGTTTTGTAAGTAAGTTCATTTGTACCATTTTTTAGATTCCACATATACTGGACACCTGAAACTAACACAACATTGTAAATCAACTATACTCCAATAAAAATTAAAAAAAAAAGATATACTTGTTAAAGTAGGAGAATAGAATATATTAAATATTTTTTTTAACAGCTTGTTAGCTTGCTGTCAAACTTAAATATTTAGACATGTGATGTGTAGGCTCCCAAGGGTCCCCTCAGCTCTCAGGGTTGGGTTGGCACTGCCGGCCTCATCTTCAAGGCTTATTATGAGGAACTTGGATGAGAGGAAACGTGGCAGCTTGTTGATGACGGAGGAAGTTATGTGCCTTCTCCTGCTGTCCCTAGGAAGTAGGGTTACTTCACACTTGAGCGTCTCACTATTTCCTTTCTACTTTGATGCTGTCTGTCTTCTTGACTGAAAAAGCGTGTTTCGTTTTTTTTTTCTGATTTTTATTGGAGTATAGTGGATTTACAATGTTGCATTAGTTTCTGCTGTACAGCAAAGTGATTCAGTTATACATACACATCTATCCACTCTTTTTTAGATTCTCATATAGGCCATTACAGAGTACTGAATAGAGTTCCCTGTGCTATACAGTAGGTCCTTAGTAGTTACCTATTTTACATATAGTAGTGTGTATGTGTCAATCCCAATCTCCCAATGTAACCCTCCCCCGCTTACCCCCGGTAAGGTAAGGGTTTTGGTTTTGAATGAACCCACCTCTGTAGAAAATCGAAAGAAATTTGCATGTGGATTTTTCCTCCATGCTTCCAGGGAGGGTAAATGCCTGACCATCTAGGAGAATCAGCCCCCTGTCACCATCCAGACCTATTAAATTTAACAATTTATTGAAAAGAAGGCTATACTGTTATATTTAAGCAGCTATTCCATATCTTAGATGCCAAAGTTGTTAAAAATAACAAAGACTATTATCTTGAATGCGACAAACCAAATCATGTTTTAAAATGTGATTAATTCCATGAGCTTGGACCTTTTAAGTCCATGTGGTAAGCAGTATTCCATGGGAGCTTTCTCCGCATGTGTCCAACGACGTAAACAAAAAGTTAAAATACAGCTTACACTCTCCCGGGCATTCATTAACATAGCAAAGGAAGCAGGAACTAACCACATTTTACATAAAAAGACTTTAGCAATCTGTGTCTGCTTGCATTAGCATTATTCAATCTGTGGTACCACTATAGAAACGATTTATTTATAGGCCTATCACCAAAATGTGTTCTTCATTAATTCATATTTTTCTCAGCCTCACATTACTTCTTGAACCCATCCAGGTGGTTTTTAAATGCTGACGGTAATTTAAAACTGAGCAAAGTCACACACCCCTGTTTTTCAGGGCTTAAGAATTATTGAATGGAAACGACCTTATGGCTCATTTGATATTTTGTCCATTTGTTTGCCTTTAATTAACCTGAAGAATACCACACATGTGAGCTTGGCTGGACCGTGGGAGTTGAAATCCGTATTGGGAAAGGGAATAAACCTTGAATGCCTTGCCAAAGATATTTAGAAGTGTATTTCTCACAAGATTAAAGCTGAAAATCCACAGTAACTGCAGTTTATTCCAACAATACAGTTCGGTGAAACTGTGTTATATTGAACATTTCCTTCTATATGACATTCATTAAAATAGAAAAGGCCTCATCTAACGCCTCGTAAAGTGACGTTTCCTCTATATAATATTTTCCCGTATGTAGTGTTCAAAAAGGGCCATGCCCTGGAAAACATTACAAAGGGCTTTTTCCCTGTAGAGTCTGTGCTTGTTGTTAAATTTATTTTGGGTTGTCCTTTTGGTTAGCATTTCACAGCCCTTCACAGATTCAGTCAGTATATAATGGGGACGAAAGCACCACGGTTTGCCTTTAATTCTATTAATAGGAAGCAGCAGGAGAAAGTTGACATTCCTGGGTTGGAGGTTCTTGAGCACATTCTTTGCTTCTGATAAAGCTTGTCACATCTTCCATTTTTTTCCAGGGAAATGTGTTGCCTATGCTGTTCTCTGCAACCCATGGAATGTTTGGAAATGATCTGATCACCAGAAAATCCTGTTCGTAAAAAAAAAAAGTGACCCCCCCCCCCCTTCTGCAGAGCAACTTTACCCCTACGTGTGTTTCCATATTGCATTATACAGGCAAAGCCTCCATTTACAAAATGATAACTGATTTGCATTGCTATGGTGTGATTTATCAATATGTTATTTTTCAGCCTAGCAAATGAGTCTGTTAGACGACGGAAATGTTCTCCTACATCATCAGAGCCCTTTGAAGTTTCTAGTAACATTATATACATATGCTGCAGTATACGTATGTATATATACAGCGAAATTTGTGCAGAGATAACCTGTCCTCTATTGCTCTATTATTTTGTGGTTTGTTCTAAGCTGATGTTAACCCCAAAGTACTCATTTATTTGAAAACATGTTTTGAGTGCCTGCTATGTGCTATGCTAGACCCAAGGCAGAAGAGTGACACGGATCTCATTTGCCTGAGTATTTGGACAGTTAACAGGGGCTTGCAATAGAACCTGAAGAGGGTTGACATCAGCAGAGGGACAGGTTGCTATGGGGACAGATAGCAGGGTGATCTGACCTCCTTTATGGGGGGATGGGTGTGGTGGGTGGCGTTGAATCTGATACCTGAAGGGTGGTAGGGACAAGCTAAGGGACGGGAAGGGTTGAAGGTTGGGAAGATTCTCAGACAGAGGGAACATCACTTGCAAAGGCTCAGAGGCCAGAGAGAATGTTCAAGGAACCAACCGTTTGAGGCCAGGTGTGAGGGGGAAAGGGGCAAACACGATGCCAGGTTGTCTGTCTCTTCTCAGCATGTTTCAGGCAGAGCAAACGACCTTTACGGGGAGCTAAAGTAAACCACCGTAAAAAGGTACATCTGATAAGCCAGTTTTAGATTTTGAATTTAACTGCATCTCGCACATACAAATTGATTGCGTAGGCAACCTTGCCAGGTCTGAAATTTAGACTTGCTCAGGGCAAGAAGAGATTTTTCCACGGTTTCTAATTGATAATCTGGGTGCCAAGAGGAGTTTATCCTGCTAAAAGGTTGTACTACTGAGTCTTCTTGGGGCTATGCTGGCCTGGACACACATTTGGAAGCAGAAAAGGCACCTTCAGGATAGCAGCTCCAAGCCTGCCGCAGAATGCTTGTGTTCTCCAGGCCGGGAGCGCAAGGACTGCCCTGTGCTCCCTGCTGGCCTCAATCCCTCCTGCCAGGTGAGAGGGCTCCTACCCGTGGCCTCCTTAGTGAGGAGGGGAAGGGGGTCACCCAGAGATTCGGGGCTTCCTTCATCCCCAGGAAGCAGTGAGACAGAGAATAGAATCCATGTGCGTCCCTATGTGCAGGTTTTATTTTTTCCCCTTTCTTGTAATTCTTCATTATTTTTTTCAAAGTTAGCTATTTTTATTATGAAGCTTTTTTCTTTCAAAAATGACCTGTGATCTAAAAAGATGATACAAATGAACTTATTTACAAAACAGAAACAGACTCCCAGACTTCGAAAACAAACTTATGGTTATCAAAGGGGAAAAGGAGGGGAGGGGGGATAAATTAGGAGGTAGGGATTAATAGATACACATGACTATATATAAAATAGATAATCAACAAGGACCTACTGTATAGCACAGGGAACTCTATTCAGTATTCTGTAATAACCTATATGGGAAAGAATCTGAAAAAGAATGGATATATGAATATGTATAACTGAATCACTTTGTTATACACCTGATTTACAACATTGTAAATCAACTATACCCCAATATAAAATAGAAATTAAATTTAAAAAATGACCTGTGATCATTTTTACCAGATGTCCCCTGTTGACATTAATTTCTTCTTAAAGTTCTCATCACAAGAAAAAATATTTGTAACTCTGAATTGTGATGGCTGTTAACTGGACTTATTGCGGTGACCATTTCACAATGTGTACAAATATTAAATCATTTTGTTGTACACCTGAAACTAATATAATGTTATATGTCAATTATACCTCAATAGAAAATAAGAGTGGTAAAATCACGTGCTTTCCAAGTTTAAACAGCACAGAAAACTATAAACAGAAAACAAAAACCATGTTCTTCTAAATATTCCCCGTCTTTCTTCCTATAGGTACCACCATTAACAATTTTTTTGTGTATATACTTCTAGAACTTGTTCCTTTCTATACCCAGGTAGTTCTGTGGTGGGTACTGTGATGGGCCCAGATGTCCCCTTCAGGACTGAAGGACTTATTCCCTCACTTGTGGGGCGTGCATCCGGCAGACGGAGAGTTGATTGGTGGTTGCCAGAGGCGGGGTTGGGGGCCAGGGAGCGGGGGAAATGGGTGAAGGGGGTCAAAAAGTGCAAGCTTCCAGTTATAAGATAAATTAGTCACGGGGATGTCACGTACAGCTTGGCGACTATGGTTCATAATACTGTATTGTAGATTGGAAAGTTGCTAAAGCGTAGGTCTTAACATCTCTCATCACAAGAAAAAACATTTGTAACTATGTCAGGTGATGGATGTTAACTAGACATTGTGGCCATCATTTTGCAAGATATATATATAGCAAATCATTATGTTGTACAGCCGAAACTGAGACAACGTTATATGTCAATTATATCTCAATGAAACTGGAAAAAAAATTTAAAAATGAACAGTACGATGGCAGGAATCAGAAATGAAATTTTACTGCTTATATTTTTCCTTTTAAGTTAAATGACTCAAAATGGATACGATATCAGCAACTTGATAAACTGCAGTCTGGGGATCCTTGCAGGATGGATTTCCAGGGAAGCTGACTCTAAAGCAGAGAGTAGTCCTGCAGGGTATTTATTAACGTGTGTCCTTCAGAGCAGCGCCTGTAGGAGGAGGGGGAGGAAGCAGAAATGAGAGAGGACAAAGCTGGGCTGCAGTGAAGTTCAAATAAAAGGCCTCAGTCCATCCCACGGGGAACCCTGGAGCTGTAATGCCCCACCGACGTTGTCCTATGGTTCTGGACCCTCACATCCTGGCATCAGATGCAGACCCCCTGGGAAGGGAACATGAACTTGGGCGAGCTGTCTCCTCTTTCTTTTAAGAGCAGAAAAGGAGAGAGGTCATTGCCATTCTTGTCAAAGGCAGCCGCGATGGCAGTGCTCTGGTGTCCACAGTGGGCGTATCACTTAGGGCAGTGCCATTGGAGACACTGTGACAGAAAAGGCTGGCACGGCTCCCTGGGGACAGCTGCTGGTGACTGTAGCCCAGCAAGGAGAGGCTGTGTTATCTCGCCCATCGTGCCTCCAGGCCTTTCTCTCAAGGAGCTTGCCAGGAGCTTCTGCTGGCAGGACAGAGGAGGGGATTGATAACAAAAACAGCAAACAGACAACATCTGCTGAGAGCTTCCGCAAGCCGGCTTCAACAGGCATTAACTCAATCCTTGCACCAAGCCTCAGAATAATAGTGCTATTATTATCATCATATCCCAGATATGGAAGCTGAGGCAAAAAGATGTTAAACTCATTCAAAGTCACAAAGCAAATATACAGCAGAGCTGGGATTTGAACACCTAAGCGCCCAGTGGCTTTATGCAAAAAGTCACTCTGGGAACATCATCTTTGTATGGTTGGCTAAAGGGATGAGCGTAAGAGAAATGACTGAAGATCACATTTTGATTGGACTGTCATGTCTGGCCATTGGGAATACATCTGTGGCATAAGGCTAAGAATTTTATTGTTTCAAGGAAACAAAGGAATGGAGAAGGGGCTTTCTTTGTGAAAGCCCAAGGTTTTCCTTTTATCATGTAATTTGGGCTGTGTGGATCTCAGAATGCATTCCAAGTAGTTTTGGATTTAGGGCTGACTTTGTCAGTGGGAATCATGTGCAAGGTCTGATGTGGGGGTTCTCTTGCCTCCGGAGGTTTCTACCCCTATCTGACAGTGCCTGAAATTCCAATATTAGATATTCATTCCTTTGAATGTTGAAGAATTTTTATTTTACAGGATGCTCTCTTAAAGTATACATGTCCCTTTTGAGGGATACATTTAAATCCCTTGAAGGGATGGCAACTGCATGTCACTATATCCTGAAGAGTGTTTCCAGAGTATGGAAGGTTAAGGAAAGCAGGAAAGGGAAGAGAAATACAGAAAAGTGTTTCCCGAAGAGGGTGTCAGTGAAAAATTGCTTCTTCAAGTCCCTGAATTTATATGCGGTAGCCTGATGACACATTCTCGTAGAATTGTGATCAGTAATGTAAGTAAGTTTTACTGGGTGGGTTCTTTTTCTCCAAATGATTCATTTTTTAGGATGTTGAATGGCTATTTCAAGAAAAGTTAATTATTTAAAAACATTGTTCACAATTGCTAGTATATTCATACTTTTCTGAAACTGTCCTGTGTCCCAGATAATGGTGAAAAGAGAGCTTATTTTAACACTTATCAGACAGCACATTAGATTACCATGGAGGATACAGTAAAACACCATCAAGTGTCTGTCTTTGAAACAATCAAACATCCCTTTCGACGTGACGGTTGTGTTTGTAGGTCCACCGTGAAGACTGTTGATGTCTGATAGGTGCTGAATTTTCAGCAACATTCGATGGATCACCGAATTCATTATTTTCTATTACTCTGATTGTCAAGTAACAATTAAGAAAAAAAATCACAGTTAAGATCCGACAGCACAAATAAGTATAAACAAATCACACCCAACGTGTTAGGAGCTCATATTCTGGGATAATTGATTAAGATATGCAAAGAAAATAATTATAAGAGAATCATGGCCTGGATAAAAATAATGTATCATAAAAATATGAGGCCCTGAGTATTTATGAATAGTGCAATGAAGTCTGTATTTTTGTATTGGCCTTTTGGGTTTTTCAAGAGGTGGTGAGAAATCACGAGACTGATAGCCGAGACTTTGAGTTTCCTCTTCTGTGAAAAATGTAGGCTAATGGTACGTTTTGTACACGTGTCGGGGTTATTGTGAGAGTCAAAGGAGGTTGTGTGTGCCGGGCCTTCTAAGCTATCACGGGTGGGATGTCATCATGGCAAGTTTGCTCAGAAAAGGCGGGTGGGGAGACAGAGGTTTCATGTCCCCATCACCAACGTTCACGTGTTAGAAGACAGCGTGGTTAACTGCACAAAGTGTGGGCTGTGTTGGAAAGTCACTTCATTGCAATGGGGACCTGCCCTTTTCTGCGCAGTGGGTCCAAATGCTTATCCAGATTTTCAATCCTCCCCCACCGCAACATGTTAAGAACCACAGTCTGGGAGAAGGTATTTTCTGTATACTTTTCCAAATGATCTGAGAGTAGAAGAAACAGTTTCTTTACGGAAATTTCATCAATTAGAGTTGATGGAGCACAGACTAAGTACCAAAGGGATGTAGCTCTGTTTAGAACACTGATCCTTCACCAGAAACTCGTCCATCAGGGCTGCATGCCTTAAGTTAACTGATTCACTTTAGATTTGATTTGCAATTTCAGATAATGCATTAATTGCATGTCATGGCATAAAGTGTCACAACAGTAATATTAGCATGGAATTTGGGTGTGTCTACATGGGTCTTGGTGAAAAATTAATTCCATTTTCTTTGCATAATTATGATAGGGGAAACAAAATATAAAGAATTAAAAGAACAGATATTAAAAATTAAATTTTAAAACACTTCCAAATAAAATATTTTCAAAAAATTTTAATGAGAAAATTGAGCTTGCTTTTATTCATTAGGCTTAATGCTTGAAATGACTACGTGAAATTGATCAAGACCTGTAGATGGCGAGCTCTTCAATTTTTAATATTTCTCATGGATGAGAAGCTTATTTCAAAATAACTTTTGAAATGACTTATCCCAATCAAAAATTTACGAGTTGAAATTATATTTTAAGATATCTAATAGATTTTGCTCTTTTTTTTTTCCATTGAAAATATCTAAGGCTAATGTGCATGGATTCTAAATCAAATGGGACTTTTTTTTTTTTGCTTTTATTTTATTTTATTTTATTTTGGCCATGCCAGGTGGCATGGGGATCTTAGTTCCCCGACCAGGGATCGAACCCAGGCCCACTGCAGTGGAAGCGCAGAGCTCTAACCACTGGACAGCCAGGGAATTCCCCCAATGGAACATTTTTCATACCAAGTATTTCAAACTAACGAAGCTCTAACTTTGGGAAAGTGTGTGCATCGTCAGGGTCGTCATCATGCAGCCAGATTGCACAGCCCTAAATGGACCATCAGCCACCGACGGGCACAGGAATTCAATCTGTGTGAAGCTCAGCACCAGGACCCCTACCTGTCCTTGAGCCTGCAGGAGCCCCGTCCTGCCTTCCTGGTCTGACATCTCCAGTCCCCATGTCGACTGGCTCCTGAGTCCTGGGCTGCTGCCCTGAGCCCTTCCACTGGGGCAAAGGGATACGAGTTTCTCCGGCAGCTGCATGGCCCTCGTTCAGATGGCTGAAGTGGACATGCAGATGGCAGGACACCTGAGGAGGGACAGGAAGTGCTGAGATGACGCTCATTCTCTGGCTGCCTCTGGAGACAAGTTGGGACCATGTAAGGCGCCAACCCTGGATGAGGTCCTTGTTGCTGGAAACAGTGGCTTGGGGACTTTAAACACTCCAAGGGACTCTGCTCCCCCAGGGCTGAGGGGAGCAGTGTCTCCATTCAGGTCACACTATAGCAGGAAAGCTCTGGACTGGGATTTTTCAAACTTTGGTGTGCATCAGAGTCACCTGAAAGTCTTGTGGGAGCACAGCTGCTGGGTCCCATCCCCAGTGTCTGGTCCAGTAGGTTTGGGGTGTAGCTTGAGAATCTACTTTTTCTTTTCTTTTCTCTGTTTTCTTTTTGGCCGCACCATGCGGCTTGCGGGATCTTCGTTCCCTGACCGGGGATTGAACTTGCGTCCTCCACAGTGAAAGCGCAAAGTCCTAAGCACTGGACTGCCAGGGAAGTCCCAAGAATCTGCATTTGTAAGATGCGTCCAGGTGATGTTGACACTGCTGGTGGGGAACCATACTTTGTGAACTACTGCTCTAGAGTATGGGATTTCCAACAGGATTTTATGTAATTCCGCACTTTTCTTCAATACATTTCTAGAATCCATCTTTTAAAATATCTACCCCTCTGTCTTTAAGAATATTTATAGTGTCCAAAAGTTTCTGGCCATTCACAGACTTTAAGATGTGCGGTTTTGAAAATCTGAGAGCAGCCCAAATAAAAGAATTCTTAATTTTGCCAAAACACAAAATTATGTTTCATGTTAAATAACCACTGTGTATATGAGCTGGCAGTCAGGAGCTGGTGAGTGATTCCTCAAAGGTCAGTGTCAAAACTCAAATCATCCTTGTGTGCTACTCAAGGCTATTGTACCCTTTAACTGAATAATTACACATTCTCATGCTGGGGTCGCAAACTCAAATGCCTGAAGGATTCAGGGAATCGGTTGCACATAAGTGGAGAGAGCCGGGTGGGGAATGTGGTGACCTGATGGGCTCGTGTCCATCCAAGGACAGAACCTTCCAGAGCTCTAGCTGACAGATGCCAGGTAGGAAGTTGGGGCTGCTTTGAAATCCGGATCTTTACATGAAACCTCTCCCTGCCTTTTCATGTCAGCCTCTAGAAGGCCCAGTAAAACACATTTGTAAGCCAACTCTAAATTTACTTTTACCATCCAAAAATACCCCACCGTTTGAGCAATACTGAAGAGTTTGGAAACCTAGCTTTTATGAATGTCAGGTACTCACAGTTCAACATTTTAAAAGAGTTTCGTTTAAATCTGCGCCTGCCCTTTTACAGCGATTTTATTGTAATGAAGGAAAGGAAATGTACTACGGACTTTCATTCTTGGGACAGGACGCTTCTCACAGGAAAACTCAAACGGACTTGAGAAAGTATGAATTCCATGCCACGAGTATGTGTTCTGGTGCCAAACAGAGACTGTATTCTCTGTGCTGTGCCTTATCATTATTCACATTCTTTTACTAGCCTGAAAATCGTTTTGGGAAACAAACCTCCAGTTGTTGAAAGCAGAGATAATTTTCCTAAAGTGAAACAATCTGCCATTCAAATGCTTTTATCCAAGGACCGAAGTTACCATATGACAGCTGAGGTGTTTATGATCCATTCCCAGTTATCTAGGACCAGGCTGTTGGATTTTCCTATTAATTCTCCTCTCCTTTGCTTACCCTTTGACTATGTTATTGCTCGTGCCCCTGCCAATTGTAAGCCCGGCCGATGGAATGGTAGGATGTGGTTTTACTAGCAATTCTTTTAGGAGTTAGGTTGAGAGGCTCTTGGAATCGAAGCCTTAATTGGAAGTTAGGGTTTTGGCATTTTTCATTTGTACATTTTCCTGCCAATCCTGCTTTCGCTGAAGTAGCTGGGGCTAACTAGGATTTGTGTTTCTTCTCTTTCCAAAACACCCAGGATTTTTGATGTTTTGCCTTGAGAGGAAAAAATGTCAATCTTTTATAGGAACAGGATAAACACCAGCCATCAAGTGAGAGCTAAGTCAAGGGTCAGCGCATGGAAAAGCCAGCCAGTGGACTCCTTGATAAATCACCTCGCATCTCTAGGCCTAGAAAATGAATGGGATGGATGGGCAAAATCAGTGATTTTCCCACTGTGCTCTGGGGAGCTGCAGGGTTTCTACCAGCTGCCTCAGAGGAGCTGGGGAAGGGGGGCATCACCTCTGCCACTTCATCGGGAGCAACTCTGCTTCTATCTGAATTAAAGTTTATGCTGCATACAGTTTGAAAACCACAATGGTCAATAACCATTTTAGAACAATTCAAGAAGTCCTCTTCACTCCTCAGGGAACTGCCGTGCTCCCATCTTCCCGGGCCCTGTTTTTATGCCACATCCCTTCCAGGAAGGCTCGCCTCCCCTTTGGTTGACCAGCCAATCCCTATTCATTTTGAACGTTTGGTAAACATGCCTCGTGTCTTAAATACGCTTAGTTCTTTGAGAGCAGGAATTCCGTTTACACGACCCAAAAGGTCCTAAAGCACACAATAGACACATACTCGTTGCTGCATTAAGATCTATTTTTATAGTTTAATCAATGAACAGATTGGTATTATTATTAGCCTACACACCCAGGTAGGCAAGAGACAATTTTATTTTCCTCTGATGTGTATACATTTCTATTCACAGTCCCTGCTTCTGCCACGGTGAGAGAAATTTAGCCTTAGTCATTCTGGGGTTCCTCCTTACCCAGGGTCGCATCTGAGTTCCTTGAGTTTACTTAGTCCTGACCATGGGGAGGTGTGAGCGCTGTAGCCCCTGTACAGGTTTCAGGTTGTTGCAGAGACAACCCCAGTTCCCACCCACGTGATCCTGTCACATGGGCTCCTCTTTCTCCGGTCGTATTCACCTCTGTACCCGCCACCGCCCCTCCAGAGATCATGTCTCTTCTCCCCTCAGGCCAGGCTTTTAAAATCAGGTTTTAGGTGGACTTGCTAGAGGTCCAGTGGTTAAGACTCGTGGTTCCACTGCAGGGGGTGCGGGTTTGCTTCCTGGTCCGGGAACCAAGATCCCCAAAGCTGTGTGGTATGGCAAAAAAAAAAAAAAAGAAACCAAAAGAACAAACAAAAAATCATTAAAATCTTGTTTAAGGGAGAAGCGCTGTTCCTTTAAACTGAAATTTTTGCTGTGGAAACTCCCCCAGTACTTGTCTTTCTGTCCCACTGGCACTTCAGCTCACACACCAAAGCCATGAGGACTCCTCTGCTTCTGCTTTCAGCCCTGTGAGGCCTCCCACCCTAGTGACGAGCACACAATGCCCTGGATTCCTGAGTAAAGGATGGATGAGGTGTGGGTGGGGATAGAGAACAAGAAACATCCACCCAGAGAAAAAAACTAATTGAACCGCAAGTCTTGAGCTAAACAGCTTGCAAAAATTGTGATGGTCTTAGAGGCCAGGGTTTTATCTTAAATATTCAAATGAATTCTATAGTCATAAAACACTCATAAAACATACATACATACTCAATGTAAAAATGCTTCAAGATACTTTCAATAAAAAATTACACATGCCTACAATCTTGAAGCAAAAAGGATGCATCTAGAAAGATGCTACGTGTTGCGTTATGCATCCCTGGGGTGCCCTAGCGCATTTCAGACAGAGATATGGGAGCAATCCCAAGAAAACCCCAGTCCAGTCCAGGTTACATGTGGCAGTAGTGTTGGGAGGAAAGTGATGAAATGTGACACCAAACACATGAAAGAAAGGCCACGTTCGTCAGGAAGAGAATTACTGAACCATGAGACTAATTTTAGGAACGATATCAAAACCAAGATCATTCTCAGCTTCCAAAGATAAAAGAGAGGTACTCTTTTCATGTAACTTTTTATTTTCTCCCTTCTCCATGAAACATCTTTGCTGCAAGCTGTCGGCGAATCTTCTATTATAATCAAAGTTACTTTATTTACTCTTGCAGTAATATAAAAAAGCAAGCTTTTAGAAGAAAATTATACCTCCTGATTTTTAGTACAGAATTGAAATGAGATGATATCAATGAAGAAATTAAAAGTATTCCTGATTTCAGAACACCCAGATATAATATTAACTTGCCTTGAAAATCACAGTGAAAGGGAAATATAAATGAGGAGAACGGGACACTTTAAAAATAATTAAGGCCTTACTCTGACTTGATTGCCTTTATCTTAAAACCAGGTTTTTTTCTAACAAAGGATAATCAGACTTGCTGCTAAAAATAATGTGAAGAGTCCACATTCCAGAGAGTTTGCCTAAGACAATGAGGAAGTTCTATGGCTTCTGAGTAAACCTAAGAAAGTGAGGTTTATGTAATAAATAGAAACCAGCCAGCACTTAACGTGTGGATGAGAGAGAGAAGCAGCTCATTAGTAAGCCTGGAACGTCTGGTTTCAAAGGCACAGAGAAAACAATGAGACCCATTGCCTTCAGAAGGCTCCGAACTACCCAGAAATAGTGATTACTTGTGTCCCATCGCTCTGTAGCAAGTAGATGGCTTTCTGAAAAAAAACCAACCAGGTCTATTTCATAAGCCTTTTCATGCTAAGATAGAAGAGGAAACTGCCTTCCCAGGGTGAGTACTTATAGAGGGAAGGTGGAGGCCTGGAGCCAGTCAAGTATTGAGAAGGCTGTGATGGGCGAAGACCCAGGTTCACTGACAGCTCCGTGGGACAAAACCTTCTCAGCCACATTTCCATGAAGAAGATGAATATGAAAGAACCAAAGCATGGAGTTAAGCCTCTCTGTTTCAAAATAAAATGTTGAGTCTTCAAAAGGCTAAAGTTTTCTTCTCTGAGTTGAGACAGACATTCACGTCACAGCCAGCCCGAAGTTCTCCTAACGCCTTCCTTAAACTGTATTTTGGTTAAGGACCAGCTCCAGCGATACTGGTGCTCAGGGGTTTTTGTTTGTTTGTTTGCCAGCAGTGAATGGACTTAGGTTTACGTCTCTGTCCTGACTCTCTCTGGGTGTTTTACGTCTCTGTCCTGACTCTCTCTGGGTGTGCTGTTGACAGATGCTTCTACAGAGCGTGGAAGGTGGAGGACTGCCTTTACCAGTCAAATCTTTTCTGAACGAAACTGTGACGAATTCAAACAGCTCTCAGAGTTCAGGGCTCCGCAAAGAGTTCTAGGTAAATATCAATCATAAATGGGGGAAAAGAGTGAAGAAAGGAGTAAAAGGAAAAAAAAAAAACAACTCTGAGGGGCTGGCATATTATCCCTTTGAATTAACCGTAGCTAATAGAGCAGACAAATGAGTGTTTTCTCCCCACAGCTTGGGATCACCTGCATCTTTCCTCATTATGATATTATTGTTTTGCAGTGAAATAGTGTGACATGACACACTAGTTAAAAGCGACAACAGATAGGTTTTCCCAACTCTTCTCTTTATCACTGAATCATGGTAACCTGTGAGCTCAACCTCAGTTGAACATTAACCACAAGCTTTGGGGATCCTAACGATTACTTTGTAAAAGGGATTTAGGGGCTTCCCTGGTGGTGCAGTGGTTGAGAGTCCGCCTGCTGCTGCAGGGGACGGGGGTTCGTGCCCCAGTCTGGGAAGATCCCACATGCCACAGAGCGGCTGGGCCCGTGAGCCATGGCCGCTGAGCCTGCGCGTCCGGAGCCTGTGCTCCGCAACGGGAGAGGCCACAACAGTGAGAGGCCTATGTACCGCAAAAAAAAAAAAAAAAAAAAGGGATTTAATAACATATTATCTAACTGAAGCCAGGTGACCGGACTGTACAATCACCCATGACCCCTTTTGGTACCAAAGGTCAGCATCTATTTTTTTCAAATGCTGTGATTAACTCTTTTGGAAGAAACTTAAACAAGAAAGGTCCTAGAAAGTAGTACATTCCTCTTAATACTTAAGGGTATGAAGCTAATGTACGTTGCAGGGTCAGTGCAGGTGGAGGGGAGAACACATTTTTTATTGTGTTCTAGGGGTTGGAGATACGGTGAACAAAACACAGAAAACTCGCTTTTATGGAGTGTACATCACACACACACATGCACACACGCACACACACATTCAATGCTCCAGAGATAAATAAATCGAAATAAAGGAATAGAGAGTGATGGCAGGAGTGATATTTCAGATACAGTGTGTGTGTGGGGGTCTCTCTCATGAGGTGACATTTGAGCAGAGACTTAGATGAAGGGGAGGGGGAGACCGTCAAGTTCTAGGAGAAGGATGTTCCAGGCTGGAGAACTGAGATGTACAAAACCCCTGAGAAACCCTGCTGGGCTGGGGGAACGGAACCATTTACTGATCCGGGAGAGGCTGGAAGACGAGCACGGCAGGGCAGCATCGGGGAGTCAGGAGCTCTGCTGTTAACATCTGACCTTTGAGAGGCCCCTTAGGCATCCAAGGGAAGGTGTTGAATAGGCAGCTGGAAATCTGAGTCTGGTATTTGGGGGAAAGGCTGAAGCTGCAGATAAAAATTAGGGCATCACTAATGTGGAGATCATACTTCAAGCCACAGGATTAGATGATTTGTTGGGAGTAAGGCAGAAAGAAAACAGGGGAGAGTCCAAGACTGGGTCCCCAGGGGCACCCACATCTGGAGGCAGAGAGACAAATGTGTGCAGAGAAGACACAGGTGAATGGCCTGCTTTCAGGTAATAAGTCTGTATAATCCAGGGGAAATAGCTGGAATTTAATCGTGAGAATTACATTAGCGGTAGTGAATTCAAAATCTCAGAAGCCCTTTACAGGGATTCCTTTTCAAATATATCAATCAAACGATAACCTCATTAAAACTAAATCCCAAGTGGTCCACTGACCTAGCATGATATGACATAGAGCTATCTCAGAGTTGGAAAGAACTTAGCAGTAGTCTGCAGAGTTGCAGGATAACATCAAGATGACACTAAAAGCACTTTTTATGTGAATATTAAAAGATTAATGTATACATGCAAGTAATAAAGTTAGGATCCACAATTTCCCTCCTTAGGTGAGTTAAGATCTCTTGAATAGTGTTTTTTAAAATTATTTTTATTTTTAAGCATATATATTTTTAATTAATTAATTAATTTTTGGCTGCGTTGGGTCTTTGTTGCGGCGCGTGGGCTTTCTCTAGTTGTGGTGAACGGGGGCTACTCTTCGTTGTGGTGCACGGACTTCTCATTGCAGTGGCTTCTCTTGTTGTGGAGCACAGACTGTAGGCTTGCAGGCTTCAGTAGTTGTGGTACGTGGGCTCAGTAGTTGTGACTCACAGACTCTAGAGCACAGGCTCAGTAGTTGTGGCGCACAGGCTTCAGTAGTTGTGGCACATGGGCTCAGTAGTTGTGGCTCGCGGGCTCGAGAGTGCAGGCTCAGTAGTTGTGGCACACGGGCTTAGTTGCTCCGTGGCATGTGGGATCCTCCCAGGCCAGGGATTGAACCCATATCCCCTGCATTGGCAGGCAGATTCTGAACCACTGCACCACCAGGGAAGTCCCTCTTGAATTGTGTTTTGTTCCCACATTTTAGGAGACATTAAAAAGAAATTTACTTGGAAAAATATTCTTTACCCCAGTAGAAACATAGCAAAGGATATATCCAGACCAATCACAAGGGAGCACAAAAGGAGTAATAAACTTCAGTAGTAATCAAGTAAAGACCAATTAAAATGAGAAACCAATTTTAATATTTTGGAGTGACAATGGTTTAAAAAGATAAGTGTAGGTGCGCTCACATACATTATTGCTGGGAATGTAACTTAGAACAACTTTTCTAGATGGAAATTCAGCAGTCTATTAAAAGCCTTAAAATAATTGTATTCTTTTTGAGAGTAATTCTGCTTCCAGGAATTTATCTTAAGAAAGTATTTTGAGCTAGGTACTAAAAATATTTACTGCGGCAATATTTGTAAAGATGAAAAATTAGAAATAGCCTAAGATTACAGTGGTAAGGGATTGGTTAAATAAATTATAGTATGTTCATATGATGTGATTTCTCTACATGTTTTGGAAGACTACTTCCTGACATGGATAAATGTAAATCGTCTGCTGCAAGAAAACAGCAGGTTATAGAGTATTGCATACACTATGATATGAATTATATGTGTATGCACATGCATATACACAGGAAAAACCTGAAAAAACTTCTACCAAGACATTTATAGTGATTTCTGAGTGATGAAATAGAGGTGATTTTTAAATTCTCCAAATAACTTCTACATTTTATAAAATTTCTACAGTATTCATATATTACTCTTATATTTAGAACTTTAAAATTTATGAATATTTACGAGGGAAAGATGCTCAGACACTTTTGTTTTCCTTTTAGTAACATAGTACTATAAAATTAGTTCTCCTATTTACTGATATTGGGCATTTGTAGTTTAAACCAAATAATTTTCGTGAGAGACTTCTGTGAGTCATTTACACAGGGTTCTCTTTTCTTCTTTCAACTGGATGTCGTGACATTGACCCTGCCCGCTACTTGATGATAGCCATCTATCATTACTACATTACATCGTACTCACACTTTAGACCATAAGAAGAAAGTGAAAAATGGAAATAAATTCAGTTAGCAGAGCTGAATTAGGTGATTCGGGATTCTTGCCATTGTATACATGCTAAACAGTATGGGACTGAATAACTATCTTGAATCAATTATTTTCTTTTTTCTATGTAGGTTCTAATCTGACAGTGCATTATAATGCCAGAGGATTTCTTAGGCCCGAAATTTCAATTCTGCAAACTCTCAACTTTAATCTGGAAATTGTTGTGGTAGGGAGGACCCTAATTCCTAAGCTAGGAATTTCGATGGAGTAAAGTTCCTTTCCTTGAATTAATGAATAGAAATCATTTGAGGAAGTAATGTGAAAAATATTGTAAAATTCATTATGGATAGTGATGAGGGTGTAGATCTATATAGAAAAGCTCAAACTTCTATGATAAAAATACATATCTGTGTATGCGTGTTTGTTTAAAGTAGTTAACTGGCTAAGATGATTTTTTTTAGGTTTATAAATGGCATGTATGTAAAAGGACATTAAGTATGCTTTTTAAGACAGGATATTTCTGACCTTAGAATAACTGTACAGAGACTCAGACAAAAAAATGTCGAAGTGGTAAAGTAATAGAAGCTACTCTATGTATAATTCAAGCAAAAAGAAAGCAACTTTTCCCAAATCACCGCTAATGCACTGGTTTCCCTTGAATGACCCAGATAATTGCCATCATATTACATTTCATTTGGACTACGGAGACCTGATTTTTACATTTTGTCTTCTATGTAGAACGCAGAGGGGGGACAAAGCATATTCACCTCCCTTTATGGAATTTCCCAATGAAATTGCAAAGGAAGTAACTCACCCAAAAGTTGTAGCGTAAAGCAAAGACCTTAATTTCTGTCGGGCCTCTGAAAGAAGATTTAACTACATTGAAGGCAGGTTTTACTTTTTCTCTATTTACTGTCACACTATTTCCATCCATTTGGTGAGAGTCATCTGAGGGAAGCATTATTGTTAATTAAACAAAAAGCAAAATATCTTTACAAGTTTATAAATTAGTTTTAACACTTAACCTGTTTTTAGAAGTTGCATTGCCAGGTCACTTTGATATTTCAGAAATTACTTCTCAAGTGTAAAAAAAGAATTTGAACCACACCGTTGGTGTGATTTCAGAATGTTTTAGTGACTGAGGCTAAGGAAGAGTCATAAACTCTTCAAAGAGAACGTGGATGCTGTAGCTTCAGACCTTGGAGGTGGGCTTGGTGCCGTGTACCTAACAAGGGTTATTACTTGTGTCGGGTCTTCCAGGAAACACATGGGCCTTTTTTGGCTGTTGTCAGAACTGAATACTTGAATTACCCCTATCTGGTCTCTGATTGTTTACAATCTTCTCTTGAGGGTGCAGCACACTCCGATTGTACTTAAGACACATAAATCTCCTTTCAAAGTCTTGGGAGCCCTTGGGCTTGGGAGCCTAAAGTGCAACTGATACAGAGGCCTCTCAAATGTAGGTATTACACTTTGTTTAAATTATAGAACAATCTAGACTAAAGAATGAACTCTATGATAATTCAGCTAAAGAAAAGTATAACCGCTGCTAAAAAATAAACTTCTGGTAATCACCAGTGACCCTTATTTATTTGCGGCTTCCTTGAGGATACACTTTGGGGAGCAGTGATTTGCGATGCCACCCCATCTCCAGAAACAAACAGACAAAGCAAACTACAGATAGAACTTTACTTCTTAATCGCACTGGCTAATTGGAATTTTTCAGGTGGCTCCAACTTAGAGAAAAGTACAATTTGTGAGGTTCATGAAAGCTCACCTGCCTTGATTCAACCTTTAAATGCTTAAATTCCAACAGTTTCAAGTATTCCTTATTTCCGCCATGTAGCTCCTCATTTCCCTAATGTATCATTTCCATCACAAAACTGCACATTTGGCTTTTTTTTTTTTATCACAAATTATAATTCTGCACTAAAACTTGCAATAAATCAAACTGAGTTGAGCCCCATACATCTTTTGTTTGGCTGGAACTATTCTAGTGCTTAATGAAAGTTGCTTTCGCTGATGCCTTAGTGCCTTAATTTTCTGGCCACAGTGGTTGGTTTCTGTCTTTTCCAGAAAATGGCCCTGTAGCCAGTGTTTTTTATTTATGTTGCCTCATAGCCATTGCATGCTTTGTTTTACTTGGAAGCTTATTTTCTTTTGGCTTTTCCTGCCAGCAGATCATTTCTCACTTTCTGACTTTATCATCTTTATTATAACAATTTTGGGGGGGGGATACATGTGTCTGCATACCATCATCAAAACACTTCTTTTAGTATTTGGATTAATGCCAAGACTTATGATAGACATTTAAAAATGAAGCTAATACTTGAAAGAGTCTTTCACCTAGTTGATACAAATGTTACCTTTCCTATGAGTTAAGTGTGTTATGCTGGGTAATATGGTTAATTAACATCTGCAGATTCATGTCAAAAACTTACTGCTGTCTGAACTTTTCATTAGTCATTATTTCAAGAGAATCAGTGGCACCCTTGCACTCAAGACATAACTGCAGTAACAATTCTGGTTTATTTTTTGCTATGGTTGGCAAAATACTCGTTGTGTTGACATTTCTATGCCCAGCTTGCTGGCTTATGTATCTGAGCAAAGGTAGTTGTATGGGAGATGTATGGGAGGGTATTAATGGCTGGGTATTAACGGCTGCTGAATTTAAGTGAAGACTATAATACAAAAAAAAAAAAAGAAATAAAAAGACAACTTGTATACTGATTATCTTCTTTTTTCCCCCTTAACTTTAAAAACACATTATCTTTTTGTATTTGGAATATAATTGAGGGGCAAGAAGCTACAAGAATTAGTAGAGAAATGCATGCTTAATAATTAATTTAGAATTAATAGAGAGATGCTTGCTCCCCAAGGCATTCACTTGGGACCTAAGAAAGGCTGTATTAAATCTAAAGTAAAAAAGCTACTCTAGACCCATCCTAACAAATCTTAAAAAGAACGTATAACAAGATCAAGTTGATCCTCAAGGAATTTAACTACCTGCCAAAACAAAGTACAATACTTTTTTTTTGGCTGTAAGGCATGTGGAAGTTTCCCACCAGGGATTGAACCCGTGTCCCCTGCATTGGAAGCGCGGAGTCTTAACCACTGGACCACAAAGGAAGCATACATTACGTTTTATTTTTTTAATTTTTTAAATTAAAAAAATTTTGGTCACTCCTCATGGCATGCGGGATCTTAGTTCCCCAACCAGGGATCAAACCCGTGGCCCCTGCAGTGGAATCGTGGAGTCCTAATCACTGGACTGCCAGGGAATTCTCAATACTTTTTAAAGGAAGACAACAGAATTCAGACACTCAATGTATTAGTCAAGATTCTTCAGAGAAACACAACCAATTAACCCACTTGACCTAGTTCACATTTATAAAAGATTACACCTAATGATGACAGAACACACATTCCTTTAGATAAGTGTAGAACATTCATGAAGTTAGGCATATACTGGGTCAAAAAACAATTCTCAATAAACTTTGAAAGACTGAAATTTTATAGAGTTTATGATCATAATAGAACTAACTTAGAAATCAGTTACAGAAAGATATCTGGAAAATACAAAAATACATGGAAATTCAACAACATACTTTAAATAATCCATGGGTCAAAGAGGTGATCTCAGAGGGAATCAGAAAAATTTTTGAATTGAGCGACAATAAAAACATCCTATATCAAATTAGTGGGATGCAGCTAAAATGGTGTTTAGAGGGAAATTTATAGCATTAAATGCTTGTGCTAGAAAAGAATACAGCTGTAAATCAGTAATATAAGTTTTACTTTGAGAAACTAGGCCAGAGAAGAGAAAATTAAACCCACACATTTTGCATACAATTTCAGGTGGTTTTTTTGAGTCCCATCATGACTTTGGATTAAAATTCCCTGATCCTTCATGATATATCTTAGATTTGTATCCCATCCTAGACCTCTTTCTTGAGGCCCAGAATTTCATGTTTAAGTGCTTTCAGGACATCTACAGTTCAGTATTTCACAGACCCCTAAAAATCAAAAGTTACGAAAGGTAGCGAATTAACTCCTTCTCCCTCCCCCTTTCTTCCTCCCCCCTCCCCACTCTTCCTTTTTCCTCTTCTAAACCTAAACTAACGAATGGTGCCACTACCCACTCAGCTGCCCATATATCAAAATCTTGGGTATCTTCCCTCTCCTTCACTCACACATCTAATCAATCATGAAATCCTGCTTATTGCTTATTATTATCAATCACCTAATACTAAATCCACCTAAAACTCCCTCAAATGCACACATTTTTCTCCCTTTCTGCTGCTACTGTCCCAGAGCGGGTCACCAACATTTCCTGGGTAGATTATGTAATAGCTTCTTCCTAACTTACTTCTGCTGGCTCCCCTGAAGTCTGTCCTACACATCCACTTTCACTAGGCAGTCAGGGGGATATTTCCAAAAGGCTAATGTCACACCCTGTTTATAACCTTTCACTAGCTCCGCTCTGTTCTTGGGTTTAATTCCAGTGTCTTCCACACAGATTATAATAAGATCCTTCATGATTGGGACCCTACTTATCCCAAGGACCTTTCTGTCTCCTGTTCTGCTGTTAACTTCCTGTTCTACCCATGATGGACTTCTCCCTGACCCCTCAGTTTCATGCTTGCTCTTTCTTCCAGGCCTTCAAGGATGCTGTTCCTTCTGTCTAGGATATTTTTCCTAACTTTCCCTTTGCACCCTTATGTCTGATGCTTTCCACATTTTATTAGATCATCCCTATTCATTCTTTTTTTTGTTTGTTTGTTTTTGTTTTTGCGGTACGTGGGCCTCTCACTGTTGTGGCCTGTCCCGTTGAGGAGCACAGGCTCCGGACACGCAGGCTCAGCGGCCATGGCTCACGGGCCCAGCCGCTCTGCGGCATGTGGGATCTTCCTGGACTGGGGCACGAACCCGTGTCTCCTGCATCGGCAGGCGGACTCTCAACCACTGTGCCACCAGGGAAGCCCCTATTCATTCTTTAGACCTATAGTCTCATGGTTATTTCTCTGTCAGGACTTCCCTGATCGTCCTCTTGCTGCCTTTCTGTCTTCGCCTCCAATGGATCAGTGTCCCTGCTGAGACTCTCATTACATTTTATCACCTGGACTGTAATTTCTTACTTGTGTATCTTCCCTACTAGACTGTGATATAATGTTTGTCCTTGTAGATACGATTGTGGGGCCTTCTTTTTGACAATCTATGGTCAGGCAGGAAGGATTCTGGAATTCTTAAGTACCTGGGAAAATACATGACAAAAATAGTGTAGTATAAAGTAAGACTGGTAGACATTCAATGAATACTTGTATAATTAATATCCTTTATCTGTGATTACATATTGTCATATGCCAGTATCAAAACCTATGCTCTTACAGAGTTTTCTTCTCTATTTTATTAACAAGGAAAATATAACTTTTTTGTTAATAAGTGTTGGTGCTGTGTTGGGTAGATTATGAAGAACAATTAAATGTCCACTGAGTTTTCTCTCAATTTTCTGTATATTTTATTATATTTTTCTTTCACTGAGAGGATTCCAAGCATAGAGTTACGGATATTTGCTTGAGAATCTATGATGCAAAGACCTCAGCATCCCAACTAAATGCAAAATTGATGGGTTTCATCTGTGCTAAGTCATTTTGCCCGCCTTTCATTCTTTTGTATTATTAAATTGTAATTGCCCATTCTCTCCGGCCTCTTTACCATGAACATTCAAATGGTCAGTACTAAAATTACACCATGCCATCACCAAATGTCCAGTACCAGATCCTTATTAGGCTAATAACAGATCCGTTAGAGATTAGAAGGGGTCAGTGTGCCCTTCTGGCGTGGCTCTTGTACACTGTACTCCATGTAGTGGAAAAACAAAATCATTTAAATAAAGTTATGCACAGTTAGTCATTAAACCATGTTATAAACATTTGGCTCATTTAACTAGTCTTGGTTGGCTGGATTTGTTTGCCAAGTTACACTGATTAAAGTGGCAAAGAATTACAGGATGGTCTAAAATAACCAATAGTCATGTGCTCATAATTTTAGTTTTCTTTATAATACGGTAGGAAGGAAATCAACAGTAAAATCAATGTGGTCAGTGTTGATGAGCTGTATTATTGTATCAGCCTTAACCACAAATATAACACACTTAGAAGTGTTCTGTTCTTCCATAACCCTCCAGCTCTAAGGAGGAAAAGATGTATCAGTCATATGGAAGACACGTTGCATCCAGGCATAATGATGTCTTACAGGTATTTAATTTCCCATACATATAGTATTCTAATAAGAGACTATTACCAACAGATTAAAGCTTTTATTTTTTAATAGATCTGAGCATTTTAGTCTGATGTGGCTTTTTTTTTTTCTTGCTCATTTTGGTCAACGATCAGGCCATTGATGGTTTTCACTCATTCATTTAATCCTTGAACTTTTATTTATTTAGTATACGTCAGGGAAAGTGCAGCTGAGGCTCCAGAGATGAATAACACACAATTTATGAAGTCAAGGGGGTAGAGCTATCGGTTGAGGTGTGGGTGCTCTTTGCATCTGTGTGTGTCTACGGGGCCCCCTTCTCGCTGAGATGTTCCTTGGCCTCCATCTGAGGAGTCCCTTTGACCTGGTGTCTGTCTCTGGAGCCCTGTGGACATGGTAGGGGAATGCCCAAGGCAACTCTGGCTTCTCTGATTTGGGATGCTTTCCCTTTAAAGTATTCAGAGGATTTCATGTCTGGCTCTGGGTTATCATTTTTCCTCAAATAAATATTCTAATTACACTTAGGTTTCTACTGATCTTTTACTTATTTTAGAAAGAAGCTTCATTGATGCATTACATTTGTTGCTATGCAATGGCAAGCAATACTGTCATTATGATTGCTACCATCTGTAAAAAATGAGGAGAGGAAGAAGCATACAATAGGGCTGAAGATTCAGAGCCTCTCCCCGCAATCGACAAGGGCTCATATTGGGACATTGCCTCTAATTTGGTCCGACCCACATGCCAACAGGATAGCTAGATTTCTCTGGGCTTTTAAAAATTTTGTTTTGTTTTGTGACTTAAAGGTTTTTTGCTTTTCCTTCTGGGAATAGAAATATGTTTTCTTCCACTTTACAGGCAAACCACTTCAATAGAACATGGCTGGCAGCCATATGGTCATATATGAATCCAACAATTAATTTAGCAAAGAAAACTGCTTGTAACAAGTTTTGAATTTGCCATACCAGGTAGTTCTTTGATGATAAATGAGGAGATGATTGCCAAGAAAGTGACAGTAACATAAATAAAAAGATATGTTCCCTTTACTCATTTAATGATAGTCAAATTATTAGTTGCCATCTGTTTGAAGTGAAGTCCATGGCATTTGTAGGAGGTACTTAACACTTTTTACGTATAATTTTATAGCAAAAATATGGTGTTAATTTTCAAGCAGCTTACAGTCGAGCAAACTTTTGAATGAGGGCTTGTATTACCCTTATCTGGAACTTCTAGGTCTAGACTTTGGGTTGGCATGGCTTCTAGAACTGGCCTTATGACTGTATTTCACTACCAGTGATCTAGCCAAAGTTAGTAAGTGTGGAGTGGCTTAAAGATGGGAAAACAACACAAAGGAAAAGTCAAGTTAACTGAACACATTAGAATCTCATAAAGGGTTATTAGGAATCTGGGGGAAGTAGCTCATACCAGTTTTTGTTTTATCTCACAGATCGTCTCCTCCCTAGATGGTTCCTGCAGCTCTGACGTTTGTAGAATCAAAGCTTTTGCCACCCAGTCGTCACTTCCCACACGCAGGGAGCACAGATGGTGCATGGTTAAGCCCCTGCCCTTTTACAGTTCCTTGGCATCAGGAGTGGATAAAAGGGCAAGCAAAACTATCAGGATACTGTGTGAATTTTGCTTACCTTTTACTGAAAGATAACTGCTTGACCTCTGTCTAGGGAAATTAAATATTCCATAGTCTTACATAGACATGTGAGGTGCACATTTATAGTTACATGAACACTCTGATGAATATTTCCTCTGAAGAAATCTGCAACAGTCTGTTTATATTTAATTTTATCAGCTATTTTCGGTAAGGTTACTACTTACACAGTTAGATATTTATTGCATGTGTCATAAAAATTTTGGTTGGATTTATGAACTGAAACGTGTGGTCAATTTCCAAAATTATACTACAATTCAAATTAATGGGCTATTATAGATATGATGATGGTTGCAGAACTATACACAATGCACCAACAGGTCTGACTTCTCGAAGGAGATATGAACATGTCCTGAAATATTGTACAAGTAGGGATAAAAGGGAATCCTCGCCCTCCCCTTCATTATATGAGAATGGAATTAGCAAATAAAGTTTTTTTTACCACTAAAATGTATATATAATGCTATGACATATTTCCAAGTATGAAACATGACAGCCAACGGCAACCAGTAAAGTTGTACAAACATGAGGGCAGAGGAAAAAGATCAGGAATGTGTCCTAGCATTGTTTCCTTTTGGTCCAGCTTTTACATGCACACGATTAATGCACAGGGGTCAAGTGCTAGATAGGGTTAAATAATGAGACTACCATTCTTTCAAAGCTGTTCTCCATGAATCTTTAGACTTTCAAACAGTTTGGCCTGGTGTGACTCTTTCAATATGCAGAAGTCGTGACATGACCCAGGAAGTTTACCAAAATGTTTGTACTGTTTTATTTAGCCTGGTAGCCAGTCTTCCAGGGCATTTACAAAACAGTATGAATTCCTTAGAGGATACCCGAAAGGAACTATTTACATCAAGAGAGAGAAGCTTAGGAAAATTTTAGAAAAGGATTAAAATATGCAGTAAACATTAATTTCTCTGCAAAAACCTGTTTTTTACACTAATTATTTCATCTAACTTTGAATTTGAATTCAGACTTGGGGGCAAATAGTCAGATTTTATACTTCAAAACATAATCACTTTTTATGGCTACAGGAGAATTATTGTAATGGGAAGAATTTCTGATATGGAAGAAAATCACATGGTATTGTAATAGTCTTATTCTGATTTAACAGATACCCAAATTTAGACTCTGTTCTTGACTTGTACTTGGTTCAAACTCTAATTCTTTTATGACTATCTTCATGTATAAAATGGAAAAAGCAATAATAATTTCAACTTGTCTTTTGGAGCTTTTGTAAAAATTAATAAAATAAAAAGAAAAATCAATCTTGGTTAATATTTGTTTTGAGAGGCTGGCAGAACAATGTGATACCAACATTGTATCTAGTTGCAGCCCAAATTCTTCAGAAAGCAGTAGCTAATTTTCAGTGATACTCCTGGACTTGGCACACCTTGGTAGGAATTTATGTTGAAATGGGTTAGAAGAATAAACTTCAAAAGGATGTATCTTTAAATTTTTTAAATATAAAAGAAATACCTGATTAACTTTGAAAATTACAACTGATTTAGATATATAAAAATAAGCCTCCTTAAAAGTATCTTAATCTTCCAGCCTTTTTCCCTGTCTGGGGATAACTATTATTCATATATGTATCTCCAGACATTTTTCTAGGCATTTATTCATGCTTAGACATAAAGGTCTTTAAAAACCACAAATAATAATAACTGATAGACATTTTCTTATGTCATATTTTGTTTATGTAATTCTTTTTAACATTCTATGAATGAATGTTTCATAATTTATTTCAGCGTTCCCCTCTTGCTGGATAGTTAGGTTGTTTCCAATTTTTTTACTACTACAAAGAATAAAGTTTCTATACACCTATCTGCCTTATTGCTTCTGTAAGAGAGATTCCTGTAAGTAAACCTGTTGAGTCAAGTAACTTGTGCATTATAATTTCGACAGACATTTCCACATTGTGCTTTAAAAGTCTATACTAACAATATATTAAGTTTCCATTTCCCAAACTGTATGGACCCTGGATATTATCAATCCTTGGAGTTTTTACCAGTTGAGCAGGTAAAACATCTTTTTAATCCCATTTCCTTTATTATCTATGAAGTTGTACATGATTTTGCATGGTTATTAGTCTTTAGTACTTCCTCTTCTGCCAGTTCATGATTTTTGCCCATTTTTCTTTAGTTTAACTTTTTTCATATATTATGAATTTTAATTCTGTTTCTGCTAAATATGTTGCAAATATTTTCTTACAGAAGTGGCTTTCTCTTCACTTTGCATTATAGTTAACCTTTTACTCACAGATTTTATTGCCAACATTTTCATAGACTAAATTCCTATATAATCGTCACTCTCTTTTGGGAATTTCTATTTTGTTCCACTGATATATTTATCTGTTCTTCATACTGTTTTAATTCTATAGCAGCGGTCCTTAATAACAATAATCTCTAATATTTATTGAAACTTTAATAAGCACCTGGCATCATTGTACTAATCTTCACAACTACCATATGTGGTAATTAACATTATTATCACCATTTTACATATTAGGAAACTGAGGTCCGAGTAGGTTAAGTAACTTGCCCAGGGTTACGAGCTAGTAAATAGCTGAATATTGCCTATCCATGGTCAATTTTTTTTTTTTTTTTTTGGTCTGCGTTGGGTCTTCATTGCTGTGCGCGGTCTTTCTCTAGTTGCAGTAGTGAACAGGGGCTACTCTTCATTGCAATGTACGGGCTTCTCATTGCGGTGGCTTCTCTTGTTGCAGAGCATGGGCTCTGGGCACGTGGGCTTCAGCAGTTGTGGCTCGCGGGCTCTAGAGCACAGGCTCAGTAGTTGTGGAGCATGGGCTTAGTTGCTTCGCGGCATGTGGGATCTTCCTGGACCAGGGCTCGAACCCCTGTCCCCTACATTGGCAGGTGGATTCTTAACCACTGCGCCACCAGGGAAGTCCCCGTCAGTGTTTTTAAACACTATACCACGAGCACTTTCATAGGTAAATAGAATGCATTGACAATTGGTATAGCAAGTTGTCCCTCAATGCTGTTGTATTTTACAATTTTCTTATGAGTTTACTCTAATGGGTAAATTTTATAATAACCTTGTCAGTTTCCATAAAAAGTTCTGTTGAGTTTTCAATAATAATTTTTTTGAAAGTTTAGATTACCTTGAGAAAGAAATGTCATTGTTATGGGCTGAGTTGTGCCCCCCTCTCCCCACCAAATCATATCCTGAAGTCCAACCCCTAGTACCTCAGAATGTGACTGTATTTTGAGACAGAGCCTTTAAAGAGGTGATTAAGTTAAATGAGATCATTATGGGGGCACTGATCTAACATAACTGATGAGGAAATTTGAAACAAGCAGATTCAGAGGGAAGAACACATGAAGACCAAGGAGAGAGACCTCAGAAGAAACTAACCTGCTGACACCTTGATTTTGGATTTCTAGCCTCATAACTGTGAGAAAATAAATTTCTGTTGTTTAGCTGCCCAGTCTGCAGTACTTTGTTCACTCACATAATCATGTCATAATTTATTGTCTTCTCATCTAGTGGGGTGTTATGACTTTTAATTTATTCAGTACTTTTAAAGATTCTTCCGTTAGATATACATGTTTTCTTCAAGACTACGTGAACTTTTTTGTTAGTCTTGTCCCTATTCATTTTATTGCTTTCTGTTATTCTAGAAAATTGGATATTTCTTCCATTATATTTCTAATTTATTATTAATTGTTATATATTTATATTTTACCTGGCTACCTTACTGGACTCTTTTATTAGTTTTAGTAATTTTTCAGTTGTCCTTGTGTCTTAAGGCAGACAAACGTATACTATGCAAGTAACGGCAGCTTTGTTTTGATTCTTGATTTCCAATGTGTACAGTTCACTTTTCTTATTTTATTGCATTGGCTGGAATGTTTCAAAATAAGCTTGAATAATAGTGATGATAGTGAGTGTCCTTGTCTAGCTCCTGATTTCATTTGGCAATCCTTAATTATTGTATTTATCACAGGTTTTTATATAACGTTTAAGTTATAACTTTTCTAGGCATCTTATTCTCTCCCTTTATCAACAAAAGTAATTACAGAACATGCTTTACCAGAAATTTTCAAAATAAACCTATGGGTTTTCTCCTTTTATATGTTAATATGGTAAATTGAATGAATAGATTTATACATTTAAACCGTCTTTAAATTCTAAGGATAAGCCTGTGTGTTTATTGAGCATTCTTGTAATTTACTGGTAGATTTGAATTATTAATATTTTACTCATGAATTTTTCAGAATATGTGTGCATGGATAAACTTTCCAAGTCATTGTAGGACTGAAGATTAATTTGCTTAGATGAATAGATGTGAATATTTATTTATTTATTATCAGTAAAGTTCTTTTACGTTTACTAGTTGCCTTAATTTAATCAACTAATACTTCATTTCTTCTTAGTAAGCAATACGTTCATGACCTTCTTAGAAAATTAGTGTAATATACTCAAAGGGGAAAAACTGGGGTTTTAGAATTAGTTGGAAATGCTAAGACAGAGTTCATAAAATTCATTAAAATTACCATAGATGTGAATAATAATTTAGTTTGATATAGAATTATAGGCTCAAAATAACTTTGAAGACATTGGTCCAGTATATTCTGGTATTCAGTAGTGTAGAAAAGGAATTAGAGGCCAGTCTAATCCTCTCAGATTAGAAAAAACTCACAATTTGATGTGAGTCACAGCAAAAATGGATTAGTGTGGAAGGTTTTAGATTTTATATGAACTATTTTGTTGTGCCTTACTTTTATACCCTATATAGTTTTCACTGTAATACATCCCTGCTAGGTAGGATGAAGTGAGAAAATTAACGTTTCATCGTTTCATTCAATTAGCATAATCTAATGAAAGAGCACTAAACTCGGAAAGAATAAGAAATTCTTACTAGTGAGAACTTACTAGTGAGGCAACCACTGTGCCACCAGGGAAGCCCCAGCTAAGGTTATTTTTAAACCTAATTCTAGATAACTCAGAGAAGTGCAATTCTGTATTCGACATGGCAATGGCAGCAAAATTTGTCTTCGAAGACGTTGCAGGCCATTATGCAGGATTCCTTGTAAACCCCTTTCTCCATTTAAAAACCACTGAGAACAGAACCTCAAAGCAAAGGGAGATCCATGGTATTTTAATTAGGAAGATCACACCTTATTCTTTTATGAATTCTCTGTCTCTTGGTATAACTTGCTTGCCTACTAGTTTGTGGAGGGAAACATCTTCCAATCCTTGAAGCTCTGGTGTAATTAACCACCTCCATCTCATACGCTGGCTTCTGTCCTTGATGAAACCACCCTACGTGTGAGCTTTTGGAACATTCCTGGGAGAACTCTGTATTTATTTAACTTGAAGGCAAACAGCAACATGCTAAATAATGTGGTTAAAGTTGTTAAAAGCCAAAATAAACACTTATAATTATCTCAAGAAAAACGGTGTCAGGCCAATGCAGTCTCTATAAAGTGGACTCCGCTTGCGTCTTTCAGGCCCTGCTGCACAATAGATCATAGTTAAAGGTCTGTTAACAGACCTCTGATGGCTGAGCGGGGTAGCTTGTGGTTTCCCTCGAAGCCTATTGGCATAATGTGAATTTATGTGTGAGGTGCAAATTGGCAGTTGCCATCTATTGGTGCTTTTGGCAGAACAGAAATCATACGGTAGGGCTACCAGCAGGAAGTGCATTGCTTTGAAATTACCCAGCAGGGTTTCTACTTGCTGCTCTTGCTGCTTCTGAGACAGAGGGCTTCCATCGTCTGGCCATGATTAAAATCAAAGTGGAGGCTTCTTTGCTGGGTGCCAGTAAACTTAGGTGAAAAACAGAAACAATCTGGAGTTTAATTATTTTAAAATGCAATGTAGTCAAGAAACAAAGATGAAAGCATTTTTGACTAATCTACCCCAATTATTTCACATAAACGGATTTTCTAAAAAAGAGACCCATAGAGAGAGAGATTGACTTTACCAGAGACTTCATAACCTATCTCATAGCCATAAAATACATCTATGCCACGTATGCCGTCTCATGAAACTCATAGAGAAAAGTGTCCAAACATGATACTTTGGGGTGAATAGAGAAAACCAGATGTGCCTTTACCTTATTCCAAACTCAAGATGCTACATTTATGTGAAATAAGCATGGAATAAAATTTATTGGTTAATTACTTACTACCTTAAAACAATCCATCTGAGGGAGTATCTCTGTGTTATAATTAAGATCGGTGTAATTCCATAGTAGGCTGGACAGATAATTCCCATTACGCCTGTAGTTCCCAAAGCTGGCAGCTTCTGGATTTCTGCTTTTCAGCTTATTTTTTTCCCACGAAGAGTACAAAAGCACTAGTCATGAGTTCAGAGTTTGCTGTTTCTAATAATCCACTGGGAGAATATTTAACTCAATTTTGAACAAAAAAGAGCAAATGCAAACTTGCTATTACATTGAATTGACCAGCTCTCAAAAAGAAATAGTGGTTGGAATCAAGGGTTAATGTGTAGGTTCTTTGGAGAATACCCACGCATAAGCACTGGGAGTTCATGCTTTTCAGCTAACAAATATTTACTGGGTACCTGCTATGTGGTAGGCACTGCGATCCGGACCTGGAACAAGCCCGAAGCTAGAGAATTAAGTATTTATTTACATCTGTCACTCTGGAGACGGAGTGCCAAGCAAAGGAAGTATAGTGTGCCAGGGAGTACATGGTGGGGACACCTACCCTGCAGCTGGAACTCTGCCCCAAGGAGAGGTGTGGAGGTTACATTTCTGCCACAAACGTCACATACTTTAAAAAGACATATAAAAAGAGGAAAAACATCATTTTGATTGCAAGGTTAGAAATGGCTTTAGAAAAATGGGATATGCAGGTCTGTTCTCTTCCTTTGAAAGTTTTCTTCATCTAATTCCAGTCTATCATGATACTTCAAATCAGCTGGCCACAGCGGAGAGCAGGTGTGTAGAACCTCTCCAAATCCTACAGCCCAAATGCCAAAGGCCTGTATCTTAACTGATGACATTGCTCAAGGTCAAGGCTCTTGAGCTACCACACCTGCTGAGGCAGGGGGGGAAATCCAGATTTTAAACCTTCTTCCACTTTAATTACAGTATGAGAAAGAGAGAAATCATAATAGCATAGTTATGCTACAGGGCATTTATGAGGGGGGAGGGATAAATTAGGAATTTGGGAATAACATATACACACTACTATATATAAAATAGATAACCAACCAGGACCTACTATGTAGCACAGGGAACTCTACTCAATATCTTGTAATAACCTATCTGGGAAAAGAATTTGAAAAAGAATAGATACACGTATATGTATAACTGAATCACTTTGCTGTAACTAACATGACATTGTGAAGCAACTATACTTCAATAATAAATAAATTTTTAAAAAGTCATTTTACTAATATGAAAAAAGAGCATTTATGAGTATATTTTGCACCTATCCAAATTTAGAACCTGGCAGTTATAACTTGGTTTTGTTTGACAAATGGAAGCACAGAGGACTCAGGCTGCCTCTGGGTTTGAGAAATTAACATAGAATTTGATGGCTTTACATGAAAATCTGCTTACAAAAACTAGCTCCCACTGGTGGAAGTATCTTTCTGTTCAGTCCGCAAAGTTGCTGGAAGCTTTTGTCTCTCAAACGCTCCTCCTGATCAGATTTCCATTCTGTTCCCAAACCAACCTTTAATTTAATAAGTATAGTCCTTCCATTCAGGAAGAATTTCCATGACATTGTGTTGAATCAAATGTACACGTTCAGTATCCATCCCAGCAGCACCACCTATTGTTATGTTGTAGCCCTTGTACTAAACTTCCCAAGCATCTACTTTGTTTATTCCTCTAGTATTTCTGTTTGGCATCCAATATACTACACATTTTGCAGGTTGTAGGGGTTGAGCATGAGGATTGTGGTGACGTTTCTGAAGTTATAAATTGGTTCTGTACATAAAATACATTTTGTAGTACTTCAGACTTACTTTCTTTTTCTTTTTACATCTTTATTGGAGGATAATTGCTTTACAATGGTGTGTTAGTTTCTGCTTTATAACAAAGTGAATCAGTTATACATATACATATATCCTCATATCTCCTCCCTCTTGCGTCTCCCTCCCTCCCACCCTCCCTAACCCACCCCTCCAGGCGGTCACAAAGCACCGAGCTGATCTCCCTGTGCTATGCAGCTGCTTCCCACTAGCTATCTGTTTTACGTTTGGTAGTGTATATATGTCCATGCCACTCTCTCACTTTGTCACAGCTTACCCTTCCCCCTCCCCGTGTCCTCAAGTCCATTCTCTAGTAGGTCTGTGTCTTTATTCCCATCTTACCCCTTGGTTCTTCATGACATTTTTTTTTTTTAGATTCCATATATATGTGTTAGCATACAGTATTTGTCTTTCTCTTTCTGACTTACTTCACTCCGTGTGACAGACTCTAGGTCCATCCACCTCGCTACAAATAACTCAATTTCGTTCCTTTTTATGGCTGAGTAATATTCCATTGTATATATGTGCCATAGACTTTCATTTTAATTGGTGAAAAGAAACTGAATGGAGAAGCTATATGCTTATAAAAATACTTATGGATAGTAGAATAAGGTTTGGTAAATAAGATCCAATTTGTATCTGTATGTTTTGAAAGTTACTGCTATCATATATTATTTATCAAATACAAGTGACCTTTTTTTCCCAAAGGGGTTTAAAAGCACTTGTAAAAAACAAATATTATTATTTGCATTTACAGGTAGAAACAAACTCAGGAAGCATCAAATGGGCTGCTATGGAATTTTGCAGCATTCTTCCCAGAAGAGACAGAAGTAGGATTGGAAATTTTACGTAGTCTTTATTTGATTTTTATATATACATATATGAATGTGAGTCATAAACTATGTTTGCTGTAAGCCATGTTGATTTAAACTGTGTAAACCATGAAAAGGATGTTAGGAAGAAAACAATAGGTAACATAGAGAGTATTTTCATACACACTGTATCATTTAATCTTACCCACAACTCCCTGGGGTGAGTGAGGTGACCTTGACCTTTGCCCTCTTCTTCTCCTGCTGTCTCCACTCTTTTCGAAATTTCATCCACTCTATAGATTCAATTACCATCTCTACGTCGATGGTTTCAAAATTTCTATTTATGTCCCTTATATTTCTCCCAACCTCTAAGGGAAAAAAGGTCTATATTTGGAAGTTCCACAGATATCTAAAACTCACCGTAGACTTATCATCCTTCTTGTCAGATCTTCTCATCTTCCTGTATTCTCCGTCCCAGTTAACGCCCAACCATCTGTCTCGTCCTCCAGCCAGAACCCGGAAGTTATCTTAGGCCCCTCCTTCCTGTTCATCCTCTTCCCTCAATTAGTCATGACAATGACATTTCCTCAATATCTCTGGATTCTCCCATATTTAGTTCAGGCCTTATCATTTCTCACCTGGTTCATTATAATAACTCTTCTGCTTCAAATTGGATTTTCTCTGCTTGCAGAGAGATGGTTCTAAAACTCAGGACTCAACGGATGGTTTCTCACTGCTTTTAGGATGAAGTCCCAAGTTTTTTACACAAATAATATGATGCCATTTAAAAAACAGGACCCATTACTAAGTTTCCAGCTTTTTATCCTACTGTTGAATGATGAGACGTTTCAACCACACGAGATCTTCAGTGATCACAAGGGACCTGCCCTAGGGGTGCCTCCCTATTTGGAAATCCAGTAATAGAATTCATCATATTATTAGAACTAAGGATCAAAATCATATGATCATCTACAGCGATGCTTAAATGACATTTGAAAAATTCAGCACCCATTCAGGTTAAAAAGTAACAAATTAGAAATTGACAGCTGCTCTAATATGATAGTGTATATAATACTCATCCTAACCAATGAAGTGACCATCTTACCTAATTAAGAACATAATTGGAGGAATTCTTACTAAAGTCAAGAGGAAGAAAAGACACTGAGTATCTCTACTACTGTTTAACTTTGGGAGTATCAGCCAGTGTCATGAGATATGAGAAACTGGAGGCATAAGAGTTGGAAACGAAGAGGTTAAGCCATCTCTATTGCTATTTGATTCCACATTGGAAATAAATAAGGTGCAGAACAGCATGTAGAGTGACTATCCTTTGTTTAAGAAAGACTGAAGGGGTGATAAGACTATATACATGTACCTTTTCAAATTAGTGTTTTGAACATTGCATTCTTTAAGCCGACATATTTTTTAAAGGTTTTTAATTCAACGCAGAATAAGAGATTAGGTAATACTATAATTGTAATCTGGAGTATTATTTGATGTACTAGTTTAGCATCACATAAAACCATCTTCAAGAGCTTTATTTCATTACTTATTTAATTCTACTTACGCCAGGAATCTTTCAAGAAAATGCCCTATCTGGAAATTTTCATGGCTGAGGATTTTTGATAAGATTCTAAAAATTCAACATTCAGTCATTGAGCATTTGGTCACAACATGGAATAAGTGTGCCTCTAATTTTCAGAAATAAAGGAAAATTCAAACTTAAAAAAGACTACGTACCATTTTCTCATATTTTCAAAAGAAGTAATACAAGAATAAACTCAAAGCCAATAAAAGTAGTTACCCATAGAGTGAGGGAAGGGAAAAGGGTGGAGGCAACTTTGGAGCTATGTAAATATTTTACATAATTGAAAAATCAAAATGAACTCATGAAGGAAAAAGAACCTGTTGTCCTGAAGAAAGGGTGCTGTAGAGTGGAGGCTGTTCTGAGGAGCGTGCAGTCGTGGCTGGGCTGTACCTCTGAGGGTGCAAGGAGGCTGGTTCTGGGCGTGCTGGGGAAAGGCTGGAACCAGGTGCCAGCGTGGTGGTGGGTGTCCTGAGGCCGCAGAGGGCAGACAGAATGTTTGCTTTTTTTATTTAAATATTTATTTATTTATTTACATGTTTATTTATTTATTTGGCTGCGTCAGGTCTTCAGTTGTGGCATGCGAGATCTTTGTTCTGGCATGCTGGATCTTCTGTTGTGGCTCGTGGGCTTCTCTCTAGTTGTGGCTCGCGGGCTCCAGAGCACACAGGCTCAGTAGTTGTGGCACACGGGCTTAGTTGCCCCGCAGCATGTGGGATCTTAGTTCCCTGACTAGGGATTGAACCCGAGTCGCCTGCCTTGGAAGGGGGATTCTTAAGCACTGGGCCACCAAGGAAGTCCCGGGGAGACAGGATGTAAACAGAAACAACTCTCCTCTGTTCTCTCTCTCCCTCTCTGTCCTTGTCTCTCTCCCTATTGGCAGAGCCTTAAGAAGCCTGTGGCAAAGCAGAAATTTAATCTGCAGGGTCCCAGACTCAGCATCACAAAGCAGAGGGAGGTTTTGGGGGTGATGACAACACCTTAGTAGTTGATATTGCTGGGAGAATTGGGACCAAGAGTTTCCTTAGCATGGGGAGAATTTACGAGGGCCCAAATGACCCTGTAGTACAAGGTCGTTTGCATACCAACAGGGACTGACACATTAGGCAAAAATTGATTTCAAATAAGATATTGCAGGTGAAATGGTTGAGAATTAGAAAGTGCCCAGCAAATACACAAGTAGTGTGTTATTGTTGGTGTGATAATTTCATTCTTAACTGTAATGGGTGTTAATAAAACAAAGTGTATAAAGTCCAATGTAATCACAAGATAAATTGTGAAAGATGTCTAGCAGCTTTAGAAACAGAAATAATCGTTTGTTATTACTTGTCTCTAATTGAACTGATTTTATTTTACTTTGGAAGTTAGGTGAGTCGCAAGCTTTCCAAAGGACACACGTTGTAATTAGCTTTTCTGTAATAACACAGAGTTTTGTGGATCCTTACAAAAATCTGAATCAAATTTTTTTCTAGTGATGTGTCTATATGTTATACACTGACTACATAAGGGCATTGAATTACTATACTATAATTACATGGCTGGTCATATTAATGTGTATCTCTGTAGTGCAACAATTTTTGCATTTGTTCATTCATCAAGGATAACCATGACTAATGCAATTATAGCTTCATTTTAAACTCATTATTCATGGTCATCAGTTAAGAGATAAGAATGGAATTATGTTGATAAGTTTATAAACTAATGGCTGGAGGCCAATCAGATGCTTCATGCTCTTAAATTATTTTATGATGATGTTACTTACGGTAACGTGGATTTGAAGCGAAGCTTTTGGGATTCGAGCAACACTTTAAGAGCTGTAAGTCATTTTTCAGTTTTGTTCTCTCATATAGATACAGAAAAGGTACGTTAAAATTATTTCGTGAGTTTAATTAACACCATTATAGATACTGCAAATACTTGTAAACCGAGAATAATCTGCAAAAAGAAGAAAATTCTGATGCTTTATGCAAAAAATAGCATAACAAAATATAGGAAAGAAGTACGTGATAACTGGTAAGTCAGAACATTAGGAAAAGATTTTGGGAAACATTTATTTGTTTGGAGAACCAAAATAGTTGTAACTGGGCCAGATGACTTATTAGTTTCTAAGAGAAACATAAACTTATGCGGAATAAAAAGTTGCAAGTGGTCAAGAGAATTAAAAAAGTACTGAAATCATCCAAGAACAAGGTAGGCCTTGGTATAGGACAACAGTCTCTAATTCAGGTGTTACTGATTTGCAAAGGAATGGATCATTTTTAATTGGAAACTAAAATCAATTGAACGTTAAAATAATTTTAATCGAAAACTCATTGCGTGTCTGTATCATTGTTTTTCTACCCGTAGAATATAGTCACGATCCACAATTTTTCCAACTTAGTAAATATTTACTGAGCATCTATTTAATGTGCAAGTTCATTAGGCATCCCAGTAGGGTCGAAAGGTAGAAAAATACCGTTAAGGAGTTTGTAATCTGGCAATGTGAGTAAGAGAAAGGTGTACACACTTTGAAAGCAAAGGGTAAAGTGTCAAATGCTGTAAGAACGATACAAACACAATGTGTGGAAGGTTGGTGGAAGGAAAGAGGATCTCCAGTTGGAAAGATGAGAAAAAGCTTAATGAAGGAGAGAATATGTGAGATGAACCATGAAGAATAAAAAGAACTTCCACTGGTTGATAACAGAGATATGTAAAAAAAACATGAGCAGTGTTGATTTTGTGCTAGGCACCGCCTTAAGCATTTCATATGTTACCGTGTCATTTAATCCTCAAACAACCACAGGAATGGTGCTCCTGTGATCACTATTCCCAAATGAGGAAGCTTAGAGAGGTTAGTGGGTCTCATGGTACGTGGGGATCCAGAATTTGGACTTGGATCCATCTAGCCCCAGAACCCAAACCTTAGTCGCTATGTTCTACTGCCTTGTAATGAGGAGTTGTCTATGAAGGTGAAAACTGAAAAACCTACAGCTCCATAACATTTGTGTTTTAGTAAAATGATGCTTGAGAAGTTGACGTTGACCAGTAAGAATATGACAAAAATGTATATTATGGTTGAAATTTCAGTTGAAAAAGTAAGTACAAAACTGTGCATGTGCTTTGTTTATAACAATGCCAGCACATAGGAGACTCAGTAAATGATTGTTGAGTGTATTAATGAATAATGTAGAAAATGTGCATGCGCATGGGCAAAGATCGAGAGAGCAATACATAAAATGATTAGTTGTAACAGGATTCTGGCCTTTTCCTCTTTCAAAGTCATCTTTAATCAGTATATTTTCAGCTCTTCCAGGTTTGAGTACAAGCCAGCTGCCTACTTCCTTTCATTAACAGAAGACTAATTCTTCAGCCCTAAAGAATAAATGCATCAATCTGTGATATTAATAATCAACAGAGAGATCTTTTTCAGGATATTTCTTAACATACACAGTCTTTCTGAATATTTAAAAATTTTTTCACCTTTTAATTTTTTCCGTAGTGAGGGATATAAATCCAGATAAAATGATGCATAGATAATTTAGGCATGCATGACAGAGAGCAGATGAGGCGGCGAGAGCTTGCATGTGGACTAACTTCTTTAATTTCCCCAAATTGAAGTCTTATTAATCATTTGCTAGTTCCATGCAATGCTACATTCTTCAAAAAAATGCCTAATGATAAAAACAGGAGAAAAGATAAATGAAAATGGTCAAAGTGTTCAATAACATGTTGATGTAGTAAAATTTAAAAATAGAACTTGGGCTTCCCTCGTGGCGCAGCGGTTGAGAGTCCGCTTGCCGATGTAGGGGATGCGTGTTCGTGCCCCGGTCCGGGAAGGTCCCACATGCCGCGGAGTGGCTGGGCCCATGAGCCATGGCTGCTGAGCCTGCGCGTCCGGAGCCTGTGCTCCGCGACGGGAGAGGCCACAGCAGTGAGAGGCCCGCGTACCGCAAAAAAAAAAAAAAAAAAAGTAGAATTTAGCATATTGTGGGATTTTGCCTTTAACTAGACTAAAACACATTTTGTTGAGTCAGAAGAAACTATTAAATACCATATACAAATTGCTTTATACTTATTTGATTAGGAAATAGCATTTACATATGTGTATGTACACATGCGTTATTTACCAGTGAAACTGATTAACTCGTCTGAAGCACGATTTTTTTTTCATTAAAAAAAAGAGACTTCTGGTAGCAACATAAGCTACATCTGAATGTGCTAAGTTGCCCATTTACCATGAAGCTGTCAGGTTTGAGGGGGTCCCAGAGCAAGAAAAGGCTCTGAAGATGGCCCAAGGTGAAGCAGAAGAAATTCTGCTACTTGGGCTTCATGACTGAGAAGATCCAATGGCACACAGAACATCTATGGAAAAATAGAGATGCTGTATGCAGCCCCTGGCCACCCCCAAGAGAAGACTCTTAGGGTTTGGGAAACAAATCCTTTCCCTCTTTGAGAAATAGCTACTGCTCACAACTTGCTACTAGTCCCTGGTAGACACAGAACCTGGCTAAGATGCCCCAAATGAACACTTGACCTGAACTGCCTTTTTTTCTTTTTTTTTTGCGGTACGCGGGCCTCTCACTGTTGTGGCCTCTCTCGTTGCGGAGCACAGGCTCCGGACGCGCAGGCTCAGCGGCCACGGCTCATGGGCCCAGCCGCTCCGCGGCATGTGGGATCTTCCCGGACCGGGGCACAAACCCGCATCCCCTGCATCGGCAGGCGGACTCTCAACCACTGCGCCACTAGGAAAGCCCTGAACTGCCTTTTTAATCCAAAACGTCGTAAAGCTGGGTTTGCTCAGAAGCATTCCATCATCAAGCGACAGTGGTACCTAAGAGATGAGATTCAGGAAGTTACCGAAGGTGCATGTACACACATTGTGCCTACTTTGTGCCTCGGCTTATCTTGGCATCTGGTTCTGCTGCTCTAATGTCTTACCCTCAACCCACCCCGGGTTCCTTGAGGAGTTTCCTTTGATCAGTTGACTGAAAAGGCAAAAATTCAGGTGTGGCCCAGAGGTGGTTTTGCATGACATGCTGGTTCCAGCTAGAATTGGACTAGTGCAGCCTTCCTCCGAGGTGGCCCAGGACCTCAGGGAGGGGAAATCTTCCCAGTAGGAAAAAAATCGCAAACAGCGCGTCTGATTATTTGCTTTGCTTGGAAAGAGAAAGGGCCAGAGACATAAACTGGGAGGAATTTGTGAGTAGTGGCTAACAGGTTGGCTGGAAGTTTAGGAGGAATATGAGAGACTGGTGAAATGAGGATCTGGGACAGGATGTGTCCGTAGGCTCCGTGATCCGCAGACGGGACCGCTTCAGTCTCAGCCAGCCTCTCCTCACCAGCTCAGAGCTGCTCCCTGGGCTTGTGAACAAAGTGACAGCGATGAAATGATTCCAGTAACACGGGCTCCCCCTCACCCAAGCTGATCTGTTTGCTGCCAATTTAGGCGTTCAACCTAGTCGTCCTCTGAATATCTAGTGAAGATCCTGAGAGACAGACAGCGATTGGTGGAACTCTGGGGGGGCAACCAGGCGTCCGCTGAGCCCTCAGCAAAGTCCCTTTCCCCACAGGGACTAGCCAGCTACCCCAGGGAAGGAGGTGATTTTGACACCCTTCCATCATGAAGGAGCTGTGATTTATTATCACTAGAATCGACGCTTACTCTGTGTGTTGACTTGGCTTCCTTGCCCATACCTCTTCTGCAACCCTACCATCCACAGACTTTGTCTTAATAGCCATCAAGTATCCTGTACAACATTCTTTATGAGTAAAGAACTCCTTTTTTTTTTTTTTACATCTTTATTGGGGTATAATTGCTTTACAATGATGTGTTAGTTTCTGCAAGAACTCCTTTCTTTTTGGCAAATGAATTATAGCAATGGGCTTATGCCTCTACTATTCATTGGTTTTACCCTGAATCCCCTCACCCTTGGCCCATCAAATGCCCTCCAAAATAAGTGCGGTGGAGGTTTCCAACATCATTAGGCTATTAGACTTACAGCTTTGTTATCCAAAGGAGTAATAGTGTAGGAATGAAATCATTAATTTGACCTTTATTATTTAGTGGAATGACTGGTTAGTAAGTAGTTATTTCCATTTCCATTTGCCTTATTATTTTTCTCTTAAAGTTATGCTCTTAAAATGAGATACAAAAATCCAGCATTAACTTAGTCAGTGTTTATTATTACTTTAAGGATTGTTTTAATGTGGTGTTCAACATGAAAATATTATACAAACCAGCATCAAGTGATTTTCGCTGACATTTATGAATGAGGTTAGTACTTTAATCAAATGAGGATATTAAGAGCTGGACTTAAAATCCCATTTAGATTCTGATTTTGTTTAGTATAATTTTTCAAGCCAAATAACTTCATGTATTTTTAACGATTCTAAGTCAACAACCAGATATTAAAGTCGGAAACTTTTTCAAATGCCTTGTCAAAAGTCTTTAAGGTTATTTATGGAAATATTTAGTAATGTAATTTTAGGACTTTGGTAAATTTTGTATTGCTTTGATTACACTTAAAAAAGACTTAGTGTCAAAACATAACTAGCTGAAATTTAAGCAAAAGCATACTTTGAGTAAGAGAGAGAACTTATATTACAATAGCTGAGAATTTTTTGTGAGACATCTTCTGTAAAAACACATAGATCATTCGAGGGCAACGTCAGCAAGATAAAGACATACTATTAATATAAACAGTTAAATGTTCTGATCTAAACGTCGTACACTCAGGATAAAATTAGAGTCAAAAGTTAAACAAAATATAGCAAGTAACTTAAAAAATATGTAACCTAGAGGTTAACATAAGCTATTCTGAAATGAACATATGAAATGCACAGAATGCATAGAGCTAAAGGTGAGTGTTATAGGCATTTAAAAAATTTATTTTGCTTCACTCGAGGGGGAAAAAAATGTAGTTCAGTATAATCTTTTCCATAATAGGAAATAAAGCTTTAAGGTAAAAAGTGTAGTGACTCTGATGCAGAAAACTTACACCTGTACCTTTTCATCTTCTGAGTTAACAATATATAACCTGGCAAAAAAGCTGCTTGTGCTTTGTCATTGACCAAATCAGGACAATTTTCCTGGCATGGAAAGCATAGTAATGAATGCTAAAACTCTCAGCACGCCCGGTACTGGAAGCCAGGAGCATTCGATTCAAGTCCCAGTGCTGCCAGTAACCATGTGACTTTGAGGAAATAGTCACCTTCCTGAGCCTTAGTTTCCTTGTGTGTGAGGTAGGAATGCTGACTTGTGCCCTGACTCCCTGAATTATGAGAATCAAATAAAAACTCTGGCACACACTGGTGAAACAAATAAATGAATGAAGATGTATAAAGGCATTTTGTACATTACAAAGCCCTAAATGCAAGTGAATTGTCAATTGTTCTATTTCCCAAGCTTACAATCTGATCTGAGAAACATGTTTTTGAAATGGAAGGAAGAACGCCTGGTTAAAATATTTTGCTCTTTGGATGCAGGTTGTTTCATCCATCAGTGGATGTAGCAGCAGTGGGTTAGGCTGGTTGTCACCTACTGGGTGGCATTTGATGAGTGTACTTCATTTGCTTTTTCCTAAAAAAGTATAATAGTACCTCGTGACCAAAGCTTCAAGATTGGGTAGGCATTGCTTGGCTTTTCTGTTAGCTAGATATGTGGCCTTGAATGAGCCACTTCAACGTGCTGGATTTTAGTTCCCTTCCTGTTAAAATAAAGGCGTAATAATACCCGTCTTTTCCATCTCATCGCTGTCTAATATAGGGGCTGTTGAGGAAAGAAAGGACCACATGTGGGATTGGGGAGCATGGGGGTAGAATCTGACCAGGCTCAAGGGTTTGGCAACCTGGGGAGCTCCCGATAATTCCAGGGCAGAGACATGTGGATGGGAGATGATGTGGGGTTCCCCAGCGTACAGGTTTTAGTAAATCATGGGGGAGATTTGAGGAGCAGGTAGAGAGCTGGACTCTGGGGAAATAAGAACACTGATATTTACCTCCTGTCTCCAACAGGCAGAATGCAAAGTACTTTTGGTTACCTCTTAACTTGCTGAATTATTCTGATGAAATCAATCAGCTTCTTCCCTTGGGGAGGAGGTATTTTAGGAGTTCAGTAAAATTAGATGCAGGCACGGAATAATCTCACAGTCCTGCCTTTCAGTTCAAGTACGAATGGGCCCCATGGTGAGAGAAACCCCCCAAATTCCAGGGGTGGAAAATGGAGTTGGATTTCCCCTGTCTGGGACCCAATAGGATAGGTCTAGCGGCTGGGGGAGAGGGAGGGATTTAATAAGGACTTCAATTATATACTACGGGTGGGAGGGTTTGGTAGTCAATTTCAGAAATGATTCTAAGCGTGCAAGGTGCAAGTATGTATTTCTAGTGTTACCCCACTTTATTTTATTTTTTAAAATTTATTTATTTATTTATTTATTGAAGTGTAGCTGATCCACAATATCGTGCTAGTTTCAGGTGTACAGCAAAGTGATTTGGATATATATATATATATATATACACATGTATATTATTATTTTATTCTTTTCCATTATAGATTATTATAAGATATAGAACATAGTTCTCTGTGCTATACAACAAATCCTTATTGTCTATCCATTTATTTATTTATTTATGTTTTAAAATTAATTACTTATCTTTGGCTGCATTGGGTCTTTGCCGCTGTGCACGGGCTCCCTCCAGTTGAGAGCGCAGGCTCAGTAGTTGTGGCGCATGGGCTTAGTTGCTCCGTGACATGTGGGATCCTCCCACACCAGGGCTCGAACCCCTGTTTCCTGCACTGGCAGGCAGACTCTTAACCACTGCGCCACCAGGGAAGCCCTATCCATTTTATATATGGTAGTGTGTATCTGTCAATCCCGTACTCTTAATTTATGCCCCCCCCGACTTTGGTAACCATAAGTTTGTTCTCTATGTCTGTGAGTCTGTCTCTGTTTTGTAAATAAGTTCATTTGTACTATTTTTCAGATTCTGCATATAAGTAATATCATACGATATTTGTCTTTGTCTGACAGACTTCAGTGCTTCCCCCCTTAAAACCGAAAGGAGATGCATGTAAGCCAATCATCAGAGACTTTTCCTGTCAGCCTGCAAGCACACACTCGGAGTCTAGAATGAAAGCAAAGCACACCTTTGGGTTCCAGCTGAGCCTTCCAATCACCCAAGGCCCAGTGGGTCTCGGGCCTTTGGGCTTAGTTCCTTTTTTACTGGATTCGGACTTCTCAACAGACCTGAGGCCTCTCCAGACCCCATGTCATAATCTCTGACGTGCTCTGTAGGGGAACCTGTTAGCTTTGGACCCTCCCTCTCTTCATCGTCTTCTTCGTTACAGAGATTTAGGCTCTTGAAATCTTTTTGTTCCCTCACTTGTCCTTCCTGGATCCTATGGGATTTACTTGGCTGACTTCAAGTTTTGGTTTTGGTCGGTTTTGTTTGGTATCACTGCCAGGAGGGACAGGGGTGAGGTAGGTGACCAACTGACCCTGATTGTCCTGCCCTGATGAGCTCCTGGCCTGTGAGATTTTCACCTTTCAAACCAAGAAAGTCCCAGGCAAACCGGGAGCAGTTGGTCACCCTGGGAGCTAGGAGCGACGACAGAAAGAGGAAATGCAGTATTCCACAATCAGCGTGGAATATTTACATTAAAAACCAATGCTTTGGGCTTCCCTGGTGGCGCAGGGAATATGCGCCACCAGTTTGAGAATATGCCTGCCGATGCAGGGGACACGGGTTCGTGCCCTGGTCCGGGAAGATCCCACATGCCGCGGAGCGGCTGGGCCCGTGAGCCATGGCCGCTGAGCCTGCGCGTCCGGAGCCTGTGCTCCGCAACGGGAGAGGCCACGACAGTGAGAGGCCCACGTACAGCAAAACAAAAACAAAAACAACCAATCCTTTTACACTGAAAAGATTAACCTTCTCTTAGTGTATTTCCTATGACCTTCAAAGAAACTGTTTGCCTTGAGAAATACGTGTGTCTTAAATGAATATGTGTGTAATAAACCCCTCTCAGCTTAAACCAGCTCAAGCTCACTTCTCACAACCACACCCTCTGCTTTCTTTCTCCAGGCACAGTGACAGTCCAGGCATTGGTGTGTGACCCAGCTCCGCTATTGAGAATTATCTCGGGAAATTTGGCTTGAGCTCCTAAGATGTTTGTCTGTTTGTGATCTGTGTCAGACTGCAGGGACAACTTAAACTCAAGACTCACCAGTGGATACACGTCTCACTTGAGAATGAAACCAGCAAAGAAATAGGCAGAGTTGCAGGGCACAGAAAGGGACTGCAGTCTTCTCACGTGGTTGGAACGTCAGGGTCTGGTCACACCTGAAATGACCTTGCAGTTACGGGTGTGATAATACTCTCTCCTTTGCTCCAAAGGGTTGGAGTTGTGTTTGTGTCAGTAGGTACCTAAAGAATACTGAATAACTCAACATGATACAACGAAATTTAAATTTATAAACAGATAAATTTGGAGTACTATGGCCATAAAGTGGTTCACTTCATTAAATACTCAGTTTGCATTTAACGTATAATTCAATTTTAAAATGTTTGATGGGCATGTATACTTTCAGGAACACACATAATGCTTAAGGTGAAGGAAGTTGGGTAGAGCTCTTTCTGACTCTATTGTTTAACTAGCATGTTGCCTTGGGCAAGTTACTTAACCTCTCTGTGACTCATTTGCACCATCCAAGAAATGTAGATAATAATAGTAACTAACTCTTATAGAAATTGTGTGTAGATGGTGAAGCAGCTAGAACAGTGGTCTGGCACTTGAATGAGAGTTGGCTCTTATTGATAAGAAATAAAGGGTTGTTAATTCATCCCTTTTTCTATCACTTTTACAATTAATATAATAGTTTTTAGGCAGTTTTTAAAATCTTTTGTAAAAATGTTTTTATTGGAGTGTAGTTGATTTACAAGGTTGTGTTTCTGCTATACAGCAAAGTGAATCAGTTGTACATACACATACGTCCACTCTTTTTTAGATTCTTTCCCCGCAGAAGTCATTACTAGGCAATTTAGATAAGAACATGCAGCATCACACATATGTAAACAAATACATCAACCACTTAAGCATTAAAAGAGGTAGAAGCAATTATGTAAATAAGTAGACAGAGGAAAAAGGCTGAAGATTTATAATAGGCCAAAGAGAAAACGTTATTTTTACAAGTCCAGGTTATGGCAATTTTTTTGCTCATTGAAAAATTTTACTTATTATATCAATTTTCCAGAAAAAGATAAATATACATAACGCAGACATAGGTTTCAGAGAGTCAGTTTGAAAAGTCTTTGTTAGGGTGAATGCTGCTGCTTTGATAATAATAAACAGTCGCATAATAAACAGTCTCATAATTAGCACAGTACTTCGCCGCCTCTGCTTTGTAAAAGGAAACGAAAGGCTAGAACTGGGTCATATCTCCAATGTGAAATATAGGGCATTTCAATTAAGATTCAAGTTGACTTTTTAAAGTGTTATTCAAGTCAAATGCTACCCCATGTCAATTGCTTCCAGCTGCCGAATGAGTTTGTAAAGTTATAGGGCGTTTCAACAGCACGGCCTGCAACGCGCCTTAATCTCGCGTTACAGCAGCACAGCCTGCAACGCTCCTTAATCTCGCGTTACAACAGCGGCTTGCAACGCGCCTTAATCTCACGTTTAAAACGTAGAAGATAAATCACAAAGTGCGTAGAAGTGTACCACAATCATAATATGTGATACATAAAGAATAACAATTATAAGTAATAAGTCCCTAGTCCCCCCCCACGTCTTCTTGCAGGAATATGCGTGGAACAAAGGCTACAATGTGTGTGTAAACTTTCAGAGGCAAATTACCAGTTACTTCCAACGTTAATCTTCTCTTACCCCTTTCCATTTTTTCAGTGGACAATTTTGCATATATTTAGGACGTGTTGACTGCTTTTTATTTTTTTCTACAGGTCATTTTCTTGGAAAAAGAATGGGGAAACTGTATTTCAAACCAAGACATGTCGTGACAGTTTAATTCATGCTCTTGCCATTTCAGTGGAATCTCTTTGAATCTTCTGCATATGAATGAGAAAAAAAATAGTAGAACAGTTCAGTGGTCAGACCTTACTCTTACTGCCTCATTCTGTAAATTCTTCAAGTCAAAATGAAAATTAAATGGCATTTTGAAACAAGTGTACACATAGGAGAGTATCTTCCAGAATTCAGTGGTCTAAGACTGGATTAGAAAGAAAGAAGGTTCATTGCCGGCCAGGCGCTTATTCCCCATTTTTCATTTCTGTTTGTAATTCCTGTCATCTTTGTTTCTTATGCTTTGGCTAAAAAGGGCGAGTCATATTTATTGGAACTGGGTTTCAATAAACATTATGCATTATGGTGAACCAAAGAGTGATTTATTGATAATTTGTCACTTATATTTATGAAAATGTAGACCCCAGAGCTGCAGAGCTGGTAAATCATATTCTGCATCTTGAACGTGTTGGTTTCCCCCCTACCTGCCCCATTTACTGCCAAAAGCACATCTTCCACGCTGACTGCCCCGTACAACTCAGGTCCTGGTCATCACGCACTTACACAAAACAAGAAAGAACAACTGTGAGATATTTACTTTTTTGCTTCAATATGTTTTCAATTTAATTCTCAAGTTGAAGAAATAATACATTGATAAAATATAATTAGATGTGAGATTACAATTTAATGAGGCCAGAGAAGGGGCAAGAATGTAAATGGAACAGTAGATCGTGTGGATTTTTTCTTTTTTTTCTTTTAGTTTGTTTATTATGTTACAGCTGTAAAGAACTTTCGCACAGTTTCCAGATGCAGGCAGCTGTTAGTCCTTCCGGGAAGGAAACAAAGGTTCAGAGTTCATTTTGATCCACTTGTTCTGGACTAGTGGTATTTAAGATGACACTTGGTGGGGTTGCAGCCTCCAGCCGGACCCGAGGTTGTCAGGATGGGCATCGCTCCTCTCATCTGGAAATTTCTCCAGCCACAGGAGGCCCAGTTTTCCTAATATGTTTATCTCCCATGGTGATGTCAGCAGAACTCAGCAAATCTAATATTCATGCTCAAGCAGATTTGCTGGTGCTCTTTCCTTATAAGAATAGGCCCTATATCACTCTTGCAGCTGCTTCCTCCAGATATGTGGACGCCCTTTGTGTTTCATGTTCTCTCAGACAGGGCTTGGGCAAGGAACAAAGCATCTACCTATCTGGCTGCAACCTATTTTTCTGGGTTTTTTTTTGTTTGTTTTTTATTCACAAAAATCTAATTCCAGTGTTTTTTCTGTTTTGTTTTCTACAGATGTGACTATAACCATGTCTTTTTCCATTTGGCCAAATCTTTTGAACATAAAATATTTACAGCAGGAAAATAACACGTCGTTTTTTTCTTTTTTGCAAGAATAATTGAGAGAAATAAAGAAGATTTCTAAACACAATTTAGGCAGAAGAATATTTCTTAAGTGTAATGGTCTATGTCTAAGGAATCAAACTCATGAAACTGTATATATGTTCCACACAGAAGTCTACAAAACCATGTTATGTGAACTGTTGTATAATATCTCAAGTTTTAATTATATGGTAACTAATCACTGGTTTTCAGGTTCACAGAGCTTTTTATGATTTGGTGGCAAATATATAATGAAAAGATGGAGAAACAAGCATAATTAGCTGCAGATTTCCTTTACACTTATGCAAATCTTTATTTCTTTAATGAAGAAATACTGATTGCATTTAAAACCTGCAACTACATGCGTCAAGATAGTTGGACGCTTACTAAGTGAAAGATGGGGAACTTATGTCTCCTTGTGAACTTAAGGTAATTTATTCCCACACGTCTTATTTACATATGAGCAGGTACATGTTAAAACTATTTCTAAATGAGTCTCAATTTCAGTTATTTTTAAGCATGACAGCGTTGTAGCAACCTTAGGGACTATCTTTGATACATAACTAATTTTGTATAACTAAGTTATATATAATTTCATATAACTTTGTAATTTTAAATGGTAAAATTACATGTATTTGTGTTATGTCACAGGATTGCCTTTTTTTTTTTTTTTTTTCTGTACGCGGGCCTCTCACTGTTGTGGCCTCTCCCGTTGAGGAGCACAGGCTCCGGACGCGCAGGCTCAGCGGCCATGGCTTACGGGCCCAGCCGCTCCGCGGCACGTGGGATCTTCCCGGACCGGGGCACGAACCCGTGTCCCCTGCATCGGCAGGCGGACTCTCAACCACTGCGCCACCAGGGAAGCCCAGGATTGCTTATTTTTATATCTTTTGAGAAACATAAATGTTGATTATATAATACTTAAAGTGCTAATTCCGCACCCAAAGCACTCTCTTTTTCAAAGCCATCATGAGATATGCCTCTTTTGCTAGATTTGCAAAGCATAGTCTCAAATTGTAGGTGAAAGACAAGGCCCTTTAGTTTGTGTTAAGGACTAGTTAAAAATATAGTATAGACACTGTACACAAACTTATACAGTGCTGTAGGGCAATTATATCTCAATAAAACTGGAAGAAAAAACAGGATTGATGTTACAAGCGTTTGTTTTATGGTAGTTTGAGCAAAAAGTTTAGTTGTAGACGTACTGATCTTATATGCAAAGATCTCCAAGTGTAACTTCTCATACAATTTGGCCCTATAAAATTCTTCGTGTCCTCATTTTATAAATTTGTAAATTGATATTTGAAGATTTAATATACACTGACCCAGGTCACATTGCAGCCACAGATAAGAGTAGTTTTATATCAATTATTTTTTGATATAAATTTATATGTTAAAAAGTTAAATTTTAAGACTGCCCACTTAAAAAAATTCCTGCAAATAATGGAACATAAGATTGGTTTTCAAGTCAAAGGGACTGTCACCTTAATTTATCTTAACCAGAAGAGTTTGACAAAGAATACATTTGAAAAGAAAGCTAATAAAAGTATCAGAAACAACCAAAGATATCTATTTGAAGTTATATTTATAACTCTTATTTTTATAAATTCTAATCACATAGAATGTAAAACCAGAAGATTTGGGAAATGCTTTCATTCACTGTTACTTGAAATGTGGAATTTTTTAAAGTGAAGGTAAGGTGTATGGCAGAAGGGATTCTGCAGGTGTACTGAGGTCCCTGATCAGCTGATTTCAGTAAGTCAGAAAGGAGGTTGTCTTGTGTGCACCTGACCTCAGACGAGCCTAGAAGGGGCGGTGCCCCCCTGAAGGCAGGCGACGGACAGAGGGCCTACAGAGGAGGCTACATAGCAAGGACTGGACGAAGCCTCTAGATGCTGAGATCATTCCCAGCCAAGAGCTAGCAGGAAACCAAGGCCTCAGTGCAATAGCCACAGGGATCAGAATACTGACTGGGGGAGGACTCTGAGCTCCACGTGAGAACGCAGAAGCGGCTGAGACCCTGAGCAGAGGGGCCAGCCACACCACCCATGCCCAGACTGCTGACCTACAGAACGCTGAGATAAAAGGTCCATTTCAGGCTGCCTAGTTTGTGTGATTTACTGCACACCAGAGAAAACGAATAAAGCTATAGACTGGCAAAGACAAGATTCTAACTCTAGCCTGTCCAACACCAGAGCCTCTCAGCGGTTCTTCACATGGACACGTATTATTGTGCTGCACTGCACGCTCATTCTCTGCATAGTTCTTGTTCTAAATCATCTTTGACTCTGGGTTCCAGATTAAAGGTAGGCAAAAGTACCATGCAAAGGCAGTTTGCTGGGCTTCGAGTTCCCGGTGCAGGCTGATGTGATGAGGAAAAGCAGGACTGGAGAATTTGTGGATATCCCCATCCTTGGTGTCAACTGAATGATGCTAATAGCAGTCTTAACACCTTATGCTAAAGTTACTGCCTTTGTAGAATCATGTGCGAACATAGCTGATGGCACCAGCTTTGGTTTGTCATTGAACGTGTCACCCTGTGTTTCTTTATAAAATATGGGATTAGTCAGACCTAATTTTATCCCTACCAGACCAAATAAAGATTCCTTAAGAGAGAACGAATTGAAATACAAGCAAGACAGCTGACGTTCTGAAGTGCTGCACCAGGACTCAGTTGTATGGGGTCATGAGATAAAATCCAGTGTGGGTTTCAGGGCTCCGAGGGCATCGGGGACTTGCACTTTGCCTAACCAGTGGTAGGAAGACAAGTTCTCTGGTCCATGTGGCAGAGGGTCAGGAGAGCAGGCATGGCTGTATCAGGGTGATCAGACATAGTAGTCAGATGAAGATTTCCATATGCCCCGGTGAGATGTGAGAAAAGCCCATGATTTTACATTCCCAAGAGAAACACATACATCCCTGAGACAGATCTCGGTTGATATATGGAGACTGGGCCGTGGTTTGTGTGAATCAGGAACTGGAAACCAGATGAGAGTGAGGTGCCTTTGCAGGTATCAGCACGAGCAGATGAGGTACAGACACCAGACCTTCTGCCCCTCTCCCCCACAAATGACACACCTCTGGCACTTGGGAGGGCCCTGGAGCTTAGGTACAATTCTAGGAATTGGGTGAAAGGGAGCGAGTCACCCTGAAATTACTATATATATAATTATAATTATATATGTGCTATTTATATTTATATAAAACTATAATATATAAAATACCATATATAATATAGCTTTATAATAATAAGTATATTTTAGGGTTATATGTAACTATATGTTTTCCTCCATCCAGTGGGACTGGAGCTCAAAATAGAAATTATGTCTTGTGAAACAACAATTAGGAAAATTCTACTTCCTGAAAACCTAGGTTTGGGACCTATATATGTGTAACTATCCCATTTCATTAATAACAATGAATTGGTGTCAGCAACGTCATATTAATCGCCAACACCGTGCGTATTGGAAACTGGAACCCACCGAGGCTGTGATCTGTCCAAGGTCATATAATAAATTAATGGCTAGCACCTCACTAGACTCTAGACTTTCACCTGGTCTTTGTTGTGTTGGAATAACACTTTCCTCTGATATCTAGAAAACTGAAGCCTCAGCCACACTTTTCTCTCAGGTTTGCGGAATGTCATTCCTGGCTTATATGTCTCTCGATGCCACTTACTCTAGGGAAACCTGTGGCTGAAGAGTAATGGATAAACAGTTGGTATCGCAAAGATTTGAGGGGGTAGTGTCCTGAAAATAAATGCCCATGACCTGATGCGTATAAAAATTGGTGAACTCCGGGCAGGGATCAGAAGAATCTTGGAGAAAGATGGTTGAAATATGTTTAACTTCAGTAGAAAAGCCAATCTGCAAAAATATACTAGTTCCTGAAGTCTTAAGCATTTCATGACCGGCTGGGAGCAGATGTTCGTTCCAACATCCCTGTCCCAGAGCCTGGGATGTTAAAATACCGTTTAGATCCTTGAAATAAGCTGATATTTTCACCTCATAAAAATACCTATGCATGTTCACCTGAGAAGAAAAAAAAAAAAAAAAGTGACATTTTCTGGTGACTTTCTTGAAGAATCCCGGTACTCATTTTCAAAAGGAAGAAATGGAAAAGTCTTCATTTCCAGCTGCTTGGAGATGGGACGGAACGAATTAGTATCTGCAATTCTTACAACGGTCTGCTGTTTTCAGAAAAGTGTAAAACACTATGTGTACACGTAGGTACAGAGGAACAGGCATGGTAACATTCTTTAACAGTAACTTGAAAGTCTTTTTTTAAAAAAATTTTGATTCTTGTTCTGCCTGCAGGATATCCGAAGGCAAAGATTTCGGCAGGAGTTGGATTCATCCTGGGATGTCAATGAACTACCCTGAACTTCCTCTCTGTACGTTCTCTGCTTTTAAATCCAGGGAAAGCTGTCAGCTTTTAAGCGTGCATATGGGACATCCCTATTTTGTCACTGCTGGAAGTTACCAAAGCCCTGCAATCTAATTTGCTGGGGTTTTTTTTTTTCTCCTCTGTTGAAATTAATATTTGAAAATTGAAAGCCCCACATTAGCACCAAACATTGGGAACATTTTATGGCACTTCAGTGGTTCTGTAGTGCCAGCTGGTTTCCCATCCCCTCCGAGACGCAGCATGCTGAATGCCCAGGGACGGCCCCGTAGAGGTTTCACCATAATCCACCTGTATCCATTAACAGACACTCAATCACTAAAGTGCTTACTAGACTAAACATATTTATCCAACCGAATCACACTTTACAATGCAAATCTGCCAATCCCCAGCTATTAACAAGAAACTGCTTTAAGGGGATTTTGGTGTTTGTGCTGTGAAGAGCCCGCTTACCTACAACAAACCACTAAACCAAATTAACGTAGCTGTATCCTCATAAAAGAAACCAGATATCCTGTTGTGAAAATGGAGAGCTTGGTGGGACGGACCTCCTTTGATGGCTTCGCAGTGTGCCAGACAGGGCTTCAGACTTCCAATCTGGCCGCCAAGTCATTACGGAACTCCACTGCTCAGCTCTCGATAACTTTAAAAGCAAACTAAAAATGCAGCGTCCGGGTAACTCAGTTAAGTCGTCAACGTCCTCAGTTACTATTATAATTGCCGTAAGTGCTGTAATTGTTGGATAAGGCTCCTTAATTCTAATTGCTCCTTCAACCAAGATCATGTTGTAAAAGTGCTTGCATTAGCCAAAAATAAAATCCAAAAGACACAAATGTGGTAGTAATAATAATTCTTTTTATTAGCGTGGCAGAGAGGAAGAGAACAGAGCTTTAAAAACTTCAAAGTTCTGACCAAAAAAAAAAAAAAAAAATCAGAATCGGAGGGACTCATATTCTTTGCCCCATTATTAGAGCGACACTTACTAAGTGCCATTACCGCAAGCTAAGGGTTTGACAACACTTTTTTTCTAGTCTGCGGGAAAGTCATGCCATCTGCGTTGCCCCACTAATTTAAGATTTCTGTCACAAACTACATAACACAGCCTTGAATGTCCTCACTCAGAACTCTTAATCGCCCCAGACTTATTGGTATTATACCCCCTTTAAATACCAATATTTTAAGGCAGCTTTGACACTTGGTAGGGTTTGAGGTAATTTTTTCCCCCACTTAGCTAGCAAGAGAAGAAAGGTAGAATTTACTCAGAGTTAAGCTACCGACACCAAGTAAATAGGAATTCGTAAAACAATAGGCCATTATTCTGCACAGAAAAAGAGCACTACTGTATCTCAACTCCACACCTCTGGTACGAAAATGAAATATGAATTTCCAGTCTCTACTGTTTATCAGAAATAATGAGCACTTTCTTATTTTAGTCGACTTTATAGGCACTTCTGGGGAAAATATTATGTGCAGCTAGAGGCAGCTTCATTTTGGAGGGCACTCTTCACTCTGGAATCATTTCCAAAGTGAATAAACCACAGTGTGCATTTTCCCAAAGATCAGACGAAGAAAGACTTCAAGCCAAAATAAAAATTAAATTGTCATGCGGCAAAATGTCAGCAGTTTGCTAGAAATATTTCAGAAACATGGGTATGTTCCTGAAATAGGAATAATAAATATAAACTCTTGTTTCTATATGTATTTAATCTTTGTCTACCCTTCTCATCTCTCATAGTGTAGGAATGAATTACAAAAGAGCTGCCAGATGAATTATGACATATTTTGAGGTCAGGATTTTGCTGTAAAGTGTGTGAAAAATAGTCTTGATGGCCTACTTAGTTAAAAAAATGAAATAAGAACAAACACTAATGTGTTTGTACATGTGTTAAGAAGTGCAGTTCTTCTGACATTTGAAGTAATAATGTGAATATCCTATAGTTATGTAAATACCCCGTTCACGTCAATGTGCACCAAATAACGTTCTAATAAAATTACCTGCCTTATGTTTATGATAATAATCTGGGATTTAAATCCGGACATGATAAATGTTATGTTTATGGGCGAGCATGGAGTAGTGAAAATACTGAGTAAAATATTGAAGAACAATATTGGAAACTTTAGCTCTTGGCCTTGAAACCACTTTTTTCCAATTTAGCTATCACAGAGGACAGCATTTATAAGCATAATTATAATGTTGCTATTTTTTTCTTCCCTGATGGCTTTTTAATTTCAATTTTTGATGGGAATATTCATTAGTTTTTTGATGGGAATATTAACCATTCACTATTCCATGTTGGATTTTGAAACTGCACTTTTCTGGCAACAGTATGTATCTATCATCCAAGAGAGGTATGGATAATGTATAGTCAGTAAAAACATTTAATGATATGGGTGCTGTGTTGGAAAGATAGAAGAGGCAGGAAACATCCTCCAGTTTAGAGAGGCTCATGAGATGGAATTATGAAGAATTTTATAAAATATCTCCTAGAAATATACAACAGTGTCTGCAGGATTCCCGTAAAGGAAAAAGGAGATAAAGAGAGAAGGTTTCCAGCGTTGGATTGTAAATTCTTCCTGAGGATGACTGCCATTTTCATTTCTTAATACCGATTAGAGCCTGACATTGTACAGGTAGGAGATCAATAAATGTGTGTTGTCTTAATGAATAAAAGGATTCCAACAACAGATTTGGGGGGAGCGAGACTCATGGCACAAGAAGGTAGCTGTTCCCCCCAGGCCATGGAAAGGTGAAGGCAGCAGGGAGAAGCAAAGGGGCTGGTGAAGGAGGGACACCTTTGAATTCTACATGTCCTCTTGGGCTTTACCCCAAGGCAAGGCAGACAAATAGCACATTTTCACAAATCCAAACTTCAGAACGCATCACTGTTTTGAAACATCAAAGACTCTGCGCTAGCGTCCCTTTGTGGTACGGAAAGCAGGACCACCTCTTACAATCAACCTGGGAAGAGATATAGTTTTTATTTAGCTCACTTCCTGGTTGTTATAGGAGTTTCTTCTGCAGCCTCCCAGCCACAGATCTAAGGAGAAACTCACTTGTTACTGTAGAAGAAAGTTCAGATGTAAGGTCTTGTTTTATTATCTCACAAGGGAAGATAAACATCTTGGAAGAAGATGCCCAGGATCTGGGATGAGAGTCCCTTGAGGAAACCACTCACCACTGCGATCATGTGTACTTATATGGCCTCGTCAGTTCTCTGTGTCTAAGTAGAACATTATTGTCACCCTTCCAACACCCTGCAAATGGAACTATCTGTAGTAGACTTCTAAAAATTGTTTTAACTCATTGTTTTTCCTGTCTCCTAGGAGTTTAGAAGATTCTTTCCATATCTGCCTGTTTCCATCAGTACCACCTTAGACCCACATTTAAATAGCTAGATGGTTTAGTGCTCACAGCCTCGGGGATGTGACAGAGCAAAAATCTTTTTGCTTCTAGTTTACAAAAGTCAAAGCCAGAGGGAGAAGAGAGAAAGCGTGAGGGGTAGTCAAAAACTTAAAGATTTGTGGAATGAGGGATTTTATTGTCACACCAGAAAACATTTCCCTGGATGGAGTGTGGGAGGAGAGGAGGAAGAGAAGTGCTGAGAGCTTGGTGAGTCCTGGGAGAGGAGCCGGGACCAGATCTAGTTAGATCCGTAAGGATCTGTAAACACGCCAGATAGATTTGTGGGTTTTGTGAGCAAAGGGGACGCAGAGCTCCTGAAGGCGGCAGGACCCCAGAGCAGGACAGGCTGCCCAGTGGGCCTGGGAGACACGTACAGACAGCCTCCCAGAGATTCCCGAGGGGCAGGCTGACCAACATGTCAGCACATGGTGACAGACCCCAGGGACAGAAATGTGTGGAAAGGGACGGCGGCCACCTGAGTGCCTGAGTGACTGATGAATGAAGACCAGCTGGGACATGCCGCAGTGGATACCTGAGAGCAAAGCACCCATGGCCCCCCCTTCCTAGGTCTTGGTTGGCACCATGGACTCACCTAGGCCTTGACCCTAACAACAATGGGTGATCATCCCAATTAACTGAGATTTGGGTTATGCCACCAAGGTAGAGTGGGGAAGCAAAATCTAAACAGTGCTGAGTTACGGAATGGAAAACTTTCAGAATGTTCTACCGCAGGTCAACCGTCGATTTGTAGACTGTAATGGACACCATCTACATATCATTAGTGTTCCTAAAACTGTGGAACTGGCAAAACAAAGAAAAAATACTCATCCCCCCCCTAAAAAAAAACCCAAACAGATCTAGAAATGCAAATGGGTGTGAGAATAGAGTGAATGTCCTCTGTTTCCTCTTCCCCCACCAACTGGCACATCAATACTGGGTCTGCTCCACACAGATGACAACGGTTGATGAGTATTTTTCAACCTTTTAGAGCCCATTAGATCATAATAGGCATCTTCATTTGAGGTTGAAAACACAGAAGAAAAGAAAATTCTACTTTCACGAGGTTAATTTTTATATTAAGATTTTATCCTTATTTTAAACAAACTATAAAGCCTACAGAGTTTGCCCATCATGACTGGCCTTGGCAAAGAGAAAACGTCTTTGCAGAACCCTGACCAGAAGTGATGTGGATTTTTTGTTTGAACATGACCCAAGCAGCTCCAATGACGCATGAAGTAACAGAAATCTCAGGAGAAGGCCGAGGTTAGGTTCATTCAACAAGGGGCCATTCAGGGTTGGCCGATGGCTGAGAAGCCATGTTAAGGTAAAAGAAACCATGGGCTCTGGTTCCAAAGAGAGTTACAAGCAAACTGGAATCCCAGCACGGAGACCGTTTCTCCCAGCTGCCTAGATTTTATCTTTTCTTGGAAGAACTCGCTAGACCTTTAATCTTTGGATTGTGGTGGAGTTTGAAAATGAGGAAAAGGGAACATGAGGCTGTCAATAGATTCTGTTTACGCTTATTGCATTTAAAGGATTTTTCATTTTCTCTTGGAGAAATAATACTTCTATCAGTGTAGATATCAATTTTGAAGGAATTCTGTAAATATATGGCAGGTAAATTACTTGTAATAGATTTCACAATTAATAATAATTTTCATTTATGAAATAAGAATTTTTGAAAATGGTTGGATCACCGAAAATAGAGGGCCTCCTGCCTTTATTTTTTTTTTTTTTTCCGGTATGCGGGCCTCTCACTGTTGTGGCCTCTACCGTTGCGGAGCACAGGCTTCGGACGCGCAGGCCCAGCGGCCATGGCTCACGGGCCCAGCCGCTCCGCGGCATGTGGGATCTTCCTGGACCGGGTCACGAACCCGTGTCCCCTGCATCAGCAGGCGGACTCTCAACCACTGCGCCGCCAGGGAAGCCCATCCTCCTGCCTTTATTATAGGCTTTATCTTCTATTATCTCCCAAGGCACTAACATTAAATAAAATTATAAATTTAATTCTTTAATTGCACTAGACACATTTCAAGTGCTCAAAAGCCATGTCTGGCCGGAGGTTAATATTTGTATAATTCACACAGAGAACATTTCCTTCAATGCAGACAGTGCTATTGGCCAGTGCTGCTGTAGAGCTAACGGTCGAGTTATCAGGAGGAGAGAAAATCTGAAATATTACTGCCACAGTTTCATTCTTTATCTACTGTGTAAACACAAAACTTCTGTTAAGAGCGTGTTTATAGTAACACCATGGCTAATATCCTACTAATTTCAGTTCTCGCTGACTGGCTGAGTGACCAACTGAATGAATTTTTCCTGATTTTAATGTAATATGAGAGTAACAACTAAAATGAAATAATGGTTTATTCTACTGGTTGGAGGTTACTGAGTGTTCTTTACATGAAAATTAAAATACTGATGACATGATTATTCTTATCTCAATCTTAGCCTACAGATACAAATCACATCGCTAAGGAAGAAAACACACCATTTGGTTAATTCTGCACCAAAATATTTGCTGTTTGGTTGTTTTAGCATTTATTTCTTCTGTGTTTAAAAAGAATTGGTGGAGACAACATCACAAATATTTATGTATATTCAGTGCGGTGCAAGCGTCTTACACATTTTAGAGTTAATCCTGAATGCCCTTGTGTACTCAGATGAGGAACCCTGAGGGCAAACTTGTTTGGAGTTTTCACATTGAGTTAGATGAGGGAATCAGTTCGTTTGAAAGACTAATCTTTAGGTCCTTAATCTCTACCTTTTCCTGTGTTTATTTTTGAAATCCAGTTTTGTTGAGAATTGTGGAATAATGGTTTACACTAAGGAAGTGAGTCAGTGTCACCATGAAGTAAGAGGATTAAATTCGGGGAACAGTAATGCCCAGTAGGGTTCTATGTTGTAGAAATGGGTGGTAGGCAGGGAGACTAAGCAGATTGTTCTGGAGGAAACACGTATGGATCCTGGGAATCCAAAAATACTCTTAAATCGAAGGTGACTCCTTGAAGATGGTTGAAAAAAATAAGATGCAATTTTTCAGCGACATAAGAATCCACATGTAAGGTGGTACCCATGTGTATCCCTCTACTTAAGCACGTAGAGGATTTTTACTTATAAAGAAGATTTTGTTAGGTCTTGTATCTACTTCTAAGTCAGATCTTTTTGAAAGGAATAGTTTGTCATTCCTTTGAGTGATGAATGAAGTTTTCACTTTTTGGATTAAATGTACTTTCATCACTTTGGATTTTTAAAACATATATTCAGAATACAGGAAGCAGCATTTAAATTGGTGTCAGTGTTCTGGTGGTTTCTCCACACACACAAAAGAAGTCTAGCCGCGTATAGACCTAATTCCAGAAAAGATGAGAAGAAACTTTGAGTGTCTGAAATGGAATATGTAGCTGTTGGCTTTGCTACTTTTTTTTTCATTCTTCAGTAATAGACATGAAGGCAAAATATAGCAGTTTTTGAACATTACTATTTTGAACACAAAGCATATGTACTATTTTATAAATCCTTAAAGCCCTTTCAATGCTTGGAAGCTTTCTTATGAGGTTCTCACTGCATTTGGAATCAAGAAATATTTATTAAGTTCCCACTTGGTGCAGAGCAGTGTGTTGGTTCTTTTGGGGGATAATGAAAAAATATGACATAATCCCTGCTGTAGGGGGGGTTTGTAAAGCAGTGGAGAGAGAAAACTCTCAAACTCTCAAACTCTCAAAACAAACAGAGGAAGGAGTAATGCAAGATAGCTTATTTTAATGGTATCGACATTAAACCTAATGAGGCCTAGAGGAAAGGGCAGGTTCCCTGGAGGAAATGGGACTGAAGTTAGGTTTTGATGGATGGATGAGGGTTGGAAAGGGAGATGGGCAAAGGAGATGACTTTGAGGTAGAGGAGATAAACGTGGGGTTTTGGAGACCCGAAGAGCATGCAGCATTCTTGGGGCAGCTCTTGATGCAGCTGGAAGGCAATTCTGAAGACTGGAGCGTCTGAGGTTGTGTAATGAGAGCGAGGCTTCCTATTATAGTCAGGCTTTGTGTATGAGTCCCTTGAGGGACCATGGAAACCACCAGCGATTCAGACCGTGGTTAAAGAACAAGAGGGGAAGGTCTCTGCGTTCTGGGCTCTCACCTAAGCTAATTTTTCATCAATAAAGAAGTGAGTAGCCAACCCTTCAACACTTCCTTTACCTAAAAGTGATCGAATTTCCTCTATTAGTCTGCCGTCCACGTTTAAATGAAACACAGTATTTTGAAATTTTTACTTATGGTTAAAAAGTTTCTCAGTGGTTTGGAAACTTGGGTAGTCCTAAATTTCTCTCAGATTTCCCCTCCTTATTAGTTTGTATAAATATTGATTCACCCTAGCAATGAGTTATGGGTAGGAGGGATTTTTCTCCTGTTTTGTGCTATAGAACACAGCATTCCAGAAAAACCTCATTTCCGTTGATGAATGGCTATTGGCATACAGAAATCTGGCATGTGGTTGAGGAGAAGGGATACAGCTGACATGAGAAAAGCTGGAGAAGGAGACCATAATCCCCCTTCAAATTCACTGCTTATTAGAGGAGCTAAAATGATTAAGCAGCTGGAGGTTTTGATGTATGAGGAAAGATTAAAAGAATTACATGTGTGTAAGTTGGCCGTAGAGCTAAGGGGTATGTGCATGTGTGGTGGGGTGGACCCTGATAGCTGTTTGCAGATAATTGAAAGTATAAGCTCCACAGAGGGAGAGGGATTGCGGAGGTGGTCTTTAGGGGATTATCTAAGGGCAATGAATGAACTGAAGGAAAGGGAAAAAAAATGGCTTCATCAGGAGGACTTTCCTAATGGGTGAGACTTAAGAGGCCATAAAAGAATCTCCCACAAGGGGTGGTGAAATTCCCATCCCTTGAGTCATCTGGAGGAGGCCTATAAAGTGTTGGAAGCACACCATACTGCCCTGTGGGGGGACAGACTTGGTAAGCAAGACCATCCTTTGTCTTGATATTTTACAGCTCAATTTTGAGGATGAATCAATTGGTAAACAGTAAATCTGGAAACTCCCCAGGAACGGAGTCTGTCTCATCTCACTGATAATTTTCTCCAAGTAAGAGAGACATGTCCCACACCTCTTCCTCCTCTGACTTCCACACATTGTCCTTGACATTATATCATTTCTTAAGGGACATAATGGTCCAATAGTAGAGGGATTGCAAGATGGAAAGTGTAGGCAGCATGTAATTCATATGAATGAACCCTCCCTGCACTGCAATCTCTTTCCCTGAACACGCCTGCCATCTGTTATGTTAGGAGGACGCGCTGTATTGTGTTCCTCATGGTTCCTCAGTGTTAATGAGTGTTTGGACCATGCTACTCTTGGAAATGAAATTGGTCAAGGCTAGCTTTTCTCTAGTACCATGACAAGGCAGAAATTCTTTCTGGTGACTTTTGATAATGAAAACCAGAGTATGTCTATTTTTATAATTTGCACAAACTGAAAGAGGTAGGATCTCAGAGCTCTTCATTTCAATGCAAATGGAAAAAGTAAGAAAGAAAGAAAGAAAGAAAGAAAGAAAGAGAGAGAGAGAGAGAGAGAGAGAGAGAGAGAGAGAGAGAGAAAGAAAGAAAGAAAGAAAGAAAGAAAAAGAAAGATCCCATAACCTTGTAGGATAATGCTTCAACCTCATAGTTTGCCTCTCAGGTTTTTCCCCCGTGGGAGGAATAATACATGATTCTCACAAGAAGATTTACATCCAAGTTTTTCTGCACAGTGTTATTTATACAACTAATAACTAGAAATAACCTAAATATTAATAGTAGGTTAAAAAATTTTTATGTCTTTATGATAAATTGTCACAGCTGCAAAATTCATGGTTTTGAAGAATATATAATAATATGAGAAAATGCACATGATATGTTGGAAGAAGTAACCAAGACATACAAATACAGGGGCATTTTAAATGTATTTAGATAAGAAGATGGACGGATAAATGGACAGACATTTATATCAGCCTTGTTATCTCTGAGAGGTGGGATTATGAATGATGTTAATTTTCTTCTTCATACTCTTTTATGTGTTTTGAAATTAATACATATTACTTATCACACTGTGATTTAAACAGATTTTTACATTTGAAAGTAAAAGAATTTTTTTTAAAAACACGGGTATTTGGATAAGAATATTTTGCATTAAGCAATAGACTAATCACAGCTCAGAGCGGACTTTTCTGCATAAAAAAATAGATTACGTGGAAAAAATTGTGGTACTTCCATACAATTTAGAAAGAGAAAAATTAAATTTTGTATTTTTTATCCAAGATATTTTTATGAGCTGAAACAAGCAGAAAGTTGAGGATTGGTTTGTGTCAGCATTTCACAAGCTGCTCCCAAGTAACCTAGTGTATCAAAATATTTTATTATGTTTACTTCCAAAAACCTTTCATTGGGGTACAACGTCAGGCATTTTATTAAAATTTTGAACTCTTCAAGTTTAATTCCACCAAAATTACATCACAGAATTGGGACATAATGAAGTATTTCTAATGAAAGGAATAAACAGAACTTGCCTAAGCACTGGTTCATATTTGTGACATGATATGTACACACCAGGCCTGGAATTTCACCACTCCTGTCAATAGAAATTCACAAAGCTCAATACGTTGTACATTTTTAAAAGTACTAACAAAGATAAACATGTTTCTATTCTTCTGGACTTACTAGAATCTTTATATAGTGATATGTATTTCTGACTCTTCAAGAGAGAGATATTACGACATTATTTTCTGCAGTTAATCAATAGAGGAATTACTATGAAATGTAGCATAAAACGTTTTCTGTTATTATCTTTAGTATTAAGTTTTCTCCTATTACCTTTATTATTTAGCATTGTTGTAGAATTATGAAAAAATTAAAATTATGAGAATCAGAAAGAAAAAAATGATCAAATGAAAGCAATTAAAACTATAAAAATTGATGAGACCATCACAAGTAAAAAATATAAGATTTCATTCATTCATTTTACAAATATTTATTGTGTGCCTTTGATGGCTCTGGTGCTCTTCTAGAGACAATGAATAAAAAAGGACAAAGATTCCTGTCACTGTGAGGTTTTCATTACGGCAAACTTTAAATCTTCCATGACATACCAAGTATCTGTATGTACACACTAAATATTGTGAAAGTAATCTTTATGTGAAGTTTTGGGCTTGTTTGTTTTTCCCTGGAAGTAAAAGCACTGAACTAAAAGAAGTTATACTTTAGAGATCCCTGACAAATATTGTTAAAATGGTCTAAATTGATTTGATGTTTTTCTCTATTAGTGTAAATTATTGTCTTAGCATCTTTTATTAATTTATCTTTAATTTATTCATCAGTCTGATATGCCACATTCAATGGCATGCAAAATATATTACATATACATATATGCATATATATTCTATTTTATTAATCTACCTATTCTACTTTCCATATGAAGAAGCAGGGGACAGACGTATTAATTAACTTTCCCATCCATCAATTAACTTTCCCAACCAAAATATATTATATATACATGTATGCACATATATTCTATTTTATTAATCTACCTATTCTACTTTCCACATGAAGAAGCAGGGGACAGACGTATTAATTAACTTTCCCAACCATTAGAACAAAAATATGAATTGTCTAAATTATTTGAAGACACATATTCAAAACAAAATAAAACAAATAAAGCAGACCATATAGTGAATAAAGACAGCAGTGAAATTTGAAGCATAACAGAACATGTGATGGCAGGGACAAGACCAAAAAATTTATTGATAAATATGAATGGGCTAAGTGAACCCATAAAAAGAAAAGATTCTGATTGAATCACAAAGCAAAACACAACTAGTAATTGCTACATGAGATATGTCTTTAAAAAATAATTTAGTAATGTTGAAACTAAAAGCATAAGAAAAGACACAGCATATACACACTACTATATGTAAAATAGATAACCAACAGGGACTTACAGTATAGTACTGGGAACTCTACTCAGTATTTTGTAATAGCCTATAAGGGAAAAGAATCTGAAAAAGAATATACATATAGATATATAACTGAATATAAAACTGAATATAACTTTATATATATATACATATCTATATATAAAGTATATATATAACTGAATCACTGTGCTGTACACCTGAAACTAACACAACATTGTAATTCAGGTATACTTCAATTAAAAAAAAAGAAAATGCAAACAAAAAGTGAAAGGGTTGTTATCCTCACTAAAGACTGGAGTGAAATCAGATGAAAATGTTACATGAGATAAGCAGGATAATCTATTAATTGTCATACACCAAGTTATTTTTTTTGAAAGTTCCTCTTTTTTTTTGGTTATAAATTTATTTATTTATTTATTTTTGGCTGCATTGGGTCTTCGTTGCTGCGTGCGGGCTTTCTCTAGCTGTGGCGAGCAGGGGCTACTCTTCATTGCAGTGTGGGGGCTTCTCATTGCAGTGGCTTCTCTTGTTGTGGAGCATGGGCTCTAGGGGGGCGGGCTTCAGTAGTTGTGGCACGTGGGCTCAGTAGTTGTGGCTCATGGGCTTTAGAGCGCAGGCTCAGTAGTTATGGTGCACGGGCTTAGTTGCTCCACGGCACGTGGGATCTTCCCGGACCAGGGCCCGAACTGGGTCTCCTGCATCGGCAGGCGGATTATTAGCCACTGTGCCACCAGGGAAGTCCTACCGAGTTACTTTAACTTAGACAAGTTTAGTAATGTTTTCGTCCCCCTGCTTCTTCACATGGAAAGTAGAATAGGCAGATTAAGAAAATAAACTGGACAGCCAGCACTGAGACCAAGCAGTCTTGCTTTCTAGCACCACTCCTTACCTGGATCAAAAGTCAGTGCCTGGATTTTCCCTCCTTCTCTGACTCAAGAATGTATATATGGCAGATTTTCCTGACTGTGTAACGCCATTGAAGGTAGAAGTTACAACCAAGGGCAGCAGAGTCAGTAAATTACAATTGAACCATTGGTAGTGCCACCCTTAAAAATTCTTTAGCCATTAAGAAATTTCACACCCCTCTTCACAGGGACCTAGCTATCACCTTTCTTGTCTTCTTGTTCTTTCTTTTCTCCTTCAGCCTGGTCAGAGACCTTGACAATTATTCCCTCTGTATTAGTTAAGTATGTGGTTCTCTTTTCTCAGTTCCAACCCATAATGTTCATGCTCTGAGGTCATCCTACAACCAGAAATTCTGATCAAGGTGCTGCTTTGTCAATGGAGGGCATTTTCTTTTCTAACAGGGATTCTGACATCAGTTGTTAAGTTACCTTTTCTTTTTCTTCTTCTCATTGCACATTTTTTGTTCCATAGTTGAGTTTTTTTCCCCTTAGCTTTACTGAGGTATATTTGAAAATAAAATTATATATATTTAAAGTGTACAATGTAATGATTTAATCTATGCATACAATGTGAAATGATCACCACAATCAAGTTAATTAACACATCCATTACCTCACATAGTTACCCTTTTTTTGTGTGTGTCATGAGAATGCTTAAGATCTACTCTCTTGCCAAATTTCTAGTGTATAATGGAGTATTATTAACTATATTCACCATGCTGTACATTAGATCTCCAGTGCTTATCTATCTTATAACTGAAAGTTTTACCCTTTGGCCAACCTCTCCCCATTTCCCTCACCCCTCAGTCCCTGGCAACCACTTTTCTACTTTGTTTCTATGAGCTTAACTTTTTTTTTTTTAAGATTCCACATATCAGTGAGATCATACAGTATTTGTCTTTCTCTATTTAACCTATTTTACTTAGCATAATGTCCTCAAGGTTCATCCACGTTTTTGCAAACAGCAGGATCTCCTCCTTTTTAAAGGCTGAATAATATTCCACTGTGTTTATCATCTCTATCTCCCACATTTTCTTTATCCATTCATCTGTCGATGGACATTTAGGTTGTTTCTTAGTCTTGGCTGTTGTGAATATGCTGCAATGAACACCAGAATGCAGATATCTCTTTGAGATACTTAGTTTCCTTTGAATACATACCCAGCAGTGGGATTGCTGGACTGTACATAGTTCTACTTTAAATTTTATGAAAAAGGGCTTCCCTGGTGGCGCAGTGGTTGAGAGTCCACCTGCCGATGCAGGGGACATGGGTTCGTGCCCCGGTCCGGGAAGATCCCACATGCCGCGGAGCAGCTAGGCCCATGAGCCATGGCCGCTGAGCCTGCGCGTCCAGAGCCTGTGCTCCGCAACGGGAGAGGCCACAACAGTGAGAGGCCCGAGTACAGCAAAAAAAAAATTTTATGAAAAAAATTAAAATTATCGTTGAGTTTTGATGGATCACTGTAAATTATGTCAAATAATTTCATTTTCTCTTTTGCTTTTTAGCTAATACCCATTAGCTGATCTTGTCCATGTTTAAAATTTTGATACTTTGTTCATTGTGAAGTTTTTTGCACTCATTTTGATTTCTAAAAATATTACTTGTAAAGATTACTACTCTTATTTATTGAGTCTTTTTGGCACCCTCTTGAACTTTGCGGCCAAGGCAAAAGCCTCACTTACTTAATCCTAGTTCTGGCCCTGCCCATTTGTCAGAACTAGCTATTGGGAAATCCCAAGAGAAAGCAAAGTCATAGCAAAGGGTTTAGCAACGCTTTTCCGATAGATGTAATTAATTTTCTTCCCATTCTTCCCTCATAGAGCTAAGATAGCTTGCCAGTTTTTTTTTTATTATCTTCAGATCATTTTCAATTCATCTTAGATAACAGTTGGAATGCAGTCCATTTCTTGATTTATTTGCCCATGTGTCAAGCACACTAGCAATATGCTTGTTGACCGACAAGACAGACTTCTGCTCATGGTTTAAGTCTGTTGCAGTTTATTTGAGAGAGTTTCTGGAATTTGGGAGACCACATAGCTCTGAAAAAAATCAAATAAGTTGGTGCAGAATCTGTTGGTAAATCCTCAAATAACAAAACACATAGTCATTTTTATGTTTTCATAAATTATTCTTCCCAGAAAAAGGCTCTCCTATTTTATGTAAATGAGCAAATGATAGCTTTTGTTAGAGAAGAGTTGTGGACCTCTAAAAATATTGAGTTATTTAGTATCAATGGGGGCAAGAGAGGAGAGCAGTTGTGAATAGTTTTGGAGGGGGCAGACCATTGGGTCTGTCATTTAAAAATTGTGAATATTTACATATATTCTTCTGGATTTGAAGAAAAAATTCTTATGAAAATAGTGTAATTAAGCTTTTGGAGGAATTGGGGCATCAGATCTAAGAGACAGGCAGAGCAGGAAGAATGTAGATAGAGCTGAAGGCCAGTCTGAGGTCCAAGGATAGGAGATTTGGGGACTCTATTTTCTATGTTGAGTCATATATATATATAATTATTATTTCCTTAAATTTTATTTATTTATTTTTGACTGCACTGGGTCTTCATTGCTGCACGTGGGCTTTCTCTAGTTGCATCGAGCGGGGGCTACTCTTCGTTGCGGTGCTCAGGCTTCTCATTGCAGTGGCTTCTCTTGTTGGGGAGCACAGGCTGTAGGCACACGGGCTTTGGTAGTTGTGGCACGCTGGCTCAGTAGTTGTGGCTCGCGGGCTCTAGAGCGCAGGCTCAGTAGTTGTGGCGCACGGGCCTAGTTGCTCCGCGGCATGTGGGATCTTCCCGGACCAGGGCTTGAACCTGTGTCCCTCGCATTGGTGGGTGGATTCTTAGCCACTGAGCCGCCAGGGAAGCCTGAGTCATATATTTAAAAGAGAGGGAGCTTTTGGTAAAAGGAGGTCAAGACAAAATATTTTTGTTGCCTCTCTGCATCCAGTAACTGCAGCTTATGGACGACCAGGATGGCAGGGAGCCCAGCTCTGCTCAAGCAGTTCTTAGTTCGCCTCCAAGTGACCATTGGTGAACAGGGTCTCCTCACTGTGTTACTAATTAACCCTGGCAGACCTTCAGCGTTTTCATTACCTTGGCAGAACGTGGGTTTTTTCCTCAGTGTGCTGTGCTAGCCTCTGGGACCACACTTATCTCTATGCCAGCTCCCCTCTAAAGGCATGAAAAACCATCACATTCCACCCTGCTGCTAACTGCCGATGTCGAGACAGACCTGGGAACAGGGACGCCTTATTTAGGTGTCGTTTGTTTCCTTTAAAAAGTGCTATCCAAGGTCCTGTTTTTACTTCCTGTTCTGAAATAATTATCAGAGTTCCTTGTTTCAGTTGATCCAATTGATTTGGGAATAGAAAAATCTTAGGCTAATGTACCATGATTTCTACCTTGTTAATTACCCGAAGAAATTAGATTTGTGGTTTGTAATTAACACAGGATCAAAGGATGAGAATCACAGCATGTTTAATTGTATGGTTCAGCCCCCACATGTACACATGATCATCTTTATAACATCTCTGGACATCTTGCCATTCAAAATCTGCATGAATTCTTTTCATATAGTCAATTTCATCTTTGGGAAAGAAGCTTGGCTCAAAGACCAAACAGAAGCTTTTGATCTGTATAACTCAACCTACAAGTTAGAGTTGATATTTAGGAACCATATTGTTCTGGGGTAGGAACTTAGCTCCCCAAACCTCAGTTTCCCCTCTATGAAGTAAAATTTACATATCTACTTCAAAGGACTGTTATGATACTTAACTACTGGAAAATAGTGTATATGATGTGTGATTTCAGTCTAGAAGTCACTAGACTGAGGTCACATTTCTCTTTTATGTACAAATTGCAATAGTTTGAGTTGAACTTCTCCTTCATAGCAAGCGGTTTGTCTTTTACCATGTTATCTCGTGCTCTTATCATGAATATTTTGGGGAATCCAGTAGGTCTGGGTGTTTCACAGACCCACTCTAAGATTTGTTTTCCGGGGTTCTGCTCTGCTTCTCCCTTGAGCCTTTCCTGCTATTTCAAGGAATCACACTGGCTTCCCTCTGGCTGCTGTTCTGTCTCACATGTAGCATCACCACCCACACAGGAGACATGCAGACATGACAAAGGCAGGATGCAGCTACAACTTGCAACAAGATGTTATTAGAGGCTTGGGGAAATGCAAGGAAATTCCAGCAATAAAAAATCTGAAACTGACTAAAGGTGGATGTTCTCAGATACGGGAATGAGACTGAGTGCCATTACAGGGCTCCCCTACTGCAGTGTTTTTACTGAGTTCCTGGCTTGCCTCACTGGGGCAGACCTCAAGCTTCCGCCTCTGTCCCCAGCCTATTGCCATGTCACAGAGGCCACCTCACCCTCCCAGCAGGGCAGCCCTGGTACGATTTCACCTACTTCAAATTCAGTCCCTTAACTCTTTGTGACCTTGAGATGGAAAAACATTTTCTTTCTACCACCACCTCCAAGTCCTCAGCTCTGCTCCAGAAATTAACTGTACCCAGGAAGACGGGCCATGGCAACTTCTACGACACCTGTGGAAAATTTTCTTTCGTACCACCCCACAATATAGGGTATGTTCAACCATAAGATTTCTAGCAGAATATAACAATCTAACATCAGTGTTTTCCCCAAAGTTGCCAGTCTTTCCTCCAACTCAAGGTAAACACCAGGCCTATATTTTTTCCTGCTAATTTTACACACACACACACACACACACACACTGCAATTTTACACACACACACACAATTGAAAGTTTATATTCCCCGAAAGTTTATATTCCCCGAAAATTCTTATGTTGAAACCTAACCCTCAAAGTGTTGGAGGTGGGCCTCTGAGTGGTGATTGAGTCATGAGAGCAGAGATTAGTGCCCTTGTAAAAGAGACCCCAGAGAGCAAACTCGCCCCTTCCTCCATCTGAGGACAGAGAGAGAAGACAGCCGTGTATGAACCAGGAAGCGGGCTCTCACCAAACACCGAATTTACTGGTGCCTTGATCTTGGACTTTCAGCCTCCAGAACTGTGAGAAAGAAATTTGTTTTGTTTACAGACCACCCAGTCTATAGTATTCCATTATAGCAGCCCGAAGAGACTAAGACAGAATGTATAGACACACACATACAAATACAGACATAGATATCAAGACACATATGAATCAGTATACATCTTTCTCCATCAGTATTTGTCAGACAGGATACTTTAGGGAAATATTTCTTTAAAATAATAGTAGTAATCTGAGTTTAAGGGGACAACCATACTATGATCATGTTTTGTTTTTTTTTCTCTTTTTTTTTCTGCTGCTTACAGAGGAATTAGCTAGCACTAAGTAAATTGTCAACTTTTCCCTGTTATATAGACTAGTTTAGCTTCTAAGGTAATGCATTGTCCCAGATCTTTTTTTTTTTTCCAGAAGACAATTTTTTACTTTGCTTTTGTGCATATAAAATTTATTTATATGGGTTGGTTTACCTAGAAAAAAGGAACAATTTCATCTTTTTATTTAAAATAATGTCTGTTTCTCACAACAGAGAATGCAGCTTGAAACTTACAATTGAGTTTTTCAATTCTCTTCCATCAACTGTTCAGAACCATTGAGTGACGCAAGAACCAACTTGTCATATATTTAAACTTCTTGGTGCACACTGGGTGTTCAATAATGTCGGTTCCCCTTTCTGATCTTTAAAAACTTTTCTTTCAGCTGTGTCAAATTTAATTCTCTTGAATTTTCATTCATAGATTCCAATTCTGTACCTTGGGAAGCTGTATGATTTCATACACTTTGAATTGCAGCTCTGCACAATATTTGGTTTTTTGCAGCTGGCAAAGGGCAGCACAGATTTAACCCTGTGTCTTAATGAGTGTTGAGGCACAAAGTGTGCCAGAGGAAATCACATGCACACACACACACACACACACACACACACACACACACAGACACACAGACAGAGACACCTACTTTCTGGGCATGAAATAAAGCACGAGGCTTTTTTTACATGCCTATTTTCCTTGGATTGGGAAAGGAAACAAGGAATTTTGGTAATCAATGCTGCTGACTAGTTTTTTGGAAAGGGAAGGTCTACAATTCATGGTTAAAACTTTAGTGCATAAGGTATTATATTTTATCATTTAGAAAACTGGACCAATCAAAGGCAAGATGATTTTCATTATATCTCTGACTTTTCTTTTCATAAAGTCTTTCTCCATCAGTATTTGTCAGACAGAAGGGGGCTCTCATGCAGTGGGCCTTCCCCAGGAGTCATGTTTAGGTTAACGATGGAATTTTGTCTTTAGTATCTCATCACCTTACTTAACAAAATATCACTTTTTCAGAGCCATTTCTCCATCCATCCATCCATTTGATTATTTACTATCTGGTCAACTCTTTGAATGGCTCAGTGACTTACTCCATTATTCCTCTTTAAAAAGAATGTGTGCGTGTGTGTGTGTGTGTGTGTGTGTGTGTGTGTGTGTGCGTGTGGCTTAGAACTGGAATTGGTCTCTACAAGGATTCTCCTGTATTGTATTCTGTTAAACAGTTGCCTTGTTCACTTTCAAGTATTTCTTGAATAAAGACATAAATAGCCAATTGTCAAATTTTAGAAAAACTGCAAGCTATGACAGATAGCAAATACAATAGATGTTATTTTCATTATTTAAAATAATTTCCACAAGTTGGAATTAATAGATTAATACAGGCAAGATACAATTTAATATAAGTCTACATGAAAAAAATGTAGACATATTTATGGGTAAAGGGTCAGTTGTACAGGTACAAGCTGGAGCAATATAACTAAACAGCAGAACCTATAAAAGATATTTCAGAATTTTTGTTGATGTGTGTTTCATTCTATAATGAGGCTTCAGAAAATTATGCCATTTTAGTCTGCATTACTAGAAACATTAATATCTGGAGAAAGGGAGGTTATCGCATGCTTCTGTATTCTCCCTAGAGAAGATTTGGAGTGCTGTGTACCCTTCTGGGTAGTTTTCTCTGCTGGGATATTGACAAACTGGGTATGCCCAGAGCAGAGCGGCTAGGACAGTATAACCACAGAATCACTAATACAGGTGACATGGTGGGAGGTACTGGGTGTGTTTAGCTGGGAAAAGGGTAGACTTGCAGAGAAATGATCATTACTTTTAAGTATAAAATTTATCTGAATACAGCAATATGATGAAAATCTTAGTCTCTTCAAATCTGCGTTTGAAATACTGTTTTGCTCTTTAGTAACATTCTATCAAGCAGGTTAGCCCCTTATATCATCTAGAAAATATGGGGTTGATGCAATATTACTTCTCAGTTTAGTTGTGAATATTAAATGATGAAATCTATGTGAAGTGCCTGTTGTCCCTCCTGGCCCATAATAAGACCTCAATAAATGGTAATGATTATTCTGGCTAATATTTTCAGATGGCAGGAGGAGATCAAAGGTAGGAGATTACAATGAGACTGACCTTAATAAATATAAGAATACAAAAATGAGTATAAGAAAGAAGTTTCTAAAAGTTGGAGCTAATAATAAATAGTGGGTTCTCTATTACTGGGAGTGTAGAAGACAAGATTGTATAACTACTTGTTCAATAAGTGATAACTGGATTATGTGAACACTCTGGTCCTCTTCAGTCATAAGTTTCTACGAACGTCTTAGAAGCAGGACATTTAGAAGCAAAAGAAATTATGGTTGTGTACAATAATGAGAATAAACTTCCTGGATTATATGATTTGACAAAGTTATCACTTGAAATTTCTTCTGCTCCAAGTCTAACTGGGCTTCAGCATTTTCAGAGCACATGGCTTCAACAAAGTCTTACTTGGGTATGAATTTATTTTGTTGTTGTTCTTTGTGATGATATTCAACAAATATTTAAGATATTTCAAAATAAAGTTGTTGGTTGAGGAAAATGTAAATTTGGAAAAGTTACAAACTGTTCAAACCAAGAATTCTTCTATCAAAATAAGTACACATTGTTGGATTTCTAGAAAGGACAGACTGGGGTCAACTTTGTTGATTTCAGGCTTCTAATGGCATAAATATTGACACACTAGAGATATATAGACATTGGCAATGAAAGTGAATGCAAATTTTCATTATTTTTCTTTTCTCAGACATTTTCTAATGATAAAGACAGTTGTCAATTATTACAAAGAAGAGTATAGTAAAAAAAATTCAGCAACGACAATGATGTGTGTCATACTACAATTGATTAGGTGAAACATTATTGAATTTAAGAACAAATTTTTAAATCGAATGTGTTATCTATTATATGTAGTAGGCAATTAGTTAAAAAATGATTTGTGTGTGTGTCTCAGTGTCCGTGCATCTGTCCACAATGAGATCAGAAGAACTACTCCCAAGACTGGTTGATTGTGTACCACCTTTTCACATCATGTGATCATAGAAACTCTGGGCCAGGGGTGTGAGAAATGATTTTAGAAAGTTACCCTTGCTGGTGTACCCGTAGGTAAGTTTACACTTTCTGCCATTCCTGGTTTGATTTCTTTATAAATTTATTTTATAATTTTTCAGGAAATACATTTATAGTAGATAATTCAATAAGATGAACAAAGACAGGAAAACAGTTTACTTAGTTGCTTTAATGACCAAATAATGAACTACAATTGAGGCCAGATTCCAAATGTCTTTTATAGGGAAACATGAAAATTATTAACAAAGTGCAAAGTAAAATGTTCAACTTGTTTTTCTTAATGAATATGTGAGACTCATGTCTTTAAAATCACCGTAAAGGAAACAAGAGAGTATAAGCAGCTGAAGGTTGGTTGAGAAGACTTTTTTCTGTGGTCAATGATCTGCTCCTTGGGAATATTTTGGTTATTTTCCCACACACTCTCCTTGATCACAAACAAAAGAGCACAAAAGAAAAAAACCACTTAAATTTTGCGATTAGATAGAGACTTTTCCTGAAGGGTTGCTTTTCTTTAAAAAACAAAAACAAAAAACAAAAAACCAAACTAGTAATGATTACGATAATTTCAGATAGCTTTAACTACATGTTTCCTTCCATCAGCCCTTATCTCTAGAGATCTGCTTAATTTATAGTGGAACCTAAGTGAACTTGCAGATACATTGCAACTAGAAACTTTCACTCACACTCCTATCATTTTCACCCAGAAAACATAAAAAACTAGAACTTTTCCTGCTTCCAACTCATTACATTTAAAAGGCACCTTGGTCTTCAGCACAAAGGGAGTGTTAAGTTTGTGTTTTCACGTGTATGCATTCTCTAAGCATGTTTAAAGATACATATTTGATATATTACTGTTACTTTTATATAAACATAAGATCCAATTACCTCATATATTATACTGTGTTACATTTACTGTCCTTGAACTCTTCCTCTAAAAATTTTAAACTACTCAGGGTGCTCATCCTCTAGGTCTATTAATATTTTATTATGTCAGATGGACAATGATAAAAATAAAACCAGCATCTATAGACTAACGCAAATTCCAGCTTTCTTCCCATTTAGCATCAAACTTAAAAGCTCAAAGTGCATAATTTTACATTTATACAATAAATGTCATTACTCACAAAAGTTGAACATAACGAACAAGTAAAAACCCCAGAGTAAAACATCCAACCCAAACACTCTCACTGGAGCAGACCAATTATATATATATCACATATATATATATATATAAACTTAATTGCATCATGCCCCCAAAATATTTAGTGCGTAAAGTAGGAGGGTTCAGGTAAAGTCTTCCAGATACCTTATTTACATCAGCTCATAGGATTTCTTATTTTGCTTAGAATTCAAGTTATTGAGTTACACAATAAGAATCATAGACTTCTAGGACAATAAACATAGCCACAGGTTACATAATACTCAATGGTGAAAAGCTGAAAGCTTTTCCTCTAAGATCAAGAATAAGACAAGGGTGCCCACTCTTGCCCTTTTATTTAACATAGTATTGGAACTTCTAGCCACAGAGTCAGACAAGAAAAAATATAGCAGGCATACAAATAGGATAAGAAAGTAAAACTGTCACTATTTGCAGGTGACATGACACTATATATTTAAAAACCCTAAATACTCCATCAAAAAACTATTAAAACTAATAAATTAATTCAGTAAAGTTTCAGGATACAAAACCAAAATAAAGAAATTTGTTATGCTTCTTTACACTAACAACAAACTATTGGAAAGAGAAATTTTTTTAAATCCTATTTACTATTACATCAAAAAGAATGAAATACCTAGGAATAAATTTAACCAATGAAGTGAAAGACCTGTACTCTGAAAACTATAAGACATTAATAAAAAAATTGAAGACAACACAAATAAATGGAAAGATATACCATGCTCAAGGATTGGAAGATTTAATATTATTAAAATGCCCATACTACTCAAAGCAGTCTACAGATTAAATGCAATCTCTATCAAAATACCAATGGTGTTTTTCACAGAACTGGACAAATAATTTTAAAATTTGTGTGGAACCACAAAATACACCCAATAGCCAAAGCAATTTTAAAGAAGAACAAAACTGGAGTTATTATGCTCTCTGTGTTCAAACTATACTACAAAGCTATAATAATCAAAGTTTTATGGTTTTAGTACAAAAACAGACACATAGATCAATATAACATAATAGAGAGCCCATTAATAAACCTATGCTTACATACTCAATTTACTACGATAGATCCAAGAATATACAGTGGGGAAAAGACAGTCTACATAAACGGTGATGGGAAAACTGGACAGCTACCTGCAAAAGAATGAAACTAGACTCCTTTCCTATACCATATACAAAAATAAACTTAACATGGATTAAAGACTTAAATGTAAGACCTGAAACCATAAAACTCCTAGAAGAAAACACAAGCAGTTTGCCCTCTGACCTTGGTCTTAGTAGTATCTTTTTGGATCTGTCTCTGCAGGTAAGGGCAAAAACAGACAATTAAGACTACATCAAATTAAAATGCTTTTGCACAGCAAAGGAAACCATCAATGAAACAAAAAGGCAACCTACTGAGTGGTAGAAGATATTTGTAAATGATATTGCCAATAAGGGGTTCTTATGCAAAACATATAAAGAACTCATGCAACACGAAAGCAAAAACCAAACAATCTGATTTAAAAAATGATCACAGAGGGCTTCCCTGGTGACACAGTGGTTGACAGTGTGCCTGCCGATGCAGGGGACACGGGTTCGTGCCCTGGTCTGGGAAGATCCCACATGCCGCGGAGCGGCTGGGCCCGTGAGCCATGGCCGCTGAGCCTGCGCATCCGGAGCCTGTGCTCCGCAACGGGAGAGGCTGCGGCAGTGAGAGGACCGCGTCCAGCAAAAAAAAAAAAAAAAAAAAAAAGATCAGAGGACCTGAATAGACTTTTTCCTAAGAAGACATACAGATGGCCAACAAACACATGAAAAGATCTCAACATGGTTAAAGATCAGGGAAGTGTAAATTAAAACCACAATGAGATATCACCTCACACCTGTCAGAGTGGCTATTATCAAAAAGACAACAAAAAACAAGTATTGGTGAGGATGTGGAGAAAAGGGAACCCTCTCGCACTGTTGCTGGGAATGTAAATTGGTGCAGCCACTATGGAAAACAGTATGGGTTTTCCTTAAAAAATTAAAAATAGAACTACCATACAATCCAGCAATTACATTTCTGGGTGTTTATCCAAAGAAAACAAAAACACTAAAATACATAAAATGGTGAAGGAGATATATATGCACCCCTATGTTCATCACACATTGTTTACAATAGCCAAGATATGGAAGCAACTTGGGTCCATCAATAGATGAACGTATAAAGAAGATGTGAGATATATATATATATATATATATATACCATTAATATATATGCCATTTATATGCACCACATACTATATATATGATGGAGTATTACTCAGCACTATAAAAGAATGAAATCTTGCTATTTATGGCAACATGGATGGACCTAGAAGATATCATGCTAAGTGACATAACTCAGACAAAGACAAATACCATATGATTTCACTTATATGTGGAATCTAAAAAACAAAGTAAGCCAATAAAAGAAAACAGAAAGAGACTCATAGATACAGAGAACAAACTGGAGGTTGCCAGAAGGTAAGGAGGTGGGAGGTTGGGGGAAATAGGTGAAGGGGATTAAGAGATACAAACTTCCAGGTATAAAATAAATAATCTAATGTACAGCATAGAGAATATAGTCAATAATACAGCAATATTTTTGTATAGTGATGGATGGTTAGTAGACTTATCACGGTGATCAATTTGTAATATATATAAATGTTGAATTACTATGTTGTATACCTGAAACCAATATAATACTGGTTGTCAACTATACTTTGATAAAACAATATTAAAAAAAGTTACAAGTATTGATATCAGTACAAAAAATAATGTCATAAATAATGAAATGTGTTGGTCTCTGCATATTTAGGAACATCTAGAAAGTACAAACTGTTTCTGCTTATCACAAAAACTACTTATTAAATATTACATTCATAAGAAGAGCAATAGCCTTGCCAATCAGTATAAATATATGTAATCTGTGGAAGGTTAAAACAGTCCGTAATTGTTTATAAAGACAAAATTTCGATGATTGATTAGATTTTAATTATCATTAAGTGTTCTTTTAAATTAACTGTTTGCTTCAGTTTCTCAGTGATTCAACAGAGACTATTAATATTGGTTTATTTTGATTTAAATATGCCAAAATACCTCATATTCTCAATAGCCATGATTACAGAGTTCTTTTTTCTTTCTATTTAAAAAATTTCTTGGCTTGGCTTAAAATATTACATACCCATGTTTTGTATAAGGATAATTTTAGTACTAGTGCCTAAACCTGTAAGCTTTCTATTAAATATTGGTAATTTTTTAAAAGTATAAGAGCCTAGAAATGGTATTGTATGATAATGTATTTGTAGTGTTGACCTTGAAAATAAAAGAGCCGTTATTACACCAGCAAAATGAGCTTAATTAGGAATATCAGAGAATCGCAATTCGTGACAAACTATGATGACGCATAGGCAAGTCCGAAGAACAACGGAGGTGAGGTGCTTTCTTGTAGAGAAAAGTGGAAGTTTGGGGGTTCTGAGTCCGGGGTGGTGATGGCTTCTCACTGAGTTGACTGTGGCCAGGCAAGGAGAAATTCTTCCTTCTGCTGGGGCCTGAATGGAAGTGCGTGAGAGCGCCCCCTTCAGGGATTCCATTTTATTTTATTTTTTTATCATTATAATTTTATTTTATTATTTTATTTTTTTAACATCTTTAGTGGAGTATAATTGCTTTACAATGGTGTGTTAATTTCTGTTTTATAACAAAGTAAATCAGTTATACATATACATATGTTCCAATATCTCTTCCCTCTTGCGTCTCCCTCCCTCCCACCCTCCCTATCCCACCCCTCTAGGGATTCCATGTTAAATGAGGTTTCCTTTATTTTCACAGTAGACAGCAAACATAATTATTCTGCTTACAAAAATGAAAGCATACTACGATGTTACATATGCCGACAGAGAATGCTAATTTGATTCATACTTTTTGTTTAAATGTGTCAAATTTTGGAGTTTCTAATAGTAAAATATATTTGCCAGCCAAGTCTTTAATTAATAAGACTTCAGACCCCTTAAACTTATAACATTGAAGAACCAAACTTCAAATTTACTTATTGGACTTCTTTTCTGAATAGGATTGTAGTATTATGGTTTAAAATAGCAGACATCCAAAATGAAAATCTTTTCAAGTTTCACTTTGAGGAATTTTGGATTTTATATAGATGTTGCCTTTTCTTTGCCCACATGCATAAATTTTAGGAGAAAAGGATCTGAATTTGTGTGTGTGTATGTATATAATGATGTCATAGCCTATTATACTTCAATAAAGATGTTAAAATATATATATATATATAAAATAAAAAAATAGTCAAATATGTGGAATTTTAAGTAATCCTATAAGAATACAGAGAACTAAAGCTTCCTTGCCTTTTTGAGGCAATGTGCACATGTAACCTGTAAAATGAGCATTTGAGAATTGATTTCCTTTTCTCTCTCTCTCTTACTTCCTCCTTCACTCCCTTCCTTCTCTCTTTCTTCCCCACCCCAGCTGTCCCCCATGACTGCATTCTATAATTGTTGATAAGCTGGCCATGTACAAGATCTAATTTATAAATTTAGATTGTCCCAAACACACATTATTTTTTAACTTAATTTTGTTTATGGATAGGAACATAATTATTTTCCTATGCATAAAACAGGTATCAAATTGACACAGACATCTTGGTTGCCAGCTATAGTTTCTTTTTCCACTGGCCATCAGAAAAATCACTTAACACTAAACAAAGTCTTTGAGATCAATGTGTGAAATATGTAATCTCAAATAGTAGGCCCTTTTCCAATTATGAAAATATTCTGGCCTGTGTCTTTTTTTAAGAATGAAAATACAAAGTTAAAAAGACATAGGTCGTTAAATTTAGGTAATGTTATCAATGTAGGCCATGGAGCTAAATTCTTCAGGAAAAAAACTAAAGGAGTCTATTTCAGCTACTGTGCAATTGCCGGTTTGCCATTTCCCACACTGCTCTCAAGCTGAAGGCATGTGGATTTTAACAAATTTCTACCTTCCTCAGGAATTATTCAGGCTTTAAAAAAATGTTTTTTTAAAATATAGTTGATTTACAGTGTTGTGTTAGATTCAGGTGTACAGCAAAGTGATTCAGTTATGCATATATATATATTCTTTTCCATTATAGATTATTACAAAATACTGAATATAGTTCCCTGTGCTATACAGTAGGTCCTTGTTTTTTGTCTATTTTATATATAGTAATACGTATCTCTTAATCCCAATTATCATGCAAGTGAATTAGGCCAGACAAAGACAAATATCATATGCAATCACTTCTTTTTTTTCATTTAATTAATTAATTAATTAATTAATTTTTGCGGTACGTGGGCCTCTCACTGTTGGGGCCTCTCCCGTTGTGGAGCACAGGCTCCGGACGCGCAGGCTCATCGGCCATGGTTCACGGGCCCAGCCACTCCGCGGCATGTGGGATCTTCCCGGACTGGGGCACGAACCCGTGTCCCCTGCATCGGCAGGCGGACTCTCAACCACTGCGCCCCCAGGGAAGCCCTCACTTCTTTTTTCTTTAATCACTTCTTTGTGGAATCTAAAAAATGGTACAAATGAATTTATTTACAAATAGACTCACAGACATAGAACACAAACTTTACCAAAGGGGAAAGTGGGGTGCTGGGGTGTTGGGGGAGGGATAAATTAAGAGTTTGGAATTAACAGACTTTTATTTTAAGAACATTTAAAAGCCACGATTTTATTTAATTATTTAAGGACAGATCTCCATCAGGATTTAGTAACGTTACTAAGAAATATTTATCATTTTTTTCAGAAGAATGAAATAATTTTAATTCAAATCAAAGTCATCTAGGCTAAAAGCGGGGAGCTTTTCTGCATAAGGTAAGGTCAGTGGAAACAAAGGCTTGTGGGTCTTATTAAGCCTGCATTAAGCCACTGTAAAGGTTTTCCTTGGCTTCAAATGTAAATGCTATGCGGTCTACAGAGAAATGCAGCAATGGCTTCCTCGCGTTTCCTACTTGTTAAGTGATCAGACTCACAGTTATGATGTACCCACTTCAAAGCCATATTCTGAGTACCAAGTAATAAAACTAGTTTTGTTAAAGTATGTTTTTTTAAATTCTGAGGTTAAAATCGAAAAGAAAGGCTATATTCAATATGAATTGTTTTTTACAAAACAACGTAATGAAGCTGCGATATTTTTCTTGTTTCTACAATTTCAGGGAAATGACAAAGCAGGGATTTCAGAAGTTCTGAGGATATATTTTGATATTTTAATAGGCCTCTTGCCAGGTATGATTAGACACTCAATAAATAATTGACTTGAATTGTTTGGGTGTTTTCATCGGGGAGCACATAATATCGATTTCTTTTTGTTTTTACTTTAGGAAAATTCCTGGAAAGTCTTCATTAAGTAGAAAACAAAACAAACCATGAGACCCAGAAGGAATAAATAACAAAATTGACTTTGGGGCTATGGAGTTTGACTTCGCAGCTTGTACTCGAAGCCTCTATAACAAAACCTCTCCGCTAATGTGAAGCAGCTGTGGCAATTGCACAAAATGGTCCAAACTGTTGAAAAGCCATTAAGAGTCTGATGTATGTAGAATAAAAAGGTTCATTCAGCTTTTTAAAAGGTTTCCCAATATGGAGTGTTATTTTATTTTATAACCACGTCTTAGTCATATTAAGTTTAAATGCCACAGAAAATTTTAACGACCATGTGGCTGGCTTTTTTGGTGAAATAGCAAGAATTCTTTAACATGCCTAAAATTCTTTTAGGAGAAAAATGGTACAAATCTATTAGGGACACTGTACAAGTTCCCACTATGAAGTGTATGTTTAGAAAATTGAGTATCACATAGAGGATGATCTACCATTTGTCTGTAGGGGAACCTAAATAAATTAGAGTTAATTTCTTTAATCCTAAGGCATAGAGAGGCTTTTGGAAATAGTGAAAGCCGCTTGCTTTCCCAGCCCTTTCATAAGTCTGAGCCTCAAGTATTAACTGTACATTTTAAAATTGATTTTTAATAGATTGTATGATTTTGTGACACACGTTTTGAATCTTTTCCTAAGGATGTATGAAAGATTATACCTTCTGTTTCTCCTCCCGTTTTTCCTCTGAAGGTGATAGCTATATGATGTTTTTTATGCATTCATCTGCTTTATTTATCTTGATTTTTAGGAGGTCTATCTCTGTGCCCTTCAAGTTTTACCTGAAACTAACACAGCGTTGTAAATCAACTATACTTCAATAAAAAATTATTTCTAAGAGAAATGAGGCATTAGTTTATTCCTGTAGTCAGTATTCTACCTGATACGAGGTCAATGTTTTCAGTACATTATAACTGTACAGCTACAAGAGCTGTAAATGTGTTCCTTAGAAATCCACTGGGAATTTTCCTGGGTTATTCTGCTGTACACACTGATATACACGCTATGAAGATGCATTCAGCTGGACTGCAGTCACCAAGCCCAGAGAATCTCTGTGAGCGCTGAGGCCATACACCAGCGACAGGGCAGTTCCGACCTGCTGAACACCATTGCTCTGCTATGTTCCCCTAAGACCAGTCGTGGTAGAAACCCTGATTCACAGGGAAAACGACTGGTCACCTTCCAAGACATAAACAAGCCCAAGAATTGGGAGCCTAGGGTTTGGTTTGTTGGCGCGAACGTTGGAGTCCTTTGATTCTCTGAGGACTCCATCAGCCCTACTCTGTTCAAGCCATTTTGCTAGATGCTTTGAGGAAGATAACATTGCCTTTGACTTCAGAGGGCTTACCTCTTGTTGGAAACGAGAGATGTATATACTTTTCTTTATTGCGAGGCAGCGTTGTCATAGCAGTGTTCTCCTGGTGCATGGCGCCAGTGCTTAACGCTATGAGAGTGGGGTAAGTGCACATGGGCAGCAGAGGTTTTCCACATGCCTCACTGGGCAGGTGAGATTTGAGTAAGACTAATGGTGGGGGAATGGCACCATCTCCATGGGGTGGATGTGGCATATTTCAAGACAGAAGAGTCAACCAGAGTAACAAAAACAAATGCATTCTAGTGCACTAGAATAGTGAAAGGGAAGTCTGGAGAAGTCAGTAGAAGTCATATTCTAGTCTCTTAATAAATATTCATTGACCAACAATAAGAACAATCCAGATAAGCTATAAAATCCTTGCTTATCTATTTTCCAAAACTCACCAGAGAGCTGAGGATGCAGAGAAGCTGAAGTAAAGTAAATTCTAGAGCGTCACAAACCCTTCTAAGAGAGAAGAGACCCGTGGTTATTTTCAGAAGCAAATACACCATTGACTGGGGTAAGTAGAAATGAGTCCAACGTTGAATGGACTTTTAATAGCCGCTTGTGGGCTGGTGCAATGGATTAGAACTCCAGAGAGCCTTGTCACAAAGTGACTCCACCCCCCCACCCCCACCCCCCGCTTTTGCTGAGTGCCAAAGATGCGGACAGGGCCCAGGGCTGAAATGGTGTCCCACACTGTCCTGTCTGGTACACCAGGCTTTCTCGAGTCCATAGCAGCAGCCCACTGAAGGCTGGCACAAGGCAGCCAGATGGAGATGAATGTCACACAGTTTGGAAAGCTGAGGAATGAGCCATAAAGCAGAGGGAGGTCTCAGTGTCTCCCTGGTGCTCACACCAGGTCCTGCGGAACAGATGAAACCAGTGGTAAACTGGACCTAAGGCTACCACAAAGTCCAGAACCGTCTCAACAATGGATGAGAGTGACTTGGTCCCGCCTACCCCATGCCATAGCAGAGGCCTGGTTAAAGAAAACATGGCCATGCCCTTTTCTGGGGGTAAAGATTATAATTGACCTCAGCCTCCTTTTTTCTTTTAGCCAAAATATCCTGCATATAATAAGATTAAGATGAGATGTTTTTGGTTTGCTTTTTACTTGCCTACAGCTATTTTTTTCCAGTTGTTAAATTACCCTTTTTGCAAACACACCACACACACACACACACACACACACACACATGTTGAAATTTAAGGAATCTTTTTTAATCCTTTGTATTCCAAGCCACCAGTATTGTCAGCGGGTAGACAGCAAAATTACATAAAATAATTCAATCATTTAGTTGACCAACAGCTTAATATTTCTAGGTACTATGAAAATGACAAAGATGCATAAGACACCATACTGCCTTCAAGCTGCTTGTGATCTACGAATTGATTGATTGACATCTGTGATAGACAGAGAACCAAGACACAACTCACCTTTGACAATGTCGTGGCATTTGTCTTCTTATATTCCAGTGTGATTTTCTTTGATTAGATTCGATTAGATCATGCACATGAAGTAGTTAGCTGAGTGCTTGACACATAGTAATCCCTCGATCATTGTTATTTATTTATTATTTGAATCATTATCATTATTGTAAAATTAATGTATAGAGATGCTCCAAAGTTCTTTGATAAACTTCATGCTACCATTTTCATTACTCTCTAAGATGGCAAGTGAGGGACCCTGAAACTTAAGCTTTTGGATTCATGGTAAATTGGCTTTCACTCCATCTGTATTTAAAAGTGTTTTCAGAAATAAGACAATCAAATTTTTTTGCTCCATCAAAAATTTACTGTTGTCTTCAGTGCCACTTTCGTGCTTTCTGTCCCATCATCCCATCTTATGAGGTGAGAAATGTGAGAAATACAGCTTCTACTGATTATAAATATGTTAGGTTCATTGGAAGCAAAGGTAGAATAAAGGAAATAGAAAGTAACAAAACTTAAATTTCTTTTGGGGAGAGTAATATAATTTCTATAGGTCTACCATCAGGTCCCCTTTCAGTTTGCCTCCTTGTAAAAATTCTATTGAAAGAGTCAAGCACCTGTTTTCTTGGTTGCATCTGCGAGTGTGTGGGTATAAAATATACTCCAGGTTATTGCGATCATAACTCTTGTGCAATATCATCAGTATCTCACATAGGGTGGAAACGCGGCCATACAGAACGTAAGCGACTTGGTCATAGCCTTAAGAAATTCCATGGATTTTTAAATCCCACAAAATATGTTGAACAGCTACTATCAGGAACTGTGTCTTCCCGAGTCACTAAACTAGCTCTCGCTTTCTTCTGTTCTTTTACTTTCTATTACTTCTCCACATCTTTCACCCTCTTTCCTGCCCTCTTCTGTTTGTCTTAAACACAGTCCCTCACGGATTCCTCTGGCAGTGTTAGCTTTTCTCCTCTGATCTACTAGTTTCTAGGTGATAAGTTGAGCATTGCGTTCTTAAACATCTAAGGATAGCTTTAATTGATTTAACCACTTGACTTTAAGCCACAGTTCAATTTTCAACTGATATGATGGCACCTTTTATAAGGGAAGAAAATAGGAGACCTATAAGTCAACTGGAAGATAGGGTAAGTGCCTCTATCTGACATCTTGATTAATACGAATTAAGTCAAGCCTGGTTTAGTAGTTCATAGGTTCACATCAGCAATGATAACAGTAGCCATTAGTGATGACACTGAAGGGTCCAGCCTCTAACTAGGATTTCCTTTGAAGTTCAAAGACCTAGCTACCAAGTTCAACTCCAAGATAGGATGGGAAATAGAACATAGAAAACGCTGAAAACATCAAATGGATATAATTTACTTTTTCATCATCATGCTTCCTAAAGCTCTCAGGTCATTTTCATGACTTATGTAATCATGATATAGTGTGACTATTAAATAAAAGCCACCAATTTTATTTTCAGAAAAGAGATCCTAGTACATGTTGAGGAGATACTTCTCTGTAGTGCAAAAAGAAAAGGGATAATTCATATCTTCCTGGAACAGAGTATATAACACGTTCCATGTAGCTGCTTTGTGAATTTCTCAGTGATCGTGGAAGGACCACATACAGGAACATTACAGTCTAATTGTTAGGTTTTAATGTGTCCAGGGCACAGCTGTTTTTCCATTAGTCTGCAGGGTTTCTCACGCAGGGGTCTTGAATCATCTGTATCAGGAACACCTAGGGAAATTATTAAACAATGACATCCCACCCCAGATCTACTGAACCAGAATCTCTGGAGACAAAGCCTGGGATTCTGCATTTAATATCTGCTCTTATAACCACTAAGTCTGAGGCGCAGTGCCTTCTGTTATTTTATTTTACTTTATTTTATTTTTTGGCTGCGCTGTACCGCGTGCAGAATCTTAGTTCCCTGACCAGGGATGGAACCCATGCCCCCTGCAGTGGAAGCCCGGAGTCTCAACCAATGGACTGCCAGGGATGTCCCTCTCAGTGCCTTCTAAGCACACAGTTTTTCAATGGAGTATTTATGAAACTTACTTTCTCAGTCCTTTGAACTCAAGGGAAAACTGGGATTTTTATCTTTAAGCAAAGGAGACATTAGTGAAGTTAAACTTTGGTAGTCCTACATCTTCCAGTGAAATGCTTATCACAGTCATGGTGCTATTAAATCACAAGAAAGGAGAGTCATAGAATTGCGCCTTTCCCCCCAAAACCCAGTCAGTTCTGAGAAGATCTGGTGGATTGCTTGTAGCATAACAAAATTGAGGTCATTAGAGGTGGCATTCTGAGCTCTGTCATCCACAATCCTCACCATGGGAGCAGGTTTGGTGACTAAATGTCACGGTTAGAAGTCTACTTAAACTGTAATAAACCTCCCACTGGACAGATGGTGGTGCTTACTCCTGTCTGGGGAGACTATGTCATTTGACTACGCTGGCCCCATGTAATATGTGTCCAAACAGGAATGTAACTGGGCTTCTGGTCCTAACTTGGTCAAGAGATGCTATTAAGGCAGGTGGAAGAAGGCTGGATTTGGAGTTTGGTAACATGGTAGCCTGAGTCAACCCTACTTTTGTAATCTCCATTTACATTCCTTGAGCCTGTGCTCAGGCATTCCACTTGTTTGCAGATCTATTTTTATCTCATATGAACTTGACAGTAACTCTCTTGGGCTCCCCTCGCACCAGTGACTGCAGCAAGATTCCGTGCTCAGACCGTGTATTAATCCAGTTGCTTCCTCACAGACCTTGCGCCCATGTTCCCATGGAAGCAAGAGAGAGCCCTGCAGCATGGTTTAGACAACCTATGAGGCCAATTTCTAGGCCTGTGGCAGCAACCTGCCTTCTGGAAGGAGGTCTTTTTCTGTCGGGGTCTGAATTTCAGGGTGGCTGTTAGTACTGTCTCTTTATCTTTTTCCAGAAATATTGGGGATGGCAGAGATTCATACTGGAATCTAGAAGGTGTTTAAGCCTTTTGCTCACATGGACTGTTTTGAAGTGTTTTTAACAATGATCTTATGGATATAAGAGCAAGGGCATGGGAACAAGTGTGCCTCCACTCACACCCCATCTTCTTGCAAGTCAGGATTTATTTTTCAAAACAATGAAACTTTTCAAATGCCAGTCATTCATCTCATTGTCCTGGTATTCCAGACACTTTTCTCATTATATTCTGGTACCTCTATAATACTTTGACATCTTCCATGCCTACAATATTTATTTCTCATTACCTCCGTACCAAAAACGAAACTGTGTATTTGTTTTTGGAAAACTTCTTATGATGTTCATTTTTCACATATTATCTTCAGATAGTGAGGAAGTCTTTAAAATGTTTTTGGGGCTTCCCTGGTGGCGCAGTGGTTGAGAGTCCGCCTGCTGATGCAGGGGACACGGGTTCGTGCCCCGGTCCGGGAGGATCCCACATGCCGCGGAGCGGCTGGGCCCGTGAGCCATGGCCGCTGAGCCTGCGCGTCCGGAGCCTGTGCTCCGCAACGGGAGAGGCCACAACAGTGAGAGGCCCGCATAACACAAAAAAAGAAAAAAAAATGTTTTTGGCCTTTCCTAAATAAATAAGCCAAAAACCTTTAGAAAACCTTCTCTTTGTCAAACATTATTCTCTTGCTCTTTTATTTAAGATTCTCTTATAAATACAAAAAAAGATCTTTCACTAATGCATTATTTCTAACCAACTTTGGGTCAGTTTAGGCCCCGTTGTAGATCCCAGATCCTGCTTTCTGCGGCCTCCAAGGCAACCTCCAATTTCATTTAATAGGGTATCTAAGGATGTTAGGCCAAATTGAGACCCCTGTTGAGTTTGATTCTAGAATTTCTTTGCCTTGCAATTTGAAGTCATTTGTTTGTTTACAGGACAGGTTGATGATGTGTGAGGACCAAAGTTGGCTGTGGTTCCAGATGTGTGGGTCTGCTCCTTGGTGAACCTGGCTGAGACCACCTTCCCAACTTTCTACTTGTACAGAGGAGAGAGGCTATGTGGTGTCAGATTCCATGAAGTGTGAATGGTCACGGTAAATTAATGACGAAGTATAGAGTCCCTGGCCCTTGGTCAACCAACCTGGACTCTTTGGGGAGGTAATGTGTACAATGGTGGGGAATGAGGAGTGCGATAGACCTTGTTTCCAAGCCTGATTTTCACAAATGTGTAATTGTGGTCAATTTATTTAACTTTTCTAAGTTCTTATTCCTCTGATTTAAAAACACTGCTGTTTTTATGATTAAAGAAGATAATGTTGCTGAGTGTTTAGCACAGTCCCCTACACATAGTAGTTAAAGGCAAATATTATATTAATATAATTTCTACCTGTAACAATGTGAACTTTCCTATATGCTTTTAATTTATAGACTTAAACTTTTAATTTATAAATTTAAGCTTGGTAATCTCTAAAATATGGCAATGTAGTTCATTCACAGATGCAATTTTAATGAGTTATTAAATTTTGATTCCATTTTGATTAGTTAATACATTTTTGTATTGAGTTTTCAATGATTATGTATAATAGGGTACATAGGAGAGGTGCCAGCTTTGAAATCACACAGTCTGGTTGCAAATCCTGGCTGTTGCACTTCCTGGGTATATAACTGAGCTTCCCAGTCTTTCCAAATTTAGGAAAAAGAAAACATGGAAAAAAAAGGAGCTTGAAAGAAATATTGTCGCTGCAGGGAGAAGAAAATCTCAACAACACACAAACAAAACCCTGACATTAACGTTTAAGGGAGATAGGAGAAAACATTTCATATGTGAAACAAAAACAAGAAAAAAAAGTTACATTCAGATAACAAAGAGCTCTTGGAAGTTAAAAGTTATGACAGCTGAAATGACAATTCAGTAAAAGGATAGGAAAATACAGTTGAAGCAATATTCCAAAAATTAGTACAGAAAGGCAAAGGAATGAAAAATAGGAGAAAAGGGTTAAGAAAGTTAGAGGAACATTCTAAGTAGTACAAAATGAACAAAAAAGTTCTAGGGAGGCAGACCAGAGAACATGGAACGGAGGAAATTATCCAAGAAATGATTTTAAAATGTTCCATATATACAGTGGAGTATTACTCAGCCCTAAAAAGGAATGAAATAGTGCCACTTGCAGAGACGTGGATAGACCTAGAGACTGTCACACAGAGTGAAGTAAGTCAGAAAGAGAAAACCAAATATATAATATCACTTATATGTGGAATCTAGAAAAATGGTACAGATGAACTTATTTGCAAAGCAGAAACAGAGACATAGAGAACAAACTTATGGATACCAAGAGGAGAAGGGGAAGTGGGAGGAATTGGGAGATTGGGATTGACACATATACACTGCTATGTGTAAAATAGATAGCTAATGAGAACCTACTGTATAGCGCAGGGAACTCTACTCAATGCTCTGTGGTGACCTAAATGGGAAGGAAATCCAAAAGAGAGGGGATATATGTATATGTATAACTGATTCAATTACTGTACGGCAGAAACTAACACAACATTGTAAAGCAGCTACACTCCAATAAAAATTAATTTTAAAAAATGTTCCAGAATGGAAGGAGATTAGTTTTGAAAGTAAAGGAGCCCAACAGCTGCCAAGGACCCTGGATGGAGAAAGGTCTGAGCTAAGTAAGATGCATGAGGTTTTAGACTCAGAGAAAAGGAGAAACTTATAAGTGCTTCCCAGAGGGAGAGAAAGAAAACAAATCACATGCGATAAGGGGTTATGTATCAGAATGCAGATGACTTCTGACTGCAGTACTGCCAGGAGGGGCATAGTTAAGTGATGCTTCCACAGTCTGAAGGAAAATTCCAACCTAGGATTCTATATCCACTCAAACTACCAGTCAGCGAATAGGGAGGAGGAGAGACCTTGTCACACATGGAAGCTTCAAAAAGTTACCTACTGTATACCTTATCTCAGAGAGTCTCTGAAAGATCTAACAGAATTGAGAGATGGGATGCCTTGGTATCCAGGAGATAAAGACTCTAACATGGGAACAGAATGTGTAAGGGAAACCACAGGATACACGATGAAGGGAGATTCCAGGACAATGGCTGTGCAAGTGGCCTAGAGAGCAAGTGGTCCAGATTTGAGCAGAATAGACGGCTCTAGTGGGCTTTCTTCAAGAGAATGAAACAGCCAAAATCCCTGATGGTTTGAGCTTGTAGAGGGGAGATGTATGATTCTAGGAAAGATGAGCAAAGTATGGACTGAATTATTATTGAGTGAAGGGAAAAAGATGGACAAGAAAAACAAATAATTGCATTAAACTACATGGCTTAGCTCAGGAATAATATTTATATACTCATCATAAGGTGAAAAGTGAATACTGATGTAACTAAGAATGATGACCTAATTAACCAGGAAATGGAAGAAATTGACGGTGGGTGTGTATGTGTGAGTGGGGAACCTACATAAGGTCAAACCTCATTTCCACAAGAAGCCAATAGGTATGTAGCATCGACATATATACACACTACCAAATGTAAACTAGATAGCTAGTGGAAAGCAGCTGCATAGCACAGGGAGATCAGCTCCGTGCTTTGTGATGACCCAGAGGGGAGGGATAGGGAGGGTGGGAGGGAGGCTCACGAGGGAGGGGATATGGGGATATATGTATGCATATGGCTGATTCACTTTGTTGTACAACAGAAACTAACACAGCATTGTGGAGCAATTATACTCCAATAAAGATCTATTAAAAAATAAAATTCAGAAATCAAGAAATAGAATTATAAGCAAGTTATTTAAAAATATAAGGTAAAGATCAAAATAAAAGGCTGAGCTAGTTGAAATTTGTCACCTGTAGGAAAGCAGGAATTTCGGGTGGTAGAAGGGAATGAGGTGGCAGGCAATGTTTTTTTTTCATACTGAGCCTTTGACTTGTGTACGATAAATATGTACATTTTTAAAAAAATTAATTTTTATTGGAGTATAGCTGATTTACAATGTTATGTTAGTTTCAGGTGTACAGCAAAGTGAATCAGTTATTCGTGTACATATATCCCCTCTTTTTTAGATTCCGTTCCTATATAAGCCATTACAGAGTACTGAGTAGAGCTCCCTGTGCTACACAGTAGGTACTAATTAATTATCTATTTTATATATAGTAGTGTGTATATGTCAATCCTAATCTCCCAATTTATTCCTCCCCCAACCTTTCCCCCTTGGTAACCATAAATTTGTTTTCTACATGTGTGGCTCTACTTCTGTTTTGTAAATAAGTTCATTTGTACCATTTTTTTAGATTCCACATGTAAGTGATACCATATATTTGTCTTTCTCTGTCTGACTTACTCCACTCAGTATGACAATCTCTAGGTCGATCCATGTTGCTGCAAATGGCATTATTTCATTCTTTTTTATGGCTGAGTAATATTCCATTGTATATATGTACCACATATTCTTTATCCGTTCATACATTGATGGACAATAGGCTGGTTCTGATATTCACTTCTTGAACAAAAATAAAAATCATATAAATGTCGTCATGAGTACTCCCTCTTCAACACAGCTCCTGTTTCACTCTTCTTACTTATGAGCAGGTTTAAATCATGGATAACACACATCTCTTTCTAACCAGTTAATTCATTCACATGAAAAGGTGGCTGTTGTCAGTTTCTTTTGAATCAGTTTCTAAAAACAGTGCTAGAAATATTTCAGTTCAGTTGTTCTCAAACTTTTCATGGCTAAGGACAGCATATTATATTCCCCCTCCCCATGGACAGTAGATTTTGAAATATTTGTTAGCTTTTATTGATATTTTATTTGTTAAATTGTTCAAAAGCTACCAATGAGAACTGCTGTTAATGGGAGCTGTCAACTGTCATCAAAATGAAATGATTTCACACCACCCCCAAACCAAGTAACGATGTTTAGTGTTAAAATGATTTATAAACTTATTTTACTAACTTAAATAACTCTGGTAGAGGAAGCCTTTGGACAAACAAATAAGTGAGTATGAAAATGTCAGGTAGCACAAGGTGTTTTGCAGGCGTTAGAACAGATGGTCTGTATATACAAAGAAGATATGATTATATATACATATATATGGAATATTACTCAGCCATAAAAAAGAATGAAATAATGTCATTTGCAGCAACATGGATGGACCTAGAGATTATCAAAATAAGTGAAGTAAGTCAGACAGAAAAAGACAAATATATGATATCACTTACATGTGGAATCTAAAAAGCAATACAAATGAACTTATTTACAAAACAGAAATATCTCACAGACATAGAAAACAAACTTACCGTTACCAAAGGGGAAAGGTGGGGGAGGGATAAATTAGGAGTTTGGGATTAACAGGTACACACTACTATATATAAAATAGATAAACAACAGGGAGCTACTGTATAGCATAGGGAACTATATTCAAGATCTTATAATAACTTATAATAGAAAAGAATCTGAAAAAGAATATATGTGTACACATACACACACACACACATATAATATATATATATATATATACTATAATGGAATCACTTTGCTGTACACCTGAAGCTAACACAACATTGTAAATTAACTATAATTTAAAAGATGGTCAATAAAAAATACACACACACAGAAGACCAGGATGGTCTAGGGACAGGGGTCCCATAGGATTGGATGGTCAGTGAAGACCTCCTTAAGGAGGTGACTTAAACTGAACCAGAGTGACAAAGAAGGGCCAGGCCCTTGAGGTTTAGAGATGGGGTCCCAGACAGAGGATCTGCTGAGGCAGATGCCTGTGGCAGGAACAGACTTGTCCTGTCTGAGAGACACTGAGGTCAGTGAAACTGAAGTCAAGCCACAGGACAGAGGGGAATGAGGTGCAGCTAGAGGTCTGGGTTCTAGGTGAATCATTTGCATTATTTTCTAAGAACGATTGGAAAACCATTGAAGAGTGCCGAGTAGTGGTTTGATGACCTCAAATCCACTTGTTCATGACAAGGAGGAAATTGTTTTTGAGTGAAGTTGTTTTGATCTAAGAATGAAATTGTTTTTATAAGTAAAGTTGTTTGGATATAAAAGTGAAATGGATGTGTCAGGACATAGTCATCAACATCTGGGGTTGCTGATAAGCTGTAAATACCCAGAGTTTGTGAGGGCTATCCCGGAGTGTTTGATCTGGGCAAGGTGATGTTTTGCTGCTATAAATAGCTTGCTGAAGACCTAGGGACATTAGCTCCTGCCTGGGCAAGGTGAGTATTTGCTCTGCAGTGGTGAACACTGAGCAGTGGCCTCTTGCCCACAACACGGGCAACCTGGTTCCCTAGCAACTTCGGGACTTTAGTTTTTGTAATGGCAGCTGGACCTCAGCTCTGGGTTGGTTAAGCCGTCTCTCCGGAGAACCAACTGGTACAAAGGTACACCTCAACTAAATATGGACATTCTTCCTTTCATCTCCCTTTGCCCGCAACAATGGTGTAATTAATCTGTCATTGGTTCGGACTGTGTTATTTCTTTATTGGCTCATTAAGGGACATTATCCTGTATGGTATTGGCTTGTGAAATTGTTATAATTCCTGCAGTGAACCGTGTTCAATAAAATATTGGCAAAGACAGTCCCAGTCGCTGAGCATAACTTGCCCCAAAACAACACAAAGAGCTTTAAGAATTTAGGTCATGTATTTTTAGCAGGAGTACTTTACACCTGACGTGGCATAAGAAGTAAGTTTTTTTGCTTTCCCTTCTCATTTTATTTTCTCTGCTTTTCTCTTTCTGTATTAATAATAGAGAAGTCATATAGAAATGATAAGGTGTATATATATCACTTTCTCTTTTTACTACCCTTCAACCTACGCTTAGTCTCAATCCCCAGGCATCCGCTTCTCTATTAAATGAGTTCCTTATGAGGAAACTCGCCTCAGTATCACTTTGGTTAGGCTTTCTCTGGTCTTTTTAGGTATAATTAAAATCACGTATATATGCATTTATCATGGCATTTATTATACTGTATTGTTAGAATTGTTTTACTTGCATCTCCTTCACTGGTCATGATTTCTTCCTCCCCTGAACAAAACGAGTTTGTACTTTATAAGGATTTATGTTATTTTCTTAGGTCCCATGAATAGAACACAATTCCTGGCACATAGTGTACATATGGTAAGTGTTTGCTGGATAAGTGTTAACAGGTCAGTTGACTTGCAAGTGAGTAGCCGAACTGGGAGTAAAACCAAAGTCTTGATCTACAGACTGAATTCCTGGGCAAAAGCATGGAGTCTGCCTTAGTTATTGAAAATCTGTCAATTTATGAACACTGTACGTGTGCTGACTTATTCCTGATATAAGTTCATGAACAAAATCTGTTTTCACTGCTTTAACTGCTGTCTGGCCCTGGTGTTCAGTGTGTGTGTACTTATTGAAAAGCCTCATTAATTCATGCCAATTCTGTGCAGAGGAAGTCTACATTAATTTAAAAAAAAGTCACAAGATACTTTGTTGGTAAAGGTCCTTGAAGCCTTATTTTAATGACTAGATAAGGCTGCCTTGCATCTTTTTTGTAAAGTTTCTTCCTGAGAACTTTCTTTTCTAATAACTGACAAAAGCTATGAAGGCCTTAGCTAAGTAAGGGTCAACATCAGGAAAGTGCCTGTTGAAATTCTTCTACAAATGTTAATATAATCAACATACATTTTTGGGTGAGGTATTTTCTTTCTAGAAGTTTATGGTATGCACCGGGACTTAATCAGCTCAGAGATATTAATCGAGGGCAGCACGGTTGAGAATATAGTTTCATGGGTGAAACATTGAAAATTTTTTTTGTTAATATTTCTTTTTAATCTGAAGACAGCCTTTCTACTGCTTATGAACACGATATTAATCTTGCTTTTCTTAAATTCATTTCCTAAATCATATTTTCTTTTAATATAATTGAAAATTTTAATATTATTATGAACATGGTTTCTCTGATCCCTAAGTCAAAATGAGAAAATTTCTAATTTTAATTTTTAAGTGAACTTCGTGAGATTTTAGCTGCATCATCTTAAATAACAATCAAGTGCTTGCTTCTGGAAAAAAGAAACATTGAGCATAATTTAGATGATTTATTCAACTTCGGGTAATGGAGGAAACCAACTTTACTTTTATGTAATACTTCCATATTTTCTTGGTAGAGTTTCCTAGAGGAAAGCCCACTTTAATGTTCGTAAGTCTAACTAATATCTGTTAGTTATAGTAAAAATGAAAAGTTGACGCATTTTATGGTTTTTTTCAGATAACTCACTTAATTAGAAGTGTAAAGTTTATTATATTTTTATTGGATGATTTTTATTCTTAAAAGGAGAATTCTAAACAATGATGATAAAATGATTCTTTTCATGGAGAGACTTTTTTTTTTTTAAAGGGGACTTTTGTAGGGAAAGATCACACACTTCCTTGTGTTCTACAGCCAGCATCCTGTGTGTTATTTAGAGGTCCTTTATCATGGAGGGTGGTCCAGTAGGAATTTACCAGAGGGAAAAAGAGGAGTGTACAAAAATTTAATTATTATTTGACCTCAAATAATTATATGCCACTTAACTAATTAAAGAGAAAATTAACAATGTACTACTAATGGGCAGTCTGTTCCTTGCATGACTCACTCATCTTTCACAAAGAATAAGTGATTTGTGTTAGAAATGAGTTGTGAAGGATGTTTTTGGGGATAACTATTGCTGTCATTGCTATGTTAAATCACAGGCTCAACCTCTGGACAAAAAGAGACTGGCTTATCAGAGCCAGGAAAACAGAAGCCCCAGCCTGATAGCTCTGACTCAAGGCCTTGTTTCAAAGCTATGACTCAGTGCAACGCGGCCAGGCAGCCCTGTCCTTCTCTGTTCCTTCCAATCCAGCCATTCAACCGCTAATGTGCAGGTTGCGTGCCTCACGCCGATTATTGCTGTGAAGTCCTTCAGAGTCAGCCTTATTTTCTCCCAAACATTCATCTTCATTTTCAAGTGAGTGAAGGCGGGGTTTCAGTGGTAGCACTGTCCACAGAGCAGAGCGAGCAGTTCAATCAAAACAACAGCTGAAGAAACTGCTAGAAGAATGTTCACAGTAACAGAGAGGCTTATCGTATTTCAGTGTGGGGTGTAGGTATGTTGGCGGTGAGTGTGCTTGTGAAGCTTGTGCAGATCATTCCTATGGTGAGAATCAGAATATCTGCAAGTGTCAGCAGGGATCTCCTAGTCTACTTGTGTTGTTATTGAATGGATCTTTTTATGTTCACTGTTTCCCTTCTTGTAACTTTTTATAACTTCTTTTATTTATTCCATCCCTTCTTGGGACTAAACTACAAAGATTTATTTTTTATTGCTTCTTTATTTAATCACTTATATTTTCATGTAATTGGTTGATCAAAGGACAACGACCTAGTGACCCAGCATAAGTAAGACTACATGTCCATCAGCAATAGCCCAAGTGCGATAATAGACAGCAATTGCCAGTGTGCAGACACACAGGGGTTTGGGCTCCAGGGAAAGACCTCATCCTTGGTACTCAGGACCGGTCTATTACCACCAGGCTTAGAAAGAGGCTAAATCAGAAATCCAGATTTTTGTGTGAATTCTACTGACACTGTGTTGGTCAACAGTTTCCCAAATTGTTACTGGCCCTGGGGCTGCCAACAACACGTGCAACTTCTGATGTGAACTAGAAATTTCTGATGGCATCCTCTATTTCACCTTAACTTACTGAGGAATGATCCTCACTTTCTGTTACCTCCGGCCAGTAGAGAGTTTCGCAATAAAGCATTTGAAATTTGAGCCGAGTGATTACAAGTAATTTGATATAAAATAATTATTGTTGCTATTTAATAGGTGAGAAAGGAGATGCTTAGAGAAATTACAGTGATTTGCCCCAACAGTACAAAGCTGATAGAACTTGTACCTTCTAAATACAAATCTTGTGTTCTTTCCAGTCGTTCTGTGTGATGGACTGAATTGTGTCCCCTCCCCTCCCCTAATTCATACATTGTAGCCCTAACCCCGAATATGACTGTTTCTGGAGATAGGGTTTTTAAAGAGGTGACTAAGGTTAAATAAGGTCATACAGGTGGGGCCCTAATCCAATAGGACTGGTGTCCTTATAAGATGAGGAAGAGATACCAGGGGCGTATGTGCATGGAGAAACAGCCGTGTGAGGACCCAGGGAGAAGACAGCCCAGGAGAGAGGCCTCAGGAGAAACCAACTCTGGAGGCACCTGGATCTTGGACTTCTGGACTTTGGGAAAATAAATTTATGTTAAGTTAAAAAAAAAAAAAAAAAAGAAGAGGCAACAACAACAGCCTCCTCTACTCAAATGACCAGACATGGATTGCTTTACATTTTTTGATCCAAGGATACTTCATTTGTCTATGATGTCTATCTAACTTAGTTCAAAATATTTGAAAGAAAAGAAACTGATTCTTATTAACATTTGGATGTCTGGTCTCATGTAGCATGTAATGGGAATGTAATTACATTTGCTGAATGAAAAATGCTGCTAAATAGTTTAATGTTTGGAAATAACAGTTTGATGAAAACATTTCTCTTTCCTTTTGAATGACAAACAGTGAATAGATATAGATATAAATCTTCAAAAAGTCATGAGAAAAATGCAATATTTTTCTTAAAAAATAATAATTTGTTGACACAAACCTACATTTTTTCCTACTTAAAATGTGTAAAGAAAGGTTTTTATTTAGACTTAGTATTATATTAAATTTCACCCCCAAATTATACTTTTTCCATTCCTATATGTTCTTATATAATTTCTAATTATATATTTTGACTTAGTTGTGAAAATGCTAAAAAATCTAGAACATGGCATTATAAGAATAAAATTATAATTAAATATCAACATTTAAAAGTCTCCCTAGTATAGCTATACAGTATTAAAAACAAGGAAAGTATTACCTAAATATAAGTTACTTGGAAAAGTAATTAGCTAACATTTTCCAAAGTATAAAATACAGAAAACAGAATAATATATATTATTTGGAATGAATAGTTAAGAAAAAGTTATTTTGATTAGAAATTGAATTTTAATGATGGATATCTTCCAAATTTTTCAGAATGAGGAAACTAACACAGTTGAAAATTATCTTTTCTGAAAAAAATTTTCAGGCATGGATGTAGGTGAGGTGGTTGTATTACTATATAATGTGAGGGGAAAAATAAGGATTAAGAAATTAAAATATGTCTTTAATATAGTACTCAAGTAGAAATAGACTATTTTCAAATATAAAAATAATCAGTTATTTAGAAGAGTGATGTGTATTTATTACCTGAAAATAAACATTTCTATAAAATTATGTTTAACAATGAATAAGGGACATTCATTCTCATGACATCCAAATATAGACTGTGTTTACTGTATGTATATAAATGACATAGAGAAACTGGAAAGAGGGGAGAAAAGGAAGAAAATGCTTTAATTTATAGCACATGTTTAAATGCACCTTGGGATACATTCATTATGGACATACACAATTAATCCTTCAGAGACTGCAACTCACATCATGCTTTCCTTACCTGTTCACTGGTTTACACCTGCACGTTAGCAGTGCACCTGGCTGAAATGTGAGTGACTCCCAACATCAGCTTATTAAATCTTTTTCTATAAATTTTCCTCTTTAAAAGGTAGCAAAGTAAATTCAGAAACAACGAAATGCACCTACATAAACAAGGAGATCCTCGAAAAGCGTAAGCAGCCACTGGACTCAACCAGGAAGCTCAGGTGGAATGAGAGTTTAAGGGACTTTAGAGCACTATGAATATTTTTCATGGCGTCACAATTACAGAAACACCTGGTTCTGCAAATGGGTTGGTCCACTGAGAAAATTTTCCACAGTGTTCAATGAGCCTCTGAGTAGGTTTAACGCCTACAACTCTACATAGACGATTACGTAGATTTCAGCTACATGCTCCAATGAAGTTAAAAATATCCTGGCCAAAGGTCTTCTTGGTAACTATTGTTCTGTCCACAGTAAATAAATCTTTATTATGCATTTTTACTTTGCATATTAGTAGCAAAACTTAAAATATTGTGAAACTTGCCTGATTTGGAGAACATATTGGGATTTAAATCAACTGGTTCTAATTTGGTGTGAAGACCTAAGACATCATTAGGCAAAATAGTAAGCACTATACCTGCTAAACAATAACTTCCCATTCTGTTCCCCACTGCAGCCTGCCACCAGTCCCCAAAAACCACCTCTATACTTTCTGTACTTATGATTTTGATTATTCTAAGTACCTAGAATAAGTGAAATCATATACTACTTGTCTTTTTGTGACTAGCTTATTCCACTTAGCATAATGACCTCAAGGTTCATTTATGTTGTTGTATATTGCAGAATTTCCTTCCTTTTTGAAGGCTGAATAATATTCCACTGTAGGTATATACCACATTTTGTTTATCTGTTCATCATCGTTGGTCACTTGGATTGCCTCCATGTTTTAGCTATTGTGAAAAAATGCTGCTATGAATATGGGTGTACAAATATTACCTCAAGGCCCTGCTTTCAATTCTTTTGGGTGTATTCCCAGAAGTGTAATTGCTGAATCATACCATAATCCTATTTTTAATTTTTTGAAAAAATGCCATACTGTTTTCCACAGTAGCTGTACCATTTTACATTCCTACCAACAGTGCATTTCTCTTTTTTAGATAAATGTCTATTCAAGTCCTTGCCCATTTTTAAATCAGGCTGTATGGGGTTTTGTGGTTGAATTTTAGGAGTTCTTTATATATTCTGGATATTCGTCCCTTTTCAGATATATGCTTTTCAAATATTTTCTCCCATTCTGTGTGTTGCCTTTTTACTCTGTGGACAGTGTCTTTTGATGAACAAATTTTTTTATGGAAATCCAATTTGTCCATTTTTTCTTTCACTATCTGTGCCTTTGGTGTCATATCCAAGAAATCATTGCCAATGATTTGAGAAGCTCTTCCCCTGTGTTTCCTTCTAAGAATTTTACTGTTTTAGGTCTTCATTTAGGTCCTTGATCCACTTTGAGTTAATTTTTGTGTATGGTGTTAGATAACCGTCCAACTTTGTTTCTTCTTCCTGTGGGTATCCAGTTTTCCCAGCACCATTGTTGGGAAAGACTGTCCTTTTCCTATTAAATGGTCTTAGCACCCTTATCAAAAGTCATTTGACCATATATATAAGGGTGTATTTCTGGACTTTCTATTCTATTCCATTGGTCCATATGTCTGTCTTTATGCCAGCCAATACCATACTGTTTTGATTACTGTAAATTTTTTTTTCTTTTTCTTTTTTTTTTTGCCGTACGCAGGCCTCTCACTGTTGTGGCCTCTCCCGTTGTGGAGCACAGGCTCCGGACGCGCAGGCTCAGCAGCCATGGCTCACGGGCCCAGCCGCTCCACGGCACATGGGATCTTCCCGGACTGGGGCACGAACCTGCGTCCCCTGCATTGGCAGGCGGACTCTCAACCACTGTGCCACCAGGGAAGCCCAGAACTAATTTTTAAACTGTCTTTTTTGGTAGGAGAATCTTTCTAAACATAATGTCACTATATTATCCAAAATTACATTGTATAAAACAGAAGAAAAGAGAAAGTGCTTAGGTCAAAGTGGATACAGAGTAGAGCATCTTCCTTTTTGCACCTCTTTGACTCCTGGGGTAGCTCAAAGGAGGATTAAGACTTCAGGGCACAACCTTTACAACCCCCTCTAGTGAGATAAATTTATTTTCATAGCCTCTTGACATAAGCCTGGTGTCACAAAAAATGCAATGGAATTTGAATCAGGTGACCTTGATTAAAGCCCCAACTTCACTGTTACTTAGCAGTATGACCTTGTATAAACCACTCAACATCTCTGGGACTCAGTTTCCCCATTTTTAGAAACAAAGGCCGCTGGACCAAATGATTGCTAAACAACTTTTCTGCTGAAATATTCTAGGATTATAATGCTCAACCAAAAGTGTTCCTAGCACAATATTCTGGAGATACTAGGAATAAGAATGTCATTATAGAACTAAATTAATTGAACTCAATACTCTACTATGTGTATTCTTGGGATTATTTAGCAATTCAGTTATTATATGTAGCTTGCTCACAAGATATATTTTAAAATATTTAAATTTAGACTTTGGCTGAACAGTTAGAAATTGAATTCAAATTATAGCTATTTTTGAATGTTTATGACTAACAATAGCTTAAATGATAAAACAGTTCTGCACACAGCCAACTTTAAGTCTAATGTAGGTGGAAAAGCAATAATTAGTAAAGATGAGTTCTGAAAAGATGTTTATAAATGAAATTCCTCATCAGTCTCATTCATCTTTCAACCACCACAATTGGTCACAGTATTTAACATCTAAGAAAAAGTCTTCAAAACGTAAATTTCTTTTTAGTAACTATGACAACATTCAAGACAAAGAGAATTTTAAGAGGGCTTTATTTTTTCTCCTTATTTACTTTTTGGCAATAATTATTTCTGCTTTGGAAACAATTTCTTTTAAATTTATTGTGCTTCTTGACTTAGAGATTAGTACATACCACAAATTAGCTCTGTTTTAGCTTTAGGATAAAACTAACAGCAGTAGAAAGAGACCTGAAAGCGTCGGTGTGATATTGTGTTAAATTATATTTTACAAGCTTTAACTTAAAGTGTCAGGTACATCATTATATAGTTTCTTTTCCATTGCACCTTAAAGTTTCATTTTAATGATCAAATACAGAGTAAGACATATTCTTTGTAAAATAGGTCAGACTTGGACTTGAAGTTGGTGACCTTACTGTATTAAAAGTTGAATCTGAGGGACTTCCCTGGTGGTCCAGTGGTTAAGACTCTGCGCTCCCAACTCAGGGGGCCTGGGTTTGATCCCTGATCAGGGAACTAGATCTCACATGCCACAACTAAGAGCCTGCCTGCCGCAACTAAGACCCGGTGAAGCCAAAATAAATAAATATTTTTAATAAATTGAATTTGAAATATTTTAGTATGGTAGATTATTCTAGGGAGGTACAGATTGAGAAAATACACTTTTACCCCAAATTTTGGAAGTTGTTTCTTACCCTTTTTCTGTGATTTGATTTTCAAATTGAATTTAGGTTTGCAAATTTGAATGATAATATTTTATCCCACACTGGACTTCTACTTAAAGCCAACTCACTTAAGATGGTGTTTGGCAGAAAAAAAAAAAAAAATCAGGGTTTCCCTGGTGGCGCAGTGGTTGAGAGTCCGCCTGCCGATGCAGGGGACACGGGTTTGTGCCCCGGTCCGGGAAGATACCACTTGCCGCAGAGCGGCTAGGCCCGAGAGCCATGGTCGCTGAGCCTGCGCGTCCAGAGCCTGTGCTCCGCAATGGGAGAGACCACAACAGTGAGAGGCCCGCGTACTGCAAAAAAAAAAAAAAATCAATAAAAATGAAAATGCAACCTATGGAATAAGAGAAAATATTTGCAAACCATCTATCTGATAAAGAGTTAAAATCCAAAATATGTAAGGAACTCACACAACTCAACAGCAAAAAAACAAACAATCCAACTTAAAAATGGGGAGAGGAACTGAGTAGACATTTTTTTCAAACGAAGACATAGAGACGGCCAACAGGTACTTGAAAAGGTACTCAGCATCACTAATCATCAGGGAAATGCAAATCAAAACCACAACGAGATATCACCTCACACCTATTGGAATAGCTATTATCAAAAAGACATGAAAGAACAAGTGTTGGTGAGGGTGTGGAGAAAAGGGAGCCCTCTTGCACTGTTGGTGGGAATGTAAATTGGAGCAGCCACTATGGAAAACAGTATGGAAGCTTCTCAAAAAGTTAAAAATGGAACTACCATATGACCTAGTAATCCCACTTCTGGGTATATATCCAAAGAAAATAAAATCAGAATCTTGAAAAGATACCTGCACTCCATGTTCACTGCAGCGGTATTCATAATAATCCAGAAATGGAAAAAACCTAATTGTCTGTCTATGAATGAATGGTTATAGAAGACGCGATACATACAGTAAAGAAGGACATCCTGCCATTTGCAAAAACATGGAAGGAACTTGAAGGTGTTATGCTAAGTGAATTAAGTCAGAGAGAGAAAGACGAATACTGTATGACATCACTTATATGTAAAAAAGCTGAACTCATAGAAACAGGGAGTAGAATGGTGGTTGCCAGGGTCTGGTGGACGAGGAAATGAGGAGATGCTGGTCAACGGGTACAGATTTCCAGTTAAAAGATAAATAATTCCTGGGAATGTAATGTACAGCATGATGACTATAGTTAACACTGCTGTATTATATTCTTGAAAGCTGCTATCAGAGTAGATCTTAAATGTTCTCATGACACACACAAAAAGGTAATTATGTGAGATGATAAAAGTGTTAACTAACTCTATTGTGGTCATCATTTTGCAATATGTAAGAGTAACAAATCCCCATGATATTCACCTTAAACTCACACATTATATGTTAATTATATCTCAATAAACCTGGGAAAAACATGCCACTTGCTCACCTAGTTGAGGAAAAATTGTTGGTTGGAATTCAGCTGGGTAATGATGAAGCATTCATATATTTATATTTTACTAAATCAGAAGAGAAAATGACCCTATATTCACATGTAAAAATTTAGGATGGTGGGTAAGGAATCAGGAAATAATGCCTGCATGTGGTCACTGGATTCTCAGGGGAATTAGAATAAAGAGATCCCTCCATAGGAGTTAAAACCTCTCAGGCAAAAAGGATAAATAATTTTTCAAATAGGTCATTCTTTAATCCCAGAGAATGTTGAATTAACAAACAACACGTACTTGTTCCCTCTCCCATTATTGTTAAGGACCCATAGGATAAAAACCCCCAAAACCACAAGAAAGCATCTCATGGTTTTGCTTGTATTTTGTAATAAAAATAAAAGAGATTGAATTAAAATTCTCACAACATTTCTTACAGACATATAAAGGAGCAAATGATAGCTGTTTTACATAATTCTTTGGAATACTCTAGTTTTTTTGCAGGAAAAATAACAGGAAGACCTATGTGGCAATCTTCTTAATAGGTCCTGAATCACACTATAAAGATAAGTTGCTTGTTTTTCATGGACTTTTCCAGTTCTTAGTGGCAGATCTTTCTTATCGGGTAGTATTAAGTAGTTACATTTAGATACACATCATGCTTCTGGTATTCAATGAAACTTAGAATCTTTAAAAGTACTAGACAACAGAAAAATACTTGGTAGTTAAGCCAGTTAAATCTTTTACAAATCAGAAATGTTTTATGGGTTTCTTTAAAACTTCTTCTTTCAGTTGACACCATTTTCATTGAAATGCCCAAATGATGAAATTAAACCTTTTTGGTCGTTGTAATGGTATAAATCTGCAAAGAATTTCTTTAGTCAGCTTATCTTGAATGCATTCTTTGCTATTGTTACAAAACATAACTTTCCTTTTAGGGACAGAATTTTATAAGAAATTCTCAGTGGTATTACTCATAATAAATATACTTCATGTGCATGAATATGTTTAGAATCTGTCAAACGCCACCAAGACATTTTAAAACCTAAATTTCCCATAAGGCCAAAGAGAGGTGTGTATATGAAAATGCAGGTTAAATTCTTGATCTATAGAGTCACTTAGTTTCAAACATCCTGTTAACTGGAGGGAGTTTGTAGAGGTACGTGACTTCATTAAAATGTTGCACGATGAACACTCTTCCTGGCTTTTCTATCTTCTCCGGCTCACAATTGGTTTGTTTCACACCAGGATTCACTCTATGGGAAGCACCTTACACAGCAACTGACTACACAAGTCCTGGTTTGGATAGGTGTTTTCACTTACCAGGGTTTGACCATGAGAAACGTTAAAAAATTGAAGGTTAAAAAATTGTGAAATGTCAGCAAATTCATATTTTTTCATCTAATACTTGTATGACCCTGGGAAAGTTACTGAATTTCTTTAGGGTTGAAAATTCTCATTTATAACATGGAGAAGATAAAGTTTACCTCATAAAATCACTACAAGAATTAAATGTAATACCAATGTTTTCTTAGGTCAGTCTCCCAGAGCAATAGAAATAAAAACAGAAATAAACAAATGGGACTTAGTCAAACTTACAAGCTTTTGCACAGCAAAGGAAACCATAAACAAACAACAAAAAGACAACATAGGGAATGGGAGAAATATTTGCAAATGATGAGACTGACAAAGGCTTAATCTCCAAAATACACAAACAGCTCATACAACTCAACAACAAAAAAACAAACCACCTAATTGAAAAATGGGCAGAAGACCTTAATAGACATTTCTCCAAAGAAGTTATACAGATGGCCAGTAGGCACATGAAAAGATGCTCAACATCACTAATTATTAGAGAGATGCAAATCAAAGCTACAATGAGGTACCACCTCACTCTGGTCAGAATGGCCATCATTAAAAAGTCTACAAATAACAAATGCTGGAGAGGGTGTGGAGAAAAGGGAACCCTCCTACACTGCTGGTGGGAATGTAAGTTTGTGCAGCCACTATGGAAAACAGCATGGAAGATCCTTGAAAAACTAAAAATAGAACTACCGTATGATCCAGCAATCCCACTCCTGGGCATATATCTGGAGAAAACTCTATTTCAAAAAGATACATGTACCCCTCTGTTTATAGCAGTGCTGTTCACAATAGCCAAAACATGGAAACAACCTAAATGTCCATCAACAGATGAATGGATAAAGAAGATGTGGTACATACATACCATGGAATGTTACTCAGCCATAAAAAAGAACAAAATAATGCCATTTGCAGCAACATGGATGCAACTAGAGATTAACATACTAAGTGAAGTAAGTCAGAAAGAGAAAGACAAATACCATATGACATCACTTGTATGTAGAATATAAAATATGGCACAAATGAATCTATCTACAAAACAGAAACAGACTCACAGACATAGAGATCAGACTTGTGGTTGCCAAGGGAGAGGGGGGAGGGAGAGGGACGGACTGGGAATTTGGGGTTAGCAGATGCAAACTATTACATTTAGAATGGATAAACAAGGTCCTACTGTATACACAGGGAAATATATCCAATCTTCTGAGATAAACCATCATGGAAAAGAATATAAAAAAAGAATGTATATATGTGTATAACTGAGCACTTTGCTGTGCAGCAGAAATTAGCACAACATTGTAAATCAACTATACGTCAATAAAAAAAGAATTAAATGTAATGATGCACATAAGGTAATTTGCTAGTGTTTAGTCTACAGTAGTTCTTTTGGTGAAAGGTTAACTATTGTTATAGCAACCCTACTGCTACCGTGGCAGTAGAGCAGGAGTTTAAGGAAGTATTATTACAAATAAAGTCCATGTTTGTGAGGGTTCCCTTATGAAACAACCCAAAAAACCCATATTCCCTTTAATGTGTGCTACCCAGGTTTCTAGTTTTCATTGGAAGAGTACGGGTAAGTTCACACTTGCTGACTTAACAGAATGGTCCCCCCAACTCCATGCAGGGGCTTCCACTGGGGTCACATTCACTGTCTTTTGTTCTAGTTTGAGAGAGTTCAAGACCTTGATGCAAAGAGCTCTAATCCGGGAATCTTATTATTGGTGTTTTTCCTTTAAATTCTTATTCATCTTGTATTCATTCAATTCTTCCATTTTATAGGTTCTTCTCAAGACTCTTGATGTGCCTGAAGTGGTCAGACTAACACATTTCTGTGAAAGGGTCTCCGTTTGTCAGGATGCTCTGATCACATACTTCTTGTCCTCACCTCCCATGACTTGGTGCCCCCTACATCCTCCCCACTCGAGTTTCCACCAGGAGCCTCTGCATGAGCTCGGGTATTGCAGAGGACATCTTGTTACCTGCCAGCCCTTCCTGCCTCTGTTTCTCCGTAGGGATATAAGAATACCAGCTGTACCTCACAAAGTCCAGAAATGTAATACCGATGACTCCTAACATACATATTAAAGGTGGGCAGTTTCCAGCGTGAAACAGAAGTACCCAGCACAGGGCTTGGCTTCCCTGGTGGCGCAGTGGTTGAGAGTCCGCCTGCCGATGCAGCGGACATGGGTTCGTGCCCCGGTCCGGGAGAATCCCGCATGCCGCGGAGCAGCTGGGACCGTGAGCCATGGCCGCTGAGCCTGCGCGTCCGGAGCCTGTGCTCCACAACGGGAGAGGCCACAACAGTGAGAGGCCCGCGTACCGCAAAAAAAAAAAAAAAAAAAAAGTACCCAGCACATTCTAAACACTTTAGCCTTTTTCCTCTTCTACCAGAAGGAAATCAAAGTTTGGGGAATTTACGTAATTTGCATAATATGTCACAGCTAAATGCGAAACTGGTTTTAGAGTGTAAGTCCAGTCGTGTGTCAAAGCCTTGTTTGGGTTACATTTCCCTCCTACATTCTCCTATAAAACTTAGCAATCATTACTTTGTGTGATAATGAGCCATGTACTTTCTGCCTCTTTCCAAACTGAGGGCACGTGAAGGGAGAGGATGTATTTTTGTCCTCTTTTAAGTCCAATGCCAGGAATTGCTTGATGAATAAGGGGAAGAGGAAACTTTCCTCGTATTCCTGTCACTTGAGACTTAGAGGCAACTTCAGTATTTTTGATTTTTGCTTTTTCCCTGGCTACAACTTTTGGCAACTCTCAATTAAAATCTCAGCATTTTCCAAAGATCCTGTGGGCCCCACTCCTCACCCGTGCCATCATCTCTTACATTTCGGTTGGAACCGTCCCTCCTACTGGGGAGCCCCAAGTTTCCATTTGCTTGGTCTGGGTTGTGCCAGGAGTGAAAATGAGCAGAAAATGGAAAGAAAACACACGTAATCTGCACTAGCAGAGAAATATTGTTATAACTGGCATAGCGCTGGCGAGTGCAACCTTTCACCTTCTTACACGAGAGATAAAAGCCTTCTTTTCAAAGTCTCGGCAGATTTCACCACCGAGATGTAAGACGAGTGAAGTGTCAGCTTGGTTCAAGTTTGCCCTGATGTTCAATGTCTGTGGGAGATGTGCGGATTTATTTCAGGTTCAAATGAATTTACCATTTTAAAAATAATTGTGTTCCTGTAGGCTTAAAGTTCAGTAAGTTGGTGTAGCTCATTTTCGCTTTTGTATTCTGCTTCTATAGAAGTCCTTGGTTACCACTGAGTGATGGGCTGTTATGTTGAAGACACCACATGTTCACACTCCTATCTTTCTTACTACCGCTTTGTAGGAAATCCAGGTGCCAAATAGATCTTTATTATTATTGTCATCATCACCATTTACTCAAGAAATGTTTATTGACTGCCGACTATTGGCCTGGTTATGGAGGAGACATACAATCAGTAAATAAATATTAGTATGTCGGGGGTTATAAATTCTATGAAGAAAAATAAAGTAGAGCAAGGTGAGAGAATGTGAGGTGTAGAAGGTTGTAGCCATTTTACATGGGATGGTGAGATTTGGCTTCTTTTGGTGTGATCACACTTGAGAAGAGACCTGAAGAAAGTAAGCCAAGTGGTCCTCTGGAGGAAGAGCATGCCAGGCAGAGAGAATAGTAAGTGCAAAGGCCCTGGGGGAGAACAGATGATGTGTTCAAGGTGTAGCAAAGTGGCTGGAGGAGAATGAGCCCGAGTTGATGGAGACGATGTCAGAGAGCCGACGGGGACCTTATGAAGGTCTTTGACATGTACTTAAATAGTGGAGTAGTGACATGACCTTCTCGAAAGGAGAATGAAGAGAAAGGTGTTGGGAGCAGGAAGTCGAGGCCAGAGGCTACTGAAAATAATCCAGATGGGAGACAGTGGGGGCTGAGGTCACAGTGGCAGCAGCGGAGGTGGTAAGAAGCAGTCAGACTCTGGATGGATTTGGAAGATAGAGCCAACCGAGTTGACTGATGTACTGGGGAGGGGAGTCCAGGCTAATCCCCTGGCCTCGGGCCTGAGTAGCTGGAAGAGGAGGGTTGCTATGGACTGAGACGGGTAGCATTGTATGAGGAGGGGCTTCGTGGTGAGAAGGGGGACAGCACCATAAAAAATGCAGTGCATTTTTCATTGTAAAATTTAAACAAATCTAGCCAGCTTTAATTTTGGCATCCATCTTACATGAATCCACTGAGAATTTCTTTGGAGAGACAGATCCTTCTCTTTAAGGCAATGAATAAGATTTTTATTCATCATAACTTAAAGGGACAATAAACCGAAGTTGGTCATGATAAAACACAAAATCTCTACCGTCAGTCTGTGTATACAACTGTCTCATGGATTTCACCTCCTTGAGTAACAGGGGTGATTTTGTGGTGTGTGAAGCCAGAGAGCATATGGTTAATGTAAATAGTGAACTAGCTATCTGGGATTTTTAAAGTCTGGGCTTAGATTAAATTAATGGGAAATATTTATGGAGAACCCAAGTAGTAACACATGGGTGATGTCGACTGGGAACTAAAAAGTGTGACCCCGATGTCCATGGAGATTGCTGGGTCCTGGCTGCTGGGGGAACTCATGAATATTTGGGTGGTTTTCCTGTGTGTATAAAGAGGAGGCCATGCATGGATGGCCAAGAAACCCCTTCTTCAAGTGCACAGAGATACTTACTGAGCATGGATGGTCACCTTTTCCTCTCTGTATGTGCAACTGACAATTGTGTGTGTTGATTTACTTTTCATATATTGGTTTGAAATCTACTTTCTTTAAGAATTAAACTATCCCTCTTATTCAATCAAAACAATACAGAAACTCGAATCTATCGTGATATTTACCCAGAATAGTAGGCGATAAAACCCCACGATTAATAATCCTCTCAGGAATAGCCATGGTAGCTCCCCAGACACACTTGCCAAGGGTCCCTGCATTTTCCTAACAAGTGCCTTTTCATCAACCAAACACCACAAAAGCCTAAGTTAGGAAACGGAGTCCTAGGAATAACAGACTTCTATAAAGAGGTGAGACTCTGACCGGCAGCCTCAACAGAGCAATCTTGTTTCTAAACATAGAAGCAATTTTCGGGCCTCTTTCAGGGCAAGGAGACAATTATTGCCAAAACAAATAGGGCAGTGTGTCTATACCTCAGGCGCTGAGTGGACGCCGTCTGGGCAGGGCCTCCAGCTGGGGTGGCAGTGCATCAGCTCAACTGGACCACACTGGGCTGAGGACCACTCTTGATTGTCTTTGAACAGTTTAAGCACGTCTCCTTAATTGATGGATTAGCTGAATACAGAATACGAGACACAAGAGGATTGCTGATGCATTTTGCACCCATTTGCTTAACAACAAAAATGTACTGTCTTCATGAGGGATGGGAGGCTTTCATCAAGAATGTTAATAACATTTGAAACTTTAGGATATAATTGTCAAGTTGTCTCAGAATTCTATGTATGCCCCGAAACTATCCCTTCCAATTTATCTTGAGTGTCAGGGCAGGAATGTGATAGATTAATGTTCTTCTCTTCAGTTACGTTAGGACTCTATGCAGGTTTCCATAAATAGCTTTATTGAGCTTCCAAATTTTTGCTCATTAATGATCACTTCTGGGCACTCTTTTAGACCCCATGCCACCCACTTACATCAATGGGTTTGCTTGGATTCCACCCCCCACCCTACCTCTGATTTAACTCCGGGATCCTGGTCTTCATCTCCACCCACCCCTGTGGTTGGGGCTGGATATCCAGATTGTGTGAATTTGTATAGAACTGTAAATAACGCTATAACGGACATCTTCATATGTACACATTTGAATATATTTTGTATTATTAACTTAGTTTAGATCCTCAGAAGTGGAATTATTGTGGGAGTTTGCACCAATTTATACCATCAACAAAATGTACGTGTACTTGTTTCAGTATACTTTTACCTTTATTTTCTAACTTAACATTAAGACTTTCAGCACCTACAGATACGTCATTCTTCTTTAAGGTTTTTACGAGCTCTTCATCTTATTGTAAATTCTCTTCTTCATTATTCAGCTATAAATGCCTTGCGAGGTGTAGTGTGATTCTTCCTACATGTTGTGGATCTGCTATTTCAGATCAAAAACTCAGGTATATAAAAAATTAACTTTATTTTTTCTACAAGAGAACCGCACACTCCAACTATTTAACCTCATGGCAGAAAGTAAATCTTGATCAACTCAAAGTAAATTCAGTACATTCTGGTTTTTGTTTTTTTGTGTTTTTTTCCCCCAGTAAGTTCAGTTCAGAGTCTTGAGTTCATCCTACCTTGCCCTCTAGGGCTGCTCTGCAGAGCAGTATTAAGTCTTCCTGGCCCCAGTGCATCATGTCACCACTGCTTTCACCCCATGATAAGCATGGATTTGGTGGTTCTTACAACTTGTGTCCAGCCCCACTCTCTTGGCTTCTTCTGGAAAGTTAAGCACAGGTCTCCCCTACGCTCAGATCTCTCAGACCCTTCTTAGCATCTTACTATTTTATTTCCAGCTGAACTTCTCCTCAACCTCATCCAGGGAAATTCTCTCTCCTAAGGCATGGGGACAAATCGAGCTTAGTCAATAATCTTCTAAATCCCCAGAGTTTCCATAAAGTCTAGAAACTTATGCAACTTCTGCATAATATCATTAAGGACATTTTCAATCTGCAAAAATATAATATAATATTATCTATGTTTCCAGACATGTAGGCGCCATGTATTACATATGATAAGAAGTCAGCTTTTGAAGCTCAAAAGTAAAGAATCAGCTTGTTTTGTTCTTTACATCCTACTGGGTTCTCTTCCTTAAGCTACCAAGGGGAAATACTCTAACCTTCTGGATTGGAGTCAGGGGTGGGTGGGGTGTTGGGAGAACACACAAGTTAATACTTCCTGCTGTTATTCAATTAACCACATTCATTCTTTACCCATGTTCATGAGAAATGGCCAGCAAACCAATTTCAAAATATGCCTTTGCAATTGAACACATAGGACAGAACAAGCTAATAAGTCTAGGGTGTTGATAAGAAATCTGTGGGTAGTTCCTTCCAGTTCTTTCTCTAATTCCACGGTCAGCCTATTTGAAGTATGATGTGGGTGCTTTTGTTTCTTTGGTGGCTAGGACAGTGCGCCTGCCATCTAATATATTCTCAATAAATGTCTGATAAAGAAATAAGTGATAGGGATGCCACAGTGGGCACTATTAGGCAAGCAGGGTCCCCCAGGCAGAGGCAAATCTAACGTCTGTTTGCAGACAAGATCTAGGGAAGCATAGTTGTTATGCAGCCCAGATTTATATGCCAAAGAGCCAAGATCATGGCTATGGAAACTATGGCAATGGTCACCCAGAATAGTGAGAGGACAATAAAAATTAGAGACTGACCAGAAGGCAGAACACAACCAAACCTGGCTGAACACCAGGGCTGTGTGTGAGCGGTAAGTATGTGTATACTTTTTGTGTGTTGGTGGGTCTTCAGGACAGCTAAAAGGAGAATGGCAGACCTGACCTATTCCCTCCCATTTTCCAAAACACTGTGTGCTATTTTTGGGTCCACTACATGGCTATGCTCACAAATTTATCACATCCTTTCTGCTATGTCCCTGTGGCATTTATCACATCCTTTCTGCTACGTCCCTGTAGCTCCTCTGGCAATGAAGAATAAGGAGGCACCAATCAAGTGACTCTCCCAAAATTTCTCATAAATGAAGTAAAATCTGGAGCGAATGAAAGGAAATTCAGCTACAAAATGGAAAGTATGTCATCTTTGAATTCTTCCAACCGTGTATTCTTTCCAGTCAAGTGGTTGTACATTCAACCCTTTTTTCCTTCTCCTTTCATAAGTGGGTAAAATTCGTTTTCATTCCACATGTGATTTGTCACCTAAACAGCTCCTGGGAAGGTGATTTCTGAAGTTAGAAAAGTTTGTTTACTTTTATGCTGATATTGTTTCAGTATTTCCTTCCCAGTTTTGTTTATGTTGTTTGTTAGAATTTACTTAGCAAACTTCGCTTTTGTGGAAGTTTCACAGACTTTGGCTCAGTCTGTGAATATGCATTTACTGACTTGAAAAGATTCCAATCTTTTTACTAAGGCTCACAAAATGTATTTAAGTTTATATTTTAGGTCCCTATTTTCACTTCCTTGTCAACTTTTCTCTACTTAAATAGGAAGGTGCTTTGACTCTAGCAAAACCAATATGGACTAATCTGATATGTACTATTTCTGACTTATAAAATACTCAGAAATTTATTTCATGTTTTTCTTAACATTGCATTTGTATTAAACCTGTTTGGCTTTTTTTGGAGGTGGACTATTGCATTGTCTACCTCCTTTATCAAGAAATATGCTAAATATAATGTTACAGTTTTTCTATGTCAGCAAGAAGGTAGTCAGTTTTGAGGAGAATATGGTCTCTAACTTTGTCAAGGGAATGATTAAAAAAAGCAAAACGGAAGATATGTTGGTATTCTTTCTGAGAGTTCAGAAATGATCTTTTTATAATTTAAAGTTAGCTTTTCAAGTTAATTTTCAAGTGAGTATATTTAAATTAAAAACTAAAAAAAAAAAAAATCCCAAAACAAGCTAAAACATGAGTTTACTCTTCATCTCCTGTACTCATTGATGTAGACTGTGGTTGAAAAAAAAATTGTACAAGACAACTGCTTAATTTTATCAATATAGGCACTGCTCTAATGCTATCATTACTGATGAAAACATTCTGATGTAATAGCTGTTGTGATTCAAATCAAATTACGTACCTCTGTGTAATTCCACATGGCCATCAATTTGTGTGCTTCAGCTAGTATGGACAAATAAAATTCTTTCTGGAAGTGTGTTTCTGTCTAGTGTCCTTTTTCATGATTTCCATTTCTGCATCTTATAGGGAAATGTTTGGGATTTGAGAGTGAGAGAGATTTGGGGGGAGAGAGTTGCAACTTAGCTTCTGATTTCTTGATTACTCTGCTTGATAATCTCCTGATTTCCTTACTCTTTTTCTCTGTTTTCTGGTTTAGGAAACTCAGCTCTGTTTTTGGCACTGGCCTTTCATCTTCTTTGGTTAATTTAATGTTAACCATATCTGTAACTCTTTTTCTGTCAATAAGTGGACTTTGTCATCTCTGAGTCTCTTGTCTGCTTCTGACCTTTGATACTTGATGTAGTTGTAGTATTTTCTATGAGCTACTTATTCAACTATTTGATTTTTGCTGTTTTCACCATTTTTATGTGAATTTCATTCTGATTAATGAATGTTAACCTAATCTAACACTTTCCATATGTCCCTGGCCACTTGCTTACTTCACTTAAAAATATATATTTCATTTATTTTGAGTCTAGTAATAAATACATGTAGCATAATAAGCATACAAATGATTAATATAGTTTTGACTCCGTTTGTTTATTAGGAAAAGAACATAAAAATATTGGAAACAGCATTGGGGAGGACAGGGAAGGGTCTTGAGTTGGGGGTAAAGTAGGAAGCAGGATTGCTTTTAATATGTTATTGTACACGCAGAGATTTTCTTTGCTATTCTTTTCTCATCTTTACTCACATTGGTTTTATTTGTATCAAAAGAGATAGGCACAACATTGTAAATAACTATACTTCAATAAAAAAATAAGATTAGGGCTTCCCTGGTGGCGCAGTGGTTGAGAGTCTACCCTTCGATGCAGGGGATGCGGGTTCGGGCCCCGGTCCGGGAGGATCCTGCATGTCGTGGAGCGGCTGGGCCCGTGAGTCGTGGCCGCTGGGCCTGCGCGTCCGGAACCTGTGCTCCTCAGCGGGAGAGGCTGTGGCAGTGAGAGGCCCGAGTACCGCAAAAAAAAAAAAAAAATTAAAAAAAAAATTAAAAAAAAGAACCATCAACAATGTGTAAAAGAAGAAAAATAACTGGGATAGGTAATAACTGAGTGCTTGAAGAAGGTAAAGGAACACATTTCTAAGGTCTCTGTGTCCCTTAGAGATAGAGCGCTGATTGCTAGGATTCCCTGTGACCGACCCCTAAGCAGGCATGGCCTGTGGTCAGAGCAAAGGACAGAACAAAGGGTCAAGACGCAGAAGGTGTTCTGGAGAGAAGGGAGGAACTTGAGATTGAGATCAGTCACCGACGGCCAACGATCTGATCAACCGTGACTACGTCCATAAAATCTCCTAAACGATAGTTCGGCGAGCTTCCGCGTTAGTGTACAGACTCACATGCCTCACTGACCCCAGGGTCCTAAGACAGAGGCTCCTGTGCTCAGGACCCAACCTCTGTCCATTGCTTCGGCTGCAAACAGAGTTGTTGAAAAATAAATTTCTGTTGTTTAAGTCACTCAGTCTCTGGTAATTTGTTATAAAAGCCAGAACTGACTAAGACACCTCTTTCCACATATTTTAAAAATTACCATATATATTACATATAGAGGGACTCATTTACAATGATAGGTATATATTTTTGGAAGGCTGCAAATACTGGAATGCATTTTTCAGGCACCATTTTTTGCTTCAGCCATCCTTCCAACCTCCCCCATGGAAACATGATCAGCCTTGTAGGTGACTGCTCCTCTCAGCTCCCCAGTCTGCTGCCACCTGGGCTGTTATGTATGCTGTGCCCTTGCTGTCCTTGCCATGTTTCCTGGCCAACTCCTGGGCATCCCCCCAGGCAGTGTCCCTACCGAACCAGAAGTTCCCCTCTTTGGCAACTGCCCCACACTCTGGAATGGCCGCATATCCCACTCCTAAAGCAGCTCGAGTCGGGCATCCCTCTTTCCTTCCCTGCCCTTCCGACTAATCTGTAGGTCCCTGGAGAACAGAGAAGCTCAGAACTCTGTTCTGTCCCTTAGCTCTGTGATTTGGGGCATGTTTTAAAACCTCTTCTAGCCTCTGTTTCCTTATCTGTAAAATGATAACAACAAAATGCTTCGATAGGGCATCCATATGCCGGCCATTGTGTCTGTTTCTAACAACATCCTTCCCAGGCAGATGCTGACGTCATTTCCATTTTCAGGATGGGAAAACTTGCATCCTGAGAGGAGAATTAATCTGGCCAAGGCTGCATAGCTAATAACTGGTAGTGGTAAGCGAGGCAGCTGGCAATAGAGTCTGGTTGCCAGCAGCTCTACATTACATGCATTAGCCTTCCTTACTGATTCTTGTGAGCGTTAAATGAGATGATTCTTTGTGAAAAGTTAGACACCGTGCCAGGCACATAATCAACTCTCAGTAACTATTATTTGTACTATTTGCATCTGTAATTTTCAATCATATTTGACTTCTCCTATGTTCAGATGAAAAAAAAATAGCATTTTCTAAAATTTGTAAGAAGCTTTTGGTCTGATCTGTGCTTTTTGTTCTTGTTTCAGTCTTTTAACCTTAATGCTGTGTCCAGAATTACTGTGTTATGTCTTGTTTTTCTGCACAGCCTTGCACTATTTTTATGACTGAAGACCACGTTCTGTGTAAAGCTAAGTTTCCTTTTGAATGGATTACAACAAGTGGAACTGACTTTTCCAATTACCTATTCAATTGACCTGGTACAAAGAAGGTTAAAGTTCCCACCTAATATATGATCATTAAAGCGTTTCATGGACCTTTTCAGACAAAGCAGTCTGGGAAACTCTGAGACAACATCATTTTTGGTGCCAGACTGATAAGGCATTTAGCATTTGTCAGTTACGGGAGAGAGAGATGTTGATACATTAATTAGATGTAATACCTCTCTTTGGGCAAAATGTAAAGAATTTCCTTTTTTTCTTTTCTTAAAGAAACATGTCAGATAATAAAAGGTAAATATAGAGTGGCCCAGATAATGTAAAGAACCCTTTAAATTATACCAGAGCTTTAAAATCTATATATACATGTATTTGGGATTCATGCACTGAACAATATTTTTCATCATAACATTGTTAATTTCGTGGTTGATAATTTCCGAAGGATGATTTCCAGTGCTTGGTACCAGCAAAAGTAAATTAAGAAAAGAAGTTTTGGGTAAAAAAAAAAAAAAATCACTTAGGTAAAAAAAATGAATTTCTCAGCCACCACACGCCTCTTCAACTTTGTAAACATTTTTTTTTTGCCAATTTCCGAAATGTCGCAAAAACAAACAGTGAGTAAATCCAATAATTGTCTTCCAAGATTTTAGTCTTAGTTGAAATCAATCATGTAGGCCATTTATCTCCTCTTTTTCTTTCCCTCCCCCGCCGTCAGACCAGTGTGGGCTGGTGACTTGAATGGCATTCACCCACATGTGTTTCAGTTTGGGGATCCTTAACCATAATTGATGAAGGATTATTTTTCTTTTTCTTTAAGAACAGATACACAGCATGCTTTAGGAACTGGGGACCACAACAATTTATGTGAAAAGGACTCTAAATTCCACCTTTTAAATATTTTACACATTTTTAGAACATTGAGTTCTATGCGTCAGTATTCAGGGAGAAAAAAAAATGTCAGCGTTGCATATTTCAGATAAGCGTTTGACTATAATATTCTAGTATGTCAATTCATTTTTGTCAGATTTAGAGAGCTAGCACTTATTGTAAAAATAACATACATGTTATATTTATTATACTATACTATATTATATTATAATAATATTTATACTAAAACCCTTAGGAAGTTTTTCTATTCCTTACGCTTTGGTGTAAACCAAACTGGATTTGTTTTCTTAATTTATTTCCTTTTATGGAAATAAAAAGTAAATTTGTTTTTGTTTGTGTGTCTGGTTTTTGCTACAGAGTATCTGATTTCAGTATATATTGATGGTGGAAGTTTAGGTTTAATTCCAGCAATTCAAAGTAGCCATTGTAATCAATCTCTTTCTGTCTCTGTCTCTGTCTCTGTCTCTGCCTCTCTGTCTACCAGTGAAAAAACTGAGGCATAGAGCATTTAGGAAAGCATCGAAGAGCACACGTGTAGAACTGGCAGAATCAGGGTAAAACCCAAATTTCCCTCCTTTGATAAGTGCTGTATTTTAACCATATTCTAAAAAACTTGAACTCAGGAAGAAAATACAGATCATGGCATTTTCTTTGTATTCTATAGTCTTCATTTAAAACACATCATTTTTAGTATCTTTGTTAGTTACAGGAGGTAGATTCATGTCTGTACATTAATTAGATGTAATATTTAATTATACCACAGTACATATCTTTATTTCCCTTCATTTCAGAGGGCAAAATCTCTCCTTCTAACCTTAGATACAGGGCTTGAGGGGCAAAATACCTTGGAATATTGTCTTCAACTTTGATTAAAGTTTGCAGATCTCAGGGTATCACGTGTCAAACTGCCATGAAATATTTTATGAAAACAGTCTCATAATACATATCTGTTAATGTTAGCTTTGCCAGCATGATAGGGTGCAAACACTTGCACGAAGTGCCTATGTGCTAAACTAGCTGTGAGTCATGAATCCTCCTAACTCTTGATCTCATCTGGACTTGTCTTATCAACCAGTGGGGAGCAGAGATTGTGAGCGCTCCCTCCCCCTCCCACCCCTTCCACGTTTAGATACACAGGGTCAGCTCTCTTGGTGCTGCTGATGCCTGAGATAAGTGTCGAGGGTTAAAGCTTGTGACTAAATGTCTGGGGGGAAAAACACCATAACGCGTTACACCCAACATGTATTTCCAGTGACATCAAGATGCTCGGCTTGGGTTATCAACCTTGTTGCTAGTGTAGCTTGGATTTGGGCAAGAGACTTAGTCACGTTATGTTCTTATTCTAACAAGAATATTTTAATTCTAATATCCTAATTCTCAGAACACTTGAAAGAATTTGTGAAGCAAATCAAACGACTCAGGACATTATCTTTAATGCCACAATGCACCGCATTTCCAATGGTTTCAGTATGAGGAGTTGGCACCCAGCCTCAGACTTTGGAGATTGATGTTAAATCATCAGCTCTTTGTAAACTATGCTGAAAAAGATCTCTAGCTTTACTGTACACGTTTACAATGTTTTTCTTTTTGCCAATTGGAGGAGACACCAGAGCTTAGTATCCACTCATGCACAGGTTTTATAGGATGTCAGACAAAATGATTTTTTATTGAGGAAGGGTCAAACAAGTTGTGTTTTTTGTTGTGTCACACTATACAATTTGAGGGCCGTGTTATAAAAATTGGGGGCTCCAGCAAGAAGGCAAAGGCTAAGAATGGTGATTTAAGACTACATTATCCTGTTTCTAATTCCTCCTCTTTCTTCCTGCGGAAATGTAATTGCAGAAGCTTGGAAGAAGGGGTTGAAGCGTGGGTTTCTATATCTGCCTTGAAGAGAGTCGTAAAGTCTGTTTTATGGGTCTCGCTCCAGCCTCGCTCTACTTTTCCAAATTAAAGGAGACAATATGACAATCTCACCAAGCTCTGATCTTACATCTTAATTTGCAAACTCAGCAGCAATATCAGTATCTGGTCTAAGGGGCTCAGAGAAATCCATGCTGAAATTAATGGCTTATCTATAGAAATTCAGTAAAACGTCCTCTGTAATAAAGTAGAAGCCAGTATTTTTTTTTAAAAAAAGAACCTCCTCGGTTCCTTAAAAAACTACAAATAGAACTACCATATGACCCAGCAATCCCACTACTGGGCATATACCCTGAGATAACCATAATTCAAAAAGAGTCATACCAAAATGAACATACCAAAATGTTCATTGCAGCTCTATTTACAACAGCCAGGACATGGAAGCAACCTAAGTGTCCATCATCGGATGAATGGATAAAGAAGATGTGGCACATATATACAATGGAATATTACTCAGCCATAAAAAGAAACGAAATTGAGCTATTTGTAATGAGGTAGATGGACCTAGAGTCTGTCATACAGAGTGAAGTTAGTCAGAAAGAGAAAGACAAATACCGTATGCTAACACATATATATGGAATTTAAGGAAAAAAATGTCATGAAGAACCTAGGGGTAAGATAGGAATAAAGACACAGACCTACTAGAGAATGGACTTGAGGATATGGGGAGGGGGAAGGGTAAGCTGGGACGAAGTGAGAGAGAGGCATGGACATCTATACACTACCAAACGTAAAATAGATAGCTAGTGGGAGGTAGCTGCATAGCACAGGGAGATCAGCTCGTTGCTTTGTGACCACCTAGAGGGGTGGGATAGGGAGGGGGGGAGGGAGGGAGATGCAAGAGGGAAGAGATATGGGAACATATGTATATGTATAACTGATTCCCTTTGTTATAAAGCAGAAACTAACACCATTGTAAAGCAATTATACTCCAATAAAGATGTAAAAAAAAAAAAAAGAACCTCCTCATCATAAAATATATTATTTCTTAAAATTGATGTATTCTGTCAGTTTCTTAGTTTTGAAAAATGTACTTTGCGAATGTAAGATGTCAACAATAGAAAGAATTGGGTGACAGGAATTCTCTGCATTATCCTTACAACTTTTCTGTGAATCCAAAATGATTCTACAGTAAATTGATGTGCTCTTTTTGAAGGCATCATACTTGTCCTAATATATTTGTGAGGTCATAGCGTAAAGAGTGGGAAGCTAATTTGAAGTGCAGTATTTCTGCTTTAGATTTAACAGAGTTTTCATAGTGCAGGGTTTTGCCCATTTCCGTGATTTTAAGAACTGAGGGCAATTTGTTTCTTAGCGTATGTCATATAAAAGGACTGTGTGGGGCTTCCCTGGTGGCGCAGTGGTTGAGAGTCCGCCTGCCGATGCAGGGGACACGGGTTCGTGCCCTGGTCCGGGAAGATCCCACGTGCCGCGGAGCGGCTGGGCCCGTGAGCCATGGTCGCTGAGCCTGCGCGTCCGGAGCCTGTGCTCCACAACGGGAGAGGCCACAACAGTGAGAGGCCCGCGTACCGCAAAAAAAAAAAAAGGACTGTGTGAACCTGTCTGAAAAATATTCACCAACCGTTTGTTTAGAATCAGGTCAAACAGACCCTTAACATCTTACACAAGTCCCTTTACCTGTACAGCCTTTGTCAGAAAACTGTAAATAAACCTTGACTGACAGTGTCCCTTGATTGTGGCCTCAAAGACCACCCACTTCTGGGGGCGAGAGGCTAATTCTGACTCCCCATCAGGCCCATTGTAGACCTTAGGAAAACAAGCATTTCATTTCAATCTTCTCAAACTTGGACAGACCTCGTTAGGAGCTGTGATTCTAGCATTTGGAGCAGAGACAAGATCAAGCTTTAGTAACTATTTAAACAGAAGAAAGATTAGAGTTTACAGTTTATCTTATTGAGAAAACCTTCAGTGAGGGGAAAAAAATGTGTGTGAGCTTTAACTACAACGATTCTATGTGTAATGAGATGCCATTGATCATCTGGAGAGAAAAGTAATATGCTTTGACATATAAATCTGTACACAGTGCTTCTGTAATCTAACTCTATTCCCTTGCTGCAGAGAAACATTGCTAATGAAAGCCAAAAAGTACATTAACCTGCAAAAGAAAAATTTATTGACGCGACTTTGCAAATCACAGTTAATTGAGTCACAAACAAAACATCAAATAAAGGAAATAATGTGGTAATTGGGGACCTTGTTCTGCATAATACACTTGTTGGCATACATTATGGGTTTGCTATCTTCTAAGAGTATTAAATCATTGTACAAAAACATTGCCAAGAAAACTCTTCATTTCCTTTTGGTGACTTCTTACTGCCCTCAGTGGAAGTTTAATAGAAAAGGAAGGACATGATGTAGTTTTAATGACAGGAAACCCACGGCCTTCCAAATGAATAAATTCCATCACTGGCTGACACAAAGTGTGCTAATTATTTCCTTTGATAAATTAAAAGCTTTAAAAGTCCAAAGTATATAAACATGTGGTTTACAGTTATAATCAACCTGTCTGCATTATTGAAAGTTCATATTATCCTTATTATTTAATAAGCATTACATTTATTGTTTTATTCCAGAAAAATTGTATTGAAAACATGTGTTAAACTTTTACTGACTGGAGAGATAACTAAAGAAACTAACTAACCTTCATATTTATGACTTGCCAGATGCTAAAATCAAATATTGATCTATTCCTCTAATACCAAACTTTGAGAGTGAAGATGGTTTATGTTTATGAAAAGATGAAACAAACAAAATCAAGTAAGAACCAATCAGGTCCAAAACGTGGAGAGGAATTAGACTATTATACTTGATTTTATTATTTTATTTTAAGTATCAGCTAAATTGTTTGGGAGTGAAATAGAGCAATTCTTTTATTGAGCAACATTTATTATGCACCTCTGTAGGCTCTGTGTAAATTAATTTATTCATTCCACAAGTATTTATTTAGCACATCCCATGTGTTCTGTGGATACCATAGTAGCCAATACAGGTTCTCATCCTCCACTGCAGGGAGCTTGCAGTATAGTAAGGGAGCTAGTAATGCAGTGATTATACAGTTGTAAACCTGGAAATGTGATACGGAGGTTTGCGGTTTCCTGAAAGCCTCCTGACCATGGGGAGAGCTGTCCTTGTCACAGAGGTTAGATCCTCCCAGCGAACGGGGGATCCCATTGAAATGTGAACAGTGAGCTGAAGGGGATAGGGAGAACTCCAGGCAGAGACATGTCATATGCGAAGATTTGTAGTAGGACCGAGAGAAGGCTCAGTGACATCAGGTCAGGACGTGAGGCAGGTCAGAGTCCAGCACACCTGCACCTCCCCAGTGCCCTTGTGCTCCCTTTCCTCAAGATGAGTGCAGACAGCACCAGGGCACGTGGATAGTTGGGTCGAGTGTGGGCTGTATCTCAGCCCCATCACCACGTTGTTGAACGCCCAATGCAGGCATGGCCTGCCCAACACGTATGGCAGCCCTGGGGAAGTGAAGTAAGATAATGCAATGATGGAAAGACAGGTGGAGGTCAGGTGATGAAAGATGCTATACACTGAATCTGTGTCCCCCACCCCCAAATTCATAGGTTGAAACCTAATCCTCAATGTGATGGTGTCAGGAGGTGGGGCCTTTGGGAGGTGATTAGGTCCTGAGGGTAGCGCCCCCATAAATGGGATTAGTGCTCCTGTAAAAGAGGCCCCAGAGAGCTCTTTTGCCCTTTCCATCACATAAGGACACAGCAAGAGGAGACGCTATGAACCAGGAAGTAGATTCTCACCAGACACGTAATCAGCCAGCACCTTGATCTTGGACTTTCCAACCTCCAGAATTGTGAGAAATAAATTTCTGTTGTTTATAACTGACCCAGTCTATGGTATTCTGTTATAGCAGCCCGAAAGGACTAGAGCATAAGACCTTGCCCTTTGTAGCAATAAAAAAGAATGGCTTCTCCTATGTTTATTCATATTAAATAAACCAATTTTACAACTTGAATTTTGCACAATTTCCAACATTTCTCAAGTTCTAACTCTAAGCAGCTCTTCAACTAAGGTGAACAAAATACCTTGTTATACTCACCCTGATTTTTGCTTCATCTTGTCTTCACATTCAGGAATGATATCTGTTGTGTTCTCAACCATTTATTCTAGCCCTCTTTAGACTGGCTAAAATAAAAGACACTTCATGTAATCTAGCAGACATATGTGAGCTTCTATTAAGCCTTCATGATCCCTTACAGAAAGGTAGTGTGGTTCTGCTAGAATTTAAAGGATATTATAATAATGCCTTACAAAAGAGCTATGAAGTAAAGAGATGATGTCATTCATTCATTCATTCATCTTGTTTTAATTCTTAAAAGTTCATCCTAGATTCACTTTTACCAGGAGCTGTGAGAGAGGCTAGGAGACCAAAAGAATGAGTCTTGGCAGCTGTTCTCAAGGTACTCACTCAGCCTGGGGAGATGGTCACCGAAAACAAGTAACTAAGAGATAACAGAAGAGTAGATCAGTAGAACTCTGACAGTTCCTAACTCAGCCGGTGAGGGAAGGCATTCTGGGCAGAGGCTACAAGGAGCTAGCCTAGCAAAGAAAGGGGGAAGAGCCCTCCAGACTGAGAGGGCAACAGGAACAAAATCAGGGGATGAGCAAAGCATGTTTTAAGGAAGAGACAAGCAAGAACTGAGATGGGGTGGTAAGAAGGGCCAGATCAAGGGGAAGCTTGAGTGGTAAGGAGTTTGCACTTAATTTTTTAGAGTTGGGGAACAATTGAAGAATCTTGCTGCTTCTCGTGGATCCATCCAAGGAGTCCATATCTGAGTTAAAGGCTTCTAATCAGATACAATTCTTTACAACTGCGCCATGCATCCTGTAGGAGTTTCACAAGTGTTTTTCAGAATGACATAATCTGCAATAGAGTGGGAAGACTGTTTAGTATAAATCAGAGTAGTAGCTCAGACTGACATTTCAGATGTATCACTGGGATGTCCGGATGGAAGAAAAGTTTGAGAGGATCCCAACTCTACACACATACCAATGAGGAGACTGTTGCAACTGTTCAGGTGATAAAGAACGAGAACCTCAATTAAGACTCTTGGTGCTGAGAGAAGACAAAAACTTATGAGGCACCTCACACCCGTCAGAATGGCCATCATTAAGAAGCCTACAAATAATAAATGCTGGAGGGGGTGTGGAGAAAAAGGAACCCACTGTTGGTAGGAATGTAAATTGGTTCAGCCACTATGGAGAACAGTATGAAGGGTCCTTGAAAAACTAAAAAATAAGTTACCATATAATCCAGCAATCCCACTCCTGGGCATTATCTGGAGAAAACTCTAATTCAAAAAGATACATGCACCTCAAAGTTCATAACAGCACTATTTGCAATAGCCAAGACATGGAAGCAACCTAAATGTCCATCAAATAAATATATGCAATGGAATACTACTCAGCCGTAAAAAAGAATGAAATGTTGCCATTTGCAGCAACATGGATGGATCTAGAGATTATCATATTAAGTGAAGAAAATCAGACAAAGACAAATACCATATGATATCATTTGTACGTGGAATCTAAAAAACGGATGCAAATGAATTTATTTACAAAAACAGAAACAGACTCACAGACATAGAAAACAAACTTATGGTTACCAAAGGGGATAGTGGGAGAGGGGAGAGATAAATTAGGAGTTTGGGATTAACAGATACACACTCCTATATATAAAATAGATAATCAACAAGGACCTACTGTCTAGCACAGGTATTTAATATCTTGTAATAAACTATAATGGAATAGAATCTGAAAAAGGTTCCTATATATATATATGAATATATATATATTTGCTTTACACTTGAAACTAACACAACATGGTAAATTAACTATACTCCAATAAAAAAACTCAAAACAAATGTAAGAGGAATTTAGGAGATAAGAGAAACCAGGCTTCATGTTTTCTGCTTAATTGAGTGTTTGGAGTAAAAGGTGGGAGACAGATCAAGGAGGACTCTCAGGCCTCTAGCCTGGATAACAGAATAGAGTACGTGGAAAAACAGAAAAGATAAAGATATTGAAAGCACCAAAACATTCATAAATTGAATTGGGAAAAAAATTAGGTGCCACAGGAAACTTTAACAAACGTAGACCTCATTACCAGCCACATGGAATAGCATTTAGTGACAAAATTGTCCACGACACTATTAACAAAAGGTCTGTCTTTGGCAAAATGGTGCTGTTCCAATGATGCTCAGACAGGCAGCTTCTTGGTCTTGTCCAAGACAAGCTCTTCTTGTGGCAGATTCAGTGCATTTTCTCCTATTCTTAGCCGTACGTTCTTTCTTGTCATTTCGGATACTTATCAATCACACCTCACCCCCGCATCTCTGTTTTCCCTTCCCAGTTCTAAATAAACCTAATCCTTTTAACTTCCACTCAGAGACTTTATTTTGCGAACAATGAATCATTTTGCTCCTTCTCTTTGGGATCCCATCCAGGGAGTCCATTCCTCATTTTTAAGACCTCAACTCAGACACATTTTTCTACATTTCTATGCCTTGCCTCAAAGAGGTGTTTGATAAGTCTTTTCAAAATGATAAAGTCCTGAGGATGGTGGAAAGATGGTCTAGGAACTCCCACAAGCTAGAATCCTATTTATTCCAGTTTATTATCAACACATTTTTAAACACTAACATGGCATTGATGACTCATATACAATCCTCTATAATCCCATCTTCTGTTTATGTTGTCTTTGCCTGTAACCAGGTCTTTATCATCACTTCTGTGCAGTTTGTTTCCTCCCTTTTACTTGTCCTGATTAAATTTTTATTCTCATTATTTCTGCCTATTTTTCAAGGTCACTGAAAGTTGTAATTATCTACTCCAAGTGGCTAAGCTTCCCACTCAATTTGGTGCCACTGGTAATTTAATGAGCTCCTCCTAAATTCATCTGCCATTAAAGATGTTATTAAATAGTTCTGATCCAGGGTGATCCCTTTGAAAACAACATTCATGCCCTCCAGGCTGATATTGCATTGTCGATAACTGACTCTTCTTGAATGTTTTTCTAACATGTTTGTGCTCTTATCTAGTTGCAAAACAACTTAAATAATAGTTAATAAAATAACATATGTCTGTGTAGTATTATACTTCACAGAATCCTCCCCCCCCCCACCAGATTACTTAATTTGCTGCTTAAATAACTCCACAAGATGGGAAGAAGAACGGTTATCTTCTTAACCTATTCAAAGGCTTGAGAAACTTCTAAGGTACCTCTTTCAAAGGCTTGGAAACTGAGGTTCAGGTTAGTGACAAGTTCTCTCAACTAGCAGTTAGTAGAACAAGCTCTTTAATGCATATTTTCTGACTTCAAAGCTGATGTCCTTCCTACCTACCATGATGAACCACTCTGGTTATATATTAATATATGGCTTAATATGTGAAGAACCTTGATTACAAAGTTCTCATAATTCTATCCCAATGTTGATTTTCCCATTCTTTTAATACCTAAGGCATAATTGGTCTGTACAACACTATTCAACGCAATGTGTACTCATATGGGACCCAGAACCACAAAGGTTGTAAAAAAATTATAGGGTGCTATCTAGCACCTAGTTAGTGGTATTTTGAATTTTTCTGTTTATTGCTTTAAGAAAAATGGCTCACTCCTTGAGGACAGATTCTACGTAGTGTGCATATGCATCCTCAGCCGTATCTAGCAAGTTCTGGGCAAATAGTATGAAGTTTTCAAATCCTTGTAGGCTTACTTTGCTGGCTGAACTCCATATTAACTGAATCCCTACTACGTGTCCAGTGTTGTACTAGGTATAATGCAGGATGCATGACTTTGTCTCTTGCAAAGGGAACATTAACGAACAAGGCACATTGGGTGGATACTCAGGACACCCCTTGACTAGACTAGACTCTTGACCCTTGACTGAAGTCCAGGCTTTGAGCTGAGGAAGAGGAGGAGATAAGCCTGGAAAGGTTACGTTGTTCTATATTATAGAAAACCTTGAAATCAAGCAAAAGAGACCAGACAGTGGACTTAAAATAGCAGTTTTGTGGATTCAGAAATGCAACCCAACCTCACTATTCTAAGATCTCTGAAGAATTTTTGCTTCCATAGGGCAATAGTATTTTGGTTAAGTGTAAGAACAACAGAGCATATGCATCTCTTGGCTTTCCTATTGCTAGAGATAATGGTCAGAACAGCATTTTACTGTTCTGAAGCCGAAGACTAGTCTAAGACTCTGGAGGGTGAAACCTGAACATAATTTTATTGTAAAAATAATTTATAACTATATCGCGAATGTATCTCCAAATATTAACCTACAGCATGAGTGCAGGTTCCAACTGAGCAGAGTGCAAACCTCCAAGCTGATGAGCCATTAGGGTACTGGAGTCGGGGGCTGGGGGTAGAGTGTGAAACTGGTCGACTGGACCAGAAGATTTCTGGTTTCCTAAGCTGTAAGGAGCTCTTGGATTCTTTGGAGCCTCCTCCATCCTCCTAAGCCGCAAATACAACCACTTTTGATACTTACTAATGCTTTCTTTGAAGTGTCTCTTGATTCTGTCTCATTCTTCCTGTCCATGATGCCGTGAGGCATAGGCACAACTCCCTGTGCTGGATTATTATTCTCTGCAACTCTGCCTTCTCCAAAAAGTCCTTCCCTGGACCCATGGACCATCTTCTCAAGGGAATGCCTCAGTGGGATTTCTTGCTTTCCTCAAAACTCCCCCTTTTTTTTTTTGGCTGCACCCTGCGGCATGCGGGATCTTAGTTCCCCGACCAGGGATCCACCCTGTGCCCCCTGCAATGGAAGCGCAGAGTCCTACCTATTGGACTGCCAGGGAAGTCCCCTCAAAACTCCTTGTTGGGACACTTAGGTACCCATATAAGAAAAAAAACAAAAAGGGAAGGGAGTAGAGTCCTTTCATACATAATTCCATATAGAATTAAAATCCAAATGTGTGTGGCAAAAGAATAAATAGTTTAGAAGGTGATTCAGGAGAACATCTTCATTAAATGGAGGGTTATCAAGGGTTTTTTAGACAAACACAGGAAGCACTGACAACAAAGAAAGAGATAGATAGCTCTGACTAATTTAACATTAGAAATTTATGTTAATTAAAATTAAGTTTTATCCAAAGACACGATATAAAAAATGAAAAGACAGCCTTCAGAATAGAAGAAAGCATTTGCAACACATAATCAACAAAACTGTAGTATCCAGAAATATTTAAAGAACTCCTACAAAACAATATGAAAAAACACGCAACCCAAGAGAAAATAAACAGGCTAAAGAACAGAAACTTGGGGGACTTCCCTGGTGGCCCAATGCAGGGGATGCAGGTTCGATCCCTGGATCCCTGGCAGGGGAACTAAGATCCCACATGCCTGGGGGAAACTAAACCCAACTAGAGAGAAGCCACAATGAAGATCCAGCACAGCCTGTATATATATATGAATGAACAGGCACTTTACAAGAGAAGAAGAAGAAGAAAACCTCCTTGATGAATTTTGATTTTCTGCATCTCAAATCCCAAATTCATCCTTCAAGTTCCTTCCCAAGATTTCCCCTCTAAAGCCTTACTTACAACCACTTTCCTGAGACCTCCAGTATAGCCAAACTTATTGTCACTCAGGGAAACCTTGTCTTTTCCTCCTTTCAGTCTTTTAAAAGCTGATACATAAGCTGCAGCTCCTGGAATACCTCTCTGGTTGCAACCACAGATACACGCTAAATCTCCCCTGGTCCGAGGGAGGACCTACATTCATTCATTTCTTGTAAAATCCCTTGTGATCCTCGTATTCTTCCTTTACATCATTTTTTTTCCTTTCTCTGTTCTTTTCCTTTCCCTCGACCAGACATCTAAGCTCTTTGAGGTCAGACAGCATGTCTTCCTTCCTTTAAAATCAGTACATTTTAGGATGTACTGTTGCATAGAGTGGTTACTTCTGATTGATGATAGTGAAAAAAGAATGTCTTTTCTGGATATTTTCCTGGTGTCAATGAGGTCAACATAATAGCATCTGTAATCACTCTGAAGTTTTGCCCGTCAGCTCATTTGGTTTGAGAAAATGTTTTCCTAAAATAAAAGTAACTTCTTTCTCATTTTCTCCATAGTGAATGTCATCCCCATCCATCTCCACTTTCCCTTCTCACGTCAAAGGATCCACGCAATGCTGCGATCCCCTCTCCTTAGTATTTCCTGGGTCTATCTTAGATCTCAGATCCCATGTCCTGTGCATCCCATGGCCACTGCCTGGGTTTGGGTCCCCGTGATTCCACCTGGAACTTTTAGTACAGTCTTACTTGATGCTGAGCTGTCCTTCACACGGCTGTGGGAATGAGTTCTCACAAAGCCCAGTTGGAAAGGCTTTCCTTCCAGGATCAAGCATAAACTTCTCCAGGGAGGCAGCAGTACAGTGTCCAGGTGTGTGCACAGCCCAGGGCTTGAATCCTGGCCATGACATTCACCCTTGAGTGGGAACAGGAAGAAAAGAAGACAAAGGATGAATGTGAAAAACCTCCAATGAAATAACCACTCAAGGACCGCGAGAGAGGAAGAATAATCAACAATGGCTTTGGGCTTTTGAGTTTGAAAATGGTACGAATGTTGAGACAACAACAGGAAATTTATAGTAATGAGTGGACAAATTGTTCTACTTGCTCAGTGAATATTCATCTGGTACATTTGATCCTAAGAATATTCCTACTAAATCGATAGCATTTTATAGACTTTGTTAATGTTATTTTGGGCAAATTACCCAATCTGTGCCTCAGTTTCCTCATTGATAAAATGTGGATGATAGCACTTGTTCCATAGGGTTATGACAGGCATTAAGTAAGATGAGAAGTTATAATCTTAGAAAGGCACCTGGCACAGAGTTTGGGGTCAGAAAATGTCAGCTATTATGATGACCGTTGGTGGTGGCCTACAAAATGTTTGACCATTCAGATCCCCTCTCCCATCACGCCCATTTAATCACACTCCTTACATTTACTCTCTCGCCAGAGATGTTCTCATTGTTCCATTTCTGCAAATAAAAAGTAAGCACCCTTCTCATTCTTCAGAACCGGTTCTCAATTCCCCCTCATATTTCCTTGTTACTCCAGGCAGTGTGAATGGTTCTCACTTCCAGGGTCCCCCAAGATTTTAATGCCATTTCTGGAGCACCTGTAATATTGTAATAATATAATTAGGCTAGTATATGTTATGGTATTTAACACAAGGAATTTTTAAATGAATTTTTACTGGAGTATGTTTGCTTTACAATGTTGTTAGTTTCTGCTGTACAGCAAAGTGAATCCGTTTTACATATATATATATACCCCCTGTTTTTTGGATTTCCTTCCCATTTAGGTCACCACAGAGCATTGAGTAGAGTTCCTTGTGCTACACAGTAGGTTCTCATTAGTTACCTATTTTATACATAGTAGTGTATATATGTCATTCCCAGTCTCCTAATTCATCCCATTCTCCCCTTCCCCCTTGTATCCATACATTTGTTCTCTATGTCTGTGTCTCTATTTCTGCTTGGCAAATAAGATCATCTATACCATTTTTCTAGATTCCACATATATGCGTTAATACACATCATTTGTTTTTCTCTTTCTGACTTACTCCACTCTGTATGGCAGTCTCTAGGTCCATCCACATCTCTACAAATGACTCAGTTTCGTTCCTTTTTATGGCTGAGTAATATTCCGTTATATATATGTACCACATCTTCTTCATCAACACATGGAATTTCTTGATTGCAGGGAAAATGCCTGTTAGAAAATAGGGCTTATTGTTATTTTCTGACTATAAAAGCTATTCATTGTAAAACATTGGGAGAAAAAGCTAAAAATTGAAAAAAGTATCAACTGTAATGTGATCACCTAAAGAAAACCCGTTTATAGTTGATGTGTTTACCTAGGGTATCTTAAAGCATTTTGAAAGCTACACTGGGGTTGTCTCACATTTACTGTTTTGATTTCTGTGTTTTTCTTGCTTTAACTTTTTTGCCTTATCATTTAAGGGCCTATATCTTAATTATTTTGAGGTAGCCACACTACCAATCATAAAATCTCATGTGTTTTCCTTTTCTCATCCTTATCCCTTCTTTCCCTCATTTAAAGAGGGACTCAAAGAGGCTATATTAAATAAATGTGTGTTTCATGAATTACAGTTTATTTAATCTCTACAGCGTTAAATGTTATGCTTTCTTTTCTAAGAGATGAAACAGCTCCTTTTCTTCACCTCACTGATATTTCAAATTTTACCTTGTTATCATTCATGGGTTTTGTTTCAAAGGTTCGAAAATAGTTAGGCTGTGAAAAATTAAGTTGGGGCGGTGATGTCTCCATGTGCTTATTTCTTGTCATCCTTCTTTGTCGTTAAAAAATAGAGTATTATAGAGATGGGAGAGAAAGTAGTATGTTTGTTCTTAGGCACAGGACAAATTGATGTCTGGAACTTGCCCTCATATAGCTGATTCACTTTGTTATACAGCAGAAACTAACATAACACCGTAAAGCAATTACACTCCAATAAAGATGTAAAAAAAAAAAAGTTTAAAAAAAGCAACCATAAAATGGCTGCATTTAATGTTAACTATGTCCCAGTAGAGTTGAATTCAAAGAGAATCTTACATTTAAAAATTTCCTTCAACTTTAGCTCTGCTTGGGAATTTAGCTATATCTCCGAGTTGTGCTCTGATAAACACTCCCCCATTCTTCCTTCCAGATGAAAAGAAATGAGCACCAAGTTTTTGTTTATTTGTTTTTTTTTTAATATTCATGAAAGTAAGGGTACAATTCTTGCTTCCATCTAACAAGTTTGTTTCTAGGCTTCTGGTTAGTGAAAGGCAGATCTGGAGGACACAAGAGAAATCATGGAGGCAGGTTTCAGAAAGTACCCTTTAGAGAGAGAAAAAAAACATTTTCCAGCTTTTCAAGGCCTTGAAAACACTAGATCTTGCATAATAACGTCAGAGAAATAATATTATTGTTGATAAATTATGGGGTATCTTTTTTTTTTTTTTTTGGTCTATATGTGTTTTAGCAACCCACAGGCATTGGTTGCATTATTTGGGAGTCTTTCGCTTTTGGCTAGTGGAATGGTAAAAAGATTTATTCAACATTTTCTAATTTCCAAGTGTCACAGCTGAGGTGAACTGTGAAAAACTGCAAATATAACAGCTTCTGAAGGAGTATCCTTTTGCGTAGGATCTGCTAAGTTAGAGAAGCCTCATGGGGCCAAGACAATTATCCACACTCAATCTGAAGTTTGGCGCTGTCATAAATGGTAGGCACAGGGCCATTATGTGAAGATATGTTTCCCCCTCAATCAATGTGGGGACAACAGGGTGGAATAAAGATGCAACAGTCTCCCTGTGGCTCTCTGAGTCACCTAAGCATAGTCCTTACATGATTATTTAATGCAGAGATGTTGTTCATGCTGCTTGGTGAAGGATTTCAACGTTTTTACCATCAAGTTGCTCTTCAAATATTTGTTAACTTTTTTAGAAAAATAAGCTCTGTTCTGAAAATGGGCAAGTAGTACCTCAGTGTAAGAATAGCTCATTTCATGGGCAGAAGGAAAGAAGCAGACATGTGTGGGTCTATAAAAGAATGAATTCTATTTTAAGCATCTCTCCTTGTTCAAGGAGGATTTCTCCATTAAAACCAAACAGGGCGGGCTTCCCTGGTGGTGCAGTGGTTAAGAGTCCGCCTGCCGATGCGGGGGACACGGGTTCGTGCCCTGGTATGGGAGGATCCCACGTGTCGTGGAGTGGCTGAGCACGTGAGCCATGGCCGCTGAGCCTGCGCGTCCGGAGCCTGTGCTCTGCAACGGGAGGGGCCACAACAGTGAGAGGCCCGCGAACCGCAAACAAACAAACAAACAAAAAAACCAAACAGGTCAAGTGTTAGAACTTAAGACTTACATGCACTAATTACAAAAGGAGGTGAAACACAGTAAAATTTAACCAGTGTTTGTCCGTTACGGACCAAATTGAATTAGTTTATTTGAAGAAAATACTTTTATAGTGATTTTACTAAATGACTCCTAATTCTTTGCCAAAAGGATGCACCTAATTTGAAAAAGACGAGAAGAAATATAAACAAATGATAAATTCAGGGCAAAACCTTTTCTCTAGACGCCTTGTTTTGCTGTGACTGTGTTTCATTTCTTTTTACTGCACTTTTAAGAGAAGAGTGTTTGGCAGTGAGTTAGAGGGTTATACACCTCTTCAGGGAGAACCAGGCAAAGGAATTATGATGTGTGCCATATTGTAAAGGAAACATTTGCTTAGAAACTTGTAGCTGACGTTTTTATGCAAGATCTAGTGTTTTCAAGGCCTCGAAAAGCTGGAAAATGTTTTGAGTGTGAGGAGGAACTCACATTAAATTGGACCGTACTTACTGGTCTCTGATGAAAAATGGCATGTTTTGGTTTTTCCTCCCACCAGGTGTTGGTTGACCATGAGCACCATATGATGAACATTGTTGCAGAGCTGGATTCTCCCTGAACGTACTGTGGTGTTTGGACACATATGTCCAAGCCAAAAGGTTTTCTCCTTTTTCTAGAACTTCTGTAAAAAGTTTCTGATAGTATTTTAATAAAATATGAAGAAATGGTTAAGTTCTTAGAGAGTTCTGTTTTAATTTCGTTAGCTCATCAATTGAAATATTTAAAAATTTTATGTTCTTTCTTGTTCATGAAAGCATCATATTTTTCTTGACAAGTCCAATGCTTCAGGTAAGGACCTTTGTAAAACTGTCTTCGTGTCTTCCACTACCAGCTTTTGCCCCTGCCTGCCAGCAAACGGTTCTCTGGGTAAATAAGACTCTCTTTGCTTCTGCTCACCCCGGCTTTTCAGAGGTGTACAAGCAAAGGACGCAGAGCTGGGGGCCCTCAGCTGGGGCTCATTCCTGCTCGTTTGAAGGGTGTCTTTTGACGTCTGGATCCAGCATCTATGGAGTTGGAGACAAAGTGGAAAACCTCACATGCTCCACAAACTGTTTAAAATTTTTATGAATATATAAGATTTAAGAAAGTCAGTATAGCACAGATCCCGACATAATCAGTAATGGACATTAACGAAATGAACAAATAAATATTATAAAGTAAGTTTTCATTTCATTTAAGATTTTTTTTTAAGATCCCCCATTTTCTTGTCACCAGTCATCAAGGGCTCTAGGGGATAACAGATCCTACATTGAATGTTAACTCCACAAAAGCAGGGATTATTTTCTATTTTGCTGAAACAGAGAGATCCCTGGACAATTATTTAGAATACATATACCTAGGCTTTAACCCAAACTGTTGAGTAAGAATTTCCAGGGTTGGTTAAGTAGTCTTCTGTGTTTTTTATAAACACTCTAGTTGCTTTTTTTTTTTTTTTTTACATCTTTATTGGAGTATAATTGCTTTACAATGGTGTGTTAGTTTCTGCTTTATAACAAAGTGAATCAGTTATACATATACATATGTCCCCATATCTCTTCCCTCTTGCATCTCCCTCCCTCCCACCCTCCCTACCCCACCCCTCCAGGCAGTCACAAAGCAACGAGCTGATCTCCCTGTGCTATGCGACTGCTTCCCACTAGCTATCTACCTTACATTTGGTAGTGTATATATGTCCATGCCTCTCTCTCGCTTTGTCACAGCTTACCCTTCCCCCTCCCCATATCCTCAAGTCCATTCTCCAGTAGGTCTGTGTCTTTATTCCTGTCTTACCCCTAGGTTCTTCATGACATTTTTTTTCTTAAATTCCATATATATGTGTTAGCATACGGTATTTGTCTTTCTCTTTCTGACTTACTTCACTCTGTATGACAGACTCTAGGTCTATCCACCTCATTACAAATAGCTCAATTTCGTTTCTTTTCATGCCTGAGTAATATTCCATTGTATATATGTGCCACATCTTCTTTATCCATTCATCCAATGATGGACACTTAGGTTGTTTCCATCTCTGGGCTATTGAAAATAGAGCTGCAATGAACATTTTGCTACATGACTCTTTTTGAATTATGGTTTTCTCAGGGTATATGCCCAGTAGTGGGATTGCTGGGTCGTATGGTAGTTCTATTTGTAGTTTTTTAAGGAACCTCTGTACTGTTCTCCATAGTGGCTGTATCAATTTACATTCCCACCAACAGTGCAAGAGGGTTCCCTTTTCTCCACACCCTCTCCAGCATTTACTGTTTCTAGATTTTTTGATGATGGCCATTCTGACTGGTGTGAGGTGATACCTCATTGTAGTTTTGATTTGCATTTCTCTGATGATTATTGATGTTGAGCATCCTTTCATGTGTTTGTTGGCAGTCTGTACATCTTCTTTGGAGAAGTGTCTATTTAGGTCTTCTGCTCATTTTTGGATTGGGTTGTTTGTTTTTTTGTTATTGAGCTGCATAAGCTGCTTATAAATGTATCAACGTGATACACCATATTAACAAATTGAAGGAGAAAAACCATATGATCATCTCAATAGATGCAGAGAAAGCTTTTGACAAAATTCAGCACCCATTTATGATAAAAACCCTGCAGAAAGTAGGCATAGAGGGAACTTTCCTCAACATAATAAAGGCAATATATGACAAACCCACAGACAACATCATCCTCAATGGTGAAAAATTGAAAGCATTTCCACTAAGATCAGGAAGAAGACAAGGTTGCCCACTCTCACCACTCTTATTCAACATAGTTTTGGAAGTTTTAGCCACAGCGATCAGAGAAGAAAAGGAAATAAAAGGAATCCAAATCGGAAAAGAAGAAGTAAAGCTGTCACTGTTTGCAGATGACATGATACTATACATAGAGAATCCTAAAGATGCTACCAGAAAACTCTTAGAGCTAATCAATGAATTTGGTAAAGTAGCAGGATACAAAATTAATGCACAGAAATCTCTGGCATTCCTATACACTAATGACGAAAAATCTGAAAATGAAATCAAGAAAACACTCCCATTTACCATTGCAACAAAAAGAATAAAATATCTAGGAATAAACCTACCTAAGGAGACAAAAGACGTGTATGCAGAAAATTATAAGACACTGATGAAAGAAATTAAAGATGATACAAACAGATGGAGAGATATACCATGTTCTTGGATTGGAAGAATCAACATTGTGAAAATGACTCTACTACTCAAAGCAATCTACAGATTCAATGCAATCCCTATCAAACTACCACTGGCATTTTTTTTACAGAACTAGAACAAAAAGTTTCACAATTTGTATGGAAACAAAAAAGGCCCTGAATAGCCAAAGCAATCTTGAGAACGAAAAACGGAGCTGGAGGAATCAGGCTCCCTGACTTCAGACTATACTACAAAGCTACAGTAATCAAGACAGTATGGTACTGGCACAAAAACAGAAAGATAGATCAATGGAACAGGATAGAAAGCCCAGAGATAAACCCACGCACATATGGTCACCTTATCTTTGATAAAGGAGGCAGGAATGTACAGTGGAGAAAGGACAGCCTCTTCAATAAGTGGTGCTGGGAAAACTGGACAGGTACAGGTAGAAGTATGAGATTAGATCACTCCCTAACACCATACACAAAAATAAGCTCAAAATGGATTAAAGACCTAAGTGTAAGGCCAGAAACTCTCAAACTCTTAGAGGAAAACATAGGCAGAACACTCTATGACATAAATCACAGCAAGATCCTTTTTGACCCACCTCCTAGAGAAATGGAAATAAAAACAAAAATCAACAAATGGGTCCTAATGAAACTTCAAAGCTTTTGCACAGCAAAGGAAACCATAAATAAGACCAAAAGACAAACCTCAGAATGGAGAAAATATTTGCAAATGAAGCAACTGACAAAGGATTAATCTACAAAATTTATAAGCAGCTCATGCAGCTATATTGAAGAATCCTTGCATTCCTGGAATAACCCCCACTTGATCATGATGTATGATCCATTTAATGTGCTGTTGGATTCTGTTTGCTAGTATTTTGTTGATTCTGTTTGCATCTATGTTCATCAGTGATATTGGCCTGTAGTTTTCTTTCCTGTGACATCCTTGTCTGGTTTTGGTATCAGGGTGATGGTGGCCTCATAGAATGAGTTTGGGAGTGTTCCTCCCTCTGCTATATTTTGGAAGAGTTTGAGAAGGATAGGTGTTAGCTCTTCTCTAAATGTTTGATAGAATTCGCCTGTGAAGCCATCTGGGCCTGGGCTTTTGTTTTTGGAAGATTTTTAATCACAGTGTCAATTTCAGTGCTTGTGATTGGTCTGTTCATATTTTCTATTTCTTCCTGGTTCAGTCTTGGAAGGTTGTGCTTTTCTAAGAATTTGTCCATTTCTTCCAGGCTGTCCATTTTTATTGGCATATAGTTGCTTGTAGTAATCTCTCATGATCCTTTGTATTTCTGCAGTGTCAGTTGTTACTTCTCCTTTTTCATTTCTAATTCTATTGATATGAGTCTTCTCCCTTTTTTTCTTGATGAGTCTGGCTAATGGTTTATCAATTTTGTTTATCTTCTCAAAGAACCAGCTTTTAGTTTTATTGATCTTTGCTATCGTTTCCTTCATTTCTTTTTCATTTATTTCTGATCTGATCTTTATGATTTCTTTCCTTCTGCTAACTTTGGGGTTTTTTTATTCTTCTTTCTCTAATTGCTTTAGGTGTGAGGTTATGTTGTTTATTCGGGATGTTTCCTGTTTCTTAAGGTAGGATTGCATTGGTATAAACTTCCCTCTTAGAACTGCTTTTGCTGCATCCCATAGATTTTGGGTGGTCGTGTCTCCATTGTCATTTGTTTCTAAGTAGTTTTTAATTTCCTCTTTGATTTCTTCAGTGATCACTTCGTTATTAAGTAGTGTATTGTTTAGCCTCCACGTGTTTGTAGTTTTTACAGATCTTTTCCTGTAATTGACTTCTAGTCTCATAGTGTTGTGGTCTGAAAAGATATTTGATACAATTTCAATTTTCTTAAATTTACCAAGGCTTGATTTGTGACCCAAGATATGATCTATCCTGGAGAATGTTCCATGAGCACTTGAGAAGAATGTGTATTCTGTTGTTTTTCGATGGAATGTCCTATAAATATCAATTAAGCCCATCTTGTTTAATGTATCATTTAGAGCTTGTGTTTCCTTATTTATTTTCATTTTGGATGATCTGTCCATTGGTGAAAGTGGGGTGTTAAAGTCCCCTACTATGAATGTGTTACTGTCAGTTTCCCGTTGTATGGCTGTTAGTATTTGCCTTATGTATTGAGGTGCTCCTATGTTGGGTGCATAAATATTTACAATTGTTATAGATTCTTCTTGAATCGATCCCTTGATCATTATGGAGTGTCCTTCTTTGTCTCTTGTAATAGTCTTTATTTTAAAGTCTATTTTGTCTGATATGAGTACTGCTACTCCAGCTTTCTTCTGGTTTCCATTTGTATGAAATATCTTTTTCCATCCCCTTACTTTCAGTCTGTATGTGTCTCTAGGTCTGAAGTGGGTCTCGTGTAGATAGCAAATATATGGGTCTTGTTTTTGTATCCATTCAGCCAATCTGTGTCTTTTGGTGGGAGCATTTAGTCCATTTACATTTAAGGCAATTATCGATATATATGTTCCTATTCCCATTTTCTTAATTGTTTTGGGTTCGTTATTTTAGGTCCTTTCCTTGTCTTGTGTTTCTTGCCTAGAGAAGTTCCTTTAGCAGTTGTTGTAAAGCTGGTTTGGTGGTGCTGAACTCTCTCAGCTTTTGCTTGTCTGTAAAGGTTTTAATTTCTCCATCAAATCTGAATGAGATCCTTGCTGGGTAGAGTAATCTTGGTTGCAGATTTTTCTCCTTCATCACTTTAAATATGTCCTGCCAGTCCCTTCTGGCTTGCAGAGTTTCTACTGAAAGATCAGCTGTTAACCTTATGGGGATTCCCTTGTGTGTTATTTGTTGTTTTTCCCTTGCTGCTTTTAATATGTTTTCTTTGTATTTAATTTTTGACAGTTTGATTAATATGTGTCTTGGCATATTTCTCCTTGGATTTACCCTGTATGGGACTCTCTGTGCTTCCTGGACTTGATTAACTATTTCCTTTCCCATATTAGGGAAGTTTTCAACTATAATCTCTTCAAATATTTTCTCAGTCCCTTTCTTTTTCTCTTTTTCTTCTGGAACCCCTATAATTCAAATGTTGGTGCGTTTAATGTTGTCCCAGAGGTCTCTGAGACTGTCCTCAGTTCTTTTCATTCTTTTTTCTTTATTCTGCTCTGCAGTAGTTATTTCCACTATTTTACCTTCCAGGTCACTTACCCGTTCTTCTGCCTCAGTTATTCTGCTATTGATCCCATCTAGAGTATTTTTAATGTCATTTATTGTGTTGTTCATTGTTGTTTGTTTCATCTTTAGTTCTTCTAGGTCCTTGTTAAATGTCTCTTGCATTTTGTCTATTCTATTTCCAAGATTCTGGACCATCTTTACTATCATTATTCTGAATTCTTTTTCAGATAGACTGCCTATTTCCTCTTCATTTGTTAGGTCTGGTGGGTTTTTATCTTGCTCCTTCATCTGCTGTGTGTTTTTCTGTCTTCTCATTTTGCTTATCTTACTGTGTTTGGAGTCTCCTTTTTGCAGGCTGCAGGTTCGTAGTTCCCGTTATTTTTGTTGTCTGTCCCCAGTGGCTAAGGTTGGTTCAGTGGGTTGTGTAGGCTTCCTGGTGGAGGGGACTAGTGCCTGTGTTCTGGTGGATGAGGCTGGATCTTGTCTTTCTGGTGGGCAGGTCCACGTCTGGTGGTGTGTTTTGGGGTGTCTGTGGACTTTTTATGATTTTAGGCAGCCTTTCTGCTAATGCGTGGGGTTGTGTTCCTGTCTTGCTAGTTGTTTGGCATAGGATGTCCAACACTGTAGCTTGCTGGTCGTTGAGTGAAGCTGGGTGCTGGTGTTGAGATGGAGGTCTCTGGGAGATTTTCGCCGTTTGATATTATGCGGAGCTGGGAGGTCTCTTGTGGACCAGTGTCCTGAAGTTGGCTCTCCCACCTCAGAGGCACAGCACTGACTCCTGGCTGCAGCACCAAGAGCCTTTCATCCACTCGGCTCAGAATAAAAGGGAGATAAAGTAGAAAGAAAGAATTAGTAGAAGTAGAAAGAAAGAAAGAAAGAAAGAAAGAAAGAAGGGAGGGAGGGAGGAAGGAAGGAAGGCAGGAAGGAAGGAAGGAAGGAGGGAAGAAAAAAAGAAAGAAGATAAAGTGAAATAAAATAAAGTAAGATAAAATATAATAAAGTTATTAAAATAAAAAAATAATTTTTAAGAAAAAAATTTTTAAAAAAACGGACGGACAGAACCCTAGGACAAATGGTGGAAGCAAAGCTATACAGACAAAGTCTCACACAGAAGCATACACATACACACTCACAAAAAGAGGAAAAGGGGAAAAAATCTTAAATCTTGCCCTTAAAGTCCACCTCCTTAATTTGGGATGATTCGTTGTCTATTCATGTATTCCACAGATGCAGGGTACATCAAGTTGATTGTGGAGCTTTAATCCGCTGCTTCTGAGGCTGCTGGGAGCGATTTCCCTTTCTCTTCTTTGTTCGCACAGCTCCCAGGGGCTCAGCTTTGGATGGGGCCCCGCCTCTGCGTGTAGGTCACCGGAGGGCGTCTGTTCTTCGCTCAGACAGGCCGGGGTTAAAGGAGCCGCTGATTCGAGGGCTCTGGCTCACTCAGGCCCGGGGGGAGGGCGGGGCATGGAGGGCGGGGCGGGCCTGCAGCGGCAGAGGCCGGCGTGACGTTGCACCAGCCTGAGGCGCACCGTGCGTTCTTCCGGGGGAGTTTTCTGGCAGTGGCGGGCTGCACAGTCTCCCCAGAAGTGGGGTGTGGAGAGTGACCTGTGCTCACACACAGGCTTCTTGGTGGCTGCAGCAGCAGCCTTAGCGTCTCATGCCCGTCCCTGGGGTCCGCGCTTATAGCCGCGGCTCACGTCCGTCTCTGGAGCTCCTTGAAGCAGCGCTCTTAATCCCCTCTCCTCGCGCACCAGGAAACAAAGAGGGCAGAAAAAAGTCTCTTGCCTCTTCGGCAGCTCCAGACTTTTCCCCGGACTCTCTCCCGGCTAGCCGTGGCGCACTAACCCCTTCAGGCTGTGTTCACGCCGCCAACCCCAGTCCTCTCCCTGCGCTCCGACCGAAGCCCGAGCCTCAGCTGCAACCGAAGCCCGAGCCTCAGCTCCCAGCCCCGCCCGCCCCGGTGAGTGAGCAGACAAGCCTCTCGGCCTGGTGAGTGCCGGTCGGCCCCGATCCTCTGTGTGGGAATCTCCCCGCTTTGCCCCCCGCACCCCTGTTGCTGCGCTCTCCTCCGCGGCGCCGAAGCTTTCCCCCTCCGCCTCCCGTAGTCTCAACCCGCGAAGGGGCTTCCTAGTGTGTGGAAACTTTTCCTCCTTCACGGCTCCCTCCCACTGGTGCAGGTCCCGTCCCTATTCTTTTGTCTCTGTTTATCCTTTTTTCTTTTGCCCTACCCAGGTACGTGGGGAGTTTCTTGCCTTTTGGGAGGTCTGAGGTCTTCTGCCAGCGTTCAGTAGGTGTTCTGTAGGAGTTGTTCCATGTGTAGATGTATTTCTGGTGTATCTGTGGGGAGGAAGGTGATCTCCGCGTCTTACTCTTCCGCCATCTTCCCCAGCAATTCCCTCGTTGCTTCTTATGATCAGGTATATTTGGGAAACCCCGAACAATACAAAGCATAACAGACCAAGCTCGGAAGAATTCCAGTGTTTCAAGGGGTGGGGAGGAGAGAGGGATAGGGATGTGGATACCAGAAGGAAGATGGGAGAACACAGGGAACGTTAAAAACATGCTCTCAATCCCTCTGCTCCATACCTATCAAACAGTCCCACTAAACCACTGCACCACCAGGGAAGCCCTATATTCTCTCATTTTATATTACTTCTGAAGACATCAGTATCTTTATTCAATATGGATTTGCACACACAAGACTTTCCCATACATTTCACCAAATCATAAGGTAGTCGGCAGTCAGAATTACTTTTGCTCTTTCTGTGTTTAAAATATTGTTTCTCTAGACTAAAACAGTGCCTTCTGAGCTAAATAAGTATATTTTGACCAATTATAGAAGCTGGAGATAAAAACCCTGGCCTCATAAATGGAAGCAGCCCTAGAACTCTTTCTGCTGCTATGGCTTCTGACCATTAGAATGTGAGCCTTTACAACCATAAACAGCAAGTACAATGAGGTTGTGAAGATCGCATATGAGGTGTGACATTCTTTTCTGTGAATTTCATAATTACCATTTTGATTTTTATTGTGGTTTACTTCATTTGCTACAGTGCTATTGGGAGAACCAAAAGGGTCTGATTTAAAGCTCTTGCTTCTAGCTAAGCCCAGGCTACTGAGAGGGAGAAGGGGCTGCAACTCTGCATTTTAATGTCACAGCCTGCAGCCTAAATTCCAATCAGATTATATTCATCAAGATCAAAAGGAATATGTATAGTTATTTGTTTGCAGATTTAAAGTTCAAGGAAAGAATTAAATAATATGAACGTATACACTGAACTGGCCATCTCTCCATGAGTGTTTGAAACTGGTTGAGTTTATTCTATAAGGTTTGAGGGTTCTATTTTCCGCCTTTTCTATCTAATGTTTAAGTGAAGGTAGGTTTAGCCGATCTGTTTTATGTCTACATGACATGCATCTTCCTTCTTTTTTGGCTTAATTCTCCCTTTTGCCTCTTGACTTCTATCACTGTTCTGGAAAGTCAGGAAGTCAGCCAGCATCAAATGAAGCCTAGAAGATTCCTTAATAGCATTTATTTAGGACAGTAATTCCAGTGGCAGCAAGTCCACCATTAGCAAGGATATATTGGTTACTTTTATTACGTCGGTCTGAATTCCCTGTCTGTCGTGCTACACATAAACCCAGAAGAAAACAGTTAGCAGATTTATGGTTTGCACTGTCTCTGAGATGTTACTTTAAATACCTGATTCACAGTTCTCTGGAGGGAAACCTCACCCTCTGGAAGCGTGAGAGGCCAAGGGGCTGAGGTGACCTTAGAAACAGAGCTGGGCTTCTGTGCGTTGCAGAGTTCAGTTTATTTCTGCAACTAGGGCGAGAGCTGTGAGTCTCAAAGATACAGTCAAGAACCTTGTCTTCTTGTTTTTGCCTACTTCTGATTGCCAGTCAAGGCAGTGACTTCAAAAAAATTGAAATCTGGACTCAATGTATTGCAGATATACTTCTGAGCCATTCATGGTGTGGGTATTGTTGCTGAAATCTTGGCTTCTGTACACCAGTGCCAAATATAAATGAGGAAAGAGAAAAAGTGGCTTTATTTCTTTGCCAGGCAAAGAGGGAACACTGAGCTAGTGCCTCTAAAGACTGTGCCCCCCCTTTGGGAGGCTAGTGAGAAGTTTTATAGTAATGGTTCAAAGAGGGCATGATCAGCTCATGGACATTTTTCTGATTGGTTGGTGGTGAGGTAAGTGGGAGTTGGCATCATCAACCTTCTGCTTCCGACTGGTCTGGGGTCTACATGCTTGTGGGAAGCATACCATTGTTAACTGTTAACTTCTGTCACCTGGAGGGGGTTTTAGCATCTGCAAGACAGCTCAAAGATATTGTTGTGTGTGTCCATTGATGGGGAACCAGGACGTTGCCTCAAGGCTGAACTATTGTTTCTCTTGACTTTGTTTCTCCCTTGTCTCCTGTTCCCTCCCTTCCCTAATTAACAACTGGTTTGAGCCTATCCATTGGAACTCATGGAAGGTCATGGAGGTTGAATGAAGGCTATTTCCTGTAATCAAAGAAATGGGGGACACAGAAAGTCTTTGTGCCCCGGAGCCCCACAGGGCCCTGCTCGGTATCAGTACAGGCTACCTGATTCAAAAACACATTGATGACGTTTACCCTAAAAAAATCTGAATATAATGGAACATGGGGACATACCATCATCAGCTTTGGGGAAGAGCTAGTTGATAAAAGGCATCTGGATTTCATGGTAACATCTGTCCCAGTTTAACCTCCAAGAGTAAAGAGGGATGCTTCTCATAATGGCTTTTGTACCTCCATGCATTTCATTTAAATTGTTCACCTTGAGAGCAATTGTTGTTCCTAGAACTCCAGTGTTGTTCCTAGAACTCCAATGGCATTTACTTGATGGGTAGGAAAGCAAAAGAGGTAAGATGGAAAACTCAGAGAACAGTAAGAGAGGGGTTGCCTTCTAACATTGGCTTTGCCTGGCTTCCTTGGTGATGCGTGTCCTCAGGAAGTGATGGAATGGATGGGTGGAAGTGATGATGGAAATAGTGCTCAGTTAAATTACAGAAATACAGGTTCTGATCATGCTACTTATCATCTCTGGAAGTTAGTTTCTGCATCTATAAAACGGAGATAATCACGCCTCTCTTGTTCCACAGGGTTTTTTGGTAAAGATCAAGAGAGATATTTGAGAAAAGTCCTATAAAACTCTAAGATTTTATACAAATTTTAAAATATTTTTATTGAGATAAACACATGCACAACAGTTTAAAGAAATCAAGAAGTTCTAGTATAACTAGTTCAGCTATAGTTTAGTAGAAACTGTAGTAGCCGAGGGGGCAGTGGTGGCCCCAATTTGTTGAGCATCTAACGTACGCTAAGAGGTGTTCTAAGTGTCAGGTTCCTTATACACATTGCTTTAATATTCACAATAACATTGTAGATTTTTTTTAAAAACTCAACTGCGTAAATGAAGAAACTACGTTTCAGAGGGAAGTGAAGCCATTTGTCCAAAGTCACCCAGCAAGTAAGTGCAGAACAGTGTTAGTTCCCACTAGATGAGCATCGAGTGTATCTGAGCAGAACAAAACGATACAGGTCATTTGGACCTCGCCACCGGCCTCTAGTGGCTGTGCGAGCATTTCTCTTTTCTCCCAGCACTGTGGGCGAGACTGTGGCACCAGAAACACCCTGTGGAAGGAGCCAGGGATATCGACTCGTGATAGAAGAGAGGAAACTGAGGCCCTGGGCGGGTCCTGCAGTGCGGTAACTGAGGCTCTCAGAGAGTGGCACTCATTTGTGCACAGCTGAGAAGTGGTCAAGTCAGAACCGGAACCCATTTATTACTTTTGCCTGAGACTCGTAGACTGGGAACAAAATCAAGGAGTAGAAGAGTCAGAACCTTGTAACTCAGTGAAAGAGACTCCAAACTAGGTAAAATAACACTAGCTTTGCCTCTATAGTTCCTAATTCATTGTTCCCTGTAAGCAGTAAAACAAAACATTAAAAGTGTGTTTATTGGAGTGCAGCCCTGCAAGTGTGGTCTGGGCCCTCTTGCTAGCTGCAGAGCCTCCATTTGATGCTAGTCGTCTAAGGAAACAGAATATAGGTATTTCTCTGTCTTGCTCATCACTGTATCCCCAAGCCTCTAGAATAGTGCCTAATATATCTTGGGTACTGGGATGCCAAAGGCCCACTGGACCAAAATAATATTAAAGACATCCAAGGAGAACATCTCTGAATGGGAGGCAAGATTCCTCAGACAGGCGTGTGGCAGACAGGGTCTTGGTGCTCCAGCCTGGTGTCAGGCCTGAGCCTCTGAGGTGGGAGAGCCAAGTTCAGGACACTGGACCCACGGCCACACATATCAGTTGATGAGAGCTCTCCAAGAGATCTCTGTCTCAACACTAAGACCCAGCTCCACCCAATGGCCAGAAAGCTCTAGGGCTGGAGGCCCCATGCCAAACAACTAGCAAGACAGGAACACAGCCCCACCCATTAGCAGAGAGGCTGCCTAAAATCACACTAAGTTCACAGACACCCCCAAACACACCATCGGACATAGCTTTGCCCACCAGAAAGACAAGATCCAGCCCCATCCACCAGAACACAGGCACTAGGTCCCTCCACCAGGAAGCCTACACAAGCCACTAAACCAACCTCACCCACTGAGGGCAGACACCAAGAAAAACAGGAACTATGAACCTGCAGCCTGTGAAAAGGAGACCCTAAACACAGCAAGTTAAATGAAATGAGAAGACAGAGAAATATGCAGCAGATGAAGGAGCAAGGTAAAAACCCACCAGACCAAACAAATGAAGAGGAAATAGGCAGTCTACCTGAAAAACAATTCAGAGTAATGATAGTAAAGATGACCCAAAATCATGGAAATAGAATGGAGAAAATACAAGAAACGCTTCACAAGGAGCTAGAAGAACTAAAGAGCAAACAAACAATGATGAACAACACAATATGAAATTAAAAGTTCTCTAGAAGGAATCAATAGCAGAATAAATGAGGCAGGAGAATGGATAAGTGACCTGGAAGATACAATAGTGGAAATAACTACTGCAGAGCAGAATAAAGAAAAGAGAAGGAAAAGAATTGAGGACAGTCTCACAGACCTCTGGGACAACATTAAACAATTCAACATTCGAATTATAGGGGTTCCAGAAGAAGAAGAGAAAAAGAAAGGGTCTGAGAAAATATTTGAAGAGATTATAGTTGAAAACTTCTTTAACATTGGAAAGGAAATAGTCAATCAAGTCCAGGAAGCACAGAGAGTCCCATACAGGATAAATCCAAGGAAAAACAGGCCAAGACACATATTAATCAAACTATCAAAAACTAAATACAAAGAAAAAATATTAAAAGCAGCAAGGGAAAAGCAACAAATAACACAAAAGGGAATCCCCATAAGGTTAACAGCTGATCTTTCAGCAGAAACTCTGCAAGCCAGAGGGAGGGGCAGGACATATTTAAAGTGATGAAAGGGGAAACCTACAGCAAGATTACTCTACCAAGCAAGGATCTCATTCAGATTCGACAGCGAAATTAAAACCTTTACAGACAAGCAAAAGTTAAGAGATTTCAGCACCACCGAACCAGCTTTACATCAAATGCTAAAGGAACTTCTCTAGGCAGGAAACACCAGAGAAGGAAAAGACCTACAATAAAAAACAAAAAACAATTAAGAAAATGGTAATAGGAACATACATATCGATAATTACCTTAAATGTAAATGGATTAAATGCTCCAACCAAAAGACATAGACCATCTGAATGGATACAGAAACAAGACCCGTATATATGCTGTCTACAAGAGACACACTTCAGACCTAGGGACACATACAGACTGAAAGTGAGGGGATGGAAAAAGATATTCCATGCAAATGGAAATCAAAAGAAAGCTGGAGTAGCATTTCTCATATCAGACAAAATAGACTTTAAAATAAAGACTATTACAGGAGACAAGGAAGGACGCTACACCATGATCAAGGCATCAGTCCAAGAAGAAGATACAACAATTGTAAATATTTATGCATGCAACACAGGAGCACCTCAGTACATAAGGCAAATGCTAACAGCTATAAAAGGGGAAATCGACAGAAACACAATCATAGTGGGGGATTTTAACACCCCACTTTCACCAATAGACAGATCATCCAAAATGAAAATAAATAAGGAAACAAAAGCTTTAAATGACACATTAAAAAAGATGGACTTAATTGATATTTATAGGACATTTCATTCAAAAACAACAGAATACACTTCTCAAGTGCTCGTGGAACATTCTTCAGGATAGATCATATCTTGGGTCACAAATCAAGCCTTGGTAAATTTAAGAATATTGAAATCATATCAAGTATCTTTTCCGACCACAACGCCATGAGACTAGATATCAATTAAAGGGGAAAAAAAACTGTAAAAAATACAAACACATGGAGGCTAAACAATATGCTACTAAATAACCAAGAGGTCACTGAATAAATCAAAGAGGAAATCAAAACTTACCTAGAAATAAATGACAATGAAAACACGACCACCCAAAACCTATGGGATGCTGCAAAAACAGCTCTAAAAGGGAATTTATAGCAATGCAATCCAACCTCAAGAAACAAGAGACATCTCTAATAAACAACCTAACCTTACACCTAAAGCAATTAGAGAAAGAAGAAAAAAAAAACCCCAAAGTTAGCAGAAGGAAAGAAATCATAAAGATCAGATCAGAAATAAATGAAAAAGAAATGAAGGAAACAATAGCAAAGATCAATAAAACTAAAAGCTGGTTCTTTGAGAAGATAAACAAAATTGATAAACCATTAGCCAGACTCATCAAGAAAAAAAGGGAGAAGACTCATATCAATAGAATTAGAAATGAAAAAGGAGAAGTAACAACTGACACTGCAGAAATCCAAAGGATCATGAGAGATTACTACAAGCAACTATATGCCAATAAAAATGGACAGCCTGGAAGAAATGGACAAATTCTTAGAAAAGCACAACCTTCCAAGACTGAACCAGGAAGAAATAGAAAATATGAACAGACCAATCACAAGCACTGAAATTGACACTGTGATTAAAAATCTTCCAAAAACAAAAGCCCAGGACCAGATGGCTTCACAGGAGAATTCTATCAAACATTTAGAGAAGAGCTAACACCTATCCTTCTCAAACTCTTCCAAAATATAGCAGAGGGAGGAACACTCCCAAACTCATTCTATGAGGCCACCATCACCCTGATACCAAAACCAGACAAGGATGCCACAAAAAAAGAAAACTACAGGCCAATATCACTGATGAACATAGATACAAAATTCCTCAACAAAATACTAGCAAACAGAATCCCAGAGCACATTAAAAAGATCATACACCATGATCAAGTGGGGTTTATCCCAGGAATGCAAGGATTCTTCAATATACGCAAATCAATCAATGTGATAAACCATATTAACAAACTGAAGGATAAAAACCATATAATAACCTCAATAGGTGCAGAAAAAGCTTTCAACACAATTCAACACCTATTTATGGTAAAAAGTCTCTAGAAAGTAGGCATAGAGGGAACCTACATCAACATAATAAAGGCCATACATGACAAACCCACAGCCAACCTTGTTTTCAATGGTGAAAAACTGAAACCATTTCCTCTAACATCAGGAACAAGACAAGGTTGCCCACTCTGACCACTGTTATTCAACATAGTTTTGGAAGTTTTAGTCACAGCAATCAGAGAAGAAAAAAAGTAAAACTGTCACTGTTTGCAGATGACATGATACTATACATAGAGAATCCTAAAGATGCTACCAGAAAACTACTAGAGCTATTCAACGAATTTGGTAAAGAAACAGGATACAAAATTAATGCACAGAAATCTCTTGCATTCCTATACACTAATGATGAAAAATCTGAAAGAGAAATTAAGGAAATACTCTCATTTACCATTGCAACAAAAAGAATAAGATACCTAGGAATAAACCTACCTAAGGAGACAAAAGACCTGTATGCAGAAAACTATAAGACACTGATGAAAGAAATTAAAGACAATACAAACAGATGGAGAGATACACCATGCTCTTGGCTTGGAAGAATCAACATTGTGAAAATGACTATACCACTGCAAGCAATCTGCAGATTCAATTCAATCCCTATCAAACTACGAATGACAATTTTCACAGAACTAGAACAAAAAATTTCATAATATGTATGGAAACAAAAAAGACCCTCAAGCCAAAGCAATGTTGAGAAAGAAAAACGGAGCTGGAGGAATCAGGCTGCCTGACTTCAGACTGTACTACAAAGCTACAGTAATCAAGACAGTGGTGGTAAAAAACAGAAATATAGATCAATGGAACAGGATAGAATGCCCAGAGACAAACCCATGCACATATGGTCACCTTATCTTTTTTTGTCTGTTTGTTTCTTAGTTTTTGCGGTACTTGGGCCTCTCACTGTTGGGGCCTCTCCCGTTGCGGAGCACAGGCTCCAGACGCGCAGGCTCAGCGGCCATGGCTCATGGGCCTAGCCGCTCCGCGGCATGTGGGATCTTCCCGGACCGGGGCACGAACCTGTGTCCCCTGCATTGGCAGGCGGACTCTCAACCACTGCACCACCAGGGGAGCCCCCTGGTCACCTTATCTTTGATAAAGGAGGCAAGAATATACAATGGAGAAAAGACAGCCTCTTCAATAAGTGATGCTGGGAAAAGTGGACAGCTACATGTAAAAGAATGAGATTAGAACACTACCTAACACCACATACAAAAATAAACTCAGAATTGATTAAAGACCTAAATGTAAGGCCAGACATTATAAAAATCTTAGAAGAAAACCTAGGCAGAACACTCTATGACATCAATCACAGCAAGATCCTTTTTGACCCACCTCCTAGAGAAATGGAAATAAAAACAAAAATAAACAAATGGGACCTAATGAAACTTAAAAGTTTTGCACAGAAAAGGAAAACCATAAACAAGACGAAAAGACAGCCCTCTGGATGGGAGAAAATATTTGCAAACAAAGCAACTGACAAAGGATTAATCTCCAAAATATACAAGCAGCTCATGCAGCTCAATATCAGAAAAAACAAACAACCCAATCCAAAAATGGGCAGAAGCCCTAAATAGACATTTCTCCAAAGAAGATATACAGATTGCCAACAAACACATGAAAGAATGCTCAACATCACTAATCATTAGAGAAATGCAAATCAGAACCACAATGAGGTATCATCTCACACTGATCAGAATGGCCATCATCAAAAAATCTGCAAACAATAAATGCTGGAGAGGGTGTGGATAAAAGGGACCCTCTTGCACTGTTGGTGGAAATGTAAATTGATACAGCCACTATGGAGAACTGTATGGAGGTTCCTTAAAAAGTAAAAATAAAACTACCATACGACCCAGCAATCCCATTACTGGCCATATACCCTGAGAAAACCATAGTTCAAAAAGTGTCATGTACCAAAATGTTCATTGCAAGCACTATTTACAATAGCCAGGATATGGAAGCGACCTAAGTGTCCATTTGCAGCTGAATGGATAAAGAAGATGTGGCACATACATACAATAGAATATTACTCAGCCATAAAAAGAAACGAAATTGAACCATTTGTAGTGAAGTGGATGGACCTAGAGTCTGTCATACAGAGTGAAGTAAGTCAGAAATAGTAAAACAAATACTGTATGCTAACACATGTATATGGAATCTAAAAAAAAAAAATGTAGAGAATGAACTTGAGGAGATGGGGAGGGGAAGGGTAAGCTGGGACGAAGTGAGAGAGTGACATGGACTTATATACACTACCAAATATAAAATAGATAGCTAGTGGAAAGCAGCTGCATAGCCCAGGCAGATCAGCTCAGCGCTTTGTGACCACCTAGAGGGGTGGGATAGGGAGGGTGGGCGGGAGGGAGATGCAAGAAGGAGGAGATATGGGGATATATGTATATGAATAGCTGATTTACTTTGTTATAAAGCAGAAACTAACACACCATTTTAAAGCAATTATACTCCAAAAAAGATGTTTAAAAAAAAAGATACAAGTTGTACCCATTTTCAGTAGTTTGCTTTTCTTCCTGCTTGAAGCTGTTATTACTCTATTCTTAATCTCATATTTCCACTTTTGCTCTAGGATGCAAAAGAATACAAATGGACAGGGCCATCATTTCGCTTAGAGCTCTTTGGAACTAGAACGATTGCAAGAGGCTCTCTGAAACTGCTGAGATCTTTATGTGCAACTCAGCCTATAAAGTATACGAAATCACAGTGATGAGCACACACTGCATATGGTGTGTGATTCTGTAAGTTTTCAAAATAGCCTGGTGGAGACTTTGAAGATGCTTCTACCCAAATAAATGCATCAGTGAGGCTAATGTCAGAGAAAAATGGATAGTAACTTTATAAAATATGTTACCCCCTGGAAAATATCCTTGAAATTGTGAGATCTTCTTTTTCCCCAAATGAATGTTACTGAAATAAATCCTAAAATGACTAAGCTTTGGAAAGATCAAGCCAGAAAGTTCTTACAAATATAGCAAAATAATGTAATAAGCACACCTAAATAATGATGCAGCATCTTTTAGACCACCAAAACTGGGCTCTTAGAAAATAAAAACATAAGATATGGAAAACATATTTTTTACATTAAAAAAACAAAACAAAACAACCCTTGCAACATGTTATCAAAACATTCAGATTAAAAGGAGGTAAAGTTTTTCATGCATTGAAAGGCCAAAGACTTAGAAAATTTAGGGAATTCCCTGGCAGTCCAGTGGTTAGGACGCAGAGCTTTCACTGCCGAGGGCCTGGGTTTGATCCCTGGTTGGGGAACTAAGATCCTGCAAGCTGTGTGGTGTGGCAAACAAAAAAGAAAAGGCTTAGAAGATTTAAACCTGATAAGGCTTTCTGTGACAGGCCGACTTGCTGCTGATGGAAGGGAAGGCGATAAAACCTTTATGAAAATACACTTGGAAATATTACCAAGTAACTTCAAAAGTTTCATATGTTTTAATTCATTAATTCTATTTCTAAGCAAATAGCCAGAGATGAAACATAGATTAAGTATAAGTAGTCATTTTATTGTTGTTTTTCGTAGTCAAAAGTTAGAAAAACACTATGTTCAAAAATAGAGAAATATTTTAACGAGTATACTTTCCACGACAGTGTGCTTTTAGCTATTAAAAACAATATAGTTAAGAATGTTATCTGATAGAATGGCTTATGATAAGGTAGAAAAAACAACTATAAAAATGCATACTGAATATACATATAGTTTTGTTTAAAGGCATACAGCAGAGAAAAAACACTAGACAAATATACATTAAATTTGGAGGCATAAAATTTAGCTTTTCTTGATAAGCTTTTGCATTTCCAAGTTTTATACAAAGGGCATATAATAAAAAGCTTAAATGAAATTATTCACAAGCATATTATACAAAATTCAAATAAACTGAGTGATGCTGAGCAAGAAACCTATTTTGACTGTTAATTAATTAAGTAAGGAATTAACTCCAATAGGCCATCATTTCATTTAAAAGAACAAAATATTTAAAGTTTCCAAAAAGAGTTTTGCATGACATTTTATTTGGTTTTAGGAACCCCAAGATTGTCAGACATTAAATCCTTCAGTTGTTGAAAATGAATACCTCATTACAACTGCTTTCTTTCCCTGGGAGTGGAATTTGCACTTTTTTCCTATTTCTATTGTTATATTTTCTTAGTTGCCTAAATAATCTATGCTCAGAGAGAGAATATTTTGTCAACCCATGCTGGTTGTTTCTTTCTTCATAGTCACTTAAAAAGTAAATCCTTCAGGAGAACATTTCTTGAGCTTACTTTTTCATTATTTCCAGAGGCAAAAACTGGCAAGGCAATTTATAATTCAATTTTTGCTAAATCCATGACACCCAATATATATGTCAGGCATTTCAACGGCAGGGTACTTTGGGGATAGGTGATAAATTGTACTGATTAGAAGTGCAAGCTGTTCTTCTAAAAACATCATATCAAAAAGAAGGTAGGTATTATTAGGAGAATGTAATGTATCTTTAGATTGTCCAGAAACATCAGAGATAATCACTTCATGTGAATATATTCCCCTTAGTGTTATACAGCAAAATATGACAGTTCTTACCAACCTTTTGATAGCACTCATCTGGAGAGAGACCCTATGGGTTCACAGACCTATCCTGGGCTGGTCGACTTCCAGCAGCCACATAGCTGTTAGTGCTGCAATAACTCATACCTGCCAGAATGACTCACTCTGAAACCCGAAACATGGCCCTAATCATTTTAGGACGCTGTTGGTATATACGAGTAGTATAAATATTATTTTATAATATAATCTCCTCTGATCTTTTAAAATATCCTTTCAGTGTTCCAGATATTTCCCTGTGTGATATGGATGGCTTAAGCAAAGCCATGGAATCCCCTAGGTTATCTTCAAAAAATGCTGAAAAAAGTAGACGATTGAAATATAAAAATCCTCTCTTGTGGTATACATGCCTCTGTGTGTGTGTGTGCATGCGTGTGTGCATGTGTGTGTACACACACATGCTGCAGTTAAACTTGGCGTTCCATTAATGAGTGAAGTAATTAAGCAAAGCAAACTGGTAGGTTACCCCAGGTCTAAGACTAGGGAATGGGCCATGGAGCCTTTCACCTCTAGGTCAGCGGTTTCTGTTTAATCGGGCTGTTAATGACTAAAAGTCATTGTTTCCATCTGAGAGCTGTTTGGTCTCCATGTGAAGTAAGTTGGTGGTCTGTTCTCAGTTTCTCATGTGCAAATGTACAGATCATGAAATCCACTGCTGCTTTTTGCTCTGCTGTTGGACAAATCAGTAAAAAAGACCAAAACAAAAGCAAAAAACATGCTATTTGAAGGAAATGACAAAACAACTCTATCTGGGACTGAGCACACTGCAAGAATGAGATGTCTTCCTAAATAGAGAAAGTTATGCTGAAATAATTGACTTGAAATAATAGAGGACTCAAGAATTCACTTTGACTACTTATAGGAGGCTTTTTATTTGCATAGTTGCTTTCCCCAAAATGAACTTATTTGAACCTCAGAGTTAATGTGTGTGATGTAGGCCATGCTGATAAGAAACCAGAGCTCAGAATCCAAAGCTCTAAGAGGTCAGGGCTGTCCAAGATCAAGTAGTCAGTTTTCCCATGGACGCTGGAGTAGCTTCTTGGCAAAGGAGGACTTAAGGAGGACTTCCAAACACCTGGAGAATTTGTCTAGAAAAGAAAAGTAAATGATATTCCTGAAGGATGTCAGCACGAAGAAAATCAAAGTAGAAATTAGCACAGTGTATTCACAGTAGCACACATCACAGGCATTTTACCTTCTGTGTTCACACAGGACTACATTAAAATAGATTTTAACCTGCACGCACAATTACATTAATGAACACCCTGTGTGTTCACACAGACTAAGGTTACGGTGAAAAGAATGAACTGTTAGTGGTGTTTTTTCAACAGGAAAACTAGCCTTAAAGATCTCATCAGAACAAAACACGTAACTATTTATGAGGAAGCAGATGTGAAATGGCTGCTGGAAATAGACAAGAAGTATACAGACCTCTTTGGTGAGAAATGCACAGTGGCTGGAAGATAAAGGTTATTATGATTCTAACAGAAGCTAATAAACGTCTTGATTAGAGAAGAAAGGCTTCTGATAACTCTGCAGCGAAAAGTTGTGATTGTGGGACTTTCCAGTCAAAATGATTCCCAAAGTCCACAGAGCGTCCAGCGGGGGCTGGTAGGGCAAACCCAACCAGGTCTCAGCTGGGGGAGATGCTCCCCTACATGCAGGGGTTAGAAAACAGTGGGGATCATTTGTGGTTTTCACCATGACAAGGGCATGAATGGTCAAGGTCAGAGATACCCAGCTTCAGTCTCACCCCCGAACCCTTGTCCAGTCCCCTTGCCAGGAGCACCCTGACCAATAAACGCTGTTATCACTTTTCTCACCACCCTTTCTCTGTAGATCCAAGACTATAATTCCAAGACTGACAAAGCAAGAAAATCAGTACTCACGGCCTCCACACTTTGATCTTTACTTATCCCTCGCCTACTTAAATTTTGCCTCCACTTTTGAATGATATTCCTACCAAGCTTGTCATGAAACTGAACCCATAAACTAACGGATTCTTTTCAGGTGTCATCTTATTAGACACTTTTCTTTTTCTGGAAGCTCTTTTCTGTCTTCACTTCCCAAGTTCATTCTCTCTGACCTTTCAGAACACTCCTTGCTCATCCCCGTAGGTTTCTCTGGCCTCATCAGCTCCCTTACAGCAATGCTCTTTAGGACCCAATGCTTAGCTTCCTCTTCTTTTATTATTGAATTTCCCCCCGACATCCATTGGCCTTGGCTGCCACCACTGACGACTCCCAAGTTTCTATCTCCAGCACACATCAATCTCTTGAACACAAAATCAACAGTGCCTAGAAAACCAATTGTATACTGCACATCTCATAGGCAGATATGGATTTTCAGGAGTGCCAAATTATGCCACTACACTCTTCTTTTTTTCTGTTTTCATTTAAGTGACATGTTTTTATAAAGTGGAGCTAAAATTAAAATTTAAGTAGAGCTGTTTTTTCTATTGAAGTATAGTTGATTTACAATATTGTGTTAGTTTCAGGTATATAGCAAAGTGATTTAGTTTTATATATATATATGTGTTTTTTAGATTATTTTCCATTACAGGGTATTAGAAGATATTGAATATAATTCCCTGTGCTATACAGTAAATCTTTGTTGCTTTTCTATTTTATGTATAGTAGTTTGTTAATCCTATACTTCTAATTTAATCTCTCCCCCGTCCCTTTCTCCTTTGGTAACCATAAATTTGTTTTCTATGTCTGTGAAAAAAAAAAGAATAAAAAAATTTAAGTAGAGCTGGAATCTGCCTTCTAGCTCAGGTGAGGAGATGAACATAAGTAATCACGAGAAGATAAACTCATGATCCAAGGGAGACAGAAGAGGAAGGGCTTGACTCTGGAAAGGCAGATAGAAGAGAGGGTGAGTAGTGAGAGTCCAGGAAACATCTTAGGGTGGATGACACATAAGCCAGGAGTCCCCACATGATGAGAAACATTCTGAACCGAAGAAGTAGCATGTGCATATAGCTTAGAAAGACTAAGACCTCTTCTTGCACCCCTGGGTAATTTGGCACGACAGCAAAGGGCAAGGAGGATAGCAGAATCGCAGTGAAAGAGAGGCAGCAACCAGATCATAAAGGTGTTCTATTTCCAGGCAGAATAATTTGGACCTTACCCTGTAGGTGATTGAACAATTAAGTAAGTTTAACTAGCGATTGCATGGCAACATCAGTTTTGTTTTTCAGATGATTTTTCTCAGTTTGTAAAGAGGATGATGGAGGATAGAGAGTATTGCATTATGAAGACATAGGCAGCGGGGGAAGATTTTTAGCAGCCAATTAAGAAATCATGAGACCCTGATTTAGGAAACCAGAAATGGAACATAGAGTGAGAAGTGAAGTCCATAGGTACTATTTTTCGAGAGTCGAATCAGCCGGCTATAGTGACCAGTGAACTCAGAAAGTGAAGGAAAGGATGGAGAATTGAGGCTGAGTCCCAGATGTCTGAGTTTGGTGAGGTAGGGCACGGTGCCATTGAAAAAGTTGGGCCTATAGGAGAAAAAGAAAATGAGAAAAGTTTTATTTTACCACGGGCTTCAAAATGCAGGCTTGAGTGTCAGAGCTGAATAATAAGCTCTTCATTCTAGGATCTGTCCTATACCTACCCTTTTCCCCTTAGGACAATAAGCTTTGGGCTTACCCTTAATGGTAGAAAGGTCAGGAGTAAAGAAGGAGAGTACACTGGAAAGAAAAGAGTATATGGCAGAAACATCATCCTTATTATATTAAAATGCTATATATGAAATGTGGGGGGCAGGCATAAATCAGAAGCTTGGGATGAACACACACACACTACTATATACAAGATAGATAATCAACAAGGACCTACTGTATAGCACAGGGAACTCTACTCGATATTCTGTGATAAACCTATATGGGAAAAGAATCTAAAAAAGAATGAATATATGTAGATGTATAAGCGAATCACTTTGCTGTACACCTGAAACTAACACAACATTGTAAATCAACTATACTCCAATAAAATTAAAAAATAATAATAAATGGAAAAACAATAAAATGCAATGTGTGATCTTGGGCCTGTTCCTCAGCCTATCTGAGTTCAATTGCCTTACCTGCTAAGAGAGCAAAATGGTACCTACCTCACAGTGATAATGTGAAAAACAAAAGGGCCCATTTTAAGGTACATAGACACATTCCTTGCACTCAGAAGTCTCTCTTGAAATTGGCCCAACCTTTCCCTTCCAACAGTAGGGTTTTCAAATAGCTTAAAAATTCGCAGATATTCTTCTTTTAAAAATAAAATCATGCTCCTTAATGAAATCCTATGTTCTAGTACCTTCTACAGAGAATAAATAACTTATTGGCATTGTTCTAAACCTGCCTGATGTACTGAGACATTTGGCAGCACAATTACCTAATTGTGATGATTTGTGTCAACTATATATATATATTTTACATAGTGCTTAAAAGAAACTAGTCACCTTTTAAAGGACAGGCTTCTAGGGTCCAACCAGTTTTTATAAAAGTTACTATACGTAAGCACCAAATGACTGTAGCAACTTGAACCTGAGCATGAACCTTCCTTCCCTGTGGGAGTGGGATGGTGTGAGCAGAGTTGGGCAAAACCCAACATTAGATTTGGTGGGTCCAACGGATGAAACACTTTAAAATTGATGGCTAGAGTGGAATTTGATGCAATAGCATCTCAGGAAACCCGACAACAAAGAAATTAGCATTTATAAAAGCAAGATTGAGGAAAACTTTTGGTGTAAAATAAACCAGACCTAACCAAGTTAAATTTCTCTGGAATTATTCCAGCCACTGGGCCCCTTATTATAATCTATATAATTTGGTTTCGTTGATGTAGTTGTTTGGGTGATTTATGCTACTGATAATAGAAGCTTATAAATTTCTTGAAGGGAAGTCTAGGCCTTCCTGGTCGATGTGTTTTAATTCACTTACACAACCCGTTTCCACTAGCAGCAGCTTAAGTCTTTTATATAAATCAGAAGTGCCTGCCCTTTCCAAACTCTTGTCTATGCCCTTGTAGAGCCATTAAAAACATGTCAGGATGGAACGTAATTGGCAGAACGTTGGATCTAATCCACTTTCCCTCCATTTGAAGCTGTGCTCTGGCTTATAGATCCACAGAGAAGATGGATGAAGCTTTTTAATTTTTCAGCAGTTGTTTTCAACTTAGTATTTATATAGCAACATGAGAAAGAGAGAAGAAGAAAATTATGTGCCCGTATAAAATGAAATGCAATCGTGAAGTAACTATTGATGGGCTTTCGTACAGGCATAAAAATTGATGAATTGATCGACAGAGGAAAGAAAGAATGAGACCAGAAGTCCAGGACCGAGCCCTGAGTGACTCAGGACAGAGGATGATGAGGTGGCAAGGCTGTCTGAGCATGAAGGGCCATCGAGGAAGGAAGATGAGGACAATTTGTTTTTTACTGAGAAGCCAAGAGAGGAGAATGTTTGGTTTTGAAAGGAAGGTGAGAAGTAGAATCTGGAAGAAGAAATGGGGTTAAGAGTATTTTAAGACTTGAGCATCTTTAAATGCTAATAGGAAGTAACCAGCAGACATGACATGGATGAGAGAAGGAAATGGATACCCAAAGAGGTCTTTTTTATGTGGGTTGTATCTATTGCTGTTTACTGTGTAAGAAATTAAAACTGAGAAATTATTAAAATACCCATGTATTAATTCATCTAAGTTGCCATAACAAACCCATTACATATCAACAGAAATAACATGTTTTTATTTAAAAAATGGGATCTTCCAAAGTAAAAATAAATTAGTGATGAGTGGCACTGTTTAAAATTTTTTTCAATTCTCTTTAATGTCATGTTTAATAGGAGACAGGTGGGTTCTCACATCTGCCTCTGCATTCCATCTGTTGCCTTATGTTGTTTTGGTTAAGGGTTTTGAGAAAATCTGGCCTCATACAGAGGAATGGTTGGGTAAGGCAGCAGTGCCAGTGTGCTTCTCTGATACCAAACTAGAACGCACCACACGGTGGTTTCTTAAGGATTAGCTGTGGTGTGAAGTCCGAAACCTTATCCCTGTGAAGTTTTTGTACTCTACCATCATTTGTTTGTCTTGTACTTTGAATCGAATTATGCAGATCTTACGAATCTGACATGTTTTATCACATGATGTCAAAAAATCGTATTTCTTAATATTATCACTGATCAGAAATATCTTTAAGTATTGGGAAGCTGTCATGATTATGATGTTAGATACAAGTTTCCCCAAAGTTAATATTCACTCAAAAGCTCAAATTTTATCTTTGCCAATAAATACTTTGTTTTCCTTGAAGTGACAAGTTCACCTAGTTCATTTTCAAGAAGTCTGCCAGATACCTAAATATGAATGACTGAAATGGAGTAGGACTGTGCGGGGCTTTCCTGGGGACAGACTCCCCCCCACCTCGTGTCACCTGCGTCTTGTTTGACCCTCTCCCTCACCTTGCCTTTAAAAACCTTCCCTTAAAAGCCATCAGGGAGTTTCGGTCTTTTGAACATGAGCTGCTTATTCTCCTTGCTTGGCTCTGCATTGGGTGCCTTGCAATAAACGCTGTACTTTCCACAACGTGATGTCAGTAGATTGCTGCTCACGGGTGGGCAAATGCAAGTTTCGTTTGGTTTAACGTGACCATATTTTGTCTATCAGACATTCTTTCACGTAGAATGGTATTTCATGAAAACAGCTCTCAATTCAAACAATTACACAAGTATTTTCCCTCAGAAGAACTCCCATTTTTCACTATGCAGAAGTGTTTTATATGTACTCCTTATTATGTTATCCAGAATATTAAAAAGATGTACACTCAAGAATGGAGGTTTAATAAAATTAACAACTTTTATTGCTTCATCAAAGTCATTCTTAAGTAAAATTGGCTTTTAATTTTTTAAGTGCGAGTGTGTGACGTGTAAGAGTACAATGATTACTGGTACAGTTTGTAACTGACACTAAGGCATCCACAGGGCCACCTGCCATTGGCTTTGTTTTATCTGGTCAAACGTCAAGACAGTGGAAAAGTCAAACAATGCCTTAGTATTTTATGGAAATAGTTTGACTTTTTGTGGAGCCTATGAAATGTTCTAAAGAACCCCTGGGGTCCATGAAACACACTTTGAGAACTGCTACTCTAAGAAATTACGATGTAAAGTCAGGATTTAAATCACTCTGAAAAATATTATTAAATAAATATTGCTAGGACTATCAGAGATTTATTTGGAAAGAAAAAACTTATATCTTTACTTCGTATTATACAAATAAAATTTTAATGGATTAATTACATGTCTATGGTTTTATTAGCTAAAACTGTTAGAAAATATAGGTGGCTATGTATCTAATTTAGGAATGAGGAAGACTTTTCTCTGCAAAAACCATAAGAAAACAATTATAAAAGGAAACACAGTTTGTTCCAACAACAACTTGAAAGACTTTTTTATATTGAACAGCTTCCGTGTCTACAGAAATATAAACAAAATAGAAAACTGAGAAAACAGTATTTGTAACATATGTAATGGTTAAAGAGTTGTATCTTTCAAACATAATGAGCTCTTATGAATTAATAAGGACAAGGGAAAACATGATGACAGGTACTTTTCAACAAAAGAGCTACAAATGACCAATGAACAAATGAAAAACAATGTTCAATCTTTCTATAGATACAGCTATTTAAATGAAGTGGTGAGGATGGGAAAAATGATTGTATTAATTATCTATTGCTATTAAAGAAGTTACCCCCAAACTTGCAGCTTAAAATAATAAACTGTTTCTCACGGTTTCTGTGGGTCAAGAATCTGGGGGCAGCTTAGCTGGGTGGTTGTAGCTCAACGTTTCTTATAAAGTTGCAGTCTTTGCAAGACTGGTCTGATGCTGAAGCATCCTGCTTCAAACTCATGCAAATGTCTTCCTCTCCAATGAGCTTGGGACAACTTGGCAACACGATTCCCCCAGTGCAAGCAATGACAGAGAGAGAGAGAGAGAGAGAGAACGAACAAGACAGAAGTAGTCTTTTTTTTTTTTTTGGTACGCGGACCTCTCACTGTTGTGGCCTCTCCCATTGCAGAGCACAGGCTCCGGACGCACAGGCTCAGCGGCCATGGCTCACGGGCCCAGCCGCTCCGCTGCATGTGGGATCTTCCCGGACCGGGGCACGAACCCGTGTGTCCTGCATTGGCAGGCGGACCCCCAACCACTGCACCACCAGGGAAGCCCCAGAAGCAGTCTTTTTATAACCCAATCTCTGAAGTGATAGCCCATCACTTCTACTATATTCTATTCAATAGAAGCAAGTCACTATGTGAAGCCCACCCCGAAGGGGAGAGAATCATTGAGGACTTTGTCTTAGAGGTTACCTAATGCAATGATAATCTCCAACATGGTCAGAGAGAGATGAAACAGGTGGAGGAAGGTACTATTTCCGTCTCTTTGGAGGGCAATTCTGCAATATATATCAAAACTGTAAACATCTTCTTGGCCCTTGTGACATGGCAATTCTATCTCTAAAAAATAGTGAATACAAAGAATATGTAAAAGACACTTATGGTAACATAAATTATAATAGTGAATAACTGGATGAAACAAATTCCTAATAATATAAAAATAGTTAAATCAATTATTTTACATTCCAGGAGTATAATATTTACAGACCTTAAAAACATTTAAAAAAACCTTTTAATAACAAAGGCACTTACTTGTGATCTATAGTTTATTGGGGATGTATATACTATATGATGATATGTTTTATAAAACAATGCATGCTCTATGCACTGAACCCACGTTCAGAAGGATAAAATTCTTTTTTTTAAGGTTTTTCATTTCTTTATTGAAGTATAGTTGATTTTAGAAGGATAAACTTTTAATATTACTAGTGATTGCTTTTGTGTGGCAGTGTTCAGGGAACTTTTTTCCATCTCTATCTTTTCTATACTCTCTAATTTATCTGTATTGAGCTTTTATTACCAGACAATCAGAAAAGAGAAAAACTATGGAACATAAAGAAGTAATGAATCAATTTTTTAAACAAATCAACAGAAAAGGAATTTTGATAGAAATGATTCTGAGACCAGCTGTTAAAATACAATATAAAAGTACAATAATTATGTTTTAAGTTATTATAGTTATGATTCTTTTTCCATACGTAGCAGGATAAAACAGGACCTGAATGGCATCGCTATTTTAAATCTGCAATTATAAATAAAATTTGAGCTAATAGGGCTGGGGGTTCAAGGAAAGTTATCAGCAGTCTAAAAGTTTGTCACTGAAAAAAAATTATTATTTCTTCCTTGATTCCTGAAAAAGCAGATACATTCCAGCTTCTTCATTAAATGACTGCCCTATTCTAGAAGGACAGGAATTAAGTGATTTAAGAGGTTGTTTCTAGTCTAAATAGAGTGGTTTTGACCAATTTAATTGGAATTCCATCCAAAAGTTTTTAAGAAAGAATGTTAGTTCAAGACATGTTAGCATAATTCAAAGTATATTTCCCAAGCCACCTCTGAGCATCTTTCCTCGTGTCCCTGGGGAAGCCAAGTGAAGCATGCCTCTTGGTGTTACTCATAATCCTTTCTAAAGGCTCTTTAATACATCTTGTGACTGAGTACATACTGTTTATAAGTGAGATATTTTGAAACAGGATATTTTTGAGACTATCTGATATCATATAAGAATTAGTTACTTCAGAGTTGAGCTGAGTAGCTGCAAGCAGGCAAAAAAAAAAAAAGAAAAAGTAGGCTAATGCATTCTTTAGTAGGCATTGTAGAGATCCCCTTAAGAAGTTCCATTCTATAACATGTTCTCATATGATACATGCAAAGTTAAGGTTTCATGTGGAGCTCCACAACTGCCCTGTTGTGATGGTGTTTAGTAGCTGGCCTATTGTAATCTATCTTTGGAGAATGTTTACTATATTTTAAAAGTTGGATCCAAACCTATCCCCAAGCTTAATGCTGACATTCACAAGGGCATGATTGGCTCTGTCTTAGGCTGGAGAAAGCCGTTATTATGGTGGAGTTAACTGAGCCAACAATTAATAATGTCAGAATACCATTCCACAAAGCAGGGCAATGCTTAGTCAAAGTGATTCATATTAGCTGAGCATGAGTGAAGAAACCTGAACAGGCTATTTCAGAGCCCTGGACTGCCTTTGAATCTACCACCCTTGTGAACACAGTGGAAAGCATCAGGGTTCATGCTCCTGGCTGTTCAGATTTCTTAGTAAATGTTTCACTGTGTCCCAGGGAGAAGACAGAGTGTTTTAATGTGGGAAATGGAAACTTCTGTGCTGTCTGTTCTGGAGAAAAGAATGTGGTTTCTAAAATATTACTTTTTGAACTTCCTGTACTGTATTTATACAATTCTGGCTCTTTAAAAGGCTAAATTGTGTTATGACTAAACCAGTCACTGATAGACCCAATTTGCTCGCAGAGAAAAGTGTTCCTCGCCATCTATGTGCAGCTTCCTTTGGGTGGTACATTCTTTCCCTGGCCTGCACCACCCTACAGCCAGCAGGGAGGCATTAGCCCTGGCAGCCACTTTCCACTGAGCAAGCGATGTAACCATATTCCACCTGAGAACGTTATGGTTTAGTGTGAAAAGCAGGGGTGTGGAGAGAGACCAGACTAGAGTCCCATCCATCCTGTCTTTGGCTTCGCTTTGCTGAGCCTCAGTTTCCTCTTTGTAAAATGCAGATAATAATCAATACCTCTCGAGGTAGTTTCGAAGATTAAAGAAGACTGTGTGTCTAGCCCAGTGCCTCCTAATTAGGAATTGCTGCATACATTATAGTTTTTGGCCAGACAACCAGAGCAGTTTGGTTTCGTTTGGGTGTGGAAAATGTGTTCAGCTGATGAAAATGAATCGGTGAATTTTCAGACCCTAGCATATGCTCTAGGTTATCTCTCTACACACTTTGTGAACTCAAAAATAGGAAATGATGTCAGACTAGGAAGAACAGATAAAGTAAGCAATGCTCTTAATTTTTAAAACAATTACAACCCATAGTAAGAAATAGATTTTACATTGTGACCTAGTTTACAACACATATATACATCATAAATGTAACTGAAATTAAAGTTTAATGAAATAATACTTTTCTATGTGTGACATACTCTGATATTTTTTTCTCTTTTTCTTTTCCTTTCTGGTTAGAACCAACTAAGTTAATTTCACAAGCACAGATGGTGTATGAACATCTTGAAAAACACTGATTCAATGGAGAGTTATTAATTTATCATACAAAGTTGTTTAGTATTGGTTCTTGAGTGCCATTTCATTTCACTTGTATTTTATATTTTTAAATTATATTAATGAATGTTTGCCTTTAGGAAAGGGGAAGGAAACTAACAGTTGCTAAGTAGGTACAGTACTAGATATTATCTGTGTTGTTTTGCATATATCTCTTCTTTTGTTACACAAATCTTACTATTATCCCTATTTTATTTTATTTTATTTTGTTTGCGGTACGCGGGCCTTTCACTGTTGTGGCCTCTCCCGTTGTGGAGCACAGGCTCCAGACGCGCAGGCTCAGCGGCCATGGCTCACGGGCCCAGCCGCTCCGCGGCACGTGGGATCCTCCCGGACCGGGGCACGAACCCGTGTCCCCTGCATCGGCAGGTGGACTCTCAACCACTGCGCCACCAGGGAAACCCTATCCCTATTTTACTGATAAAGAAATCAAATTGCAAGTGATAAAATATTTTACTCAAGATTTCAAACCTCTTCATTTTCCATTGTCTTTAAATGCAAGAGGCCAAATGACTTACAGTGACAGATCTGTGAGCTTTTACCGGTGGGCTACTTAAAGGAAAATATACCGTATATTCTTTCCTTTAAGTTACATTAGGCATCCTTGGTTGTTTAAGAATAGAATTTGGGTTTATATTATAACACAAAAAATATGGAGGGAAGGTCATGTATTAATTCTACTTTGTATCATCTTAAGTATAGTGTAGCCCTCACCAAAAAGTATTCTGAAACGGTAGGATAATTAGGTAAATTTAGTGTTTCTTTAGCATTTCTTTGTGAGACAGAACGTCCAGGTGTGAGACTATTTTGATCTGTGATTCTAAATACAACAGTTTAAAATTTTTTCCCCTTAAAAAACACTTTTAGAAGAGACAATACAGGAATGTGTATTCTCTTTCAATTAAAAGTAAACCCCACTGTGATAGTACAATCATAAACGTAGAAGGATTTTCATTGGATTCAGTGTTTGAAAGGATGATCAAACTCCAAGTTTATTTTTTCATAGTTTTCTTTTTCCCCTACAGATTCTTCCCTGTAGCGGATTAACAACAGACATTTGAAGTTGTACTGTTTAAATATCTTTGAATTATTTTTGTTTAAAAATGTCAATGGGTACGATAGGAAAAGAACATTTTTTTCCTTGTAACTTCAAAACAGTTGAACAGAACCTTTGGACTGAAACCAAAAACTGAATGTTTTCGCTTTAAGAAGATTTTCTCTTCTGAAAACTAATGAATGAGTCTCTTTGCAAGTTTAACTATTTCGCGTTTCAAGTCTCTGGTTTTCAACATTTTATGGTATTAAAAAGAAGTAAGGTTTCGCGAATAAATAAGCATAATTTTTCTTTCTCACTTCTCTCTCAAATTGGAAGTTATGTAAACTTCAGATACATGTAAGGCTTCTATACAGATGAAATGCATAACGGTTTACAACATGTAAACAGAAACGGTCCATTTCAGTAATGGCTGCTTCTTTAAGTTTGTGTTAGTGAATGACAGACCTTGAGGGGCCAAAAGGACTGGTAGAAGAGGAAGGACATCATTTTCTGCTTGTCTCCCATGGGCTCTGAAAAGAGGCCCATCACTGTGATGCTCCTTGAGGGGCACAGTGGAGTCCAGTAACTTACATTTTAGTGGATTACAAAAAGCCCGTGCAGACTGTGGGACCCATCAGAGACTGAGACTGACCAAGTTCCATAATTTCTGAATCTTTGTGTTGGGACAGTTGACTTCTGAGGTCTACTTTCAGAAGGTCCTGGAGCTTCCACTCCCAGAACTCCAGGGCATCCCAAAGGCCCCAGGCTTGCACCTGCCCCTGAGCTGCATAAGTCACTAACAGGCCTCTGCTGAAGCCTTCAAAAACCTTCCATTGTGGGAAATATGCCCCCAGGGGAAGATGTGAAAATTACAAAGCCAGATTTGAGATACTAATGACTTTACAAAATCTTTCTTGAAAATTTTAAATGTATACTAGCTCATATTTTTTCCCAAACTGTCTCCTTGTGATCAAGTCAATATTTGTAGATGTTATATAAGAGCAAGGTACATCCCTTTTGCCTTTCCATTCAAAACTGGCTGTAAATATAAGGCAAACAGATTCCTTTTTTTGTGAAGGGAATTTGTAGAGATAAGATGAATGGTAACTATCACTGAATGGTGACTCAGTTGATAGGTGAAGGTTATCAGAAGGAAAATATGGAAAGATAGATTAGTGGACCTGTTGATGGACTCACATTGTTTTCTTATTTTCTTTGTACTCTGATAAAACCAAATTTGTGACAAAGTGCCATAATGAAAAAATATATAATACTAACTTGGTGCAAAAGAAGATACATTTTACTTATTTTTTATAGACTCCTAAGCGATTCCACTGAATATGTGTAATATATAAAATGAGATGAAAAAAAGACTTTTTCAGAATATATGTAGATATACATATATATAACTGAATCACTTTGCTGTGCACCTGAAACTAACACAATATTGTAAATCAGCTATACTTCAATAAAATTTTTTAAAAAGAAAAATAACAGACTTTTTCAATATAAGAATTTGTTATTTTTATTGGTCATAATTGAATATTTTATGATTACATAGAAATAAAGGAGCAATGTGTTTAGAACTGTACTTCAGGACAATTAATCTGGCATCATCTATGCTAAGAAGAGGGTCTGGGAGTGGGCAAAGCAGATTCATCTTTTAGCAATAAACATAATGTTTTAAAGATCGGTGTTCAACATTATTATAAAAAGATAGCCATAGGGCAGACTAAAAAGACACTCAGAGATAGTTGACACCAGAGTTCTAGTTAGAATTTGCTGTCTAACTGGTAACCTTGGGCAAGCCACTTTACTGTGCTGAAATTTAGTTTTCTGCTCTATAAAATAAGAATTGTCATCTGTATTATCTTTTAAAGTTCAAGAACAAAAATTTGGGGGGGGGGACATCACTATTTCACCAAAAACAAAGTGCCTGGGAACTTAACAGACGAAATTGCCTTTTATGCTGGGCTCCCCGCTGCAGTCAGGAGGAATCTGAAACACCAGCTCCTACGCAGCCATCATGCAAGGTGTGAGTCTACCTGTCCCATCAACTCTCCCTCTGCTGTCTCTCCCTGAACTCTGTGCTTCAGCCATTCCATAGGGCGTCTGTTCCATGAAAGCATCATGCCCTCTTCCTTCTCTGGGTCAATTTCTCTCTGTACCATCGTCTCTGTATTCCCGCCATAGCTACCAGCTCCATTATTGGATAATTTTTTATTCTTCAGTCTCTGTTTAATCCTGTGAAAGTGCCATAAAACACCTGCAGTCAGAGTACCTAGGTTCAGATTCCGAGTCTATCGCTTTTAATAACAGGTGATTTTGGGCAAATACTAAGTCTCTACTTTTTCATCTGTAAAATGGGAATAAGGACCTATTAATTTATGAGATTTTTAAAAACATCTTTATTGGGGTATAATTGCTTTACAATGGTTGTGTTAGTTTCTGCTTTATAACAAAGTGAATCAGTTATACATATACATATGTTCCCATGTCTCTTCCCTCTTGCATCTTCCTCCCTCCCTCCCTCCCTATCCCACCCCTCCAGGCAGTCACAAAGCACCGAGCTGATCTCCCTGTGCTATGCGGCTGCTTCCTACTAGCTATCTACCTTACGTTTTGTAGTGTATATATGTGCATGCCTCTCTCTCGCTTTGTCACAGCTCACCCTTCCCCCTCCCCATATCCTCAAGTCCGTTCTCCAGTAGGTCTGTGTCTTTATTCTTGTCTTACCCCTAGGTTCTTCATGACATTTTTTTTCTTAAATTCCATATATATGTGTTAGCATACGGTATTTGTCTTTCTCTTTCTGACTTACTTCACTCTGTATGACATACTCTAGGTCTATCCACCTCATTACAAATAGTTCACTTTCATTTCTTTTTATGGCTGAGTAATATTCCATTGTATATATGTGCCACATCTTCTTTATCCATTCATCCGATGATGGGCACTTAGGTTGTTTCCATCTCTGAGCTATTGTAAATAGAGCTGCAATGAACATTTTGGTACATGACTCTTTTTGAATTATGGTTTTCTCAGGGTATATGCCCAGTAGTGGGATTGCTGGGTCATATGGTAGTTCTATTTGTAGTTTTTTAAGGAACCTCCTTACTGTTTTCCATAGTGGCTGTATCAATTCACATTCCCACCAGCAGTGCAGGAGTGTTCCCTTTTCTCCACACCCTCTCCAGCATTTATTGTTTCTAGATTTTTTGATGATGTCCATTCTGACCAGTGTGAGATGATATCTCACTGTAGTTTTGATTTGCATTTCCCTAATGATTAATGATGTTGAGCATTCTTTCATGTGTTTGTTGGCAGTCTGTACATCTTCTTTGGAGAAATGTCTATTTAGGTCTTCTGCCCATTTTTGGATTAGATTGTTTGTTTTTTTGTTATTGAGCTGCATGTGCTGCTTGTAAATTTTGGAAATTAATCCTTTGTCAGTTGCTTCATTTGCAAATATTTTTTCCCATTCTGAGGGTTGTCTTTTGGTCTTATTTATGGTTTCCTTTGCTGTGCAAAAGCTTTGAAGTTTCATTAGGTCCCATTTGTTTATTTTTGTTTTTATTTCCATTTCCCTAGGAGGTGGGTCAAAAAGGATCTTGCTATGATTTATGTCATAGAGTGTTCTGCCTATGTTTTCCTCTAAGAGTTTGATAGTGTGTGGCCTTACATTTAGGTCTTTAATCCATTTTGAGCTTATTTTTGTGTATGGTGTTAGGGAGTGATCTAATCTCATACTTTTACATGTACCTGTCCAGTTTTCCCGGCACCATTTATTAAAGAGGCTGTCCTTTCTCCACTGTACATTCCTGCCTCCTTTATCAAAGCTAAGGGGACCATATGTGCGTGGGTTTATCTCTGGGCTTTCTATCCTGTTCCATTGATCTATCTTTCTGTTTTTGTGCCAGTACCATACTGTCTTGATTACTGTAGCTTTGTAGTATAGTCTGAAGTCAGGGAGCCTGATTCCTCCAGCTCCGTTTTTCGTTCTCAAGATTGCTTTGGCTATTCGGGGTCTTTTGTGTTTCCATACAAATTGTGAAATTTTTTGTTCTAGTTCTGTGAAAAATGCCAGTGGTAGTTTGATAGGGATTGCATTGAATCTGTAGATTGCTTTGGGTAGTAGAGTCATTTTCACAATGTTGATTCTTCCAATCTAAGAACATGGTATATCTCTCCATCTATTTGTATCATCTTTAATTTCTTTCATCAGTGTCTTATAATTTTCTGCATACAGGTCTTTTGTCTCCTTAGGTAGGTTTATTCCTAGATATTTTATTCTTTTTGTTGCAATGGTAAATGGGAGTGTTTTCTTGATTTCACTTTCAGATTTTTCATCATTAGTGTATAGGAATGCCAGAGATTTCTGTGCGTTAATTTTGTATCCTGCAACTTCACCAAATTCATTGATTAGTAATTTATGAGATTTTAAAGAGATTTACAAATCCTGGCTCTGTGCCTGTCATGTAGTACACACTCTTGAAGAGTTTACCAGTAGTTTTAGCCCCAGAGCTGTCTGGGTTTACCTGTGTGACAGCATTAGCTTCTTGCTGTGGAATTGCCTATTTAGTCTGTTGTCTCTCTACACATGCCCACTGCCATCTCCACATCCCAATTAAACCCTACGATTCCTGAAAACAGAAACTGCTGTGTCCTCAGCAGCGAAAAATTATCCTGTCTCATGGTGGAGGCCAAATAAATATTGAATGAAAACATGGTTATTCCACCTTACAACTTAATGGGGAAAGAGTCAGACTGCAATTCTAATCCAGAAACGTAGTCTCGAGTTAACCTGAATGAGTTAGGAGTTAATTTTTTTTAACAACCTAGAACTTTTGGCACACCAACAACTCATCTGAAAAACATTCAAGTATTTATTTTAATATTTTGGTCATCTTAGAAGACTAAACAGGTGTGACTTCCCTCACCAGGGACCCCCAGCTCTTTGGTGATTCATTCTTTGGAGACTGAATTCCATGCAGCTCTATATTTACAAAACCATCTCACAATATGTTCAGGTATTCTTTATCTTGGATCTCGTTGGTGAAGGTAACATAAATTGGTAATCAGATTTTCATTTGGCCAAAGTAGCCAAGAAAACACCGTTATTTATTTTCTAAAATCTAACGAGTGATTCAGGAGTGAGAAGGCAACCTGTGGGAAATGCCATAATGAAACATGATTATTTTTTTCTATTACAAAAATGACAGAAGCTTCTGCACATTCACGTCTGGGGCACCAAGGTTTCCAATCGAATAGATTCGTAATCAATCTCATTTTGTGGAAAAAGAAATAAGAGAAAAAAGAAGTAATTGGTTTGGTCATTAGGGATTTAAATACAGGTTTCTTGTCTCTTTTTCTTCATAATATAAACTTTTGCCCAAACCTGCTGTCCTTCTGTAGTGCCCAGCAGGTCAAGGCCATCTCATCCCCTTGGTCCTGTGAGAATTTAGAGCCATTCACCCCCCCTTCACCTTCTCCCCACTCTTCATCTCTTCTGGGCCCTCCTGTTCATCTCCAGGATCTTGTTCTCGAAGAATCTCCTCTCTTCAACTTAAGTGCCTCTACCCAAAGTAGCAGCATGGGGGCCACTTGTGCATGGGTGTTAATGAAGTCATGACAAACCTGTAGTAAGTTCACTGCCCCTACGATGTCGACCCTGAAGGACAAAACTTGGTTGGATGCATAGACTCCGGGAGGTGTGTGGTCCTGACTTGATAAGTTAGACATTCTAGATGTGTGTGCAAAACGCAAAACACAATGTGAGGATAATGCATCCTTAAAATAGAGGACTTAATACGGTATCAGAGAAGGGAGAAAATATGTATGTATATAATTTGCTTTTAAAAATTATGATTATTAGAGTGTGCTATTCCAATGAGTCATTGATGAGAAAATAATGATAAATCTATAAAATCTATGAAGCCATTTTATAATTTAAAACAATGTTTATATGTTCTAGCCATAGAGTGATTTTAAAAACAGAGGTGATCACCACCTACCCTGATTCTCTGAATAAGCATTCCCTTGCTTCAGTGATAGTGGTTTAGTCAGATCATCTTGTAGTTCTTTCTATGATTTAGTCAGCGGTATTGAACAGGCTCTAAAGCAAGCAAAGAAGGGATACTGGATAAAGTAAATAAACTTAACAAGGCAGAAGATACAGGTACCCAGAGAGTTCAACAATTTAGAGGATTCGTCTGACTTTTTTAAAGTCCAAAAGTAATCTGTGTTGATTATAACAGGAAACTAGTCTTCTAAGTTAGAGAGTGTATGTGTGTGTGGTCTAAACCTTCTTTTAAAAAAAGTGTATTGACAAATGTAAAAGGCCCTTTGAGGAAATCGCAACTTCTGTATTGTCTCTCTTCATTAAGTCTCTGAAAATATTTTAGTCAATTTATACATAGAAATGCACAGTCCTTGAAAACTACTGTGTGTGTAAAACACCTGCTGAAACCTAGCTACAACACTGTTTTGTACACAGCAAAATTGTGTACATGTTCACTGTTGATGAAACATGCTAGCCATTTTTATTTTGGATCTCATTGACAAAAATAGAATAAATTAATAACCCTTTTATCATTTGGCCAAAGAGTCCAAGAAAACACGCTGTTGTCCATTGTCTAAATACTAACAAAGTCACAAAATAGTTAAAAGATCTCAATATGACAATACTGTCATTCCTCCATTCAACGTTTCAGTGATGCCAAGTGTATTGTGACAGCTTGCAGATGACACACAGAAAATCTACGCTATCGTGGAGTCTGAGATCCTAAACTTATAATAGTTTTTCATTGAATGTAGAGAACTAAATATTTTTGGGCAGGGGTGTGGCGGGCCTGGGGTAGAGTGGGGAATGGGAGTGATTTTAAGAGAGGGGAAGGGGAGAAAAAGAATGCAAACTGGCAACAAGCTTATTAAAATAATAATGATGTCAGTCTTCCTCCTGTGGAAATATACACTCCATCCTGCTCCAGTGCTGGGGAGTGCAGATCTCCTGATAAGACCAGGGGACTTAGTTGAGGTTGGATGAATGCTTACCATGTGTGACCAAGTGGGAGGAAACTGTGGTGAGACAGGGAAGGAGAGAAATAACTCACTTCGTGTCTGGCATGATGGTGTTGAATCCCTTTAGCGATGATTTCTGTGTTATGTGTGAGTTATGGGAGTTTGAGCTTGCTTTATGCCTTTTGCAAAGAAACGCCTTTTGGCTCATATTAAGTTGTGATCTTTTCACTTTGGCACCTCTTTCCCTGGGGTCAGCATTTCTAGTTCATTCCCCAGCCACGGCTGCAGCCAGCCTTTGAGATCTCACATTGCTAGAATGCAAACCCAGGTTGTATTTAGGCATTTAGGGAACTTGCCAGATTCCATAAGGTAATGACAGCTAAGTCATAAGGCAGCACTTGACTCTCTCCCCATGACCCAGTTTATAACACTGTCAGTGGCGGCTCTTACAAGGTAATTGGGTTCATTACAGCAGAAAAGGAATCAGGAAGATCGATTGGGACAAAATGCTTCCATCAAAATGTTTTAGGGCATTTAAATTGGAGGGAGGGGCTCTTGGCTTTTCCCCAGACACTAAAGAGAAAGGAGACACACAGTTGAGGTAGGAATTCTCATACACTATGCAGATTATTATGATTAAAACCTCCTCAGTAAACTGGGCTGCTGGGGAGCCTTTGCATTTTGTCTTTGTGAAATCCCAAATGCTTTTGAAATTGGAAAACTCAAACTACTGGCCTACGAAACCCTCTAGAACCAGCAGACCAGAAAAGGAAACTTGGCATAATGAGAATAAACAATGAATCTGCTTAAGGTGGATGTGTATCATCAAAAGAAAGGTACATGTAGACAAATTTTAGTCTCTCCAGAGCCTTTCCAGTTCTTCTGCTTTTCTATTTTTTTTTCCTCTGACAGCTCCCTAGAGTTTTCTGATGTCTTTCTTGAACTGAGTTCCCATCATTGCCGTTCTTAATATCCCCCAATGTGTCTAGGCATCGTCTTTGTCTTCCCAAGGGGTTTTCATAACCTGTGATAAGGATACTTAGACTTATTAAAAAACCTATAAAAGTCCTAACTACATGCCTTTAAAAATTCTTTTTGTTTTGCTTTATTTTATTTGTTCGTTCTTTATTTGTTTTTCTTTATTTTTAAGGGAGGCAAAGTATTGCATATAACCTGTTACTGCCCCTGACCCAGCTTCTGAAAGCAGGGACTCAAGCAGGGGCTTGGAAGACAGGCAGGGCTGGTGTCACCAGCTCTGTGGCCCTGGGCTTCCATTTTCTCATTTGCAAGATCAGAACATTCATATTGCATGGTCATGTAATAATTGAATTATATAACACCTAGTACATGTTATCAAGTCAATATGTTTAAAACACATTTTTTTCTTGTAAAGAAGAAACTGAGAGAAGTAATTTTAAAAATACCTATAGAGTTCTCTACCTTCAGCCATGTTTGTCACCAATATGGCATAAGACCAGGTAAAAAAGGTACATTCGATGGCGGTTTCTCCATCAGTCTGCACCTAATAACTCGGAATTCCTTCCCATTGGCCATTTGCCAAGCTGACTTGTAATTCACATTTCAGTTCTGCATCTATGGGTGAAAGATGTCAGTTACTTAAACGAGAGCAGTCTCTTGATCATCCTCACTGCCTCTATTCACACTGCAGGGTGCTTCTCTTGGTGGTTTCCCCTGAGGAAGTGTCTCTCCAGCCAAAGTGTGCCCCTTCCGTAAGGCCCAAACTTGATTAATATTCTTATTAAATGATTCCTTTCATTTACTAAACACAAATCAGTCTCTTCATTTGTGACCCACAGTGTGTGATGTTTGCAGTCCTAGATTATTTACTGTTTTATATGATTCTCTCTTCACTATATGTTTTGAAATCTGATTAAGACTTGAGGCAAGGGTTCTGGTGGAAGCTGCTTTTAAAACCAAAGGTTTGCCACAGGGGGTCGTTTTTTTGTTTTCCTGGCCTAAGATGAAGCGCCTGATCCCAGTGAAAGGTGTAAGAATTATATCTCAAATTTTAACGAAACTTCTGCCACCATGATTTCTTGGTTCTTTGAAACAAACATGGCTCAGATCTCTCAGAATAGTTATTTGAATACCAGCTCTTTACTATAGGAGTCTCCAAAGTGGGATGCACAAAACAACCCACTGGGGTGCTGTAAAAATATTAGAATTTCTTTTCGTACTTAGTTTTTATCTAAAATAAAGGAAGAACTTAGCTTTACTATACTTAGTGAATTGTCACCGAAGGTCGCATATATTAGAGGATTAAATGTCAGCACTCTCTGTGTAAAGTAGACAGAAGTAAGAGAGTTAGCTTTCCTGTGAGGCTGCGTGAAACATGTCTGCATATTGCAGCATAATACAGACTTTGTACTTTCCTGGTTATGTGGCTTTATGGTTATCACTAAAACATCCTCCACATAATGAACAAGAAGCTTGAAAATATTCCTTCTGATAAATTCCCACTTAAAATATTATCAATGCAAACCCAAAGGATCAAAAAGAAATTAACAGAGTCAATACATTTTTTACTATTAATAAAGGTCTTTGTCAGCCACAAAACATGTTAAAAATACTGACAGTCTGATCCTATCTGTCAAGTGGTCAGCCAAAAGAAAAAATATAGAGAAGGCAGCTTAAAATGGATTTATATCCACTAGCTTAACTTGAAACTTTCATTAAGTATATATTGTGTCATGAGATATTACTAATGATAGTACAAAGCCATCAAGTTTAACTATTTCAAAATATGACTTTCTTTTTATCTCTCATTATCAAAGAGTTTACATTCCTGTGTATTTTTTAATGGGTAGCGTTAGCATGGTAGTGTGTATGTGTCCTTTATAGAGAAAGGAACAAAAATGAAGGGTACATACACAACATTTTTTAAAGATGGGTGTGAAGGACCAAATCTGGATAGCAGTGCTCCAAGCGAATAGAAACTCCCGCTTAGACTGTAAGAGTCTGGAAGGCAGGGGTCATCAGTCATCTAGGCTGGAGTGCCTTCCAGGCGTCAACAAATGGAGGGGGGAGTGAAAGATTGAGTGAAGGTTCCAATGACGCTCATTCCTTGACTTTGGGGCACTTGGGCACCTGCAGTGTTCAAGAAAGCAGCAGTCACTATTGAAAATACAAGCCCTGAATACATCCCAGCCTGGAATTGTGACCATAACAGACTGAGAAAAATCACGATGCTGGCTTTGTCCTCCTCAGATGATGAAAAGACTGTGTCTTCCTTTTGATAAAAGTTCCATCTCTGGGCTTCCCTGGTGGCGCAGTGGTTGAGAGTCCGCCTGCCGATGCAGGGGACACGGGTTCGTGCCCCGGTCCGGGAAGATCCCACATGCCGCGGAGCGGCCGGGCCCGTGAGCCATGGCCGCTGAGCCTGCGCGTCGGGAGCCTGTGCTCCCCAACAGGAGAGGCCACAACAGTGAGAGGCCCGTGTACCGCAAAAAGAAAAAAAAAAAATTCCATCTCTGTCCTTATATTATGTTCCTTTTTGTCTGATAGAAATGACTTATATTTCTAAAAATATGAACACATTTTGTTTCAGAAATTACAGGCAGACCTTGTTTCGTTGGGCTTCCCTATATTGAGCTTTGCAGATAGAGAGTTTTTTACAAATTATAAGGTATGTGACAACCCTGCATTGTCAGATGACGCTGGCATTTTTAACAATAAAGTGGTTTTCAATCAAGGTATTTACAATTTTTTTCGACATAATGAACACTTACTAGACTACACTGTAGTGTAAACGTAACTTTTATATGCATTGGGAAACCAAAAATTGTGAGTGATTCTCTGTGTTGCAATATTTGCTTTATTGCAGTGGTCTGGAAGCCAACCTGAAGTATCTCTGAGGTCTGCCTGGTGTCTCTGTATCTATGGTTACTTCTTTTTTTTAAATTTAATTTAATTTATTTTTTTATACAGCAGGTTCTTATTAGTTATCCATTTTATACATATTAGTGTGTATATGTCAATCCCAATCTCCCAATTCATCACACTACCACCCCACTGCCACGTTCCCCCCCCTTGGTGTCCATATGTTTGTTCTCTACATCTGTGTCTCAATTTCTGCCCTGCAAACTGGTTCATCTGTACCATTTTTCTAGGTTTCACATATATGCGTTAACATACAATATTTGTTTTTCTCTTTCTGACTAACTTCACTCTGTATGACCGTCTCTAGCTCCATCCACGCCTCTACAAATGACCCAATTTTGTTCCTTTTTATGGCTGAGTAATAGTCCATTGTATATAGGTACCACATCTTCTTTATCCATTTGTCTGTCGATGGGAATTTAGGTTACTTCCATGACCTGGCTATTGTAAACAGTGCTGCAGTGAACATTGGGGTGCATGTGTCTTTTTGAATTATGGTTTTCTCAGTGTATATGCCCAGTAGTGGGATTGCTGTGTCATATGGTAGTTCTATTTTTAGTTTTTTTAAGGAACCTCCATACTGTTCTCCATAGTGGCTGTATCAATTCACATTCCCACCAGCAGTGCAAGAGTGTTCCCTTTTCTCCACACCCTCTCCAGCATTTATTGTTTCTAGATTTTCTGATGATGGCCATTCTGACCAGTGTGAGATGATATCTCATTGTAGTTTTGATGTGCATTTCTCTAATGATTAATGATGTTGAGCATTCTTTCATGTGTTTGTTGGCAATCTGTACATCTTCTTTGGAGAAATGTCTATTTAGGTCTTCTGCCCATTTTTTGATTGGGTTGTTTGCTTTTTTGTTATTGAGCTGCATGAGCTGCTTATAAATTTTGTAGATTAATCCTTTGTCAGTTGCTTCATTTGCAAATATTTTCTCCCATTCTGAGCGTTGTCTTTTGGTCTTGTTTATGGTTTCCTTTTCTGTGCAAAAGCTTTTAAGTTTCATTAGGTCCCATTTGTTTATTTTTGTTTTTATTTCCATTTGTCTAGGAGTTGGGTCAAAAAGGATCTTGTGTGATTTATGTCATAGAGTGTTCTGCCTATGTTTTCCTCTAAGAGTTTTATAGTGTCTGGTCTTACATTTAGGTCTTTAATCCATTTGAGTTTATTTTTGTGTATAATCTCACTTTTTTGCTTCTCTCACAACATATTTTTTTGTCTACTAAAATAACTACATGCATGCTTCTATATTTCACTAGAGACTTCCAAACAAAGACTGTCTGTTACTTATTTTTCTATCTCCCTGACATCTAGAGCAATGTCTTCAATAATCCAATAAATGTTTGTGGGATATTCATTGAATATAAGCCTTACTCTTTGTGTCTTTACCAGGCTACAATAGTAAATGTTTTCCACAATGAATCTGCAGAAAATGTTCATTGTTACTGTCCTCTTATTCATCAAATGGAAAAGTAAATGTTGTTTTAAAAAATTGCAAGAGAAGGATATCTTCTATCTTGTTTCCAATTAGAAAGTAGTAGCCTGCCTTGAAAACATATGCCAGAAAAACTGGCCATTGCTGGGATAAGATAATTATGATGGTAATAACCCATTTTTAAAAAATGTCAGCTGCTTCTGTTTTATTCTTCATGAAATAGAGCCGTGGCCTGTTTCAGGATGATGTTTTCAGGACCTGGTATATATTTTTATTTCCCTACATGAGTGTTTCATCCTTTTACTGACATTTATTCTTTTCATGCAATTATCCTGAAAGGAAACTCTGGCCAGGCAAATGGGTTGTTGTCTGCCTCTGAAGAGACACTCCTGTCTAGTTGCTGAGCTTTCAAGTTCTGTGATCAGGAACCCTCAGGCCCATTTTTAAGGGGTTTCAGGCTAGTTGAGCTTCCCCGTCTCCCAAAATGTCCAAAATGAGATTACGCCATGGGCAAGATCAATTTACTGGAAGGTACTTAAGCAATAAATCTGGAGCTTTTTGTCCAGTCACTGTTTCTTTCAAGCTTTGTGACAGAAAATTAAGCCACAAGAGCTTTGACAAATTGGATATTACCCCATCTAATTGTGTGTGTTTAAGCTTATCACACTGAATCGCGGTATTGTAACTGACTATGAGGCCAGAAAGGCCTTTGTTTAATCAGTGCAGTGCCATTTAACAGCGATAAATCACCCAACTCAAATGTCATAATAAGGTCACAGAAACTTGAAGGCTAAAAAGAGAGAACATTAAAGTCAGCTGATAAGTAGAGGAAAAGAGCAAGTGGTGCCAGGGGAAGTTCTGAGAGCTTTGCCTTTTTAGAAGCTGGTAGAGCAACTAAGGGGGACTCAGGCTTAGCTTTCAGCTGAGATCAGAATAGCTGTCAGTCACTTGGTTGAGGAGGAAGACATTCTGTGAGTTCCTTAGCGGGCTTCTGTCTGTGGGAAGGTAACTCCTGCCCACAGAGGACTTGAGGTTGGTGGTTCATCCTAAAGATGTTTGTACCCCAGTGGATACCACTTCATGGTTTTTATTTCACTTATTCTTTGCATTTTTTCCTTTGATATTTCTTTTGAAAAGAAAGAGCTCAGATCTGATCTGGTACCAAAGACAAGAGGAAGTAATGCCCAGTTACAAAATATTTTGGGGAAGGAACAATTTGATTCAATTCACTTGTTTGCAAGGGAGTTTTTGTTTCCTGGAAAACTTGCCATGTTGAATGTTACGGGACAAAAAGAAAACGACTAAACACATTGTTTCGTTTTTATTTTTAACACCCAAGGGGGTATTGTGCAGTCTGGTAAGTCCTTGTAAGCACCTCAAGATAAAACTTGTGAAAAGCGGGACTTCAGCATGGAGGCCCCTTAAAGGCCAACACTCTGTCCCCTACGGCGGACGCATACTGAGCACCTGAGCGTGCCTGGCCCTAATCAATACTGCCTGACTGGTTGACTGACTCTAAAAACAGAGCTGCAGTAAATGGTAAATAGAAAAAACAAGGCACACGTAATGTCTCTGACTGAGGAGTACTAGGCAATTGCCATTCAGCTTGTAGACTTCCTGCAGAACTTTTGAATCTTTTGTAATGTGATAAAAAACTGAGTATAGGGGCTTCCCTGGTTGCGCAGTGGTTGAGAGTTCGCCTGCCGATGCAGGGGACGCGGGTTCGTGCCCTGGTCCGGGAAGATCCCACATGCCGCGGAGCGGCTGGGCCCGTGAGCCATGGCCGCTGAGCCTGCGCGTCTGCAACCGGAGAGGCCACAACAGTGAGAGGCCCGCGTACCGCAAAAAAAAAACAAAAAACAAAAAAAACTGAGTATAATGACCACTGTTTAGACTTGGAATAAAACAGCACAGAGACTGAGAACAAGGACCACATCTTATAGGGAGAATGATTTAGATTTCATACCCCCTGAGCCTGTCAGCCAGGAAGATATCCATGTTTGGAGCAAGGTTACTGAGATTGCCTTCTAGTTCTGTAGAGCCCTGTGTGGTCCACTGGCCATATATGGCTGTGGAAACTCAAATGTGACCAGTCTAAATTGAGATGTGCTACAAGTGTAAAATACATACCAGATTTCAAAGACTTAGTGTAAAAAAGAACTTAAACTGTCTCATGAATAATTGTATATTTTGATTACATGTTGAAATGACAATATTTTGTGCTGAGTTAAATGAAATATATTAATAACATCAGTTTCAAAACAGAGACAGACTTAGAGAATGAACTTATGGTTACCAGGGGGGGATGGGTGGCGGGGAGGGATAGTTAGAGAGTTGGGATTGACATGTACACACTGCTATATTTAAAATAGGTAACCAACAAGGACCTACTGTATAGCACAGGGAACTCTGCTCAGTATTCTGTAACAACCTAAGTGGGAAAAGAATTTGAAAAGGAATAGATACATGTATATGTAAAAAATAAAATAAAATCAGTTTCACCTATTTCTTTTCACTCCTTTTAATGAGACTACTAGGGAATTAAAAATTACACATATGGCTCATGTCATATTCCTATAGGACAGTGTAGACCAATGAAGAGTCACCTGCGTTGGTATCATCATTGACCTGGACCAGGTGTAATCCTGTAAAACGCAGAGGTGAAACACTTCCTGACCCATCCTAATCCCCTAAACAAGGCTGTGTTCCAGAGCTTTTAGCTCCAAATCAAAGAGCTGGAGTTGTTAATATACCAAATGGAAAATAAATCTAATAGCATCAATAGTATACTTGACAACTAAAGGGTTACTTCTGGGAAGACAGGAATTGGCGTTATTCAGCTTGAAGGAGAGAATGACAAAGTGCAATTTAATAAGCATCTTTGGGGACATAACGAGACAAGCCAAGATTGCAACATGAATGTTGGAGGTTAACCTGAATGATTTCTGAAGAGTCAGGGTTGTGTAACACTTGAGACAGGTTGTGACTCTTCTTTTTCTGGAGGGCAATGATAATAAGGTAGGGCCTCCTCTGAAGTGCCAGAGAAGTATAAGATTGTAGAAAACAATTTAAGATAGCAACCCCAATATCAGTACTTTTTCAGATACTTGGAGTGCTTCTGAAAGTTGGTGACAAGACAAGACAAGATTACTGGCCCTTTCCTCGGGTTGGAGCCATCTTTAATTTCTCTCCTTAGATGTTAATGAAATTCACTTTAAAATGCATTATTCTGTGTCATCTCATCATTCTCTTAAAGAATTTGCATTTAAAATTCATCAAAATATTATCTGGGACTGGACCGAAAACTCCTCAAGATGTGAAACGACGTATTATATTTCCTTTCTATTATTGTATGCCCTTGTATGCATATACTATATTGTGTTTATTATAGGAATAAGTGTGTATATATATATATATATATATATGCTGTAGGACATGGTAGCTATTCAAAACTATTTGATGAACGGATAGATATATGTTAAATAATAATAAAGAAACCTAAATGTCTGCAATTCTGCTGCTTAGGTGGAGAAGGAAGCTAAAGCAGGATAGAAATCCCCAGGTCCCCAGTCCTGATCCAGTACGTTTACATAGCAAAATCTTGATAAGTCAATGCTGCACATAAGTGTAATAGAGTTTGGATTTTTTGCCAGTGAGATATAATGTTAGACCAGCCTACTATTTTAGTAAGTTATCAATAATTTCTCTAAAAATATTGATACTTTAAAGTCATTTGCAAGGTAAGTTTTTGTTAGTATGGCTTCCCATTACTATGGAACGGAATAGTCACTACATATATCAGTATGAGAAAACCAAATGGAACAACAAAGCTCTAAAAAATAAAGGCATTCTACTGAAATAGAAGTCCCTGATCAAGTTAAAAGCATGGTTTATAACCTATGCTGCATTACCTGAAATCTACATCCAAAATAACTTCTTGACTGTAAGACTTCGGGTTTTTTATTTTAGACAAATGTTTCTGGCCTCCATTTTTATAGTGTTTTTAGTAAACTTATATGCTGATATGTTTGGCTGATCATAGATTTATTTTCCCTATATTTATATCCAGGCATAAGTTTTAAATGGAAACATCTGAGTTTTCAGTGGCTATGAGTCAATCTTGAGCAAGGAAGTTGTGTTCATGCGACACATGGTATCATATCTGGGTGTGGCCAAAATAATGCACATCCATTTGCCACATCAGGAAATTAACAGTAGAGTTCATCACTTCTCAGAATGTGTTTGGGCTTAATCTTACTCCGTTAAGGAGGAAAAGTAATTTTAATTTGGTCTTCCGTTAAAGAACCTATTGTCTCTTCTTCTTCCTAAACTATTAACTTCACATCCAAACATTTTGAACAATGCTGACAGGAGTTAATTTCCAGACTTTTACACCACCTTTGGCTGGACATGTCCCTTTCCCTTCGGTGCCAACACACAAGTATTTGCCCTTTTGTAAAGGTCGCATATTTTCCTTCGAAGTGGAGTTGCCCTAGCTATGTCAGAAAACATGTGTGTCCATTCTTCCAAATGAGAGACTTACATCCTTACTGCTGAGGATCCCAGAGTGAGCCAGTCAAGCTGTTGTTACTTTGTTGCAGGGGTTGGGGGGAGGGGATACTAGTGCCTGTTTGGAAGATGACTTAAAGCTTTCCAGGTATCCATAAATTTCTTTACCAGACTACTAACATTGGATTCCGTTGTGAGGTTTACATCTCACAACTTTGTTGCACCCGTAAGCAAATCATATGAAAAGATGAAAAAATATCATAAATTTTATCATCTTCCCAACAGGTTCATGGAATCATCCCTTTAAATATTAGGGAAAAGTATTTCAGCTGGTGTATATAGTATATACAGTGAAAACTAAAGTGACTACAACATGCTTTCTTGGAGAATGCCAATGATATTTCTAAATGCCCTAAAAAAAATTCTTCCCTCCCTGCACTGGCTACTCCCCGCTCCCTTCCGATGAGTGAGTAGCCAGTTGCTTGGGCCAGGCAATTTAGTTCTTAGTACTTTTATCAGCAGGAGAGGTCCCAGCCTAAAGCAGGCAACTTGGTTTTTTTCTTTTTATTTGTTTTCTTTTCAAGATATCGATGATACGGCCCTATCAAATGTACAGTTTAGTGAGATGGATGGCACTTCACTAACTGGCAATTCAGGGAAGTCTGACCCTGCTTGTTTACATGAACACGTTTTAGAACAGCCAGTTCGCTTCCAGCTGCTCTGCCCACTGCCCAGCACTGAGGGGAAAAGCCATCAGTGGGCCGACAGGTCCGTGATAAACTCACCCCCCATTTGGCAAGCAAGGAAGCAGGATGATAAGGGCTCTGATTTATGTTTTATCTGTCACTAAGTTTTCAGGCAAGTCGGGCAGTCAGCCTGAAATGACTTGGTTCTGTTATCACCTCAGATGCCACAGGTTTCTCAAGTGAGGCCAAGTCTTTGGCGACTTTTAAAAAGAACTTTCTTTCACCTCTTGAGGAAGCTTAGCGGTGTTGCATTAAAACACCCGCGTCTGCCTCACTAAACTTTGAGGCTATAAACTAGCTTGGGAGGGCTCCTTCCCAGGAATGATTTTTTTTTTTAATTTTTATTGGGGTATGGTTGCTTTACGATGTTGTGTTAGTTTCAGGTGTACAGCAGAGTGAATCAGTTATACATATACTTCTATCCACTCTTTTTTAGATTCTTTTCCCATACAGGCCATTAAAGAGTATTGAGTAGAGTTCCCTGTGCTGTACAGTAGGTCCTTATTATTCATCTATTTTATCTATTTATCTATTTATCTATTTATCTATTTTATTTATTATTTATCTATTTATCTATTTATCTATTTTATATATAGCAGTGTCAATCCCCAAATCTCCCAATCTACCCCTCTCCCTTTTAAGCCCTAGTAACCATGTTTGTTTTCTGTATCTGTGACTCTACTTCTGTTTTGTAAATAAGTTCATTTGTATCCTTTTTTTAGATTCCACATATAAGTGATATCGTATGATATTTGTCTTTCCCTGTCTGACTTACTTCACTCTGCCTATATCACCTACATATAATTGAGGTACTCTTTTGGAAGCACAAAACCAGTCTTGATAATACAATTATGGGAATGCTTGACATTTTAGAAAATGTAGGTACCTAAAAAAATGTGTTAACATGAAGATTGCCTACACCGCTCTATTCAAATTCACCTAAAAAGAAAAAATTCTACAAATAGCATGAATTCAGACTCTGACTAAAATCTAGCTTGGCTTCAGAGAATGAAAATTAACTCAAAGAGGATCAGCTGTCTTCAGTGAGAAGAGTGTCAGTGGATACAATTAGAAAGCAAAAATCTCCTGTTCCTTTGTGATGGATGCCGCAGGATGGCCATGGGGGTCAATGGGAGATTACCCTACATAAAAGCACCGAGCATCCTTATCTAGTGACTAACACAGTCAGTAAATGAAAGCTCTCCTTCCCCTTCCCCAACCTGTTTCAAGTTGTTTTCTCCCAAGTTTAAATTGGCTTGTCGTTTTACAAGGATGGATGGGTATTATTTTTAAGCTTTTATTTTACAGTGGAGGAATGTGAGTGTTTCACAGTGAAGTTTTCCCATGGAGAAGGGAATAGCAATGAATCAAAAACAGTGTGAACCCTCCCAAGCTTCTTTCATATATATATATATATGTATGTATATATATATGTATATGGTTATGTTCTAATATCTTCTCCCCCAGTTGTGTTTTCTTTCCAAACATCATAAGAAAAGTTGGGGGAAAGGCCCTTGGAAGCTATCTTCTGAAAACAGTTGTAGTCTATCTCCTGTATTCCCAACTGTATAATCTTTTTGGTATCTGACGTGGACTCAGAGAAACCCACGATGTATTTTCCCTGAGGAATATCCTTCAGTGATGCCCCTCCTCCTACCTTCTTTCAGGATAAAATCCAAACTTCTTAGCATGAAAACTACTGTTTACCTTTCTGGCCTCATCCACTGCCACTTTCTACAGACACTTTGTATACAGGTCACACTAAAATACCTGAAGTTCCCTGAATATTTCATGCTTTTACCCCTTCTTAATTTTACCCCTCTCTAGGAGAGCAAGGATTTTAAAAAATAACAGTTTGATCATTACTGTTTCCCCCAATGCCTAAAACTATTCCTAGAACTCAGTAAGTGTCAAATAACTATTTTTTAACTGAATAACGTGTACATGCTGCTGTTCCCTTAGTCTGGAAAAATCCTTCTCCTTTCCTCTCTGGACTGAATTTTACTTGTATTTCAAATTTTGGGTGACCTAGGGGAAGTCTTCTCTCCCCATCTCCAGATCCAGCAAAGATGTCACTTCCACAGCCTCTTAGAGCACCCACTGCGTCCCTTCAGCATTTTCTACACTGCATTTTTTTTCAAAACAAAAAACTTTTAACAGAAACATAGTTGATTTACAATGTTGCGTTAGTTTCAGGTGTACAGCCAAGCGATCTAGTTATATATATATATAACTAATATATATATATTCTTTTTCAGATTCTTTTCCATTATAGGTTATTATAAGGTATTGAATATACCTCCCTGTGTCATACAGTAGGTCCTTGTTGTTTATCTATTTCATATACCGTAGTGTGTATCTGTTAATGTACACCACATTTTAATTGTTTGCATCCACTAACAGACAGACGGCCCCCGACGGAGGCGGGGGGGCATTCTCCAGTCCTCTATGCCCTGCGTCTGTCTATGTGACGATATAATGAGTCTGATTAATGCCCATGTTTTCTCATGCCCAGAGACCTCAATGATCTGATTGCCTATACTTCTCCCCAGCCTCCCTTACCCTAATCTAGTCCCTGCACCTCCCGGCTGCTCTTCCACACACAATTCAGACCTTAACCCTTAACCCTTAACCCCTTCACACTCTGTTTCTTCTGCCTGGTTGCCCTGCCTTCAGATTTGCTCTGCCCAGAACTCCCTCACTGTTTTCGCTCAGATGGTCACCTGCTCAGTAAAGTCTGCGCCCTACTCACCCTACCTAAAATGCTCCCCCTGCTGTCCCCTATTCCTGACCCCCTCTGCCCGTGTTACCTCCTAACTTACAATAGAATATTGTGATTTGTAGGTTCATTGTTTATTGTGTGCCTCCCCACTTGAAAATAAGTTTCACAAAAGAAATGTTCTTTGCTTTATTCATTAAAATGCCTGGAACCAGTAGGCAATCAATAGATACTTGAATAAATAAATGCTTATTGTATACATACACGTGTATACATTTATACATATATACATAAATATATATTTACTCATAAATAAATCAGTTACATAGTCGAATAGCATTGTCATCTACCATAACACATGTCATTTCTTTCCCTTAATAAAAGCTATAAAGTTCTCACTGCTTCTTTGGAAAGGCCAGTATACAACTTAATGGAAGTTGCAACAGTCCCATTCTTAATGTGACATTTAAAATTTCCTTTTAAATCGAAAAGTTTCCCTTTATCAAGAATACTTTCTTTGGCTCAAACTTCTCACGAAGTTGCAATGTTTCCTTATAAGCCACGGTTTCCAGCCCCCTTAGATATTGTGGTTAATTTAAAATCGGTCTTCTTCTCCACTTTAGATGACTTCAGTAAAAACAATGTTATAAGCTCTTAAATTCCTCAGTGTATTTACACGACATATTGGTGGACTGAGAGGAAGATGCCTGAGCTGGGCCTGGGCTTCTGAAGCTTCCTCTTGCTGTACAATTGACTATAAAAGAGTTTGTATTCCCTATAAAAATATTTTCACTTTATTTACCCACTTTTTATCACAAATAGTTTTTTGACCACTAATAAGCACAACATGAAAATATTTGCTCTTGCTTTCTCATCACCGTGATGGCATCTTCTCACTGGCACTGGGCATGGAAAACAGATGTCACTACAAGTCCCAAGTGCGTTTATTATTCTCCACACGGTCCTGTCATTAGAGAGCAGAGAGACCCAAACTTAACTGAAACGTGGCAATTTTATCTTTCTCTTGAGTTTAGATGTGGCTCTTGGAACATTAGATTTAGGAAATAAGGTCATCGGTTTGCTTTTGTTATTTTTGGTTTTCCTTTTTCTTTATGTCTTGCTGTGCCTTTTCTATATTTCCTTCTTTCCTCTCTTTCTTTCTTTCTCTTCCTTTCTCTCTCTCTCTCTCCCCCCTCTATCCCTCTCTCCCTTCCTTCCTTCCATTCTTTCTTTTATTTTTTGCAGTTTTTTTGTAGTTTTTTAACTAGATCACTTTCACTTCATATTTACTTTGTATCTATCTACATTTGTATTCGTGTAAGTAGAATAATCCTGTTACCCATTTCCTTTTTCCTGGCTTGAAGATATTACATCCCCATGGGATTGTCTTAGTATAACTGCGGTCTTCTGGATTCGTGTCCACTTGGTAACAAATGAGTCAGTTGGCATGGACGTATTCCACATTAGTTATAAGATGTGTAATTATTATGTACAAATGGTATACATAGTTGATTTATATCCTTACATCACTGTTTACAATGTATAGGAAAAGTTTTGCACGTATTCTGTTAAAGAGAGAGTTTCAAAAAGTATCTTAATTATTTTGAAAATATTTTCCATGTCTTAAACATACTATACTGAGAAACAGGATGTCTGTGCCTTACATACAATAGAGTAATAGCTGGTGTGGATGGGACGTGGCCAAATTCAGTCTCAATCAAATGTTATCATTACTTTCAACATTAACTGAATATCTTCTGAGCATATTAGGTAAAGGCTTGGTGTTGACTTTGTATTTGAACAGCATTGACATGTTTTATGCATTAAATTTAATCTCCACAATCCAGAGAGGTTAAGTATCTTAAAAAAAAATAACTGCTTAAAGTAGCTTTACTCAGAGTCAGTCATCTTGTTGAGTGGAAGGGTTATAACATATTATCCTGTACTAATACACTCACATTTACGAATTTAGTAAAGAAGTACATTTCACCCAGCTGATAATAATACATTCCCAGAGGCAAGACTGGTACGTTTTTAAAGGTGCGGAGGATAGGTTATGGAAGATCTTACGGGTGGGAGTACATCCAGGATGGCCAAGCCCAGTAGATTGTTGTGATGGAAGGCTGGTAAGCTAGGGACTTGAGGACCAGGTAGACAGAAGAATAAAAGAATGCAAAAGGCTGAAGCAAAGAGTCTCTACTTCCTTGGGTATCCCAAACACTTTACAGTGGGAAGTATTCTGTGGGGTTTTTTTTTTTTTTTTTTGGTCATGCTGCACAGCTTGTGGGATCTTAGTTCCCGGACCAGGGATTGAACCCTGGGCCTTAGCAATGGAAGCACCGAGTCCTAACCACTGGACCACCAGGGAATTCCCGGTATTCTGTTTTTTTAGAATAACACATAAGGTGGGATAATGTGTTAAACTGTCCCCTAGCTTGATCTGCAATGTATCTAGACCTTGAGGCCCTTTGCTCCACTCAGCTGCACTTGATTTCACCCAGTCACACAAAGGAAGGATATCAGAGACCAAGCATTGGGCCACACACAGGAGCGCAAGGATTCAGGAGAAATAGGTTAGGGTTTTTTGCACTCCTAGAGGGTTTGCCTTGGAAGGGGAGGGGGAGAGGTGCCAGGTAGGTGGGAGCTGTTAGACTCAGAGCTTAGCAGGAGACGGCAATCAGGCACTTCTTTTCACCAGCACCCAGACTCCCCATACGAGCCCTGAGACCATCCAAGCACCTTTCAGATGCACAGTGGACGTCTCTTGTTCCTTGTAGGAGTGAGAGCTGTCCTCTCTGTTACTCCTCTTTGAATTTTGCCCAAATGGTTTAGCTCAAACATTACAAGGGAAAAGTGACCCAACATAGCACAGAGACTTTTTCTTCTCTTAAAAGACTCATACCCACTGACAGTCATGCCTAAGCTACAGGCTGTCAAAGGCACAAAGTGAACTGGAGAATAAAAATTATGCTGTAACATTAAGAGGGTCAGATAGGCCAGCAGACACAGAGTGTGAAACGTACATTCATTACCACTTATTCTTGAATTGCTTTGTCTTCACAGCCAAGCAGGATTTTTGCTTTAGTCATTTGGATAAACTAAAGCTGGATCAGTCTAGTAATTCCTGACTATAAATGATGAAAGTTCCAAAGAGAATCTGTAAGTTTACAGAAACTAATGTTAAACATACTATCCTGTATTTTCTGCCACACCTATGTGTGACAATGGTGTAGTTTGCCATTTATTTGGTTTGTCTCAGGTGGATACTAATAAACCCCAGAATACTGCTGTGAAACGTTTATTCATTTTTAGGATGTGAGGCATGAAGCTGCCATCAAATAAAGTTAATATCCTAAGGCAGGACTTCCCTGGTGGTCTGGTAGTTAAGACTCCAGGCTTCCACTACAGGGGGCGTGGGCTCGATCCCTGCTCGGGGAACTAAGATACCATATGCCACGTGGCACGCCCTCCCCCCACCAAAAAAAAGAAAAAGAAAAACAATCTGAATGCAAAGGTCAAAATGACTAATTATATCATATTGTTATATGTGCAGAACCAGGTGTCACTGGTGTTGACAGTCTTTCAGGGAAGAGCATTTGACAGTGGGAGCCAGTCCATCCTAGGGCAACCCCTGAGCAGCAAACAGCTGCTGTTTTAGTAGCAAATGTAGCAAGCAATGCCTCCTGCAGTATTTGTGAATCTGAAGTGAGAGGTCGTGTTCTCACATCCTCCTTTCTGAGTTTTGCCTGAGGAGGTCACTGCCTCTGACTCTGGGTTTGGGAGAGAGATTTTCAAACATCTTTTACATTTAGATGCTGCCCCAGAACGCCCCATCAAGTCCTTAACACTTTTTCCATCAACTTTATGTATTTATTTATTTTAAGAGGAAAGGTCTTTTTTCTTTTTTAATTTTCATTTATTTTATTTCTGGCTGCATTGGGTCTTCGTTGCTGCGTGTGGACTTTCTCTAGTTGTGGCGAGCAGGGGCTACTCTTCCTTGCGGTGTACAGGCTTCTCCTTGCAGTGGCTTCTCTTGTTGCGGAGCACGGGCTCTAGGCGCGCGGGCTTCAGTAGTTGTGGTGCATGGGCCTCAGTATTTGTGGCTCCCACGCTCTAGAGCACAGGCTCAGCAGCTATGGCACATGGGCTCAGTTGCTTTGCCACATGGGGATCCTCCCGGACCAGGGCTCGAACCCGTGTCCCCTGTATAGGCAGGTGGATTCTTAACCACTGCACCACCAAGGAAGCCCTCCATCAACTTTGTTTTTAAAGGAAATGGTTTAGAAATAGCCATGTGTTCAGCTGTCGCCACGGATATTAGTGAGAAAACACCTAAAATATGTACAGCTTATGTCATACCATTGCCTAATAAATTAGTGCAAAAGAAGCACAAAACCTCAAGAATACTTAATGATGACGGGATATTTTATCACACTGTAGCACTGTATAGTCTGGAAATCTTGCCAGAAAATTTTAGGGACAAAATTCAACAGTTCATTTCACATGCCATACAAATATTACAGGTGTCCAGATGTGGAAAACCTATTTGGATGCCCAGACTGGGGACACTCGGGGTCATCACTAAGACACTCTCTACCAACTTTTAAAACAATTTTCAAGTACAGAAAGGTACAAGCAATCCTACAATGTGCTCTACATGCCCCTCCCTGAATTTTAATAGCGACCAACATTTCGCAAGACTTTTTTTTTTTCCTTTAGAAACCTCTCCCCCAAATATTTTTAGAACTAGTTAAAACAGAATCCCAGACATCATGTCATTTCACCTGTAAATATTGTCCACATGCAACTTTAACTTCTAAGGACTTTTAAAAATTAACCACCATTCCCCCAACACCAACAAAATTAACAATCACTAAACATCGCCTATATTCATATTTCCAGTCTGTATCCAAATTACCTTGATTGTTTCGAGAATGTTTTTCTTTTTTTTGGAATAGGGAATGTTTTTCTATGGCTGGTTAGTTCCTATAAGGATCCAAATAAGATCAATAAAGACAAATACTGCATGGTATCACTTATATCTGGAATCTTAAAAAAAAAAAAAGTAAAACTCATAGAAAAAGAGTAGAAAAGTGGTGGATAGGGGCAGGGGGTGGGGGAAATAGGGAGAGTTTGGTAAAAGGGTGGAAACTTTTAGTTTTAAGCTGAACAAGGTCTGAGGATCTAACAGAACATGCATGGTGACTGTAGTTGATAACAGTGGTGTATAATTGAAATTTGCGAAGAGAGTAGCATTTAAATGTTCTCACCAAATATACATACGGTGATGGATGTGTTAATTAAGTCAATGGGTAATCTTTTCACAATGTGGGCATATATCAAATCATGATGTACACTTTAAATGTCTTACAATTTTGTCAGTTATACCTCAATAAAGCTGAAAAAATAATATCAATACACAGCACCCTTTTGTTTGTCACTTAAGTCTCTCTTATTCTGTAACAGCCCTCTTCCACTCCACTCTCTGCGTCACTGATTTGATGGAGAGACTAAAATGTCCTCAGTTCTAGATTTGGCCAGTTGCTTCTTCTGCTGGTCTTTGTTCTTTGGCTTTTTCTTGTAAACCAGTATTTAGATCCAGAGGCTTGGTGCCCTTCAGGTTCAATTATCCATGGGTGGTTCTGAGCGCTCCCTGCACCCAGGCATGAGGCACTTGTCTGGTCACCCTGCTGTTGGTGTGGCTAGACTGTGATCGGTGGGATCAGGTGAGGTCAGCCTGATTCTCCTTTGTAATGATCCCCACCACTTCACTTTTTTTTTTTTTAAACATTAATTGATGACTACTGCATAAATGCATTATTTCACTGCACTTGGCAAAATAACGATTCCCTAATTTTGTCATTTCTGGAATTCCTTTATAAAAAGGACTCTATCGATTATTTAGGAACCCTGAAATAAGGACTCTTTCTCTATTTATAGATGCTCAGAATAGCGTGCTATTGCATTAGCAACCCTGAAGGTGTCCAGAGTGGGGTGCTTTAGGGTATCATTATGAAAGCATATAAATGATGTATTTTAATTCATTGCAGTTACTGTTTTTATACTAAAGCCGTTACATCTTAGGCAGCCTCTTCAAGTTGTCTCCTATGTCCTTTTGACACAATCCAATTCCTCTTTGGTAGACTTCTTGCTTTCTGGTGCACTAAGACCTCCCAGGCTCATCTTACACATTTGCTGGACCTAAAAACAATTATTTCTCTAAGAACCCTTGGTTCTTGTTACTGGGAAATCTGACCACCAAAATTTGACTTTAATAAGAAACATTGTTCTTGTGTCATGGGCATAAACATTGCACATTGTATCTTTTATTTTTTCAAAACTCCCAAAGTATTTGAAAAAGCTAGACATATAAAACCTTAAAGTGGACTTATCAAGGTTTGGTGAGCCAATCTGTTACTTCTGTAACAATTTAAAAATTTTATGTACACTTAGAGATAGCATGTGTAAGTGTTTTCATTTACGCCTTCATAAATTTTATTTAAATTTTTTTGCTTTTCTGAATCAGGAAATACGTACGCCAGTGTTCACTCGGTAATTACAAAATGTAAGAACAATATAGTTTAAGGGATGATATTTTTAATCAAACAATGATCTTTTCTTATTTTTAATGATTTGAAAAAATCATTTGTGAATCTGCTTTTCTTAAGCTAGTATTTCTATAATGGAACATTCAGTGCTAAGACCTGACATGTAGGTTTGAAGTAGGTTTTTAGTTATAATTTAGAAGCCTAGCATGCAAAGAGCTCTACTTTGTCTAAATATCTTTCAAAACAGTGCAATTCCTCAGTCAAATAACCCTGGAAACTTCAGGACTATTAGAATCTGCCTAAAATCTCTAAGTTCTCTTCACTGCCCGAGGTGCAAGTCTCCACATAATCCTGTCTTTTTGTTTTTTTCCCTCACTGATTTTGATTACTTGAGCTCCAGTAGGTATATTCCAAGGCTTAATGTTACTTCCGCCCTTAAGCATGTGGGGCCAGTGTAGTGCTAATTAATATTTTGGAATAAAAGGGCCAAAGAATCTCATGAGCCTTAGATGCTACAGATGGGGGCAAACTGGGTTGGATGGGAGAATCAGCAGTCTCCTCCTCTGGTCCTCTCTGCATTTGATTTCAGCTCTGGGGCACTGGCTGGTCCAATTCAAGTCCTGAAATTGGCCTAACTGATATGGGTCATTCTTTCTCTCTCTCTCTTTCTCACTTCTACTGCCCTTTGACTCATACAGGCCATTCATTTTTAGGGGTTACGTACAGCACTTTTCATTATCAAATAGGGTCTCTTGTGGCCTTCTGGAAATACTTATCAACTTAGAGGGGGTTTGTTGCTGCTTTTCTCTTATGAAATAAAAGCAAACCTTATATAACACTTACTCTGTGGGCCAGAGTTCTAAGCACTTCACATAGATCAACTGACAACAGCCCAGTGACAAGCTTCCTGCTATCAGTCCCATTTTATAGATAAGAAAATTGAGATACCTAGAAGAGATTAACTTGCCCAGAGTCACACAAACAATTAAGGGCAGGGCTGTGATTTCGACCCAGGCAATGTGGTTCCCACTAGTCTCTGAGCCACTCAGTTCGATGCAGAATTAGCTTCTGTGAGCTGGAGCCATGAGGGGTCCTGGGTCTTTGTCGGAACTGTGGAACTGTGATAATAGTATAAAGCCCTTCTCGGTTACTATAATGGAGTGAATTTCTAAATGAAACAAATCAACACACATGTAGGTCTCTGATAAATAAAATGGATACTTTAGATTGTCCTTGAAGGAAATAAAGTGGAAGTTTATATATTACCATTATAGTGACTGTGTTCTACATCCACTGATGTTTCTGGGATACAATTTGAGAGAATACCAAAATAAACATTGAAAGGTACAAACCAAAGGAATGTTACATTAGAAAGTATGGCCTAAGACTCTGGATGAATCACAATGTATAAAGAAATATTCTCACCCAGAACCAGGAAGCTGAGAGTACCACGACCTACACAGAAAAGCTGATCTATTCTCCCCACCAGATCCTGGCTTCTACCTGTTATTCTCTACACAACTAGAAGTTACTGAAGTCAAAGCAGAAAGCCTACTGGCCCTGAAGCAGAGTGGAGATGCAGGAAAATGACGCACTTTCCGCCAGTCCTGGGCCTGTGCATCTTGCTGCCCATCGTTCTAGGCATCAGCGTGAGGTCACTCCCACATGCCATCGGGTCCTGTGGCCCTGAAATACCTGGTGTTGACGAGGCAGAGACCGCCAGCCTCTAGCAAGGCTTGGGACCCAGGTCTCTGAAGGTGAAAGGTCACAGCCTCACCTCACAACACTGTCTTGGGTCTGTTTCTTATTACCAAATAATTTCCAGAAGGTTTCCCAGGAGCAGCACCGAGGGAAGGAGGCTCCGAGGAGGAGAAGCAGTGGCCCCCGTGCAGCATCTTTTCAGTGACTGAGAGGGAGAAGGGCCTGGGGGTCAGGAGGAAGGAGGCCATCTCCCCCCCATCCCGGCCCCGGGATGAGTGTGGCTGTCAGAGTGACGTGGCCACTCCTCAGAGGACACAAGCTTATTGTGAGGAGATAGGAGGAAAAGAAAGCTCTGCCGTCAGAAGGGCCACTGCCTCTCAGAAGCTGCTGGCTGGAGCCTTGGGCAGGCCAGTCCCCCAAGAGGAGAGGTGCAAACCACATCCATGGACCCGAGGTGAAGGACCACCATTAAAAATAAATAAGAAACTCCAAATGTGTAAATCCGATATAAGCCAAACCATATGGCATAAAATGAAAACATTTTCTCCCCATTCTTTTGGTCACATTGTTTCCTAATAGATTTTATCCACAGGAAGGTATTAACACGCCTTGGGTCCTGGAGCTTCTCCCCTGATCCATGACCTTGATAAGACTAGCAGCTCAATGATCCTCCCACTGTTTGTGCAGCTCTGTGTGTGAGAGAATGTTGTGTGTGTAGAAGTGCTAAAATCCTGGGGTAACATCTCATACATTAGCGGGCTTCCCTGCCAAACAAAGTCATTTTTCAGACAAGTCATAAAGTAGCCTAAAAAACAAGCGTTGCAGTGTTTGCTCCAAATGAGGCAGTGGCCAGGGGACCGCCGGCCCTGACATTATTTCTGACGCAGCCAATGCGGGTTTGCTATCTGATTAGGGCTCCGCCACCGTGGTGCCAGACTCCCTCCTGAAGTGAGGTGGCAGAGGGAAATTACTGTGTCAGAGTTACCAGAAGGTGAGAGCATCTGCTGCGAGTTTCCTTCGGAGAGCTTCAGCTGGAATTGCCTTTGATTCTTTCCAAGAGAATCTTTTGAAGCTATTTATGGAGTTTGGCAGTAGGTAAAGATGAGCTTCCAACAGGAAGCTCAGCCAGCATCAGAAGTGAAGGTGACCTGGAGGATGCAGACGTTTATGTACAAATGTGGTCAAATAGCTGACTTGCTGAAAGGATGCTCCGTGGTCTCCTGGGAAACCAAAGCAGCCATATCCCTTTATATGTAAAGGCTGAATTTTCACTTGGCTGAGCCCTTGACCCAGCACCTGGTACCGGAGAATCATAACCTCTCTCACTGTCAATTTATTTACCTTAAACAATAAGAGAAATGCTATACGCTTCACTGACGCATGGGAAAATTGTATAGAAAAATACCAAAATGTGTTTTGAGATTATTTGATGAAAGGATGATATATATGTGTGTGTGTTATTTCTGTAATGTGTTCTTTTCTCCCCCTCCTCCTGGCCTGTCAGCTGCTACATACATAACACTTATCATAACTCCCAACCTCTTCATTTCCACTTTCCAGGCAAACTTTCGGATGTGTAGATGGAAGATTCTGTGGTGTACCTTTGCTTTATTCAATTGAGGCAATGCACACAAAAGAATTCTGCAGACCTTAAAGTCAGACAGAAATATCCATTACTATTTTCATTTTTTAATTGAGAAAATACAGTATAAGAATGCATCAGACAAATCTGGACTTGAATCCTGGCTTTGCCCCTGATACATATGTGTAGCTTATGCATGCGCACATGCATTCACACATGCACACACTTGTGAGCAACTAGTCACACATATGTACACGCGAACACAGACGTTCCCACTCATGCATCAATTTGGGGCCAGAAGACTGGGTTTGAGTCCTACCTCCACTACATAGCAGGTGTGTGAGCTTGAATAAGAGACTAAACATCTCTGCCTCTGTCTCCTCATTTGTAAATCAGGAGCAGTAACAGTACCCATCTCACGCCCTTACAAGGTGGTTGTAAAGATTAAATCAACGAGCTACTCGGAACAGTGCTTGGCACGTAGTAAATGCTACATACTTATTTGCTATTAACATTAAGGGGACAAACTTAGCACAGTTAGAAGAGAGATTTCTTTCCCAACATGGCTTTTCATGAAATTTTCCACGTGTAAAGGGGAGAAGGAAACGTGAATTAACAAAAATTTTAATGGGTCAGGTCATCTTAATACCTCACACGGAAAGGCTGCATAGTTTTCATAGCGAATGTCGGGCTTTTCTGGTTTACCCACAGGGAGAGCCAGGCCTGTGCACCAGGGAATTTCAGGAGAAATGTGAGAGCACAGCGGGTAAACACTGTAAGTGCCTCAAGGTTCGTTTCTAGCTGTTCTCCTAAGAGTTTAATGGATGCAATTATCTGCTTTCTCAGAAATCTGGGGGATTGGGTGGGGCCTCTCAACGTGAAAGAAAATAATCTTCACGGTTTAATATCTACTTTCTTGAGTGATGGAATATGCAGGGTCACCATTCTCGCTGCTGCTCTATTTCCTGCATACCAACCCCTTAGTATGGCTGTATCATTTTGTGTTATATTTAGAGTTGCGTTAGGTTCATACAAACTGTTTAAAAGTGTTTATTGCTTCTCAGATTTTCTCTCTCTAATTATGATGTGCTTTGGACAGATAAACAGACCTTGATTTGGACTTTGGGCTGGATAATCAGCCATTTGGAGGTGCTAAGAGAAGAATGAGGAATATGTACTAAGTGGTGGAACTAGTGGGATTTAAAGAAACACTAAGTCCCAAAGTAACAACCTTGGTTATTAATTCTGATTTATTCTTCATCACAGCCCATCCTAACCTTAATTTCCAGCAGGCTTAAAGAGAGATGTTCCATCAGCTTGTAGTGAAACTTCCTATTTGTAAAAAAAAAATTCTCCTTTGACATACAGTAGGTAACGCTGGCTCTACATGATAGTTTAATATGTAAACCTTTGCACCTTTGATTTCTAAATAGAAATTTATCTTCTCTCTTCTACAACCTACTGCCAGAGGCCTTCCTTAAGGGTTCACATCCCTTTAGTTTGACTCATGGAGATACGGTGTGCCTGCCTTCCCTCAATTGTAAATTTTTAGTTACATACATTATCAACTCATCAACTGCTTCTCATTTTTATCAAGGAGTATGAGCTGCTCAGAGTTTTTAGATAAATACAATAAATACTTACATTTACCCAATTAACCATTTCTTTTTTTGAGATACCTCCACCAAAATAGTGTGATATAAATTGCTTCCTAAAACTTTGGAGTTACACTAGATTATAGCTTAAACATTTACATGCAAACAAAACTTTAAAAGGGTTTAAATGGGAATAAATGATGGACAGGTAATCCATTTTTTGATGACCTATGATGTCTCAGGCACTACTCTTTATTTAAATTATTTTACTTAATCCCCACAACAAGCATGTGAGAAATTCAGTTATAGGGGCAAGGAGTTCTTGAAACTCAGTAAATTGCACTCATTATAAGGGCTAGAGATGAAATTTTATGCTAGATGTAAATAACTAAATATTCATTTTTCTAATATAGAAGTCTTTAAGAATATTTCAAGCATACTATTTATTTTTAGTACTATTTTTTCAATCAACAGAATTTATTAAGGACTGAGTGTACACAGTGAATGCATTATGATGGCACTGGAAAAATGAAAAATCTGATTCCTATCTTCAAAGATGGGAATTTGGAGAAAACATACAATCCACGCCTTCGATGACCACACCACTCTATAAAACATGGGAGAGACAAATAGGGGTAAAGACAACTGGGTTAGTTCTTATCTATGGAAGAGGGGTGAATTACACGAGGCCCTCAAGGATGGGCAGGAATATATTGGCAGGAGGATCTATCACCAACTTGGGGTTGGCGCTCAGCATACTGCATTCAGGGGACAGTAGGAAGGTCCCCCCACTAGGGATGTGCTCAAATCAAAGAGCTGTGAGAGGGTGGAGGGTATATGACCAATTTGACCAGGACTGAAACGATCGGTAGGAAGTCTGGACTTAAGTATATAAACACAGAAGGTAATATTGAATTTTATGAGCACCAACGTACCTTAATGATGGAAGTATTTTAAAATATTGTAGGTCCAAAAGGGACTAAAATGATGATGCAGTTAGGAAGATAATTGGGGCAATTTAGCTCCGAGGTGATAAAATCTGGTTCAAGATGACAGTGACATATAAAGGAGGAAAATAGAATCCAGTGATTCATTAAAACTGTGAGATCCTAGTGGAAAATCCCAGTGGTAATTGTTTGATTTGGAAAAATGTTTTTGCAATTTATTTGATTTTACAGGAGAACCATGTTATCTAATCCAATTGGTACTGGTGTTTGGTTGCACAACCACAGTTAAAGAAAAGAATCATTAGGAAATGATATAAACATGTGGTTTGAACATTTAGTTATCTTGAAAACATTTATTGCATAAATGTTCATGCATTTACCAACATTTGGTGCAATTCCAAGCCTTTTCTTTGATGGATATGTCCCTTGGAGTTCTAAATCATCCTTCTTGTATAAATCATACCCTTAGGGCATTACTTACAACTTCAGGTTGTTTTTCTTCGAATGAATTAAAGACTGTTACAAACCAATATGATCAAAAAATTCACCTACATTTTGATTTCCCTCCCAGTCTCTCAAAGTTATCTCACCTGCACCACCCTTCAACAGCAATCATTTCAGTGACAGTTTTATTAAATCTTTCAAAACGATTCCCTTTAGTTTTCAAAGAAAGATACCTTTCTTTTTGCTCTAATGTTTCATTGATTTATTTGATATCTAACTACATCACACACATATAATAACAAGTACAACTGCCATAAATAGGTTTAGAAAAAACACAGCTGACTTTTGGTTTAAATATGACTCAACTAGAATCCACAAGAGTGCAAACAAAAGCTCCCAGGTGGGATGGGAGCTTTCAGGGGGCTCCCAGCAGCAGTCACTGTGTTGTTTTGGTAGCATGAGTCATTAGTTAATCCAGCAAGTTAGAAAGGAGAGACTGGCGAAGAGCTTGTATTGTTCCATACGGAACACAATCCTCTAAAAGCTAAATGGTAACATATTTATCATAGTTACCATGTGCATTAAAATGGAGCCTGGCATGAAGGATTTCTCATTTTATAATGAGTATAGCTTGATTTTAAACATATAGACCTTCCACATTTTCTTTTGGGGAACTTCCAGTTCAACAGAGAGTAAATGCCAACTCTAACAATATTTAAATTTGTAGCAAAATCGAGGCAGCAAGCAGGTAAGAAATGAGATAGAACTTGACATTGTAAGGTTAAAGTTTAAAAAATGTTGGCGCTTCCCTGGTGGCGCAGTGGTTGAGAGTCCGCCTGCCGATGCAGGGGACGTGGGTTCGTGCCTCGGTCCGAGAGGATCCCACGTGCCGCGGAGCGGCTGGGCCCGTGAGCCGTGGCCGCTGAACCTGCGCGTCTGGAGCCTGTGCTCCGCAACGGGAGAGGCCACAACAGTGAGAGGCCCGCGTACCGCAAAAAAACAACAACAAAATGTGTTTAAGCCACAATTTTATTCATTTCCCACATTCTTTAGAGGTTAATCCACATGAACACCTATTGACTTTTTTAAACTATATCTTTTCCAACATTTAGAAAATTATGAAATATTTATTTGCAAGAACCACTTTAGGAATTTCTTTTTAGAGCTTTCAGAAACATGAAATAAATCTATCATTCTGATTTCCCAAATAAGTGAAGTTAAGCTGAAAAGTTATCACTAATTTCCTTGAAGTCATCCATCAGGTTGACAAAAGCAAAGATTATAATGAAGCATAAGATACTTAATCCAAGTATACTACTTGCATTAAGTATCTTATGCTTCATTATAGTTAATCCATCTTATCCTTTGACATGATACCCCTCTATCTGTTCTCCCATCTCACTCTCTTTTAAATCTAAGACTTTCACTGATAGATCTGAATGGCAGAGCCTCGGTCACATGCCATCTCCTACTACGTGGCACGCTGGTTAAGTCCATTCCTGACTTCCACTTTGGCATTGCATGCCCATAAATTAGAAAGCACCCAAACACAGGGAGTTAAAATTACAGATTGCGACAGTTGAACACTATAGCTGATTTCAAATCATGCCATCTCATGCCAAAATGAATCTTTTTCAAGGGTAAAGGATAAAAATGTGAATATCTCAACTCTCTATCTTAAAATATAATCCAATTCAACAGACTGAAATATCTTAAAAAAAAATCAGTAGAAGGAACGTTGAGTGTATTCATCATGGAAGTGTATCTCCACCATAGTTCATCTTTCAAACCCCTCTATGTGATAACCACGTCACATCTAGTGTTTTATAAATTGGGTGATTCTCAAAAATCCATTTTAGTGGGTATATGTCATTTAGTGAGCATAAGGACGGCCATTTATAGCTTTTAGGTCTCTCGGAGATTTTTAATTATGACAGGATGGGTAGGCATGCAGTGCAATGCCAAAACCCAGCCATACATTACTTGTACTTAAGAAGCAGGGGAGTTTGGAGCTGAGTACTTTAGCTGATAAAACACGCATTTTTCACCTACCAGACCTCAGCTCCACTTGGCTCTGATTTCTTAAGTAAATTAATTTTGTTCTATCAATGATGCTACCATTAGCTGATAATCCAAGAGGCATGCCATGCATATTTCACCCTTCGCTGGCTCCTTACTGTTTCTGAACATCGGCTGAATATAAAAAGGAGAAATGTTGGATGTGCTTGGAGACCCACTGCCTTCAGCTTTCGCTCAGAAATTGTACAAGTTTGGTGAATGTGCCAGCAGTTTTGAGCAGGACCTGGGAGGTAGTTGGAGTGATTATTCTAATTTGTGTAAGGGAAAAAGATATTAGCAGACTTAACTAAAGTGTCCCATGTTCACTGAATTGAGAATGAATTTGTGTTTCTAATATTAACTTTGTGAGGATGCCAATTACTTGTGGAGTTCTAGTGTTCTGTGTTTGTCTCCCACTCGGGCCTGGAAAGCCCTTCAGGTTAGGATGAAAGCCTAACACCTAGTGCAGTGTTTAGCATGTAGTTTCTGCTTAAAAGGGGCGGGGTGGGGTGGGCAGGGGGCGGGGCTTGAGGTGGGAACAGAGGTCTCATGTTTATGAGGACCAGATTAACCCCCTAAGAACATTATCAAAGAGGATTTGGGAATTAGTGATCAAACAACAGAATACAAGAATTAAGACTCTGAAAAGATAATACAAGAAGCTTTCCAGGAGTACCTCAGATAGACAAGAAGCTCGTGCAGAAAGAAGAAATAATCAGATGTCTGTGCTTTTTTCCTGGGCTGCTGACTGAGTGGGAGGCCGAGAGTGCAGGGCACATTCAGGTGGGTGCTTTTAGGGTCTACTCAAATATCCCACAACTCAGCCTGGGGAAAACATAACAAGTTCTTTGAATGTGGGAAATTAGGAAACTAAAAGAATAAGATCACCCTTCCAGGCATCATCATCAGGGAGGGAGAACCCAGCTGTGAAGGCTTTGGGACCTTTGATAACAGGCTGTAAGGACAGAGAAAGCCCCGTGGTCTACCCCAGTGACACACCCTCGCTACAGGGCTGGCCTTGCAAGGCCAGCAAGGCATTCCCAATCACAGGCTACACTTGGGCTTGATCAGGAAACAGTGTGACTCACCAGGAGGGGCTATACTGGCTGAATGTGACATTAACCACCCATCATGGCCAACAGTGGTTGAGTGAAGAGAAGTTCCATGGGCAGCAGCAGGGAGAACGCGTGAGCCACTTGGATTCTATCTAGAAATAGGGATGGCCTTTCAGGGGAACGTCCAGTGATGCTTCTGGCCTCCAACCTGTTCAGGGCCACTTTTTTCATCTTAAATGATTGAAAGTCAGGAGGCATCTTTAGGAGCAACATAATGATACAATCATGTTTTAGAAGTTTTAAATATTATTAGTAATTCTAATCACTTTATGTCAAAATATGTACAGCTTTGGGCTTCCCTGGTGGCGCAGTGGTTGAGAGTCCACCTGCCGATGCAGGGGACACGGGTTCGTGCCCCGGTCCGGGAAGATCCCACATGCTGCGGAGCGGCTGGGCCCGTGAGCCACGGCCGCTGAGCCTGCACGTCCAGAGCCTGTGCTCCGCAACGGGAGAGGCCACAACAGTGAGAGGCCCGTGTACCGCAAAATAAAAAAAAAATTTAAAAAAAAGTACAGCTTTACTGAGTAGAGATATATAACCAGTCATAATTCGCATCTGGTCAGACACAGGTTTTAGAAGAGTGGTGTGACCATAATAGAAAGCATTCTGTTTTGACTTGATTGTAAGAGACAACTTTTAGGAGGTCAGAGAGAAGAGATGGAAAAGGGATGTTTAATTCCTGAAAACTTTTCTGTCCTATTTGAGACCGTGAATACTAGCAAAAGGGGGAAAAAAAAAAAAAAACTAGTAAAAGTCGTGCTCACTTCGGCAGCACATATACTAAAATTGGAATGATACAGAGAAGATTAGTATGGCCCCTGTGCAAGGGTGACACACAAATTCGTAAAGGGTTCCATGTGCTTTTGGATTGGGAGTTTGGGGTTCGTAGATGCCAACTGTCACATATAGAGTGGATGGACAACAAGGTCCTACTGTATAGCACAGGGAACTATATTCAATATCCTGGGAAAAACCATAATGGAAAAGAATATAAAAAAGAATGTATGTATACGTATAACTGAGTCACTTCGCTGTACAGCAGAAATTAACACAATATTGTAAATCAATTATACTTCAATTAAAATAAATAATAATAAATAAAAGAAAGAAAATAAATAAAAAGAAAAACGTTGATATTGATTACATATTGAAATGAAAATGCTTGGGATATATTGGGCTAAATAAAATATATTAACAAAGTAAAAAAAAAAACTAGTAAAAGTCACTCTGCTAAAGAATGTAATTCACCTAAATCACAGCATTCCATATTCTGAACCCTTTTTAAACACACGGTTTGCAAATAATTAATAACCTGGAAACTGTGACAGATTGTGGATTTTGAAAACAGAAAACCCCTTTTTAAACAAAAAAAAAATTCTTGAGTATTTCTCTATGTACCGTTCATATTATGTTTTCCTATCTATCCTGTCCCTGGTTGACTTGAATTGGGTGGCAAAAGGAGTTTTGATTATGTTAGATTTCTGCCCTAAGGTTAATGAGTAATGTTTGTGATCTGAAACAGGTATATCACATTGATAGTGTCAGGAATGCCCCCCGCTGTGCAAAGAAGGTGTCAAAATGCCAATAACCAAGTGTGTGGGGAAGGTGATAGGGACTATATCTGGCTACTTGGTGGGCAGATCATAAAGTCTTAATTAAGTGGCACTTGGGCTCGGACAGCATCATAATTCGTCCACGTGTCTTTTCCTCTGCACCACCAAACCCCATCAACTCACAGCCTGCGGCTTTAAACGTTTCCCTGAGCAAATCTCAAGGTATTTCTTTCTGACTTCCCTGTAAATAGGTGGTGAAGAGAGAAGTCTCCTTTGCTTTCAAAGGTCTATATTAAAACTCCAATGCAGCTCATCCATTTTCATCTTCTTAAAAATAAATTTCACCTATGAATTGAATATCTTTAAAAATGACATGCCCTTTAGATGCACTGAATCACGAGCTTGCATTTAAACCTCCGGAAGAAGCTCTGAATCACGATGGCCTTCAGAAGGAGCTCATAGAATTTCTAATCCAGTTACCTTCTTGGCAGCTGCAAAGACTGCCCTGCTTGTCTGGTTTTAAAGTGGATTTAAATATTCTATGTGACTTTTTTTTTTTTTTCCAAATTAACTTTCATGATATTTTACAAAAATATTTCCTTCTTTCTCTCGTTCAATATTTATTTAGTGCTTACTACGTGTCAGGCAGAATTTTAGGGTTTGAGTTACTATAGTGAAAAGAACAGATGTGTTTGAAAAGTCTGTTTTTGCAGAATGCACTAATGGATTTTCGCTAGTTTTATGCACAGACTGTTTCCGTACCACTGGGATTCAGTGCGATCAGGAGATCACTGTGATCTTTTGTGAGAGGACAGCCATGACAATGAATCGCATTATTCTTGTCCAGCCACTGGGCATAGTGCTTCTTTTTTTGTTGTTTTTGTTTTTGTTTTTTGCGGTACACGGTCCTCTCACTGTTGTGGCCTCTCCCGTTGCGGAGCACTGGCTCAGCGGCCATGGCTCACGGGCCCATCCGCTCCGCAGCATATGGGATCTTCCCGGACCGGGGCACGAACCCGTGTCCCCTGCATCGGCAGGCGGACTCTCAACCACTGCGCCACCAGGGAAGCCCTGGATGAATGATTTTTGACAGCAGTACCATCTCTTTGAATAGTTCGGTAAAACATACTAGAAATAAATTCAAGCAAGTTCATGAAATTGCCTAAAGAGCTAGAAGAGGGTATAAAGTATAATGCTTTTATTACTGTGTGTGTGAGTTAGAATCCAATAACATTAGTGACTGAAACCACGTAATCAGACAGGTGTATTTGATGAGTGAGTATTTTATTGGGGGGTTTCTGGAGCTTATCAAATAGATTTAGAACCTTTAATAACTTTTTCCACATACATATAATCTGGTATAAAACATGTACAAAATATTCTCTCAGGAAAGTAACTGCCAGTTTGTCTTGCTTCCTATTCTGGATTTTCAGTTTTCACCTGGACTACAATTTCAGAGTAGCTATCTTACTGAAAATAAAATTCTGTATCAGTTGAAATCCATGTATTCACAATATAGAAAGCTGAGATACCGATGCAGTAAAAATGGCGACGTCGTTTTTAAAAACATCGTGGCACATCATTTATTTCCCTATGACAGTTTCTGTCTCTCAGGGGAATGAATCAAAGTTGTGACTTAGTTAACTAAAACAGATTATTAAGTTAGCATAAACTCAATCAGTGGGAAACCTGGCAGCTGGCACACTTATTTATGATGTGTCAAATGTAAAATCATGTTCCTACTTTGAAGTTTTGCTAGCAAGTCACATTGCTAATACCAGGAAGGAAAAAAAAAGTCTCTTCTAAAATATTTGGATGTGAAAATAACTTTACAGTTGTATTTATGAAAAGGTTTCAAGGCTTGTTGTGTAAGATATGTTGGTACAGAATTATTTGGCAACCAATTTATAAAATTAAACAATTATACATTGTAACTAAAAAACAAAGCAACTGAGAAAGGGCCATCACTGAATTGTAAGAAACAGATTTTTAGATATTATTTATGAGGCATTTCAAAATGAACAGATTCTTACCCAACTTATTTTACTTATCTATATTTTTAAATTGTCTCCCTTTTCTTTTTTAAGTACCTTGTACTTATTCTATTTTTTCATCACTGAATTATGGAAATATTTCTAAACATTACCAGATTAATGAGGCTACCAGGCTTCTTTGTGAAGGTAGATTGTGAAAGTCAATTTTTCTGGTTTAATAACAAAGGAATAATAGAAAATATGAATTCATGTTGTCTTTGGGTTCATTTAAAGTAGGAGATAAATTTTGTAAAAATGTCTATGTAGTCATAAAAATATTTTATTATACTGTATTATTCTGTTAGATGATATCTATGCCTCAGTTTCATTATACGGTAACATTTATTTTCAATAAAAACATGGACTGATTTTAACTGTTATAACTGGGAATTCAAATTTATAACTTAAAAACACTATAAAATATTTCTATGAATATCATTCCTACACTAAAATATGTATAGGTACTGCAGCTGGGTATAAAAGAAGTAGCAAAGAAAAAGTACACATTCAATGTAATTCAATGAGTACTCAGTAAGTCTCTACCATGCACCAAGAACTCATAAGAAAGCACAACATGTGGCACCTGTTATCAAGGAACTTATAATTTGTTAAAAATATAACTTATGCTTCTGTGAATAACATTTATTTATGACAGTACAATGTTTAATGCCATTGAGAGGATGGTGTATTGAAACTTTAGAAAAGAGAACTATAAAGTAAGCTTCAGTGTTTAGGAAAGTCTTCATGGACAAGGAAGGATTCAACCAGAAGGAGTAAGGATATTTTAGGTAGTACAATGAGCCAAGATGCCAAGACCAGATGAAGAAGAACTTGTTTAGGGAGTTGGTGTGAAGAGCTTTTTGCTTAAATAAGGAAAAGTCTAGGGAAGTAACGGACACTAAGCAGGGGAAGGAAATCAGGTTTTGATGCGATCTGGAGGATTTTAAATACTTTCATAACATGATAATTTCTATAATCTAGACCTAACTAGTTGGTTTCTGTCCCATAAGCCTTGGGAGACACTAAAGGACCTGAGGAATGTAGTGTTTTGGAAAGATTGATCCAACAGTAATATTTGGGATGTTTTAGTGGGAAAGATAACAGAGGCAAGAAGGCTAAAATAGTGGAAACAAGTAGTTACGACCAGGACAAAGGTGGAAAGCAGAAGTGGTGAAAAAGAAATGGTTTTTAGAGAGGTGTTTAAGAATATTTACCCTCCAATTCAAAAGATGATTGTTTTTCTAGTCCTCTTATAAAACGTTTCTTTTACTTTCTGCAGCTCTGGTAGACTCCAGATGGCTGAAGATCCTTTGCCACACCTCTCACTAAGAAGAGGTGTTTAATTCTCCACCTCTTGAATTCAGGTTGGTTGTGGTGAGACTTGCTTGAACGATAGAATATCACAAGTAGTATTCAGAGACTTTGAGACTATAGGTCATAAAGGACTTAAGACTTCTGCCCAGGCAGAACCTGGCTGCCGGAGGGGTGGCCGACATGGAGGGAACCAAGGCCTCAAATCAGAGCCCCCGCTGAGCTTTCAGCCATCAGCAGCGCCAGTTTCAGTAGCTGCTTTTTCATAGTCAGGGAAAGAATGTGGGAGAGGTAAGGTGGGCAGTTTAGGAGCTTCGCTTCACAGGCTGACTCTACTTTTGATGGAGGGCGATTACTTCTGCTTGTATATTTGGTTATTAGTATTTCTTATTTCTACCCATCGTATCTGCTATAGACATATTACTTTCATTAACTCATTCAAAACATTTCAGTTTAGTCTTAGAAATTCTTGAGACACATGGCCACAATTTCACTTCCTCTTTCCATAACAGATATTCTAATTATTTTTTACTTTGATTACATAAATTCAATGCCAAAAGCAGATTAGAAGTTGATACAGGTCATCAGAATAGAATATAAGTAATAAAAAATTCACGTCATAAGAATTTCATGTGAAGTATTGTAAACCAAAGACTTTTAATAGCCACCATTCATTGAGCCCCTGTGTTAGACTTTTTCCCCTCAAACTAGCATCACTGAATTCTCTGAAAAATAATTTAAATTGTGACTCTGTTACAATGACAATCTAAAAAAATAGCATGTGCATACACTGGGTCATGGAGATGACTACGCCGTGTCTGAGTTCTCTCATTTGGGGATGCACTTACAATCCCATTTGCACTCAGGGAAGGCCAGATAATGTCACAAAGTGCTGTAGGAATAAAAATTAACAGTATTCTGAATATAGCAAAATGGAGTGAGGATCAAATAATTATAGGATAATTGTTAATTATTTAATAATTATAATTATAGAGTAGACAGCCAAATGGACAAGTCAACCCCTAACAATTATCAAGCAAAAACCTTATTTTGTGGCTTTAGGTACCGTACTTGAGCTATAAATGGACAGATTGGGCAATTCCTGTTTGCCCAATTTGCAACAGTTCATTAGCAGTAAGTATAATGATAAATGAAGAGTAAAAATATTTCTGTCTAGGATCCGGAAATAATTGGTTTCCATATCCTTTCCATGTTGATTTCAATTACACTCTATTTCATCCTCACTTCAAGTAAACAATATAATTTTACAGAATTATCAAGAACTACCTTGTTAAAATTGAGAATGATTCTGGGTCACTACCTTTCATTTTATGATTGTTTTTGTAAGTGACAAATAGAATAGCTATTACTTTATACATTAAATAATGTATCCAGCAAACTGGCTTTTTAAAAGAACTGAGTAATTCCTACATGCTCAAAACAGTAGGAAAAGTTAAGAAAACACATCTTGTTTATTTGTTAAATTGTATGTTGTATAAGTTGTCATATGTAAGTAAAAAACTAGAAATTTTTAAAATTTAGTAACTCTACTTTTTTTCCTTATATATTAAGGCTCAGAATTTTTTCTTTTTTTCCTTTTAAAACTCCCATCCTAATGGGGTCAATTCCCTAAACACAGGTTTTATAACCATGGGAAAGTTGCATACTTCATGTAATATGTTTGTTTATGGCTCAATATGTCATTTCAGTTTTTTGGGTCTCTCCTCACACTTATAAAGGTACTAAAAGATGCCTCAGAGTAATCAGCAAATATACGACTTCATATCAACTAAAAGCACTTTTACAGAAGAGGAGAGACTGCAAGGCAACAGATTTCCTATAGCAGTACTTTCCTAAGTGTGCTAAGGTAATTAGCCTCAATAGGAGATAATTTTGGTTCACAGGGGTTGCTGTTGCTTTAATCCTTTCTGGGAAATTTGGATTTTCCATTGATAGCAGTTTTAACAGGTCACCCTGGAGCCAGAGTGAATTAAAGTGAAGAGCTACACAGTCTAAACAAACATTCCTCCCCATTATCAGAAGCCTGACAACATAATAGCATAAACTATAGTCATGTGGCCACATTGACAAGTAATGCAGGAACAATTAAAAATCAAAGAAATGCTACATTTCTTAAATCAGACTTGAGTTGGGGTAAGCATGTTTAAAATGACCACTTTCCTCCCCTCCCCTAGAAATTTTATCTTCTGTTTTAAATTGAAAAAATTATAACACTGTTTATTTGAATCATTCTTGTGATTAGTCTACCTCTCTGTTTTGTAAAATTAAGGCAGACTTTGGTAATATTGCTATGCAATTTCAGGTATTTAAACCTTGAAAATACTACGTGATTTGGCATGCTTATTTTTAAAAAATTTTCTATTTTACCAAAATTGCACAATTAAACAAATTTAGAGCTGCAGTTCCACTACATTTTACATTTTCCCCAAGGATGTTGATAGAACATGGTTTGTTTATATTTACTGTAAAATCTTTTAAAATATGTGATGGGTAATGTAGTTTACATGTTAAAAGTGAAATATTTTTCTAAGTATTTCTTTTTTGTTTTTGTAACTAGGAGATTTAAAAATAACTCATAAAATGGATAGACTTATACTTCAGTGGGCTCTAAGTGACAATATTTTGTCAATACTTTTGGTGTTCTAATATTACTTTATTACTTTTAGATGAGAGTTTTAGAGATACTAAAAATTTATCGAAATGCTTTTGCCTACAGAATGTTTGTGTTATAAAGCAGCAACAGATTTTTTTGTTGTTAAGGGAGATTGTATTAACTGTATTTCAAAAATCTTTTACTAGACTTTCTCTGTGTGTGTGTGCGTGTGTGTGTGTGTGAGATATTCATCCGCACAGGAGGAACTTACCTGCACGTGCTTTGAGCTTCATGACTACACATCCTTCCCTTTCTAAGACCGTCGGTTTCAAATATTCTGTTTCCGTCAGTATATTCAGATTTGCCCAAACTTATTATTTTTGCTCAGAAAAGGAAATAAATCAATTACCACAATATTAAAACATCCTCAAGTGAGGCTTTGTTGTTTCTTCTGCAGAAAATTCTTCAAGCAGTGGTCTGGCAAACAACTCACTTTACCCTTGATTTTATCCTGGTTTGGTGTCTCTGAAGAACAACTGACTATTGTTCTGAATTCAGGGTTTGGGGTCAAGTGATAAGTGAGCAGGAAATACCAAGGTGCACCAAAATGAATGACAGAAGGAATTCAAGTCATCTTATTTTTTAAATACCTACTGTATGCTTAAAACTGTGCAAGGTACTGTATGGGATAAAGAGAAATATCCAGCTCTGTCTTCAGAGAACAGACAAGTAGTGGGGAGACAAGCCACAGGAAAGTAATTACTATAGGAAAGCTATAGGCACAGTGTGAAAATGTTAGAAGAAAAAGTGCTAAGAAAACAACAAAGGAGATACAAGGGCTTGAAAATATCCCCAGTTCAGTGATTCCCAAGCCAGGCCACATGTGAGAAACACCAAGGAAGATCTTGATAAAAAATCAAGTACATTAGTACTTTCCTGGATCCACTAAATGAGAATTTCAGAGGTGAGGGGAAGGTGTAGAAACTAGTAATGCATATTTAAAAAAAATCTCTCCTGATAATTTTGAAGCACAGTTAGATTTGCAAACACTGTCCTGGTGTAGGAGATGACGAAATTTTGTGTAACTGTATGTTTAGCCCTCCTAACTGTTTTCTATTTGAGGCTCATTCACATGGAATGGACTCTTCTAAACTAACTTCCATTGGCAAAATTCCAAACACCCCCTAAGCAGCCCCATGAAGCTCCCGTCACTTCATTTCTTCAGATAACATTTATAATTTTGTACAGATATTGGTTGACATATGCTTCCATTTTTTAATGCATCCTTAGCAATTTGTTCATGATTTTTATCTCGAGGAAACTATCATTTAAGGTCATTGTGAGAACTTTTTCTTGTACTTAAAAGAATGTATATAAATGCACGCATATACAAATCTCCATATCATAGTTGATCATACATCTATTCACATTTATACATTTTCCCATATCAGCCTAGTCTTGTATTTTGTCTATGGTGGTTGTGAATGGCTTACTGATAGAAAACTTTGGAAGGTATTAGCACAGTACTCTTCACAAGCATGCTGATTAAAGTTTCAGTATCAACATTGCCCCCCAACTCCAGACCCCTCCCCCCCACTGCCCCAAAGCAATCCTAGCTATAAATGATTTCTGGTAATTTATACTTGTTAAGCTTTAGGGCTATTTCAACCAGATTCTTGGAAATGTTCATGATCTGGGAGAGCAATTCCCGACATTAAGCTCAATATCTCCAGGAGAGTGGGAGGTGGGAACACAATGATTAGAGAGAGGACAACAAACAGAAGGGGACCCAGGAATTTAGAAGAATGGGATCAGTGGGTTATGCATCCTTCTCCCCCCACTTAACAGTTTGTAGACCTAACTTTTTTTTTTTTTTTTGCGGTACGCGGGCCTCTCACTGCTGTGACCTCTCCCGTTGCGGAGCACAGGCTCCGGACGCACAGGCTCAGCGGCCATGGCTCACGGGCCCAGCCGCTCTGCGGCATGTGGGATCTTCCCGGACCGGGACACGAACCTGCGTCCCCTGCATCGGCAGGCGGACTCCCAACCACTGCGCCACCAGGGAAGCCCTAGACCTAACTTTTGAATTCTGGTTCTCTCATCAAATCTGTCATTTTACTCAGAGTTTATTCTCCTCCATCAAAATATTTGTTAAAGTGGAAAGTTCATTTTATTTTAATTTGCTCAGAATATACTAATTCCACTAAACTGAGTAAACTTGTATAAGTAGTAATAAAGCAAGGAAGCAAAGTTTTCAGGAAAATGTAAGTATCAGATATTTTTTCATTAATACGTACATATGGCCAACGCCCAATGCCAGTTCATGGAAAATGACAATATTTCATATCTTTGAGGCCATTAGACAAATGGATATAAAAGGATATAAAATATTTCCAACAGTATCACTGAGTTCAACCAGCTGGATTGCGGTGAGAGAGAGAAACTTTAACCAAGAGTTCGCTGTGGGAAATAATAAATGTATCTCCTTCTTGGATTATAAACAATAACAACAGCAGCAATAATCCTATGAGGCAGATGACGGGGGAGGGAGGAACAGACTGGCACTGCGGCCTCTGTGCTCCTGTTGAGAACCTTGTGCCGAGGCTATTACATCCTTCCTGGCAAAAAGAACTCAAGTTTACTCACATCGTGCTTCCAGACCATACAGATTTCTGACCCAAGACAACTCTATTCCTGGCCCATAACAAATTAAAAATACCTCTGGATCAAGTCGCAGGAAAAAAGTACCCGAGATGCAACGGATACCACATTCTGTAAAAGTTCTCCAACAAAGGAAAGTGCCAATGGAAAGCTGGAACTTTAAAATAGTTCAAAAGGTACATTGAGTGTTGCTAGAATATGCAGTACAGCTCTTAGTTTCTGAGGGTCACCCCTGGAGTAATGACGTTGACAACCAAGGAAATAAGAGTCCATGCTCATTTGATTTTACTTTAGCAGTTATTTCAGGTTTTACCCTAAATACTACGTGGACAGAAAAAAAAAAGTTACTTTATGTATTGACTGACTTTGTAAGTTTCTTTTGGTGTTTTTTTGGGTGTTTTTGTTTTTGCTTTAGCCCATCGTGAGAAATTTCCCCAGAAAATGTTGACCAGCTCAGGAAAAGTATTTACAGATTTAATAATCATTCAACAAACTTTCAACCAACAAGTATTTACTGGGCATTGGCTATACCCAACCCTGGCTGAAGGATTCTAACATACTGTATTGTCACCTACAGGGGTGGGATAGGGAGAGTGGGAGGGAGACTCAAGAGGGAGGGGATATGGGGATATATGTATACATATAGCTGATTCACTTTGTTATATGGCAGAAACTAACACAACAATGTAAAGCAATTATACTTTAATAAAGATGTTAAAAAAAAGTCTACTGGGATTTTGATTGAGGAAAAAAATAAAAATAAAGTACTGTAATGTAAATTTAGAAGACATGGGCCCTGTCCTCAAGGAGTTTACAGTCCCACCAAGAAGATATATGATATGAAAAAGAATACTGTATATGAGGTACTTAGAATAATCAACATCATAAAGACAGAAAATATAAAGGTGGTTTTTGGGGACCGGTGGCAGGCTGCAGTGGGGGACAGAATGGGAAGTTATTGTTTAGCAGGTATAGCGCTTACTATTTTACCTAATGATGTCTTAGGTCTTCATACCAAATTAGAACCAGTTGATTTAAATCCCAGTATGTTCTCCAAATCAGGCAAGTTTCATAATACTTTAAGTTTTGCTATTAATAAGTGAAGTAAAAATGCACAGTAAAGCTTTATTTACTGTGGACAGAACAGCTACCAAGAAGGCCTTTGGACAGGGTATTTTCAACTTCATTCGAGCATGTACTGTACATATTACATAAATTGCCTGAGGGGTAGTGTGAGTCGGCTGCTACCTGCCTGCTGTGTTTTGGGAGCACCATAGATAACAGCCCTCAACAGCTGGGGTTGGTGACACAAGAAGCACCTGAACCCCATTTAGCTTGAACCTCCCCTCTCACTGCTTTTGTCCTGAAGCCAGTCACTTAGCAGTCTCTTAGTGCCTATTCCCTTAGCAGAAAATGGAGATGATAACTTCCCTCATTCATAGAGATAGTGGTGAGAGATTTAAAAAATGGGATAATATGTCTAAAAATGAGTTTTATTTTTAATCATCTGGTTTAACTTGGAGCTCACTGAGATTCATTTACTACGTGCAAGGCTCTGTGCTAAATGCTTTATTTTTTTTGAATTCTATTTTATTTATTTTTTTTATACAGCAGGTTCTTATTAGTTATCCATTTTATACTGTGCTAAGTGCTTTGATGGGTGTTATGCCCTTCATAGTCAAGGTCGTCTTGTGCATAAATGTCATAATCCTTCCTAACATATGAGAAAACTGGGACCTAAAAATGTTAGGTGAAATGTGTGCTAAGGTCACACTCGAGTCAGTGGAAGTGTTAAAATGTAGGTTTTTCTGAAGCCACGGAATGCACTCTTAACCAATATGCCATGTTGCCGTCGTTTTGGTGCTCAAGAAGCAATTGATTTCTAAAGTATTCGTTATAAATTCATCTCTGAAATTCCTACACACACTCTTAGTCATTCAACATTGTGGTGTCTCTAGAATATCACTGTTGGTGTCTGTGCTCAGAGGGAGAAGAGAACAGGGCTGGCCTCCTAGCCTTCTCCTGTTATGAGATTAGCATATTAAATTGTATGATTTTCATATCAGAAGAAACAGGAAATGTGGTACTGAAGGGATGAAGTGTGTGACCTAAGTGCCCACAAAGAAGAGATGGATAAAACAGTTGGCCCCATAAGCCCCGGAGACAGGCTCCAAGCACGTCCAGTAGATGAGGGAGCAGGCCTGGGCGGTGGTCTTAGACTTGAGAGAACTCTCCTCCGTAATTGAATGCAAAGTAGGTACATGAAGAAGATCGACAGATGTGGAAAGGAGGTGAATTTAAAGTGGCCACACACATTTCCCCTAGTTGACCCTGTGTTGCCTGTTGACGCCCAGCCCTGACTTTGTTATTAATTGGGTAGGGTCAATTACAAAGATGGGAAACGTAGCAAACAGCTGTATCACTTCCTTGGATTAGACTGAAACTATTCAAAATAAGTTTTGATTAAAAAACCCCTGTATACCAAGTTATACAAAAGTAAGGTCACGCAGTCATAGAAAATTGGCTTGCGCATAAAAAGGAGAGCCGTGGTATGTTATTTGTGTACGCTTGATAAATACTTGTATTTTGAGATCATTGCAACCATAAAGGGATTCTAGCAGAGTGATTCATATGAAGTAGGTTAAGTAATAAAGTCACTACCATTAAAACTTGAATGAGTCTCTCTCTAGAAATTCCTAATGTGGGGCGTAATTTTGACCTGACACTGACCATAAATGATTTCCATTAAACAGTGAACCACTTGAGAGAAAATAATTTCTTTTTGGTTTTGTACAATACTTAGTGCACTTAGAGAGTTTAGTTTTTTTAAAAAGCATTCGTTAGGCTAATGAAAAATTATTTTTAAAAGGTATGTCTAACAGACATCTCCAGTGTACCATGGCCCAAGTTATATTCTTGATCTTCTTGCCAAACCTGTTCCTCCCACACTTGGCCACGTCTCAGCAACAGGCAACTCCTTTCTACCTGAACTCAGGTTCCACACTTTGGAGTCATCCTCTCCCCTCTCACCTCCACATCCGATCCCTCAGCACTTCTATGAGCTCCTGTTAGGGTGGAGGCTAAACTACCCTAATAAGGAGACTGCAAAATAGAGGCTTAAGGACCTTAGAAGTTAGTTCTTTGTCGCGTAAAAGTGCAAGAAATACAGTAATTATGATCAGGGCTCTGGGGCAGTGGCAGATCTGCCTTCCTCAAACATCCCAAGGTTCCCAGTCACCACCATTTCCAGAAAGAATGGAGAAAAAATGAGAAGCAAATGTGGGGCAACCGTCTCTAGGAGGATGGCTAGGAGCTGGCATGGAGCACTTCCACTTCCCATCCACTGGTGACAACCTCATCATGTGGACGCGCTTGGCTGCAAAGGAAGCTTGGAGATGTGGTTTCTAGTTGGGTATCCATCTGCCCAGAAAGAAGGAGGGAACAGGTGTGGGAGGACAGCCAGCGATGTCTGCCATGAGTTTATATTTCCAAAATAAATTCATCTCCAGTTATCTGTCATCTCCCCTACTACACCACCTCTGCACTACTTGATGGTCCCACCATCAACGACCCCATCAAACTGGTGTTACTGTTTCTGCTCTTGCTTCTCTAAATCCATTCACATCGCAGTCTGTGGTGGTGGTCAAGCTCCCATCAAACCGTGGCGTTTTTCTGCCCTCAACCCTGCAATTACTTCCCATCTCACTGTGAGTAAAGCACATGGGCTGGCCCTGCTATTTCCTGAGCTCAACTCCTACCCACAGAGTGGACCATCTGGCTCCCACATGGCCTGCAGGTTCCCCCCACCAGGGGACTGGGGTCCCTCAGCCCAGCACTTCTTCCTCCAGTGCCCCAAAGGCTCCCTCTCACCTTCATCTGGATTCAAATGCAGCTCCTGGCAACACCTCGACAGCCCATCCCGTGTAAAACTGCAACTCTTCGGTCACCTGACACTCCCTATCCTTCTTCCTGTCTTATTTTTATCTTCAGCATCTTCTAACATATCCCATATTTTACTTATTCATCTTGTTTTCTCTCCCCACCCACCCTTACCTCCCCAACTCCAGAAGGTAGGCTCAGGACAGTAGATGTCTTCGTCTGTTTTGTTCTCTGTATGGTATATGCGCCCTGACCCATACTAAATGCTCAGCAAATTCCTTGGAGTGAATCACAGGGAAAAAATATACAGCCTCAGGCATCCACCTGCCCATTGAAAGTACTGCCTTCTTGTAAATACTAAGCAGGATATAAGGAAGCAATCTTATAATAAGAATTGATGTTGTGAGGCTCTATGACTAGGAACTAAATATTGAATGAGCTATGGAAGGAAACAGAGGCTTGAAATTGGGAGATTTTATGTTTATGGCCATTCTGAGACTAAACTGTTCATGAAATGAAACAACTAATTTCCACTGTTTGCCTCAGTTTTCTCAGTTCAGTAAGACATAAATATCTACTTTAGGCTTATAGGGATTTGGAAACGTAAATATGTGAAAAAGGCAATGCACTATCTCAAAAGTATTTGCATATAATTTAAGTTTACAACTTTTATTAAAGGAAAAGAGTACCAAAGAATTTGCTAATTTCAGTTTATCTTGGTAATGTGTACAGAACAGTCCTTTTCTATTTTGTGTTTCAGTCTCTATCCCAAAGTTGTACTGAATCCCAAAGATGCCTTGAATATGTTTAATAAAATAGCCATAGTAATAGTTACTGAGAACTTCTGTATGTAACTTGAATATTTTTACATATTATATTAAATCCTTATAAAAGCCCTATGAGGTAGATTTTAACAGGTCAAATATAATTTGGTCATTTAAAAATACTTCAATTTTGACAATAAAACCCAATTAGCAACAAAAAATGTGTAAATACATTAAAAAATGAAATTGAGTTATTTGTAGTGAGGTGGATGGACCTAGAGTCTGTCATACAGAGTGAAGTTAAGTCAGAAAGAGAAAAACAAATACCGTATGCTAACACATATATATAGGATCTAAAAAAAAGAAATGGTACTGATGAACCTAGTGGCAGGGCAGGAATAAGGACGCAGGCACAGAGAATGGACTTGAGGACACAGGGGAGGGGTGGGGAGGGTGAAGGGTGAGCTGTGACAAAGCGAGAGAGAGGCATGCACATATATACACTACAAAACGTAAGGTAGATAGCTAGTGGGAAGCAGCCGCATAGCACAGGGAGATCAGCTCGGTGCTTTGTGACGACCCAGAGGGGAGGGATAGGGAGGGTGGGAGGGAGGCTCAAGAGGGAGGGGATATGGGGACATGTGTATGCATATGGCTGATTCACTTTGTTGTACAACAGAAACTAACACAGCATTGTGAACCAGTTATACTCCAATAAAGATGTATGAAAAAAATCAATCAATAATAATAGTAAATAAAATAAAATAAATCTATTTTTCTGAGATGAGTATTTACTTACATGGACTGCTCCTTCACTTTTCTTCCACAATTGGTTATTTCCTCAAGTTCAGCCAACAAAGAATGTCCAGATAGATTTAAAATGTAAAAAGCAATAGCCTTCAAAATAATTTCCTCTTTTATACTCTGATAAAGATGCAGTGCCTAGCAAAGGTCACTCATTCAAATCTCATTGCTCCAGTTTTCTTTCCTAAATTAGAAAGAAAAAAAGAACATGATTTTTTCCCTACATATTAACTACACATGACCCCATAAAAACAAGTTTTTTATATTTATAAAAGTGACAAACTTAGAAAAAGAAGTAAATCATGAATATAATGACATAGTTTGGAATTATCAAGGCAACAACCCAGATTCCTGCTAATTTAGTTTCAGAAGATGATAATAATGCTTTTTTATCTCAAACTTGGCTCAAGCTTTCGGAAAAAATATTTCCCCAGGAAATTTGAACCCAGCTGAAGCAATTGATTTTTACTGACTCTATCCAGGATCCTCATTTCTGAAGTTTGGTTACTCCCATGATCGCTCAGTCACATGTATACAAACGGTTATTCAGAATTGAATGGACAACTTTGACAGAGTTAATATCTCTGCTGGCCTTTCACAAAACACCCTTGTTACTCCAGAAGATGGACAAGAACGAGAATAGACATCCCCAGTTTCCTAGCCACAGCAATTTATACAATCAGAAACAGCGCTGGAGTAGCCACTGTTAAGACACCATGGAGGGGGCACAAATTTCAGAGAGAACATCATAAAAATCTTCAGGGAATAGAATTCATCACATTCTTAAAAAAATCTTTAAAAAAATCACATCTCAGACCTTTTTTTATTTTCTGGACAAGGCTGAACAGACTCACAAAACTTGTTATTTCTTCAAAATTCTCAACAGTGGTGGCCATGGTGAAATTCTTGACAGCATTACTCTTAACACAAACAACAGATAACTTCAAATTCATTGAAATAAAAATGAAAAAGGCTTCTGGATGTTAAAAAAATACTGGCTTTTTGCAAACCTTCTACTTAGATAATTTTACATTGATTATGGAAGTTTTAGTATCACCATGACTTTCGTTAAGTTTTATAATGGTAGCTAAGATAAGTACAGCTAAAAAATTTCCAGAGTGTTCTTGGGTTGAAAGGGTCACTTCCTTAATAGATTGAGGCTATGTCAAATCTACTTTAAAATGAGATAGCACATATAAAAATACTTTGAAAAGTTAAAAGCATCATATAAATGCAGGACCTTTCATAGATCGAGGCCCTGTTTTGGAAGCACTTAACTATAATTACAAATGCTGATAAATGAAAAAATAGGGCACCCAAAATGCTTTCAATGCCTTTCCCCCCCAGTGCAAATGCACTCACCAACGAGGAGAAATCTATGTCATACATTAACCTGGCAAGACCATTTAAATACCAAACATGTAACTAATATTCAAATCTGAGGTCTCCTTTGAGCTAAGCCCCAAAATGTATGATCCCTCTTTCTGTTAGCCCTGTATAAATATATATTTGTTATAACAATATTTTAAATTATGGTAGTCTAATGAACATAATTATAAAAATTATTTGTCTTTTAAAAAATGATTCACTCTTCCAAAGCTGTAAAACTAATACATTTCTTTGAGACTCTTGTTCTCCTCAAAAGGTCGGGATGGTTATGTTTACTTCTTCACTTCTGTAGGAAAAATAATGTACAATAATTTAGTGTAGGGGTAGCATTAAGAATTAACTTCAGGGACCTCCCTGGCGGTCCAGTGGTTAAGACTCTGCACTTCCACTGCAGGGGGTGCAGGTTCGATCCCTGGTGGGGGAACTATAAGATCCCAGCTCCCACATGCCATGTGATGCGGCCAAAAAAAAAAAAAAAGGAATTATTAACTTCATACAAAAAAAATTACTCCTTCCTTAGGCTCTGCCTTATAAAGCTGCGAGGTAGCCCTAGCTCCCTCTACTGGCTGAATCATCATCCCATTTTTCTGAGTTCTGTTGACCCAAGACTGACACTCTCCCCCCAGAAACCAGGAGGAAAACCAAGGAGAGCTCTTCTGGCCATGTGCTGGCCTTTCAGCCCTGAGCCAAACAAGCCTGGGAATTTTCTTTCCATCTTTAGGGGAAAAAAGTGATTATCACGAATAAAGAGCCCTCAGTGGAAGAAAGGGAAGTATTTTCCTTAAAAATTAAAAAAAAAAAAAAAAAAAGGACCAAGGCGATTTTTGAAGATGAAAGTACAGATGCACAGTGCTCTGTATGTACAGAGTATGACTTGTCCCAGGATAAATAAAAAGAGACGAAGCAATTTGGAAAATACAGTCACATCAAATCTCGTGGCTGCAATGTATGAATGTTAAAAATCTAATATTTACCTTCTTGATAAATGTCTCATTAGGGCCCTCCTACTAGACAGGGCAGAACTGGATTTGGGGTATTTTAAGTGGCATTGCACATTTTCTTTAAGTTCAGAGGGTTAAACAGGTAAGTGGTTTCACATGTAGGTCCTTCCTAAAAAAAATGAGGACAAAAAATGATGAGCTAGCCACTTTTTTTAGAGGTGGAAAAAAATGAGTCAGAATACACAATCTCTGGAGACCCAGCTCTGCAGTAAGTGGAACCTTCTGACGGTGGAGGCCAGCAAGGCAGCAGCTGGCTTCTGTCACCCTGACTGGGGCGGCCTTGTTAGTGTAGCGTGACCCCTGGAGGGCTCACACAGATAATACCGGCACCTCACCCCACCCTAATCTCCCACCCGTCTGAGCAATTCAACAGCAGATAGGGGCAGTGAGGCCATATTATTCCAAACAACATTTAGCTGAATGGTAGCTGAAGATTGTGACAGCAAAAGACAAATTCTCCCGGTCAAATACTTTCCTTCCCAGAAAAGTTTCCTGTTTTAGTACTTTTAAGGCACAAAAATGTCATTAAAATGAAACCAAAATGGAAATCCCACAGCACCCTGAGTTGAACCTAGGAAGACTTTTGTTTTTTAATTGCATAGTTGCTTTACACTGTTGTGTTAGTTCCTGCTGTACAGCAAAGTGAATCAACCATATGTATACATCTATTCCCTCTTTTTTGGCTTTCCTTCCCATTTAGGTCACCACAGAGCACTGAGTAGAGTTCCCTGTGCTATACAGTAGGTTCTCAGTAGTTGTCTATTTTATACATAGTAGTGTATATATGTCAGTTCCCATCTCCCAATTCATCCCACACCCACCCCGCACAGGAAGACTTTTCAATCTCAAACAGAATTCGAGGGGCTTTCTCTGCTATAAGGGGCAATGATAAACACCACCAGCTATCCAGATAAAGACTAAATCATTCCTTCATATATTGGCATATTTTGTGGACATAATGCCATAGCTCCAGATATATGCAGATAGCCTGTTTTTACAATATGCATCCGAATTTTTGGTGGCCTGAAGCCATTCTTCCTGGAATGAGACAGTTATGAGCACATAACCTGGGTCAAAACTCTGAAGGCCAGTGACATAGTACTGCTTCATTATACAACAGACCCTACATTTAGGTATCATCAAATGTGTTTTCTCACAGCACAAATGAGCAAAAGAAAAAACTTTCCTGAATTCTTACAGCTAATTTTTAGGGCTAGAACTGTACCCTGACATTATTTCATATTTCAAAGTGGGAACCTAAGCAAATTGATACTTGATGTATATAAGGAGAATTAAGAGCAGGGCCTCTGGTTGCTTTTTCTACTTCTGTAGTTTTTCCTTTCAAAATATACAGCACCAGGATTTTGCTGTGATGTTCTAATAATCCAATTTGGGTTTTAAATTCTGGCAATGGGACTTATGGGAAAAAAAAATAAACCCTCTCTCCGGTAATCTGCAATGCCTGGTGCTTTCAAATAAGATCAGACAGTGATCGGAGATGACGTTTTCCTGTGACAGGGCTCTGTGTTTTGGGAAAGACTGATTATTCTTTTCATTTTGCTTGCACCAAACATGACCTGGCTTATATGCTATAGTTTGACTGAGTGCTATAGCCAGGGTCTCTCACACCTTTGAGGTTCACAATAGCTATTAATTATGAAGGATGCTAATCATTTTTTAAAAATCTCTTTTCAGAAAAATATGCATTCTACACACTTCAGAGGAGGTTAATATATCAATAAAGAGCTGTTTTCTATATCATTCTTTTAAACAATATTGACAGACTTGTTTAATGATAAGGATTATATTTCCTTTATTGAATAACATATAGCTTTGAAATTCATAATTCATCTGAGAAAAATATATTTCTTTCATGTCAGCGGAAATTGATTCATTAGATGTTGTTATCTTGGTCAAAGAAACTAAGCTCATTCTGTGTGTGTGTGTGGGGGTGTGTGTGTATAAAGGAGGGAAACGTTGGTGAGCAGTGGAGGTGGTTATTCACTCTTGTACACCAAAGTAATTCATTTGTTGAATCTGCCCATAAGTCTCAATAGATTATGAAACAGAAATGAATGAATCCATTCTCATTAGAACAGTTTCACCAGTTTATTAAGAGCTATGTCTTTGTGTTCTTTTTGTCACAAAGACAAAGGGAGACTTTATTAATGATAAACATGCACACTATTTCAACCTAATGAGAAGCATGTCACTTTACAACTGGAACTTGGTCATTTTCAAGTCAATCCCTTTATTTTACTATTTTGGAAACAGAGTCAAGAAGATGAAATAATTCTTTTAAATTCACTAATTGGTTGTCAGGGGGGTTCATAATCAAACCAAGACTGCTGAATGAGTCTGTTTGCAGTACCCACTTCCACCTGTTGTACTGGACAATTTTTAAGCTATTCATTATTCATTATAAGTCTGTTAGTAAATAAATGTAGAAGTAGAGGTATGAACATCCTTCTATTATTAAAATGTATCCCAATAGGATTATAGGAAGAGCCAGATTAAAAAATAGGCAAATCAGGCAATCTATATAAATCACTGCAATAAATCAGAACTATGATGCCAGGAAACTACGGTTTCGGCAGAACACTTTGTACACAACTGATAAACTGCAACTTGGTTTGCTCTTGGTGAAAATAAAAGCATTCCTCACCCACACTAGCCTATCTCTGAGTATTTCATTTTGGCTGTGATTCACAAGTTGGCAGGGAGTGCCAGGGACAGTTAGCTAAAATTCATAAACAAGTAATACAAGGCTTTACTGGAACAGTGATTTATTTTATTATTGAAATAATTATTTAAATTTTAAATTGTTTAACATACTTCCTGAGAAATTGTCTATCCTAGAACACTGAAAATGCAAACTGAAGAATGAAAAATGCAGATAAATGAGAAGATTTTACAGACATGAAAGCCAGGAGCAAACAAACATTTATATTATTTGTAACAAAACTTCATAATTCTATCTATGCACAATATAGCTTCCTGTAGTTAGTGATGGAGAAACTTAGATAAAAGACAAATTCCAGACTCTTAAAATGTTATCTTTTTAAAGGATAAGAAAATCCCATTTATGATAGCAGCAGCATCAAAAAATGCTTAGAAATAAATTTAACAAGAAATAGTCTAATCCTACATAAAGAAAACTATAAAATACAACTGAAAGCAAAGTATTCTTGAAAATATGAAAGATATTCCTTGCTCTAGGATTGGTTGTCTCAATATTAATATGCTACATCTTGGTTAGTTAATTTATAAATTTAATGTGACCCTAATGAAAATACCACTGGCCTTTTGTAATAACAGAGTTAGATGATTTCATACTTAAGTTCACACGAAACAATATGAAAGACTAGCTAAAGAAACACTGAAAGAAAGAGGGAGAACTAACGATAAGAGAACCTACTACAAAGCATCTATAATTTTAAAAGTATGATATTGGCATGTGAATACATAGATAACCAATGGAATAGAATGGAAAAATCAAGAAATAACTGTGCTATGTACAGAAATCCAGTGAATGGTGCAGGTGGTTCTGTAATCACTGGGACAAAGGCTTTTGTTTTGTTTTATTTTTAATAAATATGTTGGGATAACTGGATAGCCATTTGAGAAAAGATAAAATTAGATCCATTTCGTGCATTGTATACAAGAATAAAAAAATTTATCAGAGATCTGGAAGTAAACATGACATACAGTGACCAGAAGAGAATGTGGATAAATTCTTCTCTAATCTGACTGAAAGGAAAGACCTCACTATGATCAAGACTCCGGGTGCCACAAAACAGAATGATAAGATGGACTACATAAAATTAAAAATTGTATAGCAAAAAACCCCAAAAAACAAAGAAACAAAACCCAAACGCCAGGGAGACCCCACACCCCACCCATTAGCAGAGAGGCTGCCTAAAATCATAATAAGGTCACAGATACCCCAAAACACACCACCAAATGCGGTCCTGCTCACCAGAAAGACAAGATCCAGCCTCATCCACCAGAACACAGGCACTAGTCCCCTCCACCAGGAAGCCTACACAACCCACTGAACCAAACTTACCCACTGGGGGCAGACACCAAAAACAACGGGAACTACGAACCTACAGCCCACAAAGAGGAGACCCCAAGCACAGTAAGTTAAGCAAAATGAGAAGACAGAGAAAGACAGAGCAGATGAAAGAGCAAGGTAATAATCCCCCCCCCGACCAAACAAATGAAGAGGAAATAGTCAGTTTACCTGAAAAAGAATTCAGAGTAACGATAGTAAAGATGATCCAAAATCTTGGAAATACAATGGAGAAAGTACAAGAAACTTTTAACAAGGACCTAGAAGAACTAAAGAGCAAACAAACAATGATGAACAACATAATAAATGAAATTAAAAATTCTCTAGAAGGAAACAATAGCAGAATAACTGAGGCAGAAGAACAGATAAGTGACCTGGAAGATAAAGTAGTGGAAATAACTACTGCAGAGCAGAATACAGAAAAAAGAATGAAAAGAATTGAGGACAGTCTCAGAGAGCTCTGAGACAACATTAAACATACCAACATTTGACTTGTAGAGGTCCCAGAAGAAGAAGAGATAAAGAAAGGGACTACGAAAATATTTGAAGAGATTATAGTTGAAACTTCCCTAATATGGGAAAGGAAATAGTTAATCAAGTCCAGGAAGTGCAAAGAGTCCCATACAGGATAAACCCAAGGAGAAACACGCCAAGACACATATTAATCAAACTATCAAAAATTAAATACAAAGAAAAAATATTAAAAGCAGCAAGGGAAAAACAATAAATAACATACAAGGGAATCCCCATGATCTTCTGCTGATCTTTCAGCAGAAACTCTGCAAGCCAGAAAGGACTGGCAGGACATATTTAAAGTGATGAAAGGGAAAAACCTACAACCAAGATTACTCTGCCCAGCAAGGATCTCATTCGGATTTGATGGAGAAATTAAAACCTTTACAGACAGTAGAAGCTAAGATAATTCAGCATCACCAAACCAGCTTTACAACAAATGCTAAATGAATGTCTCTAGGCAGAAAACACAAGAGAAAGAAAAGACCTACAATAACAAACCCAAAACAATTAAGAAAATGGTAATAGGAATACACATATCGATAACTACCTTAAATGTAAATGGACTAAATGTTCCAACCAAAAGATATAGACTGGCTGAATGGATACAAAAACAAGACCCATATATATGCTGTATACAAGAGACCAACTTCAGACCTAGGGACACATACAGACTGAAAGTGAGGGGATGGAAAAAGATATTCCATGTAAATGGAAATCAAAAGAAAGCTGGAGTGGCAATTCTCGTATCAGACAAAATAGACTTTAAAATAAGGACTATTACAAGAGACAAAGAAGGACACTACATAATGATCAAGGGATCAATCCAAGAGAAGATATAACAATTGTAAATATTTATGCACCAACATAGGAGCACCATAGGATACACAAGGAAAATCCTAACAGCCATAAAAGGGGAAATTGACAAGTAACACAATCACAGTAGGGGACTTTAACACCCCACTTTCACCAATGAACAGATCATCCAAATGAAAATAAATAAGGAAACACAAGCTTTAAATGATATATTAACAAGATGGGCTTAACTGATATTTATAGGACATTCCATGCAAAAACAACAGAATACACTTTCTTCTCAAGTGTTCATGGAACATTCTCCAGGATTAATCGTATCTTGGGTCACAAATCAAGCCTTGGTAAATTTAAGGCAATTGAAATCGTATCAAGTATATTTTCTGACCATATCGCTATGAGACTAGATATCAATTACAGGAAAAAATCTGTAAAAAATAGAAACACATGGAGGCTAAACAATACGCTAATAAATAACCAAGAGATCACTAAAGAAATCAAAGAGGAAATCAAAAAATACCTAGAAACAAATGACAATGAAAACACGACGACCCAAAACCTATGGGATGCAGCAAAAACAGCTCTAAGGGGGAAATTTATAGCAATACAATCCTACCTCAAGAAACAGGAAACAGGTCAAATGAACAACCTAACCTTACACCTAAAGCAGTTAGAGAAAGAAGAACAAAAAACCCCCAAAGTTAACAGAAGGAAGGAAATCATAAAGGTCAGTTCAGAAATAAATGAAAAAGAAATGAAGGAAACAATAGCAAACATCAATAACACTAAAAGCTGATTCTTTGAGATGATAAACAAAATTGATAAACCATTAGCCAGACTCATCAAGCAAAAAAGGGAAAAGACTCAGATCAATAGAATTAGAAACGAAAAAGGAGAAGTAACAACTGACACTGCAGAAACACAAAGGATCATGAGAGATTACTACAAGCAACTCTATGCCAATAAAATGGACAACCTGGTAGAAATGGACAAATTCTTAGAAAAGCATGACCTTCTGAGACTGAACGAGGAAGAAATAGAAAATATAAACAGACCAATCACAAGCACTGAAATTGAAACTGTCGTTAAAAATCTTTCAACAAACAAAACCCTAGCAGCAGATGGCTTCACAGGCAAATTCTATCAAACATTTAGAGAAGAGCTAACACCTATCCTTCTCAAACTCTTCCAAAATATAGCAGAGGGAGGAACACTCCCAAACTCATTGTATGAGGCCACCATCACCTTGATACCAAAACAGACAAAGATGTCACAAAGAAAACTATAGGCCAATATCACTGATGAACATACATGCAGAAATCTTCAACAAAATACTAGCAAACAGAATCCAACAGCACATTAAAAGGATCATACACCATGATCAAGTGGGGTTTATACCAGGAATGCAAGGATTCTTCAATATATACAAATCAATCAATGTGATAAACCATATTAACAAAATGAAGGATAAAAACCCTATGATAATCTCAATAGATGCAGAAAAAGCTTTTGACAAAATTCAACACCCATTTATGATAAAAAACTTCCAGAAAGTAGGCATAGAGGGAACTTACCTCAACATAATAAAGGCCATATATGACAAAGCCACAGCCAACATCATTCTCAATGGTGAAAAACTGAAACCATTTCCTCTAAGATCAGGAACAAGACAAGGTTGTCCACTCTCACCACTATTATTTAACATAGTTTTGTAAGTTTTAGCCACAGCAATCAGAGAAGAAAAGGAAATAAAAGGAATCCAAATCAGACAAGAAGAAGTAAAGCTGTCACTGTTTGCAGATGACATGATACTATACATAGAGAATCCTAAAGATGCTACCAGGAAACTACTAGAGCTAATCAATGAATTTGGTAAAGTAGCAGGATACAAAATTAACGCACCGAAATCTCTTATATTCCTATATACTAATGACGAAGAATCTGAAAGAGATATTAAGGAAACATTCTCATTTACCATTGCAACAACAAAAAATAAAATACCTAGGAATAAACCGACCTAAGGAGACAAAATACCTGTATGCAGAAAACTATCAGACACTGATGAAAGAAATTTAAGATGCTACAAACAGATGGAGAGATATACCATGTTCTTGGAACATTGTGAAAATGACTATACTACCCAAAGCAATCTACAGATTCAATGCAATGCTTATCAAACTACCAATGGCATTTTTCACAGAACTAGAACAAAAAATTTCACAATTTGTATGGAAACACAAAAGACCCCGAATTGCCAAAGCAATTTTGAGAAGGAAAAAAGGAGCTGGAGGAATCAGGCTGCTGGACTTCAGACTGTACTACAAAGCTACAATAATCAAGAGAGTATGGTAGTGGCACAGAAACAGAAATATAGATCAATGGAACAGGATAGAAAGCCAGAGATAAACCCTCGCACTTATGGTCACCTTAGTTTTGATAAAGGAGGCAAGAATATACAATGGAGAAAAGACAGCCTCTTCAATAAGTGGTGCTAGGAAAACTGGACAGCTACAGGTAGAAGAATGAAATTAGAACACTCCCAGCACCATACACAAAAATAAACTCAAATTGGATTAAAGACCTAAATGTAAGGCCAGACACTATCAAACTCTTAGAGGAAAACATAGGCAGAACACTCTATGACATAAATCACAGCAAGATCCTTTTGACCCACCTCCTAGACAAATGGAAATAAAAATGAAAATAAACAAATGGGACCTAATAAAACTTAAAAGCTTTTGTACAGAAAAGGAAACCATAAACAAGACAAAAAGGCAACCCTCAGCATGGGAGAAAATATTTGCAAATGAAGCAACTGACAAAAGATTAATCTCCAAAATTTACAAGTAGCTCATGCAGCTCAATATCAGAAAAACAAACAACCCTATCCAAAAATAGGCAGAAGACCTAAATAGACATTTCTCCAAAGAAGATATACAGATTGCCAACAAACACGTGAAAGGATGCTCAACGTCACTAATCATTAGAGAAATGCAAATCAAAAACTACAATGAGGTATCATCTCACACCAGTCAGAATGGCCATCATCAAAAAATCTATAAACAGTAAATGCTGGAGAGGGTGTGGAGAAAACGGAACCCTCTTGCACTGTTGGTGGGAATGTAAATTGGTACAGCCACTATGGAGAACAGTATGGAGGTTCCTTAAAAACCTAAAAATAGAACTACCATATGACCCAGCAATCCCACTACTGGGCACATACCCTGAGAAAACCATAATTCAAAAAGAGTCATGTACCACAAAGTTCATTGCAGCTCTATTTACAATAGCCAGGACATGGAAGCAACCTAAGTTTTCATCGACAGATGAATGGATAAAGAAGATGTGGCACATATATACAATGGAATATTACTCAGCCATAAAAAGAAATGAAATTGAGTTATTTGTAGTGAGGTGGATGGACCTAAACTCTGTCATACAGAGTGAAGTGAGTCAGAAAGAGAAAAACAAATACTGTATGCTAACGCATATGTATGGAATCAAAAAAAAAATGGTTCTGAAGAACCTAGGGGCAGGACAGGAATAAAGACACAGACATAAGAGAATGGACTTCAGGACACGGAGAGGGGGAACGGTAAGCTGGGTTGAAGTGAGAGAGTGACATGGACATATATACACTACTAAATGTAAAATAGGTAGCTAGTGGGCAGCAGTCGCATAGCACAGGGAGATCAGCTTGGTGCTTTGTGACCATCTAGAGGGTTGGGATACAGAGGGTGGGAGGGAGATGCAAGAGGGAGGAGATATGGGGATGTATATATATGCATAGCTGATTCACTTTGTTATAAAGCAGAAACTAACACACCACTGTAAATCAATTATACCCCAATAAAGATATTAAAAAAATAAAAATAAAAAATCCAAATGCCATAAACACACACAAAAGACAGGGCAAACTGAGAAAAAAAAATTTGCAAAAATACTACTGAGAAGGCTAATTTCACTAATACAGAAAAAAGTTATACCATTGAAGAAAAGAACAAAAATCTTACAGAAAAAAGAAAATCAAATGACATGAACAGACAAGTCACAAAAGTAGGTGTTAAAAATAACCCTTACACATATGAAAACATGTCTAACTTCATTCAAGTTAGAGAAATTCAAATTAAATTACACAGAAATATTTTTTCTCACAGGTTAGACTGGCAAAAAAATCAACACTTGACAAATGCACTCTTCTGATGATGATGTTGAGAAACTAACATTCTCATACACAACTGGTGGAAATGCACAATACTTATAGAATGGATTTTGCCAATATCTAACAAAACGACTTATTCATTTAACATTCTAAGAATTTACCGTAAATACACCTCCAACTACAGGAATAAAATATATATATATATATATATATACACACACACATATATATATACACATATATATATATGCATGCACAAGAGTATTCATTACAGCAATTATAATGACAAAATATTGGAAATTATTTAAATGTCTAAGCATAAGAGTTGGTTTAATTAACCATATTACAAACACTCAAAGGAGTACTATGCAGTTATTAACATATATACACTACTATATATAAAATAGGTAAACAACAAGGACCTACTGTGTTGCACAAGGAACTAGATTCAAGATCTTGTAATACCCTATAATGGAAAAGAATCTGAAAAGAATATATATGTATACATATATATGTATAACAACCACTTTGCTGAACACCTGAAACTAACACAGCACTGTAAATTAACTATACTTCAATTTTTTAAAAAAAGAAAAAGAAAATGAAGATGTTTATGAATTCATATGCAGTGATTTCTAGGACACATTGTGAAGTGAAAAATACAAATGCAAAACAGCATATACAGTACACTACTTTTGTGCTAGAAAAAAGGGAAAGTAAGAAAGCATACATATTACTTGTTTTTACATTTAAAAAAAAGCATACACACACAGGAAGTGTAAACCAGCAGACAATGAGGTTGATTACCTACAAAGTGTGGCAGGAACTGAGATGGGCTGCAGAAAGGAGTGACAATTCTCTGAGTTTTTGTAAATTTTGACTTTCTGGAAGCATGTTAATGTTGTTAGTAATCACAAAGTAAAACTAAATTAAGGATGAGAAGGGAGTTCCTGATATTAAAGCAAATAGAAATAAACCAGGATCTATTTCAAATGAATAACACAGTCACACTGGAGGAGGGTAGAGAACTAATCTAAGTTATCAACAAATGTGGTATCTGACCATATGTCCTGTCTTGGGCAGACAGGACAGATGAGAGAGAAAACTGCAAACAAATTCTGAACTCCCTCTAGTATAATAGATTTGTTTATTGTAAGGATATAAGGGAAGCCATTCTATTAGGTATATCGCAGGATTGAGCAAATAAGCAAATGTATTTACGTTGCTGGGAGCCAGAGATCTCAAGTGGGAGAAGGGATATACCAGCCAGAAATAGAGGTGGCAACCCTGTAGGAACTCACGATTTCTAATAACCATATATGTGTGCGTGTGTGTGTATTGGAGTGTGCATATGCATACATATATACACATATGTCTGTGTGTATATATGTGTGTATGTATACATATGTATACATGTATATAAATGCACATGCTTTTTAGTTTTCCTAGAAGCAAAGACACGCAGAAGCAATCAGTAGACCTAGTGCCCAGATGTATTGGGGTCTAATGCCATTATGCTCTAAAAGAAGCCAGTGCTTCCTTGAGAAATGTTTGATTCTAGGACTGAGGCAGAGTGGGTAAATGAACAACAGGGAAAACCATGTTCCAGAAAGTAAGAAAGCACTCAGAAAATGAGGAGGCATGTCACAAGAACACAGGACCCACCCTGAAGGGGCTTCAACTGGAGAAACCTGGAAAAATATGAGGAACACAATAATTAAGGAACAGTAATAGATTATAGATAATTGAAAAAGTGGAACCATGAGTCCATACCAATAATAAGTAGATAATAAAGTGAAGAAAGGAGGGAAGGAAGGAGGGAGGGAATAAAAGTGAAGGGAGGGCTCTTGCTTATAGAATATTGCGAGACAACTGGTAAATGTAGAGGGCGTGATAAAGAATTGGAAAATCATCATTTTTCAGCCAAAGACTAGTTCAGGCAAAAATCATCAATGGGAGCTAAATCAAGAGGGGGAAATTTGATGCGGAGCAGAGTATTTGCATGGACTTGAAACTCTTCTCCACAAATTGCTATTACTTGCAAGGAAAAAAAACCTAATAGGGTTTTGCAAGGTAAGAATGGCGGGGCCTCTCTGCAGGACTCGATTTCAGGATCCCAATTCTTCGCCATCCTAACCGGGAGGGTATGAAGTCAACAACTGCAGGGATCGGACACTCCCAGGGCCGTTTGGGGGGCCTCCCAGACGCTTCATTTCTCTCGCTTGGGTTTAACGGTGGGGCACGAAGAGCGTGAGATGGGATGCTATAGAGGCCCCGGGGTTGCGGTTGCTCGCCACCCTCCGGGGCTGGGGAAACAGGGCCCCTCCAGGCATCCCTAGCGGGCCAGTGGGGCAGCAGGGACAAGGGCGGCTGCACGCGCTCCGAGTCCCGGACTTGGGTTCGAAAAGATGACGCCGACCTCGTCTCCGCCACGTTGTGGATTTGAGGCTGAGGACAAATGCAGTTTTTCTCATCTTCCCACGTCCGCGGCCGGAAGTCGTCTCTTGGGCTTTGCGCTTTTTTCAGTTTGGCCTGAGTTTGGGCCATTTGTGTGTGTGTGTGTGTGTGTGTGTGTGTGTGTGTCTTCCCCTCCTAAACCGAATTTCTTGAATGAGACAGTCTGATAAGAGCAAAAGTCCTGAAAGCAAATGGTTTCAAGTTCCAGCCTCGCTGCTCTCTGGCTGGGGAGATTGTTAAAGCTAAGTCTAGGCTTTCTAATTTGCAAAAACAGAAATAATGGAATAGGGACTTGTGACCACTAAATATATGTAGCAAACAAATAATAGTTGTGAGATATATTCAAATCGTCAAGAAGGTTATACTGTATTGGGGAGACAACCCAAAAGTTAACTATGAATGTTGCTGCAGATGTGTGGCGATTTGGAGGAAGGCCTATATCTTATAGTGGGAGGGATGAAAAGGATGTAGAAAGAGGATGAGAACTTGTAGTCTGGTAGGCTTATCGATGTATAGCTATGAGATAATTGGTGAAATGCCTTTTAAAAAATATATGTATTGGTAGATGGTGGGTGAAAAGGCTGAGAAGCCAGATACTAAGGAGAAAAAACCTGAAGCCAAGAAGGCTGATGGTGGTGGCAAGGTTAAAAAGGTGAAGCAGGGGAAGCCCCACTGCTGCCAAAACCCTGTCCTGGTCAGAGGAATTGGCAGATACTCCCGATCGGCTATGTATTCCGGAACGGCCTTGTACAAGAGGAGGTATTCAGCAGCTAAATCCAAGGTGGAAAAGAAGAAAAAGGTGAAGGTTCTTGCTACTGTCACAAAACCAGTTGGTGGTGACAAGAATGGTGGTACCCGGGTGGTTAAACTTCGCAAAATGCCTAGATATTATCCTACTGAAGATGTGCCTTGAAAGCTGTTGAGTCACAGCAAAAAACCCTTCAGTAAGCATGTGAGAAAACTGTGTGCTAGCATCACTCCTGGGACTATTCTGGTCTGCCTCACTGAGCGCCACAGAGGCAAGGGGGTCATTTTCCTGAAGCAGCTGAGCAGTGGCTCGCTACTTGTGACCGGGCCTCTGTCCCTCAGTTGAGTTCCTCTGCGGAGAACACACCAGAAATTTGTCATTGCCACTTCCACCAAAACTGATATCAGTGGTGTGAAAATCCCAGAACATCTCACTGACGCTTACTTCAAATAGAAGCTGCGTAAGCCCAGGCACCAGGAAGGTGAGATCTTCGACACAGAGAGAGAGAAATACGAGATTACAGAGCAGCTCAAGGTTCATCAGAAAGCTGTGGACTCACAAATTCTGCAAAAAATCAAAGCTGTTCCTCAGCTCCAGGGCTACCTCTGCTCTGTGTTTGCTCTCACAAACGGAATTTATCCTCACAAAGTCGTGTTCTGAACGTCTTACAAAGAACCTAATTAAAAAACTGTCCATTTCAAAAAAAGAAAAGTAATAGCTATACAATGGAGAAATGAGACAACACCCTGATAGGATCATCAAAGTTAACGCCACCAATGAGAGGCAGATGGGCACGATGTCTTGAGAAGGATATAGCTTCCTCTATGTGATATTTCAGCTGAGACTGTATAACTTCAATCGAATAATGAAGAAACAGTAGACAAATAAAAAATGAAGAGTGCTCTGTTTTTTAAATGGGGGATTATACTTCAAAAATGTCAATGTTGTTAAAAGATAAAGAAAAGCTGTGGAAATGTTCCAGGTCAAAGGAGGTTAAAGAAACATGAGAACTAAATGCTATACTAGATCCTAGAGTGATCCTTTACTAGAGGAAAAATAACGTTATATGGGAAATTATTAGGTCAATTGACAGGTTGGAATACAGCTGAGGAATTAGACAACAGTTAAATATATTACAGAACGTGGTTACATAAATGAATATCCTTATTCTTTTTAAAAAAATACACCTCAAGTATTAGGGGTAAAGGGCTATAATACATGAAATATGCTCTCAAATGGCTCAGAAAAATATGTAAATAGATGATGGACAGATTAGATTGGCAGATTAGATGTATCAAATGATAGATGATACAGATAGATGATAGATTGACAGATAACAAATAATAAAGCAAATGGGGCTAAAAGTTAAGAATAGGTGAACCTGGGTAAAGGCTATCCAGGCATTCTCTGTATGATTCTTTTTCTTGCAACTTTAAGTTTGAAATTATTTCCAAATTAAAAGTTAAAAAAATATAGCTTATAGATGGCACATTTAATACATAACTTTGAATATAAAGATTGAAACATTTTTCATATAAAATCAATTTATTCACCCCACTCCCAACCAAGTAAATACTGAACAAATAATTAGCAAATGTTAATTTGAGGAATACCAAACAGGGGCCTGCTTGGAATCCATGTCTCAGTGTAGCTCTCGATATTAATGAACTTGTAAGTTAAGTTGCTTTTGGTATCATATGCACCTCCCGGAAATTAGAACACAAAAACCAGTAGAAACAAACTTCTGCAGCACTTCTTACCAATAAGAGAAACCTGCTTCGTTATCAAAAAAGAAATGTTAGAATCCCAGAAAAAACGAACAAACAGTAAGTTCATCTTACAGTCCTTGACAGCCAGCAAGTGAAAATATGGAGATGGTTACATTTGGTACCCAGAGAGTCAGAAGAGCAGAGTTCAAAAGCATTCAGAGAAAAAATAGATTTGACCCCCAAACGTGAATTTCTGGAAGAGAGTCTAAAATGTTTGAGAAGCTATGAAGTCCCCATAAATGCAATTCTAGTTGATGAGGAATAAAAAGGGAGGTATAAATAGGTTAGGATTACAATGTGTAATAATACATGACGTCAACAAATTTTAATATAAGCATAAACATTGAAAAGAAACCCAACTAGGTGTATAGCCAAAGATGAATGGAAACGGTGATGAGGACACATAAAAATAACGTCAGGAAGACTAATTCTCTAATAAATTTGGGGTGCTTACCTCGCCCCACCCCGAACAGAGCAAAAGAAAACAAAAAGTTTTCTGCTGCTGTATTTGAAGCAAAAAATAAAGGAATAGAGGACCTTTGCTCAGCCTGAGGGGTCATAGATGAGACATTGCCTGGGCTGAATTTTGCAAGAAAAGTTTCAGAAATAAGAGAATCAGGAGGGCTTTCTACGCAGAGGATAGCCACCAAGAATGCTGCAAAGGTATGGTGTTAAGAAGGAGTCATAAGGCTTCTATTAAGAGAGGCCGTGAAGGATCAGATGTCTGAGACAGAGCCAGGGCATGAGAGCCTAACGTGTCACACCACAGACTTGGGAATTTGTGCTGCAATTGTAGGAGATGGAGACCTTCGGAAAATTTTAATATTAGCATTTATAATCATGTAGTTCCTCGAAACACTGCTTTTGCCACATCCCACAATTTTTCTCTTTTTTTTTTGTGGTACGCGGGCCTCTCACTGCTGTGGCCTCTCCCGTTGCGGAGCACAGGCTCCGGACGCGCAGGCTCAGCGGCCATGGCTCACGGGCCCAGCCGCTCTGCGGCATGTGGGATCTTCCCGGACCGGGGCGCGTCCCCTGCATCGGCAGGCTGACTCTCAATCACTGCGCCACCAGGGAAGCCCCCACATCCCACAATTTTAATATGCTACATTTCCCTTATTATTTTGTTCAAAATATATATTTTTTCCTTTGTGATATCTTTTTTGCCCCAGGAATTATTTAAAAGTGGGCCACTTAATTTGTAAATATTTTGTGTCTTTCTAGGTAGGGCATTGTTTTTGCTTTCTAAGTTAATTCCTTCATCATCAGGGGACATTCTCTGCAAATTTACATCTTTTAAAATCAATTTGGAAATTATTTCGTTGCCCGGGGTGTGATCTAACTTGGGGAGCATTCCACATTCACTTGAAAAAGACTATGTATTTTTTAGTCATTAAGTGTGATGTTCTATGACTGTCCATTTGGTGATGGTTGGTCATTTAGATCTTCTACATCCTTACTCATTTTTTATAGGGTTGTTCTATCAACTACTAAGAGAAGGGTGTTAAAATCTTCAATTATAATTGTGGATTTAACTATTTCTCCCTTTTTGTCTGTGAGTTTCTGCTTATGTTTTTTTATTAGTAATATATTTGCGCTTATGGCTCATTGTGTGACTAGTAATCTCCTGTCTTGAAGTCTGAAGGGGCCGTCAACTCCCAGATTCACCCAGTGTACTTTGTCTTTCCAAGACAGACTCCTCTCCCGTTTCTGCCTTCTGTTTCCCGAGCCCCCTGCAGTAATCCCCACATATGTGTAGATGCAGTTATCCAGGAATTTGAGGGAGTTTATGCTCAGGTTCCGTGAGTCATCCCTTCTGCAACTTTCTCATTTCCAGGATTTCGCTCCTAAATTTCCAGCTGCTTTGTCAACCCTAAACCCTGTCTGTTTGACAGCTAGGTGCTAGGATATGACTTAGAAGCTCATCATTAAGACTTTAGATACTGTTCTAAATGCGATGGGATGCATTGAAGATTTTGAAAGAGGGCCGTGATGTGATGCAAATTTTATGGCAATAAGATTACTCTTAATGCTCTAGGGAGAGTGTGTTGTCAAGTAACAAGAATGAAAGTTGGGAGAGACCAGCTAGGGTGCGATTGCAGTAGTCCAGATGTGTACTCTGAGCTTCATTGTCGACTGGCTATCTGCAGGAATAAACACACACTCTGGGAAACTGAAAGTAACATTTTTCACAAGGAATCAATCTTTGTAAATGTCTCTGCTTCCGGGTATGTCAGGCCTGATTCACTATATATTGGCTTATAAAGAGTAAGCAAATGAGCGGTCCTTTTAATGAAGAAAGCAGTTGAAAATATCATATTTCATTTAACAGATATTAACCGAGGGACTGTCAAGTGGCTGGCAGGCTCTGATCTAAGTCAGGGGACATACTAGCCGAAGTCCCCAGCTTCAGAGAGATTACAGTCTAGAGGGGGAGATGATAACAAAGAAATATGCTAATGGACCTGGATTTGGCAGGTGGAGGCAAGTGTGCTGAAAAAAAAATAATGAGGGGAAGGATTAGAGCAAGTGGGGTTTAACTTCAGAGCACTCAAGTAAGTCTTCTCCAAGGAGGTCAAATCTGAACAGTGACCTCAGTGAGGGAAGGACAGAGCCATGTACAAATCCAGCAACAGCGGACATCAAGATGGAAGAGTGCTTTGGTGTCCAGGTACTGCAAGGGGAACAGAGTGCTGGACTCAGAAAGATGGCATCTGAGACACAGCCAGGGCCAGGGAACATCAGGCCTTGGGGGTCACGGTTAGGAGTTTGGATTTTATTCGTAAGCATGACTGGTAGTCATGGGAGCAAGGAAGTAACATGAGCTGATTTATATTTTGAAAGTATCACAAAGTGTTCGTTAGGACAATCCTTCTTGATCAATTCCTTTTGGGGAGAAAATGATCCGTGGCTTCTTGCATTTCTGTATACCTTGAGAGTAGAAGTACCTGCCACCTAGGTTGCAGAGTATCTTTCTAGGGATGTCTGGGTGAAGAACAGCCTTGGGGGTTAGAGAGAGCGTCTTCCTCTGGAGCACGTACCTTAAGCACAGATTTCTCCCCTGTAACGCAGCCCATTGTGTGTATCTCCTGGCTCTCTTTGAGTTTCCCCGGAGGACTGGGGGCTCAGGAAACAAGAGCAAACATTGATTTGGGGGCCCCTGCTATTTCCTTGAGCAATGAAGTCCTTTGTCTGTGACTCGGGAGAACTGTATCTTTTTCCAGCATCCATGAAACGGCGGCAGGCTAACTTATTAGCTTATAAGTCAGGTCAAAGCTCATATCCTTCACATTTCTTGACCTTTTGCGCAAGGAGGATGGAATGCTGCCAGGACGTTCTGGAAAAGGCGAGGGGGAGACACTCTCGGCCCAATTCCCGGGAACGTAGGCAGGGAAGTCTGTGGGAATCAGAAGTGAACAGGACCATATCCTACAGTCGACTTGGCAATAAATGGTGTCCTTCTCTTCACTGCTCGTTAATGAGGGGAGATTGGGGAGGTGGCTGCAGGTTGACCGCAGGGAACTGGGTTTAAAGACAGACTCTAATCCCCAATTCCCCTTCATTAACAAGCAGTGAAGAGAAGGGCAGCATTTATTGCCAAGTTGACTATACGATTGGCGGGGGCAGAGGGGCAGGGTGACAGGAAAGGAGGACTTCTTTCCCATCTGGCCATCAGTTACGTGTTTGTGGAATGTGGAACCTAGGACCAAGATTCATCTTGGGTGGGTGAAGTTTCCACCCGCCGGCAGATAGCAGTGACAGTGATACTCACAGTTAGTGTGAAAAGTGGGAAATTGGCACCCAGTATGAGCAGAAAACAGGCAAATTGTAGACCTTTGGCTGGTTTGGTGAGAGAGGAGAGGTGGCAGTGTGTAGCACTCAAAGAAGAGGGGCAACATCTGGTCCATCGTACAGCTCCACCATTTTGCCGTCTACTGTGCCAGCCTTGAAAGCCTTTCAGAAAGGACAGTAAAACATCTCAAGAGGGTTGTTTCCATTGAGTCTTAGCTGCTGTAAGAGAGATTTGGCCCCCTGGGAGAAATTCCCAGGAGACACCAAACTCTAGTGGGAAGCCATAGATGAGGCATCGACTAACATTTGGACTCAACTGTGGCTGCAGATTGTTTTTTTTCAGAAAGATATCCTTTGAGCATCTATTGAAGTATAACTTTATGGTAAACCCTTCAATAAAGTAGTTGTGCTCAAGGTAACTGAGTGAATCTCTAAATAACACATTGCTATTAATCACCCAGGGGGCCCTCATCCTTCCTCTTCCCAAAAGCCATGTCTCTGTCCATATCCGGTCTGCATTGCCAAAACCGTGAAGCTACATTATTTCTTAGAGATGCTAGTAAGAGGCCAGTTAAATGTTGGGGGCACATCCAAGGTGCTGCCCTCTAAGTAAGAAACAGATTTGTAACTTTTATTTCCCCATCTGCTCACCCTCCACTACCAGGCTTTCCTATAGACAAAGTTAAATGAGTTCAGAAGAAATAAATAACTACGATGTTCCTCATTGGCCTGCTGAGTATCAATGATAATCAGAAAATGAAAAATGACCAAACATTTAAGAGTAATCCACACTTTTAAGGGTGGAACTGAAATTGAAATAGAACACATAGATCCCATTGAAATAGGGCAAATTCTTATGGCAGTAATGTAATGAAGGAAACAGGAAAGAACTAAAAATAATTCAATGAGATCTGAGGGAGAAGTTCTACAAAAAAAGAGAAGAAATCTTAGAATGATAAAGATTTTTTTGCTAGTAAAAATTATAATAAGTTTAATTTAGAAATTCAACAGAGGCAGTAAAAACATAGAATGGATACTGATGAAAGCCTCATTAATAATACGGTAAATGAACTGGAAATTATCTTAAGATAAAGGGTGAAAAAGCAAAGAGTAGTAATTAGGAGAAAAAAGATAAACATAATGGAAAAATCGATCCAGGAGATCAAATAACCCAAGAATTCAGAAACAGAGAAAGAAACAGATGGGGAAAGAGAAATAGTCAAAGAAATAATAGAATATTTTTCTGACTTGAGTTTTTAGATCAAGTCTCCTGATTAGGAGGCCAGATTAACAACAACAAAAGACATTCTACATAACCTGGAAATTTTCGTGAAACTCTAAGGATAAAAAGCAAATCTTTCAAACTTCAACATAGTGAGAAGATTTACCAATAATGAGTCAGAAGAGGGAGAGATATTCCCGCTGCAACTCTGGAAGCTGCAACAGAGTAAAAAAAATGTTTATGGCTTTCTAGAATTCAAGGATCCTGCAGGTAGCCAGGATATAACTAAGGGGTGACAGAGAGAATGTAAAACTTATCTCACAGAAATTGAGTACAGTGATTAAGATGACAAAATTATAGAAGCATATAAAGAACTTAAAGAATATAAGGTGATATATGAACTGTCTACATCATAAAAACTCAGAAAAGTCATTTTTTCTTATGCCCATGGAATATTTTTTTTAAATGGATATGTATTTGGTCACAGAGTAAATCTTAATCGATTCCTGCAATGCATATTTTATGGCAACATCTCTGGACTAAAATAAAATAGAACAAAATGTTAAATTTCTGGTTATTTAGAGATAATAAGCATAAGAATACTCTACAGCAAAACCCACAGGATATAGCTAAAGGAAAATCCACAGCTTTAAAGGATTTCACTATGAAATAAGAAAGATTTAAAACAAATGGAATAGCCATTCAATTTAAGAAAGAGGAAAAATACAGGAGCTGGAAATTAATAAAGATAAAAGCAGAAATTACTGATTTAGGAAACAATAATGAGTTAACATTTATAGAGCATTTGCCATATACCAATTACTGAATAAGTGCTTTGTGAGCATTGTGTTATTTAATCTTCATAATAACTCTAAAAGATAATATTCATCATGAAAATTAACAGTCATAGATCTTTATGAGGCAAATAACTACATCAGACTCTATAAAGAAAAATAGAATTACAATTGTCGCAGAGGTCTTTTAAAGAGCTCTTTCAGCCTTTGATGAGTTTAGAAAAAAGAAGGCCAACACTCCCTGAACAACTGAACAAAACCAAAACAAAGCTCAGAGAATTTGAATAAGTAGACAAGGTAGAGTACATGCATATTTAGATCTTCCTCTTATAAACCTGCTGTATGCTTGGAATTAATAAATATAACTGATATATTAAGACCCCAATGAAAATTAAATCTGAAAAGCTGAATCTCGTACAGGTCACTGTCTTTGTCTAGAATTTAATATATCAAGGAATTAATAAGCATTTCTAAATAGAAAAATCTTGAAATTTTAAATATATCTTCATCTGAAATCACATAATATTAAGCAAATAACAAATGAGGATTTTTTTTTCAAATATTTATGAGATGAGGCCAAATCCATACATACAAGCAAATTTTAACAGCCTGAAATATTCTGAATAGTAAACAAGAAAAAGTTGAAATAAATAAACTAATTATTCAACTCAGAAGGTTCTGATATGTAAAAACAAAGGAAAACCAGCAAGGAAGGACTTCTGAAAACAAAGTGAAACAATTATTTTAAAAGACTTAGAAAGAATTGTTAAATCTTTTGGTTACTTTTTATTTCTTTTGTCTATTCTAATTTATTCAGAGTAAACTCAAGCTTGGATCATAACTGTACTTTGGATCATAACTGAAATTCCTTCCTGTTCTCTCCCGATCTCATTCAGCTATCTTTTCATATGTCCTTCCTTAGGACCATATGACGATAATCTTTCGTAGGCTCTATTGTATCACAGGCCTGTTCCTTTCCATGAATTGCCTACTCCTTCAAAGAGGTTGCACTAGGAGTTGGATGGTTTGCGCCAAACAAAAAGTGGGGCAGATCAGTCCCTTTTCCCTGAGGGCAAGAGACCAGTTAGGCTCTATCTGGGTAGGTGGACCCTTAAACTGTAAAGCCTGTGTGTGCTTCTGGCCACCTTCCACGCCACGTGGCCTGGTCTGCCTGCGCTGAGAGAGCAGAATGAAACTGATGCACGGACGGGAGTGGGGGGCGGCGGGCAGAGGGCAGAATTAAGAGAGAAGCAGCCTGGGCAGAGCTCACAGGGTCCTCTTCCTGCTCGGTTCCGTCCCAGACCTGGTATCACTGAGCTGCCCCAGCATCTCTCTCTGTCTATTAACCCCGTTTTTGGCTGGCTGGAACCAAAAGAATCCTTTATCAACACATCGTCTTTCCTTGCGTTTCTTATTTTGTTTCTAGTCATTATTGTTCAGTGACTTTACTGAAAAATACAAAGCAGATTCTTTAAATATCTCGTCTTGCTTTCTTTAGTCAATCGCCTCATCTTTCTTTTAATAAGCTCCAGGGAGGTGCTTTTTAAAATTTTTGAAGTAATGAGTTCTTGAAGAAGGACAGGTCCGTCCAGCTGTGGGTGGCTTCTCTTTGATTGCTTCTACTTTCCTCAGTCAGCTATCTGAAGGGTTCTAACCCTTTCTCCCCGTGACTCGGCTGGCCGGTGTAGGACTCCGCCGGACCTCTCACTGTGAGCAGTAGAGTTCACTTCCAGTCCTTCTGAAGCAGGCTTCCACCTTGTCTTGCCAGAATCAGCAGATGAAGAACCATAATCCCTACATGAGCCACTTTCAGCTCTTCCAGGCTCCGCTTGTTTGATTTCATATCTTGGAATGTCAAGTGCTACTCCCTCTCCAGCCAGCCTCCTGAGCTTCAGTGCATCCTGGCAGTTCTTTATCCTCCCTCTAGTCCTGGAGGATAAAGGTTCATGTCAGGCTGTGCTTGTTTGTAACACAACGATACACTTTGCCAAAACCACTGGTTCTACGTGTCAGAGACCACAGATATGGAAATAGGCGGTTTCAATACAAAGACTGCATAGTATGGAAAATACATAGTGTTAGAAAAGTATAGAACTCGTATAAAGAGAATAAATTGCCCTATGGAGACTTAATATGTAGGTCCCTGTGCATCTCAGGGTTAGTATTTTTTTAGGGAAATAATTATAAAAGGGATTAGAAATGGATTGAGGAAACTGGATAAAAGGCTATAGGGAGAACTAAGGGACAGGTCCTCCAGCCTCCTGTCTGCAGTGTGAGGTCTCTCTGTTGCTGTCACTCTCTGTACTCATGCTTTTTGTAGGTCATTATAAAACCTGAACATAAAGCACAATATCAGAGAAGCAAAAGTTAAAATGTGTTAACGTATAGCTAATTAAAAGTGAGGTAAGAATAATATATGGTAAAATGAGAAGATTTAACATTGTCTAAAGCAGTCACTATTGAACATGAGAGAATTTAACTACAATGCAAAACATCAAAACCTTTTAACATTTTTAAAAAAGATAAATGGGATAAAGATTGTTTCTATCACCACATCAACATGAAATGAATAGTATTCTACAAGTGTTTAACTGGAAGACGTTTAAAGAAGGGTCAATGACAGAGAAATGGGAAGGGAACCAGAGGGATTGGTGAAAAGTGGGGACCACGACCACTTCTAGACTTGAAAGGGGAAGGAGTGTCTTAAAAATTTTGTTCTCCTGAACCCGTGAAGGTCACCCTCCACGGAGGGGGTCAGCCCAGGGAAAGGAACAGTGTGGCCAAGTGAAAAGGGAACTCTCTCCTCCACCACCACATCTTCTTCCTCTCAGGGCACAAAATGGGGCAGAGGATAGCAGAGAATGAACCTGGAGAGGCAAACAGAGAAAACCAACCAGAAGAAAAATTAAATTCTTAAGGCTAGGACATGATGACAAAGATAAAACCATGAAGGTAAAGGGGGGAATTATTGATAAGATTAATCAATAAATTTAAAACATTGAAGCTCTTTAAATAAAAACTAAGAGAGAGTAGTCCCAGTGGGATTATAGACTAAGAACAGAACTATAGAACTAAGAAATCTGAGTAAAAGTATGAAATAATTTGTTTTAGAAAACGAAACCAAGGAAGGAAGTTTGAATGTTAGAAAAAGATGATAAAAGTAGAATGCAACAATGAAAATAAATTAACATAAATCAAGGCAATAATATACACAAACAGGTAACCTAAGTATGAACATTAGCAGAATTACTTTCATTAGTTTTATTTGTATACTTTATATATTTTCAGATTTTTGAAATAATAAGTATGGCTTATTTTTATAATCAAACGGGGGGAAGTATTTAGAACATAAACACACACACAGCCCACCTGGCCAAATTATATTCAAAGTGACACAGCAATTAAAAGAATGTATTACAGATGAGGAAACTGTTCAGAATTAAGTAATTTGCCTAAAATCACATCAGTAGTTAGTTATCGGTTATTTATTTGTATGAATAAAACTTTGAAGGAACAAAAGTAGTGAGGAAGTAAAGTTTTTCTACTGTGCAGTGCCCACTCTCAGCTACATTTAAAACTCAATGGCAGTAGTGCCTCTCTCTCAAGGTTTCTGCCACAATTATTTTGCCTTTTCCCCTCTCAGGTAGAGAAGAGGCAGGAATCTCTTATCTTTTATTATACGCCATTTCGGAGAACTTAGGGAAGCAGAAACAGTACATTTGGTAAATCCCTAATATGAATGTTCTAACATTCTAAAACAAATGTAAGAATGTCATCGTATTACTTTCCCAAGGCAGCCAATTGTGTGATACCAGCATTGAATGGAAAGAGGGAATATGATGGAGATAAGTATGTTCTTGCTTCCCCTCCAGCGAGGGCGGTACCCTCAGCTTCCCAGCCCCACAATTGCCCCTGCCTCCCACTCTCTTGGCATTCTTATGTTTCTCCCACTACCCACCTTATGCACCATGGAAGACATGTCTGTTGAGAATCACCACACTTTTTTGTATATTTCAACCCCCCAATTTTTTTTTAAACTTTACTTTCAGTAGTTTAAATGATAAAATCAAGGGTTTTGTCTTCCTTCTAATATAATAAACAATGATTCAATATTTTTAGAAACTGTGCCAGTTCCACTGCCTGAAAGTTACAGAAAATTCTCCTAGCTGAGAAAAGCAGTGCCTATACTGAACTTCCCTGTCATTGTCATCTCCACCAAAGCACCCCAGAGAAGCCACAGTCAGTAGCTTATTTTGTTTGGAAGCAAAGGGTATTTCCACTGCCCTGCACTTCTGCTCTTGACATTTTACATTAAGAGAAAGTCCAGACATCAAAAAGAAATATAAGGGGAAGCTGAAAACTGAATATGGATAAATAAAGGAAGCCCTGACTAATGGGAGTTGTTGATGGTAAATGGTATAATTGGTCCTTGCAACTTTATGGAACAGATGGGATTCCTAAAAGATCTTAAGAAAAGATAACTGGAGGGTGGCATATATTATATAACTGTCATGTTCTGAACTCAAGGAGAGCGCTGGGGGAAAATAACTAAATTAGGAGCATGTAAAACAAATGTGTTTATTGTTATCTATTATTTATGGCCCTCTGGATAGCTGGTAGCTCATTTGACTATACTTCTGCCTAAACCAATTTACATTAATCTAGCTGGTAAATTGAATAATGTTGTATCAACTGCTTTGCTGCAATCAAGATATATTGCATAGAACCCAACTCTCTTAATCTAGTAACCATATTTTCCAATGTTGATGGATAATTGCCTTTAAGTGCATCCCCTGCTCCCTCTGCTTTTAGGTCTGGCTGATAGGACCATTACTGGAAGTGGTGTGTTCCCAGAACCATTTTGAGAATGCAATTTGGCTTAACTCTCCCATCAGTAATATCAGTATAATCTGAGAGTTCTAAAGGCTATTAGCTTTCTGTGATGGTCTTGGACTCCCTTAAATAGTGACCCAAAAGGATTCAACAGACAAGAGGAAACAAACTTCAACTTTCAACTCCCTAATATTTTCTCCATTTCAGTCATTTCAGGATGAATGTTCACTGTAGTTCATAAGCACATACTCCTAAAGGAAAAGAGCACCTCTGTAAAGATTTGTGTGCTCTCTCAGTGACTACAGAGCATACAGCTAATCGAATCTGTCATTTCCAAAAATAAACTTGTCACTGTTGTCCATCTCTTTCCAGGTATACTTTCCTCGGACGTTTGTACTGTGACATATCAAGAAGCTATGAAGAAACAATGTTGGTGAGTCTTGCTTTGTAGACCTGTAGTAACAACTAAGCTAAAAACATTTCAGTAATGCACAAAATCCCAAGTCTCTTTCACCAGTAGGACAGGCTCAGAATTATGAGTTATTTGCACTTCCTGTTTCCTTTTAAACAGTTAGTAGATATTAAGTTTGGCTTTAAAAATCTCAGCTTGCGTACGCTTCTATTCCAGCCTGGAAATCTTTTCTTTTAGTTTTTATCAGTGATTGCTTATTCCTTTAATGTTCAATATTAGAGCTGTGATTTTGTGAATTTAGCTTAGATGTTGTCTTCACTTTTTTTTTTTTTTTTTGCGGTACGCGGGCCTCTCACTGTTGTGGCCTCTCTCGCTGTGGAGCACAGGCTCCGGACACGCAGGGTCAGCGGCCATGGCTCATGGGCCCAGCCGCTCCGCGGCATGTGGGATCTTCCCGGACCGGGGCACGAACCCGTGTCCCCTGCATCGGCAGGCGAACTCTCAACCACTGCGACACCAGGGAAGCCCAGTCTTCACTTTTTAAGATTAGGCTCCCAGTCTTCCAGTGATCATGATTATCGATAACTATAAAGGTAGACTTGAAGATGGCCCTGTTTCCCCACGGTGGGGCGAGCCCTGGAAGGGGTTTTCCAGGTGTGGGTACAGCTAACTGTGGGTCCACCTTTGTTTGCTGTTCCCCTTCGTGATCAGCGAAACTAAATGTTGGCACAGCATTTAGTTCTGGCAGTGTCGTTCTAGACAAGACAGAAGGGGCTGCCTGTTTTATATCATAGAAAAAACTAGATGTTTCCAAGAATTGTCCTTTTCAGTTGAAGAATAAAGGACACCCAGAAAACCTTGGGGGTTAAACGTTGTGAAGATAATCTCTAAATGATCATACCTTAAACTCTCATGCCAAGGGAAAAACAAAATATATAAACAGACAAACAAAAAATAAATGCTTCTGTGTGTTATATTTCATCAAATGGAACTGTTAATATATGAGTGTATTCTGTTTTATCTTGATATGAATGTGTAATCTAGTACATGCATATGTAATAGAAATATATTTATATGTGTTTGGACCAAAATCAAAATGAGATCATATTTGGGAAAGTACTTTATGCTTTGCCATACATTTAAAATATAAGATTTATTATGCATAGAATTAGGTAGGCCTAAGGAGCAAGATGTTCCTTCACTATCGCATTGACTTATCCAATTAGAAGTGCGTTATCTGATTCTTCACTGACATTTTTAGGTAATCATTTGATCACTGTATAGTTTCCCAGCCCCAATCTTTCCTTAAACGGAAAACTGTAAATCAGAAAATATTTACCAGAGGAGCCAAGATGACTGTCTCAAATCATCTCTGGTTTTCAGATGCATGTGTTAGGCAGCATTTCAAAAGGCATAAATATGTATAAATGCTCTGTAAAAATCCGCTTGAGTTATTCATATGTTAGCTAATTCTCTATCTTTATACACACAAACATACATACATACACACATACATATCCACACATACACATATATATGAGTTTTTAAAAGAAAAAACTAGGTATAGGCTTTGTACAGTGGCCAGTTTTTATACCTTACCCAAAAAGTCATTTTAAGAAACAAAGATGCTTTGCATTAATTTTCTGACTAGTGTTCTGACTCACACTTGAAGCATATAAAATACAAATGAATTCAACTGTAGGTACCTTGAGGGCAGAAATTATGTCTTTCGCTCCTTGCACAATTTTACTACAGATTTTAGGATACTGCTAAATCCAAAGCAGGTATTTAATAGAGGTTTACATTGAATGGCTGACTGAAAAATATCTTTCTAATATATTCCCAAACAGAAATCTGTGTTTGACTAGGTTCCGTCACCTCTAATAATAATGAGAGATATATGCTTACAGCATACAGAGCACTGGTCCAGGAAGAGCTGAGAAAAGGTAAAGTCAAGCCGTAAAACCATCAAAGACCATCCAACCATCTGTAGACTGAATAACTTGGAGTGATGGAGAAGCACTTCTCTTTTCCCAAAACAGACATGAGTTGTAAAGCGATGCCTGTTTATCCAGGTCACCCTTGTTTTATTTCAGAGTGTGCACTTCCTCTTCCCCACTGCTGCCAGACGTGACTAGCACGTGATAGTGACAAATCAGTTACACAGCATCTGAAGTAACGAGACACTCTTGTCAAGTAGATCTTATGAGTCTGGAATGTTCCAGATATGGAGCCATGGTATTAATCCAGTAAATGCTCTACTTAGACTCAAGTCAGCAGATTTTTATACAGTGACACTTACATACTTAGCATTTTGATAAGGATTTCTGAGGAGTTTCTATCCCTGGGGATTTGCTCTTGTTGGGGAGGACAGAGCTATAGATTAAAAAACCAACAACTAGAGAACAAAACAATTATATGACCCAGTAATAAAATGAATGGTACAGATTATAAGTGTCTGAGGAATAAAGAAATCAGTGTGAACAGCTGTGCTCAGAGGTAGGTTTATGAGAAGAGTGGGTCCTGGGAAATGAGCCGAATTGAGGTTGGTGGAAAAGATGGTAGAGACTTAGGGAGGGGTGTGGCTCATACAAAGGCGTAAATATGGAGTGTGAACATCTGAGTGCCTGTACTACAGCGTGATCACAGCAGGAGCAGTGGAGTCAGATTTCCTGCTCAACTCAGAGCCTGACCCTGGGTTACCTCACCTGACTTTATCTCAATTCTCTTACCTGTAAAATGAGGGAAATAATAGTATATATGTATAAATTTATACCGTATATATTATATGAATAATGTGTATAATTTTATGGCTTCTAGATCTCTTACCTCTCTGAGGATTTTTTTTTTTTTTTTTTTTTTTGGCTAAGTTGGGTCTTCGTTGCTGCGCACGGGCTTTCTCTAGTTGCGGCGAGCAGGGGCTACTCTTCATTGCGGTGCATGGGCTTCTCATTGCGGTGGCTTCTCTTGTTGCAGAGCACGGGTTCTAGGCATGCAGGCTCAGTAGTTGTGGCTTGTGGGCTCTAGAGCACAGGCTCAGTAGTTGTGGCGCATGGGCTTAGCTGCTCCACGGCATGTGGGATCTTCCCGGACCAGGGCTCGAACCCATGTCCCCTTCACTGGCAGGCAGATTCTTAACCACTGTGCCACCAGGGAAGTCCCTATTTTTTTATTTTTATTTTTTAAACACAACATGATTATCTTTTAATACACAACCAAAACAAAACACCATAGTAAATTGATGGCAATAGAATATGGTATTTCATTTGCATTGCGTGACTAATGGTTAACATTTTTAGTCATAGATGAGTTCTTAGAAACCAGCAACAAAGACATTGGTATACCAAGGAAAGTGGGGAAAAAAAACCCCAAAAAACAGAAGACAATGAAATAACACAAGTGACTAGTAAGGATTAAGCATATCTGAAGATGACTGAGCTGAACAATAAGAGAAGAAAAGCAATTTCTTTGTAATATCATATTACAAAAGATTAAAAATCTAACAATTATACATCTTTAGGAAACAGACCCACATATACTTTTAGAATCTTTTCTTCTCTGCCCTTCATTATATCTGTTTCCTCCAGGTTTCTTTCATCTGTTTGGTGTTTGTTTATTTCTTTAGTGTTTTCCTTTTTCATGTTAGACTTTCCTCAAATATCTGGTAATCCTGAGCTCCCCAGGTCTAGAATGAAGTACTTAAAGTTCATTGATTCAATATTCAATAAATATTTATTGAACGCCTATGATGTGCCAGGCAGTGTTCTAGGTGCTTGACATTCTAAAATTAAATAAATTAAAGCTCCCTCATTACTATTATAGTTCAACATTTTACTCACGAAGAGGAAAGAGTTTACCCTTCTTTCATAATCCTAATATATAGCAATGACTAATATATGTTTATAATTATAAACATATATTTTAAAAATTATTTTTCCATCCTCTAAGTGTATGTTTTTGCTCCACTGCACAGTACATTGTTTCTTCCTATACATCATTCAGTAAAATCTTCGCTGAGTAATTAATATGTCCCAGGTGCCCATTTCAGCAATATGTAAAACAGAAAAAAAGATTTCTAAACAATAACAAGAAACATGGCCTATCTCCTTGAAAAAAGGAGGTGACATTCTGGTTGCGGAAGTGGGGCATCAAAAAATACTTAACAGTATAATTATGACAGAAATGGTGTGGAAATTATTATAAGGCAGCAAAGGAGATGAACCATAAGCTGAGCAGGCCATGAAAGTGTGGCAATTCTAACTCTATAGTGTAGTAATTAAACCCTCTGTGCAATAGAGTCAGAAAGAGCTGGACCCTGACTCTGCTACTATTAGCTGTGCAACCCTGGGTGAGTTACTGCAACTTTATAAGCTCCAAGTACCTTGTCCTTAAAGTAAGTACCAGAATATTACCTAATTTTTACAGTGACGTTTGAGTGTCTACCATAGGCCAGGCTCCAGGGATACAATGGTGATTAAGACAGCTTTGGTCTCAGCCCTCATTAAACAACAAACAAGGAGTCAAAATTGTGTAAGTATTCTGAATGGGAGATACGAGAATGCAGCTAACAAAACAAACCCTAAAAGAACTGGTCCTCAGAAAGGAGACCAAAGTTCTGTGCTGCCTGAGTTGACCTGGAGGGTTAGAAATGACCAGAAGGCCTGTGGTGAAGGGGTAGGTGCAGAGATGGGGGCATGGGGAGGGGGGCAGAGAGGCAGACAAGGATTTTGACAGACTGTGGATTACAGAGGACCGTAAACCACAATGAAAGGTGTAGACTTTAACCCAAGCATGATGAAAATCTATTGAAGGGTTTTAAATATACTTCACTTAAAGAAGTGTTACAAGGATTACATGAGAAATTGCACGTAAAATCTCCTTCCTTCCTTCTTTCCTTCCTTCCTTTTGTTGTTTTTATTTCTTTTCTTTTCTTTTTTTTTTTTCAAATTATGGGCCTTTTCTACTTCAGGGGAAGTAGTACTAATTTCCATCTCACTCATTTTATGAAGAGCTTTGTGGTAAGAACCTTAAGTTATCAGACTGGCCTCTTTCTGATTCTTTCTGTGCATCCATAGGGCTGCATTCCCCAGAGGGCTGTCCAGATGACTCTCCCCTTCACTCAATTCTCATGGGAATAAATTGAAAACACTATTTTAAAACAAATATGACATTTTTTAAGAAATACATAAGACACGCCCCACTCCCACCCACCCTTGGAATAGTTTTCATTCTTCTCTGATAAAAGGAAGACCTTGGTGGAAAAGTTTTACAAGCTCTGATGGTGTGAGCTTTTCATAAATGTCCATGTTATTATTATTTAAAGGAAAGAGAGAAGAGATTGAGAGAGGCCTTGAAGACACAGGGCAGAAGGAACTAGGGTTTGCACGAGGGGGAGTACAGATGAATGGAGAGAAGAGAAACACGTTCCAGGCTGAGGACTCACTTATTGTGAGTGATGGAAAATTCACAGCATCAGTTCACACACAGTAAGTTGGAGGGATGAACAGCAGAGTAATCTGGATAGGACAGGGTCAGGGCCAGGGGGTGGGAGGGGTGGAGAATCCAGTGAGATCCAGAGAGAGAGGCAGAATTAGGCTACAGGGTGATAAATAACTCCAGGGTAGAAAGCAAACAAACCAAAACTATGATTTTGATTCATTAACCTCCCACCCTTTCTAAGATACAAAATAAATTTTTTCAAAGTTGTAAATATAAAAAAGTAAGGAAATCCCCTGGCAGTTCAGTGTTTAGGACTCCATGATCTCACTGCCGAGGGCCCAGGTTTGATCCCTGGTCGGGGAAATAAGATCCCACAAGCCCCGGGGTGCAGCCAAAAAAGAAAAAAAAAAAAAAAACTAGGCTCAGACATTCAATAAAATCGCTAAGTAGATTAAATGCATTTCCCCTCCTACACACGGATGAAGAAAACAGTTAATTAATACAGATGAATGCTGTTGCCTGCCAAACCAGCTTCTGTTCGACCAAATGGGAAAAACGAATCTGGGGTCAGATCCCTTCAAATGAAAATGCGTGGTTGTGAGCTTCTTAATAAGCCTGGAAGGGGGAGAGTACATTGAGTAATTAATACAGTACATGGTAGCAGAAACAGAGGCACAGATGTAGAGAACTGACGTATGGATATGGGGGTGGGGGGTAGGCGGTGGGGAGCAGGGAGGAGGGGGTGGTGGGATGGATTGGGAGATTGGGACTGACATATACACACCACTATATATAAAATAGATAACTAATGAGAACCTGCTGTTTAGCACAGGGAACTCTACTCAGTGATCTGTGGTGACCTAAATGGGAAGGAAATCCAAAAAAGAGGGGATAGATGTATACACAGAGCTGATTCACTTTGCTGTACAGCAGAAACTAACACAACATTGTCAAGTAACTATACTCCAATAAAAATTTTTTAAAAATACAGTATGTGGTATTGTACTGTATAGTACATTAATTCATATCATATAAAAATAAGTTGATCAGTTATACAGTGGTTTGTTCATTTATAGAGTATTAAGTCAGTCTGAAAGAACCTAAGATAATCATAAAATTAAATGAATGATACTAGTAAAACAAACAATCTATTAAAAGAAAACTAGCAGTGATCTACTAACAGAAAACTAGCTCCATAAGTTTAATAGACTTCACACAACTAGCACAAAGGTAGTTCAGTGTTAGAGTGCTATTTCCCCACTTTTATTCTGGCCTGAAATCTGAAGTCAACCATGTTAATTTTTTTTAGAAAACTGGAATAATTTTGTTGCAACTACAAAAGTTATTAGATGAAATGTTTCCCATATTGCCTCTGAAATGCTAGAAAAAGAGCTGCTGTGCCATAGATAATTTGTAACTGTCTTTGCTTATATAAATTCCGGTTTAGCGATCTTCCCCTATTTTTGATAAATGTGTTAAATTTTTGAATGTGAAGTTTTAGGAGAAAGCATTTGTCTTACACTATTCTTAGTTTATACATCGTTGTGAAAGCCAGTCAAAAGAAAGACAACAGAGCTATTTTTAGGAGGTTTTCCTACATTTTTATTGCCTTTTAATGAAAGAGATCCTCACGTTTTGAGGAGGAGATGATGAATGGTAGGGAGTGTGAAGTTTAAAAGAACATATATCTCGGCTATAAATTCCATAATGTGGATGCAATCCCTTTTGTTTAGATCTCTTAACTTTTCTCCAAGCAATGGATAACCCATTTGGGAAACCTTCACGTATTTAAGCTATATTTACATATCAGAATTGTGTTTTGGTGAAGCAGGTGATAAAGACATGGGAATCTTCCAGAATGTAAAGAGGAAAAATAAATAAATAGGAATCAAAAAACACCCTGAGCTTGTAAAATATTCACTCATACTCAGACAGGGACAGCACACAAAAGGCTGAGCACATCCATCTTGATGAAATTTTGTTAATTGCAAAAAATAAAGAGAAAAACTCTACAAGCTTCCTGGAAGAGAGGGAGGGAAGGGGGGAAGAGAGAGAGGGAGAGAGAGAGAGGGAGGGAGAGAGAAAGGAAGAAAGAAAGAAAGAGAGAGAGAGGGAAAGAGAGAGAGAGAGCCTACAAAGAAACAAGAATCCAAATGCATTAGATTTTTACGAGTCAGATGCTAGATGACAATGAAGCAACTTACTCAGATATTCAGATTTTCAGGGGAAGTATTTTGAATCTAGAATTTAAAATTATATATAGTGCATATATATTATGTGTACATATATGTGCAATTTTGTTTTTAAAGATGTATGTTCATATGGTTCAAAAATCGAAATAATATAAAAATATATAACATACAAAGAGAGGACTCCCACCTCTGTCCCTTCCTCTCCTTCAAAGGTGGTAATTTTATTTTTTTTGTGTGTGTATTCTTTTAATATTGCTTTGTAAATACATAAACAAGTGTGAATATATACATATATTTTCCCTTTTCTTACAAATTTATAGCTTTATGATAAATACTGTTCTGTTAGTTTTTAATCACTTAACCAAAAATGTTGGAGACTTCACCTTTTTGGTACCACTATCTTGGTCAGGTCACTCTTTTTTATAGCTTCCTAGGACTGTGCTGTGTGGATACATCAGAGTTCATGCCACTAGTCCCCTATTGCTGGACTTCAGCAGTTTCCAAACTTGTAGTGTTATAAACTGAGGGGATGGAAAAAGGTATTCCATGCAAATGGAAATCAAAAAATGCTGGAGTAGGAATTCTCATATCAGACAAAATAGATTTTAAAATAAAGACTATTACAAGAGACAAAGAAGGACACTACATAATGATCAAGGGATCAATCCAAGAAGAAGATATAACAATTGTACATATTTATGCACCCAACATAGGGGCACCTTGATACATAAGGAAAATGCTACAGCCATAAAAGGGGAAATCGACAGTAACACAATCATAGTAGGGGACTTTAACACCCTACTTTCACCAATGGACAGATTGTCCAAAATGAAAATAAATAAGGAAACACAAGCTCTAAATGATACATTAAACAAGATGGACTTAATTGATACTTATAGGACATTCCATCCAAAAACAGCAGAATACACTTTCTTCTCAAGTGCTCATGGAACATTCTCCAGGATAGATCATACCTTGGGTCACAAATCAAGCCTTGGTAAATTTAAGAGAATTGAAATTGTATCAAGTATCTTTTCCAACCATAACGCTATGAGACTAGATAACAAATACAGGAAAAAAATCTGTAAAAAATACAAACACATGGAGGCTAAACAATACATTACTAAATAACCAAGAGATCACTGAAGAAATCAAAGAGGAAATCAAAAAATACCTAGAAACAAATGACAATGAAAACACGACAATGAAAACAAAACCTATGGGATGCAGCAAAAGCAGTACTAAGGGGGAAGTTTATAGCAATACAATCCTACCTCAAGAAACAAGAAACAGCTCAAATAAACAACCTAACCTTACACCTAAAGCAATTAGAGAAAGAAGAACAAAAAACCCCAAAGTTAGCAGAAGGAAACAAATCATAAGGATCAGATCAGAAATAAATGAAAAAGAAATGAAGGAAACAATAGCAAAGATCAATAAAACTAAAAGTTGGTTCTTTGAGAAGATAAACAAAATTGATAAACCATTAGCCAGACTCATCAAGAAAAAATGGGAGAAGACTCAAATCAATAGAATTAGAAATGAAAAGGGAGAAGTAACAACTGACACTGCAGAAATCCAAAGGATCATGAGAGATTACTACAAGCAACTATATGCCAATAAAATGAACAACCTGGAAGAAGTGGACAAATTCTTAGAAAAGCACAACATTCTGATACTGAATGAGGAAGAAATAGAAAATATAAACAGACCAATCACAAACACTGAAATTGAGACTCTGATTAAAAATCTTCCAACAAACAAAAGCCCAGGACCAGAGGGCTTCACAGGCAAATTCTATCAAACATTTAGAGACAAGCTAACACCTATCCTTCTCAAACTCTTCCAAAATATAGCAGAGGGAGGAACACTCCCAAACTCATCGTATGAGGCCACCATCACCTTGATACCAAAACCAGACAAAGATGTCACAAATAAAGAAAACCACAGGCCAGTATCACTGATGAACATAGATGCAAAAATCCTCAACATAATACTAGCAAACAGAATCCAAGAGCACATTAAAAAGATCATACACCATGATCAAGTGGGGTTTATCCCGGGAATGCAAGGCTTCTTTAATATATGCAAATCAATCAATGTGATAAACCATATTAACAAACTGAAGGAGAAAAACCATATCATCATCTCAATAGATGCAGAAAAAGCTTTCAACACAATTCAACACCCATTTATGATAAAAAGTCTCTAGAAAGTAGGCACAGAGGGAACCTACCTCAACATAATAAAGGCCATATATGACAAACTCACAGCCAACATCATTCTCAGTGGTGAAAAACTGAAACCATTTCCACTAAGATCAGGAAGAAGACAAGGTTGCCCACTCTCACCACTATTATTCAACATAGTTTTGGAAGTTTTAGCCATAGCAATCAGAGAAGAAAAAGAAATAAAAAGAATCCAAATTGGAAAAGAGGAAGTAAAGCTGTCACTGTTTGCAGATGACATGATACTATACATAGAGAATCCTAAAGACACTACCAGAGAACTACTAGAGCTAATCAATGAATTTGGTAAAGGAGCAGGATACAAAATTAATGCACAGAAATCACTTGCATTCCTATACAGTAATGCTAAAAAATCTGAAAGATAAATTAAAGAAACACTCCCATTTACCACTGCAACAAAAAGAATAAAATAGCTAGGAATAAACTTACCTAAGGAGACAAAAGACCTGTATGCAGAAAACTATCAGACACTGATGAAAGAAATTAAAGATGATACAAACATATGGAGAGATATACCATGTTCTTGCATTGGAAGAATCAACATTGTGAAAATGATTATATTACCCAAGGCAATCTACAGATTCAGTGTAATACCTATCAAGCTACCAGTCGCATTTTTCACAGAACTAGAACCAAAAATATCACAGTTTGTATGGAAACACAAAAGACCCTGAATAGCCAAAGCAATCCGGAGAAAGAAAAACAGAGCTGGAATAATCAGGCACCCTGACTTCAGACTATACTACAAAGCTACAGTAATGAAGCCAGTATGGTACTGGCACAAAAACAGAAATATAGATCAATGGAACAGGATAGAAAGCCCAGTGATAAACCCACACGTATATGGTTACCTTATCTTTGATAAAGGATAAAGTGCTCTAGAGCCTGCAAGACACAGCTGCTGAGCCCGTGCACCACAACTACTGAGCCTGCACTCTAGAGCCCACGTGCCACAGCTACTGAGCCCATGAGCCACAACTGCTGAGCCTGCGTGCCACAACTGCTGAAGCCCACGCAGCTAGAGCCTGTGCTCTGCAACAAGAGAAGCCACCACAGTGAGAAGCCCGCACAACGCAACGAAGAGTAACCCCTGCTCACCGCAACTAGAGAAAGTCTGCACGCAGCAATGAAGACCCAACGCAGCCAAATAAATAAATAAATAAATAATCAATTAATTAAAAAATATTATTCCACTCAAGATCACTTTGGAAGACCATTTTCATCTAATGGATGGGCCACAGGAAACCAAGTGGAAAGATGGAGTCTAGCTGGCTCTTGAGGGGACATTAGGATAAGGAGAGCTTCAGTAAGAGAGTCGCAGCAGGAATACCCTAAGAGACTCAGTTCTACATATTTCCAGCAGCAGGGCCCCCTAGGCCTGATCACATGTGTACAAAGAGCAGTTAGCGAGTGGAGAAGGAAGTGGGCGAAGAAGAGGACAACCATGCCTCCCTTCCCACACTGTGGTATTCTCCGCTTAGTCAGGCCTTAGCTTTGGGAAGGAGAAATTTAAATTGGGTAAGAGTTTAGAATTTTGAATTACCCTCTACTGGGCCAGTCTTCCTATTTTCAAATAATGTCCAGAAGTTAAGGAATCAAGCCTGCAAGTCATCCCGGGAGTAGGGAAAAATAAGTTGTGAAACTGATCTGAAAGAACAACGGGAGAAAATACATAAAGTTCGTTTCTGGTTATCATTCCAAAATCCAATTTTTAATAACTCAGCAACAAATATACACCTCTTTTTTTAGGTCTTTTCTACATATATGTACATTCCAGCAAAACTGAACCGAGGTTCCTATATTTAATGAAGACCCTATTGGCATTTTGCTCAGAATAACTCATCTTTTGCAGGGTTGGCTCATGTATTGCAGAACTTTTGGCATTCTACATTCTTGCCCGTTAAACGTCAGTTAAGCTCTCCAGTAATTTTGACAAATGTTTCCTAAGACCAGTACCTCCACAAATTGAGAAACACTAACTCAGGGTAAATGCATTAATGCTGACAACCTAGGTATCTTCAAATGACATGGTAACCCCCAGGCACATACAGCAAAAGGTGAACCTTGGGTGGAAAACTGTAGATTCTCTCCCCAGTTAAGATCTCACAGATTTAATAATTTACATCTCAGTAGGAATAAAAGAAGAATTCACTGAAACCAGTTAAGTTCTTTGGGATGCACTATACCCCTTGAAATGGAACCTACGGCCCAACTATGAATCTAGAATAAATTCCATGTTGGAAATCCTACCCAAACATAATATGCTACAAAAGTTTATGATCCCAAAGTGCCATCTGCAATAATATGGTGAAAACGAAATCCAAGAGAGTTATCAACTGTGCACAGTGGCAAGTGCTGATTTGTCAGAGATCATATTTGCTGCAAATATTGCCAAAGAATTTTGAACCTGTAAATAAGAGTGTCTAAAATACAACTCTCTACGACATTAAGAATTTATGATGGAACTTCTTGCAAGTGGGGCCTGAAAAGATGGCATCGTCAAAAAGAGGGATTCAAATATAAGAAAATTAAATAAGGAAATAAAAATAAAACACATTGCACTGTGTCAGGAACATAGATGTTTAAATAAACCAAAACACACACAAATGCACACACATACACACACTCACACAAACTAAAGAAAGAGGAGGTCTAGGAGGAGGAATAGATGAAGGAAAAGGAAGAGGATGAGAAAGATGAAGAGGAGGGAGGAGGTTAAGTAGAAGGAGGGAAGGAAGGGGAAGTAGAACCAGCAATTATACATCAAAGAATTAGTCCTCTGTCTCCCAGGGATTTGAGAGATGACCTGCCATCGGTTATCAAGGAGTGAGAATCTGAAAATAAAGGGGATAAGATCAGCACTGGCTATATTAAAAATTAAAATGGATCCAGCTTGAAGGAAATAAAACTAGAGGCAAAAGTATTCTATGCAAGAGGTTCTTGAACTGAATCACTCAAAGGTAAATAGACATCAAAGGCAGATGTTGAAAAGTATATTTAGCCTCCAAGTTCCCTCAAAATAGCAGGTTTACGACAGTCACTAAATAAATAAATAGATGCAATGGAGACCGTAAAATAAGTGATTCCAGGGGACTAGTCCTGTAAACTAGAGCTTTGTCTACAATAAATGCAGTATGGCTGAACGTATAGAGACTCTTTTGACAAAGTAGAGAGATGAACTAATTACATGAAATACAACATCTAAACTACTATGACATAAATAATATAGAAATAAGAAATTTTAATAAAATACACCTTTAAAAGTCTCTACTCTCATTATTTGGTGGAAGTGCACAATGCAACAGCCCTCACTCGACTTAGCTTACTCTTCTCCCTTTAAGAAAACAGCTCTGGGAAAATAACAACGAACACATGATTTTAAATTAAAGTTTTAAATAATGAAACGAGCCTCAGCATTCTCTCCAAAACTGAGAGTGTAAGACTTAGCAGACGGGTTGGACCAAGAAAGAAAGATGGAGTGTATGTATCAGCCAGTTGTTGATACTGTTTTGCTTGTTTCCTCTTCATTTCTTACTCATAACCCCTGAAATCTTCCCATTCTGCCTGTGAGGATGATTACACAAAGTGCTACATCTCCCCGAGATGTCTTTGAGCAAAAGCTAATTCGTGCTTAAGAATCGCTAATGCATCAATAAAATAAATTTTAAAAAAAGAATAGTTAATGCAAATCAAGCACTTACCAAACACTCAGCCCCTTACATGTAGCAATTTATTTAATTCGCACAACACTCATATGAGATTGATACTCTTGTCAGCCACATTTGACACATGAAAAGTTGAGAAGACTGAGCTACCAGGAGGTGAAATAACTTGCCCAATGTATGCAGCCAGGAGGAAGGGGGAGAGCCAACTTTTAAACCTGTAATGCCTCTCCACTCCCAAGCAAAACAACTAACTGCTGATGTGCTTGCATGAATAGAAAAATGAGACACACCTAGTGTCTTTCATAAACAAGCTTAGAGACTTGACTTGGGGGACCCGTGAAGGAATGAAGACCCTCAGAAGGTAGAGAGTGTTGACTTGGCGAAGAGAGATGCAATGTGTAGAACACGTGGGAGGCTCCCGGCTGTGTGGAGCGGTTGCCATGTCATTTCTCATCAGATGTGTAACTTCCAACCCTTCTTTTCTTCTGATCGGGAGGTGAAGCAAGGGGAGAAATAGTACTGAAAATAGAAAATCAATTTTGAGAAGATAGATGGTCATTTGGGGGCACAATTATTACACAGATTAATTAAGATAAATCTGGACCAGCTGAAAAAATAAAAGTTGAAAATATTCCAACATTTCTTACTAGGAAGAAAATTTTGAAGGACAAAAACACATTCTAGAACACCTCTGTGCTACACTTTTATGCAGATGTGACATAACACAGTTCTTTGATTGTTTCTAAATTGTCGTATCTCTAATGACTTTTGAAATTACTGAAAGAGGTAGCAATAATTTATTTCTCATTTTACAAGTTTGTAAATTACTCCTTAATTTATCTTACAGAATTGTAATGATCAAAAAATAATAATTTTATCTGTAACTTTATTCAATTAAAACCCTTGAATTCTTTTTTCATTGATTTCCCAATTTTCAAATTTGCCAAATGTAGCATTTGTTTATATTATATACCTTAAATATAGATATTGTTTGCCTGTTGATATTTTAAAGATGCACTAAGGAAGGAATCTATAAGGCCTGAAATTGTTTACCCCCAGAAAAAATAAATAGGTAAAACACTAGATTGATCAACCAATATTTTATTGATCATTTGTTAAATGGACATTTTATAAATGTTCACTGAACATTTTCTATATGCTAGATATAGGGTGGAGTACAAGATTACAGAAGGCATGCTGGCCCATGCTCTCCAGAAAAGGGCTATAATAAACACACAGTCATCATAGGAGGAGAGTTGGTTTTTTTTTTTTAAAGATTTATTTATTTATTTATTTGACTGCATTGGGTTGCTGCTGTAAATTACTGCGCGCTAGTTTTCTCTAGCTGCAGCGAACAGGGGCTACTCTTCATTGCGGTGCATGGGCTTCTCATTGTGGTGGCTTCTCTTGTTGCGGACCATGGGCTCTAGGCACACGGGCTTCAGTAGTTGCAGCACTTGGGCTCAGTAGTTGTGGCTCGCGGGGTCTAGGGCACAGGCTCAGTAGTTGTGGCATGCAGGCTCAGTAGTTGTGGCTTGCGGGCTCACTAGTCGTGGTTCGTGGGCTCTAGAGCACAGGCTCAGTAGCTGTGGCATGCAGGCTCAGTAGTTGTGGCACACGGGCTCAGTAGTTGTGGCTCACAGGCTCAATAGCTGTGGCACACGGGCTTCAGTAGTTGTGGCACACAGGCTTAGTTGCTCCGCGGCAGGTGGGATCTTCCCGGACCAGGGCTTGAACCCATGTCCCCTGCATTGTCGGGTGGATTCCTAACCACTGTGCCATCAGGGAAGCCCCAGGGATGAGGTACTGACAAGTACTTTGAAAATGGTATACAATGGGTCAGAGAACAGGGAGGAAGTTATTTGTGCTGGTGGGCAAAAATAAAAGAAGACAATCTGGGAACTAAAACTAAGGAATGGAGGAGGCAGAAAAATAAATTTTCCAGATTCGCTGAACTATAGATTATTATTTGGGGAAAATGGAAGCATAAAGAAAAATGTAACTTGGATCAAGGTGATGAAGGGCCTAGAAGGCCAATCTAGATCTATTTGCATTACACAGATAAAACATCTGGATGACTGATCTTTTCATCCAGATACATGGCATTATTCCAGCACTTGACTCGGAATTTTCAAATAACAAATGTCAAGAAAACATAATCCTTGGGTAAAGGTCAAGGAATATCTGAATTTGATTTTGGAATTTTTTCCCAAGGGGAAGTCTTACTACTATCCCTTGAGACTTAAAACAAAAAGAAATCAAGGTTAAGAAAATAAATCCTGACAAGATGTCAAAAGAGTCAGATGGTCTATAACATAAAATGGGTCTACTCCAATTCTCACTGACATAATTTTATGGACATGAATATTTTAAATGGTCTCTAAAGTGGTATAGTACCTTCAACCCACACACAACCAAGACGCGAGGTTGTTGCATTGGCTATTCCTGGATCAGTATTTTAAATGGTAAAATGCACACCGGTGTCCCCTGAACTTACTTTGAGGTTCAGGAGTCTTTATTTATTAGTGCATGCACTTAAATCTGTAAGCTGGAAAGTCGTGAGTTCAATCATAAATTTGGGAGTCATGAATTTGTAGGCAGTCTAGAGTTCAATCATAAATTCTGGAGTCATGAATTTGGCATTGGTTTCAGTCTTACCAAAATGTATCTTCCTAACTCTAATCCAGAGACATCACTGTGGCCTCCAAACCTTAATCCCTAAGTAGGCACAACTCCAACTATAAACACTGGGAGTTTTTCACATTTTAAACTGTAAACCACATATAACCAAGAGTTTGGTTGTGACTTTAAATGTATATGAAACTCAGATTTTGACCCCTATAAGCATGAAATAAAAATAAAAATTCTTCAAGCACATATTTTAGCAAAACAGACTGTTTTTCTCTTTCTTGAGTGGGGCATGAGTTAAGGATAATCTGTCACCATAACTTTGAACTACTTGATCTTGGTATGCTTTTTTGGTCTAGTTTTAATGTTTCTTAAACTCAATTTCTCTTGCCTCCTTTAAAATGGACTAATCTCCAATCATCATGGAAATAAGTCAAGTAAATGAAAAATCATAAATTACATTGGGACTCACTAATTCAGTCAGTTTATTTGGAAACAAATGCCTGGGGCTTCAAAGAGAAACAACTGCCTTAGCTCTAATTCATTGTATTCATTGGCCAATTTAACTTGCCAGGGAAATGATAGATGATTTAACAAAGTGAGTGGTCAATGTGACTTTCTGTTCCATCCACAGAAGTGTCAGGGGTGGGAAGGAGGTGGGAGCAGGGAGGATGGAAAAAGTCTGGAGCATTCATTCTACATCATGGTTTTTATGAAACATTCATATTAGTTACATCTCCACCCACCCCCCCAAGGAAGTATCCTAAAACAACCCCAACATTTTCAAAGCTAAATGCTTTCGATTCAATTCTCCTTTAATTATACATACTACAAAGCATTTTTAGGAAGGTACGAATCCCCAAAGGCTATGAAATATCAAATGAGATATGTACCAATCAGAAAATAATTGAACCCCCTTACAGTGTAAGTTACATTGTTAGAAACGAAAACCAGAGGATATCAACAAGAAGAACACCACCAAAATGAATTCGAGAAGTAAATGATATTTATCTTATAGCCATATTGTGGTTTCTAGGTGTAAATGTATGTCTGTATTATGACCTAGTCATTTGAGATCTGAGGGAGATTTTATTGTTCCCATTTATCAGAAAAAAAAACTGACATATGGAAAGATTTAATGATATATTCAAGACCACACACTTGATAAATAGAAAATCAGATATCCATAATTGATCCAACTTTCCACTATAATTCACTAATTATTAAAATATAAGTGAGGGAAAAAATATATATATAAGTGAGGGAAAAGAGCTATAGACAATCAATAAGATATTTTGTAGAATCCAATATAATATTTATTCATTCATTTAAAAATGATTCCATATATTCACTGTCTCACACTTTATCATGAACTAGTGAATAGGTAAAATGCAAAATAAAATATAGTTTTGAAAGAAACAGTTTGTCAAATATAGAATTTCTAGAGTGGCAACTAGTTAGATAAAACGGATATTTTCTCATCACTTTTGCCTCTATACCAATTTAGAGAGTTGTTAAATTCTTCCTTGCTTACCCCTTTTTAATTTTTTCTGCAGGTATTTGGAAAGAGAACTCCAAAATAGAATTCCACTTTGAATTTCCAAGTTTCATTATAGGAGATTTTCTACAATTCTTAGCTCACTATCAAGTAGTTTATTTGAAATATAGTAATGTATTATTGGGCCAAAATACTTAAAAAATTAATAACTGAATTACCGTGAATTGACAATAGTGGAATCAAGTTGGAATTTTAACTTTTTTTTTTAACTCCCAAATTCTGGGTGAATATAGTATGGATTGGCAAGTGTAGACTTAGCCTAAGGGGTAATTTGGAAAAAGATTCCTGAATTCTCGTATTGATATACAGGAAGTAGAAAGCAAATGTCAAATATAAATGTAAAACAGGACGGAATAAACTATGACAGCAGACCACGAAAGTGGCTCAGTTCAAATGGGCTTGTCTGGGAATTTTGTGCTATCCAGATGGGTCAATTTGATACATGCATTTATATACATCCTACGAGAATCAACTAAAGTCTCTTATAACTGGAATGTATCACAAGCTGACAGTTTATGAAATTCCAAAGTATTGAAATACAAGCATGGTGTGATGAAAATTAGAATAACATACAAAAAATCAACTTTAATTAAATTGTGCGTTAATTGGATCCAAATTAGTTGTATACTCACAAGTCCATTTGGATGGATGAGTGGACATCTGCTAGTTGTGTAGGCAAAGGCCAAAAGATAACTTTATTTTTAGTCACTTTAGGAGGGAAACAGAGAAAATACAGCAAATGTGACAGGCTAATTAAATAAAATAGATATTTTCAATGACCGTACAGTGAATTATCATGTTAACCAAAGAATGACCATGTTATTTTGAGCAAAGTCATTAGAAAACAAAACAAAAATTTTAAAAATATATAATAAAATAATCACGAAGACAATGTGTTTTTAAATAAATACATAAGTCAGAACCTTGGGAATGAAGATTAAAAACTAAAGTGGAATAAATATAAATAATGAAAAATTAAAATCTATACATTTTTATGTTTAAAGGAGGGAGGGAAGCTTTCTTATCTGCTGTTAGCAATTGTTACGTTAGTCCACATAGAACCAGAAAGATTACTAAGAGGGATGGCCACCCTTAGCTAAGTTGTAGATAATTAGGTAAATTAGCAGGAAGGAGGCTGCTTCTCTCTGCATCTTTGCTCCTTTCCTTCCTACCATCTTCAGAAATATAGAATTTTCATAGTACATGCCCCAGAACTTTATTCTGTTGGTACTGCTTTTGTCTTGGTCTATTTCTGGTCATTGTAAGTTGAATTTACACCCTGACCTACAGAGCTGGATAAAATCCATTTCGTTAAGTCCCTTCATGTTTAGGAATCCTAAATAAACTACCTTCAACAGACTATTCCTGTGCTTGTGTCCAGATTTAAAGCCATGTAACACCTGGACTTTGTGAGCTTAACCTGCTGTGACAAATAAAAATAAATAAGAAAGTTTCCCGTAGTTGACAACCCAGGTGGAAGTTATACTACAATTTCCATCAGTCACGGGGGCAAGGCTTCAAGTGAAATAAACTGTATTTACACACAAGTTTGCTCAGAAAGGTGGCTGTATTATAGCTTTATATAGCCTCTGAAACTTGCAAAGAGACACATGGATATAAATAAACAGTGAAAACAAATCCCCTCATCCACTTGAATTTTTTTTATGTTTACTTGAATCTTTTCTGTATCTAGACAACTTGCACCAAGTAAATTTTGCCCTAATTCAGGAGGAAAAAAAATGGGCACTCTACACTGAATGACATAATGCTTTGGAGGAGAAAAAAGCCAAGTATTACATATACTCATTCAAATCCATTTCACAATTGATTCTGTGATTTTCATTTCTCTTTTATTCTGATTTACTAAACTGATAGGGTAGGTAACTTGTGACAATTAAAATTTTGGAAAATACTGTATAAAGACAAAAAACCCCAAAACTTCATGCAACTACAATCTAAGATAGAGCACTGGATAAAGGAATCAAAAAGTCTAGGATTTGGATCAAAATCTCAAAGGTATTTTTTTTGACTAACCAGATTTTTTTTAAGCATATGATGTGAAAATCCAAGACAAGTAAAAAAGATTTATGAGAGGAACTTGCAGTAAAATATTAAAATGTTATAAAGGTACTATACTTAATAAAGTATGGTGGTATTGACACAAAAATAAAACCAAACTAGAGTTCAAAAAAAAGAAAACTCTATAGAAAATAAAAATATTGTATATTATGAGGATGACACAAAGTAATTGGAAAAGGATGATTTTGCCGTTAGTTAATGTATTTAGCTTTTCAAGAAAAAATAAAGTTATCCTTCTACTTCTACCAAGAAGCAACATGGTTTAACCATCAAAACCACTTGGATGGTTTAACAGTCTTGATATTTACGAAAGAAAGAAACCATAAAAGATGAAGAAGAAAGTATAGATGAGTGTTTACTTGATATTGAGGCATGGAAAAACTTAAGCATAGAAGCTAAGGAATATAACATCAAGGCAAAAGCAGAATGTTTTAAAACGTAAAAGTAGAAACCCCTGAATCACAAACAGGAAGAACATTCAAAGGAAATGACAAATTAGAACAGCATTACAACACACGTGGTAAATTAGTGATCACAGTCCTAACTAATAAAGAACTACAAATAAAGTTAAAAAACCAAACAGACCAATAAGATTACACACAAAAGAAAGGAACAGACAACTTTAAAAAAAGGAATAAAAAGTCATTCAACATATCAAATAGGGTTCATTCCATTTTAATCTAAGAAATATAAATTAACATGAAATAGCACTTCTCACTTTCTCTTTGGAAGATCTAAAAAATAAACAATAATACCCAGTGTTATTTGGGTAAAGTAAACAGTCCTATACTTCGCACAGGAGAATAAATTAAAGCATTTTGAAAAGATAAGTTGCCAATATGGATCAAGATCCTTAACAATGTCTATGCACCTTGATTCAATAATTCCATGTCTGGGGATTAATCATATGGAGTTAATTTAGAGATATACACTAAGATTTATGTATAAAGATAGTCATAACAGCTTTATTTATAATAGGAAAAGTTACTTAAAAACTCAACTAAAAAAAGATGAGCTGAATAAATTACAATACATACATTAAATGCAATCTCCTACAACCATTATAAATCATATCTTCAAAGAATATTTAGTGACATGCAAAATACTCATAAGCAGATTGGGGTACAAAATGCTATATACACTGATTCAAATTTTGTTATTATACACAGACACATGCAAACACAAACAAACACAGGAAGAGACTACATCAAACTATATCAAAATGTTAACGTGGGTTAAGTATCAATCTTGAATGTTAGTTGATTTAAATTTTCTTCATTACACATGTCTGCATTTTCCATGAGTGCATATTGTTTTTCTAATTTAAAGGTAAGAACTTTATAAAATTCGGTGTTTGACCATAGCTTCACCAGCTATGTGAAAGCCCCTGGGGCACCTGATCTTCTTTTAGGATCTTCATTTACAAAGTGCCCACCATCCTAGCTCTACTTTTCAGAGGTAGATATCTAATGTGTTTAATAGTTTCAAAAATAATAATAAAAGGATTCCACATATTGAAAGTTGTTTTAGAAAATAAGAGGACATTTCTGATCAATCTCTGACACCTTCTGGAAAATTAGGGACAAAAGTTCAAAAATGGTTCAGGCTTCAGAGTCAATAGAATTATTGGGGATGGTATTTCTAACTGTAGTTTCCACACTATGGTCGCTGATGGTAAAATGCTTACACCCTCCACCGATTAATAAAATAAAACCAAGTTGAAAGAAAATTAGAGTGTCGGCATGAAGAAGAAAGCTTTTGGTTAATATGAAATATGAGCACCGTTAAGGAAAATAGATTTCTGCATTGCCCGTATTGGGTACATCATCTCTGAAACATTGAATCATGATGGATTCTGTCTCTCAGTCAGGAGTCAGGGAACACTGATGTCTAACAAGACTTGGTGTTTGGTAGACCCTCATTGCTCTTTGCCTATATCTAGCCAATGTGAAAGTTTTAAAATTATTATGTTGGTGATAAGAAAGGGGTAAGATAGGTGACTGGACATAAAGGATAAATGTGATATATGGAAATAGAGCAGGTGGGACTGTTGTGCTTCCGAAAGGCAACAGTTGCATTTAAGTGGAATAATAATGATATTACTGATAGCAGCCAACAACATGTTTCACCCTACTGAATTTCAGTCACCTTGACAATGAGTCATATGCTGAAAATTATTAAATGTATCCCTTCATTATACTGTTCTAATGTTTTTTAATTTAATACTTAAGGCAAAGCTTTTACTATTTAAGGAAAATATTTAAGATTTAAGGGATTTTTAATATTTAAGGAAAAAGATTAATCGTCGTGGTCATGTTTATAATCTACCAAGAATAGTCTTAGATTTGAGGTGAGAAGGTCTACCATGGGGTAGAAAAAAATCAAAGTCATAGAAATTTCTGATACTTACATTTTTAGGTATGGAATTACAGAAACTAAATTCTGAAGTTTTGAGGGTTCTCCAAGCTTCGATTTCATGGAAGATTTAGAAATGTTTACATTTCACCTTTGTTGAATATCTAGTCGTATTGTATCTTTAATAAAAATTGGTGAGATGTTTTGCATGCTGGAGAAAAGAATAAGCCATTTCACTTTTATCATCCTTTGTAACAGTCTGTTATTCAGTCAGTAACTTACAACAGCAGTGATTTTGAATGGCAGTGACTTACAGTGGGAGTTACGTCTTTAATCCTACTTGGGTGCTCTGGTGCAAGCTGGTCATCTTTGTTTTTAGAAAGATTAAGCAAGCCATGCTTTATTATTATAAATTCAACCTTAAAGTATATTTCTTTGATGAAGATATTTGAAAGAACAGGAATAAATTCTATGGCTCCATGTAATAACTTCTCGCCTTTAAATCAGTACGTTTCTTCATGTCTTTTCTGAAAGTTGAGAAAAAGCTCTCCCAGGAGTGACTAAGATGATCAGAGTATCAGTGTATTTTCAACAGAAGCAGCAGAAAGTTCATTGAGCTCCTCCTTTTCAGAGCTGTCCTCTCAGTCACCTTCTCCCTGCATTTTTGTGATCGGGTCACCCACATGCTGCTTCTCTCGTCCACAGTTTGGAGACAAGTTCGACAGTTATTTTGCACAGTTACACACAGTATATATAAAGGTTCATGTTGCTAATGTACTCAGCTTTCTTTTAAGAGTGAAAGGATATTTGTTCTGCAGACACCTATGCCTTTTTAAATATGTAAAGGTGGTAGAGGCTTGTAAGTGTGTCCACCATTTGCATTTGGCAGGACTTGGTATTGCATGTGTAGCAAGTTCAGAGCAAATTTGCTAAGCACTTAATCAATTGATGATAATGATATTCAATGATAATGACTTTCAGGGATAATGAAAGGAGTTTTTATTACTTAGCATTATTGAGATGGACTGTTGAGAGACGATAATGTTGCAAAGAATATGGACCTTGGAGCCAAGTAGTATCTTAATTTAATCTCAGCTCTAATGTACAGGCTCTGTGATAGGATGCATATTACTTAACCATTCTGGTCCTCCGTGTCTTCATTAGTAAATAGCTACATTTTGGGGGCAGGGATTAAATGTGATAAAGTATGATGGAGAGATCATACATAATATACACTCAATAAACGGGAATGAGCTTTTAAATTCTTGATTAAAATACACTAGAAATTATTTAACAGGCTATACTTCCTGTCCATTGAGAATATGTACTCTTCCTATCAGAAATATTCAGAGCATGACGTGATCGCTAAGAAAAGTTGTTTGAATTTTCAAGATCTAAATAATAATTGAAATATATAATTGGTATTTCATTTCCTCATTTTTCTTATTTGAAGGCTGAAATCCAATTGTTTATTTTTGACTTCTTTAACTCTCTCTTTCCCCTGGATTGTAAGCTTTTTGACCTCAGGGACCAGGTCTGTTCTCTCCTTCTTGTTTTCCCAGTGCCTAATATACAGTAGGTATTTAATAAAAATGTGTTGATCGAATGAATGACAACCAGCGAGCCTCCTTCATGAGACAGCGAGAGATGAAAGTGATAAAGGCACAGCCAGCCTCATTGACCTTCCTGCCTCACTAAGGGCTCAGCAGAAAAGCACAGAGCCACAAATAGCACATAGTTCTCCAGACCATCTGATTTCTGACCAGCCCACTAAATCTTAACTATCATTGGCACAAATAATCTATCAATATACATTAATTTCATTTTATACAAATGCAAATTCATAAACCTTAATTTACCCCAGAGTTGGGAAAAGAATAAGAAAATGTTCTTGCCTGTAAAAGAAATCATGGGAAATGCCCAATATTTACCTCGCTATTGTTTGGCTGCCTCTGAGACCTTTATAATGGGCCCAGTTGAGGAATCAGTGGCATCTCATGAAAGAACAAGTCAGATAGATCCCCTTGTTCTACCAAAATGTTAGGCGGTCAAGCGAGTGGGAAACCCAAGGAAGGGGTAGTTCAGCCTTTTATTTTACTATCTGCCACGGCTTTTGAACAGCATGGGTGGTGCTTGGGGCCTCTGGCACTGTTCCCAGAAGCACTGGCCCTGCCAAGCAGAATTTGCACCTTCATAAGTGCTGATTGACTGTGGTAGAAAGATACAGTCCCCTTTGGGAAGCCGCTTTCTGGGAAAGATATTATACCTTCAGTCTGGGTGAGGGGAATACCCAAGGAAAAAGGAGTATATGTCTGGTACTAGTAGGTAGCAGGTTATTTGATTCTTTTCTCATTACATCTCTTCAGTCTACCATGTATTTTGAAGACTTGGGTTCCCTAGACATGGGTCACAGAACAATAAAATGTGAAAGCAGTAGGGTTTTTCTTTTTCTTCTCCTCTCTTTTTTTCTTTTTTACAGAGTATTATTAAAAAGTTGTTTTCCTGGCTAACAATAGCAAACTTACAAAGCTTTCTTCATTACGGTTTGCTATTTAAACCCTCAGCTCATTCTACGAGAACATCAGACATATGTCCACCAGATGCTGGGAACGGCGCAGTCTTAAGGACCCGGCTCAAGTGAACAATAATCTGTGGACAGCGGGTGTGAACCTGAGCTGGGCCAACACCTCCTCAGACCCAATGGCTAATTGATTTCAAAATTAGACTTGGTATTTCTGAACAATAATCTTAAAAGGCAGCCATAAAATACATCAGGATCCTTTGAGCTAGCCAAGCTTTCATCCAAATGGCTTATTAGGAAGAGCTGGCACACCTGAACTTTGGCACAGTCAAATAAATCCAAAAACAGCAAATGGAAACCACATTTGGCACTGGAGGTCTGTCAGGAGAAGGTTCTGTTCATGAGGAAACATGATTTTTGACTGTGAAAATAATTTTTGTGTTACAAGGCAGGAAGTAGTTCACTGAATGTGTGTTACTTTGACACCTGTGATTTACACAATAAAATCTGCATAATAGGTATTTGAAGGCTTTTGGGTGTCACATAATCTTTGGAACACCAGGAGAAGGCAGGGCATAGCAAGGGTTATAGTAGTTCCATTAGTGATAACTTAATCGCATGTGTAGGCCTACCCCTTTGAACTCTGAATTGCTGTTCCGTGGCATCAGGGTCCAAAAGGGTTTAAATCTGACTGCACTGCAGTGACAATAAATTATAACAACTATTTTAGAAATGCTTGGAATCTTATCTTGCCTTCAGAGTGTGCAAACTAAGATTACAAACCCTGGTCTAAGGATGGCATAAATTCTGAGAACAAACAACTAAGATTTACACAACGTCAGTGGTGTATTTCAATACACTGGCAACATTTTATTAGGACTTCTACACATACAAATGGAAAGCCCTGTGTTTTTGTTTGCTTGTTTTGTTTGTTTGCTTTTTTTTAAAAAAAAAAGCAAGCAATCAGGTATATCTCGATGGGCACAACGACTTACAGGGTTGACTGCACAATCCATGTAAAAGTGGAATTCTTACTTTAATCTTCTGGCTGTTTTGGAAGAAGAGCTTTTGGCGTTTTCTTTACACTTCTTATCCAAATAATTGACTCAAGTTTTAAAATTAAGTTTACATAAAGGCAGTCCGCTTAACTGGATGTATTTGTTAAGCCTTCTCATGTCCCTGTTAGACTTTATCCAAGGGTAACAACATTTTTCATAGAAGGAGGAGAGAGAAGAAAACAAAATTTAAGGGCAGGAACGTAATTATTAGCCTTGGGCCAACCCAAAACTCACACAGCAAAGAATCATCATGAGAACAAGGAGGGCAGGACTCGACCCTGGAGAATTTATCTCCAATTGAAAACATTTTTCTCTCCCCTGTGCTCTCCCTTTTCTAGGGCAGTAACTCTCTGATTGCTCCAAGAAAAGCTGACAACCTAAGAGCAATGGTGATTATGATTTTTTACCTAAGAAGTTACTCCTCCCCACAGCCTGGGCTGTGCTCATTAGAGGGGTGATTGCCACTTAGGGATTAGTGGTTGGAGATCTAAGAAAGGCAGATATGAGTTCTATCCTCTGCTCTTCCATTAATTCACTGGATGATCTGGGACACATCTTCTTTCTGGACTTGTTTCCTCATTTTTAGATGTTGAGAAGTGGACTAGATGATTTCTAAGGACTATTTCAGTTCTAAAATATTATTAAGCTATAAAATAGTTCCTTCAAAGTTGAGATAAAGAAGCTTGGGGCAGGGACCACTGGAAAGAAAACAGAAGAAAAGAAGTATTTAGGGTGTGATACTTAATGAACTGAATTAGGACACATGCAGTGGTTTTAGAAATTTGATTTATAACCACATTTTTCAGCATAACAAGATAGAGAACCAACCGACAAAAACTTTAATGAGAAAATACTATTTGAAGTGGAAATAATTTTTTAGCTAGAACTAAGTAGATGGAAAAATCACTCATTAGCTCTACTAGTACAGGGTAATAGCAAAATTCTCCAAAATAGAATTAGTTTCTGGGAGTTCATCCCTCAAATCACATTCTCCATTTATCTAGTTAGCCAGCATATTCTTGAGTGTTTCTTTTATAAGGACAAATGAATACTCAAGACACACAAATTCTCTCAAGAATTACTAATGTTGAATTCTGGAGAGTTTTTAGATATTATGAAGATTAAATACTTGGTATTCTGTTTATATATTGTGTCAGTATAAAATAGAAAGCATGTATTTAGTTTCAAATGTTATTGACTAGACTCCCCTGGTGGCTCAGTGGTTATGAATCCACCTGCCAATGCAGGGGACGCAGGTTCGAGCCCTGGTCCGGGAAGATCCCACATGCCGCAAAGCAACTGAGCCCATGCGCCACAACTACTGAGCCTGAACTCTAGAGCCTGTGAGCCACAACTCCTGAAGCCTGCCCACCTAGATCCCGTGCTCCACAACAAGAGAAGCCACCGCAATGAAAAGCCCGCACACCACAACAAAGAGTAGCCCCCCCTTGCTGCAGCTAGAGAAAGCCTGAGCGCAGCAATGAAGACCCAACGCAGCCCAAAAAAATAAATAAATAAACAAAATGTTATTGACTCTCAAAAATTAGAATCCAAAATTAATGCTTAAATTGCTAAAACACTTTTTGTTCTACATTCAAATCCAAAATTCTTAGGATTTTGCATTTCAGTATTGAAACTTATATTACCATGACATTGTGTTAGCTATACCTTTAAATAATTTTATCTGGAATCTTAACTAATGTATATTTTTTTAAATTAAAAATATTTTTTTATTGTTAAACTTTTTTATTGCATGAAAGATTCTCTAAACTTTATAGCGCTTTACAATTTTCAAGAATTTCACACACATGATTTCCTATAATCCCATAATAACCCTTTTTTCTTATCCCCTACCCCTATATTGCCCCTCCCCCCTTCCCTCTCCCCAGTGGTAACCACTAGTTTGTTCTCTATATCCATGAGTCTGCTTCTTTTTTGTTTTAATCACTAGTTTGTTTTATTTTTTAGATTCCACATATATTAACTAATGTATTTTAGAGGATACCTATTTGTATTTCATTGAATATGCCCTTTGTCTCATTTTAAGTCATTTTCTGATTTTTGTAAAATGGCACTAATAATGGCACTATTTAACAAATGTATTCTAGTGTGCCAAGTATTTTAAATGCAGTAACTCATTTAAATTTCACAATAAACTCACAAGGTGGGTATCTATTTTACTGATTAAGAAAACAACTTTAAAGAGCCTAAGTAAATTGCCCTAGTTAACACAGTAACTTGTAACTATTACTTACCAGTTCCTATTTTCTACAATAAGCATCATTATTACTGGAATGAGTGTAATTAATTCACTTATTCATTCATTCTATATACAAATACTCCTGGGTGGCCTACTAAACGGCAATCAGTATTCTAGGCATAGAGGATAGAGTGAAGTTGCATTCTAGGGTGGGGAATCAGAAAATAAATAAGTAAATATATAAATAAACAAGATTATTTCAGTTAGAGGATAAGTACCCTGAGGACCACCATGTTGTAACTGTGAGTATCATGAAGAAAATAAAGCAGAACAATGCAGTGGAGAGTGACAGGGGGAGTGATTTTTGAGTATGTAGTCATAGAAGGCTTCCCGGAAGAAGTGGCATTTGAGCAGAGATTTAAATAACAAACAGCATCCAGTCTTGGAAATATCTTACGAAGGGACACCAGGCAGTGCAAACAACTAATACAAAAGCTTTGAGGTTGGGACAGGTTTAATGAAGACAAGAAACATAGAGAAGGCTGTGGAGTTACAGCCCAGTGAAAGGGGGAGGGGAGGCAAGATGAGTACAGAGAGGAGGGGGGTGGGGGCCAATGTGTGGCCTTCCTGGCTGTGGTAAAGAGCATGAAACGTGTTACTAAAATACTAATGTAATCCTACCTTTTAAATGAGCGTCATTAACATTTGTTTTAGTGACCTAATGCAGAAGTTTTGAACTTTTCTCAGAACGCTTGGAGATTTTAGGGAAAAAAAAAAAAAAGGAACGGACCATCTCCCTGGAAAAATGCACATGTACAAAGAAATGTTCACACCTTTTCAGGAGGTAATTGGGTTCCTGTTCCCCCAGGAGCTTATATATGGGCCCATGGATTTCAATTAAGAAAAATCAGAAAAACTAATAGTGAGCTAAATGAATTGTGGTCATTTTAAAATCATAATTATGATGCCTACCTAAGTAGACAGTTTTCCCCCCAGAATTATGTAGTGCAGACCACAAGGCATGCTGCCCTACACAAGGCTAAGTTTCCAGTTTCAACTTCAGAGTTGTATTTTTTTTAACAGATCTCAATCGCCTTTCTGCAATTCTGACATGCAAAAGCCAAATTCTTAAAGCTGAAAAAAAAATTTTAATAAATTAACTACCAGCAAAATTTGACCTAATGTGAGATTATTTATGATTTATGTTTATTTGTGCCACTCATATCACTCGTGTGTCTTGTGGCAAAGATAATAATGTGTTGGATTAGAGAGTGATGCCTTGGTTTCCACTAGTGATGTTAATAGGTGATAGATAGATACATAGATACACAGATGATAGAAAGATAGATAGATAGATAGATCCCTACATCACCCCCCCCCCCAAAAAAAATCAAAATTCTGAAACACCTGAGGCCTTGAGGTTTTGGGGTAGGGAAACACGGACCTGCAAAACTTCTTTCCTTCTGAAATATTTCTTGAGTATTTTACACGTCAGCACACAGGGCTCAGACCTTTTACATCCAGCTGGTACCCTGACGGGTTTTAGATGACAGCCCAGTGTTTCCTCAGTACAGACCACCTCAGGCATAGGAAGGCTACAGGACACTGGAATGTTCTCCCTCTGCGTATAAAAGAAACACCTGAACCAAGTTAATCTGTGCTTATCCAGTGTGAAATTCACAGTGTCCCTCAGCTGGTCTTCCCTTCACAGGGTGGTCTATTGACTTAGCTGCTGTGCAAAACAGGCCCAAGCAGGGAGCCTCCACTTCTTGAGGGGCTTTTCCCGGAATTATTCCTAAGCTATTCCCAAGCTTGATTCTTCCTTTGTTTTCTGCATTCTTAACCTTTATTTAAATAGAGCAGCTTTGTATTTTCAAGGCATTTTATCATCACCAAATTGCTAATACATCTCACATTGTCTTAAAGTAGGCATTGTCCTCCTTGTGTTCTGGAGAGACCCAGAGATGGATTAAGTAATTTGCTCAAGGAATCCAAATGTGACAGTGATTAGGCTTAAATTAGAACTCAAGAGTTGCATACATTGCTCATTTTAGTCTCTGGGGCACCATACTATTATCTGGGAAACATTCCCAAAGACCAAACTAATTATCCCTGGCCGTGATGCTTCTGCCTACCATATAAACACTTCAGAGGCAAAAGAGGGGGGAAGAACCATAAAAGAATGAATTTTCCATAATGTATTAATGTAACGAATACAGTGACTGTATTAGCTCTCATTCTTTGTATGATCTTTGCCAAATCATTTCTCCATTATTTTAATGTATTTTAACAGGACCATTTAAAACCTAAAACAATTATACTCTGAGAAATAAAATATTAGATTAAAGCCATTAGAGTTGAACTTTTATTTATTTGTTTACTTTATGTATGTGCTCAATGGAAAAGTTAAGATTCGTTTTTGCAGGTAGTGAGAAACCAGAAAAGAATGTGTATGTTATACAAGTTTCTAGCGGAGAGCTGCCAAACTTAGAATATTTCTTTTAATCCAAACCTGAAAATTTGGCATATGACTCAATAAGGAAAGGAGGGCAAATTAGGAGAAATTATTCTTCTCTAGCTTTTCCCAAGTCTTTCTTCCCCTGCAGTGTCTTATGGACACTCTTTAATTCCTTCTTTTTTCTTCCTGTGTTCCTCTCTGCATCACTGAAACTAGCCTGTTTCCATTTACACGCAGCTTGCATCCAGGTTTTTCTCAACCTGTACCTCAGCCCCTTAGGTTTCTGTGGAATCTGCTGTTGTAAAAAATCTGCAAGATGTTAACTAAAGCAGTATTATAGGTAAGGGTATAGCCTTAAATACATTTGATAAAAGCAAAAATTTGATTAAAATAAATGAATAAAAATTGCAACCTAATAAATTAGCAGGGGACACAAGATAGAAAACTAGAAAAAATGGTTAAAAAGTTTATTTCTAATAAACCAATAACCGTGACTGTATTCCAATGGATAGTCAAACATATAATTCACCCAAAATGACACAAGGCATAAACACCAAGTCACTTTTGCTGCAGTTTCAAAGGACAGAAAAATGTCCTCATATCATCTGTTTCAGGAAAGAAAAGGAAAAACAGAAAGAGAGCTACCCAGTCTTTTTATGAAGCTATTATAATGTGGATCCCCGGAAAAAAGGGTTGCACATGGAAACAACATTGCAGATCAATTTCATTTATAAATATAGATGCAAAATGAATAAATTTTAGTAAATAAAATTCAATGGCATATTAAAAATCCACGATAACTAAAAAGGATTTATTCTAGAAATGTTAACTTCTTTTCTACACTATAAAGTCTACATTTCTATTTATTTATTTCAATATATGAAAAGTAAGTTGATAGAATTCAACATTCATTAATGATTTTTTGAAGTTCTGAACTACACTAGGCAGCAGTTTCCTAACCTGACAAAGTCAATCAGTCTGAAAACTGTATTTCCAAAATGATGATGTGAGAAGTGTGATGGACAGTCTCCCAAGCAAAAAGCATTTACCTACTGAAGATTATAAAAAAACATTTAAAGTCTTTGGAAACTTGCCTAAGGGCATAGAGCAAATGAAAAAACATCTGTTCAAGAAAATCTACTAAATCTTGATAAGAACAGTGAGAATCTGTGGCATTTAAGCCACGACACACTTATACCTCCTCTCCCCAGCTCAGTGTGAAGGAAGGTCTTCTCCAGGCACATGCCACCAAGAAGGCAGGGCTACCTTTCCACCTTGCTCCCCATGCAGGGATATGGTTTCACCCAGGGAGGGGCTGGCCACCAGCACTTCTCATATCCAGCCCCCAGTTCTGTCTTGCAGAAGTACTATTCCAGGCAGGCTTGGACAAGAGAACCTGTCTTCGTTCCTCAACTCAACTCAACTCCCACTCACAGAGAGGAAGTTCTAGTCCAGGGGCAGTACGTGGAGAATACTGAGCCTAAAATGCTTCCCAAGCTCACTTCCAGGGTGAAGATTCCATGCCAGGAGGAGCTAATTGAGAAGATTGATGTCCACTGTCCCCACCTAGAGCTCTTCTCAGAAACCAAGAGTATCATTTGGGGAAAGAGGGTCATTGTCTTGGCTGCAGTTCCAGTGTACTGGCACAGAAGTTGTGCCTAGCTGGACAGACAGATTAAGAAAACAAAACACAACACAGCTCTGCTTAACGAGACTGTATTTGGAACAAAGTATGGGGAGGGTCATGTGTAAGGCTATTGCAGGAAACAATGGAGATCTCAGTGGTGAGCAATTAAGAGAAGGTCAGTAGCTGCTGAGAGAAACAAACCAAATTGTAAATGAACAGACCGAAAGAGAAACTCAGATTATTTCTTATCTGTATGGTAAAATAAAGCAAAATTAGATCCTTACCTTGGATCTTACATAAAAATCATTTCCGGATGGATTAAAGATCTAAATATGGAAAGCAAAGCAATAATACCTTGAGAAGAAAAGTATTAGATAACATCTTCATGATGGGGTAGGTAAGACTTTCTTAAAATATAGAAAAAAATCATGTAGAAAATGATTGATAGATTCGACTAAATTAAACTATAAAAGTTCTTTTTATAAACAGACACTAGAAATTAAAATATAGGATTATATCTCTATGATTTTGGAACAGGGAGCGTGATATTTTGATCTAAGAAACATGTATTTCAGTCTTTGTTCCCAGCTCCTGGCCAGAGCTCCTAAAACCCTTGTAATTTCCTAAGTGACAGGAGTTTTACAAGCCTTTTTTGTCAGAATACTAGTGTTTTTTCCAGTTCCTGAAATAGCTCAGAGTGATATGTCTTTTGTCATCCAAACCAAACTCCTTTCAGCCACACCTGAGTTTGGATGAAAGAGGTGACTTTTGGAAAGCCCCACCTCCCCCAGGATGGGGGCTGGTTGCTAGGGAAACCAACCACAAGATTAGAGGCTTGGAACTTTCAGGCCCACCTCCAACCTCTGGGGATAGACGGGCTGGAGTAGAAGCAATCACCCAATGACCGATGATTTAATCCATCATTCCTATGTAATGAAGCCCCATAACCCTAAGCAAAGAAATTGGGTGAATACAAAGAAGTGCTGAGAGGGAGGGGCACCCAGAGAGCACAGAAGCTCCACACCTCTTCCCATATACCTCGCCCTATGCAGCTCTTCTATTTGGCTGTTCCTAAGTTATATCCTTTAACATAAGTCGGTAATAGTGGCCATTCTAGCAAATTATCTGTGAGCCATTCTAGCAAATCATTGAACCCAAGGAAGGGGTCACAGGAACCCCTGATTTACAGTCTGCCAGTCAGAATTATAGAAGGCTGGGACTTTCAGCTGTCGTTTAAAGTGGGGGACAGTCTTGTGGGATTGAGCCCTTCACTTGTAAGGTTTGCGATAAGTCCAGGTAGTTAGTTAGTGCCAAAATTGAACTGTAGAACCCTCAGCTGGTGTCTGGAGATTTGGAGAATTGGCTGGTGTGGGAAAACCCCTCACACATTTCACATCAGAAGTGGTGTGTGAGCAGAGAAAAGCAGTGTGGTTTTCCTTTTAGGGAGAATTTCTTGACAAGACAGACACCCACATACACACAAAAAAAGAGGAAAGATGGCTATATCTATCTCCATTGCAGGTTAAAACTCTTTTTTTTTAAACAACATACCCTATAAATAGAGTAAAATGACAAACCACAATGCAATGCATATGCATAACAATGCAAACCAAAGAAATAGTGTCAAACACATTTAAAGAACCTCCTGCATAAAAAGACATAGATTCCAGTAGAAAAATATGGAAGTGGTATGAACAAACAATAGAAGCAGAAGTCCAAATGGTTAATATTAACACATATTAAACCTTTGTAGTAAAGAGGGAAATACAAATAACAATCACAATGATATAATATTTCACACCGCATCAGATCTGCAAGACCTTGAAAAGTCTAACAAAGCAAGTATCAGCAAGAACGTGGAGAAAACGTCTCTCACTTGAAGAGGTATTTAGCGATATCTAGCAGAGTTAATTGGTGTATCCTATGGTCCAGGGGTTCTACTAGCTACGTATATGTTCCAGAGAAACACAGATATGTGTATAACAAAACTTATCCAAGGTGTTTATTGCAGAACTGTTTATGATGCAGCTTTTAGAAGCTTCTTAAATGTCCAATCAGTATAGGCAGATGGGTAAGTAAATGTTGGTACATTTACATAAAGAAAAATGTAGTAGATAAAACTCAAGCTTCAAGTATCAACATACCTAACTCTCAAAAGCATAATGTTGAGGGGAAAATTATAAATTCAATATACTGTTTATAAAAATACACAAAACCCTGCCTTAGAGAGTTTGTAAATGTGTGTGATAAAATTATTGAAAATAGCAGGGAATGTACACAGTGACCTCAAGATAGCGTTTAGTGCTGAGCGGAGGAAGAGATATAGAAAAGGAACTGTAACAGGAGATGTACAGAGATCTATATTTGAATAGATCTATATTTTATTTTCTTAGACATTTTTGAAGCAAATTTGGCAAATGCTGATCAATTTTAGTATTAGGGAGTGAATTCACAGTGTTAGCCATATTATCCTCTATAATTTTCTATATTTTTGAGGTATCTCATCAAAAAGATATTTAAAATAAAATTTAGGAAGCAGTAACAGTAGATATGTGCAGTATTGTACAGTGGAAAGAGAATGGACTTTGGGATCTGATACAGGAGCTGTGTGTCCTTGGGAAATTTTTTTAACCTCTCTGAACATCGGATTCTTCTTTTGTAAAATGACCCATCATGACATTTGCCTGCTGGTGTAGCAATGAAGGTGAAATGAATTGGCATTAAGAACAGGTGCCTGGTATCTAAAAAGCATACAATAAATACTAATGATCTTATCCCAGGAACAGATTTAGTACTTCAACATAAACACATGCAGAATTGCTTTTTATCATGTCTGGTAGCATTACTGAAAAATTCAGTTCTGAAACTATACCCGTCTGGAATAGGGTTGGCTGCACAAAGAGCTTTATGGTTTTGACTCAAGATGCCTTCAGGGACCTGAGCCTGTCCTGTCTTCCTGTCCAGCCACTGTCAGCATGAGCTTTGGTCCCCTACACCCCTCACTTCTGGTCACAAGGTGACTACCTCTACCGTTATATTTTTTTTGTCCAGGTATGAAAATGCGAAAGAGCAAAGTCGATTGTCTCTTTTGAAATAATTCTCCAAGAAGCCCTAAAAACTTCTATTAACTTCCCATTGGCTAGAACTGTGTCACACAGCATCTGTAACAGCAAAAGAGGCCAGGAAGCTGACCTGTGGCTGGGCGTGCCCCCTTGGATAAAAGTGGACTTCTGTTAGTAGGAAGATGGGGACAGTGAAGAGAGCTGGGCTGGGAAACAGCAAGAACTGTTGTAGAGATTGCTGTTCTATGGGACCTGTCCACAGGGACCTGCATTGCTGTTCTATGGGACCTGTCCACAGGGACCTGCATTGCTGTTCTAAATGCTGTCCACAGGGACCTGCATTTTGAGTTTGGGTTTGCCTTTCTAGACTGTGATGGCTTTGGAATTCCTACCTAGAAATAATTCTATGGTGACTATATGATTGTAAATTAATTTCCTTTAGTAATTGTATTTAAGCCAGTGTGCATAGCAAGTTCACTGCTTTGTTTCAATGACATGGATAAATAGGGGGCGCCTTGTGGGGGTGAGGAAGTGGTTGATGGAGCTGATGAATAAGGGGAATCCTGAAGGCCCCCAGAGCCCTCAGCTGAACTCCAGATACTAATACTTATGCTTTTAACATCTCCAGACACAAAGCTTAAAATTAAGGGGATTTTTTGCTCTTGGAATAAATCAGCAAAGTACAAAGATCACAACTCTTGTTAATATTTTTTCATGAGGGGGATTAACTGGATTTTAGCAAAATTGTGCTTTTCTCCCTTTAGCTTCTATGTCTCTGTTCTTATGGTCTTATAGGAAGAAGCTCAGCGAACTAATATACATATTTTAAAATTTATTTTATTTTTGGCTGCGTTGGGTCTTCGTTGCTGCGCACGGGCTTTCTCTAGTTGCGGTGAGCAGGGGCTACTCTTCGTTGCGGTGCGCGGGCTTCTCATTGCGGTGGCTTCTCTTGTTGTGGAGCACGGGCTCTAGGTGCGCGGGCTTCAGTAGTTGTGGCACGTGGGCTCACTAGTTGCGGCATGCAGGCTCAGTAGTTGTGGCACACGGACTTTGTTGCTCTGCAGCATGTGGAATCTTCCTGGACCATGGCTCGAACCCGTGTCCCCTGCATTGGCAGGCGGATTCTTAACCACTGCGCCACCAGGGAAGCCCCAAGAACTAATAGTTTTTAAAGAGAAAGCAGTATTCCTCCCCAGCGGGATCTTGCCTGAAGCAACCTCGTTTACAGGCGCTTGCTTGGGCACTCAGCCCAGTCTGTTACAGACATGGTGCAGCACAGGTGTGGTAGAGCTGCAGTAATGAGTTGCATACGCTTCCAGTTACATTCTCATTTATGATGTCATCAGGGTCCAAGAAAGCAAGAATATTACAAATTTTGTTTAAAAAGAACAAGGGAAGATTCTGAGGCTCTTTTAAAAGTTAAGTATTCTGGGAATCATGATTAAAATCAAAATTTTGAACTCTTACAGAGCACCCCATTTATAGCAAAGCATTCACCAATGAAAATTCATAGAGAGAGAACAGTTTAAAGTCTATGGGGAAAGAAAGGGGGAGAATAAAACAAGTTTTCCCGTAATGTCCGTTCGGGCCAGCCTTGACCGACTACTATTCTACCTTCAAAGTGTGGTCCAATACATTGATCTTAACACAAGTTCTGTTAACACTGGCTTTTAAACAGGATAAAAAAAATAAAGCCAGATTAATGACTTACCTTAAGTCTTAGCTTCATTGGACATTGCAAACAAAGTCTTGGGCTCCATAAAACTCTGATTGGCTCATGTACAAAATTCAACCTCGAATTTTATCTTGGTTTCATTTAGAAGGATCCCTCCTGTCATGATCAAAGGTGGTACGCATGGCTCTCCTTTGGGGAGTGATCTGAATCTTCAGAATCTCCCTGCACCTCCAAATGGGATCTGGGTTAATATGAACTGCCTTGGATAAGGATGTATGCTTGTGCTCTCCCTATTGTATTCACATGGAACAATCAAGTCACGTAATTCACACTTATACCCTTTTCTGTTGCACAAAAGTGTGAAATTGTCATAGAGGCAAATGCAAAAAGTGCAAATGCTTCCACTTTGATTTTTGGCCCTAAGCCATCTGGCAGGGAGGGGTGAAGAGAGTAAAAGCAAAGGGACCAGTGGAAGTTATCAGTCTTTTTTGTCTAGTGTTGTAGAGGTTCAGGTGTCAAAGAAGTGGGAGAAATGGAAGATTATCTCGATAACTATTCTGAACTGTTGAGTCCCTTCCAGTGGAGACCGGTGACTCAGGAGCTGCAAGGCCAATCACGAGAGGCTGGGATGAGGTCAGACGCTTGACCCCAAAGCCTACTATTTAAAGTAAAAGCAAAGTGGGAGACAGGCCAGTCACATACTAGTCAACCAGCAGAATTCACCAAACCCAAGCAGAGCAGATGTAAGAACCACCATCCTGGGGCACTTTGAAGACTAGAGTTGACCAGAGTTGATGAGGAAGTGGGAGTCTAAGAAGCATCTCCATTTAGAAGGCACAGTTCTTTGTGGTGGCTTCTTCTGTACACATGTGCCCTCCCCTGTCCTGAACATCGTGCTGTCTCTGGTATTCAAGGGGCAGCATTTGGCAATGTTTCATCAGGTTGTCATCTCCCCGTCAACAAACCTTTCCAGGTGTGACACAGTTCACGCAGTTGTCACACCCACTGTCCTCGGACAAGTCTGTGTGTCTGTGCTAATACATGTGTCTGTAACCGATAAGGCATCTGGAAGACTCATGACAGCTAAAGAACTCTGTTCCTTCCTCCTTCTCTCCTTGGAAACTGATGCCCTTCCATCTTTCCATCTAAACACTTGTTCTTCCAAATTTTCTTTCTTTTTTTTTATTACAAGGTATTGAATATATTTCCCTGCGGTATACAATAGAACCTTGTTGTTTATTTATTTTACTTGTAGTAGTGCGTGTCTGCCAATCCCAAACTCCCAATTTATCCAAATTTTCCATTCTCGCCAAAGCAAAGATAATTCTTCCAAGTGGCAAATCTGTCATTTTTGACTCAACCCTCCCCTTTATCTTCTCCATGGAATCTCATCCTGTCTGCCAATCTCTGCTTTTGAGTTCATGTTTTGTTTTGTTTTGTTTTCCCCTCACTATCAACACCTAGACTAGACCCTCACATCAAACTTAGATTCTTTGAATGGTCTTCTAATTTGATATGCTCGTTCCAGCCTCTCCTCTCCCTAATCTGGGATCCCTGAGAAGTCTCATTACCTGCAACACTAAGTCTAAACCCTTCCTGTGATGCTCAATATCTGGCCCATTTTCTCTATCCATCCAACCACACTTCCCCCCTTTCCCTCCTTACCACCCATTTCCCTATTTCCAGTTTTGCCATGTTTTTTACCCACTTCTTCTAATCAGTTTTCCTTGCTTAGCACTATTCACAATAACCAAGACATGGAAACAACCTAAACGTCCATCGACAGAGGAGTGGATAAAGGAGATGTGGTACATATATACAATGGAATATTACTCAGCCATAAAAAGAATGAAATAATGCCATTTGCAGCAACATGGGTACAACTAGAGATTATCATACAAAGTCACAAAGAGAAAGACAAATACCATATGATATATCACTTATATGTGGAATCTAAAATATGACACAAATGAACCTATCTATGAAACAGAAACACTCTCAGACATAGAAAACAGACTCGTGGTTGCCAAGCGGGAGGGGGTTGGGAGAGGGATGGAGTGGGAATTTGGGAGAGGGATGGAGTAGCAGATGTAAGCTTTTATATATAGGATGGATAAACAACAAGGTCCTACTGTAGAGCACAGGGAACTATATTCAATATCCTGTGATACACCATAATGGAAAAGAATATGAAAAAGAATATATCTGTATAACTGAGTCACTTCACTGTACAGCAGAAATTAACACAACATTGTAAATCAGCTATAGTTCAATAAAATTAAAAAAGAAAATGAAAGTGACTGCTAATGGGTACAGGATTTCTTTGTGGGTGATGAAAATGTTCTGAAATTAGATACTTCAATAAAAAGGAAAGAAAGAAAGAAAGAAAAAAAATTTCCTTGCTTAAAATGCCTCCTCCTTTCTCTCTAGCTATCCAAATGCTACTTATCCTTCCAAGTTCATGCCAAATTATATCCCTTAAGCCTTCTCTGAAAAATTCGGTCCCTTTAAATTCCACAGTCCTAACTGTCAATACCACACATTTAGGTATCTAGAAGATTATGTTCCGGTTTGTGATATTTAACGCATGTTTTAGAAATTCAAGTGTGCCTCCTTCAACTGCTTTTGAGAGCAATGACTTTGTGATTCATTTCTCCTATATTAAGCTTTCTCCCCTGCAGGGAACAACAGTCACACAAGGGGTGTTTAACACATATTTATCACATATACCTGAAAACATGGATAAAAGAAAAAAAATGATATTAAGATGGACTCTTAGAAAGTCAGCTTGGGGTTCAGAGAGGTTTAAACACATTATACAGAAGAAATATTCAAAGACACTAAGAATAAAATATTCTTCTCCCTCTCTTCTTTGGACCAGCACCTATGTTGGCCCATTCTACTCTATTTTTTGACCCTTTGACCAATTTCCAGGATGCTTAATTGGCCTACATTCCAACTTCATCATTGGCAAGTAAGACAACACCTCCATATTTAAATAAATAGTTAACTCTGACGCTTGCTTTACCAAGTGAAACAGTGGTTTCCAAAAACGGGACCCCGCTGCTCTGCCACATCCTTTGTGACTTGGGGAAGGGTCTGTTGCGATCCCCCCCCCACTTCCCTGTGTTGAGTTCACTTTCTCTTCCCCTGAAAATGACACCAAAGCAAGACAGTGGTAAAAGCAGAGCCCATGGGAAATGGACTGAAGTAAATTTTATTTTAAGCCGAAAAACAGTTTCATTCTAAATAGCTAGCATACACAGTACTTTCAGTTAAACAAAATAATGTAATTTTTTATTAAGCACCAAAGAAGCAGAGAGCCTGGGTGAAGTAGGTTGCCAGCTCTGGATCCTCTCAGCAGTTGGATGATCTAATAAGCAAACACTACTATAAAGGTAGAAAATATACCCAGAATATGAAAATTTATCAAATAACAACAGAGTGAAAATTCTCCTCAATTAGTTCTTCCATATTCCATCTTCAGGGGCTCTAGCACAGTTGTTTAAAGTATGGAAGCCATGTGAATTTTGTAAAATCGTTAGAGGAAAGGAAAGTTGATTTTAGACTGTATAAACAACAGTGGACTGGGATCCTGGAAAATTGAATTGACATGTATAATCTACATACAGAAGTAGAATCTGGGAGTCATTCAACAATTAATTTTGAATAAGAACGTCTCACTTTTATCATTCTTTCTTAACACACGTGATTTAGAATTTCAGTCATCAAGCCATAATGGGTTGAAAATACTAAGTTAGCTCACCACATTTATGCGTGGACAAGATTAACATTCAATAATGTGCTGACTAATCTCACTCACCCTAAACATATTATTTTCAGATTTGACTTAAATAGCTAAGTTACCACTTTATCTCTTTCTTTGTCCAAGCCAACCTCTTTCCTCCCTTCCTTTCGCAGGACCATCTTCTCTTCTTGTTCACTATTATCAAACCAAGCCACAAATCTAATTAAGCTGTCTTGATGCCAAAATCTCCGCTCCTGGAGAAATGTATCATGCAGCACATCTAGGTAAGTGAATTAAAAAAGCATCCAGGCAGGTATCTGGTGAATGTCTCAGTTCATCCTTGCATAATAAACTATCTTCTGCTCATTCATTTGTCAGTCACAGTAACTAAGGATTATTGTTTGCTGAATGTACGTGACACCAGCAATTTGCAGTCTGTTGGCAAGAAAATCAGGTTAGAATGACAGAGTGAGAAATTAAGCAGAAGCCTGATGTAATTAGCTACAACAATCAGGGCTCTAATTTCTGATTTATTGTTTCCTGTTTTCCTGCTTCTCTCCATGCTGTGTATACTGTATGTGCTCCATATAGGCCAAACAATGGCCTTATCAGTCCTGGCAAAGTGAGAGGTCAGAGTTAACAATATTTATTTAAACAGGCAGGATGCTTCCCGCTGCAATTAGGAAATAACTATTACTAATAGGCCCTTGGCACTACTTCCTCATTTATACAATTTTTTTGGAAGGAAAAAAAAACAAGAAGGAATTGGGATTCATTTCTTACCATTGCACGAGAGTTGATTCATCTCTCTCTGGGGCAATCTTTCTTACTCTCAAAAGACCTATGATTCTAAAGGAGCCAAACAAATCATTATTGTTATAGCTGAATATTCATAAAAATACGGAAAAGTATCCTTCCTGATAAATAGTACAGTTTTACCTTCAAAGTTCTATTAAAAGTTTATTGCAGATCACTACCCACTCCCACCCCACCCCTGCCTTGGAAACTAGTCTGTAATGAATTTCCTTGCTTTCCATCATTTAAACACAAACATAAAATGGAGTCAGGCATTCTTTTTATATTTTGAGAAAGTGTTCTTTAAAATTGCCTGTAGGATATTTTTAAGAGGAAAATTATGAGCATTCTTAAACTCAAAGTAGAATTAAAAAAAAAACAACCTCTGAAATAAAGCAATAAGCTCCCGTAAGACAAAAATACCACTGTACTTAACCCAGAACAATGTTCACATTTCCGAAAATATGATTACAACTCAGTTCAGGGTAAATTTAAATGAAATTTGCATCAATGTACATGTAAAAACATTCTGTAGGTCCCTTTGAAAAACAAGGGAACTAGCTATGATGAAATAAATATTTTTGTTTTATTCTTTTAATTCCAAAATTATGCATGTCAAACTCTCCCAGAGTGATACACATCTATAATAAGATAAAGTAGAACACACTCACAAGGCCCTCAGAGAATCCTCAGACTCTAGTCAGACTGCAAAGCAATAAGGAATTAGAAGACACATTAGATTCAGTGTCAGGAGACCTGTGTTTTTTCCAGGCCATTTCTCTCATGAACTAGTGGTCTTCAGCAAGTCATATGACTCTCTAGATCTTATTTGCCTTATAGAAGTTTGGACTTGATCGTCGAATCTTTTTTTTTTTTTTTTTTTGCGGTACGCGGGCCTCTCACCGTTGTGGCCTCTCCCGTTGCGGAGCACAGGCTCCGGATGCACAGGCTCAGCGGCCATGGCTCACGGGCCTAGCTGCTCCGCAGCATGTGGGATCTTCCCGGACCGGGGCATGAACCCGTGTCCCCTGCATCGGCAGGCAGACTCTCAACCACTGTGCCACCAGGGAAGCCCCGAATCTTTTTTATAATAAAAATTAGTGTATATCAAGCACTTTTGTTCTGTGTCAGGCACTATGCTAAATATTTTAGATGCTCCATGTCTTTTTTGTTGTTGTTATTAATAAAATTAAATTTAAAAGGCAATTAAAATTAAAAACATCATAATGGACAAAAAAGGGACATTGTATACTTGTAAAACACATGAGGAATAAGAGTCTATTATATTTGCCCATATCTCTGTTCTTTCCATGGTTCTTTCTTTCTGATGCTCCATGATTTTTTCACTCATCTTCTCCTTTTCATCTGAAGAACTTCCTTTAGGCTTTCTTTAAGGGTGATCTGCTAGTAACAAATTATTTTTTGTTTCCATTCATAGGAGAGTGTCTTCATTCCTAAAGGATAGTTTTGCTGGATATACAATTCACTCTCCACAGTTCTAATTAATTGTTTTTTAATTAATTAATTTTATTTTATTTAGTTTTAGCTGTGTTGGGTCTTCGTTGCTGGGCACGGGCTTTCTCTAGTTGCGGCGAGCGGGGGCTACTCTTCGTTGTGGTGCACAGGCTTCTCATTGCGGTGGCTTCTCTTGCTGTGGAACATGGGCTCTAGGCACACGGGCTTCAGTAGTCATGGCACACAGGCTTAGTTGCTCTGCAGCATGTGGGATCTTCCCGGACCAGGGCTCGAACCCATGTCCACTGCACTGACAGGAGGATTCTTAACCACTGCGCCACCAGGGAAGCCCCTCTCCACAGTTCTTTTCTTTTAAGTTGACAGATGCTCCTTGTCTTTTAATTCTCCCAATAGTCTATGAAATAGGAACTCATTTTCTCTACTTTACAGATAAGGAAACTGAGGCTTTGAAATTCAGTAACTTGCCTGAGGTTATTCAGCTGGAATAAGACCCAGGGATCATTCTACACTAGGTGCTTAACTTTTTGTTCTTTAGCCTTACATCTTAAGATCTTAACACAGTAAGATTCTAACCAAACATCTGCACAGATACCTGGAGATGAACACAAAAGTGTAGTGTAAACAAAAATGCAGAAATCCACAGGGTCCTACTGAAAAAAGATGAAACATCTTAATGTGTGAGCATCCAATTTGTGTCTAAGAATATTTTCATGAAAATGCCAATAAATAATTCCAAACAAATACCATGGAATCAATCACTAAGTATTTGCTGAGCACCTACTATGTTCTCAATTCAAGATTCTATTCTGTAGAGGGTGTAAACATATAAAATGCAGTCTTTTCTCCCAAGAGATTCATAATCTGGTTTGGACTGTAATCCATGTTGTACATTCATTCATGGCAAAATTTGAGGTATGCACACCAAAAACTGAAGGAATTCAGCTGAAGGATTTCAAATCTCAGAGCTAGAATAGTGAGGGAACATTTCATGGATGAGGTAAATGAACATAATCTGAATTAGAGGAGCTTTACTGGCAAAAAAATGATCAAGGGAGTGAATAGAGACAGCAGTGTTTAAGAAAGTCTAGTATAATGGTCTCAGGATAGAAGTAGAAGAGGAGTGTGTGTGTGTGTGTTTATAGAACAAAAGAAAGGAAAGAGGAAAGGGACCTTATATTCAAAGAAATTTCTTAGGCATCATTACAGCATTCTATTTGTAATGGATAAAAACTGAAATGAAAAATGCCAGTGGGTAAAGAGAGGAAAGATACACGTAAGAAGTATTTTCAAAGTGAGTTTGGAAATGTTTTTACTTAGTCACTTGATCATTTATTCATATGATTAACCTTGATTATAACCTATATCCAGGAACGATGCCGTGGCCAAGGATATAAAGATGATTAAGAAAAATCCCTGCTCTCAAGACGCTTCTAGTTACTGAGGAAAGTAGAGAGGCAGACGCATAAACTGGTAACTACAACAGAGTGTAATGTGGTGAGACTTGAGCAGAGAGAGTCCAGTGCTATTAGGGGAGAAGCTGTGAGGAGATTCTGATTAAGGCTGACCTTCAAAGAGAGTGTCTTGGAGGGGATGCCTGAGCTAGGTCTTGAGGGATACGTGGAGAGTATCCAAATGAAGGACCAACGTAAGGGTATTCCAAGGCCCAAGACAAGCGTGCTCGAAGGTGAGAATACAGTATTGCATGTTTGGGGTTCTGAAAGAAGTTTGGAACAGCTGAAGTATAGGGAGCTAGGATATGGAATAGGAAAGATAACACTAGAGAGGAAGGCTGAGACAAAGTCTTAAAGAGTCTGGAAGAGTCTGGTATGTCTTCATCTGAAGATAACAGGGAGCAATAAATGGAATATCATGACTGGATTTGAATCTGGGAAAGCCAGATTTTCAACATGGATGATCATGCCATCTGCAAACAAAGACAGTTTTGTTACTTACTTACCTCCCAATCCATATACATTTTATTTCCTTTTCTTGTCTTACTGCATTAGCTAGAACTTCCAATATGATGTTAAAAAGGGGGGTGAGAGGGGACATCCTTGCTTTGTTCCTCATCTTAGTAGGAAAGCTTTAAGTTTCTCGCCATTATGTTATGTTCATGCATCAAAATTTAGAAAATAGATGACTAACTTCTTGAAGCTACTTTTCCACTCACAAATTTATTTAAGACAGCAAAGTTTAAACTTTGTAGTGGGAATAGTCATAAACTACTAAATAGCCACATAATAGCTAATAATTCTAATAAATGCTTTAAATTTCTATCACAAAGAAAATAATCAAAACATGTTTCTACACTAAGAAATTAATTTTTTTCTGAAGTAAAAGCACAATGAAAGAAGAGATTGTGACAAGGGAAGCATTAGTAAAGTTGAAGGCATATTAACAAATTAAAATAATAATGATATCTCATAGCAATGAATACATTCTTTTTAGACTGAGGGAACAATTTCATGCTGAATCTCTGGCACAAGAAATACCATCCTTGTAATGGCATCTATCGTTTCTCAACTAATTAAATGTTTTGGCTGGGTTAAGACTTAATCACTGCACAAATATTCTTAAAGCAACATGAATTTCTGTCAGGATATTGAAACAGCTAAAATATTTTGTCACCTGGAAATTTCTGTAGTACTCTCTCTTTAAATTTATTTTTTATTAAAGTATAGTTGAATTAGAATGTATTAACTACTGCTGTACAGCAAAGTGACTCCGTTATACGTATACATACAGTCTTTTTCATGTTCTTTTCCATCACGGTTTATCACGAGATACTGAATACAGTTCCCTGTGCTCTACAGTAGGACCTCGCTGTCTATCCATTCTATATGTAGTACTCTCTTAACTGTGTCCTTTTTCTTTTTCTTCTTTCATTTTTATTGAGATACAATTGATGTACAGCATAATGATTTGACTTACATACGTCATGAAATGAAAATGCTGGAGGACAGGGATTATTTTAAAGATATAGTTCCAAGGTACCTAAAGGCTGTGGAAATAGTGTATTCAGGCTGGATAGACCTAAGTTTATATCTGGCATTATTGACTATGTAAATTCAAGTAATTATTAACCAGTCTGAGCTTCAGTTTACCCATCAATTAAATAAGCAACATAAGGCCTGCCTGATGGGATAACTAAAGGTTTAAGGAGATAACTTATCAAAGGATTGACATAATTAAATACCTGCTAATTCCCTTCAACTCGAGTTTATCATAATTTATTAAAACCATCTCAGCTAGGGCTTCCCTGGTGGCGCAGTGGTTGAGAGTCCGCCTGCCGATGCAGGGGACACGGGTTCGTGCCCCAGTCTGGGAAGATCCCACATGTCGCGGAGCGGCTGGGCCCGTGAGCCATGGCCGCTGAGCCTGCGCGTCCGGAGCCTGTGCTCCCACGTACCGCAAAAAAACAAAACAAAACAAAACAAAACAAACCCATCTCAGCTAGATGAATTATCGTTTGATACCAGAAAGCTACATATCTGTCTGTAGACCCTCCAAGCCTTAATACTGTAGTAGTTGACAAAACAGCAGCATGTGTGCTCCCCTCACCCCTCCCCACTTAAACTTATGTCTGCTGCTCCTTCCTCAATAATTAAAAAAGAAAAAGAAAAAGCTGGGCAGAGGCAGAATGAGGATCAAGACTCTCCATCTCTCTTACAGTCAGTAGATGTGGTCACACGTTGAAGTTCTGGTCAATGGTGTGAAGGAACGTGTTATGTGCAGCGCTCAGGAACCTCCTTAATGTCTGTCATTCTTGCCAATTGCTCCACGTGGGTGGTGATCCCACTTCCCCTGCCTTCTGCAGGACTTCATGCCAATCATCCTCCCCCTGTCTGTCCTAAATCATCGATACTTTTCCTTTCTACTTGATTATTTTCAAAAGAATACGACCATGATTATATTTCACCCATTTTTATTTATATATTTATTTTATTGAAGCACAGTTCATTTACAATGTTATGTTAGTGTCAGGTGTACAGCAAAGTGATTCAGTTATCCATACATATATTCTTTTTCAGATTTTTTCTCACTATAGGTTATTATGAGATATTGAGTATAGTACCCTGTGCTATACAGTAGGTCCTTGTTGTTTACCTATTTTATATACAGTAGTGTGTATATGTTAACCCCAAACTCCTAATTTATCCCTCCCCCACTTTCCCCTTTGGTAACCACAAGTTTGTTTTCTATGTCTGTGAGTCTTTTTCTGTGTTGTAAATAAGTTCATTTGTGTCATTTTTAAAAATTCAACATATAAGTGATATGATATTTGTCTTTGTCTGACTTACTTCACTTAGTATGATAATCTCTAGGTCCATCCATGTTGCTGCAAATGGCATTATTTCATTATTTTTTATGGCTAAGTAGTATTCCACTGTATATATGTACCACATCTTCTTTATCCATTCATCTGTCAATGGACACTTAGGTGGCTTCCATGTCTTGGCTATTGTAAATAGTGCTGCTATGAACATAAGTGTGTAGGTATCTTTTCAGATTAGAGTTTTTGTCAGATATATGCCCAGGAGTGGAATTGCAGGATCATATGGTAGCTCTAGTTTTAGTTTTTTAAGGAACCTCCATACTGTTCTCCATAGTGGCTGCACCAATTTACATTCTATTTCATCCATTTTTAAAAGAATCTTCTTCTGACCCCACTTACCTTGCCAGTTACCATCTCATTTCTTTTCTCCCCTCTGTTGAATTCTCAGAAAACATGTCAAAACTCACTGTTTCTAATGTTTTGATTAATGCATCTCCACGCTCCCATCGGAATCATTTCACTTCTGTCTGAAGGAATTCTCTCAAATCTTTGCTGCTTTGGGAGCTTATCAATACCTTCAAACAATTATTTTAAAAATTTGCCCAGATTTTCTAGTAATTCTTGGTAAGAGTACTGCTTTGAAATAAGCTAGTATGTTATCGCAGGAAGCAGAAGTCTCCCTGGCAGACCTCTCGCCCAGATTCATACATTCAGATGCACACTTCACATCGCTGTACAGATGGCTAATAGCTCAAACACTATTGAAACCCTGGCCTTCCCCTCACCACCTACCCCCACCCCACCAAATCCTCACCTACCAACCTCATCTACTCGGTAATATCATCTTACTTGGTAATATTATCAACCTTTTAGTTGGTCAACCTCAAATCTTTGGAGTCATCTTTCATTCCTCTTTTTCCCCTCAGACCTCCTAGTCAATCTTCTGAGATTCTGTTGACTTCATCTTCAAGATTTCTCCAGAAATTAATCATTTCCCTCCGTCTGTACTGTACAACTCTAATATGAACCACTGTTAGATCTTGCCCAGATTGCCACAATAATCCCCCTAATAGGTCTCTCTGAGCCTACGCTGATCCCCTACAGTCTATCCTCAACAATGCAGGTAGAATGATCCTTTTAATAATTAAATCAGATTATGTCACTTTTCAGCTCGTACCTTCCAATAGCTGCCCAACTGAATAATCAAAGACCTTACTATAACTTATAGGATGCTACTTAATGGTCCCCTCCTTCCCATTCTGACCTCATCTACCATTTTTACTGTCTTCCATCATCATACTGGCCTTTTTGCTGTTTCCAAAACATGTGAGGCATTTTCATATCTCAAAATCCTTGCTCTATACACTTCTTCTTCCTGGGGAGCTCTTCTGGTTAACTTTTACCCTCTCAAATCCCACCTTTTCAATGAGGTGAGGACTACCATGACCAATCTATTTTAAACTGCAGCTTGCCCAGCTTTTAAATTGACCCTCTCAATTCTTTTTACTGTGCTATAGGTTTTATTTTTTCCATTGAAGTTTTCACCTTCTAATATGATATATAATTTGCTTTTTATGGTTTATCTTCATTTGTCTTCCCCTGCTAGAAAACATGTTCCAAGAAGAAAGGAGTCTTTTTGTTTTCCATGGGTGTATTCCAAACATCCAGGACAGTGCCTGCCATATAATAGGTTCTCCATACATATTTGTTGAATGAATAAGTGAGTCAATGAATATATACATTTCTCTTTCTACACATCCTTGGTTAGAAGATGAATGAGATGTTTGCTTATCTTGAACCATGAGAATATATACCATATCCTAGTGTATTTGTGTTCCGTGTCTGCTGTAACAAATTACAAGTCACAAACTTGGTGACTTGAAACAACAGAAATTTATTCTCTCACAGTTCTGGAGGCTAGAAGTCCAAATCAAGGTATCTGGAACCACACCCCTTCCAGAGATTCTAGGGAAGAATCTACTCTTTGAATTCAAAACTTAGAATGGAATGCTGTGGCCACATTACTCCAACCTCCAAGGCCAAAATCTTCAAATCTCTCTCTGCTCTGTTTTCGCATTACCTTCTCCTGTGTGTGTGTGTGTGTGTGTGTGTGTGTGTGTGTGTGTGTGTGTGTCTGATCTCCCTCTACCTCCATTTACAAGGATACATGTGCTGGCACTTAGGATCCACATATGAATAATCCCACATAATCTCCCCCATCTCAAGATCCTTCACTTAATCACATCTGCAAAGACTCTTCCTAAATAAGGTAACATTTAAAGTCCCAGGTTAGGGTGTGATATCCTTGAAGGTCATTATCAGCCTCCCACACCTGGGGATGATGCTGGAGTGCTATGGTTCCCTCAGAGCTGCATGGAGCAGAGCTGTCATGCCAGCCCTAGAATCCTTACTTTGGGATTTTAGGCTAAAGAGAAATAAACCGATTTTAAGCCACTCTTATTTTGGGCCTTGTTAAATTTGACCAAATTGGATCCTAACTGATAAAAGCTGATGAGTCACTGTTAATATCTTTTAATTGAAATATTACATTTACCTAAGATGAAGTTTCACAGACGAACCCTCATGTCACGTTTCTTTAATTTAGACTGGAAATTTATGGACTCATTGGGTAACACTGGTAATTTTGCGTTGATCAGAAACTCTGATAAAAAGTGAAAAAAGTTATAACTTGATAATGAAGCTTAATAGAAATTTTTAAAACTTGAAATGTTTAGAGAATATAAAAAGTTATATAAAGAAATCTTATTATAGAACTATTTGGAACCACTGCTCTATGAAAACACATTAAATAGCTGAACAATTATCTTCTTTACTTACTACATTTTCTAAATAAGCCTAATGAAGAGCAAATGACAACAGTCTAGACTGACTCACAAAGATATGAATATTCTCAATAAAGTATGAGCTAAACAAATACTGTATCTGATAAGTGCCGGTGAATGGTGACTGAAGAGCCTAGCTTTTTAAACAGAAAACTGCCTCTTTAGCCCAGCTGTAAAAGCTGATATTTATTTCGACATGTTTGTCAAACAATAAATTAACACAATATTGGGCAATTCTAATTCTGCAAAGATAATCCCCAATAAACTTTCAGAGAGATCCTTGAGGGAGAGGTATTATTGGAGATTATAAACTAAAAAAGTGTTAGGAGATTAGAGATGTGAAAGACAGTTTGCAGGCTGTGGGATTCCAGTGGACATCTGTGGCTGGTCCATTCCCTATATGTCCTATTATTAAGTGACACTGTTAGGGAAAACATCTCAGGCCAAAATAAACTCTAGGACCTGGTAGACTTATGTATTAGATGTGAACGTGTTATAATTAAGCTATCTTGGCTCCCAATGGCTGCCCAAATGATCACGTACCTCATACATTTTATCAAAACACTAAAATTTTGTGTTCTTGCTTTTCTATACATTATCATTAACGGGTGTATTCGGTAGTTAATGCACCACCGTCCAGCCAGGTGCCCAAGCTGAAAGCCTTTTTTCCATTCTTCCCCTCCACATCCGGGACGGACCAGGGCTGGGGGAGGGGGGAAGCAAGTCTTAACCTATTTAATATCTCCTTCCGTGCATCTCCCATTACTATCACTTAGGTCGACTCCAGAACTATCTTTTCCCATCAGGGTCCCATTAAGCTCCTAAATGATCTCCACACAACTATTGATGTCTCTCTAATACCACCTGCTTCCTGCATCCAGGGGAATCTGCTACAAGTACTAATACATCCTTCTTCTGCTGAAAACCATTGGGTGGTTCTTCAAGCCCATTCATAATCTGGCTATAGAATTTCATGGTGAGAATATGACCATTGGAGAGCAATTCAATGAATATATCATAGCAGGTTCTAACTGGTTCTCCAAGTGGCACAAGATAAGCAACAGCATTTAGTGTATCAGAGAACCAGATCATCAGTCATTGAACGTCTATAACAATCTCCCTTTGTCTACTCGTCACAGTAAATTTCAGGTTTTCATTCCATCTTCTAAGCTATTTTCAGACTTGAGCTATTCCTTTAGATTCTTCTTTCAAGTGACTCATGTTCATCCCTTGAATTTTATTCCTATTTTCCATTGTCTCCATCCTCTAGTCAAGATCCTTCTCACTTTCTTCCTCCACTTTAACTTTTAATGGAAACCTCTTTTTCCTCTACACCAATGATTTCAACAGTCAGCAAGGAGCACCCCTAGGACACATGACAACCATCCTACCATGATCAGAGTGAGATAGTTCTTCAAGTTCAGGTAAAAATTCATTTTGAGAATCACTGTTCCAGTTTTCCTCAAATTTTTCCTTAAAATGACCTTCCTAAAATATCCCTGTGATCATATTACTCCCAACTCATCCACCTTCAATGGTGTGTCATTCTCATAGAATAAATTGCAAGCTCCTTAGAATTTCACATTACCTGACACATCTACCTGTAACCTATACATCTTTCAAGCTGGTTTGCCACCATCCCCAGAACATCCCGTCTCACCTACCTCCCAGTCTTTTCTCACTGACTCATTACCCTGCAAGCCTCGTGGCACATCTTAGATCATAACATTCTTATTTATTTTTATGGTTTAATCTTTCTATCCCCACCTAGACACTAAACTTCTTCGACAATAGAAACCAAATTTTAGTTATTTTTCTCCCTCAGTGTTCTTGCACAACGTTCTAATCCGTAGTCAACAAATTAGTTGGCTTAAAAACTTACTCACTTGGGACTTCCCGCGTGGTCCAGTGGTAAAGAATCAGCCTTCCAACGCAGGGGATGAGGGTTCGATCCCTGGTGGGGGAACTAAGATCCCACATGTTGTGGGGCAACTAAGCCCAGGCGCCACAACTAGAGAGAGAAAATATCCACACGCCACAACTAGAGAGAAGCCCGCATGCTGCAACAAAGACCCAACACAGCCAAATAAATAAATATGTAAAAAAAAAAGCCAAAAACGTACTCACTTGATCCACCTTAGCTCTTTACTTTATTCAGGTGTCAAAGACAAGGAGATTCAACAAGGTAACCTGTTAAGTTTCTTATTCTGGATTTCCACACTCAGTTGCCTGAGACCAGAGACTAGACTGAAATTCAAAGGAGCCCATTTGTTCGGAAATGCATTTAAAAATCTCTGTGAGACGACAGGCACAAGACTCACTTTCAGAAAAGCTAAACTTTCATATTCATGTAATTTCTCTCATAAGTTTCCAAAGTTGTTTTTATTTATTTTATGAATAAATAAAGTCAACGATTATTGTTTAGATAAGTCATAAGTTCATGATGGCACACAGCCTCTAGCAATTTATGGGGGAAAGAAAATTTCTACGTGAAGTGGTAATTGTTTCTATCCCCTGGAACAGCAGACATGACCTTTGCTAGAAAGGTAGAATAAAATTTGGGAAGGTAAGATTCAATTCAAATGAGCAAGGCCCTGCATTTTTCTCTTAAAATTTTGAAAAGTCTCTGATAATAATGATCATACCTTACAGATCAGTATCATTTTAAAAAATAGGCTTAGGATATATATCTGGATCTATCTGTATGTCTATCTCTCCATCTATCCGTCCATCTAGTCTGTCCCCCTGCATCCTCCACCTCCACTTCTGACCTAGGCTCACCAGAGGAAAATATAGCACTATGAATAAGAGTATTGCTCGATCTGAACTGCAAAGCAAAATTAAGTATAAGTATTATCTAATGCTGATCATCTAATATCTGCACCTAGCCAAACACACAACAGTAAAAACTAAACTCTATACCAAAACTACATACGTACATGCATACATATGTACATACACACCTGCTCTAAGCATGATCTGCTAATGCCTGATGGTTTGATTTTCTTAAACATGAAAAAAAAATTATATCCGGGGGGCAGGAATAAATAATTAATAAGAACCTGCTGTATAGCACAAGGAACTCCACTCAATACTCTGTAATGGCCTCTATGGGAAAAGAATCTAAAAATAAGGGTGGATATATGTATATGTATAATTGATTCACTCTGCTGTACACCTGAAGCTAACACAACTCTGTAAATCAACTAGACTCCTATAAAAATGGAAGAAAAAAGAAAACCAACAACAAAAAACCTATATCCTATTAAGAGCTACACTTACGGAAAGAAATCAAAGTGAAAGACACCACTTTGCTTCTTTAAGTGGACCAAAATCCACATCGTGTTGCCCCCAACAGGCACGTGCTGATTTTCGCAGGGGCCGTTTAAGAGGGCAGAGTCAGTACAAGACAGAGTAACCGCAAGACCTGATCGCTAATTTGCTGCCAGTGCATGTGGGGTACAGACCAGAATTTCAGCTTGACCCTTGATTTTATAAGTTAATACCAATATTCCTTACATTATTAGTTTTACTGGTAAATCAGGAGCAAGTTGTTGGAGCCAGCTGTGACCCCAGGGCAAAAAGTCTTTGCCTGCTGTCACCTTCTGACAGTTTGGGCTGTTAATTACCTCAATCAACTAGAACACAAGCACCTCTCTGTCTGCCAGCTGGCAGGCTCTGCTTCAGAAACTGGCAGCTAGGGAAGATTTAAAACCTGTAAAAAGGACTGCTATGTAAACAGTTTATTGTATAATATTCGATGACCAGAGTAGACCCGCACCAGTAATCAAAGGTAGGGTCTGCTATCGGGCCTTGAGAGGGTAGCAAAGGAAGAAGTTAAAAATAGCTTTTGTTTATATCTTCTTCATCCAGAAGAATGAAACTAGGGCTTGTGGCTCTGGAGGAAGGACGTTGGTGCCTTGGAGGAAAGTCAGCCACTTAGCTCTCCTGGAATAAACGTGGACACAAACAAAAAGACGTAACTAAGCAGTTGTGTTTACTTTGCAGAAATCACAGAATGGGTGGAAAAGCTGAAAGCTCTCTACCAGTTCAGGATGCTGTATGGGCATTCACTCTAAAAGGGAATCTGTACCCATAACACATGTGTTATGGATTACGTGTGTGTTGTGCCGTGTAGCCGATTATACTACTGCTCTATTCCAACCAAAATGACTTTCCTAACATTCAAGGACATTGAAAATACATTTTTCAAAATCATGCTAAAACTTTTGAGATTGTATCTGATACTTCACAATCTCCTTTCCAATTCTATAGGTAATTTTTAAAACATTAATTTGATTACACTATCAAAGGATAAATCAAAATGCTAAATGATTCTTAATATTTTACATTCCACTTGAACATTAAAATTCAGAGACATCTGGTCTTTGTTGATTTAATGGCTGGTTTCATAAGCCAACTGGCTTAAGTTCAAGTCGTGATCAGAATCTAAATTATTTATTTGTTTTAAAGAAATATAAACAAGCATAATACACTGTGATAAAGTACCACTAATTTTCAACAATGAAAGGAAACAAAATTAACATGTATCTGCCTTTGATTCATTTCTTGGAGGCATTTTTTTCATAAGTCTTTCCAGAAGAAATAGTAGCCTTCTTGATATTTTCCTTGGAGTCTCTTTTCATATGAATTATCAAAGCAATTTAGAATTAAATATTTTTATACACATACACACACACACACACACACACACCCCTCGCCCAAATATTCTACAGATAAGAATTATAAAGATGCCTGTATTGCAAGAAGACTTGAAAAACCCCACATCTAAGAGTAAATCCTACAGGTTTGTAATTTTTGCCTTGCCTTCCAGAGAAGCAAAACTTACGTCCCCTTCTCCCTCATTCTTTGCAAACTCCCTGAAGCACGGTAGTGCTGTTGATCATAGCAGATAATATTGATTGCTTGTTATTTGCCACGCAAAATGAGAAGCTTTTAGGATGATTATTTCTCATTTATCCTTTGCAATAGCCTTATGAGACAGGTTATAAGATTGCCTTCACTCTACAGATGAAGATAATATAACCTGCTGACAGTCATACAAATATTAATACAGAGATTCTGTAGCAAATCTTTCTGACTCGTGGCTCTAGACTCTTAACTGCTCTGCTACACCACCTCCCCCATCATTGGCACTTTCTTGAAACTCTCTCTTGAAAGACAATCACGTCTCCATGCTTCCTTGCTCCCTTCCTTCCTTCCGCCAGAACTTCATCAGTTCTATTGTTTTTTCTCTTAGGTATATATCCGTTCCCAGGGCTTCTTCCCACTCACTGTTCTCATTTATTTCAGTGGCTTTGACTTTTACTTCTGTGCGTGTGGCTCCAAATCTTCCTGGACTTTCTGGAGCTCCAGTACCCTCCATTTGGTCTGGGTATGCTCCCGTCTGCAGCAAACCTGCCCTTTCTCTTGTCGCTGCATCTTAATTAATGGCATTACAGTCCACCCAAGCTCAGGATTCTGTTTCATCTCTTCATGCGTCACCCACTCAGGTGAAAAAAATCTTAAGAACCCTACTTTTGAGAGAAATCTTTTTTTCCTACCCCCATAGCATGGCTAGTTTGAGTCCCCGTTATTAGTATTTACTAAAATAGCATCACAGCAGCCAAGGAACTGCTTTCGTTACCTCTTGTCTCATCTTCTCTAATCAATCCCACATTTTGCCATCAGAAACATCCTTTTAAACCCAGAACGGTCCTTAGTTCTCCAAAACCTTCAATGGTTTCCCAATGTACACAGACCAAAATCCAAGCTCCTCAGTTTAGTAAATCCCTTGGCTTAGCTCTGGTTTACCTTAATCCAACTTAACTTCTACTTCAATACCCCAAGATGCTCACTCTGCCTTCCTAATCAGCCCTGCCCTTGTCTCCTCCTGACTGTCCTTTCTTTGTGGGCATCCTCTTCCTCTTTCATCTTAATCCCTCTTAAACCACCTCTGGTTTTCTCCTGTGAAACTCCTTGTGTTCCCACTGGAAATTCATCCACCTCTTCATTTATTTAAGATATATTTATGGAATACTTACCATGTGCCTTACACTACACTAAGATCTGAAGGCTTAAAAATAAAATACTGGGTCCCTTCTCTCAAGGAATCTATAATAAGCTAATGGAGAAGACAAACAGGTAAATAAGCAACTAAAATGACATGTGGTTTTCATGAAAGACACACACTTCTAAAGTGCACTCAAGAAAAAATAACCTTAAAAGTACTATGATTACCTTTTTTAAAAGAGAAGAAAAAGAAAATTGCTTCATTAGTGAATTCTGCTAAACACTTAAGGAAGAAATGTTATTAATTTTACATAAACTCTTCCAGAAATGAAAGATTCCACCATTACTCTGATATTGAAAATCAGACAAAGCCCTTACACAAAATAAAACTAAAGACCAGTATCTCTCATTAATATAAATGCAAAATCCTATATAACATTTTATCAAATCAGTTCAAGAAATATATAAAAAAGAATAGTATATCATGACAAAAAAGGGTTCATCCCAGATATGTTAGGCTCGTTTCAACATTTAAAAATCAATAAATTTACTTTGTTATATCAATAGACTACAAAAGAGAAACCATTTTATCATCCCAATAAATGGAGAAAAATTATTTGACAAAACTTAAAGTCATTAGTGCACCATAGAAACTCCTAGGAAAGTATTAATGAAAGGAAACTTCCTCAACTTGATAAAGGGTATCAACAAAAATCCTACAGCTAATATCATATTTAATGGTAAAAGAGCAAATGCCTTCCTCCTAAATACTGGGATCAAGACAAGGATGTCTAATCTCAGAACTTCCCTTCAATATTGTACTGGGGATTTTAGTCAGTGCAAGTAAAAAAAGAAAGTAAGAAAAAGAAAATAAAAGTCATGCAGTTTGGTAAGGAGGAAATAATTGTATCCTTACTTGCAGATAACATGAAACATGATAATCAAGGTAAAAATCGTAAGGAATCTACAAAAACATGACTAGAACAATAAATGACTTTAACAGAGTTAACATACAAAAATCTATTTTATTTCTATATATTAACACCTAACAATTGGAAATTTTAATTTAAAAAAATCACACAGCATCAAAAACGTAAAATATTTAGGGATAAATTAAACTATTAAATAAGTACAAAATCTGTACATTGAAATTTTCAAAACATTGTTGAGAGACATTAAATAAATTAAATGGAGAAATATACTATGTTTGCAAATTGGAAATTTTGATTTTGGGAAGCAATCAGTGTTCTGCAAATTAATCTGTAGATTCAGCATGATCTCAGTCAAAATCCCAACAGGTTTTGTGTAATTTTTTGTGTGTATTTTGTATATTTTCGTGACAAGCTGACTCAAAAATATATATTGACATGCAAAGAAACCAGAATAGAAAAAACAGTTTTTTGAAGGACAACAAGATTAGATGACTTGCACTCTCTAATTTCAAGAATTATCACATTTTCATTGAGAAAAATTAACAATACAGAAAATAGAAAGACAAAAAGTAATAATTACAGCAAAACCTCATACCAAATTCCCACAATCAAAATACTCTTCTAGATTTTTTTCTATGACTATACATACAGTATTATCAACAAAAAAATAGATTATACCATATGGATTTGTACCATGCTATTTCATTGAATAATCTCAATTCAATAACTCCACCTTATCAATTAATATAGAGCTACATCACCATTTTTACTGGATGTATAGATTTTTATAGAGCTTGTTCAGGATTTGTTATTACAAATACTGTTATAAACAGTCTTGTACATACACCTTTGTATATTTGTCTGATTATTTTTTAAACTGATTTATTAAATGTTGAATAAATACAAGAGCATTTATAACATGTAAAATGCAAAGAACAAATATAAAACATTGCCTTTTTTGCACGACTAAAAAAAATTATCACAGTGCTACAGTGTGGAATTAGTGAAGCATAGAGGTATAGCAAACTTAAGGTAATTCAAAGGAGACTGGATAGTCTTTCAACAAATGGTGCTGGAACAAGTAGATATTTATATACTTCTTACCTAGGACAAAAGAAGTACATATTAATTAACTACCTCATTATATCAAGGGGGGATGGAAAGAGAAGTGGATGATAAAGTAGGAATCCCAGTAGGAACCAGCTCTGGCTCCACCAGTATCTGTAGTTTTGGCAAGTCAGTCCATCTCTCTGGATATTGTCAGCAAAGTGAAAGTCGTGGGTCAGATTATCTCCAAAGCACTTTCCATTTCTAATGTTCTGACAGTCTATGAGGCCATCAACCCAAAGGGGCTTTATCCTTCAAGGATTGAATGTTTTGGTGGCAGAACCCCAGCTGGAATGAAAAGAGAAGGAGGGAGGGAGACAGAGAGAAACCAAATTGAACCAAAATGCCTTTTTACATTGGGAATTTGTCATGTACAACTAATTCTACCCCCAGGGAAATTACAATTATTTCTATTCTTCCCACAAGAGGTTATTTTGAGCTCAGAAAATCAGTTGTCTTTGCCACAGATCATAACCTAATCAACCCTGTGCTTTATGATTGTGAATAGGTTCTAACAATCCAATAGCTAAGACAATAACATGAATATTAAAAATACTGAAATTTCCTGATTTGCCTTTTAATCAATTTCTAAAGAGTAACCACAAATAAGATGATTTAGGCCTCAGAAGTGGCCATATGAAGTAAGAGAAATAGTATAGATATAGAATCTGTATTCTCTTCTCTGCTCCGCCCCGAATTATTTTGTATGATGTCGGCAAGTCACTTAAGATCTTTAGATGTCAGTTCCATTATTAGAGGTGAAGTGTTTGGGGTTTTTGGTCTTTAAGATACCTGACAATCATGGAATTCCTTGAAACTATGAAAAATGAAGTCCAAATTGAGAAATACAAATACTCGAATAATACTGAAAGCTTATCCCAGATAAATCTAGCACAAAGACTCATAAGCAACATTTCCCTCAAGAACTGGCATTCTGAGTTATCTTGGACCTAATCACCATTGTTATAAGAGAAAGCAAAAGGGCAAGTTTTGTATTCAGTTTAGAAGATAAAAGGGTGAATTACATCCATATGCCACAGATCTCAAAAAAACAGCAAAGTTTAAAGGTAGAATAATTGAAAAATAATCAAATATGTAACTTCGATCAATGAAAAGGTGAGAAATTTGTCATAGTTTCCTATCACTAGGTCAGTTAAATGAGAGATGTGAATGCTCCTTGGGAGAAATAAATTTCAGTTTCAAGGCTTAAAACCCACCAAGCTTCAGGTAAAAGAATTCTCCCATGCTGTACACCCGAAACTAACACAATATTGTAAATCAACTATACTCCAATTTAAAAAAAGAGAGTGCTTCCAAAGAAAGCAGGAAGAGAATATATACTGAAGAATGATTCAAAATAAAGTGAAATATATTTTCTAGCAAAAATTGCTGCTGCTTTTAGAACTTAAGGTGTAAGAAAAATTTTTAAAAGAGAAAGAATTCATTCTCAGAAATATTCTCATAGCAGGAAATTTTTCTAGACCCATGTCAGAATATCTCCTGAATAGTAGAGCAATGAGTAACTTAATTTCTCTTTAAATTATTCTGTTGCTGCATCTCACACATCAAACATCTTACTGGTCGAGGTTGTTCAATTGTATAATTACAGTACTTCTCATTCTTTTGGTTATTTCTTAAATTATCTCTTTAGAACTGTCAGATAACTTAGATTTTATCCTTGAGAGAACAATTCTGCTGTTAGAGAAACAAAGACTGGTGTTTAACGGAGTAGGTCTTAGGCAAATCATAAGGATTTAGATTCATAAAAACCAAATAAACAAAAGCAGGTTTTGCCTTCCTGTCCACATAATGAGCACGAAGCTTCTCTGGCTTTAAGCAAATGTGGACTGTAATTTTACATTCCCCCCCAGTGTATGATGTAGCAAAATATTTCACAAATACCCAAAAAGGAAATCAGACTCTGGTGAGGATTCTCAAGACAGTTATTGTGAGTGCTTGTGTACACACATTCACACACGCACACACACAAACACAGCCTGTTTTGCAAATGAGGAAAAACATGGTCTAATCATTTCTGCAGAAAATACACCTTATTAACCCTTGGGCAAAGCATCATAGCTGAAATCTTGAACAGGATGGACCCTTTAAACCATTCATCATTCTTCTATTAGAAACCACTCCTACTTTCTCATGCAATACCTACAATGTTTAAAGTAATAGAGGTTCTAAGTACACGAACAAGTTAGAGATATTAAAAAATAATGACTCAGATGTCATTTTATAATTCCCCTTCACAGTAAATATCTAAAAGAATAATTTTGAAAATTATGCTTTGCGTTCTCTCTGTTTTTTGTAACTTTCCATGAATTCTTACATATCTTCGAATCATTAGTTCCTCTGTTCTCAATAAAATTTCTCAATGAAGAAAAAAATTTAAAAACAAGAAAAAAAGAGAAGCTAAAGGGGAAGAGAGGAGAAATGAAAGAAAGAAAAAAGGTAAGAATTTAACATTTTTAAAATAATGACAAAACATCCCTTCCATACTCTTTCAGATTTTCAACATTGACCGTGGGGACGAAAGCTTCTGAGGCGTGGGTAAGTATGTTGAAAAACTTCATATACTCTTTAATTCACTAACTATACCCAAAGGGAAACAAAATTCAACAGGAATTTGAAAGCTTTCCTGGATGTCACAGATACCTCACACCTCATGTGTGTCCTAAGAAGAAGGAAGTTCTCCAAAAATGTGCAGGATTAGGTGTTTGTCTATTCTGGACACATCATCCACTGACATTTAGAAGACTTTTAAATATGCCACGATAGATTCTACCAGTAGCCTTTGTGGAACTTACTTTTCTTCAACTCACTGGACCAGTTCCTTAACTGGCAGTTGCAAGGGACAATCCTCAGCCCTGTAATGGTAGACAGTATCTATACAATTCACAGAGAATAAACTGGAATCTCAATAAGGCTTGCACACCTGTCAGAGGTACGCTGCTACATGTTCAAACAACAGGCTCTCCAGAAGAAGAAAAATGTGTGTGTGTACATTTATTCTTTATTATACCTTTTACTGATAAAAAGAATGTGTAGCACACAAATTACAAATAGTAATAAAATATGTAAAACTCTTTTTTTTCCCCCAGATTTCACACAGCCAATTTATTCTCGTAGAGGCTTTGGTGGATTTTTGCCAAACTCTTAAATTCATTATCAATCTCTGGTTACAACTGATGAATATAATTCTAACATCAACATTGGTTAATATTTTCATTTACTTTAACAAACAAGATGAAGGTAAAAACACCAAAGAAATCATTTGGAACTTCACTCATTATCAATGATATGAGCATTTCCTTTGCTGAATCTCATAATAGTTTGCAAATACTAGGAGGATATGTCATTAAGTGTCGCACTATTCGCATTATAACAGCTACAGATATAATGCACTTTTAAATTTGATCTGCATTATTATTTCCTCCATCATTTTTTTTAAGTCTAGACCAAAAAAATACCAAAATCCAAAACAATAAATAAAGCCCTAATTCTCAACGTTTGCCAGTTTCTATGGCTTGAGTACTTCTTCTCTGACAGAATTTAAGCTACAAACATGCATCCCCAAAGGCGGGAAGAAATATTCAACAGCACACTGTTATATGATACTTCCAAATACAGATGCAATAGACATGAATTATCTCAAGAGCATGGATGATAGCACAATGTAGTAAATTAAGTAGGAAGGACTTGGAGTTTGGGATTGGCAGATGCAAACCATTATATATAGGATGGATAAACAATGAGTTCCTCTTGTATAGCGCAGGGAACTATATTCAATATCCTGTGATAAACCATGATGGAAAAGAACATGAAAAAGAATGTATATATATGTATAACTGAGTCACTTTGCTGTACAGCAGAAATTAAACACAACATTGTAAATCAACTATACTTCAATAACATTTTTCAAAAATTAAGTAGGAAATAATACATTTTGAGTATGTATTACTTTTGTTTTAATGTAATTTACTTAATTGTAAGTTTATGTAATCCAGTTTTTAATAGTGGCTCTGTTTAACAACCAGCTCACAAAATTCCTTAATATTTAAAACCTGCTCTTGGGAGCCAGTGTGGACCAACTATTCAGAGTCTACCGGGGCTTGAATACTTGCCATTTTGTCATAGCTTCATGAACCTAAATTCTCGCCTAGGTGAAATATTACTGGAATTACCAGAAGAGAAATTCTTTTAATTTCACTTAAGAATATACCACTTAGAAAATAAGTCCAAATTTGGCAAATGCTTTTGAAAGCCAATTTGTTAATGATATAAACATCTTATACCAATGTGTATTTACACACCACAGAAGAACAATAGAGGGTTTACATTTTATATAGGTTTAAGGTTTTCTGTTTCTTTGTTTCCATAACAGATTACAGTGATCAGAATAAAAGCCGGCAATTAGCCTGCTTATTCTCCTTGAAACCATTCAGAACAAAATTTATGTATAGTATAAAACACCAGAGCCTATAAAATTACCAAAGCCCCATCTTCAAGAATGTAAGCAAGATACTTGCACTTGTAGATCAGAGTTTGGCCGAAATTCCATCAAATGATCCTGAACCCTGTCAGAAATCTAAGTTAAGAGGTACCTACAAATAAGTCATATATTTAGTTATGAATCAAACTTTCCACCTGAGAAAGAAAGAGGTGTAGTATAGAAAGAGCAAAAGCAGTGAAGGATTGGCATCAAAGAGGGTCTGGGTCTAAATTCTAGTCAAGCCACTTAACTAACCATGTAACTTTGGGAAATGAATTAACTAGTCTAATCCTCTGTTTCCTCAGAGATAAAGTGGAGATTGCAGCACTTACTTTACAATGCTGTTAGGATTACATAAAGAATATCTGTGCATTATAGGGCACATAGTAGCAGATCAGTAAGTGATAGTATTATGCAAACGTATTCTTTTCTGCCTAATCAGACTTGTGGAGACTAAGGTAGGAACCCATTAGAGAATAAATATTCATATGCACTGAAGTTTTTTCCAGGAAGATTTTTTTTTTTTTTTTTTTTGCAGTACACGGGCCTCTCACCGTTGTGGCCTCTCCCGCTGGGGAGCACAGGCTCCAGACGCGCAGGCCCAGCGGCCATGGCTCACGGGCCCAGCCGCTCCACGGCACGTGGGATCCTTCCGGACCGGGGCACGAACCCGCGTCCCCTGCATCGACAGGCGGACTCTCAACCACTGCGCCGCCAGGGAAGCCCTTCCAGGAAGATTTTATTCAAAGCAAAGTAAGTAGACATTTTCACCAACTTCAGAGGATACCTCAGGCCCCAAATATCTAAAAAAAAACAAAAGCAAAAGCAAAAACAAAAACAAAACAAAACCCACTATCATTGGACTTCTTTGGGTTAAGGCAATGCAAATTAAATCTGAGACTCTGAAGCTGTATTTGATCCATCAAGTACAAGATCTTCAGAAGTACTGCAAGTCCCCTGCAGTCTTTACAACTCAACATGCTCATAAAGAAAAAAGAGATGTTACATATCTGCTATTTGCTACTGAAAGAGTCACGTTGCATTCAAATGCACAACTTAGGCATGGTGATATTAGGAAATTCTAGTTCAAATGCATATTTTACCTAAAATTGATTTCCTTAGCCCTCAGTACCCATAATTCATTAGCATGCACCCATTTTTCATTTAGTTTTCCTGAGAGAAGATGGGGCCATGAAAAGGTAACTTATTGGGAGTGGGTGAAAGCTACTATCACATGGAAAGTTCCTGTCTGGGAGAGAAAGTGATGCACTTGGGGGTACCACAGCCTCTGGCCAGTGCCCTGGGGAAGGACAAAAGGGAGCTTCGTAAACAAAGTTGTTCTGTTTTGCTGTTTTATGTGAAAGCAGTCCTGGCCACAGTCATTAAAAAATCACTATTTTTCTTGAGCCACAAAGAATATTTTCTTGGAGAATTCTTATTAATATAGAAATATCAATATCAATTATTACAATAAGTCAATAGCAACAAGTGAATATTTTTACTTGGGCTTTTCTCTAGTGGCAGAAACCCATCTTCTGAGGTAGCTAGCTCCTGGCAGGAGTGCTTCAATCGAGTTAAAAGTATCTCTTCTTCGTACTTTATGTCTCTAGAAAAAAAGGTATGAGCCAGAATCCCTGAAATAACAGTTAAAGGAAGCAGCAGCCGGGTGGAAAATTAAAGTCCCAAAGCAAAAGCAGGGGCAACTACTGAGAATGTCCTGTCCTGCCTGAGAGGGGCTCAGAGGTAGCCACCAGGCTGGAGGGGAAATGAGAAGATTTTCCTTGACACAGTATTTGCTTAGCAAGCACACAGTTTTTACCTAGAGAATATATTTATTTAGGGCAAATTAGCACCAAGAGTTGGAGGGAGCCCCGATGGAGATGATGAAGGAGCTAAACGCTCTACAGGACAAAAAAAAAAAAAAAATCCCACGTGCCTGCAATCACTCAAATGAGGAGAGAATAAAAATCTAAAATTATACTTTACCTGAAAAACTTTACCCAATTTTTTTATTATAAGAAGCTAATTTAACCAATAATCAATCAATATTTATTGATTGCCTACAATGTGCTTGGCCCTGGGTAGGAGTAAGATATGTCCCCTGCCCTCTCACTGCATGGAGCCAGGAGGGGAAATGGACCCTGGGCAATAAGGTGACGTGATTGGTCTCAGAAAAGGGGGACAATGGAGATTGGTATGGTCTAGAGGGTCAGGGAAGGCTTCCTGAGGAAGTGATGTATCCAGGAGAAGTTACCTGGGCAAAATCTGAGAGGTAAGGGGTGAGAGAGGGAGAACAGAAAGAGGAAACAGCCTTAGAAGAGAGAACTGAGTGTGGGAAGTTGGGAATAGAACCATAAGTAGTCTGAGGAACTTAAGAAATCTGTCTGGAGATGAATGGATAAAGAAGGTGTGGTACATAGATGCAATGGAATACTACTCAGCCATGAAAAAGAATGAAATAATGCCATTTGCAGCAACATGAATGGACCTAGAGATTCTCATACTAACCGAAGTCAGACAGAGAAAGACAAATATCATATGATATCGCTTATATGTGGAATCTAAAAAAATGGTACAAATGAACTTATTTACAAAAACAGAAACAGACTCACAAACATAGAAAACAAACTCATGGTTACCAAAGAGGAAAGGGCGAGGGCAGGGATAAATTAGGAATTTGGGATTAACATATACACACTACTGTATATAAAATAGATAAACAACAAACAAGGACCTACTGTATAGCACAGGGAACTATATTTAATATCTTGTAATAACCTAAAATGGAAAACAATCTGAAAAAGAATAGATATATATGTATGTATAACTGAATCACTTTGCTGTGCACCTGAAACTACCACAACACTGTAACTCAACTAAACTTCAATAAAAAGTTGTTTGGAAAAAAAAAAAGAAAGAAAGAAATCTGTCTGGAGCAAAGAGAGTATATCAGCCAGGATCCGGAAGGAAATGGAAATCATGCTGGTTATTCTAACAGAGAGAACTGGGAATTACTTGCCAAGTGTTTGGCAACAAGAGACAGTCACTGAAGGAAGCAGGGAACCCCCCCCCGCCCGCCCCGCAAAGTGTGGGGTAACAAAGGCAAGAGGACAGAACTGGAAGCTTTGAAGAGGGGACAGAGCTGGAATCCAGACTCAGAGGAAGGGATTCCGGCCAGCAGATCCTACTTCCATCTGAGGGGACACAAGGAGACAGGATTTGGGAAAATGCTAAAGGCTGGAAACCATTGCTTCAGGAATGAAGGGCTATTGGTGCATAATCAAGAACAAACAGAAAGGAGCAGGCCTTTTCTCTCTTCTCCACCTCTCCCTGGCACCTCCTGTTGGCCAAAGTTCACCGTGAATCTGACATTCCCCATGGGTCTCCATGGGTGCATCCAACTGCATTTTCATATGGAACTGGTCCCCCTATTATATTAATACTTGATTTACATCCTTATTGTCATAGTCAAAAACTACTATTTCGTTAAACTATTATCAAGTTATTTTAGTCTCCATTATTTTACCTTTCATTTAATCCCTTCAGTTCCCATCCTGAGTTAGAAATATTTCACTTTGGCCAAAGCTTAGAGTACATGTGTGTTGCCTATGAAGCATGCTCCTTTGCAGCCCCGTCGTTAAAGGGGCACCACCAAGCACACCCCACGCTTCACAACTATTGATACTTCAGGCAGAAAAGTACAGGCTCTTCTTCCGATGAAAGCAGAAATGAAGCAGTGTTTTTGCTCTTCTGCTATTTTAAAGGTGGACACTAAGAACTTCAGTTTCTGTCTTTGATCTCAAAGCAATTTACATTGCAAGAATAAATAAAGAGATGGGATTTACCCTTTTCTCTTCATCTCGAATGACTGACATTTCTATCTACTCCTAAAGAGGAAAGAGGTCAGATGTCTGCAACAGCTGTACGTGGCTGAAGTAACAGATATAGTTGTATAACATCTTGAAGTCTTGAAGTCTTAAATTATACTAGAACGAAATTACAAACTTCAGGGAATTGGCAAGTTTTGCTTGACCTGTGTATTTTTTTCCCCCTCAAATCACCTGACAAAGCCTGAACTCCCATAATTTGTAAATAGTGACAACCTTCAGAATTTCTCATTTTATTTTGCTTGGGCTCCTAAGTCTCTTTCATAGATACTAGAGCAAGAGTTGGAAAAGGCGAGGAAAAAAAAAAAAAAAAAAGCAAGGCTTGCTTCATCATCTTAAAACATCAGAGCTAAACATATTGTGTACATAAATACCAACCCAGACTTTCCAAAATGGATATAATTTGCAAGGCTCAGTGTTTGATATCTAGATATATTTGTAACATCTCAAAGCACTCTGGGCTGATTTTTTTAGACAGATTTTACAGAACCCAGCTTAGGCGAACAGAAGTTGTAAATTATATCTAAGTGGACTTTATAAACAAAAGTTAAAGTCGAGCATGCAAGGAAATATTGAAAAGTTTGCATAATGCTGTCAACATCTCCTGTGCCAATGTTCATCCTTTCTTTTATTATTTGCTGAACTTTTTTCTATATACATGGATCTATGTCTACCTAAGTATGTGTGTACAGATTTATGTTTTCAAATGAAACAAAGCTGTGCAGTTATTATTGCAGGGGTCGCCCAGTCTCTGCAAGCACGTGCTTCCCAGGCACTATTAAAGTACAGTACCGACATTTCTCTCTTGTAGCTTGTGAGTGTGAGCCGCCCTGGGCTTGCATTTCGGGAAAGCGCCTGGAGAATACCAATTTCATTTAGAAACTGCCCTGCTTAAGTGTTTGGAAGGGTTTGACAGTGTCGCATCAGGTGATCAGATATATTTTCAGAGCTACCACAGAGAAAGTTAGAAATGTCACCCAAAAGTTTAGACTAAATGCATTTTTCCTACAAAGGAATTGATTTTAACCATCATGTAAATTTATAACATGTGCCAGTTTCCAGGGTTTTGTTACGTTGCAGAATTTAGATGCTGGTCTCTGCTTTCAAATTATTTTAGTACCTGGTATGGACTCGTTCTTGAAAGGCAAAAGTTGTTATTCTGTTGCACACTCTTCAGCGAATGGCCCAACTGGAAATTCTCAAGTAATAGAGATGAACAACCATTTCTCACGCTGCTTCAAACACTGTTATACTGTGAAAACAATATTTTTGAATATGTTGTTTCTCTTCTACAAGATTTTCCGTTCCTACTACATAGAACTTTAAAAAAAGTACAAAATTTTGTAGTTTAATTAGCCTTGTAATATCTTCCCCAAAATTATATATATATGTATATACATATATATATATATATATATATATGATGTATCCTTCCCCACTCACCACCCTCATTTGAGGAGCAGGCATCCACCTCAACTTTTACTGACTATATCCAGTGTATCTTCAACAGTATTACATATCGTCCCTGAAATTATGAGGACGAGGGAAACTATGCCAGTCTAGGTGAAATCTGTTCATCAGTAACTCATATGAAAATAGTGTATTTCCAAGGATAATCAACTTTTTTTGATGATACTCTGGAGAGAGAGAAAAAGTAGTTTAATTCAAAATTGAACAGAGTTTTCTGCACTGGTCTATCAGCTTGCTTCTCTGTCTGCCTTTTTATTGAATCCATACTTTGTATTTCAGCGGCCCATTAAATTCTTCTCACGTTTTAGAGTTTCTCTGAAAATATTTTGTGAACACTGAAGGAGCAAAATTGCACTAACAGTCTTGCAAATCTGTATTCTCTAAACAAGGACAGAGATGTCTTCAGGTTTTATTCTGTTTTGTTTGTTTTGTTTTGTTTTGCTTTTAAAGGAAGGGTCAAACATTAACACATGACAATAGTGAGATTACACAGATAAATTTTCTTTTCTTTTATCTAGTAAACTTTCTAATGATGGACTTCAAAGGCAGACAGGGAAGAAGCTTCCCTGTCTTCTGTGCCAGGAGGAGAGGCAAGGCTCTTTACCACTCATATGGGAGAGATGAGGAACCTTTGAATGGATCATTGGTTTTTATGAGTAGTAATGAGGTGAGAAGTATTCTAGTGTGTGGTACAGGCCTTCATTAAAAAGCGTGAAACAGAATGGCTTATGGTTACAGGGGGGTAATTTGTTCTAACATACTTGCTAAATTGTGCTGTAACCATGCCAGTTAACAGCACTATATTTTCCATAGGATTCCTGAATGCATTTGTGTGCAATTATTCTGCCCATACAACGTTCAGGGATTTTTCCAATCGCTTGTGTTAACTACTTGACAATGCTCACTCCCTCCGTGGAAAGTATATTGAGCCCCATGGTTAAAGAGAGCGAAAAGGATCCAGCGATGTTCTCATTCTCCTCTTCAAGCCAAAGGGTTCTTGCAAAGTGAAAAATTCACAGAACCCAAATTTAAATGAATACCGTTTGCTGAAAAGGTATTATCAGAAGTAATAACCCGCTGAGTCACTCCAAAGCTTAAGGTTTTAAACTACGTAGTATAATAAGTACACTACATAAGAAAGAAAGAAAATAAGATTTGGTAGTTTCAAGTCTATCATTTAGAAAAGAAAAGAAAAAAAAAAAGCTGAAAAGTAAGAACAATGATCTTGCTACATTTCTGAGGAAATTCTGCCCCTAAGAGAACTTAAAGTTCTGTAACATATACCAAGGAGGCTGCTTCTTCAGACTTCTACTGGGAACGTTGGACTGAAATTTTATTCACTGGAAAAATCATCCTACTGAGAGAAACAACATGTCCTTGTTTTTCACATGACCAGCTATGGAAAGAAAAAATGTTATAGGATAAAAATGTTGTTTTGGACAGGACCTAGAATTTGGGTATATCCTAAGGGAAACTGTTTTACGAGTGATAGCTTTTTAAGACAGGTTTACTATTACACTGAAAATGTCATAACTTAGACTTTTGAGAGGGGGAAGAAAAACTCCTTTGAATTTTCTACAATTTTCTTAAAAGGCAATACTACAAAATTCATTACTTCATAAAATATGCCCCGATTTTACAACTGATGACACAAGTATATTGGAACAGCAATACATGAATTAAATACAATTGACATGCCACCATGGACTAAAACTGGAGACAAATTTAAACACCAACAGACTTTACAGTGAGACAGGAAGTATCAGTGTCTGTCCACTCAGTGGAATTTCTAGGCTTAGCAGTGGGGAGAAGAACTTTGTCACTATCACCCTTTTCATTATTATTTTGTCACTTTGCACCCTTTTCACTATTATTTTGTTTTTGCGGGTTAGATATTTGATATTTTGGGGAAAAACTATTTACAACCACAGTTTCGTACCTTATTCTAGCCTCAGAAATAAATACTGTCAAACTTAATAGAAACCAGGCAGTGGGCCTACAGTCAATGAAATAGGCTCAGCCTCCCCTTACTATTTCTTTTTATTGGGTTTTCAGGAAAGTCTATGAAGGAAATTCTGATTGCAAACCTCAGTCAGTCCTTCCAGCCTAAGAGAGGGAAATGGTAGCCCTGGGCTATGTGTTAGAATCAGTGGTATTTTTTCAGGCTAAATTGAGTATGTGAGCAGAGTGAATAAGGAAAATTATATTTCACGATGGTTAGTGTTCATCATTGTACCACAGGTAGTTAGATCAGGTAAGGGCTGTTATTGAATACATCTTATTCTATGCTAGATCCAATAACCTAGAACATTACCCAGAGAAAACAACCAACCTTTTTATCACTGTCTAATTACTGTCACACACCATTGTAAAGCAATTATACTCCAATAAAGATGTTAAAAAAATTACTGTCAGTAATCAAAACATCACTTTTCCTCAGTTTCATGCAAATGTGGACACTCTGAGTTAATTGGTAACAACTAGAATAAAAAACCTGGAAACTAATGTAGAAGAAAATGAACATTAAAAGGACATTTATCATTCTTTAAGCTTTCTTTTGCATGTATCTCATTTAGGTCTAACTGAAGAAAGGAAAGCTTTTCTGGTTGATAAAAAGAAACAAGTTTTAGGTGTATACAGTGTGAGATGAATGTATATGTCTGATTCCCTTAGGACATCATGGTTCTCCATGACTGGAAATCCCAATGGTTGATGATGTCAAACGCCTCTATTTACTTACATCTATTCTCAAAGTTTCTCTGAAATTAAAAAATGTATATTAAGGAAGAGAAAAACAAGTATAAGGAGACTAAAAGGATAATAAATACGGGACAGAAAATACATATTCAAATATGTGGAGACTAAATCTGTGTAATGAAAACATGAGTCGGAGGAGAGAAGGTAGTTAAAATATTCTATTTATACACCCACACTTGGGAAAAGTTTTTATTGGAGACTACTAGTGGTTGCCTTTTCATAAGAAAGCTGGAGCCATTTAACAAAAGCTCCACGTGTTCCAAACCCCTGGCAGGTGTGGAGACCGACAGGTGTAAAGGAATCCACAAAGCTCTGGTCAGCAAGAAAGAGTTACCTGGGCAGTTGGGATGATGTTACAGCTCCATCCTCTCTGCCTGTGGGCATCTCTACTGAGCTATAATTTTCTTTTTAATATTTATTTATTTATGGCTGTGTCAGGTCTTAGTTGCGGCACATGGGATCTTTCGTTGTGGCGTGCGGGCTTAGTTGCCCCGTGACACATGGGGTCTTAGTTCCCCGACCAGGGATCAAACCCACGTCCCCTGCATTGGAAGGCAGATTCTTAACCACTGGGCCACCAGGGAAGTCCCTCTACTGAGCTATAATTAATGCAGCAGAATGCATAGAAGGTTTAGAAAAACATCTAGCTTTATTTTGTTTCACCAGAGTGTCTAAAAATTGGGGAGTAGAAAGGAGGAGAGATAAATATACTTGGACCAACATTAGAATAAGCCAAAATTTTTTTTTTATTTTGAAGCCATTGAATGAAAAAAAATTTTTTTACTGAAGTATAGTTGATTTACAATGTGTTAATTTCAGGTGTACAGCAAAGTGATTCAGTTATAGATAGATAGACAGGTAGATAAATAGATAGATAGAATTTCAAATTTTTTTCCCTTATAGGTTATTACAGAATATTGAGTAGGGTTCTCTCTGCTATACAGTAGGTCCTTGTTGGTTATCTATTGTATATATAGTAGTGTGTATCTGTTAATCCCAAACTCCTAATTTATCCCTCCCCACTCTTTCCCCTTTTGGTAACCATAAGTTTGTTTTCTATGTCTCTGGGTCTACTTCTGTTTTGTAAATAGTATCATCTTTCTGGATTCCACATATAAGCAATATCATATCATATTTGTCTTTGTCTGTCTGACTTCATTTAGTGTGATCATCTCTAGGTCCATCCATGTTGCTGCACAAGGCATCGTTTCATTTTTTATGGCTGAGTAATATTCCGTTGTATGTATATATATATATATATATATATATATATATATATATATATACACACACACATATATACCACATCTTTATCCAAAGAATAAACCAAGATTTTAAAGTGACCAACGTTGACCTTTTGATTCCCTTTCTTTGATTATATCCACGTACCTTTCCAAATCCTCCTCATGTGAGTCTTTGATGGATGCTAGGTAAACTTAGGAATTTCTTTCATGATCCAGCATATTCAAATTTATCTTGGCCATATTACTAGTTACCATACTTGGAATTTCTCTTCTGTTTCATCCATTCAGAGACAATCTCTGGACTCCCATTCTTCCTTTGTACAATAATCCAAGGCCCAAACTCAAGTTACTTCCACACGTAAACTAGACATTAACTCCCGCCCATTAAGAGCTCCCCTGTCCTGGCTACTAACTGTATCACACACATTTGAAAGAATTATATTTAATTTCTCAACTTGTTATTAGTTTTCTTGAATTGTTCATAGATTGTTTCAGATGTATTGATCTTCTCACGATAAACTGAGGATACAAAAAATATATATACATAGCATTTTTGTTTCACCAAGAGCAATATGCAAATGAAAAATAATATAAAAGTAGAAAGCCTAAAGGAACACGCTAGATTCAGCACCTCATGGCATATATTTATGTCTTTTAAGGTAATTCTCTTGCTCTATTGCCTAACTTCTAATGAACCTAGTAGTGGAAATTACTGTCCAAATAAGAAGAAAAGAGATAAAATTGGTAAACAGCAGAAGATCGGTCTTTAGCTGAGCATTCTTCGTCGTACTCCTTTAAACTTCTCCCTGTATTACCCACTTTGCTTGGGATTATCTAGAAAAAGAGAGACAGAAAATGAAGGTAAAAATGACACTGAAATTTAGGATATCTGGGAAAGAATGGGAGACTAGTTTGAGGGGATAAACGGGGCAAAGACATGCTTGCATTTTGAAGGCCCTTTTCCAGAAGTTTTTCAAATGCCAAATATGTTAATTTAACATAGTGAACCAGTGATTCGGTTTATTCTGTTCTGGGTTTCTGGAATATAAAGAAATTATGACTATAGTGAATGCCTAAAAATGGCAAAGTACAACCAATCATGTTTCTTATTCATTGAAAAACACTAAATGAACATAATATGTATTTGTCCTACTCATGATATTGAAATGGGTATTCGGTAGAATGAGTTTATAGTTCACTGAGCAGAAAGCCTTTTATTCTTTTAATCAGAACAGCATCTTTCCCAATTACCTTACAAGTCATAAAATTATCTCTCATAGCATGATTTGTCATGTTTAGGTTACTTGTCAAAATCCCCTTTGAATTACTAGTCATATATATGAATCTAAAATATTTATAATTAAGATCTCTGTGGTAAGACTAATCCATTTAATTGTCTTATTTATGCTACCCATCACTGGCAGAATTTAAAGACACTAATAAACATTGCTTCCATATTCTCTTTGCTCAACTTCTATGTAGAAACAATGGAGTTTTCATTCCAGTGTACAGAGAAGTGCCATATTTAGAGACATTTAGCAAGACATTCCAAAGCTATAAATAAAATTCCAAACGCAGTTCTGTACCTCAATAAGTAGAACCATAGAAAAAACCTGGCTGGTTGCCAAAAATTAAGGAGTGTGATAGAAAGCCTTTCTCATATCCAAGTTAGTGAAATGAGACAATTAAAATGAATGCTCCCCAAGATGTGGAGAAATCTACATTATCCATAGGTGAGCTCTCATCATTCCAGATTCCACGTTAATATCTCTAATTCAAATAGATAATTGTGAAAAGCCTTGAGTTTTTGTCTAAATGCTTTCTGGCAGTGGGGAGAGTGTCATGCAAAAGAATTCCCCTGCTCTCCTCTCCTCACAGCTTAGAATTAGAGTGAAAGTGTTAATGTCCCTTGTAATTTTTCTTTCTCAATAGCAACATGCTAAAATCCAAGCATTTCTCATTATATTATTACAATTTTTAAAAATTGCTGGCTAGCCCAATTCTGATCTGAAAAACCTTTCTCTAATTAGCTTCTTTGCAAAATTGGACACAGACAGATCGTAATCCCTCATTTACTGATTTTATTTTAATGCTATTACTCAGCATATGTTGGCTCTATTAAACCATTACAGTAAAAAATTAAAATGAAAGTCATATGATTTATCCCCCTTTAAAAAGTGCTCAACTGGTCTAATAAAAGTCGAGTGCCAAATGCCAGATGTCTGATTTAAAAGAAATTCTGAACAAAAAAGAAAAACTCTCCCATTATTCTCTTAAGATATTTGGTTGAGATTAATGCCATCCAAGGAAAAATAACATTTATATATTAATACAGTTGTATGGGTATATTCAACTTAAGTAAGAAGATGCATATCGATCTTGGTTGCTTTAAACCCTCATCTTGAGAAATAAATTTGTACTGCTTTTATATGCTTTCAGCAAGCCAACCTGATATTTTAAAAAGGAAATGAGGGTGGTTGCTTCCATTTCCAACGCAGGAGTTCAGAATAGAAATGCAAGATATCATCAAGATAGATATTTCTAATCAGGTTTTGCCCATTACTTGTCCTTCAAACTTTAGTTCCTCCTCATTATTTAATTATCAGCATAATATCTAGCCAAAATCTATTGTCTGGGAAACTAAATTGATGTTCTCAGGTCTATAGAAAGATTTTTTCAAAAGAAGAGCCGAATAAAGGCAGCTATCTTTTCAGTTTTTATTACACTTTCACTCAACTACTCCATGTTCACCACTCCCCAAACAGTTATTTTCAGATCTTTGCTCCAGATCTTTGCTCGTATTATTTTTTTTCCCAAGAACATCTTTTCTCTTTCCAAGAGTTAAGATCTATGCCTCAAAGATGATCTCACATAACATTCTTTTCACACATTCTTTTTTTTCTGATTATTCCTCCCTTCCACTGCCATGACTACAGTACTGTTAAGGGTAGTCACTGGCTAGCAGGTCCGCAGACACATTTGCCTTTCCTCCTGAACCCAGCAGGTTACATCCCCCAGCCTCCTCAGTGAGGGGTGGCCTTGTGATGGTGGGTAGACCAGTGGACTGTCAGCAGAAGTCCTTCTGTGTGAGGGGCACTCCCTCTCCTGCTGGTTGGATTTTTTTTTTTTTTTTGCGGTACGCGGGCCTCTCACTGTTGTGGCCTCTCCCGTTGCGGAGCACAGGCTCCGGACGCGCAGGCTCAGCGGCCATGGCTCACGGGCCCAGCCACTCCGCGGCATGTGGGATCCTCCCGGACCGGGGCACAAACCCGTGTCCCCTGCATCGGCAGGCGGACTCTCAACCACTGCGCCAGCAGGGAATACCCTGCTGGTTGGATTTGATTCTCGGTATCATCATCACCACGCTGGACGTGGCAGAGCTGGGTTACTGAAGACTCTGTGAAGCTGATCCCACTGCCCTGCCCATCCCCCATCCTCTGCCACCGATTGAAATTTTCATGGCAAGAAATAAACTTCTATTGTGTTTATCCACTGAGATGTCTGGATTTCTCGGTAGCTGGTATTATCTTAACTAACACCACCAAAAGTATGATCTCTCCGTTGACTGAATATCCATAGTCCTTTGTGTTGTTCTTGTCACTGTCTATATTTTCCCTGTGTATTAATGATACCTCTTCCTGCTTTTGTCCTTAAAGTCAGGAACTCCTTTCTTTTTCAGTTTTTATTCCTTGCAGTACTAAGCACAGTCTCTGGTACAAAGTACATCCTTAATAAATTGCTCTGTACCCCTCAATCTGAGTTTCTTAGACTGTTCCAAACTAGCAGAGTCTCTTGGTTCACTCATTCATTCTTTTATTCATTTATGTGTTCTAAATATCTGTTGTATCCCTACTGCGTGTCAGTACAGGAGACCCTCTTTGGGGTGTCTGCCCCACTTACGTTGACTCTCCTTTCTGAGGACCCCCATTCACGAGGGATGGGTCTCCAGCGGTCATGGACACATCCCATGAGCTTGGGGCTGACTTGCCCAGGGTTGATCACGTCATTCAAGCAGGGTCCACTAGATTCTGTCCCCATGAAGGTAATAGCCAGTTAATCCTTTATCGTGACTAGAATTGTTTCTTGTATCCTTGGGAACAGAGGGCAGCTGTCTAATACCACATTGGCCTGAGACGACCCAAAACGCTAGGCTATGGAACAAAGAAGGAAAACAAGATAAGCACCCAGAAAGAAGATTATGACTCAACTGGTCAGGAGTGAATTCTGTCATTAGTGTTTTTTAAAACCCTCCTCCTCCCAATGATTTTAATATGTTAATGGGGCAAAACAAACTTGATTTTCAGTGTCTGGACCTTCCACCAAAAATGATTGTTTTTTTATTTCTAAAAGATCTTTCTAGTTAAAATAGTAAAACACTGTACAGAAAACTTGAGAACTGTGACATTTAATAATATGGAGATGAAAATCAAGGCAGAGGGTAAGGGGGCTTCCCTGGTGGCACAGTGGTTGAGAATCCACCTGCCAATGCTAGGGGACACGGGTTCAATCCCTGATCCGCAAAGATCCCACATGCCTCAGAGCAGCTAAGCCCGTGAGCCACAACTACTGAGCCTGCGTGCCGCAACTACTGAAGCCCGCACGCCTAGAGCCCGTGCTCTGCAATGAGAAGCCACCGCAAGGAGAAGCCCGCTCACCGCAAGGAAGAGGAGCCCCGCCCTCCCCAACTAGAGAAAGCCTGCCCGCAGCAACGAAGACCCAACACAGCCAAAAATAGATAAATAAAATAAATAAATTTATTTTAAAAACTTATTAAGCAATATAATGGGTTGAAGGGTAGATTTTAAAGAATACGTATATCCTGTAAGTCCTGCTCCTGCTGTTTGTTTTCTTTGCCTCACGTACTGAAGCTTCTGATGACAGAAAATGCAGAAGATGGCAAAGGTGACTGTGATCGTCTGTTCCTTTCACTTCAACGGGCAGCCGCTCCTTATGGCTCTGGCCTCAACTTTTCAGTGTTCTTTGGGATGTGGAAAAAAGAATATTGTGAGCTGGTAATTAGCTAAAACATTATTACTAGTTAATTACCTATTAAATAATTACCTCTTAATACCTAATGAATGAATAAGTAGCCACTTAAGATTATCAGCTAGAATTTTGTCTCTTCTTCTCTCCAAAAGAGAGAAGAGGCTTTGTCTAGCATTTATTAAGTAAGCATAAACAAGAACTGAAACCAAACCGGGGTTCTCCTCCCACACAGGATGGACAGATAGACATGTATCCATGAAGCATAAACCATGTAATGGAAAAAAATGGAAGGTAATGGGTTTGATTTTGATGGTAAGTATTTTACAAACAGATGTCCCAAGTCAAATTTCATAGCAGTCAAAATGACAGAAGTCTGCCAAGAATGGATAAAGTGTGTGTGTGTGTGTGTGTGTGTGTGTGTGTGTGTGTGTGTGTGTGTAGGGGAAGGGATAGATTCCTTTTCAAAGGACAGTGTCAGAAAAAAAACCATATCATGCCACCTAGTGGTAGAAAATAAGCTGACTTCTTTTAATCGTACAAAGCAACTTTGCCTTTCCATCAGAAAATCAAATGAATTCAGTCATATAGTGGAATCTCAATTTGACATAGTGGAAGCTCGATTACACAGTAGTTAAAATTTAAATGTCATGGTTGTGTTTTAATTTCTCACCCACCAATGGCATTAAGAAATACGGTGGCGTTTAAAGAGCCCTGGAGTCAGAGCTGGAATGACTCCCATTTCTCTTTCTAACCAGGTGGCTTAGGCAGTCTAGAGATCAGTTTCTTCCATAAAGGGGCAGGATAGATGGGCTTTAAGCTGCTGTCATGCTCTTAAATCCCATGTTTCAAAGTAAGCCGCAGACCACGTAATAAAGGTACTCTTATCTAATGCAGCTCTTCGTGACAAGGTCAAGCCACCATGTTTACTAACCAAATGCTGGATGACACAATACGCTTTCCACACCCCTAGTCCTGGTCACATTTTAGACTTCACTTTTCATTCCAAGCCCTCTAGTAAAGGGCTTGCTACTTTACATTATAGGATGCCTACTGCAAATAGGCCCTTGATTACAATTCTTAACTTCTGTGAACCTCAGTGGTACGTATTTGTAATATATTTTTCTAACTTATGTAAATATCCACGTAGTCCCCTTTTCCCTGTGAAATCAGGTAAACTATTCCTCAAAGAGGAAGAGACGTGGAATTTGGGATTATGTATCAGTATTTCTCAGATATTGTAAAATATAATTTATCCTTCACCCCACTCTCACTAATAATAAACAGTATATCCAAGGGTGACCCTGTTAATCAGAATTAGGAAAGGCATTAAAAACCAGAAGTTAATCTGAGCTGTTTGGAATGTCTTAAAATAGAACATGTTTATTGTTCCAAATGTGATGGGAAGACAGTACCATTTCTTCAGAGCAACTGTTTGAAGAGTGCCAGAGTCATCTGCAGAAAGGCTTTTCATTTGGAAATCTGGCTTTCTCCGTCACCCCTGCCTCAAACAGCAGCAGGAACAGCAGAGAGCTTTCTAGAGAGCATGGGTGGTTCATGCAAGAACATGTTGATTTGCTCTAAGATGCCACAGCCTTGAGATTATACTCCAGCCTTATTGCGTGCTCACTGCTGACAACACAGCATGTCACAGATGAAATTATGTGTGGAGGAAAATCAGTATTATTTCTTTCTCCAAACCAGAGGATAGAAAATAGATGGTAAATTTGGAATTTGGAATTAACAGACACACATGACTGTATATAAAATAGATAAACAACAAAGACCTACAGTCTAGCACAGGGAACTGTATTCAGTACCTTGTAATAATCTGTAATGGAAAAGAATCTGAAAAAGTATATATCTATCTATATATAACTGAATTACTTTGCTGTACACCAGAAGAACATTGCAAATCAACTCTACTTCCATCAAAAAATAAAAATTAAAAATAAAAGAGAATATATGAGACAAGGGTAAGCAGGGGATAGTATATACATTAGCCCTCTATAAGCTCAAAGACGAACTGGAGATTAGATTCATGGTGAATATTGCTGATGCAAACTCATGAGTATAAGATAGAAATAATTTTCTCAAACATGCTTATCTCTGTATTTATTATTTTTTCAACTCCCTTCTTTATCGTTCCCAGACATCCTTCAAGCCTCCAGCCTCCTCCACAGACACGCATACAAATGCATCCAGCACTTCACTTTCCCCACCCCGCCCCGGCCCTTTATAATACTTCTGTTTAAGCCTTCAGCCCTTTATATCATAGGTTTACTTGTCTGTCTCGTAGACTGTTAATTATAGGAAGCAGGGACCTCATCTTTATTAAACTTAGGACCTAAGACTGGCATATAATAGGCATTTTTAAATCCTTGATGGGATTGAACAGATTATGTTAATATAAACTGAGTGTGCTTTCAATACTGGATTAGATGATTCTATCTTACTCCCTGCTTTTCATTGCAAAGGGGATGTGTATTCTCCATAGCGAGGTTCATAAATGGACTGCTCTCCTATCCCATTTGGAGCCACTAGAAAATACCGCTTTCCTTGGTGCACTTTTTGGAGTATAGACAGCAAAGGTCTCTACTGACTTTTATTAAACACTTCTGATGGGGGGAATGACTAGGAAGTCCCCTTCAATGAGGTCAGAGGCAAGAATCCATTTTCAGAATATTATGGGGTAGGATGAAATTTTAAGTGTCCTTCAAATACTTCATTCCTTCCTCTCTTCACCTATAGAAAGAAGATTTTTTTTTAGCATAATAACACATTAACGTTAAACCATTAGACACGGTAAAACTTAGCCTGAGAAAGATGTTTGTTTTATCGTCATTGACGTTTTTGCTTTGCAAATAGTTCTCTCTGGAGAAAAATCTCGAAGAACAACGTAAGCTTTTTCCTAGAAGAGATCTATCCATTCCTATAAATGGAGCCAGAGGCTTCAATCTTGACTTGGTACTAAAGGGAAGCCAGGAGCTTGGAGTAAGGGATGTGGTAAGGGCAGATGAGCAGAATAAAACAGGAGGGATGCCTCCTATATTTCTATTTGAAGCTGACTCTGTCTGAACCATGAAGGAGGTGCCATGATGGAGAAATACTTGGCAGCATCCTCCAGATTTAATGGATCTTTATAAAAGGCTAGCATTAAGATTATTTTTCAGTAAAATCATCTTTCTGGTACTGGTCTATACCTACCTCCTTCCAGACATTGGGGGAAATCATGGCTACAGTCTAGACATGAATGAAGAAAGGGTTGTCTGGGGTCTGCTTGTTAAGACCATAGACAGGTTTATATCTAAGGGTAGTGGAGGCAGCACACTTTGGAGGCAGTGGTGCTGTTTGGTGTTTCCTCCTCTCTCGTCCCCATCTTATCCTTCCCACCATCACTCACAGGTAGTAGTTTCTCCCCAAAACAAATTCTAAGTGCGACAAAATCTTGAGTTTATTGTGCATGGGATGAAGCTAATAATAGAAGGAGCTTAACGAGTACTTCTGGGTGAGAGAAAAAGTAGATGTCATAATGAAATGTGGAAGTAACTAAGGCAAGGGGGAGAAGTTAAAATTTTTGTGCCTGATGAGTTTAACTAATTATAAAGTCCCTATTTACTGGGCTCTGATTAGGTGCAAACTCCTATGCTAGATATTTTCATATATCATCTAATTTCATTCTTTTAAGCACTGTACAATATTGGTTTTTACTAGCCTGGTTTTTCAGATGAAAAAATCTTAGGATTGGAGAGATTGACTTGCTCAGGTTCACCCTGCAAGTAAGTGATCAGCCGGCATTTAAACCCAGACCCTAAGTTCCTGATTTCACCTCTGACCCCAGAAAGCACTTCTCACGCTTCACAGCGGGTGTCTTGCTTGCTTGGTTTTTGCATGTTTGTTTGTGCCAGAGGAGTTGTAGTTTAACTCATGATGATTTAAGAAATGTTACAGTAGCATTACAATATTCCAGAGAACGTAAAGAATGCTATAGCAGCGTCCCAACAAACTACTTTGACGTCAAGGATATTATTTTGCCATATTTTTCACATAAGGATCAAGACTTTTTTTTTTTTCCTCCGGGGACCCAAATACTCACTGGCTCCACCTGGATGTCTCATAAACCTCAAACTCATTGGTCGAAAACAAAGCACCAATTTCCCACCCCAATCAAACGGCCTCTTCCTCCCCCGTTTACTCATTTACTCATGCAATCTGCCAAGTCAAACTTGAGACGCATTTTTAACTGCCCCTCGTGGTGCTGGATGCCTCACAGATCTGATATGTTTCCCCTCCTGTTTCTCTGGCACTCCCCTCAGCTCCATCTTGGGACTCCTTCGGCACCCCTGTCCTCCGTGGTAGCGTTAAGCATCCAGGTCTCTGCTCTTTTTTCTGTTCTCTCCATATACCCTTCTTATGTGATTCCACTGATGCTCAGTGCCTTCTATACCATCTTCAGATGCTAATAAATTCGAAATCTACGTCTCCAGCCCAGAACTAACAACTCTGTCTTCTCTCTTGTCCTTTCTCTCCCTCGTTCCCCCACCTCCCTCGCATTATCCCCAGCAGACCCCTAAAAATAAACATCTCTGAAACAAAATTTGATCTTCCTCCCCAGAACCTACCCTTCCTCCAACGTTTCAAGGCACTACCATCCATGAGGTTGATCAAATCAGGGATGTTTGTGTCATTTGTAACTCTTCTCTTTGCTCCACCCATCCCCACCTAAACATCAAACGCGGCACAAGTCCTGTTTACACCGTCTCCTGCACACTTCCTAAGTCTCTCCACTTTATACCACTCCCTTGGTCACTGCCCTCGTTCGCCCAGGCACCTCCCACCCCCAGCTTCGCTCACTCACGTTACTGCTCAGCCCCTGAGATGGTCTTCTTGTCTCCAGGCTGGCACCCATTCCATCTGCTCTCCCTGCAGTAACTTTTCTTAAAAAAGCAAAAGCAAAAGCAAAAACAAAACCCTATCTTTATTGACTTTAAACATGTCCATGTTTTACTTTTTTTCTCAGGATAGAGACCAAACTCTAATGTGACCTCAGACCTTTGTGAGCTCACTTTAATCCATCCCTAATTTGGTTATATTATAGGAATATTGTTTCCATTGGCCAAAGTTGGAGCTATTTGAGCCACACAAAAAAAGTAAATGAAATCAATTGAATATATATTTTAAAAATAAGTCTGTTGTGCTACCAGAAATAAAGAAAGAAAATCAAAACAACTTGAAGACACCTTTGAAAGTAACTAAGGCACTAACCCCTTACTATTACAAGAAAAAAAAATGAGCATTTAAGCTGACTTTCTTGTAAGAGTTGCGTTTGATTATGGACTGCATATTAAATGACACAATTACTCTTAATTTTATTAAGTGTGATTGTGCATAATCATACCTCATAAAATATAGGGGTAAAATGACATCATGTTGGAGATTACAAAAAAATACTTCAGAAAAAAAAAAAATAGATGAAACAAATGTAGCAAAATCTTGATAACTGTTAAATCTAGGAAATGTATTATATGTGATTCATTGTTCTAGTCTCTGGACTTTTGTCTGCATTTGAAATATTTCAAAATAAAAATTTTATGAAAGAAATATTGACTTTCTCAAGGGTTGGTTAATGCCAGTGTAATAGGGCCTAAAATGTACCATGTCAGGTAGGTACCAATTCCTAAGTGTAGATGCTCTCAAATCTGTCCACTCCTCTCCATTCCCGTAATGAACATTCATTATCTCTTGCCTCAGTGAATGAAATACCCTGGTAAGTGCCCTTCCTAACTCAGATCTCGTAGCCCATGGGGTGTGCCGTGGTCCTCAGCCAGGCACCAACCAAAGATGCTGAAGTGGCCATCAGGGAACACTCACGTACAGGTAGGTCCCTCAGTCACAGGGAGTAATGGCCAAATCTGCGAGAAAATCTGCGAAAAGTTGAGGCTCTAATGGTGATCCTGGTGTAGGGCTTCTTGGATTCACTAGATGGCAAGTCAGGTGAGTATGGGCCACTTCCAGGTATCATGACCTCTATTTGTATGTATAATCTTCCCACTGATCAAATATTAGGTGCTCCTAGGAGTCTACCACTACCTCTGGTTTCCACAGTTTTACTCTGTCATTTGAATGAACTGACCATTCAAATGAATTGACCAGCTTTCTTGTGGTCCTCAGTCTAGGGAGGTTTTTCTCAATTAATGAGCTTAATTTTCTAATTTTTCTTCAAATAAAATATGTCTTCACAAGGAACGTAAATCTTGAGGTGATTCTGGAAGGAGTGAATAGGATGGTGTTTAGAAATTCAGGTGGCATGGGAAAGAGCGTTCTTCCAGAGCAAGGATAAAAAGCACACAGGTGGAAGGGTATGGAGTCCCAGGAGATAGCTCTGTGGGTCTGCTGTGTGGGGTAGGTTGATTATTTATAATGAGCTGCTATGTGCACTAAGTTCAGCTCAGGAGATACTAAGATGAACCAATGAAGTCATTCACACATTAATGAGACAGATACGTGTTGAATGTGTACTATGTGCCGGACACTGCAATAGAAGATAAATAAGACAGTGTCCCAGTCCTCTTACTTACAGGTGGGAAATTCAGGTGCTTTGTTCATTAGGCTGCTGACTGGAGAACACGGGGTCGAAGCTAAGGGTTATGACCTCATATCTATATTGTCAAAAGAGTTACTACTGTATCTCTTGCCACGGCTCTCTCAATACCTAGAAAACTGAATATAAGAGGTGCACCAAAAATAATTATTGGGTTAGAAAAAATTTTAAATCGTGCGTTTAATGGAAGAGTACATTTTTAATACATATGCCCTTTGTCGGAGAGGTATTTGGTATTCGAAAATGAGAGGCACATGTAGCAAGTGGGAACAGAAGTGAGCTCAAAATATATTTCCTAAGTCTACTTTGACAAAATTACATGTACAGATTGTGATAACTCAATATAAAGATTGGCTAGAATGAAAACCTTGTGAGGTGCTAAAGGTAACTCTTTTCTATCATTTCAATTTGCATTTTGATAGCCAGGATGCAGGTAATCTGTGGATAATTGCTTTATTATAGAATTCTGCCCACTTCAACTGAACCCAAATTTTACTTACATTGCATTTGAAAGTGGCATCGTAGTCATTAGGGCTTTCTTTCCTTTCTGTTGTTTCTCAAATCACAAAGACTGAGACTGCAGGAGCTAAGCTTAGGAACTGGGTGGACTAAAGGCGTGTTATAGTGAACTTGAACAAGGGTTATTAAATGTTCTTGTAAAAGGGGGGTGAGGAGTAATGAAATAAATGCTTGAGGTTGGAGCCAAAAAATTAAAGCTCACACAAATCTGCTTGATCTTCTTGTCTCTAAATTTGGAGTATGTTTCCTTTAAATGAAATGTAAAGCACTAATCTCTTTAAATTTCAAAGGGGACATTTTAAGATGGGCTATTAGTAAATGTGCTATGATAGTAAAATTCCAAATAAATGATGGGTGGGAACTGATCATTGTTAGTGTAAAAGCAGGAGATCCCTGTGGCCTCAGGTACTGGAATATTGCCTTGGTTGATACAGAGCCAAGACCAAAGAAATGATCCCCAAAATATTTTAAAAGACTTCCAAGAATATGCAACAACTAGAATGTGTGGGCCCATACTTCCATCTTATAGACTTTTACATCAGAAAGCTTTTAAGTCAATCTTCTGGAAGATGTTTTTCCAATGGAAATATCCTTAATGGAAACCAAATAGAAAATGGATTCACGTTTCCAGTATTTGCTTTACAATCATTTTTGCTGAAACACTTGTATTGTTGGAAGCAAGGGCTACCCCACTTCTTACAATTGTGATTATTTCAACCAAATTGTTTTCAGTATAACTCTAAGACAATTAAGTTATTTTTTAAAATATGACAAAGTAATGCAAGTCCTGCAATTATATGACTACCTGATATTGGAAGTCTCGATTTTTAAAATTAAGCATTAGAATGCTATATTTATTTGTTGGGTGTAATGAGAACCCACCACTTGAAGCCTATTCTGTAGATTTCATCTGAAAACTAACTACTACCTTAAGGATGACTTACAAGAGCTACAAAAACTTTTAATTATTAAATCAGTTGCATGAGGCATCAAATGATTGATCAATTCATTTTAAAAAAATCAATTCAAATAAAGAAGATAATCCAGACCAATTGTTTTACAGTGGCAAAAGCGTGTTGATTGCACATTCCCCTGAGACATATAGACATAGCTCAGTTTCAGCAATGACAGGAAAAGTTTAATAGTAATCCAACATAATATTCAAACTACGCCAATTTTTTGTTATTTTCCTCTTTTGGATAAAATTCTTACATGAACATATAATATTTATTTGTTTGTTTATTTATATATTTGTAGAATTTCCCTACCAGTAACAAAACTAAGAAAAAACATAATATAATTAAGGATCTTTAAGGAAAATTACATTTCAGGGTACCAAATAATAAAAATTACCAAAAAAGCTCATGGTTATTTCAGGTATTGAGGCAAGATGAAAAAGCTTTATTTGTAAATAATATACACTATATTATGAAAAGTAAAATAACCAGATTAAATCTAAAAATCAAAGATACAGAAACACCAATTTTTAAATCTACTAATGACAATTGTTTTTTAATGAATAATATAATTTGCTTGGAATTTTGTGGATCTCTAACGCTTAGTAGAAGCATTCATTACTTCAATTAATAACTCTCAAGATTGCAAATGATCTAAATAATTATTTTTAGAGCATTTTTCAAGGAAATTTTCCCTAAATGTTTCAACTGTGAGGAAGGAAAACATATATAATAAGAGGGGAGCTATAAACAATAAAAGACGAATATATTTTGTACTAGTGTTTACTAAAAACCAAATACTAGTAAAGAAAATGTCAAAAGTGAATTTCCAAATCCTGTGTGTGTGTTTTTTAACATTCAAGATACCACTATGACTTTAATTCTAGTATTGGACTTTTGAATTTTTGTTGTTGTTGTTATTTAGTTTAAGAAACAGCTCGTAGTTTTAAAGCTCTGGAATGGTGTAAATCATTACAGTGGTTTCACATTTTCATGAGATCAAGGAAACAACAGTAAGCTCATAAAACAGATACCACTAATTATGCAGAGGAGAAGTCATAAAGTTACTGGGAGAAGCATGTTTTATATTCATGGACACATCATTAAAAGTTTAAGACATGCTATCAAGTTCTACATTTTAATACTATACCCAACAGCATTAAACCCTTCCAACAAGAAAATCAGATTGTCTAATGATCCTTTTTTGTCACACTGGTTTTATATGTCTGCAGTTGAAGCAGATGTAGAATTTGTATTGCTGAACTTTTTAAAAATAACCGTACAATTAAAAAATCACTTTATCCCTAACAATATCTAGGTTAAAAAAGATCTGAATCATCTTTCAACATACATCTCTTAAATAAAGGGTATTTATTGAGGTAATAAGCCGTGATTCTAGATCGAATGTCCGGCTTTTTAGAATAATGATTTGGGTTTTCTGCAGAACATATAAAAACATAAGAGGGCTTAATAATGATGAATCACCTTCCAGTTTAAATTAATTTCTAAAATGTGCATTTAAACTAAGAAATAAAATAAACTCATATTTCATGGGGCACATGAAAAAAGTCTATCCTCTCACCCAGAGAAATCACTGAGAAATCCAAAAATCATACAAAAATGTTAACAGTACAGAAAGCACTTTTAAGGGATGTTCATAGCTAGACCATCACAAAGATTTGCCAACACTGGGATGCATATTTCAGCTGCAGCCTTCTTTCACTTCTCCACAAAGGGACTGAGATGCTCTATCTTCATTTGTGTACAATTCTAAAATATTACCATTTGTACATAAATGCTTTGCATTCCACTGTTTAAGTACATCTTAGAGTCGGCCCTAGAATATACACTTTCTTGAGCATTTTAATGGGGATTTTACGTGCTGATAGCTTCAAGCTTAATCTCCAAGTGAAAGTAAAATATAGTCCTGGCAAATTCAGAGATGAGACCCAAAAGGCTGCAAATGAAAGAAAAAAAGGAGAGCGATTAGTAGTTGGGGATAAAAAATAAAGCATGGGAAAAGCAAAGTCACTGAAGATACTTAGACTCTACGGGAGAGATTTATGCAGCGGCTCAGAGCCTGGACTAAAGGAACCAGTCACTTAAAGGAATTTGGTGAGGGTCTATTCCTGGAACTCGGTGAGGTCAGCCTTGCCGATGGACACCCATGGGAAGCAGGCAAAGAGCCTGGGGCTGCTGCCTGATTTGGTGGGCTTACTTTGCTATAATTTCACCATTTTATCCAATTCTTTCTTTCTTTTTCTTTCTTTCTTCCTTCCTTCCTTTCTTTCTTTTTTTCTCTCTCTTTCTTCCTTCCTTCCTTCCTTCCTTTCTTTTTCTCTCTCTCTTTCTTTCTTTCTTTTTTTCCGCATTGCGGAGGACTTCAAAGGGTAAGAATGTATGGATAAAATACTGAAAAAAACATTCTCTAGCTTTAATTTTGGGACTCACCAGATCAGGACAGACCCTGGGTTACAGTTTAAAAGCTTGCGGAGGACTTCAAAGGGTGAGAATGTATGGATAAAATACTGAAAAAAAACTCCCTAGCTTTAATTTTGGGACTCACCAGATCAGGACAGACCCTGGGTTACAGTTTAAAAGCTACAGTACACACATCAAAATGGACATTAGTACGTTGCATAAACACAAATTGATCAACGTCGTGAACTACAACATGAGCAACATTTCCTCAAAACTAATTGTACTAAACTGAAATATAGAGGAAAAGTCAGATGATAGATCATAGCTAGATAGAGAATGGGAGGGAAAGGGAGAGAGGTCATTATTATATGCCAACCTACCTTTTGACAAAACTGTTCCGTGTATACACACACACACACACACACACACACACACACACACACACCCCAGCAATTACTAAACACCAGGCATTATTCCAAGCACTGTATATAGATATAGATATAGATGTAGATATACATAGGTAGATAGAACTATTTAATCCTTTTGACAACTTCAGAGGTAGATACTATTCTTGTTCCCATTTTGTAGTGAGGAGACAGAGGTAAAGCCTGCCCAAGATCCCAGAGCTTGTGAATAGAGAAACTGGGTTTAAAAACTAAGCAATTTACGAAAAGTTCTCAGAATATAATGTAATCTTGGTCTACCTCACAAATCAGGTAATATATATACAAATTACAGAGCCTTTTAATTACTTATAGGTATTCTTACCATAAGTACATTTATTTTATTGACATGCAAAAGCCTGTATGTTTCACACTATCTGAAACTCTGCTTGTGAGCAAATCTTCAGTGCAAGGCACCAAGGACATGATAACTTTTGCACTAAATCCATTTACTCTGCAAACGTGAAGAAGTACAGATTTGGTCCTTCGAGGTTAAGCGATATGTAAATATTTTTAGTGAAACTACTGGTACGTGAACTAGCCTGGAACTGTTCTAAGCTGTCAGGGATCGGCTCTTACAAATTTGGAGCTGGTTTTAATTTAAGCACTGCAAGTGAAACACAACAAACTTAGAAGAGAACATGGTTACTCATTTGCGTCTTCAATTTAATAACGCCTCTAATTGTCCAGTTACCAAAGTCAGATCCAAAGGCTTCTTCTCTGCCAGAGGCAGCTGCTCAACAAAATGAACAGTGATTTGATTTTTCTGCAGGGTCCATGTTCATTCGCCATTCTCATGATGAATAAATAATGCCAGGATGCCGTGGAGTTGTGGACCTTGCCCTGCTTGTGAAAAGGGCTGCATCTGTTTATTCTCAGACATTCATGATCCTAAAGGAATAAGACACCAGAGGCCTGTGAATGAGAAGGCCTTTTCAGACGTACAAAGCCTTCGCTCCTGAATCCACCTTAACCAGTTTGGAGGAAAGAGCTTTTGGCACCAAGGCATCCTTCAGGGAAGACTGATAATGATCACTAAAGACATACTCGGGGCTGCTGCCTTGCTCACTTCAAAGGTTTTCTCTCTTAATCAACATTAAATCATCATTCTGCCAGGGATATGGGGACAGCTGTACACAATCTATTTGTTTTAAAACAGATTACAGTCAGGTCCCTCTGCCAAAGTATAAACTTCTTAATGTTGCATGTGCTTTCATATTTTTTAACTTGGAACTTTTATTTCTAATTTAGAGTCCCACATTAGCATTTGTATCTTGGCTTATGGATTGCATCTTCCCATAAAAGCAGAGCTAATAGTTTTATCAATTATCCAGACAATTTAAACAACCAAGCAGAGTAGGCCAAAACAAAACTTTTAAAAATAAATCATCCAAATGTTTCAGGCTGAAAAATATGAAGTCTCAACTCCCTACAGCATTTTGTGTGGTGTATACACATAGCACACCAGGGTGTTTATCTTATTATTTGATATTAACCATCTCATATATGTAGTCATGTCTCTTCTTTTTTCTTCTCAAAAATGTAGATCCACATGCCCTACATCTTTGACCTTTGTTTTGATCCCATGACACTGGCAAGTCTAATCCTCCTTTTCCCTGGTGGTCCTGATAAGTTGGGGATAACTACAAAGACATTTTATTACCCAATTAAAGAAAAGATTGTTTTTAAAGATAATGACCCAGGGCCCTAAATTTCACCCCTAGTTGATCTCTCCAGTTTGGTACAAAAGAATATTAAGCAACAATATCTAAAGTCAATCAAAGATCATCACTTCAAAATTATATATATTAAGTAGATACAATATACATTAAATAGATAACAATTTCTGCTACATTGAATTATAGTCAACTAACACCAAGTCTCACTTAGTTAAATTTGGTTTGAAACAATACCATTAACAGTATAAATGATTATATAATTAGAAAATGTTCATGTTATGTACCGTTTTTATTGATTTTTGAGTAGTTTGTTGATAATTCAGTCTGAGTCATCACCTCCTTTGTACTGATTACTGAATCAAACAAGAGACTTTTTACTAAATTACTTTGCTACAGTATTAGATGAGAATCAATGAGTATTTCTTCTGGTCCTATTATTGTAGCATCTCTTGCTAGCAATGTCTTTTTAAATCTTTTACATTTGTGTTAGAAATATAAGAAGGGGAAAATAAATGTGGATTAGAATTTTCTTTTTTAAGACATATACCAGAAGATGTTGCTTTTATGGCTCTAAAATCTTAGGGTAATAAAACCCCCTCTACTAAATCAATTTTTTTCACTTATAATTTATATTATGCAGACACTAGTGAAGATTTTGAATGTTTATTAGAGAGGTGCATTTGGTTTCTATAGTTTTCCATCATCAAGCATTTTATAAATGAAAAACTGAAGGAAGTGCAGACCCACAGAATAGAAGGAACGAAAGACCTCAGAAGATGAGCACCTCTTTTCTCCTATTTACATTTAAAAGAGTGCCAGTTGCCAGTAAAGGGAGTGCCATTAAGCCTACCCCCAAGAGTAAATACAGTCTAGAGCCCTGACCTCCTCCCACCCACATGTCCTAAGCCTGGAGACATCCAGGGATGGAAACATTTAATCATCACTCTACTACCATCACACCTTCCAAGGCAGGAGGAAACCTCTGCCTCTGTCTGTATTTCAAGTGCTAACACATTGCACAATTGGCTTACGGAAAGTCCAAAAGGACCCCCTGCATCAAGACCATGCTAGGACAGCTCAGCAGTGGATGAGCAGAAGTTTCTACCAGAGTGCAGGAGATGTGGAAACTACTTCTCGTTTTCCCTGCTGCGTTCTCTCCTTTCCTTATTCCCAAGCCTTCAGCCCTCCTGATAAAATTCGTAACCCTTCTTACTTAGTTGTTGGGTCCCCAAACAGCCAAAAATGGTATAGTTATGAGGCAGTATAATTTGGTGGTTGAGAACATGGGTGTTAGAATCACACACTCTACCTGAGTTCAAATCCTGGTTCTGTCACCGTTTATAGTGTACCACTGAGATGCTACTTAAATTCTCTGATATATAATAGAACCTATCTATAAGAGTGCTATGAGAATTAAATGAGAAAAAAATATACAATGTGCTTAGCATAGCACTTGGAAAATATAAATGCTCAATAAATATCATTATCACCTTATCATACATAGCATTCAGATCTGTGAAGGCAAAGCGTAAAAGCTACAAAAGAGATTATTGTGATGAATTATAGGGTGATACTATTATTCTATTATCACTAATTGGTATAATACCATAAAAAGGATTCCAAGTACAATTCTCCTTGCTCTCCTGAACAAAAACGAATATGACTCCAAAATAACAGATAACCATTAACAGCCATAATTGGGAGAGAGGAGAAATTTACTTTATAGGTTGATTTATATGATGGTTGTGAGCAGCTGTCTTCAGAATTCCTGAAAGGACACCCAACTCCCAAGGGAAGCAATGGAAACCCTTTGATTGCTGCATTCCTCAACCATCATCAAAGTGTTTATTTAGTCTGAAAGCCTAACTGGTTCATCATCTCTAGAGGTTTTATAGCTAACAGTTTATCCTTAAGTTCAAGAATTCATATCACCAGTGGAATTTTTTCCATCAGAGCGAAATATCTAGGTTTCAACACTGAGGGAGCACATCCAAGCATTTTATGACTGGACTTCTTAGAACTTCTCAAGACTGAAATAAGAATTTTATTTGACATGTTGTGTGATGCAAACATTTACTCTTTATCTTTTCTTCAGATTCTTAATCAAAACATTTCTCTTAGTTATTTGTACTTGCAGTAATCTTTGATCAGCTTCTTGTAATTTTTTTAAAGAAATCAAGTTCTATTATTTTATATAAGAAAATAATATTTTATATCAAGTTCTATATTTTATATCAAAATATTATATATATAATTATTTTATATATTTTCATGGTCAAAGTTGCAGATATTTGTCCTGAAATATTGAAATATCAGAGTCCTGAATATGGAGTAGGGGAAATTATGAATAATTGAAATATTAACAAAAGGTCACTTAGAGCCCCTGAAACTCAAAAACTTCATATATACTAGGGCAGGAAAATAATCGACTGAAAAATGTATTTAAAAGAAACAACCAGAAGAGGAAAAATTCCTCCTAAATAGGAGCATGTTTGAGCTGATTTGAAGAAACTAAACATAAAATGAATCATGTTTCATGTCTTTTAAAGGGCAGTATTGACTAAAAGTATTGATAAAGGTAATATTGCACTCAAAAATTATCCAGGCAGTATAACCATTCTACGTATTATAACAACACTTAGTCATAGGAAAGATGCATTATGGGCCATTATCACTGGAAAAACTTTATTTTGGATGGTTGAACTTCTTAAAGTAAGGCTGGGTTTCCATCCTTTGAGACAGAGCCAGCTAAGTGGGCAAACCTAGTATCCACCACTTCCTCTAATCTAATTATGTTTTACTAAACATAAAAGTCTATGTTTTGATGTGTTATCCTTTTCAAGAGTTAGGGGGTGATTCCTCAATAATTAATAATTACAAGTGAATAATAAATGCTGAAATCTCTTGCCTGTGAGAGTTTTTTGAAATTTCATGTAAGAAATCACTTGTTCCCCCCTCATATATTGTAGGGATTTAGTCCCACAGTATTTGCTGTGCTACATCATTTTATCCAAAGCTGCATATAGTTGATTCCTTAGAATGTTCTTGCTTTGTGTAAAATAAGCTATATGAAATCATTTCGCCTACCTTCTCAAAATTAGAGGTAAGATTTTCCAACATTTTAAATGATATGTGAGGGGGATATATTTAAGTAGAAAAATGGCTCTTATTATTCAAGGTTTTCCAAGTTTTTATATATTTTTGGTCCACGTATGAGAAAATATAACTAAAACTGTATTAAATAATTGATCAGCAATACAAATTGTGTCCATACACAGTGAAGAGTTAGAACATTTGGGATGGGTCCATCCCAAATGCTCAGTTTCATGAAATATTTATATAATTAAGACAAAATGACATTCTAGCTTGAACTATGTGGATAACTGGTTCAAGTCTCCAATTTACTGTGCAAATATAGTCACCATCAGCATGATAAAATTATATCTATAATAAAGAGACCTCAAAAGCCTGAGCCATCCGGGTCAGAAAATTGAAAACAAAGCCAAATGTTTACTCGAAATCAAACCCAGAACTTCTTTTGAAATTCACTGAAAGAGCAATCATTTCCAATGTCTTTTCACCTTCTGGTATGAGATGGGAGTCAAACTGGAAATACTGAAACGCTTTAAGAAAGGCAGTAAAACAAGACTTCTTGTACGACTTCCAGATGAAAGAGTTTTGAATAAGCATTTAATCATGTGGATCCTGGTTCAAGCCAAGCTGAACCTCAAAGGTTTACCTGTGCTCATTATTTAGAATTCACTAAGGAATGGAAACTCATTGCATCTACTGGGAACACTGACGGTGAAATGATTTCTTAAGGAAACTGAATGTTTATGTTAAGCCCATAGTTGTGGTCCATCTGGCAAAGGGGAGCAAAAGAACGCCGCAGTCCTGCCAGGCTGTTTGGAGGGGGTTTTGTTTTCAAATCCTGTGCTCTCGAAACCTTGAGACGTTTTATTCTTGCACAGGCTTTTAAGTCTGAATCAATGTGCCAGCTAATTTTCCTAGCTGATTTTAAATTTCTGTCAATTTGTATAATGGAAGTCTGTTCTGATTTTAAAAAATGCTCTTGGAAAGGTAGTTGTTTAGGATATGACAAGGAATATTAATAAAATGAAATCGTATTAGTTACCTATGAATTGTTCACAAAACACACATTTGACAAATCACAATTTAAAGTTAAGTAGTGTAGTGAGCGTATTAAGAAGGCTTACCTCCAAAGATATTTTTGAATTTGTCGTATTTTGCAATCGAGTCAACGTTGACGGTCTGCCACATCGGCAAATCAACCCGGTAAAACCCATACTTTCTACTGTGTCATGAAGATGCAGCCAATAATCAAAGAGGAAAAAATTCAGGATTTTTCCTGTAAACAGAATTCTCCTTCAGAGCACCAGGGTCAACTTTCCTGAGATCTTGTCTTAAGGCTCACTGGAGAATCTAAACTGAATAAATTGGCACTACTTAGAGGTGGCTCTAACGTAATTTGGCATAAATCCAGAGCTGATTTTATTTCTCTTTCCTTTTAGAAGGTGACAGCACCTCTTCCCTGAGACAGGATACCCAAGCACACTGTATACACACTCTGAAAGATCATGCTTACAACTGTCACGTGAAGGAACTTACAAAGTTACATTTCCACACTGTTTTGGCTAACCTCCACATCCTGACAGTAACCAGACTATATGTTTCACTTGTTCTGAAGCCATATATAAACAATAGAATGATATAAAGAATAAAACAAACTGCTTTCCAAAAACGAAGTCTGTAAATCACAGTGCAGCAAGTTCTGCTTCCAAAACATCTAAACTCTTCCCAGTTGCCAGTAATATCTACCACAGAAGAGTCACTGAATTACTTTCGATAGGGACTGGCTAACCTTACCAAAGCAATTACTGAAAAATGAAAGAAAAATTAGAGATCCTGGGAATATTACTTTAAAGAGTTTATCATAGATGAAGTTAATAGCACCACGAAAAGGGGGTGCTTTACACAAGCACTAGAAAAAGTACCCTCTTATTGAGAACCCAAACAACGGGGGGAGTGAAATCAATGTTGATATTCTACTGACCACTGTGCACTGTCATCCTTAGTAACTCTGCCTGGAAGAATCTGAAGGTCATGTGTTTAGATTTTTTTAAAAAATTAAACTCTTTTATGGAAGTATAACATACATATATAGAGTTCAAGAATCATTTCAGCTCAGTGAATTTTTGCAAAGTAAATATTCTAACTGCTCACACCCAAATCAAGAAACAGATCATTACCTGCATCTTAGAAGACCCCCTCATGGCCCCTCCAAGTCACCATCCCATCCTCTTCAAACACCATGAATTGCCTGTTTGCGAAGCTTAAATAAATAGAATCACACAGTATATGCTCTTTTGTGTCTCTCTTCAGACATAATTTGCTTAAATTCCATTTGCGAGATTTGTATGGGTTGTGGCATGGGTCAGATCCTCTTTCTTTTTCATGGTTCATAGTGTCCATCTTGTGAATATACCACAATGCATTTGTCCATTCTACAGCTGCTGCACATTTGGGTCATTTCCAGTTTTGTACTCTTACAGACAATGCTGTTCTCAGTATAATCACGCTTGTCTTTGGGTGAACATTTTTGTGTCTTCATGTGGTAGGTATACCTAGAGGTGGAATTCTGGGGTCCTGAGGGATGCACATCTTCAAAGTGGTCCCATCAAAAGACACCCTGACACCACCAACAGTTATCAGGGCTCTGGTCACTCCACACACCCTCACTAATAGTTGAACTGGTCTTTTCCATTGTCGCCCTTTAATTGCTAGATATTGGTATACCATGTGGGTTTTCTGACGATTAATGAGTCTGTACAGCTCTTCATAGGGACAGTGCTCATTTGGATATATTCCTTTGTGAAGTATCTGTTCAAGCCTTTGCATAGCTCAGTTTTGCTTCAAATATTTCACTTTTCTCCCCTTACCAGTGAGAACTTTATATTTGGGGAAGACCAACTCAGAGCAGTCTTGTGCCAAATCACATCTGGCTCACTCCATCCTCACAGTTCTACCAGGTAGGTCTCACTTAACTACCCTCTCCCTTCTTAATCAGGGAGGATTCGGAGTCTCAGAGAGGTTAAGTAACGATCAAGAAGGCAACACAGTTCATAAGACCCAGAGCTAGGGTGTGAACTCAGGGTTTTCTTTAAGTTTCTGATCTTTCCATTTGAAGTATTGAATCTAGGAAAATTTGTCATAACCAAAGGGATAAACTCCAACACATAATGAAGACCATTCTAAGGAAAATATTTGAAAAATACTTTTGCATTTATGCTCACGTCTTTGGTACAGTTAATATTCTACTGAGGAGAGAAGTTATTCAAGTCAGTAAAGTCCCAGCCCAGCAACGCTTACGGAGCCACAGAATAGAATTTCACTCTCAGAAGCCAGGAGTCCTTAGCCATACATATTTACAATGTTACTCATCCTTTCCACAGAAACTTGAGGGAGTAATTACCACATGTGATATTTCTACAGATCGCTAAGTTAAAGTCAGGAACACAGAACTTCAACTTCACATTTTATCTACGAAATTCTCCTGCTGGAGACACATTTTACTGACTCATTCGATTGAAGAGAGTTAACTTGCTCATCTAGGTTTCCTGGGCCTTTTAGTAAATCTCAAACACAGAAGATGTTCTTTCAGTTTAGACGATGTTTATTATTATTTTTTTTAATTGGAAGTTATTTTGAGTTCATGAAACTCATTCTCAGTTTAAAAAACATTTTTTTAATTAATTTATTTGGCTGCACTGGGTCTTAGTTGCGGCGCACGGGCTCTCTAGTTGTGGCATGCGGGCTGTAGAGAGCACGTGCTTAGTTGCCCCGCGGCATGTGGGATTTTAGTTCCCCAACCAGAGATTGAACCCACATCGCCTGCATTGGAAGGCGGATTCTTAACCACTGGACCATCAGGGAAGTCCCTAGATGATGTTTAAATTGAGAAGGAAAGAAAGGAAATCTGTCATGCCACGTTCTCTGAAAATCTGTTCTGCAATTAAAAATGTTTGAAAAATACTAGATTAGACACAGTTAAACTGTTTGCTTTGCAGCATACCTTCTGCAAAACTTTCAATATCTCAGTATTGCCATATGTCTCCTAGGAGGTGATAGAGTGTGTAACTGTGTCAAAATGTATTTTACTGTAGAATTTTTTTAATTTTACACATTAACATCTACGAGCTACTGGTGTTCAACAGACCATGGTTTAGAAAATTCTGACTTTTTTTTAAAGGCCAGACACAATAAGGAAGCACATAAAATTTGAGAACAAGTTAACACAAATACCAGACTATCAAGAGGAACCCACGAGCCAAAGAACAGCATTTTAATGGAGACACTTGGAAAAGTAGCTATCACAGGCCAGTGGCTAGAACCATGCCCAGTTTCTGGTAGAAACTTGGTGAATTTGTGTTGAATGATGAATGGGTGAATATGAGTCAGCTGTTCTGTTTAAAGAAATACTGATACGTTTTAAAGAAAACACATCACTATTTCTTTTCCTTGTCCTATGTAGAATCAAAGTTACAGAAAGAAAGGGGGAAGAAGTGACAAAATACTTCAAAATGTTGGTGTCTTTATTGAAATTAGGCAAAAAAATTGTGAAAGGTTGTCTATCCATTTTTTAATAAATATTTGATGAAGGAAGGAATAAATAAAGAGAAACTCAGAGCAAGAAGGAGGATTGTTTGTGGAAGGGACACTAGTACAGAGCCAAGGAACCAGACCCTCAGGAATAAAGACCACACATGCGTGTGCCTACATACACACACACACTCACATGCACACACCAATATCCAGTATCCTTTAGAAAAACTTCCTGACTCTCTCGAGGCAAACATTCAACTATTTTCACTCTATCTCTATGAAGTAGGTATTGCTAAAGGCAGGAGAGCATACGTGATGTGGGGAGATTTTGATATGGTTTTGAATTTTTCAACCACAAATACTCCAAATTTATGTTGGACAGCAGGACTGATTTATAACGGGAGAATGGGAAAAGACAGTTGGTCATTTAGCTCTTGAATTATTTTTCTCTAGCATGTCTCTGTACCTCCCCAAACCTTTTCTTCTCTGCTTCCTTCTCCATGACCTATTTAGGTTATTTCTCATGTTGATCTTCCTTGTCTTACTAAGAAAACGTGGTGATTAAAAGAAAGGAATTCAGAAAAATAGGGAAATGGATCAAAGACATTTCTTGTGAAAGAGATTTCCAGTTGAACATTAGAAGTGAAAAACTATGTGTAGCCTAAAGTTCTTCCCAGAAATATTCTTAAGTTTAAAAACTAGTAGCAGTGAATGTTGTTTTCTTCCTGATTTCATGGGGTCACATGTCTGGAGAGGCCCAGAATAGACTGTTGGCCACAGATGCATTTGTTCATCATCCCAATGCCTGGTTTTTCGCTTTCTATACAGTGAAAACCCACTCTTCCAGCCCTGTCTTTTTTGAGCCGTGACTCCTTGTACTTTCTCAAGCAAGGTGCCAGCACTGGTTACAACCATTACTGACAAAAGAGGTTAAGAGAGAGTAAAACTGCGAGTATAAATGTATGGGCAAAATATAGAAGTCTTCCCCGCCGCCTTGAGCTCCTCCATATGCCTCTGCAGCTTAGTGGCAGTCCTCAAGAGGAGCACCGTGTCTTTTTGTCCCGTGTATAAATTTACTCCGTAAATTAAAATGTTGACTTGTGCTCACCTGGTGTTTAAGAAGGTGAGTGATGACCTTGGGGGAGTATGTTTGTGTAGAACTGTGTCATAAAAGATGATGTCTTGGCCCAAGAAACTCGAGGTCCAGGTTTAGTCATTTGTTAAAAAAAAAAAAAAAAAACAGAGTTAAACGTAACTAACACATCAGGAGACTAAGGCTCTTGCCAAATGTAACTTTCTTTTAAGTCTGAAATGTCAGCTTTCACCCTGTGTTTTTAAGAAATATTTTTAGCATTTTCCTTTAAAGAGTTTCCCTGCTGATTTGGATCATTATTTAAGTTAGAAAACAAAGCAATAAATGTTGTATGTTTTTCACCAATAAAGACCTTAAAGTGCTATCCATTGATTATTCTCCTCTGGTGCATTTATTGGATAATTATGGATTCAATTCAATGTGCCATTTATTTTCTGAAGTGACTAGGATTTGGCAGGTTTTGTGTATCCATTTATACACTCGTTTTGAGGTTAAAACATTAAAATATAGGTAATAGTGAGGAACTGCTTTTTTAACCATCTTCTTCCTATCATTTGTGTTACTGGTTTTCATTTTACCTGTTAAGTAAAATGAGTAGGTCTATGCCATCCATCCACAGAGCTCTTTGGCAAATCACATTTTAGTGAAAGCCCCAAAGACAAATATCAAAAACAGATTGGCTTCATCTCATCCATGTTGTTTCCCAGAAAGTGGTTCCCATAATGTTCTGATTTTCTTACACTAGTTAATCTATTTTTTTTCAGGCAGAAATAAAATCCATATTTCAGGTTGACAAATATTGCCACTTAGGGTGATTAACTTAACATATATTAGGTTGTCACATATGCTGATAATGTGCTATTTCAGAAGCGACTATATTACAGTAAGTGTGCTATAGATGCAGATTTTATAAACCTAAAAGGAAATGATAACTCAGAAAAGGATTGAAAGTATTATATGCACCTAAAATCTTTAATGCAAGTTTTCTAAACATTCACCAAAAGTCTTATCAATGGTTTAAGATCTCCGGGAATGCCTGGATTGATAAAGATTTCACTGGGAAGAAGATGAAATGTTACTATTTTTCTGTAGGGACAGTAGAAAATTACTACCAAATTATTTGCTAAGTGCCACTCAGCCTATGCTTGTAAAGATGAAGTAAAATTCCTGATGTTTTGAGCTACGTATGAACATTGTAAATTGTATGTTAGCTTAGTCTAACATGCATGAACACTCATGCAAAACTCAAGTATATTCTGCTCAGATTTAAATTCATACTCATGGATTCAAAGTACTATCTGGAAATTTCACTGTCTTAAAGTCAAAAAAGCTTGTTCCTAAATTCACTGACAACATAAACACTGTCTTCCTTCTCTGGGCCATTCTTATCTATTAAGTGGAGATGCTCGTTCCTGAACATTTAAATAATGCATTCTTAACTCACTTTTGTTGACTGTCTCTGATAATAAACTGAGGTGCCATCTGCTTTATTTGGTCATAAACGCAGCTGTCAAGGACAGTCATGAAGAGAAAGTCATAATCTGAGTGACCTGTCATGCTTTCGGCACAAAACTTTCTTTAAAATTTTTCTATTTTATAGTAGATTTACATCAACATAAATCTGATTCATCATCTCTGTTAAGAGTCTCTTCTTTGGGTGATCACTTAATTTCTTTTCCCTCCTTTTTTTTTTTTTTTTTTTAAGGATGTCAACCTTTTGTAGAATTTGCTGGTTTTCAAACTCTCTTGATACTTCAGCCAGTGGTAAAATTTAAGATCTTAGAAGTGGACGCAACCACAAGAATAGGCATATTCCTCCAATATTAGAGCAGGCAGACACCCAGCTGATGCAAATCTCTCCAGGCCCACAAGAGAACAAATACTTGATCGCTCACTGCAATTATTTTTCAAAAGCACCTCTCGAGTTGTACATTATGGAAAAGAACTCCGTCATAAGCCTGTGCTTGTTGCTGGGGATGGTAAAGATACCACAGTTACTGCTGCTGCTCTCTGCACCCAAAACACATGCAACATTCTCAATTACAGAGAAAGAAGTTCTCCTGGAAGGCTACAAAGATAAACAAAACAGTTGCTTTTCTTTACCATAAAGATGAACAAATTAAAATTCTGTTAATGAATAGAGCTTGCTGTGTGGGTTTTTTTTTTCTCTCTCTCTCCCTAAGTACAAAATTAAAATTTAAAGTCTATGAAAGTCATCTTCTTATAATAGCTGACTTTAATTGAATGTTTTCAGTTTGTTACAGGATGAACTGGAAAGGTGGGCTTGAAGGACAGAATCTTCATAAAATCAAAAGACATTGTAAAAAAGATAAAGTGAGCCCCCAAAATATGATAGGACGAAAAGCATGTGGGAAGTAAATCTGTGTTCAATCACCGTACATATTAGATTCCACTCATTTTAATTCCATTTGCATTTCAAATTACATGTTGGAATTTTTTTCCATAGTAAATGCTTCCAATGTGAAACTATAGAAGGTGCCTAGTAAAATTAGAAGGGGGAAAATACGGCAAAAATCTGAGTGATAGCATTCTCTTACTTTCAAATGCTGATATAATGATTCATAAGGCAAAGCATTACAAGGCGTAAAAGTTAAAATATTTTGTTTTCTTGGCCATTTCCTCCTTCACCCCACAACCTCCATCTCTCCTACTTTTATTGTCTTTTAAAGTAAAGCTCATTTTTTTCAACCCTCTTGAATCCTTTTTGATCAGGGTCTCGTTACACTGGCAACAGCCCAGCTACTGCTTTCAATGGAACTTCTGCAAATAGGCACCGAGGAGTTTCTGCATTTTGTTTGAAGCCTAAACTGGCCCCTCAATGCACTCACAATTTCCTGAGTAAAAGGGGAAAGCTAGAAATTGAGCTTGGCCATTCATTGAAAGTGTCAGTGTTTTTAATTCACTTTTACTAAAACATTCATCTCCCCCTTTTAAAAAGATAAAACTGATGATTGGTTACGAGATAGAGGAACAGGAACTCAACGTCAGAGACTTAAACGGATGAATGCTCTATAGTTTGTCTAACGGCACTAGTTTGTGATCACTGGTAACATCTGAGCAGGGGTGGCGTGGAAAACAGGGATAATACTGGGAAAAGGACAATTATAGAAAAAGAAATGCAAAATAAATATAAAGAAGAATAGAGAGTGCAACGGAAAATAATTTAAATAATAATAAAAGAAAAATGTTCCTAATACATATCTGAGGCATATGGCTGTTCATTCTACTTCATTTCTGATGTTTTGAAAATGTGATTTTTTTTTGTTTGTTTCTTCAATGTGGGGAATCAAGAAAAACCTAAAACAAAATTTTAAAAATTTAAAGTAATCAAGAAGATAATAAGAAAGGTGACAGAAAAGGGAATTACTGATTTCTTTCACTGTAAAAAATATATATATCTTCAAAATAACGTATGGGAAGAAAACTGAGGATCAAGAAGCAGTGCACAGCTGTAGCCCCTGTGGTATCCACATCTGTTCCTTTCCCACATTCTAACAACCATCCAGGTGAGTAATTCTCAAGGAAGCCACTGAGGACACTTGCAGCCAAGGTGCCACAGGTTTCCCACTGATAAAATACCAGCAGCTTTTTTCCATTCCTCAAGAGAGACCTAGTTAGTGTTCGTGGATAATATGTTTTCAATTTCAAATTTTATTCACATAAATTTTTCTTCAACTTTTAGAACCTACAACTGTCTACCAGCAACTTCCAGCAAAGGACGAAACAAATAAACAGCACAAAACGTCAGCTTAAAAACTCAGCGTAAGAATACTTGTTTCCGAGGACTCATAAATCAAGGCTGTAATTGTATACAGTCATCCCTGTGTTTCTATGGGGGAATTGGTTCCAAGACACCCTCCCCCCACTTGCAGATACCAAAATATAAAATGACATAGTACATGCATGTAACCTAGGCACATCCTCCCGTATACTTTAAATCACTTCTATATTATTTACAATACCTAATACAATGTAAATGCTATGTAAATAGTTGCAAATATCTAGTTTTGCTTTTTGGAACTTTCTGGAATTTTTTAAAGAGTATTTTTGATCCACAGTTGGCTGAAGCTGTGGATACAGAACCCACAGATATGGAGGGCCAACGCTATATATAGTCAGATTTTCTGCTAGCACAAAAAATTCTTAGTTTATATAATGTAATATTTTCTGGTTTTCTATAAAGAACATCCCAACTCTGGGGTAGGTTTTCACTTCAAGAAGTTGGAGAACCACTAGTATGAAGATAGTATTCATTTAAAGACATGTACTTACAAAACAAAACAAAACAAAGACCCTTATCTTACTGTCCAATTGATAACAATGATAGAAGAGGATTCTCTAATCAAGCAATAATTAGGCACTTGGAACAAAGACCCAGTGATCATTGACTAGCTAATAATTTGTTCTTTCCTTGGTCAAAATTGAAAGGTAGGAGGGGCTTGGTAGAAAGTTTTCTGTGTATTTCAACTGAAAAAGAATGGAACTGTCTCTTGGCTAAAAGTGATTATCAACCCTGATATCATGATGTCTTAAAATTCTACCTTTTAGATCATCCCTTTGATTTATGGTACTGTGGTCCTAACTAAAATGATGTTTATCAAAATTAATACGGAAAATCTTCGGTAGTGTAGAAGATTAAGGAAAGGTCAGTCAGACTGCTCTTTACAAAATGTGAGTCCAGAGTGTCTTGTAAATGTGCACATAGTAGATGCACACTAAACGTTGCCTGGCAGGAAAGACAAGCCTAGAAACCAGGTGAGCACCGACCTGAGAAAATCAAGCGCTGGAAGGGGCGTGGCCATGCCAACCACGCCTCCCAACTGCGCCCTGAGCTGCTGCCTCCCCAGCACCCTGTCAGTTTTCTCACCTCCCATCACCATCGCTCAGCCTGATGAGCAGTTCAAGGTGGTGAGTCTGAAAAGAGTTCGGGCTTTTAATAAGCAAGTCAACCTCTCTTTTGAAAGTCTTCCTTTTCCTTCAGTTTTGCTCTAAACGTAAGAACGTTTGCTTCTTCTCTGTAAGAAGAAAAAGCAGAACCCGTGGGAAAGGACAGTGATCTCCAAGTCAGGGGCACGCAAGCAAAAAAAAGAAAAAGCTCTTTGAGGAGAATCCAGCCTTTATTTGCGTGACGCGATGCTCACCATTGAACTGGGTTTTGAAGTGGGGGAGATAAATTCTATGTTATCAAAACAGAAGGCCTAGCTAAGCCCGAGTCTCCTGACAACTAAAATCCACTGTCTTCTGCAGAAAGTCTCTTAGGATCCCAGGGCTCAGCCCCACACCCAGAGAAGCCCCCAGAGGATCCCAATGTGCTGCCCACCTGTGCCCGTGTTTTGGGTCAGGAGAGATGCCTGTCCTCACTCTTGGTTTTGCAGCAAACCTGGCGGGAAGCATCAACTGGGCCAGGGGTATAATGGGGGTGGGGTGTTCTCTTAACCACTGGGGAGGACACAGCCAGCCTAAAATTGGCAAAAAGCAAACATAATGCTTCCTCTCACACCTTATTTCAAGATCCAGAAGTTGATCTCAGGATAGAAGAATCAAGAAATTCAGCTGCTCTCCCTTAGAATTTTGCCTTTTCATTAGCAGGTTATAAATTGTAACATCCTCTCTGCTTAACAAACGGTTAACTATGAAGTAGGGAACTTTTTTCCTCCTTAGAGGTAATATGATATTTTCCCTTTTCTCAGCCTCCCTTATGCATAGAGGAACTGTCTTAAAGAATAAGCATTATGATGGAAGGTACACATTGTGGTTTGTAAAATGCTGAAGTTTTTTAGTCAATTTCTTTTATGCCAGCTTTTCGATATGACTGAAAGCATGTTCTTAAAATTATTTAAAGTTTTATCCTAAAGTTTTGCTCTCCTTTTTAACTTATCGCTTGTGTTCTGCATAACCTGATAATCTGTATATCTGATACGTAAAAATAGATATGTACGTTTGTCTCCTAAAAATGTTTTCTTCCGATAGATCCAAGTGTCAGTAAGTAGACACACCCTGTGATTCAGAAGGCGATTTAGAGCCCCAAGAAACCAGCGATGTGGCAGTACTTTGAAATGGGGGTCCTATCTTCAACTTTTAAGAAATCCAATAAAAAATAATTTTAAAATTATGAAAAAATACAGGCAAGAATACCAGGATTTGAGGAAGGCAGCTTAGTAAATTTATTCTGGAAAAATAATTACTTATCTGAGATACAGTCCCATATTCTTTAAATGACTCTAAAGGTAGATGTGTTTATAAACGAAATTAATTAACAAATTGCTATGTTTGTGGATGTATGCTAAGCAAATGTATAATGAAAATAAAATACATCAATTATTTTTAAGCATATACTTCAAACCCTATTATTTCAACAAACAAAGCTGGAAATGTATGATTCCATTCAGAAGACACCTGCTAGATACTGAAACTAAATTTCTATTCATCTGTTAAAAGCTTGCCTCATGGACTTAGATGTTTTTATGCCCCAACATGTGCCAACGTAACAAATGGATATAATTCCCTTTTTCAGGCCATTCACATCTTAAATTTCTCCTTTATTGTGTGTTTGTCTCAAGTTCATTTTGGACAAGGTGGAGCACATGTAAATAAACAGCATTTCATGGTTGTTTTGCCGACTAAAATTGTAGCACAATTAACAGCTTTCTTCATTTACACAGTCTCCCAGAATTTTCAATAGCAAAATATGGTCATTAATATTCCATATTTGGTATTTCCAAATCCTTTTTCTTTAGAATTGTTTAGTGATGCTGAGATGATTATAAGCATGCATTCTGTGAGGAAATTCTTCAGATTGATAACACTGTGACAGCTACATCACTGAGAAGCTGAGGCTCTGGCTCGGGTTAGAAAATGCTGTTTTAGAAGCACAGTTTCGATTTGCAGCAGGAATGACTCAGCCTCTGGTGGCATATTGTATATCGAATGCCCAGTGATTCAGCCTGGGGCAGCTGGGGGTATTGTAGAGAGGGTAGATTTTCTTATAAAAATATCAGGGTTTTTTTCCCCAATTTATTCCTACAATGTATTCAAGAAACAAGTATCATTCCTAACTTATCTGCAAGACAAAAATGTTGTCATTTCCAAGAAATCAAGTCAATATTAACCTTGAAATATCTGGCTTACAGTTCATCTAGAGGAAATGGCCTGTTTATTCTGGGTAAGTAGAAAAGACTAGTAAAATTATTTTTTATTGGGTATTTCCAGAGAAGAAATTGATTGATTTTCTTCCGACTTTTTATTTGGAAAAATATCAAACCTACGGAGTTAAAAGAATAGAATGAATACCAGTGTATCTTAGATTCTCCCTTTTTAAATACTTTGCATCAGTTGCTGTTACTTTCCTCCTCTCTATATATGTATATATGCTTTTTCATGCTTATCCCTTTGAAGGTCAGTTTCAGTCAACGTAACTCTTCAACTCTAAATACTTCAGCGTGTATCCCCTACGAACAAGAACGTTCTCCCACAAAACTGCAGTAGCACAACACACCCAAGAACCTGCTCTACAGCCCTCAGTGCTTTATTGTTTTGATCCAGGAGCGAATCAAGAATCACACACTGTATTTAACTGCTGCATCTCTAGACTCCTTTAATCTGGGATGAGGTTTTAATCTGACAAAGTGAAAATGCATATTTTCAAAACTACTGAGCCTCTAGAGTTTTGTCAGTTAATCCTGGCAGCAAATAATCATGAAATCAACCTTAAAAACCTGGCCTTGTACCTAACTTAAAAAAAAAAAAATTATAATCACTTCGCTAGAAAAATTCCTTCCAAATTCAACTCGCCTCAACTACTGTGAGGTAAAGAATATAAAGAAGCAAATTTGAAAGTAACCAGGTGCTGGGGCCATACGGACCCCGTACACGGAGTTCGGCACCTTGAATTGAACCCAGAATCGAACTGGTCATCAGCCCAGCTTACAGAGGACACGGTAAACGTGCTGAAGAGAGAGTAGAACCAACAAAATAAATATTCATTTTAACTGGTACCTCACTACTCAAACCCTCTGCCCTCCCTTCTCACCAAAATCCTCAATGTCATTTTACACAAGAATTTGAACACATTCTTACAGCAGTTTTATGAATATTACTGATGAATTCAATTACGTTAAATTTATGTTACTTATCAGACTACTTCTCTTCCTCACAGTTAACATATTTTGAGAAAAGCACGTCCTTTTGGGCAATAAGCTTACTGCTTGTTATTCCCTTTGGGAGGAAATCTTCACTTTATTAGAAATGCAGTGCTAAAAAGGTATCCAAATCATCAATATCAACATGGGTTATAAATGAATTTTGTGTCTCATACACAGATGCATGCGTGTGTAAAAGCACATATTTTGGTACGATAAAATGTTAATACATTTTTAGCACTTGATAAATATGCCATGTGTAATACCTTTTTTAGCAAAATACATATATGACAACCAAATTAATAAATATACTCAAGCTATTTTCCAAATCTTGTGTCATAAACATACGAAATATTTGGGTTCACCTGAACTGTAAGTGTTCATCAAAAGGAAAGGAGCTATTATGGTGATAGGCAAGTAATGGAAATATTGCTGTTTTTCTGTTTCTAATTTTTATGTGAAACTCAAAATCAGAGATAAACTGGATTTCAGTCTATCTGAAATCCTGATAGACTAAACGGTGATAGACAAAGGCACTTACCTTCCAGTTTGGGGGTTTGTAGTGCCACCTAGTGTTTAACTTTGTAATGAACCTGTGTTTGAGCATCACGACCTCAGTTGTACAACCTGGAACAGATCCGTGGAGAGGGGAAAAGTACTTACAACACTTTTCAGACAAAAAATTTCTTAACCTCTTTATTCTTAAGTCATCCCACTGTCATTATAAAAAAACTGGTCTGTACATGAAAATACCAAAAATATCGCATATTAAAAAGTAATACTCATGAAGATAATTTGTGTACATATAATGACACGCATTTGCCTTCACAATTGATTTTATTATTATTTTGGATGAATATAAATACATTTAAAAGGTATAAACCCTGATAAGACAAGTATATTAGTATCTTCCAAGCTTATTCCATTGATATTTACTTAAAATATTACTAGAGATTATTTTTTCATTTTTTAAAGTTACTTCATATAAAACAATATAGTTTGGATAACATGCTTTATGTGCTCAAGGCTTTTTTCACTTGATAGCTAAATTCAAATTTTAGAAATTGAATAGTCTGTTGTATCACTGTGGAAACTGTGTCAATTTCCCCTCTAACTGTCCAGCCCTTCACTGAAACAAGAAACCCATGGAACAGATTTAACTGGCTTCAACAGTGCCCTGAAGACATTCTAGAGAACAGCTACTAGAGATATGCCCCAACATAAGTACAATCTAATGATCCAATTCAACACACATTTGAATAGTCACATATTTTTCTTCCTTTTCATGTCCTGGGTATAATGCCATCCCGTAGATTACATTGTCTGGGGAGTGGTTTAAATTGGCATTTTATTGGTCTGCTATATGATCGTCCAAGTCCAACTCCTTTCTTTTACAGATAGGTATCTGCATTTGGCATAGCGATGTTATTTGCTGCTATAATGGTCTGATAATGATCAGGTTTAGTATCTAAGGTTTGGCTTTAAAGTCAAGTTGATTTTTTTTTTTTTTTTTTTTTTTTGCGGTACGCGGGCCTCTCACTGTTGTGGCCTCTCCCGCTGCGGAGCACAGGCTCCAGACGCGCAGGCTCAGCGGCCATGGCTCACGGGCCCAGCCGCTCCGCGGCATGTGGGATCTTCCCGGACCGGGGCACGAACCCGTGTCCCCTGCATCGGCAGGCGGACTCTCAACCACTGCGCCACCAGGGAAGCCCCAAGTTGAATTTTTTAACCATTAATTTTATCTGGAACGAGACAAGCCAGAGTGATGCAAGTGCAGGTGATAACCACTCCTTCTTTGAACATGAGCTGCACATCTTGCCCTTGGCAAGGTTTCAACGGTGGAAGACTCAACTGCTTGTAAAGTCCTCCTTCACGTACACGGTTACTCCATTTACATTTTTTTTCCTGAGGGTAGAGAATGCTGTGGAATTGGAAAAAATAGCAAGAGTAAAGTTTAGGAGCTACAATGTATAGATGGATGGATGCATAGATAGATAGATACTCTTGCATTATGTCAAATAATAACTTTTCTAAGTTGCACCACATAAGAATGTAAGCCTTTAAATTTTTTAAATATGGTGATTTATTTGCTTGAGACTAACTTGCAATAACATCAGCCATATACTTTGTCTTTTTATACTTTCTACAAGGATGGCGTGTTCTCGAGGGCTTAGGATTTTCCCAAATTATCAGTTACTCACAAAATCAGATTTGAGTCATTACTCCTTTAGCCACTAATGCCCATATTACCCGTACACTGGTTAAAAGATGACAGTAAGACAGACTGATGACTTCTTTTAATAAATGTGTATGTGTGAAAGTAGTAGCAGAGAAATGAAAAAAAGTGTTACAGAAAGATGAAAGAGAAAGAAAATTAAACAGCCATTTCTTTGTGTAAAAGAAAAATGCAAGTAAATATACTTCCAGAGGCCGTAATAAGATACAAGTAGGATTTCCTGGTAATAATTAAGCTTCATAATTACATCTAAAAAATATTGTTTTCTCAGTTTTATTTAGTAAAAACAACTCTTTACCAAGTTTTCTTAACCTTTTGCCAACCACCACCAACACACATACCCGTGCAACCGCTGACTTCTGTCACCGATGTGTCCCCAGTCTCCCAAACCATAGAAAGATATTTCCCTTTTATCATTTCTTTTAGAGTCAGTATTTTCACTTTGCGGTACACCTGAAACTAACACAATGTTGTTAATCAACTATACTCCAGTATAAAATAAAAAGTTATAAACATAAAAAGTAAAAAATACAGTCAGTATATTCAGTCTTGAAAAGACATCAGGGGACAAGCTCCTAGAAGGAGACCTTCAAGGTCCAATATATCAAAATGAGGGATAAAGGTGAGCCTGGAAGGCTGCCTGGTCCTTTACAACCTTGGTTATTCTGCTGATAGAAGGGGACCGAGACTTACAGCAGATTTAGGATCCAGGCCTCAGGATCATCGCGTCCAGCCCCGTGTCACGATAGAAATAAAACTGTCCACGTTTCTAGAAGGCACATGGCTATAGAAAAGTAATGAGAATGGAGCCCCGAAAATGGTAATTCATGCTTGTTTCTCCTATTAGATGGCTTACATCCCAGTGCCTCCTATGTAGGGATTTATTGAAATGCTGAGAAATGAAATTGAAATGAAGGGAAAATGAAATTACCAAAGCTTTATGTATAAGGAGAAACCAAGAACCTTTGGGGAACTTGAATAGCTATTTCAGGAGACCAGAAAGTTCCCTCAGAACAATAAGTTGTGTATCAGTAGGCTCAACGTATTATTAAAATTTTCTAAATTAACTAACTTTGACTCATTTTATACATGAACATGTATTGAAAAGTACAAGGAGTATAAGGCAGGTCTCATGCCCTAATTTCACGGACAAGTGAAAATTTCCTAAAAGCAGAAACAATGCAGTGGAAATGTGAATTCACTAAAACCGACCATACATTCTGACAGAGGTCAGGGGAAGGGGGACCAGCAGTGGGAAGAGCCATGGAATGGGTGGCAAGGGGTCAAGGTCTGAGCTGACCTTGGCGAGCCAGCAGGACGTGGACCAGTGGGAGTGAGAGAGGAGATCAGGCCAGGGGCAGAAGTAGGAAGCCCAGAGGCCACGCCTAGAGATGTTCTCACCCCCAGAGGTTGGCAGACCACACACTCCCGATCAAAAAATAAAATCCACTGAGTTCTTTCTGTCTGAGAGATGGGAGGAGGTGCCAGAGGAGAAAAAGTGTTTGAGAAGGAGAACTCGTATTTAACAACTCTCTTCAAAGCGCCAGGCCTTATGCTAATTGCCTTACCGTTGACTCCATACTTAAAAAGTTCGTGCTCTAATAAAAGAAATTTTAAAGAACACACCAATAACTACGGTACAAGGTAAAGCTGAAAGTTTTCATATAAGAATTATCGTGTTAGAGAATTTCCAAGCATAGAGATACGACTCTAGCTAGGGGGAATCCAGGAAGGCTTCTTAGAGGAAGAGGCATGTTTAAATAATATATTTAAATTGTACTCTGTGTGCAGTGAGGGGCATCAGAGGTGTAAACAGTGGAACGGAGTTATAAAAGCTTTTGAGGAAGGTAGTCTGGTGAGGGGGACAGAGTAAAGACGGATGAGAGCCTTTGTTCAGGCGGAGCGAGGGGGCAAGTCACCAGGGGGAGAGAAAAGAGCTGAAGCTGGGAGTGGCTGAGGAAAGAGCTCTGGAATAGGAAGTCAAAGAGCAGAATTTGGGTTCAGGCCCCATCTCAGGGTCCACAACTATATTGCAAATTTGGGCAACTCCTTTACACTCTTTGACAATCTTCTCACCTGTAAAGAGAGAAAATTGGACAAAAGGATTTTTAGGTCTTTAAGTCTATCATTCTATCTAATTATCATTCTATTTAAAAATAACTAGATTATGTTCCTATTGATATTTCTGGCCAAAAAATAAAGGTTTTTTTTGAAATTGTAACAGTTTCTTTACTAAATTCAAAAGGCCCCTCAGTGATCCCTTGATTAAGGGACTGAGACTTCTAAGTAAAGCCTTGTCAGGAAATTATTTGTAGGTGAGAAGCCTCTTTGCCTTTCATTTTCATCTGGTGTTTTTGATATGTTAAGGTCCACTAACATAAACAGTGCTTTTCCTAATTAATTAGGTTGAGAAAAAGTGTGTGCACAGATATAATCTACTAATCAACCTTCAAATTATTGAACTTTATGACAGTTTGATCATCTAAGTGGATCTATCACAAAACTTTCAAGCTCCAAACATCTGGAAGATCATCTAGTTCAACTCCAGTTGCAGATTCAGAAATTAAAGCCCTCAGAGGTTCAATTACTTATCAAAGTCACATAGTCAGTGACAAAACTGGAACTCGATTTGAGGGACCTTGATTGTTGGACCAGTGTCCTTTGCTCTGGCCACGCTGTCTCTCCATAATATACCTGATCTTTTTTTAAAAAGTTTTTTTGTATACACACACACACACGCACACGCACACACACACATAATGGATGCATTCCATAACATCAAGCAGCAAGTCCTGACTTGAAATTATCATTTGAGTAACCCTAAATTTGTGTGACCCTGTGCAGGTAGAAGAGTACCCTGGAGTTTAGAAATCCAGACTGGTGGATTCACATCCTGGTCGTGCTGCATACAACCTTAAGCAAGGTACTTAACCTCCCTTAGACTCTGCTTACTCATTGGTAAATGGGGAAAGAATGTCAACCTCCCAAATGCATTATAATATCAAAAGAGAAATGGTAGGTAAGATACTTCATGTAGTTCACTATGTTTTCTTCCTCTCCTCTGTCTCATTTTCTGAGGAAGGCTGATATTCACTTAGTTCTCCTCCAAAATTGAGACATTCTGAATTTTTGGAAAAAATAAGTGTACGGCATGTGATATATGGTATTACGGAATGAATGGCTTTTCCTGACCATGCTGTATTCTACTACAGTGCTTTCGCAGTATGTTATTCATATAACTTGCAGAGTAAGTGAAGGAAGGAATGAGTAAGTGACTAGGGAAATGAATTAACGAATGAATGGAAAAAGTGGATGAATAAGAGTTAGCCCAGGACTCTGAAGTTCCTTGGGGCTGTGACGGTCTCAGAGACTTTCTCCAAACTATCGTGGTAAACCCTAGATGAGCTCAAGTCCCGTCAAGTCTGAGGGACTTCTCAGAGTCCTCCAAAAATAGCTTCATGGGGGTCCCAAAATTCTAAGCAAATATTTGCAAGGCTGTGAGCATATGGATCTCTCCAAGGTAAAGCATCCATAGCTTTCATTAGATTCTCAAAATGTTCTATGATCCCCAAAATATTAAGAACCACTGCCCTCCACCTGGCCCACACCTTCTAAGAAAAGGCCTTCCTAACAAACAGCGGGACAGCCTTACGTTTTGACGGAGGCCTTGTTTTATTTGCCAATACCGCTTCACAACCATTAATTGTTCAGAGAGGTAGCTTCCAGATCAGGATCTATTTGGGAAATCTTATTCTGATGTCTTTAAGAGCCAGAGTTAAATACCAAAAGTACATAATACAGAAAGTTTTCTCAGGAAAACAGTGAGGAAACTGTCAAGTATATTCAAGGCATTATGCTGAAATTCAGTGTGAATATGTAGTTGAAATTCAGTTAAATGAGAGGCCTCATTCCATGTATATGGGTTGTACATGGAAAGCAAACTGAATGACAGGAGTGTAATTTATACGTACTTAGTAATCATGAGGAGGTGAAGTCATGACACTTGGTAAATTATCAGACGAGGGTCAACAAATATTTATCAAGTTTCTACTGTGATTGAAGTTCTTTATATAAAATACTTTGCATTTAGCAAGTCTTCTGACCCACAAGTTGGAACACATTTTATATTGCATTAAAGAAAGAAATTTCCATTTTAGCAATAAGATTTTTCATCAATTAGAAGTTGTATCTTTGCATATAAATGTGAAATGTTCTCATTTGCTTCTTCACCCACTCTTAATGTGGCAGTTTTCTTCATGTGTTAACTCAGTTTCTGAACAGTGATTTTTGTACCCCTCAATTTTTCATAATATCAGTTTCTCAATGAATAAAACACCATGAATGTGGCCAGTGGGGCTTTCAGACCTCAGCGCAGCCTCCTCCTGAGGTTTCCCAGGAGAAGGAAGAATATCTGCAACCCCGCAAATGTTTTGCTGTTGAAACCCCTACTGGGGACCCAAAGGACTCTCTGTGAGATGGAAGGTTCCTTGGTGGAACGCTCAGTGGAGCTTCCATTCTCTCTGTTTCAGAAAGGGCACCCCAAGTCTCCTTGGAAACTGACTGCTCTTCTAATCCCAATGTGTGTAGTCCTGATGGAGCTAACTCTACCACCTTCTCCAAAAGTGAGTATTTGACCCAGGTCTGGTGGGTGAGAGCAGTGCAGAGTCAGCGTGAGTCAGATTTGCAACCAAAAGCAAGCCTGCTTCATTGGCCCAAGTTCATGTTTCTTCTGGGACAGTTCTGTCACTTCCAGGTTAACAATGCCGGCCCTCCCATAACTTATATTGGTGCCACACTTCCTTAGCTACATTTCAAGACAGGCTATTACCTTTAGCCTTTGGCAAGAAAACCTATGTTCTCATGATTATAATAATAACATTTATATAGTGTGTTATGGTTTAGGAAGTGCTTTCACGTTAGAAACCCCTATCTTGTATGTTTCACCTCTTCTACAGACTAAATTTTTCTTCTAACCTTCTCACGACCATTGGAACCAGTTCAAGAGGCCATGAATAACTTACAGGAATGCGATCATCCTGGCTTAAAAACAGAAGAGTAGTCATTTTATTTAATACGTACTGAGCACTCATGAACCACCAGATTCTTTAGATTTATTTTTCTCATTTACACCTCAAGCATTTCTTCGAGGTCAATGTTATTAATCCCATTCTACAGTTATGGTTTAGAGATGCGAAGTAACTCAACGAAGAGCGCACAGCTCTTCGGTGCTGGGGTAGAGATGAAAACCTATTCCTACCTGAGTCCGGAATCAGGCTGTCTAACCACTAGGTCAGGTTGCTGCCGCACCCACAGAGAGAAAAGCCTGGACATTGAGAAACTCCTGGGGGAGCCGCAAGGCAGGACCTTCCCAAGTGGATGGATGTACGTGTTCTCACAGAAGATACGGTTAATTAATGTGGACTTTATCCCCCGCGGTTTCTGTTCCAACAACCAGGATTTGGGGTACTAAGAACTGAAAATAAGGAAAGCATTGTTCCATGATCTCAATCTTTAAAAAAAAAAAAAAAACAAATCAGCTGGAGAACATGTACAGCTTGGGAAATGTAATCTCTGCTGAAATGGATAAAGGCATTAAAGTGAAAAATGAAATTGTTAAGCTGAAGTGATGGGAATTAAAATGGGTCAGAGGTGGATGGGAGTGGAAATGAACTGGGTCTATCTGTTAGGCTGCTCTTCTGTTCAGAGGGGCTGCTGGTGCCGATTTTGAAATCAAAGGTGAACTTGTATTCCATACAGACTACTCCAACCTCACATGTGGACATAAAATTCCAAGAAGGAGGACACAAAAAATTGCTTTGATAGATTTGAAGGGATATTGGCCAGTCACCCCAACTACAAAGGAAAAAAGGAAAAGACTGTTTAAGCATCACATGTCTGGCACACTCTTCAGGACTCTTCCTGGAGGTCAGCGGGTCACTGCTGGGAGGAAGAAAAGGATACCAGAAGGAATGACTTTCCCAACAAGACCTTGCTGTAAACAGTTTATTCCTTGACCTACAAAAGACCACAATTATTCTTCACTTTTAAAACACAAGCTCGGAATTAAAAAGACAAAGAAAGAAATGTGCGCAAGCTAGTTGGAAATGATCTAATTTGAATTCTACAGCTGTAAAGAGTTCCATCCTAATTGTTCGCTAGAGCTCATCAATTTACCCTCTCTGTCAGAGTCACTGTCTGCTCCATTCACTTATCATCCCAAAGCAGGAAGTTTATCATAATTTATTCTAGGATATTCTAAATTTACCCTGTTGATTATGACTGTGTAAACAATGTCTGCTGTGGGCTGGGATTGGATGATTGAGGGTCGGGACTGGAGCTGCTTTGGAGCTGCCATTCGCTGAAGAGTCCATGGTCGCTGTATCAGCACAGGCTGCAGGGATGTCTTACAAGGAGTTCAGCGGTTATGGAGAAAAATGAGGCTCTTCCTCTATGTCACGGTAATGGCCAGTTACTCAAATATCTCTCTTTGGAGAGGCAAGTCCAAATGGCGTAAGGTTAAAGACCATTAGAAAGTGGTTTGTGCGTGTACAACAACATGGCTTTCCTCATTCCAAAAAAAAAAAAAAAAAACAGTTGTGCTAAAGACATCTGTGGAGTACAGCACTGCAAAGTCCTCTTAAGGAAAATACCTTCCATGACAGTATACAAACTAAATTGTGTTAAGTTTTCTCATGATTATAGCAGAAGCTGTCCAAATTGGAAGGAAGGACTTATTTTTTAATTTACTATGTTTCGAGTCATAAGAAAATATTTCAGAATTGATTTGAGTTGGATTGAAGATACTGAGCATTGACTAAAATTAGTGACCCCTGGCTGTTCCTTTCCTGCAGACATGGCTCATGACTCTTCATGTTGTTTTTCCCACTATTTCTCCGGCTCCATTTTCAACCACCTGTTGGTGGTAACCTAGTTATCCTCAACCCCTCAGCCTATGGCATTAAGAACTTGATTCTCTGGAAGCAACCTAAATGTCCATCGAGAGATGAATGGATAGAGAAGATGTGGCACATATATACAATGGAATATTACTCAGCCATAAAAAGGAATGAAATTGAGTCATTTGTAATGAGGTGGATGGACCTAGAGTCTGTCATACAGAGTCAAGTAAGCCAGAAAGAGAAAGACAAGTACTGTATGCTAACACATATATATGGAATTTAAGAAAAAAAAAAAAAAGACATGAAGAACCTAGGGGCAAGACGGGAATAAAGACACAGACCTACTAGAGAATGGACTTGAGGATACAGGGAGGGGAAAGGGTAAGCTGGGACAAAGTGAGAGAGTGGCATGGACATATATATACACTACCAAACGTAAAATAGATAGCTAGTGGGAAGCAGCCACATAGCACAGGGAGATCAGCTCGGTGCTTTGTGACCACCTGGATGGGTGGGATAGGGAGGGAGGGAGGGAGGGAGATGCAAGAGGGAGGGAATATGGGGATATATGTATATGTATAGCTGATTCACTTTGTTATACAGCAGAAACTAACACACCACTGTAAAGCAATTATACTCCAATAAAGGTGTTAAAAAATTTAAAAAGAACTTGATGCTCGCCATCCAATGTTACCTTTACGTTTGTCCTTTCCTATCTTTCTGAGTAGGGAAAATTGATATAAAATCTTATTTGAATATTTTTGTCTCTGCTAGAATAGTTTCTTGCATCTCTTTATTCCCCATCTTCCTCTAAGAAAAGCTCTATTATTCTTTTCCCCACAGATCTTTGTGTCAGGCAAAAACTCTAATATGCCACGTTTCTTTCTAGATAACACTATTAGAAAGTTGGAAGAAAATGTCACAAAACCAAGAAGGTTTATCTAAGATTTTTCTCAGCGCGACTTTCTCCTTTCTCTTCGGCTTTAGCTCAGATCAAATTCGGGCTTGAATTGTCTCTTCTAATGCTGCTTCATTTCTTTTTTCAGTAGCACAGTTGCCTCATTGGACCTCTCTTTAATTAAATTGATAGTTAATGAGTATCTCTGAGTGATATGATTACTGTTCTAGATAATCCATGAAATTCTAAGTGTCCTATTCACAGTCCCATTCTTTGGAAAATGGCCTCATAATGCTATCATTTCTTGCGCAGTATTACCTGCTATCATGTTCATTGAACAAAGACTAGCTTATCCAAAAGGCAGCTCTGAAGAAGGTGGTCACCTACCTTAATAAACGTCACCTGCCTTTGTGGCATCTTCATGCGATACTGCCCAGCTCGACAGGACAAGCTGACCCAATCACACCCCTTCAGGACACCTAGCTATTCTCATTCTTCGGACGTTCCTCCTAATTCTTCTTCCCTTTTTCTCCTCAGTTCTTCTTTTGCTACATCCTCTTTATGGTTTCTTCAACCTAGTTATTTTCAATCTCTTAAGTTTTAGCATGGATGAAGACTTGATTTTTGTCACACAGTTTTACCTTTAAATTTGCTCTTTCCTGTTAAAATTTCTTCTCCATTTTGGCTCTTTTAGGGAGGGAAATACAATGTAAAATTTTATGTGGATATTTCTGTCTCTGCTACGTAAGTTACTCGCCTCTCTTAGTTGTCCCTTCTTCCTCTTTGAAAGCCCTTCATTATGGGGGAGTATAAACGTAGGATCCGTACAGAAGAGGCAAAAGGGAGAGCTACAGGTATCCTCTGCAGTAAGGAAGGTGAAATGACCAAGGCCCGAGAGCTTCCCTCGAACGCCAAATTAGGATTGTTCCAATTCTACAAAGCCTAGGCTCTAGAATTACTCACTCTACAGCTTCTGCATGCTTCTATCTTTCTATGCTCCCCAGGTATCTCTACCAAAAAATCATATTTCTTTGAAACTTTAAAGAACCTCAGGATTGCCTTCTAGTCTCCTTGAAACATTTGTCCTTGAGTAAGTTTATCTTCTTCCTTTCTTCTGATCTTAACCCAGTTTCATCCTGTTACAGGAAAATACATGAGTTCTACTTCAGGGGGAAAGTATAAATCCAAACAGAACAAAGTAAACTGCTGGAAAGAGCTTCATACGTGCCTTCTGCAAAATCAGCAAACATGGTATTATTGTTTTAGCTATAGTACAGTCAAGATGAGTGAGGTTAATAGTGAACGTATCTCCTTAATTAGTACTTAAGAATACATTAATCCCTTCCGGTATATTTTTCAGAAATTAAGCCAGTATTATATTTTTGTGACATATAATTGTAGTCAGTTCGTTAAATGAGCTGGAGTCAGGAAGAAGCAAACAGAACATTATTCTTTCTCCAAACTTCCCTCTTTCAGTCCTACCCTATTCTTACTTATTGCATGAAATTGTTCAATTTCAGTTATTAAAAAATCTAGCCATTCTATAAGCAATTCGTTCTCTTTAAAAAGTCAATATCAGGGCTTCCCTGGTGGCAGAGTGGTTAAGAATCCACGTGCCAATGCAGGGGACATGGGTTCAAGCCCTGGTCTGGGAAGATCCCACATGCTGTGGAGCAACTAAGCCCGTGCGCCACAACTACTGAGCCTGCGCTCTAGAGCCAGTGAGCCACAACTACTGAGCCCATGTGCCACAACTACTGAAGCCCTCGTGCCACAACTACTGAAGCCCACCCGCCTAGAGCCCGTGCTCCGCAACAATGAGAAGCCCCGGCTCGCCACAACTAGGGAAAGCCCTCACACAGGAACAAAGACCCAAAGCAGCCAAAAATAAATAAATAAAATAAATTAATTAATTTAAGAAAAGTCAATGTCATGATTAGTAACTCAGAGTACTTGGTAGAGAAAACATGGCTTACAGAGATATTGGACTCCTCATGTTAATAATTTAAAATATTGAAATGTACATATAACATTATAAATATATCTCATTAATTAAACATCTAGTGCAAGTATATAAACATATAAAGAACAAATGTTTCAAATCCTAATATCTGTAACAAAATGGGAAACTACAGTACTACCACTACTAATAGCTTCCTTTTTTTTTTTTTTTTTTGCGGTACGCGGGCCTCTCACCGCTGTGGCCTCTCCCGTTGCGGAGCACAGGCTCCGGACGCGCAGGCTCAGCGGCCATGGCTCAACAGGCCCAGCCGCTCCGCGGCATGTGGGATCTTCCCGGACTGGGGCACGAAGCCGCGTCCCCCGCATCGGCAGGCGGACTCTCAACCACTGCGCCCCCAGGGATAATAGCTTCCATTTTTAACCATCAATTACGTGGCAATTCTGGTCCTGCTAAATTCTTTATACATTAACTCATTTAATCCCCATAGGGACCCTGCAAAGTCACCACTGTCACCATTTTAGAGATAAGGGAGCTGATATTCAGAGGAGATAAGTCACTATCCCCTAAATAACACAAAATAAGTAATTACCTCAAGCTCTTAATCAAGTTAGCAAATAGATCAAAACTAGCCAAAGACTAGGATAATGACTAATTATATTTATTATTTTCTGATGTTTTCCTATATGTTATAGCATATGTGTAATACTGGTAAATACAGTCAGCAAATGGGCCATGTGGCCCTTCCCACTGCGGGACAAGAAAAAATTTTTGTACAACCTTTAAAGCATCCAGATATTACACACTTTGACAGAAGTATGCAAATGTAAATTCATGAAATTTTAAACAAGAAATATGACCACAGTTATTATAATACTTATTGCTCTGATGAATTTCTTTAAATAGCATAAGTCAATCTCAGTTGTGCAGATTTTTTTTTTTTTTGGGCTTACAGGGACAGAGAGTTTTGTTTTTTGGCTTTTTTTTTATGCAGTGTTTCACGGAACTAACCCCCGAGGTTTTTGTTTGTTTGTTTGTTTGTTTTTTATAATTCTACAGCATTTCTATTGATTGATTGATTGATTGGCTGCGTTGGGTCTTTGTTGCTGTGCGCTGGCTTTCTCTAGTTGCGGTGAGCGGGGGCCAATCTTCATCGCGGTGCGCGGGCCTCTCACTGTCGCGGTCTCTCTTGTTGCAGAGCACAGGCTCCAGACGTGCAGGCTCAGCAGTTGTGGCTCACGGGCCCAGTTGCTCCGCGGCATGTGGGATCTTCCCAGACCAGGGCTCGAACCCGTGTCCCCTGCACCAGCAGGCAGACTCTCAACCAGTGCGCCGCCAGGGAAGCCCGAGTTTTGTTTTAATGACAGTGTATCCATTTTCACTGGTATAAATACAGATTTGTTCAATTTGCAGATGGCAACCTTAAAATGAGAGATGTAGTCTTAAATATAAGCTCTGACAGGGAAGAATACGGAAAGTTTATTTTGACCTCCAAAAAGGAGAGCACCTCTTCGATATTTATAAGGACAGAGACGTACAACACAGAACCAAAATATAAAAATAAAAACAGATATAGGAGACATTCAGGGAACAAATGGGGAAATTTAAATATAAATTTGGGAAAGGCAATGCCAGAAGTATATAGTGTCTTTGTCACTGTGGTGATGGAATGGAGAGCAGCCTCTCCTGGGAGACTTTCCTGCTGAGCTGGGGTTCCTGGCAGTGCCTCTAGGGTTAAGGTCAGAAAAGGCCCTAATGGCTATTCAAAGGGTGCATCTTTTCTTGAGACAACAGAGGGTATCAAATCAGCCCCTGTGGGTGCCACCAGAAGCACTCAGCCTGTAAACATAGTACCCAAGAACACAGTCATGATTTTCTCCCCCAAAACTACCACAATCCAGCTGATCACACACCTAGCAAGTTGTGATGCTGAAATGTGACTTCTGGTTGTCTGTCTCCAGGTATATAAATAACAACCTGGAGAGCCCAGAAATAGAACCCCATGCGCATGGAAGCATCACTCACGACGCACAGCTTTGGCATAACAAGTCATCGGGGCGATGATGCTGATGAGACAGTTTTCTTTCTGGTTGAAAAAATAAAATAAAAGTATCCCACACCACAGACAAAAATAAATTCCAGATTTATTTTTGTGTAAAGAAGTTTAAGATAATATAAGAATATCTTTAGGACACATCTAGATAGGAAAGAATTTCTTAAGGCACAGAAAAGAGAGAAAGGTTGATCATTTTTTAAAGCTTTTATGTTAAAAAGTCTTGAAATCCACTGCACACTGCCTTAAGAAAATCTTTCCCTAAGCAACTGCCTACAATTAAGATTTATTAATTTTCCAGAGATATTCCCAATAGTATAAATATCATTCCAGGATAATGTCTATTAAATTTTTGATGCTTGGGTTTCTAATAAAGTTATGTGATTTCATGAAACCAAATACCTGTACAGTGAACATGCACTAATATTTTCCATAGATGGGCATTTACTAGGAAACACTGAAGGTCAAAACGGAGGGGCAGGGAGGGAAGAAAGAAGATGGTTGGAATAAAAACCATCAATTACTATTTTTGCCTTTCTTTTTGTCCACGCCTGCGCTGTCTTCTTGAGAAGCCAGGATGAGATCACTCCTCACATACGTTCCTATTTACTCGTTGGCTTTTGGTGGCTTTATCTGTTCTGAGTAATTAGCTGGGATGCTGTGGGAATATGAGGGATGTCGGACCTGTCAGTCAGAGGAGCCATGTGGGAGGTCTTAGAAGCACGAGTCGAATGTGGTGCAGCCTTTTTTCCTTTTTTACAAAAAATCTTTTCATCCTCTTTAAAAATCAGTTTGTCAAAGTGCACTCAGTGATTTCTGGTCACATCTGGAATTTCTGTACAGTGAAATTTCTGTACAGCTGTTTGCAAGGTCTTACAATGAGGGGCACACATAGGTCAAGCATTACATTTGAGACACACAGACACATACACACCCCTAGAATTGTACCTCTATCTATATTAATTATTTTGTACCTTTATGTTTTAAAACTTATTTGTAGAGTTCCCTAAGCTACACAGTAGGAACTGCATGGCTACTGCCTGTCCAGTGAACGACCTTCAGTGAATTATTTTCATTGAAGTGATCTAGAGGAGATATTTCAGTGACTGATTTTTATCTCATTATCCTCAGTCAGTCTTATCAGTTATATTTTCCACATTTAGTAGCAAAACTAGGAGTCCCAACATCCGACAAGGACCTCAAGTGGCAGAACAATTCGTCAGCACAGTGTTTCATTTGCCATAGTTCTTTGACCAAATGATACACACGTGCCTTGGATCGTTTTCCTTTGGGGCATTTTTAAAACAAGGGGAAAAGCATGCAAAGAAAGGAGCAAATGAGAATCTAACATTATTTTCTTTTTATCACTAATGCCAATTCAATATCTGAAAATTAGAGAAATGAAGGTTGCTCTAAAGACCTGAGTTTTGGAGAATAGCAGAGACAGAAAAATGGTTTGTGAAGCGCTTTTGAGAAATGGGAGAAGGTACTGGGGAAAGTTCGGAAAACTGACTGGGGCAAGGAGAGGGCAGCAAGAATCTAGTTCTATTTCAGGCCACAGACTACCAAAGAAGCAGCAGTGAATGAATGAAGAGGACAGTTAAGCCAGGCAGAAGAAGGTTAAGGTCAGCAAAGAACAGACCGTCCTAATTTAGTGCACATGACATGCACGGCCCTGCTAGAACATTACAGGGTCTCACAAGTGCACACAGATGGATCAGCCCCCAGGCATGTATCTTAGTGTGATCTTTCCTCTTGCTCTGACCCCCTTCCCCTCGAGAGCAAAAGGCTGAAAGAGGTTTAGGAACCAATCCCCCCAAACAGAAAAGGGTATAGTTCTACCGGTGCCTGATGGAAAAATTTCAAGTTAAAATGAGAGACTTAAAGCAATTGAAATAATTTGCATATTAAAAGCATTTTGCATTAAACTTTTAGAAGAAAATGCCCTCAAGTAGCTGAATTTAATTACATATAATAATTTGGAAGAGCAAATTAGTGTTGACAGCATCAATCATCATTTTGTCAAGGAGAAGACAAGCCACACAAATTGCTCATATAAACAACATCATCAGGGGCCACATGATTAAAATTCTAGATTTATGATATTAAATATCTGAGATATTGCCGTCTCACTGCAGTTCCAACACGACTTGCTAAAAATTAGCATTCAGTGGGCACTGTTACAGTTTTAAATAAAGTTGTTCATTAAAAATGTATTCGTATATTGCTAAACTAAAGGATATTTATGTTCATTGAGGTAGGGAGAAAGTAGCTTCATTACAAGTTTTTATTTGTACATTGTAGGACTGAGGTACAAATTTTGTTTTTTTCATTATTCCTTAACTAAATCTATATAGGTGAGATGTCATATCAGTGATTTTAATCATGTTACTCTATTGACTGTTTCAGTTTTTGGGGGTTTTTTGTGGTTTTTTTTGCGGTACGCGGGCCTCTCACTGTTGTGGCCTCTCCCGTTGCGGAGCACAGGCTCCGGACGCACAGGCTCAGCAGCCATGGCTCACGGGCCCAGCTGCTCCGCGGCATGTGGGATCTTCCCGGACCGGGGCACGAACCCATGTCCCCTGCATTGGCAGGTGGACTCTCAACCACTGCACCACCAGGGAAGTCCCTGTTTCAGTTTTTAAAAAATATTTTTTGAGACATTTATCAGCAAGACTCTCAGTATACTATTCTGTGCAAACTACGACCGAAATTATGTTTTCCTACCCTGATAATTAAACCTTTCGTGTCATAAAGACATTTCTTTTTGCTGTACTGATTAGAGTTGTAACTTAATTTCATAGCCTTAATATCCAGTTTTAACATTACTGAAAACCTATCTCCCACATACTAAATAACTACCATTACCAACTACCATTACCAATATAATAACATATATATTATATATTAGTATAATGCTTATAATACATTAGTATTATAATACGTGTAATACTTATAATACTTATATATGTATATATTTGTATAGTATATATAAATGCATGTATATCTGTATTACATGTATTTGTAGTATAAGTATAGCATAGTATATATTATATATATATGATTCCTTTAGCTCAAATATTCTGTTTTTGTCATTCTTTGGGTTTTTTTCTTTTTTAACTCTTGAATAGCTTATTTCTGTTTTTGTCATTCTTAGTAATAAGTTTCAGAATAAGTTTTACAACCAAACGGGGTTTATGCCCTGATGGTATCCTGTCTAGCCATTAATCATGGTAGCTATAGCAATTTATAGATTAACCACAGTAAATAGAAACATGCATGTTTTTGAAGAACAATAAATATGACTAATTTTATCTTAACTTTTTACTCATGATATTACCCATTTAAACCATTTCACAAAGCATCATTTTAGCTCATCTATCGAAAAAAAAGTATCATCCCATTCTTATTTTATAAAAGAAATTTTTCAGTGTTTGGAGGAATTTCCAAATTGATGATAAAAATAAACTCAAAGAAGGAATAAAATTTCCAGACTAACATTTTCTACGGACCAAAACTGGCTTTGAACTTCAAGTTAAAGGGAAATATGTCAAGAAAAGTTTATTTTTAACAATTAGTTTCAGTGTATTTCTACTGGGGTTTTTTTTCTTTCTTTCTGTGTGTGATCTAGCATCATAGCTCTTTTTCATTCTGCTTTTCAAAACACAAAAGATGCTCTGATCCATAAATAAAGTATAGATATGGAACAGGTATAAACTTCAGCCATAAAGTTGTGTGCAGAAATGTAACTACTGTAGTGATCAAAGAGTTCTTTTATCTGATGTAGAAAACTTCATCTAAGTCCTCACCCTTAAGTAAACTCAACTGGTTACTTTTATCAATCACTGCAGGCTTAAATGTGAACTAATTGAGAATATACCCCTCTCCCGTTTTTTCTTCCTGACATTGGTGCTAAATGCTAGGTGAGTCCTGTCCTTCAGTGATGGGAGGAGTGACCCTCTCAGGTGTCAGATGCCGCTGCCCTCTGCTGACATCCTCTGTCATCTGTCCCATCAGGTCCCCCTGATACCACCACCGGCCAAGGTGCAACCGTGACTCATCCAGTCCCAGCCTCAGAGTCACTCCTCATCCTCTGTTGGCTTGTCCTTCATCTGCAGAAACATCCGCAGGGGTCTCCATCTCTCTCCCACCCCTTATTCTTCTCCACCTCCTCCAATATGCCCTGCTCTGGGGCAGGCAGAGGCCTCCTAGGATATCTGAGCTCTGGGAAGCTGAGCAGGTCACCCCGCCCCTCAAGTGTAAGTCACCAAGTCACAGACACGGCAGGGCCTTCCCAGTGAGGATGTGTCCTCCTGTTTGTCTGGGGAGTGAGGGACCAGGGCCTCTCTGCTCTCAAGTTCTGCCCTGAACTCGCTGCCCTGGGCCCAGGGCAGGGGAGGGCAGGGGAGGGCGGGGGCCCTGCGACTGCCTCCGCCTCCCACCCCGCGCTGTCCACAGGGCAGAGAAACTGCTCAGATTTACGTTCTTCCAAGTCCAAAGCTTCAAGGTTTCAAGCCCAAACCTAAATTTCCAAATATTCACAAAGTGTGTGTATCTTGGGTTTCAAGAATCTCTTCCAAAACTCACAAAGGCAGTGAAGGTGGGAATCTTTTCCTCCCTGGGGGGAGGGGGAGGGGCAAGACTTATACATCCGGTAAATGTAAGAGAAAAACATGTAAGAGAAAAACAAATATATAAGAGAAAACTAACTCTCTGTTAGTATCTCAGGATTATTACCCGGCTACCAGTATCTTCCGTGATTAGCAAATATAAAAAGAGAAGACTGAGGACAAGTGTAACTTGAGTATATTTAAAGCACTGAAAGATGGGAAATTTTTCGTCTATAAGTGGCTCTTTGATTTTAATTTCCTAATTGTGACTTATGAACATTATGGCAGTTAAGTTTTTACATCTTTATATAATAAGATATGTATCTTTTTAGTGCTTTACTAAGAAATAAATAAAAGCACTTCAGAATGCTTAAGGTAATTAAAAATTATCAGGACAAATTGATGCCCACAGAAAGGCATTATTACTAAAAAACCCTAAAAAAATCCCCAAAATTTACATCATATAATAAACAGTCATCTCAGAATAGAACATGCAGATGTGTTTCAATTATATACAATGCTTTCTGGTTTCCCTCATTTTATTATAATTACCAATATTGTGTCTACAAATGTCACAGTGCTCCATTAAATTGCTTTAAACGTCAATTAATTGAAAAACCCAGTCAAACCAGTTGTAAGTCAAAATCACCTCTCGTTTCAATTAATGTTAGTCCACTGACACCTCAAATATATAAACATATATAAGCACCTTTGCTTTTATACAGAATCATACATCTTCTTTAATAAGGCATGCTAGTTTGATATCAGTGAATAGAATACGATTTTAGACATGTGCTATATAATTTGCCAAGTGCTAACTCTTACCTGGTAAACTCATCTTCAGAGTCTGCTTCTTACCTCTTTCACGGTCACACTGTTTACATTTTTTAAATGGGATGGTGATGCAAGGACAGCAAAAGGAGAAAAGGAAGGAAGGAAATTAGAAAGAAAAAGAAAAAGACATTTTTATATGGTGGTCTTCAAAATTAATCATTTCATTTAATTATTTCTGATACCTTTTATTTTAAAGTTCATCCCTTCCTTCTTCTACACCTGCCCATAGGTTAGCTTCCTCATCTTTGAAAAGAAGGGGTGACAGAGAGGGTCTAAGATTTCGGAAAGGGATGTTCCAAACTGCTGACAAACCACAAGCCAAAGAAAAATGTACATACCAGTGTTTGTCATTGTAGAACATGAAAGTGTTTACCAAAATTGTAATTGTGTGCTTGTAGGGTATGTTCAATGTCTCAGTGCTAAGAAATCTTCCAGAGCAGATGCAACTTACTATCCAGTGAGGAAACATCCATGGGCAGTCTGGCTTAATTCTCTTTTAAACTTGTTAAAGACAGATAAGGATTGATCCTGTAATTAAACACTTCCCAAAATGCTTTTAACTTCCCCAAATTATTTAGTTATTATTTTTGTTATGGGTTATTGATCCTTTTATAATTTTTTGGCTGTAATAGCAGAGGCAAGGTTGATCTTTCTGTTCTTTAGTGTACGTTAACGATGATCTCTCTACTATATCCAGGCAATGAATACGAATATGTGTTGATGACCTATTAAAGTGACAATAACTTCTGTAGGAGGATATAAAAATCTACAGTCATCAGAAAACATATAAAGAAAATAAGATATGAATGGCTATTTTAAGGGAGAAGCTGAATAAAAGGCAGCAAAGACAAAGTTTTATCTGAGCTCAAAAGAGGAACACATACCGTTTGCCTGAGGGCATCAAGATGATTTTATAATGCAGGTGCCAGTTCATGGGGCCTCCAGGTTGGTCAGGAAGTGATCAGGTGAAGCAAAGCAGGCCCTTTCCAGTACAAAGAGCTGAAAAGGCAGGAGAGTGAAATGATTTATCCAGAAAACACCAAATGCCCTAAATCACAAAATCTTCAAATGCTGACACATCCTTCAAGTACTATGGCGAGGGCGGTCTTTTTTAAAATGCAAATTAAATACATGAGCATCCTGTATCAATCATTTAAAATAAAAGCCAATAAAACATAAACCTTTTCTAAGTTTCTGACTTCACCACCAAGCACGAGAAGTCATTAATGTCCATTTTAATGTGAACACGGTAAAATGAACGAGGGTCAGTAGACAATTCTAATACGAATCGTGCCATGCATTTGCTGAGTGACCGGAGGGAAGTTACTGGACTCTCTGGGTCTCACCTAAAGAATGGAGATGATGAAACCCGCTCCATCATTGTCCCATGGTTGTTGCGGGTATTAAAGAAGATGGAATTCAAAGGGAAATAAACACTTTCAAAAATTTATTACTTGGTAACACAGTTATATGTGAATATATACTATGCAGCATGTTGAAAAGTGATGCTTGCATGCTTCAGTTTTCACACACACACACAGGTGTTTGCTCCTTTTCTTTTTTTTCTTTTTTTTGACTAGAGAGAGACAGCAATGTGTGTCTGGATGTGCTGTAGGAACAGGTCTTCCCACAGCACCACCAAGCCTCCAGCAACTTATCTTGCATCAGAATGGAGCTCTGTCCTCCTTCCATGAGACCTCCGAAGGTCCATCACGAACATCTCCCCAGGTTCTGGACTGACCATTTTAGTCATGGTTGTGATGCTCTCTAGAACACTGACCATCAGGTCCCCAAACCACGCAGTGAGACTTCTCATCTAGATATCAAGAACCACATGTGTTTCCTATTCTTCTTTGCAGCCTTGAGAAAACAAAGGATTCATTTCATTTCAGCCATCAATGAATGATGAATTCAAGTGCAGGTTTGATGTGTGTTATGTGGCTTGAGAGGCACATGTGGAATGCTTGCTTACTCTGCATCACATTTTAAAAAATATTTTTTAGGGAATTCCCAGGCGTTCCAGTGGTTAGGACCCGGTGCTTTCACTGCCAGGAACTGGGTTCGATCCCTGGTTGGAGAAATAAGATCCTGCATGCCATGTGCTGCAGCCAAATAAAATATTTATATATATATATTTAAATCATCTTGTAATATAGTAGGCATGAAATTATTTGAATGATGTAAACTACTATCTAGTTGTATGTTATTACTATCTAACTTGCAGTATTCTTCAAAAAATAAAAAAAAACTTTCTTTAAAGAATAAAAAGCAAAGTATAAAAATCCTATATCATAGGCTCGGTAATAAAAATAAAATCATCTAATCATGAGGGTAAATGTGCGCAGAATGGCTACATCCTACTCTTTATTAAACTAATGGCACAATGGTTTGCTATTAAACAATTGTTTCTTATCTGATTATGGATATTAACAAAGGGAATGTTCTAAATACTGTCTGTGACCGACTTTATTTTGTATCCACGCTCTAATTATGTGAACTTTTGATGAAAAAAATCATTTAGATGCATGCATCCTAAGTTTCGCTCCTAAATCACTTGGTAACAGCGATGTTAACCTTCCTCCAAACAGCCATCTTTGCTAGTATCTCTAAACGACACGGTTGCAGGCAAGCTCTCCATCAGCTGTACAGCTGTCACACAGGATGATGTGCAGTGTAATCTGTCCTGCCACATCTGCTTGGTCTCTCACATATTTAACTAAGCTTTCATCTCTGAAGTGCAAAGATAATTATTTCCAGAAGTCCCTGAAAAAAGCAGGACCATTGGAGGACACGGGCTTTAGAGATTTGCTTGACTTTCAGACAGGGAGCAAAAGTGAAAATCTCCAAAAAGAAGGATTGGTGAGATTCTACAGGAAGTATGTGTTTTACTGTTCAAGTTTGATCTTAGAGAATGAGAAGTCTACTATCCGTCAGTAAATCCCACCAGGGCAGGAAGCATGCTGTTCCACAGTCATTCATTCCAGTGCGTTGGAGAGCTCCACGGTTATCCAGAGATGGAGTACAAAACCTGTCCTGCAGACGGAAGAGCCTCTCTCAGGGACAAGGTCCTGGCTTGGGCAGAGGGCTGCCCAGGGTCCCAAAAGAACAAGAAAAAGCAGGCTTTAATAAAGGAGCATTAATTTAAATATTTCTGTTAACAGGCTAAGATCTCATTATCATTCTGCTAAAACATATGTGATTATCCGATATCTTTTTTACTAAATGAACAAATAAAAATGGTTCTCGATTTGCTTAGAATTTTGCAAGTGTTGTTAATTTGGTTTCTATCATGTCATAACATTCAGAAATTGCCTATTCTTTTTCCTTTTCACCCATTCTTGACTTGGTTAGGACAAGATGAAAAAGTAATTACTCATGGGTTCTTTATTTGTGATAAATAACGAAAAAGTTATATCCTATTCAATTAAAACAGGAAAAAAATCATATATAGCAGGGATATACTTGATAGTTATCCTGTTAAAAAACATAACTTGTAAAAGTTAAAACCGTTCATTTTAAAGATGACATACTTATATCAATATTTCACCATGTTCATGATGTTAACCATTACTTTGTGAAGATTACCATTAAAATAATTAATTTGCTTAATATATAGTATGTGCCAAACACTGTGCTAAGAACTTTACTTGCATTATTTTTTATCTTTTTATACTTTTTATTACGGACATTTTCAATAATACACAAAAATAAAATGATGTAATGAGTTCCATGTACCTCATAACCCATTCTCCACAATTACAAAATCATGGCCAATCTAGTTATTTCTATATCTCCACCCACGTCCTCACAAATGTACTATTTTGACGTAAACCATAACCTTCATGTGACCTCATCCGTAAATCCGAATGTCTAGAAGAGAAGGATTTTTTTAAGCAGCGTCATATTATATAACACTCAAAACAACCTTATGGAGCTGGTCGTATTAATACTCCCATTTCCCAGATGAGAACCCTAAGGCTTAGAGAAGTGAAGTATGTTGTCCAAAGTACCCCGCTAGTGCGTAGCCTACTGGGGATTCAAATACAGCTCTGTCTGAAGCCAAAGTCAAAGATCCTGGACCTTACATTGGTTCTCTGAAGGAAGACAATTTCACTCTCTAGAAATTCTTCTGACTTTTTTAACATCTCAATACTGACTGGGACTCCATGGTGACAACATCAAGGAAGTAAAAATTCTCCTAATCTCTTCAAGAACTGAGAATCTGACTCAAGATTCATGAATTGAGAATCTGACTCAAGAATTGAGATTCTCAAGAATTGAGAATCTGACTCAAGATGACATGAATTTCTGAAAACCAAGGTGGTCACAGAAATCATCACAGGCCTTTCTTTACTCTCTTAAGTTCATCAAAACTTGTGACCTCAATATACAGACTCCTGAGATTCTGGCTGTACAGTAAGAAAAACCTCTGGTCATTGGTACTCAGAAATGCTGAAGGTAAAGAGCCCTGACATATATCCAGGCAGGCCAGGCGGAAGACTTCCCAGGAGATGGATAAGTCCCAGACGTTAATACTTCACTGTAATTTAATGTTCCTCCACAGCATTGCACATGCTTTAGGTGGGGCAGGGTGGGGCCGGGGGGAGGTGAGACATAGGTACTGCTGGCTGGTGACACTTTTAGTTGTTGTTTGTTTTTAATGTTACCATTCTACACAGATCCTTATTCAAATAAAATATACCTTTGAAAATAATTTTCCCACCTAGATATTCTTCCCTGAGATGAGTCACTTATGTCACTCTACTACTTGTAAAGCCAGCATGGAAGTATAATACTTTCATGTTCAGCTATATGAATAATAACAACTATTACATGACATAGAATTTCTCAGTTGAAACAGAGCTATATAATCACAGTGATTTCCATGCAAATTATCCTAGACATCATTCTGACCTAAAGAAACCTAGACTGCAATTTTTAGTTACCAGATCACATAGAAATAATTGTCGCAGAGGCAGGCTCATGGAATAGTCAAGGATTCGGCAAAAAAGAGTAGTTTCCTTGGGTATGTGGTGATGGGATGTCTGAGGAGGCTGAACAGAGAGAAGAGAAAACGGAAAAGTCTTTGCTTGGGATTCCTGGAAACCAACTTAACGTCCTTGTCTGCGTTAAATAAGATTCCTTTCATTTCAGCACGTTTGGACCTTGACACAAACAAGTCAAAACTACACCATAATTTTTCACTTTCCATTTAGTTCATTAGCCTACTTCATTGTAGGATTTGATTCCATAAACAAGCACGATTTGCATACATGGCGAACGCAAATAGGAACAAGTCATAGACCCGCCATTACAATCTGGTAGAGAGATAAGTACGGCAATGACTATGATATATTGTAGTATAAGATGTCTCAGCTATGAGAGGAAAGAAATTATAAGTAGAGTGTTTTGGGGTTGGAGATGAGGGTCCAAGGAAGGACTGATACTATTCAACTGAGATGGAATAAAACAAGTCATGACATTTGGGCAGTGGGCCTTAGGACAGCCCGTCCCGGCTTGTTTCACCCCTACTGTTGCTCTGTCTCAGATGAAGGGTCACTTTCTCTGGGAAACCTTCCCTGACTCTTTCTGAATTCTCTTTCTTTCTTAAGTCATTTTTCTACACTATCAACATTTCATTGCACTACAGCATTTTATTATACTACCAACGTAATGTGAAGAAGGAGGATGAAGCCAACCTTGACCTCAACATGCCACCCATGGCCCAAGACCCAAGCATATGAACAAATCCCATAAACCATCAGGGTCTATGCAGGAAAAACAGGTGACTTTCTCCTAAAGTTTCTCTATTGAGCTCTCCTCTTCACCCAAGGCATCAATCCAGGTACAAAGAGGAAGTCGAGAGCATAACCACCTGATCAGTGAGTTGAGGCTGGCCTGAATGTCTTCTAGAAGGGACCAAGGTGGTGTCATTGATCACTTTACTTAAAGTTAGGCACAAATTTCCATACCACCTTTTCTAAATGGATTTTTCCCAAGGCAGGGATAACTTCCCACAGTGTGTACGTTGTAAGTCAATCATCCCTGTAGGATACCTTTCAAGAAAAAGTCATCTCATTCGGAGAGACCTTCCCCCCCAACTGACGGCTGCATAATCTACTGGTGGTGTTTCTTCAAACCCTTGAAGGACACCTGTGATCACCCTGATGATGCAACTTACCATATTGGGAGGAGAGAAGCAAGTTAATGCCTGGCTTTTGTACAATAAGTATAAAAGTATTGTCCCCAGTAGTGCATGTGTTGCCCCCGGAAAGAAAATGTTGTTTGCAATGGTCAGAGCTCTCCAAGTGGAACCCAGACAGGTCACATAGCACAGGGTGACAGTCCTCCAAGGCAGCCCCAACACATGAAGGGTCGCAATTTTAGATAAAGTGACAGGGAAAGACTGAGAAGTTAGAATAAGGCCTGAACAATGTAAGACCGGAAGAAACTTTTTGAATATCTGGAGTTGTATCATTCTCTTATTCATGTAGAAACAGAGTGAATAAAAGATTGCTAAAAAATACTTGACTGAAAACTAGGAAACCGGGTTAGAGAGCCAGCATTGCTCCTGACCATTTGTGTAAACTAGGGTCCAGTCAACTGGAATTTCCTGTTCTCAACATGATCTACAGAATGAAGGGGATAGACGAGGTACGTGTGAAGACCTTCCTGCCTTCCATGATGATGTACACCTGCAGAAGTTTGTGGCACATATGAGTAAATCTTCAGATCCTCAGCATCAATAACGTCTGTACCTGAGAATCTGGACCCTTCAAGATGACCCCCTTGGCTAAAATGGCTGGTTCCCATCACCATCACCTCATCAAAAGCTGTCAACCCACACTGATTTATTATTTCTCATAGTAATCTTTTCAATCTGAAAGGACATTTTTTATTGTTTATTTCCCTCAGTAGAACATAGGCTTCATGAGGGCAGGGATTTTGAGTCTTTTTCGCTTCCATATTCCTAGCAAATAAAATAGTGCCTAACAGATAGATATGTGCTGCATGTTATAGTTTAATTATGAAAATACTTGAGTTGTCAGATTTCCTACTGAGATGCATGCTTACCTACTTAGAATCCGTTTTCAAGTCAAATGGATCCCAAGAGTATTCCCTACTTATAATTTAAATATCATCCATTTCCTGAATTAGAGACATTTTGCTAAAGATAATGTTATTTTTAATCATATTTCTAACTAAAAGAAAACACATAAAGTCATTTGACTGTATTGCTTTCATTGCTTCAAACAAATACACTAATTTTTAAATTTGCTAATACTTTAAAAAAATTATCTGTTTCAGTAAGGTGACTTGAGGAGGAAAACCAGGTTGGATCTCCTAGATAATCTAATTAAATAATATATTAGTTCTTGGGATGACTGAGCTATTGAACAAGGAATTTATTTTAACTATCTACTTGTATTCACATTTTCCCCCTCAGAAAAACATCAGCTTGTTGATTTTGAGAATTAACCCAAATTAACGAATGAACAGATGTCTTCTTTTTATATAAATTTATTTATTTATTTATATTTTATTTTTGGCTGTGTTGGGTCTTCGTTGCTGTGTGCGGGCTTTCTCTAGTTGTGGCGAGCGGGGGCTACTCTTCGTTGCGGTGCTCGGGCTTCTCATTGCGGTGGCTTCTCTTGTTGCGGAGCACGGGCTCCAGGTGCGCGGCTTCAGTAGTTATGGCACATGGGCTCAGTAGTTGTGACTCACAGGCTCAGGAGCACAGGATCAGTAGTTGTGGCCCACGGGCTTAGTTGCTCCACAGCATGTGGGATCTTCCAGGACCAGGGCTCGAACCCATGTCCCCTGAATTGGCAGGAGGATTCTTAACCACTGTACCATCAGGGAAGTCCTGAATTAACAGATGTCTTATTTGTTAATTGTGATAACAACATTTATCATTTTTTGATATCTCACAGCTGTTCAATATGTCAAATGGAATAGATTTTTTTCAATTTTCCATAACATGACCAACAAAACAAAATAGAGGTATACAAACAAAAATAAAACTTTGGACAGGCCGTATAATGTGTGGTCAAGAACATAAATTCTGGAATTGTATAATTTGGATTCAGTTCTGACACTAACTCATGATCTTAGAAAAGTTATTTAACCACTAGGAGCTTCACTTTCTCCATATGTAAAAACTGGGTTAATAGTAGTATTAACCAGTTGGGAAAGCCGAAGGAGATAACATTTGCAAAGCATTTATCACAGTATCTGGCAAACAGTAAATTCTCACTAAACCTTTGCTATCATTACCATTTTAAACTTCAGTTGGCTAAACATCTTAATCAAAATCTCTTCTGGCCAGTGTAAGTCTTTAATAAATATTCCACATGTGTTTACCAAGAATCAACTAAGTTAGCGATATCACAGTCATAAATATTCATAATGTTGCTGATACACCCTATTTTATCCCAGTTCCCCGGAAACAGAGGCCCAGGCCAAAGCAGATGTACTGATGTTTGTTGAGGACTGCAATCCAGAAAGGCAGGCGTGGAGGAGATCAAATACAAGCAATGCTGGACAGAGCTTCACCATGAGCTAGTCACCCATTTTCACAAGGTATCTCCAGTGGGCATTTACAAAGCTACTGAGCCTCTACTCAGTCTTTCTTTTAAAATTTATTTTATTGAAGTGTAATTGATTTACAGTGTTGTTTTAATTTCTGCTGTACAGCAAAGTAATTCATTTATACATATATATAGAATTCTTTATATATATATATATATATATATACACACATTCTTTTTCATATTCTTTTCCATTATGGTTTATCACAGGATGTTAAGTATCATTCCCTGTGTTATACAGTAGGACCTTGTTGTTTATCCATCCTATATATACTAGTTTGCATCTGCTAATCGCGAACTCCCAATCCATCTCTTCCCCACTGCCCTCCCCCTTGGCCACCGCAAGTCTGTTCTCTATGTCTGTGAGTCTGTTTCTGTTTCGTAGATAAGTTCACTTGTCTACACAGTCTTTTTATGATGGAGGAAGAGAGTAGCATTTATCCACTAACCTTCCCATGGTTCAAAATTTGCCCAAGGTCATTGACACTTATGTGTAACACATGCATGGGCTCCCAGTGATGCACTGTTGTCTTGCTTCTCAGTAACAGGGAAGCCACAGGGATAGAGCAAGAAGAACCGAGGAAGGAGGGCAAGCTGATGCTTTAGGGGCACATCCGTGAACCACACGGGGAAGCAGGGAGCAGCTGCCACTGTAGGCCTATTGGCTTGAAAAGCAGGAACACCTCCTGTCAGAGTCGTGCACAAGCTGACTCGGATACACAAACTAGCTAAGGCAGCTCAGAGTTAAGGAGCTAGGGCTGAACATTCCTAAAAGAATCAAATCATGTCTCTTCCCCTTCTAAATGCCACTTCATTCTCTGGCATGTGAATGAGCAAAATAACAAAAAGTCAAACACAAACCAAAACCAAATTAGCTGAAACCTTCTATAGCCGCGCAGCTAGAAAATATGTTATGTGTGAAGAACAAAAACCATGTCAATTATTGTTTTCAAGAGTGATGCTAAAAATTGTTCCTATTAAATCAAGTGTAGAGAAAAGTATATTTAAGCCTTCCATACAAGTTAATATTTGACACATATTTTACTGAGATACTATGAGCCCAAGATATAAACCAGAACTATTTGGGGGTGTATCATATAACTGAAGAATATCTACTTTACCACAAAGAAAATGTAAAATCATGGGAAAATTTTGAGGTGTATTCTGGTTAAATATGAATGGAAGGATGGGGGAGGGATGGAGTGGGAGTTTGGGGCTAGCAGATGTAAGTTACCATATATAGAATGGGCCAATAACAAGGTCCTACTGTGAAGCACAGGGAACTATATTCAGTATCCTATGATACACCATAATGGAAAAGACTATAAAAAAAGAATGTACATATGTGTGTGTGTGTGTGTGTGTGTGTGTATATATATATATATATATAACTGAATCATTTTGCTGTACAGTAGAAATTAACACAACATTGTAAATCAACTATACGTCAATAAAAATAAATAAATAAAAATTTTAAAATGTGAATGGAAGGAGAAGTTGGAGGGTGAAAAACATGAAGATTTTTAAAAGACGATGCTTAGCCCAGAGGGATTCTGCTTTACTCTGTTAGATCAGCTTCAACCAAAGGTAGATAAGTTGCCACTCTATCGAGGTAAGTTTGATCATAAAATGGACAAAAATAACATCAGTTTTAGGAATTATAAAGAATTAAAGGGAAAGTGGTAGACTAGATAATTTAGAGTAGTTCTCTGCTATGTATTAGGAAAGCTGGGCCAAACATATAAAACATCTGCTTTAAGGCATGGGAGAGCTAACATGTTAGTGAAAAGTTACTGCTTCAGGATCTTGAGGTATGAAAGGGAACCAGAAAAGTGAGCACAGCTCTGTGACCACTTTTCATCTTTTTTTTCTTAATTTGAAAGAGGAAGAATGAGAGAGTGAGAGGTGCTTTTGACAGAACAGAGACAGTCCAGAGCCTGCCAACGGGAGTTCCCAGTTGAATCCCATCCCTTTTGGTTGGAAGGACCACACCTTCAGGTGATAAGGGTGAAGAATAAGATGAGAGTGAGGTGTGGGGTGTGGCACTTGCTGGATCTACAGCTCAGCTTAAAATCATCTCAATACATGAAATTGGATTAACATGATCCCCACCTCACAAGTGCTCCCGGATGCCTGTTGGAGGGAAAAGGAAATCCTCTCTGGCAATTACAACATTATCTTCTTTTCCAGAGTCTTTTTTTTTGTTGTTTTTTTGGCTGCACCTCAAGGCATGTGGAACTTCCCTAACCAGGGACCAAACCTGCTCCCCTGGAGTGGAAGCGCAGAATCTTAACCACTAGGTCACCAGGGAAGTCTCATTTCCAGAATATTTTAAAAGCAATCTATAAACATTATGGGCAGGGGTTATGCAGGGAGCAGGCACAGAAAAGTGACACTACTGAGAAATAACAAAAATAAACAATAGAAACAGTCCCACAGGAACTCCAAATTTGGAGTTAAGCTTATTCTGTTCAAGGACATAAAAGATTAAGACTTCGAATTTTAGCAGAAAACTAAAATCAATTTTTTAAGATAGAAGTTCCAAAACAGCAACAGCAAAACAATTACCAAAGTTAAAATTTCAGTGAGCAGGTTTTATAAACAGTAAACTAAAGATATTGAAGAGAGAATTTGTGAACTGAGATGTAGGTCAGAAGAAAATTTTCAGAATGAAGCATGGAGAAACTAAAGAATGAAAAATGAAAAAGAAAATAAGAATTATAAAGGGATATAGTATAAAAGTTTAACATAAATGTAGTGGAAGTCCCCAAATAAGAACAGAACGAGAATGGAACAGCAGTTATGTATAAAGAGAAAATGACTGAGAATGTTTCCAAACTAATGGAGTAAATCAAGCCCATATTCAAGATGCCATCAAAGTTCAAGTAGAAAAAGCTGAAAAGAAATCAGTATCTGTTCACAGCATGATAAAACTGATGTTGAGAACCAATCCTAAGAGAAATCTTAAAAGCAATTAAAAGAAAAAGGAAGCAACAATTAGACTGACATCTGACAACTGCCTTCTCAACAGAAGCAATATAAGCAAAAACAAAAAAGCAGACAAAAATCCAGAAAGCTATAAAGTATTTAGATAAAATTAGTTTAAATTAAAATTATATGCATGGCAAAAATACCTTCCAAAACTAAAGATGAAATTAGGACATTTTTCAGAAAACAAAAACTGAGAAAATTTATCTTCAGCAGACTTACATTTAAAATCTTTTTCAGGCTGAATACAATTTACCTCTGAGGGAAACTCAGAAATTCAAGAAGAAATAAAGACTACAACCCAATAAATATGAGGATAAATCTAAATGAATTTAGCACCTGATACTCAGCCATAAGAAAGAACGAAATAATGCCACTTGCAGCAACATGGATGGACCTAGCAATTGTCATACTGAGTAAAATAAGTCAGACAGAGAAAGACAAATATCATATGATATCATTTATATGTGGAATCTAAAAAAATGGTACAAATGAACTTATTTACAAAACAGAAATAGAGTCACAGATGTAGAAAACAAACTTATGGTTACTAAGGGGGAAAGCGGGGAGGGGGGAGAGACAAATTGGGAGACTGGGATTGATAAATACACACTACTATGTATAAAATAGATAACTAATAAGGACCTGCTGTATTGCACAGGGAACGCTTCTCAATACTCAATGACCTACATGGGAAAAGAATCTAAAAAAGAGTAGATAGATGTATATGTATAACTGATACACTTTGCTGTACAGCAGAAACTAACACAACATTGTAAATCAACTAGACTCCAATAAACATTAAAAAAAAAAAGACAAGAGAAAAAACAAAGACTTCTGTGGTGAATGTCTTTATGCTGTTGCTCTCCAAGAACTAAAAGCTAGAAGCATGTATCAGTCTCCATTGTACGTCTAAGCTGGCACACGTGATCATGAGTTCTGCTCTCTCACTTGAGTACACTGCTAATACAGTGGCCACTAGCCACATGTGGCTAGTCTAAATTCAGATAGGTTGTAAATATCAAATGCACACTGGATTTAGAGAACTTAATTTTTTCAAATATATATATTATTAATATTTGACATTGATTAAACGTTGGGATAATATTATGGATCTATTCGGTTAAATACAATGTTATTGAAATTAATTCCACTGTTTCTTTTTGCTTATTCTAATGTGACTATTAAACCACTACAAATTTCAAAATGATATATATGACTTTCATTCTTTTTTTGTTGGGCAATGCTGCCTGAGAGCATGAATTCCATTACTTCCAAATGGAAAGTTTCCTATCTGATATCTACTCTCTGAAGTCCCTGTATGGAGTTTATTCATAGCAGAGACATAGTAATTCATGAACACTATGACTTCTCCTCTCTAAGATAAAGTCATTTCTTAAACTTATTTATCACTTTAAGAGCTACCTCCATCCTTCAAACAAGAGTCCTTCACAAACTAGATCTGCTTGCTTGTAAGGATATAGTTGTACACAAATATGCAGATTTGCAGGGGTAGGTGCATCCCCAGCACCACAGAATCTCTCCCTTGAATCGCTATGCCTGGTGGGAGTTAACCATATCCACACTGGTGGAAGCTCCAGTCACCTTTGGAATTATAAAACATTCAACCACTAAAAAAGGAAAGCAGTTATGACTTAGGGATGGTTCATGTTTCTTATTTATTACAGTCTCTTGGTAAATACTTCAAGGTTTTGACATGTGAACAGCACATGGGAAATGAAATGAGAAACGAAGACCAGCCCATAAACTGTGACTGTGAGTGTGCCCTGCGCAGAGAAACCAGACACACAGCCCCAGGTGCGTATATATGTAAGGGTATGTATATTACGTATATGCACAAGTCTCCCGTCCTGAATTTGAAAGGACGTTGAATGTGCTCTTCCTCACAGAGTGCTCAGTGATCAGCTGTCTGAGAGGCAGCTTGGTGTCCCTGACATTATCTTTTTTATCTACATTCCAGACTCTGTTCCCTTGGAGGTCAGTGTGTGCCCAAGATAAAGCAGTGATGCTATAGAAATCTTACCAACTCTTTGTGGGAACAAAGTAGTTCTGCGCTTCTTTCAATTCATACCAAACCTGAAGCCAGGGAGATGATGCAATGGGCACATCGTCATCTAAACCTGGTAGAGGAAGAAGTTGAAGGGAGAGAAGTGATTGAGAAAACACTTTCATGTGCCCATAAATTAACCCCTGGAAGTATTCCAATGTCATTTCTTCAGATTACGAGTCCTAATATCTGTGCTTCTACTTTGCATGTTAAGGTCCTTCACAACCTGACTCCTGCTGCGGTGACCTCACCGCTTCCCCTCGTGGCTTACATCTATTTATTCCATATAAGGAAGCTCAAACCTCACAGCTCAGTAAACCTTCACCTCATAAAAAAATGATTTTTGAAATCCATTTTAAAACAGGGCAGTGGAAAACAGGGAGAAATAATGTCATTCAATCTAGAATAATTTTTAAATTTAATCCACTTTTTAAATTTTTATTGGAGTATAGTTGATTTACAATGTTGTGTTAGTTTCTGCTGTACAGCAAAGGGAATCAGTTATACATATGCAAAGAAAGCCAAAGCCAAAGGAGAATTATAGAATAATTATAACATAGTATCATTATAATATTCTCGTTCTGTTCTTTTTTTTTTTTTTTTTAGATTCTTTTCCCATATAGGTCATTACAGAGTATTGAATAGAGTCCCCTGTGCTACACAGCAGGTTCTTATTAGTTATCTATTTTATATATAGTTGTGTGTATATGTCAATGCCAATCTCCCAATTTATCCCACCCCCCAGAATAATTTTAACAATTCCATCAACATTTATTCAAATGCAATGAGTTTGTAAAAAAACAAAACAAAACCCCTAGACTATGCATACACACATCTATTAATATATATATATACTTTCATAATTTCTCTCTGAAGATGATATGAGGAATTCAGTGTACACACATGTACATAAATATAGGCACGTACAATATTAATGTTAACCAAAAAGAAAATTTTGCCACTGTATTTGTTAATGTTTTGGAAACAAAATCATATTTAATAGTCACTGGAGATATATTTGCTCTTCTTCTGTTGTTAGAAAATTTCCTCACTAAAATGACTAAAAATGTGAGCTTATGATGAAAAACTAAATGGCGCAGTATGCAAAGGGACACCAAATTAAAATCTCAACTTCAGTCATGACAACAAAAACATGTTTCTCGGGCTTCCCTGGTGGCACAGTTGTTGGGAGTCTGCCTGCCAATGCAGGGGACACGGGTTCGAGCCTCGGTCTGGGAGGATCCCACATGCCGCGGGGCAACTGGGCCCGTGAGCCACAACTACTGAGCCTGTGCGTCTGGAGCCTGTGCTCCGCAACAAGAGAGGCCGTGACAGTGAGAGGCCCGCGCACGGCGATGAAGAGTGGCTCCCCACTCGCTGCAACTAGAGAAAGCCCTCGCACAGAAAACGAAGACCCAGCACAGCCAAAAATAAATTAATTAATTTTTAAAAAATTCCTCCATAAAAATACCACTAAACTTTTAAAAAAACAAAACAAAACCAAAAAAAAACCCAAAACAAAACATGTTTCTCTTCAAATTTAATTTCCATGAGAAACTATTCTAAATTAAAACCTTCCAGTGCAGTGTCCTTCCATTTTTTGCATTTTTACTACCTAGAGATCAAACAGTTTGACACTGCAAAAATTCTGGTAAGTTAGGAAGAAATGCTGATTGGTTTGTTGGCTGGTGGCCGGGGGAATGTTATGACCGAGTAATTATGTGTTCTGGACAGATGCATTAACCAGGCTTGGGGCTGGAGCCACTGGATATTATTTTAGTCATAAGGGTAGAGGAACTGAATCATTTTCAAAGCATTGGCTGGCTGACATTGTCTCACTGATGCCTGTTCCAATGACTCTTTGGCAGTAACTTCCAATGCTGCACTTATGACATGGTAAACAAAAACTACATTAAAGGTTTGCTTTTTAATCATGAAGGAGTTCAGCATTTCCACTAAGCTCTCTTGCTATTCATCAAGTCACATTGAAGGCCATTGCAGATTTTCACAGCCCTGTCTTCCTACGGAAGAATTTTAACAGTGTAACAGGCAGAAAGGCTTAGATTTTTCATAGCGATCAAAAGGCCCATGATCAAACTTCAAAATTGTGATACATTTTTTACGATTGTTCTCAGCTATTAAGACTGACAGTTGACGATAACTTTCACTTTTACCAATGACTTATTTCAATTCATAAAATGTCATTCCTTATAAAGCATCTATGTTTAATGATTAGAAAAATATACATAATAAGAAAATCATACAGTCAACATGGTAACTTTCTGCTTCTAGGAAAAGACAGTAAGTCCCATAATAATCAATTGGTTAGCTTTAGGCAACTTTTCTTTTTATGCCATCTAGACTTGAAATTTTACTGTGACTTCTGGTACTAACTATACATTTAGTAATAATTTAATTGGAATATTTTCATAATGATTATTTTAAAACAATCTTTTTAACATGATTTAAAATAGAAGAATTTTTACTTTTTTTAATGTGTTTCAATTATGAGGGCCTAGTGACATTTCTCTCCAATGTAGAACTACTGAAGTAAAATGCAAGTAATAGTCAGGTTTCATCACATTTGAAAGACTTGAATTGTTTTTTCATATCAGCAAATGATTGATTTTGATAGATAGCAAGGCAGGTGATGGATGAATGGATGAATTAGTAGACAGACATAAGTAGGTGAGAGCCATAGATAAAGGTGGGAGTGTTTCACTGGGTTTTGGGTTTTTTTTGTTTGTTTGTTTTTTGTATTTTTAGAATATAATGACTACAAACTTTAAAACTATTAAACAAAAGAAGTATTGGAGGATATTCTCCAAAATCAGATGTGCTTAAAAACATTCTTTGGAGATTCATCATTTTGTTTCAGTTTCATAATATTATTGTGATTTTTAAAATTTTGATTACTCACAAATAATCCACCTGGGGAAAATGAAAAATCACTTGCCGATAGAATTTTTTTCTTTAATTACACATAAACCCTCAGCAAATTATAGTATTCGTGCATATGCTACAGCTAAGTTATATGTCTCAAGTAACTGCAATGGAAATTTCTCAGAAAAATACTTCATGCAATAATTATAAATTAGCAAGGAAATACATTACTGTGATCATTGTAACCATCTTATTATTTTTATTAACAAAGTTCACTATTTAAAATGTTGTTTGTTTGTTTGTTTTAAATGAGCTCATCCAGGAAATGCTATTCCCTTTTACTAAAGAGTTATCAAAAGTCTGGAGGCCTTGGTTAATTGGAAGGTACTTAATTAACTTGTTAGGAAAAATTTAGAAAAACTCCCTCCTAAACCATCAAGCAGCTCCAAAAATATGAACTGACTCTTCTTGTTATATCCAGGAAGAATTTACTGAAAGAAAACTTTAAAATATATCTGAAAAGCAAAAGACATAAATGAAACCATGATGATGAAAACTGTATTTCATAGAAAATGGAGAATGCAGAAATAAAAAGGAGACGACTAGGTTGGTGAAGAAAAGGCAGAGCAAAAATCACTAGTTGAAATGTCTTAAGTCAAAATTATACCATGTTCTAAGAAATGGTTGTTTATGATTCAAAAATACAGGATATATCAAAATATAATAAATATAATTAGATTAAAATTTGAAATATATAACAAAATATTATAATGATACTATGTTATAATTATTCTATAATAAAACATTTTAGTCCATTAGGATTTAACACATAACCAATCTAACAGAAAAGCTTTTACAGGGAAAGAATATGTGCTATAGCCCAACATCAAGAACACACTGTAGAAACATCTCATTTAAAAATTTCTATTTCCTTCTTTGCACTAAGAATCAAACATTTGCATAAAATAAAGGGTTTTTTTCTTACTATTTTAATCATTTTAATAAACTTATTTTGCTCTGAATTGTTACTAATTTTACTAATAGTGTTAATTACTGGAACTAACTAATTGCCAATCATTGGATAAACGAGTAGAATATGAATTAGTGCTATTTGATCATATGTGGCATATTCAATTCCTTTCTGAAAAACAAAAAATCAAAATAGTTTGATAGTGTTGTTTAGGTTGTAAAATTAAAATATATAATGCAACATCTACCACATAACAACTATTTACAAAATATCACAAATAAATAAATCTGTTCTTAATAAATGGGTTTTTGTTTGTTTACAAAGTCTAGTATTCAGGACTTGTTGAACCACTGACTCTTCCCTCATGTATTGCTTTCATTCAGTATATATATTGGATATATGCATCAGTTATGATAATTCCTGTTCAAAAGTTCTTATGTTTTTTGATTTTTAAAAAAGCTATACAATCAGATGTTCACCTAGTTGAAGTATCCCCACCTACCCACCCCCCCAACAAAAAAGGAAAGAAACTTTGAAAAAAGAAGTCTTTGAACAAGCAAAGTATAAAATATAGTGAAAATGTTGAAAGGTATTTTATTACCATAGAGTGTAGTAAATGTGAATTTAGCATAGAGTGACCTAAATTAAATACAGAAACTTATACAATATATTCTCTGATGGACCTAATGAAAATACAGTTTTTAAGCAAGGTTTTAAAAAGAATACCAAAATTGCATGTTAATGTGAAATGATCCTTCACTAATGATTTCCTTTAAAAAAAAAAAAAAGAAACTTTCTATAAAGACTGAACAAGGCAGAAAAGACACACAGACACACATCTGTCATACGTTTGCTGCTTTATAGTTACTGCTTTAAGAAAGGATGTGAGTTATGAAGTGAGTCCTTTTGTAAACATTCTAATAAACTCTGAGTAAGATATACAAGGCATCAGAACCCTTCAAGCTGCTGTTCTTTAAATAATACTAAGAATTATACGAGAGTCTCCAAGTTCTTTGTATAAATTGCTACACCAACTCAAAACACTAGGCTGCTTTATCATTTTTTAAATCTTTTTAAGAAACCTGCGTTATTCTTCCACTTTATAGAGAGGTGAGAACACAGCAGCGAAGAATCTACATTTTATAAGATGCTTTTTGGAGAAAGGTGGTCAGTACATTTAATTTCTGAGCCCTATTTCTTTCTCTGTTTTTTCCTCCTAAAACCTCAAGTCTTAAGCTCTATTGAGGGAGATGGCATGGGCACAAGCACATTCTAGGCATTTATTCTTAAGAAAGAGGTTCCTAAGGGGACACAGAAAAGCCAGTTAACCTCTGATTACTTTATTAACCGTAGTCTTCCAAAACTAAAATGAAAAGACACTAGATTTTAAAAGCTCAGAGCGAGCAGTAGACTATCTCCTCTTGTTCTCACCTGTCTTTTCTACTGAATACTTCTGAATCAAATCACTTAAATCCTTTGGGATTAATTTCCACAAAGACTGTTTGAAGAACTTATACCCCTTCCTGTCTTCAGACTGTAGTAATGCTAGTTCAGCCCTATTCCTAATGACTCTTTCCCAGCTTATTCTTATCATTCACTTCCAAACTAAAACCAACTCCTAAAAAAGAAAACGTTAAAAACCTAGTCCACTAATTGAAGACAAAAATTTTTTTCTTGGTTTCTAAAAATACCTAGGGAAGGCAATGTTAATATTGTAAGAAAACCTGAAGCTAAAAAACTGGACCTAACTCCAGTGAACAAGTTATTATCAAAGTATTGATTGTTAACAAGCTTTCACTGTTTCATGACTAATTACAGTGTTACTACTTGAAAGCAACAAAGAAATATAAGCATAATGGCGGAAAAAATAAATTTAAAAAACAGCAACTAACGGATTTGTTTATGGGCTCATGTAGAATGTGGAACTGTAATCAACTGCCTAAGACACTCTAATTAGCGTTTACTGTTATATCGTAAGGATTTATGTTCCTTAAATTTACTGTTACATTGAGTCTGTGAATCTAACATTACGAATTTATTTCTCTTTTCTTCAGTAGGAATTCCCTGTGGATAAGTGTGGCTACTGAAAAATTAGATGTTAAGAAAAAAAGAAAAATAGAGAGCAAAGAGTCTGAGATGATAGAAGTTAGAAGGATATTTTAATTCTTAACTTTCCTTTCTGTTAACAACACCCAGAAACTCTGGGACTCACCTTCTTTAACTGATGCTATGGAATATTTATGCGTGCATGACAACAAAATATGTTTCAATAAAAATATATTTGAACGAGCAAAGCAAAATTGCTTTAAGCTTTTGATCTGTCTCATAGCTCACATGGCTGAAAGTCTTTTCCTTTCAACAGTTACATTCAAAAAGTCAAAGATATACAGCTGACGATTCAAGCTGAATGACAGCACGATAAACTATGGTTTCTCCTGAAGATAAAATACATCATAAATCCGTGCAACACTTACCTCATTTTAAATATTACTGTCTCCTTTTATCAGGTAACACTATATGACCTCCCCTTACCTCCCTTCTTCCCATATTTTACATGGGATTTTAATTCTAGGCAATGATCACAACCAGAATTTTTTTAATTAAAATAGGATATATGGCTTTAAAGGCTTAGGTTATCTGATAGACAGATTTAATTAAAAAAAAAACAACAAGGGCAGTCTGACTTCTGATGCCGTATAAAATGTGGCAATAATGGAATTTTATCTATTTTTAAATGGCAGTAACGCTTTAAACTTAGCTGCAATTTATCACATGATATAAAATGATAGGCAACACGTTTTAATAAAATAGAAATGCATTCACGACTAAATGGCAAAGAGATATTTTTTGCAGGGAGTGTTATGACAACATAACGTGTAGTTTTTTCTCATTAACGTATCTACTCATGAACTATCGCGACCTTATCAACACCATATTTCCAGGGAACTGCTTGATTTATACTGTCCAGTCTGCAGCCAGAAGTTATCCTTTCTCTGGATACTCAGATCCGGATTACACTCCCCGAGCTATTCAGTGCATTCAGTGTACTAGTATAAATGCTGATTATCAGCTACACAGCTTCACGATCGTATGCCGCATCCTCCCAGGCCTGCGGAGAGGTGGGCTGTCTTCTCTGGCTGCAGGGGAGAGGAAGGGGGGCTCCCCTGGTCAGGAAGGGGGGCCCCCAACAGCAGACAGTGGGGTAACCGGGCTGCTTTCCGCCCTTTTCCTTCCACAGCTGCTCCAGAGCAGACGTGAGCACGGCCCTTCCAGTCACCTCCACCTTGTCCATCACTGGGAAACATCCGTCTCAAAGACTTTTCCCATTTTCCAGTTGCTCTTATCTGAACCTGGGGTTGGGCATAGAGACCTGTGGACTCAGGTCCCCAAACGACTCCATCTTCTGTGTTCTTTTCCTTCCAGAACACCTCAGACAGAAGCCACGGAATGCACTCTTAACCATATCCTTTCATCAGGAGGGTCATGCCGCCAGTAGCTGAGGGTTATGTTAATATCACACGTGGAGGGAGATGCCCAGGCTAGCTGAAAATCTCTGTTTTGATTTCACTGATCCATTTTAAAATTATTACCTGTTTGTTCCTACGCGAGGACTGCTGACTACGTGAGACCTTTGCATACACTGGTAAATGATGCATCCTATTTTCATACAATATGAAAAAGAAAGAAAATGCCTCTGATTCCATTCTATAGATTTTAACGGTTTCCACTGAGGGCGTGCTCTGTGGGAGATTTGTGTTGATGGATGTCAGAGTGTTTCACACCCCAGGCTCTGTGAACCGTTCGCCTCCCCACTACCTGTAGCTGACATGGGCTTGACAGTGCAGCCTTTACCCTTGCATCAGAAAAAGGCCAGTTAGTCCCAGCATACTCCCCCAAGGGCTTCCCAAACCCATATTCTCGAAGCCCCAACTTTACCCCAAGGGTGAGGCACCCAGTCTTGAACCCTGCCAGCTCTGAACAGCATTATCTCTATGCTATAGTTTTCTTCCCCTTGCCTCAAAAAATCGACGTCCGTCTTCTCCACAAGTAAACATCTCCACCTGGGCTTAATTCCATCTTCTCTTTTCCCCCTGAGGACTTTGCACCATCAATTATCTGCCCTTGACCTCCCCACGGACTCCTCCCAACGTGCCTTCCAAGACACATGGATCCAACTGGAAAAACAAAATTATTTCGTGTGTTTCTACCACATTCCTCCAGTTATTTTTCCATTTCTATCCTTTTCACTGCTATAAACTTCCCAAGCACTCATTCTTCTTCTATGGCACATACTCTATACATCATTAATGACTGGTTTCCTGTGTATCTTCACAAGAGATCTATAAACTCCGTACAGGCAGAGATTAAGTTGTCTTGTTCAAGGCTCTACCCTCAATGCCTAATACAGATTCTGGCACATGGTAAGCATTCAAAAGCCATTGATTATTTTTTGGATTATTTAACTTTAATAAGTGCTTCTTTTTTCCTCTTACCAATTTCACCGTAAATCTTGAAAATCTGGTTTCCACCCCTCCACTCACATGAAAATGTACACTCATCAAAAATACATGGTTTATACTTTCTCAACAGTTACTTACGAGTCAATAAAAACAAAAGCATTGTCTCAGCCCTCTCTCTTTATGACCCTCAATAATCGGAGGTTGATGAGCACTGTCTTTGGGGACCCTCCAGTGCACTGGCTCTCCCTGCATTCCAATCGCTGGGGCTTCATCTCTGTCTCCTTCGTCTAAACTTTACAAACCCTGGGAATTCCCTGGCGGTCCAGTGTTTAGGAATCCACGCTTTCACTGCCGAGAGTCCAGGTTCGATCCTTGGTCGGGGACCTAAGATCCCCTAAGCCGCATGACGCAGCCAAAAAAATTCAAAAAATGAACTTTACAAACTCACCCCACCGTTTCCACCACAACCTCCTTGCCTGGGATGTTGTCTTAGACCCCAGTCTCCCTCGTGTCAATCCACACTGAACATTATTAGGAGACATTTCCCCTGTTCAAAATTTTCAAAGCTTCTCTCTGCTTGTATTATTAAGTCTAAATTCCTTATCCTGGCATTCAAGGCCTTCACAATCTGTATCTTAATCTCTCCAACCCAAATTACTTATAGTCACCCGGGTCTACTTACTAAGACCACAAATATCTTATGTTTTCCTCTGTAGGACTTTCGCTTAATGTCAGTTGAATTCAGAATGCTTCCCCCTCTTTTCAGACTATCCACATAGTATCCATCTTTTAATATTTGGTCCAGATTACTATTTCTTCATTAAGAAGAGTTCATAATTTAAAAATTTCAAGTATAATGGTGTCCATTTGCACTATTGTTTTGGAAACCAACCATGTACTTAAATATTGATTTTCTTTTATTTTTTTAGTTTTGGAATAATTTTGTAATACATTCTCGGTGTTCAAAAATCAAGAGGTGCAAAAGCATATACCAAAAAAAAAAAAAAAAGCCTCTCTCTCTCATCCCCATCCTTCAACCAGCTAGGCTCCCTCCTGGAAGTAACCACTGTTGTCAGCTTCTTGTGTATCCTTCTCGAGATATTTTATTAGAAGCAAATAAAATTCACTGCCTTTTAATATGTTTTACATTTTGTACCAAACAATATGTATCTACTTATCTCCTTTTATAGATATTTAACATCTTATTTACTTACATATTATCTTCCCGCTTATGGAGACTGTGTGTCTTGGCGTCTTTATACAAAAAAATCTGTCACACAAATATTCCTTGATTGTGCAATTCTTTCTTTCAAGTTTGGGATAGAGTATTCAATGGTAAGACTGAATCTCCACCACCTCCTCCTCAATTAAGGATAAAAATGTAAGCAATAGGGTTTTTTTAAACACTTCCTCCCCATATGCCGCCATTAAAGGAAAATTAAAGCATGACTAATCACATATGCAGATGTGCATTGTTTTACTGTGATAGTTTAATGCATTCCAGATACAAGCACATATTATCATATTTCCTTTGGTTCTGATACATCTGCTGATACAAAGATTAACAAAATCACTGATTTGCAATGGGTGATTCTGTTTCATTTTAGAAATCTTTCATTCCTGCAGCATTCCGAGTTCACCAAAGGTATGTTTGCATTGAAATTTTTGTTTCAGAATTGCGTCCATCTCCATTTCACATTGCACATATGAGAAATGACATGAAAGCCCACCCACCTTGTTACTGCTTCCTAAATGCCCTACAGTTTCCTATAATTATACTAAACATTTACACCAAACTGTGAAATGATAAAGCCCCCAAATTTTTAAAATACAGTTATAAAATAATACCTAGGAGTCAAGCACTGGAATCAAAGTTTCACTCATAGCTAAACATTGTACCTAGCAGTACTAATTTAAAGCATTACCTAGTACACAAGAAAGCACATGTTTGTAATCAAATGGTTAGTTTGGTCAATACGGAGACAAAGCAGATAAGCCAGAATCCCTCAGAATCCATTAGGCAAAGAGTCTTTAACTATGGAATTGGCTGTTTTTAATGGATCAAACTGAATAGATAGTTTCAGATACTCACTTTAGTTCACATCATACCAAACAGAAACTTAATGTATACCCCACACATGTCCCTTGAATTACGATATTTCTTTCTGATTAATCTTGTATTTAAATCAATATCCAAGGTTTAAGTATTAATTATAAAGCCCTAATTTTTCTTAGAAAAAAAGTGTCTTGAACCAATAAATAAAATTCTAGTTTAAAAAAATTAATCTAGATTATTTTTATCTACACTAGTACTGATGCTTTTTAAAATTTGAAATTGTTTTCCTCAGCGCTCTATGGAAAACACTAGCATCTCAGGCTTAAGAATTTTAGTAACTCATTAAATCACCCTAATTGTAACAGTTCTGGTTCATGTTTTTTTTCTTAATGGCATATGTCCTTCCTAACTAAATACATACAAATATTCATAAGTTTGCTTTTATTCCTATGGACCTTCTACCTAGGAGAGTCTCCTAAGTATGAAATTCATAGTAAGTGATGAAATACTCAGGTGTGAGTGAGATTAAGTGGGATTCAATAATTCTGATCATCCTCAAAAAGATTGAGTTTATTTTTTATCCTCAACTTGGATAAATTTTGTTTGGGGTTTTATTTTAGGACTTTTGCCAGCTAAGAAATGAAGTACCATTTAACAATTGAACATAATGCTCAAGTGAGATGTTTAGACACTCTGAAGGTAGGTTGGAACTACTTAGCTTTGATAGGCATGATATATAGCTAGGGAAGTGAGTGTCCCCAAATAATTACGCTGTCTTTGAAAGAGTGGCCTGTTTATAAGTCAAACAGCCAATGAGACTGAGGTAGTAGTTGTCAACTTTACAGGAAGTAATTAAAGGAGCAGGATTCTCTTCTTTTACTGGCTGTTTCTGGATTACATAGAGCTTATGAAGACAGACAAGAAAAACGACAGAGGAGCCTAAACAGCCCATCAAACTTTCTACTAAGAAAATTGTTTTTCTCCCCAGATAAACTTTGTAATTAGCAAACACTTCCAGTTTTTATTTGATACTCTATCATGATTTTTCTCACACAAAAAATTTGATTTCTACATTTAGCAGAAAACACAGGGATGTTTATTCCTCAAAGGACTCCTTCCCTGTTTCACCAGCATTTTGTAATCTTCTCCATCCTCCCTTCCTTTGGTGGCTTGCCATGGGCATTATGCCTTTGATTTTATGAATAAGGTCCCCAATTGTCTGACCTGCTGTGAATGGGGATAACAGAGAAAAGCATCTCCATGACTTTCACAGTGTTTCATTCCCGTGGCTCTCTTCTCAGACTGTGCGTTGTGCTTTTCTCATGTTCATTCCTCACCACAGATGGTGACAATACTAGACCCTGGGTTCAAGGAAAATATAAAACTGAACTCTAAAATGGGCAGAAGACCTAAATAGACATTTCTCCGAAGAAGATATACAGATTGCCAACAAACACATGAAAGGATGCTCAACATCATTAATCATTAGAGAAATGCAAATCAAAACTACATTGAGATATCATCTCACACCGGTCAGAACGGCCATCATCAAAAAATCTAGAAACAATAAATGCTGGAGAGGGTGTGGAGAAAAGGGAACACTCTTGCACTGTTGGTGGGAATTTAAATTGATACAGCCACTATGGAGAACGGTATGTAGGTTCCTTAAAAAACTACAAATAGAAATACCATACGACCCAGCAGTCCCACTACTGGGCATATACCCTGAGAAAACCATAATTCAAAAAGAGTCATGTACCAAAATGTTCATTGCAGCTCTATTTACAATAGCCAGGACATGGAAGCAACCTAAGTGTCCATCGACAGATGAATGGATAAAGAAGATGTGGCACATATATACAATGGAATATTACTCAGCCATCAAAAGAAACGAAATTGAGTTATTTGTAGTGAGATGGGTGGACCTAGAGTCTGTCATACGGAATGAAGTAAGTCAGAAAGAGAAAAACAAATACCGTATGCTAACACATATATATGGAATCTAAGAAAAAAAAAAGTCATGAAGAACCTAAGGGCAAGACGGGAATAAAGACACAGACCTCCTAGAGAATGGACTTGAGGATATGGGGAGGGGGAAGGGTAAGCTGGGACAAAGTGAGAGAGAGGCATGGACATATATACAGTACCAAACGTAAAATAGATAGCTAGTGGGAAGCAGCCGCATAGCACAGGGAGATCAGCTTGGTGCTTTGTGACCACCTGGAGGGGTGGGATAAGGGGGGTGGGAGGGAGGGAGGGAGACGCAAGAGGGAGGAGATATGGGGACATGTGTATATGTATAACTGATTCACTTTGTTATAAAGCAGAGGCTAATGCACTATTGTAAAGCAATTATACTCCAATAAAGATGTTAAAAATAAAATTTTAAAAAAAGGGAACCCTTTCCAGTAATCGTTGTTTATAAGTATATTTACGAATCTATGACTATGGAACCTATTCATTCTATACATAGTACGTACACATATAGGATTGTTCACATTCGTGGTCGCTGATAATCCTTCTAACTGTACAATTTCTCTCTCCTTCCAACCAGTTGTTTCTTATGTCTATGGCTTCCATATCCACCTAAGGCAAAGTAATCATTTTCAAACTGTTCTCCCCAAGAGCCCAGGGAGAAGAAGTGGAAGAGCTGTGAGGGACGGGCTGCTACCAGTCTAGTGGTCAGATTATGGGTCCAGCACCACCCTGTCAACCAGGGCAGTTCTTTTTGAATGTATTTCATGTATTGAGCTTCCAAGTAAAATTCCATTTGGAGAAGGGGTTTCCCTACTAATTTAGAAGGTAACTGAATTTACTCACTACTACAGGTGTCCTCAGGCCAGTTCAGCCTGCAGATGGACAATATGTCATTGTCGTTGAAAGGGTCTTTATTAGCAACCTCCCCCAGGACATCTCCCCTTGTGACAAAACTGCCCAGAATCTCTACTTCTAGGCCCACCCTTTTTTTAAGGCATCGAAAACATCAGTTTTAGGGGAACTAGAATAGATCGGCCAGGAGAACTCATTAAGTCATCCATTAGCACTTTCATATGTATAAGGTTGTTTATTAATTCATGGGACCTAATGGGGTCTGGAGAAAACCTGGTAAGTTTCAGGGGAGGGGAAAAGAAGGAAAGGATTGGAACCGTGAGCAACAGTTGGCTGTGATAGGAAACCTAGGCTGTGAAAGTTGATGTCTGTGAGCCAAGGAGAGAGGAAGGCTGATGGCTAGTCAGGGAAGGGGGTGGTCTTCACCTGCCGCTCCTTTCCCCACCTCCCCAACCCTGCCTTGGTCAACGGAGCTCCTGTCTCCAAATCAATAGAGTTTTTCTTCTAGGATAAAAGTACTTTATTCTTCTGATCGTGTCAACTATAAAACTGTTTGTTTTAATTGAATTTTATTCTAAAAGGCTTCTGTTGTCACCAGTACCAATAATAATGCCTAACATATATTCATCTTGAATTCTGTTACTTTCATAAAGCCTGTCTATTCTTCTCCAAATTCAGGCAAGAAAAGTTCTCAGATCTATGCACAAGGCTTATTATACACACTGATGTTTAGTGCCCCTATTTTTGCACAGGAAGAGACTGATAAATACTCATCTAGGGTACAAAGGTAAGACGTAAAGCCATAAATTCCCTAAATTACATTCTCCCTGTAGCAAGGTATGGGCAGAGTCTTTACTTGCACAATTTGTAAAATGAAGGAAGGAAAAGCCTACTGGGTCTAGTTTTTACATTACGTTAAAGTGATAAGTAAAATTGAGTTACAGCCGCGACTCACTCCCTGCAAATTGCTATACCACGTCTCCAGGCCTGCACTGGAGGACGTTTCCCTGAAGCATACCCCTGTACACACAGTCATGCTGTGCTTCTGAATTGAGGGTGAGCCGTGGTTAACTCTAATGCCAAGTTTGCAGGCAGCTTAACTGTACAATGGAAGAGGAAGGTAACAGGATTGTATTTTGCAAAGATTGTGTAAAGTTTCAGTAAAAGTCAATTTCACATGAGAGTGGAACTGAAGGAGAGGTGGCAAAGAACTTCAATGAAATGGAACCAGAACTCTACCGAGAATTTTCTTACCAATCGTCCCCATATTTGTACATGAAAGTTTCAGATACACCTAGTAATAGCGTCATCTAATCCTTTACAGTTGAAGAAGTGCTTTCACGTGCATTTTCCCTTTTCTGCAGGCTGTAAGCCCTGGACATCAAAGAGTCATCCAGGATGCTACTTGAGGCTAAAGAAGAGCCCTCTGGACCTCAACTTTCTTCAGGCACCACCTGTGGGAATGGACACCCACGCGGAGCGCCCCAAGGTCCGCGGGGCCCAGGACTGCGCATGCGTTGGCATGCACACCATCTCTACGGCAGGTAGCATGGTCAAGGTCCAAGGAACAGCTGTACCTTCCTGCAGGTAAGAGCCCTCTCTTCTGTAAAGTCTACTGTCCATCACATTCGGAAGCCACACCGAAGTCCAAACACCCCTCTAAAGCTCTCAGCGCTACCAACGATGCAGACAGTGATGCCTTGCTGAGTTACCCAGTCCTTTGATGATCAGATAAAATCAAGTCCTGTTCCTCGACGCTGTTTGATGTGCGGCTACATCCAGGGAGCCCTGCCCGTCGTTCACGCCCAGCCTCCCAGTCCCCTGGCATCTGTGAAGGGACCGATGGTAGGATGCTCGCGGCAGGCTCTTCCTGAACGTTCTGGGTGTCTTTTTCTAAAGCTCCATTTACATAAGTTACTTCTTCCTTTTATTAAGCAACCAGGATTTATTTTCTCTTCTCCCTGTATCAACCATGCACACACACATTCGGTGCTGGAGAACCAATCAACGTTTTGTGTTCTTATTTATCGTTATTTCTAATGAGGCAAGTTCAAATCAAACAGCAAAGACAGAGAAAATAATCACACAGCTCGAGGAGGGTTTTTTGCCTTTGTTTTTAGTCTTCTCCTTTGTGGATCATTTTCAACTCTCTTCTTCATCAGGGGGCAATTAAATCAGCATCCCTGCCCCCAGAAGGGGGGCAGGCCATAGCCCCAGGCTCAGGCAAAATCGCTAAGGCCCTGAAGCCTGCCTTACCTTGGTAGTAAATGGGCAACTTCCCAGGGGAGACTTTCAGTGGAGAAAGAGAGAGGGATTGAAAGACTTTCCAGCAAAATCAGACACCGCCTGGAAACTTGGTCAGTTCTGGCTGCCCTTGAGGAGATGCTAAGTCTTCCCCAGGCAACACCTCTGTCCCCAGAGAGGAAGAGGCAGTGAGATCCCAGGTAGGTAGGGGGAGAAAACTCCCTCTGTCACTGAGGGACATGACCTGCTTTTTGTCTTGGAGTTGGCCTGGTGTCACTGAAGGTCCATGGGGCCAAGATTCCATAGACGACACTAAAAATATTGAACTGCTGACTCCATGGCTCGAGTCAAGACCAACACTAGTTGAGAAGCAACACCCTTCTCCCACTGCCTCACAGATGGAAGTGGGCTTATTGAGGGGAAAAATGTAGAGGGTGTTGCTATCTGCTCTGTAACACGGCAGGTATGCGTTGTGGAAAGGCTGGGGAAAGAAAGGCAGTGTGACTTGACTTATTATGTAATAGGACTGCACACAATAAAGAAACCTCTTAGGTGACAAGGAGATAGGTTCCAACCAGATGGCTAGGACTGTGCCTTATGCTGCTATTCAAAACTGCATCCTCTCAGTGTCCAACCCAAAGTGAGTCCTAATATAAACCTGATCCTCCCCGCTAGAGTGGACGCTCTAGAAAAGGGTTTTGTTGTTGTTGTGTTTTTTAATTGCTGCGTCCAGAACACCTGGACCAGTAGGCATCCAATACATATTTGTTCACTGAGTGGTAGAACAGCAGAAGTGCCCCTCCCTCCCCACCGCCATGAAACAATGGGATTTACAAACCAAAACCAGTGAAAGAAGGAAGACGCTGGGACTGAAGTGCTCTCTACCCACAGTTTTGGGAAGCAGTGGCCACCCAGGAAGATAAGGTCCTGACTCAACAACACCTTCACCTACTCTTTACAATAAAGGGAAGCAAAATCACACGTGGGAAATGAACACTCGTAACGACCCTTCCTGGGATTCTTGGAGAAAAGCGATCCCGGGAACCGGGGGGCCCAGATGGAAGGCAGCATAAACATCAAATGTATAAACGCAAAACTGTAGACCTTTCAACTACGTAAAGGAAGTGTATTCATTCAAAATACAGCTAACTGGTAAACGCCTTTTGGAAACGGCTCTGGTAAGAGAATTGTTGATCTTGGACCTTCGGGTTTAGACTCTTTCTCGGCTTCCCTCCTGTGGGTCCTTACGGAAAGGGGATCCTCCGTGGCCAACACCAGTGTCCTCTCGGCCGCTCAGAGACCAAACTAGACAGTCTACTCCCTCGACGCAAGGCCAACGGAGATGCCAGATTCGGTTCCCGGCCCCCCGTCGCCATCGTCACAGCCCCTGCCCCCAGCTACTGACCGAGGCCGCGTGCAGCTGCCATAATGTGTATACAAGAATCTCACCCCAGAGATTGGTTTCCTCTGTTCTTGTGATGCTCTTGGCAGATCATCCACGGTTTCCGCGTCTCTTGGGAGTCTGAACAGACATTTTCTTGATTTCAGACTAGATTGCAGAGTGTTAACTAGCTTGCGCCCTTCCTACACCCTCCCTCTCCTCCTTCCAGCCGCGGTCGCGCGGGGGCGCGGGCGCGCGCGCCCTGGCCGACGCCAGCCTTTTGTATCTTCCACGGGCACAACCTCCTTCAGAACCAGGACGATTCAAACTGCCCGTGGGTTGTGCGCCGCCCGAAGACAGAGGGGCCGGTGCGGCCACGTTAGAGCTGCTGCGGACACAGCGCTACTGTCCCCGGAGTGCGTGCGCCCAGGCCCCCGATCTGCGGCCAGCTTTTCAGACGCCAAGAAAGCCTCCGTTCATTGGAATTCATCCCTTCCACCGGTGGGGAGAGGAACGGGTGGAGCAGAGCCCCCGTGGAGGTGGGCTGCGGGGCAGGGGAACTGGGAAATGGGAACTACGCCTCTGCTGACCTTGGGGTACTCGGCTTTGATTTGGGGCGGCGGCGAAGTTGGGTAGTTTCGGTCCTGGAGCTAGTTACGGGCGATCAGCTGGTGCGCGGTTGGGGCAATTCATTAGGCAAGAAACGGATTCGTTGCTTATTATCTATAAACATTCTAACCACAGCAACCAATCATAAAACCGCGGAAGGGTCTGTAAAGTAAGGCAGCAGCAAGCCTCGGTGTGGGCAGTGCGGGCTCAGCCATCGTTCCTGGGAACGAAGGGTCGATTAGAGAGAGAGAGAGAAAGAGACAGAGAGAGAGAAGGGGTTTGGGGGGCGTGGAGTCAACAACAAAGCCATTTGTCGGAAAATCACTTCCTAGATTGGGAATCACGATTTTTTCTTTGACTGAACGGGGTAGCAGAAAATTTAGGGTGAGTAGGAAAGGGATGACGAGAGTGAGGAAGAAATAAGGCGTGGAAGGCAGCATTGGGTCATAAGCGGGGTTGATGCCAGCAATAAAAGCTATTGATTAAGTGGGGAGAACAATTTAGTCTTTGGTTCTTGGTGAAATCGTCACCCACCAGGAAAGCAGCCTAATAATATTTTATGGAGGGAAATTACGTTTCAAACTGGCCTCTTTCTAGTGACAGAAATTCACTTTTGAGTATAGCTGAGATGCTTCTTAAAATTCTCCTTTGGGATAAAGCATTTTCTAATAAGAGTTCGTCTCAAACAATTAAATACCGTTTTAAAGTATGAAGTCTGGTTGTTGTTTTTTTAACCAAATAGCTATTTTGTTTCTTTAGGAATTCTCTTAAGACAAGCTGTAAACTCTCATTGCTTATCTGATATTTTACTATATTAGAAAGTCATCCGATTTTTACGCTGGTTTTCTAATAACTAATTCAAGTACATTGTTCTCAATCTGATTTAGAACCTATTACTTAGAAATCAAGTCACTGGTAAGTTTCTTAATACAGTTTAACAAATATATTGGTTTGGAAATTTATTAGAAGTAAGTTTTAGAAGGTCTAGTGACATACACATATACCAGAGGTTTCCTACATCTTAGATGTTTAGAACTTAATGGAAGTATAACTGTCCAAAAAGGGCCATGAATCATACGCAAAAAGCTTGATAAATTATTAAAAACTATACATCTTATGTAACTACCTAGATCAAGAAAAGGATTACTGGAAACCCCAGAAGTCCCCCTCACTTAAAAGAAAAATATTTTAGCTTTTTGTTTGGAGATATGCTATTTTTAAATAGTTGCTCATTACATGGTCAGATTTCTTTTCAGGACCAGTGTGGTGGATTCTTTTTTTCTAGGGGATTATCTTCTGGAAAATAAAAATAAAATGCTCTGCACTTTCCTGTGTTGAGGAGGGAACAAAAACAGGCTCCAAATCCATTTTCCCCCCTGGCAAGCCACAGCCCTTCCCCCAGCTTTCCTGAGTCCACACCGGGAGACATAACAAACAAACGATTACATGTTGAAAAACACATCTGAAAACAGAAAGGTCACGTTACCACTGAGTCCTGGGGAACATTAATCTCGTGTTTGGAAAACAGTTGACAGTTGAAGGTTGGGGGTTCTCACTCTTCTGTTGGACTAAAACAGAAAGAGAGAGAGAGAGAGAGAGAGAGAGAAAGAGAGAGTCATTTGAATGAGAATAAAAGGGAAGAGATCATCACTGTGGCCTCTTCAGAAATAAATGCTTTGGGGGACTACCAACTTTTCAACACAGATTTAAATGAATGAATGAATGGATGGATGAATAAATAAATAAATAAAGCCACAGGGACAAAGAATCTGAAATGGTTCGCCTTTCTCAAAGTGTGGAGGGGTGTATGTGTACTTTGCTAAAACAATTAATGTGAATAGTGAGAAATAGTCACGAGAGCGTCAAGCCCAGAACGCCTAAGGGCAGAGTTTGCTGGATGAAAACCAGTCCCTTCCCTAATAGCTTGTGGGAAGGTGAAAGCTGACTGCCTGACCACTCGCCTCGCTTGGCATTTCTCTGCGCCCGCGCCCACCCCTGGTCGCCCACCTCCCCAGTCCTCTGGCTCTGCTCAGAATTCCTCTTTGTGGCTTTGATGGGCGCCCAGAAACCACTGCCCGGGGGCCAAAGCGGTGGGGAGGTGAATTGGGTGTCTAGCACCCTGATATCTAAGATCGCCAGACATTCCTCGTATCTGAATTTGTGAAGTAGAATGAGGAAAGATCTGAAGTACATTCCTGGGATGATAACTGGAAATGTCACACTGAAAATTATACTGATCCATTGCAATGACTGCAAACAGTGTTCCCCTTTTACAAGCATCCTTACATCCTGCTATCTCTAAAACAATGAACTTGAGAGGCTGGACGGTGGAGGGACCAGGCAGTGATAGCGGGAATCAAGGGACTTAGGATCAAGCAGCAGTTTTCCTAGAGCTTTACGTGACCTTGAGAACGTCACTATAACCTTGATGGGCTCAGGCTTCCCCGTGCACAAAACGATATCTGATGATGCGCTCTCGGGCTCTCTGACTGCTGGACAGCAATCAGGCCCTGGCGTGCTGAGGCGGTCGGTTGCTAGAACCATCTCCCCGCACCCTTTGCCTGTCTGATAAAGTGCAAGCGCGTATTTGGAGCCCAGGAGACGCGGATGGGAAGTCTGAGGGCAAATACCGCGGGTCGGGGCATTTCGCGCAGAGCCCGGGCAGTGAACCAGTCTAGAGCCGGCGTGGTCAGGACGAGTGAGATAGCTGTGCCCGCTCTGTCCGAGCTGACAGTGATATATGCGCCGGTGACACAAGCTGGCCGTGAACCTGGATGGTTGGACGGTACTTGGGGGTTGCGCGGAGTTAAGGCAGCACCGCGCAGCACAGGGCGGAGGGAGATAACTGCAACCCGCACGCCTCTCCCAGGCCTTCACGCCGGTGCTCACAGCTCCAGGGCGCGGAGATGGCAGCTCTTCTTGCTTCGTTCGATTCAGTGTCAAAGCCCTCGGTTCACTGAAGGCATTTCCACTTCTGGACGTGTCGCCCGCGGGCCCCGTGGCTCTGGACCCAGCTCGGGATGCAAGTCCCGCGCCGATGGTAGGAACCACTCGCCCTGGAGTTCAACGCCGATTGCCTTGATGATGGCGGGCGGGGAGGGCGAGTGGGGAGCGTTTGCCTAGGGGAAGAACCATCCCTGATCATCTATTTTAAGATGTGAACTCCTGCGGAACCCAACAGCGGCTGTGGCCTTAGCCCCAGCGCCAGGCAAGCGGCCAAACCTCGCTCTCTGTGAAGCAGCGAGACGGTTCCATCCGGCTGCAAATATACTGTTTTTGTTTTTTGTTTTTTTCTTTTTTTACAGCCACCGTCCACAGCAGCTGCAGCACCGAGGCTGGTGGCGGCCTCCCGGGATCACGAAGCGAACGCCTCTGCCGGGCAGGCCTCCGGCGGGGCCGCGGGACACCTGATGAGTTCCTTGGATGCTGGCCTGACCCTTCCCGGTTCCTTTACCAACCCAGGGATTCGAAAATTCATTTTATAACCATCTCCGGACAAAAGCGCGCGACTAAGATTGCCAAGAGTTCAACTGAAGTCAGGCACCCATGTTTCGGGGAGATTTTCCCTTGAGACTGGGGCAAGGGGCTGTCCCCCTTTACGAGTCGCCCTATTTCTTCCAACTCTGTGGTCCATTTGGTTCCAGAGAGAGAGACGTGGACACGGTCTGGAACCAGACAGGGCGGAAAGTGCGGCTCCTGTCCCTCGCTCAGGTGTGGAATCTCGAACCCACCCCCATCCCCCCCACCCCGTCCCGGATGCAGGGATGCGGGAGAAGCGCGCATCTCCGGGCACCGGTGGGAAGATGGAGAGACCAGGATGCGACAGTCAGGCCTTAACGCTCTTCGGGGATGAGGTTTGGAATCTTGGAGGAGTTGCGCCCTGCTTCCCTGCTGTGCCTCTTGTTTATAGCGCGCGCGCGCGCGCACACACACACACACACACACACCACACACACACGACGCACACACCTAGAAGTGGATGGAGAGGGGCCTGGAGAGACACTCCCTCCCCCATCCCCACCCAAACCCCACCGCCGCCACCCCCAGGCGATCAGACTCTCCTAAGGCCACGGGATTTGCCCAGTTCTGGTGGAGGTCACAGAAGATGTTAATGAGAAGATTCAGGAATGGTCCGACGCGGCAAAGCTCAGAAGGAGACAACCCTCCTTCATTCATAAATATTTTACTCTAATGTATTCAAGACCCTAAATGACTTTTATTCTGTTTGGAGTCTTCTCTGAAAGGGACCTTGGTACGGTTTATGCTCGTCAAGCGCCAGAACACAGTTAAAGTGAAAGGAAAAAGGCAACTAAAAGAGTGTTTAAAAAGATGCACGTAACATTTTAAGATAACCACATACAAAATGCTCACATAATTCTTATGAGAACAGTTACAATGAAGAAAATCCATCTCTGATGTAATAAAATGTAGTCCTTTTAGTCGTTTCCACAGTCATTCTAAGCTGATGCTGTTTGATTATACAACTTGACTTTGCAGAAAAAATAGTACCTTTGGCTTTTTAAACATACACAGTTATTTTGAAGCAAAATGTTTTTTAACTATCTGGCATGCACACGAAACGCTAAAAACACGGTCACTGTGTTTTAGAAATTGTCATAATAAGTTCTCCTCTATGAAATCAGAATTTGCCCCATTTAAACCAAGAAATAACAACTAACTCTTTGGTTTCAACAGGTTTTTCTTCTTAATTCCTAGGTGTGGATTGAAAAGTAGTAAATGAATATTTGCAAGAAATCATTAAAAAGCAAGATTAAAATGGTGTATAATCTTCCTAGATTATAAAACATTAACATATTAAAACATAATTTATATACCTTTCATCTCTGCCCATATGAAACTGTCATTTATAAATTTTACACTTTTATGAAACATAATTCACTTATGTTATATGTATTTTACAACAAAACAGAAGTCGTTTAGTTTAAGCACATATTGTATTAATTCTTTTCTTGATTTATTTTTGTCTTTAAAAAACCTCTCTCCCAAATGAGATGACTTTTTGTTTAAACAGCAACTTATATCAAAATATAAAATCTGAAGGAATTGTCTACTTGAAAGACTTTCAACAACTTTAGAGATATTTGTTGGGGTTTTTTTCCCTCTTTCTTTCTAATTTCCATAACTTCTCTATGTGAATATGTGTTTGTGTGATCTTCACTATCTTTTCCCACATAAGTCATGCATATCAGGCAGGAAAAGTTAATTTTGAAACTCTTATTTGTTTTAAAAATGTTACACACTGTGTGTTTGAGGCGAATAAGCTAAATTTAGAATATTTCTAGTCACAATGATAGAGCAAATGCAAGGAATACTATACTATTGATGTTAAAAGACAAACCCTCTCAGGTAGAAAATCAACTACTTATCTTCTTTTAATTAAAAAAATATGTACATTGAATTCTTTGGTCAGGCTCTATAAATAATGTGTCCTCAATAGCTTTGATTGTCAGTAGTAATGTTGAGATTATGAGCTAGATTTAAACCAATTAAAGAGAATTTCTGAACAACACAAACATAAAAGGGAAAAGACATCTCCCCCCCCATACCCACACCCCGAACTTCTATCCCCGATGCAGTAAGAATAATCTTTTTATTCCATTAAAATTGTCACTAACCTTATAATGATAAAAGAATGTTTCCATCTCTTACCTGAAGGAGACTTGTCAGTATAACAGGAACTGAAATTGGGACTGTTTTGTGTTGTCTATTACAGTACAGGGCTCTGTACTGCTTTGCCTCTTTGAAGGCTGAAGTAACAATGTATGACTATTGCCCCCTGGGACCTTATGAAAATGAGAGAAATAGCTGGTTCCAATAAATGCTATAGACCTTGACCCTGGGACAGAGATGAGAAAAACAAATTATTTCACATACACTAAAAAATAATTAAAATGTTATTCTAAACTTTGTTTTTCTTGCATATGTTATTTTGTATGTGCATCTGATGTTATACTCAGTCACCCAAATATGTAAGAAATGATTTTACTTATAAAAATGCTACTTAAACCTTTTTAAGAGGGGCAAAAATCACCTTAGAAAGCAGCTGCATTGCAACTTCCACTTTTCAAGTATGTAACATAAATGAGTTTTACATAATGAATATACATGCTTTCAGCTAAAAAAGAAAACAAGCTTTGTATCTCAACAATATATTATGAAAACATGTTAGGATATTGTCAACCTAAGATCAGCCTGATTTGAAAACAAAAAGAATAAGTTCTTTTAATGAACTACTAGCATATGTTATATGTATACTTATTTTGCTGATTTCAGAATGGAAATTAATTCTCCTGAGAAAGAAATTTGAGGCGGATTACCTATGAATTTTTTTAGCCTAAATGTTAAGGTACTAAAACATAGTCATATGTTTTGCTTTTCAAAATATTTTCAAAAGACAGTCTGAAAAATCAAAGACATGAGAGGAATACTGAATTTAAAAGTTATGATCATTATTCTGCGTTTTAAAATTACCAATCTTTATGCCAGGAGAAATATGTTTAAGAATCATTAACACTTTAGTCTCATTGAAGTAGAGGCATGGAATGTTATTTTGAAAAAGAGAAACATATTTATACATTTGCATATGTATTCTTTTTATAAAAAGAGGGCTAAATGGGTTTAATAATTTTTGGTAACAAAAAAGGGAATAAGAAGTATCACAGCCTAAAGCAAGAAGAAAGCCAGTCATGGTTTTTAGTCAAAGGAGAAAGGGCATTTTCCAGGGTAAATTTAGTTTTATTTGGAGCAGTTGGGGTGAAGCCTCGAGGGGTAGGTGCTTATATCAAGTTGAAACACCTGGATATCTGTCTACACAGAGCAATGACGTCCAGTGGTAACTGATCCTTTATTAAACAGCTATCTACTGATGGCTTACTAAGTGCCAGGCACTGTTCCAGGAGCACCAATGCACAAAACAAACAAAATCCTTGCTCTAGGTTGACTCAGGGCAATTCTTCCTGGAGAGTATGGAAATTAATCATTGGGTGGGGGGAGGGGAATCTTGTAGTTTTCAGGTTGTCCACTAGGTGGCAAAATGTGAAAAACCGACCGCAACGTGGAGCAAAACTTGGTGCAAAGAAGACAGTATTTCTCTGAAAATCTCATTCATATTTTGTTTAAAATGTCTCGTTTTGAGCACCACGGTTAACGGCGAATGGTCAGAATACATCTTGTGTTCAGTTTACAAAGCATTGCCAGCTGCTTTCCCCAGACTCCCGTCTGCAAGATCCCGAAGCTTATCTTAAGAAATTTTGCTCTTTTCCTTCCCATATTTCTCAGTACCTTCAGGTGGGCGGTGTACAGAAATTTGTCTAAGGATATGAACATCTGGCTTTGCCTAGGGCCCCACGAAGGCTTGGATCAAGTTCATTCAACTTTACATAGATAAATTCAGGCATTAGACTTCAGTTTGCTAACTTGGGGAGTTACTGTCCAAAACACTAACATCTTAGCATAACATTCATGCTGACAAGTACCAAACACATTTGCTAATATATATACACGCATGCAATCATGCATAGATTTTGTATTCAGAGACCACTTAAGTAAGACCTCACACTTACATTAAAGAAATACAATTACTTCATTTGATCAGATCTGTTCTTTGGCATAGAATGAAGATATTAGTTCCAAATAAAATCAGATCTGCATTCATTTTTAGATCTTCCAAAGACATGTTTAAGGAATCTCCCGTTCTTAGAAAAATGGTTTATACAGGATGTAGAAACACTTGTAGAGGGGCTTAAATGAAGAATTTGAGATTTTGCTCTGCTTTTGTACTTCTGTGAAGTCAGGATCTTTGTTTCCAGATGAGTGTTCTTTCGATCTAAAACTGAAATGTTAGAGATAAACATGTCTATGTGGAAAAATGCTCTCTCCAACAAGTCTGTGTGCTCTTTTCCTTAAGGACAGTATTAGTAGAACATTCACATTTTAATAAGTGTTGCGGAAAATTTTCTCCTTGCATTTTCACTCTGGCCTTGGGAGTTCTTCGTGCATTTGAAATGCATGGATCACAGCAGAATTTATCAGTTTGGTCATCGGGTTTGATAACAGCTGTGGATAAGAAGGAAAGCTTATTTTATACAGAAATTGGAAGTGTGGGTAAGTTTTCTGGCAGATGTGGTTGGTTTTGAGTTCGTGGAGTTCTAGGGTAACCGCTGTTTAAAGGGATGTGAAAACATGCACGTGAAGCTCAGGGCTTTCAATACACACCAGGCACCGGTTTATACCCGCTCTGCTTCCCTGGGGGTCCCACAGAAAGTTGAACTGTAACAACTGCATTATTGATCATGATAATTTCATGCAGAAATCATTTGTATAAAATCCATTTGTAGCTCTCAGTATAGCCAAGCTAAGGGTGTGGTGTGGTATTACTACTGAACAATCTCTTCTTAACGTGCCTTAGCATGGTAACAGGATTTACCTGTCTGAACAAAAGAAGGAATAATTAAAAGGTGTTCACATATATGAAGCACTCCTCACTGAGGCTGACGGTGAGTTGTAATCCATTCCCACTGACCGCAAAACAAGAAAAAGCCTCGAAGTGAAATATAGGGAGACTGGGGCCCTTATGGTAGAAAAAGGTGGGAAAATTCTAAGAAATTAAAGTTATAATGTATATATATATGTATAACTGAATCACTTTACTGTACAGCAGAAATTAATGCAACATTGTAAACCAACTATACTTCAATAATAAATATTTTTAAATAAGAAAGGAATTAAGTTTATAAGTCATGGAATGGATTATAATGGGAGCTCATGGAATCTCCTTCTCTTGAGGACTTTATCAGTAAAATTTTATGTCAGTAATCTGGGTTTGACTTTCTTGTTTTGTTTTGTTTTTGTTTCTCGCTCTCCCCAAATGTCCACATTAATTCTGCTTTGGATCTCAAGACCTGGGAATACAGCTTTTAATGGTTTCATAAAAATTCCATTACAACATTCTTTAATGAATTTATTATAATGAAATTTTATCCTGCATTGCAATCATTTTAGACTTTTCTCATAGACTTACAGCCTTTTACTAGAATTTTGCTTTTTATATTTCACAAACAATATTGTAACAGGAAGAGTAAAGCTTCAAATGAAAATGTTTAAAACACAAAATTCTCAACAAATCAACGTCTTTATGCAACCATATTTTAAACTTATCTTTTTCAATATACAATCCTCTTCATAACTGTAATTATTGTATACATTCTGACTAGGTTTTTTTTTTACTTAATATTTTATTATAAACAGTCCCCTCTATGCTTAACTAGTTTTTATATTTTTCTAGGTTAGTAGCTAAACACACTTGAATTTCTTTCCTAAACAAATTCTTCATCATAGTAAATGGCACCATCATCTACCCAGATTTTAAAGCCAAAAATCTCGGAGCATTCAATTTTTTTGTATCTCTGAGGCCACTGCCCTTTTCCAAGCCTCTGTGACTTTCCATCTGAACAACCTCAAAAGTCTGAAAACTGGCCTCCTTACTTTTATTCTTCTTCCACCCTATTGTCCATTGTTCACACAACAGTCAGAATGATTGTTTTAAAAACATAAATCACATCACATCACTCCTCTTTCTAAATCCTGCTGTAACACCCCACTGCACTTGAACAGAACCCCATTGTGTTACTACTGCCTACCAAGATCCACAAGCTATGACCTCTGCCTTCAGCCCTAAGACCATTTCCCTCTATGGGTTCTCCTATTCATTCATTCATTCATTCATTCATACATTCCTTAAATATTTACCGACTTTTTCTTATGCTTCAGTGACTTTTTTAGATGCTTGGAATAGAAAAGTGAATAAAACGTCAACTTCCTTCCTGAAGCTTCCATTCTACGGTACAGGGACCAAACTTGTTCTTGCCTCACAGCCTTTGCATTTGCTGCTCCCTCTGCTTTGGCATACCCTTTTCCAGACCTGCTCAGGGATGGATGGATATATTTGGATAGATACAGATGCGCAAATATGTCACTATAGCCAGTATATCCAGAACTCACTAGCCTGTGACCTCTAAGTAAAGTCACGTTTATGTTCTCAGCCTGCACTTGTGAAGATTAAATGAGTCAGAGAAACATTATCTGTAATTTTGATTTTATTAAGATCATTGCCAAATAAATATCTCCATAATATTTCCAGAGATTTCTGAGACACAGTTCCTTAGGGTTTTGACCAAACTACAAAATGCGCTCCTCTGTAGAGGGATTCTAAGTTACAAAATGCATTTCCAACAAGCTGAAAGATTATTTCCCTCCAGAGCCAGAGCTCTGCTGTGTAGCCTGGTGCAAATACCCCCGGCTTAACGGTATGGTTTTTATCATGGATGCTGACTGGAAAATAATTTAGAGATGTTTTTGATTGGAAACAAATTTGGACCCATCGGTGCATTGCATCTAAAATGTTTCCCCTGCAAAGTGTTTAAACTTTTATTTTTGCATTTATCACATTGTATTATAGTCACGGGCAGAGCGACCACAATTCCTAGCTTACGCCTGTTGTCTTGAGTACCTGGTATAGACAATAAACTCTAGTCCCCCAGGTTATGAGGCAGGTGTCTGGCTGGAGAAGCTGAGGCGTGCTGGGTGGTCCTAAGCCGAGTGTGGGTCTGTTGGAGAAATTGGTGAGGCTGGTGACCCAGGGATGTCTGGCCGATTTGCATGCAGAGAAGGGCTTTGAGGGGAAACTGACACGCTGGAGGCTGAGGGCAGAATCAGTGGAGGAGAGTCAGGAGGGCCTCAGAGATTATGTCTAAGCCTGTGAGGAGAGAGTTTCTGTTCCCGTTTCTGCTAAGAACACATCATAATCTAAGACAAGGAAACTGCAGGGAAGAGTACCATTTTAGTTATTTATTTATTTATTTTTAAAGAGGACCATTTTTAAAGTCTTTATTGAATTTGTTACAATATTGCTTTTGTTTTATGTTTTGGTTTTTTGGCTGCGAGGCATGTGGGATCTTAGCTTCCCGACCGGGGATCAAACCTGCACCCCCTGCTTTGGAAGGTGAAGGCTTAACCACTGGACCTCCAGGGAAGTCCCCATTTTGGTTGTTTTAGAGCTTAGTTACGCTTGTATCAGGAACAGCATCCTGGCGGAGGAAATGAGGGCAATGAGACATAATCCGAAGGTACTTTGCAACCCTCAACCTCAGAGAGCTGTGAAAGCAACTCAACCTGGGCTTCTAAGGATTCTGAGAAATATTCAGGTTGGGGGTGGGGTAATGGATTTGCGTGGGTCTTAACCATCAGTGCAGGATTTAACTTGGTTTGGTATCATTTTAGTTTTGAGTCCTCCAGTTATAGGGCCAATTGCAGCCTATCCATTAGAAAAAAAAAGGCTATTTGATAGAGCCCTTCTTATCCTGGCAGGGACATGGATTGGCAAGAGGAAACTTTTCTGAATAGATAGGACCTTGGTGATTTAGTGAAAGGTTCTTTCCATTGCAACAGGATGCTATCTTTCTCTATCCAAGGCTTGTTATTAAAGTACTCCGAGATTTTTGGATATTTGAGAACACTTATCAATATCAACTTGCTCATTCAACAAATAGCTATTTAGACCGTACTGTTTTCCGTGCCCCGTGTGAAGTGATCATGACAACCTCAGTATATGTATCTATTCCTGTGGTTTCTTCTGTCGTGTGTATGCAGAGGACTCTCCCGAAATGTAATCTTAGCATCTATCTCCAATCTCTGCGCTAGATTACATTTCAAACTACCTGCTGAATGCCTTCACATAACTGTCCTGTCTGCACTTTAAATCTACTGACCTAAAGGGGATTCATCCTCTCCCTCTCGTCACCACCTTACCTCCAACCCAAGTCAGTTGTCCTGCACTTGTGTTCTCTCTGTTTATAACAGCAACACCTTCTTCAGACCATTTGGAGTCATTTTTTTTTATTTTTTTATACAGCAGGTTCTTATTAGTTATCCATTTTATACATATTAGTGTATATATGTCAATCCCAATCTCCCAATTTATCACACTTAACTCCACCTTTATGGCCAACAGTCAGTCTTTCCCCAAGAGGGTTTACTTCCAAAATGCCTCTCAAATCTTTCCTCTATCGTTTCCACTCCAACAGCAATACTAAAATTCAGATTTCCACCTTATTTCACTTGCCTAATTCCAGTAGCCTCTTCACTGGTTTCCTTATCCTACAATCTGTTGCATTTCTGTTTGACATTTTAGATTGGCTTTAGAAAGTTCTTCCCAAATCACAGATCAGAAATTACATCTTTGTTCATGAACATTTCCAATTGCCTACAAAAATAAAAAGTCCCAACTCTCCATTTTAGCATCTCCTTTGTGCAATCTATATTTTCCAGCCCTTTCTTCCACTATGTCATTGCTCAGAACTTACCCTCCAATTCCAGCAGATTATTCACTTCCATGACCTCAGACACTTGTATGTTTCCAGGCTTTTGATTATGCTATTGCCCTACCCGGGAGGACACCTACTGAAATCACATTCCTCCCTTTATAATCAGCTGGTTAGTACTAATTGATCACTCTCCTCTTCCTAAAATACTAGGTTTGGTTTTGTTTTAAACTCTTTGAACACACTTCTTCTGCTGTACTTTACGGTTAGTAATACACCAAATGTACTTGGGGGTCTGCCTCCCCTGATCCCTATAAATGGTCATGTGAACTTCCAAAGCTCACATAGCATCTCCAGACCTCTGCAAAGTTGCAGTGGTAGATATAAAATATTATAGAACTGTATGTGATTACGGTTGCCTTCCTCTCACTGAAGTCTTGGATGACAGGGCAGTTTTTTTCATTTTTGTTCTCTTTCGCCACACCTGGTTAACTCCTTCCTTGCACAAAGTGAGCCATCTTTGAAGACTTAAATATTTATGTTAAAACTTCACTGTCATGTAAAATGTAATGCCCTACATTTATGTCATATTATAGGTACTTGGGGACTATAGTAATCTTGAATATGTGAGAAATGAGATTTCTCTGAAATAGAAAAGCACAGAATGCATCAGAATAACTTTAGGAGAGCAGGCCATGCCCGAAATGTGATTGACTATAGTAAGGTTTTAAATAAGTTGATATAATAATAACAAAAGTATTAGAGACATTCTGAGTCGATGACAAGGGAAATTGCTGAGAAGGTCAAAACACTGTTCCACCTAACAGCATAAAATAAAGAGACACACAGCAGCAAATATTGACAATATCTGGTGGCCAGTGACTTCAGTTATCAAAATGTATTCATGCATTTATGTATTTATGTCTATTTATTTATTTATGGCAGTAATCCCATTCAGGAGGGCTCCAACCTGAGACCTAATCACCTGCCAAAGACCTTACCTCTGAATACCGTCTCACGGGGGATTAGGTTTCAACATATGAATCTGGGGGAGGGGGGACACATTCAGTCTATAGCACTAGGAAGTTTGACTTGAACTAGTGTAGCTTGCTCTTTGCTGCCCTTCCCAAAACATCTGTGGCCCCCTCCATCCCATTCTTATCACAAAACCCATGCTAGTCAAAATGCAATTCTGATACGGGTTGGAGTCGTTCTTCAGTCTCAATGATACCCATCTCAGGTTGCCAGCTGCCTGAGAGGTACTTCTTTTCGGGGTCTTATAATGCGTGAGTATTATTTTATTAGTGTATTTGTATAAAGCGGAGGAAACTGCTGCTGTTTACCTGGTGCGCCATCTCCATGACATACGCATCCCAGTCTTTGAAAAAATACATGCATTTATACACATACACACATTGAAAAAGGCAGGGCCACTAGCTCCAATCAGCTAATGATGGGGCCCTGGAAGTGGGAGGGGATGGGGGGGGACAGGGTCCCCCGTGTCATGTCCTTTATACTTTTCTTACAATTTTTTCAATTTCACATTTTTAAATTTTAATTTAATTTTTTTTTCAACTTTCAACTGTGCAAAACTCATCTCTATTGAGAGAGAGATGCATTTGGTTATTTTGGTCTGATGCAAAACAAAGCATTTGATTCTGGTAGTTTTCCTTGCTCTGATTCCATGACCATCAATCAACTTTCTGTAGGCTGGTAAAGAGAATGTACTGATCACATTCGGTAAGTCATCACAGTAACATCCCCTTTAGTTCTGGATTTAAAAATCAAAGCCACAAATGACCAAATTGAAAAAAGAGAGAGAGAGAGAAAAAAATAAATCACACAAACAAAATATCAATGCCATGAAAAATATATATTTTTTGAGGTGAGTTGATAAAACCAGATTTCTGAGGAGGTAACCAGACCAAGAACACATAGAAATTCAACCTGGTAATAAACACCACCTGCGAGAGCTGGTTGCATGGGCTTCACCTAACCCAACAGGAACTGGGCCTCATGCAAGAGTTTCTCATTTCTCTGGTTCATTATTGACAATGGCCATAATCTTTTTTGGATGTATTATTTTCTTTGTTCCAGAAAAAAGGAAGGAGATTAATTGAGGGAGGGAGAGAAATATATATATTTTTTGATTTATGATGTCAGTAAGGACAAAAATCTCCAAAGTTAACTAAAATAAATAACTGTGAATTCCTTCATAAACGCAATTGTCTACATTAGGGGAAAAATATGCAATGCAGCACCCAAACTGCAATAACACGAAAATTCACACACCTTGAAAATAGTGTCTATAGTTTCTGAGAATTTTAGAAATGCAATAAACTATGCGATGGCCTCAAGATTGCAAATACTCTGGAAGAAACTCACTGCAGGGCAACGTGATAGGTGACAGTGGTGCTGGTATATACACACAGGGCCTTATTTTGTTTCTTGTGTTGTCTTCTCGGTAAGAGCAGCAGCCTCGATCAGCTGTTCTAGGCCTCTCCACTTTTCTGTGATTTTCTCAGATTTCCTAGCACGGGAATGAAGCCAACAGTCAATGGAAAGCCCGGCTCTGGCTGAGGGTCTTTCTCTTCAGGTTGTGTACACGCACACAGCTCAGAAGAGACCACCATCCTGATGCTGTTTAACAGGAAAGCACTCTTTGCTAATTTTTTGCTTTGATAAAAAAAAATTGGCAAATATACATTGTGTTACATTTCTACAAAGATAGTCCTACATTAGTATGGTTTCCTTATGTGGTTAATTAAGCAACAAAGCAAAAATACATATTGTATTTACACCTGATAACTGGCCACATTCAGTAATTTTGTTTTAGCTAATCATATCATCGAACATTTTAAAATGTAAGTTCATAAGTACGTAAGAGTGTATTATGTCAGATCACAAATTTATAGCTTATTTTAAAAACTTGATGACAAAATTAGGTCATGCTAATGGTTAAAAAAAAGTATTTTCGAAAGTAAAAAATAATTTTACTTTTTAAAAAAGTTCCACCTTAATTCTTTAAGTAAAAAAAGAAAAAGAAAAACAGCAAGTGAGCGGAGATCTTGGAATTCCTTTCTTGTTTAATTTTTAAAATAATTTAGGGGGAAGGGACATACTGGTAAAGATTTTGTCTTTAAATAGTTTCTTTTGGAAAACATCAACAACTGAAATATTTAAAAAGTGATTAACCACTTGCAAGAGACTGAAAACATCCTAGGTATGTGCATTCCCAAAACATACATTTTCCAATTGAGACTTTTAAACTGTCGATACCCAAGAGACAATGCCATTGACGTGTACCTGGCACTAGTTCTGCCAGTTAATTTTTTCCCCAGAGAGTACTTTTGGGCGACAGAGTGGCGTCCTGGCTTCCCAGGTTGTTGCATTGACAAACTGCAGTGGAGTAAAGTCAAGGGGCCTGACAAAATCTCATTAATCATTTTAAATTAAATCCAACCCTCCTGTCCAACCAGGCCGAGAAGAAAGCCAATTTTTTTTTTTTAAACAAATGAAAATTTCCTCTGTAAAGATTTGGTATCTTTCTCTGGTTGGTCTTTAATTTGATTAGACAAAAATAAAATAAAACAATCCACTTCTCTAAGCTTGAAAACAAAACATTTGTCCAGATATGATTTAACAGATCAGCCAAGTGTCTTTTAAAAATGAAACAAATTTTGAATAAAAATACCTGGAAACATTCTGAGGGGAAGCAATACTAGTTAAATTAGGAACACTATTTATCTTTATTTTCTGAATACTTCAATGAATTTATTTTGCTCTATCGAAAATACATCATCCTTAATAACATTTAAAAGAAGAAATAAGAGAAAAAATCCATTATCCATAATATCTTGGTATATTGTATCCCAGTCTGTTCTTTCCATTCATAGGTTTTTGCTTTGTTTTACATAGTAACCATAATGTGTGTATATATGCAATTTAATCTTCTTTTTAATACTTATCATTATTTATAACTGTTAACTCACATTATTCATAAACATCATGGCATCATAATAACAGGTCATGAGGATGCGTTCTGGTCTACTTGACCAGTGCTTAGCATGCTGTCTGGTACCCCGTGTGTACTCAAACATTGGTTATTTTTTACAATAGCCCCAGGTTTGGGGCATTCCAGTGGTTTCTATCTTTTCCTTTTTTTGAAATTAAAAACAATGACGTGACTAAGAGTGTACGTACTGCCTTTCCTCTATTTGGGATTATTTCCTTAGGATGGCTTCCCAAAGTGGACATATTCACTTACAAATGCTTGTAAACAACTGTAGGGAGTTGAGCTATTAATAGCGATATTAAAGAAAAAGTTCACTTTAAACACAGGAAAAGACTCCAATTAGAATAAATGGGTTATTATTTTAAATATATAGACTTCTGAACAAGCTAACTCTCATTGAGCACCATATTAATAATATTGCCAATCATGTAAGAGATCAGTTTAGAGAAGTAACAAGATCAATGGCTTAAACTCTCAAAATTAAAAAAAAGACAATCAAAGTAGCAGTAATTTATGCAAATATTTGAAATTAGAAGACCCAGAGAAATGAATTTACATCCAGAACAATACATAGGTTGAATCTGTATTAGTTTTTTTAAGAGTTTACTCTAAACATTCTGATTTGTAAATTGTGTACACCTGAAAGGTCTGGTTATATTTTTTTGAAATGCAAATAGTAAAGTCATCTTTCTATATACTTATATATTAGAAACTAAACCAGGGCTAAAATAATTCAGTTAGGTTTACTGAGAAACTGCTTTGGGCCAAGGTCTGTGTTAGGTGCTGAGGGAGACATAAGAAGAATAAAATTTCCACCTGCAAGAATTGAGAAAGTTGCCCTGGAGGGGAATGAGTCTGAGGGGACTTTGAAGGACAAATAACATTTCAACAGGTAAAGAGGCAGAGGGGTTACAAGCTTTCCGGAGAGAAGCACCACAGATGAGATTAGAGAGTGTTAGTTTGAACAGAGTGCGCTTAGAAAAAAATCCTGTTGATGATCAATTTGGAGGACTCGTAAAAGTTTTCGAGCATTTTCTCTTTTCCTTTTCTTAAAAAAATATAATCTGTACTGTATTTTAAAAACATAAGTAATGATGGTGTATAGAAAGGATGCACTAGCAGTATGCAGTTGGTATGGTGTGTTCTGGGCTTCAAACAACACGGCCCTTACCGGAAAGGACGGTGTAGACAGGTCTGAGTTGCAGTGGACCATAAATTCTCTTGTGGGTTTCCACAGAGCTCAGATTACACACTGAATAAGGAGGTATTTGGGCAGAGACGATATAAAAGCCATTAGCGCTACTATGATTTTCTAGCCTCAAAGAACTCAGCCCCAAGTGGAAAAGGTAGACTCTCGAAAAGGCCTGAGTGTAGATGAGAAAGGAACAATCTACTTGGGCTGCAGCACATGCAAAGCTCAGCGTCCTTCTTGAAACTCCCCTTCCCTAGCTCTCGGGATGCCATTCTTCTCTGGTCCTTCTACAGTTTTTTTTGTTTGTTTGTTTGTTTTTTGTTTTTTTTTTGTGGTACGGGGGCCTCTCACTGCTGTGGCCTCTCCCGTTGCGGAGCACAGGCTCCGGACGCGCAGGCTCAGCGGCATGGCTCACGGGCCCAGCCGCTCCGCGGCATGTGGGATCTTCCCGGACCAGGGCACGAACCCGTGTCCCCTGCATCCGCAGGCGGACTCTCAACCACTGTGCCACCAGGGAAGCCCCCTTCTACAGTTTTAAAGAGCCCTCATTTTCTTTCTTCTTTTTCTCTACAAAAGCTGAAATGCTGCGTTTCCCAAATATTTCTTTTTACTCAACATATTCCCTAGAGGAGGTGTCTTTTCCCATGCTTTACCTCGTATAATGACCCCCAAACTTACATATCTAGTCTTATTCTGTACCTGCAATGTTCTATTGATTCTTTCAAATTCAAAACATCCAAAAATTGGAAACATCATCTTTTCTATTTCATCCCATTGGTTGCTTCCCCTAGTAGCTACCTTTGATGATAGGACAACCAGATCCTCATATTAGAAGCCCTTCCCCCAAATCACTAAATCCTATCAATTTTCAGTTGGTTTTAAAAATTCATTCCTCCTCTGTAAATCCTCTGCCACTTGCCTAGTTCAGGCCTTACAATAGAATCTGACAGGCTGGGAGCAATCCTTGACCTTAAGAAGATCACATTTTGATAAAGAAGTTGGACATGTAGAAAATTAACACCAGTAGTATGTGTGATAGAGACAGTCTTTGATAGCTTTGACCAAGAAATTAGATTTGAGGTGGATCTTAGGTGATAAGTTGGGGGACTTTAAATATTTACTTGGTTCCACCGGGTCTTAGCTGAGGCAGGTGGGCTCCTTAGTTGCAGTTCGCCGCCTCCTTAGTTGTGGCATGCAAACTCTTAGCTGTGGCATGCATGTGGGATCTAGTTCCCTGGCCAGGGATCGAACCTGGGCCCCCTGCATTGGGAGCGCGAGTCTTAACCACTGTGCCGCCAGGGAAGTCCAAGGGGGACTTTAGATACAGGAGGGAGAGGAGGATGCTACAGAAAGAACAGCTTGTAAAAGGCAAAGACAGACCAGACCACATTTGAGGAATGTTGCTGGAGATGAGGCTTTAAAGGTAAGCGGAGGCCATGGGCTTCCCTGGTGGCGCAGTGGTTGAGAGTCTACCTGCCGATGCAGGGGACACGGGTTCGTGCCCCGATCCGGGAAGATCCCACATGCCGCGGAGCGGCTGGGCCCGTGAGCCATGGCCGCTGAGCCTGCGCGTCCGGAGCCTGTGCTCCGCAACGGGAGAGGCCACAGCAGTGAGAGGCCCGCGTACCGCAAAAAAAAAAAAAAAAAAAAAGGTAAGCAGAGGCCAGATCGTGAAGGGTCTTACATGCCACACTAGGGAGGCTACGCTTAATTTTGTAGTGAGAAATGAGACATTGAAAGACTTTCTCTAAACTCTCCCTACTGATCATCTAAGAGCCACCTCAAATATAATAATGTGGGTAAATGCAAAAGAGCTTTTTTTCTTAATTTATTTAAAATATATATGACTGTCCACAGCAAATTATACCATTATATTGTGGAGTTTATAACATAGGCTATATATAAGACAGATGACAACTATAAGATAACCAACAGGGTAAATACACCTCTATGGTTACAAAGTTCATATTTTATATTAGGGGGTACAGTGTTAAGTGCATATACATTGTGTAAGGTTGCATATCTTGATATGGGCTTGGTTTACACAGGTGTGTGCATTTATGAAGACATTGATTAGTACACTTATTAGAATTATTTTGTCATAGAATTCAAAATTATGCACATGTGAAATATATTTAGATATCTGCTTCAGAATCTTAGAAATTGTTTACTACCAGTCTGAAATTCCCCTTGATTTTCAAAAGTTGTTTTGGTTATCTTATGTTTTGTCTTTGAAAATTCTGTAGTACATCGTTCAGTTGTAATATCAGGGCTAGATCTGGAAGGCAGGACTACTCACTGCTGTGGCCTCTCCCGTTGCGGAGCACGGGCTCCAGACGCGCAGGCTCAGCGGCCATGGCTCACGGGCCCAGCCGCTCCGCGGCATGTGGGATCTTCCCGGACCGGGGCACGAACCCGTGTCCCCTGCATCGGCAGGCGGACTCTCAACCACTGCGCCACCAGGGAAGCCCTACACTGTCCTTTATCATTCCAATGTTAAGTGTTTTAATGATTAAATAACTGTTAAGATATACATCATACGTTTGCTCTCCATTAAGCGGTAGTTTTCCTCTCATTACCCAATCATGTAACTTCTGTGAAGGCAGAGCCCATGTCCAGGTATCACTAGTACCTGGCACAATGCTTAGCACATGGAAGACCCTTGATAAATATATACTGAATGAATGAATAAAGACTGTTTACCATCATTCACAATATTCCTTTCCCAACTGATTCTGAACAGAAATCATCAAGATTAGGAGAGGGCCTCCCTAGTGGTGCAGTGGTTAAGCATCCCCCTGCCAATACAGGGGACACGGGTTCGAGCCCTGGTCCAGGAAGATCCCACGTGCCGCAGAGCAACTAAGCCCATGTGCCACAACTACTGAGCCTGTGCTCTAGAGCCCGCGAGCCACAACTACTGAGACCGCATGCTGCAACTACTGAAGCCCATGTGCCTAGAGCCCGTGCTCCCCACAATGAGAAGCCCGTGCACCACAAGGAAGAGTAGCCCCCGCTCGCCTCAATTGGAGAAATCCTGTGCACAGCAACAAAGACCCAACACAGCCAAAAATAAATAAATAAAATAAATAAATTTATAAAAAAAAATTAGGAGAATAGTAAGGTTTGACTACTTCAGATATAAGTTCTAATGACATTTTGTTCTTATGTGTGGAAACAGATTTTAACGTGTTTTGCTATGGTTTAAAGGACTTGAGACTTAACTAACGCAGAAATTTAAAAAATGAAGTGATTAATTTCTGTTATAAAAATAAGTGCCTGTTTTGCATAGTAACAAATCAATACTCTTTTCAAAGTTCAAAGGAAAGAGAAGCTGGTATTGCTTTCTATTGAAGTCAGATCCAACGTTTATGAAGACAGTAATAATTTCATATCAGAATCAAATAAATTTCAGAACTCAGTTTGAGAGAAAAAGGAAAGGCTTTAGTTAAAATCTTTACAATAAAATAATTATGATTATAAATCTTTTTAGTTAAATATGTACACATTACATGGTATTTTAAAAAAGAATGGAAATGAATAAAGTTTTTCAGGCAAATCTAATGCACAAATATACCATCTTTTTTAGAGTATAATGTCAGTTTAACATTCTTAAACAGCTGTGTCAGACAATGGCTCTGCTTTGTGCAAAACATGATAAGCAAAATTAAGAAAAATTCTGCAAAATTCTTTAGTTCCCCAAGGAAATTACTAGAAAAGAAAAGAGTAAAAGAAAAAAGGTTGTACACTCAAGCTTGATTGTATACAGAGGCTAGAATGACCAGCACTAATGTAACCCCCATATCCCCTAAATAAGTCCTTGGGTAGTTTTAGTTTGAAGTTAAAAGTTAAAGTCCTAGCAATTGTGCTCTTATGCAGCCACATGGCCAATAAGGTAGATGTTGTCATAAAGGTGCCCCACAAAATCTTCACTAATGTTCTGAGCAGCACGGCGGGTATTTCGAATAAATTCTCTTTTTGACATTTTATTCTTCACATGAGGGCTAGTGAGATCAATGGAAAGTAGAATCAAAGAGTAGCACAGTACATAGACAGCATCTGGAAGGAAAAAGAAACACCTTGAATTACTGGCTGGTTTTTAAACTGTGGTCTCAAAGGCAAAACTGTTCATAATTTCTAAAGCTCAAGATTAGATTATAATTAAACATAATCGCCTGGGCCTTCCCCAGTCTGGTGATGAAAGTCCTGTGTCCTAGGAAACTCCTCTCCTGGGCAAACAGGGATGTCGATCATCCTAACTGAACACCAATTCAGTGAGCATTTTCTTCAAACAGTTTAGGAGTTTATAGTAAAAAGTCATTCTAAATTTAAAAATTTCAGAATTGGCTTTGTCTCTTGCTTTCAAATGTGATATTCCCATTCAACTACGCATTAAATACATTTGTACTGTCAGTATATCTTCCCATTAAAAAAAAGTCGGGGGGCTTCCATGGTGGCGCAGTGGTTGAGAGTCCGCCTGCCGATGCAGGGGACACGGGTTCGTGCCCCGGTCCGGGAAGATCCCACATGCCGCGGAGCGGCTGGGCCCGTGAGCCATCGCCACTGAGCCTGCACGTCCGGAGCCTGTGCTCCTCAACGGCAGAGGCCACAACAGTGAGAAGCCCGCGTACGGCAAAAAAAAAAAAAAGTCGGATGTTTATTTTCAAACGCTTTTACAAAAACCTAATTTAATTAGAAAGCATTTTAAATGACAATAAAATGTATTAACTTGGTACTAGAAAATAAAACGTAAACATCTCACAAGCTTATTAAATTACCCTTGTCATTTAAGATATGTATTTAAAAGGTCTATGGAATTTACATATTAATCTCGAAAGTAAATCTTTAGGGAAAAAATTGCTAAACTTGAGCCCACGCAACAAAAACTTTCTTCTTTATATTGTTCAGGGCAATAGTTGATGTTTACTGTTAAAACAGTAAGAAACCTCATGATACTTGCTACTACTACTTGCTACTACTATGGTGTTTATTTTTCAGAATATTGCGGTCTTAATAAAGATTGTCTTGCACAAGCATGCTCAACAAATTTCATATGATAGGAAAAGGCTTTGCAATCTCTGTAGTAAGAGAAGCACAACAAGAGTTTTTTGATATGAAGAGAGAAATAAATCCATATCACATGAAAAAAATACATAGGTGACTCAGGCTATACCATGCCCATATACACATACACACAAACAGTGAAAACTAGTTGTATTAAAAACAAATTTTAGTAGAAAAATTCTAGGTGTTACCTATGTAATATGTGCATTATTAAAAGCTTTAAAAATAATCTCTCAAGTTTTTGATTAGACTAGTAAAAATATCCAATGCTTAAACAAGAATTTTAAAGAATTCATATACCTAAGTCTAACTTTCCTCCTAAAACAGTATATTTACTACATGTAAACAATAGCTATGACAAACTAGTTATTGCTAGAAGCAATAAGACAAGTATTTGTAACTACAGGAAGCATTTTTCCCCATAGTGAGAAAAATATCTCATCTACTACTATTTTTACCTAGAGATGGGAATGGGAGAAGGAAGGAATTCACTATATACATTCTTACCAGGACTAAGGCCAAGTTCCCTCATTAAATCAGGGTTACAAGCACAGAATCTATGTGAGAACTTTGTTATAAGTGTTTCAAGATACTCTCCGCGCTCTTCAGGGGCATGGATGTGACGAAAAAATTCTCTCAGTGCATTGGGCAAGAACTGATTTCTAAAATTATGCAGTGTTACAAGGTCATCCAAGACATCTCTCCTAGTAGAAAAAGAAAAAGGTACAGCTTTAGTTAACTTTTCTCTATTAAAAAAATGATGGGAAAAATCACAGATTATTCATTTTTTGGATGAAAATACTTTGTTGATTACCACATCAGCAATCCTATAAAGTATATGTGTCTTAAAATTTTAAAACATCAAAGTATGATTATTTATAAAATTAAGCAATTTAAAAATCTTCATGAATAGAATAACAAAACAAGGTGAAACTAGAAATTCTAACTATAAAATGAATTTTTCAATATTAAAAATGGTAACTTTTTTCAAGTATCTTCTTGGCTAAATCCAAATGACAAACAGAATTCTTTATTTTTTTAATTATGAAAATAAGGAGAATCTTCACTTTCCATACCAATCCACATCACCAGAGGTAACAATTGTTTATGTAGACTTTTTTTAAGTGTCTACATATACCCTATATTGTTCTAGAATTTGCTTTTGCTTGTTTCATATAGTGTATTGTGAGCAGCTTTCTGTGTCTTTACACAAAGGTCTAACTCTTTCATTTAAATGGCTCCACAGTAGCGTATCTTATGGATATAAGAATTCTAATGATATAGATTTAGGTTGTTTACAATTTTATAAATATTTGTGTACATATGTGCATATATACTTATCTTTTATCAATAGCGTTCTAATAGTCACACTTTGTTATAATATGCTTCAATCCTTACTGAACTCAAGTGTGATTATATGACCATGATTATAGAAATCTTAATTTCTACCAGTTGCTTATGGCAGGGATAGGCAAACTACAGCTAGTGGGCCAAATACTACAGCCCACTGCCTGTTTTTATAAATAAAGTTTTACTAGAACACAGCTACACTCACTTGTTTACTTATTGTCTATGTCTGCTTTCATGACACAATGGCATGTGTTATAAGTTATAAGTAGCTGCAATAGAGAGCATATGTCCTTCAAAGCCTAAAATATTCACAGAAATATCTGGTTCTTTAAAGAAAAACTGCTGATCCCTAGGTACCTAGCGTTTAAGGACAAAAAGAGTTAATGACACCGTCTTTACGTAAGAAATTTCTTTCAATGACCGATATGCTGAACTATAAACCCCTCAAGGACAGGGATTATGTTTTAATCAACTGTATACTGCTACTTCTAGCAAAGTTCCTGGAATATAATAAATACAAATTGTTGTTGAAAAATCCTGAGAAATAAAAAAAAAAGAGAGAATTACAATGAAAAGACAAACACATTTTTGAGCCATTCTTTAGATTTCTATGAGATCTATAATTTTTAAAATGGTAGTTCGGTGACGTCACATCAAAATATTTTCACAATATTTTTCTGTCTGTTGATACCCAGAATTCAAGAGGACAAATGAATGACTATCAAGTCAAAACAGCATACGAGGCACTGTCTCTGTAAAGCACGCTATTAAATCACGCTTCCAGAATTTTCAAGCTTTTATGTGACACTTTTGCGTAGTATGATGCAAATATACACACCTTATAGGGTTTGTGTTTCTGAGTACTATTTGTCCATTTGATTTGTATATGGACAATTTCAAAATTCAGAACTTTTAGTTACCAAACGCTTAGATTTTATGTCTAGTTTTGGTCTGCGATCACAAAGGTGCTGGACTTCCATTTTGCGTCTGTGCTTGGGCTTTTTTTTTTACCTTTACAATGCTAAATCCCTCATCAGCTCGCAAGAGAAATGATCTGCAAGGTATAGGAATCTTTTTCCTGTCTTCACTCAATTTTGCAACTAGATGAATGCTACGTAGTACAGTTTTTAAGGTAAAACTTAACTCATTAAAAGCAGTATTTAACTCATGTCTGATGAAAAATTAATTTTTTTTTACCTTTCATCAAGATAGATTCTGAGTTTTTTCCAATTTAGTGTTCTTGTACAGAAGATAAACTTTGCTATTTCCTTTGGTGAATCATCTAGGATGCCCTTGGACATAAAGTAGTTCACTCCCTAAGACAGAAAGACAAGTCTACATAAATAAAATCAGTCTTCCTTTGTAAATTTAACAATTAGGCAATAGCAGAACAATAGCTATAGATTCTTTCCAGCATTAATAGACTGTTTATAGCTTTAACATGCAAAATACAAGCTAGAACTTGAACTGAAACTGTTATTTGTGGTTGATAGTTTACATGCAATGAAAAGTAGGAAATTCAAAGTTAAGACTTCTAAGGACATCCTAATTCAATTTTCTGGCTCAGGTCAGTTAAAACTAACTATCCAGAAATATGACCTAAATTGGCGGTGGGGGGAGTGGGGAAGAACAATTACACAGACTTTAAGAATAAGCCTTACAACAAACACTTCAATTGCCTAATGGAAAACATGATTTCTAAAGCTCAGACACATATTCTAACACACTTTTCAAGGAAATAGCTTCTTGAGAAAAAAGGATTCTCCAAATCAAAGACTAACAGGTTTTTTCTGGAAAGAATAATCATTAAATTTACTTAAAGTAAAAGGAGCAGAGTTCCAGACTGGTTTATGGGTTGTATACACTTTGGCTTCAATACATTCTGTAAGAATTTAGCTCCAATACACACTGAGGTTAAACATAATAAGACAAAACAATTTCAGTGTTTTTCATAGGGTTTATCTTTGAATTTCCTTTTCTCTGCATGCAAAGTTTTCCAGAGAAGCATTACCCGTAAGGTTGTACCCTACTTTAGATTTAAACCACCAACAACAAAATAGCAACAGAAAAATCAAACACTGAAACCAACGTTCTCTCATGTATATGAAGGTCACATTCAAATAAATGCCTTATGTGGATTTGAATGTGCAGTTATTGAAATAAAAGCAGGTGTGTTTATTTCAACTCACAGTTATCCAGATACATGCATTCCCATGAATGCTCATGTCTGGATAATAGCACAATGTGTGCAGTTAATTGGTAGAGAAAATGACATATTATATACACACAACATACTGTTTTCACACATAAATTCCTTCCGCATTTCTTCCCTTTACAAACACTTACATAGTGATCAGAAATATTGCATACATTAGGAATTCAAAAAATTGGAAGAATTTTAATAAAAGCTCTCATAAAATTTTTATATTACATTTTTAAAGCAATTTGGTACCATGAGGTTATGCTTTTGAAAGGTTATAATTATCTATAAAATGTAATTCAAAGATAAGGTTTTTATATAAAACTAATTTTATGAGGATAACAGGCTATTAGCAATGTTATCAAATTTTCATAAGAATTTGAAAAGTATAAAAATAATCCTAAAGCACTGATTTTAAAAAGCATATAAAGAGCAGAATGTTAGAACGTGAAACTTTGCCAACTCAGTGGTAAGCCATATTTCAGACTGCACCCTGGATACAAGGCTAGAGCACATAACATGATCAAGATGAAAAGCCAAAGAACTTGTTTGGAATGAGGCTCTCAGCAATTGTCTGAGGGGGCAGGAACGAGAGAAACAGGAATGCTTGTTCCATCCTTTCCTCCATTCGTTTGAACAATCGAGAGTTGACTGTATATTTAATTGATCTACTCTGCAAAATTAAGCCAGGTTTTGATTTTTTTTTCTAAAACTCCTCCATTTAAAAAGCATAACAACATATTAGAAGTATTACCAGTGCTTAATTTTAATCCAAGTGATTCAAAGACAAAGGAATGTCAATTAAGTAGTAATTAATAGGTTCTTTATTCATGCTTACTTGTAAATCAGTATTTAAGAGACACAAAACTAATTCTAACTTACTTTTTAAAAATTTACAAAATGTAAAAAAAACACTAATGTGATCTGTTAAATAGCATGTAATTCTCTAATTATATGATATATGCCATTGTTAATATGGTTTGATGCTCCTCAGTTGTAGATTAACACTGGCATTTGCCTTATGCAAGCATCATACAATTGTTGGTCATTTCCTTTTTTTACGGAATACATGTTTGAGAATTTAATATGTAACCTCACTTGAGTTCTCTAAAATCAATCAGATGCAGAGGAGTAAGCAGATGGTTTTCAACCCAGTCCTGAAAACCGGCTACACAGGCTTGAAATCAGCCAACACTGCTGGTTTTCAGGAAAGACAGCATCAGTTTCAAGCCCGGGATTCCTTTGGAAAGGAAGATTACTTTAGCAGGGCTTTCAGAGTGAAGAGTAAGGGATGACAAAACAGAAAAGGACATGGGACCGGATTATAATTGTCTTCAATAAGCAAGCTGGCCACCATCCGAATTCCTATCTTGTTTTGTAAAAAGCAATAAAATACGAAAGAAACCATAGCATGACATCTGTTGAATAACTACGTATTTGTTTAATACATGTATGAGTATTTTTGATTTTTAATAATGTTTTACAAGAATGGTACAGAGGAATCCCTAGATCATACAGCATTAATTATAGTTATTAACCAGGACTAAAACTCTCAGCAGTATATGTGTGTGTTTCTGTGTGTGTACGTGTGTGCATGCGCGTGTGTCTCACAGGCAGAGAGGAAATCATGAACATTAATATTAGCCTATATTAACATAGTTTCCAGAAAAAGGAAGGTTTTAGCTCATTATCATCTACATGATTCACTAAAAAGTGTCCAATTCTGGATGTCACATTTTATGGGGCATACTGACAAATTAGAACTATCTGAATAAAGGAAACCAGGGCCTGATTGGATTGTTGGAGGGTCTAGACTTCATGTTATGTGAGGAAGAGTTGAGGGATACAGGGATATTAGGTCTAAAGATGAAGCTATTTAGGAAAGAAGAAAAGATTAAGGCATTAAGACATCTGAAAAGATTAAGACTTATGACATCTGTGTCACAAGGAAAAAGGAATAAACACTGTGTGTGGTTTGAGTGAAGACCTTAAGCTGATGAAAGCTATGGAACGTCTTCCCCAAATAATGCACACTGCCAGGTTTACAGTGATAGACACAAGTAGAAGAGTTTTGCTTTAAGAAACTTTTAAAATAATGTCTTTCAAGAGGTCCCTTTCCACAGAGTTATGGGAACTCAAGTCCAAGTAGAAAGCTAGCGGATGAGCAAGGTAAGGAAACTGAGTACAGCCAACTCACTTGAAAAATGTATTCGTATATAGGAGGGAAAAAATGGCAAAGTTAAAGCGCAAAAAGATAAGAAAGAGAAGATAACTGGAGCTGCAAGTAGAGAAGAGGAGAGCAGGCGAAAGGAATGAAAACACAGGTGGGGTCTAACATGCTTTCTCAGCCTGGAAGACAGGATAGCGGTACTGGTTTGGAGACAGGTGCATGAAGAAAATGTTAAAAGACAAAAACAGAGTGCATGTTGGTTTTCTTTTTAGGGAGGATGAGCCATCTGGAGAGAGTTGAATAAGAGAGCTGGCTTGGCTCCTTGAGCAAAATGGTAAAGATTTCTACCAACAGTGGTGCAGGGTATAACAGGAAATCCACTAGGAATAAAGAAAAGGAGGGCCAAGCAGCAATGAAAACCCAGGAGAAGTTAAGGTGAATTCATCTCATCTCATGCTAAGGTTTTCTTTAATAGAACACATGCTGTCAGTGATTCAAAGACAAAAAAAATCAAGAAATTCTGTAAAGCATTCTCCATGGATTATGTCACTAAAAATTGTTATGCAAATGACAGCACCAAGACTTAAACACTCCAATTAGAGCGGTAAGCTGTTTAGACACAATGTTTATTTAGGTGGCAAACAAATAATTCAAGAAAACATATGCAAATAGCTAAAGCCAAAATTAAGAAGGAATTCAGAGTGGAGAAAAGGATGTGTTGGAGCTCAGTCCCCTACCTAATGTATCTCTCCATTTGCTTACTATGATAAGAAGGGCTCCTTTCACACAGCAATTCCTGTTTTTATATCTACTTTCTTATCTTTTATTATATAAATATCCATGTTTTTCTCTCCTCTTTTAATAAAACCTATTTTTTGGAATCAAATCATTATTATCCACAGTGTGCTTCAAAAGTAAAACCTACCATATATATGTTCAGAACCAAAAAATATGTATTTGGGGACAAAGTGAATTCTAGTAAGCTAGGCATGCAAAGTACTGACTTCTGCTGTGAAGCTAAAACTGCTCTTAATAAAAAGTCCTAATTTTTTTTTTTTAAAGTGCTGACTACTAGTACTGAAAGTACTGGCAACTGGCCCAGACACTTGGCAGACACACTGTGTAACAGTTGGTATCAATAAAAGAAATCACTAATAAAACAAAACTGACATGCTAGGGAGTACCCTTAATTTGTTTCCCTAAAGAACAACTTAGGAAAGAAATTTAGTTAAAAAAAATTTTGCTTTAGCTAGCTTTGTTCAAATTTGCCATTGTATAAAATGTAAAAATCAAGTACCATGGCTACTGCTGTTCAGGTAATAAATCTGTCCTTTGAACATTATACAATAGAAAGCGAACTGGACACTGCATTTAATTTTCTTTTTAAAAGGACATTTGAAAACTTTTAGAATAACTATCCTTAAATTTTAACAATAAATATTTATAAAACAAAATACTTCAATCTAGGTTTCTAATCTATTAACATTCAAGTATACATTTTAACCAGTGAAATGAACAATTGAAATGTAACATTTTCGTACTAAAAATACTGTAAAAATAAGATACAATATATATTGTGAAAGCTTTTATTTTAAAATCTTAATTATTTCTAAAAAGTTAGCACACCAGAGTGCAGCCCTCTACAGGTCAGAGTATTCCCATTGTCTTGTTTGAAAATAGCAGCAGCAGTGGTTAAGATGACATCTCTAATACTATTTCTCCTTTTTATAGTGCTAGCAGAATTGCTAATGAAAATGTAAAATCTATTAATTTTTATCTAGTCCAGCAGTTCTCACTCTTCCGATTTAATTAGAGAACATGTGCTCTACAGTTAGAGGAAAAAACACATAGACCTTGAATAGGTGAAATTCTTCTAGGGATACGTATTCTGCAAATTAAAAAAAATCAACACCTTGCTTTTTAGCTGAAGTGAAATAAATGCAGAAGATTACTTAATGAGAAAGTTTAAGACTAGGTATCTATGCTTTTACGCTGTCATTTCATTTCATTCTGCCCACTAAGTTTTACCATGCAACTCTCCTATGTATATAACACTGACCTTCAGCACACAACTTCAGAAATGTCAAACAATAGTTTTATTCATGGTAATTTTATTCATGGGAATTTACTCTAATTATTCCTAATCTAGTCACTAGATTGAAAAAACTAAAGCAAAAACTATGCCCAAGTTTTTTAAGTCATCTATGTAGAAAGATTATTTTATAAGAGTAATAAGTAATGCTTTCCTCTGACTGAGGTACCCACAACTAGGCTATTCACTGGAAGGTTCTATGTGACTTATAACTAAGAGGAAAAGGGGGGTAATAAACGTTGGGAAAGATATGTAAAGATAATGTTGATGTCAGCTTCAAATCTGAGCTGCAGATTTCAGTCTTGTCAGTTCCCTGGGAAGAACAGAGTGCACACGCCGTCCACACTTACATGGAGAAGTGACAGTTGTGGAGAGAAGAGAGAGGGCCCATGTAGCCAGTTCCCTCTGATTCAGTTACTGAAATTGGTCAGAACACCACATTCTATCTGGAGGATAATGAAAAGTCATGAGTACGGACTGAAGTCAGCTTATTCATGGACCTGTTTGCATTGGCAAGGCTTTCAGCTACCAAGAACAATTTATGGAAGGCTGTTCGTACGTGAAAGTGCACAATGCTGAGGAATTGCTAAGAACAGTCACACATACGCCCTAAATTACTTGTAGCTAGAAGATGTCAATAGGAAACTCACAAAAAGGAGGGATAGTTCAAAAAAAAATCAAAAGAAAAATGGAAAATCATCTCTAATGGAGTCCAGGAAAAATGGAGGAGAGGCGTGGGACAGATCTTCTGCTTCTTTTTCATAGGAGAGAAAGCAACGACATCGGACAAAATAACATGAACTTCATCATCTAAGGTTTCAAATAACAATAAAAAGTCCCTATTAATTGGTTCTAATAGCCTCAAACAGAAAACGAGCCATGTCTGTGAGTTCTAACAGTCTCCAAGGAGTCACACCCATAACTGGGCTAGATCACTGCATGAAGATGATGTTACTTGTGATAAATTACTACTAATAATTAAATATAGCAATCATTACTGCAATTAGTATTGACAATTGCTGGTCGGTGATGTAAGCTTCTAGAAAAAGCCCCATCTCTAATCTGTCTGTAAATTAGAAAAACACAGCATCCTAATCAAAATATGGAGATAAAACTCTATTAGGTTAAGGTATGATAAATAACACTTCAAACTAATGATAAAGTGACACATTTGAGCACAAATGTTAGTTTAGAATTCCCACTTTATAAAAACCACACACAAATATTGCATTGTAATATGTGCATTTATAGATATACACGTACATACCTACACATATGGCTATTTAAATGACTGACTCTACTTTGATAAATAAATAAAAATTACAATTTTATCATATTACCTAAATTCTAGAATGTACATTTATAAGTATGTTTTAACAGCTCTGAATCAATTTTTAAATAAACAAAATTCTTTTTAAGTGTTCTCCTAACAGAACATATACTTTCAAAGGGAGGTTAAAATTAAAAAATTTTTTAAAAGCCCAAATCTTAATAGTAGACAAGCAGAGAAGTTAGGATTTAAATGGTAGTTTCACTGCCAACACATGTGCATACTTCTTCATGTAATTAAAGTATCTGTTCATCCTACCACCATTTCAGCCAAGACACATTTTAACTTGAACATAATTTTGGACCTCGATTTATTGCTTAAAATGTCTTCAAGAAGATTAAACCAAACAGTACCACTGAACTAAAAAGTTATTGTATATGCAAAGATTGCTCATCACATGTCAGAAAATGAAATTAAAGGCAAAGTGTATCACCATCTAAAGCTAGAAGATGTTGTTGTGACTGATACATACTTCATGAAGGACCATTACTCAGGTGTCAAATATGTATTTACTACAATCCAAAAGTTCCAGGAGAGGAAGAACCTCCAAGCCTAGAGCAGTGCCTTCTCCTGTGTGTGGTGTGTGTAGCTCTACTTCCAGTATAAATATAAGACTACATTTTAGTGAGCACTTAGAAGCACTAAGCATTTAACACATATAATTTCATTAAATTTTCACAACACTACCATGATATAGGTACTATTATTGTCCCCATTTTTTATTTTTGGTCACGCTGTGCAGCTTGTGGTATCTTAGTCCCCAACCAGGGATTGAACCTGGGCTCTTGGCAGTGAGAGCTCAGAGTCCTAACCACTGGACTGCCAGAGAATTCCCCTATTGTCCCCATTTTAGAGATGGGGAAACTGAAGCACGGAGAGTGTAAATAATTTGCCCAAGGTCAAAGTCATATAACTAGCAAGTGGAGAGATACTTAATAAGTGTCTGTTGAATGAATATTTGAATCTCTCTGTATAAAGCTTCCAGATGACTTTCAAGAGAAGCTGTAGATTTGTAAGGATTATATAATTCAAATAGGGGAAAAAAGAGAAAATAATAACATAACAAAAGAAAAAAATAACATAAAAACCTATGAGTTGGGGCAGTACACTGTAAATGCCTCAAATTATAAACCCCCAAAGGTCGAAGCAACCATTCCAAAAATAAAAAGCAACATGTCATTCTAATGATATATTTAACTGCTAGTAAGTGATTCAGAAAGATGTTAAGACTTTGATTATAAAGAAGGCATCTCTAAAAACGTTGATATGAAAGGAAAAAAGGTTACATAATCTTATGGATAAATGTACACTACGATTAGTTGGTCAAAAAATTGCATTTAATGTAGTGTTTCCTTCGAACTTCCATATTTCAAAGCTGTAATTAAATTGATGGATGCTGTACAAGTGATGACATCCAATAACTGAGGAAATATTGTCTTTTCAATTACTGAAAAAAAGCACTCATTGTGACACTGGTAGCAGCAATTTCAAATTCAGGAAAGAGATGTAGGAGAGACAACTACCTTGGACATTAAAGCTGAGAACTTAAATCTAGAAAGTGATGTCAAGTTTCACTGAAAATGTGGTCACATCAGATAAAGAAGAACATGGTGGAGGTGCCAAGGTGGTCAGAGAGGGTAAAGTAAGGAAACAAAAGGCAAACAGGTTTTTCTTTGAAAGGTACTTAAAATATTAATACAATACTGCAAAGTCTTTAGGTACACTTATCTAAATTTGTAACAAAATTCATAAAGAAAAAATCTTGTTCACTTTAGCATTTCACATTTTTTAATTTGTAGTATGAGTGTTGTGGTGCTAAGATATTACAATTAAAATATTCTAATTTTATTCTTTCCTCTAGACCGAAGTCCTAGATCAGTACATTGTGCACTAATTTCAGTATGCTTTTACCCCAGACAATTTACACTTAAATGAGGTAGCAAATTCGTATTTCCTATAACAGACTTAGGAAAACAAAACCAAAACCCATCAGGTGGTTTGAGAGATGAATAAACTATGGAACACTCCAGGCCTGAATCTTGTTCAGTTAGATACAGACTAGCAAGCAGCCTGGGAAACTGATTCTCTTCGAAGCTTCTGAAAGGTTTACACTGAGTCTACCAGTGTCTTTCTATGGACTGATTCTAAACCACATGCTGGAATGCCTCTTGCAGGCAAGGAAGGGTAAGGGAGGGTGACCACAGATATAGTATGGTCAGGGCAGAGTGTAAAATAAAGCTGACCTCATAGACACAGGATAAAGTTTTCTTCTTAATCATAAAATCCACACACGACAGATCAGATTGAAACAGACAGAAGCATACATCCACATATACCCACACATACATCATGTTGCCCTGAAGAGAGTTAATGGCCTCTAGTTTAGTATGACTTGACCAGCTGTACCTGGATGAAGGTTATTAACTTATCGAGAGGATAATATTCAGTGTCTGAGAGGCATAATTTTGCCCTTTGACGCCAAGGATGATCAAGGTAAAGGGACTTTGCCGATGAACGTGAGTGTTTTAGGTCTCCGGGGTACATAATCTTTATAGAGGAGAAGCTATATTTGGTGAGGGACTCCTCTCATTGTCAACTAGCTCTTTTTACTCTAAACTCTCATCAGCAATCTAGAGATAAAATTAACTTGCTAATGAGAATTAGCGATGCTTATTTTTATGAACAAGTTTTTGTGCAGGATTTCACATCAAACTCCTGCGAGTTTGGGTAACAGCAGTGATGGTGATGATGATGATGCAGCGTTAGGATGTTTCGATTACAAACATAGGAACCTCAATTCAAAAAAAGTACAGGGATTTATTACCTTGTATAAGGAATCCCAAACTACTAAGGCTCCAGGTTTTTAGGCTCACACTTGGCATCATGGGACCCAATTCTTTCCTTCCAATGTGCTATTCTTGGCGTGTTAACAACCTGCATGGCTTCAAGGTGGCCGCAGGTGTTCCTGTCACTGCATCCTTATATACCGATGTCCAGAACTCTGCGTGTGCATATACAGTACTCTTTTGTCACAGGGTCTGTCACAGGTCAGAAATGGATTACATGGATCACATGGAAGCCAAGGGGAATGGAAGTAACATGATTAGCTTGGGATAATCTATATTTAGCTCTTGAGGAATGAAGCCAGCCTAGCCTCTCAGCTGGTCGAGATTCTTTATCTAGTGATGGGATTTAAACCCTGCCTCTACAGGACTACTGTGATCTTTCAGCAATACCTTTCACAGTTGAATATAATGGAATTAGAAGAACTCTAGACATCTCCCGAGTTCCACTTGTATCCTTTTGTTTTTCCACGCTGTGTAGCAGTAACTATTTCCTTCTGGTAATCAGGCTCAGTCACTTCAACCACAACATAATTATCTACCCTCATACCTTTTTAATTTTTTCCTTTTGGTCTGTTTGCTCAGTGGCAGGAGGACTAAAATGGCAAGAAGGTAGCCTCCGCCAGCAGTTGGAATTGTTGTGCCTCTGGTGTCAATATTCCTGCCTTGAGTATTAAGGTGTCCAAACGAGCAGAGCCGCAGAAATAAGGGAAGCAAAATCACACATTTTTCAAGTGGCTCACTAGTGAAAATAGTGTTGCAGATGCTTGGATGCCTTCCCAAAGGCCGTTTCGCTCCTTCACTGCTTCGAGCATCTCAGCCACAGGTGCTAAATCACGTTAAGCCTAAGCCAATCACATAACCCTTCTACCCTGTTTTCTACTGGTCTACGGGCGTTCACGTGATTCAGTTCTCGTGAACTGAAGGCTCCCGAAAAGAATTTTTTCTCTCTAATAAGCATAAGGAATTTGAGGAGGGAGTTTGCCCCCTTTCTTTGTGCTGAGGGTACTTTCATATGAGAATGTGATATCTTGAGTAGTGGCAGCTACTTTGTGATCAAGAGAGGGCAAAAGTCAACACACTGAGGTCCCACGATGAGATCACCGTATCACTGAAATAACTCTGGGATACCCATTCTGGGTGTCTTCTGAAGTAAATAAATTTATATGGTTTAAGCCATTATTAGGTTCTTTGTTCTTCCAAGCCAAAAACACCCTAGATGAAACATACAGGGAAGGTGGGTACTATAGGTGGCAGATCATACTGAGTGCAGCAGCCTGGTGCAGGGCACTGAGGACCCAATTATTCCTATATATATATTTTATTTTTTAATTTATTTTTTAACATCTTTATTGGAGTATAATTTTTTATACTTTACAATGGTGTGTTTTATACTTTACAATGGTGTGTTAGTTTCTGCTGTATAACGAAGTGAATTGGCTATACATATACATACATCCCCATATCTCCTCCCTCTTGCATCTCCCTCCCACCCCTCTTGGTGGATACAAAGCACCGAGCTGATCTCCCTGTGCTATGCAGCTGCTTCCCACTAGCTATCTATTTTACATTTGGTAGTGTATATAATAAGTCCATGCTACTCTCTCACTTCGTCCCAGCTTACCCTTCCCCCTCCCCGTGTCCTCAAGTCCATTCTCTATGTCTGTGTCTTTATTCTTGTCCTGTCCCTAAGTTCTTCAGAACCTTTTTTTTTTTTTTAGATTCCATAAAAATGTTAGCATACAGTATTTGTTTTTCTCTTTCTGACTTACTTCACTCTGTATGACAGTCTCTAGGTCCATCCACCTTGCTACAAATAACTCAATTTCGTTTCTTTTATGGCTGAGTAATAGTCCATTGTATATATGTGCCACATCTTCTTTATCCATTTGTCTGTCGATGGACACTTAGGTTGCTTCCATCTCCGGGCTATTGTAAATAGTGCTGCAATGAACATGTGACTCTTTTTGAATTATGGTTTTCTCAGGGTATATGCCCAGTAGTGGGATTGCTGGGTCGTAGGGTAGTTCTATTTTTAGTTTTTTAAGGAAGCATACTGTTCTCCATAGTGGCTGTATCAATTTAAATTCCCACCAACAGTCCCAAGAGGGTTCCCTTTTCTCCACACCCTTTCCAGCATTTATTGTTTGTAGACTTTTTGATGATGGCCATTCTGACCGGTGTGAGGTGATACCTCATTGTAGTTTTGATTTGCATTTCTCTAATGATTAGTGATGTTGAGCATCCTTTCATGTGTTTGTTGGCAGTCTGTATATCTTCTTTGGAGAAATGTGTATTTATGTCTTCTGCTCATTTTTGGATTGGGTTGTTTGTCTTTTTGATATTGAGCTGCATGAGCTGCTTGCAGATTAATCCTTTGTCAGTTGCTTCATTTGCAAATATTTTCTCCCATCCTGAGTGTTGTCGTTTCATCTTGTTTATGGTTTCCTTTGCTGTGCAAAAGCTTTTAAGTTTCATGAGGTCCCATTTGTTTATTTTTGGTTTTATTTCCACTTCTCTAGGAGGTGGGTCAAAAAGGATCTTGCTGTGATTTATGTCATAGAGTGTGCTGCGTATGTTTTCCTCTAAGAGTTTTATAACGTCTGGCCTTACATTTAGGTCCTAGATATATTTTAGTTTATAATATTAGCTAAGAACTTAGGCATTCTCTCTTTCTTCATGCTATGAGGCACTGTTCAAAGTACACCCATTTTATTGTCAACCTGCCTCAGGTTCTACTATCTACAGCTTAAGTTTATTCCTGAGAGACTGATCTAATTTTGGTGAAAGATAAAGTCAAATTTCTAGACCTGTAGAACTAAGGATAAAACCTCAAAAGGCAGTACGTTTGCCGCACTAAAAAGCATCTAGCGGCCTGTCAACCTTCCCTGGGAATACTCCTGTGTTTCAGGAGACGTAATAGAGTTAGTGTAGAGAACGAGATACCAAGAATATAATGATGAATGATCTGTTCCAAGTTATTTGACACGGATACTTAATCAATGTCTACATGTAGTTACTTGAATACAATATTGTTATCAGGTTTGTTGTCCTACTCTTACTTTCCAAACTAACGTTTTCCTTAAACATGTTAGACTACAATCAAAATACAGAACATGAATAAAGCTCTTGGTTGTCAAGACTCAACTCTGTTTTATTTTATCTTTTTGTAATTAATACTCTCAGACCAAAGGAAAGAGAACAAATAATTATAGATCCATAGACTTTCAATAAAAAGAAGATTACAGGTAAAATAAACATCAGGTAGCTGTCAGTGAACAACAGGATATTTCAATCATTCAAGCCAGGTGTCTATTCATTTAAGAACGCATATTCATTTACACATAGAAAGACTGCAGATAATCTACAGTAGCGTATCTCAGAATGTGTTCCCTGGAATGTTACTTTATACTCCCCCCACCCCGCCCACCTGCCAAAAAGACACATGTCAAATAAACCTGCATAATACGGCACACAATACCCTCCTCTTAGATATTCACAATGTGCATCAGTATATTAGAGGCTTTGACAGGTTATTCTGTAAATGAGCCAACTAATCACAACCTATCATGGTCAAATTTATTAGACTTGGGAAATCCTTTGACTATGTCCATTATCCTGTGGAATAATTATTACAAAGAATACATTTGGGAAATGTGTAAATTCTGATGATATCAGGGTTTTGAATCTCCAGGAACAAAAGTTATTTTTCATCATTGTTTCTATGCTATGAAGTAATGGCAATGAACATTTTGCTGCAGTATGCTGGAGCAAAAAGCTAAGATTTAATATATGAGATATTGTAAAATCTGAGTATAAACACCTGAGTTCTTTTCTATAATGGAGAACTCCTCCAAATTTCCTATTTATAGTTTAGCTGGTCCAACAACAAAAAGAAGATGATATCTCAAAAATAGTTTGTGCATACATTTCCATCTAAACATATGCTTAGGTCAAATTTAAAATGTTTCTTCTAATAGATTCTATTCCAGATCAATCTAATAGAATGCATAGGATTGTATGCATGTGGGTCTTTCTATATGAACAAGGAAAAATGTGCTTACATAGTTTTAAAAAAGACTTCTTTTACCTGACCCCAATGAGGATATAATTTTTTAAAAATATAAACATATTTATAGAAATATGAATAAATAAACCTATAATATAAAGTTAAACCACATTCACTACCAATTTCAGAAACTCTAGTTTTAAAAATAACTATGTCAAGAAAAAGTTTAATACTAAATGGAGCACAGGGAATATAGCTTACTGGTTGATAAGTAAAATTACTTTATTATAATACTGCTGTGGAATAAAATCACACACGTAACTTGTACATGCAGGGGAAATACAGCCTAATGTAAACAGATGGTTTTTAGCACATTCCTTTACTAGAATGTGGTCACCTGCCACAAAGTACACAAGCTCATGCATAAGATCAAGACTTTACATACAGCTGAGATCACAACATCATGCATATAACAGCAGCGTGCTAGACAATCGTACCACAAACTGTGCGGAAGTTCGCCCCCACCCCATAAGCCACTGCCAGCAGCTGCTGTGGAGTTTGGTTACCCATATCCGTGACATGAACGATGTCCTTTGGAGAATCTCGTTCCCTGTGGCTGTAAGTATTCTTATTTTTATAATATTTTAATGATGCTTGCTATCAAAATGTTAAGTACATAACTAGAAATTATGGAAAAGTAGACTTGTTACAATACTGAACAATTATATACATCTTATCTCAGGTACTTAAAATAAACACCACTTACATTTAAACATATCATCAAAAATAATTTACTTCTCAGGCTTAAATGAACCCAAATAACACATCTGATGACAGTGTTCCAGTGAAGGGGGAAAAAAAATCAACCTCCATAAAGTATTTCCTGACTGCTAGCACTAAAAAATCATGGCAAGAGTCATTCTAAGACCTGGCTAAAGTATGACTCGTTGTAGGTAAGTTCTATATAAAAACATCTATTAGGATAATCTTTCAATTATATTTTGGTTGGATAAACAACCAAATTGATATTGATTATTTATTAGTCAATGAAAGCAAGTGTGGAATAGTTATCAAAATACTTCTCATTTCCCTGCACCTACAAGTGTACTTCAATGTCCTTCCACGCCTATTTATGTCCTAAGTATATTCTGGTAAAGAGAGAATTCTATTTTGTTATTAGGCGACAGCTGCTTGCTGAGTTACTGATGTTCATAAAAGCATAGAAGCAGAATTCTGGAACCAAAAGTCATTTTGAATGGTTCAGTTCCATGCCGCCTGGCAGCAGTATGTGCCCCTTTCAAAACAGTAAATTCAATACTTCTGGAATGCTCCAGGATATCCTTGAATCAGGCCAGGGAGTAAAGAAAAAAATACAGCCAACTCTCAATAACAATGGTAGGTAGGATGGATAAGTAAAAATCTGAAGATCTAAAAATCTTATTTTAATTAGTAAATTGAATCCCCTCTTTAAGTAAATATTTGACTGAAAATTTTTAATATTTTTTTGCCAGATAAAAAGAGGACTTTAATTTTGCCTCTTTTCTCTGCCCCCACCCCCGCCCAAACACTCTAGAGGAGGTGAAGAACTCTATAGTCTGATATATGTAGCTGCAAAGATGGAAACATATTTTGACATCTAGCTTTTCCAATTTAGATGTTTAAAACTACCCATATCATATTCTAGTATATAAGGGCCTATCTACAGTTTCATCTTTGCATAATAAGGATGCTTTATAACTTGTTTAAAAATTAGTACTCCTTTAGCAAGGAATGACTACTTACCATAATCAACATGAGCAGTCACATCCAACTTGTCTGACTTTGACAAGCTATAACTCAGTACTTACCAAGTTACACTTGCCTTAGAATGTAACATTTGCAAGTGATATGAATTGAAGATGACAGTTTTACTCAACATTGGTGTTAACTCATGACTGGAGCCAGTATGCCTTGATAAACTGGGCGTAAGACAGGGCCTGTAATAGCTGCCTTTCCTGATCCCTGCGTATCTGGAGTAAAACACCGTACTACTCTGCCCCAGTTCTTCTCCAGTAATCGTCACTCAGTTACCTCAAGATACTGATGCGAAATACTTCTTATTGTAACGCTAGTCATATAACTGCTTCAATTAGCAACATCCATATTATATTGGTTTCAAATGTGTAATTTGAACTTTAACTGCTTATAAATCATTCTACTTTCATTAAAAGTATCAGTCTTCTATTCACTGAAAGTAAAAACTGGTGAAAGAGAACAAATATAACATATTTGTTGCTTATAACATATTTGCTTTATAACATATATACTCTGTTGTATTTGGGCTAAGACTTAACTGATGATGTATATGTATTAGTAAACCTTTGTAGCAGTGTTATATTTTTATTCATGTACAAGAAAAATTTAACAGAGAAGTCATATATAATAAGCAAAAGTCAATTTAATTTCAAAATGTCATTTGTATTATTATGTGCATATTTATAAGATCAGTAGTTCTTTAATATGAATTAATATTAATTAAAGAATATTAATATTAAGGTAACTAGGGAGTCCTTAATACCTCTACAACAAATGAAGAACGTTGGTTTTTGAAAATTAAATAAATTAACATAACTGCCAGATAAATTTTTCCATAGAAAATGATCCACCCATAAGTATTAGTTCTGAGTGTTACATAATTTCTATTAGATTTCTAAGAGTAAGTCTAGTAGATACTTAAACGTTTCTGAAACTCTGAATCTTTCCAGAATATATTAAAATAAGAACAGGGGTAAGGGGGAATCAGAGAAAGAATTGTCTTCACATTTTGATCACTCATATGTTATGTTAAGAAATAATTAAATAATTAATTAATTTCAAACAGTTCTTTTTGCTTCTCCCACTCTCCCTGCTCTCTATTCGTGTTTGCTTATTGTCTTAAGAAAAAAGAATTAAAGAAATAATGCAAAATTATTCAGTTTTATAACAGAATCTATAAGTTGTTTCTATGCCATCATGTATTAGATTGTTAAAGGCATTATTTAAAGACATTTTGATGTGTCACAGACTAGAAAAATGTCATTTGTGATTATCTCTGATAAAAATAGCATTGTTAGTAAATGGAAATGATGAAACAAAGAAAATGCTGCAGATAAAGTTTGATGAACATATTTTGTGCTCTCGACTTATAATGTAGTAGTATCTCAACCAAGTCCAGTGGCGGGCTGCATATATGTCATGGAAGCTGCCATACAAAGTGAGCAGTAGCAAAATTAGAACATGACATGGTAAGGTAAAAAGAAATGACTAAGTCACATAGCAATAACTTCAAATACCGGGCTTTGCAATGATTGAAAAGTCATGTTCAGTGACTTGTAATTTACTTGCAAGTTTATTATGTTGGAAAGCTGCAGCAAGACAACAATAAAGTTCGCAACTGTTACAAATATTCAAATTCTTCACTTACCTCATCTGGGTTGGCATTAAAGGTGAGGCTGCCTTCATCCAGCTGCATGTACAATTTTCTAAAAGAAAATCCTAGAGGTGGGTTCTTATTGTATATGGAACAGTGACCCCAAGTGGATTTACACAACCTGTAAGTAAGATAAAAGCAGACGAGAAAACATGACTATACTGAATTTTTCTAAGTTAAATATGTATATATATGATAAAATAGTGATATGAAATAACATAAAATTGGATTTTACAGCTCTAAAGTATAAAATGTTTACTTTTATACTTGTTTTATTTGTTTACCAGAGTAAGATAGACAAATGTCTTCCATTTAGCAGTTTTGACAGCACTTAATAAATGTGTTACAAAGATTAGTAATATTTGTTAGTCCTACTGAAGTTGAACATAAATAACGATGATGATGATGATAGCCAACATTTACCAAGTGCTTACTCAATGCCAGGCACTATTTAAAGCATTTTAATAGTATTAACTTGTTCAGTCTTTACAACAATCCCATGATTTGGTGCTACAGATAAAGAAACAGACACCATAAAAAAGTTGCCCAGGGAAACACAGCTTGATCTGAATCCAAGGAGCTTACTCCTGAGTTTGCAAACAGGCTCCAGACGCGCAGGCTCAGCGGCCATGGCTCACGGGCCCAGCCGCTCCGAGGCATGTAGGATCTTCCCGGACTGGGGCACGAACCCGCATCCCCTGCATCAGCAGGCGGACTCTCAACCACTGCGCCACCAGGGAAGCCCCTGAGTTTGCAATCTTAACCAAGAGTTTAAATAGAATTAAGCAAGTATGTGCTCTATTGCGAAATATAACCGAATTGGTGGAAGGAGGAAGGTTGCTGGGCAGAGGGAGAAATTGTAATGCTATAACTTCAATACTTAAATGAAAAGTTGCAACATTAAGTTTAGCAGTTTCAAAACGCTGGTTCTTTACTATCACAGCTATATATGATTGTTTACAAAATCTGTAATACTTAAAATGCTAATGGTTCATACCTCAAAACACACTGTTTCTACACATTGGTATACCTGTTTCCAACTCTGTTTGAGGCATTAGCTACTGGTTGTTATTTGAAAGCTAACGTTTCATCTTATTACAATGCCTGGAAATTCTGGATGTATTCATCCAGAAAGTGAACCATAGTTTCACTTTCTGATATTCATCATTGATTTTTGGCTCAAACTTCCTTCTTTTCTCACACACACAGCTTACAAGAAAACAAAAAAGTTACCATCTCAGCCTGTAACATCAAAATTTCTGAGGATAGTGGGTAAAATATCTAATTTTGTATAGGAATATCTTCTTAATAGTTAATTTATATTAACTAATGAAATCACTGATTTCGTAACAATGAGTTTAGTAACTTGTTAGAAAATTATCAATATTTTAGCAGTCTCTTTAATCTAGTCCCATAGCTTTTGATTTTATTACTAAGCTACATGAAAGCAACAGAACCTCTCAACATCCAAATTAAAAAAACAAAAAACTAAGCTAGCCTTTAATTTATCACTAAGAAAAAAAAAATCCAAGCATCAGATATATAGGCATAATTATGTGGTAAACACTAAAGGAAGCATTTCTTTTAAAAATGAACAATCCAAATTTAAATCCCAAATGAAAACCACATTCTGATTGAGTTCATATAAGCATAGAAATAAACTCTTATACAAAGTTCAAATATAGGATCATAAATTAAGTTTGATGGGAATACTAAAGTGTAGAAAAGAGGTTATAAATAAAAGTGAGCCAGTTTTAAAGTACTTTGTTTTTTAAGAAGATGTTGGGGGTAGGAGTTTATTAATTAATTTATTTATTTTTGTTGTGTTGGGTCTTCGTTTCTGTGCGAGGGCTTTCTCTAGTTGTGGTGAGTGGGGGTCACTCGTCATCGCGGTGCGCGGGCCTCTCACTATCGTGGCCTCTCTTGCTGCGGAGCACAGGCTCCAGATGCGCAGGCTCAGTAGTTGTGGCTCACGGGCCTAGTTGCTCCGCGGCATGTGGGATCCTCCCAGACCAGGGCTCGAACCCGTGTCCCCTGCATTAGCAGGCAGGTTCTCAACCACTGCGCCACCAGGGAAGCCCTAAAGTACTTTTCTTTCCTCTTACACTGAACAATTAAAAATTAATAACTATACTTTAAATATTACTAATAGAATTTCCTCTCACTTCCACAGTAACTTCATTATGACAAGACAAGGGAAGAATAACAAGATGATATTGATGATTTTTAGCTATTTGAAAGTTGAGAAATGAACTACATAATTAATACTATAATTCTGTAGCATCGGGAAGCCTGAGTTAAAAATGTCATTGTTGGTAATACATTTTTACTAAAGTTTGGCTATTTAGATAATTGATTCTCTCCATAGATTTTCATTGAAAAATGGTTTTAAAGTCTCAAAAAACTTGTTTTTAGACATGTTTTACTCCGTTCAGAAGTTTCATTTTAAAATAATGAGACTTAAGTAAACTTTGGTAAAGAATGCTAGAAAACCCAAGATTCAATGATTCTTTCATTTTCATGACTCATGTATACAATCTGTTAAGGAGTAACTTAGGTTCCATAGATTCTATTGCACCAAAAGTTCTTAGATTTATAGCTTAAATTTAACCTGGTAAAAGAGCTGCTGAAATTTCTACAGTCTACTTTCACTTCAGCAAGTAGATTATCTCTTTGCTTTCCAATATTTGCCTAATTCATTGAACAAATAGTGGTTAGAAAATATAAAAAGTAGATGAAATATTCACCAGTTAAAGTTTATGCTAACAAGCAGCACCAACCCCCCCCCCAAAAAACAAACAAACAAACAAACACAAAAAACCCACAACCTGTAGGCAAGATTCTACTTAGAGCTATCTGGATCCAACATGGTGGACTGAACTTACCCTTGCCAGAGAAGTTCATCATTGGCCAGGTCCTGCCAAACACAGGAAGCTAAGCAGAGGTCAGTTGCATTCAGGTAGGACAAGATGGTAAAGCTTAGCTCGGGAGGCAACATTTCCAAATTAATGAATCCTTCCTGTTCTTTCGATTTCCTTGTCTTCAAAAGATGATATATATCAATGCCCCCTTGGACTTGTTTGCGATGACTGGTGTTAGAAATGCTGCTGGCAGCCATCCTCCTGCCCTGCTCTCTGCTGAGGTAGCCTTGCTCACTGTAGCCTTCCTGCTGTAGCTGCTGGTTTCTGGCCACTCTCCACAGCCCCTGACCCATCTGCAAGCCTGGGAGAAAGCCAGAATGGAGTAAGAAGGCGACATTACAAAAGTAATCCACCTTTCCCTGCGGTACAACAAGTCTACATGAAGCATTCATTTATCAGAATGAACATTGCTCATTAAAGCGTATTAAATGGAGTAGGAAATTACAAATAGTTGGAACATAGTAAGTATGAAACTTGGATGGAGAACTATTTAGTTTGATTATCACCTTTATCTCAGTTTGCTAACCACTTTTAAAGTCCACAGGTGACATAATCATTTTTCACAAGGTAAGATTTAAAAGTTACTGACGTCTTAAAGACTCTTACAAATTATAATTATGTGGACTTATGGGCCAGTATTAAATACAACTCTGATCAGAGCACAGGACTTCACTTAAAAGACCTGTACACCCTGCTTTTTATCACAACCCAGGCTAAGCTAAGCTAGGCCCTTTTAACCAAATTCCCAGATGCATAACAGCTGTGAAACAGGCTTTTCATTTAATTCTTGCCAGTCTGCTCTTAAGTTGTAGGCTGTAATAAAATGTAACATAGGCCCTGAAGTCTAATTCAGAAACCTTATAAATTAGACACGTAGGACTCCATGATAAAGAGCTCAGTAATTACTATTTGATTCTGTTGCTGCTTTAAGTACAAATCATAATTTAGACTAATTTTCCAGTTCTTCTCCAGGAGCCCTATGGACTCCTCAGAGGTACCTGGGAAAAGGCAGGAGAAGGGATGGGAGTGCTCTAGCCTCTTCTCTCTCCACTTGACCTCCAACCAAAGTAGCTCTACATTTATCTCTTACAAATATCAGACTTCCTCATATACAAATATTTAGAAGACTATTGGCCTAGACTTTCTATTTCACTTGGTTTTGCAAATAAGTAACTTTTCCTGGGCAAATAAATTCACTGAGAAAAATGAAATCAGGAAGAGCTTTTAACTAACACAAATAATTATTTTCATGATCTCTTTTACAAACAAAATATTCTTGTTTTAAAAGCCCAAGTTGACTACTGGGACGTGCGTGTTTTAAAAATTTGGAGGAAGAAATGGATTTTTGTTCAAAATCATTAAACTAAATTTCATAGCGTGACCTAACCTTAAAATATGGTTTTGTTTTAATTGGCTGCTTACAATAAGGAGTAATAATCAAACAATAAAAAAGCAACCCCTCCCCAAGCCCACTGGTGACCAGAAATTCTGAAAATTATTAGGAATAATTTGAAAATTGAGTAGAATTTCAAAGAATGTCACCGAGTATTTTTTCAGTATTTAAAAGGGCATGTATATTTATTGAATTATTGTCTGTTAGTTGGATAATGGCCACTGTAACAGGCTACTTGTTGATTAAGACAGAAAAAACAGTCCAGGATAATTTTTCTCTCTTTGTCCTTACTGTGAACTGCTTGGAAATCCACAAGCTTACGCTATAAAGAGATGCGGGAGGGAGGATACAGAGAGAAGGAACATATTAATAATCTTTAAATGTGGGGAAATTTGTTTTTGCAAAGAAACCACAAAAGGTAGTAACTTTTCCTCCCTATGACACATACTACCATAATGGTAGCAGTTCCTGAAGTAGTGGTTAAGCTATTAATAATTAAATTCTTATTTTCTATTAGAATGATTGAAATCCCAAACTGACAACACCAAATGCTGGCAAGGATGTGTGAATTCAAAATGGTACAGTCACTTTGGAAGACAGTTTGACAGTTTCTTACAAAAATAAACATACTTTTACCATATGGTCCAGCATTCATGCTCCTTGGTATCTACCCAAATAAGTTGGGAACTCATGTCCACACAAAAGCCTGCACACAAACCTGCAGCTTTAGTCATAATTACCAAAACTTATAAGCAATCAAGTTGTCCTTCAGCAGGTGAATGGATAATTTACTGTGGTACAACCAGACAATGGAATGTTTAGTGCTAGAAAGAAGTGAGCTATCAAGCCATGAAAAGATATGGAAGAAACTTAAGTGCATATTACTAAGTGAAAGCAGCCAATCTGAAAATGCTATGTCATATGTGATTCCAATTATAAGACATCCTAGAAAAGGCAAAACTACAGACAGTAAATTAACACAGAAAAAAATACAGAATATCAACAAAAATTTGTAAGGAGCTATAAGTTTCCTTAAAGTTTAAATATGCTATGTCATGTTACAACGTAAGTACAACTTAATTTTGACACAAAAGACTCATAAACATTTTAAAATTTTTATCATAGCCATTTCTCTGTTTATCTTAGCAAGAAAATATCTAGAAATTGAATTGATTGCTAAGCTCACCCAGTGTATCTGTCATCATTTTAGATAATTATATTTATTCTTCTCTTTTGCATTTGCAGCACTAAAGGTAAATAATCAAACGTGGTGACTGATGTCTGAAGTCTCAAGATTTAAGGCATTTAGTATCAATTTTGTATGTACTTTCCCTACAACATCTTTCTAGTGACATATGGTTAGGCAGCTGATATTACTCTCAGGGATGTTGCTAGGGGACACAGAATCAGGGTGATTTCCCTAGGCTCTGGACTTTAATGGGGATCACTTAAATAGAGCACTGGATAAAGTGATTCGGAGAGCATCCAGCAGGTAGAAAAGAGGTTAAGCCAACAGCCGGTTCTTAGGATTAAAAAAAGTTGATGGGGAGGGTGGAGGTTTGAGGCTTATCTACACGTGATTCAGACAAAGAAAACTGCATTTTCTATTCTTCTACTGCTAAATAAATATTCTTCTATTGCAAATTACCCTTGCAGGATGTCTTTTTCCCTTTAAAGCAGTTCTTGATATGGAGCACGAACACAGTATGATAAATCACTTGAGAAGGATTACTATCATATATTTATCCTTCGGAGAAAGGAAAGGGTGTTGACAGTGTTCCACCCCACTCCCAGTCTTCCTTAGGGTAATAGTGGTGTGGAATGTGGACAGAACTGTCAGAAAAGTGATAAAACTCTCAAAAAGACAGGAGATCCACTACAGAAGCTGCGAAGCAAGTCACGGAGGGAGCATAGTGCTGTGGACTCTGAAGTTGAACAGACTTGAGTTCAAATCCTGACTTCACTGATGAGCACTTACAGGACCTTGGGGAATCTACTCGACTAGTCTAAGCTTTGGTTTCCTCATATTTAAGGTGATAATTTGCATATAATATAGGGGTAATACATATAGCTCAGAGAGCTGTTGTATTAAACATTACATATAAAGTGCACTTCACAGCTAATAATAAAACGTTAGCTCATTTGTTTTGACAAAACCATATTTTCACAGAATGAAAATGATGAGCATTTCAGTAAAACTTATTGAATGATACTTCAATTATCACATAAAAAAAGAAATCCATGAGTGAGTCTACACTGATGATCACTAAATATTACATGAAGAAAGGAAAGCTCTTCCTTATAGTAAAATTCTGAATAATGAGTTAGAAAAATCATCATTTAACTACCATCATAGAAAAACTAATTCTTAAGGCAAGAATTATCAGTGGGTGCTGAATCTGGAATTTGATAAAGAATGGAAGATTTACAGAGTCTCAAATATATTACTCATTAATTACAAAAAGAAATTAAGAAATCAGACAATATTTAACCAAGTGTTCAAACTTAACATTTACCAATAAGAGACAAACGGACATATATGCCTCTCTGGACATGATACCCTGAGAAGGATAGGACATATATGCCTCTCTGGACGTGATACCCTGAGAAGGATATAACAATTATACAGTACTCTGGCCAAAAATGTATAACCTTTATCTAATCATGAGGAGTATCAGAGAAACCCAAGAGTCTATAAATAATCTTTTTTTCCTTCAAAATTGCCAATGCTGTGAAGATAAAGAAAGGAATCATTCCAGATTAAAGGACACTGAAAAACATGACATCTAAATGCAGTGTGTGGACTGGATCTTAGCATGAAAAAAAAGTGCTAGAAAGGACATTATTGGGATAACTGAAAAACTAGACATATGGGCTGTAGATTGGATAAAAATACTTATATGAATGTCAACTTTTTTGAATTTGATAACTGTACAGCAGTTTTGTCAGAGTATATTCTTGTTCTTTAGGAAAAAAAACTGAATTATTAAGGCATAATGTATAAGACAGTCTCAAATGGTTCAGAAAAACAAACATCTGTCTCTATACAGAAAGAATGTTAACGCAATGTTGCAAAATGTTTAAAATTGGTGAATCTGGGTAAAAGGTACACACCAGTTATTTTTATTAATCGTACAACCTTTCTGTAAACAGAAATCTCCTGGTTGAGGAATCCAAGCATGTGAAATTTGAAAATAACTGAGTTTGATGTGTACTAAGTATAAGAATTACTGCCCTAAGAGCTTAGCGTCATACAGACTGAAAACCATCACGGAGATAAATGCTCAGCATCACAGTTTAAGAGTAGCAGAGACCCCTGTCAAGGCAAACATCAAAATAGTAAGAATTATTCTTGCCAGTTGTGGTAGAAAATTTTCTTTTAAAGGCTGAAGAAGTATTTTTAAAGAAAGTAGGGGAAAAAAATACCCCTTTAACTTTGCATGTGCAGATTTAAGGCTTGGAATTCCTGGCTGCGTTCTCTCCTTTCATACATAATATTATGTGCACAATGTTTTTAACATAATATTTAATAATATAAATATTAAACCATAATATTGTTTTTGTACTATAAACCACAATTTATTTAGTACTTACTCTATGCCAAGCATTGTGGAAGTTTTAATACATTATCTCATTTTTGTCCTCAAAACAACCTTCATAGGTAGATATTATTCTAATTTTATAGCTGAAGAAATAGTGACTCAGAGAGGTTAAGCAACTTTGCCCAAGATCTCAGAGCTGGCAAATGGAAAACTTAGGATTCCATCTCAGGTCTATCTGAGTCCAAAGGTTAGTCTTAACCACCAAACCTTATGCCCAGAACTGGCAAAGACGATCCACCATCTGCTTCTTCATCACTAGCTCTCATCTCTTCTCCCTCTGTCACTGCTTATTACCTCCATGCTGCTCCCAGCTGCAGCCTCTCTTTAGGCTACTGTTCTTGTGGAAAGCACATACACTTTGACGTGAAAAAAGATCTGGTTCAGACTCCCACACAGAATCTGTTTAGCTTATAGTCTGTGGTACTCATTTTCCTCACTAGATAAACAGTGAATAAGTCTTATCCCATGGAACTTAAAGGGGTTAAGAGAACCTAAGCCATAGGGAATTTATCATAACAGGTAGTTTTGTAGTCACCACTCAGTCCCCTTTAAATGATAACTCTTATTTATTTTGGTTCTCCCATTTCAGAGTACACCTGGTTATTCTGGACCTAATGATCTGAGTAGTTATAATCCTGGTTCCAAATTCCATTAATTGAGGATCTGTGAATTCGGAGGTGCCATTTACCTTCGCTAGGAGAAAAAAATAACAACTAGTAAATATATAAAGTTAGAAGAAACTAACTTTGCTTAGGCTGACACTCTTGGCTTGGCAAATAAGGTCAAGTATTTAGTTATCAGTCAGTGATAACAGAGATACCTTTTGGCATTTAAGTACTACCATCATCTTTAATCACTATAGACATGTTTCTAGAAATGAAAACTTTAAGACTTCATGGGAAGATTCAACATATCAGGAGTCCTTATGGCGGTATCACAAAATAAATCGATTAATAAGAAAGTTCTACTCTAGATCTTTATGACATCTTCACATCCCAGGAACTTGAATTATAAAGAGCTTTATGGATAGAGTGTCAATTTCTTGGATCTTTGAAATCAATGTTACAACTGTTGAGATCTATATTTTTAAAGCATATTTCTTGATTATAAAATACGAATTAGGGGCTTCCCTGGTGATGCAGTGGTTAAGAATCTGCCTGCCAATGCAGGGGACACGGGTTCGATCCCTGGTCCGGGAAGATCCCACATGCCGCGAAGCAACGAAGCCTGTGAGCCACAACTACTGAGACTGCGCTCTAGAGCCCGCAAGCCGCAACTACTGAGCCTGTGTGCCACAACTACTGAAGCCCACGCGCCTAGAGCCCATGCTCCACAACAAGAGAAGCCACCACAATGAGAAGCCTGTGCACCACAACGAAGAGTAGCCCCCGCTGGTCGCAACTAGAGAAAGCCCACGCACAGCAACAAAGACCCAATGCAGTCAAAGATAAATAATAAATTAATTAATTAATTTTTAAAAATAAATAAAATAAAATACGAATTACTCAAACATATGTTCCTTAAGATGACAATAATTTTGGAACTCACCTATCATACTGTGCTTTATTATTGTTTATTAAAAGAAATAAAAATTTAAAAATATATACAGGTAGTCCTTGCCTTGTACAGTACCAAGCTAAATACTGGCTGACAGTTCCATAGGACTGTGCACAGCAAGGCCACAGTTCTAACACTCATGCATTTCAGTTTACATGGTACTGAGCAGAGTAAGAACTGCCTGTAAGTACTAAGATGGGGGACTAATTCAACACAATAGGCTACATGGAAAAATCCAATACCAAACACAGTGCCTTAGACCTACAAAGCACTCAGTAAATATTTGTTGACTGCAAGAACGGATGAATGGTAAACAATAAGAAAAACTGAATTAGATGAACCTCGACCTAAACATCACATCTTTCAAAAAATCATCAGAATGGATCATAGACTTAAATGTAAAGCATAAAAGAATAAAACTTTTAGAAAAATACAGAGAAGGAAATCTTAGGGATCTATGTCTAGGCAAAGAGAGTTCATCAAAAGTACAATCCATAAAAGTAAAAGTTGATAAAGTCGACCTCATCAATATTAAAACTTTTGCTCTTTGATAGCCCATGTGAAGACAAAAACACAAGCTACAGGCTGAGAGAAAATATTTCCAAACCACATATCTGACAAAGGACTAGTATCGAGAATATATAAACAATTTTCAAACTCAAAAGCAAAAAATCAAACAATTCAATTAAAAAATGAACATAATATTTACAATAGCCAGGACATGGAAGCAACCTAAGTGCCCATCGACAGATGAATGGATAAAGATGTGGCACATATATACAATGAAATATTACTCAGCCACAAAAAGAAACGAAATTGAGTTATTTGTAGTGAGGTGGATGGACCTAGAGTCTGTCATACAGAGTAAAGTAAGTCAGAAAGAGAAAAACAAATACCCTATGCTAACACATAATATATGGAATCTAAAAAAAAACCTAGGGGCAGGGCAGGAATAAAGATGCAGACATAGAGAATGGACTTGAGGACACGGATGAGGGGAAGGGTAAGCTGGGACGAAGTGAGAGAGTAGCATTGACATATATACACTACCAAACGTAAGGTAGATAGCTAGTGGGAAGCACCTGCGTAGCACAGGGAGATCAGCTCTGTGCTTTGTGTCCACCTAGAGGGGTGGGATAGGAAGGGAGGGAGGGAGACGTAAGAGGGAAGAGATATGCGGATATATGTATATGTATAACTGATTCACTTTGCTATACAGCAGAAGCTAACATACCATTGTAAAGCAATTATACTCCAATAAAGATGTTAAAAAAGAAAAATTGAACATAAGACATGAACAGATATTTCGCCAAAGAGGACATACAAATGGTACACAACACACGATAGACATTCAGCATCATTACCCAGGAGGGAGGTGGGTGTAGTTATAAAAGGGCAGCACCAGGGATCCCGGTGGTGTTTGAACTGTTCAGTGTCTTGACTGTGGTGCTGGATATGTGAATCTGCACAGAATCTCATACACACAGATACACATTTGAGCAAAAATAAACTGGGGAATTCTGAATAAGATAGGTGCAATGTATTAATGTCAATATCCTGGTTGTGATAGTATATAATGGTTATGCAATATGTCACTGCCTAGGGAAACTAGGCAAAGTGTACAAGAGATCTCTTGGTATATTTCTTGCAACTGCATGTGTATCTACAATTAACTGGAAAAAAAAAAAGGACAGAGTATTGTACACTTAAAATGGGTGAATTTTACAGTATGTAAATGATACCATAATATAGTTTTTCAAAGAACTAGAGACTCTAATAAACACTCTAAAGAAGGTGACCAAGGACACAGCAAGCCTAGTGTCTATGACAAATAGTAACTATTTTAGATTTAAGGATACCCAACTAATTATTAAAAATCTATGACCTATGAATCACCTCTGACTTCGTGGAATGTACTGTATAGATTAAAAGAAGACAGAATCAAGGAATACGAATACTTAAGGATACAGATCTATAATAATGTTTTGACTATTTACCTAGGAAGTATCAATAATTGAGTAACAGTATAAATGCAAAAGGATTGATGTGTGCCTGTTACTTGGTCTAATAAAAAAAACCCCAGCATAAATGCAAAATACATTAAAGAAAATTGGTTTAACTACTCATTAAAAATCAAAGTACATAAACTAATGTGATTTAATTTGGATTGCTTCAATTCCAATTTTATAATATTTCTGATTTGTGGGAATAATGATCCAATTTGGTAAAAATATTTTAAAAATCAGTAAGTTGTTTAATCTCCTTACTACTTAGATATCCTTGTTTCTATGAAAATAACAGCGACAATAATAATAGTACTTTTTTTACACATTGACCGGATAATTTAGAAGTCTGTATTTTTTAATCTAAGTATTTAGGCCTTTTGGTTTTTAAAATTAATATCTAGCTTTATTATGCTGAGACTAGAGAATGTGGGCTCTATGATGTGTGCTTGAGAGAAATGTGTAGGTTTTCTTGACACTGCTACTTTGGAGAGTGAATTTAAAGTTGGAGTTCCAGTTATGCCATATGCTGTATGACCTTAGATATTTCAAACGAGGTTTCTGATCTTCGGTTACCTACAAAATAGGGGAAATCACTCCTATCTATTTTACAGGATTGCTATAAGCCTTAACTGAGATAACATATATAAAAGCATCTTTTAATTGGCAAAGCAGTATGTACGCCCTGACTCATTTCCTTTTTTCTAATGCAAAAATCTGAGAAACAGCTATATTTTTCTGACATATTTTGGATGTACTTTTCTCATTTTTTAAAAAAGAAATACAGTGGTAGTCTAAACAAATCTGTTGTAACATAGCACAAAGGCACTTCCACTTAGGACGCAGCATAGATTAGATTAATTACCAAGCACTCTATCAAGTTAATTATTAATGTTTATGAGAACAATACTTTTCTGTTATTGTAATGTCTTGTTCTCTTTTCAAAAGAGTAGAGTATTTCCACAAAAGAATGATAGAGATTACTTTATTAATACCTGTTGGTATATCTAATATAAAATTATCTTTAAAATATATTAAACAGCTTTAATCAAAACATCCCTATGTAACAAGTTAAACATCAAATAAAGTACTATTCTAAAAGAACACACTGTACCACTGCTTTTAGCAATTTTATGGCACTAAGCATTCAAATAGCACATGCTGTGGAAACAAATATATGTAATAAAGAATGGATTATGCACCATTTAGATGGATGGATGACACGCAGTGGAAGATGGGAAGAACACAAAGCAGCCTGGAGGTCTCAGGAAAGCATTCTGCTTTAAACACTTTTGTCTGAAGCAAACGAGATTCCATAAAGTCTCTTCCTGAGCAAGCAGTGTTAAATCATGGGTTTAACATGAATGAGCTACTTTATGAGTGACATGAATGAGCTACTTTAAACACTCATTATAAATGGTTAGTTTTTTTCAATATTTCTTAAGTGTCTAAATAGTGGGGTTTACAAATAAGAAATTTCCTATCTCAGATAAAGATCTAAAATGTGTACCAAAAGAATTATTTCTAACATGCAAATTCTATTGCCTTAAAGATGAGGAAATTCACTCATTTATATCTTCTTAGAGATTTTCAATTTTTTTCCAATGAGAAAGTAACAACTAGATTTTTGGTTACTTTAGGTTTTAAAAATCTTTTTAAGTGTTATCATGTGATATTACTCAAAGGCATAAGAACATGGGAGATTCTATGAGAAAATATTTTATACATATATAACCAAATTGGCAGCCCAACATTTACTTCTCTACTTCCAAAAGAGCAGACCACCAAAGTAGTTTAGAACAGACTGAGTAGAGGGGAAAAAAAGAAAAGAAAAAAACCTGATAACCAATCACACTTCTAACATTGAAAGGCAACAACTGTAGAGAAATGAAGGAAGGGTAAGTCCACAAGGAGGCCTTTTTCAGGAAAAAAGGGAAATAGCTAAGTACTAAGAGGTCACAGGGTACATTAAAAACATAAAAAAACAAAACAAAACAAAAAAAACCAGTCATTAAATTTAAAGATCTGGTCCTGCAAGAGCAGTTTTTGCTACTAAAAAGCATACCATTGTAGGTTTTTTTTTTAATTCGAAAAAGATTTACAATATTACTTTGTTTTCTGAAGGTTTTTTCCTGTTCTTTGATTCTGTAATGAGTGTTACCAAATGGTATCTAAACAAATGTAAACATTAAGATGTCATTTAAAATGTAACCAAAAAGCAGAGAATTGGGGGCTTATTTAATTTCACTTATTTCTTCAGCTTCTTTTGCAAGAGATGTTCCACTGTCTGTTTTAACTTTCAAATAAAATAAATTTATTGAATTCCTCACTGGCATTATTTTTAATTACACTGATTCTTTAACTGCACTCTTTACTCAACCCAACTGCAATCAGCAGTGGTCATGGCAGCACATCCCAACCTACCTCCTCATGGCACACCACACTCCATGCCCACTGACTGCAAAAGCCATTCCTATGAGAGTTGGGGAGTTAAAAAACAAAACGATGTGTTTATTAATGCCACTGAACTGTACACTTAAAAATGGTTAAGATGGGGCTTCCCTGGTGGCGCAGTGGTTGAGAGTCCGCCTGCCGATGCAGGGGACACGGGTTCGTGCCCTAGTCCGGGAAGATCCCATATGCCACGGAGCGGCTGGGCCCCTCCGCAAAGGGAGAGGCCACAACAGTGAGAGGCCCACGTACTGCAAAAAAAAAAAAAAAAGCTAAGATGGTAAATTTTATGTTATGTATATTTCACCATAATAAAAAAAATGGGAAAACAAAACAAAAACTGTAATTCTCACTGAATTGCTTTTACACAAATAAGACAAGGTATTAACATAAAATAAATATTGACAGGAGCCAACAGGAAAGTCAGAAGTGAGATGAGAAAACATCTAACAATGAAAACAGACTGACACAAAACATGAGCTTGATTCAGGCTCCTTCAACTAGTTGTGAGTAGAGGGCACAATACTCAAAGCCTCACTTTCCTCACCGGTAAAAAGCGGGTTTTGAACTTGATGATCCCTAAGTTCTCTTTTTGCTATAAAATTCTATGATCCTATAAAAATGAGAAAATCCTAAAAAATTAAAATAAAAGGAAGAGGTGATGGAGATGGACGTATGTGTGCCTGTGTATGTGTATTTAGCATCTGTCCTTTCCATCTCTTTCCCCCCATGTCCATGACTTCTACAAATCACTGCTCAGGATGAGCAGATAGGGGCTCTCCAAGCATGGCTCACTTGCTAAAATCTTGTTCCTTCTTTCAAATAGCTTATGAAATCCCCTGCAATCTGCTCTTGCAGGATACACAAACTGCTGATCACAGAGCTAAATTCCCAAACAGCCTAAACTTGAAAGCAAATATCTTTTCTCATCTCTATCTACATCACAAAAGCACTTGCCCTAAATGGAATATAAACTCATTCAAGTTTCACTGGAGAATCTATGTCAATAAATGTCAGTAAAACAAAACCACGAGAAAAAAATAAAGAAATGGAGAACATAAATTTCTAGAAGTGGATGTATTTCATTAAAGTTGTTTTCAAATAGTAAGTAAAATAATTCAGTGGAAATGCAACGTGAGTTAATGTATAATTCATAGACTTCATGTTAATGATTTTGACACATTATCATAGGTCAGCCAATGGATTAGCCTCAGTTTCCAAATCTGAATCAAAATGTAGGAAAAAAAGAGAGTTGTATCAAAACATAGCAGTTGGTTAAGTAATGAATGATAAAATCATAAATTTGAATGACTAATTTCAATGCTTTGTGATCAAAGAAAAGGTAATTTCTTGGTAATTCATGTTTTTGTATCGTGAAATAAGGAAAATAACTATCTTTTAATTTATACAATTCTAAGCACAATAAACACACAAAACATTCCCTGTTAAACTGATAATAAGTGTAATAAATTACAAGACATGGTTCAGCTTATCTAGTTATTACCATAAGATATTTTGTGAATGAAGTATTTCAACTGTGTTATTTTAGCAAGCACCTGTTTAAAATCTGGCAGACATCTAAGGGGCCAAAACTAAATTTAGCAGACATCTAAGGACCCAAAACTACACTAGTTAATTGGTTGTAACCTACTATAAATGAACTATGTTAACCTGATAGGGAGTACCTATTTAAAAGCCAAATCTACAATTTGAGGATTGACACAGTCGGGCTGGCGTTAAGCACCTGAGGTATAAAAGATGACAACATCTTTCAAACCTGGAAGAAGCATAGGCAATTTTACAGTGGGTCAAGGCCAAAACAGTGTCACAATAAACCGGGAAGCCCGTACCTTTCATTGCCAATAAGCTCATTTGGTTCACTGACAAAAGCTGTGCTGGTGATGTGCGCCCAGGTAATGCTGAAAGAAGGTGGTACCTGACATCTAATAATGCTTAAAAACAAACACACAAACATATTTCTGTTCTCAGACAGACCTCTCCCACCCGTTTGCTCTCATACCAACATAGAGACGGCCACATTCTTTCTACACTAGAAAGGCTTACCTCTAGCCTTTCCTAACTTCTTTCCACCTTTAAAGCTATCTTTGCTCATGTTTATTTTGAAACCATTTCAACCATATAAAATGGCAATGGGTAAGGAATACACAGTCTCCAGTTGTGATATGCTCTATTCACGTACACCTTAAAAACACAAACCTTCCTCTCACACATGTCATTCCTCAAGCAAAGTTTTCCAAGAAAAATAATAAGCCTCTCTTCAGGCATTTAGCAGAAAAAAAAAGACAACCTCCCCCAGGAAAAAAAAAAAACACAACTTTCCAAGAAATAAAATCCATGTATAAGTTTGTCTATTTCATTACAATCAGGCATATTTTTGCTCAGTTATTTCTATCTATTAACTCCTAAAAGTTATTAGCCAGGGTGTCTGTGTTAGGTCGCCTCTAAGATGGCTCCCATAGGCCCTTGCGTCTTGGGACTCACGCCCTTGTGTAATCCTCTCCACAGTGACTGAGTTGGATTTATTGACTCCTATCAACAGAATATGGCAGTAGTGATGGGATGCCACTTCTGAGATTAGCTTATAGAAGACTAGAGAGAGTCTTGGGTGCTCTCTCTTGGATTGCTCACTTGAGCGAAAGTCAGCTGCCATACTGTATACAGTATCTCAGACAAACTGTCAAGTTAACTGGATAAAAATGGCGAGTTTCCTACTCAACCCGAAAAGAGAATAAAATTTATTCTTAATTCTGATATCTGCTCAAGTTTGTGAACCATTTTCTTAGAGGGTAAAAATTCTCCCTACCCCAGAAATATGGTCACCAGCTGCAACATTAAAAAAATATATGTAAAGCTGAAATGGAAAACATAAATTAGCTTCACTTTGCAGTAATAAAGGTCATAATCTATTGATATGGAAATACCTGGGATCCTTGAAAATAAAGACTCCACTTGTTAAAAGAAGTAGATTCAATTATTAAATTACTAAATACATACAGAACCTAAAAATAAAACAAAACCCTTAAACGACTGAGGATTGGGATCCATTTGTGATTTCACCCAATTTTAATAATAATTAAGTGAGCACCATATAAGAAACTAGAGCCTAGTCACAGAGAAACAAGCAAGAGACAAGTTAAGAATCTGCCGAGTTTATAACCAAAGTTTAACAGCTGAAGCAACTGGCAATCCATCGTGACCTTAACTGGATGTGTTTGCATTCATGTTACTGTAAAAAGTATGTTAAGAGCCAAAAACTCTGCCTATGCACCAAAAACACATTCTACTTGGAAAGCAACACCTGGGCTAGAAGAGCGTAACCTCTGCTGTTTCCCGGCTTTATTTCAGAGTGAAGCCGGGTCCTACCTGGGGTCCCAAGCTGACCTAGGGGTCCCCAGTGACCCAGGAACGCAAGGAGCACACCTACTCCCGCCTCCTGACACGGATTCCTCATTTTAATTAGCCAACTCCGCTGTCACTCAAGGTGCTTCGCACAGCCATTGGCCCCAAAGTCTCGCTGGTTGGCAAGTTTCTGCCAACTGGAGCACCGATGGTCATCATTTCCGAGAAGAAAAGTAGGGGTGTACAGGGAAGAGAGGCAAGAACTCTGAAATATCTAGGGGGACACCCTTACCTGAGCGACCTGCGATTCCCCACCGCCGCCGCGACGAATCGGCCTCTGGGCGGGGGCTTTCAGCCAAAAAGAAAATGGCTCAGCCGGGAAGGGGTGCCCAGGCCATGGAGTAGCCGGTTCAAACTTTATTTGTTCACGCTGGTGAAGGTGAGGTCGGGGAGAATCCCAGAAACAGCACCTGATCCCTCCGAACTCAGCGTGCCCCAGGCTGCAGCAACCTGAACGGCCGACTCTCCGAGTTTTGACGTTTCCTATTGTTGCCGGAAGTGACGTCCGTATTCGGGGGCGCTTCAAGAAGAAGTATTTTTATCCCCTCGATCTACGATTCGCCACAGAGTCCCGGTCTCTCACTTCGCAGTCCGAGCCCCTGTGAGCCTCAGAACCGGGCAGACTTCGAATCTGCACCTTGGGATCGGACTGGACGTAGGAAAGACTCTCGGCAGGGTCAGTCTTTCCAGGGCTCTGTACGAACGTGCTGTGGAATCTGCAGCGGGGAATCCAGGAGCTCAGGGGAGCCGGCAGCTTGGAAGGTCCTGCCGCGGTGCGTGGCGGGCTTCCACCCGCTGCTCAGAATACAAACGGTCGGCGGGAGAAGCGCGTCCCGGCGTGGGCGTCGGGCCGCAGGGAGTCGTTGCTGGAGGCTGGGCTCCCGGGGCTCTGGGATTGCACATGCTACCACCTCCTCTGCCCGTTGTGCGGGGCTGGAGGCCTTTGGAGCCCGTTCTTTGCTCGGCCGCTGCTGGGTGAGCGCGGGGGGTGCAGGCGGGGCTGCGCCCCGGGATGGGCCGGGGTCGCCTCTCTCCGCTGCCCTAACCGAGGCCCCGGCTGGGGCGAGTGACCAGGGCTGCCTTTTCATCCTTTTAAATCAAGTGCAGGGGAGGAGAGCGCTAGACGTGCCTTGCCCATGAACCCGACTGGGATATCCTTTTGATAACGAAGAAATGGGAAGAGCTCATCTTCTCAGATCAGGTTGTAACTTAGGGTGGGAAGTCCTAGACGGACCGATTCCTGCTGTTGGAGCCTCTGAGCTGAGGGGCAGTCCGGCTCCTCGGAAATACTGATGAGAAGGAAGAGCTGAGAATAGTTGATGTTTTCCTTGCTTTACATTTCCCTAGTGTTTCAGTGTTTCTCCACTTTCCTACAGGACTATAGCTTTTTCCCTTACCGTAAAAAAAAAATCAATCTTGAAATTTGGATTCCGGAATTACGGCTGTAGTAGACTGTTTTTCTAAAATTATCCACAAACCTTTTAACGGTTTTATATATGAACACAGCAATCCTACAGAGTTATATACTTGACCCTTACTCCCCGTTTTCCCCAATTTTCTCCTCTATTTTTTTTTTTTTTTTTTTTTGCTGTACGCGGGCCTCTCACTGTTGTGGCCTCTCCCGTTGCGGAGCACAGGCTCCGGACGCGCAGGCTCAGCGGCCATGGCTCACGGGCCCAGCTGCTCCGCAGCATGTGGGATCTTCCCGGACCGGGGCACGAACCCGTGTCCCCTGCATCGGCAGGCGGACTCTCAACCACCGCGCCACCAGGGAAGTCCTCTCCTCTATTTTTGATAGATAATATTTAGCGTTATGAGCTGTCACAAACTCTTAGCCCTCGACCGTCATCTTTACACCAGTCGGTGTAGTTGCTTCATTCTGAACAAAAATCACTGAGTTCAATGGCATTCCATTGGGAGGCATCATTTAATGGCCTCTAACAACGGTGAGATTCAACTAGATTAAAAATCTTAAAAATGCTATTTTATACCATTTCCACGATGTCTCCTGTAATAAATTCAGTGGGGCAGACCTAACTAGTAGCGGAGAACTCTCTGAGGAAGCTAGGAAGCAATATGAGACCATCTTAGTGGTTGAATCTGTGCTACAAGCTGAGTGATATATGCTTTTGTCTTTTAATTTCTTTTTATAAGGGTTATAAAGCGAAAATGTTAAGCGATTTCTTAAAAAGTTACTTTTCATGTCTGAAACTACTATGTTTAAATGTGCACAAGTCCTAAATTGGCTTTTTTTTAATATCTTAATTTCTAGGGTTTTTTTCAGTTTTATAATAGAAAAGTAAAGCCTTTCATGCAAGTGTAGAGCAGTAGCTGTAATTTTTTCTATAATACTCAAAAATATTTTAACCCCTTTGTTTTTTTCTATCCTGTTTATCACTTGTCTCCTTCACCTGCAGATCCCAGCTGTACCTGTATCTTACTCTTCTTCAAAATATTTATTCTGCTGGTACTGAAGAGGATGTGTTCCAGGGACATACTTTGTTGTCAGAAATTCCATTACCAAAGGTAGAAATAATGAGACATTGGTATATGTTACAGGACTTCAGAGAAAGGAAGGACGGAAAGATACCTTAAAGTGTTAAATAAAACAAAAATTCCACGTACCGCAAAGATGGAACATACATCTGAAAGGATTAAAGGAAGTCTGTGGGAAGAGATAAAATTTATATTAAAATTATAGAATGTCTTAGGAGAAAAGGTCCCCCTAGAAGAATTGTGTTACGATACGTGGGTCTGGAACTTAAAACGAGCTAACACCTACTATATTGGCCAGGGGCAACACCCAAGAATATATATTTTTTGCATTCAACAGCCAGATTAGTTCCCACTTTGTCTTTCCCAGGAAAATAAAGACTGGTCTTGGGAAGTCATCTTCAACCGCTTCCATATGCACATAAATCCCCCAGTCATCCTAAAAGATGTTAGAGAAGGTTTACCCTTCTTGGCCAATATATTGTAGAATGTGATTTTTAGGATCACTTCCTCTTTTCTCTAGTTCCCTCCCATTTGACACTACTTGAAATTCCCTCTGCCTAAAAATGTGTTTAGTTGAAGTAATTGGTTGGCTGAAAAATATTGACTAAAACCCACGCGTGAGCATTTAAAAGTATATTCAATAACGTGTTCTTTACCGTGTTGATAAAGGAGAGGAAGCTTGGAACAGGAATATTCTATGTTCTTTAAGAGGAGGAAAGGGTACAGAGCTGGGTGGCCAGTGGCTTAAAATAGAAAGCTTACTAAATTTAGGATTTTGCGAATTGCTAGCCCACCTCTGGTTATGCGTAGATATAGGGAAGGTGTGTAAGAAGGTGATTTGTATCCTAGGCAGCTGCTGGGGTGTTGACTAGGGGGAAATGACCGTACTAACTCTACTTCGCCTGATTTATGTGTTGTTCTGTTTTGTTTTTAATGTCAGTGACCTATTTTTCTATTTGTCTTACATTTTACATGTAGATTTTCAACAACATACCTGGAATTAATTATTGAAGGATGTGAGGTACCCTTTACATCAAGGGGTCAGGATTTATTTATCCCATTTGGATGTTCAGTTGACACAGTACCATTTATTGAAAAAGACCATCCATTTTTCCAGGGCTGCTCTGCATCAACTTTGTCATAAGTCTAGTGTCATTGTATGCATGGTCTGTTTCTGTACGTTGTTCCATTCCATTGTTCTGTTTGTAGATATTTTCAATAATTCTAAATTTAACTTTATACTGAGTCTCATTATCCAGTGGTTGAATTTTCCAATTTTGATCTTCTTCAGCATTATGTTATTTATTGTTTATCTTTTGCATATCTATGCAAAGTTTGGAATCAGCTTGTCAATTTCCACCTTTAAAAAACTGCAGGGAGTTTTGGGGAGGGATGGCATGGAGGGAATACATTGAATTATGGATCGACTTACTGAGTCTTTAAGTCCTTGCTCAAGATGTAGACCTCTTATTTAGGGCTTCTTTAATTTATCTCAGTGAAGTTTTCTGGATTTTTTGTTTTGAGGTCTTACAGATCCGTTTTAGATTTATTCACATGTTTATGATATTGGAGGCTAGTGAATTATTTACACATTTTTTTAACATATTTAAACATAATTTAGAAATTATTTGGGTAGTACAGAGAAATAACAATTGATACTTGTATATTGGCCTGCTATCCAGCAGCCGTGCTAAATCCATTTGATTTCTTTTGGATTTTTTCAAATACAATTATGTTGTCTGTGACTAATGACATTTTTATTTCTTCCTTTTTAGTCTTTATTCCTTTTATTTCTTTTTCTTGTATTTTTGTACTGCCTAAGACCTCTAGTACAGTATTGGATAGAAATGGTGAGAGTGGATAAGCTTGCCTTTTCCCAGTCTCAGGAAGAAAGCTTTTAATATTTCACCTTTACATATGATGTTTGCAGTAAACTTTTTGTAGGTATCCTGCAGATAACTGCAGGCAGTTCCCTTCTATTCCTAACGTCCTAAGAATTATATCCTAAATGTTGAATTTTATCAAATGCCTGAGTTTGTTGTTTTTACTGTTCAAATTGTTTCAGCTTTGACCACTGGAAGCTGTTTCATTTGGTTCCTGTGTCCCTATGACATACGTGTGGGATTGGTTTGTTTGTTTTGTGTGTAATTTCTTACTTTCTAGAATTATATAATGCCTCAGGCTCATCTCATATATTTCCTGGCCCAGTCCTAGAATTGGCCATTTCTCCAGGAATCCAGCATTACACATATTCTGCATCTATATTAAGCTAAACATGAGTTCATACTTGCATGTCTAACTAAACCATGAGGCGTGGCTCATTCCAATCTCGTCCCCTTGCTTATCTGTAAATTCCCACTCCAGCAGTGCGAATCCTGGCTTCTACTATTTAGCCATCCATTTGCTTAATTGTTCAATTCCAGCATATATGTGGAATTAACTCATATGTACATGGGAGACAACTTTATACACTGGAGTACAGTGTTTCTGTGCAGCTCATTTTGCCTTTAGTCTCACAGGCTCCACTCATTCCCAAAGTTACTTAGCAGCTTTTCCATCCACCCCCTCTGTGAGGTAGCTTTGCACATTACCTGTATGTGACCCTCCCTCTTACCTCTGAATCCTTGCAGCCGTGATCTCTGTAGTTTTTATTGTCTCTACAGTTTTGCCTTTTCCAGAATATCATAAAATGGAAACCAAACAATATGTACCCTTTTCAGACTGGTTCCTTTTACTTAGCAATATGCATTAAGGTTCATTCGTGTCTTTTTGTGGCTTCATAGCTCTTTCTTTATTGCTGAATAATGTCCTGTTGTATGGATGTGTTAATTTTTTAAACTCATTTGGCTATTGAAGGACATCCTGACTGCTTACAGTTTTGGGTGATTAGGAGCAGAGCTGCTGTAAACATTTGCATGCAGGATCTTGTATGTGCATTAAATTTTCAAGTCACTTGGGTAAATAACTCTAAGCACGATTGCTGATTGTATGGTGTTTAGCCTTGTAAGAGCCTGCCAAACTGTCTTCCAAAATGGCTATGCGATTTGCATTCCCACCCACCAAAAATGAGAGTTCCTGTTGCTCCATATGCTCATAAGCATTTGATACTGTCAGTTTTTTGGATTCTAACCATTGTGATAGATATGCAGTGGTATCATTTTTTAAATTTGTAATTACTTAAAGACATTCGATGTTGAGCATCTTATATGCTTACTTGCCATCTGTGTATCTTCTTTAATGAGATTTTCAGATATTTTGCCCATTTTTAAATTGGCTTGTTTGTTTTCTTACTCTTACATTTAAGAATTCTTTGTATACTTTGGAAACAAGTCTTTTATCCAGTATGTGTTTTATGAATATTCTGTCTGCAGCCTGTCTTTTCATTTTCTTAACAGTGTATTTTGTAGAACAGAAGTTTAATCTTAATGAATTCCAAGTCAATTTTTTTATGGGTTGTGCTGATATTTTCTAAAAACTCATTGCTAAACTTGGGGAATCAGAGGTAGTTGCCTATAGCTGAGCAAGTTATATGTGTCTGGGGGTGGTGGGTGGGAGGGGAAGCAGAGGGAAAGTAAAAGTCTAGGGTTTAGCAGCTTCTTATACGGACTTTCAAATAATCGTTCTTATTTCAAGGCCATGGCCTTACCCTTCAGCCTTTCAGAAGTATCAGGTCCCCTCATTTCTGAACCTGTTGCTGTTGTTGGCTTCCTCCTAAACAGGAGGATGGGATTGACCTACCTTTGCTCTGCTAGGTTGGTTATCACCCATCCATCCATCTTCCAAAATTTTGTTGACGCATCCTTTGTCATGTGGAATCCCCTCTAGTTTTCTTTACCCTGATGAGTATATATGGTTTCTAATCATTTACTTTCATTTTAGTGGTGTTTAGAAAAGGGAATGAAGGTAACATGCATTTAACCAGCTGCCATATTTAACCAGCTGAATTCTGAATTTAACTTATCTATTTTTATTTTTTAAGCAAACAATCTGATTTACAACTATGTAAGTTCAGAACCCTGGGAATACTGACCAAATCTGTGCTAAATTTCTTTGTCTCCATTTCTTACTGATTTTTATTATGTACCCTTTATAAGCATCCACAATACTCATTGATGGAGATTATTTTAGGGTGATATGTCTTCCCAAATTGTACTTTGTTGTACCATTAAGTATTTGGGAGAGTGTCATATAATATCAGACACACTGTTAGAAGATGAACATAAGGCAAACTTATTTTTTTAGTGAAAAAATATTGAGGGGGGAAAAGTGCACCTGACATTCAGGAATATATGGAAGGTACAAGACAGTACTACACCAGTAGGGAAGATGAATTAGGGGAGAAATAGCTAAGATAAATATGGTAAGTGTGTACGAGATTGAACAAAAGAGATTAGAGAAGCTTCAAAGATACAAAGAGTTGAGCAGTGTTTTATGGATTTTTTTTTTTAGGTGAAAATTTAGATAATTTCCAAAGCTGGAGCTGAATCGAATGTTAAATAATGGCAACAGGTGACTTAAAAAGAAGCTTACGGAACCTAGAACAAGTGCTTCGCTTGCTGAATTATCCTAGAGAGGTGGATTGTTTAGGGTGAGCTACAATATCAAACTTCTTTATATTATTTTCAGTAATGATGTGAGGTAATGCTTGACATGAGGGGAGTATCTAAATAAAAATCTGGATTTTATCTGGGTCCTTTAAATTTTTTCCTTGAAATGACTAAGAGATGCTTAGAAAGCAGTCAGGAGTTTGTTTCTAAGTAGGAATTAATGAAAAATTCCAACTCAGGAGATTTAAAACAACTTTTAGAAGTAGAAGCACAATATTGTTAGAATCAGGTGTGGTCTCTATACAACGTTTAATCTCACGGAAGTGTAATGGATTTCATTAGTTCTGTAATTTACCACCCTCGCACACTTAGTTGGGTGGTATTCCTTTTTGATTCGGGAGATTCTAGTTAATAGATTTCTTATGACAATTTATACCATGCTTGAAGATTGTTATTAAGCTATCTCACTTAAACCTTTTGCTTTAGTTTCCACTTTCCAAATGTGACTTACTCGCCTTTGTAGAATGTCACAAGGTACATTTCTTCTCTAATTCTGCCAACCTAATACGGTACTCCCATCATCCTCTTATCGTTTAATACCTCTTTTTCTTCCTCCCTGGGATGGCTGACTGGTTAAATGTTTCCCCCCACTAGAATGCAGCCTGACATCTGGGGCTTTTTGTTTAGTTCACTGCAGCCCCCCACATCTAGAACTGCCTGGCACATCTTAGAAGCTAATTAGACATTTATTCAATGACCGTGTCGAGGGACAAGTCCAGATTAGGCATATGTTCAAGAAGTGAGGGAAACTGGGTTGGTTTAACCCAGTAGAATCCTAGATAGTCTTGTAAACTAGGGAAAGCTAACCAAGAGAAGGCTGCAAGTGAATGGATACTGAGGAGACTAGGGAAGGTTTAGCTCTGATGACTGTTATTACGAGCATCATATGTGAGGAGCAGAAGGCATTCCCTAGTCTGCTCCCACAGTGTGTACCAGTCATATACTGGTTCCTCAAAACAGGGAAATCTCTACTATCCAGACTGGCAGGGGCTGAGTCAGTTTGAGTAGCCAAGTTTTCTTCTTCCCACTTTAAGTATTAACATTTTAACAGACATTTTGGTTAGGAATAATTCTAAAATATACTGATGATTCTCCTGTCTTCTGAATACAGCATTCAAACATTTGATTTTCTTATTGACCCGAGTATCATTAAGAACAAGTTTAGATTATCTTATAAGACAGTAATGTCTGCAGGGTTTATTGAGACGGGTAGTGCTACTTGCTGCTGCTTCAGGTTGCGCTCCCCGATCCGACATGCACACATATACGTACAGATACACACTCCGCGTATTTTGATTCTGTATACTTTTTGCCATTTTAAAATTTTTTCCTGACATCTGCTGTTTTTCGTGTTGGCCTGTCAATTTATAATGTCTGTTTCTCTTACTGTTTCTAGTCTAAGTCCTTAGAAACTAGGTAACCAAGATTTTTGAGATTGTTTAACTTAAGAGGTATTAAATGCAGACCTGGCTGTTTTCTATTCATAATGTGGATAAAATGGACACATTTTGCTCTAAAAAAGTACTTTTTCCGTTCCTGTTTTGAACTGTCTTACAGAGAGACAAGGTTGCTAGAGCAGTTTTCTCATTGGGTAAATTATAATTTTACCCACGAACATAAAAGAGAAACAATTTATGTTTGTCCTGCAAAAAACAAAATATAATCTTATCATATTTGTTCTCTGCCTTATTGAAAAAAATTGGGCAGGGATGGGGAGATTTATGTATGTGTTTGAATTTTGTGGAAAACAAATGTTCTAAGTAAGTACATTATCGCATCAGTTGAACAAATACTTTCTGTGCCTTGTTGTGAGAGAATCAGTGAAGGCACTTCTTGAGAAACAAGATCTGTGTGTGGAGACAGTTAGACAACAGTACAAGGCAGAGCATCAGGTGTCAGATCCTGAACACCTGGGGAGTCGTTCTGAGCGAGATCCTTGTGGATCAGAAAGATGGCTTCATGGGAGGCTTGAGATTTGACTGATGATTCACAAAGAATGAATGACAGATAACAGAAGAGTAGGATACCTTTCTGGGCTGGAGGAATTAGCGTAAGATAATAAGGTAGATTCCAAATGAGCCTGATGTCAGGGGAAGATAGTAAACTGGTCAGCCTGGTCACAGTTGATAGCTTTTCCAGCCCTGTTTTCCTCATCTGTAGCTTAGAATTCCTAATATTTTCCCTCTGCAGCTTTGTGATAAAGAGCAAGTGAGGTAATGTGAGAAGTGTTTGCAAAACCGTAAAGCCTACTTGTGTACTGTAAGACCGTACGTTTGCTTTATTAGTAGGAGAAAATGGACTAGATCGAGTAAGGCTAAGCTTTGGAAAATCAATAAATACTGTGGTAAATAGACTGTTGGTACTAAAGAGTTTTTGTTTCATAGTTAATTTGCCTACACTGGTTTAGAGTAGGGGATGGAATCTAAAGGGTCTTGTGCATCACCTAATTATTATGGCTATTGTGTTAAATTATGAGTTTTTGACAGCATTTCTTTTATTTCCCTGATTATCCAACTTTGTGGCATTAAGCTTATTAAAAATCTTTTTCTGTTTTTCCTAACAGTTTGGTAAAGGGAGACACAGCAGCCTCTCTGCCCATCATCAGCTATTCCCTTACCTCATATTCACCTTATGTAGCAGAACTTCTGGTGGACTCCAATGTAGAGCTCATAGCAAAGAATGACTTACGCTTCATAGATACTGTCTACAAGGTATTTTGAATTTATGAAACAATAATTCTTTTAGAAGTCATTGAATGGTTTTCTTAAGATTAATGTTATTATAACTCAAATATATGCCACATACATAGTTGACAGAGTATTTTCAGATGCATTTATCTCCTGTAAATGCAGTCCCTGTTATAATCAAGATGCTATTCAGGTTTGCTGTATGTGTCATACTCTAATGAATATGAGGACTGGTAATTGTCATTGGCTATCATTTGCCTTTTTTAGATCAAATTTTAGTAAAATTTGGTATACTGGCAGAAGTTAGAGAGAAATGTGGTTTTAGTGAGTAAAGTTTGTGGTTCAGAAAATTGTGAGTTAATTTAGTTGTTTATAAGAAGGGACTACAACTTATGTTGGAACAACTTGTGTTCCTTGAGGTCTGAAACCATGTCTTATTATCTACTCTAGTACCTGCACTTGTACTATATGTATGCTGAACTTAATCTCATGTTTGATTTTTCAGAACCCTACTTTGTATCATTAATTTTTGCTCACGTACTGTGTTTTTCTTAACCTTTTTAAAAAAATAGTAAAGCCCATTTATCAAATCAAATCTTGATTTTTTTCTTTTTTAGGTAGAGTTTGATGAAATGGTAGCCTTTAAATATAGTCTCTGTTTAATCTTCCCTTTCTTTGTCTCTCACCCCAGAAAGCTTCCATGGAAGCCTGAGAGGCACTTCTAGGAAATCCCAGGGTCCACAGAGTAGGTTTTGAAAATTACTGGTTTAATCTGTATCTCTCATTTTATACATGAGAAATCGAAACTCAGTAGCCTACCAACTTGTCTAAAAATCAAGTCATGATTTCTATAAACAAATAGAACTGTGGTTTTCTGATATCTGCTATAGTAATCTTGTTCAGCGAGCTAAGGAGTTTTTTTTTTTTTTTTTTTAGTACCTATGAGGATATTTGAACTTTTTATATCTTTTTTCATCTCTCTGGACAGCTATCTATCCTCTGGTACATCCCTAGCTAACTGTTTCCTACTTGTTCTCCTACCTGGTCAGGACTCACAGCACCCCTACAGGTTTCTTTAGTGCCCTATATATAATGGCTTAATCCTCCCCTCTCGCCTCTCAAAAATGGCAGTATATCCCTGACCAGGTGGTCATTTATAATTTTGGATTTTTGAAAGAAATTGCTCCCAATTATTTCATTGATCTGTTTGCTCTTTACAGCTTCTTCGTGATCAATTTAATTATAAACCAATCTTGACGAAAAAGCAGTTTCTCCAATGTGGATTTGCAGAATGGAAAATCCAAATTATATGTGATATTTTGAATTGTGTGATGAAAAAGCACAAGGAGTTGAGTGGTCTTGAGAAGGTAATTTTATTAATAGATTTTAACTTAGGCTAAGTTGCTATATTTTAATGTTAAAAAGTCAATACCCTAGTCAGCAAATTAATGCATAGTGCAATTACTGCACTGTTGACAGGTCTGGGTAACCTTACAATGCCTGATGTTTGCTTTAAATACTAGTGACTTGTTTTTGCACATTTGTGACTTGGAGCTACTAGTCCTAAACTAATAGTTCAAACATAATACATTTCCATCACTTTGTAGTTTTCAAGAGACGTGTAGTCTCATTAGACTCGGCATTATTTGGCAGTCACATTTCATATGAAAATTTAAGTGATAGAGGAATTTAATATATACATCATGCTTTCCCACATAATTTATGACATCTTAATACCTTTTTTTTAGGCTCCATCACAACAAAGAAAAAAAATCAGTTCTGCTAAGTCAGAACCTTGTTCAAGCGCTGAGAAGACATCAACTGAACCTGTGGGCATTGACGTCACTGGCAGGTTTATGACTTCGGGAAAGGTGGGAAAATACAAAGAGAATGCGTCGTGTAGTGTTAAGAGTTACCTACCTAGTCAATCCAACGTATAAGGTTCACTTTTCTGACTAGCATCTGGTAAAACATTCTGCTTAGACATTAGAGTGTAAGGATTTTTAACAGTGCATATCACATATTATCTGGGAACATTCCTAAAGTTATAAGAAGAGGGTAGAAACGTACAACTGAACAGCCTTTCTCTTTATATTTCTAATCTTTAGTTCTGCCTCTTGCGATCATGAACATTTGCACTTAATTACGTATCTAGTCTTCCTAAAGACCCTCCCTTTACTTACAGTGATAGGTCATGATTTACGTACATTCATATTTCTATACCAGGACTGTGAATTATCCAATGATTGATAGTTCCTTAAATCTATAATCTGGTTTTGGGGTAGTGTTTTGAATATTTTCTCTTTGTTGGTAGATATCTTCCCTGCCCTTGTCTGCTTCAAGCACCTGTGGCTGAATGAGTCCAATGCCTTTAGGGATAGTTTTTCCATCTCCAAGGGAAAATGAAGCCAAAATATTATTTTATAATGGTAAATATACTTTCAGCTGTCTTCCACCTTGGGCAAGCCCTTTGAGATTGAAGGATAGACTACCAGATGAATAACCGATGTGTCGTTAGATAAAGGAATGTGAGTATTTTTTGGCTGAAGTAAAATCTAGGGAATTATTTTTCCCCAATTCAAAATATGAGTTATATAAACAGAATCTGTGAAGATATTTATACTTTATGCCATTATAAAAAGTAGTGACATTTAACTGTAAGAAAAAGGCTCTTATGTCAGTAACTTTTAAAAAAAATATGCCTGTTTTGCTCCAGGTGATGAGGGCAATATGAAAAGGAATGTAAGTGTCTTGTATCCTTTCCCAACTAGAATTTATCTAAACAGGGATTTTCTTACACTGGTTTTTTTATATTCATTGTGCTTAGCACAGGATTAGGTCCACTGTAAGGACTTACTAAGTATGAGTTGATAGAACTGAATGCATTTTTCAATCTTCTATTTCAGTATGGGGGCTGAGGGGTGATCTAAATTGTCCTAACAAAGAAAGATACAAAATTTGAAGACATTAGACTTTTTAATTCTCGTAAGATAAAGTTTCCTTTGTTATCCATCAGAATTTTGTAAATTACATCAAATTCTTAATTCTCAGAAATTTGAATAGTGATTAAAAGTATTCCAGTTTAGAAAAGTTGGAGTAGTAAGTGCATTCCTTTGTTTACATGAAAAACTGAGTCAATACTGAAGCAAGTTGTCTCCTCCCCAGTGCCTTCTCTGGGGTGGTAGTTGTGACTTCTATGTCACATGTGCTGAGTTCATGTTCATACGTGGATTGCCCGTAGAAAAGGAAGTAGGCAGAAGAGTCCTACGTAAATGCGGTTTGACCTGGTGCCTTTACTCTCAGGACTTTCCCTTAGTTTGAATTGTTATTGACAGTTTTATGTTTTGTGGTTTGTTTAATACAAAAAAAAAAAAATTGTAATGAGTCCTACTCATAAAGCCAGTTCTTGATTATCTACATGTGAATAGTGTGTTAACCTTTTAAAAATAACTTCTTCTTATGGAACATTTCAAACCTGTACAGAAGTATCCATTCTGTGATTCAGCAATTTGTCAACTCTTAGCTAATCTTGTTTCTTCTTAATTGTAACCACTTTTCCCAACATCTTTTCTCCCAAACCTGAAACCATTTGAAACAAGTCCCAGACATCATTGAATAAATATTTCAATACTTTTGTAAAATATAAGAATGCTTTTTAAAAATCATGACCACAATTGTATCATCACACCTAAAATAATAAGTTTGTAATATTTGGTATATGCATATGTGGTAATTTAAACTTCTGTAAATCTTAAATGGAAGATAGGATGTTTCTTTTGAAAAATTACTACGTGTATGTTTAAAATAATTGTGGAGAACAGGGAAGCATCTCTGACATGTTTTTCTCTGTGCAGAAGAAAGCTGTGGTGATCCGGCACCTGTACAATGAAGATGGTCCTAACATTCCTGAAGATACAGTAACAGATGTTAATGAAGCATTTGATATTTGTGACTTAAAGGCTGCTGAAATAAAGATTCCTGAATTACAGGTTCCTGAAATTAAGTGTGAGCGGCAAGTAAGAATCTGGGACTTCTTTAACAGATGCCAATATTTCTTGCTTTGATATACGTGATTATTTCCGCATCTAATCTTTGGAATGTTTCTAGCCTTTTAAATTATTGATCGTGACATGTTATCTTTGTTACCATTACTTAAGAATCAATAAGTCTTACTGAATATAATTCAAAAGATATTATTTGCTGCTTATATTTAGGGTACTAGGAGAGATGTCATGGGTAATGCAAAGATGAATAAGACATAGGACTTGACTTCAAGGAATTGACAGTCTGGTGAGAGATAGAGATATACTACTTTGTTTAGTGAAGGTTCTTTATCACCTCTTCCCCATATTGATGAATGGAAAAAAATGGTGCATTACCACCTTTTCATTTTCCTTTTGGGGCCCTTGCTGTCTTTTGCTCTCTTTCTCTCAGAATATCGTTGCTATTACTTTATTGCCACAGACCCCATTATAGTGTCTCGTCTCTACTGCTTCTGTTAAAACTTCTTTTTCTGTCCGTCTTCTATGTCTTGTGACTTCTGTACATCTTGGTATACAGTTGGCATTTAAAAACTACCAGATGGGGCTTCCCTGGTGGCGCAGTGGTTGAGAGTCCGCCTGCCGATGCAGGGGACACGGGTTCGTGCCCCGGTCTGGGAGGATCCCACATGCCGCGGAGCGGCTAGGCCTGTGAGCCATGGCCGCTGAGCCTGTGTGTCCGGAGCCTGTGCTCCGCAACGGGAGAGGCCACAACAGTGAGAGGCCTGCGTACCGCAAAAAAAAAAAAAAAAAAAAAAAAAAAAACTACCAGATGACCTTTAGGCTTACTTCCTGTTTATAGCAAACGGAACAATCTCATTTCTCGGTCATTTCCTCTTAGCTTTCTGCTAGATCTAGTTAAAAGAAGCTAGTCACTTATAGTTCTATTGTACAAACTGATACTGTTCTAAGAGCTTTATACAAATTAATCCATTTAATCTTACAAGACCCAAATGAAGTTGGCACTCTTGTCATCTTTTTCTTTTTAGATAAGGAAATTGAGGCATCGGGCATCTCGCATGAGCTAGTTTAAGTGTCCAAGGTGCCTGCTCCAGAAGTAGCGCTCTTAACTCTCATGCTGTCCTGCCTGCTGTAACTATTGAAACAACACGTGGAAATGGGAATACACTGAATTACAGGAATTTTAATCTGTGTAATATTTTTAATCTTTCTAATCATTTTAGGATACAGAAGTCAATCCTGAGATTATTGCACTACAGACTATGCTTGCTGAATGCCAAGAAAAGCTGAAGAAACTGACTTGCATAGAAAGTAGATTAGAATCTTTGGAAGAAAAAATGAAAGGGAAAGTGATGGTGAATGAAAAAACCTGGGCTGATCTTCTAAGTCGTGTCACTCTTCTTGAAACAGAAATGCTTTTATCTAAAAAGGTATTTTCTTTCCTTTACATTTATAGAATATCTCAAGATACAATAAAGTAATTCCTTTGTTCATTATTATTCTCTTATTTGGAATGTTAAATAAGAGAATACTTAGGTAATGGGAAGTGTTCAGTTGGGATGAGGGCCTGTTTAGGAACACCCTGTTTGGTGATGGTTGTTGTGACTATTGCTGTTCTCTTCATCAAATAAGATAATCTGACAAACTTGTAAGCTGAGCTTTTAGAGACAGTTATGTCATTTCTGGTCCTAGTCTGTCTTTCCTTCCTAGAAAGTTAGTAGATTCAAGTTTTCTCTCTCCTTCCACATTTAAGAGATCATTTTCTATATGTAGGAATTTTATGTTTTGCTTGTAAATAAAATAATCAAAAGTAAGTATTTATTATGTCATCTATATATTTTATGCTTAGCAGTAAGAGCATAAAAATGAGAACATATCTTTTTATTTTATTCTAAATACTAAATCATATCATTCCAGAATGATGAATATATAGAGTTTAATGAGATGAGTGAAGACTGTGCTTCTAGTAGCGACATGGATAATCTCAATCCGGGTAAGTTCTTGGCATACTGGAATTGGTGATATGGTAAGGAGTTTTCACAAAAATGTTTTTATAGTATTTGGTCATTTTAATTATCCTCAAACCTTATTTTTTTAGAAATTGCAAAGCTCCTAAGAACAAAGAAAATATCAAACTTACAGACTATAAGTCAAGGATTGCTAGAAAAGCCAACTTACATGTCTTACATGTAGTAGTTGCATAAATTCCAGTGTACAAAATGGCAAACTTTTAGAGATGTTTTACTCTTTTAATTGCAAAGTGCTTTAGAATAATAAATGGACCTCCAAAGTTTCTAATTTAAACTTAAGTAGTAGCTTTTGCATATATAAATAATATATGTAAGAGAAAAAAAACACATTTGTCAGTAACCTGTAAAGTGTTACAGACCTCTTGCATTTCAACAGTTCACTGATGGTGATAAAATGAGAAGGACCTAAAATTAGGACAAATCTTCTCCGTGTCACTTAACCTCACTAGGCTACTGACATTGTCATTGTGACGGAGCAGCAGGGATAAGATTTCTGAGCTGCTTTTCAGTTAAAGCTTTAATTTTTTTGATTCTTACACTTTTTGAAAAGACAAAGGTCTAAATTTTGTCGTGTTTGTAATTAAATCATATTTGCAGAAGAGATATTTTGTCCAGTTGAGAATTCATAATGAAGCTAACTTTTTAAATCTGTGGGTGTTTAACCTCATTAAATCTTTCAGCTACTATGTGTATAACAATTTAACAACAACACATTGTAGTGGTAACTACAGGCCTGCACTGTTCCAACTGCGATAGTAAAACATTTAATTCTCAAAGCAAGATAAGTGCTATTATAACCCATATTTTACAGAGGAAGAGAGATTAAATAACTGCCAAAGGCCATACAGCTGTTGAATGATGGGACATGTTTGAAAAGAGGCAAACTAGCTTTGACGTTTTCTCTTCAACACTACATATTCAGTGCACGTGCCAGTTTCATTGCACAGAAAACAAGTTCAATAACTAGGTTATTAAATAAAATTATTTGAGATGCTGCTTCTGGCAGTAGATTTATTATAGACTACAAATTTCAGATTTGGTAGAAGTTGAGTTTTTTCCATTTATCCTTCATTCATTACTCAACAAATTTCAAAGCTCAACTCTAAGATCCTTGAGAGCAAGAACTTTATCTTACGGTCTGTCTAACATAACGTCTGTGCTTCTGTCACCAGTATCTATCTGTATATGGTAGAAATCAAGTTTTTATGCATTGAAAGAGTACTGAAGTCTGCTATTTGCAAAACATTGCCTTTTCCAAGTTCGATTTCACCTGTTTGGGCTTAGTACTTTTTAAATAACAGGTTACAGAGCATACTTTTAACACATTAGTCCTATGCTAGGACTTAAGAGTGATGAGCAGATAGACCACTATCTGAAATGGATTATAGATTATGAATGATTTGAATACCTAGTCTCAAAAAATGTATAATCTGACCCTGATCAGTTGAGTCAAATTTATGAAGCCTGACACATTACACCTTACCTCTCCATGCTACCTGGAAGCAGAGGGTTTGAATTCCTTTTGATGTTGAGAGCGACAGTTCACCAGTCTGATCTGAGGATCATGTTAAGTTGGGAATGCTTTTGGTGAAGTTCATGCCCATTAGTAAGTAGAGGAATGGAGCAAACAGGCAAGAGAAGGAGACAGGAGAGACTGTGGCTCCATGAGAGACCAGAGTCCTCATGTGCTAACACTTTGTTCCCTGATTGAGGTTGTCTGTGTAGGCTTACAGCTAAACTATGTAAACCAGTTTAAATGGGTATCTGATTTTTTTTTTTTTTGGCCTTGTTTTTGCAGCCAAATGTACCATGACTAAAAACATAGGGCTTATGAGATTGGTTGGACAGGAACTTATCTCTGATGTTCTGTATCCAATTTGATGGTAGGAAAGACTTGCCATCATTTTGTTGAATAATATCCGGATACTGGAAATGGAAAGTTGTTCAGTTCTTTAGAGTAATAAATCTGTGAACCTGAATTTTAAGCAATTTTTTTCCATACATATCAACTTAGGGTAGAATGTTTCCTGATTTTTAGGAAGTACATATAGTCAGTTTTAGTAATAGTTGCCACCATTTTAAGAAAAGAATATACACGGATCAGTAGCTTATTTAAAGATACATTAACCTGCATATTCAATTGATTGCTATCATGATAAAGATAATGTTACTTTTTGTGATCTTTATTGACCAGTTTTTAACATCCAGATCTCCATACGCAGGTCATTATCCTAAAAGAATATTAAAAACTCATCTAGACCTATACCAGTAGGCACTTTATATTGAGAGGTTTATGTTTCTTCCCTCTATACATAAAATTTTAGATATTTGACTCTACTATGAAAGGAAAAGGTAACCTAAAAATTAATTTCTCCACAGATAGAAAAAGCAAAGAGGAAAGGCAAGCAAATATTCCTTTGTCCTCTGGTTATAGTATGGTATCATCCGATTCAACTCCCAGAACCTCAACTATTAATTACTGTGGTTTGAAAGAGATTTCTGAGGTAAGAAGAACTGGCAGCTACTTAGGTGATTTCCTCTGTAAGGTCAGGAGAACAAGCAAGCATTAGATTTAGTTGCAGAAGCCATGGGCAAGAAAAATAGTGAAACTGTAAATCTTAATCTCATAAAAATTCTTTGTGATAAATAAACGGTACTTAATGCAATGTCTTAGACTGTGTTTTATATGTTCACGGTCCATCTTTGATTATGGTTTACTTTGAGAAATGGCCTAAATTTGTTGCTTTTAAATTAAAGGAAACAACAATCCAGAAAATGGAAAGGATGAAAAAAATGTAAGTAACAGAAAGGGGCAACAGAAATTCATTTCTCTATAGGGAATTGTGTTGGATTACGATATATAAAGAATGTGCATGTGTGTTTCAAACCTTGAAGGTCTCTCAATCAGGTGTGGAATTTCCTTCAAGACTCCAGTGGATAATAAATCCACCTCCAGTTATGTGTTTGTGAGATAAGTCACTGTTTTTGTTTCCAACAAGTGATGTAAAACATTGTTAATGGAATTAATTGGAGATTAAAGAGTGCAGTGATGGTTTTGGTTGATAATCAAGAAGTTATCTATTTTTGATAACTACTTTATCAAAATATTAAATTGTGTATGTAGATGGATGGTTTGGAGACATTTTAAGTATTGTGAAAGTATTGCTAGTCCTTTTCAGAAAATTGTTGGTATGGTAGTACTAAATATGATACTTTTATCTAGTACAAATATGAAATTACATGATTTTTTTTAAAGAACAGTTGAAAGAAAATATGAAATGAAATTGTGTAAGATTATCATGCAGCCTACTACTTTAAAAGACTATAATTTTTTTTTTTTTTTTGGAAATTGAGATGTGCCAAAATAACTTATGCTTCAAGAATTAAAGACACATAATTGACTCCAGTTGTTTTTCCTCCCCTTCTGGCCATAGTATACTTATTAACAGTAACTACCTATAAATAATCACTGAAATTTATTTAAGGCTCAAAAGCATAACTGCAGCAACCTAATTCCTATGCCTCACTATGAATTTGTTATTTACTTAATATATTATTTATGTATTATATTCCAGGTTTGAAGAAACTGCAGAGTTACTGAAATGTCCAAATCACTAATTATAGAATTTTCTGCATGAACCTCTCTAGGACTTTGGCTCCTGTACATAGAGTTCTCTGTACAGTTTTAATATACTGTAATATTTTTATTAGAATTTGAATTCCATTTGGTATATTAGCTTTTTCATTCAATGTTGAATAAATACTTAAATATTTTTGTGCTGTGCTTATACCGCTTTACAGTTTTACTATTCTTAGGAAAACTTAGGTGCCAGTACATTTCTTTTACAGCGTGAAGTCATTCCAGCACTGTATTTTTGTGTTGACATTTGTTGGCAGCGTGCTAAGTAGTTTTTTAAAGTACAGGCTTGAGGACCATGGTTTACATCCTGTTGGAAACACTCCACCTGGGACTTGCATGTTGTCCCCAGGAGGCTCTCATACATACCATCTTGCCATCTGTACTGACGAATATCTTGCAATGAAAAGTTAAATATGCTCATTGAGATTGAAATACAACAAAAATACAGCTATTTCACGCTCAGTCAAAAGGCAGCAACACGCTTTCAGTTAACGTTGAGGAAGTTAGGGCATGGTTCTCCTTTTGTATTTGAAAGCAGGTTGGACAATGGTGAAGATGTGCCGGGTATTTTAGTGCTCTACTCTGTAACACATTTTGAGGGCAGCAGCTCAGACCCAGATGGTGGCCATTCCTGTATTACAAGATACACAGTGAGGGTTTTTTTGTTTCTTGTTTTTTTAAATGATGGGAAGTTACGTATCTTTCTAGAGAGAGAAAAAGTCTTAGAGGAAGTTAAATTAAAAGAAAAATGAAATTCATTTTAAAATACTAGATAAATTCTCTTATTTATTCCTATGCTTATATAAATGTAATTTGATATTTGTCACCTATGGAACATTAATAGTAAGTTAAAATTCTAAGTAGAGAAAACTTTTAAGAAGGCGTTTTTAATATTCTACTACAGGTACATGTGTAGTCATCATACTTTAAAATTATGAACTTTTGAAGTTAGCATACAGCTTTGAATTTAGTAGTTTCAGTAAATATTTCTAGAATTAATGAATCCAATTAGCTTAATTTTTCCAATTGTAAAAAATTATGAATCGAGATTATAAAAGAAACTACTTTGTCAATTAAACCTCTAAAAATTCAGCATCAGCATGGAATTGTAGCACCACCTTGTGGTTTACATGCCAGTATTTTACCTTTTATTAAGATATGTGATTTCCTGTAAAACATAGGATCATATTTTCCCTTTTGAAAAAATTCCAATTTTAAAAAGAAGTGTTTTTGAAATTTTCTTTTTTGTGCAAGAGAGAAGAAAAAATCGTCTTCTTTTCTCACGGTCTCTTTTCCCCCTCCCTCTCCTTTTTCCTTTATGTTAGTGTACATATATACCAATTAGATGATTTTAAACATTTTAAATTTCCTGATATACATTAAGTGTGCCAAATAAGTTTCTATTGAAAATACAGTAAAAGATGTCTTATATTATCTAGTGGAAATTTGGAATCCAAATTTTTTTCATACTTTTATCTAACAACTTAAACAGGAACTAATGAAATCAACACATAACGCCACCAGACATACTTACAAAGAATCTCACTGTTGTCTCCCCAAAGACAACGTAATCTTTGGGGAAAAAGAAAATAAATTTGACTTCACTGAAGTTATTGAAGAGAGAACAATTATTTGTTATTCTAATTCTCTTAGAAATAGTAGAAAAAATATTTCCCTCTTAGGTAATTAGTAGTTGGTAACCACAGACCAGCCCCTTTTGATTAACTTGAGGTCTTGAGAAGGTAAGGGAGGGGGGTCCTGGAGAGATTTGTAGCTACATAATTAAACCCGTAGTTAACTGGAATTTTCACTAACTCCATCCCCTTAATTCTCCCGTAAGTGGGATGAAAGGTAATGTATTATACTGCTCACAAAGGCGTTAGCAGCTGATGTGGCCCTATTTGTACTATGCGCTGTGAATACAGCTGCACAGAGGTCAAATAGAAACACTAAGAATGCATAAGGTGAAGTAAGAAGAAGTAAAGTCAACCGTATGAAAATTCTAGGCAAAGCCAAGGACTATTAAGTTGGAAAAAGTAGTTCTATATTTGTTTGTTTGTTTTACTTTAACGCTTTGTAATGTAATGTTTTAACATGTAATACATTCCCTAAAAAATGGAACTTCAAGCCTTTGGAGCTGCGTTTCATGCTACTCATTCCTCACAGCTTTACATCATTGACAGGCACTTGGGGAAGCATTAAAGTGCAAAAGAACCTTGTCAATTTTACAAGTTACAACACTTTTTGAGCTCCAATAACATTATAGATTTAATTTTTACTTTTTAATAATCCCAAGGTTCCCCTAGTGAAAACGTCAGGTTGTTTATACTACTCATTCAAAGAGTGAAGAAAGCGGTAGCGACACTGAGAACGTGCAGATTTATTGGGGTGGGAGGGGATTTTTTAAAATCCATACTCATTTTATCATGGTTTTTATTTATTTCTAATACATGTAGGAATGGATACTGTATAGTATGTATGTCTTATTTTTCTCTGAAGTCCACTAAATCACTAATAGAAATTATTCGATTAAAAACATTTTTAATGCAAAGTATTCAACTCAGCATTTTGAAATTAAGAACCAGAGCACTTATTCAATAAGTATCCCGAATGTATGTTATTTGAATTATACGTTATAGATGGGTGTTAAGAAAAAGGAGAGAATCATAATTTTAGTTACCCAGGAAGGTTGAAAGGTGGGGATTAGAGTGATAGGAAGGCTGAATATTTTGGAACACTAACTGGCACCTAGTAAGTCCTAATTTGTAGATATAATCCTTCAGTTCACCTAAATTGCTGTGTACTTGGAGTGTAATCAACTTATTAAATCATGGGGCAGAGCTCTTCAATTCGTTTGGTGTTGAAATCCTCAAAGACATGTGTCTTGATTGTCTCTGTGGATTGGCCTCTCTTAAATCGTGCTTTTGCACACTTTCTTTTGCTGAGAGTGACTTCCCCTCCCATCTGGAAAATTTCTGCTTATCCTCTAAGACACCGTACCTTCCTTGGAAAGACTTTTCACAATTACAGAAGCCAAATTATATTCTCTCTCTTTGCTGCTTTATAGTACCTTGTTTATATTTCTTATTTTTACACCAGTTTCATAGCTCTTACTTGTTTATATGAAGTTAATATCCATTACTTCTGTTTTTGAGGGTTTTGGTTTTCAATCTTTCTTCCAATGTTTATTTCCCTTAGTGCTTAGCGTTTGTTCAAAGTAAGTGGTAGTTAATATTTATCTGGTGGCCAAATTAATATCAAATTATAATGAAATTATAAATTATAATCAAGGTTTCCTGATAAGTAAGATTTTATCAGGTTGAAGCTGTGGTCTGGTCAGTCCTGCTACATCCTTTCTATGGAAGGAATGTGTTGACAGAGGAAAGATACAATCAGTATACGTTCTAGACAAGGGTTATCATACCTTATATGTATGCTGATGGATACATTTACAATGACGCTTCAAGCGTTTACTAGGTGCCAGTTAGTGTTCCAGGCACTGGCCATAAGCAGAGTACAGGTATAAGCATGATTCCTGTTCTCCTCAACTAACAGCTGAGCAGGAGAGACAGATAAGCAGTAACAGTGTCTAGTAAGTTCGAAAAGGGAACTATCATGCATCTGAGGAATCTGGCGTAGAGGAAGCGGCGTTAACCTGAGTCCTGAAGGATGAGTGATGGGGACGGGTAGCCAGGGAAGAAGGGGTAAAGCAGAAGGCCTAGCATGAAAAAAACCAAAGGCCGGAGAGGAAGGCCGCTGGGACGAAGTCCACTAGGGCCGACATGCGGAGTGTGTGTAGGTGTGGGAGGCGGCGGTACAGTGGCTGAAGATCAGTTTACCCAGGCCCCAGCAGAATATCAACCAGAGATCGGTTTTTGAAGAATTTGATTTAATGCTTTGGTATGGAGAATGAATGAGAGGTGGCAGGCCTAGAGGGAGAGGAACCATTTAGGAGACTACTGCAGTAATCTAAGAAACGTGGGAAGCGGGACTCCAATTATGATGGCAGAAGAGATGGAGGCACATAATGGGGTTTGAGAGAATGTATTTTTTCCCTTGAAGGCTGTCTTACATAAGAAGCTCAGTAAGTCCAATTTAAGGACTGTCCGATTTGGTATCTGCATTGGGGGATGGGGGATGATACCACGCTAATGTTTAGTTTAATACTTCGCCCAATTAGTCCTGGATCTACAATCTTATTAGAAATACAAAATCTTCAGCCTCTCTCCTGACCTACTGAGTCAAATTCTGCATTGCACTGAGAACCCAAAGTAATTTGTAGCGACCTTTCATTTGAGGAACTCTAATTTACATTTACAAAGCTCTTGCTTCGTTATCATAATCAGCATTTGGTCTGAGCCTTAAATTCAGATTCTTTTGAGTTGCTTTCATCTAAACACGACGCTTTATAGTCCGTGTTCAATATCTTGGACATTTTCCCGTTTGAATGGATGGCTTTAGGCTTTTGAATGCATTCATTGAAATGATTTTTTAAAACTCAGTTGAATTACATGTAACTATAACTATAACATATAACTATATATAACTGAGTTAAAACATCCTTTCTCTAAAATTAGGTGTAAACTTTATACAAATTAATGTTTGGTGTCTCATCAACAGTGGTCCCTCACTAAGCATGTGTGGGACATACCAGTATCTTCTGTCTGAAATACCTGCATGTATGCTGAGAAATTACTAGTTTTTTACCTTTATTATGTTGCCCAAAGTGTAATGGGCAATCTTCTTCTGCATACATAGAAACTTTTCAGTATTATGTCAGAGTCACCTTTTTGAAACCATGGAAAGTGATTATTAGCGATCTATATTTTATACGTAAATTTATATTCAGTGATATATGGTCTTACGAATTTTTTTTTTTTTTTCGGCCACGCCGTGTGTCTTGCTGGATCTTAGTTCCCCAACCAGTGATCGAGCCTGGGCCCCTGGCAGTGAGAGTGCCGAGTGCTAACCGCTGGAACGCCGGGGAAGTCCCTTACAAATGCTTAAAAAAAGAAAAAATTTATTAAGTACAGCCCAATTAGAGAAGTGTTAAAATGAGAGAGGAACGAGATGCAGATTTAGATTTAAGAAACATATTCAGGAAGCAGTCTTAATAGATGGATCGGGCCTGAGGAGAGGAGAGGAAAGGAAGGTGCAAGCCACTAGGAGTTCATCAGCTTTACCGTGCCCTCTTACTAGTCTAGGATCTCATTTCTGTTTTCAAATTCTGTTAAGTGGTAGTCTGTTGATGTTCAAACTAGAAAACTAAACACCACAGCTGAAGACTTTAATGAGTGTTTAAAATTTGAAAGCTTCTCGGTATTGCATTATTCTTTTCTCAAATTTGCAACTTTCTGGAATCACTGTGTTCTCCTCTACTTTCCCTCTTCACATACTGTGCTGGCCTTTCCACGACCTTATCCATTCTGTTCCATCCACTTGAAATGCTCCTTACCCACCTCTCTGTCTCCTGCCCTCTGCACCAGGTCTAGCTTACTTCTTCTCATCCCACAGCTTTCAGATCAAACATAACTTCCTTCCGGTCACATCCCCTAATTCCCCAGCATATTTTAGACTCCCTATGACATACTGTTAAAGCACCCTGTAATTCCCCTGCATTTCAATGTGTACATTATTAAAGCCCTTATTTGCAGTTACTGCATGGGGGTCTCTCCTCCCTGCTATGTTTCACGTGAGAAAGGAGGTGAGTTTTGTTTACTGATGTGTCCTCCATCCCCAGCACAACACCTGCTACATAGGACATTCTGAATTCATTTTGTCGTTTGTTAGATGAACACTTGAAGGCCCCCCCCAACCGCTCCCCCCTGTATTTATATAATTTGAAATTGGAGGCAACTTTTACTGATTTCTAAATCCGACATCCTAAATTAATTTCATTAATATCAACTCCTTATTTAGATGTTATATCACATTGATCTCTCTGGTAATATATTTAAATGTGGAAAAAAATATGTAGCATTAATTTCTAAGTTGGTAACTTATAATTTCCCATACTTTAAGCAATAATAATTTTAAGCCTAATACAGGGAGTTTCTCCTAATAAAGGTGAGCAATTTTTAGGAACTACCACGTTTTAAAAGTTTGCATAAAACTACCTAGGTCTCATTTAAAGCACTAAAAGCCAGCGAATTTTTACAGAAAATGAGATTTGTGCTTGCAGCAATACAGCAGACAGGCTATTAAAAAGTTTTAAGAACTCCTGCAACAAATCATCAAATATTCTGGAGGAAATACACTAAATACTTATCATAAGAAATTAAAAAGAAATTCTTAAGGACCCAAAGAAGAGGAAGCAGAATTCCAAGTATTAAGCTTGCAGCTGCCCTGAGGTAGTTTGCTGACAGTAGGAACCTAAGGCCTTGAGGGTTTTTTCCTCCTGTTTTTCCCTCAGCCTTACTGTGGAATAATTTACATACAATAAATTCGCCAGTTTACATGCATAATTCAGTGAGTTTTTACAAATACATACGTTCATGTGAAGACCTGAATCAAGATCTAGAACGTTCCCCTCTGCAGCCAGTCCCCCCCCTCCATCCCTGGCCCCTTAACAACCACTGATTTACATGCTGTCATTTTAAGGTTGCCATTTCTAAAATTTCATGTAAATGTAATCTCTACAGTATCTTCCTTTTGAGATGCACCCACGTTGTATTAGTTCATCCCTTTATATTGCTGAGCCATATTTCATTATGTGGAAACACCACAATTTCTTTATGACTCAGCAGTTGATGGACATTGGGTTATTTCTGGTTTGGGAATGTTATGAAGAAAGCTGCCGTGGACATTAGGATGCAAGTCTATCTGAACATACACTTTTGCTTCTCTTGGGTAAATAGTAAATACCTAGCAATGGAATGGCTGGGTCATGTGACAGGTTATGTTTAACTCTACGAGGAGCTGCTGCTACACTGTTTTCCAAAGCGGCTGTGCCCTGTTACTTTTCCCACCAGTCCTCTGAGAGTTCCACTTGCTCTGCATGCTCGCCCACACTTGGTTTTGTCAGTCTCTGAGTGGGTGTGTGGGGTGAAAGGCAGAAAGTTAAGGCTTAACCTTGTGTGCTGCCTTGACACCTGGTAAGATTGGGAGGGTCTCACACGGCCCCACCACAAGCTCCCCTCCCCATTCTGCTGCCGCGGAAAAGGTTCTCTAGCCAAACGAACCTCCTTATGGGGGGCAGGCACAGTTCCTGCTTGTCCCTGAGTGGCTGCTTTTAGTTCCATGCCAGCCACAGAGTTATTCAAAGAAACCAGTCACATCTTCCTGCAGCAACCGGGGGTCGCCTCACCCTCATAATGCTACAAAGCATGCTTCCTACAGCCCCCAGCTGGCCACTGTGCCCAAGTGCAACTCCCACATGGCCCTGCTTGGCCCGTAGCATTGTCCTCCCACAGGTGGTGAGTACATGTAACTTATAAACTGTTCAGGGATCTCACCTGTCCTGTGTTCAGCCATCCCCGTCACCCTACGGTGGGACTCTGCGCCTCACCAGTGAATAGTGAATAGGAGGTGACAGTGTGTAATGGTATCTCATGGTGGTGTAAGTTTACATTTCTCTAGGATGTTGAGCATCATGTCCTTATTTGCTATCTGTATATCTGCTTTGGTGAAGGTTTGTTCAGTCCTCTTCCCTATTTTGTGATCTGGGTTGTTTGTCTTCCTACTGAGTTGAAAGAGTCCCTTGTTGAATACACGTGTTGCAAAGATTTTCTCCCACTCTCTGACTTCCCATTCATTTCCCTCACTGTGTACTTTTAAAGAGCAGAAGTTTTAAGTTTTAATAACATCCAGTTGATCAACTTATTGTTGAAAGAGGGGTGTTGAAATTTCCAGCTATGATTGTAGTTGGAAGCCACAAAAAATTCTTATTTTTTTTTTAGTTTTGTCATGTATTTTGAATCTTTTATTAGCATAAACATTTTGGACTATTATTTCCTCATGATAAATTGACTCCTTTAACATTATGAAATGGCCCTCTTTATCTCAAATAATTTCTCTCTTCTGAAATCTACTTTGTCTGACGTTAATATAGCCACTCCAGCTTTCTTTCAGGAAGTATTATTATGGTATTACTCCCGATCTTTTTATTTTTAATATATCTGTGTCTGTATTTGAAGTGGGTTTCCTGAAAATAATATATACTTCATCCTTGCTCTTTCATCCGACCTGAAAATCTCTGGAGTGTTTAGATCATTTACATTTAATTTGATTATGGACGTGGTTGGGTTTAAATCTACCATCTTATTTGTTTTCCTTTTTCCTGTTTGGCCTTAGTTCTTTTTTTAACCTCTTTTTATGCATTATTTTGCATTAGTTGAGTATTTTTTGTATTTCTATTTTACCTCTTTTCTTGGCTTATTAAGTACAATATATCTTATATTTATAACGCGGGTGGTTGCTACAGGTTTGCAGTATACATCTTTAACCTACCACGGGCTACCTTCAAGTAATATTATAGCACTTCAAGTATAGTATAAGAGCATCATAACATTATATTTCCATTCCCCCTGAAGCCCTTTTTTGTTAAGCATTTTACTTCTACGTATGTTATAGCTCCACAAAACATTGTCATTATTTTTGCTTTAAACATTCCTTTATTTTTTTAAAGAGGTTTCCTATAAGATATTTGAAATTATTATAAAACTATAGTAATATAACAGTAATTACAGTTGTCAAGCAGCTGCAATAGTGCAGGGCAGACAAATAGGCTATTGGAGCAGAGTAGAGAGCCTCCTACTGGACTCTACATAGAATAAGGAGTATGACAAATACTGCATTGCTGACTAGTGGGAAAAGGATGGATTAGTCAGTAAATAGTTCTAGGAATACCTGGCTGTCAACGGGGGGGGGGGTGCGGTGGATTAACTTAGAGCCTTATTTTACACCACTCGATCATTTACAGGTAGGTTAAAGACACAAATATGGAAATAGAAATGGAAGTGAGGTCTGTGGCCACAGCGCGGGCATCACCCACGAGCTAAATCTGCATTAAAAATACGCATACGAACACTGGGGGAACACTGGCAAAGGAGATGATCTTTGGGGAAATAGTTGTCAACTCAAAATGCACAAGCCATGAAAGAAAACATAAATTTGGTATACTGTACTTGGATTACTGGCTAGAAAGATGGTGGCTTCCTGAAGGGTTGGCTGTTCATGCAGAAGGTAGCCCTCCCTGCGAATACGTCTGCTGGAAGGTGCCTGGAGAGCAGCCCCAGCATCCTGCATCTCCTGCACAGATGGCTTAACTTAAACCGGCTTAAGCAGGAAAGGGCATTTACTGGCTCATCGGTGTGATGGGTAAAGGGAACCGTAGACATGGCAGAGCCCAGAAATCTCACCAAGAAGGAGGAGGAAACAGCTGTGGCTGTGCAGCCATTCCAGTCCAGAAGGGGATGAGAATCAGACATTGGGGCTCAGGCCAGCGTGGGCAGCCCCGGTGTGTGTGAAGGAGATGCAGCTGGGGCTCGTGACTGCCTCACCGCCTCCCCTCCACCCCCGACCATCCCACAGGACGTCTGCCCACAAAGTCCAGGTATGTATGCTGAGGAACAACTGTCTAGGCCTGTCTGAGGAAATGTCAGTATTAGAGGGGTTTAACGGCTCCAAAGCCAACACGCTTTGTGTGTCTCAGAAGATGATTTTGATGTTCATGCGGACAAAACACAGGATGAGTTCAGAGAGGCATGAGTTAGTGCTGGTGGTTCTGGCCTGACTGTCAAGCCAGACCTCCATCCCCAGGGAGCTGTTCAGCTGCTTTATACCAACTGGAGATGCACCTGCAACCTGGAAAGCCTCTTCCACCTCAACCGGCGAGAGATCAAACTGGCAGTCATGGAGAATGGCCCTTTCACATCTATATTGACTACTTTGTCCTTAGCCACGCCGCCCACTCTGTGAGCCCTGATCGTCCCCAACAGAGCACGTGAAGTAAATGGTTCCAGTGCTCATATTTCTTCTTTGATGTCGCTTAAAATGTCCACAGTGGAGCCAATGAGATTGCAAAGGTGAGCTGGCTACCTGGATGCCAAGGGTGCAAGGTCAGCTCTGGGGTAGTACTGGCTGAAACCCTCAATTTGCACATCTGGGAGCCAAACAACTGGAGTGGCCGTGCTGAAGAAGGAGAGCAAGTCGTCCGAGACCGAGGCCACCATCCAAGCACCCTGCCACTCCAGAATACTTCCCCATCCTTTCCTTCCTGATAGCAGTGGTGGAGGGGGCCACCACCAGGGTTCTTGGGGGCAAGTAGCTCAACCTCTAAGCTTGGTTTCTCCCCCTGTGCAGGGAAGTTTGGCCCAGGGCGCTGGTCCTCAAACTTGGCACCACGGAACTTTTGGAGGTTCCAGAACTTACTGGAGGGCTTTGGTAGGAAGCATGGAAGTTCTAAGAGGAACCCCAGGGGCTCTGAGCACTCATCCCCCATGACTCCCAGCTGATGCCTCACTCTCCATTTGTAAATTTTATTTTTATATGATTTATTCCCATGTGAGTTCATCACTGAAATAAGCCATGGGGACCAGAATTCCGTTTTATGAAGATTACCCTGGTGGTGTTTTAGAGGGGAAGTAGAAGAGGACAAAGCTGGAGGGAGGGGTACTGGTTAGGGAACCCCATAGGGTCCAGGAGAGAAACGAGGCTCAAGGTAAAGAAAGAGCATCGGAGATGAAGGGGGGACAGAAAAGGAGAAAGAAGGGATGTTTCTGTCTCAGATAGATGATAGTCACCAGAGGACGTTGACAGTAGTCCCGTGGAGTCACTTTAAAGAGCCCTATCTTCAAATGGTTCCAACAGGATTAATAACCTCCAACCTAGAATTTCAGATAAATAAATACATTGACTTGTTGGATGGACTTGTGTATACGTGGTTGATATGAATTTAGTATAATGTCGAGCTCAAACAATGAGTAGCGGGGGCTACTCTTGGTTGCGGTGCGTGGGCTTCTCATTGCGGTGGCTTCTCCCGTTGTGGAGCACGAGCTCTAAGTGCACGGGCTTCAGTAGTTGTGGCATGAGGGCTCAGTAGTTGTGGCACACAGGCTCTAGAGCTCAGGCTCAGTAGTTGTGGTGCACGGACTTAGTTGCTCTGCACCATGTGGGATCTTCCCGGACCAGGGCTCAAACCCATGTCCCCTGCGTTGGCAGGCGGATTCTTAACCACTGCGCCACCAGGGGAGCCCCAAACTTATTTCTTTACTTCCTTCCTCATGGCAAAGAAGAACTATTCGATACACATTCTTTTTTTTTTTTTTTAACATCTTTATTGGGGTATAATTGCTTTACAATGGTGTGTTAGTTTCTGCTTTATAACAAAGTGAATCAGTTATACATATACATATGTTCCCATATGTCTTCCCTCTTGCGTCTCCCTCCCTCCCACTCTCCCTATCCCACCGATACACATTCTTTAACTGTAATATTTTGACACATGTAAAAGATACTATTATACAACTCAAGCTAATTAAATTCTACACAGAAGGTATCAATTGTTCTTAACTTTCCAGGTCTAAACCATCATTTAAGAACAACAAAAAAAATTAAAATGGCTTTTAAGATCTGAAGTTATATAGAAAAATCTACAGCGAACCATTAGCATTTAAGGTTAGGATGTAAAGAGTAATGGCAACTATACTTTCCCATTTTATTAGCAAAGTGAATCAGGATGAGTAGGAAAATACACAGGAAATCACTTTGCTCAAACAAAAAAATTACATTTTAACAAGAGCTGGTCATAAGAATTTTCAGAAAAGTCGCTACCCCTTCCCCTCTTAGTACAGTTTTAGCTGATTTTTAAGTTGTAAAAGCTAAAGTTAAAGGAGACGTGTTTTTAAATTGTTTTTGGTGTATCTTCAAAGTTATAAAAGTTATAAAGTAGTCAGTGTTAAAATATATTTGGTAGTTTAACAATAACATTTTGCTTCCAGGATAATGTTCTCACACTTTATAGCTTTAAGAATGTACTTTACTCATGGGAACTAAGGCGGTTATGAGAAACTGAAGGGAAAAAGTTCAAAAGGTAGTGCATGACTTTTTTTTTTTTAGGTTCTGAAAAAGGATAAGACTGTTTGGATTATGTTGTTCTCTGATTTAGGAAAAAAAAATGCTAATGAATATATGTTAACCTTGAGGTTATCAACATTCTTGCTCCAGATAGATTTATGGTAAAAATAGACTACTGAACTGTCTTGTTAAATTTTAAAAGATGAGTTTGGAGGAGTTACAAATAACATCCTTTATCCTGAGGTCAAAAAGAATATGTAAACTCAAATTTTTTAGATAAGAATACTTATTATAGTTTCAACTTTCATACTTCCTATTAAAATGGCTGTGTAAGAATATACATCTTTTATCGTTTTATTCTGAATATATACCACTCTCCCTTTTTAACAAATTCAAAGTAACACATGTTCATTTTATTTTCATTTTGAAATTTTTTAAAAGTACAAAGAGTACATTGCACCCAGAAATAAACTTTGTTAATAGTTTGGTGTTATCTTTTTTATTTTCAATCTACGTGCACATTTAAGTGGGTTGTGTGGGTTATTTAAAAATGGAGATTATATTTTAGACATAATTTTAATTTTTTCATGGAACTCGTGAGCATTTTCCATGTCATTATATACGTTTCCGAGTGCAAAATCTGGATTTTGATAGCTACACTCTATTCTCTCCTAGAAGTTTAATAATCATTTGACCTTCTTCAATGTGTCAGGCATAACACCATAATCTTTTAAATAATTTCTCTATTGTGCATTTTACTGGTTTATAAAGTTCCTAAATATAAAAAGCACAATGATAAACATTCCTACATGTAAATCTTTGATGATATGTATTATTTCCTTAGGATATGTTTTTAAAGTATGCACTGATTAAGGTAATTGGTATCTATTTCTGATTTTATGTCCACAAAAGTTATATCTTCTACAGGAGTCTTTAAGTATACACTTGCCACAATTGAATATAGTCACTTGGTAAATTTTTACTAATTTGTACCTACATTATTTCATCATTGTATTTATTACTAATTTTTTGTTGTTAGATTAAGACAATTGCTGAGGTTTCGTATCCCCACAGCTCTTCACCTGAGTCCCACTCCCCAGAGGAAAAAATCTTGACCATTTTAACTGTTTGTACGGTGTCTAACTGTGTATTTCAAAATAATATGGTTAGTTTTTTTTATTTGGTCTGTTTTAGGCATTATCTCACTACCTGCCATGGAAGAGTAAGAGCTAGCGCACTAACTCCTATGTACCCATCCTACTTAATCTGCTTATATACTATTGTAATCTATCATGTTGTGTTTTCTTCCTAGAACCTTCCCACGTGGAGTGTCCCATCCTCTTGTTCCCACCCGGGCCGGCTGCGCTCTAGGCCTGCTCCATCCCATTCATCCTGGACTCTCCTGGGCCCCTCTCCTGGGTTCTGTCTTCGTTTCTGGGATCCCATGTCCCCCTTTCCTTGCTGCACACGGATGTGTTAGTGGAGCTCCTCCACTAAACCCAGAGTTACTCTTCAGCTGCAGCTCTCTCACTGGGTGGATCTCCATCCACGGCTTTTCCTTCCTGCTGCATCGCACTTGTCCATCTGATTTCCATTTCCCAGCAGTTTGTTAAAACCTCTGCTGACAACCCCTCGCCCATACTCTCTTCATGTGGGTTTATAACGTTCACATCCCTTTGTCATGGTACATGGGGGCTATAGAGGGCGGAAAAATACATGCTTTCTGAAAATAGAAGACCTGCTTCATTCACTTAAATATTTTCCTTGACTTTAGAAAAAACCCCACAAAATTAGTGCAAGATCACTAGAGAAATATTCAGATGTTGCCAAAGTAGCCCATCCCTACTTTCCTCCCATCACTGATGAAGTCCACAGAGAGGTAAAGTGTTATGTACCCAGAATAGTGAAAGGGACGAACATGGGCTGAGGAAGTAGGAATTAAGACGTAGCTCAACAGTGAAAACTAGGAAAAGAGCTGGGCAGGGCAAATAGGACAGTTTTCTGTAGGGTTGGCAGCCTAAGGGCGCAGTGTTCCCATAAGCTGGGGCAACAAGGAGAAGACAATTGAGTTCCTGTATCTAAGATCCCTGCTCCTGGGTTGATTATATGTTCTAAGCTGCACCATCTCACTGGTTTCAGTGGAGCAGAAGAAAGCAGTGGCAAAGGAAAGAAGGGAAAATTATGGGGGTAGCCTCTGCTCATTGTGTGAGCCTGCAGCATTGGCAACACTCGCTTCATTCTATTAATTGCATCAACCGCATCTTGTAAACACATTTCCAGAGACCACATGTAATGGGCCTTGGTTCCATTCAGCCCCTTTTTTTTTTTTTTTTTTTTTGCGATACGCGGGCCTCTCACCGCTGTGGCCTCTCCCGCCGCGGAGCACAGGCTCCGGACGCGCAGGCTCAGCGGCCATGGCCCATGGGCCTAGCCGCTGCGCGGCATGTGGGATCCTCCCGGACCGGGGCACGAACCCGTGTACCCTGCATCGGCAGGCGGACCCTCAACCACGGCGCCACCAGGGAAGCCCCCAGCCCCTTTTTTGACTCCTCAAATAGTTAACGTATAATTTTTTTTCACATCATTTTCATCAAATAAAATTCACTTTCATTTTTATGACCATTTTTAAAACAGCAAATGTCTCCCCAAGCAGTCTTGGGTTTCAAAGTGGCAGTGATTTTATGTGCTGAAGCATTTGAACTGCCAAGGATCTCCCGCGATGTATGCGTTAATGACGACCACTTGGAGTTCTTGTTCAGACGTTTGCTCAAAGCGTAGAGCTACCGTCAGAGAGTGCCTCAGCCTAAAGAAACAATTCTTCCAGTTATGCAGATCCATAAATTCCAACTCAAGCAATGTATTTTGCGGGTAATAAACACGTTTGTTCCTAATTGGAGAGAAATAATGCTTAGGCTTGGACCTGTTGCCTTCCTGGAACTGAAGTCGAGCACACATGGAGACATTCCTCTCTCAAGAACACAGTCGCTAATAGAAACAAGCAGTCCACCAGGATGTCGAGCCAACACTTCCTGCAGAGGGCAGAGTTCTCTGGAATTTACTGAAAGTGGAAAATTGATTACACTGGGCACAGAGGACATTTATATTTATAGAAACACTTTAGATAAGACAAGACTTTTAAAAGCCAGAAATCACTTTTAGGGAGATTTCAGAAAAGTGTTGTAATCTTTTTTTATTATTAATAGGCATAAAAAGGATTGTTATATTGATATTGACAGAAATTAGGTGATTAATTGAAGATTTTAACTTGAAAGGATGAATTGCCCCAACATTGGTTTAGAATTTTTCATTATATACAGTTCAATCTTGTGGTCTGTCAAATGCCCAATAGCCATTTATCTAGTACACATACCTTTACGCTGGATTTCCAAATATGATTATAAAATTCATATGATAGAGTGTCCTGAAAGTAAATATGTCAGCAGGCTTTGCTTTATTTTATGCATTTATTCTGGATGTAACATAACTTGATGTTACGTAACACAGACGATGCTCTAAGACATTTTGCCAGAGCTATTCAAGTACAGCATTGTTTGAGATTGTGGAAGGTGATTTAGAAACACCTGGATTGAGTATTTCTATCCATGCTTTAACTCCTAGAAGCCTTGCAGTTTTATAGTCCTTTCGGGGAAAGACAGGAACTACATTAACACTTGTTAGCATAACAGTTAATATACTTCTGAGAAAGATTTTGTAAAAATTTTGAAAATTATGCCAAAAAATTAAAGGGAAGATTAAAAAGGATTAGTGTTTGATCAGCCTCTGTAGGTTTAGGAATACTTTTTAGAATATATATTTTTAGAAATATTTACATCTTTTATACTTGGGGGCTTGGGAACATGAAGGCAACACGCGTTGGAACAAAATCCTAAATCTTACGTTCAGATGAGCATCATCATTTGTGGTAATATTCATGGAATGGAGCTCAGCGTCCCAGCTAATGTCAAAGCAACAGTCGATGAGATTATTGTATTCAAGTTGCTCTGTGTGGTCCACTTGGAACCTCTGTCTCTTTGATAGTATTTGGACGCTCTCCTCTCTCCCTCCCTTACACCTCGGTCCAGTAGGACGCCACACAAGACAAAAAGCTCACGTAATTTGATAGAAGAGGAGCTGATAGATTAGTAGGGAGAAGAACCATCACGTTTCTTCCTCTCTGAACCAGCAACATATTTGTATTAACAGCCGTGGTCTGGACAAGCGCCTCCACCTTTCTTGTCAAGAAGGGTAATTTTCAGCCAGTGTAGTAGGAGGGCTACACTGTAGCTCACGATGTAAATATTTTTTCAAAGTGGGAAGTTTCATAGGCTATGAAATAACATATTAGCCACATGAAGTGTCAGACTTTTGAAAAAGTCCCCTCTCCCACAAGCTAAAGATTATGATAATAACAGTAACTCTAATCATGGCTAACCTGAGTACTCACTCTGACCGGCCAGAGTGGATTATATATATTATCTCATTAAATCTCCCAAGAATAGATAACCAATAAGGACTGTGTAGCACGGGGAGCTCTACTCACTACTCTGTAATGACCTGTATGGGGAAAGAATCTAAAAAAGTGGATAGATGTGTATGTATAACTGACGCACTTTGCTGCACAGCAGAAACTAACACAACGTTGTAAATCAACTAAGCTCCAATAAAAAAAATTCATTAATAAAAATAAATAAATCTCCCAATAGTCCTATTAGGTAGGTAACTTCTGTTATCCCATTTCACTGCTGAGCTATCTATCAATTATCTGTTGTGATTAACAAACTCCCTCCAAAATTATCAGCTGAAACTATCAACCCTGAATGTGATTCTGTGGATAGTGATTTAGGCAGGGCTTCGCTGGCTGATTCTTGGTCTTGACCTGGTCTAGGTGATCTGGCAGAGCTGTGAACTTGTGATCAGAAGTCACTTTGAGGCTTCCTAGTCTAGAAGGGCCTTAGCTGAGACAACGGGGCTCTTCTCTAGCCTAGAAACCCAGGCTTGTTCATGGGATGCCCTCCAGATTCTAAAAGCTGCAGAGTGGAAACTCCAAGACCTCCTGGGGCCCAGGCTTGGAACTAGCTCAGCCTCATTTCTAGTGCATTCTGTTGGTCAACGCAGGTCACAAAGCCTGCCAGGTTTCAAAGTTTGGGGAAAAGACTCCACGTCTTGGAAGGAGCTTCACTGTGACTAGTTTTGCATTCTACTGCTGTTTCTGAGTCTGAGAGATGTGTCGCGACTTGCCAAAGATCACACAAGTTAGTAAGTAACTTGACTTTCATACACTGCAGGGGGGCTCTGTACGCCACCTTGGGAAACAGTTTGGCATTTTCTGAGTTGTTTGTCTTCTTGTTATTAAATTGTAAGAGTTCTTTCTATATTCTGGATACAAGTTTTTCGTCTGACATATGTGTCATGTATATTTTCTCCCAGTTTTTGGCTTTCCTTTATTTTCTTAATAGCGTTATTTTTTTTTTTTAAAGAGCAAACATTTTTCATTTTAATGAAGTCGAATTTACCAATTATTTTCTTTCATGTGTTGTGCCTTTGGTGTTCTGTTTAAGAATGTGTGAATGAGAAGTGTAGCCCTAGAAGTCTAAGGGTATAGCTTGAAGTGGTCCAAGTGTTTTATTTAAAAACGAATTTTGGGAAGTTCCCTGGTGGCACAGTGGTTAAGAACGCGCCTGCCAATGCAGGGGACACGGGTTCGAGCCCTGGTCCGGGAAAATCCCACATGCCACGGAGCGACTAATCCCGTGCGCCACAACTACTGAAGCCCGCGCGCCTAGAGCCCATGCTCCGCAACAAGAGAAGCCACCGCAATGAGAAGCCCACGCACCACAGTGAAGAGTAGCCCCTGCCCGCCGCAACTAGAGAAAAGCCCGCGCTCAGCAGCAAAGACCCAAAGCAGCCATAAATAAATAAATAAACGAATTTTGCATTCTACTTAATAAAGTAATCTTACTTGCCTTCACATAAAAATAATGCCTTACATAAGAGAGGGCTTATCTAATGCTCCAGGATAGAAACCCACATTTATATTCCATGGCACAGAACTGCACATCTTCAGAACATAAGCACTCTAGGTGCCTCAGCAACTAACAACATTATCATTCATAATAAGTTCTAGTACAAATAAAAGCGATAAGGCTACAAATAAAAGGGGAAATTGCCAAATGTATATATTTGTACACACGCACACACATATAATAAACTCTGCGTTAACCTTTTCCCATCATTGACTGTATTATTAGCTTTCCATATAGATTCAACTATTCAACTGCTTATATATGTCTAAGCTACTAAAAATCCTTCCTGAATGAATAGCAGATGAACAACTGAATGTAAATGAAAACAGATGCTTCAAAGAAAAGGATCCAGAATTGTCATCAACTCTTCACAGTCACTCCATGTTTTCTCTAACAAGCACATATGCCCACAGCACATTGCCAAACTCTATTGACGTCTTCCAAAATTTCTGTACGAAATTATGATTATGATCTCATAGAGTTCAGGACTTTCGGCTAAAGAGCATGCCTCCCCAGGATGTTTTTTTCAAAGAAGTTGGTACCCCCAGGAGTGCTGGGGGAGGGAAGCACACACAGGTATTGGAGGATGTCCCTAACCTAAAGCCTGCTGTATGATCTCAGAATCTCCAAAGTTTGACTTCTTTCAAATCTGAGAATCTGGAGTCATGCCAGATTTAGAGACACAAGGCAAGCAGAAAAGGAAACCCACTGACCCTGTATTTAGTATCCACATTCTTGTGCCTTTAAAGTATGTATTTTCAAATGTAACCTATTGAAATATCAATAGTCCTCTGAATATACAGATACTAGCACAATAAATGCATTCATGCTGTATAAGAAACGATGGGTTCTTACACACCATAAAACACAAAATAACGTAAAAAAAAATAGCTGCTGCTCTAGAGGTATTTGCTTTAGACTTAAAGTCTGTTTAAATGTGTGTATAAAATATGTTTAAGCAGTGATAATAGGACAAAGTGAGAGAGTGGCATGGACTTATATATACTACCAAATGCAAAATAGATAGCTAGTGGGAAGCAGCTGCATAGCACAGGGAGATCAGCTTGTTGCTTTGTGAACACCTAGAGGGGTGGGATAGGGAGGGTAGGGGGGAGATGCAAGAGGGAGGGGATATGGGGATATATGTATATTTATAACTGATTCACTTTGTTATAAAGCAGAAACAAGCACACCATTGTAAAGCAATTATACTCCAATAAAGATGTTAAAAAAGAAAAAAAAGGAAGTGATAATAGATTAGGCGGTCAATTACTGAATGTGGCAGCTAGGACTAAGGAACATTACCGAGTTTTTATCCTCATTGGACAAATCCTAGAAGACAGAAAATTCACTTTTACCTCATTTCTGCGCACACATCAGATTTAACTGCAAAAAAAATCTCATGGGTCTATAGCCCTGATTCCATCTATCTCTTTTGTCTGACTCCTTTTCTGACAAAAACTGTTGATTTTCAAAGGTGCCTTAGGACAGGAAAGATGTGTTCAGACACGTGTGCACACGCAGATGGTGGGGTAAGGGGGTTGGTGGTGGTGAAGGAAGTGTGGGCTTGTGAGAAGCATCCGTCATATTTTTCTTTTTTGCATAGAAGCAGATACATGTGTTAAAATATATGCCTATTATAACAACTGCTAAAATTATGGTTCGTTTTGATAGAAAGACGTCCTGCTCAAAATCTAATTTCAGGCAACTATTCAGCAAGCAGGATCAGAATAACTATCTTATCTGTACTTTTTATGTGCATAGTTTCTGACAGGTTGTGCTAGATATAGTAAGCCTTTACTAGCGCTGTACAGAATGTATCACAACTTGTGACTTGAATAAGAACAAGTTATTCAAACTTGCTTTGCTCTGTTATTCAAAGTATTTGAAACTTCAGAGTGCTCATTCCTTCCTTTGCAATGATTCCTGGCTTCATCTTATTTATGCCATTGGCCCTAGAATCAAGCAGCTCACCAGATTTGCAATAAAGTTATTCAATTTTTTGTATTATGTAAGAATATATTATCATTGCATAAAATCTTAAAGCACCAGATTTCTTGGAAAAATGCCCATGAATTTAAAAGCAGTAGTTTTAAAATTATGTATATTTGGAAATATCCTTAATTCTGAAAGAATGCACCGCATAAACTGCTAGATTTTTTTTTAAGTATTAAAATTTACTTTGTTTTTTCTCAGTTTAAAATATAATAAATAGTTCTACCTCCCAAAGACAATGTCTTTTAATACAAGTTCCCTTCTAAGCTTTTTTTTGGATACGCTTTTACATAATTGGGACCATACTCTCTATAGTTTCTATCCTACATTTTTTTTAAACATCTTTATTGGAGTATAATTGCTTTACAATGGTGTGTTAGTTTCTGCTTTATAACAAAGTGAATCAGTTATACATATACATATGTCCCCATATCTCTTCCCTCTTGTGTCTCCCTCCCACCCTCCCTATCCCACCCCTCTAGGTGGTCACAAAGCACTGAGCTGATCTCCCTGTGCTATGTGGCTGCTTCCCACTAGCTATCTATTTTACACTTGGTAGTGTATATATGTCCATGCCACTCTCTCGGTTCGTCCCAGCTTACCCTTCCCCCTCCCCATGTCCTCAAGTCCATTCTCTAGTAGGTCTGCGTCTTTATTCCCGTCTTGCCCCTAGGTTCTTCATGACCATTTCTTTTTTTAGATTCCGTATATATGTGTTAACATACGGTATTTGTTTTTCTCTTTCTGACTTACTTCACTCTGTATGACAGACTCTAGGTCCATCCACCTCACTACAAATAACTCAATTTCCTTTCTTTTGATGGCTGAGTAATCTATCCTACATTTTAAACTTAAACATAAGCTTTTCTTATACTATGACCAAAACTTCACGTGTAGACATCTAACCAGTGACTGTGCCATAATTACATCAGTTGAACTCACAATAGTGCACGTTTAGGTTTGCTATTATAAAAATGCTCTTGTGGTCACCTCATTACATGAAACTTTCACAAATTTCAGATTATTTCTTTTTCGAGTGTCAGTCAGGGCTCACCCAGAGAAGCAGAAGAAGTAGGAGATGTATGCTAAGAGACAGAGTGCAAGGAGCTGGCTCACCTCGTGGAGGCCTGCGAGGCAAGCATGGAATCTCAGGGCAGGACGTTTGGAAGAGCCGGCCGGCACCCTCTGGGCTGGCCTGAAACTGCCTTCCGTCCACAAGCAGAATTGCTTCTTCTGAGAAGCCTCAGCCGCATTTCAGGACTTTTAGCTGACTGAGTAAGGCCTACTCAGGATATCTAGGATAATCTCTTTTACTCACAGTCGACTGAGTTTTTGCTTTAATCACATCTAAAAAAAATACCCTCATAGCAGATAAGTGTTCGTGAATAACTGGGACTGTAGCTTAGCGAAGTTGACCCATCAAAAGACCATCAGGGTTAAATTTTCAGAAGTAGAATTACTGAGTCAAAGGGAATGGAATTTTTTTTTTAAAAAATCTGATACATATATTTAAATCCCTTTTCTAAAGGGTGGTCACAATTTTCTATACTTTGCCACTCTATCCCTGCATTTTCTTGGGGTAGGTACCAGACTGCCTACCCTACGATACTCTGAATCAATAACACAATCGAGAGGGCCCCTAAAATAAAAAAAGCACTCGGGTCTCAAGATGAACACAAGGTTTCCTGGCTGTAAGTATCTGGTATCTAAAGATCTGCTTTCCCAGGACAGTTATTCTGCCCTGAGCCCTGTATGAGCCTCACTGAGCAGCTGCCAGACCTATTTATAGGTGGGAATATAGATTCCTATTTATTATTTACTCTTTATAGGGAATGTGTTAGGCATTTTGAGAGGAGATAGAAGTGTTTACCCTGTCCTCAAAAAGTCTAAAGTCAAGGCTAAGTTTTAAATAAATATTTGATGTTATTATATCCATGTTAAACTTCATTTTCATAGATTTCCCTGGGAAATGGGGCTAATCATGTCTTTAAACTCTACATAACTATAAATAAAAGGCAGACCTTTCTGAAACCTCTTGCTGTTTCAGTAGATCTACATAAAGGTCCATATTATTTTATCTGTAGAAAACTTATCATTAGGCAGAGTTTAGTAAACTGATTAATTGGGTGGATTTGGGGATGAGGTTTTTTAGTTGAATTCTTACTTTTATTGTGTACTATTTTTTAAAACCTGGACAAATAACTTAATCTCCCAAAGGCTCAGTTTTCTCACTTGTAAAATGGAGATAATATTCTCTCGTGTGGTTGTATGAGGTTTAAATGCGCCAATACATGTAAAATGTTTGGCATATGTGCTGGCACACGATGTGCATGTGTGCTTGCGTGTGTATGACTATCTCCCCTCTGTATCTTCTACTTTCTTTCGGTCCTCCACCCACCACACCAACATTTCAAGCAATTTAGAGCAGGACAGAAAAATGCAACTGGCTTGAAAATCATTCTTTTATTTCTTCAAAGGCTCAAACCTTCCGAGAATTTAGGTTTCGAAGGAAGCAGGAAGTGAGGTCGGGGCGGGGGCGGGGGGGGAGGTTGTAATTTGAAGACAGAGATAGATTGCCTTGAAAAAACATAAAGGAACACATGCTCCTCCAGAGGACACAGAAGGTCCCCAAGCAGAAGGAGAGGAGGAGGGGGCTGTGAATCCTGAGAGCAGAGGGGTCTGCATGCTTCGGGGCAGAGCCTGAAAAGCTGGGAAGACCCCCCAAGAGGAGGGGCCTCACAGAGCCTCGGGCAGGGGGGCCTGGACAGGATCACAGTGGGCTCCTAAGGATGAGGAAGAATAGTAAAGATCGGCCAGAGCCGAAGGAGGCACACCGACAGGCTCAGGGGATCACTCTCGTCATTGGGAGGATGGTCGCAGATGGCCAGAGCCTGTAATATCATTTCACGTGACCCCAGAACCAGAGCAGTACTCTGGGTGGGGCAGGGAAAGACTCTCAGAAGGACCGGTAAGTTTCACAGTAGCCCAGTGGGGCTTGGAAACTGAAATTAAGTTGATTTATAAAAAAAAAAAATAATGAAAATAAATAGAGCAGGTGCAACTCAGCTGGTAACATGAGATTCACATCCAATACTTACTCAAAAAGTGTCATCAGTGACAATTATTTAGCTCTTACTGATATGGAAGAAAGAGGAAAACGGAACATCCTCTGGCTGACATCTCTTAATACTTCTTGCCTACTTGTGGGCCTTGCTTGACCAGTTGTAGCCAATCTCAAGAATTTTGGACCTTTCCTTTCCATTGGCATCTGCCTGCAAACAGGCTAAAAATTCCTCTTATCCTTAAACAACCACCACCAATTTCTCTCGATCCAAACATTCCACCAAGTTCGTGTAACCTCCCTTCTCTTCGCTATCACGTTTCTCAGGAGTGCAGTCACACTTGGTGTGCCCACGTTCTGAACTTCCATGCACCCCTCAACCGATTGCAGTTGAGCTTATTCTCTCCCCGTTGAGGGAAACTACTTTCACTAGGAAGATAATGAATGATCTCCGGCTGCCAAATCTAAGATTTGTTCTGTATTCCATTTAATCTTTTTTTTTATCCTATTTAATCTTTGAGCAGCGTCAGACACTGTGTGCCTTCCTAAATGTCAAAAAGATTTGTTTTTTTCAAAAGACTTTATATATTTTTTAGAGCAGCTTAAGGCTTACAACAAAATTGAGAGGGAAGTACAGAGATTCCCATGTACCCCCCACCCCACACATGCACGGTCTCCCCTGTTATCAACATCCTTCACCATATGGTACATTTTACCAAGGATGACCCTACATAGACATGTCGTAATCACCCAAAGTCTGTAGTTGACCTTAGGATCCACTCTGTGGGTTGTACATTCTATGGTTTGCATAAATGTCGAGTGAAATGTATCCATCATTATAATATCAGATAGGGTATTTTCACTGCCCTAAAAAGGATTTGTTTTTTAATCCAGCATTGTACAGGATGTTTTTAAAATTATCTATAAAGCAATATTGCTCGGGGACTTCCCTGGCAGTCCAGTGGTTGGGACTTCGCCTTCCAATGCAGGGGGTGCAGGTCTGATCCCTGGTCGGGCAGCTAAGATCCCACATGCCTCACAGCCAAAAAACCAAAACACAAAACGGAAGCAATATTTTAACAAATTCAATAAAGTCTTTAAAAATGGTCCACATCAAAAAATATCTTTAAAAAAAAAGCAATATTGCTGGAAATAGAAGTCACAGTATCCCTCCTTCTTGAGACCTGCTCCAGTGTTTTATATTCTATGCTTCCGTTAATGCCTCTATCATGCTCCTGTTCTCCTGGGCTAAGACTTACTTTGTCCTTCCTCATTTCTTTCTTTATGGCGACTCTCAAATCCAAGAGGATGTCCAATCCTATTGCTTCTACCTAAGACATATTTCTTTGCCATTCTTCTTTATTTCAGTTTCTACCAGGATAGGAAACTCTCGGGAGTTCCCTGGTGATCTAGTGGTTAGGATCCGACACGATCGCTGCCATGGCCAGGTTCAGTCCCTGGTCAGGGAACTGAGATTTTTGTTTATCTCTCAAAATAGAATATTTAGTAATCCCGTATTGATTTTCCCATTACCAGACTTTCATACTTGGGCAATACGCCACACAGTAAACCAAAGCCAATGATACGCATGTCTCTCCATTCATAGTGCTCTATGGTCTGTCGTTGTGGTCGCTCCATCGCCCTCAGGATGCAATCAGAGCACCTGATCTCAGTGTTACCCGGCAGGGTGGTCCCTGGCTCTGCAGAATTAGCAAAGTCTTGCCTCACCCCCATCCTCACCTCCAATCCAAACGCCCCATCTAACCCCCCATCTCCCACCGACCTACGGAAAGCAAAACTCTTAGTTCCCCTGCCCTGTGATGGATCAAGCCCTCCTCTAGGTGATTCAGATTCAAGTGAAAGCTGCAGAAGCACTGCCTGGGCAGGCTGGGAGAAGGGCCTTTTGCTCTGGCTCCTCGCACACTTGGCAGCCTCTCTTGCGTTTGTATCTGCCATGCACTGTATACTCTTCTCTCATTGACTGTCTCAGCCTGCAGCACTGCTCCTCCTGACTGGAACATCACACTTGCATTCTTCTTGCTTCTTGGAAAACTGCTGTTATTTCTTCAATTCCCATCTCAAATGCCGTGAGGATTCCGACCTTGCCCTGTCCTCCAACCGCGTTTTATCCGCATCTCTGTAATAGCATTTACCATGTTACATTTTAATTTATTTTTATAATATTTTCCTCCAAAGACTGTGTGCTCTGTACGTACACAGACCATTTTTTTTTTTGTCTTTTTTACCCTTGTGGCCTAGCTTACCGTTTTCTGTTTTTCTCTTCTTTTTTTGCTTCCTCTTTACACACAGGATTTAAGACAGTCGGGAAAATATCTTTGAAATGAAATATTTCTACTCGGTACGGTAATGGTAACCAAGAAACCTGGCCACTATTACAACCTTGTAAAGGTCTTTATCACATATCAGAGGAATCCATTTCCTATTTGGGCCACTTGAGTAATAAAAGGACAGTAATTTTTTGAGCGGCAGCCTGATTCCTCCCACATTCTTGCCAAATGTTTTTTTCTAGTCCTGCTTTATCCCTGAATCCCAGAGGCCCCTTGATACAACTTCCTGTGTGACCCCAAGTTTCTGACAACAAGGATAATAATATTTCCCAGTGATTTCTCTCTACTGTTCAAAAATCCTATCGCTTTAGCTGCAGCTATTTTAATTCCCTCTCCTGGTTTTTTTGTTTGTTTGTGTGTTTTGTCTTGTTTTAAATCTGATTTCTGTTCTCAGGTGAGGTGACACTGTGGGTGAAGAGAAGGAATTGAGCAAAGGAGGTCTTACTGCCCCACCTCAGGGTTTGGAGTCTGTTTGGTGACCTCTTTCCTCAAAACACAGCCCTCCCCCATTTCTCAGATTTAATTCCTTGAGATGAACATTTGGGGAAAAAAGAAAAAAGAAAAGAGGCAACTTTAGGTGTGAAAATACATCAGTTTTCACAAAACGGGAGCTGAGATTTGCTATTTGCAGGTCAGCTGGGAGGTGGCTTCGCCAATACTAGTGATTCATTGTAAATGTCTCTGTGTTCCTATAGCTTGATGTTAAACTGTTCAATTACTGTATCAAAGCACCTAATTTAATTCAGTAGCTTAAAAGCTTAATGCAGTTTCAACTGGTAATTGAACTTTTACAGAGAAAATCATGTGCCTTGTTTCCAAGAAATGAAATTAAAGAATTAAGTCAAAATAGATGATATCAATTATCAATAAAGCAGGTTGGAATTTTTTGATTAATATCTAACAAAAAAAGTAAGCTAATAATTCTTGAGTGAACTTTTTATTTCATCACTGGGTAGTGGATATTCCTTGATTACTTCCACAGATTCATTTTATAGGACATGGAGGAAAACACATCTGCAAAGGCAGAAGCAGAGTGACTCCTTAAATGCAATCTTCACCGTCATTGAAAGTGACAGATTTTTGACAAAACTCAGGGTTCGCTCTGAGCTATTATAGCAGTTTATTTTCCAACAGCAAGTCATTCCGACCCGATACATGGTTAGTGTGGACTTTTAGCTCATGAGCTAAATCTTCGAAACCCCTGACTGTTCAATGCACTTACTTCAAGTTGGGAAACTTCAGGGTCACCTGCTGTGATTTCCTACAGAAAAGAAACAGAACTGTTGCAATACTTTGAACTCCAGATGAGTGAGAGACATAAAACTGATGTGTTTCTGATGTTCCATTTCAAGATAATAACAGGGGACCTGTTCTTAAAGAAATACATAAAACCGAAGCTATTGGAGCCACAGCAGCTGGGAAGAGGACGCATTTGGAGACAGCTGGAGGTACTGATTAAGATCAGTACTGATCACCACACCAAATGTCAGCTGCTCATGTGTCTGGACCTGCCAGGGTGGCCCCTGAGGCCGGATAACACAGTACTTCTTTCCCGGCAGACTCTGAAGCATCCTCTTCCATCTGTCAAAGGCAGACAGAACCTCATCCCACAACAGCTCTTCACTTGAGTTCCTTGCCTCCCCCAGTGGCCAATAGTTGTTAACCAGTTATCATAAATGTGACTTTTCTCAGCAGATTCAAATGTTTGCCCCAAATTTTGCCTATTCTCTTGGTGTATCTTTTTTTTTTTAATTTTTAAAATTAATTTACTTATTTATTTATTTTTGGTTGTATTGGGTCTTCGTTGCAGCGCGCGGGCTTCTCATTGCGGTGGCTTCTCGTTGTGGAGCACGGGCTCTAGGTGCGCGGGCTTCAGTAGTTGTGGCACGCGGGCTCAGTAGTTGTGGTGGACGTAGTTGCTCCGTGGCATGTGGGATCTTCCCGGACCAGGGCTCGAACCCGTGTGCCCTGCCTTGGCAGGCGGATTCCTAACCACTGCGCCACCAGGGAAGTCCCTGGTGTATCTATTATGATTATTCTGATGCAGGAGAAGAATCAGCCTCATTCCTAACCTTAAAAAATAGAGGTAGGAATTAGGCTAAGACGGTCTGCATGGGAAGCACAGAAGGCGGCAGCTTCTCTTTTCCCGGAGAAGCCTTGTTCATGGCTGTCTTTTCCAGCCTTGGAAAGAGGTCATCAAAGTCAGTGATGAACGTCAGCCCAGAATCCTGCTCTGACTCGTTTCCTCCCAGTGGTGCTCTGAGAGGGGCGCGTTCCCCAGACAAAGCGCACACCCTGGGGAAAAGGCAATGATCCTGGCAGGAGGCTGAGCTCTGCTTCCTGTGTGTGAGGTGGGGCTGAATGTTTCTAATCAACAGCCGTTTTCATCACTTGCTCTGCAACCCTCTCAGTTTAGCTCAGAAAATCAGGTGAGGGTAAGAGAGCTCCTTGTGGTCTTTTTGTAAGCATCGGGGTGGCCCAGGTGTCGTCCGGTGCCCTGCGGCATGATGGAGAAGGTACACGTCCTCTGCTGATGAAAAACCTCCCCACGAGGAAGACTTAGTGGCAGGTGTTCACTGATGAGATGTCTGGAGTCAAAATTATGGAAACTGGCCACAGTTAAAAATGATAAGCTAGGGACTTCCCTGGCGAGCCAGTGGTGAAGACTCCGGGCTTCCACTGCAGGGGCTGAAAGCCCCATCCCTGGTCAGGGAACTAAGATCCTACGTGCTGGGAGGTGCAGCCAAAAAAAAAAAAAAAAAAGACCCAGGTAGATAATCGGTCTGTTTTGGCCTTTGTTTTAGAAAACAGTTACTCAGAGAACTGCCCATTCCTCTCCTTCATAGCTGGTCAAAGGTTTGGGGTTGATTCTGATCGACTTTGACTAATTCTTATCACTGTTTCAGGGAGGATGAGGCCAGATTGGCTTAAATGAATGAAAAAGTGTTTGTATTTTTAGGAGTTAAACCCCTCGTGCTTTAATTTGTTCATTTATTCATTCAGCGCATTTTAAGTAATCGTCAGCTATGTCCCAGGTACTCTGGCGGGCACCAGGGATGCTCTTTCTAGAAAAGCTGAGCATTATTTTTATAATCATACTGATGAACTCGGAAGCTCGCTTTACTTCTCTGAGCTGCACATCAATCAAGAAATTATTGTGAAGACAAATTGGTCTAACCCAACCAACGCAGACAGTTTTTGTGGCTATGGGAGCATATGACAGGATTTAGGGAAAAATTATTACTAAAGAATGAGGATTCACATCCCTTGGGGGTAAGTTGATAACACAATGAAACATGAATGTAAGAGTATGAGATAGACATACTCCTCCATTTGGACTCAAGATCAACTCATTCTGATTCATTCAACCAACGACTTTGGTTGAATATTAAGCCTATAGAGGAAAACAGGAGTTTTCTTTAGTAATTTCACTAAAATAAGATTGCTACTTACTTCATTATTCCAGAAATATTTTTTGAGAAAACAATTGTGCAAGAAGATTACAGTCTAGTAGTGGAATATGTCTAAACCAGTAAGTGCACTACAGGTTCTCAGTTACTGAGCCCAGGAGGGTAGAGGAAAAGTTTTTCCTTCCCTACACTTGCTAAGGATTAAATGGGATAAACTGTTGAGAAGTCATGTGTCCCATTCTAATGATTTTCAACATCACCACACCAAATGTCTTTCATTCAAATACAGACATAACATAATCCAGTTAGGAAATATATTGTCCTAACATTTGGTCCAGAATTCTTCTCTATGAGCCCTTTCTGCTCAGAAAACAAGTTCATAAATGCTGGGAGTACTCCAGCTGGTGACGTCAGAGGCCAGGGAGGTTGCTCGGCATGAGGTAAGGGAAGAATGTGCTGTTTCCTAGCGAGAAGGACAGGGACGGGGGAGAGGGAGTAAAGAGGTGGGCAGAAGAGGAGAGACAAGCCAGCCAAACAGAGGAGCAGGTGCTGCAGAGAAAAAGCCAGGAGAGAAACTTCTGGTGCTGAGCGGTAAAAATGGGCCTGGAGAACAGGGCAATATAATAAGTGATGTGTTTTTGTCCCCCAACCTTTCCGATCATCAGTAAAATCATACGTTTACAAATGCTTTGGTTCAAATTTTGAGGCAGACAATACAGGAGCAGTTTGATATCCAGGTCAATAGGAGGGGGCACCCAGTCAGCCTTTGTGGGACAAGAGCCCAGGAAGCCATGAGAGAGCAAATGTCCAGACATTCACCAACGGTCATTGAATGACTTTGGACTTCTTCAACAAGTGGAAATGTAGGGTTCAAGTCCAGGTTTACCCAGCTCACCAAGGGTCAGATGAACTCCCATATGGCACATGACTTACACCAATTTATAAAGACACCAGGAAAGAGTCACATTGGTTCGAAGTTGGCTCCATTACTGGGCAGTTATTTTTAACATCTAATTGAAAACCTTCCACTTAAACCAATCGTATTCCAGATCTTCTTTGTTCACCTACGGTACCTCAGCTTGACCTTTCCTAAGTCAAATACATCCCTGTGGATCTATGATTCTCACCTACATGGTCTTCAGAACAGAAAAGTAAAATTGCTCTACCAGAGATCACGATGATATAATATTCTCTAAATGGAGATGGCTTATAAAACTATTTTTGCAGCATTCTCACACAGGTATTTTTAAAGTTATAATTCACCAGTCTGTTCTTTGCCACTTCAACTATAAAGTCAAGTGTTGTCATTTTAAAAAATTTTATTCAGGGAAAACTTTTCTTTCTGCGTCCAGTGATGTTCTGTCTTTTATTTAGCCTGCTTTCCTCCCTTCTTCTCTGAGATCTCCCCACTGAATTTTGCTCCAGGCTCCTGATTCCTTATCTGACAGTCTTTGTAATTAGAATTGGAGGTGTGGGAGAAGCTCACATTCAGAGCAATTCCAGACTGAGCCAGCTGCAAGAGTGTAAGTCTTACTGTCGTGAGCAACTTTCACCCGTGGACAGTCCTGTGATGATATTGCAGTAAAACGCCCACATGCCCTTGGTTGAAGCTGGTCCCTTCTCTTGCTTTACGAGCTATTTTCAAAATGCCAAAGACAAACAATACCCCTTCATCCCACAGAAAAACAGCAATCTTGGATCCAATTCCTACATCCCTTCTCCCTCCAAATTGGTTATGATCACACTTCCTCAGGTCCATAAACTATATTTAGGTGGAAAGGAAAAAGAGAGACAGGCTGTCACTGATCAAAGGAAACAGATGCACGGGCGTTTCAGGTCACTCCCAAAGTGTTTCAGGACAGTTCAGGGTTTGCACTGCGCCACTGAGTGAATTCTCTTTCCTGCTCCCATGTTGAAAATGGTTCAGCTTCAGGGAGCCATTCCAGCCTTGGCTATGTTACTGGGACTTTCTTTTGAAAAGACATGGACATGATCCTGAAAATAAATAAATAAATAACAATGCTAAAACTTCTTGTCTTCAAAATACTAAATACACAACAAATTAATCCATAGGAAAAAGTACAGTGTTATTATGATTTTTCAAAAAAAGTTAATAGACTAGGATGGAGAGAGTGATGTTATAAGGTCAAGAGGAGACGTTGATTTCCAAGTTGAATCTACTTACTTATTGCAAGAATACGAACAACTTTTTTTTTTCAATCCAAACTTGCTAAGCCACTTATGCTTTTGTTGCAGCGACTGCTCCCCTGAGCGGGCTATGGCTTTGCTTACGATGAGTTCCGTTGGCTTCTCTGAGACCTCTTGCTTCTCTGGACGAGGGAGGCATTTGCCATCAGTGAGGTGGGCTGAATCAGCAAGATGTCACTCTCTATTTGCTGAAAATTGGTGCATTGTCAGGAGGCAGCGGTGGTGGGAACCGTGAGTGATTTGACTCACCCTAGGATGTCACCAGAGGTTCCAGGAACTTGAAGACAAGCAGCCTGTGCTAACTTTCTTTCAAAATAATGATATATTTAAAAAATAACATTATGTATTAGGTCATTATCTTCATGAGAAATAAGTATCCGCGGTGCTTGAATGCACCATACAGAATTTTCTTTGTCGCTGATTAAGCCTCACGTACGCTAATTAAGCTGATCAAACTCTGCTGCGCTCCTGTAGCTGGAGATTTCCTTAATCTGTGTTTCTCTCTCTTAGGAGAGCAGAGAAACTTCATCTGCATGAGTTTTGTACAAAGTTGGTCCTGTCTTTAAAAACTAGGTCAATAGAGTTGCTGGAGTTGAAATTCCCCAGCCCTCTGGCCACATTTGGGCTTGATGGATACTGAACCTGGTTAGTCTCATAAGCCTCTGGGAACTGTAGCTTCCCTCCCTTTTCTATTTTGAATGGCCTACTTTTGCCTGTGAACGGTAAGATGCAATCTAGCATAATGACTGCTTTTATTGCTTTTTAACCCTAGTGGCCACCACAGTACTTTCTATACACATCAGGGCTCCAGAAACACTTGATATTGTTGATAACAGTAAATGATGATAACCAGTATTTTATTATTTTATTTTTTTAAACATCTTTATTGGAGTATAATTGCTTTACAATGTTGCGTTAGTTTCTGCTGTATAACAAAGTGAATCAACTATACGTATACATATATCCCCATATCCCCTCCCTCTTGCGTCTCCCTCCCTCCCACCCTCCCTATCCCACCCCTCTAGGTGGTCACAAAGCACCGAGCTGATCTCCCCGTGCTATGCAGCTGCTTCCCACTAGCTATCTGTTTTACATTTGGTGGTGTATATATGTCCATGCCTCTCTCTCACTTCGTCCCAACTTACCCTTCCCCCTCCCCGTGTCCTCAAGTCCATTCCCTACGTCTGCATCTTTATTCCTGTCCTGCCCCTAGGTTCTTCAGAACCACTTTTTTTTTTTAATTCCATATATATGTGTTAGCATACGGTATTTGTTTTTCTCTTTCTGACTTACTTCACTCTGTATGACAGACTCTAGGTCTGTCCGCCTCACTACAAATAACTCAATTTTGTTTCTTTTTATGGCTGAGTAATATTCCATTGTATATCTGTGCCACATCTTCTTTATCCATTCATCTGTCGATGGACACTTAGGTTGCTTCCATGTCCTGGCTATTGTAAACAGTGCTACAATGAACATTTTGGTACATGACTCTTTTTGAATTATGGTTTTCTCAGGGTATATGCCCAGTAGTGGGATTGCTGGGTCGTATGGTAGTTCTATTTTTAGTTTTTTAAGGAACCTCCATACCAGTTTCCATAGTGGTCGTATCCATTTACATTCCCACCAACAGTACAAGAGAGTTCCCTTTTCTCCACACCCTCTCCAGCATCTATTGTTTGCAGATTTTTTGCTGATGGCCATTCTGACCGGTGTGAGGTGATACCTCATTGTGATAACCAGTATTTTAAATCTTAGGAGTAGTCTTTACTAAAGCAGTAACTGACCATGGTAATACAATCTCCTGCTACTTTAGCTCATTAGTTCCTTGCAACCATCCCATTTTACAAGGAAGAAATGAACTTAGAGTAGGGAAACTGCTTTAGGATTAAGGTTAATACAGCTCATCCTGAAAGATAGATTTGTCTCATGCCATTACTAGAATAATCACTTTTTATGTCAGATCTGATTCATGATAGCTGACATTGATTGCATTCCTAATATGTCAAATGCTGTTCTAAGTGTTTCACATGTATTAATTCAGCCTCACAGCAGCACAAGGAGAGACGTGGATTATTACTTATATTTCAAAGATGAAAAATGCAGAAATTGAAAGGTTTAGTTGCTGGGGACCCGGGGTCCTGTGGCTGGTAAAGGGCCTCTCCAGGATTTAAACTATGGAAGCCATTGCAAAGCCCTGCTCTCTACTGTTTGGTTATACAGCTTTTCATTTAAAATTAGGTTTTAATTCAGCTGGCGAGGTTAAGATTACATAAGATTCCATTCCTCATTTTGAATAATTTTCTGTGTATTCCTAGCCAAGGTCATTTAATGTTATTGAGCTTCCCTTTTCATTTTTATCAAATTGCCTCTTTTCATTTTTTTCGTATTAGTTTCACCAAAAGATTGTGCTTGGGAGTCCTCATGTAATATATTTAACTATAAAGCAAAATAAAAGTCCTATGTTATACACAAACTGACCGATTTTTGACAAAGGTGCAGAAATAATTCCATGGAGGAAGGATATTCTTTTCAGCAAATGGTGCTGGAGCAATCGAACATGCTAAAAAGTGAAGCTCAACCTAAACTTCACGCCTTATTCAAAAATGAACTCAGGGCTTCCCTGGTGGCGCAGTGGTTAAGAATCTGCCTGCCAATGCAGGCGACACGGGTTCGGGCCCTGGTCTGGGAAGATCCCACATGCCGCGGAGCAGCTGGGCCCGTGAGCCACAACTACTGAGCCTGCGCGTCTAGAGCCTGTACTCCGCAACAAGAGAGGCCGCGACAGTGAGAGGCCTCCGCACCGCGATGAAGAGTGGCCCCAGCTTGCCACAACTAGAGAAAGCCCTTGCACAGAAACAAAGACCCAACACAGCCATAAATAAATAAATAAATTTAAATCATATGGGCTTCTAAGAAGACCTCTGCTTAAAAAAAAAAAAAAAACTCAAAATGGATCAGAGATTTAAATATAAAATGTAAGAATATAAAACATTTAGAAAAAAAAGCGGGGGGAATATCTTCAGGACACAGAGCTGGGCAGGGCCCTTGGACATAACATCAAAAGCATGATACGTAAAAATTATTTGCGAAATTGGACTTCATCAAAATAAAAATATTTTGCTTCGTGAAAGACCCTGTTAATAGAATGAAAAGACAAGCTACACCCTGGTAGGTAATATTTTCAAACTGCATATCTGACAAAGGAATTACATCTAGAATATGCAAAGAACTTTCAAAAGTCAGCAGCAAAAAAAAAGAGAAAAAAGTTAGAAAATGGGCAAAAGATATAAACAGATATTTCACAAAGAGAAGATGTACATAGCATGTAAGCACACGAAAAGAAATTTGGCATCGTTAGCTACTAGGGAAATGCACCTTAAAGCCACAACGAGACATCACTATACACCTATCAGTATGTAAAATAAAACACAGTACTAAGACCAAATGCTGGGCAGAATGCCGAGAACCTGAATTTCTCACACACTGATGGTAGGGATCTAAAATGGTACAACCACTCCGAAAAGAGTTTGGCAGTTTTTCCATGGGAATCTATATGCTATTATTGCAACATTATTGCATCTCTATCCCATGACAAAAAGTTAAAGAAGCCACACGTTCAACATAGTAAGATGGGAATGGGCCATCACTGCATGCATTATCTTCTTGCAGTGGTAAACATGATATTGTTGATAATAATGTACCTATAATAGACATGCAGAGTTTGCTTTTTAAAGTTTTTATCTCTAGTTGTTTCAGATTAAAATATCTAAAACATTCTAGCAGTTTAAGGGGAAGAATCCTTTTAAACTGCTAGTCATGGCTTGCTGCACCAGAGATGTTTTATTTGAAAAAAATTCAGAGCCACCACTAGATGGCAGTAGAGGTTCGTATTTTTGTTCCCTTGGTTTTTTTTGGGGGGGGTGGGATGGGGGGAGCTGAGAAAATAAGGGACGAATTTGGTTCTGCTCTCAGACCCAAATAAAAAAAAATCTGTAATGATAGACATTATTGGTGATTAGCAAGGTTTAAGCTGCAAATACAATCATTAAAAAAAAATCAATATTGGTGTAAGATAAATAAAACCTGCAATAAATAACACACACTGTGAAAGACCATGGGCAGAGTACACTTTGTAAAATAAATCTTGGACTAACAGTCTGGATGAAAATGAACAATTTTAGAGAAAAAAAAGTTTGGCGTTGAGCTCTGTAACGGCAACTGGGATTTCCTGGTTCAAAATCTTAATGGCTTTCAGAAATTTTAAACAACTCTTTTATTTCTGCCTCTTCCTACTAATAACTACACAATATTCAGCTGCTCATCATTTCTTTTAAATTTAATTTATTAAAATTTTTTATTTTATATTGGAGTATAGTGGATTAGCTACTATGTTGTGTTGTGTTAATTTCAGGTGTACAGCAAAGTGATTCAGTTGTACATATACATACATTTCAGATGTTCTTTTTCAGATTCTTTTTCCATTTAGTTTATTACAGAACATTGAGTAGAGTTCCCTGTGCTCTGCAGTAGGTCCTTGTTGATTATCTATTTTATATATAGCGGTGCGTGTATGCTAATCCTAAAATCCTAAATTATCCCCCCCCCATCATTTCTAAACTGGGAAAGTCTTCCTTTTTTAGATTACAGATTAAAGCCATATGAGGCAGAAGAACAAAATTCTGCTGTTTTTCTGATATCACATTTCAAAATACTCAATATCTTTTCGTCTTGATAAAGCTGAGAGAAAATCTCTATATCATTTGCTGGATTTTCTGTGAAATTTACTTGCTAGAGACAGATTGAAACACTGACTTAATATCAAGTTTCAAGGGATGGGGCAGTGCCGTGGGGAGGAGGGGGCAGAGGGGACCCCTGAGCTGTCCATCCTGGCCTTTAATTAAAGGCTTCCTAGGTTTAAAAAAAAAAAGAAAGAGAGAGAGAGATCCTAGGCTTTTCTTCCTAGAGGTTAATTGATGGGGTTAACCCATTCATGCCTCTCATTCTAACTATATATTGTCATCAAGAATACTTCTAAGAGGATATCCCTGGTGGTCCAGTGGGTAAGACTCTGTGTTCCCAGTTCAGGGGGTCCAGGTTCAATCCCTGCTCGGCGAACCAGATCCCACATGCATGCCTCAACAATGATCTCTTGTGCTGCAACTAAGACCTGGCGCAGCCAAAATAAATAAGTAAAAAAAATTATTATTTTTTTTAAGCATATTTCTGGGCTTCCCTGGCGGCGCAGTGGTTGAGAGTCCGCCTGCCGATGCAGGGGACACGGGTTCGTGCCCCGGTCCGGGAAGATCCCACATGCCGCGGAGCGGCTGGGCCCGTGAGCCATGGCCGCTGAGCCTGCGCGTCCGGAGCCTGTGCTCCGCAACGGGAGAGGCCACAACAGTGAGAGGCCCGCGTACAGCAAAAAAAAAAAAAAAAAAAAAGGATATTTCTGAGGTATTTATTAGCAGATGTTACTATTCTCCTGTGTCACCTTAATGTCAGATGAAGTGAAACAATGTGTATTATGTCTGGGGCTCTCTGTGTAGGAGAGACACATTCAAAATCTTGATGGAATATTCACGGAAGTGTCAAAACAAATTTCCACATGAGTCAGGCATCAGAACAATTTTTACAAACAAATGGTGCAGCTTTTAGTCAGCCTGCTACAATGTCACCTAAACCTTCTGGATGCTAGGTGATGAAGGAGTGAAATTTCTATAATGAGACATCCACAGTGAGACTGGGATGGTAATAAAGGACAGCGCCATCGTGGGGTTGGAGTGTGAAAGCGCCAGGAAAGAAAGGGCTGGTATTCCCCACCCCAGAGCAGGTGATCAGTAAATCCTATTGTCTGTGAACCTGGGTGAGATCAGATGATGCTAATTCATGGTAGATTCTCAACACAGTAGATTGTTTAAAAATAAAGAGGTATTCTTAAATGCCTCAGTAGAGAGAAGTAGCTAACATTCTCTCATTTACTTTATCCACATCAGCAAACCTTAAGAATTCTGATTTTCACGACATAGTAGTGCTTCTGTATACCCACCTTTTGTGTAAGTAGCAAAACAAGCTTTCCAAGGAATGTGGGTGTCTGTAAGGTCTATAGTTCAGTAGAAGAATAAGATTTTTTATTTTCTCTTTAGTTCTGTAAGTCAATAATAAAATAGTTAATTCTTGAATAATATGAGTAAGTTTCCTACAACTGTTTGATAATGAGATGAATGAAGCATTTAAAATGTCATCACCCCTTCAACGTTTATCAGTTTTCTACTTTTTCTTTAGCTTTGATAACAAACAGGATCTTGGATTTTGAAATTAGAATGTTTCCTGAAGAAACTTCTCTGGGGCTACTGAGGCTAATGCATAGAGATCAATAATTAATAGCGATTCTTACAAATCCACTGGGCTGTATACTTTTTATCATGTCTCCCCTCAGTTTTATTTTTCTCAAAAACGTGACACGGTCTAAGGCACTTGATAATCTTGCATAAAATGTATTTTTCAATTCTCTTCACTGTACTGTCTCCAATCCTTTCAATCCCTGCATTTTTCTGTTTTTTCTTTGTTGATGATGTTTCCACTTGAAAAATCTATCCTTGATCCGAGTGAATCTCTTGGAGGATATATGTAATACAGATAGCGACAGACAGGCATTCAGAGAATTTGGCCCTGGAGCTCAGAATCTCGGTGTTGTATTTTATGAAGATGAATATATATCCAACTTGTCAGAGTTAAATGTCATCACATTGAGATAAAACTTTGACCTTACCCAGTTGATTGGAAGTTGAATTTTGTGTCTTGAAGTGGGTCTCTAGAACCTCCTAGCAACAGCTCTTGAGTGACTTGTTTTTTAATACTTTTAGGAAAAGCACCAGGGGGATAGATTAATGTTTTATTATAGGAGTGAATTTGGTTCATGTACTCAGCATTGATACCCAAAGCAGCACAGTCCTGAGAAATTGCCTGAATATTTGTAGGAAAGAAATTGCCCACTGCATCATAAAGAAGAGGCTTTTTGGAACAAATCTCACTGCAAATTTCAATACTTTACGCTTTAAAATAGTAAGAGATAAGTCACAGTGCTCTCCTCCAAGCATGCCCACAGAGTGACCTGACTGCCACCACTTGTGGTTTACATGGAAACTTTCTTTAATTGCTCAGATCGGGTTTTGAGCAGCATTACACTCAACGTCGTCTCTGCCTCCACAGCAGGGTAGCAAGACGTAGATACTGCATTTTTATGAATGCCGACATTAAACCAGAGAGTTAGAAGGTGCTGGGGTCGATGGTTCCCAACCCTTGAGAAGCATTTGGCTATACATACCAAAGAGCTATCTACTTCTGTGAGCAGACGATTAATCTGTGCTACCCAATTCACAACTGAGTGGAAATCAGGGAAGGTAGGAAAAAAAAGGAAGAAAGAAAGAAAGACCTACAATTGTTTCAATACCTAGTACGTGATTGGCGCTGTCTAGGCACTATAAAACCCTTTTTTATCATCAAATCTTTACAACCCTATGATTGTAAACCCTTTTTTATCATCAAATCTTTACAACCCTACACACAAGGAAGCGGGAATTCAGAAAGGTGATATGACTTAAGTTCACATAGCTTGGAGCAGGTAGAACACGGTTTTAAACCCTGATTTATCTGCCTCAAGACCTAGTGCTTTTTGGAACCCTTGTGCACTGTTGGTGGGAATGTAAACTGGTGCAGCCACCATGGGAAACAGTGTGCAAATACTTCAGAAAGCTAAAAATAGAACTAACATGTGATCCAGCCATCCCTCTTTGGGGTACATATCCAAAGGAAATTAAATCAGTATCTGAAAGAGATATCTGCACTCCCAAGTTCATTGCAGCAGTATTCACGATAGCCAGTGTGTGAAAACAACTTCTGTGTCTACTGACAGATGAATGAATAAAGATAGTGTGGTATAAGAAAACGTATCTGAAGTACTTAGTATAGTATTCCTCAGGAAGTAAATTACTGCCTTTTCCGTAGTGCACTGATTTTGAGGTATTTGTTGTGTTAAAAAACGAAACCCAACTGAGTACATTTGAAGATCTAATTAGCTTTATCCAACGATTCATGGATCAGGGAGCATCCCATCTAACAAGCAAAAGGGAGTTCTGAGGAGCTGTACAAAATGGAAGGCTTTTATAGGCAGAAGGGTATAGAAAGAGGAAGTTTCTAACAAAGAGTGGATTGTCTCAGGCAAGGTCACCTTCCTTTGGAGACAGGCAGGGTTCTATCCTGCCGGTGACCTCACCAGTACTGGTCAGGTAATTCCAGATTGACTGGTTAAAGGTCACTTTTCTGGGAGTGGCTGAAACTGTAATTAGGTTGGATATTAAATCTTGGTTTGCTGTTGTGGAGTAAGTGACCTCATTCTGGGCTTCTCTTTCTTTTTCTTTTTTTTTTTTAGCAATTCCCCCCTTTTGATCAGACTCTCAGCTTCACTGAGAGATGGCATTAGGGCCACTTCCAGCTACCATTCTGAAGTTCTTGCAGTTTTTATTGACCCTTGTGTGTTAGTCATAGGTCATGATGTTTTTGTGCTTAATCTCTGTGATATTCACAGGCCGTGATTTCAGGTTCCCTTTTTTTTTTTTTTTCTCCCTGCAGTGGGCTGTTCCCTAACCAGAGATTGAACCCATGCCGCCTGCATTGGAAGCATTGAGTCTTAATCACTGGACCATCAGGGAAGTCCCCAGCTTCACAATTTTTAAGTTGGTCTTTCTCTTCATTCCTTTTTTGATGCTCCAGTCTTAGGGAGATCACTTGCTTGGTGGTTAGTGGCTGTGGACATGCACTGGAAACTTTTGAGAGCACTTAGCATGCCAGGGAGACTACTAGGACTATTATAGGTAGGGCAATTCCCAATGTCTGGAGTGCACGTCGGAAGCATAGGCTCCAAGACCCAAACTAATCTAAATCAAGTAAGTCCAAGAAGGACTCCATTGAAGGAGTCACCTTTCTAAGCCCAGTGGCTTGCTCAGTCATCTTATGTAACTGAGCTTCAACTTCCCCAGAAGTGTTAATCTAGGAGCAGCAGGTGATGTTGGTCAGGGAAGTAGGGCCCAGCCAGAGGAAGAGAGTCCTGAATCACAAATGCCTCCTGGTTATTCCTGTTTGAATCAGGACTGAAAAAGTGACAGCCATGGATGCCAGTCAAAATTTTAGGGTCTGTAGACCACACAGGCAGTTTTATTCTTGTCTTTTTGTCCTTTTCTTTTTATAGAGCCTAGATGCAATGTTCACCAAGTTTGGGGTGTTAGCCAGAGAGAGGAAAACAGACCAAAGAAGAAATGGGGGACAAAGAAAGGATTTGTACCTGGGAGGGACCCAGAGAGTCCTATCTGGTTTCAATCCTCCCTTTTCTTTGATACTCATCAATCATGAGGAGAGCAAGCGTTGGACAAGAAAGGGAATAACGGATGGAGAGGTTAATCATATACTCGGCAGAGGAGCTCGGTTTTAGGGGGACTCAGTTGCACAATGGGTCTGGACTTGGAAAGGAGGAGACAATGGAAATTTTTATTTTTCTCGCTAGACTGGGCACTGAGACAGACATCTGAGAGAGGTGACTTTGGCAAGAATTTTAACCTTACCTGGCTTCTGCCAGCTTTCCAAGGATATGCAAGATTTTTCATTAATTTTAGTTTCTTTGGCTATTTAAGGGAATAATGTAACAGCTTACTAGAAAATTCCTCAGAGTCCCATCAACCCTGGGAGAGACCCATATGAGTGCCCTCCTTCAAGGGTATATCTAGGGGCATCTGTAAGACCACTAACTTGACGGACTTCTGTTTATTGTCACGTAGTCTCCTCAGAGCGGAAAGACAATTCAGACAGAGAATTGCTAGAATGAGTACTTAAGCACAGGAGGATAGAGGGGGGCAGCAGGACTTATGTCAGTCTTTAATCTTTCATTTTAGGTACCTCTTGTGTCTTTCATTTTTCATTAGCCTTTAGCAACAAAACTTTTATTTTATTTTATTTTTATTTTACTTTATTTTATTTTATCTATTTATGTTTTAGGCCACACCACGAGGTATGTGGGATCTTAGTTCCCCGACCAGACATTGAACCCGCACCCCACTGCAGTGGAAGCACAGAGTCTTAACCACAGGACCACCGGGCAAGTCCCAGCAACAAAATTTTTAATGAAGCTATTTTGGAATTTTGAAGCCTTTCTGGAGGCTTCTGTATGCCAATTAAAACAGGCATTCCCTTCTGTTTGCTTGATTTTGGAGTCCTTGCTTTTGAGTGCACTTCTTAAGTAAAGGATCTTGTCTAATTGGAACGTTTCCCATAATGGCCTTGTAATTCTAGGTTGTTTTTAGTAAGATTTTTGTCATTTTTGTAGATATCTACAGTTTCTGGGACCATAGTTCTTAGACATAAAATAAGTAGGTGTGTCAGAAGGCGATATGCTTAACTTTTTAGGATTTGAGGATCTACATAAAACAAAACAAACAAATGTATGCACCTTAACACACCAACAGTGACCAAGAAATGTTACTGTAGAGTATCCAAGAGAAGGCCCTGTGTGCACCACCGGCAGGAGCTTGGGACAGGGGAAAGGGCCGAGCCAGCAGGCCCCCCGGAAACAGAACTGCAGACTAGTCTGGGTTTCCAAAAAGGGGAACTGTGGACTGGAAAGCCAATTAAGTAGGGAGCTCAACACAAAGAGATCATCCAATTTAGCCAGTGTTAAGGTCTGATGATCAGTCTTATAAAATTAAAATTAAAACTATATTTCCGTGAGTTTGGGGCATCCTGTGAATCTGATGGTTATCAATTGAATCATTTGACTCAATTCTTAAAGCATCTTGGTCTAGATTAAGTTTGTTTGATAATGAGCTCAAGGGGCTCATCAATTTTTCAACAGAGGATTCAGTTTATATCTTGCTTTCCTAATCTGTGCTAAGATACTGGAATTAAGGACTCTTAAAGTGAAGCGTGTTAATTAAAGCTTATTTATCAGGACCTCATAATCAGACAGATTTGTGGATGACTTTCCCATTCCAAGATGTAATAAAGCTAAAACCCTGAGCTTCCTTCAGAGGTGCGATTGTTGGGTTGATTGTTCTGCCATCTGACAGCACAACCTCTTATCCCAGAAGTACTGATTTAGTCATTTTACCAAGAAGTCAGATTTAGTACTGATTTAGTCATTTTACCAAGAAGTCAGAAGTACATAACGAGTTCTGTAAGGTCTTCCAAAATAAGTAGGACTCTGTCTCATATTACTTTGAAGCAAAAAGTTGTTTTTTTTTTTTTTTAAACCTTTAAGATCAGAGTGGGAGAATTCTGACATAACCAGGAGTGCCTGGAAGAGCTCAAGGTTGATAGCACAGAAGTAGAGGTTGATAGCTTATAAAAACCTTACTGTCAAGTTCATCGTCCTCCCGTTAAATACTTCTAAAATAAATTTTGAAAATAAGGCCATGGCTTTGGTGTCCTTCCGTTTGCATCAATGTGGGGAAGCATGTAATCAAAGTATCTCATGCAAAAAAAAAAAAAAAGAAAATGAAAAAGAAGAAGATTTTTGATAATGCCTGAAATTTTAAAACATTTTGTCTGATGGGTAGAATAGTTTTTAGAAGAGATCACTTTAGGGAAATTCAATACCTTAAAAAAATTATTTAGCAAAGTGTTTATTGAACAATCAGGAAAATAAAATAATCTCTTGTCCATATTTAAACCATTTTCTAGAGGCTGCAGAAATGCACTTAAATATTACCATTGTTTTTTACATACTTATTGATGTCCTAGGTTCTTATGGAGACAATGTACTAAGCATGAGAGTGATCAGTTTTAGTTATCATCGTCATTATTGTCGAATTTAACATCTTTAATACCCTTCATTCCTCACCCCCTCCTCCCAATTCCCACCACCATCCACTTCCTTCTTGGTCTAATCTAATCTTCCTCAGACTTGATCCCAGCCTGACTTAAATGAATTCACGCTGCTCTGCTCCACTAAATCCAGCAAGAGTTATGGTTGTGGAGTTTGCTGCCAGAAACCAAGCCCCAAATCTCCTTCATCTTTTCCTTGACCTGCTAGAAATCCAGTAGCTAAATGGGAGCCGCAAAACTGACCCTACAGCCACTTCTGCATACACTGGACCTCCTCCGAAGTTAATAGCAGCTATTACTGCAGCCTCGGAAAAGCGTTTGCTTAAGAAACTGTAAGAGGGTAGTGGGGGAAGACAAAGCGATTACAAGAAGGAAGAAGTGTATGAAAGCTGGTGAAAGTATGAATGACTACAGAGCCAAAGTTGATGGATGAGCTCGTAGGGGAAGGGATTCGTCTGGACTCAGGGGTCAGTGATGGAGGAAAACCTGTGCAACAGAGACAGTACATAGTGAAGTAACTATGGAGACAAGACCATTTTCTCCCAAGACTCTTCCACATCTTCTTTCCTTAACGATTTTCTTTTTGATAATATCATCTCAGGAAACCACCTTGTTTTAACCTGCCAGGATTCTAGAAATCCATGTTTCTTCACGACACCCTTGTTATGGCCCTAGGATGCGATGCTGTTGGCAGTAGATATATTTAAGTGAGATGTCTTCCAGAACTGAGGAATCCCAGTGGCTTGTGTTTCCGGTCAGCTGTTAGTGTCTGCGGCTACCCTCTGCGATGTAGGTTGTTTTGTGGAAAACACAGGATTAAAGCAGACACACAGCGTGCTTGTTCTCAGGGCCTGCGCTAGTCTGCTACGGCTGCCACGACAAAATACCATAGACGGGGTGCCGTAAATAATCAAGATTTACTGTCTCACAGTTCTGGAGGCTGGAAGTCTGAGATCAAGATTTCAGCAGAGTTGGTTCTTTCTGAGAACGGAGAGGAAGAATCTTTCTAGCTTCCGCTGGTTTGCTGGCCGTCATTGGTGTTCCTTGGCTTGCAGAAGCTTCAGCACAGTCTTTGCCTTTATCTTTGCGTGCTGTTCTCCCTGTGTGTGTCTGTGTTCAAATTTCCCCCTTTTGTGAGGATACCAGGCACATTGGATATGGTGCTCACCCCCCTCCAGTATGACCTCATTTTAACTAATTACACTCGCAACCGCTCTGTTTTCAAACAGGTCACATTCTGAGGTATTGGGAGCAATGACATCATCCTGTGAATTTGGGGGGTGGTGCATAATTCAATCCATAACAGTGCCGGTTTGGGGAAATTTCACTTAATTTACCGTTATTGGAAAACTATCATTTTGATTGGGTGTTCCTTCTTGGATAGGCTTTTTCTTAATGAACAAAATCCATGAACTTAAAGACCTTTAATTAACAAAGTACGATTTCCAAGCTACTCAAATAGAAACTTTCATGTGTGTCTCACATGGAAAAACCTACCTATATGGGGTGAGAGTGGGGCACTGAGGTAACCTGGAGGTGGGTGAGGACAGGTGCAGCTGATCACTGGGGTCCAGCTTGCCTCTCTGCAATCACAGAGCCCTTCTCTTTCTTTCTTTCATTTTATTTTTATTTATTTATTTTTAAATTTATTTTTATTGAAATATAGTTGATTTACAGTGTTGTGTTAGTTTCAGGTATATAGCAAAGTGATTCAGTTATGTATATATCATACATATACATATCCAGGCCCTTCTCTTTTGAAGTCAGGCCAATTTATCCAAAAGAATCCTAGCAGTCTGTTTTTAACAGACTGTTTCTACACTACACTAACTGGAATGAATTCTCTCCAAACACATCTTCACTCCTTCGTCTGTTTGTTAAAGGAAGCCCTTCACGATGACTGCTTGTCTTCAATCTCTGGACATGGGGTCTAGTGACAGAGAACTTGTCCAGACCTTTTCTATATCACTCAGTCAATGAGGAGCAATGGGGCTGGGGAGAGGTCATTCTGTTTCTGTTTTGTCTCTGGAATAAATTTACAAACCCTGTGAAAACATTTACCAAATTTACTGTTCATGTATCACATCCTCCCTGCTCTCTGCATGTATATACACACACACACACTCTCTCTCTCTCTGCTGTGGGAGAGTCTTAGGGGCTATCATTGCTCATGGAATCTTCATTAACTCCCCTGAGAAATTTTAAGGTATTGGTTTATACTCAAAAATGAAGAGTATCTTATTTTTAACTCTGAACTCCTAGTACATGCAGGGAATAACACTGTGAGTCTGACTAAAAGAGGATGATTCAGGAAAAGCCATAGGGTTAATTCAAGCAAAAACAAGAAGACAATCACAAAAAGAATTTTATTTGGGATTTTTGAGTATCTAGAAGCTCTAATTCATTTTTTAAATACTGTGGAGAAAATATGCAACCTGCTTTCCCACCCACAAAAGCTGATGTCAGAATTCTCATTTATTACGATTCTTATTGGAAAAGGATTTCCATTATCCAAGTAGGGATTCTCAGTATTACACACATGTGCTTGGGTGGTATAGAGAACTTTGAATCTAATTTTTATAAACATATAAAATATGTGTATTTATAAAAGGGAAGATAAGGTAAAATGTGATTATTTGTTTTGAGCACATTCTAGTTTTCTTATTTCAAAACTAAGAATTTTTTTTCGGGGAACTATACTCCATATTTTGTAGTAACCTATAAGGGAAAAGAATCTGAAAAAGAATATATATATATTCAGTTATGTATATGTATACCTAACTGAATATATATATATAACTGAATGATTTTGCTGTACACCTGAAACTCACACAGCATTGTAAATCAACTATACTTCAATTTAAAAAAAAGAATGTTTTAAAAAGTATTTGTCCAGACATTTTAAGATTCCTTCCAATCGTACTGTTAAATTAATTAAACAAGGAAACCATTAGAATGAGGGTGTCTAATGCCTTAGCAGCCTCTGTAAGCCACCAAGACCTAAGCCACCAGCAATTCCTGTGAATGCCTGCAGGGCAAGAACTACCAATCGCAACCCGCCAGCTCCACTTTCCCAAATAATGCAAGCGTGAAGCTGTAGCAGGTCAGATGAGTTATTTACTTTGCTTCTGCATTTTCTCCACAAGACCCTTGTCCCAGCTCCTCTCTGTGGAGTACTCCTAACCACTTCTGGGTTGGCACTGCCCCATTCACACTGATGTTTGCTCAAATAAACTCTTAGCAATGTTAACATGTCTCAGTTTATCTTTTAGCAGTACCATTGAGGCACTAGTCTTCTTTTATTAAACCTTGTTCCTGATTTCTGTGGCACTACGAGAGAGTGATTCAAGAGGGGCAAGTGAGCATACACAAACACACACACACACACACACACACACACACACACTATTGCCGGCATCCTTCTTTAAGGAACGTGTCTTGTCCTTAAAGAGTGTGTTAAGGATTGTACTGGAGACAGAGTGCTAACATTTCTCAGATTCTTTGCGATTACGCAGGACTTTGTGACTAGTTGTGGTCAATAGTTGTGGGTGGAAATGATGTGTAATATTTGTTACCTTAGCATAACGGCCTCTTTCTCAACTAATACAAAGATCTGCACAAGATACATCACAACACACTTTCATTTTTCAGATATCAGCAATTTTATCTTCCCGGTGTGAGAAAGATGGAGAAGGTGTATTCTGACAGTCAGGGGCTCTCAGTTTGGGATCATCTTTACAGCTAGGAAACAGGAGGGGACCAACCCATCTTTCTAGCTGACATATCAGATGAAAGATCAAAGGGACTGTCTTATCTTAAGAGGAAAATGTCACCACTTAAAATTTCATGCTGCTAACTGATGACTTTTCACTTACAGGACACTCAGGACTACCCAAGATATTGTCTTTGCTTAATTTAAATACATTTTTAACTTCCAACTCCAATGTTTAAACATTTGAATCCTTCTGTTAATCATACATTTTAAGTAGCAGAGCCAACACTGGCAGCTGTTATATTATCTCAAAAAGACAATGTACCCTAAAATCAATTAGGCTCATCCCATTTGAATATTCAACTTATGATCATACAAAATTTAATCTCTTGAAAACGGGTTTTTGACAATAATCAGACCTACTAAAATTATCTTCCAAGAAAGTAATTGCCTGAAGGCATGGTATAAACGAAAGAAGCTGGCCTTACCTCCATATTGCCCAGAACAATGCACCCTCTCTCTCTGCCTTGATATTCTGAGATTGTAGCTGCCATAATACCCAAGAATGGGGGATATAATTGTTCCAATTGACATACTTAGGAGTATGAAAAAAGAAGAGAGGAGAGCGGAGTAAGAGAGGTTGGGATGCAGGGGCGGGTAGGATGGGATGTAAATGTTCACAGGGTGTCAGGGTGGGCCTCGTTGAGAAGGTGTGATCTGAATAAAGGTTGATGGAGGAGAAAGAGTGACCATGAAGGGATCTGGGGAAACAGTTCGAAGAGGAAGGCTCCGGGAAAGCCAAGTCTCTCCGTGGGAGCGTGGGGATCACGAGAACCGGCAGAGAGCTGTCCACGGCTTTCCCTCCATTGTGATGCCAGACCTGGGACTCTTCTGAGCTGTAGAGCTGTGAAGCCCAGTTTTCACGTCATGGCCAGAGGCAGGGATGGCACACACTCTGCCCCGGATTCCTTCCCTCTATGGCGTAACAGCACGCACTCTGCCATTTTTGTGCATGACTTTAAATACATGAGTCAATACTGCAAGCATTAGCTGTGCAAGTTCTTGGCTAAGGAAAGATTAATTTTTAACCTGATCTGAGCCTAAGCCTGAGGAATGAACTCAGAAATGGGGCAAATGAAACTTTACTTTGGGATTTGGATAATCGGAAGGATGGTTTCCTATCAGTATGAAATGTGTCACTAGGATTTTAAGTCTCTATTGGATAGTCAAAGTGGCACATATGATTACTAGTCACCCAACATATTCCAGTAACAAAATGTATTCTTAGTGGCTGATATGAGAATCCTTCTAAGGGAGAAATGCAACTTTTTTTTCTAAAACACCCGGCTGGATAAGCCCTTGAGGGTTCATAGGTTTTGATGAAGAGCGTGAACTGTTAGGCTATAAAATTGGAGGTCTGAGTCAAGATTGTTTATTGCTGCAGGAGACTTGGATCTGATTGTATAGGAGTTACAGGTGGAGTTAAAAGGCAGATGGATAGCGTAAACACTGGTCGTTTGTTGGTTATGAGATTGTACATTTTTTATTAAGCATTATTGACATATTCAAACCTGGCATGGAATGATTCCTAAAGCACGAGAACTCTTTGATAAATGTTTCCTGAGTTTCTATAATAATGAAACACTAAAGGACTTACAAAGATCACAACAAGCCTTTTAATCAACGATTAATTCCAGGAACAAATTGTAAAATTAAATTCATTACAGGAAAGCCTCGTTTACTTTATCATTGTAACAAATGAAAAATTTGCAAGAGAGTTTGAGGAAACTTATAATCAAAGACAAGGACGAAGCTCAGAAGCCAGGGTGTGAGTGACAGTGTCATTTGATAAAGTTCCCTGAGATGTCTGTAGTCATTTACTTATTGGGTTGGAGAAGCTCAGCTAAGAAAGTTTAATTTATCAAACAGATTTATCTTTTCAAGATGTTCTTATAAACAACATAAACATCATATTGTCTAAGATGAGCTTCTGGCCATACATAATTAGGAATTGACACTATAATTTTTCAAGCCATATAGCTAGTGAAGTTAGAATCAGATAATTTCCACTAGCTGGTTAAGGTTATAAAGAATGGTCAGTATGACACTGGGTATTATAAGTGCTCTCAGCTCCTGCAGGAAAGTCTCTGATTTTCTCTCACCTGCTGTGTATTAGGATGACTGTTTAGAAGTCTAATGTGTTTGCTGCCTCTCTGTGAATTAGAAAAGAAGAGGAAAGGAGAGAAAAGAAAAGAGGATAAATGTCTTAGGCTGAGTGACCTCAATAAAGGGAGAATGCAAATCCAAACCCACTGCCATCCGAGTGCTAGATATTCAGGAGAGAAAAATTTCCAGCATAGACCATATAGATGGGAAAGAGACATCACCGGCCATTAAGCTGGGGCAGAAGGAATTCATTTACATCTTCACCGTGTCTGGAAATTAGATGGCGGAGGTGGTGCTGATGAGCAGGTGGACAGTATAGAGGTCGGGGGAAGATCAGTCCGTTCATTTATCTAAAGAGGACCAGCCTGAGCACGAGGCCAAAGTTCACGAGAAAATGCTGAAGGAGAGCGACAAGTCTCTGTTCCACAAATTGGGAACCAGTACGACCGAGAATGAGAATGAGTGTGTGGACAAATGGGAGAGCAGGTCAGAGAAGAAAGAAACCATTTCAGGCGTGGTGCCTCTGGACTCCGTCACCTGTACCTCTAATAACAATAGCAGTCACCTCCAGACCAGCCAGGTCAACGACAGCTAACCTTCATTCAGTCCTTTCTGTGGGCCGGGCACGGTTCTCAGTGCATTATATTATTTTATTCTCGCAATAAACGTATGAGGCTGGGAAAAAAATAAAGAAGGCCTCAGGGGAGAAATGGGAAGGATTCTTATCCAAGTGAACTTGAACTTCCAAGGAGGTACAGGCGGTATGCCTAGAATGCTTTAATTAGAAATGGGCTCTGATGTTGGGAATGAATTTCCTGACAAAATACCATCTTTCAATGATCTGGTTAGTTACTCATCGCCCGCTACACCCAAGCAACAACCCTGGGCCACCACACTGGTGAAGAGTTATGTAATCCCATGATTGCCTTAAGTGAATACTGAAGACATAAGCAGTGAATCCTCCAAACTCTCAAGCGTTTTCATCCATACCATAACTCCTGGTCATGGCCGTTACTTTTTTTCTTCATGTATTTTCTTCATTCAGAAAGAATGATTCAAAAAATTTTTAAATGATGCCATATCATGCCACTCCCTGATTATATGCTTCAGTGGTTCCAGGACTCTGTGTTTCAAAGCACTCAATTTTACTTGATAGAACTTTCCTCAATCACGTGTTATTATTTATTTAATCTGTTTATTTGCTGAATATCTGTTTCTTCTATTAAACTATTAGCTTTACGAGGACAGAGAGCATATCTGTTTATCCAGCCATTATTTTTTATTCATACTTCTTGAACAAGATAAAAATGTTTCCTGACCACATGGACCTTACAGTTTACTAGGAAAAATTTTTAAAAATCAAACAGGTAGTAATATAAAGTATGAGTTGCAATTTTAGAGACAGCAACGCCATGAGGGTGCTTGGAAGAAAGAGCTAGCCAGTCTGAGGGATTGGATTAGGTCAGAAAAGAATTTCTGGTGTAAATGATACATAAGCCGAAACTTAAAAGGTGAACAAATGCTAACCAGGCAATGAAGATAGCTAAGAATATTTCTGGAAGAGGGGAGAGAAAGAATTATGCTATGGATGCTTTTGATACGGTTCAACATGGATGTGCTTGGTGTGTGAGGTGAGTGACAAAAAAGGAGACTAAACAGATAGGAAGGGTGTTGTGAGCCATCTCTGAGCTCTTACGAGCATCAGAAAAACCATTGAAGTGTTATAAATTAGGATTCAAAGGATCACAGAAACTCATCCAGGTACTTGGGCTTCTTTTTGAGAAAGACCTGGGAGAAAGGATAGAGGTAAGCAAGTCAGACAGTTTCAGTAAGCCAAGTGAGTAGCTAGGATGACTTGAAATCGGACAGGAGTGGGGCCGTTGGGAAAAGAGAAAAGTCTAAAAATGATTAGAAAGTAGGTTAAACAAGATTTGATTTTTGACCAAACGTGGGAATGAAGGACAGAAAAGAGTCAAAGGAGACTCTGAAGTTTCTGGCGTGGGCAGTGGGGAACACATAGGAAGAAGCTGGTTGGAGAAAAGGTGAGGATGATGGAGTTCAGTTTGGGATACATTGAGCTTAAAATGCCCAGAAGCCAGCAAAGTTGCAGTGTCCACTAGGCAGGTATGCACACAGCTGGGAGCCTTCACAGAGAAATCGGGCACAAAGATTTGAGACTTATAACCATGGAGTTGATAAAAATCACCAGGAGTGCCTGTGCAGAGCAAGCAGAGAAGATGGCCTCGGTAGGACTAAACCGTGAGGAAATGATTCATATTTAAAGGGCAAGCGTGAGAAGAGGACCTTTAAAAAATATCTGAAAGGAAAAGAGGTTAGGATTATGGAAATCAATGGAAGAAAGTGTTTCAAGAAAGGAATGGTTAACAAGTGGTGAAAAGTCCCCAGCAGATCTGTCAAAAGAAATTTGCCACTCACCTTGACAGGAGTGGTTTCAGTAGGGAAGAAAGCTGGATTGCAGTGGGGTACCAGGGATTGGGGATTAAAATGCATAACTGTTATAAGATGCTTAGCTGGACAGGAAGAGAGATAGGGGGATAGCTGGAAGGGAGTGTGCCGTTAGCAATTTTTTTAACTTTTAATGGAGGAGATGCTCAAACATGCTTCATACTTACACAAAACAATCAGTAGAAAGTGAGTGGTGGAAGACACCAGTGTAATTGAAGAAAAATGTTCAAATCTTTATATTCTGAAATATATGTGATTTTCTAACATGTGGGTAAAATCAAACATCGGGAAGTCATGCTAAGTATGGCAACAGTATTCTATTTTCAAGCAGTTTCCATTATCTGTCAAACATTGTAGAACATGTAAGTTAGGCATGAAATTTATTTTGGCTCATAATGTCCTTAATATAAACTTTGTTTGGATTTCATTGTTGACAAGATGTTTGAAACTGGACATTTTGGAGCATAGCCATCCATTTGTTACGCATTTCGTGGTGAAAGTCTTCAACTTTCTGAGGAAAAGTATTGAGGATTATGTTAAGCAGCTAGAGGCGGCAAAGCAAATTTCTTGTTCTGGGTCAAGTAAAGAAGTCTGTGGTATCAACTAGTTAGATATGTTACACTAATGAGAGCAAAATTAGCCTTGACCCATTTCTGGCAGGTCTAGAAAAACATGAGATATAATTTCTACCACACACAAAGTGTTGCATCAGAATAACATAGGGTATCACTGTTGAGCCTAGAAAGGGCCAGGCTTATGTTGTACTTGGACAGACCCTGCCTCCCAATGGGACCAGAAACCTCAATGACTCTCCAGGTTGAATCAATTCAGAGATTTTGGAACTATGTGGAGATTCAGACTGGAAAGTCAGGGGCCACCATTGATGATCTCAAGAGGTGACAAATTCCACCAGGATATGCAGTTGGTGAAGACTTTCCATGTGAGCAAATCAGCTCTGATACAAGGTGCATAAAAATCACAGAGAGCTCTTATGAGGATCATTGGAAAAGAAAAGAGAGACGAATGTCACTCTCATTTCGTCCACATTTTCTTTTCTCTTCCTATAGATAAATTTGCGAGAATCATTCCAGAAAAGAAAATGAAAAATGAAAATCGTTGCTAGTCCAATAATGGAAACTGTTGTGATTAAGTTTTTGGAAAGTTTGAAATGGAAAGAGAGTTTAGTGCAGATAGGGTAAACAAATCAGCCCACCACCTGTTTTTGTTAATAAAGTTTTATTAGAACACAGCTTCACCCATTTGTGTCTGTCTTGACTATGGCTGGGGCACACTTTAGTAGTTGTAACAAAGACTTTATGGACTTCAAAGATAAAAATATTTTCTATTTGGCTCCTTAGAAAAAAATTTGCCAGCCCTCTAGTCCAGTGAATCAGTTTAGTTTTTCAAAGCTTTCTTTCTGTAGGTTCCTCTTTTTCCCTGCCTATGAAAATATGCTGAAGCAAATAGCAAGTGCAAATGATTTAATTTATAATTGTGTATATGAGACTAAAGACATAACTACTTCTCAATCAGACTTCTCTGATTTCAGTGGAAACGGATGGGGAGCAATAGGAGAAAGTGAGTGTGTAAAGATAAAGAGTGACAGGAAAATAGCTAAGAAAGCATTGATTCATGAGGTCAAATGCACTTCCAAAGAAAATATCTTCAATTTTCATATCCTTTCAATCCTTCGTCAGATAACTCATAGACTTGGCATTTAAGAGGCTTAAAAACAATCAGATCAAATGGGTCTCATTCTTCTTGGTTGTCTTGCCCTCATCAAGTGGTAATTTCTTTATAAGGAAGGAAACAAATTTAGGGGAAGAAAACATGGTGTGTATTGAAGTGGCTTTTTTTCTACTTGGTAGGAGTGACATTAAGTCAAAACTCTCCAAATAAAAGCTAGAATGCTATTTCCTATTATTTGCTCTGTCAAACTGGGGCTCTCCTATGTCCATACTCTTTAGAAATTTTTTTTATGGTAGATGATCATAGAATTTGATAAATGAAGTTGGATTAATTTCTATTACTTGTTCTTAGGCAAAAATGATATCAAATGCTTAAAAAATACACTTTGCCCTAGTAATTCCTTTATTTCAAAATCATTCTAAATAAATTATTAAGGTTATAGGCAGCTACTTAAATATAGAATGTACAACAGAAGAAATCTTTACAGTAAGTAAACATGAAAAATATCAAAATGACCAATAATAAAGGATTTGGTTAAGTAAATTATGGTGTATACATTAAATGGTCTACTTACAGCCACTGAATGATATTGTATGTAAATATTTTTTAACACAGAAAATGTTCATAATATCATCTAAGTGAAGCAAACAGGATACAACATGGTATGTACATTTTGGTCCAATTTTTATTTAAAGCTATACTTTTACACCTATACCCCAGCTTTTTAATTTAAATTTAAATTTTTATTTATACCCCAGTTTTTAATTCTAAAGTGTATAATTTTTGTTATGGTCTAATTTAGACATATACATATCACATTTTTAATTGTGATTATTTTAAGAATAAAATATAGATATTTTAAATGTTAAAAAACTATATATTCTTATTTTTCTTAAATTAATTTTTAAATATAAGAATATTATTTTACATTTTGTAAAAGGCTAATACTGTCCAATAATTAAATGTAGAAATAAAGCTACAGTATATTTTACTTTCACTTGGCTAATTTTTGTTCATTATTTAAGCTTTCACTTAAAATATTTGTGAAGTTACTTTAAAAGTTTCTGAAATTAAGGTGATATTATGTTTGAATCAGACTTATTTGAGTAAAAAGCTAAGAAATAGACCTCCTTTTATCTTAGCAGTCCTCACTGAGACATGACCAAGGGCACAGAACTAGATGAACTTTGAAGTTCATTTCTAGTCCCATAATTCACTGAAAGTGCCTGAAGATGTGAACTCAGCTTCTAATTTACAGTACATCAGAGACTCTGCTTTTAGAAGTGTATGGATACTGGTATATGTAAAATATGGTGGTTAAAAAATTCAGTCCCACAAATCAAGCATCAGGATTAGAGGTGATCATTTGTCAAAAAACAGGTTAGTTTAGCTTAATAAGGCTGTCCTCCAGTTCTTGAGTTCACAGTGTTTTAGTAAAGAATTGGGGGTTCTCACATCACACCACAGTTGGGGTCTGGTCAGGAATCTAGGGTTTCCCTTTGAAAGGATCTAATCCATGTTTATGTAACTATGATTTTTCTATAATTTGTAATCTGGTCACTTATTTGTTAGTATAAATAGTCAAGATTTAAATTTTACTGCACTTGTAACTAAACAACTTGTAAAACAACTTGAATTTTTTTCTAATCAGGTTTTCTGATTTTGGAGTCTGCCTGGTTGACTGAACATCGGATGAATGACTTGGGCTCCCCTGTCTTTGGTGAGCTGGACAGATGTGGTACTTGTGAAACGTTATGGGGAAAGATCTCAATTTCATCCTTTCCACTTAAACCTAAACTCAAAAACATTTTATTTTCCCTAAAAGTATACATCGCAATTTACCTTGGAAAGTCTTGGAATACAATATTTTAGTTTCTCTGGGAATATAATTATCTGCAATGAGTTTTTACATATTGTAGGAAATTAATATTTCCCAGAGGATAGAGGGTAAACCCAGCTGCCATTTTGAGTCTTGGATGCATTGGAACACGTTTTCCTGCTGCTACTTCTGATAGAGCTGATTTGACACCAAATAAATTGTCAGTAAAGGGAGCATTGACTTATACTGGCTTGATTTTACATATTCTCGTATATGAAATGAGTTTTTTTGTTTTAACAAAAAGTAAGTCAAATGTCTGACTTGCTAGTTATATTTGAAAAACTTGGAAAGAAGAAATAATAAGGTAAAATTTTAATGTAGAATAAAGTGTCAGATTGGTTCCTAACAATATATCGGTATTCACTCATTCGATTACCAAATTTAATCAACATCGAAATTCCAAATCACTACCAATTTTTTGTTGTTGTTCATAAAGCCTTTCATTATTAGCCTTAAAGCCAAGGCAAAGATGAACATGACTAGGTATTTTGCTTGCTGCTCTGGTCTTTTGCTACATACTGATGTGATAGAAATTGTCTTCCTGGGTACGCTGCCAGAAGTTTTATGTTGCTTTATCAAAATCACTTAATTACTGCTGGGACTGGATTTTAAAGCTACATTTTCCTCTGACATTTGGGTGCTAAACTGAGCCACTATGTATATTTTTGAAATGTAAAAAGCTATATTCTGAAAGATTTTTTTGGTGTTCAACAAAAGTGCCTTGTTCATTGTTATTTAAAAGTATTAACCTCAATTACCTCAATTGTAATTAAACTTAGTATTAAATTAATTAGTATTCAACCTAATTAAACTCAAAAGCTTTTGCACAGCAAAGGAAACCATAAACAAAACAAAAGGACAACCCACAGAATGGGAGAAAATATTTGCAAACGATGTGACAAACAAGGGATTAGTCTCCAAAATTTACAAACAGCTCATGCAGCTCAATATCAAAAAAACAAACAACCCAATCAAAAAATGGGCAGAAAACCTAAAGAGATATTTTTCCAAAGAAGACATACAGGTGGCCAAGAGGCACATGAAAAGATGCTCAACATCGCTAATTATTAGAGAAATGCAAATCAAAACTGCAATGAGATATCACACCAGTCAGAAAGGCCATCATCAAAAAATCTGCAAACAATAAATGCTGGAGAGGTTGTGGAGAAAAGGGAACACTCCTACACTGTTGGTGGGAATGTAAATTGGTGCAGCCACTATGGAGAACAGTACGGAGGTTCCTTAAAAAACTAAAAATAGAGCTACCAGATGATCCAGCAATCCCACTGCAGGGCATATATCCAGAGAAAACCATAATTCAAAAAGACACATGCACCCCAATATTCATTGCAGCACTATTTACAATAGTCAGGACATGGAAGCAACCTAAGTGTCCATCAACAGATGAATAGATAAAGAAGATGTGATATATATATACATATATATATGTGTACATATATATATGTATGTATATATATAATGTAATATTACTCAGCCATTAAAAAGAATGAAATAATGCCATTTTCAGCAACATGGATGGACCTGGAGATTATCATATTAAGTGAAGTAAGTCAGACAGAGAAATACAAATATATGATATCGCTTATATGGGGAATCTAAAAAAAAATGATGCAGTTGAACTTATTCACAAAACAGAAACAGATTCATAGACTTAGAGAAGAAACTTATGGTTGCCGGGGGAGATAAGTGGGGAGGAGGGATAGATTGGGAGCTTGGGACTGACATGTACACACTGCTCTATTTAAAATAAAATGCCTTCGCATGAAAAAAATAATAAAAGTATTTCACATTAGATGGTGAATAAACAAGGGCAATCATCTCCTTTCCTGAACCCAACTCTCAAGATGCCACAAAAGTGAGAGGGTGAAAATGTAATATAAAATCAAAGAGTATTCATCTGGGAAGGCATATATGCCTCGTGTGTGACTGAAATTGAAGCCCAGGACAGCAGAGGACCTGGCACCATGGATAATAGGATAAGATTGAGAGTCCAGGTCTTTTATGTCCTACCATCGCTCTGGAGGTGGATGGTTGCCTGTTTAACTGCTTACAAAGCAGGAAAGCCAGAGCCCACTGGGCTAGGGAACTCTAGGCAGGCCAGTGGGACTCCAAGCAGGTCTTTATCATTCCTTCTCACATCTGCCATACTCCACGGGTGAGATTACAATTAAAGAAGAAAATTGTCCAATGGAAAAACAACAAAAATAAATAAAAAGAAGAAAATTGTGGAATCTTTGGAAAAGAGCAGGAATTGGGATGGGGAGTGGACTGAATTAATAAGAAATGAATTCGTGACAAGGAAAATTAGTCCAAGGAACTCTCCCAGAAGGCATCCCGCATAGATAAAGAGGTGGAAGGTATATAAGGAGAGGTAAGTGATAGGGGGGTGGAAGTAGACATGTTAAGAGCCTTGAAGGGTCACAGAGGCTGAAAATGAATGGAGAGATGTTAGCTTCTGCTCAGGATGTAGAAAGCTGGAAAGAGCATCACTCCTACCCTAACAACAAGAAAGACAAAACTGTACAAGTGATACGTGGTTTTTGAGTGCATCATAAAACTGAGACAGCAGGGTGACAAACTGGCCTGAAATCTAAGGAAAGGAAGGCACTTCCAGGGATGTGGAGACAGAGCTAGAAATTTCTTTCAATACCAAGATGTTCACGTTAGCAAAGTAGGCAGCATTTCAGAAGCTAGTGTAGTACAGTGTGCTGTGGAGGGAGTGTGGATTAGTCACGAGTGGGATCCTTACAAAGCAACTTTCTAAATGTGTACTTTAATCTATTTTACAAATCCGAACGATCAGAATAATAACACTTATTTCCTAAATTTGTTGTGAGATTTATATGCGCCCATGTGTGTAGCATGTCTTATAGATAACGGTCATTTTCAGAATGATTTTTCATCTCTCCCTTAGCAACATGTTCTTGGTTACAGTATTTGTACTTTCTTATTATCTCTCATATCTATTTCCTTATTTCTTCTTCTTCTTGTCACTTCCTTGGTTAATTTCTCATCTAGATTATTTCACTAATCTTGGCAATTTTAGTTAAGAAATTGTCTTCCTGACTACAAAGGCACCACACTCCCGCATCTCCTATCTGTCCCACACACTGCAGGAAAAGCGATAGGAATAAAGGGCAATCCTGATTTTATCGCATGGCTCTTTTAAATCCCTCAGCTGTTTGCAAAGATTAAAGATGACACTCAGGGCTTCCCTGGTGGCGCAGTGGTTGAGAGTCTGCCTGCCGATGCAGGGGACACGGGTTCGTGCCCCGGTCTGGGAGGATCCTACATGCTGCAGAGCGGCTGGGCCCGTGAGCCATGGCCGCTGAGCCTGCGCGTCCGGAGCCTGTGCTCCGCAACGGGAGAGGCCACAACAGTGAGAGGCCCACGTACTGCAAAAAAAAAAAAAAAAAAAGATGACACTCAGTGTTAGTAAGAATGCCAGAAAATAGCATTCATCCATTACTAATGGGAATGAAAATTGTTATTTCTCCAGAAACAATTTGCCCTGTGAACCAGACACCTTTAAACAGTACTTGTTAGCCCAGCAGTGCCACTTACATGTACTTACTCTGAACGAAAACTAGAAAATTTGCTCTGGATTTCCAGCACAACTGCTTCTACGAGCAAACTTCCAAAAACCCTTCTCAACAACTGATCAATCTGTTAGAAGGAAAACAAGAGGAGAAAACAATAACGGAAAAAGAAAACTATGTTTATTAGTGCCAAGAGAAGAAAACGGCAACTACGTACCACAAAATCAAAGAAATCTCTGCAAAGTCTAGGGAAAATTGAATCAACCTGAAGGAACCAAAACTGAGAGAATTCGTTGTCGTGGAAAATAAGTGGACAAGATATTTAGAAGCAGGGCTGTGGCATAAAATGTGTGTCAAGTCACATGATTATTTACCAATAGGATGTAAAGTAGATTTAATTTTCTTCTTTATGTTTTCCCCGTTTAAAAACATTTATTAATGAATGTGAACTAATTTGATAGCAAAAAAATCAATGAAAGTATTCCAGTGGCCCCTAAATATAATGGGTAAATTGTTAACTTCTCCCTTTCATACTCCAGCTCTGCTGAAACATTTAGCTTTCCAAAATATTGTATGCTCTTTTTCTCTTCCACACCTTTGCAAGTGTTCTCCTTGCAACTGTCCAGGGAGTTCCTTGTAGTCATTTGTTACTCAGCTAAAATGTACCTCCTTCATGAAATATTCTGTGGTATCTCCAGGCAAGATGAGATTTCCACTTTGGTGATCGCATTGGACCCAGACCACACCTCAGCTGTGGTACTTACTTACGCAAGTGTGTTATGAGTGTGCATGTCTCTCTCCTGTACCATGAGAGCTCCAGGAATGGAGGGACGGTGCCACTTTAAACTTTATGTGGAATTTAATACACCTTTACTGAATCAACACACAGGAAATGGGCAGTAATACTTCATTTACTTCAGTCTCTTTCTTGGGTTTAGTGGGGACATTTCTCACAATATTGCCTAGAGGATGTGGTTGAGTAAAGAAGTATTTTTCTTGCATAGTGTTTTCTTTTATATTTATTGTTATATATTCATTTCTAATGAGAAAGTATTTAATTACTTTTTATTTTGTTCTATGTTTATTTATTTTCTGTTTATTCTTCCAGAACAAGAAGATCATGTTTCTTGTGTTTGACTTGCTTCACATACACAATAAGCTGTATGCACATGAGTTCGCTTAAATTATTTTGCAGTAGCATGGACATATTTTCATTCATCAGACATAAATGTCATTACAATTACTAATTGTGTTGCTCAGATGTAACAGGCTTTACGATGTGCTGTGCAGGGGTGGTGCATTTATACAGGCGCAAGAGAACAAACTCATTGCTTTCCTTTTTCTCTGTACGAATCTGCCAAGAAAAACTCTGAGCTGGCTTTTAGACTTTAGTAGATTAGATTTATGGAAATTAAAAATATGTTCCTATGCAAAATGTTTCGTTAAAAGATTTTATGCTGATATCTAGTGAATTTTCAGCTTATTTAACCTAAAGTAAACCACAAAGTTCTTTCCAGAACCTCAACTAAACCCATTCTTTGGAGAAGAAAAGAAAGGAAAACAACTTTAATTTTAGGAGAGAAATTAATTTTTTAAAAAATGATTAAAGGTTTTGACTTTATTATAACATTTTCATTTCTTTTTTAGCAAGACCACTAAATTCGTCCTTTCCGTAATTTAGACACTTTTTTTTTTTTTTTTTTTTTTTCTGATACGCGGGCCTCTCACTGCTGTGGCCCCTCCCATTGCGGAGCACAGGCTCCGGTCGCACAGACTCAGCGGCCATGGCTCACGGGCCCAGCCGCTCCGCGGCATGTGGGATCCTCCCGGACCGGGGCACGAACCCGCGTCCCCTGCATCGGCAGGCGGACTCTCAACCACTGCGCCACCAGGGAAGCCCGCTAGACAAACACTTTTAATAGTCCTCCACCTCCTTGACAAATTAGAAGGGTCTAGATTTTCATAAAGTGGGGAGCCCTGTCAAAACACTTCTATGTTTGCATTTTTTTCCAGGTAAATGTCACAATACCCATAGGTCATACTTAATTTTGGATTCTTATCTAAAATTGCCTTGAAATAACTGGTAACATGGCAAAAGCTTTTCTCAAAGTATGTAACATTTAACCTTCAAACTTTGGCTGAAAACTGAAACCAATGCGAGTTTTTTTTTTTTTAATAAATTTATTTATTTATTTATGGCTGCGTTGGGTCTTCGTTGCTGCACGCAGACTTTCTCTAGCTGTGGCGAGCGGGGGCTACTCTTCATTGCGGTGCGTGGGCTTCTCATTGCGGTGGCTTCTCTTGTTGCGGAGCATGGGCTCTAGGCGCGTGGGTTCCGTAGTTGTGGCATGCAGGCTTAGTTGCTCTGTGGCATGTGGGATCTTCCCGGACCAGGGATCGATCCCGTCCCCCCTGCACTGGAAGGTGGGTTCTTAGCCACTGCGCCACCAGGGAAGTCCCCAGTGTGAGCTTTGATAGAATAAAAAGGAGAGAGAGGAAGAGGGGAAGGAGTGGAGGGGAAGAAAGGAAACACATTAAGTAGAGGACAATACCAGGTTGCTAAAATGTGATTTTTGCATTTGATTAAATCATATTTTATCAAAGCCTACTTTTCCAGTTTTAGTTATGATTCACAGTGTTATCTATGAATCACCGGCATGACCACATGCACACACGCTATGGATTACAATCAATACAAATGACGCAGGTTGCATTTCGAGTCTTCAGAACTTCTGGTTTGGTAGTTTGCCAGCTTTTTCAGGCTCCGCATGAAGGAGAAACAAAATTTCTGCAAAAGCATTTCTTTCAAAAACATGGTCCAGACTTGCATAGAACCATGGAATTTGCTAGTCAGACTACTTAAGAAATGCAACTTTTTCTGTTTTGTGCAATTTTGCGTTTGTGCTAGAATGGTTGGCCTGTACAGAGTGTATTTTTCCCCATGTGTTCCCTGAAGCGATGAGTTAAATAAGACAAGCTGTGGGCATGTTATGGTCTGATCCTGTGACTCATGTGTTGGCAGTGGTCGTGTAAACAGAGCTACTGTGTCTGAAGGTGATGGGTAGCTAGTTAACTTCCTGACAGTTCAATACGAAAACCAACTTTAAAGACTTTCAAAACAAAGACTGTTAACAAGGATTTGATTTCTCAATCTTTGAATCTCGTTATGAGATTTTTTCATTGAAATGGAAAAAAGATCTAAACTTCAAAATCAAATATACAGTATTTGGGGTTTTTAATTCCTCTGCCCCAGTCCATCCTTTTAATTTTTCAAAGTTAATTACTCTTTATCTATTTCTGGATTTCCTACATTATAGATTCCTCTAGGATATTAAAAGTCTATTTTCTTTTTTAATCACAGCTGTCCTATTGCCACGATACATAAGAGTGCTTGTTTGTCCAGAGCCCGTATTTGAATTTTATCCACTATCCCCGTAATGTCGTATAACAGCTGTTTTCTCCCAGTCTAAGATACTCAGAGTTATGAATTACACTTAGTTGTCATGTGTCTTAAGTGTCCTTTTATCTGGAATAACACCCATCAGTCTTCCTTTTTCCTCTCGTAATGCTGGCAGTTTCAAAGAGCACCTATTATTTGTAGAACGGCCATCAATTCGAGTTTCCCTGAGGTTTCCTCTGATGAGATTCAGGTTATACACGTTGTAAAAGCAAACAGATGTGACATTATATCCTGCTCAGGGCATCATATCAAGAGGCACTCGATGTCATTTGTTCCATTATTGGTGGTGTTGGCTGTGATGGTTCTGCCAGGTTTCTCCACCGTCAAGTCACTATTTCCTCCTCGGCTAATTAATACAGAATTTGAAAATAAATATTTTAAGGCAATGGAAATATCCTTTATTCCCCAAACTTTCACCTACTCTAAGCATTCATCGATAGCTTCTGCTTAAATCAATTTTTATTATAATGGTTGCAAAATGGTGATTTTTCTATCGTTCCTCCCATATTTACCAGTTGATATTCTAAAGGAGTAAGACTTCCTCCCCCACCTCCTATTTGTTTAGTTTTAATTAATTAATTAATATATATATGGATTCATGGACTCTTACTGAATTCAATGTATACACTGAATCTGTTACCATCAACATCAGGTTTCTTTCTTCAATATTTTCACACTTAAGGATACACATTCTTTCTTTGGGGGCGCCTTTTTTGGTTTTGGGTTTTTAGAAAACTAAAGGTCTAATTCACTCAAAATTCTTCAGTTTTTACAGAACCAACAGGGTGGAGTAGGGTAGGGAGAAGCGGGGCAGGCAGCCGGGAGCCGGGCTGGGCAAGGCCACACTTCTGCCTCCACCTGAGGCTGGCCCCCTGCCACATGGTTCTTCTGCCCGTCCTTTACCTCCCTGTCAGCGGGCTGGTCTCCTGCAGCGACCCCGGCCTTGGCCTTGCTCTCCTCCCCAGCTAGCCTCTCAAATATGTTGTCATAGAGCTTCTTCTCCCATTCGAGCTCCTTGCGGATCCGCTGCTGGGCCTTGGCAGCTCTGTGGTTGGGGTAGAGCTGCAGGACCTTCTGGAAGTCAGCCCGTGCCAAGTCAAAGTCGTTCACCGTCTGCTGGGCCTCTCCCTGGCGGAAGAGGCCCTTCTCATGGTTGCTGTCCGGTTCCAGGGCCTTGTTACAATTTTCAGCGGCAGCAGAGAAGGCTTGCAGCTTCAGATGACACATGGCCAGGCGAGGCCAGCCGAAGGGCCTGTGTCTTCTGTGCGTCCTCATTAGAGAAAGCCGACTCAAATTCCAGCCAGGACACGATCTCGTACCGCAGCAGAGCTTGTTTGTACTTGCCTTCCTGGAAGTCCACGGTGCCCTGCTCCTTCACTGTGGTGCTCTGCTCCAGCTTCTCTGAACTCATCTCCTGGGACTCCTTGGCCTTCCCAAAACTCTTGAGTTATACATCATACTTCAGCTCAGCATTTGGGGGGATCTGGAACTTTTCCTTCCCAACACTGCCAAAAGCATAGCTGGGCTTGAGATACACAATGGAATGTTCTCCTTTTTCCTTGCGCTGAGTGACTTTCTCCACCCCACAAGGCAGATCCACACACTCGGCCTCGCCGACCTCCCGGCGGTAAAAGATCTGGTCTTTGGAGTACCTTCCAGTGCAATCTCCCCGGCGGTGCCACTCCACCTGGAACACAAGAGTGGCCTTGGGAGGGATCTCGGGAGGGCTGGCCGCCGAACCGTAGGCGTATTCTGGCTTGCAGGGGATGTGGCACACTTCCCCCTCCTTCATGGTCGCTACAGCAATATCCCAAGCCTTGATGACTTCCCCTTTCCCCAGGTCGAAGGATAATCTGTCCTTGCGGTCCAGGCTGGAGTCGAACTTGCTGCCATCGAACAGCCAGCCCGTGTAGTGGACAGAGACTCGGTCCCCGATCATGGGCATCCCTGTGCCTGTGCCCTCTCGCTTGAGGACCTGAAGCACGCCCTCATCCTGCTTGGGGCTGATGTCCACCCCCTCAAGGGACAGCGGCGCCGACTGAGCCCCACTCTCGGAAGCCTTCGTGCCCGAGGCGGTCTTCGCGCCGTTTCCCGGGCAGCGGGCGCAGGAGGCGGGTCTTAGGCGGCCCGGGGAGTGATTGGTCCCACCGCCGCGGAGGGGGCGGGGGGAAGAGGCTAGGAGGAGCCGGCCTGCGGCGAGGGACGCGGGGTGGGGAGAACTTTCTAGAGGCGGCAGCCGGTTCGGGCTTTGGAGTTCATTTCTGCGAAAGGTGGTTTCTCGTTCGTTCCTCCCGCCTTCCGCCTGGCCCCGCCCCGGTCCTGGGACCCTGGGAATCCCTGGCCAGCCCTCGACCCCGCCACCGCGTCCCCAGCCCGTCTCCCTGGGAGTGGTTTTTATCTCAATCTTATCTTTCTTGTGCATTTTTTTCAGAACCCCTTTGCTCTCTGTGAAATTGACTCTGCTGGAATTTGGTGCTTCTTTCCCTACTTACAGGTAACCTGTAGTGTATAAGATTGTCTGTCTTCTAGTTATGCCAAAGGTGTGTTTTGTGTGGTGTTATTTATTCTTCTTGACGTTTGGAGGTTGTTTGAAGAGATTTTGCATAGGCAGCTGCCATTGCCCCAACTGCCCAGGACTCTTGGATGCAAAGACTTTTAAAAGCTGTCACTGAATTTCCTGTGAGGAATTGTCTTTTGCATAAAATGATAAAACTTGAGAAGCTATTTTTTAGTATAATGTGAAAACAATGGCATGGATCATAAGAAAATACAAAGAGGGGGAGGCAATATTCTCTCAAAAAATAAAGAACAGATGTTAGGAAAAGAATGGTGAAAAGAGTGAGAGAATTGAGGAGAAAGGAACAGAGAAATGGCCCAGTAACATGACAGACGGCCATGGAGGAAAATGGACAGTGAGACAGTGTTGAAGGCAGGTCAAAGGATTATAAAGATTGAGGATGTTTAATATTAAATGATAACTTTTTTGAAGCCACGTAAATACACTTTTGTCATTGCAAATTATAAGTTAAACATATTACAATGGGTCAGCGTTTGTAGGGGTGTTGAAGCGCAAGCTGTTGCTTTCTGTGTCTCGGTTTGTCACAGAGCAGGGGACAGAGAATAGCTATAGGGGATCAAATGCCAATGACATCAACAGTCCAGGGAGGCAGGTAGGCAAATCCAGAGTAACCATGAAGGTATTAACACTGGGGAGTTCTCGGAAATCTTGTTGAGGGCACTAGATTCTCACAGAACACGGGATACACGGCTTGACACAATTTTGCCTGACTTTCAAAGGTTGAGATGTCCTCAATAAATATATTTATCACACTGTGAGGTTTTGTTCTATAATCGACATTGTAGAGCATCTCTTTATGAAGTCAACACCTATCTATGATGTGTCAACCCCATGCCAGGTACATTCTCAGAAGTGGAAATACGATAAGAAACAGAGTGAGTACAAATCCTGTCCTCATGAAACTTTTGTTATAGTGGAGGAGACATACAGTAGACAAGACAAACAAATAAAATGTGTATCATGTTATATTTGATGGCTCTAAGAGCTAAGGAGAGAAATAATGCATGGAAGAAAATGTGAGGGATAAATGTGACATTTTAAGCAGGGTGGCCCCCAGGAAAGCTCACATTGAGAGAATGTGAGTTTTGAGTGAAAAAAGAAAGACATGAGATAGTTAGCCACATGTGTATTTGAGGTATATATGGTAGAGGGAATATCAAGTGCAAAGGCCCTGGGGTGGGAGTGTGCCTGTAAATTAGGGGAATGTTAAATTGGCCAATGTGCCATGAACAGAATGAATTAGAGGAAAGAATTAGGACACGAAGTCTGAAAGGTAACGGGGACCAGATCATGTAGGGCCTTATAAGTCCTAGTAAGGACTTTGGCTTATGTTCTGCTTGAGACGGAAATTCTCAAACCTTTATAGGGAAGGTTTTGAGCAAAGGAGTGACATGATATGATGTACATCTATCAGGATTGTCCTGGCTGCTCTTATGAGACTAGAGTGTGTTTTGGAGCTGGGGAGGGGGCGGTAAAGTTGACCAAGTGCAGGACTAGGGAGACCATCAGCAGGTTATTGCAATAATTCAGTAAAGAGATTATGGTGGCCTGGGCCAGTGTCGTGGTAGTTCGGAGTCTCAGATTCTAGACATATATTGAAAAAGGAGCTAACAGGCTTCACATGGGGGGTGTAACAGAAAGAGAGGTGTCCAAGAGGACCTCAGGAATTTTGGCCGAGTAAGCGAAAAAATGATGAATTCCTTTACTGAAATGGGGAGACTGTATGAGGAGCTATTTGGGGAGGGATTATCAGGAACTCAGATCTGCACAAGTGTGGTTTGAGATGCTTGCTGGACCTCGTAAAGGAAGTGTCAGGAAGTTAGGTGCGGGTTTGGGTGTGTGGGTTTGCGGTTCAGCATGTAGATGGTATTTTTAGGCAGGGAACTGGTTAGGACCACTTAGAGAATGTGGATAGGAAAGGGAAGAGGGCTAAAGAGGGCTGTGAGACACTCTAATATGTAGAGGTTGAGGAAATAAGAGAGAACCAAAATGGCATCATGGTATCCTGAAAGTCAAGAGGAGTTTGTTTCAGCTGACTCTAGTTATAGAATCCAGTGGGGCAAGGAGGGATTCACCATGAGGACTGGCTTTTTCACCATGAGGACTGCTTCAGATCAGGGCGCAGCAACATTTTCAAGCAAGAGAAGAACATCTTTTAAAAATTTTATTTATTTATTTGGCTGTGCTGGGTCTTAGTTGCGGCACGTGGGGTCTTCTTTCCCTCGTGTGGGATCTTTAGTTGCGGCATGCGGGATCTAGTTCCCTGCCCAGGGATCAAACCTGGGCGCCTGTATTGGGAGCAGGAAGTCCTAACCACTGGACCACCAGAGAAGTCCCGTGAGAAGAACATCTTTATAACACAAAGGTCTAAATTTCGATTCCATGGACAAAAGGAGGCTCGTTGGGTGGTTGGAGTTTCAGGGAGCACACAGGACTCCGAATTCTGTGTAATCCCATTTCAATTCTCTAGTGCTCAGTTAATCCTGATCCCTGTGTTGTATTATGTATGGTTAGGAATATGGACTATGGAATCAGTCTGATTGCTTTAACCGTAGCTCCACCATTACCAGCTATTTGACCTATGGCAATTTACTTAAATTCTCTGTGCCTTTGTTTCCTAATCTGTGAAACAGAGAAGACAATAATACTTAAAAGGATTCTACTGAATGTTAAATATGATGATACAAATATAGCACTTAGCACAGTGCCCTGAACATAGGATTTTCTAAGTGTCAGCCATGACGATCTTTTTTTTTTTTTTAGTTTGTTTATTTATTTATTTATGGCTGTGTTGGGTCTTCATTGCTGCGCACGGGCTTTCTCTAGTTCCAGCGAATGGGGGCTACTCTGCATTGTGGTGCGTGGGCTTCTCGTTGTGGTGGCTTCTCTTGCTGAGGATCACGGTCTCTAGGACACACGGGCTTCAGTGGTTGTGGCAGACGGGCTTAGTTGCTCTGCTGCATGTGGGATCTTCCTGGACCAGGACTCGAACCCATGTCCCCTGCATTGGCAGGCAGATTCTTAACCACTGTGCCACCAGGGAAGCCCAGCCATGACAATCTTTATGAGACTTGGCTGAGGGAATTCAACTGATATTATGATCTGACAGCCCACAGGATAAATCTTTGGCCACTACAGCCCTGCAGCTGCCTGAGCTAAAGAATCATTTTGAATGGTTTTAGAAAGTCCCTGGGTTTCTGAATGTCTTTGAGGTGAGCCAAGAATTTAGGCTTTTAAACTCTTGGGTGAATGGATATTTTTCTGTTTACATTCTATTTCAGAATTGAAAAGGATTATGATTTTTTTTCATTATAGGAGTGATATAGTTTATTGTAAAAAAAATTTATCACTACAGATACATGTAAGTAGAAAGGAAAAATAATACAAAAGCTCTTTACCCTGAGCTAACACTGACATTGGTGAATACCCTGTCATGCATCTCTGTGTATATCCATGAAGCTTTGTGGGTCTGCCTCTTGCTGGGGGCCCCCAAAACTCCATGCCCGGTTCTCTCATCTTCAAGTCTCAGCTTCTCCTCTGGAACAACAGGATCCAAGTCCTGTTTCAGAATCCTCTTCTCTTCAATAAACTGTCTAGTGACAATAGATTAACCCTTCTCACCCTCGGTCTTTATAGTCTGCATGCACTTCATGGATTCTATGGGCTGAGCAATTCGATCCCCCAAAGCCTTACCCCAGGAGGTACTTCATCCTAGAACACCACAGGCTTACAGATTTTCCTCCTAACAACTGTTTGTTTATAACTTTTTTTTTATACCATCTCTTAAAAAGTTTACCTCTTTGTGAATGACTCCTTTCTTTTTTAGTGCAATGACTATTTTTTCCCCCAAATGTGCTAAAAATATATACTACGAGAAGGAATATTTCCACAGTATATTTTCAAAGATATACTCATCCATAGACTGACACAACAGTTGAGTGTCTGAGAATATTGTATAGAATATTATATAGAACAACATTTAGATGAATTCAGAATTGTTCTTTGTGAACATACGCCAAGGGAAAGGGGGTGACTCATGAGTCTGTTCTGTGCAGGTGCTGTTTCTGTTCTTTAAAGAACTCTCATGCACAAAATTTTGGTGTTCTAAAAGTGGTTTCTATGGTATAAGATAATTTTGCAGTGCAGTTTGACATTGACAACTAGTGAATAAAATGGCGCAAAAGAAGAGTGTCCCTTCCAAAGAATGGCTGCCTCAAACCCTTCCTCCACTACTTGCCATCCGCATCCTAGTCTGCTCTTCCTTTTGTGGTGAGGATACTAAATCTTCATTGCACTAATTTTTAAATAAACTACTTTCAGTTTTTATCATTATGTAAACTTGTTTTCATTGTGCAATTGATACATCTTTCTATCAAGTGAAAATTGTTTGGGTGTCTTAGTTTGGGATGAAATAAATCATAATTTGTTCCATTGAAATTCATAACAATTAAAAAAATTTAAGGGCTTTATTTATATTTAGCGGCAAAGTTTTCAAGAATGAATTGAAGCTATCAAGAAAGGTATAGATGCATTTATTTAGCTGCTTCACCACTGTTTCCCATGGGCTGCCAGATTCCCATTCAGGAATATTAAGGAGACTGCCTCTCTATATTCTCCCCTCAGTTGGATAGTAAATCCTAGATTCCCCACGTTTTCATTTCTTGAACCCCTCTTCCTATTATTCATATCTGTATTAGGATTTTTTGCTCATAAGAGAAATCAAATTTCTGTGTTATGGCAAAAGTGGGACTTTCTGGAATAATGCAAGGGGTTCAGAGAATTGAAGAGAGCCTGACAGATGGAATCAAAGCTGCAGGTGAGTCTGTTTTGGAATTACAGACCAGAGCTTCTGGGACCACGGCCACTGCTTGGTTGTGGCTGGTGCCATTGGGTCTAATTTTTGCACCATGAATCCTAATCATCCCTTACTCATTGTCTTATTTGGTCCAAATTAAAACTAGTAGGTAAGACAGTCCACTGATTGGGACCCTTGTGCCTGGGTCCCAATCATCAGTGTGTGAAGTGTCTTCTCCCCTTTGGATTCTGTAGTGGGAGGTTGGGTACCACCTCTTTTCACTATTGTAGCCATGGGGGCTTCTCCTGAAAGAGAAGAGATTTTACTTCTTCAAATCTTCACTCTCAATTCTGGGTCTTTGTACACACACTACACTATCTACTTTAAGCACCTTCTTCCTTCGCCTAAAGTCTATTATTCTTCATTCTTAGTTGGCACTTCCTTCTGGAAGAATAAGGCCCCAGTCTTAGCATTTGTCACCAGGTAATTGTCTATTTGTATTTCTCACGTGACTGCACGTTGCTCGGAAGTGTGGTTTGCATTTTTGCTTGTCCAGCACTGTATTCTCCGTGAACAGCAGTGTCGAACACATACTTCTGTTTATATTTGTTGCATAAATGAATAAAATGTTTATTAAGACCTTGGAGAGATAAATTGGAGTAGTAAAAACTTCCAGTTCTGTCTCTGGATTAAGTGTGATTACCTCGATTAGGAAACTTGTAAGGAAAGGAAACCCTAACTGTGAATATCGTCTCTAAATCCGTTTGCAACTGACTTTCCCCATGTCTTTCTTAAGCTCATACACTGATTTTCATTGTGAAATATCCCGTTTTTCCAGTTTAATATCTTTTGGTCCAAAAGATCCCCAGTGCAGAGCAAAAATATCTATTACTGTACTACTAGCATGAAGCCAAGTTCACAATTTAAATAATTATATGTATTCAACAGAGTTTCTCAAAGAACTTTCTCAGAAATTGCAATTTAAGAGATGAAAAATATTTTTATAAGCTGACACATTTAATTATCATTTTAGATAAATCTATTTTGGAGTCTGATATTTTTGTATTTATTTCACCAGTATGATCCAGACTCAATGTGTTTACTGGCAACAGAGTCCAGGGATTATACTCCCACATTGAAACAATAATCATATTGCAACGTCAGTGCTCTTCATAATGCATTTCCGTCAGCATTTATTTGGCACCAAGTATGCACCAGCTACTAGAAATAGAAAAATCTCTGGGACATTAGGAATGCTAAGTAGCCTTGCTTTGGGATGAATAAAATAGGGTGTGGTCTGCCCTTCAGTGGGGAGAATCTAGAGTGGGGTAATGTGACACTGGGTCATCTTTTGGGGTCTCAGTAAAAATGGTGCCAGTCACACCCCAGCATGGGACGTTGATGGCCATTTTTGTGGGGAGATGGTATGAGTAGGAAGCAGAAGCGGCAGCAGCAGGGATAAGGCATCTCAGCTTCAGGTGCCTGCCCATGAGAGTCCGGAGCCAAAGGAGGGGGGGAGGGTCCAGCAGCAGAGATGGATGGCTCTCATAGGAGAACATCGGGGCACAGCTTGAGACTTTAAGTAAGTGTAGTGTCTTATTCACATTTCCAGTGAACATGAGAATCAGGGCGAACTTACTTGTACCAAACTTGTTACTTCACAGTTGAAACACTAGGTTGTAAGGCTCTGCAAAACACAAGTTATTATTGTTGTTTTCTGAGGACACTTCCCCCTGAAGTTATATGCTTTCGATTATATGCCATAGATATTTTTTAATTCTGTGATTTTATTTATTATTTAAAAATTTTTTTAATAGATCTTTATTGGAGTATAATTGCTTCACATTACTGTGTTAGTTTCTGTTGCACAACAAAGTGAATCAGCCATATGTATACGCATGTCCCCATATCCCCTCCCTCTTGTGTCTCCCTCCCACCCTCCCTATCGCACCCCTCTAGGTCATTGCAAAGCACTGAGCCGATCTCCCTATGCTATGCTGCTGCTTCCCACCAGCCAACTATTTTTTACATTCTGTACTGTATATATGTTGATGCTACTCTCACTTCGCCCCACCTTTGACCTCCAACCCCATGTCCTCAAGTTCATTCTCTATGTCTGCCTCTATATTCCTGCCCTGCCACTAGGTCCATCAGTACCATTTGTTTTTTTTTAAGATTCCATATATATGCGTTCGCATATGGTATTTGTTTTTCTCTTTCTGACTTACTTCACTCTGTATGACAGACTCTAGGTCCATCCACCTCACTACAAATAACTCAATTTCGTATCTTTTTATGACTGAGTAATATTCCATTGTATGTATGTGCCACATCTTCTTTATCCATTCATCTGTCAGTGGACACTTAGGTTGCTTCCATGTCCTGGCTATTGTAAATAGTGCAGCAATGAACATTTTGGTACATGACTCTTTTTGAATTACGGCTTTCTCAGGGTATATGCCCAGTAGTGGGATTGCTGAGTCATGTGGTACTTTTATTTTTAGTTTTTTAAGGAACCTCCATACTGTTCTCCATAGTGGCTGTATCAATTTACATTCTCACCAACAGTGCAAGAGGGTTCCCTTTTCACCACACCCTCTCCGGTATTTATTGTTTGTAGATTTTTTGCTGATGGCCATTCTGACTGGTGTGAGGTGATACCTCACTGTAGTTTTGATTTGCGTTTCTCTAATAATTAGTGACGTTGAACATCTTGTCATGTGCCTCTTGGCCATCTGTATGTCTTCCTATGTGAAACGTCTATTTAGGTCTTCCACCCATTTTTTAACTGGATTGTTTGTTTTTTGAATATTGAGCTCCATGAGTTGATTGTATATTTTGGAGATTAATCCTTTGTCTGTTGTTTCATTAGCAAATATTTTCTCCCATTCTGAGGGCTGTCCTTCTGTCTTGTTTATGGTTTCCTTTGCTGTGCAAAAGCTTTTAAGTTTCATTAGGTCCCATTTGTTTATTTTTGTTTTTATTTCCATTTCTCTAGGAGGTGGGTCAAAAAGGATCTTGCTGTGATTTATGTCATGGAGTGTTTCTGCCTATGTTTTCCTCTAAGAGTTTTATAGTGTCCAGCCTTACATTTAGGTCTTTAATCCATTTAGAGTTTATTTTTGTGCATGGTGTTAGGGAGTGTTCTAATTTCATTCTTTTACATGTAGCTGTTCAGTTTTCCCAGCAGCACTTATTGAAGAGGCTGTCTTTTCTCCATTGTGTAGTCTTGCCTCCTCTCTCATAAATTAGGTGCCCATATGTGCGTGGGTTTATCGCTGGGCATTCTATCCTGTACCATTGATCTATATTTCTGTTTTTGTGCCAGTACCATACTGTCATGATTACTGTAGCTTTGTGGTATAGTTTGGAGTCGGGAAGCCTGATTCCTCCAACTCTGTTTTTTTTTTCTCAAGATTGCTTTGGCTATTCAGGGTCTTTCGTGTTTCCATACGAATTGTAAAATTTTTTGTTCTAATTCTGTGAAGAATGCCATTGGTAATTTGATAGGGATTGCATTGAATCTATAGATTGTTTTGGGTGGTATAGTCATTTTCAAAATATTGATTCTTCCAATCCAAGAACGTGGTACATTTCTCCAACCGTTTTTGTCATCTTTGATTTCTTTCATCAGTGTTTTATAGTTTTCTGTGTACGAGTCTTTCACCTCCTTAGGCAGGTTTATTCCTAGGTATTTTATTCTTTTTGTTGTGATGGTAAGTGGGAGTGTTTCCTTAATTTCTCTTTCCGATTTTTCATCATTAGTGTATAGGAATGCCAGAGATTTCTGTGCATTAATTTTGTATCCTGCAACCTTACCAAATTCATTGATTAGTTCTAGTAGTTTTCTGGTGGCATCTTTAGTATCATGTCATCAGCAAACAGTTACAGTTTTACTTCTTCTTTTCCAATTTGCATTCCTTTTATTTCTTTTTCTTCTCTGATTGCTGTGGCTAGGACTTCTAAAACTATGTTGAATAAGAGTGGTGAGAGTGGACATCCTTGTCTTGTTCCTGATCTTAGTGGAAATGCTTTCAGTTTTTCACCATTGAGTATGATGCTTGCTGGGGGTTTGTCATATATAGCCTTTATTATTTTGAGGTAGGTTCCCTCTATGCCCATTTTCTGGAGAGTTTTTATCATAAATTGGTATTGAATTTTGTCAAAAGCTTTTTCTGCATCTATTGAGATGATCATATGAGTTTTATTACTTAATTTGTTAATGTGGTATATCACATTGATTGATTTGCATACATTGAAGAATCCTTGCATCCCTGGGATAATTCCCACTTGATCACAGTGTATGATCCTTTCAATGTGCTGTTGGATTCTGTTTGCTAGTATTTTGTTCAGGATTTTTGCATCTGTGGTCATCAGTGATACTGGTCTATAATTATCTTTTTTTGTGATATCTTTTTCTGGTTTTGGTATCAGGGTGATGGTGGCTTCATAGAATGAATTTGGGAGTGTTTCTCCCTGTGCAATTTTTTGGAAGAGTTTGAGAAGGATTGGTGTTAGCTCTTCTCTAAATATTTCATAGAATTTGCCTGTGAAGCCATCTGGCCCTGGACTTTTGTTTTGTTGGAAGATTTTTAATTACGGTTTCAATTTCATTACTTGTGATATGTCTGTTTATATTTTCTAATTCTTCCTGGTTCAGTCTTGGAAAATTGTACCTTTCCAAGAATTTGTCCATTTCTTCGTGGTTGTCCATTTTATTGGCATATAGTTATTTGTAGTAGTCTCTTATAATCCTTTGTATTTCTGCAGTGTCAGTTGTGATTTCTGCTTTTTCATTTCTAATTTTATTGATTTGCGTTCTCTCCTTTTTTTTCTTGATGAATCTGGCTAAGGGTTTATCAACTTTGTTTATCTTCTCAAAGAACCAGCTTTTAGTTTTATTGATCTTTGCTGTTGTTTTCTTCGTTTCTACTTCATTTATTTCTGCTCTGATCTTTATGATTTCTTTCCTTCTACTGACTTTGGGTTTTCTTTGTTCTTCTTTCTCTAGTTGTTTCAAGTGTAGGGTTAGATTGTTTATTTGAGATACTTCTTGTTTCTTGAGGTGAGATTGAATTGCTGTAAACTTCCCTCTTAAAACTGCTTTTGCTGCATCCCATAGGTTTTGGGTCATCATGTTTTCATTGTCATTTGTTTCTATGTGTTTTTTTTATTTCTTCTTTGATTTTTTTCAGTGATCTCTTGGTTATTTATAGCACACTGTTTAGCCTTCCTGTATACGTGTTTTTTACAGTTTTTTTCCTGTAATTTATTTCCAATCTTATAGCATTGTGGTCAGAAAAGATGCTGGATATAATTTCAATTTTCTTAAATTTTCCAAGGCTTGATTTCTGACCTAAGATGCAATCTATCCTGGAGAATGTTCCATGTGCACTTGAGAAGAAAGTGTATTCTGCCACTTCTGGGTGGAATGTTCTATAAATATCAGTTAGATCTATCTGGTCTCGTCTGTTGTGTCATTTAAAGCTTGTGTTTCCTTATTTATTTTCTGTTTGGATGATCTGTCCATTGATGTAAGTGGGGTGTTAAAGTCCCCTACTATTATTGTATTACTGTTGATTTCTCCTTTCATGGTTGTTAGCATTTGCCTTATGTATTGAGGTGCTCCTATGTTGGGTCCATAAAAATTTATAATTGTTATATCTTCTTCTTGGATTGATCCTTTGATCATTATGTAGTGTCCCTCCTTATCTCTTGTAACAGTCTTTATTTTAAAGTCTATTTTATCTGATACGAGTATTGCTACTTCAGCTTTGTTTTGATTTCCATTTGCATGGAATATCTTTTTCCATCCCTTCACTTTCAGTCTGTATGAGTCCCTAGATCTGAAGTGAGTCTCTTGTAGACAGCATATATATGGGTCTTGTTTTTGTATCCATTCAGCCAGTCTATGTCTTTTGTTTGGGGCATTTAAGCCATTTACATTCAAGGTTATTATTGATATGTATGTTCCTATTACCATTTTCTTAGTTGTTTTGGGTTGGTTTTTGTGGGTCTTTTTCTTTTGTGTTTCCCGCTTAGAGAAGTTTCTTTAGCATTTGTTTTAAAGCTGCTTTGGTGGTGCTGAATTCTCTTAGCTTTTGCTTGTCTGAAAAGCTTTTGACTTCTTCATCGAATCTGAATGAGATCCTTGCTGGGTAGACTAATCTTGGTTGTAGATTTTTCTTTCATCACTTTAAGTATATCCTGCCACTCCCTTCTGGCCCGCAGAGTTTCCGCTGAAAAATCAGCTCATAACCTTATGGGGATTCCTCTGTATGTTATTTTTTGTTTTTCCCTTGCTGCTTTTAATATTTTTTCTTTGAATTTAATTTTTGTTAGTTTGATTAATATGTGTCTTGGTGTGTTTTTCCTAGGGTTTATCCTGCATGGGACTCTCTGTGCTTCCTGGACTTGGGTGACTATTTCCTTTCCCATGTTAGGGAAATTTTCAACTATAATTTCTTCAAATGTTTTCACAGACCCTTTCTTTTTCTCTTCTTCTTGTGGGACCCCTATAATTAGAATGTTGGTGCATTTAGTGTTGTCCCAGAGGTCTCTGAGACTGTCTTCAATTCTTTTCATTCTTTTTTCTTTATTCTGCTCCTTGGCAGTTATTTCCACCATTTTGTCTTCCAGCTCACTTATTCGTTCTTCTGCTTCAGTTATTCTGTTATTGATTCCTTCTAGTGTATTTTTCATTTTAGTTATTGTGTTGTTCATCTCTGTTAGTTCTCTAGTTCTTCTAGTTCTTTGTTGAACATTTCTTGTATTTTCTCAATCAGTGCCTCCATTCTATTTCCGAGATCCTGGATCATCTTTACTATCATTACTCTGAGTTCTTTTTCAGGTAGATTGCCTATTTCTTCTTCATTTATTTGGTGTTGTAGGTTTTTACTTGCTCCTTCATCTGTGACATACTTTTTTGCCATCTCATTTTTTTTTTTTTTTTTTTTAATGAGTGGGATTGTGTTCCTGTGTGTCCTGGCTTCCAACACTGGAGTTTGTAGGCTATTGGGTAGAGCTGGGTCTTGGTGCTGAGATGAGGAACTCCGTGAGACCTCACTCCGATGACTATTCACTGGGTCCTGAGGTTCTCTGTTAGTCCAGTGATTCGAACTAGGAGCTCCCACTGCAGGAGCTTCGGCCTGACCCCGAGCTCCTTAATCCTGCAAGCCATGTGAGGTGGCCAAAAACAAATTTTTTTTAATTATAAAAAATAAAATTAGACTAGGAAACTAACAGATATGTTAAAAGGAGAAAACTAAAAATATAGATGGATGAACAACCAGAGAGTACATCAGTACCACAACAGTAAAAAAGAGGAGGTGGGAAAAGAAAGAAAAAAAAAAGGAGGGGGGGGCAATGCCTTGACTGTGGAGGGGAGGGCCTAAGTAAGAGTGAGTTTTGGGTGGTGGGCGGGGCCAATGCTCAGGACCCACAGGGCTGGAAAAGGCCCTGCGGGCTGTGGGGAGTGAGGCTTAAGCTCAAGGGACAGAAGAGGGCCAGGCGTGTCCCCCACTCCTGGTCTCAGAGGGCAGGGGACCTCACCTGGGAGCCCAGCAGGCTTCCTGGGCTCTAGTGGTGGGACAAACACCCTCCTCTCCTTTCCTGCTCCTCTCGTCTGGGGTTTGGAGGGCCCCTCCCGCCTGCCTCTCCTGATCTTCCTGGCCTCCCTCCTATGTCCCCGGGACCAATGTGGCCGGGGGGTGGGAGGGCCTTGGAGGGCAGGGGATCAGCCTGGGAGCTCAGCAGGCTGATTTTTTTTTTTTTTAATAGAAAACATCCTTAGATCCTTGCTCTTCCCCATGCCCAAGTGGGTGGGGCGGTCGCCCTCTGCTCCTCTCTGGCTCCTCGCGCAGGGCCCCTCCCACCTACCTCTCCTGATCTCCCTGGCCTCAGGGGCAGTGATCCTGTCTGCCCTCCACTTCTTCTCCCTGCTCAGTCCCCGTACGTCCTACTGGTTCACTTTGGGGTTCCTCCCGTCTCCTTGGGTGTTAGAGTTCCCCACCAGTGGCCAGCAGGTGCCCTAGTTATGGGGAGACGCTAAGTCTATGCCTTCCCACACTGCCATCTTGACTCTGCCTCTAATTTATTTATTTTTATTGAAATATAGTTGATTTACAATGTTCCGTTAGTGTCAGGTGTACAGAAATATGCTATAGATATTATCTTACTGATTCTTGCAATAGTCCAAAGTGGTTGGAATTGGCCAGAAATAATTGCTTTTACTTCGCAGATAAACTGATGCAGACAAAATCTTTATATCCAGTCCTGCAATAATCAGTCAGTCAATCCAGGAACAAAGCCAAGTCTCTCCAACTTCTGACCTTACTTTCTCTTGACCATGACCCTCCAGCCTTGGAGGGGAGAGGTATGGACAGACGTCCAAAATCATGATTGTTTGTGGTTATTTAAATTCCCAGCAGGGCCCACAGGGCAGATTCGGACAGTTGCTAGTCAGGGAAGGGAAGGGATGCAGAGACAAGGGAGGAGCAGTCAAGAGACAATAGCACAGCCTTGGGGCAGGTCCTGGTTCTGCCTCGAGGTCTATATGTAACAATATCCTTGAGCTCTTTACAGAACTAAAACCCCCCAACAAATGGAAGATGTTAGCATTCTTCAACCAGATTAAAGGAAGCACAGAAACTCATCAGACCGCCTGAGGTGAGAATAAAGGAGTGCAGGCCCTGCACACACCCTGATCCTTATCAACACCCCATCCTTGAACCATTGCTATAAAACTTCTCACCAAATTCCTCCAGGTTGAGACACACAGTTTTGAGGGTCCTGAGCCTGCTGTGTCCCCCTTTTCCTGGTGAAGAAACAAAGCTATTCTTTGCTACTCCACCCACTAAATAAATAAATAAATAAATTCCCAGTAGGTAGTAGGAATGTGTGGGGTCATGAGTTAGTGAGGAAGTTCCATTTCCACGGTGTCTCTGCTGCCCTTTTGCTGGGTGACTTCTATTTCAGCCTCTCTGGGTTTCATTTCTTCCTTTGCAGGTAAGATGCTTGGGCCAAATCAGAGATGGCTCACCTGAGGTCCATGGATCCCTCCCTTCCCACCCTAGCAGTTGCATCATTTATGAAGAGCTTTCAGGGAGTTGACAAATCTAAACTTCTGTATGACGGACATGTGGAATACGTGCAGTTTTCTAAGCAGAGAGTTGAGAGATAATATTAGATTTCCAAAGAAGTCTGTGATCAAAAATGACTGACAACAAACAAATTAACAAAATTAGAATATATAATTTCAAAGGCCCTAACTAAGTTGAATACCTATGTATATAATCCTAGTATTCTAGGATTAAATGTCACATGTATTAAGAAAAGCCTTTTCCCAGTGTAATTTCCAAGCACTAATAGTTATAGGATTTCAAAACAAATAGCCTCAAAGCCAATCTGTGAATAAATATGAGAGGGGAGCCCATGATATCACTATATCTGAATGTGTCTGGAATTCTAATACATTTAAGTCTCTTCATTTGTTCTTATTTCATGTGATAAGCCTACATGTCCTTTGTGAGAACTCCTGAGGAATGGTTGAATCATTTGTTTTGCAGACATGTGGGTGCTCTCACTTATCACAATATGTTAATGCTTTTTTAAAAAAATGTTCCTGAGAAGACAAATTTGCTTGGGATCCCAATATATAAAGCTCGTGTTTTTGGTTGCAAACTCAATTAAGTGCATCATGTTGAAATCATAAAATCATTTCAGGAGCTCTTTATCACTTTTTTGGGAAAAAAAAATATTCTGGCAGCAAATAAGGGAGTTTCCTTAAAGTTTCTGAATGCTTATATTATTCTCAGTGGGAATTTGCCAACAGGACACTTGGAACTTGTCTGTTTTTGGAAAGCTAGGGAATTCTTATCATTATGCACATGGGAAAATATAAAAACTTGTTATTTGGAGGATGCAAGGAAATGAATGGTGGTCTAGCTGGTTGGTGGTCAGGGACAGGTTGAATGATTCCCAAGTTAATTTTTCTTTCAGCCCCAAGATGTCTTACATGCACATTGCAGTGCAAATGCCCTCAAAACTCTCTTTGTAGGTGACAACAGCAGTGACTATGACTGCATTACTGCAAAGGCTGAAACCATTGCCTCAAGGTCACGATATTCTGGTCTATTAGCGGCAGCTCCATCTCATATCACTGTTCTTACCTTCTCCTCCATCATGATGTCCAACTCATTCTTCATGCAGATATTTTCTAGATTTCTCTTTTTCCTTCCACAATCACGATCTAGTCTTAATTCCATTTCATCTCTACTACTCTTACTTCTCTAAATGCCCTACCATTTTTTCCCATAATCTTTCCTCCTGTGAGTTCAGTTACACTGAGCAGTAAGAAAATTACCTTCCTCATGCATTCTTGATCTGTTACCCACCTATCTATCTATCTACCTACCTACCTATTTCACGATCCTTTAATATTTATCAGTAAATACAAACAACCTGTAAGTAAGCCTTATTTTTTTCTGTATCACAGTAAATTTATCCAACACTTATGTTCTGTGAGGCGCTTGATAGTAAAAAGAGAAAGATGACAGAAATGAGCCTTTAACATTGCAAGGAATCACAGATTTGCAGATTAAATAGACATTAGACAATTATACTTTTCTTCTTAGCACTTGTCAAAATGATAAGTAATTGATTTAGTGTTCAATTTTATCTCCCTCACTGGGGAATGGATGATGGCTGTCAGTTCAATCTTATTCCCACCACCTAGCACGATGCCTGACACATGATAGGGGGAGAACACATATTTGTTGAATTAATTACTGAATCATAGCTAGGACAATGTGGCACATTCAAGCTTCAGTGAAGACAGCTAGGGTCTATTTTCTTCTGCAGAGAGAGATCAGAGAATGTTCCACAAAAAGGACAGTGTCTGAGCTGAGACTTATAGAAATCAGTAGGAGTTGAGGAAAACAGGTAAGTTGGCTAGTGCTGTGGCAAAGGATAAATATAGGAACTGTTAGGAGAGAGAACTGGAATGGACTCTTCTGTAGGTCAGCATTTCTGAAAGTGTGTTCTGAGGATGCTGGTCCTGCCTGTTGTTCAGAGAAGATCGTTTTTCCATGGGCAGTAGTGAGCTGGTAAATGGTTAACAAGTGGCTTTCTTGGAAAAATTAAAAGTCTGATTCATAGCATTTGTTGGGAAGAGATGCAGTGTAGCGCCCCATTGTATAGTATTTCTACCATATAGATAACAGACATCAATAACTTCAAGATCAGAACTGTATGGGAGGAAAAACACATTTCCCTCTACCTTATGGGCTTTACCACACAGATTAACAAGAGGAAAACACACAGAAGTTTATTAACATGGATACCTCAGGAATACATGGGAGATACTCAGGGAATAATGAGTCACTCCCTGAAATGGCTTAGCATTAGGTTTAAATGCCATCTCAGTAGGGAAAGGGGAGAGGGGATGTAGGCCTCTTAAGGGAGAGGAAATGATTGTTAGGAAAGATGAATGGGCCCTTAGAAGAATGGGTGGGAGGTATGAGAGTTTGTGACAAAGTTTGACTCGGTGTGGTGTTGACCTCTGTTCTCTCCTGTGAGAAGAGCCCCTCCTTCCTAGTTGATGAAGCTCCCGGGGAGGATGGTCTGTGACAACTGAGTCCCTTTTGGAGGCCCTGTCTTTTGACAAATAAGGGGAGTTCAGAGAAAGCCTCTCCCTGCATTTGCTGTTTTTCGAGAGCCTACAGCTCAAAATAATCAACACACCAAAGAGGCGTATTTGGAGGTGCATATTCTCCCACCCTTCATAAGATAATTAGAAAGTGATGAATTTTGAGTATTCATTACCTTAGTTTTTAATATAATTTATTTACTTGTAATTTTATATGATTTAATTTTTATACTGGCTGTGTATAACAACTGACCTTCAAAATTCTTGAAACTTCAACAGTAGGCTTTTTTAAAAATTTGAAGTATGGTTGATTTACCGTGTTGTGTTAGTTTCAGGTGTATAGCAAAGTGATTCAGGTATATATATAATATATATATATACACACATACATACATACATATATATATTCTTTTTCAGATTCTTTTCCATTATAGGTTATTACAAGATATTGAATTTAGTTCCCTGTGCTACACAGTAGGTCCTTGTTGATTATCTCTTTTATATATAGTAGTATGTATCTGTTAATCCCAAACTCCTAATTTATCCTCCCCTCCTTCCCCTTTGGTTACCATAAGTTTGTTTTCTATGTTAACAGATGGCTTTTATAAGCTAATAGCTAGATCCAACATCCTGGTTAAGTATTCTTAATATACCATAGTTTCCTTTAAGAGATTCACCATGAATATTTGTTATAAAAAATATTTGACTTCTGAGAAACTTTGCATCAAAAACACATATCTATCTTAGTTTACCGATTGGACAATAAACTTATTTTTAGAGTAATAGGTACTAACAAGTCTCAGAACAAGAGTGACAAGGTGTCATATATCTCGGGGGCATGCTGACTCATTGCCCAATTTGCTTATCTCTGTTACTAGAAATAGTGATAGAATTTACTGTTTCCTATTTTCCTTTTCCCTTTTTTCCTAATTCCTTATAAATGTAATATAAATGTAATGTATCCTCGCTGGAATGCCTACTCCAAATCATATTCTACCTTCTCAAATTTCTGCTTGAGCCACATTTCTTCCAAGAAGTCTTTCGGTTTGTTTCCAGATAACTGTCTGCCAGTTGTAGTTTTGCCCATTACCCTGATTTTTAATTTTGGTCTTTTCTGCCTCCTACCTTTATAATTTCTACTTTTGTCCAACGGTTAATTATTTTTTTCCTATTGTACCATTTCTGTTGGATATATGTAGCTGTCAACATAATGTACTTATAACATGGATTTGTGTTCATGCTTTTCTCACCTCTGGTAGTAGATCACCATCTCATAGAATGGACTCTGTACCTTCCGTATTTGTATAATTCTAACAATGCTTGGTGCAGAATTCCATCAAGAGTGTTCGCCCATAATAGTATTTCTAACCTCCGAAACAAGTGATTATAGAGAAGCGATTCTGACACCTTCAGAATGCTCAACTTTTGTTCCCAGCATACACAGCCTTGTTAACTAGAGCTGGAAGCCAGTTGGTAGCACCTGGAAAACAATTCTGAATCTACATAATGGTTAGCTAGAGCAGAGAGGGCTGGCTGTCACCCTCTTATTTGTCATCTGAACCTACCTCTGGAAGTGTGCCAGAAGAACAAACAAAAGAACCTTTACTTTCCCATTTACTTTTTAATCTCGTCCTCCTCTCCCACCCTTTCTTCTGCTCCCCATTCTCTTTTTTTCCCTTCCCCTCTCCTTCCTACTTCTACTATTATTACTGCCACCCCCTTCTTTTTCTTCATTAATTTCAGGGTTACACTAAATAATTTTGCAATTCCAGTCATGCTCTGGGAATTACAGAAATAGACCTGTCAACTTTAGAAATGTAAAGTGGAAAGACTTAAAAAATAAAACTGAATTGTCATATTTTTTGCTTTGGCCGCTGTTTTTCTTACCATCAGACTTTTTATTTCCCTAGAAATGTGAGAAGCATGGCAGGTAGCTCCATAGCTCTTAGAAGAGCAGACAATCTTCTATAATGCTCTTGTGCTTAATAATGCTACTGAGAAATAATCCAGCCTGTTTATGTTAGTATACTTTCATGTTGAACATGTCCCTATATGTAGAATACACTTAAGAACTTTTCCTTTTACTGTTGCATTATAGGACTTCCCTGGTAGCTCAGTGGTTAAGAATCTGCCTGCCAATGCAGGGGACATGGGTTCGAGCCCTGATCCGGGAAGATCCCACATGCCGTGGAGCAGCTAAGCCCGTGCGCCACAACTACTGAGACTGTGCTCTAGAGCCCATGAGCCACAACTACTGAGTCTGCCTGTCAGAACTACTGAAGCCCACTTGCCTAGAGCCCGTGCTCTGCAACAAGAGAAGCCACCACAATGAGAAGCCCGCACGCTGCAACAAAGAGTAGGCCCCGCTTGCTGCAACTAGAGAAAGCCTGTGCAGAGCAACGAAGACCCAATGCAGCCAAAAATAATAAATAAATAAATAGATTTTTAAAAAAAATATATTGCATTATAATATTAGAATATTTTACTACTGAGTAAATTTATGTATTATATTAGCTCTAGAGGAAATCCAAGAAACCATGTTGTTTAACTGCATCTACAGTATTACAAGGAAGAAAAACTTAAAGGCACATAACAGGCTTGCTGAAGTAAGAGGTAGAAAGCAGTTCTATTCTTTCCTTAGAGCCATGGCACTTTTTTTGTAATATAAATTAGTGTTTTTATGGAATATTCATTCCTTATTCCCCAAGAGAGTCCTGTGATTCTTTCACTTGACTTTTGGAGCCCTATTCCTTTACTTCACACTCTTTCATTTTTAAGAAATTTTCTCCAAAGAGGAAGAAAACCTTCCTTGGTTCTGAATGGCTTCCTGGAAGATGAGAAGTTGAGTGGACCTCAGGGGTGACTGGGGAAGAAACCTGGCTTTTTCCACAGAGAAGACTCCTGAGGAACTAGCTTTAGAATGAGATGTCTTCTCATTGTTGGTCAGCTTGAGTGGACAATCAATGTCTCTTGGAAAGTGACCCAAGGCATTTTCACCTGGGAACAAACTTCAAGCAAGAATAGCTAAAGGACCATCTTAACCACAAGAATTTTCAATAAAATACTGCAAGATTGTCTAACCTAGGCCATTATCATTTCAAACGAACTTCTCTAGATAATTATTGTAAAATATTTTTCCAGCTAACTGCATGATGGGACTTTCCCATTGGTTAACCATAAACCCGTAAGAATTTGAGGATTTTTATCAAGTATGATGCTCTGGTTGTAAAAGTATTGGTCTGAAACGAGGCTTTCTGAAGCTATGTAGAAAGTGGGGCCAGCCTACAGTTTGAGAGATATGAAGCTACCTCATGTTGATGGCACTTTAGGCTCTCCATTTCTCCTAGTTCAGGCTGGTTTGGTGACAGTAGCAGAGTTGCTTTCCTTAACAAAGCTCAATGTAAAGGCCATAGCAGTTTACGCAGAAGTAGTACATAAAATAGAGTGTCTGGACGTGAAGGCACCAAGGTGGGGAATTTGGAGAGATGATAACACAAAAGAAATCTCCTAAGAAATCTCTCATTGAAGAATCAAAATGATTGAGTAAAGCCTGTGAGGGAGACCTAGGAATACCATTCAGACAGAGTAAAACTAGGGCAGTGAAGTAGCTTGGAATCAAGCCATTAGGGAAGAATTTACTTGAGATTCAAGAGATACCTTATAAATAAGGAGGGAGAAGAGGCAGGTGAAAATGGGGTTGTTAGGACAGGTGAAGGGATTAGTTTCAAAAATGGGAGCAGGGCATTTCTTCCTTTGTGACAAAATTGAAGAAGTGTATAGGAGGAAATAAGGTAAACTTTTCAGATTAGAAAAGAGAGGAAGTCAATCAAGCTTATTAATGACTTAAACCTTTTCAGTGAAATAGCCTCTGGGTTTGGGTGTAGAAGACATACTAGGAATTTGAAGAATGTGAAAATTATTTAAAATAGACTCTAGGGGAAATAATGAAGAAAAGATTGCCAACTAATTTAAGCCTGGTTGAATTTAATTAGCATGATTTTAAATGAGTACAATCAACCGTCATGGGTATGAGAATGATGGAAACCATAGGATTAACCCAAGACAGGGGATTATCATTGCTGGTACAACAAAATGCCAGAGGAACGAAGGATTCTACGTTGATTTTGGGGCATCTCTGAAACGACTTACCATGAAGGCTAGGCTGGGACAATAAAAAATGGGGCAGAGATACAAAAGGACTGTGGAAGGAAAATAAAAATGGAGTTGGTGTTGCCAAAAGAATCTCCAAAATGGAGCCAGGAGGCCATTAATAATGTGTGACTTATGTATGTCTCAGCCTGGATGGATCTGACCTTTTGACCACTTACTGTCCTGATGATGTCATCCAAAACATCTGCCAGAAACTCAGGATACTTATTGGACTCTTATTCTAAAATACCTTGGAACAGCCTGTATACTTATCAGACCCCTACCCTAAAATAACTTGTGATTCTTAAGGACAAATATTTCCTGACTCATATCGGAGACAAACACAATTCTCACCAGGCAACTTTTTCGGTACGCGGGCCTCTCCCGTTGCGGAGCACAGGCTCCGGACGCGCAGGCTCAGCGGTCATGGCTCACGGGCCCAGCCGCTCTGCGGCATGTGGGATCTTGCCGGACCGGGGCACGAACCCGTGTCCCCTGCATCGGCAGGCAGACTCTCAACCACTGCGCCACCAGGGAAGCCCCCTCTCACCAGGCAACTTTTAACAACCTTGTGGCATTTTGTCTTTATAAGCCCCTGATTATTTCTCTTCCCTGGAACACTCTTTCAGGGTTACCTGAATCTGTGCCTTCTGAATTGCAATTATTTACACCCTAAATAAACTCTTCTTATTTGCAGCCTCCTGCGTTATTTTTTTGGTCAACAGAACATAGGAAGAGCTTAGAGGGAGCTCTCTGAGATATAGTACCTTCTTTCTATGGGGTAAAATGTTCTGGTTTATCTTGTTATGCTGTCATTTAATGTATGCACAAACCATATAATCTTATTTCTTTAGCTAAAAATTAATATTCTTTACTTTAAAATATTCTATTGCCTTACAGAAATATTCGATCTTGCTCAAAAGCTTCAAGAAAGGTAGCCAATTACAGTAAATAGCATCCCTCTCTCCAATATTCTTTATTGTAAATGTAAATTGTAAAAGGTCCTTTCTTTAAAGGCTAAGCCCAATTTTTCCTTTAATGTCCTCAATGGAGAGACCTACCAGTTGTTCAATCACTATTCAGGCTTCTCTTCACCAAGATTATGTGGCTATAGTCATATCACGTTTTTAATATTCTCCTAACAATCTATTAGATTGAACCATATGAGACTGTCATTTTTGTAGGTCATGACTTGTTATGTATTCAAAGTTTCAGTGGTTCAACCTACTATTTCAAATTTCTTTTCTTTAACTTTGAAAATATTAGAATTAGACGTAGAGTCTGGTTGTTAGTGAGTAAAGAATTACAGTTTGCTTATGCCACAAACTATTTTAAATATTAAACTTCCAATAATAGTACAATAATAGCACCACTGACTTTCAAAGGAAGTAGCACCAGTAGTTTCTTAAGACAATAAAAACATGGTTCATCTTCAGAGCCTTTCAGTCACACTTACTCAAAGCCTAATCCCTGTCTTTCGTTTCTGTTGTTTTTTGTGTGTTTTTTTCTCCTTGGTTCTCTTATGCAACTCCTATTCCATTTTATTTCTTCCCCATCAACTTCAATTTTATACTTAAAGCACCAAATCAGCTCACAAACTTAATGAAAATGTGTCAGTATTTCATTATTCAAATAGATAAAAAATTGTATAGCCTCAGAGGCAGACCCTAATCTCTTGTTTGCTTCCTCTAACATTGACATGATGAGGGCTATCTGTTTCCCAGGGTTGTGAATTGACAAGATGCTTAAATGAACAGTTTGGCTCCCTGGGCAATAATGGAAGAAAAGGACCACAGCTAGCACAGTTCTGTAAATCAACATCCAGTGTGGCATGGCTGGGTTCTCTGTTCAGAGTATCACAAGGCTGAAATCAAGGTGTAGACTGAGTTGAGTGGTCATCTGGATTTTTCTGGGGGAAAAATCCACCTCCTAACTTCATTCTTATTGTTGGCAGAGTTCAGTTCCCATGACTGTAGGACTGAGGTCCCTGATTACTTGCTGGCTGCCAGTCAAGGATTGCTCTGTGCATCTACAAGCTGCTTGCATTCCTTGACACACCACCCGCCTATCTTCAAGCCAGAAAGGGAGCATTGGAATCTTTCTTCTGCTTGTAATCTCTGACTTCTGTCCACAACCTTCTTTTTGTAAATACAAAGTATAATGGGGATTGTGAACCTGCTGAAAGCCCTATAATACATCCCAAAGTCCCGAATAAGTCATTTGAAATTACATACGGCTTTGATTGCCCTATTACGGTGTAAATTTGTACTTTAAGTGCAGCTATTCCAATGTAATGATACTGAAGGATATAAGAAAGAATCATCTAAACTGGTATTTTCTAAAAAAAAATAGTATACAATCTGTAGTTTGTGCATAACCCTTTGGATGACTAAATTCAAATTCTTTGAAAAATAATGATCATCTTTTCCTTTTTGTTATATAATGTGTTTTTCTAATGTCTGTCACAGTAAGTTCTAGATGCATCATAGAAGAAATATCCATCTTTTTTTTTTTTTTTTTTTTTTTTGCGGTACGCGGGCCTCTCACTGTTGTGGCCTCTCTCGTTGCGGAGCACAGGCTCTGGATGCGCAGGCTCAGTGGCCGTGGCTCACGGGCCCAGCCGCTCCGCGGCATGTGGGATCTTCCCGGACCGGGGCCCGAACCCGCGTCCCTTGAATCGGCAGGCGGACTGTCAACCACCGCGCCACCAGGGAAGCCCATCCATCTTTTTTATACACACTGTTACATCTACTTTGACTTTGTATTTATGACTCATACTTTCAGTCATTATTTATGCCATCTATGTCAGAGAGCATTTGCATTTCTTTTTGATTATTTTCTATCTAGTGTTGGCTTATGAATATGCAATTATATTTCCCCATTTCTGTTGTTTTCCTTAACCTGTTTTTTCAGAACAAATTTTTTTCATTGAGTAAAAATGCCAGGTTGAGTCAAGCTGGATCCTACTGATAACCTTGGGAGTGCTTATCTAACATATACTATCACTTTCTACAGCAAAGATGTTAGTTGAAAGCATCAATTATAAAATTAGTAGGGTCTAACAATTTAACAATATTTTACATTATTTGCTTTTGCATGGATTGATAAAACAAGAAATGATGTTAACTTTTTGCTTTCATTTTAGAAAAGGGATGAATTTCTAATTTTTAACTTAGAATGTACCATCATTAGATACCTTTAGAAATTAATTTGTATAGCTGGTATTTGTCACTTAGATTTGCCATGTGTATAATCCAATCATCTAGATATTGTGCGAACATCTCTGAAACTTGGCGATAGAGCATGATTTTCCATATCCGGTATATCAGCCAAGTCCCCGAATTCGCATTGTTTAGAAATATCTGTCCTCCTGAGACAACTCTGACTAAAATGAAACGCTTTCTGGTGAACAATTTTCCAGGCTTCAGGAATCTGTGCACTCTGTTCAGTTCATCCCAAACAGTAATTCAAAGGACTTGGCGTTAGGGAAATGATTGTAAACCATCAAAATCATACATTAAAAAAAATTTTTTAAGCGGCCACAAAAATGGCAGTATCTGTGCAAGGGAACATTGGTTTATTCTACCTGCCAAATATATGTGTTTACCTCTTGGAAAAGAGAAAAATGTATAGGTTAAATAAATTTTAAAATATTTTTATCTTGTAATGTCATTGACCCAGCATTGGGGAGGGTTTTTCTTTCCAGGTGAAAGATGTTCTTGAGTCGTCGCTCCCTGTTTCATTGCTAGGCAACAGATCTCCCACTGGCTTTTCCTGGATTTTTATTCTTCTGCGTCACTACCTGGATGTTTGTCCCAGTCTCAGTCTCAGAGATGGGGGATGTATGTGAGGAGCTAGGTAAAAGTTCCAGAAGCAATCTTGTTTTGCAAAATGTATGCAGTTATCAAGTGCGTTAGGCTACATATCTCTGAAATGTGTGGCAAGTTACAATTTCTCAAGAATCAAATTGATTTTATTCCACTGATTTTCTTAGGAAACAGTCATATGTTGATTGCTCAAGTTTTACATCATCATTCCCTGGAAAATTGTGCTTTCATTTTGTGGTTGAGAAACAAGAAATACGCCACTTCACTAATTAAGTCAGATAATAACTGGAGAAGTGGAGATGACTGTCTGCCCAGCAAGGAATGGGGTAACCAGAAGTTGAGCAGATGGAGAGCTAAAATGACTCTCCAGCTTTTCTGAGTTAGTTTTCTATGGTCTTTTTATTACTTTGTCTGAAATGCAAATTCCCAGAATGCCAGACACACCCGTATTCCAACACAAGCACAAAAACAAAATTGAAAGCCAACCACAGTTGAGTTTATTGCCTGTCACTTTGATTGGTCTTGTTCCCTCGCCCCTGCTTCTCACCCCAACTAACTTGGGTAATCAAAAGCTGTCTCTGTTTAATGGGGAAAACACATATATTAAGAGGGTTAATATATGGGGCTTTCCTGTGTAGATAGATACTCAACTGATCAGAGCCCCCTCTTCTTGCTGACTCTGAACACTGCCAGGTATTGTTGATATGGTGTTTTTGGGGGGGCACAGCTGACCTTTACTGGGGAAGGTAATAGAGACGAACCCTTATATCCAACCCTTGTCGCTGTTGGGTTTGTTTTCTCTTCTCACACAAGATTAAGGGGTAGGCTAACTTGAGATTCTACGTTCTGGCAAGCCTTATTGCTGAACTTGGCAGGAGCATTAAAATATCTTTATTAGAAGCCATGAATCAAGTTCCATGGCAGAACTCATAACCTTCCAAATCTGGCTGCCTTCTTTTGTCAAACTTCATAGAAAAGTGTGGCTTAAAATAAAGTTTATTTTCAGGTGCAGACATCCAGTGATAATGGTAAATCTTGTTCTATAGCAAATGTGGGAAGTTATCATTTAAATGAAAACACATCAACCTGTGATTTAAAAACCTGTCTATGGAAGTTCTGAATATAAGCCAGAGGATTTTGCCTAGGAAAAGAGTTGGGTTGTAAAGGAACTCTGATGGATTTTGAAAAGCACCAATATTTTCTTTGAGCCTGAAGAAAATCCATTGGCTTTGGTTCTTTAAAGATACATGTTGGAATAGTTATAATGGGAAATTCTCTTAGTTCTTTCTTAGAGCAAAGGTTTGAAATTGCTTTCTCAAAATTGCCTCCAAGTTCTAGAAATCTAGCCTGAGGGAGCCTAAAATCTCAGAGATCTACAAGACTTAACCTGCCACTCAGGCGTGGGTCCAGCTATCAAGGGAAGCTATAGACAATGAGGGGATTTTTAAAATATTGGCAAGAGAGTTTAGCGTGTGACTAGGCTCTCCTCTGTCACAAGTAAAAGGTGACATAAAACAGACAAATCTGCAGAATGGGTCCCAGAGAATCCCAAATGCTTCTTTGATCTTAGAAATGGCGGTGGGAGTAGTGGGGAGAAGAAACTAGTCTCTTGACCAAGGGGAAATGTGGGAAAAGATAGCCTGTCGGTCCACAGAGATCAAGAGAAGCATCTTCAAGTTTGCTTTTGGTATGCACTATTATTCTGTATGAGTGACAAGAGTTAGATTAGAATAATCATCCTGGGTCAACTCTGAGAATCATAGAATTGTCCAGATAAATAGGGTTGAATGGCATTTTTAAAAGACTGTTAGGTACCAGATCATTGTCTTTGTATGCTACAGTTGTGGACATGAATGCTTTACAGACCCGTTGCTTCGTACAAAGTAAAACTACTCTGTTTATGAAAGTACTGTTGGTGAGTGGGAGGCATTAGCTTTGTATTAAAAAAATAGTGCGTTTTTAAGATTGGATGTGATTCTCTCATAGAGAATAATTCTATGTTAGCATAGAGAAGGAAGGGGATTGGCTATTTCAGCTCCTATGACTGATTCTTTGATACCTTGATAACTGAGCCGTGGATTTAGTGGGCTAAACGATTCATGTATATTATGTCCCTTTAAGTCTCAGAGGACCCAAGAACGCATTTTCTTTCAGTTGTGTAATAGCAGCTGTCTGAAAACACTGAAATAGGTTGATTCCTGTTACCTCCAGTGTCTGTCTGTTGCTTTTAATTGTTCAGAGCACTACGCCAGGGTGTGACCCTGTTACTTTGAGACACGTAGATTAGGAAATGGAACACCTTAGCTAAGTATGAGTGTATTTAACACGCCACCTGGCACGTCTCACAGCCACTGTGTGCTGTAAACACACCTTATTTATTAAGTCTTATAGTACAAACTTGACCGAATGGCCGAGGAAACAACACGCCATTGTTTCTCCCTCAGTTGGCATCCATTAAGAACATTTGGCTTGGAAGCTTGCTTGTCCTTCCCTTTCTATATATCTAAACCCTCTGTCAAAAATTAAGTGGAGTTTGAGCAAACTCTCGAAGATCTGGGAGGTGTTTGATGAAACTCTGTGTTTTTTTGGTTTTCTTTAGGTAAATTGCTATGCCATTCCTCTCTGGTACAGACTGTCTGTCACAGAAACTCCCAGAAATTAAACTTCTTTCCATGAGGTGGGGAGATGAGGAAAGAACACCTCTGTTTTTGTTTCCTCCATAGAATAATGCATATTTGCTTTATAACATGCGAGGCTGACAGGTTTGGACTCTGCTTCCAGATGTCCAGATGGTTTAATAAAAAGGGAATAATAATACATGACATATTTTCTTTTTCTGATCCAGAAAGAAACAGCTTTGTGTCAAGTCAACTTGTAAGTTATAAGTTGAAGGAAACTGTTATGTAAATAAAGAAGACTGATAGGAGAAAACAGGGCAGGTGAAGGCACTCTGCCCAGAAAAGAAAAAGGCATATAATAAAAATGACCTTTTTTTAAACAAAGACTGAAATGTTTATATGATTTAGCACAGTCTGAATTATATGTAGCTCTAGCCTCTGAGGTCATCTCAAATCCAGTATATTTGCAAACAGCTAGTGTCCTAGAGTCTTTGCTATACACTTCAATAAAACTATGTTTAAAGTTAAAACTAAAAAAAAAAAAAAAGAGGAAAGAAACAGTATGAATAAGCAAGTTAAGACTATGACGGCTTACCTAAGGCAGACATTCATCAATCCAGATACATACTATGTGGAATAAATTTATAAACATAAAACTTCTAACTCCTAAAAATTAAAACTTTCCTTTTCAATATAAAGTTTAGTATTTTTAAAGCCTCTTGACTTTATCTTTTAGCAAAAGCATGTATATGAATTTCATACTTGCTCTTCTGTTTTACAATATCCACTTTAAACAAGGAAGACTGAAAAAGCCCTTAGTTAAAGATTTTGCAATTCCATCTTGGCTATATCAACAATTTAAAAATAACAAACTAGTGTTTCCAGAGATAAAATGGAATGGAAAATGTTAGATATATGTATTTAAAATGGAGAACTAAAAAGTTCAGTATCATACACTATACATAGTATGCGAAGCCATATTTAACACTGAAATGTTGAAAGGAAATCCATTTAACCTTTAAAACAAATGCTTCTTTTCTTTTATAATCATCTTCTGCCTGCATTTAAACATACTCATTTTATTCCTGCTGAACATTCTTAATTCTTGACAATTTAATACATGGAGATTTCTTTCACATTTTTATTGAATATATATTACACACATATATACATATATAATACATATATACATGTAATATATGAATATACAGTCACATAATCTTCAAACACCCATATTTTGAAAATATTCTGAATATTCTGAGAATTCAATAGAAAAATTCATGAATGAGTTTTACCACAGTTTATATATATATATTTAGATTCAGGAACAGCCAGGCTATTCACAAATAATTTCAGCTTTGAGTAAATGTGCTAGGATGACCGCAGTCATTCTGCCGAAATTTCCTAATCATTTTTTTGGAGGGGCAGGGTAGGGTAGGAGTAAAGGTCTATGTAGGCTGCAGTGGGGCCCTGACAGTCCCTGACCTGGCCAGCTGGTGTTTCTGAGCTCAGTATTGGACCTGTCGGGATAAATCCTAATCAAGATAAAAATAAATGATACAAATTAAAAAATAAGAATAAAATAAAATTACTTGAGCACTCATGAAACTTACACATACATATAGGTAATATACTACATATACTATGTTTTATATATATGCTATATGGCATATATATAATTTCTCTTTAAAATTCACAGGAATCCTGTGAGATAGTTATTATTAATTTGATTAACCCAGTTTTCTATATTAAAAAAAATTAAGGTAGAAAGAAATTAGTTACTTATAGTAAATGGAAATTCTCCCATTCATTACTACCGAGACCTGGCTTCCTGGCCTGGATTGTGCTAAGGTCCTTTTGCTTATCTGTGTAGGAAGAAATGTACTAAAACGTATTTGGCAGACTCAAGGCCATATTAGGCAAGTGATGGACTTGAAGTTAGACCCCAAGGCAACAGCTCAGACAGTTCTTTCTTTAGATAATAATTATGCAGGGAAAAGCAAGGAGCTGATTTTAAAAATCAAAATTAGCTCTATCATGAAGGAACAGAGCTCATACCCAGAGGGAAGGAAAGTAACCTTAATTGCTATGACCTTCTGCTGTTATTCAGAGGCCTTTGGACTCTGTCTCTCAGGTGGCTACCTTATGAATTGGCCAATATATAACCTAGTGGAATGAACCTTAAAACTCCATGTGGGAGGCTGAGGTTCGAGACTTAGCTCTACCGGTGAGTCAAGTAGCTTGAAGTATGTCATGGGAACAGTGGGTAATCTATTAACAGGACAAACAAAAACAACATGCTCAAATGCTTTCAAAGAAAGACATTTTAAACACAAGATGTTATCATTATTGTTTTTAGAATAAGAAAATAAAACCCATTGCTATAGTCCTAAAATATTTCCTCTGGAGCTTAATTTTCCCAGTGTTTAATGAATGTTTTGGTCCATTTCCTTGCAAATGTGTGAGAAAGCCAGAGGAGAAGTACAAGAAGGTAGGTACCTGGGTTATCCAAGAACAGCACGTTAGGAAAATACAGGAGCATTTAGATATTCAAAACCTAAAGGTTGCTGTTGAGTTACATTTATTATTTATCTGTTTTTTAGTATTTAGAAGTTGTCTACCGATGTTTGGGTAGCTAGAAAGGTAAGAATAATAAATTGTTTTTTAGATTTTAAATATATTCAGTATTTTTTCCGTATAAAATCTCATGACTTCTGTAGTTGTATTTTGTTTTTGTTTTCTTCCTCTTGGAAATATGACAGTATACTGAAGGTTAGAAGTCATACTGAGGAATTACTTCTCTAAGATTTTAGCAAATGTCATATTTTAAGGCTATCATTTACACAGTCAAAGCTTCTATCTTTGAGGTAGACATTTTCAGAGGGAAATAAAAAATAAGTTCCTGAGTTTGCCTTATACCATTATTTCAAGTTCTTTCTGATAAGTACTTCATGTATTTTCTAGAAGTTGGATTCAGATTCTTTGGCTATAAGAATAAAGTATAATTATCAACTGATCACAGGGGCCATTGCGAGAATGGTGTACTAACGAACTTTCTAAATATTAATTTTTCAGCATCATTCTTAGAAATTTTTTTTAGAGATTTATAAACCAATTTAAATAGATATTTCTGCTGAGTCTAGGATTCTCTGCTACCCTCTATCTGATTTAGTAACTTCAAGGTTCCCTTCTGGAATGCATTACTAATTTCTAGGGTGGGAGTGGGTGGGTGGGTGGATTGGGGAGAAATGAGGGAAAATTAAGACTCTGTGGATCCTGTGGCTTGATAAACTTTGATATTCTACCAGGCTTCTACCAGAACTATGGAGAACAGCCTGCTGGCAAACCAGCTGATGTGAAACCTAGAAGCCTAAACAGTGTAATTTAAAATATTTCCTGATTAAACAAAATAAAAGGTCAGAATCTCAAAAATAGGACAATATGACATTAATCTACTGGTAAATTGTTACCATGGTTCAAGTGAGGCTTGAATGGTACACCTTTCTTCCTGAAAGCAAACCATAAACCAGATATATAGGACAGGAGTTTTCACTTCCAAAAATTGTACATGGCATTAGTTTTTCTTAATAGTCTAATTTTACACACCAGAGAGTTTTGTTAGTATTATCATTTTTCTATATAAAATATTAACTCAATACCAAGTGGTCAGGTTGTAGTTTTATACCTTAATATAATCTGTCTCTCTCTTTTGGTTAGAAAGAAATTAGAGCATATTTTTTAAGGTCTTTTATCTGTAGGGAAAAAAATGTTTTTCCCAAACTGATGTTATAGACATTCTTCTTTCAAGCTACTCCATAAATATTTGGAAACCTCCCTTAAATCAAATGACCTTTTATTTGATATGTTACAAAAAAAAGGCAGCTAAAGATGTAGTGGACAGATAACAGAATGGAAGGTAAAAGAAGGACCCCATTTCTTTTGGAAAAGCAAAGTTTATTAAATGAAAGCTGAACCAGCTTTTAACTATGTCTGGTTGCAATTCTAGTAGTTAATTATTGCTTTTTGTCCAGTGAGACAAGTAGAAGTTTTTCGCAAAGCTGGTGCCTTTCCAGTTTGGATGGAAAGGGCAGCAGAGAAATCATGTAAATATCTTGTAAGGACAGATTGCCAAGAAAATCATTGACTGGCAGGATTAGGTGAAGCGAGGGGGTGGGGAAAGGGAGTAGGAAGGCAAAGCCTAAGGTTTAAAACGTGGCATTGATTCAGTTTGTTTGTAGCAGGTTTTTGGCTTGAACCCTCTTCTAGTTCAAGGACATGTTCTTAGGACTTTGCCAATTGTTGGTGTCGGGGTTCATACTCAAATGTAGACATACATAGTCCAAATATTAAGATATCATTTATCAACGTTCTCTACATACATAGACTGGGCTCTGGAGAAAATTACGGAAAGTGAGGTTAGGGTTTTGAATACTCTTTGTCACTTTACTACTCTTTCCTCACCCCTACCTTATGATCTGGTCTCCCCTGAGACCTGCCTTCCCCTGTAGGCTCGCGAGATCCAAAACTCTCTTCCACCTAATAATGTTTGTATTCCATTTCCTGAGGGTTATTTCTCTGCTGGACCTAATCTGATAAGGTAATGCCTGCTGAGTTGTTAAGTAATAAATAATTGCCCCTACTTTGCCCATCTAAGATCATAATTTTGAATAGGAAGATCTTTCAAAGCTTTATCTTTGAAAGCATGACTAATGTTGGGTATTTTATAGAATAGAGAAGCTGGTTAGTAGAGAGAACATATTAGATTAAGCAACCTCCCAATGGCGCACTCCCCTTTCTGGGCATATTTTTCAAACAAGACTTTCAAAGTTGGCATCCAACATTTATTAAAAAGCACCTGAATTGATGACCACATATATATACTATCAAAGGAGTGCTTGGTCCTGATAAACTTAGTTTCTTTCTATCTGATATTCTTGAATTCATGAAATGCTGCAGTGACTGAAAATAAACAGTAGTGATTAATTTAACCTTTACTATATTCTAGTATTTGCTCTCTGGATAAGTCCACCTTCCCAGATGATTTATGTATTAGTTGGGATGTTTTTGGTTGTAAGTAACAGACCTCCAACACAAATTAGCATAAATAACAAACCAGATTTACTGGCTCCCATGTCTGAAAAGTCCGGGCGTGTTTTGATTAAGGCGGTTTCCCAGTTTTCTGTGATTCCCTTGGCTATGCCCTCCTCTGCATGCTGGCTTCATCCCATTCTCACTCTGGTTCCCATCACATTCTCAGAATGGCTGCCAGTAGCAACCAGGGCAACATGTTAACTTGATTCACATCCAAGGGGACAGAGATGGTCACTTCCTATAACCATTTAATAAAAGTCTTGATATTTACTCTGATTGGGCCAATCACTGTGGCCAGGAAGAAACCAAATGCTGATTGATCTAGGTTTGGATGAAAGCCTCTATTGAACCAACCTTTGTTTTAAGTGGGGAAAAAATAATATACCTTGGAGCTGGGATGGAGTCAATCCATTCCAAAGATCATGGCATATGGCATACTGAGTGAGGGACATTTCCAAAGAGAATCTGAGGGCAATTTGCCAAAGTGGAATAAATTCTAAGTATGTAACCAAATATTATTCACCAAGTTCCTTTATGTGCAGTGCATTCTTTCAACTTTTTGACAAATGCACAGGAAAACAGAGGTATAGAGTTAATCTCTTGTCAAACAGGAAAATTGTATGTGACTCATATCTAGTTCAGCAAAGAAAGCTTCCTTTCTTTTTTTTTTTTAACATCTTTATTGGAGTATAATTGCTTTACAATGTTGTGTTAGTTTCTGCTGTATAACAAAGTGAATCAACTATACATATACATATATCCCCATATCTCCTCCCTCTTGCATCTCCGTCCCACCCTCCCTATCCCACCCCTCTAGGTGGTCACAAAGCCCCGAGCTGATCTCCCTGTGCTATGCGGCTGCTTCCCACTAGCTATCTGTTTTACATTTGGTAGTCTATATATGTCCATGCCACTCTCTCACTTCATCCCAGCTTACCCTTCCCTGTCCCTGTGTCATCAAGTCCATTCTCTACGTCTGCATCTTTATTCCTGTCCTGCCCCTAGGTTCTTCAGAACCTTTTTTTTTTTTTTTTAGATTCCATATGTATGTGTTAACATACAGTATTTGTTTTTCTCTTTCTGACTTACTTCACTCTGTATGACAGACTCTGGGCCCATCCACCTCACTACAAATAACTCAATTTCGTTTCTTTTTATGGCTGAGTAATATTCCATTGTATATCTGTGCCACATCTTCTTTATCCATTCATCTGTTGATGGACACTTAGATTGCTTCCATGTCCTGGCTATTGTAAATAGTGCTGCAGTGAACATTGTGGTACATGACTCTTTTTGAATTATGGTTTTCTCAGGGTATATGCCCAGTAGTGGGAATTCTGGGTCATATGGTAGTTCTATTTTTCATTTTTTAAGGAACCTCTCTACTGTTTTCCATAGTGGCTATATCAATTTACATTCCCACCAACACTGCAAGAGGGTTCCTTTTTCCCCACATCCTCTTTAGCATTTATTGTTTGTAGATTTTTGGATGATGGCCATTCTGACCAGTGTGAGGTGATACCTCATTGTAATTTTGATTTGCATTTCTCTAATGATTAGTGATGCCGAGCATCCTTTCATGTGTTTGTTGGCAACCTGTATATCTTCTTTGGAGAAATGTCTATTTAGGTCTTCTGCCCATTTTTGGATTGGGTCGTTTGTTTTTTGATATTGAGCTGCATGAGCTGCTTGTGTATTTTGGAGTTGCTTCGTTTGTCAGTTGCTTTGTTTGCAAACATTTTCTCCCACTCTGAGGGTTGTCTTTTTGTCTTGTTTATGGTTTCTTTTGTTGTGCAAAAGCCTTTAAGTTTCATTAGGTCCCATTTGTTTATTTTTGTTTTTATTTCCATTTCTCTAGGAGGTGGGTCAAAAAGGATCTTGCTGTGATTTATGTCATAGAGTGTTCTGCCTATGTTTTCCTCTAAGAGTTTTATAGTGTCCAGCCTTACATTTAGGTCTTTAATCCATTTTGAGTTTATTTTTGTGTATGGTGTTAGGGAGTGTTCTAATATCATTCTTTTACATGTAGCTGTCCAGTTTTCCCAGCACCACTTATTGAAGAGGCTGTCTTTTCTCCATTGTATATTCTTGCCTCCTTTATCAAAGACAAGGTGACCATACGTGCATGGGTTTATCTCTCGGATTTCTATCCTGTCCCATTGATCTATATTTCTATTTTTGTGCCAGTACCATACTGTCTTGATTACTGCAGCTTCGTAGTATAGTCTGAAGTCAGGGAGCCTGATTCCTCCAGCTTCATTTTTATTTCTCAAGATTGATGAAAGCTCCATTCTGCTATAGTAACCAAATCTTTACTCTTTCTTAGAACTGGATATACATACTTAATCATGTGAGAGATTCCAAGGAGCACATGGTTAAATGACACTTCTAGTCCCCAGCCGTGGGGGTAAGTTCTGAGATGCCGCATATGATTAATTTAAGAGGAAAAGATGGTAGCCAGCCAAAGTTATGAATTCCACATAACTGGTGTGAGATTTACGTGCCCATCCTGAGACTGAATGCAGGTCATGTATGTGTCTCCTATTTATAAAAGGGTAATTCTGAGGAAAGAACCCATTCAGTGCTTAAAGAGTTACCTAGGAATCGATTTCCTTTATTCTCATTTCTCTTCTTGATTCTATTGCTACTATGTCTTCTAAAAATCAATCATTAGAAATTTTAATTTGATGTCCTTACGATAGCTCTTACTTTACTATAGTGAAGGGAAAAGGCAGAAGAAAACCTGTCTTCAACTTTCAGATCATCATGTTCAAATATTTAAGACAATCCAGGTAGCAGAAAGCAGCAAATAAGTATTTTTCTGCTTGGTATTGACAGGTAGGCCTAGAGCAGCCATGCTCCAGTCCCCAACTTTATGGCTACCAGAGTCTCTACATCTAAAAGTACCTCTTTAGCTTCCTCTAGTGCCTAGAATTCTTACCTGTAGGATCATTCCTTGTTTGCTTTTAGACCTTATCCCAGCAAGTTACTTTTCAGAATTCTTAATACAGACTACAGAGTAAAACATGCTGTTCATATGCAACTTAAATCACGTGCCAAGCTTAGAATGTAATATGGTTGGCCCTTGCCTATCTGGCCCTGGCTGTGTGTCTTTTTTCATTGGACAGGACATACCTGGACCAGATCAACTGGAATCCTTACAACAGTTTTAGAAATAGAAATGAAGTTAATATCTTTCAGGATGCCAGACATGTAGGTATAAAGGTAGAAGCATGGGAGCTATTAGTGGCCATATTTTCTACTCTGTGGACAGGACAAGCCAGGATGCAGTTACTACTGTGGTATTTGAGTCAAACAAAAGCATGAAGGATATGCAAGCTCCAACAGATATACCTAAATCTAAAAGGAAACAAACAAAACAATACAAAATCCAATTAAATGGTGAAAAAAATGTAGCTAAAGCCTCAGGTGGTAAAATTCCATTTATCCAAATCAGATGGAAATATATGCTAAAGGAATGCCTGAAGCCTGCTTTCAGAGGCAGGAACGGTATCAGTCTGTACGTCTGCTGTCCCAGACCTTTCATCCTGACCCCAAATCACACAGGTCAGTAGCAACGTTGACACACTGAGATGACAATACCAGTTCTTCTCTGAATCACAAAACAATCTCCTTGAAGAGGTTTAAAGTTAAATATAGACATGGTTAAGTACATACTTTGGTATTAATGTAGGAAAAATATGCTCATATTTGGTAATAAATTATTTATAGTTTTAATATGTGTAAATTATTTATTGATGCTATGATGGTTGATTTCATATGTCAGCTTGAGACTTGGCTCAGGTGCCCAGCTGTCTGGTCAAACACCAGTCTAGATGTTGCTGTGAAGGCATTTCTTAGATATGATTAACATTTAAATCAGTAGACTTTGAGCGAAGCAGAGGACCCTCCATAGAGTGGATGGGCCTCAGTTGAAGGCCTTAGGAGAAAAGACTGAGGTCCTCCAAAGAGGGTGGAATTCTGCCAACTGCCCCACCCTCAACGTGCTCCCTGCCAGACTGCTTTTGGACTCAAGGCTGCAGCGTGAACTCTTTTTGGAACTACCATCTGGTCAGTCTGCCCTTTGGACTAGCCAGTTCTCTCTGTCTCTCTTTCTCTCTGTGTACACACTGCACACACACACACACGCACGCACACAAGCTATTGGTTCTGCTTTTCTGGAGAACCCTGACTAGTACATATTTATAACAAATAACTCCAAAACTTTGTGGCTTAAAGGCACAAATATTTATTATCTCACAGTTTCTGTAGATCAGGAATCAAGGTGCAGCTCTGCTGAATACCTCTGCCTCAAAGTCTCTTCAAGGCTGCAATCGAGGTGTCAGCTGGGGCTGCAGTCTCATTTGAAGGCTCAACTGAGGGCAGGGAGAGGGTGGTTCTGCTTCGAAGTTCATTCACCTGGTTGCTCACGAGATTCAGTTCCTCATGGTTTGTTGATCTGATTGTCCCAGCTCCTCACTGGCTGTTGCCTGAAGGCTTCCCTCTGTTCCCTGCCACATGGGTCTTCCATAGGGAAGCTCACAACACAGCAGCTGGCTACCTCAGAGTGAGCAATCAAGAGAGGTAGGAGGTCACCAAAGACAGAAGGCAGTTTTTTCATAACCTCATTTTGGAAGTAACATAGCATCTCTTCTCTTGCATTCTACCCACTAGAAGTCACTAAATTCCAGCCCTCCAAGGGGAGGGTATTGCACAAGAATGTGAATACCAGGAGGGGAGGGTCATGGGGGGCCAGCTTAAAGGTTGCTACCACATTTAGCTTGTTAGAGAATCTGACAGTTGAGGTTTTTAAATTCTAATTTAAAATCATAATTAAAGAATTGATTTGAACTTGGGATGTATGTTGCAAAACGAGAGACTTTTTTTCTAAGATTGTAAAGACTACTGAGATGCTTGAGGGGACTTCAGATTTATCATATTTATGAATTTAATATATTAGGTTTACTACAGTAGTGTAAATACTTGAGAAAGTACTTGGGGGAAACTTCACTTGTCAGGTCAGATCAGGCAACAAATGTATTAATCTTACGGATGCATCTAAAATGTTGAAGGCAATTAAATTAACTAATTTGTGAGAAGCCTGTGTGTTTACTGAGTTCTGTAACTTGAGTGACTCAAAGGGCAGTCAAAGACCAATTTGAAAGTTATTGTTAAATTTTACTAAATTTATAAATAAAAGTATATGATGTATATACATATATATATATGATTAAGGGCTTAAGGGAAACTAAGTTTTAGAATTTTTTACTTTAGTAAATTGAATATCAATTGAAGAGAATCCCAGTAGCTGTAATTTGTCCTTTCTTTGAAAAAAAATTAATGCCCTCAGAGAAAATGAAATCTGACATTGATAAAAGCAAGTCTTCAGAGAGAGAAACAGAGAGAAGATTCAAATAGATGAGAAGAAATGGGCAGTGCCGATATTTTGGACATCTTGGTCCCAGGTGTTCCTGCCTGCCATCAGCTGCATTCCTGCCCTCGAGCTCTGGAAGACACCTTGATGTCCTTATAATTGTTTTCTCTTGAAACCAAGAGCCCAAACTCATGTCTTTCCCTATAATCTCTTCTGCAGAAATGTAATTTGTGAAACACACACTGGAGACACTCTCATCTCTGATAATAGTAACTATGAGAGTCAGAAAACCTCTCCAGGATGGGAATGATGAGACACTGTTTCACTCTTGACCTGCCATCCTTTCTTCCCAGATCTGTCCATTTCCCTATTCATTAAAAATAAGTAGATTTGATAGTTGAGCCCTGCCTCATGTGGCTGTGGAGGAAGTAATCCATTTCACAGTGTGCTGAAAAGAACGATTCTGGTTCAAGGTTGCTGACGCTACTGCTGCATTTCAGTGATGCTGATGATGCTCTTATAAACTCTGTGGTTTTTTGAAACTTTGAGTTGTCTTCCTTGTCACTGCTCATTTCTCATGTGGCACTGCTGATTCTGATTCCTAACTGTGCCCCTGTCTGTGCTTACCTCTTCATCTCCATGGTTACTGCAGGTACTGAAGCCTCTATCATCTCTCCTATGGAATTTTGTGATGTTTTCCCACTAAGCTACCCAGATTTTCAGGTCAGCTTTTATCTATTCCATTCTGAAACCGCCCCAAGCTCATCTTCTCAAACACAAATAAGTCCATATTACTTCTTCTCAACGTCCAGGAAAGGTCCCCAACTGCCAAAATAAAGTGCAGACCTCTTAGAATGACTCACAGGATGCTTTACACCAGCTTTCAACCCTAAGTTGTATGCTGAAATCATAAGGAACTGATTTTAGTTTGTTGAACCAATTATGCACTTTCCCTCTCCTTGGAACATCTTCCTCCAAATTCTTAAAAATCTGTCAAGGCTGGGCTCAAGTGTCTCCTTCTTATGAAGTCTCTCCTTCCCTGACCCGCCCAAGCAGAGTTTCCATTACAATTTTCCCATCCACCTTGTACAGAAATCTGTTACAATCTTTATAGCGTGGAATTGTAATTTTTTCCTCTACATGTTTGCTTCCCAAACATGATTGTGAGCTCCTTGAAAGCAGACACATAACTTATTCATCCTTGGCTGCTTGGTTTCTAGGGCTGTGCTTGAAACAAGGAGGTTATTCAGTAAACGTATGTGAACTGAAGGTAGATCTATTACTATTCTTGGAATTTACAACATTAAATGTAGTTTAAATTTAAAAATTCACTCAGGAAATACCCTACTTCAGAGCCCTAAGAAAATTATTTAACTTTCCTTACAAATTTCTCTTCTATGGGTAGAAAGGACTGGTTTAGACTGTAACAGAGCACTAAATTAAAGTAAAGCAAGATTGTCTCTTTCTTGAGATAGAGGGACAGGGAAGAATAGAAAAGTACTTTATTGCTTTAGTTTTTTACATGCAGGTCAAAACGTCATTAAAGTAAGATTTGTCACAAATAAGCTGAAACACAACAGGGTTGATTGACTATATGTAAGTTAAACAAGGGGGAGTTTAAAGAAGGGCTAGTTTTCCCCTTTATTTACATTTTGTTTCGGTGTAAAGGGGGAGAACACAAGCAGGGATGGACTCAGGGAAGCTTATGACTGAGAATTACTTGGGCTGACTCAGCCTCTTCTCTTTTCTATAAAATGCTTAAGGAGCCATGAAGAGGTGAATGAAACAAGATACTAGCATTTGCCTTAGAAACATCTAAAAGTGAGGAGCCTATTAAAGGAGACAGTCTTAGAAATAGAGTCACAGGTATAGAAAACAAACTTACGGTTCCCAGGCGGGGAAAGGGGGAGGCAAGGATAAAATGGGAGAACTGGGACTGACACATACACACGACTATATATAAAATAGATAACTAATAAGGACCTTCTGTAGAGCACAGGGAACTCTACTCGATGCTCTGGGATAACCTATATGGGAAAAGAATCTAAAAAAGAGTGGATATATGTATACGTATAACTAATTCACTTTGCTGTACAGCAGAAACTAATACAACATTGTAAATCAACTAGACTCCAATAAGAATTATTTTAAAAATGAGAAAGTTGTATTGGAAATCTGCCATTTCTCATGTTTCTGGTTTTCTACCCAATCAAGTTGTGCGTTTGTGTGTCTGTGTGTGTAGAGCTCTCCAAATAGTGTTATTCTGCTTAGTTTTTTGTTGTTGTTGTGTTTTTTTTAAGTTTTGAATATTTTACAGCAATGACAAGAAAAATAGGATTGCTCGGAGTTCAGCAATCCTCATTAGTCACTCACCACAACTGGTAATTAGATGAAAAAGATAATGGGAAGCAGGGACTAAGCAGGACTCTGTCATCCTGTGTGTGAAATGATGCTGAGAGACCGAGCAACCCAGCAACCCTGGTGCCTGACTTGTTTTAGACATTTTAGAACACAAAGAAAGAATTGGCAGGGATAAAGCCCTATGGTGGATGGGCCGTTTCGGGTTATGACTGATCACCCCTCACCACTAAACAGTTCAGGTGAACCAACATGTAAAAAAGCACTTAACTATGTGATAAGTACTTAACCAGCGAGGTATTGGGCACCATGGAAAGGCCTGCTTTTCTGTCTTAGGTGCTGTGATTATAATAAGAAAAGCTTATTCATTGTTCAGTTGCATCTGAATCAACAATGATTACAAACATCTGTATGCAGATAATTCAGAAATCTATTCCTTATGCTTTTATACTAGGCTAAATATGAAAACCATGTTTCTCTGAAATTTATCCAAATTTTTTTCCTAGCATCTTTACCCTAAAACTTCCATCATCGCCTCCCCCACCCCCAATTTTAATTTTCTTCCACTTGCAGGAATTCTATCCAAAACATCCCCTGGCACATTCTCCTTCTCCTTTCAATATAGAGAAGATTTATAGATGAGGATAAAAAGGGAAGAGAATAAGCAAAAGCTGGGGTGGGGTGGGGCTGGATTTGGGGAAGCCTATAATTTGATAAGGATGAGCTCAGATAAGGCAGGACTGGTGAGTGGTGGTCAGATTGGGAAAGGTCTGGAATGTTCGGCTGGAGGTCTGGACTTCATGCCTCTGGAAACAGAAGGCAGAGGTTCTGAGCCGGGGAGTGACCCAGTTAGAGCATGTGTTAGGTTACACCACATCAGTATTTCGGGTTAATAGACTAAGACAGACACTGGGGACTTAAGAGCAGTTAATGAGAAAAGTAAAATTACTTTAGCACATGTAAGATGTTATGAGAACTTGATTTGGGGCAGTAGAAGTGGGTCAGAGGGATGAGGAAAACAAAAGATCAAAGACCAGAAAGATGCAACTTTCTGACTCAGTTTCATATAAGGCAGCACGTTCATCCCCATAAAACCCTAGGTGTCTGCTTGTGTTGTTCCTGTAAACTTTCAACATCCCCTCACTGGTAAGACATAGGAAGTGACCAAAAAAATCATTTTCACCATAATACTTGAGCAGCCATTAGATAAGGGTGAAAAAGTTTACTTAAGAAAACAGTGCTCAAAACATCCTCCTTGCCAAGAAAACCTCCCCCCCCCCATCCCCATGGGCAGGAAGAATGGAGCAGGCCATTAATCAACTAACATTTTGTGAGCCTTTTGCCACGCCATCTGAATAAAGTAGTCTTTGGATTTATCCAAAATTAGGCAGCCGCCGTGATTCATTTGAAAAGGTCCCTGCTGTAGGCTGGAAGTAGGCACCTGACTATACGATGGGGAAGCAGCAAAGTAGGTACACAGTTCTGGAAAGCCTCCTACCAAATACTTCATCTATTAAATAGATAGGGGAAACCAGACATTTAAAAAGTTAGAAAGGAAGCAAAATAGTGCAGGAGTACCATAATGACCTTTTGTGACTAAGGAAAAGTATCAACATTATCATGGATGGTATTTACTTTGTATAAACTAAACTGCACAGACCATTATATAGTGCATAGAATAGAAACAAAAGTTAAAAGAGATTTAAAGCTCTTTTGGTCCAATTTCCCACTTAGGTAGAAATGCTGTGCACAATATCCCTAATAGGTGGCTAACTGGTATCAGCCTCCATCATCTCAATGAGCAGTGAATTGTCTGCTTCCAGGACAAATGTATTTCATTTGGAGTATCCTAATTCTGATGGTACCTTATACCACGTCACTTGGACCTCCACTTATTCACAGTTCTGTTCCTTGGAGAAAACTATGTCTATTCTGTCTTCCTTACAATAACTCAAATGAGAATTTTTGTCCTAACTGCAGGGGGAAGCCAAGGGGGTTGTAAAGAGAAGTGTGGGATGACAAATTACGATTTGCTCACTCAAAGACCTATTTGTGTTCTGTTGGGTCCACCATTATATGTACTGTTTTTTCTTCTTTCCTTTGGACTCATCAGCTAATCATTATTAGTAAGATCTCTTCTCAATTAGCTTACTGGTTATACATGATTTATCTTATATATTACCATAGGCATGCTCGATTTATTGATATCTAATATTAATTAGTGGTTTTTAACCAAATTGTAGAAAATACAGATACCTTAGAGCACCTTAACTCTATTTACTCTTAACTTCTGTGCTTTCATATATGTTAAATCCTGAAAGTCAGTAGTTTCATTGCTTAATAAAATAAATACTTATTTCTGTTTCCTCACTTCCCTTTCCTTTTCCAATATCCTTCATATCTCCCTGCATTTCTCTTTCTCCATCTGGGGATCCTTTCTGCTGCCTGAAAAACTCCTTGATTGTATTTCTTTGAATGTGGATCTGTTGTGATAAGTTCTCCCAGTTGTTTGTTTGTTTGTTTGTTTTTTCTGGAAAGATCTTTATTGCACCTTCAATTTTGAAAGATTTTTTTTTTCTGCATGTAGAACTCTAGGTTTTTTGTTTGTTTTGAAACTTTGAAACATTATTTCATTGTCTTCTGACTTAGGCAGTTACTGGTAAGAAGTCAGTTGCCAATTTTATTTTTGCTCCTTTGCTTCCCTCTGGCTGGTTTTAAGATTTCATTCGGTCATTGGTTTTCAGTGGGTTTTACTATCTATTTGGCAAGGCATGCTTTTCTTCTTGTCATTTGTATTGATTCTTGAATCAGAAGCTTGAATTACTTTTGGAAAATTCTTGAACATTGGCTTCAAATGTTGCTCCTACCTCAATTTCTGTTTCCTTTTCTAGGACTCTAACTGCACCCATGTTAGACTGTTTGAAGGTCTATATTTCCTTTACACTGTTTTCCGTATTTCTCATCCCCCTTCCTCTTTTTGTTTCAGTCTAGACATTTTCTGCTGACCTATTTTCTTATTCACAGATCAGACTCACAAATCCTCTCTTCAGATATGTCTAATCTTTAATTTCATCTATTGTTTTCTAAATTTCCGTTATTGTATTTTCAGTTCTAGGACTCTTATTATTTCTAGTTCTTTAGGAAAATTCCCAATCTTGTCATCTAATTTTTAAATATACTAATCATAATTATTTTAAAGTCCGTTTCTGATGACAGCCCTTAGGGACTGTCTTTTAAAATACATTATTATTTTATCACTATCTGTTTTTATGTATATTAATTTGTATTGGAATGCTAGAAATTGTGTATGAAAAGTTATGGAAGCTTTGGCTGATAATTTTTCTCCAGAGAAGGTTTTTAATAGCGTATGGCAGACCAGGAGAATAATATTATATCAGTTAAATCTAATACGATATTAAGCTGATTTGAGTCTGGGTTTTAGTCTTCATAAGGCCTGGTCTCTATTTCTGGTTTGCCCTTACTTATAAAGTATAACCTTTTGGGGGCCTCAGATGAAAGCCTGGGCTATTTTTTATTACCTCACCACCCTAATGGGAACTGGCGTTTACTGTTTTCTCCCTCACGTAGTGATACTGATGAGAGCTATGCTTAGCTTTTCACCAAGTTTGCCTGTCTCTCAAACCAAGCTGCGAATGGCTTGGGGGGGAAACTGGCTCAGATCGTTGGGCTTTCTTTTCTGTATATCCTTTCTTTCCACAATCTTTTCCTCTTAAGTCCTGGCTGTTTGATAGTCCTAAGCTCCATTTCTCCGCGCCAAGTAACTCTTTTAAGTCTGTTCTATTCTACTTCTCTGCAGTTTAGCAACCATGCTCTGCTCAGTAAAAGCATCTCTGTGCTTTTACAAATTGGTGGTGTCTCAACAGAAAATAGCGGAAACACCATGCTCATTTCAGTGGGTTTATCTTCTCTCCAGCATCTTGGTCCCTTAAATTCTGATTGCCTGGATAGCTTTCCTATGCCATTAGTGAGACGATTTTTTTTTTTTTTGCGTTCAGTCAAGCTTTTTTTAGTTTTCTTTCTTTCTTCCTTCCATTTCCCCCTCTCCTCTTTTCTTCTTCTTCTCCTTCTTTCTTTCTTTCTTGAAGCCCATCAAAGCCAGAGGCTACTTGGTAATTTTTATGCTGTTGAACATACTATATATATATTTTTTCTGGTTTTAGGAATTTCTCATATTTTTCTATACTCTCTTTGTTTTCAGAGACTTCCTGCATTAGTTAGCATTTGTTGCATAACAAAGAACCCATACATTCGTGGATTAAAACAACAATTTATTTATCTTGCAATTCTGGAGGTTGGTGATTTGGGCTGGGCTCAGCTGCTTTGAGTCAGGCTTGGCTAATCTTTCAGTGGGGCTCACTCATGTATCTGCTGCCGGCTGGGGGGATGACTGGGAACTGGCTAATAGGAGGGTTTTGGTTCTTCCCTATGTGATGTCTCATCCACCAGCAGGTTAGCTTCAGGCTTGTTCATGAGGTGGCGGGATTCCATGCACAAGAGCAGAAACATGCGAAGGCCTCTCCCGAAATCACAATATCGATTCTCCTGCACTGTTGTGACAAAGGAGGTCACAAGGCCAACCCACATTCAGGGTTGGAGAAATAGACTCCACCTCTCATTGGGAGAAGCTGCAAAGAATTGTGGCCACTTTTTGGTAGTCTACAACGCTAAAGTCATCGTTAATTCTAATAATTTAAATTTCTTAGACTTTTGCTCATGGATAGTCACATCCATTGCAAACAATGATAGTTTTATCTTTTCCTTTCCAATGTTTTACAATGCCATTTCCCTTCATTGCCTGATTGCACTGGATTGACCATTCAGTACAATTTAAAATAAAAGGAGAGAGAGTGGACATCCTTGATTTGTTCCCAATTGCAGAAGAAAAGATTTTGAAAAACTTCAATATTAATATGCTGTACTGTGTGGATACTTGTATTTTTTCTGCATATATTAAAATGATTTTTAAAGTTTTTTGTTAATATGATAATTTCACTGATTCAATTTGAATATTAGACCAAATTTAATTACTATATTAACCAGTTTGTTGATTTCTGTTATTTTTTGATGTGGAAGAGTTTTTTGCTAACTTATTTAGAATTTTTGTGTTTATTGTGGCACAAGTGTTATTGAGCTACACTTTTTAAAATAATGTCTTTGGGGCTTCCCTGGTGGTGCAGTGGTTGAGAGTGTGCCTGCCGATGCAGGGGACACGGGTTCGTGCCCCAGTCCTGGAAGATCCCACATGCTGCGGAGCGGCTGGGCCCATGAGCCATGGACGCTGAGCCTGCGCGTCCGGAGCCTGTGCTCCGCAACGGGAGAGAGGCCCGCGTACCACAAAAAAAAAAAAAAAAAAAAAAAATGTCTTTGGAAGGTTTTGGTGAGAATTAATAAAGGAAAACCTCACTAAGATGGAGTCAGGAAGCCAGAAGGGGGAGCTCTCAGGCAGTACCACCTGATGTCAATTACAGGAAGCATTGTCAATTGCAGACCCCAACAGAAGAATCATCAACAGGAAAGAATCATCCATCACAGGTCCCAACAGGAAAAGATGTACATGGTGTCTCCTACAAGAAATTGACTACCCCAGCAACTCAGCCAGTGAGAAACCGTCATCACCCTGAACTCTCACTTTTCTCCGATGGACTTTTTTCAAAATAACCCCTTCCATTTTGCTCCTTTTCTCTCTAGAAAATAACATTCCTCTTTGTTGTGTGTTGGACTTGCCTATGGCTTTTGCCATAGCTTGCTTTTCCTGAATTGCTATTCCTCTGCTATTCCCGAATAAACCCATTTTTGCTGGTAAAATAACTGTTTTATTTTTAAGGTCCGTATTTGAAATCAAGGTTATAAATTGGGAATTGGCTTCTTCTGTATTCTGGGAGAGTCAGCGTAACATTGGAATTGCTTCCTCCTTAAATATTTGAGAGAATTAACCAGTGAAGCCATCTGGGTAAAGACTTTCTTTATGGGAAGTATCCAATTATAGATCAAATAAATTGGCTAGTTTGCAATCTCTTTAGTAGTCATTTGACTAATCCAATTTTCTTTCTCTACTTGTGTCCATTTTAATAAGTTGTATATTTCTAGGTATTTTCCCATTTAATGTATTTACTATTGCAATTTGTTGTACTATCTTTTCATTTTCTACAGAACCTGTTTTTATTCCTGAAGTTGTTATTTGTGAATTCTCCTTTTACTACCAATAGTATGAGGTGTTTTACCCCAGTTTCACCTAATTTAAACTCCATCGACAGGGTGCTACTGAGTGAAAGAGTAACAGCTCTAGCTAATAGTCATTTGATAAGTTTGAGTTTATTAGTTATAGTTCTGGCAGGAGAGAAATGGCACTCTCAAACTGGGCAATTTGAAGAGAGCTGAGTAAAACATTTATTTATAAAGTTACCTGTGGTGTTCAGGGAAATAACAAGGGGGAGTGTAGGACCCTGGGGTAGTAACTGCAGGAGATTATTACCACCCAAGGACCTGGAGAAGAGAATGGTTACCAGGCTGTATTGTGAGTAGCTATAGGGGAAGGACTCCCAGACAGATGCTGATACCAACAACTCAGGAATGAAGCCAAGGAAAAATACCCTGACCTCACTTTCCTCTGGTCCTCCAACCTCTTTTGAGAGCCTCCTGTTGACTGAACCAAATCAGGTGCTGACAGGCAAAGGAGTAGTTAGTCTTTATATATCAGCAGCCTGGGAGGGCAAACACAAGATATTCAACGCATTTTGGATAGCCATTTTGTTATACTTCTCAGCAGTGTCATTGGCTTAGCAGGTCAGTACTCAGTGAGGCTACAAAACTGGAGGAACTTATTAAGCAAAGATGAAACATTTGACAAGTATATTGTCTCCCCTGCCTACTCAGGCTGATTTCTAGATGAAGAGGTTGGAAGACAGAATGCTAGTGGTATCTTTTGGTGTCTTCTGGTTACATTTAGCAAGGAATAGAACTAGCAGTTAAGCTCAGGCTGATATAGGTTAGTTGGCAGTAAAAATGGAAAGAAAAGGAGAAGAGAGAATCCAGAAATTTGTAGCCTTTTGGATTGAAAACTCAAATGGTTTTAGTCTCCAAATATGAAAAGGTAAGATTCAGAAATGTTTTCTGCATTAAAGATCCATTAAAGCAGAGTTCTGCCACAAACTACTAGTGTAGAGTTCCCTCCAAGCTGGCTTACCTCAATGTAACTACCCTTATGTTGAAAGAAGAGAAGGAATGGGGGGAGGAGGTTCAAAGAAATATATCAGCCTGAAGGATTATGACTAGTAATTATGACTATTCAAGATATCTGGGTGTTTTTCAGGCAAATGAAATCAACTGGAAGCAAACAGAGCAGAAGCCTACTCGTTTTTTTGAATTGCTCAGCTAAAGAAATCACACGCCAGACTGAAAAAGCCTTTAACTGTTTAAGACTTAAAGTAAACCTTGGGTTTTGAAACTTGCATTGACAGGATAGCGTGTGTGAAAACTACATCACTTCCCAGAAGATCTGGTACCAAAAAAAACCCCCCAAACCCCCAAAAACAAACAAACCACAGAGGATAATACAGCAAAAAAGCCCCCTCCCGCTTAGGGCAAAGCCAGAGTCCCCCTCCCCCTCCCCTTTCCGGCACAATGGTGAAATCATTAATTCCAAATTGAAGACTGTAGGAAAGTCAAGAAAGTCCCCACTTCAGGGCAGAGACCTCACAATGCCTACTTGTAGGGTTGTACCATGGCTATTGACCAGTGATCCCATTCTTCCCTTTTCTAAATGAGAGATTTGATTGTAGATTTTCTCTCTGCTTATGACTATAGAGTGTGTGCTCAGGCCAGATAAATCATCCCTTGATCATGAGAAGCCACAGTGTCCTAAAGGAGAGGGCAGTGCCGTTATTGGAGATCTGGATTTGAGTTGGGTATAGTAACTGCATGGGATTTTAGGATGTTTCCCTGGAGTGGGAGCGAATGTATTCAGTGTGAGGAACACGGGATTTATAGAGACAGTAGATGCGGCAAAGACAAAAGATGTGTTTGTCCCTTGAAAATTCATGCGCCCTTTCTGTTGTGTAGAGTTGTTTCTGGGAGGCATGTATGTGTCTGCATTTCTCAGCATCTAGATAGGACTTTTAGGCTAGCTCTCACCAGTGGGCTATGAGTAAAATAATGAATGTTATTTTCCGGCTGAAATGTTTAAGAAGCAGGTATACGTTCTCCATTTTTTCTTCTCCAGTCCACTGGCTGGAATTGAATGACTGCAAAGGTCTAGACGGTGGAGCTACAAGGCAAAGCAGCCTAAACCACCTCGTGGAAATATGCTCACTGTATACCAGCATTGGACTCTGTGAGCAAAGAAAAACAACTCTGTTGTGTTAAGTCATGAATTTCAAGGTTTATCTGAATCCTCTGCTACTCATACTCAATGATTACAAAGTACACAAAGCTCTATAAATTACTTTGTGGGTCCAGGAACAAATCTATATCTATATCTATATGTTTCTCTCTACATATCACACATATATAAATTTAAGGGCAAAGAAATAAAAATTTACTTAAGCTTATACATTTAGATTTTAGATAATGGTGTCTGATTAGCATGCAATTGCTTTAGGGCAACCTAAATCTAGGAATTTACCAGTTTATCCTCTTACAACTTAAACTCAGGAGGTTGAACCCAAAAATGTGATAGGATTTAATAAGACAGTCAACGTGTTTTAATATCATTGTATCCTTCACAGCATCTATACAGTGATGGAGAGACAGTATTTCTTGAATATAAGACAAAGAAGACAAATGATCTTAAGGATTAGTGATAGAAATTAATAATAAATTCATGCATCATTATGCCTAAATGCATAGGCTGTTACATACATGCAAGATGACTGTAAGGTCACTAGCTATTGTGGAATTAGACCCCAGAATATTGCACCATTATATTATTATGGAGTTAGAGTGATATCTTTACTCATGACTTTTAAAAGCAAGTTGGCGCTAAAGCTCAAATCTATGACTGTAGCAGGGAACATATCCAATGTATGTCATGCCTGTCATTTGCCTGTTTATTCTCAAATCCATTCCTTTCCACTCCACTGCTTGGCTCTGTATCACAAGGGGCTGACCCTGCAAACTACATTTTCCTGACCCCCTTCTCAGCTGGGAGACACTGACAGGAATACTGAAGGGCAGGCAGATGGGAGATTTCCTCTTACTTTCATTTAAGGTGGCATCCCTGGCAGGGCAGGTGGCATCCCTAACACCCACGGGACAGCCCCTGCTCTGTAGTCACAACTTTGCATGGCAGCCTCCCTGGTGGTTCCTGGTGGTACTGATACCCTGCATCCCACCAGTTCTGGAGGTGGTGGTGCCTTCCTGCTGCTGCCGGATTACTTCATCATCCCATGTTTGTCTCCTCAGTTCTTCCAGTACCGTTGTAACTGGTTCCTCATATTAGAGTCCTTCAGACTTGAATGCTGTTCTCCAGAGAGGACCCTAATCAATATATGTGTGCACTAATGGCTACATAGAACACAATATGTAACACAACTTGCATATATAAACTTACCAACAAAATAACTTTTCAGTGATTATTTGTTGAATGAGTGAATATATGTATGGAAGGGTTACTTGAAAACTGGGGGTAGGGGGAGATATTTTAATGTTTCAAAGTTAAACCTAGAAATCCCTATTAATATTTTGTGTAACTGTTACCAAGTCCAAGCTTGTACTGCTCACCGCAGGACAGGCCAATAAATCGAGAGACGACTTGTTGGGGCAAGGAATAGCGACTTTATTTGGAAAGCCAGCAGACCGTGATGATGCTGGACTAGTGTCCCAAAGAACCATCTTACCCCACTTAGATTTCAGGCATCTTTTGTACTAAAAGGGGAGGGGGTGTGGTTGGTTGTTGCAGACTTCTTGGTGCTGGAATCCTTTGTTCTTGCAGCTGTCCGCGGAGGTCAGGTCACGATGTTCCTATAAGCCTCCAACAAGACAAATGTTATTCTCTGTTCTGCAACTTTTTATCTCTAAATGAATGGAAAAGTGTTACACCTTCAAAGGTCGGAGCCTTGAGAATGGGCTATCCTGTATATTCTTTACTAAAAGGTGCAGAGCCAGCATGACTAAGCACAGGCAATAGAACACAAATGTTAGAGCTAAACGGAAAGGCTTAATAAGGAGTCAGCTTTGCTCTTCTCTGTTACATAACTATATGCTAAGGAGGAAATTTTAGTAAGAGGTATTAGAAATCGTGCTAATAAATTTGAATGGAGCCCTAGAATTAAAATGGTAATGCAGTCATAAATTCAAAAGAGAAGGAAATCTAGAGGCAAAGATTACAGCCTTTATTAAAGCAAGTATCTTTTCAACCCTTTTCCACTTTGATTCATAATAGGAAATATATTTTATATTGAGAATGAGTGCAATCATATATGCATGAGATTCCTGCTATATTTCCTATTCATTTTCTTCTAGCATATCCTACCCAGTGTGACACAGTTTGAAAACATGGGTCTCAGCATATTACAGGAACCGTGATCATCTTTGAAAATGTATCCAAAGGATTAAGGCATAACTCATCCTCTGCTCACTCTTTCTTTGTCTTCCTGCATAGTGGCCACCTATTGTTTTGGTTATCTCAGCGTGTGTTCACCTGCTTTCCTCTTGGAAACTATCCCTCTCCTTTTCTTAGTCCATAGGGTTCAGGTCAACTTCCTGCCCACCTCTCCTGTCCCCCCGACTCTCCAACTTGACCAGCTCTGGGGGAAGCATGTCATCTAGTTTTGGTCAAGCAGAGAAGCCATCTCTGTGACCACAAGGAATGTCTCAATAGTTGGCACATAAGCTAAGATAGGCCAATGAACTCTCTCACCAAAAACACTTTCTTGTTTGGCCAGACTGGAAGCTGGTGAGAATCAGGGATGGATCCTGGGAGCCATCAGATGGAGAGAGCTGCCTAATAGAGAAGCTACCAAGAGGGAAGGCATGGAGGGACGATGACATTTGTGATCCTGGATCCGCTCATTTTTCCTGAGCACCGGTAAACTAAGTTCTGAAATTCTAATGTAGGTAAAAAGCTATTTACAAATGATACTTAATTTGTGAAATGACTTAAATTAGAAATGTATACTTTCAGACCTCTTCAGTATCCCAAATTTATAAACAGATAGGGCAAAATTAGACTGAAATCATCACATAATCACTTGTATTTTAAATGGTACTGCAAATATTTTAAATTATGTTTATAATTTTATACAATTGTGTTGAATATTTCAATGGCATTATCCAGTCTCTTAATCTTTTTTCAGTGCCAACATATTTTTAGTTTTGCTGCACTGGGAGCCCTGCTTCATTTATTAAGAAAAATAGGTTTGAAAAAAATTGTTTACATTAGGGTTTTCCCTGAAAAATTCAATTAAGGAAATTAAGACTCCCCCCGCTGCAAATTTAATATTTATTTTTTTCTCAACCAGTAAATAGAGGTACCCTATTGTTGTGGTCCGTGCGTGGGTTGGAAGAAGAGTTTCCAGACACAAAGTATTTTAGATGAGAGTGAGTTTATTGAGAACAAAGAGCAGAGTTAGTGAGGGGCGCTGCGAATACAGGGGTCGACTTCCTGATGGGCCAGGGAGAGCCCGACCCCCTTTGTGGGCTAGTAGCCAACTTCTATAGCCTCAAGACAAAGAAAATTCCTGCTGGCGGGATGGCATTAGGTGATTGGTCAGGATGCTACATGGTTGCTACATCGTGAATATTTTACCTAATATGGACTCGAGGGCTGTCCGGTTTAGGTCAGGAGAGCCCATGGCAACAGTCACTATGCGGGCTCAGTTAATTCCGGAGATTTTTATCCTGTGCCCTTGATATAGGGCTCTACACCTAAAACATTATAGATTTATTTAAAGCTATTTATATAAGATACATTTTAATGTAAAAATAACTTTTAAAAATATAAGGCATTTTTTTCCCAGTTCTACTCAGTATGTGGTTTTAAATGTCTGCATAGTTTATTGATTTAAAAACAATAATTCAAAGCACAAAGTATATTGAAGGCCGGCAGTGCAAAGACTTATCCGCAAATGAAAAGTTTAAGCTATAGCTTTGAACATTACCGTGGAAAAAAGAGTTGAGATAAATGATATTCCTCATACCTATATCATCGACTGGTTAGTTACTGCCACAAGGTATGAACAAGTTTGTGCCTAATTTTACAACTTCTCTTAGATGTTCACTACTTGGTGTTTTTCAAAGACGTTATGTGGACATCTAGACAACAGTCACTCATATTCAATGCACTCCTTAGAAGTGAAGGCAACAGTTCTCTGTGGCAGAATTAAAACAGAGCAAGATCTGACAACCTGCCAATATCTCTAGGAAATCCTTATTAATCTCACGTGGATGGATTTTGCTCCCACCTGGGAGCTTTGGAGTTAGCAGGCAGAATGTGTTACTTCTACAATATTTCTATGAAGAAATGATTGATTTGGAAATCTTGTGCTTTCACTATTATTAGCATTAATTATTGCTTGCAAATCGTGTTACCCAAAGCAGGTGCATTGAATGATCCTATCTTAAAATACCTGACAGGGAAAATGGCAAAACATCACACCTATTTTTACCTCTTGTTATTACCGCTTTGAAAACACAAAAGCATCTTCAGTTGAGGTGTTGACAAAATTGGTTTCCTTCTCTCAGTAGCTATACATAGAACACTAAGTAACTTCCGAAGATTAGAAAAAAAAAGTTTTATTGAAAAGTAGGCATTTTTGAAATTGGTACAAATAAACAAAGAAGTAATCTGAAAAAAATTACATTTGTATTTTTTTCTTAACAAGCTTGTTTTAGGAGCACTAACTATCCTTTTCGCTATAACTATTAAGAGTTTAATTCCTGAGATTTTTGTAGTCAAAATTCTTAAAGTAAGCAGAGAGGAAAGAAATGTTTTCCCCAGATGGGAGGCTGAACTGTGGATTAACATCTCAGCCAGTTCATTCCTGTCACTTTTCCATACATTAGATTTTTCATTTAGGATATATTCACACTGTAATTTATTCGTTACCTACAGGCCCCCAAAGGTGGCACATCCTCAAAGAGCTGAAATATTCGGCTGAAAGATGGTATATAAGTAAAAGTTATTGTTACTAAATATTTGCCATTGTAGGTAGCTTCCTTCTTTTAAAGTGCGAACATAGAAACAAAATGAGTTTTTCACATCTGGTTTGATATAAATAACAATTCAAGTATCTCCTTTAAAATGATGTTCTGAAAAACATTAACATTTATGAATCACAAATTTAAATATATTTTCTGCAAGGCAGAATATTCCTGGAATATCCTTTGTTTTAATCATTACTGAGGCTATAAAGGTCAAAACCTAGCTTTGGTCCGCGTCATATTTTTGATAGTTCCTCATTTTTTAAATCTATATACTTAACTAATCATTTAGAAAAAATGAACATCACGTGCATGAAAGGAAAGCTTCAAACGATAACATTTCATTGAAAAAGCTGTATTCAAATGAAGATGTGGTCTAAGTCATTCGTGCTTATTTTCGGTTAAAGCTGACACATAAGATGTTCACTGAGCTTTCGTGTGAAATGGGGTTGTATCATAATCTTGAAAATGAATTCCCTTAGCAGTTGTGATCTTCATTATAGCCCCATTCAAAGTGTCATCTTCAATGAGTGTTATTAATCCACTGGCAATCATTGATGGGCTAAAAATAAAGGAAACATCAGGGTTTTAACATTAAAGAATGAGGCATAATTATCACATCGTCTTGAGTTATTTTTGAAGTATCTATCACCTTTAACATGTAATAGGGAAATGTATATCATGAAGCTATTGCTACTTTCATTTTTTATTCAATTAGATGACTAAATTATAAATTTAGTGGTAGATTTCCACACCCACCCTTCTGTTATTTTATAGGAAGGATTCATAAATTTATATTTATTATTTACATTGAGTAAATGATTATTTTTCCATCTTTAACCTATCAGTAGAATTTAGACTTATCAGATAGAAATGTTTATTAGAGTAGAAATTTGAAGAATTGTAACTAACATTTATTGAGCGTCTATTATTTATCTGCTATTGTTTTAAGTACCTTACATATATCAACTTATTTGTGGACTTTCCAAAGTCCCCTAAGTTTGTTTTAGTATTATCCCCATTTTACATGCAAGAAAATCAAGGTAAGTAGAGGTTGATGGATAAGTTCATGGTGAGTGTGGTGGAGTCAGGATTAGATCCAGATGACTCCGTCCTGTGAGACGCCAACTGCTCTAACTCAGACATGGTTCCCCAAACGTGTGTTGATCAGTTGTTTCTTAGGAAAGTGGTTGAAGTTAGGGGGGCATATTTAATTTCACAAAGGGTATATATGAATATTGCTTGGAATTTAGGCAGATAAGGTATCATTGCTTCCAAAGACAACTAAACATCACCTTTAAAAAAAAGTATCTGATTATGGTTGAAGGTATTAATGATGCATTCTTTATACCTAAAAGCAAAATTCATGATGTGTCAACATATTCTATTCGGAAACCCAGAAAAAGTACTTTTTTTCAGAGATTTTGTCAAACCAAAACTTTGAAGCTTGCATGAGTTTCTCAAATTTAAAAGCTAATTCTTTTTCCTTTCGATTGCTTATGTCTAGATAGCACTTTGCTCCATTGTATAAAGGAAGATAGGTATAGTTTTACTTACTCCAAAATTCCATAGTATTTCATCATATCCTTGATATGATCCGTGTATTCTATATATTGTCCCATGTTTTCTTCATTTTCAATGGATTTGAGGATGGGTGTATTAACAAAGCCTGGGCAAATGGCATTCAGTCTCACACCACTGTTCATGAGATTAGCAGCCATCTGCCAATTGGAAGTAGAAGGTTGCAGATTTCAGGAGTTTTGTAAATGTATAACATAGGATAAACTGATAATTAAAGCTAGTTAAAAGACGCTGATGTGAAAAGTACTAGACAGCTGTCCTTCTAGCTATATAATGATGACAATGGTAAGGCTGACTGGTGGCAGAAAGTAAAAGAATACATAACTAAAGTGCTGAACTAATTCTTGCAAGCCTCACCTAACTACTTTTTTTAAAATATCAGTATTACTGGGCGACTCCTGAAAATACTTGATTATCTAAAGTGCTCTTATCTACTGAACACTGCAGGCAGCTGAAGGTAAGAAGCTGAGGCTTAGAATTGATACCCCAAGTTTTCTTTGAAATTGGGGTTGTATTTTAAAGAGAATACTTACTTAAAAAATACTGTTAGTGGAAAATTTTAGGACTTTGATTGATTCTAAAGACACTCTTAGTAATTTGCACTATCTGGAAGACAATTTTAATTATTTTTAGACTAACCTTCTTTGGCTTTTATTTGAACTATTTATAAAACAAAATGTAAGTCAGTTATTTGTGGATTCCATTTGCTTTCTTGCTAACATTTATTCATAACCCCCCTAATCAATACTTGTGGTGCTTTCAAGGTTTTCTGTGGACAAGGACAGAGTAATAAGAAATTTGAGTTGCCCGATATGGACCAAGGTCAAATAAAATGATGCTCTGCTTCCTTGTTTCAGCTCTTACACCATGAACAAGTGTCCTTTTCGCGGTACTTGCCCATGTTTTTCTCATCTTTGTGCTTGTGTTGGTGATTTTGCTATCTGAAACGTCTTCAAGGCATAGTGCTGAAGTGCTGTCTAGTATTTCTAAGTGCAAGAAGGCTGCAATGTGCCTATGGATAAAATACACATGTTAGAGGAGCTTCCTTCAGGCATGAGGTATAAATGCTGTTGGCCATGCTAATACAATACATATTAAACACAATGCATATTAAATAAGGTGTCTTTAAGTAGAAATATACATAAAACTAGGCTATGTGTTGATTGGTTATTCAAAATGTTGTAGCCAGAGGTTCAAAGGAACTTAACCCTGAATTTCCCCTATGAGCAACAGTTTAGTACCCTCTAATTCAGTGTTTGCAAGTGAATTTATAGAACATAACTAACAAATAATGAGCATCAACTGTACAGGTGTCCAGTCTTATAACTGTAAATGCAACAGTTCTGGTCTTCGCTTTGATTTACTTTGCTTTGTAGTAGTGTTATGTGTTCATTAAAAGTTGAATTAAAGATTAAGTCTTTGCAAATTAAATTAAAATTTCCAAGCAATTACAATTAAGAGTGTGAGAGCTGCCAATCTTCCTTTTTGACTGAACATTTACCGTTCACCATCTGCTTTCTCTATCCCTAGCGTTTCTTGTTATCAATGATTTCCTGTTCGTCTGGCCCCTCTCTCCATTTCACCTAGACTAACCACTGTAGAGGTCTCCCAACTGCTCTTTCCTTTTCTGCACTTGTCCTCTCTCATACAGTCTTTCTGAATCTCTCTTTTCATGTCTTATTTTGGTTTTTTTGGCCATGCCATGCAGCTTGCAGGATCTTAGTTCCCCGACCAGAGATTGAACCCAGGCCCTTGACAGTGAGAGTCCTAACCACCGGACTGCCAGGGAATTCCCATACATTCTCTAAAGAGCAGATAGAATGGTCTTCTTCAAATGGAAATATAATCTTGTCACTCCTGTGCAGAAAAAACCCATTGACGGCTGTATTTAGAATAAAACCCAAGCTCATGACCCTGACTCGTAAGCCGCCTTTCGTCTGGCTTCTGCTTACATCTCCAGTCAATCACATGCTTCTTTCCCCTTGCTCATCAGGCTCCATTCAAGCTTGCCCTTTTTTTTTTTTCAGTTATTATAAAAAGGCACTTCATGCTATCAATGCATGTGGTCAGTAAGTTCTAAAATAGTTTCCTAAGCTCTGTACACTTTCACCCTAGGTCTCCATGGAGACAGCATCCTTGACAACCCCATCAGGTAAACTCTGGCCGCACCCCTCCTTCCATTCTCCACGCTCTCCCTCATTTTTACCATATCTTCAGGGACAAGTAACACCTGGAGCATACTGTATATTCCATTTAAGGAAGTCTTAAGTTAATGATGTTTAAATTTGGAGTCAATTTCAAAAAAAATAAGGAATATCTTCCCATTTTTTACCCTTAAGGATATTTTTCAGTAACCTATGTTTAGAATCTACTTCATTTTAAAATTATCTATTCTAGGGACTTCCCTGGCAGTCCAGTGGTTAGGACTCCGTGCTTCCAGTGCAGGAGGCACAGGTTTGATCCCTGGTCGGGAACTAGGATCCCACATGCCGTGTGGTGGGGCCAATAAATAAATAAATAAAGTAAATAAATAAGATGGCCAATTTCATGTTAAAGTAAAATAAAATTAGCTATTCTATATTTAGTCCTTTACATGATCTGAAAACTATTTTTTAATAATAAATATTGAAGTAGAACTTATTCTTCTATCTTTAATCCAGATGTATTGAATTCTGACCCTGTTCCCCTCTACTTCATAGAACTCATGCGTCACATATGCACAGAAAAGAGAAAAAGAGACACTGCGGTCGTTGTATCCTCACCGCTGCCGAGCGTGTGAATCCAATTATGCCATGTTTGGAAGCACAATAAACAGGCTGTTGTGCAACAGGCATCAGCCCTGAGACAAACAAATAAAAAACAAAAACACTTTTATTAAAAAAATGAGCAGACAAACCCCAATACTTGCTATGAAAATGAATAATTTGTGCCTGTTCCATTTTAAGATTAATCTGGAAAATACACTAAGGTAATCACTGGACAGTTTTGTAAAACTCACTAGTCCAGGCATAGTTTATTCCTCCTATAACCTCTACTATACTGTCCAAAACTTATGGTCAGTAAGCTACCGCCTAGGGATGTAGCCAAGAGTGATACATAAGTTTTTCTGCTTCCCTGATGAAGACAAGAGAAGTCAGTGTTATCTAAAACACCGAAAGAATCATCTTGAAATCCAGTAAGTTACTATCTAATTTTCAGTTTTTATGTCTGGATTTTTAAAAAGTGTATATTCTTTATTTTTTAAGGCTTCCAAATGGCTGAAGGACTTTAAACTGCTTAAGCGGGATCTGGAGAGTATTATTCGTCTTCGTTATAAGTTGGTAAGCATTTCCCTGTCACGAATTGCACTGAACAATGCCGCTAAGTGTTTCAGAAAATTAAAAGTTAATTAACTTCTTTTGATTCTGATCTGTAGTAGATGCCTAGATCTTCTCATCCCATGACTTAGGAAAAGAAAGTCAGAAATAAAAATGTTTGATCCTATTTTATTTCCTTTCATAATTATGTACTCAGCAACAGAATTCAAGCAGCTTTAGAATTGGCTTAATTTTCCATTTACACACAATAGTAACTGCTCAAAATTATGATTAAATCCATGGTGTGGAGAAAAAGTGGTACTGCAGCAGGTATGGCATCTTTTCCCCCCATCTCCCAGCCCGACGTTACCCGCTCCCCGCTACCAGAAGAAACAAAACAAGAAAAACTGATTTTTCTGTAGTTATTATCACTATCAAGCTTATTTCTCATAATGGTCAATTCTCTGTCTCAATCAACAGTGAAACTTTTAACTAGAGCCATTTGTACATCTTGGCTTTTAACTAATTTCTTGAGTTAACACGTTCTACCATTTTTAAAATTTGTGATTTCTCCAAGGAAGAGCGATCCCTGATTAATGTTATTAATGTCAAATGTCATGATACTACTAAATGATTCTGCTGAGACGTGGTCATCTCCACCCAGCTAACTAGTCCCAGAACCCCACCGATGGTGAGCGTGTTGTACCAAAGTGCAGTAATAATGGTGGACCTTAACCACTCCCTGGGTGCCTGCCAGGTCTCAATTTATGAAGTACGTTTGCTCAAGAGCAGTTTAAATCCCTGGGGATGGTAGATCACACAGTGCATCCTCCCAATGATCTCAAAGTACCTAATGTGGTTCTCCTTTTGTTTTGTTTTTTTCTGTTCAGTAGCGTGTGTAAGTTAATTAAGTTTGTCAGTGTCAGTCAACAAGAATTCATGATGCCTCCACAGGGTGAACAGGTGTATTAGCAGATCGAGATAAAGACAATAAACAGGTGCAGCCAGGCGTTGCTGCTTCTTGTTCTTGTAAGTTAGTCACTGTTCTACCCGCTTCTTCAATGTTTATGAGACCAAGGTAGTGGTTGTAGGTGGCATTCACGGACAGCAGGAAATGCAGAGTGAACCTGAGTCAGAGATGAGCTGTTGACAGCCACAAAAAACACAAGGATGTCAAAGATGAATGGGAATGAATTTCTGTTATGCATGTGGAGGCACTGAACTTCTGAACCCAAACTGGTTCAAAGTGTCACAGCAGCAAAAGAGAGCAAATACTGTTGTGTTGGTTCTGTCTAAGAAGCCAGCTGCAAAACACATACTTTCCTTTAAAGGGAGAATTGCAGATGCAATCAGAATTTGTTTGCATTTTTAGAGTGGCACTTAGCTTTATGACTGTCGTGGCATTCCAATGACATTTTTCACTGCAGTCCTGCAGAATGTTTCCTCTTGCATTGCTTTCACTCTCTGGCATTAGATCAAAGGCTACATAAATCCATTTCAGACATTCAGAAATCAAGCATCCTTTTAAGATATTTTTCCAGCTTTTTGGTATAACTGGCATACAATAAACTGTATATATTTAAAGTGTGTGGTTTGATACGTTTTGACATAGGTCTACACCCACAAAACCACGACCACAATCAAGATATGAACACAGCCATCCCCTAAAAGTTTCCTTGTGCCCCATCATCCTGTCCTTCTGCGTTTCCCCTCCCCCTAAGCAACCACTGATCTGTTTTGTGTCACTATAGATTAGTTTGCCTCTTCTAGAAGTTTATATAAATGTAATCATACAGTGTAAACTTTTCTGTCTGACTTCTTTCACTCGGGATAATTCTTACGGGATTCATCCATGTTGTAATGTGTATCAATAGCTCATTTCTCTTTCTTCCTTTTTTTTTTCCTCTTTTTTCCTTTTTTTTTTCTGAATGGTATTACACTGTAAGGATATACCTATCAATTGCATATGCATTGCTCTTTTGATAGATATATTCAGTTTGGGGGTCTTATAAAAAAAGAGAATTCTGTTTTTCAATTATTTTATTTAGGCAAGTTGTAGTTAATTTAGTTAAGTAGAGAGTTTTTCTTTATCTCCCCAGTACATGTAGATTTTAACTGTGGCTCCTTATGTTTCAGACAGGTAAAGATGTGTGGGATTTTGTCCCCAACTTGCCAACTGACTTTCAGTGTAGAAGTTTGCTCTCTCTCCCTCAGTTTGCTGCTTTGAAAAGGGAGGCTAAAGGGAGAGAGAAAAGGTTTTTTTTGTTTTTTTTTTTTTTAAGGCTTTTTTAAAGGTTTTTCTTTTTGACAGTGATTTTAGTTGGGGTGGAAATTTTTCAGAAATCCAACATTTTCTGTTGGGTCTCACGATCCATTTCTCCCTTCCAAGTATAACGTTACTGCTGTTGTGGTCAACTTCAGTATCGTATTGTTTAGCCATACCTCTGTTACCAACCTTAGACCTGCAGCACCAACATATAATGTTTCCATGTGCTTCAAATAAAAACCTGTTCTGAGGCTACTAATAAGGGTCAGCTCAGAGAATTGTTCAGGGTGTGTCTGATATGACTCTGGGGACACCACTCACGTGGTAGTTTGTGGAGATTGTGCCCCACAGAGTTCCTGCAGTTTACAACCTGCACAACTATACATGGCAGCCCTCCATGGTAGAGGAGGATGTCGGGGCAAGAGACTGAGAAGGATGAACCAGTGGAGGTAGGAAGAAAACAAGCTAAGCATCATGTTGCAGAAATTAAAGATGGGACTATTTTAGGAAGCCTAGAGTGGTTACTTTTATCATGTGCAGAATCAAAAGAGAACGGCTTTTCTTTGAGATATTAACATCTCAAAATCACTCAGCTAAAAATAGTAGCCTTCTTGGTTTCACTTCCTTCTCCAGCTACCTCTCCACTGCTCCACAGCTCCCCCTAACCAGGCTTTCCTCTGACCAGTCCAGTGCAACAGATCTTGTGGCGGTTGCCAGTGACGGGCGTCTGCTAAGGCTAGGTCTTCATCTTGCTTGATACTTTGCTCAGTAGCAACCAGCACAGTTCATGATGCTCTCCTTGAAACACCTCCCTCCTTACGCTGGTGTCCTGCCACCTCACCCTCACTAGCATCTCCTACTCCTCGACCAGACCCACAAAGAGGCTGGGGGCCCAAGAGCCGGTCCTGGTCCTCTCTGCTTTTCTATGTGCACTCTTTCCTTAGGTGACCTTATCCACTCCTATGGATGAAATTCATTCTCTCCATGTCTCCTTCATTCTCATTCTCTCTCTCTCTCTCTCTCTCTCCCTCTCTCTCTCTCTCGCGCTCTCTCTCTCTCTCTCTCTCTCTCACACACACACACACACACACACACATAATTTTCAAATTTAAATTCCAGATGTCCAGCCAAGATCTTTTACTCTGTCTTGAGATGGGAAATTTAGTTTTCTTCCCTTAAAATACAGTGTGTGCTAATTCAAAAGGTTTTATAGGAGTGAATTCATTTTAGAAATATGTGTTTGGTACCAAATAAGTGCCAAATATAATGAAAACATGTTTTAAATAGTTAGTTGAAATGTATAAAACCAAGGGGAGGATCACCATTTGGCCAGAATGTTATTTCTTATACTACTTAACCATTTAAAAATGTCCTTTTAATTGAATTGGTCGAGACAGATTATAGCACAGTAGTTTGGATTTTGGGTGCCAGACTGGCTGATCTCAAATCTTGAATCCACCACAATGAGCTCTGTTACCTTTGGAGGGGTTACTGCTGCCTACCATGGTGTTTTTCCTCTGTGAAATAGAGTAGTAATAGTAGCTATTCTGAGTCCTGAATGAGCTAATTTACATAAAATACTTAAAACTGTGCCTGACACATAAAAAGCATTACTATTTGCCATTATCTTTATATAAATGTAATCATTTTTCCTAAAGATGAAACATCTCAAGTCTTATTTATTGTTTTATTTACCTGTTTATCCACATCGTACCTTTTTATGAAAATGTGTCTTTTGCACTAAAATGCCACAAATCTGGTACAGCATCCTAACTGGGTTTGGTTTCTGAACCTTGGCAAACTGTGGACTCTCGCTAATCCTAATTCAAAAGTATTACAGAAGTGCATCCATTTAAGAACTATGTATTTAGTTACTTTAAATACAAAGGATATTGACGTAGTATTTTAAATCTGCTCTATTGAGAGCCCCTGGCACAGGGCTAGGGTAGAGCTTTGATATCTGACCATCCAGATCACCCCATCTGACTTCACAGGGAGTTCTGCCAGGATAGTGACTACAGGCCCAGTTGCTGGAATTAATTTGGATTTTTTAAAATCTTGCAAATTAATTCCCATATGCACAGCAAAATTATTTTGTCTTCATGTTAAAGGATTTAAGAATAACACAACAAAGGACTGAGACCATGAGAGAACAGTCTCTAAAAAAATGTCGTTTTGTTTGATGTGGGGAATCCTTAATTGTGCTTAAAAATGGATGCCTTATATTTAAAAAGTTAAGAATAGATTTTCAATACTTATTTATTCTGGGCCCAGCACTCTGCAAGTTTACTTAAAGAATTGTGAAATGGCTCTCTCTCCAAAATACAACACGTGTAATTTAGTTGCAAGTTTATGTCCGTCCTAACTGTAGATTAAGAAAAATAATATCAACAGAGGGAGAAATTCTACCCACGAAACAGAGAAATATTTTCTACAGCCGCTCAGGATAATAACACCAAATGGCACCGACTGATGGGATAATTATGAAAAAAGTTTTAAATACTTGAAAATGACACATGTAATTATAGAACAAATAAAGAAGGCATTTGGAAAAGTAAAATATCATTTCCCTTTCCACATTAGTTCCTCTATCTTTAATATTCTTTCTACCTGTATTTACAAAAGATAACTTTAATATCTACATTTCACAGGAGGTAAATCGCTCAAAAAGTTTTTGTGCAAAAAACTGAAATCTGCTCAGACGGCAGTTGTACTGAATCCTTAAACATATTTTCTTTTAAATGGATAGAAACGAGGTAAGATAGACTATACAGAAGTGCTAAAGAAATTCAACTTAGGAAAGGAAATTGAGAATCTAAGGATACTGATCTTTGCATGATAAAAACTTGAGTTCAGCAGCTGTGCTAAAAAGCAGGGGTCGAAATTCCTCACATTTTCTTTAAAATCAAAAAAGAAACGGTCTACCCATCTTTCTGTGGTTAACCAGCACTTCTCTAATAAGGAAAAAAAAGAACTGGTGAGAATCCGTTTATCTATGTTTGTGCAGAAAGTGGACCAAAGTAACTGGTGGACTTCCTTATTAGATGCTTTTCCACACAACAGAGCACCTTATCTGATGCTGCCTTTTCTCCCCGGTCACATGCTTGCCGTTAACAAATTATGTCTTAAAGTATGACCTGACATAAAAAGTGGGATAAACTTCCACAGAACGACTACATCTTTCTACCTTCCAGAAAGGTAACCCCCAGCAGCACTTTCCAGGGATTGTTAATTCTCAGAAAGTTGTCCCTAAGGTCCCATCACAATCCCCCTTCCTAAAAGTTCAGTTATCCCCTAGGCTGTGATCAGAGGAAACCAAGATGAGCTTTCTCAGCCACTCAGAGAATGTCCCTGTGCAAACTAGAGGCTGGTTCCTCAAAGTGTGGGTGGAGGATCAGCATCAGAATTGCGGGACCCACCCCAGACTTACTGAGTCAGAAGAATCTGCCTCTAAACAGAGCCCGTAGGTAATGTCTCTCATGTTGAATTCTAGAAGAATATTCATTTTCTTAATAGTCTTTATGGCTAGGAAACCCTACATCTTTTATCCATTCCTCAAAAGGCCAATTTATAAATATTTAGCCTTTCCTACTGACTCCTTTTAGTATGTGTCTTCTTAATAATTTTAAGCCATAAGACAGCAAAACGGACACCACGAAGACTTTCGCTGGCACTAAGCGAGGGAGGTGGCCCACGTACTCAGAGCCGTTGACATCTGACCAGTTAAGATCCAAATAATGCAGACTCAGCCATTGTACGATATACACTAAAATAGAGCAACATACCATTGCTTTTATTGCTACTGCTAATCGTCACCACCTTTCCCATGTACGCAGCTTGTTTGAGAAGAGTGGTTCCACTATAAATTGGAGATAATTAAACAGACTTCTACTGTAGGGATTTGTAAAAGTTCAATGTGATATCACAGAGCCAATAGTTTATCACAGTGCCTGGAACTTGGCACTTGCTAAATATGTTACTCCCTCTTCTTTAAAGCAAAAATAGTTGCAGAGGGTTGTACCACGTGATTACCTGAAATTTCTGGCCTGCTGTGACATTCCAGTCCAGCTGCTCTTCAGGCCATGTGAGTTCTAAAGCCTTGTACCTCTCATCGTGCTTCTGTTTCACCTATGCCACGCTAACTGGTACTGCCATGTTGACGAAACACTGACGTATAGCTCTTGGGGTAGAAACTTTGCCAGTTACTTTCATAGCCCCATTTCCCTTCTGTCCACGTTTGACACGTTTGGTTAACTTGAATGTGTTATTTAAAGTGGTAACTTGAGCTCTTCTACCGTAACACAAAGTAATTACATAGTTGTCGACACAACTTAGAGCTCAAGTGAGTATGTCACTGGGCTGGGTTTAAGACATGCTAAACAAGTTCTAAGATTTTCAGGTATTTTCTTGAGACTCTAATGTTTTCAGTTCAGAGCAGATACAACCTTCGTGGTGTCACTCACCAAATGCTACCGAGTGACTTATTTTTGAGGCATAGCAAACACCAAGACCTCAGTAGCTGAGCAGGTGGGAGCAGGGTTGGTGGGCAGACTCTTTCTGTGATGACTACTCTTCCTTTCCCACTAAGTATAGAAGCAGCATACTCGACTCCTATGGGATGCCTCATGGGAGCAGAGCTGTTTATCTGCTTTAAACCAGACTTCACTCTTCTCTCTTGTTCAACTTTTTCTTGTTTGACAGTTAAGGATGGATGTGGTAAACTGAGTGCAGGTTTATATATTATATTTATAGACAAAAACTTGTACAGAAGAATCTATGTGGTTAACAGAGGTTGGAACAACTTCCAGGGCTTCCAGGGACAAGCACACCCTTCCCTCAATACACCGAGGAATCACTCTCCCCTGTAACTACTCCTCTGTTTGTTAAACTTATTAATTGCATCTGATACTCGGTCTGCGTCAGCGGTCGTTACTCATTAACTTCTCTGCCGAAACCAGTGTGTCAACTTGAGGTTTTACTATGACACTGAATGATTCCACTGGATCTGTGCAAGAGATCATGGGATGGACTCTGGTTGGGTTGAATATTACCCACCATTCCCTCAACAGAGTGAGCAGTAGGGGGGAAAGAGGGAAAGTCTGTAAGGAAGGAATATTTGGAAAACACAGAGGAAGCAAGCATGAGAACTCTCTTCCTACAAATTTGTCAATTATACCTCATATAAGCTGAGGACTCAAAAAAAAAAAAAAAAAAAAGAATTACTTTGACTCCAGTAACCCCTCAAAGATGTTTTTGGTCATCTGACCTCTGCCGACATGCTCCAACTTCAGGGGAACAAAATTGTTGATATTATTTCTGAGGAAAGTATGAGGATGTGAGACGTCTACATTTATCTTCTGCTACTATTACAAAATCCTGTATTTTTATCAAACTGATCTCATTATGGGAAGAACAGAAGCTCTTGGTGAGTGGATAAAATTCAAGACAATACATTTTAATTCTCTTTCTGAGATGAGGACACCTCAGTGACAAAGCCCAGGGTCAGAGGAGGGGTAGCAGGGGCTGTCTGGATTGGCCAGAGGCAACAAGGAAATGGTGTAGATGCCACAAGTATGGAGGACGGGCATTATGAAGGTACCCAATCAAGTATAATGGACAGAGACGAACTATTGAACCATGATCAACAGAGTTACCCTGCCTGTTGGGAGAAATATCAGAGGGAGAACCACTTTGCTTTTTTTGTTTGTTTGTTTCTTTGTTTTTTTAAAAAGTAACTTTATTGGAGTGTAATTGCTTTACAATGGTGTGTTAGTTTCTGCTGTATAACAAAGTGAATCAGCTATAAGTATACATATATCCCCATATCCCCTCCCTCCTGCGTCTCCCTCCCACCCTCCCTATCCCACCCCTCTAGGTGGTCACGAAGCACCGAGCTGATCTCCCTGTGCTATGCGGCTGCTTCCCACTAGCCGTGCATTTTGCATTTGGTAGTGTATATGTGTCAGTACTACTCCACTTTAGACTGTTCTGCTATTCACTAGACTGTAAGAGTGTCAGAAAGGTAATTCAAAGCCAAAGTGGTCTCCTCATTGAATTTATATCCATTCATTGTTTTATCTGCACGATTAGAGAAGGATCCACACAGGGTTCCCAGTACTGGCTCTGAGATAGGCTAAGAGGAAAATTCACACCCAGGATGGGTACTGTGACAAAGCAAGCTCTTAGCCAAGAAAGCCAAGTGGACATCTAATTGTAATCCCTAAATTACTCTTCTCTCTGGCATGTTTTGACTTGTGATGTTGGTAAGCTCCCCAAATGGTTCCAGGGCTTTACTCTGTGTGTGTCAAATGGGGCAATAGCTTAAGCTTTCGCTGAAGGTTTAATAAATAGTCCTGAGATTCAAGTAGTGCCCAGGAGGCCTGAAGATACTAGCACATCGCATTGGCTTAATCAAGTTACAGGAATTCAGTTTCTCTTTCTTTATAATTAGGCTAAGATAGACACAGAAAGAGACAGAGACTGACAGACTCATAGATAGAAGAGAGAGAAAATCAAGTGGTTAAGAGTAGGGGATCGCGTATCAGGCTGCTAGCATGAGAACTGCAGCTCCCCCGCTTCCCTGCATGTAAGCTTGTGCAAGAAACCTACACTCCCCAGGCTAGGTTCCCTTATCTGCAAGATGAAGGTTATAGAATCTACTTCACTGTGCTGTTGAGAGTATTAAATGAGAGAACACATACGCAGTGTTTAAAAGAGTATCATGCAAACAGTGAGCGCTCAGTGAAAGTTAATTGTTACTATATATTTAAATATTTTTATTGGATAAAAGGCAGTACTACCCTGCATTTCTCTATTCATGCTCTTTGGGGCAAGTAAGCCTCTTCCGGTACAGAGGCTGTCCCAGAGAGTCCTATATTGATTCAACCCCGAGGCCTTCTCTCTTTCCTGAGGTTGAAACCAGTGCCTCCAATGATACAAGGTCAAGAGTCTCTGATGTTCATGGTTCTCCAGTGTCACTAGCCCCCTTAACTTTAAGAGAGAATTCATGGAATTATGTCTTAATCACCACCCTAGGTTCTTTTGTACATTTATATTTGTATTAAACTATTAAACATTTCTTCTTAATTCTCCAATCATTTATATATTTTTCGTACGATTTCATTTCAAAATAGTGTAGATTTAGCCGTGACAATTTGCCTTTTGGGTTCCAGCCTCTGAGAATCCAAACTTCAGCCCTCTCTGGGGCTGAATATCTCTTTTAAGTATTGCCCATGCTTTCATCTTTTATTGTACTCTTGGACTTGAAATGTTACAATTTATAAGTAGATGACATGTTAGGAAAAATAACCAGATTACCCTGCACCATTTATAGAACCAGGGCTATAATAACTCTAGGGATGGCATTTTTGTCTTGAAGCAACTCAAAATGAGATGCGGGTTTATTTTTGAGAACTTCTGAAGAGGGAGATGTCTAAGTTTCCACTCGTGCTAAGTTCACAGTGGTTTAAAGACCATCTGACAATGATTCCTGGAGGAATGAGAAAAACGCTGAGCCTCAGACACTAGTGTGGTCACCTGACTCCCCCAGTGCTACTGCAGCCAGGAGGTGGAGGACAGGATGGGGGGTGGGGGGCAAGGAACACCGATTCTGCAATTACCACAATAACTGAAACCAACCCAATGACTGAAGAAAGTCTCACTGTTTTTTGGACACGAATAGTTTAGACTTGCTGTCAATATTGGTCAGTGTTCTAAAATTTCATGATTTCACTTTAACTATTCAAGACCCATTAATGATTTTTTCCTAGAATTTTCAAAGTAAAGTCTTTCTGCTCCAAAAGTTCCTGCCAAAGGTTTATAGCTAATACAGAGTAAGACGACATCAGCTGATCGTAAATCACACTGCCCTGAATAAAACACATTTTGGATTGCCCTTTGTGGCAAGGATGATCAGCTCTCCTCTGACATCCACCTTTAGACACACAGCTAGACTACGTTTCCCAGACTCCCTGTTGTCAGGTGAGCCATGAGGTCAAAGCCTATAGGAATGTGAACAGAGTGAGGTTTGCCATTGCAGGGCTGGGATTTAGAAGAGGAACCACACCTCCTCAGGGTTCTCTTGCTCTTTCTGTAGGAGAGAAAGGAGTCCCCCAGTGCCAGCGTAACCCTGGAAGCTCCACGCTGAAGAGCTTCTGCCAGCCTGGTTTCCCAAAAGACTGCGTACAGAAGAGGTTCCCTTGCCCTGGGCTGATATATGAGTGAGGAATAAGCTTACGCTATGTTTAAACCATTACACCTTTGGGTCTATTTATTATTGCAGTTTAGCACTGAAGGGAGGTGGAATATGCCACCCCAAAGTATGTCACATGGGCGTAAGGGTGAATTTGAGCTAAAGGCACTTGTAAAACAGCAGATGCAAAGGAGCACTTTAATCTCCCTTTTCTTCCTGAAAGCAGGACACAGAATCCCATGTAAAAGATGCTGTCCCGGCACCAGGAGAAAAGAAACCTTATCTATCGCTGGAGATAGGAGTCAAGGCCAAGAGACATCTGTACAGACGTTGTTAAAATAACTTTTATCTTTCTTTAGTCTCCCCATATATTTTAGTTACTTTCCCACAGTTGCCTTGCTTTGTTCAACCTAGTTTATAAACAGCGAGGCCTTGCCATTTCTTTGGGTCTTCATTTTCCTGTGGGGACTCTCATGGACGTGTGAAAACCTGTACGCTTTGCCCTTGTTGATCCATCTTATGTCAATTTCATTCTCAGGCTGGGCCAGAGAGGCTGAGAAAGTAGAGATCAAGTCTGGCTTCCCCTACAGTATATCCCAACTAACTATATATGCCATATTTTAAAATTAGGCACGCTTACTAAAATCACACAGGACTAGAGATACCTTAACTTCGTTTTAGTCCTTTTTAGTCTATCAAAGGTGCTTTTACATGTTTTACTGCTTAGGAATCTCACAGTAACCTTTGACAAGTAGCAACTCTAGGAAAATATCTATACATTTTTTTTAAATAGTACTGCAGAAAGATAAAGTCACAATTTAAGATAATAGGAATAAACTTAGAGTTTGAACTTCTGATATCATATAACAGAAAATTCCATAGAACCAGTAAAAAAAAAAAAGGAAACCAAGTTTCAATTTCAAACCTGAGTTGATAATAAATACACTTCGAAGAGTTACTTTTGTGGTCCCAATTACCAGTAAGAAATCATTATTAGCATGATAATTGTCCTTACCTGCTAAAGAGGACATATTAATAATGACGCCACCTTCACCTCCATTTTGCTTGCTCATGTAATCCAAACCCAGGTAGGTTCCACTGATGACAGAAACCTAGTCCAGGGGCAGAAATGGGAAAAGCAACAGAGCTATTATACTCTGTTAAAGAGTATAGCTCTGATAAAGAGCTATTATACTTTATCATATGGTCACACACCCCAGTTTTTATTGCTATCCCAGACACCGAGGGAGACTCCTGCACATGTTATCAATGAAAGGTTTTGAAGTGGCTGTGTTTTTTTCAAACGCACTGACTGGATTCTCTTTTATTTGCCTAAACTTGTAGAGCTCATCACATCTCTGCAAAACTTCACTTAGTTGCCTGATCTGAGATTTTATGATAAAGGTTATATTCCAAGTGTCTTGTTACTTTCACTAATCCTCAGCATCTTCAAGAATTCTGTACATTCTTTTTCTTTTCTAAATACTGGATACAAAATGTATTCACCCTTATTAGCACATGGTTCTCTTGTCCAACTATTCTACATCCATCTGCTCTGTTTCACTCTCTTGGATCTTGGAATATGTAATAGTGGATACCCTCGATTTCCTACACGGTTTTGATTTCCTTCTTCTATTTTGCATTCGTGTCTACTTCTTCTGCATGTAGTACAGAGGAAGGTGATCTCCCCTGTTTTAGTGCAGACAATGATTAATCTATTTCAATCACAGAAATCCCATTCCCCTTGCCCGTGACTGGTTTAGGAGCCAAATGTGACCATTTCTGGCGAGACCTGAGAAGCAGTCCGCTGGAGGTGGAGTCTGGGCTGGGGAGGGTGATGGAAGAGGACTCTGCGGAGAAAATTGTCATCGCTCTTAAGAAAACCAGGAAGAAATGATTGCGTTACTCCTTTCTCATTGCTTCATATGGGGGCGATGGCTGCAATGAAGTTATATTGATAGCATCTTTAAGAGGAAACCACCATGATGGCTGGCAGACGGGAATGAGATCCGGGAGCTGCAGCGTCAAGCCATCCTGAACTCTGTGTCGTATGAGATCACATAGCCGTTGTACCCAGTTTGAGCAAAAGGGATTTCTGTTCCTTGGACATATGGTCTTCAGTAATGAAATCACTTAATTTTGTTCATCACTCCTGCAGCTGTCCTTTCGAAAGCTTACTCTGCTTTGCTACTCACATCCAGGTATAGGCACCTTTTCGGTTTTATCCTAACATTTAAGAATTAACCACTGTCAAAATCAACTTGCGACATGAAACGTATTTGAAACCTTGCATTCCCTTTTAGATTTAAGAACTCCTCTCCCTTCCAACTCAGACTTTTGAAAGGTGAAAATTTGCTTTTGACATCTTAATTCCTATGTCTCTCATTCTTTATAGCACTGCAAAGAAAATGATACAACAGATAATGAGATAACGAGTCTGAACCTGAGGGTATATATTGGTGGTTACCTTCTTTTTAGTTTAAAACGTCCTTTTGGAGTTTTTTTGACAAGGATCCAGAGTTGCCTCTCTACCTAACAGTAGTTCTAGCACAAAAAAAAGTAAGCTGAAGATTCTATTCACTTAAGCCATGCATCAGTTTGATATTAAGTAGGCTTAGGGAGAATGAGTAAAACCTGCACATGATTCCCTTCAAAAAGGGAAAACAAAACATTAATGGCTTATATAAGAAGGAAAAGAATGTAGATGGCTGAAATTACTGAAGTCAGTTAGATTCTGTGTGTTTCTGCCCAAGTCTCCAGCATGTCTGAACAGAATTTCTGTTTATGTGTATTGGCGCTACGCTTTTATTCTCAGGTATTTACAGCTTTGCTGACACCTGCTTTTGAAAACATCTACAAGATGCAGCCAGATAGAAAATTTGGGAATGTTTTTAATTTTTTTTAAAAGCCAGATTTATTTCCTGGTTTTTGATGGAGAAGGCGAAGGATTATCTTGCCATCCATTATCAGGTTAAGAACTGAGTAACTTTTCAAATAAAAGGCTTCTTAGGATAAACCTGCAAGACAAAGCCTAAGGTTTTAGCTGTACATATAAGAAATTTTCACCTCTTTTCCTTTACTTTGACAACCTCTTCCATATCCCAGATCATATATTAATGGAATTGTTAGAAAAACACAGAATAAAAATGTTTCCTAAATATATTTGTGGCCTTTTGGCAATGTTTATACATTGTATAGATTGGGCCATTGTAATATCCAGGGAAAAAAAGAAAACAAAAATTACAGATATGTTCTCGCTACAGATACAAAAAAAACCTGGAACCTATAGCATTATTTTAGTCCATTTTGTAAAGGTATTAAAATTTTGTATTTGACTCTCAAACAAAAAAAGAGGAAAATCCAAAGTCTACTTTTACTTAGTCAGGATAAATGAAAATTCAGTTATTGACAAAGTGATATAATTAACACATGCTTACTCAACATTTTTAGTTACGAAGAGACAATGTTTATATGTAATACTGAAATTGTATAGTATTCCAAATGTTAACATACTTTTTTTTTTTTAACAAGTTAAAGCATTCTATAACTTAAAACCACTCTCATAAATTCCTCTATCCTGGAAATAATTCTCTGGTAATACAGATAAATGGATAAATGAACTTGTTTAACTCCTCTTATTAGGCATAATGTCTTCCTATTATACACACATATATGTATATATGCTTCTATAACATTTGTGTGTATGCGTGTGCGTGTGTGTGTGTATCCACTACGGAATTTTCCTAATCTGTCATTTCCTTTATTTAATTTCCCTCCAGTCTGCAGTTGCTTTCAGTTTATTTATGGTTCTTGTGCTACACTGTAATTAAAGCAATTTTTTAAAAGATTCTGTCATCTAAATCATGAAACTCTGCCTTTCAGGTTTCTTGTTTTTTTCTCCAGCCAGTTCTCAAGGGATACTAATATAGATGATCATTTTTTTCCTGAAACCTTTTCTCATCTTTTATTCTTCCATGTTCAATCTTTTAAAATTTCTGCGTATTTAGGGGGTAGATATGATTGTCTTCCCCCTCGCAGAAGCTACTTAGAAAATTTAGCAAGCTTTCCCTAACTATAACATTTCAATGGGATCTTTAGATATGGCAGAGTAGCAGTAACAGAAAGTAGTTACTAATTTAAGGTGTAGTCAACACCCCTGGGAGCCAAGAAAAAGGAGTACACTTGACAACACTGTTTCTGTCCATTTCCTCAACTCTTCATTAGAGACAGTATAGAGCAGAGGGACCCACCTCGTTTAGCAATGAGATAGTGCGAATGAAGAAAATGTAGGTTTTTAGTCTCTGGACGAGAAACGCAATTTTTTGAGTGACTGCTATGTAGTAGCACCGTACTGGATGCTTCATACAAATTATGGTTTATTGACGCTTAACCAACCTTAGAGGTAAGAGGATTACCTTCATCCTTTCACAAACTGGGAAATTCAAGATCAGAGACATGAAATAAAAGTTCATGAATTTTAAATTCAGGTCTGAAACAAATCTTTTTTAAAATCCCCAACAATAGCCATCTATTTTGTTTAATTTTTATTTGAATATACTAAAGGCGTCAATATAAGTTAGTCATATGTCCAAATTAGGTTGGAAGTCCCATCTGAGTGGGAATGAATTATTTAGGTTTATTAAAGCTTCAAAAAGTAAAATAAATACATTACCAAATGGCCTTATCAATATTGAGTTAAGTCTACCTCTGCCCAATGGCCAGACCAACCTTTGAGAGTTATACAAAGACTCATTCTTTCCTGAACATTCCCTGTGAGCCTGAGCAGCTATAAATAAGGCAGCTGTGGCTGACACACAGAGGAGCCTAGTGGAAACAAAAGACTGGGAAGAGGTTTACTGTATCTCTTGGGTGGGAAGAGCGGTGGGAGCTGCTGGCTGAAGAATAAAGAAAGGGCAAATTTGCTAAGGAGTAAAAGTGGAAGGACATATATACTGTTTGTCGTACACTGTTTGCAACACTGATGTGTTAGGAAACCATCCAAACATTGTACTGAAACACAAAAATGAATATCCACGTATGCAAAATATCATAGAATAGCAGTTTATTTTTCTAATACACTTTAATTGAACATCTGTGTATGCAAAACAACAATTTTCTGCCTTCAGAGAACTTACAGTAGAGTAGCATAAGTTATACATGTATAGAAATAATTCTAATAAAATTTAAAAACTGACATGCCTTATAAGGATGGTATAAACTATGTTGTATAAAATTTCAGAAGAGGGAAAGATACATGGTGAGGTCCTTTAAGCCGTTACTCTCTGACATGGACAAGAACATGGAAAAATATGCAAAAGACCACACAGGGAATTGTACAAGGAGGTAAATTACATCCAGAGCAGAGTTGAAAAAAAATATTATACAAACCACACACAAATATTTGCATTATACTAACAGAGATAATCAAGTTATAAGGATAATGATTGGTCAGACTCTAATCTACTTTTGCAATGGGTGTTGTAAGTAGGAGGGGAAGTAATTTGTTTTTAAGTTATATATGGGTAACAAAGGTTATAGCTTGTTCTTTTTATGTAATATTAAATAAATGTCATCAGTCCCCGGAGTTAAGCTAAGGAGTGGCCTTTGTCAGCAGAGTTCAAAGAAAAATAAAGGCCAGCTCCAGGAGAGTGAGTTGTAACCAAACAGGGCGAATAAAATTCCCGTCTTGCAGAATTTTCTATTTGCAGATAATGCAGGAACTTTCCACATTGGAGCAGGTGTTTATTCACCTGTATATTTATTATATTAAAGCAAACATGCCCTGTCTGCTGGATGAAGATAGATAATTCGAATCCTATTACCTCTGAGACAATCTCTTCACTATTTTCATGTTTCATTATATTAACTCTAATCACTGCACATGTTTTCTGACAGCTGATTTCTCAGAAGAAAGGCACAGTAGGTGCCCATTATGAATGCACTGAATATAGGAACTTTATACCCTAGGGACCTCTATCTATAAAATATCTGTAGTTTTACTGATGAAACTACAAATAGTAGTGATGTTCTAGGGAGAGAGCTGCTGTGTGATTTGTGCTTTTTCATTAGCATAGCTTGATTAAAAAAGAAGTCTTGTCACTTTATGTGGTTTTGGAGAGGGGCATAAGTTTATAAAAACATGTTTTTAAAAATTCCTGCAGTTTCCAATTGGTTGCATATTCCAAAAAAAATTATTTTAAATCTGGCAACCAAAGGATGTAATGAAGTATGGTTCATAATAAGTCAGGGATAACCACCAAAGATTGCGTATAAAACGTATGGTTTTCTTACCAGCTGAAGAAAATTAAAGTGATCCAATGGAATTTAAGACAAGAATGGAAAAAGAACATAAACAGAAAGAAAATTTAGTGAACATAAAGTATGAACTAAAGTGGAAGGAATAAGTCCTAATAGAAGAGTAAAAATAAATATGAGTGACCTAAATTCACAAATATAAAAAGCATTTGTTTCTAGATGTGATTTGAAAACTAAGATCTCACATTATACTGTTAGCAAGACACAAAATTCACATAAAAGGTTACTTTCATTTTCAAAATAAAGAAATAGAGAAAGATACGCCTAGGTAAATGTGAATCAAAAGAAAACATAAGGTACCAATATTATTTCTGGAAATATAAAACAAATCAAAAATCACAGTTTGCAAGTGGGGCTACAACTTAAAAAAATCAAAGATCAGTAAATTATAATCACCAGCCATTTATGTAGAATTCACACTGACAGAATGACTGAAAGAGGTAGGCAAGTTGACATTTGTCATTTGAGATATGACTACTATTATGCTATTCAGAAACGGACAGATCAAGGAGATAGAAGTAAGCAAAGGAATAGCTGACAGCCAAACCAAATAGAAATATTTTAAGAAAAGAAAATTAGGGCTTCCCTGGTGGCGCAGCGGTTGAGCGTCTGCCTGCCAATGCAGGGGACACGGGTTCGAGCCCTGGTCTGGGGGGATCCCACGTGCCGTGGAGCAGCTGGGCCCGTGGGCCACAACTACTGAGCCTGCGTGTCTGGAGCCTGTGCTCCGCAGCGAGAGAGGCCGCAGCGGTGAGAGGCCCGCACACCGCGATGAAGAGTGGCCCCCGCTTGCCACAACTGGAGAGGGCCCTCGCGCAGAGACGAAGACCCAACACAGCAAAAATTAATTAATTAATAAACTCCTACCCCCAACATCTTCTTTAAAAAAAAAAAGAAAGAAAATTATAAGCTCTTATCATTTATAACAGAGAGACACAAATATAAAATTAAATTAGGTATTAACTAAGCAAATTCAATGGTATCTTAGACATGGATATACCATGACAAAGTAAGATTTAGCCAAGAGATGTAAGTATGGTTCACAGTATGAAAATGTTTCATTTTATTTCACTACATTATTAGTCTAAAGTAGAAGAAAATCATAGAATTAACTCAGGAACAGCAGTTGTCATGTCTCTAAACACACACACACACACACACACACATATACACACACACAACACCAGAAAGATTTTGAGGGACACTTGACAAATAGGTTTTAAAGTTATTTTGAACTATAATGATATCCAGGAACACTTGAGACAAATTTTAGAAAGAACTAGAAGGAGAGTGTTTGTACTTTAAAATAGTACCTTTTGTTCTGGGTCAAAGGACTTTAGGCATCTGTCAAGCTTGTACCTTATCAAAGTGGTACTCACAGATTCAGCTTTCTTGTGAGTTAGGGTAATTCTCATTACTCCTATCAAGTTATTACAGTTAAGTCATTACTCATGAGAATGTCAATTCAAGTCAAACATTTATTGACTAAGCACTATCTTCAAGATACTGTGTTGATTACTGAGAGAAGAACAAAGAAAAACATCACATGGTTCCTGTTTTTAAGGAGTTGGATGTGGTGAAGTAGGGACCACTCCCTGTGCATTTATACACACACAGCTGCCCCTCTGTACTTTACATGTGCCTGCTTTGCGAGACTAGTAAGAAAGACCTTACCAAAAACAGGGTGACCCCAGGCCCCGCCCAGCTCTGATATTTGGCTTCAGCTAAAGTTTGTTACTAAACCCCAATATCTTATGTCAAGTCTGTTTATAAAATAAGATAATCAGCAAGCTTATGATACAATGAATAAGACAAATTTTATTTCCTTATTCTACATGTTTACAATTCAAGGAAGAGCTAAATAATCATCAAACATTGTGGGAATTACACACACTCATGCACACACACACACACACACCGGCATTCAGGATAAAAATCTTAATAATTACAGAGTCCAACGGTCACTTTAGCCTTGTTGTCTGTTATAGTCCTGGAATTAAGATTTATTTTTTAAGTACATAAATTAAGCCAGGGGTTAGAAACTTTTTTTTCTATAAAGAGTCAGATGGTAAACATTTCAGGCATTGCACATCATAGGGCCTCTGTCACAATTATTCGATTCTACCACGGTAGCATGAAAGTAGCCAGAGATAACATGTAAATAAACGACCTTGGCTGAGTTCCAATGAAACTTTATAGACACTGAAATTTGAATTTTGTATATTCATATATTTCTTTTTTTTTCTTCTTTTTCTTATTTTTTCAACTGTTAAAACATGTAAAGCCCATTTTTAGCTTGCAGGTCACAAAAACAGGTGGCAGGCTCATTTGGCCTGAGGGCCGTAGTTTGCCAACTCCTAAGTTATACAGTAAACGATGTGTCTTTCTGATATCTCCTTTTAATATTTTAAGACAGATTTATTTTCATAATTGAAAACCTCAAATGTCTTCCTATTTGTAAAAGGAAATGCTTTTTTCCCCAGCTTTTTATAACTTCCCTTTTTCTACATTGTAGGTCATTGTATTGTTTCCATGAAAAAAACCCTTTTTTCCTTTTAAAACATTTTGTTAAGTAATTGTAGACCATGAACATGGCTAAGACGGCTTACCAAATTAATTTGCAGAGTTTTTTCCCAGTTTTTCTCATTATTCACTCCAGCATTATTCACCAAAATGTCCAGTTTTCCAAAGTGGTCTACAACTTTCCTAAAAGTACCTAATAAGAAAAAAAGAAAAAAGACATCATAGATACGTTCTTATTTTGCACAGACACATTTATGACAGTCTGTGCCCTGAAGTGAGGTTTTAATTCATCCACGCTTCTCGTGAAAGTTATACTCGTAGACGGTGACTTCCTGCCTTGCTTCTCAAGTGTGGTTTGTGAGCCAGCAGCATCAATCAGTATTACCTGGGAACCTGCTAGAAGTGCAGAATCTGTGGCCACCACAGACCTATGGAATCGGAATCTTAACCGTAGTAAGATCCGCAGGTGATTTGTATGCACATTAAAGTTCTGTAAGCAGTATCAGTGGTGTAAATTTTAGAGAACTGAGCATCCTATGCTAAGAGCTCTTAGAAGTCAGTCTGGGCAGCCAGCATCTCTGTCCCTAAGAAGTTACTGAAGCTCTGTGGCTTAGACTATGACAAGCATCCCTTTAAAAATAAGCCATATTTTCTTCATAAAGTGTCATATTAAACAGTTACGTATCCAGATCCATTATGATCATTTCAGTGCATCTGGATATCCTAGTAAGTCTATTTTTCATTCAGATGATTTTATTTGATTATTGTAACTTCGATGCTTGCCTTTTCTTTTTCTATTTTGACAGCTTTGTATTGCAAGTTTGTATAACAACTGTGTTCAACTAAGGTCAAGTCTGCATAGATTCTGAGGTTTGAAGGTCCCTCATTACAATGTCCAACCACATTTCCAGTCCTTGCCAACCCTCCTTGACCAGTTAAAATTAGGCTTTACCCCTTGGTATTGAGAAACATTATTTCTCAAAGTAGCCTTTTACATAGTTCTATTGTTTCCCTGGGCCTTTTACCACTGGTTCTAGTTCTATTACTCAAAACTATAGATAACAATTGTGGTTATTCTTCCAAATGATAGAAATGTGTTCTCGGGTCTTGGGTCCAACATATGAGTTCCTTGAAAAAAATAGATCCGCACAAACTTTATACTGATTGAAATAAAATTAAAGAATTATTAACAACCACCAGACATATTGAAGACGGCATGGACTAATTTGCCAAATGGATAAATTACTATGCAAGTTAGCTGCCAAAAATATTGCCAAGACTTTCTAATATGTACCCTTTACAGTACCTTTTACTGTACTGGAATGGAAAACAACAAAATATATAAAAACTGTTCATTTTTTCAAAGAATCTTTAAAATGCTTCTTAAGATCTCAAATTGATTCCAGAAAGGGTCCTCCAGTAGAAAAGATCTAAGGAATATTATTATTGTTAAATTTTGCATTTCATCTTAAATATATTCTACTCTTCAGAACTCCACATCCACCTTACAGGAAATTAGGTTGTCAAATATGGACGTCTGCTTGCTTCTTTACTTTTCTTTCCTCTTTCGGTGTCCGCTGTATTCCTTATACTCTGTCTGCCCTTACTGATGTATAACACACCAAATTATACATCGGTGTATTCTTCTTTATAACACACCACTGAATTTTGGGCTCAAGCAACTTACAGTCTATTAGTAACTCTTGCTGACATTTATATGCTGTGGTACTCTTTGTAATTTGCCTAAACTCTTCAGGTTGCATTTTTCATCTGTAAGTCATCTCCAAGAACTTTTTCACCTCTGTATTTTTATGATTTCAATGAAGTCTCTTTGGCCACATGTCTAAGCAGTTTTAAAAGTTGTAGGGAGCATTAAATCCTGACACTGGAAGAGCCAATGCCATGTTTTCCTAAACTGCAAATAAACGCTGATGTCCAGACAACATGTGGATTTCTCACGACCAACATGCCTTCTGCCGGTCACTCATTATGTGTCTGGTTTCCTCCTTCACAATCACTTATCCTTAAGGAATGTGTTTACAGTCAAGGTACTAATTTTAAATACTGGGAAGCAAAACAATTAAGGTTAAATGTCACGTGTGAAACTACATAAATTCAGACAGAAATAGCTTTCAGCTGATCTATAGGGAATCTGTTCCCTATTCCATCAGCACGGCTGTTGGACTTTAATTCATGTTGGACATGACTTTATCCCTGATGAAAACTATCCTGTGCAATCAGCAAAACTTTATCCTCTAGCAACTAGCACTATGTTTACAGGTCTCTTCTACTCATGCTCGTAATCCATGTTATAGGTCTTTATAACATTTTCGGATTTTAATTATATAATTTCCTTTAAAACAGTTTCCCTGAACAGCAGTTGGTTTCCTTCTAACATATAGCTCCACTTTCACTCTCTCACAGAACAGCCCAACATTTTCGAAAAAACACACATCCACGTTAAGAACAGAAGTACCAGAGTGACTTTTATGAAGATATTTTTGGTCCCTTGACTAAAGACGTGCCTAATAATTTACTTAGTCTTTCAAAAACACTTTGTGAAATACAAATATTTTATTTTCCCATTTTCCCCCAGAAAAATATGTATGTTTTTCATATAGATCTATTGGGTTTCTATATGACCAAATCTGTTAATTGTCTACACCAATTCGGTCCCTGATATTTCACAACCAGATTGGTCTATTTTAAGTGAGTAGACGGAAACAGGAAAGCATTGAGGAAAGTCTGGTAGAAACTTTTCTTCTGCAATTCTAAGACTACAGTACAGCTACTATTGTTTTTAAAATATCATTTCATAGGGGAAACACCAGAGAGAGCATGTGGTTAAAAGTATCCAGTACGTCTGTGATGACAACCCTTGACCTTTCATTCTAGTACGTTCCAAAGAGAAACACTGCCACATTTGATTGTCATTGGACTCTGTCTTCCAGCTTTCTGGGAGAAGTTGTTTGCCATACTTGCCTAGCCTACTTTGTCTTTCCCAGTTCCATCTGCAAGTTCAATCATTTAATAATTACTGTAGCAGCACCGTCTTGGAATACACCAAGGAATCTTGATTACATTCTGTGCGGCCAGATGACTAAAATAAAAGGATTTCTCAAGCATGCTTGGCTTTTCTTGCTCCTTAGCTTTTAGGGCTACTGAGACGTCAGAGGAAACGTAACAGTCCCAGCTATCTCTTGCAGCTCAGAGGTAGCTGCTCTCCAGGAGATAGCCGGCCGCCCGCCCCAGGCTGGATCTCTGGCCGGGGGTTGCCTTCATGTTGCTGCTTACTCAAGGTACGCTCCGCGTGGATGGATGGATTCCCCGCCCTTACCTCTTAGTTGTTCCTGATCGGCCACATCGCACTGGATGAAGAGAGTCTTCTGAGGTTCAAACTGCTCATCCAGGGCAGCTTTACACTTTAAACCTGCTTCACGATTCCAATCGACAAGCGCTACCTACAGACAAGAGGAGAGGAATCGAGATCCTGCGCGGCTCTTGAAATAGACCAACAATAAAGAGACCTGGACGCTCCTCTTTTGGATCTGAGATGGGGCAGTTTACAGTTCGGGATCTCTCCCGGAGCGTTCGAGGTCCGCACGAGCGCGCCAGCCTGGGCAGCTCTGGAGACTGCACGGCGGGCACCGGGGGCTCAGCCTCGGTCGCTGCCCCCATGCCCCGGGGCCCCGGGCCGACGAGGTTCGCGCCGTGCGCCCTGCCTCGCTTACCTTGGCGCCCTTGAGCAGCAGCGCCTCGGCGGAGGCTCGGCCGATGCCCTGGGCTGCGCCGGTCACCAGCGCCACTTTGCCGTTCACGTGCATGTCGCCGCCTGCGCGCGGTGGGCGAGCTCGGCGTCTCCGCGCGGCTGCGGCTTTTAAGGACCCTGCGCGCTCGCGTGCTGCCCGTCCGCGTTCTCCTGCCAGTGGGCGGGGATGAAGCTGTCAAGCAGCGCCGGGCACCCACGATTGTGTCACCTGGCCCTGAGCGCTCCGGCTCCGCGATCTTTGTGTTCCTGACTCGCAGCCAAGCCCAGATCAGAGCCTCCCCTCTGCCTGTGGCTGCCTGACTGGCGGTGGGAGGCACCAAGCAGAAAGGGTGCTCCCCAAGAAGTGTTCCCTTCAGTGCGCTGAAGACCACCCCACAAAAGAAGGGTGGAGGAGAGGCTTGAGAGCCTGGATTCCTCCTCTGCGCCCAGGTCCTCCCCTCTCCTCCCCCACCCCCCCACCCCAAAGAAAAATAAAACCGGGAAAAAAAACCACAAACAAACCCAGCAAACAGTAAAGCACAATTTTAGGGATGTTGCTTTTTTGTCTAAGTTTTTGTCTGAATTCCCATCTCCTGGACATTGGGGTGGGGATGGAGGGAGCAGAGGTCACGAACACCGTTGTGGGTTTTTTGTTTTTCTTTCTTAATTGTGTTTTGGACAAACCTGTATAGATATTGGAGATGAAAGGTGCACTGTGCTCGAAACAGAAACCCCTGGATCCTATCATTTCAAGGCTGGAACTCTTGAATCTTGGAAATAGGAGTCTTATTGGCACTTACGTTTCAGATCAGTATCAATCCTGGGTCATCCTGAGAGTGCCCAGCAAGAATTGTCATCACTGACTGCACGGGACTCCCAGACTCGCTGTCAGCCTGGTGGCGTGCTGGTTCAATGGTATGCTTGCTGGTTGAGTCATACTAGCTCTGGAGGCTCTGAGTTAAGTATGGGACAGAGGTTCCTGGTCCTCCAGGAACTTGAGCTTGAGCTGTGAACTGAGATGCATTCAGCCGGGAATATGCAGCTGACCTAGTCTGTCTGTCTGTCTTTCTCTCTCTCTCACCTGCAGGCTTCAATTCTAATTCTGTAAGCTTAATACCTGCTTGGCATTTATTTTCATGATCAAAGAAATTTAAGCACCTGGGGAGGTGGGGGTCAGGCAGAAAGCTTACACAGCAGAATGAATCCTTTGTGTACTTCTTCGTCACCGGCAGACGAGGTGACTGACAGGGCAGGAATGTTTGGGGAGGTTGTGTGAAACGTATGTTGTCAGTAAATCACTGAAACAAGTCTTCACGTTGAAAGAGAACAGCAGAGGATTCAAACAAACATAGGAAACCAAAGAAAACCCAACACCTCTAGGGGCACGCACAGAACATAGAAGGAGAAAAGGAACTGTTTTTCTTTATCAAGAAAGAACACCTTAAGAGCCAGAGAAGGAGCCTCTGGAGTGACCCAGGGACATGTTGGGAAAGCAAAGTGTTGCAGCACATATGGGGAAAGGAGCTTCAAGAATAAAGGAGTTGTTACTAACACAAAGTACTCTGATAAGTGCAGGGAAGGAAGGATGAAGAAATACTTTGAATTTTTCCAGACAGTAGTCAACGTCAGTAAATTTAGATGGCACAGAAACCAAATGGCTGAAATTTAAGGAAAAAAATGTCTGATGAGAAAATGAATATTGCAGAGGCTCCAGACCAACATGATATGGAAAGCAGTAGATTGGACAGTAGTTGGAAAGATTAGTAAGCCAATAAGTTATTCTTTTAAGAAAGGAAGGGGATGGATTCAGCTTAAAAGGCTGCCAGTCACTGAGAGCAAAACCGGAAACAGGAAGCAGTACGGGGGTGGGTGGGTGAACTGGAAGAGCATTGGCTGTGGATTCACACAAAGCTGGTTCGGGTCTTGTCTCTCTGCTCCTGCCCAGCTGTGGGATCTTGGGCAAGTCGCTTCTGCTCTGTGCCTCAGATTTCTTGCAACAATGAAATTACGTCTGGCACAAAATAATAACAATATTAGTTCAACTAATTACTGCTGGGTCCTTAACAAATAATACACATGAGATGGAGAAAAATGTGAGAAACAGGTTTATTAGCACAAAGGAAGGACTGGGATCTACCCCCAACCCCTTTCCCTCCCGTTGGTTTCCATGGCCACTGCCTTTGTTCAGACCCTTATAATTTTGCCTGTGACAGCAGCAGCAGTTAGACTCCTGAATGATTTCCTTGCCCCCAGATTTCTTAGATCCAATTCGGTTTCCACACTCCTCCCAATAAAAGTTCTAAAACACTGATCTGATCGTGTTTAGACATTCTGATGTTTAAAACCCTTAAACTATCTCAACCCCAGGGCATGGCATAGGGGGCATGCCACTCCCCATGTCTTTCTTGTAACCCCTCTTTACAGCCTGGGAAGCCACATCAGTTAAAACCTATCCCACTATCCAGGCTCAGGCCTCTGCCATACAGTATCTGCTCACCTGAGTATAGTCCCCTCCTGCTTTCTTCACCTGTCTTCCCACTGAGCTGGAGAACTCTACAGTGGAAACACTTCTCACTCACATTATTGTAATTACCTTCCTGTCCCTGAGTGCCTTCAAGCTGTGTCCTGAGCACCCACGGCAGGGTCTGTGCTTAATACATGTTGAATAAAGAAAAGAACAGATAAATATAAGATATGTGTTTGAGAGAAGATGGAAAATGGTGAAAATTCCCATATACTGTGATTACCTTTTTATATAACTTAAAAGTAAGACTGGAAAAAATACGTGGGTATGGCAGTTTGGAAGAAGAATGTTTTGATATTTTATATTAAATGTATATTTTGATTTTAAAATATCTAAAGGATATTATGTATAGTATATTTGAAAACCAAAAGAAGCACTCTTTACCCAGTAAACAAATTCCCCATTCCTCTGTGGTTTTTTGATAAACATTTCTCATCTTCTGTGCTCATAACATTATTTAATTTCATTTACATTAACTCTATAATTCTATCGTCAATGTAATTTGTGTAATTAAAAACATAATTCTTAGCTAAAACTAGGTTAAATCTGAAACAAACCATCATTCATATAATTTTGTGAAAGTATTCCTGTTTATAGGTTATGTTTTATTTAGTTTGTTGTACAAAGTTCTCTTAAAATAAAAACAAAAATTAATTAACAGTCGAATTAAAAGGGATTATTTTTATCCCACCCCTAGAGGGGCGGGATAGGGAGGGTGAGAGGGAGACGCAAGAGGGAGGAGATATGGGGATATATGTTTATGTATAACTGATTCACTTTGTTATACAGCAGAAACTAACACACCATTGTAAAGCAATTATACTCCAATAAAGATGCTAAAAAAAAAAGCGATTATTTTTCCTTTGATGCAATTGCAGGTGTTTGATATTTACTCAGGGACTGTCATCCCATAAAGGCTAAAAGCACAGCCTCTGGAATCCAGCTTTACCGCCTACTGGCTGTGTGACCTTGGGCAAGTGACATAACTTCTCTGAATCTCAGCTTCCTCATCAGGAAAATGAGGATGATGATAGTACCTATTTCATAAAGTTGTTGCAAAGACTATACCGAATTAAATAAATACTACATATGTAATTGAATTTGTTATTCACTACCAAACTGTGAGGTGGTTATTATTGTGGTCATTTTACAGATGAGGAGAACAGGTTTGGGGAGGTTAGGGGATTTGGCCAAGGTCACTTATCTAGAAAATAGAAGGAGCTGGCTTTGACTCCAAGTGTGGCTGACTCCTGAGTGGTACTCCTTCTTCTTCTTTTTCTTAAACTCTTTATTTTTTGAGATAATTGTAGCGGAGCAGTACTTTTCACCATGGTTGAATAGTGATTTCTTTAAGAAACACAAGTTAAAAACAGACTTAAATTCAAGTTAAAATTCAAATCAGAATTCCTTGATCACATTATATTTTCACACACACACACTAGTGCTTGTAGCTCAGCCCTGACTTGTTAAGACAGGCCAGTCTCCACTTGATTTTCCTTTGTCCTGTGCCCAGGGGTGAGCACAGACATCCCAAAATGTACCTAGTCACAGGCCTCAGCTTGTGAGGGCCCCAGTCTATCAGGTGACTGATCTACCTGTGACAGATCAGTCACCTGATAGATAAAAGCTTGTTTAATTTTTAAACAATCACATATAAAGCAACACAGAAATAGACTTTTTCCGTATTGAAACCAAAAAGCCCTGTTGAAATACGGTAGTTTCTGCTAACACCAGGGTCAAGGATTCTTGTCTCGGCTTTGCCTCTGCAAGCTACAGCAGAGGAGCTGACCACTTTGGGATATCTACTATGTTCTCGTTCTTCTGCATGTTATCTCACTGAATCCCTTTTCCAATCCTGCAAAGTAAATATTACTCCCCTCGTTTTACAGATGAAGAAACTGAGGCTCATGGAAGACAAGTAATCTCTCCCAAGGTCAGACTTTGAGATTTAGCAACACACCTGGGTTCAAACCCAAGCCTCTGCTCCTTCCAGCAAACTCAGCTCTTCAACAGATGTGCGTTCAAATGCCGTCCCCACCTTTGTGCTGATGGTATGATCTTGGGCTGGTTACTCAATGTCTATGGCCCAAAGTGCCCTGGACTGTTAGGTGCAGAGTAAACTGGCATTCTGTGAAGCACCCATTACAGGACCTGCCATGCATACTTTGGCCAATGAATCCTTGTTATTAGGTTCTTCCTTGATGTTCATATTTATTTCTGGATTTAGAGATAAAAGACAGGTAAAAATGGAAAAACAATGCTGATGAGGGTAAACTTTCGGCTCCAGAATACAGGTGAGATGTTTCTAACCTTTCATAGCGTACTAGTCTGCTCCAGCTGCCATAACAAAATAGCATAGACTCTGTGGCTTAAACATCAGATATTTATTTCACTCAGCTCTGGAAGCTGGAAGTCTAAGATCAAGGCGTTGGCAGGTTTGGTTTCTTCTGAGGCCTCTCTCCTTGGCTTGCCAAATGTGGGCAAAAAATTTAAATCGGTGGCTGTATTTGAGTTTGTATATCTTTATTGCTAGTGTGGTTGGATATTTTTCATATGTTTACTGGTCACTTTTTTTTATTCTATGAATTGTCAGCTCCTTCACCGTATCCATTTCTGATCATAGTTTAAATATTTTTATTTTGTGTGATAGTTACAAAGATTATGAAATTATATTTTAGAGATGCACTCTGAAGAGGTTATGCATTAAGTGACAGGGTGTTTGGAATTGTAAGTAAAATAACCCCGTAACGTGGTGGACACCAGTGAAGCAAGAATGGCCGTGAGATACAGTGAGGACTAAGCCTTCATAGCACATTCCTGGCTATTTGTATGGATGTGTGACTATCCACTCCATGTGAATATCCTCCAAAAGCTAGGATATGTCCTTGTACCAATAATTTTATTAGTCACTAAGGATGGATTAAAAAGGCCAGAGGACACCTTTTGTGTCAAGGGTTTAAGCATGTATCAGAACATCAAATTGTACGTTTAAAATTTGCAGCTTTAGGGCTTCCCTGGTGGCGCAGTGGTTGAGAGTCTGCCTGCCGATGCAGGGGACACGGGTTCGTGCCCCGGTCCGGGAAGGTCCCACATGCCGCGGAGCTGCTGGGCGCGTGAGCCATGGCCACTGAGCCTGAGAGTCCGGAGCCTGCGCTCCGCAACGGGAGAGGCCACAACAGTGAGAGGCCCGCGTACCGAAAAAAAAAAAAAATGCGGCTTTATTTGTAATAACCCCCAAATGGAAACAGCCCCAGTGTCCATTAACAGCTGAATAGATAAACAAGTACTGGTGTATCCATACAGTGGAATACTACTCAGCAATGAAGATAAGGAACTATTCACAAAAATAGTGTTTATGAATCTTAAAATAATTATGAAGCATGAAGGAAACCAGGACTTTTATTTTAAAGTAAACCTGATTCTAGTCATGTGAAATTCTAGAAAATACAAACTAATTTACTGTCAAAGAAAGTAAATCAGTGGTTTCCCTGAGGGTCAGTGAGGGCAGGGAGAGATTACTAAAGGGCACAGGGTGAATATAGGGGTGATGGAAGTGTTCATTAGAATGGTTAACAATGGTTTCATGGGTTTATATGTACATCATACAGATCCAATTGTAAACTTTAATTATGTGCAGTCTATAGTTTGTCAGATGTCAGTAGAACTTTTTAAAAAATGGTTCAGTAAAAGTTTGGATCTACTTCTTTTTTTTTTTCCAGAAACTGGAAGATTTCTCACGCTTATATTGACTTGACCTTCTGTCTCTCCATGCCTTGGGAAGGGTAGCCCTCCTTAGGGGCCGGCAACATTGGTAAGCAGTAAAGATCATTTCTATCTGAGTCGACAAAACTCTGGCTGGATGATAAAAGACTATAGGATTTCCCTTTCTTCTATTTTCTTTTTCTTGTCTGTGCAGTAATAGCCTTGAGGTGAACAGTTCATAGGCTACAGGAGTAAACAAACCCTTATTTGCTCTGACAATGACCTCAACTCCAGGAAATGCCCCAGTGTGATATGTACACACTCATCTCTTATAACCATAGTCATCAAGACATCTGGGGATGCACCTTCAGAAAAGGCACTGTCTCTCTAGTTTGGTACAGTCTCCTCCAGACCCTGTGTGATTCATACCACACACTGTCTCTGTACCAATTATGGTTTCAGCTTGGCCCCTGTAGTCTTACCACAAGTGACTCCAGCAAACCAAATTCTGGACATCAGGGTGCATGTTCCTTTGTAGTACCTGGGAACAGCTCCCCCTCTATATGCTGGGTGTTATGTGACATCTCTTGGGAAAAAGGGAGTCAATTCATCCTCCCCAAACCACTAGAGGTTGTCATGACCACTTCCCCCCCCTCAGGGTGACTTCTGGATCCTCAAAAACCCCTGGCATCCAGGCCACAGAAGAGAACCACAAAGTGCTGTAGTCTTTCCTAGGTGGCATTTGTCAGCAATGCAAAGTAGATCAAAACTGGGAGAAGAAAAAATTCTTTGCAAGTTGCCAGCAATATCCAGACTGGGTCTTTTTTTTTTTTAATTTTAAAATTTTATTTTATTTATTTTTTTATACAGCAGGTTCAGACTGGGTCTTCTTGGCCAAAATGGGGTCAGAGAGGAGGGAACAATGTCCCGCTAAGGTGTAGGTTAGGTGTATTAAATGCATTATTGACTTATGATATTTTCCACTTATGATGGGTTTATCAGGATGTAACAACATCATAGGTCGAGGAAGATATTTATATTTAGCCAGTCTTTGACAAAGGAACAAAGGCAATATAATGGTGCAAAGATAGTCTTTTCACCAAATAGTGCTGGAACAGCCAAACATCCACATGCAAAAATAATGAACGGTCACAGACCTTCACAGTACCCCTTCACAAAAATGAACTCAAAATGGACCACAGACCTAAATATAAAATGCAAACATATAAAATTCCTGGAAGATGACATAGGTGCACATCTAGGTTGACCTTGGGTTTGGCAGTGACTTTGTACATCCAACACCAAAGGCATGATCCATGAAAGAAAGAATCGATAAGCTGGACTTCACGAGGCTTTCAAACTTGCACCTCTAGATCTTTGGGCATTCTCCTTCTTGCCTATCCGGCCTGTCTTGCTTTTCCCCGTTCCTCGTCTTTTCTAGAACCCACAACCCACTAGTGCATTACCTTCTTGCCAGTAACCTTTGTGCCATTGTCCGTCTACTGGACCTATAACGACACAACTATCCAGCTTCTCTATTTTCAAATTCAGGCAGCTAGGGTGCTATGAGGGCAAATCATAAACTCTAACAATGCTGTCCTCTCTCTCATGCCCGATGGTAATTATATAATTCAAGCATTCGAATTCTCTTCTAACCCCTTTATCGCTATTCTTTTCCTTTCACTGTCAGGAGGAAGCCTTTTACTTTCCCTGAAAGTATAAAATGGAATTTCCTCTATTATTATCAACCTACCTGTGACTTTACTTCCTTTCTCCTTGTATCCAAATCATGCTAGCAAAGTCACTTTGGTGTAAGTCTAATCTCTCCATCTGTACTTTGAAATCTAGTCCTTTCCCTCTTCATGGCAATGCTAATTCACCATTTATCTGCTTCCTTTCCCCCTTATTTTCAGTTCTTCTTTCTCTGCTAGCATCAGTGCTATGTGAAAATTTTCCAGTTTCTTTTCTGTTGAATTAGAAAAAAATCTCTTGCTGTCATATTTAGTTAACGTATTTTCATATTGGTATGTATTCATTATCTTAAATCCATCACTTTCTGTTCATTTTTCAATCCATTAAAAAATATATATATGTTTTATTGTCTGTCTTCCCTACCTCTGGAATGGGTACACCACAAGGGCAAAGAGTTGGGTGTGTTTTGTCTTTGATATATTCCAAACCTGAAAAAGCTCACCTTTTCTTTTGAAAGAACTGCATTTCTTGGGACATAATAGGCCCTTAATAAATATTTTCTGAATCAGTGAATGGATGGTGCTTAGTGAGCTGGGCACTGAGAGTGGGCAGATGAAACAGAACCATCTTAAATTTCCGTTAAGATGATAATAGTACCCACACCGCAAGGCCCGAGCACATTTCAGTCTTGATCACATTTACTTCTCTTCCCCACTTAACCCTCTTTATCACTTACCTCTTGAAACATTTTCTTGCCTTGAGTTTCCTGACCTTGCACTCTATGCTTTTTTCTCTCTAATTTTTGAGTCTTTTCAGGATTCTTTGCAAGGTCTTCTTCTGTTAACCTGTTGATGTCAACTTCTAAATGCTAACGCCTTCTCTTGTTTTCACACGTTACACAGACTCGCTGGTTATGCACATTCGTTTCCTGGCGTCAGTTTTATCTAAATGCAAACCATTCTCAAATCTAAAGCCCAGTTCTTGCATCTGCAATTCCATCTGCATTGATCACTCTCCCCTTCTCACCTCCAACAGGCCCCAGAATCAGGTCCTGCTCCCATGCACCATGTCTTCATCTCCCCACTTCCCCAAGTCAGAGACCATCATCATATCCTTACTATTTCTCCACCTTTTCTTTCCTTTCCTAATCATTTTTCTTATCCTGTCTATTTTAACTCTGCAATATCTTTCAGACTGGCATAAAAGCAATAGGTATGTGAACAATTTTTACTCACTAAAAATCTTAAACTTATCCATTACTGTAGAAATAATTGTACTGTATTATAATTGTCTGTTCATTGGTCCCTTTCACTCAAGAAAGTGTAAATTCCTTAATGGTAGGAATGTTCTCTGTTATCTTCTCAGCTTCTCACACCTGGTCTGGAACCTGTGTAATTTAAAATATTTTTGGAAGGATAAGCGATTCTAGATAAATTATAATTAATTTAATTATTTCAGTATTTTTGAGTTTAATAGTATTGAGTACACAATAGCTGAAAGTATATATTGGGGCAGTCTTTTAAAGATTTATCTTGATCGAGGAAATAATCTCGGCACTATAGATTTGAGTCAAAAATATACTATTTGAATATAATCTATTAGTGTAATAAGTTTATTATACAAGTTATAAAAACTTCACATAGAACCCTCAAATAAATACTACTATAACTAAACATGAAACTCTTCCCTTGTGTGCACATATACTTTGTATTTTTATTTTTTTATTAACTTTTATTGGAGTGTGGTTGCTTTATAATATTGTGTTAGCCTGCACTGTATAGCACAGGGAACTCTACCTAATATACTTTAAACATTAGCAGGCTGCTGACAGATAGAAAAGTATGTTTAGAAGTAGGGACGATTCCTTCTAGAAAAATGGTACAGACGGACCAGTTTGCAAGGCAGAAATAGAGAGATATAGAGAACAAACGTATGGACCCCAAGGGGGGAAAGTGTGGCAGGGAGTGGTGGTGGGATGAATTGGGAGATTGGGGTTGACATATATACATTAATATGTATAAAATAGATGACTAATAAGAACCTGCTGTATAAAAAAAAAAAAGAAGAAGAAGAAGTAGGGAAGATTCCCTAAGGAGAGACTTGCTTTGCCAAGTAATGATTACTGGCAGCGTGTCAGAAATGTAAAGAATCTGAGACATTCAAACTACAGCTTGGCCAAATTAATCTTAATATGCTGACATTAGAGTTTTTAAATAACGCTAATGGCAGTTGTAACGTTTGAGAAAAAATTTGATATGGCTCGGTCACATGAAACAAAATCTTGACCCCCTAAACATTTTATTTTGCAATACATTTTTAAAGTGAATAGATTTAATTTTTTTAAATTAATTAATTACTTGTTTTGGCTGCATTGGGTCCTTGCTGCTGCGCGCGGGCTTTCTCCAGCTCTGAAGAGCAGGGTCTAATCTTCATTGTGGTGTGGGTCTTACTGCGGTGGCTTCTCTTGTTGCGGAGCACGGGCTCTAGGCACGCGGGCCTCAGTAGTTGTGGCTCGCGGGCTCTAGAGCGCAGGCTCAGTAGTTGTGGCGGATGGGCCTAGCTACTCCACGGCATGTGAGATCCTCCCGGACCAGGGCTCGAACCCGTGTCCCCTGCACTGGCAGGCAGATTCCCAACCACTGCACCACCAGGGAAGTCCCAAGCAGATTTAATTTTTAGAGCAGTTTCAGGTTTACAGAAAAACTGAACAGAAAGTACAGAGTTCCTATGCAGCACAATAGAAACGGATTATCTGAGGAGGTGGGTAAGTGGAGGATAGTTTATTTGTTTTCCAGAGGAAATGATTTCTAAGCTGGGTTCTGAGAGGATGAAGTTTGGCCAGAACAAAAGAGTCATCCATCTTTAGTTTCTTTATTTTGATAATTCCAGGAGCCGTTTACACGAAGTGTATTTCATATATACAACCACTTGAAAGCCACTCCCTTTCTGTTATATCCTTGATATGATTTAGGATTATAGTGGCAATGTAACCTGGGCACATGACAAATAGAAACAAGGGAGCAGGATTTAAAAGACTTGCCATGCATATGCAAATCATGATGTTATTGGCCCAATCTGCTTGTACTTTGACTTGTTTTTCTGTCACTGATGATAAATTTGTGACCAACACAGCTGGAATCCTTTAATGGTGTTGTCAGAGATTGTAAAAGAAAGTCATCTGTCACACACTGAGGCTAAACATATGACCTTCAGTCCTATGCCAGAATAAACTGTCAAATGATTTAATGGTTGTTTGTTCAGAAATAAATATATGCACATATAGGTACAATATCTGTCCAAAAATATTCCTGATTTTTCCTTTAGGCAAATTTCTACAGAATTACAAAATTCTACAATTTCTGACAAAATTAATCCACTAAATGATTATAGATTACTTGAATTTTTTAAAAAAAATTTTCCATGCCCCCTTAGTATGTTTGGGGTGTCTGTAATTACGAATGAGAATTGGATGAAAACACTCATAAATATTTGTAGGATGAAAGCAGGAGTACAAGGTTTATAATCCAGAGAATAAAAAATGTGAAACAATATCACACTGAGATTTTTTAAAATTTTTGATATTTCCTCTAATTCCTTATTCAGCCCCTCTGATTTAGACCATACAGTCTGGACGACTGCAAATAACTCAGTCATAAGTTGATGATAAGATAGGGGTCTTATCATCAACCTATTACTTTAGGTAATTGAAGTGATAACTCTTTGGGTTAATGTGCACAGCAATCTCATGGAGAAATTTGCAGATAATGGGCATAGCTTTAACGGGCTATTTGCCTCCAATCTGAAAGACTCAAACTTTAGTCATGCTTTAAAAAAAAAGAAATACAGAGTGGCTCAAGTCATTTCCTGTGCTTCAAACATTTGGCAAAACTGAGTTCCAGGGTGGTTATAGCTGGCGTATTCAATTTGTGCAGCTTCTTTTGTCCTTAGGATACGCTGTAACATCTGCTATTCTGCAGTGCGTATGCTAATCACGAGAGGCCTTGTCTTATTATTGTGGCTTTTTTTCAATCTTTATATAGGAAAAATAAAACTCACATCAACCTTTTAGGGTGAATGATACGGTAGAATTATCTGTTTGCAGCCAAGTTTGGGAAAAAACACATTTTTTTCTCTTCATTTAAATTCTAAACATATGAATTGAACACCTACGTATATGCACACACCAGGGCTGTAGGACGCTTGGGTTAAAGAACGTCTCCTTGTTCCCTAGACCATGAGGGAAGCTGCTTTTTAAAACCCAAGACTTTTTGTTAGCAAGTGAGTCACTTGTAATTTCTCTTCAACATATAGCTCATTGACAGTAGAATAGCTGTTTGTTTTATAATCACAGAAACAGCTGCACAAGGGCTCCTCTGCCTCACGGGCTTATCTTTCCTAGCTAGAGATGCAAGAAGTGTCCAGGTCTGGGAAGAAATTTCTTAAGAACTGGTACTCTAGGTATATCAGTGGGAGTTAAGGTTGTAGGGGAAGAAAAAATATCTTTTCCCTCTACCCATTTTAGGTTCACTGGCTAGGGCTCTGTCAATTAGACTGACAAAAGACTAATTGACAAGAAAAAAGCCAGCAGAAGTTTGTGAACATTTTTATTGCACATATACACGGACGCACCCAGTGATGAGTAACTCAAAGGGGTGGTTAGAACTTGGGTTTATGTAGCATCTTAACAAAAGAACGATAATATTATAGAGAAATGGCAAACCAGAAGAAAAAGACTTTGAGCTTCTTAGGGCAGCAAATTCTGGGAAGGCAAATATATGGGAAGATGATGGTAGATAAGAGCTAGTTTTAGCAAAGTTTGTTATATAGATTCCTCTGGTACTGCCTCTGGGCTGATATGGGTCTAGGGTTGTCTCCGATGATCATTTCCTGTTCTTCCTGGTAGAAAGGGGAGAGGAGGCACCTTTAAAAATTTGTGTACTGCTCTTGGGCAAATAATGGGAGAGGAGAGAGCTTTTCTTCTTCTGTTGCCTTCAGATCAAAACAATCCTTATGCCAAAGGGATATATTTTGGGGTAGCGTATTCTGCTACCCTTCAAGGTCATCACAAACTGTCTTCAATAATGCAGTTCAGGAAATGTATTTCTTCATTTTATTAGGGTCTTTGCATGGAAAAGAAAAGAAATTTTATTGTCATATACACATTGATGTGTGTGTGTTATATGAATTCATATGAGTAGGATTTCTTCCTATGAGTAAGATTTCATATGAGTAAGATTCTTCATGTGAGTAAAACTTCATATGAGTAAAGATTTCAGGTGCATCGTTTGCTAGAGTGTCATATATGCATATATATATTAAACAGTTGTTTTTAAAACAAATTTCATTTTTGAAAACAGTTTTAGATTTAAAGAAAGATTGTGACAATACAGAGAGTTTCCCTATACCTTGCACCCAGTTTCCCCTATTATTAACGTCTTACATTAGTAGGGTACATTTGTTACAGTTAATGTACCAATATTACCTATTATTATTAATAAAGCCTGTATGTTATGTAGATTGTCTTAGTTTTTAGCCTGATGTCCTTTTTTTTTGTTTTGTTTCCAGGATCCTTTCCAAGATACTCCATTACATTTGGTTGTCAATGTCTCTTTAGCCTCCTCTTGGGTGTTAAGTTTCTCAGACTTTCCTTGTTTTTGATGACCTTGGGAGTCTTGAGGAATACTGGTCAGGGTTTTTTTGCATATTTTTTTTCATTAATCACTCTCTTAAAAAATTACTTTGGCCGTGGCCAGTGGGTAAATTTCCCTTTGTGTAAGTTAAGGGATGAATGTCCCCATGGCCAGATCTCATTTGCAAGAAGCCTCTTTGGTATAAAAGACTAGACATTATTCCAGAATTCCTGCTGTATGAAACAATATCCTCGCATTTGTTGGGGCCCTCTTTTTTCTTTTTTTTAAGATGTTGGGGGTAGGAGTTTATTAATTAATTTATTTATTTATGGCTGTGTTGGGTCTTTGTTTCTGTGCGGGGGCTTTCTCTAGTTGTGGCAAGCGGGGTCCACTCGTCATCGCGGTGTGCGGGCCTCTCACTATCGCGGCCTCTCTTGTTGCGGAGCACAGGCTCCAGACGCGCAGGCTCAGTAGTTGTGGCTCACGGGCCTAGTTGTTCCGCGGCATGTGGGATCCTCCCAGACCAGGGCTCGAACGTGTGTCCCCTGCATTGGCAGACGGATTCTCAACCACTGTGCCACCAGGGAAGCCCACATTTATTCACTTTTTATCAAGCCTTTTGATAGATATGAAAGTAAATTACTGCAGTCTAACATTAGAAATATTGAAAACATCTTACAAAATATCATACTCATTAAGAGAGTATCTTGAGTGAATGGAAAGCAAAGAGGAAAATTTCCCATTTTTTGTGTTTTTTTTTGTAACTTCAAAAACTACCATATGCTCCAAGGCCAGTTGTTTGCAAGTGCCTTGGAAATAATATAACTTAAATCTACAATATCAACATAAAATAAAGCAGACATTAGCTCATGACTTTGGAAATATTTAAAAATTAAAAATCAGTAATTTCTGCAACAGCCCAACAGTTTTGTCTTTTGTTTTTCTAAGTTAGAAACATTGTGGCATCATTTGTAGCATGAATCAAATTAAATCCTGCTTATTTTGTAGTGTGTCTGTAGAGATACAAAATAATCATTAATCGGTTAGGCACTTAAATATAAGGTCACAAATTAATCATTCTTTGGAATTGGGTGTATGGAAAGGGAAAGCTCCAGTCTTCTGTCCACCATTCACATGATATTTTTCCTTCTAATGGGAATATTGATGCATTTATGTGCTCAGCTCTTAGTATGTTTCCCTAAAGCATTTACCATCTTTTATTATAAGATATCTGCATTTACACATTAAAGAAGGATATGTATATTTGTAGATTCCTGCGATTAAATTTCTTTTGTTCAGGGACCATGCTAGGTCATTCTAACTCTTCCTCATATATTTAGGGAGAAATTTGTCCCTCTTTTTAAGGTTTCACCTAGGACTTTGCTCCATACAAGAGCAGATTGGATTAAGCCCTAAGGAGACTGTAATTTTCTTTTTATCAATTACACATTTGCCCCTCTGCCTCCTAAGAAAGTAGTAAAAGTTCAGAATATCTATTTTTCTGGAGTGGAGAGTCTGGAAGTTCTTCAAAGTAGTTTCACTGTGGGATGTTCCACCAAAGCCCTCCAAATTATCTATTCTCTAACCTGAGCAAGAAATGCCAGTTTGGGGTATAGGACTCTTCAGACACTTGAATTTTTCACCTTCAAACAGAAGGCTGGAAGCATTGTGGATAAAACATAAATATTCACAGAGCATTGCATTTATAAATGTGTAGTAAGAAACGAGTGAGCACGTGAAACCCATAGACCACTTTCTTTCAACATCATGAAAGTACTATCTTACAGAGATTAAAAGAATGAAAGTATTGTCTAACTCAGAGACGGGAGCTCCCTCTAACATTGTGCAGCTCCCAATTAGTAACAGCTATGTTTCTCAAGCTCAACCAACCATAGAAATAAAGGAAAAAACAAAAAAAACAAAACGCACATCTAATTGATTTCTTCCCTTATTCTGATGCCAATAAACCAATAAAATACAGCAACAGCTGGACCAAGGAACTAAGCTATAAGGAAGAGAGTTTAATAAAAAACAGCTTATTGTATTTCTTTGCTAGGCTTGTGGGATCTTAGTTCCCCTACCAGGGACTGAACCCAGGCCCCAGCAGTGAAAGCAAGGAGTCTTAACCACTGGACCACCAGGGGAGGGATAGATTGGGAGTTTGGGATTGACATGTACACACTGCTGTATTTAAAACAGATAACCAACAAGGACCTACTGTATAGCACAGAGAACTCTGCTCAGTATTATGTAATAACCTAAATGGGAAATGAATTTGAAAAAGGAATAGATACATGTATATGTACAACTGAATCACTTTGCTGTACACCTGAAACTAACACAACATTGTTAATCAACTATACTCCAATATAAGATAAAAAATTGTAAAAAAGAAGTAGCAAAAATAAATAAATTTTAAAAAACAAAACAGCCAAAATGTATGGTCTCACAGTTCTGCAGTTTAGAAATCTGAAATCAGGTGGTCAGCAGGGCCATGCTCACACTGAAACCCGGAGGTGAAGCTTCCCTCGCCTCTTTCTAGCTTCTGGTGAATTGCTGCCAACTGTTGGTGTTCCTTGGTTGACAGATGCATGAGTCCAATCTCTCTGCCTTCGGGGTCACATGGCATTATTCCTGTGTGTCTCTGTCTTCACGTGGCCATCTTCTTAAAAGGACATCAGTCATGTTGGGTTAGGAGCTCACCCCTAGTTCAGTAGGCCCTCATCCAAACATAACTAATTTCATCTGCAATGACCCTATTTCTAAATAAGGTCACATTTGGAGGTACTGAGAATCAGAACCTCAACATATCTTTCTGGAGGCAGGGGGTGGGCAGAAACAGAATACAACATGTAACACTTAATATGTTTTTTGCCTGACTTGTTTTGAAAAGTGGAGTTACATTTACAACTGTGCTACTCATTCAGCAAATCTGAGAAGGCAACATCCAGAGATACCAAGAAGAGAGACTTCCTGTCCTTAAAAAGGTTAGAATCTAGTTGAGGAAACAGATCATTTACAACTGTTGTAGGTAAAATGAAAATTCCTATAATAGCAAATTGGGCGAAGTGCTGTGAGAGCAGTTGATGGATGACATGTTTTTTGGCTTGAAGTGACTTTTATTTTCTTTATGCTTTAATGTTTTCTAAGTTTTCTGCAACAAACATTTATTTACCACCGAAAATTGACTTGAGAGAACTTGAGAGTTAAGCTGCCTCAAAACTTTAAAATAAAAAACTCCTAAAATAATATGCTGTCTTTTCTTCTACGATCTACCAAGATGATTCCTGAGGAATGTATAAGTAGGTTACTACGTAAGAACCTATTTCTGAATCAGGACTAATTGTGACGAACCTCTTGTGTTGTCTGTTTTATTATGAAGTCTTTGTTTCTTGTTTAGCAATAACTCAAACAGGCTCTGCAAGATGCTCAGAAATGGTTTCATGGGTGTAGCTACTGACTAAACAGGTAGGCAGAGAAAAGAATTAGCTGGCCCCGCTGGTTCTCAGAAGCGGCCCTGAATATTGTAAGAAGCCTTCATTAGGAGAGGTGCACCTCACAGCTAGTCACCCAGCTGTGGCATCAAACCAGCTCATTTCTCTACTTTCAGGATTTAATCAGTCTCAGTGCTGCAGTAATCAGTGATAAACCATCACCATCCTAATGCGATCATCTTGTAAGATTCCTCATCCAATATTGGCATGCCTTGGGCTGCAACCCTCATTACTATCGCCCAGGCTTCCTCTCACACTTTCAACGATGAAAAACTCACTCCCTACCCCAGGCGTCTGCGTTTTTGTTGAAGAGCGCAGTTATGAAGTTGTTTGTTACGTTGAACAGCAAAATATTTCCTAGCTAGAGAAAGGTCTATTCTCATTCTATCCCCCGGGATGACAGAGACCCACTCAGCTCCCCCTTTCCTCCTGTTGTTCTTTCAAATACTTGGAAGCAACCATGATATTTTGCCCAGATATTCTTGTTTTCATCACAGATGTTTATAGCTTGTTCATCATGAGGTTTCAAGTCTCTTTGCAGTCCTCGCCATTTTTTTCTCTGGCCATTATTTTGAATTAGACCATTTCCCAGATCTGAACACGAAATTCTCATGATATGTGTGTTGTGTGTAGTAATGAGTAGTTCCATCAGATGGTATGATTCCTATGATGCTTGCAGTTAAATGAAAGTGTCAACTATTTTTCACATACATTATTATCTTACCTCTTTCTCTGTATTGTACTTTTTTAAAAAAACTATTTCTTTTTACTCAATATTTGAATTTTACTAACTCTGTGAAATCTGTTGTTATAATGTCACCATCCAGGGATACTTTGGGTGTCAAATTTCTCATGCAAAAACTTGTCAATCTTGATCAGCTTATAGCAATTTGGTTTTCCTTTGTATTTGAAAATGATAGAAGCGTTGGTTATGCTTCATCCATTTCACACAATCTGTCAAGTTATACTGTAGGCTTGCGGCTGGTGCCTGTTCTGATTTCTTGATGCCAGACCAGTTCTTAAATATTTTGAATGTCACCCACTCCTGCTTTTAGATCTACATCAAAGGAATTGAACATAGATTGAGAGCTAGATTTAACATAAAACATCAGAAACATGTGCTCTCCTCTGACATGATGGAGAAAATAAACTTATAAATGCTATATTGTCTATAACATCCACATTAAGTAAAGAGTTGGAAAAAAATGATTTTAATTAGTCAATTTATCTATTTTTGAAGAGATTATAGTTACAAAAGTCACATGTTATCCAACCTTCAGGAGTACATGTATTTGATGTTTTTTCTTTAAAGTGCATCTCTTTTCAGCAATGTGTGTTCTTTGGAGTGTTGAGTCTTTTCTGGGTAGTTTGGTGAAAACGTAAAATAATGTTCTCAGCGCAATGCTTCTCCGTCCCTATCTTCTTTCGATCTCTGTCCTTCATGCAGTTTTGAATCCGGCTACATCATTTTACTGCCATACGTCAGTGCTTACTTCTCGTTTGTTTTCATTTCCTGCTGCCTTCAGAGCTCCACACAGTGAAGGTGCTGGATCTACCATCCATAAGACGTGTGCCTTTCCCAGGCCGATTGTTTATTTAAGGAAAAAGATAGAAGAGAGGTCCACTCTATTTGTTTGGAGTTATATAAATATGCTTAAAAAGGAGGATTTCCTCATGTATTCCACTTCAGTCTTCCTGTTCAGGGAGAGTTTTAAATGCACCTCTTATCACTATACGATGACAGCTTGAGTTACAGTTTTATAATTGTACCAAATATATTAGAGACGTTGGAAATCAGGAAGGTAAGATGGAATAATAATTCTGAATTTCTCTCCATATGTATTATAAATGTAGGATTATCACATATATATACACTCAAAACCAGTTTATCATTATAAAGCAGCAGATATAGTGCTATAATAGTAGCCGAATGTGGATGTAAATTATGGAAGAAGAAATTGATAAATAATTGTTATCTATATCTGTCTTATAGTTTTATTTTCCCCTTTATTTCACATTCTTCATAGGGAGTTTGCTCACTAAGTTGTAGTTGAAGTCAAAAAGTTCTTTAAAAAGGATCATAATAGAAGAATATTTTCAATCAGAAACTATTTTACATTCCCTTTGACATTATCTTGTGACTGAAGTTTTAAAATAAACATAGAACTCAGATAACATTATTAATAAATCTTAAAATATTTTACAGGATTGCCAATACAATTCTCAAATATGTAACTAAGATGGGACATACGGTACTACACAGAGGAGACAAACAGCAATGATTAAGATAAAACTAAAAATAACATTTTATAATAAATGTTAATATTTAATGTAATAAATATTTAATATATACTATTCCTATAAATATATTACATACACTTAATTTAACATTTATAATACATATATATTAATACATCTTTTTATAATGTATAATAGATACTATTTACAAGACATATATATTTAATATAATAAAATAACATGATAGTGTTTTGTGATTGATGTGTTTCAGGACCCATGTTATAGGCTTTACATATTATCTCTTTAATGCTTATGCCTCTCTATGAGGTAGGCCCTACTTTATCTTCATTTTGTACATGGGGAACCAGGAGGAAAGAGATTAAGTATTATGTTCACAGCAAGAGAGATAATAAGAGGCCTGGGTGGGACAGAGTCTTACTTCTATTGGACTCTCATATTTGTACCTAATTTTATTATATAAAAAAGCAGACAGTTCAGAGAAGTGTTATCCTGACTTTGCAATTTGTCACAAGACCTTGATTTTTGAATTAGATTTACCTTAAAAATTATAGTTAGCTTAGAGTAATATTAAACTGATTTTGTCATTCAAGAGCAGAGAATTTGCTGAGTGATCAGCACTTACCAGGGCTGGGATTTTTAACTTGCAGGGGCTAACCTACAAAGTAAATGATTGTGTAGATAATGGCAAAGGCTCACATTAAAAACTGGGAGAGGGCTTCCCTGGTGGCGCAGTGGTTGAGAGTCCGCCTGCCGATGCAGGGGACACGGGTTTGTGCCCCGGTCCGGGAAGATCCCACGTGCCGCGGAGCGGCTGGGCCCGTGAGCCATGGCCGCTGAGCCTGCGCGTCCGAAGCCTGTGCTCCGCAACGGGAGAGGCCACAACAGTGAGAGGTCCGCGTACCGCAAAAAAAAAAAAAAAAAACTGGGAGAGAGGATATTTTGAAAGACTGTTTAGACAGGACTACCTCCATTCCTCTTAAAAAATGAATATTTGACTTTATAAGAAATGACTTAATAACAATAAAAAACTTGTTCTGAGTAGCTCATATTTACTATAATGTCTATTACTATTATTATCAACAAGAAAAAAAATCCAGAAGAAAATAAAAATAATAATCAAGCAAAAGCTGTAAAATATGACCAATGTTAGTACAATAGATATCCATAGATACCATGTTTTCTTCTTTATTGAAAAATCTGTACAGGCAATGATGGCAAAAATCCTTTGATAGGTACTTCCTGGTTGGTCCAGTGGTTGGGACTCTGTGCTTCCACTGCAGGGGGCACAGGTTAGATCCCTGGTCTGGGAACCAGGATCCCACATGCTGTGCAGCATGGTCAAAAAAAAAAAAATTCTTTGATAGTAAACTTGTATTAAAGGATAGATGTGAAACCACTATGCAAAATCCCCAAAAGTTAATTACCAGACTACAGTTACTTTCGAGAAATTAGCATACAAATAACTTTGAGGCACCATTGTGTAGGCAGAGTAAAAATGGAGGCTGAATCATGAGATGTATGTAATTCAGTCCTTACAAAATTACATCTAGTTTCTAAGTCAGTTAATAATATAGTAACTTATTATTATTATACCACTTAGACAATATCTGTGTTACCTGATAGAACTCTAACTTCTTATTTTTTATTACTGAGGAAATAAATGTAATTTTCTATTCAGATTGAACAATTACACAGAACATTGGAATTACTAAGAGAATAAAGACCTGAATCCTTTTATCTCAGTTTTGTCTTTTGAGCCTAACACATTATGAGAGCAGCCTAGATGCGTTGGGATTTTATCCTGTTGAGGTTTGAATTACCTTATGGTTTTTTCATTTTATAGGGTGAATTACACTGTAAAGGTGAATATCAGCTAGCTACTGGTGTGTTTTTTTTCCCAGAACACTTTTAAAGTACATTAAACATTCTAGCATAAAAAGAGTGAACTAAAAATCACCAAACTGACTTACTAACTCAGCATAATTACTTAAAGAAAAGAAGGCAAAAGTAGTAAATAATTTTCATCTAAATCATGATACCTGTAAATATAGATGGCCTTGTTAAAGAGAAAAGAAACGTATTCAAATCACCGTGAAACAGCAGAGAAAGAAAAATGTCATGGATTTAATGTTATGTGAAGGACACACCATGTTTTCTTTAAATAATAATAAGAGGTTATCACAGGTTCTTGAAGTTGACACATGACCTTTAGATTTGTCATGCACGGTACACGATTTTCTTGTTTGGAGTTGCACTGGTTTTGTTCTGCGATGAAGTACATTAATTACTCTGTTATTCTTTTTATTTAGAATTTTGGACATTATTTCCAGAAGTCATAGTTTGAAGTACCTCAAAATCTTTGAACTCAGAAAGGTAAAGGAAGTTGTTTTATGTCAAATATTATGATAAAAGCAAAGTAAAAAGCAAACAAGCACTGAATAAATATTGGAGAGACTTAAGTAGTTTTCTTTGTGTTCATCTCAAGCATGCATCGAACGCTCATTAAACTGTATTAGCTGGTGTAATAAACGTCATAAAAGAATCGTGGCTCTGGAAGCTTCCTCTTGGTTCCTTTAGAGAGAACCACATCTGAAACAAACTGAAGTGAGAGAAAGTATGATTGTGCAAAAGACATGAGGAGGGGATTTTACACACTCCTTCAGCAACCGTTTCTATTTTGCTCAGCTGTGCAACTGTACTGCCCAATCATTCGTCCTTCCGTTTCAGTTGTCTTCCTTTTACTATAAGTTATGATAAGTTATTGCTTTCTGCTCTGTCCCCAGGTTTGGGTTACATTAGTCCACCCCTAATGTGTGCCAGATGTTTGTCTGACCAAGATGGCTGGTTCTTCTCTTTCTCCTCTGGGTGAAGAATTATTTTTTTTCTATCCTCCAAATGTGCTTCTTATTTAATAATTTTTATTGGAGTATAGTTGATTTACAGTCTTGTGTTTGTTTCAGGTGTACAGCAAAGTGAATCAGTTATACATATACATATATCCACTCTTTTTTATCAATAGATTCTTTTCTCATATAGGTCTTTACAAAGTATTGAGTAGAGTTCCCTGTCCTTATTAGTTATCTATTTTACATATAGTAGTGTTAATTATAATTGCTGGAGCCCATCACTGTATTATTTTTTGATCAAACCTTTCATCACCATGAAGATTTTTTTTTATCGGGGTATAGTTGCTTTACAATGTTGTGTTAGTTTCTGCTTCTCCTCAGCTTCAGAAACTAGGGCTAGTTATCACTGACATGAATGACCACCTTGACTTCCTAGTTATGGTTTTCTTGACAAGATTTCTCTTCTTGTGATACCTTTGAGCTCTTTCCACCTACTGGCCTCATAACGTCTCCCTTTGCATTTTCTAAGACATCAGGACAAAAAAGTAACTGTAGATGAATTGAAATAGTGTGGAATAAAGCTGAGTGCTTTTAAAGAGAAGGTTCATACACTACTGAGCTTTTCTACTGTCGGAATGGAAACACAGTCTACTCTTTATTTACAAAATATGAGACCTGAATCAGAGGACTTTCATTACCTCAGAAAACAGCTACTCAACAAAATATTTCCAACTGACTGCTATTAACAATTAGAGTATCAGTAATATCAGAGTGATGTGATCATTGCTATATAGGTCAGCTCAGAACCTGCTTCACACAAAAGTCTACTCTCAGATCTAACCTATTTTGTTCCAAGGCTGATTTAGAAATTTTGTTTAGATTTTCTGGTTGATCTTTTTTTTTTGCGGTACGCGGGCCTCTCACTGTTGTGGCCTCTCCCGCTGCGGAGCACAGGCTCCGGACGCGCCGGCTCAGCGGCCATGGCTCACGGGCCTAGCAGCTCCGCGGCATGTGGGATCTTCCCGGACCGGGGCACGAACCCGCGTCCCCTGCATCGACAGGCGGACTCTCAACCACTGCACCACCAGGGAAGCCCCCTGGTTGATCTTTGAGTGATGCTTGCTGCTGTAACCTATACCCATGGGTTTAGGTAACCATGGGAATTCCTCATTGACTGGTTCCCCTCCATCTGTAAATTCAATGATTCACACCTTAAGTAAGTGGTATGTTCTGCAATTAGCCTACAGAGCAAAAGTCACACACACAGAAAATTACTGAGAATATTTTAAAGAGCCCATGAAGCACACTGAACATGGTTTTGTGCATAAAAATAACAAGTACATTACTATTTGCATACATACTAAAATATGGAAACTATAATACTAAGCTTGACTAAAAAAGAAATCTAAAGCAAGATCTACAACGCATATATCTGTCTATTCAAACCAGTCTTGGTTTAAGACAGGCACAAAATTCTTAGCAGTGAATTGGAGATGAACAGAAGACTAAAAAGTGTCCTGTTTCCTAGTACATTTTACTACATTTCTGTTTCCACAGTAAGCTTTATTCATGCCAACAGTGTTATGAAGATGACAAGAGACATAGTGAAGTCACATCTATGCATGTGGATGAGATGATGACCAGGTTCTAAAGTCAGGGAGTAGGTTAATGGGATAACATTACAACTTCACTGTCGTGCTCCTTCTTCTAAACTGTCACATCTTTTAACCTCTAACTCCTCTATGGATTACCATATTCTCTCTTGCGGTTATTAGTGTTTTTTTTTTTTTTTAAACATCTTTATTGGGGTATAATTGCTTTACAATTGTGTGTTAGTTTCTGCTTTATAACAAAGTGAATCAGTTATACATATACATATGTTCCCATATGTCTTCCCTCTTGCGTCTCCCTCCCTCCCACCCTCCCTATCCCACCCCTCCAGGCTGTCACAAAGCACCGAGCTAATATCCCTGTGCCTTGCGGCTGCTTCCCCCTAGCTATCTACCTTACTACGTTTGTTAGTGTGTATATGTCCATGACTCTGTCTCGCCCTGTCAAAGCTCACCCTTCCCCCTCCCCATATCCTCAAGTCCGTTCTCCAGTAGGTCTGCGTCTTTATTCCTGTCTTACCCCTAGGTTCTTCATGACATTTTTTTTCCCCTTAAATTCCATATATATGCGTTAGCATACGGTATTTTAGTGTTTTTTTTTTAATTTTTATTAATTTTATTTTTGGCTGCATTGGGTGTTCGTTACTGCGCATGGGCTTTCTCTAGTTGCGGCGAGCAGGGCTACTCTTCGTTGCGGTGTGCCGGCTTCTCATTGTGGTGGCTTCTCTTGTTGTGGAGCACGGGCTCTAGGCACACGGGCTCAGTCGTTAATGGCTCACGGGCTCTAGAGCGCAGGCTCGGTAGTTGTGGTGCACGGGCTTAGTTGCTCTGCGGCATGTGGGATCTTCCCGCAAGAGGGCTCAAACCAATGCCCCCTGCACTGGCAGGTGGATTCTTAACCACTGCGCCACCAGGGAAGCTCCAGTTACTTTTGTATTTGTATTAGCTGTCCTGTAGTGTCCAGGTCTTATATATATACTTTTGATTCAATACAAAAAATAGGTGCTTGAATAGCTACATTAAATTCTCACCTCCAAGTTTCTAATTTATTCTTCTGTATTCCAGTGCAGGTCCATTCACGTAGACCATGGGTCTTTTTCTTCCTTTCATCACTTCTATTTTTTATCCTATCCATCATGCAGCCTCCACTTTCCTTCCTCCATTCGTCCTTCTCTTTCTCTTTCTCACCACCTTTCTTGTTTCCTTCCTCTTACACTTTCCTTATAGTCAACTCCACTCCAATTCACAGGTTTCATGTCTTTTAAAATAAAAAGGTGTTTTTATAAAAAATTGAACTGCTCATAAAAGTTTTAGCAATTCAGAAAAGCAAGTAAAAGAAAACGATAATAAACTCAACACCCATTGTTACCATTTGTGAACATCATTCCAGAGACCTTTACAGCCTATCTGTAGATGGATGGCTGAATGGACACAGTAACAGAAGCCGCCACTGCCAACACTTGCTGGTGCTGTTAAAAATGCTTTCAGTCTATGCTTATTTGATTCTACCCTTGAGGTCATAATTATTCCTATCTCCATTTTATAGGTGAGGAAATGAAGACTCCTGGAAGCTAAACAACTTACCCAAGATTACATAACCAGTACAAGTTGAGTGAACACACAATTGTCCTTGACGGTGGTGAGGGAGGGTAGGGAAAATTGATTGACATTATTGGGTCTTTTATAAATTCATAGACAATCATTTTAGAGCAGTTTTAGTTTTACAGTCAAGTTGAGCAGAAGGTGAGGAGAGTTCCTGTATGCCCTTCCCACCCCATCTCCCCCATTATCAACATCTCCCACAAGATGGTACGTTTGTTATAATCCATGAACCCACATTGACACAACATTATCACCCCAAGTCCATAGTTTACATTAGGGTTCACTCTTCCTGTTGTACTTTCTATGGATTTTGACAAATGTCTAATGACATGTATCCACCATTATAGTATCATACAGAATACTTTCTCTGCCCTAAAAATCCCCTGTGTTCCACCCGTTCAACCACAAACCTCTGGCAACCAGTGATCTTTCTACTGCCTCCATAGTTTGGCATTTTCCCGAATGTCATATAATTAGAATCATACAGCACATAGCCTTTTCTGAATGGCTAATTTCACTTAGTAATATGCATTTAAGTTTCCTCCGTGTCTCGTTGAATGTTGAATGACCACACTTTTGAAAGGAGCCATTAATAGCAATATTTTTATTTCACTCTGAGAAGAGATGTAAATGTACTTTTTGAATAGAAATTTTGTTCATTATTTGAATATCTCCTGCTTCAACAGTAGAGTGTGGTCAGGAGGATATGCAAACTCTGACAGGTCAGTTTTTATGGAAGTTAAATAATATAAAATGTAATGAAAACGAGATCATTAATTCTGACCAAGGTTCATTGGAGAACATGAACTATTAAGTATGTAGCTAGTTTTTACTATTAATCAACTCTTGTTTGTTGCAGGTAAGAACTAACTGTATGCTTACGGAATTGGATTGAATGAACTCTAACCGTATGTTGCCAAAGAGAAGAGAAAGGTTTAACTGATATTTTTTCTAAATTTCATCCAATTATACTTGCATGGATTTAAAAAATACTTTTATTCTAATTTAATTAAAATGCAACATAGAGAATTAGGACAGTTGTCGGAAGCTCATGGTTAAATAAATAAAACTATGGTGAAATCAGTCACAATAGGAAATAATGTTTCTGTTTTTCTATGCTTTAACTCTTACGTCTCATGTTTCTTTAATAGTAATATTCAGACTCTTAGATTTTAAAGCAACTTAATATGCCATCAAACTTGAGGAAATAATCAACTACTGTTTGACTGAATGTTCTTCTCATCTCGTTGTTTTGATGCAGATTTCAGCTCTGATACTTACCTATGAAGAACTGCTTGCTGTTCAATCTAAATCAGTTGGACTGTTCTTCATCTTTGCTCCAATCTTATCGAGGGATTTAATCAGCTAGGAACTTGGTACAAGTCACCACTAGAAAACGGAGTACATGATTATTGTCATTGGTGAGAGATTATTTCTGAATACATGTAAACAAAGAATAGCCTTCCACTTTATTTTTACAATTGCTTTAAAAATAATTTCAAAAGTATTTACTAGAGGTTGTGTTTGTTGTAAAAATTAGTTTTGAACTTCAGCTACCTGAGTTTAGTCACCTCCCAGTCTTCGCTTTAGGGCAAAATTCAATTGGAATTTAAGTCAAATATGTCAGACACATATAGCAATTGTGTGAGATCAAGCAAATCCATTAAGTATAACTTTTTAACAGTAATCACTCTAATAACAATTGTTCAAAAGACGTCATTCTATACAGAACTTGATTTATTTTAGAGAAGATGAAGTAGAAAGATTAAACGAGCTAAAATAAACTCAACTTCTCTATGGTATTTTCTTTTATAAAATATTTATATATCAAGAATAAACACTAGAGAAAACTGCTGAAATCAGATAACAGTGTTCTATGAATCTCGTGATTCTAAAGGGATGCAATTAACTGATAAAGGGGATGTGTTTACACATCTTCAAGACTATCACCACCCTTTTTAAAACAGACCTGATTCTTCTTTGGCAATTATGTTCTATGAGAAAAGAATACAATTCTATTTTTGCTTTATAATTTTAACCCTGGAACACAAAGCCCCGGATAAATGACTAAGTTTGCTTGAATTCTAATTAAACATTAAAGTTAAAAATTCAAACTCAAAAGAGTCAGTGTATCAACTGTTGAAATATAATTAAAAACAAAATCTTTAACCCAGAAAACCTCTTGACAAAGGTAGTGGAAAATAAATCAGTTCTATTAGTGAAGAAATCTTAAACCAGAATGTGATACACATCACAGGCAATTGGCTTAGGAGATTGCCAAGGCGGAAAGAAACCTCACCTCTCTATAACGCCAAGCAGATATAACCCATTATATGTATGTTCTCACGATAAACATCACTAGTCCTCAAGGAAGAGGACTTGATAGCACCTTTTGTCACACCTGATTCACCCTAACTTTATCATGATAATTGGGGAGAACCCCTGTGTTGACCTTACCCAGAGGAGAAACAAACTTCTACTAAGTCCAGGAGGCTGCAGGGAAACTAGACTCTTGCCCACAGGACTGAGCAGATAGGGCTGCTATCTCCCTAAATGTTTGCATCTCAAAAAGATGGCTCACAGAACGTTGAGGAAACACTCCCTAGTTGTGAGGCTGGCAGAGACTTATTTAGTCATTATAAAGATTTACGAACTTTTGAAAAGGACAGAGGAAAAACTTCTGGAGCCAAAGGGAGAGGGAGGGAGAATTAATCTTCTTATTTTTAATTCGTATTTGCCTTGATACCACCCACAGAAATAGAGAAATAGTATTATTTCATTATAATTCCCTTCCCCCTTTTTCCATCATCTGGAGAGCTTTCCTTAGGTGCTAATTATTTTTTTAAACAGCTTTATTGAGATATAATTGACATACAATACACTGCAATATTTAAAATGTAAAATTTGATATTTTGACATATGTACACACCTGTGAAACTGTGACCACAAAGGGGAGGAAAAAGTTTTCCTCTACCCTTCTGGGTTCTTTTGGTTGTTCGAATAATTAAAGACAACATGTCTTGGCATAAGACAGATTAACAGGAGAAAAACAAATTTAATTATGTACGTACGGGAGCCCCATGAGGATAGGAGACCCACGGGTAGTCAGGCATTTGAGGCTTATACACCATCCTGAGTTAAGCAGAGGGGGTAAGGGTCTGGGACTTCAAAGAGGGAAGAAGACAATTTACCGGAAGATGGGAGGAGCAAATGTTTGGTAAACAAATGTTGGTCATGCCATCTGGAGACAAGGGGAACAGAGAGGAATCTGAACAAACAGGCTGTCCTGAGCTCCCCCCAGGCCACCACACCTGCTCACATTCTTTGTAGTTATCCCTGGTGATCACCCTCTTCCTAGACTAGACCCTCTATCCAAATTCTTTTAGGCAGTTAAGGAGGAGGTTAAAAGCTTCTCGTGAGTCTTTAAGCCTTGATTATCTTCAGCTCAAGATAATCCACGTGCCAAAGTGACACATTTTGGAGAGGTTCCTTCTGATCCCCTTCAACCACAATCCAGACAGTGAACCTATTCATCATCCACGAATGTTTTCTCCCCCTGCTTTGTAATTCCTTCTCTCCACCACTCCTGCTCCCCCCTCTGCAGGCACACACTGTTCTACTTTCCGTCACTATAAATTAGTTTCATTTTCTAGAGTGCTATATAAATGGAATTATTCAGTAGGTACGTTTTTAGGTCTGGCTTTTCACTCAGGGTAGTTGTCTCGAGACTCATGCATGTTGTCACAGGTTACAATAGGTCTTCCCTTTCATTGCCGAGTAGCATTCTTTTTAGTATATACTACAGTTTGCAAATGCACTCACCTATTAATGGACATTTGACTGGTTTCCAGTTTGGGGCTATTACAGATAAAGCTGCAATGAACAGTATGTGACCAGTTTTGGATAGACATAGATGATCTCTTCTCCTGGGTAAATACCTAGGAGTGAAGTGACTGAATTGTGACTGAAGGGTGAAGAGTAGCAGAATGAATATGCCGCCCTAAAAGGATTAGGATTATTTTGAGCTGATTGTTTTGAGAAAGAGCAGACAGAAGAGAAGCTCTGAAAACAGAGTAGAAGTTACTTTTTCGTGAGAGAAATTTACGTTTATAAAGGAACTTTCCAAGAGAGTTTTATCACTGGAGAAGGCACTGACAAATCTACATAACAAACTTTCTTGTTTATCATGCTTCTCCAGGTACCTCCCCATAACTGCCCCTGCCCCGCAACACACTCCTTTTTCTTTTGTTTTTAGCTAAAGATGATATTCAAGCTGGAGTTCTAAGCCACCTTGGGGAGTTACTCATTTTTCCTTAGTATCTCCCATGTATTCCTGAGGTGTACATGTTAGTAAACTTCTATTTGTTTTCCTCTTAATTTGTCTTTTAATACAGAAGTCTCAGCTAAGAACTCAGAAGGGTAGAGGAAAATTATTTCTCTTTTCCTATTGTAGGCATAGGTTAACTTTTTAATAAACTGCTAAACTTTTTTTGGAGTGGCTTTACTTTAAATACGCATTAGCAATGTATGGCACCCTTTCCAACACTTAGTATGGTATGTTTAGTTTTTTTTTTTTTTTTCTTAATTTTAGCCAATCTAATAGGTTTGTGGTGGCATCTCATTGTGGTTTTAATTTGGATTTCCCTAATTATAATGATATTGAACGTGTTATACTATACTTACTTGCCATTGAAGTGCATTAGAATATGCCACCCCAAACTCTGCCACTTTGGCATAAGGATTATTTTGAGCTGAAGGTAATTGAGAAGTAGCAGACACAGGAAGAACTCTCTGCCCTCTCTTGTTCTGCCTAAAAAGCAGGACATAAATTTCCCTTTGTAAAAGTGACATAAATTTCCATATGTGAAGGCGTTCCTCTGTCCTGTACCAGGAAGCAGAGAACAACCCTTATCTCATAACACACCTTACTAAACAATCCTTATCTACCAGAGTTTCCTAGTCAGCTTTTCCAACCCCAGGAGCCCAAACCTTCTTTTATCTATTCACCTCTCTACAAGGTATCACCCTTTGTTAAATGATATATAAGCTCTGAGTTTAACTGCCTCTGGATTTTCACTCCTTTCCTGTGAATTCTCCATGCAGATAAAATTAAAACCATCAGTAAAATTTATATGCCTTTTCCTCTTGTTAATCTGTCTTTTGTTAGTGTGATACTCATGCCATAGATGCAGTGCCTAAGAGCATGAAGGAAAAGATTTTTCTCCCCTATACCATCCATATATTTGGTGAAGTGTCTGTTCAAATTTTTTGTCCAAATTTTACTTTTAATTTGGTTACTTGCTTTCTTATTATTGAGTTTTGAGAGTCCTTTGTATATTTTGATATAAATCGTTTCTCAGATATATGTTTTGCAAAAGTTTTATTCTAGCCTGTGGCTTATCTTTTTATCCTCTTACCAGTTACTTTTGAAGAGCAAAAATGTATCATTTTGATGACTTTTAAAAAATCGATTTGTTCTTTTTATGGATTGTACTTTTAGTGTCATATCTAAGCACAATTTCACTAACTCAAAGTCACAAAGATTTTCTCCAATGTGTTCTTCTTGAAGTAGTATAGTTTTAACTTTTACATTTAGGCCTAAAATCCGCTTGAGTTAATTCTTTGCATATGGTACAAGATATTGAGCAAAGTAGGGTTTTTTTGTTAGCTTTTGTTTTTGTTTTTTGTTTGTGCATATGGACATCTAATTATTCCAACACCATTTTTGAAAAAGCTGTTCTTTGTCTACTGAAATGCCTTTGTACCTTTGTCAAAGCTCAGTTGTCTATACATGTGTGGGTCTATTTCTGGACTCTCTATTATGTACTATTGATCTATTTATCTCTGTTTACTTCCATAAGTATAATTTTTTAATTGTAGTAAGTTAATATGTCTTGAAACCCAATAGTGTTTACTCTCAACTTTGTTCTGCTTTTTTCAAAGTTGCTTTGGCTATGCTGTCTTTTGCATTTTCATAAGAATTTTAGAAACACCTTGCTAATTTCTACAAAATTTTCTATCTGGGTTTTGATTGGGATTGCCTTAAATCTATATAGCAATTTGGGGACAACTGACATCTTAACAATATTGAGACTCCAACCCATGAATGAGATATGTCTCTCCATTTATTTAGGACTTCTTCAACTTCTTTATTTTCCATGCAGATCACAAACACGTAAACCAATCATTATAATAGGACTGTGAGCCCACACAGGAGAGGCTCCTAAATTCTGCCTGCAGTATCAGAGAAGTTTTTGAAGAGAAGGTAATCTTTCCTCTGATTCTTATGGTAAATATGTGAACATCAGGTGAACAAGTGAGCTCAGAGAGAAAAGAAGTACAAAAGCACTAGAGTGTGAGTTAGGATGAAACATTTAAAGATGTATAAGAAATTATGGTTTGGGTACGGGGACTAAGAAGGGAGATATGTGTCTAGACCTTGGTCATAGGGGCTTCTAGAAGATAATCTTTTTCCTGTGAGCAATGGGCGATATTGAAGGATTTTTAAGCAGAGGAGCAACAAGCATGTTGAAACAGTCACTCTGAAAGTTGAATGACTTGTTTAAATATCTTTAAAGATGTTTACATTTTAACCTGTATAAACCCCTGGGGGGGGGGAAGTCTCCATATTTGTGGAATATCATGCACGCTGTATAAATATTATTTATTTTTGTTTGACTTAAATTTATCTCTTTTTAGCATTACAAAATACATGTTAGCTTTGTTGACGTTGGACTCTGGTGAGCAAGTTTAACCCTAACCCTGTACCTGATTCTGATGTTATTCGTATTTTCTACAGTTTCATTTCTTTTTGGCATATTCTCTGGTATCATCATTTAACTATACAAAAAGAGATCCTTGTTTCTCTTTTGCTGTTACTGTTACTGTTGCTATTTTTATTCCGCTCAGGTATAAACTCCCTTAAACACTTAGTACCTTAAATTAATTACCTCTTCATTTATTCCTTATCACTAATGTAGGACCATGCTCAACACTGCCACCTACGCTGTCTTTTTCACACCATCATGTCAATTAAACAGTTTTGATGGTTTTCCATGACATTGCCTCTGGCTGTTAACTCTACTCGTATAAATAACTCAGTTGCGTTTCTTTCTTAGGCTTTTCTTTGTAGGGGGGCAACATCCACTCACTGTTCAGGTTACTCCCTCTTTCACTATGATCTAAGCAAGCGTGGGAAGGTGGCCTCACTTCCTCCTTGAATTCTTGTGTCCCTTCGTGTAAGAAACAAACAAACAAACACGTGTGTAAACGTAATGAGCAGTTAAGTTTTTTTCTCTCATGGTGTTTTGGAGGAAAGTCAAACTGGGTTGCTCAGGTTAGTGTGGGTTCATAATCAGACTAATATGATATTTGTAGAGACTTTCAACTAAGTGAGACAGACTAAAACACAGATCAAATAAAATTCTACCTGAGACTAAAACAACCATTGCAAATAATAAATCAGCCTTTTTCCCTTGATTGCATACTTCAGATGTTACATTCAAACTTTCCCTCATTGTATTGAAACGGATGTATTATTGTTAGGGTGAGACAGTCTGAACATAGTAGTAATGTAAGTTTCAGAATCTTTTTGAGGTATGCAAAACAGTTCAGACTCAACTGCCTAAAAAAACCCAAATCTGACCATTTTTTTTTTACTATGAATCCAAAAACCATTTTAAATGAATCAACATTTTATGAATCCTCATACACAAAGTAGTTATGTGCATGTATAAAAATGTGTAAAAGCTACTTTTTATGCTTCTACAGACAATGTTTGGAGCCAATGTGGGTTCCCAGACACTTCGGATGATGTGTCTGTGGAGGGCAGATGGGACAGCGGGGTTTGGTCAGGGGAAAGAAGAGAGAGACTCAAAAGATAAGTCCAGGGGAGGTTGAGATGATCAGATTCCTCTGTAATAAGAAAGAGATGCTAGCTTTTGTTCAGACATCCACACATCCGGCATCCCTAAAACTAAGAATGCAATGGGCATTTCAGGTCAAAGGGAGGCCAGGTCGAAGGTTGAGGTATGTCAGGCAGAGAACGCCCTGCAGTAAATGGGTAGCTCTGTGTTCTAACTTCTATTTGCGGAGTCCCTGTCTTCGGGTAGAACCAGGTATTGCCGTACTTTTGGAGATCTGTTATAAATTTGATCATATCTTAACGTTTTCTCTCCTGGTAGAGTTTTTACCGGCCTCAGCCCTACTGAGTTGTAGCTAACTGAATGGGCCACGGGCGACATCTTGCTCCAGAGTTCAAGGGTAGGGCTCAATTAATGGAAAGAGATTTGTGGCGCCACCACATAAATCCAAGGAATTCTAGAAACCAAGCCAAGTCAACCACTGTAAGTGGGAGCCAATGATAAGTGAAAATAGCTCCCCAGGCCACTGCTACTTGACATTGAATAGCAACTGTTTGATTTATATTGCCTTTATGTTTTTCCAAGATCAAAACATTTTTTAAGAAAAATTTTTTTTTCAAATATACTTTGAAGAACAATTAACAATCTCTTTAAAATAACTGAGGAAACCTTGGAGAAAGTGTTTTTGCCACCTTATTCAAGGCAGAGGGTAGAAGCTTTTTTTCTGCCTTTGTTTCATGTTTTGATCTCAAGAAACCATTTATTTTTCCTTTTTTGAGGCATTTAGGTAAAAAAGATTTAACTATTTCATGATAAATAAAGCCCCCATCCCCTTGAACATTTCAGATACTATTACTTTTCAGTATATCCCTCCTAAAATAGATACAGTCATTTGCATTCACACATGCCACTGTGCATTTAAAACAAGACGATGGGGCGGAGATGGGGATGAGATCGGGAATATCTTCACAAACTCTTCTATCTTCCCTTATACTTCTAGTCAATTCTAAATGCATTTTGAGGAACTGTTAAATGTAGATATTATTTTATCAATAATATAGGAGCATAGACAAGACCCCCCCCCAAATATTACATTTAAAATCTAGAAAAACATTCTGTTTAATCCAGGTGAATAAGATCTAGCGTGGTACAATGGAATCTAAGGAGAAGGTAAAAGGTAAGATTACGTTTAGGTTTAAATTTTTTGCAAGAAATGCCTTATAAGTTTAGATAATTGCTAGGATTTTCTTTTTTACGTTAACGTCATCTGTTTTAGTCAAAGTGACACGTGCACAAGTTAAAAAATCGAGAAAGTACTGATTATAAACGGTTTCTTGCCCCAGTATTCTCTGCACTCAAGCCCATTCCTCAGAGGAATGTGTTGTCAAATCTTTTAGCTATTTTTAAAACATTTTCTTCTTTATTCATACATATTATACTACTACTGTTAAGGGAGAAAGAGACAGACAGATAGACAGACACTGACTTCTTCATGATATTAGGGATTTAGATCCGTTATATAACCCTTGACGTTAATTTTTCATTTTCATACAACACTTTGTGTGTCTTGGACTTAAATTGCCTCACTTTTCCTGGTGCTTAGTTGTTCAACAGAACAATCTCTAATATTTTCCCAGATGTTTCACCTGGTATATCAAACACCTATCAATAAATTTGCAAAAAGCTCAAACATTTTCCTGTTTTGAATCTCATTTTGTTTTAATCTCACGTTTTCCTCGTTCTTGATTTACTCGTTTATTTTGCTGAAATATATTGTCTAAGTGTTTCTAATTTTTTAAGCTTTCTTTATCTAAAATTATCTTTATTGTATCCTCACATTGATTTATAGTTTAGCTGAGTGTACAATTGTAGTCGAAAATCATTATCCCCTGGAATGATGAATATTCTGCTTTACTGTCTTCCAGCATCCAGTGTTAATGGTCAAACAATCAGTGGATATTCAAATACTTCTTCTATTCTATTTGAGTAGTTTCTCAATCTGTACTTTCCTCAAACTATTAGAATCCTCTTTCCTCAAACTATTAGAATCCTCTTTGCATATCTCAATGCAAAGATATTCAAATACTTCTTCTATTCTATTTGAGTAGTTTCTCAATCTGTACCTTCTGGGAATCCTCTTTTGATCTGTGGTGTTTTAAACTCTCCCAGTGAAAAGTCTTGGAGTGGATGTGTTGTGACTGATGGGTTTCAATCTGGAGACACGTGATGGGAATGTTCTGATATTAATCATTTTATTATTTTCCCCTGCTGTCTTAGCTGCCTTCTGTTTCTGGAGCTCCTTTTAGGTAGACACGGTACCTCTCAGACCGATACTCTACTTTTATTTTTTCCCTCCTATTTTCCTTCTGTTTGTCTGTTTATGCCTTTCATAAAATTTCCCTAACTGTACCTCTATTCCTCTAGTAAACTTGTATTTCATTATATTTTTAATTCCCAAGGGCCCTTTCTTTTCTCTGATTGTCCTTTGTTTAATCGATATATATTTTTTCCCGCCTTCAGGTCCATGCCACACCCCTGCCCTAATACCTGCTGCCATGAGTACTCATCTTTAGCTTGTCTGCGGGGCAAATTCATTAGTTCTTATGTCATAACTTCCTCATTTTTCCCATATCAGTGACCAATCTCTGTCTACTTTTAATTTCATAAATATTTTTTCAAATCTCATCCTCTATTATTTCTTCTTTCATTTTTCTTTAGCCTTGTGGATTAATGCCCCGTTTGGTACTTTACTGTCGCTTTAGTTTTGTCTTTGGAATAAGAGGAGCTTAATACGCCATTTTTAACTTTATCCTAAACTGTCTAACGTGAAACGACTTCTGTGTGTAACTTCTAGAATGGAGAGTTATCTCTAGACATTGAAAATTTTCAGGACTTAATAAAATGAAGATGCTTTGGACATAAAAGTCTTTGTAAACAGCCAGTATCTGATTAATTTTAAAGAGAATATGAGAAAATTTTCCCTAGTACTTTTGTTTGAAGTTCCCTTAGCATGCAACAATGAAGAATCACGTACCATTTAAACGCCATTTGTCCCAACACATAATTAATCAAATAGACATGTACAAAACACTCCATTGTGCAAACCTAGAGTTATTTGCACTATCCTACAAATAGCAGGAACTTTACCCCTTTCTCTCTCACCCTAAAAAGCATATCTGAACGCAAATGATTGTGAGTAATATTATTAATAAATTTACTGTATTAAAATTTGTGTCTTAAACTAAATAATTTATCTGTTTGGGGGAAAATAATGACTACCTATCAAACACAAAACTAATTTCAGATGGATTGTTGATCTAAATATAAAAGGCCAACACAATAAAGCTTCTGGAAGAAAATATAAAACAATTTCGTCATATCCTTGGAAGAGGAAAAGATTTCTTAGACGAGACATAAAATCCACTGTGTGTAAAGAAAAATATTGAGAAATTGGAACTATATTAAAATTAAAGACTTAAGGACACCTTTATGAGATTGGATACACTGCAGACTGGTAGAAAAGATCTGAAACTTATTTATCTGACAAAGAATACAAAGAGAGGATATTGAAAGAACTCCTAGAAATCAATAAGAAAAAGCTGAACCCTTAACAGAAAGTGGGCAAAAGACTTGAATGGGTTATCCAAACAGCCAAAATACTTATGAAAAAATGATCAACCTATCAACCACCAGGGAAATGCAGATGAAAACCACAGTGAGATAGCACTACACACGCACCAGGATAGAGTTGCCGAGTTTAGCAAATAAAATATAGAATTCCCAGATATAGGTGAATTTCAGATAAAGTGAATAATATTTTTGATATAAGTATGTCCCAAATATTTCAAATGTAAGTGGAAGTCCTATACTTTATCTGGTAACAGTAAGAAGAAAGGCTAAAATAGAAATGATTAGCATTATCAAGAGTTGGTGGCAATGTGGAACCTCTGGAACATTCAAACACCGCTGTGTGGAGTAGCAGTTGGTACCAAACCCCTTGGGGGAGCTCTTTAGGAATATTTATTAAATCCAAAGATAGTAAGTCTTAGGACTCAGCAATTCCTAAGGAATACACCAAAAGATATGTACATAAACGTTCACCACACCATTCTTTATATCAAAACTATTTTCAGAAAGCAAAACAAAATAGATGTCTATTAATACAGTAACGGACAAATAAATTATGGTATAATGATACACGGAATATCAAATAAGGAAGAACAAATGACTGCTGTACTCCACTCTTTGATAACCCTGTGAGGTACAATATTGAATAAAAAAAGAGCCAGACAACCTACTACATTTTAGATGGCTCCATTTATTAAAGTTCAGAGACAAGCAGAATGAATCTCAGGGTGAGAAATCAAGGTCATCATCCAAGAGGAGGCAGCGGACTTGGAAACGTTCCATTTCTTGATTTGAATGTCGGTTACATGGGTGTGTTGATTTTGGAAAACCGCCATGCTGTACGGCCTTTTTTTTACGTTTGGATATTTCTTGCATTAAAATGATAATTGCCTTGATTACTGACTCTTTGCCCCCCTCTTCCATTTTGACTGAGTAGGCAGTATTTTAATCACTATGTACAGCCTTTTGATCTGTGCACATTTCTTTGTGCAGGTTATTATGTCAGTAAAAAGGTTTGGGGGGTTTTGTTTGTTTGTTTGTTTTAAATGAAATCATCCACAAAGTTAGTCATTTGTTTTCAGTGATAGAAAATTATTTGTGATACACGTGACAACTGATTTACCTGGTGAATAGTGACGATGTCTTTGAGGTGACCCACTGGAGAGCTCCTGAGCCTCTGCTTGGGTCAGGGGTCTCTGCATTCTTCCCATCCCAGCTTGGGGAGGAGAAGCAAATGTGGCTGTTCTGGGCAAACGCTCCCAGATGCACGTATCAGCTTGTGGAAAATCACTGTTCTGCAGGGTCAGGTCATTGTACTGTAAATCTGTCTCCTTCACTCTATTTTAAACATTCTCTCTCTGGTGTGCTCTCTCTAGCTCGTGTCTTTTGTCTGAATTCTTAGCAGTTGGCTGGGATCTGGCTTTGCTTTAAAGTTTAAATGTTTCCTCTTTGCCTTGGCTTATGCTTCATGCTTGTTAGCACTTAGGATAATCTGAATCAATACCCACACCCTTCCTCCATCCTGTGCCCTGGGATGCTACCTTTCTAGGATGCAGTAAAACTAAAAGCATCATAGTAGAGAGAAGGAACATTACTACCAAGCTATTAACTATGGGGTCCCTTTATCTCAGAACAGGAAAGAAAGAAGTTACCCCTGAGACTCAGCCATTTATCATTATCGGAAGCTCTAATAGTCATGATAATGATGGTGATATTGATCATACTAAGAGTATAATGTGTCATTGCTCCTGGGATGCGGTCTTGGCCTCTTGTTTGGTTGGAGACAGATTCCTAGTCTTCTGTTGGCTCTTCCTAAAACTCCCCAGATTTTACTATTATTTTTTAACTTAAGAACAACGCTTAGCTTTATATCTTCTCCACGACTCTTTCTTGGCCTTCCTGCTATAAACTTGAGTACAAGTCCTTTGAAACACATGCTATTTTTCATGTAGTGGAGAGAAGGATCAGACAGATTTGCCTTTGTACCCAGGTTCCCAGACTTACTAGCTGTGTGAACTTAAGCAAGTTGTCCTATGAGCCTCTTTGACTCTGGTGTTAAAGACGATATTCAGATATAGAGCATGGAGTTATGGCTCGATTATATAAAGTATAAGGCACTTATCACTTTGCTTTGAATACAGCAGACTTTCAAACAATGCTAGTGCCTGCCCTTCATCCTTCTTCCATTCCTACCCTGACACTCACCGCTTAGCCGGTCCTCCCTAAGTTAGTTGATCAAAGTCCCCAAAATGTATCAGTTCTGTGCATAACAACACCAGCACATCCATAGCTGCTTAAGCATTCATTTCCTAGGGGAATACCTTCTAATGGTAATCTTGGTATATATTTATTGAATCCCATGCATGAACCATAAGCAAACTGCAGCTGAATAAAAGGATGGGAAGTGTTGTGGAAAGATCGATCACCTGGCAGATAAGGGCACACTAGGGATATGGAGGCAGAAGAGAGAGCAAAACCCAAGCCATGAGGAGGGTGGTGTCAGCGGAGAGCAGCATGTTCCTCCCCAGTTCTTCTTGTGAATCTTTCTCGTGCAGAACGGACAAAACTTAACTTTCATTTCCCCCAAGTATTCTCCTTTTGCTCCCTCACTACGACAGAAACAAACAAAGAAGTTCTAGATACATAATAAATACATGCTTGTTGAATGAGTTAAACAAATGCAGTAATGACCAGTACAGAGGATGGATAAAGAGTTTGGATTCCGGTGCGAGAAAAAAACAGGCTTAAATGCAAGATCCATCCCTTACTGTTGGAAAATTTAATTCAGTTACTTTGCCTAAGACTTGGTTTCCTAACGTGCCAAATAGAGGCAATAATACCTATCTGGTAGGACTGGGGTGAGGACTGAGATGAGGTTTACATGGCCTCTAGCGCATGTCTCAACAGTGTTGATGACTAACATGCCGACCACCACCACTGTGACTATTACCACCACGCTGGTTAGGGGTCATTCATCTCATGGGTCCACTTCACGTCTCACAGTCAAATACAGACCTTTTCTTCTTCCATTTATTTATTTATTATTTATTTATTCCCTCATTCATTCATTCAAGTATAGTTGATGTTCTATTAGTTTCAGGTGTACAGCGTAGAGATTTGATATTTTTATAGATTACACAGCAGGCAAAGTTATTATAAAACACTGACTATATCCCCTGTGCTGTATGTTACATCCTTACGACTTACTTATTTTAAAACGGGCCCTTTGTACCTTTGAATTCCCATCACCTATTTCACCCCTCCCCCACCCCTCTCCCCCATTCTCCTTCCATTTATAGGGACAGAGACCCCAGGCTTGAATTCCTTCAGAGACACAGGCTCCCTCGCTGCTTTTGAGAGTCCTGGTTTGCTGACCTTTTCCAAAGTTGGGGTTCTTGGAGTCCCAGCCTCCCTCCTTCTCAACATTCAGGAGTTACAAGACCCCCTCAGTCTTCTCTGAAGAACTGGAGAAAACCTTCAGTTCCTTTATATTCCGTACTCCTGGCTTAATAAATTTTCCTGCAATTAAATAATCTAGGTACTCTTCAAACCACAGATGAAAATAAGAAACACTGGTGGGTCTCTTCAGTCATCCAACATAAAATTTCCCTAGGCCATTTAAATCAGATGTATACGTCATTCATTTTGTGTGAATAGGTTGTAATTTGTCTCTGAAACTTAGCTTTTTTATGGCTGAGCCTCATTTTCCATCACATTTCTATAGGATAAATCAAAAAAAATTGCAGTATTGTAAACAAATATTTCTGAAAGCAGAGTACAACCTTTTCTCAAAATATAGGGCTCCCTTGATAACATTTCCTGCTGTTTTTGTCCAAAAAAGTGGTTTCTTTGAGAAAACTCTAACATTTTGTAGTACCAGCTTCTTTTCCCTCTTTTCTGTCATTTCCGTAATTTGAAATGTTTTGTTGTTGGCAGTGCTTAGGTAGCCAGTTTATGACATCGGCAGGGTTTGATTAGGTATGAACATGAAGCAACTTTGTTCTCTCTTCCTAAATGCTCCTTTTGACTTAATCTGTCAAATCGTTCCCTTCTATCCCTGGATGAAGATTCCACAGCTTCTCCAGCCACTCTTAGGAATTAATGAATAGTAACATTTTTTTTTTTTTAGCAGGTAGAAAGTACAATCCAACCCAAACCATCAGTATGTCATCATATTTAAATTTTCTCTCCTCCAGTTCAGTCCTGCTGCAGAAAAACCTGTGGTAGGAAGGAGGATACTGAATTTTTTTTGCACCGTTTCCCCATCTTTTCCTTTACGTCTTTCCGCTCCACTCACCACGGGACCTCTGACTCTTCAGATGTCACGTGTGAGAACATCAAAGGGCGCACGAAGTCTTACTTGCCTGGTGCAGTTGTAATCTTGCCATGGACCCTCTGGTGTGGCAGGTTCCAAGTGCTGATCATTTCTCTTATTAGCAGTCTTGTGGGTTCTTTGAAGTTCCCCCATAGGGAAGCCCCATCAGCTTCCTGAGGTGGGTCATATGTATCCCAGATGGTTCCCTAGGATGCTGGCTTCAGTCCCTGGCTTCTGGCAGCCACCCCACACTGACTGCATCTCTTGGGTCACTTAATTCTAGACAGTGCTCTCGGGTGTCTCCTTTTTAGGGTGACACAAGCTCAGAGACTTTCATCCAGCCCCTACCTGGTCTATGAAACAGGACCTGCAGCTCTGGAAGTGGAGACCTGGCTCCAAGCACCTCTGGGCTCGTTGCCATAGTTTGCTCTAGTAAGCCTCGTGCCTCTAGACTCCCCAGACACGAGTCAGGTACCAGACCTGCATTCCTCAATTTCCTGAGGCCAAAGGATCATCCCTAATTCATCCTTCTCACTTAGCATGGGGGTTGGGGGCTTGGGTGGGAAGGAAGTCATCCATGAGGTGCTCTCATGCTGGAAACTCCTGAAGAAATCCATGGTCTGCTGTCTCTCAATGCTCAAGCCTCCTTTTATATACATTTGAGAAAACAAATTAAGAAGTTAAGGGTCATGGGACTTCTTTCTTAGCATCTTATTAGTAAGTTTTGCACAGATGCTGGAACTTGTCTTTATTTATTTTTATATGTCAGTTGTATCGCTTTTATTATTTTTTTTTTTATCGAAGTATAGTTGATTTACAATGTTGTGTTAATTTCTGCTGTACAATAAAGTGATTCACACATATATACATTCCTTTCCATATTCTTTTCCGTTACGATTTGTCACAGAATAATGAATACAGTTCCCTGTGCTCTACAGTAGGACTTTGCTGTTTATCCAGCCTATAGACAATAGTTTGTATCTGCTAACCCCGAACTCCCAACCCCTCCCTCCCCACCCCCTCCCCCTTTCTCTTTAGACTGTATGGGCCCTTGAAATTCTTTGTTCTCCACTGTGGAGGCTCAGCTGAGAGTAAGACAAGAAAAATATGTTGTACGTATGTAATAAAATACATGCCAGGCGTGGCAGAAAGGTCTTACAACACCTTTCTGATAGGTAAAACATTCATCATAATATATTAGTTTTGTTTTAATTTTATTAATTTTATTTTTTGCTGTGTTGGGTCTTTGTTGCTGCACGTGGGCTTTTCTCTGGTTGCGGTGAGCGGGGGCTGCTCTTCGTCGTGGTGCGCAGCCTTCTCATTGCGGTGGCTTCTCTTGTGGCAGAGCACGGGCTCTAGGCGCGCGGGCTTCAGTAGTTGTGGCACACGGGCTTATTTGCTCCTCACAGGCTTATTTACTCCGCAGCATGTGGGATCTTCCCGGACCAGGGCTCAAACCCATGTCCCCTGCATTGGCAGGCGGATTCTTAACCAATGTGCCACCAGGGAAGCCCCATCATAATATATTTGAAATTTAATAATGAAAATATTGTCACTTATGATACTAACACAACGAATGTAATGGTATATCAATTGAATGTAAGCTACTGGTCCCTCTCTTTTTTTTTAATGCTTGAAAATCCTCCTTTCTATTAATGTTACCATGTTTATGTGACTATCTCATCATTTTCCTTTGTTACAGGATGAAAAATAGTAAGCCAAGTCTTTTATACAAGCTCTAACTATCAATCAAAACAGCCATTCTTGAATAGTATAAAAATGTCACTTCAAATGTTATTTGTAATAACACAAAATAGGATATAAAAATAGTAAAAGCTTATTGTTAAAAAACAAAAAACATAGGGCTTCCCTGGTGGCGCAGTGGTTGGGAGTCCGCCTGCCAGCGCAGGGGACGCGGGTTCGTGCCCCGGTCCGGGAAGATCCCACATGCCGCAGAGCGGCTGGGCCCGTGAGCCATGGCCGCTGAGCCTGTGCGTCCGGAGCCTGTGCTCCGCAACGGGAGAGGCCACAACAGTGAGAGGCCCGCGTACCGCAAAAAAAAAAAAAAAAAAAAAAACATAAAATAAATAACAAGGAAATTGAAATCACCAAGAATTCAGAAAACAATACTAGTTTTTTTTTGAATTTTGATGCCTATTCTTCTAGTTTCTACTTTAAGAGTAGAAACTCTTAAGAGTATATTTTGATTTACTAATGAGATCATACTATGTGTATGCAGTTTATCCTACTTTTAAGTTTAATACTATACATTAGCATTAGTGTATAATACTATAGGCTGTAACAAATATATTTTAATTGTGGGAGACAACTTATCATATAGTTGTAACACCATATACTTGATCACATCTTTATCATTGAACACTTATATAGTTACCAGGTTTTATAATAATAAGCACATCAAGAAATTTCTTTACCCATAAATCAATATATATAGTTATTATTGTTGCCTTAGAATGTATACCTACACCGACTGAATTGAAGATCAAAGGGTTTGAACATTTTTGAGCTTCTTTAAATATATGTATATAATTATTTTCTAGATTCCACCAGCAATATATGAGTCCCATTAATGCCAGACCCCACGAGACTGAGTACTGCTTTTTAAACTTTAATAATTTCACACTTGAAGATGGTACTTTGTTATTTCTACTTTTATTTCTCTGATAATCCTGGCTTTTAAGTGACTTCTGTTTACAGCACATAAAAATCTGAGCCATTGGAAATATTCAGTCTGAAGCTGCCTCACTCAAAATGCGATATTTAATGAGAATCTTTTCTAGTGGTTTTTTAAAAAGAAAATTTGTATTGACCATGATGGTGGATTGGTAACTCTCCATGTGGAAGTCTGGGCCAAAACCATGTCGACTTTGGCTGGTGTTCTAGAACTCTGTGGTCTTGACTTTTCATTTATTTTGTGTGCAGGAGAGCACTCAACTACCTTCTAATTTCCGTGTGGAGTCAACCCGCTACTTCTTGTCCCCTTGCCTTTCCTGTGTCATCCTAACCACTGGTGCCTACAGGCACCAGTTCTTCCTCATAGCAGCAGGTGAATCCCATTTGCAGCTTTTCCAGAACTTGCAGAACCAGCTCCATCACATCTCATCTTATTGATTGCCCCACTGGGAGCAGGTGGCCTCTGCAGAACTTGGGGTGCTTCTCCAACTTCCAAGGAGCCCTTGTCCAAGCTCAGGGGCACCACCATCAGTTGGCAGCCAGCTCCTCTCCCTAAGGAGTTTGTCACTTCCAGGGGCTTCTCCTATAAGTCTCTACATTTCAATAATCTTAACCTTTCTCCTTGTTTCCCCAGCCCTAAGGGTATAAGCTGTTTCCTGCAGTTACTGCCCCAGTGGTTACCTTCCAATTCCCTTTTTACCCTTTTGTTAACTAGTTAACGACTTTATATCTAGTTAGCAATTCTGTATATGAAACTATTTTCCCTTTAAATAACTGGTGAGATTTCTCTCTCCAGACCAGACCTTGACTGATGCACTCAGAAAAAGGCAGTTGCAGAAAATATGATCATATTGTCTTTATTGAAAATAAAGGGCCAGATGCTTACTACAAAAAACGGGCCAGAGAGTTGACATTTATTAATGTGCAGAAAACTTTAGGTTAGATTTGCATTTTATTTGTTTGAGATACGTAAAATATGTTAGTATAACACCTTTTATAGTGGAGAAGATAAAAATGGCAAAACTAAAATCAGGAGTTTTGATGGGTTCTATGGACTGAATTGCTTTGTCCCCCAAAATTCATATGTTGAAACCCTAACCTCCGGTGTGATGGGATTTGGAGATAAGGCCTTTGGGAGGTAATTAAGGTGGAATGATATCATGAAGATGGGGTCCTCATTCTGGAATTAGTGCCTTTTTAAGAGGAGACACAGAGAGTTTCCTCTCTCTCCCTGCCACGTGAGGACACAGAGAGAAGGCAGCTGTCTGTAAGCCAAGGACAGTTTTCACTAGAAACTGGCCATGCTGGCACCCTGATCTTGGACTTCCCAGCCTCCAGAATTGTGAGGGAATAAATTTCCATTGTTTAAGCCACCCCGTCTAGGGTATTTTGTTGTGGCAGCGTGAGCAGACTATTATAATAAGACAGAACAGTTTGCATCTCCTTTGAAAGAAATGATTAAAATTTGATGGCTTGGGAATGAAGTAACGAATGAAAATATTTTTAGGGAGAAATCCAAAGTGGAGGAAGTGTTTTTACATTCATTGGCTCAGAGGAATTCTGTGGTTTGGGATGTCAGAAACCTAGGAGATTCTTAGAACTGACAGTCATTAATTTAAATCACAATGATATTTTACTCACTTATAAGACAACACCACTGACCTTCCGATGCAGTCTTCCAGGCGTTGTGTTAAATTTTCCCAGACCCAGTCTTCCTCTCTCATACGATCCACCTCAGTGACCAAGATGCTGTAAGAAATGATTGAAGAACAGATGGAAAAGAGTTATTTTGATCAGTACCAGACCGAAGCTGCAGCTTCTCCAGCACTATGCCCTACTTGGCCCACCAATCTTAGCCTTAATTTGTAGTATTTCGGTATTTTGAAGGACCAGATGAAATTTCTTGGGTTTGATAATGCTTACCACGCTGGGAAGGAATTTTAGGTCACAGAACACTGAAAGGCAGGTTAAAATGACCTTTTCTCTGGCAGTTGACATAGGCCACTATGCGTTAAGGAAAGAACAGCAAAGAGGGCAAGCAGAAAGCTGAAAGAAGCATCCTGTGGGTACTGTTGCCCAGAAACTGCTTATTACCAAGTCAAAAACATAGGAATAGGCTGCAAAACCTATGCAAACCTGCAGAGGGGAGAAACACAAGAGAGCAAGCCTTGAAGTAAGATGTTTGGTTAAGGGAAAATAACGTAAATGAGATACAGACATTAAAAAATGAGGAAACCCTTGTCAGTACACATTGAGATTTGTGGCACATTCTAAGCTCTGAGAAAGAGCTGGTGAATGCAGCATCTGGTCTCCTGGGGGGCATTCTGTGGCTTCAGTGGCGGGAAGGAAAGAGCGGGGACACAGAATGTGAATTTGCAGTTGTGAGTCTCCACTTTGGTATTCAATTTTTATATTTAAATCCATGTTAAGAATAAACATAAAGTGTGCCCTGTAATGCTATATATTTTTTCTTGCCTCTGAGCTAAATCAGGTGATTTCCCATTATTTTTCATTTCTAAGAAGAAGGTTATATTTAGATATTCACAAATCCAGAGATAGAGAAATCAGGAAATAAAATGATGCGAAAATAATAAAAATATTTATATGGTACTACAGTTGCTTCATGAGAGCTTAAAATATTTTTCTTGGAATTTTGTAAGACTACTCTGTCTTATTAAATCTTTCTCAGTGCTCCCTCATCTGCAATCTTGCAAGTCAGAAATCAGCACATATGATATGGGTGTTTCTGTAACGACTGTGTAGCAGTTATTGGCAGAGTGAATTATAGTTGTAAACTACTAACAGATTCACAATTATGGCATCATTTGTTCTCGGTGCGACACATGAAACCATGAGGCCTTGTACAGCTGCAGGCTTGGGTTGTGCCTGCACCTTCCATGACCAGACAACCTACCACTGTCCCAAAACCAGAGTGAGGGAAAGGAGCAAATCCCAGGGTCAAAAGAGAACGAATAACTAGGAAGGGTTCAAGCCTTCCTTCTCCATTTGCATGTTCTAATTGCTAGCCTGTCAATAATCAAGAGTTGTTTTGTGGTTGGAAATTATCAGGAAACCCTACCCAGGTTTTAGAAATCCTGAAGTAGGAGGGTAAGATTACACGGATCAGGGAATGTATAAATAAATACAAGAACGTAAATGTCAGGCCTGACCACCAGCTGGTTATCTGAAACAAGTCAGCAAAATGCCTTCTATTTACCGAAAACTTTTGTGATTTATGAGTCCTTAATCTTAAATGAGATTATTGACTGTTTGTTTATATCTGATCTACAAATACATAAAGTCAGTTGTGCTTCTTCTTATTTCTTTATTTGCTCATTTATAGTAAAATAACACAGAAGGATACATAAAAATGAAGGGGAAAATCACCTGCAATCCCAGGAAGTAACCTACTATTATTTGGTTGTTTCCCTCCAGGTTACTTTCATATATATATTTACATAAGTGTAACCTTAGTGAAAATATTTTTATTTTAATAGTTTATAAATTATTGAATAGAAATTTATGTAAATATCCATTTAATGACAATATAACATATACCATAACTATATAACATATATTTTACATGTAATATAGTATATGTAGTATATATACTATAATAATTATATGGTATAATATAAATATTCTTTGTTAGAAAACGAAGTTACCATTTTTTTTTTTCTATTAGAAACAATGGTTCTACGAATACCTTTATTCTCTCACTTTTGGGGTTTGTAGTTTTTAATTGTTACCAAAGACAGCAAAGATAAAAGACCTATATGGGAATGAAGGCTATGGCTTGGAACTCATTAATGTAGTAATGGAATTAGCCAACATACATTAGCTAGAGTTTCTAATCTACATTAGCTGAGCTGGTGCTTTTTAAAGTATGACTTAAGAGAATTACAGGACAAGAGCATGAAGCACTTCAGGGGCATTCTACTTCCTGGCTTCAATTTCTGACTCTACATAGTTCCTCCTTTGACTGGTGGAGACCCCTACATAAGGTGGGATCTGGCCTCCATGGAAATTGGAAACAGGTGGGTTTTGAAATGGTGGATAGTTTGGACCGGACACTGGAGGCTCATTGTATAAGCTTAACATGAGTTGGAAAGAAAAATAAAACAAAACCCAAGAAATTCCAGTGAAGGTAGAGAGAGCCTGAGGTAAGAAAAACAAAATCTGTGAAATTTTTCTTCAGAGACTCTTAGATTTCATGACCAGAATGGTGTGAAAGGAAGAAAAGGACGAAGACATTATTGGCTGCATTTTAGCATTTCCAACTGCCATGGAAGTATGCAGAGTGTGGAAAGGTAGTATATTTTGTCTAAGTCCAAGAAAAATTAATTTTGATTCAGTGGGGACTATTTAAAACAGACATTTGGCTACTTCATAGTGACCTGGGACCAACAAAAATCTGTTTTTCCCAATTTTTCATTAGCTCAATTTGAATCAAACTGCCAAAATGTTATTTTATGAATTTTATGGGTCAGCTTCAACTCTAAGTTAAATATAAACATATACACCCCTTTAACCTCAGTTTGGTCTTATAACATACATATGTCTCACATAGATTTAAAAAAAATCTTCCAATTACTGAATACATTTTTAAAATAAGTTGAATTTGTTGACTGGACTTTTCCAAGAAGGGTTTCCATGGAGTTTTTGAAAATAAACTGTGACCACAAAAATAGAACATTATTAAGATATTCTTCCTGATCTTCCCTTGACTCTTTTCCAAAACGAAAACTGAAACTTAGTTTGACCTCTTATACCATGGCGTTTGCCATGTATTCCAAAACCAATTCTCATCGCAAATAAGACATTCACTAAAACAGCTGCCATGGAAAACTGAGTTTTGAATGAGGCGTTCCAGAGTTACGTGTTATCCTCAGCATCGGCATCAAATAAAACCTGATCCTTCAGAGGGTGTTTGTTACTCTAATTGGCAGTGTATATGCATTTTTTTTTTTACAATTTTTAGTAAACTGTAACTAGTATTGTTTAATATAATATTAAGTAATACCGCTTTGTTACCTCAATGTAGTTTTGACTAGAATATTCTTCTATTAAGAAAAGCCTAAAGGGAATCTTTCTATTCAACTAGTGACGCAAAAAGGGCATTTTTAAGCCAACTCAGTGACTACTGTACATTTTTATTCCATTCGTAAAGGGGAGCCCCTCTGTCGATGTAACATACACTTTGACTTGGTATTAATTTTCCCCATCTCTGCTGCAATTGCACAGAGCAGACCGCCTTCATGCCACATGAAACCTTGTCCTTGCTCAGGGTGTGCACAGGGATGGACCAGTCGTTGAGTTGGACCCCTGCCCTCTCTGGTGCTCCACTGATGGCAAGTGAAAAGCCAGGAGGGAGCCCTTCACTGAGGCCGGGTGATACACTTTTTTTTTCCTCCAGTGGTGGGATACAATCATGAGCAAGAGTGTGTGTTTTAAGGGGACGTGAGGAGGCACTGATAGGGGATTTCTTCTAAATTTCTTGTATTTCCCCAGATATAATCAGTTCACTGTCTCCTTAGACCTTTTAGGTAGTATTGCTGTAGACACTTATTTAACCTAGAGGTATAGGATTTAGATGATAACAAGAACTATTATAAGGAACTAACACTTATGTAACACTTACTGTACACCAAGCACCATCAGCTGAGTACCTCATCTGACTCTAGGTAGGGAGCTTTATAACCCCATTTTGTAGATGAGGCAATAGAGGCTCAGCTCAAAGATGTTTAAGTAAACTGCTCAAGGTCACACAGAAGATAAGTAGCAGGACTGAGATGCAAACTCAGGTGGTCAGGCTCTAACCTAACGTGCTATGGTGATCAGTACTCCTTGTAGTGTGTCCCTCTGTTACAAACAGATTTTAAAATAACCTCAGTTTTTCTAGCTGCGGCTTTCAATAATTTAAAACTATGGATTTTATTTATGAGGGCTGGTTCAGCCTCTTAAACAGAAATCATGTTATGTCTGAGGATGTCTGGGAGCTGTACACTTCTCAAGAGATTATCATATCACCATATATCATATCATCGTATCACCTCACAGGTGACTTAAGAAGCTAGTTGAAAAGAGAAAATGAAAAGGCAAGTGTGCTGTCTGACCTGCGACCTAGCCCTACACAGTCAAAGGGACATTTTCCCTGGTTTCTTAGTGGAATGGTAACTGTTTATCAGAACTTGCTAAGTGCTGGGCATTGCACTAAACACTTTGATAGTAAGGTATCATTTAATTGGTATCATTTGCAATTTATAGATGAGACAGTGGAGGCTCAGGAGAGGATGCAATTTGCCAACTCTTACACAGCTAACAAGCGGCAAAGTTAGGATTTAAGCCCCAGACTGTTTGGGTTCAGAGCTTATACTTTAAAAATATTGTACCAAACTTTTCCACAATATAGATCTGGCTCAAGGGAGGCGGAGTGTAATGCAGTGCACTTTGGCCCGTGTGGACCTTGCCGTTTTAAAAGCTCTGGGATGTCCTGTGATACTTTCCACAAGGATGCTGTCCACCATCCTTATGTGGCTTTGCAGTAACAGATACCAGTGTGATACAGGAAGGAGGAGAGCATATATGAAATCCTCATCAAATCTGGGGAAGAATTACACTGAAATCTCATAGCAAATGACTGCAAACACTTAGTCAAATTTCCCTATTAACGTTTCTGTGCTTCATTTGTATCTAAATGCTTGTGTAGTCTAAAGACATTTGAGTTATTAGGTACTCTTTCATAATACAAATTAGAGATTTTTGGGGAGGCTCAAAGTAAGTGAATACCTAAGCACAATAAGAACTCCTATGGTAGATAAAATTTGTCTCCCTAGAGAAAGAAATAATCTTTATCTTTAGAAATAATATTTATCTAAAGTCTGTATCTTGTAGGAGACTGAGTCCCTCGATCTCCTTTCTTTCCTTTCTAGATGAGAAAATTGCAAATACTCCCAACCAATTGAGAAGACATTTATCCTCTTTGGGTGACTCCCTCCTGGCTCCCCACCCCTCACCAAATTTCCTAGCTAAGTATCCATGGCTACTCCTATTTGTCCATCCTTATCATTCTCTGGGACTGTGATCTTCCCTTGATCTGGGCCAATTCCTCAGCCTTCTTTTTTTAAAACTTATGTTTGTGATAATGTATGTGAAAGCATTTCGTGTAATCCCTGACCCTCAGCTTTGCACAATTCCAGACTTTTTTGTAAGAAGAGTCCATGCAGTAATCTTTTTGAAGTCAGGGACTAGGAAATTTATCTTGGATCTATGTTTGCCTAGAAAGTACGTTGCTTTTACTGACATTTTATGTTTGCTTTCAGTGGCTTTGGGAAGGCTGTTGGAGCATATGGAGGGACTAAAGCTCTCAACAATCCTCTCGCAAATTAGTGAGAGTTTTCTTACAAAAAGCAAGTATTTTAGAGTTTGTTGACATTTATCCAAGCTGTTTATTATGATACAGGAGATCCAAATTTGAATATTTGACAGATAGCATGCAAAGAATGTTAGAAAATATGTTGGTTATCTTTCAGTTAACGAAATTTGACTGATTCTTTTTCTTAATAGGACAGCAGAGCAAGAATGCGGGTGACGTTATTGTTTAATCTCTCATCTGTTAGTATTAGTAGGGTACCCTACAGTTACAGCAGTTTCCGTATTTAAATACTCCTTTTACTCAGCTGACTTACGTGAAATGATGGCTATAACCGAGTTATAGTGGAGGCTGTGTTGGCCACCGCAGCATCCATCCTGTCCTTCCTTTATTGTGTAGCTGCAATGTGATTTGAGTTTTGTCATCCTCTCTCCAGCTCTAGGGGTGAGCCCTGATTGTTCCAAGGCAATCAGAGCAATCCTATGTTTACTTTGCCACAGTGATACTTTCTTGGATGGCTGAGCCATCCAGACAGAAACAAATCCACACATGGCTCCAGACTCCAGGGTTTGGATCTGAAGTTAGTTAGCATCTCACGAAGAAGGAATTGATTAGAATCAAACTTGGAACTTTTTTGATGACTGCAAGAAAATAAGAGATGTAAATGAGGTAGAATATACCCAGCAGTGCCATATTCTTCCAGGATGAAGCCGGCACACCAGGAAGTACAGAGCCTAGAGAATCAATCACAAGGGAATAGAGTGTGAACCTTGATCAAGTCATGCCTAAAGTTTGTCCTCCTGGGCTCTCAGGTTCATAAATTAATAAACTCCCTGGATTGATTTTTGTTTTTATTATTTGCAACCAAAAAGCATCACAGCTGTTATAAGAGGGTATATAGCCAGTGCCATTTTGGTGTACTTTCATAAGAATAATAATGGTATCTTATCTTGGGTGAGGAACTTTGGGATTTGTTTTCAAGAATTTACCTGTTTCTTCATTAATATTTACAGTGGTTGGTGTACAGCAGTCCACAGTTTTGTGATTATCCTTGCTTCAAAAAGAAATTGTGATACAGAGAAATTAAGCACTTTCTTGCAATTTAATCCAGTAATTATGTAGAATTAAGAAATTAGAGAAGAGATGTACAGGAAAATAGAGGGGAAGAGTTGAAACACACACAGTAATTTAAATGGGAAAAAAAAAAGCTTCTCTTGTTACCAAATTAAAGAAAAGCATCTAGGTTAGATCTTAAAGTTGGAGAGAGAACATTTATGTCTTTAGTCTTGTTTTAATACCTTGAACTCCACAGTAATTAAGTCCTTTCAAAGCTTAATATATCGAAGTGAGAAGGAACACACAGAGTCCTAGCTGAAAGCTGGATGCAAAGGAGGATTACCAGTAGAATGATAAGATGATAAGCTTATTATTAATATCTTTTTTATTATTCCAATTTTTTGGATTTGTCATGTTCATGTATTATGAATGAATAAGAATGAACAGTACCTTTTTTTTTTCCTAGTAATCAGTTATCTTATTGTAAGTTTTTTAAGGAATCCTGGCACACAGTGGCTTTCCTGCCCAGTTTGGGGATCTAATCCAGGGGCCTGTTTCTCTAGGATAAACCTGGACCAGGGACTATAGCTACCACCTACCACCAGGTCAGCTTCCAGTTTTTATTTTCACCGCATGACTAGAGGCACAAAGCAGTGCTGGGTGAGTCATTAGCTGATGGTCATTCTGTTGCTAGAATTTTCCATCCTGCAAAAGTCAAAATTACAGTGCTTGAGAGTCCCAAGAGATTTCAGAATGAGTTTCCAATCAAAGCTCAGCATCTATGTGGATTAACAAGAAGGGAGGTACTCTCCAGAGTTCTAAAACATGGGCAGTTTGAGACAAGCAGACATGTGGCATTGTTGGTCTTTTTTCTTCGTTACAAAATGTTGAGCATCTGTTTGCAGCTGACATCATATTGCCTCCTTACTAAGTCTAGCCCTTTATATTATTTCCTCATTTATATTAAGCAGCCTTGTGTTTTATGGTTGGTTGTTCAGATTTTCATGAGACAAGCTGGGTTATTTAAGGTATTTTTCTTCACTTTAGTACCTCTAAAGTAGAAGGCATTAACATTTTAAAGACATTAAGACCTTTCATGTTTGGTTATATGTAATATTGAATCGTCATACTAATATTGATTAAAATAGTTTCCAGACAAAGTACTAAGTCATCTATTGTATTCAATGACATTTACCACCTATATAACTTAAGCCCTGAAAGAGACTGGTATTTACATATAAAAGCTTGTGATCAAATTCCTGTATTATTCTCCAAATAATGCAGACACTGTAACTCTTATTTCTGACCTTTACCAAAAAGATTTCATTGTTTTATTGCTCAAGACTGTAGAAGTATTCTGGTTTCTGGTTTTCCTTAATTCAACCTTTTTTTAAAAATTGAAGTATAGTTGATTTACAATTTTCAAGATAGACAGTGAAGTGATTTAGTTATACAAATATATGTATATATTGTATATTTATATATGTATATATATATAAATATATAGACAGATATTATTTTTCAGATTTTTAAAAATTTTTATTTTATCTTAGGGTATAATTGGTTTACAATGTTGTGTTAGTTTCAGGTATACAGCAAATTGATTCAGTTATACATATACAAGTATCTATTCTTTTTCAAATTCTTTTCCCATTTAGGTTATTACAGAATATTGAGGAGAGTTCCCTGTGCTATACAGTAGGTCCTTGTAGATTATCTATTTTATATATAGTAGTGTGTGTATGTTAATCCCAAACTCCTAATTTCTCACCCCCTTTCTGCTTGGGTGACCATAAATTTGTTTTCTAAGTCTGTGTATTTTACTTTTTTTAATTGAGGTATAGTTGAATTATATTATATTAGTCTCAAGTATACAACATAGTGATTCAAAGTTTTTATAGATTATACTCTATTTATAGTTATTATTAAAAATGTACATTTCTTTTCATCCAGCAATCTCATTGTAAGCAATTTTTCTTGAGCACATACATGGAGACATTTTCCAATACACATGTACAAGATATTTATTGAACATAGTTTGTTAAAGAAAGCAATAAAGATGACAAATAGAAATGTCCGTCAGTGGGTGAATGGGAAAATAAGTTTAATTAATACACGTTGTAGAATCCTTTCTAATCATTAAGAAGAAAAAAAGTAGATCTATATGTACTTAAATATACACATAAATATTCAGAATATGTATATATATATATATATATATATATGTTTTTTGTTGGTTTGTTTTGTTTTTTGGTGGAGTGTGTGCTGCAACTACTGCTTAAGAATAAAAGAGAAGAGAGGGCAGACAGCAGAAGCAAGAAGAACTACAATCCTGCAGCCTGTGGAAAAAAAACCACATTCACAGAAAGATAGACAAGATGAAAAGGCAGAGGGCTATGTACCAGATGAAGGAACAAGATAAAACCCCAGAAAAACACCTAAATGAAGTGGAGATGGGCAAACTTCCAGAAAAAGAATTGAGAATAATGATAGTCAAGATGATCCAGGACCTCGGAAATAGCATGCAGGCAAAGATCGAGAAGATGCAAGACATGTTTAACAAAGACCTAGAAGAATTAAAGAACAAACAAACAGAGATGAACAATACATTAATCAAAATGAAAAATACACTAGAAAGAATCAACAGCAGAATAACTGAGACAGAAGAACAGATAAGTGGCCTGGCAGACAGAATGGTGGAATTCACTGCTGTGGAACAGAATAAAGAAAAAAAGAATGAAAGGAAATGAAGACAGCCTAAGAGACCTCTGGGACAACATTAAACGCAACAACATTCGCATTATAGGGGTCACAGAAGGAGAAGAGAGAGAAAGGACCCAAGAAAATATTTGAAGAGATTATAGTCGAAAACTTCCCTAACATAGGAAAGGAAATAGCCACCCAAGTCCAGAAAGCGCAGAGAGTCCCATACAGGATAAACCCAAGGAGAAACACGCCGAGACACATAGTGATCAAATTGGCAAAAATTAAAGACAAAGAAAAATTATCGAAGGCAGCAAGGGAAAAACGGCAAAAAACATACAAGGGAACCCCCATAAGGTTAACAGCTGATTTCTCAGCAGAAACTCTACAAGACAGAAGGGAGTGGCATGATATACTTAAAGTGATGAAAGGGAAGAACCTACAACCAAGATTACTCTACCCAGCAAGGATCTCATTCAGATTCGATGGAGAAATCAAAAGCTTTACAGACAGGGCTTCCCTGGTGGCACAGTGGTTGAGAGTCCGCCTGCCGATGCAGGGGACGTGGGTTCGTGCCCCGGTCCGGGAAGATCCCACATGCTGCGGAGCGGCTAGGCCCATGAGCCATGGCCACTGAGCCTGCGCATCTGGAGACTGTGCTCCGCAACGGGAGAGGCCACAACAGTGAGAGGCCCACGTACCGCAAAAAAAAAAAAAAAAAAAAAACCTTTACAGACAAGCAAAAACTAAGAGAATTCACCACCACCAAACCAGCTCTACAACAAATGCTAAATGAACTTCTCTAAGTGGGAAACACAAGAGAAGAAAAGGACCTACAAAAACAAACCCAAAACAATTAAGAAAATGGTCATAGGAACATACATATTGATAATTACCTTAAACATGAATGGATTAAATGCTCCAACCAAAGACACAGGCTTGCTGAATGGATACAAAAACAAGACCCATATATATGCTGTCTACAAGAGACCCACTTCAGACCTAGGGACACATACAGACTGAAAGTGAGGGGATGGAAAAAGATATTCCATGTAAATGGAAATCAAAAGAAAGCTGGAGTAGCAATACTCACATCAGATAAAATAGACTTTAAAATAAAGAATGTTGCAAGAGACAAAGGAGGACACTACATAATGATCAAGGGATCAATCCAAGAAGAAGATATAACAATTATAAATATATATGCACCCAACATAGGAGCACCTCAATACATAAGGCAACTGCTAACAGCTATAAAAGAGGAAATCGACAGTGACACAATAATAGTGGGGGACTTTAACACCTCACTTACACCAATGGACAGATCATCCAGACAGAAAATTAATAAGGAAACAGAAGTCTTAAATGACACAATAGACCAGATAGATTTAATTGATATTTATAGGACATTCCATCCAAAAACAGCAGATCACACTTTCTTCTCAAGTGCACACGGAACATTCTCCAGGATAGATCACATCTTGGGTCACAAATCAAGCCTCAGTAAATTTAAGAAAATTGAAATCATATCAAGCAACTTTTCTGACCACAACACTATGAGATTAGAAATCAATTACTGGGAAAAAAACATAAAAAACACAAACACATGGAGGCTAAGCAATAAGTTACTAAATAACCAAGTGATCACTGAAGAAATCAAAGAGGAAATCAAAAACTGCCTAGAGACAAATGACAATGAAAACACGACGATCCAAAACCTATGGGATGTGGCAAAAGCAGTTCTAAGAGGGAAGTTTATAGCTATACAAGCCTACCTCAAGAAACAAGAAAAATCTCAAATAAACAATCTAACCTTACACCTAGAGTAACTAGAGAAAGAAGAACAAACAAAACCCAAAGTTGGCAGAAGGAAAGAAATCATAAAGATCAGAGCAGAAATAAATGAAATAGAAACAAAGAAAACAATAGCAAAGATCAATAAGACTAAAAGATGGTTCTTTGAGAAGATAAACAAAATTGATAAACCATTAGCCAGACTCATCAAGAAAAAGAGGGAGAGGACTCAAATCAATATAATTAGAAAGGAAAAGGGAGAAGTTACAACAGACACCACAGAAATACAAAGCATCCTAAGAGACTACTACAAGCAACTCTATGCCAATAAAATGGACAACCTGGAAGAAGTGGACAAATTCTTAGAAAGGTATAACCTCCCACGACTGAACCAGGAAGAAATAGAAAATATGAACAGACCAGTCACAAGTAATGAAATTGAGACTGTGGTTAAAAATCTTCCAACAAACTAAAGTCCAGGACCAGATGGCTTCACAGTTGAATTCTATCAAACATTTAGAGAAGAGCTAACACCCATCCTTCTCAAACTCTTCCAAAAAATTGCAGAGGAAGGAACACTCCCAAACTCATTCTATGAGGCCACCATCACCCTGATACCAAAACCAGACAAAGATACTACAAAAAAAATTACAGACCAATATCACTGATGAATATAGATGCAAAAATCCTCAACAAAATACTAGCAAACAGAATCCAACCACACATTAAAAAGATCATACACCATGATCAAGTGGGATTTATCCCAGGGATGCAAAGATTCTTCAATATATGCAAATGAATCAACGTGATACACCATATTAACAAATTGAAGAATAAAAACCATATGATCATCTCAATAGATGCAGAAAAAGCTTTTGACAGAATTCAACACCCATTTATGAGAAAAACTCCCCAGAAAGTGGGCATAGAGGGAACCTACCTCAACATAATAGAGGCCATATATGACAAAACCACAGCAAACATCATTCTCAATGGTGAAAAACTGAAAGCATTTCCTCTAGGATCAGGAACAAGACAAGGATGTCCACTGTCACTGCTATTATTCAACATAGTTTTGGAAGTTTTAGCCGTGGCAGTCAGAGAAGAAAAAGAAATAAAAGGAATACAAATTTGAAAAGATGACATGTTATCTATTTGCAGATGACATGTTACTATACATAGAAAATCCTAAAGATGCCACCAGAAAACTACTAGAGCTAATCAACGAATTTGGTAAAGTTGCAGGATACAAAATTTTGCACAGAAATCTCTTGCATTCCTATACACTAATGATGAAAAATCTGAAAGAGAAATTAAGGAAACACTCCCATTTACCATTACAGCAAAAAGAATAAAATACCTAGGAATAAACCTCCCTAAGAAGACAAAAGACCTGTATGCAGAAAACTATAAGACACTGATGAAAGAAATTAAAGATACCAACAGATGGAGAAATATACCATGTTCTTGGATTGGAAGAATCAATATTGTGAAAATGACTGTACTCCCCAAAGCAATCTACAGATTCAGTGCAATCCCTATCAAATTACCAATGGCATTTTTTACAGAACTAGAACAAAAACTCTTAAGATTTGTATGGAGACACAAAAGACCCTGAATAGCCAAAGCAGTCTTGAGGGAATAAAACGGAGCTGGAGGAATCAGACTCCCCGACTTCAGACTATACTACAATGCTACAGTAATCAAGACAATATGGTACTGGCACAAAAACAGAAACATAGATCAATGGAACAAGATAGAAAGCCCAGAGATAAACCCACACACCTATGGTCAACTTATCTATGACAAAGGAGGCAAGGATATACAATAGAGAAAAGACAGTCTCTTCAGTAAGTGGTGCTGGGAAGACTGGACAGCTACATGTTGAAGAATGAAATTAGAACACTCCCTAACACCATACACAAAAATAAACTCAAAATGGATTAGAGACCTAAATGTAAGGCAGGACACTATAAAACTCGAAGAGGAAAACATAGGAAGAACACTCTCTGATGTAAATCACAGCAAGATCTTTTTTGATCCACCTCCTGGGGTAATGGAAATAAAAACAAAAATAAACAAATGGGACCTATTGAAACTTAAAAGCTTTTGAACAGCAAAGGAAACCATAAGCAAGACAAAAAGACAACCCGCAAAATGGGAGAAAATATTTACAAATGAATCAATGGACAAAGGATTAATCTCCAAAATATATAAACAGCTCATACAGCTCAATATTAAAGAAACAAACAACCCAATCCAAAAATGGGCAGAAGACCTAAATAGACAGTTCTCCAAAGAAGACATACAGATGGCCAACAAACACACGAAAGACTGCTCAACATCATTAATCATTAGAGAAATGCACATCAAAACTACAATGAGGTATCACCTCACACCAGTTAGAATGGGCCTCATCAGAAAATCTACAAACAACAAATGCTGGAGAGGGTGTGGAGAAAAGGGAACCCTCTTGCACTGTTGGTGGGAATGTAAATTGATACAGCCACTATGGAGAACAGTATGGAGGTTCCTCAAAAAACTAAAATTAGAACTACCATATGACCCAGCAATCCCACTACTGGGCATATACCCTGAGAAAACCATAATTCAAAAAGACACATGCACCCCAATGTTCACTGCAGCACTGTTTACAATAGTCAGGTCATGGAAGCAACCTAAACGCCCATGGACAGACAAATGGATAAAGAAGATGTGGTACATATATACAATGTAATATTACTCAGCCATAAAAAGGAACGAAATTGGGTCATTTGTAGAGACATGGATGGATCTAGAGACTGTCAGACAGAGTGAAGTAAGTCAGAAAGAGAAAAACAAATATCGTATATTAACACATATATTTGGAACCTAGAAAAATGGTACAGATGAACCGGTTTGCAGGGCAGAAATTGAAACACAGATGTAGAGAACAAACGTATGGACACCAAGGGGGGAATGCGGCGGCGGGTGGTGGTGGTGGTGTGATGAATTGGGTGATTGGGATTGACATGTATACACTGATGTGTATAAAATGGTTGCCTAATAAGAACCGGCTACATAAAAATATAAATTAAATTAAATTAAAAGAATAAAAGGGAAGTTGCCAATTGATGAGCATTTATCGCCCAACTCACCACTTTTCCTGGCCAATCTTTGCTGTAAATATCCTGGATTTAGTGGGCCATGTTGCTGTTCCACCCAGATTTCTGGGATACCCTTCTCTGTCTTCTATGAGGGTTGGTAGCGTGCCCTGAGATCTTCTTTCAGTGGCCGGGGTCCCTCTTCAGAGAACTTTCCTGGGGCCTCTGGAGCTCATTTACCAGCAGACGCAGTGAGCAGAAGTGCCTGGAAGCTTCCTACTCTTCGCCCTTACTGCAGGTAAACGATGGCTGTTGAGTAGGAGAGTTTACGAAAGCCCGGCTTCCTTACCTGGGGTTGGAACACCTCTGAGGTGTCACTTTCATTCCCGTTTGTTGATGGAATCAGACTGAAGCCTACCCAGCAGTGGGACTCATACCTGTGGTCCCCTCAATGCTTGGCTTCCCCTTTTTACTTTGACCTGCTTCCCCCATCTCCTTACCCATCTCCCCCAGGAGTCCCTCCTTAAGGAATCACTTGCAAGTGAATCCTGGTCTCAACATGTGCTTCTGGGGAACCAGACCTAAGGCACTATCCAGTCACATGCTGGCGTCATTCAAGAGCTCCTTACTGCTATTCTGCCTTCTCTAAAATATGGCAAGACCTTGGGCAATCCCAGATTTCTCTCTTATTTAATATGAGAAAACAAAAGTAGTCAATTCATAGGAGACAGTCAGTGCAACTCTATCTTTAAAGATATATGAACACTATTACCTACCAAGACAAGTTCCAACTTTAGATGTTGGCTTTTTCATGATATAATGCCAAGTTCCCATGAAACGATAATACGATAGGACTGCTCGGACCAGGATATTGGCCTCATGCCTTCCTTTCTTGAATTGCTCAGCCAGTGTATCTAAGATGTAAATGCCTTAGGCCCTTTCTTTGGGCCTTCTCAGCTTTCTCTGCCAATTATGCTTTGGTTTTGTACTGTGCACCATTGTTCATCAGGAATAAATTGAGAACATTTAGTATCAAACAAGTGCCAACCAAACTAAAGTGGGTAATGGAATTCTAGGCCCTGTCCCAGCACCTCCTCTTCTCTCCCCATGGAAGAGAGATGCAGAAGTAAGAAGAATCAATTTCGTGAGTCATTTCTGAGCTCTAACTGATGACTTTTAGTAGTCACGAGTTGAAAGCATGAAATGAGATTCGATTTTTAGGAAGAACAATTTTTGCTGGAGCAGATTTAGTGGCCTCTGCTGATGCTCCTTTCATGATTCCGAACAGCCTTATCGTAATCGTATTTGACAGAATACAAGCTAGTACAAGAGCTTGCTGCCTATAAACCATGCTTGAGACTAAGCCAAGTACATAATTAAAGTATTTCCATTCTATGGGTTTTCCATTCCATGGAAAATTTCTTTTCCATGGAATTTATGATGGGGGGTGTTTTATGTTCACTACAGAAATTGTAGTGTACACAAATTGTACACTGTAACACTGATTGTCAGTTCCCACCTATTTTTTCAAGAGAATTCCTTCTCTTCAGGAAAAGAATTTCCCCAAAGGTTAAAGTATGCAATCTTATGAGTTTTGAAAAAGGCTTACACTCCTGCAACCATAACCTTATCAAGATAGGATGGTACTATTTCTGGAAAATTCCCCCACTCCTCTTCTCGGAGAGTTACCACCCCTCCTCACAACCAGAGGCAACCAACGTTATGTTTGTTTGTTTTGGTGGTTGTTTCTACCACGAATTCGTTTTTCCTGTTCCAGAACTGCAAATCAATGGACTTCTAGTCCATTTTGTGTCTAGTATTCGCTTAGCATCGTCTCTGGGAGAGTCGTCTATGCTGTTGAATGCAGCAGTAGTTTGTTTCTTTTTATTGTTGAGGAATTTTCCATTGAATGAATATACTAACATTTGTTGATGCGATGTGTTGTTGATGGGCATTGGGCTGTTAAGAGTGTTTGGCTATCATGAATAAGGCTGCTATGAACAGTTATTGTGCACGTGTGTTTTCATTTCTCTTGGGTAAACATGTAGGGATGCAATTGCTGGGTCAGGTTGTAAGTGCATATTTAATTGTATAAGAAATGTCCAAGTCTTTCTCCAAGTTGATTCTACCATTTTACATTCCTACCAGCCATGTATAAAAGTTCTGGTTGCTCCCAACATAGTATAAGATGTTGTCAGGATTTCCATTTTAGCAATTCTCATCAGTGCGTGGTGGTATTTCACTGTGGTTTTAATTTGTATTTCTCTGATAACTAATGATTTTGAGTCCTTCCTAAGTGCCTTTTAGCTATTCATACACAGTATTCTTTTTGAAATATCTATTAGCCCACTTAAAAATGGAATTTTTTGTCTTCTTAATTATTGGGTTGTAGGAGTTCTTTATATAGATTAGATATCATTTTTTTTTCAGTTTGGGTTTTTATAAATATGTTTACGCATTCTGTGGCTTGCTGGTTCATTTTGTTAATAGAATCTTTTGATGAAAAGATTTTAATTTTGATAAAGTCTATTAATCATTTTTTTGCTTGATGGTTATTACTTCTTATGCCATACTTAAGAAATCTGCATCTACCCACAGATCAAAAAGACATTCTCCTATGGTTTCTTCCAGATTTGTCCAAGCTTGCTAACCACTGGGAGGAGGGAAACTGAGGCAAGAGGCAGATACCTACCTGGGTTTGGAGAGGGATAGGTTTAGCCCAGTCCCCAAACACCCCTACTCCAAGCTATGAAGGCTTCCTCCTGAAGGGTTGAGGTGTGCAGTGGACAGGAGCCAAGTGGCCTGGAGTGGGACACATCCCATACCCCTTCCAGGTTGTTGCTCTTTCCCCCCATATTGTGAGGACCCCCTTGTGCCTGAGAGCTTGCTCTTTGGAGAGTGCTGGGCCCAAAGTGGCCACGGCCAAGTCACGTGCTCCTGCCCACTGGCCTAGTTACAGGGACCTTGCCTGGGGGGAGGAGAGCCATGCCCCTCTGGATTTGTTACTGTTTTGCATTCTTAGCGCCTGCCAATAAAGGCCATCTACCCTGGAAAAAGGCATTAAAAAAACTGTTTTAATACTGTCCTTAGTATTTAATCTTTGGAGTACTTTTTGCATATCTTATTTCCTAATTTTCCATTGGCTGTTGTCTCAAGTTAATACATGTTATATGTATTAACATAACATGTTATATGTCTCAAGTTAATACATAATATATGTTACGTTATATTTTCTGAGAAAAGAATTAGTGTTACTCTGTTGTGCTTTAAGGAAACGGGAGAAGAATATATGTCAGGATTGTGGCCGAAACTCGGCCTCTGTTCACCGGTGCCGAATAGAAACTCAGAGACAGAGTTTTGGGTGGAGTAGAAAAGAGAAGCTTTTATTGCTTTGCCAGGCACAGGGGGCCACAGCGGGCTAATGTCCTCAAGACTGTATGACCCGCCCTGGAGGGGGTAGTGAGGAGTTTCATAGTGTTCAAGGAGCAGGGCGTGATCAGCTCGTGGACCATTCTGGCATTGGTTGCCGTCAAGGTGAAGTTTCAAGCATCATCAACCTTCTGGTTCCAACCAGTCTAGGGTCAATGTGCCTGTGGTCAGCAGTTCTCATCTGGTGGGTCAGCTTCCTGTACCAACAACTTAGGAATGTAGGTCAGGCCTTTATCTATGTCTTTCAGGGAACTGAGAGTTCGGTGATTCTGCGATGTGGCAGATCTATAGTCTAAATTGTTACTGGTTCCCCAGCCCAACAGCTATTCTCTGTTTCTCCATCTTCACATTTCCCAATCATTACTCTTGAGTCAGCATTTTACTTCAAAAGACAAGGACACAGGGGCTTGTACACGGTTTCATGATGACTAGGTACTAAATACCAAATCTTTTCTAACAGTGATGTCAGTTTTTTTCCCACTAAAAATCTAGTCAAAATATTAAATGAATGGCCTGAAAAGACTTTGATCCTAGAACTAAAATTCAAGAACTACAAGAGAAAATATCACACAGGTGAGGATAACAAGATTTTACATAAAATAGACTGGGAAGACTTCCACCTAAGAGAATTTAGACACTCGTGCTGCTGCTGAAGTTTGAAAAATATTCATATTTCAAGGAAGATGCAAACCTAGGTTGCACGTGCTAGGTGACCATAGTTGTAATACTGGAAACTGCAATGTGGTATTTCCAAAGGCAAACCAAAGAATGGTTTTCACATCTCTGTCTTAGAGCACTTATTAACAAAAACAAACAAACTTACTATTGTAAATTCTTCCTCTGTCCCTTTGGGATGTATATGTATCCCCTACAACCAAGGGTGTCTTTTTCAGGGACTTGAAAGCCATTCCTTTGAAATAGGTAATCAGCAGGAAGGATGGGGCCCCTGTCTCCTGTTCTCTGTGGGAGGACAGAATCTTAACTTCAATAAGGGCTAGCTGGAAGGCACAGCTGGCCTCGAGGCAGCCTTGACCTTGACCTCTTACCCCGTTTTTTTGTAATGTTTCACTTCCCTGAATGTGCTTGGGCCTCTGCTCACCATGCCCTCCACTCCCCCACTCTTCCTTTAAAGCCCCAGTCACCCCCTCACCAGTCCAAGGAGGGCTAAGTTTACTCTGCACTCTTTCCTACTACAGGAAGTATGACTAAACAAAACGCTTTTACCACCTTGAACTAGTATCCAGCTTTATCTCTGACAGACAGCTGTTGTGTCGTGGAAAACATTTTGCTGAATTGCTGTGTATGGTTAACGGTAGGATCCACTGACAGAGAGCCTCCCTTTTGCCCTCTATTTATTTCATGGTCCTTTGCATATACAAGTGTCTACGATTACCACAGTTTTAAATCTGTCCTGTCATCCAGACATTACTAGTCTAGTTAAACTTTCTAGTTATGGATTTGCAGAACTCTGAACTATTGGACGTAAAAATGCTTTCACTCCCATTTGGTGATGAGCAGGACCCCCGACTGACATTATTTATCAAGTTGTTCTGCACATGGTTTTAAGGTCTGTAAATACTTCCTAGTTTTGAAGCCAATTGTTTAAATGTTCAGACTGTGCAGGTCATTTATTGTAATTACAGGGTAGTTAGGCTGACTATTTCATCTCTAAAACCCAATGAGAAACTATTGCTATATGTAATAAACTGAGATTTGTTAGGCCAACATATAAATACATGCGTTTTGCAATTTTTAATAATACGATCCAAGCAGAATATTTATGTAGTATGTATGTAAGTCAAAACACATTTGAGTGTGTTTTGTTTTGGTAAGGAGGCAAGCAGAATAGAACTTTTAAGTTTTAGGATTTACCGTAATAACAGATATTATTTATTATTTACATACTAGGAGTCAGAAACTTTATGTAGTTTATATTTAAGCGTTACAACAGAACTGCAGGGTAGGCAATACTTTTCCAACTTCAAAATGAAGGAAGTGAGACTCAGAAAGCCTTTGTAATATGGAATGTAAACCTCAGTCTGTGTTATTCCTAAATCTGTGCTCTTTCTACTATACCATGCTCCCTCCGGACTCACACACAGTTGACAGTTTGGAAAAGAAAGAAGTTTTTGCTGAACTATTCTCACGAATTTGCTCCAGAGTCAACAACACGGCAAAACTGTAAAGGGAAATCCCTGACTGAAACTTGGAGACCAAAGAAATGAGAATTTAGGGGCTGTTGCTTAACAAATAGAGCCAAAATAATTTCAAAAATAACTGCATTCTATGATGACTTCTGTTTACTCCAAATTTAGAGTTCCAGGGGACCGTGGAGAAAGGTGAAAACTTGGCTGTTTTGCAAACTTAGAATGAATACGTTGTATACTATTTTTTTTTAATGTTGCAAAGAACTTTCCTAGGAGGTGTGCTAAAATTATACAAAGGAAAAAGCTGTGTGAAAGGAAATTGGAGAGAAAATACAATAAAAAACAAAAATATCCTCCATAAGTAGAAGTTAAATATTCCACTTGTTAAATGTTACCTCTTTTATGGTTTGTAATTTAATTTATTTTCTTGTCAGACATGGTGCTTAAGTAGAAATAACTCTGCCTTTTTATTTTTCTAGTGTGTTATTACTTATTTTTGCTTCTGCTCCAACTGGCAACCCTCTGTAGTTAAACTGCACTAATATGTTGAGGGTAATTATGACAATAAAATTAGTTTGCCTATTTGATATAATAAGTGGTCCCTATCCAAAGAATTTCTAGCCTTATGAATAAAATAAGTATTGTAACAGGGTTTGCTATAACTCTATAAGGCTAAGGGTGACATAGCATTTTTTCAATCAGGAACTGAATTTCATATCTCTGAAGGTTTCTAAATTACCACTAGACAGGGCTTAATTTTAAGGATCAGATTAAATTTAGAATCCATAGTATGAACTCTTTTAGACTTTAGAATTAAACATAATTCTACACAATTGTGGAATTTCTCATTTTGGCTTTGTTTTTCCTCTACCCATCTTGGGTTCGTTGCCTGGAGCCCTATACATTAAACTCGAAAAAAACAGATTACCAAGAAAAAACATGAACACAATTTTATTAACGTGCATCACGCATGTACACATGAGAGTACTCAGTGATGAGTAACACAAAAGGGTGGTTAGAAGTTGGGTTTATACACCATCCAAGGCTACAGAAAGGGAAAGGTTTTGAGGGTTGGGAATTCTGAGTGAGGGACACAAGTTAATGGAATGTGCCCAGGAAAAGTATGGTAAACAAGGGTTGTTTAGCATTTTTAGGGCAGATTTAAGTCAGAGATTTCTCCACTGATGAGTTAAGAGTCCTCTTCTTCCTGGTACAGGAGAGGGATACACCTTTACAAATGGAAATTTCCTTTACAAAAGGAAAACTTGTGCCCCATTTTTAGAGCTTTTCCCGGATTTGCTGATCCTCGTTGGCTTTTAGATCAAAATAATCTATATGCTAAAGAGGCATATTTTGCAGTGGCATATTCTGGTACCCTTTATGGTAATGTCTTTAAATCTCCCTTTTGTCTTTCAACATTTGGTCCACAGAATGGTCTTAGTACCCCCAACTATTTAAGAATAAATCCTTAAATAGTTATTATTATTATTTTTCATTTGGACACAACAGTAGAATTTCACAATCTCAGAAACAAAAAAATTTTTGTTGTTGTTGTTAGGGAATAATTTCTTTAAATAATCCAGAAAATCCAAATTAGTTGTTGTGTTTTCTTTCTGTGCATAAAGGATGGGGCTAATGAGAGGGTCTTGTACCCATCAATGTTTTTTATGGTATTGGGTTCACGGGGCGTCATGACAGCTTGGATTTGGACCCGTAGCTTTGGTTTGAGACAAAAAATACAGCTGCAATGTTTTTACTTCTTTTTCAATAAAAATTTTTCCACTTTATTGTTAATAAAAAGCTTCTGCTTAGTTTCAGGGCTCTTCATCTAATGCTTTTTTAGTTTCTCATGCTTTATATCTTCTTATTGTATTTTCTAATCAACCTTTAAAGTGAAACTATATGGTCAATGCTGAAAAGACCCAAAAAGCTTAAATAATTTTCACTGCCAAGAAGGTTGTTTTTTTTCAGTCTTGTTTTCTCCCTCTTACTGTCTCTCCCTCTGTCTCTCCATTCTTCTTTTGCTCACTTCTTTCCTTCCTTGCTTCATTCCTTCCGCCGTCTTGACACTTTTTAAAATATATTTCAAATACATTGAATATTAGCATCTTCTGGGCTTTTGACTCCCGCCCCTGCCCCCACCTAAGGAATCTAGTTTCTTCCTGAAGACTTCTCCCAGTTGTCCTATTTCTCATTGCTGTGTTATTTAGCACACGTTATAACCAAAAGAAGTCAGAATTAGAATTGTATGTGATGTAAATCAGCTAGGTCCTCTAATTTGATTACTTAAAATATTCTAGTTTATCTCTGCCCTTGAAATCTTTTCCCTCCTGCCCTTAACCCTATTCTACTTTTCTTGCCTTATGAAGTTGGATATAAACACAATTTAAAGAAGACAACTAGGTGTTACTGAAATCCAAATTAGGAAGCACAGATATTTCTAATAAACTTTCTCATTGTTGTGGTTTTTCAAACATGGAAACAAGCCCTGGTCTGAAAGCCCCAGTTTGGCAGTGTTGGGGGCAAGCAGGCCTCTGGGACTCTGGGCTACAGTTTCCATGCGAATGTGTGCCCATCAATTCCTAGTCTACCCATTTCAGACTGTGACTTCTTACACTTAATAGAACAGAAAAAGTTATTAGAGACGAGAAGGAGTGGGAAAAGAGGGCATTGATAAGAGAGATCAGGGTTAAATCAGGTCTTGAGGGAGGACACCGTGTGGGGGTCAATAGTTTGAACTCTGTTTATCAGAATTCTATGAACATTTCCTACCTTTCTTATTTCTTCTTTCTCAGCCTTTGAGGAATGATGTCATTTGTTTCTAGTGTGTTATATAAGTCTTCTTCACATACATATTTTATTTCTTCTTTTTTCCGATACTTATTTTTGGATTTTATTCAAATATAAATATTTGAGTTTATGTTTTCATACTTCATATAAATACAGTTTTATAAACCACAAAGGAATACATTTTAGTCGTATCAAGTGACTATGCAGGTGGGAAATACCTAGACACTTAACTGGGGCCTTTAAGGACCTTCAAAATCTGATCTACACCAACCTGGTCATCTTCCCAATTCCCTTACAGAGAAACTTACTATCTGTTTGAGGAGACAGATATAAATACAAATAGAAGATAGAGATTAAAACTCAGACTGACTAAGAAAAAGAAGTGATACTTGAATTGGGCTTTAAGGGGTGACTGAAATTTCAGTAAGTCTTGGTGGATTAGTACTATCCCAGGAGTAAGAAACAATATGAACAAATTTCTGTATGATGTTTTGGCAAGTTTCCTGGTATGATATCAAGTTTCCTGGTATGATTCGTCTCCAGGGTTGTTGTAGTGGTTGGTAAAGAGAAGTATTTATTATTTTGGGTTAGTCATAGAGAGCCTTGAATAAGACATTATTCCATTGCTTCCAGAAGAATCATAAGGTATCTAGAGTGAGGAGAATGTTAAGATTAAATCTGTACTTTAAAAAAAATTGTTTTTTTCTTAAGCCATACCACCTTCTAAAAGACTATGCAATTTATTTATGTACTAAGTTTATTATTTACTATCTATTTTCAAGTCCACAAGAACAGGATATTTGGTCTGACTTTTAAAAATAAGGCTTCCAAATGGCTAGTATGTGCATGGTTCAGAGAAGATACTCAGTAAATATGTGGTGAATGAAAGAACAGATACACACTTTGGGAAGTTAATTCTTGTGATAATGAGAAGGGCATGCGCGTTGTCCTGCGATCCTGCTTTTATTCAGTCTCCAATTCGACTGGCTCACTTACTCTTTTTTTTTTCTTTTTCTTTCCCTTTTCTTTTTTTTTTTTTAACGTCTGTATTGGAGCATAATTGCTTTACAATCGTGTGTTAGTTTCTGCTTTATAACAAAGTGAATCAGTTATACATATGTTCCCATATCTCTTCCCTCTTGCGTCTCCCTCCCTCCCACCCTCCCTATCCCACCCCTCTAGGTGGTCACAAACCACCGAGCTGATCTCCCTGTGCTATGTGGCTGCTTCCCACTAGCTATCTGCTTTACATTTGGTAGTGTATATATGTCCATGCCAAAACCATAATTCAAAAAGAGTCATGTACCAAAATGTTCATTGCAGCTCTATTCACAATAGCCAAGACATGGAAGCAACCTAAGTGTCCATCATCGGATGAATGGATAAAGAAGATGTGGCACATGTATACAATGGAATATTACTCACTTACTCACTCTTAAAGTCATATCCTGTATTTCCTTCTTGCTAATCCTCTCCCTTTTACCTATAGGGTATTTTCTGTGACCCAAGCCTTCTGTTCACCTACTTGAATCTCACCCACGAAAAGGAATAGAGAGAACATTGTACACCTGGGTCCAAACTTTTTTTTTTTTTTTTGGCTTCCTTAGGGCTGTTACCTCACCTACATGTAAAATGTGCATAAAAATACTGCTTCAGAGAATTGCTATGAGACTAAAATGAGAAGACTTATAAAATTCCTAGGAAAGTAACCGATATATTATAGAGGCTCACTAAACGTTAGTTTCCTTAGCTTTCCGTTCTTCAAGAGCTCAAGTTTCTATCAGATCCTTAAAGTCTTTTCTGACCACCAGAGATCATGGCGCTGGCCCTCGGTGCTGAAATACATCCTTCCTCACACACTCGCTGACGATGTCACTTGGTTAGCATCTGGACTCTCTTTTTGATGCAGAGCCCTGCACGGCCATGTATTCTAGCTGTTTCTGAATGTACGTGGCTTCAGAGTGTTACCACATCTGATTATCCTTTGCCGTCAACTAGAGCTACTAGCACATAACCTCATGTACAATGAACGTTCATATTTTTGTGTTTGCCTGCATTGCACTACTTTGTATTTAATCTTCCCCACATTTTATTCTTTCAGTATTATTTACTGAGACCCTGTTGTCTAGGCAATGGAGATACAACATTTTCTCTACCTCACAAAATTTACAATATCATAAAGTTTTATTTTACAACAACTTACTCCTACTAATAAAGTAACTGCTTTGTATTATTTGCAAAGTGTTCTCTGGAGTGCATGCCATGAAATTTCAATAAACTTGAACCTTGCTGGGTTTTTATCTGAAGGACAACATAGGAGAGTTGGGTTGTGCTCTTATCCATTTTTCTTGCATCTATTTGCTGCCATACCATAAGTTCATTCTCTAAGTCTGTGAGTCTGTTTTGTAAATAAGTTCATTTGTATCATTTATTTTTTGGTTTCCACATATAAGCAATATCATATGATATTTGTCCTTCTCTGTCTGACTTACTTCACTCAGTATGACAATCTCTAGGTCCATCCGTGTTGCTGCAAATGGCATTATTTCATTCTTTCTAATGGCTGAGTAATATTCCATTGCATATATGTACCACGTCTTCTTTATCCATTCATCTCTTGATGGACATTTAAGTTGCTTCCATTATTGGAATATTAATAGTCAGTTTGCCCAGAAACTGGGCTTTGTTGTATTTTGGGGAGATTAAAGTGTTTAGAAAATCCATTTTTTGGCAAAGCTATTTATTTAAGTCTGTAGGCTTATTGGGGTCTCAAAAATCTTAAATCTCAACATCTGAATATTGACAACACTTTCTTTACATTTTCTTTTTTTATCACCAATCCTGAGCCACCTTGAGGCAAAAGCATGCCTTTGGTAGAATGGAGATGAGGTGGGTAGAAGGAAACGCAAAGGAGAAAAGGCACATTCATCCCGTCCTATACATATGACCAAGCTGCGCTGGGGAGGCGGCCATGCCGCGAGGGAAGGGGCAAGGTCCCAGGGTCTTCATCTTTTGATAACAGAGGTGAAAGTTCACTGGGGAGCTCTAGGGTGGAACTTTTAGCAGGAAAAACTTCAAAACCAGGAAGGGCTTGGTGCTGCCATAAAGCAGAGCAAGAAAGTCAACCATGAAAAGGAAGCATTAAATCCAGCTGAGAAGGGAAGGAAGTGCAATGTCACAGCAGAAGTACTGAGGGCACCCAAGACTTCCCTGAATATTTTAGCTTCCTTTACAACCAGTGACATTACTCATGTGTTTCTCTATGTTGCATCTGCCGAGGGACTTATGAGAGAGAATAATTAGATGTATGGTATTACTTAAGGATGGTAGGACGCTAGGTATACATTGCTAGTTGGGATGATGTTTCTTGTGGTCTTTATACAAAGAAAGTAGGTCGAGAAAATTTAGATTAGGTCTTGAAACCTATAGAACGAAAGCAAACCAAATTATCTAAGTCTTGGGCTTTTGAGCCTAATAGCCTATGCTGAAATTTACAATCAAAAGTCAAAAGATTAAATCCATGGGGAGGAGGTATAATGATGAACACTAGCTGATTGTGTTGAAAACTTTCATTTGAATACAGATCATCTGGGGATTTTGATTCTGGTTTGGTAGGTCTGGGCAGGGCCTGAGACTGCATTTCTCACAAGCCCCTGGGACAGTTGATGGCCTTAGTCATAGGCCACCTTTGAACAAGACGCTAAAGAAGAGCTCTCAGAGAGACTTGATGGGCCTACTTGGGTGTCAGAATTGTCCTGGGGGGTCCTGGGATTTGTATTTTTCCAGACGAATTTTAGAATTCGCTTATGTAGTTAAGGGTGGCAGAAAATGCCACCCCAAAATATACCACTTGGCATCAGGATTATTTTGAGTTAAAGGCACTTGAAAAACAGCAGATACCAAAGGGATACTCTGCCTGCCTGCTTTCTGCCCGAAAGCAGGAGATAAAACTCCATGTGAGATTTGCCTTCTCTGTCCTAGGAGAAAAGAAACATTCTTATCACCAGAGATGCTGAGTTGACCCTGAGAAAAACCTGTACAAATAGACTTTGAAAAATAACTCTTATCTTCCTTTCGCCTCCCTCTATGTTTTAGTTACTTTTCTTCGGCTGCCACTCTTTGTTCAATCTACTAGATAAACATCTGGGTCTTGCTGCTGCTTCTTTGGGTCTTTATTTCCTGTGGGGCTGTGAGGTACATGGAAATATCTGTACGCTTTTCTTCTGTGAATCTGTTGTCTCAGGCCCAATCACAGACCCTAGGAGAGTCCAGGTAAAGCTTTGCACCCCCTTACGGTAGCTTCATGAAAAATTCCCTGGATATTTTGGTTGAAATTACATTAGATTTGCAGATAAATTTGAGGAGAAATTGAGATACACATAACATTGACTCTTCCCACTCAGTATTAATGTCTTTCTCCAGTTATTTAAATTTTATTTATATCCATCTATGAAAATTTATAATTTTTCTGTATAGCAGTTTTACATTCCTTTTATTAATTTTGTTCCTAGAAGCACCATGTTTGTTGCTGCTATCACCATGTTTGTTTTTATGTTAGTGCTTTTTCTTTTCTTTTTTTTTCTTTTGGCCACACTGCACGGCATGCGGGATCTTAGTTCCCTGACCAGGGATCAAACCCCCGCCCCCTGCATTGGAAGCTCAGAGTTTTAACCACTGGACTGCCAGGGAAGTCCCATTAGGGCATTTTCTAATGGGTTATTGCTGGTGTGTAAAGACACCACTCACTTCTCCATATTGATCTTTCCCCCAGATTTCATGCAGAACCCTCTTATTTGTTCTAACAGGTTGTCTATATATATATATTTTAATTTTTTCTGTGAAAGCAAATGTTTACAGATGACAGTTCTGTCTCTTCCTTTCTTCCCTGCTGTCTCTTATTTCTGATACTTCTTTTTTTTATTGGCAAGGAATTCCAATATGATGTTGATTTTTGTCAATCACAATAGACATTGTTGTGTGTTCTTCTCTTAATGGGTGATACAGCTATTTGTTCTCAGAAAAATTAAAATGATTTCCTACCTCAGGAAACTTTCACCTACCATTTCCTCTGCCAGAGATGCTGTTTCATCCATATTCTTCCCAACTCTTTCCTTTAGGTCACTCATGCCAAAGCTGAAATCTCACCCGTGAATAACTCATGATTATTTCATGAGTAATGCTACAGGAACCAACGACAAGCTAAGTAACTTAAACAATTTAGGGGCAGTGCATTGGCCTCAAACTGAAACATGCGGAGGTGATTGTGGCTTTAGTCACAGCCGGGATTGGAATTGAAGGCTTCCTCTTTTTCTCTTTCACTTCTTAGACAAATTCCCTGTAGGTTGTAAATGTGACTGCGGCCAGCTTTTTTAAAGTTTAGCAACTCCACGAGATGGGAATTTTTTTCTGTTAAAGTACCAGATTCTGACTGCCCTCCTTTGGGTTATGTGCTCATCCCCAAACCAATCCCTGTTATAGAGGAAAAGACACAATCTTATCTCCACGGTAAGTGGACTATAGGCGCCTTGGCCAACGGTCTGTCCAAAATTTCTCAGTGCCGACAATGAATAGCTCACAGATCAGGCTGGATAGACCAAAACATCTGAAGTCCACCAAAGTCGCTCAGAGGTATCCTTCCTGACACCCGCCCCCATCCTTTAATTCTCTCCCTAAGCCCTTTGTAACCTGCCTATCACCGATCCTGATTTGGAATTATTTCATTTAGGCGTATTTCCTGAACTAGAAAATAAGCTCCACAACGGATGGGACACCAGCTTATTTGTTCACCGTTGCGTCTCCAGGGTATAGGCTGATGGGGGCCACATGGGAGGAATTCAATAAATATTTTGCTAAAAAGAATGATTAAATTTAACTGTAAATATCAGGAATCTGTACTTGAGAAGGATAACCTTCTAATACTTATTGAGGCGACAATACTCAATATTATCATCTTCTTCACTTTTTTGGAAAAAAGTTGACAAGAGAAAGTGGAACATTAGCTTTTTGCTTCTCATTTTTAAGGAGGTCTGTTGCCAGTTAGATGCCTACTTACAGCCAAGCAGAGCTATGACTGTCACCGTGAACTTAAATGAATGAAAGGCCGATCTACATGAACAATTTATAAGGTCTCTTTTTTTCAGAACTACACCTTGCTTTTTACACGTATTGATTATCAGTATGTTATTATATGTGTTCTTGTTATGTTATCTCAGTCATCTTACTTAACTTCTCTAAAAGCCTTCATTATCATGTCTGTAAAACTGGAGTCAATACCTACCTCACAGGATATCAGGAAGATTAAATGAGAAGATATATTTTTGAAAACTAAGTACAATACTTTGCAATAGTGGGAACTAAAAAATGATCATTCTTATTGTAATTGTTTCTGGCCTTCTGGTATAGAGTGTCTTTTTTGGGCAGAATTCTTGTCAACCGCGTTAGAGGTGGCTGGGTTCCCTTATAAGCCATCTTTCGTATAAAATCTTTGGCAAATATAGCATGTACGTGGCATTCCTAGTACAGTCCTCTGTCTCTAGGCTAACCGTTTCTTTCAATTCTCTATCATATGGCAATTTCAGTATATGTGCCGCCAAAGCGAGCACTAAAAATCGTATTGCAGAGGACACAGTGACTAAGTAGAAAAGAGAAAAAAGGTATCACTGACATTTTCTCATAAAACATCAGTGCTCATGGCAGGCATCTAGGCCTCAGGAACTCACCGATGTTCACGTGGGTGGTGGAGAAGTGGGAGGACGGGACGCTGGGAACTGAACTTCCTGTTTCCCACTGACTATTCTAAGGTCATTCCTTCTATGTGGCTTATAAAATGTTTCCTAGGGTTATTACAGATTAATGTAGTAGACGGGTTTATCATTAAAGACATTGGCTTCCATGTAAAGTCATCTAAAACATGCCAAGTAAAAAATGTAGAAACAAGTGCAAATCGTTTCGAGCAGCAGCGATAGGCTGAACTGTCCAGATACGCTTGATGGACACTTTCCTTCTGGAAGGTCCACTCCTTCACCTGAGCCAGCTGCATTCACATTCTTGCTCCCAGATTCATGACTTAGCTTTGCCCTTCTAGAACTTTCCCAGTGAAGACACTAGAAGCAGCTGGGAAGGGGTGCTCAGCCAGAAGGGGCTGTGGGAACTGGATTTTGCAGGGAGAACTTCCTGGGATGTGAAAGCCCTGCAGGAAGGTGAAAGATACCTGGAACCACAGAGCCAGAGAGGCAAATAGTATTGAAAGCCTGCGTTCAGAGCCAAGCCCTGCAGGACAAAGGAGACAATAAGAGAAGCAGGTTAAGGTGTTCCAGTCGATTCCTTGAAACAGGTTTTGTTGTTTTATTACTTCCTCTTATGGGTAAGCCGTGGTGGTGGTGGTGGTGGTGGTGGTGTGTGTGTGTGTTTGAATGTGAGGGTGTTTGGATGTGGGTGTGTGCGTTACAAGAACCTGGACGAGATAGACACGTATCCCAGCAGTAAGCAAATAGGTAAGTCAGACTGAAACATACAGGGAACTATCAGTCATTAAAACCTCAGTCACTGGTGCTTGATGCACCTGCTGTCTGATTTTCCAAAGTTTTGTATAGATTGCCTATTTTTCTTTTCATTTATTTATTTACTTTCCCCTTTATTTCTCCATATCTGCTTGGATACTTTCCTACTGCATGTTTGAGTGTTTGACATATCTTCCAGGGACCAATTTCATTTCGCACGTATTTTCTCTTGGTTTCTTCTTGTCCGTTCATATTATTGCCTGCTTTTCAGTTCAGTTATTTTCCTCATCTTCTTTTGTTCCCGTGTTTATCCAGAAATTGATTTTATGTTCATCCTGACCTTCGATGCTGGTTTCAACTCGTAAGTTTTGCCTGGGTGATGACTCACTTCCTGGATCGTGGGACACGGATGGGTGGATTTTTCAAGCCCTGCCGTGGGCAGCCCAAAGAAACCGAGAAGTAGTGTGCGTGGTCCCTGGGGTGAATGAAGAAGGAGAAGCGTCTGCTAAAGGGAGAAGGCAACTGCTTCCCCAAACCTTCGGCTCTTACATACTTTTATCCAAATCTAGCCTGGCTGATCATAATTTGTTTGAATTTGTGTACTATCCCCCCAAGTGACCTTTCTGTCGCCAGTCTTTGTAGCTCATCTGTCTATCACAGCGAAGCCCTGATGATTCTTTCTTAAAACAAAGCAAGTATGTTCTTTTTTTTTTTCCCCCTGTGCTATACAGTAGGTCCTCACCAGCCATCTACTTCATACATAGTAGTATACATGTGTCAGTCCCAATCTCGCAATCCATCCCACCCCCTTCCCACCCCTGGTGTCCATACGTTTGTTCTCGATGTCTGTGTCTCTCTTTCTGCTGTGGGGAGGGGAGTGGAGAGGGGGAATGGAGAGTTAGTGTTTAAAGGGGACAGAGTTTCAGTTTAGGAAGGTGAAAAATTTGGGAGAGAGACGGTGGTGAGAGTTGTACAACAACGTGAATGTACTTGGTGCCACTGAACTGCACAGTTAAATATGGTTAAAAGAGTATGTTTTATATTGAGTCTTTTACCACAAGAAAAAAAACATTTAAGACAAGTATGGTTCTCCTCCAATGACACTTTTTTCTTGCTTTCCATTATCTAAGAGAAAACCCTCTTATCTCTACAAAGTCCAAGCTCGATGATCAGGATCTTCACAGCTTTGCTCCAACACCATCATTCAAGCCTCACCGCCCACTACCCATCACTCTTGTTTCCACCCTGGGGACCTAGACTCCCATCTAACAGTACTTCTCCAAACCACTTGTGTTATTTTCTGATTTGTCAACATTACATATATTCCCTCAGCCCAGGATAGTTTTCCTTATAGTTTCTTCACTTCATCTTTTACAGCTCACTGTCGAAGATCACCTCTTCTTCCCACACTGACTTTCTGAAATGCTCACTCACGTTTAACGCATCTTCTTTATCCCTCCTTTGATAGTTGCTCTTACCCTCCCTCTCCTCCCTTTCACCCTTCTCTTCTTTTCCCTTTATTTCTTTCAACTGTAGACAGAAATAATAAACTATAATACGAATAGAAAAGAGTTTTATTTGAGCCCAGCTGAGGACTGTAGCCTGGGAGACAGCCTCTCAGATAACTCTGAGGAAATGCTCCAGAGAAACATGGTTTTCAGAACAGTGTTATATCTTGTCAGAACAAAGAATCTCAAACAAGTCAGGTGTACATTTCTTCAAGGTTTCAAAAGAGAAAAAAAAAAAAAAAACAGAACAGCTCAGCACATACACAGCAAGTCAGTATGGCCTTGGCACCTGGGAAGGAAGTCTTATCACTGAGGGAGTACAAGCATTGGTGTTCCAGGAAGGGAGACATTTAATTTTTATTTTTAACATGGACATTCTTTACTTCTGGTCAATGCACCCTTTTCTTTAATAATTAAAGTAGATGTACAATGTATGTTTGATAGTCCACAAACAGGCTCTTCTAGTTAGCATAAAATTCAACTTAAATTGTGGATAAGCCAGAATGACTTCCCTAGGCCTCAATATGTGAAAACCTCTTTCATCACAACACATATTTTTGGAGTGTACCCTTTGTGCCAGATGGTGTGTTAAATGGAAACCAAGGGTCCCTATCCTCAAGGAGCTCACAGTTGCAGTGCAGCCGCATCGTTTATTGCTTGTGTCCCCTACTAGTTGCAAACTACTTGCAGGGCAGGAACTGACTTGTCATCACATTTTCAGTAATAGTACAGCAGAGGGCACAGAATAGACTCCCAGAACTGTTTCTAGAAAGAATGACGAAAGAAGTTAATGAAGTTTTTAAATAAAAAAATTTTTTTCTAGCTGTATTATGCATATTTAGTATGTTTTTGTAATCTATCTGATAAAATGAACAGACAAAAACAAATGCAACACTACCATTTGGGCACTGGACTGAGCTTGTATGTGCATGATCTCATTTATACTTCACAACCCTCTGAAAAATGTTGTTATTATCTATAGTTGAGGAAACCAAGGCATGAATGGTCACTTGCAGATCTTGGTGGACTTCAGCGTCTGAGTTTTCAATCATTTGCTCTCTCAACTGTCTCTAAGTTCAGTCTTCTGCTCTCTCTTTGTAATGATTGGAGCTACAGTAAAACTGTTTTTTGTCATACATATACATTAAAACTCGAATGGCCTAATATTCATTCAATGTATTATGATTTTTATGAAAGAAAACAATGTCCCACTTATAAAACAAAAAAGGGGGCTTCCCTGGTGGCGCAGTGGTTGAGAGTCCGCCTGCCGACGCAGTGGGCGCGGGTTCGTGCCCCGGTCTGGGAAGATCCCACATGCCGCGGAGCGGCTGGGCCCGTGAGCCATGGCCGCTGAGCCTGCGCGTCCGGAGCCTGTGCTCCGCAATGGGAGAGGTCACAACAGTGAGAGGCCCGCGTACCACAAAAAAAAAAGGAACATGGAATGTTATAGTACTGAACATACACTTTTGATTTTAAATATTGAAAACAAGAGTATGTCATAAGTGGATAAACAACAAGGCTCTGCTGTATAGCAGAGGGAACTATATTTAATATCCTGTGATAAACCATAACGGAAAAGAATATGAAAAAGGATATATACATGTATATAACTGAATCACTTTGCTGTACAGCAGAAATTAACATAACATTGTAAATCAACTATACGTCACTAAAATAAATTTTAAAAGAGAGTATGTCATAAGTTCCTTTAAGGTGTACACCAGAGTTATTGTTTGCTTAAGACTGTCTCAACTTGGTACAAAAAGTTCCTGCTTTAAATTTCAAACAGGATCACAGTAAATTTCATAATAACTTGTCAGCTTGTTTAAAGTAATGAGCTTCTGGAGGCTTACACCCCACTGGGCATGTTCTAATGACAAGGAAATGCCAAATGAAAGTACAATAAATCTGTACCAATAGAGACTGGGTGTTGTGACAGTACCATCATTGGAAGATTGGTTTTATAATTTATTCTGCTATTATATTCTCCTTAAATTTGGTCTCCATGCTGCTGGAAGGATTAACAAATGCCATTAACACATGTTTAGCCTGTTTAATGCTTTCATATACTAAATCAAATCTAAAAAGGAAGCACACTATTTCAAACATATGGAAAGTTTTCTTCTCTGCTGCAAATGTTAAATATAAATATTTAATATCTATAAATATTATATATAAAGGCAAAAGTACAATATAAAATGCCTACTTCACTCAACCTTAAGATCAGTGTTATAATATAAAATAATATAAATATATAAGTATTTTATATATCTATTTAACATATAGGTTATATGCTATAAGGGTGAGTGAGGTGGGCACTTTATGTTATACTTTTGCCTTTCCTGAGGGTCTACTATGCTTGTCTCTAACATGTTTACCATTTTACTTTTCAGAAATATTTATGGAGTATAACCAGCTGTTAGTTGATGTGTTAGTCTCAGGTACACAGACATAAAAAGTAAAGTTTCACCTCAAAGAACTCAGTAAATTTGGGACGATGGTCAAGAAAAACAATAATAACATAGAGAATAGCTGTTTTAATATATGTATACACAGAGTATTTTGGAAGTCAAGAAAAAGTGACTCAAAGGAAAACCTGAGTTTACTATATTCAACATGCTTCTATAATCTACTTGATACTGTTTTCCAAGGGGAGCTGAGTATTGTAAGATGATGACATGATATTAACTGCACATATTAGAATGCCAAACTCAGAGAACAACAGGTATAAAGGTGCCCCTGACATATGGTAATATTTAGAAAATTTTCAGTAATTTAATATATTTGCAGCAAAAGATATATGTAGGTCCCAGCTGAGGGATATGGCTGGAGCAGTAGGATTTCCAGACCGCCAAAGTCAGTGATAGAGTTCCACTAGAGAATTTTAAGCAGTGATGTGACATGATCAAAAGTGTATCTTTCTTTTTAGAATTAGCCTTTTGGACTGGTTGAGGATGACTAAAACCTGCAGTATGGAAATTGTTTGGAATCCATATGAGAAAAGATTAAGATCTGAACTATAATAATGGCAGAGGGAACAGATAACAAAATTACCAGAACACATAGAGACCAATAAATCAAAGGGTGGATGGTGAGAGCAAGACATTTCAGATAACTTGAAAGTCTAGGGCAAAACCTAATGATGCTTCTGAGAGACAGAACACGGGAAGTTGTGGTTTAGTTAAGTCTGGCATTAGAAATGAGTTTAATGTGAGTTTAATGAATTTGGAACCCAGGTCAGTGAACTGGGCTGTTGATATTGACCTGAGAGTAGTTATCACACGGGTGATAGTTGAAGCTTTTTGTTTGGATGAAATTGTCTGAGAATCACACAAAGTGTGAGATGAAAAGAGAGCTGGGCATATACCCTGAGAAAACCATAATTCAAAAAGAGTCATGTACCACAATGTTCACTGCAGCTCTATTTACAATAGGACATGGAAGCAACCTTAGTGTCCATCAACAGATGAATGGATAAAGAAGATGTGGCACATATACACAATGGAATATTACTCAGCCATAAAAAGAAACGAAACTGAGTTATTTGTAGTGAGGTGGATGGACCTAGAGTCTGTTATACAGAGTGAAGTAAGCCAGAAAGAGAAAAACAAATACCTTACGCTAACACATATATATGGAATCTAAAAAAAAAAATGGTCATGAAGAACCTAGGGGCAGGATGGGAATAAACATCAGACCTACTAGAGAATGAATGGGCTTGAGGACACGGGGAGGGGGAAGGGTAAGCTGGGATGAAGTGAGAGAGTGGCATGGACATATATACACTACCAAATGTAAAACAGCTAGTGGGAAGCACCCTCATAGCACAGGGAGATCAGCTCAGTGCTTTGTGACCACCTAGAGGGGTGGGATAAGGAGGGTGGGAGGGAGGGAGACCCAAGAGGGAAGAGATATGGGGATATATGTATATGTATAGCTGATTCACTTTGTTATAAAGCAGAAACTAACACACCATTGTAAAGCAATTATACTCCAATAAAGATGTTAAAAAAAAAAAAAGAGAGCTAAAATTGAAGACAGCTGCCGTTGAGAAGCCCATGAAAATCAAGGCATAGAAGTGTCCATTAGGGTTGACCATATTAAGGTTGCCTTTGGGAGATAAATTTAGTTAGAATATGTGGTGTTAGAGCCAGACATACTGTGATATAGATAATAATAATGTATTGACATGTAACAATCATTTTTTAAAATCTTTTATTTTAAGGGGATACAATGCCATTTTGATAAGTGAGTAAATTATACGCATAAATATGACAATTATATTGTTTTATGTCCTAGAGATCACCCAGTCATACTCCATGTAAATAACTGAATGACTCTCAAAAACATATTAGTCATATGGGGACAAGAAGTTTTCCAAACGTAAATCAGTATATGAGTGGTGAACTCACACTGGCTGATTTGAGAAGTGACAAAGCACGCTATTTTGGAGATACTCTATATTACAGCAAGAGGACTTAACTTCACAATCCAAGAGTTCTCATAAGGATTTGGGTGGAAGAGGTCTCTGCTCCAAAAGAAGTAAAAATTTCCCAGAAGAACAGCAAGTTTCACCAGCTTTCCTGACCAATGAAAAAGTTAATAGATTTTCAAGTGGATGAGGCATTTTTTTCTGTCCAGTCTTAGAATTTGAGTGGAGGGCTTCCCTGGTGGCTCAGTGGTTAAGAATCCACCTGCCAATTCAGGGAACACACGTTCAAGCCCTGGTCTGGGAAGATCCCACATGCTGCGGAGCAACTAAGCCCGTGCGCCGCAACTACTGAGCCTGTGTGCCACAACTGCTGAAGCCCGCACGCCTAGAGCCCGTGCTCCACAACAAGAGAAACCACCACAATGAGAAGCCCGTGCACCACAAGGAAGAGTAGCCCCCGCTCACCGCAACTAGAGAAAGCCCGCATGCAGCAACGAAGACCCAATGCAGCCATAAATAAATAAATAAATTTATTTTTTAAAAAAAGAATTTGAGTGGAATTACTGGTTGTGTTTCTTTTTCTTTTTTTTTTTTTTTTTGCGGTACACGGGCCTCTCACTGTTGTGGCCTCTCCCGTTGTGGAGCACAGGCTCCGGACGCGCAGGCTCAGCGGCCATGGCTCACGGGCCCAGCCACTCTGCAGCATGTGGGATCTTCCTGGACCGGGGCACGAACCCGTGTTCCCTGCATCGACAGGCGGACTCCCAACCACTGCGCCACCAGGGAAGCCCACTGGTTGTGTTTCTTGAGTTCCACTCTTGTTTGTCTTCATGAAACATCCGAGAGCAATAACTATGTTCAAAGTCTCAAATTAATTTATTCCATTTTTTTTCTGTTGTCTTAATTTTTTGTTCTAAGCATATCTTTCTTAGTTGACTTTAGCATCTGTTTTCATGGAAACTTTTATTTTCTCACTGAATGTCCTGTACCCTTAGAACCTTCCATCATTTATTTGTTCTGCTTTTTCTGATTTTGGATATTATACCGGAACAGATACATGGAACAAATTTCTCACAGAAAAAAAAAAATCTTTGTAGTTACCATAGTCACCATATCATGAGTAGCATGGCAAGAAAGGGCAAGGTGATTAAAAATAAATTAAAAGATTGAATCCAAAAAACTTAAAGTATAAAGTTTATAAATAACCTAAGGTAACCTGTAACTAAGTAATAAGAAGCCTTAATTAATGGGATATAATTGGATTTACTTTTCTGGACTGATGTTCAAGAGGAAAAATAAATGAAGCATTTATATCTGTGACCTGTATACTTCTGTATCTCTCTCTAAGCACAACAGAAGTTGTATTTGGAATAATTGCTTTTCAATATTTAAATTCTCATATTTTCAAACAACATAATTTTACTTTCTTACTATATTATACTTACTACAGGAGAAAAGTAAATTACCAAGTTTTGGAAAATTTTTCAGTAGCAGTACTCAAATTGAATAGGTCCTTACATTAATACTCAATTTAAAAAAGTCAAATAACAAGAACATTCATCCTCCAAGCATATAGATTGATTACAATTTAACTATGACGTGTATATAGAATACTTGCTTAGTAAATTATGTAATAATTTTAATACATGACAATCATATGTCACTGCCTTAGAATGGCCATTATCAAGTAGCAGTGGATATATTTACATCATGGACAAAGTCTAGTACATCCCCAGGATTCAATAAATATGTTTTTAAACAGTTGAAATATTACAATCTTGTAATTTGACTAATAATGCAGATAAGACTCAATCCCAAAGAATCTGAGGCGCTTGATGACTGAATTATGTCCAGATCACAAGTGGGAAGACATGTGAGATCCACAGTATCTTAGATTGTCGTCTTATCAACTAAAAGGCTCTGTTTAACAAGGAAAATACAACAGAACACAATTTTCAAAAATATGAGGAGGTTAAGAATCCACTATTACTGCAGATCTTACCTTTTGAAGACATCATACCCATATTGAATGCATTCCTGAGATGTGTGCTCAGTTGAATCCAATTTTGAGCTGCTATTTTTAGAGTCTTGTTAACTGAATTGACTGACCTTTTTAGCCCAAACAGTTGAGCCATGTTTGCTTGTAGATGGCATTTTTACCAGCTATTCTTGGACTGAAAAGTGCTCTGTACTATGTGGTCTCAGCAATTCTGTTCATTGTATTTCTAAATGCTCTTAACAAAAAATCAGCAAGAAAAAAAAAAAAAATCAGCAAGAACTCTTATATTCATACAATGGACTATCATTCTGCCATAAAAAGGAGTAAAATGTTGATTCATGCTACAACATGATGAGCATAAGAAAAGCCAGATACCAAAGGTCAGATATTTAATTTATTAATTAATTTATATGAAATGTTTAGAAGAGGCAAATCTATAGAGATAGGTCAGTGGTTGCTGACAGGTAGGGGAGGGGTAGGGGGAATGGGGGAGTGACAGGTAACAGGTGTGGGATTTCTTTTTAGGGCAATGAAATGTTCTGGAATTAGATACTGATGGTGGTGACAAAACCATGAATATACTAAAAGCCACTGAATTGTACTGTTTAATTTGTGGTATGTGAATGATATTTCAATTCAAATTTATAAAAATTAGCTACATCTTTAAGTCTATACCTTTTGACTACTAAGCATGGATTAATTCAAAGTGTATTTTTAGCCTGTTTTGCAATTTATTCTTAAAAATGTATTTTTCGGGCTTCCCTGGTGGCGCAGTGGTTGAGAGTCCGCCTGCCGATGCAGGGGACGTGGGTTCGTGCCCCGGTCCGGGAAGATCCCACATGCTGCGGAGCTGCTAGGCCCGTGAGCCATGGCTGCTGAGCCTGCGCGTCTGGAGCCTGTGCTCCGCAACGGGAGAGGCCACAACAGTGAGAGGCCCACGTACCGCAAAAAAAAAAAAAAAAAAGTATTTTTCTTAAAGGGAAATATGTGATGGGATGGATGTGTTAATTAACTCGATTGTGGAAATCCTTTCACAATGTATAGGTGTATCAAATCATCATGTTGTACACTTTTTATACTTCAATTAAACTGGGGGTGAGGGAAGAATCTAGTAAGACAAAAGAAAAAAGAAGGCTTAGAAAACTGGAGCTGGAGAATGGAGGATTGGGAAACTATAGATACATGAACAGTAAATAACCTGGTGAAAAGTAATATAAAGGAAATAGGAAGATTATGCGGGGATTTCTTCTATGCTTCTAAAATGCCATCTTAGTTATTAGAGTGTAGGTGTCTTTTATTTTCTCATATTAAAACTTCTCTGCTCAAATCAGAAACATCCAGGGCACTGATTTCACTTGGCTGTACACCTGAAACTAACACAACACTGTAAATCAACTGTATGCCCATAAAAAATTTTAAATGCATGAAGAAAGGAGGACAGCAAAAACAAACAGACAAGAAAAAGAGTATGTTTTTCTTGTGCTGATCGTAGTACTAAAGTGGTGTGAATTGTAAACCCTTTAATTGGGCTATAATTGATGTAGTCTAAGGAAAAACTGAACTTGAGACACACCCCAGGAATGATACCAGTGGTAGTTTTGGGTTATGATGACCTGTTTCAGTAAGTGCTATTAATGATGTGATGTATGGTTAATGATTTGATTTATGTTCATGTGCAAAATAAAATAGAAGTGCTGTATTGAAGTGACCATGGTGGGAGTTTTAGTAGACCAATGTATGCCATAGCTGGACTTAGTTTATGTCCCATGTCTATGTAAATACTACTCCACATTCTGCAGTTGGCTCTGCTTGAAGGATCTGCATAGGTACAAGAGTGGGTCAGCGAAGGAACAGCCAACCCTTGACATCTGATGCTATTTCCACAAGTTTCTACCTAGTCCCATTTTATTTTGGCAACACAACTGGTGAATAACGGGATAAGTCCTCCTAAATGGAGGTTTCATTCCTCTTAAAACTACTCCTGGTGGATGTAATAATTTATAAACCACTCCTTATACTTTACATATACGTGGTTGCATCTCACCAATGATGCTGTTTATCATTTAGTATACTTTTGGGTTTCCCCCCTTTCCCAAATGAAACCATAATGTTTTATGAATTTGTCTTGGATAGGATAAGCAAGCATTTTGCTATTTATATGGTCCCTTTCCGGGAGCCTCCAAGTGAATGTTATTCTTACAGTCTCCTCAAGGTTTTCTTATACACAGATTGCATGTTCTATCTTTACTATCTCTATACTAGATGACTCTCTTATCTCGACCACAACTAATGAAACCAGAAATGGTTACCTAAACCAAACTAGGTCGAAGTAATAAAGTGGGTGACAAATTAAGACCTAACAGAGATGCAAAACTCTGGCCGCCAGAAGCAGACTATATTGGAACGTGACGGGGTGGTCCAGTTAAATTCTTGCTTTTGGGGCGGTTTAACTAGGGGACCTACTGAGGAAGTTGGTAGTTGGTAACGGTAACTAGGAGACCAAATGAGGAAGTTAGTGGTTGGTAATGGGAGCAGAAGCTGAAAAACAGTGTGGAGACATGACAAGTCTGGAGCAGCTATTATATATGGAGAAAAAGTTAGGGGAGACTCAGTCGTTATTCATGGGGGGAGTTGAAGTAAAGCTGGAGTATGTTTGAAACTCAGAGCCTTGGAATAAGTGAGCCACCGAGAGTAGGAAGCAGCGTGTGCCTGCCATTGAGGGTGTGACCAGGTAGTGACTTACGGCCTGTGTTCTGCTGTGTGTTTCGGATGGCTTCTCAAGGTCTAGGAACACTGGCTTTGCAGTGCCTCGTCACTATCTAGTCCACAGATACTTATCAACTGCTCTATGCCAAGTGCATATTCATTAATGAACAGGCGAGCTCTCACCCCTGTGGAGTTTATATTCCAGCAGCTAAGATTATTTTCATAATTTTCTCCATATCTTTATAATAAACCTTTATCACCCGAATTAATGCAAGTGTGCCTTTTTCCCTTGTAGTCTGAAAGAGTCTAATAAAAATGCTATCTCTTTCTATTTCATTTTCACAGGCATTATTTTAAAGTGGTTTATTTTTTACAAATATTAATGCATTAAACTTTCTTGATAATTCTAAAAGTATCAATTTTACAGAAGAGGCAATGAAGGGGAAAACGAGGTTTAAAGTTTTCGCCTAAAACAAGGTTTAAAATTTTCTCCTAGAGGCTTCTCTGGTGGCACAGTGGTTGAGAATCCACCTGCCAATGCAGGGGACACCGGTTCGAGCCCTGGTCCGGGAAGAAGTTGCAGGGCAACTAAGCCCACGCGCCACAACTACCATTGAGAAAGTTTTCCATAGGATTCTCACCTTTGCTACATGGTAAATCTCTACTGGTTCAGGTACAATTATTTTTTGCCTCTTCTTTAGATACTTTTATTCTGTGGAATTATGTGAAATGGTTGAAAACATGCAGACGCTTGGAATGATTACACAACCCCGGTTGGCCTCACTCTTGACTCTGCAATTTACAGAAGTGCTGACCTAGAACACAGACTGTTATGTTCACACTAAATTACTTACAAACATATTTTGAATATCATCTATCTTCTCATTTTTCTTTCGATTTATTGAATTTTGGTGTCATTCACCAAGATTCCCAAATCTACCACAAATGTTTTTGATATACACCTAGGAGCCCCAGTGGAGCAACGTTTGTTGAAATTCAAAGTTGAACATATCCCCTTGAAATTCACTAGCACAAAAGGCTTAAAATGTTTGAAATGCTGCAGGTGACTTTCAGATTTATTCCCTGAGGCATGTACCTGTTACCAAGGAAACCTTTGGCAAATGTTACTAAACGTCTCACCGACTTGCTTTTTCACGTGCCCCCCGGTTTGTGCACGTGCCCCCAGTTTGTGGATTGGTGCTTATATATAGTCATAATATTTATATTTAATTTTTTAAAGGAAATTATTAAGGAAGCTAGGCTAGGAGCATTCTGACAATTCATTACATGCTTCAGTTTCTATAATAACCAACATTTGGTACTTTGATTTAGTTCATTAATTTATTTATAAAACAATCATATATTGATTGATCACTTACTAGTAAGTGCTTGATGTTGAGATTACAAAAATAACCTATGGTCCCTAAAGAATGCAGTTCTAACAGGGACGTGTAAAGAGAGGAATTATAGTCACGTGGTATTAGACATATGAATTGGGGAGAACATGTGTGTGTTCTATCGATCCTGACCCTCATTACTAGACTTTTAACTCCATCAACAGATTGTAAAGAATATTAGTCTTGTTATAGCTGAGGAATAGCTTGCTCATGGTTTCATGCATGGAATGACACTAGGATTAGGAAAAGGTGTAGGGAAACACATCTAATACTAGGTGGAAGGCTGTGGTTTTCAGCATTTATAACAAAGGCAAATCCACATAGTTTTGCCCTCGAGCACTCTTTTTTCACACCCATTTGTGGTTTTTTTTGTTTTTTTTCACTAGAGAAGACTAGAGAAAATTAATCTGGCTCAGAGGTGGCTGGACTACTGCTTGGCCACCCCCAAGGTTTAGGCTGCTTTTACGTGGACCAGTGATCTCATTATTGTGGTACATATCGAGCAGGACCCTGAGCCTTCTTACTCTCCCCTCAATTCTAATAGCTGATGATAACATAGGCAGGTATAAATATTGAAGAGGCAGACAACTTATTTATTTTGAAACATTTCAATGAAACTCAACCTGACTTTACTGTAATGGTCTGTAACTTGCCAGAAGGAGTCATATAAAAAATATTTCAGTCATTGAAAATTTTATTCATTGAAAATTCAATAAAAATTGAATTTAAACCATGATTATGGTTTGATTTTTGTGCTTGCTTTTCAGGTTTTGAAAATGGCAGCTAAGCAGAGTTTATAAACTGCAACAATATCTTAAGGAAATTTTATTAATAAATGTACAGAAAGTGAGAGTAAACTCATACTTTCACTCTTACACTGACCATTAAACAAGCAATAAAAATGTCACAGATTTATTGAAGAATAAATACATACTTAAAGAAAGACATAAGGGTGAATAATAAAAGGCACAGAGACACCCAAATTAACTTTCAAACACTAGTTCAATTCAAATAATTTCATGTTTGCTTTCTTCCTCCAATGCATGCTTCTATATGTTACAATTTTAGCAGATTTAGCATAGTATTTCAAGGCTGCTGTCAATTCCTATGTTTTTAAATTAGTCTGAAGTTGGAGTAGATTATCTGTAATGTTTCTTCTTAAATTATAATTTTACCATGTACAGTAGTGGTTGATTTACAATATATTTTATTTTTCTTTAGGATGTCATAGATAGAGCAGAGATGAATAAAGAAATTTTATCTAAATGCTTTTCAAACCCAGGGATTCATGCATGAGATGAATGTTTTTAATGTCTAATTAAAATAGTTCTTTTAATTATTAAATAGAAATTGAAATTTATCCACGTATTGAAAGCCAGAAAGAAATAGTAAAAGGAAATATCTGAATTAACAAAGTTTCGTTTTTGTGGTTTAAGGAACAATTTAGGACACTATTGCTATTTTGAAAGTATAGATTTTAAATCATACATTGAAACAGGCAAATAACATGACTGATGGTTGGACTAAAACTTGGTCATCTCAAGACATATTTTAATTTTCCATAGATCATATCACTTAAATATTTGTGGGGTTACATCTTCTACAGTATGAGTGGCCAGTTCACCCAGTCAGAGAAATTAAACCAGTCGTGTCAGTGTTTTAAGATGGAGGTTCTTCATATGCTGGGATGATGGAGAGACAGAGTAAGAATCTTTGTGTTCTCTCCTTTCCTTTTCTGTCTCTACATGTAGCATTTCCAACCTTTGGGGATCCAGTCGACTGTGGAAGAGTTAAGCTGACATGAAACGAAGCACAGAGAAATGGAACATGACTGCTGGGATGTAGATGATGATGGCAGCCCTGCATATGTTTTCTCGCTTTCAGAATTAGTATATATCCTCAGCAGTGCTGACTCTGTATTTATACTTCTTAAATTAGCTCCGGAGCAACTGCCCGGCTCCCAGCAAGAATCCCTGATGAAATTGGAATGGAATTGGAAACCAAAATGGGCACCATGGCAGCTTTCCCTCTATAACACTGAAATTTCTCTTCTGTTTCTCCTTCTTATTTGTTACTTATTTTAACTTTATATTTCTTTCATGATATAGTTTTCTCAAACTTTATAGTGAAATTGTCACTCTAGAAAGATGTTAATATTTTTCTTGGAACTTCTGATCCCAGCAAACCAGGGCCCTCTTACCTCAATCAAGATCAACAACAGGGTCCACCTGAGAGGAGAGCCCTGCGATCCGAAGCATGGGGTAAGACTGCCTGTATCTTTAGGCTCCATTTCATCACTAGAAAAATGAGGGTTTTGAGTAGGTCATCCCTCAAAACTCTGTTTAATAAAACTGCTAAAGAGTAGGATTATACTGACGTGTATAATTTGTTTTCACTTTAATACACTCTTGTATGCCAAAATATTGCCCTATATCATCAGTGAAATGACATTTAAAATTCCCAAACCAATGGGAGGGAGCCATCTTGTGGTTTAGGCCCAGTGCAGCTTACATTTAGAAGAGAAAAGAATGTGAAACCTTTGAAAATATAATATTATATATAACATTATATATAATACAATAATAAATGATAGATAGTTTATGAATGTGATCTAAAGTCTTAACTTACAGGTAATTAAAAGAAAACCCTTCAATTCTGGGTATGAGTAATTGTTCTTTAGACAATTCTGGGAACTTGTTTGAAACTAAAGGTATATAGCACATACCATGTTGTGATTTATTTTCTTATTTAATGAAGATATTTCAGTAGGTACTGAGTTAGTAGTTGTAGTGCTTACTGAAGATGCCAAAGGGGTTTGGCCCATCTCACTTAGGAAATAATGCAGAAGACAGAATAATGATATGAAAAAGACAATTGCATATTACCTTTATATTCTGTAATTACTTTTCTGAGTCATAAGAATCAAACATTGATCTCTAGAATCAAACATTAACTCTCTAATTGATCAATTAGAGAGTTAAACATGCCGATAATGGCATGTGAGATCGCCATATTTTGTTGCTTAATAATACAATATATAACACATACTAAAAGGTATGCATGTTTAGCATAAATAACACCAATGTAGCGGTTAATAAAAATATGATAATAATATTAAATACTATCACATTAATATTACTTTTTAAAGTTTCCTTTTAGAAACTAATTTATATTGTCTGTTAGGTAAATAAGTCGTATGAACGTATTTTCCCTAGGTGCATTTCTTTATATAAATAAAACAACTTTTTTCATTTATCCCAATATTTTCAGTAGTTAACTTTCACAGACAATATGCAAAAAGACGTTTCTAACATAAGCAATTCAGCATCAGTAAATGGGTGCTGACTTTTCAGATTCAAAGTAAATTACAGAGAATATATTATTTCCATTTATTTCTCATTCTTCTTCTTTTTCATTTAACATGGATAAAAACTGAATCAATAACCTGAACTGCAAAAATATTTTAACTTGCTATATGCAACACATCAATTTAAATTCCGTAATTTTAGAAAAGGTTGAGTCTTGTATAGAGATTAATGATTGCTCAGAAATGGTACTCACATAAAGTATGCATAAAATAAGCCTCTTGTCCACGACACATGGTTCCTGCAGATGTTCTTTTCTCCTTTGCTTTGCTTCTGAAGGTGTAGGAAGCTTTCCTATTTGCCGCCCCTTGCAGGAGGGACTCAGAAAGATTTGTTGGTGGTAATGATGGGAACAAAGGAAGAGCCCAGAGATAATATCTCCAGGTAGACTTCTGGTGCCCATTCTGGTGTTTATTAAATACAGTGTAACAGATTAAAACTATATTTCTTTCAAGGGGTTTAATAATCCATTATCAACCTTCTATCAGCAACTTTCTGGTAACTAAAAAAAAATAAATCTATGCTTTTGGATTTTCTACTCTGTTTCAAATAATTTCGAAATTTGAAAAAAATCCACTTTGTTTCCTATTTATATTTCATTCCATGTTTTTTTGGTTAGTCACTTAGCAAATACAAGGCTACACTTTGAATGATCTTGCATAGAACAAGTATTTCAAGCTAGGTCAATCTGTATGAAATTACTTTTTGGAAGAAATGTAACTGTTTCAAAAAAGACCCTGTAAGTCTAGAAATACAATTATTTCTGTAACTAGTTATTTGGAAGTCTTTTTATTTATGTATGTATTTATGTATGTATGTATTCCAAAGAAAATTGAATCTAACATCGTCTCAAAAGATTGAAAGAATGATTTTTTATGGATGACTTAAACACAGAGACCCATTTGGAAGAACAGGAGCCATTAGGTTACACAAGCAGATGTTGTCATTTGATTTCTAACTAGGATTCATTGTTTGGAGAACAAGTCTTCAGACCCTCTTGCCTCATGTCACAGCAAGGATGATGAGTGAGCCCAGCCTCCAGTTTCCAGTGTCCTGAGTGGGCTTTTTGGAGCAACACACTGTTGGGTAAAGACCGCCTACTGAGATAACTTGATAAGACAACACATGGGGTCAAATATTATATAGGGAAAGAGAAAAGCAAAATAGCTACATATTTATAGTATACCATAGTTCAGTAACTATGGTCAAATTCCAATTTAAGTTTTCCACGAATGGGTCATTAACAATGTAAATTGTACAAACTTATAAACAAGGAATATATACATAGAATATAAGTTTATCGAGGAAGAAAGCAACAGACAGCAAGAGTAAATTGGGATAAAATACCTAGAGAAAAATAACTAATTTAGTGGTATTGAAATGGCGAATAGAATGAGAATAATGAAAATATTTTAAACCATGAAAATAAACATTGATTTTTTTTTAAGTTATAGTTTACCAATAAGTTACACACATTATGCTTATTCACATACATTTTGGTTAATTATCTTTCACCTGTCGATACCTCTAGCACTTGTAGATGACCTTGCTTAAGTCTAGGGCAGCATTTCAGTCTAGAGTTTCCACTGACATTATGGGATGAACCATTCAAGTGCAAATTAAGAAGCTAGTGAAGCCCAGCTCATCAAAGAAAACACAGTGCCAATTTAGCAAGGAATTTCCAATCAATTTTCCTGAACCTTGTGCAGCCAATAAATACATAAAGACATATAAATTATAGGTACTCCAAAAATGAGAAGCAAGTTATCATAGACCATACTGCAATATTTTCTTAAATTTCCTATACATTAATTTTTCTCTTATTTCTTTATCAACTATTGTACCATCACTAAACTCCAGCCTAATTGTGTAAAGTAAAAAAAAAGCATACCTAAATTCTAAAAAACAAAAAAAAAGACCAACATTCTATCTTGAAGTGGTCTCTATGGGCAAGTTAAATAAAAGTGGTTTATTCAATAAATAGATTTTAAGGAAAAGACTTCCAAGCAAACAAAAATTATAAAGAATGTCAAATCATTTTTCTACATAGTAACACATCTTCTCTCATTCTATTCTGAGTTGAAAAGTTCCATTCACCAGCCTCCTTACTGTACTTTTCCTATAATGGAAGGTGTATGTTAAGGCTTCTCTGAATGATATTATCACTGGGTTTGTAATCTCAGTATAATCCTTTCCATCAGAACAGAAATGTATGACCTTTGTCAGGAAAACAACATGACCCCCTGATAAAATTTGATAAAATGGGACAAAAGAATTATTCATATTCTTGAAAGTGTTCATTTTTATTGTTTTTGATCAAATAATCTGCAGTTACATGATAAATACCATATACTATATATGAGTTAATGACTCTGACTTGAGAATTTGTCACTTGCAGAATTGAACTAAAGGTAATACAGGGAGAAACAAGTTGATAAAACCATGCATACAATTTTAAATATATTTTCAGCATAGTTTCCTGAAAAATATGACATCATCTGGACAGGAATACAGACAGACATCAAACTCAGGAAGACGTGTTTTAAAACTACAGAAAAATAATTAACACCATAGAATAGCAATACTTTTTTTGGTAGTCTTTTAAACATCTTGACTCACTAATAATAAATCCCTGTATATGACATTACCATAGTACATTGAAAATATACGGCACATTTTCTTTTCATTTTGTTTTCCACAGCAGGTTATATAATATTCACAGAAGGGCAGGCTACTTCTCTCTATTTTTCCCCAATATCATCATCTATCATACATTAAAATACAAACTGAAGGAAAAGCCACTGCATAATTCATAGAGATGAAAGTGAAGGCGTGCAAAATTATTCAGGCACGTTCAATACAGTCTCATGCCGGAATCCTTTCCTGGCCTTTGACCCACAGCTTCTTCCTCTTTGTTTACATTACAAACCAGATTGGATAATGAGTCTGTAGAGGGGCTGCCAGAAGGCACGTTGGCTAAAACCACCACAGAGAAAAACCATCTATTAAAATAAAACAACTTAAATCACTATATTTTTATTATAGCTTTACTCTAAAAATATTCTGTGTGGCTGATAGTTCTTTAATTCATATTACTTTGTAGGTTTTTTAAAATAATATATTCATATCATGAAATAGATTGTTAAATACTTAATTTAAAATTATTGTGTCATCATAGGAAGACATTTAAAATTACTAATGACAGTCTCTAGGTCCATCCACATCACTACAAATGACCCAATTTCATTCCTTTTCATGGCTGAGTAATACAGAGTGAAGTAAGTCAGAAAGAGAAAAACAAATATTGTATATTAACACATATATGTGGAATCTAGAAAAATGGTACAGATGAACCGATTTGCAAGGCAGAAATAGGGACACAGATGTAGAGAGCAAAAGTATGGACACCATGGGGGGGGAATCGGGGGAGGGGGAGTGGTGGTGAGATGACTGGGAGATTGGGATTGACATATATACACTAATATGTATAAAATAGATAGCTAATAAGAACCTGCTATATAAAAAAATAATAAAATTTAAAAAAGAAAAAAAATAAAGTTACTGCAAATGATTTACATAAACATTATATTTCATTATTTTATGAACCTGAAAACATCTCATCATTGTTTAGCACAATGTGTATTGATGAGTGGCTTAAATGAGAATAAAGCTAATGATCAGGGATTGAAAAAGTGTATTGATGGAGCCTGCACACGGGCAGCAGATATGGAAAAACACACGATGAGCTGTCCTTAAGGGAATGGAGGAGACTTAGTTGGAATTTATTAAGTAAAAGTCATTTCTTGATGAAGATAAACTTTTTTTTTTAAATCACTTAAAGCTGTGTCACAGCAGAAGAGGTTGGCTTCAGAATAATGACCTACCTGTTGCTCTAAGAGCTTGAGGAGAATGTGGATAATTTTGTATCAGGAATGTACCAGGGATGGTGAAGATTCTGACATTGGAAGGGAAGCTGAACTGAAACAGCTCAAAGGTTTATTTTTAATTTTAAGGAAAAGAGAAAGAGTTAAAATGAATTTGAAGAAAGAAAAGATTAAAAAGCTTTCAGTGTTAAATCAAGTATTATTAGAAGAATAGGTTTGTGTATGTTTATGTCAGTTGTTCTCACTTGTGGAACTTTATCAATAATCCAGAATGTCATGCTTACTCTGAACATACCTTATTCACTTTTCACTCAGAAAAGTGCCAGGTACCTAAAAGGTGCTTAAGGAATAGTTGTTGAATCACTGATTGAATTATAATCTCTTATGCTGAACACTAGTATGTATACATGTTTAAAAATGTGTTTAAGAGGGCTTCCCTGGTGGCGCAGTGGTTGGGAGTCCGCCTGCCGATGCAGGGGACACGGGTTCGTGCCCCGGTCCGGGAGGATCCCACATGCCGTGGAGTGGCTGGGCCCGTGAGCCATGGCTGCTGAGCCTGCGCGTCAGGAGCCTGTGCTCCGCAACGGGAGAGGCCACAACAGTGAGAGGTCCACGTACCGCAAAAAAGAAAAAAAAAAAAAAAAAGTGTGTAAGGGATTCTGATGTACAGGTAGGAATCAGAATCACTATTTTTTAAAATACTACTCCACCACCTTTAAAATTCTCTTATTTTGTTTATGTGTGAGCCATAAAAAATACTGAGAAAACTGCCTGTTAAGACACTGTGAAATCATCCAATAGTACTAGTTATTACTGATCGTCTTTTGAAAGCACTGTTTGACAAATATTTAGTCATTCTTCAAAGACAGTCCGAGAAGTGTTTTAGAATTCTATCATTAATAGTTGGAGAAAATTTGATCCACATAGCTTTGTTCATGAGCTGTTGCAACAAAGTATTATGGTTTCATAAATAAGGGATGGCCAAATCAAATGACTGCACAGCTCATATTTCCCACCAGGAATCACTGATATTGCAAAACACATCACAGGATTATGGACATTTGCCCAGAAAAGTTGACTTCCTTTGCATTTCCAATTTGAAGAAATTTACCCCATGAACAATATATAATGAGAAGTGTGTGTGCACGTGTGTGTATGGGTGTGTGTGTGTGTGTGTATGTGTAAGAGAGGGAAAAGGAAAGAGATTAAGGCAACATAAAAAAGGTGGAAGAAAAAACTAGTAAGAGGATCCTAGCAACTAGCTCAGGACTCTGTCTTTTGGGCTGATTTCTGGTAGAAGCTTCTCCAGAATATTTTCCCTGCCCTAGTTATTTTCAAATCCTAGGGGGCTCTATTTTATGCATGGGCTCTAAGCATCCTGGTTATGGAAGAATATGCATCACTTTACTTTTTAAGTAATTAGAACAACAGCTGTTTCCCTCTGGAGGTTCAGTATATTCTTATAGAGGAACAGGGGCTGGGATAAAAGTTTAAATTTAAAGTTAATTAACAACACAATTCCTATGGTGTGCTACGTATTTATTCACAAAGAATTTATATAGCAATGAGAATAAAATGGGATTGTTATATTTTATCACTCTTTGTAGTATATGAACCAGAAAATAAAAATCAATGCATCTGCTGAGGAAGACAGCTCAGGTATTATGGGTGTTTTGTTTGTATTCAATCAAGAGGGAATGTGTGTGTTCATATACACTGTATTTTCTAAAATATTTCATTGAAAACACCCCATTGTCTTACAGCCACAAACTGTAATTCTTCTTATCATTTTTAGCATCCCTTTAAAATGTCAAAAATGAGTTGACCTCATTTTTTAAGGTCTAAAATATGTCTTGGAAATGAGAGATGGTGTTTGCTTAGTTAAAGGTTGATATTCAATGCTCAATTCAATTAGGATGGACATGATTGTTTCTGCACTGCTATGAATGGTCCCAAGCAGAGGATACAGTAAGGAATTATGGAGGCATTGTGGAGAACAATACTTGGTTGCCATTATATTCAAAATTTCAGTCTTTTATAGAATTCTAATCTTCATGGTCATACTTTTCCACTACCCATTGTTCAGATAGGTTCAGCTAGGGAAAGTGGCCTTGTCAAAAATATTGGAAAAACTGCACCAGAAAGTCCTTTAATGTTGCTTGAACAAGTTAGACAATTCTGCATACACTTTTAAGAAATATTGAAATTTGTCACTTTAATAAATTGTGCAGTTTTTGCCACTAAATTATTCTCTGAAATGCATATGATGCCAGCAAGTTTTCATAGTCTGCCAGAGATGATGGTGCTAAAAGTTCCAACACCGCTACAATAGCGTGTAACTCAGTCCAAAAGCCAAGGCTAGGCAATAAAATTATCGAGTTCAAAAACTGAATACCCAAATGAACAAGCAAACTGTCGTTATCATAAATGTGCTTAAAAGGTAAGTATAATTCAAAAGGCAAGCTTGCAATTATAAAGGTGCAAAAACTATTCTGAGTCACTAAGACAATTTCCAACTAATCCCTTCAGTGAACTAAGATAATTATAAGTGCATAGACTATATTTCCATTGATGATATTTGCCTTGGATAGACTGTTAAAGTGCCTTGAGGTGGAAACCATACTTATTCTCTTAATGTGTTTCAATCAAGTTCATTACTTTGCAGTCTTCACCTTGTCAGCATGAATGAATATGGACTATATAAAAGTTAGTGCTGTGTCCTAGGAGTGGTCTGCTTTTCTTTACTAGGTCAGCATCAACTAGCTGAGAAATACAGATGGTATACCCCCGTAAATTTTGAGAGCTTTTGCTATTGTCTGTATTTCAAGGTCTGTGAAATCTATTTCAGAGTCGGACACATGACCTCAAAGATTGTTAATGATTGATTGGTCTAAGAACTGTGGCTTATATTCCTTCTGAGTTTCATTCTGAGAGGGCTCTAAGCGGCTGTCAGGGGACACCTGTGGATGTCAGTATTGCCAGCTTCCTACTTTTAATATTAAGAGTATTTTCTATGTTTAATATTGGCAAGTCCCATATTTCCTCCGGTCCATTTCATGGAATGTGTACTTTACCGATGAAAGAAAAATTTAGCTGCCAGTATAACATTCAGTCTTCCAAAGTGGCTAGCAGGTGAGGTATATCATGTTAAGAATAGAAAAGTATATTTTTTAAATGGGATGAAAGACATTCAGAAAAGGGGATGTATAGTATGGAGGATACGCGTATTATTCTCTTAAAATTATAACCACTTAAGTCGCAGAGTGCTGAAGTAGTTAACATCTTGCTCTCTTCTATAAAACATGTTGGCTTCTTTTTTCACATTTTTCCCTAAAATTTCCAGTATCTTCCATAAGATTCTGGGAGTTTATAAACCCAGTGTATGTATCTATATTTTAGGGGTATACAGATTTAAAGCATTTATAAATCAAAATTAAAGTAAAAATTGTTAGAATATAGCCATAGAATAGGAGTTGACTGTAGGATAAGATAAGTAGTCATAACAGTCCCTTAAATACAGCAACTGGGAGTTGGATGGGCTCTCCAGGTGAGTCACTGTTATGCAGAAACATCCAGAAAGTATGGAGAAGTTTTAAAGACCCTTGGCTTTCTTGCTTCCACAGTAACTTTCTGGAATCTCTTAAATAGTAAAGAAAGTTCTAGGTCCTCACTGTAATTGAACTCCAGTTCTAATAGTTGGGAAAGAAAGAGAAGGATGGCACATATATACTAAGGTACAAGGTTTCCTAAAAATTCATATGGAACCACAGACGTCAATGGTTGAGATACATAATTATAAAAAAAAGTGAAGTAAACGGCATGTAGAAAAATTACAAACTTTCTAATGTGACTATTTCAAAATGCTTCAGAATATCCATACTAGAATTCCAGCTTAGGTGTGGGTACTCAGGGTACATGCACACATTTTAATTTTCTCATCGTTAATAGATTTCTGGCTGGTTTAGTTTGAAATATTAGGTTTTGACACAGGGCTTATTTAGGCAAATACATCTCGGGGTGTTAATTATAATGTCGTTTTCCCATTTTAAAGGGTCTATGAGAGTTCATTAGAGGGGACAGATTCCTTTAAACATTTTGAATTCAGCTGTATTTGCAATGTCACTGTTGCCGTATGAGTGGAATGTCAATGCATTTTCTTAGTGTAGTGAGACAACTATATACACCTAAGCCAAGTGTAATCCTTTTGAGATAGGGAGATTTCTACCATACCAACGCCCCTGCTGAAAAAGTTGCTGTGTGGCTAGTATTTTTATATTCCAAGTTTCAGGCTTTAAAAAGAGACATTTTTAATATTCTCAAATATGAAAACAAGTGATGTCCATGAATTTCTTTGGGAGCATAGGTCCATTGTATTTGTGTTTGCTTTTGGCATAATTCACTTAATTTAAGCAATGATGAAGAACTTTAAAAATAAGATGTGTGAAGTACAGAAAAATGTATTCAAGTATTTCAGAGACACATTGAGACAATGTAGTTTATCATTAATTCAAACCAACTAGCTTACCCTCAGAGAACACCAACAGCATATCTTGGTCTAATCTATCTTGAGTACAAGAATATATTTTCATGGTTTTGGTTCATACAATCCTCAATGAAGAAGGACATGTTTAACTCTGGGGTGAACAGTCCTCAAAATAAGTAAAGTACACAGCAATAACTTCTTTCGGCTGTGGCATTTGCATTTAATGCCAAACATTTTTCTTTCCTAATAGTTTTAAATTACTTATAAAGGAGGGTAATTTGGTCTTTTACTAGCAAAAATTGCTAAACATATATTATTTTTTAAAGTTATTTAAAAAAATACAATTAGATAGACCAAAGTTCAATAACATTGAGACATTTTAGCTTTAAATGGCAGTTCTTACTTTTAGTTTGATAATGGTTAAAAGGCAGTAACTGGTACCATCTATTTCAAGAACTGGCTTTTTTTCCCTCTTAAATCTGAGTTAATCGTTTTCTTAATGGTTAAACTTTTCTCTGTCAATAATCTGGTACGAGTTTCCATCTAGTGAATCTGACCAGTAATTAAACATTTCTAAAAAGCATTCTAGAGCTTTTTAAAAATACAACATTAATGACAAAAATAATGCAAAACTGGCAAAACTGGAAAAGAATCAGAGTCTGGTTCAGTTTAACCTAGAACTCTATCATATATTTGCACTTAATTACACTGCATGAAATGAGTTAATGCCCCATTGTAGTTGAAATAATTCCATGGGGATGCTGATAAATTTTAAGTAAAAATTTTATTTAGAATTATTCACATCTAGTGGATGGCTTATATATTGAAATCATTAATTCAGAAATATAAAATAATCAATCCTCACTTTGTAGGAATGACTTATTTATATAATTTAGAATTAAAATCTTCCATCTTTACATTCGGAGCTAGGAGTTGGAACCCATATAACTTTGATGGGAAAACTGTTCTTATGAAAAAAATCTTTCTAAATCCATATTTGTTTTCAGTAAATTCATTTTTATCAAAATGTAAATACTATAATTCCATTGAATTTTAAAGTCTCATTCTAAGCTAAAATATAAAAGTCTTACTGAACTTTATTCAATTATATCAAAACAGTAAACATAATTACTTACAGACAATTAAGCAACTATTAAAAATCTAACAAAACAAAGATGCTGGCTTGAATTTTTCAGTGTTTGGCAATAATTAAAATTATTTAAAAAATTTAAAATACACAGCTATAACACTTTTTAAAAACAATAATGTTTTCAGTATACCTACATTCATCCATAGAGATATAAAGTTATGAAAAGTAGATTTTGTATATAATATGATCGCTTAGGCCATTAAAAAAATTTCCAAAGAGGGAAATTTAGTATTTTAAACAACTAAATTTAGTGTCTAAACAACAAAGTTTTTAATTTTAATCTTCTAATTTAAATTTTTTATTCCCTAAATTGGTTCTATAGCATGTGTATGTACAATCTTCCATCATTATTGAGCGAGTTTCCCACTGACTTATCTGATTATTTTTCTATCTTGTAACTACAGTGTAAGAAAATATTTTAAAGCCTCAAACTACTGATTTTTTATCTTCAACGTTTCCCCTTTTTCCTTTTCCAAAGTTTTCTGTGCAAATTTTACTTTTGTGATATTTAATATTGAATTAAAAATCAAAGAATTCCAAAGTAGTTTTCACATGTACTATTATGTGATATATTAGATACACATTGACAGCAATACTTCCACTTGTACGATTTACTGTGAAAAAACAGATAATCTTAAATTAATATGAAATAGAATCCCTATAATATATATATTTTGTATCCATTAAAGTACTCAACTGCCTCATGACTTTGCATAGCAAATCATAATAATACCTTTCCATATGCCACATATGACAAATGGTCATCATTTGTACACCACACACACACACACACACACACAGCCCTATGGCAAAAAACCTTCCTTCTGAGTTGACAGTTTGCACACTTGCACACCCTCAGAGACTTAATCTTGTTGCTGATGAATATCCTCATGCCTAAGAATTTTATAGATAACCCAGTAGAAAATATTAAAAATCAAAAAGGCTAATGGGAAGCAGGCTCGGGAGACGGTGTCAATCTTCTTGGCCCGGTCAATGAAGACCTTCCTCATTTCATCCAGGCTCTTTGGCATTACCTGGACAGGATGGTTTGGGCCCTTTGGAGTCACACCGTCTTTTGTTTGCAGACACGGTCCCATTCCATAGGCTGTGAAACTGAATCGGCTTTCCCTTACCTCATCATCCTGTCATAAGAAAAACATTAGAAAGCACTTTAACCCTGAGAAAACCAAAATTTAAAAAGAGTCATGTACCAAAATGTTCATTGCAGCACTATTTACAATAGCCAGGACATAGAAGCAACCTAAGTGTCCATCGACAGATGAATGGATAAAGAAGATGTGGCACATATATACAATGGAATATTACTCAGCCATAAAAAGAAATGAAATTGAGTTATTTGTAGTGAGGTGGATGGACCTAGAGTCTGTCATACAGAGTGAAGTAAGTCAGAAAAGAGAAAAACAAATACTGTATGCTAACACATATATATGGAATCTAAGAAAAAAAAAAAAAGGTCATGAAGAACCTAGGGGCAAGACGGGAATAAAGACAGAGACCTACTAGAGAATGGACTTGAGGATATGGGGAGGGGGAAGGGTAAGCTGTGACAAAGTGAGAGAGTGGCATGGACATATATATACACTACCAAACGTAAAATAGATAGCTAGTGGGAAGCAGCCACATAGCATAGGGAGATCAGCTCAGTGCTTTGTGACCACCTAGAGGGGTGGGATAGGGAGGGTGGGAGGGAGGGAGACGCAAGAAGGAAGAGATATGGGAACATATGTATCTGTATAGCTGATTCACTTTGTTATAAAGCAGGAACTAACACACCATTGTAAAGCAATTATACTCCAATAAAGATGTTAAAAAAAAAAAAGCACTTTAGTCATGGAATAGGGCATGTATAACAGGCATTTCAGAACGATAACTTAAGCTTTATCATGATAAATGATAACATTATTATAATGAAAAGGTAAAACATATAAAGGTGAGTTGCTTTTCTTTCCTATTCAAGTTTTACTGATTTATCCTGCTGCATCATACAGAAGTGTTCATTCAATGAAACACTCAAGTGTTATGTTTTAATGGAAAAATTAAATATTCTGGTATTGTCTACATATTGCTAGAATATCTAAATAAATCGAGCAAGAAAAGAATCTATTTGGATATTATATTATATATGTTCATGTACTAGATTTTTTTCACATCATGTGTTTAAATGTGTACATATATGATGTCAAAGGGAAAATACCATGATCATAGTTTGAATTTTTCTTTTTCATGGAGGCAAACATTTTAATGCCTGTTTCCTACAATTTCATGTTACTTCATTGGGAAATACAATCTAGATCGACAACACTGCTTGGTTATTGTTATTCTCACTTGATGTTTTATACTAACCCATTTGGCATACTATCAGATGGCCAGATATTCTAGTTCATATACTATTACTTTTAAGGTACATTGGTTTTGTCGAAATTATGAAGGAAATCTGGCAGAAGTTTCATGTTAAAGAAAATTATAACTTATCATGGTCCTAAAAGTATTGTTATTTTTCTCTAAAATGTTGCAAATTGAAGAGAATTCTCCATGTATATATATGAAAAAAACAAAATTTAAAGAAAAAAATACTTAATAAAAACACGATAGGGCTTCCCTGGTGGCGTAGTGGTTGAGAGTTCACCTGCCAATGCAGGGGACGCGGGTTCTAGCCCTGCTCTGGGGAGATCCCACATGCTGTGAAGCAGCTGGGCCCATGCACCACAACTACTGAGCCTGCGTTCTAGGGCCCGCCCGCTGCAACTACTGAAGCCCGCGCACCTAGAGCCCGTGCTCTGCGACAAGAGAAGCCACCGCAGTGAGAAGCCCGTGCACAACAACGAAGAGTGGCCCTGCTCACCACAACTGGAGAAAAGCCCGCGCACAGCAACGAAGACCCAACGCAGCCAAAAATAAAATAAATAAATTTATTTTAACAAATGATAAATGAAATGTGTTCGTGATAGGAAAATATGGTATTTAATCCTTTATAATGAAATTCATTAATGAATAATTTAATGCATTTGTTTGGAATGTAACTGTAGGTAACTGCCAATTAATTGGATTTTTGCTACTAAAATTCAATGTTTAAAAGATGACATCTTAAAAAGTTGTTACAGCTCAATTTTTATGAAAGTACTCTGTGATGGTAACATAAGAGTTAAAAGTAATTAACTGGCTCAAACTCTTGAAAATTATTTTAGGTCTGTGATAGCACAGGCCTAATGAACAGTATATTACAAAATATGAAAGCGAAAAATAGAAATTTAAATGGATTCTAAAACTGAGAGGATAATCAAAGTTGATGTAATAATGTATGAAACAGTTTTTTGGGGAATTAGGAAATAAGGCAATTATACCTGAAAAACAGAAAGATATAATTACTGGAATATATCTCAACTGTAAGATGTATAAGCAATTGAATTTTGAGGAAACAAGTCTAAAATAAAAGCTGATGATCCAAATTACATGTAACTGTTGCAGTCTTACAAAAATTGGAAATTGGTTTTCTAGTGGTCTTTAATAGGGATGTTCATTTATACTGCCAATGTTTTTAGCCACCATGGAAATGTTAAGGCTAAGTAACTGTTTTCTTTTTATTGTCTTTATCTTTATGGGGAAATAATCGATACATCACCGTATGAGTTTAAGATATACAGCATGATGGTTTGACTTACACATATTGTGAAATGATTACCATAATAGGTTTAGTGAACATCCATTGTCTTGTATAGATACAATAAAAAGAAAAGAAAAAAATTCTCCTTGTGATGAGAACTCTTAGGGTCTACTCTCTTCACAACTTTCCACTATATCATACATGATATATCTTACAGCAGTGCTAACTCAAGTCATCATGTTGTACATTATGTCCCTAGAACTTATTTAAAACTGGAAGTTTGTACATTTTAACCACCTTCCTCCACTGTCCATCTGTTCTGGAGAATTGAATATTTTCAGACCTTTAGAGAGCCTCCCACATACACACTTGTCTCAAAACAGAGATTTAAGATTTAACATACATAGTGAACAACTATATTTTCTCAGTTGGATCTTTCCAGCAAACTGTGAGTAAAGGGGTAACACCAGGCCTGGCTGTTGAGAACTGCAGAGAAAGACCTAGTTTTTCCAGCATGATTTCCTTGAAAACAGGAATGTGGAGTTTTCTCCCTTTACTGTGGCACCTGCCCTGGGGGAGCAGTTCAGTGGCCTGAAGCCTGGAGGGGCGGGGGGAAGAAGCTCTTGAGTCGCTGTTGGACCTCCCCATGAAATGAAGATGCTGTGTCTGGCGTGTCACCTGCCTCGCATGCTCCTAGAGGACCAAGTAATCTGGAGGGTCTGATTGACAGTTTGAACCTAAAACCTCAGTGGTGGTGACGGAAGGAGACGTGGCTTTCAGATCCTTTCAGACTCAATGTAGCCAAAGGTTCTGGGAGGGAGTTCTGATGAGAACGTGACCCTGACCCTCCCTGGGTTTGAGGTTGCAAAAGCTCCACAGAAAATACTGGGGATGAATCATACTGTTGGGATATGGATGACACACACATATGCCCTGTTGAACTGGCAGATGGATGATGAGTGAGATAAAACCGAAGGGTAACAGGGTCATAAAACTGAGGAGAAAGCGGCTTTGTCTCCTAGTAACTGATTAGCTTTGTGCAGCTAAAACCACTTGGGGGAAAGAGAAACCAGAGCACGTACATCAAGCAGCTTTGCAGCCTGTGCTCACGATGAAAGCACAAGTCCAGTGGGGACCTGGAGGGACACCGCACTTCGTCTTGATGTCACTCCTCTGCCACCCCAGGCAAATGACACTGGAAACGAGTGACTACAGTGCAGCCCTGGCCAGTGGAAATATAATGGGAACCACCAACGAAAGCTATGTGTGTAATTTTAAATCTAAACTTTACATTAACTACATTTAAATTAAAAGAAATAGGCAAAATTAATTTTAATAGTATATTTTCCTTGACTCACTACGTCCTAAATATTATTCAAACGTTGACTCAAGTAGAAATTAAAGGAGAAATTTTGTGTTCTTTATTGCATACTAAGTCCTTGAAATCAGTGTGCACTTTACATTTATAACAACCCTCAATTCAGACTCCATATTTCTAGGGCTCAACAGCCTCACGGGGCTAGTAGACACCACACAGGACAAAGTAAATAGGAGCTGGGCCGCTTTGCTGAGAAGAACCAGCAGATATCTGGGAGGTTCACACTTGCCAGGATCTTTAGGTTAATTGACATAAGAGCTGATCATTTTTCTGCATGCTGCAGCTGAAAAACAACGTTTGATGTGAATGCGAACTCCTAACTTGCTGCAATGTTGCCGTTCGGGAATTGCTGGCAGGCGTAAATTCAAGGACGCTTTTGGAGTGGGTGAAGCCTTGGGTGATGTGAATCTATGCTGAGAAGGAAAGCCGTCTGTTGTCTTTCTGCTGTGTACTGGAACAGCCCTGAAGAAGACACAGCTCTCTTAAGGGATGTAGCAAACCTGGGCTGGCCATACAGTAATTAAAAAAATAATAATAATAATAATAATGCAAAAAAAATGAGCCTCCCCAAACCATGTGCTCTGAGCTAAACTCTGGTAGACACGGTGATTCGGGGAGTCCCCCAGGCCTGGGTTCCCAGGTGGCTCTCTTTTGGGGAAGGCAGGAGAGTATATACAATTCATGGACACGTTTACTCTTGCAGCTGACATGCTGGGTTTCACTGAAGGAAAAAAAAATCTGGGCCATTCAGAAGAAAGAACTTGGCCAGAGAAGACTCTATCAGCTCTCTTTAGGTGGCTTTCAAGACACAGAGTGAAAAGAGCGAAAACTGACAGGATTCCTATGAAAGACTTCCTGGCACGTTGTCGCTAGCCGGGGTCGGGGGGGGGGGAAGCAAATCTGTTCTAGTTCCGGCAGCTGCTTCCCTGAAGGAGCCCTGTTAAATCTGGCACTTTCATCTCGGAAGTTAATCCAGTGGTGCCAATGGGAATGCAAACAAAAGGCGCTGACGCGGTGGCTGAATTGACTGCATCTGCAAAGACACAAAGAAGCCTGCCCACGAAGGCCAGGGTCTCCTTGTCCAATTCTGAGTGGGGTCCCAGGCTGTGTGCCATGGTTAATGGAGAATGGCCAGGGGTGGTGAACACAGCTCTTTGGGATTGTGGAAGCCAGTGCACCATGAGAAGTAAGACTGCTGGGAAACAAGAAGGCGAAGTTAACAGCAATGTTAAAAAGCTGGTGGAGCAGAGAAGGAGGCAGAGTTACGCTGTGTTCGTAGGTATCATGGTTGTAGTGAAAATTGCAGATAGGAAAAGAAGGGACTAAGACGTAGCCACTAGGCGGTATCACCTCTGGCTAAATGTATAACTGGGAAGGATGTGACTGTGGATGAAGGACCTTGCCATTTCTGGCGTGAGCCTAATCTTGGGCTGCTGTTCCTTAGCCCAGTTGTAATTGGATGTACTAAAATGGGAGCCCTTAGAATTGCCTAAACCTTCCGCTGTAGTAACTATTAAACAGCACAAGATTCCAGGGAGGTAAAGAAAACTCAGCTCTGATTAAGGGCGTGATGGCAGCAGGGGTGCTAGCCCCTCATTAATTTTCTCTGAAATAGTCCTGATTGGACTATGATAAAAATAAGCAGGTCTTGCGGGCTGACTGCTGACTATGTGGGTTCACTAAGGAAGTCCCTACAACTGCCTCCACGAGGTGGACGTGGTAAAACCTCTCTAGGAGTTTCAGGGCAGAGGAGGCTGGTATGCTTTGGTCCACTAGGCTACATCTTTCCTCTCAATCCCAATCTAAAAAAACCTCAAACAGGGCTTCCCTGGTGGCGCAGTGGTTAAGGGTCCGCCTGCCGATGCAGGGGACTCGGGTTCGTGCCCCAGTCCGGGAAGATCCCACATGCCGCAGAGCGGCTGGGCCCGTGAGCCATGGCCGCTGAGCCTGCGCGTCTGGAGCCTGTGCTCCGCAATGGGAGAGGCCACAACAGTGAGAGGCCCACGTACCGCACAAAAAAAAAACCCCCTCAAACACAGTGAGTCTTCATGTGGGGTAGACTGTCACCTTACTCTTTGTCCCTTAAGGAAACCTGACTTCTCCAACATGTGTCACAACCTGGTTGGAAGCAGTTTGGTCCAAATCATTGTCAGACTAAGCTGGTTAATGATGAATGAGAACTTTCCTCTTGGAGGAGAAAGTCAGGCAAGGTTTGGGAAGTGTAGTAGCACACATGACTAGGTAAAGCTTGAGATTCACACTAGATGCAGCCAAGAGTCAGAGCCCAGTAACGTCAGTGAAGTTTCTGGAAATATCCTGGATAAACCACTCGAGACAATTCACAAACAGTAAAGGACACACTGCTATTCTCCTGGACCCCACTACGAGGAAAACAGCTTGCAGCACTGTTTGAAATCTGGCAGATACGTTCTGGGTTTCTGTTGGTCATGGTGTACAGAGTGACAGAAAGACAGGCTGAATTTTTTTTTTTAAGGTTTTTTTTTTTTTTTTGATGTGGACCATTTTTAAAGTTTTTATTGAATTTGTTACAACATTGCTTCTGTTTTATGTTTTGGTTTTTTTGGTCGCAAGACATGTGGGATCTTAACTCCCTGACCAGGGATCGAACCCACACCCCCTGCATTGGAAGGCAAAGTCTTAACCACTGGACCGCCCGGGAAGTCCCAAGACAGACTGAATTTGAAATGGGAACAAGGGCCAACTGTAAGACATCTGAGGCAGGCAATAACCCAAGTTGCCTCTCTGAGGCCTTAAAAGTCATCAACTGTAGAGGTATCTGCTACTAAAACATGCAGACTGGAGTTTCTGGGAAAAGCTCAATAACAGCACCCTAAGGTGGCTGCTAGGATTCTATACCAGAAAACGCTCTAATGCCATGAGCAGATTAACCTATTTGAATGACAGCTACTGGCATTCTCTTGGGCTCTGGTAGAGACAGTCCCTAGACTAAAGGAATCTGAAGAGTACCAGACTCTATTTACGTCTAAGATATCTACCATGTCATGCGTGATGTCAAAATGTCATCTCCATTCAAGTTCCCTGATAAAAATGAAAATGATATATTCAGGAACAAGCTAAGAGGAGTAACTTGGGTGAAGTACATCATATGAAAATGTATCCTTTCAACAATGGACCCATGATGGAAGCTACCCAGAGTGCTATGAACCTCATGCTTCTCTTCCCACTGAGGAAAAACAGGTCCCTTCGTTCACCAATGGAAACTCTCATATGGATGGTCAGGACTCACAGTGTACCTGCAGTGGAATGAGTAGGTAAGTCTACACAATGGGCTGATTTGAGAAGCAGTGAATGTGGCAGTATCACAAGAACCGGTTCTTGATCTCAAAGCTATAGCTTTATATCTGGATATTCAGAGACTCCTGGGTCCTGGCCAGTGGCCTTGCGTTATGGTCAGGCAAATGAGCCCTTAATTGGGCAGTTAAGAACATCCCAAGAGGGCTTCCCTGGTGGTGCAGTGGTTAAGAATCCACCTGCCAATGCAAGTGACACGGGTTCAAGCCCTGGTCCGGGAAGATCTCACATGCTGTGCAGCAAATATGCCCATGCGCCACAACTTCTGAGCCTGTGCTCTAGAGCCCGCAAACCACAACTACTGAGCCTGCATGCCACAACTACTGAAACCTGTGTGCCCAGAGCCCGTGCTCCATAACAAGAGATGCCACCACAAGGAGAAGCCCGTGTACCGCAACGAAGAGTAGCCCCCGGTCGCCACAACTAGAGAAAGCCCATGCACAGCAACAAGACCCAACACAGCCCAAAATAAATAAATAAATAAATTTTATATTAAAAAAAACCGAAAAAACAATTTCCTCTTGAAAAAAAGGAACATTCCAAGGTGGGAGATGCAATTCCTTATAGAAATCCCAGGGTAGAATTAATTAGGTCATGTAGTCCCCATCTAATTACCAGCTCAGAAGGGGACTACAGCGCCAAGGCACATGTCTTGGATTGGTCTTTGATGTAGTCATGGTGGTGTCCAGGCCATGCAGCAATGGACAGAACGTGTCCCTCTGTTGCCCAATGAAGCCACTGATGTGGTCAGAGCTTGTCTGCAATATTAACAAGATAAAGAATTGCTTGAAAATTGCCTTTGGGTTGACTCTCCCGAGGACAAGAGCTAACACACAGCTGGCAGATAGAATGCTTAGGGTCTTTGCCCAAGCCTCTTGGAGGATTCAATGGATTTTAGCAGAAATAGATGGTCCATATTGGGCTTGTTTACACTGTAACAGAAGCCATAGCTGAAAATACTATTAATGGCTTGGAACAGGCACTTTTATACCAGTCTGGGCCCCTGGAATAGATCCCTTTGGAGAAAGGAACACACTTACAAATGGCTAGTATATAAAATGGCCGAAGAACACAACATAGTAAGGGCATCTCACATCCCATCAGCTCACAGAGCTGAGGTTTAAACAGAAATTGGAAGGAGCAATGAAAACATTATTACTAAAGACAGGATGACCAGGACATGAAGGGCTGGTTGGTTCACTGGATGAGTGCACAGACCACGTGGGTATGAGCGACAGTAAGGGGGAACACCTTTACAGAGGTTTCTGGTTTCTGGTAGTGGAAGTGTCGGGGGATAGAGAGCAAGGCTGTGACTTAACTCTGTCCCACCTCACAGGTTTTTCTTTTGTATTACCTGATAGGATGGTTTTGGGTCCACGACTGCATTTGCACTGTCTAGCTGAAAGGATCGTTGCTACTTATGATACTGTATCTGTTTCTTTAGACTAGGAAGCCATTCATGCCCTCTGTAGGTGAGAGAACTAAGAGTCCTGTGTGCTTGAGAAGCTATAAGGCCTCGCACTTAGATGAAGACGCTTTATCTGCTTTCTCTCCTGCTTTTTATCCTACTGTAAAGCTGAGAAAATGACATATGAGATTAAAGTTTATTTCTGTCGTGCAAGTAAGTTGGCCTCCTCAAACCTGTAATCAGAGCTATGGAGTTATACTGACAAAGCCACTTTACTCTGGATATGTGTTTAAATAGAAAATGACACTTTGAACAATTTAAACTTCATCATCTTCATACAGCACTCGTCCATCATAAAAGCTGGCAACGTGTAAAATGACCACATTCTATGTACATGCAAGAATGACAGTCCAGACGAGGACAATATTTCTCACACTGTGGTCCACTCAGCAGCTGTCTCAGAATCGCTGGCAGGGACTGCTGAGATCCAGTTTTCTGGATCTCAGTTGCGGAGATTTGTACTCATGAACATTTAGGTTGTCCCAGTAATCTGCATTTCCAAGCTCTCTAGGTGATCATAACGCACAATTTGTGGAAACAAAAATTTCCAAGAGGCACAATGCAGCTCTCCTAGTTAGCCTGAATCCATGGTGATATAACATTTTTTGAACACCTCTAACACTTTCTAATTTAAATTTGAAGTGGCAGCTTATGAAAATATACTCTGTAGTGACTTCTGTGTTAGTATGGAGGTATTATTTTATTTTTTAATAATTCCTGTTTTTAAGTAAGGCTGTTTCTAGGAGAGGCTATCTATAAGGCTATTAATATGACCTGTATCTCTACTCATTTTTAAATTTATGACAGACCTAGGAATACTTTAGGAATAGACTTTGGACAATTACATTATATAATGTGACTTGGTGCAGTATTGTTTTTTCAAAAGCATCTGGAATATGATTTCACTAACAAATGTATCGCCAGTGGCTTTCCTGTTAATTTTGGAGGTGAAAAAATAGAAACTTTAATTTTAAGTAAAAATATTTCCCTTATTAAAATGTCTCATTCAAATATTTATTTCCTGGCAAAGGTAATAGAAAGCAAGATGTTGAAGGATTCTTGTTCTAAAAAATGAAAATAAATTGGGCATCTGCATTATTTTTTTAAAATGTCTGTGCTATAGGAAATAGTTTTCAACTATTTTATATAGTCACACAAATATATTCGATGGTCCAAATTTAAAATCTGACTCAAGATTGACATTGAAAATGCAAATGTTTTTATCGTAGTTAAGCAATTCCATGGCTTCATCATTTATTGCCAGGGGTCTGGATAGTTCCAGTTATTTAATTCTCAGATTCTTGGTTTCTTATTCTAGGGAAAGATGATTATAGCACTACATAGCAGATTTTTTTAGGGTGAGAAAAATACATACAACCCCCGATAATTGTTGCTATCGTATTATCAATATTTTGTTTGTTATAATTGTATTATTATAGATGTCACATAATACACAATGTGAAAGAAAAATACAGCTTAAACAATTTTACCATTAGGTATTGTAAATCTACAGAAACTAAGTGAGCACTAAAGTTCTGTATAAAATAGGCCTACCAATTGCTGACTCCCCAGATGGCCTCACACTTGTAGACTTTTCACTAAAAATTAACTGACAGCATAAAACTAGGAGGATCACTTGGCTGCCTCACTGTCTTACTGTTGTGATGGATGGGCTTTGCTCTACAACTGCTGGGATTCTTGCAAATCTAATTCCTGCAATCAAGGAGGCTTTAGTGTTGTTAGTATGTTCCATGAAACAGCACAGGTATTTGGGGTGAGCCCATGAGATGAGGCACATGGAGTCATCTTATTTCTTAAGCAACAGGATCTCAGCTCTACTGGACCAGACTCCAGTCGCTACCCCGGAGAGAAGATGAGGGAAGCAAGGACCCCTGAACTCCAAAACGATCTTATAATTTTTTTTAAATGACTGGACTTTGGGGATCTTTTTGAAGGGCTACACTTAAAATAATAATTTTAAGCATGAATGAAGTTTTTCTATTAGCTCATCATTAATAACAGATTGCTATACTAGAAGGTGCATTAAATTATTTTATGACTCAACTAATTTCTCTGTTTTGTAAAACTCAGTCATAAAATTATCCCGTGTTTATATATGTTCAGAGGTGCGTGATATTCTTTATTCCAATTAACACTCAAATATTTTTTTGAGATAATTCAATTTTCTGGTGAGGTCTTTAGCTTGGGTTTCTAATGGACTAAAGGCCACAAAAGCAAGGTTTAGACAAACATCTAAAACTTTTGACTCAGACACTATATGTTAGCCAGTGTTCAACGTTCATAAAATTAAGCCACTTTGCAACTCAAAATACAGACAATAATAAAGATTAAATAGAATGAATTAAAATGAACCAAAGAACGTGGCTGATTAAAAAAGTAAAATTGAAGAAATAGCTTCATTTACCCACAAGTCAATCCTCTTATGCTTCAAGCAAGTTAGAAGGGTAGGCAATAAAAAATATAAAAAGCCATTTTGTTAGTGTATAATTCTTTCTACAGGAGGACCTGTTTTCACTAAATATGGAAGTGAGAAAAATGTTTCATTAATTAAGCAACAATACCATATTGTGAAACATTCTAAGTGCTTTTCACTTTAATTAGAGAATTATGCCAAAGACTAACTCATGTAACATGCATATTATAACTAGAATTATTACAGAAAGAAAGCCCAAGGGTAAATATAGTCATTCAGTTGAATTGCTTCATCTTTATCATCAAACATAATAAACTAACATATATATGAAACAAGAATTAATTTCCTATCCTCTTAGTCTTCAAAAATAACAATAACAAAAAATATTATTTGTTGCAGGCTTGGTGAAAGCATGAAGATTGCTAGTGAGCGGTGACAAAATATTAATTATATAAAACAGCATAAGTGATGATTAATTATGTGAATTGCTGTGAGATACAACAGCACTAAATATGTTACTTTCATCCTAATGTTTTTTTCCCTACTGGATACCTTTGAGATGTTCTTTATACAATCAAGATGCTAAGTAAATTATCCCAAAGGTTTTTTTGTTTAAATAATTTTCTGTAACTTTTCATTGTCAAGTAGGAAAATGACAAAGGAAGGAAAAGTGAATTGCTATTAATTCCCATTTATATGATTTCAAAGTGTGTAGATTTTGAAAAAATTATTAATAAACAAAACAATGGCTTGGTTTTGTTGAGAAAAAATCAACATCACTTACAAAATTCTAAGGTAAGATGAAGTATGTGAATGAATTAAAAGTTATTTTTCTGAAATAAGTATCAGCTTAAAATAAAACCCTCAGTTTAGACAACTATATACATTTCTATATCACTTAAAAATGGAAGGCTTAAAAAAATATAACTATATATGAGGTTAAAAATACTTTAGACTTGCAAGTCTATTGTCAATATAAAATTCCTTGAAATCCCAGGGGAACCTTGCATTTCTTATAGATGACATGAATTAATTATGAATTAGCCAAGTTTATGCTTGGCATATTGAATTTAGATTCAGAATGGTTTGGAGATTATTGAATGGTAAAATGTAAGCTTAAAAAGATGAATATTTTAGATGAAATATTATGAAAATGTAATACATATATTTTGGGGAATTGCTGAGAAGTCAATGAAATATTTTTTAAAATCTGTACATCTATTTCTATTTAATGTGCTAGATTCTTTCATTGCCAACTCATAATTATGGGGCAAAATAAGATACTATATTACAGTGGACAGCATATATAAAAAGCAGTGTATCTTTTTTAGTTAACTTTGTGATGGAAGTCACTAAAGTGTCACTAAATTAAGTAGAGATTATATTACTTTATTGAATATTATTTCCCTAAAGAGATATTTCAGAGGGGATATAGTTCTAAGAAATAGTTGTGTTTAACATAAACTCAAAATATTTGTTGGCAGGAAATAATTAAATTCTTACAATTTTTGTTTTACTTGAGAAAATGAAATTTCTAACCCCTGTGTATCAGAGTCACTCATATAGAATTTACTTTGAAATTATTGAGAACCTACTTTTTCTCAGGTATGTATCAAAGAAATTTGTAGGAAGTACTTACCTACTGAAAGAATATCTTCTACTCTAGAATATAGCATAACTGACCTCAAATGGAAACTTTATTGAATAATTTAGTGTATATGGGTACCATGTTGCTTCCAAGCATGGAGCCTCATCCCTTCAACCAAAATAGTACACATATATATTTGCATTTGTCCTAAGACTGTAGAGCTGACAAAAGGTTCAAGGCAGAAAAATCAATTATTTGTTATTCTTAAACGTTACCTTGAGTTATTTTTGAAGTAAGATAGGATATAAATACACACATAAATGGAAGTTTTTGTACTGATAGTCAAAATGCAGTCAATTATTTAAAAAAGATAACTATCACACCTAACAAAATACAAACTTGGTAATTATTTTTTGAATCTAGAACTAGTGGTCCATTCTTATTTCATTTGTGTACACAAATAATAATTAATGTACAGTAATAAGTAGGAAGATAGAGGTACTAGAACACGGTGTGTATGTGTTTTCACTCAGCAAACCATTGCAGTATTCTACTGCAGTGCAGAAGCTGCATGAAATGCATTAAAGCAATCCCATATCATCCATATTGCTCAACAAATAACATATGTTCGGAAATATTCTGAAGACTTTATAACCCTCCAGGACTCAAGTAATGATATCATACACAGGAAGAGCAACTTCCAACCAAAATACTTTCATATCATGCATGCACCCACACACACACAGCCCCGGGGATAAGCATTTATGACAAGGTGCAGCGGTGGGTGATCAGCACGCAGCAGGCTACGACAGTGTGGGGTGGGGAAATTTGGATACAAGAGTGAATGTGCATCCTTTCACAGCATATAAAAGGTTCCCTGGTACCTTCATAGAGGAAAAAGTAAGGTGTAAAACATTGTATGCAATGCCTAAGCCAATGCTGAACCAACTTAAAACTTTCCTTGGAATACCATGTACATCAGTGTACAGCCCTCTGTTGTGATCAAGCTTTCTCTAAGGGGGTGATTTTATTTACTGCCCCTTTTGCCAAACTAAAGTACTAAGAAGAACTCATGTAAGTCAGTACTCATGAAAAAGGGCGTGGCATCCACCTTGAGCCTCCTTTTCATTATATTGATTTAAAGATTTTCATTGCTCAGACCGTTTCTAAGCAAAGTGCATAGTTTAAAAAAAAAAAATGAGGAATTCATTCAGCCCAGAAGGCTATTAGGTTGACAAAAATCGTTTTCAAAGAGTGAAAATGATCAACCCCAAATTTGCATGATGATTAGAATATTATAAAACTAAATGGCGTGCACAGATTTCTAATCAATGTATTTGCATTTATTGTATTTTAGAGTGTGTTTGCATTTTAAACGATATTGTAAAAAACCATACTGTTTCTTTTTTAAAAAATAAGTATTTATTGACTGTTAGTGACAGAAATCTGATTTTTTTCATCAGAGCTCTTTCTGCATTGTTTTGTAAGGCAATATTTAATTGAATACATGTATTTTATACTAATGCTACTATATGTATGAACTGTTTAGTTACTGAAAATTTAAATATGTACCTTTCCCAAAGAGGCTACTATGGGCTATTATGCAAATTCAAGGCAATTAATTTTTTAAAAATTACCGTTAGGATAATCAAGTAAAAGTAATTGGATCATGTGAATTTTTTTTCCACCAGGGATGAAAACTGAAGAAGTAGCTAGCTATATTGGGAACAACTATGCAATTTTAGTAGAAAAGAAAAATAGTTCAGTGATTATTTAACTAAGGTGTGTAGTAGAATCTCCTGGGGAGGTTTTTTTGTTTTGTTTTTTTTGATATGGAGCTTTTTTTTTTTTGAAAGTCTTTATTGAATTTGTTACAATATTGCTTCTGTCTTATGTTTTGTTTTTTTTGGCCATGAGGCATGGGGGATCTTAGGTCCCTGACCAGGGATCAAACCCGCACCCCCTGCATTGGAAGGCGCAGTCTTAACCACTGAACGGACCTCCAGGGAAGTCCCTGGGGAGGTATTTTAAAATACACTGTATCCCAGAAATTTTTAATTTAGTAGACTGGACTGTTCGTATATGATTTCCCAAGCTAAATTCTTGGCTTTTGGTATGTTTAAAATTTAATCACTGAGTGCTATATTATGGACCTCCAAGTCAAGCTACTGATACGCTCTACTGTAGATTACATTTCTAAATATTTAGCCATTATAATTGGACATGTGTCCTTGTGACCTCTTTTTAATCAAACATTTCCGAGGATGCTATCAAAACCAAAATCATTCATTTACTCTAAAGAATCTCAACATGCTTTAACATTAAGAAAGGACGCTTAAGATACACAGGCCGGACAAAGCATTTTATTTTTGCCTTATTTTTAGGTCTCTATTTTCTGGCAAGAGGGGCTGTTTTCAGAACTTATTTATATAAATAAATTTCCCATTTATTTTGAAACTAATTTTGTCAAGGCATATGATTATTTCTTCTATGGAGACTATTATAAGATACATGTGATATTTCTGTTTAATATCTATTTTAAAATCATTTCGACCAGTTTGGTTAATAGGATGAAAGACAATATCTCAATATCTTTTGATTGAGTGAGGGAAGACAAAGGGAATTGTTAGAAAAAGAGAGTATCCTTAGCTGAAGGGGGTTGGCGGTTGTTCAGCTTTCAGCGTGCAAGGGGCTGTGTTTCCCCACCAAACACTGCCTGAGTGCACAGTGTGCTGTCTGCATTTTTACCAATGACCACATTCCTCTACTTAGAGTTAAGAAAGTGAATTTACCGTGTCTGAGAAACGGTAAAACTTCTCCAATGCAAAAGCTTCTGTCTGTGGGAAGGTAAAGTGGACCAAAAGGGATTGAGAAACCAGAGATAGATGATTAAAGTCATAGATGATTAAATATAATTGCACAATTGGTTTTAATTGCATAGATCATCTTAACATACATATGTATCAATTAATAGATTTTCACATATGCAAGGTATCCACCCCCCAAAGTAGGAAGTGAACTTAAAAAAAGAAACAACACTGGATTTTTTTTCCTGCACTAAATGTTAATTACAATATTTGCTCCCTGAATATTTCAAATAGTGATTAGAAAATAATCAGGTGTAACTATTTTTGCATTTTGATACTTTTCTAGAGTGCCAATCACTAGAAACATTAATCTTGCTGTCTTTCTGTGAGCCAAAGAATAAGGGGTGTCAAATATTTTTATCCCAATACACTTACAGGTGGTAAAATTGGATAAAGAGCTGCTTTGGTAAGGATTTTTTTTTTTTTTAAGGAGAAATCAGAATTGAGTATCTAAACTTGTAGCCTGTTATGTTATCCATTAGCTACTCTGACTGCTGGATGTGTGATGGGTGCAGAAAATGTCTGAGCTCTCAGACCTCCCTTTGGACACCACATGTGAATGACTTCCCATTTCTGGTGTTTGCAGCACGTGGCTGATACATCCTACATGTAGGAAGGAGAAAAAAGGTACAGAAATGAAAAATAAATGTAAAAAAGTGAACGAAAATTAGAGGGGGAAATAAGTGTTGCTTTACTTCTGATTCATGTTAGAAGGAAAAAATAGTCTTAATCAGTCATTAATGGGAAAAAAAGACAACAGCTTCACCCTGTGATACAGAATGCTTTGTTCTGTTACAGTGCTTCAGCCTGTGCCAGGTATCATATGAAACAGAGGAGCAAATGGGCAGTAAGGGAGGGAAAGAGAAGAGGAAAGAGAGAGAGGTAGGGTTGGGCAGAGTGAGAAAAGTATAAGGAAACCAGCAGACTGGGAGAGGTGGGGGGACAGGAGATAAAGAAAAGTTAATCTCTCCATGAAAATATATGTTAATGTATAAATGATGTGCTTTAATATTTATAAAAATTTGATCAAATGCAAGCCCTGGCATTGTTTCTTCTGTCCACCGTGTTACCCAGAGTATTGCAATGCTGAAACTCCTTCCATGCAACAGTGAATTGGGGTATTTATTGGAGCAGGTGATGATTCTGGGGAGTCAATTAGACATGATTGGATAAGTTACTGCCTTAGAATATGTTTAATACTGAGTAGGCTTAGCACTGGGAGATCATGGCTTAGAGCTTCTTAAAAAAATTTATAAAATATATAAATCACAGTCAGTCATTCAGAAACCATAAGAAATTCCTTAAAAAATTAAATCCTTAAAAATGCACACTACATATAAACCAGACTATTAATTTTAAGAGTTGAGAATGTTTTGACTTAAATATTACAGTATTTTGGATTCTGGCCACAATTTCTCCTGTAATATACAACTTTGATATTTCTCTTGATTAAGAGATCATTTGCTTTCAAAATGTCAGCTGGCACATCCACATTAAAAGTAAACTCAAAGATATGCTGGTTGATAGAGACTCTCCCTTGCAGAAAAGGAAAGGGGCTAATTGAAATTATGTAAATATAGAGAGAGATGACATTACAAGTCTTAATAGAGGTGAACAACTGCCATCCTGTACTTACAAATCCAATTAGGAGATTACTTCTACAATTTCATGTGGTCTCCCAGTGATGCTCTAAATAAAATTTCTTCTGGGTTTGACTTATCAAGTGATAGCAAGGCAAAAATACACCTTATTGTGTTTCGAGTGGGGATTCAGAAGAAATGTCTTAAAAACATAAAAGTATACATAAAAAGGAGACCACAGAGTTTTACATCAGCATCATAGTATTAATAAATAGGTGATATTTGATGGAAACAATTAAAGGAATTAGTTCGAAAAAAGGTACAACTTTAATAGCTATATTTGTTGACTTATGTCAAGTAAAACCATCAGAAACACTGCAACCTTGCAAATAAGAAATGATAGATTTTGTTAGTGGAAGCAAATAATGGTGTCCTTCCAGGACATACATTAGAAAGAAGTTGATAAAACTCTCAAGTCACCAGATCTGCTGTGTATAGTTCGATGTTACCATTTTCTCCCTGAGGCTATTTTTGACAATGTAAGTTTCAGCTGGACGAAACCAAAGGGACATCATTTCATTTAGTCCCTGTCCCCATTTCCTCTCTGTACCTCCCTATTAAATATCCCAAATTCACTTTCCAGGGAGAATTGTATCCCAGAGAACTTAATGCATTTAATCGCCTACCCTATTCTTTCTCTTTCGTCGAAATCTCAGAAGTTCTTTATGTTGTCTCGATACAAAATTGACAGCTGCATACTCCAGTAGTGCTGAAAACACGAAAAGGAGACACACTGCCATCCAAATGTCAATAGCTTTGACATACGAAACCTAGCCAGGAAAGAAACAGCGAGAAAATTGACTTGTCACTTCCATTGAGCACAATAATGAGTTATACTATTTATATACCAGCTTGGAAAAAAAAAGCAATGAAGTAACATTTCTTTTTTTTTACTTAACACATTTTTTTTTACTTAAAAATTTTTCAGAAATTAATTCTGCAAGTTTTATGTTTTAGTCCTACATTAAAATGTGTATTTTTTCCTAATAAGTTTTTTCAAATGAAGCGCTAGACCAAATGTATGATGAAAGAAAATAAGATGAAATGTAATTTTACCTTCAGGGTAGAATAGTATCATGCTTGGTAAGTGTGCAGTAACATTGAAATATACCTATAAGGTAGCAGAATGCTTGAAAAAGTATGAAGTAATATTGAAACATAGATAATGCTGTTGAACTTGTAGCTCCTTATTTTCTTCATGAAAAATGTTTTTTATTTTGAAATAATTTTAACCCTACAGACACTTTGCAAGAACAGTAAAAAGAACTCCCAAGTTCTGCAGTTGTTAACATTAAGTTACATTTCTCTCCCTCCCTCCCTCCCTCTCTCTCTTTCATCTCCATCTTTATATGCTTTTCTGCCTGAATTATTTGAGTGTAATATGCAGACATGATGCCCTGAACGTTATGTGTTTTTCCTAAAAAAAAAAAAGGACACTCTCCTACATACACCCAGTTAACCCTTCAGGTCTCACACTAAACTTCACCCAAATCCGGTTCAGAATCCCAGGAAACCTGTGCTTACCTGAACACATTGCATTGTAATTGCTTGTTTCTTGTTCTCTTTCTGTTTAGAGTGTGAAGTCTCTGAGGACAGATGGCATCTGTTTTGTTCTCCGCCACAGTGTTGTTTGACCCATGTGTGAGTGAATGGGCAGATAAATGAAGGTGTAAAATGTCAAAACATGGGGAAAAGTGAGCCATAGGTGATGATTCATATGGAAATTCACTTTCTGGAGTGACACTCTGGTAATACCTTGGAATGAATTGATTTTCTTTTCAAAAGAGGTGTCAACTTACACCACATCCAATGGTGTCAACTTACATGTGAAATATGCCAACAAAGGGACCCTCTGTGTCTCCTCCTGCATCTTTTTTTTCTAACACCTTTATTGGAGTATAATTGCTTTACATTGTTGTGTTAGTTGCTGCTATATAACAAAATGAATCAGCTATACATGTACCTATATCCCCATATCCCCTCCCTCTTGTGTCTTCCTCCCACCCTCCCTATCCCACCCCTCTAGGTGGTCACAAAGCACTGAGCTGATCTCCCTGTGCTTTGCGGCTGCTTCCCACTAGCTATCTATTTTACATTTGGTAGTGTATATATGTTCATGCCACTCTCTCACTTCGTCCCAGCTTACCTTTACCCCGCCCCGTATCCTCAAGTCCATTCTCTACGTCTGCGTCTTTATTCCTGTCCTGCCCCTAGGTTCTTCAGAACTTTTTCTTTTTTCAGATTCCATATATATGTGTTAGCCAACGGTATTTGTTTTTCTCTTTCTGACTTACTTCACTCTGTATGACAGACTCTAGGTCCATCCACCTCACTACAAATAACTCAATTTCATTTCTTTTTATGACTGAGTAATATTCCATTGTATATATGTGCCATATCTTTATCGATTCATCTGTCGATGGACACTTAACTTGCTTCCATGTCCTGGCTATTGTAAACAGAGCTGCAATGAACACTGGGGTACATGACTCTTTTTGAATTATGGTTTTCTCAGGGTATATGCCCAGAAGTGGGATTTCTGGGTCATATGGTAGGTCTATTTTTAGTTTTTTTAGGAACCTCCATACTGTTCCCCATAATGGCTATATCAATTTACATTCCCACCAACAGGGTGAGAGGGTTCCCTTTTCTCCACACCCTCTCCAGCATTTATTGTTTGTGGATTTTTTAATGATGCCCATCCTCACCAGTGTGAGGTGATACCTCATTGTAGTTTTGATTTGCATTTCTCTAATGATTAGTGATGTTGAGCATCCTTTCACGTGTTTGTTGGCAGTCTGTATATCTTCTTTGGAGAAATGTCTATTTAGGTCTTCTACCCAGTTTTGGATTGGGTTGTTTGTTTTTTTGATATTGAGCTGCATGAGCTGCTTGTATATTCTGCAGATTAATTCTTTGTCAGTTGCTTCATTGGCAAATATTTTCTCCCATTCTGAGGATTGTCTTTTCATCTTGTCTATGGTTTTCTTTGCTGTGCAAAAGCTTTTAAGCTTCATTAGGTCCCATTTGTTTATTTTTGTTTTTATTTCCATTTCTCTAGGAGGAGGGTCAAAAAGGATCTTGCTGTGATTTATGTCATAGAGTGTTCTGCCTATATTTTGCTCTAAGAGTTTTATAGTGTCCAGCCTTACATTTAGGTCTTTAATCCATTTTGAGTTTATTTTTGTGTATGGTGTTAGGGAGTGTTCTAATTTCATTCTTTTACATATAGGTGTCCAATTTTCCCAGCACCACTTATTGAAGAGGCTGTCTTTTCTCCATTGTATACTCTTGCCTCTTTTTATCAAAGATACGGTGACCTAATGTGCGTGGGTTTATCTCTGGGCTTTCTATCCTGTTCCATTGATCTGTATTTCTGTTTTTGTGCCAGTACCATACTGTCTTGATTACTGTAGCTTTGTACTA